>NC_138978.1:156562739-161582986 GCF_964341445.2 Mesoplodon mirus | reverse complement strand
CCACTTCATGCTGTCTTCATTGGTAGCCCCCTTCTCCAAATTCCCACAGCTTGGCTCATCTGTCCTTAAGTGATCCCATATTCGGGGCAGTCTGGATTGATTTGAAACATTCTGCCTCTTTGTTTTCCCACGTAAACACATTCACAAATCATAGAAAATCATCCTAGGTCTGCGCATGCCTCCTGGGGCTTTGGGAACAGGAGCCACGAGGCTGGATCAAAACCAGAGCGTGGGATCCTGGGTATCCTTGTGTCTTTCTCTAGTTTCACATCTGCATGTCTTTTCAACAATCTTAATAGCTCCAAAGGGTCCAAGCTGTGTCCCTTTACTTCTTTTGTCTTCTCCGGACTCCCCCAAGGGGCTGAAGGTGTGGGGAACTAAAAAACGCTTGGCGGGGGAGGGGTGGTAAGCGCCCCATGTTGCCCTTGTCAGGCGCTCCCTCCCTTTACCTCATGGGGGTTGGAGGCACCCGCAGCAGGGCCCCTATGGGTAGGTAAGAGGCCCACGTCATGCTTCTCCGAGGTCAGACCAGCGCTAAATTGAAAGGTAACGGCACTCAGTCCTGGTGTGGGCTTGGGAAAAACCCGGCTGGATTTGTCGCGGGGCCGGGGATGCTTTCAGAAAAGCGCTGCCTGATCCCTTGTTCACCAAAGACCCGACTTTCCGGGAGGCCGCATGTCAGACCCACGTGGAATAACACGGGTCCTTTGTCAGCTGGAGTCTGAATTCAAAGCCGTCTCCGCGGTCCTTTCCCAGCATTTGACAAGGGAGCCCCCGGCGTGGCCGTACGCTGCCCGATGCTGCCCCCTGCAGGCGGTTAGGGGGCACAGCCCCTCACCACCAGGGTTGCAGGCTCTGAGCCTGTGCCGCCAGAAAGGTGGCTTTTCATCACCTAAAGTTGTCAGAGCAGCTAATAGCCCATGAACATGGAGAAAAATAGGCTTCTCTAGGTGAACTGGGTGTTGAAAGACACTGAGATAAATGGTGGAGGTAACGAGAATGAGGGATGGCAGCCATCTCATTTAAATCCAAGCTCACAAACACCCCAGAGGAGAGGCAGGTGTTCCGAGGCCCTGTCTAATGAATGACAGAATCAGTCTTAGAAAGGTTAAATGATGCGCCCAAGGTTATATATCCAGTAAATGCTGGAGCCAGGACTTGAACTCAGTCACCCCAGAGCTTCGTGACATCTGCTGTCCATCACCCATGCTAAGAGAACAGAATTCTGCCCAAGAGGAAGATCCCTTTATCTATGGTGTGAACAGCGTTCTGTGGAATGAAGGTGACATTTCAACAGCATTCTCTTCACTGAGAGTTTTAGCTGCAGCCTCTGTGATGTGATTTTAGGGATGCTGGGAAGATCTCCCTACCTGGAAATATGCCCCCAACTTGCCCAACCCATTGCTTGAATTTCACTGTAGGAAAGCCATTCCCTTGATTAACATTGGCTAGGTGGTACTCTCTTGCTAACTAGAAATACGATTCCTAAGGGGAAGTCACATGTTTACCCTTACATCGTAATTCTACCTCAGTGGGGATGAGCTTGTTGGATTGCTTCATCCCTGTGATGGAGAATTAAGGATGTGGGGAAAGTGGAGGACTGGGGTGTCTCTGATTGTGTTCTTGGATGTCCAGAGACTCCCCAAACTGAAACTGTCCCAAACTAAATGCTTCATCTTCTCCCCCACACTGCTCTTTCTTGGACATCAAACAGGACCAGAAATCTTCAAGTTCTCCTTCACTCCTCCAGCTGATTGGTCATGAAGTCCCACCTGGCCTGCCTCTAAAGTGGTGCTTGAATCTTTCCCATGCACACCTCTGGTCTCTGGTCCTCTCAGGTCCTCATGAGCCGGCTTCTTTCTAGCTCTGGGCCTTCACTGTTCAATCAAACCCCAGGGCAGCAGCAGAGGAAGACTTTCTAGAATGTAAACCAGATAATGCTGCATTTCCTCTTAAGATCCTCCTCATTGCTCAAGGAGTGCAGACTCCTTAGTATTTTATTACAGGTCCCTCAGGACCTCATTGCTACCCCTCTCTCTAGCTCCAACTCTGTCTCCCTCTGTGCTTCCCTCCATCACCCTCCTCCATCCTATTCCCAGCCTGACTGGCAGACACTTTTCCTTTGTTATCTCAAATGTTCCTTCACATCTCCATGCCTTTGCCCATGTGTTGGTTTTGTCAGAAAAGCCCTTCCCTTCGGTGGTCAGTTGGCCACTCCTCAGTGAAGCCATTCCTGATTCCCACCTCCATCCTCCAAGGAGGAGGTAAAAATTTAAGTCTCTGTCTCTCCCACGAAGCCTGGATGCATAAATGAATGACTGAAGGATGAGTAAATGAAGTCAGCTGATGAGTGGGCTCTCTATTTCACAGGATGTGCTGCTGTTTTTTGAAATGAATGCAAACCAAACCATGGCTGCATTTACAAATGGTGTTGTGATGCACCAAATGTGTATGTGTGCGCATTGGTGGGGTATGCTGGCTCTGTTGTGATAAATAATTTGATGGGCCTTGAACTTACTCACACAAGCAGAATAGTTTCAGAATGTTGCCATGGAGACGAATGAGGAGTCAAGCAGCAGGGTACCACTTAGGCAGTGACAGATTTTACAGAAAAAGGGCTTAGACACACCCTGCTTGTCAAAAAATCCCCTAGCTAATAGGAAGAGTGCTTCAAGGCAGAATAAAACCTTGCACCCCCGATGAACAAAAAACCCTTGAAGTTAGGAAAACAGGAAGTAGCAGGTCAGGAAGAAGATAAATTCTTAGCGATGGACTGAAAGACAAAAGGAGAAAGAGGGTGCTGGAGCCCTGACATGATGTTGGATATTATCAGAAAATAAGCAGAGGATGAAGATGTTTCAAATATATCTTTACATTAAAGAACATGAGGAGGGAATCCTGTTGTGTGAAGTGATGGAATATCAAAAGGAAAGTTCAGGGCTGGAGGAAACTGGACCCTTGGACCTTAGCAACGTGTTCATCATTTATTACAGAACTAGAACTAAAGTCTTCCAATTCTAATCTGCAGAGAATGACCTTCCCTGCCTGCTGAAAACCTATCCTTTCAAGGGCCGGTTCAAATGGTACCACCGAATGAATGAAGTCTTTCGCGACTCTCAACGCAGGGATAACAATTTCCTCTTCCCTCTGCTCGGTACATCAGTCAATCGATCCTGGTTGTTCTCATGTCGGCCACGGCTGGACTGTGACCCATGTGAGGACAGCGCCCTTGTCTCGCCATCTTTTTTTTTTTTTTTGGAGATACAAATACAAGCACTTTATTTGAAAAAGCAAACACAAAAGATAGGTGTAAATTCAAAGTGTTTAAATGCTTCCATTTTGAATAATTCAGTTAAGAACCTAGACAAGTTTGTTCCCAGAAGCTAATGCATCAATCACTAGTCTCCACTAAGGAAAATGAATTCCAAAAATTAACATGGTTTTCAATAACTCAAATTTCACTATTTATGTAAAAACCTAGAGAGACCAATAATATCCAATAGCTTCAAAAGATAAGCTAAAGACTTTTTGATGTAATCAATTTACTGATGTTTGGCCATCTTTAAAGCTCGACACCCAGTGTGGTGTCTGGCATAGAGCATATTAGGAGCTGAGTTGTGTCTCCCAGATTCATAGGTGGAAGCCCTAACCTCCAGCACCTCAGAATGTGATGGTTTTAGAGACAGGCCTTTTTTTTTTTTTTCATGGCTTGCGGGATCTTAGTTTCCCCACCAGGGATCGAACCTGGGCCCCTGGCAGTGAGAGTACTGAGTACTAACCACGGGATAGCCAGGGAATTCCCAGACAGGCCTTTTAAGAGGTGGTTAAGTTAAAAGGAGGCCGCTAGGGTGGGCCCTCATCCAACTTTACTGGTGTCCTTATAAAAAGAGGAAATTTGGACACGCGAGAGACATCAGGGGTGTGCGTGCACAGAGGAAAGATCCTATGAGGACTCAGGGAGAAGGTACCATCTGCAAGACAAGGAGAGAGGCCTCAGGAGAAGCCAACCCTTCTGACACCTTGATCTGGGACTTCCAGCCTCCAGAACTGTGGGGAAATAGATGTCTGTTGTTTAAGCCTCCCAGCCTGTGGCATTTTACTGTGACGGCCCTGCCAAACCAGTACAGCACACTTCCTCAATAACACTGTCAGAGGAAGACAGAGACACTGATTCGGAGAAGAGGTGGTAGCAGGTTTTGGTTGAAGATGTTAGAAATAGAACCTTCAGGAAGCCAGAACGGCTCACTGCTGTAGAAGGAGCCACATGTCTGAATGGATGCCCCGGCCAGCTATAAAAGAGATGTGTGGCTTTATTATATATATTTACATTTATATGTTTACATATATATAACTTTTAATAATTTATTTTGAAATAATTTCAAACTTTTGGAAAAGTTGCAAGAACAGTATAATGAATTCCCATATCCCACACCCAAATTTCCCAATTCAACGTTTCACCGAATTTATCCTATTAACCTCTCTCTCTGTTTCTCTGTGTGCACCTGCACATACATGTACATGTATATATATGTCTGAACCATTTATCTCTTTCTGAACCTTTTAAGAACAAGCTGTTGATACGATCCCCTACCATTTCTACATACTCCAGTGTATGTTTCCACCAAACAAGAGTTTATATACCCGCCATACAACCCTCCAAATTAGGGAATGAATTTTGACACATCATTACTGCCCAGTTCACAGACCCTCCACCCCCCTTCAACATTTTCAAGACCTCCCAACAATGTCTCTTTTTCCCTTCTGGTCCAAGATTATATCCAGGAATATATGTTGCATTGTTCTCATGCTTCTTTAGTCTTCTTCAACCTGGAAAAGTTCCTTAGTCTTTCCTTGTCTTTCGTGTTCTCAGTTCTTTTTAATTAAAGAGTACAGACCTTTCATTCTGTTGGATGTCCCTGGGTCTGTCTGGTGTCTTCTCATGACCAGACTTGGGTCATGCTTTCTTGATAAGAATACCACAGAATTGTGTTTTCTCAGTGGATTATATGGGGGAGGGCTGGGGGAAACATATGATGTCAGCCTATCCTACAACTGGTGATATTTATCTTTTTTTTTTTTTTTTTGGTACCTTTTGACCACCTTCACCCATTTGGTGATATTTATCTTGATTACTAGTCATGTTGGTGTCTGTCAGGTTTCTCCCATATAAAGTTACCATTTCCCCCTTTTATACTGATTGGCATTTGAGGGGAGATATTCCTGTTCTTTACCAACCTTCCATCCATCAGTCTTAATCTCCATTGAAGTCTCCCGCTGGAAACAACCACTGCTCTGACAGTTGCCAAATGATTGTTTTCTGTTTTCATCATTCCTTCTTCTTTTATTAGTTGGCAGGCTACTGAAATAAAGAGCTTTCCCATTTTCTGTGTTTGTTTATATATTTAAGTGGTTCCTTCAGGGTAGTCCCTGCATCCTTCTGACATGTCCCCTTCATTCTCGACCCTTTCTTACTTTCTGGCACAACAATTTGTCCCAGCTTCACCTTGTACTTTTTCTGTCCCAGCTTGGAATTAGCCCTTTCTCCAAGGAGCCCTGCTATTTTTTCAGTGGAGAATGGTATTTAGAAATCAAGATCTGGGCACTTAGTGTGTTTATTGTTGCTGAAGTTCTAGGCCCTTTCATTGGAGAGATTTAGGAAATATATATATATATATATATATATATATATATATATATATATATGTATATACACACCCTCATATACACACACTTAAATCTATAACTATTTCTATATCTACCTGTGTCTATATATTAAAAACAAACATAAATTGGTACCTATACCTCCAATCCCAATCCTCCTTCAAGGCTCATTATAGCTCTCTTCCTCTCCATATATGTAACTCCCTTCTCCAACCTGACTCTCATTATCCTCAATATATGTACCTCTCATTATCCTCAATATATGCAGGTATGAATTGGTAATTAATATTGTTTTAATAACTTATCCAGTTATTTATGTTTAAAATATAATGCATTGTTGATGTCCCTCTCTTCGCAAATGCCATAAGGGGTAGGGTGGGAAATACAAAATAGCAGTGATAGGGTCAAAGAAATGTCCAAAGGACAATTCATAGTTGATACATACCTCACAATAGGGACATGTCTCAGAACTTTGCAAAGTTACAAAAAATTCATCCTCTGAAGTTGAAGCCAACAAAATCAGCCTCAAATGAATGAGATTAACCATTTGCGGGTGGAACCATCTTGAAAGATGACTTGTAATTGGCTACTGGCTACAACCAGGGTGCTTTCCAAATTTCCATCAAGGCGACTGGTGAGCCTTCCAAAACCTATCTATACAGTCATTCACTCATTCAACCCTAGTCATGTTGGTGCCTGCCAGGTTTTTCCCCAGCAAAGTTATCATTTCTCTCTTCGAAATTATGTGTTAGTCTTCTAAGCACTGGAGGGATATAATGGGGGAGAAAACACTGTCCTCATATTCAGAAAGTTCATAGTCTGGTTGGAGGGATGGACCGGTGACCAGGCCGTTTCAATACACATGCTAAGTGCCTTCGAGAGGAGCGAGTGCCCGGCCCTGACCTGATGTAGTGTGCATGGAAAGGATTCCCAGAAGAGGTGACATCTAAGCTGAGGCCTCAAGGACTAGTGGGAGTTAGCCAAGAGAAGAGGCATGGGAGAAAGGTAGAGAGGACAGAATACTATAGGATGAGTGGCCACATGTTCCAAGGTCTGGAAAAATGAGAGAGCCTGGAGCACTCAGGGAGTGGCAAGCAGCTCAGTGTGGTTGGAATGGCAAATCTGAAGGGGCCTGGGAGGATATGAGACTGGAGATCTATGCGGGGTCTGGATCATCACATGTCTTGGATGCCATATTTAGTCATTTGGACTTCATCCTAGGGAGAGTGTTTTAGACAGATGTGTGATATGATCACAGTCCCATTTTAGAAAACCCTGCTTGCTGTGTATAGTGAGTTAGCCAAAGTTGAGGTTAAGGGCACAGTATCCACAAGCCTGCCCTCACTTCAGACACCAGCCCCAAGTTTGGGGGTCCCCAGAATCACCCTCTCTTCAGAGCAGCTGGCTATAAATTCAGGGGTTCTCATGACTACCCTCAGACTTGATAATTTGCTAGAACAACCCATGGAATTCAGGAAAGTGTTATACCTGGGAGTAGAGTTTTATTATAATAAAAATATATAAACGGTATAAACTAGAATCAGTCAAAGATCAGTAGGGTGGAACCTGAGAAGGTTCCTAACAGGAAGCTTCTGTATCCCTAGGATGCATTTCCTACCCAGCATCTCTATGTGAAAATACACATGAGTCTTGCAACCAGGGAAGTTCATCCAAGCTTCAGTGTCCAGAGTTTTTACTGAGGCCTCCTTACCCAGGCACAACTGATTGAATAGCTGCCCACATGTTTGAATTCATCTCCAGGCCCCCTCCCCTCCCCGGTGGTCAGGCTGATATCATGTGGCCCAAAGCCCCAAACCCAGTCATACGTGTTGTGTTGGTCTTTTGGCATGGCAGCCCCCAGCCTGAATCATCTCATTAGCATAAGTGAAGGGCCCACCTTGAATAACAAAGGTACTCCTCTCAGTGCAGAAATTGTAAGAGTTTAGAGGTTACCCCAGGAGCCCACACAAAGGCCAGATCTCGCCCTACATGAGGCCAAGTTTCTTACTGTGCACTGTGGTATGGCAATTACACTGAAAGAGAGCAAGTCTGGAAGCAGGGAAACCAATTTGGTCGTTGCTGCAGAAATCCAAGCAAAGAACATGGAAATGGCAGAGGGAATGGAAAGAAGTAGAGGGGTTTTAGATGCGTCCAGGGTAGAAGGTCAGGACCTGGTGGCTGACTGGATAAGGGGGTTGAGGGATGGGAGGGGTAAAGGATGATGGGCAGGTGTCTGGCCTAGACAAATAGCTGGTTTAGGCCTGCCGTATGCCAGCAGCACACATTGCTGAACTGGGGGAAATACTACAGAGTAGAAGGAGGGGCTTAAATATTTAAAACTACAAGATGTTGTCGAATTTTTTACTTTGATCTCGGCTTTAGAAGTCATCGCGCCATTATCCCATGGTACTGGCAGGCAATATAAGGTCTATATATCTTCAAAGAATTTGCCAGCCACTCTGGGCGGCACCCTCTCTACTGGAGGGCCACAGCCATGGAATGAGAGCCCCGTTACTAGTCACAGACAGCCTAGGTCTGTTCTGGGAGCCAGATGTAAGGGAGATCTTAGCAGTGCCAGGTGATAGAAGGAAGAACGTGGACTCTGGAGCAGGTAGAACTTGGTTTGAATTCTGCCTCTGCTGTGTGACTTTAGGCATATAACTTAACCTCTCTGAGCTTCTCTGAGCCACTGTTTTCTTACCTGTAAAACAGGAATGATAACACCACACAATGCTGTGGTCAGGATCAAAAAAGATGGTGTTCTTCCATCTGTACGAGCCCACACCTTGCCTTGTTGACATGAACACCTGAGACCCTTTCTCAGACTATCCTGATTGCATTGGATACTACCAGGACTGGTGCCCACTTACCAATTATATTTATTTCCTCCACGAGGCCTGCTGTGACCTCCAGAACCCAGAGGAAACTCCCTTCCAAACTCTCTACCCTATCACCTGCACGGGCCATATCCTGCTTTGCTGAGTGAGCTTTCTATTTCTGTATCTGCAGTTTACTTCCTCAACTAGACTGTAATCTCTTTGAGAGCAGAGGCTTTCATCTTTTTTAATGTTCCATTTTGGAATCATAGCACAGTGCCTTTTTGCACCTAGCACTTGCTCAGAAAATAGAGAGCAGTTGATATTCTACCTACTTTTGTCTCCTACAAATTGCTCCAGAGTCATAAGCTGAACTCAGCCTACGTAAGGTCATTACTACAAAGAAATATGTTTATTCATTTATCTATGTATCCAGCTGCCCTACGTTGACACATATCCAAATGAGGACAGTGCCTTATAAGGGGGCTCTCTGAAGGATTCTAAGGAGCCTATCACTTCTCAAAGCATTTGTGGAATTGCTGCTTTGAGTTGGGTGGTGAATCCTCACAACTGGGAAGAGCTGTTTTTGGACACAGTGAAAGTCATTTTGGCCAAATTTGGTAGGTGTGGTCATTCAAGGGGCAGGTGCCTGTGGAGCAGGAGGCATGATGATCAGTAAATATTTAACTGGGTGTTTCCAGTGTGTCAGGAACTTTACATTCACTGTCTTATTTTCATCTTAATATCATCTCTACGAGGCAGGTGCTATTATTATCCCCATTTTACAGACAAGGAGGCTGAGGCCCAAAGAGTCCAAAACACACTCTCTATAAGGGGCTCCATTGCTCCTTTTTCCATTACTAAGCTACCATTAGGGGTTGGGAAGTGCACAGGACAGACGTACCAAAGTGACCCTTCTGCACCCCAGCAGAGATGAGGGGCCTGGATGCTTTATCCAAAGACATCAAATCCAAGAACTGTGACACTTGAATTGATGGGGGCGGGGAGAGTGTGAGGAACGCAGGAGCTGGGAAAACTGGTCCTTTCGTGCACCGTAGGCAAATGCAAGCACAGAGGAGGGCTCCTCCAAGAGAGACCAGAGAAGAGGGGAGGGGACTGGTCCATGATTGGGGGGCCCATGAGCAGGGGAAGGATTCCCAACTGAAGGATTTCCTTCTGTGCCTCTCTGTTTTACTTTCTTTAAAATTGTATTCATATTTACTGACTATAAAAGGAGTTCAAGTTCACTGTAGAAAACTTGGAAAATAGAAGTATAAAAAAATTAAAATTATCTATAAATGACCCTCCTCCTGAGATCCCAGGCCTTGCTAAGACAAGGCTGCTGAGCAGATCAGTACACATGGGGTTATTTATAAGCTCCCTCATTCCCACCCACCCACTCCCCTCTCTGCCTGGGCTAGAGAAGGGCCTTCAGCCAGGACATTCCCTTGCAGCCTACTCAGGCTGCTATATAAAGCCCTGCCCTTCTAGGAGCTGGATCAGGCCATTCCTTATCTCTTTGCAGCAGGGTTTTGATAATGTGCCCGGTTGGCAGGCACTTGGAGATGTGCCAGCAGGCTCTGGCTGTTGCTACCAGGGCCTCCAGCCCCCTTGGGGTCGTCTTCTCTTGTTCCCACTGAGACCTGGCCAATGACACTGAAACCTTCCCTATAGGAAATCGTTTGCTCATTTCATTAGAGGGCAGTTGCCAGACAGCTGAGGCAAACCTGATGGGCCTGGCACGGGTGATGAGTGTGTCTGGCACGTGCAGGCGCCGCGGTCCATGTTCCCCTCCTGAAGCGACGCTGCCTGCCCCCTACTCTCTCAGCCCCCACCCCGACTTCCCTCCCCTTTCTCTTTCTTAGCGCTTGGCTCAGAGTCTTCATCCATATGGCTTCAGCAGGCAAAGGCCTTCCCTGGCTGGTGGCCTGCCGCGTCTCAGTTCCAGCATTCTGGGCTGGACTCCTCCTTAATCGACAGTGGACTGTAGCAGATGTATTCTCTCTGCCCAGAAAATAAGTTTTGCCAAGGGAGGCAGACCCACCTTATTGCTGCAAGTTAGGGCAGAGGAGAGACAAGAGAGGCATCCTGAAAACATGCAAAGGCTTAAATCAGGCAGAGCCACTGTGAAGTCCTAGCTCCTCCACTTAAAAAGAGGTGTGGGGCTCCCTGGTGGTGCAGTGGTTGAGAGTCCACCTGCCGATGCAGGGGACATGGGTTCATGTCCCGGTCCGGGAAGATCCCACATGCCGCGGAGCGGCTGGGCCCGTGAACCATGGCCACTGAGCCTGCATGTCTGGAGCCTGTGCTCTGCAACGGGAGAGGCCACAACAGTGAGAGGCCCGCGTACCACAAAAAAAAAAGAAAAAAAAAAAGAGATGTGATTTTAGCAAGTTATGTAACCCCTATGAGGCTTAGTTTTCTCATCTTTAAGATGTAAAGAATGATATCTCAGAACTCATGTAAAAATTACAAAAGATGACATATATAAAGCACTGAAGACATATTATGGTAGCTGTTATAATTTTTGTTAGTAATATTATTATTTATGATGATTTGGATGCGAGAGGGATGGTAGCTTCTTTTTTCCCTCTTGGATTTGAGATTTAACAGGGGAACTCTTTTTTTTGTGTGTGTGTGTGTATGTATGTACGTATGTATGTATTTATTTATTTATGCATGCATGCATGCATGCGGTACGCGGGTCTCTCACTGCTGCGGCCTCCCCCGTTTCGGACCACAGGCTCCCGACGCGCAGGCTCAGCGGCCATGACTCGCGGGCCCAGCCGCTCCGTGGCACGTGGGATCCCCCCAGACCGGGGCACGAACCCGCGTCCCCTGCATCGGCAGGCGGACTCCCAACCACTGCGCCACCAGGGAAGCCCCCGACAGGGGAACTCTTGATGTTGGTTGTTAAGAAGTTCGTGTAGGTAAGTAGGTGCATGCTCCATTGGTATTTAAATGTGAGGTTCTGAGAGAATCCTTTCAAAGCAACTTCTGGGCCCTGAGGAGGTCCTGGTTCACCTTTGTGTTGGCCTCAAGAGAATCAGATCAACCTTATGTGAAAAGGCAACTGGTTGTGCTTATGGCCTGGTCAAAATTTAGTAGCAAAACATTCCTCTGTAAGCCACAAGGCACTTTCTAGAAGGAATGATTACCTCTAAAGTAACAAAACATTTCTTATCAAAACTTAGGAGGGGGCTTCCCTGGTGGCGCAGTGGTTGAGAGTCCGCCTGCCGATGTAGGGGACACGGGTTCGTGCTCTGGTCCGGGAAGATCCCACATGCCGCGGAGCGGCTGGGCCCGTGAGCCATGGCCGCTGAGCCTGCGTGTCCGGAGCCTGTGCTCCGCAACGGGAGAGGCCACAACAGTGAGAGGCCCGCGTACCGCAAAAAAAAAAAAAAAAAAAAAACTTAGGAGGTACACTTAAAGCAGTGCCCAGAGAAAATAGTATAGTGAGATTTTATGTGTCAATTGCACTGGGCCACCGGGTGCCCAGATACTTGGTCAAACATTATTCTGGGTGTGTCTGTGAAGGTGTTTCTGGATGGGATTAACATTTGGATTGGCAAAGCAGATTTTGGATTGGGTAAAGCAGATTGCCCTCCCAGTGTGGGTGGGCCTCATTCCAATCCGTTGAAGGCTTGACTGGGACAAAATCTGCGTAGGAAAGAATTCTTTCTCTCTGTCTTTGAGCTGGGACATTGGTCTTCTTCTGCCTTTGGACTTAGACTCAGACTAGAACTTACACCATTGACTCTCCTGGGTCTCCAGCCTGCTATCTGCAGATCTTGGGACCTCTCAGCATCCATAATCATGTGTGCCATTTCCTTATAATAAATTTCTTTTTATATCCTATTGATTCTGCTTCTCTGGAGAACCCTGACTAATATAGTCTTATAATGAACTAATAAAAAATTAAACAGGAATGACAAATGAACTAAGCATCCAACTAAAGTAGTTAGAAAAAGGTAATAAACATAAGAAAAGCAGGAGGAAGGAATTAATAAATGTTAAAGCAAAAGTGGATGACTTGTAAAACAAAAAGTTTTATAATTAATAAATTACAAGTAAGTAGTAAATCTAATTCTTTGAAAATAGAATAAGATTGATAAATTGTCAACTAACTTTGTCAAGAGAAAAGAAGAAGGAGGCACAAACAAGAAATGCCAAGGGGAAAATAACCACAGATGGAGGGAATTAAGAGAATCCTTAGAGACAATTTGGTCAACTCCATGAAAATAAATTTAAAAACTTAGGTAATAAAAAAATTAACCTTACCCCAAGAGAGATCTGGCTTTGGTCTCTGGCTCCTGGGAGGTAACTTCTAGGCCCTTGGATTGTCCTGCCTGGTAGGAGTGTCTTTGTTTACCTTGGGCAACACCCCACAGTCTAACAATATGGTTTATGATGGGATCTTTGGGCCATACAGTATTTGCTCTATCTCTGGGGCACCTGGAGACTAAAAGTCAGCCATGTGGGCAGTCAATGATGTCTATGTGATTGAACCCCTATAGAAACTCTGGACACTAAAAGCTCAGGTGAGCTTCCCTGGTTGGCAATACTCTGTGCGTACCACTGCATATTGCTGTGGGGGATAGGAGCACTGTCCATGGCTCCACTGGGAGAGGACAAGTGAAACTCTGTGCCTGGACGTTCCCTGGACTCTGCCCTCTGCCCTCTGCACCTCTTTCCTTGGCTGGTGCCAATCCATGTCCTTTCACTGTAATAAACTGTAACCACAAATACAATAGCTTTTGGTGAGTTCTGTGAGTCCTTCTAGCAAAATTTTGAACCCGAGGATGGTCTTGGGAACCCCCTAACTTTGCAAAACCTAATATATTGGATGCTTCTCTGGGAAAATATAGTTCACCAAAAACTGACCCAACATCATATTCAATGTCAGCTTGCCTTAGTTAACTTATAAAAGAAATCCCAATAAAACTAACAGCTCATATGGAAAAAGAAGCTGAAAAATGAATAGTAACTAGCCCTATAAGATGTAATGCATATTATAATACTTGAATAATTAAAATAGTGTAGGACATCTTGTAGCTGGAATAAAATAGGAAGTCCAGAAATATTTATTGGGAATTAACCTTATGATAATGATGACATTGCAAATCACTGGGAAAAAAGATGAACTATTCAATAAATGGTGTTGAGACAACTGGGTAGCTATCTGGAAGAAAATTAAGTTGGATCCATACCTCATTTTTTTTTTTTTTTTTTTCGGTATGCGGGCCTCTCACTGTTGTGGTCTCTCCCGTTGCGGAGCACAGGCTCTGGACGCGCAGGCTCAGCGGCCATGGCTCACGGGCCCAGCTGCTCCGCGGCATGTGGGATCCTCCCGGACTGGGGCACGAACCCGTGTCCCCTGCATCGGCAAGTGGACTCTCAACCACTGCACCACCAGGGAAGCCCTTTACCTCATTTTTTTATATCAGATAAATACCAGGAGAAATAAGTGATTTAAAAATTTTAAAATGCTAGAAGAAACTATGGGAGATTAAAAACTAATCTAACGACTATTTTTTAAGGGGAAGAACTTTTAAAGATGACACAAAATACAGACGCCATGAAGAAAAAAATAACTTCTATTGCATTAAAACTATGTATGGCAATGGGACTTCCCTGGTGGTCCAGCAGTTAAGACTCCACGCTCCCAGTGCACGGGGCCTGGGTTCGATCCCTGGTCAGTAGATCCCGCAAGCCGCAGTGAAGATCCCACATGCTGCAACTAAGACCTGGCGCAGCCAAATAAATATTAAAAAAAAAATTATGTATGGCAAAACTAGTAAAAGGAAATTCTAGAGTGCCATCAAACCAGGAAAAATATGGTAATATTCCTAACACATAGAGACCTTTTACGAATCAGTAAGAAAAATAACTATGATAAAATTGGCAAAAGATATGAACGGCGAGTTCACAAAACAGGAAACACAAATGATTTATAAACATACGAAGATGCTTCACATTACTCATAATAAGAGAAATTGTAGAATAAAACTACAGAGAGATAGCATTTACCATTTTTCACTTACCAAACTGACAAAGATAAAAAATGTGTTTATAAACTGTTGGTAAACTATGGAGAACAGAAACTCTTACATGTTGCCAGTGGAGCACTGAATCTGTACAGCCTCTCTGGAGGGCAAAAAGTAACAAACACACATATCTGTTGACCAGCATTCTACTTCTAGGAATTTATCCTAATCATTTTGGACAAAATATAGTATATCTATTTGGGGAGATGTTATTTAAGGGTACAAACTTGCACCCAGTCGGTAAATAAGTCCTGGAGACCTAATGCACAGCATAGCAATTAGAGACAACAGTATTGTATTATAAACTTCAAAGGTGCTAAGAGACTAGATCTTAATCATTCTTATCCCAAAAAAGATAATTATGTGGCATGATAGGGGTGTAAAAATTATATAGTATGTACAAAGTTATTCATTGCAGCATTGCTTGTAAAAGACTGGAAACTACCAGAATGTCTATTTAAAAAAGACTGGCTTAAATAAATTAGGTGCACTGAGGCAAAGCAATACCATGCAGCTCTACAAGAGACTGAATGAGCTCTGAGATCCACTTGAAAGAGAAAGAAATTAGATGTAGAACAGTATGTGTGAAACAGTGTGATATCACTTCTATAAGACAGAAGAGAAAAGACCATCCATTACAGTGAGAGCTAACATGTGTTGTTTAACCCCATCCCCATCCTATGAGGTAAGTACTGTGATTATATCCTATTGTGCAGCTGGGAGGAACCGGGGCACAGAGAAATGCTCAAAGTCCCCAGCTGGAAAGGGGCAGTACTGGGTCTTGAGCTCAGACAGACTGGCTCAGAGTTTGTACTCTTCCCACCATGCTGTGTTCCTTTGTTTGGTTACACATGCGTATTTGCTTGCAAATTCATAAACTATCTCTGGGTAGCTAAGGGAAAGGTATGGGAGAGCGTATTTCACTGCATTCCCTTTTGTACATTTGATTATGGACCATGTGAAGTATTATCTATTAATACATTTAAAACAAACATACATTTCTGATTGGGAGCAGGGTTCAGGAGAGGGGTATATGGCACAGGATGCAGATTCCCTGAGGCAGGTGTAAAACTCTGTCCTGGGTACCAGGACCCAAGGGTCTCTGCCTACCATGCTGGGGAAACCGTGGCCTCGCCACAGCTCTGATCCACTCATGGGGTCCTTGTAAGAGTGATGGGTGGAGGTGAGCTAGGAGATACCCAGTCCTTGTCCATTGGAGGGCTGACCCAGCCCCCTGGCTTCATGCTGACTCCGGGTCCAGGGTCAAGGAGGTGGGCGTCAGGCCAGGCCCTCTGCTCGGGCCTCTGCTGTGATCTGTCTTCTCATCACGCCCCCCACTGCTTCCAGTAGAAGCCTGCTTGCTCGTTGCCCCCCCAGGCTATAAGCACTGTCTGGCTGGCTTGCTTGGAGCATCTCAGGGCAGCGGGATGGGCAGGGTCCATTTTGGGTGAAAGGGTTTCTGCACAGGAGAGTGTGCTTGCAAACAGAGGTTGTGCTGCGCGCAGGAGAACCTTCAGGGTTTCAAGCACTTGGACGTGGCTCCAGCTCCAGATAAGCGGCCTATGCGACTGTGCTGGGGGGTCCCCGACAGCCAAAGAGAGAGGGCTGTGGGGCTGGGGAAGCTCGTGCCCCGTCATCTGCACCGCGGTGACGCCCCCTCTCTCTGCCTGCCCTTTGTCTGTTTGCCTGGGCACCGCCTGAGAGGACATGGATCGGGAGGCCACCTCTCCCCAGCGGCTGGCCTGCTCCTCAGGCTGCGGTGCCGAAGGAGCTAGAATACGTGCAGTCACCACACAAGCGCAGCAACTGTAACAACCTCATGCCCATAACAACCACGCAACCGCAACGACCACAAACTCCACAACAAACACAGCTGTAACCAGAGCAACCACCACAATGACCTGTAGCAGCCACAGCATCAGCTGCCCTTGATCCAACACGTGTTCTGCTCGGACCTCGTGAAACGGAGGTCTCCGAGGGCGGCGGGCACAGATCAGCCGAGGTCCGGAGGCTGGGTAACTTCTCTGGGCCGAGAGGTGGGAATGCGGGCGGGTCTTCAGATCAGGTGGGTTGGGCTCAGGACACTGCCTCCCCCTTCCCCGAGGGCAGGCGTGGTCTTTGAGGACGTGCGAGTCTCCTTGGCTCTAAGCCCCAGAGGAGGGAGTCTCTTTCCCGCCTCCCTCCTGGGGGATGCCCTGTGGTGCTCAGTGCGGGGCTCTGAGCATAGATGACCCTCTCTGAGGATGGGACAAGCAGGCGGACTTTTCCTCTCATTCCAGCAGCCCACTTGCTCTGGCTTGTCTGGGAAGGGAGGCTCTGGCCTTCTGAAAACCGCTTTCCTAAAGGGGGATGGGGGCAGCAATTTGTTGAACAGAAAACCCTAAGTACTGTGAGCACATTCCTGTAGAATAAGCCTCGGCTGCTGGCCTGTGATTTTGTCCACGTCAAAGGAAGAGAAATGTCCCCTCCTCCGCTCCGGGAGAATTATTACTTTTGCGGACAAGTACACTATGCTTCCTCTTTTCTGATTTCAGGGAAAGGGGAACCAGTTCCCAAAGCTGTCAGAACAGCTCCCTCTGAAGTTTGACCAAGTGCTGGTGCTGGCTGTTGAGAGGGGCTACCAGGCCCCCGTCCCCAGATTCAGCCTGTTGGGGCAGAAAGAACGTTTTCCTTCATCTTACCCTGTTCTAGGCCAGTGATTCTCAGCTGTGACTGAACAACAGTATTTCCCCAGGAGCTTTAAAAAATCCTATTGCCCGGGTAGCAGCTGAAGTCAGCTGAACACGAATAGGACTGGGGGAAGGGCATCTGTGTGCTTGAAAGCTCCCCGGGAGATTCCTGGGTGAAGCTGGGCTTGGGAACTTCAGTCCTTGTGTGTGGTTCCTGTAAATGCCTCTTTATTTACAGCTTGTAACCCAGTCTGGCTAAAAGCTGGGCAGGTGTTCCTGATGTTATAGTGTTTAACGCTGAGGCTAATCAACGTGGGCCTAGGGGAAAGGTGAGTAGGGCAAAGGGTAATCACCAGCATGAACCGCTTCTGAGTAGATTGCCATCTACCACCTCACTGTCGAACAGCTGTTTGTACCTGACATAGGCCCCCTATTCTTGTTCCCAAGGGTCAGTAAAACTCCACCCACACCTCCCTCCTTGCTTCATTGGCTCCCTATCTTGTACAGACCCAGACTGCCATGCATGTGTCTTGGTTGTCTTGGGTTACTAAGGCTGGGTGGATTAAACGACAAACGTTTATTTCTCACAGCTCTGGAGGCTGGGAAATCTGAGATTGGGGTGCCAGCATGGTGGGGTTCTGGTGAGAGCACTCTTCCTGGTTTGCAGATGGTCACCTTCTTATTATAATCTCACAGGGCAGAGAGAGGAGGCTCTGGTGGCTGTCCCTCTTCTTATAAAGGCACTAATCCCATCATGGGGGCTCCACCCTCAGAACTTCATCTAAATCTAATTATCCCTCAAAGGGCCCACCTCTGATACCATCACATTGGGGATTAGGCCTTCACCATGTGAATTCTGGGGGGACATAAACATTTAATCCTTAACAGCATGATTATATTGTTCTACCAGAAAGTTTTCTCATCCTTACAAAAGAGTTAACAATGCCTGACCTTGAGGGCTGAGAGATATACTACTTATGAAATGTCTAATATAATTCCTGGCTTATTGCTGAAAGCAACATATCAAAGCTGTTATTGATATCACTGTTAAGATATGTTGTACTTTTGTTACTTCTTTTTATAAAATTTATTTATTTATTTATTTATGGCTGTGTTGGGTCTTCGTTTCTGTGCGAGGGCTTTCTCTAGCTGTGGCAAGTGGGGGCCACTCTTCATCACGGTGCGCGGGCCTCTCACCATCGCGGCCTCTCTTGTTGCGGAGCACAGGCTGCAGACACGCAGGCTCAGTAATTGTGGCCCACGGGCCCAGTTGCTCCCCGGCATGTGGGATCCTCCCAGACCAGGGCTTGAACCTGTGTCCCCTGCATTGGCAGGCAGACTCTCAACCACTGCACTGCCAGGGAAGCCCCTGTTGCTTACTTCTTAATTTTTGTAATTTCCATTGTGATTTCACTCCTTAGTACTTCTTTTACCTGGGGCCTATGGGCTGTAATTTCTTTTATTACAGCCCATGGGCCCTAGGGCTGTACTGAAAGAATTATTATTGTGTGCCTGAAAATGTACATATATATTTTTTTCTTCTCACTCTTGAATGAACAATAGTTAATCTGGGTATAGAATTCTATGTTGATTAGTAAGTTTCTCTCAGCACTTTTCAGGAGTTCCTCCCACGTCTTCTGGCATCTGTTGCTGATGTTGCTACCATCAGTTTTTCTTTCTTTTTTGTAGGTAGTCTTATTTTTTCGGTTATGATTTATTTCTCTATCCTTACATGTGTTGAAGTTTCACTATGATGTATGGGCACTTGGACACATCGTTGTGAAAATACAAGTTCCCGTATATCCATATTTAGAGTTCTTAGTGAAGTCTAACTTTAATACTGGAAAACTCCAGATGTTATCTCTTTGGACATCACTTTTCTCTCATTCCTTCTGTTCTTTTCTTCTAGAATCCCTATTAGCTGTATGTTGGTGCCTGTCAGTCTACCTTCCATGGCTGTTAACTGTTCTTTCATGTTTTTAAAAATACATTTTCTCTCTTTGTGCTGTTTTATGGGTGATTTCTTCAGTACTGCCTTCTAATTAATCTCTCTTCCACTGTGACTTCATAGCATTTATCTACCACTACTGAGTTTATGTATTTCAATGACTATATTTTTCATTTTATTGGTTGTTTTTCCTAACTTGCTTTTGTTTAATTTTGCTTATTTGTTGTTTTATAATTTATGTTTTTATATATGGTTGTATGTTTATATATAGGATCTTTGAGGATCCTAAACATTTCTTCATAGCACTTGTTACTGCTTGGCATATTATGCAATTTTGAAAAATTGCCTGGCTCTTCCATTAGAATGTAATTCGTGAGGGCAGTTATTTTTTGTTTATTATTATATCTTCAACACTTAAAACAATATCTGAGAATTGTAGGTACTTAAAATATTTGCTGAATAAATAATGAATTCTTTTTTAAAAGTCAGTATCAGATTGCCCGACTATTTTCACTTCACCCGAAGTGAATTCACTTCCTGTCATTGCATTTAAAAAAATTTTATTGAAGTGTAGTTGATTTACAATGTTGTGTTAATTTCTGCTGTACAGCAAAGTGACTCAGTTATACACATATGTATTCTTTTTCACTATGGTTTATCACAGGATATTGAATACAGTTCCCTGTGCCACACAGTAGGAGCTTGTTGTTTATCCATCCTATGTATACTAGTTTATATCTGCTAATCCCAAACTCCCAATACTTCCCTCTCCCACTCCCCTCCTCCTTGGCAACCACAGGTCTGTTCTCTATGTCTTTGAGTCTGTTTTTCTTTCATAGATATGTTCATTTGTGTCATATTTTAGATTCCACCTATAAGTGATTTCATATGGTATTTGTCTTTCTCTTTCTGACTTATTTTGCTTGGTATGATATTCTCTAGGTCCCTCCATGTTGCTGCAAGTGGCATTATTTCATTCTTTTTATGGCTGAGTAATATTCCATTGTATATATGTACTGCATCTTCTTTAATTGCATTTATTAATTGCAATTTTGGACTGCTCTTAGTCTTTCTCTTGGGGGGACTTATTATTAGTAATTTTGAGCTCTCTGGTGCTCACCCCTTCCCAGCCTAGTGGTTTTGAAGTTACTTCCTCTTGGCCTCCATAGCCCCCAGTTCAGAACCAGATTTCTATCATCAGCTCAGGTATCCATGCTGTCATGATTTGGGGATATTTCTGATCCTGTCACTGGGCCAGGGACCAGGTTCCTCCTTATTTGGGGGTATGAAGCTTTGTATAAGCCTCAGCCCTGGAAGCAGTTTGTTATGTGTTTTATACCCCTGGTCGTTGTGTATGGGAGCCCCACACAGTCCCTGAGTTGGGGACCCCTCCTCATGTGGTATTCCCCATCTCATCACAGGAGGAAAGCTCCTCACCACCTCTGCCTGTTCCCTGCCCTGGAGCCTCACAATCACAAGCATCATCCCAGTTTACAGCGCTGTGTCTCTGCTGTAACCCTTGGAGATGCTGATCTTTTTGAGTAATTCTTTGACTTTTCATTTTTTGTATTTTACCTGTTATTGTTAAGTGTTTGGAGCAGAAGGGACCTTAAAGCATGAATTTACAGCACTATTGTGCCTGTGTGTAAGTCCTACAATTACTACTCTTTTCACCAAGCCTGTGATAACACCAGGCCCACAGGGTTTACACTTGAAAGTATGGAATGAATGCTGAGGTTGGAGGTTGCCTTAAAGTTCACTTCTCTCTGCCTCCTCATTTCACAGAGGAAGAAACTGAGGCCCAGTGCCTTGCTTTGGGCTCCACACATTGTTAGTAGCAGAGCCAGGAAGGTAAACCTGACTCTACAGCTTGGGTCTTGGAACACCTGCCCTTGAACATGATTTCTTTCATACAGAATGGCTTTTCTGCTTTGCTGCTGTCTGCACCTCACTCACGGTTTAAGGGCCAACTCAAGCTCTACCTAGTCCTCTGCGGCCTCTCGCTCCTCTAGAGGCATACGGCTAAGAGCAAGGGAAAGCGGATCAGCTCTAATTACTGAGTGTCTCCCTTGTAATGGCTTTGCCTGCAGTGTCTTCTCAGGTAATGTTTGTGCGGAAGTTCACATTTTATATACGCTACTGCCCTCTAGTGGCCACAATGGGCATCAATTGTATAGTCTGGAACAGCAAGATTTTCTTTTGTTTTTTTTTATAAATTTATTTATTTATTTTTGGCTGCGTTGGGTCTTCGTTGATGCTCAAGGGCCCCCTCTAGTTGTGGTGAGCGGGGGCCACTCTTCTTCGCGGTGCGGAGGCTTCTCATTGCGGTGGCCTCTCTTTGTTGCGGAGCATGGGCCCTAGAGTGCACGGGCTTCAATAGTTGTGGCACGCGGGCTCAGTGGTTGTGGCTCGCAGGCTCTAGAGCGCAGGCTCAATAGTTGTGGCGCACGGGCTTAGTCGGTCCGTGGCATGTGGTATCTTCCCGGACCAGGGCTCGAACCCATGTCCCCTGCATTGGCAGACGGATTCCCAACCACTACACCACCAGGGAAGTCCCCTGGAACAGCAAGTTTAAGTTGCCCCCAAGACCAGTCAGTTCGTCTTGAACACATTAAGGTTCTCATAGTCATAACTTCACTGCCCTGCATGGAAACATAAATTCAAGTCCTATTTATTTGGTATTTCAATGCCAAGTATATAAAATATATAAGAATATAATCAAAAGCTATAAACTCCCTCAATGGCATCTAACATTTTCAGGTGGATGCTGCTCATCTAAGCAGCACTGTCCAGTAGAAATACAATGTGAGTCACAAAGTAATTAAAAATTTCCTAGTAGCATCATTTTTCAAAAAGTAAAAAAACTGTTAAATTCATCTTAATGATATATTAATATATCCAGAATATTATCATTTTAACACACAGTCAATATAAAAATTACCAAGAGATATACTTTTCTTTTTCTTGTACCAAGTTTCTGAAATTTGGTGTGAATTTTACAATTACAGCACATCTAAGTTCAGACCAACCACATTGCAAGTGCTTAACAGCCACATGTGACCAGTGGCCACTGAATTGGACAGCAAAGGTCTGCGGCGGTGGTTTCCACACTGTCTGTTCTTGTTATTGCACTGATGTTTGTACGTCCGTGAGGAACATTTCCACCAATGTGCAGCAGAATGAGACAAATATGAATCATGTTTTTTAATATATAAAATCAATGTCAGATTATCACCTATCTTGCTTGAGGGAATGCTTGGAGGTTGTCCTTCTGACTTTGTTGCTGTTAATATATTTATTCTTTTATGGAATGATGGTCATAGCAAATGATAGATTATTGATTAAGTGTTCCTATTTTGTAAATAAAAATTCTCAATTCTCTGCAGGAGCCCACACTTTGTGTGCACATTTTACTGGTGTGTGATGTATTAAATTCTGGGAACCACATGCCAGGCAACCCCTTACCCTGCCCTGCCCCAGCTTGGACTATTGATGGTTACAAATGGGACACACGTCTGTGTGGCGAGGCTACTGGGCAATTCTCAGCGTGTCAACTCTACACCTTTCACTCTGCCTCACACAAACTTAAGGAAATGCAAGAGAGTGAGCGTGATGCGAATATAGGGGTGACCTTGAATTTACTCTAAAAACTACAACTAAAAGAGTAAGTCATTAGTCAAATCCAGACCTTAGCAATAATTAGCAACAATTACTACTCAGTTGAGTCTACAGACTTGGTTGCCACACATCTGGAAGATGGTATTGCAATGTCACATGGCTGGTTTTATTCTATTTTTTTTTTTTTTTTTTTTTTTTTTGTGGTACATGGGCCTCTCACTGTTGCGGACTCTCCCGTTGCAGAGCACAGGCTCCGGACGCACAGGCCCAGCGGCCATGGCTCACGGGCCCAGCTGCTCCGCGGCATGTGGGATCCTCCCAGACCGGGGCACGAACCCGTGTCCCCTGCATCGGCAGGCGGACTCTCAACCACTGCGCCACCGGGGAAGCCCACATGGCTGGTTTTAAATGCAGAGCAATGGAGGTAATGAAATGCTAAGAGAAGACACTGTTTTATGGAAAAGGTCTTTAATATTCTCCCAGGCTTTATAACAGGAAGTATCCGAAGTGGTGCTGGGTAAATTTGTCTCACTGCGTGTGGCTGAAGGATGGAGGGGTCAGAGCTCCTTTTCCGGAAACCTGGGGCTTTACCGTCTGTACACACATAAAGAGCTTCTAAATGCAGTAGCTCCAAACTGCAGTCTGGTCTCTGGGTCTCCTCTTCTCTGACTGATGTTTCCTCTTTGGTTCATCTGTCTGCCTTGTGTGTCCTAGCAGGTCAGAGCCCTATCCCAGGCTTTGAGACATCAGTCTCAAAGGTGTCCTTCAAGGTGTCCTTAAAATATGCCTTCTGGCCACCCTGTTTATAAATGCAAGTGTTTCTTTCTTGCTCAGCTGTCACTAGGGTACTCATTAGCAATTGTGTTTCTTTTTCAAATACAGCCTCTACACTCGAGATATAATATGGAAAAGATGCTGGCAAATTGAAAATTTGTAAATCAAAGAATTTTTATTGCTCTGGGAACTCACTATTTAAGAAATCCTATAGTGAATTCTCTTGTAAATTGAGTCATTACCCGCTGTTTTAAAAATTCAAGTTTTAATATATTATCTTGCCCGAGGGAGGTAAGTCCATTCTTATTAAAAAATTAAAACAATGCAAAGATTAAGCCTCTAGTGCTCCTCCTCCATATTTAAATAGTGGTATGTAATCACAATCCTCCAGCTACAAGCAATTACGCTAGTATTAATGAAGGGACCCTAGTCAAAAACTGTGCCCAAGGGAAACTTCTGCCTGAAAGTCAGGGTTAAGGGCCCAGCCATTGGTTTAATGGATTTTCAGTGAGGTGTGAATATGACGGGCCAATAAGGGCGAAATTCTATGACGCAGCAAAATAGGCACAATTAGTGTCTTGCCCTTAGTCTCCTGACCTTGCTTCTGCTTTTATTTCCTTACAGTCCTGGTGAACTGATTCCCTGGATGTTTAATTATTAACGTATGTTTAACAATTCATAGAGCCTTGGCCAATTCAGAGTAAAGCTGTCCCATCTCAGCCGCTTTTGTGGGTGGGGTGTTAATAAGGACCCTCCCTAAAGACGTTTCAGGGGTGAGCCTGATGTCCATGACTCTAATGACCCGCCCGCTTCTGCTCGCCACCAGCTCCTTCCAGGCTCTCTGGCCCTTGTCATCTGGAGTAGCCAGGCCCCGCCCCCCCGGTAGGCGTGCGGTTACAAACTCAGCCTCCAATCAGAACACCTGGGTTTGCTTCCCACCTCTAGTGGCTGTGAGGCAAGTCACGGGGTCTTTCTGTAAGTTCGGCCCCTCTAGGGCCTGTGAGGGATCCTCCCTGGCCCTCTGCCATCCCTCATTGTGAATCCAAGTCTCCGAGCCCAGACCCTGGGCTAGACCTGCATTGACTCTACCCCTAACGCTTCTGGGGACTCAAAATTTGCTCCCGAATTTTTTTTTTTTTTTTTGCAGTATGTGGGCCTCTCACTGTTTTGGCCTCTCCCGTTGTGGAGCACAGGCTCCGGACGCGCAGGCTCAGCGGCCATGGCTCACGGGCCCAGCCGCTCCGCGGCATGTGGGATCTTCCCAGACCGGGGCACGAACCCGTGTCTCCTGCATCGGCAGGCAGACTCTCAACCACTGCGCCACCAGGGAAGCCCGCTCCCGACTTTTATTTCCTGGGTGGAATTCCCTCTTTCAGAAAGGCTGCACGAACCCTTTCTTTTTTTTTCTTACTTTGAAAATCTGTCTTCTAAGTTAGGGGTTGGCAAACTATGGCCTGTGAGCCATGTCTGGCCCACTGCCTAGTTTGTTAATAAAGTTTTACTGGAACATAGCCATGCTCACTCATTTGCCTATTGTCTGTGGCTGCTCTCCCGTGACAGTCTAAGACATTCACTATCTGGCCTTTCACTGAAAAAGTTTATGCTTCCTTGTCTGAATGGATTGAATTATGTCCTGTGAAGAAGATATGTTGAAGTCCTGACCCACAGTACCTCAGAATGTGGCCTTATTCGGAAATAGTGTCTTTATAGGTAATCAAGTTGTTAAAATGAGGTTATTAGGGTGAGCCCTAATCCAAGATAACTGTTGTCCTTATAAACAGGGGAAATTTGAACTCTGAGTATATTAACTCTATTTTCTTATTTTCTCTATTCTTTACTTTTTATTTTATATTGGAGTATAGTTGATTAACAATGTTGTGTTAGTTTCGGGTGTACAGCAAAGTGATTCAGTTATACATATACACGTATCTATTCTTTTTCAAATCCTTTTCCCATTTAGGTTATTACAGAATATTGAGCAGAGTTCCCTGTGCTATATACAGTAGGTCCTTGTTGGTTATTTATTTTCTTCATTCTTTTTTTTTTTTTTTTTTTTTGCGGTACGCGGGCCTCTCACTGTTGTGGCTTCTCCCGTTGTGGAGCACAGGCTCCGGACGCGCAGGCTCAGCGGCCATGGCTCACGGGCCCAGCCGCTCTGCGGCATGTGGGATCCTCCCGGACCGGGGCACGAACCCGTGTCCCCTGCATCGGCAGGCGGACTCTCAACCACTGCGCCACCAGGGAAGCCCTATTTTCTGTATTCTTGATCCTCTGGTATCTGGGGCTTCAGTGACTGGGGTGAGACTGTCTCTCCCGGGGTAAACGGTTCCCAGAAGTAGCAAAGGACCTGCACAGAAACATGTCTTTCGTGCGCAGACTAACCAATCCAGAGCCCACACTCCAAAGCCCACACTCCTCTATCTGGCTCTTCCACTCAGGAGGCAATATTCCTAATCAACGTAGGGCCACGTCCTGGACAACTAGGGACCACCCCACAGCCCAGAGCCTGCTGAAATTATTTGAACTATCCAATCCTAAACCTACTCAGCTTGTTTACTATGCCTTCCTCATTCCTTCCCGCGAAAACCACTATAAGGACCCCTGCCCACACTTTCTCCTCTCCTCTGCCTCCTGAACAATCCTGGTGCTTCCCTGTGTGGCCCTGTGTGATGTGGGTTGTCCCCTCCTCTTGAGGACTACGAGTAACAAACTCTCTTTTCAATCATCTTCTGAGCGCTTGGTCTCACCATACCTGAAAAAAATGGAAATCCCAGGTGCGTTTTTTTTTTTAACATTTTTATTGGAGTATAATTGCTTTACATTGTTGTGTTAGTTTCTGCTTTATAACAAAGTGAATCAGCTATACGTATACATATATCCCCATATCCCCTCCCTCTTGCGTCTCCCTCCCTCCCTCCCTATCCCACCCCTCTAGGTGGTCACAAAGCACCAGGTGCATTTTAAAACACAGAGATAGACACACACAGAGGGAAAATAGTGTGAAGACATAGGGGGAGTGTCATGTAAAGATGGAAGGTTGGCGTGATGTATTTATAAGCCAAAGAACACCTGAGGCTACAGAAGGTAGAAGAAAGACTGGAAACAGTTCCCTCCCTGCTGACGCCTCAATTTTGGACTTCTGGCTTTCAGAATGTGAGACAATAGGTTTCTGTTGTTTTAAGTCACTCAGTTTGTGAGACTTTGTTATGACAGCCTAGGAAACTAATACACCACCTAGCCAATTATTTTGTTTTGTTTCCTTTATTCCTCATTGTTCTTTTATGTAATGTATTTGTATGTGTGTTCCAGTCATTTCAAGGTGACCCTCACACACATTACTGTGTTTGGGTCTCGTGAGGTAGTCAAGCCAGTGGGCAGCTCATTTAACCTGAGACTGAGACGCAGAGACTTTGGGGGACCTGCACAAGGTCCCCCCACAAAGCAGTGAGGCGGGGGGTAGACTAGAGCTACCGAGGGCTTGTTGTGTGCTTTCCTCACATTACCTCAGGACAGCCCCCTACCCATAACCAACCTGAGGTTAGTTGCTGGACAGTTATTCTAATCAGATAACCCTGAATGTAGGAAGGACCCTCTCTTCTCACCTCTCTCTCCAGTCTTTACTTAGCTTCTCAAGGCAGAACCACATGAAGGAGGTCAGACACCTACAGCCTTTCACGGCCCTGATTGGAGCCAGCCGGTACTGACTGGACCGTCTGGGGAAGCTGCTTCCTCGAAGGACGATGCTGGACTTACCGGTGCGTGGTGAAATGAAACAAGATTGCTCTAGAGACCCCTTCTGTTGCCCCTCTGGGCTGTATGGGGGCGAGGAGGGGAGGGTGGAGAAAGGCCTGGGACTGTTCAAGCGTGTAGTAGGGTCACGACAGCTGGAGCCAGTTCTGGTCAAGGCTTGGCTGGGTGCTGTGGATCCCCATGACCTCTGACACCAGGTGCCTAGTGCACCTCCTGAGGTTCCTGCAGCCATGATCTCTGTTTCTTCCTTGTTCAATTGTTACAAAGATTCTTCCACATCAAGGATATTTTGTAAAGTTATGCCAGGATTTTGGGGACCACGAATGGGGGGCCATCCCAAGAGGGCTATTATACCCATTTTGTAGATGTGGACCTTGAGTGTCAGTGGGGTCAGGTCTCCCAGCCAGTCAGGGATGGCATTGGGGGCAGGCCCTTCTGGCTCCATAGCTCCTGTCGTCACACTGGGCCGAGGCGGGGCAGGGTCCATGCCCTTGCCTCTTTGGTTATTAAGCGTTGTTTAGAAGGTGACTCAGAATGCGATCCCTGTGTGTGAGAGAGAGACACCAGCAAAGGCTCAGTGAGCTCTCCTGGGTGCACTGAGTATGGCAGGTGCGCCTGGTGCCCCTGGGTGTCACCAGCTGAGGTGGGAAGGATGGAGAATAAGAGGCAGAAATGTCAGAGTGTGTCCCGGGGGAGAGAAGAAGCAGGTGAAAGAACAGAAGGAAGGAAAAGTGCAGAAGAGACGGAGGGACACCTCCCCCCTCCCCCCCACACACCCTGCCTGTCCCCTCTAGCCTCTCCTCTCCCCAAAAAACAATTCAAAGAAGGTACTGCTGTCCTGGCCTCAGTGACACGGGTTTCCAGGACTGCCCAGCCTTGTTGTGCCTTTAACAGGAGAAAGCAGGCGTGACCAGGGGCCTGCAGCTGGTCAGGGACGGTGTGAAAGCCTGGGGTGGGAGTGAGGGCATCGGGTCACAAGTCCCAGAAGCTGGGCTTGGGAGAGGCTGATGGAAGGAGTCTGGGAGGCGGGGCTCCACCTCAGGGGGGGTGGGGCAGGTGGCCTGGCACTGCAGACATGGCAGCCGATGGATGTCATGACAACAGATGAGGAGCAGGCCTGCCTCGCCTGCCTGTGGGAGGCTGAATAACGGCCTCCACATACGTCCCCGTCCTAGCCCCCTGAACCTGTGAATGCTGCCTTACACGCCAAAAGAGACTTCACAGATGCGATTACGTTAAGGCTCTTGGCGATTATCCTGGATTATCCAGGTGGGTCCCAGCTAATCACAGAGGTCCTCTCATTAGCTGCAAGTCTCCCTGAGCATGTAGTGTAGCAGAAGAAGTTTCATTCATCGGATGAAAAAAATTTTTTTTAAATTTTTATTGGTGTATAATTGATTTACAATGTTGTGATAGTTTCTGCCATACAGCAAAGTGAATCAGTTATACATATACATACATCCACTCTTTAGATTCTTTTCCCATATAGGTCATTACAGAGTATTGAGTAGAGTTCCCTGTGCTATACAGTAGGTCCTTATTAGTTATCTATTTTATATATAGTAGTGTGTATGTGTCAATCCCAATCTTCCGATTTATCCCTCTCCACCCTTACCCCCCTGGTAACCATAAGTTTATGTTTTACATCTGTAACTCGATTTCTGTTTTGTAGATAATTTCATTTGTAGCCTTTTTTAAGATTCTGCATATAAGGGATATAGCTGATGAAAACTTATCGAACGCCTAATGCATGCCAGGGACTGCTCTGCAGACCCGGAATACAGCAGCGACTAGCACAAAACTCCCTGCCCTCATGGTGTTCATAGTCTAGCGGAGGAAGACAGGCAGAAAATAGGCCAATACTTGTGTATCAGGTGGCGGTAAGCACTGTGGGGAAAACTAGCAAGGTGAGGGCATAGAAAGTGCTGGGTGGAGTGGGGATGGGGTGCACAGTGGGGACCTGGTAAGATGCAGTTTGACCCACAGAGCTCTCTGAAGGAAGGGAATAGCAGGACCCAGGCTGGGGCAGGAGCATGCCAGGCACTTTCAAGGGTAGCAGGGAGCCCAGGGTGGCAGAGTGAACAGTGGGGCAGCGACAGCACGTGGAGTGTGTGCAGAAGCAGAGGGTGGATGGTGTGGGCCCTCGGGACAAGGGAGCCCCTGGAGGATTTTTAGCAGAGGAGTGAGCTGGTGTGAGTGTTAAAAGATTCCCTCTAGGAGACCCGAGACACCTCCTTTCCCTGTTCTGCTACTGGGCCCACTGAAGGGTTGGCCCTCAGCTACATCACCAGAAAGACAAAGAAACCACTCTTTATGGCTCCATCCTCCTCTTCCTTACCCCATTTCTCCTCATTAGTGGACCCACTGGCCTATGCATGGTCCTCTCCTCTCTTCATTTGCACAACAGCTCCCTGCCCCCCAATACCTTATCAGTCATTTACACTTTAGTGAAATCAAGGATATGTATCCCGTTACCTTCTCCAAGGCTGTGGATTGAATTGTATCCCCCAAAAGACATGCTGAAGTCCTCATCTTCAGTGCCTCAGAACGCGATGCTATTTGGTAATAAGGTCATTGCAGATGTGATTACTTAAGATGAGGTCATACTGGAGCACGGAGGGCCCTTAGTTCAATATGACTGGTGTCATAAGAAATTGATGTGAAGATATGAGAAAAGAATGCCAAGTGAAGACGGAGGCAGAGATTGGAGGGATGCAGCTGTGACCTGAAGACTGCCAAAGATTGCTGGAAACCACCCAAAGCTAGGAAGAGGCAAGGAAGGATCCTTCCCTAGAAACTTCAGAGGGAGAGTAGCCCTGCCAACACCTTGATTTCAGACTTCTAGCCTCCAGAATTGTGAGAGAATAAATTTCCGTTTCCATTGTTTTAAGCCATCCAGTTTGTAGTACTTTGTCGTGGCAGCCCTAGGAAACCAATACAGGGGTATTATCTTTTTTAGGATCTTATTCCTAATTGTGAAATTTAAGATTTTATCCTATCCAAAGAAAATTTCTGCATTCTATTAGCCTACTAATCAGACCTTCCCTGAAGGCAATAAGGCTTTGTTTTTTGGGGGGATCCCAGGGCTCCATGAGAATTCAGAAGGGCCCATTTCTCTCCACTGCCTGGAGGTGCTTATGTTTGGGGAGTGGGGCAGCTGGACCCCTGCCCCACTGCTGGGTAGAGTGTGGCTCCAGGACACTGAGAGTGTGGGTTTGGGAAGAGGAAGATATAGGGGTCTAAGTCCTGCACTGTTGCAGAGGCTGGATGAAGGGGGCCTGTAGCCCAAGGACATTAGATGCTCAAACCTTGACTACTATTTATTTGTCTGAGGATTAAACTATCCATAGCTGTTAATTACTGAGCCTTTCCCTGTGCAGGTCTGTTCACGGGCCAGAGATACAGAGTGATCAAAACAGAATTCCCTTCAAACAAACACTCGTACGCAAACGTTCACTGCAGCATTATTCATGACAGCAAAAGGTACAAACAATCCAAATGTCCATCGGCTGACCAATGGACAAGCAAAACACAGCATATCCACACAATGGAATGTCATTCAGCCAGAAAAAAAAAAAAGTACAGCTATCTGATGCGATGAGATGAACCGCAAAGACATCGTGGTAAGTGAAAGCAGTCAGACACGAAAGGCCGCATATTGTACGATTGCATTTATATGAAACATTCAGTAAAGGTAGATCCACGGTCACAGGTTGGAGGAGGGAAGAAAGGGAAGCAACTGCATAATGGGTATGGGGTTTCCTTTTGGGGTGATGTAGGTGTTCTGGAACTAGGGAGTGGTGATGGTTGCACAACATTGTGAATGCACTAAATGTCACTGAGTTGTAAAAATTTTTTTTTTTTTTTGCGGTACGCGGGCCTCTCACTGCTGTGGCCCCTCCCACTGCGGAGCACAGGCTCCAGACGCACAGGCTCAGCAGCCATGGCTCACGGGCCCAGCCACTCTGCGGCATGTGGGATCTTCCCGGACCGGGGCACGAACCCGCGTCCCCTGCATCGGCAGGCGGACTCTCAACCACTGCGCCACCAGGGAAGCCCTAGTTGTACATTTTAAAACAGTAAATTTTATGTTATTGTACTACACAGACACACAAAACCCAGAGTCCCTGCCCTTCTGCATTCAAGTGAGAGGAGACAGGCAATTAACAAAGAAATATACATTTAACACAAGTGCTGTGAAGACAGGACAGGCTAAGGGGACAGAGAGTGACGGGGAGGTGTTGTTTTACAGGGTGTTCACTGTTGGCCTTTCTGAGCAGGATGTCAGGGAGAGAGCCCAGGAGATGGCTGAGAGGGGACCCTTCCAGGAAGAGGGAACAGAAGAGACCAAGACACTGAGGCAGAAGCAGGCTGGAGTGTTGGGGAACCGGCAAGAGGCCAGCGGGATGGAGCTGCGGGAAGAGGGCCTGCAGGAGAAGAGATCAGGGCAGAAGGGGCAGGAGGCTGCCCAGGGAGGCTTGGTGGACCAGGAGCCCTGGGAACCCCGAGGGGCGGGGCAGGGCAGGGGAGGGAGCATGCGCAGAGGCGTGGCCAGGAGGCTGTGGTCACAGGGATTCACAGCTGCCTAATGAACAGGCCGAGGAGACTGGACAGCCTGGCTTTGGCTGTGTCAAGTAATACTAACGAGTGTTATTCAGACGACTTACCTCTGGTTTCGGTTACCCTGCAACACGGTCAAGATTAAGCAGATGTGTAACTAGGTGAGGATTTTTGTCTTGCTTTTTGAGCGCAATGCCTAGGTATGTTCATTTATTTTTCATTTAGGTTGCATTGAATGACATACTGTGTTTCACTCAGGTGGGTCTCCTGTTGTTGTCCGCCTTCCACGGGGCTCCCTGGTCCCCTCACCCTGCTTTCTTCTTTTCCATTGCGCTTACTTCTCACTACTCAGGCAGGTATATACCGCTGTGTGGTTAATTTCTGTGTCCTCTGGGCCAGGCTACAGTACCCAGTTATTCAATCACACACCAACTTCGTGCTGCTGTGAAGGTATTCTGAGGATATGGTAAATATCTACAATCAGTTGACTTTTAGGAAAGGAGCTTACTCTTGATAGCATCTAATTGGTAGAAAGGCCTTAACTGCAGAACTGAAGTTTCCCTGTGGAGGAAGAGATTCTGCCTCAAGACGGCAGCCTCGACTCCTGCCTGTTTCCAGGCTGCCTGCCTGCCCTGCAGACTTCAGACTTGCCAGTCCCCACAATCACATGCACCAATTCCTTGAAATAAATCTCTTTCTATATCTACTTCTATATATACACATATGTAGACACACACACACACACACACACACACACATATATATTTCCTACGGGTTCTGTTTGTCTATTTACCATCCCCTCCCCCAGATGCAGGATCTTGCCTGTTTCCTTCACAGCGGTGTCCCAGGGCCTACAACAGTGCCTGGCAGTGGTAGGGGCTCAGTCAGTATTACCCAATGGATAGTTCTTTATAATTCTTGTTTATTTGTGTGGTTGTTGGCTCAGCTTGAAAATCAAGGGGAAAAAAAAGAGCCACAGGGGCTTCCCTGGTGGCGCAGTGGTTGAGAGTCTGCCTGCCGATGCAGGGGACACGGGTTCGTTCCCCGGTCCGGGAAGATCCCACATGCCGCAGTGCGGCTGGGCCCGTGAGCCATGGCTGCTGAGCCTGTGCGTCCGGAGCCTGTGCTCTGCAACGGGAGAGGCCACAACAGTGAGAGGCCCGCGTACCGCAAAAAAAAAAAAAAAAAAAAAAGAGCCACAGCAGTCTTATCTGAGCTGGGATTTCCCAGGGGAGCCCAGGGTTGTGGGTCCTACTCTTGAGTGTGTGTGTCTATTTGCAGCTGAGAAAAAGCTGTGGCAGTGAAGAAAGGTTGCAAATTTAAACTAAAGTTCAGGTTCTCCTAGCAACATGCCCACCCCCCGGCTGCTGGCTCGTGTAATCCAAGCACCAAATACACACAGCTGGGGAAGTTTGCGTTACTAAGAGAACAGGGATTCCTGACTGCCGTGGTACTACCAGGGGCATGGATTGGGCGGTGTCTTTTGTTTCCCCAGTAATTGTTTTACAGCAAGGTGTGCAGGAGGAGCCAGGTGAGTGGGAGAACGAGGGGGAAAAGCATAAACCCTGATGTTTGTTTGTTTGTTAGTATGTTTGTTTAGGAGCTAGTGGTTAGTGCAGAGCCTCTTGTTTCAGAAAATGTCCCAAATGGGTTTGCAATTAGGGACAGAGTCTGTAGGAGCTTATGAAGCAACCAATTCCCCATGCTGGTTGGCTTTCAGCATCCGTAGGCTATCTGGATCAGAGCGTAAAGTGTGCGGGTGGATTGGGGGTGGGGTCTAAACACCAACGGATCAAACTGGCATTGGTTGGGGCTGAGAGGGATTTGGGTTCCCAGATTTTACATTCACTTAATTACATTCACAGACCATTCTGACCTCCATCTTCTATCTAGTTGTTAGGGCCGAGTCAGTCAGGTTGACTGGCTGAAAAACAAATCAGGACACCCTCCCCCGTCATGGCCCTGACTCTCACTTTATTGGCTTGGAGCAACGTTAATTAGCCTGGAGAGGATGGTGTGGTGTTGGTTGGGGGATAGGAGAACAAGAGGAGGGCCAAAGAAAATTCTGCTCGTGGCCGCCCTTTATAAGTATCGTCTCCAATTGGTAACCACCCTGTGTTACCACTTCTACTTTGTAAAAAAGGAAGCTGACTCAGAGGGCTGAGCCGTCCTAGTAAGTGACAAAGCTGCGATTTAGGCCCAGCTCTGTCTGATTCTGAAGATTGCCTTCTTTCTCCCATGTCCTCTGCCCAGGTGGAATAAGACATCATCTGCTATAGGATCTGAGGGGAAGCACCAAACTCAAGTTCCCTCCTAGAGAAGCCTCAGAAGGAGTAAGTAGCAGAAAAAATACTATGTGATCATTGAATTGATTTTATTTTCCTCTTGAACACGTGGAAAGACTATTTCAGAGCTTCTACTACAGTAAGGTGGTGTCATGGGACTGAGCTTCTGGCTAATGGATGTGGCTAAAGGAATAAACTCCCCCACCCAGTATGGTCCCCAAACCTGCATGTGATCTCCATGTGCTTTCTTCCCACCTGCTGGTTGGATGCAGAGGACCCAGGGTGGGGGTCAATGGCCCTGCAAAATAGTGGAGCCCATGGGAAGGAGCCTGGGTGCCCGAATGACTTTGTGGAACAGAATATCTCCTACCCTTGATGATACTGGATCACGAGTGAGAAAAGCCTTTGTTGTGTCAAGCCCTTGGCTTTGGGGGTGTTTGTTACAGCAGTTAGGCTGTGCTGACTTATACAGAGCATACAAGAGGGTAGGTGATAAGATCCCTTTTGTTGGGGCTGAGAGAGGGATATTTGGCAGAGTTGTTTCCATGAGGAGGTGGGGAGGAGCCTCCTAGCGTCAGAGGGGTGAGGTTTCATTAGCCACCCTAAACTAGGAGAAAATGTGTAAAAATTGCAGTAAACACCCTCTAGTGGGATCCTTCCTGAACTGTAGTTAAAGATAATAATAATAATGATAATAAAAATAAAAGTTAATTTTTATTGCAGACTCACTTTTCTAAGTGCTTTACATGGATTATCTCATTTACCCTTCATAATATCCCAATGAGGTAGGAACTACTAATGTCATCCCCACCTGATAGGTGAGGAAACTGAGACAAGGAAATTTCCCTGTCACCAGAAAATCAATGGCAGGGCCGGGATTGGAGCGCAGGTATGTTGGCTATGAAGCCTGCCTCTTCCCTATGATGTCTATCTCTGTGGAATGTGCATTAACCCTTTTTCATGAGGACAGGATTCAGCTCTCTTACTTTGTTGTCTGAAGCAAAGGCAGAAGTAATTTGGGTGGCTTAAGTATCCCAGGTTGCTAAGGAAGCCATGCTATTTGAACTTCTCTGAAATGGTGCCAAATGTTCCTGGAAACATCCCGGAGGGAACAGGAGTGCTGGGGTGATGGGGAGGAAGGCAGTGGGAAGGGGGGAGGCTGGCCCATATTCACTGTAGGTTTAAAGAGAGGGTCTTATGTAGACCTGTGCTCAGGCAGAGGGAGCCACAGGGGCTGGACATGTGTTCCTCTCGTCACCGAAAGTGGGGTCCAGCCGCTCCCCACTCAAAAGCCATTAAAGAGGCAAGGTTGGTGGAAAGGAGTTTGCTTTATTTTGGATGCCGGCAACTGCGGGGGTGGGGAGGGGAGGGTGGATTCCTGTCCAAAGGCTGACTCCCCCCCTCCCCCCACTGCTAATCAGTGGGCAAGAGCTTTTATAGACAGAGGGAGGGGGCTACGTGCAGAAACAGCACAGTCGGCTCTGACAGTCATCTTGCAATTGGTCATGCGGTGGTCTGACCAGTGTCATCTTAATTGTTTTAGGTACAGTTAATCTTCAGTTCCAGGGTCGGTTTGTTCCTATTTCCTTGAGGCCAGTTCTTGGAATTGTGGCAGCTTATGCCATGGCTGCAGTCTGGTCATCATGTAGTTAACTTCTTCCACCTGGCGGGGGTTTCAGTGTCTATAAGACAGCTCACATGGCTCAGAATATTATCTATAGCCCTTGAGGAGAAACTAAAAGTCCTTGACTTTGCTTAACGACTAAACTATTATTTAGTCTTGTTGGACTGTTTTCTTTTGCTTCTGCATTTTCTCACTTCTCTCATTAAACCTATTCTTTGGCTAAAGTTTTTCTGCAGACAAAAGGCAGGCAGAGGACATGAGGGGCTAGGACCACAGGGTCCTGCTCCGTTTCACTCTGACCCCAGGACCCCTCTGGAACGTGCTGGCTCATCTGCAGAGGGGGCTCTTGGTGGGAAGAGCACTGGTCTCCCTTTCTGCTCTGTGTCCTGAGAAGAAGGACAGGCCTGAAGGTACCTCACACAGGAGAGGTGCTTGACCAAAGTTTATTGAATCTACATAACAAATACTTATAAAGGGCCTACTGTGTGCTAGGCAATGTCCTAGACCTGGGGATGCACTAGTGAGCAGAGGGACATGGCCCTGCCCATGTGGAGCTTTCAGCCTGGATTCTAGATGATGGATGTTTCATTGGAGGACTAGCTGGAGGTCACAGGCACCACAGAGTTGGGGTGGGGTGAGCAAAAACTCAGGACGGGGAGTCCAGCAGCCTGCAAAGCTGTCATACAGTGTGACTGGGACAGGCTTGTTTACCTCCAAGTGTTTCCAGACAGCTAGAAGACATTGGTAGCAGTCATTTGTCGGCAGGACTTGATACAGTGCATTTCCGAGGTGAGGGAGGGAGGGGGAAGGAGCCCTTAGTGGGCTGGCTGCCCTCAGGGAGCTGGAAGGGGAGCTCTTGGGTGGCAATGTGGATAATTCTTTTTTAGGACCAGCAGAAACCATGCCCAGAACAGGCTCTTTCCATTTTTGATGGCACTTTGGGATCTACATTTGATTTGCTCAGTGCCACAGGCATTCAGACGGAGCTAAAGTCTTGTGTCAGATGAGGAAAAGCCTAATCATTGGTTGGTCTGGAGTCTGGAGACGTGACTTGCTGTCTGGGGCACTGCACAGAGGCAGCCTCCCTTCTCCCTACTGACACTAGCGCTTCCCTGAGTTAGGAACATTCCATAGTGTAAGCGTTTTCTCTTTGATGGCTGTCTGGCCCTCCGGTGCAGGCGACTTGATGTCCCGCTTCCTTAAACGGGATGAGTTCTGAGCGGGAGCAGCCTGGGCTCAAGGATAGGCCCCCTGTTCATCTAAGCTGAGTCAGGCGTGCAGAGCCTGCTCACTCTCTTCATGTTCCAGGTAAGCGATTGGACCCCACATACTCTGCATGCCAGGTTTAGTGACACAGTAACTTACAGGTGAGAGGGCAGAATTCCAAAAATAGCCCTTTTCTGGTCATCTCTCCTGACCTCCAGCCCCCTGCCACGCACACCCCATTCCCAGCTGCTCTCTGGACGTCCTGCCACACTTCAAAGTCAACGTGTCTCCCTTCCCTCAACCATCATTTCTAGAGTCTTCTCCGTGCCAGGCCCACTAGGGGTGGAGATAAAGAGTCAGAGAAGAGATGACCCCCTATCACATGACCAGTCTCTGTTTTTTGGTTGTTATTTATTTATTTATTTATTTATGGCTGTGTTGGGTCTTCATTGCTGCACGTGGGCTTTTCTTTAGTTGCGGCGAGCGGGGGCTACTCTTTGTTGCGGCGCACGGGCTTCTCATTGCAGTGGCTTCCCTTGTTGCGGAGCGCAGGGTCTAGGCTCGCGGGCTTCAGTAGTTATGGCACACAGGCTCAGTAGTTGTGGCTCGCAGGCTCTAGAGCACAGGCTCAGTAGTTGTGGCGCATGAACTTGGTTGCTCCGCAGCATGTGGGATCTTGCCAGACCAGGACTTGAACCCGTGTCCCCTGCATTGGCAGGAGGATTCTTAACCTCTGCGCCACCAGGGAAGCCCTAGTCTCTGTCGATCTGGTCTCCTCCTTCCTCCACTGGACCAAGCATTCTTTGAGAGCAGGCGCTGCTTTTTCTCCCCGGTGTGAAGTTCTCAGCACCTGGGGGTTCGCACATAGTAGGTGCTCAACAAACATTTGTTCCTACCCGTCGGATAAATGAAACACCTGATGGGGGAAGCCGAGAAGGGAACCAGCAGTTGCAGTGCACCCGCACATGTGTTAGGGTGGAGGGGAACGGGGGGGGGGCACTTAACTATGTCCCTGGGGTGGCGCTCAGGGACAGCTTGCAGGGGGAGGCGATCTTGAGCTGAGGACTGAAGAATAAGTGGGAGAAAGGGGAAGCGGAGAGAGGGGAAGACACTGACAAAGCAGCGCAGGGCACCAGCTGATGGTATTCTGGGGCAATGGAAGGCAGCAGAGTAGCAGGCCCAGGGCAGGTGGACAAGCTCATCTTTCTGCGAATCAGCCCCGCCTGCCCTGACCTCCCAGTTTCTGTGGAGGCACCCGGAGACCTGTTCTCTCTGTTCTCCTGGAGACTTTTCCGGCAACCCTCCACAGCCCATCTTCTGTCTTCCTTGGGACTCTTGTTCTCTGGGTTCTGCACTCGCCCTTCCCTCTGGGGCCTCCGTTCTGGTCCCACCGCCCTGCGTTTATGTTCTGCTTGCCTGGGTTACTGTGCAGGCTGCCGAACTGGTCCTCCTGCCCTTGTCTTGTTTGTCTCCAATCCACCCCCATACACTTCCGCCAAATTCTTCTTTCTAGAGCTCAGTTCTGACGGCAGTCCTACCTGCTTAGTAGCTTTCAGTGGCTCCCAGGTGTCTACTAAATTAGGTGAAAACTTCTTGACTGAGCATGCTGGGACTCCAACCTGTAGGTCTACCTAACCTTCTAGAGTCTTCTTCCATTGTCCACATTCATGTGGCCAGCACCACACTGGACTCTTTACTCTTCTCCAAATGTGCCTGAGTTCCTTCTGCCTGGACTGTCTGTCCCCATGTCCCCAAATGTCAGTGGGATCCTATACATCTTTCAAGGCCAGTCTCCAGCTCCTCTCTCCCCGTGAAGCCTTTCGCCGCTCCCCAGTAAACTTGATTGTCTAGCTCTTACCTCGTGTCACAGCACAGTTCTAAACTTCCTGCTGAACTGCTTCTCCTGGAGCATGAGGGGTCGTCACCAAGGTTGGCAGCAGTGAGGGGCTAATACGTACCTGATGGCCAGAGGACCCAGGGAGACCCCAAACCCTAGCATCCACTACCCACAAAGTCCCAGAGGGACAGTTAGAGGAAGAGCAGAGAAGAAAGAAGAGTCAAATTGGACGCAGCTGGGTTTAGGTCCCCACGCCTGACACAGCAAACTGGGGTCAGCTGGGCTGAGCCTGGGGGCCTTGTTCTCCCGAATCTCTGCTCCTCCTGTGCTCTGGGCAGCTTCATGGAAGGACAGGGAGAGGGCATCAGCCTGGGCCAGTGAACTGATCTGCTGCAGGAACAGAGGAGAGGGATGGGCCAGTCACCGCCACCACCCCCCGCCCATGTTTTAGGAACAGTGGCCACACCCACCTGCAAATATGGGCCAATTGGTGACCTGCAGTCTGACCAATCAGATGAGCATTCTCCCTCCTTGGGACAGAATTACGGGAGGTATGCAGAGATGGGGAGCCCTGAGATGTCCCCTCTTACCTCTGGAGTCCTCCCCCGCAACACCCAGCATAGCACTGGAGACAGAGTGGGAACAACAGAGACCTGTTGGATGAATTTGAAACCAGTGCTGCCTGAGTGAGTGATGGTCTGGGTCTGCCCTCCCGTCAGGGTACAGACCTGGCATCTCTAGACAGGATGGAACTGACATCAGAGTGAGCCCTCTCCCTGCCTCCCCGCGAGTACCCATACAGTGGTGCAAATAAGTGACAATGGCCCCCTGGTCTAGGAGGATTCAGAAGAGGTGTATGTGAAGGTTTACACCCAAAGATCCTGGCTCTCTTTGGGAGACCATCACAGAGGAAATAGATATTGCATGACAACATGGAGTCGAGAGTAAGGAAAGTCTAAGAAGCAGAACAAGTCAGGACAAAACCACTGGGCAGTGGAAATACACGGGCTGTGAGAGTGAATGTGGCCCTCTCTGGTTAGGGAGAGAGGATGGAGAGGAGGAAGGGGCCATGGGGACCTGCATAGAGACCCTGTATCAGAAGGAACTTTTTTTTTTTGTGGTACACGGGCCTCTCACTGCTGTGGCCTCTCCCGTTGTGGAGCACAGGCTCTGGATGCGCAGGCTCAGCGGCCATGGCTCATGGGTGCAGCCGCTCCACGGCATGTGGGATCCTCCCGGACCGGGGCACGAACCCGTGTCCCCTGCATCGGCAGGCAGACTCTCAACCACTGCGCCACCAGGGAAGCCCCTCAGAGGGAACTTTTAAGAGCTGTGTCAACCAGGGAACTGAAATCCCAAACTCATGTCTGCCCTGCCAGGTGCTGGGGCTCTGGTCAACTTGCCCCAATCCTCTCTCCTAAAGCGGGTCTTCTGGCTCTGCCTACCGTGTGCAGGCAGTGGGTGATGCTGGTTGGCTCACTGCTTCGCTTGCAGGTGGGATTTGGGGTCAGGGCTGCCTCTTATTTCTCTCCCTTACTCTGCTGTCAACTCCCATCTTGTCTAGAGGTTCCCAGCCCTGGACTCTGAGGTGAGGGCAGCCTTGTTCTCATGATACTGGGCCAGTGGTCGGGGGGCCTGGACTCCACATCTAGGGAGATCAGAATGGGACCAGCACGCGGATTTGTTCTCCTACAAGGAGGATGTGGCTGCCTAGTGGAGGTGTTCACTCAAGTTCTGAATAGAGGTGCCTGCAGCTGCCAGCGATGTCCCAGGCCAAGGGGAAAGCCAGGGCTTCTGTGATTCTGCCTTTGCGGTGGTTCTGAGTAGGATCCTAGATAACTCTCTTGGCTGCTTCTTCATCCTCCAAATGTTTTGGGGGATTATAGTGTCTATTCCACAGGTTTCCTAAAGAGCAAGCTGCCTTCTAAATTCAATGTGGGAAAATCCACAAGACATTCTTGATCATTTAAATTTCCCATATGGAACTTTGTGGGTTTTGGATCTCAACTGCATGTTCCTTTCCTGCACCTCCAAATAAAAATCTCTTGTTTGAGGAGTTTTTAATAGTGAGGACTTGAGGGTCTTACTTCTGAAGCAAGTGTATTTGTATTTGCCTCTCGTCACATGGCTGCTAAAGTTATTAAGGATCAGAAACTCCAAATAGTGATGGCTATTGTTCTTCCAAATGCTTTCCCCAGTGTTACCTTGTTTGAGTCTCACAACCCCTCTGTGAGGGAAGTTGGGTAGGCGTTTATTTTTATCATCTTCTCTCCAGGCACTGGCTGACGGGCCCGCAAGGAACCATGGCGGAGCTGCGGTTGGAATCTGGACTCTCCCTGGGTCCTGTTCCCTAGATGCCACCCACAGGGCGAGGAGGCTGCTCCCAGCCTCAGGGCTGCAGACGCCCTCTATCTTTGTCCCCTCATCAGCCCAGGGCAGTGCAGGGAAGTCAGGGATTTCATGGGACAGGAGCCTCCACCCCCAGCCAAATACTCTCTTATGGGAAGAGAAGCCTGGGGACCCCGGTACGGAACAGACAAGGGAGAAAAGAGACCCTGCAGACAGCCATGCTTTTCCAACTGACTTAACTTCCTGTGAGCTAGATCCTACCAGTCCTTTGGGTGATATTCTCTCCACCCACCAACCTTCCCTTTCTTTTGCCTTCTCTTCCCTTTGTCCCTGCTGAGGCCCAGGACAGCTAGACCCCGAAGCTCTGGACCTTCAACTCCACTGGCTTCCCCACCGCCGATTCCGCAGGTCGCCACTGGGTGGCGCAGCCGCCCACGGTGTGCGGGCTCGGGTCACGGCTCTGGCTGCAGGTGGCGCATCCTGCCTTCCATCTCCTCCAACCCCAGCGGGGAGCCGGGCTCCTAGGGGCGCTGGAGAGAGGAGGCAAAGGGAAGGGGGTGTCTTCCTGGAGCCTGGGCGCAGCTCCCAGGCTTTGGGGCCAGGTGGAGCTGAACAAGGCTCAGGGTCTTTTAAGGAGAAGTGGGCGGGTCTGGATGCCTGGGGTGGGGCAGGGTAGGGTAGGGAGGGGTGGGGAGAGGAGGACTTGCTGGAACTTCTTTTTCCCCAGGGAAGCCGTCTCAGGATTAGAATAGGTCAGAAAATTGCATTCCAAGAGCAGAGGAGGAAATATCAATGCACATGATTTGGGGAGGGGGGTTTCTTAACCCATTAACAAACACACAGCACTTACTATATGCCAGGTGCTTTACAAATGTTAACGCCTTTAATTTCTCAGAACAACCCCACATCTCTTTTTGCAGCTGAGGACACTGAGGCACAGCTTCCCCAGTTAGTAAGTGGCATTACGGGGGTCCCACCCAGGCAGTCTGGCTCTCCTGCAGTCTCCTCTCAGGGCTGGGGTGGGCATCAGACCCCCCTCTCCTTGCAGACTCTAAGGAGGCATGCCTGGGCTCTGTGTATAGTTTAGCTCTGATACCCTCCTGCTTTATTAATTCATTCTTTCAACCAATGTGGATGTAGGGCTTCCTGCTTGCCAAGCATGCTGCTTGGCACTTGGGCTACAGTGGTCAGCAAAACCAGCCACAATCCTTGTCCTTGCGGAGACCTTATCCTTGTGGAGCTAGTCGGGGAGACAGAGATTAATTAAATAATCGCACCAATGACACTTACGGAGATCAGTGTCCTAGAGAAAGCTCCTTTTTCCTCCTGGCCCCACTCCTTGCCCTCCTACCTGAGGCCTGCTGGGCATGTCTGAGCCCCTATGTGTCTGCTCAGGAGCTAAGGGGACAGATGGTGACTAAACTTAGTTGCACAGCCCTCTGTGACTTAGAAGGCAGCTCACATCCATTATCTTGTTTGGCCTTATCCAGGATTGCCTGGTGCGATTCTCTTGGGGAGCCAGGCTTTTTAGAAAGGGATGCTTTAATCCAGAAAAAATTCTGGGCGAGACTGGAAAAAGTCTTTGGTTTCCGACTTGGGTTTGAATCCAGACTGTCACCTGATTTGTAGTGTTTGCCAATTTCTGTGGTCCATCTGTTGGTGGATTTCAAGTTACCAATGTGATGTCACTGAATAAGGAACTGGGAAGAGATGCACAAAACTGACTTTCACAGCCTGTGTGAGCATGCATCAGCCCACTGGTCATGGTGTCTCTTACTAGCTGTATGAACTGGGGCAAGTGATTTAACCATTGTAACTTCAGTTTCCTCATCTGTAAAATGGGCTAGCGATAGCTCTCCCAGAGTATTGGTGTGTTGATTAAGTGACTTACTGTTATCCCTACCTATCTCATTGAATCCTTATGATGCCCTTACTCATTCTACTTACTTGGGTCCATGTCTATTTTTCCAATAGACTATGAACTCCTTAAAAGTAGGGACCATGTCACACTCATTTTTTTGTTGTTGTTATTATAGTTGTTGTTTTGTCCTATTTTTTGCCTTTCAAAAAAAATCGAGCTATAACTGACTTACAATATTATATTAGTTTCAGGTCTAGTTATCATCTATCATCATACAAAGTTATTACAATATTATTGACTATATTCCCCATGCTGTACTTGACATCCCTGTGACTTATTTATTTTGTAACTGGGAGTCTGTACTTAATCCCCTTCACCTATTTTGTCCACCCCTCCCCCCATCCCTCCCTTCTGGCAGCCACCTGTTTGTTCTATGTGTTCATGAGTCTGTTTCTGTTTTATGTTTGTTCATTTATTTTGTTTTTTAGATTCCACATGTAAGTGAAATCACATCATACTTGTCTTTCTTTGTCTGACTTATTTCACTTAACATAATTCCCTCTAGGTCCACCCTTGTTATTGCAAATGGCAAGATTCCATTCTTTTCTATGGCTGATTAATATTCTATTGTATATATATATACCACATTGTCTTTATCCATTCACCTATCTATGGACACTTAGGTTGCTTCCATATCTTTGCTATTGTATATAATGCTGCAGTGAACATTGGGGTACATATATCTTTCTGATTTAGTGTTTTCATTTTCTTTGGAAAAATACCCAGAAGTGGAATTGCTGAATCATATGGTAGTTCTATTTTCTTTTAATTTTATTTATTTTTTATACAGCAGGTTCTTATTAGTTACCTATTTTATACATATTAGTGTATACATGTCAATCCCAACCTCCCAATTCATACCCCCCCCCCCGCTTTCCCCATTTGGTGTCCATACATTTGTTGTCTACATCTGTGTCTCTATTTCTGCCTTGCAAACCAGTTCACCTTTACCATTACCATGCGTTAATATATGATATTTGTTTTTCTCTTTCTGACTTATTCACTCTGTATGACAGTCTCTAGGTCCATCCACGTCTCTACAAATGACCCAATTTCATTGCTTTTTATGGCTGAGTAATATTCCATTGCATATATGTACAACATCTTCTTTATGCATTTGTCTGTCAATGGGCATTTAGGTTGCTTCCATGACCTGGCTATTGTAAATAGTGCTGCAGTGAATATTGGGGTGCATGTGTCTTTTTGAATTATGGTTTTCTCTGGGTATATGCCCACTAGTGGGATTGCTGGGTCATATGGTAATTCTATTTTTAGTTTTTTAAGGAACCTCCAGACTGTTCTCCATGGTGGCTGTATCAGTTTTTATTCCCACCAACAGTGCAGGAGGGTTCCCTTTTCTCCACACCCTCTCCAGCATCTGCTCTTTGTAGATTTTCTGATGATGCCCATTCTAACTGGTGTGAGATGATACTTCACTGTAGTTTTTCTTTTTTTTGTGTGTGTGGTATGCGGGCCTCTCACTGTTGTGGCCTCTCCCGTTGTGGAGCACAGGCTCCGGACGTGCAGGCTCAGCGGCCATGGCTCACGGGCCTAACCGCTCCGTGGCATGTGGGATCCTCCCAGACCGGGGCATGAACCCGTGTACCCTGCATCAGCAGGCAGACTCTCAACCACTGCGCCACCAGGGAAGCCCCTCACTGTAGTTTTGATTTGCATTTCTCTAATAATTCGTGCTGTTGAGCAACTTTTCATGTGCCTCTTGGCCATCTGTATGTCTTCTTTGGAGAAATGTCTATTTAGGTCTTCGGCCCATTTTTGGATTGGGTTGTTTGTTTTTTTAATATTGAGGTTCATGAGCTGTTTATATATTTTAGAGATTAATCCTTTGTCCATTGATTCATTTGCAAATATTTTCTCACATTCTGAGGGTTGTCTTTTCATCTTGTTTATAGTTTCTTTTGCTGTGCCAAAGCTTTTAAGTTTCACTAGGTCCCATTTGTTTATTTTTGCTTTTATTTCCATTACTCTAGGAGGTGGGTCATAAAAGACCTTGTTGTGATTTATGTCAAAGAGTGTTCTTCCTATGTTTTCCTCTGAGTTTTATAGTGTCTGGTCTTACATTTAGGTCTTTAATCCATTTTGAGTTTATTTTTGTGTATGCTGTTAGGGAGTGTTCTAATTTCATTCTTTTACATGTAGCTGCCCAGTTTTCCCAGCACCACTTATTGAAGAGACTGTCTTTTCCCCATTGTATATCCTTGCCTCCTTTGTTATAGATTAGTTGACTATAGGTGCGTGGGTTTATCCCTGGGCTTTCTATCCTGTTCCATTGATCTATATTTCTGTTTTTGTGCCAGTACCATATTGTCTTGATTACTGTAGCTTTGTAGTGTAGTCTGAAGTCAGGGAGTCTGATTCCTCCAGCTCCATTTCTTTCCCCTCAAGATTGCTTTGGCTATTTGGGGTCTTTTGTGTCTCCATACAAATTTTAAGATTTTTTGGTTCTACTTCTGTAAAAACTGCCATTGGTAATTTGATAGGGATTGCATTGAATCTGTAGATTGCTTTGGGTAGTATACTCATTTTCACAGTGTTGATTCTTCCAACCCAAGTACATGGTATATCTCTCCATCTGTTTCTGTCAAAGAAATCTTTGATTTCTTTCATCAGTGTCTTATAGTTTTCTGAGTACAGGTCTTTTACCTCCTTAGGTAGGTTTATTCCTAGGTTTTTCATTCTTTTTGTTGCAATGGTGAATGGGATTGTTTCCTTAATTTCTCTTTCTGATCTTTCGTTGTTAGTGTATAAGAATGCAAGAGATTTCTGTGCATTAATTTTGTATCCTGCAACTTTACCAAATTCGTTGATTAGCTCTAGTAGTTTTCTGGTGGCATCTTTAGGATTATCTATGTATAGTATCATGTCATCTGCAAACAGTGACAGTCTTACTTCTTCTTTTCCAATTTGGATTCCTTTTATTTCTTTTTCTTCTCTGATTGCCATGGCTAGGGCTTCCAAAACTATGTTGAATGATAGTGGCGAGAATGGACATCCTTGTCTTGTTCCTGATCTCAGAGGAAATGCTTTCAGTTTTTCACCATTGAGAATGATGTTTGCTGTGGGCTTGTCATATATGGCCTTTATTATGTTGAGGTAGGTTCCCTCTATGCCCACTTTCTGAAGAGTTTTTTATCATAAATGGATGTTGAATTTTGTCAAAAGCTTTTTCTGCATCTATTGAGATGATCATATGGTTTTTCTTCTTAAATTGTTAATATGGCATATCACATTGATTGACTTGCATATATTGAAGAATCCTTGCATCCCTGGGATAAATCCCACTTGATCATGGTGTATGATCCTTTTAATGTGTTGCTGGATTCTGTTTGCTAGTATTTTGTTGAGGATTTTTGCATCTATATTCATGAGTGATATTGGTCTGTAATTTTCTTTTTTTGTAGTATCTTAGTCTGGTTTTGGTATCAGGGTGATGGTGGCCTCGTAGAATGAGTTTGGGAGTGTTCCTTCCTCTGCTATTTTTTGGAAAAGTTTGAGAAGGATGGTTGTTAGCTCTTCTCTAAATATTTGATAGAATTTACCTCCGAAGCCATCTGGTCCTGGACTTTTGTTTGTTGGAAGAATTTTACTCTCAGTTTCAATTTCATTACTTGTGATTGGTCTACTCATATTTTCTGTTTCTTCCTGGTTCAGTCTTGGAAGGTTATACCTTCCTAAGAATTTGTCCATTTCTTCCAGGTTGTCCATTTTATTGGCCTAGAGATGCCTGTAGTAGTCTCTTACGATGCTTTGTATTTCTGCGGTGTCCATTGTAACTTCTCCTTTTTTATTTATTTTTATTTATTTATTTTTTTGCGGTATGCGGGCCTCTCACTGTCGTGGCCTCTCCCGTTGTGGAGCACAGGCTCCGGACACGCAGGCTCAGCGGCCATGGCTCATGGGCCCAGCCGCTCCACGGCATGTGGGATCTTCCCGGACCGGGGCACGAACCTGTGTCCCCTGCATCGGCAGGCGGACTATCAACCACTGCGCCACCAGGGAGGCCCTCTTTTCCTTTTTTATTTCTAATTTTACTGATTTGAGTCCTCTCCCTCTTTTTCTTTTTCTTTTTTTTTGTGTTACACGAGCCTCTCACTGTTGTGGCCTCTCCTGTTGCGGAGCACAGGCTCCGGACACGCAGGCTCAGCAGCCATGGCTCACGGGCCCAGCCACTCTGCGGCATGTGGGATCTTCCCGGACTGGGGCATGAACTTGTGTCCCCTGCATCGGCAGGCGGACTCTCAACCACTGCACCACCAGGGAAGCCCTCCCTCTTTTTCTCGATGAGCCTGGCTAAAGGCTTATCAATTTTCTTTATCTTCTCAAAGAACCAGCTTTTAGTTTTATTGATCTTTGCTATTGTTTTCTTTGTTTCTATTTCATTTATTTCTGCTCTGATCTTTATGATTTCTTTCCTTCTACTAACTTTGGGTTTTGTTTGTTCTTCTTTCTAGAGTTCCTTTGGTTGTAAGATTAGATTGAGATTTTTCTTGTTTCTTGAGGAAGGATCGTATTGCTGTAAACTTCCCTCTTAGAACTGCTTTTGCTGCATCCCATAGGTTTTGGATTGTTGTGTTTTCATTGTCATTTGTCTCTAGGTATGTTCTGATTTCTTGTTTGATTTCTTCAGTGATCTCTTGGTTATTTAGTAACGTATTGTTTAGCCTCCATGTGTTTGTATGTTTTATGTTTTTTTCCCTGTAATTTACTTCTAATCTCATAGCATTGTGGTTGGAAAAGATGCTTGATATAATTTCAATTTTCTTAAGTTTACCAAGGCTTGATTTGTGACCCAAAGTGTGATCTATCCTGGAGAATGTTCTGTGTGCACTTGAGAAGAAAGTGTAGTCTGCTGTTTTTGGATGGAATGTCCTATAGATATCCATTAAATCTATCTGGTCTGTTGTGTCATTTAATGCTTGTGTTTCCTCATTAGTTTTCTGTCTGGATGATCTGTCCATTGGTGTAAGTGAGGTGTTAAAATCCCCCACTATTATTGTGTTACTGTCGATTTCCTCTTTTATAGCTGTTAGCATTTCCCTAATGTATTGAGGTGCTCCTGTGTTGGGTACATTTGTATTTATAATTGTTATATCTTATTCTTGGATTGATCCCTTGATCATTATGTAGTGTCCTTTCTTGTTTCTTGTAACATTCTTTATTTTAAAGTCTATTTTATCTGTTATGAGTATTGCTACTCCAGCTTTGTTTTGATTTCCATTTGCATGGAATATCTTTTTCCATCCCCTCACTTTCAGTCTGTTGTGTCTCTAGGTCTGAAGTGGGTCTCTTGTAGACAGCATGTAGATGGGTTTTGTTTTTGTATCCATTCAGTCAGCCTGTGTCTTTTGGTTGGAACATTTAATCCATTCACGTTTAAGGTAATTATCGATATGTGTGTTCCTATTACTATTTTCTTAATTGTTTTGGGTTTGTTTTTGTAGGTCCTTTTCTCCTCTTGTGTTTCCCACTTAGAGAAGTTCCTTTAGCATTTGTTGTAGAGCTGGTTTGGTGGTGCTGAATTCTCTTAGCTTTTGCTTGTCTGTAAAGCTTTTGATTTCTCCATCGAATCTGAATGAGATCCTTGCTGGGTAGAGTAATCTTGGTTGTACTTTCTTCCTTTTCATCACTTTCAATATATCGAGCCACTCCCCTCTGGCTTGTAGAGTTTCTGCTGAGAACTCAGCTGTTAATCTTATGGGGTTCCCTTGTATGTTATTTGTCGTTTTTCCCTTGTTGCTTTTTTTTTTTTTTTTTTTGCTGTACACGGGCCTCTCACTGCTGTGGCCTCTCCCGTTGCGGAGCACAGGCTCCGGACGCACAGGCTCAGCGGCCATGGCTCACGGGCCCAGCCGCTCCGCGGCATATGGGATCCTCCCAGACCGGGGCACGAACCCGTATCCCCTGCATCGGCAGGCGGACTCTCAACCACTGCGCCACCAGGGAGGCCCTCCCTTGTTGCTTTTAATAATTTTTCTTTGTCTTAATTTTTGTCAGTTTGATTACTATGTGTCTTGGCATGTTTCTCCTTGGGTTTATCCTGCCTGGGACTCTCTGCGCTTCCTGGACTTGGGTGGCTATTTCCTTTCCCATGTTAGGGAAGTTTTCGACTATAATCTCTTCAAATATTTTCTCAGGTCCTTTCTCTCTCTCTTCTCCTTCTGAGACCCCTATAATGTGAATGTTGTTGCATATAATATTGTCCCAGAGGTCTCTTAGGCTCTCTTCATTTCTTTTCATTCTTTTTTCTTTATTCTGCTCTGCAGCAGTGATTTCTACCATTCTGTTTTCCAGGTCACTTATCCTTTCTTCTGCCTCAGTTATTCTGCTATTGATTCCTTCTAGTGTATATTTTTTTAACACTTCATTTCTTTTTATTAGCAAATAATATACCATTGTATGGGTAATATCATATTTTGTTTATCTAATCATCAGTTGATGGACACTTGGGTTGTTTCTACTTTTTTCTTTTCACTGCTGAGTAGTATTCTATGATTTAGATGAGCCACAGTTTATTTACCCATTCACTCATTGAAGGACATTGAGGTGGTTTCTAGCTATGGGCTATTACAAATAAAGCTGCAGTGAACATTTGTGTACAAGTTTCTGTGTGAAAATAAGTTTTCATTTCTCTGGGGTAAATGTCCAGTGATTCCTTCTAGTGTATTCTTCATTTCAGTTATTGTATTGTTCATCTCTGTTTGCTTGTTCTTTAATTCTTCTAGGTGTTTGTTCTTTAATTCTTCTAGGTCTTTGTTAAATATGTCTTGCATCTTCTTGATCTTTGCCTCCATTCTTTTTCTGAGGTCCTGGATCATCTTCACTATCATTATTCTGAATTCTTTTTCTGGAAGGTTGCCTGTCTCCACTTCAATTAGTTGTTTTTCTGGGGTTTTATCTTGTTCCTTCATCTGGTACATAACCCTCTGCCTTTTCATCTTGTCTATCTTTCTGTAAATGTGTTTTTTGTTCCACAGACTGAAGGATTGTAGTTCTTCTTGCTTCTGCTGTCTGCCCTCTGGTGGATGAGGCTATCTAAGAGGCTTGTGCAAGCTTCCTGATGGGAGGGACTCGTGGTGGGTAGAGCTGGGTGTTGCACTGGTGGGAAGAGCTCAGTAAAACTTTAATCTGCTTGTCTGCTGTTGGGTGGGACTGAGTTCCCTCCCTGTTGGTTGTTTGGCCTGAGGGGACTGAGCACTGGAGGCTACAGGGTCTTTGGTGGAGCTAAAGGCAGGCTCTGGGAGGGCTCATCCCAAGGAGTACTTCCCAGAACTTCTGCTGCCAGTGTCCTTGTCCCCGCAGTAAGTCACAACCACCCCCTGCCTCTGCAGGAGACCCTCCAACACTAGCAGGTAGGTCTGGTCCAGTCTCCTATGGGGTCTGCTCCTTCCCCCTGTGTCCTGAAGCACACATTACTTTGTGTGTGCCCTCCAAGAGTGGAGTCTCTGTTTCCCCCAGTCCTGTTGAAGTCCTGCAATCAAATCCTGCTAGCCTTCAAAGTCTGATTCTCTGGGAATTCCTCCTGTTGCCAGACCCCCAGGTTGGGAAGCCTGATGTGGGGCTCAGGGCCTTCCTCCAGTGGGTGGACTTCTGTGGTATAATTGTTCTCCAGTTCGTGAGTCACCCACCCAGTGGTTATGGGATTTGATTTTATTGTGATTGTGCCCCTCCTACCATCTTATTGTGGCTTCTTCTTTGTCTTTGTATGTGGGGTATCTTTTTTGGTGAGTTCCAGTGTCTTCCTGTCAGTGATTTTTCAGCAGTTAGTTGTGATTCTGGTGCTCTCTGGTAGTTCTATTTTTTTGAAGAATTTCCATACTGTTTTCCATCCTGGCTGCACCAATTTATATTCCTACCAACAGTGCTCCAGGGTTCCTGTTTCTCCACATCCTGACCAATACTTGTTATGTGTTGTCTTTTTGGTAATAGCCATTCTGACAGGTGTCATGTGATATCTCATTGTGGTTTTGATTTGTACTTCCCTGATTATTAGTGATGTTGAGCATCTTTTCATATACCTGTTAGCCATTTGTATGTCTTCTTTGGAGAAATGTCTATTCAGGTCTTTTGCCCATTTTTTAATCAGATATTATTTTTTGATATTGAGATGTATGAGTTGTTTATATATTTTGGATATTAACCCCTTATTGAATATATGATTTGCAAATATCTCCTCCCATTCAGTAGGTTGCCTTTTCATTTTATTGATGGTTTCCTTCACTGTGCAAAAAATTTTTGGTTTGATTAGGTCCTGTTTATTTTTGCTTTTGTTGTCCTTGCCTCAAAAGACAGATCCAAAAAAGTGTTGCTAAGACAAATGTCAAAGAGCATACTGCATTTGTTTTCTTCTAGGAGTTTTATGGTTTCAGGTCTTACATTTAAGTCTTTAGTCCAAGAAAGTAGTCTGTTTCTTTCTTTTGCATGTAACTGTTGAGTTTTCCTAACACCATTTTTGAGGAGACTGTCATTTCCCCATTGTATATTCTTGCCTCCTTTGTCATAGATTACCTGACCATATAAGCAAGGGTTTATTTCTGGGCTCCCTATTCTGTTCCATTGATCTATGTGTCTGTTTTTGTGCCAGTACCATACTCTTTTGATTACTGTAGCTTTGTAGTGTAATTTGAAACCAAAAATTGTGATACCTCCAGCTTTTTCCTTCTTCCTCAAGATTGCTTTGGCTATTCAGGGCCTTTTGTAGTTCTGTACAAATTTTAAGATTATTTGTTCTTGTTCCATGAAAAACACCTCTGGTATTTTCATAAGGATTGCATTGAATCTGTAGATGGCTTTGTGTAGTATGGACAGTTTAACAATACTAATTCTTCCAATCTATGAGCATGGTATATATTTTTCCATTTATTTGTGTTGTATTCAATTTATTTTATCAGTGTCTTATGGTTTTCAGAGAATAGGTCTTTCACCTCCCTTGTTAGAGTTATTCCTAGGTATTTTATTCTTTTTGATGCAATTGTAAATGGGATTATTTTATTAATTTCTCTTTCTGATAATTCATTATTAGTGGATAGAAATGTAATACATTTCTATATATTAATTTAGTATCCTGAAAAATTATTTATTTTTTATTTATTTATTTTTATTTTTTGGCTGCACTGCGTGGCTTGAGGGATCTTAGTTCCTGACCAGGGATTGAACCCATGCCCTTTGCAGTGAAAGCACGGAGTCCTAACCACTGGACTGCCAGGGAATTCCCTAGTGTTCTGAAATTTTATTGAATTATTCTAATTTTTTTTGATGGAGTCTTCAGGGTTTTCTTTATACAGTATCATGTCTTCTGCAGATAGTGACATTTTACTTTTTCCTTTCCAACTTGGATGCCTTTTATTTCTTTTGCTTGTCTTATTGCTATGGCTAGGACTTCTGATATTGTATTGAATAAAAGTGGTGATAGTTGGTATCATTGTCTTGTTTTTGATCTTAGAGGAAAAGCTTTCAGCTTTTCACCACTGAGTATGAGGTTAGCTGTGGGTTTGGCATACATGACCTTTATTATGTGAGATATGCCCTCTATACCCACTGTGTTGAGAGTTTTTATCATAAATGAATGTTGAATTTTGTCAAATGCTTTTTCTGCATCTATTGAGATGATCATATGATTTCTGTCTTCATTTTGTTAATGTGGTGTGTCATGTTGATTGATTTGCAGATATTGAACAATCCTTGCATTCTGGAATAAATTCCATTTGATCATGGTGTATGATCCTTTTAATGTGTGTTGAATTCAGTTTGCTAATATTTTGTTGAGGACTTTTGCATCTATGTTCATCAGGGATATTGGGCTGTAATTTTCTTTTTTTGTAGTTGTCTGGTTTTAGTATCAGGGTAATGCTGGCCTCATAGAATGAGTTTGGAAGCGTGTCTTCCTCTTCAATTTTTCGGAATACTTTGAGAAGAATAGGTATTAAGTCTTCTTTAAATGTTTGGTAGAATTCCCCTGTGAAGCCATCTGGTCCTGAACTTTGGTTTCTTGGGAAGTTTTTGATTACTGATTCAATTTTACTACTAGTAATAAGTCTGTTCAGATTTCTGTTTCTTCCTGATTCAGTCTTGGAAGATTGTATGTCTAGGAATTTATTTAGTCTAGGTTGTCCAATTTGTTGGCATATACTTTTCACAGTAGTCTCTTATGAGTCTTTGTATTTCTCTGGTATTGGTCATAAGTTCTTCCATTTCACTTCTGATTTTATTTATTTGTGTCTTCTCTCTTTTTTTCTTGATGATCTGGCTAAAGGTTTGTCAATTTTGTTTATCTTTTTAAAGAACCAGCTCTTAGTTAGTTTCATTGATCTTTTCAATTTTTTAAGTCTCTATTTCATTTATTTTTGCTCTGGTCTTTTTTATTTCCTTCTTTATGCTGATTTTGGACTTTGTTTTCTTTTTCTAATTCCTTTAGGTGGTAGGTTAGATTGTTTGAGATTTTTCTTGCTTATTGAGGTAGGCCTGTATCACTATGAACTTCCCTCTTGGGATGGCTTTTACTGTGTCCCATAGATTTTGGAAAGTTGTGTTTACATTTCCATTTGTCTCAAGGTATTTTTTAATTTCCTCTTTGATTTTTTCATTCACACATTGGTTGTTTATTAGCGTGTTTTTAGCCTCCAGTGTTTGTGGGTTTTTCTTTTTTTTTCAGTTTTCTTCTTATAGTTGATCTCTAGTTGATTGTGGTTGGAAAAGATGCTTGATATGATTTCAATCTTCTTAAATTTATTGAGACTTTTTTTGTGGCCTAGTTTGTGATCTATCCTGGAGAATGTTCCTTGTGTACTTGAGAAAAATGCACATTCTGCAGATTTTGGTTAAAATGTTCTATACATATCTATTAAGTTCATCTCATCTAATGTGTCCTTTAGGGCCAATGTTTCCTTATTGATTTTTGGTCTAGATGATCTGTCCACTGATGTTATTGAGGTATTAAAGTCCCCTACTATTATTGTATTACTGTCAATTTCTTCCTTTATGTCTGTTAAAATTTGCTTTATATATTTAGCTGCTCCTATGTTGGGTACATAAATATTTATGAATGTTATATTCTCTTTTTGGATTGATACCTTTATCATTATGTAATGCTCTTCTTTGTCTCTTGTTATAGTCTTTGTTTTAAAGTATATTCTGTCTGGTATGAGTATTGCTACTCCAGCATTCTTTTTGTTTCAATTTGCATGGAATGTGTTTTTCCATCCCTTCACTTTCAGTCTGTGTGTGTCTTTAAATCTGAAGTGATTCTCTTGTAGGCAGCATATAGATGGGACTTAAAAAAATCCATTCAGCTACCCTGCATCTTTAGATTATTCATACATATGTACTTATTACCATTTTATTCATTGTTTCCTGGTTGTTTTTGTAGTTCTTCTCTCTTCCTTTCTTCTTCTCTTGGTTTTTTCCTTTGTGGTTTGATAATATTCTTTAGTTTTATGTTTGGGTTCCTTTCTCTTTATTTATTGTCTATATGTTGTAGGGTTTTGGTTTGTAGTTATCATGAGACTCATGTATATCAATATCTATATCTATATCTATATATATGGCAGTTTATTTTAGGCTGATAGTTACTTAAGTTTGAATGCATTCTAAAAGCACTACATTTTTACTTCCCACCCACATTTTATGTTTTTTTTTTTTTTTTTTGCAGTACGCGGGCCTCTCACTGTTGTGGTCTCTCCCGTTGCGGAGCACAGGCTCTGGACGCGCAGGCTCAGCAGCCATGGCTCACGGGCCTAGGTGCTCCGTGGCATGTGGGATCTTCCTGGACCGGGGCATGAACCCGTGTCCCCTGCATCAGCAGGCAGACTCTCAACCACTGCACCACCAGGGAAGCCCACATTTTATGTATTTGATGTTATAATTTACATCTCTTATTTTGTGTATCCCTTAACTACTTACTGTAGTTATAGTTGAAATTTCTTATAAGTACCGCACACTAATCATTTGCACCACTGGAGCTACAATAGTTGAGATTTCTATTTTTGTCTTTTAACGTTCATACTAGTTTTTCAAGTGGCTGATTCTCTGCCTTTACTATATATTTACCTTTATCAGTGAGATTTTTTTCTTTCATATATTTTCCTCTAGTTATGGCCTTTTCTTTTCTGCTTAAAGAAGACCGTTAACATTTCTGGTAAGGCTGGTTTAGTGGTGATGAACTCCTTTAGTTTTTGCATGTCTGGAAAAGTCTTTATCTCTCCTTCACTCTAAATGTTAACCTTTCTAGGTAGAGTATACTTGGTTACAAATTTTTTCCTTTCAGAACCTTAAATATATCATGTGACTCCCTTCTGGCCTGTGAAATTTCTGCTGAAAAATTAGCTGATAGTCTTATGAGGGTTCCCCTTTATGTGACTTGTTGTTTTCCTCTTGCTGCCTTTAAAATTCTCTCTTTGACTTTTGCCATTTTAGTTCAGATGCGTATTGGTGTAGATTTCTTTGGGTTCATCTTGTTTGGGATTCTGTGTTTCTTGGACCTGAATATCTGTTTCCTTCTCCAGGTTAGGGAAGTTTTGAGCCATTATTTCTTCAAATAAGTTTTCTGTCCCTTTCTCTCTCTCTTTTCCCTTTCTTGGAGCCCTAAAATGTGAATGCTAGTATGCTTGATGTTTTCCCAGGGGTCTCATAAACTATCCTCATTTTTAAAAATTCTTTTTTCTTTTTGTTGTCCTGTTTGGGTGATTTCCACTCTTCTGTCTTTCAGATCGCTGATCTGTTCTTCTGTATCATCTAATCTGCTGTTGATTGCCTCTAGAGTATTTTCTATTTCAGTTATTGTATTCTTCAGCTCTGATTGGTTCTTTCTTATATTTTCTAACTCTTTGCTAAAGTTCATATGGTGTTCCTCTATTCTTCTCCTGAGTTTGGTGAGCCTCTTTAAGGCCATAACTTTGAACTCTTTACTGGGTAAATTATTTATCTCCATTTAATTTTTTTCTGGGGCTTTATGTTTTTCTTTAATTTGGAGCATGTTCCTTTGTCTCCTCATTTCGTTTGACTTTCTGTCTTTGTTTCTATGAATTAGATGAAACAGCTACCTCTCTTGGTCTTGAAGGCATGGCCTTGTATAGGAATGTCCCCTGTGTGGACTGCGTGTACCAGCTGGCTTTGGCAGGCTGGCTGGAGCTGAAGTGGGTGTAGACCAGGGAGGTCCTGAGGTATGCTGTGCTGGGGCTACCTTGGTGGGATGGCTGGAGTTGGGATGAGCACAGGCAGAGGTGGACCCAGGGCACACCATGCCAGGGCCACCTTGAGAGGACAGCTGTAGCTGGTGTGGGCCAGGGGCCTTGAGTTCAGTGGGTCAGCCCTGGCTGGCTGGCTAGAGCACCTGGACCATATTCCCACTCATGCCATCGAGGTGGAGGGGGAATGCAAAAAATGAGCTGTGCAGCATCTTTCACGTGGAGAGAGTTCCAGCAGTTCCCTGCCCATTTGGCATATGTGCTAGGGTTAGTAAATGGATTTCCTTCACGTCTAGTCTAGGTGTTCTTTAAACTGCTGTTTTTTTTTTTTTTTTTTTTTTGCTTCAGCACAGGGTGGGCAAGTGTGCACACAGGTCCCTCAGAGATATCCCTCCATACTGCAGGTCGCCATGTTGGGAGTGGGGTTTCCATCAATACTGTGTCTCTGTCTCTACTACTCATATCTATGGGTCCTTCTATTGTTTTGTGTGTGTGTGTGTGTGTGTGTGTGTGTGTAGAAGCTGTTCAGTCAGCCCTCATTTCTTTAGGAGGAATTGCTCTATATATTGGTATAGCTTTGGTCTGTCTATAGGAGCAGGTGAGTTCTGAGTCTTCCTACACCACCATCTTGGACCCCAAGTAGCCACATTCACCTTTGTATCCTCAGTGTTCAGTACAGAGCCTGGAACATAGTAAGCTCAATAAATGTGTCCCTTTAAAACCCAAAGGTATGGTCCTATGAGACCAGATCTTATGGTGGGGATGTTTTATGAATAACAGCCATTCCTAGAGAGGACCCTTCCCTAGGGTTCATCTCTGGGATCTTTAGCTCTTTCTGTGATTCTGGGTGAGCCACCCACTACTCAGCCTGGGCTTTCTCCATAAATTTGGGGAGGGCTGACCCACTGACTCTATGTGGATCTTTCTGGAGGAGCCAGCATTGCTGGATCAGATTTTAGCTTTCTGAGGTTTGTGGACCAAGTCTGAAAGACGGTTGTCAGAAGGATCACCCTGAATGTCTCTCTTGGGCTACCTGGAGCCCCTTGTCCAGGCCTGTAGACTTGGAGGCTGCTGGAGGCTGGGTCACAGCTATAAGGAGCTCTCTCCATGAGGCTCCCCTGGCTCCTCCCTGGCTCTCTCAAAGTTTATGGAACAGGGTGGAGGGAACACCAAGGTAATGACATTGCCACCCCAAACCTAAGAATCATGCCTATACATGGGAAAAGGAGCCACTCTGGCCTTCTCCCCAGGAAGCATCAAATCTATCATCAGTCCCACCCACTCTAGCTCTGTTGCAGCTGGAAAGCCTCCCTGTGAACTTCCACTGGTATGAGCTGGGCCCTCCCTGAATCTCCTGTGTTCCCTAACACCTTGCTGCTGCCAGCAGTGCCCAGCTTGGCAGCACTCACTGCTGTCCACAAACCTGAAGCTCTCTTCCATCCCTGCTTCCCTTCCCACTTTGTAGCTGCCCCACTGTCTCCAGGGATACATTTCCAAGGTGAAGCCCTGGACAGCATGGTGATCAGGGAAAAGAGCCACAGGGAGATTGATCTCCGCATGTGGCTGCCATATAACTACATTCTTACTTTGGCTACTATGTACTTTTGCTCACCAGCTCTGGCTACTCCCCGCACAGCAATTTAGTGGAGCATACAAATACTGTCCTCCAGGGTGGCCCTGGGGTATCTTGCATCTCCAAGTCTGAAAGGTTTCTTCTCTCAGGAAGCCCATTGAGAAGAGCCCTCTCCCTCTTCTCTCTTCTTTATCAGGACCCTTGGTCTGGTGGTTTTGAGGCCTCCTGCCCTTGGACACCATAGCCCATTGGTCGACAAGTCCTGTGGCGTCCGCCATCGCTGTTCACTGGCTGTGTCCTCTTCTCACCATGCCCATCACCACTGATTTCCCTCATCAGTTCACACCTGGACTCTTGCTGTGAATTCCTAGCAGGGCCTCCTCTCTCCTCCTTCCCCATCCTCTACATTCAGGTATGTCCTCCAATGTAAGTCTATTCATGTATTCATTCTTTGATTTCTTCTTTCAACAAATGTACATCAAACTCCAGCTCTGTGTACTATTCCAGTACTGGGGGTATGGTACCCTTCCACATACTGGGGGTATGGCCATGAACAAGACAGACAGGTCTCCAGTGTCCTCAGGCAGCTCTGTCCTATGGGCCTCCAGGGGGGTTCCAGGACCCCTGGGGTGAGGGGCACACCCCTCAGTTTGGTGTTAGGAGCACCTCAGTATCAGCCCCAGACTATTTTGTAATAGTTGATTTCCACCTCTTGCCTGTGCACTCAGCTCCAGCCTTGCCAGACCACTCTGCATTCTCCAAATACACCCTGCAATTTCTTTGTTCTGGAATGCCCTCCTTTGTCTTCTCCATCTACTTCATAGCCCCCAGCTCCAAAGTGACAGCTTTGGTATCCTGCACTATGCCGCTCGTGTGGTTGGTGCTTCCTAAAACGTATGGAGTCAAATGGGATCGATCCCTTGATTGGGAAAACCAAAAGAGACCCTTTATTTGCAAAACTGAGCAGAGAGACCTTGATTTCAACCTTCTCAAACCACCTGAGGTTCTGGAGTAAACGCTTCACTTCCTTTGTCCGTGCTTTATTCTCAGTAGGATTCTGTTTACTAGAGATTGTCTTGGTGAGTCTGGCATATGTGTTTGAAGCTTGTTAGAAGCTGACTCTGCTACATCCCAAAACCTCACAAAGGATTGAAAGTCCATGTTGTTAAAAGTATGAGATGAAAGTCCATAATTAAAAAAAATTTTTGTGATACCTCCTCTACCTACTAATTGCAATGAAAAACACAGAGAAAATAATATCAAAAACTATTATTGAAAGATAGGAACCAAAAAATTAAAAGTGAGAGAAGAAGAAAAAAATATTGGAAATGACCCATTGGCTGGGAAATGTCACCGGCTGATCTCAGATGCCCAAGGTTAAATACCAGCCCCGCCTCACTGGTGCTTGTCCTTGGGCCTGTTACTTACCCTTTATAGTTATTCCGAGAATCAAATGAGGCAATTCATGTAAACCGGCTTAGAACAGTGCCCATGTGGTGAGTGCTCAGTCAACATTGGTGAGACACAAACCAAGCTCTTCATAGCAGCTTGGGCTCCCTATTCACTACATGTCCGCAATCCCCTATCTGCCATCTGACGTCCAAAGGCTCTGAAAGCCCAAGGACTTTCTATTTGTTTGCAAGAAACTAATTTGGTGGCAAAACCTGAGCTGAGCTGATGCTGACGTGCTCATAGTGTTTATGTATTTACTAAATGTAAATGTTCAGCTCACATATACAGTTCTCTGCAGAACTATCAGGCTGCTTGACCATGAGGTGCCAGCCCACACCTCCAGGGGGAATCACATTGTATAAATCAGCTGCACTCTAGTATCTCTCAAAACTCTAGACATTCTCAGTTCTGAAATGCATCTGTTCCAGGGGTTTCTGATATGGAATTCCAGATCTGTTTTAGGAATTTCTTGAGAAGAAATAAATTCCTTAAATTTTGAGATGAATTTATCATAGTCTTTGAATAAGGAGTCTTGAGTAATATGATAATCGATAACATTCATTCACCCAACGAACGTTTATAGCAATTTAAGACTATGCAGATCCATCTTTTTTTCAATCACTATCAAGTTCCTCCGAACTCCTGTGATAGCAAATGGTGAAACTGTGTATCGGTCTCTGAGGAAGCGAGGTCTCTGCCTTGTTTCATCACCTTTTAAAAGTTATCTAAAAAGCTATAGTTGAAAAATCTAGATCTTCCTTAAAATCTAGATCCTTACCACAACTGAAGATCGTCTGGCTAGACTTGGCTCAAATGTTCTTGCAGCCCCATGACTGAATAAAATGGTTACCAACCATCAATATTGGAAGTGGCATGATTGGAGTAATTACAGAATAAGCATCATCTCCCTCCTTCCGCCTACAAAATGGGGATGACAATAGCAACGTTTATTGAGCACTTGCTAGGTGCTGGGCAAAGTTCCAAATGCTTTACACATTATTTTATTAACACATTTAATTCTCACAAAAACCTTATGTTATAATAGCCCGATTCTACAGATGAGGAAACAGAGGCAGAGAGAGGTTAAATAACTAGCCCAAGGTTATCCAGCTAGCAAATGGTTGGTCTGAGATTTGAACCTGGGCAGTCTGGCTCTAGAGCAAGATTCTAATAATAGGAGTTCCTCCTCCTCCTGTCTCCCTTTTCTTTTTCTTGACTGCTGAAATGCTAATTACTAATCAGTCTAATTCATTCCTTTAAACTATTTTGTTAGTTTAACTGGGAAGTTATGTGGTTTAGTTGCCTTTTCTTTCTGCTCTTCATCTGTGCTTTCATCTGTCCATCCACCCATTTGCTTATCCATCTGTCTATCCATCTATCCATCCATCTGTCCATCCATCCATCCATCTGTCCATCCAACCATCCATCCATCCACCCATCCAAGATCAGTGCAATGTAAATAGTTACAGGGATACTACTCACCAGCTGTTAGCTTCTAACCTATTTGAACATCGGTTCATTCACCAGGATAAAATGACATTATAATATTTTCAGACTGCTTGTGAGGATTACATGAGCTGTTTTATGTCTAATGTCTACCCTGGAGTTCATATTACTCTATGTAGTTGTAAGAGATATAATTACATTGAAAAATTTCTACAACTGGTAGAACTGAAGATTCACTAGTGCTCCCACCTTCCTGTTTATTCTTAAACAGTTATATTTTAGTTTAAAAAAAAATCTAATCCTGCTGCACCCTGGGAGAAGATAATCCTCCCAGTATTGAACTGATTAAGGAGCCAATGTCCACCTTGGCCACCCATTCCCCTCCTGTGACCGTGGGAGTATCTGCCACAGCAGGGCCAGCATTTAGAAATTTCTAGTCTCCTGTGACTCTGATCCTGGATATGGTTTGGCAGTGGAAGTAGACAGTCTTTTGCCAGACAGAACTTGGCACTCAGGCTCCTGCCATCTGGGTTGTGAATGCTGTGTGTGTGTGTCTTTGTGTGTGTGTGTGTGTGTGTGTGTGTGTTCCCATAGGCAGACTCTCTGACCAAATGTCAAAAGGTCTCCAACCAAGGGCAGGGGGGTCCTTGATTAGTTGTCTCCCTAACCATACCCCGTTCCTGCCACTTCTCACAAGTTAAATGTAGAACAGATTACAATTCAAAGTTGAATTTTTATACATGTATTGCCTTACATGTATTATCCAAGTAATAAGCTTTTAAAAGACAGTCCATATTATATAATAATCATCAATAGTAAAATAACGACACAAACCAAAACATAAGACAAACCAAGCAACCACAGGCTCAAGCTGTCTGCTCCAGGCACCTTCCTGGTGCCCTAGGAAGGAGGCTGACATTTCTGGGTCGGCCTCTGCAGTCAGGGAACAGGAGGGGATGCAGTGAACTGCAGTGTTGGTCAAGAGTCCAGGATGCCCATGTTGGGGACCACCAGAGAGCAGCCCACAGCCAAGGCTGAGCTGAAAGACTGTCCAGCTTTCACAGAAAGCCATGAAAGCCATACCCACGGGAGGGGTGGGAAGGAGGGGCTCAAGTTAGGAACACTGTTGGGGAAGTTCAAGGCCCTTCTAAGGACTCAGGGGCAGGGGTCTCCCCATATTTTGTGTGGAGCCCATGTTGGAACATCTGGACTATTAACTCAGCTGGAGGGGAGCAACCTGTTGCTTCTGGGATCAAAGAAGCAGAGAGCACACCCCAGGAATAAAAAGGCATGTGCCTACCCTTATGAACAGCAAGGCTCATGAAACCATTTGACCTTGAAAGTATAGCTGTAGGAGGAACTTGCAACTACTGAACAAGCACTTGCTGATTACCCAGGCCCCCTGCTCAGCCCTAAAGATCTCATGATTCACTCATTCAACAAATACTTATTGAGCCCTTACCTGTGGTGGGTGCTGTCTGGGTGCTGGAGATACAGCAGTGCACCGACAGAATCAGTAACCTTATCCTCACTGAGTCTACCTCCTGGTGGGGTGACCCAGCTCATAAGTAAGTAAAATGTGTGGCATGTTGGCTGGAGATAGGTGTCTGGAGAAAAACAAGGGACAGGAAAGGAATGTTGGGGGAAAGACAGTACAGTTTTGAATGGAGTGACAAATAAAGGCCTCACTGAGAAACTGATGTTAAACTGAAGATTGGAAGGAGGTGAGGGAATGAGCCTTTTGGATGTGTGGAAAATGAATGCATCAGGCAGAGGGAATGGCAGGTGCAAAGGCCCTGTGGTGGGGAGGCCAGTAGGGCCAGAGCAGGGGGTACAAAAGGGAGACTGGTTGGAGATGATATGGAGAGAGGGGAGGATCGCACAGGACCTCGTGGGTCACTTCAGAGCCTCTGTTTTATTTTTCTATTTGTTTGTTTGAATTTCTTTATCTAATTATTTATTTTTGGCTGCACTGGGTCTTCGTTGCTGTGCATGGGCTTCCTCTAGTTGCAGCAAGCGGGGGCTACTCTTTGTTGTGGTGTGTGGGCTTCTCATTGTGGTGGCTTCTCTTTGTTGCAGAGCACGGGCTCTAGGCTCGCGGGCTTCAGTAGTTGTGGCATGCGGGCTCAGTGGTTGTGGCTCACAGGCTCTAGAGTGCAGGCTCAGTAGTTGTGGCGCACGGGCTTAGCTGCTCCGCAGCATGTGGGATCTTCCCAGACCAGGGCTTGAACCTGTGTCCCCTGCATTGGCAGGCGGGTTCTTAACCACTGCACCACCAGGGAAGTCTAGAGTCTTTGTTTTTATCTTGATGAGAGATGGGAAGCTGTTGGACCATTTCTAGCAGAGAAGTGACCTAGGGTTTTACAAGGTCACTTTCCCTGAGATGTTGAAAAGAGACTGAAATAGTGTTTGGCCCCTCCTATGGGAGTGTGGGGAGATGATTCCCTGGTGTAGGAGAGGATGCCTTCAAGTCAGATACGAGCATGGGGACTTGCTCATATCTGAGCCTGGACGATAGGATGGGCTACTAACACTGGGTACCTGGGCAGGGAGGTCAGGTGAGGAGACGGCAAGATAAACTCACAAACACACTGTGACAAAGAGAAAGAAAGAAAACTGCAGTGTGCGTGAAACAGTTCCATCTATGGAAAATTGCACATGTATGTATGTAAGAAGTGTGAAAACTGCTCATCAGAAGCAGGCAGTGGTAACGTCTGAGTGGCAAGCGATCCTGACTTTATTCCTCAACACATTTATGCACTGTTTAAATTTTTTTTTTTTTACAATAAGAAGGTATTATTTATATAACCATGAAGAAAATCCAGTAGCGCTATTTTCATTGTGGAAGAATAAAAGAGAATCAATGTGATTACTGGAGATTCTGTGGTTTGTTCTGTTAGTATATTTTATGACTCAGGCCCTCAAAAACAGGCTATAACTAACTGAGCGGGGACAATGATGATTTCTTCTTCAATTGATCACACGGCTAAATGCACATCGGAACCTGCAGTTGCTTTGCCCCAGGAGTATTCATGCCCATCTGTTCCGGGTTTGGGCATTTCCTCCCTGTGCTGCAAGTTAACTAACAGCCCATCTGCATCATCCCAAGTTCATTACTGTGGAGAGGTGCCATGCTATGTAAGGGGAATGAACCAGAGATTTAGGGCCGAAATTTACCAGGTGCCTGATGGAAAGCAAAGAAGCAATAAGGAAGGAATAAACACCACTGGGAAAAATTCTGGGCCTTGGAGCAACACTTGGCCCCTTGCCCCCAGCCCCTTTCAAGGAAAAGGTATGAAGGTCTTCAAAAAGCAGAGTGAGGAGGAGAAGGGGATGGACAAGGCCTGTCTGAGCCCTGCTCCCTGCAGAATCACCTCACAAGAATAATTACCCCCCAACGAGCTGAGGGGCTGGTCTTTAGCAAGCAGAGATTTCATGAAAATTTAAAGACTGGAGCTGAGGCAGGCACTGCAAGTTGTCTTCACCGTGGCTTGGGCATCTTTGAAAACCCGAAGTCTCAGCGTTGCCTACGGAGGCCCCTGTGACGTCTGCATGGGTTTCCTGGATCCCAGAGCCATGGGGGCCCCATTCCCTGGGGACTCTGCACAGGGAAAGGAGGCCAGAGCCCCAATGTGAGGTTTCCGGGGTCCCTCTGCTGATACCTGTGGGTGGGTTACAGGTGTCCCCAAAGCAGCAGATCCACAGTGTGGTTACCAAGGCAACGCTCGCCCCTCCTGGGCCAGGGGAGGGAGAGAGTGCTGACAGAAGAGGATTTCATGAGATGCTTTTCCAGAGGGATCAGGGCTAAAAATACTCCCACAATTGGCACTTGAATGGTTTTGGGAGTCTCTGCCTTGTGTGTCTCACTCCCCTACTGTGTTCTGATCCTCTGGGTAGGGGGCGGTCCTGCCTAGGGTGAGAGGGGCAGGCACTTGAGAAAACCCACAATGACCTTGATGGCCCTGGTGCGGAGGCGTGAGTTAGGGCTGGTGTGAAGAGGAGGGGGCCGCTGCTGCCCTGGCAGACACAGGGCCTGCCTTCTTTGACTGCACAAAAGTCATTAGCTTGGTCACCCCTGGGCAGCCTGCCTAGAATAATCAAACCACTGGTGGCTCCGGAGGGCACCGGAGACAGGCACAAATGCTCTGAGCCTGCCCACCCTCCCTGAGTGGCTGCTGAGGGTGGAAGAGGCCCTCCCAGTCACTGCTGGGCCTGGGCCCAGTCCATCCTGAGATTTGCTGGCCCTGGGGCTTCCTGCTGTTTTGTTCCATGTGGCAGAGACACACACCGTAGCAGAGACATGAGCTTGAGGCCCTGCTACTCCTGGGCTTCCAGCCTGCGCTTCTGAGGACAGCCCTGCTTCTGGGTCTACATATGGTGAAAGAGGAGGATTACTTAGGTCTGCACTGTGAACAAGGACCTCTGAGGTGGGCCACTGAGTACAACCTCTGCGCCCTGTAGGAGGGTGATGTGGAGACTTGAGGCTGTGACCAAAGGGCCACACACCTGGTGACGGGCCACCCCTGGCAGGTCTCAGATAGGAGTCTGCTTGGCTGTCAGAGGGCCTACCCGGCTCACACAGAGGCTGCCTGGACGGCCTCTAGATTGGTGCTCCTCAAATGTTATGTGCCAAAGAATTCCCAGGGCATTTGTTAAAATACAGGTTCTGACTCCAAAGGGCTTCGTGGGGCCTGAGACTCTGCATTTCTGACAAGCTCCTGGAAGGCTCAAGGGCAATGGTTCTCAAACAGGGGAGTAAATAAGAATCCCTGGGAGGCGTTTTAAAACTCCAGATTCCTAGGCTCTGTCTGTGATCCCCTGAATCAGAGTCATCATATGGCCAAATGTCGGAAAAGCTAACGGGTGATTTGTGATCACCATCCTCAAGCTTTTAGTGGGTGGCTAGACACGGGGAGAAATGCTTCTCCAAGCCAGTGTGGTTCAAACATTACTCTAGTTTTAGTAAGATTTGCCCCTTGCAAAGCTGGCCTACCACTGTTCATTCTTCAACAAATATTTATTAAGTCTCTTCTGTGTTTCCATAAGGGTCTATTCTTCCTCTTCTGGCTGGCCAGACAGACTGCAGGTGACTGTCCTGCTTCATGCCTCCAAGGCTGTGAAACTGAATTAGAGAAATCTCCAGTGGCTTAGGGTTCAGTGGGTTGGTTTCCTTACATGGTTACAGAGCCACTAATGTGTTCTTAATGAGCTGCCATCTACTTATGCAAATAGCAGGCTCCAGATGCCAGGGGGATTAGGGCTTAGTAGAGAGGCGTGCCTCTGCCTATCACTCATGTTTTAAATACAGAAGCTGCCATCCTTTCGGACCTAACCCTGTTTTTCATCTTTAATAGTCACTGTGCGGCCAGCGTGTTTGTGCGTGTGGATGTGTGTGTGTGTTTGGGGGGGTCTCAGCAAGCCACCCTGTCATGAAGGCATCTATAGCAGCCAGAGGTCCTGTGGAAGTCAAAGACCTCTCCCTGCCCACGTCTGCTTTGGGCCCGGCCTCACGGAGCTCTGTGAAGACCAGACAGGGTGGGAGGCCAGGGCTGTTGAACTACATGGTATCACAGGCTTGCTAGAGCCAAGCAATGCTGTGAATGTCATTTCTGGTCTTCATGAAAAACTTTTAGCAAAAGTTCTTTTGCATCTTGTCAAAGGGCAAAAAAAAAAAAAAAAAAAAGATAAAGCAAAGCAGTGTCTTCCTTTCTCTGCCGTTCTCCCAAGAAGCTTCCCCACCAGACAAGGGAAGATGCTGCTTGGAGTGTGAGGGTGTGAGGTCTGGGTGTGTGTGGTTTTGGTATTGGCACATTACCTTAATTGGCACAGAGGAGCCCCTTGCTGGGGCTGTTGACATTCAGTGCCATACCAGCCGCTGTCCAAACAGAATTGAAAAGGCCTCTCTCCTCATTTCCCAGAGTTTTCAGAACGTGGATAGGAAAGCCAAAACCTGTCCAAACAGGTATGGCATTGTTTTTGTTTTTTTTTTAACATCTTTATTGGAGTATAATTGCTTTACAATAGTGTGTTAGTTTCTGCTTTATAACAAAGTGAATCAGTTATACATATACATATGTTCCCATATCTCTTCCCTCTTGCGTCTCCCTTCCACCCTCCCTATCCCACCCCTGTAGGTGGTCACAAACCACCGAGCGGATCTCCCTGTGCTATGCGGCTGCTTCCCACTAGCTATCTATTGTACATTTGGTAGTGTATATATGTCCATGCCACTCTCTCACTTTGTCACAGGTTACCCTTCCCCCTCCCCATATCCTCAAGTTCATTTTCTAGTAGGTCTGTGTCTTTATTCCCGTCTTACCCCTAGGTTCTTCATGACCTTTTTTTTTTTTCTCTTAGATTCCATATATATGTGTTAGCATATGGTATTTTTTTTTTTCTCTTTCTGACTTACTTCACTCTGTATAACGGACTCTAGGTCCACCCACCTCACTACAAATAACTCAATTTCATTTCTTTTTATGGCTGAGTAATATTCCATTGTATATATGTGCCACATCTTCTTTATCCATTCATCTGATGATGGACACTTAGGCTGCTTCCATCTCCTGGCTATTGTAAATAGAGCTGCAATGAACATTGTGGTACATGACTCTTTTTGAATTATTGTTTTCTCAGGGTATATGCCCAGTAGTGGGATTGCTGGGTCGTATGGTAGTTCTATTTTTAGTTTTTTTAATAAATTTATTTATTTATTTTTGGCTGTGTTGGGTCTTTGTCTCTGTGCGTGGGCTTTCTCTAGTTGCGGCGAGTGGGGGCCACTCTTCGTGGCGGTGCGCGGGCCTCTCACTATCGTGGCCTCTCTTGTTGCAGAGCACAGGCTCCAGACGCGCAGGCTCAGTAGCTGTGGCTTACGGGCCCAGTTGCTCCGCGGCATGTGGGATCCTCCCAGTCCAGGGCTCGAACCTGTGTCCCCTGCATTGGCAGGCAGATTCTCAACCACTGAACCACCAGAGAAGCCCTATTTTTAGTTTTTTAAGGAACCTCCATACTGTTCTCCATAGTGGCTGTACCAATTCACATTCCCACCAGCAGTGCAAGAGGGTTCCCTTTTCTCCACACCCTCTCCAGCATTCATTGTTTCTAGATTTTTTGATGATGGCCATTCTGACCGGTGTGATATGATATCTCATTGTAGTTTTGAGTTGCATTTCTCTAATGATTAATGATGTTGAGCATTCTTTCATGTGTTTGTTGGCAATCTGTATATCTTCTCTGGAGAAATGTCTGTTTAGGTCTTCTGCCCATTTTTGGATTGGGTTTTTTGTTTTTTTGATATTGAGCTGCATGAGCTGCTTGTAAATTATGGAGATTAATCCTTTGTCAGTTGCTTCATTTGCAAATATTTTCTCCCATTCTGAGGGTTGTCTTTTGGTCTCGTTTATGGTTTCCTTTGCTATGCAAAAGCTTTTAAGTTTCATTAGGTCCCATTTGTTTACTTTTGTTTTTATTTCCATTTCTCTAGGAGGTGGGTCAAAAAGGGTCTTGTTGTGGTTTATGTCATAGAGTGTTCTGCCTATGTTTTCCTCTAAGAGTTTGATAGTGTCTGGCCTTACACTTAGGTTTTTAATCCATTAAAAAAATTTTTTTTTTGTGGTACGCGGGCCTCTCACTGTTGTGGCCTCTCCCGTAGCGGAGCACGGGTTCTGGACGCGTAGGCTCAGCGGCCATGGCTCACGGGCCCAGCCGCTCCACGGCATGTGGGATCTTCCTGGACCGGGACACAAACCCGTGTCCCCTGCATCGGTAGGTGGACTCTCAACTACTGCGCCACCAGGGAGGCCCTTTAATCCATTTTGAGGTTATTTTTGTGTATGGTGTTAGGGAGTGTTCTAATTTCATTCTTTTAAATGTAGCTGTCCAGTTTTCCCAGCACCACTTCTTGAAGAGGCTGTCTTTTCTCCACTGTATATTCTTGCCTCCTTTATCAAAGATAAGGTGACCATATGTGCATGGGTTTATCTCTGGGCTTTCTATCCTGTTCCATTGATCTATATTTCTGTTTTTGTGCCAGTTCCATACTGTCTTGATTACTGTAGCTTTGTAGTATAGTCTGAAGTCAGGCATGGTATTCTTGAGAGAGTCGGAGACACACTTCTGACATGATTCCAGGCCTGTCTGCCCTGACATCTCATTAGCACAGTTTTGCTGCCCCTCCCCTTCTTCCGCAGTAACTGGTTGGAGCTGCTGGGATGCCTCTGTGTTCACTGCTGAGAACAGCTCCCTCTGTCTATCCAGCCTGCCCCATAACCTTGTGGGAAACACCAGGTGGGAAACATCACAGATGCTGCCAAGTAGATGTCACACTTGTAAAATGCCCTTCCTGTCCAGTCTCCACCACCACCACCATCTCATGCCTCTTCAGGCTCCAACCCATCCCTTTCTCTCTCTGTGGCTGAGGACTTTACTGTGAACACATATAACTTCTTGCTGGGAACCCAGACTGGCAGGAACTGCTGGACACCATGACAGCTGGGAAAATGAGGGCATTTTTTGGTCTGTGCCCATTCCTCCAGCTCAGGAGTCAGCCCCTTTCATGAGGGATGTGTATCTTGAGCAGGGCGAGCCGATGTCTGCTTCTCCAGTGGGGAGAGAAGGCAGTGGTGGGGCAGATGGCAGGGCTGCAGCGCAGTAGATGTCAATGTGTGTTTCACCCCTGATTCTCACTTAAGACATAAATCACCTTGTCTCATGGGTCTCAGTTTCTTTATCTGCAAAATGGGGAGGTTGGTCTGAACTTCTCTGGCCTACATTGATTCCAAAAAGCAAAAAACACGAATGAAACAAACAAACGATTAAACCATTAGAGCTCACCTTTGAAAGTTAGAGGTTTCATATAAAAGTATGGATTTTATTCCTTCTCTAGAAAAAATGGCATACTTGGCCACATCACGGCTTCTTGGCAGCAATTGGCTAGTACTGAGTACCTGCTGCCCCATGCTGCAGGCAGCGCTCTGCAGTGGGGTCCACTTTGGGGCCCACTTCTGATTGCCACGCTGACTCACCTCATTGCTTTATATATTTGGTCTCTAGGTACCAGTTTAATTTCCTAGGGCTGCCATAACATATTACCACAGACTGAGTGGTTTAGAACAACAGAAATTTATGCTCTGAGCTCAGAAGTCTGACATCAAGTTGTCTGCAGGGCCACGCTCCCTCTGAAGGCTCTAAGGGAGAATCCTTCCTTGCCTCTTGTTAGCTGCTGGTGGATGCCAGCAATCCTTGGCGCTCCTTGACTTGTACATGCATCACTCTAATCTCCGCCTCTATTGTCACCTATGCGTCCGTGTGTTTCTTTATAAGGGCACTAGTCATTGGATTCGGGCCCACCCTAATCCAGTATGGCTGCATCTTAACTTGATTACATCTGCAAGGACCCTATTTTCAAATAAGGTCACAGCCTGAGGTTGCTGGTGGACATGAATCTGGGTGGTGGTGGTGGGGGAACACTACCCAGCCCAATGTAGCATTTGGATGGGCAACCCTGGACCAGTGGCTCTGTGTCCTAAGACTTGCTGCCCTCCTGACTTCTACCCTCAAGTTTCTTCCTCTTGGTGGCATTTCACTCCTCCTTCAGCTCTCTGGATGTGAAGAGGAGGCACCACAGTTTTCTGGTCTTGGTTTGGCTACTTGAAGGGCCACCTTGGGGACAATCATTGTTCTTCTGGGTGTTTTGTTTCCATGTGTCACTGCAGGACAACTGATGCTGCCCTAGGCTGCCTATGGGATGCACTTTTCTTCTGGGTCTGATGCAGCCTTCAGTGGCACTGTCTCTGAGCAGCCCCTCCCCTGACTTACCCCAGAGGTCAATTTTCCTTCTACTGAGCACTCACAGCACTTGAGACATGCCTTTATTCTGTGATGGGGGAAGATATCTGACTCCATATTGGATCTGTTTCTTTTACTTTGACCTTTTTATTCTATTACTTTTTTTTTTTTTTTTTTTTTTTTTGCTGTACGCGGGCCTGTCACTGTTGTGGCCTCTCCCATTGCGAAGCACAGGCTCTGGACGCACAGGCTCAGTGGCCATGGCTCACGGGCCCAGCCGCTCCACGGCATATGGGATCCTCCTGGACCGGGGCATGAACCCGTGTCCCCTGCATCGGCAGGTGGACTCTCAACCACTGCACCACCAGGGAAACCCTATTCTATTGCTTTTGCTACAAGTTAATTACTGAAGGGATGTTGCCTATAGCTTAAAGTATCATGACAGCCCATCTCCGGGAACCCTGCTTCTCATGCCTGAACGTTAAGCTAAAATACCTTTGTTTAGCTCACAGGAAACATCCTAACCAGGTCCACCTATGAATGGTTGCACGAAGGAAGAAATTAACACATCCCCTAGAGAGTCTGGCTGGAACTAGGAAATATTTGCAACAACTTACTGCCTTTTTTACTTTACCTCCTCACCTCCCCCTCTTTGTTCTATAAAAGTAGTAGCATCCAAACCCAGGCAAGATGGTTCTTTGGGACACTATCCACCATCTTCTTGGTCTGATGGCTTTCTGAATAAAGTTGCCATTCCTTGCCCCATCCGCTTGTCTCTCAATTTATTGGCCTGTTGTGTGGGGAGCAGTATGAGCTTGGACTCGGTAACAATTCTAACACTTAATGACTAAACTGTAGTGAAGTGTTTACAGATCTGTTTCTTCTCTAGACACAGAGATCCATAAGGCCAAAGACTGTGCTTTTCATCCAGATATTCAGCTAGGAACATGGTTGGCCCTTAGTAAGTGTTTAATGAGCTGATGATGCTTGAGGGAGCCCGATCAACTTTATAACCAGGATGGGGTTACCCTCCTGCTTGACTCCTCTGTGCCACTGGAGGCCCAAAACTTCAGTTTTACGTTCTTGAATGCTACAGCTTCTGACTCTTCCTAGGTCTACTGAGCTTTAATTGGGTGGATAATTGAGAAGAAATGGAGAGCTGGGCCCTCCCTTGACAGCCATTCTCACCACTAGGCCTGACATTGTGTGTGTTTTGGAGTTTCCTTCCCTCAACTTTCAATCCTGTTCAATAGAAACATTTCACTTAATTTCAGGAGGGAATAATCCCCAGATATATCTCCAGGGGTTGGATGATGCCCATGGTCTGCCTAATCCTGGCAGATTTCATGTCCTTGGTCAAGATCCTTCATCTCAATGAGACTCCGTTTCCCTATCCACTGTGTCTGGGCTTCATTCATTAAAATATTTCCCAGTAAACATCTACTGAGTTCTTATCACGTGCCAGGTGATGTTCTGGTTGCTAGGAATAAAGTAGCGACTGACTGAACACGGGCCATTGTCATAGAGTATGATTTGATTTAAATTGTGATAGGTGCTGGAAAAGCTAAACACACAGTCCTATGACCGTGTCTGTCAGGAGGATCTGACCCAGCCACAAGGGCTGGGGAAGGCTGGTTTCCTTGGAACATGGCATTTGAGCTGAGCTTTGAAGGATAGCTAGGAATCTGGTTGGTAGACATATGTGGGGACAGAGAATGGTGGGAACAGGACACGTGGAGGCCCTGAGGTGGGAGAGGTGTAGCCTCAACAAGTAGCAGGGAGAAGGTCTGTGTGTCTGGAGGTTGGAGAGTGGACAGGGGCGGTGGTAATGGAGAGGCCAGAAAGGCAGGCAGGCGCCTCACCAGGCCTCGTTGCCCATGTGGGTACAGTGGGAGTTACGGAAGCATTTTCAGCAGGGGAGTGATGCATCCAAATTTGCATTTTCAAGTGCTCGTTCTGGCTGCAGTGTGGAGGAGAGATTGGAGGGTGCAAGAAGGAAAATGAGGAGAGTGGTGGGAAACTGCTGGAATCATCTCAAGCAAAACTTGATGATCGCTTGAACTGAGGTGCAGGGAGTGAGATGGGGCAAAGAAGGTGGATATGGGTAGTTGTTGGGAGGTCAGATGGCCTTGGCAGTGGATTGGATTTGGGGGGTGAGGGGAACGAGGTGTCAATGATGACTTGAGGCTTCTGGTTTATAACATCGGGTGGTGGCATCTGTCATGAATGGGAGCCAGGTTTGGGGGAAGAGCATCAGGAGTTCAGTTTGGGATATGACTGCACCTATTTCCTGGGACTCATGGGAAGGACATTGCTCAGGAAAAACCTCGGGCTCTTTAGAGAAGCATCTGTGGTTAGATTCAGAGATGAGCCACTGTGCTTCCTTTCCTCTTTACCTTGGTCCACTTGAACCCTTGTAAGAAATGATCACTGAAAACATGCTCATTAGGGGGATGAATTGATCTGTCAGGTTAGCGGTTAGTGCCATGTGGCATTAAAAAATATGATGCTCGGGGCTTCCCTGGTGGCGCAGTGGTTGAGAGTCCGCCTGCTGACGCAGGGGACGCGGGTTCGTGCCCCGGTCCGGGAAGATCTCACATGCCGCAGAGCGGCTGGGCCCGTGAGCCATGGCCACTGAGCCTGTGCATCCGGAGCCTGTGCTCCACAATGGGAGAGACCACAACAGTGACAGGCCCGCGTACCGCAAAAAAAAAAAAAAAAAAAAAAAAAAAAAATGATGCTCTCGTTTCCTGGAAGAGTTAAACGTCCTTCCCACAATGAGCCATTCCCTCAATCCTTATTACAACCATGAGTGGGCGGGAAGCAGTGGACCACAGAGCTGGGCTTCAGCCACCCATTTGCTTGGTGACCTTGAGAGATCACTTACCTTTTCTGAGCCTCTACTTTCCATGGTGAGGATCAGAGAAGATGGTGTGGCTGAAAGGGCTTTAGCAAGTTAACTGCTGTATAGAAATAGCTGGTGTTTTATTCTTACTGTGGCTGCAGCTTCCTCAAGGCGCTGTCTGCTGCCCCTTGCAGATCAGGAGGCGGGTAACATTTGTGTCATTGACCGTGACATCACTTGGAGGGTTTGGCTGTCAGCATCGCCCCCATCTGTGGTCCCACAGCCAGATTTTTCTTCCACGTGATGCTGTTCTTACGCAAGAATTTTGCAAATTCAGTTCCTTGAGACACTGCGCCACATCCTTCAGCAAAATTGAAATCTTCCACATCTGCTCTATTCGTCTTAGTCACTAATTTTGGTAATTTGGTTACAGGGAAACCCTCTCTGTTGGAGCTTTTGTGCTCTGGCCGAGGAAACTTGTTCTGCTTGAGGTGCCGTCTCCCCTCCTTCTGGAACAGGTTGTTTTTGCTCTAGAGTTTGGAAAATACAGACTTGCTGTGAGCTACAGTGGGCAAAGTGCCTCTAGTTCTTTTGAGAGTAGGGCAGGGAATAAACAAATAAATACATTCACATCTACATAAATACTTTGGGCAGCTGCTTCTGGAAAGGACTAATACCTGTGCGTGTTTTCCTGGAAAAAAAGAGGGACGGGCAGAGTGTTACAGATGACCTCACTTCTTGGCACCCGGAGCCCAGCCCAGCTGTTTGAGCTGTGAAAACGTGGGCAGGTCTTTGGTTTCTCTGGACCTCCATTTCTTCACTTGTAAAATGAAGGCATTTAAGGTGTCCTTTCCAGCTCAGAAGGTCATTCATTCATTCCACAAATATCTGTTCTAGGTGCTGGGGATGTAGCCTTGAATAAATTAGACACAAACTCTTGGTTTCAAGAAACCTAAATCCTAGTTCTGTAGTTGGATTGTTCATTCACGCAGGAATTAGTGGTTAAGCCCCTGCTATGTGCCGGGCACTGTGTGGGCACTGGGGAGACAGTGGTGGCCCATGTAGAAGTGGGTGCTGCTTTGGGGGAGTTTGCAGTCCAAGAGGGAAGAAGTGATCACTATAAAGGGTCCTTATTGCATTGTGATGGGGTGAAGAGCAGGAATGCTAGGGTGCTGGAGGGCAGAGCATGGGGGACCTGCCCCTGTCTGAAGGTCTGGGACGGTCTCCTGAGAGGGGAAGGCTGAGTTGAAGGAGGGAGGAGGAGGAGGGAAGGAAGGGATGCTTTGGGCCAGGGAAGAGCCTTTGAGAAGCTGTGAGGACCTGGGAAAGGTCTGAAGTGGCTGCAGCTGGGAAGGAGAGGGCCAGCAGGGTCGGGGATGAGGGGAAGCGGAAATCTAGGCAGGGCACAGCTTACCAGAGTCATAGGCCATGAAGTCCAGATGGGGACAGGGAGACCCAGGACCTTTGGGACCCCTTAGAGAGTGAGGTGCCCCTAGAGCCAGACCCTAGCCTGGGGGTGGCACTCCCAAGTTCAAGGTCCTCATCAGCCAGCCCAGGTCCCCCTTAGTTTATACTCAGGCCCTCTTGCCTTCTGGGCCATTGGAGCACCCCTTTATATTTTGCCTCTGCTGAGAAACTGCTCACCCCTAATTTCTTTCTTTTAACCATTTTTTTCCTGAAAAGATGTTTATGGCATTTGAGGCATCTGAGGCATTTGATGATATGAAGGGGGTCTTTTATAACTGCACAGTTTTATTTTCCCAGTAAGTTTGGATCTTTCCCTGCATGTTTTCTTTGGAAGTTTTGCTGAGGGTTTAGCTGGACCCTGAACTCTGGTGAGAAGGCTGTGTAGGAGCAGAAGGTGCTGATCATGAACCACATAGTGCCAGCGCCAGGAAGGATCCACAGACCCACGAGCCAGTGCCAAACTCTAGTCACCCCACACTGAAACAATCTTGAAACAAAAATCCCATTTAAAAATAAAACACATTATTGGGCTTCCCTGGTGGTGCAGTGGTTGAGAGTCCACCTGCCGATGCAGGGGACGCGGGTTCGTGCCCTGGTCTGGGAAGATCCCACATGCCGCGGAGCGGCTGGGCCCGTGAGCCGTGGCCGCTGAGCCTGCTCATCCGGAGCCTGTGCTCCGCAACGGGAGAGGCCACAACAGTGAGAGGCCCGCGTACCGCAAAAAAAAAAAAAACCCAAAAAACCAAAAACAAAAACCACATTTTTCCACATGAATTATGTCCTCTGGGGTTGTGACACCCAGTGGCACTCCTGCCCTCTGAGCTTCAGCCACCATGGCCACCTTGAAGCTCCTCAGACACTCTGTGTTCCCTCCCTCCTTGGGGCCTTTGCATGTGCTGTGCCTTCACCCTTGGAACACTCTTCCTTCACCTTGTACCTTTTGCCTCAGTTCCCCTTCCTCATCCTTCTTAGCTCAGCTTAAACATCACTTCCTCAGAGAAATCTTCCTTGACCCTCCCAGGCGAGATTATATCCTACCATGGCTCCCTGTTCTCTTCCTTCATAGCACACACTTCAGCTTACCGGCACGTTTGTGAAGTGATTTGATTGGTTCTCCACTAGACTCTAAGTTCTCTGAGAGCAGGAACCGAGTCTGCTGAGTCACTGCTATATCTTCAGCAGGGAGCACCATGCTTGGCACATAGTGAGTGCTCCATAAACATTTGTTGCATGAGCAAACTACCATGAGTCACAATTTTCTAGCCTTTTTGGATGTGCTGTTACCATGAGGGACCTCAGAAAGTAGAAGTCACACTCTCCTTTGATGACTCTCTGGCTTGTGCTTTTGTGAAACCTGAGCTTAGACAAGCCTGTCAGGACATGTGTTTTAGTCCATGTTTGACAACAGCTCTGGCCCAAAGGGAAATGAATGGGATATTTAGGGGTAAGGAGCTCAAGGCCCTGAGTAAAAGATCAGACATTTGGGCAGAAGCTGGGAGTTCGATGTGGCTGAGATAGTTAGTGCTCATCAAATATCCATGTGTTCCCTACATGCACTGGCATCCCTTGTAATTATACTGGGGCCATGTGCCTGGTTCTTTCCAATGGACCACATGGAAGTCATGGGAGCCATTTCCACAGGGAGGCAGTTAAGATGCATGTGACTTTTTCATCTCTCTCTTCTCTTATGTTGAAGAACATGTGTCCATAGCACATAGCTGCAAGATGGAGAAGGGCCTCCTGACATGTGGCCAATTTCTTGTGAATGAGAAATAAATCTTTGTTATGGTAAACCTTTAGGACTGAGATTAATCTTATTAAAATTTCAGGATTTATTTGTTACTGCGGCATATCATAGACTGTCCTGACTAATACTCTTTTACCACGTGAAAGCGTCCTCATGATTCAGTTTTCTCAAAAGCAAAATATTTATTTCGTTTTAAATTCATCCCTGTTACCCAGATGGCTTCAGACTTTCTGAAATTTGTTTTAAGAATTCTAGGCGTCCCACCAGTGATTTTCAGACACCATAGATCCTGTCAACATTTGGTTGCATAGGTCTCTCGATACAGGTTCCTTCCCCTCCTCCAGGAGCAATGTTTTATATCAAGTAAACGTCTTCCAGCCCTTGGTGGCATTTCTGACAGGTTATGGAAGAGAGGTTCTGCTTGGCCGATCCCTGGAGTGTCTTTCACACCCTTCAATCTGACCTCTTCCAGGTGCGTTGGGGCAGAAAACACGTCCCATTCAGCCCCTGATTGCCTCCAATTATTCAGAAGACTCAGAATTGAAAGGCTCAGACCCCAAGCAGACGAAAAAAAATCCCTTCAACAGTCATTTAAAGCAGCAGTCCCCAACCTTTTTGGCACCAGAGACTAGTTTAGTGGAAGACGATTTTTCCATGAATGGCGGGGGGTCGGGGGTTGGGGGATATGGGTGAAGCCGTATTGCAAGTGATGGGGAGCAATGGGGAGTGGCAGATGAAGCGTTACTCACTGGCCCACCGCTCACCTGCTGTGTGGCCCGGCTCCTAACAGGCCACCGACTGGCACCGGGGCTGGGAACCCCTGATTTAAAGGGTAAAGGAGGCCCTTCTCTGTAGTAGCTGCTGAGGGGAAAGGGGCTTGTGCTGGGGTACGGGGGCTGCTGTCAAATGATAGATCCTGTTAGTGCTGAAGGGGACCTCTTGCTTTCCTCAGGGTCTGACTAGCTGGCTGACCTTGGGCAAGCCACTCCCCTTTCCTCGTGTGTGAAATGAAGTGTATGAGTGGGGGTGGGGTGATGTAACACTTAGTAGTTTTCAAACCACTGACCCTCAGGGATCATAGGGCTGGGTAATGGGGGCATAGGACACTGACTCTCTTTGCTAGAAAAGCCCTGCTTTTATTTATGTCATTTGTGTTGTGGGATAATCCATCGATGCATTAACTACTCTATTTATTAATTCATACTTTGTTCTGGCTCTCATGAAAGATTCCAAAGAATGAGGTGAGGTTTTTTCCTCCCATAATCTGGAATTCTGGTCTCCTGGCCCTAGGGGTTTGTTAACAGCATTTGAGATTCAGGACAAAAAAGTTCATGCACAGGGTAGATCACTCTCCCCCAACCTGTTTTATTTTTTTAATTTAATTAATTAATTTATTAACATCTTTATTGGAGTATAATTGCTTTACAATGGTGTGCTAGTTTCTGCTGTATAACAAAGTGAATCAGCTATACCTATACATATATCCCCATATCTCCTCCCTCTTGCATCTCCCTCCCACCCTCCCTATCCCACCCCTCTAGGTGGTCACAAAGCTCCGAGCTGATCTCCCTCTGCTATGTGGCTGCTTCCCACTAGCTATCTGTTTTATGTTTGGTAGTGTATATATGTCCATGCCACTCTCTCACTTCATCCCAGCTTACCCAAACTAAGTTTTGTTTGGAGGTGGGTTGTGTGGGAGGAGAGGAGAGAGAGTGTGGGCTTGGGGAGGTCCTTCCTGGGAGAGCAGAGCTGGCTGGGGCCAGTGAGGGGTGGAGACCTGTCTCACCTGCCAAGGTAATGGTACTGGTGGTTAGATGGCTGCTGTGTGCTTTTGGAGGCCAGTGCTTCGGCCTTGAGAATAGCCATGGGTGGGTCTCTGTGGTCAAGTATGGCTTGATGAATGAACCTAGAAGAGAGTTGTGGAGGGTGGTCTTCTCTGTGCAAGGAGCAATGGTAGATGTGGAGATGAAGCCCCGGCCCCAGTGGCCCAAGGGATGGGATGTGGGAGAGGGTGCTTCAGTAACTGGCTGTTATTCATACTGGACTCCTTAGCTACCATGATTAGACACTTGGTGCTCAATTTAGAAGAATAAGGAATGTGAGTGATGTGGAGGGACTCCTTTGCCCTGCTTGTTTGGCCTTCTAGATAAAAGTCCATTTAGAGAAGAGGTAACTAAACATTTACAACCCACTGTACTGAATGACCTCTGAGTTTCTTTCTAGAGCAGACAGTCTATGAAACTGTACTTTTAATGGTGACTTAAGGGTGGTAAGTGTCTCCAACTGGGGGAAATCCTCTTACATCCTCCCCAGCTCTGCTCTGTACCAGGGGGCACATCTGTGGAAACTATAGAGGTTCAACCATGGTTGGGGAGTCTAAAAGGGTCCTCCTACAGATTTGGAACCCAGTTCACAGAGTGTACATGAGACTTTGGGAGCAGCAGAGCTGGATGTGTGGTTGGAGAACCTGGATCCTGGCTTGCTTGAACGAGCACTGATTCGCTGATAACTAGAAGTGCTCAGGGAATTTATATGTTTGACCCGCCAGGCCAGCTGAACTCTCCAGCTTTGGTGCTGTTACTCAAAGGCACAGCTCCTGCAAATGAAATGAGCCACTGGCCCCACTGGGGGTTCAGGTGGGGTTCTTGTGAGGTCATGCTAACAACACGAATGCATACGTGAGCTAGAGGTGTTTATATGCCTGGTCACATCAGTGGCCGCCCTCTGTGTTTCACTGGCCAGCGGGGCACGAAGGCCTTCTCCAGGGCCTACTCCAGAGACTTGACGCTGCCTTTTCTCTTGAACTTGAATCCAAGTCAATCGCTGGCTGGTTTGCTTGTGCTCATGGACAGATTTACCTGGAATTCATGAGGCTGAGGCTCCAGGCTCTGGGAGGTACTTGGGTTTGAAGAATATTCTATGTGGAGAGGGGAATTTCCATGGAAGCATAAAGAGATCCGGGGAGAAAGGTCTTGAATCTCTAAGGCTCCAATAATAACTTGCTATTATTTCTTACCTTATTTGAAATAAATGTACTCTTTAATACCTAATTTTGTATTAGTTATTGTGTGTCCTTTTTCTTGCAGAGGGCACAAAAATATTGTAAGTTTCAGATATCACAAAACCCAGATCTGTCCCTGCTAATGCTAACACACGTGTGTTTGGGATATGTTTGCAACCATCAGTGACTAGACAGGAGTGTGTACAGGATTCTCCCAAGTACAGCCTGTACTTTCCATTGTTGGTGCTTTGGTCCAGCCCATTCCCCCTCCGGAGTGCCTTCCCCATCCTTGTAGGGGCTCCAAAGTCCACATCTGAGCCAGCCACTCCGGTGTGGCCAGATGTGATTTCTCCACACCTCCAACAGTTCTGGACATTTTCTTTAAAGTCCATTTAGTGAGTTCTCATGTACAACTTTATGATATTTCTTTTGTTGTTTGTCTTGAATTGAAAGTCCAGTACCAGATTGTTATTTAACGTTCTATGTTATTTTGTCATATCTCCCCAAATCAGAGTGTAAGCTCCTTGAAGACAGGGGGCCGCCTTCACAAAAAGAACGGTATTTTCCACAGAGCTTGGCTCCAAGTAAACTTCTCAACACACACCTGTTAGTTTGTTTGAATAATGCCTACAATGTTTCCAAAATTTACTATCTTACTCAACTAAAAGAGGCAAAATAGGTAGATATTTTCTGTTTTATATAATTGAAAAATTCAGCCGAGATACAGCTCCTGTAGGAACTATTGTTCCAAGGTAAAACAATTTTAAATCATTTCAGATAGATGGCTCCATCTTATTTTTAAGTTTTTACCAAAACGTAGAAATTTCCAGCAAGTCCCTTTCCAGCCGGTCCTGTTTATCAGTGAGCCTTCTCTTCTGGCTACCAAAAACCTCCTCTGTTCTGATTCAAAGTTTACCTGCATTTTCCCTACACCCCTGGAGAGATCTTTTCAAAACACTAACTGTGTCAGCCCCCTGCTTAAAATCCTCCAACGAGTTGAAAGGAAACCAGCATGTAGTGACTTTCCACCCTGAGTGAGTCAGCCTGGCCTACCTCCCTGGCTCTTCCTACCTTCCTTTTCCTTCTCTCTGCTCTAGTCACATGGCGCTTCTTACGCTTCCTAGGACACACCAAGAGCTTTGCACGTGCAGCCCCACTGCCCGCTCTTCCTCCTGTCCCTTATCCTTCAGGTCTCTGCTTAAATATCAAAGGATCCTCCTTCAAAGGACCTTTTGACCACCCATCACGAAGACATCCCTGCTCTTCTAGACTCTATCACAGCACTGAATTTATTTCCCGGACAGAATTTTTCACAGTCTGAAATGATTCTGATTATTGCTCACTTCAGCTGTTTATGATCTGTCTTCCCCAGGAGTGGATTCTGTGAGGGCAGGGACCCTGTCTATTTTATACACTGTTGCACTATCCCCAGTCCCACCTCTACTTGTCACATGGCAGGGGTTCAATATATATTTGTCAGCTGGAGGACAGAAGTATGTCATTTGTTGATCTTGGGGTAAAAGAGAGCACAGGACCAACCTCTCAGAGTTTGGTCATAAGAGGCTCAGTTGAGATCGAGAGGCCACCTGATGACAGGTGCCCATCTTTGGATGAAGACAGTCAGTTGGCCTGGCTGGCAGGACAGTGGTCTCCTTCTCTCTCACTGCTCTAGCCCCTGTCTAGACTGAGTCATAGGCCTGCCTCTCACCCTCTCCATGGCCTCATCCAGCAGGTCTGAGAAGGCCAGCGGGGAGCTGGTGAGCAGCAGGTGCTGCTTGTATGGCTGAAAAAAAATGAGGTTTGGCACATGAAAGGATGCTCAGCACCACTAATCATTAGAGAAATGCAAGTCAAAACTACAGTGAAGTATCACCTTACACCAGTCAGAGTGGCCATCATGAAAAAATCTACAAATAATAAATGCTGGAGAGGGTGTGGAGAAAAGGGAACCCTCTTGCACTGCTGGTGGGAATGTAAATTGGTACAGCCACTATGGAGAACGGTATGGAGGTTCCTTAAAAAACTCAAATTAGAACTACCATACGACCCAGCAATCCCACTACTGGGCACATACCCTGAGAAAACCGTAATTCAAAAAGAATCATGTGGGCTTCCCTGGTGGCGCAGTGGTTGAGAGTCCGCCTGCTGATGCAGGGGATGCAGGTTCATGCCCTGGTCTGGGAAGATCCCACATGCCGCGGAGCGGCTGGGCCCGTGAGCCATGGCCGCTGAGCCTGCGCGTCCGGAGCCTGTGCTCCGCAACAGGAGTGGCCAGAACAGTGAGAGGCCCAGGACATGGAAGCAACCTAAATGTCCATCAACAGATGAATGGATAAAGAAGATGTGACACATATATACAATGGACTATTACTCAGCCATAAAAAGAAACGAAATTGAGCTATTTGTAGTGAGGTGGATGGACCTAGAGTCTGTCCTACAGAGTGAAGTAAGTCAGAAAGAGAAAAACAAATACCGTATGCTAACACATATATATGGAACCTAAAAAAAAAAAACATGGTTCTGAAGAACCTAGGGGCAGGACAGGAATAGAGATGCAGACGTAGAGAATGGACTTGAGGTTACGGGGAAGGGTAAGGGTAAGCTGGGACAAAGTAAGAGAGTGGCATGGACATATATACACTACCAAACGTAAGGTAGATAGCTAGTGGGAAGCAGCCGCATAGCACAGGGAGATCAGCTCGGTGCTTTGTGACCACCTAGAGGGGTGGGATAGGGAGGGTGGGAGGGAGATGCAAGAGGGAGGAGATATGGGGATGTATGTATACGTATAGCTTTACTTTGTTATAAAGCAGAAACTGACACACCATTGTGAAGCAATTATACTCCAATAAAGATGTTAAAAAAAAAAGAAAAAAAGTGTGGTTTGGGAGACCCCCCTACTGCCCCTCGCAGCCCGGTCTTTTCCTGAGGCCTCCAAGTGTGAGCGTTGTCACTTAGCGACAGATTGGATTTGGTGGTTTGTCGTCTCCAGGGAGGTGGGATCACTCAGGAAGATGAGTCCAGATGAGATTTTCAAACATGCTATTGTCTGAGGTGACAGAGAACAGCCCGTTTTAGGGCCCGGGGTCTCGCCTGGGAGTCCATGGATAAAAGAATGACTTAGTAGCTAGAGAAAGGGAAATGAGCTTCTGAGGCTTCCTGCAGCTGCTCAGTCATAATACCGTCCAAGAGCTGACCTTTAATGTGGGCGTGTGAGGCCAACCTGCTGGGTCAGACTAGAAGAATCAAGCCAAGAGATACTGATGGCAAATCTAAACCAGCAAGGGTGGAAGAGCCAGGGGGCACAGCCTGGTGGGGAGGGCGGCCTGAGAGCCGGGAAATAAAAAACAGCAATCAAATGTTTGCAGTGGGACCAGTGAACGCAGAGGGATTTTGTGGGGTGTTGAAACAGTGGGAGCCACACTAGGCCTGAAAGCCATGCCAGCAGAAAGACAGCAGTGTCCAGGGAGGCGAAGGGAAATGTTACTCCCACCCCAGAGCTGGGTGGGCATGGATGCCTGGGGCTGCTGCGGGAGGTGGGTATCATGCGACTTTGGAGGATATTTAGTGGTGCTTGGCAAAGCCCATTTCATGTAGACAGCCTCCTTCAAGCTTAGGAGGAATGTATCACCTGCATTTCCCAGTATATGGAAACAGGCCCTGGAGAGGCTGAATGGGTTACCTGAGGCCCCTGGCTAGTGAGTGGCAGAACCAGGATTGGAAGTTGGGTTCTGAGTCTGAGGTCAGGCTTTGGTCCTTTCTGCTAAGCCAGAGAGGTGTTTTGTGAGCTTTGGAGCTCCCCCTGGAGGGTATGGCCACCCTCCCTTGCTGGATCTTCCTCCTCCTCAGTTCCAAATCAAGTCCATCATCTTCATTTCCAATCAAGTCAGGTACCGAGAGGCTTCAAAGGACCCAAGCCTGAGCAGGTTCTGCTTCCCTGATCCATCAGTCCGGGAGGTAACCCTCCTTACCCTGGACTCGGCACTCCAAGAGATCCACACTGTGGGATTTGGGGCAGAGAAAGATGGCGGATTCTGGAGTCAAGCATTCTGTCTCAGACTATGCCATCAGAGGGATGGAGAGCCTATATGTTTGTAAGAATTGGCTGATCCCACGAAAACCTCATTGAGGGTCAGGGTGGACCACTGACCTGACTTGGATGGCATTTCTCTTTTCCCAGAGAGGCTGTGGTCGATTGCGTTAATGCTCCTATTCTTCGACTCTAAGAATGGCCTCTATTCTTCCCTCTCTCTTTATCCATGCCCTTTACCATGTAACTTTGTGTATTTTATTTCCTTATTTCTTGAATCTGGGATTAGTCATGTGACTTGCTTTGGCCAATAGCATAAGGCAGAAGTATAATTTCCAGCCTGGACCTCAAGAGACCTTGCGTGTTTGGGCTTGCCCTCTCACTCTCTCCCTGGGAAGATCATGCCTGGGCTCACCTGCTGGTTGATGAGAGGAAGAAGATGAGAGACGTGTGGAGCAATGTTGCCCTAGCTAAGGTACCAGCCAAGCATCCCAGAGAGAGCCCCACAGCAAATCTACAGATACCTGGGGCGCCAGCCTGCACCAGCCACTCTGCACCGCCATGTGACCTAGAATTGTTTACTTTTGTGTGCCACTGGGGTTTTGTGGCTGGTAAGCAGTAGCCTGCTGGTGGTAGCTTACAGATACAGAGGTACTTGAAGAGCTAATAAAGTACCAGTGCCTGAAAAACTAACTCAATATATTATGTAGAAAAAGAAAAAAAGTGAGAAATTTGGTTGAACAGACCTTTGCTCAGGAAGGGGCTCAGGGCTGCTGAGTCCCACCCCTTCGTCCTGCAGGTGAAGAATTGGAGTCCCAGAAAGGTGAAGTGACTTGTTCCAGGCCACACAGCTGTCTTGAGAGTAAGAGTCCTGTTTCTCAGGCCCAGGCTCTTTCAGGCTCCTGCCTGCAAACCTGCCTGCCTCCTGGTTCAGACAGGCACACTGGGCAGGTGGGGGTCTGAGCATGTGGGTGAAGGTCAAGGGTGGGGTATGCTCCATAGCCATGCTCTTAACCTCTGAACCCTGCAGCCTCTTGGCCTCAGGGTCTGAGATTGAGTAAAGCAGGAGGCCAGTCCCAGAGTGACCACTCCAGCCTTCAGTAGGGCTCTCCTGGCTCCAAATGGCAGCTGGTTGCTGCCTTCAGCTGCTAAGGCCCAGAGGTCACTTTTGAGCTCTGTCATGCCTAATTGGTTCTGTTCCCAGAAAACTGTGACATGGCCTCAGGCAGTCGGATTACACTATAGGCACTGGCATTTCCCTGCCCTTGGAGGCTCCTCTGTATAGCGGGCCTGGTATAGAACCGTTGGCTTGTGTCTTCCTAAGCTGCGGCAACTGCACTGCTGCTCAGGTCGGACTCGAATCCAGCCAGAACTCAGACTGGGACTTGAACCCACGATCCCTGACTAGGAGAGGGCTCCAAACCACTGTCTTTTCATTGAAACCACTCACCTGGGGTCAGGACTTACTGAAGCTCAGATTCTTTTGTCTCATCGTGGAAGGAATTCAGCGTGAGGCAAAGCGGCAGGCAAAGAGTGAGTTTATTAGCATAGGACGCTTGTGAGAGACACAAGCAGACAGGTGAGAAGGCTATGCCCCGAGGACTGAGAGGACTTTATTTTTATAAACAGAAGAAAAGTGGGGAGGGGGAGAAGACCATCTTCTTCCTCATTCTTGGGCAAATGTCAAGGCTTCCATCATTACTTCCTCCTTTGACCCTATATGGTTTAACTGGGACTGTCATGGTGCTATTTACATCATGTGTATGTTAGCAGAAGGGTGGTAACGTATACTAAAATATGGTAATTCATCTCAGGTTTCAGTATAATGTCCCTTTTCATCTAGTTTTTTCCCCTTTCACTTATATTTCTGTCTTGGCTACATGCAGAAATGCTACTCTTCAAGGACTTTTAACTCCCTGACTTCATGTAACAAGATTCAGACCCCATATCTACTGTCTTGTGTCTTAACTATCAGGGTTTGTGGCTTGGGTGTGTTTGGCACTTGGATGCACCTGGTCTTCCTTCAAGGTGGTGTAGATTGTTGCTAGGTTACTGGATTCTTTTCTTGAATGGTCATTAGCTTACAACAGTCTCCCAAACACCCTTAAAATTCCCTTTGTGTCTTTAATCCCCTAGTGGGATTTTTAAACTATTTAATTAGCCTACTCTAGCCCTCTCACTGCCAGCTTCATCACTTGCATACCTGTTCTCCCAGAGGTGGGCCAGGGGGCCAACCGCTGTCAGGAAGCCAGGGGTGAGTTTGCACATATGCGTACATGTGCGCCTGTAAATGTGGGCACTGAGACTGGGGTGGGACAGTTCCAGGGTGTATATGATCAGGGATCTGTGAAGCTCTCCTTCTTCTTGGATAGACCACGATGGGTTTAATGATCCTTATGCTTTTCCATAGTTCTTCTGTTCCAGGGTCTCCCACTGGTCTTGTCTCCTTTTCATTCCCTTCCTACTGGACGTGCATTAATTAAATCTGTGTTTGGGAGAATCAACACTCCAGCCCAATTCTGAGAGGAGGGCAGGTGTGGGGCTCCAGGCAGCCAGGTTGGAAAAGAACAAGTCCTACTGAGCCTTCTTCTGCTTGGTCCCCACCTTCATCCAGGCTCTGGGGTTCTTGGGTCTGTTGATGGATCAGGACAAAGAGGCTGAGCTCAGGCTCTGAAAGGAGACCTGAGGCTGCTTTCCAGTTCCCTGAGGTATTTTGCACTGTGATTTCCAGTCTGGCTACACATTAGTATCACCTGGGAGTTTAAACAAATACCTATATGCCCAGACTTCACCTCAATAAGATCAGAATCTTTGTGGTTAGGTGAGCACCCAAGCAAGGTATTGTTATAAAACTCTCCAGGCGACTCTTTTTTTTTTTTTTTGGCGGTACACAGGCCTCTCACTGTTGTGGCCTCTCCCGTTGCGGAGCACAGGCTCCGGACACACAGGCTCAGCGGCCGTGGTTCACGGGCCTAGCTGCTCCGCGGCATGTGGGATCTTCCCGGACCGGGGCACGAACCCGTGTCCCCTGCATCAGCAGGCTGATCAACCTGATCAGCAGGACTCTCAACCACTGTGCCACCAGGGAAGCCCCAGGCAACTCTTATATGCAGCCAGAGTTGGAACCACAGTCTGGGACTATGGATATTTTTTGAACTGAGCTCAGTAAGAGCTATGCCATATCTTAAATTCTTATTTTCATTAAAGTAATATACACACACACACACACACATATATACATATACATGAATTTAAAAGTTAAAAAAAAGTACTGCAAGGATTATAATGACCATCATCTGTCCCCATCCTACTTCTTCCTATCTCAAATTCAGAGGCAATGTCTTTCAACTCTGTTAGCTATTTATTCTGGTTTTTAGCCTCCGTGTTTCTCAATGACATGTGGGTACTGCTATTTCTTGATTTGTCAGTTTGAGACATTATCTATTGACTCTCCACTAAGGATAATGATTAACTTTTTCATCCCTGTCTCTATCCTTTTCAACAGACCCAGCTCTCTCCCTCCATCTTCTCCCAAGGGGGAAAGAAGGATTGGGAGTTTGGGATTAGCAGATGCAAACTATTATATATGGAGTGGATAAACAACAAGATCCTACTGTATAGCACAGGGAACAATTTTCAATATCCTGTGATAAACCATAATGGAAAAGGATATGACAAAGAATATATATGTATAACTGAGTCACTCTGCAGAAATGAACACAACATTGTAAATCAACTATTCTTCCAAAAATAAGTGAAGGACTGATCCTGGTCCTCAAGAAGCCCACTGCCTAGTGCAGGGATGGAGCTGTGGGATGGAAATGAGGGGGGACAGGAGAAGACTTAAATCTGGGAAGCAATTATTGGGCTACATAAAAACTTCAGGATATACTTAACTGCTAAGTGAATGTTGTGGCGCAGACTGTCACTGTTTTTGGAGGTCGGAGGTATATGAGATCAGTGAAGCATAGGCTTCCTGGAGAAGGTGGGATTTCCTCTAGGCCTTGAACAGTACATAATGTCCACACAACTGAGAACATTTGGGGCTGAGAGGGGCCCAAACCCATTCATTCATTTAACATATAAGTTCTGGGTGTTTACCATGTGGTAGGTCCTGTGCTTGGTGCCTGGGATGCAGCAGTGAATGGAAGAGACCAATACAGTGTTTGTCCTCATGGAGTTTAATTCTTGGGGGGAGAGATAGACAATAACAAAGAATAAATGTTTATGGTATGTTAGTAGGCATAGAGTGTTTTGAGAAGAATAAGACAAAGAAGAGTGATATAGAGGGTCAGCAGGTGGAGTGGGTGAAAGGCTGGACTCCCTGAGAAGTGAGGTAGAGAGCCATGCAGATCTTTAGGGGAAGAACTTGTGGGCAGAAGGAACAGCAAGTGCAAAGACCCTGAGGTACCTGTATGCCTGGTCTATGCAGTTTGTTCAGAGAGAACTAGGGCAAGAATAGTAGGAGATTGGGTTCAAGCTTTTTCTCTTACTTGGAGCAAGAGGGGAAGCATGGGAGGGTATATTAGTTTCCTATCGCTGTGTAACAAATGACTAGAAACCTAATGGCTTAAAGCGACATACATTTACTCTCTCACCATTTCCAAGGGTTAGGAGTCTGGTATGCTTGCACTGGGTCCTCTACTCAGGGTCTCCCCAGGCTGAATCAAGGTGTCAGCTGAAATTGCAGTCTCATTTGGGACGTGGGACCCTTCTCCAAGCTCACTGACTGTTGGCAGAACTCAGTTCTTTGCAGTTGTAGGACTGAGATTCGTGCTTTCTTGCTGGCTGTTCGCCTGGCGCCATTCTCAGCTCCCAGAGGCCACTATTCCCTGCCAGGTGGCCCTCTCCACAATGTGGCTGTTTTGGAGGGCATCTCTGCTGTTTCAAATCTCTCTGACTTCCTCTGTCTCTAACTTCTGGACCTTCTTTTAAAGGGGCTCACCTGATTAAACCAGGCCCACCCATACCAGGGTCAGGAATCTTGGGACCATCTTAGTATTCTGCCTACCAGAGAGGGCTTCGAGCAGGGGAGGGGCACAGTCTGGCCTACGTTTCAGTAGGATCACTCTGGTTCTGCATGGAGAATAGACTGAGGGGAACATAAGTGGACACAAGTTAACCAGTTAGGAGGCCTAGTGGGGTGTTGGGCTGGAGAGGGCTGAGAGTGCGTGTTGAGACTGCCGCCTGGCCAGGGACTGCCTGGACGCCTCGCTGGGGATCCTGGGCTTTGAAGAGGCCGTGGTAGCATCCGGAGTTGGGGAACAAGTGTAACTTTAGATTCACTAAAGCACAAGGGCTCTGATGTACGTCTGCCTCATCCTGCGAAAGGATTTGCCAGTAGTTAAAAGCACAGTGGTGAATGTAAAATAGATAGCTAGTGGGAAGCAGCCGCATAGCACAGGGAGATCAGCTTGGGGCTTTGTGACCACCTAGAGGGGTGGGATAGGGAGGGTGGGAGGGAGACGCAAGAGGGAAGAGACATGGGGATATATGTATATGTATAGCTGATTCATTTTGTGATACAGCAGAAACTAACACCATTGTAAAACAGTTATAGGCCAATAAAGAGGTTAAGAAAACAAACACAAAAACAGCACAGTGGTTACCAGTGGGCAAGAGGCAGAGTGGAGGTGAGTGAGATGTGTCTGCGTTTGCTGAGGGTGCTGGGGCCAGGCGGGGCAGGTGACACACCTGGAGAGGCTGCGAGCTCGGGCTTAGGCCAGCGCCTCCATATTCCTCCCTCGCCTGAGCACCTCCTATCACCCCTTCTTTCCCTGTCAAGAAAGACGTGTCACTGGCTCCCACAGAAGGGAAGGCAGCAATGGCTCTGAGCCGTGGAAGACAGAAGCAGTGTGAAAAGCACAGCAGGGATGTACCTCTGAATATCCACTCATCTGTCTCTGAGACTTGTCAGCGCTCCCCGAGGGAGAGAGAAAGAGCACGAGGACGCATGCGTGAGGCAGGGGTGGTGAGAACTAACGTGGAACTCGATGTGACAACTCCTAGCCCGGTGCCTGGCACAGAGCAGGCCCTCGAACCGGTGATGTTTATTGAGCGCTAGCTCTGTGTGCTGGGTGACTAGCACTCCATTTCTGCCTCAAGGAGTTCACAGTTTTGTTGAATGTGAGTTTTCAAATAGCCCGTGTGCAACAAACACACATGTGTGCGTGTGTGTGTGTGTGTGTGTGTGTACTCTCAAGTCAGACTCTGTGAGTTGAGATCTTGGCTCCAGCACTTGTTTGCATGACATTGTACAAACCACTGAACGCTCTGTGCCTGGGCTCCTTTTTGTAAATGGGGGCATAGTAAGAGGACCTGCCTCAGAAAATTGCTAGAAGGGTCGCATTTACAACACAAATTTGTAAAGTGTTTAGAGCAATGCCTGGGGTAGAGGTATGTCACATAAGTGCTTGGTGCATGAAAAGCATGAAGCTTGAAATCTCCAGTGATGTCTCCTCATCTTGTGAGGTTCTTTCTCAATTCTTGGAATCGCCTTGTACCGGGTGTGAATGGAACTGAAGGGCTGATGAACGAAGGAGAGAGGGGTCCCAAGTGCTCCTGGGGGGACACCAGTGGTCAGTGGTCATCTACACGTGGCCTCTGGCTCCACCCCAGACTACTGAAGCCCAGTGTCTGGGGACAGGAACAGGGACTGAGCTTTTAAAAGGAGCCTGGGAGATTTTGGTATCTAGCTAGCTATGGCACTCACTGATAGTATTGACTTGTCTTTTCTGCCTGTGTTTAATTTTGACTTTTGTCTGTGGAGAGTGTGCATATGTGTATGAGGTAATCCTTTGTCACCCACCTGTTCTGACAGAGCTCTGGGAACACCAGGCTTGGATGTGGGCTTTTGTACCAAAGCTCATTCCATTGTTAGGTCGGTGAATAATGCTCATTTCTGGTTCTGGTGCTCCTGTCAGGGTGTAGAGAGCTTTCCTGCTCTGTGCTCCCAGCCCCCTCCGTGTGCAACAGGTGTGCGGGCCTGATGCGCCCTTCCTGACCATTGCCTGCATCCCTTTCTGAGTCAGTAGTAGAAATATCTGAGGGCCAGCGGTACTGACAGTAGCTGATCTGGGGGGTCAGAGAGGGAAGCAGAAAGATGAGGCCTGAGCTTACTGTGAGGAGAGCAGGAGAGCTTCTGAGACTTTCTTTTCTGGAGAAAGAAGAGTCCCTCCTCTGAGCCCTACAGCCCGCTGGTGTTGCTGAAAGGAGGGTCACGCTGAAGAATTCAGAATCGCATCTCTAGGGGGTTCTGTTCATCACCCCCCATCCCACCCGCAGAACTAGAACAGGTCACTTGGAATGGCGCTGTCGGTCTTTCCGACCCTCCCTGATTGTTTTGTTATGGCTGATGGGCTGATTTCTAGTTACGTAACCTCCTCTCTGCTAGATGAGGTCTTATTATCTCACAGTGTGGTGCACTTCAGGTCTGGGCTCCCGTGGAGCTACCTTAGGGAAGCTGGAATGTGCTGTTTCTCATCATTTCCACCCAGCAAGGGAATCGGAGAGAGAGAGAGCTACACCCAAGCCAATAATGGTGAATCCTTTGGGGCTGTTGTGTAATCTTCCACGCACAGTGGAGTGGAGCGGGCCTTGCCCTTCTGGTGGTTGCACTGGCCAAGGCACCATCTTTTCCTTACTTGGCAGTAGTTCTCTTTCAGACCCAGAAGTTTGTGTTTTGTGTTGGCTGTGCCCACGCTGCTTGTGGGATCTTAGTTCCCAACAAGGGATTGACCCTGGGGCCACAGCAGTGAAAGAGCCGAATCCAAACCACTGAACCACCAGAACTCCCTCAAACTGAGAAGATTTTGAAGTACATTCATATGTGGTTTGGTGGGGACTCCTAAATTCGCTTGAGATTTTCTTGCACACCAATAAACAAAAATAAGGAAATAAACAAAAGCAAAGAGAGGCTTTCCTTCCAGGCCTGGTAGCTGCTGTGTCTTAGGTCCTGAGTGAGCTTTGAACTAGGCAAATCAGGTCACCAGCACAAGAACCTTTGAATCCAAATATGAAAACCCTGACCCCCAGGACAGAGACACGGCTGCAATGGAGAGCAGAAGCTTCGGTGAGATGCCAGGGCCTGGAGTCCTCTGAGGCAGTGATGTGGCAGGACGGCATGGCAGGGGGAGCGCGAGGGCTTTGGGGTCAGCAGAACTAGTTTGACTCTGCTGCTTACCTGTCATGTGATCTTGGACAAGTCACTGTATCAGTCAGGGTCCAGTCAGGAAAACAGAAGCCACTCTTAATCTTTCAATAGAGGGTAATTAATTAAACAGGGAATGGAAGAGCCAAAGAGACAAGCAGTGGGTGGGGAACACGGGACCAGCACAGCAGGAAGCTCCCATTTCTGGGACCCAGGGAGCCAGTGGTCTTATCAGAGTTCAGAAGCCAAGGCTGCTGTTCCCAGGAGCTGGGACCACAGAGACAGGGAATGTCAGGGGAAGCTAGAATCATAGGGGAGGTAGAACCGTGGCTGGACGTGCCATTCGTATCCAGAGAGATGGTGAGGAGAGACGCCCCCATTGGCTGAGCCTGCTTGAGGGCAAGGGAACCTGCAAAATGAGTCTTCTGTGATGCAGAACAGAGCAGGGCATGGGTCTAAGAACAAACAGGTGCATGGCTCCCACAACCACTAATGTCTTTGAATAAACAGTGTCTAATATGAACTGCTACTGCTATCCTCGGGCTGAGGCTTGGAGCTGGACTGGTGGATGGACACTCTCAGTTATCTGGGAGGGGAAGGAAATGCAATGTCGCCCACTCAGGTACCTTCTGTGGACACAGCACCTCAGCCCTCCATGATAACCTCAATGGGGCCGAGGCAGAGTAAATGTGACCCCATGTGCTTCCATTTTACTGCTTTGTTTCTTTCTTTTAGAAGCCACCTACCTCTTCCTTTTTTTTTAATGGCTAGTAATTTTTATTTAACTTTGCAAGCCTAAAGTGCCACCTACCTCTTCTAAGAAGACTTTTCAGGCAAAACCCAAATCTGCCTGAGTGACTGCAGAAAAAGAAGTACTAGGGAGAATAGGAAGCTGATAGCACATGGGATGTGGTTGAAAGCGTGTATCAGACAAACCTGCTCTGCAGTGTCCTCTCCAGCTGATGGCTGGAAACCTCGGCCATCCTCATCCCCTCCTCCTCCTTTCTCTCCACTTGCTTTTCACCACCTGTCTTGATCAGCCCAGTTCCCAGTAGGAAAGAGATGGTTTAACTAAAGGAAGTTTAACAAAGGTTCTATTTCTGTGTGGACAGGGTTCAGGGAATCCCCACAAATGGTGACCCGTCAGGGACAAGTGAGATCTGGAAACTGTTACCACCCACAGGCCTCCAAGGGGCCATAGTGCTGGAGCCTGCGGAAGAGCTGGAGCCTGGAGGAGGGGTCACCGCTCAGAGGCTTATAGAGATGCAGCTGCTGCATTTCCCAAACTGTGGCAAGATGTGAAGGGAGCAGAGAAATGAATACCCAAGCATCTCTCTTGCCTGCCCTCACATCTCCTACTGGTGCCTTGTATTGGCTGAACCAGAAATGGGAGGGCAGGATGCCAAGTGTAGCAGCCCATGGAGGCCAGCCTCTGAGGTCAGAGCAGAACAGAGAGGGTGAGGAAGGGATCTGGGGGACAAATCAAGATTAATCAGCACAGTGTAACCTGTTTGTCACTTGGCATCTTTCTTGTCCTTTATTTAGTGAAGAAATGTGTGTTTCTCCAACACAGGAAAAGCCCCAACTCCCATGAACCTCTCTATCATCATAGGATGATGTTGATTCAATAACACTCCACTCTCGAAAGCTATCATGTTGGCCATTGCTCTTCATATAAAGCAGCAGAAAAAAAGTAGGGGAAAGAAACAACATAAAGCTTTTCTTTTTCCACCACTCATTTTGTGTTCCCCCAAGCCCTTGCCCGCACCTTGACTATTGGGCACCTGGTCGATGACCCAAACCTTCATTTGTGCAGGATCCACAATTTTAGTGGTCCCATCTTTACTGGGTTGCCATGGCTTCCCATTGACCTACTTATTACTGGCCATGGGAGCACTGAGAGATGTCCCAGGGAATCCTCTCAATTGCAGTCTTAGTCCCTTTTGCCCCATGTAGCAGCAACCAACTTCCTCTTGTTTTAATTAAATTAATTCGTTAATCATCCCCTTCTCTGACCATCCATGAAGAGCTCCAAATGGCCCAATGTAGCTCAGAGTGTGTTCTCTGGTGGCAGCCTTGCCTCAAATACACTATCTTACTTTGGGTTCCTCCAAAAGCTGACCTTGGGACAAGGACTAGGGTGTAGGTAGTTTATCTGGGAGGCGATCTCAGAAAACATGAGTGAGGGTGTGGGGAAATGAGACAAGGAAGGGAGAAGAGCCAATGAAAGGTGAATGAATGATCAAACGACTGTGGCCACTGGGCTTGGTCCTGCTGGAGACTCTGAGAAATAGTGTGAAACACACTTCAGAATCATCCTACCAGAGAACAGGGAGGCTGGGTCTGGGACTCCCATCCACCGTTGGTAGAGGTTTCGATCTTGACTTCTAGGTGTGTCTGTGGTGGAACAAGCTCCCACAGTGCTGGAGAAAGCCCTCTGGCAGAGAAGAAGAGAGGTGTGCACTTGGCCCTTATGGCATGCTAGGATCTGCCTGCCCCACTTCGGGGTGTCTCAGGTGGGCCAAGGGAAGTGGGGCATAGCCTGAGTGGCATGTGTCACCACCACGGAGCCCAAGGGAAGGAAAAAAATCCCTAAAGTGGGTTACTGGGCAGTAAGACATGTCATTCTTACCTTTGCCTCTTGGTTCAGAGACCTGGGTTATCTGACTTTAGGGGAAAGAATACACATTGGCCACGGTACCTCACCTTGCAGGATAGCATCTGCACCTTACAGAGTGTGGCCCCCCCCAGCTGGCACCATGGAAAAGGGACTGCCCTACTGAAGCTTTGGCCATGGATGAATACAACCTGCCAAGACCTCAGTGAGGAAGGGAAGAAGTGAGGGCATAGGGGGAGTGGAAAGACAGACCTCGACCTCTGTCCTCTGTTTCTTCCTTCTACAGTCGCCTACTGGTGCCTCTCATTGGCTGAACTCAACTGGAAGCAGAAGGGAAGGTGGCCTGGATGGTGCAGCCCACAGGGGTCAGTCTTCTGGAGAACAGCACAGGGCAAAGAGAGCCAGAGGGATGGGGGGAGGGGAGGACAGCCATGGAGAATAACCAGTGTGCAGTCTGATCAATTGCCTCTAGAGTGCCTCCCCCCTTTCCATCCATCCCCACAGTCATCGTCTCTGTTCCAGCCTCATTATCCAACCCTGGAATGTTGGGATAGTCTCTGAACACATCTCTGCATCTCCAGTCCACCATTCCTAATGCCTGAGGCACAGACTGAGTCCCATCATTCCTCCTTTCAGAGAACTCCAGTGTTCCTCATTCTCTGGTCTTTACTGAAGATCCAGGTGCAAGACATTTTAGGACATAAAAAGATGATTAGAGGCTGCACTCATTATTTCTAATAAGGAGGATAGGTATTAAGAAGCTAGAAATGGATAATTTCACCATAAAAGAGGTGTGGTTAAAAAGAGGTGTAAATTTGGACTCTTAAATGTCTTAGAATCATATTCAAGGCTCTTCACAGTTTAACTCCAAATTTTCCTTCCAGACTTGTTTTCTAAGACTTGAGTTCTACTGCATTCTCCCACATGCCCTGGGTCCCAGCTCTGCTGATTGCCTGGCATACTTTGCCCCCCACACAGTCAGGATTCAATACCTTAGCTCTTGCTGTACCTTCAGCCCAGAAAGCCCCTCTCGAGCTGGCCTTCGGGATGGTCTGATCAGTCACTCACAGCCGGGTGAGTCAGAGCACCAGAATTCTAGGGTCTCCTACTTGGAGTGTGGTCCTCAGAGCAGCAGCATGGCATTGCCAGGGGGCTCGTTAGAACTATGACTCTCAGGCTCACCCGAACCTAGACTCAAAATCTGCACTTGGACCAGACCCCCAGGTGATTCCTATGTACTTGAAAGTCTGAGAAGCATCAGATGTTTTGTGAGCTACCTAAGTGAGGCTTGTAGTGTGAGCAGGGCAGCTTGCCCCCTTCCCAGTATTCCAGAATAAAGTGCAAGTGCTTAGTTCTAAGTTGTAAACTGTTTGTGTTCCTAGCTTTTAAGTTATGAGGATGAGGGGGGTTAACAAAATGATTAAGAGAATGGGCTGTTACATGATATAGCCATGGGTTCAGATCTCAGCTGTGCCACATATTATCTTGGGGCTTTAATAAAAGCAATTAGGGGGCTTCCCTGGTGGTGCAGTGGTTGAGAGTCCGCCTGCCGATGCAGGGGACACGGGTTTGTGCCCTGGTCCGGGAAGATCCCACATGCCGCGGAGCGGCTGGGCCCGTGAGCCATGGCCGCTGAGCCTGCACATCCGGAGCCTGTGCTCCGCAATGGGAGAGGCCACAACAGTGAGAGGCCCGCGTACCACAAAAAAAAAAAAAAAATAGCAACAACAACAAAAAAAAACCCAAAAGCAATTAGGGAATTCCCTTGTGGTCCAGTGGTTAGGACTCCACGCTTTCACTGCCAAGGGCACGGGTTCAAGCCCTGGTTGGGGACTAAGATCCCGCCAGCTGTGTGGCTAAAATAAATAAGACAATTATCCCTTCTCAGCCTCAGTTTTCCAAAACAGAATGTATTAATGACGTCACAACACAGGTGCAAGGATCAAATGAGATAAAATATGTACATTGTTTTATAAATGTTAACTGCATTTGTTATTTTGCAAACACGTGAAGAAAAGCAAAAAGCAAGAAACCCTTGGGTGGGAAGGTCTGGGCCAGATAGCCAGTGATGGGAGGGGCAGGTCTTTGGTGCCAGAGCCCAAGGGCCTCAGAGTTACAAATCAGAGCTGAGAAAGGCGCATCCAAGAGCAGCTGTGTTGACCTGGCTGAACAGATGGTCCCCCAGCAGAACAGTGTCCTTAGGCACTGTCTCAAGGCAGGCGGTATCCTGGTGGGCTCCCTGGAGGTGGGGTTGTGGCCCCTCCCCTGAGGTACGAAGTCAGCTGTGTCTTATCAGCCAGGACTAAGAAGGAGATGTGCGCCCTCTTCCTGGATGACTCATCCCAAATAACCGCCACCATCTAACATCTGACTAGTGTTCTACTACTTATACAACACGCATCTTCATCATCTCGTTTAATTTGGGCAGTGACAGGGTATAGCCTGCTGGTTCAGGTCTCACACAACTGCCCACTTCTTCTGACTCACACAGGAGAAATGATCTAGTCAGGGTAAAAGACAACCTTGGGGCTTTCCTGGTGGCGCAGTGGTTGAGAGTCTGCCTGCCGATGCAGGGGACATGGGTTCGTGCCCCGGTCCGGGAAGATCCCACATGCCACGGAGTGGCTGGGCCCGTGAGCCATGGCCGCTGAGCTGCGCGTCTGGAGCCTGTGCTCCGCAATGGAGAGGCCACAACAGTGAGAGGCCCGCGTACCGCAAAAAAAAAAAAAAAAAAAAAAAAAAAAAAGACAACCTTGAACATGTCTCCGCAGACTTTGACATTTTGAGCAGGAGATAGAAAGACTTGAGGGCTTGAAAACGATGTGTTTTCATCCCTCCTTCCTGTCGAAGGTTGTGACCTTGGAAGAGAGAGGGGGCTGTGGGACGTGCGCAGCTGGCTCTGGGGAGGGTTTTGAAGTATGAGATCAGTGGACTTAACACACTAGAGGGATGGGTTGCTGGCAGGGACGGAGTGAAAACCCAGGAAGTGTGGGTTTTGGCCTGGATGCTTGCCAAACCCATCTCAAAGACTTCAAAGGGGCATCTGAGACTGTGGAGAAAAAGGCCCAGAAAAAAAAAACAGAAAGCTCAATATGATCCATGGCATATGCAGCGACATGGAAGCAGTTGATAAATTTTCAAATGAAAATCAGAAGGAAGGGGTTGGGAATGTGACTGTAGACTCTAGACCCAACTGCTCAGGGTTTGGGCCACAAACAATTGAACTTGAATGTTAATGCAAGAAGGTAAATTCGTGTGCAGATTTATTTTCTCCATCTTGCAGGTTTATGTCAAACTGAGGACTCACCAGTGCTGTGGATATGCTGTATACCCTGTTCCAAAGAGGCAGTTGCCCAGTGGGTAAGTCTTGGCCTCAGGAGTTCAAATCCTGGCTTCTACCTCTTACTCTGTGACTTTGGGCCAGAACTCTGACTTTGCTTAGTGGTAGTTTTCTCACCTGTGAAGCAGAAGAATAACCAAGTCTAACTCATAAGATTAGTCAGAGGATTCAGTGAAATGATGTAAGCCAAGAACACAACTAGGTACATGGTAGATGTCCCATTTCTCTCAGTGGAGCCTTTTCTGTTCTGGTGACATAACCTGGCCCTTCCAGGTGTTCTCTCCAGGCCCCCAACCTGGCCTGCAACCTGATCTGCATTGCCAGAGGCACAAGGATGTCCAGAGTTCCCCAAAGCCATGCAAAATACCACATGGGTAGAGAAGGAGACATCCAGGCAAGAGATGGGAGGGTGCTGACAGTCAAGTAGGAGGAAACCAGGAGCAAGTCGTGTCTCGAATGCCCCAGGAGGATGGATTTGATGAGAGAGGAGTGGTCAGGAGCTAGTGTGCAGGGAGCTGTGCCATCCAGGGAGAGCGCCTGTGGATCTGGGAGGTGAGCTGGGGTGGAAGGAGGGAGACCTGGAGACAGCCCCACCTGCTGTGAGGTCTTGGAGTCCGTGGACCTCTCTCTCTTGACCTTCCTAACTGTTATGATCGCCATAACAGTTAAATGCTTTAAATGATTCCATGCTTAAAGACTTGACTTTAAGCTGGACATGAAGTTTCAATTCAATAAGCATTTACTGAGCACCCAGGAAACTTACTGTGTCCGAGGCACCTTTGGGAACACACACCTGGTTTGGAATCCTGGATCCGTCACCCCCTGTAGTTTGATCTGGGATGAATCATTCACCTTGAGCCTCAGTTGCTGCACCTGTTCTAACAGTTATTGAGCCCTGGCTGCCCTGTCAAAGTACCAGGTGTTTTCAATGAGATTATCTTATTAACTACTTAAAACCCTGTGAAGAGTTTGTGCGTGAATAGGACTTAGAGAAGTTGTGTAATTTACTCAGGGTCGCATGCCTGTGAGCCAGGGAGCTGGGAGGTGAGCTGAAGTCTGCCTCCCCCCACATGCTGCCTCTCCATGGCTGTTTGCCACTTTATGAGCAGAAGATGCACTGCCAGGACGATGTGTGTGTACCATAGAGCAAGCCTGGTGAATTACAGTTAGTTATTCATCCGTCTCTCTTGCAAGGTGTAAGATTCTCAAAAGCAGGGGGTGATTCTGAATGACCTTTTTGTATTCCTAGAGTCTAGTAGAACATATGGTATATAACAGGGGCACAAGAGATGTTGGACCAGGGATTAGCACGGGTTCTGTGGATGGATTGAAATATATAGTCACTGCTCTCAAAGACTCACAATCTAATGGTGATATGGGAGATACAGCTATGTAAAGACAACACAATGAGATACTTACTTTAATGGACATATGTATAATGTGCACCTTTTCTTCTTATTAAATTTATCTACATGAATACATTTTTAAAATTAAAATTAAGGTAATTTTTATTATGGAATATTTCAAGCATACAAATATAAAGAATTTGATAAAGAACATCTGTGTATCTACCATCTAACTTTAACAAATCTTAACATTTGCCATATTACCTGAAAACATACGCCACAAATGCACTGCAGATCAGCTGAAAGAATCTATATATTTCTTCAGATCTCATTCGCTTGTTAATATGAATTTGGGTTTATTATCCCCATGTATATTCTTTTTAAATTTTTTTTTATTTTTGGCTGCTTTTGGGTCTTTACTGCTGCATGCAGGCTTTTCTCTGGTTGTGACGAGCAGGGGCTACTCTTTGTTGTAGTGTGCAGGCTTCTCATTGCGGTGGCTTCTCTTGTTGTGGAGCACGGGCCCTAGGCACGCGGGCTTCAGTAGTTGTGGCTTGTGGGCCCTAGAGTGCAGGCTCAGTAGTTGTGGCACACGGGCTTAGTTGTTCCGCGGCATGTGGGATCTTCTAGGACCAGGGCTCGAACCCGTGTCTCCTGCATTGGCAGGCGGATTCTTAACCACTGTGCCAACAGGGAAGCCCCCCCATGTATATTCTTATATACTATTGCTTTGTCTAAATGTATTCATAAACAATATATAATATAATTTTTTGTTTTAATACTTTATGTAATTGTTTTCATAATGTAGGTATTATTCCTTAGCTTTGCTCTTTTGCTCAAAATTACTGTTTGAAATTTATTCATGTTGATATACTATAGCTCTAGTTCATTCACTTTTAACTCGTGTACAGTATTTCATATCATATTTTTGTGCTTTAAGATGACAAGTTAGGAGCTTCCCTGGTGGTGCAGTGGTTAAGAATCCTCCTGCCAATGCAGGGGACATGGGTTTGAGCCCTGGTCCAGGAAGATCCCACGTGGCGCAGAGCAACTAAGCCCGTGCACCACAACTACTGAGCCTGCACTCTAGAGCTTGTGAGCCACAACTACTGAGCCCACAGGCCACAACTACTGAAGCCCGCACACCTAGAGCCCGTGCTCTGCAGCAAGAGAAGCCGCTGCAATGAGAAGCCCACACACTGCAAGGAAGAGTAGCCCCCGCTCGCCACAACCAGAGAAAAGCCCGTGTGCAGCAACAAAGACCCAACACAGACAAAAATAAAATAACAAGTTAAAAGTAATACTTGCTACATTAATCTGGATAATACAGATGCATATAAAGAAAAGTTACCCTCCCCCCAGCCTGTTCTATTTCCTCAGGTAACCGAGGAGATTACCTGTTTGGTGGGTGTCCTTCCACAACTTTCTCTTGGCTCAGACAAGCATATATACAGCACATATAGATACCTTTCCTTCTTCCTTCCTTTCTTTCTCCCTCCCTCCCTCCCTCCCTCCCTCTCTCTTTCTTTCCTCCTTCCTTCCTTCCTTCCTTCCTTCCAACAACATAGGATTCTACAGAGCACATTACACTGAGATGTGTTTTGTTCCACTTAATCTGTGCAGATTTATTGAATCAATGACTTACTTGCCTTTCATCCTGTGTTGGCAAAAGTGAGACGTTAGATAGGGTCCTATGCCTCTCACCAGAGATGTCCTCTCTGCCCTTAAACTGGCAAGAGAAGGTCCCAAGAGAGGCAGGTGGGAAAGAGGCAGAAATGCTCTACTGGGCTGTGTAGGAGCACCAGGCTTTGGGCAGGAAGGACCTTTGCCATCATCTAGAACCATGGCCCTCCACAGACGTGGGTATGTTCAAGCTGGAGTTAGGCTAGGCTACAAGAATTTTTTTCAATAATAACTGGTAGAAGCTTTAGAATTTTTGGTTCGAAGTTATCCCTGGAGCAACATAATTTTTCAGGCAACCCTGGGTCATCCATGGGCTGAGTTAACATATCACATACCTCTGAGAATATGATCTGAAACCCAACTCCCACTTCCTGCATTACCTTTGTATCAGTTAGGATGCAGGTTTTGCTAGTCTGACAAAGACCTGAAACTGGAGTTGTCACAAATTTTCAGAATTCTTATGAGCTGGTTGTTAAGCATAGCCATCCTTAAAAGTTTAATTATATAAACTTAAAAAGGAATAAACTATCCTAAAACCAAAGGAAATGAATACTCAAAACTCACCACTTCCTAATTATTTTACTACAGTTTACTATTTTCTGTGCTTTGATATACATCTATTGCATGAGCGTGGTTGTACTGCGCTACAATGGTGTGGTTCTGCAGCCCCACGGTTCTGACCATCCAGGCTCCTTTGATCTTGCTGCTCCGGCATCTCAACATCTGCATTCCATCCTGGGTCCAGGGAGGCTTGCCTAAGTTCTAACATCCTGCCTGTACCCCAGGCAGAGGAAAGAGGGGAAAGAGGAGGGGGAGGTTCACTCCTTTCCTTCTGAAGCCATGGTCTTAAATTTGCATACATCACTTTTGCTGACATCCCATTAGCCACACCTCCCTGCAAATGATCCTGGGAATATGGCCTTTATCTGGGCTGCCATGTACCCAGCTAAAACTCTCTTCACTCAAGAAAGAGAGTAGGGGCTTCCCTGGTGGCGCAATGGTTAAGAGTCCGCCTGCCGATGCAGGGGACACGGGTTCGTGCCCCGGTCCGGGAAGATCCCACATGCCGTGGAGCGGCTGGGCCCGTGAGCCATGGCCGCTGAGCCTGCACGTCCGGAGCCTGTGCTCCACAACGGGAGAGGCCACAACAGTGAGAGGCCCGCGTACCGCAAAAAAAAAAAAAAAAAAAAAAAAAAAAGAAAGAAAGAGAGTAGATACTAGGCGGACAGCTGGCACTCCCTGTTCTTACATTTCCTGGATTCTTCTCAGCTATCCCTAGGCCACTAAGCGTTCTAGCCCACCCTTGCCCTACTTCCCTTGAAGGCCTGTTACAGGGCTCAGGAAAGTTCTCTTGCCATAGTCACAGCTGGTATAGACATGGCACCCTTCAGCCAATCTCACTCCTCAGCCTCCAGGCAATGAGAAGAGACTCAGAGGCACATGAGGCAGGACCATTTCTTCCAAAGACAGAGCTCCAACAGATGAACAGTGGTGTAGGAGCCCCCTCTGTTCAGGGCTGAGCTGGGCTCCAGGTGGGGAGGGGATACGGATACCAGGAAAAATGAGATCGTACCAGCCTCAAGGAGTTTCTAGTCCAGGTGAAACGCTTATACCTAGAAGAGCACTAACAATACAGGCAATGGCTGGTAAAGACAAGGTAATTCCTCTCTAATTTTAAATTCTGGGCAGAGAACCAGTCTCCATGAGCAACCAACTCATGGATGGACTAGGCTCTTGTTTTTAGTTTTTACAGTTATAATCAAATAAAACTTCCAGGAAAGTTAGGTTGACATTAGTTAAAGATCTATATAATTGTTGTGCTGCATGGTAATTAGGCAGAAATGGTGAGCAACTCACATAAATGACTGTAATTAGCATTATTTTTACGTAGCCAACATAGTTTTAATTTTCCCTGTTACCCTGTATAGTTTATCCGTTGTCACTCTTGGCTCCAGCAGTAACTAACACTTTGCAGTAGGTAGGCTGCCTGGCCCTCTCCAGTCTCTGGCCAGAATGGCTTCTCCTGCGCTTCCCCTCCAAGCCCCTTTCATACTGGGAAGTGGCAAAGTTGTCACAGGCTTGGGCTCTGGAGTCAAAATGCCTTCACAACCCACTCCATGACTTAAGCCAGGTGACCTTAGCGAATCGTTTAATCTTTCGCTTCCTCAGAATCACCTAGACATCATTCCTGAGAATGTGTCTAGGACATAACTAATAATATGTTAGTCATTATGCGCTCATTTATTCATTCATCTATTTGACAAAGAATTTTTTTTTTAAAGAAGATGTTGGGGGTAGGAGTTTATCAATTAATTTATTTATTTTTGGCTGTGTTGGGTCTTCGTTTCTGTGTGAGGGCTTTCTCTAGTTGTGGCGAGCGGAGGCCACTCTTCATTGCAGTGCGCGGGTCTCTCACTGTCACGGCCTCTCTTGTTGCGGAGCACAGGCTCCAGACGCGCAGGCTCAGTAGTTGTGGCTCACGGGCCTAGTTGCTCCGCGGCATGTGGGATCCTCCCAGACTGGGGCTCGAACCCGTGTCCCCTGCATTAGCAGGCAGATTCGCAACCACTGCGCCACCAGGGAAGCCCCTTGACAAAGAATTTTAGCATCTGCTGTCAACCAGGTGCTGCTCTAGGTGCTGAGAATTGGTAGTGAACCAAAGTCCTGCCCCCATGGTTTACATATGAGAGGAGGGAGACAGACAGCTAATAAATACCTCAGTTTATCAGGTGGTGATCCATTGGATGAGGAAAGCAAGACAGAGGAAGGTATCATGGTGGGGCAGGTTGCTATTTCAGCAGAAGAAGTGGATCAGGATAAACTAGGTGAAAGTGCAATAACAGAACAACTCCCAAATCTCAGGGGCTTCCTTTTGCTCATATGCTGCTTGTCTGCTGTGGGACAGCGGGGATTCTACTTCACATCTTTATCACTCTGGAACCCAGGCTGACTGTCTTCATCCTCTGGACTGTCCCTGGTCATTATAGGAGGTGGAAGGGGGAACATGAAGACTTATGTCTGGAAGTGACACTGACCAAGGCAAGTTGCATGCTGTACTTGACTTCAAGGGTAGCAGGGAATGTGGGGACTTACCCTGTGCCTGGAAGGAGAGGAGCCAGAAACACTGATGTGTTGAGTAACTTCATTTATCCCAGATCTGCTCTCTGTCCTTCTCTGCCCTGCTCCGTGCTCTTGTGCCTAAACTCCACGGACTGTATCACCCGGGTTCCCTGGCCCTCTGACACCCGCTTGGCTTTGGCCAAAAGAGTACACCAGGAGGAGAGCCGAGGGTGGGGAAGGGCGGGCGCATGTTCTTTGTGCTCCCTGCTCTGCCAGAGCTCTGCAGTGACTGTTCTCCTGTAGCCACAGCTCCACCAGGCACTCTCACACCCACGGCTCCAGCTCTCAGAAGGGCTCTGGTAGCACCATTTCCTTGCCTTGCTCCTTCAGGAGTAAGGGTGAGCAAGGGTGGTGTCAGCCTCCCAGCGTTGCTAGTCCTTGAGGCCTTAAAACCTATTCTTGGTTTCCTCTGTGAATACCATCACAGAAAGATCTTTTCAAAGATGGGTGTTCCATCTACATCTGGCTAGGACCCCCTGAGACAATAGGCAAAACTATCTATGCCACAGAGGTCCCTCTGAGGAGATGACATTTGACGGGAGGGAGAAAGTCAAGCAGGTATCCGGCAGAAGATGGTCGAGCAGACAGGGAAGACCTAGGGGAGGAGTGGAGGGTGGTGCTTGACACATTCAGGGGAGAGGAGCCAGGCCTGTGTGGCTGGAGCCGTGAGCGTGGTGAGGTGTGGCTGGCGGGGAAGTGGGAGGAGTCCAGACCAGAGAGGTGGAGGCCCAGATTACATCAGACTCTTCTAGGGGATGGGAAGGATTTTGGATTTTATTCTGAGTGACATAGAAAACCATGAGAGGTTTGGAGCAGGTGAACGATGTGACCTAACTTACAGTTTGTTTGTTTTTTTTACATCTTTATTGGAGTATAATTGCTTTACAATGGTGTGCTAGTTTCTGCTTTTTAACAAAGTGGATCAGTTATACATATACATATGTTCCCATACCCCTCCCTCTTGTGTCTCCCTCCCTCCCACCCTCCCTATCCCACCCCTCTAGGTGGTCACAAAGCACCGAGCTGATCTCCCTGTGCTATGGGGCTGCTTCCCACTAGCTATCTATTGTACGTTTGGTAGTGTATATATGTCCATGCCACTCTCTCACTTTGTCACAGCTTACCCTGCCCCCTCCCCATATCCTCAAGTCCATTCTCAAGTAGGTCTGTGTCTTTATTCCTGTCTTAACCCTAGGTTCTTCATGACATTTTTTCCCTTAAATTCCATATATATGTGTTAGCATGCGGTATTTGTCTTTCTCTTTCTGACTTACTTCACTCTGTATGACAGACTCTAGGTCCATCCACCTCACTACAAATAACTCAGTTTCGTTTCTTTTTATGGCTGAGTACTATTCCATTGTACATATGTGCCACATCTTCTTTATCCATTCATCTGTCGATGGACACTTAGGTTGCTTCCATGTCCTGGCTATTGTAAATAGAGCTGCAATGAACATTGTGGTACATGACTCTTTTTGAATTATGGTTCTCTCAGGGTATATGCTCAGTAGTGGGATTGCTGGGTCGTATGGTAGTTCTATTTGTAGTTTTTTAAGGAACCTCCATACTGTTCTCCATAGTGGCTGTACCAACAGTTTTAAAGGATCATTCTGATTTTGGGGACAAAGTGTAGGTGATGAGTTAGGAGGCTAATGCAGGAGTCTCAGAGGGAGATGTGGTGGTTTGGACCAAGTTGAGAGCCGTGGAGGTGGTGAGAAGGGGCCAAATTAGTGTTACGTGTTTGAGGTAGAGATGATACAAGATGTGCTGACTGCTTGAATGTTGGTGTGAGAGAAAAAGAGAACTAAAGAATGACTCCAGGTTTTGGCCTGAGAGGGAAAGATTGAGGAGATATTTTGGGGGGAGGTGAAATTGTGATCAGTTTCCATCATATTAAGTTAAAGATTCCTGTTAGGAAAGAGAGAAACAAATACTGCATGCTAACACATATATATGGAATCTTAAAAAAAAAATGGTACTGATGAACCTAGTTTCAGGGCAGGAGTAAAGAGGTAGACATAGAGAGTGGACCTGAGGACATGGGGTGGGAGGGGGAAGCTGGGGCCAAGTGAGAGTAGCATTGACATATATACACTCCCGAATGTAAAATAGTTGGCTGGTGGGAAGCAGCAGCAGAGCACAGGGAGATCAGCTCGGTGCTTTGCGATGACCTAGAGGGGTGGGATAGGGAGGGTGGGAGGGAGACTTAAGAGGGAGGGGACATGGGGACATGTGTATGCATATGGCTGATTCTCTTTGTTGTGCAACAGAAACTAACACGGTATTGTGAAGCAATTATACTCCAATAAAAATCTATTAAAAAAAAGAAAAAAAGATACCTGTTAGACCATTGAAGGTGAGCTGTTGAGTTAGTGGTGAGAGGGAGAGGTCAGATCTAGAAACAAAAGTTTGCTAGTTTCTAGTGGTAGGTGGTACTTAAAGCCAAGATATGGAGGAGTTTTCCTAGGGAGTGAGAGCTATAGAGAAGAGAAGAGGTCTCAGGATCAAAAGCAGGGCATTCTAACATTTTTTTTTTCTTTTGCCGTACTCGGGCCTCTCTCTGTTCTGGCCTCTCCCGTTGAGGAGCACAGGCTCTGGATGCGCTGGCTCAGCGGCCATGGCTCACGGGCCCAGCCGCTCCACGGCACGTGGGATCCTCCCGGACCGGGGCACGAACCCGCGTCCCCTGCATCGGCAGGCGGACTGTCAACCACTGCACCACCAGGGAAGCCCCATTCTAACATTTAAAAGTTCAGAAGATAAGGAGCCTCCAGCAAAGGAGATTCAGAAGGATTAGCTGAACAGGAGGAGAATTAAGTGAAGCAAGTGTTTCAAGTGGGAGGAGGGCGTATTAAGTACATCAAATGCTGCTGAGAGACTGATTTAGATGAAGACACTCTTTCAGGTCTTAGCTTGAGTGGCCCTCCTCTAAGAAGTCTGTTCTAACCCCCAGAGTGGATTCAGGAGCTTGTGATGTGCTCTCATACACCACTGCCTCTCCTCTGCACTGTAATTACCTTCTGCCATGTCACTGTCCCTGACTGTACACAGTTCCTTGAGGGCTGGGCTGGTGTCTTACTCATTAACCGCACTGAAGTCAATGCCAAGCACTTAGTAGAGTTAAATTAACATGAGTTCACACACAAAAAAAAACCCCTCATGAATCAATCAAGATGATATACACACTCATTCCCCCAGCCGCCGCCCCAAATACATTCACTGTCCAGGGCTCCAAATTTTATTCCCAAGAGCTGAAGTTTCCTATTTTTTTTCACCTTGCAGAGGACTGATGATTTGTGGGCTCCTTTTAAGCATTTCCATTATAGTGGTTGGGGCCCCACCAATGTTCCTCCTGCTCATGATGCTGGGAACCTCTGGGACTATTTTCACTGGTTGAGGAACCTAGGTACCCTGGGATGGCGCTGCAGAAACATGGAGATATGGATTTACAAAGTGTCTTCCTTGGTGATAACTTACTGAATTCTAAGAGAGAGACAGAAGTGGGGAGGAGGAGGTGAGAGGAAGAGGGAGGAAAGGAGGGAGGGGGAAGGAGGGAGGGGGAAGGAGAGAGACCCAGGACAGGGGCAGTGACACAGTACGTATGAAAGAAGTGGCCTTGGGGAAATGAGCTTTTTCTCCTCTGGCATCTCAGAAATGCTTTAGCGTAACCCCCTCTTTGTACAAAAGGGAAGTTGAGGCTGAGAAGTGAATGACTTACTCAAGATTTTGGCATTGGTGGTGTGGCAGGGCTGGCCTAGACTGTCTTCCTTGTGTCTGTCCATTCAGTGCACTTTTTATAACATGGTGGTAACTTTAGAGACAGGAATAGTTGTCTCCTTTTCCAGGCAAATATCTTCTACTTATTCAATGACACATGGAGCTGCTTTAAAAGACAAGCTTCTTGCTCCACAAATGAGAGGAGAAGGGCTGAAATTGCAAATGATGGGGAGAGAACAGTGACGGGGATGCCCCTCTGCTGAGGGATAAAGGATGGCAGTTCCTTAGGGGAGGCAGGGAAGGGGGAGCTATCCCAGTGCCTGCTGGGAAGAGAGCACGGAAGGAATAGAAAGGAAAGGTTAGAGGTGTGGAATTCAAACTGAAATTGAATCCCTTGCCTGTTCCTTGATGGCTAAGTGGAGACATCTGAAGAGCTCCTATGTGACAGAGAGGGGAGCAAACTAGCTATCTAACTTCTGAGCATGAATAGAACCATTTCACGATGGAGCGACTGGACTGAGCACGTTGAGAAGGCGGAAGAAAGGGAGAGAGGCCCCGTTCTCAACCAGCTAATGAGAGTGGGGTATGAATCTTGAATCTTCTCCCATTAGGGGAACAAGTGGTCTGCTGAGGAGGGTTCTGGTTCGAGGAGTCAAGTGTGACTGAGTTGGGACGTTCTCCTCCTGGTGACGGCCTCAGTGCTCTCTTGGGCAGCATCCATCCTGTCCTGTGTACCACTGCGGGTGGGAGAGTGGGGTTGTGTTCCAGGCCTTATTGAGATCTGCAAATCTGGGCGATCCTGGGGTTCAGCAGTGGGCTTGGTCCTCAGTCCCGTGAGCTGAGCGTTCCTGGGTTGCTGGAGTCTGGAGGCTTTGCCAGACTGTCTCACCTAGATCTTTCTAACAGTGCTGATTTCCAAACCCAGTCATTTCCACAAAGAGCCTGGCAGCCTCACCTCCCTTCTCAGTGAAGGTTTAATAGCAGAGCGCTGAAACAGGTCTCATTGCTAAGCCTTCATTATTTCCACAACATATACTACAGGACTCCTACTAATAGACCGGGAAGTACTGTCCTCATTAAAACTAAACGACTCATGTCAAATTAAATAAGCGGAGTACATTGCGTTAGCCAGGGCTCTGGCTTGCAATTGCGTGTTTGTTTACTTGTGAATTGGCCAAGTTCAATAATCTACAGCAGCCTTTTCTTCTCATCAATACAAATTACTGACGCTTCAGACTTGGTCTGTTGGGGAGCCCTGGCCGGGGAGACAAGATACCTGACAATCTGTCCCACTATGTCATCGTGTAAAGCTGTTGAACTGAGGTTCTCCTGGAGCAAAGGGAGCATGATATTCACCAGCCTCCCACTTCTTGTGGATGCTGCAAAGCTACTGTAAAGTGGAGACATCTGAAGAGCTCCTACGTGTGCTCCCCTTTGGAAGACGTTTGATCCAGCAGAGTTCGAAGGTTAGTGTACCCAGAAACAGCCTCATGGGTCAGACATTTTTCCAATTCACAGATGAGAAAACTGTGGCTCAGAGAGATTGGGTATCTTGCCCAAGTTCACACAGCTAGTACTTCCCTGTGGTTCTGGTGTCCCTCCTCAAAGCACACACCCACCATGGCATCCATCACAAGGTCTACCGCCATTTTCCTACCTGCCTCTGGTACCAGCTCTGAGCTCTTGAGCACCTAGTGGCTTCATGGTGGGCAGATGTAGTTCATGTCATTAAATGATGGCCCTACGTGTAGATGGTCACCATGGGAGCCCATTGCTGTGAGACATATCCCTTGCCTGTTACTTGATGGCTAAATTTCTACAATTTGGCATTTATTCTTTTGGTTTAAGGCTCATATTTTGTGTAAAAATGGTGAATACAGTGCATTTGCCAGGTGTTATCATTTTCACCTACTTGTGAATGAGTATACCAGGTTAGCACTGTCTCCAGAGATGCAGCCTTCTCTCACAGGGGAGGGGACTACGACTCAGAGAAGTCCCACAGCTCCTAGGTGGCAGCTCTTAGGTGGCAGCTCCTAGGTGGTAGAACAGGGCTAGAACACACATCCTTTACATTCGAGCCAGGTCTTTTCCCCTTTGGGTGATGCACAGAGGGATGGCTTTGACTGGGCCGGTGAAGGAGGGCACCTGTCTTACTGGGAGCCTGGGGTCAGGAGGATTGTAGGAAGATCCTCGGGCAAGAACTCCCAGCCAATAGAGGAAGGGTCCCAGGGGAAGGGGCCTCGGGCTCTTCTCGCTGCACAGCACACAGGGCATGCCCTGGGGTTCCCTCCCTCACACCAAGGTGGGTTATTGTCAGAGTGAATACCCTAACCTCCTCCTGCCACTGGTGTTCAGAAAATAACGCAGGCTGTCATTAAACAGTTAGCGTAATTTAGAACCAGCATGAAAAAGAGTGAAAGAAAAGGGGAGCAAGGGAGAGAGTTTACCCAGGCGGGAGACAGCACAGCTTCCCGATGGCTCTCCCTGAAGCTGTGCTGGCATCCAGGTCTACCTGGAACCCCAGGTTGCAGCCAGTGTTTTGGTAGCTGAGGAGACCCACGTGTGTGAGCTGGCCCTGACCTGACCACACAATAGTCAATGTGCCCCGCTCTGCACAGACCATTCAGGGAGATGTTAGCTACAATCCAGTGCACTTTGCACAAATGCAAAAAGATGTGTATGGGATCTTAGAATGTTCGTTGCTATAGCAACATCTGCCTTTATTATCACCTAAATCCATTCTCAGTATAAATATAGTAACTATTTAACTTCCCCACCCCCCCATCCACTTGGTAGAATTTTTTAAAATTGTGACAACCAAAAAATTTAAAAAAAAAGAGAAGAAAAGAAAACGGCAATAAACTGCAGTATCACGGGTGTATGTGTAGAAGTGAATTTTGGAGGTGGTGAAAGTATGAGGACATTTGTGGTTGGGGTAAATTTTCACAGGTTGCAAATTAGTGGAGAGACTAATCCTTATAACCAATTCAGGAAGGTGAATTCCTAGAAGTAATGGGACAAATTTCCACTTGGAAAGTTGAAGAGGAATAAAATGGTAGAAGTGCAGAAGAGGGGAATATTGTAGTGAAAAGGATTCTGATTTGTAGTCAGACAGACATGGGCTCAAATCTTCGCATCACTGCTTATCACCTAAGTAACACTGGGCTACTTGATTCCCTGAGCCTCAGTTTCCTCATCTGTAAAATGGGAAAACCATACCCTGCAGCCTGTTTCAGCAACTTGATCTCCTTGGGCCAGAGCTTGACATTAGTTCACCAGCAGACATTTATTTCCTCTGCACCAGCTCAGTCCTCTGCAGGGGAAGGTGAAAAGGGGCAGGCCCAGCAGGGGCTGGGGAGGGTGATCATTGTGCCAGTTTTGGAGACCATCTTTGAAGTGAATGCCGGTCCAAGGTGGAATGGGAAATGGCATGGCAAGTACCATGAGTACCCTTAGGATAAAACATTCTCCTTCCATCATATAGTAAAGGTGACCTTAAAAATAAAGGGTAGAGGAGTTTGGGGAGGAAGGAAAGTCTAACACCTGAGCTACACGTGGATATGCCATTATTTATTTATTGAACCATTTCTCCTTTGTGAGACCTTTGGTTTGTTTCAAGGTCCTTCTATTATATGACACTGCATGGACATTATTGCATATAAATCCCAGTCTGCATCTAGGATTATTTCCTTAGGATAAATTCCCAGGAGTAGAATTACTGGATCAGCGAAGGGAGGATTTTTAGGGCTCTTGACATATATTAATAACCACCTCCTCCTAGAAAATTTGTACCAAATTATACTATCATTAGCAGTGTACAAGATTGCTCATGTTCCCACGTGTCTGACAACATGAGGCATTTTAACTTAAAAAGAATTCTTGGTTCTCTTCTTACTTTTTCTTTGCTCTTTTTCTAGGTTATTCTTAGAAATAATTTTTTCCAGTTTTATTGAGATATTATTGACATATAACATCTGTAAGTGAAAGGTATACAATATGTTGATTTGATACACTTATGTATTGTGAAAGGATTACCACAGTAGTGTTAGTTAACACCTCTAACATCTCACATAGTTATCATTTCTTTTTTTGTGGTGAGAACATTTAAGATCTGTTCTTTAATCACACTGCTGTGCATTAGATCCCCAGAATTTACTTCTTATAACTGGAAGCTCATGTTCTCTGACCAACATCTCCCCATTTCCCCCACACTCTAGCCCCTGGCCACCACCATTCTACTTTCTGTTTCTACGAGTTCAGCTTTTTAGGTTCTACATGTAAATTGGTATCATACAGTATTTGTCTTTGTCTTCTGCCTATTTCACTTAGAATAATGCTGTCAAGGTTCATCCATGTTGCTGCAAATGGCAGAATTTCTTTTGTTCTCGTGTCTAAATAATATCCCATTGTGTGCATGTGTGTGTGTGTGTGTGTGTGTGTATCAAAACTTTATCCATCCATCTGTCGGTGAACACAGGTTGTTTCCATATTTGGGCTGTTATGAATAGTGCTGCAGTGAACATGGGAGAACAGATATACCTTCGAGATCCTGAATTCATTTCTTTTGGATATATACCCAGAAATGGGATTACTGGATCATATGGTAGTTCTATTTTTAATATTTTGAGGAACCTCCAGACTGTTTTCCACAGTGGCTGCACCAATTTACATTCTTACCCACAGTGTACAAGGTTTCCCTTTTCTCCACATCCTTGCCAGCACTTATCTCTTGTCTTTTTTTTTTTTTTTTTTTGCGGTACGCGGGCCTCTCACTGCTGTGGCCTCTCCCGTTGCGGAGCACAGGCTCCGGACGCGCAGGCCCAGCGGCCATGGCTCATGGGCCCAGCCGCTCCGCGGCATGTGGGATCCTCCCGGACCGGGGCACGAACCCGCGTCCCCTGCATCGGCAGGCGGACTCTCAACCACTGCGCCACCAGGGAAGCCCTATCTCTTGTCTTTTGGATGATAGCCATTCTAACAGGTGTGAGGTGATAGCTCATGGTGGTTTTGATGGGCATTTTCCTGATGATTAGTGATGTTGAGCACCTTTTTATGTACGTGTTGGCCTTTTTGTGTCTTCTTTGGACAAAGCCTCTATCCAGTCCTCTGCCCATTTTTAAAATAGGATTGTTTGGTCTTTTGCTATTGAGTATGATTTTCTTATATATTTTGGATATTAACCCTTTATCAGGTTAACTTGCAAATATTTTTCTCCCATTCTGTAGGTTGCCTTTTGATCTTATTGATTGTTTCTCCTGCTGTGCGGAAGCTTTTCAGTTTGATGTGGTCCCACACGTGTATCTTGGATTTTGTTGCTTGTGCTTTTGGTGTCATATCCAAAAATTGTTGCCAAGAGCAATATTAAGGAGGTTTCCCCCTGTGTATTCTTTTAGGAGTTTCACATTTTCAGGTCTTATGTGTAAGTCTGTAATTCATTTGAGTTAATTTTTGTGAATAGTGTAACATAGGGGTCCAATTTCATTCTTCTACATGTGATGATTCGATTTTCCCAGCACCATTTATTGAAGAGACTATCCTTTCCCCGTTGAGTATTTTTAGCTCCCTTGTCAAATATTGGTTGACCATATACGTGAGGGTTTATTTCTGGGCTCTCAGTTCTGTTCCATTTGTCTATGTGTCTCTTTTTATGCCAGTATCATACTATTTTGATGACTAAACCTTTGTAATATAGTTTGAAATCAGGAAGCATGATGCCTCCTACTGGGTTCTTTCTCAGACTTGTGTTGGCTATTCAAGGTCTTTTGTGGTTCCAGACAAATTTTATGATCGTTTTTTTCTATTTCTGTGAAAAATTCCATTGGAATTTTGATAGAGATTGCACTGAATCTACAGATGGCTTTGGGTAGACTGGACGTTTTAACTATACCAATTCTTCCAACCCACGAACATGGGATATCTTTCTATTTAATTGTGTCTTCTTCAATTTCTTTCACAGAAGTCTTATAGGTTTTAGTGTACAGATCTTTCACCTCCTTGGTTAAATTTATTTCTAAGTATTTTGTTGTTTTTGAGGCTATTGCAAATGGGATTGTCTTCTTTATTTCTTTTTCAGATATTTGGTTGTTAGTGTATAGAAACACGACTGATTCTTAGAAAGTAACTTTTAATGGGCTAAATTAAAGAGTCTGTTTTCTCTTCAAAAAGTAAGGTGGGAAATATCACTTTGCTTTAGAAACCTGACAATCAATTTTTTTCTTTTATCCATTCTCCTCAGTCAGAAGTAGAAAACTTTTAGGTTGCAAATAAAGAACAAGAAACCCCTTCTTTTTAATGTATGTTGCAAATAGCAGATGGTCCTATGAGATTTTCCTGAGCCTCTCCTTAGCAATGGCCCCCAATATGTCTCTGCAAGAGTCTCAAAATCTTACTTTGGAGAACTTGTCTTCAAGTTTCAACACACTCCTAAAATGAATTTTAAACAAGGGTTCCTGATAGAGATTTAAGTAAAGTCATGAGTTAGTTCTTTCTGTTTGTCCTTCCAATTGTCTGGATAAATTAATTATTGAAAGCCAGCTAAGTGTCTTGCACTGTACAAGATGCTGTGAAGTATGGGCAAGCTTCCTTATTCATGGATTCCATATTTATGACTTTGCTTACTTGCTAAAATTTATTGTAATCGTAATCAATGGCTCTTTTATGGTTATCTGTGGACATATGTAGTACAGGGAAAATTTGAGTTGCTCAAAATGCACATTCCCAGCTGAGGCAGAACAAGGTGTTGCTCTATTTTATCTCTCACACTCTAAATAAGCATCCTTTGTGCAATGCATTTAATGCCATGTTTTTGCATTTTTCTTGGTGATTTCCCTATTTAAAATAGCCCCTAAGGGTAGTGCTGAAGTGCTGTCTAGTGTTCCAAAGCACAAGAAAGCTTTGATGTGCATTAGGGAAAATATATGTGTGTTAGATAAGCTTTATTTAGTCATGAGATATAGTGCTATTGGCTGAGTTCAGTGAATCAACAACATATATTAAATAACGTGTCTTTAAACAGAAACACACATAAAACAAGCTTACGTATGGATTGGTTGGTGAAAATGTTGTGACCAGAGTCTCACAAAAATCTAACCCTGTATTTTCCCTAGGAACAATGCTTCAGTATTTGCTAATTCAGTGTTTATAGCAACTATATGGAACATAACCAGCAGGAATAACCAGAATTGACTGTATATCAAAGGGTGACAGTTTGCCTTGGGAGATGAGAGGAACACACACAAAACAGATAATGAACAACGTAAACAGTATAAGTGGTATAAATACCAAAGAATCAAAAAAATCAGAGCAAGCTAGAGGAAGGCTTTGTGAAAGCGGTGGTCATAAATCTGGGCTCTGCAGAATGAAGAGGGTATATGTAGACCGAGGAAGCTAAGAGTAGGAGTGAGGAGTAGTCTTGTTTGGGGAGGAGAGGTTGAAAGCCAACTTGTTTGCATTTCAGGGTAATATTGAACCTGAGGCATATGAGAAATAAGAGTAGAAAAGTAGTGTGGAGGGTCCTGAATATTAGTCTGAGAGAATCTGAGTGTGTTCTTTAGACCAGTTGTTTGAAAAAGAAACGAAATAACTTTACTGAAGTGTAATTTGCATAAAGTAAAATGCACCCATTTTAACTGTATAGTCTGATTAACTTTGACACATGTAAACACCACCACAATCAAGATATAAAACATTACTACAACCCTGAAATATTCCCTCATATTCCTTTGCAATCAACACTCCTATCATTCATAATATTGGCAAAAGATATGGCATAAATTTGCCTTTTACAGAATTTTATATAAATGAAATAGTAAGTGTTCTTATGAGACTGGCTTCTTTTGCTCAGCATAATGTTTTTGAGGTTTATCCACTTTGTATATAGCATATAGTTTCTTAAAAAATGCTGAACAATATTCCATTTTATGGATATACCAAAATTTGCTGATCCATTTGCCTCTTGTTACAACATTTAGCTTGTTTCCAGTTTTGAGCTATTATAACTAAAATTGCTATGGCCATTTATGTACAACTCTTTTTGTGGAAATATATTCTCATTTTTCTTGGATAAATATCTAAGAGTAATACTTCTGGGTCATAAGATAAGTGTATGTTTAACTTTTTAAGAGACTGCCAAACTATTTCCAAAGTGGTTGAAACATTCTATATAACCCTAGCCATGTATGAGAATTTCTGTTGCTCCATATCCTAACAACTAATATAGTTGGTCTAATATAGTCAGTCTTTAAAATGTTTGCCATTCTAATGGATGTGTAGTGGTATCTCACTGTAGTTTTAAATTAAATTTTCTTTAAGATAAATGCTGTTAAACATATTTTCATGTATTTGAGATTTTATATCTTATTTTGTGAAGTATCTGTTCAAATATATTGCCATTTAAAAAATTGGTTGTTTGTCAGAAGACGTTATTGGCTGGAAGACATTCCTGAAATATTCTGTATATTGGCCCTTTGTCACACATATGTATTGTGAATTTTTTCTTGTGTGGCTTTTCATTTTTATGATGGTGTCTTTCGAAGAGCAGAAGTTTTTATTTTTGATGAATATCAGTTTATTTTTTAATGGTTCATGCTTTTCTGTATCCTCTCTAAGAAATCTTTGCCTATCCCAAGGTCACAAAAATTTTCTCCTCTATCTTTTCCTCTAGAAGTTTTGTAGTTTTAGCTCTTACATTTAAGTGTATGCTCCATATCAAGTTAGTTTTTGGTATATATGATGTGAGGGAAGGGTTGAGGTTCATTCTTTTCTGTATGGATATCCAGCTGTTTCAGTAGCACTTGTTGAAACAACTCTCTTTTCCCCACTGTATTCCCTTGACACTTCTGTCATTAGTGATAACTGACCCATGTAAGTATGGATCTATTTCTGGACCCTCAATTCAGTTCTGTTGGTTTATATGATTATCCTTATACCCAAACCACAGTCTTGATTACTGTAGCTTTACAGTGAGTCTTGAAATCCCGTACTTTAAGTTTTCCAACCTAATTCTTTTTCAAAATTGTTTTGGATATTTTAAGTTCTCTGAAGTTACATATCAATTTTAAAGTCAACTTGTCAAGTTCTGCAAGAGAGCCTGCTGGCATTTTCATCAGAATCCCAATCTGGATCTACATATCAATTTAAGGAGAATTAGCATCTTAAAAATAGTCAGTATTTTTAAGATGTTAATTCCAATCTATGAATATCGGATATCTTTCCAATTATTTAGTTCTACTTTAATTTACTCAAAAATGTTTTGTATTCCCCACACTCTGTGGCTCTTCACTCGGCTGCAGTGTTTCGTTTTTTCGCCTTCTCTGCCTTTTCTCATCCTTTCTCGCTCTCTGCTCTGCGGTGTGAGGAGGCTGAATCCTCTCCGCGCCCAGCCCTCGCCTTTCTTCTTCTGCCCGCGCTGTTGTTCTGTTTCTCTCCTTCGGCCGCCGCCGCCACTGCTGCATAGCTGGTGTCGGTGCCGCGCTTTTCCCCCAACGTCGTCCCCTCAGCCTATGGCCCAGGCCGCCTTGGGTATTTCTGCTCAAGGTAACCACACCCCTCTTTTAAAATTCCGCCTAAAAAGAGAAGACGCTTTACCCGACTCTTTGGGCCGTTATCTCACGGCAAACTTTCTGACCAAGTATACAACTACCCAGAGGACCTAGGAGAAGTGCTGTAGAGAGAGCAGTTCGACTTCAACGCGGAGCCACCTTGGGAACCTAGATGATGATGGGGGGGTTCCATCTCCTAACTTGTCCATTTTGCTGCATATTCTAAGGACCCAGCTGTAAGGCTTGGTGGCCTGTCTCTTTGTTTTTCCTGGTTTATGACTTTCGGCTTTGTGGAATACGGCTGAGATGAAAGGATTTATTGACGATGCAAACTACTCCGTTGGCCCGTTGGATGAAGAAACAAACCTTGGAAATGTTGTTGATAACTATGTTTATGAACATACCCTGACAGGGAAAAATGCATTTTTTTGTGGGAGATCTTGGAAAGATTGTGAAGAAACACAGTCAGTGGCAGAACATAGTGGCTCAGATAAAGCCATTCTACATGGTAAAGTGCAACTCCACTCCAGCTGTCTTTGAGATTTTGGCAGCTCTTGGAACTGGATTTGCTTGTTCCAGTAGAACTGAAATGGCTTTAGTGCAAGAATTGGGTGTATCTCCAGAAAACATCATCTACATAAGTCCTTGCAAGCAAGTGTCTCAGATAAAGTATGCAGCAAAAGTTGTAGTGAATATCATGACATGTGACAATGAAGTCAAATTGAAGAAAATTGCACATGATCACCCAAATGCCAAGGTCTTACTACATATCGGCACAGAAGATAATATTGGAGGTGAAGAGGGTAACAAAGTTTGGCACTACCCTGAAGATGCCTGCCCTGTAGGCATCTTTTGGAATGTGCTAAGGAACTTGATGTCCAAATTATTGGGGTTAAATTTGATGTTTCAAGTGCTTGCAAAGAATCTCAAGTATATGTACATGCTCTATCTGATGCTTGATGTGTATTTGATATGGCTGGAGAATTTGGCTTCACAATGAACATGTTAGACATTGGTGGAGGCTTCACAGGAACCGAATTTCGATTGGAAGAGGCTAATCATGTTATCAGCCTTTGTTGGATGTCTACTTTCCTGAAGGATCTGACATTAAGATAATTTCTGAACCCGAAAGCTACTCTGTGTCTTCTGCATTTACACTTGCAGTTAATATCATTGCAAAGACAGTTGTTGAAAATAAGTTTTCCTCTGGAGTAGGAAAAACCGGAAGTGATGAACCAGCCTTCGTGTATTATATGAACGATGGGGATTATGGTTCTTTTGCAAGTAAACTGTCTGAGGACTTAAATACCATTCACAAGAAATACAAGGAAGATGAGCCTCTGTTTACAAGCAGTCTTTGGGGTCCATCCTGTGACGAGCTTGATCAAATTGTGGAAAACTGTCTTCTTCCTGAGCTGAATGTGGGAGATTGGCTTATCTTTGATAACATGGGAGCAGATTCTTTCACGAACCATCTGCTTTTAATGATTTTCAGAGGCCAGCTATTTATTTATTTATTTTTATTTTTAATTTTTAAAATTTTTTCTTTTTTTCTTTTTTTCTTTTTTTTTTGTGGTACGCAGGCCTTGCACTGTTGTGGCCTCTCCCGCTGCGGAACACAGGCTCCGGACGCGCAGGCTCAGAGGCCATGGCTCACGGGCCCAGCCGCTCCGCGGCATGTGGGATCTTCCCGGACCAGGGCACGAACCCACGTCCCCTGCATCGGCAGGCGGACTCTCAACCACTGTGCTACCAGGGAAGCCCCCAGCTATTTATTATATGATGTCATACGGTGATTGGTATGAGATGCAAGATTCTGGAATTACTTCAGACACAATGATGAAGAACTTCTTCTTTGTACCTTCTTGCATTCAGTTGAGCCAAGAAGACAGCTTTTCCACTGAAGCTTAAGCAGGCATTAACGCTTTTCTAGATCTGAAGTTGCAGGTTAAGCTTGTCTGGTCTACATTCCAGTGTGGAAAAAATTTGAACAATCTTATTCAGTTAATTCTCTTGGAAACAAAAACTACTAGTAATTGCTATTTGGGACCAGACAAAATTAGCTCTCATCTATAATTCACTGGGGGTAATTGAGATGAAGATAATGTATCCACATTTAAACTTACCAGTTTGCTCTACCCCTTAAGCGTTTAAAATAAAATATGCAACAAAATGGATGACTTAGTGGAGATGGAAGCCCATTAATTGGGTTCCTCGTTAAAACGTTTACATACAAGTACACAGTTTTTATACTAAGGATTTGTGTTAAAAAGTCTTGTAAAGTTAATGTCTTTCACCCAGATATATCAAATATCAGTGGAAGACCAGTGTGACTTCATTAGATATGTTTAGTGTATTTAGAATGTGTAAATTTGTGCTTTGAACTGTAGTTTAATAAATGTAAAATTGCATCATAGTACTTGTTGTATTTGACCTCATGTTACCCTTGTATGATTGCGGTAAAATTTTGTGTAGATTTTACTGTTTTTTCAGGCTAAAACTTTGGGAAAGGGGCTAGCTAGCACAGGCAGTTCGAAAGAGATGTGTATATGGACTGTTTAGAAGGTTATTTTCCTTTATAGCCCATTTAAGTTTAGTCTGGCTCAGTACATTTTTCAGTTATTTAATTAGTAATTTAAGTAAAATGTTTGGTAAATCATTGTGAAGTTGAGATTCATTATGGAGAGTTGATGTGCAGTAAGCATGATGTTTAACAATTTTAACACCAAAAATGTTAATCCTGCATAAACCAATTGTAATAATTAATAGCTGTTTCTGTACAGATAGAATGCCTAGAGTACCTTAGTAAATCTTTGAATCACATATCTTTTGGCTGAAATGGAAGATTCTCTTAAGTACCTTGAATAAACTTTGGGGGAGGGAAATAAAATTGCAGAAAACTCTGCAGCGCACTAAATCTTAAAGAAGGGCTACATCTATATCCAGAAACCTGAGGCTCCTTTGCACGGAATATTATTTAAATTGAAAATTGTGAGGTGGGTTGTGGTGAAGCACACCGATTTTCAATTTCTCCATTGCAGTGATTTCAAACTTAGGGTTTGTTTTGTTTTAGCTATTCACTTAGCTTCTTGTTATTTCCTATTTGTTCAACTTAGTGTAGTTTTAATTCTTTTCATACTAAAATTTTATGGTGATTGGGGGAAGTGAGTTAGAGTCACTAACATGACAGTTGTTGCCAGGAATTTGCGTTGTTCACTGCTAGTATATTAGTTATCCTAGATCTCAGAATTACAACAGTAATAAACAACAGGGGTCATTTTTTCCTAACTTACTCTATGTTCAGATATGGAATTTCTGTCTACCAAGAGGAAATGTGACTTCACTTTGGTGCCAATGGACAGAAAATTCTACCTGTGCTAATAGAAGTTTGGAATGCACTTAATAGCTGGTTTTTACACCTTGATTTCAAGGTGGAAGGAAATTGGTTATGAATCTCTAATGAATTTCAATCTCTTAAACCAGTAGGTGTTTAATATTTTTAATTTGATTAATTCCCATTTGAATTTTGTGGGTTCTATTAATTTTAAAAAAAGGACCCCAATCTGTTGTTCTAATTACCCTTGGACTTTTCCAAGGTGTAATGTGGGGTTTTATGCAAAATTCCAAGCTACCATGCAACTTTTTTTAACTGTAATAAGGAGGAGAAATTGTTCCTAACCTTCTTTACTTGTTGTGCTTTTTGGTCCAGAAATGCCAAATCTTTTAAGAGATGGTACAACTTTAGTCATTGGCCTGACTGTACAACTTTGAGCTTCATGGCATGTCAATTTTGCCATATTTATAGGAGAGCTATTCTGTGTATAACAGCTCTGAGTTGCAAGTAGAACATGTGAATGATACGGTAACTTTAAGAAATATCTGCGTTGTATTTGAAGACTGTTTGCCATAAATCTGAAGTTTGAACTTATGTATTTCAATTTGGTAAGCTTAAAATACTGAATTAATGTAACAATCTTTTTTTTAAAAAAAAACAATATTGTAATCTCAGTTCAGAATTTAACTGAAACTATAATCCCCAAATGATTTCTATATAGTAAATTGAACTGTAAAGGTAACTTGTGTGTGATTCTGAATACACAGATAAAATGTTTTTATTCCTCCTTAAAAAAAAGTTTTTATTTTTCAGGTTTTGCACATATTTTGTTTAAATTCATATTTTGTTTAAATTCTCCCTGAATATTTCATGCTAATTGATGCTATTGCTAATGATCTTTTAAAACAATCATTTTTTCATTGATTTTTCTCTATTTTTATCCATTTTCTATGCTATTGGTTTCTGCTTTTATTTTTATTATTTCCTTTTTTTCCTTCTTAGTTTAGTTTTAATTTGCTCTTTTTCTAGCTCCTTAAGGTGAAAGTTTAGATAATTTATTTTATACCTTTCTTCTTCTCTAATATAAGTGTTTAAAACTAGGAATTTCCCAATTAGCACTGTTTTAGTTGCATGCCGTATATTTATATATATGTTTGCATTCTCATTCATTTCAAGATATTTAAAAAATTGTTATGATTTTTATTTGATCCATGGATTATTTTCAAGGATTTTGTTTGATTTTAATACATTTTGATATTTACCAATTAATTTTTTTATTGTTGATTTATTCATTTTTTTGTGGTCAGAGAACGTTGTAAGTTCTCTGAGTACATGTTACTGAGTGGAGTGGAATGTTCTGTAAATGTCAGTTATTTCAAGTTGGTTCAAGTTTTGGTCAAGTCCTCTGTTATTTTTATTGAATTTTTTTAGTCTACTTATTTTGTCAATTAAGACAAATTGAGAAGTTTGTCAAATTTCTTAATTTCTCAAATTAAGACAATTGAGAAACATATTGAAATTTCTGCCTATAATTATGTGTTCATTTTTTCCTTTCAGTTCGTGTTTTGCTTCCTGTATTGTAAAACTCTGCTTTTAGGAATTGGAACTATTATGTTTTCTTGAGAAAGTGACCCTTTTATCATTATGAAATGTGGCTCTTTATCCTTGGCTCTATTCCTTGTGATATTGACATAGGCACTCCAGTTTTCTTTTTGTTAGTATTTGCATCATATATCTTTTTAACATCATTTTAGTTTTAACTTATCTTTGATTTTATATTTAATGTTGCTTTCTTCTAGATGGTGTATGCTCTTGGGTTATGCTTTTTTTTCCCTAGAAACTCTTATTTTTTAAAATTATTTATTTTATTTTATTTTTGGCCACATTGGGTCTTCATTGCTGTGCACATGATTTCTTTAGTTGCAGCAAGCAGGGCTACTGTTCGTTGTGGTATGTGGGCTTCCTGTTGTGGTGGCTTCCCTTGTTGCAGAGCACGGGCTCTAGGTGCATGGGTTTCAGTAGTTGTGGCATGCGGGCTCAGTAGTTGTGGCGCACAGGCTTAGTTGCTCCGCGGCATGTGGGATCTTCCTGGACCAGGGCTCGAGCCTGTGTCCCCTGCAGGTGTATTCTTAACCACAGTGTCACCAGGGAAGTCCCGGGTTATGCTTTTTTATTTAGTCTGACAACCTCTGCCTTTTAATTGGACAATTTAGATCACTTGCATTTAATGTAATTATTTATATAGTTGGGTTTAAATCTACGTTTTTCTCTTTATATTTTCTTTATTCTGTTCTTTTTTCATATTTTCCTCTTTCTCTACCTTTTTTTAATTGAATATTTTGTGGTATTCTCTTTTCTCCCCACTATTGGCTTACTAGCTATACCCCTTGTGTATATGTATATGTGTGTGTGAGTGTTTGCTCTAGGGTTTACAATATGCATCTTTAACTTAACATAGTCTACCTTTAAATAACATTATACTTCTTCATATATAATATAAGAACTTTAGAATAATATACTTCTGTGTTTCCTTTCCTGTCCTCCGTGTTATTGTTGTCATATATTTACTTCAACATATATTATAAACTCCACAATACATTCTTGTTAGTTTTTAAAACAGTTATCTTAAAAATATGTGAAAAATGATTTTTACATTTTATCCTCATACTTATTATTTTCAACCTTCTTCATTCCTTTGGGTAGCTTCAAGTTTCTATCTGGTATTATTTTCCTTCTTCCTGAATAATTGGATTTACATTTCTTGGACTGAAGATCTCTGGCAACAAATTTTCTCAGCCTTTGTCTGAAAAATACTTATTTTCACTTCATTTTAAAATTTCATTTTGATATTTTCACTGGATTTAAAATTCTAGGCTGGCACTTTAAAAATGTCATTTTATTGTCATCTGGCTTGCATTGTTTCTGATAAGAAGTCTGCATAGGGACTTCCCTGGCAGTCCAGTGGTTAAGACTTCACCTTCCAATGCAGGGGGTGCGGGTTCAATCCCTGGTCGGGGAGCTAAGATCCCATGTGCCTCGTGGCCAAAAAACCAAAACATAAAACAGAAGCAATACTGTAACAAATTCAATAAAGACTTTAAAAATTGTCCACATCAAAAAAACTTTAAAAAAATAAAGAAGTCTGCATAAATCTTACCTTTGTTCCTCCATATGGCATTTTTTTTTCTCTATGGCTTTTTGAAAAGATATTCTCCTTGTCACTGGTTTTGAGAGATAGATTATGACGGTTCTCTGGTGTGTTTAGACTGCTTCGACTATATGCTTAAACCATTTATTCAGTGTCTTTGATCTGTAGATTTATAATTTTTATAAAATTTGGAAAACATTCAGCCATTTATGTATTCAAATTTGTTTTTATTCTTCCCCTCGTCCTTTCTGGAGCTCTAACTACACATATGTTAGACAGTGTGATATTGTCCTACTGGTTACTGAGGTATGGGTATTTTGTTTTGTCTTATTTTTTTCTTCTTTTTGTACTTCATTAGGATAGTTTCAACTGTTATGTTTTCAAGTCCATTGATATTTTCTTTTGCAGTATTTAATCTGCTCTTAATGCCATTCAGTGAACTTTTCATTTCAAATAATGCATTTTAATCTCCAGATGATCTATGTTATTTTTACTTATATGTTCCATTCCTCTCTTCATATGTTCATGTTTTCTTTTAAATACTTATACATAGTTGTAACATTTATAATTGTTGTGTTACATCCTTGTCTGAAAATACCCCATCAAATCTGTCATTTCTAGATCTGTGTCCATTGACTGATTTTCTTCATGGTTTTGAGTCACAATATTCTGCCTTTTTGCATTTCGAATAGTTATTTTCTTTGGAAACTGAGCAGTGTGAATTTTCTTTGTTGAGTGCTTGATTTTGTTGTATTTCTTTAAAGAGTGATGGTTTTGTTTTGGCAGGCAGTTAAGTTGCTTGAAGATCAGATTGATCCTCTTGAGGTTTGTTTTAAAGGTTTTTTAGGGCAGGTCTACAGTTCCAATATAGTAGGGTCTATTTGCCACATTACTAAGCTATGACCCTTCTAGTGACTTTACTGAATGATTCCTGAATTAAGTGAGATCTGTCCACTCTTGCTGATGCAAACTCAAATGACTTTCAGATCTGTTTGAGCTCTGGGAATTTCTTGGCTTACAGCTCTCTGCTAATTGTTCTTTCTTGGCATGTTGGAACTTGACCCTATGTGCATACAGGTTAGTATTCAGGCAAAGATTTGAGGGAACCTCTATACAAATTTCTGGAGCTCTACCTTCATATAGCTCCCTTATTTTCAGTATTCTACTCTGCAACTTCTAGCTTCTTTGGCCTTCTCAAATTTCAATCTATGTCTTGTCAACTTGGCAAGACCAGCAAGCTTTGTTTGGATTCCCCCTCCTTGTGCTGCAATTTGGAATTTCCTTGCAGGTGGATAGTCAGGATGAATATAAAACTTTTATTATATTTAACTCCCTTTTTTCAAGGGTCATAATCTTGCATTGCTAATAGTCCAATATCTGAAAATAGTTGCTTAATATATTTTATCTAGGTTTTTATTTGTTTAAGTCAGGAGAGCAGTTTCCATAGCAGTTATTTATTCATGGGTGGAACTGAAGTCTGGAACAGTATTTATCAATGCGTATTTGAGTTTGTGTAATGAGGTGTATGTGTGTATTACGTGTGCCCTCATACAGTTAATATGGGTCATATATATTGTCTTAGTTGGCTTGGACTACCATAACAAAATACCATAGACTAGATGCTTAAACAATAGAAATTTATTTTTCTCATTTCTGGAGGCTGGAAGTCCATTATCAGGGTGCCACAATGGTTGGGTTTCGTTGAGAGCTGTCTTCGTGGCTTGCAGTTGGCCTCCTTTTTACTATGTTCTCACATGCGAGGGAGAGAGAGAGGGAGAGAGAGAGAGAGAGAGAGAGAGAGAGAGAGGAGAGCTCTAGTGTCTCTCTTTATAAGGGCATTAATCCCTCATGAAGGCCTCACCCTCATGATCTCATCTAAACCTAATTGTCTCCCAAAGGCCCCATTTCCAAATACCATCGCATTGGGGGTTGGGGTTTCAACATGTGAATTTGGGGGGATACAATTCGGTCCATGGCACACATTCCTCAGAAATATCATTTCTAACAATAAATTTTTCCAACTTATGTGGTAGCCACTCTGCTAAGATGTGTTTTAGGATTTAAGTGACAAAACTCTCACCTTCTATTCTATTAGTGCTATGCAGATTGAGAATTACTGCATGCAATAGGGAGTCCTTACATCCAGGTTTTTGAGCAGGGAGTTGACATGATGAAATGGTGATTTAGGTGTTGAAGTATAGAGGACTAAATGTAGGAGGGTGACAGGGACAGCAGGTTATTTAATGATTATTATGGTCACCAGCTAATGAGTTGGGGGTCAGCAGAATTTGTCACTAGTCATTTGCTTAGTTGGTTGTGCCCAAGCTTATGATTATCTCAGCCCTAGAGCCTCAGACAACTCTAGCAGTGAAGAAGTCTTCAAAGACTCATAAGCTGAAATGCATTATTCATTCATTTAGTCATCTAGCATCTATTTTATTTAACTGTTGTTATCTAGCATTTTTAAGGAATACAAAATAAAGACTACTGCTCTTACCCTTAGGGAGCTTATGAACCCTCTGGGGAAGGGAGACAAATATATAAGTTAAAATATAATCATAATAGGGCTTCCCTGGTGGCGCAGTGGTTGAGTCCGCCTGCCGATGCAGGGGACGTGGGTTCATGCCCCAGTCCGGGACTATCCAACGTGCCGCGGAGCGGCTGGGCACGTGAGCCATGGCCGCTGAGCCTGTGCGTCCGGAGCCTGTGCTCCACAACAGGAGAGGCCACAGCAGTGAGAAGCCCGCGTACTGCAAAAAAAAAAAAAATATATATATATATATATAATCATAATAATAATTCATAATTTTGGTATTATTCTTTTAAAGTGAATTCTTATACCTTCTTTAGTCAGAAGATAACCAACATACTGTGTTACACATCGTCCATATTCTTTAGAGAAAGAAACAGGATAGTCAGTGTGGGATGGCACTAGCCAGAGAAGACTTCCAGAGGAGGTTTTTTGAGTGTTTTTCTTGAAAGATATGTTGAAGAAGAGGTGGAGGTTCCTTTGGGCTACAGAAATCTCCTGGCAGCCATCATAGGAGTTCAGGCTGACCCAACCACGTTAGAAGTCATATTTGGGAACTATGACTGGATAAAAGGAGGACCCCAGATAATAGAAATCTTTAATAGAAATCTTTAAGGCCTGTCTGAAGCATGTGGACTTGAGGCAACAAGTTGAGAGAGAGTTGTGGGAGCTTCGCCTGCAGCAAAGTGATGGAAGATTTTGTCCTATGTATTCTGTCCCCTTCTTTTTCTTCCACTTTCATGTGAGCTTAATTTTAAATTTACTTTTGACACTAAAGAGCTTTTAAAATAAGTTTTATGCTTACATTTTATTTTTTAAACAAGGCATAAGATAGATCGTCACCACAAAAACCTGTAATAAAATTTTAAGACCGTAACCATTACACAAAGCTTCAGCATTTGTTCATTCACTTGTTCAGTCAATATCTTATGATGCTTAACCTGTCCATGTCTTCAGTGTCTTACAATCTAGTGATCAGATGGGACTGAACTAAATAAGGCAGTATGGTACTGGCACAAAAACAGAAATATAGATCAATGGAAGAGGATTGAAAGCCCAGAGATAAACCCACGCACATATGGTCAACTTATCTTTGATAAAGGAGGCAAGAATATACAATGGAGAAAAGACAGCCTCTTCAATAAGTGGTGCTGGGAAAACTGGACAGCGACATGTAAAAAAATGAAATTAGAACACTCCCTAACACCGTATACAAAAATAAACTCAAAATGGATTAAAGACCTAAATGTAAAGCCAGACACTATCAAACTCTTAGAGGAAAACATAGGCAGAACACTCTGACATAAATCACAGCAAGATCCTTTTGACCCACCTTCTAGAGAAATGGAAATAAAAAAAATAAACAAATGGGACCTAATGAAACTTAAAAGCTTTTGCACAGCAAAGGAAACCATAAACAAGATGAAAAGACAACCCTCAGAATGGGAGAAAATATTTGCAAATGAAGCAACTGACAAAGGATTAATCTCCAAAATTTACAAACAGCACATGCAGCTCAGTATCAAAAAAACAAACAACCCAATCCAAAAATGGGCAGAAGACCTAAATAGACATTTCTCCAAAGAAGATATACAGATTGCCAACAGACACATGAAAGAATGCTCAACATCATTAATCATTAGAGAAATGCAAGTCAAAACTACAATGAGGTATCACCCTCACACTGGTCAGAATGGCCATTGTCAAAAAGTATACAAACAATAAATGCTGGAGAGGGTGTGGAGAAAAGGCAACTCTCTTGCACTGTTGGTGGGAATGTAAATTGATACAGCCACTACAGAGAATAGTATGGAGGTTCCTTAAAAAACTAAAAATAGAACTACCATGCGACCCAGCAATCCCACTACTGGGCATATACCCTGAGAAAACCATAATTCAAAAAGACACATATACCACAATGTTCATTGCAGCTCTATTTACAATAGCCAGGACGTGGAAGCAACCTGTGTCCATTGACAGATGAATGGATAAAGAAGATGTGGCACATATATACAAGGGAATATTACTCAGCCATAAAAAGAAATGAAATTGAGTTATTTGTAGTGAGGTGGATGGACCTAGAGTCTGTCCTGTAGAGTGAAGTAAGTCAGAAAGAGAAAAATAAATACCATATGCTAACACATATATATGGAATCAAAAAAAAAGAAAAAAATGGTTCTGAAGAACCTAAGGGCAGGACAGGAATAAAGACGCAGATGTAGAGAATGGACTTGAGGACACGGGGAAGGGGAAGGTAAGCTGGGACGAAGTGAGAGAGTGGCATGGACATATATACACTAACAAATGTAAAAAAGATAGCTAGTGGGAAGCAGCTGTATAGCACAGGGAGGTCAGCTCCATGCTTTGTGACCACCTAGAGGGATGGGATAGAGAGGGTGGGAGGGAGATGCAAGAGGGAGGGAATATGGGGATATATGTATATATATAGCTGATTCACTTTGTTACACAGCAGAAACGAACACACCATTGTGAAGAAATTATCCTCCAATAAAGATGTTAAAAAACAGAAAAAAACAACAAAAAAGAAGGGACTGAACTAAATGGCTGGTTAAATGCAGGTCCCCTCCCTTCTCCCTTGGCTACTGGAAAGGTTCACTCACGTCTCAGGGCCTCTCCTTAGGGCTTTCTGATTTGTTTAGGGACGCTGGAAGGAAAGGTTCAGAATGGAAATCAGGAACAGTTTTGGGGTCCTCTGAAGCTGCTGAAGCTTTTATTTTCATATCTCAGAACTCCATGTTGACATCTTCCCAGGGAGATTTCTTGGGAGGAACAGTTTCTTTTCCTAGATTGTTGAAGCAGTCATTTAAATCTATAGTTGGGGGTCAAATAGAAGGAGTGGAAAGAGCATGAAAGTTGTCAGTTTCTTACATAGTTTTGGGGATAACACCCAGCTGTGTGAGGGAGGCATAATCCATGAAAATCAATGATTTTACCCACAGGTGGGAAGCACTCCCAGCTAAAGGATTTTAGTCTACAATAAGCATGTACCAAGCCATGTGACCACAACTTAGAGTTGAATGCAGTCTTAGTTTATATAAATTAGAGTATCTGAGAATCTAAAATAAAGAGTTTCCATTTTACTTTCATTGGCCAGTTTATGTCTAGAGTGTTTTATTCTAGAGTGTTTTATTCTATGTCTAGAGTGAGTGTTTTATTCCTTTTTAGGGGCTAAGTTTAAAGAGAGAAATAGGGAAATTGATCTCTTATAGTCTTAAGAAATTAAATGAGAAAATGAAAGGGTTTGAAACCAGGTGATATCTGGAATGGTTGAAGGAAGTCTCTATGTTGATCTAGTGGAAGAAAGGTCTCAAAAGGATCTGAGAGGTTTCAAATATCTGATGGGCTGTCTTGTGGAACAGGAATTAGACTGGATCTGGGTGAACCTAAGAGATGGGATAAGGAGCAACTCAAAGAAGTATCAGGGAAATTCAAGTAGGGGAGAAAAGTCAATTAGAACAGTTCCAATATGGGCTAGCTTGTCCATTGTGGGTAGTAAGTTTGCTGATACACATAGGTTTGATGTACATCTGGGGGAAATGTTGTGGAAGGATTCCAATATCTGAAAGACACTAAGATTTTTCACTTCTATGATTCTGTACTCTGTGATGAATCCCATCATACCTCAGTGCCTTCTGAATGGTGAGAGGTTGAGCTTATAGGAACCCAGGGGACTTTGGATAAGCAGGTAAAGAGAGTGACTACCAGATGCCCCAGTTATGAGTCATAGTTGAGCTACCTTTAGAGGCAGGGTGGAGGGAGGAAGAGAAAAAATTCCAAGAGGGAAAACACCTTCTGTTGCTCTTGGCAAATATTTGAAACAGCACCACCGGATTGATGCAGCCCTGCAGCAGGGAGAATGGCCTCTGGTGCCCTGGTCTTTCTATCTGTCTGTACTTCCCAAGGCAGGAGGCTGATCTTGGACAGCCTCTCTTCTGCATCTGGAGTGGGGCGTAATTAGCCCCTGGGGTGGTGGGTGAAATGAATATAGGTCTGTTGTGAATAATAGGAGACAGAGCTTACAGTAACTCTGAAGCTGTATTTGATATTTCCTGATAGTCACAGTTATTTTCTCCCCCTTTGGCTTGTGAGGACTTTCCTGGTCTCTAGAATGTGGGACCTTATCACCAGTACAGGTGAGTTGCCTACAGTTTGCTGCTGATGCTTTCACTCACTTGACATTAATGCAGCCCTCTTTCACTGCCTTTGGTGGTTCTCTTTTCACATGTACCTGTCTTCTATCTCCAATAAATTGTAACAGTCCTGAGGTAAGGATTGGCTTTTATACTTATATGTGTCCCCCATGGCACCTAGCCCAGTGCCCTTGTGTAATGAAGGTGCTTACTCAAGCATTAAGGATAAATACCAATTTGTCAAAGTAGATCTTTTTGTAAAGGACATGATGTTGGCTAGTTTTTATCTAGAGATGTTGTGGACTCTTCATTATGAATATTTATCAGTGAATATCATGTCTTTTCTTTATAAAAAATCCTTCAGGTGGCTTATATCATTTGAAAATTCTGGCCATTGGGGTAGGTATTGGACACCTTGAGGTCTCTTCTGACCCAGCATTGGGGATCACCTTTGAGGTCTCTTTGGATCTGTTTGTTACAGTAAGTTTTGGGGATTCTACTGCTGATGACATGAGTCTACTCAAAGTCAACAATACACTACTCGCCCCCTCATGATTTGGGCTGTTTCTTCTAGCACAACCAACAGAAAGTTTTCCAAGAAGCTATACATGCCTATTAAGTCCCTAAGTGCCCAAAAGGAAAAGTAGCCTAGAGCGGGGCAGCTAGAACCATTATCAAGTGCTGGCTTTTGTGTGGGTTGTAGTGTGATGGCGACCTTGCACACTACATCCCTTTGGTCCTTTTCTTTTCCTCTTCCCGTAAAGGGCAGAGAGTGTGGCACCCCTTGAAGGACAGCCTTCTCAAGCAAAAGCAAGCCATCTCAAAGTGAGGCTGTTTTTACTGCCTGGATGAAAGTTCATGTTTGGGGAAAGCAAGGAAACCACCTTTGAAAGGCTGCATGTAGACCAAAGAATAGAATCGAAAACCGTGTTGTTGTATTTTAAGAATAACAAAACTTGGCAGGTAATGGGAGCATGCCATGATTTAATTGCTTTGAGTATTAATTTAAGAAGATAGAACAGGCTTTCAGGGAAGGATTTTCCTGACTGTAGGAGTGTTTGAACATTATCTTTGTGTGTGTGTGTGTGTATATATATATATATATCCTGTAAATCATCACGAAAACTAACGCAGCAGCAGCAGCATGGCAAGCTCATTTTACTGCCAAAACAAAGAGTGTCTGCAGTAAAGCGCCCAGGGTCCTTATGGGAGGCTGTGCTGGGCAGCATTCTCAAATGCTCAGTCTTAATTTTTCCTCTCTTGATTCAGCTTCTTCATCTCTGTTGCCCAATTATCTTCCCCTCGTGCCTCAAATTATTTTTTCTCCTTGATACATAACAACTGTGAAACACTGAACATTGTTTGTCCCACCCTTTTAAATCATGACTGACAGAGCTAACCTGGGTGATTTGATCCTGCCTTCAGTTGGCCCATGTACTCACCTAGTTATTATGGTTGTTCTTCCTTGGGAAACTTACAGGTTTTTATGGTAAAAGCTAAGATAGCTGTGAGGAAATTTCCTGTTGCTCCCAGTTCTTTCTTTCTCGGGGGTGTTGTGCAGCCTTACCTCATTTTCTTGCGTTTTTCAGATGAGAGGAAGTAAAATAAAGTGCCTAATGCTGTCCCTAAGTAGCTGTGACTTTGAGGAAGTCATTTCTCAGGGTCATGATTTCTCTTCTCTTCCCTCCCTCACTCCCTCTCTTTCTTCCTTTCCCTATACGTGTATTCTTTTTCAAATTCTTTTCCCGTTTACGTTGTTACAGGATATTGAGCAGAGTTCCCTGTACTATACGGTAGGTCCCTGTTGGTTATCTATTTTATTTATTTATTTATCTATCTATCTATCTATTTATTTATTTATTTTTATTTTTATTTATTTATTTACGTACGCGGGCCTCTCACTGCTGTGGCCTCTCCTGTTGCGGAGCACAGGCTCCGACGCTCAGGCTCATCGGCCATGGCTCACAGGCCCAGCCGCTCCGCGGCATGTGGGATCTTCCCGGACCGGAGCACGAGCCCATGTCCCTGCATCGGCAGGCGGACTTTCAACCACTGCACCACCAGGGAAGCCCCCTATTTATTTATTTTTAATAGATCTTTACTGGAGTATAATTGCTTCACAATACTGTTAGTTTCTGTTGCACAACAAAGAGAATCAGCCATATGCATACACATGTCTCCATATCCCCTCCCTCTTGAGCCTCCCTTCCACCCTCACTATCCTACCCCTCTAGGTCATCGCAAAGCACAGAGCTGATCTCCCTGTGCTGTGTGGCTCCTTCCCACCAGCCAACTATTTTACATTAGGTAGTGTATATATGTCGATGCTACTCTCACTTCGCCCCAGCTTCACCCTCCCACCCCATGTCATCAAGTCCATTTTCTATGTCTACCTCTTTATTCCTGCCCTGCAACTAGGTTCATCAGTACCATTTTTTTTTTAGATTCCATATATATGTGTTAGCATATGGTATTTGTTTTTCTCTTTCTGACTTACTTCACTCTGTAGGACAGACTCTAGGTCCATCCACCTTACTACAAATAACTCAATTTTATTCCTTTTTATGGCTGAGTAATATTCCATTATATATATATGTGCCACATCTTCTTTATCCATTCATCTGTCGATGGACACTTAGGTTGCTTCCATGTCCTGGGTACTGTAAATAGAGCTGCAATGAACATTGTGGTACATGACTCTTTTTGAATTATGGTTTTCTCAGGGTATATGCCCAGTAGTGGGATTGCTGGGTCATATGGTAGTTCTATTTGTAGTTTTTTAAGGAACCTCCATATTGTTTTCCATAGTAGTTGTATCAATTTACATTCCCACCAGCAGTGCAGGAGGGTTCCCTTTTCACCACACCCTTTCCAGCATTTATTGTTTCTAGATTTTTTGATAATGGCCATTCTGACCGGCCAGAATGGTTATCTGTTTTAAATATAGCAGTGTGTACATGTCAATTCCAAACTCCCAGTCTATCCCTCCCCCGCACCCCTTACCCCCTGGTAACCATAAGTTTGTTCTCTAAGTCTGTGACTCTGTTTCTGTTTTGTAAATAAGTTCATTTGTTATCATTTTGGGGAGGTGAGGAGTGGATTGGATTGTCTCTAGAGGTTCCATCTGTGCTTCTGCTGCAGCTTGGCTTTCTCCACCTATGCTCTGTACCACGGGGCACCCTGAGTGTGCAATAGACAAGAAATGGTTGCATTTCAAGGGAGAGAGAACTCAGCCTGAGTGAGTGAAATGGCCTTTGCCAAGCCCTGAGAAGCTGAGCCCTGTAGCACTGAAGAAATCATACGTTAATGCATGAAAATTTCCCAGTACAGTGCCCTGAGCATTTTAGAGGAAAGAAGCTATAGAAATCTAATATGGAAATGATTCTTCTCTCATTATAATTCATAGGATTTCTTTAGGCTAAAGTGAGATCTCATTGGTGTTCAAGCTTGGGGTGTAGTTTTTTCACACCCTTTTGGTTTTTGTGTTGCTCAAGGCTCCTTCTAATTGAAGTAGAACAAGAAGGAGCAACTGAGGGCCAAAGCTGGTCTAGGGCTGTGTGGTGTCCCACGGGTAGGACAGTAGCCTGGCATTGGGCACACATTGCTGATGGAGCCTGCTTGCCTCACGGAAGCACCAGAGTTACCTGGGGCGCCAAAGTTACCTGGGGCGTGCAGTATTCCTCAGCCTCCATTGTAGCAATCCAGAGATATGGAGAGGCCAAAGGAAACTTAATAAAAGCCCAGTTAAGTCCTATGGTACAATGTGACATGTGACTAGGGAAACAAAGAATACTAAGAACCTTTAACTTGGAGAGGAGAAGCCTTGGGAATAGCACTGGAACAATTTCCCAATACTTAAAGGACTGTCATATGGAAGAAAAATTAGGCTTGTTTTTGTGCTTTCAGAGTACATTATTGATGGAAATTGGACCGATTTAAGTTGAATTCCAAGAAAAATATTCTAATAGCGTGTCAGAAATTGTAATAATAATATTTTACATCTTTATAGTGTTTTACATTTACAAAAGTGATTTTCCTGCCTAATTTAATGGCACCGTGAGGTAGGTAGAGCTAGTATTATTGTTTATATTATTATCAAGCATTATTACCACCAACACCATTGTTTTGAATCAGACATGAAAACAGAGAATATACTAAATGATTTATTTAAAACCATGAAACTATTAAGTGGGTAAGCCTAACTTTATATCCTAAGCTTTTCATTAAATTTACAAACACACACACACACACACACACACACACACACATACATACACACACACACTCCCCAAACTGCAAAATATGTGAGGAAAGAAGTTACCTGCTGCTAAATCTTTTATGATGGCCGGTGTGACCACACCATGCTCCTCTTAGGTGCTTCCCAAAATTCCCCTCTTGGAATATTAACTCTTGATTGCTAACTCCAGGGTCCTCTATTCATTCTCCTGGGCCTAGAAAGGTCTTTTTCTAACCTTGGCCGGGATCATCTAGAAAGGATAACCAGGTGGGTCTGGGAACCTGGGGCTCTAAATGGCTGATTCAGGGTCTAATTTGTGGGGGAGGAGCTGAGCACATCCCAAGGTGTACAGCTGGTTTCTCAAAGTGTTGCTATCATAGGATTATTGGAAATGGCAAACGGACCTCAAGTGTGGGGCCTCTTTTCTAGGGCTCTAAGGGAAACTTAGCAGCAGTAGTCCACACCCTTGACAGTCTTTGGCCTGAGGAAAGGGGAAACGAGTGGACAGTGGAGGAGAATGATACCAAACTCATTTTAGTGAGAAGACAATCCTCTTTTAAAAAGATCTCCAAGGGGGCTTCCCTGGTGGCGCAGTGATTGAGAGTCCTCCTGCTGATGCAGGGGACATGGGTTCGTGCCCCGGTCCGGGAGGATCCCACATGCCGCGGAGCGGCTGGGCCCGTGGGCCATGGCCCCTGAGCCTGCGCATCCGGAGCCTGTGCTCCGCAGTGGGGGAGGCCACAGCAGTGAGAGGCCCGCGTACCGCAAAAAAAAAAAAAAAAAAAAGATCTCCAAGGAATAATTCCATATTTTGCCCTAGTTCCTAGCCAATTTCTGAAGTTCTTCATTTTGCTGAATCCAAATATCTCTTGCTGGCATTTAGTGAGTTGATGAGCTGATAGAACTTACTAAGCACTCCCTGTGGGGAGATGCAGGAGAGCACATGTGCATGCTCCCTGAGTTCACAGTGCATTCATTTTCAATTTCCCGAAAGAACTCAGAATTATAATAGTTGATGCTATGATGGAAGTGTCAAAAGTACGTGAAAAGAGCTATAAAAACCGGGTCACATAAACATGGTTCCATTTGCTATACAGGAATGTATGTTTTTTAAAATCATATTTTTAATATCAAGACAGAAAATAAAAACAGAAAAATTATGAGCATGTGAGAGATTGGACAGGAGGAGGGTTTGAGCAACAGGCTAGGGACAGCCTTCCATCTCTCAGGTTTCTTATTCCTTTCCAACTCCTTTTGTAACCAAGCAGGACCCTACGGGGCCTTCCCTGGACAGACCTCTCCCTCATACCCTTTGCTTTATCTCCTCTCCGAAGCACCTAGATATATAGTATCTGATGCACATATCCTGAGTTGTTTTTACAGATGCTAAGATCACCACCAAATGGAAGGAATTAACTACTTGATGACCCTGAGCATGTGGCCCCCAGGCCTACTGGCCTGTAAGGATTGATACTGTTAACCCTTGTGGCTCTGCCCTGTTACCTCACCATCAACCAGTCAGAGAATTGTACATGAGCTGATCACACACCCTGGGACTCCTCTCCCTCACCTGGCCTTTAAAATTGCCTTCCTGAAACCCATGGGGAGTTCGGGTGTTTTGAGCACTAGCTGCCCTGAACTTCTAGCTTGGCACCCTGCAATAAGCACTGCACTTTCCTTCACCACAACCCCGTGTCAGTAGATCGGCTTTATTGTGCAGGGCGAGTGGACCCAAGTTTGGTACAGTAACACTTTTCCCTACCACAAATTGGAGTAGCCTAGCTCTCTCCTTCCTTTTTTCTTAAGTCTTCTCATATTGCTATGTCCAGAGAGCCTGTCAGTCCCAAAGCCTTCTTCTTTTCTATTTCTCTCATCTGGCTTAGGGGCCTGCAGGCAAACAGGGCACCTTGCAGCCTGCCTCAGAAGTCCAGAGGCCCGAGATGGTTTTGCAGAGAAACCCTGTCTGGACACGCCAAAACTGTGGGGAGGGCTGCTGATGTGAAGGGGTGACCAGGATGGGTAGTGTAGTCAGGGAAGCCTCCCTGGAGGAAGCGGGTTGTCAGCAGTGTTCTGAAAGTGATGCGTGTCTTGGCTTGGGGGAGAGGGGATTAGAGATAGAACCTCAGAGGGAACAGGATGGAGCCAGACTTGAGCATGAGAAGGGAGGGGCCAGAGGTGTTCCGGTGATGAATATAATAATTCAGGTATTCAGAATTTGAGTCCCTGCTTCCCATTCCCAAACTTCCTTTTCTCTTTCCTTCTCACTCACATTCAGAATACACCGAGAGCTTTTATTACACTGTTCTCAGGGGGCAGATGGATGGAGCTAGAACAAAAAAGTCCATTGGATTTCTCATGAAACCTGAACTTGCCTGGAATGAACAAAAGTCTTAAAAGCTGAGGCTTTACATTAAAAATGTTTGGTTTTGGGCTCCCCTGGTGGCGCAGTGGTTGAGAGTCCGCCTGCCGATTCAGGGGACACGGGTTCGTGCCTCGGTCAGGGAAGATCCCACATGCCGTGGAGCGGATGGGCCCGTGAGCCATGGCCGCTGAGCCTGCGTGTCCGGAGCCTGTGCTCCACAACGGGAGAGGCCACAACAGTGAGAGGCCCGCGTACCGCAAAAAAAAAAAAAAAGTTGGTTTTAAATATCAAGAGCCAAAGTCCAGAGAGCTGAAGTTTTAAAAGGCAGGATGACACAATTTATTTCCCATTGAAAAGGAGATGAAAATGTGACCAGCTGGGGGAAGGGAGGAGAATGGAAGCTGAATGGCTATTGCTGGGACATAGATGATAGAACTTAGGAGTTTCTGTGAAGAACCTCAGTGTCCCTATCTCCTGGGCTGAATTATGGGGGGGATGGGCAACTTATTTTATTTTATTTTTATAAATAAATACATACATACATACATACATTTTTGGCTGTGTTGGGTCTTCGTTGCTTCATGTGGGCTTTCTCTAGTTGCGGCCAGTGGGGGCTACTCTTCGTTGTGGTGCGCAAGCTTCTCATTGCGGTGGCTTCTCTTGTTGCAGAGTATGGGCTCTAGGCGTGAGGGCTTCAGTAGTTGTGGCATGTGGGCTCAGTAGTTGTGGCTCCTGGGCTCTAGAGCGCAGGCTCAGTTGTTGTGGCGCACGGGCTTAGTTGCTCTGCGGCATGTGGGATCTTCCCAGACCAGGGCTTGAACCCATGTCCCCTGCATTGGCAGCCGGATTCTTAACCACTGCACCACCAGGGAAGCCCCAGGATGGGCAATTTAAATGATAAATGGATTGAAAGATGCTCCAAGAGCAGCAGACACTTGTACTCCAGAAGAAATTCTAAACAGATCAGAGATTTAAATATAAAAAATTGAACCATACAAGTATTTGTTTTAAATGGGTGAATTCCTCTGTATTTTTTGGAGTAGGGAAAACCTTTCTAACAGTGACTTAAAACCCAGAAGCAATACAAAAAATTGATCAATTTTATTACATAAAAAATTAAAAAACTTTTGCATGGCAAAAAATTACCATAAGAAAAAAGAGAAATGACAAAGTAGAAAAAATATTTGCAAGTTATTCGTAAACAAAGAGTTAATATCCTTAGCTCTTTAATGTACAGAGACTTTCCCTCATCAACTTCCCTTCATCAGTTTGTATAGGAAAAGCAGAATAAATGCTTGACTCTTTCCTTTTATTACCCATTTTCCAAAGAATGAGTTGATTTACAAGTGTGATCAATAAAGGTTTATTTTTTTAAGTATCATAATGAATTTGTGGATGTAAACTTATTTAATGTGTTTCAATTGAGTGTAATTGTTCTTACTGGTAGTTGGATTGTCCCATCTTTGGCTAGTAGGAGCCTTTTCAAGTTGGCTTCTATGTCCATTTGACATGACTCTTGTAGTCTTTGACATCTTCCTCGATTTCTGGAAATTTTGCTAGACGTAGTCAAATTCTTAACCATAGGGGTTATATTGTCTTGCCTTCCCACCAGATTTTCAACAGAATATGATGTCACACGAGATTTTTATCAACCCGACTGGTGGGAGATGGTATCTCAGTGTAGTTTAAAAACTTTTATTTTTATTTATATTTATTTTTTATTTTTTTAATTTTTTTGCGGTACGCGGGCCTCTCACTGTTGTGGCCTCTCCCTTGTGGAGCACAGGCTCCGGACGCACAGGCTCAGCGGCCATGGCTCACAGGCCCAGCCGCTCCGTGGCATGTGGGATCTTCCCAGACCGGGGCACTAACCTGTGTGCCCTGCATCGGCAGGCGGACTCTCAACCACTGCGCCACCAGGGAAGCCCTAGTTTGTTTTATTTTTTAAGATTCCACCTATAAATGATAACATACAGCATCTGTCTTTCTCTGACTTATTTCACTAAACATAATACCCTCCAAGTCCATCCATGTTGTTGCAAATGGCAAAATTTCATTCTTTTTTTATGGCTGAGTAGTATCTGTGTAGTTTTAATTTGCTTTGCTCTTATTATGAGTGAAAGTAAACATTTTTTCATGTGTTTAGGAGCCATTTGCATTTTTTCCTATGAACTCTCAATTCATATCTTTATTACATATTATATTTTTAAAAGTGTTGTTGGCCTCTCCTCTGTTTTTAGAAAGTCTCTAGATATTAAGGACATTAAGCCTTTGTTTATGAATAAGTTGCAAATAGTTTTTCCTACTTAGTCATTTGCCTTTGTTCTTTTCTTAGAATAATTTTTTTTGCCATGCAAATGTTTTTTAAAAAATTTCTTATGTAATAAAATTTATCAATATGTTTCTTGCTTCTAGGTTTTAAGTCACAGCTAGAAAGGTCTTTCCTCCTCCAAGACTGTAGAGGAATTTACAAATTTTTTTTCGAATACCCACATGACTTAATTTTATATTTAAATCTCAGGTCCATTTGGAATTTATTCTGGAATATAGAGTACGAGCAATATATCTGATTTTATCTTTTCCTATGTGGTTATACAGTAATTTTATACCATGTTTTCTCCACTTTGAAATGCTTTCATTACCATATACTTAATGTTCATGTAATAAATAAAATGTTTATATCTGGGTCATTTTTCAGATATGTATTTTCTGTTCATGTAACAATATCAAAATATTTTATTCTAGAGGTTTAGAGTAGGGTTGAATTCTGACATGACTAGCCCCTTTCCACCCACATAAGCATTGCTCTTCATTTTAATATTTTTCCTGGTGATTCTCCCTTGTTTATTCTTCCAAATGAACTTTATAATCAACTTGTCTGACTCAAGGTAAAAAAAAAATTATCTGATGGTATTTTTATTGAAATTGCATTACACTTACAAATTATCATATAAAAAACTGACATCTTTAGGATGCTGAGTCACCTCATTTGTTCAAGTCTACTTTGTTTCTTTCTGATTATTTTATAGTTTTCCTCATATGGATTTTGGGCATTTCTTTTAGGTTTGTGCCTAGGTATTTTATCTTCTTCTGTTACACTGAAATGGGTTTTTTCTCTCCCATTAGACTTCTAACTGGGTTCCTTTCTATATGATAATTTTAGTACCGGCTACTTTACTAAATTTTCTTATTATGTATAGTAGTTTTTCCATTGTTTCTTTTCAATTTTCAAAATTATATCACATGCATATAGGGTTTTTCCTCTTTCATTCCAATTCTTATTCCTCTAGATGCTTTCTCTTATTTAATTGCATCAGTTCCAAGACAGTATTAAACAGAGGAAGAGATACTGCTTGTCTTCTTGTGTGTGTGTGTATGTATGTGTGTTTGTGTGTGTATGTGTGTGTGAAGGAAGAAGCTAGTTTATTGTCTTAAGGTATACATCCCAGGGCTTCAGTAGGTGTTTCCTCATTTGTAAAATGCTGGATGTGGAATTTTTGTCTCTTGGTTTCTTTCTCTATTGGTTCAACACTGAAATTATCTAATAATCTCTTCTTTCCCCTCCCCTTCCCTCCACTAAAGCTATTTTGAAGTAACATCCTTTTACTCCCAGTTAATTCCCATAAGGCATTCAGTGAGCTTGTTTTACTCTTCACATATTCTTTCCAGCCTCCCTCTGTATTGTAATGGTTTTATTGCATGAGAATTGTCAGACTTCATATCACCTTACATATTCTTACATACTGTCCTTTGTAACTAAAATTTGGTCTAGATTTATCAATAAATATACACTTAATGTTTTTTAAAAATTCATTTTCAAATTACTTGCTACTAGTGTATAAAAGTAGAATTTCTGTATATTAATTTTGTATCCTACAACCTTGCTATAATTCATTTATCAGTTCTAGGAGGTATTTTGTAGTTTCCCGAGGACTTTCTCTATAAACAATCACATCTATTATAGATATTTCCTACTTTTTAATTAATTGCAAGTGAGTTTTCCTTTACCTTACTGAATATAGTTATACTAGTTGCTTTAAAGTCTTGGTCTAAGAATTCTAACATTTGGATCATCTCAGGGTTGGCATATGTTGATTATCTTTTTCTTTGAGAATGGGTCACATTTTCCTGAGTCTTCTCTTGTTGAATAAATTTGGATTGTACCCTGGACATTGTGAATGTTATATTGTAGAGACTCTGCATTCTGTTATATTTCTCCAAGGAGTGGCAGTGTTTTGTTTTAGCAGACGATTAACTTGATCTAGACTCAGATGGCCAGTTGTCATGCCTGTGCTGGATGGTGGCGCAGATCTTCAGTTCCTTAAGCCATACCTGTAATCTGCTTTCGTCAGCCAGAGACTTAGGCTGGGCTTATATATAGAATTTGAGATTCTCCTTTGCTTGCTGTCTCCTTTCTAGAGCTCCTGCCTTAGTATCTGGCAGCCCTGGTTGTCCTGGCTCCTTTGCACGGTTCCTGTGGTCAGAAAGATGGGGGACTTCCCACCAGAATTTAAGCCACCCATACCAGCATTGCTGTAGCTGTGGTCTCTCCCAGGGCAGAGCCACAGTAAGCAGGGAGCTCATTCCATACTGGTCACTTGCTCCAAGTTTTACTCCCCTCAAAATAGGCCTGCCTTTGCTCTATCTTCAGAGTTTCCAGGTAGTTTTTTTTTGCACTTTTCTCCAGTGTTATTTGGTTTGGTTAGTGATTACTCCTCCATACCAGAAGCAGAACTTCTCTTAGTACTTGAAAAGGCCCCGGAAATGTGAAGTTCATGGGGGAATCCAGCCTGGGGCAGGCCCAGTGGGGATTATTTTTGGTTGTAAGAGTCTTTCATCAGTGATTTCTCAACTCCATCTATGGCAAAGCTGGCCTTGTCTGGGTTGAGGCTTTCTGTTTAACAAGCATGTCCCTGAAGGAGTATTTCCTGCCCCTTTTGTTCCTTTGCATGCCACAGAGTTAGATGGAATCAGGACAGGGTCAGGTGTCACACCTCCCACCTCTGAGCACGCAGGTGTATAGCCGACCTGAGCAACATCTCTTTAAATCTCCCATGTTAGAGGATGTCCCTCAGTCTGACAGTGAGATGACCAGCTCATCTTCATCAGAGGAATATTGTGCCCACAAAAGCACAGAGAAGGGGGACCAGGGATAGAGTTCCATTTCTTGAATCCTGAGAAACGCAGTCACTGAGTCCAACACATATCTTCTGCTTTTTGTATAACATTCGTGCTATATTATGGTGTCTTTCAATTCCGACTTTGTTCGTAAAGGCTTTTCTAAGTGTCACTAATGGCATTCTTTTAAAATCTCTTGAGGAATGGAGAGTCTGTGAACTATATTGTCCCTTGTGTTGTCTTCTAATAATTTCATATGTACATGTCTGTCTTTTCTCCCAGTCTGTAATCATTCTGAGGGTCTGAGTCCTATTTCTAACACAATTTATCTACCCAGCAGTGCTAGCACAAGACATGTTGTCAAAGTAGAGTTCAGTTGAACTTGAAACCAGGGGTGAATTTTGACAGCTCAGAGCCCTGGGTTTGCAGCAGAAAATAATGTCTGTAAATTTCACAGTAGTTAGTCTTAAAATCATGCTGAGGGCACACCAGAAAGGCCAGGGCAGTTTTACCAGTTCAGGGCTCCCAAGTATGCAATGCCTGCAGTGCTGGATATTAGGAGTGAAGCTTTAAAAGAAAAAAGTAGGGCCTCCCTGGTGGCGCAGTGGTTGAGAGTCCGCCTGTCGATGCGGGGGATACGGGTTCGTGCCCCGGTCTGGGAGGATCCCATATGCCGCGGAGCGGCTGGGCCCGTGAGCCATGGCCGCTGAGCCTGCGCGTCCAGAGCCTGTGCTCCGCAACGGGAGAGGCCACAACAGTGAGAGGCCCGCGTACGGAAAAAAATAAAAATAAAAATAAAAGAAAAAAGTAAATAATGGACCTGAGTATCTGAAGATTTCAACTTAGGTTGAAGGGCTTAAAGCCAAGATGAGAATTATTGAGAAAGTAAATCAACAGCTTAGGGATTTAACCAAGTTAAATCCTGGGACGTGATCCTGACACTTTAATTGAAATTAAAATTTAACATCAATAAAGTAAGCATACAATATTGACACTAAATGTCAACTTGACTTTTTTTTTTTTTTATCCCCAAAGCTCTGTGACCCAAGGATTTTTCCAGTTGGGTACCTCTAACTCAGCAACTATAGTTACATTATTGTTATTTTAGTCACAAGTGGTTTTTGGACATTCTGTGTCCAAAATTTGCTTCCTGACCCAACAGGATATATTCTTTTTTTTTTTTTTTTTTTTTTTTTTTTTTGCGGTACACGGGCCTCTCACTGTTGTGGCCTCTCCTGTTGCGGAGCACAGGCTCCGGACGCACAGGCTCAGCGGCCATGGCTCACGGGCCCAGCCGCTCCGCGGCATGTGGGATCTTCCCGGACTGGGGCACGAACCCGCGTCCCCTGCATCGGCAGGCGGACTCTCAACCACTGCGCCACCAGGGAGGCCCCGGATATATTCTTTAAATTGTTTTGCCAGGAGTGCTACTGGCTGTGTTTTACTCCATGTACTTTTTCTTCTGACCACCTTGTGAATAAACCTCACCGATTTCTCCCTCCTCTGAAGTCCCAACACTTATTGTCCATACAGCCCACACGCTCAAGTCATTCCGTCTTTGATGCTCACTTAGTTCAACTCACTCTCATTACTCATGAGAAAATCAAGGTCCAGGGTGCCATAGTTAGTTTCCCAATGTCATGTAGTAATTTGATTGACAAAACTGTGATGAGAATCTGAGTCTTCACTGAAAGTTCAGTATACTTCTACCTACATGGCACTGCTCACACTTATTATTATAAACATATAATAATAACAATATAACAACAATAATAATATGATACTTCTGTATAATGCTTTATGCTTTATTTCTATTCTTTTTAAGGCTGAATAATATTCCATTGTATGTACATACCACATTTTCTTTATCCATTCATACCTTGGAGGATTTTAAGCAAGAGTGTGACCTGGGCTGTGATTTAGAACAATCGCTCTGGGGTGCAGTGTGGTTCTAGAATGGAGTGGAGGGCACAAAGTGGCAGCAGGGAGACCGGGGTACAGTTGCCTAGGCAAGATGACAGTGGCCTGGCCTCAGGTGTGGCAGAGGGCTTGGATTCCGGATGTTCTAGAGGTAGAATCAGTGAGATTTGATAAAGGTGATAAGATATTTGTCCTAACTTTAGAAATCCAGAGGTGGCTCAGGTCTTTATGCTTAGAGCTTATGCTTTATTTCTTCAATTATTATTTTTTTACTTTTACCAAGATAATACTGATTTGATTAGAGGACTAGCCCCTAAGGTTGGTTATACTATGCTAATATGTGGTTCCTAGAATTGAGCTCTATTTTGGGATGGGAATACTTACAAGGATTTTCCATAGCCTGGATTAAAATGTACCAGCACTGTCCTCCTTCCTTTGTAATGATTCTGTGCTCACCAAGCAGCAGCCTCTGATGACTAATTTGGTCTTGCAGATATGCTGACAGCAAGAAGGAGGTATGCTGGCTACAGAATTTAAGTACATTACTCCAGGACCCAGAAAGGACAACCTCCTGTGTGTAAATTAATAAACTGGCATTCCAGTTTTCCAGTCTCTAGACATTTTGGTTTATGTGACTTTCCCCCTGGTACTGGTTAATTTCAAGGAAACTAACAAAGCTGAGTTTCTGAAACTGCCCAGCTGAGGTCAGGTTCTAAACAGCGATGACTCTCATGACTGCCTTATGGGTACATCTTAGGTAGCAGCCCTCCTCCCTCTTGGCCATTTATGAAGATTTCTTGAACTGCAACAGCTCCAACTAATCACAGCCTTCCAAAGAGTTTCTTAATCACTGTTTTCTGTTTGGCACATTTTATGCCAAGCTAAAATTCTTTCACAGGCTGGGTTGGGTACTAACAAGGCTTGATGATAAGGTCAGGTAGACAACAGACTAAGAAGGCCCCCAGGCAGTCCTAGAGAGCTGAGAGACAGAGGGGGTGCCTAGCTTTTAATTCAGGTTGGAGTGAATTTTAAAAAATCCTGGAGCCAATGAGATTTTGGGTTTTTTTGGCTGCCACACATAGCTTGCAAGATCTTAGTTCCCTGACCAGGAATCAAACCGGACCCACAGCAGTGAAAGCCCCGAGCCCTAACCACTGGACCGCCAAGGAATTCCCACCAATGAGATTTTTATGCCAATTTATTTATTCTGCAGAAATTTCACTCTCACCTAGATTCAGGCTAAATAGTAAATGGGCCTGTCCCTGTACTGTCAACTGTTGCCTTGATAACAGTCATAAGCCAGCCCCAAACTTAGAGGCTTAAAACTATTATCATTTCTTCTCAAGGAGCAGTAGGTCAACTGGGGCAGCTTTGCTAACAGTTGCAGTGGCCAGGCTGGTTCTGTGTCACGTGCCCCTCCTGTTTCTCCTTGGACCACTGGGCCAAGCAGGGCATGTTCTCTTCATGCTGGTGGCAGAGGGACAGCCCTAATGTGTCATGTCTGTGGCGTCCCAGAGGCCAGAGCAAGTCACATGGCTAAGCCAACGTCAAAGGCCTGGAAGAGTTCCCTGCCTTCTTGTGGGAGGGACCATCAAGCTACACAGCAGAAGGCATAGGTGCAGGAGGGTGAAGGACCGAGGACATTAAGGCAATCCACCCCAGGCCCAATTTGGAATTGGAAACGTGGTGTTATTTATGTCCCTGGGAAGGTTCTGCAGATGAGGACTTTTAAAAAGAGGATGTGTTAACAGTTCAGTGGTTCTCAAAAAGTTAAACATAGAATTACCATATGATTCAGTAATTTTACTCCTAGGTAGACATCCAAAAGAACTGAAAGTAAACAGAAATAGACTCACAGATATAGAAAACAAATTTATGGATACCAAAGGGGAAAGGGTGGGAGGGATAAATTAGGAGTTTGGGATTAACATATACACACTACTATATATAAAATAGACAACCAACCAGGACCTACTGTATAGCACAGGGAACTATACTCAATATTTTGTAATATTGAGTAATCTATAAGGGAAAAGAATATGAAAAAATATATATGTGAATATATATATTATATATAAAACTGAATCACTTTGCTGTACACCTGAAACTAACACAACATTGTAAATTAACTATATTTCAATAAAAATAAGAATTGAAAGCAGGGACTCGACACCTTGTAGACCAATGTTCACAGAAGCATTTTTCATAACAAGACAAAGGTGGGAACAACACAAATGTCCATCAAGAGATAAATGGGGGCTTCCCTGGTGGCGCAGTGGTTGGGAGTCCGCCTGCCGATGCAGGGGATGCGGGTTCGTGTCCCGGTCCGGGAGGATCCCGCATGCTGCGGAGTGGCTGGGCCCGTGAGCCATGGCCGCTGGGCCTGTGCATCCGGAGCCTGTGCTCCGCAATTGGAGAGGCCACAGCAGTGAGAGGCCCGTGTACCGCAAAAAAAAAAAAAAAAAAAAAAAAAAAAGAGATAAATGGATAGACAAAATGTGCTATATACATACAATGGAATGTTAGTCAATCTGAAGAAAGGATAGTCTGACACCAGCTACAAATGGATGAAGCTTGAGGACATTGTGCTAAGTTAAATAAACAGTCACAAAGGACAAATATTGTAGGACTCCACTTATATGAAGCATGTAGAGTAGTTAAGTTCATAGATACAGAATGTAGAATAGAGGTTACTAGGAACCAGGGGTAGTGGGGAAGCAGAGTTACTGTTTAATGGGTACAGAGTTTCAGTTGGGGGAAGATAAAAAGTTCTGGAGATGGATAGTAGTGATGGCTTCCCAACAACATGAATGTACTCAAAGCCACTGAACTGTAGACTTAAAAACGATAAAAAGGGTTAAGTTTTAGGTTATGTATGTTTTACCACAATAAAAGAAGAGAGAGAGAGGATGTGGTTGCTAGGCTTGGTCATCAGATCTTTAGAAAGACCTGGGGGCGTCAGAGTTGCTGAGCTGATGAGGTCTCTCTGGCATGAAGTCCTCTGTATCTCAGTGATGGGGCGAGAAGGAAGCAGAAGTCTGGAATATTTGCATTTAATGTCCTAATGGAATTTTATTTGCAGAATTAAATTCATTTGATCAGTTTAGAAGCTGGCTTACTTTGTGTAAATTGACTCCATATTACATACAACAAGCCATGGGGACTAGAAGGATTCAGGACCAGGGGAAGTATAGATTAGGATAATTTGGGGGCTGGTGAGAGTGTGGGTCTCTTTCCTCACTTTTTATTAAATGAACACAACAGAGCCAGCTGATGCAAGGGGGAAGGTGCTGGACACAGCAAAGCCAGTAAAGTGACACTGAAGCCCAAACAGGTGCTTTACAAGACTTGGACAGGGAGAAGCGAGGTAAAGATGTGATGGAGAGAAGTCCAAACCTTCCTATTATGATGACTGGGTTATTCCTATTTTTTTTTTCTGGGAAGAAAAAGCTAATGGGTGCTTCAGGAACTCCCAGTTTGTAGTGGACAAGAAGCTAGAGTCACCTGTCCCAGTATTTGCCCTTCCCTTTCCTTCCTTCCCCAAAAAGATCTTTGAAAATATGCCAATACCATTGATATCTCAAGCATGGTGAGAGAAGCAAGGTGGTGTTTGTCTTGGACACGAACAACTGAGGAGAGCTCCCCTTGCCCAGAGGTTTCATGCCTTTATTGTTATTTCTTCCTCTCTCTCCTGTTCTCAACCTCCATGGACTTGGAAAGCCACAGATTCAAAATTGTCATCTTTGCATGTAACTACATTTTAAGAGTGTCCACCTAGAAGGACAGGGTTGGCACACACTGGAGAAGCAGTGGTTGTCTGATTAGACAGGCTCTAGGGAAGTGCATACTCTGGGCGTGAGAAGAGAACATTTCAACTCTTCCTCTGGTAACACATTTGCTCTTTGCTCAAGGATGCTGGGCCTGGATAACTTGGGTACCACTGGTCTCTATGAATGGACACACTGCCATTTTCGGCATTCCCTGGAGATGTGGAACTGAATGTTGCTTCTTTGGCTTTGGACTTCTCCGTGGGCAAATATGGCTCATGGAAGTCTGCGTATTACCAGAGTCTCAAGAACTGTAGGTCTGGGTTTCCTGCCAGGGTTTCTGAGGGCAGCAGAGGCTAAAGGGATTGCAGGGCAGAATCAGGAGCAACCAAATCAAAGTCCCCAAAGTGGACAACTGACTGGGCAGCCTGGGGTCTAGATGATGGAAAGCGAGGGGGCATTTGGTGAATCATCATCAGAGTGTCCATGAGGCTCAGGCAGAGGCTGCTGGGAGTACCACCTACTGTTTCCAGGATCCTGTAGCTGCCATCTGCTCCCAATCAATGAAAATGAATTCCTGCTTGTGTTGTTCTGGTGTCATTAGGTTAAATCCCTGGTCCTACCTCCTCTGATTCTAAACATCCCACAGGGACAGAGTGGAGAACAAATCAGATCAGTTGTCCTTGGAGTGAAGAGACCTGAGGGGCTTCCTTCAAAGAACGATCTGTCAGGGATGATGTGGTCACAAGGATGGAAAGTGAGAACCTGAGAAACCTCCAGTGGGCTATGGGGGAGGAACGAGAGCATCTGTGGGAAACAGTTCACAGACTGTGAAGGTTTTGAAAAATGATGGATACGCCTGGCTTACTGATCTTTTCAAGTAATCAATATGTGTGGGATTGAAGGATTCAAATTTGCAGCTTTCTCTGAAAGGGAGCAAGGTGGTTCTCAGACATCTGCGTAATTTCAGAACCAGGTGGGTGCATGGGAAGTTATCTTATCCATTTCTTTATTGGCAGGCAGGACCAACCCAGACCCCTGACTCAATTCCAGCTGAAAAAAAAAAAAAACTTCAATGAAAAAAAAATTGCCTGTCTTGTAATAATATTTACTGAGCATTTTCTATGTTCCAGGCACTGTTCTAAGTACTTGACAGGCATTATCTCCTTCAAGCCTCACAACTGCCCTATAAGAAAGCTACTGTTATTATCCAAATTATGCAGATGAGGAAACTGAGGCACAGAGAGCTTAAACAACTGGCCCAAGCTCACATGTTATTTAGCTGGTGGCTGAGCAGGTGGTGAATCCCAGGTGGTCTGACGCCAGAGCCCACCCTCTGGGCCGCTGCATGGGACTCACTCCTCACTGTTTCATTTCAGGGCACCTCTTCAGTTTGGCCTCAGGCTGTGTTAGTCTGCTCAGGCTGTCATAACCAAGTACCATAGACTGGGTGGCTTAAACAACAGAAATGTATTTTCTCACAGTTCTGGGGGCTGGAACTCTGAGATCAAGGTGTTGGCAGGGTTGGTTTCTTTCTCCTGAGGCCTCTCTCCTTGGATTGTAGATGGCTGTCTTCTCCCCCTGTCTTCACAGGGTCTTCCCTCTGTGTCTGTGTCCTACTCTCTTTTTATAAGGACACTGGTCATATTGGATTAGAACCCACCCCAATGACCTCATTTAACCTGAATTGCCTCTCTAAAGACCCTATCTCCAAATACTGTCACATTCTGAGGTATTGGAGGTTATGACTTCAATATGTGAATTTTGGGAAGGGATACAATTTAGCCCATAACACAGGGTGATGGAGAATGTGGGTCCTGTTGAAGTCCATAATGATTAGATTGCCTCTTGTTCTTCTCTTCTGTATGAGGAAATAGTCCCACCTCTGCTGTTTGCCTCCCAGGTCTTCTTTTCCAACTGGTTGATTATCTACATGGTTCTTTTGCCCATAGATGTGTCCAATTTCATGTTCTGCTTTGTAAATAGTTGGATCCAAATTGAAAGCATACTATGTTCATTTACATCTAAGTTTTCTCTTTCCTCTTACTGGTTCATAGAAATATTGCCCATTCTGGGTTGGAGGAGAAAATTTAGTGTAGAGATTGAGGAGATAAAAGAGTAGAAAAGAAGATGAACATTTAAAAAATAATTCTGATTTCTATCTTAATCTACCATTCAGCTGTCCCCTTAGCACTTGAGCTGGTCCTTTTTGTCCTGTATCACGTGTTGAATTAACAGGCCAAAGGGTTACTCCTATACGTGGAAAACAATTTGGAACTTCTAGAAAACAAGAATCATAGAAACATAAGATGCTGAGGCTGAGGGAAGCTAAGAGTCTCGCTTGAGGCCTCTATGCTTCTATTTACTACTCAGTGCAAAGAGTTTCCCTGGTCCCATCGCCTACCTGAGCCCCCAACCATACTGCTCTATTGATTCAATGAAATTATTTCATTTCTTTGCTCCTTTAGGTCAGCAAATTCTGAAGAAGAGCCTGGCAATTACTTTCCGATAGATTCCCAGTTCCGTTTGTCTTTTTGGACTCAGCAGAGGAAATGAGATATTAGCAGGTACTGTGTGTTGAAGTGTTTTATTTGACAAGCCAATCTGGGCAGTTTCTCATATATAGAGATGGGGCTATCTCTGATGCTAACACTATCTTGAGCAATTACTCTGCTCTAGACTGATGTAAGATAACCATTTAGGGAGGCCTCCTGGGAAAGGCTGTGGAAAGGGGAGGAAACATGGGTGTTGGAGCCCTGTCCCCATCCCTGTGGTTTATGCTGGCCTGGGTCTTGAGATTTTATTCTCTTAGAGCTTTTTATGAACTAGTAGATATGATTTTTCTCACTCGTTCTGGGGTGGTTGTCCTTTCTGCATAGGGGAGAAAGGGTGGGTCTATAGGACCATGGCTGCCCCCAGACCCTAGTTAGTCTGAGACTCTTCCAGGGTAATCCACATACTGAAGTCAGAGTTTTCAATACCCTCCTTCCAAGGTAAAGCCAGAGCGCTCAGAAGATTCCACTCTATTGCAGTGTACTCAACTTGAAACTGTAACTAAACACTGATGGTGATAAAATGCAGACAGAGCAAGCCAGTTAGCAAGGGAACATGCAGGAGTGAGCAAGCTGCATCTGTTGAATGGTGAGCCCCAAGAGTTCAATTACCCCAGTTCCCTCCACAGAAGGTAACCATGGAAACCTCGTAATCCAAAGCATCATCAGTCTCTGAACAAAACACACACACATACACACACACACACACGCCCCGGGAGGGCAATGTGTGTGCATGAGTATGTGTGCATGTGCATATGTTTCAGTTATTGTGTATGTGGGGTGTGTTTGTGGGATGCCTTGACAGTTTGTGTGTGTATCAGATGGAACTAGCATGGGCGTTTACTACCACATGCTTTCTGGTTCTGCTCTCGGGGTGATGAAAGAGTGTAGGTTTGTCCTAATGTTTGGGTGCTGTACTCGGAGCTGGTTAGAGCATGTGGGAGAGGACGTGCGTTTTCAGTTTAGTGGAGGGTGATGTGGTGCCATGGTTTGGGCATACAAGACGGTTGTTAACTTATTTTTTCCTATATCAGGTTTATTGCACAAAGGTGTACAGGGGTTGGATTTTTCACCAGCTGGGAGGTATGATTCCCCCGGTTCGGGAAAAGTCAGTGTGGATCCATACTGAGCCTCTCAAATGATCTAGTGTGGATGCAAATCAGGTTTAGGGGTCTCATTTTTACAAAGAAGTGTCTTTTTTTTTTCAGAGTCTGTGCTGGTCTTTTCTTTCTTTCACTTCTAGCTGTCTGCTTTAAAGCTTTCCCTTTTTCTGAAGCCTGGGCTAGCCTGCCTGTGGCATGAGGGCTGTTGAGAATGGGGCGCTTGGGGGGTGGTGGGGACAACTCATGGAAGTCTGCTGATGAGATGTGTCATTCAGTATGTGCATGATGTCAAGAAGATTGGGTGTCACTTGGCAGATCTTTGACAGTACAGCAGCTCCATATGGATTAAGGATTATTTGGGGAAAAAGCTATATGAAGGCTGGGGCTTCAGACCAGCAGGCCTAGATTTCTGGGTTATGAATGGGGACAGCACACTGGCAGAGTCTGGCCCTGTACTTGAGTCTCAACTTAATGGGAGCTCCGTGCATACGAGTACAGGGGCTTGTGTGTCTGTGTGTTTCTCAGCTCTGTCTCTCCCCCTCTATGTAATTTATGAATAAAAGAGAATTTATTAGGGAGCATCGGGAAGAAACCGTTGTCTTCCATTCATATTTATAGCTAAAGTTTCTTAAATAGGTAGATCTTGTTTGTCCATCAGAAGATGACTATCAAAAGAATATTTTCTTTTCTCTCTTTTTTTTTTTTTGTGGTACGCGGGCCTCTCACCGCTGTGGCCTCTCCTGCTGTGGAGCACAGGCTCCGGACGCGCAGGGTCAGCGGCCACGGCTCATGGGCCCAGCCACTCCGCGGCACGCGGCATCCTCCCGGACCGGGGCACGAACCCGTGTCCCTTGCATCGGCAGGCGGTCTCTCAGTCACTGCGCCACCAGGGAAGCCCTCTTTTCTCTTTTTAAAGTAGCCACTTCCTGGATAACAGGAACCCACCCTGGTGTCTCCCCTCAAGGGCCTGAAACACTGCCCTGACTCCTCTGTTGCTGGCCCATGTGTCTCTGGCAGCACCATCCCAGCCTCTGTCTGCTTTCCTCATGGCCCTGCTCCCGGAAGAAAGCAGTTAGGCTAAAAGGCTGCAAGATATCTGGTGTCAGGTGGTTGCCTGAAGCTCTGACACCTTGAAGGGAGCTCCCATTTTCTGCACAGGTACAGTTACCTTTTGAGTTCACCCAAATGGCGCCTGAGCAACCTCAGAGATGGGCAGAAGGGAATCTCCCACTTGGAGGTGTTCACTTTCCCCATTCCCTCTGGAGTCTATTCTCAGTCCCTCCAGGACCTATTTCCATTCTGGATCGTCCCACCAAAATGTCTGAAAGGGACCCTTGTTCTTGGCTGCCCATCTCATGAGAACAGTCTGGGGAGGATGTCTCCTTCACCCCGTGCTCGTAGTATGGGGTAGGCTGGGACTCAAATGGGCTCCCACTGTGGCTTCCTCATGCCCTTTCTGGAGTGTGCCTTGAGTCTTTAATGAGCAGTGATTCAGAAACCCTTGGTTTGAGGTGATTTACCCTTTCATTCAACCACTACTTCTTATGTGCCCCCCAAATGGCAGCCACTGGGGGTACAGCAATGAAGGAGGTGCTATTTTTGCCCCTAGTGAGCTCACATGGCAGCTGAGGCACCAACACTATGGTGAGAAAAGGTACAATGGGGTCAGTCCAGGGCACTATGGGAGCTGATAAGGGGGAGTGTGGAGGCTTCTTAGAGGAACTGATGTCTGATCTGCAACCTGAAAGATGAGGGGAAATTAGCTGGGTAAAGGGAGGTGATGGAATACTTTCCAGCAAGTGGGAATGGAATGTTATTTTAAAAAAAGCTGCCTCACAGGTGAAACCTGATGGCAAACGGTATTCATGAGGGGGTGGGGAGGGAGAGAGAGAGAATAAGCAGAGGAGAAAAAGATGGAAAAACATAGGAAACAAAGTGGCAGAGAGATAGAGAGAGAGACAGAGACAGCTGGACAGAGATGAAAGGCTGGAAGGTGGAGAGATGAGAGGAATAGAGAGAGGACCAGAGAATCGTGGATTGTCAGAGCTGGAAGAAGCCATAGAAAACATCTAAAATCCCCTCATTTTATAGATAAGGAAACGGAGACACAGAAAGGCATTGCCAGAGTCACAAATGTGTTTAGTTAAAATGCTGAGTAAGAAACCTAGATCTCATGGCTTCCAGTAGGTTTGAGAGAGAAGGAGCTAGAGATGGACAAGATGGGGAGAGAGAGGAGTCAGAAAAAAGGGACGAGAGCTAGGGAGAGGCGCAGACAGCTAGAGATACCTGGGCGGCACACTGTCAGGATTACTGCGTGGAGTCAAAGCAAGGAAAGTTTAGATGAACTCTGAGCTGGGTTTCTTTCTTTTCCTTTCCCCTTTACCTTTTCCTCTTTTTTCTCCCTTTCTTTTCCCCTTCTAACCACATCCTTCCTACAACTAGATGTCAGGGAACTGGTTGCCATGGCTACCAAATGGCATTCAAGCAGGCTGAATTATTAAACCAGGGTCTTTGAAGCCAGGGCCCCAGTACGAAGTCCCTCTAGGGGGCGCAGGGCGCAGTATGGAGCACAGGTCTGCGCCGGGGCAGGCCTAGGTGCTCCCTTGACGGTCTGGCTCAAGAGAGGAGAGTGGTGCCTTGAGCACTGAGTCCTTCCTGCCCCCCTTCGCTGAGCAGAGTAGAGGCCTGGGAGTGGGGAGGAGGTGCATCTGCTGGGGTGAAGAGTTGGAGAGACACAGGCCCTGTGTGCTGAACTGAATCCCTGCATCCCAGCCTCCTGCCCCCACCTCCTCCAGCAAAAGGCACTGGACAACAGCCACAACTCATTCAAATGAAAGAAGAACTAAAACCAATGTTTTGTTATGTCTGAAAGGGCACCATATTGTTCGAATTAGTTGCTACATGTAGCCAGAGAGGCAAGAAATAAAATGGCAGGTGTGTCAGTGGGGTTGTACTGGGGCATCTGGGATTGTGATGCCTCCTCGGATAGGTAAAGGGAATCTGTCGTGGGGTCATGCGGTTGGTAGGCATGGCCCGCTCCCAGCACTAAGAATGGTCTGTCAAGGAGAGTCTTGTTTGTGGGCACAATTGTTGTTTGTTTTGATGGTGGAGGGGAGTGAGTGTGGCTGCTCTTCTCTTAAGGAGATTCCAAGCCAGGAAAACCATCAGCCTTCTGGTATCCCGGCTCTTTAAACTTTTTCTTTATAAAAAGAAACCCAAACATTGTAGTGTGACTGTTCCTGCTTATGGGCTGATGGAAGAAGGGCTTCAGCGGCTGGTAACTGCCTTGTGTCTGTGTGTACATATGTTGGGGTGCGGTGGGGGCATGAAGAGTCCACTTTGGGGTTAATGGAGTCATTCTCCTTCCCTCTAATAGATTCAATAGATTCTGAGGTTAGTTTTCTAAAGCGGGAAAATCTCTCCCTGTGTCCTCCCCACTCTGTGTTTCTTCTCCCTTGAGGGGAGGGCTGTTAATTCCCCAGGCCCTAGCATTCTGACCCCACTTTGTGCAGGGCCCATGATCTCCACTATGAGTGTGGCTCCCACTGATGCTTGAACTGAAAAAAAAAAAAAATCTTCATAAGGGAAACTAGATCTGTAAGACTTCCCCAAAATCTGTCAGCCTCTAAAAAACTGATGTAAAGCCCTGATTTTTTCCCCCCTAATGCCCAGCTGGAGCAGTTTTCAATATCAGGGCTAAAGGCCTGGTTTTCCAAAGTCTGTTTCATAGAGACCAGACTCACTTCTTTTCAGGGTTGATGATAATTTTTAGGACTGATGCTGGGCATGAGGTTCTGGAATCTCCCAACCAGGCCTCTTGGGGGTGTGGTGAAGGAGGCACTAGCTAAGAAGGCTGCACTGCCCTTGGTCTTCACTTCCCTTCCCCATCCCAAGCTAAGAGGAAGGGGAGAGGAGCCTTTGGCCTTGTGATCATTTGGTTCCTGTCAATGCATGTTTTCTGAGATGTGCCAGGCCCTGGGTAGGTGGGTGTAGAGCATACAAAGTTGACTAAATAAAATCCCTGCTCTTAGCCATAGCTCACAGCTAAGTAGGAAAGGCTGAATGTCTTCATTCAACTCTGGCAACCCCCAAAGGAGTCTTCAGAAAACCTGCCCCATCTTTCTGTGCCAAGACCAGGCCTAAGGAACCAGAGCTCCAGGGGAGAGAATGCTCTCCTTTCTTTCTCTTTCTCCTCCTTCTCTTCTTTCTGTTTCTCTTCTTGGCCCTTTCAGTCCTACTGCTTCCTCCTTTCTCTCTGTGGGGCCCTGTGCCCTCTGATTCTGAGTTTCTGGTGGAGGGTGGGCAGTTGAGTAGAGCCACCTGGCAAAGCCCCTCTGGGGACCTAAATGGATTGAAGAGATAGGCTGGTGGGACCTGAGGTCTTCATCAGCAAGGGTTCTGGGAAGCCTTTCTGCTACTATCCAGGAAAAGATATGCAAAGAGCCAGAGAAATGGGGGGAGAGGGAGCCCTCTGAGGGATTCAGGTCTAGAAAGCCTTGGAGATATGCCAGTACGACTGTTTTTAGGGTTGTTAATTTTTTGTGCCCCTTAACTACCCCTGGGGTACAGAGTCTCGCTTCCAGCCCTCAGCTGGCCCCTGGCCACCCTCGGAGAGCCTTTACGTCCCTCCAGAGGCATCAGAGATGCTCCCCACTCGGGCTGGGGTCCCCTTTCCTTGGGCAGCATCTGGCTCAGGTACTGGTCCTCCCACATTTCCCTCTCTCCCTCAACTTGATCCGTAAAGCCTCCATTCGCTTCTGTTTCCCGTCAGGGGGAATCACGCTCTTCCATCAAGGTTCTCGGGCCAGCGAGACAAACGGTCAGGACCCTGGAGCCGGGGTGAGGTCCACCGGCGGAACCTTGGGAGGTGCCGCTCCTGCCCACAAACGGGGACGGTGTTCTCGAGTGGAAGTCGCCCGTGGAAGTTTGAGGTCACTGAACTTTTCCACACAAACCCCGACCGAGATTTCTCGCCTCCAGACCTTTTTACTACACCGAGCCCCGCCCGCCCGCGATCCAGCCCCCGGCCCCGCCCACAGCCCGTGTGCGCGCTCCCGCCGGCGTCCTTCTCCTCACCCTCCCGCCTCGCGGTGCTCCCCGGCCCGACTGCTATTTCTTTCTCTGTTTGGGTACAGCTCCAGTCTTCCCGTCTCCGTCTGACCCCTCTGGGGGGCATGTGTGCGAGTTCTCGTTCTGACTGTCAGACATTTCTTTTCCACTGTGTGGGCAGGAGACAGATTTTTCCCCGCGAACTGTCTCCCGTCTCTTTTATTCATTTTATTCTCTGTTTCTCTCCTTTCCCTCCTCCTGCCTTTCCCCCCCACCTTCTTTTTTCCTGATTCCTCCTTCTTCCCCCTTCAATTTCACCATCTCTCCTGCCCCCTCTCCCCGTGCCCCTTCCCCTCCCCGTGTGCCCTTTGAAAATAATTCAGTGATGTCTCGGGAATACTAGCACACTCTCCTCATTCAGCCGAGAGCGGGACTCTGCGTTAATTCAAGGTAAGCCCCGGTTCTTGCTGCCCAGGAAATGGTCGTTGCGCCCTGGCGCCCTCAGTCTTTGGAGCTGTGCTACCCTCCTCGGCGCCGGACGCCCGGCTCCGTGTCCCCGGTGCTGCTACCTGTTGGCGTTGCATGGACCGTGGAGATTCCTAGTTTGCCCAAACCTTCCCCTGAGCCAGTTCTTCCTCTCCACGCGCTGCCCTTTTCTTTGCAACTTCCGTGTTCGTTTCCCGGGTGTGAGAAAGCCCCCGCGCGGTGGGCGTTTCGGGGTGTGAGTGGTGTGCTCCTTGCTAGGGCGTCCGGGGCTGGCACCTCGTTCGTGCTTGCGTGTTCGCTCAGCCGGCAGCGAAGGAGCCTCGTGCCGCCAGGGGAGCGCAGCCAAGCTCGGAGGAGGGGGTGCCGGCCGGCAGCCGGGCCTCTGCCAGTCCTCGCCGCCGGGAAGTTCTCTGGGGGTGGGGTGGGGGGACCACTCCTGGGGAAGGCTCGCTGAGCAGGGGCTAAGCTTCCAGCGAAGTTTCTGGGAAGGAAGCTGTGTGCGCCGTTGGAAGCGTCCCGGGATTGGTGCAGGTTAGGCTGGGGTGTTTCTGGAGCCTCGGGTCGACCAGGCGGGTGGGCGGTCGAGCGGACCCTATCCTGGGAGAGAGCCGGGAACTGGGCCTCGGAGGAGGAAGGGGAGTGCGGAGAAGAAGCCGGCCTATTTAGAGTGACTTGCTTTTTGACTGGCTTTGGGTCTCCCTGCGAGAGGGTGAGTTGCGTGTCCTTTTCCAGGGATGAACACCCAGTTCTCTGAGCCTCTTTGCTTTGTGCCCGTGCCCAGGAGAGAATGATGGGGGACACTATTCCCTCCTGTGCCACATCCCCCTGAGATGGAGGCTTCCGCCGTCTCACTCTGGGGACTGAGGTGGCATTTTGGCCACTTGCCCAAGGAGGGATCCTCCCTCTCACCAGGTCTGTCTCTGTGGCCGCTCCGAGCAGGTGGTTCACGCTGCGTAGGTGGGTGAATGACCGAGATCTGGGGGATTGTGATGATTCACTCTCTCTTACCTTTGGAGGCCATGGTGTTGGAACGTTAATTCTTTCTTACTCTTGGGGGCCAAGAACCACACTGTGTCTCAGAGACATCATGGTCAGCAGAAAGGCTGGAGAAGCCAAGCAGTTTAGTCCAGACTAGAGACTGTGAGACCTGCACTCAGAGAAACGTTTTCATGAAAGGAAAGATGTTTCTGACGCTTAAATAAGAGCATCGCTTTAACTCCACTGACACCTGAGCTAGAAAAAAGGGGTTTTCTTTACTGGGACTGGGAGCTAGGGTAAGCACTGGGGAAAACTTCCCCAGTTGACAGTTCCAAGAGGAATTACTAATGGCAAATAATAGAACTTCCCTTTCTGCAAATGTGTGCGTCTGGTCGGGTTGTGCAGCCATCTCTAGAGCCTAGAAGGAGATGACCTTTTCTTGTTTGATTCCACTCTGCTGTTCTCTCACATGCTTTGTCTCTGGCCAGCTAAGATGTATTTTTTTTTTTAACCACTCTGTAGTATTGGGTAATCATATAATTTATTGTCCAAGCTGAGACACTTTTGAGAGTAGATAGAGACATTAGTAATAATTAGACAGGGACAAGAGAGACTGTCTAGACAGATAGGGATGAATGATTGCCCTGAGATTGACTATACAGTCAGAGTGAGGGACAGTTCATGAGGCAGCATGCCATGCTTTCATGTCATTTGGATCTTGCACCTTCCTCATTGGCGTGGTTCTTCCTGACTCAAATTGCAAATGGACTTTATTTCGGTTGCCTCTGAGAAACCAGCTCTGAATACAAATCTCTTTCCTGTGACGACTCCTCTTTGCTCAATTCCACGAAACCCTTCAAAAATCCCACTTCCAGAGGGGAACTTCATGCTTTGATTGCAGGAGTTACAAGTAGAGGGTGATTTCCATGGAAATGATTTACATGTTTCTATCCCTCTGACTGCTTCCTTGTGATATTTATGAGCCTGGGCTCCCAAGAGGCCATCCTTCCACCAGGACTTGTGAGTGTTATGTTGATGGCAGGATGATATACAGTGACCCTCAGAGTCCCATGGTTGAGTGATTGGATCACTGCTGTCAGAACTCCTCAGCTGTCCTGAGGCTGGGGGTGGGGTGTGTGTTGGGTGTGAGAGGGGAGAGGAAAGAATCCTCTGTGTCTGGGTTTTGAACACATACAGGTTTTGAACATATATATGCTCAAGAAGCATCCCATTGCAGGGAAGTGCCCGGCTTTTACTTCCTGGGTTGTGTGAGGGAGTGATGAGGATTCTTAGGAGATGTGTCAGTAACACTTCCAGCCCCCTAGGAGCCCAAGAGTCTGTCAGACAGCCGAGTCCCTGCAGGGCTTCAACAGTTTAGTTATCATTTATTAAGTGTTTGTTATTTTCCAGACACTAGAGCAAAGAGTTTCCAGACTTTATCATAATTAATCCGTATCCAATCTTATTAAGTAGGTATCCTCATTTTATAGGTGAGGCAGCTGGAGCTCAGAAAAGTTAAGTAACTTGCTCAAGTTCACCCAGAGGCTAGCCGACTCTCTCCATGCAATGGGTACCTTCTTGTGCTGAAGTTGATGTGGTCAGTATTTGGTTCACACATGTGGTGCAACCTGTTTGGGGCCCTGGGGGCGATGGATGGTTTCAGAGTAGGGTGGATTAGACAGTCCACTTGTCCGTCCCGCCTGCTCCTTGACTCATGTTGCCTCCGTTCTTTCTGTCCACATCGTCCTTTCTTGGTATCTGTGAAGTTTGTGTGCTCCATCCCCTGCCCTGCCACCTGGACCATCACTGGAGGACCCTCTCACCTAGATCCCACTCCAGTTTGCCTATGAATGCCTGTGGTGAGAGGATTGTCTCATGGATGTGCAGAGCATGTGTCACCATCTGGTGTTGAGGGTCTGCCTACACCGTAGTTATTGAAGCCTGCCTCTCTCAGGATCGCAGTTGACTGAGTCCAGTTGTCTCAGAGACGGACAGTGGCCTAGACTTGGAGAAAGCCTCCCCACTCCTAGGTTTGCCCAGAAGTAACTCTATAGACTAGCAGGGGAACCTGACCATTCCCAGCTGAAAGTGTTTTGGTTCGGTCCTTTAGATCCTTTCTGCTATCATTGAGGCAAAAATAGAACCTTAAGTAGGTAATTCTAGACCTTGTTTCCACCTGCTCATCCTTCCTATTTACCCCGTAGTATGTAATCAGACCAAAAACAGCATGCCTGGGGGAAACAGGGTGTTATCAGGTGAGGGTGGTCTGGATAAAGGAGCACTGGCCTGGGAGACTTGACTTCTAGCCCAGCTGAGCCCCATTAAGGAGCCATGTGACCCTGGGCAAGTCACGAACTGCCCTGGGCCTCGTTTCACTTGCCTGGAAATGAAGATTGGGCAGATGCTCCACAGGTATTTCCCAGCTCCAGCAGTTGAAGATCCCACAGTTCAGGATAGCTTTGGGCTCTGAGCTCCATAAATCCTAGGCAGAGCCACTCCTTGCTTCCCCTCCCTGGGTGGGGAAACACAGGAGGCTGATGGATAGGAGTTAGGTGGAGGGGCCATGAAAGAGACATCGTGGGGTGGAGCAGTGACTGCCCCTGCTCTCCTGTGGGCAGGCCTCAGCCCAGTTCTGGTCTGGAAAAATGGGGTGGCTTATCTGGCCTTTCCTCCTGTCTGCCTTGTGTTGTCTTGAATCCCCAAGAAGTTGTATTTCCTTGTACCCGCAGTAAGTGACAGAGGATTGGGAAGAGCAGGAAATACAACACTGTGCTAACCAACGTCTACAGTATTCCCTGAATGATGAGCTGAGCACTGGGGCAAGGGCAGCGGTGGTAGGCAGGAGGATGGAAGAAGGTGGTCTACAAAAAGCAAAAAAGAGGGCTTCCCTGGTGGCACAGTGTTTGAGAGTCCACCTGCCGATGCAGGGGACACAGGTTCGTGCCCCGGTCCGGGAAGATCCCACGTGCCATGGAGCGGCTGGGCCTGTGAGCCATGGCCGCTGAGCCTGCGCGTCTGGAGCCTGTGCTCCGCAATGGGAGAGGCCACAGCAGTGAGAGGCCCGTGTACTGCAAAAAAAAAAAAAAAAAAAAAGAAAATGAGAAAGGAGACATGGTCTTTGTCTTCATGGCACTTGCAGTATGGTAGGGAGCCTGGATCTAGGCCATTGTATAGTAACAAATTGGAACCAAAAAGCCCATTACAAAGCTCTTTGTTATAGTACAGAGTGGGTTACATGCAAATCAAGAAACTTCCTGGCAGAAGCAAAGAAGTGTGGTACCTCTTTCCCTGTAACCTGGAAAACGTGTTAGGGGTGTAATCCTCATCTCTGACATGAGGATTCTAAAGGGTTCTGTTGTCTGCTGTACATGTGTGGACTTGGCGGAATGGCAATGAATGAGATTCTAGAACAGAATTGGGCTTTACCAAGGAAAGGCCTTCCCTTCTATGTCCACATAGTAGCACTTTGAAAGATACATCCTCTGGAATCACAGAGATTTTGCAACTACATTGACCTCACTTGAAAAAAAAATCTTTCCCCCTATAAACGCTAGCCTGGGATTGGGGCAGAGAGAGAATGCTCCAGATTCTCACTGTAGGGTTAGGGGTGGTAGCAGCAGCTGGATGGGTGCTGGGGGAGGACACAGAGCTGGGGCCCAAGAGGAAGGCGTGATGCCGTTCTTGGGTACGGGGCAGGCACTGCAGCCTGTGGCGGGGCAGGACATCCAGCCTGGTGGGCTTTTATGTAATTTGTAACCTGAGTAACAAAATCTAGGGCTACACTGATGGACGCAACTTTTAATGATGGAAATATCACTGTAGTTGCAGAAATGTAACTTGATGCAGCTTTCTGTATCTTCTCGGCAGAGGGTATCTGTGTTTATGCCTCCTTTATGTATCTTTTGGGGTTCCCCCATGAATCAGATGTGTACAAGGCCTTTTGCTGGGAGAAATGGGAAAATAAAGATGAAAATGACATGGTTCTCACTCTCAAATAATTGGTTTCTAGCTCTAAGTACAGTCCTTTGAAGAAATTTTGATTTCTTTTACCAAATTATGTGTTATCTGGTCTTGCCGCAGTCCTTACTGGCTATAGACCATGGGCAAATCACTTAACCCCCTAGGCCTCAGCTACTTTATCAATACACAGGCCCGGTAGCCCATCTTGGAGAGAAGAGGCCTGGACCCAACAGTCATCTGAGGCCCCTTTCCATTTTAAGAGCAATGACTGTTCTGTGATTTTGTTTTCCATCCTTTCTCTCCGCTTCTCTTTATTCTTTGTCTCTCCCTCTTACCTAGTCATACAGTAGATTTTTTTTTTGTTTGCTGTATTTACTGAATAGGAATTTTATTCTTTGTTCTTAATTTAAAAAGTACTGGAGATCATTTTATATTTCTGCCTCTGAAAAGAAAGTAAATTGAATCTCTCTTGACTTCTTTGGTCCTTGATTGATGTTTTCTTGAGTGTAAGGATCCTAAATACAGACGGAGTTCCAGGCCTTCTTTAGAGAAGGGATGTGTAATGACAGGTGAGCACTTATCCCTGATTTTCTTTTTGTCAGATCTCTGACTCCGGGTTAATGAGCTGTTCAGTGCTGAAGTCTGAGAGTCCTGGATACCTCTGCCTCTGTGCCCAGGCAAAGAAAGTCAGCCTGTCAACCTCAGAACCTTGGCACTGGCCCAGAGTGGCCCCCCAAGGTTCCCCAAGGATGGGAAGGAGCCTGGGCTGGGGGGGAGGGGCAAAGCCCCAGATGTGAGCCTCAGCTCTGCCACTTAGTGCTTCTCCCCTCCCTCTTCCGCTCCCACCTGCTCTCTCCACCCTCCTTCCTTCTGCAGATGTGTTCTAAGTGCCTGTTCGGGCCAGGCACTGCTTTGGGTACTGGGAATACAGCAGTGACCACGGCAGACAAATTTCCCACTTTTGTGAAATTTTTGTTCTATTGCAGGGAGAGAGAGACAATAAATAGACTAGTAAATTTATTTTTAAAAATCACACTGGGATACATGTCACTCAGAAAATTAATATAGGGTGACGTGGCACTTGATTGGGTAGCTCTTTAGATTGGACGTCAGGGAGGCTTCTGAAGATCAGAGTGGTAAAAAATGAAATAGGATCCATATCACCAATTCTCATAATGTGGCCATTATGAGGAATAAGTACCATTGTATATGAAAGTGTTTTATAGACTATGTAATAAATGTAGCACATTTTATATTTCATCTGGCAAAATTCCTTGAGGGCAAGCATTGTGATTAATTAATACTTGCAATCTCAGTCCCTAGCATGGTAGTAACTGCAGGTTGAAAAAATTATGTATCTAAAACTGGGAGTTCAGAGGGAATTTTTAAGAAATAAAATAAGATGATGTCTGTGACAGGCCTTTGTTGAAAGAAGACAGTATTCCATCCACTCTTGCCACGCCACTACTGGGCTTTGCTGGTGATTTCCATCCATGATGCCCTGCGGAGAGCAGAGTAGGTTCCCTGGGCATCACTAGGGCACAGAGGGACGGAGAAGAACCGGCAATACTGTGAGTGTAGACTTCCCGGGGAAATTCCAGATTGCTTTTCTTGCTTTTCAGGGTCTTCTTAACCCAGAGCAGAGGCTAACTTCTCTGAAATTGTGAAGAGAGGCCATAGGCTCCCTCTCGCCCTGCACAGCTGGCTGGAAGGCTTCCCTTCCCATGCTTCCGAAACCTTTGCCTTCCTGCAGCCCCGCTGCATCTCTCTCTTCCCTCCAGTCTGGAACCTGGCTCATTGGGTGTCCAGGGGACCTCAGTCCATTCTGCTGACTGGTGGCTGTGACTCTACAGACCTGCTCCCCTCCCTGTCACCCTCCCTGGGGGTTGAGTCATTGCAGCTCACCTACTGAATCCTGTGAGTCACGGCTTTTCAAACATGCAGGTGTGAATCACTCAACTTGTAGCCCTTGAGATGTCTTGGGTGACAGCTGAGGGAGAAGACTGGGTGCCTGTCCCTGTCCCTCACCTTCCCATTGCTTTGTCGTGCTTCCTTCACTGAGGACCCAAAGCTCCCATCCCACAGCCCTTCTCTAGGGCCTCAAGACCAGTTTATGGGGTACATATGAGTGGGCATTCACTCATGTGGTAGGAGTCCTTTAAGTAGAACATCCCGTCCCAAAGTGTGGTTCCTGGACCAGCAGCATCAGCATTATCCAAGACGTCCTGAATCAGAACCTGGGACTGGGTGAGTGTGATGCACATTAAAGTTTGAGAACCACTGTTAGAGGCACAGATGAAGAGATGCACCAGAAACTTGGTACATCTTATACCTTTTGAGATAGAGACATTGTTATTCCTGTTTTTATAGGAGCAAACAAAGGCCTCTAGAATCCGAGATCACAGTAGGTGGTAGAGCCCTGGATTAGAATCCAAGCATTGGCTCCAAAGCCAGAATCACTGTGAAGTTTATACCCCTAATTAAAATGCAAATATATCTGGAGACATCTATTACTAACCATTAACACCTTAGTGCTAATTACTCCCCTGGCCATTTACAGTAGACTTCTGAGAAGAGAGCTGGAGCAGCTCAGTAGGTGGTGGTATCTTGTGGGTGCTTTCACTGCTTTGGTAATCTCTCCTCTGGTTAGCTCTGGCTGGGTTCCTCCTCCAGATGGGAACGGAGTGACTGATCCTTAAATATAGGAGCTCCCTGGTCCCCGTACACTCTCCTAGAGGGACTTTAACCCCTCCCTTTGCTTCAGCCATCACCCATATGATGATGACTTCCAAATTTGTTTTCCAACCCAGGATTCTCTTTTGTGTGTTAGAATTTCTCTCCAGCTGACTATTGGGCATTTCTGTTTCAACACCTCATAGTATCTCAAACTTACCTTGTCCCAAACTAAACCCATCATCATTTACAAAATTTCGTTTTCTTCTCATAGAGCCTCTTTCAGCAGGTGGTACCACCATCCATTCAGTTGACCAGGCCAGAAATATGGATGTTATCTGTGACTCTTCTTCCTCCTTTTTGCCTTGTCTCCTCACCTACATCTTGTTAGTGAGGACATTCTGCTGACTGTTCCTCCTTAATGCCATGGAATTCCGGCCCTTCTCCCTTCTTCCACTACCACTGGACTCATCATTTCTCTCCTGGTCTACTGCACCTGTCTTGTCTCCGTATTCTGTACTGTGACCACAACCACCTTTCTAATATGCAGATGTGAGTATGTCATTCTTTCTTTTGACACCACTCCATGGTACCTTTTTTCAGAATAAAGTATGTATGGCATGATGTGTAAAGCTTTTCATGGTCTAACCCCCTGCCTGCCTCTCCAGTCTTGTTTCTAGATATTTCCACTCATTTTCTCCCTGTACTCTGCCCCACTGGACTACTTCAGTTACCTAGACCTGCCTTCCCCTATTAAGCCTTAATACCTTCACCAGTGCTAGTTCAACGTGACCTTTCCTAGCCCCTCCTCAAAGAGCCTGGCTCATCCTTGCCTATTCTACCAAACTCAGTGACTTATTCCAGGAAGATTTCCTTGATTCTCTTCAAGCTGTGCCAGAACCTCTTCCTTTGTACTCTCTCAGTGTCTTGTGCTGTAGTGTTGTCATTGCCAGCCTCTTTTCTAGAGTGTGAAATCTTTGAGAGCAGGAATTGTTTCTTTTATTTATGTCTTCTCAAAGCTTTGCACTTAGCAGGTGACTGATAAATTTCTTGAATATGTAAACAAGTAGAGAAGCCACTCTGGAACCTTCGACTCATCCTGATTCTCCTTCCCTCTGTTGTGTACCATCTTCCCTGTGATTGGGTCATTATACTCACCAACTGTGACTTTAACAGAGTCTTCATCATTTGTTGACTTGGAAATGAAAGCAAGAACCCATCAACTTCTCTCAGAGAAAGTGGTGAGTTGACTGAAGGCTGTGATACCATGGAGTGTGTGTGAGTATGTGTGTGTGTGAGTGTGTGTGTGTGTGTGTGTGTGTGTGTTTGAAAGTGGTCCCATGAAGCCTGAAGTAGAAGAATCCAGGTAGATTCTATAGTCCTGCTAACTTTGTATCCAGTAATTTTTAATATATAGAAAGTTGAAAAAGGGTTTTCTTCGGTTCCCCCATTTTTCTCCTGTAGGATAAAGAGTGTGTTTCAGTTATAACTGTATACCCATGGCTCCTCAGTATGCTACCTGGAACATAGTAAGTGCTAAATAAACTTTCAGAAGGGACTTAGCCAATGGAAAGAGCCCTATGAAAGGTTTTGGATTGGGAGCCTGAGGACAGGATCCATGAGTCCATGACAGGACCAACTTATTCCCATGGCTTTGAGTACCATCTTATGCCCCAGACTCCTATGTAAGTTTACTTTTTCAGTATAATAAGTCATCCCCAAACTCAGTAGTCTAAAACAGCAAACATTTAGTATTTCTCACAATTATCTGGGTTGGTTGGGTAGGTTTGTTTGTCCTGGGCCAACTTGGCTGGAGTTGGATTGTCTAGTTTGGCCTCACTTACATGTATGGGTCATCAGCTGAGGCAGTGAGACAGCTGGAATGGCTGGAGCCTCTCTCCTCTTGGTTACTGATCCTCAGAAAGGCTAGCCAAGGCTTGTTCACATGGTTGTGGAAGGGTTCCCAGAAGCAAGAGAGAAGGCAATCCCCAGAAGGCAATCTTCAATGCACAAGCCTTTCTCAATACTCCGCTTGTATCACATTTGCTATTGTTTCACTGCCTAAAGCAAGCTACAGGGTCAAGGTGAGATTCACTGTGGGAAGGTCCTCCAACAAAGTAGACACCAAGATCAGATTAAATGTGCAAAGATTTTGTTGGGGGGAAACTCCTATGAAACGTAATGGGGAGGGAGCTGGGAAAGGCTGGAAGAACTATCAGAGCACTGTGCAAGTCTGACCCTGAGTGATGGGTAGAGGGAAGAAGGTTGGTACCAGGGTCTCAACCTGCTCTGCAATCTAAGGATGCTCGGCAAGGCTGTTGGGAAGCTCTCCAGCCCAAGTCAGCCATCAGACGGGTCCCATGTCTCCCAGGAGTGGGCCTGCCTTAGTGTCCCTGTCCTGCTCCCTCTGTGCAAATTCGGTGTTGGATTTCAGAGCCCAGCAGCTGGGGTTTTTGGTCAATTAAGCACCCTGTAGTTAGACGTCTGCCAGGCGCATTCTCAAACAGTTTATTGCAAGTCTCTAATTTATGCCTCCAGCTCAGACTTCTCTTCTAAGATCTGGACCTCTAGATCCATCAGCTTTTGTAATGTCTCCACTTGGCTGTCTCAGAGCCATCTCAGACTTAATATTTTCAGACTGAACTCTTGATCTCTACAACCAAATCTACTCCTCCAGCTTTCTTGTCTTGATGAGTGGCACCTTCATCCAGTCACAAGTCCAGGGTCACTGTTGATACTTGCACCTCTACATGTCTTTAGGCAATCCATTATGAAATCCTGACAGTCTAACTGCCTGAATACCTCTTGATCCATACTCTTATCTATACAACCCGTCCCCCACCTAGACCAAGCCACCATCATCTCTTATTTCGATGACAGGGCAGCCTCCTAACTCATCTCTCATTAGCCATACCTTGTCTTATGGCACTTCGCTTTATCACACTTTACAGATATAGAGTTATTTACAATTTGAAGGTTTGTGGCAACCTTCTATGGAGCAAGTCTTTTGACGCCATTTTTCCAACAGCATTTGCTTATTCGTGTCTCTGTGTCACGTTTTGGTATAATTCTTGCAATATTTCAAATTTTTCATTATTGTTATATTTGTTATAGTGATCTGTGACCAGTGATTTTTGTTTTCTTATTAATTTTTTATTGGAGTATAGTTGCTTTACAATGTTCTGTTGTTTATACAGTACAGCAAAGTGAATCGGCCATACGTTTACATATATCCCCTCTTTTTTGGATTTCCTTCCCATTTAGGTCACCACAGAGCATTGAATAGAGTTCCCTGTGCTATACAGTAGGTTCTTATTAGTTATCCATTTTATACAGAGTAGTATATATATGTCAGTCCCAGTCTCCCAATTCATCCCACCTCCCCCCGCTTCCCTGGTATCCATATGTCCATTCTCTACTTCTGTGTCTCTATTTCTGACCAGTGACTTTTGATGTTACTGTTGCAAAAATACTGCGATTCACTGAGGACTCAGATGATGGTTAGCATTTTTTTAGCAATGAAGTGTTTTTTAATTAAGGTGTGTACATTGTTTTTTAGACATAATGCTATTGCACACTTAATAGACTACAGCATAGTGTAAACATACCTTTTATATGCATTGGGAAACCAAAAAATTCGGGTGACTTTATTGCAATATTTGCTTTATTTTTTCCCTTCATTTTTAAGTTGAACTATAGTTGATTTACAATGTTGTGTTAGTTTCAGATGTACAGCAAAGTGATTCAGTTATACATATTATATAAATCTATTCTTTTTCAGATTCTTTTCCATTATAGGTTATTACAAGACATTGAATATAATTCCCTGTGCTATACAGTAAGCCCTTGTTGGTTATCTATTTTATATATAGTAGTGTGTATATGTTCATCCCAAACTCCTGATTTATCCCTCCCCTGCAATATTTGCTGTATTGCAGTGGTCTGGAACCAAGCCTGCAATATCTGGCTTTTGCCCGCCCCCTCTCCCTGCTGTGGCCACCTCCTCCCGGTTCTGTCCCTTTCCCTCTTCTCTGCCTGCCTCCAGCTCATTATGACTGAAATGAAAGGCGGAGGCATCTCAAATGAAATGTCACAACAGGCATTACTCATTGTGGTAAGGCTGGCTGGCCAGGGAGTAAGCAGGGCGCAGTACCTGGCCAGGTGAGCCCGAGAAAGGTGCCTGGGGAACTGGGCGGACACAGCCCAAGTGTGACGCATGGCTGCAGCCGCTCTGGCCCCTGCTTCTGTCCTGCTCTCTCCCCTGTGTGTGGGGCGAGCCTTGCTGGCATCCTAGAATTGTTGAAACTCTGCTGTTGAAACATAGAGCTGCCCAGGTCGCTGTGACAGGGTTTCTCTGTGGATGGGTGAGTCCAGAGGTTGTCAGACGAGTAGTAACCAAGTGGATGGGGACTCAGTTCTGTGGTAGAGGGCTTAGAGCACCAACCTGGGGTCAGGCAGCTTTCAGATCCGGTCCTGCCTCCCCCATTCATTCCTAAACGGCTCTGAGCAGGTGAGTTACTTTCCCTGAATCTCAGCTTCCTTAAATGTATACAGGAGTAGGTCCCACCTCTTAGGATTTGTGTGAAGTTTGAATCAGTATAAGCAATCAACAAATACTAGCTAGAGATGATTGAGACTTGTTTAAGGTCAGGGATGGTGCTGAACTCTGTGGGGAGGGGAGAGAAAGCAGAACGGTAGGCAGAGATCTGGCTGGGCACTGCCAAGGTACCCGTGGCCCACCTTCTTCCTCTGCTATCCTGTGGCATCTCAGAACCTCAAGCCCACTAGGCATCCATAAAAGTTGATTAAATGAACATATAAAATATTTGAGGGAGGCAGAGAGTCAAGATTGTCTTGGGTCCCATATCCTTTTAGTCATACCTTTGATGGGGATGTAAAGTTGTGAGGGTTTGGGGGATGCCAATTTGTAGAGGCCATTCAAACCATTAAGACAAACACAATTCTGTGAAAAATACAAATTGCACTCCATTTTATTGTTTTACTCTGCTTTTTAAATTTTTCAGAGCAAAATTCTCAAAGTCCAAATATAAAGTACAAATGACGGGAATTCCCTGGCGGTCCAGTGGTTAGGACTTGGCGCTTTCACTGCCAAGGCCTGGGTTCGATCCCTAGTCAGGGAACTAAGATCCCGCATGGCGTGGCAAGTACCAAAGTACTTGCTTTGTAAACCGTATGGCTTGAAATATGTATAATGTCAGCTATTATGTGGGAAGTAGCTCCTGATAGGGTTGCTATTTTGTTTGGCCTATAAAGGTAGAGGGTACTTGAGGTTTGCATTGCTATTAGCCTGTCATAGAAGAATTTTAATTCTTGTTTTCATTGATCCTGAAGCAATCTTCTATTTTGAGAGGTAGGAGGATCTTTGAAGGAGTCCCAACAGATGTAATTATACCTCAGACCTCACCCCAAATCCAGTACATCAAACAATTATTAAGCCTCTAGTCATGTGATTCCTAACCTTTGGAGTCATAGAATCCTTTGAAAATTTGATGAAGGCTGTGGACTCGACCTGGTAAAATGGATACCTCAAATATTCATACAATATCAGGATGCCAGAGCCTCATGAAGCCCATCCTACTTGGAGTTTGAGTGGATCACGTCACATGAAGAATATTCTCAGCATCGTGAGTCATCCACAGAGGACTGGGCAGAACTCAGAGGACAGAAATGCCAGGTGGAGAGGTCGGCCTGGGCCCCACCTTTGCCAGTGCATCTCTCCGGTGTCAGGACTCACCAGGGGCATCTCCATTCTCATTGTGCAGACTTGCCGTCTCTGAGGATGCCTCCTGCCTCACACAGGGACAGGGTCTCCCTTCCACAGCTGTGGGCCCTGATGCCCAGAAAGTTGGCTGTGGGTCACTGTGGCCCATGGGAAGTAATTCACAGGGACACATCAGAGGGTGGCGTGGAGGGTGGATGACATCATTCCCAGTCCTTTCCAGCGTGAACTCTGTGGAAGGGGCTTCCCTTCTGGTCTCAGCCTTTGCTCGCGTTCCTTTCCTTCCTAAAATGCACTGCTCTCTCCTCTTTGCCCATCTTCCAGCGTCCCATCTCCTCCAGCAAGTACTTGGCATCTTTCCCAGCCCTTGCCCCTACCCTCCTCATTCTTCTCTGAACCAGAGTATCCTTAAGGCCCTCACATCCTCTGAGTTACACGTTCCCACACTCCTTGTCTTTTAGTTAACTTTTCAGCTGTAGTTAGACTTGACTGTGCAGTTAGAGGGCAGCTTCTCAAGATCAGAGACTCACCTTCTGACTGGCTACCTAGAGGCTCAGAGTGGGAAGTGTCAGTAGAAACCAAATATGTTATTTAGGAGAGCAGCCAGGGAGAGGCAAGAAAGCTCCAGTGAAAGCTGTGCGGACTGTGAAGGGAGAGTCTAGAGGAGATGACTGTGGATTGCTTTTTTGTTTTTTGTTTTTTTATAATTGACATATAACATTTTATTAGTTTCAGGTGTACAACATAATGATTTGATATTTGTATACACTGAGAAATTACCACCACAATAAGTCTAGGAGAATTGTGTTCTTATCCCAGTTATGTCACTGTTTAAAAAAATTTTTTTTGTTTTTATTATTTTTCCTTTTTAAAAATTGAAGTACAGTTGATTTACAGTGTTTCAGGGGTACAGTTTTATATGTGTGTGTGTATGTGTGTGTGTGTGTATATATATATATATTCTTTTCCAGATTCTTCCCCATTTAAAGATTATTACAAGATATTGAATTTAGTTCCCGGAGCTACACAGTAGGTCCTTGGTGTTTATCTATTTTACATACAGTAGTATGTATCTGTCAATCCCAGATTCCCAACTTAAGGAGATGACCATGTTTTTAAAACTCTTCTTTCCTCCTCCAGAAATTGTTCCATTTTGCTTCTTAATGCAGTACAATTCCAAAAAAAAAAAAAAAAAAAAAAAAGCAGTACAATTCCTCCAAAGAGTTTCTTGTACTTGTTGGGTCCAAATTCTCTCCCTTTAATTCTCTTCTTTTTAAAGTACCTTTTTATTGTGGAAAATTTCAAACATATACTAAAGTAGAGAGAGTAGTGTAATGAACCTACAAGTGACCACAACCCAGCTTCAATAATTATCAACTCATAACCAACTTTTTTTACCTCAATCTCCCTACTCTACCTCCCCACTAGATTATTTTGAAGCAAATCCCAGTCATCATATAACTCCATCCATAAATATTTAAGTACTAGGCTCTAAAAGATAATGGATTAACAAAAGACCATAATAGCATTACCACACTCCCCAAATTAACAATAATTTCTTAGTATCTTCAGATACCTAGTTGGTGTTCAGATTTCTCCAATTGTATTATTATTATTATTATTTTTACATTTGCTTAGATAGTTTATTTCCATAAGTGGGAAACATGAGCAATGCTCTAAGGTTCACTTTTTTTTTTTTACATCTTTATTGGAGTATAATTGCTTTACAATGGTGTGTTAGTTTCTGCTTTATAACAAAGTGAATCAGTTATACATATACATATGTTCCCATATCTCTTCCCTCTTGCGTCTCCCTCCCTCCCACCCTCCCTATCCCACCCCTCTAGGTGGTCATAAAGCAACAAGCTGATCTCCCTGTGCTATGCCACTGCTTCCCACTAGCTACCTATTTTACGTTTGCTAGTGTATATATGTCCATGCCACTCTTGCTTTGTCACAGCTTACCCTTCCCCCTCCCCATATCCTCAAGTCCATTCTCTAGTAGGTCTGTGTCTTTATTCCTGTCTTACCCCTAGGTTCTTCATGACATTTTTTTCCTTAAATTCCATATATATGTGTTAGCATATGGTATTTGTCTTTCTATTTCTGACTTACTTCACTCTGTATGACAGACTCTAGGTCCATCCACCTCACTACAAATAAATCAATTTCGTTTCTTTTTATGGCTGAGTAATATTCCATTGTATATATGTGCCACATCTTCTTTATCCATTCATCTGTCGATGGACACTTAGGTTGTTTCCATCTCCTGGCTATTGTAAATAGATCTGCAATGAACATTTTGGTACATGACTCTTTTTGAATTATGGTTTTCTCAGGGTATATGCCCAGTAGTGGGATTACCGGGTTGTATGGTAGTTCTATTTGTAGTTTTTTAAGGAACCTCCATACGGTTCTCCATAGTGGCTGTACCAATTCACATTCCCACCAGCAGTGCAAGAGTGTTCCCTTTTCTCCACACCCTCTCCAGCATTTATTGTTTCTAGATTATTTGACGATGGCCATTCTGACTGGTGTGAGATGATATCTCATTGTAGTTTTGATTTGCATTTCTCTAATGATTAATGATGTTGAGCATTCTTTCATGTGTTTGTTGGCAGTCTGTATATCTTCTTTGGAGAAATGTCTGTTTAGATCTTCTGCCCATTTTTGGATTGGGTTGTTTGTTTTTTTGTTATTGAGCTGCATGAGCTGCTTGTAAATTTTGGAGATTAATCCTTTGTCAGTTGCTTCATTTGCAAATATTTTCTCCCATTCTGAGGGTTGTCTTCTGGTCTTGCTTATGGTTTCCTTTGCTGTGCAAAAGCTTTGAAGTTTCATTAGGTTCCATTTGTTTATTTTTGTTTTTCTTTCCATTTCTCTAGCAGGTGGGTCAAAAAGGATCTTGCTGTGATTTATGTCATAGAGTGTTCTGCCTCTGTTTTCCTCTAAGAGTTTGATAGTTTCTGGCCTTACATTTAGGTCTTTAATCCATTTTGAGCTTATTTTTGTGTATGGTGTTAGGGAGTGATCTAATCTCATTCTTTTACATGGACCTGTCCAGTTTTCCCAGCACCACTTATTGAAGAGGCTGTCTTTTCTCCACTGTACATTCCTGCCTCCTTTATCAAAGATAAGGTGACCATATGTGCGGGGATTTATCTCTGGGCTTTCAATCCTGTTCCGTTGATCTATATTTCTGTTTTTGTGCCAGTACCATACTGTCTTGATTAATGTAGCTTTGTAGTGTAGTCTGAAGTCAGGGAGCCTGATTCCTCCATCTACGTTTTTCATTCTCAAGATTGCTTTGGCTATTCGGGGTCTTTTGTGTTTCCATACAAATTGTGAAATTTTTTGTTCTAGTTCTGTGAAAAATGCCAGTGGTAGTTTGATAGGGATTGCATTGAATCTGTAGATTGCTTTGGGTAGTAGAGTCATTTTCACAATGTTGATTCTTCCAATCCAAGAACATGGTATATCTCTCCATTTATTTGTATCATCTTTAATTTCTTGCATCAGTGTCTTATAATTTTCTGCATACAGGTCTTTTGTCTCCTTAGGTAGGTTTATTCCTAGATATTTTATTCTTTTTGTTGCAATGGTAAATGGGAGTGCTTTCTTGATTTCACTTTCAGATTTTTCATCATTAGTGTATAGGAATGCCAGAGATTTCTGTGTATTAATTTTGTATCCTGCTACTTTACCAAATTCATTGATTAGCTCTAGTAGTTTTCTGGGAGCATCTTTAGGATTCTCTATGTATAGTATCATGTCATCTGCAAACAGTGACAGCTTTACTTCTTCTTTTCCAATTTGGATTCCTTTTATTTCCTTTTCTTCTCTGATTGCTGTGGCTAAAACTTCCAAAACTATGTTGAATAAGAGTGGTGAGAGTGGGCAATCTTGTCTTGTTCCTGATCTTAGTGGAAATGCTTTCAGTTTTTCACCATTGAGGACGATGTTGGCTGTGGGTTTGTCATATATGGCCTTTATTATCTTGAGGAAAGTTCCCTCTGTGCCTACTTTCTGCAGCCTTTTTATCATAAATGGGTGTTGAATTTTGTTGAAAGCTTTCTCTGCATCTACTGAAACGATCATATGGTTTTTCTCCTTCAATTTGTTAATATGGTGTATCACGTTGTCCAATTGTATTATTTTTTAAGAAGCAGTTTGTTTGTTTAAATCAGGATCCAAATAAGGGCCACACCTCATATTTTGTTGAAAGGTTTCTTAAGTCATTTATCTGTAGGTTACTTCACCCCACTTTTTTCTCAGCCTCATGGTTTATTTGTTGAAGAAACTTGGTCATATTTTCTGTAGATTTTCCCACATTCTGGAGTTTGCTGGTTGCATCCCCATCGGGTTGTTGAATGTTTTTGTTCCCTGTAGTTCCTGTAAGCTGGCACTTAGTTCCATCTGGTTCAGATTTGCTTTTTTGTTACTTTGTAAGATTACTTCCTAGGGGGTGGTGGGTATTTCCATCAGAGGCACATAATGTCTGGTTGTTTCCCTTCATGTGACACCAGCAGTCACTGAAGATTATTGCCTGGGTTAGAGTTGGAAAACTTTATTAATGGCCAGTAAGTATTTTAGTCTGTGGGCCATGCAGTCTCTATCACAACCACTCAACACTGTGATTGTAGTGTGGAAGCAGCCAGAGCCAATACATAAGTGAATGGGCACGGGTGAGTTCCAGTAAAACTTTACTTAGACAAAAACAAGCAGACCAGATATAACCCAAGGGCTATAGTTTGCTGACCCCTGCCTGGATTGTTTATTTCCTTATGGGCTTGCACAATGCCAATATCCTAATCCTGTCATTCCTTCTTCATTTATTAGTTGGAATCACTTACAGAGAGAGATTTTCCCCTGCACTATTCGGCTATTCTGTTCTTTTTTTTTTTTTTTTTTTTTTTTGTGGTACGCGGGCCTCTCACTGTTGTGGCCTCTCCCGTTGCGGAGCACAGGCTCCGGACGCGCAGGCTCAGCAGCCATGGCTCACGGACCCAGCCACTCCGCGGCATGTGGGGTCTTCCCAGACCGGGGCACGAACCCGTGTCCCCTGCATCAGCAGGTGGACTCTCAACCACTGCACCACCAGGGAAGCCCTATTCTGTTCTTTTTGGTCCTTCTTTAATGAGGCTCCCTTCTGCCCCACTCCGCCAAAATTGTTCTAAGATCATCAGTGACCATCCTGTTGCTAAATCCATTGTTCTGTTTCCAGTTCTCATCTTGAGATACTTGACCTCCTGGCAGCATTTGACATAGCTGATCCCTCGTTCCTCTGTGAAATGCTTCACCTGACTTCAGCACCCACCACCTCTCCTGGGTTCTTCCTTTGCCATAGGTAACTCCTTCTCAGTGGCTTTTGTTAATTTTTCCTAATCAATCAATCTGTGAGTCTTGGATCCGCTAGGCTGAGTCTTTAGACCTCTTCTTTATCTGAATCGCTTCTCCAGGGTTCTAGACATAGATGACTTCTAAATATGTACGTATTTAGCTAAATATATATGTATATTAAATACTATGTTTAATATGATATGAGATAGGTAGCTCTTGCCTGGTCTTCTTTGTGAACCCTGCATATGTCTCTCCAAGCTGCCCATGAAACATTTCCCCGGAGATGTCTAAGAGAAATGTCAAACCTTACATGTCTAAATATGAATGCTTGATCTTCCCCATAAAACCTGCTGCTTCTTCAGTCTTTCCTATCTCAGTTAATGGAAACTCCGTCCTTCCAGGATCTAGGCCAAAAAATCTTAGTGTCATCCTTAATACCTCTTTTTTCTTTCACTCCCCACGTCCAATCTGTCAGCAAATCCTCCTTCAAAATATATCTGCTTCTCACCACCTCCACTGCTACCAACCTGGTTCAAGCTATTGTCACCCCTCCCCAAGATTGTTGCAGCCACCTGCTACTAACTGAAGCAGGTGGTCATGCCGCCCTACTTGGAGTGCATTCTCAACCCAGCAGCCCAAGGAACCCTTTAAAAACCATAAATCAGGGTATCTTACTCTTCTGCTCAGAACCCTTCAATGGGCTTCCCATCTCATTTAGAGTAGAAGCCAGAATCCTTAAAGTGGCCTGCAGAGCCCTACAGGGCCTGAACCCCACCTCCACCCCTTGCCTTTCTAACCTCATGTCCTGTAACTCTTCCCATGTGTCTCCCTGCTCCAGTCACACAGGCTCCCTGCTGTACCCATTATGCTAAGCACACTCATTGCCTCTGGTTCTTTGCCCTTGCTGCTTCTTCTGCCTGGGATGCTCTTCTGCAGATATCTGTGTGGCTTGCCCCTCACCACCTTCAGGTCTTTGCTCAGTGAGCCTTCCCTGATCACATTACTGTTCCCTCCACCCCTGCACGCCAGGAAAGAAGAAAGTCAAGATCTCAGCCAAGAGAAGGTGGATTGTCTTTACTCTGAGACCCTAATAGGGAAACTGCCCAGCTGAGACCACACAGGAGCATTTCCCTGCCTGTCCTCTTCCTCCATCCTGACTCCCACTGCAGCTGGTCTGGACTGTAGGTGAAGCTCCAAGATGGTGAGGGGAGTCCTGCCTTTCCCTCTCCCTCCATGCAGGACACCCTCGAACCCCTCCACCCTCTGAAACAGACCTCTGTTCCCTTTCCTTAAAAAATAAGCTCTCTGGGGGCTTCCCTGGTGGCACAGTGGTTAAGAATCTGCCTGCCAATGCAGGGGACATGGGTTCGAGCCCTGGTCCGGGAAGATCCCACGTGCCACGGAGCGGCTAAGCCCCTGCACCACAACTACTGAGCCTGCGCTCTAGAGCCCACGAGCCACAACTACTGAGCCCACGCGCCTAGAGCCCGTGCTCTGCAACAAGAGAAGCCACTGCAATGAGAAGCCTGCGCACCGCAACAAAGGGTTGCCCCTGCTCGCCCCAACTACAGAAAGCCTGAATGCAGCAACGAAGACCCAATGCAGCCAAAAATAAGCTGTCTGACTCCTCCGGGTTGCTAGACAAGCTGGGGTGTCTCAGAGCTGGGGGCTGGTGTGGGGACCCTCAGTGGATTCACAGCCAGCATTGGGGTGTTTTCTTCCACGTCTTCACTGATGAATCCTCCTTCAATGTTTTATTCTGGAGCTCGTGCTGGCCCAGAAAAAGGCCGCAGTGACCTCTTTGGGCCTTTCTTCCCTTCTGTCTGTCATCCAGGGATGAGCATGCCTTGGTGCCTCTCCATTCATCTATGTGAAAATTGTGTCTGTCATTTTGAATTTGAATCCACACCTGCCATCTGGAGACTTCTGGTCCCTGCTGGGGGGAATTTGGATGATGTCATGAAGTGGTGATGTCTGCAAGGCTGATGCCCTGGAGCCTTTCCCCAACCAGGCCACTCATCAGTCAGTCCTTGTCCTCACTTTGTAGCGTCAGAGACTCTCTGAACCGGATGGTACCCCAGTGATCGCCTAGTCTAACCCTCCAAGTCTCTTCTGCTACGTGTCTGAGAAGTGGCTCTTCAGGCTGCCTCACTACTTTTCAGGGTAGCTCATTCTACTTTCAGATAGGTCTAATTGGAACGTTCAGTCTAATTGAGTCTCTTGTTTCTCTCCTTGAAGGGTACTTCCATAGTGACTATTTCAACACTTACTCCTACAGTGAGGGCTGCCTAAAGGTAGAATCAGTTTAGGTCCCATTTACCAAGTGGTGAAGTTCTTAAAGGCAGGAATCCATCCTATCCATCTCTGTGTTCCCAGCACTTGGAATAATGTCTGGATCTAACAGATGCTCAGTAAATGTCTAAGACAATTATGAATGAGGAACTACTGCTTATTAAGCATTAATAGTGTGGCAGACACTGCTCTAAGCCCTTTATGTGCCTCCAAATAGCCCAATATAGTAGGCAGTGCTTTTATTACCATGTTTTTGGATGAGGAAACTGAATCTTAGAAATGTTAAGTACCTTTCTAAGGTGACATAGCTATGAACGGAAGTAGTGAGGATTCACACCCAGAAGTGTGGACTCTAGAGTTCACTCTTCTTTGTAGTATAATTTAAGGTTTCTTTCTTTCTCTTTATTTTTTTATTGTGATAAAATATGTATAACATAAAGTTTGCCATGTTAACCATTTCTAAGTGTACAGTTTAGTGGCATTAAATGCATTCACATTGTTGTACAACCGTAATCACCTTCCATTTCTATAAATTTTTCATCTTCCCAAACTCTGGAACTCCATACCCATTAAACAATCACTCCTCATTCCTTCCTTCCCTAGCTCCTGGTAAGTACCATCCTACTTTCTGTCTCTATGAATCTGACTACTTGAGGTACCTCATATAAGTGAAATCATATAATATTTGTCCTTTGGTGACTGGCTTGTTTCACTTAGCATAATTTCTTCAAGGTTCATTCAAGTTGCAGCATGTGTCAGGATTTCTTTCTTTTTTAAGGCTGAATAATATTCTGTTGTATGTATATATACCACGTTTTGTTTATCCACTTATCCATCAATGGAAACATGGATTGCTTACATCTTTTGGCTCTTGTGAATAATACAGCTATGAACATGGGTATACAAATATCTGTTTGAGTCCCTGCTTTCAGGAGTGGAATTGCTGGATCATATGGTAATTCTAAGTTTAATTTTTTTGAAGAACTGCCATACTGTTTCCCACAGTGGCTGCACCATTTTACATTCCCACCAGCAATGTACAAGGGTTCCAGTTTCTCCACATCCTTACCAGTACTTGTTATTTCCTGTTTTTAAAAGTTTTTTTTATTAATAGCCATCCTAATGGGTATGAAGTAGTATCTCACTGTGGTTTTGATTCACATCTCCCTCATGATTACTGATGTTGAGCATCTTTTCATGCACTTATTGATCATTTGTATATCTTTGGAGAAATGTCTGTTCAATTACTTTGCCCATTAAAAAATGGAGTTGCTTGTTTTGTTGCTGGTGTTGAGTTGTATGTATTCTTTATATATTCTGGATGCTAAACTCTTATCAGATACATGATTTGCAAATATTTTCTACCATTTTGTAGATTGCCTTTTCACTCTGTTGACAGTGTCCCTTGATGCACAACAGTTTTAAACTTTGATGAAGTCCAATTTATCTATTTTTCTTTTGTTGCCTGTGCTTTTGGTGTCCCATTTAAGAAATCATTGCCAAATCCAGTGTCATGAAGTTTTTTTCCTATGTTTTCTTCTAAGAGTTTTATGGTTTTAGCTCTTACATTTAGGTCTTTGATCCATTTTGAGTTAATATTTGTATATGGTGTAAGCTAAGGGTCCAAATTCATTTGTTGCATGTGGATATCCAGTTTTCCCTACACCATTTGTTGAAAATACTGTCTTCTCTCCATTGAATAGTCTTGGATCCCATGTTGAAAATCGTTTGACCGTATATGGGAGGGTTTATTTCTGAACTCTCTAATCTATTTTATTGATATATATGTCTGTCTTTATGCCAGTACCACATTGTTTTGGTTACTGTAGTTTTGTAGTAAGTTTTGAAATTAGGAAGTGTGAGACCTCTAACTTTGCTTGTTTTCAAGATTGTTTGGCTATTCAAAGCCTCTAGAATTTCCGTATAAATTTTAGGCTTGATTTTTCAGTTTATGCAAAAACTGTTGTTGGAATTTTGATACGGAATGCATTAAATCTGTAGATCACTTTGGGCAGTATTGAGATCTTAAGACTCTTAAGTCTTTTAATGTATCTTCTTTAATTTCTTTTAGTAGTGTTTTATAGTTTTCAGTGTATTTATTTAAAATTTTTTTCTTTATTTAAAATTTCCCCCAGCCACCTAGTTCCCCTCCTAGAAAGTAACCAATGTTACCACTTTCTCATGTATCCTTCCATTTCCATATATGTCTAAATAAGATTTTAATGTATAAGTTTCTCAGAACCAAATAGTAACATACATAACTTATTGTTCCTGCACCTAGGTATTTTTCCACTTAAGAATTGATCTTGGAGATCCTTCCAGATCAGGACACTGAAATCTGCCTCTCTCTTTTTAAAGGCTATATACATTCCATAATTTATTTAGCTGATGCCCTTTTGAAGGACATATAGGTTTCTTTTTTTGGGTAACATTTTGCTATTAATGCTTCAATGAATAAACATATAAATATGTCATTTGCACATATGCAAATATACATGAAGAAAATTTCCTAAAAGTAGAACTGTGGAGCCAAAGAGTGAGTTTAAAACTTTGCATTGTAGTCCCAAATTGCCTTCCATGGAAGTTGTACCAGTTTATCCATTTACCAACGTGGTGGCTGTTTCCTTGTATCCTTGCCAACATAGTGTGTTATCAAACTTTTTTGGTTCTAGACTATCTAAGATATTAGAAATGGTATCTCCTAGTTTAAATGTGTATTTCTCTTATTGTGATATTGAACACCTTTTCAGATATTAAGAGCCCTTTATATTTCCTCATTTGTGAATTGGTCATTCATATCCTTTGTACATTTTTCATGTTAATTTGTCATTATATGTTAAGAAAATTTGTCCTTTGCAGTATAGATGCAGAAAATAGTTTTCTAATTTGTCGTTTGGCTTTTGAAGTTGTTTATGTTTTTATGACAGTTTTTATGTAGTTGAATGTATCAGCCTTTTTATTACTGTGTTTTGGTTTTATATTGCTAACAAAGTCCTTCACAACTACAAAAATTAGACATTAAAATGCTAGCACTTTTATGGTTTCATTTGTTACATTTAGCTCTTTGATTCATTGATAGTTTATTTTGGCATAAGACTTGAGGGAAGGATCCTACTTAATTTTTTCCCATGTGTCTACTCAGTTGTCTCAGTACCATTTATCGACTATTCATACTTCCTCAGTGATCTGAAATATAATATTTCTTATAGATATTTGGGTCTCTTTCTACATTTTTAATTCTGTTCTATTGATCCATTTGTCTATTCATATGCCAGAATGCATGTTTTAATTAATGCAGTTTTATAATGTGCCTCAGTATGTGGGGACTAGTTATCTTTTGTAACATTTCTTCGTTAGAAGTTTCCTGGATATTCTTGCTTATTTATTGTTCCATGTGAACTTTAGATTAAACTTATCTAGCTCTCTCCCAGACTGATTGGTGTTTATGCATTCAGTTCATAAGTAAACTTTAGGGAGAACTTACGTCTTCAGAATGTTAAATTTCTTTATCCCTGAACGTGTTATGACTTTCCATTTGCTCAAGTTCTTTTTTGTCCTTAAGTAGTGTTTTAAATGAAACGTTTCTTCATACATCTTGCATGTTTCTTATTAACTTTGTTCCTAGCATTTTAGTTGTGTTTTCATTTGTTATTATAAGGATCCTTCCTCTTTTACTACTAGAGATCTCATTGTGCTCTTAGAAATTTAGTCACTACAGGTTTCCCACCCTCCTGGCCTGGGGTGTTACAGTGTCCTGAAAGGAAAATATCCTCCCAGACGTTGCCACTTATTCCAAATCTGGCCTATGATTTACTATCTGATTTTACTTTCTCAGTAATGGGCCTCTTTCAAGCCCATTATTATCATCTTACTAAAAAGCTCTTTTATATATGTGATTTCATTTGATCCTTACAATAACCTTGAGATGTTAACAAAGAGGGTATTTATTCATGTCCATTTTAAGGAGGAAGTCATTGTCAGTCAAGCAGATTGAGATGCTCTCCTGAGCTCACACGGGTGGGGCTGGACCTGCCCCTCCCCCCCACATTCTCATCCGAGTTCTTCCAATCACTGTCCTTGCCTCGCAGCCCCACACTCCTGTCCCATCTCCAGGAGGAGTCTTTCTGTCTCTCCTTCAGGGTTGCGCTCCATCCCAGTCTTCCCTCCTGAAGCCCCAGACTGGCTGCTCTGGGTCTGTGCAGGGATGAACCCGAAACTGCTCGGAGCATACCCCAGCGCCCAGCTGTGAGATACGGAGTCTGGTGCCCGCCTCTCTGTTGCTCACTGGATGTCTACTGAGGCAGTGGTTGGGAAAGTTTGTCATTTCCAGAGGTCATTCTGGCAGGTTGACAACCCAAATCATCTCATTCTGCTGCCTTGACTTCTCAGAGAGGACATGAAACACCCCCGCCTTCCTCTCCTGTCGTCTAGACACGGATTAAAGTCAGCCTTGCTTATTCGACTGCTTCAGCAGGGGTTGGCTTGTGCTCTGAAGGAGGTTCAGTGTTCCTTCCCTCACAGGGCATCTTTTCCTGGGCTCCAGGATCACCGGGGCTGCAAGGGGCACGCAGCCCTCCGGCACACGTGAGACCTGGCCGCAGGGGCTAAGGGGAAGCCCTCGGCCCAGGATGCAGAGCACAGAGTTTCAATGAGTGTTCACCTCCTGCCTCGCTTCCTTCCTCTTTTCTTCCTCCATAATTCTCAAAAATATTCACTGTTTTCTATCTGCCCACTTCCTTCAACTTCCACCAGACCAGTTATGCTGCCATCTTTCCTGGAGATTCATTCATTCATTTGCTCATTCAACAAGCTTTTATTGCTCTATGCCGGACACAGTTACAGTTGCTGAGGATGTAGCAGCGAACAAGACAAAGTCCCTGAGCTCAGGGAAGTGGGAGGAGATAAACAATAAGCAAGCTACCAGACAGGTAAATAAGATGGCTTCCCATAGTGAAGAGTGCTATGAAGAAAACCAAACAAAGGGATGTGAAGGAGGGAGATGTGGGCTCTCTCCCAAATTAGGTGGTCAAGGGAGTTGTCTAAGGAGGTGTTATTTGGTTTGAAACTTAAATGGTAAGAAGCTGACTATGCCAAGATCTGCAGTCTAGGGATAGGAGAGAGCAGTGCAAGGATCCTGAGGTAGGTGTGAACACGGCATGTTCCAGCAACAGACTGATGAGGTGGGAAAGTTGTGAGCAAAGGGAGGAAGAGACAAGAGGAGGGATGAGAAGGAAGCAAGGGCCTTATAAGCCAAGGTTAGGAGTTTGAATTTTAAGTATGACAGGGAGATTTTGGAGGGTTTTAAGCAGAGGAGGGACATGGTCTGATCCATATTTTAAGGCTATTCTGGCACCAAGAGACAAATATCAAAGGGCTCATAGCAACATTATTCATATTGGCTGAAAAACTAGAAGCAACCTAAATGCCCATCAACAGTAGAATGGATAAATAATGGACTGCCGTAGAACAATCAAAATAAACAAACTAGAGCTATACGCACAACACAGATGAATCCCCTAAAGAAAATGCTGAGTGAAAGAAGTCCAACGCAAAATAATACATGCAGTGTGATCCCATTTATGTAGAGTTCAAATATCAGCCCAAATCAGAACAATAGCTTTTAGGGATCCGTGGTTAGGTGGTAAAATATAAGAGAAATTGAAGAAGTGACTACCTTAAAAGCCAGGATAGGGGTTGTCTTTGGCAGGACAGGACGGGCAGTGATAGGGAGGGAGCACAAGGAGGGCTTTTGGGATAGAACTGGGAATGTTTTACTTCTTGACATTGGGGGTGATTGCACGTATGCTCATGTTGTGACAAACCACAGAGTTACATATTTTCGTTTTTTGTACTTTTCTGCATATGTGTTATAATTTACAATAAAAATGTGTACACACTGCACTTTGGCTGCCATGTGACAAATGGGTTGAAGGGAACCAAGAGTCGGGGGAGGACTAGCACTTTGCTGACTGCAGACATCCCGGCAAGTGGCGAGGGTGCTGGGACTGTGGTGGTTTCGCTGGAATGGTTTTGGGATGTGCTTTGGAGGTGAAGTCCATAGGACTTGCCAACAGATTGGGTGGTAAGTGGTGGTGATGAGGGAAAGAGCCATCTGGATGCCCCCTGAGTATTTGGCTTGCATGTCTGGTACCATTTCCTGAGAAAGAAGACTTGGGGAGGGGGGTGGGCTTGAAGGGGAGATAAAGAATTCTGCATTGGTTCTGTCAAGTCTGAGATGCAAATTATGTATTTAATGGAGAAACCAAGTAGGCAACAGTTTCCTAACTGGCTAGTCGACCTCCAGCCTGGTTCCCTTCATTGTATTCTTGACCCCGTGGTTCAAGCGATCTGTCTCAAGAATGAATCTGGTGATGCTGCTTCTCTTCCCCAAATCCTCCCAGTGACTCTTGCCCAGTGGGTAGAGGCTGAATTCCTCATTGTCGCCTCAAGCCACCATGCCCAGTTGGGTCCTGCCTCTCCAACTTTGTCTCCAGTGGCTCCTCCATCATCCCATACTGGCCAATAAAAGGACGGCAGGCTTTTACATGTACTGTCCTCTTTGTCTCCAGCTTCTTCCCTAGCCCTCAACCTTCATCTTGTGCCCAGTCTTCAAGTCTCACCTTGGATACCTGTTCCCCCAGACAGCCTTTCCATGTTTCTTAGCCCTCAGGACCCAGTGGGGTGCTGTCCTGTGTACTCTCAAACCCCTCCTTCATTTAGCTCTCCTGTTAGCACTCACCCCACAGCCCTGAAATAGCTCTTCATTTCCATCTCCTATGGTTGACTGTAAGCTAGCTGAGGGCAATGGCCAGGTCCTATTCACAGCTGCATCCCACACAGCTGTGCCACACCTGTTAAGGCAAATGCTCAACAAACATCTCTTGATAAGCTAGTATTTAATACACACTCTCTCCCACACACGTTCCAGGCACTTGTTCTTTCTCTTCCACCCACAAAACTTCCTCCTGGACTCTGTCCCTGCCAAGGCACACTTCGTATTGCTCCTTTCACAAGCATCCTGTCTCAGGCTACAGACGTCCCCCCAAGTCTTCTGAGAGTGCAGATGCTTTTCTACCTAAGGGTTTGAAAGGCCACCAAGGAGGAGGCACAGATGTTACCGGAGCAGCTGTGAGAAAGAGAAGAGAGAACAAAAATCAGCTTTTCTGGTGCCTCCCAGACAAAATGATCCAAAAATTGCCTTGGGGGAAACACTGGGTCTAAGTGACTGCAAATGCTGTTTGTTCTACGAGACATCTGGCAAAGCCAATCAAATGACATTATGTGTATCTTCCCTGCCCAGCGCTCCCACTTCCATTCAGCATGAATTCTCAAGGAGTCATTAAGTGGAAGAAGAGCCCCACAAAGTGTGCGCTGGACGGTGGCCTTTGTGGGACTGGGATAGGGGTGAGGTTTCTGCGCTGTTTGCCTGGGATCCTTAAGTCTTTTTTTTTTTTTAAGAATCTGTTGGCATACAACATTGTAAATCAACTATTCTCCAAAAAAAAATTAATAAAAAAAGAAATGACCAAAGAATATGCAGCCAAAAATATAGGGAAAAAGTATAAATGTTTGTCAAGTGGTTAATTAATAAAACTGTGATTTTTCTGGGAAAAAAAAAAAAAAGAATCTGTTGATGGAGCCCTGAATGCCTCTGCGGTTCACACTGGCCAGTTCAGCCTAAGGATTTAGCCACATCTGAGGTCATTCTTGCAATTTTGCTACTTCCTTCCTCCTGCTCCACTGATACCTGCCATCCCTAGGGATGATAGACTGAATTTCATCCCTGTAAGAAAAAAAAACGAGCTAACCCAGACCCTGGAATGAAAGACAGTGGCTTGAGGCTGGCAGAACTGGCCATTGTCCCAGCCAGCTCCCCGTTACCTGCCTCAGCAGAGGTGCCAGAGTAGGGAAACGTGTGGGTGCCCCGGCACAGACTGCAGACTCAGCCTGAGCTCCTGGGGAGCGGAGCTGGGGAGCAGCTGCCTTGCAGGGTGAGTGACCACTTGCCATCCTGATTGAAGGCGGTCGCCTTGGAGGGCTGGTGGCTTATTTCCTTGTAAAGCCTTTTCATAAGATCTCTGCGGACCCTGGGCTTGAGGTCCCTTGCAGTTGGTGTGAGCCTGGGCAATAGAAAACACCACTCGGGGTGGGGGCCTGCAAGACATAGAATCGCTTCATTCCTCCTCACTGTTGGGCGTGGTCACACGCTGAGACGGCAGCCTAGGTGGCCGTACCTGGGGTGTGAGCGTGCCACTGAGAAGGTCTGGGGCCTAAAGTAGCACCTCAGGGTCTGCTGGCTACAGAGGCTCCCTAGGCATCTGGCTGTGTGACTGCAGGGCTACGGCTAGAATGTCAGCTCACGGTCTGAGAGGAGACACAAATGGACACATGGGCAAGGCTGGTCTATCAGTAGAGCAGGGGGCTCACCAGGGGCTGGAAGAGATGTCAGAGAGGAGTTACCCAGTGTCCTCATTGAGGTCCAGGAACGTCGGATGACTTGCTCACGTCTTCCTGATTCTTGAGTGACCGAGCCAGGGCTGAGCCTAGACCTTCCTCCCAGCCAGGCGCCCTCTCAACACCTTCCAGGTTCCACTAGAGAGGAGGAGTGGGCTCTTGGGGCCACCAGGGGATACTGGGGGGCAGCGAGGTCACAGGAAGGAGGGGCTGCAGGGTTAGGTCCGCCTCCTCACACCTCACTCTTTTTAAAAAAAATTTTTGTTGGAGTACAGGTGATTTACAATGTTGTGTTAGTTTCAGGTGTACAGCAAAGCGAATCAGTTATACATATATCTGTTCTTTTTCAGATTCTTTTCCCATATAGGCCGTTACAGAGTATTGAGGAGAGTTCCCTGTGCTCTACAGTAGGTCCTTATTAGCTCACACCTCTCTTGAATGCAGAGCCAGGTGTTCCTGAGGGAAAGCCCGTCTGACATTTTCCATGGGCGACTGGGCACGAAAGGGCTAAGCCTGGGGCTTTGCCCAAAGTAGGCAAGCTCTAGTAGGGTGTGTGCTGGAGACTCCTGCACGGCTGAAGACTGAAGACAGCAGAGGTCAGTGAGGTCCATGAGCAGCATCACTCCGTTACCCTGCCCGTCCCTGTGCTCCAGCCAGCAGTCTCCTCCTGCCCCTCCTCTCTCCCCAGGCCTGCTCTCACCTCAGGGCACCTGCACTAGCTCTTCCCTTTGTCCGGAATGTGTTTCCTCGCATATCTCCATAGTTCTATCCTCCACTCCCTTCAGAAGTTTACTCAAAAGTAACTTTCTCTGGAAGATCTTCCTTGGTCATTCTTTCTAAACTTTAGGCCACTACATCTCCCTGCCTTATTTTTCTTCCTTAGCCCTTACCACCATCTAAAATGCCATTTGTTATACCTAAAAAAATTTTTTTGATATTGTTTCTATCCTCCATTAGAATGCAGGTGATAGGAGGTCGGGGATCTGTGTCTGATTTGTTACTTTATATAAGCCCAAACTGCCTGGCAGCCTGTGGTCAAAGGGAGAGGGCCACCATGGGTGTCACCAACCTTGGCTGCTGCAGGCTGCTATTGTAGACCCTGTTCTTCCTAATTACTGCAGGTTACTTTAAATTTTTTTTTTTTTTGGTTGTGTGGCATGCGGGATCTTAGTTCCCCAACCAGGGATTGAACCCATGCCCCTGCATTGAGAGCGTGGGGTCTTAACCACTGGACCACCAGGAAGTCTCTCCTCTAATCTTTCCTAAATCTCTTCTTGCAACCCTCCAGGCAGTGTTCCATTTGCTCAAGATGCTTCCCCCTGGGGAGTCAGCCAGTCTGGGGTGTGCGTTAATGCCTTTACTTTCTATTGGCTTTTAATTGAAGACTCTTGGGACCATGTTCCCTCCATGCAAAGGGCTGGATCTCTAATGGTGGGAATTCCAGGCATCACAGCCAAGGATAGGGCCTTCCTGACTCCAGGCCTCCAGTGGTTGCCTCTCAGATGCCGGAAGGAGGTGGCTGCTGACCCCACCTGCTGCAGGACCACTGCTTGGACTGTTCCATTATATGGAAGCAGACCTTGGGCAGTGCACTCTGAGGGCGGCCTGCCTTGCACCTGGGGTACAGAGTTCTTTACAGACTTCCTGAGAACAGAGCCGGGCACCCAAGACATGCTCGCTGACTGAATGTGGCCTAATCAAGGAGGACCACAGCTCTTAATGGGAACTTCCCAGAATTGCCTTATAGTTGAAAACAAGGAAATATTTACTCTCCCAAATTCCTTGTTTCAGTTCCCTTCTCCTCGACTTTGAAGAAAGACCACTACCTTCCTGCACAGAAATAAAACATCCCACAGGCTTGACTCACAGCCTCATTTATTTTAGCTCTAACCTGCTTTCTCTTAGGATTGGTCTAATTATCTCTAAAGCATACCTGTCCAGGAAGCCAGAAAGTTCCAAGCAACTTTCCAAGCTGAAGAGATACAAAGTAAGGGATGAAAGAATAAGAACGTATCTGAATATTCTTCCAACCCTGCCTTTTCTTTCTTCCCATCCCCATATGGTTGTCTGGCACTTTGGCCCCCGAATCAACATGCGGCTTGTTTTTGTACGGGGAGGCAGACAGGTTTCTTCTCAAGAAGGCTCCCATCCAGAGAGCCTCAGAGACCTGCTTACGTCTCCATCCCCAAACTAAAGACCCCACAGGTTCAGGGAGGAGGGGCGGGGATAAAAGGACCCGTCGTCACCTCTGATCCTCTTCCTCCTCCATCCATGATTCTGGGTCTTTGGGCCTCAAGCCTTCATTTACTTTACATGTTTTAGTCATTTGTGGGCTCATGAAGTCTAAACTCAGTGTGACTGTGTCCACTGTCCTGGGTGATGGAGTTGGTGACAGCAAATGGCCGCAGCCTGCCGGGTGGAGCGGGGAGTGGCCATTTCACCACAGAGGGCTTTTCTTGGTATTGTGCTCTGTGGGACTCTAGTCAGAAGTGTTCCATGACAGTAAATACTTCCCCTTCTTATCAAGAAACAACAAAATCCCAGCTGAACGCAGAAAAGTCATTTTGCAGAGCGTTAATTATTGACGCTGCAGGACAGCCACTCACCTCAGGGTGCCGGTCCAGAGACACCTGCTCACTTTACAGCCAGGAGGAAGAAGGCAGCTCTCAGGCAGAACCTACTCAGGGCCAGGCTTGGGGCAGTGGGAATAGGAGCTTGGTTCTCACCTGCTCAGGTGACCAGCAGGTGATACTTGGCTATTATTGAGATGGGCTGACTTTTCTGCTGGACCATCTCTTTGGACTGGCACCACCTGGTCACTGATACTTAAGTTGGTGGGGTTAGAGTGTGGGAGGGCGATGGGCAGGGTCACCTTCTCCAGGTGCCTTCCACCCCGGTGACTTGTGGCTCCAAAGTGAGCAGTGGCACTGACAGTTGTAATAATAGACTCAGTCCCACTCCTCGAAGTCATTGGTTTCGGGGAGGGAGGATGTGAACGCCAGTTGTGCCCAGCACTGAACTATCCTCTGAGCTTAGGTGAAGTCTAGGGGGACAGGTCAGGCTTGCAGTGGAGATGAAGGGTCACACTTGGGCATACTCGGACACCAGGGGAAAGAGAGGGGCATATATAACTTGGAGCTTCAGAACCCAAGGTCTACCTATCCTGCGGGAGGTTGGATCTCATCTTCCCCGCCCCACGTCTCGTCCATCCCTCATTTACAGTTGAAGAAAACATCTGTGATCTGAGGTACTGACTTAGAGAGTCTATGTGGTTTGCTCAGTGGCAGTTCTCTTTGTTATTATCTGAATGATGGGCCTTGATACAAGTTGCTGGGTCCCAGATATGATTAACCATTGCCGTGCTCTTGGGAAGCCGTGCATGGTGGCGATGAGTGTGTATATGTGTCAGGTGGGTGTATTGTTGCCTCAGAGATTTTCGTAGCTTCTAGCATAGACTGCACACTCTTCTGGGAGATACAAGCCAGATTTCCAAGAAAAGGGCTAATTTTCCTTCTCCTCCTCTTACGTGCCCAGGACATTTAAGGCCATGCTTTCAGCTGCTCTGCTTGTCATTTGTGTATGGAGACACTGATGTCTACTTAAAGACATCAAAAAGTACGGGGCACTGAGTCTTTAGGGAGCAGCAGTGAACTCTAGCATCCTCATTCAACAGACGTGAGCCTACAGAGAGTGGACAAGGGCACGTGGACAGGCAGTGGGTGTGGGGACAGGACCAGAACCCAGGATCCAACCCAGAGCTCCCGTCCAGTGCCTCCACTGGGTTCGCCGCTCCTCGTCATCTCCCGCGCGAGTCCAGAGAGGGCCCTGAAGGCGGGCAGGGAGGACAGAGCGGTTGGTGGACGTGCCTCACGGAGCTCCGCAGACAGCAGCATCCTTGGGAGGCTTTTGGGAACCCGTGGGGAGAGCAGAGAGGTGGCAGGACCGGGCTGGATGCTGTTATGGGACAGAGAGAAGGTCAGAGAGACATCACAGTGTGGCATAAACTTGGCCCTTGGTAGAGTTGATGCCCATGTTTGGGTGGGGACGGAGGCGCAGGTGCACCGTGGGGTTTATCCAAGGCCATGAAAGTCAGCAAATCCTGGTCTGGACTTGAATCCCTGTTTTCCAAGGAGCGGGACGTGACGGAGCTCTCGCTGTGGGCTGGGCTGGGCTGGGCTGGGGTAGGAGGCAGGGGCTACCGAGAGGAATCTGCAGGGAACTTGCCGTCTTGTTGGGAAGATGAGATCAGCACCGTAGGATTCAGGGCTAAGATGTGTTGTATGAAAACTCCAAGTGCTGAAGTTGTTCAAACAAGGGAATGGAGCCCTGGCAGGTAATAGAAGAGAGGTCTTGAACTAAAGCTTCCTGGTGGGTGAAATTGGAGAGGGAGGGAAGGTGTGAGGGCTGCCGGGGGGGTGGGGGGGGAGCATCTCGAACAAAAGCGCAGAGTTACTGGGTGACAATGGGGAGACAGGCCTGTGTAGAAAGGATGGATTCATGTGTGTGTGCATGTGCGTGCTTGTATACGTGTGTGTGTGTGCATATTGGCGTGTTGTGAATGAGGATCCAAGAAATGTTTGATGGAACCAAGTTGGAAATGTATTATCCTGATATCAGGATATTGAATTCTTAATTCCATTCTTACTTACCAACAGCTGTGTGACCTCAGGCAAATCCTGTCCCTTCTCTGTTCCTCAGTTTTCTGGGGTGTAGTTAGTTGCCTTTCCAGACCGCATCCAGCCTTAACTCATAAGAGAGGCATTTTGAGTAAAGACCCTCAACTCCTTGATTTTACTGCTTCTGAGATCTTCCCTGAGGATGACAGGCAGGGGACAGAGAGGAAGGGGGTCTTTTATGATCCTGCACCCTGGCCGGGAGACTGCCTTGGAGCTGCTGATATTTATTGGGAGAAATTCAGTGGCGCTCTCAGGCAAACCAGAGCCTGAATTAATGCCTTCATTATCCAGGCAGCCTTCCCTGAGGCCCTATTCTCCATTTTAATTTTGGGAAACTCAGGTATGTGATATTCTTCTTCTCTTGATCTGTCATCAGTCAGGCTGGAAACACTTTCCTGGAGCCCCAGTGGAGGATGTAAGTGATGGCTCCTGGTACGGGGAGCCCTCCATCACCCGGTGCTGGGAGGGGGCGGGTCCCTGGTAGCTGCTTCCCAAGAACAGGGGTGTCCTGTGGCAGAAAGAAGAGACACAGGGGAGCCCTGCCCTCTGGGGCTTTGAGCAGCCTCCTCTTTCCTCCCCCTCCTTCATCCCTCCCTTCACATCCAAGAGTGAGGGGACTCGATGTGCCCTCTGGTTCCATGTCTCTGATCTAACCTCACATGGGCTCGTAGATCTCAGCTCGCCCAGGATGGAGAGAATCTAAGACCGAATGAACCCTCACACATGTCATGTGCCTGCACTGACCCTGACCCCTGGGCATCAGAGTAGCTCTAGGACAACAGCCCTGCATAGAGGCACATTCAACCAGCTGAGGAGGAAGCGAGGATTATCATGAAGCAGTTAACCAATGAGAAGGCACAGCATTGCATTAAGTGGCCCAGAAGGTGTATGTGGAAAGAGATCAATGCAGAAGTGGCAGTGAAGTATGAGGGCTTTTTCAGTTAAAAGAGACAGAAATTCAGCTCCAGCTGGCTGAGAGTAAAAATGGCAGGTTTTAGTTCATGTAAGTGGGAAGAAGAGGGGTGGATCTAGATCAGGTTCAACTGGGCCAAGAGTTCAAACACTGCCGTTCTCCATTTTTCTCTTGATTGCTCCCCCTCACTCATGTTTTCTCCTCTGCTGCTTTTTGGGTATTGACTTTCTTCCTCAGTATTACAAATACACTTTGAATGGGGAGAAGGATGGTATTTCCAGGCTCCTTAATCTGAGTGTAGCAAAAGAGAGAGTTTTTCTCCTTCAGTACCCATAAATAAAATCTGAGGGAAGCACTCTGGCCCAGTATGAGAATGAATGACTTTGGTTGGGCCTCCATCTCATGGCCAACCCTGTGACCCTGGTCAGGTAGGTTCTATGATCTCCTTTCCCATCAGAATCACATGACTAAGGTGGGAGGAGCAGTGCCTTTAAAGAAGAGGGGGTGCTGGCCAGACAGTAGCACCAGATGCCCACTGTGGGGTTTCAGTGGCCCAGAGGTAATGATAGTGGCTCAGCTCTGAGGTGCCCTGGGACCCAAGCAGAATCGGATAAAGGGAGGAGGGAAAACTGGGACTGGGTGATTTGGGCTGAAAGGAACTCCCCTGGTTCAGGTCCACATCACAGTGTCCAGAGGGGTCTGATGACTTCAATTCTGATCTGGGTCCAAGAGCATGTGATGAGTGTGCGGGCCTTGCAGCAAGAGCTTCTAGGCAGTGGCTGTGCTCATCAGGTAGGGGTGAGTGTGTGCAGGTGCCGTGGTTCCTGTGGTCAGCTCTCTGGATTGGAGCAGGACAGGGCCTAAAGTGCAAATCAGGAAATGGAGGTAGCCTTAAAAATTACACCAAAATCTAGCAAAGGAAGAGGGGACACTGCCAGTCCAGAGAGACTGTGAGGCCAACCCTGGGTGTATATATCCTTGGTCTTATGATGGTCCTGTTCCTTGAAGCTGCCCTGATCTTCTCTGTCATGTTGTAGTCTAGGCAGGGCTGAGACTATAGGAGACAGGCTGAAGGGGCTGGAGGAGCTGTGAGCTGATGGGCCTTGAAGGATGGTGGAGAGGATTTAGGGAAGGTGGAGAAAGGCACAGAGTTAGAACGGGCATGCAAGTAAGAGTCAGGGAGCACATACAACTTTAGCCATCCAGACTGGGTTCCTGTCTCAACAGTCATCCCCCATGTCTCAGACTTGGAAATGGTCAGAAATATCTCCCCACCTCCTTTGCCTTATATGTCCCTATTTTTTCTATCCATAACCTCTACAGTTAAGGGATTAATTAATTCAACAATGTTTATTAAGTGCCTACCATTTACTAGGCACGTGCTGGTGCTGAGGATACAGGGGAGAACAAGACAAACACAGTTCCTATACTTTGGGAGGGAAGCAACCAAACAATAAAAAAACCAACTAAAGAAACCAATAAATGAAATAACTATAATTGGTGGCAAGTCCTATGAAAAAAACAAGGAGCTGGAAGAGAAAAACGGGAGGGGAATTCTTTTTTTTTTTTTTTAATTGAAGCACAGTTGATTTACAATATTGTGTTACTTTCAGGTGTACAGCAAAGTGATTCAGTTATTTGTATATTTTTCCACATTCTTTTCCATTAGAGGTTATTACAAGATGTTGAAGATAGCTCCGTGTGCTATACAGTAAATCGTTGTTTATCTATTTTATTTATGGTAGTGTGCGTCTGTTAGTCCCATACTCCCAATTTATCCCTCCCCCCCACCTTCCTCTTTGGTAAGCATAAGTTTGTTTTCTATGTCTGTGAGTCTGTTTCTGTTTTGTAAATAAGTTCATTTGTAGTATTGTTTAGACTTCACATGTCAGTGATATCGTATGATATTTGTCTTTCTTTGTCTGACTTACTTCACTTCGTATGATAATCTCTAGGTCCATCCAGGAGGGGAACTCTTTTGATGTTGTGTTAGGAAAGAATTCTCTAAGAGGTGACATTTAAATTTAGATTTGAGGCAGGAGCCAGCCATCTGAAGAGCAGGATGAAGAGAATTTCAGATAGAGGGAGTGGCCGGGAACATTGGAATACCTGAAGGAGGACTGGTGTGCCTGGGTTCCTCACTCATGAGCAGTGATGGAATTAAGGCAAGGTGGGTGGTTCATGCAGTAGGGAGAGAATGTACTGAGTGTCAGCCGGGACCACCTCTAGGGCTGAAGTCCCAAGGCCCACAAGAAGTGCTCAGGGTCCACGGTGTATCATGGAACATTGGCTGGTAAAGAATGGTCCCATCCTGGACTCTCCAAGACTGAGGAAAATGGCCTCAGTCCTGGAGCTGCAGAACTTTGGATTTTACTATGGAGAAAAAGTGATTTGGATGTTGTATCAGTTTTCTGCAGTGGCAGAATGCTTAGAGCAGCAGAAATCTGTCGTGTCACAGTTCTGGAGGCCAGAAGTAAGAAATCGGAATCACTGAACTGAAATGAAGGTGTCCATAGGGCTGATCGCCCTCTGGAGGCTCTTGGGGGTTGGGGGGGGGGTCTGTTCCTTGTCTCTTCCAGCTTCTAGTGGCTGCTGGCATTCCTTGGCTTGTAGCCACTTCCCCTCCCATCTCTGCTGCCTGGTCTCACTGTCTACTTCTGTGTCAAATTTCCCTCCGCCTCTCTCTTATATGGACACTTATCATTGCATTTAGGCCTACCAGGATAATCCAGGTGAATCTCCCTTCATCACATCTGCAAAGTCCCTTTTGCCATATAAGGTAACATTTGCAGGTTCTGGGATATTAGAATGTGGTCATCTTTGGAGGCTGCTATTTAGCCTACCCAAGATGTGACGGAGAAGGAGGAGGTTGGGGAGGGCGTGGGCAGGGTCCGGGCACCAGTGTCTGAAGTGGATATGCTTGGCACCTGGTTTGAAGCCCCACTGAGAACTGGTAAAAATACTTAATTATACCTCCAGCTATGATACTTCAGTTTTTCATTATATCTTAATCCTGTCATTCCCAGGAGAGGATTTGGCCAGCAGGAAAGAGGGATGAGAAGTTTGGGGTGGCAGAAACCCTGGGCCTCTCAGTTACATCAACTTTTTATGTTTTAAATAAAAAGCCTCCTGACATGGAATGAAAGGGCACAGAGCAGTGGGGAATGACGGTGTCCAAGCAAGTGCGGTTGATGTGGAGGACGGAGGATGGTGGCAGGGTGGGGGGGACTTCCACTGGCATTAACAGGGGGGTCCTTGTTGCCTTCAGTTCTCAGTTTTTATTGTTAGATTCTGAGAATTCACGGACTTGAATAATTATGTAAGATACGATTAAGTAAATAAGAACGCTGTATTTCCTAGAGCTGTCAAAGGAGCATTAAGGCCTCCTACCTAGACAGTCTTTCCAGAAATATTGAATTTCTTTTTATTATTTCTGAAGTTAAACAAGAATATACTTGAATACTTAATGCATTGGTCTCTCTGTTCACTGCCTCCTCTGCCACTTGTTAGCATCTATATCATCTGAAGGTGCTTGAGCACAAAGAGATAGATCAGAGACATGGCAGTGCAATTTGTAGACATCAGCTAAATTGCTCATTTGGCTTGCAGGTCGAGGTGGTGGTTATGATTTGAGGGTGAGGGTCCTCGTCTCTAAGCTCCTGGGGGTCTGTGCCAATGTCTACTCCCGTTATTCTGTCTCAGTGCAGGACTCAGGTTGGTGAGCCCTTTAAAATAAGGCATCTTTCCTGATTGGGAAGAAGGAGGGTGGGGTTAAGTGTGGGCTGGGGTTGTCCCCAGGCAGGACTAGTGAGCACTGCTCTGACCCGAGGGAGGGCAGGACAGGGACTTGGACTGACTCTCAATGCCCCTGTCAGAGTTGTCTCTGGGGCTTCAGTCATGCTGCCCTGGCTTCCGGACAGCAGCTTGGTATTGACTGTGCCACTGTCTGTTCTGTTTCATGCAGATCATTGCCAGCTACACATATTCGGAATTAATGGGACAGGTAGCTGTTTGGTTTCTGAAGAACTAAGGGCTTCCTCTGCTAAGCTAGAAGGGCCTGCAGGAGATCATCTCTCTGAGGTCCTGCGAGGGGTCTTCATTTATATATCCCACAAGCATTTAATGGTGTCTGCTCTGGGTCAGGTTCTGGGGGTACCACGAGGCATGGCACGAGCTTGGTCCCCAAGTAGCTTTTGTCTAATGAGAGAAACAGACAAGTAACGGGCAATCATAATAGAGTGGGATAAGGGCTGCTACCGGCCTGAGTGCCGGATGATCTGAGAGCACAGAGTCAAGGGTGGCTTTCTGAAGGCAGTCATGTCTACTGTGAAGTCTGAGAGAGAATTTGGGATTAGCCAAGTAAAAGGTGGAGGTGAACATTCCAGACAGAGGGAATAACATATGGCCAAGCTCTGGAGAGAGAGAGCATGTTGTGTTTGGGGAACCATAAGCAGTTTGGCATGAATGTAGTGTTGGGTGAGGGACGGGGGTGGGAAGAGTTGAGGGTGAACCAGGTACAGACTCCTCGGATGGGGCATTAAGGCAGTGGATCATAAAAGGGTTTAAACATGGGAGTGACATGATCAGACTCACACTTACTAATATTTTAGAAAAATCACTCTGGCTGTCGTGTGCAGAATGGCTTGGGGAAGTGTTAGGACTCTTTAGTAGGGACACCAGTTCAAGGACTGTTAGTCATCTGGACAAAAGACATTAGTGGGATAGACTAAGGTCTTGGCAGGGGGGATGGTGGGAAGATAAGATATTTGAAATGTTAAAAGAGAAGGAATGACAGGGCTTTGCAATTGTGAAGGGTGAGGGAGAAGGAGGAATAGAGGATGGCACCCAGACTTCATTTTCTGAGCAACAGGCCTGAATGATGACCTCATTTGCTCAGATAGGAAATACAAGAGGTGCAGCGGACTTTTAAGGAAAGATACTGGGCTTGAGATGCTTCAAGTGGAGATGACACTGGTCTGGAACACAGGAGACAGAGTAGGACATAAGAGGCAGACTCAGATTCTCAGCACGTAGATGGTAACTGAACCGATAGAGAGATGAGATCTTCCAGGAATAGCACTGAGTGAGAGGAGATGAGATCATCTATTGCTGTATAAAAAAGAGAAACTTAAGGGCTTAACACAACAACAGTGATATCTCACTGTTTTGTGGGTCAGGAATTTGGGCAGGGCTCAGCTGGGAAGTTCTTCTGTTCCATGTAGGGTTGACACAGGTCACTGATTGTATTCGGCTGGCAGATGGGCTGGTCTGGAGGTACAAGAGGCTTCACTCACACATCTGCCACCTTGGAGATGGCTGGAAGGTCAGGCTTGGCTGGGACTCTCCAGTAAGGTCACCTCAAGGTAGCTGAACTTCCTACGTGGAAGCTCAGGATCCCCAGAGAGAGAGTATCCCATGAGAGGAATTAGAAACTGTCCGTTTCTCAAGGCCCGGGCCCAGAAATTGGCAGAGAGTTTTTGCCAATGCATTTCATTGGTCAAAGCAGCCATAGAGCCACCCACTGAGGTTCAAGGTATGTGGTAAAAACTCTGCTTCTTGATTGGAGGAGTGTCAGATATTCAAATTTGTGGCCACCACACTGAGGATGGAAGGTGATGGCAGGGCTACCCTTATTTACGGGTAAGGAACTTGAAGAGATCCCCTGACTCCTAACGTTGATAGTTAATTGGTAGGCACCAGTAATGCTATACTGGGTTGTTAAAAATGAAATATTTCCATACATATTTGGTAAAGAGCCACTTCCCTGAGCTCCTGAGTGCTGTCTAACTGCCCTGGCTGACTTGGTCCCTCTCCTGTACACAGAAATTGCAATTTTACTTTATTGGTGTATTTGTCAAGTGTGATATTTATCTCCATATCAGACTGGAAGCTGAATAAGGACGCAAACTTTTTTTTTTAAAACCAATGTCTATTGTAATCACGTTTGCCACATAGTTGTTAATCAATGTTGCTCAATGAAAAAAATGAGTTAGATCAATATCTATCATGGTAGATATACATAGCTACCATGTGCCAGCCACATTATGGGCATCGAGAGAGACACATGACAGAATACATAAGTAAAATCTGTAACATGTCAGATGCTGATAAGTGCTATGGAGAAAACCCAGGCAGGAGAATGGGGAGTGCCAGGGAAGAGTTGTTCTTTCAAATAGGGCACTCAAGGAAGGCCTTGATGAGGAGGTGACTTTTGTGTGAAGATCTGAAGAAATGAATGAATGAGCTTACATGGTTTGTTTGGGGCAGTGGGAACCCACCTCATCAAAATCCATACCTTCCTTGCCAGCTTCCCAGGGTCAGAAAAGTCACAATTAGAGATTCCCTCCCGCAGCTTGGGTTGTCTGTACCTTACCCTGTTCTTTTAGAGGGACACGGAGTTGTGATTGTGAGAGCTCAGTGTGGGAGATTCAGCCTATCCCACCCCAAGCCTAAGTTTTCCTAGAGGGAGAAGGGGCAAAGCTGCAAGGCCCTGGCTGCCCCAGAGTGTTCCGGCGAGGAGATAGCATTGCGGGGCGTGACGTGGGAGGGCCGGGGGCTGAGTTCCTATGGAAAGAGGAAGGTGGGGGAGGGAGAAAAAGGAGGGTTTTGCCCACGAAGAAACCAAAACAGAAAAATGGAAACAGCCAACCCCAAGCCTAGTGAGTAGCATTAGTAAACACGGTTCAGGATCTTATGACCTCCTGTCCAAGACCTCCAGAAATCCCAGCTGTGTTCCGTTGTGTGAGGAGATGGAAGAGACCAGTGTCTGCTGGGACCCTGTTCCACGAGGAGGGATGAGCCCCACTTGGAGGAACCCCACAGAGGAAGGGGTGACTTTCCTAAACAGGACAGTTCCTAGGGGAAATGGTCCAGCGAGGTGATTGAGCTGGGTGAGGCCCTGAGCGGATGGCCTGGGTTTGAATCCTGGCCCTGCCGTGCTGGTGACGTTGGGCAAAATCAGTATCCTTTCCACATCTGTTTCCTCATCTGGAAAATGTGGAGAAATACATCACAGGTGGAGGTGAGGGTTACATGAGGCATTGAGTTCTTAGCCTGGGGCACCCTGTGGACTAAGGGCTCATTTTACTAATAATTAGAACCCAAATCTGGAAAGGCTTCCTTTACAACAGAGCTCTCCCCGCACCATGCTTGTTTTCGGATCAGTACCTGATGGACAGTTGCTAGAGGACACAGGATGTTAAAGCTGAGTTGACAGAAGGCGTTGCCAAGTCTGGAGCATCAGAAATGAAGGTGCAGCACGTCTAAGACTGTGCGGCAAACCAGTGGGGCATCGAGGCCTGCTTCATAAGACAATTAATTTGCACGCTACCTGGTGATCCAGAATTTCACATAAGATATGCCGAGTTGGTGTAAGGGGTTCACTTCCCCCCTTCCTTTTTTGCAGTACCCCTCTTTTACCTTTTTATTGGCACCCTTGGAGCACCCTCCCTCCCCGTGTTTACAACCTGAAATGCATCTTTTGTGCCCTTCTCTCTGTGATGCTATCATTTTTAAAACAGAGGCATGTATAGATCGGGGATTGTTTTCGTCAGCATCTTATAAAAAGGTGATCATCGTATATACACTTTTCTGCTTCTCGTTTTTCTCGTTTACTAATACCTCCCACAGCTCATTTTTCAGGAACACATTTATTGATGAACCGAGGCACCTGTGCAGGCAGGGGGTTCCTATGACGTAACCAAACAGTGGTGAGGGCGAATGGGTGTTTCTCGTGAGAAGTGGGCTGAGCACCTGAGCTGACCCTACTCTGCTAAGGTCAAGGACAGCCCTTACCTAACAACACGCTGGCCTGTGAGCAAGAGCAGGTGCAGGCAAGTCTTCTCACCTTGTGCTCCCAGGGCTGTCGCGGCACCCAGTGGTAGCAGGCATGTTGAAAAGGCGCGGAGACTCTTGATTCACTGACCGGCCTGTGATTTCCTTCCCTCACGCAGGTGTGCACCTGCGGACAGATTTATCAAGAATGTCTGGGATGACTTAGAGGTGCTTGTGGTGGAGTTCTGTTTCCTTGAACTGTTGGAAAGTGGAGCAGGAGAATGCAGGGATGGAGACGGCTAGCAGGACTCTCTAGTCATCTTATTCCCTGGCTGTTGCCTTCCAGTTGTGTGTGTGTGTGTGTGTGTGTGTGTGTGTCCATGTTGATTGTGACATTATAGAAAGTGTTTCCTATATCATCTATTTGCTCTGTATCTAACCCGTAGCATCTCCCCTGCCCCTATTTTAACATATGACTTTGTGCCTGGTGCTTGGGGCACAAAGATGCACGATAGACTCTTGGTTTGATTTGGTCTCTTAGTGGCTGGACCCTCCCCAGAGCCCTGCCAGACCTAGAACACATGCGTGCTCTGGCCTTTGCACCGCCTGGTACCAGGCCTTGCTGGGAGAAGATCTCCAGGCCCTGCAGGCCTCAGCCTTGTTTAGATTCCTTCGCCACTGGCTTCAGTCAGCACTGCCTTGGAGGCTATTCCAGGGTCCACTGCTGGCCTCTATTCCTCCCAGGGCGACTCCTGATATATCCTGGGGGTTCCCTTAACCCGGGGCTCCAGGTCGGGGGAGGCTGGCGTCTCGACCCCCTGTCCCCTCCTCCTCTCTACTCCCAAGCCCTGGTGGGAGCCCTTAGAGGCTTCTCTGGCTCCAGTGGACAAACTAACTGGTTGCTCAAATTGGTTCTAAATATAACCAGTTCAGCAAAGAGGCTCAGCTAGAGGGTATGGAGAAGTTGTACTTGGGTAAACGACTGTTTATTTCTGATTATTTTACCAATCATCGGAGCTGCCCTCTCCCAGGCTTCCTCTTTGCCTCTCTTTTAGCAGCAAATGTAATTGTTTCCACTGAAGCTGCTCCCCTCCTGCCTTCCCACCTGTTGCTGCCTCGACCGCCCACTGTTTGAAAGGAGTCTTTACTCTTGCTCTTGTTCCTGGATTATCCCCAACAGCTCGCTCAGCAGAAAGATGGGCAGGTCCCTGGGAGCCCTGGCTGACGGCACTGGCGCCCACTCCTTTGCTGGGCTCAGGGCCCCCAGGAATGGGCACGACCTCCCATTGCCATGCTCAGAAGTCCTCAGCGAGACACTCTGGGGACTTCTTAACGCCCAAACCATTATTTATTCCCATCTCTGTACGAGAAAACCAGAGGTGCATAATTCTGACTCTTCTCAGGGCCCCCGGTGATCAGAGCTTGTCCCTCTGGGGCCGTTAGCCTCTGTGGTGGGACAGACTCCTGTTCTGGTTTTCCTATTTTTATTTGTTTCTCAATTTGAAATAAAGGACGCTGCCAGGCACGCTGTGTGAGCTCAGTTAGAGTCGGCTGATGATGATAATTCACAGACAGGATTGCCTGTGTGTTACCCAGAAGACACCTCCCCCTGCTCTACTGGGAACTTCAGCCCTGCCTAACCCATCACTGTTCAGTTTGAGGCAAATAAGAGGGTATTTGGTTTTTCCTGGATTTCGAAGCTATATCGATTAACCCCCAAACAGGTGAATGATATTTGCAACCTACATGCTATGAACGCCCAGCCCCTGAGGTGTCCTGGTTAGATACCATCCCTGGAATCTCTGCCCCTTGACGTTGTCTATCGCAGGGCAGAGAGGGTAGCAGAGAGGTCGATTGCACTCCAGTGAGGGGTATTTTCCTGCAGTTCATTCATGGTGAGAGGAGGAAAGTGAGAGGTGGGCTATGGACATCTGCCTCTCATGGTGAGAGGTGGGCTATGGACCTTTGCCATGGAAGGGAGAGAGAGATTTGCTGGTAGAGGGCTCTCTCTGTCACAGAGTGGGAGGTCTGGTCATCTGCTGAGTGGAAGGGGAGGTGGAGTAGAGAGGGCTTGACATGACTTTCAGGAGGACAGGGAAGTGCTGGCTCTAAAAACAGACTCGACTGCATCTGTCCACAGCTGGCTCTCCATGTGGAGGGTCGGTGCCACGTCTTCCTCAGTGCATGACCCAAGCAATCTCACATTCCTCACATTTTGCGGGGACCAGGGAGAAGTAGCCTTTCTTTCATTTGGAATGGGTGAGTGCTACCCATTCCTCCTGTTCCTTGGTCAGGAGCTATTTCTTGAGATTTAGCTAAGACCTTGGAAGCATGCAAAATCATGCTAAAGGTCACACACTCAGTTTGGTTTTGCTGCAAGATGCAACAGTGGGGTTTGTGATGATTTCTACTCTAGTGTATAAAGGAACATTTGAAAGAGTTATTCAACGTATAATCTTATGAAAGTTTACAAGGTTGCAGGGAGGACTTGTTTTAGATGTTTGAAAGAGCTTTCTTACTGTGGGCTGGTGATCAAGTGAACCAAGGAACACTAAGGCTAATCGTTCCATGGAGATTTCTTGCAAAAGCCTAGATAGTTGCTTTTTTGGAATGAGTTGAATGGCAACGTCCTGTTTTGCAGAAGGAGTGTTGGTAAGTGGAGAATCTGGCCATTACAGAGCTGTGTGTTAGATCTGCTTTATTCATAACGAGCTGTCATTTCACATCAATGTAAAGTAGGCTTCTAGAAACTGTCCTCCTTCAGAGGTACACCTGGCACACTACATAACGTCCTTGTAACATTTCCCCCCACATATCTCTCCCTCAAATACCAGTCTGATGCATATGCCAGCAATGTTCCCCACTTACAACACTTCCTTACTTTTATCATTTTATCAGAAACTCAGGGAAGCAGTTGTGGGACCAACCGGTATTTTGGTTGACACTAGAATATTTATTTGGATGCAATTTCTGGCCATTCCTTGGAAATCACCCTGAATGTGCTGGGTTTGAGCACTGGCTCAGCCATCCGCTAACTGTTGGAATCCTTGATAAGTCCCCTACCCTTCTTGGCCATAGTCCCCTATTTGTATAATAGAGGCTTGGCCTGATTAATTCACTCAACAGGTATTTATGGAACATCAGCTACGTGCTAAATGCATGGGATGCCCAGTCAAATAATACACTGCCCTTTAGCTGGGTGGGCAGGTGGTGGTGGTTGGAGGGGCTTTAGACAGAAGACAGAGACAAATAAACAAATAAATACAACGCCAAGTGTGCAGCATGCTAAGGGGCATGGATGAAGGATGGATTAATTCTGCCTGAGTGGGACAGCAAATGAGTCACTGCAGGAAGTAACATTTCTACTTGGCCTTGAAGTAGGATTTTTTTTTAGTACACAAGGGGGAAAGGCAGAAAGAACAGTGTGGGCAAAGACACAGAGGTTCAAACATACATCATGGATGTGGGGAACAGCAAGCGGTGCAGTGTGGTTGAAGGGGTATGTAATGTCAGAGAGGAAGCTGGGTTGAATAGGCCAGTCTAAGGCATGTGGGCTTGCACTCCCACTAAGGGCCTTCTAGTTCTGATAGGCTATGGATCTGAGCTTACTCTTCCCTTTTGGATAAGTACCCAGAGGCTTGAGGGGTGGAGGGTTTTACAACTCCTCATGGGCTTCCCTGGCTTCCTCTCTGAGATGTTTCCAAGGTTCAGCTGTGTAGTAGTAGTTACTTATCTCAATTCACCAATTTAGGTATGCAAGAAATGTAATTTTATTTCTCTATAATTGAACTTAATTTCTATAATAAATTTCCATTCTGCTAGAGAGGAAAGTTAATCTTACTTAATTTGGAGCCCTCTCCTTTCTTTAGGGTTATAGCTAAATCTGGGGTGCGTGGAGGGAGCTGGCATAAACATTCACCCTGGTAGTTGCTGAAATGTCAGCACTGCTGACCAGCCTTGCAACCCACTGCTGAGTGGTTTTGACTTTCCCTCTCTCAACGATAAGATCTCTTCATGTCTGGCTCTCTCCCTTGGCAAATAGGAATCATAGTTATTTTGCTGCATCCATGACTCATTAGGCCATGGGTAGCTCCATGGGTAGCTCCACAGGCTGTTGAAAGCCCTATCTCTGGCGCAGCCTTTTGTGGAAAGGAGTCTTGGCAGTTCCCCCAAAAGGTAAACATAGAGCTATGACTCAGCAGTTTCACTCCTAGGTATATAACCAATAGAATTTATGTGTTTTGTGGACACACAAAAACTTGTACATGAATGTTTATAGCCACGTGATTCATAATAGCCGAAAAATGAAAACAACACAAATGTCCATCAGCTAATGACCATCAGCTCATGAATATATAAACAAATGGTGGCCTATCCATATGATGGAATATTATTCAGCCATAAAAAGGAATGAAGTATGCTTACATGCTATAACTGGGTATAAACCTTGAAAACATTATGTTAAATGAAAGAAGCCAAGCATAAAGGTCGTATATTGTATGATTCCATTTTTATGAAATGTCCAGAATAGGCAGATCCATAGAGACAGAGAGTAGATGAGTGGTTGCTAGGGGCTGCGTGTACGGGGAGCGGGCGGGATTGGGAGTGACTGCTAACAGTGTGGGGTTTCTTTTGGTGGGGGAATGGAAATGTTCTGGAATTAGGTAGTGGTGTTGGTTGTATAACATTGTGAACATACTAAAAACCACCGAATTGTACATTTTTAAATGGTGAATTTTTTTAAGTGTGTGGACACATCATTTTTACTGAGGTTATGATGAAAAAACCCCAGAGATGTTAATAACGTTTTCTGATATCAGTGCGTAATTGTGTGCAAAATAAATCTCTATGGAATAACAGGTAGCAATTTTTAATGGATCATTGATTGCCCTGAGCCATGTGTTTCTTAAGAAAAACCATCATTTTTAGTGAAATATCAAAACCCTTAAAGCAACTTTTTTCTACTTATTTCTTCATCTGTAACAAATTATCACAAGTCACTGCCTGAAGTCAAAAGATTTTTCTGTAGAGTCATCCTCACTTTCATTTTAACCACAGATCTCTCATATGTTTCTTTTGGCCAAATAAGGTTGGGCTAAATGGTGAATCTTAGGTGAATTATATCTTTATTTTGAAGATTAAAAAAAAAAGAGAGAGAGTGAAAAATCCACTCTCTCTCTGCATACCCTATGCAACTATTTCCTCTCTGAGATCTTGTAGCCTCTTTAGGACTCTACCTGGGTAAGGGGGCAAGGACCCCTGATGTTCTCAAATCCCGTAAACTCATGGGGAGGGTGGTACAAGGACCCTCAGGTGGTGGGAGCAGGGCACAGCGTTCCCCTTTCTCAGGGACCCACTGCATCTCTCCATCTTTGCTTCACCCCTGATGTCTCCCAGATCCCCCAGCATGGGAAGCTCTGAGCTGCTTCTTCGTGTAATTCCCTTCTGTCTGTGGTCTAGCTGGTGAATCCTATCTGCTCCTTCCTGAGGGCTGGGCTTGGAAAACTCAAAAGCTGGAACGAACTCTTTCTTCCTCTGTGATTCTTCTGTTCTGTCCTTCCCGAGGCAGCGCACACAGACTGTCTCAGCGGACCCAGTGAGGGAAGGACCGAGCAGTGCAGGGAGATACGGAGCTGGGTTTGGAAACCTCGGTTAACATTTCAGAATATCATCCTACCACATGCCGCCTAGTCTTCTACTTTGTGTGAGGCCCTTGCCCGATGTAACAGGGAAGGTCTCAGAGGTTCACAGGCCAGGAGATTCAGCTGCTAGATTTCCCCATGACCCCCTGGAAGCCTCAAGGATTGTCATTGGGAGGGGCTGGCCTTGGGCAGAGGCAACATGAACAGAGGCCTTTTAATGCCCCTGAAACCAGCCCCATGGAGACAGCTGTTTACTCTCCTCCCCCCTCACCTGTAAATACATCTTCCTCAGCCACCTGTCCCCTCCTGCAGCTGTGGGCCTCAGTGGCCCACAGAGCAGCCTGTGACCGATCACTGCTCTATACGTCTCTGAGGATGTCATGGGGAAGGAAGGGGACTCGAATTGATCTTGAAGTCCTCAGGATGGCTCTGCTACCCACAAGCTGACTCCTTTGGGCAAATTTCTTGACAAGACTCAGTTTCCACATCTGGAAATGGTAATTCGATTACTTAATGCATTCAAGCCTCTCCGGCCTATGGCTTAAGGATTATTAGAATTATTAAGTATCTTTATTACTCAGCACAGTGCCTGACACACAGCAAGTGTCAATAACTGGCTGATATGATATTGACTTATTACTAGCTGGGTCATGAGCTTGAGCTACTCATTTACCCTCTCTGAGCCTGTTTCCTCATCTGTCACATGGGGCTAATATTACCTACTTCACAGGAGAGTTTTGAAGGCTGGTTGCATGCCAGCATCTGGTGTTCAGTAGGTGTCAGATGAACCTTAATCCACCTTTTCCCACATCTTCTCTAACAGCTTCTGGTCCTTTCTCATCAGAGACAGAAAAGGGAGGTTCCTTGTCCCCATCATGGTCTCACAACTCTGGGTCTGTTTTAGTCCAGACTTTTTTTTCCCAGAGGCCCAGAGTCTCATGTGTTTTCCCAGTGGCTGCAGAAATGGAGAAATGGACTCACTTGCAGTCCTGTCTGCCTTGGCTGACAGCAAGACCTCCTCATTATGGGAACAATCTTTGCCTTTGTCGCTGTTCCTCACACGGTACTTTCCTCACCTAGCCTTAGCTTTGTTGCTTGGTGGGTGTGTGTAGTCTTAGGTGAGACTCCCAACCTCTCCAGACCTCAGTTTCCTTATCTGTAGAATGGGGTGATGATGCTCTTTGACTTGCCCCCCTTACAGGATTGTTACTGGCATCTACTGGAACACTGAATGTGAAAATGTTACATACTTTGTAAAATGCTGTACAGTTGTAAGGGATTATTGTTTTAGACTCCCTGACAACCGAAGATTTTGCCACCCCTCTTGAAACACAAATATCTCCCAGAGGCACCTCACCTGAAGCCTTATATCAGTAGGTTAGAGCAAGGCATGATAGGAATAAGATTTAGAAGTGCACATCTAGGAAGGGAAACTGGGGAATTGGGAAGGACTATGAAAGAATGGATGGGAGAATCCAGAGACTCTTTTGACTGTATAGTTTGTCTCCAGCTGACCCAACCCCTGGCCTGAGGCCTCCTCAGACACCCCATTATGAGTTTACCAGAGAGGCCAGGAGGAGACTGCAGGGGTTAAATCTTTCATCTCAGGTCTGGCATCAGGCCTCTTATAAGCCCGCAAAGGCCACAGTTTCCCTGGGGGGAAACTGTGTTTCTAAGACAGGTGAGCTGTGCAGATGGTCGCCTCTTGCTGCTTTCTTTGAAACCAGATTGCTTCAAAGCAGCCATGAATAGGAGACAAATAGACCTGCATTCATTTCAAGTTTCATTCAGTAAGTTTCCAGGGCATATTTTGTGCCTGGTCTGGTACTGAAGGTTACAAGGAATGCTCTCAAGGCACTCACAATCTCTTTAGGAAGATAAGAAATAGATCTATGAAAACTGTAACAAAACACACCCCTTTGTGAACACTTGCCAAAACGTGTGTGAGATGTCTATTGCTGTCATCCAGGGGGGAGAGATAGTACTGCCAGAACGGCTTAGGAAGGAAGGAGAGAATCCATGTTTGGAAGTAGTGGGAACTAAATTGGAACGGCTTCTTAGGTCACTTTTACTTCTCTGGAGACAGACCCTGAGTTAAAGATTTGTACGCAAGTGACAATGAGATACCTCACACCTGTTAGAACGGCTGTCATGAAAAAGACCACTAATATGGTTTTCATATGGAATTTAAGAAAAAAAATGTCATGAAGAACCTAGGGGTAAAACAGGAATAAAGACACAGACCTACTTGAGAATGGACTTGAGGATATGGGGAGGGGGAAGGGTAAGCTGTGACAAAGCGAGAGAGAGGCATGGACATGTATACACTACCAAACGTAAGGTAGATAGATAGTGGGAAGCAGCCGCATAGCATAGCACAGGGAGATCAGCTCGGTGCTTTGTGACCGACTGGAGGGGTGGGATAGGGAGGGTGGGAGGGAGGGAGACGCAAGAGGGAAGGGATGTGGGAACAGATGTATATGTATAACTTATTCACTTTGTTATAAAGCAGAAACTAAAAAAAAAAAAAAAATACCACAAATAACAAGTGTTGGCAAGGATGTGGAGAAAAGGGAGCCCTCGTACACTGTTGGTGGGAATGTAAATTGGTGCATCCACTGTGGAAAACAGTATGGAGCTTCCTCAAAGAACTAAAAATAGAGCCACCATATGATTCAGCAGTCCTACTCCTGGAGGTATATCCAAAGAAAATGAAAACACTACTTTGAAAAGATACATTCCCTGGTGGCGCAGTGGTTGAGAGTCCGCCTGCAGTATTCATGGCAGTATTATTTACAATTGTCAAGATACGGAAGCAACCTAGGTGTCCATCAAAAGAGGACTGGGTAAAGATGATGTGAGATTTATACATACATATAGGTGTATATGTGTGTGTATGTGTGTGTGTGTGTGTGTATGTACACACAATGGAATACTACTCAGCCATAAAAAGAATGAAATTTTACCACTTGCAACAACATGGATAGACCTGGAGGGTATTATGTTTAGTGAGGAAGGTCAGACAGAGACATACAAATACTGTATGTTATCACTTATATGTGGAATCTAAAAAATGAAACAAACTAGTGAACATAACAAAAAAGAAACAGACTTGCAGATATAGAGGACAAACTAGTGGTTATCGGTGGGGAGAGGGAAGGGGGGAGGGGCAAGGTAGGGGTAGGGGATTAAGAGGTACAAACTACTATGTATAAAATAAATAAGCTGAATACTGTATACTGCAGCACAGAGAATATATATAATATGGAGCCAATATTTTATAATAACTATAAACTTTAAAAATTGTGAATTGCTATGTTGTACACCTGAAACATATAATATTGTAAATCAACTATACCTGAATAAAAAAAAAAGTAAAAGAAAATACCTAAAAAAAAAAAAAAAAGAAAAAAATGCTTCCAGGAGAAACTAGTAAGGGACCAGGGGGAGCAGGACAGGGCAGGGAAGGCACCAAGCAAGGATGCTATTCCAGGTGACATCCCAGCCTCCGCCTGGTCCCTCTGGGAGCTCTGGAGCATAAATGACACGGCTGACTCTGTCCAAGCTCTAGGCAGGGACCTGGCCCTTCACAGTCCCACTCAGTGTCTGTAGGCTGCTGCAGGGCAGGTGACTTGGACCCCAGGTACTTCTGACTTTCTGCGTGGTGGTGGCAGGGCTCTCCATAATATCGCAAGTACCAGCCGTCAGAAACGAGACAAGGAGGGAGGTGCACAGTAGTGGTGACAGGGATCCGGGCAGAGTGCCAACAGCGCCTACAGATAGCGGGGCGGGGCCGGGGTATGGGGTGTCTTCAGTACCCGAGTAAGCAGTCCAGACTGGGTCCTCTGTTCAACTGGAAGCCCTTATAAATTCCTGAGCCGTTGGATGGCACAGGGAAACAGAAAGATGAACCCAACGGTGATGCTCAAGGAGATGGAGGTGGCAGAGCCCAGAGGCCGGGCAGGCCAGGCACGTGCTTCCCCTTAGGGGCTGTGCACTGGCTGTTCCCCACCGCCTGGAATGTTCTTCCCCCATGGATTGGTGAATTCCCTGACCTCCTTCAGGTTTTTGTTCAGATTCCATCTTCTCACCGAGGTCTACCTTGACCCCTCCCCTGATTTCTGCACTGTGCTCTCCTGTACCGTATGCTCCCAGTTTCCTTTATTCTGCTCTGCAGTTTCCTTTTTCCATAGCACTTAGGAGCTTTCAACACACTTTGTGACTTACCTATTTATTGCATCTCTTGTTAGTTGTCTCTCCTTGTGATGGGAGCTCTGTGTGGACAAGGACCTCTGTTTTGCTCACCAGAGGTAGGATGGAGGCTGCCAGGGAAGGAGCTAGATGGGAAGGCTTGGACCTCAGAGATACCTTGGGGAAGAAGTAACAGGGATGGAATGGGTCGACACAAGGGTTGAGTGGAAGGAGAATACAAGAAGGATCATGAAGATTTGGGCAAGGAAAGTAGAGTGATGCTGTGTCACTGGTGCATGGCTCTGCCCCCGGGGCAGGATTCTAGGTGGAGCATGTTGGAAGAATACACAATGCAGTGACGGTCTAGGGAGCAGGTTTTCCCAGGAGTGGGCAGGGGAGTGGGGAAGGGGAAGTCTGCTCTCTGATGCACTGGGGCCTGAGTCTGACTCCTGTGCTGGGGAAAGCCAGGTGCACAGCAGGGCGGACAGAGGATTTTCTCACCCTCCTGCCCGTGGCCTCCTTCCTGCTGACAGGGCTGCTGGGATAATGAGTGGCCCCCGGGGCCTTTCCTCTGTACACAGCCCTTGGCACTATCAGCCAAGCCCCTGGCACCATCAGCCAAGCCCCTGGCATGGTCGGGGAGCAGCACTGAGCATCCAGCCGGCTAGTAGTGAGTGCGTGTGAGTATGAGGGAAGGTGGGGACAGCCCCTACTGGGACGGGGATACCCACCTTTGGAGCTACCTGGAGTTCAGAAGCCTCAAGTAAGTCTGAGGAGCTGGGGTGGGGCAGCTGCAGCCTGGTGGCATGGTTTGTTACTGTTCTCCTAAAAAATTAGCAAGGGGAGTCCTGCACTGGGGTGGACAGTTCAGAGACTGCCTCAGTCACTGATCTTTCTTTCTACCCCAAACCCGGGACATGTGGTCTGGACAGCAGAGGGAGGGGTGCCTCAGGCAGAAGCTCCAGGAGCTGTATTTGCCTTGGTGGCAGGAGAGGGCTTTCCCCATGTGTCTGGGGGCCACGAGCCCCTGACATCTAGCAGGAAATGGCACCCCAGGCACAGAGGAGAGTCTTCTGAGGCAGACACTGGCAGTGCTCGCAGCCACAAGCATCGTCATGGGAGGAAGTGGTTGAGGGGGCCAGAGTGGGAGGGGAAGATCGGGACAGATGCCCTGTGGAAACTGGCTGGTGAGCATAGTCGAGATGGCTCTGGAGCCTTTCCCCTGTGATTGGGAAGACCCTGTGAGGACCAGAGGCCTGCCAGAGCCTTTGAACTTGGGGTTATTGTTGTCACTCTGACTCCACACCCACGGGCTGGTGAGAGCTGGAGTAAAGGCTGTCACATGGAGCCTGGGATTGGTGTCTCCAGAGAATGAGCCTCCCCATTCCCTGCCCTGGACCATAGTCTCATTTGTCTATCCTCTGTGGATGTTGTATTCCCATCTTACACCTTTTGTTTTAGGGTCGGAGGAGAGGACTGATACCTTGCAGGTATTACAGCTGTTGTGTTGCATCTTCCCCTCCCCCTCCCCTTTTCTTACTACAGGGGCTCTGATGTTCTGTGATCCCTGTTACCAGACACTGGGCAATGCCCTGTGCTTTAAGTTGACTAGATCCACTTGGGTTGCAGGTTGCATGAGACCCAGTTATCTCAAGGGTAGGACTCAGTATCTCCAACTGACTGATTTGACCTATGGCACTTTGAGGGTTCCCAGCATAATCTAGTCATTTTCCTCTGCTTTCCCAGTAATCTCCCCGCTTTTCTCCCACCTCTTGAGAGGTGAGCCACCACACAGCTGCCACAAATCTAATCCTGCAGGGACAGCATTCACGGGAGCTGCTGCAGGAGGAGAGGGCATCCTGCACGTGGGTGGGCAAAGGGGCAGACTGCAAAGGCAAGGAGCAGCAGTGTGAGCCCTGACCCTGCCACCCATTTGCTGTGTGACCCCAGGCAATTTACCTCACTTCTCTGAACCGGAGACTTTTTCTCACAAAAATGGAAGAGAAAACATATGCCTTTAGGTTGGGTAACTGAAGAGATGATAGACTAATACTGATAATAGTAATTATATCTAACATCCCTTAAAGGCCTGTTTTGTGCCAGATGCTTACCTCTATAATTCTCACAACAGCCATTTGAAGTATTTTTATTTTTATTTTTTTTTGCGGTACGCGAGCCTCTCACTGTTGTGGCCTCTCCCGTTGCGGAGCACAGGCTCGGGACGCACAGGCTCAGCAGCCATGGCTCACGGGCCCAGCTGCTCCGCGGCATGTGGGATCTTCCCGGACCGGGGCACGAACCCATGTCCCCTGCATCGGCAGGTGGACTCTCAACCCCTGCGCCACCAGGGAAGCCCCATTTGAAGTACTTTTAGCTCAAGTTTATAAGTGAAAGGATGATGGCTTGGAGGCTGGCGTCCCTTAAAACTTCCACCTCTTTCCATTATGTGATCCTGTGTCTATATTGAAGGAGGTACCCCTCTGCCTAACACATCCTATTAGCTCCTTTTAGCGCTACCCCAGGTGTGAGCCCCACCTGGACCCAGGACACCCCGACTTCCTGGGATGGATCTGCATCTCCTGCCTCCCCCATCCCTGGAGAGTTGTCGTTCAAGGGTATTGCGGTATCACCTTCAGCCTGTGGAGACCCTGTTGCTCCTCAGGATGGAGGCAGATTCATAGCAAAATTTAGAATTTGTCAAAGATCTCTGGCCTGGTGCCCGATCCAAAGTGCTGCTTCAGAAACTCTGTTTTGAGTTGAACTGTCACCATCTCATCTCTCCTTTAACATTCTCTCTTTCCCATCTTGGGCTTCAAGATTTTTTCCCTTAGTTTGTTCTAGGACCACCTGGACATTTGTTTTTGTTGTGCACTGCAACCTTGAAAACCATTTAGGAAGCTTGCCCCCTCAGAGGGGTGCCGAATGTACAGTTGTAGAAAAATATGAATAAAAAATAAATCAAAGCTTGAAGCTCTCCAGATGAACTTGATTTGGGATAATAATTATGTTTGTACTAGTTAGAAGTGAAAATAACAGAGTCACTAGCTAACTACTTCAGAGATTGTTTCATAAGGGATGGGTAAGATATGGTAAATTAGCTTTTATATTTTAATTATTTTCAAATGCAACAAATACGATTCTGCTCCAGAACCATGAGAAATATGACCACTTATTTGTAATTTTCTCTGCTTTCCTTGAAAATGGGGCTTTATTTCTCATAGAGCTTTCAGAAATCCTTACCAGTGCTTTTTTTTTTTTAACATCTTTATTGGAGTATAATTGCTTTACAATGGTGTGTTAGTTTCTGCTTTATAACAAAGTGAATCAGTTATACATATACATATGTTCCCATATCTCCTCCCTCTTGCATCTCCCTCCCACCCTCCCTATCCCACCCCTCTAGGTGGTCACAAAGCACCGAGCTGATCTCCCTGTGCTATGCAGCTGCTTCCCACTAGCTATCTACCTTACGTTTGGTAGTGTATATATGTCCATGCCACTCTCTCACTTTGTCACAGCTTACCCTTCCCCCTCCCCGTGTCCTCAAGTCCATTCTCTAGTAGGTCTGCATCTTTATTCCCGTCTTACCCCTAGGTTCTTCATGACTTTTTTTTTCTCTTAGATTCCATATATATGTGTTAGCATACGGTATTTGTTTTTCTCTTTCTGACTTACTTCACTCTGTATGACAGACTCTAGGTCCATCCACCTCACTACAGATAACTCAATTTCATTTCTTTTTATGGCTGAGTAATATTCCATTGTATATATGTGCCACTTTTGATAGACAGCCGTGTGAAGCTCTTGGCAAAGAGAAAATGCATCACAGATCTGCCAGAGTAACTGAAAAGGAGATATTTATAACTAGGTGACAAATGAAAACTATTGCCACAGACAACCTGGGGTTCAAATTTTATTGTCAAAAAGATTTCTAAAAAGTTATTAAAGACATCTGAATTAGAAGTAATAAAAGCTTGCTGAAAATCACAATTAGCCTGAAATAAGAATATCAGTTTGAGCAAGAAAAAGGCGGTTCAGTTGTGTGACAGAAACAATTCAGACAACCTTATGGGGCCTTAATAAAAGGCACTTTTCAAAATTTACATCTGGTGTTTTTCCTCTTGTGTCTTCTGAGGACAGAGAAAAGCCGATGGGGGGGAGACAGGACCAGTGAGGAGAGTGGTAGTATTTTGCCCACAGTCATCATTAATACAAGAGGCTGTGAAACCAATTTTGTTTTTCGTCTTCTTTTTAAATTAATTTTTTTCAGGTGTACAGCAAAGTGATTCAGTTATACATACACATGTATCAATTCTTTTTCAAATTCTTTTCCCATTTAGGTTGTTACATAATATTGAGCAGAGTTCCCTGTGCTATGCAGTAGGTCCTTGTTGGTTATCCATTTTAAATATAGCAGTGTGTACATGTCAATCCCAAACTCCCTAACTATCCCTTCCCTCCACCCTTCCCCCTTGGTATCCTTAAGTTTGCATGGAACCAATTTTGAAAAAGTTTTTGTATAAAGAAAGCAAAAAAAAAGTTTTTTTGATCGGTCTCTATTTACACTAAATTTGTTTCCAACTTTCCAAGGGGGAGAGAATCGAAATACTTTGGAGGCAGTGGTGTGAATGGCATGGGCTTTGGAGTCATATTGCTTAGTTCCACATCCATAGAGTGGATCTTATAACACTGTCCCTGTGTATTCTTCAAGGAGTACAGATGATGTATATAAAGTACTCAGCACACAGTAGGTTTGTTTTAAATTACCACCAGGATTTGTATTGATGCTGATTTGTCAGGATTCTGACTCTATACTAATGGAAGCATCATGGAGACAGGTTGAAGCAGATGCTGTAGAAGAGAGTGGATCCTTTTGTCTAAGTGGTTCTCTAGGTCAAGTTGGGACACTCCTCACTTAATTAGAAAGGCCTAGCAAGTACACAGGTGAATAGTTGCATGTCAACATTTCAAAGCTAGTTGACTCCGAGATATTTCTAGCTTGGAGATTTCCACTAATTTAAACCTTGCACAAAATGCAGGGTGGCGGTTGAGAACTGGAGAAATTATGTGGCTTCTGACCGAGGCTTTTTAATGGCAGCATTCTCCAGTCTCTGTTTCCTGGTCTGACTGGGCCACCGGAGAAAACTGATGCCTGTTATGTAACAAGCCTTGCTCTGACTGTCAATCAGAGTCCCCCTAAGAAGAAATGGAATTCTCTCCACACATTAACTAAGGCATTCTGGGATGCAGAAGTCACATGAAGCTCAAAAAGCCACATCACAGGGCTTCCCTGGTGGCGCAGTGGTTGAAAGTCCGCCTGCTGATGCAGGGGACGCGGGTTCGTGCCCCGGTCTGGGAAGATCCCACATGCCGCGGTGCGGCTGGGCCTGTGAGCCATGGCCGCTGAGCCTGAGCGTCCGGAGCCTGTGCTTTGCAACAGGAGAGGCCACAACAGTGAGAGGCCCGCGTAATGCCAAAAAAAAAAAAAAAAAAAAAAAAGCCGCATCACCGAACTTTCTCTCCAGTGAATTTGTTGAATGAAAGTTGTCCTATAGTTCCAATACATAGGCCTCAAAGATGGGGCCCTCACTCCTGAAGGGACTCCCTCAGCAGCTGGTGTCAGCATGAAACATGAGCTCAGAAGAGCCAAGAAGTTCCAGCTCCCCAGAGCCAGGCTGTAGCTGCCACATTGCACTGGAGACCTGTGAAGACCACGGGTCCCTTCTCTAAGACCATCAAGATGCCTGAATGGCCTCCTCCATCTCAGACATCATCTAATTAGTAGAAGTAGCCTTGGTAGGAAATTCAACTCTCAGTTGATTCAGATTTTGCCCCTAAAAGCCTGAGATAACCTGAAAGAAACGTTTTATGTCAGTAGAGTCTAAAATAACTAGAAATGGCAAGTTAAAAATATCCCCCACTATCCAAGGGTTGGGGCTCAATAATAAAAATGAATTCAGTTTTAAAATTAAAAAGGTATATTTTTTTGCTGTGCACCTGAAACTATCACAACATTGTACTCAACTATACTCCAATATAAAATAAAGTTAAAAAAAAAAGAAATACTTTTTACACATCTAGGATTTGTGTATAATTTTTGCACTTCTGGGTATATCAAGTAATAAAGGTAAAGGACATAAAAGAATGACTAGAGTGAAGGGAAAAATAATACAACATAGTTAAGACCAAACAGAAAGCTGGTGCACTGCATACCCTAAACGCCTTCACAGTTAGAGAGTGGACTTCAAGTTTGGCTCTGACCTTCTCCGTAGCCGGAGTAAAAAGAGAAGCACAGTGAGTCATAGGTGTCACATTTTCATAAGGTGAGAGAACAGTTGCTCTGGAGAAAGGTTTCCAGATACCAAAGATGGAGAGACCAGAAGGTGCTGAGTGATGTAGTGGATGAATAGCAATATGATGGGCATTTGTTAGTTCATTCAACAAATATTTATAGGATGTGCACAACATGCTTACCATGCCAGGTGCTGGGAATGAAACAAAGAATGAGACTCAGGCCCTGCCCTCACAGAGCTCACAGCTGGATTGAGTTTCAGGGAGTTGTTTCCTATAGGTTTGTCCATGCAGGCTGGGGGCACAAACCTTAAAAGCAGTTCTGGCAAAAGAGGTTTTATTAGGGGTGAAATTCATGTCGGTTGCATTTGTAGCTCTTTAATCATCTTGTCTAAATTTAAATTTAAATTTGATAGGAGCAGCTATGAAACTGAAAAGGAATCCATTTATTCCTTAAATGTTTATGAGCCCTTATTTATGTCATACTATGGGAGACCCTGAGAACACAAAGATAAATATCAGATGGAGTCAAGGCTTTCTAGAACCTCCTATGGCCATGAAGGTAACACCTAGGCAGGTTAGTCAGAGTGGATTATGGTGGGTGCTATTACAGAGGTACAAGCTGAGATTTCTGGAGATGTCTGATTCTCCCAGGGTGGGTTAAGGAGGGGTCTACCAAGAGGAGAAACTTGAGCTGAAGGGTCAGGAGCAACCCAAAGAACAACAGCAAACACTTGGTACTTACTTTGTCAGGAATTACTCCAATCACTGGGTGCATATAAAGTGTGTTGAATTAACTCACACTCCTCACAAGAGCTCTGTGAAGTAGGTATGACCATGATCCCCACCCATTTCACAAATAAGGAGACCCAGGCACAGGGAAGCTAAGCAACGTGCCCTGGATTTCCTTGTTGGGAAGTGATGTCAAGCCTGGAGCCCCTCATCCTTCTTGTCTCCTCTGGGTGACTTCTCTTGAGACCCCAGATGAGGCTGGGTTTCCTGGCTGCAGGCTCTAACTGCACTGTATACTTCTCCTTCTTAGAACTCATTACATAATTACACACTTATCCGTGAAATTATTTAATGTCTGCTTCTCCCTGTAGACCACAATCTCCATTGGGGCAGAAGTACTGTGTGGGCATCTTTTTTACTATTTAATCTCTAGTGCAAGAGTTTGGCACATGTAAGGCACTCAACAAATATTCGTTGAGTGAGTGGAGCCTGGAAGGGGCCTGAGCTGCATGAAGAATGTGTGGTCAAAACCCAAGGTGGCAGGGAGGTGGGAGCAGGCTGTGGAGATACATGGGACAAACCTACAAATTATGCCTGCCACCTATACGGATGCCTCTCTTTTTGTTGTTTGCTTTAAAATAAACCTCAGCCTGGATGACCCACCCAGGAAGGTGTAAAACTGTTTACTTTGCTGGGGCAGAGACGAGAAACAGGGAAGGAGCTTGGACAGGGCCAATTTGCATTCTTTGACAGCCTTGGCCTATTGGATGTTTCCTGAGCCAGGCTAGGGGTGCAGAACCTGCAGGAACAGGTTTTTATATCTTTTATTTCTTAGATGTTTATTTAACTATAGTTGATTTACAATATTGTGTTAGTTTCAGGTGTACAGCAAAGTGATTCAGTTATATATATATATATATTCAGATTATTTTCCATTATAGGTTATTACAAGATATTGAATATAGTTCCATGTGCTATACAGTAAATCTTTATTGTTTATCTATTTTACGTATAGTGGTATGTATCTATCAATCCCACACTCCTAATTTATCCCTCCCCCTGCCATTTCCCCATTGGTAACCACAAGTTTGTTTTATCTGTGAGTCTGTTTCTGTTTTGTAAATAAGTTGATTTGTATTATCTTTTTAGATTTCACATTTTGATATCTTAATTCTCTTTTCCTCCTTCAGTCTCTAGGAGACAGATGCAGAAAGGACCTCATGCTGGGAGGTGGCTTGTGACGTGCCTTCCTTTGTTCCGTCCTTTCCCAACCTTTCGGGAAAGTCCCTCCAGCTTGAGGTGGGAGGGGATGGGGAGTGGTTTCCACCCCTGGCTTCTCTCTTGCTGCTGCAGGGATGGCAGGAATGGGCCAGTTTCCTGTCCTGTGACACCATGTCACTTTTCCTTTGCGTCCTGAGCTTCTGCTGCTTCCTCCTTTCTATTTCCAGGGCAGGACGGCAGCAGTCTGTATTTGGTGCGATGTTCTGCTTCTCTTTGGCACATTTGACTCAGTGAGGCTGTGTTAATTAGACAAGTTCAAGAGCCCGGAAACTGGCAACTGAAGTTTTGTGGCCTTTGCTACTTCTGTACCCCCGGGGGCTGCCAGGGATAATGTGGCTATTTTGGGCTCAGTTCTTCCTGCCATTTGCATGTTAGGAGCTCAGCTTGTCTCAGGAAGAACTGGCTAAGGAAAGAACTGACTGTACAGTTCTTTGCCTTGAATGTCCCCATTAGTCCTCTGAGTCAAATTAATTTATTTGTTCAGTGAGTGGCTGTTTATCGAGTGACTGCTAGGTGAATAGGTCTATAACAATTACTAAAAAAGGAAGTCAACAGGGGTCCTATGAAAATCATGGACAGTGTGGCCGAGGTTGTTGAGAGGACACAGAGATTGAATATTTTGAGAGTGATCAGGATAGGCTTTATAGGGAGATGGAGTTTGAGTTAGACTCTTGAGGATGACATGGGGAGCCACAGAGGATTTTACAGTAGGGATGCATAGAATAAAACTTGGATTTTAGGAAGCATCTTCTATTAGAAGTATCAACTGGGGGATAAATTAAAGGGAGGAGAAACTGAAAGGAAGGAGACCAATTCAATTCAAGTCAGTAATACTAGCTAACACTTGCACAATGCTTATTGTGTACCAGGCATTGTTCTATGTATTTCACGTATATTAAATCATTTAATCTTCACAACAGTCCTCTGTGTTTGATACTATTATCTTTGTGTTACAGGCAAGAACACAAATGCGTAAGGAAGTTAAGTGAGTTGTCTAAGGTCATATAGCTAGTGAGTTGTGGAGTCAGGATTTGAACACAGGCAGTCGGCCTCCAGTGTTACGTACTCTTAATGCTGCACTATATATTTTCCCTAGATGTATTGAACCCCAACAATGCGCAAGGAGCTGCTAGCAACATATAAATGTAAATAAAATACACATAGTTTTGTTCTTCATTACTTAGTTAAGAGGTAAATATTTTGATAGTTCAGATGATAATTAAGTCTTAAACTATGATGACGGTAATTAAAAAAGGGAATAATTGACAGAACTTGGTGCTAGATTTGCTGGGAAGCTTAAGAACACTTAAAATTTGGAATCTTGGGCCGATCCTTTCTTCAATTTACTCATTCATAATATGGGTATAATAATAATGACAGAGATTTTGCTTCTTGTCAAGATGGAGTAAAAGGGATCATACTTAACTTACACTTGAAACACCAAAATTCAGAAACAACATATGAGATAATTATTTGCAAGAAATTAGACATCAGGCAGAAAAAGACAGTAATTCTTTTTTTTTAAAACAAGATATTGAGTACAGTTCCCTGTGTTGTACAGTAGGTCCTTGTTGTTTACCTATCTTATATATAGTAGTGTGTATATGTTAACCCCAAACTCTGAATTTATCTCTCCGCCTGCTTCCCCCACTATCCCCTTTGGTAACCATAAGTTTGTTTTCTGTGTTTGTGAGTCTATTTCTATTTTTAAAATAAATTCATTTGTATCATTTTTTTAGATTCCACGTATAAGTGATATCATATGATATTTGTCTTTCTCTGACTTACTTCACCTAATATGATAATCTCTAGGTCCATCCATGTTGCTGTAAATGGCATGATTTCATTCTTTTTTATGGCTGAGTAATATTCCATTGTGTGTGTGTGTGTGTGTGTATACACACATATACCACATCTTCTTTATCCATCATCTGTTGATGGACATTTAGTTTGCTTCCATGAGAAAAAGACAGTAATTCTTGAGGGATGAGAAACACATGAGGTGAACTCTATCACTGTCCCAGCTTACTGTCTTGAGAGAGTTTCCAGGCCACATACAGGGAAGGGAAACCCAGGTAGATCCCAACCGACTCCCTGAATTGAAGAGACAAATCTGAGAGTCCAGGGAGAGGAAGGCAGTTAGAGTTCTCACTACAGAGTAACAGAGAAGAGAAAGTTGCAAAGAGAGGACTCCAGGAGTTTGTAGAGAATCCCTTTTGAGCTTTCAGCAGAGGACTTATGAGTACATGTGTGTGAGGAAACTACCCAAGGCTGGGGAAAGAATCACCGAAAGGATTAGAGGTAACAGTGCCCAGCACTCACACAGGTCCAGAAATAGTACCTGTTCTCATTAGCCTAGCTGGAAACCTCAAGATTCAAGGGCATTGCTCTGGTTCCTCATAACAAACTTTAAAAGCAAGACACAAAAGGATTGAACAGTTTCCAAGGTGCTGCATCCCGGGAAAAAGCTCACAAATAATTATGGGGAAAATGTTTTCAACATCCAATAAGGTAAAATTGACAATATCAGCCATTCAATCAAAAATTACCAGGCATGCAAAGCAGCAGAAAAATACAACCCACAATGAGATAAATTTATGAACTGAAACTGACCCATAACTGACCTGGATGTTAGAATTAGCAAACAAAGCCATTAAAAATAGGTATAACTGTATTCCATATGTTCAAAAAGTTAATTAGAGACATGGAAGATATAAAAATCCATCTTCTAAAAATGAGAACTACAATGTGTGAGACGAAAAATACACTGGATGAGACTAATGGTAAGTCAGACTTTGCAGAAGGAAAGTTTTGTGAACTTGAAGTCCTACCAATAGAAAATATCCAAAATGAAACACAGGAATAAGAGAATTTTTTTAAAAGAGCAGAGCATTCGTTAGCTGTGAACAACTTCAAGTGGCCTAACATACATGTACCTGGAGTCCACAAAGGAGAGGAGAGGGAGAAGGGACAGAAAAAATATTTGAAGAAATAATGGGTGAAATTTTCAAATTTGATGAAAATGATAAATTCAGAAATCCAAGAAGCTCACAAACCTCAAGCACAAGGAACCTGAAGAAAACTATACCAAGGCACATCATAATCAAATGCTCAAAACCACTGGTAAAGAGAAAGTACTAAAAGGCACCAGAGGAAAAAGATATGTATAGAAGAACAAAGATAGGGATGACAGCAGATATCTTTTGGAAACAATGCAGATGAAAGGTTGTGGAACATCTTTGAAAGAAAATTATCCCTGTCAACTTAGAATTTTATGTCCAGAGAAAGTATCTTTCAAAAATGAAGGAAAAATAGGGCTTCCCTGGTGGCACAGTGGTTGAGAGTCCGCCTGCCAATGCGGGGGACACGGGTTCGTGCCCCGGTCCGGGAGGATCCTGCATGCCGCGGAGCGGCTTGGCCCGTGAGCCATGGCCGCTGAGCCTGCGCGTCCGGAGCCTGTGCTCCGTGATGGGAGAGGCCACAACAGTGAGAGGCCCGCATACTGCAAAAAAAAAAAAAAAAAATGAGTCTTGAGAGCCAGGCAGGGGCTGATCCCTAAGGGCCACCTAAGCCACGATAGTGAGTTTGGCGTTCATTCTAGGGCATCTGAAGGATGCTGGAGAGGGTATGGACAGTTAGGATCAGAGCTGTCCAATAGGACTTTCTCTGATGGTGGAAATCCTGCTCTGGCCAACATAGTAGCAGCTAGCCACAGTAACTGTTGCGTACTTGAAATGTGACGAGCGTGACCAAGGAACTGAGTTTTTTTTTTTTTTTTTTTTTTAAACATTTTTTTTTAAATTAATTAATTTATTTATTTTTAGCTGTGTTGGGTCTTCGTTTCTGTGCGAGGGCTTTCTCTAGTTGTGGCAAGTGGGGACCACTCTTCATCGCGGTGCACAGGCCTCTCACTGTCGCGGCCTCTCTTGTTGCGGAGCACAGGCTCCAGACGTGCAGGCTCAGCAGTTGTGGCTCACGGGCCCAGCTGCTCCACGGCATGTGGGATCTTCCCAGACCAGGGCTCGAACCCGTGTCCCCTGCATTGGCAGGCAGATTCTCAACCACTGCGCCACCAGGGAGGCCCAGGAACTGATTTTTAATGTTTATTTTCTTTACATTTAAATAGACACGTGTGGCTAGAAGCTACCGTATTGGACAGTACACATCTGTATTGTCTGCTCATCATACCCAGAAATATAATGGAATTTCTTCTGCACAGGACCCCCATGCCGGCCCTTCTGCTTCTCTCAAGCCTTCCCCAGCCACTGAGGCCTGTTGTACCAGTCGAATCTCCTGGTTAGCTGGGTAACCATTTTCTACCAGTTTTTATGTGTGTCTCCCCTCCTCTTCAATGAATCTTTATATTCTCAGAGTAGGGACTGCTCTTGGCTTTTGTTTTTGCCCCATGGCAGGCCACATAGCCTGTATTCATCGAATAAATTTTGTTTCACTGATTGGCTCTTGTTTTCCTTCGTGAGCTAATGGATAGAAAGCTCTAAGGATGCAGATACCGGCTTGTGTCCCAGCCCCCAGAGGGTGCGTGGAAGAAATCTGCCTTTGAACTGCAAGGCCTCTGGGACCCCTTCCCGGGAGCCCCAGACTCTCTCGCTTGCCCATCCCTGGGACACTTCATTGCTGTGAGTGCAGTGGGATGGAGGGATTCTCTGCTTCCACAGGGAATGGCGAGGTGTCACCTCATGGGACCTTGTCACCACCCCCAAAGGACTGTTGGGCTGCTCTTCTGAAAGCCTTATGGTGACAGGGAGTTTGCTTTCCATTCCTGCATTTTCTCGACAGTCAAATCACTTTCCCACTGAGATTTACAGTTTTAAAAGGATTGGGAAATAGTCTTATTTCCACGCTTATGTTTTCGGCTCAGCTTGAGGCATGAAAGGAAACATTCTTGTGGTAATTGCTCTCAATCAATCTGGGGATAATCAATGATCTGCCACTTTTGTAGCCTCCCCAACCATCAGAGCCACTCCTGCCCTGAGGGAGAGCCATTCCTGAGCACAGGTCTCTGTGTGTCATCAGGAGGCCCATGTAACACGGTGGCCGGGGCTCGTCCTCCTCTCTCTGGTAGTGCAGATAGTGTCGCCCCCTTTTCAGAGTACACAGAGACTGGAGACGTGGTAATTTTAGTGATGGAATTGGGATTTTGCCCTGGCAGAGTCCTGATTCCCACTTGGGAAATTTATTTTCGTAGAATAACAGACTCTCAAATATCATTTTGTCAGTGCTTGCATTTTCTCAGGGTCTCCTCTGGTTGTTGTCACCTGCAGTGACAGAGACCTCATTACCACACGAGGCTGCCCTCGTATCTGCAGGTCCTTCTGACGTTGGGAACACACTTCACGGGGCTGAGCTAAAATCCGCCCCTTTGTAGCTTTCACTCTTGGATCCTGACCTTCCCCAGGGGACCCTATAAACCCAGCCTGATCGTCCCTCCTCCACATGAATACCGCCGGGTGTTTGATGATAGTCTGAGTCTTCCTTCTCCAGATAGGCTCCCTGTTTCTTGGAGGATAAGCAGTCAAGCCCCATGGTCATCTTGGCTGGCAGTCTTTCATTTCTCCCCATTCTTGGAGGATAAGCAATCAAGCCCCCTGGTCATCTTGGCTGGCAGTCTTTCATTTCTCCCCATTCTTGGAGGATAAGCAATCAAGCTCATGGTCATCTTGGCTGGCAGTCTTTCATTTCTCCCCAGAGTGGAGGATAAGCAATCAAGCTCATGGTCATCTTGGCTGGCAGTCTTTCATTTCTCCCCAGAGTGGAGCACCCAGAGCTAAAACTTCACAGATCACTGGTGGCCTCAGCAGACCACGTAGAGTGGAGATACGTCCTCCCTTATTCTAGATGCTCTCCTTCGTGAACACACCCTGGGAGACTGTAGAACTTCAATTTCAGTCCATCCTTGTTACTTGCAGTAGTTATGTTCTATAGAGTTGCTGAATTAGTGAATACTAGAACACTGTTCCTAGGGGAAATACAGGGTTAGGGTTCCTGTGAGCATCTGGTCATGTTTTCATCAACCAATCAATACATAACCTTGTTTTATGTGCATTTCTGCTTAAAGGCACCTTATGTAATATATATTTTTGATTCATTAGCATTGAACTCACACCCAACAGTGCTATAAAGTGATGCTTGAATAAAGTTTATCTACCAAACGTATTTCATATCGCAGCCTTCTTGTGCTTAGGGACACCAGATTACACGTCAGCATTAGGCTTGGGGGGCCATTTTAAACAGTGAAATCACCAACAGGAAGCACAAAAGTGTGAAAACCATGGCCCTAAAGAGACAGTGAGGGGCTTCCCTGGTGGTGCAGTGGTTAAGAATCTGCCTGCCAATGCAGGGGACATGGGTTCGAGCCCTGGTCTGGGAAGATCCCACATGCTGTGGAGCAACTAAGCCCGTGCGCCACAACTACTGAGCCTGCGCTCCAGAGCCTGCGAGCTACAACTACTGAAGCCCGCATGCCTAGAGCCTGTGCTCCACAACAAGAGAAGCCACCGGAACGACAGGCCCATGCACTGCAACAAAGAGTAGCTCCCGCTCTCCACAACTACAGAAAGCCCGTGCGCAGCAACAAAGACCCAACACAGCCGAAAATAATTAAAAGAAAATAAATTTATTAAGAAAAAAAGAGACAGTGAAAAGGACTTGTTTACAGTATGAGCTGAAATGAGAAGGCAGAGCATCACCTTGTTTGACTTTGGCTGGGAAGTCTGCATTGGGTGACTCAAATTTTTTGCCAACCTGGGCATGTCTGTGGATGATCGCCAAAGTGGCTCGAGTATTGATTTGGGGGTTACAGATAAATTTTAGTGAGTAGGTGAATTCATAAATATGGAATCTGTGAATAATGAGGATTGATTATATTGTAAACAAGAGGAGGAAGTAGAAAAATGGTTAGCATTACGCAGAGATGTGGAGAGTGAATGCCCGGGCAGAAATTGTATGACATCCTATGCAAGTGTGTATTGCAGGAAGGTCTAAAGTATTGGTCCTGACCGTATAGTGAGTGGGTCTTACTTTTTGTCCCGTGTCCTTGGATGGACTCAGCTTGGGGAGGACATGCCTCTCATTTGCATCTTCACTATCTGGCCCAGAGTGGGCACTGGGTGACTCTTTGCTATGAGGGCTGTGGGGATGTTGTCAGCGCTGGTTCAGAGCAGAGGGAGCGGAGGGAGAGAATGAAAGGAGACAAGGGATGCACGGAGGACCTAAGGAGCACTTAGAGTGAGTATACAAAGCTTAAGATTGATTCAAAAAATAAATGAAGAGGCAGTGGAAGGACCTGCGAGAGGAGACTGAAGTGGCTGCAGCCACAGAAGGATGATGTGGGGAGAAACAGACTCTGTGTATTGGGATGGGGCTGCTGCGAGGCAGAGGCTTGTTGTTTTCCATTTCCCTGGGAGAACTTTCCTTCTTGAAAACACGAGGCCTCCCTTCCACATAAAAGATGGCTGCTCTTCACGACAGCTCCCTGAGACGGCCGGGCTGTTATGCCCACTGTTCAAATGGGCAAAGGGCCCATGGGGTGGGGAGGGGGGATTAAGCCACCTTCCCAAGGGAACAGGAACCTGGGCTCCCACCATCACTGACCTGACCATAGGGAACAGCTTCAGCTGAATTCTGTGATGGCCAGACAAGAGGACACCATTTTATTTATTTTAAATGAGAAGTTAGGAAAGTGGAGGAAGTTGAGAGCTTATAAAAGAAGACATGCTGTTCATGCTGTTTGGTGATGTCAGTTTGATTTAGTTCGGTAGTCACTTGTTGAGCCTCTGTATATCCTTCCTGCTGGAAAGGATGGAATCATAGGCTGGGCAGAGATGGAATCTGCTCAGGGACAGCTGCCCATCAACAGGGGAGTGGGCTTCATCTGTGAGTTGGGGAAGGACATCCAGGACTGTTAGCAAGGGCTCAAAGTGGTTGCTGAAATTCGTACCCTTTTGTATAGTAAGAGATGGAACTTGGGGCCTGCCGCCTAGGGGCGATTCTGTTCTGTTAGGTTGTCAGCTCAGTGCTTTGCCCTGTGGCTGCACATCTGAGAGCCCTAGGTGCTAGGGAGGTCACAAAGATGAACTAGATACAGTGAGCTACAGCAAATTACAGTCTGGCAGGGGAAGTAAGTCAGATGGACATATAGCTATATAATTATAATATTTTCCCACCATCATGTGATTACAAATGAGGGAAAAATTACTCCCTACTGGAAGGGCTGTTGGATGAGTCCTGAAGAAGGAGTTGATTTGACACGGTATTCGACCCCCACGCCGCCCCTGCCCTTCTAGTCCCACCTCTGTGCTTCCCACCCAGTTGGTCAAGCCAAAACTCTAGTGGATCCATCACAACTTCTTCTCTTTTCCTCATCTCCCACATCCAATCCTTCTCCAGTTTGCTTAGCGTCTATCTCTGGCATAGAGCTCGAGTCTATCCCTTGCACTCTTTATTTATTGCTACCACTGAAGCCCTGGGTACAACCACCCGTTGCTGGAGCTATTGAAAGAGCTTCCTGGGTGGTTTAAAATTCTACCCAACCTCCCCTCCTATCAGTAGTTTTTGCAGCAGCCAGAGTAATCTTTCCAAAAGATAATTCCAGATCCTGCCACTCCCCTCTTCAAAAACCTTTGTGGCTTCCTGTATTAGTCAGTGAAACAACTTTAGGTATTTCAAACAGGGAATACGAATACAAGGATTTTGTTGCAAAGAAGCAAACAGAGGATGAGACAACCCAGAGCAGGAAGCCACTACCAACTCTAGGCTGGAGGGACCCAAGCCCAGAACCTAGAAGTTACTCAACTCTGGTGGGTCCCCTGTGGTGGGAGCTGGGACCTCAGAGGGAGGGGCTGTCTGGTGGGAAGCTGCAGTGACAAAGGGGACACTGCTGTTGCCATAAATGCCGGCTAGCACCAAGAAGGACAGGGAGAAATACTCTTGCTTCTCCCTTCTCCCTATCTGCGATCTCTCTCTAGGGCTTCCCAATGGCTGAACTTTGCCAGAAGCTCGTTGTCAAGGGAGCCTGGGAGATGCTGAAGGCGAAGTGTGGAAGGGCAGAAGCAGATTGACAGTAGGCAAAGACTGGCACCCTCCCAGCTCTCTGCCATTGCCTGTGGGGACTCGCACCATCTGCCCCTGGCTACCTGTCCACCCTTGCCTTGTACCAACTTGCCTTGTACCCTTCCTCCTAGCAGGCCTGCTCTACTAGTCCTCTTTCTAGTCGTGGAGCTCCCCAGGCTCATCTTTCCTCACCCCTTTGGACAGTGTCCTCTCTTTCTGAAATATGCATCCCTTGGCTACCCTCCTGGCTGGCTCCTATCTTTGCATCCTCAGTCTTAGCTCAAATGGCACCTCCCCAGAGAGGCCTTCCTGACCACCCCATGTAAAGGAGCTCCCCTCACCTTATTCTATAATATCACCCTGATATAATATCACCTATTCTGTAATATTACCCTGATAGTTCTTTTTTTTTGATGAATTAATGTTTAGTTCTTTTGTACTGGCTTTGTGGATAAGATCTTTTTTTTAATTTTAATTTTTAATTTTAATTTTATTTATTTATTTTTGGTTGCGTTGGGTCTTCGTTGCTGCACAGGCTTTTCTCTAGTTGCAGTGAGCAGAGGCTACTCTTCGTTGCGGTGTGTGGGCTTCTCACGGCAGTGGCTTCTCTTGCTGTGTAGCATGGGCTCTAGGTGCGCAGGCTTCAGTACTTGTGGCACGTGGGCTCAGTAGTTGTGCTCGCGGGCTCTAGAGTGCAGGCTCAGTAGCTGTGGCGCACGGGCTTAGTTGCTCCGCGGCATGTGGGATCTTCCCAGACCAGGGATTGAACCCGTGTCCCTGCATTGGCAGGCAGATTCTTATCCACTGCGCCCCCAGGGAAGCCCACCCTGATAGTTTTTTATGGTACTTGTTTTCAGCAAAATCATTTTATTTGTTTGTTGTTTATTCTTGTCTACCGTCACTTCATTCAGGTCTCTGCTCAAATGTTGCCTCCACCGAGAGGCCTTCCACGACCACCCAAGCTAAGTATTGCCCCTCACCCATCATGTTTTATTTCATTACACAGCTTTATTATTGTTATTTTATAGAGCTAGTCATTACTTGGTGTGTGTGCACACACACACTTATTTATCTTCCCCACTAGACTATAAACTGCATGAAAGCAGCTCGCTTACCTTACTCATTTGAAAGGAAAGCTCCACGGAGGCAGGGGTTTTGTGTGCGCTGTTCAGCAGAGTGAACTGCTGTGAACATTACCAGCACTTAGAATGATGCCAGACGTAGTACACACTCAGTGAATATCTGTGGCATGAATAAATGAAGAGTGCTGAAACTGAGTAGAATCTCAATAAGCAGTGACGGGAGAGAAGAAAGAACATTCTCAAACAGTGGAATAACAAAAATAAAAGCAGAGATATTGGAAAGTGTGTATTTCAGGGAAGATGAGAACTCTGTTTTGTTGGAGTGTAAAGAAGGTGATGGGCGGTAAGTAGGAGTTAGGTCAAGAGAGGCAGACTGAGGCCAGATCGTGGAGGACCTTAAAAGCTATGTTAATGGGTTTATTCACCTAGGTAATAGGGAACCATGGAAAGCTGTTGAGCAGGGTGTTCAGAACTGTACTTTGAAGAAGGCATAAAACGTGTCCAAAGAGTTACTACATTTTTAACTCCAGTGAAAATTTTGTAACCATCCTAGTCACAATTGGTTTAGACAGAGGGATGCCATTAGCAAAGACTAGTGAACTTAAGAGGAATTCTAGTGTGGTTGATTGATTGAATCGTTTATTCATCAAGGACTGGCGCGCCTGGTAAGAACCGGGTTCTGCCAGTGTAAGGGGAGAGACTTTTTTTTTTTTTACATCTTTATTGGAGTATAATTGCTTTACAATGCTTTAGTTTCTGCTTCATACATTTAAATGTAAAACAGGGTGTTAATGTAAATGTAAAACCAGGGTCCCTTCCCTTGGGCTCACTGTCTAATATGGGAGATAAACCTGTAAACCGATGATTACCGTGCAGTGTGATCTGTGCTAACAGAGCTCTGTGCAAGGCACTGGGGCCAGAGCCGGGGATCAGCCAGCTCTTCCCAGGGTGTCATGAAGATTGCTCATATCCCAGGGCCAGTTTGGAAGGTGAAGGGAAATGAAAGCTGAGGGATGGTATGTAATCCAGAGGGGTACAAGAGCATGGCTGTCTGGAGAACAGGAAGCAGTGGCTCTGGGGGCTGAGTGTATGGGGGTGGGGGGATGGGCAAGGGACCTGGACATGATGAAAGGTGAGAGGTCAATAAGCTGAGAGGGGCCAGGTGAGAAGGCACTTCCGCACCACGTAAGGAGTTTGAAGAGGAGGACTGTTTCCTACCATTCCCTGACTTCTGCTTGTAGCAGAAATGGTCTCTTTGTGGCCCTGACACACCCAATTTTCACCCATTTGTTCATTTTTTTTGAAAAAAATATTTAATAAGATTCTATTATATGCCACACACTATTCTATGAGTTGAAGATATGGTGGTAAATAAGGTAAACTTGTGGAGTTTATAGTCTAGAGAGGAAGACACATGTCTGTGTGTGTGTGTATATATACATATATATGTATGCATACTATTTGTATTTATTTTTTGCCAAGTAAAGATTAATTTCTTGAAAACATACGTGTGTGTGTGTATGTGTATATATATATATATATATATATTAGTTTTTTTGACAAGGTAATGATTAGTTCTATGAAAAATCAAACTTTGTAAGGAATTAAAATGTGAAGCGAGAGGATTTCTATTTAGCTTAGGTGGTCATGGAAGGTCTTTCTGTGCTGTGGGAAGTGACATGTGAAAAACACCTGAAGTGAGGAGCAAGCCATGTGAATATCGTGGGGAAGAGTGTTTTAGGCAGAGGGAACAGCAAGTGCAAAGGTCCTGAGACAGGAGATATTCCAGGAAGAGCAAGGAGGACAGGGAAGCTGGAGTACAGTGCATGAAGGCAGAGGGGTGGGAATGGAGGGAGAAGTCAGGGAGCAATCATGGTAGGCCTGTAAGTAACAGACAAGGTTATGGATTTCATTCTAAATGTGATGAGGAGTCATTGGAGGGTTTTGAGCTGGGGATTGATGTAACGTGACCGACATTGTGTTAGAATCACGCTGACTGCTTCTGAGAAGTAGGCTTTTAATGGGGCAGGTGGAGTCGAGGGATGAGTTGGGAGACAGTTGCTGTGGTACAGGTGAGAGATGATGGTGGCTTGGTACAGCTGAGCAGCAGTGCTGGTGGTGAGAAATGGTCAAATTCCACATATATTTTGCATGTGGAGTCAATACAATTTGTTGATGGAGTGAACGTGGGGTTTTAGGGAAAGGGAGAAGTCAGAAGTGGTTCCCAGTGTTTTTTTACTTGAGTAACTGGTTGACTGGTGGTGCCATTTACAGAGATGAGAGACACTGACAGGAAAACCGAGCAGGGGGTAGAGAGCAGGGGAGTGAAGACTTTTCATCTGGAGAAGCCTGTCAGACCCCCAAGTGGAGATGCCATCTGGGCAGCTGGTTGCAGGAGCCAGGAGTTCCGGGGTGAAGTCAAAGGTGGAAGTAGACATTTGGGTGTCTGAATATAAATGGCAGTTAAATGCTGTCTCTGTCCTGACCACCTTTTCAGGACCAGAGTCAGTGCTGCCTCTTCCATGAAGCCTTCCTTGACCATCCCAGGCCTTTCCTTTGCCTTCCTGTCTTTCCTTTAAGCTGAAGCCCTTTGTTTGGGTTGCTTGGGGAAGCTGTGGCTTTCGCCTCTGATTTAGATCTCTTGGGACCTCACAGGGTCTTGAGTGGGTAGGTGGGCCTGGCTCTCCTTGGGGTGAGAGTGCTCACCTTCTATGTGCAGAGGCAGGTGGACCATGTTTCCCAAGGCTCTATATGGTTGGTGTCATGGGTCCACCAGACAAGACCCTGTTCTCCTTGTCGTTAGGGCCTAGACCCTCAGGGTCCTCAATGCGCATTAGGGTGGATTCAAAACCTCATCAGGAAAGCCAAAGACAAAAGGACACATATTGTATGATTGTATTTATATGCTATACCCAGAATAGGCAAATCCATAGAGAGGGGCTTCCTTGGTGGCACAGAGGTTAAGAATCTGCCTGCCAATGCAGGGGACACGGGTTCGAGCCCTGGTCCGGGAAGATCCCACATGCCGTGGAGCAACTAAGCCCGTGCGCCACAACTACTGAGCCTGTGCTCTAGAGCCCGCGAGCCACAACTACTGAGCCCACGTGCCTAGAGCCCGTGCTCCGCAACAAGAGAAGCCACCGCAATGAGAAGCCCGCGCACAGCAAGGAAGAGCAGCCCCTGCTCACTGCAACTAGAGAAAGCCCACACGCAGCAACGGAGACCCAACACAGCCAAAAATAAATAAATTAATTAATTTTAAAAAATCCATAGAGAAAGCCAATTAGTGGTTTCCAGGGGCTGGGGGTGGAGTGGGGTGGAGGGGGATTGTCCAGAGACTGCGCAACAGGTCCAGAGTTTCCTTTGGAGTGATGAAAAAGTTCTGAACTAGATAGTGCTGATGGTTGCACAGCGTTATAAATGGACTGAATACTACTGAATTGTAAACTTTAAAATGGTGAATTTTGTGTTACATGTATTTTACCACAATGAAAAAAAATACCAAGAAATGTTGTCAGGGATGACAGGTTCTACAAGCTTCGCATTCTGTTCTCTGTTTTTCAGCCTCGCCCCCCTTCCACTGGCTCTCTCTACTCGGGGGCAGGGCTGGTGGCCAAGGGCAAGGCACGGGGATGGGAGAGGTTGTAGGTTTGCGGCTGGGAGCTGGCCCTGACCTTCTTCAAAAGGCAGTCTGTCCATTTGTAGGGAGAGGTGGAGGAAGGCAGTGTTGGAATGGCAAAGCAGGGTGGGTTTATTCCCACCTAACCTGGGTCTGGGATGCACATGGGGTGAAACAAGGGCTGGTCACAATGTGAGAACTAACTAAGCTTACGGAATCACCATGTAGATGCAAACTGCAAAGACCCTGGAGACCCTGCCTAAAGATCCCTACATGGTGATCCCTAAGCTTAGCTAGTGGTGAACCAAGCTGTTCACCACTGGTATTTGGAAATGCCCTGCAGCCATCAGGATACGGGTAGGGGCTGGGGCTGAGGGCTGAGGCAGGTGGCCTGGGAGCCAAACTGTATCCTGGAGGAGGGTGTGCGGTAAACTGCTAGCGTATGGAATATCAGGCACTGGCTGAAGTATTGGTGCAGACTGAGTCTGACTCGTGGGTGGAACAGAAAGCTGCTGAACGTGTCTGTCAGAAAGTACCATAGCCCAGGAATCTGCTCAGCTCTTCACATTTCTGTGTGTGTGTGTGTGTGTGCACGTGTGCATGCATGCGTGCGAGTGTGCGTATGTGTCTAGTGGAGGGACAGGTATCTCCTGGTTCAGGGGCTGAGTAAATGGCGGAGAGCCTCTTACTGGCCTCTTTTTGACCCTGGGATGGTAAGCAGTGATTATTATTCTTAAGAGAATTCTATGGCAGATGAGCAGAGAAAGTGCAAAACACAGGCAGTTTGGTGCTTCCAGAATATAATCTCAGTGACTTTTCAGGCAGCATTAAAGCCTTTTCGGGTTTCATCCAATCTTACCTCCCATGTTTCTCCAACTGGCATCTTTTCCCTGATACTAGACTAAGCCTTACTAACTTCAACCTCCTCACCTTTGCATATAAGAATCCCTTTGGCCAAATCGTATCCATCCTTCAAGAACAGCTCAAACCTCACCTCCTCCATGAAGCCTTCCTGGTTTCCTCTAGCCCACAGAGATCTTTCTCTCCTTTTCAGAATTCTTCAAAGGATTAAAGTTGCTTTCACTACTTGGTTAAATCAGCTTCTCCCAAGAGAGATATTTCAGAGATGTCACCACTATATGCAGGCACAGAGTGGATGTCTGACCAACATCTGGTGAGTGGAAATTTATGCAATCTTAAAGATCAAGCAATCAGTGTTTAAATAAGAAGAAAAAAAGCAAGGCAGGTAGAAATGTGTGTGGTCAATGATTAATGAGCCCCCCAAAGAGAGTGCTTTAGGAACAAGACAGAGCAATACTGTCATTGGCAGCAAATGTGAAATTGTGGCCCTTGGGGAGAAGGGAGGCTGCCCTTAATTAATGGGTAGCTGGAAAAAGAAAAGACAGCAGCGTGAGAGGCTGAGCTGGGGAGCAGGCTGAGAAAGCTTAGCGTGAAGATACTGTGTGCTGTTGGCAATTTTAAAATGTTACAGTTAGCAATGAGTAATAGATGACTGATCTCGTGGAAAATGCAGGGTTGGTTCTTTAGGAAGGTAAAAATGGGGTCTGTGAAGTGATAAGGAAGTTAACTGTGGGTAGCTGTATTGGAAGATATAATGTCAGTTTGTTTACCAATCTCAATGATGTCTGTGACTATGAATGGAATTGCTCTGTGGAGTGCTGGAGCCTTAAACAGCCCTAGGTATTGTTTACACGTTCCACACGCTTCCATGCTGAAGTGTGGTGCATCAGTTAAACACAGGATGTGGGGCGTAGGCTGCCTGGGCTTAAATCCTGGCTCAATTACTTACCACTTATGGTACTTTAGGAATGCTACTGAACCTCTCTGTGCCTCAGTTTTTCTCATCTGTAAAATGGGGTTAATAATTGCACCTCCCTTATAGTGCTGTGAGGATTCAATGAGGTGTAATTTACATAAAGCATTCAGGAGTGTCTAGCATGTTGCAGGAACCAATATACTGTTAGTTATTTTTACCATCAGTTGGCAGTGTCTTCAAGGCTTTGAGGATGGGACTGAAGGAAGAGCTGGTGTTCTTTCCTGATGGAGGCAGTGAGAAGTCATGGACCAATGTGTACTCACATGGCCTCAAAGGCTTAGAAAGCCCCGATATTTCAAATATTTGCAAAAAATGTTTGCAACATTCAAAAGATGAATACCAAGAACCTCATCCTGGGCTTATGGGTTTGAGGGGCTGGTGCTGTTTGTGTGACTGTCCATCACCACGTGTCACCGGTGGGATGGATGCCTGCACCTGGGGACAGGAGGAAAGATAGAGCTTGGCTGCTGGTCTCCAGACAGGACCCTTAGGGATGCCATGAGGGTGTGATGCTGTGGATTCTCTGGGCCAAAGACTGTTGTCTCAGGTGACTGCAGATCCCTGACCAGTCCAGCGCGTGGTGGGTGTTTAGTGGAAGAGAGGGAAGAGTGGTAGGGGCATCCTTCGGGCCTTTAGTGCCAGCCTGACCTGGGTTCAAATCGGGGTTGGCTTATCACCACTTATGTGACTTTAGGAAGTGACTTAACTTCTCTGAGCCTTGGAACACGGGAGGAATATCTAAGATAATGTATATAGAGAGTCTGGCACATAGTAAGACTGAGTGTTAATTCCCTTTTCCATGGTTCCATCATCTGTGAAATGTAGATTAAAAAAATCTTGTGAGGCTTTTTATCATAATTATAGATAATAGTTATTCATTCGTTCAACAGATATTTTTTTTTTAGTGTTGACTGGATGTCAGATGCTGCCCTAAGGGCTTAGGGCATATCAGTGAATAAAACAGCAAAGATACGGGCCCTTTGGTAGTTTAAATTTTAGCAAGGGAAGATAGACAGTAAAGTAACATAAATGAATAAAGTTTCTAGTGTGTAAAAAGATGTTAAGTGCTGTGGAAAAAAACAAAAACAAAAGTAGGATCAGGGAGCTTGGGAGTGCTGGGTGGGGGGCAGTGTGTATATTAAATAAGATGGCCAAAACAGGCCTCTTATTGACAAGGTGGTGTTTGAGCAAAGACTTGAAGAAGAAGATGAGGAACTTAGTCATGATGATGTTTAGGGGAAGAGCATTCCATGCAGAAGAAACAGTAAGTGCAAGTGCTGTGGGGCTGTGCCTGGCGTGTTGCAAGAACAGCACAGAGGCCAGTGTGGCGAGAACAGAGTAAAGGGAGAAGAGAAGGAGACGAAGTCAGGGAGTAACAGGGAAACCAGACCGTGTAGGGCTTTGCTGCCATTGGTGGGGGTGGGGCTTTGGCTTTTACTCTAAGTGACATGAGGATGTATTGCAGGATGTTGAGCAGAGAGAAATGGTGTGATCTGCTTATTTAAGAGAACTGGCTACTGTGTCCAAAGTTGACTGAGAGAGGCAAGGATGGAGACAAGGAGACCAGTTAGAAGGTTACTGCTGTGTCCAGGTGAGAGATGATGGTGGCTTGAACCATGGTGGTAGCAGTGGTTGGTGAGAAGCAACTAGATCTTCTTATATTCTGGAAGGTAGAGTCAGTAGAAGTCACTGAAGATTGGATGTGAGGACTAAGGGGAAGATAGGAATTAAGGACAGTCTGAGTAACTTGGAGGATGGAACTGCCATCAGTTCAGAAGAATGTGGAACAGGTTTGGATGGGAAAAATTATGAGTTCACGTTTGGTCAATTTGCATTTGAGCTGTGTATTAAATATCCAAGTGGAGAAGTCATGTAAACAGCTGGCTACATTCATTAGAAGTTTGGAAGAGAGATCTGGGCTGAGATATAAATTTGGGAGTTGACAATATATAGATGGTAATAATTAAAGCCATTAAAGACTGGATGAGGTCCCCAAGGGGGAGAGTGTAGACATACAAGAGAAGAGGACCAAGGATCAAGTTTTAGGGCCTCCAACTTTAAAAGAACCAACAGAGGAAGTTGAGGGGATGTGATTCATGAGGTAGAAGGAAAACCAAGGGAGAGTGCTGTAACGGGAGCCAAAGGAAGAAAGGGTTTCAAGGTGGAAGGAGTGATCAACTGTGTCAAATAATGTGACGGGTCAAGTATAGTATTTATTGTGAAACAGGTCACTCCAAAACTTAGTAGCTTAAAACAACAAATGTTTATTATCTCCTAAAATTTCTGAGGGTCAGGAATCTGGGAGTGGCTAAGCTGAGTGGTTCTGAGTCAAGATCTCCTGCAAGGTAATCATCAAGCTGTTAGCTGGGGCTGCAGTCATCTCAAGGCTCAACTGGGGCTGGAGAACCCTACTCCAGGCTCACTCTTACAGTTCTTAGCAGTTCTCAGTTCCTCACTGGCTGTTGGCCAAACAACTCATTTCCTCACCATGTGGGCTTTTCTGTAGGCTGTCTGAGTGGCCTCATGACATGGCAGCAGCTTCTCGCAGAGCAAGTGATCCAAGGGAGAGAGAGAGAGAGAGAGAGCAAGCAAGAGAGCACCCAAGATGGTAGTCATAGCCTTTTATAACCTAATTTTGGAATGTCATACCATCACCTCTGGATGCTCTTGGTCACACAGACCAAGCACATGGCACAACGTGCAGGAGATTACACAAGGCGTGAATGCCAGGAGGTGGGGGACATCATGGAAGTTGGCTACCACATCACGTATGACAAGAAGAATTGATCATTGGATTTAGCAACGTGGAGGTCATTGGTGACCTTAACAAAAGCCACAAAGAGAAATGTTTGATTACAGATGGTATAAGAAGGGATGGGAGGAGAGGAACTAAGACAGTCAGTATACAGCTCTTTTGAAGAGTTTGCTGAAGAGGGAAGCAAAGAAATGGGGTAACAGCTGGTGAAGAGAGTATTTTTTATAAGGTGAGAGAAATAGCACTATGTTTGTATGTTGATGGGAATAGTCCAACAGGGAGTGAAAAATTGTTGATGTATTATAGAAGAGAAAGAATTACTGGAGCATTGTCCTTGAGTAGGAGAGAGAGATAAGAGCTTGTGTCAAGGAAGAGTGGACTTTAGCTAGAAGCATGCTGGGTTCAGGAAGACAAACCACATGGTAGGTGGGCAGATATGGTTATGAGAGTTTGTGGAGTTGTCTTTTTAAAAAATTATTTATTTATTTATTTTTATACAGCAGGTTCTTATTAGTTATCCATTTTATACATATTAGTGTATATATGTCAATCCCAATCTTCCAATTCATCCCACCATGGGGAGTTGTCTTCTCATCATTCCATTTTCTTCAGTGAAGTGGGAAGCAAGGTCATCAGCTAGGCTGGCTAGATGGTATATATTTTTAAAAATTGTGGCTTTGATACCTTTGATGACTTTGATGATGGTGGGTAACTATGGCTGCAGTTAAGTCACCTTCCTTACGATTCCTTTTGCTTGTGGTCGAAAGGTAGAACTTATGTTCTCATAACTTGTCCAGATGGTGGGGCATCTGCAAAGTCATGGTACTCTTTGCAAATTAACATAGAAACAAAGGTCTGTTTAACTCCAAATAAATAGTTTATGCTAAAACAGATAAAATCACCTACACATTCTTACATAGACAAGAGGTACCAGATCTCAAGAGTTTAAGAAAAAAATTACAGGATTACAGGGGAGAAATCTTAATATTGAGGAAATTCTTTTCATTAACTAATTTATTTTCTGGGAATCAGGAGAAGACTGGAGTCTCTTTATTTCAGGAGTAGAACATATCTGGTCAGCCTGCAGCCTGGTTGGAAAATCTCTGTAGTCAACCTAGCGAATGACTGGCTGGGACTTCTAGGGTAGTTCAGAGCCGTGAAGATAGACAGGCTTTCTGTTTCAAGATGAGGGAATTATAGAGCTGACCAAATAGACTGCATAATGAAAAAGCACAGGGACTTGCTGGAGTTCTCAGAATGTCTCTGAAAGAAGCAGGGGCATCAACTAACCCCCACGCCCCCGCCCCAAGCTCCCAGCAGGGCTTACATTATCAAATCCTCTCCTCTTATTAGATCTCACTGGAATAAATAGTGGTTAGGACTCTGCCTTGGACCCCTAAGCAGCCCAGCCTCCGGCCTGGGCCAAGTGACTTGGTCTTCTCTTGAGTCCACTAGGAAGGCTCTAGGAAGAGGGAGGACAGTGAGAGAAGCTTTTGAATGGACCACACCTTTGATGCTTAGAATCCAGCTCTGAGACCTGGCACCCCTCCCTCTACCTTCTCCTCGTCCTCTTTTCCCCCCGCCTGGCTCGTCAGCCCAGCGACCTCCATGTGCAGACCTGAGCATGAGGTCGGTCCTTGATCCTCTTGTCCTGTAGGCAATTCCCATGGGCGCTCTCCTGATTCCCCCAAAGCCCTCATCCCATTGGCTGGGGCAGAAAGTAACCTTGGAGATCCTGGGTGCTCTGCTAGCCACCGTGCCAGAGCTGGTGGCCACCTCATTTTTGCAGAGACAGATGCTCCTGTAAGAGGAACAAATCAATTAGCCAGCCTGATGCTAATGTACTAATGCCACCTTATCAAGCTGGTACATGTCTCAGCGGAGCTGCCTCTTCCTTCTATCCCTGCTCTGGCGCTCAGTTTTCCATTGTTGCGTCAACCCCTGGCTTCTGGAAGGCTCCACGGACCACAGGATTCCTTCAGTGGGCTGATTCTTGACCTCTGTCTATTCTGAGGTCAGTTGTAAAATGAAACTGCTGCCGTCTCAACATCTGTGAAGACCACAGGCCCTGCCCAGATGTTTCAGCCGACAGAGGGCAGCTTAATTCCCATTTCTCATGCAGTCTTTGGAGTGGGAGGAACAGCTATTCTTTTCCTCCCTATTTCCTGAAAAATAGGACAAAGGTGTGCTAAAACTTTAAATTAGATGACAATAACGACAACAACATTTTCCTCCATAAGCTTAATAACTTAGAAAGTGCTTTCTCACATTTTATCTTATTTAATCCTCATAATAAGTCTATTGGAGGCCAGGACAATTATCTCCATTTTACAGATGAGAAAACTGAGGCCAAAAGAGGCTGCTGACTTGCTCAATGACATTAAGCTGGTAAACGACAAAGCTAGGAATAGAGGAAGGAGAAGATAAAAGGCCAGTAAAAGGTGATTCAAAGCAAAGGTAAACCCTGGATGAAACCCTCCTGGCAGCTGGAGCCAGGCGGCTTCGAGAGTGCTTTCTCTCCACAGACCTCGCTGAAGGAGAATGGGGCTCCTGGAGCACCAGCACCTCTGTGCCTCCCCCACGCCCCACCTGGGTCACCTTTCACTGTGTCAGCTTTTCATTCTGTCTCATTTTCAGGAAAATGTCTTAGCAGCACTGCTGGACCTACTCTAGTATGTTTCTAAGGGGTTTCACTTCATCGTGCAAAACCAAGTACCTCTTTGAACTCTGTAGCCCCATCTTTAAAAATCAGCCTTTTAGCTTGATCAAAGGGCAAAAAGCAGTGGAGAACCAACTAGAAACGAATCCCTTCCTCCCCTTCACATGGTCCTGCTGTGCAAAAACAACACTTCAGAAATTCTGTTTACACCAAGAAGACATAAATATTAGGAGAACCTCCTCTGCAGATTCTAGGTGAATCTTGACCCTTCAGTGAGCCCCCTCAGCCCACCTCCCAAATCTCTTAAAGATTTGTCCTCATATTGTGACCTTTCTGCCCTTCTGAAGTTGTGGGAGCTGACTCTTCCTGACATAACCTGAATCAAAAAGTAATAGCTTTTAGGAAAGTTACAATTAGCTTTTCACTGGGAAGAAAGATCAAAGAGATGTATTTTTAAAGGAAAAGAGGTGGAAAAAGAAAAAAGAAGCAACTGAAAAATCTTGTGGTCCTCTGAGTCAATTGAGAAAATTCTGAATTATTTTAGTGGAGAGCTCTTCCAACAGGAGACACATTGATTTTTGGCTTCTCTTCATTGTTTTTATGGCTGATTATATCCTCTTTTTCTAGATTGTCAGCATTGGGTAGAGGTGAATGAATTACTCTTCCTCACAGTTTATTGATTTCTGTGTTGATGCACATCGATTTCAGCTCAGAATAAGAGAGAGCATCCTAATAGAGCTGTCTAAAATGGGAAGAGTTGCCTTGGGAGCAGTGAGATCCCTGTCAATACAGGTGTTCAAATATAGGCTGAGTGACTGTGCAGGGAATATTTAGGGCCATCTCAAGTGATGACTGGGAGGGTAGTTTGGGTAATCCTTAATGTCCTCTGTCTCGTGTTCAACATTAAAACCTTGGATGACAATCGCTTTAGGTAGAGCCTGCATCTCGACCAGGACAATGTTTCCCACGTGGTGGTATGCTAGAGGATTTTCACTGGTGAAGAATTTACTATTAAAAACAGGAAAAATATAAAACAAGATACCACTCCATTCCTATTAGAATGGCCAAAATCCAGAACACTGACAACACCAAATGCTGGCGAGGATGTGGAGCAATAGAAACTCTTATCCACTGCTGATAGGAATACAAAGTGGTACAGCCACTTTGGAAGATAGTTTGGCAGTTTCTTGCAAAACTAAACATACTATATGAGCCAACCATCATGCTCACTGGTATTTACCCAAAGGAGCTGAAATCTTACCTCCATATAGAAACCTGCACACAGAAGTTTCTAGCAGCTTTATTCGTAATTGCCAAAACTCGGAAGCAAGATGTCCTACAGTGGGTGAATGGATAAACTGGAACATCAGACAATGGGATATTATTCAGTACTAGAAAGAAATGGACTATCAAGGCATGAAGAAGCATGGAGGAAGCTTAAATGCATGTTACTAAGTGAAAGAAGCCAATCTGAAAAGGCTACGTACTATATGATTCCAACTATATGGCATTCTGGAAAAGGCAAAACTATGGCGACAGTAAAAAGATCCATGGTTGCCAGCGGTCCAAAGGGTAGGAAGGGATGAATAGGCAGAACGCAGAGGATTTTTAAGGCAGTGAAAATACTCTTGTGATACTATCATGCTGGATCCCTGTCATTATACATTTTGTCCAAACCTGTAGAATGCAGGACAACTAGAATAAATCCTAATGTAAACTCTGGACTTTGAGTGATAATGATGCGTCATTGTAGTTTCATCAGTAGTAACAAATGTACCGTTCTGGTGGGGAATGTTGACAACGGGGGAGGCTGTGCATGTGTGAGGGCAGGAGGTATATAGGAACTCTCTGTGTCTTCCTCTCAATTTTGCTTTGAACCTAAAACTGCTCTAAAAATTAAAGTCTTTTTAAAAAACTGAAAAAAAGTAAAAATAGAATCAGCACATCAAATCAAGATTTTATGGATATCATTGCCTAGGATGAAGCTAAGACAATCAATGCCATGGTAACCCACAGTAAGACTGCACAAATTACAAGTGGGGTCCTAAGACATGACCTTGAACATTTAAAACCTTCATTGCTGAATTTCAGCTCTAACTAGCCCAAAGGGTGAATTGTACAGATGATCCGGATAAATAATCCAGAATCATATGTACAGTATTTCTATGCTATATCTCAGTGCTCTTTTCAAGGGTACATTGTGACACAGATTTGAATTTGCACAGCCACAAAACTCAGAAGTGGTTTTCATTATTTCTAGAACCTGATTTGATTTCTGAATCCCCAGTCACTTTAATGGAGAACAACTTGAATTTTTCAGTCATGTTTTTGCTTGGTTCTAGCCAGAGATTTTCTAGTTAACTCAAGATTTATTATTCTTTTGATTAAATATAGAGTTAACTAGTATTCTGTCTCCTACCCCTTCTTTCCTGGAGCTTACATGGCCTGACATTGGCGTGGGGTATGTGGCCTGCGGGGCTGGCTGCAGACTGGCCGTGACTGGAGTGTAGATGTCCTCCGGTGGGTGGGCACTGGTGTCACTGAATTAGCTGTTGGAGCCTCTGCGTGCCCTGCCATGCCTCTAGTCTCCTGTCTCTTCCTTGCCCGAACCTTGAGGCCCCTTCAGGACAGTGGCAAGGTTCCCCCACTCCTCTCTGTGGGCAGGAGTGTGTGCTGAAGATGGGAAATCTTCAGAGATTCTCCTGCACCACTCAGAGGACTCACGAGCTTTAGGGGTGGGCTGGGGCCATCCCAGGCCCTCCCTCTGCCTCTCCCCAGTCCTGCCTTGCCTCTACTTTTCCTTGTGGCACGTTGAGCTCCTGTTGATCAGGGAACTTCTACTGGCTGTCTCTGCCCAGGGTTCCAGAGAGGAAGCAGGCACACTTACAGTATTATTGCTCTAATAGCTTCCAACTAGTATAGGCTCCTGGTCTCTTCCCCTGCTCTCTAGAGCCCATTCTCAATACCAGCCAAGTAGGGTAGTATCATAGCTCTGCTTAAGACCTTCCGATGCTTCCCATTTCACTCAGAGCAAAAGCAAAGTCCCTCCATGTTACCTCTCTCAGTTTATCTCTTGCTATTCCTGCTCTAGCCACACTGGTCTCCTTCCTGCTCCTGGAATGGTCTAGGCCTGCTCCCTCTTTAGGGCCTTGGCACTGCCTTTTCTGTCTTTTCAGAGATCTGAATTGCTCACTCTTTTCCTTCCTTCAAGTTTGCTCAAATGTCACCTCTCCCAGGAGGCCTACCCTGACCAGGCTATTTAAATTGCAGCCCACCCCAACTCTCCCCACCCTGCACATGGCCGTCTCTTACCTAAGTTACGGTTCCCAGCTTAAATAAATATCCTGTCCTCCAAGCAGCCTCCCTGACTCCCCAGTGCCCTCTGTGGACTCCCAAAGCATGTTATTCTTTTTCTCACGTAAGCACTTATCATCGTGTTGTGTCAGAATCTACTTACTGGTCTGTTTTTATCCCTGATGCCTAGCCCAATGCGTGGCACGTTCTAGGTGCTCATTATACATGTGTGGAAGAAACAAACGATCGGACGGATGAATGACTGACTCAGTTCATTAAAAAAAAAGAAGATTGTTGCAATAACTAGAAGGCTCGTAAAGCCTTCAGCATGGTGCCTGGCTCAAAAAGAGGGAATGTATCATTTGTATGATAAGGGAGGGCTTCTTGCCATGGAACTTCTGTATTGTCTAGAATTCAACTAGTCCCAGAGAAAATGCCACTGATTTTTATACCGGAGAACTGTATAAAAATATCAGACTAACATGTTTGGAAAACGTGCATTGGATGGAAGGGGCAGCGCCACGTTTCTACAGCATCAAGTCTTTCTTACACACGACGAGCAGAGGCCCCTTTTCTTGCCTTACCTCCTGTTATCACTCACTGGCTGTCAAGCAGCCCAGCTCCCTGCAACACTGGCACCTTAGAATGTGCTAATGTATTTAAGTGATTTTCATTTTACCTCTAAGAGCCTGCTGCTGGGGGGAACTCAAGTTTAAGGTGGGAAAAAGAGGTAGAAGAAAGGCAGGATAGACTATCTTGGAGCATGTGTCTGATGACTAGATGGTCCAGCCTTTCTGGTGCTTCCCAATTTTGTATAATTATATTGTTTCCAGTATAGGTAACTATATGAGATGTTTCTTATGCATAATTTTTAAAGTAAAAAAATCTTTTTTTCCAGACCAGTTTTAATGTTTGGATTGAAAAGTAAGGTTGCCAGGGCCTCCCTGGTGGTGCAAGTGGTTGGGAGTCCGCCTGCCGATGCAGGGGATACGGGTTCGTGCCCCGGTCTGGGAGGATCCCATATGCCGCGGAGCGGCTGGGCCCGTGAGCCATGGCCGCTGGGCCTGCGCGTCCGGAGCCTGTGCTCCGCAACGGGGGAGGCCACAACAGTGAGAGGCCCGCATACCGCAAAAAAGAAAAAAAAAAAAAAAAGAAAAGTAAGGTTGCCATAATCATAGTGGACTTTTTTGGACAAAATTATGGTGAAGACAGGAATTTGGCAACAGCCAGAGGGCAGTATAAGGACCCTGGCAGCCGGAGGATGGGGTTATAAGGTGTCAAGAGAGAGCCTAGGGACCAGGAAAGGCAGTGGAAGATCCCAAGACTCATTTTGTCCATTTTTCCCTTGTTTCATCCCAGAGCAGCGCTGTCCCTTGATTTTGGTCAGGCGATGACACGATCACAACTGACGACTCACTCCCTCCTTTCCGCACCTCTGGGCAGTCCCAGAGCCCGCTCTGTGATGATCCTGCCTGGTGCTGCCTGGGGAGGCCTGGGACATTACTGCCAAGAGTGTGCTCTGTCCTCGTGCCATGCTGTGCTTATTTAGAAAGTGCCACTGCCCATAGCTCTGCTTCTTCTGCACAGTCCTGTGTAAAGACATAGAGCCAGACCCGGGTGAGGGGCCAGGGAGAATCTGGCACAAACATGCATGAACTTGACAACCCACTACACATACATGTATATGCAGTCACTGAAACATGCAGATGGCCTAGGGATAGGACCATTTGAGGTCTTCTCCACTTGCAAAGTACAGCTTCCCAGAGAGACACTGGGGGAGGAATCTGGTATTGAAGTCCAGATTCAGTGTGTACTAGTGATGGGACCTTGGGTGAGTTTCCATTATTAAATGAGAATAGTAATAATTCTTACCATATAGGGTGGTTAATAAACATGCATTTCTGGCTCTGCCTAAGTGTTCAGTAAGTGAAAGTTATTGTCATAAGACATTATTACTGTTGTATTATTACTGTCATTAGAGCCAGGGCAATGCAGTGGATGACGGCAGGGCATTTGGAGTCAGTCAGACACGCGTTAGAGGCCGTACCACTTAATGACTATGTAACCCTAACCTTGCGGTATTACATAACCCTTTGAAGTCTCAGTTTTCTCACTTGTAAAACCGAGTTAATCATAAGAGTTGTTTCATAAGATTTTTTCAAAAATTAAGTGAAATCTTAAAGGATCTATTGCATGAATGGCCCTTAATACAGTATCTAGCATAAAATAAAAATCCAATAAATATTAACCATTGTATTTATTGATGATGATAATGATGACAGTGTCTGCTAGGACCACTAAATATTTTTATGCTACACTTAATTGCAGTAAGTCCTTTCCATGTAATTCAGTTCCCTTCCCCACCTAGAACTTACTGCTTGCTCAGTTGAATTTAACTTTATTCAGTTTAAGTTGAGTCATTTCCCCATTAGACCAGGGAATCTTAGAATTAGAATCTCACTCTCAAGAATTTTATGCAAGACTGAAGCCCCAGTGTCTATGTATAAAAGATGAACTACAACCAGAAAACATGTAGAGGAGCATGAGGTAACTTTCGCCCTGCTGTGAGCAAAACAATTCAGTGGTTTTGCAGGCTCGTGGAAAAGGTAACATCTTATCATTGTACGGGTGGTTATGGGGCTTCTACAGTTAGTAAGCTTTAGGATGCAAGTGACAGAAAGTCTAACTCTAATGCATGGGCTGCAGCCATCAGGCAGGAGCTGTGATGCCTCAACTTGCTAGTGGTCTAGAGGTGGATGGCTTCCAGGCTGACAGAATCTGGTGACTCCATTCCTGTGGCCTGCCCTCCTCCATGTGGCAGCTTTGTCCTCAGGTTGGCAGTGAGGTGGTAGCAGCAGTTGCATGGTTCACATCTGTGTAGGACACTGTCCAGAGGCAATTCCGTTAAAAGCTTTCCTTAAAAGCCGGGAGAGTTCTCTCCACAGCCCCAGTAAGCTTGACTTCTTCCTTCATTGGCCTTAAGTGAGTCACGTGCCCTACCCTTACCTAGTCACTGGCAAAGGGTTAGGGTTACCTTGACTGGCATAGACTAACTAGAACCCACCCTGGTGCTGGAGCCCATTGCCCAGATTGAATAGAGACTGCATGAGAGTGGGGCATGGAAGGATCTGGAAGATTAACCGTAATGCCCACTACAGTTTTTCTTTTTAGCTTGTTGCCAGTGTGCAGGCACTTTCAGTGTGGCTGTAATTTTTGGTCTAATCTCACAAGTGCTCTGCGTCCTAGTGCACAACTCCAGGGGCCACCAGTCTGAGCTGCACACCTGGTTTTGCCGACATTGTGCATTGTGCGTATGTATTGAGCATAAAATCCTTCAGGTCATGTTATCCCTGGAAATGCAAATTTTGTTCTCAATGAATTCTCTGGCTTAAAAAACAAGTTAATTATAATATCATTCTTAATAATTATGTGGCAAAATATACAGTAAATGACCGGAAGGAAAAAAGCATAAATGAACAGTGAGAGAGTGGAGATGAGGGTGGGATGAAGGAAAGAGTGTAAAAGCTCTCAGAGGCCAGATACGCTTGGAAGGCATCAGTTTATCCTTCTATTTCCATCAGCGCCTAAGCATCCTGCTCAGAAGCCATGACTTTGCACTTGCTGGCAGGCTTCACTGTCACTTCCCATGTGTCTGATCACAGCTGAGTGGGTGGCCGGACAAAGGCTGGGTTCTGAGACAGGTCTGACATCGGGGGGCCTGACCCCTGGGAGGGGCCAGCGCTGGCAGACAGATGGGGCAGAGCTCAGCGTCTGGAAGGGACAGCCACCACCACAGGGGCTCACAGCTGGCCAAAACGCAAGGCCTTGAGGGCTGTAGGTCTGTCCTTCTTCCTGGGGCCACACTGTGGAAGCCTTGAATGCAGACTCGGGGCTCTGCGCTTATTTCTCTGGGTGGGTGGTGATTCAGACGGGCTCTCTCAGGGCAAAGCATGCTCCCTGCTTAGATCCGTAGAGTGAGGGGCTGCTCCTGGGCTAGTGCCTCTGAGAGCCTGTAACGAAATTGGAATCGTGCTCAGAGAGGAGATGCCACTTGGCTGCACAAATAATGCTGACTCCCACCCCAAACTCTGCTGTGGCAGTAACTTACTCCTCTTTAAAAGACAGCTTCCAGGGAAATCAGCTCAAGGCATCTTGGTCTCTGTGGGCAGGAGGGATATAATTAGGTGCTAGCTGGAGTGCTCCTCCACAGGAGCCACAGTGCTCCTGGAATTGACACTTGACAAGTATTTGATGGAAACAAGGGTACTGGAGGAGTTTTTGCAGCACTTTGGATTCAGCTGTCCAAGCCTGATGCTGCAGTGGTTTGGCCACATACCTTTCAGGGAATACGTGTGGTCTCCTGGAAGCCCCCCAGCCCTTCTCTATCCCAGGCTAGACAACTATGGCACCTCAACTCTGTTTCTGCAAGTCCAAAGGGTTGTGGCATTTGCTTTCTTTCCAGCTGTCATCATAACTGACTCCTTCCAGATCCTATCCAAAGAACAGTATTCTGTCCTTAGATTTCTACTTCCCTTAAAATCTTCAGAAAACGTATGCATTCCTTTTTAGCTTTGTCTGTCTGTTTATGTCTGGGTGCCTTAGGGAAGTAGAAGGAGTGACAGAAGTAATAAACCCTGGAAAAGTCACAAATGCTCAAGGAATTTCAAGATACTCTTGTGGAAGTAATTTTTGGTCTACATTCCAAAGTAGTTGTGTTTAAAAAAAAAAAGTAAGAAAAAAAAAAGTGCCTGTACTGCGCCTAACCCCTTGGGTTTCTTTCTGGATTCTTTCTGTGGTACCGTAAAGAATTTTCAGTGCCTTTATCACTCCCCAACACATAGTAGGTGCTCAATAAATGTTTGTTGAATGAATCTATGGGCATTTCTGCACAGGGGTGTATTAAGTCTCCCCTCCCATGTTAAAGCATCTCCCTTCCCTTCTCCAAGTCAGGCAGGTCCTGTAGAGATTGTAAGCAGTTCTTAAAGCAGAACAGTAAAGGCGAATATTCAAGCAGATTGGAAAGTTACAAGCAAAAGCCCCTTAAACCCACTCCTACCCACTCAAATGTAGTTGTAAGGATCTCTGCAGAAGCCAGCTCTTTAAGAGGACTAATCTACCACAATAGCAAAATTATGGTATGGGAAGTTGCGGAGTTATCTTTCTTTCTCCCTACGTTCCTTCCCTCCTCTCCCCCCACCCCCGTTCCTTCCTTTTATAAATCTTTATTGAATGCTTACAGGCCTGGGTGCTAGAGATACAGCGGTGGATAAAGTCGTTGTGGCCTCTGCCTTCATGTAGCTTGAGGGCCAGCGCGTGTGTGAGGGGGGGGTGGTCATTCATCAAAGGACTGTAAAGATAGATGTGTCTGTGGTATGAGCCTGCTGCGTAATTGATTACACACCAACACTTTGCACTGTTGAGGTCTTGTTTTCCAAATCATCAGGATCCTTTGGTGAATTCATTGTCACACCACTTAGGGTTTCTCCTTTTCCTTTTGTGTAAAATGTATCTGTTTATCTCTCTCTGTGCACATTATGATGTGGCTAATTTTCAGCAATTGATTAATACTTCATTGGATTGGCCAATATTCCATGTATTTGACATATTTGTGAGTATTTGCGTTTCGATTGGCTTGTGTGGTTATATCACAATGCAAATAGCAATAGTGTGACACAGACAATCAATACTGGTTTCTCCTCCCTGTCCTTGGCACTCAGGTAGACAGCATTTCTGCTGTTCTTTGGCTGAGGAGGGCCAGGAGACAGTTCTGGCTAATGCAAGAGGGGAGAAGTGCTATCCATCGCTTCCAGGTCTGGCCTCAAGACCTTTTGCAATGTCCCCCAAGTGCTTTTTCTTTTTCTTTGTCTCCAGGCTGGAGAGAAAAAGTCTAGTGGAGGACTCTAAGGCTCTAGGCTCAGGTGTTAGCTGCCTGTTTTTGTAAATCAAGTTTTATTGAAACAGCCACATTCATTTGCCTATGTATCATCTGTGGCTGCTTTTACACTACAAAGGCAGCAGTGAGTATCTGCAGCTGAAACTCATGACCTGCCAAGCCTCAAATATTTACTTTCCAGCCCTTTAAGAAAAACATGCCATTCTTAGGGTATGACAGAGTCCCTGAATGAAATAAATCTGGGTCCCAGAATGACATCATGGAGCAGTCTCTCTTTTTCATCTTCTAGGCCAACTCGCATTATTAGACTATGACATGAGAGAGAAAGAAACCTTTACTGTATTAAACCACAGACATTTGGGCGTTGTTACTAGCATTACTTACTCTAATAAAATGTCATCTGCATAATAAAAAATGAGAGCTAACATTTATGGGTGTTTCTACCAGGTACTGTTCTACGTGTTTATATATATTCAGTTCCCAAAACAGCCTTATGAAGTATCTACTCTTAGTGACATTTTAAAAATGAGGAAATGAAAGACTATGCCATTTGCCCAGGAATTCATTTGGTCAGAGGGGAGCTGGGATTCATACGCAGGCAGCTTGGTTTCAGCATGCTAACTCCCAGACTCTCTTCTTTGCTCCATATTTACATAATTCCCATCTCCAAGTTCTTTCCCAGGGGCTATCTTATTTGATTCTCACCACAGACAGGTTATATTATTATCCATGACAATATATTATATAATTATAGAATATATTTATTATTAAATGTTGTATAATGTAACATAAATTATATAATGATTATTATTATCATTGTTCGGGAGAGGAAACTGACCTAGAAAGGTGACTTGCCAAAGCTTGCTTGACTAGCAAATGGCAGAACTATCTCCCAAGCCCTGAGCTGCTGACACCAAATCAAGGCTCTTTTGCCTCCTTCACTCCAGCAGACGTAGCGATCACTCCATGTTTGAAGTCGTGTGTTTTCCTTGGGTCTTGGTTTCCATTCAAAATGCACCAGCTGTCAAATGCTGTTGGACATTAGCCCATCCTTGAACAGTCACCATAACAACACAGACATATGGAGAGGGATGTGGGAGGGGCAAAAACTGACGCCAGTCGAGGGGAGAATGGAGTTTTGCAGGGAGTGTGGGTGGGTCAAGGAACTCATCTTGGATGTTTTTTGGTGCCTTCACTTCATGATGTAGATTGAAAATGGGTTAAAGGAACACTGTCCTACCTACGGGGCCTTTAACCTCCTAATTCATTACTTCTTACCAACTCAGCACAACCTCTCAGGACTATAGGCTGCTTTTAGGACACTGTTTCTCAAGACATGATTCCTGGGGGTGGAGGGAGTAGGGTGGTGCTTATTAAAATTGCAGATTCCTGAGCCCACCCAAGACCTATTGCCTGAGAATCTCTGGAGGGAGGTCCCAGGAATCTTCTGTTGTAAAACCAGCAATGGAGATGATTCTGAGGTTCACTAAAGCCTGAGAACCACAACCTTGGGAGGTTACAGCAAATGAACTAACCCAGCTTTTACTCCTCCTTTGTAGTCAGGTAGCAAGCTGGCTCAGATAAGAATCCCTAGACGAATATTTATCACTATACCAGGAATGTTCCTCTCTGAGCAGGTGGGTGAAGATGAAGAGTAGGGTTATTCCTTGCCTTTTCTTTCACTGGGCAGGAAGCCCATTAATTGTGTCAGTTCTCTTCTCTAGAGCATCATTTTTAGAAAAGAACTCAGAAGGGTATCTCAGTTATGTAGGATCTTATTTTGAAAAGTGTTCTCCTCTTGTGATTGTTCATTTCTTACAGTTGGGATGGGGACCTTTCTGCCCTCTTCCTGCCCAGGGCAGACAAAGAGCACAGGGCTGGGATATGTCAGGTCCAGCTCAGGCACGTATGTGTGCCCACCACTCACCTTTTACTGCCTATGAGTCCCATTTCTGTTCACTGTCTCCCAACCCATGCTGCTTGGTGGTGTATTCCATGGTGACTTCTTCCTCTTTGCTGAACTCAAAACTTTCAGGGTATAAAGGCAGTACATTCATAAGAACATTGTGACCTTGCTGACTTCCTAGTGTATCCATTTCTCAGAAGGTGGCTGGAAGATGCACATGTTCTGGAAGAATTAGAAAGTGAGGGGTGAGAGTGGGATGGGCATGAACCCAGTGAGAGGAAGAGGCATGTCTTCAACATGGCAGACTCACCTGCTGGGCCTGAGAGGCCAAGGGGATGCATGGGCCATTATTACTAAAACAATCAAAAATAGTGGAATAAAATTAAAACTCTTGATAGGATATAAAGGGAAAGATGGTGCAAAGAACATAATGTTCCTTTGTGGAGGAAGATCTCGACTTCGGCTCTGGGGGGAGAGAGGGGAGAAGGTTTCAGAGGCAGGCCGGAGTGCGACTACTGACTCTAGCATCTTTGGCAGTGCAGGGTACTTGGGGTACAGGTGGAAAGGGGAGCCCTTACCCTGCTACCCCATGTGGCCTGACAAGCAAAGGAAGAGTTTTTAATGGAGCTGCTGGATTGCAAATGTGTCACTAAGCCCTCTTCCTCCTCAGGACCCCTGTAATTTAAGATCCCATCCCCTGCGCGTTAGCCAAAAAAAAAGCAACAAAGAAAAAGAAGAGAGGTAAGTGGAAAGCAACATCAGAGGAATAAGACAGGTGCCCTCGGGGCTTTCATGAGCTCATTCTTAGGTCAGTATCTCAGAGCAGCAGGACCTGTTTTCCTTCCCCTAGGGGCTGGGGCTGGGGCCCACAGGACAGCAACTTTGCCCTCAGGAAGCTTCTTACTTGGTGTATCCACCCTTGATTCTGTTTTGTGGATCTCCATCCTCTCTTTTTGCCTGCCGCTTTGTAGAACCTGCTCCTATGGGCACAGACTGAGTGACAATGATGGTGTCCAAGAGGTGCACTTGAAAGGGCAAAGTTTACAAATGTTTATAAGTAAAGTTTTATCAGAACACAGTCAAACATTCATTTACATATTGTCTGGTTGCTTTCAGGCTACAACAGCAGAATTTGAGTATTTGCAACAAAGATTGCATGGCCTGCGAAGTCTAAAATATTTACTATCTGGTCCTTTACAGACAAAGTTTACCTGTCCCTCTAGATCTAGAGATCTCGCACTGGCTTTAAGTGCTTAGCCCTGAAGTGACATGCGAACTCCACTCACAACTCACAGGGCAGCACGGTCACTTGACCCTGCTCAACCACATGGGGCTGGAAGTGCATCCTATTATGTGCCCAGGAAGGGGATAACCAGACTCTTTGGCCAACAGTACCAGTGACCACCACAGCGATCTACTATGTGTTGAACTCAGTACTAGGGGCTGGATATAGAAAGATAAGACAAAATCCCTGATCTCAAGGAACTCAAGGAATGCCAGAATTTGGGGGCTGGGGGAAATCTAAGTATAGAGTAGATTCAAATGTCCTTCCCTGGAAGATGTAGACTCTGTCTTGTCTAAATTGCCTGAGATGAAAGATGTTTTCTCAGCTTGATGATAGCCAGACCTGGGGACTGGCCAGCTTGGCAGGCAGTGGGAGCGACAGATTCCCCTGATGAACATTTACATCAATAATAGAAGGGTTGTTTAACAGGAATTCTTAAAGGAAAGATGAGATAATTTCATGTTTTGATATTTGTAAAATTGATTCCGTTGAAGCGGGAGCGCTGTGGTGCATATTATTGCAGCTGTAATTTTGGCAAAGATGTGATTCAACTTGGCAGAGTGTCTGGGAAGGGGAAATCCAGGAAGGAGGGAGAGGGTGGGCCAGGAAGCGTAGACAAGGAGCCAGGTCCTGGTGGCCTGGTGGGAGCTGGGAGGGTGGCCCAGGAGCCTCTGCCATAGGGTGACATGAGGAAGAGGAGGCTGCAGGCAGCAGAACCCGAGACGGCTTGGGTTTCTGGCGGTGCTGAAGCTTGTGGAGCGAGTGGGAGCAGCCCGGGAGGGGTGCGTGCGTGTGTGTGGTGGAGGAGAGACATTTAAACATTGTAGGAATGAAGGATAAATTTAAAATCCATCAAGCAGAGTTGAGACAGAATGACAACGTGAGGAACATGAATCACTCTTTCTAGGGACCCACCCAACTGCGTGCAGGATTGGAAATTATTTTCTTCTTCTCTCCCCCCTACCAAGCTTATCCTGGACCCTTTACCTCCCCTGGCCCTGTCCTCTTGACCCAGCTTGGGGGCTGAGTATCTAGCGCCGACCAGCACATTCCCAGGGCCTCCAGCCCAGTATTCCCAAGATGCTTGCTGGTGGGGCTGAGACGACCAGTCCAGGTGCTAGAAATGCAGGAGGAGACAAATAAGGAAGATATCTCCCACCCTCTCTCCAGGGAGGTCAGGGTCTATTTAATGTTCGCATCAGGCTTGATCACCTGTGCGCCAAGATCATCCTTCCTTTTTCTTTTCTACCTGCTTCCTTAGTGTAATGAGGAGGGGCCTGGAGAGGCATCTAGGGATTCCGCTTCATGGGGTAGAAGCAGTGTGATCAATACCGGGGAAAACTATGAGCTAAATTTGAAACCTGAGCCCCCTCCCAGCTCTGACTTTTATTGCTAAGTGTGACCCTGGGCAAGACTGTCTACCTCTTTGGACCTCAGTTCCCTCACCTGTAAAATGATATGGCTCAGCCATTAGGATTCCTGCCCATTTTAATATTCTTTGTTTCTGTGACTTGCGATTTGATAGGCAGTCCAGACCGGGGAAGGTGGGGCAGGGTCTGGAGGACAGCATTCTGGGAAGATGCTTCCCCTGGGGGCCCAGCATAGCCCTCAATTCGTAGTGGGTGCTCACTAAGCCCCGCATGAGTGATTTGGATGCCAGGGCTCCTCCCAGCGTGTAGAGCAAATGGCACTTCTTGGAGCCAAGGGGGCATGTGTGTGCCACTTGTGTCACTAGGGGCGTGGTTTGGAAGATGGATGGGAGGAGGCTGGGAATTCAGGTGCTGGGCTCTTGGCTGGGAGGGAGACAGTCAGTAGAGGTCTGGAGAAGGTGCTAAGTTCAGGTTCTCTCAAGTCAGGACTGTCCCCCAGACCTCAGACTTGCTGTGGGAACTCTTTCTGAATCCTTCCGTTTCCCTAAATCCTCTCTGCCCACGCTCTCCCCTTGGCCTGTAATCCTCTCCCTTTCCTCACTGGGCAAGCTCTGCTTAAACCCAGACTGAGGGTCCCTTCCTCCACAAAGCCTTCAAGTGGACTGGGGGGGCCCCTCCTAGGAGCTCACGTAGCAGTCAATCCTAGCACATCGCGTTGTGTGGTCAAATTCATGTTCTCCCTCTTTCTCCCACGAGGAGGATGTGGATTACATCCAGCTCCTCTTGGCGTGCCCAGCGGCTGGCACGTGGTAAGCCCTGTTAATGTTGATTGAATGAGTACATCTTACAGAGGCAAATCCGGCCACATCCTCCTTGGCATGGGAAAGGAGAATGAGGCTCAAGGGAGCCCGCCGAGGCACCTCATTCCACACACGCTCCCCAGATCCTGCGCACATGAGCATAAGGAAAGGAGGAAGGAACCCACGTACGGGACCCAGTTCTCCCGAACAGCCTGCCTGTGGCAGTCCTGCAGGAGAGAGTGTGAGAATTAGGGCAGCGGGTGGTGGGTAGGACTTCCCCAGAGGAGTTGGGGAGAGGGTTAGGGGGATGCTTTCACCACAACGGGCCAGGACGGCTAGGTAGCTGTCGAGGTAGGGGCTGAGAAGGACAGCCTTTGGCATTCTCTCCTGATAGCAGCACCCTGAGACATTTATCACAGTTGCATACAGTTATTTCTTTAACGTCTGTCCTCTGCGCTAGACTGAAGTCCATGGGGCAAAAATCAAGTCTACTTCGTTTGACTCTAGACACCCAGCACCTGGCACACAGCCTGGTCCACAGTGGATGCTCCTGAGTTCAATGATCATTTATTGAGTTCCTACTGTGTGCCAGTTTCTGGGCCAGGCTGGAAGCCTTGCCCCGGAGGACAAAGTCATTAACCTCTTTCTCTTCTCTATCTCCCTCGTGCCCACCCCTCCCCTCCCCGCCCTCCCACCCCTTATCTCTCACCCACCTCCCCGCGCAGAGCAATGTTCTGTGATGGTGCCCGAGATGCGTGGACTGAGCCCCGGCCGCAGGCTGCTGGAGCCCTCCCTCTGCCCGGCTGCGGGCGGGAGCCCTGAGCCCGGGGCCGAGGGCCGCCGCCGCCACCGCCACGTCCTGGCCCTGCCCGAGGAGGAGGCATGGCGGCCCCAGCAGTGCGCCCTGCTCGAGGCCGAAGCCTCGGACGAGGCGGGCATGCTGCCGGCCTCCCCGCGCGCCTCCGCCGCCGGCTTCGACAACTTCTTCCCGGTGCAGGAGGGCGAGGGCCCAGGTTGGGAGGGCGGCTCCAGCCCCTTCCTCCCGGTGAGCCCCGAGGTGATGAAGCGGCGGCGCGGGGGTCTCATCGAGCAGCGTGACATCGTCAAGGCCCACGAGGCGCACAAGATGCAGAGCACCCCGCAGGCGCGGCGCAAGGAGTGGGAGTGAGTACCCGGCGGGCGGGGTTGGGGAGCACGGCGTCAGCCCGGCTGGTGGCCAGGGCGGAGCCGAGGGCGTGTGGGGACCGGGTCGGTGGTCCTGCGGGAACGGATGGGCCAGCGAGGCAGATGGATCTGTCTCTGCTCCCGCTAAAGAGGGGCTTGACCCTCCGAGGTAGGTCCCTGAGGTCAGACCCGATTGATCTCACTGGTCAGCCTTGGGCTGCGTGGAACCTCACTGAGGCCTACAGCTGGTTCACTTGGAGCCCGCCCTCCCCATCCCCCCACGAAGTACACCTAGTTTACTGAGAGCCTGGGCAGAAAGCACTGGGTTCTGATTCACCCTGAACTTCCCTGAGAAGAGGAGCTCTATAAACCGTGGAGTATCCACCAAACTGGGAAGCATCTATCTCGTTTTTCCCTCCGGAATTGCTGCTAGCCCTCCTCTTTCTGGTGTCATTCTTGAGTGAATGATTACTTTTGGGACAAGTCTTCGGTGGATAGAAGAGATTGACCAAGATTTCCCCACCCCCCCACCCCCCCACGACTTTATTTCTGATCTTTTCTGTGTAGAGCAAAAGGATCTGTGTTCTGTCTTGGGCTACCTTTACCCTGATTGATGCTTATTGAGGACTGGGATTTTATTCCTAGGAGTCATGAAGTAAAGGAAGATAGTATTTCATTTAATTCTCAATCACTCCAGATTTACATCCCACCCAGGGACTTTGTCCTTCGGATGCCAGTGTTTATTCTGCATGTTTGCATGTCCTGTGATCTGTATGTCTTTCGCTCTCTCGCCTTAGACTGAGTTGTTAGATGTTAGACTCGCAACAGGTGTTTTTTGACGGTGCTGGTCCTGGTGGAATTTACCTACCTAGTTTTGGTGGACATCCTTGTATGGTGCAAATGGGGGTAGATTTACTGATCTCTGGTGGTTTCTTCCTGTGGTTGTTAGTTCATTCATTCAGTGACATGTACCAGGCTCCTGGGATTCAGAGAGGAATTGGGCACTCAGCACTCAACAGACCTTCTCTCCTGTTGATCATCTTCCAGTGCTGTTAGTTTTTAAAACCTTACATAGCTCTCTAAGTGCCAGCAACATTCTAAGCACCTTACCTATATTAACTCATGTTACTCCTCATCATTACTATGAGGTAGGTACAATTATTGTCCACATTTAACCAACGAGACACAGGGAAGTTAAGTGACTTGCCCAAGGTCACTCTGATAATTACTGCATTGTTAATGTGGTTTGAGGTTCGTAAGTGATTTGTACCCTGGAAGTCTGGTTCTAGAATCCATGCTTCTAACTCTGAAGGCACAGTGCCTTTTATTCTAGTTCTCGCAGTACTCCTTATCTCAACCACCCATTGAGATGCCATGGCAAGAGCACTGGCTTGGGGGTTGAGAGACATGGGGCTAATTCCCAGGGTGACCTTATAGGTGGTAAGTCATCTCATCATGGCTTTGAAAAATGATTAGGAGAAAGTAGATGACCATTTGAATAGGGTACAACTCTGATAGTTGGTATTTCTTCATATTCCAGAAGTACTATATTTTTATGCACCTCTGTCTTGTCTTCTTGAGAGGATGCTGAACAGCTTGAGGGCAGAGACTGTCTTACACATTCTTCATGTCACTCAATGCCTGTCATACGACCTAACTCAAGAATTCCTACAATACTCGCTGAAAACTTAGCTTCACCATGGCTAGCAATTTGTGAATAACTCTTAGGTCTTTCTCTAAGTTAAATGTTTGCTAGTTGGAGGATGGGGTGACTGTGGGGATGGTGGGAGACTGTGCTTTCATCAGGGCATGTCCATGAGGAGGTGAGCCAGGGCAGACACACCAATGGCTTGAGATCATGTCAACCTCTAAGAGTAGCGGTAGAGGAGGAGCCCACAAAGGAGGTGAGAAGAAGTGGCTGGAGTGGTAGGAAGAAAACCAGAGGGCACAGGGACAAAGAATCAAAAAGAAGGGTGTGTCAGAAAGAGCACCATCTGGGTAGGATGTTGCTGAAAGGTCAAATAAAATGAGGATGGAGAGGAATCACTGGGTTTTGGCAATATGGAGGTGACCTTAATGGGAACAATTTCAGTAGGGTGATGGGGCAAGGCCCCAGATGGAGTGGGCTGCGGAGAAAGTGGGAGTGACATGGCCACACCCTCCCTGCTCCCCAGCACTCACAGCCATCACTGCCGTCTGTTTGGAGATCTCTGTGGTCAGTACCACCAAGACTTTGTCCTCACCACAAACTCCCTCCCCACAAGGCTCTGTGCATGCCTTAGTCTGATCCCCTTCCTCCTCCTCCCCAAATTCCCAAATTCCCAAATTCCCTGATACTGCACTGGCTAGGACTCATGTTCCATCATCAGCAAGAGCCTTCTCTGGACAGTCCCTTCACCTCCTGTTCTAACTGGAACCTGCCTCTCCCCCAAGAATGCTGCTTGACCTGCAGCCGCGTCATGTGATGGCTGTCTTCCCTCCCACACTGCCTCGTACCCTTGAGCCTGAAGGTGGGGTAGGTGTCTCCTTGCTTCTCACTGTTGCTTCCAGACCATTATCCCTCATACCTGTCCTAAAATGCCAGTTTGGAGCTCGTGGCATCAGACAACAGCACCTGCTGTTCCTTCCTGCTGCAGCCATCTACAGACGCCCAGACCACTCTCCTTCACGCCAGGAAGATTTCAGCTTTTGGTGTACTGCCTCTCTCCCCATCTCTTCTCCTGCCAGCAGTTCTTAGTTATTTCCGTATCCACTTAGATAACTCTTCTTGTACCCTGGCCTCTTGGTTCCTTAACCTCTTCTCCCCATTGATTCTGCTCCATGCTTCCAGCTGAGACCTCATTTCCTTGACCAGCCTGGACCGTGTCGTAACTGCACTGCTCCACAGTCTCAGTTTCACTCATCCCACTGTCTGACCATCACCTCCTTTCTGTCCAGTTCACTCCCTCTGGTGCTCCATTTCCAAGATTCTTTAATCTCACTGGCCTCCACAAGACGTTGATCCTATTACTTTGTCACTGCCCCCTCCCCAGCCGTATCCTCCCTTCCCATCTTATCAAGTTAAACTGCATTGTAAGCACCAAAAATAATTTCCAGAGAAAAATGGTGACATTTCACTTGAGGTCTCCTCCTACCCTCTCAACTCTTTCTCCTGCCACCTTCTAAGATAGAGCCCGTCAGCAGCCAAGGGCAAGGATGCTGGATGACTCCCAAGTTGCTCAGTAGCCTACTTCATGCTTCACCATCGTGGTGATCACTTCCTTGTTTTCACCCTCAACTTCCTTGCCCCTCTGGTGCTCCATTATACTGGTCTGGCAAAACTCCAACCCTGCTTAAATCCCACCTGCCATCTCTTCTTCACCTGCACCTGGGCAGCTGAGCATTGCTATAGCAAAACTCACAGCTGCGCTCATTGGTCTGGCTGTAAATTTGTGACCCCTACCTCAGGTCCACCCTTAGTCCTGCCCAGAAATCCCACTACTTTTCCTTTTTCATCCACCCTCACACTCTTTTAGAGATTATTTCACACACTTTTTCCTTCATTCTCAAACCCCAGCATCTCTTGCCAGCCTATTCCTAGCTCATGACCACAATTGCTTTCCTACTTCACTGGGAAAATAGCAGCAATCAAAGAGGCTTGTATGAGCTCTGACCCGCATTGACCACCTGCTGCATCTGGACCCTGTTCCAGGCCATTCCTCCTGTTTCTGTGGACCAACCCCTCATCACACTCCATGTGGAGGTCTGGTGCCCATGTAGAGCATGATAAGCCTGTTTGTCTATTCGCTCTATCTCTAATTTTTCTCCTACAACTCTCTCTGGAAACCTTTCCAACCAGGCTTTTGTCGCCCTCACTTCAGTGAATCGTCCTTTTTTGCCTTTCCTTGTTTTTCTTTTTTTCTTTTTAAAAAAAGGATTTACAAAGGAGTTGGAAAGATAGTGCATAGAGTTTCCATGAAAGAGTCTTCAGAAACCCATTGCACCAGTCCTCTGCCCAGAACCCTCTAGTGGCGCTCACCCCACAGAACAAACCCCAGTCCTTAGCATGGTCTACAAGGCTCTGCGTGACCTCCCTCCTCGACTTTGACCTTGACTTCTCCCCCCAAAAGATGCACAGGCGTCTTCGACTTCATCTCTTTATCTTTCTCCCACTCATTTGCTCCAGCTCTGCTGGCCTCAGGCCATTCCTTGGACCCACCTCCCCGCAGGACCCTCGCCTTTGCTGTTCCCTCTGCCTGGAGTGCTCTTTCCCTCAGAGCACTCACCCCCCACTTCACTGAGGCTCCTGCTCAGAGAGACCTTCCTGACCCCTCTCTGTTGAGTAGCCTTCCCCCATTGTCACCCTGTCTCTTTATTGTGCTTTATTTTTCATCATAGCCTTACTATCATTTTCCCAACACACACATTCCACACATACGTGCACATACAAGCACATAGAGATACATGCACACACACAGACACACACACACGTATTTTGTGTGTGTACATTTGTCTCCCTGCACTGAAATGTAGGCTTCTTGAAAGCAGGGACTTGGCTTATTTTCAGTGTATAGAATAACGTCCCATATGTAGTTGACTCGCAATAACTGTTTGTTGAATGAATGATGAAATAAACGCACTGAGGGGAATTGATATCTATTCCAATCAGCTAGCTTCCAGGGAAAGAGGTAAGTGGGTTCTCTGGGTCAGCTGTGCAGTTGTGCAGGTTGCTGACTGCACAAGGCCCTCCAGTTGAACAATCAGCAGAGGAAGTGGGGAGTCTGTTCTCTGCCCTCCTTCAGGGCTGCCCAGGACCCCGTGTCTGTGGTGCACCTTGGAGAGATGGAGCCTTCTTCTCTCGTCTGTCTTCTGCCTTCTGGCTTCTCCGGACTTAACATTTTATAGACAGGCTCCTCCTGGCATAGGACAGGGCAGCCTGGGCTCTGCAGAGCATGGATTTGCTGCAGTAGGGAATCAGGAGGGAGTCTGTCGGTGGCCCTGCCAGCTTCCTGCTCCTCCCTCAGCTCCAGCCCCTCCCTAGGCCCTGTCCACCGCCCACACAGCTGACAGCCTATGGCACACGCACACCACCCGCTTTACAAATCCTGCCTCTTTGGCACTGACTCAGGACTCTGGTGCTGCACGAAGCAGACTAGAAACCAACCTGGGCTGTTTCCAGCATTTTTGCTTTTGCCTGGGGGAGCTAAATGCTGGGAGGGGGAGTTGGGAGGGTAGGAGGAGACTTCAAGGAAAGGGTCTCCGTTTTCCTGAAGACAGACTGTAGGTCATTTGGATGAAGCAGATTTTCTTGTGAGGAATGTTATCTCCCAAAGAACCTGTTAAAAGGTTTCCTCAGGCCCAATGTACTGGTTATGAGCCCTTTTGTTTAACACTTAAGTTTTATAGCTCTAGCAAGTGGGCATGAAACCATGTTTTACTAATGCTGTAATATAATTCCCTCAAGCTTCCAAAATATTGTCATATATACTATCTTATCTGACCCTCACTATGACCCTATGGACCAGCTACTATTATTTCTAATTTACAGAAAGGAAAAATGAGCTGCAAAGTTAGAGGTGGTGTTAGGTCAAAAAACCCAAGTCTTAATAACAGCTGCCGCTATCAGTTGAGCACTGGCTACGTGCTAGATGCTTTGCATGTTATTTATTCTAATGGAAATCACAGGTACTATTATAAAGAATGGAAACATTTCATATGGGACTGTTATTGCATATGGATTTGGAGGAAAGGAAAATATGTGTAACTTTAAAGTCTGCGTAGGTTGGTACAACTTACTCTGTGAAGAGGGAAACAGTATTTCCATAATCATAGTACTTATCACTCTATATTGTAATTGCCTGTTTACATGTCTGTCTCCCCCACTAGACTGTAGAGCAGAGAAGTTTGTCTGAATCGCATTGTGTCTCCATCACTTAGCACAGTGCCCGGCACGTAATAGACTCTTAATAGATATTTGCAAAATGAAAAAAAAAAAAAAGAAAGATGTGATTGGACACTCTAGGAAACTCAGGTTTGATGAGGTTACGTTAGTTGTCCAGAATCTCACAGCTAATGAGGATTCACACCAGGCCCTCTGACTTCAACGCCTGTCTTGTTCCACGAAGGCGTTCTGCCCACCTTAGTATCCCCTGCAGTGACTACACAGTACAGGCAAGTGACAGGAGCCCAATTCAAACTAGTGGGGTTGATTCTAAACTTGTACACTGTGGGACCTGGGACTGACTGTAAGCTCTCTGCATTTTTAGAGTGGAGGAGAGTAATAATACTTGCCTTGCTGATCTGTTGTAAATTTTGGCCATATTTATTATATCACATATGCTGGTGTGGGACCTCAAAATGTTGGTGAGCCCCAGGGTTATTCTGGGCCTCTCCTCTGCCTACACAGTCTCCCTGGGTGACCTCAACCAGGTCCACATATATAGAGATGACTTCCGAATGGTGATTTCCTAAGAACTCTTGACTTTTGTAGCCAAATGCTAGCCCCGCATCTCCACACTGTGGTCTAACCAGCATCGAGAACCTAACATGGCTAAAGCAGAACGCTTTTTTTAATTTTTTATTTTATTTTTTATTTTTGCGGTACACGGGCCTCTCACTGCTGCGGGCTCTCCCGTTGCGGAGCACAGGCTCCGGACGCACAGGCTCAGCAGCCATGGCTCATGGGCCCAGCCGCTCCGCGGCATGTGGGATCTTCCCGGACCGGGGCACGAACCCGTGTCCCCTGCATCGGCAGGCGGACTCTCAACCACTGCGCCACCAGGGAAGCCCCTAAAGCAGAGCTCTTGACCCTCTTCTGACCCTACCTGCCTCCTCATTCCTGTAAATGGCATCACATCTGTGCATTGCCTCAAGCCAAAGATTCTCAGGATCCTTTATTGCTCTCCTGCCCTTTTCTCCCGCCTCCAGTCAGTTGGTAAGGCCTATCCACACATCTCCCAAACATATTCCAAGTCTGAGCACTTCTTCGTCCCCACGGCTGCCAGTCTCTTCTGTACCACTGTCACTCGGACCACTGCAATGGCCTCCCTGTTGGCCTCTCCCTCGTGTTGGCTTCTCTGTAATCAGGAATGTGTCTATCCACTCACCAGACAGGGATGTTTATACAAAAGATGTAAATTTAACCGTGATTCTGTGACATAGCTTTCCCTTGTACTCAGAGTAAAATCTGAGCTCCTTTCTCTGCCTCACGAAGTCCCACACCACCTGGTCTTTGGGTGGCTTCTGGCCTCATCCCGACCTCTCTCTCCCTTCCTCCCTATACTTTCGCCCACCCGCCTTCTTTCAGGCCAGGCCCGTGCTGGCTTACGTCTCTGCCCTGGTTCCTCCCTCTGCCCAGAATGTTCTTTCTCCAGAACTTAACAAGATTGGTCCATTCTTGTTATTTTGACCTCAGCTAAAATGACACCTCCTCGGAGAGGTTGCCCTTCACCATATAGTCTAAACTAGACATCTGGTAACTCTGGGTCACATCACCCTACACAGTTGACTCCTCCCCCCACACATGCCCCGCAGCCTTGTCCCCTCCATAGTCACAGTGCTGGGAGCACTGCCTAACACCCAGGCTCTCAGTGAATATATGTGAGTGAATGGATGAATGAACAGTGAACAGTTCTCAACTCAGTGAACAGTTGATATGGTTATAATTATGATCTTGATGCTCACCCGGCCTCTGACAGCCCCCAGACGTGTTAGGGGCTCCGGGGAGCTCAGGGCTCTGAGTCTAGACCAGCGTCAGCCCTTGGGGTGTAAAGCCTCATGGGCTGTGAATACCAAGGTTAGTTAAGTTGCAGGTCATCTGGGCACTGTCCTCCTTCACACCTTCCTTTGATCACACTGAAACATGTGTTATTTGAGCTGGGGAAAAATATTCAAGCATTCAGAGTTTCATCTTCTTCTTTAGCTAGATTGTGGATGAGGACGTTGACCTTTCTGAAGAACACGTCAAGTACTTAGTCCAGTGTTTGGTTGTTTTCCCCCTAATGTTGGGTTCCTCACCTTCCAGAGCCGTGACTTGCCATCACTGTCTACAGCAGGGCATAGAGGTTTGCTGAAGTCCGTAGCACAGAGGGTGCAGTCAGGGTTGGGATCAGCTGCATAAGTCAGTGGACCCCAGCAGCTCTCAGGTGATGAAACGAAGAAATGCACAGAGTCGGTATGCATCAGCCATTTCCTTCTTCTCCTCCCCCTCCCCTCCCCCTCCCCTCCCCCTCCCTCTCCCCTCCCCCTCCCCCTCCTCCTCCCCCTCCTCCCCCTCCTCCTCCCCCTCCTCCCCCTCCTCCCCCTCCCCCCTCCCCTCCTCCTCCCCCTCCTCCTCCCCCTCCTCCTCCTCCCCCTCCTCCTTCTTCTTCTTCATCATCATCATCATCATCATTCCCATCTGGTCCAGCTGCCTCATTTACAGATGAGGAAACTGGGGTCCTGAGGGCTGGGTGACTGCTGCTGCTTTACAGAAACCATTCTTCTGATGGCAAGGTCAGTGGACTGTGGTGAATGAAAAGGCTTGGAGGACCCAGCCCTGTAAATCCCACCCATCACTCCCACCCACAGCCCTGCAGCTGTGCTATCTTGGGAGGTGGGACTGGGGCAGCCAGATTGGGAGAGACGATAACTCAAACACGCCACCAACATTCTCACCAGCTTTCACACCACACTCAACATCCGTGACAAATTCTGTATAAAAAAACAAAAAAAAAACCCCCAGACATCTCAATCTTGAAGCTTTCTGGTTCAATTTTTAAAGCCATGTGGCCAATTTTTCTCTGAGCTCTTGAAAGGCAGCTAACCCCATGCAGAACGAGTCAGACTAAGTGGGGATGTCCTTCCACATGCTGTCACTTGCTGGCAAAATCAGGCTCATCTGGGTTAGTTCTTAGAATACTAGAGTCTGTAAAACTGTCATTGCCAGAAGGGCGCGGGGGCAGAGTTTGCTCAGTAGAATGGAAGTGCTTCATTGAACGATCCGATATTTTAATACAATTGAAATTTGTATGCTTTGAGGAGGGGCAGGAAGGTCACTGCAGTCCCCATCACTCCCTGCTGCCTCCGACAGGGCTGATTCATGCGTTTAGAGGACCAGCTTTGCCCTGAAGGCACTTGAGCAGGCAGCCCTGCAGAGTTCAGCCCCCTCACTCACAGACAAGGCATTTCAGGCTCTTAGGGTCGTAGTATACATAACAGCCTTGCAAAAACCAGGACACGTGCCGATGGAACACAGAAATCATGAGCCTTCAACACACTGCGTTATCACTAGCCGACAAACACGTTTGGAAACCACCAGCCAAGCGGGGACCTGCAGCATATGCCCTGCCTTCTTGGAGTTCTGAGCAACACAGGGCACCACCCCCCAGCCCATCCCAGGAACCGACACAGTTCTGGTGACCCCGAGAAACTGGCTTTATGATGGCCCTTTGGGGGAGCTTCAGCACACATCCTTGAATTTTTTTTTTTTACCTGTCCTTCAGGGATTTCAAAAAAAAGGTCTCTTTCTAGGTCTGTTCTCTAATGACTTTCCTTTCCCTACTTTTTTTTCAACTTCAAACCTTCTGGCAGTTCTGTGAAAGCTTCCCTCAGAGAGCAGGCTGTGGGGATACGCATGGTGGAGAGCGTAAGCAGTGGGGGGTCCCTGTGCAGGTGCCCAGCCCCCTCCCGCAGTGCCTGGTGACTTTCACCCCTCATACCCTCTCTGTTCCTTCGCTGAGCCACCGGCTGCCCTAAGGGAAAGCAGAATTTGTCACCTACTCCAGAGCATGGTGCCAGGAGCCAGCACTGAGTGGGGTCAGGTGATTCTCTGTTGTCCTGGTTTGTCCCTTCAAGACCAGGTCAGGGAGGAGGAGGCAGGGGAGGAGACTGTGTGAGCCTGCAGCCCACCTCTCCTTCCTGATGTGCCCCAGGTGTCCAGTCCATGTCTGTGCTTCCCTTTCTGGCAGCATCCGTCTTGTCTGTTTTGAGGGACAGCTGAGCCAATCTCTCCTCCCCGCCCCCCTGGCCATCTCCTCTCTGCCAGCATGATCCATGCCTGGGTGCCTTCAGAAGGAGACGTTCAGCCTTCTGAACACGTCAAAATAGGAAGCGATTCTATCCCCTGAGATACCTTTTTGAAGAAACTGGGAAAAGGGGCGCCCTCTACTGTCAGCGGCACAATTTGTCACACTTTCCCTGCTTCTTGAGATAATTTTTCCTGTTTTATGGTGCCCCCAAGTGGTCATTTCTGTGTAGTGCAGCCATTGTCTCTCACCTGGAAGCTTTTCACAGAGTGCTATGTAGCTGGAATGGGCTGGAGCAGCCTAGGGGTCACCCATCTACCACAGGTAAGGACACCAAAGCCAGAAGATGGAGGGCCTTGCAGAGCTGGGTGAGCACGCAGGGCTTCCTGCTTCAGTCCAGGGCTTCCCATCTCCCTCACTGCCTTGCCTTGTCCTTCCTTTGCTGGATGCATGGTTCCAGATGAGTCAGGGGTGTTTTTCTCTTGGAAGTGACAGAATGGATGAAGGCCCATGTAGAAAAGGACATACTCGGTGCTGAAGATCACACACACGTAAAAGACCATCTGCGGTATTCCAGGCATTGTGATAAACAAGACGTTTAAAAACATTGCCTCACGTAATTTCTCTTTTAATGTTCAGATGAGAAAGCAGAGGTGGACAGAAAGAAGTGCATCACCCTAGGCCCTGCGGCCAGTCTGTTGTGACCTTTGGCCTGTGCTGTTTTCAGGGGCTGCTCCTGCTCTCAGCACAGGATGCCCCTCAGGAGGCCTGCTCTCCCACCTGTGCCGTCTTCTGCCTCTCTTTGCCGTTGGCCCCTCTCACCACCTCTCTCTTCCTCATTTGTTCTTCAAAGCCCAATGTGGAAAGGAATGAATAAATGTGGGGTTGGGTTCCTTTTTTGCTTCTCTCCCTTTCCTCCTTCTCTTACCTGGGAAGCCCTGTGTAGACCCTCTGCAGTGTGTACACATCTCACTACCGGGCCACACTGCTCACCACCTGCTGATCTCAGTGATGGGGAAGCTGCATCCCTCCCCAGATTTATAAAGAATACAGGGAGGAGTTAGGTAAATTCTCTTCCTGTTCTCAGAGTACAGAAATACTTACTTGGGGGCGTGCTCTTTGGTGTGGGGTAGGGTGGCTGGACATACCTGGCCTGGGTCTGCTGAGGTCAAGTCCGTCTTCCTCCTCCTCCCCCCTCATCTTAGCGCTCCCCAGCCATCATCCATTTTGCTGGCTCTCTTCCCCTTATCTCTATGCTGAAGCTGGGAACACTCGTCTCTCCCTTTCCTTCTGTCATGACAGTGCAATCATATTAGACATACAGGTCTGTATTTTGCTTTTAATTTTGCTTTTTGAAAGTTAACATTCTGTCATGGATATCTTTCCTTGGCAGTTTCTAGAAAGATGACCACAATGTCTCTTTAATGCTGCATGATATTCCTTAGATGCAGTTTCTTAGAACCACAATTTATTCACATAGCCCCTCTCATGGGAGTTTCCGGTCGCTCGGCGATTACGAGCCGCGCTCCAGCGACCCTCTGTGTTTGAGCCTCTGTGGCACGCGCTTTCCCTCCTGTAGGATAGAGTTGAAGGAGGGGGTGGGTGGAGGAGGCTTTCCCACACTGTGCCCTCTCGTCCCCTGAGGACTGATGCTTCTACCCAAACCCCTCCTCTCATCTTGGCTGCAAATTGAAATGTGAACTTTCGCAGTCTTTATTATCTCTCCGGCCCCACCGGAGAAGCACAATGAATTAATAATATGCCAGCAGGAAACAGAGAGATGGAGTCATTAATTGTCAGTCAGTGTGCCCAACCTCTCCTCTCAGTAATTAGCATGCTGACAGCTTCGGTTTTATCCAGAGCCAGGGCAATGCTTCGGGGACGCTTGTGGCTCAGCTTGTGGCATCCGGCGCAGAGCAGGGAGCCCTGGTGCCTTCCTGGGTGAAGTAGGGGCCTCCTTGCAAGGGGCTGGCTGAATTCAGAAGTTCCTCCAGGGAACCCTGTGTGCCTCCTTGGGTTGGGGGGTGGAATGGAAACAGGCCGGGGGGGTGGGCAGGGTTGGGGGTTACTGTCCAGGTGGCGCTGGCTGGTGTGTGCTGGCCCAGGTGGCAGGTTTGTGATTCTGGTTCTGCTGCAGGCGAGTGACACTTGCCAAATTGCGTTGGGTGTAGTTGTCTCAGGGAGGAGCCTTGCTTTCACATCACAGGCTCCCTCTAGGGGGCGGTGGCCCAGGAAGATTGCCTCAACATAAATACTGTTCTAACCCCACCGTCCTCCTTCACTACACGTACACTCCTATGAGGTGGAACATCTGGCCCGTGCATAGTGCCAGGCTTGTATAAAGTTGCTCAAGAAATGTTTCTATAAAGGAGACTGTCACCAAGAAGCTGTGTGACCCTGGCCAAGCCTCTTTATGTCTCTGGGCTCTGTTTGTAATATGGATTAGAGGTAGCCCTTGCTTGCTGTCTGAGGCAGTGTGGCCAGATGGCTCAGAGCGCAAATCATAGGTGTGACTGCCTGTTTTCAATCCGGGCTCTAGCACCTGGGAGCTGGGTGGCTTTGGGTAAGTCACTTCACTTCTCTGGGCCTCTGTTCCCTCCTCCCTTTATTATTTAGAACTAATCTTGGTTTGATATTGACGTAAACTCCAATCTGATGAGAATAATTTTTTCCCACGTTTGTACGCTGTTTGACATGGACTCCAGATAAAATTTCTTAGGCCGCCTGGCTGGGACTCAGCCCTGTTCCTTCCCCGTCTTCCCAAGTAGGCTATGGAGCCAGTGGGGGCCATGCGGCTAAGACAGAGCCACATCCTCTGGGCTGGGATGCAGGCGTCACCTCCTTCTGCACTTGGCCCTGGCTTGGCTAAGGGCCAGGCTCTGTCAAGCCCATCCTTTACCCTCCGGTGCCTAGGACACCTGCCTTTCTTCCCACATTGCTCTGGGGCTTCTGCTCCCACGCTGCTTCAGAGGTGGGAGGCTGCTTGTTGCAGACCGGGTTCCGGGAAACAGGCTCTGAGACAAGGATTAATGTGCAGGATGTTTATGCAGGGTTGGGGGTGCTCCTGGGATCAGCACTGGGGAAGAGGAAGGGAGGGAAGCAGGATTGGGCTGAGGGAGAAGTTGAGCTGCGATTCGTCTCAACAGAGGCCTCAGGTGACCTCGTGGGGTGGAGGTGGAGGACTCTAGAGCTTGGATGGTCTTCCAGAGTTGTCCGGAGTTGGGGCAAAGAGGCCAGGCCTTTCTCTTCCCTCGTTGACCAGACACTGGATGCAGCTCCGCCCCCCACCGGCCCTGAAGGTGTCCTGACCTTGGTCCAGGTGGGCAGCTGCACCTAAGGCAATTCCTGAGGGGGCTGACAGTGCGGACTGTGTGCCAACAGCATCCCAGCAGCTGGGGGAAAGGACCTGCAGTCCTGAAGGGAGACAGGGCATGTCACGGCATCCGCCACACTACTCTAAGGACTCCTGCACCACATGGAGGGAGGACATTGTGTCCCCCCCATCCACACAGTACAGACTTGCCTCTGAGCAGAGGCACAGGGGCTGGCCAGAACCTTCTGGAACACCATCCAGGACCTGTTCTCCCAAGGGTGCTCCTCTGTTGTGAGTGCTTGCCTTTCTGCTCCGACCTGTCTGCACACCTATGGCGATGGTTGGAGCCCCTCAGTGGAGGGTCTGGGTCTTCCCTCACTTTCACCAGCCAGGATCACCTGCCGGCGCCTGGGCTTGACTCTGCTGTCTCGGGCTCCTCTCAGGTGCTTCTGGCAGCAGAGCTTAGTGGAGGCTGAAAATCCTTGGAATTAGGTAGACCTGAGCCTGTCACCCAGTAGCCTGACACGTCTCTTCCTCTTTCTGGGATTAACAGCAGCAGCATCTCCGGGTTGTTTTTGTCTATGTATTTACCTTTACCGATAAGCTTCATACTTTCTTATGCTCTCGTGATGTGTTTAATCTCATTTTCACTAACGTTTATTATTCATCTTTGGCTTGTCAGTTTGGGCTGCTGTAACAAAGTACCATAGCTGGGTGTCTTTTTTTTTTTTTTTTTTTTCCATTTGCGGTACGCGGGCCTCTCACTGCCGTGGCCTCCCCCGCCGCGGAGCACAGGCTCCAGACGCGCAGGCCCAGCGGCCATGGCTCACGGGCCCAGCCCCTCCGAGGCACGTGGGATCCTCCCGGACCGGGACACGAACCCGCGTCCCCTGCATCGGCAGGTGGACCCCCAACCACTGCGCCACCAGGGAAGCCCCTGGGTGTCTTTTAAACAACAGAAATTTATTTCTCGCAGCTCTGGAGGCTGGAAGTCTGAGATCAGGGTGCCAGCACAGTCAGGTTTTGGTGGGGCCCTTCTTCTGGGCTGCTGACGGCCAGCTTCTCACTGTGTCCTCACAGGTAGAAAGAGACCAAACTCTCTGGCCTCTTCTTGTAAGGGCACTAACCCCATTCATGGGTGCTGCACCCTCATGACCTAATCACCTCCCACCTCCAAATACCATCACATTAGGATTTCAACATGTGAATGTTAGCAGAACACAAACATTCAGTCCATTGCAGTCTTTGTCTGTCCCGCACTTTCCTTAGGCTGTAGCCAGGAAGCAGGACCGTCACTGTGTAAAGCTCACTTTACACAGTGAGCTTCAGTGACCCATCTACACCATTCCCAGTTTGCTTTAAAAAATATGGGTGTCTGGAGTCCAACTCTGAAAGATTCAGATGCAGATACTCTTAGGTGGAGTCTTGGCATTGATATGTGTGTATGTATGTATATGTATGTATGTATATATGTATATTGATATATATATATTTTCTACAGCTCCCCAGGTGATTCTAAGGTGCAGCCAGGGTTGAGAGCTTTTGACCCAGACCTGTGGCTGAATACGGGCAGGCATCTGTGTCCAGCCTTTGTCAGGAGTCAGTCCCTCTATCATGTTTCCTGGGACATAGTGGATTGTCTGAGACTATCTCCTGAGACCCCCCACATTTTTTGGGGGGGTAGACCGCTCCGGTAGGCCTTTTAGAAGGCAATTAGAGCATCTCTGAGGGGTTCTGCATCTCTGTACATGTAAAATAAGGGGCCAAGGCTCACTGGATGATAATTTATATCCTTTTGTCTGAGTCCTGGGATAATGGGAGGGGGAAGGCTTATCTGGATCTGAATCCAGTTTGAATCCAGCAATTCTAAGTTGTCTGATCTTGGGTAAATTACTTAGTTCTCCTGCACCTCATTTTCCTCATCTGTAAGACATTATGTACCTTACAATACAACCCTACAATTCTAGGACATTATATAGTGGACAAAGCATGTTCATTATGTCATCTAATTTGAGCTTGTAATGACCTGGCCAGTTGTTATGGATAAAATGAAAGGCTTAGAGAGATTAAATGTTTTACCCAGAATCACACAGCTAGAGCTGGGATTGAACCCACATTTTCGTTTACGTTACAACTCTGCTGAGCATGGACCTTGCAATTTCATATGACTGTAAATAAGTAAGGTTCACAGAGGGCCCAGGGACTAACACTGTCACAAAGGAACAAGGCACTTAACTTTTCTATAAGTTCAGCCATTGTTAGATCTGGAACTGTGGTGACCTTTTCAGGGTTATGGGCTCCTCCAAGTATCCCAGGAAAGCTATAGAACTCTCCCCACCCAGAAACACACTCATACACACACACCAGCCTGAAAAATTTTGCCTACAAATTATTATAGGTCATTTATTTCATATACATAAAATAGAAAAATGGTATTCCAAAGGAGTATGCCTCTTCCTCAATTTTTCATGTAGAAATTAATGACCATTTGCTAAAAAAAAATCAATTCAAACTGTACAAATAAAGCAAAAGATAAATTTAAGCTCTGCTTAAAAGTAAATATGAATGGCAAATTGTTGTTTGCTTTGAATAAGGAGCCGAAATTGTGAAGTGATTTTTGATGTGGCAGGGGTACATCATCCTTGCTCTCCAGTTGCTTTTGACTTGGTTTTGATCACAACATACTGACCCTGAAACTCAGAGGTATGTCATTTCATCATTTTGAAGACATCATGACTCTTTTCTATAAATTGAAGTATAGTTGATTTACCATATTGTGTTAAGTTTCAGGTGTATAGCAAAGTGATTGTAATATATATATATTATTTTTTCAGATTACTTTCCATTATAGATTATTACTAGATACTGAATAGAGTTCCCTGTGCTGGTATATCCTTGTTGCTTGTCTATTTTATATACAGGAGTGTGTATCTGTAAATCCCAGACTCCTAATTTATCCCCTCCCCCTCTTTCCCCTTTGGTAACCATAAGTTTGTTTTCTCTGCCTGTGAGTCTGTTTCAGGTTTGTGAATAGATTCATTTGTATTGTTGTTTAGATTCCACATGTAAGTGATATCATATGGTATTTGTCTTTCTCTGTCTGACTTACTTCACTTAGTAAGATATTCTCTAGGTCCATCCATGTTGTTGAAAATGGCTAAATTTCATACCTTTTAATGAAGTACAGGTAGCAACCTGGGCTTGCAGTAGGCATCTGAAGTCCAAGGAGCAGGTGATGGGAACCTCCAATCTGTAGCAGGTTGGTCAGAAGCACAGGTAACAACCTGGGCTTGTGATTGGCATCTGAAGTGGAGGCAGTGGGGGGCGGTCTTGTAGGACTGATCCCTTAACCTGTGGAATCGTACGGTATCTCTGGGTTGATAGTGTCAGAATTGAATTGAATTGTAGGGGACACCCCACCCTGTATTGGAATTGGGTCCAGGGGCCTAAAACTCTACCCTAACCTAGAACTTACCTCCCTCCAGTGTCGGGGGAAGGGACCAACCCTCGAAACCTAACCTACCCTGTTACCTTTCCTCACCATCCCCTCTCTGTCCTGTGCTTGTCTCCTTTGTGACCACTTCTCTTGCTGCTGTTTCTCAGGTTAAGTACCTGAGGCCTCTCCCCGCAAGGCTTCTCTCAGCCTGGCCCCGGAGAAACCATATTTGCAGTCTCCCAATCCTGCTTATCTGGGCTGTTTAACATTCTCTCAATTTTGCATCCCATTGCCTTTAAAATCTTCAACCATTTAAAAAAATGTAATGATATAGACTTTTTCCCTCTCATTACAAAAGACGTATTCATTGGAAAACAATTGGGAAATATGGAAGAATATAAAGAAGAATATAAAAATCATACACAATCCAGTCACTTGAATCCAAACACTGCCAACATTTTGGTGTGTTTTTCTCTGTGGTCTTTTTCGAAGCATTTTATATACATACAAATGTGTTTTTAACTTCTAGCCCCCCCTCCTAAATTGAGCTCCTACAGAGTATATAGTTTTCTATCTTGTTTCTTTCACTTTTCATTATATTGTGAGTATTATAGTAATACCATGAAATATTATTTGAAAACCGGATTTGTAATGGCTAATAGCTGAAGTTCAGGGAGAGATTTGGGGGTTCTTATGCTGCTGTTAAGATAGAGACTCATGTAAACTTAGTTCCTGTCTTGCTTCTTATTCTTCCTCCCTAAAGAGCTCTTGCCCAAGAGAACTGCAACTGTGAAGAGCAGCAGCCAACTGTGAAATAAGAAACTATTTCAATAATAGCTCAGCAAGCACTTGAAACTAGCACTTGGATGTTTCTGGGCTCATTGGTCTAAGTGAAGCCTCCTAACCCCCCTCCCTGGAATCTTAGATGATCTAGATGGGCCTGTGGAGCTGACTTGGGTTTGACTGACTTACTTGGCTCTGTGTAGCTTTGGGCAGATGACTTAACCTCTCTGGTTATTTCCTCATCTGTAAAATGGGGATAACAATAGTACTCACCCCATAGAGTTTTGTACATATTAAGTGAGGTGATCAAATAACATGTATCACAGTACCTGGCAGATAATGATCAATAAATGTTAGTTTTACCATTTCCCTATCATTGGGCATTTATGTGTTTAAAATTTTTTTCACTATTAAAAACAAATCAATTTATCAATATTCAACAAATATTTATTGAGTACTTACTAGATGCCAAATATTCTTCTAAATGCTGGGAATTACATGGGGTAACTAGACAGGTGTCATCTTACGGAGTTTAAATTTTACTGGAGAGACATGACAAGCTAAGTCAGGTGGTGACAAGGGCTGTAAATGAAACAAGATAATGAACTAAGAGGTGGCAACTTCAGATGGGGTGGTCAGGGAGGATCTTTCTGAATAGGAGATCCTATTGGAGAAGGATGTGGGAGAAGATGTGGGAAAGGGCAAGTTGAAAGGCTTGAATGACAAGGGGAAGAAGTGAGAAAGGGCAAGTTGAAAGACTCTGAAGTGGGAGTGAACTTGGGGAGTTCAGTCAAAATTCAGAAGCAGTACATATGGAATCTAAAAAACCAGTACTGATGAACCTAGTGGCAGGGCAGGAATAAAGATGCAGACTTAGAGAACGGACTTGAGGACACAGCGGGGGAAGGGGAAGCTGGGATGAAGTGAGAAAGTAGCATTGACATATATACACTACCAAATGTAAAAAGGGTAGCTAGTGGGAAGCTGCTGCATAGCACAGGGAGATCAGCTCGGTGCGTTGTGATGACCTAGAGGGGTGGGTAGGGAGGGTGGGAGGGAGGCTCAAGAGGGGGGATATGGGGATATATGTATACATATAGCTGATTCACTTTGTTGTACAGTAGAAACTAACACAACACTGTAAAGCAATTATACTCCAATGAAGATATAAAAAAAAATCAGAATTAGTGAGTGAGCAAAGGGGGGTGGAGGAGGTGCCCGGGAGATGGGCAGGGGCCACTTCATCATGGAGCATTTTGGGGGACAGAGCAAGGAGTGTGGACTTTATTGCAAAATGTGAGGGACCCCTACTGGGGGGTTTTGTGTGGGGGAGAAACACACATTCAGTCATGTGAGCTGGACTTGGCTCATGTGGGCTTGTGAGAACCGATTATACCCATTTCTTCCCAACTAATTGTTTAGTGACATCATGTTGGTGACTTAAATGGCCATGGTGAGAGTGTTCACACTACAGTAGCAGTTGCTACAAATCAGGGGTTTCATCCTCCAGAGGGTCCATTGTTAAGCATTTACCAGCACACCCCTGGAACACACTGATCTGTTTGTTTTTTTTTTTTCGGTACGTGGTTCTTTCACTGTTGTGGCCTCTCCTGTTGCGGAGCACAGGCTCTGGACGTGCAGGCTCAGTGGCCATGGCTCACGGGCCTAGCTGCTCCACAGCATGTGGGATCTTCCCAGACCGGGGAACGAACCCTCGTCCCCTCCATCGGCAGGCGGACTCTCAACCACTGCGCCACCAGGGAAGCCCTGATCTGGGTTTTTAAAAACACTTCTTTAGCTGCTCTGTGGAGAATGAATTATATGGAGGTGATACTGTAATGAACATCCTTGAACGTATCATTTTGACTGTAGTTCTGAGTACTTCCTTAGGAGAAATTGCTAGAAGTGAAATTACTGCGTAAAATCATGTAATTGCTCCCTCCTTAAAGTTTTCACCAATTTATACTTCCACCAGCAGTAAGAGACACCTTTCCTGTAACTTTACTGATACTGATCATTAGCAAGCAAAGAAAGGGGGAAAAAAAGAAAAAACTAAACTTGTTAGATAAAAAATGGTGTCCTATTTGATTATTAATGATTGAATGTTTATCACTCATATGTTTATTTTCTTTATTGAATTATTTATTCATGTCCTACACTCCTTTTAAAAATTGGGTGTTTGTATTTTTCTTATTGATTTGTCAGAACTCTTTATATATTAAAAGTTTTAATTTTTTGTCATTACAGTACAAATAATTTTTCTTAGTTTATTCTTTACTCTTTTAGTTTTTAAAAATATATTGAAGTTTTACATTTCTATGGAATAAGATGTATATTGTTTCTTCAGCCCGAGGAATTTTCATTTATGTTTTAATTATGTTTTAAAAATACATTGTTAATCCATCTGGAATTTATTTTGGTTTAAGATTTTTAGTTAATATTCAATTTCATTTTATTCTAAATGGTTAACCAACTTTCCCAGCAGTATTTATTGAAGAAATCTTTTTCCACTGGTTTTTAATGTTATCTGTATCATCATCTACAATTTTAGGTATAGTAGAGTCTGTTTCTATTTCTGTTTAGTTACATTGATCTATTATTTCCTACTATCGCGCTGTTTTTATTTTGAGCTTTATAATATATTAGAATATCTGATAAGGTAAAGTCTCCTTTAGCATACTTTAGAATCACTTTGCAGTAATATAAAAAAGTTAGGATTTTGTTGGAAATTGCAACAGTCTTTAATTGGTTTGGATAAAAGGGACATTTATATTTTTTCCATCTTGGAATATGGTATTTATTCAAGGTTTCTCTTACCTTTTGCAGTAAAATATTATAATTTCCTTCCTTTATACAAATTCTGTTGTTAAGGTTTTTTTTCTAGACATAGTTTTTATTGCTATTATGAACAAGATACTTTTTTCTAACATGTTATTGCTGGCATGTAGGCAAGCTGTAATTTTTTGTGTACATGTATGTTGACCATTTACATTGGTGTGCCATTGAAATCTAAACTCCCAGGGCCTATAAAGCTCTGCCTGATCTGGCACCGCCTGCCCCTCCAGCTTCATCTCCTACACCTTCTCTCTTCTCTCTATCCTCTGGGCCCTCTGGCTTTCTCTTACCTCCTCCAACATCCTGACCTTTTTGTTTTACCACTTTGCACAGTCTGTTCCTTTTATCTGGAACTTCCCATTCTGTTCTCTATGTAGCTGATTCCTTTTTATCCTTCAGGTCTGGGCTCACACATCCTCTTTCCAGAGGACTTTCCTAACCACCCTATCGATCTATAATTATTTATTTGCAAGAACATGGCCATTTACTTATCAAGCTACGCCCACTGGCTAGGATAGTGTCTGTCACATAGTAGGCTCTCAATATATTGATATATTCTTGGAATGAACCAGTGCATCTGACTACCTTTCTGAACTCTTGAGTTAATTCTAATACAGTTGAATGAGTTCTCTTACTTGGAATATCCAGGATTGGCTTATTCTAGTCTAATGATATTTCTGAGGTTGAGGTGTCTTAAATCCAAAGAGCTCAGTGATTGATAACAAAATATTATGCAATAAAATGCAGCTAAACATCTTTTACCCATTAAAACATGAACAACTAAGAACTCTCACTAATGCGTGATTCGAGTGAGACTGCCAGGACCTCCCTGTGTGCTCACCAACAGCATCTCTGACTGGTTGTTCTAAAGGCCAGCAGACCACCCCATCACCGTGTGCCACGGGTAGCCTCATACCACCACAGGCTTCCCTTCTCACCACAAGGCTGATGTGTATAGTCTTGCTTCTGACAGTTTTATATTCTCTTTTAAAAATTTCCACATTTGCTCTCAATGTCATCTCTTCACCTTCCCACACTCTCTCTCTACCAGATCATTTCCACCAGCATAAATACGTGCTATATAATCTCATATTAAAAAAAAAAAAACAGCCCTCCCTGAATGTCATACCCCTCTTTATCCTCTGTCCTGTTTCTCTGCTCTCCTTTACAGCAAAACCTCTTGAAAGAGTTGTCAATAGTCGTCCCCATTTTTTCATCTGCTGTTCCCTCCTTAACCCACTCTAATAGGCTTCTGTCTGCTAAAACTGCCCTTGTAAAATGGTGTCCTTGTTGCTGAGTCCCAGGGTTCCTTCTCTGCCTTTATTTTGTTTGACTTCTCAGAGTATTTGGTACGGCTGACGACTGTCATTCTTTTCTTTTTTTTTTTGTGGTACACGGGCCTCTCACTGTTGTGGCCTCTCCCATTGCGGAGCACAGGCTCTGGACGCGCAGGATCAGCGGCCATGGCGCATGGGCCCAGCTGCTCTGCGGCATGTGGGATCTTCCCGGACAGGGGCACGAACCCGTGTCCCCTGCATTGGCAGGCAGACTCTCAACCACTGCGCCACCAGGGAAGCCCACGACTGTCATTCTTGAAATATTTACTTCTCTTGGCTTTTGTGATAGCATGCTCTCCTAGTTTCCTTCCTAACTCTGTGACTATTCGTTATAGTCTCTGTTGCTGGCTCTTCCTCTCTGCTCTATTCCTCATGTAGGTGTGCCTCAGGTCTGGGTTCTGGCCCTCTTCTCCTCTCTATCTATACTCATCCACTAGGATCTCATCCATTCTTACAGGTTTCCAGAAATCCATATGTGAATGACTTCCATATTTATAGATCCAGCCTTTATCTCTCCTCTGAGCTTCTGAGGCTTAATCCAGCTGCATCCTTGACAACTTAACTCAGGGGTCTAGTAGCATCTTCAGCTTAACATGTCCAGACCAGAACTTTCAACTTAGCCCATCCTCCAAGCTCCTCCTCCTCCATGTCCTCCCTGTTCTACAAATGGCACCACCATCTACACTGTGGCTCCAAACCCAGTTAATGCTGAAGAGTTAAGGAAGGTGTGTGGTGAGGTAACAGCTACGTTTCCCAAGGGTGCTGTTTCCAGGACTGTCCTCTCTCTGATCTGACCTTCCTTATTTTGTAGCACATGTCCCAGAACCCAAAGTCTGTGGCCAGTTCTCCCTCCCCACTACTCCCACTTCCTGTTCCTTCTTAGGAAGTTTGATCTTGTAATGACTCTAGAAACAGAGGTGCTGAAGGCTAGAGTGGGCAGTGGTATTCTGTCTTCTCACAAGTTATACCCAGGCAAGAGAAGGTTGGCTTCCTGGTTCTCTGGGTAGTAGAACCGTTGCCTCCCTGTGATGTGCAGCAGGAATTGCAGATGAGGGATGGTGCATTTCTGGAAATTCTTTCAGGCTAGTAAGTTTGTTCTGTTCCAATTCCATTCTCAGTTGTTATTTTTTTTTAAAAAAAACATTATTTGTTTTTGTCTATTTTTTCGTTTATCATCATGGGTATTTTGGTGGGGAGTGGGAGAGTCTAAATCAAACACTGTCAGTCAGATGGTGTTTTAAGCTAGAAATCCTCAAAGAAAGACAAATATAAACAATTAGGACAAACTTCTTTATACCCATCAGAATGCCAGAATTCAGAAAGCTGGATAATACCCACGTTGGCACTGATGTGGGGAGATGGGAACTTTCATGGACTGCTGGTGAGAGCGTAACTGGTACAACGACCCTGGAAAGTATCAATATAATAATTTGGTAGAATCTAGTGAAATTAAACATGTATGACCTATGACCCAGAAGTCCCACTCAGATACATAGATCCTAGAGAAATACTTTGCATAGATCTGAAAGGCCATGTCCAAAGATTTCATTGTCATGTTGCTTGTAATAGCAAGGAGTTAATGGCAACCTAGGTGCCCATTACAAAGGCAACAGTTAACTGCAGTGGAAGCAGTTATAGGACATGCAGTAGGGAAGCAAGAGCCTGCATACTGAAACACGGATAAGCTTTAAGAACAGTACTGAGTGAAAAAAATGAGGAACTGAATGAAATTCGTAACATAATATGACTTAGGTAAATTGAAAACATCCCTCCCTCCCTATATCTCATATTTCATAAAGATAAACGAACATTTAAGATTATATGCTAAATGTGTCAGGGAAGGTGTTGGTGCGGGGGGAGGGGTTTGAAGGTGGGAATTAGGGATGAAGATGTAAAAGCCCTGGTGCCTCCTGAGTCATTTCCGGGAGAGGGAAGAACAGCATGCATAAAATCAGACAGAAAGTTCAGATCTGAAACATTTCCCCCTTGAATTTCAGAATGCTAGATTTGCATTTCCCAAATGTCTTTTTTTTTTTTTTTTTTTTTAAGAACCACCTTTAAAACCCAGGTCCAGGACTAGCGTGAGTGGGTCAGGCCTTTGTCGATGGCGGTTAGGGGTGGACTTTTGCTCCTTTCTGCCCCCAAGTTGCTCCAAGTTGCAGATGACATGAAACCACTATGCACAGTCAGTCACCCTATTGTCTAGAGGATGAGCCCTAGGGACTGGGTCTGCACCACTCACCTTGGTGTCCGCAGCACTCAGTGCAGTGATTGGCCATGAACAAGCTCTCAGCACTTGCTAGCTCCTTTCAATTGTATCACTTCGTTGGCGACTTTCCTGGTGTATATGCTTGCCTTGGCAAGAGGCTTATCTAGGCACTTCCCCACCCAAAACAGGTCTCACCCACAGAGATAGCATGGTCTGTCTACCAAGAGAATAACTTGTCATCTGGTCCCAGGAAATAGCATAAAAATGGGCTTTCCTGAATGATGGCCAGATCCATCCCTACAAGGAGACAGATCTTTTCCGTTTAGGAAATACCCTTGTGAAGCTCTGCTCAAGTTCATCCAGTCTCACAAATGTATGTTGAATGCTAAGTGCAACACGGTCGAAGCTTTGGGGGCAATTCCAATGAGATGACCAGAACTCTGTAGAATGAGTGGGAAATAGAGTGTGGTACATGGAGTACCATCCTGTACGCAATAATAGGAATAATAGGAAATAATAAGGACTTACATTTATAGAATGCTTTATACCTTTCAAAAGTACTTTCCTGTCAATTATCTCAGCATGGTTTGGCGACCATAGTCTCAGGCAGTCCTTGTGATCAGGTAGATGTTTTCTTTGGAAAATGGTCTCCAGCATTGGGCTACCTACTTTTTTGGGTTGCACGAGCCTGCGGGGGAAAGAGGCAGTTGTGTGCTCCCATAGAAGGAGTTGCAGGAGCCAAGGCTGAAAAGTACCCCCCCCAGCGGTGAAACCTTACATCAGTGATTCCCAGCCCTGCTTGATTCCCCAGGGTTGTCTTGGAATTCTTCAAAGGAAATTAATTGTCATTTACTTCCATTTTTAAAATACACATATGTGCTGTGTAGCACAATGCTTCTATTCAGGGGCGAACCGGGAGGTGGACTGGAAGTTGTGTATCAAAGAAGCTGTCAATCAGCCATAGAACAATAGGCACCTGAAACTCCCCCAATCTGGGGGAGTGTTTGGTCTGTGTTCACACCTGCAGGCTAGGCAGAGGCAAAAGGGGGTGGTGTTACTGAAAAAGTTGACATAACTTGTTGGATGACTGGGTCAACTCCATACTCTCAACTCAAGATGGTCTGACTGGGGCCCCAGCTGGTAAGATGCCCAGGTCTTCCCAGAGCCTGGAAAAGCTGGCTTCTTGGCCCCCAGGGCATATGTCAAATCTGCATTGCACAGTGGGTGGTGAGGCCTCAATTTCTTATTTTTAATTGACTAAGTTAATGATTCAATGCTTTTAGCATTTGTTTACTGATACCAAGGAAGTGCTGTCGGATGGCTGCTTGGTTTAAGAACACTATGGCGTTGGTCATGCTTTTCCTTCCCTACCCAAGTCAGAAGTGCCGAGTTTGCTCTGTCGTAGCATTTGGTTAATGCAAACACGTGGATCACTGTGTGTTCTCAGAACTTAAAGTGCATCGTATTGGATGGGGAGGAACGTATTGCCGATGGGGCCTCAGAGGAATGTATCGAGTGCCGCCTCTGCTTTCTTCCCTCTGCCTTGCTGGGTTGCCTGGGAAGTGGGATTTGTGGGCAGCTGCGAGTGTGTCTGGGCTGGAGCCAAACTCCTGTGTGTTCTTAGCCTGTTTCTACAGTGCGCAGTAGGAAAGGAGCCATAGAGAGTGGCTGGAAGCAGGGACACCTCGGTTTGGGGAACGTGAGGCAGCCTTGGAGAGGGTGATGGAAGACAGGACGGGGGAGAGTGAGGGAAGCCTTCGTTCACCTCGTGTGACAGCTCAGACACTGAAGTTGCCGCATCTACGCCTCACAGGTTGCGTAGTCAGTGCGGTTACAGCGTTTTAGAGCCCACGTGGACCTTCGACTCTGGCATGCTCTGTAACTGGCTGTAAGAATAGCAGTGCTGCTTCCTGCTTCACTGGGGGATGTGGGAGCGGGGATTGGGTTGTGAAGGGCACGGGTGTGGGGGGCGGGGGCCTTCATCGTGGCTCCTGATTGTGTTCTTGAGCCTTCTCTTCCCAGCTGCTCCCAGAGAGCTCCCCGGTGGTCTGCCTTCCCACTTCCTCTGTTGGGAGCAGGCCAGCTGCCCGTCACCCAGAGGGCAGGGGTCCCCAAAGGTCTCTTCCAGCTTCCAAATGTCCTGGTTCTCTAAGATCCTAGAAAGAGTTTGAAGACATGATTATGTCCTGGTTGTTAGTCTTCAGATAGACTCAATGCCCTTAATTCTCAGTCCTTCCACATCCTTCTATCCCCTTGCTTTCTTCCACCCCCAGAAGGTGTTGGATGTTGGGGGCAATGGGCTCAGCTAGTGATGTTTCACCCCATGAGAGAGCAAGTGTCTCGGTGCCACGGTGCCTAGCTGTCCCATCCGAGGGTCACTCCCTCAGCAGAAGAACTGTTTCTGCAGACCCACTCTGCCCTGGGAGCACCCTCCTCAGCCTTTCCCCTCTGGCTCAGGGTGACTTTGCTCCTTTCCCTCAGCCCAGAGGAGGAAGAGCAGGATGCTCATAAACCAAGGAGAAGAAAAACACAGACAGAGATGAGCCCGCCACGCCCCAGAGGGGCGTGATAGGAAGCACACCAGACTTGGGTTCGAGTCCTGCCTCTGGCTTTGCAAACTCTGTAAGTTTGCATGAGTCACTTTGCTTTTTAAGACTTCGTTTCTTTCTTTGCAAAATGTCTCTACTTTCTCTCCCTCATAGCACTAATATATAAAACGTGCAAAGGCTGTTTGCAAAATATTAAATACTAGATGAAAGTAAGGTTCTGGACAGGCTTGGACAGGCTCAGGCTTCTCAATTGTTCTTCTATCACAAACATCATGGTGTTCGTCCCCACGGTCCTTGACCTCACACTTCAAGGTTCGTCTCTTCCCTGGATTTTCCCAATTGATGGGGAAATGTGCTCTTCTTGTCTCTAAGATGCTGAAGACAACTACGAAAATGGCTTAAACACATTTTGAGTCCTGGCCCTTCCAACCACAGTCAACTGCTGAGGAAAAGTACAAGGGGTGTTGCAGGTTCAAAAGGAGGAAGACCACCCATTGCAGCAGGACCACCAGTCTTACCATCTCACTACAAATTCATGAAGACAGCAGCTTCTGAGATGGGGTGTCCTATAACAACTGCGCTGGCAGGATTCTTATTCCTCCGGTGGATGTGAGAAGACTGAGGTTTTGTGAGCGGACAGAGCTACTGCAGTGGAAAGTGGTGAAGCCAGGATTTGATCCCAGGTCTGTCAAACGCCAGGATCCATCCTCTTCCCACTGCAGCACCATGTACTTGACTATGCATGAGATCTAGACATGGCAGCTCTCACCCTGCACCCACCTCAGAGCAGGACTTAGCACTTGGACGAATCTGCAGAATAAATCTAGCTTCACAGCATGTTGGTGAGAAATGGAGCTTTGACTGAAGATTTTCTGGGGCCGGATGAGGAAGACATTTTGCATTGCACATCACTTAGGAAAAGTTTCTTGAATTCCTTGAATTCTTTTTTAACATCTCTGTTCTTCTCCTTGATGCCTTTCCCTCAGCTCCATTTCAGGGTGGGTTCATCTGTTTTCTCTCACTCTCTTCCTTTGGCCCCTGCTACCCCCTCCATTGTTCCAAGCAGTTCGGCGCCCACCCTAGCAGCATACACAGGGCAGCCAAGCAGAATCTCTGCAGTGCATTGAGCTGACTCCCTTTGATCACAGGCCAGTGAGCATTTGCAGTGATTCTGCTATCTCCCCAAGTGGCTTATCAAAGTATTCACCCAACAGAGCTGGTGTCCTCCAAGGGTAGGGAGGACTATGCTTTAAAAAAATAGGATTTTCCTCTATATTGTTTCATACGGGAAAGCATGAAGGAGAGAGAGTTAAAAGAGAGGGCTTAAGCTACGGAGAAGGCCACTGGGGAAAGAGAGGAGGAGATAGCTATGAGACACCGACAGGTGGAATTACAGGGCTTGGGGATTGCCTGGAGAGACAGGGAAAGAAAAGGGAAGGATGACTCAGGATTTTGGCTACAGCAACAGGGTAGAATAAGATGGAGAATTCTGGAAGGGAAACAGACTTGAGTTGGGGTGGGGGGAAGAAGAGTTTAGGGAAGAGAATATATTTTCTGAACTCAGGGCTACCTTGCTATCTACTTGAGACACTGTCTACTAGGGCCCCATCTGTCTGGCCCTGGCAGATGGGTTCCTTGCTTTAGCCTTCGGTCATCTGCTGGGGGGCCTCAGCACCAGCTGGAGAGATGGGAAGAGCTGGTCCCAGAGCTCGGAAGGCAGTTCCCCAGTTCACTACCTTGAGTGCTCTTTGAAGTTGACTCCGCTTGGAGTTCCCTGGAATTGCTCCCACGTCTAGGGTTTCCTCTTTCAATTTTTCTGGCTGTGGTTCCTCTGTCTTCTCTCCCTGTCTGTTTGTACCCATGGCTTTTGATCTTTTAGAATTTTCTCACCCCTCTGGTTCACTGATGGCGTTCTTGTTTTCCAGTCCTAGTTATAGATGTATTCTTAAACAAAACAAAATGGAGGGAAAGGAAAGGAGACAGGTACTTAGATTGTTCTCTTGATCAGTTCTATAATTTATATGTTTTTGCGTCCCATTCTCCTTCCTGACTTTGAATTTCTTGAGGGCAGGAAAACTGGCTTATTCATCCCTTTGTTCATAAGCACTGAGTCATCTTTTACATGCGCTGGGGAAATTAGTGTTTGAGGAATTGTATGTTTACTTCTTTTGTAAAATTATTAATACAAGAAAAGATAAAAATGCAATGCATCATCTTCCAACTCAAGATTATTTTCCCCTGTATTTTCATTTTAGCACTATTCCTGAGTGCCTCTTCTGTGTTTAGCATGGATTTAATCAAACATGAGGAAAATATGAACACAGCAGAAGACCTGAAGCCTTGAAGCCACTTCCCCTGCTCCAGACTCTAGCCTTCAGGGCTGGAGAGGATGAAGGATGGGTGGTGGGGATGAAGGATGGTGGTGGGGATGAAGGATGGTGGTGGGGATGAAGGACAGTGGTGAGGATGAAGAGTGGCAGTGGTTCTCTGGCCTGGAGGAAGTTTCTGGGGTGGCTGTCTGAGTGGTGGGTGAGCTTTTCCCAGCCCACCCATATGTTTTTATTGCCTACTTGCCCTGTGCTTAGCATACATCAGGGGTGTGATGTATAACAGGTGACGCACCACACAGGGGCCCTGCCCTCAAAGAACAGAGGGAAATAAGCCTGACACACAGTAGTTGGGTAACTTTCCAAGTTAGAGAGTTAAAAATTGCAGCATTTGACAAATCTGGTCCCAGCCTCACCTCACTTGCTAAATTAGTGGTTCATGCTGCCAGGATCGTTCAGGTTCCAAAACGAGAGACATCGTTTTGGGGAAAGCATCTTTGCGTCTCTGTATATGGCTCCTGAGTTGGTTCAGAGAGAATCCTCAGCAACCCCACTTTTGGGAGATGATTGCTCTCTCAGCCTGCCACACTGAGCACCCAGCCCCGGCATTCATGGAAGAGGAGGAATGTAAGGATGCACGCTTATTCTTCTTCCTGCAAATGACTGTCACGAAGTCATCTTGGAGCCCACCTGGCAGTTTGTTCTCAAGGTAAAATAGCATCATTTTTCTATACTGGCTCCTTACATGCTCACCAACAGGGCTGACCTCAGAGTCTGGGGCAATCTTATTTACTTTGCTAGACTGTGGTGTTCTTTGGAGGGACTTCCAGACCAGGAAAGGGATGTGGCAGCGGCTGCTGGACCACGAACCTGTCTGGGGTCTCCCAGCATCTGTGAGGTCGCTACACAGGTGCTACCCTGGCCTTGCAGCACAGCTTAGATTTTACCTCTGCCTTTAATAGAGGATGAAATGAATCTCAGCCAAAGGGCCGAGGCTTGCTTGATGCCAAACATTGCATTCTGAGCACATCGGAATACAGTGGGCCTAATGGATAAAGCTATTTTTTTTAACATCTTTATTGGAGTATAATTGCTTTACAATGTTGTGTTAGTTTCTGCTTTATAACAAAGTGAATCAGTTATACATATACATATGTCCCCATATCCCCTCCCTCTTGCGTCTCCCTCCCACCCTCCCTATCCCATCCCTCTAGGTGGTCACAAAGCACGGACCTGGTCTCCCTGTGCTATGCGGCTGCTTCCCACTAGCTTTCTGATTTACATTTGGTAGTGTATATAGGTCAATGCCACTCTCTCACTTTGTCCCAGCTTAAGCTTCCCTCTCCCCGTGTCCTCAAGTCCATTCTCTATGTCTGCGTCTTTATTCCTGTCCTGTCCCTAGGTTCTTCAGAACCATTTTTTTTTTTTTAGATTCCATATATATGTGTTAGCATATGGTAATTGTTTTTCTCTTTCTGACTTAACTTCACTCGTATGACAGACTCTAGGTTCATCCACCTCACTACAAATAACTCAATTTCGTTTCTTTTTATGGCTGAGTAATATTCCATTGCATATATGTGCCACATCTTCTTTATCCATTCATCTGTTGATGGACACTTAGGTTGCTTCCATGTCCTGGCTATTGTAAATAGTGCTGCAATGAACATTGGGATACATGGCTCTTTTTGAATTATGGTTTTCTCAGGGTATATGCCCAGTAGTGGAATTACCGGGTCGTATGGTAGTTCTATTTTTAGTTTCTTAAGGAGCCTCCATACTGTTCTTCATAGTGGTTGTATCAATTTACATTCCCACCAACAGTGCAAGAGGGTTCCCTTTTCTCCACACCCTCTCCAGCATTTGTTGTTTAGATTTTTTTGATGATGGCCATTCTGACTGGTGTGAGGTGATACCTCACTGTAGTCTTGATTTGCATTTCTCTAATGATTAGTGATGTTGAGCATCCTTTCATGTGTTTGTTGGCAATCTGTATATCTTCTTTGGAGAAATGTCTATTTAGGTCTTCTGCCCAGTTTTGGATTGGGTTATTTGTTTTTTTGATATTGAGCTGCATGAGCTGCTTGTAAATTTTGGAGATTAATCCTTTGTCAGTTGCTTCATTTGCAAATATTTTCTCCCATTCTGAGGGTTGTCTTTTGGTCTTGTTTATGGTTTCCTTTGCTGTGCAAAAGCTTTTAAGTTTTATTAGGTCCCATTTGTTTATTTTTGTTTTTCTTTCCATTTCTCTAGCAGGTGGGTCAAAAAGGATCTTGCTGTGATTTATGTCGTAGAGTGTTCTGCCTATGTTTTCCTCTAAGAGTTTTATAGTGTCTGGCCTCACATTTAGGTCTTTAATCCATTTTGAGTTTATTTTTGTGTATGGTGTTAGGTAGTGTTCTAATTTCATTCTTTTACATGTAGCTGTCCAGTTTTCCCAGCACCACTTATTGAAGAGGCTGTCTTTTCTCCATTGTATATTCTTGCCTTCTTTATCAAAGATATGTTGACCATATGTGCATGGGTTTATTTCTGGGCTTTCTATCATGTTCCATTGATCTATATTTCTGATTTTGTGCCAGTACCATATTGTCTTGACTACTGTGGATAAAGCTATTATAGATGTGCTTATTAATATGGCAGACTGCTGTTTCATTATGCAGCTGTGGGCTCCCTCAGCACCCGTTGCTTGGAGTTACTGCCATCAGCTTCTTCTTGTTTCTGGCGTTTGAGTGGCTAATGCACTATATGAAGATTCAGAGGCATTTAATAAGATGATCAAATGCCATGCTGAATTAATGTTTGCAGCTTCTTGGCTTGGGCTTTCTAAATCTAGAAGTCCTTGGGACTGAAAACTAAGAATTTATCTTGGTCCCCATGCTGTCTCTACTCACCCCCATTATTCTTTTACAGCATGTGCCCTCGGAGACTCTTGCATCCTGCTATTTGGTTGCAGGGTGGATTCTAACCTGATGGGAGTTGTGAAGTGTGCCATACATGTCACCAGAAAAGCTTTTCTTGTGGCTGGTAGGGCTGTGGTTCCTCCTGGATCATTGTGTTATTTTCAGATACCATGTTCAGCATAAATGGCCAAACACACCATTGTTAAAAGTGTTCTTTAGAACTGCATCTGTTGGAGCCTTTCTTACTCCCAGAAGAATCTGGGCCATTGTGTTTTAGGCTTATGATGTAATCCTATGTCGTAGGGTGATTTGGTTAGACTATAATCCCAAGGCTCTTAAGGTCTTCCAAATGTTATGCCTCATTTTACTAGTGGACACCAGGAGGAAAGGACCTGGATGAGAGCCTCAGGGTTCAGATATCCAGAATATCCAAGCTTCTCTTAGGAGTCATTAACTGAGTAAAAGAAAACTTGATTGCTATTCCAGTTTGGGATTTTTTTTCCTATCAAAATAGAACTCTATTAAAAAGTTAAATCTATATATACATAGTGTAGTGCATTAGTTTTTCTACTGATGCCATAACAAATTACCATGAATTTAGCAGCTTAAAAACCCCACAGATTTATTACCTTCCAGTTCTGTGTGGAAGAAATCTGGTGTGGGTCTCACTGGGCTAAAATCAAGGTGTCAGCAGAATGTTCCCTTCTGGAGGCTCTAGGCAAGAGTGTGTTTCCTGCTCATTCCGGTTGTTGGCAGAATTCATTTCTTTGCAGTTGTAGGATCTCGGTGTCCAGTCTCTTGCTGGCTGTAGCCTGAGGACTGTCTCCTTCTAAAGGGTGCTGCCTTCTCTGGTTTGTGACCTTCTTCCTCCATCTTAAAAGCCAGCAGTAGTAGGCTGAATCTTTCTCATGTCACATCTCTCTCATCCACGTTTCTTGCCTTCCTCTTCTGCTTTTAAGAGCTCGTGTAATTACATTAGATGGGACTGTGACAATCCAGGTTAATCTCTCCATTTTAAGGTCAGCTGATTAGCAACCTTAATTCCATCTGCAGACTTAATCCTCTTAATTTACATGTTCTGGGGATTAGGATGGGGATATCTTTGGGGGCTGGGTATTATTATGCTTATCATATATAGTTTCTTCAGAAAGCCCATAGTGCATTAAATTCTAGAGGTTACAATCAGGAGGAGGGGAACTAACATCTACTGAGCACCTACGGTATGCCAAGTACCATGCTAGACCTGCACGTGCATTATGTGCATTAATTAGACAAGTACTATCCTCATGTGGGGGATGAGTTAACTGAGATTTGGGGAAATTAAGTAACTTGCCTATGATCCAAAACTTAATAAATGATAGAGCTATAGGATTTGAGCCCAAGAGGGTAAGACTCCAAAGTCTGAATGCTGTTCTTTCTATCATTCCATATTGTTTCTCCTGGGATCTCAACCAAGAGCTTCAGAATTAGGCTTGTTTAAATATAAATGTTTCCTCTAGATTCATTTAAGTCTGTTTGAGATGTGAGCTGGAGGTGGAGTATAGATTACTCATTCCCCCAGACTCCTGTCTCTGATGAGCAGCAGAACCAATTTTATATCACTTATATCACCTGGGACAAGAAAGAAAATTGAGGAAGTGAGGAAACTCTGTCTCAGGGCCTTTGGCCAAGCTCCACATCTTTTAAGAGTGACTTAAAGTGGAACCAGGAATCTTGTCCCTGTGGTATCCTATCCTGGGTGTTGGGAAGCTGGTTGAATTCCTTCCTCTGTTCTGCTCATCTCAGATGCCTGGAGCCCTGCAGGAGGTTGGCCTTGGGCAAGCAGTGCCTGCCCTCCCAGTTGACTGAAACTGAGGGGTTGGGGTGTCTGTGCCAGCTGCATCAGAACTGGAGGAGCTTTGCAGGAATTGCAGGGACCAGAGAGACAGGGTGGGGCAGAAGGGCATGCCAGGTGTGGTGTGGCTGTCAGCGGGTCCACACCTGGAGGCCACCAGTTCTGTAAAACACCCCAGTGTTATGATCATTGATTTCCTGCCGATGCGGTTGGTTTGGATCTGGGTAGACTATTGATGCTGTGGCCTTTGGGAGCTCACAGTTCAGGCCAGAGATATCTGGTTTCTGCCTCAGTTAGAAAGATCCCCAGAGACATGCAGCCCCATCCCTGAGATGCCTGCCACAGTAACAACTTGGGGAGGCTGTAGCTATTTCAGCCTCATATACACACACATACGTACACTCACGTATACACTTTAAATATGTGATCGGCTTATGTCCTGCTTCAGTATTCTGGTTTTTACTGCCAATTTTGGTACTGCTCTGACGGGCTAGCAGGGCACCACGATTCTGTCTTTGCATGTTGATTAAAGTGACTCTGACAGATCAGGATTGCAAGTTGCTAACTTGCTTTTGAGTTCCGACTGATGAGGAATTTCTAATGTCTACCCTAATCTCTTCTCCCTCTTAGCTTCTGCATCAAGAATGTTGTAGGAAGTGGTGTTGGCGTCTTTCTGTTTGTACCCGGGAGGGTGGGAGGCCCCAGGGAGGAGCCTGGGTGAGCAGACACCTGGGCTTCTTTCTGTTGATGACCAGTGCCTTCCCACAAACCACCTGTATGTGAAAGTGCTGGGCTGCGGGCTCCTCCGTTTCATTTCAGCAAACCCTGAATGAACATCTACTTTGGATATGCAAAGGCAAACAATGACAAACCTCTCCCTCGATTAAAAAGGCAAATACAATAGAGTGTTGTAAATGCTGTATGGGAGGCAGGGAAGTATAGTGAGTTATGGGGACACACAGGAAGGTGCCAACCCAATCCGGGCAGTGGATGGACAGGGAAGGCTTCCTAAAGGAACTGACATACAAGCTACACCTAAAAGCAAACCGGAGCTTTTTTCTTCAGGTGAGGGAGGATGTGTGTGTGTGTGTGTGTAGGGGCCTCGAGACAAAGTGAAGAAGAGTTCTAGGCAGAATAAATGTCATGGGCAAAGGCCCAGAGGCCAGAGAGAATTAGGCAAACAAGAGAATTAGAAGCAGAGATGATGGGTGGGATTCAGAGTAGGATGATGGATGGAAAGTGGAGAGAGATTAGACTAGCGGGAACTGAAAAACTAGATAATCTATAGACCAAGTGAATAAATTTGTATTTCAACCTCAGGGAAATGGAGAGCTGCTGAACAAGTATAGAAGAGTAGTTACACAAACGAGTTTGGCTTAAAGAAGGTTATTTTTTTTTAACATTTTTTTAATTAGTTTCTGCTTTATAACAAAGTGAATCAGTCATACATATACATCTGCTATCCCTTCCCTCTTGCGTCTCCCTCCCTCCCACCCTCCCTATCCCACCCCTCCAGGCGGTCACAAAGCAGCGAGCTGATCTCCCTGTGCTATGCGGCTGCGTCCCACTATCTATCTACCTTACGTTTCGCTTTGTCACAGCTTACCCTTCCCCCTCCCCATATCCTCAAGTCCATTCTCAAGTAGGTCTGTGTCTTTATTCCTGTTTTACCCCTAGGTTCTTCATGACATTTTTTTTCTTAAATTCCATATATATGTGTTAGCATACGGTATTTGTCTTTCTCTTTCTGACTTACTTCACTCTGTATGACAGACTCTAGGTCTATCCACCACATTACAAATAGCTCAATTTCGTTTCTTTTTCTGGCTGAGTAATATTCCATTGTATATATGTGCCACATCTTCTTTATCCATTCATCCAATGATGGACACTTAGGTTGTTTCCATCTCTGGGCTATTGTGAATAGAGCTGCAATGAACATTTTGGTACATGACTCTTTTTGAATTATGGTTTTCTCAGGGTATATGCCCAGTAGTGGGATTGCTGGGTCCTATGGTAGTTCTATTTGTAATTTTTTAAGGAACCTCCATACTGTTCTCCATAGTGGCTGTACCAATTCACATTCCCACCAGCAGTGCAAGAGTGTTCCCTTTTCTCCACACCCTCTCCAGCATTTATCGTTTAAAGAAGGTTATTTTAACTGCGATGTCAAGAGTCGCTTGGAGGAGGCAGCGCCATCAGGGAGGCTCATTACAGGGGTCTTAAGTGGAAAAAGCAGTAGCCTGACTTAAATTTCGGGCTGGAGAAAGTGGGTGAATTGGAGAAATATTTAGGAATTGCAAAGGATAGGACTTGGTCTTGATGACTGATTCAGTAGGGTGCAGGGAGAGGAAGTGGTACTAAGAATTCACCTAGATTTCTGCCCTAGGCAACCACGTGGATAGTACCGCCTTCACAGCTACAAGGGCTGGAGCGGCAGAGCAGATGTGGGAGGCTGGGGGGGAGAAGATGAGTGAAGTGTGGACAGGGTGAACGTGAGGGGCTGTGGGACGGCCAAGCTGGAGCTTTCATCGGTGTCGACTCATGGGGCCTGGTTGGTTACTGAAATATGAAATACTTCTGTGCTGCCAATAAAGAGCCACTGTCCAGAGCAGCCCCTCATCCCTGTTCCCCTTCCACCACCTTGCTTGCCAGCCACTCGGACCTCCCCAAGATCTAGAAACTAAACCAATAATGTGGGTCATGTGCGGCATGACAGAAGGTCTCCTGTTCTGACTGGTTAGTGCCCTTGCCAGGCCTGTTCAGTATTTTTAACATCTCTCCTTGAAGACAGCAGAGTGTCCTGCAGGCAGTTGGTTGTAAAAGATAAAGAGCTCAGGGGAGAGAGAGGTCCATGGTCAGGAATACAGTTGGCCCTCCGTATCTGTGGGTTCCGCATTCTTGGATTCAACCAATTACGGATTGAAAATATTCAAAAAACTTTTTTCCAGAAAGTCCCAAAAAGCCAAACTGGAATTTGCCATGCTGGCAACTATTTACATAACATTTACATTGTATTTACATAGCATTTACATTGTATTAAGTATTATAAGTAGTATAGAAATGATGTAAAGTGTACAGGTGGATGTGTGTAGGTTCTATGCAAATACTATGCCATTTTATACAAGGGACTTGAGCATCTGTGGCTTTTGGTATCCCTGGAGGTCCTGGAACCAATCTCCGCAGATACCGAGAGATGACTGTACTCTATTTGAGGTCATCAGCCTAAAGGTTGAAGCCTTGGAGTGGATGAGAGTCTTCAAGAAGAGTGTACAGAATAAGAAGAGGGCCCCCCCAGGGCTAAGGAATTTGGACTCGACCCTACAGGAAGTAAGGAGCCAATAAAGTATTTTAAGCAGAAGCATGAGGCAACTAATAGAACTCCCAGGGCCAAGAAGAGTGCCAAAGAAGTCTGATAAGGTGACTGCCCTCAAGGAGCTTATGCTCTAATTGGGGTAGGCAAGATAATACTGCCTCTTCAGAAGGAAATGGCTCACCGCATGTGGTGATTAGCACCATCCCTCAGTAAGTAGTTCTGTCCCACAGCATAGTCCGGAGCCCCCAGTGTGAAGGCTCTTCCTTCACCTGATGCTTAGGGTCAGCTGAGGGCTTAGTCAATCCATCTGCCTTTGCTGGAATGCTCAATAGTAGAGAGGGCACCTCGGAACTAAATGACTTCTGAGTTCCCTTTCAAAGCCTAGATTCTTGAATAGGCGGAAAGCATTCTTAGTAAAAGTAAAAGGCTTTGTATGCACTTAGCAGTTTACAAAACTCTTTGAGGTATATTACCTCATTTCATCCCTTCAGCAGGTAAGTGAGAGCAGGGGTTTCCAACCCCTGGGCCACTGACCAGTGCTGGCCCGTGGCCTGTTAGGAACCGGGCCACGCAATAGGGAGTGAGCAGCGGGTGAGTGAGCGAAGCTTCATCTGTATTTACAGCCGCTCCCCATCACTCACATCACCGCCTGAGCTCCGCCTCCCCGACATTAGATTCTCATAGGAGCGTGAACCCTACCGTGAACTGCGCATGTGAGGGATCCAGGTTGCGCACTCCTTCTGAGAATCTAATGCCTGATGATCTGAGGGGGAGCTGAGGCGGTCCCATCACCCCCATATGGGACCATCTAGTTGCAGGAAAACAAGCTTAGGGCTCCCACTGATCCTGCATTATGGTGAGTTGTATAATTACTTCATTATATATTACAATGTAATCATAATTGAAATAAAGTGCACAAGAAATGTAATGCACTTGAATCATCCCGAAACCATCCCCACAGTCCATGGAAAGATTGTCTTCCATGAAACTGGTCCCTGGTGCCAAAACGTTTGGGGACCGCTGAGTTAGAGGATATTGCAGAGATCAGGAACTGGGGCTCAGAGACGTTTGAGGTTGATAAGTTACGGAGCCAGCCTGAAATCTGGGTCTTTAGATCCAAGGCTTGGCTCTTTCACACTTCTCCCGTGGTTTGCAAACTGTGTTCCTTGGAGCCCTTCAGGGACTGCATTGGGTTACAGGTGTTGGGAAGCATCTAGGAGGCAGGGCTAGCTCCCAGCCTACCTCAGCCAGGCTCTCAGGCATTTGTCAGCCCTTAATTTAATTAAATTAATTAATTAATTAATCTATTTATTTATTTTATTATTATTATTCTTTTTTGCGGTACGCGGCCCTCTCACTGTTGTGGCCTCTCCCGTTGCGGAGCACAGGCTCTGGACGCGCAGGCTCAGCAGCCACGGCTCAGGGGCCCAGCCATTCCGCGGCATGTGGGATCTTCCCGGACCGGGGCACGAACCCGTGTCCCCTGCATCGGCAGGCGGACTCTCAACCACTGCGCCACCAGGGAAGCCCCTGTCAGTGTTTTAGATCAGCCTTCTTTGGAAGTTTTCTCCCAGGGAAGCATTTCCCAGTGTGGGGAACCTACACCAGCCTGTCTTTTTTTTTTTTTTTTTTTTTTTTTTTTTTTGCGGTACGCGGGCCTCTCACTGTTGTGGCCTCTCCCGTTGCGGAGCACAGGCTCCGGACGCACAGGCTCAGTGGCCATGGCTCACAGGCCCAGCTGCTCCGCGGCATGTGGGATCTTCCCAGACCGGGACACGAACCTGTGTTCCAGCCTGTCTTTAAGACTTCTCAAGGCACGTCTGTCTGCAAACCATCCCCCAAAGTTGGTGTTGGTCCTTTGTTTACCACACACAACACCTAGCAAGCCACTTGCTTTGTTCTAACCTTAACCCTTTGGCCTCAGCTCTGGCCTCTCCCCTCCGGACCTATGCTCTGTGGTGCCAGTTCTTCTCATCAGGATGTCTGTTTGCTTTCTGTCCCTCCACCTCCTCCTATAGACTCTTGGCACTCCAGACACTGGAAGAGTGAATGTAAAAATTTACCAGCTTGGATTCTTTCCTGGACATGCATTGTTCCTGACCCTGTGACCATCAGCAGGATAGTTTTAGTATCTTCAAATCTTGATGGGCTTGTGTTTGGACATTTAGTGGCAGTGTTTTCCTGAAACCACCGCATCTCACGCATATCAATTTACCAATTCCCTTGTCCTCAGAAACTGTACCTGCATTAAAACAATCCCTTTTCCATTAAAATATTTTTTTAAAAGGCTGCAGTTCGCCTTGATGCACCAGTAGGTATGCGTTAGAGGCTAAAGAAAAAAGACCCAGAGGCAAAGATAATAATTTTACTTCCTGATTATACAGCAAAATTAAGAATTAGTATTTCTGTGTTTTCCATTTCTGAGGACTGCCTAGAATTGAGTGGCAACTTCCTGACTCACAATTTGTGAAATTCAGGCCTAAGCCTTTATCTTCTTCTCAAATACTTATTGAACACCTATTGAGGGGCAAAGCTTAGTTCTAGATTATGTAGAGGATACAAAGATTTTAAGAAATGGTTTCTGCCTTCAAGGGAGTTAATGGCCCTGGCGTGGACTTAAATAATACAAGGAGGAGGTAGGGATGGATAAATGGAGTGAGTACTGAGGGTGGCCTGAAAAATGGAAGTAATCAGATGATTTCAAGTTTCCGAGTGAGAACACTGGTGTTTTGACAGGTGACCCTTGTGTATCCTACTCCAGAAGTATGGGGGTTGATGGTAGAGTTCTGCTGGGGACAGAGGGCAGAAAAGATCCAGCGAAAGAGAGCTGACACTGATAAATCAAGTCCTAACTGCTGGCGTGGTTGATGGTAGAGAGTTCTGGACTCAAGTGGAATCCTTGTGCTGAGACAAACTCAAGATATTTCAATTGTGTGTTTTTGAAAATTTGATCATGAGTAGCTCTTGATTTCTTAGTCCCTGACAGACTGGAGCTGTGCAAGACATTACCCTGGAACAGCTCACCCACCAGATCTACCACTGGGAGAGCACAGGCTCTGGAATCAGAGGCCCGGGTTCAAGTCCCTGCTCTTTTTTCCCACTCTGCTGTGTTGGTTGCTTAACTTCTCTTGGCCTTAGTTTCCTTACAGTACAAAGGAGAAATAATGCCTGCCTTGCTGGATTGTTGAGAAGATGGGGGACAGCACAAGGAAAGTGCTTGGTGTATAATAGGCACTCAAATAAATAGTACTTCATTACTTTCACTATGATCCAAGGGCTTCATAAGGGGATCGAGGCCACAGGTTGTGGTGGCCTAGCACAGATGTCACACGTCACTCTCACAAGTGTCAGGATAGCCATGCTGCATGGTGGAGTGAGGGTCTAGTGATCAGGATCCTCCCCAAAGCCTCTGGGATAAGCCTCTGAACCTTCTCTGTGTGTTAGTCCTATCTGTACACTGATAAAATGGAAGTGAAAAAAATCACAACGCTCAGAGTTGGAGAGGATTTTCCAATACAATGTAAAATAAAGGTATTTAACAGGAGAGGCAGGTGAGGCCTAGAAGAGGTGAAATGACACCCTAAAGGCAGAGCAGAAAATGTGGCCCTTGCCTCCTAGTAGAATGCTCCTCCTTTACATAGTTGCTCTAAAAATTGGTGACAGCTCAGAGGCTTGGGAGTTAGTTCATGCATCATGAACTAATGATCCCTTTGGCTGGACCACACACACTTATCAGATTTATCATAGACAAATGCTGTTTTTATCAGCATCATTCAAGGACTTGTAGCATAAAGGTAGCATAAAGTGGGGGTGGAAAAGTGCTGTCTTCCTCTCTGTTTTTACAGCTTAGCTCCCTCTTTACCTTTGGTTTCTTAAGTGTTTCCCTGCTCTGACCTGACCTTCACTCACTCGGTATTTATCCCACGTGTACAAGGCTTTGTGAGTTGGTGGATTCAAAGAAATATAAAGAGCACTTGAGGGTCTTCCCATCTAGCATACAGAGAAAACGTGAACAGTTGAAAAGTTGGATAAACAATATGGGAGAAAATAAAACTAAGCAAAACTGCAATGCACTGTATGATTGTCAAATGAGACATCTCTATTTATGGTTCCAATGCTAATTTATGGGTTGGTGCCTGTTGGTGACAACATTTTCCTCAGTTTGTTGTGAAATGTGAAAAGCTAGGCAAGTAGTGATTATTTTATAAGGCTCAATTTACAGACGTACCTTGTATTATCGCACTTTACTTTTCTGCACTTTGCAAGTACTGCCTTTTTTATGAATTGAAGGTTTGCAGCAATCGCGCGTTGAGCAAATCTGTGGGCACCATTTTTTCCAACATTTGCTCACTTTGTGTCTCATTTTGGTAGAAATTCTTGCCATATTTCAAACCCTACAGTAACAAAAAGATTGTGACTTGCTAAGGCTCAGATGACAGTTTGCATTTTTTAGCAATAAAGTCTTTTTTAAATTAAGGTATGTACATTGCTTTTTTGGACATAATCCTTTGCACACTTAGTAGACTACAGTGCAGTGTAAGCATAACTTTTATATGCACTGGGAAACCAACAAATTCGGGTGTGTTGCTTTACTGCAATATTTTTTTGCATCGCTATGTTACGATGATCTGAAACTGAACCCACGATATCTCTGAGGTATTTGTTTTACAGGATTTTCTGAGATTATATGCTTCTGAAATTTTAGTGTTAAAATGCTCTTTCTTTTATAAAATGATGGGGTCTAAATAGTGGTAGTTGTTTTTGAAAGCCCATACTTAGAAAAATAAAAAGTTGGCTGCATAATATGCTTCTTTTTGAAATTTTGCTCATCCTTGAAACTCAAAAGCAAGAGAATCTTTGGTGTGCACACATGTCCAGAGCCAAGGGGAGGAGCAATTATTGAGTACTGGAGTGTTCAGGGAAAGGATAAACATCGATTTTGTTTGACAAAGGATTTGATAAAGTGGAAGGCTGTGAGGAATCTTCCCCTTGAGGGAGTAATGTGAGAAGAACTTTGGGGGTAAGATTGGAGGGTTCATTTAGGGTAATAGGAAGAAGTTTGGAAGCCTTGTCCATTTACCTGCTGGGCCCAGAAAAAATTCACCCAGCTGTTACTACAATAACAACAGATCTCTGGCTTTCTTGAATTAACCAAGTCACTGTCTTGAACCCCTTAGCCCAGTCACTAAATCAGTGACATAGCCCACCTGGTATTCTGGCTCTGGCCCGCCCTCTCACATGCTGATCTTTGACCTTGCCTTAACACTCACCTCTGGCCAGCAGTCACTCATTTCCAGTTCTGACCTCTTGCTTGCATCCCTGAGCACAATTTGGACTCGTTACTGGGTTGGACTGAACTCGTTCGTTCTGGCCTTGTCCAGAGATATACACCCTAGGCCAGATGTACAACCTTGAGGGTAGCACCCTTATGGAGTTAGCCCCAGCTCCTAAGGAGGGCCCAGTGAGCAGTAGTGTGTAGGATGCATCACAGGGCAGATTGAAGGAATGGAAAAAGTCTCAATAGGATACGTGACTGGGTGGAGAGGGAGGAACCAGTGGCCAAAGCCTGTGGGTGTGGGGCTGGGATGGTCACCGTTGATTAAAATAGGAAGAGAGCCTGATTGGAAGAGGAAAAGAATTTGATTTCAAAGTTGTTGAGCCCAGAAATGAGAAGGGAGATAAAGGGAGGCTGGAGGAGAAGGACCAGATCCATTTGGAGCCAAGAAGGATTCATGATCGAGAGCTTCTAGAGAGAGAGTGCATCACTGCTACAGGTCCAGAGAGCATGGAGGAGGAGGAAACTGGAGAGTGCAGCCTCATGTGAAGGCTGGAATTAGTGCAGGAAGGGCTGGGTAGACCATAGGGGGCTGGGGAGCCCATGGTGGACAAGATGAGAGACTCCACTAACCAAGAGATCATATACTTGCTTTTGGCAAGAACCCATCCTTTCAGGACTAGAAGTCATCTTTCACTATAGGTGAGCAGCCTGAGGGTGAGGGAGAGGTGTGCTCGCTTTGTGAGCCTCTGTGTGATTTGAGGTATTCCCTTGACACAAACCTCCACCTCCTTTGCTTGGTGTCTTCATGCCTTTCCCTGCCTCCTACTCCTCCTCAGGGGAAAGGGGTCCTTGCTTCCAGGAACTGAGTGGCTGTAGAGCACAGAGAGGGTCGCGGCCAAGGGGGCCATCCTTCTTTGGGTCTCTGTCATGGGCTGCTAAGCAGGGCATCTATTTGAGCTTATTTATGTGTGTGGAGTTGAGAGCCCATGTTTTGCTTATTCCACCAGCTTCCCACACTGCCAAGAAAGTGCTAAGCAGCAGAAATTCACATGCCCCCTCCCCCCCTCACCCCCGCTCTCTCTCACTCTCTTTCTGGTATTCTTCAGCTCCAATGGGAGCTAATATTTACCTGCTGCATTAGCTGTGGGACTGTGGGATGTGACAGCTGGAGGTGGAGAGGCCGTTTTTCTCTCTTCCTCCTCCACCTGTCTTTCCCTAGAAGTTTGAAAAGGGGAAAAATTGTAATTGTAATCTTCAGGACTGCCTGGTTGAGAATTCGGAGATAGCTGGGAAGAGTTGGGGGTCTTGTGTTAACTTCTCTACTAAAAAGCAAGGAGGGAAGATGAGTCTGCTGGGCAGATGGCTTTGGGGAGATGCCCTAAAGATTGGGCCAGCCCCTGGGCAGCCCGGGAAGGGGAGTAGCTGCCAGCCAAGGGATACTTTTTTTTTTACAGGTGAGGGACCACAGAGTTGGGGACTACAGGACATAAATGACAGAATCTGAGGCATTACTGTGATGGTCTCAGTTGGTGCTCCCGGTGTGGACCACCCCTACAGGGGAGGCCGAACAGATTTCCCATGGCTAGGTACCTAACTGCTTCCTACCCCTGGGACTCTGCCAGATGCTGACTCAGCCTCCATATTTACCTGCTCACCTATCAGGAGTTGAACATATGTAGTAAGTTGAACAAATGTCTGAGACCAGGAATAGGAGAAATGTCTCAACTCAGCATGGCTTGTGAATGATAGGAAGGTGAATAACTGGTGATGTTCTAAGACCTTGATACGTTCCTGCCATGGGAAAGGAGGTTTCCCAGGGATGCTGGAGGAAGGGACACGTAGGGGAGATGGAGTAGGGATGAAAAGAGGAATCTCAAAGTTGGGAGCAGGTGGGGCTGTCACCCCATATAAATTCTGGGCATGGTGTGGATCCACCTGTGTGACTCCCCACAGTGGACCAGTGCCCCTCCTCCACTCACTCCTCTAGCTGCCTTTTCCTGCCTTTCTAGCTGTTTACCAGAAAGCCTGTTTCTGTTCTTCAAACTGCTTTTTTGAGCTGTGTGTCATGATTTTCTCTTGCCCCAGTTTGTACTCGCGTTGCTATGGTAGCTGGCTAGGGGTCTCCAGTGGCTGGGGGTGTCTTGCTGGCAGGACATGAAGGCAGAAGACACAGGTGATCCTGGGATGGCACTTCTGGAACTCCTTGTACTACAAAGTCCCCTTTTGGCCTCCTCTTCCCCCTTCGCCCTGCAGATCCCACAACCTATGCTTGCCAAAAGGCAAAAGCAAAAAAAGGAAGCAATAGTTACAGTTTTCTTTTATTCTGGCCATTTCATAAACAGCCTGGCAAGGCATGGGCTGCCTCCTTCAGGGTAAAGCTATGGAAGAGCTCAGATGGGATGGCTGTTTGGGGGAAGAACCCCAAGGAAACACGTTGGATCTACTTGTCCCATCCACAACCAGGAAGAGAAAAGAAAGCAGTAGAGAGGGAGCCAGGATTTAGCCTGTGAAAAGCCACATCTAGGAAACATGCATAATTTGATGTGCTGTGGGCCCTTAGCCTCTGGGAGCTAAGCAGCCTCTAGCTGGGAATCTCAGAGCCCAGGAATACGCAAGTTTTTTTGAGGGTCCTGTATTTTTGGTGTATTGCATCACCACGTTAGCCTTTTCATCTTTCACTTGGGTTTTCTATCCCATCATGGCTATGTTTCACAAGATACATTTTAAATCACTTATTTACTCATCCATCTCTTCAACAAATATTGGAGAAATAATTATTGAGTACCTACTACAATTACTGAGTACCTATAATTATTGAGTACCTTCCAACTATGCAGATATAGCAGTAAACAAGATTGACAGTCTCTGCTCTCAAGTAATTTACATTCTTCTGAGACAGGTCAACAATAAATAAATACGAAAATACCAGATAGTAAAAAGTGGAAGATTAACATAGGGTGATGTCATAGAGGGTCTCTGGGTGGGTGGTCTAGGAAGGCCCCTGAGAAGGTGGCATGTAAGCTGAGGTTGGAGCACCAGGAAGTAGTCACTATGGGCAGATGGGGAAAGAACATTCCCAGCCTGGAACAATTAGCTTAGATGCCCTAGCGCAGAAGCAAGCCTGTGCTTAGAAATATCAAAGTCAGTGTGAGTGGAATGAGTGAAGGAGAAGGAGGTAGGAGATATGGTCAGATCTGAGGTCATCGTGTCAGACGCCTTAACATGGGCCATGTCAGAGACTCTTGGCTTCACCTGTTTCTGGGACCTTTGGCTGCTTGGTCCAGCCCAGCCACCACTGTAGTGATTGGCCACCTTTATGCATATAAAACTCGATAGCCCTTGACCTCATACTGTGCACTGCCTACCTCTTACCCTGGAGCTTCTCTCTTGATGCTGACCCATGAGACACTCGGGACTCTTCTGGGCAACTGCAAGTTGAAGAGAGGAATTAACTCTCTGAGTGATAACTTTTGACCCATAGGAGACCCAGCAGATGAATTCTCCCCCTCTGATGGACTGCCCCAATACACAGTTACCTGGGCTTTTAGCAGCAACCAGCTTGGTAATACACCCTTGTATTGGCTCTCTCTTTCCCTGCCTTCCTTCCCTGTTCCCTCACTCCTGCTTCCATGTGATTGTACCTAAATCCTTGCCTCAGGCTCTGCTTTCTGGGGAAGCTGAGACAGACAGCAGGCACTAGCTGATGGAGGGCTTTGTAGGACATGGTAAGAAGTTTGCATTTCATTCTGAGAATTAGGAGAAGTAGTTAAAGAATATTGAGCAGGGGAACGATGATCTGATTTTTTAAAAAGATGACTCTGATTGCAGTTGGGAGCATAAATTGAAGGGAGGCAGGAGTGCAAGCAGGCTGAGGAGTGTTGGGGTTATTGCCATAGTTCAGGTGAGAGATGGATGATGACCCAAACGAGAATGGGGGCAGTGGGGGGCATAAGCATGTGTGTCTGCGATGAAGGCAATCATAAGACAAGGCTGCACTGAGATGGGTCCTGGGTGGTGGGTCACGTTGCTTTTAGTAATGGACTCACCTCTGCACAGCAGCCTTTATGCTTGGAATTCAAATATGTGGTTCAACAAGATGACAAATTACAAGGTCCATAGATGGACCTTCATCTATGTTGAGAGTAGAGAAGGCTCACCCTTGGGGAACACTGCTGGGGAGAACTGAAGACCTTTGCAGTCACCTCGGGATGGCATTATTCGAACTGCTCCCTGCTCAGGGGGAAGGTGTTTGTGTTTTCCACTCTTAGCTGAATCAGAGTAGCCCTCCACTTTCATTTGTTTCATTTGTTTACACTTAGAGTGGTTATTTCTTTTGCAGAAAGGGATCCGTGGCTAAAAGTGTAAGGAAATACTTCTTCCGTTAAGGAGTAGTAATTTACCATAATAAGACCAGACTGAGCCTTAGGTTCACAGAGCTCTTGGTTTCAAGTCCAGCTTGACCAGTTCCTAGTTATATGACCTCAGTCTAAGTTTCTAATCTTCAATATGGAGATTAATAACACCAACTGCTTGGAGTTGTTGTGAGGATGAAATGATTTAGGTGTATAACCTGCCTGATACAGGCTCTGTCTCTCCCGTCACTGCACTCACGATAAATTCATCCCATGGAAGATGCAGTTCAGTGGGGTTGAATTGAGTTGGATTCAGCCTTGACCCTCATCTGGCAGACGACTTTCCAGGGTTTAGTCTGGAGATTCTGGAGTTTGTGCCATTAAGGGAGGTAATAGATCCTTATAAAACATTCCTCTGGTGATATTTAGGAGGCTGGAATCTAGCCCTTTCTTCTGAGAGACTCCGAGCAGCATCCATCTATGAATAAGTGTGATGGTGCCCCTGTGAGATAATTTGAGACAAGTGTTTTCAATCCATTTTATAGATGGAAGATTGTAATACTTCAGACAATTGTGCCTTCCCAATTTGCAGTCAAACTCTAAGGCGTTTCCCCCTCCATGCCCTCTTCTTCCCTTACTCAACTAAAAATAATGCTGGCACTTGCAGGATAAATCATCAGTTGCTAACAGTGGCTGATGTGAACAACTCATATGAACCTTAGACCCATCTTAGGTATAATAATGTGGCTTTTTTGAAATTACAAAAGTCCTTTATTTTAGAAAGTATGGAAAAGCACAAGAAGAAATTTTAGGTTATCCACAATCCCATCATGTACAATTAATCACTCACATTGGATCAATATTCCTGCATATATAATTAATCACTAACATTGGATCAGTTTCTCCCCTGCTTCCACGCATTCATATGAACAGTCACATACGTATACCTAAATACAGTTTATTATACTCAATGGGGATTATAGTGCATACATATTGCTTTTGTAACTTGCTTTCCTAATAATATACTGTGAGCAATTTTCTGTGTCATTAAATGTTATTTTACCATACGATTTATTTTAGCCTATGATCTTAAATAATTGTCAAATATTTCATCGTATGACTGTATCATAATATGTTAACCAGTTCCTTATTGTTCTTTTGGATTGTGGCTTTGTATATTCGAATTCACAATCCCATGGACAGTTTTACAAATGCATATTTGTGTGCAAGTTCAATGATCTCATAAGGGTAAATTCTTAGAATTATCGGGGCATAGGCAATGCATATATTTATGCATTGAGAAATATTGCCCCATCTCCCCCAGGAGAGTTTGTACTAATTACACCCCTGCTATTAGTGGATAAGATTGCCCAGATCTTTGCCAGCTCTGTATTTTATTTTAATTAATTAATTAATTAATTAATTAATTAATGGCTGTGTTGGGTCTTCATTGCTGCACGCGGGCTTTCTCTAGTTGCGGCGAGTGGGGGCTGCTCTTCATTGCGGTGCCTGGGCTCCTCTTTGCGGTGGCTTCTCTTGTTGTGGAACACGGGCTCTAGGCACGCCAGCTTCAGTAGTTGTGGCTCGCAGGCTTTGGTAGTTGTGGCTCGCGGGCTCTAAGGTGCAGGCTCAGTAGTTGTGGCTTAGTGCATGGGCTTAGTTGCTCTGTGGCATGTGGGATCCTCCTGGACCAGGGCTCGAACCTGTGTCCCTTGCAGGTGGATTCTTAACCATTGCACCACCAGGAAAGTCCCCTCTCTGTATTTTAGTTAGTAAGAATATCTCCTGAACTTCTCTTAAACATTTATTTGAATTATGATATATTTCAGACATTTAGTATAGAAAATAATTAAGAAACATCCATATACTTAACACGAAGATTAAATGGATCATGGTATTTGCCATATTTACTTCCTCTCTCTCCCATATTTAAAGAAATAAAATGTTACAGGTGCATGTATGTACCCTCATCCTTATCCATAGCTCCAGAAGTCACCACTTTTCTGAAATTGATATTCATTACCATGTGCATTTGTGTAAGTTTACTACCTATGTATGTTTTCATAAAATATGCATGTGAATTTTTGTGAGTTTTAAAGTTTTATATAAATGATGTATGGAATGTGCCCTTTTGCAGCAAAGTGAACATTTATTTTTAAGATTTACCAGTGTTATTACACAAACACTTAGTTCGTTATTCACTTTCTGCCTATACCTGCACTGTATAAATAAATCACAGGTTGTTAATTTACTCCCCTTCTGAGGGGAGCTGGGTTGTTCCGATGCTTTTGCTATTATAAGCAGTGTGAAAATGATCAACCTTGTCCATGTCTCCTTGGGCACATGTGAGATTTTTCTCTAGGGTAGGTGCCTGAAAGTTTAATTACTGAGGTTTGGAATGCACATTTACAACTTTATCAGGTGTCACCACATTGCTTTCCAGAGTGACTGTGTCATCTACCCTCCCACCATGTGTAGGGTTCCCATTTCCATATATCTTCCACAATACTTGAGATGATCAGAATTATTAAAATTTGACAAATCTGATGGGTGTAAAATGAAATCCAATTACTGCATTAATTGCATTTCCTTCCCCCCCCCATTACTAATGAAATTGAGCATTTAACATATGTTTATTGGGCATTTGGATTTCTTCTTAGGTGAATTGTAGGTTTCTATCCTTTCCTCATATTTCTATCATGTAGTTTGTGTTTTCTTCTTATGATTTGTGAGAGTTCTTATAAACAGATATGATTTGTGGGTTGTAAAATATCTTCTCCCTCACATGGCTTGTCTTTTTCACTTTGTCTATGGTGCTTTTTGTCACAGAGTTGTTAATATTAGTGTGGTAAAACTTATCTGCTTTTTTCTTTGTGATTTTTGTTCATTTTGTCTTATTTAAAAATTCCTTCCACAAACTGAGATAAAAAGAAGTTATTTGTATTGTTTTTTAATATATATATTTATTTATTTATTTTTGGCTGCATTGGGTCTTCATTGCAGTGCGTGTGCTTCTCATTGCAGTGGCCTCTCTTGCTGCGGAGCACAGGCTTTAGGCATGTAGGCTTCAGTAGTTGTGGCACATGGGCTCAGTAGTTGTGGCACATGGGCTCTAGAGTACGGGCTCAGCAGTCGTGGCGCACGGACTTAGTTGCTTCGCGGCATGTGGGATTCTCCTGTACCAGGGATCGAACCCGTGTCCCCTGCATTGGCAGGTGGATTCTTTTATTTTTTATATGTATTTATTTTATTTATTTATGGCTGCATTGGGTTTTCATTGCTGTGTGCAAGCTTTCTCTAGTTGCGGTGAGGGGGGGCTACTCTTTGTTGCGGTGCGTGGGCTTCTCATTGTGGTGGTTTCTCTTGTGGCAGAGCACGGGCTCTAGGTGCACGGGCTTCAGTAGTTGTGGCACGCAGGCTCAGTAGTTGTGGCTCGTGGGCTCTAGATTGCAGGCTCAGTAGTTGTGGCACACGGGCTTAGTTGCTCCGCGGCATGTGGGATCTTCCCGGACCAGGGCTCGAACCCGTGTCCCCTGCATTGGCAGGCATATTCTTAACCACTCCTCCACCAGGGAAGCCAGGCAGGCAGATTCTTAACCACTGCACCACCAGGGAAGTCCGTCATTTGTATTTTTTTAAACTATAATTTTTAGTTTTTCTTGTCACATTTGGCTCTTCTAATTCATCTGGAATTAATTTTTGTGTGTAGAGGTAGGCTCTAATTTTATCTTTAATCTCCCCCCCACCCCTATGATTAGTCCTTTGTCCCATTAGTCACCATTTTGTGACTAGTCAATTTGTTTCCACTGTTTCTGGGCATCTTTTTTATTCCACTGGTCTAATGGTATACCCCTTTCACCCCTATCTCACTAATTTAGTTTTTATAGCTTTGTGGTTTTCATATATTAGGGTAAATCCTTTCCACACCCTTGCCAAATTGTCTTGGATATTGGCCTTTATTCATTAATATGACTTTTAGGATAAGTTTCTTGTATTTCATTTTTAAACTGGGATTCTGATTGAAACTGAATTTATAGTTTTATTTGAGGGAGGGTTGCAATCTTCAAGCTATTTTTCCAGCCCTGAACATGACATGCTTCTTCCTATGCTTGGATCTTCCTTAAAGTCCCCGAAGAGAGTTAAAATTTTTTTCTCTACATCTTTTACTGCACATCTTGTTATTTGATTTGTTTTACAGTTTTGATGCTATTGCATGATGCCTTTTTATCATTGTATCTTCTGGTTCTTTGTTGTAGTTGTATCAGAATTTGTACTTTTGTGTGCTTATTTCATATCCAGCATTCTCGCAGAACTGTCTTATTACTTTGAATGGTTTTCCCCCTATAGGCTGTCATATTTTTTATGTAGACAGTATCAATTGTGAATAATGACAGCTTTGTTTTTTCCTTTACAATCCATATGCTGTTCCTTTCTTTTTCTTTACTTATTACACTTACTGGTACTTTAAGTACAACAATGAATAGAAACATTTTTAGTGGGTGTCCTAGTCACATACCTCACTTCAAATATATGGTTTGACTTCAGGTCTGTACTCCTTCTGAACAATACCTTACCTCTGGTCATCCTTCCTACCTTACAAGGCACTGTTGTCTAGTGATATGCCTTCGTCGTGTGTGTGTGTGTGTGTGTGTGTGTGTATTCACAAGTTAAGCTATCTCTTTTATCTGTCATCGATCTGCCTATCTATCTATCTATCTCTCTTTAGTTTACATTTGTCCTCATGTTTACCATTATTTTTTGCTCATCATGCCATTTTCTTGCATGGCAGTCTTTCCTTCCATTTAAATGTCCTTCTTGAGGAATATTGTATAGTACTTATTTCACCTGAACTTGAGTGGTAAAATCTTCTTTATTATTCTGAGAAAGGCTTTATTTCAATCTCAGCTTTGAGTAACAATTTACTGAATATTTTTTGCACTTGAAGGTATTATTCTATCATTTCTAGCCTCTAGTATTATAGCTGATTATCTAATTGTTGTTTCTTTAGGTAATCTGTATTTTCTCTCAGGATGCTTTTAAGATTTTTCTCTTCATAATTTTAGAACTTTTAATATCTCACTAAAATGTGTATAGGTTGGATTTATTTTTCATCCTGCTTAGAACTCATTGAAATTCTTGACTCTGAGGATTTATGTCTTTCATTAATACTGGAAAATTTAATCTTTAGTTTTTCAAATACTGTCTTTCTCCATTATCTCTTTCTAGAACTCCCATTAGATATATTTTGGATCTTTTTAATCTGTTCTCCCTTTCTCTTACCTTTAATCATATTTTCCATCTGTTTATCTCTCTGTGCCGTATGCTCAGATTCCTCAAATGTGTCTTCCTGTTCATTAACACTCTCCCTAGTGTGTCTAACCTAATAATTAACTTATCTACTGCCTTTAATTTCAAAGATTAGCTTTTTCATTACAAAAAATTGTATCTGTCACTTTAAACTTTTTTTCATTGTATCCTATTAATGTCTTTTTCTTTATATACCTTTTCTATTATTTCAAGCTCTAGTGCTCTAATTATTTATTATATCAACTAAGTTTTCCTTATAGTAGATTGTTTCCTTGTGTGAGTGAAAAGTTTTGATTGCAAGCTCATGTCTAATGATGCTTGTTTTTCCTATGGAAATACAGTAGAGTCTGGGTTGTGAGAGTAGCCTCATAGGATGGTTTTGTTTAGTTCTCTTATTTAACCCAGGAAAGTTACTAGGACTGGTTTTTACTTTGGCTTACAGGTTCCTGAACCCTCCTGAACATGTGGTATGAATTCAGCTCATAAATTCATATAACATATACAATGTTGGGTTTTGATTTCTCAGGGTTTTGCTTTTTTTACTCACTCAGAGATAAAAGCTTCTTCACCATCTCCTTTTGCTATAGAGTTGACTTTTATGCAGTTTATTGTTTAACTGAGAGTGCAGTCCTTCAAGTGTCCCAGCTTAATGCAGAATCTTAGTTTTAACTTTTGTTCACAGGTGCTCTTAAGACCTTATCTCTTGCTCTTGAATGGGCATTAAAACACATCCATTAAATCCTCTAGGTTACCAGAACTAATCACTGCCCATGGGACAGCTGCAGTCTCAGTTCACATGCTTAGTTCTATGTTTTTCATTTCCTCCTAGGGATTTCCTTTTATGTTTTGCAAGTTCAGCAATATATGTTTTAAAATATATTTGAAAATATATTTCTGTACTTTAGTTTTCTAGAAATTTTTAGCAAGAGGTTTTTTCTTATTCTGCCATCTCGCTAGTACTGGATCCTTAAATGACTTTTACAAAGAGAATTCACTAAAATAGGAAAGCATAAGATATTTCCTGGGGGCATACACAGCATCCTTCAAGACTTGTAAGTGTGATGTTCCTAATGGAGAGGTTACTCAGTGCTGGACTGAGTGTAGAAGAAGATTTGAGGAAGGAAGTGGGGGAGGAACAGTAGTGCATTAATGGACAATTACTTTCTGCCCCCTCAGATGGTACTTGAGTGTTTAGCTAATGGAAGTTCACTTAGAAAAGTGATCATTGACAAGTCCTGGTAAGCAGCTTCTAAAAATATCTTGCCTGAAGTGATTGAGTCTTTTTAGGGAATAAAAGATCAGAATCTGGAAGCAGGGAGATGGTTCTCAAGTTCTAGTGAAAGTAAATTCTAAAAGCAAAGTGGGAGCCACAGGAGGTGTTGGGGAAAGGAGAGATTGAAGGACTCAAGCTCTCCTCTAAATTTAAACATTAGAAGAGGAAGCAAACAGAAGGAGAAGCAGGGGTGAGGGTGTAAAGGACTGAGTTGAAAGCATGTGTGTAGGAGTTTTCGCTGAAGACAAAGCCAATTTGTGGGGGAAAACCTATTCTCCGCGAGGCCTGGTAACCACATTTCTTAGCATCCGAAGTATTAGGAGAAATGCCACTTGCCTGAGATCCATTTGCTACGCCTTAAGCAGATGATATTGGATTATGATCACTCTTATGCTTCAGCCTGAGTTCTCCCTTTGGTCTCTGCTAGGAATATGTCTCATATTGAGGTGTGGATCCCCATGTAGGGCTATGAGACCATTAGAAAACCAGATGTGCAGCTCTGAGTTCACTCTGGCCCCCAAAGGCTGTGTCTCATCAGATATGAGGGAGAGAAGTGAAAGACAGTGCTGCTGTGGCAAGAGCACTCTACTGGGAGTTACTGCATTCCTGGTTACAATGCTGGTGAGTCGTGTGGTCTTGAGGAATTCATTTAATTATTCCATACCAGTGGTCTCAACCGGGGGCAGTTTTGCCCCTCAAGGGACATTTGGCAACTGGAAGCATTTTTGATTGTCACAACTGGGAGGTACTTCTGGCATCTGTTGGTAAGGAGCCAGGAACACTGCTAAACATCCTCCAGCGCACAGGCCCACCCACCATGACAAAGAATTATCTGACTCAGAAATGTCGATAGTACTGTGGTTGACATGCCTGTGGTGGACAAAACCCTGCTCTACCTGCCTTTTCTCATATAAAAAGGAGGGGTTAGAAGAGGAGGTTGATATGTGTGTGGCTAGACTAGGTAAGCTCTAATATTCAACTTGCATTCCTATCTAACACAGACCACTTCTATCCATGTCACATCCATAGAAGCATGAATCAGATAAAATGGGCTAAAAACATACCTCATTTTCTGCCAAAAGAAGAAAATTGTGTCCTCAAAATGCTGGGAGCTTTGCAGGTTCACAGCGACCACTGTGTTTGCCTCCACACTTGTCCCTGTGACGTAAGAGTCAAGGACTGTCTTCTTTGAGCTGAACTGCTTGTCTGCAGAACCAGGTTTATCACTTCTAGCTATTCCCACACAACCTTCCCAACATGGCGCAGATCCTAAGAAGTCCATGTCCTGGTTGTGTCCATTTGGCTTCTCATATAGTTACCATTCATTCATACAATCATTCAATATGTGTTTTGTACCCACCAGGCATAAGGCAGTGCATTAATTGTGTGGAAAATGAAAGGACGGATAAATGAAGCCCCTTGTAGTGTAGTGGGGGGAAGAGATCCATACACCACAGTGTCTGAGGCAGGAGGTCATAAAGTGCCCAAGGCTCTCAGAGGAGAAAGAGATCATGTTGTGTTATGATCACAAAATGCTTCACAGAGGAGGTTTGGCATGAACTGGGCTTTGAAGTCTAGTTTTTTGACAGGTAGGTACAAGAGAAGGGGGACAGAAGGGAGAGAGAAAATGAGAAATGATATGCAGGAGGACTTGCATTTGTGGAAGGTGTGTATTTATGTCTGTGGACCGGCGAGAGTCCTGCTTCATTGGAGCAGGCAGCGAGAGCTGCACAGTCATAGGAGATATTGCTGGGAGCCTAGATGTGGCAGGGCATTTTGTTCAGTTCTGGTCCTTGAAACAAGGACTTACATGGGATGGCATTTAAGTTTGCTTACAACCCTAAGATTATAGGGTCTCGTGATTCCGTAGTTATATTTGATAGGCACTAGAAAGCTCATCTCTTCATTCAATAAATAAATGTAATGATTTTTTTAGCAGACAGTGTGCTAGGCATGGGGAGTGCAACATTGAACAAATTCTTGGATTTGCTGCACAGCAGGCTGGGGATAGGGTCAGAGTTGGGTTATGCAGTGAACACTTGTGGTAGAACCTGGAAGAGGAAGATGGGTTGGCTCTTCCCAGCTTCTGAGAAGGAGGTATAAAAGTCTGACCTTGAGAGGTGGTGGTGCACATGGAATGAAAGGAAGCCTTTGAAAGTGGAATAGAAAAAAAAACTGACAGGACTTGGGGAAGGGTTGGTGGAGGAGATGGGCAAGAGGAAGAATCAACTTTGATTCCAAAGTTTCGTGCCTGAGTTAGGGGGAGACTGGTGCTGCAGTCAGAATTAGAGACCCGGGAAGGGGCTGATTTGGAGGGAAAGATGTTGAGTTGATTTTTAAACCAGTTGATTCACGGTGCTTTCAGGCCATTCAGGTGGAGGAGCCTTTGAGCAGTTGTGAATGTGGTACCACACTTTAAACAGAACAGGCCAAAGGAAAAGATGTGGGAATCTTCCATATATTAGCTGTGGTTGAAGCCATCTGGATGGATGAAATCACCAAGAGAGAGGGGTCTACATAGAGAAGAAGGTAGGGAACAGTCCATGAGAGATTTGTACCTTTAGGAGGAAGAAGAAAGGGAAGAAAAGGAAGAAGAGAAGGTGAAGAAGATGAAAGGGCAGCGAGGAAGGTGGGGGGGAGAACAGGAGATTGGAGATACTCCTGGAGGGGTCGGGGAAGCAGGGAGGCGGGAAAGCTAGTTCCTGCTGAGCCCCGGATACAGCAGAATGTGTACATACCCTGATAGCCTCCAGGGAAACAGACTCTGGTTTTAAAAATCCCTTGGAACGTATTTAGCTGTAGAAGTGTTGAGCCACCTGATCATTTTATCACTTCTCAGGGCCTCAGCCAGAGGGGGAGGGGGGGCGAAAGGGGGAGGAGAAGGCTCTCCAGTGAGTCTTCCCTCCTGTGTGTGCGGAGCTGTGGTGAAGAGGTTTGCTGTGAGGGAAAAGCTGCTTGATTTGTTTTATGGTAGGCACCAGTGTGGCAACAAGGGGACTTTAGAAGGTACAGTCTTTGGCCTGAGAGGTATCCCCCCACCAGGAAGACACTGGGGACTGTCTGTGATGGATTTTGTCTGAGCCATCCTGTTCCCCACAGCCTGGATGGCTGTGTGGACATAGCTCACGCAAATCCTTCAGCTTTCCCCCAGGAATAGGGACTTTTCATGTTTTTATTTTTGGTTGTGGAGGAGGCTATGTGCCCTCTGCCTGACCCTCGCTGACTCTAGAGTGACCCTGAGCTCTTCCACTGTGGGCCCTTGAGACCATTCTTACCCAGCCTCACCGTTCAGGCCACACTTGCTCCTTCCGTGTGGCTCTTGCAGTGAGGGGAGGTGTGGGATGTGACCTCTGGCATCAGGCAGGTCCAGCTCCCAGTCTAGCTCTGCCACATACTCGCTGTGTGATCTTAGTTTAGGGACATCGTTTCTCTGATCTCATCTGAAAAATGGTTGAAGCCTCTGAGGATTCTTACGCAGATCAAATGAGGTAACATACACGGTGCTTATTAGTTAGACCTTCCACAAATGGTAGGTATTGTTAGGGCTTTGAAACTTTTTCTTTCATTTTTCTGCTTCACTCTCTTTTCATTGAATTGTTTTCAGAATTTCTTTCCCTCTCTTCCAATGTTTTCCACTTTAAAAAAAAAAGCAATTAATTTGAAGAAAATTATAACCTAACACCCCTTAGCCAGCTCCTGTCTGGTTCCCTAGGCAAATGAAGGGCCTTGAATGCTTTGATTGTTCTGGTATAATTCCCTTTTGGAAGTAGGGAGCTGTCTTTTGGCATCACCTATAACGCCTGGTATCTGTCCTTGCAAATATCACAATAATACCACCTACCGTGTGTGACACTCTAAGTTTACAAAGCATTTTCACACACATCGTCTCAACAAGCTCAGCATCATTTGGGGAGCTGGGTCTTTCACTCCAGAGAGCTGGTGACTGTCTTCATTTTTTAGGGGTGTGTGTGTGTGTGTGTGAGTGTGCGTGCGTGAGCGTGAAGGTTAGCTTCCTTTCTTTTAACACAAAAAGCTAAAGTTTCAAAGTAGATGGGGTGTGGGTTAAACACTGTTCTAAATGGCAGGCCTGCTGTTCGTGGGGAAGGAAAGTGGCCTGAAAGTTTAAAAATAACCTGAACATTATAGACTCCTGTGAATTCTACAGCCTGGAGCACCGTGAGTCTGTGGGTGTCTTACCTGCTGGAGGGTAGGCAGGGAAACAGCAAGTTGAAAGGCAGGAGAATTTAAGTGTGCTGAATCCTTTAGTGGCACGTGTTGGCAGCAGAAGTACTGATAGAAAAAAAAATTCAAGCCAAACTGAGTGATCAAGATTGATATTCCTGAATGGTCGGAACGGCACTAGCCTTGGATTTCCTGAACACAGAGCACTGGCTAATATTTGGGTCTGCAGTGCCATGGACCCTCCTTCTCTGCTGCTGGGCATCATCTCCTCTCCCTTTCTCCCTTCTCTCCCTCAGTGACCCCTCCAGAGTTGGGCTGAAAACTTTTCCAGATAGCTACCTAGAGTGACCCACCAGGGAGCTCAGGGGCTGGGGCATTTGGGGTAGATTTGGCCATTCATTGGATAACAAGTAAATGGGATAGAAAACCATGTTGATCGTGAGTAAACTGTGCACACTAATATACACTTCGGATTTTGCGAAGTTTTGGAGAGTTTGAACAGTTTTTGAAGGAGGACTCAGTTCTTGCTTGGCTTGTGCCTGGGGACGTAGCAATGCAGAACTGAGGCAGGTCAGGCTAATAGGACCAGCATGGATTGGAATACAATGCACTTGACGGTCTGTTTTCACAGTTGGTCTGTCAATGGTCTCCTGAGATTCAGATGGAAACACCACTGCTGTCATTTCCGCAGGTGGGGCAATAAACCCAACCAGGACTGAGGGGTAAGTCTGTCTTGCCTCTCACACACATAACTCGCTTATTCTGGGGTCTCTCAGAACCTGCTGTAGTGTCTGGACATTTTCTTGCCTCTTGGAATTGTAGGATCATCGTGAAAGTAAGTGACCGCCCCAAATCTCTATTAATGATATCAGTGAGAGGCTGTACAGTGTGGTGGTGAAGATAATGGATTTTGGAGTCAAACAGACTTAGGGTTGATTTTCTGTGATGTCATTCACCACCTATCTGACCTTAAGTGAAATTATTTAGTCTCTTTCAGTTTTGCTTTTCTTATGTGTAAAATGCAGATTATAATAATACCTACCACATAGAATTATTCTGAGAAATAAGGAAAGTAAAGGGCTTAGGACAGTGCCTTGCACATAATATGTATTTAATAGCTATTGCAATTAGTATTATCACTAATTAGTACTTTTCTTTGTAATGATTCTTTGCTTGCTTGACGCATGTCCCCTTTTCTCTTTGTTTTTTTATAGTCCTGGAATTTTTAATATGAAATTATGACATTGGAGAGTAGAGATTATTTTAACAAGGGGAAAATAGCATCATAGGAAGCTTTGGGTGATTATATTAATATGTGACCACTTTACATCTGGCAGAATTTCTTTGAAGAATGTGATTGAGTGATGGGGTGATTATGTGAAACACAAACCAAAACAAAAAAACAAGTTTTTAATGGAAAGGGCTGTATAGTGAGTGTGTCTATGTGTGTGTGTCCAAGGGACTGGCTTGTTAAGGGTATTAGAGAGGAGTATTTCACAAATTCTCTCTTTTGATTGAGAATTACATTTCCACCTTTCCCATTTTAAATGACATGTTAGGAATATTTAGAAATCTTCAAAAGAGCTTATAATTCACCTTTGAATGTACTGTATTATTAAGCCTGTCTGAAAGCTCTCAACAGCATAGGAAGATTCCTTGTATATGTTTGGACACGTGACTGGCAGAACTTGAGATCAGATCAGAAGCTAGTGCGTGTGTCTGCATACAGTCAAAAGTGTATGTGTCTCTTTCACATGTATTTCTTCATAAGGGAAAGAGGTGTATGATGGTGACGTTTGCCTTTTTTGTAGAGAGAAGAGATAAAACCAATTAATTCTGTAGTCGATTTTTTTTTGAAGCAGAATTTTATTCTTCTATGTTTTATTTTCTGAGGAAAGGGATCTGAAAATATTCTCTATGTAGGGATCTGAATGTCTCTTTTTAATAATGGATTCCCCAAACTTTAATTCAACTACATTTTTAAAGAGCAGGAGATATTCCTCATAGGGGAATGAGCCCCATAATTTATGATGGATAAAATGAGGGTGAGGCTGTTATTGTGCTGGAAAAGGTCCCCCTGAGTTAGAGTCACCTGATCTCCTACACGAGAGGTAAGCGTCCCTTCTTATTAAGGGGAGGATGAACACTCAACTCAGAAAGATCAGCTGGAAACATCAGACAACAGAACAGAGACTCAAAGTCAGTGGCAGAATGTGTTAGGAGAAGGGCAGCCCCTCAGACAGGGACCCACTACCTGGTTGATGCCAAAGCTCTTTTTCACCAAAAATAGTTGCAGGAGACCCAATCATTCATTCGTTGACTGTGTATTTAGTAAAGGCCTGCTATGAGGATAAAATCATGCAGGCACTCTAGGTAATAATGAAGGGGAATATATGTCTTCCGTACTTGAGAAGCTTATACCACAGTGGAGGAGACATGGCATACCTAACTGCAAACTTAAATAGGAATGTACTGTTGAAGTTATATCCATGGCAACAATGACAGTGAGTAAACAAGGTACTGTGGATGAGCGATACAAAAGCTCTGTGAGTTTACAGGAGGTAGAGATCACAGATTGACTTGGAGAGGTTATGGAAGTCTTCATGGCGGAGGCAGAATTGAACTGAACCGCACACCTTGAGGGATACCTCGGAGTTGGGGAAGCAGAAAAGAGGAAGCATGTGCTTGGGTCAGTCCGAAGCAGGTGCCGTGAGTAAGAGTTTTGAGGTAGGCATGGGCACAACGTGTTATAACTATGTTAATGCTCTGGTACATGGGGAGATGGTGTTGGAAAGGTAGGTTGAATTCAGATTGTCTTGAGTTGTCAGGCTACGGAGTTCGGCCATGTTTTAGGCAGCGAGGAGCCACTGAAGTCAAGTGATTGACAGGGAGAATGATGTCACCTGGGTAGAAAGTGGCATTTTTGGAGGGGGAGCTTGCTTTGAAGGAATTATAATGAATTCACTTTCAAATATATTGAGTTTGAGATGATGGTGGGTAGCCCAGTTGGTACAGAGTTACCCATTACTTAATTGTGCATTTGGCTATGGAAATGAGGTGAAAGGTATGGGATAGAGGCTAGATGTGGAAGTAGAGGATAGTTGAAACTGTGGGTAAGGACATGACCCCAAAGGGAGAGAAGTCAGAGAGAGAAGGTCAAGGGGTTGAGGACAGACCCATGGGGGCTCCCACGATAAAGGGACAGGAATAAGAGGAGTAAGAGAAGGACCGGGCAGTGAGGTGGGTCCTTCTCTTACTCTTATTCTGGGAGGGGTGGAGACTGGGATGCTAAGGGATGGACCTCTGAGAAGAAGGGGAGGTCAGTGGTGTCAAAGCCTGCAGGATGGTCCAGGAGAAGGAGGGGAAAACGAGGACCATACAAGGTCAGTGGGGTCTTCGTGCAATTTCTGGGGGTTGGAAGGGGCAGAACCAGTATGGTCTGCCCGGATGCACGTTTCAAAGCTGGCCTCAAGTCCATATCAGATGGGAATGCCTTATTCACTCTGATTATTTTATACCAGGTGGGTGTAACCAGCTGTTCAGCGGAGGAGAGAGTGGGAGAGAAAGGGTGTGGTGATGGACAGGTGGTGGCTTAATCTGCGATGATTCCAACCCGGAGTCCTGTGAGAGACAAGCCTGGTGGGCGGGGTGGGTGCGAGTTCTCTTCATTGGACTGGCAGGGCTCCTCTAGGCTCTGTTTGGGCTCTGAGCTGCTGCTTTCCCTGCTGGTGGGACATCTTCTTCAAGAGTGAAACGTTGGGGGCTTCCCTGGTGGCGCAGTGGTTGAGAGTCCGCCTGCTGATGCAGGGGACACGGGTTCGTGCCCCGGTCCGGGAGGATCCCATGTGCCGCGGAGCAGCTGGGCCCATGAGCCATGGCCACTGAGCCTGCGCGTCCGGAGCCTGTGCTCTGTAACGGTACAGGCCACAACAGTGAGACGCCCGCATACCGCAAAAAAAAAAAAAAAAAAGAGTGAAACGTGGGGAGTGAGTGGGTCAAGAGCGGCCAGTCAGTGCAGGATGCAGCCCAGCGCCCTCTCATCCTCAGCACGATGCCACACCTGACACGTGGAAGGCTCTCATTTTCTGTCTGTTGAATGAATGCATGAGCCCGAGCCCACCCAGGCTGAGCAAGCTTTGCAATGTGTGGACTGTATTTTGTTTTCCAAGTCAAGAGGCCAAGGGGGCAGATGAATGGGCGTGTTTGCATCAGTTGTTCTCACCCTTAGATGGCGAGGCACCCTCGGCTCACCCCTGTCGGTCAGAGCTGGAGCTCTGCGGAGTGGTCCTGCCGTCCTCTGCCTCGGCCGGACAGCAGGGCTGGACACAGGGTGGGAGCTGAGGTGCACAGTGATGGGGCAGGCATCCTTGGCTGTCTGGGGCTAGATGCTGCACCTCCAAAGTGACTTTCCCAATAGGGGTTAATGTCTTTTAAGTTTGACTTTTGTCCAGGCCGAAAAGTAACCTCATCTTATGGAAAACAAAGGATTGAAGTGGTAATACTAGACTCGTTTATGATCCTAGATACACTGAAAGAAATTAAAGATGCTGACTGGTTAATGAATTCCCTACCTTTCATCCCCTGCACGCCCAGGCTCTTGTGTCCCCCAGCACTTCTCCAGGTCTCCAGTGCTGTGTCTTTCAGGGGGTGCCACTGATTCTTCTGTTTTCCCAGCTGCCTCCAGCCCCGGCCCAAGGGGACACCTCCCTTGGCTCTTCCTCCACCCCAGACCCCGTGCTCTCTTAGGGTGCCCGCCACATTCTGCCTCCTCTTAGGGTTCTTCATAAGGATGTTTTCCCCTTCTCCTCTTTTTTTTTTTTTTTTCCGTACGCGGGCCTCTCACTGTTGTGGCCTCTCCCGTTGCGGAGCACAGGCTCCGGACGCGCAGGCTCAGCGGCCATGGCTCACGGGCCCAGCCGCTCCGCAGCATATGGGATCCTCCCAGACCGGGGCACGAACCCGTATCCCCTGCATCGGCAGGCGGACTCTCAACCACTGCGCCACCAGGGAGGCCCTCCCCTTCTCCTCTTTTAAACCGTAAGCTTTTAGGGGCCGTGACTGTGTCTAATTCATCCTTGACACTAAGAATCCCTGGGAACAATGCCAGGCACATTAAAAGGGGTTAGTGCTTATTTGTTCATTGGGTTTATGAATTAACGAAGAAGTAAACAAGCACGACTCTCCCAGGTATCAAGACCTTTGGGGGTCTTCAGACTCTGGTCTCTAATATTTTGCTTTCTTTTCTCTTTTCCCTCGTCTTTCTAAGTCTCAGGCACTTACACTTCTCTCCACCTCCATCTATCCTGCACACACCACAGCCACCCGTGGGACGCACTTCTGAAGTCTGCTTTCAGAAGCAGAAAGCTGTCAGATGTGCGGTGTTTGCTGTGTGTACCGTGGTCCCAGCTAAAATGTAGTTAACAAACACTTATGCGGCACTGATTGTGTGCCAGGTACTGGTCTAAGAGCTTGATATGTATTAACTAACTTAATCTTCATAACAGCCCTGTGGGACAGGTGATGGGCATTCTTAGAAATTTAACCCTCTGGGAGACTCTCTGGCTCAAGGTCATGGCTTACTTCTCCAAGGTCTAAGATCATGCCTGTGACCGGACTCTTAAGCAAGGAAAACATTATCCTGACATGTAGTTATGTTAAGTGTAGTCACACATTGTAAGGAATCCTGACCTCATTACCAGGAGATGCAGCTCTGCTGTTTCCTGTCTCTGTGCACTTGGACATGTCCCTGAACCTCTGGGCCCCAGGTAATAGAATGTGTCTCAACAGTCCTGCAGCAAAGATGCAGTGAGATAACATTACCACGGTTGGCACCCGGGAAATATTGAGTTGTCGTAAATGAATGGTTTAAAAAATATTTTTTAGCAAACTTTGCACATCTATAGTTAGCTGATAGAGGGTTGGAGCTGTGCGGTTTCTCAGGCATAGGTTTGAGAAATGCCGGTTCTAGGGACAGACATTACATAAGGATGTGGAGCTATGTTTTCACCCAAGTCAGGGCTGTAAGGTATTGTGGAAGCTGCCAGACTCCCAAGATGTCTGCATCACCATAATGCTCCTCTGCTGTGCTATGAATTTGCACATGGTCTCCTGCCAACTTTTCTTCTTAAAACCCAATTCCCAATCCTTTCTGCATTATGTTCCTTAGAGCAATGCTTTGCATAAGAGTCTATTTCTTGGAAAGGCTCAACAGGGCAAAAATAGAACAAAAGGGGCCCTGATCACTTAAGCATAAGCTATCTGAGTGGAACTGGCCGGGTAGGGGGAGATGAGGGAGTGGGGCTGGTGGGAGGGCACACACCTTTAGATGAGGCGAAGGTGTGCAGACTCCCCAGTGGTGGGCTGAAATCTCCTGTGAAGATGGCCCAAGACCTGACAGATCTGGGAAGAGCTTTATGAATGAGGGAAATAGGCTAAGTGCTTCTCCATCTTTGCCACTCACATCTCTCCATCTTGGTACAAACTCCCACGGCCTGCCTGGTCTGGGGGGAGCGTGGCAACCTTGTTTCCTTCCTTTTCCAGAGGATGCTGGAGGGACCCCCTACCAGTCAGCTTCTCTCTTGCTTGCACTTTGAATGGTGCCCTGGAATAGAGGAGTTGCGGGGTTAATGCTTTGAAATTGAACTGTCTGCATGGGATTCATACTCCAGGAAAGTTTTTCACTTGCTTCCTTGGATTCTTTTGGGTTTCTAGTCTGCAGGTCACTTCTTACAGGAAAACATGTAGACCTTTTGGCTGCACCATCTTAACTCGTGTGTGTGTGTGTGTGTATGTGTGTACGTGTACGTGTACCTTGTACCCATGTGCCCAGTGTGTGGGGCTGCACGTTTCAAGTACTGTGAGATGGCTGATTTCATTGTTGGTGAAATTTGGGGCTTGGGCCTCAACAAAGTACCACAGGAGTAGAGGGCTAGTGACAAGAGCTCACGTCTAGGAATGTCTAGGCTCTGAGGTGTGGTGCCCAAGGTGCTAGGCTGCCAAGTACCTGAGCTCACAGGGATATGCTCACAAATGACCAGTAGATGGTGCTCTAACAACATGAAAATATGGCTGCTCTCCCTCCTGGGCTGGAAAGGGATTTTAGGAAACCGGTTTCCAATCAGAGTTATGACCAATTGCTGATTTTTTACATTTCCATTTGTGGGTCTTTAAGAGGACACTGGAACTAGGGACATAGGAAGGCGAAGGCCCACCAAGTTCCCCTTACAAAGAGCATTACGGCAGTGACCTAATCTGAAGTTTTTTCTAAGGATCCTCCTGGATCTTGAGGGCCGTAGATGTGTTCCCAGTTAAGCATCTTCCCAGCGTGGTCCCAGGAACATTTGGCCACTGATCAGATTCAATTTGAGGATGGTAAGCCCAGCATTCCCATAGGCTTAGCGTGATTGCATAGTTTCTTCTCTCTCTGTTTTTTTTTTTTTGCGGTACACGGGCCTCTCACTGTTGTGGCCTCTCCCGTTGCGGAGCACAGGCTCCGGACGCGCAGGCTCAGCAGCCATGGCTCACGGGCCCAGCCACTCCGCGGCATGTGGGATCTTCCCGGACCGGGGCACGAACCCGTGTCCCCTGCATCGGCCGGCGGACTCTCAACCACTGCGCTACCAGGGAAGCCCCCATAGTTTCTTCTCTTGATGTTGAACAATTTGGGATCACACTATTACTGCCCCTGAGAAATTAGTCTGGGTATTGGAAAAAGCCATCAAGTGAAAGATCTGTTAGAAGTCTAAAATCTGCCTCTTATCAGATGTGGACAAACTGCTTAACATTTCTGAAACTCTAATTCGTTCACCAAATCAGGGTTGTAATACATGTGTTGCCAGGCTGACCTCAGAGGTTTGGAGTTAGATTTACATAAAGTGAAAACTATTGAAGACACATAAGATATCGTTCAGCCATTAACATTGTAGACCTCTGGGGACTGGGAGAATGGGGGCATCAGAAGGCATGGAAGAAGTTCACAGATCTCAAAGGGCTCAAGAGCTGTGACAGCCAGGTGGGGGTGAATATGAGAGTGTGCCTTCTTCCCAGCATTACTGTCCTTAGGCCAAGTCCATTCCCAAAGCCATCTGTGCCATCACGTTTGCCTTTGTCCTCTTGGGCTCCACCCTCTAGGAATTCCCAGTTTTTAACTCCCCTACAGAGGTGCTCATGCTCCCCAGCACACTTTACATCATCCCCAACACATGCATTTGTGATCCCTGCCTCCTGAGAAGGTAGGAAGGTTAAGCCTCAACTGCAGTGGGTCCTCACATTTCCGTGAATAACATCCTGTCTTGGGAATTCTAGGTCCGTAGAATTATAGCAGCAACAGAGAACACAGGACATTGTAGAGAGAGCAAAAGGAATTAGTACTGGATCTCTGCTTAGTAGGTGACATTGAAGACACAAGCCAAGGGTTCCTGATCTTCCGTGAACTTCTTCCAGGAGGCAATAGGTTGGTGAGCCCCACTTCCTCTGAGAATTAACAGGCATGCCACCCTCTAGCCTGCAAAGGCCAGGACACGAAGCAGAGGGATGAAGTTGCAGCATGAGAATGAGGTCCGTAAGGCATTCTAGCCAGTAAAGTTATACAGTCTAATTTAATCCCAGAAGCATATACTTTATTTTTATCATCATCTATTTTGTTCATGATGGTGCTTTCAGTTCCTAAAACAGTGCCTAGGCCTCAGAAATATTTGTCAAATGACTTGAATGAATTTTGTGCTATGGGTTATGGTCCTACCTTTGAAAGCATGGATTTGATCATTTCCGAAAGTCTTTTCTAATCCTGTATAGTTTACAGGGCTACTGAGACAGCCACTTGTGACTGGTTCTAAATGACTGCCAGCTGACGGGACTCTGGGTTCACAGTATCGCCTTCCCTTTCACTCTGACTAGGTGTTCAGGCAGAAAAGGACTCTCCAATTGAGGTAGGTCGAAGGACTGAGTAAGGCAGTAATGGGAAAGCAAAATACTCTGACTCACCTTGAATAGTAATTTGGCTTAAAATGGGCCTTCCTGAATCAAAAGGTCAACACGCCATGCCCAAGGGCAGCAGTGCCTGCTGGGGGAGGACGTGTTGAGACCATAGCTTTCGTTTTCCAGCACCAGAGACTTTCCCTTCACACAGACACACACTCACATACATTCTCACACAGCAGACCCGTGTCAGTGCTCACATGGCCTTGTCCAGCACACACACACATCCACCGAGGAACACACGTGCCTCTCACTCAGATGTCACCTCTCTTCTCACCAGTTAATCTCACACACCGACACTGCCTTCCACACCCACGAATCCACGCTCACCCATGATTTCCAGCCTCCGGGCTATGGTCAGTTCTTTGTTTCCTTCCTCTGCCCACCCCCCCCCCACCCCCCGCTTCTTCCATGGCTCAGGTGGGGAGGATTTGGATAGGGCTGTGCGTTCAGGCCAAAGCAGGGGGTCAGCTGGTACCTATCTTCAGTTCAAACCACTGACTCACCTGTGCGCAAGGGCTTGGTTGCTAAACCCAGGGACTCGTTCTCTGGGGCGTGAAGTCCACCATTCCCGCTTCTGCAGCTCAGACGCTAATTCTATTTTTTCTTCGTTATTGGGGTGGGTTTGAGGAAGTCAGTGGAGAGGACTTGGGGGTAAAAGATAGGGGTGGGAGGATCCCCCTGATTGAGAAGGTAGTTTTAGCCTAGAACTCACTACCTCGGAACTCAGTATCCCAGAGATACAGGGCTCTATTAGAGCCAAACCCAAGAGGTCGTCCCAGATCGCTTTTGGAGAGGGGCGGGGTGCAGAAGCTCCCGCCAGAGCTGGCTCCAACACCAGAGTGCGGAGCCCCCAGAGGTCCTAGCGTCCCTCGTGGGACCTCCAGGCTGCTAAGTGGGGACATGGGCAGAAGAGGGTGCTGCCTTCTCTGCGGAAACCCTGGGGCAGCGCTCTCGGAGCCTGGGAGGTGCGGAGGCGCGGCGACCCGGCCCCGGCGCAGGGCGCGTAGAGCGCAAAGGCTTGACTCCCGGCTAGGGCGGCGGCGCGCCGGTCACTGCGCGGAGCACAGCCCCGGCGGGCGCCTCTCGGCGGGGACAGGAGGCGCGAGAGCGTGCGCGCGTGCGTGTGCGCCCCCGCCAGGCCTCGGCTCTCAGGCGGAGACTCCGCAGCGCCGCCAGCTGCGCCAGCTTATTTCCTCTCTGCCGTACTTGGGGAAAGGCGATTCTTGCCTGGGTCTTTGCAGAGGGGGCCCGCTACCCTCTGGCTACATCGATCAGTAGCCCAAGCCAGCCTCGGGTCCCAGGAACCTCCTGCAGCTGTTGGCCGGGTCCTTCCGGCTCCATCCCCGCCCCGCCCTAGCTCGCCAGCCCCGCCCCCGCTTCTCCTGGCTCTTCAGTGCGCGCCTGGCTGCGCCTCTGCGCTCCGCTCGCTCTCCCCCTCCTGGCCTCGCGTTTCTTCTCCTCTGCTCCTCGGAGTGGGGCTGCCAGGGTGGAAGAGGAAGACTGAGTCGGTAGTGAGCAAGTTCGGTCCTTGGACAACTCCCGTGACAGGCTACCGCTGGGCTCGGCTGCAACCTGTTCCTCCCTCGCCCAAGTGCTCGCCCGCCCGCTCGCTCGCTCCCTCGCTCCCGCTCTCCCGCCCTCTCCCCGGCGCAGCCGCGGATCGCTGTTGCATGCTGATCCGGGGAGGAGGCGGCGGCGGCGGCGGCGGCGGCGAGCGCTCCGGGCGGATGCTGGCACTCGGGCTTCGCGGCTCTCTGGATGCTGCTCAACTTCTCTCCCAAGCGCAGGAGCTTTGAAGTCATTTGTCCCTCTCCGGTTGGATCGACTTCTTATTTTGATATTTTGGGCGTTGCGGTTTACGCAGCAACCTCAATACCGCTCTCCCCCGCTCTCTGCCTTTCTCTCTCTCAACCTTTGGATTCGTCTGTGCTGGCAGATTTAAAGACCCAAGTCTTGGCTGTGGGATTTCTCAGATGGACTTGCGGGGGCTGGCGTTATAAAGCATGTCACCATAACCTCGTCCTTGTCTTTTTTTTTTTTTTTGAAAAGTTCTTTTGTTTTCATTTTCCCCCTCCCCCCACCAATAAATTACCAAACTGTTACCTAGCGGGCCGGTGCCTGCCTCTCTCCCAGAACTAGGTGGTGCGTCTGCCAGAAGAGGAGCTATGTTTGAAGAGCAGCCTACTCCACCCGTCTCCTCTCCAGTCCCTGAACGCCACCACACACTGGCATTTTGAAAAAAAAAAAAAATTGCCTCCAGAAACTGAGCACACCCAAGCTCTTCCCCCCTTTTTTTCCTCCTTGAGGAATGGAGCTTCGCAGAGGTTGTATTTAGATTCAACAGTTCAGAGCGGCGGGGTTGCTGCTGCCGCCTTTCCGAAGAGCTCGCGAGGCTCCCCGGAGGCGGTGGTCCCCGTGTCCGTCTGGATGCGGCTCTGAGACTCCGTGTGTCTTTCTGCTTGTTGCTGTGTGCGGGTGTTCGGCCACGATCACCTTTGTGTGTATTCTGTCTGTTTAAACTTCAGGATGGCTCGCTTCGGGGAGGCGGTGGTCGGCAGGCCGGGGTCGGGAGATGGAGATTCGGACCAGAGCAGGAACCGGCAAGGAACCCCCGTGCCGGCCTCCGGGCCGGCGGCCGCCTACAAGCAGTCGAAAGCGCAGAGGGCGCGGACTATGGCTTTGTACAACCCTATTCCCGTCCGGCAGAACTGTTTCACCGTCAACAGATCCCTGTTCATCTTCGGAGAAGATAACATTGTCAGGAAATACGCCAAGAAGCTCATCGATTGGCCATATCCTTTCTTGCCCACCATCACTCCCCTCTCCCCCTTTGCATTTCTTCGGGTAAGGGGGGAAACCTAGCATGGAATTTGCACCCCCATTCCTTTCCTGGTGCCGATTTGCCTCTTTGCTGAAGTGCACTCTGTACTTTGGTGCACCTAAGAGGCAAGCTTGGTGCTGTAGAAACCGATGTGGGCACTAGTGTTTTGCAAGGTAAGACTTTTGTTGGTTTTTGATATTTCCTGCGTGGAAGTCTCCAGCATCCCTGGGTGCGTGGTGTTGTGATGTCTGCCCCTTTCGCGGCTGGGCTTTATTCGATTCTCAGCCCCCTAGTCCCTTCACAAGCTGCATAGAACGGGTTGCCCCTAATCTCTGGGTTTTCTTTCATACTCAGCCCCCCCCCTTTCCCTCCCTTTAAGCCATCCCCTTTGCCCCCATCCCCACCAGCCGGGAAGACACCTACACTATCTGCTTGTAGGAAAGTCAAGACTCCATGAGGGCATTTATCAGTTCAGAAGCTTCAAGAGCTCTGAGCCAAAACCCTGTAGACAAGTTGACAAATGGATAAATAACGCAGGCGTTTGGCTTGGGACCCAGCTAACTCTGCTGGGGACCGAGTTTAAGTTCCACTGGAAATGGAGCGAATGAGCATGTCAGGGGAGGCAATCTCTAATGACACGGCCCAAACAACGCAGAGTTCGGGCTCTCTTCTCAGCCATGAAAGAGCAGCTCATCAGGGCCCATCCCTTCCTTAGTCCTGGGTTGGGTACTCCTGCCTCTTACTGCTTCACCAGCTGAGTGATTCGATAGTGCCCAGGATCCAGGCAGATCTGCTGGGCCTGAATTCATCAGCGGGATGCTGCATCAGCTGAGCCCAGAGGTGTGCAAGCAGTCTGTCTGTCCCTAGTTCCAGAGGAACTGCTTTCCACAAAGAGCTGGTGGGGGGAATCTCTGATGGTAATGGTGTCAGGGTGAATGGGCATAGAGGGAGGTTCTTTGCAGGTTTAATGAAGCGCACCAAATGTGGGCTGCTGATTAGGCATCTCACTGCCTCGTTCTTCACTAAGAATATGGGCGTCTGGCAAGGTCTCTACGAATTGGGGGCTGCTGGATGGTGAGGGGGATGAGTAGGGAGCAGGCCCGTGGGATGGTGTTATATATGGGGGTAGGCTTGGAGACATGGGACTTTGATGCCTGTGGAGAGAGATTTCTTGGGAGGGATGCACCTGCAAAAGAGGCCGCTCCTCTTCTTCCTGATCCTCCCTCCTCCCCACCCCCACCCTCCAGGTGTGCAGCAGGGAGACAGCTGGAGCCACGCTGGGTCTCTAGTAGCAGCGAGGCTCGTGGCTCACTCCCCTCGGGGCCTGGGCATCTCCCTGCTACCCCCACCCTAGTCTCTGGCCTCCCCCTCTTTCCTCCCTAGTTCCCTGCCTCAGCAGCATGGCGATTGGCTGGCTCGTGGTGCTTCTAGGCAGTACCCCTCATTAGAAACGGAGGAGCATCTCTAGGCAGATATTCTTCCTGCTGCTGCTCGAATCCTCCCACAGCCCCCGCTGGCTGGGCTTCTTCTCTCCTTCTCCCTGCACTCCCCCCCACCTCCTACCCGCAGAGAGTGACCCTGGGGCCAAACAGTACCAGAGTGAAACCTGCCTAGGGTGTGGGGGACTGGGGAGGGGGAAGGGTCCGGTCCCTGCAGTCCCGCCCGCCGGTGCGCTGCACAAAGCGACAGCTCTCATTGTGTTTTTCGTGCTGCGGCTCCGAACACTGCTCTAGTCAGGTCCCTACAGATTTCTTCAGCGGCACCCCCTTCCCCGCCCGCCCATCTTCTACAGTTCTCTAAAATTTCCCACCCACCAGGTGCTGCCTCTCTTAGGGGCCTGTTTACCTAGACAGGCGTCCTCCCGTTTCCCGGCGGTAGACAAAGCCGCCCAGCCACCGCGCGGGTGGCAGAGTGTGCCCGCAGCCAGCGTTGGTACCTCGGACAGCGCCACCGAAACTGCCCCGCGGCTTGGGCGCCACTGTCCCCGGGCTTCAGCACCTCGGGCACTTCCGGCCGGGCCCAGGCTCCCGGGCGGGGAAATTAAGTAGGTTTCCTACCCCACGCGTTCGCCGCTGTTCACGTTTTCTCTTCCGCTGCAAAAACGCCGCCTTTCTAGCAGGTGTTGCGAGCGGCGCAAGGTGCGACTGTGGGTTTCACCGCGCTCTTTCCTTGTCTTCGGCCAGAATGCACCAGAGAGACTCAAAGGAGAGACTAGGGAGTTGATTTCGGCATCCTCCTCAGTGCCTTGGCCTTGAGCCCCGTCCCAGTGGTCTCTTCCATCCCCATAGTTGGAAGTTTCGCAGTGCTTCTACAGCATGTAGGCTGTTAGTGTTTGGAGAGCATCTGCTAAGGTGTGTAGTGGAGCCCTGTTCGCAGATTTAAAATACACCATGTTTGCTCTGTATTCCTGGCTGTACAATGTAATTGACTAATATATATTCCCTGTGGTGGTGACCATGTGGACACATTGTGCTTCTGTGGGTTCTGCGTTTGCTCTAATACCGCATATAAGTTCCTAGTCTCACGCCTCTTCCTTTCTAATTCCTTTCTGGAATTATATTCCTTTTTCTTACTGGGAGTCAGTGTGAGCACTGGTTACCAGTAAAGCTTGGGAGCTAAGCTGTCTGGGTTCAAATCTCAGTTCCTTCACCAGCTCTGTGACCTTGAAAAGTTACTTCATTTCTCTGTGACTCAGTTTCCTTATCTGTAAAATAAGGATGGTAATAATGAGTTACTGGGAGAATTAAATGAATTAATATATGTCAGCTTCCTAGAACACCGCCTAATTTCCTGTAAACACTAGCTATTATTATTAATAGAGTCCTTCAGAAATTGCAGCATACCAGAAGGGAGGGATCTTAGTTCTAGGTGAACGAAGTCTTCTAGGCTTTTGTCTCCCACAGACAGCAAAGACCAGCATCACCTGGAGGCTTGTTAAAAATTCAGAATCCCAGATACAGAGAAGAAACCAGTGGTTCCCACAAGGGAGAGGGGCAGGGGGAGGGGCAAAATAGGTGAAGGGGCTTAAGAGGTACAAACCAGCAGTTATAGTATAAATAATTCACAGGGATGTAATGTTCAGCACCGGGACTATAGTCTATGTTTTATAATAACTTTGTATGGCATGTAATCTATAAAAATATCGAATCACTATGTTGTGCACCTGAAACTAATATAATATTGTAAGTCAATTATACTTCAATTAAAAAAAATTCAGAATCCTGAGCCACACTTCAGATTTACTAAATCAGAATCTGCATTTTAATAAGATCCTCAGGTGATTAGTATGCCCGTTCACGTCTGGCAAGCACTTCTGTGCTCTACGTAAGGACCAGATTTTCACAGAAAGGAAGGTTCAGGACACATGTCAGGACCTGTTTTGAACTGTCATGTTCATATGCAACATGCTTGAGGATTTTGATTATTCATGTAGTACACTTTTTGAGATGTCTACGTCTTTTATTGGCTGCAAAAAGTCACTGTAGAACTAGGGGGATAATATGTACTTCTGTGTGCTGTGTTAGGGGTCTCTGAACACCACATAATACTGGTCTTTAATCAGATTAGGCTGAAAAGGTCCGTTAAATAGAAGGAATGATTTAATTTATACTTGCCACTCTCTGACTTGGCTGGGGGTGGTGATACCTCATCCAGTTATTAACAGGGAAGGTCTCATTCTTATGGGAAGAAATGCATAGGATAACCTAGATTTGGCAGGAAAAATGGTGGCAAGTCAACAGCCCACTCTGAATGTGTTTCATTTTTCTTGGAAGCTACATCTGCACAGGGAGATAATTTTATTTTCTTATGGCACTCTCTTCTGCAGTGGATGCCATAACCTTTTTGAAAATGCTAATCTGATTTAAAATGTGGTATTACATTTTATATGATTCCTCTTTTTCTTTTTCCCTCATCTAATAGATCTAACGAAAGGGTTCTCTTTTTCTCAGGGAATTGGCTGCTGTGCATGTCACCCCGCGTTCACTGTGTCATAAGCTTACTGGCTCTAACCCTTCTGTGCCCAGGCCCAGTTGCCCTGTGGATCTACAGGGTCTCCCTCATGGTTTGTGAGATGTTCCCCACACGTTTGCACTTTTCCAGGTTAGAGGATGAAGGGAAGAAATGGCATGTCTGACTTTGTGCTATTGATGGGCAGTGGGAGATTTCTCCCCCACTGATGGTGTGGGTTATCTCAGCAGGGGAGCACATGTTTCATGTGGAAATGAACATGGTTTAAAGTAGGAAGATCAAATGTGTTTGTAGCCACTGAGCTGATGAAGCTCATTATAATGAACCTGTGGATATTCATTCGTGATTTCTTGTTTCAGAGAATTTCTTTACAGCCCCAAAGGACTCTGGCTTTGAGTCAGAGGTTATGTGCTTTATTGTGGAGAATTCCCCATTGTCAATTATCCATTATTTTTGGAGGATTTTGCTGAAGATTACTGGAAGCTTTAGTTCCCCAATCTCCCATTATGGCATATACTTTTCTCCTGTTTTGTTGCCTATAAGTATATTGCATCGTGAAAGATAGTAGACTGTAATCCTGGCAAGAATTTCAGGTTTGATGTAACTCTAATGGCTCATGAGTCAGAGCACCTTGATTAGGACAGAGGGTGGCAGCTAACAAGAATGAAGTCTGTGATTATATCCTGTGATCAGATAATGCAGAAAGTCTTCACATCTTCTGTGTACCTGGGCACAGAGGCAGTGAAACAGATAGCGACTGTAACTGACACTGATGCTGCGGGATAAAGGTCTTCATTTTCTGAGTCTCCCAGGACAATCTCCATGTTGCCTAGTGGCTTTGCCCTTGAAATAAGGTGTGAGAAATGTTTCCTCCAGAAACCAGGCTAGGACTTGTGGGGACCAGTTGTAATTGGGATGCAGCCTGGAATGCGAGTTGGAGTGAAGGAGTTTGACAGAAATGAAATGACTTGAGGATGGAGACAAAAATATCTTGGATGTGATAGTTTTGTCTGTTGGTTTGCATGTCATTATTTCCCCCACTTCTCTCCACTTGCTTTTCCTGCGCTAGGTGCAGGGCACACTATGAATTAAAGGAGGAGGAGGAAGAAAATAACGAGAACAGGCCTTCTTTTTTTTTTAACATCTTTATTGGAGTATAATTGCTTTACAATGGTGTGTTAGTTTCTCTTTATAACAAAGTGAATCAGTTATACATATACATATGTTCCCATATCTCTTCCCTCTTGCATCTCCCTCCCTCCCACCCTCCTATCCCAGCGCTCTAGGTGGTCACAGACCAGGCCTTCTTTTTATCTTCTTTTGAAAGATCCAGGCTCTGGGATTAGTAGCTCGATCCAGAATTGCTTATCTCTTTTTAGCTGCTGCTGTACAAAATGTAGGTGTTTTTTTCCCCCCTCAAACTCTGCTGCATTTCCCCCCCTTTATAGGAACATCTGGTTTCTTTCCATTTTCATATTCTTAGTTGAAATAAAATGCAGTCAAGATGTGCAAAACTCTCAGAACTCTTGCAGACTCTGGCTCTCTGTGTTCTATCATGTCATCAGTAGCCTCCCTCTTGTCATCTGCAGGGCTGCCTGGGAGGCTGCAGCTCCCCAAGGCCAGCATGTGGTCCAACCCATCAGAGGCAACTGTGCTGATCTAATTTTGTTTATCACTGACCACTAAGACGTTAAAAGGGGGAACCTATACGTGACTGTAATTAATACCCTTTTATTCACGAGAGACCAGGTCCTTTTCTTCACTTTCTCTTTCTGCCCAGTCCTCCGCCCTTTTCATCTTTCTATATTTCTCCCTCTCATTTTTAGGTTCAGCCTTTGTGAATAATTCATTATATGTGTGGGTTTTTCCTAGGCTTTTTGGAAAAGGAAGGTTATTCATCTTCTTCTTGGTTATGAGCAAGATCTCTTGCAGAGGGCCAACTTCACAAATCAACTTTTTTCTCTAAGTCCTCTATATTTTTGCAGTGGGACTGGGACACATGAGAAAGGTAGCTGGGGGAAGAATCTTTTTTTTTTTTTTTTTTTTTTTTGCGGTACGCGGACCTCTCACTGCCGTGGCCTCTCCCACTGCGGAGCACAGGCTCCGGACGCGTAGGCTTAGCGGCCATGGCTCACGGGCCCAGCCGCTCCGCGGCATGTGGGATCGCCCTGGACCAGGGCACGAACCCGTGTCCCCTGCACCGGCAGGCGGACTCTCAACCACTGCGCCACCAGGGAAGCCCGGGAAGAATCTTTTTAAATTGTTTTTTTCTTGCTGCTTTTGTAATGATTGCCTCCTACCCAGTCCTGTTACATTTGGGTGCCCTATCAGTTTGCAGCCATTCCCCTCCTGTATTCAGAGAACATGGTTAACTAGAAGATATTTATGTCCCCAAGCACTTGTCACTCTGAATCCTTTCATCCTCCTAGGTCTTCATGCTGATAAATGCTGAGCCACTGAGCTAAGAAGCAGGCTTCTGTAACTGCTTCATTTCAAATTCCAGTGTGAATTCACATAGGATTGGAGTGGGGAGTGGGGAGCAGACACTTAAATTAGTGTATCACGCCCCCCATCACCATGTGACTTCTAAAGCAGTCCTTTCAAAGAGGGATAAAAATGCCAGGGACCTCTATCAACGCTTCTCTTCCCAAGCATTCTAAACCTACACAGAGAGGGCCGGTGGAGGTCCACCAGCCCTGTTGCCAGCATTGCCCTTAATTAAGGACGGAAAGTACAGTACAGAGTTTTTAGGTTCCTCCGACCGAGCGCTCTCTTATGCGTTAAGCCTACTTCGGGGTGCTGTCTATGGTGTATTTTTGGTCACTGAGCACCCCAAGAATGTTTACTGAGTTTTACATTCCCCACATCTTTGGCCAGTCTTTGGCTATAAACTCTTAACCCTATTTATGAGCCCCTATGTCCCCATCTCTGGAAAGCAAGGAGCAGCTAGAAGGTATATCCTTAAGAGGCAGAAATGGGCCAGATTAAGGAGAACAGCACTGAATGACTTTAAAAAGTGTCTGTTATCTAATCCATACCCCACCCTGTCCCTGGCAATGCAGTGGGTTATCCCTTAGGGGTTTCTTTTCTTATTTTTTTTTTTTTTACAGCTTTATTGGAGTATAATTGCTTTACAATGGTGTGTTAGTTTCTGCTTTATAACAAAGTGAATCAGTTATTGTATTTTGAGTTCCAAGTTTGTAGGACTGAACAGTTCCACTCTCAGCCTTTTTGAATTTGTTTTGTTTTAAGGCCTGCAATGAATCCATTTGTAAAGTAGTTCATCCCAGAGGCAGGTGGGCGGGGCTTGGGGATGTAACTCCAGGCTAGGCTCCAGCTCTAGGCTCCTGTGGTCCAGCCAAGTGAGCGGCTTCAGGGAGGGCCCCTCCTGTGTGGCCTTTGTGCCTGTAGGTGGCTGATTTGAATCTCTGTTGCAACTCTGCATAATTTTGAGGCTTTTTTTTTGGGTGGGGGGCTGCATTTTTCCTGCATCTGTTTCGCCTCATCTCTGGAGAATTTGGAAAGCCTGTTTCAGATGTATGTACTGGCTTTCTAAAGGCTTGTGTCATTAAAGCCAGAAGGTGGCGGTGGAGTGGGGTGTCTTTTTTTTTCTCTTCCCCTTTAGGGGAGATGAAAAGGATGTGGCCAAACAGTGGGTAACAAGTTAGAGGGGAGAAGTGCTCTGGTCAGTGTCAGGAACTGAGGTTTGCCAGTAATCAGAGTCTGGTATCATTTCCGTAGCCAAGATACAGGGGGCTGGGAGTGGCCTCAGGGACCCAGAGGAGAGCCTCTGCACACCAGCGTGAGGAGGAAGTTCATGCTCTCAAGTCTTTCCCAGCCTTCAGCTCAGTTGGAGGTTTGAAGTGTTGCAAACTTTCTGTACCTCTTTCTCAATTTCCACACATCATGGTCATGGGGCTGGTCGGAGTCAAAAAGCATGAAACAGATTTTCAGCAGTCACTCACCGACGTCCTGGCAATTTCCAGCTGTGTGCTATTGGGAACTGTTTTTGCTACTGCTCTGTCAGGGATGTTCCTTGCCAGCAGGTGATTGCTGTCAGCATCAAGGCTAATTCCTCATTTAGCTTCTTTGTGTTGAAGTCATGCATATGGACTCTGTCTGTTTCATCTCTACTGTTAGTCTTCAAGCTTCATTGTGTCTCAGAATCTCCTGAAGGGCTTGTTAAAATACAGATTACTGGACGTCAGTCCTGGAGTTTCTGACTTCATTGGTCTGAAGTAGAGCCTGAGAATTTGCATTTGTCACAAGTTCTCAGGGGACACTGATGCTGCTGGCCCTGGAACCATACTTTGAGAACCACTGCTATGCCTGGCAGTACCTTTAGAGAAGACCAGTCTTACAAAGCGCCCACCCTAAATCTCTCTCCCTCTCATATAACAGCCTGGAGCCTTGCTGTTAAAAGGCGTTTTTTGGGTTCAGGTAGTGAGTCTTTGAGACTTTCTTTACCAAAATACAGATGATCTTGGGAGCAGAGACAAGGTAAGCTAGTATATGACATTATCAACTTAGAGTTAGTTCTTAGTTCTCCAGCTGACAAGCGGGCACTGCATCTAACTGGGTGTGCTTGGTTCTGTGGGCTTACATTGAAAATGAACCACCAAGATTTCTAAGAGGGTCTCCAATAGGCATCTCAGCAAGAGGTTGACAGGTGACACCTTCTCCAACTTGATTGGGTTACCCAACTTTTGTGCTTTGGACTGTTCCATGCTCTTTTATACTCCCATCTCATTTCTCCTTGATCAAGATCAGAGGATGTTTGGTTTGATGCTGTTCATTTCAGGGTGATGGTCTTTAGATGCTTAAGGCTATGGAACTTTAGAGTTGGGACTGACCCGAATGACTGTGTAGATGACATCTAGGTGACTGTTCTTGGAGTATGGGGACAGTTACGTCCTTCTGGTACAGTGTTTTCTTGCTTTCTATATCGGGATCACAAATCCTATTGCAATCCAAGTGATGCTGTGGACCCCTCTTTCCTGAAAAATACACATACAATTTTGCATTAAATTTCATGGAGGGGTGGTCCATGGATCACAATTTTAAAATGCTAACTATGTTAGAAAATTCCCACATTCTGGGATGTTGGGATGCTGGGCCATCAGGAATAGGGACTCCCAACCCAACAGTGTATCCTTTAGGTACAAGTATGACAGGACTTCACGTGGAAGAGCTACAGATATTTGTTTGTGTGAGTGCATCAGCCATGCTACCATGATGAAACATTAGCATTCTAACCAAAGAGCATTAAGTCAATACTGGAACTCTTTCTCCATCACCCTGATAGATGGCCATCTGGCTTCTAGTGTCAGGGTGCTCTTCCATTATTAGAAAACTTAAAGTGTAGGAAGTTGAAATATTCCTCCTTATAGTTTCCACCCATTTGTTTGTTTTTTTTCCTGTTTCTGTTCTGTAAAGCAACACAGACCGAATCTACTTCTTGTTCACTTAATGGTACTATGGTACTGAGCAGTGCTGTTGGCTAGAACTTTCTGTGATGATGGATATGTTTTTATCTGTGCTGTCCAATGCTGTAGCTGCTAGCCACATGTGGCTCTTGAGCACTTGATATGTGGCCATCGTGACCGAGTGTTAAGTTTTAAATTTTATTTCATTTTAATTAATTCAAATTTAAATAGCCACATATGGCTAGTAGCTACAGTACAGGGAAGCAAAAGTAGAGAGGCTAGATAGAGTCAGAAAGTCTGCGTTCCTGTCTGGGTTCTGTTCTTTGTTTGCTTTGTAACTGGACAATGTTTCCCTAGCTTGTTGCGCAGGGCTTCTTGTGATCCCCTCTGCACATGGCACCAACCTGTCTCAACCGCCATGATGCCCTGCTTTCCAGCTGTTTCAATGGGCTGCTTGAAGGGACCATCCTCTCCCAGGCCTCCATGCCTGCGTACCTGCTGCTCCCTCTGCCTGGAATGTTTTCTCTCTCCCCCCTGACTTCCTGGCTTTAAGACTGTACTCAGGGGTCATTTCCTCCATGAAGCCTTCCTTGATTTCTCTCAGCAGAGTAAGGCCAACTCCCTCCTTCTGGCTCCCATATACCACCTCGTTTATTACTTTCTTATAACACTCACTTACCACATAGCTTTAGTGTTGGTTTAAAATCCCTACAAGCGAAGGACCATTATCTATTATAAGTTTTTAAATTACCGGAACTTAGAACAGTGCTTACTAACATTGGCATTTAACACACTTATCTATTTATCTATCTATTTATTTATTTATACTATATTTTTGGCTCTGTTGGGTCTTTGTGGCTGCACTTGGGCTTTCTCTAGTTGCGGCGAGCAGGGCCTACTCTTCGTTGTGGTGTGTGGGCTCTAAGCGCGTGGGCTTCAGTAGTTGTGGCACATGGGCTCAGTAGTTGTGGCTCGCAGGCTCTAGAGCACAGGCTCAGTAGTTGTGGCACACGGGCTTAGTCACTTCGCGGCATGTGGGATCTTCCCGGACCAGGGCTCGAACCCATGTCCCCTGCATTGGCAGGCGGACTCTTATCTACTGTGCCACCAGGGAAGTCCCCATTTATTTAAATTAAAATAATTTTTTTTTGTGTGTGTGTGGTATGCGGGCCTCTCACTGTTGCGGCCTCTCCCGTTGTAGAGCACAGGCTCCGGACGTGCAGACCCAGCGGCCATGGCTCACGGGCCCAGCCGCTCCGCGGCACGCAGGATCCTCCCAGACCGGGGCACGAACCCGTGTCCCCTGCATTGGCAGGCGGACTCTCAACCACTGCGCCACCAGGGAAGCCCTAAAATAATTTTTTAAAGTTTTTTTTTCTGTGAAGAAATGGCATTCTGACTTGACTTGAGATTGTAGTCAGCTTAAAACCTTGGATCTTTTACTATGAATTGATGACAGAGTTAATTTTCCCTCGAACTGTTCTCATTCAATTTAATTTTTGAATGTGAATTCAGGACTCCGTGTTTATTTCAAGTACATTTTATCTCCTTGCTTTTGGTCCAGCAGTCCATCCTGTAGACATCCTTTTCAAGTGGGGACAGGGAACTAACATTCACTGAGCATCCATAAACTTCAGACTCCATACATATTATTATCCACATTTTATATATGGGGAAACTGAGGCTAAAGAAGATTCATTCGGTTGCCCAAGGTCATCACCAGTGAACCTGAACCCTGGTGGTCTGACTCCAAAGCTTCGGTGGTTTCCATTGCACATTGTCTCTAGACCCTGCTGTTTAGTGGGCATGCTCTTTACCCTGAGGGCTACATCAGCTGAAGACTGGATAGGCATGTGCTTTATGCTTTCATTCAAGTAATTGATAGAAATATGGTTAGAACTTGGGACCTCCCTTCTGCTTACTATTAGTGCATTGGTAAGTGCTCATCGACTGTTCAGCTTTTCTCCCATTTCCTGAACGGTGCTTTAGCCAGGTGTTAGCCCTCTATTTTGCCTGTAAGGATATTGTGCGAGATATCCTTGTCACATGCTTTGCTGAAATCAATACACACTTTTATGCCTATTTCACGCCTTTGTTAGGCCAAGATATAGCATCTTGCTTTCTCCAAAGTCCGCACTGTGTGTCATTTTCAGAGACTCACTTAGACAGTATTTTATTTCTTTACTGGACAGTTGAAGTTGAAGTGATTGTAGGAGTTGAAGTGATATTAGACATCAGGTAGTCCAGTGCCCAGCTGATGAAAACTTCACCTTAGGGTTTAGGATTTACCAGCCCCTGCTTGGAAGCATTAGAGTGTCCTAGTTAAAAATGTGGCCTTTAGATTCAAATCTTGGTACCATCTCCACCACTTCCTTGCTCATGCCTCTGGGAGTTACTTGACCTTGCTGTGCCTTAGAATCCTCAAACATAAAATGGAAATAGGAATTTTACCTATAAGGTGTATCTTATAGGATTTTGGTGATGATCAGATGAGATGACACACGTAAAATGTGAGAATGATGTCTGGCACATAGTAAGCCATGAATACATCTTAGTTGTTAGTATCTGGTTAATTTCAGTTGAATCAACATTAAATTTCTGCAGCTAAGTTTTCTCCTTCTAACAATACCATTTACTTTCTCCTGACTCTTGTCGATTGTCTAACCTGAGCACTGCCAGATGTTTATGTGACCCTGCATTGGTTTTGTAACCTCTCTGAGCCTCAGCGTCTTCAGGTGTGAGGTAGAGGTCACCTGCCCTGCTTTGCCTCCCTTGCAAGACTGTTGTGAGGCCAGCATCATCTAATATGTATGAAAACCCTTTGTAAACATGTTCGATATTAGCACTAGTGTTAATGTCAATAGGGTTAATAAATACCCAACATTTTATTGAGTATTTACTATGTGCCAGATTCCTGTGCTAAGTGCATCCCATGGATTATTGCATTTATTCCCCATGACAGTTCTACAGAGATATGCATGCTTGTTTTCTACATTTCACAGCTGGGAAGATTACAGCATAGAGAGGTTAACTCATTTGCCCAAGATTACATAGCAAGTGAGACCTGGAGGCCTGGATCAGAGCCCGTGCTCTCAACCACTGCAACTGGGTGGTTTGCCCACCAACCCTTTTTGTTTTTCTTCTCAAAGTTATTGGGTTTACATTTTAAAAATCTGCATCCAAATCTGTCTTTCTTCATGGGTCTCTGATGCCAGTTTTACAGCAACATTGGCCCTGAGGACACACTTGGATTTACAGTCCAGAAAAAAGATATCTGTAGGAGCAATAATGATGCAGAAGTTTTCCAGCAAACTTTTGATAAAAGCAGATGAGATATTCAAAACTATCAATTAGACAAAGTCACTCGATTTTGTTTGTACAGAAATGGTAGCCACAAGTTTCAGATGGCCTGATTGATGGTGTGTGGAAGTGTCCCTCCTAGAACCCCAGCTTGGCCTCTGGGCAGGTTTTCTTCTCAGAGGTTGCCAGCCTTCTAGCTACCTCCTCCTCCTGTTTGGGTTTCTGGGTATTTAAAGTCTCCATCTTTGTTCTGTCAGAGAAGGGAGTCACAATGGGATTCCATGAACTGTGGATGAAACTTCTGAAAGGGTTAGAGGCATGTGGCAGAGAGGGGGAGCCTCCATGGCTTGGAGCCCTATGAGCTTAGGGAAGGTCATCTGACCAGGATACTGGAGGGCATTTTACTTGAGGGAACTGGGCACTGATGTGGATGTGAATGGAGAACCAGGATGTACCACTTGGCTTCTGGAAACCAGGTGGAGGACTCAAAGGAAATTAGGGAGTGGGCCTAAAGAAAAATGAAAGGAACTGCCTCTTCTTTCTGCTAACTTTGGATTGTATTTGCAAGGGAGTTTGTATTTATGAGATAACTGAGCCATATGGATGTACAAGGATGCATGTGTTCTGCTGGTCTGCTGATATGAGGAGCAGTTGAAGGGTGTGGGCTTTTCTGGAGGTGGGGTGGGTAGGTGGATGTGGTCACATGAGGAGAGGCAGTTCTGGGGGATATGGGCCCATGTAAATTCCGAGGATCTGGGCATTTTGGCAACGTGATAATCCCTTCTCATTGATTGTTATGTATTTATTTATTTTTGAGATCACCATCTGCCCCTCCTCCCCCAAAGTTCTGTGGATAAGGGATGGTACATCTTCTCTGGGTAACCTCTTTCCTTGATGATGACTAGAGAGTAACAAACAAATGCCCACCCCTGAATGTGCAGGCTCAGAAAGACTGAGCTCACTTCTGTCACAAACATCAGTAGACAGGCTCAAAGGAGCAAAGCAAGGGAATAGATTCTGGGAAATGAGAACTGTCCGACAGCTTTCCACACTTGCACTGTGGAAGAGGCTGGGTTCAGAACAACCCTGCGCAATGATAAGGTTTATCATCCCTTTCTCTTCTCTTACCTTCATTTATTTTTATTTTCAAGTAATTATTTTCATATCATTTTACCAACATGCTGTAGAGACCATGATCCAGACCTGGAGAGTCATCCACCCCTCAGTACACATCCCTGGGAGTGTTCAGAGGAACCTAACCTTTAATAAATGCCTGTCGTGTGGCAGACACTCTGCAGTGTGCTTTAGAGCTATATTATCACTTTACCCAGAGCTGTGTGAAGTGGATATTATTGTTCTCATCTTACAGATGATTAGCCCAGGGTCACAGGTAGATGTGGTCTGAACGACTCCACTGGCTCCTCTCTTTCCACTGAACCACACTGCCTCAGGTCAGACCAGAAGAGTAGCAAGTACTCTTCCCTAACAGAGCATCTTTTAGGATGACACTGTGAACTGCTTGCCTGTATCAGTAGCACCCGTTGGGTATGAGGCTAAACCCATGGAGGAGTAAAGGAGCGATAGATGGGAAAAGCACAAAGATCTCTTACCCATCGTCATGAAGTGGGTCTGAGGCAGCTTGCCCTGTGTCATTGGAATGCAAGCTTCATTTGGAAATGGGGCCCTTTGCTATTTTGTCTTCTGTCTTCACCAGAAGCTCCACTGTCAGACGTCATCACTCTGCAAAGGACTTTTGATTTGGAAGAGCTAATTCTCCTTTTCTTTTTAATATTAGCATATCGAGTCCACTTTCTTTTTTCCAGCCCTCAAAAGGTCTGTTCTCAGCCCTCCCTTTTCCGGGGCACCCATAGTGTGAGTGGTAGTGTGGAGGAGACAACATTTATGACTTGTTTTGAACTTTCACCGTTTACTGAATGCTTCTACCTTTGCGGTTTGTTAAGGACACGGGGGCTGTGGGGACAGAGAGGCTGCGGAAAAGACTTTACTATCCCGACAGAGAGCGTAGCAAAGGCTTCCAGTAGGTTTATGGAAAAGCAGCCTCAGGTTCATCTTCAGGTCACCATTTGGAGGATTCTGACTTTTTATTAACTCTCTCTTAGAGGTGTTTCCTGCCAGTCCAGCTTGTCATGGAGCTCCTGCTATTGAAAATTTAGAAGTGTTTCCATTGACTTTAGACACCTGAAAGGTACTCCTAGGTGTGCCAGGACTTCTGCTTTGGGTGTTATTGTTGGATGTACTCATGAGTAGCTTTGCCAAAAGTGGCTTCTCTCAGTTGTAATAATGGGCGCTCCCCCTTTCTGTCTCACTTCCCTTCCCATCATGTTACTTATTAGCACCACAGACTAAGAGAATGTTAGAGTTACGGGGACCTAAGAGAAAGTGTAATCAAACCTTCCTTTATCTGTAAGAAAGCTGAGAGTCAGAGAGGTTAAGTGACTTGTCACTGATGTCTCAGTAAGTGACAGAGCCTGGGCTGGAACCCAGGGCTCCTGACTCTCAGTCCAGGGCTCCTTTTCTCTCTTTTTCTTTTTTTTGCGGTACGCGGGCCTCTCACTGCTGTGGCCTCTCCCATTGCGGAGCACAGGCTCCGGACGCGCAGGCTCAGTGGCCATGGCTCACGGGCCCAGCCGCTCCGTGGCATGTGGGATCTTTCCGGACCGGGGCACGAACCCGCGTCCCCTGCATCAACAGGCAGACTCCCAACCACTGCGCCACCAGGGAAGCCCCAGGGCTCCTTTTTATCACATTTCCTCTCTGCTTTCTTCAGTACTCTTCCTCCACTCGGCCATCATCCTTCTATCCCCTCATCCTCTTCCTGGGATGTTTTCCTCCTTTTTTTTGTTAGCAGGTATATGTTTTTAGTGTTTCTCTGGGTTGGGGCATAGGAGGCTGGATCATGATTAATAAGAAAGGACTTAATTAAGAAAAAGTAGACAAGAGAAGGAAAATTTAAGAGACGCCAGCCAGCACAGATCCAATGAGAATGGGAAGCAGGGATTCAGAACAATGGTCGATGTTTTCCTTTCCCAAAAATATTGCTGGAGAATGTTATGAAGTGGTAGTACTCAGTAGGCAGTGGGCTTCTACCCAGCGTAAAACCAAGATCACATCTCAGCAGGTGGGAGAATGGCTGCTGAGGCGAGTACTCATCTCAGAATGTTTTCTGGACTCTTCAGTGGTCCTGACAAAGGTAAACTGTCCACACCCTACCTTAAGAGATACGCTCTTGAGAACAGTCGAGTAGGGATGGGGCAGTAAACTCAGTAAGAAGATACCTTCTTGTCTTTAGAACTGTCAATTCAAGCCAAGAAGCTAGGGAGTTTTATTTGATGGCTGTGATAACTGGTTCCTAAGCTTTTCAGGAATCCATAGATGTTTCTAGTGCTGGCTCTGGAAAAGTCTTATTCCTGCTCTGGTTTCAGTATCTACATCTATAAAATGAGTGTTCTGGATCAGTTAAGAGAGCTCTAAGGCACCTTTCCGTTCTTACCGAGGTGCCTCTGGGATTGTTTCCTCATTTTTTATCTCAGCTGAGTTGAGGACACCATTAGCTGTCATGGCCTCCAGCACTGAAGGCAATGTTCTTCTCCCTGGCTGCACATTGAAATCAGCCTAGGTCCTTCTAGAAATGCCGATGCCCAGATGGTAGCTGAGACAAATTAAATCAGGATTTCTACAGATGGAATATCCGTATCCTTAATTTTTAAAAGCTTCCCGGGTGATTCTACTGTGTAGTAAAGGCTGAGATCCGCTCACCTTCCAGAATAAGAGGTGAGCCTTTACCTGATTTGTTTCCTTGGATTGTGCTTTTAATCATGTGTGTTGGTAGGTTCCTCTCAGTTCTCTTACAGGCTACGGTGATGTAGCAGGAGCCCCCTGGGTCTCCCGGAATTCAACCTGAGAGAATGGGATGATTAATTCTTATGTTTCATGGTGCTGGCAAACTATTCACCCGTGGCTGCTTCTGGCACACATCCCACCACACAGGTACCAGCCTTCTGTGATACGGGTGATGCTTCAGACTTCATGAAAGCAGGTCCAGCTAAGAGAGCAACTTGAGTCTAAGGGACAGAGGGAGTCATGCTGACCCGTGAGGCCCTTGAGCAAGAGACCAAAGACTCATTGACTTTTCTTCCTTCCCATTTGTTAACTCTTATGCATAGGAGGGTTGATCCAGCTCAACTGCTATCAAATACAGGAATCTCTTCCTCAATATCCTCGATGGTCTCCCAGAGACATGGAACTTACAGTAAGTGGTGTGTGGAACTGGCTAGTCCCAGTGTGTGGGTTTCAACTGTGTGTATCTCTTCCCAACTCCATGTGCATTGGTGTCAAGTTGGTAGCCTCAGTCGCCATGGAGACAGTCTTTACACTCCAGAAATTGACACACGCTACACATCAGGGCTTTTCTCTCTTCAGAGAGTCTGGTTGTTAAACATCTATTCGTACAACAGTTAGTTTACTACTTAACAGAATAGTCCATTCACTTGTGGAACCATGGAACTTCTCTGTATTGCCGCAGATCTGCCTTTGGGTGGCCACTGCACCCAGTGGTCTCAGCCTTGCCCTTCGGAATAACTTAGACGACATCAAAGCCCCCTCCGACAAGCTAGCCCTTCAGATATTTGAAAACAGCTGTGATGTCTCTCTCAAGTCTTCCCTTTCCAAGCTGAGTACCCTTAGTGTGTTCAGCGTTTTTCTCATGTGGTTTGGAGGCTCAGTAGGTGTCTTTGAATATTGGGGTGCAGTTGCAGGGTTTTTAGAGGAAAACGAAAACTTCTCCCAGAGATGACCTGTGGACTTTTTCACAAAAGGCTTTTCATTCTCTTTCCACATTCAGAGTGAACACACGGAGTGAGTGTGGATGTGGAGTAGGCTACAGTCTTGGGTGTGGCTGCTGATTGCAGCCCACATTCTTTCCCTAAAATGCACATTGCTGCCAGAATGCTTGATGGGCTTGAATTCATCAGAGTGTCATCAAAACACAGATTCTGGTTTCTGAAACAGGTAATTTTCCCACCACTGTTTTGTTTTCCTTCCAGAGGCTTTTAATGTTCCCCCTTTCTTTCTTCCCTTTTCTGTAGCGTTCAATCATTTGTCTCCTGATCACCAAAACTCTGTGTCGAATGACAGCGTTTTGAGTCCAGGATTCAGTCAGACACACAAAAAGGGAATTTGTTAAGACTTACCCAGCTGACTGTTAGTGAGACAAAAGAGAGAAGGAAGCCGGTGCTGTCTGAGATCCGCAGAATCGCCACTCCCCATCCTTTTGGAATTGGGGCTCGGCTGAGTCTGGAACTGACCTCAGCACGGGTTAACCAAATTGGCAATAGTGTGAACTTCCTTTTAGTCCTCTTATATAGAGGGCAGGGACATGGGAGTCAGACGGGAGTTCTTTGGTCTAAAAGCAATGAAAAGTTCAATGCAGCTACACAGCCAACATTGCAAGGGTAATGCTAGGGATCTTTGTTTTGGGTAACTGAGTCCATTGACCTCCCTAAGAGAGCAGTGGGACTGTACCGGCAAACAGAAAGCCTCTTTCGGTGGGGTGGGGGGTCTCTGCCTCTTTGCTGTATTCTCAACATTGTTTCCTTTGTTTTTCATTCATTAGGATTTAAGTCTTTAGGAGTAGGTGTAATGGCATTTCCATCTTCTTGACAGAGAGAGAGGGAGAGAGGTGTGTTCAGGACTGCCTGTCATACGGTGAATTTGAATAGAGGCAGCTGTTGTCATGGTGATGGCAGGTTGCATCCCACCACCATGGAAACCAAAATTAAAAAATTAATGTTAAGGCTGGAAGTCACATGATACATTTTTGTTTTGTTTTGTTTTAAAAAAAGAAAAGGGGTTTGGTTTTTCAATCTTTTTTTTTTTTAAGACGAGTTGGGGCTTTTTTTTTTTTAAGACGAGAAAAATTCTAGTAAGGAAAGCAATGAGATAATGAAATGGGACAATACGAAGTATGCAGAGCCTTCCACCCCATTTTTCTGCTTGTTAACAGTGCGTTTCTGCTGCCATGGGTGTGGGAAAGGAAGGAGAGATCCAGGATGGATTTCCAGATTTGCCGCCGGAATTGTGTACTGATTCTTCTGTCACATGAGGAAGCACAGGGGTTTAGCCCTCCTGCCCTTCGGTGGCAACATGTGGTCCACCCTCTGTTGACGAGCCCAGGACAGAGCCTGGAAGCCTAAAAATAAGGACTGAGAAAAGAGATGGGAATGCAGTTGAGGGTGTGACTTGCCCCAGAGATGAGAGTGGTTCATACATTGATAAGTTTAGATGCTTAACATTGTTTTTCAGGAAATTGAAAAATTTATCTGTAGCCCCTCAGAACCCCACAGAATACAGTGTCTCTATTTATTCCCTTTTCTGGATGAGTCTTCTTTGGACGCACTGTCCTCCTAGGTCAGCCACGGGAGCAAGTTCAGAGAAGTCCAGGAGGAGCCCATCCAGGAGCATATTAGCCACTGGGCCGAAGCTCTCTTGGACCGTGGCTAACCTCTGAACCTGGCCTCAGTGGGGCAGGGCTGCAAAGGCTTGCTGAGAGCTGTTAGAAAGCCCTCTTGGCTCAATCTTTTTATCTCATATTTCCTCCTACTGCATTCCACAATCTGGAGAAAAGGTGAAGCATCCTTCCAGGAAGGAGAGCTGGCCCCAGGCCTAACAGGGCTGGTTTTAATTTTTTTTTCAGTCTGTGAGGCATTGAAGAACTGTACATATGACGTGTGTGGAAAGGCTAGGAGACAGCTATTCCTGTGAGAATGTCAGCCTCTAGGGAGGGGTGCAGACACTGCATGTGGAAACGATGGTGGTGGCTCTGGCCATGTCTGGGTTTTAGGCCTAAGTCTCATCTCTTCGCTATTACTGGTCCCTCCAGGGCAGATGTATTGTTCTCTGCAGCCCAGGCGGGGGGATATGATCTCACCAGCATGATCTCACTGCATTTCCATCAGGGTCTGTAGGAGCCAGAGCCGGACCTCTGTGGCGGTTCAACCCCTCCTGTTCTTAGCCCTGGCCTTGGGTGTGATGAATGTCCCTTCTAATCACTGGGCGAGATTGCATCAGAGCCATCAGCTTCATAAATCCTCCTCTGGGGACTGGTGTTTGGATGTGCTTTCCATATTCCCAGGAGGTTCTGGGCCAAATGTCTTTGCTTTCTTCCCGGAGGCCCATTACCATAATTTTCTTTTAAATCCTTTATTGCGGTGGGTCTCTTCAATGTCAGCCCATGGCTGCAGCCAACCAGCCCGCTTCCGGAGGCTGTGACCCCTAACAGATGCTTCCCCCAAAGCTTGGAGCCAGAGCAGTGCTTAAAGATTGATTTAGTAGGAGAATAAAAATGACTGTGCATTTGTTTAGCACCTTACAGTTTTCAAAGGGTTTTAAAAAAATTTTTATTTTATATTGGAATATAGTTGATTTACAATGTTGTGTTAGTTTCAGGTGTACAGCAAAGTAATTCGGTTATACATATACATGTGTCTATTCTTTTTCAGATTCTTTGCCATTATAGGTTATTACAGAGTATTGAGTAGAGTTTCCTGTGCTATACAGTAGGTCCTTGTTGATTATTTTATATATAGTAGTGTGTACGTATTCATGAATCATCTCAGACTTTGATCCTTTTGTTGCCCTCCTTTGGTTCTGGAGGAATGGGTGGCGGTGGTTTTCTCTGACTTGAATATCATGTTGGGGGTGACTTTTGCATGGAGAGCTGTGGCTCTGGTCTCCATTGCCAAGGTACATTTTCTCCATTGCATTCCACGTCTCGAGGAAGATTCTAATTCTTCTCATATTAAAAAGGCAGCACGAAGGTCTCGGATAGCAGGATTTCACTATTGTTCATATTTAAAATATCCCTTTGGTGTTGTGTTTGAGGGAATCACAGACTAGGCAGCACTCCTCACCCCGTGACTGTTTTTTTTTGTTTGTTTTTTTGCGGTACGCGGGCCTCTCACTGCTGTGGCCTCTCCCGTTGCGGAGCACAGGCTCCGGACGCACAGGCTCAGAGGCCATGGCTCACGGGCCCAGCCTCTCCGCCAGCATGTGGGACCTTCCCGGACCGGGGCACGAACCCGTGTCCCCTGTATCGGCAGGCAGACTCTCAACCACTGCGCCACCAGGGAAGCCCCCCCGTGACTGTTTTTGAGTCAACATTCCACTGGTTAGAATGACATTTCTGTGCAGGTGAGGGAGGAGTGGAAGGATGTGCACAACGCTGCCCAGGCTGTCTTCTGAGACTCTTCCATCTCTTAGAATTAGACCTCCCCAAACAGGAGGCAGGGACGGACAGGAGGACAGGAGGCAGACCTGCCCGGAGGGGGTGTGCTCTCGGCCTGGGGTGAGGGGTGGTGATGGGTCCTGAGGTCTGCCGCCTCTCAGACTGTGCTGTTCTAGACTCCCCAGGAGTTTACAGGAAGTGCCTAGGGGGCCACAGGCTGCCCCCCACAAAAGCACATTCTCCATTAGGCCAGGACTTGGAGAGAGGGCACAGCGTTCCATCTGACTGCCTGTCCCCGGTGGGCCCTCAGCCCTCTGAGCTCTTTCAGTCTCCCCCTTGGTATTCTAGCATCACAGCTCTGAGAGGAAGCAGCTGAGAGTATAAGGGTCTAAGATCAGCCTCCTGATGGTATAGAGATGCATGTTTCCCTGGGGACACCCCAGATTTGCTGCTCGGGCCCTAAGTCCTTCCCAGTCCTGTACCTGCACATCAGTCCCTGTGAGGTGTGGATGGGGAAGCTCTGCTGGGTGAGCAAAGGGAGGGCTTAGCTCCCAGACCAGTCCCCCGGGGCTCTGTTGACAATCAGAGCCAGTGCCACCATGGTAGCCAGTTGCTAGCTGGTAGGGCAGTCCTCTCTCTCCCCTGCCCCAGCTTTCTGGGCTTCAGGAAGGAGAAGAACAAATAGCAGGTGTGCAGGCCAAGTCGTGCTGCTCAAATTAGCTGTGTTGCTAAGGAAACAAGTCAACCATTCGAAGGAAGGAGCATTGGGTAAAGGAGATAAATCAATAAGGGATCCTATTTTTATCATTTCCCTAATGACTGTCTTGAAGCTGCGAGATGGGAAAGGGAGTGTTGGAGTGACACAGGTCCTCATTAATGGGCTTAGAGCGAGAAAGGAGTGAAGGGGTATTTGGGGAGATTGCCAAGGAAGTTTATAAAATGAGGCCCCTAGCGAGCAGACAGCGAGACTGATGCAGAGAAGAGGCATCTTTGCAGGTTTCAGAGAGTTTCCGTGGTCATTTCCTCATTCGGTCCAGTCCCTTTGTTCTCCTGCGTTTGATCCTCTCAGAAATCTTGTGCTGATTTCCATGACCCTCAGGTTGGCATGGGTTTTTGTGTTGGTTTGGTTTTTTCAGAATAGATATAGCTTTAATTGATTTTATAGTTATAAATGAATACATGCTCATTATAACACAGTGAGTAAAGGAGTAAAGAAGAAATCCTACTACCCCAAGAAAACTCATTATCCTTCTAGCAAGACAGATTTTTTTCCTTTGCTCGTAAAAAAATTTTTTTTTACATTAAAGGGGTCTGTTATGCATGCTGGTTTCTTTTTTTGAAGAGCTAATGTGTGTACACGGCATATAGCACACAAAGTTCAAATGGGTGTACTGTGTAGAGAAAGTATGGGTAGCTTTTGTAAGGATAGCTCCGGCTCTGGTTTTCCTGGGCTATTAGCCTATGAATTGATTGATTACTTTATTAATTAGTTAAAAACCAGTCATGGGGTGACCGCTGTGAGCTGGACACTGGGGTACAGAGGTCCCTGGGGCAAACAAAGCCTCTGCCCTCAGGCTCCCTCACTGTTCCATTAGCTCCATATAGTCAAAATCTCAAGCCACAGACGGTGCAGACACCAGGGAGAGAGAGTGTTCTCCAAAATGTGTTTGGTGTCAGGCACAGAATGTAATAGGAGTCTCTGAATTCCTGGGCAGAAGGCATCAGAGTCCTGCACAGACTTCCATTCTGTTTCATGAAAGGCGTTGTTCTCTGAGCCCTTGCAACACGGAGCTCCCTTTGACCTTTCCAAGCACATCTTTGCCTAGCCTGTGAGGTGCATCCTTGTGCCCTGTGGGCTGTTACTTGCAATCCAGGCTCTTCTTCTGGGAGATGTAGCAGAGCCCTTGGTAAGGCTCTTGAACTTCTGTTTCAGGGAGCGGTGCCCCTGAGTCAGATCCCAAGCTGGGGGCCCGAGCCAGGGGGAGTGACTGCAGCCTGGTCTTCGTGACAGCTCCTCAGTGGAGCTACTGCTCACGGACGGGGATGCCTCCCTTTCATTCATGCCTGCGCTTAACACCGAGTGAGCTCCTACTGTGTGCCAGGAGCTCTGCTGAGAACCACCAGTGGAGAGGTGAACAAAACTGTCCCTGCTTTCTAGGTATAGTTTCTTGGGGGAGATCAGTATGAGGGGGGATGATAAAATTGTACCATGCAGAGAGCTGTGGGGCACAGGGAGAAGCCTTTACAGACAAGGTGAATTTCACCTCCATCTTGATCTATGACCAGAAAGGAGGAGAAAGGCCATTGCAGGAGGAAGCAAAATCACTAAGATGTAAGTGCCCATTCTTTGTGCTTTCTTCAGAAAGGGAAGTGGACAAGAGGTTAAAGGAAAGGGCTGTAAGGGGGCGTGGCTAGGGCCTGGGCCGAGCTGCGTGTTCTCTCCTGCTCTCCTCTCCTAAAATTGCCGTCCCCCTCTTTCTTTCACCTAGTCACAGATACACAGAATTCCCATAGTTTCACCTTTACTTCTGCACCAAAATTTCACCTCAGATCCTTAATTGCCCCAGACATGAATTCATCCTGAGGTCGAGATGCTCTGTAACGCCTAAAGGGACATCCCTCTCCAGGGTATGTGCATTTGAAGTTTTCAAAATTTGCCACGCGGCTTGTGGGATCTTAGTTCCCTGACCAGGAATCGAACCTGTGCCCCCTGCGGTGGAAGCGCAGAGTCCTAACCACTGGACTGCCAGGGAATTTCCTGAGGTTTTCAGAATTTCAAGCCAAAGGATCACTGCTCTGACTGGGTCCTTAGCCATCAGACTACAGGCAGAGGATTTGAGTCGGGAGGATGTGGGAACAGGGTCTTCTCAGAAACTGAATTACCAAACCCTCACTTTTTTTTTTTTTTTTTTTTTTTGCGGTACGTGGCCCTCTCACTGTTGTGGCCTCTCCCGTTGCAGAGCACAGGCTCCGGACGCGCAGGCCCAGCGGCCATGGCTCACGGGCCCAGCCGCTCCGCGGCATGTGGGATCTTCCCGGACCGGGGCACAAACCCGTGTCCCCTGCATCGGCAGGCGGACTCTCAACCACTGTGCCACCAGGGAAGCCCCCAAACCCTCACTTTTAGATTCTAGCCCCCTGGGCCATAGGTGGTGCCATTTGTTGAGCCCTCATGAATTCTTGGCCATCCAGATACCTGTCTGGTTAAAGGAAGTCTGGCTTGTCAGCCTTTCTCCTGCACTGAGCGCCCGTCATGGTAATGGCCAAGGAGCTAGCCCTGTGTCCCCCAGAAGCCTCATCTGTCTGCACCTGGACATTCTGGGCTAGGTGAGCTTACCGGTCCTAGCAGGGAGCTGTATGCTTAGACTGTCTGGCCAGGAGGATGCAGGTGTGGAAGTGGGCATGAGGAATGGGGCGACAGAGGGGCTGCGGCAGCCCAAGTGGGCATTGCTGGGTGGAAAGCCTTGGAAATGCACAACCAACAGGAGCTGCCTTGCCTGAAGGTCAGGAACTAAGAGCTCCTTCACTTTTGTGTCTGTGCTTGTCCCTCGAAGGTGTTCAGGAGAAGAAACCTGTCCCCTCAGTAGATCAATGAGAGTGCGCGACATCTGCAGCTTGAATGTGAACATGCGTGTCCCCGGTCCTGCTTCCCAGGTCACGTGCTGGGCCCCTTGGACCTGCCGAGTAGCCTTCTGAACTTGTATGGGGCCTTCCAGCCATGGCAAAGGGCTGGCCAAGCCTGATACTTTGTGAATATTTTTGTTAGAGACAAGGACAGGGCGTGAAGTGGGAGAGGCATTAATTTCACTCCTGTCAGAGCCGCCATCCTCGCATCCCCCGGACCCTTGGGGACTGGCCGTGAGCTCTGCCCTTTGTATCAGGGCTTCCCAGATGTGTTCCTAGGAACAGCATCCCCAGGAGAGATGCTCTGACAGAAGGGTTATATGGTGAAGAAGTTTGGGAGTGCTGTGTCCTGTTCCCAGCCCCCTTTGGGGGAGGGGGTGCATGCTGTGTACAAGAGTATTAAATTAAAGGCTCCAAGCACCCTGCTGGGAGGAAACCTGCTGTCCTTGACCGAACCCAGGCTTTCCCTCATTCGTTTGATTGCAAGTTCCTGTAGCCCTAGTATCTCGTGGCCTGCATCTTAGAAACATGCCCCAAGTGCCCTTCACTTCTTTTGCCATTTGTCATTGGCTTGTTGTCATGTTCTTGGTTCCCTATCTGTACCGATTCCCTGGGGATGTTCTCAGGAAAGGGCATGGATTCCTGGGCCTCCACTTCTGCCACGTTCCCATCTTCATTTTACCATTCGGGTCTGGGGAATTCTGGGTGTCTGAACCAGGCCAAGGACAGGCTAGCCTATTCAGAGGGCTTATGGGACACCAGATCCTGGTGTGGTCCTGGTCATCCTGCACTTGTTCAGAGCTCTGGATTAGAGCCCATGATGGGAAGGAGGAGAACTCCCCCTGTGATTGGTGGGCACTGGTACCCCTGGGTGAGCTGTGTGTGGGGACTTGTCACAAGAAAGTAGGCTTGTAAGTGCGGTGGACATCTCTGGTGTGTATTTGCTGGCACGTTTAGCTCTCGGGCCATGCTCGGTGCCCAGAAGGACGGAAGGAGGAAGAGTGGTGAGGTGTGATGAGGCTTTTGTATGTGATGAGGCTTTGCATGTGATGAGGCTCCCCTCTGACTGAGAGGGTTTCAGCCAGCACAGTAGGGTATGGAGGCAGGAGGCTGGCTCTGAGGTCCTCTGAGCCCCGTCCATCCAGTTTTCAGATCCGGTGGCTGGGTTCTAGAGGCCAGCAGAGCTGTCCCCAGGGTATGAGTCCCGTGTGAGTGTTGGGGTGTGTGGGAAGGGAGGATGGCCAGCTGCTGGAGAATGGGCTGTGACTCAGGGTTGCATGGGGGCAGGGGGCGGGGAGCGGTGCTGCTAAATGAGAATGAACAGTTCTGGAGGCTCGGACGCGGCCGGCCATCTCACCCCCTGCAGCCTCCCATTCCAGCACCAGGACTAGAGCAGCCGCTGGGGCAGCTCACATCTTGCACGTACCACCTCTGCCCTAACCCCTCTCAGAGATGCTGCGAGTGCTTCTTTGCCACTGATGTTCACCGACACGCATGTCCTAGAGGGGATGGGGAGGCATGGGGGCGTGTTTATGATTTGCCCTCCTTCTGTACTCCCTAGGGAGGGCTCTGGGCCCTACATCCTACACAACCAGCTTGAATGTGTGGGGAGACAAGATCCCTTCCCTTCCCCCCACTTTATCAGACTTACTACTCATCTCTCCCGCCTGGATTCCAGAAGCTGCCAGATTCCAGGTTGCTCAGCAAGGCCAGTGGCAACAGCTCACTTCTGTTTGTCACAACCATAGTTATAGAATGAAATCCCACGTGCAGAGTGATCCTGGAGCCGGTGATTCCCTCTCTCTTTTCTAGAAGTCCCCCCCTCCGGCCTTCCCCTGGGCTTAACGGCACAACCTTTCTGCGGGAGTCAAGGATGCTGGCCCTAGAATCGTAGTCCTGTTTTTCAAAACGTCGCAGGGAGCCCACTCACCTGTCTTCAGAAAAATGCAACAGAAAACGAAGCCTGAATTCACTATCCATTCATTTGTAGTTTGATTCCTAGAGGCCCCGACTTTGCTGCCCTGAATGCAGACTAATGATTTGTCTGTCTGTTTCCTATAGATGTAGATGCTTAGGAGAGAGAAAGGTGGGACAAAGCCAGTTTCTCCTGGCCCCATTATAGATTTTCCTGAATTGGGTATTAAAATAAAAGGGAGCTCATGGAGAGAATTGTTCCTTTTCCAAGGGCTCTTCTTCTGTTCATTCGAGCAGAGGTTCTAGAAGAGGGCACTACAGATGTGATTCCCCGAGGCAGCAACGAACAGCCACAGCTGGATCCTTGCTGAAGCATCATTATACAGTCCGGTGGTTTGAAGACTGAGAAGAACGGGGAGCCTGCAACAGCATCAGTGTTTCTTCTTCCCTTCGTCCCACTTCCCTTTTTAGTCCTGGTTAATTCCTGGATATGTCACTGAATTCACTAAGTATCTGGAGTGTCTACCATATGTCTAATATATTATTTATTGGCTACACTCTGTCTTTTCTTGAGAAGATACTTTGTGTTCAGAGCCTAATCAGAAATGGTTACAGTTCCACATGCTAAGGACCACCCACTGTCCTACCTGCCTGTTTGCTCATATCAGTCATGCAGACTGCACAGACACAGTGTGGGTTGATAAAGTTTGTGTATTGATGTACACAGCCATCTTGGAGGCTGTGTCCCTCTCTCTTTGGTGAATGTGTTTCTTAACTCCTCCTTTCCCACGCCGTTTGAGTACATGATCTTGGCCACCATCATTGCCAACTGCATCGTCTTGGCCCTGGAGCAGCATCTTCCTGAGGATGACAAGACCCCAATGTCCCGCAGACTGGTAGGTGCCTCCTTCCTTCTCATCTTTCTTTCCCCCTGTTCTTCCTCTTGCCTGGTTCCCTTCTCCTTTGCTTCTTCACCTGGCTCCCTTCCCTTCTGTACAGTTCTGTGAGTTTGTTCTTTGCTGAGGGACAAGTTGGTAACAAGTCCCATTGGGATTCATAAAGACAAGAGGACTGACCTTTTAAATTCCTGCTCCCAGGAAGTTCTGTGTATACACTGCATGGAAGCCAGGCAAGAAGAAAGGGAGGACACGGGGCCCACACACACTTCTCTCCTCTTTCTGAGGGACTTTGGGAGTGAGAGGAAGAGGGAGAGTAAAGGAGAGAGCATGAAGGATGCTCAAAGCCTATGTGCATTCACTGTTCTGAACTTCCTAAACGTTTGTCCATATTCTCTATAAAGCAATCATCCATGTGTCTAAAGTATTCCCTCTAAAGAGGGCAAACAAAATACCTAAAATCCAATTGTACGGGTAAGTGGCTCCAGCCTGATAATCCGTGGATGAGAAAGAACTCTTAAGCTTCCAACATAAGTGAAGGCCAGCAGTGGGAAAGCTGACTCCTTCAAGGCAAAGCCAGCACAGTTGGTCATTGTCGTGGGAAGACGGCCGGCCCTGGGCATGAGACCCACATCCATCCATTTCTGCAGCTGGCTTCCCTTGCTCTTGTGCTCTCCGAGAGTCCCGCAGCACCCTCACCCGTACGTGGGGCTGGCTCAGCGCAGACGTCCAGGTGTCCTATAGGAGAGAGGAAATGTCAGAGCAGAGAGGATAGCTAGCCAGGGTGTGCCTTGGCCCGTGTCTGATGAAGCACAGTCCTCTCTGACCAGCACCTCTGTTCTTCATCCCACAGGAGAAGACAGAACCGTATTTCATCGGGATCTTTTGCTTTGAAGCTGGGATCAAAATCGTAGCCCTGGGGTTCATCTTCCATAAGGGCTCGTACCTCCGCAATGGCTGGAATGTCATGGACTTCATCGTGGTCCTCAGTGGGTGAGTCCTCTTCCTGTCTCGTCTTTGCGTGTGGAGGAGCCTGTGGGGTACCGAAGCGGCTGGTGCGAGGAACCTGGGGGAGGGAAGGCAGAATTCGGTGGAGGAAGAAGTTCAAGGGTGAGATTCCCATGGGGCTGAGCCATAGATGAGCCACCTGCAGGGGAGTGCGAGGACTCTGGAGACGCACGTGGCATTCGGCAGAGGCCATGGGCCCAAGGTCTGGCCGCTGCTGCTTCTGGTTTCCCATTCTGTGTTTGGCTAGGGATGCAGAGACGTTTCCAAGTGAGTCTTTTCACTAAAGCAAGTGGCTTGCCCTAGCCTGAGGGCGCCCCCCGCCCCCCGCAAAATGGGCCAGAAGATGCCATTAGGTGCAGTTTTCTTCTGGGGGTTGGAAAAGACTCGAAGTATATTTTCTGAACTGATAATTGAGACTCGTGTCCTGACAACAGAATTTTTTACGATTTACAGATTTATACGTATTTATTATATGAGGAGGTATAAAACTGAATCACACGAAAATGTCTGACATCGTATCCCTTTGAAAATTAACATAGTAATAATGCGTTGTGTCATAAGCAGCATATATGATGGCAGTACAGTTATATGAATATTCGATAGTTATTCTTTTTAAATGAATATAGTATACCTATACTGGGGTTGATCCAGTGCTGTTGGCAGCATATGCGATGGACCTTGGGACTGGTGATGATGGGCATTGCCTCCCTGGGCTTCTGTGGCTTCTTGTGTGTCTTTGTATCAGGTTGCTCTTGGTACCTGCAGGGGAGGGGAGCAGTCCAGGCCAGGTGGATCCTGTGTGGGTGTGGCAGCAAGGGGTGTGGCATGGAAATTCCCTTACTCGGCTGCCCAGTTGTTCAAACCTGTGAGGACAAGATGAGAGTGGAGTAGAAAAGTGAGGAGTGGGGAGATATGAGCTACCATTATGATTGACCAAAGGCAGAGGGGAGCAAAGAGGACCTTCCCCCCACACACCCAGGGAATAGCCAGAGGAGTGGGCGTAGGTAAAATCTGACAAGAGTGAGTTTGAGACTATTTGCATCTCTTCATTACGTCTTCTGCAATAGACAGAATCCTCATATGTTTAACCTTCATGTCAATTGTGATTAAGTGAAGGGGAAAAAGTTGAAGGGGTAATTGACTAGAATGTATAAATGGAAGCTCACAAGCATCGAACCCTTTAATATAGGGAACTGATAAGTAGATGGAGATGACTCTTTATGTTTAAAAATGTCTGTTGCCTTACAAAAGGATTTTCTGAAGGTTATTTTTCTAAAAGAAAATTCTACTACTGCATTTAAAGTGTGATTTAGTGTATAAAGATACACCTTCTGCATAGTGTTTCAGAAGTACATGGTCAAAGACTGCAGTACACCTGGATGATGTTTTGTGGGGTTTTCTCCCCAGCTTAACTGAAGTGCGATTGAAAAATAAAAATTGAATATATTTAAGTTGTACAATGTGACGATTTGATATATGTATACACTGTAAAATGATTACTGCAATCAAGCTAATTAACATATCCGTCACCTCTCATAGTTACTTTTTTTGTTATTTTTTGGTGGTGAGAACACTTGACATCTACACTTTTAGCAAATTTCAAGTGTGTTATACATTATTGTTTACTATAGTCACCATGGTGAATACTAGGTCTCCAGAACTTATTCATCTGTAGCTGAAAGTTTGTACTCTTTGATCAATATCTTTCCTTTTCCCCTACTCCCAGCCCCTGGTAACCACCATTCCTTCCTCTGTTACTATGACTTCGGCTTCTAAAAAAGTTAGACCTCATATATAATTGAGATCATGCAGCATTTGTCTTTCTCTATTTCACTTCACATAATATCCTTCATGTTCATCCATGTTGTTGCAAATGGCAGGATTTACTTCTTTTCAAAGGCTGAATAATATTCCTCTGTGTGTGTGTGTACCTGTATCATGGTTTCTTTATCCATTCACTCATCGATGGAAATTTAGGTTGTGTCCATATCTGGCTGTTGTGAATAATGCTGCAATGGACATGGGATTGTAGATATCTCTTCAAGATAATGATTTCATTGTCTTGGATATATATCCAGAAGTGAAATTGCTGGATTATATGGTAGTTCTATTTTTAATTCTTTTGAGGAAGTTCCATACAGTTTTCCATAGTGGCTGCGCCAATTTACATTTCCCCCAACAATGCGCAAGGGTTCCTTTTTCTCCACATCATCACCGACAATTGTTATCTTTTGACTTTTGCTAATAACTGGGTGATGTTTTAAATGTCCCTAAAATAAATAATATATACTGTACAGGTAATCCCCAACTTATGATGGTTTGACTTATGATTTTTTGACTTTCCGATGATGTGAAAGCAATGCGCATTCAGTAGAAACTGTACTTCGAATTTTGAATTTTGATCTCTTCCTGGGCTAGTGATAGGCAGTATGATACTCTCTTGTGATGCTAAGCAGCAGCAACTACAGCTCCCAGTCAGCCCTGAGGTCACGAGGATAAACAGCCGATACACTGACAACCATCGTGTACCCAAACAACCATTGCGTTTTTCACTTTCAGTATAGTATTCAATAAATAACATGAGATATTCAACACTTTATTAAAAAATAGGCTTTGTGTTAGATGATTTTGCCTAACTGTAGGCTAAAGCAAGTGTTCTAAGAATGTTTAAGGTAACTCGGCTCAGCTATGATGTAGGTTAGGTGTATTAAATGTGTTTTCGACTTACGTCGTTTTCAGCTTATGATGGGTTTATCGGGGTGTAACCTCATTGTACGTCAAGGAAGATATGTACAGTAAAAGGCCTAAATGAGTCTGAGTCATTTTAGAAATATGATTCTGTCTAAAAGAAGAGTACTGTAATGTTATATGGATTATATGCTACAATTGCATGAATTTTTTTTGTTTTTACATTTTTATTGGAGTATAATTGCTTTACATTGGTGTGTTAGTTTCTGCTTTATAACAAAGTAAATCAGTTATACATATACATATGTTCCCATATCTCTATTCTTGGTCTCATTGAGGCCTATACGTGTCAGAGGCCATTTGAAATTTCTCATCTAGTCTATTTATTTTTATTTTAAACTATTCTATGTTCATTAAGGAAAATTTGGAAAATACAGAAAAATCAAAAGAAAAAAAGCAGTCACTGATTAAGAAAAATTCCTGATTATTTTGTGGTATTTCCTTCCATCCCCTTTAATGTTAAGCAAGCTCTCCTTTCAATGCCTGTAACTGTGCTACCTTTTCTCAGTATAGTATGGGCATAGTACATAGTACTCCATATTTTGGTTAAAATCTGTAAGGACTGATTAGCAGTTTGTTAAATAGATGTACCCAGCTTACTTCTCCATTTTCGCAATTATCTGAGACTTAGATTGCTTTCTGGTTTTGGCTATTATAAATAATTATTAAAGATGCTCAATGTACATCTTTTGGATGTCACATTTTAAGAGACATTTTGACAGGTTGAAGTACCTCTAAAGGAGAATCTGCCTTTCTGGGGTGGGGCCTGGGAACCAGGATGGGTGAGGGAAGGTGGAGGAAATGGGCCAGCCATTTGATGGGACGAAAGAAGGCTGGTGGGAGCCATAAGCACTGCCTTCAAATGAGGGTTGCCAGGTGGTTGAAGGGGCAGATTTGTAGAGTCCTTTGTCAGCATGGCCAAGAAGGCCCTCTGTGTCCTCGCCTGCATGTGTGGGGTGCACACGAGTGGGTGCAGGTGCTGAGCCCTTGGCCAAGTCACTTGTCCTCTCTGCTCTCTCTCCCCCCCCAGCCTGGGCATCTCCCGTTCTTAGTGCTCTTCAAACTTTGCTGAAAGGCGACTGCTGTCCATCTGAACCAATAGGACTTTGCCCCTGTTCCTCCTGCAGCTACTCATTCTTTCTCTCCAGGGAGAGGGCTTGGCACTTTTGAGATCCGAGCTCAGGGTTGCGGTTCTGCCCCGCAGGAATGGGTAATCAGATTTTGTCTTCTGTTCACACGATGCTTTCATCTACCACATTGCATGGCTTCTAAAATGCATATTTCTCCTGCTGGAGCATCTCTAAAATCAGCCTGTGTCCTACAGTAATGGCATGATATAGTTTAATTGACAGCATTTGTCTTTCATAGTTGTAACTAAAACCACAGGGCATCTTACAACTGTTGGGGTCTTAGATGCAGTGAATATGTTGTAATACCAGCCCAGGGAAGCAGGCAGATCAGGCTTTAGATAGGAGTCATCCAGTACTCAGAGAGGTTAAGTGCTCAGCCCAAGACCACCAGCTCCTTGACAGCAGATACAGGAGTTGGAACTGTGCCCTTTGACCCAAGCCTGGTGTTTTACCTCTGCCCGGTGCAGCCCCTCCTTTAGGCTTCCTGACACCCGCCCCTGCAGCAGCCCGTGCTGGCTGCTCTGACTTCTTACCTCAGCTCCAGGTGTCACCTCACATCCGCCACCAGTGCACAGGAGGAGTGACAGGTACTAGAGCAGGACACCGCCTCAGGCTGAGGCTGTACAACTTCTCAGCTCTCAGTGTGTGATGGGAGGTGGAGGGGTGGGGGGCTGAGGTGCCAGACAGCTGGCTCAGCCAAAGACCTTCCATCACTGCCTTTTGCTCAGAGATGGGTGGATGGGAGACCTGGGCCACCACATTCTGCCTGTACTCTCGACCTTCTAACCTTTAGAATTCTTAGGTCTGTAAGCTGAGGGAGTTCCATGGTTCAGAAGGTTAATTTATGTACATTATTCGTCTAATCCTCATAATCCCCAAAATGGGATCTCGTTATCCCTGTTTTATAGATGAAGAAACTGAGGTTTAGAGAAGGTATGTGATATACTAGGAGGTACTAGAGCTGGGACTTGAGCCCGTATCTTCTGGATCCAAGTTCCTTCTTCAATGCTCATTTCCCCACACCATCAGTGACCTCACAACCTCAGAGGCTCTGTGGTTCTGTAGCTCTGTGATTGCATGTTCCTTTGGTCCCCTTGAAGCAATGTGGAATGGGCTCAGGGAGCGGCATAAGCAGGCAGATGTCCCTGACCCAGAGCTGAGGCTTCACATATGACTTGAAGAGGACCAGAGCCCCATGTGTCCATCCTAAGACTTCTCTCTGTGGGCTTGGAATACAACCAACTCTCTGCTCTGTGGTTAAGAAGGCACGTTACTTAACTCTCATGGTTTAATACATAAAAACTAAACCCGAAGTTCCAGCTTGTTTCATTAATTGGCTTGTTCATTCATTCATTCACCCATCCATCCATTCATTTATTCAACAAAACGTGTATTGTTGAATACTCAAGCAAATTCTGGGACTGAGAAACACCAGGGTTAATGTATTCTCATTTCTTCTAAAAGACAGTGGAATTTGCTATTCTTTTAACAAATTATTACCTTACATAACTTGGAATCTCTCTTGTACTGGTAACAATTCAAGAGATGCTATTTCGAACCATTTGTTAGGCCACCTGGAGAATTCTAAATTACTCGAAGTTGTTATTATATATTAGTCTTAATAATAAGTCATAGTCCCTGGAATAGATGGGCAATGATAGGGGAGGATGAGAACTCAAAGGTCCTCCTAACCCATGGGTAGGAACAGGGAAGTGAGGGCCAGGACTGTGTCTTTGAACCCTATTCATGTCTGTGCCTGATCAGAGTAGGTACTTAATACATGCTAGTAGAATGGAATCACTTGTTCCATCCCAGATTGTCTTGTCACCGATAGGATACAGAGGAGAGTGCTGGGGGCAACCTGGGGCTGGCAGTGTGGAGGGGTTGCCTATTCCCAGTCCTGCCTCTTGGTCTGGCTGAGCCAGGCAGTATCTACATCTCTCTCATGTAGCTATGACTCAGCCTGGCTGCTCACATCCTGATCACTCCATTAGAGAAATGAAAGCTGGGAACTCAGCCTCTAGGTGAGTAAGATATTGGGCTTCATATCATTTGGGCCTATTTACTAGGTTCGCAGTGTTACCTTTTGGGAATTGCTTCCTGGGTGATGGGTGCAGGGTTGGGGTCAGGGCTGAATATTGAAGACCCAACTTCCTAGAGGTGGCTATGGGTTGGGGGAGGCATATGGAGAAAGAAGCAGAAAGAGCAGAAGAATGCCTCACCTGGCATTTGCCATGTAATGAAAGCTTCTATCTATTGAGCCATATTGCAAAGACTACATTTCTATCTATATCTGTATCTATATCTATATATTTTATATCTCTACCTATTGCTCAGAACATGCTTTACTATCAGTTTTGCCAGCTTTTCTGTGGGAGATGACCTGTTTTGACTATTTTCTTAACTGCAAGAACATGGGTACAGACTCTGAAGAGTGGGCGAGTGTATCTGAGCCTGGGGTTCTGCCTCCTTCCTCTACCAAGACCATCACCCCAGGGCCCAGGTGATCACCTGTCCCTCTGTCTTCCTTCAAGTCCTTCAAGGGACGTTGTTGACGACCCACAATGCGCCAGGCACTGTGCTAGATGTGGGTGGGGCAGGGCTGAGTGTCCCCACCAGGAGGCCGCATGTCATGAAAACCCAGAAGAAGGGCATCCAACCTAGCTCTGGGGACCGGGGCAAACTTCCTGGAGGAAGTAACATTGAAACTGGGATGTGAGGGTAGGCCGTTAGGTCTTAGACAAGGAAGGAGAAGAGCTTTTCTGGGAGAAAGAATGCTACATACAAATCCTTGAAGCGGAGAGAGAGCACGCAGGATGCTTCTGGGGAGTTGGCCGGTGGAATAGTGAGCGATGCTCCCAGAGAGGTCAGCAGGGGCCAGCCGAGGCCATGAGGAGGAGCTTGTACCGTAGCCAGAAGGCAGTGGGGAGCCACTGAAGGCATTGAGCAGGGGTGGAATGATTAGTTCTAACTCAGTGCTGGATGCTGCACAGGTCTTTGTCATTCTGGAATTAACGCTGAGGAAAGGGCACGGAAAGGAGAGGGAAGCCATGGCCATACCCTTAGTTGCAGTTTGGGAGGAGGTGCATCACCCAGCAGGGAAAAGAAGGATGAAGGGAGAAGGGAACGGGGAGGAGAAGAGCCCGAGGAGATGCTGCAGAAGAGCTGGGAGCTGCTATTGGACGTCCCCACCTTCCCACCAGCGGCACAAGCAGAGCTGTTGGTAGGAGGACGGTATCTGGAGCTAAATATACACCGGCAGGTATTTTTAGAGGGTTTCTGTAAGGAGGCTGCCCTAATACACGAGTTTCCCGAGCAGCTAAAGATCGAGGAAAGCACAGTTTTCCTTCTCCAGCACCGTCTCTCCAGTGCTGAGAATGTGCGGGAGGTGTTGTGAACGCAGCCCCGGGGCCCCCAGCCCAATTTAAATCTCTGTGGTAATAGTATGATAACACTTGGTATTTATATAGCATCTCCGTGCCAGTGAGCCTGGCGAGATTTTACAGACCTGTCTTTTACTCATCCTCTCTGCTCTAAGTGGGCGAAGCAGGAAGGTGGAGAACAGGGAAGGGCTGGGTAGAGGGAGGAGACATTGGAGCTTGTCCTTTCAGCGACGGGGAAACTGAGGCGGAGTGAGGTGATATGGGGGGCTGGGAGCTACTCAGAAGACCCGAGTCAGTAGAAGGAGACCAGGTCTTTGGTGCCTTCATGCTGACTTTGGGGTGCTTCGCTAGTCCTTAAGCTCTGACTGCCTCTCAAGTTCTCTCTCCCAGCAGAGTTGGTGGCTGCTTGTCTGAAAGACCTCCACCTCCTCACCAGTTCCTCGTTCATTTCTAGCTTCACTTTGGGGGAACACAGCTGCTACTTGCAGCATCTCCGTTTGTCAGAACATTAGTTCTCTTTTAATTCCATTTCCCTCCAGATGGGTGCATGATGGAAAAGATAGAGTTAGGATATGGAATTTGGATTCAGGGGAGAGGTAGGCAGAAGGCAAAATGTGGAGCTTGGAGGTCTCTTCTTTACTCTGTGCTAATGATAAACCCAGTTCTTTTAGGGAGACCCCAGATGAGACTCCCAGGTAGTAGTTGACAGGCAGTTGAGCTGGGGTTACTCCTTGGGTGGGAGGTCATTTCTTCTTACATATGTACTCTATCCTTTTTCTGTATTGAGAGTCATCGTTGATACATTCTACAGGTATTTATTGACTACTTACTGTGTTCTGGGTGTAAGACATTGCTGTTGGGATGGTTTCTCTTTCCTAAAACATTGCTTCTTGTCACCTCCGTTGACTGATAGAAGCTCAACCTGGAGAGAACTGAGTGGGGGCCTGAATTGGTCTTGGTGTCAACAAGGAGGAAGGAAAGCCAGAGCAAGTGGAGGAAGGTCCAGACCCCCTGGGTGGTTTGGTTTCAGAGTATTTTTCTGGCTTTATATTCATTCAGGGTAACAAAGGGAAAGAAATGAGGGCCAGATGCTTTCTAAGCCAGACCGCCACCCTGGGCCTGGAGCTGCCATTGGAAGGCTGTTAAGTGCATACAGTCTTAGGCATGTGCATGACTGTGTGTGGAAGAGCGCAGCAGGGGTGAAAATTCCAAGGCAGGATTGCAAAGCAGAGATGGCTTATAGCATAAATGTTCATTCTCTAAATTTACAAGGGAGACTTGAGAATTAAAGGGAGTGTTTACATTTCCATTCTGTGGGTGATACACGTTTCCTCCTTTGGATAGAGCTTTTGTGCACTTCTGTCTGTACTGTAAATATAGTCCACAGTTCAGAGTGAAACGCAAAATGCAACAGTGCTATTCAATGTATGATTCCCTGGAGTCAGAAAATAGCAGGTGTGAGGAGTGCAGAGTGGTTAACACAGGAAGCAGTGCAGATGCTGAAATGACAAAGAGGATGTGCGGGGCTTAAGGAGAACATATAAAGGAAGGTTAAGTCTGAGGTTACTAAAATTTAACCAACAAATTTTAGACCTGGGGGAATGATAAATTTGTCCCACTTTCTGTATTTATTATTTTTCCCAGAAGAGAAAACTGAGGCCCAAGTGGCTAAGCCATGTGTCCAGGGTCTTAGAGCTGGAACGTGGTGAACGGGGACTTGGATACTGGTTTGTTAACTCCAAATCCAGGACTTGGTTGCAGCTATGCTCTACGCTCCCCGGCAGTGAGAATCTGATGATTCTTGATTGTGTTCAGGCCATTAAACTGGGGTGTTAAGAAATAAATGATTTTTGTAATTAGTTGGCTGGAATATATATATACATATACATATATATATATATAGCAATATATATGTGTGTGTGTATTTATATATATATATATATATATATATATATGCAACTTATATGGAAACAGAGTTTAGTTTAGTGGACTAAATGATTTCAGGGGCCCTGAGTCCTGGTCCTGACCCTAATATACATTCTCCCTCTGATACCTCAGTGTGATACTGGGTGATACCTAAACCATCTCAGCTTTCCTCATGAAACTTCATTTATGAAATGAAGGTAGCATCTGCACGAGCTACCTCACCAGGTCTTGCAACAAACAAATACAGTAATGATGATGCTGATACTGGTGATGATGGCTCGCATTTTACCAGGAGCTCACGTGTCTTATTTAAAATGTGGAAGCCTTCATATACTGTTGTCAGCGCTTGCATATATCATTTTAAGTATAGAAACATAAATCAAGGCAAATATTATCTCCGATTTGCAGATGAGGAATTCAGAGCTCAAAGAGGCTGTCACGTGCTCAGGGCCAAACACTTACTAAGGGGAGAGATCGGCATTTTCATTGTATTATCAGCAGTTCTAAAGCCCATGTGGTGTCTACTGTACAGCACAGCCGCCTCAGCAAAAGTGTTTGGGAAGACAATGAGCAAAATATGAAATCAGTGAGCAGAAATACTTTCCCGCCCAGGTCAGTGATATTATGAAGATAAATGTTAAAATACACACAAAGCACGTTGAGTGCCTTTTGAAAAAGATGTTTAAAAATATTCAAAATACTGTAGTTCTGTAGCTCATTCAGAATAGTCATTTACCTCCATAAGAATTGCAACTACAAAGACAAGTTTCACTGCAACTTACTGCAAATTCCAAGGCTGTGGCTGATTAAAAAATTTCCCATTAGTTGTCATTTTGCTTCAAGGCAGAAGTTTACTCCAGACTGAACGTGAGATATATCTTATTTCCTCTTAGAAGTATCTAACTTTATCAGAACTAGTCAAATCCTTTTACGGTTATTATCTACAACAGCAAAGAAATTCCAAGTAAAAGCGGAAACAAAGACCTTCATTTTTAGCCTTATCAACAATGAAAATATTACATTTTTCAATATTCTTACTTTTGTTTTATTTATTTATTTATTTATTTATTTATTTATTTATTTATTTATTTATTTATTTATTTATTTTTTGCGGTACGTGGGCCTCACCGCTGTGGCCTCTCCCGTTGCGGAGCACAGGCTCTGGACGTGCAGGCTCAGCGGCCATGGCTCACAGGCCCAGCTGCTCTACGGCATGTGGGACCCTCCTGGACCGGGGCACAAACCCACGTCCCCTGCATCGGCAGGCGGACTCTCAACCACTGTGCCACCAGGGAAGCCCCTTACTTTTATTTTTTTAATATTCCGTGTCTTTGTCTTCATCTTCTGGCCTCCCGCTTCACACAAACACACACAAGTCAGAAGGCTCTGAGTGCTACAAAGGAGGCTGAAGAGGATGCCCTTTTCCCCCCAGGGAGGAATGTCCCATCAGAAGGATCGTGCACAGAACTCTAGTCCTCGCTCTGAGGGGAGTTGACAGGAAAGGCTGAGTTCTGATGACCTTCCCCTTGTCTTTCATTTCCTTCCATCTCGGCTGCCACTCTTCTGTCAGGAGCCTGGGCCTTGGTGACAGAATGGTTAGGAGAGGGGCTCAAGGTCATGGCTTTTCTCCCTGGCCTCAAACTCTGGGACAGTGACTGGGAGGCAGAGTGACAGGTGTGGCTGCTTCACACTTCAGATGACATTTGCGGTGAAGTCTCATGATTTACGTCACTGTGGGTGGTTCCATGCATCTCACCTCCTCCCCCATCAACCCTCTAGGGCCAGGAGGGTCCTTGAGGAGTCGTTCCTTAGTCTAGGGCCACATGAGTGGCCATGGAGAGCTGAAGCTGAAACAGAACTTGTTTGGGGTATCTTTGCTGTTGAGACTTAATCAAAACTCTGGGTGAGGGGTGATAACCAGAATGATGTATCTCCTGGCCCCGGCCCACTCAGAGCTAAGCATCCCTAGCCCCCATATCTGAAACTTTGAATTATGGGGAAAGACATAGGAGGAGCCAGGAGAAGACAAGGGAGAGGGAAGGCTAGAGGCAGCCAGTATTAGTTGAGGACCTCTTATGTTCCAAACATCGTGCTGACTATAAGGGGTACAGCCCTGGATGGAGAGAGTTTCTCTTGTCTTAGAGCTTGCTGTCTAGCAGAGAAGACAGATAGTAAATTAAATTTAAATGCAATGGTGTATAAAGTGCTGCAAAGGAGAAGTGTTAACAGTGCCAGGGGGGTTTGAAATTGGGACTCTAACCTAATCTGAGGGGAAGGAGGTCAAGAAGTTGATGTTAATGTTGAAACCTGGAGATGGAGTAGCCTTTGGCTAGGAAAAGAAGACAAGAGGAAAGGGGGCAGGATGAGGAGGGTTTAGGTGGAAGGTAGGGCAGGTGTAAAGGGCTGGAGGTGGGAGAGGACCTGGCAGCTCTGGGAAACAGGAAGGCCAGTGGAACCCAACGTGTAGTGTCTGAGGTGATAGTAACCTGAGGGGAGTTGGAGAGGGGGAGGAGCCACATCATTCAGGGTCTCATTGGCATCACCAAGGGTGTTCAGTGGGAAGCCATTGACTGGTTTGAAGCAGGGAAGTAAACATATTTGCAGAAAATGACTGGGGATGGGTGATGATCCCTGAGAAAATAGAACTTCCCTGAATGATTCCAAGTCTGCTCAGAATTAGGATAGAATTAATGTTTTCGAAGAGTCCCTCCCTCTCTCCTCTGGCCTCCTCCTTCCAACACTGACCCTCAACTATAATTTTGTTTAACCTATTGGAACTGTACCAAAACCCAGTCTCTAGACCTTATCATCTAGCCCATCCTATGCTAAAAATCTGTTAGCCTTGCCCAGAGTAAAGACATAGTCCTGCCTTCTGGGTTCACACTCTGAGCATCTCCTACTGATTCAAATAATGGGTAAGAATTGATGAGTGTGTGGGCTTTTATTTTTGATGTTCAGCAGAGATATTATTTTAAAAATGCTTTTCTGAGAACACTGCTATATGATTATTATGATTTTTATTTTTCTCATAGAACAATAGTCAAAAGATCAAGCCAACCCACATGCTTGTTTATGGGATGTTTCTCTTTTTCCTGCTTTCTAAGCCCATGACACATCATGATGCTGAATCTGGATCCAAGTTGAACTCTGGTTAATAACCACGATAAATATACCATTTTGTGATTTAGGGGCCCCTTCTGGGGGGAGCTCAAAATGCTCTGTAATTCACCCTCTTCCCACTTCTCATTTGGAAAAAGGAAATAGAGGCCTCCCTCCCGATTCCTTTCCTGAGTAAGTGTTCTGTTCTCTGTTTTAGAGACAGGTCATCCGGATGGAGGCTTCACAGCTGGGCTCTGGTGCTAGCGATGGGAGGTGTTCACTGCTTACCCCAGGCTTTCCCACTGAGTACTTAAATTCACATCCCCTCTTCACATGAGTGCAGCCATCTCTCTAATGTTCCAACTTCCTCCTCCCTGCTTTTGCTTTGTTCTCCTCTTACTCTCCCTAACCTTTCTCTGTTTTCACTTTTCACCCTGGTTCAAAATAAAAGACTGGGTGAGTTGAGGACAGGTGCCATGGAAGGTGGTATATTTGTGTGTGTGTGTCCGTATGTGTTGCTAGTTCTGACAGACTCCTTCTTAGATCTCTGTCTGTAGAGTGAGTCTGACGTTCAACCCCTCTTCTCCAGCAAACAAATCCGTATATGAGGAGGGTTCTCCCTACTGGGAATCTGATAGTTCAAAGTTTGAACAGCTACTACTGAAAATAAAGGAGGAGGAATTTCCATGAGTACTTCAACTCCCCCCCAGCTGTGACTGATCTGAAACCAAACTAAAGCTAAGCACCTTGAAGTCACCCAGGAATTCAAATTTTAGGACCACAGGTAGAAAGTTAAAGCAGGAATATACCTTAAGAATACACCTTAAGAGACCCCTGGCATTATTGCAGTGGACATGCAGCTCCATGGCTGCACCTAGCATTGGCTGTTTCCTGAATAGTGTTTCCCACAAATATGTACCACAGTATCATTTTTCTAAAATGTGTGTGAGTGCCATTGTAACTTATTAGATATAAATAAATTTAGAAACATTCTTGAAGAAATGGTGGCATTGTTTTTCTCATTTAGTCAGTATAGCATAGTGGTTAACAGTTTGGGCTCTGTAGGCAAGCAAACCTGAATTCCTGTTTCTGCTCTGCTGTTTACTAGCTCTGTGGTTGTGGGCAAATGATCCAGCTTCTGTAAGTCTCAATGCCTTCATCTCTGTAAAAAAGGGGAGGTGGTGATGGATAATAACATCTGTCTGACAGAGTTGTCATGGGGCTATATTAACGAAATAACTCCTCTGGGAGGGTCAAGTGGGTCTTGGACTCTTGACATTAAAAAAGGAGCCTCACACTTGAAAGGGTAAGAATGGCTGACCCAGTGTGACCCATTGTTACAGACGAAGGGGCTGAGGCCGGAGAGGGCTTTGAGAGCTTGAACTCTAGTGTATGCCTAGTACTCTTGTCTCTGGTTGGGAGGTTACTTGCCTACAGCTAACACCTGATTTTGGTCAGGCTTATAATTTCTTGTATTCAGTCTGGCGGTATAGATATGGAGGGGAAGTAGAAGTGGAAGTTAGACCCAGTGCGTGCACTCATGAACGAAATGGTTTGATTGGAGTAGAATACATATGTATATATATCTGTACCTAAGGCAGCTCAGCACAGTGTGATCAGGACACAACCTAGTTCTGGTCAGGTGGTTCAGTCTCTAGGAGTGGCTAGAAGGGAAAGATGAAAGATGGGCCAGTGGTATCCAAGATTAGGTATTCCATAGTTAGCCTTTGGATTCTTTGTCTTTCACTGTTGATCCAAGGTAACTTGGATAGTTAAGTCTTTTTTGGTAGTTGCTTGCCCATCTTTTCTTGACCCTGTGTGTATATACACCTTGTATTACTGTCCTAAAAGAAAATGTCTTTTTGCTCAAGCATTTTCACATTGACTATAGATCTTGATTTGATTTCTGCTTGATAAAGGAGCACAATGTTAGCTCTTTAAATCTGTTCCCTGAAATTCACCAATTAAAATTTATGGATTCATAGCAAGGCTGAGAGAGACTTTGTGGGGAACTGAACAGGGAAAGAAGGTATAATAGTATATATAAGGACTCTCAGCATCCTTGGCTCTTGCTGCAAGAGGATGTGGGATGGGGGGAAAGAGATTGTTAGTCCTTTTTTCACCAGATTTCTCCTAGTAATACTTCTTCCCCATCCATCCATCCATCCATCCATCCATCCATATATTTGTCTACCCATCCACTTATCCAGCCACCCATCCATCCATCCACCCACCCACCTACCCATCCACCTATGCACCTATCCATCCACTCATCCATCTAACAAACCATCATGCATTATTTATTAAGTAAATATGGAATGCCATGCACTATATTGGATGCTGACTATATCAGTAATATAACTGTTATGGTCCATTCCCTCATGCAACTTACCATCAATCCAGGCTTAGGGAGGAATAAGGAAGCTTAGCCTGGTGTTGCCTCTACTGCACTTGGTAGAGGGGAGAAGTGGTTGTTTCGTAGATGTGTACCCATCCATTACCAACATCAAATCATACCTTAGTGAAAAGACTAAGGACTTTAGCTTTAGGTAGACCTGAACTTGAACTTCAGCTTTGCCATTCGGATGTGACTTTGGGCAAGTTATTTAGCCTGTTGGATTCTTGTTGTTGTTGTTGTTTAAGTCTAAAATACCTCTGTTGCAAGATTTATGTGCTAGATTGAGTACCACTACTTGCTCTAAGAAACAAACCCCTATATTTCAGTGGGTTAGCACAATAGATTTATCTCTGTCTCCTTGAATAGGTCAGTGTGTTCTTGGCTTTCTCTCACTTGGTCATTTAGAGACCCAGTCTCCTCCTGTCTGGTGGCTCTGCCATCTTCCAGGTTCTCATGGTTTACATCTCAATAGAAACAGAAAGAGTATGAAGAAGGCACAGTAACTTTTTACATTCATTGGCATAGAAGAGACACACATAATTTCTACTAATACCTCATTGGCAAGGACCAGCCACATGACTTAACCTAGGTGCAAAGGAGACTAGGAGATCTAATCTCTAATTGGGCAGCTGCTTCCTAGCAACAACGCTACACTGTGGAAAGGTGAGCATCAATTTTGGAGGACAGGTAGTGACCTCTTCATTGTTTATATGAAGGTTAAAAAAGAAAATGTATGTAAATTGTTGGACAGATAGTGGTATATAATAAATGTTTTCTTCTGATTATTAGTAATATCTGTTGATTCAAGCAATATTTCCTACACATGTATAAAACATTTTACTAAGTATTCAGACGAAAAAGATAAGTAGTAAGATATCTGCCCTCAAGGAGTGTCAGTCTGATACAGAGATAGCATCTGTATACAGATAGTTTTAATTTGTGCTCAAACCATTTGATCAGGAGGAAAGTTTGCAAAGAAATCTGTTCTGTCCATTTAGCTTTCCATCTCTTTGTCTACCCACCTTTTATTAAGTGCTTACTGTGTACACAGCATAGTTGTGAGTAGTAAGAGGGACAGTGATAGAGTTAAATCAGGAGGAGATGGAAGGTCATTGGGAATTTGGTTTCACTTTGCTCTAATGCTACTGTTGGGACCTATACTAGAAGCCGGTGTCAGCAGCCCTTGAACACTTTTTGCCACCTCTTTTGATCAGGCTTTGAAGATAAGGATGAGAAGCAAGTAGTTTATTTCATTTTATTTTATTTTTGTGTTGTTTTCCCAGTGGTAGTCAGCCAGCTGAGGCTATTTATAAAATGTCCATGTTGGCCTGGATATCACTGCTGGTTAACATCTGTCAGACTCCAAACTCTGTGGCCCGTAGGACAGAGGGTCAGGAGCCAGTGTCAGAGGGAAAACCAGCTTCTTAGTTTACTGATGTCTTTTCTATCCTTAGTTTGCACAAAGGTTGAGAAGTCAGATGTTTACTAGTGAACTACGCACGACTACAACAAGTAAATTGGAGTCAGTATCTTATGATTGTTCTGTTTTTGTGTGTGTGTGTGTTGCTTTCTGATTATACAGCTGAGTTTTCCCCTTTCGAAAGAACACAAAACATTAACATTTATTATAATAAATGATTTATCTGCTTTCATTTGTACAGTATTTGCTATTCATTAGACCTTATTGTTTTTCATGTTTCTTTTCCTTATTTTTTTCTGTATTGATCGGAATCTTATAATCAGTTTCTTATAATTGTCAACCAAATTATTGTCTTATGGTGGAGATACTACTTTTTATCTTTTTTGTTTTATTCCTTATCACTTCCCCCACTCCGTTGCAGGCTGTAAGCATGAATACACACAGCAGCACTAAACTTGATGCTGAGTTTATAGTTGATTTTTTTTTTTTTTTTTTGTGGTACGCGGGCCTCTCACTGTTGTGGCCTCTCCCATTGCGGAGCACAGGCTCCGGACGCGCAGGCTCAGTGGCCATGGCTCACGGGCCCACCCGCTCTGCGGCACGTGGGATCTTCCTGGACCGGGGCATGAACCCGTGTCCCCTGCATCGGCAGGTGGACTCTCAACCACTGCGCCACCAGGGAAGCCCTATAGTTGATTTTTAAGACTTACTGTATCACTGACAATTTGACTGTCAAACTGAGTCAGTGCCAGTGAGAAATTGTTTGTTGTAGTGGAAAGCCCATCCAGATCAAAACTGATCCGTTCCTAGTGCCTGTCCTTATTTTTGGTATGACGGTAGGGCTAGTTTGTAACCATCCTGAGTCTTAATCTTCTGTTCTACAAAGAGAGCAGTGCTAGCCTTCCAGGAGTGTTGAGGAGATTAAATGCAATGACATATGTGAGAGTGTCTGGTACCTTCCTTGCTTCTGCCGCCTTTTCCTGTCTACCTTCCTCCTGACTTCCGCACATCAATAGGAGGAGTCATGGAGGACCCTTATGCAGTTTATCTATATTCAGGCCGTGGTGCTGCAGAGGAGGGAGCCCATTAAAGTTTGATGGTGCTCCTGGGCACTGCTGGGCTGGAGAGGTGAAATGGAAGGGAAGAGAAGAATAAGAATAACAATCAAATTGTACAGCTTTTGAAGAAGATAGGCACAGGCTTATGGTTTATTATCTGCCCATGTGTGTGCCTGCCGATGTGTCATATATATCCTTGCCTGACGTTGTGTCAAAGTACATCTGCATCTATACTTTCATCTGTATCCACCATATCGTGTATTACCGTAAGAAGAACTCTTGAATGCAAACAGCATGACAGCTGTGTTCTCTTAGTAGCTGTTTTTCTTTATCAGGGATTTTGCTAAAAGGATTTAAAAGCCTTTTCTTTCCTTTTTAAAAGAATTTATTTTTAATTGATGTAACATTGGTTTATAATATTACCATAGCTTGTTCTAGGGGTGGGTTTCCCTGCCTTTCTGTAAACTGCTACAAAGCGATGTCTCTTTCCTTCTCTCCACCTCAGTGGCGTCCTCAGCCCCCAACCCTGACCGGTTTGGTTTTGTCTTTGCCAGGAGGACCCAACCCTTAGAACTTCCTGGGAATAAACTCCCACAGGTCATCATTTCTGGAATGCAAATCCTGGGCTTAGATGGACATTTGAAAATGAATTTGTCACAGCAGGGACAGCGACTCAGCCTTTATTTATTTGAGGGCAGACCCATTTCCCAATGGGGTAAGCTGAGACTATCTTCCCTGTATTTATGTGAAAGGAGGGAGGAAGGAGAGCCTGTTTGATGATTTTTGAAGGGCACATCTCCTCCAAATTTAATTGTGTATTAAAAACAAAAGCAAAAACAAACATCAAGGGATTTGAAAAAAGGGTGATTTTTTTTTTTAACTGAGTTCAGAGACATTCCAGAAAGGTAACTTCTCACAGCACAGTTTTTATTTATTTTTTTCTACCTCCTTGATTTTTCTCTTTGATTAAATTCTTTCCTACAAAATGACACCTTTTCCAACATCACCATTTCTATCAGTGGTGTCAGTAGTCTGTGTGGTTACAAGGAAATGACCTTGACGCGTGTCAGGGATACTAGGATCTGCTCCAGGCACCACCAGACCCTTCAGAGCCACAACCCCAGCTGCAGCCTGGAAAGTTTGGATGGATGGGCTTTAGAGAGTCTTGCATCACCTAAAATCATTTAATAATTTAATATATATGAGCATTTTCCCCCAGGAAAAGGGTCCGTAGCTTTTATCAAAGGAGCCTGTGACCCACATTTTAGGACCATTCCTTTAAGTGATCTCTAAGGAACTTACAAGTTTGAGAATTTATTTGGGTTTTATTAGCCTTCCCGTCATGTAGACATTTCTGTTACGTTTGATGTCTTCATCAACCCAAGACCTTATTTTCCTCCTGCCTATTTCTGTCATCTCTCCCCTCACTGGGATTGTCATCAGTGAGTCCCTGCCCTGCAAGGCCATCATAACTTGACTTCTGGCCACAGGTTTGCCCCAGCTCTCCTCTGTCATCACACGTGCAATTGAATCATTTCTTTCTGTATACCTCTCTCCTGATCAGGACCTTTTGACAATCTTTTCTTTCCTCTTTGGTATGGAAAAGAAGAAAAGAAACTCTTTAGCATTGCATCCCGGACACCCGTCAGCTGAATCTCCTCCCCGCCTCGTGCCCATTGCCCCTCTTGTGTCATTATTGTCACTGAAGTCTCCTTCACCCCAGCAGGGCCAGACTCAGAGGTGCCTTTCCCATCTCAAAGCTTCTTTCTGTATTCCTTCACTTGCTGTCACCCTGCTTTGTTTATATTCTGTGTGCCTTTTAATAATCTGTGCCATGATGTTCTGTGGGAACCAGCTCAAGACCTGACTCCTCAGCAAGATAGACCCCCTTCTCCAGGCTCCCTAAGCACTTAGCTGCATTTTCGCTTCATCAGCAGGTGCTGTGTTTCCTCTTTCGTTATTTCTGTGGCCCTCTTGTCTCTGCATTGAGACTGAGGATGGGACATGTACTCCTTCCTTCTTCCCTAGGGTGACTTGGGTTTTCTCAGACTCATAATAAATGCCCAGCAAAGGCAGGATGAATAAGGAGATGAAAAGCAAGGGTCTGTTGGTATCTGCTGAGTGGGGCGGGTGGGGAGAGAAACATGGACCCAGCTGAAGCCTTGAACTCCAGTTTCATAGTCTGCCCTGGTGTGTTTTCTCATCCTCAGCCCACGCAGCAGGAGTAAAAATGCAGGCCTTGGCCGAACCTTAGGCCCAGTAGTGGTGTGTGTGGGTGCTGAGCTCCTAGTCCAGCTGAGGGTGGGGAGGCTAAAGGTGGAGAATGGGGTCCCAAGGGGTGGAGTGCTTTGATCAGGACTCTGGGGGGAGGGCCTCTTCTCTTTCAGCTCATATCCCATATTAGTTATCCAGTTAACTTAGAGGAAGCTTTCTCTTTGTGCTTTGTTGTTGTTTCTTTAAAATAAATGAAGTATTAATACTGCCAATTGTCAGATTGGCTCAGATTCCTTTTCCTTCCATCAGTCTCCCTTCCCCCTTCACCCCTCCTTCCTGGACAATTAGCAAAGTGTTTGGTCTTTGGTTTGGATGAATAATTGATTCAGAAGCTTTGTGAATGATTCATGGCCCATATGGTGGGGCAACGTGTGTGTGTGTGTGTGTGTGTGTGTGTGTGTGTGTGTGTGTGTGTGTGTGTGTGTGTGTGTGTGTGTGTGTGTGTGATCAGCACCTCCTACAAAAGGTCAGAGGTTTCTCCCTGGCTCTGTGGAGGGGATGGTACAGACCATCCCCCAGGGGCAGAACAGACTGCATGTGGTCTTTCCTCTCTGTGTTCTAGCAAAGGTGAGAGGGTTGGAGCTTCCCCCGGGAAAGCAAGGTTTTCTGTGTGTGTATGCATTTCAGTCCTTCTAGATCGGTGGTTCTGGTTTTGGTCAGATTAATCAGGGAACCGGAGTTTATCCCCTTTAAATTTACCAGCTATTCACTCTTCCCAAGATGAATGGTTCATTTGATTTTCAAAGCATTTGAAAAAAGGGGGTATGTTGCCTTCCTCCCTCTGCGATACAGTAGTTCAGACCTTCCTAGTCAAGGGACATTCTTTTTCTTAACCCAGAGTCTTAACCTAGTTACGTTCTGCTGCCACGCTCTTCAGTTTCCTCATATATCTCCTCCACTGAAGACAGAGAACACCTGGTTATCATTCATTTTATAGCTTTTCCTTATCTTCAAAACCTGTCATTAAATATTTGTGTTCCTGAGACAGTGGGACTGATGCCTAGCTTGTACAAGAGCGACATCCTCTCCCTACAAACCCTCTCAGGTTTAGTCATGTTAGAAGGAAGAATTGGGACTCCTGAATATACCCTGATCTTTGGAAGCCAGCTAAGAAAAAATAATTTGGTTACCTAAACAGAGTTCATTGTTGTCTTAGGCAGTCAGACTCCACGTTTTATTTTAGGGAGTTGAGACAGAGGCAGTGTATAAGTAAAATGCAAGACTGATGAAGATATGGCAGTATGTTTGTTGGTCATTTGGAGTTTTTTCAGGAAGGTCATAAAGATATTCCCCTATATTTTCTAGTACTATTTTAAAATTATGCTTGTCATATTGATGTTCTAATCCTTCTTGAATTTATTTTTGTGTTATTATGCGAAGTATGAATATACCTATATGTTTTTCCATAGGTTTCCAACTTCATTCAGTGAATAGTACATCTTTTGCCCACTGACTGCTGATTTCTAATCAAACATTGCTAGTGTATAGGAATGTTACTATTTTTGTTTGTTGGTGTTATACCCTCCAGTCATGTCAAACCCTTTCTTTAATTGACATTCTGTTAGATTATCTATGTAGAACATTACATCAACTGCAAATAGGTGTTATTATATCTCTTTCTTTCCATTTCACGCACTCTATATAATTTTTCTTATCTTATTACACTAGCTAGAACTTCTAGGAAAATGTTGAATAATGGCAGTAATAGAAGGCGTTCATATCTTATTTCTGATATTAAAGGGAATATTTTTAAAGCTTCACCATCAAGACAGATATTTGTTATAACACTATATGTTATTGTAGATACCCTTTATAAAGTAAGTAAAGAGTAACAGTTAAATGAATTTCACCAATAGCTCAGTATTTTCATTTAATTTATAAACTCAAAGGATTTGGAAGTTCATTCTTTAGAAGGTTAAACACTGAAATTATTGTGAATGCTATTGAAAATTCATTTTAAAAGTTTAGCATTAACAATAAACTTTTAGAGTACATATTGTTTTTTAAATTAATTTTTATTGGAGTATAGTAAAATGAAAAATTTCACCTTGTTTTTAAATAATTAAAAAATTATAACCATTTTTCTTATTAAAAACAATAAACATTTATTTTGGAGTGATAATATGCATATGATTTTGGTATAATATTGGTGTTATTGTAGAAATAAAGTTTTTACTAAATTAAGAAGCCTATGGAATGGAAATTCATGGAGTTGCAAGGTACACATAATTCTTAATCACAGCCAGCAAGGTCTAGTATTCCCTAAGTTGAAATAGAAGCTGTAGACAAATAGAACCAGTAAAGAAAAAAGGTAATAAAGAAAATCCAGAAAGTCCATCAAGAAGCAAGAAAGGAGAGAAATGAAACAATAAGACAAACAGAAAATATGAATGTAGAAATAAGTCCTAGATTAATAGCAATCAGAACAAATGTAAATAGATTAAACTTACTTTTTAAAATATAAACTGTGATTTAATTTAATTTTAACTTATGTTTAAAAGATTTAGCTAAATAAAAATGATATTAGAAAATTAAAAATAGAAAGGGTGGTAAAAAAATATGCTAGACAATGTCAATAAAAAGAAAGTCTCAATAAAAAAGAAATATAATGGTTTTTAAAAAATCATTAAGGTAAAAGCATTAAAGGGGACAGTGATGACTATTCCATTCTGATAAAAGGAAAATCATTCAAGAATATGTAAAAGTTACATCTTTATATATCATCAGCATAAATATCTGTTAAATATTTAAAGGTAGCTTAATATTAATATTAATTTAAGGGTATCCTTAATATTAAAGGGTAGCTACTAAAGAGATTTCCAGCTGGTTTTGAACAAAATGCAACCAGAATTTCTTCTTTACAAAAAGGTTCAGTTCCATTTCAACACACACACACATGCATACATGCACACACGCACACATACACACACACACATGATTACCTTTAAAATTTTAAACCTTCCTACCATTGTCTTTTATCCCATGTAGTTGATGACAATTCTAATATGAACTTGATTATTTCTTTAAACAATGTTAGCATTTTCCCCTTATTTTTGGTGGTGTGAAATTTCACTAATATGTGCTTTACATTATAGTTTTTATTTATTTATTTTTATCTTTCATGCCAGTTTGGGGGACCCTTTCAATCCAGAGATTCATATCTTTATTGTTTAATTCTGGGAAGTACTTTTGAATTGTTTTTTCCTTCCTTCAAATTGCTCCTTCCTTTTTTCTCTTTTTAATATTGCTTTCTCTCCATTTTGTCTATTCTTTATTTCTAGCATTCATTATATATAACATTGGGACTTTTCTGTATATCCTCTATATCTCTTAACTTTGCTTTTTTAATTTTTTTATTGCTTTGTGTTGATTTCTGGGAACACTGCTCAGTTTTATTTTCCAGGTCTCTAATTCAACTGTCTCTCTTGCCATTCAGTTCATTTAGCCACTTAAAAATTTTTCAGTTATTGAAATCTTTATTTGCCCTATCTCTAGCAATTTTTTAAAATGCTTGTAATGTTCTCACACTTTCCCCTAAGCTAGTAATTATATGTATTCATTCTCATTGAGTGTAAGTTCTTTGTTGAGTTTGTTTCCTCACTTTGTGGTATTGAATTTCCTCAAGTATTTTGTGGTTCTCGATTGTAACATCACCTGTCATATCTGTTTGTGCAAACTGCTTGAAGGGACATTAGACTATGAGGCTAACAGGCTAACAGTCTAGTGAGAGTGTGGAGGGATGCAACCTGCTGCTGGGTGGGTCGCTCTGATGGCCAGTCGCCTGTTCCTTTCAGGCATGGAAAGGCACAAAGGGCACTGCCCCACTTTCTCACCCAACTTCCATGCCCATTGCCCTGGCTTATAGGCAGACATTCTTTTATTGCTTCCTGGTCCAAGGAGGTAAGGAAGGGAAAGAAGGGCAAGGAGGAGAGAGTAAAATGTGTGCTTGATCTTACTGCTCCTCTACCCACTGTCACCCTGTTGGTCACCCCTGGATCCCTCCGGACTCTGGTGTCCACCATCTGCAGACAGGAGCACTCACAGAGCGAGCCTGCATTTATGGGAGTGGCATCCTGCTCTGAGGTCTGGGAGCTGTGGTTTTCTTTTAAAAATCAAATTGCATCTATTTTCTGTCCTAAGGGCATTCATTACAATCTCTAGTTGACCAAAGGCCTATTTCCCTTCTTGCTTTCCAGTGTGGTTATTATATGTATTTGTAAAATGATTTCTAGGAATTGGAAAGAAGAAGAGGCCACAGTGTGTGTGCTGTCTGCCTGTCTGAGAGAGAGAAGCTGGGACAACTTATTCTACTCTCACCGATCCTCAGTTTTCTTATGTTCACAACCAGGTGGTGATAGTGGTGACACTTAGTTAATATTTGAAAGTATAGTATGTGTCAGGCATTATTCTAAGTTCACACTTTACATGTATAAACTCATCTAATTCCTCAACAACCCTATGATATATATTATTATTGCCATTTCATAGATGAAGAAACTGAGGCACAGAGAGGTTAAGTAATTTACCCAAATAAGTGGCTACCTACTTCATAGGGTTAGTTTGAGGATTATTGAATTAATACATGTAAAGCACTTAACATGGTAGTTGAAATGTGTTAAATTCATTTAAAAAATGGCAATTATCATTTTTCTCAGAGTTAACAACAGAGCTGGCTGATAACAGGCACAAAAAAATACATGGTGAATGAATGAAAAGACAGCAAAAAGTTGGTCTGCAGAAGGTCATATAGCAATCTTTGGATAGAAACCTCTATCCTGGTGCTTTCTTTTGTAATTAAAAAAATGTGGGTTTCTGGATGTTGGCCACTTGGTTCCCACCCTGCCAGCTCAGCATTTTAGATTTTTAGGTATTGGTGCTTGAGACCATTTCAACTTTTTCTGCTTTGTCATAGGGCGTGATTAACTTAGTTAATAAGTTTTAAAGAAAATCAGTTGTTTGTAATTTCTCATGTTCAGAGTACTGAAGAAGACATTAACTTTTGCTTTAAAGGAATCAGTTTTTAATTTCCATATACATATACATCACAAACACATTTACATATACTGCCTGAGAAAATTTTCCTTCCTTCAGTAGTACTGTATTAAAAACCAGTGTCCAGGGCTTCCCTGGTGGCGCAATGGTTGAGGATCCGCCTGCCGATGCAGGGGACACAGGTTCGTTCCCTAGTCCAGGAGGGTCCTACATGCCGCGGAGCGGCTGGGCCCGTGAGCCATGGCTGCTGAGCCTGCGTGTCCGGAGCCTGTGCTCCGCAACGGGAGAGGCCACAGCAGTGAGAGGCCCGCGTACCACAAAAACAAACAAACAAACAAAACCAGTGTCCAGCACAGTGTTCAGCACAGAGCAAGTGTTCGATCAAGTACTGATGAGAAAATGAGCTTGTAGTAAATGTAAATTAAATGCAAGTTTCTGCCTTCATGGGACCCAGTGGCTAGGAAGAGAGAGACTTGTAAGAAGTAACTGGAATGCATCAGTGCAGTCATGCTCTATAGAAGGTATCCTAGGAGCATGGAGGACAGAGAAGATGACTGTGTTTGGGGGAAGAAAAAAATCACAGGAGAGATAATGTTTGTTTCTGGTTGTTGTTGAAGATGGATAAGGGGTTGCCATAGAGAATGTGGGGAAGGGTATTCAGTCAGGAAAGCAGAAGATATCACCCAATATAAAGCAAACTGAATTGCAAACCCCTAAGAATCTACAAAATGAAATCTGGTCAATGGTATCATGTTAATCTGAAAAGACTTCTGCTGAATTTTGAAAAAAGATTTTGCAGAAGAGGATCACCATGGATTTTCAAAATGCAATATGATTATGCACCTCTTTGCTTAAAGCCCTTCTTTAGTCGTTCGCTGTTATCTGTAGCAGAGTACAAGAGCCATTCAAGATCCCTCCTGACCTGACCATATGCAGCCTGCCCTCCAATTATACTGGACTACTTACAGTTCCTTGAGTTTTTTTGTTTGTTTGTTTTGTTTTGTTTGCGGTACGTGGGCCTCTCACTGTTGTGGCCTCTCCCATTGTGGAGCACAGGCTCCAGACGCACAGGCTCAGCGGCCATGGCTCACAGGCCTAGCCGCTCCGTGGCATGTAGGATCTTCCCGGACCGGGGCACGAACCTGTGTCCCCTGCATCGGCAGGCGGACTCTCCACCACTGCGCCACCAGGGAAGCCCGTTCCTTGAGTTTTATGCATTTCGTGCCTCCTTCCTTTTGAACATGCTCTTTTGTCTGTTGTTACACCATGCTTGCCATGCCTTTGGCTAATTCCTCATTTCCCTCCATTCTTCCCTTCCTCCCTGGCTAGGCTCACTTGGAACTTAACTCCCACGATTGACATTAGTGTCTCCTCCACTAGATGGAGGAGGGTTTGCTTGCTGAGTTGCTTGCTGAGGGTTTGAGGGCAGGCAAGCAACCCATCTAGTGGGATATATCTTATCCTTATCTGAACTCCTTGTGTCCCTGGCACTTAGTGGTCATTCAGCAAATATTGCTGAAAAACAGATGAATGATGGAACAAGCTAATGAGTGAATTACTGAATGGCAGATGGGAAAGGGGGAAGAATTTAAGAAGGCAGGCAATGTTTCAAGGATGCTCTTAAGGCCAAATGAAGAAATGCCGAGTTGATCCAATCTTTGTCCAAGGGTAACCTTCATGGGAGGAAGAATATATCATTCCCCATCTCCTTCTCCTTCTCCAGTGGTCCTTTAACATTACTAATTCTGCATGAGCTGCTCAACTGCATGTGTCCTACGATGTCTGAGTCCCACTGAAGCTTTCCTTGAGCTGAATAAAAGCAACCTGAAAAAACTGTTAAGCTTTCTTCTTAGTTAATAGAAATCCTTCCTCAGGTCAATAACCTCTGAGTATTAGATATAAAGCCATTACATTACTTAATGGATAAAAGTCCTGTTAAAATTTACTTTTTCTCTGTATAAGACTGATGGAGAGTCTAGACTTTGCTCTCAGTTGCCGTATGTAAGAAGTGGTGTACGGTGAAGCTGTGTTATTTGACCAGGGGTCTTAAGTTCAAATAGGACAGAGGCAAAATTAGAAACCAAGATTTCTGATTTCAGGTCCCCAGTCTTACAGTAAATAAAACTGTTCTCTATTTAGTCCCTGTTTGGCCTCCATCCTCCTTATCACAACCACCAACAGATACCCAATGAATACCTGCTGTGTGGTTATGATGTGCTGGTGACACAATGCATAGTTAGAGCCTGTTTATGAGGGAAATGAAGGATCTTCACAAAACCCACCTTAATGTAAACACGTTTCCTACATACCTTGTAGAGTTGATCATAACTATGCACATACACATAATAAACATCAGAGGTCTTTGACTGGGTGCTTCATCATCAGGAATTTCCCGTCGCCTCATCTGATTTCTCCTGTGTTCACCACCATGGTCTCCATACTCTGTGGCACACAATATGTTATATGATTTTATATAGGATTGGGTTTTTTTTGTTATTTTGCGGTACGCGGGCCTCTCACTGTCGTGGCGTCTCCCGTTGCGGAGCACAGGCTCCAGACGCGCAGGCTCGGCGGCCATGGCTCACGGGCCCAGCCGCTCCGCGGCATGTGGGATCTTCCCAGACCGGGGCACGAACCCATGTCCCCTGCATCGGCAGGTGGACTCTCAACCACTGCACCACCAGGGAAGCCCATAGGATTGTTTTTATTCCTTATGTGCATAACACTTAGAAGTCATTCAGCAATATTTGATAAATATTGAACAAGCTGATGAATGAATGACAGATATGAAAATGGGGAGATTTTAGGAAGGCAGGCATATATTTCAAGAATGTTTTTAAGCTCCTAGGGGTCCTAAGATTTAACATGGTTTTAGTCAAAAATATTAACATTTCATTTTGAAAGGAGCTGAGACTTTATACTCAACATTCCATTGCCATAATAATAGCAGTTAAAAATACAACTAAAAATAGATGGAGGGAATTTCTAAGAATAGGATTTTAGAAGCTGGAGGTTGTAGGAGTTATGAGTCTCCCAATTAGTAGGTGGACAATGAAGGGGAAAAAAGGGAGAGGGGCATGGTTTCTAGTTTAGTAGTAACAGGATTGTTGCGAGCATAAACAGAAGTAAATTGATGCTCATATCCCAGATTAGTTAAGAACAGCCTAATTAGCTAATGAACAGTTCCAGTCCTGTGTTCTGAAAAGCTCAGTTTCTGGGCAAGCTGCAGTGCTTAACAGCAGCTGCAAAAGCGTATGGACACGATAACACCAAGCAGAGGAACCCATGCTGAGTTCTGACCTGCAAAAGCTGGTCTTTTTAAGTTACCCATTCTTAAAGGAATATCAGAGAACAGAGAGCATGTTTAGTAAGACTAACAGAGAGGCAACAGGACACAGCCTCCTGGACTCTGGAACCAGACTGCCTGGGGTCCATCGCAGCCCAGTCACTTACTAGCAGAGTGATCCTCAACTCCTGGTCCTCACCCCCTTGCATAGTCGTCTCCCACATTCTGTTGGTGTTGGTCTTCATGACCAAGAGAACATGGCAGAAGGGAGGGTATAACTTTTGAGGCTCAGTCATAAAAGACATTGCCACTCTGCCTGCTGTCTTGGATGACTTGCTCTGGGGAAAGCCAGCTGCCATATTCTGAGGATGCTCAATGAGCCCTGTGGAAGGTCACATGGTGAGGAACTCCTGCCAAAGCCAGGTGAGTGAGCCATCTTGGAAACCCAGGATAGTCAAGCCTCAGATAAGTGCAGCCCTTACTGACATCTTGACTACAAGACCCTGAGAGATCCTGCTCCAGGACCAGACACCTCAGTCACTCTGATTCCTGACTGCTGTGTGAGATAACACATGCTGATTGTTGTTGTAAGCGACTCCGTTTTGCTGTGCAGTGGGAGACAGCAGAAGCAAAAGACTTTGTAAAGAACTAGTTTAAAGGATACTGTTAACAGGTTTTGATTTGACAAAGAAAATAGTGGCACAGGATACTTAAAAAAGAATGTTTGCCAAAGTAACTTCTATGGAACACTAGTCCTATAAGATGCTCCATATCAAAGGGGTTTGATGTTCATATAAGTTTGGGAAATGCTGTACACTGGATCTCCTTTTGTAGATTCACAACGCTCATAAACATGTTAAAGGGTCTGAGAAGTTCTGAGTAAAGAATTTTTTGTTTGGCCCAATGTTTCTCAAATTTATATTGCCAAGAAATTTCTTTATCAAATATCACTTGGTAAAATGCTGTGGAACACCCTGTAAGAAACATTATTCTATAGCATTGATTCTTAGACTTAATAAGCCTCCACTTAAGAGAGCTTAGTGGCACTTGGAGAGCTTGTTAAAACATAGATTGCTGAGCCCCACTTTTAGAATCTCTGATTCAGGTGACCTGGGGTAGGGCCTGAGAATTAGCATTTCTAATAAGATCTCTGGTGATGGTGATACTGCTGGTATGTGAGTGTGTGCAGGGGAGGGAAGGGACCACATTTTGAGAATCACTGTAAACAGTGGATTCCAGGCTCCTTGGTAAAAGCTTTAAAGAAAGAGTATGGAAGTGGTCAATAAACACAGGAAAGAATGCTCAACATCATTAACCATTAAGGAAATGCAAATCACAACCACAGTGAGATACTCTTAACACCCAATAGGATGGTTATAGTAAAAAAGACAGACAGTAACAAGTGTTGGGCAGGAATATGGAGAAATTGGCACCCTTAAACATTTGCTGGTGGGAATGTAAAATGGTGCAGCCATGTTGGAAAACAATGTGTCAGTTCCTCAAAATAAAGTTACCACATGACCCAGCTGTTTCACTCCTAGCTATATTCTTAAGAGAAATGAAGACATGTGCCCATACAAAAAAAACTGTACATTATTCATTATAGTGAAAAATGGTAGTCACCCAAGTGTCCAAGAGCTGATGAATGGATAAACAAAATGTGATCTACTATACAATGGAAGACTATTTACCTACGAAAGGATGTTTTGATTCATGCTACAACATGGGTGACCCTTGAAAACATTATGCTAAGTGTAAGAAGTCCTTTAAAAAAAAGGCCATACATTGTATGATTCCATTTAGACGAAAAGTTCAGAATAGGCAAATCCATAGAAACAGAAAGTAGAATAGTGGTTACCCAAGGGTGGAGGGCAGGGTGTGGCGGAGAGGCTGCTAATGCATCTTTTTGCAGTGAGGAAAATATCCTGGAATTAGACAGTGCAGATGGTCAGACAACTCTGTGACTACATTAAAAACCACTGAATTGTACACTTTAAATGGGTGAGTTTTGTGGTTGTAAATTATAACTCAAAGCAGCTGTAAAAAGGAATGTGTATAGCTTCTAAATTAGCATAACAACAAAAATACAGATATCCAGTTGCGGCACATGTTGAAACTCTGTTATAATCTGTAAGGTGCCAGAGATTTGGAGGCAGTGGGCTGATACAAAGGACATTTAGATATGGATGGCCCTTTAGCTCTCTTCTCTTCCTCCTTCCCCAAGGAGATAACAAACATTACTGTTGTTTCATTGTGACTCTGAATGAGCTGAGGCAGTGATGGTAAAGCAGCAGGGTGACCTCAGACAGTTTGGAGAAAGTATAAAACCTGCCTCGGATCTGTCATTCACATGGGGCAGTAAGTGACAGCAATTTCATGCCTTACCCTTCCTGGGACTGGTTGGTTGGTTTTGGTGGTTGTTGTTGTTTGTTTTGCACTTTAAAAAGCTTAAAGTTCTAAGCTAGAACAGTGGCTCTCAAAGCTTTGGTGTGCATTAAGATCACCTGGGGCTCTTGTTTAAAAAGCAGAACTTTGGCCTTAACCCTGAGAGGATCGAGAATCTGCCCGTTAAGGAAGCACCCAGATAACCCTGATGCAGGTGGTTTCTGGACACCATTGAAAACATCTGAGCTAGAAAAACACCTAAACTGTATTGGGAAAGTACATAAATCTGTATGCGACTGATGTGAGCTACTCCAGACAGTAGTAACTCTAGGGAGGTGGAGGAAAAAACAGGTTGGGGTGGAGCTTCAGCTGTGTCTGAAATGTTCATCTGTTTTAAAAAAATGAGTTGCAGCAGTACCATACTGTCTTGATTACTGTAGCTTTGTAGTATAGTCTGAAGTCAGGGAGCCTGATTCCTCCAGCTCCGTTTTTCGTTCTCAAGATTGCTTTGGCTATTCGGGGTCTTTTGTGTTTCCATACAAATTGTGAAATTTTTTGTTCTGGTTCTGTGAAAAATGCCAGTGGTAGTTTGATAGGGATTGCATTGAATCTGTAGATTGCTTTGGGTAGTAGAGTCATTTTCACAATGTTGATTCTTCCCATCCAAGAACATCATATATCTCTCCATCTATTTGTATCATCTTTAATTTCTTTCATCAGTGTCTTATAATTTTCTGCATACAGGTCTTTTGTCTCCTTAGGTAGGTTTATTCCTAGATGTTTTATTCTTTTTGTTGCAATGGTAAATGGGAGCGTTTTCTTGATTTCACTTAGCAGAAAATGGTAACCCCTGTTAAAGATGGGACCATGTATCACTATGTACATTGCCTTATGTCCTGAATACCTGAAATATCTCATAATAAGAAATATATCAAAGGACTTTATCACCTTTGGAAGTTTAGATCGGGCTTCGTGTTTCCTGTGGGGCTATAGGTGATGGCAGCCCTCAGCTTGGAAGCCCCCTGGTGGGCCTGGCCCTGCCCATCTCCTCCCACAGGCCCTCTGCCCGGAGGGTCCCCTGGTGACTACTCCTGGCTCCACACAGAATCCATCAGGGCAGGATGCAGAAACTCTAGAAGCCCCAGGATAGAATTTCTACTGACAGAACAGGAAAGAGAGGAGCAATGAGGAAACCACAGCCTGCCTGCTTGGTCCCAGGAGACATCTGTTCTGAGAGTTTGGGGAGGATGCCATGTTTGGATCATAATAGTTGTCACTTTTTTTTCTTTTCCCTCCTAGGTTTTAAGACCCCTGCCTTTTCCCCCATCTCTAGGAGGGAGGAATTTTTGTTTCTTGGTCAAAGGCTACCTCAGCTCCCCGCTGCCCCGCCCCAATCTAATTTCTTTCTTTGCTGTTTTCTTCAGGTGTATTCTTTCCTTGGTCCCCTTTACATGTCTGGGCATGGAGGTGCAGAGGAGGTCACCAAATAGACTCCAGGGTGGCCACCTGCTGGGCTGTGCGGCTCTGTCTCGGGCTGCAGGAGAGCTGGGCTGACCAGCCTCATGGAGAGGGAAGCTGAGGCTTTGAGTGAGGGGTACAGGTGATGGGAAGCAGCCGGCTGGCCTCTGACACTTTGGTAAATGCAGAGTCCACATCCAGCAGATGCAGAGCTTGGTTTCAAAGGAGATGAATGCCAAGTCATCAAGTTTTAAAGCAGTCTCAGGCCAGCTGAGAAGCCTGCCAGCGTGTGCTGTCCCCGAGGAGGAGGGAGGTCTGGCAGAGCATGCTGGCCTGAGAATTCAGAGACCTGGGCTCTTGCCAGCTTCCTCTTTCCCCAATCCTCTGCCCTCTTCTCTGAAAGCAGGTAGTGCTGCTCTCTGTCTACCGCACGGAGGTGCTGAGAACAACATAGGGCATTTGGAAGACGGCTGATTTATCATTTTAGAGTTGCTGTATCTGCCCTCCTTCCCTCCCTCCCAGTTTCCTGCTACCCTTGGTCTCCCCACATCAGCCCCTGCTGGGGCTGGGCCCTCTCTTTTCTTTTTTCCTTTTTTTGTAAAATTTAATTTAATTTATTTTTTATACAGCAGGTTCATATTAGTTATCTATTTTATACATATTACTGTATACATGTCAATCCCACATATTACTGTATACATGTCAATCCCAATCTCCCAATTCATCACACCACCACCGCCCCCCCTTGGTGTCCATACGTTTGTTCTCTACATCTGCATCTCTATTTCTGCCTTGCAAACCAGTTCATCTGTACCATTTTTTAAGATTCCACATATATGCATTAATATATGATATTTGTGTCTCTCTTTCTGACTTACTTCACTCTGTGTGACAGTCTCTAGATCCATCCACGTCTCTACAAATGACCCAATTTTATTCCTTTTTATGGCTGAGTAATATTCCATTGTGTATGTGTACCACATCTTCTTTATACATTTGTCTGTTGATGGGCATTTAGGTTGCTTCCACGACCTGGGTATTGTAAATAGTGCTCAGTGAACATTGGGGTGCGTGTGTCTTCTTTTTTTTTTTTAACGTCTTTACAATGGTTTGTTAGTTTCTGCTGTATAACAAAGTGAATCAGCTATATGTATACATATATCCCCATTTCCCTTCCCTCTTGAGTCTCCCTCCCACCCTCCCTATCCCACCCCACTAGGTGGTCACAAAGCACCAAGCTGATCTCCCTGTGTGATGCAGCTGCTTCCCACTAGCTATCTATTTTACATTTGGTAGTGTATATATGTCCATGCCACTCTCTCACTTTGTCACAGCTTACCCTTCCCCCTCCCCATGTCCTCAAGTCCATTCTCTATGTCTACGTCTTTATTCCTGTCCTGCCCCTAAGTTTGTCAGAACCATGTTTTTTTTTTAGATTCCATATATATGTGTTAGCATACAATATTTGTTTTTCTCTTTCTGACTTACTTTACTCTGTACGACAGACTCTAGGTCCATCAACTTCACTACAAATAACTCAGTTTTGTTTCCTTTTATGGCAGAGTAATATTCCATTATATATGTGCCACATCTTCATTATCCATTCATCCGATGATGGACACTTAGGTTGCTTCCATGTCCTGGCTATTGTAAATAGTGCTGCAGTGAACTTTGTGGTACATGACTCTTTTTGAATTACGGTTTTCTCAGGGTATATGCCCAGTAGTGGGGTTGCTGGGTCATATGGTAGTTCTGTTTTTAGTTTTTTAAGGAACTTCCATACTGTTCTCCATAGTGGCTGTATCAACTTACATTCCCACCAACAGTGCAAGAGGGTTCCCATTTCTCCACACCCTCTCCAGCATTTGTTGTTTGTAGATTTTCTGATGATGCCCGTTCTAACCGGTGTGAGGTGATACCTCATGGTAGTTTTGATTTGCATTTCCCTAATAATTAGTGCTGTTGAGCAGCTTTTCATGTGCTTCTTGTGTGCCCTCTCTTTTCTATCTCAAATGGTCCCCTCCCAGATCTGCTCTCATATAGGTTTGATGCCTCTTAATGTTTCTAAGGTTACGTGAGGGATTACTGAAGGTTCAGAGTGACTCTCAGTGAATAAACAAGTGCTCATGGTCGTTCTGTGCCAAGCACTGTTCCAGCTGCCGTGGGAGATGCAATGTTAAACAGGGCCTTCTTCTCCATAAGAAAGAGTCTGCGGGGTCAGTGCACGCTCATCAATTCCTATTCTGCCTCTTCCTGTCAACGGCCCATCTTTTGGAGCATGAGATGTATAGGTGTTGGGCTATTTCAAACTGGGGGTTGGGTGTTTGCCTGGGGTCTGAAGTGGTGAGGTAGGTACTGGACTCATCCCTTTGCTGTATCCTTCATACCTGAGTTTCCCAAGTCTTACCTGTCCTTTCAAAATAAGGAATCTATTCTTCCATTCAATGTCATCCTCCCAGCCAGCAGCCCACATCCTCATCATCTCAATTACGTGGATGATTTAATAGCTCATTCGCTGGCTCCTTGCCTTCGTTTTGTCCCCAGTTTCAGTCTGTTGACTGTTATGAGACTCTTCCTACAGGCCCTTCCACAGCAAGGCATGCCCCTGAATGGGAACCTAGAATGGCCACCTGTTTCCTATGGTCCCAGGTCTGACCTCTTCTGCATGGCTTGTGAAGCCTTCCTTGATTGGTGATGCTGTCCACATCCCTGCCCTGACGCTGTAGCCACCTGCTCAGCCCTGTTCTTTTAAGCACACCTCCATCACTCTGACTGTCACAGCTCTGCTCAGCATCTGCCCTCATTGGAAATCCCTTCTGTCGTCCCTCCTTCTTCATCTCCTGTTCATCCTCAGTCTCTCCTCTCCTCAGCACCTTCTACCATGACGTCAGCTGGTTCCTCTGCCTTCAGAACCACACTTCATGTGAATTGGAAGGGATCTTCGAGTGCCTTGAGTCTTGCTTCTCTTCCGAGGCCTTGAGAGGGAAAATAACCTGCCTGTGATACATACCAGGCGATTCCAGGGCCAGGCCTCCCGTTCCTGGTCCAGCGCTCCCATCGTAACATGCCGCCTACAGATGTAGAGGAAGTGTTCTCACCCACAGCTAGCTGGGATGTTGTCATCACCAGCCACGGAGATGCAGTGGAAGTAAATAACAATGTTTGTGGAGGATTTCTTATTCACCGCCTTCTCCATGCAATTAGCACTTTGTTATAGTTTGATCTCATTAGTGTTGTCAGTTCCACACATTAAGCCCTTTATTATATCAGAATATAACACTGCGTTGTTCACTTATTACTTTATGCCTGGTAGTCAAAACTGTCTTAAATATCTTTTGTAGCCTGGAACGTCTCACATAGTTCCACGCATGAAATGGAACTCACTCTCTATTTGGGGATTCACTGGATTTCAAGGCAATTTCAGTCAAGGCTCATGTGGGAGCTGTGAGGGGGGCCCTCCCCGCCATACCAGTGTTGGCTTTGCCTGAACTCTTCTCCTGAGGCTTCCCAGAACCACCTGGTTAGAATCGGGTAGCCCCCTCCCCTCTGTTCTCATAGCACTTGATTAGTACCTTGATTGTGGCTCAATACATGTGGATAATTATGAACAAAGTCCTGCCTTTTCCTGGATTCTGAGTGTCCCAAGACATTAAGAAGTTGTGCCCCATACATGGTTGTTGAATTGAATATTAGGAATAATGACACAATTAACACCATCTTATCCACATGAGGTCTTTCTGCACAGCCCAGGGCCTCTTTCCACCAATGCAGCCAAACCCCAGGCTGGGATGCAGGCCAGGCTGAGAGGGTTTGGGCTGGTTTCCAGATGGGCAGAGGTAGTTGTATGTCTGTGAGTGTGTCTCGAACCTCCTCTCAAAGTCAAACACACAATAAATTACTTTGGTTTTATCCATCATGGTTACTTGGCTAAGTCTCTTCCTCCCTCTGTCAGCCCAGATAATGAAGAGATGACATTTTTATTGTTTACTCTGTAGCACAGAGAATAAAGCAAATTCCCAGTAACAGGGCACAGGCAGCATTTTCCAAGCACCCAAACTGCAGTGGCCTGGGAAGGAAAGGTGTGTCTGGGGGAAACAGAAAGGGAAAGCTAGGAAGAAAGAGAATTCCAACCCTGAGGGCTAAAAGGTCTAACCTCATTTTACAGATAAAGAAATGGAGGTCCAAAGAAGAGAGGCCAGCCCAAAGTCCCAGGGGAGGGGGGAGGAGAGAGCTCGGCCTTTTGGGCCCCTGTCCTGGCTCTCAGGTATCGGTTGCCCTAATACCACAGCCCTGTTAGGTTGTTAGCAGAAATGTCACACAACTGGGTTGTTTTGTGCTTTGAGGGCATTAAGCTAGGAATAGAAGTGAATGGATTAGAATAGACTTGCAGGTGATCACGGAAGGGCTGGAGAGAAGGGGAAGAAGAAGGAGTAAAGACAGAGGGGTGAGTGGTATTTGCTTCTTTTTTTTTTTAACGTCTTTATTGGAGTATAATTGCTTTACAATGGTGTGTTAGTTTCTGCTTTATAACAAAGTGAATCAGTTATACATATACATATATTCCCATATCTCTTCCCTCTTGCGTCTCCCTCCCTCCCACCCTCCCTATCCCACCCCTCTAGGTGGTCACAAAGCACCGAGCTGATCTCCCTGTGCTATGCGGCTGCTTCCCACTAGCTATCTACCTTACGTTTGGTAGTGTATATATGTCCATGCCACGCTCTCACTCTGTCACAGCTTACCCTTCCCCCTCCCCATATCCTCAAGTCCATTCTCTAGTAGGTCTGTGTCTTTATTCCCATCTTACCCCTAGGTTCTTCATGACCTTTTTTTTTTTTCTTAGATTCCATATATATGTGTTAGCATATGGTATTTGCTTTTCTCTTTCTGACTTACTTCGCTCTGTATGACAGACTCTAGGTCCATCCACCTCACTACAAATAACTCAATTTCATTTCTTTTAATGGCTGAGTAATATCCCATTGTATATATGTGCCACATCTTCTTTATCCATTCATCTGATGATGGACACTTAGGTTGCTTCCATCTCCTGGCTATTGAAAATAGAGCTGCAATGAACATTTTGGTACATGACTCTTTTTGAATTATGGTTTTCTCAGGGTACACTGATGAAAGAAATTAAAGATGATACAAATAGATGGAGAGATATACCATGTTCTTAGACTGGAGGAATCAACGTTGTGAAAATGACTCTACTACCCGAAGCAATCTACAGATTCCATGCAATCCCTATCAAACTACCAATGGCATTTTTCACAGAACTAGAACAAAAAATTTCACAATTTGTATAGAAACACAAAAGACCCCGAATAGCCAAAGCAATCTTGAGAACGAAAAATGGAGCTGGAGGAATCAGGCTCCCTGACTTCAGGCTATACTACAAAGCTACAGTAATCAAGACAGTATGGTACTGGCACAAAAACAGAAAGATAGATCAATGGAACACGATAGAAAGCCCAGAGATAAACCCATGCACATATGAACACCTTATCTTTGATAAAGGAGGCAAGAATATACAGTGGAGAAAAGACAGCCTCTTCAGTAAGTGGTGCTGGGAAAACTGGACAGGTACATGTAAAAGTATGAGATTAGAACACTCCCTAACACCATACACAAAAATAAGCTCAAAATGGATTAAAGACCTAAATGTAAGGCCAGAAACTGTCAAACTCTTAGAGGAAAACATAGGCAGAACACTCTATGACATAAATCACAGCAAGATCCTTTTTGACCCACCTCCTAGAGAAATGGAAAGAAAAACAAAAGTAAACAAATGGGACCTAATGAAACTTCAAAGCTTTTGCACAGCAAAGGAAACCATAAACAAGGCCAAAAGACAACCCTCAGAATGGGAGAAAATATTTGCAAATGAAGCAACTGACAAAGGATTAATCTCCAAAATTTACAAGCTGCTCATGCAGCTCAATAACAAAAAAACAAACAACCCAATCCAAAAATGGGTAGACGACCTAAGTAGACATTTCTCCAAAGAAGGTATACAGATTGCCAACAAACACATGAAAGAATGCTCAACATCATTAATCATTAGAGAAATGCAAATGAAAACTACAATGAGATATCATCTGACACCAGTCAGAATGGCCATCATCAAAAAATCTAGAAACAATAAATGCTGGGGAGGGTGTGGAGAAAAGGGAACCCTCTTGTACTGTTGGTGGGAATGTGAATTGGTACAGCCACTATGGAGAACAGTATGGAGGTTCCTTAAAAAACTACAAATAGAACTACCATATGACCCAGCAATCCCACTACTGGGCATATACCCTGGTATTTGCTTCTGATTCAGGATACTTTCCTCCTCTGGAAAGAAGAACAAGCAAGAGAATGAGAGAAGGCAGAGTCATGCCACAAGAATCAGGGCTGGGGAGGTGTAGATAAACAGCTCCCCACCAGGCTGCTTCCAGTTTCATCTCTTTCCCTTATAATGATATTGCCGCAACTGTAGAGCTTTCTGGAAACTTATAGGGAGTGAATCTTTGCAAAGGGGGAGGAGGGAAGAGGAGGAATTACCCTTGGGTTCCCATGATACTTACTGGAGCAAGCGGCGTTGGCAGAAGGAGCTGTTGATGAGTGGAGCCCCACGGGGCTGGACGCGTATCTTCTGGTGGGGGAACGGAGTAGATAATAATGATTAGATTTCCCCAAATCCCTAATTAAGTAGATCCAAAGTCCTACATAAATGAAATAGAAAGGGAGAATTGTAAAGTTCTGAATTAGGATTTCATAATTGATTAACTTAAGAACCAGATAGCAGAGCTATGGCTTTCCAGCAATGCATATGAGAAAGACTGGTGTTTTCTGGTTTAACTAATGTCATCTTAATTTGCATTAGTATTGTAGAAATACTGGATCCAAAGGAAAGGCAGTAATAGTATGTGTGTTCTTTTGACTTCACTCTCCATGTAAATGATGTGTTAATTCAAGGTGCATACTGTTCAAGGTATATACTGTTTCCTGTATACTGTATAAGGGGCGCAGACTGTCTAGAATCCCCTCAGAGGAGCGTGGCAGCGGAGTGTGGAGCTCTGGAAACCAGAGTACCTTTCTAACAGGTGCTTTTAAGTGTTTAGTAAATGGCGAACGCTGTGATGAGTTCAGGGGACACAGATGGAAGATGCGGCCTCTTCCTGAAGGAGTCCAAGTATCTTGGGAAATTAGACCTGGACTCCAACCATTACCATAGGGTGGTGAGGCTGTAAGATGGGTAAGTACAAGGTGCTCAGGGAGCATGAAAGAGGAAGCATCTAGCTCTTCTTGGAAGAGTCAGGGAAAGAGCCCCCACAGAGGAGCTGTTGCTTGAATGGAGACATTCAGAAGGGGCTCCTCAGCTGCACAGTGGGGCTGGGGAAGAAAGCCATACAGAGGGAACACAAGCAAAGGCACGGAGGCGAGAGCAAGCCTGCTGAATTTGGAGAACAGCATGCCTGGAGTGTGCAGGGACTGGACCGTAGGGAGGTCAAGCATGGTGGTTCCAGAGGTAGACCAATAGGCAGGTTCCTAATGGGAACCTTAGGGTCTTGTGTTCCATGATAACACATTTGGATTTTATTATGAAGACAACAGAGGATCATTAAAGGGTTAAAGCAAGAGAGAAAGCATTCCTGGTTAGGTAAACCTTCCAATTCGCCAAGACTTAGATTCTTGCCGTGGTACAAGTGAGTGGGTGATGCTGGTTAGGGAGGAAGAAGTAAGACTCGAGCCCCGAGGACCAGTTAGGAGGCTCTCCTTTACGCGTGTTACTGTCTAGAAAAAAATGGAGGTATGAATCTGGACTGTGTCAGTGAGACCAGAGAAGAGGGGACAGATATAATTTAGGGATCCTGCACAGTTGCCCGGCTAGCTCAGTCAGTAGAGCATGAGACTCTTAATTTAGGGATCCTTCAATTGGGAGTATGAGGGAGAGGGAAGAATCAAAGATGAGTCCCAGATTTGGCAAGGTTGGGGGGGGGTGGACTCCTTCCCTGAGAGAGAGGATAACACACTAGATGAGGAGCACCCAGGAGTGGGGGAATGAGGATGATTCTGTCTTTGTTGGATTGGATATGCCTTTTGGACCACTGGGTATGGCACCCTGGTCAAAGGCTGGAGGTCAGTTCAGGGGTCTGTGTGGACATCTGTGGTTCATCGGTGTGTGGTTGCCATATGCAACCATAGACATGGATCAGGTTGTCCCAGGAGAGTGGCAGAGAGAGAAGAGGCTGAGGATGGACTCCAGAGGACCCTGCATTAAACAGGTGCAGAAAACATGGGCAACCTGGAGGGGAGGCTGAGAGGCAGCAGGCAGAGAGTGGGAGACAGATTAGCAGAGACCATTAGCAGGGGGTACTTTACAGAAGAAGCAAATGGTTAACAGGGTGAAATGTGAGGAGGGAAATCACTGCTGGCATTTGCTTGAGAAACCCTGACCTTTTTCTGCTTCCTTGCTAGAGATAAGTGCCTTTTCTTTGCAGGAGGCAGTAATATACAGGGGCCCTGCCCCTCTGGAATGAATTGTTATTGTTCCATGTCTTAGATTCCATACGTAAAGTCCATTCTGGGTGTAGGCTTTCTTGAAAGAGCAGACAAGTCACCCTTGGGAAGTTTGCACTGAGAAGCAGAGGGGGCTAGGTGCAACGGGTTAGTGCCTTAATTTTACCAAGACTCTCTGAGCTCCTTGGAAGGCAAGCTTTATTTCTATATAAATAGAAAATATTATTATTATTACATTCTCATGCTGTATCAGAGTCAAACACTGGAGTCCTCAATACTGTTTATTTCTTTGGGCTTCTGGAGGGGTGGGGAAGAATGGGATGTTTAGGTTGCTACGTGATTGTGCTTCTAAAACTAATGAAATTCCCCAGTGGCTTTCTCTCCTGTTTCTTGGTTAGCGTGAGAGGATGCCAAGGTCAAGTTATGGATGACGGGCTATGACTCATGGTGGCCTCAGGGCAGCCTGTTGGGGGAGGACAGGAGAAACTCTCCCTCTCGAGTCCTCCTCCCTGCATCCCCTTAGGGCTCACTCTTTGGAAAATTGCAGGAAAAACTGGGCCTCCCTCTGCCTGAATTGAAATGCCTTGAGAGGTAGTCAGCCCCTGTGGTTGCTATGGTGATGGTGGGCGGTTGAGGGGAGGTAGTGATGCAGCGTTTGGCCTGTGTGGCTGAGGTCTCCAGAGCAGGCGACTTGAAGCCCGGGCTCTGATGCTCTCCACAATTCATTTTGGATTCCAGAGGGTCACTTGCTGCAGTGTCGAAGTCTCCAGACAGGCCAGCCACGTTCAGCCAGCTGAATCCGTCACTATTGAAAATGCATCTCGCAGGCCAAATTTTGTTAGGTGCTCATGGGATTAGGAGCTCCACAGTGACTTTGATGGAGGAAGGGGTGTGTGGAAGAGAGCTCTGAGCAGGGCAGAGGTGGGTGGTTATAGCCTCTGAAAACTGAAAATGGCCTTTGAGATTATCTAGTTCATCAAACTCTTCAACAGCATCCCTGATGTCTGGTCATCAAGCCCCTGCTTGGACTCTCCCTGTGATGAAGAGCTCACTACTGGGCAAGGCACACCGTTGCATTGTTAGTTCCTAGGTACCCCTCTCCCCATCCTCCCTCCCTCCATTCCTTTCTGTCTGTCTGTCTGTCTTTCTTGGCAAAATCTGGCCCCTTCTAATTTGATCCACTGGCTCAAGTAACACCGAGAAGAAAAGCAGTGTAAGTCTTCATCCAAGCGATAGCCACTTGCTACCAAACAAAACATTCATGCTTTTCTCAATTTCTTCTCACCTGACATTTCAAGACAAGACTCCTTGTGCTACCCCATCCCCCATGTTTCCCAGTATTGCTCTTAAAATATGACACCTAGAACTGAACATTGTACTCCACTGGTCTGACCCATGTAGCAAACTTGCGGATGGTACCACACATCTGTGAACACAGTCGGGGCTTACGTTTTAGTCCCCCCATCACACCCTTGGCTGATTGTCTGTCATCCTCAGATCTTTTACATATGAACAGCTGTCATTGTTCTCTACTGTTCTACTTTTTTTTTTTTTTGCTGTTGTCATCTAAGCTGTTGATGAATATGTTGAAATGGACAGAAATAATGATGATAGAACTCAGTGGCACACCTCTAGAGACCTCCCTATAGGTTGAAATTGATAACATAATTACATTAACAGCTAATGTTTGCTGCTTCTCTATCTCTCTGTCTATCTCTCTATCCATCCATCTAATCAACCTCCTGTGGTCTTCTGAGTTGGTTGCTATTATTTAATGATAATAGTATTTTTCTGATGAGGATATGGAACCCCACAGAGAGGTTAAGTAAGTTACCTAAGGTCTCACAGGCTCTAAATAGCAAAGTCAGAATTTGAACTCCATATTTTATTCACTGATCAGTATAATTTGGGCAAGATTTTTCAAATGTCAGCAACTCACCCAATGGTATTGTCCACAACTCTGATAGCATAAGAGATTTTGTCAGAGGGCTTACTGAAATACAGGGCTACCAAATTGTAAGCATGTTCCTGATTTATTCATCCAATAACCCTTTAAAAACAAGAAACAAGGTTAGCTTAGTTCAGTGTGTTCCAAGCAATCCCATGCTAATTCCTGGTAATAAAAAACAATGATAATAGTGATAGGAATAGTCCTCACATTTACTGAGCCCTCCTCACCTCTGCTAGGAACTGAGCTAAGCTTTCCCATGCATTATTTGATCATCTTGCTTTCTCATCACTCACAAACTGTTTACCAATATATTGCTAAATTCCTCCGGGGTTGACAATGAGCTTACTTGTTACCATTCTAGAATCTTCTCTTTGGCAATCAAGACATTTGTTCAGGTTTTTAAGGCCTCTGTTTTTATCCCCAATTTCTCACAAGCAATTTGGATGTTCTTTCAGTGCTGAGTCTAAACGAGCATTGAACGTGGGAGCTGGAGACTGGGTTCAAGTCCAGTTCTACTGTAGCTTTTTATCTATGGGACGAACAACAGATCACTCAATCTTCTTGAGCTCTGGTCTCCTCATCCTTAAGATGGGGACAATAATCCTGTGCAGAATATTTCTAGGGATTTTGAAATACTCGTGTTGGGAGAATGTTTATGCTTCTCAAACTTGAAAGTTCCAGACATATTTGAGCTATTGTTATTATCTAAAATGGTTAGGGATTCTCTCTTATATTATTTCCTACCTGGGTTTCACTTTTCTCTTAACAAAATTTGCCCTACCCTTTTTTATTTATTTTATATATTTATAAGACACACAGAAATATGGCCGAATATTAGTCGCCAGACCCAGAAAGAGGTACCCGCTAGTCATCTTCCCTACTGTTTTAGCTTGAGGTGCAAGAAGTGGGGTTGCAGACTCAAGGAGTTCCTAACTGACAGAAGTCCTCAAAGAAGCAAATCACATTAATCCCAGAAGGAGGGGACCATATGCATAGATTTTCTTTTTTTTTTTTCTTTATTCTTCCACCCTCCCCGTGTCAGCAGAATAATCTGGTTACCCCTGCACTTTCTTCTGGTGTTACTGTGGGAAGGTGGGCTGCATACAGAGAGCAACCAGCTTTTTTCCCCTATGGGCAGCAGCCTCATTTTCTCATTGGGAAAACTAAGACGCAAAAGAATGGGCTTACGTGGTGTCATACCTCAGCAGAGCTGCCGTGTTCTATCCCTGCTCTTAGCTCTCGGAAGATGCGCTCCATTCGATTGTAAGCCCTGATCTCATGACCATCTTGCTTGCCATTGCATCCTAGCTCCTCACATTGTCTGCTACCTGGTACACATGAAATGTCAGCGTACATTCATGCAGGAAGTAATGAACAAAGGAATGAAGGGAGAAATCGTTTTCATGGAAACTGTGGCTTTTGCCATGACATACAATCTTTCTTAAGCTTTGTGATGAGGAGTCCCAGAAAGGAGTTCATCAGAAAAGCTCCACCCATCTTTACTCTTTAAATCCTATCCAAAAGAATGGAAATGTTCTGAGATTGTTGGAAACATGGGCCTAGATGAGCAAATGATTTTGGAGTGGTGTAGGAATGCTTGGGCCTCCAGCTGCTGTCATGGGTGAAGGGTACTGCAGGAGTAAGATGCAGGATGGATTTTCTGCTTCAAATGTGGATATACTAGAGTGTTCCAGGGCATCTTCTTACTGGATGTCTTGCAGGGTGGCATCAACACCCCTCACCTCATCCCTCTGGGGCGGTAGTGGTGCGGTGTACCTTCATGCAGGGTTTGCACTGAACACTAAATTCCCAAGACGTTGCATTCTCATCCATTATCGTCCAGATATCGTCGGTATCTCTAGGAGAGAGTCTTGCTTCCTCATGTCCCCATAATAGTCACCTCTAAGCAAGAATATAAATAAGAGGCAAAAAAATCAGGCTTCCTCCGTAATCACAGCAGATCCAAACTGTTGGAAGGGATGGGGTGTGGAGGGGGGCGGCGTGTGGGTGGAGTCAGCAGTTTGTCTCCCCTGGACAGCTCATCCCCAGAGAAGCCCTGCGGACACTGGTCTTTTGAATGCACTTCTTCCCATAATAGTATCAGGACCTTCTCTCCCAAAGAGGGGTCCCCCTGAAGTGCGAATCCACTTCCTGCGGATTCTCTTGGAGGGTGCATGGCCTCAGGCCACATTGTGGGGCTGCTGGGCAGAAGTCGGGTGGGGTCAGTTGGGTGGTCATATTGAGGAAACAAGATGCTGAAGCTTCCAGTTCTGATGGGCCTATGTTCCTAATTACTGGGCTGGAGACCGGAATGCGTGCAGTATTGCTGCCGCGGCTGCTGCTACCAAGAAGTGTAAAACGAGACTTTGGAGAGAGAACCAGAGATAACTTGCTAGTTCACAGCCTTTCCCACAGTTCACACAGAATTTTTAGTCCCCCTTCCCCATCCCCACGGCTTTTCTTTTAAATGTGTCAGAGACAGTGAGATGAGCGGGAGGGGCATCACGCGGTGTAAGGATGGGAGCTGCGGGGCAACCCCCGCCCCCCAGCTCTGGGAGCAGGGGCTCTGGCGAGGGCTGGGGGTGCACGGATCAGCTCAGGGGGAGCATGAGGTCGGCATTCCCACAGTTCTCCTCCCTGGGACCCTGGTTCCTGGCCTCCAGAAGGTCCAGCCTGTCGGCCTTCAGCAGGGCTTTCCTCTGACAGTCATGTGGGCTCCTCTAGTGATGAGGTTGTTGAGAGGTGCAAACAGCAGGTGTGGAGGGGCCGGTAGAGAGGGATGTGTGGGAAGCCTCTGTATTTGGCTCAGGAGCACCTCCTGATTTTTCTCTAGAGCCTTCGTTTCCCCTCTGGAAAGTTACACCAGCAAATCGAACCTTCCTGCGGTCACCCTTTGCCATACGGTGGCTGCCTCAATCCTTTTTGACAGCTTTGGGCATTTTAATCGTCCTTCTGCTGACAACCATGTGGGGTAGACGCATCCTGTCAACATGCCGAGTGTTCTGAGAAGATGGAGATAATGAACTTCCTTTTCACCCCACTTACTGTCACCAAGTTCACAGCCTCCTTGCTCCTCTGCCCAGGCGTCTCTCCTCTCTCTGGCCACTCGTTCAACCACTGCTGGACGACCTTCCAAAGCCTAGCTTTGCTCACACTGTCCCCCTGGTCAAGAACCATCCATGGCTCCCGTCTCTCAGGGGGGACGTCTGAGCTGGCTGAGCAGTGGGTTGTGGGAAAGGACTCAGGATACCTTAAGGGAGTGAAATGGCTGCTGAGAAGGGGATAAGGCCATCCAGTCCTCTGTAACCAGAATTTAAGGTCCCAAACAAGTGACAAAAAGGAGTGGTTACACATAAAATTGTCCAGAATAACTAGGGTTTGGCCTAAAGAAAAGTTACAGGACATGAGAGAAGAAATAAGGATGTAAGCCTGGAGAAGACCAGGAGTGCGGACCTTTGAACACTTGAAGGACAGTCTTGCAGCTCCATTAAGAGGGGGTTCCTTTATATAACCTCAAGGTCAGGGGTGGGCTGCCTTGGAACACTATATAGTGGCTTGGAGTTTGGGCTTGATGTTTTCCAAGATCGTTTCCAACTTGAGGTTGATCTAGTTCTCTTCCCTGCAACATACATTTATTGACTACTTAGTGTGTGCCAGGTACCTTGTCATAGGCAATGTTCATGTCCCCCCCAAATTCATATATTGAAACCTAATCCCCAAGGTGATGATACTTGTAATTGGGACTTCGGAGGTGATCGGTTAGTGGGATTAGTTTCCTAATAAGAAGAGGCCCCAGAAAGCTCCCCCAACCCCTTCCTCCATGTGGGGACACAGCAAAAAGGTGGTAGTCTATGAATCAGGAAACATGTTTCACCAGATACCAAATAGGCCGCCACCTTGATCTTGGACTTCCCAGCCTCCAGAACTGTGAGAAATACATTTCTGTTGTTTTAGCCACCCAGTCTGGTATTATGTCATAGCAGCCCAAACAGACTAAGACATACTTTATTCCATATTGTACTGGAACTGTGGCACAGGCCTTGCCCTCAGAGAACTCAGTCTAGTAGGGAAGACAGATAAGAAGAATGAGTTACTAGATAGAAGATGGGGGAAAGGGTGATTTGGGAAGACTTCCTAAAGGAAGTTCATGCTGAACAGACTTTTGAGGGAAATGTTTTGGAGGAGCAGGTTACACCCAGACAAGGCAACGTACATGCAGAGGCATTGACATGTGAGAGCCTGACACCTGTAGGAAAACTTAATTAGTTCAGGTGATTGGAGGGTGGGGTGGGGGAGGTGTGGGAACAGGCTGGGCTAGATCATGGTGTTATTTGAAAGTCAACATGGAGGTATGGGAGGATTTAAAATGGGAAGTGGCATATTAGGCTTGCATTTTAGAAAGATCATTCTAGTAATGGTCTGGAGATAGGATTGTGGGAGAAGAGGGCAGCAAGACAGAGAGAAACCACTAGGTAGTGACCTGAAAAATGATGAGGACATGGGCAGTGAGGATAGGGAGACTAACGGAGACAAAGCTACAGGAATTACTGTAAGACAATATCTAGAGAAAGACAGAAGAGGTGACATTTCAGGTGACACCTGAATGATGAGAAGAAAGCAGCCATGTGAAAATGTGGAATGAAGAGAGTTCCAAACCAAAGGACCAGCAAAGCCCTTGAACCAGAAATAAATCTGGAATGTTCGAGAAACAGAGTGGAGACTGGTATGGCTGGATCACAGAGGGTGGTGGAGAAAGTGGAGGGACACGAGGTGAGAGAGCGGCAGGGCCCAAATCACGCAGGACCTGATCCGTGGGAAGTCGTTGTTGAAAGCATGGGGAGAAGCTAGAGCATTTTAGGCAAGTTGATGTGATCTACGCTTTAGGGAAGTTCACTCTGCCATGTGGAGAAAGCACTGTGGAGGATGCATGCAGGCCTGAAGCCCTGTAGGAGGTGGTTGGACTGCAGAGTGGAAGTGCCCAACTGGGGACTGGAGATGCAAGGAGAGAGGTCTGCCCTGCAGATCAAGATGGGATTGGGGGTGGGGGTGGGGTCATTAGTATCTAAGTGATAGAAACCTGGTTTCACTGAGGCCACTGAGGGAGAATGTGTGAATTGACAAAAAAGGGAGGAGGGTGCAAGTATGAAACCTTGGGAAACACTGCTTTTCAAGGAGGGTGGAGGAAGAGGAGTGGCCAGAGGGAAAAAGGTAACTCAGAAGGAAAAGGAGGAATTTCAAAGAGAGAGCACCAAAGCCTACAGATTTAGAAAGTGCTATAATAAGAATACCAACAAGTACATGTTGGATTTGGGGGCGTGGAGGCCATTGATGACCTTTAATGAGAATCACTCTCATAGAGTGGTGAGGGAAGAGGCCAGAGGGCAGTGGGCTGAGGAGGTAGAGTGGCTATGTTGACCAGCTTCAGAGGCTGGATAGCGAAGTAAGGTGAAGAAGGGCCCCTTGAGCACCCAGGGAAGAGCTGTGTCAACAGATAGAGATTAAGGAGTGGAAGAAACAGGAGAGGGGCACCCATAGCGCAGGACCCCTGAGGATGCGGAACACAGGGCCTCAGATGAGGATTTGATGTGAGGAACAGTGTCACCTCTGCCCAGTCCGTGTTGGTACTAGAGGGTTGGATTGTTTTAAGTTAAGGATCCAATGACTATTGGAGAGTTTTTTTACATGTGTTATATTTTAGTCATATTTTCAGATTTATCAATCAAAACATGTCTTGATATGAATGTAAAAATCCCCACCCAGTTCAGTGGCCCTCCTGGATGGGGCCATGAAGAGTGCTTTTGTGAAAGCCTGTGAGTTGTTCTCTATGATGCTAACTTCAGAAGGTTGGGGAGATACTCCAAGCAACCTTGCCTTTTTTTTTTATAGTTATGTTTTTCTGATTATGGAAGGAATACATTCTCAGTAAAGAAAATTTGCAAAGTACAGATAAGCATAAAGAAAATATATGTAACCTGTAGTTCCCACCACCTAACGATGATCACTGTCCCCATTTGGGTGTATTTCCTTCCAGTCTTTTCTCTGCTCTTACACATTGCACATTGTTGAATTTATATTGTACATAAAATATTTTTCCTTTAAAATTACACTGTTTTTCCCTTTAAGACTATGTGATGAATTTTCCCGTATTATTAAAAGTAATATAGAAATAGTATTTTAAAGGCTGCATACTATTTCACTGAGGGCACTATACTTTCTTTGCTCAACCATTCCCCTCTTGTTATAACACTAAAGACTCCCTGTGGAAAATGGTATGGTGGTTCCTCAAAAAATTAAACACAGAATTACTATATAACTCAGCAGTTCCACTTCTGGGTATATACCCAAAATAATTGAAAGAAGGGACTTGAACAGGTATTTGTACACCAGTGTTTGTAGCAGCATTATTTTACAATTGCCAAAAGGTGGAAGCAACCCAGGTGTCCATTGACAGATGAGCGGATAAACAAAATGTGGTACAGAAATACAATGGAATATCATGCAGCTTTAAAAAGAAAGAAAATTCTAATATGTGCAAAACACGGATGAATCTTGAAGACATTATGCGGAGTGAAATAAGCCAGTCACAAAAGGACAAATATTGTAATTCCACTTACTTGAGGTACCTAGAGTAGTCAAATTTGTAGAAACAGAAAATAGAATGGTAGTTAGCAGGGGCTGGGGGAAGGAGAGAATGGGGACTTAGTGTTTAATGAGTACAGTTTCAGTTTTATGAGGTGAAAAGAGTTCTGAGGGTGGATGGTGGTGATGTTTGCACAGCAATGTAAATGTACTTAATGACACAGAACTGTACACTTAAAAATGGTTAAGCTGGTAAATTTCATATTATGTATGTTTTACCACAATTAAAAAAAAACCCCACTAAGGAGTCTGATATGTTTTGAAGTCAAGTTTACTGAGGTATAATTTACATATAGTGAAATCCATCCTTTTTAGGTATACCATTCTGTGTGTTTCGACAGATGTATGTGGTCAGCTAACCACCACCACAATCAAGATATAGAATATTTCTTTCACTCTGAAAGTTCCCTCAAGCCTGTTTATTGTCCGTCCTCTTTCCCCGGCCTCAGACCCTAGCAATTACTGCTCTGTTGTGTCCTTATGGTTTTGCCTTTTCCAGAATATCGTATAAATGGAATCATTTAGCATGTCATCTTTTCACTCTTGCTTCTTGCATTTAACATAATGCTTTTGAGATCCATCCATGTTGTTGCATATGCCAAAAATCCATTCCTTTTTATTGCTGCCTAGTGTTCAATTGTATGAGTGTATCACAATTTGTTTATTAATCATTTGAGGGACATTTGTAATGTTTCCAGTTTGGGGCAATTATGAATCTAACTGTGATAAGTAACTATTCACTGCTGGGTTATATAGCAAGTGTATGTTTAACTCTAAGCAGCTGCCAAACTGTTTTCCAAAATGGCTGTACTGTTTTGTAGTCCCACTAGCAATATACAAGAGTTCCAGTTGCTCCACAATCTTACCAGCATTTGCCATTGTCAGGCTTTTTACTGTTTTGTTTCATTTCTATTTTAGCCTTCTAGTAGGGGTGTAGTAATAACTATCATAGTTTTAATTAGCATTTCCCTAGTGATTAATAATGGTGCATCTTTTTTTGTGCTTATTTGCCGTCCACATCTCTCTTTGGTGCAGCATCTATTCACTTCTTTTGACTATTTTTTAATTGGGTTATTTGTTTTCTTATTATTTAGTTGTGGGTAATTTTGAAATTTTTTACTATCATAAAAAGTGCTTCCATGAACATTATGTGTAAAACTTTGCCCTCAGTTTGGAGTTTGTACTTAAAATAATTTCCTAAAACCACCAGATCAAAGTGTGAACATCTTCAGTGTCGTTATATGCACAGTGTTCAAGAATTTTTCAAAGTGGTTGTACCAATTTACTGTCTTTCTAGTGGTGGTAATTTGATAGGCTGAACAGGCTATCATGTTGTTTTAAGTTGAATTTCTTTGACTATAATGCTATGGAACTTTTTCATATAATCACTAAACATCCTTTTTATTCTTTTGTAAACCATCTCTAGCCTTGCTGGTTTTGATGCTTGAATAGCACAGAAATTTTTCATGGCTCTATCTTCACAGGGTCAGTTATAGAGTATGTGAAGCTCAGTGGTTTACAGTATTTTCATTTTTCATAAAATATTAACCAATCTCAGCCTGCTCTCTTTCATGCTCGGAGGCCATGAGTTAATTTGCATAGCTGGCAAGGTAAAAATAACTTCAGAGCTGAAAAGAAAGAGCATTGCCATCGAGTTAAATTTGGACCCTGGGTGTCAGCACTTGTACAAGGGGCAGCAGTTCCTTCGTCTAGACTCCATTATTAATGAACACACCCCATTGTTCCTTATAAATAGAGAAAGGCACTCTTTTAAATTCCTTTCTGAGAAAATGTCCATGCTACTTAGTTCTTCAGCTGGAGGAGCAACCTCTTGATTCCTTTAACAACTCAGCATTTTATTTATTCGCAATGAAAGTGCAATTAAAACCACTTAATTTGTTTGTGCTTACATACTCTATCAAATAGATTTGGGTAACAAAGGGTTCCTGTATATAAGCGCAATTCTTTTTAATCATTAAAATTGATTGTTCTTTATTGTATTCCAAATAGGTGGTATGGGATGTGATATGACTCAGAAGTACTGGAATGAATTTTGGTTTAATGACTATGAAAAGTAAAAAACACTTTGTTTTCTTGACAAATAGCTCTAGTTCATTTGGGTGCTCTACAGACAGTTGATATTTTAGAACAACTTTGTGGCTGCCTCTTCATCATGCACCATAATTGTAGGTTTGTCTTCTATGCAAGTATGGGAAATTATCCAAGTATTTTCTTTTTTAATACTTGTTATCCTAGAAGACGGAAAGCATATGCCTGTCATGCAAGTCAGCATCTCAGGCATTGTAGGCAGAACTAGGAAAGTGGAACAATGGACAAATATATTTTTTTCTAACATTTATGGATCCATGATTTGTCTCAAAGAGTCATTGATTTGAGAATGTTTTATAAACTCAAACAGATTCTTTCAGCCAGGTATTTCCCAGACATCCAAAAAAAAAGAGGGGAGGTGCTCCTTACCTCAACACACCATGAGAAAGCAGTTTTATTACTTAGGCTTTTCTTTTCCTTCTACTTTTAAGCATCCCTTCAGTCAACCCTCTATCCAGGGTTAACCTGCACTCATCAGCATTTGATGTCTTGAGAAGAGGCCTCTGACTCTCCCCAGGATTATGAATGTGTGTAGTTTTTCAGTCTTTCTGAAGCTGTAGAGAGACCAAAGTTTCAATATCTTAGGAATTAAGCCACTTGCTAAGGCGACATCAAGAAAAAAGCTTGTACATCCTCTAATTGATATATTGGTACCATGCCAGGGTTATGTTTCTGAGCTTTTCCTTGTTTTTCATGAATCTCACTTAGCTCTTGTCTGACCATGCCAGTTATTTCAAGTTCTTCACTTTGGTTTCTTATCCAGCTGGTATTATCTGGACAGAATAGGTGAGTAGGTCATTGTGAGTGACAGAAATTAAACTTGGACTAGTTTAAGCAAAGAGGGGCTTTTCAGGATCCTGGTTTCACAGCACCACCAAGTTGCAGAAATGTTAGGAAGAGTAGGGCCTCAGGAACTGTAGGATCAGGGTGCCATCTCCAGCAGAATTCCTTCCTTCCTTCTTCTTACCTCTGTGGGATCCGCTTTATTCTTCTCTTTCACTGCAGCCAGCTTTGTTCTGTGAGAGGAAACATGGTCAGTGACAGCCTTTTATTTTATGGCTTATATTTTATTTTATAGCTGCTTCAGAACAGTTCAACCAAACTCTGGTCCTAAGTCCAAACATCCCAGGGCACTCCCTGTCTCTGAACCTATAAACTGGCCAGCCATGTCACATAAGAACATTGTCATTTCTGAAAAGAACTGTAGGGATAGAGTGGTGTTTTTGGAAGAAAGGCAGTACAAACCATAGGCGGCCACTCAGTAGGGGCAGTGCTGGACTATAAGGCTGGTGTCTGTAATCTGGTATTGGAGTTTGCTAGTGCATTCTTCTGCCGAGGCTGGCATTAGGGCCTTGGCCCCCACATGGATAATTAGCTGTGTTCTGTTCCTCAGCTGGGCTCTCTCCCTGGCTAGCCGTCTGACAGAAGCTTGTTCCTGGTCCTGCAGGAGACCTGGTGAGAGAAAGTGTGTGGGTGGTAGATCAACAGAAATCCCTCACCACTACAAGCAAAACAACTCAAAGAACATGTATTTATGTTAGCGAGTTCTTATAATGTGGGATTTCCCTCTCCAGCAGTTCTTCTTTGCCAACTCTCTGAAGCACAGTTTTGGTAACGTGCACGTGATGCTGCAATCACAGGACACCATAAGGCTCTGCAGAGAGGGAGCTCTGTGGTTGTCCAAGAGAAGGCATTTGTCAAATATATGTGCCTTTGGAATATATTTGTAACTATTAGCCATTATCTTTTGTAGCTACTGAAATCACTCCAAACTTGGAATGTAAATTTCTGGGTTTGAGTCTCAGTTTGACCATTTACTGTCTCAGTGACCTTGGGCTAGCCAATTTCTCTCTGTGAGCCTTAATTCTCACACTTATAAAATGGATGATGGTATCGCTATGGAACAGGGTTATGTAAGCTGTGAAACAACATTGAGGCAGTTTTCTCTTATCATCGTAGTCATCACCTGGTCCTGAATGTCAGAGTTTCTACCCATTGCCTTGGCATTTCTCTTTGCTGTGTCTGAGTGAATAATCAGGGACTTTCTAAAAAAAAAAAAAAAAAAAAAGGAAAGAAAGGAAGGAAGGATGGAAGAAAGAAGGAAGGAAAGAAAGGGAGGGAGAGAGGAAGGAAAGAGAAAGAAAGAAAGAAAAAGAAAGAAGAAAGGGAGGAAGGAAAAAAGAAAGGAAAGGAAGGAAGGAAAGAAAGAAGGAAGGAAAGAAAGAAGGATGGATGGAAGAAAGAAGGGAGGATGGATGGAAGAAAGAAAGAAGGAAAGAAAGGAAGGGAGGGAGGAAAGAAAGAAGGAAGGAAGGAAAGAGAGAAAGAAAGAAGAAGGAAGGAAGGAAAAAAAGGAAGGAAAGAGAGAGAAAGAAAGAAGGAAGGATGGAAAGAAAGAAAAAGAAAGAAAGAAGAAAGGGAGGAAGGAAAAAAGAAAGGAAGGAAAGAGAGAGAAAGAGAAGGAAGGATGGATGGAAGAAAGAAAGAAGGAAAGAAAGGAAGGGAGGGAGGAAAGAAAGAAGGAAGGAAGGAAAGAAAGAAAGAAAGAAAAAGGAGGGAGGGAGGAAGAAAGGGAAGAAAGAAAGAAACCAGGGACCACTGGTAGGAACTTGACCTTTGTTTCTACTACACTGAGGTTAAGGAGCTAAAAAACCCCTTTATGTTTCCTTGTTCTTCACCTTGCATCATTTGGGGAAACTTTTCCTTTGGATTAAGGCTTCCTTTGGAGACACTGTGGGCTTAAGTTTTATGCATCCCCTAGGGGATGTTTAAAGAAGAAAGCAGAAGGGAATTTTCATCAATGCTGGAGGTCCCTGCAAATTATGACTTGTGGCTGGGGGTCATCCTGGCAACCTCTTCATTTCTGCCTGAGAGAGGCTATGTGTACTTCTCCCAGAGTGGGTGGGGACTAGTTGTGAAGCACATTGCCTTTGGTCAGACTATTGCTCAGCTTGAGGGAATCACTGTCTGAGAGGTTCTCTTATGGCAGCGGTTCTCAACCAGGGGTGCGCTCAGAGGACATTTGATGATGTCTAGAGACATTCTTAGTCGTCATAACCTGGGGAGGGGGGAATGGAGGAGGGAACACTATAGGCATCTAGTGGGTAGAGGCCAGGGATGCTGCTCAACACCCTACAATGCACAGCACAACTCCCTAAACATATGGTCTCAAATGTCAATACAACTTCCTCTCCTTGGTGTGACATGGTTTGATTATTGAACTTTTTTTTTCATGTATATTATCCAACTTTATTGTTAAATTGTCTTTACCCATTTTATTTTTAATTTTTATTTTATTTCTTTTAACATCTTTATTGGAGTATAATTGCTTTACAATGGTGTGTTAGTTTCTGCTTTATAACAAAGTGAATCAGTTATACATATGTTCCCATATCTCTTCCCTCTTGCGTCTCCCTCCCTCCCACCCTCCCTATCCCACCCCTCTAGGTGGTCACAAAGCACCGAGCTGATCTCCCTGTGCTATGCGGCTGCTTCCCACTAGCTATCTACCTTACGTTTGGTAGTGTATATATATGTCCGTGCCTCTCTCTCACTTTGTCACAGCTTACCCTTCCCCCTCCCCATACCCTCAAGTCCATTCTCTAGAAGGTCTGTGTCTTTATTCCTGTCTTACCCCTAGGTTCTTCATGACCTTTTTTTTTTTTCCTTAGATTCCATATATATGTGTTAGCATACGGTATTTGTTTTTCTCTTTCTGACTTACTTCACTCTGTATGACAGACTCTAGGTCCATCCACCTCACTACAAATAACTCAATTTCATTTCCTTTTATGGCTGAGTAATATTCCATTGTATATATGTGCCACATCTTCTTTATCCATTCGTCTGTTGATGGACACTTAGGTTGCTTCCATGTCCTGGCTATTGTAGACAGAGCTGCAATGAACATTTTGGTACATGACTCTTTTTTTTGGGGGGGGGGTCAGTGGGTTATTTTTTTTTTTACATCTTTATTGGAGTATAATTGCTTTATAATGGTGTGTTAGTTCCTGCTTTATAACAAAGTGAATCAGTTATACATATGCATATGTATAAGAGATATGTTCCCATATCTCTTCCCTCTTGCGTCTCCCTCCCTGCCACCCTCCCTATCCCACCCCTCTAGGTGGTCACAAAGCACCGAGTTGATCTCCCTGTGCTATGCAGCTGCTTCCCACTAGCTATTTTACGTTTGGTAGTGTATATATGTCCATGCCTCTCTCTTGCTTTGTCACAGCTTACCCTTCCCCCTCCCCATATCCTCAAGTGCATTCTCTAGTAAGTCTGTGTCTTACATGACTCTTTTTGAATTATGGTTTTCTCTGGGTATATGCCCAGTAGTGGGATTGCTGGGTCGTATGGTAATTCTATTTTTAGTTTTTTAAGGAACATCCATACTGTTCTCTATAGTGGCTGTATCAATTTGCATTGAACTTTCTTTTGGTGGGAAAGGAAAGAGAGGATTTTTAGGCTAAGAATTTACTGCTCATCAAAAGGCATATTTTGGGATTCCTTCATGTCCACTAAGATTCTTATGAAACTTAATTAGAAACCCCATTTTAAAATCCAGAAAAGGTTGCCTTATCTTTATTAAATACAGAGCTACTTGTTTCCTCCTGGAAATAGATCTTTGCTATTGGAAAGGGGCAATTTGACCCTGCCCTCCTCCCATCTTCCTAAGAAATATTAGGGCTTCTGGGTATGATTTATTATCTGTGGACTTATTAGAAAGTCCATACTCCACTCTTCTGACCCAAGCCAAATACCAAAACAAACAAACAAAAACAACCAACCCCCCCCAAAAAACAAAACAAAACAGAAACAAGTGGCTGCCTCAGGATGATTTTGAAGTTAGCGCGTGTGTATGTGATCTCTTTAACGTTGCCCATTCCCTGGGACAGCAAGATGCTAATGCTACTTCAGATACCATAGGAGGGAACTGCGTCCCTCCTACAATGCTGTGTCTGTAGTTCTTAGAAAATCACTAGACCTTTCAAGGCAGACTGTTTCATTGTTGTGGGAAAACACCAAGAATGGTACTATTAAAGCAGCAATTCATGTTGGTCCATCTCATCCTCTCCTTAAAGAGAATGAGCGTGTGTATTGGCTGGTTTCTACATCTGGGTTTTTCAAACTGTGGGCCAAACCCCATTAGAGGGTCATGAAAGCAATATAGTTGGTTGCAACCAGCATTAAACAAAAGGTAGGAAGGAAGAATTGAAGAGAAAATATGAATGTATTACACATAGAAAGAGTAGGTATTATTTTATGAAGCATTATACAATTATATATGTACATGCCCCCTGGCTTGTGATGTAAAATATGTTTTCTACTGTAGGCTGTGGTCAGAAAAACTTTGAAAATCATTGCTGTTTATGCTTTTTTGTTCTAAGAACGTGGGTCAGTTCTTGAAGCCCCAGAGCATGTTTTCCCTTACACCAAAGGCCTGAGTTCCATCCCCTGCCCATTCCTTAACCAGTCACTGCTCGGGACAATGGATTTAGACTTTTGCTTAGACTAATTTGCTTAGACAATTTGCTTAGACTAATCTAGGTGCACTCTCTGGGCTGGAGAGGGTCCCAGCCTCTTTAGTTGGCATGACCAGAGGATATCTCTGTTATCTGGGAAGATTATTTCTAGTCTCTGCAGCCTCTCCACTCTCCATCCTTCCCTGGACCACTAGGTTCCAGCCACAAAAGCCCTTGTTTGAATTTTTCAAGTATGGCAATCTCCTTTCTGCCTCTGGGCCTTCTGCACGTGCCTTTTCCTGCATCTGGGATGTTCTCCCCACATTGCTTCCTCTGGCCACTCATACCTTACCTTTGAGCTCATGTGCTATTTCCACTTCCCTCATGTGCCTTTCTTTCCTGACCTTCCACTTCCTATAATTGTGATCTATTTAGTGCCTGTCTTCTTCATTAAGTTTCATGAGGACAACCACCATCTCCATCTTGTTTTCCATTGTAATGCCAGCATCTCCTGCATGGCATACGCTCAATACGTATCAGTAGATTGTAGATGGGTTCTGGGCTCTGGGATGGAGCTAAGCCTGAATGGGATCAAGGGACCCCAGCAAAAGTGCTGGGGAGGAAAAGGAGGCAGCTTGCAGAGACTGGGGACTGGGGTGGGCCTGACCCCTGTTGTCTCTTTCCTAGCCTCACTGTCTTCCCTCAAGTATATTTTGGTCAAGTTGAACGTTGGAGAGAGGAGACTTATCTCCATGTAAACAGTTTAATATATACTGACATTTTTGGTTTTGAGTAGATGAAGTGAAGTGTTTAGAAATTGATTCCCAGATCAAATCACACTTTCAATAATTCATTAAAAAGAAACGGAGAGCCAAACATAAGGTGTAATTCAGTAGATATTTGATAGATCATCATTATGTGCATATGTGGTTTAAATGGATGTCCCGTTACATGTACAGGTGCCTGTGGGCTCACTCACAGCTCCATGGACAAGTCCAGCCAATCCGTCTCAATGGGGGGATGTATTAGTACTCATTTATCCCTGAGTCAAGGGTATTTCTTGGACACCACTGTTGCATATTGTTAGGGAAGGGGCCGTGGTAGATGGAAACGTGAAAAGCAGTTCCTGCTATCAAGGAGCTGGCTTTGAACTGTTATCAGGATCCAGCTAATTATCATTAATGATCAGACTTTTGTTCTAAGATGCAAGAACAGTATGCAATCAAGTGTTAAATGTTGTGCAGCCCTCTGGATAGTCAAAGAAAGGGGAGATTGGTGTGAGCTGCAGGGGTGTAGCACCATGTGGGTAGGCTTTGACTCACAGAGTTTGTCAGCGTGAAGGGGTCCAAGAGGGCTCTCTATCTGACCACCTCATTTTATAGATAAGAAAACAAATATATTCTTTCTCCTTTTCCTCCACAACACCTATTTATTACTTAATAGACATTGTTGTTTTTTTTAGTTATCCTACATCCAGCTTCCTCCATGGTCCCTGATCTCCCTTTTGGGAGAATCTTTTATTGTTTGTGCTCTTGCTAGGGGTCTTGCTCTCCTTGGAAGTGGTGGAGGACTGTCCCAGTGCAGCCAGATGAGGTATAAGGGGACATGTGACTTAAGCTCAACCACATTGCTTTTTCCACATGACTTTTAAGCTAGTGACATTCTGACATTAGTTTTCATTGGCAGATATGTTCCTAAGAATATCCACAGTGGCCTAAGAATCAGATGTCCTGGATTCTCTGACCTTTGCCAAGTGTATTAGTTTCCTATTGCTGCTGTAACAGATTACTGCAAACTTGGTGGCTTAAGGAAAATTAATTTTCTTACAGTTCCAGAGGTCAGAAATCCAAAATCCATTTTACTGGGCCAAAATCAAGGTGTCAGCAGGGCTGTGCTCCCACCAGAGGCTTTAGGAGAGAATTCATTCCTTTGTCTTTCTGAGCTTCTAGAGCTGTATGTCTTGTGCTCTTTGACTGTTGGGCCCTTCTTCCATCTGTCAAAGCCAGCAGCATAGCATCTTATTTCACTCACCATATTGCCTTCTTTCTAGTCAAGTCTTCCCGTGCCTCCCTCCTATAAGGGCACTTATGATTGCTTTTAGGGCCTACTTAGATAATCCAGAGTAATTTCCCCGTCTCAAAATCCTTAATCACATCTGCAAAACCTCTTTTTGCCATATTAGGTAACATTCACAGGTTCCAGGGATTAGGACCTGGGTATCTTTAGGGAGCATTATTCAGCCAACTACACGAAGATTCCTGCTTTTCTGTTTTCCCAGCCTGGTTTTCCAATATACCTTCAGTTCTGTGAGATCCTGATATCTTCTCAATATACTTTTTTTTTTTTGGTTTGTTTGCTTAAGAAGGCTAAAATTAGTTTCTGTCATTTTCAGCCAGGAACCCTACCTGGTAAATCAGCGCTGTGTGAAGAACTTTACAAGCAACCTCTTTTAAACAACATCAACCCTCTTAGGGAAGCACTGTCCCCATTTTACAGATAAGAAAACTATAGCTCAGAGAGACAATTGCATAAGGCCGGACAGCTAGTGTGAGTGATGGAACTGGTATTAAAACCAGCCAGTATGACTGGAGAGTATGGGATCAACTACTTTCTCAGAATCCTAGTTCAAGTCTCTCTTGATTGTGGACCTTTTTTCAAGGACAGGCAGGATTTCATCTGGGCCCTGAAGTCTGGATCATATTATTGAGGCAGGAGAGAGATGGCATAAGAAGGGCATTCCAGGCAAGAGCGAGGCTGGAGAGTAACAGGTAAATCTAAGAGATGCAGTAGAGGAAAGATATGATGGACTTTGGTACCTCATTGGAGATAAAATAGTAAAAGAGATGAAGGAGTCAACCTCCCAGGGAACAGTTTTAAGTGAACACAGCAACTCATTTCTGTTGACTACCCAAGGAAATGATATCCTGACTCAACTCTGGGTTAGAATCCAACTTGAACTAGGTGCCTTCCTGCCTCCTCTGGGTCTCATAACATGGGCTGGATAAATACCTAACACCTTTTGCTACTGTTAATCAGTCTTTTTGCACAGATATCAACAACTTGGCTTTCAAATGCTAATGAGGTTCTCCCTGGGGATTTATATGGTCAGAGACAAAACAGGTGATTTCTGGAGCTCAGGAGGGAATTCTAGGCCTGATGCTAACAGTCCTGGGCTTGTGTCTCTTCTCAGAAGACAACTTGAATGTTCATTTAGGGCTGGGGCAACCACTGAGAGGGAGGCTCTTTACTTGGTCATTTCTGGTCACCACTGAAGTAGAGTTGCCAGATTTAGCAAATTAGAATATGAGATGCCTAGTTACGTTTGAATTTCAGATAAGCAACGAATTATTTTTAGTGTAGTATTTGTACAGTGCTTCCAGGCACCTTCGGCCATGGGAGTGTATAGTGAAATACATGTGTGCAAAGAGACTGTTAGATCTGGATCGACAAGGAGGTTATGGCAGAACCCCAAGGTCAAAAGGAATACAGCGTTGAAGAATTCTTTGAGTGACGACTTGGGAAGAGACCCTTGGTTATCATTGCCCAGAGCATTGCTCCCATCGTCTGCTGTGCTGTGCCACTGTGTGATGGTCAGGCCACACCCTCAGAATCCTATCGGCCTCCATTCTCTTCTTACCTGCTGACACCTACAAGCAAAAACGATAGAGGCAGGGCTGAGCCCTGACATCCATCAGGAAACACTTTTTGAACATTCACAGCCTATAGAACACAGTCTCTGTGTTGGTGCTGGTGAGAAGTTTGTTTGCTGTCCAATTGTCCTCTGCATGGGGGATAAAGTAGTAATGAAGACCCCCCCTCTGTGTCCAGACCTCTCCACCAGGCTCTGTGCTCATGGTGACAAAAGGAATGGAGAACACAGCCTTCACTGCTGAAGAGCACATGCGTATGCCCTCTTGGGATGGCGGAGAGCTTAGCTTTTATTAACTCAGACCTGAACTCCTCCTCAGTGGCCTCCCTCTGACCTTGTGGTGCACATGTCCCTTCCTGTGTGTATATGTAGGTACTGTGGCGGTCACCACCTGGGGTGCGAGGAGCCTCACATCCTGCTGGTCCTGAGAGTGACTGCTGTCAAGTCTGTAGGAGTTAGCAGTGTGTGGCCTTGGAATGAAGGAAGCCAAGTTCCCTGGCTTGTTTGGCGACGACACTCTGCAGCCTTGGTGTTTTTAGCAACTCACTGGACTAAGGAACAGTGGAGCTGCCTGGGACCGAGAAGACGCTGCCCGGCATCATGGCAGAGAGGGAAATGATTGGTTTTGATCTCACAGGAGAACTAACTTTAGTGCCTCTTCTTGCCATTTATTAGAAATTTAATTTTGTTTTGACCTTCAGTTGCCTCCCCTATGAAGTGGAGTCGATAGTAATATCAGGATATTTGGGAGGATTTAATGAGATAACATATTAGAAAATGCTAGCAGATAGTAAGCTCTGTATTGTCCACTGCAGTGTTTCCCATTCTCATAGCACTTTGTAAACACCTCTGTTCTGACACTCTTCACGGTGAATTATGATCATTTCATTTCCGTGTCTGTCTCCTTCCACTAGACTGAGGGCCAGGGTCTTCTCCTCTGGTTTACTTTCCCAGAGCCTCTCACGCAGGCCTGCTCCGGACAAGGCTTGGAGTTGTGCTGAGTTGGGTACTCTTCAGTACTTGGGTTTTGCTAGGAGGCAAGTCTCTGAATCTTGAGTCTTCCTCCTTCCTCCCTCCCTCTCTAACTCTCCCACTGAGGGCTGGGCAGATCCTGTCCTGTGGGATCTGTTTGAGAGCAGGAGTCTTAGCAGTACATCAGAAGATCCTCATTAGACCCTACAGTGCTCGAGGCCAGATTTCCAGTGCACTCCTGTATGCTCACACAGGCGCGTGTTTGGGTAGCAAATCAGCCGTGCTATCCTAATCTTTTCATTGATAAGTTCTAGGGTTTCTGCAGTATGTCTGTCCATTTGGTCTCTGCATCAACACATTTATTACTTTTATCAGTGCAGTTTCGAGCATTTATTGAGCACCTTTTACTTGCCAGACCCTGGGCTAGGTGTGGGGCCTGTCGAGATGAGGAAGACAGTGTCTCCAGGTGAGCTGCTCTGGATCTCAGAGGGTAGACAGATGAGAACACAGAGACTTCCTTTGGGATGTGGTAAGGGCAGTGATGGCGGTGGGCACAGAATTTTATGGGAGCTCAGAATAGGGCCCTTTTCCTTAATTATCTTTTCCTCTAAGGATCCCATTGCTCCTGTTTCTGACAGGTGGATCGGGGAGCCACACTGTGATTCCTGCCCTCAAAGACGATTTGAATACTAGCAGTCAGCCAGTGGCCAATGTACGGCAGCCAGAGGTTCAGTTGACAGCCTTCCTACACTGGATGAAAGAGAAGAAAATTCTGAGGGCCTGGGGAGCACAGGGCCACAGGTGCACAGCCCTGCCTAAAGTGTGATGGGGCTTTGGAGGACTGGGGAGAGGTTGGTTCAGCTGAGGGTAAAAACGGCCTGGACACATCTCGTGGCTGGCCCCACGAGGCCCCTGCACCATATTTTTGCTTCTCTGACATTAATTTTACTTTTCTTCTCTTTCCCATGTCATCATCCCTGTTTCTCTGACATTTGCTTCTCCACCAGCTTTCATTTCTTCTTATTTCCCTTCTTGCTTTCATCTCCACATTTCCTTTGCTCACTTCCCATCCTCTCATTCTCCTTTCCCTCTACTGGTTTTTTTTTTTCTCTCTACACCTGTGCCTTCTTGCCCTCTAATGTCGTCCTTGGCCTCCTACCTCCGTGTTCTGAAATGTACCTTGTTCATCTCTGGGCTGGGGAGGAGATTTTCATTTTCAACAGCCCTTCTTATGATATGAAAGAACATCTCACATGTATCTGGGTATCCTAGGAAACAGAACTCTGGTTTCTGAACGGGGCAGATTCTATCCACTGTGTTTGTAAGACAGCAAACCAGAGGGAAAGCAGCCTCCACGCATGCCCCTCCGAAGACTGAGAGTACAGTGCTCCTTCCCTTGTTAGCAGAATCAGGGGAGCAATGACACCATTTTCCTGGGGTTCTGCTTCTCTATCACTATACCTATCCTTGAAGCTTCTCTTTCTCTCTTTCTTTGTTTTTTTTCTATTTCTGTCCTGTTTTTCACTCCTATTTTCCATGTTTCTCCTTGTTCTCTCTTCTCTTCAGTTTTTTCCTACTTACTAGAAATTACATCACTCCCCTCCCTAATGTTACTCTTTGGCCTTGGAAGATAGAGTCAAAAGCAGTGTCTCCTAAATTCCCTCCTTTTAAGATGAGAGGATGGAAGTTTGGGTTGGGAGAGACAAAGAAAACCTAGCTCCTGAGATGCTTTATGAGACTAAACTTTCTTTCTGGTTCTGATTTTGAGATTGGATCCATATAGAATTATAGAATCTTAAAGTTGAAAGAAATCTCTATTGGTCATTTAAATAACCTTCAACCCAATGTTGGAACCCTCTTATCTTCGTAAAAGAGAGTTCTTCTGTCTGCCCTTGAATACTTCGAATGTCGGGAAGTCACTACCATGTAAAGCAGCCCACTTGGCTGTTGGCCAGCACTGCTTGTCTCAAAGTTACTGCTCGTGATTATAATCTGGATCTGCGTAATTTGTCTCTGTTGATCCTGTATCTGCTTTCTAGAGATAATAGAGCATAAACGTTTCGTTCACGTATTAAAGGGACTTCAAGGTATCTGGAATGTCAAATGTCAGAGAAACAGGATTGATGACATGGGAAAGAGAAGAAAAGTAAAGCTAACGTCAGAGAGAAGCAAAAATATGGTGCAGGGGCCTCGCGGGGCCAGCCACGAGATGTGTCCAGGCCCTTTTTACCCTCAGCTGAACCAACCTCTCCCCAGTCCTCCAAAGCCCCTTAAAATAATTAAATGAAATAAATAATTCTTGCCACCCTTTGACCATATAGAAAACTCAGTTTTCGGAATGAGTCATTCCCCAGTAGTTCCACGTAGCTGAAATTGTCCTGGAGGTTGTAAGGAAGAAAAAGCAGTACCCTACAGAAAGAAGACTAAAACTAGACAAAGTTGTAAAGGCAATATTATTAACATTTGTGTTAGATATAATGTCTGTTTTGCATGTTATAGTTTACAGAACACTCATAACATTCAATCCCATGTCGTTTTATTTTTGTAACTAGGCCATGGTACTCCCCCAGTTGGTAGATAAGGGTAGTGTGGCTCATAGAGGTTGACTAGCCTCAAGGCACCCAGTTCACAAGTACATGAGTCAGGACTGAAACCCAGTTCTTCTGACTGTTAGTCTTCTGCTGTACCTGTCATAAATACTTAAGTGTCTTTGTCTCTCCAAAGTACCTGCAGTGTCATGGGAGTATATGAAATAAATTGTCTCCTCAAGACAAGGTACTTGGTGTACACCATCTAATAGGATTGTTATGGATTTTTGGTGTGTGTGTGTGTGTGTGTTCCTGGGTATGGCTGTGGAAGTAGAAAAGTGGAAACAGAGAAACCAAATCCAGGTCACACAGTGATTTGGGGGCGATTATAAAAATACTGCATGGGGACCAGTGATGTTATTCCCTAAGTATAAGCATCAGAGTGATTGATTTTGTTTGGTAAAAATTCTAAGCGTCAAGGTAAAGAAGAGTGAGTTACTCCTTTACTGCAGTTAATCCAGAGAAATTTCCTGAAGGCGATAGGAGACAGGAGAATCTAAGAAAAATTTAAAATAAAATATGTGAGGCCCTTGGTAGGTTGGAAAGAGGGGAAGGAAATTGGCAAGGGGCAAAGAGGAGGGTAGGGGACACGGTTTCGGGGCAGGAATGAGAGATGCTGGGGACCTTGTGTTTTACTAATGATTTGGAGCTAGGATTCCAATGTGATGATCAGTTTTCCTCCTTTTCGAAGTGAAATCCAGATGCGGCTAAATTTAATTCCACTCGGAATCACTGGTGATTCACCCAAGCTCAGGTGCGCCCACACGCAGCTGGCATCAGCTCTGTGTGCTTTCCAGGCTGATGATCCTTCTTTAACTCAGCTTCCCCCATGGAACAACAGGAGAAAGGCAAACTGTGGTAACCTTGACCTTCTATGTTTCCATCTGCAGCATCCTGGCCACTGCGGGAACCCACTTCAACACACATGTGGACCTGAGGACGCTCCGGGCTGTGCGTGTCCTAAGGCCCCTGAAGCTCGTGTCGGGGATACCTAGTGAGCACCTTTCTTCTCTCTCCTCTGCTGATAGCTTTACTGATATGTCCTCAACCAGATCCAGGGTCGAAGAGAATTAGGGATAAACAAGAAATAATTTCTCCTGAGAAGAAGCCCCTGCAGTAATAAATAGAGTTCCTGCAGCAATCTGGCATCACCTTCCACTTTAAAATTTAGCAGATTTTTTTCATATTTAAAAGATAATGAAAGATCTTTGTAAAAAATTGGGAAAGTAAAGGAAACAATACAAAATGAAAGTGAAGAGCACCCATTATCCTATCATTCAGAAATAACTTTTGTTAACATTTTAGCGTATTTTTTCATTCATTTTTTCCTGTGCATTTTAATGTGATTGGGATCATGCTGTAATTTTGGTATTGGATCCCATCATAAGCATTTGATTTTCCTGACATTAAAAATTCTTCAGGGCTTCCCTGGTGGCGCAGTGGTTGAGAGTCCGCCTGCCGATGCAGGGGACACGGGTTCGTGTCCCGGTCCAGGAAGATCCCACGTGCCGCGGAGCGGCTAGGCCCGTGAGCCATGGCCACTGAGCCTGCACGTCCAGAGCCTGTGCTCCACAACGGGAGAGGCCACAGCAGTGAGAGGCCCGCATACTGCAAAAAAAAAAAAAAAAAATCTTCAGAAATATGATTTTAAAATCTGTATTATAATCTGTCTTATACGGTCCCTGACTTGGGTAGTCATTTCTGTGTTGCTATTCATTTAGGTTATTTCCAGTTTTCTTTTTCTAACTAGAAATAGTGCTGCAACAAACATCTTTTTACTTAAAGATTATTCAAATCTCTGATTATTTTCTTAGGCTAGAATCCTGGAAGGACAATTTCTGGGTCAAAGGATATGGTGTTTCATGAACAGTGGTTGTACTAATTCTGCTTCCCCAATAGTGGGTGGGAGAGCTGGGTCTGAGATAGAGTTGTGGGGAAGATGAACTTTTTCCTTGTTCTTACAGACTTATAGCCTAGCAGGGCTGGACCTAATTCCCTTTAGGAAGAGGAATCCAGAAGACAGCATGGGTGCAGTGAATAAGGGAAAGGTGATAGGCATGTAAATGATCAGGGAATGGTGAAGAACAGGTAGGGAATGATCCGTAAGGGAGGAGGTGATGGCAGTCTTTGGCTTGACTTATCCTGGTTATCCCTTTGTGAATTGCTTTATCATTTCAGGATCAATGGTTCTTTTCCCTCAAAGACTTGCCCCTCTTCTCCCAGGAAGAAGCCAGCCTGCCGTATCAGGTGGTGCTAAGCGAGGGTTCCATTTATCATTCTCTTTCTTTCCTTCTAGGCCTGCAGATTGTGTTGAAGTCCATCATGAAGGCCATGGTGCCTCTTCTGCAGATTGGCCTTCTGCTCTTCTTTGCCATCCTGATGTTTGCTATCATTGGCTTGGAGTTCTACAGTGGGAAGTTGCACCGAGCTTGCTTCATGAACAATTCAGGTAGGGTCACTATTTTCTGACTTCTCCTTCTTCCTTCCTCTCTCCTCTGGTCATTGGGGTAATTTCAGGGCATTTGGAGGCTGGTTGGAAAAGTAAGTCCTATCCCAACCCTAGAATTAGAATCAGAGACTTCCTAGTCAGCAGCTTTATGAGGCACAACCAGCCTAAAGATCCCCATTGTGCATTGATATTGCAAAGCGAATAACCTCTTAGGTTTATAGTTTATTTCAATAGAAGGTCTCAGCTGCCCCATCCCTTGGTAGAAGGCTATCAGAATGCATGTCAAAAACCTTCTGCCTGAAGAATTACCCTTTGTTATGGCCTCTTTGGCCCACAGCCAGAGAGACCAGGAGTCCAGAGTCAGATCTGGGGCCCTCCAGATCTTGGGGACATTTTCCATCCATGCTCAAGCTCATGACCTTCCCCCTCTCTGCCATGACCCACACATAGTGTGGAAGAACTGAGGGAGTTCTGAGCATGACTTGGCAGGGGTACTTGGGAGATTAGCAGGGTACACAGATCTGGCATTCTTGTCTCCCTGTATCTTCTTTGTTCTTTTCAAGTTCAGTAGAGTGCTTTAGAAGGAAAGGGGGCAGGGGAGAGCTTGAAGGAGCCCAATTAGGTACCATGTTTTTATGAAAAGAATCTTCAAAAGGACACCTTTCATGTTGGATTTTTATTTTTTATTTTTGTCTTATTTAAGGTGAGGAATTTAGGCCATAAAAACAAGGAGTTAAGATCCACGGAAGGGACTGTAGTTTATAATTGTTCCCAAGGAACCCAGAAAGAACTAAGAGTCTATCCTGGAGTCTGAAGTTAGAAAATCAGTAGGATTCTGCCTTCAGCTCAGACCTTTGTGGGTGACTCAGTCCTGTAAATTCCCGTGGGACTCAGGAAAAGGTAGAAGATGTGACCTGAGGAAAGAGGGGGTGGGGGGGGCATGTGGATGAGGCTTCATTTTCACAGGAGGTTGGGAAACATTGGGTTGAACACATGGTATGTGAGCTGTGAGGTGTAGAGATGCCAGAGAAGGGTAGGAGCTGGAGACAAAGAAGGGCAGACCTTTCTGTGGGAAATAGAATTGCATGCTTGTGGCCTCCTGGGATCATTTCCAGCTCATGCTAAGTATCGTGTGGTTTATCCTCCACCCTCCAAATGTGTCTGCAGGTATTCTAGAAGGATTTGACCCCCCTCACCCATGTGGTGTGCAGGGCTGCCCAGCTGGTTATGAATGCCGGGACTGGATCGGCCCCAATGATGGGATCACCCAGTTTGATAACATCCTCTTTGCCGTGCTGACTGTCTTCCAGTGCATCACCATGGAAGGGTGGACCACCGTGCTATACAATGTGAGTAGAGCTGGCGAGGGGCTGGAGCAGGAGGGAAGGATCATGGAATGGGGCTTCTGGCATGGTTTGGGCCAGTTAGTCTGGGAAAAGGGAGGGCTGTGTGTGTGTGTGTGTTTGTGTGTGTGTGTGTAGACTCAACCATGGTTGCCCTCCCACGGGCTACCTTTACTGTTCCTTCTAACCTGATTCTGTCTGTATAACTTCTGGACATAATCTATACTTAGCAGTTTATTTGCCTCTGTTTTTTGGCCTCTTGCTAAGTACACAGCTTCTTAATATAGTTAGGAAATTACATGCCACATTTGATGGGTGAACTGCTAGTTAAATCAGATCACCTCAGCCATTTTGTTCTGCGACTGGTTCGACATGGTGGTGGGATTCAGTGAGGGGCACCAAGAGGTATAGATTTGTTGGTTGCTGTCTTCAAAGAGCTTACCACTGGTCTGGGAAGGTATTCCAGTAGTTCCCACCCCTGGCCGCAACTAGACTCAGCTGGGAGGGAGCTTGAAAAATTTACACCGCCTGGGTTCTACTCCAGACAACTTAAGTAGGAATAGCTAGGCGTAAAGACCTGTCACTGATTTTTTTTTAAAGCTTCCTAGCTGATTCTAATATGTAGCTTCCCTCAAGAACCATTGCACATAAGTAACACGCTTAATTGTAAGACTCACTAGGGATGCTTGTTGAAAATTCTGATCCACAGGCCCTTGGAGATTTTGATTTCATGTGGCTTTGAATAGTCGGTGAGCTGAGCTACATTTTTTACACGTGCCCCTGGTGATTCATGTGAAGTTGGTGTACAAGACAAGGCTATCTAACTGTCTGTGTGGGATGTTAGGGTGACCACTGAAGTGTCTTCCACCTCCTAGAGTCTGATCTCAACAAGTTATGAAAGGCATGGTGCAGAGTCTAAGTTCTAAAATGAAAGGGTGGGGAGGTGTGTGCTTTGATGCATAGGAGGCCTAGGGGGGGGCAAAGCAATTTGGGCAAATTGTCTTTGTAAACAGGTGCTCATAAAGGTCTGTACCCTCCTATGCATACAGCCAGCCCACCCCAAGGCAGACCCCTTTGGAGCAATCATCCATCTTACTTGCCCTCCCACAGTCTACCTTTACCTTTCCTTCTAACCTGATTCCGTCTGTATAAATAATGGGTGGAACATGGAGTGGCTTACAAAAAGCCCCCTTTAGAAGGACTTCTGGACATAATCTATACTGGAAGGAAAGGAAATGCTGTCTCAGGAGAGACTCAACCAGATTGTCGTGGAGGAAGAGCCAGGGTCTGCATAAAGCCCGTACAAGTAGGTACCTAGTAAATGTCCATCACTAACCTGGACCCATTCCCAAGCTCCCAGGCAGGTGGAGCTTTGCAGAAAAGAGCCACAGGCTATTATGCCAAAGCTCTGCAGGGCAGTGAAGAAGTCCCAAAGACCAGCATATGCCCAGAAAGCCCAGGGGTTATGTGTGACCTAGAAAACCCTTGGGGACACTCTGGGATTCTCACCAGTTGTGGGGTGGCAGGAAGGAGGGAAGGGAGGCAAGGTTGATGAGTCCAGTTGCTCCTCATTTGCGATGTGAAGGGTGTCTTGAAGCTGTGTCACTCAGATTAACCAGGCGCCTCTGGAAATGACAGCACTGGCCCCATAGCGGCTGGTGTCATTTGTGGGGCTTTGAGAGGGATGTATTTCAATTATATGTGTAGACTCACCTAAGTGATGTGATAAATGCATTGAAAGCCTGAAGGGAGAAGTGTTGCATTTGAAGATAAAGGCGAGATCCTGTTGGTCCTCCGGAGCCAAGGCTCAGAAGGTACTGAGATAAACAGGCATCAGTCATCACTTACATTAGTTCCTTTGTTCATTCATCCATTCTTTCAACATATATTAGTGAGCATCCGTGATGTGTCAAGCAGTGTGCTAGGCACTGGGGAAACGGAGAAAAAATTGCCATGATCCCTGCTCTCCTGGTACTCTCTTCGAATTCCAGTCTCTCTCAGGTTATCTATCCAACATAGGTATGGAGGTCACACAGAGACAGTGAACTTGCTCGCCTCTCTAGGTGTGCTCTACCGAGGAAGCAGGGAGAAGAGGTCAAGCTGCAGATTCTCTGAAACCTTTGATTGCATGGGCTCCCAGGGCCACAGACTCACAGTACCTCTGACAATGACATTAGTCATTGAACTTCAGTTTACTGAAGGCCTCCTGCTATCCCTGTGCCTGGATCCAGACTTAAGGGAACTCAATGAGCTGTTCGGCTGATTTCCAAAAAGTGGCTGCTTATGGGGCAGAATGAACTCATGCCTACTTTGAGATGACATCACTTTCCAAAGCATTGGATCTAGGGGGAGGGCATGGAGCCAAGAGTCCACAGGCAGAAGTGATGGTCGTAGTTAGATGGATAACTACCCCTGGATTCAGGAGAAGTTGGATGAAAAAGGCATCCAATTTTCAGCCAGTGGAACACGGACAAAGTCTGGCTCCTTAGGAAGAGAAGGAGCCATCAAAGTCTGGGCTTCCTTTGAGCAGGAAACTGGGGTGTAAAGCATGGCCCAGGCAGAGCTCTCTTGCAGGAGCTGGATGCACCTCCTGGAGTTAGGGTTTTTTGCTACTAGAGGAAGGTTCAGAGCTGTGGACTCTTCAGTCTGGTGGGCGTAGGGCTTGCAATATATGGTGGAGTCACATCATACAAGCTTTTGTTAAAGAAACCAAAATTCAACTGAGTGAATTTCAAAGATGTTATTGACTTTATTCAACCATTCATGAATTGGACAGCATCCCATCTAGCAGCTGGAAAGGAGCTCTGAAGAGCTGTACAAAAAATGAAAGACTTATAGGCAGAAGGGCGCTGGACCAGGAAGTTAGTAAAAAGTGGATTAGTTGTGGCAAGGTCACTTTCCTTTGGGGTGTGGCAGGGTTTTATCAGGAAGATGCTGGTGCAGATGATGCTCCTGATCACTAGTGCTGAACAGGTGATTCCTGATTGACTGGTTTAAGAGCCCATTTGTGGGAGAGGCTGACACTGAAATGAAGTTTTGGATTGGTGATATGGGGCTTAGCATAACCTGTTGTCTTGTTTTAAACACTTTTAATTTATCCAAATTCAACCATTTAGCTTGGACAGGAAAGAGGATCCAGGATGGGGGAAAATAACAATTTAAATAGTACAGACTGGGCTTCCCTGGTAGTGCAGTGGTTAAGAATCCGCCTGCCAATGCAGGGGACATGGGTTCGAGCTCTGGTCCGGGAAGATCCCACATGCTGCGGAGCAACTAAGCCCGTGCGCCACAACTACTGAGCCTGCGCTCTAGAGCCCATGTACCACAGCTACTGAGCCCGTGTGCTGCAACTACTGAAGCCCGCGCACCTAGAGCTCATGCTCCACTGCAATGAGAAGCCTGCGCACCTCAACGAAGAGTAGCCCCCGCTCACCTCAACTAGAGCAAGCCTGCACGCAGCAACGAAGACCCAACACGGCCAAAAATAAATTTAAAAAAAATTTTTTTAAATAAATAGTACAGACTAATTCACCTACCACCCCTCTCCCGCTTATGCCCATTGAAAGTATGAGATTAGAGGTGCCTAGGATCTTGGTTGAAAACGTGCAGATTCTGAAAGCCCATGTCAATGATACCTGAGTATTTATTTTTCTTCTCTTAATTTTAACTTAAGATTTTGTAATGACAAAACTTTACATATATATTAGAACTGGTTACACATCACTGAATTAACTATGAACAACTAGTCACCTGAGTACTCTAAATAGATGCATGTATATATGTATGTTTCTACATAGAGAAAAATTACCCACTATGCCTTTTATTATTACCACTGCTAATAAGACGCAGATATAACTGTGTTGATTTCCCTTTCTACCACTGTTCCTGGAAGGCCCAATTCACCCAGCCACAGTATTTCTTCACAAAGACCACAAAGTAAAGGGAGTCCCTATTTCCTCATCCAGTGCCTCTTCTATTCAGTGGTTACAACAAATACGTTAAGATTTATTGGCGCCAGTTATAACCAAACCATTAGGAGAACCTTCAGGTTTACACTGTACGCAGAAGCTCTCTCAAACATGTGGACTCAGTTTAACCTTTTTCTATGTAACTTAAATGCTTCCCTGGTGCTTGCATCCCTTTTCTGCTGCACAGACCCTTCCTAAATGCCTCCTGTGACCTTGTATGGGTCTGCCATTGATTACCGTTGACTTCATTTGCATGTAGCTTTTCTCATGAGGATGCATGATTGTAAGGGTGGGGGAGAGTTCCCATTGTCAGGGCAACCTGGAGTCCTGCGTGCTGTGCTCAATTTAGTCTCTCCCAAAATTTCAACTCGGCTTGGTCACACTCCAACTGTATTCTTGGCTTCCCTCCCTCTTGTGGTAGAAAGATGCAAAGCAGTCTAGGGTTCTGCTGGCTGCTTCTTCCTGTTTTGACTGTCTCTCCAAAGGTCTCCTCCATTTGCAGACTCTCCCCTCTTCTTACGAGTTTAATTCCTTTCATTTCTTCTAATCTGGATAGGTGTTGCTTCTCCAGGACAGCACCTTCTCCCTCAGTGCTGTCACTCCACAGATGTTACTGTGGCTCCATTATTAACTTCTGACCTTCCTCACCTGGGTGAGGTGTGGCTCTCAGATCTGGCTTTCTCCCGATTCTGGTCTGAGTCTGATTTCCCTGTTGTCATTCTGGTTTTATGTTCTCTGCTGTTTGTGGTACCAGGAATATAATATACAGATTGCAGGGGTTCCCAGTCGCTGTCTGCCGTTCCTCCAATCTGTGCTCTTCAAGTCCGGTAGTTTTGATCTGTATTTCTACATTTCATCTGTATTTTTCATCAAGCTATTTCTCTTCTCACCTGGTGTTGATAACTCACACAGATGCGGACATTTCTTGGAGGCGTGCTGTTCTTCAGCTTTGCAGGTGTGCCAGCTGTATCTGTTTTGACTGCCTCGGTGCTCTATGCTGCTGTGGGGAAGATTTTTATACTCTTTCCTGGCTTTTGGAAAGAAGAGGCAACCTGTGGTCTGATGCTTTCTGAGAGTCTTCCTCACTCTCAGAAGTCCTTTGGTCTGTGACAGAGCCTGTGACGCTCCTTTAAGTTGCCTTCTCCCAGCTACACATAGTTAATATGTGCTAAATGGTTAACAGAGAATTCACTTTCTGCCTCGTTGCTGTTTTGCTTATTATGTATGTTGAAAGAATAATGCCATATCCGAGGGTTGGTGGAAAACTGCCATCTCCAGCTTCCTGAAGTTTCTCTGATTTTATAGTATCTGCAGAGAACGTGTTCGGTGCTGAGTTCCATGCGACTAGGGAATGTTGTCTACTCATCTCTGCTTTAGTTTTCATCAACACCTCCTCCACATGCTCTGGGAACAGAACATACTCAGAGCTCATTTGACAGATAGGGGCCAGGAACCTACCATCATCTTACGGTGTCAGAGTGATAAGGTGTACCAGCTGACCTAGGATAAGGTGTCTAGTTGGTAAAATTTGTAGACTCCTGTAACCGGTCAGTCATGCTCTGGAATAGGCTGTTTTTTCCCCCACATGCCTGTCTGCACGAGCCTGTTCCTGTGTCCTTGCAGTTGTCTGGGTCTCTGTAATACAGATGACACCTGGAATCTGATACCAGTGCCTGTTCACCTGTGACTTGTCTAATACACAAAGGGATAGTGGTTACCGGAAGTTAGTCTGCCCCTTTCCCATGAAGGTTGAGTAGATGGAGAGGAAGATAAAGAATTGAGTTTGGACATGAATGAAAAATTTGCATTGCTTATTTGATATGGTGGTGTAAGGAGAGAGCTGGGTAAATGAATTCAGGGTAGAAGCCTAGGCTGGAGATAATAAATTTGGGAGTTTTCTGTGTATAGAATGGTATTTAAAGTCCGAAGTCTGGATAAACCATCAAGGAAGGGAATATCTAACTATAGAGAAGAGGTTCCAGAACTAAGTCCCAGTGTTAAGATGTGGGTGAGTTAAGGAGTTAGCAAGAAGACTGAGAAGGAGAGTAGGGGGGCATGGTGTCCTATAGGCCAAGGGAAGAGAGTGCTTCAGGAAGGAGGAAGTAACAGTGATCAGCTGAGTCAAATGTTGCCTAGAGATGGGTCAAGGGAGATAAGGGCTAAGAATTAATCATCAGAGGCCAGGAGGGGAAAGTGGGAGGGGCGAAAACTCGATTGGAGAAGGTTTAAGAGAGGTTTGGAGACAGCCATACAGACCGTCGTGTTGAGTTTTGTTGAAAGAGAAGCAGAGAGAGTGGGGCAGGTAGAAGAAACACCATTTGCTTTTTGGCGAGAATGAGTCATTCAAGGTAAAAATCATTGCTGCTGGAGAGAGAGGACAGTTGGTGGAGCAGCCTTCTAAAGCAGGTGAGAGGGGGTGGGCTCCTAGCCCATCAGAGCACAGGTGGAGGGCCAGGCTTGGAGCCCAACTTCATGGTTCATCCATAGTCCTAGGAGGGAGCCTGCAGAGGCTGGGTTGGGGGTAGACGTAGTGACAAAAGCATGTAGAAATTCCCCTATTGCTTCTATTGTCTCGATGAAATAGAAAGTCAGGTCATCAGCAGAAGGTGGGAGGAGGGAAATGCTGGAAGTCTGAGTGAGGGACTAAGTGCAGTGGGGATCTGATTGCCGGGCAGCATTCAGGACCCACTCGGGGTTAATGGTGCTGGGGTGAAAGTGAGACCAGTGAATGTGTTGTGTTTTCCTGTAGTCACATTTGGCCTCTGAGGTTCAGGCAAGGAAGTAGGTGGAGAGTTGGCTTTCACCAGCATAGTTCTAACTGGTGAGCACAATAAAATGAGAATCAAGAGAGGTGGAATTTGACCTGGGTAGGGAAGAAAGAGGTGAGGAGGCGGGGGGAGACTGTGAAAAGGGAGTAAATGGATTATAGACCTTTTTTCAAATGTTACTCTGGAATCTCCTGGACAAATTCAGTCTATGGAATGAATTTGAGAAACCTGTCTCAAATAGAAGAAGTAGGAAGTGAGCTTTAAAACCAGCTGTTCTGATTTCTAATTCGGCGCTTGAACTGCCCCCCAGTAGAGGGAGAGTGAGTGAGTGAGGGGTGTGTGTCCCTGTGAGCAGAGTAAGCTGTGACAGAAGGTGTGGCACACCTCCTGGGCCCTCCCAGACTTCGCCCCTGGGCACCTCGCCCCGCGTCAGCCCAATTCAGAGCATTGACTGGGGAAACTTTGGGGGACTGAAACCTACCAGGCCCGCCCACCTTCCTCACTAGCATTGTACTCTGTAATCCCGTTTTCTTCCTCAGAGTGTCTCTCTTTTTTTTTTTTTTTTTTTTTTGCGGTACGCGGGCCTCTCACTGCTGTGGCCTCTCCCGTTGCGGAGCACAGGCTCCGGACGCGCAGGCTCAGCGGCCATGGCTCACGGGCCCAGCCGCTCCGCGGCATGTGGGATCCTCCTGGACCGGGGCATGAACCCGTGTCCCCTGCATCAGCAGGCGGACTCTCAACCATGCGCCACCAGGGAAGCCCCAGAGTGTCTCTTTTTAAAAACACATTGAGGTGGATGGACCTAGAGTCTGTCATACAGAGTGAAGTAAGTCAGAAAGAGAAAAACAAATGCCGTATGCTAACACATATATATGGAATCTAAAAAAAAAAAAAATGGTTCTAAAGAACCTGGGGGCAGGACAGGAATAAAGACACAGACGTAGAGAATGGACTTGAGGACACGGGGAAGGGTAAGGGTAAGCTGGGACGAAGTGAGAGAGTGGCATGGACATATATACACTACCAAATGTAGAACAGATAGCTAATGGAAAGCAGCCACATAGCACAGGGAGATCAGCTCGGTGCTATGGGACCACCTAGAGGGGTGGGATAGGGAGGGTGGGAAGGAGGGAGACACAAGAGAGAAGAGATATGGGAACATGTGTATATGTATAGCTGATTCAATTTGTTATAAAGCAGAAACTAACACACAGTTGTAAAGCAATTATACTCCAATAAAGATGTTTAAAAAAAAGATATCGGCTTTTCAGGTGGAAGAAAAAAACATTTATGTTTGTAGCTTCTGCTGCTGCTTTTGGCAGCCTGTTCTCCATGTGAATCACGTGTCCTCCCTCTAAACCCTGCAATGCCTTTCTTCTTGCTCCCTGCCCGCTGGGCTGGAGCCCGGGGTCCACAGTTTCCAGTCCCTGGCTCCCTCCGTGGGATAAAAAAAAAAAAAACGCGGTTTGCTTTCTTTCTCCTTCCCATCCATAGCTGCTTCTACCCTGAAATTACTCCTACTCTTTCATATCCATTTTGATTTCTTAATAACTTGTTAAACCAGAGATGTCATCGTGTTTAGGGTTGATTCCAAATATATGAAGTTTGCCTCCTGATCAGGTGCCTGAATTTCACACCACGCACGCACCAGGCCAGTCTCCAGATCTTTCGTCTGTGCAGAACCATTAAGCTGGCTCAGGGCTCTTTGCCTTTGTTTTAGCCCACTCTAATACACAGTTTAATTTCTGATCCATGGCCAGAGGCCTCAGGTACTGGGTGTGTCATGCAGCCTTAGGCTATGATCTCTCTGTTCTGAGGCAACCCCAGGCCTTAGGACTAAGGGGCAGAAATTAACTGGGGGTGGTGTGTTGGTGACTCAGTGGCCGTTTCAGGTACTTTCAACTGGCTCACTCTGGAGGCCAAATCCTTACGGAATCCCAGCCAAACTGGATGGCACAGTGCCAGCCTCTGGCACTAGGCAGCCAGAAGGTCTCTATTCATTTTTCCCTCAATTTATCATTCACTAGAAAAATATTTATTGAGGACTTTCTTTCAGTGCCCCTCAGAGTGTGGGCCATCTTAGAATTGCCTGGGGACAATTAATGTAATTTCAGATTCCTGGGCTCTTCCTGGGTCTAATGAACTGGCAGCTACAGAGCTAGGAAGAAGGAATCTGTATTTTTAACAAGCTCCCTTGTGATTCTAGGCCACAGTGAAGTGTGACAGTGACAGTTCCGTGTGGTTGTAATAACTGAGCCCGGGGAGGGTGAAGTGGGAGCATACTAAAGAGAAAGCCTTCAGAAAGCCCGTCTCCCCCACTACATGGATTTCTACAAGGTCCTACTTTAACCAAAATTTGGGCTTCCCTGGTGGCGCAGTGGTTGAGAGTCTGCCTGCCGATGCAGGGGACATGGGTTCGTGCCCTGGTCTGGGAAGATCCCACATGCCGCGGAGCGGCTGGGCCCGTGAGCCATGGCCACTGAGCCTGCGCGTCCGGAAGCTGTGCTCCACAATGGGAGAGGCCACAGCAGTGGGAGGCCCATGTACCGCAAAAAAAAAAAAAAAAAAAAAAGTCTATTTAGGTCTTCCACCCATTTTTTGACTGGGTTGTTTGTAAGCTGTTTGTGTGTTTTGGAAATTAATCCCTTGTCAGTTGCATCATTTGTAAATATTTTCTCCTATTCCGTGGTTTGTCTTTTCATTTTGTTTATAGTTAAAATATTTATTTTAACTGTCACACTTCCTTGAATACAAGATACGTACCGTTGATTATAAGATCTACTAAAAAGTTAATAATGGCATTTCGGGGGGGAACCCCTACTACATTCTGTATGTTACATATTCGTATATCCTTAGTTCTAAAACCTTTGTCTGCAAAGAAAGGTGTATCTTAGAATCGAGGAAGTAGAAAATGATGAAAAAAAAACTAATTTAAAAAGCCACACGTAATCAGTGTGTTCGAGACCAAATCTTCATACTTGGAGACTGCTCATGATCTCCCTGGCTTATTTGTGCAGCCCTTGGAGTAAAGCTCCCTTTGCCATCTCTGTGTTCGTTTGAACTTTGTGTAAATGTACTATTAGAAGGCTGGTAGTTCTGTGTTAGTCTTTTAAAAAAAATTCAGGCCTGAGCTTGTTTGCTCACAGACAGTGATATAAGTGAGCACACTATTACTTTTCTGTATGATTCAGGATTTTCTCAGTACTATGAAACTAAAACAAACTACAGAAATAAACTGGATGTCAAAGCTGATTGAGGACTGCAGCAGTCATCCTACCCCTGGCTTTAGTGCTCATCTTCCCCAAAACCACCTTATGTTTTGAGTGATTGATTCTACATTACTTACATGTTTCTGTATTATAAATGCATATACATATATATTAAAGAGCAAAAATACATTTATGCCAAAGGTGTTCCTTTCTGTAAGTTTTCTGCATTGATGTTCTGATGATCTTGTTTGAAACAATGATTTCTGTTACTAGACGTGGTATAACAGTGGTTAGGAATCCCGGTCCCACCCTTACTACCTGTGGGACCTGGACAACTTAGCCTCTATGCCTTATTGTCCTTAACTGTAATGTGAGGATAATTTCAGTACCCCTCACAGAGTTGTAGTGCGAATGAAATGAGATATCTTGGATAAAGCCCTTGACGCGTGCCTAGCGCATGGGAAGCACTAATGGTGTTAAATAATTATTTAGAACATTTTGTGGAGACCACTCATGTAGGGGAGACAAGCAGAACATCTTCTTCCACTGCCCACTCGCTGTCCAGATCTCCTCCTCTCCGACTGGTCCTTTCCTAGCTCTCAGCCTAGCCACTTAGTACCTTTCATATGCATCTTTGCCAATCTTACATTCATGGTTTTTGAATTAGTTTTTCCGCCAAAACATTGGCCACCTCCTCCACAGAGCCTTCTCTGACCAGCCCTGAAAACTCAAAGGAAAAGAGATCTTTCCTCTAAGCCCTCTCCCCCAGACCTAAACGTCAGTAGCATCAGCTGGTGCTTTTCCCAGGTTCCCCTATCAGGAGTTGTCTTTTAGGCGCCTCTGTCCCTTTTCCCTTTCAAAACACCATTCTGTCTTCTGGCATCAACCACAGTTCCCCAGACATGATTATGTATTCAGTAAATATCCACCAATAGGCTAATTTCACAGAGAGGCTCTGTGAACCCACCCAGACTGCCCTGGCTTCCAGGCCGCCCGGCTGTCAGCATATGCAGCATAGGGTCTCGGTTCGGATGAAGGAGCTGCTGTCGGGAAGGACACCACTAATGCTGGATGGTGGGCTGTCCCCACTGTTACTGCCGTCTGCTTTCCCTGCTGTGCTCCAGCTCAGCGCCATGCTCCCTTCTCCTGTGACAGGTAGAGACACACACAAACAAACCCAACTAGTGAAAAGTAGGGGGACTGTAATTTATTGGAATGTTTACACAGGGTTTGTGTGTAATTAGTAGTTAATTTCTGTGACACAGTTGGCCTTCCTGGCTTGGAACCTGGCTCTGAAATGCCCTTAAAGAGACACAGACCTAAGAGATGGCAATCTGAGACATGGTTAGGGTTTGGGAACAGAACAAAGAGAAAGTATGCCCTGTTTTCTGTGATGAAACGTGACCAGGAGCAGCCCCAAATTGCACACACACACACACACACACACACACACAGTTTCTGGGATCACTTTCTTTGTGAACATCAGCTTGGGATTTGATACTTACACTGAGAATAGGGGGACAGCCACTGGACCCCTCTCTGCCATGAGCCCTGTGATCGCAGGCAAAACACTTATGTCTCTTTGTAAGTGTCAGATGAATAAATAAACATGTGTTAGTCTTCTCATTAGTAATACGCGGGTAATACCACCAGCTGTTCCTAACCTCAAGAGTCTTGTAGCAATTACATGAGATAAAACATATGAAAGTGCTTTGAAAAAGACCCTCATTCTTTGCTTTATGAGTGCTTTTTTTTTTCAACATCTTTATTGGCGTATAATTGCTTTACAATGGTGTGTTAGTTTCTGCTGTATAACAAAATGAATCAGCTATACATATACATATATCCCCATATCTCCTCCCTCTTGCGTCTCCCTCCTTTTTGCTTATAAGGGCTGTGTACTTATAAACTCGATTTTGCTAAGTGAGCTTTTTTTGGTTGTTTTTTGTTTTGCTTATTCGAATAGAGTATCTGATTGCTGCTGGGGGCATGTAAGGCAAATTCTCCCATCATGTTTCCTTTTCCTTAGCTTCCATTTGCTCTGTGTATTGGGAGCTCTCACGGCCTGTGCTTTTGCTTTTGAAGTGTAGTGTTATTTATATTATGTGCATGTTGAAAAACATACCTGTAGTTGATGCTAAAATGGCTTCTGAACACATTTTAGGTATTCATACCAGTTCTTACTAACTTGAATTACCTCTGGATAACTGGCAAAATGCTGATGTTACAGCTGCTCTCAAATTCTAACACACTTCAGGACTTTCTACGCTTTGTGTTAGGGCAGACCTGACGTTTATCTCCAGCAGTGTTCCTGAATGGGCGGGGACTGAGCCCTTGATGAAGTTTTTAGCAGTCTGGCATAATGAGAAAATAATAGCAATACAGTTTTTTTGGAAGCTAAATTTGTTCAACTTGAAGTTGAATTTTCAAAGTTAATATCTTTTCTTGGCAGAAGAAAAAGTTAACAACTGTGTGGCAAGCCCATATTCTTTTGTATTTGTTTTGTGAAAATTCTCTGATCTGTGAAAGTTGAAAAAAGAAACTATGGTTATATAGATTTTATCTATATAATAGATTAATCTATTAATATAATTACACTAATGTAAATAATTTACTTGTGAATGCACAATATTTCTATTAGCAGCTTGGCATGTGAGTTTTTTGTTTGTTTGTTTGTTTTTCCCCATTCTGGTGACAGTGAGCTTTTTACATTAATTTTAATAGGAATTAGTAGTTGCTTATGTGACTTGTCGCCAAAGAACAAATATTTTAGAAAACCAGTTAGGCTGGCATAGCGAATACCATAAGGAATAGGTAGTATTCAACATTGGGTTGTACTCAGAAGATCTGGGTTCAAGTTCAGGTTTTATTTTCTGTCTATACTCCCCCCTCCCCCATACCATGAGCTTAGGCAAGTCACGTGACCTCAGTGAGACTCATCTTCCTCTTCCCGTTAAATTGGAACACTTAGTTCATATTATGGTTGTAAGAATTAAATCAGAATGTATGTATGAAAGGGCTTTGTGCACCCAGATATGCTTTATAAATTAAAGGTATTGTTAAAATAGTTTAAGGTTATGAACAGTGATGTTTAGAGGATTTCTGTTTTTGAGCTTCACAATAATCGATTTTTCACGTATCATCTTTAAATGTGTTTTGGCAGATATGGTCAGTGGGATCCCTAGGAAATAAGGCAGAATATATATTCAAAATATCGTTAGGATCTTTCTCTTTCCTTTGTGCACAAAACACAGTACCGTGACCTTTTCCAGCTGTTTCCTTGATGATGTAAAACAGAGCCACCACTCCCGGAGTCTTTTGTATAAAAAGAGCAGGTTCCTAGATGAAGCAGAAAAGAAAGGGAGTGTGGGAACGTGAGTAAGGGGACCTCACCTTGATCTGAATGACCGAGGTGTGCCTCCACCTGCCTTCGGGGGTGCTGCTCGTTACAGCTGTGCCATTGAATCAGAGAGGCTGCTCTTCCTGATTTGGAAGGAAAGGCAGGATTGAAAGGGCAGCAGGCACGCGCACACCCAGGTGATCACGCCTCCCTCACCACCAGTCGTGATCACATTCGAGCTCTTGGCAACGTGTCCCCCAAACCCAGGTGGGGCTGGGGTGGTTCACCAGGCTGGCGCATCTCTGTCACAGCCTCCCTTTCTCCCAGGGTTTCCAATCAGGGCTCTCTCTCTCTCTCTCTCTCTCTTTCTCTCTCTCTCCGTCTTCCTTCCCTTCCCCAGGTCTCCCACTCTCCTCTCTCTCTGTGACAGGTTCCTCTTCCTTAGCAGGTGGCATTGGAATGGCATGACACAGCCCCTCAGGGAGCATGCCACCTGAATGGCTTGGGAAGAGCAGAGAGGCACCCATGGCTAATAACTAAGTCACTAAGGTCACGCTCCCCAAAGAGTGGGCAGCGGGGTTCCAGTCCTGGGAATTACAGACTCTGTGGCCTCGTTGGGCCAGCAGTCTTGGTCTACCCTCCAGGACCCCAGTCTACCCGGGAACACGAACCTTGCCTGTCATCCTGCATTACTAGAAGCAGCTGTGACTGTCGGCCCACTGAGCCTGGGAAAGGTTACCGTGGAGAGTACCCGCCCCTACTGAGTCTGTGTGCACGTGTGTGACAGAGTGAGAGGGAGGACGCGTGCCTCTCTTTTGTACCCAAGTTATTTATTGCATTTGTCTTACGACTTCCATTTAGAGCTAAATAAACTGCAAAGTGGGTTATTTAGCCAGATCTCGGGCGTCTTCAGCAAGTGGGGAAGTGGGCGGTGAGGAGGGAGAAAGATGGGAGCTTGGGCAGAGGAGATTCAGAGAAAGGGGCCAAGAGGAACAAGAGGTGGCTTTTCCCCTCCCTTCAGATGGGTAAGGCATGCGTGTGCTGTGGCTTGTCCAGAGGGAGCCCCTTTGCTGTAGGACCTTGAAGTGCTTTCTCTGTCTCAGGCATTTGGGAAGCAGCCTCCTGTGGACATTATCTTGAGTTACAATTTATGGATAAAAAAAAAATGAAGGCATGCCCTGCAGACTGCATGAAGTCTGCAGTGAGCTACCCTACCTGGTAAGGCAGCTCCCCACCTCTGTGCCCGCCTGACATGATCACATCTCTTCCCTACGTGCCCTGGTCTTAAGCAGCCTCACAGAGGGGACACACGCAAGGGAGAGTGTCCTTAGAACATATTATAGCCACCGAATCCAAATGAGGTCTCATCTCCACAGCACAGTGTCCCTCCCTACCACCATGTGCCTGTCTGTGTGCCTATCAAGCTCGAACTCCCTGCAGGCCTGGGGAACTCTTTGTCATTTCAGGAGACTGTTCGTCGATCAGAATCACTCATGAATTCTCTTTTGCACAGATTTGATAAAGGGTCTTTCTTGAGTACCAGAAGTACTGTACATAATTCATAACATGAAGCAAGGTGCAGTAGAAAGAGTGAGAAAAGATAATAAAACCTGGGAATTAAAAGTTTTAAGCTTTGTTACAAGCCAGGAGAATGAGTCAGCAGCCCATATGTCTTGAGGGAGAGCTTTGTGCCGAGCTGGTTTTGGGGTAGGGGCCCAGGGGTTCCAGAACGGAGGAAGAAGATTGCCCAGGAGTCAGAAGGTAGGGGTGTACAGGGAGACGGCCGAGGGGCGGGGGGGAAAGGGGCAGATTGTGAGTGGGGGTGAATTCTAGCTCGGCCCTGCCTCTTCCCCTCGCCTCTAAGGAAGGAGATATCCTGGGGCCTTAATCATCTCCCTATCTCTCATTTCTCTCCTGGTTTAATTAAATTCCTGTTCTAATTTGGAAGAGCTTGCATATCCTTTTCTGCTGTGGCAACCAATCTCTTTTTATGAGACCCACCCTGGCGCTCAGGCACTGAGACCTCAGCGGGGACTTGGGTCCTCTGTGGCTTTTGAGGTCATGGACAGTTCAGAAGTGGGCAGAGGTTGGCTGGAGAGGAAAAGGGGCTTAGCTTGCTGTTGTCAGTCATCTTGTTTCCCGTGGCCCCAGTCTGCGACCTCCCCTTCCACCACCTGGAGTGAAGCCTCTCCTCCCATCCGTACGTCTTGATGTCTTTCTCATTGTGTTACTTCTCCTCTCGAAGGACAAAATATGCTTTGTTGGAATCTCTGGACGTTCAGTAATGCCGTAAAGAGAGATGAAAGACAAGACATATGTGGATAATAATACTAGCTACCATTTATCATATACCTACTGTGTGCCAGGCACTGTGCCGGGTCCTTTACATGTGTGGCTTCTAGTTCTTACAGTAGCCTTGAAGTTGAATCTGATCATTCCTTGTTTTACAAATGAGGCAACTGAGGCACAGAGAGGTTAAGTGACCTGCCCAGGGTTGTTCAGTTATTAAGGTAGAACGCCTGGATTGGAACCTAGTGTTGTGTCACTAGAAAAACCCAGGCTCTTTCCACTACTCCCTGCTGCCATCAGTTAGAACAGATTGGCAGAGGAGATGGTGGATGATTGGGCCATTCAGTTCAACTTAATTTACAACAAACTTTAGGCAGCCTCCTCATTGCCGGGATGGTAGAAGGTATTTTGTGGCTCCTTTTGAGGAGAGAAGACAGACTTGTGTTCAGTGGATGCCATGATGAAGTGTTATCATCCCTTCCACCCTTGTGGACTGAGTGCTGTGAGGACAACCAGACGATGGCCGTATTCTGTCTGAGGTGGTCAAGAAAGGCTTCGCAGAGAAACCTCACAGTGGCTTGCTTGGCACAGTGATTGTTTGGTGGGTTCAAGGAACAACAGGAAGGCAGGAGCACTCCAGAAGGGAATGGAGGGAAGAGGGATCAGAAAGCCAGTCGGGGCCAGATCCCATTGGGCCTCGTTGGGTTTTATTTCACGTTCGATGGGAAGTCTTTGAAGTATTTTGAGCAGATGGGTGGTGTGACTTGATATATATTGAAAGATCACTCTGGCTGCTGTGTGGAGAACTGGCCATGGTGGGCAAGGGTGGAGGTAATAGAAGGTGATGGTGGTGAAGTCTGGGATGGTCACGCTGGCAGTGATGAACGGTGGTCAGATTGGGCTGTATTTTGAAGGTAGAGTTGGAGGACTTGCCGATGGATTGAGAGAGAAAGGTGGGGACCAATGATGGCTCTTCAGCTACATTAGTGTATTAACAGTGGTACCATTTCCTGAGACAGGGAAGCTTAGAGAAGGGGCAGGTTGATTGACCAGGGTCAAGAGTTCAGTTGGGGGTATGTTAAATTGGAGATGCCTATTTGATGCATCTTAGGTATCCAAGTTAGTGGTGTCACGATGAGTGAGTAGTTAGATACATAAGCCTGGAGCTCAGAGGAGAGGGCAGAGCAGGAGATACACATTTGAGAAGCATCAACTTATTAATGGTTTTAGAGTTATGGGCTTGATTGGCTGGTGCCGCATAGGGAGAAGGTATAGATAGAAAAGAGGATTAAGGACTGAGCTCCGAGGAACTACAACTCAATGTGTATTCGCCCAGCAGTGGCCCTATTATTAAGGCCCTAAGAACTTCGGGGTTTTCTCTCAGAGCTATTTCTTTTGGAATTTAGCCCAAATGTAATATTATTAATTCTCCTAGGACATTAGCAGGATAATAACATGCTCTAGGGCCAGTTTGTCGATTATGGCAGGGACTTCTTTACTATAGGGAAGGCAGATAGGAGTTCCCACCACCAGCCAATGAGTTGGTTTAGGACACATACAGTTTCAGGTGTGGAGAAAGCTCTTCAGTCCAAGTCTGTTCTGGTTTGGTTCTTTTTCCTTTTGTCTGCTCCTCTTCTATAAAAATTATATTTTCCCTCAAGATGATATTGCTTGTTAAGCTTGGTTTTTATTTGTGTAACTGTACTCCTTTACATTCAAGACATTTATCGGGGGCCTACTCTGTGCTAGACACTGGGCTCAGTGCTGGAATGCTCCTTTTCCAACACAGGGCTCCTCTGAAAATTTCTTTACTGCTCGGTCATCTGCTCTCTCCCAGCTGGTCTCGATTTGTTTGCACTCCTTGTATTATTCACCTGTACACCATTATTCAAAGCTGTTACATCACTGATTTTTTAGATACCGTAGCTACCAAACCTCAGAACCATTCATCTGGTTTTTTTCTCATACCGCACATTTAATTCATTGCTAACTCCCGTCAGCTCCACAGTTCCTATTTATCCAGACTCTGACCACCAGTCTGACCTGCAGCACTGCACCCTGGCCCAAGCCACCACATCTCTTGCCTGAGTTACTGCAGTGTCTCCCTGAGTGCATCACTGCCCCACTTCAATCTGGCCTTTTGGGACTTCCGTGCTAGTCCAGTGGTTAAGACACCGGGCTCCCAATGCAGGGGGCGTGGGTTCGATCCCTGGTCAGGGAACCAAGATCCCACATGCCATGTGGCGCAGCCAAAAAAAAAAACCAAAACAAAAAAGTCTGGCCTTGTGACCCTGGTACATGTAAGTCAGCGCACGTCTCTCCTGCGGGGAACCCTCCAGCGGCTCCTCCTCTCTCGCTGAGTGAAAGCCGGGAAGCCACAGGACCCTGTACCATCTGCCCCTCCCCCCTTCTGCCCCTCTCCCCTTCTCCCCTCACTCATCTCCTCCAGCCACAGCAGTCTTCTTGCAGTAGACACACCAGGCACGTTCCTGCCCCGGAGCCTTGCAATTGTGCTGTCCTGCTGGAATGTGCTTCCCCAGAGATCAGAGTGGGCTCACCCTTTCCCCTCCTCAGGTCTTTACTCAGTGCATCCTTTCATGCTCACCCTGTTTAAGGTTGAATTTCCCCTTCCCAGTAGTCTCTATCCCCCTTCCTGCTTGCTTGCTTTCTTTCCAGAGCACTTAACCTTTTACCACAGTGTATATTTTAACCATTTATTTGTTTGAAGATTAACTCATCCCATTACAATAAGCCTCGGGAGGCAGGAATTCTGTTTTACTCACTGCTTTGAACAGTTGCTGCTCAGATCAATACCAGGCACGAGATAAGTTTTTAATAACTATTTGCTGAATGAATAAATGACAGAATACGAGCCCACAAGGGAGGGGTTGTGGTCAATGCACCGTATCTGTTATAGTTACTGTTACTCCCCTGGCTATTGCACCAGAACCTCTGCTGATGGGTGGAGTGCATTTGTGAGATGGTTGGCTGCCATAAGGGACCTAATCTGTGCTCTCAGAACAGCATTCCCATTCGAGAAGCCAGCTGGCTGCCACGGGGGCGGGTGTGTGTGTGTGTGTGTGTGTGTGTGTGCGCGCGCGCGCACGCGTGCGTGAGCCATTCACCCAGCTGTCCTTAGCAGCAAACTGACCATCCCAGGTATGAGGTTAGATAAATCCACGCAGGGGCTCACTGAGGTCATATTCACAAAAGCAAGTCATTCTTTTGAGGGTTCACGAGATCTAATTTTATGCATGAAGATAACTGTGAGATCTCTGGCTGGGAGATGGGGGAGGTGATCCAAATTCCCGAGGGAGCCCTCATGACGCCTTCATCCAGGTGCTACAGCAAGCCTCCAGCCCCACTGAATAGAGTTTGAATCTGTGAATGAAGTGGAGGTCAGTGAACCTTAAAACCAGGAAGGAAAACCTACTGGCCGTAAGTCCTGGGAGACCTCTTGTTTATATCCTTGGGGGTATTTAGTGTCGTGAAAGGACCAGGGTGAGGCATCACAGCAAACAATTATATAGCATATATTGTACGCCAGGCACTGTTCTATGTACTTTATAGGTATAAATTCGCTTGATAGTCTCCACAACCCTTTCAGATAGGACTGTTACACCCCCATTTTACAGTTGAGAAGACAAGGCCATCTGCTCCCAGAGTCTGTGCCCTTAATCATTATACTACAACTGTCTCAAAATAAGTGTGGCTAACTGGCCATTTAGGAGAATAGAGAGGTTGTTTAATATGCTTACATGTTATGTTTTGATTTGTGATATTATTGTGGGGAGTAGCTGTGTGTGAAAACTGATGTTTTTATGAGGCATGCATATGTGAACACTGTAATTAGTATTTCCAAGAGAGAACAGGTATTTTTCCCCCACTGCGCCTAGCTGGAGACTTGCTTATGATACCTTTTTTTTTTTTTTTTTTTTTTGAATTTTCATAAGAGACAGTGTTAAAGTAGGGCTGTCCTTTCGATGAAAGTCCTGGAGGGTTTGGGACCCTTGAAGACTGGTTAGATGCTATTAAGCATTTTTCCCCTTTGATCCTCTGTACTAAGAAATTCTTGATTACCCAGGAAGGATTCTCTAGTGATTAGAGGAGCCGGTTTCTTGTCCTCTCCTGTTTTTGCCTCTGCCCAACTGTCTTCCATCCCTGATGATGGACGTGTGCTGACTCACCATCAGGTGTCCAGGGCTAGGGGGTCAGGTTTGCAGCAGCCCACCTGTGGACCTCTGAGGGCACTTCAGATGGAGAGTGATGGTAGAAGATGAGCGACACTTGGTGGTAATGCAGCTTGGGGATTGACCTCTGCCCCACCCCCCTCTACACTTTGCCCTGCTCTGTGGGTAACAGAGCTGTGGGTAACAGAGCTGGCCAGCTCTTCTTACTCTATTGGGTTGGCCAAAAAGTTTGCTTGAGTTTTTCCGTAACATCTTAATAGAAGCACTGATTTTAAGAGAATGGCCAGGCTTCTTGTGTTTGCTGGACTCATCCTGATTTGAAAGGAAGGTCCTTGTGACTCCCATGAATGGTACCCTGACGTCCAGCCTTCAAGTACCATTGCCTTCTGAGGCCTGAGCAGATGCGGAGTTCCACCTTGACCCTGTCTCAGACTGGGGTCCCATCTGCCACCAGAGTGTGGGCCCTTGGGGAACCTGCCCCACCTTAGTCAACCTTCCCTTTGGGGGAGTAATCAGGATCCTCACACCCCACTACCTTCCACACAACACAAGCACATCCCACCCATCTTTCAGGCAGCCTTGAGTAACGCCTCTCGTGGTGTGGGCAGCCATGGAATCATTTGGGAAAAGGAGCCGAGGTTGGCTCCCCTCTCCTTGGGCTGAGACTGGGAAGGGGGAAGGGATGGACCGGTTGGGCGTGGCCCTGGGGGCAGTAGCTACATCAGGACCAGTAGGTTCTGTCTGCACGGCACCAGCCTCACGCTCATGTGATTAGGTTCCTGATGCCACTTTCTACTGACAAGGGTGAGGCTGCTACCAAGTCACTGGAGATGAAATTGGGTCGCCTGTCGCGATTCCTGTGGGATGAGGTAGAACTGTGCTTACTACACACCTTGCCCTACTTTAACCTCCAGCTGGATCTGATCCCACATCCCGACTGGAGGGAGGAGAGGAGACCTCCCAGGGCCACTCTGATCTCCTCGGGGTGGAGGCTTGGCCCAGGCTGCGTCCCTTCACCTAGCACAGGGGCTCTTAACAGAGGTCAGAGTGAATCTTTTCTCTTTTTCTAAGTCCAATTTGTAGAACAAGGGGAGAACAGTGCCCCTGAACCCCTCCTGGTGTGGGAGAGATGAGAATGGCCCCATTTGTCAATCCAAGCGTGGAGGAAGGCACGGGCGATTATTTGTCTTCTCTCAGAGAGCCGCAATCTCTAGAGTTCTTCTCTGAAAATGGAAATAAGGAGAGCTGTCCGGAGACTAAGCGAGCAAGGGAGGACAGGGAGAGAAAAGAACCTCATTTTGCTTGTGTTGTGTGCACACTTCAACATCGTGGATTTAAACTTAGGAGGCGGGCTTCCCTGGTGGCGCAGTGGTTGAGAGTCCGCCTGCTGATGCAGGGGACGTGGGTTCATGCCCCGGTCCGGGAAGATCCCACATGCCGCGGAGCGGCTGGGCCTGTGAGCCATGGTGGCTGAGCCTGCGCGTCCGGAGCCTGTGCTCCGCAGCGGGAGAGGCCGCAACAGTGAGAGGCCCGCGTACCGCAAAAAAAAAACCAAAAAACTTAGGAGGCAATTGAGGGGAAAACAGAGAGAGAGAAATGAGAACAAGTTGGAAGAACACTGAGGTGGGGGAGAAGGAGGCATCACATGGACAAGAGGACGGAGAAGAGGCTGCTTGAAGAGGCAGTGAAAGGGAGAGGTAAGGAAGGGAGTGAGGAGCAGGGGCAGCGGGCAGAGAGGGGAGCTGGGAGGTGGGGAGCCTGCGCTGCTTCCCAGATGCTGACACAGCTCTTCCTGGAAGCCAGACTGATGCCCCAGGCAGCACTCAAACCTCAAGCCAAAACTCATGCAAGAAAAGAACCTCTTTTATTGTGTTTTCTTTAGGTTTTGGAAACAGGAATAACCACCAAAAACAAAACACAGGGGGAAAAAAGAGACGGGGGGGTGGGGCGGGGCAGGGGGCGGAATCTGTCATGGAGGTATGAAAATTTAATCAACACCCAGTGTTCTTAGCAGTTCGGAGCGGGCACAGATCTTATTATCTATACAGCTATTTCCGGCCCCTCCCAGGGGCCCTTGGAGCAACACCCACCAGGGCCCAGGGCCTGGGACTCATTGTCCTGGTCTCTGTCCTGGGTGGGAGAAGAGACCGTGATCTTCTTGGGAAGCTTTCAGCAGAGGGAGGTTTCAGGCTTTACCTAGTAGGTATTTATGTACGTGGAGATTTTAGCGTAGACTTTTTTCCTGCAGTATAGATATAAACATGAGGTCATTTGAACATTTAAAAACCCAGTCATGTTACCTTTGGTGTGTGGCTCTGGACCAGTATATCCTGGTTTATGGGATGCTCCTTCCCTATAGCTTTAGAGCCATCACAGTGACCTGTTCCCTTTCGTCTTTCTGGTTGCTTCTTCTCCTTGGGGCCCTCATTTCTTCTCACACACTCTTTCCCTGGGAGGTATTGTTGAAAGTCCCTTGACAATCCGCTGATGACTGGAATTTATATTTCTAGCCCAGAACTCTCTTCTGAGCTCCAGGCATATATATCTAATTACCTACTGCCTGCACCATCCTGAAATACCTCAGAATAATGAGCCTGAAACTAAACTCTTGATCCGCTGCCATCCTCTTGCTCCGGTCTCCCCCATCCCAGTACAAAAGCCCCACCACCTCTTTTTTTTTTTTTTTTTTTTTTATTGTTTTTGCGGTACGCGGGCCTCTCACTGCTGTGGCCTCTCCCATTGCGGAGCACAGGCTCCGGATGCGCAGGCTCAGCGGCCATGGCTCACGGGCCCAGCCGTTCCGCGGCATGTGGGATCCTCCCGGACTGGGGCACGAACCCGTGTCCCCTGCATCAGCAGGCGGACTCTCAACCACTGCGCCACCAGGGAAGCCCCCTACCACCTCTTTAGTGGCACGAGCAGAAGCCTCCTGTCTCCTTGTTTCCTCCCACTCCTTCACCTTCTGTCTCCCATCAAACCCAAATCCTATGGATTCTACCCTCAAAATGCATTCCAGTCCCCCGTCTCCATCTCCACTACAGCCCCTCTGGTCCAGCTGCCGTGCTCTTTCCCCGCATTGCTGCTGTCGCCTCCTGCCTTCCCAGTTTTCTCTCTTGTGCCTCTTCAATCCATTCTCTACTCTGCAGCCGGAATGATTTTTAAACAATGCACGTCTCCCACGTCACTTCCCTTTCCCTTTATTTGGTTCCTGTTGCACTTGAAATATAGACAGAAATCTTTAACGTGATCTGTGAGGGATGTGGCCCCTGTGAGCCTTTCTAGCTTCGCTGGCCCTTGCTTTTTGTACTGTGGCCACGCTGGCCTTTGTCAGAACCACACAGCCCCCAGCTGCACCAGCCTCAGGACCTTTGGACATGCTGTTCTGCACGTAATGGAATTTCTTCCCTCGGAGCCCCTTCCCTTGCTGGTCAACTCCTGCTCGTCTTTTAGATCTCAGTTTTAAGGACATACTCTCAGGGAAATGCTCCCTTGGTACGACCCTAAACAAAGTGAGCTCTCCCCAGAAATCTCAGTCGTGACTCTTTCCTGTTTTTCTTTGGAGTGCTTACCACCATTGTGCTATTCCGGTCATTTTGTAATGTTTTTTTTTTTTTTTTTTTTTTTTTTTTGCGGTATGCGGGCCTCTCACTGTTGTGGCCTCCCCCGTTGCGGAGCACAGGCTCCGGACGCACAGGCCCAGCGGCCATGGCTCACGGGCCCAGCCGCTCCGCGGCATATGGGATCCTCCCAGACCGGGGCACGAACCCGTATCCCCTGCATCGGCAGGCGGACTCTCAACCACTGCGCCACCAGGGAGGCCCTGTAATGTTTTAAGTAATGCCATACCTCCTAATAAGTGCAAGCTCGACAAGAGCAGGGCCCTGTCTGTCCTGTTCACTGTGGTGTCTCCGGAATACGACACCCTGCCTGGCGCATTGTAGAGGCTGAACAGATGAATGAATCTGCCCTGAACACCTCTGTGTCTGGGGCTTTGATTCAAGCACAGGGTAGGGGTGGGGCAGGACATTCAGAAAGGGATTACCAAGAGTCCTTGGCCTAAGGCCCCTTCCCACCCGGCCCTAATCTGTTTTGTGTCATCAACTTGTGCAAGCACATATGCATGTTTCCAAATAGAGGTTTGTACTCCTTGAGGACTGTGTCTTAAACTCTGTGGACACACGTTCACTGGGTTTTGTTTTCTTGGATGTCGTATATACACAGAGACCCTTCCAGCCCCTGTCTTCCAAGATGTATCCTTCCTCCCCTTTCCCACTGGCCTTGTATCCCTGGGAACCCAGAAGGTCCTGTGGCCCAAACCACCGCGTTAAGACAACCGAATAGCTGCGTGTTCTCAGCCATGGCGCTTATTCTCTAGAAGCTTCAGCTCTCTGCAAAATGCGAATGAGATTATTAATGGTAATAATACCTTGTCTATCTTTCAGGGTTGTTGTGAGGAAAAGATGAGTTCATTTATGTCAAATACTTTGAAAACCGTACAGCTCCATAAGAGTGTTGGAATTAAGTAAGGATGCTGGGGAGTGACGAGAGATGAGCCGTCACTCAACTGCAGTGGAAAAGAACGTTTCTTGGAGGGGGTGGGATTGAGATTGAGGCTGGAAAGATGGTATTTCAGGCAGGATCCTGACAGGAAACAGAAGGTACCTTCAGCTGGGGTAGGGAGAGATTTCATGAAGGGAGTGTTTAAGAGATGTGGTCAGAGCCAGCCAGTGATGTTTAGACTCCAGGGACAGCTTCAGTGAAAGGCCATTTCCACTGTTGGGTCCAGAGGAGCGAGGCAAGTTTGGGCGTGGGGTGAACAGAGCCCAGTGAGAGCTGGGAGCAGGGAAGAGGGACTGCCAGACTGTGATCAGACTGGACAGAGGGACCTGGTCCAACCATAGTCCCACAACAAAGTCCAAGGGAGTTGGGAAAGACATACCTCCAGCTCTCTCCTCCTGCTGGTGCCTCTGTGAGAAGTGAGAAGGCTAGGGAGCCACATGATGAAGTTCGAAGGGGCTAGCTCTCAGGGCACAGAGAAGGGCAGGGAATGCATGGGGGAGGGTCAGGCAAATGGAGAATAACCAGCACAGGTGGGTATAATTTGGGAAGACAGGCACAAGGAGCGGCAAGGATGAGGATAATGGTGTAAGAAAAAGAGCAGAAAGGCTGGAAAGTATTTAGGGATCAGCTGAAGAAATCAACAGAAAATAGGATTTAAGAAGTAGATAGCGTCAACCAAACCACTGTTGACTGTTACGCTTGGAAGGTTGGGTTTTATCCTGCGAACAAGGGAAGTTATAGATGTTTCAACAGAGAAGACCCATTAGGAAACCTGTGTTTAGAAGAATGTTTTAGGCAGAAGTATGTGGGTGGAGGGAAGCAAGGAGTGACTGGAAGACTGTTGTAAGGGGGCCTGATGTGAGGGGATAGGGGGCCTGGACTGAATGGCAGCTGAATGAGAGTGGAAAGCGCGGGATGAACACAGGGACCGCTGGGAATGGATGAGTTCTGGATGTGGAGGTTATCAGCCACCATGTATGTCCGCAGGAGACCCAGGGGCACAAAGAGGCCCCCAGTCCTGCCATTTCTGGGCGAGATTGCTTCACTTTCCCCTGAACCTCCCTCCCCTCTATCTAGTCCCATGCCAGGGGTCTTTGTGATGCGTGCTTTTCTCTTCTCTTCCTTGGGACGTCTCTGCTACAGCTGCCTGCTCTCTTGTTTCTGGAGCCCTCTTCCACATTCCTGAGTCCCAATGGTGCATTCTTACTGTAAGACTCAGGAATGATGGACGGAGGCTTCTGAGCCTGTGGGGCTGGGGCAGTGGTGTCTCCTGACTGTGTTTCAACCCTTCGGCCGCAGCCTGGACCACGCAGGCAGCTTTAGACTCCGAGGAGAGCCCCAGGGTCTGCAAAGGGCATTAATCTTGGGAAGATGAAATGAAGAGAGGGCACTTCTTCCCCCTGGCTTTTTCCGTACACCTGACGGAATGAATGCTTTACCTAGCAGGGCCACCTCCTGCCCATCTATCCAGTGCCATTTCTTTGTATAATGCCAATTCTTATTTAACATCTGCCAAGCACAAAAGGTGCATCAGGGCCACATGGAAACAAAGCGAAATGCTAGTGGTGGTCCCTGAGCTTAGACCTGAAATAAGACAAACAAGAAAATAAAACATCACCCTAGGAGATGAGGGCCCTGGGAGAGAGAATGGCCGTGGGGCTCGCTTGCTTGCTTTCTGGTTGTCTGGCCCCCTCTTCTACTCTCCCTTCCTTTACAACCTCTTATTTAAAAGATGTTTGTATTTTTTAAATTTCTTTATTTGCTTTTGTTTGTTTGGTCAGTGGTAAGAGAATGGAGGCGAGCTGTTTGGAAAGGATGCATTCTTAGCGGTGGCAGGGATGGGGTGGTGTCAGGTGTGATGGGGAAGCAAGTGTTAAGAATAGTAGCCCCAAGTGTGGCCGAATAGAAATAGGAAGAGAACAGAGGGGGCAGGTGACCGGGGCACACCAGACTCGGTGAGGTAGAAGGAGCTCTGGGTCAGGATGGGGAATCGGTGAGGGATTTGCCTGGGTGCTTGTGTGCAAGTTGTAAGAAAACTTGCTAATGAGCCAATACAAATCATCATAATCATTTATTCATCATGTCATGAAGCCCTGTATTTAGCTCCCTTATGCATAATCGTATTTAATTCTCACAACAGTTCTATGAGATGAACTACTATTAGCTTCAGCTTAGAGATGGCAAGGCTGAGTGAGTAGCTTGTCTAAGGTCACACAGCTGGTAAGTGGCACAGCTGGTAAGTGGCACAGGTTTATCCCAAACTCAAAGGGGCAAAGCCAGGATTGTCGAGGGATTGTTCCACCTGGACCTAGGTCCTTAGCAAGACCTCTTAACTGGGTGGATGGAGTTAGGGAAGAGTTGCCAGGACAGAGCACATCTGCACCCATACCCCACCCCCCAGCCCCCCACGTTCTGGGAGCTGGCCGAGAGACGCACCAACACAAGCATTCATTTGATGGATGGTCACGAAAGGCTGGGGAAGCCCCGTCACTTTGGTGTGTAGTAGGCACCTTCCTGAGCCGGAGCAGATCTTCTTAGTCTAAAAGCCATGATGGTTTGTTCCCCATGTTGTACGAGAAGAGGGGGCAAGCCTTTTGCCTCCAGTACTGCAAAGAGGGTCTGTGGCCTGAGCAGACTGCCTGAAGGTCAGCCCTCTTAGAGTCCCTGCATATAGTACCAATTGGATAATTTTTCCAGCCATTCCTCTTACCCCTATCTCAAATCATAGACCAGTAACCTAAACATATAAGCTTGAGAAGTCTCCTTCCAAACATGTCTTTGTGTAATTGGGGGATTAGCAAAGCGAATATGAGGAGTTGTGTTGGGAGATACCCAAGAGCATATCGTTTTCTACAGCACTTTTCTACCTTGCTTGTTCTGTAACAAAGCCAGGCACAGAGTACAGTATTGTGCATCTAAGGTTTTTAGGTTTAAGATGCCAAATATTCTTAATCATTCTTTGTAACAGAGTGAAAAGTTCTGATCCATAGCTACTACCATCTACAGCGCCAAGTAAGATACCTCCTCATTCACTTCTTGAGTATACACAAAACTGCCAGGTTGACTGAGGAACTTTTCCAACCTCAAGGTCATGAAGATATTTTCCTGTCTTATTTTCTGGAAGTTTTATTGGTTTATTTTTCATATTTAGTTTTCATTTCACCCAGAATTGATTTTTAGGTATGTTGTGAGTGGGAGTTAAGATTCATTTTTTTGCATAATGGATTTCCAGTTGACCTAGCAGTATTTACTGAAAAGACTATCCTTACTTTATTACTCTCTTTGTCACCTTTATCATAAACCAAGTGACCATATGTGTATGAGTCTGTTTCTGGATTCTCTCTTCTGTTCCATTGTGTCTCTTTGTCTTTGTTCCAAATACCAGTTTCTTAATAATTGTTGCTTGATAATAAATTTTGATATGTGGTAATGTAATTTCTCCAAATTTGTTCTCCCTTTTCAGGTTTGTCTTAGCTATTATTTTTTTCTCCTAGCATTTCCATACATATTTTAGAATTAGCTTATCAATTTTCATAAAAAATTTCTACTGGGGTTTTGACTGAGACTGTATGAAATCTGTAGATTACTGGAAAGAATTGATATCGTTACAATACTGAGCCATCTCATTCATGAACATGGTATTTATTATATCTAATTTTTCTCAGTAATGTTTTATAGTATGTTGTGTATAGGTCTGATGCATCTTTTCTTAACCAATGTGTTTGATGTTTTGTTTGTGATTAGTATTATTTTTATGGTTTGTTTTCTAATATTTTGTTGCTAGTATATCAATGCACAAATGAATTTTGTTTATTGAACTCACGTCCAGCTATCTTGCTAAATTCACTTGTTTATTTTAATAGTGTATCTGAAGATCCTTTCGGATTTTTTCCATACATACTCATGCCATCATGCAAATAAGAATAGTTTTATTTCTTCCTTTCTAATCCTTATACCTTTTGTTTCTTATTGCACTGGCTAGGACCTATAGTACAAATAGAAGTGATAAAAATGGATTTTTTTTTCTTATTCAGTGGAAAAACTTTCAGTATTTCCTCATTAAATATGATGATTGCTGTAGGTTTCTCATATATACCACTTTTCAGGCTAGGAAAGTTCTATTCCTAAATTGCTAAAGTTTTGTTTTGTTTTTCATTTTAGCATGAACAGAGGTTGAACTTCCTTAAATTCATTCTGTACTTACTGCAGTGATCACATGATTTTTCTCCTATATTCTTTTCTTTTCTTTTTTTTTACATAATTTTCCACTTTTAGGTTGTGCATTTTTTTCAGTCAACAACACTGACTTTTTTTTTTTAAATAAATTTATTTTCTTTATTTATTTTTTGCTGCATTGAATCTTTGTTGCTGCGCACGGGCTTCCTCTAGTTGTGGCGAGCGGGGCCTCCTCTTCATTGCAGTGCACAAGCTTCTCATTGCAGTGGTTTCTCTTGTTGCGGAGCACAGGCTCTAGGTGCATGGGCTTAGTAGTTGTGGCTCGTGGGCTCTAGAGCACAGGCTCAATAGTTGTGGCGCATGGGCTTTGTTGTTCCGTGGCATGTGGGATCTTCCCAGACCAGGGATCAAACCCGTGTCCCCTGCACTGGCAGGCGGATTCTTAACCACCAGGGAAGTCCATCCTATATTCGTTTAATATAGTGAATTACACTGATTTTCCAGTGTTAAACCTTCAGCCCTAGACTAACACCAATTTTGTTATGTATGCTTTTTTTATATTATCAAGTTTGATTTGCTATATTCTAGCTTATGATTTTATTATCTATTTTCATAATAGAGATTAGTGTGTAATTTTCCTTTTCTTAAAATGTCCTACTTAGATTTTGATATCAAGGTTAGGTTTCCCTCATGAAACCTAACCTTGATATCAAAACTATATGTTCGGGCTTCCCTCGTGGCGCAGTGGTTGAGAATCTGCCTGCCAATGCAGGGGACACGGGTTCGAGCTCTGGTCTGGGAGGATCCCACATGCCGTGGAGCAACTAGGCCCGTGAGCCACAACTACTGAGCCTGCGTGTCTGGAGCCTGTGCTCCGCAAGAAGAGAGGCCGCGATAGTGAGAGGCCCATGCACCGCGATGAAGAGTGGCCCCCACTTGCCGCAGCTAGAGAAAGCCCTCGCACAGAAACGAAGACCCAACACAGCCAAAAATAAATATAAAAATAAATAAATAAATAAAAACTATATGTTCCCTCTCTTTGTCTATTCTTTGGGAGAATTTGTAAGATTGAAGGATTGAAGTTACTTCTTTCCTTAGAATTTATCCATGAAGTCATCTGGGCATGGCAGTTGTGGGGTTTTTGTACTTTTTAAAGTTTTGTTTTGGCTTTATCCAAGTTGCAAGTTTGTTTGTTTAGCAGTGGAAAAGTCAATCAGTGTAATTCACTATATTAAAAGAATGAAAGAGAAAAATTGTGATCAATGCAAACATGACCAATATAGAAAAAGAATTTAGTAAAGTTCAAGTTTTATTTTGTTTAGTGATTTTTTAAATTACAGATTTAATTTCTTTGCTAGACATCAGATTATAAACTTTCCTACTTATTCTTGTGTCAATTATTTTAAGTCATGTTTTTCAAATAATTTATCCATCGCATCTTTATTTTTTTATTTTTATTTTTTTGATGGGGTATAGTTGTTTTACAATGTTGTGTTAGTTTCTACTGTACAGCAAAGTGAAGTAGAGTTCCCTGTGCTATACGGCAGGTTCTCATTAGTTATCTGTTTTATACGTATTACTGTATATGTGTTAGTCCCAATCTCCCAACTCATCCCAACCCCCTCTTTCCCCCCTTGGTGTCCATACGTTTGTTCTCTACATCTGTGTCTCTATTTCTGACTTGCAAACCAGTTCATCTGTACCATTTTTCTAGACTCCACAAATAATTGCATCTTAATTTAAAATTTAGTTGCATAAAGTTGTTAATCATACATTATTATGTTATTTGATGTTCGTAGGATCTGTAGTGATGTTGTCTTTTTTTTTTCCCTTTCCCGATATTAGTAACCTCTGCTTTCTCTCTTCTATTTACTTATTTTTTGATCAGTTTTGCTAGAGGTTTATCAATTTTATTAATCTTCTCAAAGAACCAATTCTTGGTTTTGTTGATTTTCTGTATTGCAAATTTATTTTTATTTCAATTTCTGTTCTTTATTATTTTCTTCAAATTTGGGGAGTGGTTTAATATGCTATTCAGTTTCAACCTTTCTGTGCATCTTTATATCTAAGGTGTGTTTTTTTGTAAGTAATTTTTCTCTTTTAATAAGCGTCTTTAGTGTCTGTTTGTTCACCATGGTAAATTGCACCTGGAATAGTACCTGGCACATTCTTAGTGTTCCACGAGAGAATGTTGAATGAATGAGTGAAAAGCACTGACTCATTGTTAAGAGCAGGAGATTTGGACAGAGGTAGTCGGAAATCTGAGTTTGTTCAGCCGCCAGTGAAGAGTGCAACTCCCTTGGGCACCTTTGTCTTCTGTTTAGTTGCCTCTGATTTAGGCGGCTCTCATGCTGATCTGTTTCCTAGCAGTCCCCCTATCAAGGACTTCTACTTCCCCTCTCCCCCACCCCCGTCACTAACAATGAAAGCAGTGAGAAGTGCTTCAGACTTAAGTATATCTCCTGTTCTTTGCCGACAGCCCCTCCTTTTCAATGTTCCCCCAAGGAAGGATTGCCTCCCACCCCTCTCTGCATTACAAAAGAGCCCAAATGACTCTGGGTATTTTAAGGGGCACAGCTTTGTGACAGTGACAGAGTGATATGGTATCAGCACAGTGAGTCTGTTGGAAGTGCCATTAGGGCTTTTCATGTCATCTGGATGACTGCTGCTTTGTCCACATTTAGCTGGGTGAGTCCTAGAACTGAGGGAGTTTATTTTCAGTGTGGAAAGAAAGGCTTCTTGGATCTGCATGGCAGCTCCTCTTTTTTTTTTTTTTTTTTTTTTCTCATTTAAGACTCCAAACTCGATATGGCTTGTCCCCACTGCCTTGCTCCAGAGACCCAAAGTTATAGACAGTGAGTCCCTGCATGACATTTAATTTGCCTGCAGTGGTGTTTCGAATGTTTTAGAAAAACCAACTATGAAGTGACTGTGTGTCTGTATTAATGTGGATATGTGAGATAGGGAGCTAGATGAGCCAGAGGGAAATATTCTTGGGAAGAGTAGGAAGATACCAGAGAAGGGATGATAGTGGGCATGGCAGATTAGATTCATGATAGTAGAAGAGACATCAAAAATCATCTGGTTGAGTCTTCTGTTCTTGGGTAGGTGAAGTATCCTCATCCATATTTTATAGACAACACAGTTGATGTTCAGAGATGTTTCATTACTTGGTAAAGAAGTTAAACTTTGATTCTGCTAGCTTATAAATTTCAAAGGTCAAAGACTATATTTGCCTTGATCACTGTTGTATCTCCAGCACCTATTTCAATACCTAGCACAGGGTAGGTGCTCAATAAATGTGTGTTGAATGAACACCAAATACTTAGCTGCTGCTAGTAAAAATTCCTTCAAGGCTACTCTTTAAGATATTCTTCAGAGTATCTGATTAATTTGGTCCTAAAGTATTTACCTCAAAGATTATCAAATTTTTGATTCATAGGTACACAGTAGTAATGGGTAAAATAAGTGAATTTCAGTTTACTGAATTAGATTTATTAAATTATGTAGCACATTTTCATTGAGCATCTGTTATGTACCAGGCACTGGTCTAGGTAATGGGAAGATAGCAAGGAGCAAAACAATCCAAATCCCTGCCGTCATGGAACTTAACATTCTAAACAATTTAAAAAGTAAAATAAATAAGTAATATTAGTCATGTTAGTATTAAGTAATACATAGTGTGATAGAAAGGGGTACACTCTGAGGAGCCATGGGCAGTTTTGGTAGGAGGGCCTGAGGTTGTCATTTTATATAAGATAGGTATGAAAGGCCTCAAAGAGAAGTTGGCTTTTGAATAAAGACCTGAAGAAAGCTAGGAATTAAGACACATGGATATCTGGGCAACAAGCATTCTGAGAAGAATAGTACATGTGAAAGCCCTGAGGTAGGAATAGGTCTGCAGAGGTTGAGGAAGAGCGAAGAGGACAGTGTGGGTAGAGCTTAGCAACAAGAGAGCAATCTAGGAGATGGGGTGAGATCTGGGGACCCAGGTCATGGAGGGTCCTTGTGGGTCATGATGAGGCTTTGACTTTTACCTGGAGTGAGCTCGGAAGCCTTTAGAGAGCTTAGAAGAAGTCAATGCCATGAGTCAGCTTATGTTTTAACAGGATCACACTGTTAAATGTTAAATGTAACATGCTGACTGCTGTGTTGAGAATAGACTGAAAGAGGCTCTAAGCCCAGTAACACATCGTGGTGGCTTAGCCCAGGGTGGTCAGAGAATGGGAGGAGAAGGAGTAAAATTCTGGATGAGTTTTGAAGGAAAGGGCTGATGGATTTCTTGATGGACCAGAAGTTGGATGTGAGAGACAGAGGGGAGTTAAGGGTGATTTGAAGGGTTTTGGCCTGAACAACTAGTAGAATGGCATTTTAACTAACTAAAATGGGGAAAATTGTAGGAGAAACAGACTTGTGAGGGACATATCAGGAACTCAGTTTTAGACATGTGAAGTTTGAGACGGCTGTTAGACCTCCACAGAGGATCTGGAATAGGCAGCTGGACATATGACTCTGGAGTTCAGAGGAGAGGTTTGTGGTGAACCTTTATATTTCTGGGTTATTATAGTATATAGAAAAAGTTTCTATTATATATTTTTTGTTATTTTGTTTTATTGTTATGTATACATATTTTATATTTAGTATCACATTATTATTATAGCATATAGATGGCCATGAAAATTCGATGAGAACAAAGCCGATGTCATGTGTTCCATTAGTATGTGACCCAAATAGGTCTTTCTACTGGGGGGCCATTGATTAGTTTCAGAGCCACTAGCCCAAGCTAGCTGTATAGTGCACATGCGCATCGAGTCTACAGGTGAGTCTACAGGGGAGAGTAGGGGGATGGATCAGCATCGGCCAGCCTCACTACTGGGAAAGCAGCCTCACTGGGGTGAGTCAGCGTGTCATCATCCTTGCTGTGAAGGGTAGCACGTCCTGATTGCTTTGACAGATATGCAGATACAAGTCACCTGGAGAATGTCATTTCACCATGCTGACACCCCTCATCCATATGTTGAGTCATGGGCTGACATGTGCAGTTGAATTCATTTCTGATTTTTTCTTAGGGTTCATTCATCTCAGGGTGAGACTTTGAGGTAGAGTTGACAAATGGGCCAGAGATAACATGGATCAGAGCATGCTTAGGACTGGTCGACACTGGATAGCTCATGAATCTGAGAAGACAGATGCTCCCAGCTTGTTGTCCTCTTCCTAGGAGTTCCAAGTGGATTGCACTACATTCAAAGCAATGTGGTGGGTGCAAAGAGGTAGAAGACTTAGAGAGTTTCCTGAAGGGACTTATTATCTGGTGGACTTACATCCACTGTGTAGTTCAAATAATAATGCAAGATGGAGGGCGCTAGAAGGCAAGGGCATGGTGAAGGAAATATGTGTCATGAGGAATGCAGAGAAGAAAGAAACTCCTGGGTACCATGGAGTCAGAAAAGGCTCATTCTCACAGCAGGTGAGGATTGAACCAGCCTTTGAGAAATGGAGGGACTTAAATAAGTAAAAGAAAGAGGGGGAAGGCTCCTCTTTGTGGTTGTGCAGGAAATACCTACACAACTTCATACAGCACCATATATATCCTAATCATGTGCCTTATGTGCCTCATCAGTGGGCCCAAAACAGACACTCCAGGAGGGAGGAAGAGCATGGACAAAAACAGGAGGTAGAATCAGCCATGATATGGTCATTTGTTTGATGCTAGTCAAACATCCATCTACGTATGCAGCAAATATTGTGTGTCACCAGTGAACAGGCCACATTGACCATAGCGGAAGATTCATGACAAATATGTGTGATTGGTGCTACATTATGTAAGGCTTTGACTCTCAAGCTAAAGAGTTAGAACTTCACCATATTGGCCGTTATCAGCTGACTAGAAGTTCTTGGATAAGAGATTGAATGTTTTAAAAATGTGTTCTAGACAGATCTCTTGATAGACTGCAGGCAGGCTGGGGTCGTGAGATGTCTGGTGGTGGTGAAGTGAAGGAAGAGAATAGGCTAGAAGGAGAATTGAGAGTGTTAAAACAATGTTGTTAGGGTTAACGGAAAGACACAGAACCATTTCCAAGCATGTACCACAGGCCTGACTGTACATTAACCAAATAGGTGCATGATAAGTGCTCACCATGTCCGTAGCTTTCTAATACATGTAGATGGGAGACAGGGAAAAAAATTGAACACGTGGCTTCCTCCCTCAATCGCTCAAAGTCTAACTAAATATAAAATGCATGTCCACATTGCAAGTCAACTAGCCAATAAAAGAGGACAGAACTTAGATAAGCAGGAAGAGCTATGGTAAGGAAATTTAATAATTGTCAGTTCAGCTAGCATTTGTGGAGCTCCATAATGGCTTAAAACATGACCATATATTATCACACCTGATTCTCACTACAACCCTGTGAGACTGGTATTATCAACCCTATCTGCCAGGGAGGTAACGAAGATACTGAAAGGCTGAATGACCTATTAAGTCTCCCAGTCTGGCAGTGGCAGGGCATGTCTCAAACTCTTGACTGCTGATTCCAGAAATGCTTTTTTTACTCTCATAATGCCTTGTGCTACATTTTGTGTATCTCCTTTACAGCCATGGAAGACCCTGCAGAAAGTGTAGGTAGGATTGTATACGTGTAAGGAGGGGAGGGGAACTTTCTCTACTGCTAGCTCTGTTTTTCTCCACTACTGGCCAGGGTTTTTGCCTGTATCAAGCTTAGTCTCCCTACAATGCATAGGTAAGGGAGTATCTACTCACAGAACCAGCTTTGTCAGCTGTGGTGTGGGTCTTGCCCAACCCCGTCATGAGTGTATCCCTGCCTTAAAGGGCATATAAGACCCTGCTGAGCTAAGGCATCCAGTACAGGGCCTCTCTCACTGCCCAGAATGTCCCTGCCCTAATAGTGTCCTTGAGTAGCAGAGTCCCTACTCCTTTCTCCTGGATGAGTTAGGTCAACCAGAGCTCCACCACCTCTCCTTGGCACTGATCCATCAGAGCTGCCTCTGGCCCATTTCTATTATCAGGTAATGCTTGGCATATCCAAGGTGAGCTCCTCTGTTTCCTTCCCCTGAGAGTCTTTCACAATCATTTAGATCTTTTTGAAAGCCAGCTCTTGGCTTAGTAGAGGGCTGCTCTTTCAAGGAGTCAAGTTTCATTGTTGAACCTTCTCTGATTAGGAAGGCAATGTTAGAGTAGTTGGTAGGTATATTAGTTTGCTAGGGAAACCAAAATATACCACAGGCTATGTGGCTCAAACAATAGAAATATATTTTTCCCACAGCTCTGGAGGCTGAAATTCCAAGATCAAGGTGTCAGCAGGTTTGGTTTCTCCTGAGACATCTTCCTTGGCTTGTTGATGGCCACCTTCTTGCCGTGTCCTCATATGGTCTTTCCTCTGTGTGTGCATCCCTGGTGTTGCTTCATGTGTCTGTTATTTCTCCTCTTATGAAGACATCTGTCAGATTTAATTAAGGCCCACCCTAATGGCCTAATTTTAAGGTAATCACCACTTTAAAGGCCCTATCTCCAAGTATAGTCACATGCTAGGGTACTGGGAGCTAGGACTTCCACATATGAATTTTGGAGGGCACAGAGAAGCCCATAACAGTGGGGAAGCTCTTCCTTACTCCACACTTCATCCGTCTGTTGTCTCCACTCCCCGCAACCCCTTTTCTGGGAGTCCATTTAGGCTGTTTCCAGAGGATAAAAGGGTGGGATCTGAAGTGGTTGCTTAGAAACCCTACCTAATAAGTTCTTCCAGGACAAGGATCACTCCTTATATATTTTTTTCTGCCAGAGTTTAGCAGAGAGTAGACACAGAGCAGGTTCTCAAATGTTTGCTGGATGATGACATGATTACAGGACTTGTCTGAAGCAGCGGTATTTCTTTGGGTCCATAAACTTAGAAATGTCTGTTTAATCAAATGTAGTGCTTAATAGGCTGGTGTATAGATTTTGCAAATTATGAACTTTGAAAAAATCAAATTGCAATAAAATCATTTTAAATTCAAACCATACAGGTCTCATCTCATCTTTCTTAGATGGGTGACATAAAGCAAAGGACAGTAGAGGCAAGTTGGAGAGTTCTGCCTCTTGCTCTGCCCCTCATGGGCTTTTGGACCTTGGGAAGTTACTCAGTCTCTCTCAAGACCTTTACCATGTGCAGAATGAGTGGATGGAATCTCAGGTGACAACTGGGTTTCACATTGCATGCAGTTTTCACCCAATGGATATGATTTCCTAGAGGATTCTGAGATCATGTCCAAATCCATCTTTGAAGAGTATCTTAAATGATTAGCCATGTCTACCAAATGCACAGGAGGGAGGAGAGGTGGTGTTAATGGAGATGTTTTCTGAGGTCACTCTGAGCAGTAAAGTTCTATGAATGTATGATTTGGGAGAAAGTACTTCAGAGACTTGCATCACCAAGAACATTTGCTTGCATTGTACTATTGATATATAGGAGTGCTCATTGGCAGAGACTTCTGGTCAACCAAATGCTGGGTGAGTACATAGTATGTGACTTGATCTAAATTCAGGAAAAGAGGCACAGAGCGTAGGACTTCCATATGTAAATTTGTTAAATTGCATGGATGTAAAATGTGCAATTAAGAGAGTAATGAGAGTGCTTATCTCTAGGTGATGATTATGGGTAATTTTTGCTTTCCTGTTTCTGCTTTTTTGTACTTTTCAAATGTTCATGTATTACTTTCATAAGCAGAAGAACAAAATTTTGTTTTAAAAAATCCTAGCAGGGTAAAAGAACAATGAAAAATTTCAAAGTTCAGTTCATTTCAACAAACACCCGTATCATTCAATAAATATTTATTTAACCTTTATAATATTACAAGCACTGTGAGGGTTACAAATAATTATGATTCAAGATGGAGAGCTGGTCACAGGATGAATGTTTCACAGAAGAGAAAGCTGTTGAACTAGGCCTCATGGGAAGAGTTAGCAATTGATAGAATATGGAAAGTAGATCTCTCTGTCAAAGCAAACAACACCTGTATCTGGAAAATGTAGTGTGTTATCAAGGAACTGTGAAAGGTCAGGTTTAGGTATGTGGGAGGGATCGTATCTGGGAGGGGGGTATGAGTCTAACAGACAGATTGGGCCCAGCTCGTTGCACTCATGGCCTCTAGTTGGTGAACAGAGTGTAGCCAGTGCAGAGTCCTGAACAGAGGAAGGCTGTAATAAAGCAGTGTGTTGGCTGCTGAGTGGGTTGGAGGGGAATCATCAGGCCAGCACAGTAATTCAGCTATAAGGGAATGTCTAGGGATCCAGTTTTTGAGAAAGACCTTTCAAGATGGTAGATACTTTTGTGAGCACCAGGCTTCTCCCCACTGTCCTTAATTATTACAAATTAGGGAGAATAAGGTTTAAGTTGTGTCACTAAAATGCTTATCCAGTGGGTGAGGCTAAAGGTTGCTAAACTTTTTGGAATTGTGATACAATAATTTCATTGTTTTAATGTCATGTCTTGTCAACCCACCTCTGCTTTCTCTGTCTAGCCTTCTTCTATCCCGTTATTGACATTTAGTTCATATTCACTTTAGTTCTCAAGTGAGCTAAATTACTTCTCTATTAGGCAATTCATGTTTAGATCGTTAGAAATTTTCTGTAATGCTGTAAGCTAGAATCATGGGACTGTGTAAACATACTTTGAAGAAAGAAAAAAACCACCAAGAAGCTAGATGGTATGATGAGGGGTTGAGATGGTCTGTGTGTCCCTTAAGTAACTGGCCAGTGTCAGCAACCTTTGAACCCCATCCTAGGTGAAAAGCTCAACTGTCTTACTGCAAACGCATGTGTCAAGCTCTGATCACTGTGGGTGTCTCAGGAGCCTTCCATTTTCTTAGCTTCTTCAGCATTCCTCAGGAATGGAAATACTCACTCTCAGGGCATACATGAGGCCAAGTCAGAGAGTAAATGTCCATAGCACTTACAGAGAGGAAGCCAGGACTCTATTTCTAAAGGAGGAATCTGTATAACCAGATTATCTTTCCTCTATTAAAAATTTGAAATCCATTCTCCCAGGAGCTCATTGCTGGTGGCCTTCTTTGTAGTCTGATAATCAATTCAAAAACATGTCACTTCTGCTTCTGGAAGATTCAAGCTTGATTGTGTGAACACTATCACGTGAATCATTTTTTATCATAGAAAAGGCTTTAGGTGGGGTATTGATGTCAAGATTAACTCAGAGAAAATTGGCTGCAGTTAGGGCTGAATGATAGTGATCATTCTAAAAACTCATTAAGAGTCTGAAAAATGAATATTTAGACTTTATCCTTGACCAAAACCCATCCATCCCAGAGTGAAACATGGTAGCTGGAGAATGGCAGCTCAGCAAGCCTGAAGTGTAGGCGGGCTTCTCTTTATGAACCAGGCTTGTTCTTGAAATTTTGTGTGTCAATCAGCTTTTTGTAAATGGAATCTTTTTTTTTATTATTATTAACTTACCCTGTAATTTCAGCAATGTTTAAGATTCATTCCTGATTGATCTTGAGTTGGCAGTTAACTGCGAACCTTCAGCTTTGGATTTTAGTGCTTCTTCCTCAGTTTCGTGCTTTGTCTTTGCTCCCTTTCTTTCACCAGCTACTTAAGGAGCAAATACTGTGTGTTAGGCACAGCAATAGGTGTTGGGGATATAAATAAGAATGACAGGTAAATAATTACCAAACGAGAGGTTAGTGTAATATACCAAGGAGTGCGGGGAGGCCCATTAATTAGATCAGAGTCCCTTGGCTTGGGGCGGTGAGGGAAGGTATAGCTGTTTCCAGAGCTGAGTGCTCAAGGAGATGAAAATGTGAGGAGGAGCTTGCTTGGGTGATGGCCTCCCACCACCCCCCAAGATGGCCAGGATCAGAGGCATGGTGGACTTCGGTGTTGAGTGGTTCAGGTGTCAGGACAAGCAATCAGCAGTTGATGGTCTTTGCCTAGCCTTCTACGTGGAGTGAATTTTGGTGAAAAGTTGTTCACAACGTTTGCTTCCCTAATCATCAGGAGAGGTTATTTTCCTATTTTTCTCTCAACTTTTCTGTCAAGTATACTTGTGGAGTTTGTACTGTGAACTGCCTTATTCAGTCTGTAAGTTCAGTCTATAAGACTGAAACCTTATTATTCATGAAGCAGGACACCCCCAAACAAAACTAAGAGAAAAAAGAACATGAATGTTTTAATTTCCAGTGGGAACTCTAATATTTGACTCAGCAACCTTATAAGAAGTTACAAGTTTTCTGTGGCAAAGGACACCTTAGGTAATGTCAAAGGACAATTGATAGATTGAGAAAAATGACATAAAGCAAATTCTAATGTAACTGATATACAAAGAGCCCCAACAAATTTATAAGAAAAAAGATAACCACATTAAGAAAGAAAGAACAAAGGGTATGAGTAAGCAGTTCAAAGAAAAGGCAATCTAAATGGCTACTAAACACCTGAAATGATGCTGAGACCCCTGAAAGATGCAAAATAAAGTATTAAAGAAAACCCATTTTTCATCCATCAGATTGACCAACTTTTAAGGGTCATAACATCCAGTACCTGTGAGGATGTGGAGTAAGAGGCATTCATGAAATTTTGGTGGAGTATTTGGTGCATTGCTACAACCTTTAGGGGAATTAATACTGAAAATATGTATTGCCTTTGACCCTGTAAGCCCAGTTGTTGAGACACGCACCTACTGAAATGAAAAGACCAGTCAATATGGATATCATATGCAAGAGAGAGTATTCAGCCTTATTTTACAGCACCCAAAGCAAAAGCAAACAAACAGCAGTAGGGAGATCTGTGTGGACTGTCACATAGCTGTGGTTCTGTGTATGTCTGTGCCCATGTGGTGTGTGTATGGCGTGTTTTAATGAGTTTGATCTATGTGTTTGTCCTGGAGGGACATTCCTAACGTGTTTTACATAAGATAAGCAAGTTACAGAGTAATATGTATAGTGTGATCCCATTAAAAGAATAAACAAATAGCAAAGGGCTATATGTCAGTTTAAATGTGCATGGAGATAGGTGGGGAGGTATACACATCAGGCCATGGACATGGTGTACACACAGTGGGATGGGGTGGAGGTGAGGGGAAACTAAAGCTTTCTTTATACCTCTTTGTATTGTTTATTACTTATTCCTAAGGCACATTGCTCTTGTAATTTAAAATTTCACAAGTACTTAAATATTAAGAACTGATTAGGATGGTTTTTCTGTTCCCATCTGCTCCCGTCTGGCCATTCGGTTGTTCAAACCAGCTAGAAAACAGCTACATGATGCTAAGTGAGGCGAGCGTCCTTCCTCCTGCTGGGGACTTTAATATCATGCCTAGAACAGAGTGGTGTAATTGACACTACCCACTACACCTGTTTTATTTTAGCCTCTCCATTTTGAGGCCCTATCGTTCATTCATTCATTTATCAATTTCTTACCTTAGTTATAATTTAAAAATACACACACACACACACACACACGCGCGTACGTGCACAATTGCCTACTCTATGCCAGACTTTCTGCTTATACTGACTCTGAGCCCTGCTCACCTTCCAAGTGTGAGTGTTGTTTTTTCCAACTCTGACCTGATTCCTCTCAGGCCAGGCAGGCTAGCAGCTTCTGGAATTGTCCTTAGGTAGCCAGAAGACCTGGCTGGAAGGAGCCTGGCTTGTCACCCTCAGCTGGGAGGTGCTCCTTGGAGGCCTACCCTCCAAGAGCAAACAAACCCAGCCTGACACCACATCACAGGGGCGCTTCCTCAGGCTCGGTGCCCAGGGCGGCCGAGTTGCCAGCCAGGTGCCTGATGCTCGGTTAATTAGGTGATTATATTGCTGTCCCGGCCCGGGCTGGGTGCTAATGAGTCTGGGCTGATGTGGAGACCTCTGGCCGAGAATGGACGTCCTCTGCAGAGAGCTCTCATGTTTCAGGTCCCAGGATGACTTTTCTTTTGAGAACGTCTTACAGGACCCCTCAGACCCTATTCCCCTCTCTGAGTGTCTTTTGTTGTTGTTGCTGTATCATTTGTTTGGCCTTGATTGGTTGCACTTTCCAGTCTCCCTGACTGCATCTTAGGCTGCCTGAGGTCCAGGAGTGTCTCGAACAATTTACTCCCCCAGCGTAGTGCTTTGGGTATAGGTAGTGCGCAGTAAGCCCAGAGATACCTGGAGTGTGTGAGGATTCCGGGGAGTCCCTGGAGCTGTATTCCCAGGGACCTGTGGCAGCAGGCAGGGCAGCAGGGAAGGATCTTTCATCGCGGGACCTCCTGCTGGCCCCTCATCTGGATGCTGCCCGTCAGAGTGAAGGGAACCCCCGAGCAGCTGAGGGGAAGAGGGAACACGCCCCCCAACCTGCACTCCAAGGGAAGAGGAGAAGGAGAAGCTCGCTCCTCGGCTTCCAGGGAGCATGCCGAAAGCTCACCTGGTAAAATGCCTATTTTCCTGTCTCTCGTTGCAAGCTGAAGGGAAAGTTGAGGAACCCTTGGTTTGACCACTTTTTCTGATGGATGGCTCTGGCTGGGCCCCAGGGAAGCCACACGATCAACACGGCCTTTCTGAGGGCCTCCTGTCTGGCTCCACAAGCCCAGGGAGATGAGATTCAGCCCAGGCTTCGTGTAGTGACAGGAATACTGCTCCATGGATCTCAAGACCCCACCCACCAGAACTCAGATAGATGTAAAGAGCGCAAGTCTGTCTGGGAGTCCTGAGGAAAGAACTCATCCCTGTGTAGCCCCACAGACTTCAGACCCAACTAGAGCCACCTTGAACTGAATGAGCTGATGCAATGTTGGCAGCTACACAGTCTCTGCCTGAGATGTCTTTTCTCAGCCTCTCTCCACCCTGCAGCTAACACATGGACATCACTGAGGAATATCAACAGCAGGGGGTTAACCTGTTTCACGGCACCCAAAGAGCAAGTTTGTGCATTTCCCCTTTTCTCTTATACCTACGTTTCCAGAGGAGCAAATTATAGAGGGTATAGTGTAACCCAAGAATACAGGTTTGGGAATAGGGGAACTAGTTTCTATTCCAAGCACTGTCACTGGCTTTCTGTGTCACCTTGGTAGGAGGCAGGGTAGAAGGAGACTTGTGCTGGGATCGGCTGTCCCCCAAGGAGCTTATGTCTCTCTCTCAGGGAGGCTGGAGGGTCAGGTCAGAAACACCTATCTTTACAGATGTGAACTTTGTTTAATATTTAATTTTTCAAGAACTAATAATAGTAGTTCATATAACCTACTTCCCTTGTTTGATTTGTGTGGCCCATTTTTACAAAGTTATTCCGTCAGAGGGATTTCATTTATAAAGTTCCTTACTGCTGAGACTCTGCTTGCCCTGGTTATGAACCATGTATGTCAATGCTGTGGAAATGAAATTTGTACCCCCTGGACCCATGCAGATGGATTTGATTCTGGGCTGAATAGAATTATAGCCTGTGTGAGTCAAATATGTTTCTAGAGGATGTGCTGTTTTGAGGGTGCTTGAAGGAAACAAAGACATTCAAGACACAGTCCTGCTTCTTAAAGAATGTACAGTCCGGCCAATAATTCTATAAAGCTTCCAGGAGTCACATGTACAGTATCCTAGCCTTTAGAGTTTGAAGACTTCATAATTGCTGTTATCAGTTACTCTTTGCTGAGCACTGAGATATAGAGCCTATAGATTAGATTGGGGTTTCTGGAAAGCAACTCTGCCCTGGAGAATTGTGTGCAGAGTGTTGATCGGGGTGTGCTTTTGGGAGATACACCTGAGGAAGTGAGGAGACCAAAGTCGAACAGAGCAGAGGCTGACCCACACCAGCTGAGCTAGGTGCCCCTTCAGAGGTACAGGGCAATGCCCAGTGAGGGATGCAGCTGTGAGCTGTCAGAGACAGATGGTCCCAGCAGCTGTGGGATGGGCTTGTGCTCTCCGAGGAAGAGAGCTGGCTAGAAGTAGAACACATGGCATCCCCTTATCACATGCTTTCTGCGTGCCATGCCATGCCTTGAGCTGAGTGTTTTAGCTGCATTATTCCTAGTCCAACCAGTTTAGAGATGAGGCAGTTGAGGGGCAGAGAAGCTAAGTAACGTACCTAAGATCCCACAGCTAATACATGGGGGGTGGGGCGGTGTTAACTATCACACTATATTTCTCATTTAATCTTCCCAGCACTGCTTCATGAGAGAGATTATCACCCGCATTATTCAAGTTGAGAAGCTGAGGCACTAAGTGTTTAAATGACTTGCACACTGTCACAGAACTAATAAGAGGTGAGGCTAGTGTTTTCCCATTACACTAGAGCATCTCACAGGAATAACCTGTCCAGTGAGAGACACCCCGTTCTGGCTGGAATAGCACACAGCCCTTGGGTAACTTATGGACCACCAGTTCTCCCCACCTCCATTTCTGTGGACAGAATTGTGCCCTTTGTTGTGGGTAAAGGAGCATGGTCTTTGAAGTCAGGCAGAGGTAAGTTGGAACCCCAGTCTTTGTTTTATGACCTGCAGGCTCCTTGACTTCTCTGGGCTCAGTGTCCCCATCCATAAAAATGGGAGGTGCAGTGATGATTTCATTGGGTTGTTAATGCGGATTAGAAGGAATCCGATGGGAGAAATCTCTGCATATTCTCCCCTAGTCCCCCTCTCCCCCTCCAAAAAAGGGTTCAGGGCTTCACAGGGGTTTTCAGAGGGTGGATACCTTGAACATAGTGGTGGTTTATTGATTCATCTTTTTCTCACCTTCTTTCTTCTCTCACGCGGAGACAAAGCGAGACTAAGTCTTCCATGCAGTTTGCTCAGAATTCTAACACTAGCCTGTTAGTCTAATCATAACACAGTTCTTCTTGGAAACAAACATAGCAACAGCAATTATATCTTACTTTTAATGTCTAATTGGCTGTAAACTCGCTTTCCCGGAGTTATTTCCATCGAGCATATGGAGCACTGAGCGTTTTGCTTATCTCAGTGTCCTCCTGCAGCCCCTGTCTTGCCTTTATTAGGGAAGCCAGTCGGATGTGCGTTTGCCTTGTGGGTGCCCTGGAAGCTCCAGCCATTCCCAGCAAAGGGCCGAGATGCTCTCGAGGGCCTTCTGCTCCTCACTACCCTTTGCTCTCCCCACCCCGAGCCCCTTGAATCTTCACGCAAGCTCCGCTGCTCTTCTCCCTCCCCATTTGGCCTCCCGCCCTGGCTTCTGGAGTAATCCATCCCTGGTCTCCGAGCCCTGTCTCCTTATGCCCTCCTCTGCTTCCACCCCGCAGCATGGTGGGCTCTCTCCCTCTCCTCTTAAGCCACTCATCCTTTCTCACAGTGAGTTCTGCAGGGCAGCAGAGCCATCCTAGCCAGGCTGTGAGCTGGGCTGCAGAGGAGCAAACCCACATGGCTGTGTCTTCACCGCCTCTTGGGACGGATCACTGACCTTGGGAAGAACCGACCTTTCCAGGAGTGCACCTGGGGGCCAGAGCCTGTGTGGGGAGCCACTTCTATAAGCTTTCCCCTCACTGCGCTTTTCCAACTGGCTGAAGCTGAAATCTTTCTGCAGGGCTCAGGCCTCAGCGTAGGTGTGTCTAATGCCTGGTCATCCTGGGGAGGGGGTGGGGGAGGTGCTGGACCTGTTGCTGTGGCAACATGCTGCTGAGATCATGAACCCATTTCATTCCCAGGAGATGAATCTCTCCTTCTCACCCACCCTCTTTCTCCTCCCTCTCCATCTCTCCCCACACCCTTCTGTCATCTTCCCTCCTCCCCACTCAACCTCAGACTTTCTCCTTCCTCAGATCTGTCTTTTGCACTCCTGGATACTACAGCATAGCAACTGAGGCTACCATGGCAGACTTATTTTTTTCCCTAGACCATTAGTTCTCAAGCTTTAGCAGGCATCACCTGAAGAGCTTGTTAAAACGCAGATGGCGGAGTGCTGAGCTTCATCCCGAGAGTTCTGATCCGAAGGTCTCTACTGGTACCTTCGGATCAGTGCATTTCCAACAAGGCCCCCAAAGCTGCTGATGCTGGGGGACCAGGGCCCGCCTTTGAGAACCACTGTTCTAGACTGTGTTCGTCCAATTTGAACTAGTTATGGCTGGAATATTCCTTTACATTTCGATTCTAAAGGATTTGATTAGCTCATTCACCCTTTCGTGCAACAGATGTTAATTGAGCAGTATTCAGGGTACTATAGCAGGTACGCTATACAACGAAACACAAAACCCTGTCCTCCAAGATTTCACAGGTTTGTACAGGGGACTGACAAGTAAATAATCATTGTTTGGTGTGATAAATATTATAATCACCTGTAAATGATAAGAGGCTTAGAAGTAGACACTAATCTCCTTGCACAAGGCAAGCAAAATATTTAGATGAGATGGTAAAACAATGAAATTAGAACACTTCCTAACACCATACACAAAAATAAACTCAAAATGGATTAAAGACCTAAATGTAAGGCCAGACACTATAAAACTCTTAGAGGAAAACATAGGCAACACACTCTATGACATAAGTCACAGCAAGATCCTTTTTGACCCACCTCCTAGAGAAATGGAAATAAAAACAAAAATAAACAAATGGGACCTAATGAAAATTTAAAGCTTTTGCACAGCAAAGGAAACCATAAACAAGACAACCCTCAGAATGGGAGACAATATTTGCAAATGGAGCAACTGAACAAAGGATTAATCTCCAAAATATACAAGCAGCTCATGCAGCTCAATATCAGAAAAACAAATAACCCAATCCAAAAATGGGCAGAAGACCTAAATAGATATTTCTCCAAAGAAGACATACAGATTGCCAACAAACACGTGAAAGGATGCTCAACATCACTAATCATTGGAGAAATGCAAATCAAAACCACAATGAGATATCACCTCCCACTGGTCAGAATGGCCATCATCAAAAAACCTACAAACAATAAATGCTGGAGAGGGTGTGGAGAAAAGGGAACACTCTTGCACTGTTGGTGGGAATGTAAATTGATACAGTCACTATGGATAACAGTATGGTGGTTTTTTAAAAAACTAAAAATAGAACTACCATATGACCCAGCAATCCCACTACTGGGCATATACCCTGAGAAAACCATAATTCAAAAAGAGTCATGTACCACAATGTTCATTGCAGCTCTATTTACAATAGCCAGGACATGGAAGCAACCTAAGTGTCCATCAACAGATGAATGGATAAAGAAGATGTGGCACATATATACAATGGAATATTACTCAGCCATGAAAAGAAATGAAATTGAGTTATTTGTAGTGAGGTGGATGGACCTAGGGTCTGTCATACAGAGTGAAGTAAGTCAGAAAGAGAAAAACAAATACCATATGCTAACACATTTTTGTGAAATCTAAAAAAGAAAAACGCAAAGCTTCTGAAGAACCTAGGGACAGGACAGGAATAAAGACGCAGACGTAGTGAATGGAGTTGAGGACACAGCGCGGGGGAAGGGTAAGCTGGGACAAAGTGTGAGAGTAACACTGACATATATGCACTACCAAACGTAAAATAGATAGCTAGTGGGAAGCAGCTGCACAGCACAGGGAGATCAGCTCAGTGCTTTGTGTCCACCTAGAGGGGTGGGATGGGGGAACGGAGGGAGACACAAGAGGGAGGGGATATGGGGATATATGTATACATATAGCTGATTCACTTTGTTATACAGCAGAAACTAACACAACAATATGAAGCAATTATACTCCAATAAAGATGTTAAAAAAATAATAGTGATTCATCCATTCTTTTTTTCCCCCTTTTTCAAGGGTTAAAGGGAACTGAGCTTAACCTATTTAAATAATATTAATATGTAATGTGTGTGGAGCATTTTCTATATTTCAGTTCTCAGACTGCTGGCTGTAGTCCTAGTCCTGTCACTTACTGTCTGTGCAACCTCAGGCAGGTTAGCTAACCACTCTGTGCCTCAGTTTCCTCATTGGAGAAAAAGGCTATGGTACTACTATCAGCTTTAAAGCATTCTTGAAAAGATTAAATGTGCAAATGTGGGCAAAATGTACATAGTAATTTCTCCAAAAAGTGTTGACTTTTATTGATATTGTGTGACCTCATGTTGAATATCAGGAGAGTTTGCCTAGAGAAGTTTATACTCTTCAGACTAAATAAATCACCAGGGTTTAGCCAAGAGAATGGTTTGGGGCTGGCTCTGAATGTGAGAGTTAGAGGATCTCTGAACAAGTCCAAAAAGCCCCTGGGGCACCAGAGGGCCCTGGCTGGGTGATCAAGGCCTCATTTCATCCAGATGGAGTATAACAAAGGCCTTGAAGGATGGCCAGGATTTTTGACAAAGCATTTCTTATTTCTGAGAGGATGAGTGGCGGTTTTAGATGGAGGCTTAAAAGAATTCCCAGCTGAAAGAACATATGTATATGTATAACTGATTTACTTTGTTATAAAGCAGAAACTAACACACCATTGTAAAGCAATTATTCTCTAATAAAGATGTTAAAAAAGAACATCTCTACCTCACAAAGCTTAAGAGGACAGAACACAGAGCCCTCCGGCTGGGATCTAGAAAGTTTCAAGTTTACCTTTGACACTGAGAGAACCAGGGTCACCTTCCCTGAGACATACTTTCTTCCCCATCACCTTCGTGCCCAGAGGCCACAGCAAAGAGGCTGCATTTTTTGCTGCTTTCCCAAAGGGACTGCTCTCTCCCCTCTTGGTTACCTCCCCCTACTCCACCCCACACTGTCTGCTGAGAGATGAGTTTCACTATTCTAGTTCCGAGATTAGGGAGAGTTCCCCTAATCTCTGCCTGGGGCCCTGCAGGAACCACTGTCCACATTGTATTGAGCATCAAGTCTATTTTCTGCCTCCCTCAAACCCAGCTTTACAGCTGAAACTGTAGCTGGATGAAGTGGCAGAAGCTACCAGTTTTGTTTTTAATTCTTTCCTGAGCTCATCAGAGATGAGTGATAAAGCCTTTCATCTTCCGGAGAGGATTAGAGGATGAAGTCCTTCGGTAGCAAAATACACCTGGGAAGGGCTTAGTAAGTGATAATTCCTGATAAACCCCCTCTAATCATCCAGTGACTCTGCCCTCTTAGTGATAAAAGAAACCTCTAGGCATTTAATTAACTCTTTAAGAAATCTTTTCTCATCACCTTTTCTTTCTTTTGCTTGTCTTAGATTTAATCAGAGCCGTACATTCAGCTTATTAACTTATTCATTTATCTATTCACTCAATGAACACTTGCTGAGCACCTGCTGAGAGCTAACTTGGGTTCTGGGGCAGATAGAAAAATAAGACCTCCTCCTTGTTTTTGTGGGGTGTCAAGTCTTGTAGAGAAAGACATAACAGCAAGCCATGATTACAGTAGAGTTGAGTGGCGTGGTAGCCGTAAGTGCAGAGGCTGAAGAGAGCAACCAACTCTGGGAAGGCTTCGTGGCAGAAGTAACCTTTAATCAGGGCCTGCGTAGAGGATTTCCAGGTGAAAGAGGCAGAGAAGGTATCCTAGGAAGTGGGAACAACATGAGCAGAAGCATACAGCTGTGAAAGAACATGGCATGAAGTGGGGTGTGGCCACTCGACTTGCTATACGAGGAGGCGGGGGGCTGTGAGGTGAGCCAGAGAGGTTGGGCTGGGGTCGTACGTGGTAGGGGATTCGGCAAGGGCAGCCTCTGGAGGGTTTTAAGCAGAAGAGAGACAAGGTGAGAGATGCTGGTGAGAAATGACATCTTTCCCCGGCTCTGAAGACTGAAGCCAACCGTGGCTGGGAATCACTCGTCCCGCTTCACAAGATCACCCTGGCAACAGAGTGACGGTTGCGCTGCTATGACAAGTTCCTCCAATCTTATCAGACATCGAGGGCAGAGAAGAAACCACCGCGTTACGGTGCAGGCGTCAAAGGAGTTGACACGACGTAACATTCAGATGGGACTGCAGTATGCGATTGGTCAGAAAGTGTTTCTCCTGCTGGCACTGCTACTGTAAAGGCCTGCACCCGTAGCTCTGTTCTCAGATATGTTCCACGTTAAAACAACATGTTTATTTCTGCCTCTCTCCCCCTTTCCCACCATACAAGAGGCAACACAATGTCATGTCTTAAGAGGAAGTCAGACATGGGTTTGGATTGGGGTTCGGTAACGTACTGACTGTGGGGCCTTGAGCAAGTCCTCAGGTTTCCTGAGCCTGGCTTTTGTTGTTATTTGTTTTTAACATGTGAAATTACGGTTGCACCTCTCTTACACACGGTTGTTATGCGCCTGGCTCATTGTTCAGCGTAGACTAGATGCTTAACGAATGGAAACCATGATTCTTTCTCCTTCTCAATTACGCCGGAGCCTTAGGGTATAAGTCAAAGGAAAATGTGGAGATAAAAATGTTTTAATCAGGTCTTCTTAGTACTTCCAGAAAGAGGTCTGACTGGCTCCGTGTTGGATTTGCCATCCAACAGTTTATATGCAGTCCTGTATTAGTCACCCATCGTGGTGGCTCTCAGTACATTCCACCCTAAGGAACAGGAATGGAAGTTGTACAAAGAATGGGAAAGGCCAAAAGAGATTTTTCTTTCCAATGGTTCCCAGATTGGGGAAGCAGTGAACATTATTACTTTATTATCTGTATTTTGTTTCAACTTTGTTATGCCCCCAAACCAATGGGAGAGCTCAGTTGGGGCATGCACTCTGTGTATCTTAGGGGAAAGAAGGAGAACCAAGGTGAATTACTAGGAGGGCAGCAGCAGAGTGAACAAGTCAGGAGAAATCAGGAGATGAGAAAAGAGAAGGTTTTGAGGGAGTGGTAGAATTGCAACCGGAGAATTCGAGTCCATGAGATAGAGGAGAAGCACAGTGAGGAATCTGGGTCTGAGTGGGAAGGGACCCCACATCTGTTGTCTGATGTAGGCACCTACTCAGGCGAGGAATTCCCTCCTCAGTGTCCCTGACAGATGGTCGTCTGGCACAGTGATTCCCATTTTTTTTCACATCATGGAACAAATAGAAAATAACATTTGTCTAACGCTGGGGTGAGTGGACAAAGCTGTTCACAAGTGGAGGTGACTGCCTTGGGGACTCTGGCTGAGCCAGGCTCTGCCAGCGGCCGTGAGAGTTGAGTGGAGTGATGTTTTGGGCACTTGTGTTTCTCCAAGCCCGGTGTGCTTAGAGAAACTCTGATCCAGCAGGACCAGAGTGAAGAGCCTCACCCAGGTACTCTCAGACCCTCAGGTGATAAATAGGCATGTGGGACTGGGCGTTTCATTATCACCAATTGTCAGCACCAGTGCAGATTAACTGAGCATGTTTTCTTGAAATCTGAAGATATAAAGACTTCAAAGCCATGGTTTCTTGCTTTCAAGCTGTTCTTACCAAGGAGTAAGAGTGGCTCCTGTGGCCACAAAATAAATGAAACTAACTGGCCTGGGGCTTCTTCAGGGAACCAGCTGCATTTGCCAGCCTTACCTAGTGTTTGACACGCAATCGTTAATTAAAACGGGGATGTTCAGTGATAAATTAATTCACCTGCTCTTTGTGGAGAGAATGAAAGCCAAGAAAAATGATGACCTGAAGCTCTTTTCTTGAGTGTCTGCTCTTACATGCTGTGCTGAGTATTTGAGTTAGCTAAGTGTTCTTGCTCTATGTCAACAGAGATGCCATTTTACAAGTGATATATTTATTTCCAGGGAAGGAAACTCATGCAGGCCTGTGAAGCAGAAGAATGGTAGTGGTGTTAACAATCTCCTGGTCGTCAACAACGTTACTGAGAATCTCTTGTTTGTAGAATATTCTAGGCACTAGAGAGTGAACAGAGAAATAAAAGATGCAGTTCTGTCTTTAAGAACCAGTCAACCCTGATGGAAAGGGAGGACCAATATGTGAAAGAGACAGAATACATCTAAAGAGGGCCTGTAAATAAGTACAAATAAAAACCCAAGTGCAGCACTTAATGTTTTGGTTTCAATTATAGGCATTTATACTCATGACTTCTAAGCCTTCTTACAGATACCAAGGCCCTTAAGGACTGTTTTCCTTTCTCATTCATCTTGTACAGAGTACACACTCAAAAATGTTGAATGAATATATATGCTGCTATGGGGTACGCCTAAGCGCTGGGAAATTCTGGAGAGAAGCAGAGTGATACCCCTTGGGGAAGCGTTGCAGAGACTGAGCAGTGTTCTCCAGTATGAGGGAACTCAGGGCTTGGCACAGGGAGGAGAGGGTAGAAGGAAGGAAGAGCTCTTGGGGAGTGAGCAAATCCAAACATTTAGACCACCATTCAGGGTCCTCCAGGACCTGCTCCTCTTCATCTTGCCTTCCTCGCTACTGCCCACAGCCACTCTTTGTGGCCTCATCATTCCCACTTGCTTCCCTCTCTTGGACTCTCTTCCTCCATTGATGGGCCAATCTACATCCTACTCCTACTTCAAGTCCAGGTGAAGGCACAGCCCCAGGAAACCTTCCAGGATATCTCTAGCCTCACTCCTTTCTTTATGAAATCAGATAGCCATGTTCATAGCTCCTTGCTCCAAACCGTCAGAAGAAGTAAGACACATCGTCGTGGTCTTCACCTTCAGGTAACTTCCAAGGGAAAGCATGAAGCTAGACTACTACATACAAAATAACCAGAGAGAGCAGGGCCATACATATTTATCAGTACTAAATGATATGGTAGAGAATACAAGGGCTATACAGAGTAGCCTGGGGATCAGAAGTCCTAGTTCTGCTTCTGTAATCAACTAGTGGAGTATCTTTCAGCAGTCACTTAACGTTTGACCCTTGGTTCTTCATCCATAAAATGAGGGGTTTGTGCAAGATGCTGTGATTCCTCCTAGCTCTGTATACTGCAAGATGATGAAAGTTACAGTATTCATGTTAGATGAATGGGAAATAGTGATTGGTTAGCTGGAGGGGACCGGGGACTCATGGAAATGCAGTAAATGATGGTAACCAGAAGGACTGACCCCCAAGGACTGTAGGATAGAGCCGAGAACCAGCTGGGGACTGGTTGAAGACCTGTTGCCCTGGTGTCTTCAGCACAGTCTTTCTAGAATACAGTGGACCCTACACAAAGCTCTCACAGGGCAGAGGATCTGTCAAGCCTTGTGCACCCTTTGTCCCTGGCCCTCAAAGGAAGGGTCTTTTGAGACTCGTGTCTTCTCTCATTCTCTGAGCTCTTTCTGGTGCTTGACTTTCTTGCAAAAATACATTCAGTCTCTAGTCAGCCCGCCGTGTAGAAGGGTGATGTGTGTTAGCTGATCATCATAGGAAGCATCCTCTTTAAGTGGCCTACTTTGGCCAGCGGGCATATGGCAGCATCAGAACAACACACTCGCCTTTTGCCAGAGCAGTGCAGCATCCTGGCCTGGATGGCTCACTGTATGGTCAACTGTCCGGCTTCCCAGTGGCCCCAGGAACGTCAGCCTCCTCAGCACCCTGCTGCAGTCGCTGGGCAGGAGGACCTCCTCTTTGGCTTTTTTTTTCCCCCTATATGTTTTCTCTGACCATGAAAACAAACAAAACAAAAACCACTTAGTTACTGCAGAAAAGTTGCAAAGTATAGGAAAAGTATAAAAAGATTTTTAAACAAAATCACTAATTTCTACCCACCCCCAGTTATCATAAAATCCACATATGACCCTGAACCATATAAATAACCTATACAGTTTTATTTGGGGAAAATTTTAAACCCTCTATTGTAGAAAATTTCAAGCATACACACAAGTAGAGAGAATAGAATATTGAGCCTCTGTGTAACCCAAACCCAGCTTCAACAGTTAAAAGATCTTGAAAGGATCTCTCATCTCCATTTTGGGCTTCCGGGCCAGGGCTCAGAAAGGGAGGTGACATAACAATGATATTGGAATAATTGGGATATTGGAATTATTAGGAGTTTTTAGGCACAGCAGGGCTCCGAGCTCCGTGGGTTTTGAGGCTCTCACTTGCGTGGACAACGTCATGGCAGCCTTTCTGGTCAGATGTGGCACTGCTCATCCTCCCTCACTTTGACATTTATTCTTGAGTCTTCTTCCCAGGCATGTGGATGGATTTTCATGGACACCTCAACCCCTGTCTGCCCAGCACCAGTGGTGATCACCGCCCACGTCCAAAATGAGGCAGTGCTTACTGGTCCGTGATGCTGAGCAGAGCTCCCAAGGGTGGTCTCATTGGAATCATGCCACTGCCTGTGGACCAGGGTGGGAGAGCTGTTATTTTCTGCTTCTCCTCTTTGGCTGACTGGTCCTGCTCTGTTTTTCCACTAGTCAGAGAAGGGGAAGAATAGGTGGTGAAATGCCCAATAGGAAGTCCTCCTGGAGGTGCTTTGCATATGGGCTGAGGCACTGCTGCATCAGTGACGGTCACTGGCAGTCCAGGCAAGTGGAGAAAGTGGCTGCTGGCCATCAAGTCCGGGAGGGTTTGGGAGGACCAGAATGCGTGGAGAGTCTTGATTACTTATCACAGGCCCCTGGCTAAGCCAGATGCTGCCTTTGGAGCCTGTTTGTGTGGGGAGACTTAGCATATTCATTAGATATGCTCAGGGATCTGAGACAGAATGAAATGCCCTGCCTCCAGGACTGACAGGTTCTACGTCCTTTCTGGGTGGCAGCAGGTGGCTGTGTTGCACTCGGGGCTCTCTGTCCTCACTCTTTTCACCTGCTCCCCCCACCCTTCTTTCTTGCCTGGGGACTGGGAAGACAGCTTTCATGTTCTGGCTGCCAGATCCTAGTGTTGGCTTTCTTCTTTATTGTGGTTCTCCCCTAGAAGGTGGTGACAGTATGGGTAGGATTGCTTTTAAGAGATTTGGAACCCAACGAGATATGGAGAGTCAAGTGTCCTCAAGAAGTTGACCCACTGTGGTTCTAGATTGGGACCCCTTCACTTTGCTCGCCTGGACCTTGGTTTCCTCTTCTACCAACTGATGGGTTGGATAGTGTGTTCTCATAATCTTCCAAGACTGTGGCTAGCATTCCTGGTATACAAGAAACCAGATTGCATGATCCACAAGCTTTACTTGCCCAGTGGTTGTATGGTATGCTGGGTGGGCATTGTGTCCTTTCGCTAAAATGTGGGTGTGGTCAAAGGGCAGTGACTCTGCCCTTAGAAACACCATCCACCATCTATCTGTGTGACTCAGGGGCAGGATGTTACCTGCATTGTAAGGCTGGTCAAAACCCTGAGGAGAAAGGGATTTAATGCCTTAAGTCAGGTTCCCTATAAACTGTCTCTGGGACAGAGATTTTTGTGGCAATGATTTATCTATGGACTGCTTTCGGGAGAAACCTGTACCGATAGGAGGGAAGTAGAATAAGTCAGGAGAAAATACTAGGCAAAGGTGTGGTTGCAGACGTTTTAGCCTCAGTCTTATCCCCCAGGCGGCTCCACAGTGAGTTGCACCACAGAAGTTGTCCCATGCAGAGGTGGAGGGGCTGGGCCCTTGACACCCCTGCATCAGTGAGTTATTGGTTCCAGGTCACTGCCCCCCGTGGACAGGCATAAACTCCCAGATGAGGAGGGTCTGTCAGCCAGGGGCCAACATCTCAGGAGGATCCAGGTGTGAGCCATTAGCAGCCAACACTCAGAGCTGCTGGTGGGAGGGGGGTGGGTACACTTGCTGGTAAAGGAGACCTGATGGAGGCAGCACAGAATCTGCCACATCCAGGCTGCTGAGAGCCGGACAGGGAGTGGGGCTAGGAGGCAGGGTATGAGGGGGCTATTCTGAGTATAAGTCCCTGAGCAAAGAGGGAATGGGGATGGCTCAGGACATGCCGGGAAATGCTCAGATGTGATTTTCCAATTAGGCCAACGTAACTGATGGTTATAGAAGTCAGGAGAACGTTACATTTGAGGGAAGGGAGATGGTGCCTAGGAAGGGGTGTGAGGGAAGCCCTGGGGTTATCTGGGTGCTGGCTGCACGGTTATGTACGCTTTGAAAAAATCCACTAAGAGTGCGCTTATGATTCATGTATGTTTCAGTACAACATCCACACGGGGGCCCGGGGGCTGCTATCGCAGGAAGGCAGGAGTTCCCTCATTTTTCTTCTCACGTGTCCCCTACCTCTTGACACTTCTGAATCTTTTTTTTTTTAATTGAAGTGTAGTTGATTTACAATGTTGTGTTGGTTTCAGGTGCTTAGCACAGTGATTCAGTTACATATACATATATATATATATCCATTCTTTTTCAGATTCTTTTCCCTTACAGGCCATCACAAAACATTGAGTAGAGTTACCTGTGCTCTACAGTGGGTCCCTGTTGGTTATCTATTTTATATATAGTAGTGTGTCTATGGTAATCCCAAACTCCTAATTTATCCCTCTCCACCCCCCTTTCCCCTTTGGTAACCGTAAGTTTGTTTTTTATGACTGTGGGGTTTTGTTTGTTTGTTTGTGTTTTGGGGTTTTTTTGTGTTATGCGGGCCTCTCACTGTTGTGGCCTCCCCCGTTGCGGAGCACAGGCTCTGGACGTGCAGGCTCACGGGCCCAGACACTCCGCGGCATGTGGGATCTTCCCGGACGGGGGCACGAACCCGTGTCCCCTGCATCTGCAGGCGGACTCTCAACCACTGCGCCACCAGGGAAGCCCCAATGACTGTGTTTTTTATGACTTCTTAATCTTAACCTTCTCCTCCTCTTTCTTTCACCTCCATGATAAACCTTTTCTCTGCCTTTCTGACCTCTGCTGCCTCCTGCCAAGGTAGTTTCTTAGACTCTCATGTGACTCTTTACTCTGAAAGCTTCAGCAAATCCTTTCCTGACCCCCTGGACCAGATCAGACGCACCTGTGGGTCGGCTCCCCGGTGGTCCCTTCATCACACTCATCTCGGTTTAAAGCCGCACAGTATGTGTGAGCTCACTTATTTAATGTGGGTCTCCCCATTATACCAGTTCATGGAGGCCAGAGCCTGAGACAGTTTTGTTCATCATTTATCCCCAGTACTTAGGAGAATATCTGTTGCCTAGTACATGGTCCACAAATTTGTTGAACAAAATATGGCCTTTAGGCTCTGAGACATGGACTGCGAGTCCCAAGTCCCTGGGGATGAAAAGGAGCTGTACACTTGGTGCTGGAATGAAGTGAGGGGCCCAGGCAAGGCAAGTGAGCTGGGCAGTGCCGGATGACCAGGCGTCATACCCTCAGGGAAGGTGGTAAGCAGTTGAATTGTCTTTGGCCTCCTCATTATATTTTTGTGTTAGCCTGTGAGAAGACCCACCAAAAAGGAACATTGTTAACTTTATTTCCTCCACCTCTTGCCCTCTCTGAATTTTCTCTCCCCGGGATGGTCTGCAGAGGCCTTGGACAGATGCTTTTGCTGAGACGAATGGCCTGGCCTCTTTGACAGCCCAGGGTGGCTGCTCCAGCCCTCCCTTGACCTGAGCTCACTTGGCAGTTCCAAAGCTCTCTCTCCGAGACAGAGCCTCTAGGCCAGCAGTTCTCAACTGGAAGCCATTTTTGCCCCCAGGCATTTTGGCAGTTCTGGAGCCACTTTTGGTTGTCACAACTAGGGGAGTGCTGTTGGCATCCAGTGGACAGAAGCCACGGATCTGCAAATGCACCATACAAGACAGCTCCCACAGCCAATAATTATCCTGCCCACGATGCCGATGGTGCCCAGGCTGAGCCTGCGGCAGGCCAGGCCAGGGCTTGCCAGTGGGTGCCACCTCCAGCCTGGGAAGCAGGTGTACCTGAGAGACCTTTTTGTTTTTCCTCTGAAAGGACCCTGGAATAAGTATCCTCGTTTTTTTCCCCAGTTCCAATTCACTCAGCCTCCCCGCTCAGCTATATGTCATTCAGCCTCCCTGGTCAGAGCTGCTCTGTGAGAGGCGTGGACATCCAAGAGGAGGCCCTTCACCCTGCTTTCTGCAGAGCCTTGTGGAACCCTGATGGAGACCTGCTTCCAAGGATGGGGGCTATAGCACTGCCTTTGCACCCCGGCCAGGGCTGGGCAGGGACCCGCTGCCTCTTGTCATCTCCATCCCCATCCTTCTTCGCAGCCCTCCTCCCAACCCTGCCTTCCACCATCTCCCCCATCACCCGGAGATTAGTGTGATAATTGCCATGTGTGCCTGTTTACGCAGGGAGTGGGTGCACTCACCACCCCCAGTCAGGCAGGTTCCCAAAGGAACACATTCCCACTGTGTCAGGCCTGGTACCCGCTGAGCACTCCCTGTGCAGGGTGGGCCGCCACCCCCGACTGCTTTCTCTGTCATCAGCCCCATCCTGCACACGTGTGCGCATGTGTGCGCATGTGTGTGTGTGTCACTCAGGGAATCAGCAGGTGAGAGACATGGAGGGCAGCCTGCTTGCCAAGTCTAGGGGCTTGACCGGGTCGGTGGGAGGAGAATCAGCATCTTAAATAAGAGGACGTTGCCCCGAAGAAAAGCGCTCTCATGTACTGCCTGCCACAGAGTAGGTGTTCCATGAATGGCGGGGAGGAGGAAGCTGGTACTCTGTGTGCAGCCGTCTTTGCAGTGAGGGGCTGATTTACACTTTAGCTGCTCCACAATAGCGGTCTGGGCAGGGAAGGGTCCACTCTCCTGGGGCGAGAATCCAGTGGACCATGTTTGGAAAGCTGTAGGTCTCCTTCCCCGGGATCTTGCAAAGAGTACTTAGCACAGCTGTCCCCTGGCCCTGAAGGAAGAGTTGCTAGGGAGAATGAAGTGTGATGCTCCCGCAGGCAAGGTGCTTGGGAGAGTCACAGAAGCAGGGGGCACAGGGGAGAGGGAAGGAAAGGGAGAGGTTCTCCCTCTCACACAGGTAGCCCCTCCTCTCTCCCGTGTCCTGCTGTGTCCCAGACACACATGCCCACCCCAGAGGGAACACAGTCACAACTCTGAGGTTGAACTGGTACCTTTCTGCTTGGCACTCCTGAGTTCCCACCTCATATGGTATCAGGGCACTTGCTGCCTTCAGAGTTGTCGACTACTTTCTTCTTTTTTCATCTCAAAAGACACTTCAATAGTTGTCTCTCCTACATTGGACAGTTTTAAGGTTTTAATAATGATGAATCAGAAGGAGATTGAAGCTCTGATCAGCATCAGAAAGAACCTTGCCATTTTGGAGGAGGGAAGCATGAAGTCCTAGGCTTGCCCACTTCCTGCTGAGGTTTGTTCCCCTGTCCTGGTGGCCTTGTCATTGATCCACTGACGGGCATGGGAGGTGAGGGTGTGAGGCCACCTGGAGAGGAGGAACAGGAGGGGCCGAGGGAAGAGGAAGTTGGAGGGAGAGGCGGAAGGTGTAGAGAGGGTACGGCAAGTCTATTAAAAGGTTTGTGAATAATCTCGGGGAGCTGTCAAGCTGCTTTCTCCAGAAGAACCTTTTAAGCTGTCAGTCATCCTTAATGACCCCCTAGGGTTATTAACCCCCCCTAGCCGCTGGTGCTGGGGTCCTCCCAGATATTCTTTTTCTCCTTCTCTTCCCTCTCTCCTCTGTTCTTCTCATCCAACAGGCCCCAGTACCATGGTGGATGACTTTTTTTTTTTTTCTTTTAAAGCAATTCAGACAAAGCTTGGGGAGAATATCAGAATGAATTTGGTTTGGCATATTTTAAACACGAGAATCATCTTATTCAAAGTGTGGTCATTTATTGATTGGTTGAGCATCTATGTGTGCCAGACACTTTGTCAGATGCCAGATACAGAAATGAGCAGACAGTGAAGGCTCTTGCCTTAATGTAGGTTACAGAGAAACCAAAACATTCTCACAGCACACTGAGTAAAAGGACACTCTCCATCAGCAGTATTTTAGAGAATGGGGAAGCACATTCCAGACTCAGGGCCTGTGAGGGAAGTCCTTCTCTCCCTGTATTTCACAGGCTGTATTTCCTGATATGTTAATAGATTGCCGTTGAAAAGGAGGTTTTGTAATCAAGGAAGTGTAAGAAATGATGGAGGAAATAAAGTTAATAATGTTCCTTTTGGGTGGGTCTTCTCACAGGCTGACACGAAAATATAATCTGCTGTGTTTCCCCAGTTTCTTTGGTTCCAGAAGCTCATTTTCCACAGAACACATGAACATCTTACAGATCGCTAGCAACGAGGAGAACACAATTTGGGAATTGTTCTTCACTGTGCAGCATCCCTGGCAAATAGTCACCCAACTGAAATTGCTCTAACCATCCTCAAAACGTAGCACAGTCACTCCTGGGACCAAAAACAGATTAAAAGTCACAATTTCATCATTGCCGTTGCTGACACCAACTAATGTTTATTGGCAACTGAGCCCTGATCTGGGTGCTGGGAGCAGACTCAGTTCTTGCTGCCAAAGAACTCTAAGGGTGGGGCTGACTCTCTAAGCCATGGAGTGAATGAAACTTGTTTATCTGGAGCACCACCGGTGAACCATCAGCGCTAACCAGTCTTTACAAAATGTTGCATTTATAGTCATGGATAAAGATAGAGGTAGTTATACAAAGGTCATTCAGTCCATCCTGTAGCTCACAGGAAGAACCATGTCTCAATTATCTCAGAAAAAATAGCTTCCTGTGTCCATTAAAACCCCCTGTGGCCCTTGGCATCTAGTTCTTCTGCATCTTCCTTCTGATATCAGGAGAAATTTTCTCTGCAGTCTGACCCAAATCTGCCCTGCTTACACTTGACTGACCAGCCCTGGTTGAACCAAAGAGCCTAGATCTTATACACTGAAATTGGCAGGTCTCTGCTTTTGTTCATACAGTTCAGAAGGTGTTTGTTTGTTTTTGACTTTTATTCTGCTTCATTTGCAAATGTATCTCTCTGAACAGCATAGGGGCAAGACAAAAAGACACGAGCTTGGTGAAAGAGGTTGCCTTAGAAGCTATTTTTTAATGGAAAAATCTACTGTACGGTGATAGCTGCCATGATCAGTGGGAGGCTATATTTTATAGGCTGACATATTTGAATGGGAGGCAGAAGGAAAATGAGATAATTTGGGGAAAAACAAGATAGAATGTCATAGAAGTCCATGGGAAGCAGGAAGACAATGAATCAAAATATGTTTGCAAAGTTAGTAGTGAGAGGAGAAAAAGGTAAATCACGGGGATAAGAAACACTTTGCAATAGAAATTCCGAATTCAGATCTTCATTTTACTAATTTAGCATGTGAATTTTAGGCATGGCATTTGATTTGGATGGCCTTGTTTCTCCAGTGAATTGGGAATAAGATATCTTTGCAGAAACTTTTGAGTTTCAAACAGGTATTAAAGTTTGTGTGTGAGGGGTGGAGTGGGATTGGGGTGATTCAAAGCCCTGTATATGTAAAATGCAATTCAGGTGGACTTGTTGGGAAGATTTGGGGTTGATATCATGAGGAGACAAAGCTTAGTTGAGAGGTCCATGTGTTAGGACTTTTCAGAATTCTCCAAAACTGTTTAAAGGTCCTTAATGAGACATCCTACTGAGAGTTGCTTTATGTTTTTTTTTTTTTTTTTTTGGCTAAGACATGTCATATAATCCTCCCTCAGCCCCCTACCATTCAAGGGCCTTGCATCTCACTTGTGGTATAAGAATCCAGAATATGGGTTTCCATGCAGTTTTTAGTTCACTGTGTGTTCACATTAGAGAGAGAACAAGGGATCACTCTTCAAATCTAGATTTATTCCTTCTTTTACCAGAGCCTTCCCAGGGCCAGGCCTGATCTAGCTCTGTACTATTGGACTATGATGGAAGCAGGAAAGCTAGAGCCCAGGGTCACGAGCTGAGCAGGATTTGGATGACATTAATCTCTCCCAAGCAACCTGTGAAGGTGTTTGCCAGCATCCCTGGAATAAAGTGATGGACACAGCCTGCCTCTGTCCTTTGAGAACTTGCCCAGTTTAGAGTACAAAGGCTTAGTACCCACATCACCAAACACTGTAAAACCAGTGATTATTTGCATGATCTTAGAAAAGTATTTTACCTTTCTGGGTTCACTTACCTGCTGAGTGAGGGTGTTAGACCATTCCAATTCAGGATGTTACGTGTGGCTGACACGGTGCCCTTCACAGTGTACATGGAGAACATGAGTTAATCTACAACCACATTAAATTGGGAGTGAAGTGAGGCAGTGTTTAACTGTATTGCACTGTGCTTTTTCATCACCCTATATGTGCTGCAGGAACGGAGGCCTTCACCTGGAGGATGGTTCTGATGAAGTATTAAGGAACCATTTTTCTTCCTTTCAGACCAATGATGCCTTAGGAGCCACCTGGAATTGGCTGTACTTCATCCCCCTGATCATCATTGGATCCTTCTTTGTTCTCAACCTCGTCCTGGGAGTGCTTTCTGGGTAAGCCAAATGTTTCTCTCTCCTCTTCTTTCTAACGATAAACTAGTGCTCCTGACTCCTTGCAGATTCATTCATGTAACCATCAACTGGGCAGCCCCTATGTGCCAAAAGCTGTTCTAGATTCTGGGAATGCAGTCGTGAACCATCGTTTTAATCATCTTTAGTGTTCTTAGGAATTAAAAAATCTTTAGACTGGTACAACCTTGAACATGGTAGCTAGTGAGAGTCCATTTATCCATCCATCCTTTCATTCTGTCATTCAGCAGAGACCTTCTGTGTCAAACACTGTGCTGGTTGACAGACATATAATGTTTAATAAGAAACAGGATTTACCCTCAAAAGGTTCTTACTATATTGTGTATTGGACATCAAATTCCATATTTGTGGCTTGAATTAGTATACATCAGTTAGCAAGTATGAATGTTCAATGCCATTGCAAAGAGCACATAAAGTATAAGGCACGGTTTCTGCCTTTAAGAAACTTATGTTTTGCTGAGAAGACAACACAAACACGTGAAACAGGGAACAGGAGTTCTTTTACTGACTAATATAAGATACAGTTCATTTGTTTTGGGGAAGGGACAAATCTATATAGTCTGAAGCTATCAGAAATGGTTTCATAAAGGATTGGGATTTTGCTTGGGATACAAAATATGTAATAGAATAAAATAGAATATATGGGAGTGAATATTCCAGGAAGTTGAGCACCACACCATAAGCAAACATGAAGAAATGGGATTCATCATGGAGAGTGAGGAGACCAGAATGCAACCAAATTTAACTTGAGTAGAAATTTCATTTGGGAATTGAAAGGATAAAATAGGAGGGCTAAAACAGGGCCTTAGAGAGGCTTTCATTTTTCTAAGCAAAACTGAATGTAATCTCTTGTCTGAATGGCAGACATTCTTGAAATGGAAATTTATAAGGTGGTCCTTCTCTTTAAACGTGGCAGATTGAACCAAGTTGGGCATCTCTTATAAGTCCACTAACACAGGAAGTAAATATTGAAAGGACACAGTGACAAAGAGAACAGGAAAGGGTATGAAAACAGATGAGAGATGTCAACAGAACTTTTGAAGACAGTAAATGGTAACTAATCTAGTGGCACGAAAGCTGAGGTTACACTGCCTCCAGTGAGGAATGCCAAGAAAAAAGCAAAATGACAGCCCTAGAAAGGCTCAGGAATTGAGGCACCAGGTATGTCTAAAAGCTGGGGTATGGGGGGGGATTCTAGAACAAGAGGATTTTTCCCAGTTCCTAGATGCATTCTCCCCAGTACCTTAGATCTCTTCCCCCAGACACTGCTCACAGGTGCCTGTCCCACCCAGCCCCCTCCCCCCACCAGCCAAAGTTAGAAGATTTCCTCTCTGAGGAGGCTGAATCAGAGAAGTGTGGAATAGTAACATCAGGGTGGGGTTGATATTCTGTACTGAAAATGGGAGTGTTACATGAAAGTCTACAAACTGAATGTCATGGTCCCAGCCCACTTCTACTGCTTGGCTCTCAAAAATGGAGGAGTTCACAGCCTTCCTCTATGGGGGAACTACCCATCTGAAGAGAAAAGACGTCTGTATCCTGATATTTGAGGGTAATCAGAGAAATGGTCCCATCCCTCACCTTCAGTGAGGCTCACCATATTAGTTTCCTGAGGCTGCCCCCAACAAATTACCACAAACTAGGTGGCTTAAAAGTGTGAGAGAAATTGTCTCATAGTTCTGGAGGCTAGAGGTCCAAAATCTGGCAGGGCCACGCTACCTCCAAGGGCTCTACGGGAGAATTTCTTTGCTTCCTCTTCTAGCCTCTGGTGGCTCCAGGCATTCCTTGGCTCTGGCTGTGTCACTCCAGTCTCTGCCTCCATGGTCAAGTTGCCTCCTTCTCTTCTGTCTAGAATCTCCCTTTGCCTCTCGCTTATGAGGACACTTGACATTGGACTTAGGGTCACCTGGATAATCCAGGATGACCTCTTCATCTCAAGATCCTTAACTTAGTAACATCTGCAAAGATCCTTTTTCCAAATAAGGGAACATTCACAGGTTCCAGGAATTAGGATGTGGACCTATCTTGGGGGGAGGGGGCCACCAGTCAAACCACTACACCCAGCATTCTACAAGCCCCAACCATTCATGCAGGAGTTTCCAGTAAGCCTTTTATGCTTTGCTCTTAAATATAAACACACAGCTAGGGGTCATCAGCATTCAAAGAAAAGGTCCAACACAAAAGACAAAATCAAAAAAATAGGAAAAAGGAACTTGAGGGAACATGAATAATGCAGGGAGCGGAAGATAACTTTTTAAAAGCATAATTGATATCAACAGAGATAGAAGAGAAATTATTTTATCCACAAGGCAGCAGATTGCTATTAAAAAAAGAGAACATTTAGCAGTTAAAAAGAGCTCTTGGAAATTAATGTAAAATATTAGTGTAAAATTTATATTAATGTAAAATTAATTAATGTAAAAACATTAAAATGTAATAAAAATAAATGGTTGGATTATAAAGTTGATGAAATCACTCAGAAAGTAGAACAGAAATAAGAAAATTAGAGGATTGGTTCAACATTGAACTAATAAGAATTCCATAAAGAAAATGGGGAAATGGAGAGGAAGAAATTAACAAAGAAAAATACCAAAAATGTTCTCAGAACTAATAAACTCATACTGCCAGGTTAAAAGATCTGTTGAGACACGTGCAAGGATATTCTTTCTAGTATTAGTTTTTGATGGTGGGGACTTGGAGAAAATCTGGGTACCTATAACTAGGAGAGTAGTTAGGTGTCTGTTGGATGACATACTATGTGCCAGTCAGGAGCAACAAAGACCATGTACATGTTAAAAACAGAGTTTAGTGAAAACAAGAAGGAAACAGTATAATACCATCCACATAAATTTAAAAATACAGGTACACATAATATACAGTTCATAAAAATTCGTTCAAATAAAAACTATACATTGAATATATTGTAATGGTTGTTTGTATGGCAAGGAGATGGGAGGTGGATGTGGAGAAAAAAGGGAACAAGTGAATTAATCATAAAAATGCCAACTGAGCACTCAACATAACAGTTGAGAAGAGATTACACCAAGATAAATCATGACATTTCAGAGCATCTGAGTAAAATAATATTCTGAAAGCTTAGTAAGGAGCTGAATTTTATCTATAAAGAATCAGGAATTAGGATGGCTTTGGACATCTCCATGACATTGAAAGTTAGAAACCAATAGAGAAGTTCCTAAAAAATTTTTTGGAAAAAAATTTCCAAGATAGAATGCATATACCTAGCCAAAATGGCAATTATTTGTGAGGATGGAATAGCAATATTTTGAGACACTTTCTCTGAAGGAGTTACTGGAGAATGTGTGTCACTAAAAATAAAGAATTAATTGAAGAAAGAGAAGGACCCGAGACTCATGGAAACAAGGGATTCATTAGAGAGAAAGAAAGGAGATTTCCAGGATGATGATGAAGGGAACTTAAGGATAATAACTGTCAGAAGGCCTAGTGAGCAGGAAGTTCAGATTTGAGTAGGATGACAGAGGGCTCTAAAAATATGTTTAAGAAAAAAATGAAATTAATATGTTTCCCAATGTGTATTATTCTACCTACAAGAGTTTAATTTTTTCTAAAACTTTGTATATGAATATATAAATATTTATATGTATTTGCACACACACACCAATCTAAGCAATGAATTCCACAAAATACAGAAGTGTTACCACTAAAGTAATATAAGCAAAGTAAGTACTCCATACCGCTCAGCTGTCAATCAGACGTACATTGTTCACACTGGATTTTGAGATAGCCCCTATGGTGCTATAATTGCCTTAAGAGGATGGGGGAGAATAAGGATGTGGGAGGAGAAGGGAATGTCAAAGACTAAAATCTTAGGTTCTACAGTGGGGAAGTCCTTAAGTGATAACTAAAACTGAAATATCAAGAAAGAACAGTTGTGTAAGTATAATATTTATAAAGTTGGAAATGAATACTAGAAGAACCAGGTAAAAGAGTTATAAGTGGTTGCCTTGGGGAGTCAGATTCAGGGGTGAGAAGGGGTGAGGCAGTGGGTTGCTATTTTTTCATTGCAAGCTTTAAAAAATTTTGACTTTAAAACTCAACATGCATGACTTGGAGAAAAATAGGAATTAAATTTTAAAATGACTGCACACACACAAAAAGTGTAGGATGAAAGGAGTGTATAAGACTCTTCATCTAGCATCGTGGGGGGAGGATTGGCCTGGAGAGAGACTAGATACAGGATTAAGGAGGAAACAGCCATATTAGTCAACTCTGTGGTACTAAGAGCCTTGGGTGACTTGTGAAACGGTTATGAAGGAAGGACAAGAGACAGTGTGAAGAAGTTCTTAATAGTGTGTATCTTGAGTGGAGAGTCATAGGACATAATGCGATTTCTTATGTATGTACTCATTCAGTGAGCATTTATTGACATCCTTTAGGCTCAATAGGTAATTCTCTCCACATAGCCTATAGCTACAACTCACCTGCTCTACCTCAATGACTGCCCAGGAGGGACCTGACCATAGACTTCTTTCTTCTTGTGTTTCTACCGAGGGGATGATCTCTTGTTTGTATAATCTTATCCGACATTCTTTGTCCTTACTTGTCCGTGTTTTAGTTGAGAAAATTCAAGTCAGATTCTCCCTATTGAATAACAGGTCATTGATGTTCCAGATAAGGTTCCAGTGTGGGTTGAGGATGTGTCGTAACAGAGCTGGAAGTGGGACAAAGCACTGCCCTGAAACCCAATTCCTGTCTGACCGCGTCCACTCTGATGGACTAGCTCTAGTTTGGAATTGCATCTTTGAATTCTCCTACATCCTCCTCTGGGTGGGAAAGCATGGGAGGTTGGGAGAAATGTGAGCTTGGGCATCTGACAGTCACGGGTGAGATCCTAACCCTGCCGCTTGTTAGCATTGTGCACTTGGACAAGTTACTCTGAGCCTGCTTCCTCCTCTGTGAAATGGGATAGCCATATCCCTCTCCCAGGCAGAAGCCTAGCCCAGGTCTGGCATGGAGTAGCCGTCAGCTCTTACACCCTTTGATATTATCGATGTTCGTTTTCTCTGCCTGTTAGGTGCAGGTGGCTATCATCTGAGTAGCAGCCTATGATGTTGGGCTTGAACCTGCCGCCAGGCCATCAGTTCCTCTCTGACCGGGAGGCGGCCTCCTCAGGTTCGGAGATGAAACAGAACTGCATGGCATATGCCTCCTGAGCGCTTCTGGAGAAGCCTAGGAAGTGACAGCAGGAGCTGGGAACAGCTGGTGTGAATAAATTCCAACATTTAAAAGCGTGTTAACAATAGGGGCCTTACAGACTGGGGCTGGAATATTTCTGTCCTGGTTTCTTTTTCTCGTTCTGATGCTCAACATGTATTGGGTTTCACTGGTGTCTGCAGAGGGTTCGGCAGCAGCTAGTTCTGTGTACAGGGTTGGGGGGGGGGGCATGGGCTCTCTCTCCTGCTTTGTCTGATTCTCACATGCCCCTGGAGGGGATGGAGGCGTTCTCCTTCGAGTGAGAGGTTGCTTGGGAGTTGCACTCATAAGCCAGGCAAAAGCTCTGAAGGTTTTATCTCTGGGATACATGTTCCCAGTGACCTGCAGGCAGTTTGAACGTTAGGTACCGAGGTTTCCTAAAGCAGGGAGAAGGCAATGGAAGGAGGAACCCCTCTGTTGGGCAAGTGAAGAAGAGTCCGGTGAGTGGGGGCAGGCAGGCCACACTGGTGCTTATGGCCCACCAAGTGTGGAAGTGATGGATGCACCTGTCCCATGGGCATGGGCCTAGGTGGGAGGAGGGCTCAGAGGTATGTTTGTCCGTTTCAGTGTATTTAAACAGGAAATGTGGATAGAAGCTGTGTTGCATTTTTACTTGTCTCAGAGGAAATGGGATTTGATGAAAACCATTAGTTTAGGCTTGAAGAGAAGCAGAGCTTCCTGTCTCCATGGAAACAAAACAGGGCTGCTTAAGTACATCCTGAAGTGCAGTCAGGGGCTACAGGGCAGAAGGCTCATGCAAACAGAAAATGACCCTTACCCCATTGCCTCTACTCTCTGCTCCCAGGGCTTCTGGGGAGAGGGAGGTAGGCTTGGGGGAGCAGCTGTGCTGTCTCCAAACTAGGACAGGGACAGCCAAGCCAGGGATTGCTTACACATGCACACAGGGAGCATGTATGTAAAGCATGTCATAGTTTTCAGAGCACCTTTGCTTCGGTAGACACTATCTTTATTTACAGATGGGAAGAGGGCAGTTTAGAGGTGCTAACCCCCAAGTAGTTGCTGGCAGAGGTGTGGCCAGAGGTAATAATTTCCCACCTTCTGGTTAGGGACTTGTTTTAATACACCTACACCAGGTGGCCTCCATCCAGGAATACTGGCACCCAATGTGGCACAACTGCAGCAAGTTGGCCAGTGGTTAACCTAGAATATCATCCTGACATACAGATGTTGGTACGAGTTTTAATCTGTACCTACATTGAAGCACGTACTTATTCTCATACACTGGTCTTCAGTACACAATGTGACCTGGTACATACAAAGTAGAAGATGCCAAGGCCCACTGTCCAGGTCCTCTTGCCCTCAAGACTAATAGGGAGTGGTGAACTGTCCGTATAAGAGGAGAAATTCTTCTGGTCGCATCTCTTTTTTTTTTTTTTTTTTTTTTTTTTTTTGCGGTAAGCAGGCCTCTCACTGCTGTGGCCTCTCCCGTTGCGGAGCACAGGCTCCGGACGCGCAGGCTCAGCGGCCATGGCTCATGGGCCCAGCCGCTCCACGGCATGTGGGATCTTCCCGGACCGGGGCACGAACCCGTGTCCCCTGCATGGGCAGGCGGACTCTCAACCACTGCGCCACCAGGGAAGCCCTGGTCGCATCTCTTGAATGAGTGGAGTGGCTCCCATTACTGGCAAGATGACTGTGGTCTGTCTGTCTTGCCACCAACTCCTTTGCTGGGTAGGTTTGACGATTCAGTGCAATTCAGCAAAAGCTGATTGTGTGGCTACTACTCTTAAGACACCATGCTAGACTCTGAGAATACAAAGATGAGTAAAAGAGATTGTAGATTCATTAAGGAAATCATTCAAAATACATGTAATGGTGTCTAAATTCAATAGATCCAGAATTCTAGCCCTATCAAAAGTTAAAGTTTCATATGTCATGTATTTTGGGCACCTACTATCTTGTGAAGCATTGCTGAGAATACAAAGGTGAGTAGGACCTAGGTCCTGTCCACAGGGAAGAGGCTAATGAACGTACCTTCAATATTAAATGTTGGATATCCTGTCACCTGCCATCACGAGATGGCACCTGAGCATTTCCCAGGCCTGACTTGAGATGGGAATGGCTGGTGGTCTTAAGAAGGAAATTGTTCATGCCCAGATCGGTGGTCCAGATGAGCACTCTGAGGGGTTGGTGGGTATCAGTTTGGCCTGTGTGTGATCTTCCCGAGTCAGACTGACATCGAAGGAGACTGGCTAAGATAAGCGTGTGCATGAACCACACGGTAATTCTCCTGCCAGGATTCCAACACTGGAATCAACTGGGAGAAATTCAGCGAGCAGTTCCTGAGTGCTTGCCATATGTCACTTGCTCCTAGGGCTGGGAATGAGATCAGACAGGGACAGAGAGCTGCTACCCTCAGCGAGCTTGTAGTCTAGGTGGAGAGGTAGAGAGATAGCACAGGGTGAGCATTTATATTAGATGGGGGCAAGGATCAGGCAGGGCCACCTGAAGAAGGTGACATTGATGCATTCTTTTGAAGAATGAGTAATGGCCAGCAAGAAGAAGGGAAGAGGACTTTCCAGCAGGTTGGTAGTCAGGAAGATGTATAACGAGAGGCCATTGTGAGTGACTGGAGTGAAGCATGTCGGGGGCTGTAGAGGAGGTGAAACTAGAGGCAGAGGCTCATCATGCACGGCCCCTCCTGTGGGCTAAACCTGAGTTCAAACCTGACCCCTAGAGCTCATGGTGGGGGGGTTCTCAAGCTTAGCAGGGAAGACAGCCAGTTTGCATTTGAAGATGATTACCCTGGAGAAGTGAGATTAGAGGCAGGGAGACATGTTTGGAGCAACAGATGAAGAAAGAAGCAGAGAAGCAGTGAGGCAGAGGGGAGTGGTGATGGAGAAGGTGGACCAGATCCAGAAGGTGTTGGTGGGATGGGATCTGCATGACTTGGTGACTGTGTGGGTGTGTTTGAGTGTGTACTGGGGGTGGAAATAAGAGGGAAGTGTCTTGGACTACTTCTAGATTTTTTAAAAATTTTTTTATTGAAGTATAGTTGACTTACAATATCGTGTAAGTTTCGGGTGTGCAGCACAGCATGCATATATATATATATATATATATATATATATATATATATATACAAACACACACATGCACACATTTATATTCTTTTCCAGATTCTTTTCCCTTATAGGTTATTACATAATATTGAGTATAGTTCCCTGTGCTCTACAGTAGGTCCTTGTTGATTATCTACTTTATACATAGCAGTGTGTATATGTTAACCCCAGCCTCCTAATTTATCCCTCCCCTAACCCTTCTTTCCCCCTTGGTAATCATAAGTTTGTTTTCTGTCTGTGAGTCTCTTTCATTCGGAATTGAGCCACTAGGTGGCCGAGGGAGAACACAGGACAAAGAGGTTTTGAGGGAAAGAATTTAGGTTTTGTACCTATAGGGTTCGAGAAAGCGTAATGCATTTTACACCTTTGGCTAGTTCACAGCAGTAGTGTAGGGTTTGTTTTAGGTTGATTTTTTTTTAAGCTGTAATTTATTGAGACTGTGCTATGCACCAAGCATTGTGCTAATCCCATGACACACATTGTTTCATTTAATCCTCACCGTGACCCTTGAGTTATTACTATCTTTTATAAATAGGCTAGCTGTGACGGGAAGGTTTGGTAATTTGCCTAAGCTCACAAAGCAGCAGGTTCAGAATTTGGATGGAGGTCTGGCCAGACCCAAATACATCTTGCATATAGTTTAAATGTCCTTGTTAAAAGAAATTTATCTGGGATCTAGTATCGCAGAACTCGATGGAAATGAAGGGGCCCTTGGTGGCTGGTGGGACATATAGAGCTTTCCAGTCCTGCAGACAGAGATTTCATGTCAGACACCTGCAATGACCAGAGTAGAGTGTTCATAGTTCCCACTTTGACTGGAAGCATGCTCCTGGATGAGTTGCTTGCCCATGAGACTCCCACATAAAGCTAAGAGGGTTTGTGGAAACAGTCTGCATTTCCCCAAGAAGCTGTTTTGTGTATCAGTTGTCAGAATTGTACCTTAGAGTGTGATAAAAATTATTTGAGGCAGAAGGGACTATAAGTGTAGTTTACTCCTGCCTCCATGTTATAACCGAAGAAGTGTGACCAGAGAGTGAAGAGACTTCCTGAAGTCATATGCAGCTATTTAGCAGCAGATCTTGACTAGAACCTAGTCCTCTAGTTCCCTGTTCAGAATGCTTATTTCCTCTGCACAATGGGGATAGCTTAGCAGTAAAATACAGACTCTGTAGAGAGCGTACCTGGGTTTGAATCCCATGTCCATCACTTGTCATCTGCATGACCTTAGACAAGTTGCTCCACATTTCTATACCCTCGATTACCCGATTGCAAACAAGGATTCTAGGATCCACCATGTAGGATTGTTGGGGAAACTAAATCAGATCATTCATGTTAAGTGTTCAGTACCTGGGAGGTAGTAAATACTTAATCAGTGTTAGCTCTGAGTAGCAGATTTCTTCTCTCCAGACCTTGGTTTACACCTCAATAGGTAGGGCTGGGAAAGAGTCATTTTTACTTACCAAGTCTCCCCATTGAGTCAATTAGCATGAACTCGGATGTTTTCAGATACCACTGGTAGGGCTGACCATCCATGGCACCCTATTCCCTAGAGGGAATAGTAATGATGGATCATTGGACCACACCCCTGTACCTCCACATGTGGCCATCACCTTGGACCCTATACTCCTTGCAGTTTCTTAGCAATGCCCTCTGCTCCTGTGGTCTGGAGTAAGCCTTGCCCCTTAGTTTTCCTTGTTGAATTCCTGCTCATCCCTCATCACCTGTTTCAGCTTTGACTTCCTTCATGAGACCTTTCCAGATCCATGCTGCCACTCCCATTCTGCAGTTAGGATTAAAATCTTTCTCCCATATGCTCTTATAGCACTATGTACCTGTCCATTAGAACCTATTACTCAGTATAACATTACACTATTTTGTTATGTCATTTAATAATAATAAAAATGCTAAAGAAAAGAGCTAACATTTATTGAAAGCTCGTTATCTGCCTGATACTGTGCTAAATACTTTATACACATTATTTTGATTAATTTTATAATAGCCTCATGAGTAAGGTAGTATTGTTAACCCCATTTTATAATAAATGAGGAAATGGAGGCTGAGAAAGTTTGAGTCTTGAATATGACTGATATCAGGGGGCAGAACTCTCCTGTCCCGCCCAGGATGCACTGTCTTCCTTGTATTGGAGTTATGAATGTCCCTGTCACCTGTTAGGTTTTCTTTCTTTTTTAAAAAAATTGTTTCTTGCCTTTTTTTTTTTTTTTTTTTTGGCTGCAGTGGGTCTTTGTTGCTGCGAGTGGGGGCTACTCTTCATTGCGGTGCGCGGGCTTCTCATTGCAGTGGCTTCTCTTGTTGCAGAGCATGGGCTCTAGGCATGCCAGCTTCAGTAGTTGCAGCACGCAGGCTCAGTAGTTGTGGCGCACGAGCTTAGTTGCTCTGCAGCATGTGGGATCTTCCCGGACCAGGGATTGAACCTGTGTTCCCTGCATTGGCAGGTGGATTCTTAACCACTGAGCCACAGGCAAGTCCAGGTTTTATTTCCTATGTTGGAGATGGCTTTCCACATAATTGGACCTCTCTTAACATCTTAGTGCCTTATCTTGTGCTCAGTACATAATTACTGAATTGAAGGGAAACCAACTAACACCAGGCCCCTCTTAGAAGATTTCTTACCCCCTGGTGACATTCTGGAGAAAAATACTGCAGAGGACTATGAAGAGGCTGGTATCTTGAAAGTCAGGAGCACATCACTAGCATTAGAGATCCAGGGGAAAGCTCAAGAGAGGCTGTTTACTTTGCAGAGTGGTGGTCCCTGCTTGCATCTAACAGGTGTTACAAACATGAAATTCTCACATACTGAACATTTTTTCACATAGCTATTGATTTTTTTCCTTTAGTTAATTGCTCATGTCCTTTGCCCATTTTCCTCTAGCCATATTTATCTTTTTCACATGAACTTAAAATTTCTATTTATACAGTGAGGATATTGATCCATATAAATCACATGTGGCAAATATTTAGGGAACAATCACTTAAGGATAGTTAAAGCTGTCATCCTAGTGGGAATTGTGGGCAACTAAGTCTGTTGGAAGCACAGAAAGACTAAAGCAGTTATTCTTTTCTTTTCTTTTTTTTTTCTTTTTTTTTTTTTTTTTTTACCGTAGAGCACTTCATTTAGGAAGCATTTCATGGGTATTCATTTGTTTAATTCTCATAGTGACTCTAGGAACTGTGTTGTTATTTTACAACTAAGGAGACTGAAGTTCAAAAGTGAGCAAACAACATGCCTTAAATCCTAAATCTAAGGGTGTGGTGTTCTGACCCTTAGTCCAGTGCTCCTGGTTACACAAAACACTTTTTCCCATTCTGGAGTTGGGTATTGCCAGTAGAATCTTTGCTGCTCAACTTCTATTCAAGGCATAGCGGTGTGATTTACATACATGCTCCAACAAACCACAAAATGCTCTTTTGAATTTAGTTATTAGGTTGACAGATATTTATTGAGCACTTAACTGTGTGCCAAACACTGTTCTAGATGCTGGAATTGAAAAATCCCTCCCCTCATGTAACTTATATTTTTGTGTTGCACATGTAATCTCTATTTTCTAGAATATTACTCACCATTTTAAGATGTACTAATGTGAAGAAGTATAATCAGTGCCAATACCCTGAAATCACCCTTGTTGATAACTTTACGGGCAGAGATTGTGAAGGTGAAATGTAATGCTTTGAGAAGAAAAAGGCTCTAGGTCTCTTTTATTGTTTAAAATTTAGTTCCCTCTCAAAAGTCAAGCTCTAGTGCACTCTTTTATTTATCTGGGGGAGCAGGGGCTGCACTGGGATAGATGGTTCTGAGGGCCTGGGCCAAGGTGGGAGGATCATTGTCTGAATATGTGTGTGGTGGGGATGGAGCGGTGAAGTCATATCTGGTAGAAGCTAACAATCTTATCAAGAAAGGTCAACTCCAAGAGGCAGGGTCAAAGTGTTAACAGAAAAGGAATAGAGAAATCAGTGAGTAGGACAGTCAAGATAAATCATCAAAACAAGGTACTGTTTTACATGGACTCATACTTTTTCTAGAGCAATTTGAACATTAGACCTGGAATTCATTAGGTGCCTTTTTGGTGATGAAGACTACAGCTAAATATAAAAATGCCTCTATTCTCTGTTGAAGGATTTTTCATGCATTAAATTTTTAGTTGGCCAAGTTCTTAGGTGGCTGAAACAATACTGTTATCTCCTCTGCCATAACCTGAATAACTAGGTTCGAGATTCATTCTCGAATACTCTGATACCTTTATTTATATATGTGTGTGTACATACATACATTTGTACACACACACACAAATATACACACATATTTATATGCATACACACACACATATTTCCACACATGTACATGATGCTTATATTCATGCTCAAACTTTATATACATGCTGTATTCCAGTCTTTGTTCCTCCATGAAGTACTTAAGGACCCCGTAGGTGACTATACCGTTCTCTGAATTTGCCTTGTACAGTGTACACTGTATTGCACACTTGCACACTATATTTAAGCCTCTTCTAAGACTGTTTCTGTCTTAAAATCCCATTTAAGTTATCTGTTTTTCAGAGGAGGAGCTAATTTATGTTTAATAAAATAATATAATATAAAGTTATATTTAAGAAGATGGCTTATTACCAGGCCAGCCTGGATTTAATTTACCCATCTGGTACTAAGCTCCAAAAGGGATATTTTCACTTGGGTATCCCTTACGTGTCTCAAACTTAGGATGCTCTAAACTGAATTCATTGCCTCATTCCCCTACTCCACCACTAAAAACACCCACTACTCTTCCATACTCTCCCTCTGTTATCTTTTATCACTTTAGTTATCCAAGATAGTAACCTTTGTTAACCTTAGTCCTTTCGTTTTACTTATTCTCTGCATCTTGTTGCTCATCAAGACCTACTGGTTCCCCCTTTGAAAGGTTTCACGAGCTGTGTCCTGGACTGTAGCAATTGCCTCTTTAAGTGCTCTCCCTACTCTAATCCAGCCTGCTCTCCATGATCAAAGCAGTCTTTCCTAACTAGACATCTAATTACACAGTTTGTGTACCTTAATTATTTATAATGGCTTTTCTATTGCCTAAATAATAGAATAATTTATGTGTTCATTTGTTCAGTTTTTCAACAAATAGGTATTGTGCTTCTACTGTGCCAGAAAGTGTTCTAGAAACTGGGAATATAGCACAGAACAAAACAAAAAGTCCTGCCCTTGTGGAGCTTGAATTCCAACACGGGAAGATTCTAAGTTGTTTATTCTCATTTAGGTAAATAAGAAGACAAACACTGTACTCGAAAAGGAATGCTTCAGATGACAAAGGTGTCTGTTTTCCCTAGTTTCATTTTTAACTTGAATATTAATAAATGCAAATAAGATTTTTACTTTACTAAATGGAAATTTATCTGCAAACTATAGTATATAAGAATATCCAAGACATTTGTTAGAACAGTGAGGAACAGGGACTTTTCTCCAAGTAGTAAAATGTATTCTAAAGCTGCAGTAATTGAAACAGTGTGGCCTGATGTAGTAATAGGAGGACCAAAATGAGATTCAAATATATATATATATATATATATATATATATATATGAATTTATGTATGTAAGTGTCATTTCAAAATAGTGAAATTATTCAATGAATTTTGTTGATAACTGACCAGTCACTTGTAAAGAAAAAGTTGAATTGGCTCCGCATCTCTTATATCTTATACCAAAGTAAATTGCAGGTGGAGCAAGTACACATGTTTTTAAAATTAGACTATAAATATTCAAAAACATTATGGACTGTTTAAAACTCTTTAAGGGGGAAAGCCTTTCTAAGCATGATACAAATCAGTAATCCATTAAGGAAACAATTGATAAATTGAATTTGTAAAAATAAAAATGTGCTGACTACCATAATTCATTAATAAGATCAAAAGACAAAACTTGAGTTAGTTTTGAATTTTAGATTGAGGTTTAAGGAAGGTGGTTTAAAAAAAAAGGTGATTGATTAGTAATAAGACTGTGAAGAGCTCTAGCTGTGGATAGAAAGTGAGGATCTTAGGCACTGATGGCTGAAATAAAAAAGGGAAAACAGAGGTGAAGATTTTAGGTGGTAGAATAGTCAGGACAATGTAAATGATTGGCTGTAATGGGTGAGGGAAGATCATTTAGGATACATCCCAAGATTCACTTGCAAATGTCTTGGAGAACTTTGGTTTTCCATTTACTGAGATGAATAATACAGGAAGAAAAACATCTCTGTTCTGGGAGGAATATGCATTCAATTTCAGACAGAGAGTGTTTGTGGTTCAGGAGGGCCTAACAAGTAGATAGGATCAGCCAATATCTGTGTTTTGAGAACAGAGGGAGAACAGATGCGACACACTCTCAGAACATAGTAGAGAAGATGGCACAAATAGATAAGGTTATCCATGGAGGGCATGTAGAGAAGAAAAAACAGAGCCAAGGATAAAGATTTCTAGAACACTAGCTATTAAAGAATTAGAACATTAGGATTGGTCAAAAGGATATCACAAAAGCATCACATCGTAGAGGGCAAAGAAATACAGGATTTCTAAAAGGAATGAGAAAATCCCAAATGCTGAATGAATCATAGAGTCAATACAAAGATGACTAAAAAATAGCTGTTGAAGTTTTCAATGTGGAGGACCTGGCTAGCTTTTTTTTTAAGTTTTTTTTTTTCTTTTTTTGAAACAATTATAGAGTCACAGGAAGTTGAAAAAAAAAAGTGCAGGGAAGACTTGTATCCTCTTCACCTGGTTTCCCCAGTGATAACATCTTGCATGACTATAGTACAATACCAAAACTAGGAAATTGACATTGGTGCAATCTGTAGAGCTTATTCAGATTTAACTGGTTTTACATGCATTCCTGTGTGTGTGCAAGTGTGTGTTTGTGTGTGTGTGGTTCCATGCAGTTTTATCAAGTGTAGATTTGTGTAACCACCACCATAATCAAGACGCAGAACTATTTCATCACCATGAGACTTCCTCATGCTACCCCTTTATAATCACACCCACTGTCCTCCACTCCTCAACCCCTGGTAACCACTCAGTTGTTCTCCATCTCTCTAATCTTGTCATTTTAAGAATGTTATTTAAATGGAATCATACAGTATATAACCTTTTTAAATTGACTTTTTTTTCACTCAGCATAGTTTCCTTAAAATCCGTCCAGATCTTTGCACGTATCAATAGCTTATTCCTGTTTGTTTCTGAATAACATTTCATGGTGTGGATGTACCGCGGTTTGTTTATCCATTCACCCCTTGGGAAGACATTTGAGTTGTTTTGAGTTTTGAGCTATTACAGATGAAGCTGCTCTGAACATTTGTCTACATGGTTTTGTGTGAACGTAACCATGAGATAAATGCCCAGGAGTATAATTGCTGGGTCATAGGGTAAGTGCATGTTTAGTTTTATAAGAAACTGCCAGTCTGCTTTCCAGAGCAGCTGTATCCTTTTACATTCCTGCCAGCAAAAGTGAGAATTCTGGTTTTTCTTTGTCCTCACTGGCTGGTTTTTAAAAATTAAATAATAATATACAATGAACACTAAAAAATATCACAATTTATGTGGAAATTTTAAGGTAATATAAGTAATGTAAAGCAATGATTATTAGATAGATCATGTTTTTTTTTGTTTTTGTTTTTTTTTTTTGCTGTACGCGGGCCTCTCACTGTTGTGGCCTCTCCCGTTGCGGAGCACAGGCTCCGGACGCACAGGCTCAGCGGCCATGGCTCACGGGCCCAGCCGCTCCGCGGCATATGGGATCCTCCCAGACCGGGGCACGAACCCGTATCCCCTGCATCGGCAGGCGGACTCTCAACCACTGCGCCACCAGGGAGGCCCAGATAGATCATGTTTTTAAACATTATGGACCAGGAAGTTCTCAGAAAAAGAGAATAAACAGCAACAACAAAACCAACATTGACTAGATTGGAAAGACGAATATGGAGTTAATAACTTTTAATTTTAATAGTTAAAGGCTTTAAGACAGGATAATCACAAACACATCTTCAACTGCTAGCTTCTTTAATCATCAATTTATTAAAAAGTCCTAAGAAATGGTCCTTGTCTTGCAAGACTTCTCAAAGCTTAGCCCAACCTACTTTTCTGGCCTCAATGCTATGTTCCCTCTCCTTTCGCCCTGCTACACACTCGCTGTTCCTGGATGCCCCAGGTACACACACCTCCGTTCCCTTTGCCTAGAAAGAACCACCATATCCCCCTTCACACACCTGCCTTATTTGACTAGGAAACGCTGACTCATCTTTCAAGGTCAAATTCCCCTTAAGTACCCTCATCTGCATTTTTCTTGCACTATAGGTAATCCTCTATTAGAGCACTTGTCTTATTTTATAGCTATTTGTGGAGGTCTCTGCCCCTTTCATAGGGTTATGAAGCAGGCACCATGGTGAGCTCACCTTCCTTTCTCCAGCACTTGGCAAGCGTAATTAACAGGCATTCAGTGGGCTCCCAGTAGATACCCTCTAGTGAACAAATCAAAGGCCATCTTCCTGTGTATGGGATGTCTGCATTTCTCAGAAATTTTCCGGAGATTTTGGGCACTGTTTTCAGTGGCTATAATTCCCTGAAACTCAAGTTTAACATTAGTTGAAGAGCGGAGCACAGATGACTGTAGCAGAACTCCATTCTTTTGCTGGTGTCAAGGAACAACTCTGAGAATTGTCATTATCCATTACAGGGAGAAGGAGGGAACATTTGTCATTATCAGATTGATGGACATAAGCCACTGTATCAAATCACTGCTGTTTGAGGGGCTTTTTGACAGATTTTTTTTGCTGACAAAATTTATCCCATATGCTCATTTCACTGTGGCTTTTATGCCAAAATCTTAGTCTTTTCAACATGAGAAAATTTTTTTTGCTTGAAACAATGTCTCTTTTTCTGGTCTGTGGAATCTCATAGTAACTGATTTCACCACATAGAAATTCGTAATAGTATTAGATCCTCACTTCATTCCGAGCTTATAGCCCACAGTCAAGCCCCTATAATTAGACATGTTTTCTGTGTGCTTGCAGACATGTGCACACTGAGGTGGCTGAAATAATACCTCCCAATTTCCCCGGTTGATAATCACAGTCTTTATAACTTGGTTATATACTGGGTGCTTGGCATTTCTAGCTGTTAAGTTCCAATGCCGTTAGAGTTGTAGTTGAATTAAAAGTTCTTTATTTTCCCCTCGGTGTCAGGTGCATCACTACATTCTCAACACTTAATTATCATTGCATCCCCAAATATTCCTCATTTAGCAAAAATATGGAAATTACTCTTTCCTGGTGAGGAAGCAAACTCTGTTACGCGGGGAGAACACGGAGATGGTGTGTTCCATAGAGAACCCAGGAAATGAACAGCTCTTGAAAGCTTTGAGAGAACACGAGGGGACCCCAAAGCCTGTTAAAGGGGCCACATTACTCTTACCCATGTTAAACTAAACTTGATAATCCATCTGTTTACCAGCTGACAGATCCATAAGCTTAAATTGACCAGACCAGAGGAGACCCTCACCAGAGTTGACTGAAATGGCAGTAAAATGGGACACGAATCTTCCCCACTCCTCCCACGACCTTGTGTGCTGTACACAGAGAAGTACCTCTTCCATCACCTTTTTTCACATCACCGCTTTTTCACATGATGCTCTTCCTTTAGAACAATACCCAATGGTCAGATATAACACAAGGGAGAGATGATCTTATTAGCAGACATCAATGCTTCAGCCAGGAGGTATCTGAGACCCAGAACTGAGAGAAGGAGATATGAGATAATTTTTTTAAGTAGAGGAAGGCAAGGAGAAGAAACACCCATTTGATGATTTATGAAGATTTTTTTTTCAGCACACATTTATTAAGCACCTGTGTTTGATAGCGGACGAGAAGTAGAGTCCCTCGCCCTCATGAACTTCATAGTCATGAAGTTCTAATGGCCAGGACAGAAAACAAGCAAGTAGCACCGTATTAATGGTACACGTTATGAAGAAAATGAACAGGCTTTGAATAACAGCTCTAACTCTTGTCTTAGGATGAAAAACATCAGACTTGAGAGAACAACATGGGTCTGACCTAGGTGTCAGATCTGGAGACATACTTTTCTCAGCCTGACACAAGGGCTCCCTCACTGGAGAGATGGCGGCATGTGTTTTGCTCTAGAAGGACAGTGTCTGTTATTCTGAAAATGTCACTTCCCAACTAATGGGGCTACAAAAAATTAACAAGCAATAGTATCTTCTTTTTTTTTTTTTTTTTTTTTGTGGTACGCAGGCCTCTCACTGCTGTGGCCTCTCCTGTTTCGGAGCACAGGCTCCGGACACGCAGGCTCAGCGGCCATGACTCACGGGCCCAGCTGCTCCGCAGCATGTGGGATCTTCCCGGACCGGGGCATGAACCCGTGTTCCCTGCATCAGCAGGCAGACTCCCAACCACTGCGCCACCAGGGAAGCCCAAGCAATAGTATCTTGAATGTGTTAATTAATCTGTGTGGGGCATCCCCTGTTCTGCACTCGGTGGGGTTAAAAAGGGTGCCTCTGTGTTAACCGTCAGTGAAAGATGCCCCACTGGATCAAGCAACTTAATATTCCTTCCAGAGATAATGAGCTGGCATCCAGGACTATGCTTTTATTGATATCTCTGCCTTCTCCATTCCCTCTGCATACACCTATGAATAGGAAAAGTCTAAAACGGTCAGAGGGAACCTCAAGGCCAAGTCATGTCCCAGATTGTCTACTCCCCAGAGAGGAAGAATGTTATTCATTCAGTCACTCATTTCTGGTCCCTTTTCTCAGCACTATCCTTAGAAGCAGTAACAAATAGCTATCTCTAGGTTGGTCATTTTTACAGATGAGTGAAACAAAAATTAACCTTTCTTTCTAGGAATTTCTGGTCCATGTATATAATCTTTCAACCCTGGTCAAGATTTGGTCCTGGCAAAATTTGAAAAGTAGGCATTGATACTTGAGATGACATACCTTTGTTCTTCCCAAGTTTAATGTCACCCCTTCCTTTTTCCCATCCTTTTGTCAGGAAGGAAAATGATTTGCTGGACTAACTGGCTCACAGGTAGTGTTTTGGGCTGGGTTCCTCTGAAAGAAGATCCTAAGAAAAGGATTGGGGCTAGGTGGTTTATTTGGGAAGTGATCTCTAGCTGCAAAAGGGAAAGAATGGGGAAATTGAGACAGAAGTGGAAAAGCCAAATAATATGTATTAATTGAGAGAGTTTCTAGTATGGGTTGCTGAGGCTTAACCCACTGGGAACCTTCTAAGGAACCATATAGGTTATATTTCAGAATTGCTCCACTGAGGACTGAGCCATTGGGATCTGTATTTACATATAATCTCCCTTAATTCCTGGCCCTCCTTGAGTGATGACACTTTGGATCTGCCCTGCTTGTGGGCTGATCAAGCCCCTGGGGGACTGGAGAAGTCCCTCAGGCAGAGAAACAGAAAGATGTGGGCACTTGAAGGGGGGGCTGTCACATTTGTCAAAGCGCGCAGGACCCGTCCACCGCAGCTTCAGGACAACTCAAAGGGGACCTGAGGGGATATGAAGTGGGCCATCCAGAGCATACACTGCTTGCTGCCCATTCAAGGAATATTTCATTCATCCAGCATTTGTTGAGCACCTACTATGTGCCAGAAACAGTATTTCTGAGGTTAGTGTCCAGGTAAGTTAAAAGAAGCAGAGTGGGAATAGAGCCTGAGGTATGGAGTGGGCTGGAGGAGCAGGTGGTCGGTCCACTGCCCAGAATGAGAGCATCCTTCAATGGGGAGGAGACAGGTGCTCTGGGGGTAGGTGTGCTGCTTAGAAGCCATGGGCTGGGCAGGACACCCCTGTCATATCGCACAAGGCCAACCCAAGTCCTGAAAGTTGAGGTCAACGTGACCCCGCTCTTCTCCTCCTCACCCATTTCTCTCCGCCTTCTCCTCTCCCCAACACACCCACCATATTCCAGTTCATCCCAACATGCGTTTGTCCTACTCAGCCTTCCTTCCCTTTTCACCCTCCCCTCCCCTTGCTGTGAAGTACAGTATTCCCTTTATCATCATTTAGTTCCCTCGTCTACGCAGCTAATCCTGTTATGGGCCAATTTAAGCAATGCTGGAGTCTGGAGCTCTTATGACTTAAGCAAGTGGGGATCTCCTTCTGTTAACAGTGATGAATGATATAATAAGTAAGCAGAGTCTCAATTAAAACACTCATCCATCAATGGTGAGGTCACAAAGTCTAATCTCAAACTCAGTTGGTCCGTGAATTAAAAATATTGGGTCTCAGGGCTTCGCTGGTGGCGCAGTTGTTGAGAGTCCACCTGCCGGTGCAGGGGACGCGGGTTCGTGCCCCGGTACGGGAGGATCCCACATGCTGTGGAGCGGCTGCGCCCGTGAGCCATGGCCGCTGAGCCTGCGCGTCCGGAGCCTGTGCTCCGCAATGGGAGAGGCCACGACAGTGAGAGGCCCGCATACCGCAAAAAAAAAAAAAAAAAATTGGGTCTCAGTAGCCAGAGGGTCATTCAATCTTAGAGCCTCAGGACACTGTCCCATAATCTGGGTCAGGCCCCTTCTGTCAGTTTCGTACCCCCCTCAGCCTAGCATCCTATGTTCTCTGGCCCAGTCATCTTCCCTCTCCCCAGTGGGGAGAGCAGCAGAGACGTGGGGCTGTCAGGAGGAAGGAGTTCGTGGGTGTACTTTGTCCTGACCACCTCTCTTGGGTCACCCAGACCCCAGCGCAGAGAACCAGAGCATGAGTCCTTGGGGTGACAGCTCCTTTAGCAGCAGTGTGGCCCAAACAACCATTTCACCTACAGGTGCCCCAGCATTGCCAGAGCTCAGAGCTTCCTCCTCACAAGTGAATGAAGCAGGTGGGAGCAAGCGCCAGCCTCTCGCGATGGCTTGTGTTCAGTGTGGAAGTTCAGGCTCTCTCCTCCCCGTTTTGGTTTCCTGACCCTCTCTGTCTCCATCTGGTTCTTGATAGCAAAGGTTAATGTTATCATTAAACAATCAATGTAGTAACTTTTCTTGGGGGCTTGCCTTTCCTTTCCTTTTGGCAGCTGTAGCTCCTCTGATCTCCAGAGAGCCCACATCCAAGGTGATTTCCCTTTCCTTCATGTACAGTTGTGGCTGTTTCTTTTTTTAAATGCTGTCTTCAAGGGCTAACAAATGATAAATAAGACACAGCATGTGCATGGTTTATGTAAGCAGGAAGGAATAAATCTGCTCTCTGCAGGAAGAGAGAAGGAGGAGAGAAGAGAGGGGCAAGCTGATGGCTATTACCCAAGGCCGTGCTCCCAAACATCACAGGGATTTGAAACCTAAGAATATTACTTGGATATTGTGAGAACAGGGGCAGTTTCAAATACCCAAGGGGACAAGCAGTGCTGAAGTAGAAAGTGTGAGAGAACATTTACCTGGCGGCGATATTGGTCGTATTTTCTTCCATGTTTTGTTTCATGTGCAAAACATATACGCGGCAAGAGATGGAAGAGGGAAAAGGAGTTATGGAAGGGAGAAGTGGAGGAGAAATAAACTTTGAGAATTCTAGTTGCCATAACAACATAATGAGCTCCAAAATGGCATCTCTGAACTAGTTTTGCAGGGGAAGGCAGGGGAGCCCAGAAGGAAAGAATTAAAATAATACAAATAATAAAGCAGTGATCATGAGGCCAAGGACACCTCTGAAGAGGCTCTTAACACATCCTGCCACTCTCTGGGGACCTGGACTGTGGAGCTGCTTGCTCCTGGCCGAGCGCGGCAGAGACTGCGGGCTCCTCGCAACCTCCTGGGCTCCGGACAATGCAAGGCTAAGAGATTCTGACAAAGGAAACTGCATTGTGTGTGAAGCATATTGTGGGGGGAGAAGCCTCAGAAAGCCGGGCTCTCGTCCTGCTCTGCTGCCCTTTCCTCTCCTCCCACCTGCCCCCCTCTCAGCGTTCCTTCTTGCAGTGGGTTCCCTGGCACTCAAGTGACAGTGTGCGCTGTATCCCTCTCACCACAACAGTTTAGAACAGAAAGTCTCCATCACGGGGCACTCATTATAACTAGAAAGCTCTTCTCCCCAGTCCCAGAACTGTGTAGGGTTCAGACAAAAGAAGGCAGCATTGAGAAGCATAAAATGTGAGGGCTGAGAAGGATTTGTAGGTAATGGTTTGTTTGTCTACCATACTCAAATTGGAAATGCACCCAAAGCATGTTAGAATTGTTTACTCTTAAAAAAGGTATATTTAATGAAGCAACCCCTCGGTGTTCTCTTATCCTTATTCAAATATCATTTATTTTTTTTCTCATTAGAATAGCAGTGGACATTTCAATACATATCCTTCCCTCGTATAATCAGTGATTATCTTACAGCATTATGAACCAATCAGTGAATTAACAGCCTTGTTCTTAGAACTGGGTGAAATTGGGGATCCTGCTGCCACCTTGTGCTTGCTTGACATGGGTACCCATTAGTCTGTACGCTGTTACATCTCTGCTGCCAAGCACGGTAGCTAGCACACAATAATTACTTAATATATGTTTGTTGAATGAATGAATGAGCGCTTGATTCCGGTTCAGGTTTTAGGCCCTTTTTATTATATGTGCTCTGGCCAGACTCTAACAAAGGGCTTTTTGGCCATAATGCATACCAAGCTCAACAGACGACATATAGGTGAGCCCCTATACCCCTAAGAAGGACAGCAACGCCACTGAAATTAGCAAATCACACTGAGTGAGTTCTTTGGATCAGCAGAGACTAATCTACCGATCTCTCCTTCAGATATTAACCAGTTACATTGTTAGTATTGCATTACACTTCCAATATTTTAGACCCATTTATCAGTGAGTGGACCTCCTTTTTCTCTGGCTTCATGTATCCATGCGGAGGACCTTCCTCCAGAAAACACTACATTTCTCTCCCTACCCCTCATTCATTCCTCCCGACTCATACCTGGTAAGAATAAAAGAACTGGGCATGGCTCCCTCAGCCTTCTTCTCCTTTTTAAGGGCCAGCCTGCCCTCCAGGTGTGGGTGTCCTCGCCTCCTCTGGCTCTTGGCTTACAGGGATAGCACCCTGCAATAGGGCGGGCTTAGACTCGTAGCTTGTGCCTATGACTGGGTGGCTCAAAATGCTGAAGCAAACATTAGAGATGGAGCTGAAGCCATGTCTCCACTGGGCTGGATCCGAACTAAAGCTGATGGTTTTGTCTTCTTGTATCAGATGCCTGCATATTCTGTTTATCTCAGTTGGTTCCATAATCAGGAGGAGAAGAAATATATTGATCCCCACAGTACTGTTAGGCTTGATTGGAAAATCTTTTTCCCCCTTAAACGTGCAATTTAAAATGATACAGTATAATCTCAGATGCGACTTTTGTCACATTCAAGGAATCCAGAAATTTCAGTGTGCATCCCTTAGATATTTATATTGAAGGTCCGTCGGGAAAGCATAGTTATAGAACAGAAATTATCTTTGTAGCACACTGGACTGGTGTATGGCCTTCTGATCACCAAAAACAGGCGAAGGAAAGAGAAGTCTGAGAACTGGTTCTTTCTCTTGGGCCTTACGTCCTCCCCAAGAAGCTTACACCTGCCTTTCTTTCATGTTGGCCATCGCTGTAACAGGCGTTCTGTGGCTGGGGATCGACTGTGGCTTCTATCAGAAGAGCAGCTCTGTGGAAAGAAGGGGGGTTTGAGCCGGACTTTGAAGAGTGGCTAAAAGTTAGGTAACCTGGGACGGTGTGGAGTGGGGTTGGGGAGAGGAGCATTTCAGGCTGGAGGAATAGGATCAGCACCAGCTTTTTTTTTTAAATTTTTTTTTGCGGTACGCGGGCCTCTCACTGCTGTGGCCTCTCCCGCTGCGGAGCACAGGCTCCAGACGCGCAGGCTCAGCAGCCATGGCTCACGGGTCCAGCTGCTCCGTGGCATGTGGGATCTTCCCAGACCGGGGCACGAACCTGCATCCCCTGCATCGGCAGGCGGACTCTCAACCACTGCACCACCAGGGAAGCCCGAGCACCAGCTTTGAGGCCCTAATTTATTTGTGAGATAGAGGACATTGCATTTGACAGTGGTGCAAACAAGGTTGGCTTATAGTTGGGTCTGGCCAGATGATGGCAGGGCTCACAAAAGAGGGGATTAGGTTTGCTCCTGCAGGTAGGTGAGTCATTGTGTCTACTGGATGGAGGATACACGGTGACCATGAGGGACATAGTATGGACTTACAGACCTGTCCTGTGGGCAAGGACTCCTGCTTATCTAGTTCCTTTGACACCTCCCCAACTCTTTCATCTTCTAGGAGCTCTGAGCTGTCTCTCAGGAGGACTATGGCTGTGTCCCTCTGTCAGCCACTCTGCACTGTGACAGACATGCCGGGCACAGAAGGTAGGCTAGGATGCTTCTGAAAGGACTGAAAGAGCATTCATTCCACCGAGACCATGGCTTTGAGATTTGCGGTTACATGTGAGGATGCACATTGTTTCAAAAGAAAGGCCTTTTTTCAAAGATAAATGAAAAATCAAAATAATAGTCACCATTCCCCTGTAAACACACACATCTAGAAGCTGTAGCAAAGGGCTGTACGTCATAACAGTAATAGTAATAATAAAGCCCCTGTTTATAAAGTGTTTACTGAGTGTTAGGGCTTTTCTTACTGTGTTTGGGCATCTCTAGCATATATGCTTCTAACAAGGACATAATGAACAGTCATTAGGATTTTACAGTGCTGGGGGTAAATACAGACAAAAAAAGGCAACCCCTGATGGGAATGTTTTGGAAGAGTCCCTTACCAAAACTAGGAGACTGTCTAGCATAGTGGTTTTGGAATTGGAGAGCTCAAGTTTAAATCCTAACTCTTCATTTTACTATTGTATGACGATGGGCAAATTTTCCAGCCTCTATAAGCTTCAGTTTCCCGATGTTTGAAGTGGGGATTGCAGTACTTCATAGAATTATTTTGGCATTGATTAAATGAGATAATAAACGCAGTGAACTTTAAACAGTGCCTGGCACATAATGGATGTTCAGTAGCGTAGAGCTGTTATTATTAAGGGTGTCTTAACTAACCTCCTGTAGAAGCATAATTTTTCTATTATCCGCTGTATCTTTGAGTTGAGGCTTTATAAGAGCCTCTAAATAACTAAAACACGATATATAGTGAAAGTTACACATTTTCTCCCTCATACTCCTTCAACAGCTTTGCATGACTCATTTATTAGCATCTTAGAATAACAGAGCCCCAGAAGGGTGGTACCTAGGCAGGACAGAATCATTTTATTTATTTACTTACTTATTTTTTTAAAATTATTTATTATTTATTTATTTTTGGCTGCATCGGGTCTTCGTTGCTGTGCGTGGGCTTTCTCTAATTGCGGCAAGCCGGGGCTACTCTTTGTTGCAGTGCGCGGACTTCTCACTTGCGGTGGCTTCTCTTGTGGCAGAGCATGGGCTCTAGGCACATGGGCTTCAGTAGTTGTGGCACTCAGGCTCAGTAGTTGTGGCTTGCGGGCTCTAGAGCACAGGCTCAGTAGTTGTGGCGCATAGGCTTCGTTGCTCCGCGGCATGTGGAATCTTCCTGGACCAGGGCTCGAACCCGTGTGCCCTGCATTGGCAGGCAGATTCTGAACCACTGTGCCACCAGGGAAGTCTCAGAATCATTTTAATAGTTGGGGAATGGAGTTGTAAAAGATGAAAGAGTCTGTAAAAAGCTAAAACATCTTGTTCCAAACAAGGTGTATTGAGTAACCACAATATGGTAGAAAAATTTTATATATTATCTATTTAATCCTCATAACAACTCAATAAGGTAGGCTGTGTTCTCCTCATATTACAAATGAGGAAATGTGGACTACAGGAGATTAAGTAACTTGCCCAAGGATCCCCGGCTAGTAAATGGAGGGACCAGGATTTGAACTCAGGGCTCTCTTAATCCAAAGACTGTGTGCTTTGTCCTGTACTCTGCTGGCCCTTGGGAAATGCACAGAGCAATGATGCCTATTGGAAGAAGGCAAACTCAGGGGGCCAAGGGTCCTAGGGAAGCCAAGGAGAGGCTAAGGGCATAATGCCAAAGGGCCCAATGTAAAGTTGTGAGGGAGGTAGACTTGTTAACAGGGAAATGGGGGACAGTGGAGGAAAGGTATGCTTTCACAGCTTCTACTTCCTGTGTCCCTTAGGGCTGTCTTGGTTTGAGGGAGACAGAGTGAGCCCCTGTCCACACTCCCAAGGCACATTAGCTGTCAGGACAGTGCAGCTGGGTTGGGGTTCTGAGAGGTGCTGCTCAGCATTTGTCCCCTCTCCGTGGCTGGGCAAGGAGCAGGTCTGAGTGGGCAGTGGCCAGGGGGAGCCTAGAATAGGCAGGCCATTCGTTATTTACCATAATAGTGTGCGGAATTGAGAAACAGATCCATGCCCAGAAGGGGACCAAAGTCAGAGTGAGGGCTGATGTTCTAAATTTGGGTCCCCAATCTAAGGAGCTACAGAGGAAACAGGAGTCAGGATACAGGCTGGAGGACCCAGTGGGTAGGAGGGGTCAGTGAGCGAGGAGAATGAACACGGGTGTGGGGAGGTGGCTCTGGAAGGATTCCCTGGGCAGAGAGTGGGCTTTTATTGTGGTTTCTCTGTCCTCCTCGTGAAGGCAGGCTGGGCACTTCTCAAGCTATAATGTGCTATAATGCATGAAACTCCAACCCCAGGGGTGGGGGAGTGGGCAGCGGGATGTGGTTTGGGGTGAGAGCACAAGCCAAGGATGTGGCAACGCAGTGGGCTAGAGCGAATGAAAATTGCCACAGTGAGAAGTGTGTAGGCTGCCAACCAACAGGGCCAAGGCAAATCAAGGAACTGTGTGTTCTCTAATTCACATGCAAACCAGCTCAGGCCACCCTGCCTCTCAGGCTCTCTGCGTCCAGAAAGGAAGAGCCCAAAGAAAGAAAACCTCCTGATAGTGGTTTCTACAGTTTTCCAGACATCAGTCCACTTGACGGCACACTTCACCACACCCCGTACCTGTCTCTAGTTATTCCCAGGGAATCCCCATGGCCGAGTTAATAGTCTCTTCAGTCATGAAACTCTTCCACGCTTTGCAGCATTTGAAAATGTTGATGACTTCATGGAGACCTTTCCTCTTCTCTTAGGTTTCTCTTTTTCACTTCCTAGATTTCTGACCACTCCCTCTCAGTATTTGTATAGATTAAGCTATGTGGCTGAAACGACCCCCAAATCTCAGTAGCTTGAAATAATAGAAGTTTATTTTTTACTCAGGCTACACGGTCAAGGTTGCTTATCATAGATGCCTCTCAGAGACTCAGGCTGACGGTTCTCTATTCTGGCACAGAAGTGCCAGCTAACAGTTCTCACATTTCATTGCTCAGAACCTGTCACATAGCCTTGCCTAATGTCAAAGTTGGAAGATGAGCAGTTCTGCATGTGCCCGGAAGTCAAGGAGAACTATCAGTAATGTCTCCCTCACTCTGTTTGCTGGCCTTTTTTTTTCTAGGTCCTGGTGAAACACTGGCTCCCCATAGGGAGCCATTCTGAGCCACATCACCCTGCCCTTCCTGGGAAGTCTCATGTACTCCCCCAGCTATAAGCCTTCCATGTCCTTCTGACCCTTAGAGCCACACCCCCAACTTTTGCTTCTCTCCTCTGCTGCAAAGCCATATTCCCAATCGTGAGATAGATCTGAATGAATTACTTTAAGCTCATCATACTGCAAACCAAATGAACTTCTGATACCAAACTCCCCACCTCCTCTCTCTGCTAACACACCCACTTAGCCATCCTGGGGGCCTTTGAAATTTCTGGCTCTTCCTTGTCTGGTCTACAAATGCCTTTTTATTCTGTGAAATGTCTGTTGGCCTATCCATCCTCCTTTCCATTGTCAATGCCCTTGGTCACGTCAGGCCCGGATTCCCGCCATGGTCTACTAAATAGTGTTTCTTCCTCATCTTTAGTCTTTGGCAAAAACATAGCGATTTTCCTAAAAATAGATCTAACTGTGTTGCTCCCTTATTTAAAAACCTTTGAGAATTTCCTACGACCCACAGAATAAAGTAAATCACATCAATTCTTTGGGGGGAACGGAGTTGTATTTGAACAGACCGACAAGAGCTTGAATCGTGGTCCACCACCCACTAGCTGTGAGTAAGTTATTTAATCTCATTGATTCTCAGTTTTCCAACCTATAAAAAGAAGATAATAATACCTACCTCACAGGGTTGCTTTATCTTTTGCTCATGTTCATGTCCATCATCCAGCTGGCTGGGGGCTTGTTATTATGCTTCCTCTCAAACCTGGGCTGATGGAGCAGCCATTCTCTGACCTCATCCCCTCCTCCCCCCCTCTGCCCACTGTACTTCAGCCACCTCCTCACACCATGACAAGAGGAAAGAGAGCTCTGGAGGCTCTAATCCTGGCAGTGAAGTGTTTGTCCTCAAACATATTTGACAGAACTGGCCGTATGGCCATATCCAGCCTCGGGCTGAGAAGGCAGAAAGCCAAAAACATTATGTGAGCAGCTTGAATGACTGCTGCATTACCCCATAGCAGTTACCTCAGACCCTTGACCTCTGGATCGCCTCCTTGCCTGATCAAGCTCTGACCTGGAAGACTCCATGGGACCACTAGTTAGTCAACCTTGTCAGGTTTTTCTTAGCCTCCTTCCAAAGAGGATGGGACACAATAGTTTTAAGTATGTCAAGGACTTTAAGATAAGAACTGACCCTCAAAGATACTCTAACTAGAAGGAATGCAAACTATCTTTTAGTCAGTTCTACTCATCACAGATGAGGAAACTGAAGGACCAGGAAGGGCAAGACATCCCCACCTAGTGCTCCCTGGCATCTTAGACTCAGCATGTCCATCCTGAGCCCCCATTATCTCTGCCAGCAAATCCCCCTGTTCAACCTGTGTTTTCTCAGTGGCTGGTGTTACCATTTATTCTCGACTTATCTTTCAAAGCATCTCTTCTTCCCTGGACACCTTCCCTAGTTACTCCCATAGAATTGGAGCCTCTGTCTTCCCTGTTTCATCCATGTCTCATTTATAGCATATGCCATTTTTTATTGTTTTACTTGCATGTCTTCTGGGAAGATTGGATTTACTTGAGTATCGGAATGGCATCTTATACATCTTTGTATTTTCCAATCTAACAAGTGGCACTTTATCCAGTGCCACTGGATAAGATTCTGTGTCTGAATGACTGGAAACAAAAACAATTCCCACAGCCACACAAACAGGCAGAGTTGGTACCAAAACCTAAGACTCTTGATTCTTGTTCCCACTTTCTACTGAATTTTATTCAGCTTGTAATTTTTTAGTCTCTTACAGAATTGTGTTCCATGTGCTTATTCTTGGGTTTAGGAGACTGTTTCTTATCAGATTTTCTTCCTCTGTTGTTCATTAGGTTTGCCAATTTGCTTTGTTACTCATTTGATGATAATACCACTTTCCCATTCTAGATGGATGTTCTCCCTAAACAAAAGTTTTTGAGTTTTTGTTTTGTTTTTTGCCCTTTTAGGATCATGCTACAGGAAATAAATAGATTAATTCTACTTTGCAATTTGACAGCCTGAATTAAAGGATTGTATATGGCTTTGGGGGCTTAATGTTTTGCAAAGACTGAATTACTCTTTCTTTAAAAAAATAAATTTATTTATTTATTTTTGGCTGCATTGGGTCTTTGTTGCTACGCGTGGGCTTTTCTCTAGTTGTGGTGAGCAGGGGGCTACTCTTCATTGCAGCGCGTGGGCTTCTCATGGCGGTGGCTTCTCTTGTTGCAGAGCACGGGCTCTAGGTGTGCGGGCTTCAGTAGTTGTGGCTTGCAGGTTCTAAAGCACAGGCTCAGAAGTTGTGACACATGAGCTTATTTGCTCTGTGGCATTTGGGATCTTCCCAGACCAGGGCTTGAACCCGTGTCCCCTGCATTGGCAGGCGGATTCTTAACCACTGCACCACCAGGGAAGTCCAAGACTGAGTTACTCTTGAGATACTCTGTGTGAAGGTTTTTCACAAACTGTAAGGTAACATACTGTTATAAGTAGTATACTTAATGTTATATTCTACTTATCATCCGGCATCATGTCTGGTGCATAATAGATGCTGAATGAGAATTTGATGAGCAAATGAAGACTTTTTCCCCCTATGTGTATGCTTACAAAGAAGATGTTTCCTTGCCTAACTGGGTTGCACATAGCTCACTTTTAATTTTTCAAATTGTTTTTACGTCTGTTATTTCATGTTGTCCTCATGACAGGCTGTTTTGCAGCCAGAAACTGTACCCCTCAAGTCAGTCAGTGCTGTGTTCTGAAGGCCTTGTACAAGTCTCCAGGGGAACACAGCTGGACCCTGTGGATGACTAACCCAACGCAGTCTACCTTCTACCGACAGCAGCACATTGTACCATCTTCCTCCTTGGGGGTCAGTCCCCTTACCCCTACTGACTCAGACTCTCTTGGATACCTCTTTTTTACTTCTGGAAGGATCCTAAGTCTTTCCTTTAATGTTCTAATTTGCCGTGTTTTGGGCAGGTGTTTCCCTCTCCAGCAGATGTTCTCCATCCTGGTCTCATTCATTCAATGCATAAATATAGTTCCTACTATGAGCCAGGTGCTATGTTCAGTTCTGTGGGAAAAGCATGACTATACCTACTTTTAAGAGACCCTCTCAAACTTTATCTCCAAGACTGTTTAGAATAATTCACCTATATCTCATTGTTTTACTATCCCTGGTTTCTAGAGTTTACTCATTTTGTACCCCGATTGTTTTGCTTTTTATATAACTTGGACTATTTCTTCATATGCTTCACGCCCTGCATCCTAGTTCTGTAAATTTCACTTCCTGGGAGCATCAGATGTAACTAACATTGGGTTTCATTTGAGTTATAATCTGAAAGGCTCAGGCTAGCAAGGCCCTTAGAGAATGTTTCATGGCTGAGGTCATAGAGTCACCTCCACCCCACGAATTATCTTGACTAAGACCCAGAGGTGGCAAGTGTCAGAGTAAGGCTGGAATCCAGGCCCCTTGACTCCTCTTCAATGTTTATTGTCTATCTACCCTTGTCAGATGTGCCTTTTGATATTTGACTTCCATCCTTATTATCCCCAGCCCTTCATTTGGTGCCGAGGACCACACTTTCATCCCATATTAAATTGATTACAGAGCCTTGGAGGTCAATAAGAACCCAGGTTTCCAAACAGTGGCTTCGTGTCTCTGAGTGTTGGCCTTTCAGGCTGGTAGCAAGATGATGAGCCTCCTTTAGTCCTTACTGCTATCCAGATATTGCAGCTCGGATTGCGGCTAGTAGGAATCATAAGGCCCTCCTAATCCAGGGAGGGCATGTCCAGAGGGGACGGGCCAAGGTGGGGATGCTAACAGGACTTTCCTGTGGAGAGTTCTCTTGTGTGGAGGTGTTTAGGAAAGCAGGCTTATGGGTGAGGGACAAAGGGAATTCTAAAAAGACTCTAAAATGGACTTTCCTCTAGCTCCCCTCAAAGAGAGGTGGAGATCCTGGGCGACTTGTGATGCTAATTTTTTTTTTTTTCCCTGCGGTACGTGGGCCTCTCACTGCTGTGGCCTCTCCCGTTACAGAGCACAGGCTCCGGACGCGCAGGCTCAGTGGCCATGGCTCACGGGCCCAGCCGCTCCGCGGCATGTGGGATCTTCCCGGACCGGGGCATGAACCCGTGTCCCCTGCATCGGCAGGCAGACTCTCAACCACTGCGCCACCAGGGAAGCCCTGTGATGCTAATTTTTATTGTTCTCCCTGTTGGTACTATGGCTGCTGTGTGTCTTTTGCTATCTCCTTGGCAAGAGAAATGTGATTGGCTTGATTAGGACCATGAGACCAGGGGTGGGGGGTGGGTGTTTCAACAAGCTACCCTTAATTCACAGATTTCAAGAGAGGTGGTTGGTGTGGGTACAGAAGGGCTCCCCCTGAAGGAAGAAGTATGACATCTAACCCCCAGCAGCCAGATGGGAACAGAGACCCTGGAGTTATCAGGGAAGCAGGTGCCGGGGCAGGGAGAACAGATGGCACTTTCGCCCCAGCCTTCACAGTCTTCCATTGGGGGTTTCCTGTCTTCTGTCTTGATCTTTAATGTTCCTTTAATGAGCTCTGGAATCTATGACAGTCTGCTCTGGAAAGTCGCTCAGGGTGATATGCTGGGAAATCAGGTGTGTTACTTAGGGACTTAAATGGCCTGGGGTTCCTCACAGCTCTTCTGGCTCGTCAAGCCCAACCTCAGCTGGCTGGGGCTTGGCCCTTTGAGAAGGTGAGTAACCGCAGGCTTGGGAGGAAGGCATGTCAAAGGGTCTGTTTAAGTGAACACAGGCAGCTGGGACTGAGAACCCAGATGCTCCCCCCTGAACTTGGTGAGGGTAAATATTAACGTGCTTTCCGACTGCCACATACATTTTTATAAGAAGGGGCATTGGGTCAACTATAAAAGAATGCAGCTGACAGACACAGTGTCTTGAACTGGAAGAAAAATTACTTCCTGCATGTGTTTTTAGGGTCTTTTGATATATATATATTTCATATATATATATGGCTTATTACCTTTTCCAGAACACCTTTGTATATATTTTTTATTCTTTTGTTTGCACCATAACTTCAAGAGAAATTATTATCCCCATTTTGTAAGGAACAGAGACTGTTGACTTAGCCAGAATCACGCAGTTAGGCTACGTCAGAGTCGGGACTGGAAACCAGCTCTTCCCCTCTAGTCAGTGCTATTTTTCTTATTATTCAAGGTAACTCAACACCCTCATAACCATGAAGCAATGTGTTTTCATGACTCATGGCTCATTGACTCACAAAAACCCTTCTGTCTGAAATATTTCATATACACAAAAGAAAAAAATATATGTAATTTTATATAAGGTTTGTACCATATATGTGTTACAAACATAAATGAAATGAGTGTCTGTGTATTCACAGTGAAGCTGGAGAGAGAGCATTATTACTGGTACCAGTGGAGCCCAATGGCCTTTCTCCAGCTGCTTCTCCCACCTCCCCTCAAGGGTAGCGCTTATTATCCCTTTGCTTTTCATTAGTTTTACTACCTATGTATGTTTCCCTAAACAATAAATCGTTGTTTGGTTATATGAATTGGAACGTACTGTGTATGTTTTTATTCATCTTGGGTCATTGCTGTGTAGAATTCCACTGTGTAAATGTACTGCAAGTTATTTATCCATTCTCCTATTGGTGGGTCCTTCTAGTTTTTTGCTAATGCAAGTATGTTGCCATGAAGATTCTGGAAGTGGTTTTCTGGGGTTATAGGTCATATGCATTTTCAACTCTATGAGACAATGCATAGTTATTTTTTAAAGTGATTGTACCAGTTTACAATTTCACCAGCAGTTTATAAGAGGTCCTGTTGTTCGCCATCCTTGTTAACACTTAAACTTTTTGACTTTTGATTTTGTGTCAGCTTAATGTGTATAAACAGCATCTTGTGGTTTTAATTTGCGTTTTCTTGATTCCTAATGAGGTTGAGCATATTTTCAAATGTTCACTGCCAATTTGTATTTTACCTGTTTCCATCTTTTGTCTATATTTCTTTTGGATTATTTGTCCTTTTCTAGGAGTTCTTTATATGCTCTAGGTAAACATTACTTTTGTGCTGTTAGTATTTTGTCTTGAAGTAACTCCTCACAGCTTGTAACACATCATTATTTTGTTTTGTCATGTCCTAACTATGAACAGAAGTTTGAAGTTCTAATTTCTTTGTCTTATTTTTATGGTTTATTTTTTTAAAACTTGTTTTAAAAAAAAATCCTTATCTACCTCAAGGTTATAAAGATATTCTTATATTCTATTCTAAAAATTTTATAAAATTTTGCTTTTTACATGTAATTAACTGACTTAGATGTGTGTGTGTGTGTGTGTGTGTGTGTGTGAGAGAGAGAGAGAGAGAGAGTGAGAGAGAGAGAGAGAGAGAGAGAGAGAGAATGATTTGGGAAATGGACCCATTTTCATTTTAGAGACCCACCACTTATAAGAAAACAGCTTGCTCTTTTTGGTGCTTTTCTTTTCCATATGAATTCTAACATCCTTATCAGGTTCCAAGATAATATCTGTTAGGGTTTTTATTGGAATGCTTCGCATCCTCTAGTGTGATTTAGGGAGACGTATTTACAATAAGAAGTCTATCCACGAACATATAGATATCTTCATTTTTTTGTGCCTTCTTTAATGTCTTTCAGTATAATTTCATAACTCCAGAAAGGTCTTACAAATCTTTTGTTAGATTTATTCCTAAGTACCTCATGATTTGTGTTGCTATTACAAATAGTACCTTTTTATTATTAATTTTCTAATTGCTCTGGTATCTAGTTTTCAGTGATTTCTGGAAATTGATAATTTGTATTCATTAATATTGTTATACTCTTAATTCTATTAGATTATATGTAGATTCTTTGGGGTTCTCAGCACATAGTATTATCATCCAAAGTTCACATAGCTTTTTAATTCTTTTTTCCACTTAGTCTACTTTATACCTTCTATCAGATGGGAAGGTAGCATTCTATTTCTTTTCTTTTAGTGGATAAATTTTAATTTTTTCCAGGCATTCTAAATTAATGAAATTTTTATAAACTCGGTGCCTTAACCCTCCTACCTCATAACATAAAAACTCAATTACTTGTATTACCTGATTTTTGGCTTATAAGCTATTATTGGTCAATATGAAGCTCTAATTTTTTTTGTTTTGTTTTGTTTTGTTTTTGTTTTTTGCGGTATGCGGGCCTCTCACTGTTGTGGCCTCTCCCGTTGCGGAGCACAGGCTCCGGACGCACAGGCTCAGCGGCCATGGCTCACGGGCCCAGCCGCTCCGCGGCATGTGGGATCCTCCCGGACCGGGGCACGAACCCGTGTCCCCTGCATCGTCAGGCGGACTCTCAACTACTGCACCACCAGGGAAGCCCGAAGCTCTAATTTTTTAATTCAACAATTTAGATATAATCTTTACAATTTTAAACAAATATATTTGTTAGATTTACTTGCATGTCTACCACATTTTCTGCTTACCATTCTTTCTTCCACTGTAAACTTTTCTTTTTTTTTTAGTTTTTCAACATATTATTTTATTTTTTAAATTTTTATTGGAGTAAAATTGATTTACAATGTTGCATTAGTTTCAGGTGTACAGCAAAGTGGATATACATATATCCACCTGTTTTTTTTTTAGATTCTTTTCCCATATACACACTACTATATATAAAATAGATAACTAATAATAACCTGCTGTATAGCACAGGGAACTCTACTCAATACTCTGTTTTCCTTCTTTCTAAAGTACATCCTTCAGAGTTTCCTTTGGCAGAGATCTTTTGGTGCAGGTTCCTTCAGTTTTTATTTATCTGAAAAAATATCTTTATTTTGACCTCATTCTTAAAAGTTTGTTTGTCAGGATTCATAATTCAAAGCTGACAATAATTTTGTCTCAGCATTCTAAACATATGCTCCCTATATCTTGACTTCCAACATTACTGATGAGACCTAATTAACATCCCTTAATAAATGATAATTTAAAAAAATCTCTTAGGCTTCTTTAAAGACTTTGTCCTTGGTGCTGTATGGTTTTACTCGAATGGTTCTTGTTATGGGTTGCTTTTTATTTATCCTGCTTTTATATGTATTGTGCTTACTATATCTATATATTTGAGTATTTCATCAATTCTGAGAAATTCAGGCATCTTTTCAAATATTTCCTCTTCTTCTTCTTCTATCTCCTCTATTTTTATGGAACCCTGACTTGACCTATTTAAGATCTTTATCCTGTCTAACATTAGTATTAACCTCCCTTTGATCTTTCCTATCTCTTTACAGTTCACTGCCTTTTTCTTTCAATGCTGTCTGCTTTACTGTATAACTTACCTTTGAAATTTAAATCTCAAAGAAAGAGAAATAAATTATTAAGATTAGGAACAAAAAGGGGATCATCACTATAGATCCTACAGACATTAGGTAATAGGGATATAGTATGAATACATTTATGCCAGCAAATTCAACAACTTAGAGAAAATGGCAAGTTCCTTGAAAACATAAATTGCCAAAACTTACACAAGAAATTGAAAATTTAATTAAATCCATATCTATTAAAGAAATCAAATTCTTAATTTAGAATTTTCCCACAAAGAAAACTCCAGTCCACATGGCTTCATCAGTTAGTTCTACCAAACATAGTACCAAACCTTCACAAACTCTTTCGAATATAGAGGAAGATAGACTTCCCAACTCATTTGATGTAGACAGCATAACCCCAGTACTTAAGCCTGACAAACATATAATTAGAAAGGAAGATTGCAGAATAATATTCATCATGAACATAGATGCAAAATTCCTTAACAAAATATTATCAGTCAAATTTGGCAACCTATAAAGGATAATGTTGTTTAATCCATGAGTTCAGGGTTGGCTTGGCATTTGAGAATCAATCAGTATAATATACCACATTAACAGTATTAAAGGGAAAAAGCACATGTGACAACTCAGTAGATGCCCAAAAAGAATATAACAAAATCCAATAATCTTTTATGATTAAAAACTCACAGTAAACTAACGATAGAAGGGAACTTTCTCAGTCTGATCAAAGGGCATCTAAAAACCTACAGCTGATGTCATACTTAATGGTGAAATATGAATCCTTTTTTTCCCCTATGATCCGGAAATGGGCGAGAACTTTCACTTTCACCACTTCTGTTCGACATTGCTCTGTAGATCCGAGCCATTTTAATAAAGGTAGGAAACAGAAATAAAGGACACATAGATCAGAAAGGAAGAAGTAAAACTAATTTTTTCACAGACAATATGATTGCATGTTTTGAAAATCTAACAATAGAATCTACAAACTACTAGAGCTAATAAGCAAATTTAGCAAGATCATAGGACATAGGTCAAATTCAAAATTTTAATTGGGTTAATAATATTTGCAGTGTACTTCAATTTCAACTGAAAATACTTCAGTTTCAACTGAAATGAATTAAGATGAATGAAGAATTTTAAAGTAAAAAAAATGAGACATCTAGGAACAAATCTGAGAAAAGATGAGACCAGGGACAATACTTGCATAATATGTATCATTTTTATCTTTTTAACCTTAGAGATTTCTATTACTTTCCTGTAAGCTTAGGAATGTATTAATTAGCATGCGTGTTGTAATTTATCCAGCATCTGGATATTTTGTGGAAAATGTATTTCAGAGCATTAGTGCATGAGTCTGCCAGAAGTAGAAGTCAGTTTTTTTACTTTTCAGATTACCTGTGAGATACAACAGTTTCCTGAGCAGCATGAGGTGGAAATACAGTTCTAGCATGATAGTGACTACCTTACTTCACACTTAAGCAAAATTGTTTAGTCAAAACCTATCTAGTTACCCCTTCAAACATAAAGCCTGTACTTACTGCTTCCCCAGGTAGGACGCATGACTGCAAAGCAGTAGGTTAACCTCTGGAAATAATGTCGGCATGGTATATGTTTTGAGGTGTGAGCCTTCCTATAAGTGGGGCTCTGGCTATACACGTGTTATGTATAGACCCATTGTGTGCATGTACCATTTCATGACTGTGTAGCCACATGTATTCACAGATAGTGTTTTCAAATAAGGTGTGTTTTCTGGTAAGAATGAAGATTTGAAAATAAGTAATATTTTAACTTAAACTCAGAATTCATTGTAATATTTGGACGCAAGATATGTGAAAAAATGATTAGTGTTTATTAGCAGAGCAGGTTTAACTTACAAAAGGATGTGGCTGTGATTTATGCTATTGAATATTGGTGCTTTTAATGAGAATTCGTTTCTCTTAACTACCATTTGATAATACTTTCTACACAGGATGAGAATGTGAATTTCATGCCTCCTTATGGCTTCAGTCGCTCAACCACACAGAGCAGGGTAGGGCAGGGACATCCTGTAGTGGAGTTCAGGGGCTTTTGTGACCTCAGGCTCTATCCTTTTGGCTGAGTCCATCCTCAGGGATGAGAGACAGAAGGGAAAACAGAAAAAAAGAATGAAAAAGAAGAAAAACAAAAAGCAGAGGAGGAGGGTGCAAAAAAAGAAAGAAGAGAATGATACACTGAAAAGATGTGACTAAATGCTACCAATATAATCATAAGGGCATCAAGTGGCACTAGCCTACTGGCTTCTCATCTGCCTCTTTAGAGCTATTTGTGGTCAAAAGGATATTGGTGCCATCACTGCTTCATTTTATGATTTCAAACAGGTTTTTAAATATCCTTTGGCCTCTTTTTAAAAGTGAGATGACAGCGTGTATTTTGTGTTTTTATGAAAATTAAATGATATAGTGCTTATAAAACATTTAGCAGAGTTTCTGTTATATCATAAACACAAAATAAATGGAAATTAGTGTTATGATCTCAATACCACATCTTCCAGCCGCAAAAAAACATTGGTTTTGCTCCAGACAGTGCTTCTCCAACTATCTATAGTGAAAAATCACTTTTTAACATTCCCAGTCTAGTGTGTATTGATACTTCTGTGAAATGCAATTGTAACAAAAATGGAATACCATAATAAATAAAAATACACAGAGACATAAATATAAGCCCTCAACTTTATTCTTAAATTTGATTAACATAAAATATCTATCAAATTGTTATAGAAGTTACTAAGCACTTTTAATTTCTGAATTTATTTTGTCATGAACTAGTAACAACGTGCAGATAGGCATTGGTCCATGGACCACACTCTGAGTACCACTGCTCTGTGAGGAGCAGATCTATGATTGCTATATATATATATTAGGATAAACTTTGGTAAGGGAAGGGCTTGGAAGTTCTTAGAAGTCTATGCTAGGGTGAAGGGTTATGATCCAAGCTGGCAGCTCCCCCACCCCCACCCCGACTAATGTATTCATTTGCACACATGACCCTGATTGTTCCAAACTCTGGAACATCTTCTCTAAAGGAAATTCTCATCAAAAAGTCCTATGCAGGAGTGGTTTCTTCTGAAGGTGGCAGAGTTATCAAGAAATCTATGAGGTGAGCAGTTAGAATTGAGAAGTGGCCAAATAGTTTACTAATGTTTGGTAACATAGACTTTGTCAAAAGACGTACTTTTCTCCTCTCTGAACTTCACTGGTATTCCTTCCTTTTTGGTGTTGATTTACATTATCCTTGACCCAAATACCTGTTTTGAGTTAATATCCCAAGATGATAAAATATCAACAGCGAGAGTCATCCACTCACAGTGCTTTATACTTTAAGTGAACTAGCTACTTTGGGGCTTCAGATTCAAATTCAGCTTGTGCATATTTAAGACGTACCATGCTCTACACCATGATGGGTACCTTTGCTCTTTTGAGCCCATTGACACAACAGCTCAGTGAGGTTGTTTTTATCAGTGCCATTTATTAGGAAATCAAGCCTCAGAGAGCTTGAATGACTTTCCCATGGACTATGATTCAAAGCTAGGTGTACTGAGTCTAAGTACAGTTCTTTTAAACTATAGTGCATGTTTAATTATCTCTCAGAACATCTTGTTTCTTTGGTTGTGTATGTATTATTACAGAGTCCTCGTTGGAAAGTGCATAGCCTACATAGTCCTAAACAGTAATGTCCACCACATGCCAGCCTTTCAGGAGAACATCTTTGCTTGTACATCACCTGCTTTTGTAGCATTTGTCGCTAAGAGACACTGAAACTTTCAATGAGGTAATAATTAATTACATTTTCACAAAGAACCCCGCTTAACTGTAAGACAAGCTAAAGAAGATGGTGATGTATTAAATATCCTCAACTTGAGAAAGATTTCTGAATAAAAGATGATAACCATCAACTTCAGTGAGACTGCAGAAGGATAAGGTCTCAATTGCAGTAGAAAATATTTAAGTCGAATACACTAAAGAATTTCCTGCCATGATTGATGCTTTATAGCTTTGGAGTGGTTTTGAAAGTTCATGTTCTAAGAAAAGGTGCAGATTTTAGTTTTAGATTTGGTTGAGAATTAATTCTTGGAGGTTGAGGAATTGATCACACTACCAGTAGATAGGATATGCAATGGTCATGACTCATAATGATAACTTACCTACAGAGGAAAAAGAATGTATAATTCTGCATGTTCTGTTACCTTTATTCATTCATTCAACAAGTATCTGTTGAGTTCCTTCTAAGTACCAGGCACTGTTATGAGCACTGAGGATATAAGGGTGAATATGGCAGAAGAGACCCCCTTTTTCCCCCATAAGACATTCTTATGGGAGGACAAAAAAACAAATAGTTGAACAAGGTAATCTTTTAGCAACAAATGTTATTAATAAAATCAAACAGGTAGTTGTAATAGAGTGTGACAGGTAGTGGGATTACTAATTTTGGTTCTGTGATCAGGGAAGGTTCCCTGAAGTCAAGGAGACAGACAAGAGTCAGACTCATGCAGGGTCTCGTAGACAACTGTGGGATGCCAGCAGAGAGTCTTAAGCAGGAGGGTAACATGACTTATTTTAAAAGTCACTCCTTATTTTTCTTCTATGAGGGAAATAGGGGGATTGGGGCAAGGGTAGAAACAAGAAGTGAGTTAGAGAGGTTACTTCAGGCTTCCGAAGGTAGGAAGCATCCAGGCAAGAGAGCAGAGTAGCTTGGACTCAGGGGACAGCAGTGGAGTTGGAGAGGGGCAGTTGGATGGCTAGGAATTGGATTGGATTGGGGTTGCAGTGAGAAGAAGGGAAGAATTGAAAGTGACTCCTAGCTTGGCTGATATTCTTTACTGAGGTGGGACAGTCTAGAGGGGGAGGGATTTGGGGGAGAAATCAAAAATTCGATTTTGGCCATGTTAAGTTTGGGATGCCTGTTTGCCATCCCAGTTATCAATCACAAGTAGACAGTTGCATAAATGTGTTTGGAGCTCATTGGTGAGTTGGGGCTGGAGCTATAGATTTGATAATATAGAGATGAGGTTGATTCCGTGGGCCTGTACAGGATCATCTGGAGGGAGAATGGCTAGCGGGGAGGACCTAGGCCTGGATGCTGAGGCATTCCCATGTGTCAAGGAGAAGGAAGGAGATGGAGAAAAAGCAAAGCAGAGAAGCCTAAGTGAAGAAGTTTCTTTCTCCTGAAAGAATAAGCTGGAGTCACACACCCACACGTGCCCCCCGCCCCTTGTTGACCCTGCACATCCAGGACCCGGGACTGAGACACGGCACAGGCCCCACTCACTCCACTGGACCCAGTCTTGCCTCTTGTTCCAAAATCCGAACCTGCTCTGTGTCCGGTGGTTGCCCCTTCGTTCACTTAGTAAACGTTTGTTGAGCAACCCTTCTGTGCTGGCACCGTGGGTGTAACACTGAATGAGAACAGTTCGACACAGTCCCTGCCCTCAGAAAGTTTATAACATAATAGGGTCACCAACAAGTGGACAATTACAATGAACAGAAATGGTTGAGGTACAGCTATTTTTAGTATAGACTGTGGGACTCGGGCAAGTATAGCTGCTGTTCTAAGCCTTGATTTTCCATCTGAGAAATGGAACTACGTTTGAGGAGCTTTCTGATATACCCTGAGGATGTGAATGGATGGATGTGTGATTGAAAACTCCTGTCTAGCCCCTCATGGAACATCTAAAAGGGCAGTGAGTGGGGAGGCCTGGTCAACCTGTCTGTGTGGCGAGCTCACGTTTGGTGTGTTAGCCTACAGCAAGTCTCCAACTTTTCCTTGTAGATGTCTGCTTCTCTCCTCACCCTTCACCATTGCTGTTCTCTCAGCTCTGGGCCTTCTTTTTGGTTCTGCTTGTCCATCCCAAAGCAGAAGAAAGGGCTTTGATGCTGAGAAGAATCAGAGAAGAATCCTTTGATGCTGAACCAAGAAGATTTGACCTTCCTGAGAGGCATCTTTAATGTTTAAATGATCTGGGGAGGTGGAACAAAGGATTCTGGGAAATTCAAACTGCCCACACAGTGTTCAGTGTATAATGGCTGAACTTGGTAATAAACTCTCAGCCACTCCCTTGAACCCAGCCGCGCCCACTCCTCACACGCCTCAGAACCTTTCGGGGAGGGTACTGACTGCGGCACTTCTCAGAGACATGCAGAACGTGTCTCTGAAAAGAACACAGCCATTTGTTCTCTGTCAAGATGCCTCTTTCATACTGTAATTAGAGTGCTTTAGGGGGGTGGAAATGGGGGAGAAGGAGGAATATGAAACGCTCTTACTTCCCCTCGCGGCTTATTCTTCCTGCACCGCAGGGCTTTGAACTCACTGAAATATTGTGACTGAAACACACACTGTTATATGCACAGAGAGGGAGAAAGCGACATGTGTGCCCCTGGGTTTCTGCCTCCATGGTGTCTATGTGCTAAAGTGAGAGGGTACACCCTGGGGGGAATTCAACAGAGTAGGGAGATCAGAATTCTGCCTTGTAACCCTGTGCCTCTCCAAGAGTCACGATGAACGGATTTAGCCTGTATCCCAAGTTTTAAAGAACAATGAACACATTCCTCAACATAAATTCTGGCAATATTTCTATGTTCACATCTGGAAACAAAGATAGGAATAGTATATACCTAAAAGTGTCATGAAGATGAATGAAATAATAGAAGTAAAGCAGTTAGAACAATGCCTGTGGCATAGAACACATTAAATATGTGTTAAAAATGTGTTTCTATTATTACAACAACTTTTAATCTAGGGGGTTTCATTTTTACAAAGAAAGGAAGTGGTCATTGATTATATTAGACACACAGTAAAGATGGTTATTTTGACATGCTTGTATATTTTGAAAAGTAGACTTTGGAAAGAATTTTTGCATTTTCTTACTATTTCTTTAGATGAAACTGAGGCACAGTATATACGTTAAACTGTTTTTCATTAAAAAAAAAAGTCAGTTGATCCTTCAGGGCTTTATTTTTCCAATCGGAAAAATGGGGGTAAAAGTGTGAAGGGTCCCTTAGTTTCCTTCCTGAAAAGTTGTAAGGACAAGCTTGTGAGAACTCAAAATTTTTCACTGTGTTCTTAGTACCTGCTACTCCGTGGTCATCTCTGATGATAGAAGGAAATGATAAAGCTAGTTAGAGTGAAATAGTGCAGCATTCAAGAATGTTTGTGGGGTTTTGTTTTGAATTGTATTTGCAACAATAGCTAAAACAATTTCTTGATAATATCTTGCTGAAAAATCAGTTAACATCTTTCTAGCACCTGTGGGCAGTGGAGGAGAAAGCAGGGTATGGAAGGAGTCTAGGATGGCTGTTTCAGTCACAGCAGATGATTTTTGAAGCAGCTGGCTGATCTCGTGTGGATAACAGAGAATTGGTGCTCTTGGGCCCAATGATCTTTCATATAAATGTGTCAGGATATCCAGCTGACTTGATACACAGCTGAACTCCTGGTCTGCCCCCCAGAAACTGGTCTTCTCCATCTCAGTTATTTGAACTCCATCCTTCTAGTTGGTCAAGCTAAAAAACCTTGAGGGTCATCTTTGACTCATGTCTCTCTTATAGTCCACATTCAATGTGTCAGCAAGTCTTCCTAGCTCTCCCTCACAATATACCCAGAATCCCGCTATTTCTCAGTGTCCCCACTCCTCCCACTCTGACCAAGGCAGTCATGATTTGGAAATAACCTGGGAGGTCTCCTTGCTTCCACCTTTAGCCCTTGTCAGTCTGTTCTCAACAGGGCAGTCAGAGACATTCTTTGAAAACTTTAATCAGGTCACATGAGTTCTCTGCTGCAAACCACCCCCACCCCATGGTTTCCAGATCACACCAAGTGAAAGTCAGGTTATTATCCACGGTCTACCTGGTCTAGCCTCCCACCTCCATGTGGCCTGTTACGCACTCTGACTTCATCTCATTCATTTTCTGTTTATTCCGTCCAGCGCGGCCACACTGGCTCCTTTCAGTTCTTCGGAAGCTCCTCCAGGATGTTCCTGCCCCACAGCTTTGCCCTGGCCGTTGCCTCTTCTGGAATGTTCTTCCTCAGAAATCTGCATGGCTCACTCTCTCACACTTCTCCTGTCATTTCTCAAGTCTTCTCAGCGAGGCCTTTCCCAGCCACTCTACCCCAAACCCCAGACCCTACCCCCATACTTAATATTCCTCTTCATGCTTTGTTTTCCCCTCAGCACTTATCAGTATATAACATCCTTTATATTTGTACTTATCTTTGTTATTATTGCCTGTCTCCTCTACTGGAATGTAAGCTCCATGAGGCCAAGGATTATTACCTTTATGTTTGCTGCTGTACCCCATATGCTAAAGCAATGCCAACCATGTAGTAGGCACTCAATAAATTATATTTTGGAAGCAGAATAGGTAGATAGATAGATAGATAGATAGATAGATAGATAGATAAGGACCTTGATAGTAGTTTGTGTGTATTATGATACATTCTTAGGAATGTCAGCAGTACTTAAAATAGGCACTTGGAATACCTAGTCTGTGCTGGATACTATACTTTGCACTTTCCATCTATTATTTAATTTAATCCTCACAACGCTTTGAGAGAGGTACAGTATTTATTCCTACTTTACAAATGAGGAAACCGAGATTCAGAGAGGTTAAGAACTTGCCCCAGGTCCCTGACGGAGCCGTGATTTAAACCCAGTTCGGTCACATTTCAGAACTTTTAATCATTATGCTATAACAGTCTGGATTATACCAACTTCAAGGTTAAAAAGCAAAACAGGAAACATAGTTCCTTCATTATGTCCTTTATGTTAGTTGCCAGGCCTTCCCCTGCATCTGCTCAAACAAATAAATAAACGAGATCTCAATGTCAGGAAGAACAAGGGAAAAAAAAAAGACTGAGCAAATTTCCCAGGATCCTAAAAGAATCTGCCTCTTTGAGGTCTCATGACTGAAATATCATGAAGATGTGAAATGGCACTGGCTTTGGAACCTGGAGATCGAAGTGATGCTCCAGGTCAGCCTCCGAGCACCCTGTCAGCCTGGGGCCAGCAAGCCCTCTGACCTCTCTGTGCCTTAGTTTCCTCTCATGTAAAAGGCGACACTTGGGGAAGTGGTCTGTGAGGTCCTTCCCACCTGATATTCTGGCCTGTGAGACTCGTGGCCTTTCTTTCATTGCTGTGGGTATAGCGTGGAGGAGTGAGGGTAGGCTATAGTACTCTGTGTAAGACCATTTATTTGCCTTCACTGCTTTAGGGAAGGACTTCTGCTCATTGGAGCCCCTGATCTCTAAGGAGAAGCGACATGGTATGATGCAGTGCCTGAGTTAATGCATCCCTCATCCTCCTCTATGCCCATCCATTCTGCTTATTAGAGTCAACACTGGATGGCATTTAGAGAACTGGGTGCTGTTTTGGCCTTTATTTATTGACAACCTAAGTCTCCTTAAATCCTTTCTGGAACAAATCAAGGGATAAGGTATAAATAACTGTAATACAGCTGAACTATGTGACCTTCAGTAAGATATTTACCTTCTCGGGGCTGTGTTTGCTCCTCTGAAAAATGGGAGAAAATGTTCTCCAGGCTCCTAAGTACACTGAAAGACTGTTTTACAACCCCCTTCCACCCCACCACACCCATGCCATTCTCCAATGAAATCGAAATGAAAACACTGCCAACACACAAGTGCTTCTCTGACCTCCCCCAATTTCTTTGTTAGTTTTAGAACAGTTAGGGTCAAAGGGTTTTTTTTTTTTTTATGTCTAACCCAAATTCCTCTTTCCTAAAGCAAACATGTTACAAGAAGACTGGCAAGGTTCCACTGGGGCAGTGAAGCACTTTGGAAATATGGACTTTGAAGATTAATAGAAATATGACCACGTGGCCATTTGTGAGCTTGGCAGTCTGTCCACATATGCTTCTGCGTGCCAGTGTGAGCATGTGTGCATTTGTGCCAGTGTGTGTGTGATGAAGTGTACAAGTGCATACAGGAGTGTGGGTAAACAGGTCTTTGAGTCACAGGGGCCAGCCCCTCCTGGCGGGCTTCGTCTTCCTTTTGGTTGCCATGACAACAGCGAGGGCCTCCGTATCTGTAAACAAAGCTCCCTATGTGGACTGAACCAGGAGGAGGAGTCTGGAGCTAGAAGCCAAAACTGGGAGCCATCTAATCCTCCGACAGAGTATTTCTTTTTTTTTTTTTTTTTTAACATCTTTATTAGAGTATAATTGCTTTACAATGGTGTGTTAGTTTCTGCTTTATAACAAAGTGAATCAGCTATACATATACATATACCCCCATATCTCCTCCCTCTTGCGTCTCCTTCCCACCCTCCCTCTCGCACCCGTCTAGGTGGTCACAAAGCACTGAGCTGATCTCCCTGTGCTATGTGGCTGCTTCCCACTAGCTATCGGTTTTACGTTTGGTAGTGTATATATGTCCATGCCTCTCTCTCACTTCGTCCCAGCTTACCCTTCCCCCTCCCCGTGTCCTCAAGTCCAGGCTCTAGTAGATCTGTGTCTTTATTCCTGTTTCTTGTCACAGCAGACCTACCGGAACATCTTCGCCACTAGGTAAATATAGAGATACCTGTTCAGGTGCCCTGTGATCCTGAGGTGACATAACATGGGCAGGAATTTCCAGTTGGAGCAAAGGCTTCAGCGAACCTCACTCCTAACCCCCAACAGTTAGTCATCTCATAATAAATTCTAGCAACGTGAGTGTTCAAAGCCCCTCCCATCACCCTATGGACCAAAACCAATCACTTTAATTTATCAATATACAGATGAGCCGCTTTGTGAATTACCTATGGCTCCTTTATAGGTTCAGAAGTTCATAAAATATGAATTAATTTTAATATTAACCTAAATATGACTTGAAAGACAACTCTACCTCCTCCCCACCACCCGCCCCCCTGGCAAACAAGATAAACACACATGGATGTTGTACCATGTTTGAGATTATCTACATCATTCTTCCACTTTATCTAATTGTGAATAATATGGAACTGGCTATGTATGAATAGTTGATTTGTACAAATTATGCCTCTCATGTAAACTGCTAAAAAACAAAAGCAGTCACAAATGTAAATTCACTAAGTCAGACGTAAGAAGAAAATTGTACGTAACCATGCAGTATGGGGAGATAGATCAGCCTCCTTCTTTGTTCTGGTAACTGAAGTTTAAAATCCCAAACCTTGTATACACATGAGACAACCAGAATAGAGGCCCAGCTGTGCTTGTCTCCACGTCATCATCCTTCCATCTATGTGACAGCTGTGTTTTGAGGGGAACTGCCATTTCTCCTCCCAGGAAAAAAAAAAAAGGCAGCCAAAAATTATGGATAACAGAATTGGGTAAGAAATATTAGAATGAAATGCAATGGATTTTCCCCCCAATTTTATTGAGATATAATTGACAGATAACATTGTATGAGTTTAAGTTGTGTTAGTTCAATATTTGTATGTATTGTGAAATGATCACCACAGTAGGTTAACATCTGTCACCTCACATAGTTACATTTTTTTTCTTGTGATGAGAACTTTGAAGATCTTCTGTCTCATCAGCTTCAAAATACACAGCACAATATTGTTAACTACCGTCACTATGCTATGCGTTACATCTCCGGAACTTACTTATAACTGGAAGTATGTACCTGTTGACCACCTTCACCCATTTCCCCCACCCCCAACCCCACCCCTGACTACCACCAAAATGTTGTTTCTATGAGTTCAGTTTTTCTAAAATTCCACAAATAAGTGAGATCATACAGTATTTGGCTTTCTCTGTCTGACATATTTTACTTAGCATAATGCCTTCAAGGTTTGTTTGGTTTTTTTTCCATCTTTATTATGGCCAAATAATATTCCATTGTGTGTGTGTGTGTGTGTGTGTGTATACACACACACACACACACACCACATTTTTTTATCCGTTCATCTCTTGATGGGTACTTAGGTTGTTTCCATGTCTTGGCTATTGTAAATAATGCTGCAGTGAACATGGGGGTATATAATGTCTTTGAGAGAGTAATTTCAATTCCTTTGAATACATACCCAGAAGCGGGATTGCTAGACCATATCGTAATTCTATTTTTAATTTTTTGAGGAACCTTCATACTGTTTTCCATAGTGGCTGCACCAGTTTATATTCCCACCAACAGTGCAAAAGGGTTCCCTTTTCTCCACATTCTGACAGTTATCTCTTGTCTTTTTGACAACAGCTTTTCTAATACATGTGAAGTGATATCTCACTGTGGTTTTGATTTGCATTTCCCTGATGATTAGTGATGTTGAGCACCTTTTCATGTACCTGTTGGTCATTTGTATGTCTTCTTTGGAAAAATGTCTATTTAGTTCCTCTGCCTATTTTATAATGGTATTTTATTTTATTTTATTTTTGCTATTGAGTTATGTGAGTTCTTTATATATTTTAGATATTAACCCCTTATCAGATGTATGATTTGCAGATATTTTCTTCCTTTCCATAGGCTGCCTTTTCATTCCATAGGTTGCCATTTCATTGAATTTTTATCATTTTACAATCTCTTACAAGAATCCACTCAGGACTTCCGGACTAAAACAGATTTATTCCTGCTCTGGTTATGAGCAGGGGGGTTTCGTGTCTTTCTAATGGCAACACTAGCTGAAGAGGAAACTGAGACAGAGAGGTTTACTGCCTAGTTTATTAGCAGCAAAGGTTACCTGGGTACCTAGCTCTGAGAATTGACTTGGTGGTATTTATGCCACATCACATGGGGATTTATTTTTGTTTTCCTGAGTGCCTAGATGCATCTTAGCTTGAGTTCTGTTACATCTAGGGGTGTGGAAACACTGGATGGAGCAAATGAAAAGGAACTGACTACGCATCCTCTTACCTTGAGCCACAGGCTAAAGCTAAGTGCTCTTAGGGGACATGAGCACTCTTCTAATGTAAGCCAGATTTTTCTCCTTTTGAACCTCCTGTTGCTTGATCCAAGGAAACTGGATAAATTGAAATATCCATAGGGCCACTCCTTGAGGCACCTTTCATTAAGAAGTTTGGCAGTGGTCATTGAGATGGCTAAGTAAGGTAACGGCCATATGTTTTATCTTTGCAAAAGCATCATCATCTGAATAACCCCAGGATAATCCTCTGTGAAGAGGAGAGAGTACTCAGGTCCTCAGGGAAGAGAGGGACCAGTGGGAGGAACACATTTCCCTTTCTTCCATCTGGCTACATATATACTCACAAGACTGGCAGACATGTTGAATCTAAGGTTAGAATAATCACTTATTTTTGGCAGGTAATAGAGCTGAATCCTGTTTGTCCCTGTGTTCTCCAGAATGCAATATGTGTATAAATAAATGGTGACTGTGATAGAGACACAAAATCAAGCAGCACATCACTAGCTTGACTAATGCAACAAATTAGTAGCATTGATACTAGGTCCTTAGTAACGCAACACAGAGCAATGGATTTTTATGCTGCTCTCTCAATTAAAAAGATAGTCCTTTTAGAAAACACACAAAACTCTGTTTTTATATCCTTACTTTGCTCAACCTTTGGCTGAAAAATAAATCCCTCTTGTGGATTTTGAATGTTGACTGCTACGTAACATGGAAGACAGCTCAGGCCTCGTAGAAATAGCACGTAATCTGGAATCACAAGGCTTTCATTTTTTTTTTTTTTTTTGCAGTACGCGGGCCTCTCACCGCTGTGGCCTCTCCCGTTGCGGAGCACAGGCTCCGGACGCACAGGCCCAGCGGCCATGGCTCACGGGCCCAGCCGCTCCGCGGCACATGGGATCCTCCCAGACCGGGGCACGAACCCGTATCCCCTGCATCGGCAGGCGGACTCTCAACCACTGCGCCACCAGGGAGGCCCAAGGCTTTCATTTGAATTCTGGCTCTGCCTCCTGATAATTTGGTCATTTGGGGGAAGTAACCTTTCTGAATCTCCCAGGGTTTTTGCAAATCGAAATGAAATAATTTACATGAAAGTGATTTAGAAAATAAAAATTTGACAAACGTGGCTTAAAAAGCTTAATATTTTATTTATAATCTATGGAATCTACTATAATACTAGGCTGTGGATTAAACTTCACGGGTCCTTGATAGAATGTGATATGGTTCAGCCTCTACTTGGCCTCATGGAACCTTCAGATTAGTCAGAGAAAAGCTATGGGCACAAACACTGTGATGGCAAGGGAGGGGGTTACGAAGTGTCATGAAAGACACTGGTGCCAGACTTTCTGCCCTAGGCTCCCAGTTGAAAAACAAAACAAAGCAAAACAAAACACAGAAGGCCACGTGCTATAGACAGTATGCGATGATCCAATTTTTGTAAATATAAATAAATAAATAAATAAATAAGAGCAAAGATGAAAAAAAAAACCCACAGAAGGCCAAATGATAAACATAGTACAGAGGAACCCCAAACACAGCCCTTCTTCCCCCCACTGACATGCGGGAGCTGCTTAGGAAGTAGCCCCGTTGGTGCATACTCTTTATTTCTTTTAGCCAATAGGCTTCTTAAAAAGACCAAGCCAGATTTGTTGGGTTCTGGACCTGTAAGATGCCAGGTGGGAGGGTGGGAGGAAATGGGGGCCTGCAGTGGCAGAGGAGAGCAGGGAAGCCAACTGGTGAGACTGGAGCCAGGAAACTTCCAAATATACAGGGAGGTTAGGCTGCAGTGTCTTGGGCTATCCCACTGGAAATCGAGCCACGTGGTCATCCTGGGGGTCAGATAGAGGTGCCACACTGCATACTTCATAGACGAACGCTACAGAGATTTTAGTGGAGCCAAAGAAAAATAGTGGTGGCAGTGTCCAGGAGTTACCTGGCAACTGCTAAATTCCCGCTAGTTCACCTGGCTCCATTTGGGTCAGTGCAGAGATGCTGTGCCCCCTCATTTAAGCCTTTGGGAATCAGGTCAGAGCTATCAGTGTGCTTCTCAAGTCAGCCTGGGTATCTTTAATAAAATAAGCTATTGAATAAGTACTATATGCCAGACCTAGTCTAGTCCTGGAAGATGCAAAGTTGAGTAAGACAAAATGTTTTCAAAAAGCTCACATAGAGGGAGAGAGAGAGTCACATGTACAACTCACCACAGTAGAGGTCTGGCTGTAACATGAGCTGTGAAGAGCTAGAGGGAAGGTAGAAAGGAGGCCAGAAGACTGGGGGCAAGGGAGAGGGGGAAGGGAAAGCTAAACATTAGAGGTGACATTTCAACCTGGCCTTGAAGAAGGAGATCAGCTCGGTGCTTTGTGACCACCTAGAGGGGTGGGATAGGGAGGGAGGGAGGGAGCGAGATGCAAGAGGGAAGAGATATGGGAACATATGTATGTGTATAACTGATTCACTTTGTTATAAAGCAGAAACTAACACACCATTGTAAAGCAATTATACTCCAATAAAGATGTTAAAAATAAAAAAAAAAGACTCAGGCAAGGTAAGAATGGATTCTGGGCAGTGTGAATTAAACCTTGAGATCCCTCACTGCTTTTTCAGGAACTGTGGGAAGTGTACTGTGTTTCGAGCATGGCCATGGTGGGCTGCAAGTAGGCAAGAGATAGATCGGATTGATGGGAGGTGAGGTTTGAATGAAAGGTTCAGATCCAGCCGTGAAGGCCTTTGAAGGGTCTGTTAGGTGTTTAGCAGCTGGTGGAGGAGACTGTGGAGGAGGGGAGGATAGAGTAGAGAGAAGAGGGAATTTAGAAGATCTGAGGGTCGTGGTTCCTCTTAGTGGCCGGCCCCTTAACTCCCCTTAGATTCAGTTTTTGGGTTTTTTTTTTTTTTTTAATTTTTGAATTTTATTTTATTTATTTTTTATACAGCAGGTTCTTATTAGTTATCTATTTTATACATATTAGTGTATATATGTCAATCCCAACCTCCCAATTCATCCCACCACCAAGATTCACTTTGCTGAGCTGGAAAATGGAGATGTTGGTAATAATGCAGAAGCTAAAAGATTATTGTGTTCCCCTGCCCATAGCTTGCTTAAATTCTCCTTGTTCAATGTCTTGCTCAAAACATTGCCTCCTGCAAAACCCTCTTGGATTTCCCTAGAGCGTAGTTGGAAAATGAAGACACATACATATGAAAAGATAAAGAAAGCGGCATATAAATGTGCCACTGGGCTGGCAGATATGTGGGGAGCTTGGGCTCTTAGAGCAGACAGGCCTGGGTTCCAAACCTGGCTCCATCTCTTACCTGAACATGAGCAAGTTGTTTAACTTTTAAATCGAGGCTGAAAATACATGTTCTACCTTCTTCTCATTTTGGTTGTAAAGATTAAATGCACAAAATGGATGAAGGTGCTTGGAAATTAGAAAGTGCTCCATAAATGTCACTCACCATGGTTATTATTTTCAGTTTGGAAGTCGTAAAATCCAGTGCAGGTTTTAGAAAGATAACTGGAATAACTGTGAAATAGATGAAATGAAAGGAAGAGAGACCAAGTAGGTGCTATTGCAGTTGTCCAGGCAGGAAAGGATGAGGTTCTGGACGAAGAGGCAGTAAGGGTGAGGAGGGAGGGTGGATCCAAGTGCCATTCTGAAGACAGAACCCACAGAACAATGGCATTAATCAGACAGGAAGGATAGAAAGAAGACAAAGAACCAAAGGTAGGAACTTCAGTAGATGGTGACGCCATGAACCAAGCTAGCTCTTTGTTACTTTCTAATTGCTGAAATCCAGAAGGGCAGGTGAAAAAAGGAGGGGTCCCAGGGCTTAAGTTCTGTTACCCTGACTCTCGCTGGCCCTGCTCAACTCTTCCTTCCCCCATAGCAGCCTTAGGAGAACCCACTGAGCTTGAAACCAAGCCCAGGAGAACTTCCCCTGCCCGTGTGCCTTGTCCCCATGACCTTAGCCTGATTGTGACCATTGTAAGGTGTCTGTGCCCGAGGAATCCATCTCTGTCTTGGAAGGAGGGGCCGTATGAGACCCAAACCGGTATATCCCTCTGCCTCGCAGTAGACTGGCACCTCTCCTTTCCCTGCACCGGGGCTGGGGCACGTCCCTCAGCCCCTGGCTCATTTTCTCCTCCCTGGACATGAGGGAGTAGATGGCAGGACCCACAGTGGGTGCTAAACTCTCTTATCTTCAGGCTGCTGCTCTGTATTGACGGGGAACACCTTGAGTAAGTGGAACAGCTTCCAGGGCAGTAGGAGAGTGCGTGAGCCGTGGCTGGGAGGCACTACGCTAGCAAGAGGTGTTCTGGCTGGAAGGGTGTTTGGTGATGAGACGGGCATTGGTGCAGAGGTGGTATCTGGAGGGGCCTGTTAGCAAATGAATGTTTCTTGATCCCCATTTGTTCACTCGTTGGATCTGATCATCTTCCTCTCTGCCAGGGACGCCTCATTCCTCTTCTGTCTTCTTTTTCCCATGGAGCTTTCGTTTTTGTTTCGTTTTGGTTTTGTTTTTTTTAATCATCTTGTGCCACAGAGTGGCTGTGGTCCCCTGTGCCTGTTAGTGGGCTCTGTCTTATCTCTGACCCTCATGCTGGTTTTTTCCGTCTGTCTCATTTTCCCCTCCACACCACCCCATCTTCCTACTGTCTTTCTACTGGAGCCATGTGCCCTTCCTGTGTCCTTACCTTTCTTTTTATTTATTATTTGTTTGTTTGTTTGTTTGTTTATTTTATTCTTGGCTGTGTCGGGTCTTAGTTGCAGCTGGCAGGATCTTTCATTGTGGTATGTAGACTTCTCTCTAGCTGTGGTGTGCGGGCTCACGAGTTGTGGCGCGAGGGCTTAGTTGCCCTGCAGCATGTGGGACCTTAGTTCCCTGACCAGGGATTGAACCCATGTCCCTTGCATTGGAAGGCAGATTCTTTACCACTGGACCACCAGGGGAGTCCCTTACCTTTCTTGTTTAATCTCGACCAGTCATCTTCAAACAGCATTTCAGCCCTTCTAGGCCTCAGTGTCGTGGTCTTCCATGGCAGCCCATACTGAGCACCACGGGGTACAGGCCACCAGAGGAAACACAGCATTATGGGTAGAGTTCAGATCCCAGCAAGTTACTTCCCTCCCCTAAACCTTGATTTCCCCATCTGTTAAATAGAAATTTTAATAGTGCTTACTTTATAGGGTGATTTTGAGGATTAAATGAGTTAATGGGTATGAAAAACTTCATACAGGCTGGCACACAGTCATCAGTCAATGTACATTAGTCCCTGTTGTTATTAAGAGCAGAAAGGGTAGCTGGGCCCCTCAGAGGGTGAAGGGCTTCCGTCGTAGCTGGAGCGATATAACATAGCATTCTGGAAGCTAGCTGGTCACGTTACTAAGTCAATACCTTTCAAAATAGAGCAAGCAGAGAGCATCAGTGCTGGAATGAAACTGATCTGTGAAGGCTTCCTGCAGGAGGCTGAACGAAGTGCCTTTCTGTGCAACATTTTAAGGAGATCACCGTTGCAGCCTGGGACAAAGGAAATGGGGTATACAGAGTGCCTGTTCAAACACGCTCTCTCTCCTGCTTGTTTCACCCTTTCTCTTAGTCATGGCACTGCCCAAGCCTGGTGAATCTTATCTGCTTTGTCCACAGGGAATTTGCCAAAGAGAGAGAGAGAGTGGAGAACCGGAGAGCTTTCATGAAACTGCGGCGCCAGCAGCAGATCGAGCGTGAGCTGAATGGGTACCGCGCCTGGATAGACAAAGCAGGTAAGGCCTGGGGGCTGGAGGAGGTTGGTGATGGGCTGCCCAGACATCAGGGACCTGCCCCCGTTCCCACTCCCAGTACTTCCATTCCAAGGGGCAGCCTAGACCAGAGCAGAGAGAAGCTCGAGATGACTTGTTGGCTTTTTGGATTCCCTGCTCATCCCTTTTTCTCCCTCTGGAGTCTGTCCCTGTTCTTCAGCCAAACGCCTTTCACGGGGCAGGCATTTTAGCAAGGTGAACTGAGTAAAAGGTAACATAACCCAGGAGTTTGGGCTGATGACATTCTATACTACCACCGTTACTGCTAGTAACAACAGTCTGTGCATTCCGCAAATATTTATTGAGAGCTTACTTTGTGCCAGGTCCTGTTCTAGGCACTTAGGATACAGCAATGAGCCAGAGCTCTACTTTTTTTTTTTTTTTTTTTTTTTTGACCATGCCACGCGGCTTTCAGGATCTTAGTTCCCCAACCGGGGATTGAACCCGGCCCCCCCCCCAACCCCCACAGTGAAAGCGCTGAGTCCTAACCACTGGACTGCCGGAGAATTCCCCCAGAGCTCTACTCTTGTGGAGCTCATTACCCTGTAGCTGGGGAAGGCAGCGATGAACAAAATAATAACTTTTGATAAGGTGATAAGTACAGTGAAAACAGATCAAGGTAGGGTTAGGGGTTTAGGGTAGGTTGCAGTCTGAAATAGAGGGTCAGGGTAGACCTGTGTGAGGAGAGATTCGAAAGGGATGAGGGCGTGAGCCACAGGGAGCTCTGAGGGGAGAAAACCCCAGTGCCCGGGCTCTAATGTGGGAGGGGCCAGGAGCCCTCCAGGAAGAGCAGGAGATGTGAGCAGGGGAAGGTGTCAGGAGTAAGGATGAGGACAGCTGTGGTGGGAGCAGAGGCAGTAGATTGTGTGTGACCTTTACGGGCCATTGTAAAGTTTGGGGCTTTCTGGTGAGTAAGGCAAGAGCCACAGGAGGGTCTTGAGCAGAGAAGGGACATGCTCTGTTTAAGATTTTGAAGGAGCACTTGGTTGCTGCACTGAGAACAGACAGTAGGAAGACGAGTCCAGAAGCAGGGAGACTGATTGTGAGGCCACTGCAGTAAGGCAGCTAATAGATGATGGTGAGAATTGTTTTTCCCTGTTCCCTGCACTGTCATCAGCTCCTCACTCTGTGGCTCAGGCTTGGGAAAAATTCTTGCCCAGCCCTGAGGATAAGTCCAGATTTATCCCGATTTCATTAACCAACAGAGCCCCCAGATGCAAGTTTGACTGTGGCTCTGCTGCTTATGAGGGACATCGATCACCCCACATCTGTCAGTAAAAAGCATGTATTTGATTTCCTTATTATTTTAAAGGTTGCGTTGCATTGATGTTGTATATCTTCCTGAGCAAAAGAGTAAAATATTTTTTAATAAAAAAAAAAATACACATGATAGTCAGCATCTTTGCTCTATTCCTGGTAGAAAGCAGAGAACAAAGAGGTCTCTCTGGAAAAATTTGGAATAGGATTGGTTACTTAGGTGCCTGACCCTTATTCTTCTCTAAGCTTTGGAATGATGCTGTGACTCTTATTCAGATCACAGCACACAAAGGCTCTCTCAGTTCAGGAGTCAACTTTGGATTATCTTTCAGGGGTGAGAGGGCATGTGTGGTGGAAAGTGCCATGTCAAAGCCAGATAAAAGCCATGTCTCATTTGGGACTATCTGCATTCCTTTGCTGCTTCTGGAAGCAAGAGCCATGGGAGTGGTGACTGTACTTCCATTTTGCCCTTTCTCCTCTGAGGCTTTTGTGTGGAGGTGAATGTGACTCTCCCCTCCCTCTTCCTGGAACAGTATCTCAGCAGATTTGCCTCCAGGCCAGGCCGGCAGCTTGAAGTTCCCAACTGCCCTTGGCTTGCTGGGCAGGGGAGCCGTCTGACAGACCACCCTAGCTAGTACGCTGGCAGCAGAGCTGGAAGACAACCCTCCCTACCCTTGCCACGGTCCTGCTCAGGGTCAGGCAGCCCGGAATGCTGCTCTTTGCGGCTCTGCTTTTCAATCGCATTCAGAATCCCAAGGCTCCGTTTTCTTCCAGTTGGCAAAGCCAGCACTCTTCTTCTAAGAAAAAAAGACGCACTGCGACGTCAAATTGCGCTTCCTGGCCCTTCCCTTTACAAGTGGAGCGTGAGTGATTCAGAGACATATGGGTTACATTTGCCTGGAAAGACACGCTCAAGTTCGAAAGCGAACTTGGCAAAAGGCATGGGGGGGATGGGAGGGCCGTTCCAGCCCATCCAGAGCCCTCGAGCGCTTCCCAGAGGTACTCAGCAGCACCATACACCCTCCGTCTGCTGATCCCAAAGCCCCAACACTGCACAGAGCGAAAAAGACTCTCTCGCTGAGGTCATTCATGTTGCTATGAGGTATTTTAACAAGTACCTAATTTTAAAAGGATGCCCTCCAAAAGCAAGTGCTATTAATGACTTTAAAACCCTCTTTGTCCTCATCAAGGAGCATCCCACCAATAACATTTAACCTGTTAACTTAGTTTTGCCACAGGGCTGTACTTAAAAAAGAAAGCTAAATGTTATGACTTTATAATGGCCATCCTGCATGGTACCCTCCGAGCCTCAAAATGTTCCCCTCCCTGGGAAATACATTATGTACTCTCAGGTTTTTTGTTTTGTTTTGTTTGTTTTTTAATTTTTTGCGTTACGCGGGCCTCTCACTGTTGTGGCCTCTCCCGTTGCGGAGCACAGGCTCCGGACGCGCAGGCTCAGCGGCCATGGCTCACGGGCCCAGCCGCTCCGCGGCATGTGGGATCTTCCCGGACCGGGGCACAAACCCGTGTCCCCTGCATCGGCAGGCGGACTCTCAACCACTGCGCCACCAGGGAAGCCCAATACTCTCAGTTTTATATGCAGGTGGAATTATGGTAATAACTTTACCCTCTTATGCCTGTCCTTTTACTTGTTAGAAGTGCTTAAATTAAAGCATTGCTTCACAGACCCTGCTGCAAGCTTTTCCCGGCAGCTGGGATCTTAGGGAATGATTGCTGGGGCCTCCAGCTCCCTCGCCTGTGGCTGAGACAGGGGCGGTGATCAGAACTCATCCACACCACTCCCAATAGTTGGGCTCAGAATCCCAGCACACGTGGGAATGAAGGGCTGTTTTGTTGATAAGTTTGGAGGGGTGTCAGTGAGGCACATCCTAATAAGTCTTAGCAGAAAATAGTACCCTGCCGATGATGACACCGCTGTGGAGTACAGGCTGCTCCTGGGGAGGCCAAGAGGGGCGTCCAGGGGACTAAGTGGTGGTTTTCCAAACGCCAACAACCAAATACATCGTCCCAATGCCAACCAGGCCTTCCACTCTCTGACACCAGTTGGGGTGTCCAACAATTCATTTCAATTCTGACACGAAGTTAGTGCAGACGCCACAGGTGAAAGGCTCCATCCCACAAGCCTGCCTCTACTTTACACACCAGCCACAGTGGGGTCCCCAGGTGACCTGCACCTCTTCCTGGCTGACTAAAATTTCAGAGGGCTCCAGATTTGATAATTAGTTAGAATGACTTACAGAACTCAGGAAAAACTACCACCAGTTTATTGTGAAGGACACAAGTCAGTAACAGACAAATGGAAGAGATACACAGGGTAAGGTATGAGGGTGGGGTTTGGGGGGCGTGCAGATCCTACATGCCCTCTCCAGGCACTTAACCCTCCCAGTACCCTGATGTGCTCACCAACCCATAAGCAACCCGGGCCCCGTCGCGTAGGGTTTTTTATGGAGGTTTTATGTAGACATGATTGATTAAATCATTGACCACTGGTGATGGAATAGTCTCAAGACCCTCTCCCCTCCTGCGAGGTGGGAGGGGGATGAGACTGAAAGTTACAGCCTTCTAATCATGTGGTTGGTTTTTTGGGGGGACCAGCCCCCATCCTTACACTAACTAGGCATCTCCCACAGTGAGTCATCTGATTAGCGTACAAAAGACAGTAAATCCCAAGGGTTTGGAAACTCTGTGCCAGGAAGGTGGACAGAGACCAAATATTTATATTTTATTATATCACAGGGACAAATTCATGATGGGCCCAAGCCTCTTCAGCTCAAGCTCTGCTCAACTAGGCAGGATGGAAGTGGTGGCGGGGCAAGGAAGCAAGCCCGTAAGCCCTGCTCCTCTCTTTGGGGTGGCTGTGAGCACCTTCCTCTGCCCTTTCCTTAAAGAAGTAGGCTAGAACCCAAAACATGGTCTCACCTTCAGAATGAAGGGGTGGGTGTTATGACCTAGGGGCTGCAGACAAGCAAAACTAAGGGAGCTCCTGCTGCTAGAAAAGGTTTAAGGAACCTGGATGAAAGAAAAAAACAGAAATGGAAATTTGTCATTCTTATCCATTTAGGGGATTTTAGTTAAAAAGATCACCTTTCGCTCTCAGGTCTATTCTCCTAAACAGTGTATCAGAGACAGAGCTGAATCTTCCCGATCACCCACCAACACCCCCTCACTGAAGACCTTCCTTTCTGTTCTGACGTTCGGGTGCTCCCTTCATGACCCTTGATGTCTTGCTGAGGCTGATGCCTGTGACCAGCTCTGAACTCTTTGCTCTCTCTCTGTTGCTCTGGAGCCAGAGCCGTTCCAGAGGGCTTTTCATGTTGCAAAATAATTTGGCATTTACCAATAATTTACTAAACCATTTGTTTCCATATAGAGGAAGTCATGCTCGCTGAAGAAAATAAAAATGCTGGAACGTCAGCCTTAGAAGGTAAGGAAGTGCTCCAAGGCCTCATTCCTTTCGCATTTGCCCCCTCTTCTGCAGAGGCAATCTCTCTTGATCAAAAGAGGAGAAAGAAATAAAAGAGGGGCGCTCTGGGATTTGAAACGCAAGTCTCTCTGTCATAAAATCCCTCGTGCTTTAAAATGAAGGGAATTGAGTCATGGATTTAAATGCTTTTTAAAGTGATGAAAATGAAATCCAAGAGTTGCTTTGTTCCAGGGCGTGTGCTTGATACGGGCAGTGAAAAAGCCACCATACAACCAATGGCACAGAAAGGGATCTTCTTTGACAATTTGTGGGGATCATCTTGGGACCACTTTCATTGGCAGGAAGTGCCATTGTTTATGAAGAACCAGAACAAATAGATACGGAGTACCTGTTACCTACTGCATTTAGATAAGCTCTAGCAAGGATTCGGGAGCCTTGTCCCATGGGATTCAAGAGCCTCGTGTGTCAGAGGTGCTGCTGAGCATGGGAGCCATGTTTCCGTAGACATTTGTGACTTCACTAACCCTGGCTCGGGTATTTAAAGGCAGGCGCGCCTGTGTCAGAGGGGCCTCTTGCCCACAGTCCTCAGTTCTGACCAGACTGATCCGGTTGTTCTTGTGTCCTCTCCCTGGCCTCCGCCTTCCCTGGTGTAGTGCTCCGAAGGGCAACCATCAAAAGGAGCCGGACGGAGGCCATGACGCGAGACTCCAGTGACGAGCACTGTGTCGACATCTCCTCTGTGGGTGAGTGGAGGCCGTCAGATCTCCTTTCACTGCTCTGAACCTCCTCTGAAAGGGAACATCCTGTCTTTGGAGAAACACCACCAGGAGGAAGGGAGGCCAAAGAATCCAGAACTTTGGGATGTAATTAGGAAAAGGCGTTGGAATCTAATCTAGTTGACAATGACTTACAGAAAAAGATGGACCAGGGGATACTGTTATGTGAAACATGGGGCTTAGGGCCAAGAATCCAACCCAGATTCTTCAAGTGTGGCAGATGTATCCCATCGGCATACATATCCCATCTCTCCTGGATGTGATAATGAGAACCCACTTTGGGAAATTGTTCAAAGGATCCTGAGGACACCCATTTGAGAACCTGCAATCATTTGCTTAATCATAGTAGCCTCTACCTACTTCCATCGCCTGCTTCCATGTGATACTTAAACAAATTCCTACTGACAGCCCTTTACCATGACTGGTGTTCAACCTCAGGTTCCCTTAGAGATTCTGGCTGATGGCAGATTTTTTCCTCCCCAGATAAAAGGGAAGGGTCTGACTTCATCCTCAAAAGCAGAAGAGGCGTACAGAGCTCATCGCTGCTTTAGGCTTCCAGTGGCAGAAAAAAATCACAAATGCGGCAGGATGATTCCAGTGCCTGAAGCATATTTAAAAAGAAAAGCCAGAGAGAAGCCCAATCTGTTACAGACATAAACACGATCCTGTTAGGATTCAAGATACCGGCTGGATGCCTGGTGTCCTGCCTGGGGAATCTTTCTGTTTCCTAGGACTGAGGGTGCCCAGAGGAAAAGCAGGGTTCCCTGCTGTGCTGTGGAAACTCTTAGCTCATAACACGTGGCAGTACCCTAGCCCTGGGACCAAAGCTGCCCACCTTGCCCTGCGAATACCTGCTTGCCACGGAGGGTGATCTCTTCTGCAGCCTCATTCTCCCTCCTTACTTCTCCCACCTAGGCACACCCCTCGCCAGGGCCAGCATCAAGAGTACAAAGGTGGACGGGGCCTCCTATTTCCGGCACAAGGAGCGGCTTCTGCGTATCTCTATCCGCCACATGGTTAAATCCCAGGTGTTTTACTGGATTGTGCTGAGCCTTGTGGCTCTCAACACCGCCTGTGTGGCCATCGTCCATCACAACCAGCCCCAGTGGCTCACCCACCTTCTCTGTAAGTGAACGGTGACTCCTGGCTTTCACGGCAGCAGCTCGATTGGGGTGTACTGTCAAGAGAGCAAGGTGTCACGTGGGCCTGGCAGTGGTCCTGCCCACCCAGAGTTCTGCCTCTCCACCACATTGTGACAGAGGCCAGAGCTGTCCTCAAGGGGTCGGGGTTAGCACACGACCATTCCCAGCTGTCATTCATTATTGAATCAGATCAACAAATCTTTGCTGATGCGTCAACAAGATGGTGTTACACCTTGGGTAGTCTAAGGCCGGCTTAGTGCCTTAAGTCGGTTTAGTGATGTAGGGAGTCTTGGTCACCAAAGTCCTAGGGGGAAAAGTTCCTAGGGAAATGGATACCTTCAATAGACCAGAAAGGAAACGTGTAGGTCAGCTCTGGGTCAGGCTGCTGCTGGGTGCGAGTGAGGCTCCCAGAGGCTGTCACTGCCGGGAGTGTGGAGAGCGAATCCGGCTCTTTCATCAAAGCCATGCTTAAGCTCTTTCTCTCTCTCCTGAGAGCCACCTACCATTTGAAGGGCAATGACAAAGCCACCTGTCAAGAGAGCAAAGCTGACCTGTGGAGTGTGCCTGGGACTCATTCTGGGTCTGAGCGTCTTCAGACATCATTAGGTTTTGCCTGGCACTGAGCTGGCATGGTCACTGGAAGTCCCGCTTGTGTAGGTCCTGCTGCTGTTGAGGGTTCCTCTGTAGGTGGGGTGATTGGACCGGGGAGGGCAGAAGCCCGTGCCATCCATGGAACCAACGCTTCTGCCTTTAATGCTTTCAGACTATGCAGAATTTTTGTTTCTGGGACTCTTCCTCCTGGAGATGTCCCTGAAGATGTACGGCATGGGGCCTCGCCTTTATTTTCACTCTTCGTTCAACTGCTTTGATTTTGGGGTAAGTGCTCTGGAGCCCGCCCATCCTTCTGCCAGGGGTTGCTATGCCATGGTTTGAGATAAGCAGCTTGCTCCGGGGCTCGGCGTGAAGCGCTGAAATCAGAATTTATAAAAGGGGAATAGATAGGATTAGCAAAAGGGAGGTCAGGAATGTGTGAATCCTTGCCGTACTAGGGTTTGTTTGGGTTTTTTAAATGCTCTTTTATTTTTAATGTTTTTACTGAATGGTAACACACATACCATAGAGTAAACACTTCAGTAAATTTTACAAAGCTACCCGTAGCCAAAGTTTTGAACCACTTATTTTCTTGGGGGAAGCCTGGGGGAGAAGGACAAAAGACTTCATTCCAGAAGGTGGTTCAATCAAAAATGAGAAACTTATGTATTTATTTTTTGAGTTCAGTTTAAAATTGGGAAAATTATCTGGGTATACCCTTAAACATTCATACACATATGCACATACACACTCGGGTATTAGCAAGTCCCCACATAGACTACTTCACCCAGTGTCCACGTTCCTAAATAATATTGATATATAAATGTGTGCATTACTAACAGTCTTCAAGGTGCTTTCACATACATTTTTGTCCTCCGCTGCTTGCAGGGGTCCGACGTCCACGATGTTAGGTGTTGGTTGGCAGTTAGGCTGCCCGTTTACACATGAGTAAATCGGAGACCTCATGTGCAAGTTCACGCAGCCAGTTAGCAGCAGAAGTAGGTTGCAAAACTTTGGGTTCCTGAACCACCTCTCTTTCTGCCAAACCCACTTCTTTTTCTGCCAAATCTCCAGTTAGGTGCTAACGATTCTGAGCCCTTGCCAATCTGCATTTTAACTTGGAACATATGCTTCTGGGTACAGGCAATTTTCAGGCATAATAACTAGTGAAAGACCATTTTCACCTTAGTTCCCTTATTTACATACTTTTCAGCATTGCTGTGAGAATTAATTTTTGTTCTTTCTCCTAGTGCAATGTGTGGAATATAGTAGACTTTCGATAAACATATAATTAAAGCGTAAAACAAATTGGATGGTTAATTTGACGTTGCTATTTCTATAGCAGTCAGATTCTATGCCACCAAGTAGTACCATCACGTTGGGGTATGGGGTCCTGAGGAACTGAAAGATATTTCATGTACAGGTGACTGAAACATTCTTTTTTTTTTTTTTTTTTTTTTTTGCGCTATGCGGGCCTCTCACTGTTGTGGCCTCTCCCGCTGCGGAGCACAGGCTCCGGAGGCACAGCTCAGCAGCCATGGCTCATGGGCCCAGCCGCTCCGTGGCATGTGGGATCTTCCCGGACCGGGGCACGAACCCGCGTCCCCTGCATCAGCAGGCGGACTCTCAACCACTGTGCCACCGGGAAAGCCCCACTGAAACATTCTTGTTAGCACTAAATTCTAGGACAATGAGAGAACCTGGATCTTCTCAGAGGTTTTTATATTGGAATGCAACGTGTATTAATGTAAACTTGTTTTCTCATTTGAGGACCACTCTTTTGTCTGTTCAAGGTGTGATAAGAACAGTATGGCTGTCAAATGTGTGCAGAAGTGGTGAATGACTACTGCAGTTTTCACAAAGGACAGAAGAGCAGTCAGTAAAGCAATCTATAGTATGAAGGAGGAAATTTAGCAAGGGGAGTGGGGAGCAGTGGGGAGAGAGGTGGTAGAGTCTTGTTTTTCCTTGGCAGCCTTCACAAACAGGTGGTCCTGTTGCAGGTGGGCTGGTGGGGGAGGGGAGAGTTTGAATTTCAAAATGGCCCAGTGAGAGCTGTTGGTTGCAGAATACAAGATTACTCCTCTCTCCTCCTCCTCCTCATTCACCTCCTGCTCCTTTTCCGCTTCTCACCGTGGCTGGGTTTGGCTCTTTAGGTCACAGTGGGCAGCATCTTTGAAGTGGTCTGGGCGATCTTCAGACCTGGTACATCTTTTGGAATCAGTGTCTTGCGAGCTCTCCGGCTTCTAAGAATATTTAAAATAACCAAGTAAGTGATCAGAATCTAGACTCTTCCCAACCACCTTCGAGAGTGGACGCTTCTCTCTGCCTTATTATATTTATTTCCTTCCATCCCCACATGCCCTTACCACATGATCCCCTTCCCGACTCCACCCCCAACTCCGTTCTTCAGTTCCTTCTTCTTCTCCGAAGATTAAACCAGAAAAATGCCCATGATGCCGTATCCTGTGCCACATTCCCAAGGGGAGCCACATTCTTGCTGTCATCTCTCCTTCCTACAAGTATGCAGATGCGGCTTATCTCATAGACCACCAGGCAGATGCCCAGCTGTGCATGGAGATAATTTGGTATTTAGTGTTCACTGCTGTAATGCTGTCTGGGTTTTTGTAGGTATTGGGCATCCCTACGGAATTTGGTGGTCTCCTTGATGAGTTCCATGAAGTCAATCATCAGTTTGCTCTTCCTTCTATTCCTCTTCATCGTTGTCTTTGCTCTCCTAGGAATGCAGCTGTTTGGAGGCAGGTAAGCACCAATGAACTTTGCATCCAAAGGGGCCTCAAAACCTAGACTTCAACCTGTGAGCGCTGGGGTCACTAATTTGATTGCCATGTTAACTATCTCGTTTGTTCGTGTCTGTGGTTCAAATCAACCACGAGCATGTGTGTGGAACAAATATCTCTGTTTTTAATCCGTTCACACTGTACAGGGTTCTTATTGAGGGGACCCCTCTCTCTGGAGCTGTCCCTGAAAGGTACAGCCTGGGGCTTTGTAACTCAGGATCAGCCCAGACCCCGTCCCATTACCAGGACCCTTCAAGTGCACAGTCCCCCAGTAGTAGTCACTAAAACTGTCTTCATAAGTTACTCGGATGAGGGGAGAGTAGGGCAGAGGGGGATGTGGAGAAAGGGGAAAAGTAGTGATGAAAACGGCATAATATCGGGAAAGGAAAACTTGATGTGTGAGATTTTCATTTCATTCTCTCTGAATTTCCTTTTTCAGGTTCAACTTTAATGATGGGACTCCTTCAGCAAACTTTGACACCTTCCCTGCAGCCATCATGACTGTATTCCAGGTATGAGACGTTAAAAAATGTTACTTGGGATCCCTTGGTGCACACACTACAAAATGATGTGTGAAGAGAATCCTCCCTTTGCTCTCCAAGCTCCTCTCAGGCAGCTGGGTACTCTTGCTTATTGAGTAATCATCACCACTGTAATTCCTAGCATTTCTATAGCTATGTCCTTAGCAATAATAAAGGAGCTCTATTGTGATGACCTCATTGGCTTTCTCCTTACACTTGTGAGTTTGCAAGGGATGTTAGTCCAAGTCATTCAGCAACATCGCATTTCTGGTTTTATGAAATTGGAAGTATCTTCAAACCCACGTGTCCATTTAAAGAAGTATCTTTTCCACGCACCCCCCCAATTTTTTTTAAATCATGGGGGAAACTCAAAATCAATAATGTCTAAGAGCTAAAGGAGAACACTGTTTAGCCAGAATCTGAGGCTGAACCAGAACCCAGGTTTCCATAACTGGAGCCCATGAAGCCCTTTCCAATAATGCTGCTGTGTCAGGAACTGTATCTTGGCAGCTCCTGGGGACAGTCAGGCAGTGACCAGACCACCTCATCTGTGTGACTCCCACAGGCCGGGCAAAGCTGAGGTTTGGGTCAGGGTGGGGAGACTCTATATTTTGAGGAATAGAATCTTTCCTTTTGATGTTCTCCTTCTGTTTTCAGTGTCTCTTACATATCAGAAGGAAGTTGAGGATTACTCATGGGCGTGACATTTTTTTCTCTCTGGCAGGATAATCAAGCAAGGGGTAGATGGAAAAGACCCAGGCCCAGAATTTTCCCCCTTCCGTTGACCCCATTTTCTCATCCAACCCAGGTCTCTGATTTGCCTGTTGTTTGCTTTGTGTAGATCCTGACGGGTGAGGACTGGAATGAGGTGATGTACAATGGGATCCGCTCCCAGGGTGGGGTCAGCTCAGGCATGTGGTCAGCTATCTACTTCATTGTGCTCACCTTGTTTGGAAACTGTATCCTTTTTAAAAGGCTTCTCTTGGGCTGCCTGCACGGACTAGCATGTGAGGAGGAGGAGGTGATCGTAGTGGTGCCGGTGGTGGTAATAGTGGGGGGCGGGGTAGCACTGGGGTGACCATTGCTAGGTGTACTAAGAGGCACAAGGATCCCGATCTTAAGGAACATCTGCTAGTTGGGTAAAGAAGATAAATATAAGCAAGATAGGGTATCATCCAAATGATCAGATATCATAATATCCAAGTTATCAGACTATCATCACAAAAACATATGAGTCTGTTATAGTAAATGGTTGGAGATACTATGAGCTGGGGAAAATAAGAAAGGGCAGAGATCACTATGGGCTGAAATAGTGACAAGACTATAATACTAATGAATTAATTATATGGGGTTTTTTTAACTTTTTTAAAAAAGACTTTTTTATTGAAGTATAGTTGATTTACAATGTTGTATTAGTTTCAGGTGTGCAACAAAGTTATTCAGTTACACATATATATATATTTTTCTTCAGATTCTTTTCCCTTATAGGTTATTACAAAATATCGAGTATAGTTCCTTGTGCTATACAGAAGGTCCTTGTTGGTTATCTATTTTATATATAATACTGGGTATACGTTAATCCCAGACTCTTAATTTATTCCTCCTTCCCCCTTTCCCCTTTGGTAACCATAAGCTTGGTTTTCTATGTCCGTGGATCTATTTCTGTTTTGTATATAAGTTCATTTGTATCATGTTTTTTAGATTCCACATATAAATGATATCATATGATATTTGTCTTTCTCTGTCTGGCTTACTTCACTTAGTATGATCATCTCTAGGTCTATCCATGTTGCTGCAAATGGCAATATTTCATTCTTCTTTATGGCTGAGTAGTATTCCACTGTATATATATCCCATGTCTTCTTTATCCATTCATGTGTCAATGGGCATTCAGGTTGCTTCCATGTCTTAGCTGTTGTAAATAGTGTGCAATGAACATTGGGGTGCATGTATCTTTTTGAATTCTAGTTTTCTTCAGATATATGCCCAGGGGTGGGATTGCAGGATGATATGGCAGCTCTATATGTTAATATAGAACAGAGCCTTCCACATAGTAAGCTCTCAAAAATATTAGTATTATGATTAATGCTGATACTACTGAGCATAGCTAACATTTATCGTGCTTGTGCTATTCATGAGACCCTGTACTAAATGCTTTCCAGGCACTATTGCATCTAATCCTTACCTTGTAAGACTTAGAGGAAATAACTTAATCAAAGTCAAACAATTACTAAGTTGTGAAGGGAGACTAGAAACTAAGTGCATTTAATTCCAAAATCCATGGCTGGTCATGGGCTCTAGACCAGAAAGATTTAGGTTTTAATCCCAGCAACTCTGTTTACCAGCGGTGTGGCCTTGGGAAAGTCACTTAATCTCTCTGAGCTTCTAGTTTTCACATCTGAAAGGAAGAAGCAATATCCCTCTCCTTTGATGGTTATGAATAGTAAATGAGATAATTTGCTTGAATGTTACGTTATAAACTGCAAACTTCTACGTGATCATTAGAAGTTTTGGGGGTGGGACTTGCCTTGAATTGGGATTTCTAGAGTGAAAAGGGACAGCCATGTGATGCAGCTATATTTTTGCATTTTCCATAGTCTCACAGAACAGTGATATTCCTTTAAGTTTTCTGCCCTGAAAACTTCTAGGGGCCAGAGCAGACTATAAACTAAACATGAGAAACCCATAAAAAGAAAGCTAGGCAGTGAGTCACAGAAATGGAAGGCCAGTTTGTCACAAAGTAGCTCACTTTGCCCTCTGGGAGCTTTGATTCAGGTATTTCTTTGTCCTGTACAAAGAGGTGACATGTGGAAGGAGAGAAGACATATTCTCCATCAAACAGAGTTGCATAACATCTCTCTCCCTCCCCCGACAGCCCCTGCTTAAGTGACTCTTTGGGGTGGTTTCTGTTCCTGCTGGTGTCCCAGGCAGGAAAGGCCTGGAGATGCCCTCTCAGCCTTGCTGGAGCCTTTTGCTTTTCTTACTTGCCCATCCTTAACTCATCACCCCAGACACACTGCTGAATGTGTTCTTGGCCATCGCTGTGGACAATCTGGCCAATGCCCAGGAGCTGACCAAGGTAAGCATTGTTCTCCGGGGATCTGATGGTTCTCTAGTGCCATTGGGTGCCTGCTGGGCTTTGGGGCTGCTTCCAAAAGTCTGTGTTGCCTGGCTCAAGCCTGCCAGGAAGGCCCCTTCTGGGAGCTTGTGGACAGCTGGAGAGCCACACATCCATGAAAGGAGCCTGGTTCGCTTTCACTGAGTTTGCTGAGCCTTGGAGCAGACTGGATCTCTCATGGGATGTAGAAGATAATCACTTAGTCACTGCAAACTCCCAAAGATATCCTTTGCAGAATTATGCCCTGGAAAATAAAGAAAACCCCAAAGTCCTGGATTTAAGTCCCACCTCTGCTCCTGTGACCTGTGGCTGTGTGACCTCAATCATGTGCCTTCGCACTTCTGGGTTTGGGGGTGAGAGGGGCCGGGAGCATCTCTGTTCCTAGACTGTGTCTCCTGGGGTATTCCAGTGGCCATGGTCATCTTGAGGGAAGTTTCAATGAAGCTAGTTGCTACATTGCTCAAAGAACTGTTCCTTTCTTTCCTCTGAGTCATTTCTTCAGGGGTGGAGGCAATACTGATTGCAGTGGGATGGTCTAGGGAGATGAGTGAAAACTTCTCCCTACATAATACAAATTTGGTTTGGGGCAGAGCCCATTAGCAACCTGGTGATGTTTCCGTAACTGCTCTTCCCTACGTCCTTGAGGGTCTTCTTATCTGCAGGCAGGGAAAAATACCAGCTCTAGTATCTGAAAAGCTGGCTGTGAGTCATGCGTCTACCACTCACTGGCTCTTTTAGCTTGTGCTTGACCCCTGGTCTCCATTAGCATTGCTTCCTTCATCTGTAAAAAAGGAATGATATATCTGCCTTGCATACCTTACAGGAGTACTGCAAGGATCAAGTAAAATGATGTGTGTGAAAACCAGAGCAGGCTGTGAAGATGTATGTATTCTTAGTAGCTCTAGTCATTTTACCTGAACCGGCTTTCCTTGGTGTCATCACACAGAGGGACATTTATGAGCAGGAATGTGGGTGAGGGGATGAGGTCCCTGCCTGAGCCCCAGGGTGGGGTCACTTAGCTGTGCAGGGAAGAGGGAGGGTGTGATGGGAAGTGTGGTGTTTACTTCAGGGGGCTCTGCCTGGAAGGTCCCCCTCCATTACTTGCAGACACTGCAGAGCATCTGAGAAGTGTCGGCTCTGGCCTCTGCCCTCCACAGCCCCGGCCAGCTCCCCTGAGGACTGGCACTGGGGTAGAACTGCACGGCTGTCCTGAGGAGGTGGGGCAGGGTGGAGGCCAGAATTGCTGGCCAGGAGGCTTCTGTCTCAAGGGGGCTGACTGCTGGCCACCTGAGGTCTGTGTCATTCTGCCTTGTTTCACCTCTTCCCCTGCTTGTCTCGCTTCGCCTGGTCTCCAGCACGCCTTCTGGGGAGAGCCAAGGGAGCTGCTGTCCTTCATGAGGGTCCCAGACAAAGCCCTCTCTGCTTTGTGTCTAGGATGAACAGGAAGAAGAGGAGGCCTTCAACCAGAAACACGCGCTGCAGAAGGCCAAGGAGGTCAGCCCGATGTCTGCACCCAACATGCCTTCCATCGAGTGAGTCGCTGTCCCCACTTCACAGACCCCTGGGCTCCTGTGCTGACAGCCAGTTGCTCAATTCCAAAGCTGTGAACTCTCAGAGGGTGCCTTCTCCATGCCAGGAAACGTCCTGTGAATACAGCAGTGAGCAAGACAGGGTCCCTTTTTTTCACAGAGCTTTTATTTCAGTGAGCAAGATAGCTGATAAATACACAGAAATAATTTTAGATAGTGAGAATAGCTGTAAAATAAATATAACAGGGTACTAAGGCAGAGGAACAGGAATTGGGTGGAGTACCTTCGGGCGATCTGAGAGGGGTTCTCTGAAGAGATGATATTTAAGCAGAGACCTAAATGTGTAGAAGATGGTCATGTGACATTATGAAGATGGAACATCCCCAGCAAGGCCCAGTGTGGCTGGTATGAAGGGAGCAAGGGGGGAAGAGAAGGAGACACGGCCGGGGAGGTCCTGAAGGCCCAGGTGAAGGACTTTAGCTTTTGTTCTAATTACAACCATAGGAAGGTCTAGAGGGGAAAGATGGATAGGTTAGGATTTACACTTTTAAAAGGTCACTGTGCTCTGTGGAGGTGGACTGTAGGGGCCCAGACTGGAGCCGGGAAGACAGAGGTTGGCTCTTAGAGCAAAGTAGGTGAGAGCTGGTGGTGGTTTAGACTATGGAAGCAATGGAGAAGATGAGAAGTCACCCCACTCGGTCTGTATTTTGGAGGGAGAACCAATAGGATGAGCTGATGGAATAAATGTGATGGAGGTGGGGATGAAAAAAAAACAGAGAAGAAACAAACGTTTCTCCCAGGGTTTTAGGTTTGAACCTAAGCAACTGGGTAGATGATGGTGGTATTTACCGCTAGCCTGGAGAACAGTGGAAATCCAAGGTTCATTTTGGCCACGTTAAATCTGAGATGCTTGTAAGACATGCAAGTGAAGATGTTGAACGGGCTGTTGGCCTGTGAGTCTGGAGTTTAGAAGTCGGGGTTAGAAATAAGGGCTTGGGGGAGCATTTGCATTTGGATGGCATTTTAGCTGTCAGCCTGGGAGAGCTGACCCAGGGAGAGGTGGGCCGGAGAAGCGAGGCGCTGAGGACAGGGGCCAGAGCACGCCAGGCCTCGAGGAAAAGCCGCGAGGAGACTGACGGGGAGCAGCCCGGAGGTGGGAGAGAGAGCAAGGGAGCGTGGTGTCCTGGAGACATGGAGAAGAACACGCTTCCAGACGGAGGGAGTGGACGGCGGAGCTCAGGACCGTTGAAAGATCACGTAAGATGAGAACAGAAAAGGGAACGTTGGGTTTGGCGAAATGAACGCTGTTAGCGACCTTCCCGAGAGCCGTTTCAGTGGCCCAGCGGGAACAGAATCCAGTTGGAGCGGATTAGGGAAAGAATGGGAGGTGATGAATTAGAGTGGCGAGTGTAGACTCTCTTTGAGGGTCCAGCCTGGCCCTGTGGCTGCTGGTGGAACCGGCAGGCCATGGGCCCTGTTGGGGGGAGCTGGCCACTATATGGTGCTGGGGGAGGGCCTTGGAGAAGGGCCTTGAGAAGTGACCACAGAACCACGGAATTCCTGTTGTGGCTTCTTGGCCCTCCTGAGGACTGAGTGAGGGGTCCTGGGGTATCACTGGGGAGGGTCTGAGACCCTTGGCAGCTGGACCTCTATCCTGGCCCCAGACCCTGTCATCTATTACTTGAAGCTGATCAGGGAGGAGCCCTTCTCTACCCAGAGCTCGTGTGAAAGCCTATGAATGTCCTCGGCCTCGCCCTGTAGGAACATTCCAGAGTTATGTGTGGGGACCTCCCACCCCTGCATGAGAAATAAACTCTCCTCCCCCCCCACCCCCGGCAAATTTTTTGAAGATTGATGAAGAAAGGTGAAACAACTCCTTCCTCCCTAGAGCATTCTCTGGGCCTTGAGCAGTTTCTACTCCACTTTCCCTGCACTCATGAGTCTGGGCTAAAAATACATATACACAGGTATCCAAACATGCTGGTGGGTAGGGCTGGCTGGCACTTAGCAGTGGGTGGTTCTATTTACTGAGATGAGGAAGCCTGGAGGAGGAGTGGGTTTAGAGATTCGCGGGGGAAGGATGCTTGGCCCAGAGTAGAAACTCACTATTTATGGAATGAAAGAATGAATGAGATGCTGGTAGGCACATGGCAGTAGGCATTGAGCTGTGTGCGTATCTGGGCACAGTGAGGTGGGAGAGGTGCTGTGACCGTCCAAGATGAGCAGAGATCCAGGCTTTGGGTGCGGTGCTTGTGCTGCGAGGTGGGTGCTGCAGGTTGAACGTTGTCAAGGTGTGTGCACTGCCTGGGCTTGCAGGCCAGACCCCTGACTTCTGGACTATGGTATAACTAAGTGCGAAGGTGGTGTCCATAGAGAAACACGGAAAGAACATTGTTACAAATTAAAAGGCCCAAGTGCTAGTCGCAGCTCGGTCCCTCACACGCTGAGGGAACCTCCTGGCATCTCAGAATCCCTGTTTCCCCATCTTCGAAATGAAGAATACCAACTACCCTTCCTCATCCACAGGGTCCTTGCAGGGTGTATGTGAGGTCATATATGCATGAGTTGGAAAGATGCTTCTCTGTGACTTTAGGTATGAAGACATATTAATGGTTGTGATGGGATGTGAATCTGGATCTTTGTATGTGCGATTGGAGAAGTGAAGTTTGAAGTGTGTATCTGATTTGTGTGGAAATTAGAGGTTGGTTCTCTCTTTTGCCTGGCGTGTGTGTGTGTGTGTGCGCGTGCACGCATATGTGGGTGTGCACACATGTGAGCATGTAAGAGAGAGAGAGAATTCTTCCGTGTAATTACACTCTTACACATGTGCTTCTGGGGGGCTGGCGTCTGAATATTTGAGAATTTGCAAATAGCCAGTGGAAGGTGCTTTTCCTGGTGGGAGTGCATGCTGCCCGTCTAGAGCGTGTGCTTCTCTTTCTCTGTGCTGCCCATGCTTCTTGGCATGGCCGCTCTACGTGCATTGCAGCTGTCAATGCTGAGGGGTGCATTCACTTGCGGAGCTAACAGGTGTCTCCACAGAGATATCCACGTGCATTCCATGGGTGCTTATGTGCATTGCGCCTCTTCAGGCTCATACCAGCTGCCTCTGCTCCCTTTGCCCACCGTGGACCACGCGTCTCTGCAGATGTGGACATGGTGTTTGAACAGTGCTAGTTTGCCTGTGTGTTCTCCATTGGTGGGTGTCAATTTCATCAGGGAAGGAGCAGCATTTGCCAACCTCCCAGGTCCAGGCAGGGCCCATTGGGCCAGACTGGATTTGTCAGCCCAGGAACTGGGGCAAGCTCATTCCACAGGTGTCCCAGATGTGTAATCCTCCACCTGAGCACTGACAGCTTCATTTTTCCTGTTTGCCTTTGTGGGTGATGCCTCTACCCTACCATTCTGACCTTCCTTGTGTTTGAAAGGACACAACACATGTGTATCTGTAGAAGAGATTTTTCCCTGTGCAAGGCCAGGAAGGTTAATACTGTGCTTTACCCAGCTGAATAGACTGAACATTCAAGGCCTCTGGTCAGGGCCACTGCATTGCACACATGCAGGAGACACTGCTTACATCCTGAAGTATGTGGACAGCAGCCCACGGAGTGGTGGCCCCGCCTTTGGCCATGGGCTGCTTGGTGGCCTCAGTGGTGTGCATGGCAGTGCATTTGTTCCCTGCATGTTATGTGAGATTGGAGTGATAAGCTGGGGAGTCACACCCTTGTGAATCTCCTAGAAATGATCAGGGGGAAATACAACTCTTTGTCCAAGTTTACAGGGTTTCCAAAATAGGTCTCTGAAGGATATTTAGGTGAAAGCGTGAGTGCCGGTGGGGCTTGATGACTGAGTATCCGAAGCTGTTACCTCCGGGAAACAATAGACCCTTTGTGTGCCTGCATGTTTGCTTCAATAGTAGATCCGTGTGTTTGCACACAGCAAGGAACCAAGGTCACTCCCTTGGAGAGCTGAAGGTTGGGAGTCTACTGAGGGCAGCAGACCCGTAGGGGATTCTGCACCTCTCCCTGGAGATCGGCTGGTGGCCGTGGGGCTTGCGGGTCCTGGAGGTCAGGATGCACTGAACCTGTCCATTTTTCTTCCCCAGAAGAGACAGAAGGAGAAGACACCACATGTCGATGTGGGAGCCACGCAGCAGCCACCTGTATGTGTGTACCGGTTTGCGTGTTTGTGAGTGGTTACGTGTGGGTGCGGGGGCACCGTGTCTTTGTCCTTGCCGTGGGCAGAGTGGCACCGGGCGTGCACGTGTCAGTGTGTGCCATGGTGTGTGCGTGGGCGTTCCGTGCACATGGTTTGTGGATCTGCCCCTCCACGCCTCTCACCATGTGCCTTTCTCAGTGTGCGTCTCAGGTATGTGACCCCGTGTGCAGTTTGCTCTTCCGTGTGGCCTGTGAGTGGGCACGTGTCGGCGTGGGTCGTCAGTGCCAGTGGGGTGCCTTTCACGCAGGCACTTGTGGACAGCACGTGTGGGCCCCAGTGAGGATGCGTGTGGGCACATGTGAGCATCCCCTGCACGGGCTCTAGGCGTGCGCCCGCAGGCGTGTGTGAGTGCGGGCATAGGCGTCCACCCCACGCCCCCTCCTGTGGGAGCCCACTCTCTGTGTCACGTTTGTGTTCCCGCTGCCACGTGAATGCTCAGCCAGGCCCCTGAGCTGGACTGTTCAGCGGTTGTTTTGAGTATGAGTTGCTGGTGGTCCCTGGACTTAGAGTCCCGTGGATTTGATTAGTGGTTGTGGAAGAGACCCCACTGCATCACTGCAAGAGTGATGCCAAGACCTTTTATAACATGGGTCTGCTCGCCACTGTCATCCGTCACCCTTGGATAGTACCTACCCATTGTATTTCTCAGCCCTGGCTCTCCCAGGCTGTCCTCAGAAAGGGAAAGGAGAGGGAGAGGAGGAGGAAGAAAGGCCTCTCACCTTGAACTAAGGGCCATTGGTGGGTACAGAGCAGGTACAGGCTGATGCCCTGAAAGCAGAGGGGAGCTGGGGGAGTGGACATCTGGTAAGCCTTCGTACTACTGTCCTGGGGACCGGGACTCAGTCCTGGGCTCACCCCACCCGTCTCAGCTCCTGCAGAGCAGTGATTAGAGTGGGAAGCCCCACGGACCGGGGGGCAGTGGTCCCACCACCCCCTTGGCCCCTCGCGTCTTTCTGTGCACGCTGTCTGCAGATCCTGGGCTCTCCCGTTCGCTCCCTGCACTGTGTGTCCCCCCATCCCACGGCCACCGAGGGCTGGCCTCTGCCCCGTGGCCGCCCTCCCTGGCCCTTAGCCGTCAGTTCTGACCAAGCCCTCGCCCTCTCCCCTTTGCCAGGAGGGAGCGAAGGCGCCGACACCACATGTCGGTGTGGGAGCAGCGCACCAGCCAGCTGAGAAGGCACATGCAGATGCCCAGCCAGGAGGCCCTCAACAAGGAGGAGGCCCCGCCCATGAACCCCCTCAACCCCCTCAACCCCCTGAGCTCCCTCCACCCACTCAATGCCCACCCCAGCCTCTACCGGAGACCCAGGCCCATCGAGGGGCCGGCCCTGGGCCTGGGTCTGGAGAAATGTGAGGAAGAGCGCGTCAGCCGCGGGGGGTCCCTCCAGGGGGACGGAGGGGACCTGTCGAGTGCCCTGGACAACCAGAGGAGCCCCCTGTCCCTGGGCAAACGGGAGCCGCCCTGGCTGGCCAGGCCCTGTCATGGGAACTGTGACCCGACCCAGCAGGAGGCCGGGGGCGGGGAGACCGTGGTGGCCTTCGAGGACCGGGCCAGGCACAGGCAGAGCCAGCGGCGCAGCCGGCACCGCCGCGTCAGGACGGAGGGCAAGGAGTCCTCCTCCGCTTCCAGGAGCAGGTCTGCCAGCCAGGAGCGGAGTCTGGATGAAGCTGTGCCCAGTGAGGGGGAGAGGGACCTCGAGCCCAGGGACAGCCACGGGGGCAAGGAGCCCACAATCCAGGAAGAAGAGCGATCCCAGGACTTAAGAAGGTAAATTAGACACAGGAGCATGCTGGAGGCATGTAGTGCGGCTGGCATTAGGGGTTCTTCAACGTAAGCCTTTCCAAGGCTCGGTTTCCCCTGTAGTAACATGGAGGTGATGCTAATGTACCTTTTACGAGGCATGTGTAAATATGACAGCGATGGCGTCTACCCCTCTGAAAACCAGGGCATCTCCTGTTGGGAGTGGGTAGTGGATGAATGGATGGGAGTAAAGGCAGTGGATACTGCCCGTGGACCTTAGCTCCTCTGCCTGGCTGGGTGGGGTGGGAGGCACCAGATGCCACGTGCTCTCCAGCAGGGCTGCTTTGGCTCCCCTCACTTCTCCCTCTCGCCAGGCGTATCAGCCGTTTTGGAACAGCTTCTCGATCTGAGCACCAGCTGTGTCCCCCTCTCTCTTCACAGGACCAATAGTCTGATGTTGTCCAGAGGTTCTGGGCTGGCAGGAGCCCTCGACGAGGCCGACACACCCCTCGCCCTGCCCCAACCAGAGCTGCAGGCGGAGAAGGATGCAGCGCTGACGGAACAGGAGCCAGAGGGCAGCAGTGAGCAAGCCCTGCTGGGGGACGTGCAGCTGGACATGGGCCGGGTCATCAGCCAGAGTGAGCCCGACCTCTCCTGCGCCACGGCCAACACGGACAAGGCTGACCCTGAGAGCACCAGCGTCACCGTCGCCATCCCCGACGTGGACCCCTTGGTGGACTCGACCGTGGTGCACAGTGAGAATGCAGTTCCTGTCCCCTTCACCCCCATTGCCCATCGTGCCCAGGGCTGGGGGAGTCATGGCTCTGGAGTCATCCCTGGAGAGCTGCGTGGAAAACCCCACCAGTGGGATGAAATCACTCTTCAACACGTAAAAAAAATAGCAGCAGTTTTATCCCAGTTTGCAAGAAAAATAAGTTAGAATTTTCTCAATCTTAAGTTTTGCCCATAAAATGTCCTTAGGCCTTTCGCCCCTGTGACCATCCTAGAGTCTTCAGAGAGATCACGTGTAATTTTTTACCCGTTTTTATATTCAGCTCTTTGATTCATTGTATGCGTATCTGATGGCATTCTCTGGGACCCCCCAGGTTCTCTGCCACTTGACAGTTTGGGGACCGTTGCTGGAACAGAAGGTGGCAGGTGGGCTGCGGCCGGCACTGGCTATGCTCAGTGTGTAGCCTCCTAAACCCTGTGCCTCTCGAGGCCTCAGTGTATCATCTGTGAAGTGAGGGCATCGAACCAGATGACCTCTGAGATCTTTCCCTGTGCTAACATTTTATGAATCTGTTACTCTTTTCTACTCTTTTTCTCCTAGGAGCTCTTAGTCACACTTTCTCTCATAGTTCCTGAAGGCAATGGATGTTCACCTGTGAGACCTTAAACAGAAACAACCAAAAAGCACTTAACCCACACCCATCCCTGCCCTGACACCCCACCCATCTCTGCATTAATCCCACCATCCACCTTATCGTCACTGAATTGTGACCACAGGATTCCACGCTTGCTTTTTTCCCTCTCTTTCTTTCCCCATATTTTTCTCTTTTCACAGAACAGTCCTCTCTCCCTGTTTTTCTCTCTCCCACTTCTCTGTCTCCATTTCTTCACCTTCTCAAAGTGAAGAAACTGTCTCAAAGTATTCTTCAAAGTGCCAGTACTACTTTAAAAAGTGAAATCTCGGGCTTCCCTGGTGGCACAGGGCTTGAGAGTCCACCTGCCGATGCAGGGGACACGGGTTCATGCCCCGGTCCGGGAAGGTCCCACGTGCCACGGAGCGGCTGGGCCCGTGAGCCATGGCCGCTGAGCCTGTGCGTCCGGAGCCTATGCTCTGCAGTGGGAGAGGCCACAACAGTGAGAGGCCTGCGTACTGCAAAAAAAAAAAAAAAAAAAAAAAAAAAGTGAAATCTCGCATATCCGGTGCCCCTGGGGTTGACTTGGGTGGGCATGTCTCAGGATCTCAGACTCACAACCTTTTTTGCTGTCTTATTTAATTTTATGTTCTCATAATGAAGTTTTGGGGGTCCTCCTTTATGAGACACAACATTAAGAAAGTTTGACCCCCCTCTGTTCTCTTTCTGGAGCTAGTCCCTGTCCTTGGTCATAGGTAAAAGCATGTCATCAGAGGGTTTTTGGACACTTTGGATGACTTACCTTTTGGAAAGACCTGGAAGGGGTCAGGACCTCAGAGGTTTGCTACTTACACAAGGTTCCAGGGCAGAAGCATTCACTGAGTGGGAATGGGGGAGAGGTTCCTTTGCCCCACTCACTCTGATAGCCTCATCCTCTCTGCCACTCACCCCACTCTGGGACTTGCGTAAGGGAACAGAGAGTAGTGGTCCAGCAGCCCCACTCTGTCTCTGCTTCTTCATTCTCTCAATCCTGGGATAAATTCACGGACCCATCTTCGCGTGAATATTGTATTCTTGTCTCTACATTAATCATGATGGGAAAAAGCACAGCCAGAAAGGCAGCCACAAACAGAGTAATGTCTTCTTAAAATCTTCCACTGCAGTGTGATTTCTTTGAAAGGAGATAGAATTTTGAATTGGGAACCCATACCAGCCGTATGACCTTCGGATAGGTCCTTGAATTCCCTGAACTTCAGTTTTCCTATCTGTAGAAGGGGAATAATAATATATGCCATCCAGGGTGTACTGATGTGAAAAATGCCATGAGTGAATATATACAAAGAGTCCAGATTTTAGATATAAATAAACTTTGTAAACTTTACAACAGAAACAACCATTCTGTTTTACCCAGGGAAACATGATTATCATTTATATGGCAAAAAAAAAAGGCTATACCACCTGAAATCAGGGCAGGGGTAAAGCTAGGAAGAGAGCAGGGCTTAACTCAGTATAATCTAGCAAACACCCTGATGTTTTCAGGCACCTTGCCAGGCACATCACTAGCTGCCTCTCCCATCCCCTCTATCCCATCCCCAGTGGAAAATGAAGGGCACCTTTCTGCAGGTAGCAAGGTTTCTGAAGATTTCAACACGTTCCTCTTGCAGTCAGCAGCAAGACTGATGGAGAAGCCAGTCCCTTGAAAGAGGAGGAGATGAAAGACGATGAGGAGGAGGTGGAGAAGAAGCAGCAGAAGAAGGAGAAGCGTGAGACGGGCAAAGCCATGGTGCCTCACAGCTCAATGTTCATCTTCAGCACCACCAACCCGTAAGACACCCTCCATTGCCACCTCCCTTTGGTGCTGGAGTAAACAGCCAAGGTTTGAGCCAGGGCGGGGTGATGAGAAGGAGGGATGGGGGTCCAGTCTTCCTCCTGAGCCTTCCTGGTGGAATGTGGCCAGACATCTGAAGACTCCAGGGTGCTCACTAGTTGAGGTGAGTCATGGAATTAATGAACAGCCTCAGAACTCTGTGCCCATAGTCTAAAGAGTAATTTAAGACAGTACAGAATGAGAAATGTCATGAGGAAAGGACTCTTCACCTACTCTTTGGTTAGCAGGTTGGGGGGTGGGGTGAGAAGGAAGGAGATCTACTTGGGATGTGTCACCAAATATTCCAGAGTGGACAGAGCTGAGACTAGGGAGCCTAGGATAACTAGATCATCCATTGGCTGCCCTATGTGTGAATTTTGAAGTGGGTGTGTCCCTCAGAGCAGAGGCAGGGCATGAGATGGGGTTGGCGAGGAAGAATCTGGAAGGTTAGATTTAGGAAAGATGGAATTTTGAAAGAGAAGCTGCCTTCCACCCTGGAAATGAGCAAGATGTACACGTAGACCAGCTTCTGAGTCTAGGAAGGTGAGAAGGCTTTCAGTGACCATGTGGGTGGTATTCAGGCATGGCCCTGGGAAGGAAGGAACCGGGGCTAAGAGATGTCAGGCCAACTGAGGCCAGGATGCTGTCTATAGAATAGTCACTTTAGGGGCTTCCCTGGTGGCACAGTGGTTGAGAGTCCGCCTGCCGATGCAGGGGACACGGGTTTGTGCCCCGGTCTGGGAGGATCCCACATGCCGCGGAGCGGCTGGGCCCGTGAGCCATGGCCGCTGAGCCTGCACGTCCGGAGCCTGTGCTCCACAACGGGAGAGGCCAAAACAGTGAGAGGCCTGCATACCGCAAAAAAAAAAAAAAAAAAGAATAGTCACTTTAGTCAGAATACCTGAGGCTCAGGGAAGCCTTTTGCTGCTTTCATCAGGAATCTTAGGATCAAGGTCTGTTTTTACATTTATTGGTTCTTAGGAGTTCCTTGCTGTGCCCCAGTTTCTGTACAGTTGGGGAGTAGACATTGAGACCCAGTGGAAGGTGCCTTGTAGACACCCGAGCGTGTGTCGTCTGGTGCTGGCCGCGGCTCCCCCAGCTCAGATGTGCTTTTGCAGATATAACGTATCTTGGCTTGTGTACTGCAGCCCCTAACCAATCTGATTACCTTGCCCCCACCGTCACTTTAAACCAAGGGTGGTTGCCTGAGAAATTAAATGGCTCTCCCACTGGCTTCCTCTGCCCAGGACCTGGCTGTCTGGAAGAGGCTGATGGGCATGGGGGTGGGGAGGAAAGATGGGAATGGGAGGGAAGGGGGGCCGGTTCAGCGGGCTCATCCGCTGCCCCACAGGATCCGCAGGGCCTGCCACTACATCGTGAACCTGCGCTACTTTGAGATGTGCATCCTCCTGGTGATCGCAGCCAGCAGCATCGCCCTGGCGGCCGAGGACCCCGTCCTGACCAACTCGGAGCGCAACAAAGTGGGTGCACAGGGGCTGACTGCCAGTTCCCGTAGTGCCCTGGTACTGCCTCTTCCCAGCCCCTCCCATCCCAACATTAGAGATGAGCTAAGGAAGGTTCCTGGAGAATGAAAGAGGCTTGAGAGATTGCCTGGTCCCAGTCCTCAGGGCAAAGCGTGAACCGCTTCAAGGCCGGTCCCCACCCGCAACCCTAACCCTAACCACACTGCTTACCTTTATGCTCAGCAGTGGGCCTTACACCCAGAGCCAGCCAGGGCTTTGAAAGGGGGTCTGCACTCACCCATGGGTTGGATGTGGGGTCTGACCTAGGGGCATGGGTGATGTGGGTGATGTCAGGGCGCTGCAGCTCCTCCCAGGGAGCGGAGGCACCTCCTGGAGGGCCAGGGTGGATGTCAGGAGGGGTCAAGGGGGTGGGGAGGATTGGAACGGACAAGGATCCCAGGGAGGGAGAGATCTGTGGGGCAATTCGGACCCAAGACATTAAGTTCTGACCACAGTGCGGGGGGAAGGGCCAAGGACTGGCCAGCGGGTCACGGGGCCCCAGCAGTATCCACGGCTCCTCTCTTCCCTGCGTCTGATTAGCAGTTACAACTCCGACCTTCTGTTCCAGGGTAGAAACGAGCGGGGCTTGGGGTGGGCGTGCATGAGAGCCCGTGTTTAAGGGGTGTGTGTAGCCTGGTGGTCTCTACCTTATGTGTCTTACAGGTGCTGAGGTATTTTGACTATGTTTTCACTGGCGTCTTCACCTTTGAGATGGTTATAAAGGTAAGAGCCTCTAGAGCAAACCTGGGCTTGGATGGGCCACCTGTCTGCCTCTCTAGTCTGGTGCCCTTCCCCAGGACTGTCACCTCCTGATCAATGACAGAACCTCAGCGGCGCCTCTGCTGACCCCTCCTCCAGCCTCAGATCCCAGTGAGGTCTGTCGTGGCAGGACTTGACTGTGGGGATCTGTTTAGACTGGTGCAGACCTGTGGGCATGGCCCGGGGAAAAGGCAGGCCCCCTCTCAGGAAGGCAGGAGAGGTGCTCCAGGCGTGGGGACTGTTCTCCCCTCCCCAACACGCTTCCTGGTTTGAGCCTGGGTGCCTGCCAAGGCAGAGGGGTGGGTAGGGATGTCTTCCTGGCCTCATTTAGTCTCAACCATACTCACTGCCCTCCACTCTCTTCCCTGCCACCATAACACCCCACGTTACCATCTTATTCCCAGTCTCACCCATCTGAGATTTTTCTTGTCTGTGCATATGTGGTGATGCCTGGGGCTCTGAGCCACTAATGTAAGGAGGGATGTGGTGGCTTTCGAGGAGCCAGGGAGTCTAAGTGAACCCTGGTGGCTATGAGAAGGGCCTTGGGCCTCACAGTTAGGTGGACAGAGCCTGTGGGACCTGTCCTCCTGCTCCTTGGGTCCCCGTGTGGGGTTGCTTTTTAGAGGCAATGGCAGCGGGGGCATTGCCATAGGGAGCCCAGAGCTCAGGGCACGTATGACCAGCACCTCCTGGGCTCATTGGTGGCTGTTCACATCCTCCTTCTGCAGATGATAGACCAGGGCTTGATCCTGCAGGATGGGTCCTACTTCCGAGACCTGTGGAACATCCTCGACTTTGTGGTAGTGGTTGGTGCATTGGTGGCCTTTGCTCTGGCGTAAGTAACTCTTTTTTTCTCCTTCGATTCCCTTCCCTCCCTCCTTCCTGAGACGGCTGATTTGAGGGCTTCTCCAGGGCCAATTCACTCAGTGGTGCCCATGAACGCTGCCCTGGGAGTCTGCTTCCCAGTTGCCCCTCGACAGGGCTCCTGAGAGCCTTACAGCCTCAGCTCACATGCCCTGAGTCGTGGGACTGGTGAAGGAGGAGCAGAACGAGTCTCTAGGGAGAAGCCAAAGGCCTTGGCATTCCTCCCTTCGAGATGAGTGAGCCTGGGCAGGCACTCACTTGTGTGCCCCCATGGGCTCAGCACGGGACCCAGGGACAGCCGAGGTACCCTTTCATTTCTCGATTCTGTCAAACAAAGGATCAGCTTGAAAGAAAAATGCAGCAGGTAGAGCAGAGTTGGGGAATCATAGAATCCTGGGTGTGGAGAGATTCTCTGCTCATGAGCAGAAGTACCCCAGAGCTATTCCAAGGACATAAGAAGCATGTTAATATGATGAACTCCAGAAGGAAAGACCTTCCCAACTTTCCTTGGTAACACACTTAGGAAAACAGTCTTAAACCATTCAGGTGACTAACCATGTTCATTACATTAGGGGATTTTTTTTTTTTCTGAACACTGATCCAGGGAAGGGCTTTCCTAGCCCTCCAGGGTGTAGCTAGGAAGTAGACATATTGTCAGAGCGTTTTCCCTACGCTAGTGGGTAGAGGGCCCCAGAAGATGAATGACAGCCTTCTGGGCTCTGTCCGTACCTTGTTCCACGGTCGGAGCAGCTTCACCCTTTGCCGGATGGCACAGTAGAATGCCCTCCAGCTTTCTGAGTACAAGAGAAAGCCAAGTCTTCTAGGCAAGATGAGCTACACTGTGTGATGGGCACAAGGAAAGCATTTGGGAGCTTCTGTCATTGATGATGTCTACAAAAGGGAAGGAGCAAAACACCTCCGTAGGCTTGACCTTCCCAGATCCAAGTGGTCAAGTAGGGATCATCTGTCCCGCCTTCTCCCCAGACACTGTCAGCTTCCGTCCCTATCCATCTGGCAGAGAAAGAAATGGGGTAACAGTTAAGAAGGAATGTTCCTCAGGTGGCCAAGAGTGGGAGGAGAGATGAAAGGTCCCCAGCTGTGCTAAGAATTTGAGACCTCCCAGAACCTGGAAGTAGACTGTGTCCATTGCTGCCCCAGCCATGGGGGACCTTCCAAAGGAGAACCAGGCTGAATGTGACTTGTGACCCTGAGCTGGCAGTCAGGACAATTCCAGTGTCCTTTGTCCTTATGTGCACCAGTGTATTTACCCCATTAGAGTCATGTGGAGTCACCTGGGCCCCTCACAAGGAATCCTATCAGATGTTTCTGAACTGTTCGCAAGGAGATTTCACAAAAGTATGATTTTTCCAAGCATCTGGTCCCTGTATGGACTCCCATAGCAAGATAAAAATAAAGGCAACTCTGGCTCTAATAAGGGGACTCCCAGCTCCTCTTCCTCCTCCTTCAAGGAAAGAAGCACCAAAGTCTGCCTTCATCCTAAGGAGGTCCACCTTTTATGTTAGAGGTAAATCTTACCCCTGAGTTTTTAAAGTCAAGTTCCCGTCTCATTTTACCAACTCATTTGTGTACATTGTTCACCATATTGTTCTTCTCCCTTACTTTGATCTCAGTAAAATACGTTGTCTCTCTTTGAAGAAATAAAGGACAAGGAGAGAGGAGCATATAGGAAAGGAGACACCTCATCTTGAGGAAGAACGGAGTTCATTGGGGTCACAGGGCAGAGCGGGAGGAAGGGGGTGGGCTGTGGAGTCAGGAAGGCCCAGCTCCTCCACTACCAGTTTCATGGCCTAGAGCAACATAGCAAAGTATTAACCCTCTTACCCTCATCTCTGACATGGAGACAGAATAATGTGTGTCAAGGGCTTAGCCCAGAGCCTTACCCAGTGTGAGTGATCAGTAAACGTGAATTCCCTTCCTTATGCTTCCATCCTCCATCACGTCATGAAGTCCGAATATGGAGTAAAATGTGTGTTGAGACCTAACGTACACAAAAAGTTGAACACAGGCTGGTTTCCAAGACTTGGTTGTTGTACACACACACCTGGCCTGTGTTGGTGCCAGTGGGAAGGAGGTGTGTGTTAAAGGAAGCCTCTGCACGCCTGCCCCATGTCCACAGTCCAGCTGTGTCTCCTCAGATCCAGAGCAGTGACGACAGGCTGGAGGGTTGTCATCTGTCTTGTTCTTTCTTTGTGCCCTTTGAAACGTGGCAGTGGTAGCTTTGGTGTTTGTGGTGGGGGAAGCCTTAATAGCCCCGGAGCCAAAGCCTCTCTGTTGGTCTTCAGACCAGATACAGTGCAGGGTACCCCAGAAATCCCCTGGTTCTGGGGTCCACGCATATTGTGATGGATTGAGCGTTATGATCCATTGCTTGCTTTTAGTGATTTCACTTCTTGAACTTGTTATTCATTTCTCTCCAAAATGTAAATGGTACTTGCTCATCCTTCTCCATCCACACTCTCTCTTTTGTTAGCATCCTTCTAAGCTTACCATGCACATTTCCTCTCCCCTTTCTCCTGCTTATGGGACAGGCTCACACCCCCCTCCTCTGGCCTTTGTCATGTTTGCTGAGGTCCAGGTAATGCTTTCTCTTGCTCGTATGCTCATGCTTTCTAACTCTGTTCTCCCACTTTCCTCATTAAGGGCACAGAGAATTCAGCTCTCCCATCATTTTGGTAGGGTTAGCCAGGGTTTCCCCTGCCAGCAAAGCAAGGGCCTGACCTGAAATGGGTTGATATCGGAATAAGGCCTATATCCCCCTGCGGGGCTGTGGTCAGGGGCTCAGGCCAAGAGAACCATGTGTGAGTTTTTCTGTAGGCTTGTCAAGGACCTCCCTCTCTGTGGATACAACTTTCATTGTCATATCCCATATTTTTGCCCCTAAGAATGTCCACCATTCACATAACCTTACTCCTGGCCTATCTCTCTCTCTCTCCTTGAAATTGAACCTTGTTTTACTGAGGCTTCTACAAAGGTTATTGCTCAATTTGAGCAGAACTGATGTTGATTGACATGGTAATACCTTTCCGTGGCTCCTCAGAAATCAGAAGTGACTTGGTATCTCTTCCACCACTGGCAGCCAGAGCCTTCTCAGGACCCAGCCCAAGTCCCAATAGCAACACCCCAACCAAGGGGAGAAAATGGCCTCTAGCTGAATTCTCAGAGAAAGCTGAGCCCTTCTACTGCATCAGTCTGCACCTGCCATCATGTATATTTTCTAGGAGCATGTATGTTGTTTATGTATTGGCTGAAAGGGGATCTCTCTTCTTTATAGCTGCATATGTGAAGTGAAGGGATTCTTTATAGTGTAAACTCGACAGATTCCATGTGGGCACTTTATTGACTTTGGAGGAGGAGGGGAAGGGGGTTTATTTTCTGAGTGTGGGCATAGCAAGGGATAAGAAAATAAATGGAAGGATACCTGTATTGCACCCTTCCTGTTCTTCCGAGTCCACTTTTACATTATAAAGCATTTATAAGAACACTCAGGTCTCCCTCCATAAGCCCGATACCTGTGTAGAGGCGGGCAGAGTTTTGACAGAGGTTGGCTACAGCTCTCCCTCATCCCACTGCCCTCACAACACCCCGCTTTCTGGGCCACGTGGGGACACGGAGTGTTTGCCAACTATAAATATCCTGACTGTGCCTTTTCCTCTCTGTGGTTTCAAGAAAAGTCTGGTGAGTGACTGGGCCTGTGAAACCTTTCTCTTTTATCTTTTTCTATTTGAAAAAGAGGGATTCTTCTGTTTGATAATTATTGTCCCCTGAAAGACCAGAAACTGCTTTTCCCACTTTTCTCACACCCTGTTGCCATCACTTCTGCTTCCCGGTCTGCTGGGTGGGAAAGCAGAGATGGTTCCAGCCTTGGCATTTCTGGGTATCTGCACATTGGACACACCCCCTCACTTTGGGGCACCCCCCAGAGTTGGCTGCCTTGTATGGGGGTCATGTGTCCACTGTGCAGGTTGAGTACATGAACCTTATGGGATCCTGCCCATTGATGGCGATGCTGTCTGGCCCTCAGGCTTCCTGTCTTCCACTTTTAGTGAAGGGCTCTGGCAGACAGGTGGGCGGGGCCAGGCCAGCACCTCAGTAGGGACCGCAGGGGAGGATGGGAAGGGTGTGATCCTGCGCTCCAGCCCAGGCCCCTCCCTCCTCTTCATTCTTGTTGCTCTACAACATGTTACTTGACCAGCTCAAGTCAAGTCACCAGGTGAGCTGTCCTAGGTTGGATTCTTAATAGTAAATTCGCAGCTTAGGATGGCTTCTCAACACAAACAGTTTAAAAGAAAAATAACTAGCAATTCAGCTCCCACCTCCTCCCCAGCATGGCTGTGTACACCAGTCAGAGTCGTGCAGGCTCTCAGGCAGCTGACGCCGAAGCTTCCCGTTACCATTTTCCATCATAGCAGGGCACGAGGTAAGGTCAGGGCTCCCTGGCACGCAGGGGATCTGGATCACAGCCGCACTTGGCCTTTCATTATTCAGTCCTTAGCCAGAAAAGAAAAACATGAGTCAATCGCCTCTTGATGCCAGAAGGACCCGGAATTCCCACGTTAGCTTTTAGTACATTCTCTTCATTGAAGTACGTCACTTTCCTGACACTTGACAGTCTGCTCTAGTCTCTAAGATGGATAAGGTCTTTTGAACGCATTCAGAACCAGCCACAGCAGCAGAGCTGGTTCTGAATTCATTCAACGACATACACAAGCACAGACAATTTTAGACTTGGAAATGGTACTCTGGTTCTGGTTTTGCATTTGAGGCTTTGTGTTTGTGAAGGTGGGAGTGTGCATACATGAGAAAGGAGTGACTACTTAGAACTGAAATGCTGGTACATGCTCACACTCAGCGGAGCTTGGTAATCATAGAACTGATATTTCACCTTACACCTGCCTGACCCTTTCTCCTGTCCTTTGCTGTCTGCCTGTGTCTGAGGCAGTCCCCTCAAACCTCAAGTTTTGCTTTGGGGCTTCTTTCTTGACAGCCCCCATTCTTTTAAAAGTGAGAGGGGTGTCTCCCACAGGAAGCTATGACTACTCATTAATCTTGTAGGGGGAAAGAGGGTGGACAAAGTCCTACTCCATTCAAAGAAGACTCATTTACCACTGAGCCAGACAGTTCATCCAGTTCCACTGCTCTGTGGAAGAGAATGAAGGATTAAAATTAAATTTAGCCATCAGGTAGCCCATTAACTGTGGATTTAGGATGCCAGCTGAGCTGAAATTGGAAATTTCCAGCTGTGAGCAGATAGAAGGATGTCATTGCTTGAGACTCCAGCCTTAAGAGTCACCTCAAGAGTGACTTTATCTGACTTTGGACCCCAGCAGGGACACTGAAGATGATTAATGTCCATGGACTCTTGGGATTCCCACTGCTGTATTTTACACCCTAGCTGCCTTGCAAACAGGGTTTGGGAGGGGAAAAGGAAGGTCACAGTGGCAGCCACACGAAGGAAGTGTCTGAAAGAAAGACAGAAGTTCCCAGTCTACCTGTTCTTGTCTTTAAGCCCAGCATGCATGTTTTTTGATGAACACTGGAAAATGCATTCTGTTACAAATGGCCTCGGTGCTGCTGGGGAACCCTCTGTAGAATGTGTGCTTGGGGAGCTTTATCATATGGAGACAATGGGTGTGAACATCTTAATATTTCTCTTTATTAATAAGCACAAATTGGGGAGATGGTTGGTTGTAAATAGGATCTCAGCCTGTGGCCACAGAACCAAGCAAAATGAAATGGTCCAGTCCACATGTTAACCGACAATTTGGCTAACCAGACTCAGATGCAAAAGCACCCGGCACAGAAAGGTGAGGCTTCACAGCTGTGGGAAGAGCCCAGTTCTGCAGGATTAGTAGAAACTCATCACAGTGCCCTCCAGATTTAAAAGTAGGTTTTAGAGTAATTTGGGTCAGAAGATTTCATGATGAGACTTGGGAAGTATCTGCTCAGATCATGTGACCTGCCAGCCATCTGCTTAATCCACACTCATAGAGGCACAGGCTAGCATTATGAGTTAGTCTCCAGCTGGGGGAGTGTATGGGCTGGACTTCAGCTGGCATGAAGGTCTTCTTAGAAAGATCAGCAGATGAGGGGTCTTGGGGTATGTTTAGATTAGGAAGACTAAGAAGCAAGACAAATCAGGTCACTGTTCACCAGAATGAACAGCAGAACTGCTAGGCGATAGATGCTTTGCTATCTCTTGCTGCTTCCCAGTGCTTGGACAAAAATATCTTCCAGTAAGAGTATAGTGCTCGAGTTTTGCAAAGGAGAAACTTTGCAAAGGCAACGATGAGTGTGTTACAGGGAGTTCGTTGAAGTCCGTATGCAAGAAGAAAAGGATTACGCACTAACCGCTTAGCATAGAACTAGTGCTCTGGTCACACAGAACAGAGAAAGATGGCAGAGTCCCAAAGGATTTTTGCCTCCTGGGTGATCCCAAAAGATGCTGAGGTATGGGTCAGAAAGAAAAATAATCCCCAAATGGCAGCAGCCAAGCAGTGACAAGGTCAAAGTGCTGGATTTAGATTCTTCATGCAGATGAACTAGCCTTGCCTAGAGAGTTCTGTTTCCAGCGACAAGCAGGGCCAATGCAAAGGGGGAAACTTCCTCCTCACTTCCATGGGGCTTCAGAATTTGTAAAATGCTTTCACACTCTTTATTTCATTTGTCACTCTACAGTCTTATTTCACAGTTGAGAAATGGATCTCCTGAGGTCTGACTAGTTTGACTCATTTGACTAGTAAGTAGCAAAGCCAATTCTTAAACAACTGATCATTTTGACTTGAAGTTCAGGGCTTTCTCCATTACATTAAGCCCCCTTCTACCTCTGATGTTCTACTTAGTTCCAAGTCATTAACCTCTGTAAGCTCAAAGTAATGGCCTGGTATGGATTTCTCCTTATCCCACAGATCATCTGTCTCTGCCTGGAAACAGACAAGACCTATGGGCCTAATTTAGAAGGCATCCCTGACCTTGTCAATCTTGCTGTTCCATCTGTATCCTTTTCTTCCCATGAACCCTCACTGGCCCTAGACTGATGGAGAAGACTAGGATAGATGGCTCAGTATTTGAGCTCAGGAACTGCTGGTTTCTTTTGCCGTTTCCTCCTTTGGTTAAAACCCTCCATTTGTTCCCATGTGGAAAGGCATTGTAACGTCGTAAATAAGAGCCTAGGTTTCAGAGTCAGGTAAACTTAGCACCGTTAATTATTAGCTACCTTAACTCTCTGAACTTCTACTTGCTCATCTGTAAGTAAAAATTAAAAATAACTCTATTTTGGTCTTATGAGAATTAACTAAGGTAAAATATATTGTGTCCAGTGTAGTGCCAAGCACTTAGTAAGTACATAATAAGTGATAATTATTATTGACTACTAAATAATAGTCCAGACACTAGCAAAGTTCAAGGCTCCTCACAGCATAACCCCGCCGCCCCCTTTACATTCCAGCAAGCCTGTCCATTCCTCTAATGCAAGAGATTCCTTAAAATCCCTGTGCTGTTCCCTCCTGGGCTCATGGGGAAGGGAAGAAGAAGACCATTCCACTTAAAAGAGGGAAGGACTGTTCAGAAACTGATGTTCTGGCTCTGCCCCCCAGCACGCACCTCCCACCATGGAAGGAGAGTCAGTTCCTAGCAGAAATCAATTTGAGAGCACATCGTTTGAGAAAGGGGGACATAGAAGATGAAAAGCAAGATTACAGGGAATGATGAGTGATTACACATGAAAGATCTGGAGGGCAGCTTGACAGTTGAGCTGGAAGATTCTCATCTTTTACTGATGAGACATAAGAGAAATGTGGCAATTATTTTTTTGGAGAGCAACCAGGAAACTTAACAAATAAGTAGGAAATAAATGGGGAAATGGGTAGCCCAATTGAGCCCCAATTAAAGTAGGGCCAGTACATACTCACATGTGAAATTATCCTCAAATTTTAACATTAGAGTCAATTTTTTAAATTAATTTCTTTTTTTAACATCTTTATTGGAGTATAATTGCTTTACAATGGTGTGTTAGTTTCTGCTTTATGACAAAGTGAATCAGCTATACATATACATATATCCCCATATCTCTTCCCTCCTGCGTCTCCCTCCCACCCTCCCTATCCCACCCCTCTAGGTGGTCACAAAGCTCTGAGCTGATGTCCCTGTGCTATGTGGCTGCTTCCCACTAGCTAGCTATTTTACATTTGGTAGTGTATATAAGTCAATGGCACTCTCTCACTTTGTCCCAGTTTACCCTTGCCTCTCCCCATGTCCTCAAGTCCATTCTCTGTGTCTGCATCTTTATTCCTGTCCTGCCCCTACGTTCTTCAGAACCTTTTTTTTTAGATTCAATATATATGTGTTAGCATACAGAATTTATTTTTCTCTTTCTGACTTGCTTCACTCTGTATGACAGTCTCTAGGTCCATCCACCTCACTACAAATGACTCAATTTCATTTCTTTTTATGGCTGAGTAATATTCCATTGTATATATGTGCCACATTATCTTTATCCATTCATCTGTCGATGGACACTTAGGTTACTTCCATGTCCTGCCTATCGTATATGGAGCTGCAAAGAACATTGTGGTGCATGACTCTTTTTGAATTATGGTTTTCTCAGGGTATATGCCCAGTAGTGGGATTGCTGGGTCCTATGGTAGTTCTATTTTTAGTTTTTTAAGGAACTTCCATACTGTTCTCCATAGTGGCTGTATCAATTTACATTCCCACAAACAGTGCAAGAGGGTTCCCTTTTCTCCACACCCTCTCCAGCATTTATTGTTTGTAGATTTTTTGATGATGACCATTCTGAGCGGTGTGACGTGATACCTCATTGTAGTTTTGATTTGCATTTCTCTGATGATTAGTGATGTTGAGCATTCTTTCATGTGTTTGTTGGCAATCTGTATATCTTCTTTGGAGAAATGTCTATTTAGGTCTTCTGACCATTTTTGGATTGGGTTATTTGATTTTTTGGTATTGAGCTGCATGAGCTGCTTATAAATTTTGGAGATTAATTCTTTGTCAGTTGTCTTTTGGTCTTGTTTATGGTTTCCTTTGCTGTGCAAAAGCTTTTAAGTTTCATTAGGTCCCATTTATTTATTTTTGTTTTTATTTCCATTTCTCTAGGAGGTGGATCAAAAAGGATCTTGCTGTGATTTATGTCATAGAGTGTTCTGCCTATGTTTTCCTCTAAGAGTTTTATAGTGATTGGCCTTACATTTAGGTCTTTAATCCATTTTGAGTTTATTTTTGTGTATGGTGTTAGGAAGTGTTCTAATTTCATTCTTTTACATGTAGCAGTCCAGTTTTCCCAGCACCACTTATTGAAGAGGCTGTCTTTTCTACATTGTATAGTCTTGCCTCCTTTATCAAAAATAAGGTGACCATATGTGGGTGGGTTTATCTCTGGGCTTTCTATCCTGTTCCATTGATCTATATTTCTGTTTTTGTGCCAGTACCATACTGTCTTGATTACTGTAGCTTTGTAGTATAGTCTGAAGTCCGGGAGCCTGATTCCTCCAGCTCCGTTTTTCTTTCTCAAGATTGCTTTGACTATTCAGGGTCTTTTGTGTTTCCATACAAATTGTGAAACTTTTTGTTCTAGTTCTGTGAAAAATGCCACTGGTAGTTTTATAGGGATTGAATTGAATCTGTAGATCGCTTTGGGTAGTATAGTCATTTTCACAATGTTGATTCTTCCAATCCAAGAACATGGTGTATCTGTCCATCTGCTTGTATCTTCTTTAATTTCTTTCATCAGTGTCTTATAGTTTTCTGCATACAGGTCTTTTGTCTCCTTAAGTAGGTTTATTCCTAGGTATTTTATTCTTTTTGTTGCAGTGGTAAATGGGAGAGTTTCCTTAATTTCTCTTTCAGATTTTTCATCATTAGTGTATAGGAATGAAAGAGATTTCTGTGCATTAATTTTGTATCCTGCTACTTTACCAAATTCATTGATTAGCTCTAGTAGTTTTCTGGTAGCATCTTTAGGATTCTCTATGTATAGTGTCATGTCATCTGCAAACAGTGACAGCTTTACTTCTTCTTTTCCAATTTGGATTCCTTTTATTTCTTTTTCTTCTCTGATTGCTGTGGCTAAAACTTCTAGAGTCAATTTTACACCTGATAAAATTTCACCAATTAGCCAGACAGTGTAAAAAAACTCTGCTTATACATTTAGTAGCAAAGCGTAGCAAAGTATTATCAAATGATTATACTTAAATGACCTGTAAAAAGCTCATGCATTTTTTCTTAAGCAATATGCCACAGTTGAAGTACTTGAAGAGTCTGTTCTCTTGGTTTGATAAAACCTCTCCCTTGCAATCTTGTTGACTTGGATAATGGCTTAAATGAATCTTGTATGCGGGGATTTGGGAGAGGTAGTTTAGCCTAGCCCATGTGTAAATTTATGATATATTTTAATTAATGGGGACTACGTTGTTGATGCTTTTCCTGACCCTGTGGCTTTGTTAGCCAGTATTCCTTTCATTTCAAATGACAATTTTCAAGTTTGTACTGAATGTATGTTAACAAAACTGAGAACCCAAGCATGCTTTTTTTACAGCCACTCAAAATCCTAGCTTTTCAGTAGCTCTTCTGCAGACCTGTTTGAAAGATGTGCAGAGCAATGACTAATCTTTATTTTACTTTTGGCCTGTGTCTGATTACTATCCTTGGCTCAACTCTGTAGGAGTCAGAATGGGACTACTAGCCCAGTACTTTGGCAGTCACAGTCAGCTGTTAAGATCAGAGTGTACCATCAAAGAATTCCACTTCCCAAACCAAGGGACACACACACACACACACACACACACACACACACACAGGTCAGAGATCCCCTTTGTTCCATAGCATGACATTTTACTAGGATCCTGGGACAAAATTAATTGTAGAGAGCAAATTCTGTCCTTTATCTGGGTGTGTAGGAGGAGAAAAAATTATTGAACTTTCCTTCAATAGGAAAGTTCAAAATCAACAGATGGGTATCTGTGAGTATGAACCCATTTAGACTCTACTGGATATAAAGGTCTTGGGGCTAAGGACCTGGGCTAATGGAAGGTGAAAGCCTGGACCACCTGTCCATCCATTGATCCCACTTTGTTCTCTCATTTCAAGGATTTGGAAGATTCTCCCTGAGCTTTTGCTTAAGATGAATGTAGCCTGGGGAAAAGATGGTGACCTATGTAGTTGTTCTGGCAAAATTTTCAATCAAATGATTCCATCTTTCCCAAGCATTTAGCTTGCAATTATACCTTCATTTGTTTGCTTGTTTATTTAAGGCCTGTCTTCCCTCCTAGATTAGGGAGGGACCTCATTTGTTTTGTTCACAACCGTGTAGTTAGTACTTAGAATAGTGCCAGACATTTATTAAGGACTCCATCAGTGCTGTTATATGAATGGATAAAGGTATATTTGGCTCACCTACCACATGCCCAGTCTCATGCATGAGAAGACACTGTTATAACTCAGGGGAAGATATTTCCTCTGCCTTCTGAGCATTTGGAGATTATCACATGAGGGATTTAAGGTTTATAAGGCTTTGGGTTTGATTCTCAAACCACCATTCATTTGGCATTTACAGTGAAAATTAATATAATTTTGAATGTGGGATCATTCACTGAATAAAATGGTCATTGGAAATCTTTGCTTGTGGCATATGGTGGTGTAACATAGGTTTGTGGTAAGTAAAAAAAATTTAAAAGAAAGGAAGAAAAAGTACCCTTCACAGCCAACTGTCAACCAAGAAGCAAAGGCTGAATTTTAGGCACTTCTTCATAGCAGCCGGCCTGTTCACCCGTGGCACTGGGGCTCCCTTACTGAGATCTTATGCAAGGCACACCTTCCACAGGCTGCAGTTTTGTTTGCAGTTAAGTGGATGTCAAGGATATGTTCCAGCTTTAGAATTTGGTGAGCTGTTTGACAGAGCCTAGAACCAAAAGCTTGCTGGTGCAGAAGCTTAATGGTACAGAGCAAGAGCTCTGAGCATCATATAGACTTGGGTTCAAATCCCAGCTGTCCCTGCCACTGCTGGGCACTCAGCTTCTCAGCATCTCATCTGTGAAATGGAGATAATAATACCTTTGTCCGAAAGGTACTCGGACGTCCGAATAAAGAGTTGCACTGCAAGTACTTAACAGAGTCTGGCCAAGAAGAACTATTCAGAAAGTTAGCTTTTATTATTTCTACCTCAAATGTTTCATGTTTATGCTCTCCATCTTTTGAAGCCTCACCAGTAGAACTGGGATGATTTGTCTGCAAGCTACACGGTAAATAGCTCACAAAGGACGGGTGGTCATTTAATTTATCAAAAGGCATCCATCCCTTTATGTGACATCGGGACCTTGATAGACAATGCCTTCCCCCATATTTCAAGGTGGTTTTATGATACGGCCCCTCTGTGCTTTTGAGAGATGTCAGAGTAGCCCTCTTCTGGACATTGTGTCTCCCTCTTCAAATGAACTCCTTCATAAGCATACGTATGCCGCTGTGTCTTGAAACGCCTTTTCCAAGACATAGTTTCTGGCCCAGATCAGGCACTTTTCCTCTAGCCTGGCTTCTTATAAATTCACTGGAAACAGAAGGAGTTTGTCTGAAGGCTACTAAGGAAGTGGAATTGAAAGACTACATTTGGAAAACTCCAATTCAGCGAGGCTCCATGGAATAAAGTACACATGGGGAATGCCATATAGTTAGAGGCAGCGTCCCTAACGCTTGCAGAGGTCCCTTGCCTTTGCAGGGTGGAGAGGTGGGTGTGGAGTGATGGTGTGCTGGCCCTTCCTTTCCTTCACAAAGCGTGCAGACTCTGCAAGTGCCAAGGCTGTAAGCGGGATCTCTAGGGTCTGGGCATCTCCAATTTCCCATTGTCCTAAAGTTCTCTTTTCTCCCTGAATTTACTGACTATCTCCCTTCTCTCCATTACCTCTCTTCCTTTTTTTTTTTTTTTTTTTTACTGCTTTCTGCTTGGATCCTCCATAGGAATGCCTTGGGGTAAATATGTTTCTCTTCAGTTTTCTTTGAACTAAAAGAATATGGGGAGTGGGTTGGAGGAGGGAGAAAGTATGGTTGAGAGGGAAGGAACTGGCTCACTAAGAAAGGAGTGGTGAGTTTATGTGAGTGGTGTGTTTTCCCTGATATCCGAGAGAACAAAAACTAGGAGTCACCAAGCCTTCCTGGGAACTGATCATTCTTATTGGTTTGGATATGTATTTGGCCTATATGTTGCCTTTTTAGAAAGGTAGATAGACGAACCTACTAAAGTAAAAGAGTTTATAAAATATACAAAGCCCATGGATGCAAGAGGCCATTGATATCAATGTGATACTTTTGGGTTATCTATATTCAGATCTAGAACTGAGTAAAAGCAACTTACAGATCATGGATTGTAACCATTTAAGAGGGTCTCAAAATTCACATTCTAGGCAGTCAGCATTCCATCAAATGTCTTCCTACCTTGCCTTGTATGAAGGAATGGATGGCCTTCGATCTCCCTATTTGGAGGATGGGTATGGCAGGATGGACAGGGTGAAAAGCAGGCAGAAGCCTTGTAGTTCCCATCTGATGTTCTAGATGGATCCCATTTCCTCTGATAGTTGGTGTCATGGTGATCTGGGCCAACGTGAGGAAAGAACCAGAACCTGAGCTCACTATTTAGAGTCTCATTTTCTACCATCTGCATGTTTTACAAATTGCAGTTGTTTGACTTGAATGCAAAGATCTCAGGGGATGGGCAGGGTGGAGAGAGAAATGCAGGTTGATTTATTCATTTCCTTCCTAAAAATAGAAAGATGTATTTTGTCTACTAGGAGCAAACATTTCCGAGAGGCTGAAGAGGGAGGGTCGTTAGCTGTAGGGCAAGGATAAAGGTGGGCGTGGGCTGCCGTTTGGGCCTCCTCCAACTGCAGGCTCTCTGCAGCTCGTGCTAGGTGCAGAGGGCTGGAAATGGGAAGGGCCTGCTGGAAGAACCACTCACACAGAGATAATCGGGGTGTGAGCCAGAGTCCTGGCTAGAAGCCTGCATGACATGCTCTCTCTGGAGCCAGCAGCCCAGCACAGCACGGGTGTCATGTCCCCACCAGCCTTCCTTACCCTGCTCTCCCCTGAACTGTGCAGAGGTGACAAACCTAGAGCTGAAGGAAGGATTAGGTTGAGTCCTCTGATGAGACTTGCTCTCAACCATGGCTCCCTATTCAATTCAGCAAATACTATTTGAGAGCCTTCTACTGAAGACTCCCTAGGCTAGGCACCATGCCGGTCCACAATGGGCTACGGTCCTGTTCCCTAGTCGATTGATCCTCCATTTCCATTTGGTCAGTGTGGTCATGAGCAGCATTGCTCCGGCTGTTAGGGGTAGGAAGTGTTGATTAACATGTGTGCATGGGTGCCTCTGTGGTGTACCTGTGTCTTCCTCTTTGTATGCATGAGTGTGCGTGCATATGAGTGTGTGCACACTGGGGAGTGATTGGAAAATTTTCCCAGAGGGTGGTGTTTGGGGTCTGCTCTGACCCAATTTCAGGCCTCTTGCCCACCTCTTTCCCCCTTCTCCCTGTTGTTAATGTAGTAGTGTGACTGTCACTTTAACGCTCCCCTGTCCTGTGATCTCCCGGGACTTCTCCCCTGCAGAACCAACAAGGGCCGGGACATCAAGACCATCAAGTCCCTGCGGGTGCTGCGGGTGCTGAGACCGCTAAAGACCATCAAGCGCCTGCCCAAGCTCAAGGTAACGTTCGCCAGTTTCTTCCCATCAGCTCCCCTTCATCTAGAGAGAGCAGCCTAGGTGGCCTGCTTTGGGAGAATTATTTCTGGGGATATTCTTTTTGCTCACACAGAGACTGAGATTCTTTTCATCTGCTTGAACTAAGGGTCTGAGTTTCAAAGGAAAATAACCAATATCCTAAGAAATCTATCTCTAAGGACTTTGGCCCCACCCTCTGTGGGAAGTCATAGGAAGAACCCTGTGTGGCTTTATCCTGGAGCCTCCTGTGTCATTAAGGTGGGTCAGACACCAGAATGGAAGGAGCATGAGCCCTGCGTGTTGTGGTCTGCATACTAGGTCAGACCAAGTCACCTGGGCTGGTTTCTCTCCTCATGATTCTAGAGAAAGAAAGAATCTTCTAGCCCTGACCCTTCATATTTTAGAGGCCAATAACTTGCCCAAGGACACAGAGTCATTTTTTGGCACAAGCAGAGAAGAAATGGGAAAGTGAGCTCACACAACTAAGTTCTCCCTGTTGCCAGGACCTGTGTCTTCAGAGGTCTATTATCTGGGTTCTCCTGCCCTCTGACCTGCTCACCCACCCTGAGCTCCTTCCCTGAGCCTTCCTGCCCTCAGGTTGCTGGCTTGTGGAACCTGCCTCTCCCACACACATCCCTTGCTGTTATGGAAGCTGAAGCCTCATGGGAGAAAAGTTCTTCCTTCCTGAATTCCTGTGAATGAGAGCCAGCCACCACCAGGGAGGGAACAAGGGACTCCCCTGCTCCCCAGTTCCTCTTTCACATTGGGTTTGCAGCACCTCTGATATTCCCCACCAATCCCTCCACTGCCACCCCAGCTGCTTCCCTTTCAGCCCTCTGGCTCTGCAGAGAGGTGTTAAACCAACCAGGTTGATCAAAGGCTTAAGACCACAGGAAAGTCTTTTTTGGAGGACCCCTAACTGGCTGAGACATGGCTTCCTCTCAGAGCCCAGGGCCCTGGCCTCCTGCATGGATTCCCGAGGAGAGATACTCATGCTCCAAAGGAAGTGTCCTCACTGCCTGCTCTCCTCCTCCACTGCCCTGCCTTCCCTCCTGGATCAGGCACCTCCCACGGTATCGGGAAATCTTTCACACGCTGTTCATTATAACCCTCCACCTGGTGACGGGCCCCAGCACAGGGCCTGGCCGGGGTCGGTGCCTGTGAACATTCATTCCTTTCTGCCTCACCCCCAGAAAAATATGGCCGGGAGGCCTGGGGCCCTAACCAATGTTGTTAGCTGCAGCCCAGGTCCACTGGTCTCCTCCTCTGAGCTATGTTGGGGTCCTGAGAAGAGCTTGGACAGGATGATGAGATTAGTTAACAGGCTGAAGAAGGCGACCCAACCTTGGTTAATTCCAACTAATTAGGAAGGGCTGGCTCTTTGCTCTGCAGCTCCATAACCTGAGGGAAATGTAGGTGGATCTGATAATTCCACGAGGCTGCATGTCACTCACATTCCCTGCAGTGCTGAACTAATTAAACCAGCAGTGTTCACCCAGCGCTGTGAAGAGGCAACCGCTCAAATGCAGCGCCACCATGGGGCTAGACTCTCCAGTGAGCTAAACCTACAAACCTAGAAAATAACCTAAAAATGGTTTGAAATGTGTTGAATTCCCATGTAACTCTTCATGGCTTAGGGCCTACAGTGGATTCTTCAGAAGGAGATTCACTGCCTTGAACTGAAGTGCAAGTGCCAGATTCTGTCCATCTGGTCCTCCCATCTCTAAGAGAGGGTGGCTCTTACCCCTTCCCACATCACCTGTTGAATCTTCATCCCCAGCACAGCCAGCTTTAAACTAGAGAACATTTACGTGAAGTGTGGAATGTAATTGGGGTAAATGTGTGAACTTATTCCAAAATATCATTAAAATGAACAAAGGTGATAGTTTATTATCACTCCCTGATCTATTTGGAAAGGCTAAGAGAAAGCAATACATATTCAGTGTATAAATCAAATCTAAGAATGTGCCCCAAATAGATGAAGTTACGGATAAGCTATTTAACGCCTAAAACAGGCTAAATGATTTCAAGGATCCCTTTTCTGGAATAAATTTCTATTTCACACTAAGTGGAATGCACGTAATAGGATTCCACAAAGGACTCCCTCCCCTGCCTGATACCATCTGGTCTCTACTGCTTTGGGTTTCCTTTCAGATTCAGAACATGTGTTCCCCTCCTAAATTATAGGTTCCTGCAGTCATGACCAGCTTAGAAAACAGGTCCGAATCCCATGAGTGTCACTTCTTACTAGGGTGATATCTCCTGGGGCACCTTCTCAGTGGGCTGGCTGGTGGTAGTGTGGGTCCAACTCAGCTGTAGGCAAATACACAGGCCATTCCAGGGATTCACACACCATGGCTCTTTTTTCTGTTCACAGGCTGTCTTCGACTGTGTGGTCACCTCTTTGAAAAATGTCTTCAACATACTAATTGTCTATAAGCTCTTCATGTTCATCTTTGCTGTCATCGCAGTTCAACTTTTCAAGGGCAAGTTCTTCTATTGCACAGACAGTTCCAAGGACACAGAGAAGGAGTGCATGTAAGCGCCACCAGCACATACCACTCACTTTCTGCTAAAGTGTGTTCTGCCAAGGTCCACTCAACCCTTTACAGATAGGTCTTTTCTTTCTCCCTTTCTTAAATCCATTCCTCTTTTGGGAAAAAAGGCAAAATAAGAAGTTGCTACATTTTGAGTGAGTACCTCTTTTGTGTCAGACATGGAACATAGCATTTCGCATCAGGTTTTAATTTTAAATCTTTCTAATGACCTTTTGAGATAGGTTTTATTTGGGCATTATAGGTGTGGAAGCCTAAGCACAGGAAGTTTAAGGAAGTTGCTCAAGGTTATACAGTGACTAGTGAAAGGATTAGGATTTAATCTTCCATGTCTGTTGGGCACCAAATCTCATTTTTATTCCATGATAATACACTGCCTTAATAAAATCCCCTCTTGCTTGCGTTTGAATGCTGATAATTACTACTGTACATTATCGAAGTCCCTAGAATTTCTTTGCTCTTCCATGAGCTATAGTGAAGAGGTTCTGGTTCACTTCTGCTCTGGTTTTAGAGGAAACTATGTAGATCATGAGAAAAACAAGATGGAGGTGAAAGGCCGAGAATGGAAGCGCCATGAATTCCACTATGACAACATCATCTGGGCCCTGCTGACCCTCTTCACCGTCTCCACAGGGGAAGGATGGCCTCAGTGAGTGATTGGTTTGGCTTGGCATGCTTGTCTATGAGCTGGGCTAGGGCCATGTGTTTGCCTTGAGAAGTTGATTTGAGATAAACAAGGCTAACCCTTTGTTATTGTACCAAGGAAAGTAAGTGGTTATGAGTAGGTGAGACGGGCAGGAGAGAGGAAGAATGAAAATCCTTCAAGCAGGAATCAGGAGGGAGCTGGCGAAGTCAGGGAAATATTTGAAACACAGTGTTTCAGCCCATGATCAAGGAGGTGAATAGAGCCATCTGATTCCTACAGAACAAATGAGTTTTGAACAGCTCTCCGCACCGTAGGAGAGTCCCTGAGGATGGTTTTAGACAGAATTATCCTCCGAGTTGGCCCTGGACATGAGGGTCAAGGGTTAAGGATGAGGTGGCAGAACCCAGAGATGCTTTCTGTGGTCATACCTCACATGTCAAAGACAACAGAATGCGGTTTTTATGCTGCTCGTAGCTGCAGGCTTATTTTTTCAGAGACTTGGCAGTAACCAAGACACCACTTTCTGGTGGCAGCAAAATGCCAAAGGGAAATTCAGGAGTCTCTTGGTACTTTATGACAACCTCAACTGTAAAGTAATGTCACTCTGGTGTTTAGGAGTTGGATGCATGATGGCACCGGGGCTAGAAAGAGCAGTGGATTGGGGGTCACTGGACCTCCACCAGCTTGGTTGTGGAGCCCCAAATTCACGGAGGATCCACAAAGTTTAAAAAGTCAGATAAGAAAATACAGTAGATGGCACATCTGCTAATGAAGGCTTGAGTCACAGCAGCTGCCAAGATCGCCGTCCACCATCCGTGCCCTCTCATTCTGTCCCCAGAGTTTTGCAGCATTCTGTCGATGTGACAGAGGAAGACCGAGGCCCGAGCCGCAGCAACCGCATGGAGATGTCCATCTTTTACGTGGTCTACTTTGTGGTCTTTCCTTTCTTCTTCGTCAACATCTTTGTGGCTCTCATAATCATCACCTTCCAGGAGCAAGGGGACAAGATGATGGAGGAGTGCAGCCTGGAGAAGAACGAGGTGAAACGAGGGGTCTGGAGTGTAGGGCAGGGGTGGCTCTGGAAAGGACTCTCAGACCAGCAGTGTTAGGAGGAAGACAGAATGCTCTCCACTTTATTGTGAATTAGAGAGAGAATTAGGGGGAAGTGAATTAGCCAGTCATTAAATAAATGTTTTTGGAGTGTCCGCTCTGTTTAAAGCCCAGGTATGAGACACAGAGAACTGGGAGGGATGTAAGGTGTTCAAGATGCAGCCCCTACGTTTATGTGGCACATCATCTGGAGGTGGGGGTGAAAGACGTGTGCCAACATTATAACGTTAGCACGTCTCCTTCCCTTCCTGCATCCCTCAGTGGTGTATATTTGCTGTAAGGGCAGGGAACCTGTCTAACTTATTACTGATTTTGTGGTAACAAGTGTAGTTCTGGCACATTGTTTTTATTCCTGGAACTGAACTAGAAATTGTTAGAGTCTATAAGAGAAATGCAAATAAAGTGCTATGGGAATGCACAGAGAGATAGATTTTTACTTCTGACTGTGAGCTTCCTGCCCAAATATCTAAGTCTTGTGCTGTGTAAAAGGACATTACTAATAACCATCAAGTCCTTACCACATGGGACTGAACCCTTCTAGTTCTGTGTATTCAGTTAAGGTGACACCTCACCTGTAGCTTTGTCCAGATAATTTCTTTTGCTGCTTTTACCTCTGCTTGCCCAGCCCTAGCCTCTTCTCACACACCGTCCTCTTCTTCTAGCCATCTAACAGAGAGCTCACCAGTGTGCGAGGTTTAGGGACTCTGAGCTTGGCTAATCAGTGTGACTCTCCTGCAGAGGGCGTGCATCGACTTCGCCATCAGTGCCAAACCACTCACCCGCTACATGCCCCAGAACAGGCACACCTTCCAGTACCGCGTCTGGCACTTCGTGGTGTCTCCATCCTTTGAGTACACCATCATGGCCATGATCGCCCTGAACACCATCGTGCTGATGATGAAGGTGAGAAGGTGGTGGCTGGGAGGTACTCGGGCAGGCTGAGCCTTGGCAACTGTCCCCTCGCAGGCACTTGTGTGTGTGCCCGAGACACTGAGAAAACACTCCAGCTTACCCGTCTGTTGCCTCCTCACCTACTTTTCCATCGTGGAATTTCTCTTTCATCTTGTCTCCATCAACAGCCCAGCCTTTGGGTCTTTGGGGCAAAATGCAGTGAAATATATAGTAGCAGTCCAGGAACTCTGAAAGCAAAGGTTGGTGATGGCAATCAGACGCACACAAGGGTGGAAGTGTCAGGAGATGTAGATGATCATGGGGTTCTAAAAGAGAGTCGGAAGAGGTTTTTAATACGAAACGGTAATGTAATTAACTCTAGGAAATGTTTCTGCCCCTCTCACCTTCAGCTCTAGGAAGACTGGTCATTTTGCTAATAAGACCTGTGTTTTCCTCTGTTTTGTTTTGCTCCATAGGATGTGTGCTTCTCCTCTCTAGCCCTAGATGACTGTCCTCCTGCATCATGCACCAGAACGTCCCCCAAGGGCAGGGACGTGAGATGGCCAGCCTCTCTCATGGACCCTCTCACCTTTAGGGGTTTGATTCTTTCCTCTTTTCTCTTCCTGGCAGTACTACTCTGCTCCCTGTACCTATGAACTGGCCCTGAAGTACCTGAATATCGCCTTCACCATGGTGTTCTCCCTGGAATGTGTCCTAAAGATCATTGCGTTTGGCTTCTTGGTATGTCATGGAATTGATCCCGGCATCATTCTTGTCTTCCCTTCTGTTTGGGTACATTCCCAGCCTTTGTTGGAAGGGAGGGCGGTCACCGCTATTCCAGAAAGGGTTCGCACACCTGCCCACCTAATTGTGGGCTTGTTTCGACTGCTCAGAAAACTGCCATAGAGACAGGATGATGTGTGAGGGTGTTAGGAGAAAAGACAAAGAGAACCAGATCCCCAGCTCTGTACCCATCTAGTCATCAGCTCTGTTCTTGTCAAAGTCTGTCAGTTGTCAAGGGGCGACGATCATTGAGTCTTACTAGAACTTAGTAAGATTTATCTGTCAGGAAGAGCAAAACAAGGATTGGACTAATAAATCTGAGTGCTTATTTACTGGTGAAAGGTTTAAAATCTTATAACTCAAATGGGAAAATATCTGTCCTGCTTAGCCTCAAACATAGCAAATAATAGATTTTACCTAGTAGTCCTCCTCCCTTTAGTTACATGAAGAGTAATTTCTGCCACTAAAAATAAATGTTTAGTACTTAAGCTTTCAAAGGCTAATGGCCTTTAAAGTGTGTGTATGAGAGAGAGAAAGAGAGAGTGAGTAAGTATGGGGTCGGGGGGGGGCAGTTTCTGGAATTGGTTTGGGGAGGGTTGGGTTGAGTTTTTCTGGCATGAGTCCTCCTTCTACTTCTCCTCAGCTACTAATTATAGTTGTTTGGCAGATTCTCGCACCTGCTATCAAGAGTGTTAAGCAAACCTAGCCCTTCACTTCAGTGTCCTGTCAACAAAATAATCCTCTCTGCCACCCTTGGCTCAGTGTTTACAGTGAGATCAGTGGGCTGCAGATAAACCCACCCAACAGCTGTTTCATACTTATTTTGTGTGTGAACTACCATTTCAAATTATATGTATACGGCTTTCCGTGCAATAAGAGAAACTCAGCTGATTATCTGACTATGGGTTTGTCTGGTGGCAGCTTGAACAGGGACTCTGGCCTCGGCTTGATGGTTGTGAGTGTTGATGGTGGGGATTGCTTCTGGTTTCCTGGTGGTTCTTTGAAAAGTCATTGATTTGATGGTTTGGGGAGGAGAGTTGAAGGGAACCCATTGCAGGTGGCTGTATTGTTGTTGTTTGACTCCCTTTTGAGTCTTGGAGAAATAAAGAAAAGTAAACTACCAGCAACAAAGATGCCATTATAATACAGTCTGGCCCTGAGCAGGAGGAGCAGGGGGTGGGGGAAGCCTGTGTACAAACAGGGAAAGTTTTTCTCTGCATCTTGATTATTTGCATGTTGGATTGACATCATCTGTGACCGAAGTCCCCAATTCTGTGTCAAATTATGGTGAATGCTGAATACATGCTTATGGGCTTAACTAGATGATTCGGCCCCAAAGCCTGCCTCCTTCCCACCTTAACCCCCGTATTTTCATTCAAGGTCTAGAAGCATTGTCACACTATAAAAGGCACCACGAGTCCCGAATAAGTCTTTTCATTGATACAGTACTGTAGATTTTCAGAACGCCCTAACATATACTGTTTTGTCAGATCTTCTCAATGACTCTGAAATAGGCATGGCGGAAGCTGTCATTATCGTTGTTGTTATTTTAAATGAGGAAATTGAAGTTCAGAAAAATTGTGTCACTTTCTGAAGAATGCAGAATAAAAGGCCGTAGAATTGGAAAGTGGAGTGGGAGTAGAAAAGGAAGGAAGAGGAAAAAGAAAGAGGGAGAGAACTGACATATATTGGTTGTCTACTAAGTACCAAAAGCTTTATGTATCATTCATTTTAGCTTCATAAGAACTCTATTAGATGGCCATTATGGTTTTCTTCTTATACGGATGAGCTAGGGCTCAAGAAGATTCAGTACTTTGCACAAGGTTACTAAAAGGCAGAGCCAGTGTTCAGATCCTGGTCTCTCTGGCTTCAAAGCCCACACTTTGTCCACCATAATCTACTAGTCTGTACTATGCTATGCTGTGCTCTACCATACTGTATTGTAAGGCCTCCTCTACTGGAATCTAGGGCTTCTGTCCCCTGAGAGCTAGTTTTATATTCTAGCTCTTATATAGGGACCTAACCAAGAATTAGGAAGCTCACCCCAGGTTGGTAATAGGAGAGCACTGAGAATTGAGGGACTCAGAGACTCAACTTGACCCCACTCCTGAGGTAGTCATCCTTAACAACAGTGAGTTTGTGAGGCTGTGTGCTTAGTTTCTGTACATGCCTGGCAGGTGCCTATGACTTTGGAATCAGACAGGCCTTTCTAAGCCTCAGTTTTCTCATTCATAAAAGGAGGATAACAATAGCTGCCATATAGCCTTAGATACTGTGTGTGTGTCCCATGAGGGAGTATACCTAAGGTGGCTAGTCCTGAATAGGTGCTCATAAACGTACCTTCTCTCTCCCCAGGACATTTCTCTCTTTATCGCCTATCTCTACCCATTCTTCTTGCTAGCCCTACCAGTCAGTAATTTATGAGGTATTTATCACTACCTACTTAGAGCATCCATGGGAGGAATACATGAACTGAAAGAATGCCAAGGGAGGACCTGGCACAAAATCTGGCATGTGTAGCAAGGATTCATGAATGCCAGTTGTGGGGATGGAAGAGGGTGTGTTTTGCAGTGCTCTGAGGGTCTCTTACAGGAGGTGCCACCCAAGGGCAAGTGGGTAACGTTTGGGAGTCCCAAGTGTTCTGTTTCTTTTAAGGAATATAGTCCAAGGTCTGTTTTCACCGGAGCACTGGAAATGGGAGCAGAACCCATTTTCTCTATTAAGCTTAATGTTGGCTGGCTGGTGCCTTATCCAGGTCCTTTACTTCTTCGTTTCCTTTAACCCACTCATTCTATTACTGCTTCCTTGTATTTTATTTAGTTACACCTCCTCAAAAGGTGTAACGGAGCAGGGAAAGAGGGGAAAGATGAGTTTGTTCATCCTACTGCCAATCAGAAGTTGGTGTGAAAAGGCTCAGTGGAGTTAGGAAGAGATTTTTGACACATCTTTGATCTTTAGTCACTTAGGACATCTCTGTGACTTTTATTGTTAGTTGAAAGTCAGAATTGTATATTTATAGGGTCACATGATACTATATAAATAATAATTTAAAAGTTATAGAAAACCTTAGAGTAATACTGTAAATAATTTTATTGTCTTGTAGGTGACAATTATGATCTTTCATTTTTGGACATCAAAATGTTCTAGGCCACAAATCTCTTTCTTACATATTTTTATGTAATTTTACATTAAAAAATCTTACATTTTTCTAATGTAGCTTTTTAGTGACAGCTTCAAAAACAAGGTCTCCAAATAGTGATGAAACTGCTTCCCAAATGAGAAACGCTCATATTAGTGAAGGAAAAAACAGCATTTTTGGTTAGAAATAGGAAACTAAAGCCAAAGTTAGAATGAACTTGTCCTGGAATTGACAAGTTTTAATTCCAAGTGACAAAGTTATGTCATGAAAGATGTGTTTTTTTCCATTTTCTCCTGTGTTTTCTTTTCTTTTTTTCCTGATGCTCCCATGGCTGCATTCACTTGGCAGAACTATTTCCGAGACACCTGGAATATCTTTGACTTCATCACCGTGATCGGCAGTATCACAGAAATTATTCTGACAGACAGCAAGGTGAATGGCTCCTTGATCCTTCTCTTTAGGCTTGGCCCTGGAGTTGCATTAAAAAAAAATTCTCTGCACATTCAGTCCATTTTTAGCTCCACAAACCCAATGTGCAGCCCCCTATTCACTTCCTCATTCCTGAGCTTTTGCCAGAAAATGGGAACATTAGATGGTGCTGGATCTCATGGAAGGCTTGGTCCCATTTGCACGACTCAGATAGCAGCCATCCAATGGGGGTGAATGGGATAGAGGGCCCAGGAGAGGCCGAGTGTGCACAGTGTCCTGCTAGATTCTTTGGGAGACACAAAAGAGGCACAGGGTCTTCGCCCTCAGAGTTGTTAGACCTGAACTGTTTCCCTGAAATGGTTCACCCTAAGGAAGACTTGGAGAGTTCATCACAAGTCTTTGAATATTGGAGGGCCGTCATGTGCAATAGAGATTGTTAGGTCTGCCCTCTGGCATCCAAGTGCAGAGTTAGGACCACTTAGAGAAGACTGAGGAGGCCAGTTTTATCAGTTGTATATGGGGCATCCGTCTGTGGTACTTCCATGCCTTCCTTCTGGGAATAGAGGGCAGGCCTGGGGAGGCTCTGAGAGATGGTCCCCACTGGCCCATCAGCTGAAAATGGGGTTAAAAACAAAAGACAGCATCCATGTTCTATTCTATGATCTGAATGAGAGATAAATACACAAATACCAGTGCTTAGATGTTCTAAATGACCATAATGTCACTAATGATATGTTTCCTTTTGATCCACCAGCTGGTGAACACCAGTGGCTTCAATATGAGCTTTCTGAAGCTCTTCCGAGCCGCCCGCCTCATCAAGCTTCTGCGTCAAGGCTACACCATCCGTATTTTACTTTGGACCTTCGTGCAGTCCTTTAAGGTAAAGGGCACAAGCTCCTCCCCTCTGAGGGTTGCAGCGGCCCTGTCACATCAGACAGCACACCAGGCAATGCAGCATGATTCCACAAGTCCCCTCACCTCTGGGGATGGGCGTTTGTCAGAAGCATTAGATAAACACAGCAGTTCTTAGTTACAACACAACTTGGCCAGGCAGCGATTAGCTTATGACTAATTGGCTAGAATCTCATGCTAAAAGATCACCCCAACTTTGTAACTCAGTTACCTTCTCTGTCCACTGAGGCAGGGGGCTCGTTTTGTGAGGTGTGCTCCCTCCCAAGGTATTTCAATATGCCCTGAGCAATCCCATCCACGGGCAGAGCCAGCCACCTGTAGTCACATATCCTCTGCATTTTTCAGGGATTCGTCAGTGGCTTTATTTCACAGAACGGTTTTTCAAAGGACTCCTTGAGTTGTGTTTTATAACAAGATGATTCATACCAGTCCCACCCATGTCATCATTAGTGTGTATTTCCTGAACCACTGAATATATGCCATGCTAATGGTTACCTCTGCATCCCACAAACCAGTAGGGTATCTGGGCAAGGTTAATATGGTGAGCTTCTTTTGAATGATCTCATGGAGCCATACAGAGATGTACATGTAATAAACAAGTTAAAAATTGATACCTGAGATCCACTTTAATGGCAGAGACTTCCAGTAAAAGAAGTTTTCCAAACATATTTCACTATCTTCAAGCTCTAGCAAATATAATTAGTTTGTTTTTCAGCTTTGGGGGACATCAATGCTGCTCAAAAGCCTACTCTTTTCCTCCTATCAAAAAGAGTCTTACAATGAATGTACTTTAAAAATATAGTTGATGAAATTGATTCAAAGATGAAAAATCATGAATTTATTGAATTGCCTTCTTTATTTTAATTGTTTGTACATTTTAATTACAAATTGAACTAAAGAAAGCTTGTCAGTGAATTCATGGTTTCTTGTCCCTTGAAAGGGACTTCATGCCACACCATCATGACTGATTTACTTCTTCAGCAAAGTCCTGGGGATCTGAGATGGGAGGCCAGTTGTAAGGATGCTCAGGGTCGCACGAGCAACCTTGACATTTTTATTGGATTCAGATAATTGTTTGTTGCTATGACTCCCACAGAGGTGTCACCTCAATGAAAACTATTTCTCCAAAGCTCAATAACAGGAGAAATCAAAAACCTTAGCAAGAATTTACCATTTGAGTCTCGGGTGGATCTGGATTTAGAATTTGAAACACAAGATGGTCTTAAAATCTTTTTATAGAGGCCTGTGCAACAAGTTACAGTTGTTAGTGAGTCTCTTAAGAAATATGTGTCAGCCTGTCGTATTCTCATGATCACTGATTCTCTGTAGAAGTGTATACTATCGAGGGTAAAGAAAAGCATGTCAAAAATTGATGACCAAATGGTTGGCTTATTCCAGTGAATAGAGAGAGAACAGTGAAGACAGCTGAATCTGCCTCCAGGTGACACTGTGATGGATGGGTGCAGCCCTGAGACACAGTGTAGAAGTTGTTTTCTTGAAGCTGGTTTAATAAAGGCTGCCTGTGCGCATACACAGCAGAAAGTAACACTGTGTAAACAGCGTTGCCCCTGCCTCTACCTTCCCCAGCCCCACCCTGAGCATCACCCAGTTCTCCACCACTGACCCCTACTCAGTTCTTCTGTCTTCCTTATTTTGTGTTGGAATTTACAACATGACAAGAAGAGAGATCAGGATGACTGTTTGGTCCTCTCCTCAAAGCTGGGAGAGAAACCTGCCTCCCTACTCTTTCCTTTCAGCAGATGGTGTCTTCACCTGCCCCCTTGGGATGTAGTCGCTCCTCACAGATCTTAAGAATCAGCACTCCACTGGAGAAGGGATTCTCCCACCAACTCTCAATTGCATTTTTTATACATTTATTTATTTATTTATTCATTCATTCATTTATTTATGGCTCGGGTCTTCATTGCTGCGCAGGCTTTTCTCTAGTTGCGGTGAGCGGGCGCTACTGTTCGTTGCGGTGCGCGGGCTTCTCATTGTCATGGCTTATCTTGTTGTGGAGCACGGGCTCTGGGCGCACAGGCTTCAGTAGTTGTGACACGTGGGCTCAGTAGTTGTGACTTGTGGGCTCTGGAGCGCAGGCTCAGTAGTTATGGCGCACGGGCTTAGTTGCTCTGCGGCGTGTGGGGTCTTCCCGGGCCAGGGCTTAAACCCGTGTCCCCTGCATTGGCAGGCAGATTCTTAACCATTGCACCACCAGGGAAACCCCTGTATTGCATCCTTTTTTTTTTTTTTTTTTTTTTTTTTTTGCGGTACGCGGGCCTCCCACTGCTGTGGCCTCTCCCGTTGAGGAGCACAGGCTCCGGATGCGCAGGCTCAGCAGCCATGGCTCACGGGCCCAGCCGCTCCGCGGCATGTGGGATCCTCCTGGACCAGGGCATGAACCCGTGTCCCCTGCATCGGCAGGCGGACTCTTAACCACTGTGCCACCAGGGAAGCCCCCCTCTATTGCATCTTAATGTTATCCTTTATTCAAGTTGTAAAAGTCTCCCAGGGCTCTTCATTTAGTTAGCTTTATTGATAAGCTCTGCCTGGTTCATGCAGTCTGAAAGCCTTCAATTGCTCTCTGGGGAGTTGTGCTGTGCACACTCGAGAGAGAGTGGAGACTTGGAGTTGCACAAACTGCCAGGGAGGCTTCCTGGGTGGTAAAGCAGAGGGGCTTCCATGTCAGCACTGAGATCACCCCAGAATTATAATGCCCACCCTGGCCTCCAAACCAAACTGCCCTGTGTCTCCATCCTCTCCCAGCCACCAGGGGCAGTTCCCTGCCTCCTGTCTCTTCCACTCGCCCTTTCACCCCCATCAGTAAAGTGTTGTCATCCCAGAGTGACAGTTAACTTGCACAGTATGGAATTTTGTGTCATGTGGCTTCATGGCAGGGTTTTGTGATGGCTCACACTTTGAAAGCCTTTTTGGAATTTTGCGTGACACAGAATGAAAGGTCAGGACACTTCAACATCGGAAGAAGATGTTTCATCAGAGCTTGAAGGAGCCTGCTAGGAACTGACCAGCAGCTGAGACCCCAGCCATTTCATTTTGCTTCCAAATGCTCCGTTATGGACCTCACATTGAGCGAGGGTTGGGAAGGGTAATACAGGGATTTGGGAGCCAAAGCTAGATGCTTGCTGTGTAATTTGCATCACAACTGCTCAGGTTATTAATATTCTGCATACAGAGTGGGATGAATCCCAATCCCAAGAAGTTTTCCCAGCTCTCCCTTGGATATATGGGCCACACACTTGTGGGTCAGGGAATATTCTCGACAGAGGGGAAATTACAAGCCTCTCTGGGGCCACCAGCTTACATATCTGTCAGAGGATGTGGACATCTGCAAAAGTATGGAATCCCCAAATAGAACATCCCGGGTAAATAGAGAGCCCCAGCCCTGTGTTTTAAGTCAGTCTCAGGACAAGAGACTGCCCGTGCTGCAGGTTGTTGACCCTGGAGCTGCCTGCCTTTAAATTCATGGTCGTGTCTCTGCTTTCTTTCCAGGCCCTCCCCTACGTCTGCCTTCTGATTGCCATGCTTTTCTTCATCTATGCCATCATTGGGATGCAGGTGAGAGGGTGCATCAGGGTTCTGGTGGGGGACACTTGTTGCCCAGGTTGTCTCTGGCTTTCTAGCCTCAGCCTACAGGATTGAGATCCTTTCAAGAATCCCTTCTTGCCCTGAGGCTCACTCCCAAGATCTTGTTGCAGTATGACCTTGGGCATTCACATGTGCAGGGTTCCCCACTCGGGTTGCCCAGGTGGTCAGGGTGGTCTGATACAGGGGCTTCCTCTGAGGTTGTCAGGTCATGGTGCTGCCTCATAAGCAGCTGGACTCCAGTGAAGATGACACCGCCGTTCTTAGCCAGAGGGGTTTCCCCCACGAGGCTAAGGATAGGGTGAGGCTCGTTGATGATCCATATCTCAGGACCCTCCCATATTTGAGCCAGACCTAAAAGAAGCTCAGGTGGTGGTTCTTCTGCAGACAGCAACACAAAATGTATGCGAGTTACATCCCAAATGGCTGAGATTGATGCCCTAAGACCCACCACTGGGAAGAGCTCAGAGTTCCTGGCAGTGTGCCCAATCCTCAGGAAACCCAAGGGCCACATTCCAGCTGATGCCTGTCAAAAGACCACGCAGGTCGCTGGATGGTTCTCCTTGGTTACCACATCCTTTCCAGTTTCGGAATTGAGAAGTGGATGAGGTTCCCACCCTGGGTACTTATGCAGGTAACCAGAAGCCCGCTGAGCAGAAGAGGCCAAAAGATCTTTCAAAGGCAGCTGTCATTTGTGGTGGGTGAACTCCTACCCTAAACAACCAGCAGCACATCCCATGCACCTGTCTAGTTGGACACACAGGCTCTCTGCTGGGCTCCGAGAGGCTGATTTTCTGACTTGGAGATTTGGAGACTAAACCCCAGCGTAGGACCTCAGCCAAGTGGGAGTTTCTGCAGTCAGGTGGTCTGGCTGCCTTGAACGGCCAGCTGCCTTCTCAGTGGTGGCTGCCATCTGGAGCCACTGCATGCATCCCCCAGGCTTGACATGTCAGCAGCCCTTTCGAGCGCTTCTCTGAAATGTCTTCTTTTTGTTCCTCTCTCTTGCCTGCACTTCCAAATTTTGTTCATCTTCTGATCCCATTACTGGAGAGTTTTATTCTCCAAAAATACAATAGAATGTCAAGTGTCAAAAAATGTGAGATCTGGTTGAAAAGTAATGAGTTCTCCTTCACAGAGGATATTTCGGTAGAGCTTTAATGATGATGTCAGAAGTGGGTGCAAGCTGAATCCCAGCTGAAGTGGAAGATTGGCTTGATGACTTCTATTAAGTCCATCCAAACTCTCAAATATTTGATTCTAGAATTAAAATGTTCTTGAATGGCCAAATGAAACTTGATTAAATTAGGGTTCTTTTTTTTTTTTTTTGGTCCATGCTTAAAATAGTTCTTATCCCCTTTTCATCTTCCAGCAAAATAAACTAGAACAACACCATCTCTAATACTAACCTGTTAGTAATACTACTGATGATGATGATAATACCATTTACCATCACTTGAATTCCTGAGTGTTCCAGACACTGTGCTAAATAGATATTCTTACCCACTCCTGCCTCCCTTTCTCTCCCTCACTTTATCTCTCTCCCTGCAAATATATATATTACACACACACACACACACACACATACACACACACCACACACACACACACACACATACACACACACCACACACACAAGATACATTTCTGATGTATTCAGGAATGATGTGAAAATGTTTATATGTGGGTTTCATCGTCTCCACTGTTGCTTAGCGTGGTTAAGTAACTTGTAACATACTCAAGATCTCAGATAGTAAGTGGGAGAGCTGGGTTTAAATCTCAGCTCTGTCTGCTCTGCAGCCCATGTTCCTACTGCACTGCAAGTTCTCTGCACTGTCTCTTTTCCCGCCAACAAGCAAATACAAGTATTTCTCTGACCCTTTAGTGGGAGATAGGAGTTCTTCAGTTGTGAAATTGCGATATTTACAATAACCGCAATGTGTAATAATTTATTGCCCTTAGACTTATTTCCAAAAAATAAGATCACTGCTTCCATTCCACCAAGACATGAATGCCATTCCCACTGTGACTTACCTTTAGCTGGCCATCTTCATCCTGTCCCATGACGGAGACCCCACACCACACACAAAGCAGATACCTAGCTTGTACCTAGAAAGGTTGTGTCTCATACAGTCATAACAAAGCAGAGGGAACCACACAAACAGAAAAGCAAAAGGAAAGTAGACAAGCATTGGAAAGATATAAATAGCAATAGGAGGTATCTGTGAGAAGCACCATTATTCTGAACTTTCAAGGGCTTCTTAGAAGAAGAGAGCTTTGCAGAGAAATCTGAAGATGGAAGGAAGGAGTAACTTGCTGGGTTTGGGAGAGTCCTGGAGCTACAGGCTTCCAGTCTCAGCTCCACCACTGACCAGCTGTGCAAACTTGGTCAAGTCACTGAACCTCTCTGGGCCTTGACCCCATCACCGGTGCAGTAGAGGAGTTGGATAGATAGCTTTACAGATCCATTTTAGTTCTAAAGTTCTGTAATCCCAAGTGAAACAGATTTAAGCCTATACTTTCATTAAGTGTTCCGATGGGTCTCATCAAACCTTCTTTCTCTTCTGTACCCTTTCCTTTTGATGTAGGAGATTTGGGTTAATGACAAGGACTAAGTGAAAAGCTTTTTACAAAGGTGGAAAAACTTAAACACCACCTTCATAATAAATATACATTATTGGCTTGACAGTAGTTCCTTGACTATTACAGACATAACTTTTGTAAAGTCACAGTGTGCCCTCCAGCTAGTTCACGATTGGGTAAGGTATTCAAGAATGTCGTAAAGAGGAAGACTAATGATGGCTTCAGGAGTGTCACAGGGAGGAAATACACTGTAAGTTGTGTGTGTGTGATGAATCAGGGATACATTATGGATTTTGAGTTAAGTGGGTGTAAAGAAAGACAGAAGGGGATGTGAACATGGGCAAGGATATATGACAGTTTCCTCCTGGGGCATCCAGAACTAGGTTTGATTGTTTGGGTGGGATTTTTTTCAGTGCTACTATTTGTCTGACTGGGGGCCCTCAGCCTTATCTCCCTCCTTCCCTTCCTCCCCAGCACTGCCTAGCTTGCCACCTCCATTCTCCCTGAGAGACAAGTAGTATTTAGGTTTTGAAAATCAGCGTTGAGAACAAATTCCCCAAGCAGGTGTCAGTGGGAGCTATTTGAGCAAAATAGAAGAGACTGTTCCTCAATTGCACATTCTAGACACTGTTGGAGTGGGGGGGAAATGTGTTCCATTTAGCACATATTAGGTAAACTGAAGTAGGTTAAATACAGGCTGAAAATAATCTCAAAAGGCCAGAAAAGTGACCTGTAAGCCTTCGGTTGTACAAACATTGCTTCGTGAGAGTAGATCCTGAGATCTGAATCATGTCTGGGGAGGAAAGTGCACGTGTAAGGGCACCCTTCCCATCTAGAGAGACATGGGATCGACCTTCGATCCAGACAGCACTGTGTCCGAGAGCTCATCATTATTCACTGTAGATAAAGATCTCTGACTTTTCCCTCTTTTTTTCACATGAAGTTGCACAGTGACCTCATTCTAAGCCCAGAGACCCACAGCAGATTAGTTAACTCACTCTATAGCCAGATCTGCCCAAATCCGTTTTCTTTTTCCTTTTCCAAGTATCCAGTTTTCCAGACTTTCTTCATCCTATTGGCCTGGACTTGGTGTGTGTTCATTCTCATGGACTCTGGGTTATAGATGTATCACACTTCTGAGATGTGACTCTCTGGATGGGAACATATCCAAGGAAGATAGAGATACCCCTCTCTGACTTAAACTGCTTGCAAATTCCAGGGCAGCATCTGCCTATTTATCCTTTATAAGGGATAAATCACATCTTGTGCAAATACAAGTGTTCTCATCATTACCAGCTGAGACAGGAAAAGGTGGGGGGTAACTCGTTCCCTGCATGCCTATTATAGGGTAATGTCTTTGACGGACTGCTTGAGTACCATAGTGAGTAGGTATCATAGAAATAAAAAGACCAAATTAGGTGTGGGAGGAACTACACCTAAGCAGAATGGCTTTCAAAGATCTTGCCTTCCGTGGTCCTTGCAAGCATTCATCCTCTTGGCTTCACTGGAGAATATAACTCTTCCCGCATATCAGGCCAAGAACGTGGGGTCTACCAGCCTTCCTGGGTTTTGAGTTGTCTGCTTCATGGTTAGGCCAGTGGGAGGAGCCACGCATGTGAATTCACCAAGCCTGCAGGTGCATCTAATATCCTGCGCTGGACACATCCCACTGCTCAATAATGCTCAGGGCTTTCTGTTGTTTTTCTCATCCAGGTCTTTGGAAACATAAAATTAGATGAGGAGAGTCACATCAACCGGCACAACAACTTCCGGAGCTTCTTTGGGTCCCTCATGCTACTCTTCAGGTACCTGGATCCGTAACTGTGGTGGCTGGAGCTCTCCTGCGAGAGAGAAACAGTCGGCCTGCCTCTTCCGCCCGTTCCCCTTTGTCTCTGCTCACTCTGCTCCTATGAGGATAGACAGTGAGATGGGGGCGGAAGCAGGGGCAGGACCTCCGCAAAACTGCTCCGATGGCTTGACTTCTTTGACTCAGTAGTCAGTTTGCAAAATGCAGTTTCAGCACATCCTCCAGGGCTTTGAGAAGGGGAAGGTGAGGATGGATTGCAGGCCAGATTCCATTTAAGGGCTGAACCACGGATGACCAGGTTTACGTGGGGCCTTAGAGAGTCCCACTGCCCTCTCTACCACTGTCAACAGAAGATGGAGAGGCAGTGGGTGAGGTGGCAGAGCCCAAGAGAGACCTCACTGGTGCTCCATCGCACTCGAAGGAGGCTGAGCATGAGAGGAACCTAGATGGGTGAGTCGGGAAGAGTGCTGAGGAGAGTCTAGGACACGCAGACCTGCTGCTACTAACCGAGTTGTCTTTTGGGCTCAGGAGTGCCACGGGCGAGGCCTGGCAGGAGATAATGCTGTCGTGCCTCGGGGAGAAGGGCTGTGAGCCTGACACCACCGCACCCTCAGGGCAGAGCGAGAGCGAGCGCTGTGGCACCGACCTGGCCTACGTGTACTTCGTCTCTTTCATCTTCTTCTGTTCCTTCTTGGTGAGCGGCAGTGTGCTCTTGGCTTGAGATGTGGCCCAGTCCCCCCACTCTGATAAAAAGACGAGAGGTTCGCGTCGGTGTACGTTCGGCCACAAGCCCCAGCCCGTGATGAGAAATAGGTCCTCCTCAAGGAGGCTCTTGGAGGCCAGGGTGGGTGACTTTCCATGGCTGAGAGATGTCTCTGCTGCTTCTAGGCGAGGACTGTGTGAGAAGAGCCAATGAGGGGAGTAGGCAGGGTTCCGGGAAGAGGGTTTTGAATATCACGTTGAATCAGTTGTGACCCAGAGTGAATCTTTCTCTTCTGTATCTCCGGTATTTTATCTCACAAGCAGGGTTCAGAATCTTTTCTCTCTCTTTTGGAGACCTTTGAACTGTTTGAGAAAACGTACTTTGAAACTATAAGGGGATAGCATTAATCAGAGTAGGATGATGACAATATACAATGTAATAGATGCGCGTCTCTCTTAGGTCGCTATGTTTGGTGACAGTTGGCCAGCTTGATAGACATGAAAGGATATGACTGCTTTGGGCGTTAGTAAATACTGAGTAATATACGTGCCACACGCCCACCTATAAAATAGTGAGAAGCCCTAGGTGCCTTCTTAATTCTTTCTTTGGGAGAAAACATGACTCGGCACAGCAGCATCCAGAAATCTCTACCCTGCACAATCACACAAGCGGTGATAAAGACAATAATGGGCAAGGTGCTACCACCTCACTGAAAGGGTCAGTCTGGCGTTTCTGGCCACCCTGACGTCCCTCAGCTCAGCTTCACTGCTGATGCCACCGGCTGCACAAAAAGTCTAAAACTAAAGCAATGCCACTTAAAAGTGGTCAGCTTCATGGCTGGGAATCCCAAAGTGAATTATTTGGTGTCCAGGAATTTCTACCTCTTTAAAGTGATCCCAAGGGGACTTGCCATGTGTCCAGCTGTCAGGTGTGGGGAAGTGGCTAACAAACAGACTGGTAAGGGTGGTGGGCAGGCCGATGTAGCAGGGGTTGAACTGACCGGAGACTTGGGGAGCCCACATTGGCGTTGTTGCTGTTCTAGCCTTGGCCAAGGCACCTTCCCATTTGTGACTTCTGTAAAATGGGAAGAAAAAGTACTTGCTGATAAGAGTATTATTGGTATAGTGAGCTTATACATGTGTTCCTTCTCATGGATGTGAAAGGTTTTTTGATGAAAAAAGAACAGAAAATATTATCTTATTTAGAAATAGGGAAGTATAATCTATAATGAAAATAACTGCCATGAAATTTAGAATGATGATATAAATTGGAGTTTTTTATTTATTCATTCCTGTATTCAGTACTTTCAGCACATTTTTATTGAGTGACCATTAAAAGGTTCACACTGAGCTAGACACTGGGGTGAAGCCGTCAGTGAGTTTCAGTGCATCCGTCACCTAGAACTGAAAGGTGAAACTCATACAGGAGTATCAGCGCTTATCATAGGGGGAAGTGGAGCATATAAAAGGCCATGCAGACATCTTCATTTTATCCTACATCATTTAAGTGTTTAATAAATATTTCAAAAGAAACCAAAGATATAACTGGAAAATTAATTAGCGACTATAAAGGTACTTTTAGAATTTTGAGATGGAGGCTACTGCATAATTCACATTAATGTTATTTTTATAGAGGCTATATTCAGTATGAGATGATCTGCTTTCAGATCTCAGCCCGACACTGACTCTGTGACCTTGGGCAAGTCACACAGCTTCTCACCTCAAGCCAACCACTCTAGAAAGATTTACCGATGCATTGGGATGTGCCCAGCTATGTGCTTGGAGCTAAAGAACACAGATGTGTATAGGAAGCACTTGTGTCCTTGAAAGGCTGCTGGTAATTAAACCCGCTTCACAAAAGGTTAGAGCAAGCATTAAACGTCTGGTAGGTGTGAATACGCACACAACGCTATAGAAGACTATGCAAATGTAAAGCAATAATAATACAAATAGTTTTTGTTAACATTAATAATAGGTATCCGGAAAGGAGTGTAAAGAAAATGTGTTGATACAATCGGCCCTATCTGCGGGTTCTGCATCCATGAGTTCAAGCAACCTCAGATTGAAAATGTTAAAAACAAACAAACAAAAAATTCCAGAAAGTTCCAAAATCCAAAACTTGAATTTGCTGCATACCAGCAATTATTTACGTAGCATTTACATTGTATTAGGAATTATAAGCAATCTAGAGATGATTTAAAGTATGCAGGAGGATATGCATAGGTTATATGCAAATACTACACCATTTTTTTTGCGGTACGCGGGCCTCTCACTGTTGTGGCCTCTCCCGTTGCGGAGCACAGGCTCCGGACGCGCAGGCTCAGCGACCATGGCTCACGGGCCCAGCCGCTCTGCGGCATGTGGGATCCTCCCGGACCGGGACACAAACCCGTGTCCCCTGCATCGGCAGGCGGACTCTCAACCACTGTGCCACCAGGGAAGCCCACTACACCATTTTTTTTTATTTTGGCTGCTCTGCATGGCTTGCGGGATCTTAGTCCCCCCAACCAGGGATTGAACCCAGGCTCCCACAGTGAAAGCGCCAAGTCTTAACCATTGGGCCATAAGGGAATTCCCAGTACTACACCATTTTATATAAGGGACTTGAGCATCTGCATATTTTAGTCTCTGGGAAGGTCCTGGAACTAATTCCCAGCAGATACTGAGGGATGATTGTATATGGAAACCCCTTTATAACCTGGACAGTGATTGAATAAATTCACTGTGGCTCCATCACAGTGACAGAAAGAAAAGTGCATGCTAGGATTAGGTTCAGCTGCTCGAAACGGAGCTCCTCAAATAACAGTCGCTTCACCAAGAGGGATGTTTATTTTCCCGGCATGTTAGTAAAGCCTGGAAGAAGGCAGTGACAGTGTAACCAGTGACTGGTTACAGTGGCTCCACAGAGTGGCTGGTGCCCCAGACCCCGTCCCTCTTTTTGCTCCCACACTTCCAGGGAGTGTCCCTCAGCCTCATGGTAAGAGGATGGCTGGATTCCAGGCATCCACTTCCATTCTAAGCAGTAGAATGAAGGAAGGAAGGGAAGGGAGGGAGGGAGGGAGGAAGGAAGAGAGGAGACTGCTTATTAGGATGCAGCCAGTAGTCTCTGTTGCAGAGAAGACTCCCAGCAACTCCATCCTGCAGACTTTCTCTTTATCCTGTGTATCCTGTCTGCATATCTGGTACCTCCACCCACCCAGCCACTTAACCTGGGAATCAGCAGCAGAGGCTCCTATTCGCTCACCTCCACAGCCAATTCATCTCTGTCAGGCAAGGTTCTTTCACTTGCAAGTGGCAGAAAGTCCAGCTGCATCCGACCTAAGCAAAAAGGGATTTTATCAGCTCATATAAATGAACAGTCTGGCAGGACAGGCTTAAGCAAGTTTGATCTGGGGCTCAGATGACATCCCCAGGACCAGGTTTCCTTCTTTATTGACAGATCTCTTCCCCAGGCTTCTGCCTGTGAGCTCTTTTCTCCAACACCTCCAGTCCTTGGCTCCAAGACGGCTGTAGCAGCAGCTGTATACCTCACTCCCCACATATTCAAGGCCAGCAAGGAAGAACAGGTCTCTTGCTCAGAAGATTCAATGACATTTTCTTGGCCTTGATTGGCTCACCAGTCACTGTAGCCCAGGGGGATGGGATTCAATGGCTGGTTGAGGCCTGGGTCATGGTGGTGCCCCACTAAACCATATTAACTGGGAATAGGTAAGGGGTGTGTCCCCAGGAGACCGGAAGTACAGTATATGGGTGCTGGATGGCCAGGAAACAACAAAGAAGTGCTGGTCACTGTGGTCGAGGCCTGTTGAGTCTACCTCCTTAAACTCTCTATCCAGGATGCTGTCCTGGCACTGGCTTGGTTCAGGAGCATTGCAAAACTCTCCCCCTGGTCTCCTGCCCACCTTTCACACCTTCCACATTGTGACCAAATGTTCTTTCTGAATGCACATAGCCCTTGGTCTCTCTCCTAGTTTAAACCCCTTTAGGGGTTCCTGTTGCTTCCTGTATAATCTGGATACCATTATATAGAGCCCCACAAGCTATAGCCCACAAGCCAAATCCAGTTTACCACTTGTTTTTCTATGGCCCATGAGCTAGTAATGATTTTTACATTTTTCAATAGTTGAGAAAAAAAAATCAAAAGATGAATAATATTTTATGACATGAAAATTATATGAAATTCGAACCCATACTCCTTTTTGTCCCTGCTGTACATGCTTCTTTCATGGCTCTTAAAAAAATCTGTAACATTTGTATGTTTCCAGCACATCACAGTCTCTGCTAAATACTAAATTTCTTTAAGAATATTCAAGTAACAACATCTAGTGAACGCCTGCTGTGCCTTAAGCAACGTGCTAGTTACGGAAATGTATCTCGGACCAGACCTTTCTTAACTCCCACCACCAGCACCTGGAGCTCTGTCTGGAACACAGTAGGTGCACAATAAATGTTGTTGAACAAATAAGCGGGAGAACAGGATCTTGGAAGCACTTAAGAGCCGTGAACAGCTTCAAGCTGTCGCACAGTGAGCCCTTCATCCGCTATAAGGCATCCCACCAGTTCTCTCATTGGCCGCTTTGGGGAGCAAGGATTGGGGAGGGAGGCTGGAAGGGAGACTTGGTGTCGGGCCTTGACTTCCTCTAGCCTTTGAGACGTGTTGCTGCTGCTGCTCCCTCTGCTGCTGCACTAACAATTAAAGAAATTTAATAACAAAAGCGACTGAGGAGTACTTTGCACATATAAAGTGGCATAGGAAAGTGACATCATAATGCACGCAGAATGACGTGTAGTTCAGTCGTGAAAATGCTGCGTTGCCTTCAGCAGGATCAACAGTGCTTTGGTTAGGAGCTTCAGCCTTACAAGCTTCTGAATTCTTTAGTTGCCTTGAAGCCTGTTTTTCTGCTTTGGGTTTCTCCTAACTCTTCTCCCCCTTGCCCTCCAGATGCTCAACCTGTTCGTGGCCGTCATCATGGACAACTTTGAGTACCTGACTCGGGACTCATCCATCCTGGGGCCTCACCACCTGGACGAGTTTGTCCGTGTCTGGGCAGAGTATGACAGAGCGGCATGGTGCGTAGGCCTCTCGGCGCCCTCCGTGAGGCCCATATCAAGGGCCTCTGGAGTTCTCAAGGAAGAGGTTGGAATTGGAGCCACCCATGCTTGCCTGTTAGAGAAGGAGAGGAGATTCCTCTTGGTTGTGGCCCGTGGAAGAGGCCAGGTCCTCAGACTGGCTCTGGGATCCAGCCAGTTATGGGCCACTTAGCTTCTTTATCTTCCTTTCCCCTCTCTTTCCTTCTGTGACAGGCTTTTCCCTTTCTTTGCCTATCTCAGTACACAGTCTGCACCTCAGAGTGTTTGAGTCAGTCCCTAGACGAGGTTCCAAAATGGTTAGTGGACCCCTCTGAGTCACCAGGGGGGTTGACAAGGGTTTTTGGGGCCAGCTGGACATCTGGCCACCATGGTCAGTGACATTAGTCTTTTCTCTCTCTCATCCCTCTCAAAAGGTACAGTTTCAGATAACTCTGAAATTATATAAAAAAGCAAGCAAGTTTTTCTTCTAACTGCTTACATACTTGTGGATTTTTATTGCATGGAACTGAGTTAAATGGCAGGAATTTGTGGGGATGACCTCCCTAGGTCCTTTTCACTTTCCAGTAGTTCTCAAGTGATATTGTGCCTTCTGGGCTTTAAAGCAGAGGCTGGCAAACTATAACCCATGGGCTAAATGTGGCTCACTGTCTATTTTTGCAAATAAAGTTCTGTTGGAGCACAGCCATGCTCATTTATGTACTGTCTATGGCTGCTTTCACACTACGAGGCAGAGGTGCATATTGTGACAAAGACAGCATGGCCCTCAAATTCAGAAATATGTATTATCTGACCCTGTACTTAAAAAGTTTGCTAGTCCCTGATTTAGAGTTCAAAGGCAGCCTTTTGGTCCTCACAGTTGAAGACAGGGTAAGAGTGCTGTGAGCGCTCACTCCATGGGAACTTTTCTGTCCCAAGTCATCTTAGTTTTAGGATTTTATCTCACCAGTCTATCCATTCTGGTCCCCCTCTGAAAATACTACAAGAAATTCCATCCTTCATGGGAATGGACCACGTTGCTTCCACCTGGAACTACTTCATAATCTAAGACTCTTCCCAAATCTGTCCTCCTATGAGGCTTGTTGAACTTGGGTCACTGCTTTAGATGTTGAAAGAGTGAATCAGAATTCCTCTTCCCCTCAGTAATTATTAATGACTTAGCACAGAGTTCTCTAAATCTGTTCCTGTTACAATGGCTGAGCAATGGCTTTTACTTTCTGGGCCTTCTTTCTAGTAGGATAGGCTGCTTAGAATGCAGTAGGCACTGTGTTACAGGGGAATGCAGCCAGGCCTGTATCTTGTCAGCTCTGTGGCTTTGGACAAGTCACTCAACCACTCTGAGCTTCCACATTTGCTGTATAATAGTGGTAATGATCCTACCTCCCTTGAAGGCTGGTTGTGAAGATTATATTAAATCATGTATGTAACTGTTATAATTAATTACCATATGGGAAAGAAAATATGAAAAACTGGTGTCTGTAAAGCTGGATGGCCATGGGATAGGGAGACCAAGAAGGGACCTCTCCACTCACCTGAGAGAGGGGAAAGCAGCTGCTAGCAAAGGAGTTCATTGCTCACCTAGCCTCACTCAGGTGCCCTCGGCTCTCAGAAACCCCAGCTTCTTGGGGTTCACATTATTTTGGGACCCAAGTGCCTCGGGCATTAAACGTGCTGCTCCCCAGTTCTTCCATCTGCTGGGAAGAACAATTCCACGAGAACTAATCATGAGACTCAGACGCATGAGCTGTGAAAGAGCAAAAAGACCAAGGAGAACCTCTTGTGTCTACTTTGAAATTCACAGCGTAACTTGTCCTGGTTATAGTTTTATTGGCCTTCTCTATGAGATGAGAGGGGAGACTAACCAAGGTAAAGTAAGCCAATGTCTTCAAAAAGGAGACACACAGGTTGCAGAGCACATCAGCCTGAACACAGCAGGACCAACGCACCCACGTGCCATCCACAATAAGAAACAAAAGAACACATGGTAAAATGAACCTCCCCTTAAGAGTCAAGAGACTTGGAAGTACGGCTGAGCTGCTATTTGGAAGAAGAGGAGGAATCAACAGCAAAATCAAGAAAAAATTAGGAAGAGTGACACTGGGGCAAAGTTGTAGTCTCGACATCACTGGCGAGGATTGGTTGCTTGGAGGTGGAGAATGCCTGCTTATAATTTCGGTGGAAACCCTGGTCTGTACCAGGACGTGTCCAGACCCTCAGATCCCTGGCTGTTGCTGACTTGTTCTGGCCCCTGAGGGAGCAGATGCTTTAGCCACTGAAAATGAATCAACTGTTGAGTCTGTCCTTTACACAGGAAATCAGCATTCTCTAGCAGGCTCTGTGAAAGGGAAGTGATAAGATAGGCCACAGTGTTCCTGGAATTCTGACTGGATCTGACCAAGCTGCCTATGGGCTGGGTTGCAGGAGCAGGGCTGGCGGGAGAGCATTTCGGCTCCCTTGCAGGCTGCTTTCTGAGCACAGATCCCGGCAGGCTCCAGCCAAATTGAGAAGAGTTTGCCCAAGCAGAACTCGGGGAAAAATCTGCCACAAAGAGAAGCAAAGCCATTTGCAAATTCCCTCATGCCAACTGTGCTCCTTGCTAATTAACCTAATGGGAAATTTCTTTCTCGCAGTCTGTAGAAAGAGACTGACTTTCCCACTGCCCTGACAAGCGGGTCTGAGTAACTGACTGTAATCAGTGTCTGTGAAGAGCAAAGGGTTCTGCAGTCTGCTTCACGGCAGCCTGGTGTCTGCTCTTGGTGGCAGTCAGAGGTGTTTGTGAATTGGTGGGCTTTGTTCTTAGAGGCCTAGCTGGCGCCAGGCTCCATTTTCTGCATCTGGCCAGGTGTAGGCCCAACAGATATCTCTGGGTGCTCGTGGCCACTAGGCATTGAATGAGCTCCGATTCCTTAGAAAATTCGAGGCAGTGCAGTTTGCAGTGATGGTTCTCTGATACTTACCATGCTGTTTGCAAGCTGGTGGTTCTCTGATGCTTTTCGTCCTCAGTCTCTCCTAATCTGGCTTTGCCGGGCCCAAGGAACGAAGCCACCCTTCCTCTTCCAGACATCCCCTTCATGGCTAGGCTGTCGTTTCTCTCCTACCCTTCTCTGAGTGTCCTATTAACCCACCTGTGCTTCCTTTACAGCGGCAGGATCCTGTATAAGGATATGTACAAATTAGTGCGGGTGATCTCGCCACCTCTGGGCCTGGGAGAGAACTGCCCCTACAGGGTGGCTTGCAAGGTTTGCCTCCGGTCCCCAGCTGTGACCATGACCATGACCGTGACCGGCGGCGGGGTGCAGCCTCCAACCCCCCTCCTCTCCGTTCTCCACCACCACTGCGCCACATGAGGGAACCTTCATGTTGCTTTCCTTTGAGTTTAAAGAGGTCCAAACCCTCCCAGAACCAGCAGCTGTTACACAAGGAAGAAGGGCACGTTTTGGGGGGAAGGCGGATAAAAAAAGAGTTAAGGACTTAATAACGGAGGCTGCTTTGACCTCTGTCTTCTTCACATGCACACACTCATTCGTGCACGTATAACACACACATTCTCCTCTCTCTCTTTCTCACTGCCCCTTAATCTGTGGATTTAACCAGAGGGACCTCTCCCTCCTCCAGAGAATGCAGAAATCTTTTGAATCCAGCAAGGAGTTCTGGTTTCTTTTCCCTGGAGACAGAGGGCCTCCTTTTAGCAAACGAGTAGCATCATCCCATATACGGTGTAGAAAAGTGTGATTCTAGCCATGGCTACCTCTGCCCAGCTCTGCATAGTTTGGCCACAAGCGATTATAAAAGCTATAGGACAAAAGGGAGGTGAGAAATAATTTTAAAATGAGGGCAGGAGGGGAGGATAAGTCAAGAAGGCAAAGAGGATGAGTCGGTGGGAGAATTTAATAGCTCAGAGGGTCTGGGAAGGTCCCAGCAGAGGACGGAGGGCTAGGAGCAGATTTCTTGCCTGAGGGTCCTGCCATGTATTGTTGGAGGCACCGAGGGCTCTGTTGTAACTGCCGAGTCACTGTTTGTTTGTGAGACCGAGGACATTGTTCCGGGGCACACAGATCCTCCCTCTGCAACTAGCACAGTGGCTCCACCCAGCCCCTGTCCAAGGCCAAGCCCACTAGATAAGGAAGTCTCTCCTGGTGTTACAGGAGGGATGTGCGGGCTCCCGGGCGCGTAGCACAGTCTGGCAGCTGGAAGACAACTTAGGCCCAGGAAGATGCCAGGCTGGGCGATGGGAAGGAGCTGGCCTGGGATGGTGACAAGTGATTCCCATACTCAGGAGGCCGAACAGCTGCCTCTGCAGAGACTCTTTAAACTCCACCCTGGTGAAACCTGCAGCCGCATGTGGGAGAGCCGGGGAGGGCAGCATGGCATGCGAGATGCTCTTCCTCCTCCTGGTTTTGTTTCTTCTGTCCCCAGCATGCCGTCGCCCCCGGGGCATGCTGGGGCACAAAGAGCAGTCTTGCCACCAGAGCCAGGTGGAAGCAACGGGCCGACTCTGCCCAGCAGCCATAGCGCAGCACTTTCAGCGCGAGCCGCCGTCTCCTGCTGCACTCACAGCCCAGAGGGGGATACACGATGCTCCGCCTGCGGGTTCAGAGCAGGAGAAAGGCCTGACTTCCAGGCCAGCACCCCCGTCCCCAGCCGGGGCCAGAAATCCTAACCCACGGCTGGAACACCGTCTATCTGGTTTATACCACTCTCACACAGCCCTGGGAATTGAAGACAAGCTTGTGTTGTACGGGGGATGGATGAGTGAACAGGTAGGGTGATGCTCATCCTGGAGGAGAAAACTGGTCCCTGTGACAGCCGCGCAGAGAGACCAAAGGTTGTTGCCACGTTCCCGGGTCTGTGTTGGGTGTGCTATAAATCGCACCAGGATGGAGACACGTGTACGACTTGCCTTGATTAACGGGTTTCCTGTTCTTTTCCTGTTTGTCCATTTTGTTTCGTTTTTCTTCTCCTGTTTTCTGTACTCTTTTGTTTGTTTTGGCTCCCCGGGAATGCCTGTTCTCCTCTCCTCCCTGTCTGCATCCTTTCCCTGCCACCCTCCCTCCCTGCCACCCTGCCCCCATCCCCACTTACCACCCCGCCATGAGCAGTGGCCGCATCCATTACACTGAGATGTATGAAATGCTGACTCTCATGTCACCACCGCTAGGCCTCGGCAAGAGATGTCCCTCCAAGGTGGCATATAAGGTAGACCACCTCTTCCTTTGTTCTGGGCTAGTGACCAGCAGGAAATGGGCGCCAGCTGTGGGGAGGTCAGAATGTGGGGAGGAAGCCGGGCTGGGGAGGGAGAGGAGGGAACCAAGGAAAAAAGGAATGATGAGATGAAAAGGTCATGAAGCTTCACAGAAGGATGAAGTCCTGAATCGATACACAAGGTGGTGTGTAAGACTATTAGACGTGGGTTTTTTTTTTTTTAATGTTATTCTGTTTCTACAAGTGTGTGGCTTCTTGTGAGTGGGTTACTAGAAAGAAAGTGTTAAGTAGCATGTTTCCTTCTAGAGAAGGCAGAGTGGTGGGCTGTGGAATAGCATATATGGGCAAGAAGAAAGCCTACAGCAAGACAGCTATCAGAGCTTATAAAAAAAAAACTTCAATCAGATAAGCTAAGGAAATAATGCAGAAATTCCTCTAAACATGGTTCAAGAAGAAATTTTTAGGAGAGAGGAAAACTCTTTTAACAAATTTCTTCCTCCATGACGTAGGGAGGGATGATGGCATGGTTCCTTCTAGGTACCAGAAAAGAAAGAGGAACAACAACCTCCATCCCATGATATATGATGAAGGATGCAGCTCCCTTCCCCATTAGCCCAGCTACCCATTTTTCCTGGCAATTCAAAGGAAAGGGTGATGATGGACACAAGTTGCATTCAGCATTAGATTTGCCTTCTTGGCATGACTGAGTTGTGGGTGGATTCCCCTCAGCTTGCTTAGGACAGCATCGTACATTGGGAGTCAACTGCCATTGGGGTGCTCAGAGCCTTGGGGCCTGAACTTTCTCTCCACAATGAATAATAGCTACTGTTAATTCCCCACTGCTGTTTAGACCGACCCAGAACTCTGGAGCTCTTTCCTTCACCTAGGAATACACCCTAGCAATGTTGCCACTTCTCTAGAAGCCTAAAGAAGTGAGAGAGAGATGGAAGTCAGATACAAACAAGAAACTGGCCTTACACTCTAAGACACCGTGTTTGCGGCATCACATTAAGCCAGATGTTCCAATGGAGTTTTAGAAACCCTGTCTTGGGAAGAAACACTTGCCTTCCTGCTAGGCTGGTGGTTCTGTTGGAGGACCTTCTGCTGCTGCTACCTCCAAGTTTAAAGCTCCAGAGAGCATCTCATTGGAATGGTGGGGGGGGGGGGCGCCCATTAGGGACCCTTATCCACCCCACTACATGGCTCCTCCTTTGCAGCTTAGGGGCTGGCATCCTTTTTTGCTCATGATTCCACATCTAACGGTACCAGGTGGTGGAATGTGGCCCTAAGTTCTTTGAATTTCTGGGGTGAAGCCCAGTGGGAGAAGGGATGTGGGGATTGGAGGAAAAGTTAAAGAATTCCAAAAGCAAGATACTCTCTGGAAAGTGGATTTGGCCATTTCAGTTTGATCCCCTTCCTTTGGGTGAGGGGAACAAGGCCTGCCCACTCTGCTCCTGCCTTGGTCACCCTTCTCTTCTCTGCTCTCCCCAGCCCTCTTCCCCTAGACCTTGTTTGCACTCTCCCACTTTTCCATTCTGCTCCACTTCATCTTTTGGATAAGCTGGACTTCTGCATGTTCAACCATGTGCTGGCAAATTTCATCTTTTAAAGACTCAAAAAGGGGGCATCAGGATGCATCTTTCAAGTCAGATAAGCAAAGCAAAATCTCCCCCATGTGAGTTTTGGGGGTATTCATGGGACAAGTGGAATTATAGAGCAGCCCTGAAACAGGGAATGGAGTCACCTCACAGAGCTGACTCCTTCCCCTGAGCCACTGCTTTTAGGAATCCCTATTAAAGACATTCTTAGGACCGTGGAGGAGTCCTACAGAATGATTTGTCCCTCTTCCCTTGGAATTTGGCATCATTCCCTAGAAATAAACAAAGCAAAACAAAATAGCAGCCAATGAGCCTTAAGTGAGAAGCAGGGAGAGGGCAGGACTGGGACAGGGGACGGGGGAATCCTTGCCCTTCTTTTTTGTCTCTGCACTTGACCTCTGCACTTTTCCTCCCTTCTCACCAAGGTTTCTCTCGATATATTTTTTTCCTCCTGCTGTTTCTTTTCTCTCTTTCACACAGAGGTTAGTCCTGATGAATATGCCAGTGGCTGAGGACATGACTGTCCACTTCACTTCCACGCTTATGGCTCTGATCCGGACAGCTCTGGACATTAAAATCGCCAAAGGTCAGTAAGCTTTGGGAGGAAAAAGATTCTGAAACAACTCACGCAGGGTGGCGCAGGATGGAAATGTTTGACCTTTCATCCATCTGATGATGCGGTGACCTGGAGATCAAATAGTACGGTCCCTGTTTCACCTCTGAGCTACAATAACTATTATATTTGCCCTTTCTTCTTGGTGAAATGAATGGTTTGATAATCACTAAGCCTCCTTTTGACTTCAACAGTATGTGATCTTTGGTGTCTGGCACCTAGTAGGCATTTTAGAAATATTTGTTGATTGAACAAAGGAGTTTTAATTTAGTTCTGTTTTGTTTTTTCTTCCTTATGTGGTGCCTTTAACAGCTTGGAAGCCTTCTGTGGCAGGTGCTATCATGGCAGTATTTTGTTCCTCTTGGTTTCTAATTCAGTGGTTTAGGAAAGAAAGGGTTTACTACTTCCAGATGGGCCTCCAGCTTTCTGCTCTTGCCTGACCCAAATCCTTTTTAAAATCAGGTCACTCAGACTCTGGAGTCAGATCGCTGGAAGAACTGATACACGTATAAAGGCAGAGGAGGCTGGCTCGTGGCTCTCTGCATTTCCCCTTCTGATATATTGAGCAGCTGGGAGCCTCTGTGAATGAATGAGGCTGATCTTAGTCCCAGGGCCTCGGCTGTCTGTGACAGGATATCCCTGAGTCACTGAAAACGGAGCCAAAATATGTTCTCCTTCTTCAGCAGAAAGACCCAGTATTGCAAGTTCCATTGTCACGAAGTACCAAGATCCCCTCTGAGAATATGAGGTGCCATGCTGACTCAGCTCCTTCCCCACCTCCTCCCTCCGTCCTTGTTATTTCTGTGTCTGTTCTGTTTTCGCTATTAATAAATGTATCTTCCCCTAGGTGGTGCGGACAGGCAGCAGCTAGACTCAGAGCTACAGAAGGAGACCCTGGCCATCTGGCCTCACCTGTCCCAGAAGATGTTAGATCTGCTTGTGCCCATGCCCAAAGGTGTGGGGTCTCCTCCAGGGTATCCTTGTCACTGTGGGCCCAGCCCCGCAAGACCACATCTTTGGGGGGGACACAGAATGATCAAGGAGATAAGGGAAGGGTGCTCTTTTATTCTTAGGAAACAAAAATCCCTCACTTCTCAAGTTCCTTTTGTCATTAATTGAAAACAGTTTTTTTTTTTTTACTGAAGTATAGTTGCTTTACAGTGTTGTGTTAATTTCTGCTATATAGCAAAGGGACTCAATTATATACATAAATATATTCTTTTTTATATTCTTTTCCATTATGGTTTATCCCAGGATATTGAATATAGTTCCCCGTGCTATACTAACCTTGTTGTTTATCCATCCTATATGTAACAGTTTGCATCTACTAACTCCAAACTCCCAATCCTTCCCTCCCCTACCCTCCCTCCCCCTTGGCAACCACAAGTCTGTTCTTTATGTCTGCGAGTCTGTTCTTTATGTCCGTGAGTCTGTTTCCATTTCGTGCCATATTTTAGAGTCCACATATAAGTGACATCATGTTATTTGTCTCTTTCTGACTTACTTAATATGATAATCTCTAGTTGCACCCTTGTTGCTGCAAATGGCATTATCTTGTTCTTTTTTATGGCTGAGTAGTGTTCCACTGTATATATGTACCACAGCTTCTTTATCTATTCATCTGTTGATGGACATTTAGGTTGCTTCCATGTCTTGGCTATTGTGAATAGTGCTGCTATGAGCACTGAGGTGTGTGTATCTTTTTGAATTAGAGTTTTGTCTGGATATATGCCCAGGAGTAGGATTGCTGGATCACATGGTAGTTCTAGTTTCAGTTTTCTGGGGAGCCTCCACACTGGAAAACAGTTCCTTAAGATAGGTCACTGTGGTTGTGGATGAAACTTCTTGGCTGCATAGCTCTGTCCTTCCACATAACACAGTTCAGCAAACCTTGAAGCCGCTGGGGAAAAGGTGGTGTTACAAAGAGATGGAAACCTAGACCATTCTGGGGGTGAGGAGGTGCTTACTAATGTGTTGCACATCACTGGTAACATCACCCTCCCTGGGTGGCCGTGGAAGCTCCCTGAGGCTAGACATGGGGACCTATTCACTCTGTAGCCTCAGTGCCTGGCACAGATGGAACCCTCAATAAATGGTGGGTGGGTGGGTGGCCGAAGGGGCAAACCTGCTTCCTAGGTGTCCTCACTCTCCCCCCGTGTCTTCTCCCTGTTCCCCTCCATGCCACACTTGTGTCTTCAGCCTCCGACCTGACTGTGGGCAAAATCTATGCAGCAATGATGATCATGGACTACTATAAACAGAGCAAGGTGAAGAAGCAGAGGCAGCAGCTGGAGGAACAGGTGAAGGTCAAGGACAGCGTGGTGGGTGGGTGGGCCCCTGAAGGGACAGGCCTGTGCATCCCTGGGGCACAGTGCCCTGCGAGTGCTTAGAAGCAGAGGTCAGGCTTTGCAGGGTCCAGGAACCTCCCTAGGATCAAGGGATTAGAAACCCAGTGGGGCAGAGAGGTTCAGATAGTCAAACAGGGTATCAGTCATATTCCTGTTTTACTCAAGTGGTATTTTCCCCCCACAGTCATTTGAGTTCCTTTTTCCTCCTTTCCACTTTTAACACAGAAAAATGCACCCATGTTCCAGCGGATGGAGCCGTCATCTCTGCCTCAGGAGATCATTGCTAATGCCAAAGCCCTGCCTTATCTCCAGCAGGACCCCGTTTCAGGCCTGTGAGTATAACCAGAGAGTCCATGACTCCCCTGCTTGCATTATCACGTGTGCCATCGGGCAGACCCAGAAACTCATTGCCTAAAAGTGCCCGAGCTAATACTAACGCTGAGATGCATGGATGATCCCCTCTCTGAGGGTGAGAAGACAACGTGTTGTATCTTAAGATGATTATTCAGCAGGGGTAATAGAAAAGCAGGCTGAGTATGTTTGGTGCTATGGCCAGCTCCAGAGACAGGGAGCGCTGTGAATGGACAAAGGAAGTAAGGGGCTGTATTAGTATCATCACTTTAGAGTGAACTCAGAGAGGTTCACTAAGTGGCCCAAAGCCATATGGCTGGTAGGAAGCTGAATTGGAATTTAAGTCAGTTATTTCCAAGCCCAGAGTCTTCCCACTACACTGTGTTATCTGTAATGAACAAAAAGAACCTTACATCAGGCAAAACACTTTTTTGTTAATTTTCTATATTGAAAGTGGAAACAAAACCCTAATTAAGGAATGTGCCAATTCTTCCGAGTTGTAAGCCTTAGGCCCAATGTGGACATTAGCCATAAAGGATCTAATGTAATATACATACTTCATTTTAATGCTTTCTTTCTCTCCTCACAAGTGATGTACCCAAAGGGTCCCTCTACCCAACGTAAATGGCTTGTTGTCGTTGGTTATGATTAGTGACTTTTTTCCAGTCTAGCTCTCGTGGAACCAGTAAATCACTAAATATCACAACTTCAGTAATTGTCAGAGGAGTGAAATCCCAGGCTTAGGAATGAGCCCTCAGTCAGAATACCATTTGGAATCTCTCACGCCATAAATTTCTTTCTGCCTGTGGTGTTGGAGACCTGTTTTTGAAAAGCATTGTTTTCAAAGGTCACAATCCAACGCATTTGGAAAAGAAGAAAAACGACCAAGGCCGTTGGTCATTTTTACAAAACATGTGAAGTGTTAAAGTAGCAGGTATGGATTCTCCTGTCTACAGAAAAACAAGTACATGTTTATCTTTGGTCTGTGCAGGAAGGTGGTCAAGAGGTATGATTAGAGTACTAGGACTACCTCCTTGGAAGAGTTTACAGTGTTTTTCAAGGGTCTTTGGCTTAGAAATAGAGGACACCCTCCACCATCTAGATCTGTTTTAGCCACAACAGTTTGCTGTACAGATTAACTCCCATCATTGGACTATTCCAGCCTCTGTCCCATATGTTTATTGATTCATTCACTCACTGATTTGACCAATATTTACTGAGAGTCGGTGTGACCCAAAAACTGGCTCAGACACTGGGGATTCAGTCAAGATGATCACAGTCCCCATGGACACAGTTCTTAAAAAAGAAATTACAAGAGTGATAAAGGTTAAAGTGTGGAAGGGTAGGCTATTGTGACTCTGTGTAAAGGAAGCAACTCACGTAGTTTGAGGATTTGAGGAAGCTTCCCTGAGGAAGTAACATTTGAGTGAGACTCAAAAGCAAGCGCTTCAAGAGGTGAAATAAAGTATGGTAAGTTTAAGGACCCTAAGAACTGTCATGATGGTTGGAGCACAGAGATATCAGGGGACGTGGCAGGTGATGGATTTGGAGGGGCCAGAAGTTTAGTGTCATCCAAGGATAATGGGTGACACGATCATCAGAGTGACATGATCAGGTTTGGTCTTTCCAAAGATCATTCTTTAATCCAGTGTGGGCTGAGCGGATTGGAGGGAAGCGGTTCGAGAGATAGAACACCATTTAGTACGTGGCTGCAATTGTGAATATTATGAGACTGTGGCTTGGACTAACAGGATAGAAATGGGGAGAGAGAATCAGACTTGAGAGGCAATTAATACACAGAACGGATAGGATTTGGTGATTGATCGATTTGCTGCATGGTGTGAAGGACAGGGAGGAATCCAGGATGACCCTCAGGTTTCTGGTTTGAGCTTCTAGGTGGGTGTTGGTCCATTTCCTGAAACGGAGATGCTGGCGGAGCAGCAGGCTGGTTCTTTGGAACCATCTGTGTTTCTAGAGCCCAGAATTGTTCAAGTAGAGATTGCTTTGGAGATAGCGTGGTGGACATGACAGGGCTCCTCTCTCATTGAGCTTACAGCTGGTAGAAAAACAAACATGAAACAGAATTATCAGAAAGAAAAAAACGTGTCATTTTTGATGATTTAATCACAGTTCTGGTGAGTGCTAGGATGGGAAAAAATGCATTATGATCTGAGTGCATGTGAGAGAGACCTCTGACAAGTTTATCAGGTAAGGTTTCCTTAAGGAAGTGACTTTTAAGAAGAATTTTGAAGGATGAATTCCAAAAAGAGTTTGCAAGGGACCGGGTGTTTGAGAAGCATCCTGCACTCTGGGAACAGCCTTTATTCAAGTCCTGAGGCAGAAAGAAGCCTGGCACATTCAACCAACTGAGAGAGCCCAGCATGTTGGAATTCAGGGAATAAGGGAAAGTAATGCAAGAGGAGGGTGGCCAGCTAGGAAGTGGGTCATGAAAGGGGCCTCTGGACTCTCTCCTGATAACAGTGAGAAGCCAGACAAGGTTTTCAAAGTAAGAGGTTACTCAGGGTTTAAATTCTTCAAGTCTATAAGGTTGTTCAGTGCTTTTAAGGGTCCTGTCTACCTATTGGGGATCCTGAAGTTACTCATTTTCTGTAGGACAAAAGGGGGCCCATTTCCTATAGAGCAGTGCTTGTTTCCCTTGGTTCTCAGGCCAAGGCACACAGAAGAAGATGATTGACATTTAAGCAGTCGTTTAAATAGCAGACTGCTCTCTAGCAGTTGTAAGAATTCAGCTAAAGCCCTCACTAGCAGCAAGGGGACAGGTTGGGTGAAAAGTCTGCTCTTCAGATTTTCCCCTATGATCCCAGTCTAATGGATTATTTTTCAGTAACTGGCAATCCTTGCTTAGGTCTCGGATTTTCCACTGGATTCGCAGTCATTAGCAGCAGACTCTGCAGTGGCTGTCTCTGGAGCAGATGGGACACTGGCAGAGACGGTGTCCCATCTCTCCCTCCTAACTCCACACCCACTGAGGGAGCCGCTGCCCCAGTCACTGACCACTTTCCTCTTCTTGTGATCAGGAGGCTCAGTCTGCATGCTGGCTTAGGTCCAAGAGGAACTGTTACTGTCCTAGTAGCAATGAGTGGCGGCAGCAACCGAATTCTCAGGAAAGATCGGCTGCCTCTTTTTTTTCCTAACCAGCCCAGTGGATCCCATTGGCTGAGGGTGTCTTTCAGGTACCAAACCGTGGCTTAAGAACAGGCACACTGCAACAGCTCTCCATGCTTTTCATTCAGAGGCCCCTAAACACTTGGCCAACTCGGCCCCCTCCTTTTACCTCATCACCATTGAAGCATCCTCCTACATAGCCATCGACCCAGACGTTGTCACCTCTTTCACCTCTTCTGAAATCGTTCCATGCAGTTCATACGCCAACAGACAGTGTCTGGTGCAGAGCAGTCCTTCAATAAATGTTCATGGCATTGAATGGTTTGGTTTGGCCAGCGATGTTGGCACAATAAAACCATATTCTTAATGAGAGTGGAGGAAATTTTTTAAAAGACCATGACTGCTTAATATTTAAACAAACTGTTCACTGTTTAAACTATGGCATTTTTCTGCCGAATGGAGAAACTGAGCAGAAACAGGTTTACAATCGAGCATTGGTCTTCCATATGGCTGAGTGTGACAAATGATGTCATTTGTCACAGATATGCTAGTCACCAGCAAAATGATGAATGGTTCCAAATGCAGGTTGAAAACAGTGGTTCCTCTTTTCCAATGCTTTTTTTAAAAATTTTCTATTCTAGGGCTAGCCACCTGTAAGTTACCAGGCTTGCAAGCCAGCCAAGGCTAAAGGGTATTGCCCTTGCTGGGAAGGAAGTCCTGTCTGGGTGGGAATTGGTAATGACAACTACATCATGACTGTTTCTCTTTCTCTCATGAACACATTACCTCTGAACTTGGCATTGCTTTGCAGGAGTGGCCGGAGTGGATACCCTTCGATGAGTCCACTCTCCCCGCAGGAAATATTCCAGTTGGCCTGTATGGACCCAGCTGATGATGGACAATTCCAGGAACAGCAATCTCTGGTGAATGAATGAGTTACATGACCTCAAAAATACTTCCTTGGTTTCCCGACCCCTCCCACTCTCATTTTCAAATTTTATTCCATAGCCTTGCTCCATCAGAAAAAAAAAACCTTTCTGATAGTCCAACCAATTACCCTGAAAGTTTCCTGCCATCTCCCCTTTCATAGCTGAGTTTCTCATGTTCTTTGACAAACGCTCCCTCTTCAGGTTTTACAACCCCAGAGGCTCCTTACCTGCTTCAGGAACTTATAATGCTTCAGGCCAAGCCCTCTTAATTTATGCCCTGAGCATCAAGTGGAGAAGCAGAAGTCACAAATGAAATCTTGCCTTTGAGAGGGAGCCTTAGGATGAATCATCATAAGGATGGATGGCACCAATGGATGACAGATGGAACTTTAGATTTTGATAATACAAAGCTAAAATGGGGCTCCCAGAGATGATGGACTTTACTATTAGTTCAGGAGCCATGAGATCAAGTTCCCTCTGGAGCTTAGAATTAAAGTCCAGGTGGTTATTGGCCTGAAAAGAAAAAGGGTAAAACCCAACCTTTGCGATAGTCTATATAGACAGCTTGTATTAAGTGAGTTCCATGTCACTTTGATTCTAATTCACCTGTGTTCTTCTCTCCCCTTCATTTCTTTCCCTGACCCCTCCCCACTGTTAGTGTACCCCAGCGCCTTCCTCAGTGGATGTGTGGGTGGAGTGTGGGTGTGGCCTGCTTGTGGAGGGCATGTCTGATGGAATGGATACCCTTCAGAGGGGAAAAAGCACTTCAGTAACTCCAGCAAATGAGTGAGTCCATCTCCTGTGACTAAGGAGACAGGGAATTGTACACAGTTGTATTGGGGAGACAGCCATACTCCCCCCTCCCAGTGTATGAGTGGTGGCCTGAAGGTGTTCTTGGTAAAGTGGGTAAGAATGCTTGGAGCAATTCCCTGCCTTCCTGTCTGAGGAGATTAGCACCAAAGCCCAGGGACTAATTGGTACCGATAGTTTAATTCTGAAAAGGGCCTCTCATCATTTTATGGCTTGCCTGGTGATGTGTCTGTCTGGTGAGAAAAATCTCAATAATATGTCCTTTCTTTCACAGGGAGGCTTTACTACATCATCCTTTCTGCAGGTTTCCCAGGGCTGAGCTGTAGTGCCAGGACTTTTTGGATATATGTTCATCTCATTGTCAATACTGGTGTCTGTAATTCAATTCAGGTGTCAGCCCATGCTATACACTCACCACTGTGTACTCCTTCCCATCCTTTGGGGCCCCCTGCTCAACGTCCTGGGACATGGCCATGATTTGTGTGTGGGGGCGTGTCTTACACCACCTCTGATACCTGTTGACTGCAGCTGTTACCACGTAGACTGCAGTGTTGTTATCACACCTGTTTTGAGTCAGACCTGGGTGCCATATAAAGCACATACTGCAAACCCTGTAACTTCTTCAGGTGCACATGTCATGTCCTTTGAAGGCAGTCCTCCTGTTCATACCAGGAACCATTCAGCCAAATGGTCATTGAGGCCAAGGGGGTGTCTCAGGCCCCCTTTCCTTTAATAGTAAGTGCCCTACTCATAAACCCATGTTTTTAGGTGTCATTTCCTAAATGTAAAATGCTTTTTTTCTGGTATAATCTCCAGATGGCCAAGATATTCCTAGGTCTCTTTGTTGGGTGGCCCATATAAACATTTTTAAAGCAGCTCTCTTTGCCCAATGACACTAGCTGTCTATACAGAGCATGTACATTTGCCAAACTAACATTCTTTAACCAGGAAAATTAAATGATCTGGGCACGACCCTAGAGATCTCCAATCCAACCTTCTTAAAGCTCTCAAAGTCCAATACAGTAGCCACTGCCCGCATACGGTAATTGAGCACTTGAAATGTGACTAGTCCAAATTGAGGTGTGCCAGAGGTGTAAAATACATACCAATGTCAAAGACTTGGTACCAAAAAAAAGTAAAATATCTCATTAATTTTTTATATTGATTACATGTTGTCATGAGAATATTTGGATATATTGGGTTACATAAAATCTTAAATTTTAAAATCTTATTATTAAATTTCATGTTTACTTTTTAAAATGCAATTACTAGGAAATTTTAAATTACATAAGTGGTTTGCATTATATTTCTATTAGACTGCACTAGTCCAATGCATTCCTGAAAGATGGCTACCCACCCCCATTATTGGATGGTTTCAATCATAAGAAAGCTCTTAAAATCATGTGTCTTAAGGTTTCAGAAGATACACTTGACACCAGAAATTGGTGACTTTCCTTAAAACAGTGGTTTCTATTTAATTGACAAATGGCTTCTTCAGATTACAAGAATAAACCCCATACTGTCAACTTGCAGAAGGTAGATTTCACAAAGCTATAAAATCTGAAGCATTGCCTCAGTGATAACTAAGATGATACTTAACTAGAAAAGGTGATCCTTATCCCTCAATCCTAGTTAGAGCTTTCTGTTTGGGACATCTGGTATACCACATATGTGCACACATAGACACAAACATATATACACATACAACTGAGACCTTAGAGACGCAAGTGTCTCTTCTGAAAGCCGTTCTTCACATGGAGGAGGCAGAATCATCCACCGGAAGTGAGAAGCAATGGGATGGAATCAAGTCCCACAAGCTTGGCTGTGTGTTTATTTCTAGGAGCCAGAGGTTAGTGAATTAAAAAGCGTGCAGCCCTCTAACCATGGCATCTACCTTCCTTCGGACACCCAGGAGCATGCGGGATCGGGGAGGGCATCCTCTATGCCACGCCTGACTGTGGATCCCCAGGTAAAACGCAACCACCACCTACCATATGCAGTGGCATCCTGGGCTGTATTGGATTGGTGGGTTATGAACAAACATCTGATATTTTCAGGTGAGCCCTTGACTTGCCCCCACCCCTTCTCTATAAGCAAAACATGGCTCATGGGCTTTCTCTACAGAGCCTGCTTCTCCACACTGTGTTTCCAACGAAACCCTAACCACAACAGCCTAGCCAGCAAAAGGGCAGGCCCCCGGATGGGCTCAGCATCCTCAAGACTCAACCAGCCATGCAAGAAATATTTTCCAGGATTTCCCCTGTGTATTTTTCCTTCCTTTTCTCCTTTCCTGGTTCCTCCAGCACGTATGCAGTTACTTACACACACAGCTCTGTGTCAGGACTGTCTGTACTAACCAGTGCAGGCCACGCCTCATTTCTTTGTCTGTTTTCCTGGCTTCTATTTTCTGTCTGTCTGTCCTACATCAAGTTTTGACAGAGGCAAGAAGTTTTTGTGGATCTGTTTTAAAATCTGTGGCAAGTCAAAATGCCAGAGTTTAAGGTGGAGCTGGGGTGGGACTGATCGAGAGAGGGCAGTGCATTCTCAGGAGCTATTCATTTACAAGCTCTCCTAAGCTCTAGCGCTATAGGGTGGCGCCTTCTCTGAGGAGGGCAAAAAACAAAAGGCAAAGCCGTGCTTCTTTCATGGTGGAGACTTTTTGACAGTTGCCCTAACTTATTTCAGAGTGGCTCAAGGTTCATGGCAGGTCCTGGCTGAGTCTCCAGGGTAGAGGGCTCTATGGGCAGCTTGCACAGGACCCTCAGCTCCTTGCTTTCCTGAGCGTGAAGAGGAGCCCTGCACCAGCCCAGTGACTATGTTAACGTAAAGACAGTTTCTGGAACAGCCTCCTCCAGCTAAGGTCTGAGCAAGAGGGATTTATGGGAAGTGACAATTTGCAATCTTCAACAATCTCAGTCCTACATCTTCCTTACTTTTAGACCACTTCAGTAATGTATCCATACCTTGTGTTCTTCTGGGGGCTCATGTTTCCAGGTGGTGACAGACCCTAGCTCCATGAGACGTTCATTTTCCACTATTCGGGAAAAGCGTTCAAATTCCTCTTGGCTGGAAGAATTCTCCATGGAGCGAAGCAGCGAAAACACCTACAAGTCGCGTCGCCGGAGTTACCACTCCTCCCTGAGGCTGTCAGCCCACCGCCTGAACTCTGACTCAGGTGAGGGAGTCTTCACCGTTTGCCTCTTTCTGACGAGAACTGAAAATCACAGGAACAGAATCCAGATAAAGATGGGGTTGCAGAGAGTGAAGGAAGAATGCTCCTTAACAAAGGGGGTTTCCCGTCTGACTCACATCATGAAACAAAGCAACAAAACCCTCTCTAGTCATCACAAAGGCTGATGAGATTTCTTTCTTCCAGAGCAGGGCTACAGAAATCATTAAAACAGAGTTTTCCCAAGGGCCTTCTACAAAACCACTCCACTGCCTTAGGGATGCATTAGAGACCCCCTGGCAAGGGCGGAGCTTTACCCACTAACTGCACTTCGACCCAGACAGTGCTACCTGGAATTGTTTTATGCGTTTGAGTTTTGTTTTTTAAGGAAAAGGGTCATATTGATAGAAACAGAAAATCACTAGTCTGGTTCAAACTATTTTACTAAGTGAAGAAACAAAGATAAAAAAGCAGTGACATATCATAGGGCCAGTAAGTGGCAGAGAGGGGACTAGAAGTGAAATCCTTTGACTTCAGTCCTAGGGCATTACAGTAACTGTGTTTACTTTGTTCATAGCAACTTCTTTTTTTTTGTGGCACACGGGCCTCTCACTGTTGTGGCCTCTCCCATTGCGGAGCACAGGCTCCGGATGCACAGGCTCAGCGGCCATGGCTCACGGGCCCAGCCGCTCCGTGGCATATGGGATCTTCCCAGACCGGGGCACGAACCCATGTTCTCTGCATCGGCAGGTGGACTCTCAACCACTGTGCCACCACGGAAGCCCCACAGCAACTTCTTAATTCCCTTCTGCTAGTGCCATTTTCCCTCCAAAAAGTTACACACCCATGTTTAGGACATAGAGTATTCTTGGGCCACATTGCTGGCAGAGATTCTACCTTAATTGTATCTAGCATAAATGGAAGAAGAGAGTGATTGCATCCTTGAATTTGCACGTCTTTCCAGTGGCAGCTTGCACACTTACCTCTTCACAGAAGGGTAATTTTCCAGTCTTTCTCTCCTTCTTCCCTTTCAGATCACCTGTTGACATGTCTGCAGAAGCCAGGGTCCTTGAGGGGCCTGGTCCCAAGCTGTAAGACTTATCTTTGTGTTCAGCTGCCAGGATGGGCAGAGTTACGATAGTTGCTTTTGTCATCTCTCATAGGCCACAAGTCTGACACCCACCGCTCAGGGGGCAGAGAGCGGGGACGATCGAAAGAGCGAAAGCATCTTCTCTCTCCTGACGTCTCCCGCTGCAACTCCGAGGAGCGAGGGACCCAGGCCGACTGGGAGTCGCCAGAACGTCATCAGTCCCGGTCTCCCAGCGAGGGCAGGTCACAGACCCCCAGCAGACCGGTGAGCATGGAGAGGAAGCTGAGCCTCTGCAGAAGACAGGGAGGGGCGGGCTGTTAACATTAGGTGCAAAATGTGGGCATCCAGCACCCACACAGACCTCAGCTTCACAGGAAACTGCATCCATTGTGCATAGAGGTTAGCTTTTTACTTAAAGAGGTTAGCTTTTTACGTAACACTTGTGTATTCAGAAATGATATGAATTCACAGAAAACCAAAGAGTCCCCCAAGAAAGACAATGGTGTCTAGGGGTCATTCCATCTTGGTTCTCAGAATCCAGAGTTACAAAGTCACAACAAATAAGTTCATAAATATCTCAGGCAGATTTCAGAGGAAAGGATGGCTTTTTAGCCAGAAAAGTTTTGACCAGTCATGTGACCCTTAGTATTGGTTGGAATGGTGATTCCTCTCTCAACACAGGATTCAAAAGTCAGATCAATTCAACTTCATCTATCTAGCTTCCAGCCATCCCAGGAGGAAGAGCATCTCTCCTTCCGGCCTGTTGCTGAAACATCAGCCTAGGTCTAAGATATAACTACCAGAGCTGTGTGAAAACACTCTCTGGCCCTGTTTTCCTCCTGACTACCATCCCTCACTCCCTGCCCTACCTTGCTCCAATACTCGGAGTCCAGATGTGAGACCCATCAGCAGTGAGCAGTGGGGAAGAGGAAGGGCTTCCACAGCCAACTTTTAGACGCAGTTGAGAAGTTTACTTCTAGAGCAGTGGTGTCGAGTTTTAGTGCAGAATGGAGTCACCTAGGGCTTGTTCTAAGTGCACGTTCCTGGGACCTCAAGGCTTCTGCTTCAGTAGTGAGACCCGCTGTAAAGCAGAACCCAGAAATCTGCACTTGGAAGGACCCCAGAATCTCCCAGGAGATCTTGAGCATGTGGTTCCTAGGTTACACGCACACCTTAAGCCTCAACACCGAGCTGGAGGCCCATTTACCAACCCCTGGGCTCAGAGACCCTTGGGAATAGGTGAGCAGGTCAAGTCAGGCCTGAACCAGCAGATGAGTGGGGGGATGTAGAAGCCAAGTTAGTCTTAGCACGCCACTGAAAACACAGATGCAAAAATGAGAAGATGAGGGAAGGTATTTGCCATGGCCTTAGATCCAATTCCCAAGAACGTTCCCCAGACAGAGCAACTCTAGAGCATTTGTTTACCTTTCATGTAGTTGTCTTTCCCCAAAGCTTCAAGTCTTTCTCTCAACGTGCCACGTGCTAGATAGAGTGAGCTTCCAGATCTTTGCTACTCAATGTGTTTGTTCCAAGCACCGGCAGCACCTGTGAGCTTGTTAAAAATGCAGGATCTCAGGCCCCACCCCAGACTTTCTGAGCTGCATCTGCAGTTTAACAAGACCCCAGAGATGCATAAGCATATTGAAAGTTGACATACCCTGGTCTCGATGGTACTGGCTCCTGAGTCTCCTGTAATCTCTGCATCCCTGAGTGGATGTGACTGGTAGCAGAGGGGACCCTGGTGGCTCTCTGTAGGAGGCGTTAGGGACCTTAACCGGGTCCCAAGTAGGAATGATGCCAAACCCAGGCTAACATGCCATGTTTTTCCTGCCGCACAGGGCACAGGGTCCCTCAGTGAAAGCTCCATCCCCTCCGTCTCTGACACCAGCACCCCAAGACGAAGTCGTCGGCAGCTCCCACCTGTCCCTCCAAAGCCTCGGCCCCTCCTTTCCTACAGCTCCCTGATGAGACACACTGGGAGCATCTCCCCACCTGCTGATGGAAGCGAGGGTGGCTCCCCACTGACCTCCCAAGTTCTGGAGGGCAATGACGCCAGCCTGCCCGAGTCTTCCAACCCCCGGTACGTACAGCAGAGCCACCCCTCCTCCCCACAGCGCTACATCTCTGAGCCCTACCTGGCCCTGCACGAGGACTCCCACGTCTCGGACTGTGGCGAGGAGGAGACGCTCACCTTTGAAGCAGCTGTGGCTACCAGCCTCGGCCGGTCCAACACCATCGGCTCGGCCCCGCCCCTGCGGCACAGCTGGCAGATGCCCAATGGGCACTATCGGCGGCGGAGGCGCGGGGGGCCTGGACCAGGCATGATGTGTGGAGCTGTCAGCGACCTCCTGAGCGACACGGAAGAAGACGACAAATGCTAGAGGCCGCTCCCCCCTCCGATGCATGCTTTTCTCTCAACACGGAGAAAACCAAGACCCCAGTTGGGAAGCCAGCGTGGCCCGGGGGGGAGGATGAGGGAGGAAGAAGATAGAAGGACACCGTGCATTATCAGAGAAGAGGACGGGAAGGACAGGAGGAAAACTGGTCAGACCCACCAAGTTGCTGTATTTCCCTTGGCAAGATGGGCACTGCCATAGTTCTGCCTGTTTGCTGGGGAAAGAATATTCAAGAACATGGAGGGTTATTCCCAGGGGAGAAGGGGCACGAGGATGGCTTTGCTTCCCCTTGCCCCTTCCCACTTTTCTATAGCCATGGGGACGTCGGGCTGGCCTGTGGCTGTGCCTGTTGCCCTGAGAAGCCTGGAAGACATTCTGGCTCTTAACTGGGGGAGTCATGGAGACCCTGGGAGAGGACTCTCCTCCCTCACCAGCCCTTCCTCCTCGGCCAGCACCCCTGCCACCAGGCCAACCACGACGGCATCTCACGCGTTATCCTGTGGCTTGCGTCCCCAGAGGAAGCACGGGCTGAGTTCAGGAGCATTGGATGTCAAGGGTAGGAGGCAGAGAGGGAGGATAAAGGGGTCGGGGGGGGGCGCTGTGGTGGTAGCAGCGAGAGCTGGTCTGGGTGAGCAAAGCCATAGTGCGGCAGCCCTCACCATAGCGGAGGGGGCGGGGGAGCGGAGCGCCGCTGGTTCTGGTCGCTACAGGCCCATCTGAGGCCTGTCACCCACTCAGTAGGTGTTCTGTTCATTTAGGATAGGCCAGGGAGGTCCCCTGAGGTCCAGGGAGGTGCCAAAGGCTCTGGTAAGGGTGATATTTTCAAAGTATTTAACGACCCGTGTGACCAGGGCACCAGCTGATGAGAGTGGAGTCCGGCCTTAGCGCTGGCGCCCCATGCCACGACAGGCCTTACTTAGCCCGGGAGATACCGGGCACGGGGGAGCCCCGAGGGTGGGCTGAGTGTGGCAGGGGGGCACTTAAGGGGCTCAGGCAGAGTCAGTTTTCCAACCAGTACAGAGGTAATTCAGTATGTGGAACGGTGCTGCAGCCGGCCCAGCACATACCAGCTGAACGTCAGCCCGGACTCTGGGCCAGGAGCAGAAGAAGACCTCTTTGCCAAGCAGCAAGGCCAGTGCCGTGCCAAGGCTAGTGAGCCCAAGTGCCAGTGGCCTAGCCTTCCCAGCCACTCCCCAAGAGGGCAGCACATACATATCCAAGGTGAGCTACACATCACCTGGTAGGGACTTCTTCCGTAGAGATGAGAAAGGCCAACAGATTGCAACCAGAGAAGCTTCAATGAGAGAGTCCCTCTGAGTTTACTGAGGAGCTCCCGTGAGGGACGGACCCTTGGACGGGCAGCTTCTGCAGCTAGTTTGTGACTGAGGGTCAGTTTGTCAGGATACTTTAAGGTGATGAGTAAATATACCTCAGCTTAGACCTGGGCTGCTCCTTCTAGCAAAGCAGGCTCCAGTGGGGCCTCAGTACACAAGGTGACAGGCCTGGGGCCCCGGTGGTCCTGAATATTCCCCTGGGCTTTCCCCATCCCTAAAGTAGAGCTGAGCAGAAGACAACCTCAGGACATCGTTCCCAACCCCCAAAACTCATAAGCATTGAGAAAAAGAGAGCCCTTTCTTGGCTGATCAGTTCTCCTTCCCTGTATCGATTATCCATTCGGTGGAAACACACCACCCCCTTATGTCCCTCTCCAGTCCTCCAGCACCATCACCGTTAGGTGAGAAGGATTTCCTGCAGGGGGTACCAGGCAGGGCCCTCCTCTCCCAGCCAGGAGCAGATGGAACCTGCCTCCCGGGACCCTCCATGGGGCGACTCAGAGGCCCCCAACTGAGATCGCAGCGGAGAAACACGCTTTGTTCTCCTCCAGCCCAGGCAGACTTCACGTCTTGTGTAGGAGCAGTCAGTGGCTGTTATTTTTCTTATGAACTTGGGTTTTGGGTTTTTTTTTTGTTTTGTGTTGTGGAAATAGAAATAAGGCATCGTCGTAGCAGCTCTGAAAAGCCAGATTCAACCCTGTGGCTGCAAAATCATTTGTGATGGCCCTGCCTTTTGTCCTAGACATGGATGGAGCTTCACGGCCCAGAGTCAGCCCCCAAACCAAAGCAGTCCTGGGGCAGGAGACCAGTGAGGCAGAGATGTAGGCCTCCCACTCTGAAACCCTTGTCTTTTTTCCCTTTCCTCTCCCACTCAGCACATGTGTGTGCTCAGGGGTAACTGAGAGTGTGACTCTGTAACACCCTGATCCTAACAGACGGGACTGTTACCTGAGACTCAGACTCGGGGCCTTGTACTGTCTTAAGTTTCCCCTGCTCGGTGTCATTTCCTGCCAAAGTGCTGCTATGGGCTGCTTCGCACAAAATTGCTTTCTTCCACCTCGGAAATGCAGCTTTCCCGAGGGAAAGGCTGACACAGGAAGGCCATTCTGCACCAGCGGGTCTATTGCATTGTGTTTTGAGAACGGGTGTTGAAGTGACGTCTTACGCCATTGCAACAGGAGACACTGAGGCTGGGAGAGCAATTACCAGAAGTGGGATTTGCCTGCAGACAACATTACAGACACTCAGTTTGCTGTACCGGGAAACCTTCCTGGACATCTGAACTCCTTAAACTTACATCCACACAAGCACTTGAGTCCTGAATAAAGTGGCATACTGCACCGTAGATGCAGGGCCCTGACTGACTCCTTGGGCGTTTTTAGTACCCATGAACTTATGAACTCATCTCTTTAATTCAACTCCCCCTGACCAAGAAATCAGGTTTCTAATCCCTTAGCCTGCATTTACCCTTCTATTAAGACCAGAAAATAAAAGACAATTTTCTATGAAGTCACGGAACGCATTAGCATAATCTTACCATGGTTTCCTTCCACCTCTGAATAAATATGAACCCTAACCTTCCCCCAATAGCCAACCTGGAGATCCATTCCTAGGTGTCAGATTCTGCCTCTTTCCCTCGAAAAGAGCCCCCCCCCTTTAAATCTCAAAACCTGTGCTTCTCTTTGGATTAAAAAGTATGGCAGCATCTTGAGAAATTCCAAGCAAAACAGAACCACCACCAGTGTTTGAGATACACCGTGTGATCAAACTCAGCACTGTAGGTCCCCTCAGAAGAATCTTTAGCTGTATGTCCAGTTTCCCTTGCCAATATGAGTCTTCAGGATCTCCTCAAAATAAGAAAGAGGGAGGTAGTGGGGAGAGGAAGGGAAAAAGAAGGAAGGAGAAGGAAAAGAAAAGAAACCAAGGCAGAGAGATGTTCTAACTAGGTTTGTGTTTAGATACTCCTTTTTTCACTTCAGGCTCCAGACAGACTTCTGGTGGGGAATTCATCTCTTTCCGTGTACGCATATGTGTGTCCCTCTGCCTGTCTCAGTCACCAAGGGGGCAGAGTGCCAGCAGGCCTTCAGACAAGGGGGTAAAGCTCTAGGCTCTAGGCCAAGGTGCCCTGTGAGCCAGGGTCAGGATAGACTTACCTACACTGTGAAGGGATGGTACCCTTGAGGGTCCCCCAGGCTCAACATGAGCCATGAACACAGCTGCCCAATGTGGGGCTGTGTGCTTTTCTAGCTGAGGAATCTATTTCTAATCTGGGTTTCACTTCTCCCCATTCAGTGTTTCTATGAGGTACTGAAATCACTGATACCAGTTCTCTGAAGCTGAACTCCAGATCTTCTGGTTTTGCCTTCCCTTGACTCTGGCACCACAAAGAGAAGACCCCACGTTCCACCACTCGGCCAGCACGCATCCTCCACACACATCCTCCTTCACATAGGCTTTGTGATGAGCCTGGGCGCCCTCTGTCCTCCCATCCCAGCCCTTGTTTTGCCACATGTTAGTAATGACCCAACTCCTGAGATGGTTAAGTCCACCCAGTCCAAGCTTGTCTGCCGACCTGCCTGACTCTGCTGGGCTCTCTGCCGTTAGGGCATGCTTGAGCCTCATGAAATACAGTCGGGGACTCACCTGGTGATACAAGATGATCTGAGATAGTGTAATGTGCAGAACTCTTGCTGGTGTGTATGAAACGTCCACATACTCGATGAAAGCCCATCGTAGGGAAATCAGGTCTCTCCTGGAGTAATGGAACAAAATTGAATAACTTTGATGCTTTAAGAAAGTTCTCAATTTTTCATTACATCCTTATTTCTAAAGCCTGTTCTAGATGTCTCGTTTTTGGACAGAGTATTTCTTTAGTGGGTCCAGCCAGGGATAAGTTGAGAGATTCTTTCATTTCTAAGCTCAGCTATAATACAGTTTATGAGGTTGTATTGAAAAAGGGGTACATGTATAACAGGAGGGGAGCAGAAAGTCACCTACTTTGCTGAGATTTTTTAAGAAGGTTAAGGAACTTTCACTGCTATTGTTATCAGTTTCATGTGTCTTATGTTTGAGATCTTAAAGGCCCCAGTGCCAGTGTATGCAGAGAATCAGGGTGAAGAGAGGCGTTTCCATGCCTTGGGGTAGATTCTTCCTCACTTGCTTCTCACCCATCCTGTCTGTCCTTCCCACCCTGGATTCCAGAGCATTGAGCACTTCCCTGGAGTTTCAGGAGAGGACTTTATGCTGTAGGAAAGGAGGAGAGTGGCCCCTGCAAGTGGCCAGTCGGGGCGTGATGGTTTAACTCCAGACAGGAGCCCCATAAGGAATCAGGTCCCTGTTTGGATAACTATATATCCACAATGAGACTTATTTTTAACAAAAGCCAAACGAGATTAACTCAGGAGTTGCGACCTAACATTTTCAAGAGGCAATCAGAAGAGATCCCACGTTGATAAACCCACTGTCAGGAGGGTTGTCTTTTTGATTTTTGTTTTTTCCTCTCTGAACCACCCAGTCATCATAGGCAGGTCTAACCCAACAGAGCAGCAGCCAGTGGTTTCTCTGCTGGCTCTAGTGGCAGGCTCAGCTCCAGCTTGCTGGGGCGATTGTCAGCTGCCACGTGCTACAACTCACCCCGTCAGAGATATAGATGTACCACTTGGGGGCAGAAAAGACTAGGAACAGAAAGAACCATCTTTGGTTTCTGATGGCCCTCTTTTTCTTGAGTCCCTTCTGCTTTGAGCCTCTGAGGCTTATGCATCCCAGAGAGATCACTCCAAGCCAAAGATAACTGATTCATAGATTGTCCCAACCTACCCAAGGGCCTGAAAAGCTGCTCTTAAAATTCAAGCCAATTAAGAAGCAGGAATGGGACTCAGAGGAGAGTCCTATCACATTGCTGGTGAGGCTGGGGTGTCCCCAGACTGCGCTTCTATTTTTATAGTCTTGCTTCCTCCTACTTCCCCCCCATGCTAAAAATAGGGGGGCTGGTATCTTGACCTCCTAAGTGCAAGAAGAGATTTTATAATAAGTCATGCATGCTGTGATGTAAATATATTATTGAGATTGATTTTTTTTTGATGTGGACCATTTTTAAAGTCTTTATTGAATTTGTTGCAATATTGATTCTGTTTTATGTTTTGGTTTTTTGGCCCTGAGGCAGGTGGGATCTTAGCTCCCCGACCAGGGATCGAACCCACACCCCCTGCATTGGAAGGCGAAATCTTAATCACTGGACCACCAGGGAAGTCCCTGAATTCTTATTTCTGGGGGTTTGAAAGAGTTGAGTAGATCAGGTAAAAAGAGATAAGGGGATTTATGTTTATTTTTATTTGGATTTTTTTGTTTGGTTAGTTGCACTTTTTGGTAATAGACCTGCTCTAGAACAGCAAAGAAGGGTAAATGTGTGCTCTGCATTGTTTCTGAATTAGCTTCTCTTTAGGAATTAATTTCTGTCCAATTTAATTATGTGATATTTAAGTCCAAAATCTGAGGTTACACAGTACCAGCTCTATTTTCTCTCTCTGGTTTCCTTTTTGCCTTCTTTCTCCTTCTATGTCAGCTTCTATCTCTCATTTCTCTGTCTCTTCTCCTTTTAGGGACTTAACATATTATCTAGAAGGCTGAAAAACTGAAAACATAGGGAAAGCCAAGGAAATAATAGAATGGATACAGGATTTTTCTAGGACATCTTTAACCAATAAATACAAAATTTATGTCTTGATGAAAAGATAAAAAATTTTAAAAAGGGTGTAGTAATTTGGTAAATGAAAATTATTGAAAGTCAAAAATAATAAAATCTATCCCAGCCTTCTGTACTAACTTGTGCCTTCAGCAGCGTATCGCCTCTCTCTACTTTCTTTCCCTTATTAGGAAAATTAAAATACTAATGCTTGGCTAGTTCATGGGTGTGTCAAGTGTTTGCAAGTAAGTTACTAACTCATCATTTAAATAAAGCACTTAGTCTCCACAAATCAGTTTAGAAAAATCTTCACTCCCTATATCCCATTTAGGACCTATGACATTCTTGGCATTGCTCTAAGCATTTTTTTTTCTTTTGGAAGAAACTTCATGTTTAATGGATCCTGAATCCAGTATTTAATTTCACCCTCTAGTTTTCCCCTTTCCCTTCCTCTTCCTGTTAGCTTGCTAACAACAACAACAAAAATCCAGACTTTTTTTAATCCAGGAAGGCAGTTAAGTGTTCATGCTCAGAGCTTCCCAGTCCAGTGTCTCCTTTGTGGACACTGAGCCAGTCTTAGATCAAATGCTCACAAGCTAACACGTAGGATCCTCACTGAGACCCCTTCTCCTACTCAGCATTGGAAATCTGGGTGGGTCTTTCTCTTCTGCCAGTTTGTCAGAGATAAGGATGGATTATTCTCTGTGTTCTGGATCAGATCCGAGAATGTGTACCAGGCAGTACCACTTCCTTCTTGGTTCACTCAGAGGGGGACCCCCAAACTGCAAGGAGACTAAATCAGTCAAAACTGCCAGATTCAAATTTGACCTTATTTAATGACTCTATTTTCCTTCCAGTACTCTAATTTCTTCTAGTAATGGCCTGTAGCACAGAAGAATCACCCCTCAAAATCTATTAGAAATCTTGATAAGAGATGAGTAGGAAAAACACACTGCAAAACTTCAAAGTGCCATTAATCAATTAAAAAAAAAGTAATAGGAAATGAGGGCTAAACAAGGTAATCTAACTGCCAATTAAAGTATATTGTAGTTCTGGTCTTAGTTACATTTGATATGGAGCTATGTAGCATTAAGCAGATCCCAACAGCTTTAGTAAAATCATAAGTATTATATTTTAATGGCTACCCATGGAGATATATACTTAGCCTGCAGGCCAAACTTCAATCAGTGTTTTTCTACCCTGGGGTTTTGTGACCAACCAAAATTTATACAAAGCCACCCTACGTGCTGTGATTGCAGAGGAACCTCCTTCTTGGTGACATTAGAGAACCATCCATCTCCACTCAAACTGAGTCCAAGATTTGGAACTCACCCAGAAAAACAAACAGAGGAGAAAAATCTAAAGCACTAAGTATGCAGGACATTTCATAGCTGGGATGAGTGGGGTAGAGGTGGGGAAAACAAGCTCTAGAACAAAGACAAGGTTAAGGTGAGAAATACCAGCTGGTCCCAGGTAGAGGAAGGCTTAGAGGAGTGTGACCTGGGATCTTCATTTATGCCAGATCACGGGTCAACTTGTTAGCATGATGTCAGGGGCAGAGGGGTTCTTTCCACTCTAGGTAGTGGATTTGAAGGCCTCAGAAGACTAATAGAGCCCTGAAAAAATATTTCCAGACTTGGGAGATGGAGAGAAAGGAGGTTCTTGCTTTCAAGCAGCCTGAAGACAAACTCGATGACTTTAACAGCTCTTCAATATAGTAGTGACAGTGGTGGAGAGATTTCATTGATCTTCCTAGTGGCACAAGCACCATAGGTGGGGAGAGGGAGTGGGACAGGAGATAAGCTTTATCAGGCATAGATTTCAAACTCCACATGGTGCACTAGCCTCAAGAGACAACACTGCAAGGAAGTGGACAACAGGGTGCCCGGGCCATGCCCTCTGTCCTTTGGGACCCAAGGTCAGGCCATTCCCCCTGCTTGGTTTGCTCTTAGAGGATGAGCACGTCAGATGGGACCAAGAGGGAAATTGGGTGATCTGCCTTAGGCTGTTAAAATGCTGCCACCTGCATTACAAAACACGTGTGAGTCAAGGCACTTGAGACCCTTCCTTACAGGCAGCATCCACTGTGGTGTGCCAGCCTGACGCCCCTTCAGTGACCGTGTCGGAATGGCAGCCAGTGCTGGACTGCCCACGGTATTGGTGCATCTCTCCCAAAGCCAGAGTTCAGCACTGCATGTTAACCAGGTGGATATCCTGTAATATAAATGCTCGTTTGGATCCAAAAGGAAAACCATTAAAAATAAAAGAAAGATGAACAACTTTAATGTTTGTTTTTTTTTTTTTTGGGTGGTGGTGGGGTGGTCAAAGAAAATAAATAAATAAAACCTTGTTGTAAAGAATTAATCGGCCTGATTCCCTCTCTCACTCGATGTGTTTCTTTGCTGCCACTCAAAAGGGAGATCATGGAAGTGAATCCTTGCCAGGACTCTCAAGGGGGATGGGCAGCAGCTTCTAGAAGTCAACGTCTGCTCAGCCCAGCTAGTTATGAGGAATTCCAGAGCTTCCCGAAGTTCCAAGGACATCCTGGTCCTAGAAGATTTTCTTTTATTAATAAATGATCTTCATCTTCGAGGAAATAAATAAATAAATAACCAGATAAACTAGTTGGAAAAAGTTGGGCACATTTTTCTCATCAGAAAAATACTATGTCCAGGGGAGGAGTTTTAAAATAGGCAGAGAATCTCTTTATGGGACACAGGGCTTCTGGACTAGAAGAACTATAACCAGCCTCCCTCCCAATAGAGGGAGAAGATTATGGGACACCAGCTTAGCTGCCAAGTTCAGGATAGAGCAGACTCCCCAAGTCTTTCAGGAAATACTGTCCATTCTTTCCTTCTGCCCATATCATTCCTTATTTAACCATCATGGCTTCTTTAATAAAAAGAAAGAAATCAGTCCCTGGGTCCAGTGGTCCCGTTGAGTCTCCATTTGGAGGACAACTTTTTGTCTCATTCTCCCTGAGGAAGCATCATCATCTTCTAATCCTAGTGTTGGGCTTATTATTTTAATCTGAATAATTATTTTATCAATTAAATAAAACCAAGAATTCTAGGATAAGTCCCCCATTTCTGCAGTTCCATCAAAGATAACCTCTCAAGCCCTAAGACATATAATTTTGTTAAGAATTACTGCACCATATTTTTGGACAGTTTTGATTATAAGAAAATGGCCTAGGTCCTTGGAGGCTGGATTGGAAACTTCTGAGATCTTGTCCAACTCTCAGATTTTGTGTATTTTCCAGTCACAATTTCTTTCCCATGGCTTCCATCACCATTGGAGCTGGGAAGATGGAATGTCAGCAACAGTCTTACCTTCATTCTTTTATGGGATTACTAGTTGGTTGGTTTAAGCAAATGTTGGTCTATAAGGAATTTCTACATGGATTGATGAGGGTTTGGGGGTTTTTTTTTTGTTTTTGTTTTTTTTGGTTTCCTTCTAATCTAGACCATAGGTCCATAGTATTTCACAGGGTAATGGCCCTAGGAAACATATACAAAGAAAAGTAGACACTATTCTGCACTTCTTTCTGGTGTTTCTGTATTATGCTTCTGAGCATTTGTTGGTTACCCTAACACATGTCCTTTAAATTTTCTACAATATTAAAAACTTGTTATTACTTGTATACCAAGTTCCTTTGCTAATAAGCTAGGAAAATTCCCAAAGACCAAGATGTCAGTTCCTTAAACACAAAATATTGGGACTAGTCACAGGTGTATATGACTCTAGAACACCTCAAGCATAAGAGGCAACACAGAGAAAGAGGAGAAGAGACGGTATAAAAGCAAGTGCTGGAGTCAGACCCAACTGAGTTCAAATCTGTGCACCACCATTCATGAACTGTGTGCCCTTGAGCAAGCCATTTAACCTAACACTCACTTTCTTCGTCTTTAAAATGGAACAATAGGACTTCCCTGGAAGTGCAGTGGTTGAAACTCTGCGCTTCCAATGCAAGGGGCGAGGGTTCAATCCCTGGTCGGGGAACTAAGATCCCACATGCTGTGCGGCACGGCCAAAAAAAAAAAAATTTATCAAAAAAAATTAAAATAGAATAAAATAAAATAAAATGGAACAATAGTAGTAACTACCTCATAGGGTGGTTATATGGTACTGACAAATTATTGCATATAAAGAGAATAGCCAGTGCCTGCCCCATAGGAACACCATCCTTGTCATCATCATCACATAAAAGTACATTCCCCAACCCCCCTAAATCTGAGAAACGGAACCCTCAGAGACACGTTCTAACCAGAAGAGTATGCTGGGTGGGTGTTCCTCTCCTGTCAGTGAAACACAGAGGACAATCTGTAGACAGGTTTCTAACGAGAAGGGAATAAATTAAGCTTTAAAAAGCAAGCAAAACATTATTGTATATCTATTTTTAAATAATGCCTCCATTCTTGCCTCAGAAACAAGCCCTAATTTGCTTAGTCTTCACTTCTAATTTCCACATTCATTTAATAACAAAATGGGAGAAACATTAGTGGGAGGTAGTAATTGTAAAAGTAGGAGTAAAGTTAATGGCAATATTAAAAATACTGCACACTATAATCATAGCAATATTCAAGGCAATTTGAAATATGAAGCAACTGACAAATTAACAGCACATGTAAGAGAATCATAGATTCAGTGTCAACGGCCTGATTGTTACTCCATTAAAAGAAAGAAAAAAATCAGAAAAATCCTTTAAAAAAAACATTGCTAGGTGGTCAATAAAAATTATTAGTTCATAAGGCATCAGCTCTGGACATAAATAAATTGCAGTGCTTTGCAGGGAATAGAGTACCAAAAAGGCAGAGCAACGTGACTCAACAGCTGTGAGTCCATCCAAGAAGGGGACCCCCATGCATCAGGGTATTGCTTCCAAATCTCTGGCCCCTGCTTCTGCATGCAAGACCACATGTGTGCATAAAATACCTTTAGCCTCCATGTGCTGATATTTAAATGATTCTGTAACACACAGGAATCACAGAACCAGAATGTTAGAGCAGGAAGGAACCTAGGTGTCAATTCTGGCCCAAGCTCATTCATACGTGAGGGATATGAGATTTAGAAAAACTCTAATGTGGGTTTTCCAGAGATCAAGGAGGTCTCCTGTGAATCTGGACAGCCATAGTTGGCTCCACCCACCCTAGCACAACTTCCAGAAAAGAAGAGGGGAAGAAAACAGCAGAGAAATACCCAGGAAGTCCTTTTGCTCACACATCCAGAAGCCTCCTCTGGGAATCTAAGGGAAGCTATGGATCCTCTCCCTTGACAAAAAGCACAAAAAACCCTGAGTCTTCACATCCCCCAGCCCCACCCCAAAGGCTGTTTATAATTCCCCCACAAGAGTCCCAGGAGGTATTAGGGAAAGACCAAGCCCCAAACAGAGCTACCTGCATCAAAGGAATTCAAAGGAAGAGCTGTGACATCAAACTATTTGGGCCTGGAAACGAAGGATAGAATCCAGGCCCAGTTCCCAGGCATGTTGGAAACACTGCTTTCCTCGGCCTCCAGATCTGATGGCTTGACTTGGATGGGATTACAGTGTGAATGGCTGGGAGGGGTTTGAGAGGGGAAAAGGGTGCTTCATTATAAATACAGCTCAGTAAATATACTGACATAAAGCAATAGATAATCTGGCCCCAAATTCCAATTATGCATCGAATAGTGACCCCAGCCAGGTAACTTAGCCTCTAATCCTTGGTTTTCCCAACTACAGAATTAGGATAACAAGACCAACCTTGCATAGTTGTATTTAAGATTAGAGATTACTGTTGACCTTTGAGCAATGCAGGGTTTAGGGGTGCCGACCCCCCGAGCCATCGAAAATCTGCATACCGCTACCTCTGCCTCAAAAATAGAGGAACTGATAAGTGACTCAAACAAGGGCAAGAAGCTGAAACAGTTTGGATAGAATCAGGATTCAAACCTTAGTTCTTTTGATTCCACATATTGTGATCTCCAATTAAACACAAAATTTTCCCTATACTTACTTAATGTAAAGATCTGTAAAATGAAAATACAGGTACTATATTTATTGAAAAAATCTGCAGATGAGTGGACGCAAGCAGTTCAAACCTGTGTTGTTCAAGGGTCAGCTATACACACACACACACACACACACACACACACACACACAGAGTACCTGGCATGGTGCCTATCACATAGCAGGCATTCCATAAAACATGATTACTATTCTTATGAATCCATTCACCCATTCATCAGATGTATTTATTCATCACACACTATGGTGCCAAGAACTAGGATTTTGATGGTGAAGAAGACAGGTGAAGTAGTGGCTTTGAGTTGTCCACCGCCTACTGGAGTTACAGACAACAAACAAACCACTGCCCCACTGTGTGATTCTTATGCAGGGGGGGAACTTTCAGGGAACTATGGAAGCCCCTAAGAGGGGCTTGGGAGTCAGAAACAGCTTCCTGGGAGAGCCAGTATTTGAGTTGAGGGCTGAAGGATAGCAGAGTTTAGCTGGGCCACAAGGATGGGGAAGAGGGTACCAGGTAGAGGTGTGGGAGGACATATTAATAGCTTGTGGTGGTTCAAGGGTAGAGCTTTGACAGGGTGTGCGAAGGGATAAGGTTGGAGCCTTAAGGGAGAGCACAGAGACCGTGTTCAGAGCTTAGCCTTCATGCAACCACCGTGTTAGTCAACGGCAATGGCGAGTATTAAATTATGAGAAGACTAGACACAGACATCGCACGGGTGAGCCAGAGCAGGTTCACTTACCGAAAGGATACAGAAGAAAGTCACGACAGTCAGTATACACTGAAGAGAGATAACAATGTTCTCCAAGACAGTCAGAGATACAATCCTGTGACCACCAAATTGGGCACTGGGAGTACGCTGCCGAAGATGATGATGTGAATGAGTGAGGTTACGTCAGACCCTTTGGAGCCCTACCCATCTCCTCCAGGTTCCACTGCCAGGCGTGACACTGAAGCTGTTCTCCGTGTAGGTCAATCTGGAGAGGTGCCAGGGGATGCCTCCACTGGTGCACCTCATCAGTCTTGAAATCACACCGTGAGGACAAGTCTTGTACAGGGCAGAACTCTCAGGCTGGAGGATAGGTCCCATCTGTCACCCTCAACTCCACCCCCTCCACAGCCTAACACAGTCCAGCCCACATAAATCCCTCAGTTTTGTGCTGTAGAACCCCAGAGGGGCCGTTTCCCAGGAGGCTCTGGGAACCTCTATCACAAGCCCTCTGACCTGTGACTCTGTTTATTCCCGAGACTTCATCCTGCAGTCAGTGACCAGCCACTGAGGTGGTTAGAAGCAGAGAAATGACATGGTCTGATTTGTAAGAACAAAACAAAACAAAACAAAACCACTTTGGCTGAAACGAGGTGAACGGGGTTCAAAGAGGAGAAATCCACTGTAGGGGAAATCCATTATCCTGGGCGAGGATAATGACAGCAGAGATGGAAGGAAGTGGACAGAATTGAGAAGTCCATTTAGGGGAGGATTAGGCAGGCTTTGATGATTGGCTGATGTGGCACACTGACAGACCAACCTGTAGTTTCCAATGAGTGAGCCAGCTAGTTAGTTAAAATGGTCTATTAGTTTCCTTTTGCTACTGCAACAAATTATAAAAACTAGTGGCTTGAAACCATACAGATTTATGCTCTTACTGTTCTGGAGGTCAGAAGTCGGTTTCACTGGACTAAAGTCAAGGTGTTAGCAGGGCTGGTTCTTTCTGGAGCCTCTGAGGGAGAATTCCTTGCCTTGCCTTTTTCAGCTTCTAGTGGCCACCTGTATCCTTTGGCTTGTGAACCCTTGCTCCATCTTCAAAGCATCTGTGATGCTTATCACTCCAAGCATCACAGTGCCTTCTCATCTAAGAAGGCAGCCCCTTATCCCTCACGTAAGAAATGTTGTGGTTACATCAGTCTTTATACGTTATTATATATCTATTTTTAAATAATGCCCCCACTCTTGTTTCAGAGACAAGTCCCAATTTGCTTATTCTTCATTTCTAATTTCCATATTCATTTAATGAAAAATGGGAGCTGCTCTGCCAGACAGAGGGACTAAGAGAGGGTTTTCAGGCACCATGATTGATCACCAGCAGCTAACCTTCCTTGAGAGAGAGAGAGAGAAAGCTAGGATAGGAGAGGGAGGAAAAGAAAGAAGAAGAAAGAGAAGCATTAACACAAGCAAAGTGCAACTTCACCATTACCAAGCATCACCATCGAGTCACCAAGCATGGCAGAAAGGTTCTTTTCCAGAAAACATCAGTGGGTTAGTCGCACACTAATTGAGACCTATTTTTGCTTGAATTAGGTCAGTCTTCGTTAAATGCCTCTCTAGAAATAGGCAGAGGTCGGACTCCCCATGGGTGGTTTGTGCTGATGCAGCAGAGATGACTCACGTTAGCTCACGCTACAAGCTGTACAGATGGATGGGAGTGGCTGATGGAAGTTGCCCTGCCAACTCCCGCCAAGACTGAAGCCCACCCACCCACCCATCCCCACTGCGAGCCGTGCAAATGGACTACAGAGATGGCAACAGTTTCTGAGCTGACTCTCATGCCAAGGGGCACATCAGTTTCTTGACCCTTTGCTATCAGAGTGCCAGGAATTATTATCTCAGCTACATGTGTATTTGGGACTGGCACAGAGAAGTTTCCGGCATCCTGGTGGACTGGCAGGTCTCTCTAGTGGAAGATATAATCACTTCAGCTGGGTCCTCATGGGATGACAGACTTGTTTCAGTTTGTCTGAAAGGCTTGCATCCTGGGAATCCCCTCACTCCTAGGTAAACCAACCATTGGTCAGCCTAGGTCTCTCCATAAAGGGTAAGATGCAGTACCAAATCTTTACTTGAAAGATATTCCAGGTTCTCCGCAGTGGATGAAAAAGTATTGGATGAGAAAATGTTCGAGATGAAGGGGATATTAGTGACTATCTGACCCAATAGTTCTCCAACTGTAGTGTACATCAGAATCCCCTAGGCTGTTTATTGAAAATGCAGATTCCTGGGTTCTACCTCCAGAAATACTGAGAGAGTAGGTCTTGGTGGGGCTCCATATTTTCACATTTTATAAGCATCCTGGATGATTCAGATTAAAGTGATCCAAGAAGCCATGTTTGAGAAATAGGGATTTAATTTCAGCACCTCATTTTATTGATAAGAAATCTATCCTGAACTGAATCACTTTGCTGTTCACCTAAAACTAATAGAGCATTGTTAATCAACTATGCTCCAATATAAAATAAAAATTAGAAAAAAAAAAGAAATCTATCCTGTGTAAGGCTACACAATAGGCCAGCTACAGCCTGATCTAAAATAAAAACTCAAATACACATTCCTTTCTGAGTCCAAAGTTATTTCCATTTATAGCATTTGGGGACTACATGGTCCTTTCTTCTTGCAAAAGTCTCTTTATATCTTCCCTCCAGAAAATACCATCTATCTGAGAAAATATTTAAGAAAAAGGAAAACAGACTCACTAGATGTAACCATATTTATAGGGCTTGGAATTTCTTTTCTGTTAGTAGCTGATGTCAGCTTCAAAGGAAAAGAAGCTATAATGTTTTGTTTTCCTTCTTGAGGAGTTTCTTAGAAGCATCAGCTGCTTTGAGCCAGTCTGCTCTTATATAGAAGGTTTGAGACCTCACACTGACTCAGCCAGGATAAGGGATATTAATTATAAAGGTATCTGGGATTAGACAGACACTCACAGAATCTTTAATTCAGGCTCCAAAATTTGTCCTTTGTGGAACTGGACCCAGGGCATTTCCTGTCAGTGTGACTCCTCTCTGGTTTGCACATACCATGTACAGCCAGTCTTTAAATATCAAAGGGTAAGCTTTTGAATGTAGTATTTTAAGGTGGATCTGACTAAATAGGTGGCAATTTGAGATGGGCCCTATTTCATGGTGTTTTTTTCCCTGTCTGTGTAACTTTCATCTATTACTCATAGACCTGTCCTCCAGAGCTACTACCTAAGTCTAATTCTTCCAGAAGACAGGTCATCAGATATTTGAAGACTGTTAGCAAGACACCCAGGATAAACATCCCTAATTTATCCAGGTGTCCTCTTTCCAAATTCCTCTGTCTCCTTGGGGTATGATCTAGAACACTACTGTCTTGTTAAAGTGTGTCATGCAGATCTGAACCCAGTTCCTGGGCTCCGCCACTTTCCCTCACATCAGCACCATCATTAGAACTGGGGGAGAGCTGTAAAGGGAGATGACATATCTCACTTGGAGTTCTGAAGGTTTCCAAGATTGAAAAGAGTTTGTGAAAAGGGACCCACCCCGGGAATGGAGGGAGAGAGCACCCATGCCTCCCACCTGCCAGGTAAGGACTGGGGATTGCTTTAGCTGTGGTGACAATAAACTGAAGTCACATGGATTTGTCTTAATTAACAGCTTTAGATACAATTCACAGGTCACACACTGCATCCACTTACAGTTACGATTCAGTATTTTTTATTATATTCAGAGTTGTGCAACTATCACCACAATTAATTTGAGAACATGTTCATCATCCCAAAAATAGAATCAAATTTTAAATATTATCCTAATCAATGTATTTCCTAATTACTGATAATCATTTACAAGACCTTCACTCTATGGAGTGATACTTGAACCTTCTACTGAGGTGCTGGATATAAGAACTCAGTATGAAAGAAAGAGGGGAAAAAGAAGGGCAATTCACATCTTAGAGACTACATGACCCTGTTGTGTAACGTTAACTACCAAGTATTTCACAGTTTCCTATAGAGGCTAAGAACAAGGACTCTGGGGCCATATTGGTTGGGTCCAAATTCTGGCATCACCACTTACTGACCTTGGGAGAGTCAGTTCTATCTGTAAAATGAGGACAGTATTTGTTCCCACCTCATGTGGTTCTTATAAGGATTACGTAGATTAACACAGAAAGCATTTAGAACAGAACCTGATTCTATATCACTGCTCGCTAATCTAATTATTATATGTATAACTTACTGTTATGGATACTGACCTTCTACCAGGTAACCCTTTGTGATGCTCTGAGTCATGAGATTTTGTATTTGTACATCTAATCTGTTAGCAGTTCAGTATGTATTGAAAGTCTCTGGTTAGAATTAAAGTCCCTGTGAGATTATTGGTTATTGGGCATTCTACTTGGGAGAAAAGTTAGACAGTCTAGTCTTATTTCATGAACACAAAGAAATTTATACAGCTATGGAATGGCAGTTTCTGGCTTAACAACACAGTCTTAACTCTCATTCCAGCTTTCCAGTGCCCAGAAGGGGACTAGTACATAATAAGCACTGAAAATATCTTATTGAAAAAAATGAATGATTCACTTAGAATGTACTAGAGTGACCTAAGAGAGTCACCACCCTTTCTTAGGTTTCTTTATTCAGCATGCACTAAGTTTCTCACCTCAGGAAGTAAACACACACTTTTATTTACATAGAAAATCTTTCCCAACTACATTTTGCCTTGCTTCCTACTCAGGCTTCAGGGAGAACTGAAGCTGGGTTGAGTACCTTTACTATATATTCCCATAGCTCCCTATAGTTTCCCTGTTAGACCAATAATCATGCCAAATTAGGGGCTTCCCTGGTGGCACAGTGGTTGAGAACCCACCTGCCAATGCAGGGAACACGGGTTTGAGCCCTGGTCCGGGAAGATCCCACATGCCGCGGAGCAACAAAGCCCATGCATCACAACTACTGAGACTGTGTGCCACAACTACTGAACCTGCACTCTGGAGCCCGGGAGCCACAACAACTGCAGCCCACATGCCTAGAGCCTGTGCTCTGCAACAAGAGAAGCCACGACAATGAGAAGCCGTGCACCGCAACTAAGGGTAGCCCCCGCTCGCCACAACTAGAGAAAGCCCACGCAGCAATGAAGACCCAACACAGCCCAAAAATAATAATAATAATAATAAATTAATTAATTAATTAAAAAATAATCACACCAAATTATAATGTGTCAGTTCACTCCACTAGAATGTAAGCTACGTGAGGGCAGACACTGTGTTACTGTAATAACAATGTTTATCCTTGGCACAACAAGGACCTAGCATATAATAGTAGTATTTTCAGATGAACATTAGAAACTGTGGAAGATATTGATAACTGTTTCCCCATATTCATTCCCCCTGATTCTTTCAAGAATAGTATTCTCCTTCCACACTGATATTTTAGAAGGTCACGGGACCACCGAACCAGAGAAGACATCACAGCCAACCTTTCAGCCAGTGACCAAGTTGTCACCAAGGGAAAGTAAGCAGAAGTGATATGCACAAGCGTCTTGAACGGATATGCTTGCCATCTACTGTGCCTCTTTCCCTCTTTCTTTCAGCTGGAAGGCAGTTGTGGAGCTAGTGGGTGAGACTGAAACATGTAGAGACAGAAAGCACCCTAAGGGGTGGGAAAACAACAAGGTACAAGGAACCTAGGTTCCTGGATGATCTTGTAGAGTGAAACTTCTTGACCTACCATGCACAGGCTGCTTGACTTTGACTGTTACATGAGGAATATATAAACCTACAACTTGTTTGAGTCCCTCTGTTTTGGAGTCTCTTTGTTACAGCTGCTTAGGCCCTTCCTTAACTAAAATTTGAAACAGGGCATGAGAATTCTAAACAATCCTTGGGGAGGCGCTAACCATTCAGAACCTTTGAAATTCTAGGCGCTTAGTAATACCTAAGTTCCACTGCTTATAAGAAATGAATGGCTATATTCAGCAAGGTTGATCCTAGTACCAGAGGGAATTTTATACATCTGGACATAAGAATAACAGTGATCTTGACCATATCCAGGTGTCAACGAAACTGGAAGAGATTCATGATACTGCAGAGTCCTGACAACTTGACAAATAGGTTAATAACTGGCCCCTTGGAAGTAGGCATCCATTCATGGCCACCCTTGTACTCTGCCCTACTAGCATGACTCAGCTACTCTTCCCAGAGCTGATTCCTTCTGGGCCTTTCCACTTCTATCTTCTGTTTCTATTGAACTCTGGCTCTTTCATATCTCTAGTTCCAAGGCTCAAGGGAAAACATCTGATTAATCCAATTTAATCAACACCTGATTGTCCACTGGTCAGATTATAGATGGGCTGCTTTTATATGGCATGTCCTCCATGTGCAAATTAGCTGTGGCTAAATTGGGGTTGGGAGTCCTATGGTGAAGAACATGGCCCTGTTGGTGTAAGAATCTGCCTGAGATTTTACCCTCAGCAAGAGTGTTAGTTTTCTACTACTGCTATGACAAATCACAAAAAATCTAGTGTTTTAAAGGAACAACAGTTTATTATCTTACACTGCTATAGACCATAAACCTAACATGGATCTTACTGGACTAAGGTCAATGTGTAAACAGGATACATTTCTTTCTGAAGATTCTAGAGAAGAAGTTATTTCCTTGCCTTTTCCAGTTACTAGAGGCCTCCTGCACTCCTTAGCTCATGGGCCCTCCCCACCTCTATCTTCAAAGCCAGCAATGTCAACCAAGTCCTTTACATACTACCATCACTCTGGTTCTCTCCTCTGCCTGCCTCTTACAATTTTAAGGCCTTTGTGATTATGTTGGGCCCACTCAGATAATCCAAGATAATCTCCTTATTTTAAGGTTAGCTGATTAGCAAACTTAATTCTGTCCTCTCCCTTAATTCTCCTTTGCCATGTCTGACTCTGGTCACCAATTACAATGCATGTGGGGCAGGGTTCTCCCCACATACCACCACACAATTCTCAAACACCAGCTGGTTGTTCAACACCAGTTGAATTGTCCTACAATTAATCTCAATTCTGACACTCAATTCTAATGCTATCATTTCTGTTCCTATTGATTGATTTTTGCTCTAATTATGAGTCACATTTTCCTTTCCTTGGAATGTCTATTAATTTTTGCTGGATGCAGGACTTTGTGAATACTATGTTGTTGAGTGTCTGGATTGTGTTGTCTTTCCTTAAAGAGTGTTGGGCAGGCAGTTAGGTAATTTACAGATCAGTTTGATCTCTAAGGCCTGTCTTTAACCTTTTCTAGAGCAGATCTAGAGTAGTCTTCACCCTATGATAGCATAGCCCTAGTGTCAAGCTGTGGAGTCTACACTGAATGCCCTGGTGTGATCACCAATGGCTCTCCAATTTGGCTAGACATAGTTTGAATACATCCTCACAGCTTAAACATCTCATTGACCTGTATGAGCTCTGGGGATTATTCTGATTACAATTCTCTTGGGTTTTCTTTACCTGGCTTTGTATGGTTTTCCTCTATGACTGTACAGCTTGTATTCAGCAAAGATTCATGAGGGTTCTTTTTTAGGTTTCTGGAGTTCTTTTTCTGCACATATTTTCTGAAATTCTGTACTGTAACATCCAACACTGTAGCTGCCTTGAGCCCTAATTTCCAAATATCTATGTCATGAATTCATGAAGGTCACTGGGCCCTGCTTGAGTTGACCCCCCTCCACCTATGCCCACAGCCTAGATGTTGCCTCCAGGCAGAAATCCAAGATGATCACAAGGCTCACTTTACTTGTTTCTCTCCATTTATCTAATAGGGGACATGCTCCTGTCCTGCTTGTTGTAAAATGTTGGAAAATACTTGTTATGTGTTACTATAGACTGAATATTTGTGTCTCTCCAAAATTCATATGTGAAATCTAATGTTCAACTTGATGATATTTGGAGGTGGAGCCTTTGGGAGGTGATTAGGTCATGACCGTGAACTCTCATAAATGAAATTAATGCTCTTATAAAAGTGACCCCACAGAGCTCAATAGCCCCTTTCACCATGTAAGGACACAGTGAGAAGACTGCCATCTATGAACCAGAAATGGGCTCTCACCAGACACCAAATCTGCAGGTGTCTTGATTTTGTACTTTCCAGCCTCCAGAACTGTGAGAAATAAATTCCTGTTGCTTATAAGCCACGCAGTCTATGATAATTTGTTAAAGCATCCTGAATGAACTAAGACACATGTATATTATCTAGTTTTCTAGCTGTTTATAAGCTAAGTTTGCCCTAGTCCATGTTATTTCATCATGCTTTTAAGTAGAAATGCAGTCAGAGACCTTTTATTTAACTCATTTTTATACGTTAAGTTTTCCTCTTAACTCATTCATGTAAATACAAAGTTCAAACATAATGTAAATAGAGAAGGAAGAGGCAAAGAAAGAGAGGAGGTGAAAGAGTGAGATTGCAAAACATGAGTTTAGGCTCCTCATCTTTTAACCCAAATCTTTGTTCATCTTTAGTATTTTTTTTGAAAAATTTAAAAAGGAAATAGATATTTTAGCAGGAGTTTGCTCTCATTGGCCTATAGATAAATAATGCCTATTTAAAAAATAATCAGGGGCTTCCCTGGTGGCACAGTGGTTGAGAGTCTGCCTGCCGATGCAGGGGACACGGGTTCGTGCCCTGGTCCGGGAAGATCCCACATGCCGCGGAGCGGCTGGGCCCGTGAGCCATGGCCGCTGAGCCTGCGTCCGGAGCCTGTGCCCCACAATGGGAGAGGCCACAACAGTGAGAGGCCCGCATACTGCAAATAATAATAATAATAATAATAATGATAATAATAATAATAATAATAATAATCAGACTAAACTAGTAAGCAAAAGGGGCTTCATGCCTTGAGGGAGGTTTTGATATGTGTCTGTAACTGCATACATTTAAAGTTAGTTATGAGCAGTAAACCCATCATGCTGTTCCCAAAGTCCTTTTTTCTCTGTGACCCTGAGAGATTAGGACTGCAAAGATCCATTGATACCTCCCCAAATTTGTGCAGAAGAGTAAATAAAGATAGAAACCAAAAGCTCCTATCCCTGGTAAGATTTATAAAATAACTAAGTAGACAGGTCAGTAGTGCCTAAATAAAGCTGAAAATAACCTCTGCTGAAAACTTTCCTTTAAAAGCCCTCATATGTTATCATTTAGTCTGAGCTAAAAGCTACTGGGAGAAACAGGTAATATCTATATATGTCTGGACTACCCTTGCTATCTCTCAGCCTGGAGCTGTAGTGCATCCACAGGAATGATTATGTCCCATAGATGTAAAAGATTAGCACCATCATTCCCAAGCATAGTCCTCTTACAAATATTCATAAGAAACAAAACACTTTTTCTTCTAAATTCAACAACCTCTTGAGGGACTCTTGCCTTGCTTTGATCAAACTTGCAGAGACGCAACAGTTACTGCTGAGAAGGAATGACTTTTACAAAGAAAGGACTATATTGCCTCCTCAAAATTGTTTTCTGTGTGAAAGCTGCAAGTCAGTAAGTAAGGAATACACAGACAAGGTATATATCTATATGCTCAAAAACACAAATGCACAGGTGTATTTAAAAGTTCATTCCAAATGGAAATCCTTTACTGAGGTTTTTCTAGATTCTAGAAAATATGTCAAATGCTATGAAGGATATACAGATGTTAAATAAGGTATGGATTTTGAATGAAATAAGTTCACAAGTCAGAAGAGAGATTGACATTATATACTAACACAAAACAAAGAGTAATAAGGTATAAAGTGCTAAAGAGAGACACAAATATACAACCCAAGGGAGTGAAGGTGCCTGGCACATAATAGGTTATCAAATATTTATTTAGTGGATAAATGAATGATGAATACATTTCTATGACCATATATCTTAAATAGTATCATCACTGAATAAACTATTTTTTGGAAGGGGACAAAGACTGGGGAGTTAAAAAACACTCATAAAATAGTTTGATCTTTCATCTATGATTCAGACCTGTGTAGTCCAGAAATATCAGGAAGAGATGTTTCTGAATAATTTTTCTAAATATTTTCTCTGGAGGTTATATTATAGTAAAATATTGTTTCGGTATGTCATGAGTTATCAATATTAGGTACACTTTGCTCTCTACCAACAGTACACGCCTAGGAAGAATGGTCCACAGAAAGCTGCAGCATTACATAAAGGCAGATGGCAGATCCAGCATGGATATTAAAGAATATACTAGAAAATGAGAAACCAAATAAATATCTGATGCTGAGACATGCTAGAGGAATGTGAACTCCTCTAAGAAAGGCAGTATGACTTCTAGAATTCCATTCCTCTCCCTTGCTGCCTATACAAAATAGTTTCTACTCTTTAAAAAAAAATGAGGCTATGGGGACTTCAGCTTCTCTGTAAAATGGAATAATAGGAACCATATCTAACCTTACAACTGAAACAATTAAAAAAGGACTAAATATATGAAACAAAGGTTTGCAAGACACTACATATCAGGCAATGAAGGCAAATGGTCCTTGAGAGATGGGAAACACCATATTCCTATGAGAGATGGGACATTATGATGGCCATGGTGCAGGGTGGAGGGATGTGAGGGCAATCACGTAGAGCCCAGTGAACTCCCTGAGCTGAGGATAAGGAGTGGAGAGTTTGTAGGAGACTATGGCAGCTCAAGTTGCTAAAAAGAGAGTACCAGAAAGGAAAGCGCTACACAGAGAGAGAACTCTGGAGACATGCAAAGATTTACCCTTGAGTATTTAGGTGAATACTGATTAGCACATGCATATGAAGAAACTACTCAAGGCTGTGGGAAAACTATTTGAAATATTATAATTAGAGGTAACAGTGCCCGGTGATCAGATAGGGCTTGGAATGATGTCTAGTCCCAAATACCAGACTGAAAAACCAAAAAATTGAGGGGGATTTGGGTAGAGTATACACAAGGCTCTTACCTAAGTAATAGGGAATAATAAGCCATGGATTGATAACTGCTCCAGTCTTCTCTTATAAATCTTAACAGCAAAACTTGAAAAGATCAAACAGTTTTCATGTAACATAACTACAAGCCATAACAAAGCTCAGGAATATTTATGGGAATATAAAAATATCATGCATCTCAGAAAGTAAAATTCAAAACATCCGACATCCAATAAAAAATTGCCAGGATGTAAAGAAGCAGGACAATGCAACCCATAGTTAGGAGATAAATTGATCAAATGAAATTGACTCAGAACTGATACAGATGTTAGAATTAGCAAAGACATTAAAGCAATTATTATAGCTGAGTTCCATATGCTCAAAACTTAAGAAGAGACATGGAAAATATAAAAGTGACTAAAATTGAGCTTCTAGAAATGAAAATTACAAAGTGTGAGATAAAAATAAACCTAATGAAATTAATGGCAGATTAGGCTTAGAAGAAAAAATTAGTAAACTTCAAGATATAGTAAAAGAAAAAATTTAAAAACCATACACACAGAGAAATGAGAATTTTAAAATGTAAACAGAGAGATTAGCTTAAGATGGCAGAGTAGAAGGACATGAACTCACACCCTTCTCACAAAGACACCAAAATCACAACTAACTGCTAAACAACCATCAAGAAAAAAACACTGGAAACTACCAAAAAGATACCCTACATCCAAAGACAAAGAAGAAGTTGCAACAAGACAGTAGGAGGGGCACGACTGCAATAAAATTAAACCCCAGACCTGCTGGGTGAGAGACCAGAAACTGGAAAACAATTATAGCACAGAAGTTATGCAACAGGAGTGAAAGTTCTGAGCCCCACATCAGACTTCCCAGCCTGGTGTTCTGGCAATGGGAGGAGGAGTTCTCAGAGAATCTGGATTTGAAGGCCAGCAGGGTTTGACCACAGGACTTCCACAGGACTGGGGGAAACAGAAACTCCACTCTTGGAGGGCACACACAAAGTCCTGTGTGCACCAGGCCCCAGGGGAAAAAAGCAGTGACTCCAGAAGAGACTGGGCCAGACTTACCTGCTAGTATTGGAGGGTCTCTGGTGGAGGCAGGGGTTGCTGTGGCTCACTGTGGGGACAGCAACAGTGGCAGCAGCAGTTTTGGGAAGTCCTCATTGGCATGAGCCCTCCCAGAGGCTGCCATTAGCCCCAAACAGCCTGTAGGCTCCAGTACTGAGTTGCCTCAGGCCAAACAACCAACCAGCCCCACCCATCAGCAGACAAGTGGCTTAAAGTCTCCCTGAGCATAGCCCTGCCCACCAGAGGGACAAGACCCAGCTCCACCCAACTGGGCAGGAACCAGCCCCTCCCATCAGGAAGCCTGCACAAGCCTCATAGACAGCCTCAGCCACCAGAGGGCAGAGAGCAGAAGCAAGAATTACAGTCCTGCAGGCTGTGGAATGGAAACCACAATCACAGAAAGTTAGACAAAATGAGATGGCAGAGGAATATATCCCAGATGAAGGAACAAGATGAAACCCCAGAAGAACAACTAAGTGAAGTGGGGATAACCAACCTACTGGAAAAAGAATTCAGAATAATGATAGTGAAGATGATCCAATATCTCAGAAAAAGAATGGAAGTAAGGATCAAGAAGATGCAAGAAATGTTTAACAAAGACCTAGAAGAACTAAAGAACAAACAAAGAGATGAACAGTACAATAACTGAAATGAAAAATACACTAGAAGGAATCAGTAGCAGAATAAATGAGGCAGAAGAATGGATAAGTGACCTAGAAGACAGAATGATGGAAATCACTGCTGTGGAACAGAATAAAGAAAAAAGAATGAAAAGAAAGGAAGACAGTCTAACAGACATCTGGGACAACATTAAACAAAACAATGCTTGCATTATAGGCATCCCAGAAGGAGAAGAGAGAGAGAAAGGACCTGAAAAAATATTTGAAGAGATAATAGCTGAAAATTGCCCTTAAATGGGAAAGGAAACAGTCACCCAAGTTCAGGAAGAACAGAGTCTCAGGTAGGATAAACCCAAAGAGGAACATACCAAGACACATAGTAATCAAATTAACAAAAATTAAAGACAAAAAAATATTAAAAGCAACAAGGGAAAAGCAACAAATAGCATACAAGGGAACTCTCATGAGGATATCAGCTGAGTTCTCAGCAGAAGCTCTACAGGTCAGAAGGGAATGGCATGATACATTTAAAGTGATGAAAGGGAAGAACCTACAAGCAAGAGTGCTGTAACCAGAAGGGCTCTAATTCAGATTCAACAGAGAAATCAAAAGCTTTACAGACAAGCAAAAGCTAAGAGAATTCAGCACCACCAGAGCAACTTTGCTACAAATGCTAAAGAGAATGCTAAATGCTAAACAGAAAAGACCAAAACTAGAAAAAAGAAAATTATGGATGGAAAAGCTCACTGGTAAAGGCAAACATACATTAAAGGTAGGAAATATCCACACACAAATATATCAAAACCATCAATTATAAGAAGAGGAGAGTACAAATGCAGGATATTGGAAATGCATTTGAAATTAAAAGACCAGCAACTTAAAACAATCTAGTTTATATATAGACTGCTATATCAAAACCTCATGTTAGCCACAAACCAAAAATCTATGATACATACACAAAAAAGAAAAAGGAATCCAAACACAACACTAAAGTTAGTCATCAAATCACAAGAAAAGAGAACAAAAGAGGAAGGGAAGAAAAAACACCTACAAAAACAAATCCAAAACAAGTAACAAAATGGCAATAAGAATATACATATGGATAATTACCTTAAATGTAAATGGATTAAATGCTCCAACCAAAAGACATAGACTGGCTGAATGGATACAAAAACAAGACCCCTATATATGCTGTCAATAAGAGACCCACTTCAGATCTAGGGACACATACAGATTGAAAGTGAGGGGATGGAAAAAGATATTCCATGCAAATGGAAATCAAAAGAAAGCTGGAGTTGCAATACTCATATCAGACCAAATAGACTTAAAAATAAAGACTATTAGAAGAGACAAAGAAGGACACTATATAATGATCAAGGGATCAATCCAAGAAGAAGATATAACAATTGTAAACATATATGCACCCAACATAGGAGCGCACTTCAATACATAAGGCAAATACTAACAACCATAAAGGGAGAAATCAACAGTAACACAATAATATTGGGGAACTTTAACACCCCACTTTCATCAATAGACAGATGATCCAGACAGAAAACCAATAAGGAAACACAGGCCTTAAATGACACATTAGAGCAGACGGAGTTAATTGATATTTATAGAGAATTCCATTCAAAAGCAGCAGAATACACATTCTTCTCACTTGCACCTGGAACATTCTCCAGGATTGACCACATGCTGGGCCACAAAGCAAGCCTCAGTAAATTTAAGAAAATTGAAATCATATCAAGCATCTTTTCCAACCACAAAGCTATGAGATTAGAAATAAACGACAAGGAAAAAAAACTGTAAAAAAAAACACAAACAGGTGGAGGCTAAACAATATGCAACCAAACAACCAATGGATCACTGAAGAAATCAAAGAGGAAATCAAAAAACACCTAGAGACAAATGAAAACGAAAGCTCAAGGATTCAAAACCTATGGGATGCAGCAAAAGCAATTCTAAGAGGGAAGTTTATAGCATACAATCTTACCTCAGTAAACAAAAAAAAATCTCAAATAAACAACCTAACCTTACACCTAAAGGAACTAGAGAAAGAAGAACAAACAAAACCTAAAGTTAGTAGGAGGAAAGAAATCATAAAGATTAGAGCAAAAATAATGAAATAGAGATGAAGAAAACAGTAAGATCAATGAAATTAATGTTGGTTCTTTGAAAAGATAAGCAAAATTGATAAACTTTTAGCCAGACTCACCAAGAAAAAAAAAAAGGAGAGGACTCAAATCAATAAACTTAGAAATGAAAGAGAAGAAATTACAACTGACACCACAGAAATACAAAGGATCATAAGAGACTTCTACAAGCAACCATATGTCAATAAAATGGACAACCTGGAAGAAACAGACAAATTCTTAGAAAGGTATAATCTCCCAAGATTGGACAAGGAAGGAATAGAAAATATGAACAGATCAATCACAAGCACTGAAATTGAAACTGTGATTTAAAAACTCCCAACAAACAAAAATCCAGGACCAGAAGGCTTCACAGGCAAATTTTCTCAAACATTTAGAGAAGAGTTAACACTTATCCTTCTGAAAATGTCCCCAAAAGTTGCAGAGGAAGGAAAATTCCCGAACTTATTCTATGAGGCCATGATCAACCTGGTGCCAAAACCAGAAAAAGATACCACAAAAAAAGAAAATTATAGGGTAATATCACTGATGAACATAGATGTAAAAATCCTCAACAAAATACTAGCAAACAGAATCCAACAACACATTAAAAGGATCATACACCATGATCAAGTGGGATTTATCCCAGGGATGCAAGGATTCTTCAATATCCACAAATCAATCAGTGTGATACAGCACATCAACAAATTAAAGAATAAAAACCAAATGATCATCTCAATAGATGCAGAAAAGGCTTCTGACAAAATTCAACACCAATTTATGACCAACACTCTCCAGAAAGTGGGTATAGAGGGAGCATACCTCAACATAATAAAGGCCATATACAAGAAACTTACAGCTGACATCATACTCAACAGTGAAAAGCTGAAAGTATTTCCTCTAAGATCAGGAACAAGACAAGGATGTCCACTCTTGCCACTTTTATTCAACACAGTTTTGGAAGTCCTAGCTATGGCAGTCAGAGAAGAAAAGGAAAGAAAAGGAACCCAGATTGGAAAAGAAGAAGTTAAACTGGCACTGTTTGCAGATGACATGATTAATATACATAGAAAATCCTAAAGACATTACCAGAAAACTACTAGAGCTCATCAATGAATCTGGTAAACTTGTAGGATACAAAATTAGCACACAGAAATCTCTTGCATTTCTATACACTAGCTACGAAAGATCAGGAAGAGAAATTCAAGAAACAATCCCATTTGCCATCGCATCAAAAAGAATAAAATACCTTGGAATAAACTTACCTAAGGAGCAAAAACCTGTACTCCCAAAATTATAAGACACTGATAAAAAAAAATAACAGACTAGACAAATAGATGGAAAGATATACCATGTTCTTGGATTGGAAAAACCAATATTGTCAAAATGACTATACTACTCAATGCAATCTACAGATTAAATGCAATCCCTATCAAATTACCAACGGCATTTTTCACAGAACTAGAATAAAAAATCTTAAAATTTGTATGGAGACACAAAAGACCCTGAATAGCCAAAGCAATCTTGAGAAAGAAAAACAGAGCTGGAGGGATCAGGGTTCCTGACCTCAGATTATATACCACAAAGCAACAGTCATCAAAACAGTATGATACTGCCACAAAAACAGAAATATAGATCAATGGAACAGGATAGAAAGCCCAGATATAAACCCACGTCCCTATGGTCAATGAATCTATGACAAAGGAGGCAAGACTATACAATGGAGGAAAGACAGTATCTTCAATAAATGATGCTGGGAAAACTGGACAGTTCCATGTAAAAGAATGAAATTAGAACACTCCCTAACACCATACACAAAATAAACTCAAAATGGATTAAAGGCCTAAATGTAAGGCTGGATAATATAAAACTCTTAGAAGAAAACATAGGTAGAACATCTGACATAAATCACAGCAATATCTTTTTCAATCCATCTCCCAAAGTTATGGAAATAAAAACAAAAATAAATAAATGGGACCTAATTAAACTCAAAAGCTTTTGCACAGCAAAAGAAACCATTATCAAAATGAAAAGACAACCCACAGAATGGGAGAAAATATTTGCAAATGATGCGACCAACAAGGGATTAGTCTCCAAAATTTACAAACAACAGCTCATGTGGCTTAATATCATAAAAACAAGCAACCCAATCAAAAAATGGGCAGAAGACCTAAATAGACATTTCTCCAAAGAAGACATACAAATGGCCAAAAGGCACATGAAAAGATGTTCAACATTGCTAGTTATTAGGGAAATGAAAATCCAAACTACAGTGAGGTATCACCTCATACCAGTCAGAATGGCCATCATCAAAAAATCTACAAACAATAAATGGTGGAGAGAGTGTGGAGAAAAGGGAACCCTCCTAAACTGTTGGTGAAAATGTAAATTGATACAGCCACTATGGAGAATACACCCAGTATGGAGGTTCCTTAAAAAACTAAAATAGAACTACCATATGATCCTGAATCCCACTCCTGGGCATATATCCAGAGAAAAGTACAGTCCAAAATGATACGTGCACCCCAATGTTCATTGCAGCACTGTTTACAACAGCCAAGACATGGAAGCAACATGAATGTCCATCAACAGATGATGGATAAAGAAGCTGTTGTACATATATACAATGGAATATTACTCAGCCATTAAAATGAATGAAATAATGCCATTTGCAGCAACATGGATGGACCTAGAGGTGATCATACTGAGTGAAGTAAATCAGATAAAGACAAATATCATATGATATTGTTTATATGCAGAATCTAAAAAAAGTGATAGAAATTAACTTATTTACAAAACAGAAACAGAGTCACAGTCTTTGAGAATGAACTTATGGTTACCAGGGGGGAATGATGGGGGGTGGGGATAGTTAGGGAGTTTGGGCTTGACATGTACACACTGCTATATTTAAAATGGATAACCAACAAGTCCTACTGTATAGCACAGGGAACTCTGTTCAATATTATGTAACAACTTAAATGGGAAATGAATTTGCAAAAGAATAAGTACATGTGTATGTATAACTGAATCACTTTGCTGTACAACTGAAAGTAACACAACATTGTTAATCAACTATACTCCAATATAAAATACAAAGTTAAAAAAATGTAAATAGAGCATGAGTGATCTGTGGGACAACTTTAAGCAGCCTAACAATTGCTTAATTGGAATCCCTATGAAAGAAGCTACAGAAAAATTTGAAAAATAATGGTTGAAAAATTTCCAAAATTGATATAAACTATAAACTCATAGATCCAAAAAGCTAGTTGAGGGATCAGATCAAGATGGTGGAGGAGTAGGAAGTGGAGCTTACCTCCTCCCCATGGTAACATCAAAAATACATCTCCACATGGAACAACTCTCACAGAACATCTACTGAATGCTGGCAGAAGACCTCAGACTTCCAAAAGGGCAAGAAAATCTCCACATAACTGGGTAGTGCAAAAGAAAAAAGAAAAAAAAAAGAGAGAGAAAGGAATCAGGAGGGGAACTGAGCCTCTGGGAGGGACTTGTGAAAGAGGAAAGGTTTCCACACACTGGGAAGTCCCCTTACTGTTGGGGACAGAGGGGGAACTTCAGAGACTTGGAAGACAGCACAGAAAAAGATACGTGGAGGGCAAAGTGGAGAAAGACCTGCGTGGAAGGATGGTGCTGACCGACACTCCCCAGCCTGAGATGCTTGTCTACTCGCCTACTGGGGCTGGTGGAGGCTGGGTACTAAGGCTCAGGCTTTGGAGGCCAGACCCTGGGGAGAGGATGGGGGTTGGCTGCCTGAAGACAGCCTGAGGGGGTTAGAGTGTAGTGTACCACAACTGAGCATGTCCGGGAAGAAGCCTGGGCCCACTAGAGAAGCAAGGGACCATTGTTGGTGGGCGCATGAGGAAAGGGGAGGGCCTGCCATAGGAGCCTCTTTCTCCATGCGCTAGCAGGTGGCACAGCACCAGCTACATGAGCTCCAGGGGGCAGGCATGAGCTGTGGCTGCCATCTTGGACTCCAGAGGTGGGTGTGCATCACTGCCGCTTCCACTGCTGTGAATGCGTGCAGGTCACTGCCCCCACCTTCCCAGGAGCTGGCGTGGCCCACCACTGCCAAGGGCCCCAATGTCTGGGGCCAACTTCCCCAGCAGTGCACGTGGCCTGCCACTGCTGCTGAGGGCCCTGTGACTTGGAGCCAACCACTGCCCCTACCTCCCTGAGGGTGCACGACCCACCACCACTGCTGTCCAGGGACCTGCAATCTGGGGCCAACTTCCCCAGGGTGCACAAACCACTACCACTGCAGTGGGACCTGCAACCAGGATCCAACTGCTGCCCCCACCTTCCTGGGAGCCTGTGTGAGCTGTGCACCTGGGCAACTTCACACTCCCTATCAAGGAGATAATAGCCAATACACTCTGAGGAAAGAAACAGAAAGCATGCAAACCAAAAACAGCCCTCATGCCACAAAAATATTAAACTCTCACAAACTACACAGTATGCTCCTGCTTATAAATAGCCCTCCAAGACTACAGTAGATAATTGTTTCTCCTAAATTCACAGACTAAGAGACATATAAGCAAAATGAAGAAGCAGAGTAACCATTTTCAGTTAAAAGAAAATTTAACTTTCTTAATTAACCAAGAAAATTCTCCTGAAGGAACAAACAATGAAATAGACCTCTTCAGTCTAATAGACACTGAGTTCAAAAAGGAGGTAATAGAAATACTGAAGGAATTAAGAAAGCCTATTGACAGAAATGCAGATTATTGTAAAAACGAACTAGAGACTATAAGGAGGAGCCAAGAAAAATTAGAAAATTCATTTGACGAGACAAAAGCTGAGCTCAAGGAAATGAATAACAGAATGAACAATGCAGAAGAAAGAATAAGTGACCTGGAAGATAGACTAATGGAAATTACCCAATCAAAACATCAGACAGAAAGCCAAATGAAGAAAAAAAAAAAAAGAAAGCAATATAAGAGATGTATGCGATAATATAAAGTGGGTCAATCTACACATAATAGGGATACCCAAAAGAGAAGAAAGACAGGAGGGAAATGAAAAAGTATTTGAAGAAATTATGGCTGAAAATTTCCCAAACCTAAAGAAGGAAATAGATATCCAGATACAGGAAGCACAGAGGGTCTCAAACAAGGTAGACCCAAACGAACCTACAACAAGACATATTATAATAAAAATGGCAAAAGTTAAAGATAAAGAGAGGATTCTAAAGGCAGCAAGAGAAAAACCAAGAGTTCTTTACAAGGGAACCCTTATAAGGCTATTAACTGATTTCCCTATAGAAACACTGCAGGCCAGAAGGGAGTGGCAAAATATATTCAAAGTCTTGAAAGAGAAATATCTGTAACCTAGAATACTCTACCTAGCAAAATTATCATTTAGTATAGGAGGAGAAATAAAAAATTTCTCAGACAAGCAAAAAGTAAAAAATACAGCAATACTAAACCTATCCTAAAATAAATATTGAAAGGCCATCTCTAAATAGAAAAGAGGCAAGAAGAAATAGAAAGGAGGAATTCACAGTTGGAAAGTAAATCACTTAAATTAGCCAGTATAAAGAGAAAAAGAAAAAAAAAACCTATCTGTGAAGGCAATGATAAACACAAGGAACAGCAAAGAATAAACATGAAGATGGAAAAAGGAACATCAAAATCAAAACATGTGGGGAAGGAGAGTAAGAAAATGCAGATTCTTTTTCTTTTTTTTTAAGAAAGTGTTTGAGCCTATACGACTATCAGTCTAAAACAAGCAGGTATAGAAGGGGGTTAAAATATTTGAAATACAGGGCAACCACAAATCAAAAACATACAACAGAGTCACAAAAGCCTAAAAGAAGAGAACACAAGCATAAAATAAAAGGAAATCATCAAACCACAAAAAGAAAAAGAAAGCAACAAAGAAGAAACAAAGAATCAACTGGAAAACAAGGTTTGAAATGGAAATAAATACATATCTATCAGTAATTACCTTAACTGTCAATGGACTGAATGCTCCAATCAAAAGACATGGAGTGGCAGACTGGATAAAAAAACAAGAGCCTACAATATGCTGTCCACAAGAGACCCACCTTAGGGCAAAGGACACACATAGATTGAAAGTGTGGGAATAGAAAAAATATTTTGTGCAAACGGAAATGACAAGAAAGCGGGAGTCGCAATACTCATATCAGACATTAAACTTTAAAGCAAAGGCTATAAAGAAAGATAAAGAAGGACACTATAAAATGATAAAAGGATCAATACAAGAAGAGGATTTTACACTCATCAACATATATGCACCTAACATAGGAGCACCCAAATACATAAAACAAATATTATCAGACATAAAGGGAGAAATTGATAGGAATATAGTAATAGTAGGAGACTTTAACACCCCACTCACATCAATGAACAGATCTTCTAGACAGAGAATCAGTAAGGCAACAGAGGTCCTAAATGATACAATAGAACAGTTAGACTTAATTGATATTTTCAGGACACTGCATCCAAAAAAGAGAAACAGAATATACATTCTTTTCAAGTGAACACGGAACATTCTCTAGGATTGACCACATCCTAGGGCACAAAACTAACCTCAACAAATTTAAGAGTACAGAAATTATTTCATGTCTCTGACCACAGTGACATGAAACTAGAAATCAACCACAGGAAAAGAAATGAGAAAAAAACGATTACATGGAGACTAAATAACATGTTACTAAAAAACCAATGGGTTGGACTTCCCTGGTGGTCCAGTGGTAAAGAACCCGCCTTCCAATGTAGGGGACGTGGGTTCAATCCCTCGTCAGGGAACTAAGTTCCCACATGCTGTGTGGTAACTAAGTCCATGTGCCACAACTACTGAGCTCCTGTGCCTCAACTAGAGAGTACACGTGCTGCAAACTACAGAGCCCATGCACTCTGGAGCCCGCACGCCACAACTAGAGAGAGAAAAACCACACACCACAACTAGAGAGAAGCCCACATGATGCAATGAAGAGCCCACGCACTGCAACAAAAGATCCTGCATGCCTCAATGAAGATCCTGTGTGCCACAACTAAGACCCAATACAGCCAAAAAATAAAATAAATAAATAAAATGTTTTAAAAAAACACAACTAAGTCTCATGATAAAATTTAAAAAACAGAAAAAAAACCCCAGTGGGTCAATGAGGAAATCAAAAAGGAAATTAAAAAAAACACCTTGAGACAAATGACAATGAAAACACAGCTATACAAAATCTATGGGATGCAGCAAAAGCAGTTCTTAGAGAGAAGTTCATAGCAATACATGCCTTCATCAAAAAAAGAGAAAAATTTCAAGTAAACAACCTAACCTGCCATCTAAAAGAATTAGAAAAAGAGGAACAAACAAAACCTAACGTCAGCAGAAGGAAGGAAATAATAAGGATCAAGGGGGAAATAAATAAAATAAAGATTTAAAAAATATAAGAATCAACAAAACCAAGAGCTGGTTCTTTGAAAGGGTAAACAAAATTGACAAACCTCTGGCCAGGCTCAACAAGAAGAAAAGAGAGAGAACCCAAATAAACAAAATAAGAAATGAAAATGGAGAAATCTCAACTGATATCACAGAAATACAAAAACCATAAAAGAATAATATGAACAGTTTTATGCCAACAAATTTGACAACCTAGAAGAAATGGACAACTTTCTAGAAATATACAGCCCACCAAAACTGAATAAAGATGAAATAGATACTTTGAACAGACTGATCACGAGAAGTGAAATAGAATCTGCAATAAAAAAAACTTCCTACAAACAAAAGTCCAGGATCAGATGGCTTCACAGGCAAATTCTACCAAACTTAGAAGAACTTAGACCAATTCCTCTTAAACTCTTCCAAAAGATAAGGAGGGAACACTCCCAAAGATATTCTATGAAGCCGCCATCATCCTGATACCAAAACCTGACAAAGACACCACAAAAAAAGCAAATTACAGGCCAATAGCTTTGATGAATACAGATGCAAAAATTATCAACAAAATATTAGCAAACAGGATCTGATGACACATAAAAAAATCATACACCATGACTAAGTGGAATTCATCCCAGGTTCACAAGGACGGTTCAACATATGCAAATCAATAAATGTAATACAACACATTAACAAAAGAAAAGTCAAAAAAACACATGGTCATCTCAATAGATGCAGAAAAATCATTTGACAAAATTCAACATCCATTTATGATAAAAACTCTTACCAAAGTGAGAATAGAGGGAACATATCTCAACATAATAAAAGCCATTTATAACAAATCCACAGCCAATATAATACTCAATGGTGAAAAGCTGAAAGCCTTCCCACTAAAATATGGAAAAAGACAAGGACGCTCACTCTCACCACTTCTCTTCAACATAATATTGGAAGTCTTAGCCACAGCAATCAGACAAGAAAAAGAAATAAATGTTATCCAAATTGGAAGGGAAGAGGTTAAAATTGTCACTATATGCAGATGACATGGTACTATATATAGAAAACCCTAAGGACTCCACACAAAAACTACTAGATATAATAAATGAATTCAGCAAAGTAGCAGGATACAAGATTAACATTCAGAAATCAGTTGCATTACTTTACACTTACAATAAAATATCAGAAAAGGAATGTAAAAAAAATACCTTTTAAAATCCACCAAAAACATAAATAAATAAATAAAAACCTATGAATTAACCTGACCAAGGAGGTGACAGACTTATACAGTGAGAACTATAAAACATTAAAGAAGGAAATAAAAGAGGGTTCAAAGAAATGGAAAGATATCCCATACTCTTGCATTGGAAGAATTAATATTATTAAAATGGCAATACTACCAAAAGCAATCTACAGATTTAATGTGATCCCTAACAAATTACCCATGACATTGTTCACAGAACTAGAACAAATAATCCAAAAATTTATATGGAATCATAAAAGACCCAGAATTGCTACAGAAATCCTGAGGGGGAAAAAACAAAACAAAGCAGGAGGCATAACTCTCCCAGACGTCAGACAATACTACAAAGCAACATAATCAAAATAGTGTGGTATTGGTACAAAAACAGGTATTCATATCAATGGAACAGAATAGAGAGCCCAGAAATAAACCCATACACCTACAGTCAATTAATCATTGACAAAGGAGGCAAGAATATAAAATGGGAAAAAGTCTCTTCAGCAAGTGGTGCTGGGAAAGTTGGACAGCTACATGTAAATCAATGAAGTTAGAACATGTCCTTACATCATGCACAAAAATAAACTCAAAATGGCTTAAAGACTTAAACATAGACACTTAAACAAGACATGACACCATAAAACTCCTAGAAGAGAGCATAGGCAAAACATTCTCTGACATAAATCGTACCAATGTTTTCTTAAGTCAGTCTCCCAAGGCAATAGAAATAAAAGCAGGGATAGTGGCACAGTGGATAAGACTCCATGCTCCCAATGCAGGGGGCCTGGGTTCGATCCCTGGTTGGGGAAATACATCCCACAGGCATGCCACAACTAAGAGTTCGCATGCCACAATTAAGGAGCCCGTGCTCTGTAACAAAGGAGCTGGTGAACCACAACCAAGACCTGATGCAAATAAATAAATAAATAAATAAGAAAATATATTTTTAAAATTAATTAATTTATTTATTTATTTTTGGCTGTGTTGGGTCTTCGTTTCTGTGTGAGGGCTTTCTTTAGTTGTGGCAAGCGGGGTCCACTCTTTATCGCGGAGTGCAGGCCTCTCACTATCGTGGCCTCTCTTGTTGCGGAGCACAGGCTCCAGACGCACAGGCTCAGTAGTTGTGGCTCACGGGCCTAGTTGCTCTGCAGCATGTGGGGTCTTCCCAGACCAGGGCTCAAACCCGTGTCCCCTGCATTAGCAGGCAGACTCTCAACCACTGTGCCACCAGGGAAGCCCCAAAATATTTTTAGAAATAAAAATAAAAGCAAAAATAAACAAATGGGACCTAATCAAACTTACAAACTTTTGCACAGCAAAGGAAACCATAAAAAAAAAGAAAAGACAACCTATGAAATGGGGACAATATTTGCAAATGATATGACAGACAAGGGCTTAATCTCCAAAATATACAAACAGTTCATACAACCAACAACAAAAAAACAACCTAATTGAAAAATGGGTATAAGACCTTAATAGACATTTCTTGAAACCAGACATACAGATGGCCAGTAGGCACATGAAAAGATGCTCAACATCACTAATTATTAGAGAAATGAAAATCAAAACTACAATAAGATACCACCTTAAACCAGTCAGAATGGCCATCATTAAAAAGTTTACAAATAACAAATGCTAGAGAGGGTGTGGAGAAAAGGGAACCCTCCTACATTGTTGGTGGGAAGGTAAGTTGGTACAGCCACTATGGAAAACAGTGTGGAGGTTCCTCAGAACACTAAAAATAGAATTACCATATGATCCAGCAATCCCACTTCTGGGAATATACCTGGACAAAACTATAATTTAAAAAGATACATGCATCCTTATGTTCATAGCAGCACTGTTCACAATAGCCAAAACATGGAAACAACCTAAATATCTATCGACTGACGAATGGATAAAGAAGATGTGGTACATATATATATATATAATGGAATACTACACAGCCATAAAAAAGAATGAAATAATGTCATTTGCAGCAACATGGATGCAACTAGAGATTATCATACTAAGTGAAGTATGTCAGAAAGAGAAAGACAAATACCATATGATATCACTTATATGTGGAATATAAAATATGGCACAAATGAACCTATCTACAAAATGAAAACAGACTCATAGACATAGAGAACAGACTTGTGGTTGCCAAGGGGGATGGGGGGAGGGAGAGAGATAGACTGGGAGTTTGGGGTTAGTAGATGCAAACTATTACTTATTATATTTAGAATGGATAAACAACAAGGTCCTAATGTATAGCACAGAAAACTGTATTGAATATTCTGCGACAAACCATAATGGAAAAGAATATAAAAGAAGAATGTATATATGTGTATAACTGAGTCACTTTGCTGTACATCAGAGATTGTCACAACATTGTAAATCAACTATACTTCAATAAAAAATAATTATATAAAAACTAACAAACAAAACCCAAAAAGCTAGATGAAATACAAACAAAAGAAACTGGAATAAAACTACTCTAAAGCAGATCAAAATCTAATTGCTCAAAACCAGTGATATAAGAGAATCTTAAAAGCATCCAGAGAAAAAAAGGCATGATATTGTACATACAGAATGTGGAAGGCAGAGCCATGGCCTTCCAAAGATGTCCATGTCCTAATCCTCAGAACCTATGACTATCTTATGTTATATGCCTAAAGGAATAAATATAGATGATAAAATAAAATTTGCTAATCCGGTAACCCTAGACAGGAAGATTATCCTGGATTATCTGAATTGGCCCAATATAATATAATAATTTTGAGGGGTCCTTAAAAGAGGATGCGGGAGACCATAGAGAAAACCAGAGAAATAACAGTGTGAGAACCTGGCCAGATGTTGCTGACTTCAAAAGGAAGGGGGTCATGAATCAAGGAATGCAAAACGTTTCTAGAAGCTGAATAAGGCAAGGACACAAACTAACAAACAAAAACAGCATTCTTTCCTATAGCTTCTGGAAAGGAACACAGCAATATCAACACCTTGATTTTAGCACAGTGAGACCCGTCTCAGACTTCTGAATATTTTTACAGAACTATAATAAACGTGCTGTTTTAAGCCACTAAGGTTATCATAACTTGTTATAGCAGCAAATAGAAAACCAATACACAGAAGAACAAAGAAAAGGATAACAGGTGATTTCTTATCATAATCAATGCAAGAGAGAAAACACTTGAACAACATTTTTAAAGTACCAAAAAAAAAATCCACTTAGAATTCTACACCCAGAGAAATTCACTCTTAAAATGAAGGTAAAATAAGGTTTCTTTTAGATATACAAAATCTGAAGAGACCTACAATAGAGGAAATGATAAAGGAGGTCTTTCAGGAAGAAGGAAAATGACATCAGATTGAAATATGAATCGACACAAAGAAATAAAGAGGAAATGATAATTACATGGGTAAGTATGAAATATTTTTATTAACCATTTATTAAAAATAAATGTTTAGCCTCTGTGCATTTGTATTTTTATTTTTTTCCTGTAATTGATTTCTAATCTCATAGCATTGTGGTCAGAAAAGATGCTTGATAGGATTTCAATTTTAGAGACACAGACATAGAGAACAAACATATGGATACCAAAAGGGAAATGGGGGAGTGGGATGAATTGGGAGATTTGGATTGACATATATACACTATTGATACTGCGTATAAAATAGATAACTAATGAGAACCTACTGTATAGCACAGAGAACTCTACTCAATGTTCTGTGGTGACCTAAATAGGAATAAAGTCCAAAAAAGAGGGGATTTATAAATTTGAATAGCTGATTCGCTTTGCTGTACTGTAGAAACTAACAGAACATTGTAAAGCAACTATACTCCAATAAAAATTAAAAATGTTTAAATAAAAGTACAATGCATTTTGTGGTTTACAGCATCTGTGAAATTAAAATTTATGACAACAATAGGACAAAGGTCAGGAGGAGTGAAATGAAAGTATGTTGTGTGTCTTATATTTTATGAGAAGTTGTATAATATCACTTGAAAATGGACAACCAATGAGTCATAAGTTAAAGTTGTATACTATAAACCCTAAAGCAATCCCCAAAATGACAAAACAAGGATTTATAATAAATAAACAACAAAAAAGAGATAAAATAGAACTATAAAAAGTGTCCAATAGGGCTTCCTTGGTGGTGCAGTGGTTGAGAGACCGCCTGCCGATGCAGGGGACACGGGTTCGTGCCCTGGTCCGGGAAGATCCCACATGCCGTGGAGCGGCTGGGCCTGTGAGCCATGGCCGCTGAGCCTGCGTGTCCAGAGCCTGTGCTCCACAACGGGAGAGGCACAACAGTGAGAGGCCCACGTATTGCAAAAAAAAAAAAAAAAGTGTCCAATAAATCCAAATTAAGGCAGGGAAAAAAGATAAGAGAATGAAAAACAGATGTGACAAACAAAAAAAATCCAGCAAGAGGATAAATTGAAAATAAACATATTAATAATTACAGTAAAAGTAAATGGTCTAAATATCAAAGATTTGTCCGATTGATTTTAAAAAGCAAGAAACTTTATGTGACTTATAAGAAACACCCCTCAAATATAAATACACAAATAGATTAAAAGTTAAAGGATAGAAAATAAACAATGCTAACAATAGTAAAAATAAAAATAAAAAACTAAAGCAGTGGTACTAGTATTAAGTGAAGTAGATTACGCAGAAAACATTATTACTAGGGATAAAGATAGTATTTCATAATGATAAAGAGATAAATTATTATGATTGTTACTTCTACTGCATAAATTTATATACCATCTAAGAAAATTTCAAGACACATGAAGCAAAAATTGACAGAACTACAAGGATAAATAAACATATCTACAGTTATTTTTAGAGATGTCAATACCTTCTCACAATGATAGAGCAGACTTGAATAACGCTTTCATTTAATTTGATCTACTTTACTAGAATAGAAGATTCTGCAAATAGTAGAATACATGTTATTTTCAAGTACACAAGTAATATTTACCAATATAGACCATATTGGGACCATAAAACAAGTGTCAAAAGATTTTAAGGTATTAAAGTCATACAAAGTATATTCTCTGATTACTATGAAATTAAATTAAAAACCAATAACAGAAAGGTCTCTGGAAAATCCCCCCCAAATTTGGAAACTAAATAACACACCTCTAAATTATACATAAGTCAAAGAATATATCAAAGGGGAATTAAAAATTAATTCAGGACTTCCCTGGTGGCACAGTGGTTAAGAATCTGCCTGTCAATGCAGGGAAGAAGGGTTTGAGCCCTGGTCCAGGAAGATCCCAAATGCCATGGAGCAACTAAGCCCATGCATCACAACTACTGAGCCTGCGCTCTAGAGCCCGGGAGCCACAACTACTGAGCCCATGAGCCGCAACTACTGAAGCCTGTGTGCCTAGAGCCTGTGCTCCACAACAAGAGAAGCCACCACAATGAGAAGCCCGCTCACCGCAATGAAGACCCAATGTAGCCAAAAATAAATAAATAAATAAAATAAATTATTAAAAAAATTATTTCAGACTTAATGAAAATGAAATTATTACCTATCAAATCTTGTAGAATGTCACAATTTTATAGAATTAATGCCAATACTAGAAGAGAATAAAGTCTTCAAATCAATGATCTCAGCTCCCAGCTAGAAAAAGGAGAGCCAATTAAATTCAAAGAAAGTAGAATAAAGGAAAAGAAAAAGTCAAAACATAAATTAATGAGGGCTTCCCTGGTGGCGCAGTGGTTGCGAGTCCGCCTGTCAATGCAGGGGACACGGGTTCGTGCCCCGGTCCGGGAGGATCCCACATGCCGCGGAGCGACTGGGCCCGTGAGCCATGGCCGCTGAGCCTGCGCGTCCGGAGCCTGTGCTCCGCAACGGGAGAAGCTACAACAGTGAGAGGCCCGCGTACCGCAAAAAAAAAAAAAACACACACACACACAAAAAAATAAATTAATGAAACAGAAAAATAGAGAAAAATCAACAAAATAAGAAGCTGATTCTTTGAAATTAAGGGATAAATATTTAGCTACACAGAGTAAGAATCACAAAGTACTAGTATCAGGAATTAGATCAAGGGCATTACTATGGATCATAGATATTTAAAGGCTAAAAAGTGAATATTATAAATAAATTTATAACTATAAATTTGACAACTTAGATTAACTTAGTTAAAAACCTTATAAAGCAAACTCCAGGCTCAGGTGGCTTCATTAGTTAATTCTACTAAATTTTTACAAATAATTAATACCAAGTATACACAAATTCTTTCAGAAAATTGAAGAGAGTACTCTCCAAGTCATTCTATGAGTTCGACATTAAACTTAAACAGAAACAAAATAAAAACATTACAAGAAATGAACTACCAATCAATATCCCTCATAAACATAGATACAAAAATTCTAGACAAAATTTGGACAAATCAAATCCAACAATATGTAAAGGAGGATAATACATCATGGGGTTTTCCAGGGATGCAAGCAAGATTGGTTTAACATGCAAAATTCAATTAATGTCGGAGGATTCTGGGAAGATGGCAGAGTAGGAAGCACCATAAATCTGTCTCCTCACTTAGACAACAATAAAACTGGCAGAATCTGTGTGATGTAACTACTTTGGAACACTGTGGTATAGACTGAAGGCTTGCCACTTCCAGTAAAATCTTTGATGGTAAATCGCAGTTGGCCTCTTTCTCTGTGCCCAGAGACCACCCTCACAGTTTCCCTGTGCAGCACTGCACAGTGTGGGGCCCTCTCCTCTCCAGGACAGCACAGAGCAAGGCGTTGGAGATACAACAAACAAGCAGCCACTGAGGGTGCCTTCACAGAGCTGATACTTTTGGTGGGAGAAAATTAAGGAAGAAGCGAAATTTGTGGCCCTGAACCAAGGTGGCGGAGTAGAAGGACGTGCTCTCACTCTCTCTTGTGAGAACAACAGAATCACAACTAGCTGCTGGACAATCATGGACAGGAAGACACTGGAACTCATCAAAAAAATACCCCACATCCAAAGACAAAGGAGAAGACACAATGAGACAGTAGGAGGGGAGCAATCCCAGTAAAATCAAATCCCATAACTGCTGGGTGGGTGACTCACAGACTGGAGAACACATACCACAGAAGTCCACCCACTGGAGTGAAGGTTATGAGCCCCACATCAGGCTTCCTAACCTGGGGATCCGGCAACAGCAGAAGGAGTTCCTAGAGAATCAGACTTTGAAGGCTAGTGGGATTTGATTGCAGGACTTCGAAAGGACTGGGGAAAACAGAGACTCCACCCTTGGAGGGCACACACAAAGTAGTGTGTACATCAGGACCCAGGGGAAGGAGCAGTGACCCCAGGGGAGACAGAACCAGACCTACCTGCTAGTGTTGGAGGGTCTCCTGCAGAGGTGGGGGGTGGCTGTGGCTCACCATGTGGACAAGGACACTGTCAGCAGAAGTTCTGGGAAGTACTCCTTGGCATGAGTGCTCCCAGAGTCTGCCATTAGCCTCACCAAAGAGCCCAGGTAGGCTCCAATGTTTGGTTGCCTCAGGCCAAACAACCAACAGGGAGGGAACCCAGCTCCACCCATCAGTAGTCAAGCAGATTAAAGTTAACTGAGCTCTGCCCACCACCAGTCCCTACCATCAGGAAACTTGCACAAGCCTCTTAGATAGCCTCATCCACCAGAGGGAAGACAGCAGAAGCAAGAAGAACTACAATTCTGCAGCAGGTGAAACAAAAACCACAACCACAGAAAGATAGACAATATGAAAAGGCAGAGAGCTATGTACCAGATGAAGGAACAAGATAAAACCACAGAAAAACAACTAAATGCAGTGGAGATAGGCAACCAGAAAAGGAATTCAGAATAACGATAGTGAAGAGGATCCAGGACCTCAGAAAAAGAATGGAGGCAAAGATTGAGAAGATGCAAGAAATCGTTAACAAAGACCTAGAAGAATTAAAGAACAAACAAACAGAGATGAACAATACTGAATACTACACTAGAAGAAATCAATAGCAGAATAACTAAGGCAGAAGGATGGATAAGTGACCTGGAAGAAAGAGTGGTGGAATTCACTTCTGTGGAAAAGAATAAAGAAAAAAGAATGAAAAGAAATGAAGACAGCCTAAGACACCTCTGGGACAATATTAAACACAACAACATTAGCATTATGGGGGTCCCAGAAGGAAAAGAGAAAGAGAAAGGACAAGAGAAAATATTTGAAGAGATTATAGTCAAAAACTTCCCTAACATGGGAAAGGAAATAGCCACCTAAGTCCAGGAAGCGGAGCGAGTCCCATACAGGATAAACCCAAGGAGAAACACACCAAGACATATAGTAATCAAATTGAGAAAATTAAAGACAAAGCAAAATTATTGAAAGCAGCAAGGGAAAAATGACAAACAATATACAAGGGAAGTCCCATAAGCTTAACAGCTGATTTCTCAGCAGAAACGCTACAAGACAGAAGGGAGTGGCATGATATACTTAAAGTGATGAAAGGGAAGAAACTACAACCAAAATTACTCTACCCAGCAAGGATTTCATTCAGATTTAATAGAGAAATCAAAGGCTTCACAGACAAGAAAAAGCTAAGAGAATTCAGCACCACCAAACCAGCTCTACAACAAATACTAAAGGAACTTCTCTAAGTGGGAGACACAAGAGAAGAAAAGGACTTACTAAAACAAACCCATAACAATTAAGAATATGGTAATAGGAACATACATATAGATAATTACCTTAAACGTGAATGTGTTAAATAGTCCAACCAAAAGACACAGGCTTGCTGAATGGATACAAAAACAAGACCCATAGATATGCTGTCTACAGGAAATCCACTTCAGGCCTAGGTACACATACAGATGGAAAGTGAGGGGATGGAAAAAGATATTCCATGCAAATGGAAATCAAAAGAAAGCTGGAATAGCAATACTAATATCAGATAAAATAGACCTTAAAATAAAGAATGTTACAAGAGACAAGGAGGGACACTACATAATGATCAAGGGATCAATCCAAGAAGAAGATAAACAATTATAAATATATATGCACCCAACACAGGAGCACATCAATACATAAGGCAACTGCTAAGACCTATAAAAGGGGAAATCGACAGTAACACAGTAAAAGTGGGGGAATTTAACACCTCACTTACACCAATGGACAGATCATCCAAAATGAAAATAAATAAGGAAATAGAAGTTTTAATTACATAATAGACCAGATAGATTTAATAGATATTTATAGAACAATCCATCCAAAAACAGAAGATTATGCTTTCTTCTCAAAGACGCATGGAATATTCTCCAGGATAGATCACATCTTGGGTCACAAATCAAGCCTCAGTAAATTTAAGAAAACTGAAATCATATCAATCATCTTTTCTGACCACAATGCTATGAGATTAGAAATGAATTACAGGGAAAAGAATGTAAAAAAAACAAACACCTGGAGGCTAAACAATACATTACTAAATAACCAAGAGCTCACTGAAGAAATCAAAGAGGAAATAAAAAAATACCTAGAGACAAATGACAATGAAAATACGACAATCCAAAACCTATGGGATGCAGCAAAAGCAGTTCTAAGGGGGAAGTTTATAGCTATACAAGCCTACCTCAAGAAACAAGAAAAACCTCAAATAAACAATCTAACCTTACACCTAAAGGAACTAGAGAAAGAAGAACAAACAAAACCCAAAGTTAGCAGAAGGAAAGAAATCATAAAGATCAGAGCAGAAATAAATGAAATAGAAATAAAGAAAACAATAGCAAAGATCAATAAAACTAAAAGCTGGTTTTTTGAGAGGATAAACAAAATTGATAAACCATTAGCCAGATTCATCAAGAAAAAGAGGGAGAAGACTCAAATCAATAAAATTAGAAATGAAAAAGGAGAAGTTACAACAGACACTGCAGAAATACAAAGCATCCTAAGAGCAACTCTATGCCAATAAAATGGACAACCTGGAAGAAATGGACAAATTCTTAGAAAGGTATAACCTTCCAAGACTGAACCTGGAAGAAGTAGAAAATATGAACAGACCAATCACAAGTAATGAAATTGAAACTGTGATTAAAAATTTTCTAACAAAAGTACAGGACCAGATGGCTTCACAGGGGAATTTTATCAAACATTTAGAGAAGACCTAACACCCATCCTTCTCAAACTCTTCCAAAAAATTTCAGAAGAAGGAACACTCCCAAACTCATTCTATGAGGCCAACATCACCCTGATACCAAAACCATACAAAGATACTACAAAAAAAGAAAATTACAGACCAATATCACTGATGAATATAGATGCAAAAATCCTCAACAAAATACTAGCAAACAGAATCCAATGACACATTAAAAGGATCATACACGATGATCAAGTGGGATTTATCCCAGGGATGCAAGGATTCTTCAATATATGCAAATCAGTCAATGTGATACACCATATTAACAAATTGAAGAATAAAACCATATGATCATCTCAATAGATGAAGAAAAAGCTTTTGACAAAATTCAACACCGATTTATGATAAAAAAAACTCTCCAGAAAGTGTGCATAGAGGGAACCTACCTCAACATAATGAAGGCCATATATGACAAACCCACAGCAAGCATCATTCTCAATGGTGAAAAATGGAAAGCATTTCCTCTAAGATCAGGAACAAGACAAGGATGTCCAAGCTCAAGACTATAATTCAACACAGTTTTCGAAGTCCTACCATGGCAATAAGAGAAGAAAAAGATATAAAAGGAATACAAATTTGAAAACAGGAAGTGAAACTGTCACTGTTTGCAGATGACATGATACTCTACAAAGAGAATCCTAAAGACGCCACCAGAAAACTACTAGAGCTAATCAATGAATTTGGTAAAGTTGCAAGATACAAAATTCATGTACAGAAATCTCTTGCATTCCTATACATTAATGATGAAAAATCTGAAAGAGAAATTAAGGTAACACTCCCATTTACCATTGCAACAAAAAGAATAAAATACCTGGGAATAAATCTACCTAAGGAGACAAAAGACCTGTATGCAGAAAACTATAAGACACTGATGAAAGAAATGAAAGATGGTACTAACAGAGCTATACCATGCTCTTGGATTGGAAGAATCAATATTGTGAAAATGACTATACTAACCAAAGCGATCTACAGATTCAATGCAATCCCTATCAAATTACCAGTGGCATTTTTTATGGAACTAGAACAAAAAATCTTAAAATTTGTATGGAGACACAGAAGACCCCAAACAGCCAAAGCAGTCTTGAGGGGAAAAAATGGAGCTGGAGGAATCAGACTCCCTGACTTCAGACTATAAAACCAAGCTACAGTAATCAAGACAATATGGTACTGGCACAAAAACAGAAACATAGATCAATGGAACAAGATAGAAAGCCCAGAAATAAACCCACGCACCTATGGTCAACTAATCTATGACAAAGGAGGCAAGGGTATACAATGGAGAAAAGACAGTCTCTTCAATAAGTGGTGCTGGGAAAACTGGACAGCTACATGTAAAAGAATGAAATTAGAACAGTCCCTAACACCATACACAAAAATAAACTCAAAATGGATTAGAGACCTAAGTGTAAGACCGGACACTATAAAATTCTTAGAGGAAAACATAGGAAGAACACTCTGACATAAATCACAGCAAGAATTTTTTTGATCCACCTCCTAGAGTAAAGGAAATAAAAACAAAAATAAACAAATGGGACCTAATGAAACTTAAAAGCTTTTGCACAACAAAGGAAACTATAAAGACAAAAAGACAACTCTCAAAATGTGAGAAAATATTTGCAAACGAATCAACGGACAAATGATTAATCTCCAAAATCTATAAACAGCTTATGCAGCTCAATATTAAAAAAACAAACAACCCGATCCAAAAATGGTCTGAAAACCTAAACAGACATTTCTCCATAGAAGACATACATATGGCCAAGAAAGACATGAAAAGCTGCTCAACATCACTAATTATTAGAGAAATGCAAATCAACTACAATGAGGTATCACCTCACACCAGTTAAAATGGGCATCATCAGAGAATCTACAAACAACAAATGCTGGAGAGGGCTTGGAGAAAAGGGAACCCTCTTGCGTTGTTGGTGGGAATGTAAATTGATACAGCCACTATAGAGAACAGTATGGAGGTTCCTTAAAAAACTAAAAATAGAATTACCATATGATCCAGCAATCCCACTACTGGGCATATACCTAGAGAAAACCATAATTCAAAAAGACACATGCACCCCAATGTTCATTGCAGCACTATTTACAATAGCCAGGTCATGGAAGCAACCTAAATGCCCATCATCAGACAAATGGACAAAGAAGATGTGGTACATATATACAATGGAATATTACTCAGCCATAAAAAGGAATGAAACTGGGTCATTTGTTGAGACGTGGATGGATCTAGAGACTGTCATACAGAGTGAAGTAAGTCAGAAAAAAATATCGTGTATTAACACATATATGTGGAACCTAGAAAAATGGTACAGATGAACCGGTTTGCAGGGCAGAAATTGAGACACAGATGTAGAGAACAAACATATGGACACCAAGCGGGGGGAAAGCAGCAGTGGGGTGGTGGTGGTGGTGTGATGAATTGGGCGATTGGGATTGACATGTATACACTGATGTGTATAAAACTGATGACTAATAAGAACCTGCTGTATAAAAAAATAAAATAAAATTCAAAAATAAAAAATAATTACAGTTAATTTCAGTCAATTTCAGCTCTTAGCCCAGTAGCAGCTATCCATTCCCCACCCCTCCACCCCATGGCAGGCCACTATGCACGTTTTCCTGGAGCCACTTGCATATAGTTTGCAGGAGTCAGGGTGGGCAAAAAGAACCCTGTCCTCCAAATGTGAGGGATGTGTGCTCTGAGTGCAGATTCTGATTATGGATGTGCAAATAAATAAGTGGCAGGTTAAGTTGTTGTATCTCCCCTGATTTTTGCAAGCTCCTCCCCCTCTGACTGAAGTGACTCAATAGGATTTAAAGGGTCAGTGCCATTTTCCCTTCCTTTCTCTTTCTCTGTTTTTCTTTGTTTCACCCTTTGGGAGCCAGACATTGAAGACTAGAACATTCAAAAGCTACCATATTTGCGGGGAAATTAGAAAGTCAGTGTGCATGCTCAAAGGAAGGCACAGGCTCAGAAAAGACCTGAGAAGACTTTGAGTTTACACCTAAGGTGATTCTTGGCACAGAGATGGCCTAGAACAATAAAAAAAAAAAACCCAAAACAAAGAAACAAACAAACAAAAACCATGAGAAAGGGAGAGAATCAGTGTTCAAGAGATACCATGTTATTTTATTCAAATGACCAGTTTCCAACTAAAACATCACAAGCATACAAAGAGACAAGAAAATACGGCCCATTCAAAGGAAAAAGTAAAACAACAGAAAATATCTCTGAAAAGGAACTGATGGCACATCTACTACACAAGGGCTTTTAAACAACTGTCTTAAAAATACTCAAAGAACTACATGAAGATGATAAGGTCAAGAAAATAATGAACAAAATGAAATATCAAGAAAGAGGTATAAAACCTAACAAGAAACCAAAAAATTCTGGAATTAAGAAGTACAATAACAGAAATGAAAAATTTACTAGAGGGATTAAAAGGCAGATTTGAGCAGACAGGGGAAAGAATAAATCTTAGTTGATGATAGGATAATGAAATCACTGAATCTGGGAAACTGAAAGAAAAAAGATTGAAGAAAAGTGAACAGAGCCTAAGAAACCTTTGAGACACCATCAAATAAACAAACATACACATTGTGGGAGTTCCAGAAGAAGGGGGCAGAGAGAATATTTGAAAAAATAGTGGCCCCAAACTTCCCAAATTTTATGAAAGACATGAATATAAACACCAGGAAGCTCAACAAACTCTAAGTAGGGTGAACCCAAAGAAACCCATACAAAGGTGTATTATAATCAAACTGTCAAAAGCCAAAGGCAGAGAGAATTTTTAGAGCAGCAAGAGAGAAGCAACTTGTTACATACACGGGATCCTCAATTATTTTATCAGCATAGTTCTCATTTGAAACACTGGAGGCCAGAAGGCAGTGGGCTGATACAGTCAAAGTGTTAAAAGAAAAAAAGTGTCAACCAAAAATCTTATAGCTGGCTAAACTGTTCTTCAAAAGTGTAGGAGAAATAAATACATTCCCAGATAAACAAAAGCTGAGGGAGTTTATAACTACCATATTCTTTCCTGCAAAAAATGCTAAAGGGAGTCCTATAGGCTAAAATGAAAAGACACTAAGAATATACACCAAAAAATGAGAAAGGAAATTAAATGTTTTGCTACAAAAAGTGACCTAAACACAAAAGAATACAGTAATTCAGGAAATTAGGGAAAAAAACACCTATAAGGCATATAGAAAAAATTAGCAGTAATTATTTTAAGTGTAAATGGATTAAACTCTCCTATCAAAAGACAAAGATTAGCAGAATGAATTTTAAAAAAGCCCCAAGTATATTCTGTCTACAAGAGACTTGCTTTAGATCCAATGAAACAAATAGGTTGAAAATAAAAGGCTAGAAAATGATATTCCATGCAAATAGTAATCAAAAGAAAGCAGGATTGGCTATACTAATATCAGATAAAATAGACTTTAAATCAAAAAAGTATACAAGAGGGCTTCCCTGGTCACACAGTAGTTCAGAAGCTGCCTGCTAATGCAGGGGACATGGGTTCAAGCCCTGGTCTGGGAAGATCCCACATGCCATGGAGTAACTAAGCCCATGAACCACAACTACTGAGCCTGCAGTCTAGAGCCTGTGAGCCACAACTACTGAAGCCTGCACACCTAGAGCCCATGCTCTGCAACAAGAGAAGCCACTGCAATGAGAAGCCCACACACTGCAAAGGAGAGGAGCTCTCACTTGCCACAACTAGAAAAAAGCCCTCACACAGCAACGAAGAAACAATGCAGCCAAAAATAAATAAATAAATAAATTTATTTTTAAAAAGTACACAAGAGACAAAGAAGGACATTATATATTAATAAAAGTTTCAATACAACAAAAAATATAATGTTTATAAACATTTATAGAGTAAATAACAGGTTATCAAAATATATAATGCAAAAATTGACAGAATTAAAGGAGAAATAGACAGTTCTACAATAATAGTTGGAAACTTCAATACCCTATTCTCAATAATGGATAGAACAACCAGACAGAAGATAAGAAAGAAAATAGAGGGCTTTACAACACAATAAACGAACTAGATCTAACAGACATATACAAAAAGCTTCTACCCAATAACAGAATACACATTCTTCTCAAGTGCACATGGAATCTTTTCGAGGAGAGACCATAGGTCAGGCCAGAAATTAAGTCTCAATAGATTTTAAAAGATAGACTAATACAAAATATCTTTTCTGACTACAAGATGAAGGTAGCAATCAATAACAGAAGAAAAAAAGAAAGTTCACAAATTTGTAGAAATCAAACAACACATTCCCAAACAACCAATGTATGAAAGAAGAAATCACAAGAGAAATTAGAAAATACTTAGAAGTGAATGAAGACAAAAGCAGAACAAACGCAAATGTACAGAACACATGAAGGCAGTACTAAAGGGGATATTTATAGCTATAATGTTCACACTAGAAAACAAGAAAGATCTCACATTAACAACCTAACTTTACAACTAGGGAAGTAGAAAAGGAAGAAGAAACAACCCAGAGGTAGCAGAATGAAGAAATAATAAAAATGAGAGAGGAGATCAACTAAATTGAGAATAGAAAAATAATAGAGAAAAATCAATGAAACCCAAAGTTGGCTCTTCAAAAAGACCAACAAAATTAACAAATTTTAGCTAGATGTAATAAGAAAACAATAGTGAAGACTTAAATTACTAAAATCTGGAATGTAAGTGGGGACAATATCACCAATTCTATAGAGATAAAAATAATTATAAGAGAGTATTATGAGCAATTGTATGCCAGCAAATTGGATAACTGCCTAAAATGGAATATTCATAGAAACACAAGCCCTATCAAGAATAAATCATTAACAAATAAAATATATATATAGACATATAACTAGTAAGGGGGCTGAATCAGTAATCAAAATTTCTCAACCAAGAAAACTCTGGACCTGATGGCTTCACTCATGAATTCTACCAAATATTTAAGGAAGCATTAACACCAATACTTCTAAGGTTTTCCAAAAAATTAAAGAGGAGGAAATACTCCTTAACTTATTCACTGAGGCCAGCATTAACCTGACAGCAAAGCCAGACAAACACACTACAAAAAAAGAAAACTACAGGCTAATATTCCTTATGAAAATTGGTGAAAAAATCTTCAACAAAATATTAAGCAAATCAAATTCAGCAGCATATTAAAAGTATTATATACCATGACCAAGGGGACTTATTTCTGGACTGCAAAGAGGTAAGAAATATCAGTGTGATACATCACATTAACATAATGGAGTGTAAAAAAACTATATGACCATCTCAGTTGATGCAGAAAAAGCATTTGGCAAAATTCAGCACTCTTTTTCATGATATATATTAAAAAAAAAAGACACTCAACAAATTAGGAATAGAAAGAACCTAGCTCAATACAATAAAAGCATATATGAGAAATCCACAGTGAAAATCATCAATTGTGTAAAATCAAGAGCTTTTCTTCTAAGATCAGGAAAAAGGCAAGGATTCCCACTTTCTTCACTCTATTGAACATAGTACTAGAAGTCCTAGCCAGAGCAATTAGGTGAGAAGAGGAAGTAAAATACATCTAAATTGGAAAGGAAGAAGTAAAATAAACTCTATTGCAGAAAATATAATCTTATATGCAGAAAACCCTAAAGATTCTACAAAAAACCCTGTTAGAACGAATAAAGAAATTCAGTAAAGTAGCAGGACACAAAGTCAACACACAAAAATCAGCTGCGTTTCTGTACACTAACAACAATCTGAAAGGAAATTAAGAAAATGATTCCATTTACTATAACATCAAAAAATACTTAGAGGGCTTCCCTGGTGGCGCAGTGGTTGAGAGTTCGCCTGCCGATGCAGGGGACACGGGTTCGTGCCCCGGTCCGGGAGGATCCCACGTGCCGCGGAGCGGCTGGGCCCGTGAGCCATGGCCACTGAGCCTGCGCGTCTGGAGCCTGTGCTCCGTAACGGGAGAGACCACAACAGTGAGAGGCCCGCGTACCGCAAAAAAAAAAAAAAAAAAAAAAACTTAGAAATGAACTAAGGAAGCAAAAGACTTTTACAATGAAAAAAAAAACATTTCTAAGAGAAATTAAAGAAGACATAAATAAATGGAAAGTCATTCCATGTTTGTAGCCTAGAAGAGTGAATATTGTTAAGATGTCAGCACCACACAAAGTGATCTACAGATTCAATGCAATTCCTATCAAAATCCCAATGACCTTTTTTGCAGAAATAGAGAAATCCAAAAAATTCATATGGAAACTCAAGGGACACCCAAATAGCCAAAACAATCCTGAAAAAAGAACAAAAAGATAGACACTCACAGTTCCTGATTTCAAAACTTATTACAAAGCTACAGTAATCACAACAATGTGGTACTGACATAAATTCAGACATATAGACCAATGGAATGGAATAGAGAATCCAGTAACAAATCCTTGTGTATGTGGTCAAGTGACTTTCAACAAGGATGTCAAGACCATTCAGTGGGGGAAAGGACACTCTTTTAAACAAATGGTTCTGGAAAAAGTGGATATCCACATGGAAAAGAATGGAGTTAGATTCTTAACTAATATCATAAACAAAAATTAACTCAAAATGGATTAATGACCAAAACACAGACCCTAAACTATAAAATTCTTAGAAGAAAACATAGGACAAAATCTTAAAAATTAATATGGCAATGATTCTAAGATATGACAACAAAGGCATAGGCAACAAAAGAAAGAACAGACAAACTGAACTTCATAAAATATTTTAAAATTTGTACATCAAAAGATACTACCAACAGGGTAAAAAGTCAATCTACAAAATAGGAAAAATATTTGCAAATCATATATCTGATAAGGGATTAATATCCAGGATATATAGAAAATTCCTAAAACCCAATAACAACAATCAACCAACCCAATTCAAAAATGGGCAAAGAATTTGAATAGACATTTATCCACAGAAGATATACAAATGACCAATAAGCCCAATTAAAGATATTCAACATCACTAATCATTAGGGCAAAGCAAATAAAACTACAATGTGCTACCACATCATACTCATTAGGATGGCATATATATAAAACCAGAAAATAATAAGCAATGGTGAGCACGTGGAAGAATTGGAACACTTGTGCACTCTTCATTGGAATGTAAAATGGTGCAGTCACTGTGGAAAACAGTAAGGTGGTACCTCAAAGAGTTAAAAATAGAATTACCATAAAATCCAGCAATTCCACCACTGCGTTTACACTCAAAAGAATTAAAAGCAGAGTCTTGAAAAGATATTTGTGTACTATGTTTATTGTAGCATTATTCACAATAGCTACAAAGTAGGAGCAACCTAAATGTCCATTGATAGATGAATGGATAAGCAAAAAGTGATATATACATAAAATAGAATATCATTCAGCCTTAAAAATTAAGGAAATACATATTAGTATGGTCCCATACAAATGAACCTTGAATACATTATCCTAAGTGAAATAAGCCAGCCACACATACAAAAAAATACTGTTATGATTTCACTTATATGAGGCTACAGAAAGTAGAATGATGGTGGCCAGAGGCTGGGGGGCAAGGAGGAATGGAGAGTTATTGTTGAATAGGTATAGATTTTAAGTTTTGTAAGGTAAACAGTGTTCTAGATGGATGGTATCAATGGTTGTTCAAGAATAGGAATGTGCTTAATACCATTGGCTATAAACTTAAAAATGATTAACATAGTAAACTTTATGTATTTTACCACCAAACTGAGGAAGACTTCCCCTTAGCCTCATTGAAATAAAAAACTCATTGGAGAGTTTCAACAGCTGACTGGACACAGGAGAAGGTAGAATTGGTGAAGTGAAGATATATGAATAGAAAATACTCAAATTGAAAAACTGAATCAGAGAGAAAGAAAAATAAGTTTTAAAAAACAGAGAAGAGAGCACTCCCTCTTGTGAGAGCACCGGAATCACAACTAACTGCTGAACAATCATCGATAAGAAGTGACCTGGAAGACAGAATGGTGGAACTCACTGCCACAGAACAGAATAAACAAAAAAGAATGAAAAGAAATGAAGAAAGCTTAAGAGACCACTGGGACAATATTAAATGCAACAACATTCGCATTACAGGGGTCCCAGAAGGAGAGGAGGGAGAGGAAGGACTCGAGAAAATATTTCAAGAGATTATAGTTGAAAACTTCCCTAACATGCGAGAGAAAATAGCCACCCAAGCCCAGGAAGCACAGAGAGTCTCAGGCAGGATAAACTCAAGGAGAAACACACCAAGACATATAGTAATCAAATAGACAAAAATTAAAGACAAAGAAAAATTATTAAAAGCAACAAGGGAAAAACAACAAATAACATACAAGCTACCTCCCATAAGGTTAAGAGCTGATTTCTCAGCTGAAACTCTACAAGCCAGAAGGGAGTGGCATGATATACTTAAAGTGATGAAATAGAAGAACCTACAACCAAGATTGCTACCCAGCAAGGAACTCATTCAGATTCAACAGAGAAATCAAAAGCTTTACAGACAAGCAAAAGGTAAAAGAATTCAGCAGCACCAAACCAGCTCTACAACAAATGCTAAAGGAACTTCTCTATGTGGGAAACACAAGAGAAGAAAAGGACCTACATAAACAAACACAAAACAATTAAGAAAATTGTAAGAGGAACACACATATCGATAATTACCTTAAACATGAATGGATTAAATGCTCCAAACAAAAGACACAGGCTGGCTGAATGGATACAAAAACAAAACCCATATATATGCTGTCTACAAGAGATGCATTTCAGATCTTGGGACACATACAGACTGAAAGTGAGGGGATGGAAAAAGATATTCCATGCAAATGGAAATCTGTTGCTGGAGTAGCAACAGTCATATAGGATAAAATAGACTTTAAAATAAAGAATGTTGCAAGAGACAGGGAAGGACACTACATAACAATCAAGGGATCAATTCAAGAAGAAGATATAACAATTATAAATATATATGCACCCAACATAGGAGCACCTCAATACATAAGGCAACTGCTAACAGCTATAAAAGAAGAAATCGACAGTAACACAATAATAGTGGGGGACTTTAACACCTCATTTACACCAATGGACTGATCGTCCAAACAGAAAATTAATAAGGAAACAGAAGCTTTAAATGACACAATAGACCAGATAGATTTAATTGATATTAATAGGACACTGCATCCCCAAACAGCAGAATACACTTTCTTCTCAAGTGCACATGAAACGTTCCCCAGGATAGATCACATCTTGGGTCACAAATCAAGCCTCAGTAAATTTAAGGAAATTGAAATCATATCAAGCATCTTTTCTGACCACAATGCTATGAGATTAGAAATGAATTACAGGGAAAACAATATAAAAAACACAAACACATGGAGGCTAAACAATATGTTACTAAATAACCAATGGATCACTGAAGAAATCAAAGAGGAAATCAAAAAACACATAGAGACAAATGACAACGAAGACACAATGATCCAAAACCTATGGGATACAGCAAAAGCAGTTCTAAGAGGAAGTTTATAGTAATAAAATCCTACCTCAAGAAACAAGAAAAACCTCAAATAAATAATCTAACCTTACACCTAAAGGAAAGAGAGAAAGAAAAACAAACAAAACCCAAAGTTAGTAGAAAGAAGGAAATCATAAAGTTCAGAGCAGAACTAAATAAAATAGAAACAAAGAAAACAATAGCAAAGATCAAAAAAACTAAAAGCTGATTCTTTGAGAAGCTAAACAAAATTGATAAGCCTTTAGCCAGACTCATCAAGAAAAAGAGGGAGAGGACTCAAATCAATAAAATTAGAAATGAAGAAGGAGAAAATGGACACTGCAGAAATACAAAGCATCCTAAGAGACTACTACAAGCATCTCTATGCCAATAAAATGGACAACCTGGAAGAAATGGACAAATTCTTAGAAAGGTATAACCTTCCAAGACTGAACCAGGAAGACATAGAAAATATGAACAGACCAATCACAAGTAATGAAGTTGAGACTGTGATTTAAAATCTTCCAACAAACAAAAGTCCAGGACCAGATGGCTTCACAGGTGAATTCGATCAAATATTTAGAGAAGAGTTAACACCTATCCGTCTCAAACTCTTCCAGTAAACTGCAGAGGAAGGAACACCTCCAAACTCATTCTACAAGGCCACAATCACCCTGATACCAAAACCAAAGATACTATAAAAACAAGAAAATAATAGACCAATATCACTGATGACTATAGATGAAGAAATCCTCCACAAAATACTAGCAAACAGAATCCAACAGCACATTAAAAGGATCATACACCATGATCAAATGGGGTTTATCCCAGGAATGCAAGGATTCTTCAATATATGCAAATCAATCAATGGGATACACCACAGTAACAAACTGAAGAATAAAAATCATATGATCATCTCTATAGATACAGAAAAAGCTTTTGACAAAATTCAACATCCACTAATGATAAAAAACTTTCCAGAAAGTGGGCATAGAGCAAATCTACCTCAACATAGTAAAGGCCATATATGAAAAACCCACAGCAAACTTCATTCTCAGTGGTGAAAAACTGAAAGCATTTCCTCTAAGATCAGGAACAAGACAAGGATGTCCACTCTCACCCCTATTATTCAACATAGTTTTGGAAGTCTAGCCACAGCAATCAGAGAAGAAAAATAAATAAAAGGAATCCAAATTGGAAAAGAAGTAAAACTGTCACTGTTTGCAGATGACAAGATACTATACATAGAGAATCCTAAAGATGCTACCAGAAAACTACTAGAGCTAATCAATGAATATGTTAAAGTTGTAGGATACAAAATTAATGTACATAAATCTCTTGCATTCTTATACACTAACAATGAAAGATCAGAAAGAGAAATTAAGGAAACAATCCCATTTACCACTGCAACAAAAAGAATAAAATACCTAGGTATAAACCTACCTAAGGAGGTAAAAGACCTGTACTCAGAAAACTATAAGACAGTGATGAAAGAAATCAAAGATGATACAAACAGATGGAGAGATATACCATGTTCTTGGATTGGAAGAATCAATATTGTGAAAATGCCTATACCACCCAAAGCAATCTACAGATTCAATGCAATCCCTATCAAATTACCAATGCCATTTTTTACAGAACTAGAACAAAAAATCTTAAAATCTGTATGGAGACACAAAAGAACCCAAATAGCCAAAGCAGTCTTGAGGGGAAAAAACGGAGCTGGAGGAATCAGACTCCCTGACTTCAGACTATAAGACCAAGCTACAGTAATCAAGACAATATGGTACTGGCACAAAAACAGAAATATAGATCAATGGAACAGGATGCAAAGCCCAGAGATAAACCCACACACTTATGGTCAATTAATCTATGACAAAAGAGGGAAGGATATACAATAGAGAAAAGACAGTCTCTTCAATAAGTGGTGCTGGGAAAACTGGGCAGCTACATGTAAAAGAATGAAATTAGAACACTCCCTAACACCATACACAAAAATAAACTCAAAATGGGTTAAAGACCTAAATGTAAGACCAGACATTACAAAACTCTTAGAGGAAAACATAGGAAGATCACTCTTTGACATAAACCACAGCAAGATCTTTTTTGACCCACCTCCTAGAGTAACGGAAATAAAAACAAAAATAAACAAATGGGACCTAATGAAACTTAATAGCCTTTGCAGGCTTCCCTGGTGGCACAGTGGTTGAGAGTCCGCCTGCCGATGCAGGGGACACGGGTTCATTCCCCGGTCCAGGAAGATCCCACATGCCGCGGAGCCGCTGGGCCCATGAGCCATGGCTGCTGAGCCTGCGCGTCCAGAGCCTGTGCTCTGCAACAGGAGAGGCCACAACAGTGAGAGGCCCGCATACCACACAGACACACACAAAAAAGCTTTTGCACAACAAAGGAAACTATAAAGACAAAAAGACAACTCTCAAAATGTGAGATAATATTTGCAAACGAATTAACAGACAAAGGATTAATCTCCAAAATATATAAACAGCTTATGATGCTCAATGTTAAAAAAAAAAACCAATCAAAAAATGGGCAGAAGAACTAAATAGACATTTCTCCATAGAAGACATACAGATGGCCAAGAAGCACATGATAAGCTGCTCAACATCACTAATTATTAGAGGAATGCAAATCAAAACTACAATGAGGTATCACCTCCCACCAGTTAGAATGGGCATCATCAGAAAATCTACAAACAATAAATGCTGGAGAGGGTGTGGAGAAAAGGGAACCCTCTTGCACTGTTGGTGGGAATGTAAATTGATACAGCCACTATGGAGAACAGTGCAGATGTTCCTTAAAGAACTATAAATAGAATTACCATATGACCCGGCAATCCCACTACTGGGCATATACCCAGAGAAAACCATAATTCAAAAAGAGTCATGTACCACAATGTTCATTGCAGCTCTATTTACAATAGCCAGGTGATGGAAGCAACCTAAATGCCCATCGACAGACGAATGGATAAAGAAGATGCGGCACATATATACAATGGAATATTACTCAGCCATAAAAAGGACCGAATTTGGGTCATTTGCAGAGACGTGGATGGACATAGAGACTGTCATACAAAGTGCACTAAATCAGAAAGAGAAAAACAAATATGTATAGTAATGCATATATGGGGAATCTAGAAAAAAGGTACAGATGAACCAGTTTGCAAGGCAGAAATAGAGACACAGATGTAGAGAACAAACATATGGATCCCAAGGGGGGAAAGAGGCAGGTTGGTGGTAGTGGGATGAATTGGGAGATTGGGATTGACATATATACAGTAATATGTGTAAAATAGATAACTAATAAGAACCTGCTGTATAAAAGAAATAAAAATTAAAATAAATAAAATTTTTTTTTAAAAAAGTGAAGAGAGTAATGCCGTAAAAAAAAGGGGGGGGGGCTATCATAGGTGTAAGTCCCAGAAGGAGAGGAGAGAGAGAGATTGGGGCAGACTTAAGAACTGAAGAGATAATGGATGAGAATCTTTTGAATGATTCAAAATATTCAGCAATCTCCGAAGAGGATGAATACAAAGAAAGCCAACCAAAGCACATATAGTTAACCTGTTGAAAACCAAAGACAAATATAGGAACTGCTGATTCCAGTTTTCCCCAGTAGCCAGCCGCTGCCTAGGCCATGCCTGATATCCAGTCCTTTTCCTGATTTGTAAAATACTCCCAGGAAATAAAATGCTACCAATTTCAGCTCACATAGAAAGGGGTCTTCCTCCCTCCAGAATTTTGTGTTATCTAGTCCTTATTGCTTCCACATTTCTTTGATGTCTTAAAATAATTTTTTCAATTGTCCTATTATTTCTTAGTTGTTGCAGATATAGTTTTCTTTTTTTAAAAATATACATATCTTTAATTTAGTTTTTATTATTTATTTATTTATTTTTGGCTGCGTTGGGTCTTCATTGCTGTGTGTGGGTTTTCTCTAGTTGTGTTGAGCAGGGGCTACTCTTTGTTGCAGTGTGCAGGCTTCTCATTGCAGTGTCTTCTTCTGTTGCAGAGCGTGGGCTCTAGGCATGTGGGCTTCGGTAGTTGTGGCAAGTGGGCTCAGTAGTTGTGACACACTGGCTTAGTTGCTTCTCAGCATGTGGGATCTTCCCGGACCAGGGATCGAACCTGGGTCCCCTGCCTTAGCAGGCAGATTCTTAACCACTGCGCCACCGGGGAAGTCCCAGCAGATATAGTTTTCAACTCTCTAATAAAAACTGGAAAACTGGAGTGCCAATCTGCTGACAATCAACTGTTACAAACTACTTTGATGTGGAAGTTCCCTTATATCACTTTTTATTTAAAAAAAATAGTTAAATTAACAGCAAAATTTCAGAAATTTGGAGAGGCTAATCATCCACGAATCTTAATGGTATTTTATTTTAATGTCTGTGAAAAATAAAGGAGTTCAGTAAGTTATTTCAATCAGTGTTAAAAGTTAATAAAATCTCAAACATTAAGGAAATATTTTAATATGTCATAGGAATATGAGAGGATATGAGAGAAGAATGAGATATAAATGTTGCATGTGTGCCTTGCTTATATTCACAGTACATTATTATACATTTATAATTCAACAGGCTTGAAATAGTAAGCTCTTTTCAGTTCCCCATGACATGTAGGTGACTAGATCTCTATCCTTGTTATACTCTGAATTCATTGAGCTGACACGGTGCCATGACTAAATCTGGACAGTGGTTTGCTGTTAAATGTCTGGTAACTGGCTCTTCAAAGAAAAAAAAAAATTTTAAACCCTAGTTTGTAGCATTTGCCAATTCCATGTTGTAAATATTCCAACCATGTCCAACTTCAAGCTACCATTAGGAAGTTACTGAATGTGGGGTTTGGGAAGAGATATGAACAATTGGCTTGTATGAGCCCATGCCAATCAGCCCCAGTATACCACTGGGTCCCAGGATTGACTGAGCTGAGGGCAGTGAGAGGGAATTCTTTAACAAAGCCCATTCAGTCTCTCTTAAGGTCTTACCACTGGCTACTCTGATGTGGTCTGAGTGCACAGTAGGCTGCCTTCAATGATCCTTTCCTTGTTCCTTTGCCCATTATTCATTTTACACAGGCAACTCAGAAACAGCATCTCCTACAGAAACACTAAGAGAATAATAACAATAAAATGAAAAAATGTTGCTAAGTTCCATGTGTGCTGTTCCAGCTGCTCCCCACCTCAACTATGACCATGGCAAATCAGACCACTCTGCTTCACTTGTGAAATAGAAAAGGACCCCCACATGGGTCCCACATTGAGCTGCTCTAAGGCCAGGACCCAAAGGCAGAGGCAGTGCTTGGAGATGGAAGCAGCATACACAAAACAGAAGACTGTGTCATGGGGACAGAATAAATGTTTTACATTCCCTAGGTAGCAATAAAATCATCTCTAGCTAAAAATAATTTATACATTTATTAAGATATATACTCAGATTTCAAGTAAGAGCCAGCTCTCAGTGGGAAGGAAATCTTAGTGAAAGGCAGGGAGAAGTCCAGTTGTTAAAAACAAACCAATAAACCAACAAACAAAAAACCCCAGCAACTGTCATACATCTAGTTACCCCAAGGAAGAGTGGCTAAGAAGCCTAAAAAGAGCCTGGAAGCTTCCAGAATGTCAGGGTTGGAAGAGCTCTTGAGGATCATCCAGCTTTACCTCCAAACCAGGTCAGTGGTCTCCCCCACAGAGGAATCTTAACATCCCCTGGACTTCAGAGATTTCTTTCTCACTCTTTAATTTAGTTTCTCTATCCTCTAATCAAGTAGTATCCAAAATTATTAGAAAATTATGACTCTGACAATCCTAAATAAGCTGAGAGTCTATGACCTTACTAAATATGGACAAAACTTAGAGAGGGGTAGGAATGTTTCATGTTGATTGCAAACTTCAGATGACTTGCTGAGCCACGGTCCATCACTGATACCTGATAATTGATCAACACAGCATTAAGGGAGAGGAAATATGGAGAAACGTCAAAGCAGAGGGAAGTTGTTTACTTCTTTTATGCCAGGCTTTCTCTGTTATAATTCATAAGGGACACACAGAGTAAAAAATAAGATGTTATCCAGAATTTGGAAAAGGGGTAAATTTCCCTCACTGAATTATGACCCAGCATATATGACTCTGGTTACAGCAAAGATACGCAAAGTCATCTGAAAAGTACAGCAAAGTTTGACTGTAATCCAAACAGATATATGAGCAGCGCTCAGAAAAGCATACAGTCAGGATGCGGTTGGTCAGTAAGAGAAACTTAGAAAAAGATAATTCATAGCGGGATGACTTAAGCTACATAAAGGAGGCAGAAAGTACATAGCAAGAGACCAATGTGGGCAGAACTTTTGATTCCCACTGGTAGGGCCCTCTCTGTAGTGTACGAAAGGATTCCAAGCCTTCCTATCTGGGGAGCAGAATCTCATCTAAATAAATACCCTTGTTCTGCTTGGCTGTTCTTGGAGAATGTAGCTTTTCAGAGATTTGTCTGTTTATAGTGGATGTGGTCAAAGTGGAGAAAGAGAGAGGAGAATAGGAAGGTTGTCTGAGAATCCCTTAGGGAGCTTTCCAGGAAGTATGGGAGCATCATGATAGATAAGGCAAGAAACCATGTGTATGTTGAAGTGCTCTCCATGTGACCCTGATATCCCCCCAACACTCATTCCTGAATATCACCAGACTTTAGAAAAAGAGCATTATCACACCCATGTGAAATTCCAGCCCATGTGATGATTATACCACTAGCCCTTGAACAACATGGGATATAGGGGCACTGACCCTTTGCACAGTTGAAAATTCATGTCTAACTTATAGTCATCCCTCTGTATCAGTGGTTCCTCCTTACCTACAGATTCAACCAACCAGGGAACACGTAGCACGCAGTATTTACTACTGAAAATAATCTGCGTGTAAGTGGACCCTCGCAGTTCAAACCCATGTTGTTCAAGGGACAACTGTATTTCTTTTTATAAGTTAATAAGTTATTAGTGATGTACATAGCAATTCCTGTGAGTTTAGTTAATGTAAAGCTACCCCTGAGTAATCAACTCGCTCTCAGAAACCCCAAATCATTTTCTGGTCCTCGAAACTGATGACCAAAATCTGGACTGAGGTGAAACCATCTGGTTAAATGGCAGCCTTCCTGATGCTACCTGACCTCATGATGGGGACTCTTAATTTTAGGCAACGAAATGTGGGAAGACTAATATCATAAGCTCTTTCTAGTTCCTACCTATAAAATGGGGATAATACCTTCTACATAGGGTTGTTGTGAGAATTGAATCAATATCAATTATAAAGAGCCTGGAACATCCTTAGTGTGGCAGGCTAGTTTGGAAGGCTGGGTGCTCACCAATCCATTTTCTTGTGCACAGAGAAATGCTACATTTCCCAACATCCTCTGAAATTAGACTGAGTCCACCAGATTCTGGCTAATGGGATGTGGGTAGAAAAGTCCCTACACAATTAGCTCCTCCTTTCTCTTTCTATGGTGCTTCTTAGAAGCCACATGTTTAAATAGCAGTTTCACAGGATGCAAAGGTACTGAACCTTGAGGTCACTGCCAAGCCGAGAGCCCCCAAGGAGAGCCTCTGACCTGCATTAGATAAGGGTATAAGCAAGAAATAAACCTTTGTGGTTCCTAGAGCAGCTAAAATGAATTCCTCTAACAAAGAAACTGGTATCTTGAATTGGGATGTTACTGAAAGCAAAAGCCCAGAATTTGTGCCAGGACCTAAAATATCAGCACTGAGTGACAGCAAACCATTATTGAAGGCTAAAAAGATTAAGATACATATTAAACAGTGCCATACATTTGATGAAACACTAGAACTTGAAATACAATGCTATAACCTGGATGTCAGATCATGTGTCTAATGACTTCATAACTTTAGGGGAAGAATTTGGAAAACAGGATGCTACCAATGCATGTTGGATACTCTTGGTTGCATTTGAGGAGGTATTAGAAGAAAGAGATAAGTTCAGGAAAGAATCAGCTTGTTTGCAAGCAGAAATAAAATGAATAGAAAGTCCAGAAATCCAGGGCTTTGCAGGATTGTAAAATCTGGCTGCTTCTAACTCTGAAGTGTTAGAGATGGGATTTTTGAAACCTCTGAAGACAAAACCCTTATAAAACTTCTCATTTGATGAAAGTGACTAGGGAAAAGATCATATTAAAGGTTCTAGGTGGTTTCATGATAGCCATATTTAAGTTGAGATAGACAACAATGGGGGTGAGAAAATAAAGATTTGAAAAAGCATATTTGAGAACTATGCCTCAGGAGAAATCTGGGTATGGTTACTGGCATATGAGGTGGACTGGAAATAGATAGATTAGAAGTCCACTATATTTCTGAGGGAATTATGTTCCTGAAGAAACCATTAATGTGGATTTTAAGAAGGACTTTATTGTTCAAAACTTAAAACAATCCTCAAAACTTCCACAAACATAGCCTGCTTTAAAAGCTGCACAATCCCCCCAAAGGGTACTTTATAGGTTTAAGAAACAAGGGGAGCCTCCTTGAAGAACCAGGAGTCACAGAGAACAATGAACAAGAAAACTGTTCCCAGAATCAATATAATAGAGGAACTACCCCACCCCAAGGACGGGTGCCTTTATGACATCTGCCTAACAAGTCACAGAATTGCTCCTGATAACTGTCTGTACAGTGTCTCCATTCTTCCCCTTTCTGAAGGGGTGTTTATTGTGGTTATTCCAGCCCTGTCCCATCAGTGGATTCTGTTTGTGTGGGCAGGGGAGGGGTAGGGAGATGCATATAACTTTCTTCTTATTTCATCAATTGCCAAGCTAAGAAAACCTACATGTGGAGTTGATGGAAAGGGCTGCATAACACCTGGGTTCCTGAGCTTTAAGCAACATACAGAGACTGGGTGGGGCTTTAATTGGCCTCCTTGGTATGTATGTCCTATGTGTGAAAGCAGGAGTGAAAAAGACTTCCAGATTGGCAGCCTATGGCAGAGGCCTGCTAGATGCTCACCAATCCCGTTTCCCTCTTCTTGACACAGAAGACTACATTCCCCAGTATACTTTGCAATTATGTTGGAACAGTTAAGAATGGGTTCTGGGGCCTCCCTGGTGGCGCAGTGGTTGAGAGTCCGCCTGCCGATGCAGGGGATACGGGTTCGTGCCCCGGTCTGGGAGGATCCCATATGCCGCGGAGCGGCTGGGCCCGTGAGCCATGGCCGCTGGGCCTGCGCATCCGGAGCCTGTGCTCCGCAACGGGAGAGGCCACAACAGTGAGAGGCCCGCATACCGCAAAAAGAAAAAAAAAAAAAAAAAAAGAATGGGTTCTGGGTCCCGGAGGAAGATGGCGGAAGAGTAAGACGCGGAGACCACCTTCCTCCCCAGAGATACATCAGAAATTCATCTACACGTGGAACAACTCCTACAGAACACCTACTGAACGCTGACAGAAGACCTCAGACCCCCCAAAAGGCAAGAAACTCCCCACATACCTGGGTAGGGCAAAAGAAAAAAGAATAAACAGAGACAAAAGGATAGGGACGGGACCTGCACCAGTGGGAGGGAGCCGTGAAGGAGGAAAGGTTTCCACACACTACAAGCCCCTTCGCGGGCGGAGACTGCAGGTGGCGGAGGGGGAAAGCTTCGGAGTAGCGGAGGAGAGCACAGCAACAGGGGTGTGGAGGGCAAAACGGAGAGATCCCGGCACAGAGGATCGGATCGGTGCCCTCAGGCACACACCAGCCCGAGAGTCGCCGGGGCGGGCGGGGCTGGGAGCTGAGGCTCGGGTATCGGGTTTCAGTCGGAGCGCAGGGAGAGGACTGGGGCTGGCGGCAGGAAGAGAACCTGAAGGGGTTAGTGCACCACAGCTAGCCCGGAGGGAGTCCGGGGAAAAAGTCTGGAGCTGCCAAAGAGGCAAGAGACTTTTTCTCCCCTTTTGTTTCCTGGTGCGCGAGGAGAGGATTAAGAGAGCTGCTTAAAGAAGCACCAGAGACGGGCGCGAGCCGCGGCTAAAGGCGCGGACCCCGGAGACGGGCATGGGACGCTGGGGCTACTGCTGCCGCCGCCACAAGGCCTGTGTGCGAGCGCAGGTCACTGTCCACCCCGCCTTCCGGGGAGCCTGTGCACCCTGCCACTGCTGGGGTCCCGGGACCCAGGGACGGCTTTCCCGGGAGAGCGCACGGAGCGCCTCGGGCTGGTTCAACGTCACGCCGGCCTCTGCCGCCGCAGGCCCGCCCCACACTGCGCGCCCCTCCCTCCCCTCTGCCTGAGTGAACCAGAGCCCCCGAATCAGCGGCTGCTTTAAACCCGTCCTGTCTGAGCCAAGAACGGACGCCCTCCGGCGACCTATGCGCAGAGGCGGGGCCCGGTCCAAGGCTGAGACCCGGGAGCTGTGAGAGCAGAGAAGAGACAGGGAAATCTCTCTGTGCAGTCTCGGAGGCAGCGGATTAAAGCTCCACGGTCCACTTGATGTGCCCTGCGTCTGTGGAGTGCATGAATGGACAGCGAATCATCCCAAATTGAGGAGGTGGATTTTGAGGACAAGATTTAAGACTTTTCCCCCTTTTCCTCTTTTTACAACGAATTATCCCAAATTGAGGAGGTGGACTTTGAGAGCAAGATTTTCGATTTTTCCCCCTGCTCTCTTTTTGTGAATGTGTGTGTGTATGCTTCTGTGTGAGATATTCTCTGTATAGCTTTGCTTCCACCATATGTCCCAGGGTTCTATCTGTCCGTTTTCTTTTCAATAATTACTTTTTAATTTTAATAATGCTACTATATCTCATACTTTATTCTATTTTACTTTACCTGCTCTTTCTTTTTTTCCTACCTTCCCTTCCTCCCTCCCTCCGCCCCTCCTTTCCTTTTCTTTCTTTCCTTCCTCCCTCCCTCCCTTCTTCCTTTCACTCTTTCTTTTTCTTTCCTTGCTCCCTCCCTCCTGTCTGTCTTTCTTTCCTTCCTCCCTCCCTCCCACCCTTCTTCCTTTCACTCTTTCTTTTTCTTTCCTTCCTCCCTCCCTCCCTTCTTCCATTCACTCTTTCTTTCCTTCCTCCCTCCCTCCTTTCTCACTTTCTTTCTCTCCGTCCTTCCTCCCTCCCTCCCTCCTTTCTTTCTTTCTTCCTTCCTTCCTTCCTTTCCTTCTTCCTTTCTTTCTCTCTCTCTTTCTTTCTTCTACTAATTCTTTCTTTCTACTTTTTCTCCCTTTTATTCTGAGCCGGGTAGATGAAAGGTGCTTGGTGCTGCAGCCAGGAGTCAGTGCTGTGCCTCTGAAGTGGGAGGGCCAACTTCAGGACACGGGTTCACAAGAGACCTCCCAGCTCCACATAATATCAAACGGCGAAAATCTCCCAGAGATCTCCATCTCAACACCAGCACCCAGCTTCAGTCAACGACCAGCAAGCTACAGTGCTGAACACCCTATGCCAAGCAACTAGCAAGGCAGGAACACAACCCCACCAATTAGCAGAGAGGCTGCCTAAAAACATAATAAGGCCACAGGCACACCAAAACACACCACCAGACATGGACCTGTACACCAGAAAGAAAAGATCGAGCCTCAACCACCAGAACACAGGCACTAGTCCCCCCACCAGGAAGCCTACACAACCTACTGAAACAACCTTAGCCACTGGGGACAGACACCAAAAACAACGGGAACTACGAATCTGCAGCCTGCAAAAAGGAGACCCCAAACACAGTAAGATAAGCAAAATGAGAAGGCAGAAAAACACACAGCAGGTGAAGGAGCAAGATAAAAACCTACCAGACCTAACAAATGAAGAGGTAATAGGCAGTCTACCTGAAAAAGAATTCAGAATAATGATAGTAAAGCTGATCCAAGATTCTATTTCCAAGATCCAAAATCTTGGAAATAGAATAGACAAAATGCAAGAAACAGTTAACAAGGACCTAGAAGAACTAAAGATGAATCAAGCATCAATTAAAAACACAATAAATGGGCCTCCCTGGTGGCGCAGTGGTTGGGAGTCCGCCTGCCGATGCAGGGGATACGGGTTCGTGCCCCGGTCTGGGAGGATCCCATGTGCCGCGGAGCGGCTGGGCCCGTGAGCCATGGCCGCTGAGCCTGCGCATCCGGAGCCTGTGCTCCGCAACGGGAGAGGCCACAACAGTGAGAGGCCCGCGTACGGAAAAAAAAAAAAAAAAAAAAAAAAACAATAAATGAAATGAAAAATACTCTAGATGGGATCAATAGCAGAATAACTGAGGCAGAAGAATGGATAAGTGAGGTGGAAAATAAAATAGTGGAAATAACTGATGCAGAGCAAAATAAAAAAGAATGAAAAGAACAGAGGACAGTCTCAGAGACCTCTGGGACAACATTAAACGCACCAACATTCGAATTATAGGGGTTCCAGAAGAAGAAGAGAAAAAGAAAGGGACTGAGAAAATATTTGAAGAGATTATAGTTGAAAACTTCCCCAATATGGGAAAGGAAATAGTTAATCAAGTCCAGGAGGCACAGAGAGTCCCATACAGAATAAATCCAAGGAGAAATACACCAAGACACATATTAATCAAACTGTCAAAAATTAAACACAAAGAAATCATATTAAAAGCAGCAAGGCAAAAACAACAAATAACACACAAGGGAATCCCCATCAGGATAACAGCTGATCTCTCAGCAGAAACTCTACAAGCCAGAAGGGAGTGGCAGGACATAATTAAAGTGATGAAGGAGAGAAACCTGCAACCAAGATTACTCTACCCAGCAAGGATCTCATTCAGATTTGATGGAGAAATTAAAACGTTTACAGACAAGCAAAAGCTGAGAGAGTTCAGCACCACCAAACCAGCTCTACAACAAATGCTAAAGGAACTTCTCTAGGCAAGAAGCACAACAGAAGGAATATACCTACAATAACAACCCAAAGCAATTAAGGAAATGGGAATAGGAACATACATATCAATAATTACCTTAAATGTAAATGGACTAAATGCTCCCACCAAAAGACACAGATTGGCTGAATGGATACAAAAACAAGACCCATATATATGCTGTCTACAAGAGACCCACTTCAGACCTCGAGACACATACAGATTGAAAGTAAGGGGATGGAAAAAGATATTCCATGCAAATGGAAATCAAAAGAAAGCTGGAGTAGCAATTCTCATATCAGACAAAATAGACTTTAAAATAAAGACTATTAGAAGAGACAAAGAAGGACACTACATAACGATAAAGGGATCGATCCAAGAAGAAGATATAACAATTGTAAATATTTATGCACCCAACATAGGAGCACCTCAATACATACGGCAAATACTAACAGCCATAAAAGGGGAAATCGACAGTAACACACTCATAGTAGGGGACTTTAACACCCCACTTTCACCAATGGACAGATCATCCAAAATGAAAATAAATAAGGAAACACAAGCTTTAAATGATACATTAAACAAGATGGACTTAGTTGATATTTATAGGACATTCCATCCAAAAACAACAGAATACACATTTTTCTCAAGTGCTCATGGAACATTCTCCAGGATAGATCATATCTTGGGTCACAAATCAAGCCTTGGTAAATTTAGGAAAATTGAAATTGTATCAAGTATCTTTTCCGACCACAATGCTATGAGACTAGACATCAATTACAGGAAAAGATCTGTAAAAAATACAAACACATGGAGGCTAAACAGTACACTACTCAATAACGAAGTGATCACTGAAGAAATCAAAGAGGAAATTAAAAAATACCTAGAAACAAATGACAATGGAGACACGACGACCCAAAACCTATGGGACGCAGCAAAAGCAGTTCTAAGGGGGAAGTTTATAGCAATACAATCCCACCTTAAGAAACAGGAAACATTTCGAGTAAACAACCTGACCCTGCACCTAAAGCAATTAGAGAAAGAAGAACAAAAAACCCCCAAAGCTAGCAGAAGGAAAGAAATCATAAAGATCAGATCAGAAATAAATGAAAAAGAAATGAAGGAAACGATAGCAAAGATCAACCAAACTAAAAGCTGGTTCTTTGAGAAGATAAACAAAATTGACAAACCATTAGCCAGACTCATCAAGAAAAGAAGGGAGAAGACTCAAATCAATAGAATTAGAAATGAAAAAGGAGAAGTAACAACTGACACTGCAGAAATACAAAAGATCATGAGAGATTACTATAAGCAACTCTATGCCAATAAAATGGACAACCTGGAAGAAATGGACAAATTCTTAGAAATGCACAACCTGCCAAGACTGACTCAGGAAGAAATAGAAAATATGAATAGACCAATCACAAGCACTGAAATTGAAACTGTGATTAAAAATCTTCCATCAAACAAAAGCCCAGGACCAGATGGCTTCACAGGCGAATTCTATCAAACATTTAGAGAAGAGCTAACACCTATCCTTCTCAAACTCTTCCAAACAATATCAGAGGAAGGAACACTCCCAAACTCATTCTACGAGGCCACCATCACCTTGATACCAAAACCAGGCAAGGATGTCACAAAGAAAGAAAACTACAGGCCAATATCACTGATGAACATAGATGCAAAAATCCTCAATAAAATACTAGCAAACAGAATCCAACAGCATATTAAAAGGATCATACACCATGATCAAGTGGGGTTTATTCCAGGAATGCAAGGATTCTTCAATATACGCAAATCAATCAATGTGATACACCATATTAACAAGTTGAAGGAGAAAAACCATATGATCATCTCAATAGATGCAGAGAAAGCTTTCGACAAAATTCAACACCCATTTATGATAAAAACCCTGCAGAAAGTAGGCATAGAGGGATCTTTCCTCAACATAATAAAGGCCATATATGACAAACCCACAGCCAACATTGTCCTCAATGGTGAAAAACTGAAACCATTTCCACTAAGATCAGGAACAAGACAAGGTTGCCCACTCTCACCACTCTTATTCAACATAGTTTTGGAAGTTTTAGCCACAGCAATCAGAGAAGAAAAGGAAATAAAAGGAATCCAAATCGGAAAAGAAGAAGTAAAGCTGTCACTGTTTGCAGATGACATGATACTGTACATAGAGAATCCTAAAGATGCTACCGAAAAACTACTAGAGCTAATCAATGAATTTGGTAAAGTAGCAGGATACAAAATTAATGTACAGAAATCTCTGGCATTCCTGTACACTAATGATGAAAAATCTGAAAATGAAATCAAGAAAACACTCCCATTTACCATTGCAACAAAAAGAATAAAATATCTAGGAATAAACCTACCTAAGGAGACAAAAGACCTGTATGCAGAAAATTATAAGACACTGATGAAAGAAATTAAAGAAGATACAAATAGATGGAGAGATATACCATGCTCCTGGATTGGAAGAATCAATATTGTGAAAATGACTGTACTACCCAAAGCAATCTACAGATTCAATGCAATCCCTATCAAACTACCACTGGCATTTTTCACAGAACTAGAACAAAAAATTTCAAAATTTGTTTGGAAAAACAAAAGACCCCGAATAGCCAAAGCAATCTTGAGAACGAAAAACGGAGCTGGAGGAATCAGGCTCCCTGACTTCAGACTATACTACAAAGCTACAGTAATTAAGACAGTGTGGTACTGGCATAAAAACAGAAAGATAGATCAGTGGATCAGGATAGAAAGCCCAGAGATAAACCCATGCACATATGGCCAACTTATCTTTGATAAAGGAGGCAGGAATGTACAGTGGAGAAAGGACAGCCTCTTCAATAAGTGGTGCTGGGAAAACTGGACAAGGACATGTAAAAGTCTGAGATTAGATCATTCCCTAACACCATACACAAAAATAAGCTCAAAATGGATTAAAGACTTAAATGTAAGGCCAGAAACTATCAAACTCTTAGAGGAAAACATAGGTAGAACACTCTATGACATAAATCACAGCAAGATCCTTTTGGACCCACCTCCTAGAGAAATGGAAATAAAAACAAAGATAAACAAATGGGACCTAATGAAACTTCAAAGCTTTTGCACAGCAAAGGAAACCATAAACAAGACCAAAAGACAACCCTCAGAATGGGAGAAAATATTTGCAAATGAAGCAACTGACAAAGGATTAATCTCCAAAATTTATAAACAGCTCATGCAGCTCAATAGCAAAAAAACAAACAACCCAATCCAAAAATGGGCAGAAGACTTAAATAGGCATTTCTCCAAAGAAGATATACAGACTGCCAACAAACACATGAAAGAATGCTCAACATCATTAATCATCAGAGAAATGCAAATCAAAACTACAATGAGATATCATCTCACACCAGTCAGAATGGCCATCATCAAGAAATCTAGAAACAATAAATGCTGGAGAGGGTGTGGAGAAAAGGGAACACTCTTGCACTGCTGGTGGGAATGTGAATTGGTACAGCCACTATGGAGAACAGTATGGAGGTTCCTTAAAAAACTACAAATAGAACTACCATATGACCCAGCAATCCCACTACTAGGCATATACCCTGAGAAAACCATAATTCAAAAAGAGACATGTACCAAAATGTTCATTGCAGCTCTATTCACAATAGCCCGGAGCTGGAAACAACCTAAGTGTCCATCATCGGATGAATGGATAAAGAAGATGTGGCACATATATACAATGGAATATTACTCAGCCATAAAAAGAAACGAAACTGAGCTATTTGTAATGAGGTGGCTAGACCTAGAGTCTGTCATACAGAGTGAAGTAAGTCAGAAAGAGAAAGACAAATACCGTATGCTAACACACATATACGGAATTAAAAAAAAAAAAAATGGCATGAAGAACCTAGGGGTAAAACGGGAATAAAGACACAGACCTACTTGAGAATGGACTTGAGGATATGGGGAGGGGGAAGGGTAAGCTGTGACAAAGCGAAAGAGAGGCATGGACATATATACACTACCAAACGTGGGGTAGATAGATGGTGGGAAGCGGCCGCATGGCACGGGGAGATCAGCTCGGTGCTTTGTGACCGCCTGGAGGGGTGGGATGGGGAGGGTGGGAGGGAGGGAGATGCATGAGGGAAGGGATGTGGGAACAGATGTATGTGTATGACTGATTCACTTTGTTATAAAGCAGAAACTAATAAAAAAAAATTGTGTAAAAAAAATAAATAAATAAAAATAAAAAAAATAAAATAGTAAAAAAAAAAAAAAAAAAAAAGTGGTACTGATGAACCTAGCTGTAGGACAGGAATAAAGGGGTAGACATAGAGAATGGACTTGAGGACATGGCGGGGGAGGGGAGGTGGAAGCTGGGGTGAAGTGAGAGTAGCATCGACATATATACACTACCGGATGTAAAATAGTTGGCTGGTGGGAAGCAGCCGCATAGCACAGGGAGATCAGCTCGGTGCTTTGCGATGACCTAGAGGGGTGGTATAGGGAGGGTGGGAGGGAGGCTCAAGAGGGAGGGGATATGGGGACATGTGTATGCATATGGCTAATTTGCTTTCTTGTGCAACAGAAACTGACACAGGATTGTGAAGCAATTATACTCCAATAAAGATCTACTAAAGAAAATTAAAAGAATTCTTGTCAATCAAAATATATACATATAGGGCTTCCCTGGTGGCGCAGTGGTTGAGGGTCCGCCTGCCGATGCAGGGGACACGGGTTCGTGCCCCGATCCCGGAGGATCCCGCATGCCGCGGAGCGGCTGGGCCCGCGAGCCATGGCCGCGGAGCCTGTGTGTCCGGGGCCTGTGCTCCGCGGCGGGAGAGGCCACAGCAGTGAGAGGCCCGCGTACAGCAAAAAAAAAAAAAAATATATATATATATATATATATATATATACATATAAAGATAGATATAAAAGTAGCTGTGTGTGTGTGTGTGTGTGTGTGTGTGTGTGCGCGCGCATTCGTAGCTCTGTCTGCTGAGAAGGCCTGGAAGCAATTATACCCCTCCACCAATGAGTACACCTAGTGCCTATTCTCTAGTAAACGTAACTGCTTCAGTAAAGTATAATTCTCAATAAAATGAACAAGGACTCCTTGAAGAAAAGGCACATTGCAAGGATTGGGCAGGACAAATATAAGATAAGCCTGGAACATCTTGTGGGGTCAGAGATTAGGAAACGGTTGAAAAATGTTAGAGCCATATAAAAAGACACTGAAGCCAAATGAATAAGCTCCCAATGACCAAATCCAGAACAATTTGAGCAGCAAAATGAGTAACTGTAGGTTATAACTCATAGAGTAAAATTAAATCCATAAGTCCACACAGATATAAATAAATAATTGAATAGATACATAAATGGTGGAGAAAGGAAAGCTCTTCCTTGAATTACACTCCAATAAATGTAGAAGGATTACTAGAAAATCAGCACTTAGTAAACCCTAAAGTAATAGTTTTCAGCAAGAATCATCAGTGGAAACTAAAATTTGTAGACAAAAGTATGAGAAACATGATATTTACATGGTCTCAAAGTATCTCCCCATAAGATATTTATTCATTACAAGGAAAAAAATACAGTGGGGGAGCCTGGCAGACACCACCCTTACCGAATAGTCAAAGATAACATCACCAGAAATGGGACAGATTAACATTATATGCCTCCTGATACCATGCACTGAGAAGGACACAATATCACTTCTGTGGCATTCTTGAAAAATGCAAAACCTAATTTAATCACGAGGAAACATACAAAGAGGGACATTGTATAAAATAACTGAACAATACATTTCAAAATATTAAGGTCATGGGGCTTCCCTGGTGGCGCAGTGGTTGAGAGTCCGACTGCCGATGCAGGGGACACGGGTTCCCGGGAAGGTCCCACATGCCGTGGAGCGGCTAGGCCCGTGAGCCATGGCCGCTGAGCCTGCGCGTCCGGAGCCTGTGCTCCGCAACAGGAGAGGCCACAACAGTGAAAGGCCTGCATACCGCAAAAAAAAAAAAAATTAAGGTCATGAAAGACAAAGAAAGATTGAAAACATGTTTGAGACTAAAGGAGATGAAAGAGATAGGATAACTAATGCAAGGTCTGAACCTGGATTGTATCCTCATTCAGGAAAATGACATTCCTGGAACAACTGGAAAAATTTGAACCAAGACTATAGAATACATAATAGAATTGTATCAGTGTTAACCTTCTGATTTTGATAACCATTCCATGGGTGTTATGGGCTGAATTGTGCCCTGCTCCCCAAATTCATGTGTTGAAATACCACCCTATTATCTCTGAAAGTGAGAGTTTGGAGGTAGGGTCTTTAAAGAGGTGATTAAGGGAAAATGAGGTCATGTGGGTAGAAGAGGAGATTGGCACACTGACAACAGGCAGAGAGATGACTATGTGAGGACATAGCGAGAAGGTGGCCATCTGCAAGCCAAGGAGAGAGGCCTCAAGAAGAATCCAAGCCTGCAGGCACCTTGATCTTGGACTTCTAAATTCCAGAACTGTGAGAAAATAAATTTCTGTTATTTAAGCCACCTAGTCTGTAGTATTTTATTATGGCAGCCCTAGAAAACGAATACAATGTACAATGGAATATCATTCAGCCTTAAAAAGGAAGGAAATTCTAACACATGCTATGACATGAACCTTGAAGACATGGTAAGTGAAATAAACCAATCATAAAAGGGCAAATACTGCCTGAGTCGACTTATATGAGGTACCTAGAGTAGTCAAATTTGTAGAGACAGAAAGTAGAATGGTGGCTGCCAGGGGCTGGGGAAAGAGGGGGATGGGGAGTTGGTGTTTAGTGGGTACAGAATTTCAGTGATGCAAGACGAAGAGTCCTAGAGACCGACGTGGTGATGGTTGTGCAGCAAGGTGAATGCACTTAATGTCACTGAACTGTACACTTAAAAATGGTTAAAATAAATTTTATGTTATATATATTTGGCCAGAATTAAAAATAAAGATGAGGAAAATTTCGATATAGAGACAGAAGACACAGGGAGAATAGCATCTGATGGTGGAGGCAGAAATTGGAGGGAGGCAGCTCTAAGCCAAGAGTTACCAGGAGCCAGCAGAATCTAAGAAGAGGCAAGGAAGGATTCTCCCCGAGAGCCCCCAGAGGGAGCTTTGTCTTACTGACACACCTTGATTTCAGATGTCTAGCTTTCAGAACTGTGAGAGAATACATCTTTGTTGTTTAAAGGAAAGGTAAAATGGAAAGAAGGGAGGAAGGAAGGGAGGGAGGGAGAAAGAGAGGGAGAGATGGAAAGAAAGCGGAAAAGAGGAAAACAAAAATAAAAAGGGGAAAAAAGGAAGAAAGAAAAAGGAAATCGTGAGCCTGAGAGGGCCTGTCTGTGATACAAAACACAATGCGATATACCTAGCCAGCTTGGAATGGATTCAGGAGAGTGAACTATCATTACTTCATGTGGATTAAGTTCTTGAAATGTGCGGGTCTGAAGTGTTCAGAAGTACATCTGCCCAAACAACAGCCAAATAGCATTCTTTTCCCTGGGGGAGTATGCTTACCTTTGTAAATCATTGCCTAAACACAGCATTACCAAGAAGAAAGGGTGAAGCAGATACTTTGTCTCCTATGACCCTATTGGAAGTTCTTCCCACTCTTGCTTTTCACCAAAGCAACAATGGTGATGGGCAAATGTTAAAGGGGTTAGGAGACTTCTTTTTATTTCTTTTGTGTGTTCATTTGTTCACTTATTTGTTTATATCCAACAATCAATCATTAAGTATCTTATATTTATTTTCCAAAGGGTAATTTATTTAGTTGACAAATATGAAGTGTCTGCCTTGTGCTAGTCTAGGTGTCCAGGTGTCAGAGGTATGGTAGTTTAACAAGGCAGCATCCCTGTGGTGACTGTGAAAATACACATCTCAGAGAATGTCATTAACTGACAGCCCCAGCTGCTGTGCTCTGAAATCCATCACCATATTCCTGCCAAGGCTACACTTCCCAAGGACTGCTCCCAGTTAATGAATGAACTTGGCAGAGGTACAAAGGCAGGCTAGGTCCTGGAAGATATGACTCCTCTGATGCATGATTCTGACTGACTTTTTTGGGAGACTTTTCTTAAAATGATACTGCAATCTGTGGTGTGCCTTCTTTCCCTCCTTCTTCTGCCTTCCACCCCTCTCTCTGTCACCAAGGTCAGAACTCCATCATGGTCTAACTTCTCTACCAGTTTCCTCTGGCTCTTTTTTCATATTCTGTTACTGGGATTTCCCCCAGATAAGTTTCTTGCATGTCTAATCCCATCTTGGTGTTTGCTTCTTGGAGGACCCTGACTAACAGAGTCCCCAACTCCCTGCAGAAGTGGGCAGAGAGAACATGCATTCTGGAGTCTGACTGCCTGGGTTCGAAGCCCTGCCTTGCCACTTACTAACAAGTTATTTCATCTCCCCACACCTCGATTTCATTATAGACTTTGACTCAGAGTCATCACTTGTGAAATAAGGGTAATAATAATAATAAACTAAACTCATGGGGTTGTTATGAGGATTAAACACATTATTCCATGTGTCAAGTTCCTAAAATGATGCAAGGCACATAGTCTATATAAATGCTGGTTATTATAGAGCTTGCATTTTAATGAAGAAGAGAGAGAGAGAAAACAAATACCCCAATACCAGGTGGCAATAATACTAAGGTGAAAGTCAGGAGGAGGATGTGATGTGATGATTAATGAGCTGTTTTAGATCAGGAATCAGGAAAGGTCACCCTATCATGTTGAGATCTGGAGAAAGGCAATTAGCTAAAGGAAACAGCCTGTGCAAAGATCTTAAGGCAAGAATGAGCAGGTCATGCTTCAAAAAGAACAAGAAAGTCAAGGAAACTGGAGGAGTGAACAAGGAGCATAGTAGGTGAGGAGACTGGGAGACAGGTTGAAGGCACATCAGGAAGGGCCGAGTAGGCCAGAAAAGGAGTTTCATTTCTTCTCTCATTAACTCATTCATTGTGTATTTGCTAGCCACCCAACTAAGTATTAATACCAAGAACCCTAATAATTCTGGCTCTACATTTTCTGGTTATATGATTAGGAGGCAACTTGAGGTAGTGGTTAGACCCCAGGCAAAAGTCATACAGGAGACAAAACCATCTTCTAAAGACCCTCTTTCCTTCTTTCTGTTTTTGCATAACTCGATCAAATTTTCTGCTCTTGGAACATTTTTTTCTACTGATAGACATTTGGGGGATAAACATAGGCTTATTGTTTTACTAAGCTTTACCTTATAGATACTTCACTTTTCTTAATGATATATGTTGCTTAATATAATACAAAACAACTAGATTCACTTTGTTATCAAAGTTCTGGTGGTTTGAAAAGAACTACCACCATCACCCAACAACTCTGAGTGGCCATATGCTAAGCATTGCTGAGTTTGTTTGGCTAAATTTACTGTGCTCCGATTGATCTGACCAGCAGTCAACGAGTACCTTTCACAAGCAGGCAAAGATTGATAATCACTCTAGCCATTAGATGATAGTCCTGAAATGCCCAGTAGGAGGTATGTTTATTTCACTTTATGTTGTATTCTAATGCAAAACCAGAGACTAAGTTTGGTGTTTTCAAGGTCCTAAGCAGCCACTTACTTTTCCTTAACCTAGAGATATCTCTGCACAGGCCCATGGCCATATAATTCATCAAGGTCTCAGCTTCCTCACTTATAAAAAGGGGATAATACACCATTTCTACTTGCCTTGGGAGCCTGAGTGAGTAATATTTTCTCTGGTGGATTCTTCTGAATCTGGATCCATGAGGCAATGAGGAGTCATTTGGGGGTACCCTTGTTTCCCACAAGTTCGTGAAGGTGAAAAAATCTCTAACTGAAGTTCTAGAAGGGAAAGTGATAACTAAAGTGTTGAGATAGTGAGCCAAGCTGCTGTGTTTTAATCCCAAATTAGAGTCCGGACAACAAGAAGAGCATTTGCAGCAGCACCTGCCTCAGCAAAATTACAAGGGACACAAGTCTCTAGGTCTCAGGCTGCAGACTGGCAGTTCTGGGTCCTCCCCCAAGGGCTGCCTTCCTTTCTCTGTTAAAAATCTATGGACTCCCCAGGGAACCCAGAGATTTCCTTATTAGATCTGCTTCTGTTTGGGTGGTGCCCTACACCATTTGCTGGCCCTCAATTGTTCAGTCTTCAATGGAGAACAACATATAATATAATAAACCTATCATCCTCAAAGGTTAGTTGTTAGCTTTACCAGTAACTAGGGAGAGAGAGAGCAATGTAGAGTCAGAGGACAGAGTAGGCAATTACAGGAAGTACTTCCTGGAATCTTAACATTGAAGGAGAAGAATATAAGATTGACTATGCTCTGGGTTAGACAAAGGGCCATAGCAGCAGGAAGGAAACATCTTCTAACTTTTGCTTATGACGGAAGGAAAACAGAGATTCCCTTCATCTTATTGTTTATTTGACTGTGGAAGTTATCATTTTTCCTGAGGTTATTCTTTAGCCTAGAGCAGAAGCCCCCAAGCTTGGTTGCTTCTCAGAATCGTATGTTAAGCCTAATCCAATACCTCCTGAGACAGAATTTCTGGGACTTCTACTTCTGACTAAGAGTAACAGGGATCATGTTTACTCTCCCATTGGAAACAGCCAAAACATGGGCAAAATATATAAAGCAATGGTTTGCAAGACCCCAGGCATGAGCAAACAAAGGACAGTGATCTCTGAGTCCCAGGAAAGAAACGAGGTAAGTCTTGTGATTACCCCAGCTTGCAGCCAGGTTGTTGCCAGATTCTGGTACAGGGTGGTGCACTGTGACTGGAGAGGGAAAGCTGAGATTCTGGTGAAATTAAGTTGGTAGAATTCTCAGGACAAAGTATCAGAGAGAAAAATGCTATAAAGAGGGAGAGAATGTGTGTGCCTTGAATATTTGCAGAGGGTACTCCTTGAGTATTCATCTGAATATTGATCAGTGCATATATGTACAAAAATTATCTAAAACTATGGGGAATAATCTGAAAGGATTAAAGGATTAATATGAAACACTCATATTGGGCCAAGAATAGTGTCTATTCTCAACACCTAGAATGGAAAACCTTAAGATTCAAGGGACAATATGTAGATTAAACAGAAGTTTTCTTGCTTCAGTGGTGGGGAATAATTAGCCCTTAACTGATAACTGCTTCAGTCTTGCCTAACAAATCTTAAAAGCACAGGAAAGAATTAAGTGTTTCCAGGTAACTTAACTATGTTCCAGAACTAAGCCCAAGAGTATAAGAGTACAGAAATATCCAGCACTCAACAGGGTAAAATTCAAAATGTTCGGTATCTAATAAAAAAAACTACTGGGCATAAAGAGAAGGAAGAAAATGCAATCCATAATGAGGAGATAAATAACTGAAAATAACCGAGAACTGACAGATACTAGAACTAGTAGATAAGGACATTGAAATTAAATGCTGCATTCTATAGAATTTAAAAGTTAACTAGAGACATGAAAGATATTTTAAAAAGAGCTAGAGAAAACTTAAAGAAATAAAAAGTACAATGGCTGAGATAAAAATTCAATGGCTGGGATTAATAGCAGATTAGACATGACAAAAGATCAGAAAACTAAGAAGACATAGCAATATAAACTATTCAAAATGAAACACACAAAGATAATTTTTTAAAATGAACATAGCATTAATGAGCTTTCGAATATCTTCAAGCAGCCTAATATATTTTTAACTGAAGAACCTAAAGTGCAGGAGTGTTTCAGAATAAATATTTGAAGAAATAATGACTGACATGTTCCCAAATTTAATGAATACGATAAAAATACACATGCAAGGATTTCAACAAAACCCTAAGCACAAAAACATTAATAAAATTACATCAAGATACATCATAATAAAACTTCAAAACCAGTGATAAGGAGAAAATCTTAAGAGCAGCCAAATGAATAAAAGACACATTATCTGCAGAAGAATAAAGGTAAGGAATAAAACAGATGTCTTATTGGAAACAATGCAAGTGAGAAGACAGTGGAATCACACTCTAAAGGACTAAAATAAAGCAACTGTCAACCTAGAATTTTAGGCCCAGAGAAAATAGCTTTTAAAAATGAAGGCAAAATGCTTTTTCAGACTAAGAAACCAGAAAGATATATATATATTATTTTGCCAGCAGATCTGCACTATCATAAATGCTAAAGGAAATCCTTCAGGCAGAAGGAAAGTGATACCAGATGGAAATATGGCCTATAAAAACATATGAAGAGCAGTGGAAATGGTAACTACATGGATAAATATTTATGATTTTTTCCCACTTTTTAAATCACTTTAAAAGACAATTAACTGTTTAAACACAAATGATAACAATGTGGTGTTTAGTTTATTGCAATCTTATACACATGTAGAGGTAAAATATTTGACAAATATATCTCAAAGTTGAGGAAGGAAGAAGTATACTATTGTAAGGTTCTATTATACATGAAGTGGTAAAGTATCATTCAAAGATGGAGTTTGGTAAGTTAAAGGAGTGTACTATATATTCTAAAGCAAACACTCAAATAACAAAGCAAAGATCTATAGCCAATAAGCTAAAAAGGCAATAAAATGGAATCATGAAATGAATTTAAGTATTCCCAAAAGAAGGCAGAAAAAGAAGAAAAAGGGGGTCAGGGAAGAGCACAGGGAACAAATATAAAACAAATAACATGTTAGACAAATCTAATCATATCAATAATCACAATAAATAGAATGGTCAAATAACACGACTAACAGGCAAACACTGTGTGATTGTATAAAAAGTGAGACTCAAGTATATCTTGATCACAAGGAATACACTTGAAATATAAAGACACAAATAGCTTATGAATGAAGGGATGGAAAAAATATACTATGCTTAAATTAATCAAAAGAAGGTTGGGGGGCCTCCCTGGTGGCGCAGTGGTTGAGAGTCCGCCTGCCGATGCAGGGGATATGGGTTCGTGCCCCGGTCTGGGAGGATCCCATATGCCGCGGAGCGGCTGGGCCCGTGAGCCATGGCCGCTGGGCCTGCGCATCCGGAGCCTGTGCTCCGCAACGGGAGAGGCCACAACAGTGAGAGGCCCGCATACCGCAAAAAGAAAAAAAAAAAAAAAAAAAAAAAAGAAGGTCGGAAGGTCTAAATTTCATAGCAAATAATACTAACAGGGATAAAGACAATTACAAAAATAACAATTCTATATGTTTATGAATCTAATAACACAACAAATATGTGAAGCAAAAACAGATTGAACCTGAAGGAGAAAGATAAATATACAATTATAGTGAGAGCTTCCAATACTTCTCTCTTAAAAATTGATAGGGCAATTAGACATAAACTCAGTAAGATTACAGAAGACTTGAGCACTATCAACTAACTTGAACTAATTGATATTTATAGAACATTCCACTCAACAACATCAAAATAAACATTCTTGTCAAGTGTACAGGTAATTGTTACTAAGATAGACCATACTCTGGGCTATAAAACAAGCCTCAATATATTGAAAAAGTAATTAAGTCATACAAAGCATGGTCTTTGACCACATTGCAAGTAAGTTAGAAATCAAAAACAGAAATACATCTGGAAAATCCCCAAATATTTGGAAATTAAATAACACATTTCTAGAGGACCAATGGGACAAAGAAGACATCAAAAGTGAAATTAGAAAGTATTTTGAACTGAATGAAACACAGCATATCAAAATGTGTGAGATGCCACTAAAGCAGTAGATAAGGGGAAATTAAATGCCTATATTATAAAAGAAGAATGAACTTATATCAATGACCTCAGCTTCTTACCTTAAGAAGCTACAAAAAAGAAGAGCAAATTAAACCCCAAGTAAGCATGAGATAGAAAATAGTAAAGATCAGCATGGAAATTAATAAAATAGAAAAAAATCAATAAAAATAGCTGATTTTTTGAGAAAATCAATAACACTGTAAGCTTCTAGCCAGACTAATAAGAAAACAAAAAAAAACAGAGAAAAGACTCAAATATCCAATATTAGAAATGGGAGAGGATACATCACCACAGGTCCTACAGATATTAAAAAGAAAACAGAAGGATATTATGTCCAACTTTACACCAAGAAATTCTAAAACTTAGATGAAATTGACAAGTTCCTTGAAAGACACAAACCACCAAAGCTCACTCAAGAAGAATTAAATAATCTGAATAGCCCTAATCTATTAAATAAATTGAGTTTATAGTTAAAACATTTTTACAAAGAAAGCTCTGTGTAGGGAAGTGACCTCAGCAAGATGGCAGACTAACAGGTCCCAAAGCTCAACCATACACAAAAACAATGGTTAAACAATTACCCACAAACAATTATCCACCAAGAAAAAGCTCTCTAAGACAGCTCCAGAGTATGATAAAGAAGCTGTAGCAAATGAATGGAGTGCAAAAACTCAGGATAGCTGTATAGAAAGTCATAGGAAGCATTTTATCCATATTACCCCATGTCCCAGTCCAGCACAGCTTGGCATCAAGAGGAATCCCCTTGGCTATGACCTTCCTCCATGGGGGAAAATGAGAGCAGGAGGAACCTAGCAGCCCTTGCCACTGCTGTAGACATGTGCAGCTTTCACACAAAGTACCCTCCAGTCTTCTCCAATGTTAACCTGAGCTGATGAAGCTGCCCAGAGTCCACATAGGTGTGCACCCCCCAACCAAGGCCAGAGCATTTGCACCATCTCCAGCCTCAGTGCCACTACCCTATGCCACTGTGTGCATGCAAATACCACAACATCTAACCTTTTCATTGTGATATACACATATGCATGTACATCCTGGTCCCCAGAACCACCACCACCATGCACATACCTACAACCAAGAAACGTACCAAGAAGGACCTGCTTAGCTGCAATTTCCCACTCTGGGGGGAAAGGAGAGCAGTAGGACCCTAGAAGCCTTCACCACTGAGCATCCCAGTAACCTTCACCAGTGAGGACCTAGACAGCCCTTGCTGCTGTTGTAGACACCCACAGCCTTGGCTGCTGAGGATTCCTATGGTCTTCACTGAATCTGACCTCAACTGACAGAGCTGCCTGGTGTCCATGCCACTTTGCCCCTCTCCCTCACAGAGCTGGAGCCACTGCACCCCACCCAACTGACATTCTCATATCTACCCACAGGTGAAGGTTTTTCCACTGAAGCCATTACAAAAAATCTGAAAGAGGTGACTGCTCCTTCAAATATGCAGACATCAACACAAGTCTGCAAGGACCACACACACACACACACACACACATACACACACACACTGAAGAAACATGATACCACCAAAAGAACAAAATAATTTTCCCATAACCATTCCCAGAGAAATGGAGATCTATGACTTGCCTGACCAAGAATTCAAAATAATTGTTTCAAAGAAGCTTAGTGAGAGCTATATAAAAACATTGACAGATAACTCAACAAAATCAGGAAAACAATACATGAACAAAATGAGATGTTTAACAAAGAGATACAAATCTCCAAACAAAACAAAACAGAAATTCTGGTGCTGAAGAGTTCAATAAATAAAATGGAAAAAATGCAATAGAAATCTTCAATAATGAATTTGATTAAGCAGAAGAAACAATCTTGGAACTCAAAGAAAGGTCATTTGAAATCATCCAGTGAGAGGAGGAAACAAAAAGAATTAAAATAATGGATTTATGGGATAACATTAGATGCATATATGCATTATGGGGGTCCCAGAAGGAGGATAGGGAAGGAAGCAGAAGGCTTATTTAAATAAATAATAGCTGAAAACTTCCCAAATCATGGGAGGAAAATGGACATCAAGATTCAGAAAGCTCAAAAGTTTCCAAACTGGATCATTCCAAAGAAGACCACACCAAGGTGCATTATAATCAAATTATCAAATTCAAGGACAAAGAGACAATTTTGAAAGCAGCAGAGACAAGTGACATAAGAGGAAACCCCCAGAAGACTGTGAGTAGATTTCTCAGCAGAAATCTTGTAGGCCAGGATAGAATGGAGAAAAAAAAACTGACAAAAATAAGACACCCAGTAAAATTACATTTTAAAAATGAAAGAAAGAAAAAGTCTTTCCCAGACAAACAAAAACTGAGCAGTTTCTTGTAGACTTCTTACAAGAAATGCTTAAAGGAATTCTTCAGATTGAAACAAAAACTAGAAGCAACATGAAAGCATAAATCTCACTGGAAATAGTAAATATATAAACAAATACAGAATAATGAAACAATGTAATGGTGATACATAAATTACCTTTAACCCCAATATGAAAGTTAAAAGATAGATGTTTGTTAATGGATACACAATATATAGAGAACCAAACTCTGACTACAAGAACACAAAGTATAGAGATGAGGAGTAAAAGTGTAGAGGTTTTTTTGCAATTGAAGTCGCTAGCAACTTAAAATACAGGATTATAACTACAAGATATTTTAAGCAAGTTTTAAGCTAACCACAAAGGAAAAACTATAGCAGATACAGAACAAAGTGAAAAGAATCAAAGCAAATCACTACAAAAGATCATCAAATAACAGCAACAACAGAAAAGACAGTGAGAGAGACAAAACAACTGCAAAACAGAAAACAACTAATAAATGGCAATAGTAAGTCCTCATCTATCAATGAGTAAATGTAAATGGATTAAACCCACCAATCGAAAGGCATAGAATGGCTGAAAGGATAACAATAATAGAAAAAGATCTGGTGATATGTTGTCTACATGAAACTCAAGTTATATATAAAAACAAACATAGGTTGAAAATAAAGGGATAAAAAAGATATTTCCTGCAAGTAGTAACCAAAGAAATCAGGGATGGCTATAGTTATATCAGACAAAACATACTTTCAGTCTAAAACTGTCTCTAAAGACAAAGAAGGTCATTGTAGGGACTTCCCTGGCAGACCAGTGGTTAAGACTCCACGGTCCCAATGCAGCAGGCCAGGGTTTGATCCCTGGTCAGGGAACTAAGATACCACATGCCGCACAGCACAGCCAAAAATAACTAAATAAATGTCTTAAGAAAAGAAGGTCATTGTATGATGTTAAGAGAATCTATTCAACAGGAGATAGGGCAATTATAAATATATATGCACACAACATCAGAGCACCCAAATATATAAAGCAAATATTGACAGATCTAAAGGGAGAGATTGAAAGCAGTGCAATAATAGTAGGGAACTTCAATATTCCACTTAAATAATAGGCAGACACCCAGACAAAAAATTTATAAAGAAACAACTGACCTAAACAACACTATAGACCAAATACACCTAACAGACATGTACAGAACTTTCTACCCAACAATCAAAGATTACACATTCTTCTCAAGCATAAATGGAATATTCTCCAGGACAGATCACATGTTAGGTAGCAAAACAAGTCTTAACAAACTTAAAAAAGATTGAGATCATTCCAAGTATCTTTTCCCATAAGTGGAAAGAAACTAGAAATCAATACAAATAAGAAATTAGCAAAATTCACAGATAAATGAAAATTAAACAATACACTTGAATGACCACTGAACCAAAGAGGAAATCAAAAGGGAATTTTAAAAGTATCTTGAAACAACAACAACAAAAGGCACAGAACATACTAAAAGTTATGGGATGCAATGAAAGCAGTACCAAGAGTTTAGAGTGATAAATGTCTAAAATAAAGAGAAGAAAGATCTAATATAAACAACCTAACTTCACATCTCAAGAAACTACAAAAGAAGAACAAACTAAGCTCAAAATTTTCAGAAGAAAGGAAATAATAAAGATTAGAGCAGAAATAAATCAGAGAAAAAATAGAATAAAACAAAACTAAGAGTTGGTTTATTGAAAAGATAAACAAAACTCTTAGCTAGAGTCTAAATTCCTAGACAAAATCTCTGAGAAGACTCAAAAAGTACAATCAGAATGAGAGAGGAAACATTACAGTGGATGCCTCAGAAATAAAAAGGGTTATCAAGGACTATTATGAACAAAAGCACACCAACAAATTGGATGATCTAGAAGGAATGGATAAATTCCTAGAAACATACAACCTACCAAAACTGAATCAAGAAGAAATAGAGGGCTTCCCTGGTGGCGCAGTGGTTGAGAGTCCGCCTGCCGATGCAGGGGACACGGGTTTGTGCCCCGGTCCGGGAAGATCCCACATGCCGCGAAGTGGCTAGGCCCGTGAGCCATGGCCGCTGAGCCTGTGCGTCTGAAGCCTGTGCTCCACAACGGGAGAGGCCACAAAAGTGAGAGGCCTGCATACCACAAACAAACAAACAAACAAAGAAATAGAAAACCTAAACAAAGTCATAACAAATTAGGAGATTGAATCTATTATCAAAAACTTCCTAACAAAGAAAAGTCCAGGACCAGATGGCTTCATGGTGAATCCTACCAAACATTCAAAGAATTAATACGAATCTTTCTTAAACTCTTCCAAAAACTAGAAGATGAGGAAACACTTCTAAACTTATCTTATGAGGCCTACTTCACCCTAATACCAAAAACAGACAAGGCACTACAAGAAAAGAAAATTACAGGCCAATATCCCTAATGAACATTGATGTAAAAACACTTAGTAAAATACTAGCAAACCAAATTCACCAGGACATTAAAAGGATCATACATCATGACCAAGAGGGGTTTATCCCTGGGATGCAAGGATGGTTTGACATATGCAAATCAATCAATATGATACAACACACTGACAAAATGAAGTAAAAAAGCCACATGATCATCTCAATAGAGAAAACGTATTTGACAGAGTTCAACATCCATTCATGATTAAAACTCTCAACAAAATAAGTATAGAAGGAACTTACTTCAACACAATAGAGCCCACATCTAATAAGCTGACAGCTAACATCATAATCAATGAAGAAAAACTGAAAACTTTCCATCTAAAATTGGTTACAAGGCTAGGACACCCATTCTCACCACTTCTTTTCTCCATAGTACTAGAAGTCCTAGATAGGGAAATTAGATGAGAAAAAATTTAAAAAATATTCAAACTGGAAAGGAAGAAGAAAAATCAACTCTGCAGTTGAAATGATCAGATACATAGAAAACTACGAAGACTTAACTACAACAACAACAAAAACCTGTTAGAATTAACAACAAAAACCTGTTAGAATTAACAATGAAGTCTATAAGTTGTAGGATACAAAATCAACAGGTAAAAATCAATCACATTTCTATACAAACAACGAACTGCCCAAAAAGGAAATTAAGAAAGTAACCACATTCTCCATAGAAACAAAAAGAATAAAATATTTTGGAATAAACTTAACCAAAGAAGTGAAAGATTTGTACTCTGAAAATTATAAAATTAAAGACACTGATAAATGGAAAGGCACACTGTGTTCATGGATTGAGGAATTGTTTAAATGTCCATACTACCCCAAATGATCTATAGATTCAATGCAAACCTTATCAAAATCCCAATGGCATTCTTTAGAGATACAGAAACAACAATTCTAAAATTCACATGGAATCACAAAATATCCCCAAAAGCCAAAGCACTCTTGAGCAAGAAGAACAAACTTGGAGGCATAACACTGCCTGACTTCATAATATATTACAAAGTTATAGTGAGCAAAACAATATGTTACTGGCATAAACACAGACATATAAACAAATGGAAAAGAGTACAGAGTCAAAAAATAAATCCATGGATCTACAGTCAACTGATTTTTTTCAATTTTTTAAATTAAAAAAGTTTTATTTAGGTATAGTTGATTTATAATTTTATTAATTTCAGTTATAGAACATAGTGATCTAAAATTTTTATAAATTCCACTTATAATTATTATAAAACATTGGCTATATTCCCTGTGCTGTACAAAAGATTTTTGTAGCTTATTTATTTTACACAAAGTAGTTTGCACCATTTAATGCCCTACCCTTATTTTGCCCTTCCCTGCTTTCCTCTCACCACAGACCGTTAGTTTCTTCTCTATATCTGTGAGTCAGTTTCTTGTTATATTCACTAGTTTTTTAAATTTTTGTTTTATTTTTTAGATTGCTTTATTTTTATGGACACACAAAGTTTGTAATATAAGTGATACATATAGTATTTGTTTTGTCTGACTTATTTTACTAAGCATAATACCCTCGAAGTCCATCCATGTTGTTGCAAATGGCAACATTTCATTCTTTTTCATGGTTGAGTAGTATTCCATTTCATTATATATACACATACAATGAAATACTACCATATATATATATATATATATACACACACACACATACATACACACACACACATTGCACTACATCTTTTTATCCATTCATCTGTTGATGGACACTTAGGTTCCTTCCATATCTTGGCTATTGTAAATAAAGCTTCTATGGACACTGGGGTGTGTACATTTTCATACTCATGTTTTCATTTTCTTGGGATGTATACTCAGGAGCAAAATTGCTGCATCATATGGTAGTACTATTTTTAGTTTTTTAAGGAAACTCCATACTGTTTTCCCAGTGGCTGCACCAATTTTTTACATTCACACCAACAGTGTACAGGATTACCTTTTCTCCACATCCTTGGCAACATTTGTTATTTGTGGTAATTTTAATGATGGCCATTCTGTCAGCTGTGAGGTGATACCTAATTGTGGTTTTGATTTGCATTTCTCTGTTGATTTGCAATGTTGAGTATTTTTTCATGTGCCTGTTTTGTCAATCAGGTTTTCTGTCCAATTTTAATTGGGTTGATTGGGCTTTTGTTTTTGCTTTTTTGATATTGAGTTGTATGAGCGGTATATATATTTTTGGATATTAACCCCTTAACAATCATGTGATTTGCAAATATTTTCTCCCATTCAGTAGGTTATCTTTTCATTTTGTTGATGGTTTCCTTTGTTCTCCAAAAGCTTTTAAGTTTAATTAGGTCCCATTTGTTTGTTCTTGCTTTTATTTCCTTTGCTTTAGGAGAGAGATCCAAAAAAATCTTGCTCAATTTGTGTCAAAGAGTGTTCTGCCTATGTTTTTTTCTAGGAGTTTTTTGGTTTTCGATGTTACACGTAGGTCTTTAATCATTTTGAGTTTATTTTTGTATATGGTATGAGAAAATGTTCTAAATTAATTCTTTCATATGTAAGTGTTCAGGTTTCCCGGAATGACTTATTGTGTTTTCTCCATTGTAGTATTCTTGCCTTCTTTGTCATAGATTAATTGACCATAAGTGCATGGGTTTACTTCTGGGCTCTCTATTCTGTTCCATTGACTATGTGTCTGTTTTTGTGCTAGTACCATACTGTTTTGTTCTATTTTTTAACATCTTTATTGGAGTATAGTTGCTTTAAAATGTTGTGTTAGCTTCTGCTGTAAAACAAAGTGAATCAGCTATGTATATACATATATGCCCATATCCCCTCCCTCTTGTGTCTCCCTTCCACTCTCCCTATCCCACACCTCTAGGAGGTCACAAAGCACTGAGCTGATCTCCCTGTGTGATGCAGCTACTTCCCACTAGCTATCTGTTTTACATTTGGTAGTATATATATGTCCATGCTACTCTCTCACTTCATCCCAGCTTACCTTTCCCTCTTTCCATGTCCTCAAGTCCATCCTCTATGTCTACATCTTTATTCCGGCTCTGCCCCTAGGCTCATCAGAACATTTTTTTTTTTTTTAGATTCCATATATATATGTGTTAGCATACGGTATTTGTTTCTCTCTTCCTGACTTACTTCACTCTGTATGACAGACTCTAAGCCCACCCACCTCACTACAAATAACTCAATTTTGTTTCTTTTTATGGCTGAGTAATATTCAATTGTATATATGTGCCACATCTTCTTTATCCATTCATCTGTCAATGGAAACTTTGGTTGTTTCCATGTCCTGGCTATTGTAAATAGAGCTGCAGTGAACATTGTGGTACATGACTCTTTTTGAATTATGGTTTTCTCAGGATATATGCCCAGCAATGGGACTGATGGGTCATATTGTAATTATAATTTTAGTTGTTTAAGGAACTGCCATACTGTTCTCCATAGTGACTGTATCAATTTACATTCCTATCAACAATGCAAGAGGGTTCCCTTTTCTCCACACCCTCTCCAGCATTTATTGTTTGTAGATTTTTTGATGATGGCCATTCTGACCGGTGTGAGGTGATACTACATTTTAGTTTCAATTTGCATTTCTCTAATGATTAGTGATGTTGAGCATCCTTTCATGTGTTTGTTGGCAATCTGTATATCTTCTTTGGAAAAAAGTCTATTTAGGTCTTCTGCCCATGTTTGGATTGGGTTATTTGTTTTTTTGATATTAAGCTGCATGACCTGCTTGTATATTTCAGAGATTAATCCTTTGTCAGTTGCTTCATTTGCAAATATTGTCTCACATTCTGAGGGGTTTCTTCTCATCTTGTTTATGGTTTCCTTTGTTGTGCAAAAGCTTTTAAGTTTCATTAGGTCCCATTTGTTTATTTTGTTTTTATTTCCATTTCTCTAGGAGGTGGGTCAAAGAGGATCTTGCTGTGATTTATGTCATAGAGTGTTCTGCCTATGTTTTCCTCTAACAGTTTTATAGTGTCTGGCCTTACATCTAGGTCTTTAAATCCATTTTGAGTTTATTTTTGTGTATGGTGTTAGGAAGTGTTCTAATTTCATTATTTTACATGTAGCTGTCCAGTGTTCCCAGCACCACTTATTGAAGAGGCTGTCTTTTCTCCATTGTAGATTCTTTCCTCTTTTATCAAAGATAAGGTGACCATATGTGCATGGGTTTATCTCTGGGCTTTCTATCCTGTTCCACTGATCTATATTTCTGTTTTTGTGCCAGTACCATACTGTCTTGATTACTGTAGCTTTGTAGTATAGTCTGAAGTCAGGGAGCCTGATTCCCCCAGCTTCATTTTTCTTTCTCAAGTATGTGTTTCCGTACATATTGTGAAATATTTTATTCTACTTCTGTGAAAAATGCCAATGGTAATTTGATAGGTATTGCACTGAATCTGTAGACTGCTTTTGGTAGTATAGTCATTTTCACAATGTTGATTCTTCCAATCCAAGAAAATGGTACATCTCTCCATCTGTTTGTATCATCTTTAATTTCTTTCATCAGTGACTTAGAGTTTTCTGCATACAGGTCTTTTGTCTCCTTAGGTAGGTTTATCTGTAGGTATTTTATTCTTTTTGTTGCATTGGTAAATGGGAGTGTTTCATTAATTTCTCTTTCAGATTTTTCATCATTAGTGTATAGGAATGCAAGAGATTTCTGTGCATTGATTTTGTATCCTGCTACTTTACCAAATTCATTGATTAGCTCTAGTAGTTTTCTGGTAGCATCTTTGCTATTCTCTGTATAGTATCATGTCATCTGCAAGCAGTGACAGTTTTACTTCTTCTTTTCCAATTTGGATTCCTTTTCTTTCTTTCTCTTCTCTGATTGCTGTGGCTAAAACTTCCAAAACTATGTTGAAAAGTAGTGGTGAGAGTGGGCAACCTTGTCTTGTTCCTGATCTTAGTGGAAATGGTTTCAGTTTTTCACCATTGAGAATGATGTTGGCTGTGGGTTTGTCATATATGGCCTTTATTATGTTGAGGTAAGTTCCCTCTATGCCTACTTTCTGGAGAGTTTTGATCATAAATGGGTGTTGAATTTTGTCAAATGCTTTTCTTGCATCTATTGATATTATCATGTGGTTTTTATCCTTCAATTTGTTAATATGGTGTATCACATTGATTGATTTGCATATATTGAAGAATCCTTCCATTCCTGGGATAAACCCCACTTGATCATGGTGTATGATCCTTTTAATGTGCTGTTGGATTCTGTTTGCTAGTATTTTGTTGAGGATTTTTGCATCTATGTTCATCAGTGATATTGGCCTGTAGTTTTCTTTTTTTGTGACATCTTTGTCTGGTTTTGGTATCAGGGTGATGGTGGTCTTGTAGAATGAGTTTGGGAGTATTATTGCCTCTGCTATATTTTGGAAGAGTTTGAGAAGGATAGGTGTTAGCTGTTCTCTAAATGTTTGATAGAATTCGCCTGTGAAGCCATCTGGTCCTGGGCTTTTGTTTGTTGGAAGATTTTTAATCACAGTCTCAATTTCAGTGCTTGTGATTGGTCTGTTTATATTTTCTATTCCTTCCTGGTTCAGTCTCGGAAGGTTGTGCTTTTCTAAGAATTTGTCCATTTCTTCCAGATTGTCCATTTTATTGGCATATGGTTACTTGTAGTAATCTCTCATGATCCTTTGTATTTCTGCAGTGTCATTTGTTACTTCTCCTTTTTCATTTCTAAATCTATTGATTTGAGTCTTCTCTCTCTTTTTCTTGATGAGTCTGGCTAATGGTTTATCAATTTTGTTTATCTTCTCCAAGAACCAGATTTTAGTTTTATTAATCTTTGCTATTGTTTCCTTTACTTCTTTTCATTTATTTCTGATCTGATATTTATGATTTCTTTCCTTCTGCTAACTTTGGGGGTTTTTTTGTTTTTGTTGTCCTTCTTTCTCTAATTGCTTTGGGTGTAATGTTAGGTTGTTTATTTGAGATATTTCTTGTTTCTTGCAGTAGGATTGTATTGGTATAAACTTCCCTCTTAGAACTGCTTTTGCTGCATCCCATGGGTTTTGAGTCGTTGTGTTTTCATTGTCATTTGGTTCTCAGTATTGTTTGATTTCCTCTTTGATTTCTTCAGTGATCTCTTGGTTATTTAATAGTGTATTATTTAATGTCCATGTGTTTGTATTTTTTCCAGTTTTTTTCCAGTAATTGATATCTAGTCTCATAACGTTGTGGTCGGAAAAGACACTTGGTATGATTTCAATTTTCTTAAATTTACCAAGGCTGATTTGTGACCCAAGATATGATCTATCCTGGAGAGTGTTCCATGAGCACTTGAGAAGAAACCGTATTCTGTTGGTTTTGGATGGAATGTCCTATAAATATCAATTAAATATCAATTAATCAATTTGTCTAATGTGTCATTTAAAACTTGTGTTTCCTTATATATTTTCTTTTTTGGACAATCTGTCCATTTGTCAGTGAGGTACTAAAGTCCCTCACTTTTACTGTGTTACTGTCAATTTCCTGTTTTATAGCTGTTAGCATTTGCCTTATGTATTGAGGTGCTCCTATGTTGGTTGCATATATATTTATAATTGTTATATCTTCTTCTTGGATTGATCCCTTGATCATTCTGTAGTGTCCTTCCTTGTCTCTTGTAACATTCTTTATTTTAAAGTCTATTTTCTCTGATATGAGTATTGCTACTCCAGCTTTCTTTTGATTTCCATTTGCATGGAATATCTTTTACCATCCCCTCACTTTCAGTCTGTATGTGTCCCTAGGTCTGAAGTGGGTCTCTTGTAGAACAATATATATGGGTCTTGTTTTTGTATCCTTTCAGCCAGTCTATGTCTTTTGCTTGGAGCATTTTTTCCATTTACATTTAAGGTAATTATCGATATGTATGTTCCTATTATCATTTTCTTAATTGTTTTGGGTTAGTTTTTATAGGTGTTTTCCTCCTCTTGTGTTTCCTGCCTAGAGAAGTTCCTTTAGTATTTGTTGTAAAGCTGGTTTGTTGCTGCTGAATTCTCTTAACTTTTGCTTGTCTGTAAAGTTTTTATTTTCTCCGTCAAATCTGAATGATATTCTTGCTGGGTAGAGTAATCTTGGTTGTAAGTTTTTCCCTTTTATCACTTTAAATATGTGCTGCCAGTCTCTTCTGGCTTGCAGATTTTCTGCTGAAAGGTCAGCTGTTAACCTTATACCATACTGTTTTGATTACTCTAGCTTTGTAATATAGTCTGAAGTCAGGGAGCATGATCCTTCCAGCTCTGGGCTTCTTTCTCCAGATTGTTTTGGCTATTCATGTCTTTTTTGTTTCCATAGAAAACTGTAAATTAATTTTTTTAGTTCTGTGAAAAATATCATTGGTATTTTGATAGGGATTGCATTCACTATAGAGATTTCTTGGATAGTATGGTCATTTTAATAATACTGATTCTTCCTATCCAAGAAACAGTATAACTTTCCATCTTTAGTGTCATCTTCAATTTCTTTCATCAGTTTCTTATAGTTTTTCAAGTACTGGTCTTTTACCTCCTAAGGTAGGTTTATTCCTAGATATCTCATTCTTTTTGATGTGGTGGTAAATGGGACTGTTTCCTTAATTTCTCTTCCTGATCATTTATTGTTAGTATATAGAAGTACAACAGATTTCTATATATTAATTTGTATCCTGCAACTTTGCCAACTTCATTGATGAGCTCTAGTACAGTAGAGCTTTTTTGGTGGCATCTGCAAGAATTCTAAACACAATTTTAGCAAATTAAATCCAATGATATATAAGAGAATAATAACTCACGATCAATTGGAGTTTTCCAGGAATGCAAGATTGTTGTAACATTTCAAAATCAGTCACTGTATTTCCTCATTCACCATATTAACAGACTAATAAAGAAAAGCTATATAATTTTTTCAATAAATGCAAACAAAGCATTGATAAAACCCATCATCTATTCCTTATTAAAAAAATCAGCAAACAAGGAATTCTTTCTCAAACCAGTAAAGGACATCTACAGAAAACCTACACCTAATGGTGAAAGAATGAATATTTACCCCCAAGATTAATAACAAGACAAGGATGTCTGCTATCATCCCTTCTATTCAACATTGTTCTGGATGTTCAAACCAGTTTAGTAAGGTAGGAGAAACAAATTGAAGGTATCTATATTGGAAAAGAAGAGTAAAACTTTTTAAATTCAGAGACAGCATGAACATCTCTGTAAAAAGCCCTATGAAATCTATCAAAATATTACTAGGATTAATAAGTGAGTTTAGCAAAGTTGCAGGATAGAAAATCAATATGTAAATATCAATTTTTATTTCTATATACAATCATTCAACAATTGGAAATTGAAATTTAAGAAAACATGTAAATAGTAATAAAAATATAAAATACTTAGGGATAAATTTTACAAAAGCTGTGCAAGTCCTGTACATTGAAAAATATAAAGCACTACTGAGTAAAATTAGAGTTCTAAATGGAGATTTACCATGGTCATGGTGGGAAAACTCAATTTTATTAGATATCAATCCTCCCCAAATTTATTTATAGATGAAATGTTATCCAAATTAAAATTTCAGCAAGTTTCTTTGTAGACACTGACAAACTGATTCTAAAATTCATATGGAAATGCAAAAAATCTAGAATAGACAATTCGACTTCAAAATAAAAGAACAAAGTTAGAGGATAAATACTATCAGATTTCAAGATTTATTATAAAGCCACAGTAATTGAGACAATGTTTTATCAGTGTCAATATAGACACATAGATCGTGATTCAGAACAGCGAGTCCAGAAATAGACTCCCACATCTACTGTAAACTGATTTTTGACAAATATGCAAAGGCAATTCAGTAGAGAAAAGATAGTTTTTTCTAAAAATTGGGCTGAATCATTCATAATTAGATATCCATATACAAAGAAAAATAAAATTTAATCCATTTTTGTACTGTATACCAAAATTACATTAAAATGGATTATATACCTAAATGTAAAAACTATACAACTTTTAGAATAAAACAGGAGAAAAATCTTTGTGTCATTGAGTTAGGTAAAGATTTAAAAATATGACATCAAATCTCCAAAATTTATAAGCTGCTCATGCAGCTCAATAACAAAAAAACAAACAACCCAATCCAAACATGGGCACAAGACCTAAACAGACATTTCTCCAAAGAAGATATACAGATTGCCAACAAACACATGAAAGAATGCTCAACATCATTAAATCATTAGAGAAATGCAAATCAAAACTACAATGAGATATCATCTCACACCAGTCAGAATGGCCATCATTAAAAAATCTACAAACAATAAATGCTGGAGAGGGTGTGGAGAAAAGGGAACACTCTTGCACTGCTGGTGGGATTGTGAATTGGTACAGCCACTATGGAGAACAGTATGGAGGCTCCTTAAAAAACTACAAATAGAACTACCATATGACCCAGCAATCCCACTACTGGGCATATACCCTGAGAAAACCTTAATTCAAAAAGAGTCATGTACCAAAATGTTCATTGCAGCTCTATTTACAATAGCCAGGAGATGGAAACAACCTAAGTGTCCATCATCAGATGAATGGATAAAGAAGATGTGACACATATATACAATGGAATATTACTCAGCCATAAAAAGAAACGAAATTGAGCTATTTGTAATGTGGTGGATAGACCTAGAGTCTGTCATACAGAGTGAAGTAAGTCAGAAAGAGAAAGACAAATACCGTATGCTAACACATATATATGGAATTTAAGGGGAAAAAATGTCATGAAGAACCTAGGCCTAAGACAGGAATAAAGACACAGACCTACTTGAGAATGGACTTGAGGATATGGGGAGCGGGAAGGGTAAGCTGTGACAAAGCGAAAGAGAGGCATGGACATATATACACTACCAAAATGTAAGGTAGATAGCTAGTGGGAAGCAGCCGCATAGCACAGGGAGATCAGATTGGTGCTTTGTGACCACCTGGAGGGGTGGGATAGGGAGGGTGGGAGGGAAGGAGATGCAAGAGGGAAGGGATATGGGAACATATGTATATGTATAACTGATTCACTTTGTTATAAAGCAGAAACTAACACATCATTGTGAAGCAATTATACTCCAATAAAGTAAAAAAAAAAATGACATCAAAAGGATCATCCATTTAGTAAGAAATGAATAAATTGGACTTCATCAAAAAAAGAAGAAAAAAAATGAAGGTTCTCTTTGAGAGATACTAATAAGAAAATGAAAAGACAAGCCACAGACTGGGGGAACACACTTGTAAAGCAAGTATTTGATAAAGGACTTGTATCTCAATAATAAGAAAATAAACAACCCAACAAGAATGGGCAAAGGATATGCCCATTTATCAAAGACATATAGATGGCACATAAGCACATGAAGAGATGCACAACATCATTAGTCATTAGGGAAATGCAAGTTAAATCCATAATGAGATATTGTTACATACCTTTTAAAATGGCTAAGATAAAAAAATAAGATTTACTATATCAAGTACTGGAAAGGATGTGGAGTAGCTGGAACTCTTATAGACTGCTGGTGGGAATGTTAAATGATGCAACCACTTTGGAAAACAGTTTGGCAGCTTCTTAAAAAGTTAAAAATACAACTACCATGTGAGCTAGTTATTCCATTCCCAGGTATCTACCCAAGAGAAATGGAAAGCATATATCTATACAATCACTTATACATGAATTTTCATAGCAGTTTAATCTGCAATAGTCCCAAACTTGAAACAACCCAAACGTCCATCAACAGATGAATGGTTAAACAAACTGCCATATATCCATACAATGAAATACTATTCAGGAATAAAAAGTAATAAACCATTGATCAAACAACATGATTGAATCTCAAAAAAATATGCAAGTGATAGAAGACAAAAAAGAATACATACTGATATTATTTACACAAAATTTCAGGAGATGATTAATATATTGTGACAGAAATCATATCTATAGTTATCTGATAATGGGGGTTAGAGTAGTGGAAGGGAAGAATTACCCAGAGGCAGGAGGAAATTCTTGGAAGTGATGAATGTGTTCATTTTCTTTATTGTGGTGATGCTGTTATGGCAAAACTTACCAAATTGTGCATTTTAAGTAGGTTTAGCTCATCGTATGTCACCTAAACATCAGTAACTGTTTTGTCGAAAAAGAGAATCTCTGGGATGGGAGTCCAGTTATACATAGTTTTATTCTTCTTTTTATTAAAGTGTAATTGATTTACAATATTGTATTAGTTTCAGGTGTACAACATTGTGTATACATATTTTTAAAATGTTATATAAATGAGAGGAGATAACTACTGATTTAAGATGGGGAAGTCTGGAGAAGGAGAAATGACTCTCCTAGAGAGTTTACCTGAGTTCCCTTGACAACCACAGTGCAATGGCAGCCTGGCAGTGTCTTGTCACAATGCAGCTCTGATGCTCAGCTACAGTCCCTTGCCTGGAACCCCTGGCAATGCTTTTTGGCCTTGTGACTTTTTTAACATAATGTTTCTATGCTTCTTATGATTTCACTTGTAGCTCCCCAATTTTAGTCTGTCATAGAACAGTTGCTTAGATACCTAGCTGGTTATCATCTGTCCTCTAAACATACCCACTGGAACAGACAATACATTTAGAAATGTGAAATTGCAAAAAAAATTTTTTGTATCCAGTAAGGTCATAAGATAGGTATGTGAGGGGTCCCCCCAGCCCTCACTCACAGTTTCCAGAGAAGGAAGATGGTTTGTTTGCTTCTTCAGTGGAAATCAGGAAAAGATAGTTTTACCACCTCATGGTAGAGATATAAGCTTTTTTTTTTCTTCAAAGCTGTTAAGACAAATATTTGTCCTCCAATAAGTCCTCCACAAAAATGATTGTAGGAGGAATGTCTTGTCTTTGTGAAGTGTGTTCAGGTGTGGTAAAGAGCCTGTGAGACGCACTGAACCCTCTAATAACCTCCAGCTGTGAGTCATGACTGCATGAATGACTCCACTGGGAAAAACCTGGGGACCATATTTAGGCTTTGTGAAATTCTTGAGCAAGAAGCTGAAGGCCCAAGGAGCCTGTGAAGAGGGCTTTGGAAAGGATGAGGTCTGAGAAGAGACTGGCCAGCTATATCCATACTATATTGATTGCGATCTGGACTTTCTGATCTGAATCTCTGGCCCTGACTGGACCCCCAACTGCTCTTCTTCCAACCTACAACGCCCCCTAACAATATATGAACTTCTGTCCTCCATCATATAGGAACTCCCTCTAATAATCAGATCCCTCAGATCTACAAGGGGACCTACCTTATTCCTTCTTTCCTACCTTTCTCATGATACAATCGACGGGGAGGGATCTCTGGATTGTATGCCACCTCCTTCTCAGAAATTTCCACCTGTTAGTTACTTCGTCCTTCCCCTGTATCTTAAACCACCCCTCTCTACTGAGTTCCTTGCTGTTCATATTTAAATGAAGTCAATTCTCTTCCATCTTAACACACAAACGTAACACAATCTCCCTTTATCCCTTCTCATTAAACTACTATCTTCTCATCTCCCCTTCACAATTAAACTGCTTAAAAAAACACTGTCTCTTATTCACTCCTTTACTCAAATATGCCTTTCTACACCAACTAAAACTCCTCTTACTAAGGTTGCTAATAACTGTCTTGTTAAATCTAATGAACACTTCTTAGACTCTGCAGACCTGACCTCTGCAGTGTGTGACAACACAGTAAGCAGAGTATTAAGAACATAAACTCTTTAGTCAGAGAGTCTGAATCTGAATTATGACTCATTCTCATGCCAGCTTTGAGCAGGTTATCTAACTTCTTGGCTTTGGTTTTGTGAATAAAAAATATTGCCTGCCATATCAGTAAACACAGGATGTTGCAGCCATCAAGCCATCGCTTTACAGCTGCCCCTACAGCGAGCCCCGAGGGAACTCAGGATAAAAACAGGATGCCCGCTATCTAGTGGTCAACTTCTGCAGCCACCCCCAGCAGTGCACTCTGAGGAGACTCAGGATGAGAGAGCACAGAATTCTAGCCTCCATAGCTGAGGTGCATATCAAAGGAATGATTTCAATGAGACTAGACTTTTGCATCTTCCAATATAAAGAAAAGTACTAACTTCCTTAACTTGAGATATCTGGTTTTCTTTAATTAACAGTAATCTTCAGATGTTTCAACTACTTGGTCTTTTTTGCAAAAATTCCTGTATATCCTAGCTCCCCACCTTGCCTCTTTGGAGCAGTCTCTCTGAGTTATCTGAGATGCTGTGTCCCAGGCTTAAGTCCTCATATTAAAACAAACATAACTCTCAAGTTTTAGGTTGTGTTTTTTTTTTCAGTTGACAGTTTCCTATCTATAATATGAGGATGATAATAATAGTATTTATCATGTGGAATTGTTGAGAGGATGTGATGAGCTATATATGTATAACACTTAGAACAGTGCCTATTGCATGGTGAGCACTCTCTGTTAGTTACTATTTCTGACCACTCCCTCTTCTTGTTCCTGAAACACTCTTTTCTGCCATTCTGCACTCTTTGGGTTTTCCATCTACACATTTAATTGCCCCCTCTTGTCTCCTTGGTAGTTGCTCTTTCCCTGCCCATCCTTAAAATGTTGGTGTTCCCAGAGTTCATCTTAGGTCTTCTCTCCTTACTCTATCTGGGTGAGCTATCCTAAACCAAGCTTCATTTCCTTCCTATATTCAGTGACTCCACATCTGCCTCTACCCTCTATGATTCATATCTAGCTACATTAACATCTCCATTTAATGCCCCATTGGCTACTCAAACTCTACATGCATGACCAAAACTAAATTTACTATCTTCCCCCTCAAACACTCGTTTCCTCTTCTGTGTTCCCTGTCCCAGTTAATGACTGCATCATCTCTTCAGATGCTCAAGTTATAACTTGAGTTGGAACCTTAATTTCTCCCTCTTACTCTTTACAACACATCACTCATTGTCAGATGACCTCTATAAAGAATTTTGATTCTATTTCTCTCTATCACTACTTTAAGCCCCTGGTTGAGGCTACCACCATCTCTTGCCTGGATTACTGTAAAAATGCCTAATTCATTTCCCTTTTTTCAGTCTTGTTTCTTTCCACACAGCTCTTTGATTGAAGCCCTAAGACCTTGTTACAATGCAAATCAATTCTTATCAATTCCCTGTACCAAATTGTTCAACATTTCATCCTTTTCTTAAAATCCAAATTCCTAGACACAGTGTTCAAGGGTTTTAAGATCTTCAAATTCTTTCTGACCATTTTCTCCCTTCACTGCAGTCTATAGTCCATTAGACTACGCTAAATTCAATTCCCCAAATGTTCCAGACTTACGTGCATTTCTCTTCCCCTTTCCTACTCTCTGCTACCATCATCTGGTTAATTCCTACCTGTCTCAGATGTCACCTCTCATGTTCAGTAAAATGCAATTGATTACCACCCTGTTAATGTTGACTAGTTTTGCATCTATTAACAAATCCTTTAAAAAACTTATCTTTTAACAACTATGTGATAGGTTTACTATAATTATCCCATTTTGCTGATGATGAAACTAAGCCCTAGTTGGTGATGAAGTTGGGGCAGGAAAAGATTAAATAACTTACTATTAAGTGGCAGAGAAGGGCTTTAAACAAAGTCCATGCTCTTAAGTACTACCCCACCCCATCTTCTGTGAGAAGTTGGGGACCTTGTCTGTTTTGACCACCATGGTATCCAGGTAAAAGTGCCTGGCATAAGGCAGGTGCTCAACAGATATTTAATAACCTGTGGTCTAATTAACTGGCTGAAATCCAAGTGTCTGACAAGTTTCAAAACTTGATTTTCTGACAATTCCACCTCCAAGGAAGTAGAAAAATCAGTCACACATACTGCTACACCAGGAGATCAGGAAAACACATGATACATGCTGTATTTGGATTTCAATATGGTATTTGACATGCCACTTCATAAGGTCTCTCATGATATTCCTTTGGGGAAGAAAACAAAATATAAATTTGATGTCATTAGATGGTCAAAGTTAGCTGAAACCCATGGATGCTGATTTCCAAATTATAGAAAGTAAGACAGGACTTTTTTTCTTAATTTGGCTTAACATTTTAATCTGCCTTACATATGGTATTTGTCTATTTTATTAACTATATATGTCTAGGACCTAGAACAGTAACTGGCATATAGTAAGGGCTCAATAAATATTTGTTTTAATGAGTGAATGAATGAATGTAGTGACATATTTGAAGTTTGGATAACAGAATTGTAATAAAAAAATGAAAATACATTGGATGACCTCTCAGCAGTATTTGATACAATTGATAGCTTCCTCCTTCTTGAGAGTTCCTTGCTGGTTTTCCCATCTGTAACTCTGGGCATTCCCTTTCTTCCTCCTTTGCGGAGTCCTCTTCCTCTTCCAAAATTTAAATGGTTGGGTTTCTTATATCCTTGTCTCTTCTTACCACTGAACCTCTCACCCCCTCCCTGTATTAACTTCCTATCAATACACTGATGATTCCTAAATCTCTAGCTCCAGCTTGAATCTGTCATTCAGATTGAGATTCTTGTATTCAGTTTCCTACTTAACATCTCCATTGTCAACTGAAACCCATCACATGCAAAACAGAACCTATTACTCACCCTGCACCCAAGCAAACAAACAACAAAGCCAAGGAAACACCTGCTCCTCTACCTAGATTCTCTTTCTCAGTGAATGTGCCCAGTGTTCATCCAGGTATTCAAGCCAAAATCTCAGGTATTATTTTTACCACCTCCCTCCTTTACACTCTCTTGGCTAATCTTTCAACAGGTTCTGTTATTTCTACCTCTAAATATCTTGCTCACCTTCTCTCCATAGCCACTGCTGCTACTGTGTTTCAGACTGCTACCATTGCTCACCTGGAGTAGTGCAACAGCCTAACTGGTCTCCCTGCCTTCAACAATATGTCTCTCTTCAGTCGTTCTTCACTCTGAAGCCAGAGTGATCTTTCTAAAGTGAGGATAGGATGCTATTACTCTGTTTATATCACTTAATAGCTCCTTATTTCTTTTAGGATCATGTTTAAACTCAAACTTGGCTTACCCTTACTGCCTTGTTCTCTACTGCTTCTTCCTGATCCTATACTCCCTAACCTGATTCAATGTCTCAAAATCTCCATGCAGCTTCTCTGTTCTTTGATCAAGCTGTTTGTTTTTTTGGGGGGAGGTCATTCTTCCTTTCTTTTTGCTCAACCAACACCTACATCTCTGTGACTCTTCAGCTAACATATCATATCCTCCATGAAACCTTTCTTAATTCCCCAAACCTGGATGAGAGACTCTGTCATAGCATCCTGTACTTCCTGTTAGAGCTCTTATCTTACTCAGTTGTACTCATTGGAATAATTGTTCCTATTCCTTATTGGACTGAAAGATTCAAGGACTGTGTCCACCATATTCAATTTATAGTCCCAGAAGAATGACTGCAGAATAGCAAGAAATCATAAAAATTGTTTGAATGAATGAACAAGTTAATAAAGAGTCCACACTTAAAAATACCCTTCTAAATGCCAGGGCTGCCTCTTATTCCAGAAAAGCATCTGCATAAGCAAGGTAGAGGAGAAGGAGCTTAGCAATAGTACATGTGAGGGAGATTAAGAATTGTGTAATGAAAGGCTGAGTATGAGTCAATACTCTGAGCTGTGGTAGCCAAAAAATGGATTCAACTTTGGCAGCACTGACATGAACTATGGTAATTGAAAGATGGACACGATGGTTATCCTACACTCTACTAATTATAGCATAATGGGAGATTTGTAATCACTCCTGGACATTGGGTGTTGGATGTGATAAATACAAGTAGGAGACAGCAAGGAAGTGACTAGAAAGATGGAAGTTCACTGAAAACTATAAGACATTAATGAAAGAAACTAAAGACATAAAGATATTCCATGTTCATGGATTGAAAGACTATTGTTAAAATGTCTATACTGCCCAAAGCAATCTATAGAATCAATGCAATCCCTATCAAAATTCCAGTGGAATTTTTTCATAGAAATAGAACAAGCAATACTAAAATTTGTATGGAATCACAAAAGACCCTACAATAGTCAAAGCAATCCTGAGGCACAAAAATAGAAATATAGATCAATGGAACAGGATGGAAAGCCCAGAGACAAACCCACACAAATATGGTCACCTTATCTTTGATAAAGGAGGCAAGAATATACAGTGGAGAAAAGACAGCCTCTTCAATAAGTGGTGCTGGGAAAACTGGACAGCTACATGTAAAAGTATGAAATTAGAACACTCCCTAAGACCATACACAAAAATAAACTCAAAATGGATTAAACACCTAAATATAAGGTCAGACACTATCAAACTGTTAGAGGAAAACATAGGCAGAACATTCTATGACATAAATCACAGCAAGATCCTCTCTGACCCACCTCCTAGAGAAATGGAAATAAAAACAAAATAAACAAATGGGACCTAATGAAACTTAAAAGCTTTTGCACAACAAAGGAGACCATAAACAAGACCGAAAGACAACCCTCAGAATGGGAAAAAATATTTGCAAATGAAGCAACTGACAAAGGATTAATCTCCAAAATTTACAAGCAGCTCATGCAGCTCAATATCAAAAAAACCAAACAACCCAATCCAAACATGGGCAGAAGACCTAAATAGACATTTCTCCGAAGAAGATATACAGATTGCCAACAAACACATGAAAGAATGCTCAACATCATTAATCATTAGAGAAATGCAAATCAAAACTACAATGAGATATCATCTCACACCAGACAGAATGGCCATCATTAAAAAATCTACAAACAATAAATGCTGGAGAGGGTGTGGAGAAAAGGGAACCCTCTTGCACTGTTGGTGGGAATGTAAGTTGATACAGCCACTATGAAGGACAGTATGGTGGTTCCTTAAAAAACTAAAAATAGAACTACCATACGACCCAGCAATCCCACTACTGGGCATATACCCTGAGAAAACCATAATTCAAAAAGAGTCATGTACCCCAATGTTCATTGCAGCTCTATTTGCAGTAGCCAGGACATGGAAGCAACCTAAGTGTCCACTGACAGATGAATAGATAAAGAAGATGTGGCACATATATACAATGGAATATTGTTCAGCCATAAAAAGAAGGGAAATTGAGTTATTTGTAGTGAGGTGGATGGACCTAGAGTCTGTCATACAGAGTGAAGTAAGTCAGAAAGAGAAAAACAAATAACCGTATGCTAACACATATATATGGAATCTAAAAAACAAACAAAAATGGTCATGAAGAACCTAGGGGCAAGACGAGAATAAAGACGCAGACCTACTAGAGAATGGACTTGAGGATATGGGGAGAGGGAAGGGTAAGCTGGCACAAAGTGAGAGAGTGGCATGGACATATATACAGTACCAAATGTAAAATAGATAGCTAGTGGGAAGCAGCCGCATAGCACAGGGAGATCAGTTCAGTGCTTTGTGACCACCTAGAGGGGTGGGATAGGGAGGGTGGGAGGGAAGGAGATGCAAGAGGGAAGAGATATGGGGATATATGTATATGTATAACTTTGTTATAAAGTGGAAACTAACACACCATTTTAAAGCAATTATACTCCAATAAAGATGTTTTAAAAAAAAAGCAATCTTGAGAAAGAATAACAAAGTTGGAGGCATCACATTCCCAGATTTCAAATTATATTACAAAGCAATAGTAATCAAAACAGTTTGATATTGGCATAAAAACAGACACATAAATTATGGAAGAGAATAGCAAGTCCAGAAAAAAACCTATGCATATATGGACAATTAATTTATGACAAAGGAGCCAAGAATATACAATGGGGAAAGGACTGTCTCTTCAGTAAATGGTGTTGGGAAAACTGGACAGACATATGCAAAAGAACAAAACCAGACCACTATTTACACCATACACAAAAATTAACTCAAAATGGATTAAAGACTTGAATGTAAGACCTGAAACTATAAAACTCCTAGAAGAAAACATAAGCAGTAAACTCCTTGACTTTGCTCTTGGTGATGATCTTTTGGATCTGACACCAAAAGCAAAGGTAACAAAAGCAAAAATAAACAAGTGGGACCACATCAAACTAAAAACTTTCTGCGTAGCAAAAGAAACCATCAAAAAGATGAAAAGGCAACATACAGAATGGGAAAAATTTTTGCAAGTCACATATATGGTAAGAGGTTAATATCCAAAGTATTGTAAAAGAAAACTCATACAACTCAATAGCAAAAAAGCAAACAATCCAATATGAAAATGGTCAGAAGATCTGAATACACATTTTTCCAAAGAAATACAGAAGGCAAACAAGTACATGAAAAGATGCTCAATATAACTAATCATCAGGGAAATGCAAATCAAAACCACAGTGAGATATTATATCACACCTGTTAGAATGACTACTATCCAAAAGACAAGAAATAACAAATGGTGGTGAGGATATGGAGAAAAGGGAAACTTTGTGGACTGTTTGTGGGAATGTATATTGGTGCAACCACTACAGAAAACAGTTCAGAATTTCCACAAAAAATTGAAAATAGAACTACCGTGTGACACAGCAATCTTACTTCTGAGTATTTATCCAAAGAACACAAAAACATTAACTTGAAAAGATACATGCACCCCCATGTTCATTGCAGCATTATTTACAATAACCAAGCCATGGAAACAACCTAAATGTCCATATATGGATGAACAGATAAAGAAAAAGTGTCATATACATACAATGGAATATTATTCAGCTATTAAAAACTTGAAATTTTTACATTTGTGACAACATGGATAGACCTTGAGGGCATTACGCTAAGTGAAACAAGTCAGGCAGAGAAAGACAAATGTTGTATCATCTCGTATATATGTGGAATCAGAAAAAAAAAAAACCCAAGCTCATAGATACAGAGAATGGATTGGTGGTTGCCAGAGGTGGGGAATAGGACATGAGCAACATGGGTAAAGGGGGTCAAAAGGTATAAACTTCCACTTATAAAATAAATAAGCCATGTGGATGTAATTAGAACATGGTGACTATAGTTAATACTACTGTGTTGCTTATTTGAAAGTTGCTAAGAGTAAATTTTAAAAGTTCTCATCACAAGAGAAAAAGTTTATAAACATGTATGGTGAAAGTTAACTATGTTAACTAGACTTATTGTAGTGATCATTTCATAATATATACAAATATTTAATCATTATGTTGTACACCTAAAATAATGTCATATGTCAACTATATCTTAATTTTAAAAAAATACATATTATTTAAAAAGTAGACCCATGTAGGAAAGGACCTTTCTTTCAATCATATTCCCCATAGTTTGTTTAAAAAAGATGGAACTTAAAACCATGAGAAGGGTGAGGCAGGAGATAGCTGGGCTCCACGCTAGGCATTTATAACCGGCCTCCTGTTCACATTTCCTGAGGCAGGAGGCAAGTGGGCTCCAGGCTAGATATTTATGACCAGCCTCCTGTCTGCACTTCGAGATAGAAATAACAACAGGGACAGGGTAAATAGCTGGACTTCGTTTCCTGTGAACACTTTTAGATAACAGTCATGGCAGGGACAGAGAGGGGCTAAATCCTGTTTGAGCAAAAGATCAAGAAGTCACATATTTCCCATCCTTGGGGTAAGGGAGACACTGCAGAAATGCTCCTCAGGGGTAAAAAGACAGGGGATGCCAGATCATAATAAGTCATGTCAACCCACCCCCACCCCCCACCCCGAGACCCTTGCACTAAAATCCATCTTGGCTGAGAGCTGTGCACGCTCTCAGGGGAAGGTCCTGAGGCAAATCAGCCATGGGGGCAAAGAAAGACGATTGGCCAGAGGGAGAAAAAGACCCGGAAGACTGTCCCCTTGTAAAGGGTTTAAACTTCCCTTAGGCACGACTCTTGCTGACCTCGCCTATGCTTCTGTCCGCATGTACTCTGCTTTTCTAATAAACACTCTACTTTCCTCTCTACCTTCTGTCTGTCAGAATTTTTTCTTTTCAAGTCAGACAAGGACCCAGAACCCAAACTCTAGCCACTGGCCCTTGTGCTCTAGTGGTTAGGACTTTATGCTCTCACCACTGGATCAGGGTTTGACCCCCGGTCAGAGAGCTGTCTCGCTTCAAGCTGCTGCCCACTGTAATCTAGCACTCACTGCTGTGTGTGTCTGAAATCAAAGGGAATCAGAACATACCACCCCAAAATATACTTTGGGGTGGCGTATTGGCATATTGATTTGGCCTATTGATTATCTGCTGGTGAAGGCAATTGAGAAACAGCAGATGCAGGAAGGGGAGGTTCTCTGACCTCCCCCCTTTCTACCTAAAAGCAGGTCATAAATTTCCCATGGAAAAGGTGTCATCCTTGTATCATGAAGAGGAAAATATTCTTGTCATCAGAGCCAAGAAGTTGATGCCAAGATGAGTCTGTACAAACCTTACTAACATAACCTTTAACTTCCATTAGTTTTTGCAATTAATTTCTAGTCATGTTCCCACAACATACCACCTCTAGCCCAAACACCTTTTTCCTTAGTCTTATCATGGCTTCACAATTTATCACTCTTTGTTCAAGTGGTATCTAAGCCCCTGGGTATAAATACTTCTTTGGGGTTTTCATTTCTTTCCATGAAGCCCCCATGCCACATAAAAATATTAACATCAAATAAAAGTTGTATACTTTTCTCCTGTTAGTCCGTCTTTTTGTCAGTTCAATATATAGGCCCCAGATACAGAACCTAAGCGGGTAAAGTCTTCCCCTACACATGTGAATTAATGAACTATTAAAGGCTCAACATAATCATGAACACCGCCTTTGAATACAGATGATTCCTTCCAATCCAGAGTTTCTACAATTGTGGCTTAGGTTTCTTAATCTAAAAAACTACAAATAGAACTACCATACGACCTGAACAATCCCACTACTGGGCATATACCCTGAGAAAACCATAATTCAAAAAGAGTCATGTACCAAAATGTTCACTGCAGCTCTATTTACAATAGCCAGGAGATGGAAGCAACCTAAATGTCCATCATCAGATGAACGGATAAAGATGTGGCACATATATACAATGGAATATTACTCAGCCATAAAAAGAAACAGAATTGTTATTTGTAGTGAGGTGGTTGGACCTAGAGTCTGTCATACAGGGTGAAGTAAGTCAGAAAGAGAAAAACAAATACCATAAGCTAACACATATATATGGGATCTAAGAAGAAGAAAAATAAAAGGTCATGAAGAACCTAGGGGTAAGACGGGAATAAAGACACAGACCTACTAGAGAATGGCCTTGAGGATATGGGGAGGCAGAAGGGTAAGCTGTGACAACGTGAGAGAGTGGCATGGACATATATACACTACCAAACGTAAAATAGCTAGCTAGTGGGAAGCAGCGGCATAGCACAGGGAGATCAGCTCGGTGCTTTGTGACCACCTACAGGGGTGGGATAGGGCGGGTGGGAGGGAGGGAGATGCAAGAGGGAAGAGATATGGGAACATATGTATACGTATAACTGATTCACTTTGTTATAAAGCAGAAACTAACACACCATTGTAAAGCAATTATACTCCAATAAAAATGTTTAAAAAAATAAAATAAATAAAAATAAAATAAAATAGGAATGCCTAAGAGAGTGATGGAAAGTAACAGGCCTCAAATATATTCACTGATGGATCAAGGACTTTACCAACTGACTGAACCTAATTTCTTAACAAAAGGCTGAGTGGTTTTCTTATTCCTGTTAATGTCACAGAGTTTGGATATGGTTTTCTTATTCCTGTTAACATTGTATAGTTTGTACATAATAAATACTGATTTTCTGTTTTTCTCAATTCCTTGGAAATTTATGGTGTAACAGTGAGGATTCTCCAATTTGAGCAATTTGGCTTCTCCACTCTCCTTTGGTTAAGCAGATTAGGTGCAAGCATGTTTAATTACCTTCTAGTCTCTCTAAATAGGTATGAGATTCCAAGCTTTATGTTCCTTGATAGCTGTAACCAGCTTATGTAAAGCTGCTCAAAGTAGCTCCTATGCCCTATTTCTTCCTTCCTTTCATTTTGAAGTTTTCTGAATGCCTCTAAGAGTCAACATTTGCATGCCCAATGGGTACTGAAGTGGTCCAGAATATACTGCCCCAAAATATGCCACTTTGGCAAAAGGATTATTTTGAGTTGAAGGAAATTGAAAAATCAACAGTTGCAGGAACAGTTCTCTGCCTGCCCCCCTTATCGGCTTAAAAGTAGGGCCTACATTTCCCATTGAGGAAGTTGCCTCCCACCACCTCCCAAAGGAGAAGATTACTCTTATTACCAGTGATGGAAAGTTGACAATGAGATGAGTTTGCATAAACAGACCTTACTAAAATAACTCTTATCTCCCAGTAGTTCCCACAAATATTTCCTAGTCACTTCCTCACAATTTATCATCCCTTGAAGAACAAATCCCTTTCCTTTGTCGAAATGGTAAGCCCCTGAGTCTAACCACTTCTTTGAATTTCACTTCTATTCTGTGAACTCCCGTGCACATAAATAAATAAAAAACTGTGTGCCTTTTCTCCTGTTAATCTATCTTTTGTTGGTTTAGTTCACACTCCTGAACCTAAGAGGGTAGAGGAAAAGATTTTCCACCCTGGCAGTATTCTCAATCCTGTAACTGCACTGGGTGTGAAACAGTTAGCTCAAAGCATGATCTCTGCCCTTGGCATAAATTAAATGAGATAACAGAGGTAGTGGGAGATTACATTGAGTAGGTGCTCAATAACAGTCAAGTGTGAATGGAAAAGAACTATCTTGCCTTTAGGCTTCGTTATTGGGGAATACCTCTAAATATTGGCTAGTTTTCAATACGCATAGGCATTGCTAATGAAACCAATATAGACAGTGAAAAACAGTATCTGTCCTCATTTCTTAATCTGGGCACTCCTCTTTTCCCCAAAACATTTTGCAGGTCTTGGGTATTCTCTAGAGAGGACAGGATCACAAAGAGTAGGCATAGTCTAGTGTAGTAAAGCTCATAGATCTTATTCATGGGGCTTTTGAGAATACACAATCTGTCACATCTAATGCACAGACTTGAAGACAGACAACCTTACTGAACACTATTTGCAAGAAAGTGGATAATTCACTTGCTCCCTGTGAAAATGTATTCCATGAAATAAGACCACAGAATCCAGATTGGTCAGTGTGATTCCATGGACACCTGACTGGTTGATTGTCAGACTGATTAGTCTAAGAAGAGCCTTGCTCCTGAAGGGTTTCAGGTGTTCCTCATATAACTTAGAACAAATTAAGACCACTTGATAAGACTATATAGATTTGGAATTGAAACTAGTTGAATGTTGTGCATTCTTTAAAGGTTAATAATGTCAAAATTCACAGAATTTGTGATCATGTGCAAAGTTGCTGTCACGGATTCTTAACATGATTATACAATATGTTTATATAGTATCTGACATTCTAGCAACCAATAACAACACTCGTATTTGTTGAGGGCTTACTCTGTGCCAGGCATGATGTTAAGAGCTTATATAGTCTAATCACTGTAATAATCACATAGGGTAGAAAACTTACTTTCCCCTATTTCATGAGTAATGGTGAAAAAACATAACATTTAATGAACACTTAGTAGGCGCCACTCTAAGGGCTTTATGAATGTTATTTCATTTAAGCCTTTTAAGTAAAATGATCTGAAATTTGGAAATAAGGTAAAAAGACTCCATCATGAGTTTTCAAAGTTTTACACAGTAGTGTCTAACAACCTGCCTAAAGGCCCTATGACTTTTTAGGGGAGGTAACTTTGACTTTCCATTTACTATTGTTTGGGTCCAGGACTTGCACAGGTAGTTTTTAACTGTTAGGAAATTGACATGTTACCAATGAATTTTGCAAATTATTTTTGTCTGATAGAAAAGATAACCACAAAAGTCATGGTTGTTTTCCTTGTAGGATATTAACCAGTTTTGTATCAAATGTTGCAATCTTATTACAGCATTCTTCCTCTTTTCCAGTGACTATGTATCTGTTTCTTTTCTTTTAAACCAGGTTTTGCCCTCCTCCTGGTTCCATCATTGTCAAATAAACCTTTGATACAATCCTTAAAATACATATGAATGTTTTTAACTTTCAGGAAACCATACTCTGACAATACTCATAGTGATCCTGTGAAGGATTTGCTAGGGACATTATCCCTATATAAAGTTAAGGAAACTGAGACACAAAGGAGTTAATTACTTGTCCAAGGACACACAGACAGCAAGTCATAGTCAGGATGAAAAACCCTTAGAATTTTTTTCTAAGAAGGCCAAGACATTAGAAGAGTTAAATAACTTCACTAATAAGACCCTGCTCTAGTAAGTGTAAGAACCCAGCTATTCTGGCTCTGACCTCATGTGCTTAACATCTGTGTCCTTCTGTATATCATGTATAGGTGTTGCATGGTCTAAAGGAGGTGATTCACAAATGGGATGAGGGGGATTTAAATAAATCTTAATTCTTCTCATCTTCTTTGCTAGCTCCACCAGGGTTACATAAGAAACCAAAACCAAAATAAGACAATGCAACAAAGCAAAAGGACAGTCCAGACACCATAAAAGTGACAAAGTATTTTTCTCTTCTACATCAGCATTTTCTCCTTCGTCAAGTCAACAAATGAGCTTGCTAATTGCCCAGGGTTCCAAACTCTTGGTTTTGCATTCGTTTCGATTTGCACTTCAATGTCATTAGGGAAGATTACTGGAAAATAATTTAGAGGATGAGTCCACTGCTGGTACATACGCCAGTAACAAAGTCAAGTTTTTTATTTGACCAAGTGAATCAGTGTGAGAAGTAACTTTCTGGCATTTACCAAATAGAGATTTCTAGGTAGTCAGGAAAACACATGCCTTTAAAAAGTACAGCTGCCAGCCTGTGAATTTTGGGGTTTTTTGGAAAGACAATGGAGTAGAATCTTTCCATTCTCTATATGTGCTCTTCCCATGCTCTATATGACTTAGAGAGAGAGAATACATTTTTTTTTTCATTTATAGGAATTCTTTATTATTCTGGGTACAAGTCTTTTGTTAGATTTTGTATATTTGAACATTTTATCCTCAGACAATGATTCACTTTTTCATTTTTTAATGATGTTTTTAATGAGTGAAAGTTTTGAGGTATCACCTCACACTGGTCAGAATGCCATCATCAAAAAGTCTACAAGCAGTAAATGCTGGAGAGGCTGTGGAGAAAAGGGAACCTTCCTACACTGTTGGTGGGAATGTAAATTGGTACAACCACTATGGAGAACAGTATGGAGGTTCCTTAAAAAACTAAAAACAGAACTACCATATGATCCAGCAATCCCAGTCCTGGGCATATATCTAGAGAAAACCATAATTTGAAAAGATACATGCACCCCAATGTTCACTGAAGCTCTATTTACAATAGCCAATACATGGAAGCAACTTAAATTCCTCTGCCCATTGACAGAGGAATGGATAAATAAGATGTGGTACATCCACACAATGGAATATTACTCAGCCATAAAAAAGAATGAAATAATGCCATTTGCAGCAACATGGATGAACCTAGAGATTATCATACTAAGTGAAGTAAGTCAGACAGAGACAAATATCGTATGATATCACTTATATGTGGAATCTAAAAAAATGATACAAATGAACTTATTTACAAAACAGAAACAGATTCACAGACTTAGAAAACAAACTCATGGTTACCCAAAGGGAAAGGGGTGGGAATAAATTAGGAGGTCGGGATTGACATATACACACTACTATACTTAAAATAGATAACCAACAAGGACCTACTGTATAGCACAGGGAACCCTACTCAATATCCTGTGATAACCAAATGGGAAAAGAATTTGAAAAAGAGTAGATATATGTATATGTATAACTGAATCACTTTGCTGTACACCTGAAACTAACACAGCAGTGTAAATCAACTATACTCCAATATAAAATAAAAAAAATTTTTTTAAAGAGACAATACAACTTAAACCAAGTTTGCTCATGCAAATGCACACAGGAAAGTAAGTAGCGTGAGGAAATCAGATGGGGATTCTGTGGCCTTCTTCCGACCAAAAGGGGCAGTCATTCCTTCATTCAGCTGATTATGGCCACACGTTGACAAAAGCTCTGTGTTATCACAATACCCCATTTTTAAAAAGAAACCCAAACTTCCAAGTTTAATTTAAAAATTCCTGCTTGTAAATGTTGGCAATTATTTCAATCTTTTTAACACTCTGCCAACTAAACAAAACATATCTGAAGTCTAAATATGTAGCCCAGAGGTCCACAACTCCTGCTTTAAATAAACATATTATGGGAAAATCTAGATTTATGCAGATGTCAAAAAGGAAGCATAATTATTGTTTTTAAAAGACTCATCATAGGTTCCTTTAGAGAGCAAGTTCTTCTCTGTATTTAAAATATTACTAGGTGCAGGAACACTTAATTCTACACTCATTTGGAGTAATAAAACAATTATGTAAAACACCTTATTTGCAGAGACTATCAAATCTTGCTTGACCCTATCCTCCTAGTTCTTTGAATTCAGAACTATTTTTTTAAGATTATTTTTGATATGGGGCATTTTAAAGGTGTTTATTGAACTTGTTACAATATTGTTTCTGTTTTATGGTTTGGTTTTTTGGTTTGGTTTTTTGGTCAGGAGGCATGTGGGATTTGAGCTCCCTGACCAGGGATCAAACCCATGCCGCCTGCACTGGAAGGTGAAGTCTTAACCACTGGACTGCCAGAGAAGTCCCCCAGAACTATTTTAATTTAACTTAACACTTCACTCATTCAACCAATATGTACAAGATGGCCATTAGGTGACAAGAAAATTTCAAAGTGCTGAAAATACCAGCATTGATAAGACTTGGTCCTGGAAGAGCTTATGTTCATAGGAGGGTAATATGTAATAGTGGGAAGAGTGTGGATGCCTTTGGAATTAATGAATTTGATTAGCATCCTGAATCTGATCATCATTAGCTCTATTGCCTGTTACTGGCTCTATTATTATTCGTCAGTTTTTCTTATCTGTAAAATGAAATAATGCCACAGATCTAAGAAGATCTCATTAAAGATATGTGAAAGCAGTAGGCAAATAGTAGGTGCTCAACAGTTAACTAAACCTTCAAAATTCACATTCTCTTCGTCTCTTTTTATTAAATAGAAAATTTTGTTACAAGTGACATAAACACAATCTGAAATGGCGAGGCAAAAAGGTGAGTTTTTTGTTTTTAAGAATACAAAGTAAATCATGTAAGCAAAAGAAGAGTTGAATAACCAAAACACTGTGGGGCCTGGGATGCCATCAGGGCTCTCTTCTTCTGCCTCTTCTGTTCTTTTCCTACAGGTCAACTTCCTCTGCATGATAGTGTAGATGCCATGGCTCATGTTTCATAGATTTTACTTCTAGAGAAGGTCCACCTCTTTCATTTTAGTGCCAGTTTGAAGAGGGCCAGGAAAGGACCCTGATAGGCTTGGCTTGGGCCAACACCCACTTGTAAAGCAATGATCTGGAGACTGTGGATGTGGAAGATGTGAACACATGGAAGTTCCCTATAACCACATGAGCACCGGGAGAAGAAACAGTTCCAAGAGTAAGGGGAGATTCTGGTCTCCTGAGAAGGAAAGGATGTTAGACAGACACAATGGTCAATAATCTCAGCCCCTTAGGACTGGGTTCAAGACACAGGCAACTGAATTCCCTTCTACCAAGTATATCTACTGTAGGGGAGAACTGGCACCCCTAAAGAAAATGCAAGTGCTTTTAGGAAGAGGGGATGGTTTTTGGATAGTCAGAAAATGAAAAACAACTACCACTAATTTGATCTCAAATTATGAGTTTCCACACTGATGGGTTGGGCCCAGGTGTTCTGCTCTTAGCTAGTATAATTCTCCAGCTAATGGACCTTCTGGAGCCCTTTTCATCTTCTGTGTTCCCTGTTTACTCTGGGAGTTTCTACCTGACAATCCCACCAATCCTTGACCATACAGTCCTCACCTCCTACCTCTCCTTGTGTGCATCTAATAATAGCTGACATTGAAGTAGTTATCAAATACTTTCCCACAATTATTTAATTATTTGTTGTTTGTAGCACCTCCAAAAGGGACAGGATATGTATTACCAATCTGTTTTATAAATGATGAAATAATTCCAAACCAGATCATGGTATTGAACTAAGACCTAAGCCTACTATATAATTTTTTTGTTGAATCATTATATGATGAAGCTGACTTGCTTTTTCCACTGGACTCATAAGTTCCTCTAAGGACTAGAATGTCTCCTGTTTTAAACCATGTTTCCATGAGCACTGAGCAAAGGACTACATACATGTGCGTCAAGGCGACCTGAGCTGTCAATAGATTATCCCACAGATACCTTCTTCACCTCAAGAGCAATCCCACTAAGGGAAGGGCAGGAATAAAGACGCAGTCATAGAGAATGGACTTGAGGACAGAGGGAGGGGGTAGGGTAAGCTGGGATGAAGTGAGAGAGTGGCACACTATCAAATGTAAAATAGATAGCTAGTGGGAAGCAGCTGCATAGCACAGGGAGATCAGCTCGGTGCTTTGTGACCACCTAGAGGGGTGGGATAGAGAGGGTGGGAGGGAGATGCAAGAGGGAGGAGATATGGGGATATATGTATATGTATAGCTGATTCATTTTGTTATAAAGCAGAAACTAACACACCATTGTAAAGCAATTATACTCCAATAAAGATGTTAAAAAAAAAGCAATCCCAAATTACAGGTTTGGAATGCTTTGGAGATGTCCCAGTGTGATGCTTCATGAATCCAGAACCCCATGAACCCAAGTGTGGAGATAATATGCTGACCATCACCATTTCTAACTGTGCACAGAAAAAGTATCTCATGGGATCCCTCTCCCAGGCATTTGTAACATTTTTATTGAGCTATAATTAACATACTATAAGCTATACACATTTACAGGGCATAATTTAATGTTTTAACATTTAAACGCTACATCAAGCCATCAGCACAATCAAGAAGTGAAGCCATCTACACAAATAAACTCAAAATGGATTAAAGACCTAAATGTAAGACCGGATACTCTAAAACTCCTAGAGGAAAATATAGGCGGAACACTTTTTGACATAAATCATAGCAATATTTTTTTGGATCCATCTCTTAGAGTAATGGAAATGAAAACAAAAATAAACAAATGGGACCTAATAAAACTTAAAAGCTTTTGCACAGCAAAGGAAGCCATAAACAAAATGAAAAGACAACCTACAGAATGGGAGAAAATATTTGCAAATGATGAGACCAAGAGATTAATTTCTATCATGTACAAACAGCTCAATATCAAAAAAACAAACAATCCAATCAAAAAATGGGCAAGAGATGTAAATAGACATTTCTCCAAAGAAGACATACAGGTGGCCAATAGGCACATGAAAAGATGCTCAACATCGCAAATTATCAGAGAAATGCAAATCGAAACTACAATGAGGTATCACCTCACACTGGCTCAGAATGACCATCATCAGAAAAGTCTACAAATAATAAATGCTGGAGAGGGTGTGGAGAAAAAGGAACTCTACTACACTGTTGGTGGGAATGTAAATTGGTGCAGTCACTATGGAGAACAGTATAGAGGTTCCTTTAAAAATCTAAAAATAGAGTCACCATATGATCCAGTGATCCAACTCCTGGGCATATATCCAGAGAAAATCATAATTCAAAAGGATACATGTACCCCAGTGTTCACTGCAGCACTATTTACAATAGCTAAGACACGGAAGCAACCTAAGTGTCCATTGACAGAGGAATGGATAATGGATAATGGATAATGGTATATATATATATACAGTGAAATATTACTCATCCATGAAAAAGAATGAAATAATGCCATTTGCAGCAACGTGGATGGACCTAGAGATTATCATACAAAGTGAAGTAAGCCAGATAAAGACAAATATCATATATCTCTTATATGTGAAATCTAAAAATAATGACACAAATGAACTTATTTGCAAAACAGATATAGACCCACAGAGAAAACAAAATTATGGTTACCAAAGAAGCAAGGAGGGTAGGGATAAATTAGGAGTTTGGGATTAACATATACACACTAATAAATATAAAATAGATAACCAACAAAGACCTACTATATAACACAGGGAACTATACTCAATATCTTGTAATAAGCTATAAGGTGAAAGAATCTGAAAAAGAATATATATATATATGTGTATACATATATATGTGTATATACATATATATATATACACACACATATATATAACTGAATCACTTTGCTGTATACCAGAAACTAACACAACGTTGTAAAACAACTATACTTCAATTAAAAAAAAAGTGAAGCCATCACCACAATCAAGATAGCAAACATGTTTCTTTCCCAAAAGTTTCCTCCTGCCTCTTTGTAATCCTTCCCCCTTTCCCTTCTCCACATCTTTATCCCCAATTTTATACAAGTGGAATCATATAGTATGTACACCTTTATTATTGGCTTCTGTCACTCAGCATAGTTATTTTGAGATTCATCTGTGTTGCTATGTGTATTAGTGGTTCACTCCTTTTAACTGCTGAGTAGCATTCCATTGTATGAATATGCCACAGTTTGTTCATCCATTCACCTGTTGATGGGCAGTTGGGTTGTTTCAAGTTCAGGTCTATTGCAAATTAATCAGATATGATCAGTGAACAAGCTGTAGTATGAACATATGCTTTTATTTCTAGGGCAAACAGGAGTAGAATAGCAGGATCATATGGTAGGTATATGTTTAGCTTTTTCAGAAACTGCTGTATTGTTTTCCAAGGTGATACCATTTTACATTCCCACCAGCAGCGTCTGCGAGTTCTACTTCCTCTATATCTTTGCCAATACTTTGTATGCTCAGTCTTTTTCATTTTAGCCATTGTGAAAGGCATGTAGTGGCATTTCATTTAGTTTTAATTTGCATTTCCCTAATTAATGATGTTTAGCATCTTTTCACGTGCTGAAGTGCCATCTGTATATACTTTTTGGTGTAGTGCTGTGCAAATACTTTTCCCTTTTTAGTATTTGGTTATTTTTTTTTTTTACTGAGTTTTGAGAATTCTTTATATATTCTAAGACAAGTCCTCTATCAGATATGTGCTCTGCAAACATATTTCTCCAATGCTTGGCTTTTTTATTGTCTTAATAGTGTCTTTCAAAGAGCAGTTTTTAAATTTTGGTGAAGTTCAGTTCATTGTTATTTTATGGGCTGTGCTTTTGATGCCAGACATTTGAACCTTTAGAAATCTGTAACTTAAAGCAGGAAACTGCGGAAAATAAAGAGAAGGGGGAGATAAGGGATAGAAATGGATTTACTAAAATTAGCCAGTGATTTGGCTGTAGCTAGCAAGCCTTGTTCTAAACGGATTATTACAATGCTTTTATTCTGTGGAAACCACCCCCCACACACACACACACACAGCTATTTAAGCACTTTCTAGAAGAGATGAAAATGTTTCCAAGCAGCATTTCTAGCTAGTGTTGTCACATCTAATTGGCTGTATTGTTTGCTTGGGTCTTTTTTTTTTTTTTTTTTTAATTTTCTCCTCTGCTTTCTTCTTGACACAGACATTCAAAAGTTTAGTTTGTATTCAGAACACTCATGTCCAAAATATGGTCCTTTTGGCATTCCTAAAAGCATTCAGCCAAGATTGATTTAAAATCTGTGTTGATGACTTTAAGTGATCCTGAGAAGCCCATCTCAGTAACAATGGGCGGTGTTGGGAGTGTGGTAGGTTAGTTTCTTAGAGTAGCAGAACAGAGGCTCCGTTGCTGGGGTTCCCTGGTAGAATCAAGGAAGTTAGATGGTGTTAGCTCTCGGGTTACCATGAGCACAGGCTGGACCAATGCAGCAAAAGCTCAGGAGCCGTGAGCTGCACCTGCACCACGGGATCATGGGTGGTGTTTCCATCAGGTCCTGATGACAAGGACTACTGGCAGTGGCTCCCACTGAGGAGCACACAGATGCTTGGCAGGTGCAGGGGCTGCCTGGCTGTGTTACAATCAGTCACCCTGCCCTCCTCTGGAACCCGGAGGCAAACTCCAAAGCTCAGTGCATGCTCAGCATCTTGCAGCACCTGGCAGTGAGGTGCAGAGTCCTGGATGGGGTGCCACTGCCAATAGGCAACACCATCTCCATCTGCTAGCAGCCTGCATAAAACTACAGACAGAATGGTCTCCAGTTAAGGTCTTACTACAAGGCTGCTGAGGCCTGGGATTTCCCCAGATGCCATGGCAGGAGCACGCAGTGCTGTGGGGCAGTCCATAAGGGAGTACACATCCTGTTTCAGAGTCATTTGCAACGTACGTGATTGTCTGGAAATGCCCAGGGGGCGCAGTTACGTAGATTTTCTTTCTAAATTTTTATTGGAGTCTAGTTGATTTACAATGTTGTGTTAGTTTCAAGTGTACAGCAAAGTGAATCAGTTAAACATATACATATATACACTCGTTTTTAGATTCTTTACCCATATAGGTCATCACAGAATATTGAGTTTCTCAGACCTCCATTCCTCACAGGAGCCAGTTTTCCCTCGGGGGGGTGGAAAACTGATGTCTGAATGAGCAACAGTTCCTTCCCCACAGCTAGGGATTACATCACCTGTTTTACTGGATTGCAGGTTACCAGGATGAATAGATCATGGAGATCATCAGCTCGGAAAAGGGTTGGTGGAGAGGGAGAAGGAATAAAACCTATATTTCTGACTGACTGAAATAGCGACAGTGTAGCAGGGTGCTCTCCAGTGGAAGCAAAGAACTTTTTTCTGTCCAGAAAATAGTCTTAGCGCCCAGAAGGTGTTTCAGTGGGTCCTGCTATATCTGGTAAATTTCCTCCTAATCTCTGAGGTTTCCACCACAGTATTTAACTGAATTTGAGGAGGCAGCAGGGGCACTTGGCTTTTTGGAAGAAAAAACTTTGCAGACCCTGAGAGCATCCCTGCCCCCAAACCACAAGACACGAAGTTCCAGATAATAATTCTGGGGAAAATATGGCTGGAGAGTCTAAGAAAGGCGCCTTGGGTGAAATAAGGCTAATCTCTGCAGACTTGGAGGACTTAAGGAAAGATGCCTGGTTGGGCTTCAGGTCATTGGGCTGTGGATCTCCCAAGGTGACTGGGAAGGAAGACTGGAGACCCTTATGGGAAAGTCACCTCCATGAGGGGGTCCTGTGGGAAGAAAGCAAATAACCATTGACTGGAGGCCAACCTGGGCCAGATAGTGAGCACAGGGAGGAATCTGAGCTGTGATTATCCTGCACAAACTATAGGTACCATCTCACTTCATCCACACACCAACGTTGGGAAGTTGGCATCCTTTTCCCCACTTTAAAACTGATGCTCAGAGGAGTTTCCTTACTTCATTCACTTACCCTAACATTTACTGAGCAGCTTCTGTGCCAGCACTCTTAACAGTCCCTGGGGATACAAAGATGAGTGAAACATAGTCCCTGACTTGGAGGAACTCATGTTCAAAGCATCCAGATTCATGGGGTCAGACATGTCAGAAGCAAAATTACAACACAGTGTTCTGTAATATATTGTTTTAGTCCCATTCAATCTGAGTGGCAATGGAATGTTACAACAGAAATAAGACTAGAGAAAGGAACAGTGGATTTGGACTGAGCCAGTTGTGGAACGCTTTTCATAGGGAACGACATTGAATCGCTTCTGAAGGACAAAGAAATTAACCAGGCAAAGGGAGGGAAACTGCTTTCCAAACAGAGTTCTGAGCTACTACATCTCAGAATGTATTTTGAGCCTGGCTCTGTCTGATTGGGAAGTCTTTTTTGTTTTTCTGCTCCATCAGCTGCTAGGGTGCCAGCCTTGGAGATTCCTAAACTCCCAGGACCCGTCTGTCTCTGAGGGAGTGGGAATGGCTCCAGTCTGGATGGAAAACCAGACTTCCAGGAGGCAGGTTAAGCTCTGATGATCCTGTTTTAATTATGCTCCTAAGCTGGCAGATGATTATTTACTCCTTAGCTTCTGAGCTTCTAAGACTTGTGGGGCAGACCCTAAGCATCCCTGAAACTAAGATAAAGAACCCTGATTCCTTCCACATGAGGAAATTGAGGCACAGAGAAGTCAAATTGATCTTATATGGACTCAGGTACTTACTGAGACTATGGTGGCCCACCTTTCGAGACCCAGAACCAGATTTGTTAAGTTACGAGAAGCTCTAGAAATCGAGATGAGAAACCTCACAGCACATCATTTGAATCAGAGCTATGCACCAAATTTGGGCAAAGACTCATTTTTCAAATCTTGTGTGTGTGAAACCACCACAATTGCAGGTACCAAGTAGCTAGAGGTAGCAACCCAGAGAGACAGTGAGCAAAGGGCAGGGTAGCACTTCCATATGACTCAGATGCCAAGGTATTATATCTGATCAGCACTTAAGCCACACTTAGCTAACCCTGACCCTCAAGAGAATCTGAGAAGACTTCTGTTCGTGTAACCCCTCTCCTGCCACATACATCCTGCCAGGTGGATGGTCCTTTGGGACAGTTTCCTCTTTTCTCACACCTTCCGGGTTTCCCTTAATAGCCACTGAAATCAGCAAAGAGCAATCTGCTCCAGGTGCCACGAATTCCCCTGAGGAGGGCTTTGTTATGACTGGTGTTTTGTACCCATTGGACATCCTGTCCTGGGCATACTACTTTTTGTATAAGTAAAGGCTTCTTGACTCATTGACTTACTGATTTCCATCTAGAGGGAGCAACAAAAGCTTCTGCAAGAGAGGGCAGCGTCTGTTAGGTAAACAGTCACGGATCAAATTCTGACTGTTGGAATTCTTTTCAGGGTTTAAAACTCATGTACACCCAAAGGATTTCTCAACATCCCCCCACCTCCAATAGAGACAAGGATGTTAATTCCTTCCTAGTTGCCCTTGGCTTGACTCCTGCTTTTCTTCTTTCCCCATACCCAGAAAGTTATTGTAAAATGGTAAGTTTTATCATTATTCAGGTGTCAAGGCCAACAGACCAGAAAATGATTTCCATTGAAAGGATAGTTTGTTATACTCACAGACCACAAGAGAAGAGGCCCCATGGGGGGGCCACTTGGAGAAGCACCAGGGTCAGTTAGGAGGCAGAGAGAACAGGGAACACATGGGGGTAAACAGGTGAGGCAGGGAGAACAGGCTTAGCACTGGCTAATTTCAATAATTTCAGCAGGTTCTGGGGCATAAACTGTTTCTAGTTGTCTGGTACCTGGCCCTGGGGTGATTAGAGCCCGTAGAGGAGGTGGTTGGAGGTGAGGGCTCTGGATTGGTTTATTTGCATATGAAAGCCATGCTTACAGGCCAGTCTTTTACTATCTCTTGGAATTGGTTAACCCTGGGAGGGGCAGTCCCTCCAGGGTCAGCAAGGCCCCAAGATGTCAAAGCATGAAACACAGAAACTAGAGAACATGGTATTTACAGAAGGGAGCTGCTGGATTCTCCTCTGTCACCTCTCTCCAGGGTCCTGCCTTAGCTGGCTTTTACCAGATTGAGAGGTGTTCTGACTCATCCTGGTAACACTCCATTTTCTTTGGTTTGCATATAAAAATTAAAATATCCAACTTCAGCAGATTTGGAATTCACACATCTTTGTATGTGAGGCTGGTTTCTCTGGATCAAACATAATTTCCTCTTTTGAAGAAAAAAGTTTAAGTCTCTAAACTGCTGAAAATGAGGTTGTGGATCCTTAGGTCATCTAAGAATAGCCAACTTGTTCAACCAGTTGTGGGTCAAGTGCTGAGAAATCAATCAAACCCAACAGCAGCCAGTCCACGCCAATTATTTTAATAATTACAACTATGAGGTTAAGGCCACATATTCTTCACAGTAGTTGTCAGTCCCAGCTGCAAATTAGAATCACCAGGGGAGCTTTTAAAACCTACCAATATTTGGGCCCTGCATCATATTAATTATATCAGAATCTTTGAAGGTGTGGCCTGGGTAACAATATTTTACAGAAATTCTCTGTGATTCTTATGTTCAGCCAGCATTGAAAACCACTGTCCTATATCTAACTGAATTATTTAACAACTTGACAATGCAACATTAGAATAGCTGGTTAATACTCAATGGATGTTGTAAAATTAAAACTTTGGATTAATTTGGAACCATCTTGATTTTGTGACATGGAGTTATTGCCAGTCTCAGGCACTCAGTGTCTGCTGCTTCCTGCTTCCAGAAACTCTAAAATGTGTCTACCTTCCCCCTTACACTGCCTTGATGGACTCACCAGACTGGACTGAAAGAATGTCCTATTATTCCCTTTACCCTATGAAAACAAAAGATTATTGGAGGCTCTGGTAGATTCTAAGAGGCACGTTTTCACTTCTTGTGCCATTCTGGTGAGAAATTGAAGACCTACCCTTCAGACAAGAAGGACCTACCTTCCATTCAAACTGATGGAGTTTGAATTCAAGGCCAAGAAGGGATTGAAGCATCTGACTTTGGGCCAGGATACCTGTTCTTCCAGATCCCTGGCAAGGCTCTTTGTACTCCAATTATTGAGAGAAGCCATAGAGAACAATTTACCCAAATCAGTTCAGTCCTGCATCAGTTTGTGCTTCTTTAAGTACCAGGAAGAGAAGGTCCCTCAAGAATCCTCATGTTTATCATAAAATCTTGGGGAGGGGCGGATGGTCCCTAGGGAACTCTATACCTGGATGCTGAGGGATCTTAGCAAACCTTTCTTCCAGAATCTTCTGTTTCAGGGATCCCATCACTTAAAGAGTGTGAAGCATTATTTTGGCTGGATGTTTAGAGACTGATTATGGCAAACCCCTTCTGAATACTGCAGTTTTCTCTCGCCTTGTTTAAGCATCTGAAATAATCATTTTATTGGGGGAACAGAAGTATCCAGGCACAACTTAAATGGGTTTTCTCAAGGTCACTGAGAGGCCATCTTCAGATTCTCTTAAATAAGATGTCATATGTATGAGTAATGATCTCAATGATCATGGAACCAAAAATATATATAGTTGAGAATCTATAAAATAATAATGGTAGTAGCAATAGTAATTCCTTAACATATCATGATTTATAAAGCATTTTTCACAGCATTGTTAATGATAGCTAAACTTTAATGAGAGCTTACTATGTGGTAGGTGTTGAGCCATTTACATGCATTTTCACCTTTAATTTTCATAAAAATTTATGGAAGTAGGTGCTATAACCCCTAGTTTACAAAAGGGAGGGAGAACAGGAGGGAGGATGAGAGGGAGGACAGAACAAAAGAAAGGAAAGAAAGAGAGAGGGAGGGAGGAAAGAAGAAAGAAAAGAAAGAAAAGAAAGGAAAGAAAAAGAAAGAAAGAAGGAAGGAAAGGAAAAAGAAAAAGAAAGAAAGAAAGAAAGAAAGAAAAGAAAGAGTTAATTGAAGAGAGGTTAATAACTTGGCAAAGTTTTCTCACTGATAAATGGTGGAGCTGGGTCTCTAACTTGGGTGAGTCTGATTCCAGAGCTGGTAATGTTAACCACCCAAATGCCTACAGGGGCCAGGCAGGTGATATAAAAAGGGAGAGGCTAGGGCTTCCCTGGTGGCACAGTGGTTGGGAGTCCGCCTGCCGATGCAGGGGACAGGGGTTCGTGCCCTGGTCCAGGAGGATCCCACATGCCGCGGAGCGGCTGGGCCCGTGAACCATGGCCACTGAGCCTGCACGTCCGGAGCCTGTGCTCCGCAATGGGAGAGGCCACAACAGTGAGAGGCCCGCGTACCGGAAAAAAAAAAAAAAAAACGGGGGAGGCCAGGTATAATATAAAATTCTCTTTAGCTGGAGCCTCTGTTCTTCCAGATCCCTAAATGTAGAAGAGCTCTTGTCCTAGGATCTCTTCTCTACCCACCCTTACTCCATAAATGATATCATCTAGTCCTATCTATCTACCAAGGACTCTCCAGTTTTTAGGTCAGTCCCCAGCCTCTCCCACACATAGAGACCCATATATCCAATGCCTTTTGTACTTGGATGTCTAACTTAAATTTAACATGGACAAAACCAAACTCTTGAGTCCTCTCCCTGGAGGCCTATCTTCTCTACCCAAGCATTCCTTGTCTCAATAAATAGGCCAACATTCACACATGGGCTTAAGCCAAAATCCTTGCAGTCAGTCCCACTTCCTCTCAGGCCCTATAATCAATCCTCTAGCAAATCTCAACCACCCTACCCTCCAAGAATATCCCAAATATGACTCTCAGGAAAACAGAGTGTATGACCCTCACAAGTCCTAGAGAGTGGGTTACCGCATGCCTTGCAGGGGTACAGGGGAAGAGCCAGGTTTTGGTCAGGTGACAGTAGATAGGGTAAGGGGAGAGCTTAGGCCATGGCCTTTATTGGGGTTTCTGCAGGAAAGGCAAGGGAGGGTAAACAGTTTAGGATTGGTAGTTTGAATAATTTTGGCAGGCTTTAGGCTATTGAGGTGGTCTTTAGTTGTCTGGTGCATGGCCCTGGGATGATTAAGGTAGAGGAATATTGCCCCCTGGGGTGGACAGACCAGATAAAGGAGGCATGGCTCTGAAGTGGTTAGTTTGTAATCAAAGGCCTGCTCCTGGCTGAGCCCTTTGCTGTCTCTAAGAACTGACTAGTCCTGGGAGGGGCAGTCTCTCCCCAGTCAGAAATGTTTGTAAGATGTCAAAGCCTCATAATATACGAAAAATACAAAACAAATATATAGCACAGTGCTTCAGCCCCCAACCCAGATTTCTGTTTCAGGAAGCTGCCGATGCTCTCAGACCCCACTAGGAACAACAGGCCCTGCCTCCCCCTTGCAAGCCCCTCTTGGGGAATCAAGACCTGCCCCTGAATCCACAGGGAAGCTCTGGCCCTATTACTGAGAAACAGATGTCCCAGCTGACCTACTTAGACTTCATCAGGCCTCCCCCTACTCATTAGGATACCAGTTCTAGGCTCCTGCCCTGCCCACCACCTGCCCCAATAGCAACAATAATATTTCTAACATTTTTGGAGCATTTACTATATGTCAGGCACTATGCTAAGCACGTCATATTTATTACATTATTTAATCCTTCAAAACAACTATATAAATTGGGCACTATTATCCTCATGTTAAAATAAGGAAACAGGGGCCTATGGTAATTAAACAACTTGACTAAGCTCTAAGAACTGAGGCGTCTGAGCTGCCATCCAAACCTCAGTCTATATCAAGCACAACTGTAGGTCAGGTCTGTAAGCCATGTGCTCTACTGGCAGGGTTTCTTAAGTATAGCCCTGGGAACCTCCTACATCAGAATCACCAGAGGCACTTGTCAAACCTATAGATGCCCCAAAGTCTGGGGATGGGGGCCAAAAATCTGCATACTCAACAAAGTCCCAAAGGAATTCATATGCACACTAAAGTTTGAGAAACATCGCTCTAAGCTCTATTGTCATGGCGAAGTCTGCTGAGAGTGAACTGATGCCCTCCCCTTAGAGGTAGGACTCAGATCTTTGCAATGGGTATGTCTTCCTTATTTAACTGAATGTGGATCTTCAGGTTTGTTTCTGATATAGGCCCTTTCTCCGCTTCAGAGGGTGAATGGCCATGTGGCTCTTCAAGCCCTACTGGGGGAGGGTGGTAGCAATCATCTCGACAGGACTACACTGGAGGTGGTAGCTTTGCAAATGGTTTTCCCTAGTTTGACCTTCAAGGCCAGGCCCAGAAGTGCACGGTGCTGGGAGGTAACATAATATCCATGATGATTTATAGAAGGCCTGTCTGCTCCCTGAGTCTGGGATGCTATGTATCACAGTAACAACTCAATCAGCCCCCAGGGGATGGAGGCAGCCAGGTCCCTAACTATCTCAGACCAAAGTGTTCAGATGGGCACAGCTGAGCAGCTAGGAGAATAAAGGATAAATAGTGAATAAATTTAACCTATGTCCAAGGGCCAGAAATTGACTATGTACGAAACACCCTCAGTACAGAAGAATGAAATTTTGCCATTTGCAGCAACATGGATGTACTTGGAGGGTATTAGGCTAAGTGTATTGAGTCAGACAAAGACAAATACTGTATGATATCACTTATACGTGGAATCTAAAAAAATACAACAACCTAGTGAATATAACAAAAAAGAAGCAGAGTATAGAGAACAAAGTAGTGGTTACCAGTGGGGAGAAGGAAGCAGGGAAGGGCAATATAGGGGTAGGGGGTTAAGAGGTACCAACATATGTATAAAATAAGCTACAAGGATATATTGTACAACACGGGGAATATAGCCAATATCTTATAATAACTATAAGTGGAATAGAACCTTTAAAAATTGTGAATCACTATACTGTATACCCATAATTTATATAATATTGGACGTCAACTGCACTTCAAAAAAAAAAAAAAAACACCCTCAAGAAGTAACCTGATGGTGCTTCCCTGGTGGCACAGTGGTTAAGAATCCGCCTGCCAACGCAGGGACACAGGTCTGAGCCCTGGTCCAGGAAGAAGCCACATGCCACAGAGCAACTAAACCCGGGCGCCACAACTACTGAACCTGTGCTCTAGAGCCCATGAGCCACAACTACTGAAACCCGCATGCCTAGAGCCCGTGCTCTGCAACAAGAGAAGCCACCATAATGAGAAGCCTGTGTACTGCAACGAAGAGTAGACCCCGCTCACCACAACTAGAGAAACTCCGTGCGCAGCAACAGACCCAACGCTGCCAAAAATAAATAAAAATAATATAAATAAAATTTTTTTAAAAATAATCTTTTCTTTAAAAAAAAAAAGAAGTAAACTGATAGATTAGAGTCTGTAGGCTTCTGTCTTCATGGTACTTGTGGCCTGGGGCTCTTAAAGCACTTTGAAGAGGGTGAGTTACTTCTCAAGGTAGCATAATGTAGCCTGCAGTGGAAGGGTCACCTGGAACTGAAGTCAGCCTCCCCTCAGATCAGGGGAATGAACTGCCTGTCTGACAGTGCTGGGCTAGGAGCTCCACCCCTCTGTTCCCCAGCTCTGTATCCTGGTGCTTTTACAGAACTTCACAAAGCACCTCCATAGACACTGTCCCATTTGACCTTCTCAAAACCCCAGTGGGCCAGGCCAGGATGTGTATTAGTTTCCTAGAGCTTGCCATAATGAATGACCACAAACTGGGTGTCTTAAAACAACAGAAATTTAGTCTCTCACAGTTCTGGAGGCCAGCAGTCCAAAATCAAGGTGTTGGCAGGGTTGGTTCCTTCTGGAGACTGAGGGAGTATCCACCCCATGCTTTTGTCCTAGCTCCTGGTGGCTGCTGGCACCCCCCTGCCATTCCTCGGCTGATACACCTATCACTGCAATCTCTACCTCTGCCTTCACGTGGCCTCTCTGGGTTTCTCCTCTGTGTCCGTGTCTCCTTTTCTGTTTCTTACAGGACAACTACCATTGGATTCAGGGCCCACCTAATGATCTTGAGATCTTTACCTTAATTACTAGGCTTGCAAAGACCCTTATCCAAATAAAGTCACATTCTGAGGTTCCAAGTGGACATGTATTTTAGGGGCCATTATTAAACTCATTACAAGCTGATATTATTCTCATTACATAGATAGGGAAATCAAGGCTCCAGGATGTTAAATTACCCAAATCACAAAGTGGTGAAAGTGCCAGAATTGAAGAGAAGGGACATGGCACACCATGTCTCTGGGGATCCTCTGAGGCATTAGGATTCTCAACTACTTGCTTTATCTAGAACGGGTATCCCAAGTTAGGTGCTGACTGTTAACTGTACATGAAGGAAACATCTCTGACTAAAAATTAACAGGTAATGTCAACACCAAATCATCTTTACATACTTTTCTTTGCCTAGTTGCTTTCAACAGAATTTCCTTCTCAGTTTGTAGGTGGTTTCTTTGAAGCTACTGTCTCTGAAAATGCACCTGTTTTCAAGTTATTTACTTATATTCGTGTGTCCAACATTTATCAAGTGCCTATTATGTGTCAGATACTGTTCTGGGCAGCACAGATACGAAGATGTGAAAGACATAGCCCCTGTTTTCTGTCTGGTGATGAACACAGGTAGGTGTTTAACAGGCTGTTTCAGTCCAGAACAGAGATGAGGGTAACCGGGGATGTTCCAAATACCAAGACCGAGGATGGGATGAATAATTGTGCTGAAGGACCAGAGGGCAGGGCCCAGGAAGTGAGCTTTTATGGAGTCTGGAAAGAAAAGTGGTGTTTCTTTAGGAAGACACATGGGGAAAGGATTCTAGATCAAGAGAAAAACATGTGCAAAGGTAATCACAAGTTAGTAAGTAGGGCTGTGGGGGTAAGGGGGAGTACCTATTAAAGGGTTGAAAAGTTAAGCAGGGGTCATATGGTTACTAGCCTTGTATGGTAAACCTGGAGTTCAATTTTTATTCTAATCCACAGGAAACCACTGATGAGCTTTAAGTGGGGTGAAGTGTGTATGTAAATAATTTGCATTTTTAAAAGAGCCAGCAGCAGAATGGAAACTATATGGATAGAGGCCTAGATTGGAGACAAGGAGACCATTAAGAGGCTTTGCAATAGTCCAGTTGTTAATGGTTAGAGCCTGATGCAATATATGGCATTGGGCATGGAGAGGAGGCATGAACTAGAAAACTTTGTTGGTGCCCACGCTGACGCCCCCCCCCCCCCAGGCTGAGTTCCTGTCCTCTTTTTTGCCCCTACAGCACTCCTGGCGTAACATATTGTTCACGTATCACATTACACCATATAATTGGTTTACAAGTCTGCTTCCATCATTAATCATGGGTTTCTTGAGACTGTGCCTTATTCATCTTTGTTTCCCAGAACTTAACAGAGATGTCCAATAAATACGTATTGACCAAATTTTTAATGAGGCAGAACCAACAAGAATTGCTGATCAATTCGATACAGGGAGTGAGGAAGAAAGGAGGAATCTAGAATGACTCCAAGGGGAAAAAGATGGTGCCATTACTATTAAAGGTTAAGGAGTTTTGGCTGGCCTGGGCTTATTGTTACTATTGTTAGTTCTTCGAGGAAAGATCCCTCATCAGACTCAGCTGTACTGCATGTCATAAATACCTCATAAATTTTGTTAGCTTGAATTATCTGATGGAGGGAAACCCACCATCTAATGGCTAAACATCACTGGAGTGGGATTCAGAACTGAGTTCTACCATTGATTCTACTCTGCCACACACTAACTCTCTGAACTCAGAGAAGTGGTCTAGCCTCTCTGCCTGGATAACCATGCAAGCCCAAATGCTTCAAATACCACCTCCTCCTGGAAGTCTGCCATGACCTCCCATTTGATTAATCTCCACTTCTTCAGATTTTCATAGCCTCCCCCGACTTATCACCCTCAAATATCTCATGTTACTTTCATCACTCTCCACTTTTTATTATATTTCAGGACGTGCATGTCCCTTCATAGATTAAAACTACCCAGAGCAGGATTCATGGCAAATTCATTTACCAACAGTATGGAGCATGATACCATTTTAAATAATTTTGCTGAATGAACGAAACTCATTAAGTGACAGAAAATGGAGCTGGAAGACTCCTCCCAGTTTTTATATTTATTTGACAATCATTGCCTGGTCTGGGGGATGAGCCTGGTGGCACGGGAAGGAGAAGAGGGCAGAGTTCTGGGGGAAAAGGACTCAGCCAAAGCGTCTTATAAACCAAAGCATCCCACAAGAAATCACAACCATTTCCCTGATGCTCCCCCAGCTTGGAGAATAACAGAGTGAGCATCTGGCCCACTGAGTCTGGAAAAAGATCAAAGAAGACACTCAGCACAGGCAGGTTGCTGGTTCCCTTAAAGCCTCTGAGAATTTTCTCTTCCGACGTGCCCCTTCTAGTCAACGAGGATGCTCTCAGTTTACAGCCTACACAAGGCTTTAGTTTGGCTTGGGTTGTCTGTTCAGCGTCCAATTATCTGAACAAACTGACAAGGATTCCCTCAAAAGGTTAGGGTCCCATACCCCGCTACCCACACGGACGGTCTTGCAAGAGGCCTGGCTGGAGCCTGCCCGGTCAACGAAAGATGCCCCCTAGCGCTGCTCCTAAATCAGCACCGGTGGGGGTGGTTGACGGTGCCGCAGGCTCCTCCTTGCTGGGAGGGCTCCCATTTGTAATGGACTAAAATACTCAGGTCTGCTGTGACTCATGCCCCCCTTACACTTGCCTAATTAATTCTGGCTCTTAAATTCCCGCTCTCTCGTCTGTGAAGGCAGAGACGTGGGAGCCAGGAGCTCCAGGCGAAGTTGTGGCAGGGCCAGCAAAAGGCCAGGCAGCCGGGGAGGGGCTCCTCTGGGAGAGGGGTGGGCAGCTGGAGCCCTCTGGGCTCTCCAGGGAATGAACGTGCCGGAGACGGCTGACTTTTCTGCAGGCTTGCTGGGGAGGCCTGGGCAAGGCAGAGGTCCAGAGGGACCTGCAGGAGGATGCCAGAGGCTGGGGCCTGCCTTCTTGCTATTGATCAGCATCAGTACAGATGAGCTCCTGGCAGCTCTGCATATTGCTAGGGGAAGTTGAGGATCTGACACGTCTACGCTGGGGGCGGGACACAGAAGAGGAGGCTTCCCTTCTGCAGCATGATCTGTGTCCGACCTCTTGCTCCATTTGGATGTGTTTTGATGGGGCTAGACATGTAGCAGGATACTGTCGAGGGATTTTAGGCCTCAGAAAGGAGCAGTTTTAAAACCTTTGTATACATTAAAATCATGCAGGAAACTTGTGGAAATGCAAATCCATAGACTTTGCCCCTCAGAGATTCATTGCAGGTGTTATAAGCTCTACAGTGATTCTGATGTAAGCAGTCCTCACTCAGACACTCCAAGAGGGAGAGCTGGACCAAATGGCCATGGCATGACAAGAGCAGCACTGACAGCCTCCTTGGATAATGCTGCTCATTTTCTCTCCCTTCTCTCTAAACTCATGGGGCAGAACCCCAACCCCAGATCTATTCAGTTCCCTCCACCTTGGACTCCATACTGCTTTTGGATAAACACATTCACACCTGGGCAGGCCAGTGGTCCTCAAAGGCAGGGCCTCTAACTCACCTGAGCTATGACCCAACCATCACACCGTGTCACCTCCCTAACCTATTTCCAAGGATAAGTTTTTACATCCCTTTGCCACTTTCCCCAATTCTGCCTAGACCACCTGGCCACCCCGCTCTTCACAAACAGCTGTAACTTCCACTTCACAGCAAAATAAAGGTCCTGAAGTTGGACATCCATTCTCTCCCAAACCTACCTAGAAACATATCTGCACAAGCATCCACCCTTCCTTCTGGTCTCAGGGGAAGAGATCTCAGTCACTCTCCATCAGTATCATCAGGACTCCTCTTCTCGTCTTTTCTTTATTGGCTCTTTCCCATTAACACATATTCACGTCCAAGGCTCTTCATCTTAAAAAAGTCTCCCTCAGAACACTCTTGCACTGCTGGTGGGAATGTGAATTGGTACAGCCACTATGGAGAACAGTATGGAGGTTCCTTAAAAAACTAAAAATAGAACTACCATATGACCCAGCAATCCCACTACTAGGCATATACCCTGAGAAAACCATAATTCAAAAAGAGACATGTACCAAAATGTTCATTGCAGGTCTATTCACAATAGTCCGGAGATGGAAACAACCTAAGTGTCCATCATCGGATGAATGGATAAAGAAGATGTGGCACATATATACAATGGAATATTACTCAGCCATAAAAAGAAACGAAACTGAGCTATTTGTAATGAGGTGGATAGACCTAGAGTCTGTCATACAGAGTGAAGTAAGTCAGAAAGAGAAAGACAAATAGCGTATGCTAACACATATATATGGAATTTAAGAAAAAAAAATGTCATGAAGAACCTAGGGGTAAAACAGGAATAAAGACACAGACCTACTTGAGAATGGACTTGAGGATATGGGGAGGGGGAAGGGTAAGCTGTGACAAAGCGAGAGAGGCATGGACATATATACACTACCAAACGTAAGGTAGATAGCTAGTGGGAAGCAGCCGCATAGCACAGGGAGATCAGCTCAGTGCTTTGTGACCGCCTGGAGGGGTGGGATAGGGAGGGTGGGAAGGAGGGAGACGCAAGAGGGAAGGGATGTGGGAACAGATGTATATGTATGACTGATTCACTTTGTTATAAAGCAGAAACTAATAATAAAAAAAAAAGTCTCCCTCAACCCTATGCCCTTCTTTCACCATCTAGAACTTCTCTTCACCAGCTTTCTGAATAGGTGATTTTACCTCACCTATCTCCACTTTCTACCTCCTCTGTTTGTTATATTCCAGCTCCCCCATACCCCCCACTATCTTTCTGAAATTGCTCTCAACGAGAGAAAATTATTTTCCATTGCCCAGTACAAGTGACACATTTCTCTCCCTACCTCACCTGGCCTCCAGGCATCTCTTGAACCTGTTTGGATCACCTTCCTTGAAACTGTCTTATTCTCCACCCACACTGCCTACTGGTTTCCTTCCTGTCTCTGACTCCTGCCTCTCATTTTCCTTCCCAGAGTCCTTTCTTTACCTCCCTCAAAAGAACACTCTTTCCCTGGGTTCCACTCTCACTCCACACACTCTCATGGCTTCAACCACCATCCCTATCCTGATGTCTCCCAAACCAGTATTCTGAGCCCAGATCTGCTCCACAAACTCTGCTATATGTGGCTTATTGGATGTCTCTACTCAGATGCCTAACAGAGAGCTTTAATACAGGTCCAAAACATTTAATACAGGTCTGAACTTACCATTTCTTCATCCCTGCCATTTTTACATCACATTCTGTAACTTTTATTATATTTTGTAACACAGTATTTCTCTAAGTTTAACACTTATTTTTATATCCTGGCATTAATGTCACCTTTCCAGAGAAGGTTCTCCAACTACTTTACGTAAAATAGCAATCCTATCCCACCTTCTGTGAAATGCCATCCCCTTATCCTATGTTTTCTTCATAGGCTGTATTGCTACCTAAACATTATTGTTTATTGTGCATACTTGGTTTACCCTCTCTCTATCCCACTTAAAGGACCTACAAAGGCAGGGAGTTTGTCTCATTCACTGCCACATCTCCAATATCTAGAATGGTGCCTGGCACATAGAAAATATTTGTTGAGGGAATGAATGAGAATCCCCTGGGGTGCTTTGAAAATGAAGACACATGGGCCCAGCTTCACCTACTAAATCATAATCTCTAGGCATGATGTCCAGAAATTAGCATTTTAAAAAGCTCTTCCAGTTAGTTTTTGTAAGACCTATTTCCTAACAAGATGAATGTTACTACCACTGGCCCACGGAACTGCACAGCCTCCTTAACTCAGCCTTCCCCCTTACTTTGCAGACTTATCATAAGCATGCCCTATTCCCCCCTCTCCTTGTCATCTTGTCCCATCTATTCTAATGCTTTTGACATCACTTAGATGCGTATCCCCCCTTTGTATTTGCCAATATCACTACCTTCACACTTTGTCAATTACCTAGGGATTTTTCTAATTGATATCTCTACCTCCAGTCTTGACCTACTGCAATCCATTTTTCTATCCTTCCCTCCGATTGAACTTTCTAAAATGCAAATATAACAACATCACTCCCCGATTAACAACCTTTGATCTATTCCTTATTGTCTTTGAAATTAGGCTCAAATTCACTACCATGCTCCAGCTACCACATCTCTCCAGTGTCAGCCTTCCTGAGTGAACCTTACTTATCCTCTCTACTCTGATTAAGCCAGACAACACACACAACCACATAGACACACCCATGGGTGCACACATGTACATACAGCCAACTCCATCATACATTTGGACACTAAGTGGGTGTTGAGACAAGTGCCAGTTTTCACATATATTCTTAATAATTTTAGCTTATTTTCTTTTCAGTCTCAGTATTCCAACCTACTGAGATATTATTTAATCTTGATTCTCTCATCTCTCAATGTTATTTTTCCTTCTTTGACATCTGGGTTCTGAATTATGCATCCGCGATTCTTCAGTAGGCAATATAAGAGAAACCACAGGAAGGAAAGAAGCCAATGTGCATCGAGGAATGCCTTCTATGCATAAGGTATTAAGCAAGATATTTTGATATATTTTGCCTCTTTATTCCTAGTAGCAATCAGCAAGGAAACTGGTTGACAGTACCATTTTAACAGATGGGGACTTCCCAGTACTTCAAGGAGTTAAAGAATTTGTCCAAAGTCAAGTGGAGCTGGAACTGAAACCCACATCTGTCTGAGTCTTAAGTCTATGTTCTGAGTACACTTTTGCTTCCCAGAAAATATTACTAATGACTAATATGAGCATGCATAGAATTCTTTCCTAGTTATTTCCTCTTGGGATGCTTACAGCTTTATGACGCAATTTCTATTCACCTACTATCTTTGGAGGACTTATTTCTTTGGCTGGATTTAGATAATCTCCTCCGAGTGACCAAAGAATGGTCCACGCTGCCTGACCACAAGGTAGAATGCCACCCAGGTGGGCCATTGCTGCCATGTAGCCATGAGAGTGCTAACAAAACCGACAATCTCTTTGGAGCATGTGTTGGGCACTTATGTGCCAGGCTCTGTGTGAACCTTGCTAGTCACGTGATCTTGAGTAACATTCACAACCAGCCTATGAGGTAGGAATGACTATTTTTCCTATTTACTAAGTGTATTAACTAAAGCCTCAAGAGGTTGATTCACCTGCCCAGCTAAGGGGTCACAACTAAGAACAGGCAGAGCTGGGACTTGAGTCCAGAGTGCCTGACTAATGCACCCATGTTTTCCTCCAAGACCCTCGAGGGCCTTCTTCACCCAAAGGAGAACAAAAGCTCAGACTGTCTCACAGGTCACTTGGAAAACTCTTGGCCTTGTCTGATGTTTTCTGTAAGATCTTCTGGATTTTCTAAGGGAAACTCATGTATTTGCAGTTCAGTAACATTCAGATCCATGTCCAAATTTCATTTACTGTTTTATAAATTATAAAACAGGAAAATAAGCAAAGGAAGAAGAGAAAGGGTAAGAGGATTTGCTCCCTTCCATTCCAGAGTTGCAGTTTTTCCCCCCCAATATTGCCATTCTGGCTACGAGAGTCTAGTTCCTCCCAGCATGTGCATATCCAATGTCAAAATGTTCAGTCACCCAGGCTTGCAAGGCTGCACAGCTTCTGTGTCAGCATTCCACATCGTGTCAACCCCAAACAGATTCCTGACAGATTTATATACCCCAGATGGATATATAATCTCCATCCACTCCTAAGAAAATGATATCTTTTTTCCTTCACTTGTTCTATCTTATGTTCTCTCTCCTGCCCTGGACAGGTCCTGCCTAAACACTGTCATTACAGTGAATTGTGAGCTGTCATGCAGAGTGAAGTGTCATCCTGCAGGGGGCTTTAGCTGCTAACAGGAGCCTGAGATCTTAAGAAGCAACCCTTCTGAAACCAGAATAGCTAAGCAGAGAGAAATGTTGCTAAGCTTAGGTGTTTGGTCCAGACGAGCTCCTTTAACTCCAAATCACTCCATCCTCATCTCACCTATCAGATTAGATGTACATAATTGGTCCCCAGCTGTGATTTTGGTACCCCTTATTTCTGACTCTACCGTAGAGCCTGGGATTGCCTGCTCACACTGCCTGGTTTCATGCCCCTCCCACCTTCCCTTGCTTCCAAAGACCCTTCCAACTTAGTGGACCTTCCAGTGCTTTAGGCTGCTATCCTAGGCTGACCTTCCACAATCCAGCATTCTCTAACAGAAAGACCACAGTTCCAACTTATTAAGGAAGCTACTGGGTGGCTTCTTGGTCACCAGTGTGAGTTGTGTTTCTTGATTTCCAGTCTAGTGGGGAAGAGGCAGATTTATTGACCAACTCAGTACAAGGAGAGTGTCCTACATGATCACTGTTGGTTAGATTTCCAGCAGGGACACCTGAACCAGAACTCTGTTTATGTCCCTGAAGACGCTACAAGCCCTGTTGGAGGATCCACAGCTCAGCCCAGCTTTGGGTGGCTCTGTTTTCATCAGAACAAGCTAGGTAAGTGTGTTCTAGGGCCAAGGAATACCCAAGGCAGTTTGGGAGGATACAACACTCATTCTTGATCACATCTCATCCCCCAAAAAAGAGATGGTGGTCATAAGCACCCATCCTTCCAGAACCATGACACCATGCTTACCTTGACTCATTGACAAAAACAATCCAACTTATTCCCTGTCCCAAGGCCACCCTTAGTTCCAGACCCTGCTGCCATGTTCTTGAGGGAGGGAACCAAACCCACTGCATGTCCCAGGTTTGAAGGAAATTCCTTAAAAAAGATTAATCTAATGTCCACTGACAGATGAATGGATAAAGAAGATGTGGCACATATATACAATGGAATATTGCTCAGCCATAAAAGGAAATGAAATTGAGTTATTTGTAGTGAGGTGGATGGACCTAGAGTCTGTCCTACAGAGTGAAGTAAGTCAGAAAGAGAAAATCAAATACCGTATGCTAACACATATATATAGAATCTAAAAAAAAAAGTGTTCTGAAGAACCTAGGGGCAGGACAGGAATAAAGATGCAGACATAGAGAATGGACTTGAGGACACTGAGAGGGAGGAAGGGTAAGCTAGGACGAAGTGAGAGAGTGGCATGGACTTATATATACTACCAAATGTAAAACAGATAGCTAGTGGGAAGCAACTGCATAGCACAGGGAGATCAGCTCAGTGCTTTGTGATCACCTAGAAGGGTGGGATAGGGAGGGTGGGAGGGAGACGCAAGAGGGAGGGGATATGGGGATATATGTATATGTATAGCTGATTCACTTTGTTATAAAGCAGAAACTAACACACCACTGTAAAGCAATTATACTCCAAGAAAGATGTTAAAAAAAAAGATTAATCTTCAATTCCACTGCTCACCATCCATAGGAATGATGAAATAGGATTTAGAAAAATACCCCCATTTAGGGGCTTTCTGCTGCCAGGACAATTAGACCATTCATCTCTCCAAAGTTGAGTTCACTTATGAAAAACACCAACCAATTTCTACTCAATTCAACAAACATCCATTGAGCATCTAGGTACCTGGTTCTGTGCTAGATCTTGAGGATGTAAAAGTAGATAACAGGATTCCTTCACTCGAGCAGTTTACAATTCAGTAGGGAGATCCAAACTTCTTCCAAAATCATGTTATATATACAAGAAAGGAAGTGTGTGCAAGGTTCAGATACAGAAATGCTATAAAGAAGGAAGCATTGGTTCTGTAGGTGTGGAGGCTGTCAGGGAAGGTCCTAATAGGAGGTCATACGGCACAAAGATTGGAAACATAGTTGTGTGCTTCCTGTTACAACAGGTATGGTAGATTCAGCATACATTATCTCTACTATCTCCTGAAGCCCTACTAAATCCCTACAGGGATTTTTTTAAGGAATAAATCTTTAAGGACAAAGAGAATAAGAACACCAAACATATAATTTTGAAGTGGAAAGCAGATGGGCATTTGATAACAGACTCACCAGAGCTGAGAAAGCTGAAATCTTAGCTGGCAGTGGAAGTAACTGTACCGCAGAACCCCTGAACGTTACAAGATACCTCTAACGATGAAGGTGATGGCGCAGGTGACAGCAGAAGGAAGGGCAGAAGGTTGGTTTAAGAAGCAATAAGACGCCCAGATACCTTCCACCACCACCCTCTCCCACCAGCAGGAGACTGAAGAGGGTGGACTGGAGGGATGCTGGATCAGGGCCACAAGGTGCATCTGAAGGCAGAAGTGCTGTCCTGAATACAGGGAGATTCAAGAAAAGTCTGCACACAGAACTGGAAAAGCCTTCTACATAGTACAACCAGGACATTAACACTGGGCTCCTCCCCTCTAGGAAAAGAGTGAAAGGTTTTTTTATTTGTTTGTTTTTCCTGGAAAAGAAAAAAAAGGACTAGTCCAAGAGACAAGACTAAAAAGATTCCACACTGGAGCAATTCAACCAGGTCACCCAACAGTGAAGCTGTTTCTGGTCAATGAACCCTACTCACAAGCATGGAGCTTTTCAGGACACCACTCTTAAACTAGAAAGGACAGTCCAGAATTTCCAGATGTTTGAAAAAACTCTCTCATATGAAAGACAAAAACAAACAACAACAACTACAACGAAAGAGGAAAAAGGAATTTAGAAGAAAACCAAGAAAATTCATGGAAAAGAAACCTTTAAATTTATATATGTTTTTCAATATCCTGAGAGAGAAAGGAAAGAATTTTATTGGTAAAACAAACACAAGATGCTCTACAAAGAAGAGGGGGCATTTATAGGATTAAAAAGTAAAGAAATCTTGGAAATAAAAAGCATGAAGGCTCAAAAACATTGGGAAGGTAAGTTGAAGAAATCTCCCAGAGAACAGAACAAAAATACAGAGAGATATAAAAAAATAGAAAATGAATGAAATTAGAGAAATAACCCAGGAATACCAAGGAACTCCAAAAAGAGAGAATGGCAAAACCAGAAGTTATCAAAAAACAAATTCAAGAAAATTTCTCAGACCTGAAGGACATTAATTTCTGGATTATAAAAGTGCACCAAATGGCCAGCACAAAGGAAGAACACAGACTCACGCCAAACACATTATTGTAAAAAGTCAGAACCTCAGGGACAGAAGACCCTAAATCCTTTCAGGAAGCCATATACAAAGGATGAAGAATCAGAATGGCATAAGACTTGCCTCATTTTCTTCTTTGCATTTACCACTAATCCACTGGCAACAGCATTGAAAACAGAACTAGAAAACATGAAGCAAGGCCTTCAGAATTCTAAAGGAAAATAATTTCCAGCCCAGAATTCTATACATGGCCAAACTATCAATCAAATATGAGAGTAGAACAAACACATTTCCAGACATGCATATTTTCAAAAAATTAACCTCCCATACGTGCTTTCTTTGGAAGCTACTTCAGGAAATGGCCTGGTAAAGAGAAGGAGTTATTAAAGACAAGATGACATGGGCCCATGAGACAAGCGACCCAGCACAGGAGAGGGGGAAAAAATTCTAGGATGATGAGGATGAGGAATCAGGAAGACAGCTGCTCATCTGTTCTAAAGTATAGGTAGTACAGACGGGGGAAGAAACACATCCAAGAAGATGAACTTGATGAAATACCTGGTGTGTGTGAATATATTAAGGAGAAATTTACATCTATGGAAGAACATCTAGCTAGGAATTAGTGGTAGGTGAACAGAAGACTAGGCAAATGAAGAAACAAGACAATTATTAACTCCAGGGAAAATTAAAAGTTGTGCAAGAAAGGAAATGTAATCATGCTTTCCTACACAGTCATGCTGTGAATACAGCCATAATTATGTAAACACTGACTGCTGATCTAACTAAAAATGATGACATAAGTCTATTGGGAGACTGAGAAGAGGAAAACTGTGGAGGTGGGTGAGGAAGGTGCTAAAGAGAGCTAACTCTTCATCTTCCAGAGTGAGAATTCAATAGGTAATTCCTAACATTGAAAAATCAAGAGGTTGGGAGTAGAAATGTGTTATTTAGCAATGTGGAAGTAAATACCCAAACAGCAACCCCAAATGGTTACCTCTGGGAAGCGGGAATGAAGGAGGGAGATGGGGAAGGTCAGGAAACTGCTATTTTTTATAATAACAGTTATAACTATTTGACTTTTTAGAATATGTATAACTTAGATGAAATTTTTAAAAAAGAATAAGTGAGAGTTCCCTGAGTGGAGAGGAGGAAGATGTATTCAAGGTTGAACGAACACTACATACAAATACACAGATATGTGATACAGTGTGATGTACTGAGAATTGCCCTGAAATGCAGAAGAGACTCAGCGGATGGGACAGGTAAGCAGAATCCAGGCCATGAAGGGCCTTGTCTGCCATGAACCCAGAGAGAACGCTTCCCAGGGGGTTGGGAAAAATCGGGAATTAGACTAATGAACCGTGGATAATGGAAGAGCTGCCAAGGTCATAAAACAAACAAATGTTAGCCTGATTTCCAGAAAGGGGAAAGAGTTTGATGCTACAGAATAATGGCTCATTGGTTAGGTTAAATTCTAGAATGGACTTTCAAATAGATGGTTTTAGAGAAGAGAAGAAAAGGATAATGATAACAGATCGACATGAGTTCATGAGGAAGTCACTCCAGAATAATCCCTCATCTTTATCCAGCATGGTTATGAGATTGAGAGACCAAGAAAAAGCTGTGCGCATGGGGTCTCTTAATTTCAATTAAATATCTGTCTTCCTGCTGGCCCTGTGGAGAAGGCCTATGGGCTAGGTGACAGTACAGTGGGGTCACTAACTGCCCGATTAACCAAAAGCAATGGTGTATGTCATTCACTTAAGAGCTCAGAAGAATCAAGGCCAGTCTGCAAAGATACAGAGGAGACCTGTGTCAAAATTGCAAGTAGTTATCTTTGTCCTAAATGTTTCCTGTTCCAAGTCAATATTTTCAACCATGAATTGGACAGAGGCATTTTTTAACAAGGTCTTGCATGTTAGAACCTGAGAAGGTTGATTAATAGTTGGGATGGAGGGGGCAGTTTCCTAAATGATCTTGAGATGTTTCAAAAATGGACTGAATCTGACAGTCTAAGCTTAATAGGAACAAGGTATATTCCTTCACATGGAGTACATGAGCCCAGCATCACCTGGCCACCAGTTACCCGCCCAGTTTGACTTGTAGCCAAAAGTTTCTTAGACTCCAGACAAAGTTAACAATTGATACTTGCCATTTGGCATGGGCCCCCTCTGTATCTTTGCAGACTGGCCTTGCTTCTTCTGTTCAAAATGTCCTCCCACTCTCCCTTCCCCCTTCTATGCTTATTCAGCACAAACTCAACTGTCAGATTCGGTTCAAGTCCTCTATAAATTTCTTTCTTACTACAATTTCTCTTTCTACCCCAATCTCAGTAGAGTTTAACAGCCCCTCTTTGGGCTCCCATTGGACCCAGCTGATGTCCGTCAGAGTAGCTGTAGTACTTTAGGACCATTTGTTCCCTCTTATGAGTGAGGAAGTATGATGGGGTAGTTAAACAGCGGCTGGAGCCTGGCTCTGCCACTTATGGGCTGTGTGTCATTGGGGAAGTCCCTTAACTTCTGTGACCCTCTAGCAAGAGAGGGTGATAAGAGCTCCTACCTTATAGAATAGTTAGGAGGATTAAATGAGTTACTATTAATGACTAGCACATAGTGAGTGTTAGCTGTTTTTATATACATCTGTCCATCTGTCACTCTAGTAATAGCCATTGACCACCTTGAGCTTTTCATCTCTGTATTGCAGCACTTAAGGCAGGAAGGGGCACAGAGCAGGGCACCTACTTAAAACCCCTCAGCAGCTCTCCACTGCCCCCCAGGGAAAAAGCCCAATTCCCAACCTGCCTCCTGCCTCACCAGCCTCTACTCTCCACTCCACACCCCTCAGATCCTACGAGCCAGCCTACAAAATGAACTTCTGGGGGCCAGACTATCGCAGGCATTGACCTTCTCCAGACCTTTGCTCTGTGACATTCTGTTTCCTCTGAATAGTGAAGTTCTGAACCAGAGCCACATTCACGGTGAGGCAGCTTGAAGGAGAGCAAAGATGGGTAGAGCCAGGCTCACTCTCTGTGTGGGTACATCACTGTGGACCAGGACGTATGTCACCCCCAAACTGCCATCAGGATCTTCCTTCACTTGAATGGCTTCCCACAGAGCCTACTGGCACAGTAAGGGACCCCTCACCCCGTGGAGCTGTTGGTCCTCCAGGACAGCTTTTGCAGTATGTCCCTATGCCTTCTCAATGCAGACACACCCAACTAGTCCAGTTAATTTTGGACTATTGTAAAGCTGAATCAACACTGATCAGACCTGAGGATATTGGCCAAGGACATCCTGGTTTCTCTTACATTCTAAGTGAGCTCTCTGAGGTCAGAGACTCTGTCATCTCCACATTCCGGACCACTCAGATTCTTCACTCAGAGTCATGAACTTGAGAGCTACTCCCCAAACCTCACTGTTGATTTTGATAAACTGGAAGCCCCCAGTTTGGGGTGAAATGAAAAATGTCCTTTGCACTGAGAATAAATGAGATTATATGGCCCTTTATGGCAACTTTTTTTTTTTTTTTTTTTTTGCGGTATGCGGGCCTCTCACTGTTGTGGCCTCTCCCGTTGCGGAGCACAGGCTCCGGATGCGCAGGCCCAGCGGCCATGGCTCACGGGCCCAGCCGCTCCGCGGCCTTTATGGCAACTTTTAATCACTACTTTATTTTAAAAAATTTAAAGTACCGTGTAAGTCTTTTAGCTTTCCAGGGAATTTAGGCTTCCAAAAGCTGTTTGCTAATGCAGATGCTTATATTCTGAGTGGGACAGCAGTGCCATCTAGTGGCCATCTTGTGTAATGCAGGAGCTCCTCCCTGTTGCTGTGCCCGTCCTACTGATCTTGAACACAAAGTCTCACAAGTATAGAAACATGTCTTCCCTAAACCATTTGGATATGCTGACTTTTTCCCCCTTGGTCCAACATCTGTTAACCTTTTGAAGGATTAAAGTTTCATAGAATTTCTTGGAGAAAAATCCTCTAAAAGTGTGGTCCAGGGACCCCCACAGGGGGGTTCTCAAGAGACTTATAGGGGTTCTGCAAGGTCAAAATTATTTTTATAATATTAAGACATTAGTGGCCTTTTTATTCTTATTCTTTCATGAGTGTACACTGTAGTTTTCCGGGGGCTACATGACCTGTAACAAGCAAAGGCAGATATGAGTATTGAGCTAGAACTGATCTGTCTATTAAGCCAGATATTAAAAGAGACTTGCAAAGTTGCAAAAGCAATGCCACTTTTTGGGGGGTTTTGTTTTAGCAGTAATTTTTCTTAAAATTATGTTATTTACATTAATATATAATGGGTTTATTATTGTTATTTTAAATTAATTTTTAAAGTTTCTGTTTTAATTCGGAAAATGGTTAAGTATTGAGAGATCTTACCCACCCATGCGAACAAAAGCTTTTTGGGGTTCTCTATAATTTTGAGTGTAAAGGGGCACTAACTAAAAAGTTTAAGAACCACTGATTTGGGGGCTTCATTGAAATGTCAAGCTGTGTTACTGTCACCATTTCTGGACTGAATGGTACACAGGGAAGATCCAGGAGGCCACTGATGGCAGGGCACAACGTATGTGGGTCTATTTTTCTGGGGGGAGGTACCTAGCTTCCATTAGGTTTCAAAGTTATCTGTGGCACTGTCCCCCCCCACGCCCCCCACAAAGGTTAGGAACCACTTGAAAGTGGACATAGCCTAGACTTGGAGCTCTCATCCTAATCTGTCTGTGCTTTCAAGAAGGAAGAGGTGGATACAAGATCATTCAGAACCCCTGTAGGAACTATGGAGAAATCAGATAAATCTCCCCTTTCATTACTTGACAGTTTCACAGGTCATGAAAGATTGCTTCTTTGTGATTTATCCCTTGCCTTGTCCATAAGAGTACTTAACCAACTAATAAGAAAAACGTAACCTACACCCTGGGGTAACAGTAGGAGACAAGCCTGAAATTATAATGCTTTTCTAAACGTTTCTCTATGCTGTTGGCCTTCCAAATATCAGATTACTGATTTATCAATTCCATTGCTTTTTATTTTTCTATTTTCTAGTTCATTAATTATTTTCCTTGGTGACATGTTTTAAACATTTTATTAGTTTTTAGGAATAAATCATTTAACGCTACTCATTTTCCCTTTAGGCGCAGCTTTGGCTATGTCCTGTTTTTATATTAAATGTTTTAATTTCCAGAAACTTCAAAATAATCTATGATTGGAGTTTTAATTCTCTCACCCCAAAATCGAGAGAGGTTTTATAAATTCCTATTTTCTTTTAAAAAATACTTCATTATTAATCTCTAGTTCCATGAATTTTTATAACAACTTTACTGAGATAAAACCATACCATAAAATTCACCCTTTGAAAGTGTACAGTTCAGTGGGTTTTAGTATGTTTAGAGTTAGATAGTAATCACAACAATCTGATCGTAGAATATTTGTATCACCCCAAAAAGAATCACTGTGTCCATTCACCATCACTCCCCAAAACCCACAACTCCCCCACCTAGTCCAGCCACATTTAACCTTTCTAACCCTAGAGATTCTCTTTTAAGGACACTTCATATAAATGGAATCATACAAGTTGTGGCCTTTTGTGTCTGGTTTCTGTCACTTAGCATAATGTTTAAGACTTATCCATGTAGTACAGATCATGGTTTTGGTTAGCATTTCCCTGTTGACTAATGATGCTGAGTCCATTGCATTTTAGTCAGAGATTATGACCAGATTTTAGAACATGATTTTTCTTTGCAGTTTAATATGTGATCAATGAAATGTACTATGAATTACAGAAGGGAAAAACTGTTTTTTGTAAGATGCAATGGTTAGTTTTCTCTGGAGAACCCTGACTGATACATAATGTATATATTTTTATATACCTATTTAATTTTTCCTTATTATTTACCTGTTTAGTTTATTAAAGACACAAAACGTATCAAAATCTTTTACTGCTGTTGTATTTCTGCTTCTTCTCTTATATCTAACATCTTTTCCTTAAATACACTGAGGTAGTATTATTTGTCACATAAAGGTTTATGATAGTTTCAGCTTTGAGAACTACATCCTTGTTAATGAAATGGTTATTTTTTGGGTAAAAATGTTCATAAAAATTAAGTTTTGTCTGATATTGATGGTGTTCACCATCAGTATATTGAAACTATCACTGATATTGCTATTGATTGATATTGATATACTGATACTATCACTGATATTTTTTCTTGTTAGTTGTATTTGCATAAAATACTTTTGTCATGTTTGATTATAAATTTTAATGCTACCTTGCATTAAATAATTCTCTGATTTAAGAAAAACTGCATGCTGCTTAACTCAATCTAAATGTCTTTGTCTTTTAATGGAGGAATTAATCTAATTTACATTTATTTCTATAAATTGTAAATTTGGTCTTAATTCTTTTGTGGTGGTCTTAATCCTTTAAAAAAATTTTCGTTATTTGTTTTCAGCCGTTCGATAAACTACATTTTCTCTGCACTTATAATTTATAGTTTTTGAAACATATAAACAGTTCCTAATTATATCATTGGTTTCCAAGAAATTTTTTGAAAGCATTCTGTTAACTTGTATTTCTTTAAAATTAGAGAGAATTCAACAGTATTTTTGAAGTCCTCTCATTTGACACGATTTTTCTCCACTCCGCCCTTCAACCAGCACCAACTTCTAGATTGTTGTTAACAATACCTTGGCATTTTTTGTATAATGCTGTTATGCTATTTTATATTTTGATGTTGTATTTTAAATAATCATTTTACATTTTCATAAAATTTTACAATCAGACCTGGAACAGGCATTTAGACAGCTCTATTTTAACTGGATTAAGAAGTCATTGCTGTTTCATTCCTGTCCTGATTTCCCTAATCTTGAACTTTAGTTTTGCTCCCTCATTCATTTGGGGCAAATCTCCAAGTAGCTATTAAAGAAATATACATGAGTAGGACCTTTTCTGAATGACTAAATATCTGAGAATATCCTTATTTTGCTGACATATAAGAAAGTTTAGCTGTGTACAAAATTTTCTAGATGTGCTCCATCATTTTCTGGAATTTATGATTATAAAGGAAAAGTATAATGATTAATCTGTTTTATTAGACAAAGTGAAGTAAGATAATACATAAATGCTACTCAGCAATAAACATACCTAATGCTTTGATATTACCATTTTCTGATTATCTTATGCCTATGAATTGTTCTTCATTTCTCAGATGACATTGACTGTGATGTGTACCGTTAATTTAATAACAGCTTTTGGGGGAAATCGATGTGGAAGGATATAAAAGTTGTCTTTATTTATTAATTTTTGCTAGCAGATAATAAAACACATTGGTCCATATAATATTTTAATATTAAAATCAGAGTTTTCATCTAAGCCCTCTCATCTAAGTTTTAAAAATTATTATAAAACATTTTAGCCATTAGCAATCATGTATAAAATTATAGTAGTTTTATGCTGTTTAAAACTATATTCATAACATTGGTCTTTTTGGCACCATTAGGATTAATAGCATAATTTCAAAGCACCTCAAGGAATGCCAGGATTTTGTCTACATTTCCTATTTGGAAATTTTTATTATTTTAAAAATTATATTATTTGACAGGACCTAAGTGATACCAGTTCTTCCAAACACATGAATTGGCCATACCTTACTCCTCTGGTTTTGAAAGTTCTATTTAGTACAAGGGATTTGGCAATATAATTTTTATTGTATCATCTAGTATATGATATGCAGTCTTCTATTTATAAGATAACTTTTTATTTCAATGCTTTCATCATTCAAATATCTTTTTAGGACATTTTATACAACTATAGGAAAGGAAAAAATTCTCTTTTTCCTCAACACTTCTAAGCTCTTGGCCTGTAACAAAAGTTAGATTAACAAGAGAAAAGCATACAAATTTATTTAGTATAAGTTTTATGTGACACAGGAGCCTTCATAAGGAAATGAAGTCCCAAAGAAGTGCTTAAACCTGAGTGTTTTTATGCTAGGTTTGATGAAGACTAGAAAGTTGTGGGAAAATGTGCTAAGGCAAAAAAAAAAAAAAAGGTATAAACTAAGTGTAATAAACTGGGGGAAATAGGAAGGCCTGCCTGTTCATTCAGATTCCTCTCCACATTCCTGTGTCTTAGGAAATAAGGATGATCCTTTCCTCCAGGTATAGGGAGGCCACCTCTCACATGAGGGCCTTATGAGCTTTCAGAGAAAGATCAGAAAATCCTTCCTGCACCTGCACAAATCCCTTCAGCTTGAAATATTCATCGTGACATATTTTAGGATATTGTGTCCTGAAACCTGTCACAATAAAGAGGCATCCCGAAGAAGCTAAAAGTTCAAGGGACTTGACAGCATTATACCAATGGAACGGTTAGTGTTATACTGATGCAAATAACTACATCGAATTGTCACTTCAGTTGTTAAGTTATAGTCTGTAGTTCAGCTCACACCTGGAAAATCACTGACAACCACACCACAACTTACTATTCCACCTGACAACTGTAGGTAGTCTTTTAATATCAACTGCACATACATTTAATTTGGAAAGATAAAGATGTTTTCAGACTTAGGAAATAGATTATAAACAACCAGTTGACATTACGCTTTTGGTCATTTTTTAAAAGGTTGCTGCTATTAGGATCTTGTATATACCTTTTTATACTTGTCTAAACATTTCCTTCAGATAAAAGGACTAAAAGATCATTGAGCAAAGAGTGAAAGGAATATTTAAAGCTTCAATACACATTGTCAAATTGCTGTCTAGAAAATTTGTCTGAATTTATTTTCCTGACCAGAATTGAGAGTGCATATTTCCCTGTGTCCTTGCTAAAATTGGCTTTGTCATTTTTTTATATGGTAGATCTGCTGGGCAAAAATGAAAACTTATTGTTTTAATTTACATTTTTGATGTCTAGTAAGTTTGAACATTTTTCATAAGTTTCTTATTTTCTACTGAGTTGAAATACTATTGTATGTGTGAAGTACTAATGTGTAAAGTACTAATACTTTATCACCTATGTTAAAAAAAATAGATTCCCAATGTCCTACTGACATTCTGATTTACTCTTACTTTGATCACAAAGTTTTCAATTTTTTTTTTTTTTTTTTTTTTTTTTTTTTTTTTTTTTTTTTCTTTTTGCGGTATGCGGGCCTCTCACTGTTGTGGCCTCTCCCGTTGCGGAGCACAGGCTCCGGACGCGCAGGCCCAGCGGCCATGGCTCACGGGCCCAGCCGCTCCGCGGCATATGGGATCCTCCCAGACCGGGGCACGAACCCGTATCCCCTGCATCGGCAGGCGGACTCTCAACCACTGCGCCACCAGGGAGGCCCAAGTTTTCAATTTTAATGTAACAAAATCTATTAATCCTTCCCTTTATTCTTTTTCTTTGTTGTGATCCAGTCTGATTTTTCCCCACACTGGTTTCTTTTAAGATTTTCTCACTGCTGTCAACTTTTGGCAAATGTTAAAGATCCTGGGTGTAATTTTCTCTGTATTTATCTTGCTTGAAGTTTATAGTACTCCCTCAATGTGTGGCTCAAGATCTTTTCAGTTTAGGAAAATTATCAGCCGTTATCTCTTCAAATATTTTGTCTGCCCTCTTTCTCCCTATCTTCTCCTTGAGATTAAAATCACAAATATGTTAGACCTTTTTTTTACCATAATTTAGGTGTCTCAATTTTTTCTGTGATTTCATCATCTTCTCTTTTATTGATTCTTACCTTTTCCTCTTACCTATCTTATCTTCCATTTCAGCTATATCTAAACCCATTCAGTTTTAATTACATTTGTGTCTTTCAATTTTAGAATTTCCATTTGATTTTTTAGTTTTTCTGCCCAAATTTTCCTTCTTGTTTAATTCCATCAACATAGTAATCATAACTATTTTAAAGTCCATAATAGCTTCCCTTTTAATTCTCTTATCTGAATTTCCCATAGATCTATTTCTAATGTCTGTTTTAATTAGTTTTCAGTCAAATCTTGTGTTTCACATGCTTGGGTATATTTGACTGAGGGCTGGACATTGTTAATGAAAGACTGGATAGACATTTGAGGCTCTAGATGATATGCTCTTCCTTCAGAGATAGTTTATGTTTTCTTCTCATGGGCCGCTAGGCTAGGAGTACTAGCAATCCCAGATCACTTAATACCATTGGAAATTTAGATGATTTGAAGGTAGCTTTCTGTCCCTAGGGAACAGATCTATTCCTAATTCATGCTTATTCCTAGGGTGTAACCTTTCAGAGTCCCAGCTGAAAACCTGTACCCTTCTTTCTGGTTGAGCTCCTAACTCCCTGATTTTTCCCCTAGCCCTCTGGGTCTACAGCTCTACTCAGCATTTTATTCTCTCAGCACCTGCTTTTGAACTTGACAGTTGCCGTGGCAGGTACATGAAAGGTTGGGTTTTTCTCCTTTGCTTTCTTTTTCTCTCAGGATCTTAACCCCACAGATTCTCACTGCTTTGAAACTCTCCAATGCTTTCAAACAGATGAATTTTCTAGATTTTCTTGTTGTTCTTATCAAGAGAGAAAGTAACCTAGACTATCATTGCTGAAAATGTACCCACAGCCTGAGTTAAAAAATATTTTTCTTTGCTGTTAATTCTGTTTTCTTTGATGTCTGTAAGACTATATTTAGTTTAAAAAATTTGATCAGGCTATCTAGCTATGGGTTTCCTCTTAAAGTTATTAATTATATCTAAAGCCTGAATGCAAACACAGAGTAATTTTTTTCAGGTAATGGAAATGATTTTAAGATATTTCTTGGACAACTGCATTGGTTCCATTTACTCTGATCTTTCATCCAAGAATATCTATTATATTCATGTACTAGGCTCTCCATTTTCTACCATCCATATACATCATCTTCATGGTCAGCATTTTCCTCTATTTATCCTTTTAATCTGAATTCTGAATATCTTCCCATTTTTTCCAACTGTTTTAATTCTCTACAATCTCAATACTGCTCTTTATGTCTGTTAATTTTTTTTCTGTGATTTCATCATTCTCTTTTATTGATTCTTTCCTTTTTTATGGTAAATTTTAATTTGTAATATTTGTATTGCAATTTCCCTGCAAGCTTTTTTAGGTCTATTTTTAATCTCTTTTTTTTTTTTTGATGTTTTCTTTGCATCTATTCAGGTATCTAGTGACAGATACTTAAACAGCTTCCAAAGAGACTGTTTAATCTCATTTTATGATTCCCATCTCAGCTTTGTCTCCCTTTGTGACTTTTTTCCTCTTAATTCATAGAGTTCACATCTCTTAACTTTTTGAGGCTGTTGAATAATCTTGAAATAATCTAAATCCTGCAATAGACCATTCTCAAATATATGTTCATCCTTTGAGTCTTCCAGATGCCATTAGATAGCTTTTCTTTATGGAGACTCAATTTGCACACCTGTAACTTCTACTTGAGGAATCATCTTAAATATATATACATAGGGAATACTTTGAGTCCCAGAATTTATAAATAGCTCTTAGGATCAGCATTAGAAAATTTGGAACCAATAAAACAAGAATAAAATTGGGTGATTGCACTATATTCTTAAAGTTTCAATAATTGAATGGACCCCAAAGCCGCATTTCTATTTCTTTAAATTTTTGTAATACTCAAAACTACCTTAATGCCAGCAGCACATTTTAGTTTCTGTTACTTGTTCACCAGACACTTACACTATTGCAGTAATAATAAAAGGAACACAATATGAAAGGACATGTATCCTAATTTCTTACAGTATTAGTGAAGAAAAGAGAAGAAAAGGTATTAATGGAGAAAATATAATCTATTTGAAAGAGGTCTGAAGAGGGAATTGGGAATTATCCCACCTATTTCATCCAGAGAAACTATGTATACTGTAAAGTGAGTCAATTGATTTATCTTAACTTAATGCCAACTGTAGAGACACTAATTGTTTCAGCTCCTAAATTGCCTAAATTTTTATAATTGATTAATTAATTAATTTTTATTTTTGGCTGTGTTGGGTCTTCGTTGCTGCACACAGGCTTTCTCTAGTTGTGGTGAGCGGGGGCTACTCTTCATTGCGGTGCACAGGCTTCTCATTTTGGTGGCTTCTCTTGTTGCGGAACACGGGCTCTAGGCACACAGGCTTCAGTAGTTGTGGCTTGCGAGCTTAGTTGCTCCGCAGCAATGTGGGATGTTCCTGGAGCAGGGCTCGAACCCGTGTCCCCTGCTTTGGCAGGCGGATTCTTAACCACTGTGCCACCAGAGAAGTCCCCTAAATTGCCTAAATTTTGTGTGAGCTTTAATTGAAGATATATGAGGAACATCTTGCATTTGATATAAGAAAGTCCTTGTTTAACTTCAAGGTGGATTATCAATGCTATTATTTTCACTGTAATTATTATTCTCTTCTGTGATTCTCTAGGTCAATAGTCTATCAACTTCAGAGGACCAGTGAGAAAAATTCACAGAGAAGAATCTGTAAGGATTGATGCATAACATAACCTGTACACACCTAGATACCTTTTCCTTATACTTCTTGGTGTTTCCTTGAATGAGAAAAAAAAAACAGCTGATATTTGATAATTAAAACAACTTTCTCATGAATGAGATTTCTAAATTAAAGAAACTTATTATTTCTTTATATTTACATTTCTTGCCTCACTGTCTTTTTAAGTATACAAGTATTTTTCCTGCACTTCTTGGATTCTCTTCTAGTCCCATCATTAGATGTTATTTTGTCCATTTTAGCAAACATCAATGCCCAAGGTTACCCCTGAGAACATACGAAGTAATTATAACTCATGTTTTGGGGGAATCCACTGGTCACATGCAAGTTCAGAAACACACATGTGAGTGTACGCACATAGCAGCATTGTTGAGATGATTTGTTCCCTTAAAAGAATCTTAGGGCTTCCCTGGTGGCGCAGTGGTTGAGAATCTGCCTGCTAACGCAGGGGACACAGGTTCGAGCTCTGGTCTGGGAGGATCCCACATGCCGTGGAGCAACTACGCCCGTGAGCCACAACTACTGAGCCTGCGCTCCGCAACGAGAGAGGCCGCAATAGTGAGAGGCCCGCTCACAGCAATGAAGAGTGGCCCCCACTTGCCACAACTAGAGAAAGCCCTCGCACAGAAACAAAGACCCAACACAGCAAAAATAAATAAATTAATTACTAAACTCCTATCCCCAACATCTTCTTTAAAAAAAAAAAAAAAGAATCTTAGAAGTTTCCTTCCTTAGGTTCTATATTGTCAACCCATGAATATGTGATAATGAAAATCACTGTGAGAACTGTTATATAGCTTTTCCTTGCTTAGATGACATGCGTTTGACAGGATAGTGAAAGATTATGTGTCTTGCATTTTGCATGTTCTGTTTTATAGTAATGGAGATTAGGTGGAAGTTTTTCTTTTTAATTTCAAACCCTGACCCTTCTACCCTCTTGAAAAGGTATACAAAGAGCTCTCCTCATGAGCTATTAGCGCAGAGTTTTATGGTTCACTTTCCAAAGCAAATTGTCTTCCATAATTGCATGTTTTGGATATTTTAACATAGAAAATAGTCTTTAGTTCAAAGACTTGAAATAATTTAACTCCTAGTCTATGACCTAGTGTTTACTAAGTTGCATACCTACTGATTAAATAAAACTGCTGAAACAGAAATACTGTATTGCAGTAACTCAAAAATACGTGAGAGAAGAGAGATATTCTAGAAGAGGAGGCTTACTCGTTTGACCACATCCTCGGCTCTTACTTCTCTCTAAAATTTGGAATGGACAATTTAGTCTATTTCTTGGATTTAAGCTACTGGTCCCTAAATTTCTACTGAGCCATGGTGATCTTTGCTCACCAAGGAATTATTTTGAGAAAGCATGATGAGTGCTAACAAAATTCACCATCGTGGCTAGACCATTTCAGCAAACATCTACTGCACAAACTATATCTCAAACAACATGCCAGACAGTGCAGGATGAAAGGAATGAGAAAAACATGGTTCTTGCACCAACAGTTTTTCTCAGGACACAAAATTTTATTCAGAAAGGGGAATTCAAAGTAAAGTCTAGAAGACAACCAACCAAGCCGAGATGTTAAGGACCCTGGGTTCACAGAGGAACAAGGTCCTTAGTAATTACATAGCAACATGGGGCCCATGTGCTCAAGAAAACTTAGCCATAATCATAACTGACATTTGGGTAGCACTTTACAACTGATAAATATCTTGTCCCTGCATAATTATATTTTATCCATACAGTGACTCCCCCAGCTACATTACCCTGGGAAAGACATTTAACGTCTATGAGCCTTAGTTTCCTTTTCTGTAAGAATAGGTATTATAATAGTACCTGTCTCTTAGGGTTGTTCAGGAGATTAAGTATAGCACTTTAAATACTGGCACTGAAAATACAAAATATTGCTGAGAAAAATTAAAGAATACCTAAATAAATAGAGGGACGTACCATATTCATGGATTGGAATGGTCAACATTGTCAAGGTGTCAATTTGCCTCTAGGTGATCTATGTATTAAGTGTAATCCCAATCAAATTGTCAGATATTTTTTGGTAGAAATTGATAAGCTATTTTTATAATTTGTATGGAAATATAAAGGACCTAGAATAGCAAAGAAAATCTTGAAGAGTGAGGGTTCAAGGACCTAGTTTTAAAACTACAGTAATATAAAAACTATGTGGTATTGATGAAAGAATAAAATAGAGCAATGAAGTATAATAGAGTACAGGAATAGGTCCATGTAAGTACCATCACTTGATTTATGAAAAAGATACCATTATAAGCCAGTGGGGAAAGAATGGTCCTTTTAATAAATATCATTGAGTCAACTGGATTTCAATATGGAAAAAAAAAAGCTGCCTCACTTCACCTTGCACCATACATAAAAGTTAACTTAAGATGGACCATAGATAGACCTAAACATAAAATGTAAAATGATAACATTTCTAGAAGAAAGCATATGAGGACATCTTCATAAATCTTGGGGTAGGCAAATACTCCTAGGACACAAAAGTCAATAGCCATAAAAGAAAGAATATATTAATTGGACTTCCTTAAATTTAAGAACAATTAACAGTAAAAAGTCAAGACATGGGGAGAAGATATTTGCCTATATATATATATCTGTAGCAACAGACACATATCTAGAATATATAAAGAAATCCTATAAACTAATAAAATAATACAAGCAACAAAATTAAAGAAACAAAAGACCTGAACTTCAAAAGGGGGCTATGCAACAGGCCAACAAACATAGAAAAATTTACTCAGCACTGTAAGTTATCAGGAAAATGTAAATTAAAGCCACAACAAAATACCACTGTACCCCTATCAGAATGGCTGAAATTAAAAAGACTAACAATACCAAGTGTTGGTGAGAATACAAAGCAACTGGCACTCTCAAGTATTGCTGTTGGGCCTGCAAGTTAGTATAATTATGTTGGAAAACCACTCGTCAGTCTCTACTAAAGGTAAACATATATAAATCCAATATCCAGCACCTTCCATCCTGAGTATCTACCTAAAAGAAATGAAAGCATGTCCATGAAAAGACTTTCACTAGAATGGTCATAGCAGCTTTATAATAGAAAAATCTGGAAACAATCCAAATGTCTGTTATCAACAGAATTCATAAAGCTTATTGATATAGTGAAAGAGTATACAGGAATAAAAGGACAAATTACTGTTACATGCAACATGGATGAATCTCACAGACATATGTTTAATGAAAAGAGCCAGAAAAAAGAAAAGAATGCATCTTCTATGAATCCACTTATATAAAGGTCTTGAGTTGGTATAACTCATCTACTGCAACAGAGGTCAAATAGTGGTTACCTTTGGAGGTTACTGCTTGGGAGGAGGAGTGCTGATATTGTTTTATATTTTGATCTGGATAGTGGTTTCATGAGTGTATAGATACGTAAAAATTCTCTAAGCTTTACACTTAAAATTTGTGTACCTTATTGTAGGTATGAATATGTATATTTACATACACATATACATATATAAACTTACATGTATAAATATATACACATACTTAGCAGTGTCTGGTACATAGTGAGTACTAAATAAATGTTAGCCATTTTCATTATTATTATTATTAAGACACCCCATGGAGTAAAGAGCAAGCAACATTATCTCATTTCAGAGATGACAGAGGTGAAGTTTGGCCATATATTCAAGTACTCTTCTAAGCCTATAGAACTGACAAGGGGAGAAGCTGGAGTTTGAGCCAAGTCTTCTGACAATTGATCTAAGGCATGAATGCCTTGCCTCGCCAGTGCTCTTTCAACAGTGACTGGAGCTCCTTCTCTCTGCTGCTTCCTACCTGTCAGGACATGCTTTCTACCTTCCCTGCATGGGTGCTGGGAGACTTCAAGTTCAGTTCAGCTGATTAGGGGAAGCAGGCCCCAATAAGAGCAAGTACACCCGAGCTTTGGACAGACTGCCTCCCAGTAATCGGTGACAAATTAAAGATGTATTTACAACTATGTACAGACTGCTTAGAACGATGTATTACTATAATTATTCACAATTACTAACTGGGTATATTATGAGCCCAGAACACAAGGATTGAGAAATAGGGGGTTTTGTACAGTACGTGCAAGAGATGCCCCTACTTCTGGTATTCCCAGTCCTGAAGATTGCTGTGCTCAGGCAGAGGAGAGAAACAAGCAGAGGGGAAAAGGTAACTCCATTATAAGATTGCTTCTTGATTCCTTGTCTGTGATGCCATTTTCATTTTTTAAAAGTACAAGTATGGCTACTATTATTCAGTATAATGTGAGCTGAACAAATCTTATGGGTAGTCATAGGTGTTACCAGAGTTTGCCCGGGCAGCTCTCCGTGTCCAGGGGAAGAGCCTCCTGAGGACAGACAGAGGCCCTGAAGTGGGAGCATGGCTGTTTTTTAAGGAATGTCATGGGGAGCAGTGAGGCTGGGGCAGGTGATGAGGGGGAGACTCGGAGGAGATGAGGTCGCGTATGAGCCAGAGCATGCACCAAGCAGTATATTTTAAAAAACACTAAAAGAAAGGAACTTCTGAGAACTCTCTATTTTCAGAGTCCTGTAATTAAAAGGTGTTGGGGAGGGAGAGGAACTGGGGCTGGATAGATATGTACCCCTGTGGTGTGCTATTGTTTAGAAACAAAGCACCATGCTGGGAATGACTTGATGAGCTCTGAACTAAGGAGTAGATTATTTAAAAATTCAATGTAGGTATTGAACTATCCTGCCCAAGATCCCTGGGCCTCATGGCACCACTGCTGGTTGGTCAAGTTTCTGTTCTCACATAGCTTCAGCCAGAAAACATTCTTTCTCATCATATTCTTTCTCTCTCTCTCATATTCTCTCTCTCCCCCCCGTCTCTTCCCTCCCTCCCTGAATCAGACAGAGAAGGTACAGAATTTATTTTTGCACTTTCGTGGCAAGGCTGAGTTATTTTTATCTTTATAAATTATTTCCCATTCTTTAAAAAATATCTTTATATTTAATGAGATGTATTTCTAAGTGACTAGAGTTATACATATTTCAGTAGGCACCCTCAAGGCCATCTGAGAGCCTAGCTTGGCAGGAGGTTTTCCTCATTCTCTTTGTTCCTGTTCTGGGTGTGGCCCCAGAAGCCAGGTAGTAACTGAGCTCCGGGAGAGACAGAAAATGGAAGAGTTACATGGGGGGGTGGGGAGTGGAGGTGGGAGAGAGACTCTGCCTTCCTAGTCCCATTCTAGATTGCTTTTGTTAGCCAATACCTTTGTAATAGCTGGGGTCAAATTTCAATGGAGTCTGGGGTAGAAGAGGGCAGTAAGATGCCTCTCAGTCCTCAGGCAACCATTTTTTACAGCTGCTGTGTAGAGATCTTATACTAGAATAAGTTGAAAAGGAAATCCCAGGTCTTCCCAGCCAGAGTAAACATGACATCCATATCTTCATAGGTATTTCCAGTTATGGGTTGAAAACACTTTGATGCATATGCAAACCTCTGGATTTTATAAAGGGAGCTGCCTTAAATAGGAAATCTGGGAAAAGCCAGCTATGGCTTTCCAAGGTAGGAAAAAGAAACAGGGAGAATAGTAAGTATGAATAAAAAGTTAAAATGATGACAACAATAGCTAAACAGAACAGCTAGCAATTATGATGTTCTCATTATGGTCTGAATAGTGAGCTACAGTCCTTACCTATATTATCCCATTTAACCTTGCAGTCACTATGAAACAACTATTATTATCTCCATTTTTCAGAAGAGAAAACTGAATTTTAGAGAGGTCAGGTAACAAGTCCAATTCCAAACAGCTCAGGGGCATCGGAGGTCTGACGGCTCCAAGTCTTCAGATAAAAGGGAAATAGAAGGCAAAGAAATGGGAAGACATTGGGAGAAGCAGAGAGAATGTGACAGGTAGGAAGCAATACAGTAAGCAAGTTCTATATGCATGGTAAAAGAAAGAAAACTATTTGGACTTATAAAATGAATAAATGACCTCTAAGCTTCCTTCCTGTCCTAAGGTCAAATCATTCCCTCTTCTCTCATGTTTCATTTACTCTCTTGGATCCATCTACCTGTTCTATCATTTACCTTCATCTCTAGAGGTGGTGCCCACACCTAAATCATTGCAACTCAGTACTGGACATTTGGGAAGCTTTAAAAATCTAAGATCAGGTAGAACAGTAGAGTAAATATTACTAATATATATACTAATACTAATAGAGTATATAATACAATTCCTGGATTGAGCACACAAGCAGGAAGGTCTGCCCCATTCCAAGTTTACTATAGGTCGACGGGTTGCAAAAATGGTATCTCTATGGGCCACTTTTCCAGAGTTGGCCATAGGCTGGTGACTCTTCCTGGTGATATGACTGGTAGGAGGAGGTACACTGGCATTATAGCTCTAAGATATCCCCTCCCAGCTTTTACTTTTCTGTCTTTGACTAGGTTGAAAGGCATATTTGGGGGAGGGCATATTTTTATTAGCATCTTTTGAAGATCTTCTTGATATTCTAACTTTGGTTCTTGAGAATTTCAACCCAAGAGCTAAGTCTTAGATTTGTCTATTACTGAAGGCGAAAAATAAAAGTTATTTGCATTGGAAGTGCTGTACACATGTCTGGAAAAATGACTTCTCTCTCATTCTACCCTTTCTATTTCCCCTTTTGCCACTTCTTCCTCTTCTACCCACTCCTTCAAGTAGGGTATTGTAACTCTTGAGGGCAAGAACATGTAATTTATCTTTGTATCAAAAAGGCACCTAGTGCTGTGCCTGTAACATGTAGATGCTCAGTATTTGCTTGTAGGATGAATGGACGGATGGACGGATACACTGAGACTGGACAAAGAAAGGAGATTGAAAATTTCCTAACTTTACCACCTACCAGCTATGTGAATGAGGCAATTTGTCATCTTTCAGACAGAATTTCGTACCTTCCAGAAGTAGAAATTGCACCCGCCTCAACATTTGTTAAGAGCCAATGAGATAATCTTCAAAAAACACTTTAAACAGTGCTTAGTGTTACTAACCTGCCAATAAGCATTACCTAGTTAAAGAAAAATAGTTAAATTTGGGAGAGAGAAAATTCAAGGAGCTCATGGTAGATGACAGTAAAACACAAGGTCTTTTATACAAGTTGAGGTTTAGAAAATCTGAGAATTCCATGAGGTAGGGTCAATAAGAACCCAAAATCTGGTACCTAGCGAAGACAGGGAGAGTAAGGAGTTAGTTGGGAGGCTAGGATCTGATTGTGGGTCAGAAGGTTTGGGCAATAAAATTGATAAAACATTAGCCAGACTCATCAAGAAAAAAAGGGAGAAGACTCAAATTAATAGAATTAGAAATGATGGTGGCCTCGTAGAATGAGTTTGGGAGTATTCCTCCGTCTGCTATATTTTGGAAGAGTTTGAGAAGCATAGGTGTTTGTTCTTCTCTAAATGTTTGCTAGAATTCACCTGTGAAGCCATCTGGTCCTGGGCTTTTGTTTGCTGGAAGATTTTTTTTTTTTTTTTTTTTTTTGCTGTACGCGGGCCTCTCACTGCTGTGGCCTCTCCCGTTGCGGAGCACAGGCTCCGGACACACAGGCTCCGCGGCCATGGCTCGCGGGCCCAGCCGCTCCGCGGCATGTGGGATCTTCCGGGATCGGGGCACGAACCCGTGTCCCCTGCATCGGCAGGCGGACTCTCAACCACTGCGCCACCAGGGAAGCCCTGCTGGAAGATTTTTAATCACAGTTTCAATTTCAGTGCTTGTGACTGGTCTGTTTATATTTTCTATTTCTTCCTGGTTCAGTCTAGGAAGTTTGGGCTTTTCTTAGAATTTGAACATGTCTTCAGGGTTGTCCATTTTATTGGGATATAGTTGCTTGTAGTAATCTCTCATGATCCTTTGTATTTCTGCAGTGTCAGTTGTTACTTCTCCTTTTCCATTTCTAATTCTATTGATTTGAGTCTTCTCCCTTTTTTTTCTTGATGAGTCTGGCTAATGGTTTATCAATTTTGTTTATCTTCTCAAGGAACCAGCTATTAGTTTCATTGGACCAGCTTTTAGTTTCATTGATCTTTGGTATTATTTCCTTCATTTCTTTTTCATTTATTTCTGATCTGAGATTTATGATTTCTTTCCTTCTGCTAACTTTGGGGTTTTTTTTTGTTGTTGTTCTTCTTTCTCTAATTGCTTTAGGTGTAAGGTTAGTTTGTTTATTTGAGATATTTCTTATTTCTTGAGGTAGGATTGTATTGCTATAAACTTCCCTCTTAGAACTGCTTTTCCTGCATTCTATAGGTTTTGAGTCTTCGTGTTTTCATTGTCACTTGTTTCTATGTATTTTTAAATTTTCTCTTTGATTTCTTCAGCGATCTCTTGGTTATTTAGTGGTGTATTGTTTAGTCTCCATGTGTTTGTATTTTTTACAGATTTTTTCCTGTAATTGACATCTAGTCTCATAGCGTTGTGGTCAGAAAAGATACTTGATATGATTTCAATTTTCTTAAATTTACCAAGGCTTGATTTGTGACCAAAGATAGGATCTATCCTGGAGAATGTTCCACGAGCACTTAAGAAGACAGTGTATTCTGTTGTTTTTGGATGGAATGACCTATAAATATCAATTAAGTCATCTTATTTAATGTGTCATTTAAAGCTTGTGTTTCCTTATTTATTTTCATTTTGGATGATCTGTCCATTGGTGAAAGTGGGGTGTTAAAGCCCCCTACTATTATTGTGTTACTGTCAATTTCTGCTTTCATGGCTGTTAGCATTTGCTTTATGTATTGAGGTGCTCCTATGTTGGGTGCATAAATATTTACAATTGTTATGTCTTCTTCTTGGATTGCTCTCTTGATCATTATGTAGTGTCCTTCTTTGTCTCTTGTATAGTCTTTATTTTAAAGTCTATTTTGTCTGAAATGAGAACTGCTACTCCAGCTTTCTTTTGATTTCATTATGTAGTGTCCTTCTTTGTCTCTTGTAATAGTCTTTATTTTAAAGTCTGTTTTGTCTGATATGAGAATAGCTACTCCAGGTTTCTTTTGATTTCCATTTGCATTGAACGTCTTTTTCCAACCCCTCATTTTCACTCTGTATGTGTCCCTAGGTCTGAAGTGGGTCTCTTGTAGACAGCATATATACTGGTCTTATTTTGGTATCCATTCAGCCAGTCTATGTCTTTTGGTTGGAGCATTTAATCCACTTACATTTAAGGTAATTATTGATATGTATGTTCCTATTACCATTTTCTTAATTGTTTTGGGTTTGTTTTTGTAGGTCTTTTCCTTCTCTTGTGTTTCCTGCCTAGAGAAGTTCCTTTAGCATTTGTTGTAAAGCTGGTTTGTTGGTGCTGAATTCTCTTAACTTTTGCTGGTCTGTAAAGGTTTTAATTTCTCCATCAAATCTGAATGAGATCCGTGCTGGGTAGAGTAATCTTGGTTGTAGGTTTTTCCCTTTCATCATTTTAAATATGTCCTGCCACTCCCTTCTGACCTGCAGAATTTCTGCTGAAAGATCAGCTGTTAACCTTATGGGATTCCCTTGTATGTTATTTGCTGTTTTTCCCTTGCTGCTTTTACTATTTTTTCTTTGTATTTAATTTTTGATAGTTTGATTAACATGTATCTTGGTATGTTTCTCCTTGGATTTATCCTGTATGGGACTCTCTGTGCTTCCTGGACTTGACTATTTCCTTTCCCACCTTAGGGAAGTTTTCAACTATAATCTCTTCAAATATTTTCTCAGACCCTTTTTATTTCTCTTCTTCTTCTGGGACCGCTATAATTAGAATGTTGGTGTGTTTAATGTTGTCCCAGGGGTGTCTGAGACTGTCCTCAATTCTTTTCATTCTTTTTTCTTTATTCTGCTCTGCAGTAGCTGTTTCCACTATTTTATCTTCCAGGTCACTTCTGCATTCTTCTGCCTCAGTTATTCTGCTATTGATTCTTTCTAGAGAATATTAAATTTCATTTATTGTGTTGTTCATCATTGCTTTTTGCTCTTTAGTTCTTCTAGGTCTTTGTTAAACATTTCTTGTATTTTCTCCATTCTATCTCCAAGATTTTGGATCATCTTTACTATCATTACTCTGAATTCTTTTTCAGGTAGATTGCCTATTTCCTCTTCATTTGTTTGGTTTGGTGGGTTTTTACCTTGCTCCTTCATCTGCTGCATATTTCTTTATCTTCCCATTTTGCTTAACTTACTGTGTTTGGAGTCTCCTTTTTGCAGGCTGCAGGTTTGTATTTCCCATTGTTTTTGGTGTCTGCCCCCAGTGGGTGATGCTGGTTCAGTGGCTTACGTAGGCTTCCTGGTGGAGGGAACTGGTGCATTTGTTCTGGTGGGTGGGGCTGGATCTTGCCTTTCTATTGGGCAGGGCCAAGTCTGGTGGTGTGTTTTGGAGTGTCTGTGAACTTACTATGATTTTAGGCAGAGTCTCTGCTATTGGGTGAGGTTGTGTTCCTGTCTTACTAGTTTTTTGGTATGTGGTGTCCAGCACTGGAGCTTGCTGGCTGTTGGGTGGAGATGAGTTTTAGCATTGAGACGGAGATCTCTGGGAGATCTCTTGCCGATTGACATTACATGGGGCTGGGATGTCTCTGGTGGTCCAATGTCCTGAACTCGGATCTCCCACCTTAGAGGCTCAGGCCTGACACCTGACCAGATCACCAAGACCCTGTCAGGCACAAGGCTCAGAATAAAAGGGAGAAAATAAAGAAAGATAAAAAGAAAGAAAAATAAATAAATAAATAAATATATTAAAATAAAAAAATAAGAATAATAAAAAAAGAAGAGAGCCACCAAACCAATAAACAAATCTACCAATGATAACAAGCACTAAAAACTATGCTAAGATAAACATAAAAATCAGAAAGAAATCAGTCTCAGACAGCCGACCCCAAGTCTACAGTTGCTCCCAAAGTCCACCACCTCAATTCTGGGATGATTTGTTGCCTATTCAGGTATTTCACATATGCAGGGTACATCAAGTTGATTGTGGGGATTTAATCCACTGCCCCTGAGGCTGAAGGGAGAAATTTCCCTTTCTCTTCTTTGCTCTCACAGCTCCTGGGGTTCAGCTTTGGTTTTGGCCCAACCTCTGCATGTAGGTCGCCCTCAGGCATGTGTTCCTGCCCAGACAGGATGGGGTTAAAGCATCGGCTGATTAGTGGGCTCCTGCTCATTCAGGCGGAGGGAGGGAGGGAGACGTAGTTATAATTGGAATGCAGGGTGAGCCTGCAGCGGCAGAGGCCTGCGCAAGCACTTAATCCTTAACAAAACAATGTAATTTCAGTCCAAGACCAAGGAGTAAAGCTCCTCTCATAATACAGCTGGAAACAAGCTTTATATCTTTAGGGGGATGGCCCCTCATTTTCTTGTTCTTGTAGACTTTGACCTAGGAAATATTTGGATATTTGCTATTTCTAGGTATTACGTCATTATAAAGGACTTCAGCAATGAATAGTAAGCCCACAGTTGCCAGTCTAACATGGGAAGAGCTTAGAAGTTGTCACTCCTGTCCTCATTAGAAAAAAAAATGGAAAAAAACTGAAAATCAATCACTCTTCCAACGATCAGAGAATAGAGGTCACAGGGCAAACTGCCACCCTGAAAACTGAAAAGACATGTAAATACAAAGAATCACAGCTTGCTTGGAACAGAAGCTGCTGCAAGAACCAGTTAGGAACATTTAAGAGTAAATGACTAATGCTGGAGACTGAACAAGGACTAGAAAGATAAAACTCCTGGGGGCCCAACTTTAAGGGGAGAGGGTCCCTATACTTTCATGAGTTTTACCTCCAGAAGTCCCACCAGGTTTGGGGGTGAATAGTGAAGAAATATTCCCCCATGCGTCTCGCATGAAGAGATAAAGCAAACATCAAAACCAGACTCAGATAAGGCAGAGGTTTTGGAATGATCAAACTGGGAATTTAAAACAACCATGATTAATATGTAAAAGGCCCTAATGGAAAAAGCAGACATCATGCAAGAGCAGGTTGGAAATGGAAACAGAGAGATGGAAACTCTGAGAAATAATTTTAAAATGCTAGAGATATAAAGCACGATACAAGAAATGAAGAATGCCTTTGATGATCATCAGGAGACTAGACATGGCCAAGGAAAAATGAGTGAGTTTGAAGATATGTCAATAAAAAATTTTCAAACTGAAAAGCAAAGAGAAAAAGATTCAAAATAGAGCAGGATTTCTAAGAACTGTGGAACAATTATAAAAGCCATAACATATACATAATAGGAATACTAGAAAGAGAAGAAAGAAACAGAAGAAGTAGTTGAAGTAATAATGTCATTCCAAAATTAACGACAGACACCAAACCACAGGTCTAAGCAACTCAGAGAATACCAAGCAGGATAAACAAACAAACAAACAAACTCCACCAAAAACTCTACCTAGGTATATTATATTCAAAGTGCAGAATATCAAAGACAGTCTTTTTTTCTGGCAGTGCTGCATGGCTTGCAGGAACTTAGTTCCCCAACCAGGAATTGAACCTGGACCCTCAGCAGCAAAAGTGCGGAGTCCTATCCCCTGGACCGCCAGAGAATTCCTGGGAAAGTCTTGTAAGAAGTGAGGATGGTGGGGAAAACATCCTACCTATAGAGGAAGAAGGATAAAAATTATATTGGACTTCTCTTCAGAATCTGTGCAATAAGAAGAGAGTGGAGTGAAATATTTTTAGTGTTGAAAGATGCCCATAATCTAGAAAGGGAGAAAACATGTAAGCAAAGGATTATAGTGTGTGTTCAATGATAGGACAGAGGAAGAAATGTTTAACTGTTAGTTGAAGTCAGACACATGAGAGGATGGCTACAGCAAGTAGAAGAAAGAAAAGGAAATATAGGCAAAAAGACTAGCTTATTAAATGAACAGAGTTATATAAGAGTTTGATGTACCCTTTTTTATTTCCTCAAGTCTTATTTTTTTCTCCACTGGTACCACCTCCATGGAACAACACAAAAGAACATCTTCTGCAATGGCGTGGATACTTATGGAGGAGCTTGTGACCAGCTAAGTGGGGCCGAGTGTTAACCAGACAAAGCCACCAGGTTGACCCTTTCACAATCAATACCCAGTTGTCTGGGTTCTGTAATTCTGGTAATGCTGGAGAATTCAGGGAGTGGCTATGGTTGAGAACTGATAAAGTTGAAGGTCAAGGTCACAAGGGATTCTGGTGAATACATGGTATATAGTGAATGAACACATGGTATATAGTGAAAAGCAGAATAAGTAAGGTTGGGAGTAGGGAGGATGGGCTGATAGATCTAGGGAGGTCAGAGAACTGAGGTCATGATGGGGCACAGAGCAAAGGTAAATGTAGGAGAGTAAAAAAAAAGGTTAGAGAGGGTGGAATAAATATGAGTGATGTAGAGTATAGAGGTGGAATAAATATGAGTGATATAGAGTTCAATCAGCTTGTATATACTAGGCCAGGTCTCAAAGGACACAGGAAAATGAAGATGCATACATTCCAACGCATCTGCACTATTGAATGTATGGGTCAAATAACATGCCCTGGGGTGGAGGGCAAGTTTTGCCATCTTTACACATTTGCCTTTTATTGTTGTAGAGTGATTTTTGATCGCCTGGTGCACATACCTTCAGTTTCCATGTCTTATCTATTACGTCAACTGTAGCTATTCCTTTTTTGTTCTATAAGAAATTTCTTTTGGAGTACGGAAAAGAGGAAAAGAAACGATACAAATTCCCACCTTAATAAGCCATTGTGGTAGATTGTCTTGTCACTTGGCTTGAGATCTAAATGTGTCAACTCGAAAGCTAGAACATTTTGCACCACCACCAGTTCTGAGCTGGGTAGATCACTTTGAGGAGGAATTGACCAGCCAAGTGGCAGAGAAGGAGAACTTGAGACACAGTGTATCTGGGAAATTTGCACGGTTGGCAGCAGAAAGCACAAAGCACAGATGACAATGCTTGGTTACTTAGGATGAAGTTTGATGCTTGGGAAATGAGAAATAATAGGCCACACTTGTCATTATGACCTAGATTAGTACTACGCCCTGACTTCAGTTAAAATAGATGATTGTCTGTGTGGTACGGATTGAGGGGCATCATGAGGAAATGTCATGAAATCTTATGATAACATAACTGAGAGGAACCTTCGAGATCATCTAGCCTAGAAATTCCCTCCCTGTGTGTTGCGAGTGTGCCTCAGCCCTTGGGACAGCCTTGAGGAGCTTCATTTATTTCTAGGGGTGCTGCACCGCTATCAACTTCTATATCTGTTTTGATGTGAAAACAGCTGGGAACACTCATTGGTCCAGCCTCATCCTTTCCTATGTGAAAAACCTGAAGGCAAAGAGGTGCGGTAGCTTGGTCAGTTGTTTTGGGCAAGGTTAGAACTTCCATCCAGACTCCCCGAATCTATTTCTCAACCCACCACCTCTTAGTTCTTCCTCCATCGGCTTGAAAGGTCCTCTATAAATACAGAGATTCTATTAAGTTAGGGGCTGGTCTGTTAAGATTTACATTAGATCATGTCAATTCCCTTCTTAAAACCCTCCTAAGGCAGCCCATTACAATTACATAAATTCCAAACTTCTTATGGGTTTCAAAGTTCTCCATGACCTGACCCCAGCTCACCCCTCCAGAGCTATCTCCTCCTTTCTGTCCCCTACTCACTACACACACTCACACTGTCCATCTCTCTGTTCCCATCCAAGTTGCTCCAACATCAGGGACTCTACCCTGGCTCTTTCCTCTGCCTGGAACAACCTGCCCCAGATCTTGCTCCTTTCCTTTCTTCAGGTGAAGACTCAAATGTCATTTCCTCAATGAAGACCTCTCTGCTCACTCCAGCTCCCCCAAATAACTATGTCACCTTGCTTTATTTTCCTCATAGAACTTACTGCTACCAAAAAATCATCTTATTCGTTTGTTTTCTGGCTTACTGTCTGTCTCTCCCACTAGAGTTTAAGCAGGAATCTTGCCTGAATTCATCCCTAGGCCTTGTTCTAGGCATTCCAGTAACTCTATGAATTCATGAGCTCTCTTCTATTAAAATGTAAAGTATCCTAGGCAAGTAACATATGAAGTTATTATCAGTTACTTACAGATTATTGGGAATTTGTTTATCGGCTTCTTTCCAGAGTACCAGCTAGCAGGGATTCATGACTATCTCTAGCAGTTCGGTGGGGAAACAAAAGAGGATTAAATAGGATTGCAGACTGGTGAAAAGGTTTTGTTAGGGGAGGGAGGCATGGTTTGAAAGAGGGTCCAGGCAAGTAGAGGACACCTGGAGGGGCTTCTGGAGAGGAGATTGCCATCATGACCCCTTTCACTCTCCTCACTGGTGTGCTCAAAGCTGACCCCAATTTATAGAGGCAGGCATTTATAGAGGCAGGCAGAGGGGAGCTGGAAAACATCAGGGCATTTGTTCCCACTTAAATGTGACCTTCTTTCAGTGACATCACCTGTGTAGCCTACAACACAATCCTGCCTTGACCATCAGGATTCTCTTCACTCTCTACCACTTGCTAAGAGGAGATTCAGAGAAACTGCCTAAGAAACCACTGGATGTAAGCTGGAAGAAGAATCTAAAAACATGAATTCCTAAAAACTCTTGAGGCCTGGCTTTCTGGAAACACTCACAGGGTGAGCCTAGAGAAAGGAAAGCAGGGGAGGAGAGTTACATGCCAAGGGAATGAAGGCATGTGACAGAGATGCTCCTTTAGAAATTAAATAAGAACAATGATAAAGGCCTTTGGAAATGATGAATGACAACAATGACAGCTTTATTCTGGTGGGGGAGATGAATACATCTTCGAATCACCCCACAACTTCTAGGTGGAAAGCACTTAACAGACATCACTTTCTTTAGATGGCACCACTCACAGCTGCATGGCTAGAGAAGACAAAGGTTGGATTCTCCTGAGTTTCTTATCCTCTCAAATTCTCTTGGATTCCTCTTGGTGGTTCTTTCAAAAGAGGGCTGTGCCCTTCCCATCTCATTATTCTGCAGGCCTGTGGCACAGACTTACGTAAGACATGTGCAAAGAAACAACAGGATTTCTGGGAAGCAGATCTTAAAGGCTTATTTTTTTAAGCTGCATTGCTAAATTTAGGGAAGTGATTCAGAAGACACTCCCACTCCATCACACCCCTCTGTCTAGTGTTACATGCACGTTTAGCTGTTCTTCTTGGCATTTTATTTTTTTATCTAGTTTCAGCAAAGGACCTTGCATTTGTACACAAATTTCTTTTTATAAGGATCATTTGCCTTTTTACTTTTTTTTTTTTTTTTGGTGAGGTGATGACTTGGACCAACATGAATAAAATATAAAGCAGGGCATGACATCTCTTCACACGGATCAGAAATCTGGGGTCTGCATGGTTCGTGAGGGAAAATGCATTCCTCCTCTAAGGGCCTGGGGAGGTTTGGGGTAATTCTTGACAGTCATAGGGCATTGACGTTTGAGATGTCAAGCTGAAAATAAGCACCTGACATCAGATTGATGCCACAGGCTCCTTCATTTGGTTCTTTCCCTATTACCTGGGTGCAGAAGGCCATGTGGCGACACCCCCTGTGGAAAACACACAGTAGGGAGAGGTCTAGATCCTAATCCCAGGTGTGTGACTAATAAGCCAAGTGTTTCTGAGCACGTCATTTCCTCTTTCAGCCTCATTTTCCTCATTCTTAAAATGAGAGGGTTAGGTTGCTTCATCCTCTCCCAAACTGATACACAGCACTCTAGTGGGAGAGACACAATCACACTTTTATCCCTTCTTTCGGTCATTCACAAGGTTCAGAGGCACTTTGTTTATTACAGGACATACCTAGTCTTCAAACTTACACCACCCACAGCAGAAAAAAACAAACTTTGTCGATCACATATTCCAAACGAACTTGGCCATGAAACAGTCCTGGTACCCTTCTCTTCTCCTCCCCCTCCTCCCCCCACCTCAACCATTTAACCTCTATCCCATTGAGCCCTAATGTTCTAAGGAACCCATCTTTGGAAATCCTGAGCTAGATAATCTTGTGGAAGACCTTGTAGGCTCCTGTCAGCTCTGGATTCAGCTCATTCCTTCCATGAGGACCTACTTCTTGCTTAACATGTGCTAGGGGCAGTGAGGAGAGACGTGGGCCCTGCCTGCAAGCGGCTTACAGTCATGGTGTATTTTGGTCCATGTGCTAGAAAAGCAGGTTGCTTTTGATGAAAACCTCATGACATCACTTTGAAGGGGGAGCAGGCTGCTTCAAAAGTCAAGGGCTATTTATAGTTCATTGGCTGATAAAGAGCTTGCCCTAAGTCCATTGTTGTTTACCTGTGAGTTCATCAGAAATATGTAGATTCATGGTGACATATTGATGGGAAACTGTCACTGGCTTCCCACCTAATCCCCTAAACACTGGGCTGACAGCACTCTCTCCTGGTTCCGGGGAGAATCATGATGAAGTGTGGTCATTATAGGATAAGAAAATGATCATTGAGGATGATGCATAAAGTGTCAGGATCTTATGCCCATTCCTGTCGTGTTTGAAATTATTTGGGGGAAACATCAATACAACCGAATTGAGAAGAGGAAGACTCCTGTTTGATGGTAGAGCAGCTTAAAATCTGTTGCAGTATGTTTTATTAAAACATTTCTGATTTGGGATTCTTTTCTGGGCAACTCCAAATCTGCCTCAAGCTTTACAGCTAATGGTACCACCCACCGAATCTCCATATGGTCCCATGACTAAGGACATTTGTTATCACATTGAAGTGGCCCCTAACTGTGCCATAGGCACGATAGTACATGATAGCAAGCTATTAGTGACACGACTTAGGGGCAGAAGCTATAGAGAGAAGAAACTGGCAGGAAATATGCCGCCTCAGGGTACACGGAGAACAGATGGCTTACCTATGGCATGTGGAACACCTCCTAAACAACAGCTCACCTTTAACGAAAGCTCAAAGACAGGCCTTCTCTGCTCATCTTCAGATACAGGGTTAACAGAGATGACATGTGATTGGAAGAGCAGTAAATGAAAATGCAAAAACTGAAACAAAGATGTGGGAAACTGTGGGAGGGGAGGAAGATGAGGAAGGCAACTTATGAACAACAGGACCACAAGATGATACAATGGAGAAGATGTAAATTGAGAGCATTTCAGGAGTAGAGATGTGTTAAACTTCAGGTCTCGGGAAACCAAATGCCCATTTCCCCCACCCCCATATGTGTAGCAGCAGACAAAAGAGAACAGTATTCCCTACAAAGAGAGTGGGATGTCAGGGAGAGAAGTGGGAGAAAGAAACAGCAGCTATTGTACCACTGTGCTTCTTCCTAGACTGGACAGCCGCTTGGAGACACGGGGAGGGAGCCGGGGGCGGGGGCGGGGGGGTCTCGATTTCCTAATTAGCCTTTCTCATCTCCATGTCTGTGAGGCCGGTGGGGTGGGCTGCTTTAGGCCACTGCAGGCTTGTCTTTCAGGCAGTCTACCGTCTTTCAGGGAGAAGAGGCGAGGGCCGGGAGGCAGCGTTCTGCTGCTCAGAGCCAGCTCTGGCACACTGGGTACTCGGATCCCCGAGCGCCAGGAGGGCCAACCAGCTGCAAAGGTGTAACTCCAGAACCCCCTTTCTGACCACCGCCTTCTCCCATTTTGCCCTTCCTCTCACAACCCCTGTTTGTCTACCTCGTTGAACTCTTTTTTTCCTCTTACCTCTTCTTCCCCTCTTGGCTCCACTTCCTCACTGCCCTCTCCCACCCACCCTGCCCCAGACCCACACCCCATCTCATCAGTGACTGTCTCGCCATCACTTTACACAGCTTTGTGTTTTGTCTTCATCCCGTGATCACTCTGCAAACTTCTAACCCCAAGGAACTCCAGCCATCTTTCACCTTTCTTCTGCTTGGATAGCTGATTACCAGAGAAAAAAATCTAAAAGATTTCTGCTTAAGCTGAGTCTCTGTCTTCCCTGGTGTTCCTTTCCCTGCAGTGGCTACCTGACATTTTCACTCCCCTTTCAAACTCTTTCTTCCTCCTGCTCTCCCCCACCCAGCTCCCCATCTCAGCAGATGGCCTTACTTCTCTCTGCATACAGGGCAACATAAAAATCAAAACCAGACAGCTGGATCTTGTTCCATGGAAGGCCCTTTTAATCAGGGGAGTACCTTGATGAACTTGGATTTGCAAAGGAAGGCTTAGACCAGCAGAGGGGAGTAGGGGCCCAGACAGTGGCACGGCATAATAGAATGAGAAAATTTTAGCATTCCCAAGGCTACCACAGCAGAAAAGGAGTAAAGAAGAGAGATAAAAGGAGAGGAAAAGGAAAGCTAACAGGAATGGCTGAAACAGGCCCTTGGGTGAAGAAGCCAGTGAAAAACCCAGTGGGGGATCCTGAAAGGCTTTTAAGGACAAGAGTGAGTTATGGTCAGTTGGAAGCTGTTTGTGTTGCTAGGATAAATCCCCTCCTTTGCTCCCCATCAAAAGCCTCTGTAAAGTCTACCACAAATAAAAGTGCTTTGTGAGAATGTCATTTTGTAGAATTTGAGGCAGAGACATCAGAGTGCTCACAGGATGCAAGAGGATCTCTCCACTGAACCAAGTCAGGGAAAGCCATGATCACGACCCAGAGAAACCCAGGAAGAACCTGGGAATCTGCAGAGATCTGTGGAAGGCTGGAAGACCTCTACAAGGTTTGGAATGATACTGAGGCAATCTTTTCTCAGTTTAGAGGGGTGGAGAGGATCCCATGAACAGATATTTGGATTAAACAACAAGAAAAACAACAACAAAAAAAACCCCAAGTCTTCAAGGGTAAATATCTTCAACTTGGTCCCCCTTCTACAAACGTATCTTCAACTCTATTTTACCTCAATCTCACATCTCAAGGAAGAGGTAGGGGTGTGATGTGGTAGACAATCTCACATCTCAAGGAAGAGGTAGAGGTGTGATGTGGTAGAAAAAGAAGGAATCTCGGTGTCAAACAGACTTGGTTTTGGAATCTTGACTCTAACCTTACTAGCTGTGTGGCTTTGAGCAGGTTGCTTAACCTCTCTGAGCTGTGGTCAACTTTCTCATCTGTAAAACGAGGAATACAACACTTCTGAGGTTGTTATATTTAAATGACATGATACACAGTAAGGGGCTTGAGCATTTGTGGATTTTGGCATTTGTGGGGCGGGGGGGTTATGGAACCTCCAGACACTGAGGGACGACTATATATGAAAGTAACTCCGCAGTCCCTGGCACACAGAAAGCACTCAGTAAATATTAGTTCTACCTCCTATCTAACTTCAACCTTGATCCCATTCCCTCATTTTCTCTTTGAGGTTGTTCCATCAATCATTATTTTTGTATTTTCTTATTTTCTTTATATCTTCATTTAAATGTGCTTAAAACTTACTCTTATAAGACTTATGTTTTCTGTTGCCCTGTTTCTCTTCCCCAAGATAAAAGTCTTGATATAATCATTTGAATCACATCTACTTCTTCAATGCCTCCATGCCCAATTCCCTACCCACTGGCTCTGCCCTGTCAATCCATGCAAGTTCCCTTGATTTGACCTTCAAAATGGTAGATCCAGAGGATTCTGTTCAGCCTCTTTTTACTCGACCTCAGTGATATTTGTCAATAAGATCACTCCCTCTTCTTTTTGAAACGTGGGCCACCCCCACCTCTAGCTGCTAAGCCACTACTCTGATCCTCCTCAGTGTCTTTTTTTTTGTTTTTTCAATTTTATTTTATTTATTTTTTATACAGCAGGTTCTTATAAGTTATCCATTTTATACATATTAGTGTATACATGTCAATCCCAATCTCCCAATTCATCCCACCACCACCCCCCACTGTCACTTTCCCCCGTTGGTGTCCATACATTTGTTCTCTGCATCTGTGTCTCAATTTCTGCCCAGAAAACCAGTTCATCTGTACCATTTTTCTAGGTTCCACATATATGTGTTAATATATGAGATTTGTTTTTCTCTTTCTGACTTACTTCACTCTGTATGACAGTCTCTAGATTCATCCATGTCTCTACAAATGACCCAATTTCATTCCTTTTTATGGCTGAGTAATATTCCATTGTATGTATGTACCACATCTTCTTTATCCATTCATCTGTTGATGAGCATTTAGGTTGCTTCCTTGACCTGGCTATTGTAAATAGTGCTGCAATGAACATTGGGGTGCATGTGTCTTTTTGAATGATGGTTTTCTCTGGGTATATGCCCTGTAGTGGGATTGCTGGGTCATATGGTAATTCTATTTTTAGTTTTTTAAGGAACCTCCATACTGTTCTCCATAGTGGCTGTATCAATTTACATCCCCACCAACAGTGCAAGAGGGTTCCCTTTTCTCCACACCCTCTCCAGCATTTGTTGTTTGTAGATTTTCTGATGATGCCCATTCTAACTGGTATGAGGTGATACCTCATTGTAGTTTTGATTTGCATTTCTGTTTGATCAGCATTTTGAGTTTATCTTTGTATATGGTGTGAGGGAATGTTCTAATCTCATTATTTTATGTGTAGTTGTCTAGTTTTCCCAGCATCACCTGAAGAGACTGTCTTTTCTCCACTATGTATTATTGCCTCCTTTGCCATAGATTAATTGACTATAAGTGTGTAGGTTTATTTCTCTATTCTGTTCCATTGATGTGTCTGTTTTTATTCCAGTACCACACTGTTTTGACTACTGTTGCTTTGCAGTCTGAAGTCTGGGAGGGTACTATCTCCAGCTTTGTTCTTTTTTCTCAAGAATGCTTTGGCAATTTGGGGTCTTTTGTGGTTCCATATGAATTTTAGGATTATTTGTTCTAGTTCTGTGAAAAATATCATGGATATTGTGATAGGGGTTGCAATAAATCTGTAGTTTGCTTTGGGTAGTATGGCGATTTTAACAATATTAATTCTTCCAGTCCAAGAGCATGGGATATTTTTCCATTTCTTTGTATCATCTTCAATTTCCTTTATCAATACTTTATAGTTTTCAGCATATAGATCTTTCCTTGGTTAATTTCTAGGTATTTTATTCATTTTGATGCAATTTTAAACGGGATTGTGTTTTACTTTCTTTGATAGTTCATTATTAGTGTATAGAAAAGCAATAGATTTCTATATATTAATCTTGTATCCTGCAACTATGCTGAATTCATTTATTAGTTCTAATAGTTTTGGGGTGGAGACTTTAGAATTTCCTATATAGCGTATCATGCCAGTGTCTTTCTTTTTATGGCCTTTTAAAGGTTATAACCCCCTCTCCCACCCAGAGTTCCACTGTGCCCTTTAAAGGTTCATACTCTATATTATTATCCTGGGGAATCTTATTCACCACCAAACTTTTAGCCACCACCCATGTTAATAACTTTAAAATAATTATTTCTCTGAGCAAGAACTCTTTCCTAAGCACCACATCCATTCTTTTTTTTTTTTTTTCTCAAAGCCTACCTCTTCAGGTCAATAAGTGCTTACTGGAGTGCTTACTATGTGCCAGGACTTTCACCAGGGATATGAAGGGGAATGAAACACCCCTCCCTGGGATGTCAAGAGGGTCCTGCATGCTTGAATTAAGTCCCAACTTCTCCAGACATTCCAAACTCCATTAATAGGGGTATGGGGGGGGGTCCCACAATTTCAAAGCAGGATCATCTCTCCCTAAGAGAAGTAAGATTAAGCTCTGTACCTGCATTAAGACCCCAGGCCTCTGCCAAGGACATATGGCAGAGGTATATGGCCTCTGCCATAAGAGCCCCAAACACCCACAACTCTATAACCCCAAATGCTTACAGCTGACACTCAAAGCCTCCTGTTGATATCTGCCTTGAAGGTTTAATAGCCAAAATATAGATAATTCATACAATTAACAGGAGAAAACCAAATAACCTGATTTTAATAAAAAGGCAAAGGATCTGAATAAACCTTCCACAAAAGAAGACAAATGGCCAACAGTAAATGAAAAGGTCCTCAACCTCACTAATCATCAGGGAAATGTGAATTAAAACCACAATGAGATATCACCTCACACCCATTAGGATGTCTATTATCAAAAAGAAAATATAACAAACAAGTGTTGGCAAGGATGTGGAGAAAAGTGAACATTTGTGTACTATTGGTGGGAATGTAAACTGATAAAATCATTATGGAGAACAGTATAGAGTTTCCTCAAATTAAAAACAATATTTCTATATGATTTGGCAAGCTCATTTCTGGGTATATAATTCAAAGGAAATGAAATCTGGATTTCAAAGAGATATGTACACTCCCATGTTCACTGCAGTAGTGTTCACAGTAATCAAATATGGAAACAACCTAAATATCCATCGACAGATAAAGTGTGGAATATATATATATATGTATATATATATACACACACATATACACACACACACACACACACATATGCACACACAATGGAAAATTATCCAGCCATGAGAAAGAAGGAAACCCTGCCATCTGCGACAACATTAATGGAACTTGAGGAGGGCATTATGCTAAGTAAAATAAACCAGACACAGAAATACTGAATGATCTCCTTGTATGTAGAATCTTAAAAATTTGAACTTATAGAAGCAGAGAGTAGAAAAGTGGTTGCCAAGGGTCTGGGGTGAGGGGAGGAGACAGAATGAGGGTAAGTCAGCCAACAAGTGTAAAGTTTCAGTTATGCATGATGAATGAGTTTTGGAGGTCACCATGGTGACCAGCATGGTGATAATAGTTAACAAAACTGTATTGCAAACTTGACATTTGCTAAGAGAATAGATCTTAAATCTTCTCAGCACACATACACATAACTACGTAGAGCGATGGATAACTTATTGAGCTTGATTGGGGTGATCTTTTCACAATGTTTATATATATATCAAAACATCAAGGGTGGGGGAAATTAGGAGATATAGGTCAAAGGGCACAAACTTCCAGTAATAAGGCAAATAGGTTCTGGGAATCTAATGTACAGCATAGCAACTATAGTTAACAATACTGCATTACATACTTGAAAGTTGCTAAGAGAGTAGATCTTAAATGTTCTCTCCAAAAAAAAAGGTGGTAATTATGTGACATGAAGAGGGTGTTAGATAAATTATGGTGGCAATCATTTTGCAATGTATAAATGTATCAAATAACACATTAAATGCCTTAAATTTACACAATGTTATAGGTCAATTATATCAATAAAACTGGAAAAAACATCAAATTTGATCAATTAAAATTGTATATGTAAAATGTACAGGCTCTCAATAAAGTTGTTTAAAAATTAAAAATCTACCTTCATTCCACCTGAACTGGTTTCATTATGGCTTTTATCCTGGTTTGTGTCAGTCACCACAAAAAGCTCAGACTCCCAGGTCACCCCTCATTTCCCATTTTCTCATCCCTATATGGCTCTGCATAACCCCAGTTCTGTTCCTATATCCCATTCCCTCCAAGCTCCCCCAGACCACCTACTGTGCTCTCTGGAATACATGGTCTGTCATTAGCAAACATTCCCTAGGTCCCCAACTTCTTCTCTGAGCAGTCCTTTCCATTTCCTGCTCTAGGGAAAGTAGTTTCTCCCCGGAGGATACTGCCCCCGGTAGAGGAGGGGCTGTGTTTCCTCCCACAGCCCTCAGACTTCTGGGCTTGAAGGTAGATGAGGTCCTCCTTTGCTCCCCATTGACACTTTCAGACCCTTCTCTCTCTCTTCCCAAAATACCCCAGCTTTGAATCATACGTCATCAGACTATCCCACTCATTACCCTTCATTGTAGCTATAACTTACTGACATTTGCTTCATCGTGATTCTTTCCAGTACTACTTCTGTCTTAATTTTTGGTGATTTTATATACAAGAAAGTGAAACTTCATGCATCCCGGCCCCTCACCTCACCAAATGCCCCTACTCTGATGATCTTGTCCTCCGCCCTTCCTCAAGTTCTCACCCCCATGGTGACATCCTAGACTTTGTCATAACAAATCATTGCAAGTATTCCAGGAAACAGATCCCATGCCGACCTCTCCCTGAGCCCTCTCCCATAAACTTCAGCTATCTCCCTCTACAGCCCCAGATTCAAAGAATTCTGACCCTACCTGGACCTATAATCCAGGGATTCTATCATCTTTTTACTGTCCCTGCCCCCTTCCCTCCTTAGCCAGTTTACATACCACAGTCAATCCTTAGTAACTTCTGTGTATATATCATTTCCCATATCCCTCAATTCATTGTATTTGCTTGGCTAAACTCCAAATTTGAGCATTTCTGCCAGCCACACTGGCCTACAAACTCAATGCAGCTCCAAGTGACTAGAAACACACACACACAGCCATGCTGACTTGTGCGCTTTAAATTCATGTCTGGAACCTCAACGGGGCCCTTGATGCCACATAGCAGCCACACTGGATTCCCCTGGTGTATTTGCCTTCCCACTCTTTGAGATGATTAGTTCACACCTTCTCCGTTCTCCTCACAAGTCCAACGCCTCTGCCCCCATGCTCACTCTCAGCTGACGATCTTGTCTGTTACTTTCCTCACAAAATTGGAGCAATCAAAAGAGAATTTCCACAAACTCCTACTACCTCATTTACCCACCTCCAACCATCTGCCCCCATATACTCTGCTTTCTTCCTGTTATAAAAGATGGACTTTTTAACGTACCTCTAAAGCCAGCCGGCTTCTCCCTTGTGCAGTTAATACCTGACTGGGGTAAGTTGTGTGTTTGAGGGATGGGTGGTAGGTTTTTTTCCCTAATTTCTTGCTATTGTGAATAAGAACGCCATGAATTTCTTAATGCCTATTTTTGTTAATTTTGCATTTTTTTCTTAGGATGGATTCCCAAAAAGTATAATGATAATCCTCCTTCCCCCCCATGCCACTATGAAAATATAAATGCTTAAGTATAAAAAGTATAAGCATTTATATTCTCATAGTGACATAGTTAGGGGGGAAGGAGGATGGATGAAGGGAATAAGCAGCTTCTGACTCACTGTCAGATATGAGGGGAGAAAATGTTATGAAACAAGAACTTTAATAGAACTAAGGTATGATAAAAACAAGTAACATTTGGGAAATATGTCTGAAATTATATGTTACAATACAGTCAATTCAAATGATAACTTAAATCCATTTGCTTCTCCAAAAAAAGTCATTTTTTATGTTTTCAGTTTGGCTTGGAGAAATAACCAAAGAACAAAGCAATTAAAAGCTAAAATATTAATTCCTGCTTGCCTCATTTGTGTCAACTTGCAGAAAACAATTCTGGAAAAGGGTTTCAGAGATCTGATTTTCTCATCAATAAATATTTGTGAAATTGAATTACTCAACTTTAATATTCCAAAAACTGCACAAGCGCCTACATAACTTTGTGAAACCTTTGCTGATATTGGAGGGAGGAGAGTGGATAGAAGGTCAGATAAATCATGTATGTTGGTCACCTTCTTGCTGGACTTCTGCAGATTTCTGTTATCCATAGTGAGCAGTGTTGGTGTTTTCCTGTCTCTTTTTCAGATTTTTCCATTACAAAAGCAATGTATCTCCAGGTAAACGAGGTGGTTTACCATTTACTTTTTAAAAGAATTTTTTCTCTGTCCCTAACCGCCATAAAGTCACAGTGAAGGAATAAAAGTATGTAAGTCCACAAGGAACAAGAGACCACAGAAGGAAGCCATCGAGAAGAAGATTTGGCATCTTGGGAAGATCTCATTTCTACTGAGGTTAAAATACCAGGTGGAGGAGGAGTGACAGGTATGGCAGAGTAAGCTTCAGCTCCTGTGCCTGCAGAGACAAGGGGAACTTGCCTAAGAGGTTCCTGGAAAGGCTTAGCATTTAGAGACCCAGGCACTACCAAAGATGAAGGTGAGATGTAGGACTGGAAATAAGGGGCTTGTTTGGAATCTATGCAATGAGCAATTGAATCCTCCCAGATCCCCCTTCTAAAATTACACAGCCACATGATGAGTCCCTGAAAAAGATCAGAAGCTGATTCTCTAGTGAAACTGAAAAAGAACATTCCAGATGTGAACCAGGCATTGAAAACGAGGGAATTTAGTGAAAATTTGCACTTTAAACAACAAAACACTTATTTCCTTTGCTCCCGGAACACAGTCAAGAACATGTGCCATCCCACTTCCCAGACAAGATGTTAAAGGATTCTTCTATTAGGATAACAGATAACCCCAAAGAAAGCTGTTCACATACTGAAATATGTGGGTCTCCCAATGAAGAGCTAACCCTTGATTGTACCATGGTGAAACCCCATAGCCTACAAGACCTGTGCAGGCATACAAAATTTCATATCAGATTTTTGTACCTTATTTTAAAACTAAATAGTCAAAACTCTAAGATTTTTAGGAAAGCCTCCAACATGAAAGAGAGACGACAAATGGGAAAAATGAATAAGAAGAGAAACAAACACTATACAAAGAACAGAAGAATAATTACAGTATCCTGAGAGAAAAAAATTGTACTCATGAAACAAGACAGAGTACTATGGAAAAGGAACTGTGTTAGTTAAAATATAATAGGCTCTGCTATAGTAACAAACTCTCAGTTTTCAATGACTTAGGACAACTAAAGTTTCTCTTTATACCAAGTCCAAAGCAATCAAAAGTTGTTCTTCTTAATCTAGGACTCAGAGATTCAGGTTCCCATTATTCTGTGATGTCACCATCTTTTCATGTGGCTTACAAGGACACAGCAGGAGGAGAGAGGGATAGACTGAGGCACAGCTTTTAACTGCTTCAGCCTGGGAGTGACATATATCATTTCTGCTCACAGACTATTGGCCAGAACTAGTCCAAATCTAACTGAGGCTGGAAAATATAGAGAAGCACATGGAATATTAGTTGTCTAATATCCTTGCAACAGGAACTACCAGAACAAGAAAGAGCTCTTGAAAATTAATATGACAGCTGAAATTTACATTTCTATAGAGAATTTAGAGGATAAAGTTGAGGAAATCAGGAAAAAATTTTGTAAAAGACAGAGATTAACTCTATAATCCATCCAATTGTTAGGAACTCCATGAAGAGTACAGAGAAAAAAAGATTGGGAGGAATTTTTCTATGAAGTAATACCAGAAGTTACCCATGGATTATAACCTGCAACTCTCTAGATTAAAAGGGCCCACTGACACAGGCATTCATCTTTTGTGCTAAAAAGCTATGGTCAGGAGTCTTGTGATATAAGGCCCAGCAATCTGTGGGTAAAATAAAACCCCTCAGAAGCATGGCCACCACTTAGTTTGACAAAAAGGAACAGTGTGACTGGCAAGCATCTCAAGGACCCTGCTCCATTCAATATACAGTGTTATGTCTAGTGTTTATCACTTAACATTATGTAGTAATTGTATTTCCATGGCACTGGATTATCTTCATGGCTGTTACATTTACTAATTACAAATATCCTACAGAAGAGATATACCATATTTTATTTAACACTTCCACTATACTTAGACTTACGTTTCCAATCTTTTGTTGCTACAAATAAGACAACCATGAATATCTTATTGTCTAAATTTTAATTTAAATTTGGATTTCCCTAGGATGGATATTTCCTTAGGATTATTTCCAAAACTGTAAAGATGAGAGCAAACCTTATTTATATTTTCATGACTCTTGGTAGATTTTACAAAAATCAGCCTCCACAATTACACCAGCACATAAAGCACCTAGGCATACCTGCACGTATGTGTTTATCCGCACATTCACCGGCATTGTATATTTTTATTGAAAGTTTTTGCTAACTTAGGAGGGAGAAATGGCTTTGTATGTGTTTTTCTGTATAACTGTTTATAACAATTTCATTTTAATAAATTAACTGTCCATAAGTTTTGCTTATTTATCTATTTAGTGCTTTATTACTTTACAGGACTTCTCTATATTAACCCTTTGCCAGTTATGCCTTTAGCTTTTTTTTTTAATATACTGAAATTTTAAAAATCTTTATGTAAAACATACGTTGATTCTTTCTTTGGTGATTTATTACTTATAAGAACATAGTTCTACAGAAAGTTTGATAACCACTTAATTTCTTTTTGCTTTACTATGATTAACTTTTTAAGTCTCTAGTAAAAGAAGTTTAGTGTTTATTTAATGTGTGCCTATGTTCTAGGCACTGGAGGTTCAAGACCAATAGAAGAGGTCCCTGCCTTCCAATAGTTTATAGAACTGATGCTTCCTACAAATTGTTAGACTGTCCCAGCACCACAATGCAGAATGCTTTCTTTTTCCATTGATGTCTCATGTGTCACAAATTCTTACATGTAAATATATTCTGTCAAAATTCCAATGGTATTTTTCACAGAAATAGAACAAGCAATTCTAAAACTTGTATTGAACCACAAAAGACCTTGAATAGTCAGAACAATCTTGAAAGAACAAAATTGGAAGCATCACACTCCCAGATTTCAAACTATATTACAAATCAATAGTAATCAAAACAATATAGTATTGGCATAAAAACAGACACACAGATCAATGGAACAGAAAAGAATGCCCAGAAATATACCTATTCACATATGGTCAATTAACTTATGATATGGTCAATTAATTTATGACAAAGGAGCCAAGAACATACAATGGGGAAAGGACAGTCTCTTCAATAAATGGTGTTGGGAAAACTGGACAGCTACATGCAAAAGAATGAAACTGGACCACTATCTTACACCATACACAAATATTAACTCGAGATGGATTAAAGACTTGAACGTAAGAACGGAAACTATAAAACTCCTAGAAGCAAACAGAGGTGATAAGCTCCTTGATTTTGGTCTTGGTAATGATCTTTTGGATCTGACAACAAAAGCAAAAATAAACAAGTGAGACTAAAATCAAAAACCTTCTGCACAGCAAAGGAAACCATCAAGAAAATGAAAAGGCAACCTACAGAATGTGAGAAAATATTTGCAACTCATATATCTGATAAGGGGTTAATATCTAAAATATATAAAGAACACATACAACTCAATAGTAAAAATGCAAAAAATCTAATTTAAAAATGGTCAGAAGATCTAAATAGACATTTTCCCAAAGAAGATATACAGATAGCAAACAGGTATATGAAAAGATGTTCAATATCACTAATCATTAGGGAAATGTAAATCAAAAAACCACAATGAGACATCACCTCATTCCTGTCAGAATGGCTATTACCAAAAAGACAAATAAGTGTTAGCAAGGATGTGGAGAAAAGGGAACCTTTGTGCACTCCTGTTTGCCTTGCTAAATGGAGTGACCTTGGGCTCCTCCTTAAAATTTGGTCAGCTAGTGGTTTTCAGGTCCTATAAGGCAGATCCAATCCAGTATATTCACTTATCTGAGCTTCCTGATTCTTTCCTTCACCATTTGCAACAGCAGTTTTACATTTTTACTTCACTTTGTGTTGGTCATTGCTTTTTCCAATCTTCTGAGAGGTATGCCACCAATAATTTAGAGTCATCTGCTAGGCCCTAGTAGGGTATTATCTTATGGCTATGATGGAGTGCTCCGATATCCACAAACTTCTCCTTAACAAACTTTATATTCTGTTCTCTCTCAGTCAAGCACTCTCAGGTGCCTCTGTTAGACACACTCCCACAGGTTCTGCCAATAAATCCTCTCTAGGTCCTGAGGCTCCTTCAATATGTAGTATCATCTCCCTGTGGCTGATCCAGCACTTTTCTGATTGAGCTATCCTGAGATTTGATGCTAGTTATGAGTCTGGTGGCCAGGAGGGGAAGTGGAAACATATCTTGAGGAGGACTCTGCACTATTTTATGACTTCATTTGAAATCTCTTTATAGTCTTCAAGAAGGGTGGGGGTAGGAGGCCCTATCTTCAATAGAGAAATAGACCACTTTTTCAGGATCAGAGGGTTCACAGGAATCAAAGTTCAAAGTACATCTACACAGTGATATCTTTATCCCAAGTCTCAAGGTCACATTCTTTGCCCATTAAGGCCCCAACTCTGACTTAGAAGGCTTGCCCAGGCGAGAAATCAGCCTTCTTAGAGTTTTGCATTATTGCAATTAAGTCCTATGCCCCATTTCAGCTGTTTCTGCTCTCACCCCATCCCAGCTGCAGGAGTTAAGCCCTTCTGACTCTCATGTTTTGCTATAAATTTTTGACCAATAAATCTGTAATTTTCTCTCTTCAGCTACTTGTCCAATTCCAGAGACCTTATAGTCATTAATTTCCCACAAATTAGTCTCAAATGCTGACTCATTGTACCAATTAGCACATTCCCTCCCACCTGAATTTCACCCCAGCTCATTACAGATGGAAATCTTAGCAGTCACAGTGTGTAGCATAGCAAGGATTATCAATTCTCCACCTACCTTCAGCTCTGGGGTCCTCATTGCCATCCAGACAGCAAGTGAGCCAGCTCCAGAATCCCATCCTCATGGTAGGCTTCTTAAATTCACCTCTGAAGCCAGTGGTCTTAAGTTGGGTTCCTGAGCAGCTGGGACTGAGATGTTCTTAAGTGCTTGAGAAAGTGCTCTCAGGATAAGAGGAGTGGTAAGAAGCAAAGGAGGATGGGAGTAGAAAGCTTAAACAAGACTGTGGGGGGCTTCCCTGGTGCCACAGTGGTTGAGAGTCCGCCTGCTGATGCAGGGGACACGGGTTCCTGCCAAGTCCGGGAAGATCCCACATGCCGCGGAGCGGCTGGGCCCGTGAGCCATGGCCGCTGAGCCTGCGCGTCCGGAGCCTGTGCTCCACAAGGGAGAGGCCACAACAGTGAGAGGCCCGCGTAACGCAAAAAAAAGACTGTGGTACCTGCTGAAGACGAGTTTCAGTTCGACTCCACAGAGACGCCGGAGTTGTACCACAACAAGGCAAGGAGGCCAGCCTTTTCTACCACGAAGTCTGCTGCCATTTGCTGAGCTCTGCCCTGGGTGGGAGGGAGGGGGCGTTGCCTTCTGGGCAATGAGACTTCTTTGGCTGAGGACTATTTTCAAGGGTGGGGGCAGCTGTGAATTGTTATCAGTAAACAGGAGCCTGGGGATGGGCGCACTGCCTGTAAAGAGGTTCCAGGTGGGGCACTAAGAGAAGCCATCACACTAACATTTAATGGGTAGGTACCTCATGCTAAATTCTTTTTCACTGACTGTCTCATTTAAACTTCACAAGTCCAGAAGGGAGGTATTAAGATTGTCTCTATACTACAGATAAGGAAAATGAACGTTGAGAGTTTAAATGACTTTCTCATGGTTACAAAATGAGGGTTCACGTTTTCAGGTGTAATCAACTTGTAGATGAAAAGGAAATACCTCCCCTTATGCATTTGTGAAATGGGAACACACAGAACCCATTTAGGATCATATCTTTGGAAGCTTAAACTAGGGACTCTAGAGTTAGCCAGTGGGAATCAAATCCTGAGTGTTAGTGCTTTTCAATAATATTGCCTCTTGAATATAATTGTGATTCTTATTCCCTAAATATTTTTGATCTCATGTTGATTTTGTTTATGTGTGTGCGTGTATCAACTTAGTTACTCATAATATTTAATTAGTTGAAACACCACATTTCCCAACTCCTTAGGATAATAGGTGCTAAAAATTACTAAGAAATTCTCCATTACGTGGTGGAAAAGCCAGAAAAATAGTCTAGACATGAGATTAATAATTTATTTAGCTTTGGCTGTGTTAAGCACTTTATGTCCATTTTCTCATTATGAAACAAGTATTAGCATCATATCCCACAATATAGATAAGAAAACTGAAACTATGGGACATCTATTAATTTGCTCCAAATCACAGAACTAGGAAGGGATGGGTCTGGGAATTGAACCAAAACCACCATCTGACATCGAAACTACTATTGGATGTTAAGGAGAAAACGGCACATCATAGATTCACATATATAGAGACAACAGGTGACACACATTTCAGTATAGGTAAAGGAAATTTTCCACCTTCTCAACTCTTTTCCACATGAACCAAATCTGAAGGAGATGGAAAATTTCAGAAAACACTCATTCACTCAGCCCATCACTGAGCAGGAGAACATTTCTGAGACAAGGAAGAAGAATTGTTAATAATGACCTGCTAAAAAGTATTTTTCTAGAGTCAGTGCCCTGAGCTGACACAGGATTGAGAGGCTCTGATTCCACAGCTTGAGTGAAATCACCAAATCAGGTTCTCTGGCCTAGACGAGGGTGAGGTTTTGTGGCTGGAGTGGCTATCTATCACCATGGAAACCATGATAGCCACTTGCCCTGGATGGTGGCCTCTTCAGAATGCTCCTGAGGTTTTCTTTGCTTCCTCTCCCTACTCGCCACCTCCCACCCCCAATTAATAAATCCCCTGCTGAATCCCTCTATGTTCTGTTTCCTGGGGTCACTCTTCAAAAGGAAGCAAGGTTGTTCCACTGTTGGCAGAAGGCCACTTCTGTTGTCCTTGGACAAGTTACTCAGCCTTTCCAGCTATCAATTTCCTCATTTGTGAAAGAAGAATAACCCACTTCTTCGGATTGTCGTGGGGGATACATTCATTTTATACGTAAGTACATGGTGTGTGTGTGCGGGCCTAGGACAAAACATTTCTGAATACATTCAGATACCTTCCCTACACCTCACCCTGACATACATACACTACCATGTGTAAAATAGCTAGCTAGTGGGAAGCTGCTGTATAGCACAGGGAGATAAGCTCCGAGCTCTGTGACCACCTAGAGGGGTGGGATAGGGGGTGTGGGAGGGAGGCTCAAGAGTGGGGGGGATATGGGGATATATGTATATGTATAGCTGGTTCACTTTGTTATACAGCAGAAACTAACACACCATTGTAAAGCAATTATACTCCAATAAAAAAAAAAAAAGAAAGAATTGGAGGAAGGGAATATTACTTCCCTGTTCAAAACTCTTACTGGCTGTCTATGAACTATGAGATTAAAAACTAACCCTGCCTTGTATTCAAAACCTTCCACAGCATGGCCCCCAATGTCCTTCCCATCCACCTTTCCAATGACACCCCACCTCTCACTAGGCACTGAACGTGATCTGCATTTGCTCACCTTTATGCTGTTCTCATGTCCCTCTCTCTACTTGCACTAGCCTCTCCCAATTTTGCCAAAATCATGTCCATCACTTTAGTCTCAAAAAGTGTGGAAATTCTATGCAAATCAGATTTCAGTAAATTATGGAAATTGTGAGTATTCCATTCCTTCAATGTATCTTATCATTTGTCATGGATGAAACTTGAATTTTAAAAATGTTCCTTGGGCTTCCCTGGTGGCACAGTGGTTGAGAGTCCGCCTGCTGATGCAGAGGACACGGGTTCGTGCCCTGGTCCGGGAAGATCCCACATGCCGCGGAGCGGCTGGGTCTGTGAGCCATGGCCGCTGAGCCTGGGCATCCGGAGCCTGTGCTCCGCAACGGGAGAGGCCACAACAGTGAGAGGCCCGTGTACCGCAAAAAAAAAAACATGAAAATGTTCCTTGATGTTATCAAACCATGTATTTTAAGTGTACAACTTGATGGATTTTCGTGAAGTACACACACCCATGTAACTATCTCCTGGATGAAGGAATAGAGTATTATAAACATCCAGGTAGCCTCCCTCAAGCTGTTACCTGAAAACTGGATTCGCTTTTTGGTGGGTGTCAAGCCAAGACATAACCAAGCAAAAGAGCAGAAGGAAGGAAGGATTTATTACTCACAACAAGTCGGGAGAACACCGAGGAAATTTCCTGAAGTAGTATTTCCCTGAACAGCAAAATTAGCGAAGTTTTAAACTAAGGGTACTTGCATACAGGAAGGGGCTTGGGCGGGATAGTATGTGCATATTCATGGAGGGGCTTGAGCAGAGGAGAATGCAGCTTAGAATTGGGGCAAAGGTTGACGGAGTCCTGGCTCTAGTTGATTGAAGTCTCAAAGGTCAGCAAAGGTCAGCATCATCATTCCTTAGGTTCCAGTTAGTCTGGTGGTTGAGTACTCAAGGGGGGTTTAGAGCTTGCAGAATAGCTCAGGAATGTGCTTCAGGCTAATCTTTACCTTCGAAACAGAAATGGGAGTCTTTACAACTGATTCATTGTCCCCAATATGGTTAAGTTATTTCCTTGGCCTGGTCAAGAGCAAGCACTTGCGGCCAGGCTGAGATCACAAAATGGCTTAGGCCTAAAATGGCTTCTCTCATGTCAAGAAAGTTATATCTGGAGAAAGATAAATACTATGTCACTTACATGTGGAATCTAAAAAATACAATAAACTAGTTAATATAACAAGAAGCAGACTCACTGATATAGAGAACAAACTAGTGGGTACCACTGGGGAGAGGGTGGGGAGGGGCAGCATAGGGGTGGGGGAGTGGGAGGTACATACCATTGGGTGTAAGATAGGCTACAAAGTGTTTGTACAAAACAGGGAATATAGCCAATATTTTGTAATAACTGTAAGTGGAGTGTAACCTTTAAAAATTATATTTAAAAAGTTACATCTGGTTCTCTTCCTTCAGGAATCCCCTACCCTATCTGCCTACAATGTTCCCCCTAATTTCCAGCCTCTTCTCCAAAGGTAGCTACTATCCTCATATCTAGTATCATATATTAGCTTTTTCCTTTTTTAAAATTTTATGTAAGTGGAATCACACAGTTTGTGTTTTTTTGTGTGTGTGTGTTTGACTTCTTTCTTTTTTTTTTTTTTGCGGTACGCAGGCCTCTCACTGTTGTGGCCTCTCCCGCTGCGGAGCACAGGCTCCGGACGCGCAGGCTCAGCGGCCATGGCTCACAGGCCCAGCCGCTCCACGCCATGTGGGATCTTCCCGGAACGGGGCACGAACCTGTGTCCCCTGCATCGGCAGGCGGACTCTCAACCACTGTGCCACCAGGGGAGCCCAATTTGACTTCTCTTGATCACTACTGTGTTTGTGATATTTATTCATATTGTTGCATGTAGCAGTACTTCATTCTTTGTCATTTCTTTATAGCATTCAATCATGAATATGCCACTATTTTTTATCTGTTTGCCTGTTGATAGGCATTTGGGTTGTTTCTAATGGCTAAGCAGGATATGTGCTGGGAAGGTCCTCATCTGAATCAGGTGCATCTCATCAATTTCTGGCCCAGACAATGTACAATGTGACACAGAGTTTGGTACCGTGTACTGAAATGTGGATATATACTCATTTTCTCCCTCATCTACCCTCTCTCTAAGCTTGGTCTGAGAACACTCTTGCACTTAGAGCTGCAGAATTATAAGAGTCAGTTACCAAATGTCCTGTGAAGTTATGTTAATAGGGCCTTAAAATAGCCAAATGGCCTATCTGTTGGGTTTTTTTTCCCTCTAATATTTAATAAGGTGTTCAGGAATTATGGGTGTGGACCCCACATAAAGAAGAGATCTATTTACTTAAGTTTTTCCTAAACCATGGTGATTCACAAATTACATAATTCTAGGATGTTAGACCTGGTAGGGACTTTGAAGCTCATCTATTTTAATGCCCAATTTTGAAGTGATAAATAAAAGGCATAGATACATCAGTGATTTTTCCAAGGTAAATAAAATATTTTAGGGGCAGAATGTGGTCTAAAACCTGACTAGAAGAGTCCTTTCCTCCACAAGATGGCATTGCAAGCCACTCAGAAGATTTTATAGCAGTAACATGCCAACCTCCCTTCCTAGAAACATGCAGGTTTCCCCACTGATGAGTAGACAAATATCCACTTTCCTTGTGGGGCTGGATGAGGAGTTCCACTTTGGGGTCCCTTTACACATCACTTCACCAAACACCAGTGACTTTCTTTATAGAAAAGCCACCAGTAGAAAATCTGATTGTACTGTGCTCCAAGACCTCACTAGAGGAAGTTACTTGGGGATGCAGGAGCAGACACTGACTGTCCCGCACCATCCCCTTGAGAAATGTTAACATCCAAAGGGCCTTTATTGTTCATTCCTGAAGGGAGTAGAACAAGAACAACAGCTACCCTAGACTGAGTGCGTACTACGTGCCAGGTACCTTCTAAGCTCTTTACATGCATTTGTTCATTTAATTCTCACAGTTCTCAAGCAGGTACTATTATTATCCCCAGTTTACTAATGAAAAGACTATGGCACAGGGAGGCTTGCTCACTTGTATAGAGTCCCACTAACTCTTATGATGAAGATATGCCCCCCACCCTGGGTAAAGCTGGGAGCCCAATGAACCTTCTGGAAGTATATGTGAAAAAAATTATGAAGGGCAACAGCCACAGATTCACAAAGTCAATGTGTCCTCTGGTGGGGACAAAGGCTCTTGTCATGAAGTCTAGAGCTCTGCCATATATATGTAAAATCGGGTTTTTGTTTTTGTTGTTTTTTGTTTTTTTTTTTTTTTGTTTTGGTCTTTGTAGCAAGTCTTGCATTGCTCAGACCAAAAACACTTCCTGAGAAGTGGCATACTTACTCGGAACACCCAAGAGAAAGTGACAGGCTAAGTAAAGTTCCATAAGGCTTGTAGGCAGTGATAACACTCCTTCATCACTTCTGGTAATTGAGCCAATGGTGTGGGCAGTTGATTCTGGAATACTGTTTTCCCATATATCCCATTTCCCATAAACTGAAAGTGGAGCATGCCAATGGGTAAATTAATTTTTGCCAGAGGAGCATGGAGAGTCCCTCACAACATTTAGACAAAATGTCAGCATTCTCACCCCAGCTCCTGACGCCAACACAGTCAACTGAATGGCTGCGGCCAGATTAGATTCCTCAGGACTGAGCCTGGGGTGGGCAGTTCCTTGGGAGCCAAAGCAATGAACTAGAGGAAATTCAAAGAATCAAGCTAGGACCCAATTATCAGGTAGGATATGCACAGACAGGCCTCCAGAGATAAGGTCAGGTCACTAAGCTGGGAGTTGGAGCAGGATTAGAGTGTCAGAAGGTCAGGAAAAACAAGGGCTGGGAATTCCCAGGCAATTTCCTTGAATTCAGGCTGGAATGGCTAGCTCACCGTTATAAACAAGCACATGCATACTTAGGGTGTGGGCGCAGATGACTTGAAGGTGCACAGGGAAGAGTATTTAAAATCTCATCACTGTTTCAATGTGCATGTTTTTTATTAGCAGTGAGAATAGTTTTCTAATATGTTCCTACATGAATATTTCCTATATGTCAGTCATTTGTTTTTCAGTGGAGGCTCACTGACTAAATAATTTCGGAGGGGATCCTTGAGAAATGCAGTGGAGGCTAATATGGAATAAGCTAAAATGTCAGCTCAGGAAGGTCACCCCTCCAATACCTTCCTTCTTAGGCCTCACATTGAGATAGAACAGTATAGAGAATGCACCTTGGAAAGACACTAGGTCAGACTCTCAGGTCTACACGTTATTAGCTGTGACTCTTGCTTTCTGAGCCTCAGCTTCACCATCTGTAAAATGAAGATGGCAATGCCCACTTTATAGGCTGTTGTTATTCAATAAAATAACATGGATAAGGTCCACATAAGATACCTGACCTGTGTCTTTCTCCCTGCTCTTCCTTTAGCCTTCTGAAGGAAGGCTGCCATCATGCTAAGACAGAGCAATGGATAAGATGTTGATTTGAGGTTTGATCCAGGCAAGGACATATTCCACAGGCATTCAGGAACCTCTTGGCATACAATGATCTCTCCAACGGCATTTGACTCAGTCCCTTTCCCAGATCTAACCCTGTTAGCATCAGAATTCCTCAAAACATTAAATAAAACAAAGAAAATCCTAGTATTATAAAGCTCTAAACTTGATGTAGTATTTCACCCAATACATAGAATCTTTATTGCCCCCCAAAAAGAAATAAGTTTTTTAAAAATAGGTGATTGTGGGCTTCCCTGGTGGTCCAGTGGTTAAGAATCCACCTTCCAATGCAAGGGATGTGGGTTTGATCCCTGGTCGGGGAACAAAGATCCTACATGCCACGGGGCAACACAAATTTTACAATGAAGTGCAATTTGATGAGCAAAATTTTAAAATATATATATTATATAAAAAATATTTTAAGATAATAAAATGGACATTTACAGCAAGCACATAATAAAATTGATCAATAGTCAAAAGAGAGTCAATGTAATTAATTGCCTGAAATCAAATTTAAATAACCAACAAAAGATGTTTTTAATGATTTTTAACAGGATCTGAGCTTGTAACATTGGTCAGCTATAAAACAACTTGACTTCCTGCACACACACACACACACACACACATACACACACATACATATCACACTTCTAGATGGAGAGAGAGTAGGTGTAAGAAGTTATTATTTGTTATAGAAATTTTGTTAGAAATTTATGAAGAAAAGAATAAAAATGTATTTTTATTACCATTAACCACTGTGCCACCAGGGAAGCCCTCAATATTTTTAAATATTAATTACATGTTGAGATGGTATTACTTGAAATATATTGGCTAAATAAAATAGTATTAAAATTAATTTACACCTGTTTCTTTTACTTTTTTAATGTGACTACTAGAAAATCTAAATTTACATGTGTGGATTGCATTAAATTTCTGTTGGGCAGTGCTGGGCTGGAATGTCAGGTGTATGGCTACCTGTTTCTCCCATGGACTGCCAGCTCTTTGAGGATGGATACTACAGCTTGCTGATCATTTGCTTACTGTGCATTACCTTCATGAAAAAAGGTATTACATGAAATAATACTTTTCATGTAGTAGATAATCAATAAACATTTGCTAAATTTAATTTATTTTGGAACAAGACACTACTTTCTGTTATGAGAAACTACTCTCATCTTGTGGATTTTTAGAACATTACTAGCAATGACTGTTAAATTTAGATTTTATTTTTTCAACCAGAGGAATCTAATATATTTCACATTTTTCTGTCTTCCCTTACGTGCCAGTTCTTTGAAGCATCTTTATTTGCTTCTGAGTTCACCCCAGTGCCAATTACTTGAGGATACCAGATAATTTTGCTCTTTCTGTACTGATTACTTCTGTCAGCACCAAGATAGAAATACAAAGCTAAAACATCGAGAAAAGAACCCTGAGGGAAAAGAGAGGAGAGAAGGTGGGAAGAGAAGAGAGATCTTAAAAACAGAAATGGGTAAAAATCTAGTTCATGAAGCAGGAAATGGAATGAAGAGTCTGGTCATGAATCCCAAGTAAGTACCTTGAGGAGAGGGACCCCGACAGAAGAAGGCAAATACAAAGACCCAAGGGTCAGTCATTGTTCAAATCAATGAACAAGAAATTGGGGTTTGGAGGCTAAGATGTGGAATGATCAGTTCAAATGAATATTCCAAGGCAGCAGTTAAATATACTTCTGAAGACCTGGGTCCAGAAGGCACCCGGGAAAATGTTTTTGTTTATCTTGAGTGAGTTTGACATATGGCCACCTTTATGATCTGTTTAAGTTCTTTTGATTCTGCTTGATGGAAACAGGTGCACCAGAGCTGCAACACATCTTTCTTGGTCTCCCATCAGGTACTCAGTGAAGCACAGGGAACAGAAGAGAGTTCCCAGTAATAACGTTCCTTCCCCTAACTGGTCCTGCTTTATAGACAGAAAGTGAAGAACCAAGATGGGTTTCTGTGGCTCTTCCAAGATTTGAGGAATGTGTGAAGCACGCCCAGCTGCAATGTGGGGCAGTGAATGCCAACACTTAGAAGGCTATATTAATCAAACAAAATTATTTTGCTAATATGTATTCACAATGTATAGTCACAATCACCTATTTTTATTTGATCTTTTTTTTTTTTTTTTTTTGCGTTATGCAGGCCTCTCACTGTTGTGGCCTCTCCCGTTGCGGAGCACAGGCTCCGGACACGCAGACTCAGTGGCCATGGCTCACGGGCCCAGCCACTCCGCGGCATATGGGATCCTCCCGGACCGGGACATGAACCCATGTCCCCTGCATCAGCAGGCGGACTCACAACCACTGCGCCACCAGGGAAGTTCCCCGACCAGGGATCGAACCCACATCCGTTGCATTGGAAGTCAGACTCTTAACCACTGTACCACCAGGGAAGTTCCTCTGCCTTCATTTTTAATTTAAAAATCTGTCCATGCTTATTTTTCAACCTGGAAAAATAATTTAATTGCATTATAATGAAAATAATATGTATTTCAATTAGTTACCAATTATAATTTATATCGATACTACTGTAACTCATGCTGTCTGCATAAAATATTCAAATAAATGCATTATAATATTGCACTGGGGGCTTCCCTGGTGGCACAGTGGTTAAGAATCCACCTGCCAATGCAGGGGACGTGGGTTCGAGCCCTGGTCAGGGAAGATCCCACATGCCGTGGAGCAACTAGGCCCGTGAGCCACAACTACTGAGCCTGTGCTCTAGAGCCCGCAAGCCACAACTACTGAAGCCCATGCACCTAGAGCCCCTGCTCTGAAGCAAGAGAAGCCTGCACACCGCAATGAAGAGTAGACCCCGTTCACAGCAACTAGAGAAAGCCCTCACGCAGCAACAAAGACCCAACACAGCCAAAAATAAATAAATAAAATAAATACATTTATAAAAAAAAAGGTTACATTTATTCATAGAAAAAAATTCAAATTGAATCAGTGGATTGACACCAACTAGATCCATGATGTTTATGTATATTACTAAAATGACACACGTCTGACATCCACACTATAATACAATAATAATATCTGAGACAATACAGTGTTTAAAGTGAACTATGATCTTACCAAAACAATAAAGCTGTGTTTAATGGAGGAATATTTCACACTGCTGTAGCTTTAAATTTTAAATTAATTACAATTAAATAAATTAAAAAATTCAGTTTCTTAGTCGTCCTAGCCACATTGCAAGTGCTTAACAACTATATGTGACTATGGCAACATCTATCTCGTTCTCTACCCTCCTATTTTTTCTTTTACTACTTTTTTTTTTTTTTTTTTTTTTTGCGGTACGTGGGCCTCCCACTGCCGTGGCCCCTCCCGCCGCGGAGCACAGACTTCGGACGCGCAGGCCCAGCAGCCATGGCCCACGGGCCCAGCTGCTCTGGGGCACGAACCCATGTCCCCTGCATCGGCAGGCGGACTCCCAACCATTGCGCCACCAGGGAAGCCCCACTTTTTTTTTTTTAAACTCTTTAACCTTGCCCAAGAGAAAAGGTATTGTTAATCTAGTTGTGTTCAAGGTCATTGGTTGAAACATATTTCTCAGTGATTGTTTCTTCCACTTCTCAGTGCCATGTAGATGGCTGGGTAATTTGAACCCACTTCCCTGGATCTCTCCTACTTCCTGGTGACAAAATAGCTGCCTAAAACTTCAGAATTACATCCTATCCTCTTAGCAATTCACAGTGAAAAGAACCTGCATCTTTTCCAAAAGTTAAAAAAAAAAATTCTAGAATTGAATCTATTTGCCTCCAGTGATCTTGACTTGGGCTATATTCCTGGCAGGGGTGGCGTCAACCTCACTGAAACCACGTGAATGCAGAGAAGGAACCAGCAATTCCCTAAGAAGAGTCAGGGCACATTTACCAGAAAAAGGGCAAGTGATTACTAGGAAAGCTAAAATGATCAATCTCTGATACACAGATAAATTGGAAAATAAAAATAATAACCCCTAATTTCACCATTCAAATATAACTATTGTTGGTATTTTGGCAAATTTACTCCCATTATTTTTCCTGGGTATTTTTTAAGTAATTGTAACTACAGTTTACTTAAAATTTTTCTCCTGCATTTTTTTCTCTTCCCATTCTATTATATGCATTTTGCATGTCTATCATTTTTCTAACCATAATTTTAATGGTCACATATAAATGAACTCTAATTTACTCCCATGGACACCAAGGTTGCTTCCTTTTCTTTAAAAATTATAAATAAAGCTGTGATAAACATCATCATGCATATAGCTTTTTCTACTGCTTGGACTATTTCCTTAGAATAGTTGAATTTTCTAAATGTTGAATTACTGGGTCAAAAGGTATGCATACATTTAAGCTCTTTCTAAATTTTGACCATTTCCCAAAAAGGATTGTACTTATTCATAAGGCTGTCATCAATATAAAAGTAGGCATCATATATAAAATGTTCTTGTAAAGTCAAAGGACACCACTAAAGTATGGTGAAGGTAGCAGTTTCTTTGAGGGTGATAAAATGCTTACGAAGAGGATTTTTTTAACCTTTGAGTCTATAACAGTTTTGCAGAAATCAGTCCCATACCATTCAATTATGCAGTTGCAAGTTTTCTTTCTTGGAAAATTGTTAACCATACAAGAATGCAAATTAGTAGGATATTATTTTTAAAAGCAATATCAATAACATGGCATGGGATTATTATAGATTTCAACTAATTCTCATTTCGCTAATATCTTCCACACTGTATAGCTAATTAGGCATCTGGACAAAAATGTTAGTGTTGTTAATAATAGCAACACAATGGAGACATGTCTCCTGAGTTTTAAATACCTTTCTCTACCCGTTTGCTAGACGTTTTGAACCTGAATGTTTCAAGACATCTCAAACACATCCAAAATGGAAATCATTCTAGGGCTTAGCACAGTGCCTAGCATGTAGAAAATGCTCAGTAAATCTGTAAATGAATGTTGTCCAATAAATCTACTTTACTTCCTATAGTCCATTGTGCTGAATATTTTTTCATCTACATGGGCTTTTCATCTAAAGCCCATTATCCTACAGTCTACCTCCTATGTACCTTTCTTTGTTCTCCTGCTTCTAGTCTCATCCTTTCCCCACCCTCCTAACCTAATGAGCTTTCTAGAATTCAGAGCCAATCATGGAACTCCTCTGCTCAGAATTCCACAATGGTTCACCATACACAGGGCAAAATCTGAAACCATCTGCATGGCATATAAGATCCTTCATATTGTTTGACCTCTGCCTATCTGCCTGGCCTCACCTCTCCTCTCTCCTCCCACCCCTACCCCCAGCAGTTCACTGCACACTGCAGCATGGCTGAACTGATGATAGTCCTCTCAATCTGTACTAATCTTCCCCTCTTTCTTTCTGCAAATCATTTTGCAGCTGCCTCCCTGGAATACTCTCTACTTTGTGAGTCTGACAGGAAATTTCTACTTTTACTTCAAAACTCAAGAGAAAAGTAAGTCCTTTGAAAATACTGAAGAGGAGGTCATATGAGAACAGGCTCAACTATATAGTTCTGGCACATAGTTCTGCATAAAAGCATTGGTTGAAGTCATCAGAGTGGAAGAATTCTCAGGACAGCATGAAATGAGAGACAAGCAGTTGGTCACATTAGAAGGCAGAGGAAGGGGGAAAAAAGGAGCGTGATGAATGCAATCTTCCAGAAACCAAAGGAGGGGAGAGGTTTAAGCAGAATGGTATGAAAAAAACTGTCAAATGCAGCAGAGAAATGGAGTTGGATGATGACCTCAGAGCATGCATTGGTTTTGATATTGAAGTAGCTTTTGTAATCTAAGACCAGTTTCAGTGGAAGGTGGGGGCAAAGTCTGACTTCAATGGTTTGGTTGAACAAGAAATGGAGTTAACAAATATGAACTACACCTTCCTCTCCAAGGCTGGGAATAAAGAGGTGGGAAGATGGCCATTGGGTAGTGACTTGAGGGGTAGATAGGAGGATAAAGGCAGGATGTTTTTTTTTTTTTTTTTCTTTTTGCGGTATGCGGGCCTCTCACTGTTGTGGCCTCTCCCGTTGCGGAGCACAGGCTCCGGACGCGCAGGCCCAGCAGCCATGGCTCACGGGCCCAGCCGCTCCGCGGCATATGGGATCCTCCCAGACCGGGGCACGAACCCGCATCCCCTGCATCGGCAGGCGGACTCTCAACCACTGCGCCACCAGGGAGGCCCAAGGCAGGATGTTTTTGAGAGAGAATATTAGTGAGCAGAGAGGATGCAGCAGGGGAGGAGGGAATGATGAAAGATACAGATCTGAGACAGAAGAAGATCCCTGAGGGGACTGAAAGGGATGTGATCAAGGGCCCAGATGGAGAACTAGGTTTCATATAGGAGAAGGGACACCGCAATCTCTAAGAATGTAGGAAAAGAGAAAAGGCTGTATGTGATTGTCAGTCTCCAAAATATTGCACAAGGCCTTGTTAAAGTTTGCCAAATGATCAAAAGATTAAAGGATGCTTGATAGGATTTCTACATACTTCACAATATTACTTCTGGCCAATCTTGAAAGTGAGAGGCAAGGATTTAGTGGTATATATATGAATATGGAAAATGACAACTCAAAGTAACTCCTTGGGAAGGAAATGGGGAAAGGTAGTGTTAGCTTGGAAATAATGCCACAAAGAAAGTGAGGGAAAGAGGGGAGAATGTGATGAAGGTAAAGCATGGTTTTTGGAGCCAGACAGACCTGGGGGAAATACTGGCTCTACCATATACTAGCTTTGATCTTAAATAAGTTTCTTAACTTTCTCTGAACTTGAGTTTCTTCTTCAAAAAATAGGGGGAATAATGCTTGCCTCATAGGATTGGAATGAGAATCAGAGATAGTATATTTTGAAAGGTGCAAAGCATGTACTGTTTTTTTCTCACTTTCCACTCCCTCATTTCCAGGAAATATCACTTGGATATATTTATTGACTATATTTAAGAGATCTTCATTAGTATGTGTGCTGGAGAAGTTTTTAAAAGAAATATGCCATGTATAGATAGATTAAGATGGTTTACTTAAAAAAGAAAACAGTAAAAAATGGATAGCATGAGGCCAGAATAGGGTGAAAGACAAAACTTGTATAGCTTTATAGCTTGTGACTATAAAGGATAGTATAAGAAACCTTACTTTAAAAGGTAATATTGGTAGAGAAGTCTTGAAAGAAAGAAGGAAAAAAGGAAGGAAAGAAAGAAAGAAAATGAAAGAAAGAAAGAAAGAAAGAAAGAAAAGGGGGCTTCCCTGGTGGCACAGTGGTTAAGAATCTGCCTGCCAATGGAGGGGCCACGGGTTCGAGCCCTGGTCCAGAAAGACACCACATGTCGCAGAGCAACTAAGCCCGTGTGTCACAACTACTGAGCCTGCACTCTAGAGCCCAAGAGCCACAACTACTGAAGCCTGTGTGCCTAGAGCCCGTGCTCTGCAACAAGAGAAGCCACCTCAATGAGAAGCCTGGGCACCTCAACAAAGAGTAGCCCCTGCTCGCTGCAACTAGAGAAAGTCCTCACGCATCAATGAAGACCCAATGGAGCCAAAAATAAAGAAAGAAAGAAAGGAAGGAAGGAAGGAAGGAAGGAAGGAAGGAAGAAAGGAAGGAAGCAGTATTGCTCATAGGGAATATTGTAGAGTGAGAATAGAAGAGAGGGACTCACTTTTCTAGTATGAGTCAGTATTTGATTTTACATCATTTTATCACAGTAAAGTAGAATAAAGACTTATTCAGTGCAGTGTAATCAAAAGAGCATGGATTTGGGAGTCAGACAGCCATGGGTTTGACTATTGACTTTGTCTCACACTAGCTGGGTGATCTTGGACAAGTGACAAATTCCTTGAATCTCAGTGTCTTAGTTTCCTAAGCCTGCCATAACAAAGTAACAAAAACTAGGTGGCTTAAAACAACATACATTTATTGTTCCATAATTCTGGAGGCTATAACTCCACAATCAAGATGTCAGCAGGGTGATACTCTCTCAAAGACTAGGGGAGGATCTGTTCCATGCCTTCTTCTAACTTTTGGTAGCCCCAGGTGTTTCTTGGTTTATAGATACATCACTCCAATCCTCTGTCTTCGTAAGGCATTCTCCCTGTGTTTCTGTGTCTTCACATGGCTGTCTTCTTTCAAGGACCAGAGTCATATTGGATTAGGAACCCACCCTACTCCAGTATAACCTCATCTTAAATAATTATAGCTGCGATGACCCTATTTCCAAGAATAAGACCACATTCTGAGGTACTGAGGGTTAAGACTTCAACGTATCATTTTTGGGGGTACATAATTCAACCAATAAGACTCAAGATCTTCATTCCTTATATGAAAATAAAAGTATATTCCTTGTGGAGCCCTCCTACATTGTTGGTGGGAATGTAAATTGGTGCAGCCACTGTGGAAAACAGTATGGAGGTTTCTCAAAAAACTAAAATTATAATGATCATATGATCCAGCAACCCCACTCCTGGGTATATATCTGAAAGAAATAAACACTAATTCAAAAAGATACATGCACCCCAATATTCATAGCAGCATTATTTACAACTGCCAAAGTACAGAAGCAACCTAAGTGTCCATCAATAGATGAACAGATAAAGAAGATATGGTATATATATATATATATACAATAGAATACTACTCAGCTATAAAAAAGAGTGAAATTTTGCCATTTGTAGCAACATGAATGGACTTGGAGGGCATTATGCTAAGTGAAATAAGCCACACAGAGAAAGACAAATACTGTATGATAGCACTTACATGTAGAATCTAAAAAATGCAACAAACTAGTGAATAAAACAAAAAAGAAGCAGACTCACAGGTATAGAGAACAAACTAATGGTTACCAGTGTGGAAAGGGAAAGGGGGAGGGGCAATATTAGGGTAGGGGGAAAAAGGGTTATTATGGGATTATATGAAATCATGTGTGTGAAAATTTGAAAATTGTAAAGCACTGTAGAATTTAAAGAATCTTTCATTCAATAAAGACATAACTAAATAAAAGTCTAATTAAATGTGAAAAAAATACATTCCTTGCAAAGTTGTTATGAGAATCCTGTGTGAACTTATGAAAAAATAACTAGCATAATATCTAACACATAGTAAATGAGAAAAGTGAAGAGGAATCAAAACCAGTCATCAAAACTGTATTTTGGGGCTTCCCTGGTGGCGCAGTGGTTGAGAGTCTGCCTGCCGATGCAGGGGACACGGGTTCGTGCCCCAGTCCGGGAAGATCCCACATGCCACGGAGCGGTTTGGCCTGTGAGCCATGGCCGCTGAGCCTGAGCATCCAGAGCCTGTGATCCACAACGGGAGAGGCCACAACAGTGAGAGGCCCGCATACCGCAAAAAAAAAAAAAAAAAGTTGCAGAAAGTATTACCTGTTAGCCCCAAGTACTCCCACATGTAGCTCCCAAGAACAAAGACATTCTCTTATGTAACCATGGTACAATGATCAAATTCAGGAAACTTAACATTGCTAAAGAACTATAATATTTCACCAATTCTCCCACTTAAGTCCTTTTTAGCAATTTTTTTTCTGACCGAGCACACATGTTGCCTTTGTCATTTCTCTTTAGTCTCTTTTAATCCTGAACAGTTCCTTAGAAATTATTTTTCATGATATTGACATATTTGAAGAGTACAGGCCAGTTATTTTGTTTCCTATTCCTAAATTTGGATTTGCTTGATGATTTACACATCATTAGATGGGGTTATGTATTTTTGGCAGGAATACTATATAAGTGATACTGTGTTCTCAGTGAATCACATCAGAAGGTTGTCAGATTTTCTTGTTTTGCCAATCTAATGGACAAGTAATGAAATTGCATTTTATTTTGAATTTCCTTGATTACTCATAAGGTTGAGCATCTTTTCCTTGGCTGTTCAAGTTACTTCTTTTAAAGTTGTTTAATAATCTTTGCCTATTTTTGTTCTGAGTTTTTTTATTGATTCATCTGAGTTATTTATAGTCACACGAGTCATAAATGTTCTTCCAAAGTATCACTTGTCTTTTATATTTACTTATGCTACCCTTTGTTTTACAGATCTTTAAAGTTTTAATGTAGTCTAATTCTACCAATTTTCCTTTATGATCCATTTTGTTGTCTTGTTAAAAAAATCTCTCTGGTGCTGTAAAGATATCTTACATTTACTTCTTACAGTTTTAACCTCTGTTTTTCACATTTAGGTATTTAATCATTTATATTGTAAGGAAGAAATGTATTATTTTCTATATGTGTATCTGGTTATCCCAACACCATTATTGAATAAGTTGACCTTTTGCCACTGATTTGTAATATCTGCTCTATCACATACTAAGAGCCTACACATGCTTAGATCTTTTTCTGGGCTCTCTGTTCTGTTTTATTAATCTATTTGTCTATCCTTACATCAATATAAAACCGACTTAATTACTCTAAAATGACTTGCTGTGTCATATGTCTTACTAACTACTCAGGCTACTCCTCCTCCTCTTGTTTCTTTTTATCCTCCCCAAATTATTTTGGCTGTTTGTGGTCCTTTAACTCTTCAATATAAGTTTTCAAATCAGTTTTTCAAGGTCCTTAAAACATTCATATTGAGGTTTTTATTGGAAGTGCAATGACTTTACGGAGTGTTACAGATAACTTAATCTTTATGATATTGAGTCCTTCCATCCATAAGCATGAATCTGATCTATCTTGTATTAAATCAGGTCCTATGTTATACTCTTAAATAACATTTTGTAATTGTCTCCATGAGTCCTGCTCGTATTTTACTGGATTTTATTCCTAGAGATCACTGCTAATGTGAATCTTATCTGTTTTTGTTACATTTTAAAATTGATTATTGCTGGTGTATACAAATCTACTGATTTTTACAGGCTTATCTTGTGTTTAGTTCCAATGGCTTGCCCGTCCATCTTTTTTTTTTTTTTAGACAGATATATCTTCTACAAACAAAGATAGTTTTCTTTTTCTTTCAAACTTTCATACTTTTTAACTTATAGCATCACATGGTTCCTCAAATAGTGTTGAGTAGTAATAGTCATAATGAGAGGCATCCTTGTCTTGTTCCTGACCTTAAAGAGTTTCACCATTACTGTAGCAGACATTTTTAGTACCCAGAAAAGTTCACTATAGTTCAGCTGCACCTATGGTGAACATCGTTGACTCATGCTAACAATATCTCACCTCAAGCATATGCCATATATCTCTGGGGTTTTGTTTTAGTTTTTTCGTTTTTAGTTTTACCTGATGGACTTCTCTGCAATAGTAGGGCTTTTCAAAAACCATAGGAGTCCACTCAGTCCTTGTGTGGGGATACTACATAGAAGTGCTAGGCTAGAGGTCACCCCTGAATCAATGGTGAATGGGAGCTCAAGGATGGATGTCCTGGCTTCTAGTCTTTCCTTCCTCTGATGGACGATTTTTTCTATGCTTCTAAGGGTCTCAGTGGTATTGAGATGTTGTGGCTTATAACAGTGATATTGATAACACATTGATATTGGCTTACCTTCCTTGCTTGTTTCATTCTCTCTGCGACCTCACTGCTGCCACCTGGAATCACCTCTCAAATAAAGTACTCAATACTTTGTTACTTGTCTGAAGCTTTGTTTTCAAGGAACTCTAAAAGAGTGTCTCTCTATTTTGTAGATTTTATCATGAATTTCTAGTGAATTTTACTGAATATGTTTTCTATCACATCTGTGAAGATGATCCTATGTTTCTTTTTGTTTAATTAATGTGGTAAATTACTTCAATAAAATTTCTTGATGTGGAAACACCTTTTCATTTGGGGGGATAAAAATCCTTCTAGTCAAAATGTGTTAGTTTTGTTTCATTGTTGGTTTCTTGGCTTTTGGATTTTCTTTTTTTCCTGCTGGATTTGATTTCCTAATATTTATTTAGGATTTTTGAATTTGTATGTATAAGTGAGACTTGGCCATACTTTTCTTTCTTTATATTATTCGAATCAAGTCTTGATATAAATTTGCCTTTTCTCTTTCATTTTCTAGGATGACTTGCATTAGAAAAGGATTATGTATTCTTTGTAGATTTAGTGTAAAGTCACATAAGCCTGAAGTCTTTTTTTTAGGTTGAAGGAAAGAGAGTAAGACTTCAAATAACGGATTAAATTTTAGTGGTTATTATTTTATTTTTTATCTTCTTGAGGCCATTTTGATGACTTATATTCTTCTAGAAATTTTTCCATTTCATTTAAGTTTTTAAATATATGGGCATCAGTCTAATTTTTCAAAATATTTATTCTAGTCTAGTTTTTAAATTTCCTACTGAAATGTAATTTTGCTTTTTTTCATTTCTAATGTTTTCGTGCTCTCCTTCCTTTTGCCTTGGTCCATCTTGCTAGTGCTTTCTCTTTTCATTTAGTGTTTTCAAAGAACCAGCTTCTCATGGTGATTTTTTTTTCTGTTTTATTAATTTTCCCCTATCTTGATCATATTCTGGGTTAGTGGCTTTATCTGCTTCTACCTACTATTCCAGGTATACAGCTTTACATCAGCCATCTCACAGGCTGTGGTCACATATTCTTCCAGCCCAGCTGCATTTTTATTTAATTTATGCTTTGAGAATTATACTCCCAACCACTTTTGCCAATTCTCTGACCCAGAATCCAACAATTATACACCTTTAGCCCTCATCACTGCATTTTGTTTCTATTCAGATATGGTCCATGAGGATTTGTATCTTGCTTTGGAATATAGCTATATTTTAATTGTTTTCTTTTATTATATTTTATCTATCATGCACTGCCACATATTTGGGGAGTGGTAGTTAAAGTATAAACTCACGGTACCATCTTGACTAAAAAAACAGGCAACTACAGTTCTAATTCTTTTTAGAATTTAAAACCGTTTAGAAAAACAAATAACTTTGTAGTTCCTAGAGTAAATTTTAACTAATTCTATTAACAAAACTTTTTTTAAACAAAACTTTCTATTAACAAAACTCTTTTTCCCCTTGGAATGTTTAAAAAACTAAAATGAAGCTATATCTGTTTAGAATATCTACTTAGGAAGTATGTAAGAATGAAGGACGAGAACCTCAACAAAAAGCCAAAAACAAATGCTTAGCCCATTGGCCCGAGGATGGGTATAGAGGTAGCATGGCAGTCAGAAGATGTCCAGGTCACAGAGAAATCATCTTCAGATGAAACCAGCCTGAGCCTGGGGAAGATACATCAGAAATTCAGCCTCCAGGAACTCTCCTACACTGTTGATGGGAATGTAAATTAGTGCAGCTACTATGGAGGTTTCTTAATAAACTAAAAATAGGGACTTCCCTGGCGGTCCAGTGGTTAAGACTTTGTGATTCCACTGCAGGGGGGCACGGGTTTGATCCCTGATCAGGCAACTAAAATCCCACATGCTGCACAGCGTGGCCAAAATAAAATAAATACATAAATAAATAAAATATATTTAAAAAACTAAAAATAGAGTTACTATATGGTTTGGCAATCCCACTCTTGGGCATATATCTGGAGAAAACTCTAATTCAAAAAGATACACGCACCCCGATGTTCATTGCAGCACTATTTACAATAGCCAAGACATGGAAGCAACCTAAATGCCCACTGACAGATGAATGGATAAAGAAGATGTGGTATATATACACAATAGAATACCACTCAGCCACAAAAAAAGAATGAAATAATGCCATTTGCAGCAACATAGATGGACCTAGAGATTATCATACGAAGTGAAGTCAGACAGAGAAAGACAAATATCATGTGATATCACTTATACGTGGAATCTAAAAAATGAACTTATTTGCAAAACAGAAACAGACTCACAGACATAGAAAAGAAACTTATGGTTACCAAAGAGGAAAGGGGGGAGGGATAAATTAGGAGCTTGGGATTAACAGAAACACACTACTATGTAATAAAATAGATAAACAACAAGATCCTACTATATAGCACAGGGAACTATATTCAACATCTTATAATAACCTATAATGGAAAAGAATTTGAAAAATTACATAGATAGATAGTATATCTGAATCACTTTGCTGTACACCTGAAACCAACACAACATTGTAAACCAACTATACTTCAATGAAAAAAAGAAATAAATCCAGCCTCCATCCGGAAGTTCAAGAAGAGTACTTGCTACCCTCCAGAGCTGGCTATATCTTGGGTGGGGCTCTCTCAGGTAAGCAAGAGCTCCTAGTATAACTTGAGTGAGAAGATGAGGACACCTATGAAACTTACTACCACTCACGGAGTGAAACCACCGCAGGACTCTGTCACTTCTAGTACCCATCTTGACACACAGTGTGAGGAGGAAGACCTGGAAACATATTCCTCTGAGTGCTCAGAAGAGCTTCAGGGAGATCCTATTGGGGATGATGGACATATCCTTATTGCCTTACTTGATGATGAAGACCTAGAGCCACTCTCTGGAGAAGATTGCTCCGATCAACCTAAGAACTGTGGGACAGCTTTTCAGGAGCTTACAGGACTTCAGGAGTATAAGCAGAACCATTTAGTGGAATGTTTCCATGCTGCCCCATTTGTAGTAGGGAATTCTTCCAGGCTGCCAACCTACATGTGCACAAATTGTTTCACTCTAGGGATGGGACACAGAAGTGCCCTGAATGTCATAAAGGTTTCATCTACACAGCAGATGTGTGGAGGCACCTGTGTAACATGCACTGGATGGAGCACTCAAAAATGGTTGTAGAAATGCTACCCTGAGAATCCCTGGTCCACTGCGCACCTGAACCATCACAATTCAGATGGTGGAAACAAAGAAAAGAAAGGCTCCAAACCATACACCTATGTGTCCTGTTTGTTGTAAGGGGTTCTGCAAACCAAATCTTCTATGGAAACATAAGGTGATCTACTGGCAGGACAAGCCATACAAGTGCCAAGAATGTGGCATGGCCTTTGTACCGCTGGTCAGGTTAAAAAGACACCAACAAACACACTACGGAGGGCGCCCCTTCTACTGTGTTGAATGTGGAGGGACCTCCCCTGGCTGAAACCCCTGCAAGGCCATCAGTGGATTCATACAGGAGAGAAACCACACTCCTGTGCTTCCTGCGATCATTCTTTCACCGAGTCAGGCGCTCTGAGGAGGTACGATGGACTCATAGAGCAGAGGAATCCTAGTGGCTGGGACTGTTAAGTTTATTATCACCTTTTGGTTTTGTCTCCATTAAGATTTCATGTTGCCAGCTTTCTAATATAGTCATTAACTTAGTCCAGGTTTTTTTCCCCAGACCCTGCTTCCTCATGGATGGCTTAAAATAAATCTAAGAATGTGTGTTTTTTTTTCCCCCTTAGAAATGCCATAGTCATTTCTAGCAGGAGTAAAGAAGTAGGTATTTACAAGTACAGAGAACAGTTTTTAATGACAGAACTAAATGAAGTTTTTGGTTGGCAGACTCCTTATCAAGAAGCCTCTGGCTCTTTCCATAATTTTGTGCTCTGCTTGGTCCTTTAAGGACTAGTCCTTATTGGAGTTTTCCACAGTTGTAACCCCTCTGCAGGGTTGCCTTCAGTTCAGGATGCAAACGTAGACTCTTTCCTAGAGTACACTAGTAATTTGGTTAGCCTTGTCACTGTTGCAAATTTTTCAAAAAAGTATTTGTTTTTCATAAAAGCTATGACAATACTTCAGTGAGATGAACTTGTACTTTTTTCAAACTACATATACCATTTTATAATTACAAGAATAATTGTTACCTTTATAAGAGAGAACATGACTAATTTAACATGTTAATTTAACATGACTAATTATAAATTAATTTACTAATTTATACTCGTAATAAATTCATTTCAGCATTTGAAGAAATATGTTTATCCCTTTGGAGTATGAATTGTCTTAGTCATCTTCTGTGTGATTTTCCTTTTTTAAAATCCCCTAAAAGATAGTCTTTGATGAGGATTACTTTGTAAGTCTGTTGTAGCCCTTTCCTATTGTAACTGACTTAAGTTCCTGGGTTTTGGTGCTGAACACATATTTGGAAGAGGAATCTAACAGAGATTCTTACTTCCTGTCCAGTTGATGGGCTTTATAAGGTCTGTGACTCTCTGAAATCATAACACAAAACATCAGTAATGTGGGTTTTTTGGATAGGATCCATAGCTTTCATTGAATTCTCCAAAAGCCTGTGATTCAAGGAAAGGTTCAGAACTGCGTTAAAAGATTTGGGGAGTGACTTCCAGACTCATCACTCTAGTTTCATCTTTAGTTCTTTACCACTTCTCTTCAGGACTGCTGTATCATTACAAAAGCATCATCTTTAATATGCCTCTAATAAATGCTTTCTTTTACATTTGTGATAATATTGGCAGTAATCTCTTTTGCATGGTGTAAGGGTGTTTTAAGATCTTTTGAAATATGATGGAAGGAGAAGAATTTGGAAAATTACATGCTAAGAATGAAAACTTTTTTTTCTTTTATATTTGCCCAGATAATAAGTGGCAATGGTAGAAAACAAGTTATAATAAGGAGTAATGGTGCTGGAAAGACTTGAAAGCTTAAGTAGATCATTTCATTGATATGGAAATGGGAATTATGAATGGCTCTTAGAAGACAGAAGCAGCTATAGATCGAGAATTGAAACAATTCTAAAATTAAAGCAATGTCATTAGTATAAAAAGAAAATGTAAAAATTTTCATTTCTGATATCTATGTATTTTATTTAAATCTACCATAACTTCTGAAATTAAAAGAGCTAATTAAAGTTATGACTGTTAGTGACTTTAAAGATTAGAAATCAAACTTCACACAAAAATGAAAAAGAGGATCTGGTAGAATGAAAAGAACTCTGGACTGCCATTAAAAGCTGTGTAATTTGCAACTTTCTCCCTTGCAAAATAAGTGATCTCTAAGTCCCGCTGTAGTTCCAAAATTTCTTTAAGTGACAGGAAAATTATACTTTCACTGACCTTTCAGCTACCTTAAGTGAAAAAGTGTTTATCACTTAATATTCATAGTTGTAAGAAGACCGCTGATACTATTTGTTGCGCATTAGGGTAGTAAGCTGAATAATGGCCATCTAAAGATATCACATGGATAGATGTTACCTTCTCAGGAAAAAGGGTCTTTGCAGATGTGATTAAGGATTTTGAAATGGGGAGATTTCCTGGATTATCCAAGTGGGCCCTAAATGCCATCACAGTGTCCTTATAAAGAGAGGCAGACAAAGATTTGACAGAAAAGGAGGAGACATTGTGACTATGGAGACAGAGATTGGAAGGATGCAGCCACAAGCCAAGGAAGCCAGCAGCTGCCAGAAGCCTGAAAAGAGAAGGAATGGATTATTCCCCTAAAGCCTTAAGAGGGAACTCAGCCCTAAAGACACTTTGATTTTAGCTCTAATTTCAGACTTCTGGCTTCCAGAATACTGAGAAAGTAAATTCTGTTGTTTTAAGCCACTGAGGTTGTGGTACTTTGTTACAGCAGCCACAGGAAACTCATACAAGTGGTTTAAACACACACCCACACAGACATCCAGGCATCATGATTGTGAACATCATTATACCAGGGAAAACAAGATGCACACTAACTACACTTCTGCGTTGTCTGTTTCGAGTTATAGATGTTCCAGGCTGACATAAATAATTACATATCAATTTCCAGATGGATGTCTTATGATTCAAGGAGCACCAGGAGTGTGCCTCTCTCAAATATCTCCTTCCATTGATGCCTACAATCCCTTTTTAATTTTTAAAAATTTTTTGACTTTTTTATACAACTTTTAAAGGTTACTTTCCATTTACAGGTATTACAAAATACTGGCTATATTCCCAGTGTTGTACAATACATCCTTGAGCCTATCTTACACAGAACAGTTTGTACCTCCCCCTAAAATCCCTTTTTTAAGACATACCTCCACAGTCTCCAAATGGAAAAGCTTTAGGTATCTATATATTTCATGTCACTTTCCTCCCAGAAACATGAGCTGAGGATGACCCAGCAGGAGCTTCAGTTGCCTTACAAATGTGTCCACATCACCATCTTCTTAAAGTCCGCATTAACCCCCTCATTCCTTGGAGATAGGGGTTGGAAAGTGAGAGTGGGAAAGAGAAATGGGAAAACGCTAGCTGTGGTATTTACAGAAGGCCTAGGGCAGGGAAGTGGGAACAAAAAGAAAGTAGGAATAAGAGCCAGTGGTTAGAGTGGAAAGAGCACTGACTCTGCCCAGTGAGCCCAGGGAGAAACCAGGGGCCAATTCCTGGTTCCCACGCCCTCCCCCACTCCAAGGCTGAGCCAGCACAGCTCCACAGATCTGACTTGGTATTCTGGTTCTGTGCTTACGAGCTCTGTGACCTTGGACGTGTTGCTTAATCTTTGCACTCCTTTGTTTCCTTATCTGCAAAATGGAGATAATACTTCCTTCACAGGATTGTGTTCTACACTCTAGAGAACTAGAGATTTCCCACCTTTCTGGGAAGACCATGCATTGATTCACTTATCTCCATGGAGTAGGAATTGCAGTATTCCAAAAAAAAAGGGCAAGCAAAAGGGTTTTAATTCTCAGCATTCTCTATCAGATGTGGTGCTAGTGTCCAGATATTACGCACAATGCTTCTGCCCCCTTCCCAGAGGGTCTATTTTGCTGGGCCCTAGAGTTAGGACAGCTCACTTGGCAATGGGGCTTATGACAGAGATGTACACCAGCTGAGCTTCTGCCAACCTTAACAGTGACCTGACGGGGGGAGGGATGACAGGAAGTGGAGATGCTTTTCAACCCCTCTGTCAATTTCCTTAGGGCAGAAATCAGGGCTTATGGTGACATCGAGTAACTGCTCTCTAATTCATTAGGGGCAAGTTGCTCTCTATGGTTTCTGACCTATTCCTGCGTCACAAATTGCCAACCAAAACTTACCATCTTAAAACAACAAGTATTGATTATTTTACACAGTTTCCAAGAGCGAGGAATTTGGGAGCCACTTTGCTGGATGCTTGTGGCTGCAGGTCTCTCATGAGGTTTCAGTCAAGCAGTGGGCAGGTCTGCAGTCATCTGAACTCTCAACTGGGGCTAGAGGATCCCCTACGAGCTCACTAATGTGGCGGTTAGCAGCAGATTTCAGTTCCTCGCCACACGGGTTCTTCTGTAAGGCTACTCACAGCATGGTAGCTGGTTTCCCCCATAGTGAGCGAGGAGAGGGAGAGAGAGAGAGAGAGAGAGGGAGACAGACAGAGGAGAGCTGTAGAAGCCAGAGTGCCTTTTATGATCTAGCCTTAGAAGTTGTGCACCACCATTTCCGCTTTATTCTATTCATTAGAACCGAGTCACTAAGTCTAGCCCACACAAAAGAGGAACTATTAGGCTCTACTTCTTGAAGGGAGGAGTGTTAAAGAATTGTGGGCATATTTTTATTAAAAGTTTTAAAAATTCTTTTTTAAAATTTCAGTTTATGGAGGTATAATTGACATATAAAATTGTAAGATACTTAAGGTCTACAATGTGGTGATTTAATATATGCATACATTGTGAAAGGATTCCCCTCATCTAGTTAATTAACATATCTGTCACCTCGCATATTTATCTTATTTTTTTTTCTTTTGGTGAAAACATTTAAGTTCTACTCTCTTAGCATATTCCAATTATACAATACAGTGTTATCAACTATAGTCGCCATGTTTTACATAAATCCTCAGATCTTATTCATCTTATAGCTGAAAGTTTGTACCCTTTGACCAACATCTCCCCAATTCTCCCACCCCCAAGTCCCTTGTCATCACCATTCTACTCTGTTTCTACGAGCTCAACTTTTTTAGTTTCCACATATAAGGATATCATACAGTGTTTGGCTCTCTCTGTCTGACTTATCTCACTTAGCATAATGTTCTCAACATGTCCACCCATGTTGTCACAAATAGTAGGATTTCCCTCATTGTCATTGCTGAAATAATATTCCACTGCATACATATACCACATCTTCTTTACCCACTTACCTGTTGATGGACACTTATGTGGGTCTATTTTTTAAACCACCACAATGATGGAAAATAAAAATGTAAGCAAGCATGACTTCTAAATCAAAAGGCAGGGAATTTGCTGCACGTTCTCCTTGTTGCAGGTATGCAACCTATTTCTTGGAAGGCGTACACAGGCTCTAGTGATTTAGTGACCCTTGATTAACAATAATAGACAAAGCTAAGATCTATTAATCTCACCTGCTTTCCTGGAAAGGAAAATTGTTGCGGACCCCACATAGGAATATTTCTCAAGGGTCTCCCATAACAGACCATTGTAAGAATTGGGATAATGAATGTAGTGTCTGACCGCTAAAAATTGTTCACTAAATAGTAGCTGTTATTATCCTGTCATCAAGCCTAATTGACTACACCTTTGAAATCTCAGGCATCTTCTCATTTAATGTATTATCCCCACTTGTCCTTGATTTCATCTGAACTATCAGACAGAATCCTTGCTTCCCTACTGTTTTTCTTTAAATCTTAATCATAGGTTATGTTTTATAGACACTCCATTCACTCATTGAGCCAATCTACTAACAGCCTGACACTCCTGAGATGAGTCAGTGAAACTCTGAGCCAATTTGACTGAGGAGAAAACAAGGAAAAGGAAGATTTTAAAATATTATCCAGCCATAGTGGGAAAATTTTAATTATACTGGCATGGTTTTATACAGAATGGAAAGAGGGCAATTGATATAAAAAATGAGCTTCCCTCTCAACTTTAAAAAGATGCCTTTTTCTCTTTTGATGAAATATTGAGTCATTCTATCTCTGGCAATATTTTCATGGGTAATTAAGTCTGTAGTTCATAGTCTAGTTCTGAGCCTAGCAATGACATCTGCTTGAGTATTTTAGCAATTAAATTGATGCTTTACACAAAATTTCCTTCCAAATAAGATTTTTTAAGGCCTACTTGGAACTCCTGGGTGATCTATTGTGTTCATATTGGGGGTACTATAACTGTTCAGTGTGCATGCATTTGGTTTATAAAATGTTGTGTAAACGCTGAGTGCCAAGATTCATTGCTGCTGTATTTTTCTGTGTCCAGCATAGGCACAGAATGTTTCTTTCCTCAGTGAGATGAAGTAATGGTAGGTCTTCAGGGAACCATCGTTCCTTTAGATTCAATTCCTTCCCTCTGACCAGGTCACTGACAGCTTTTCAAAGGAATTAATGATTAACAGCTGTCAACCCAGGGTCTCCCAGACCCATTCTTAAGTAATTCACAGGTCTCCTTCCTAGAGTCACACTGTGGTTTCTGCTGTGCTGTGTTTCAACTTTTATCTTCCCTTGAATTTATGATCATCCACTTTGAAAACACATGTTATCAAGAATTTCAGGGTATTCCTCTGTACCAAACAGAAGCAGTTAGCTCTGTGGTTAAGAACACAGTCTCTGGAGCCAGGATATCAAGTCATTATTATGCTACTTTCTAGCTACAATATCTTGGGCAATATAACTTTTTTGTCTCTTGATTTCTGCATCTTAAAAATAGAATGTCTCTTGTACCACAATGTTCGTTGCAGCACTATTTACAATAGCCAGGACGTGGAAGAAACCTAAGTGTCCATCGACAGATGAATGGATAAAGAAGATGTGGCACATATATACAATGGAATATTACTCAGCCATAAAAAGAAAGGAAACTGAGTTATTTGTAGTGAGGTGGATGGACCTCGAGTCTGTCGTACAGAGTGAAATAAGTCAGAAAGAGAAAAACAAATACCGTATGCTAACACATATATATGGAATCTAAAAAAAAAAAAATCGTTCTAATGAACCTAGGGGCAGGACAGGAATAAAGATGCAGACATAGAGAATGGACCTGAGGTCACAGTGGGGGGGAAGGGTAAGCTGGGACGAAGTGAGAGAAGAGCCTTGACATATACACACTACCAAATGTAAAATCGATAGCTAGTGGGAAGCAGCTGCATAGCACAGGGAAATCAGCTCGGTGCTTTGTGACCACCTAGAGGAGTGGGATAGGGAGGGTGGGAGGGAGGTTCAAGATGGAGGGGATTTGGGGATATATGTATATATATAGCTGATTCACTTTGTTATACAGCAGAAACTAACACACCATTGTAAAGCAATTATACTCCAATAAAGATGTTAAAAAAATAAATACATAGAAAAAAATAGAATGTCTCTTGATTTCTTCATCTTAAAAATAGAATAGAATAGAAAGGCTGACTTTAAAAATGAAACAGTTAATACATGAGAAACACTTAAAACAGTTCCCGGCACTGTAAGTGCCAACTCTTATCATTATTATCCAAAGGATGTGGATCGTGGTGACTGTAGACTCTGGTAAATACATTAGGAGAATTTTTATTAAGTGAAAACTTACAAATGAACAGTTTTACTGGGTATATCCAAGTTAACTCTGGCAAACTAAACCGTGGAAACAGCACTAGTCCAGAGAGAAACATTAAATTTCTTCACAGAGAGGGCCCTGCTCTGATTTTAAATTACATACTAGGGAAATAAGATTTGAGGTACAGTGGGTGTACAGAAAACCAGAAAAGTAGCTCAGCATTGCTTAGGGGCAACAATCTGAGCCAGAATAACCAGTATTCTAGCATTGATTCTTCTTCAAATAGAGGATTCAACTGCCTCTAATTTGGAAGGACAGACTACTGGGCAGAATGTGTGTCAAGCCAGCCTGCAGCTGGTTGATTTCTCTGCTGGCCACTCCATGTGTTGCTGCCTTCTACGTGCACCATGAAATGGCCCTGTGACTATGGCAACAGGATTGCTTTCCCCCAGCAATACCTACTCAGCATGACCCTTGCAGCTGATGTAGTGAGAAAAGACTGTCTGGGACAATTTTCCTTTAAAAAAATGTGACTTCTTTATGTAATAAGCATTGAAGGATTAATGAAGTTCTCTTCAGCATATTATATAATATTTAGTACATTATACACCCTTATATTCCAGAAACACAGTATACAGCTCCAAATGTACCCAGCACAAACTAATCTAGTTGGCCTATTAACTCACTCTCTCCCCAAAAGTATAACCACCTGGAAGCCATACCTAGATGCTGCATCTCATCTGCAGAAATGAACTTATGGGATACTTCAAAACTTGCTTGCTAGTTTGAGTCTACCATATCCAACTCAGGAGATGTTCCAGTAGTTTGTGCCTATTTTAAGTCTAGTTCTACTGTGATCTCATCCATATTGCCCACTTCTTATTCCTCTATTATTTGTTTATTAAATAATAAAATTTAAGCATCACCAGTATATTAATTATACTAGTGGTCCCAACTTAGCTGTGCACCAGAACACATGAGAGCCTTTAAAAATTAGATTGCGGGCCTCCCTGGTGGCGCAGTGGTTGAGAGTCCGCCTGCCGATGCAGGGGATACGGGTTCGTGCCCCGGTCTGGGAGGATCCCATATGCCGCGGAGCGGCTGGGCCCGTGAGCCATGGCCGCTGGGCCTGCGCGTCCGGAGCCTGTGCTCCGCAACGGGGGAGGCCACAACAGTGAGAGGCCCGCATACCGCAAAAAAAAAAAAATAAATAAATAAATAAAAAATAAATAAAAAAAAATAAAAATTAGATTGCAAGGGGGCTTCCCTGGTGGCACAGTGGTTAAGAATCCTCCTGCCAATGCAGGGGACATGGGTTCGAGCCCTGGTCCGGGAAGATCCCACATGCTGCGGAGCAACTAAGCCCGTGCGGCACAACTACTGAGCCTGTGCTCCAGAGCCTGCGAGCCACAACTCCTAAAGCCCGGGCTCCTGGAGCCAGTGCCCTACAACAAGAGAAGCCACTGCAATGAGAAGCCCGCGCACCGCAACTAAGAGTAGTCCCCACTCACCACAACTAGAGAAAGCCCGCGTGCAGCAACAAAGACCCAACACAGCCAAAAATAAATAAATAAAATAAATAATAATAAAATTAAAAAAAATTAGATTGCAAGATGCACTACAGACCTGTATCAATATTCAAGGCTAGGATTCAGCAAGTTTGTATGGTTAACAAACATCCCAGGTGACTTCTATACAGCCATTCTATGAACTGGTTTGGGGAACAATCATCTTAAGAAATTATAGGCCAAACCAAAAATTTTAATTAGGAAAAGCTCTACTAACAACCATCTTAAGAAAAACGGAACACAAAGAAAAGGAAGAGTAACTTCAGTTTTCAAATATTTCATTGACTACCCAGAAAAAAGTATACTATCCTTTGCTCTCTTCATAGTCATAAGGTTATGGCTGATTCTTATGACTTTTCTACCAATCTAATGCTTTTGAATTCAAAGTTCTTCTCCTGGGAGACTGATGCTCACTTTTATTACCCCGTTATTATCATTCCTATTTTGCCAATTCAGATGCAGAAGCTGAATTCAAGGTCATGTCACTGGTGAATATGGAGATGGACTAGGAGCCCAACCACTGGCTCTCCAGCCAGACCCAGAACTGGCTAACTCTGTCGTTTGGGCATGCAGATCTATCTAAGTGAGTCAACACACAAAACCTGCAGGCATGCAGTCAGAGCTCTAAGGTTACCTTTGTCAAACAAGGCATGACATGTATTAGCAGTTCTCTCTGGACTCCATGTGTCAAGCATAAGAACACTATTTAGCAGTCACTCCCCGGGTCCAAATCAGCTGAAATTCAAGCGAAATTCAGATTTGGCAGGTTTTGGTGGCGATTTTAGGACTATAGTAAAGATATCCTCAAAAGGAGAGTACAATACCTTTTTGTGGAGTATCTTCTTTAACTTTGGTAAGATTAGAAGTGCTGTTTACCTCTGTGCATCAACGGAACTCTGTGAAGTCATGGATTCCTCCCGGTTGAGGTCCAGAGCTAACAACTACTGACTTTTTTTTTTTTTTTTTTTTTTTTTGTGGTACGCGGGCCTCTCACTGTTGTGGCCTCTCCCATTGCGGAGCACCGGCTCCGGACACGCAGGCTCAGTGGCCATGGCTCACAGGCCCAGCCGCTCCGCGGCATGTGGTATCCTCCTGGACAGGGGCACCAACCCTTGTCTCCTGCATCGGCAGGCGGACTCTCAACCACCACGCCACCAGGGAAGCCCAACTACTGACTTTTAAACTATACAAAATCAATGTATGTAGCAGTACATCTCTAAGAATGGCTGTTAGTAATGCAAATTTCAGTTAAACTTGTTAGAGAATAACTGTGAGTCATGTAGGTTTTCAAACCTGTTTTTAATAATGGTGAAACAAGCTGATTGCACTTGGGCAAGGGGTACTTTATTTTATTTACTTCACATTGGAGCTCTTGAACCTGGCAAGTTTAAATGAACCTAAAAGGCTTCCTGAACCATGGTCAAGCCCATAGGGAGAAATTTTGCATATGTCTCTGTAAATGGGCAGATTCCTCCGTAAATATAGCATGTGATTGAAGCTCCCTGGGTGGAAACAGGAGAAGAATTAGCCAGAGAGGAGGCACCTGTGAATTTTGCGGGTGAGACTCAGATTAGTTCCAGGTACTAAGCTCCACTGTGAAGAGATGCGGGCTTCTTTTTCAGATGCTAAGGCTGTTCTGGATTTCTAGGATAACTGGGTCCAAAACATAGGACATAAACGCCCCTCTCTTTAAGATAAAGGCCTTCTCTAATTCAAAGCCATGACTCATAAAGACATTCCCCAGGGTAAAGTCATTTCATTAGGAAAGTGAAATGCTGAGCCATCTGGATGGATTTGAGTTACCCGGAGGTATAATTTGCTGCTTTGGAAGATTCCTCCATAGAGACCACATCTGGGGATTCCTTTATTCACATAAAAACAGAAAAGTACCTTTCTCTAGATAGGACCAGCCCGGACCTTCTCGGTATTTGCATATGGCTTTGAGGGCAGAACGGGCTAGTCTTTTTCCTCACTGCATCCGAGGTCGGCCGTGTCTTCACCTTCCCTGAGAGTCAGCTGATGGATCCCTCACTCGTCCGAGGAGCAGGGGATGGGCTCCTTCTTGCAGCTGCGGTGCTTGGCTCGGTGTCGTTGGAGGTGGTTGGAGCGGGTGAAGGCCTGGCCGCAGTCCTCACACTGGTAGGGCCTCTCCCCGTTGTGCACCCGAATGTGCTGGGCCAGCTCCGAGGCAATGCGGAAAGCCCTGCCGCACTCGGCGCAGAGGAAGCCCTTCTTCCCGGAGTGGATCTGTTGGTGCCGCTTCAGGGTGGAGGAGCGCGCAAAGGCCTGGCCACACTGCGCGCAAGGAAAGGGCCTCTCGCCCGTGTGGATGCGCTGGTGGCGCGCGAGGCGCGAGGGCTGCGCGAAGGCCACGCCGCAGTCGGCGCACTTGAAGGGCCTCTGGCCCGTGTGCAGCGTCTGGTGCTCGATCAGGTTGGAGGATTTGGTGAAGCACTTGCCGCAGGTGGGGCAGGGGAAGGGCCGCTCGCCCGAGTGCACGCGTTGGTGCTCCATCATCCGACTGGCCACGGCGAACTCCCTGTCGCAGGTGGGGCAGCGGAAGGGCTTCTCGCCCAGGTGCGTGCGCTGGTGGCGCAGCAGCGACAGCGGCTTGTTGAAGGTCAGGCCGCACTCGGCACACGGGAAGGGCTTGTCGTTGCTGTGCATGTTGCGCTGGTGTTTGCGCAGGTCGGAGGAGCGCACGAAGGCCTTGCCGCAGTCCGGGCAAGGGTAGGGTTTCTCGCCCGTGTGCGTGCGGATGTGCTTGCGGTGGTCCGAGGACCAGGTGTAGGCTTTGTCGCAGAAGGGGCACCGGTAGGGCCGTTCGCCCGAGTGCACGCGTTGGTGCTGCTGGAGAGTGCCCCGGTGGGAGTACACCTTCCCGCACAGCTCGCACGCGTAAGGCTTGGCGCCCGGCGGCTTCTGGAAGGCCCGCCCGCCCCGCCGGCGCTTGTGGGGACACGCCTCCCTCTGCCCGCCCTCCCCGGCGCCCGCCGGGTTCTGGTCCTTAAAGCCCTTCCGCACTTTGGCCAGCGCCTCCGTTGCCAGGTTGGCCGGGGTGGCCGACCCCTGGGCTGGTATATGTGTCTCCTGCGTGGAGGGGTCCCAACTGCCCGCCGCCTTGGGGACACACGCTGGAGAGGAGCTGTCTGGGGACTTGTCTACCCCTTTCTGTGCACAGAAATACCTTCCAGAACCAGGGAAGTTGGATGGGACACCTAGAGCAGCGTCCAGGTTTGCCCTCCAGTCTCCATCATTGCCAGCAGGTAATGGGTCCCTAGGAGGTTGCGTCTGACTGAACCCCTTGTGTGAGAGGCTCCTGGGGAGGGCACTGGGAGTTGTGCTTGCTCTGGGGGAGTCCTGAGTCAGGGTGATCTTTGACTCATCTCTTTCCCAGCTGGCCTTCGTCCTAGGCATTGCCATGGGTTTCTTCCCTAGGACTCCTGCACTAAAGGAGTCAGAGAATTTCTCTTCCTTTTTGCGGAACGGATGCTGCCGTGGCAAGTCAGTGTTGTCCTGAGTCCCTTGGGAGCTGAGCCTTGAATGGGCCTGCTGACCAGTGTCACCAGTGTCCCCTTTGTCTCCTGCCTGTCCATGGTCCTCATCCTCACTCTCCAAGTTCAGGCACAGCATCCGGGGGTCATAGCTGCAGAGAGGAGATGCCTCACCCTGTCCATCCTGGGGGTCCACCTGTGCCATATGTGCAGGCCCTTCTATCCCTGCTTCTCCGACACAGACCTTTACTTGGCTCGGGACACCTGCAAAAAGGAAAATCACAAAGAATGGACTTAATCACCTTCATGGCCACGGGGACTGAGTTCTCACTACAGATCTGTGTCCAGCTGGTAGCCGTTCCAGCCACATTGCTGCCCTTCACAGGCGAAGGAAGACCTGGGCCCTGCTGAGAACGCCCCAGTCACCCTTAATCCTTTGGAGGTCCCACTTGCCCGAAGCCCCAGGAGACAATGCTGTCAGGATGGCAAGCGTGGGGCATTTGTGGAGTGCCAGCTGTGCCCTGCCCTGCCCTTCCCAGGGGCTCAAACACCAACTGCTAGCCAGGTGGGTTCTCTGTGAGCCTGGGGAAGAGAGAGGGCAGGAAGCAAGGTCTGGTCCTCCTCGGACCTCTTAAACTGCCGTCCTGGTCGGGAAGCTGAAAACCAGGCCGGCTCTTGCCATTTCTGCCAGGAGTGCAAGCCTGCCACCTCTTTTTTTTTTTTTTTTTTTTTTTTTCTGTACGCGGGCCTCTCACTGTTGTGGCCTCTCCCGTTGCGGAGCACAGGCTCTGGACGCGCAGGCTCAGCGGCCATGGCTCATGGGCCCAGCCGCTCTGTGGCATGTGGGATCTTCCCAGACCGGGGCACGAACCCATGTCCCCTGCATTGGCAGGTGGGCTCTCGACCACTGCGCCACCAGGGAAGCCCGCCTGCCATCTCTTGATGGTGGCAGCTGGGACTGCTTCCCAGGCACTGGACTGCGTGGGCCACCCCTTCCAAAGACAAGGACCAGCTCCTGGGAGAATGGGGGGTGAGTCAGGAAGACACCAGCGTGTTCCCAAGAAGAAACCCAGCTGCCTCTCTCTGCTTAAGGGGGGGCTTCTCAGGCCTTTGCCGTGAAGACCCCCCTGCTGCTGGGCGGGGTAGACACATGCACCCAGGGAGAAAGGGATGCCCACCAGCAGCTTGAACTACCTCTGAAGTATTGCTTCATCTTAAATGTTCATGAGAATATAGATTCTATGTCATGTCTGTTTTAACATGAAAATCGTGTTCTAAGTTACCTTCAGTTTAAATGTTTAACTTTTCCCCCCATGGCCTCATGTATTCCTGGCATCCCCCATATGCTCCCACGGGTGTACATACCCCAACTTGAAAAGTACGGACTTAGGGTTTTGACAGCAAGGCATGAGACAAGGGAGGCTTTGAGTTGCATTTTCTGATTGATTTTATTTTAGCTTGAAGATACAAAGAAAGCCTGCTGGGGTTGGTTAATAAGGATTGTTTGTGTGAGTTTTACAGGAGTTGCTGGAGTGAGAGACAGGTTACTGAGGGTCTCTGTGGAGGCCAGGGTCGGGGGTGGGGAGTGGGGCAGGATGGGGTGTAGGTGGGGGGAGGAGCAATTTCTGACCCGAGGGCTGAGTTTGCTTTGCTCTGGAGGGAACCTTCTGAGAATCTCAGTACTAGCAGTTCCATTTTCTGGACAAATGTTATGAGCCAGGCAACGCGCTGAGCATTTCACAAGCATGACTTCCTTTCATCCTCCCAGCAACCTTTAAGATAGATGCTATTACTATTATGGTATCCTTTCCATTTTACAGACCAGAAAACTGAGGTTTCAAGAGATTACTCACCTGCCCAAGGTCACACAGCTCCTAGACAGCAGCCGTGGGGTTTCTGACTTCAAGGGGCTGCCCTAGCTCCCCGATGTGGCCTCCACACTGAGGCCCTGCCCCGGGGCTGGGCCCTGCCCAAGAGCAGCCGCAGCATCCTGGGGTGGGGAGAGCTGCCGTTTTCTGAGGCATCAAAGCCCCTTGTGTTTTCTGGGCCAAGACACCTTGGCTACGGGGCCTCACGGCTGGGCTCCTCCCTGACCCTGTTGACCCAAATTGCCCTGCACAGGAGAGGGAGGCCAGGCCTTTGCCTGAGGTGGTTAGGCGCATGAGTCACCGAGTGTTTGCTTTCCGCTGCGCCCTCCGCCCACCTTCCACGCCTCTCAGAGGGATAGGCTCTTGGTGTGGCTCCAGCGGGCTCCTCTTCAGGGCGGGAGGCGTGCCATCATCCCTCAGCAAGACGGATTCATTCATTCGACAGATGTTGACCAAATAGTCAAAATCGTATGCCTGTGGGTCGACAAACATCTCTGAGCCTGGTTCTCTTCGTCTGCAGGATGGAGATACTGCCCCTACTGTACAGTGTGGGGGACGCTCCTGCACACATGGCTGGCACTCAGTGACTGGGCCATTGTCACTCGTGCTGCTTATCTCCTCTGCACCGCAGCGGGGCTCCTGGGAGGTGTCTAGGTGGATGATCTTCGCAGCTTGGTGGTCAAGGTTCACACAGTAAGGTGTGTCCTGTTATATTAGCCCCTGTCTCACCAAACTGCCCTTCCCCCAGCTCCTGCCCGATCACAACAAGCCCAGTTACTCTGTGTGTGGGCTGGAGGGAGGGGAGGGGCAGCGCCAGGGAGGACTCCTCACTCTCTCCTTGGATACAGAAGCCATAGATAAAGGGAGGACACAGTGCAGTAACGACTGGAGTCCAGCATCTCGTGTCCCTTTGTACCCGAAGCCCAGGGATCGCTCCCTCCCTCTGACCCTTCTGCTCTAACCCCATAACACGTCAGAGTGTAGCTGGCGTACCTCTTGGCAGGAAACCAAGTTCGACATATTTTCAGCATAGTGGTTCTTAGAGAGTGGCTGTGTGTGTGTGTGTGTGTGTGTGTGTGTATAGAGGAGACACAGCACTAACCAGCTTACTATGACTCACTGAGGCCAATGTGCCTGCTCAGGGACTGTGATCTGCCAGCAGGATGGCAAGGGGACGCTGGATTTGATTGAAGCAGGTTCCAAGGCGTCTTTCTTTCTCTGGGACAACACGCCGTGCATGCTCACAGAGAGCTGTTCACGGGCCACTCATCTCACCCACTCCCCACCCCGCCTTCTACACAACATGTGTCTCATCCCTTTCCTCTGGGCCCCAGGGGAGCCTCCTCAGGGTGGCACACAGCCCTCTGCTAGCTCACAGCTGACGGGGACTGCCTTTCCAGATGGGAAAGCCCTCTGTCTGCAGCCACAGCCCCAGTGAATATGTCCCGCTGTCTTCCTCCTGTAGCTGCTAAAGGTGCTCTCTTGACCACCAAGAAGACCGAGAGGAAGGCAAGGGCCCAGGCTGGGGTTTTCTGGCCAAGTCGACACAAATATTCCCGGTCTGGAAGAGGAACGCTGACACCCTGGTGCGGGCAGGGCCCAGCCCTTTCCTGGACCTTCCTCCGTGCTTGCCGGCCAGGGGCGGCCCCGGCTCACCTACCTCACCCGTGGACGTGGATGCTTTGCAGAAGCCTGGCCACAGGCCTTGTTCCAGCTCCCAGCCCCTGCCCCTCTTTCCCTCCATAGACGGTAGCCCGTCCACCCCAGGGCAGCCGCCTCCCGCCGTCTCCCCCTGCCCACCACCTTCAGGCCTCGCTCTTCACTTCTGGCTCCGACACAAATAGTCACTTACCTGGGAAATGCAGACAGCCACGTGGGCACCCCCCCACCCCGGCTTCTCTGTCACATGTAGCTTCTCAGCTACTGGAACTAGAGTTGGGTACAAATCAGCAGAGATGGTGTCTCTGTCCCTCACGCTTTTGTGTCCAGTCCAGCAGCTGTGGAGAGAGCTTCAGGAGGTGGGGCCCGCGTGATACACCCAACCTTCCTGCCTGCTTCCCGGAGGGCAGCCTGGGAAGTCTACTGGGGCTGCCCTGTCTCGCTGCCTGAACTGATCCTGCTGCTTCCTCTGCGCCCGCCTCCCCTCCTGCCAAGGCCAGCCTCCCTCCCTCCCTTCTTCCCGCCCTCGGGAAGGTTACTCAGTCCTCCTGCAGGTGGCCCTCTCCCTCCTGCTCACTCTCATCCCTTCTTCCAGCAGAGCAGGCACTCAGGCCTTCCGTCCTGCCCCAATATGTTCGTAAGCCTCTGGTCACATTGTGAGCTTCCTGGGGAAGCATGCTTTCCCTTCCGGGGAAGCAGGACGGGGTATTAGGCCTGTACCCCTACCTCCACATGCTAGTACCCACCTTTTGCAGCACTGTGGTTTGAGCAGGGGTGTTCCCAGAATGTTTTGCAGTCATCATCGGCTCAAAGATGCCCATGACTATTTAGCTGGGGGTGGAGTATGGGGAGATAATTTTCTCTCCTGACTCATATACAAACCAAGCCTCTCTCTCCATCTTTCAGCCTTGCTTCCCATGCAGGTTCATTCTGAAGAGAAAACTTTTAAAGAATTTTTATTGGAGCATAGTTGATTTACAATGTTGTGTTGGTTTCTGCTGCACAGAATCATATACATATACATATATCCACTCTTTTTTTAGATTCTTTTCCCATATAGGCCATTACAGAGTATTGAGTAGAGTTCCCTGTGCTATACAGTAGGTCCTTATTTGTTAGCTATTTTACTTATAGTAGTGTGATATGTCAATCCCAATCTCCCAATTTTATCCCTACCCTCCTCAACCCCTGGTCACCATAAGTTTGTTTTCTGCGTCTGTGACTCAACTTCTGTTTTCTTTCAGCATTGCTTCCCATGCAGTTTCATTTTGAAGAGAAAATTGGCCCAGGATCAAGTCTCAGTATGTCTAGAATTGGCATCCACTCGAGTATAAGGTGCTTTTATTAGGGTGAATGCTCAGCATGTTAACATAGGGGATGGAAGTATGGTACCTGTGATGTCCCTAGGTGGCCAAAAATATACTGGTTGACAGTAGGGTTCTGGGACTGGGTTTAAATCTTAACTCACGACTTGTGTGACCTTGGACAAGTTATTTAACCTCTCTGTGCCTTAGCTTCTTATCTATGAAATGGGAATCACGGCAGTACCCCCATCATGGGGGTCTTGGGAGGGTTAAATAAGATCATGCATGTAAAGAGCTTAGCACAGTGTCTGGAACGTAGTATGTGCCCAGAAAAGTTAGCTGCCCTCCTTGTTATTATGGATGTTCTTGTCTCTAGGGAAGACGTGGCTCACGGGGCTCCTTTCAAATCCCCACTGCCTTGTCAGGGCTGCAACTCTGACAGCAATAGTGACACCTGACACATTTTTCTGAACAGTAAACTTCAGAATGCGATTGAGAGAGGTAGGTCTCTCTGCCCCTTGGCGTTTTGTAGGTGTGGCTTCAGAGGAAGGAGTCAGGCAGCAGAGAGATGCCTCTAGGTCTTTGAGTCTGCAAGTCTGGAACAGGGTTCAAAACCTGATGTCCCTGAAATAAAGTGCAGAATGCTACAGATATGTGGATATGCACTGTCTAGGCAAGAGGGTCCTTAGCTATTACGCATTTCCCAAAGGGGCTGTGATCCAAAAAAGGATGAGACCCATTGGTGTTGTGCAGGGGGAGCAATAGGATAGGGAGAGTTGGTACTTAAAATATCTCCCATAGCAACACTGCTGTTCAAAATTTCCCAAGTGGCCATGTCATACCGGATGGCCTTCAGATACCTTTGGCAAGAAAGTGACTAAATTCCTCAGAGGGGCCGGAGGAGGTGAAGGCTGCAGCTGGGGTAGAAGTGTATGGGTCCCTCCCTTCTCCCAGCCTTGCGGCACCAGTGCACATGCGCTGAGCTCTTCCTTGTGCGAACACCACGCTGGCACCACATGCAGTGTCTCCCTGGATCCTCACTGCGTTCCAGTGGAGTGGCTGCTGTCAATGTTACTCCCGTCCACAGACGGAGGATGCAGAGACACAGACGGCTTAGTGCCTTTTCTAGGCTCACAGCACATGGTCACTACCGAGTGGAGCTGTGGTTCCAAGGTGTCAGGGTCTGCGCTTTAACCACTGAGCACAAACTGCCCAAACACTGTCACCTCAAAGCCTGTGTGTTTGGCCTGGTTCTGCCCTCCCTTCCTCCTGGAAACCCTCAGTCCTTCCACCTGAGGCTGTGTGACATGTGTGTGTGTGTGTGTGTGTGTGTGTGTGTGTGTGGTCCCTGCAGTCCCTCCCCCAGAAGACCTTCTTTTCCCTCAGCACAGCTGCCCAAGGAGACTATGGGTCCCATAAATGCCAACTTATTATTTTCCAGCCAACACAGTTTGTCTTTCATTGTGCATTATTTCTAGAAACCCTAAGGATCAACTGTATAACAAAAGCTCACACACCATGGAACTTCCGTGTTAACTTGCCCACTTTGTCTCCCCCTTGGTTTTCAAGACACCCTGCCCTGACCACCTCGCTGGTGTGGGCCAGGCGACCTCACCGAGTGAGAAATGGGGTAAGGAGCAGCCTGGGTACTCCCGACAGCAAGACGTAACAGGAGCCCCTTATCCTGAGTCACCTACCCTGAGAGATCCCCGGAGCCTTCTCTGACATCCTGTGTAGTCAGACCTCCCTGACTACACATGCACAGAAAGGCTCCTTGGAGGTCAAAAATGGAGGGGGCGCCACCTCATAGTAAGTGATGTCAACTACCCATAGTCCTCTTTGCTAGAATCCATCTTGGCTAAGAGATGTGCACGCACACAGGGGAGTACTCATGACAGCAAGATGTAACAGGAGCCCCTTATCCCGAGCCACATACCCTGAGAGATCCCTGGAGCCCTCTCTGACGTCCCATTTTGAAGTGTCATGCACTTTTTCTGTGTATGGAACTTGGTCCTAAGGAGCCACAAGCAGGGGGCTGAGCAGGCTTCAGAACCGAATCCTGGGTCTTGCTCAGGCCCCTGGTCAACATGCTCAGACCCAAGGGGACAGGGACCTTTTTCACTTCAACAGCACAAGCACATTCACTATTTAATCTCCCCAGCAGTCACTCTGGGGACCACCAGGCATGAGAGTTGAAGGGAAGGCCACATCTTTTTCCTTCTTTTAAGAGCTCTTGGAATCTCTATCATTTGGCCCAATCCCTTCGGTATGGAAACAAGGGAGGCATTGTTTTTGTTTGTTATTATTTGCAAGTCTACCTTCAAAATCTGGCATTTTCCTTGAGCTGTTCTGACTGGCAATGGTGAAAACTGGGGTCCCCTTGCCTGTCTGGGAAGGGGAGAAAAGAGAGATTGAGAGAGGCTTGCAGGGCACTGGGGAGAGAGAAGGGCACCTGGCCCCTGCCAGGCATGGTGCCAGAGCCCAGCAGGGCCTATGAACCACACCGACTGGACCGGCAGGGCTGAGTGACACGGGTGGAGAACAGGCCAGACTGGACCTCCGTCCTGGAGGACGCGTGGGCACCTCGCTGAGTTCATGAACCGTGGACATTGGGTCTGATTATGATTCTGAGAGGACCTGAGAAACTTCCCGGTTCCATTGATGAGGCTCCAGGATCCCCTCCCCTGCAGGTTTTCCCCATGCTCTGCCGCCAGCTGTCATCACAGTGATCTAGTTGAGCTGCTTTCAAACAGTGGGAACCATTGCTGAGAAACCAGTCATCCAGTCTGCTTTCTTACCCCAGGCCTGTGTCATCCTTGAGGAAGATTAATGGAGCCACTTAAGTGGCCCATATGTGGGAGAGACTTTAAATATTTGTTGTTTTTCTCTCAGGCATCAAAATTTGTTGAGTAAGAGAATGCGTGCGGCGAGCAGAATTGTGGGTGGAACAGGAACTTGGTACATGATCTCGGGTTAGACAGACCTGGATTTGAATCCCAGGTGTATTTGTTTGACGACCTTGACCAATTTCCTTAACTTCTCTGAGCCTTAGGCTCTCTGTTTGTAGAATGGGAATAAGAATTCATTACAACTTTCATTACAGAGTTGTTGTGAAAATACCCTGAAACAATATTTGTAAAGTTTTAGCCCAGTGTCAGCCATGTAGTGGTTTTTCAATAAATTATTATTTTTATCCTAGAGCTGGTGGGAGCTTGCTGATGTCTTTACCCCATCCCTGTCCTTCCAGAATGCTTGTCCTTAATTACTCTGCCACCTGAAGGGCACCATCTTTCTGGTTCCTACTCTGGTCTCCTTGCCCCAAAGCATTCCCACTCAGAGGCCAGCCAAGCAGACTTTTTCAAGGCAAATGATGTTCTCAGAGCAGTGATGTCAGGGCTTTTCATTGTGTGTTGCACTCGACACACGTGGTAGTCAATGCCATGGCTGGGAGGTTCGTGCTCTAGACAGGATGACAGAACATGGCGGTGACTCCAAATGTCAGTACTTCCTAGAACTTTCTGCAGGATGGCACCAGGTACAAGTGAGGCAGGAGATAGATGGACCCCAGGCTGAATAGTTTCTCCCCTGTGGACAGAAACTCCATAATAGCAGAAACTCCATAAAAGCAGGATGATGGAGGAGGCTGGGCCCTGCCCAGATAAGAGATAAAAGACCACATATTCTTCATTCTCAAAGTCAAGGAGACCTCCCTGACTACACATGCACAGAAAGGCTCCTTGGACGTCAAAAATGGAGGGGGCACCACCTCATAGTAAGTGATGTCAACTACCCACAGTCCTCTTTGCTAGAATCCATCTTGGCTAAGAGATGCGCACGCACACAGGGGAGGATCCTGAGAAAGACCAAATACGGACTCAGAACCAGGCAAAGCAACATGATTGGTCAAAGGAAACCCAGAAGAAATGCCCTATAAAAGTGATTCAAACTACCACGAGGGCGCAACTCTCTCTCTGAGCCAGCCCATGTGTCTATCCACATGTACTGTACTCTTTTTCCTCCTAATAAACACTTTACTTACTTCACTATGTTCCGTCTCTATGTGGAAACTCATTTCTACATAGCTGACAGGCCAGGGCCTTGTTACTGGCCACTGGTCCCTGGTGGTCTGGTATCTAGGATTCAGTGCTCTCACGGCTGCTGCCCGACCTCAGTCTCTGGCTGGGAGCCGAAATCCTGCTTCAAGCCAGTGCCGGCTGAGGCCACCCGAGATCAGAAGACCTTCGCTTGACTGATAGCACCACCTGGCAAGGGGGAAGCCTGAACAGTGTAAGGACCGAGAATGCAGGCTCTGGAGTCAGGCTACTTGGGTTAGTTAATCCTGTTTCTACCACTTGCTGCATGACTGTGGGCAAGTTACTTAAGCTTTCTGTGCCTCAGTTTCTTGATCTGTACATTACAGTTAATAGTGTCTACCTTCCAGAGTTCTTACGGGGTTTAAGGGAGATGATGCTGTACTTGGTATCATTCTTGCTCTGCATAAAAAAAAAAAAATAGGGATCTGTTTAAATATGATGATGGTAGGACCACACTCCCAGAGATTCTTGGGGTCACGGCAGACCCTAGAATCTGCATTTTGACAAGCCCCTGCATGACTCTGAGGCATGCTCCAGGGAGCAAGGAGGAGGAGAAATTGGCTCTGCCTGGGCTCCGGAGAAGTCTTTCCAAAAGAGATGCTTTTTGACATGGGCCCTGAAAGATGAACGTGAGTTTACCAAGCACACACAGGGAGGGACAGGGCCACACTACCATCAGGAATTTCACGTCACATTCCTCGCCTTGCTCTGCCCTTCTCTGTACAGGGACGGGCCTCTCAGCTCTCTGGCTCCCCCTCTGGCTCACTTGAACATTGCCACCGGGATTCTGACTTCTGCCTGCGGCTGCCACGGGGCCCTCCTGGGCCACACCACCTACAGTGCTGGCCGGGGGTAAAAGGGGCCTTTTCTTTCCAAGGCCCCCACTGAACACACACGCGTTTCCTCGCAGGTGTCTAGCTCAGCTGCCTGAACACAGAGGTAATTCACAGGAGATGAGGAGAGGCGTTTGAGGTTTCCAGGAAAACACACCTCCCTTTCCCTTTGTCAGCTGCTGCACTGAACATAACTGGAGAGGACCTGTCTTCAGAAAGGTCTGGCGGAGGGTGTGAAGCCAAGATTCTTGAAAGAAATTTCGTTTAGGGCTCCTGGGATGCGATATTACTCGGTACGTGCGGATTCTCCGGGCCAGGGTGAGCTGAGGACTGGCCCTGCCCCCTAGCCCAGCAGTGCGCATGTCTGTCCTTTGGAAAGACTGAAATCCTCGGGCAAGTCTAGTTGGAGGGTGTGGGTGAAGGACGGATGTAAAAACATAAACAAAATTGAAAGTGGTTATGAACACATACAGGCATACTTTGCAGTTTTATGCCATCCATTTGAAAACAACAGTGAGATAAGTTATGTCCTCGTACATAAAATGAATAAAAATAAAATTTAAATTAAAATCTTGCATTCAGAATAAAAAGTATCCACAATCTGCTAGTGGCTGGCCCTCACCGGGTGAAAGTGCCTTAGCTGAATCCAGTCCTCAGCCTCACAGAAACAGACACGTGATTTTGACGGGGTGGTGGGGCTGCTGAGGTGATGACTCCAGGCAGGGCTGCTCTGGAAATGAGAACTCTCAGTGTCCGGGTTCAGCTTTTCAGCCAGGTTTCTTCATCGGAGAGGAAGCAGAGAGGGGGAAGAGAATGAGAGATGGCAGACGCTCTCTGCACAGAGATTTGAAGTCATTCTTTACCAGGACAAATGGGGTAGGTGAGTATTCCAGGCAGAACAGTAAATGCCAAGGCCATGAGTTCAGATTCTGCCCAGCTTGTTTGAGGGGCAACAAAGGAACCAGTGTAGCTAAGGGAAGGAACAGCAGGAAAGGAGATCAGAGAAGCAGCGAGGGGCCGACTGTGTAAGGCCTTATAGATGATGTAGGAATTGGTTTTATTTGGAGTAAAATGGGAACTCTTCAGAGGGCTTTGGGTAGATCGGAGGTATCAATTCATTAATTTGACAAATATTTAGTACCCACCATGTTCCAATTACTGTTTTAGACTTTAGGGTTTTATCAGCGAACAAAGCAGACACAAATTCCAGCCACAAGAAACTTGTAACGCTGAAGGTCTATGTTATAAAAGAAGAAAGGTCTCAAGTAATGACCGCAATTTCCCCCTTAAGAAACTAAAAAAGGAAGATCAAAGTAAACCCAAAGTTGGTAGAATACAGGAGATGATAAAGATCAGAACAGAAATAAATAAAATGGAAAAGAAATATAATGCAGGGGAAAAACCCAGTGAAACCTAAAGCTGGTTCTTTGAGGAGATCCATAAAATTGATAATCCTCTAGTCAGACTGATCAGGTAAAAAAAAAAGAGACAACACCAATTAGTAATATCAGGAATGGGAGATATGACATCTCTATAGATGCTACAGATATTACAAGGATAAAAAGGGGATATTATGGACAATGTTATCCCAATAGATTTGATAAGTTAGAACAGAAAAATCCCTTGAAAGAAACACACTACTAAAGCTTACTCAAGAACAAATAGGTAATGATGATAACCCTGTATCTATTAAAGTAATTGAATTTGTAATTAAAAACAAGCACACAAACAAAAACTCCAGGTCCTGAGGCCAGGTCTTTCTACCTCCTCCTCACTTGGTCCCCAGATGCAGGAAGCTGATGGCAGCAGCAGTGGTAGACTCAGGAAGATCAGTTAGGAGGCTTTTCAGTCATCTGGATGAGAGATGATGGTGGTTTGGACCAGAATGGCCACAAATGGTGAGAAATAGTCAACTTCTGGGTATATTTTGAAGTTAGAGCTAACATGATTTGGTTACACACTGGATGTGGAAGTGAAAGACAGAGAAGAGTCAGGGACAACACTAGGATTTTTGGTCCAAGCAACTGGAAGGATGGAGTTGCCCTTAACTGAGTTAAGGAAGACTGTGGGAAATAGAGTTTCAGGGAGAAGATCAAGGAGTTTAGGCTTGGACAATGTTTCCAAGTGGAAACATTGAAGAGAAGATTGAATATTGGCGGTGGATTGGGTATAGGCATCTGGATTTCAAGATGGAGGACTTGGTAGAATGTAAAATTTAAGAGTTATCAATGCATGAGTTGCATTTAAAGCCACGTCATTTTAATGAGTCACCAAGGGAGTGTACAAAGGGAAGAGAAGAGGAGCCTTAGACAGATTCAATGTTAAAAAGTGTGGGAGATGAGAGGGAAACGAAGATGTCTTCAGCAAAAGAGATGAAAAGAAGAGAACAAAAAGATTTGAAGGGAAATCAGAAGGATGTGATATTCTGGAGATGAAGGGAAGAAGTGATGGCCAGGAGAAGGAAGTGATCCATTATATCAAATGGTGCTGAGAGCTCATGTTAAAATGACCACTAAGAAATGACCATTTGACTTAGCCACATGGGCATCAAAAGCTGATTGGAGTAGATTTAGGAGAGGAGAGGAATTGTCAGTGAGTATAGATAGCTCCTTCAAGGAGTTTTCCTGTAAGAGGGAGCTGGGACACGGGAAGAGTATGTCTGTATGCTGAAGGAAATGACCCAGTAGAGAAAGGGAAATTGACGAGGCAGGAGCAGAAGGCATTGCTGGGGAGATGTCCTTGAGAAAGTGAGAGAGGATGGGATCCAGGACACAAGCAGATGCTGGCCTCCACACAGTTCATCCACGGGAACAGGAGAAAAGCTAAAGGACATGGACACAGATGCAGGTGTGTGGGGAGATGTGGGGAGGGGGCACTCGAGGAAGTGTTCTTTCTAGGGCTGCTTTTTCTCCCTGCAATAGGCAGCAGATCATTGGCTGAGATGGAGGGTGGGAGAGGAGGTGTGGGAGGCCTGAAGAGAGAGAGGTAGGAGATATTCAACTAGGAGAGTAGGAGAGTGAATGGGTCCATGATTGCCAGGCAGCATTTAAGGCCCACTTGAGGTTAGCAGTCATAAACTAATGTTAGACCGGTCGGGAAGGTTGTGTACTTTCCTCCAGCCATGGTCAGCTGTGTGGGCACCAGAATGGAGTAGACTCAGAAGTGGAGTTAACCAGGGTTAGAGTTTTGCCAAACCAATACAGTGAAGCAAAGGAAGGGTGTTGAAGAAGTATGGAAAAAAAGAAGATATGATTAAAGTGATAAACCATGGAATTTAAGCCAAGTACATTAGGGAGAAAGAACATGAGGGGTGCAGAACAAGTTAAAAGGCAGAAGATGCAGCAGTCCCACTATGATGAAGGACTGTTGATGATGGCATTTCAGGAGCAGTGAGCTAGGAAGTTGGGAGGCACTGGTCAGAGAGGAACATGCACCGAAACCGAGAAGATGGAGAGGGTGCAGTTTTTATCAGTGTCAGGCAGGTGACTTAGGCCATTTAGAGCATCTGTGATAGGGTGGAGGATGAGACCATTGGAGGAGAGGAGATCAGGGAACTGAGAAGCCAGATACATGGGGTGTAGTCCTAAGAATGATGACATGATGGTGCGGGTGAGAGTGACAGCCACATGCTAAGATCCACATAAAGAATGAAGGAAAGTGACCTGGGGTTTGTGGGAGACTGTACCAAGGAGGGGTGGTGGGTGCTGCAGGCTGATGATTTGATCTTCAAAGCCCAGAAGTTCTTAAAAGAATGGCCTGGGCTTCCCTGTTGGCGCAGTGGTTGGGAATCTGCCTGCCAATGCAGGGGACACGGGTTCGAGCCCTGGTCTGGGAAGATCCCACGTGCCGCGGAGCAACTAGGCCCGTAAGCCACAACTACTGAGCCTGCACGTCTGGAGCTTGTGCTCCTCAACAAGAGAGGCCGCGACAGTGAGAGGCCTGCACACCACGATGAAGAGTGGTCCCCGCTTGCCACAACTAGGGGAAGCCCTCGCACAGAAACGAAGACCCAACACAGCAAAAAAAAAAAAAAAAAAAAAAAGACCCAATGCAGAAAAAAAAAAAAAGAATGGTCTGACACAGCAAGAAGGAATGAAGAAGACACCTGCCCCACCAAAAGGTAGGAGGGATGTAGAAGAGAAAGATAAGTCACCCCTTGAGCAGAGGCTGCATGGAATTGCTCCAGAAGAGAGCCTGTGCTCAATGAGAGCAAAAAGGGAAAGAGAAGACAGTGAAGATACAGGATAATGTTTCTATTGGTGACATCCCACCACGCTTAGAACCTCTCAGACCCAGTCTCATGCTACCTGCTCACTCCCTTCCTGCACTCCAGCCACAGTGTCTTTAGCATGTTTCTTAGACATGCCAAGTTCTTCGCAACCCCAGGGCCTTTGCATATGCTTGAAATCACACCTCTGCCCCCACCCCAATCCTTTAGATCTCATGTTGAGTATTATTTCCTCTCAGAAACCTTGCTGGACATCCTCCTTAAAACAGGGTGCTGTGCTGGTGCCACAGAAGTGATCTACACTCAAATTTTCTGCTGTGAAGTAGTCCAGTCTTGTGAAGCAGATGAGGAAGTGAGCAGGTGATTTGGAGTTTGCTAAGAGCCATGATGGGGCAAACCCAGAGAGAGCACACAAGAGAAAACCTTAACTCAGCCACGGTAGTGGTGGGGGGATTCAGAAAATGACTAAACAGAGGCCTAAAGGATGAACAGGAGTTAGTTGAGAGAGGGTGGGAGGCTATTGAGAGAACGTAGGGAGCCGGGAGCCCTTCTGATGGCTGAGTTAGAGGAGGTGAGAGGGGCTGATGCTGTAGAGATGAGGATGCGGGGCCTGTGGGTCATGCTAAGGAGCTTGGGCTCCACTGAAGGATGATTATTTTGTCTTTAGAAGGTATATAATTCTTTTGCTGAAAAATTATGAGCAGAAACAGAACATGATCAAACTGGGCCCCCATTGTGTTTGGCCCCAAAACAAGTGCAGAGCTGGCACTCCGGAGCCAGATGACTCCAACCTTCTGGGGGCACAAAACAAGGCCTAGAGCTGTCTGGAGAAAAACATTTGGCTGGAATCCTGCAATCACCAGAGCTACAGAATGTCCTAGACCCTAGACTATTGGCCTCCCACCCACCACCCAGGCTATTTTATTAACCAGCTTTACAATAGTTACACCTTCTCCATTTGATTCCAGTGCCACATCTTGACCTGCCTTGCACCTGTTATCAGTAGAATCTGCTACAGGCCCTGGTGTGCAGGAATACTGAGTTCCTTTGTTTTCTCATTGTGGTTTGAATGCGTATCTCTCTACTTCTGGATCTATGTCAAGGTCCTCAAGTCCTTCACAGGACCAAGGGTTCTGGTTCTTGGGCATTTGTCTCCACGGGTTACCATGGAGACAGCTGGGGCTCTTACAGCAGGGAGCTCATAAGTCTGCAGGCTCAGGGATGCTTCTCTGCCCTCCTCGGGGCCTGGAAGTTCTTTGCAGGCTGGAAGGGCAGCACATCCTGGCACTGCAGCCACTTCCCTCTGGGGCCTTGATACGTCCCTGGGGCGCTGCAGGGCCAGGCTGGGAGTGGTGGTTTGGAGCCCTCACCCCACAGGGCCAGGAGAACTCTGCAGGGTGGGAGAAACCTCCTCTGCCTTTTGCTTCCCCTGGCTACATGGCTTCTTCCCTCAAACCCAGGCCTCCCTCTTGTATTTTCACAATAGTCCTGGAGGCCCTTAAAACCCAGAATCTGATTTTAACACCTGAAAAACTTGTTTCCCTTTCTCGTAATCTTTAAATCTGCCCAGAAATTGAGGGGAAATGTTTGCATTCCATCCTTTAGGGGCATCCAAGAAGTGGATTAGGAATAAAACAATTCAGTTTCTATATTCAAATATCCTATCTTGCTAGTCCTGTTGCCTGGAATCTCCTTTCCCATTTTTCACCTGCAAACCTCCCACTTACCCTCAGCTCAGACGTCGCCTCAGATAGAAATTATCCGTATTCATGAGTCGCCCTTACTTCTCAATCCCTCTGCATTACTTTCCTCCGTGTGGCCAGCCCACACCTGGCTCATATCAAGTGTGTGCTGAACTGAACCGAATTCAGGGCAAGATGGTGGATCCGCAGGATCTGCCTGTTGACTGGTGGTTGCCCAGGGAAGGTGGGCTTAGATAAGAGGCACCAGAAGAGGTACAAGACTGGGGGACACCTATAGTTCTCAGAATAGGACAGTCAAAGGCAGAACAGGAAATGGAGGGCAGGGCCACGCCCCCTGGCTTCCCACCTCTATTTGCATCAGCCCTCCGAGAACGGGAGACGTTTCTAGCATCGACCAGCAGGTGGCAGCCTTGCTCCTCAGATGAGGGACTCCTTTCCCCAGGATAGGCTAGGATGGCTTCTTGCTGTGGGAGATGGTCCCCAGGAGGCCTTCTCAAGGCCAGTCTCAGAGTGATTTGAGGCGCAGACAAGGCCAGTATGCCAGCTGCTCTACACGCAGTTGGATCTGTAACTATTTGTGGATCCAACTTTTTCTAATTCCAAGACTCCTTAGATCTAGAGTTTGTGCATACTTATTAAAAAAAAAAAAAAAAAAAAAGATGCACAGGTCTCACCCAGAACCACTGAATCAGAATCTCCTGGATGGTCCCTGGGAAGCCCCAGGTGATTTTGATGTGAGCAGGCCAAATTCTTATTTGCCTGATTTGATTCCATAGGCCAGCCTTTCAGACACAAAGTTGACTTTATCGATGAAGAAAGCCTAGCACAGCTCTGCCTACAGCCCACCTGTAGCTCTGCCAGAGGCACAAACTTCATCGGCGAAGGCTGAGCAGGTGTCTCCAGGAGATGGCTGCTGGGCGCCAGGCACAGCCTCGTGCTCCCACGGCATCCTCCTCTCTCCTTGTTCCTATACCGGCCTTGGCTCGGGCTGCAGCCAGAACACAACCCACGCCCACCGCCAGCTGAGCTTTAACCCCACCGCAGGGCTTGCTGATGAGTCTGCAGAAGCAAACGGTTTAGTAAGCAGCTCCATCACCTCTCAGGCAGGCACTATTTCCAGCAGCACCCCATGAAACTGAGGCCCATGGAGGGCGTCCTGGTGTTGATCGGGGGCCCCAGTTGGCAGGGCTACCCATGCCTGGAAAATCCGGGCTGGGGGGCTGACTGTGGGTCTTCCCAGCAGGGGGACCACATTACCGCTGCTGTCCCTTCCTGCAGCCTTCCCCAGTCCCTGCCCCCAGATGGCCCTGGGCACAAAGCTGCCAACGTGGGGAAAGCCTGGAGGAGGGGAGCCCAGGTGCTAAGCAGCCAACCTGAAGGAGCTGGCCTGGTGGGGGTCCGCCCTGATGGCTCCCCACATAGCCATCACCACTTCCTGTCTCCATGCCGTGTCTACTCTCTCCCTCCACCTCTTCCTGGACTGGCCCCTGCCATCCAAATCCTATGTGTTTCAGAAAGTCACTTTCAGATGCCACTTGTGAGGCCCCTACACTGTCTTCCCTGTGGTGGGTGCAGCATCTTCCTCCTCCACCTCCTGTAGCACATTCTCTGACGCTCCCTCATGGCGCCATGTGAGAGCATCCCTTCTGTATATACATCTTCCCAACTGCATCGGAAACAGGGGGTGGTGGTACCGTGTGACGTCTGCCCCTAGCCCCTAGTGCAGGGTCTGGGCAGGACCTGACAAGAGGAGGTGCACAGGAAGTGATAAAGAAATCCAGAAAAGAGGTGTGGTTATTAACTCTTGCAAATGCATAAGGATGCTGGAGAAGATGGTGGCAATCTGGAGTCGACAAGGAAGGTTTCATTGTGGAGGTGGGAATGGATCTGGGCTCTGAAGGAGGGGTTAGGTGATTAGGTGAAAAGGTCGCCAGCATGTTATGAGATCTCTCTTCTTAAGTCAATGCTGAAATATTCAGGGTGGGAGGAAAGTGGCCCATGGTGGCCATGGACCAATCAACGATCAACAGGTGATCTTGTTGATGCTCCTGGTCAATCCCCAGTACAACTTTCTGGAATATGTGGAACTACCCAGGATTGAGGAGTGCATGGAGAGCCACGCCCTGGCTTCCTCCCTGGACCCAGCTCACACTTAGAAAGGAACATCAAACACAAAAGCAGAGAGGGCTGGAGACAGATATGCTGTCAGAGTGGGCACGGCACCCCCAAACCCAGTCCTTGGGCTTATGGTGTGGCCATGCTTGACACCAGCCCAGCAAAGCCACATCCTAAAATCAAAGCAGGAATAGCCTGAGAGGTGGAATGCACGTCTTTGGGGGCTTCTGTGCTCTCAAGAACCTCCCTCACCTTCTCCCCTGACCCGGAGGTATGCGTTGTGAGACTTTGCGTGCTTCCCCTCTTCAGTGAAAAGTTTGGGGTCTTTGCTTAACGAGGGTCAGGGTGTTTGGAGGGGACAGCAGGCAGGATGGAGGAAGGGGGCCCCCAGTATGGGTAAAACCTTGTTCTCCAGCTTTTTCGCTCCTCCCAGAATGTATCACCCAAGCTCACCATCCTCCCTTCTGAGTTTGTCTAAGACAAAGAAAGGTTCCACCAGGGAGTCCCCTCTCGGCCACCCCATGGGACCCTGAGAGTGGGTGTGGATGCTGTGGTCCAGGTGGGGAGCTGCAGGCCCATGACATGGTCAGCACCCCACCCTCCCCCTCCATGGCTTGCCCAGCCTCACCCCTGTTGTCTGGGAAAGCAACACCCAAGGACAGAGCGTGCCTTGCGTTCCCCTAGGAGAACGCGCTCTTTCTCTACTATCTGATGGAGCTCTGGCCAAAAAGGGTACATCTCCCTGCCTTCCTTTCTTCCTCCTTGAGGGCCTCCCTGTAACCTTTATCAGGCCACATTGCTGAGTTCAGAAAAACAGACAAGTTATGTCCATGTGGGAGCAGGCTTCTCCCTTGTGGCATCCTGTAGATCTGGCCACCTGTGGCCGCCCCAGCTTCGAGCCCCAGGCTGGCCCTGGGCCACACCCCTCCTCCTCTGCTTCAGGCTGGCTTGCCGCCTCCCATGAGCCACTCAGGTAAAAAGGAGGGCAACCACAAGAGGAAAACAATCACTTTTGTCGCCCTAGGTGGAGGTCCCCGCCCAGGGCAGAGTAAAGCTGGAGCATTACTTGCAGTCCACAGAAGCCAGGCCTGTCCCTGGGCAGCAGGAAGAGGCTGCACGGAGATGCTGGGACAGGGAAGCCGAAGCATCCCGGAGCCCAGCCTGGGGCATCCTGACTTGCCATTTCTGATGTCAGCATCTTCCTATGCCCTTTCATGGGGTCAGAACCAGGAAAGGCGGAGGTAATGAGATCAAAATGATGCTGGGTGAATTTTATGGAAGATGAGTGCTGAGCCCATTTTGCTGACCAGCGCTTATTGGTAAACAAGCTGCAGCTCTTCCCTCCTGGCTCATCCCAAACACACTCTCCCTTCTCTGCATCCATAGCTCTGATTCGGTTCTTCATGTTAAGACATGTGATTTGTCTATGGGTCTGTCCTCCCCACTGGGAAGCCCTGGGTTCCCTGTCTCTGACAGCGAGTGCAATGCTTGCCCCTCGTGGGCACTCAGTGGACACTTTTCGAGGAAATGAATGAACCCTTAGGTTCCATATAGCCCCAGTGGCTCTGAGGACGGAGCAGCTGCTGAACTTGGGGTGCTGATTTGGGTGCTCCTCTGAAAGTGAGGGGAGGGATGCTGCGGCAGGAGGTTGTGTCCTCTGAGTCGCTAACCTTGTAAGAACAGGGCCATCCTCAGGTGGGTAAACCAGCCTGGTTCTGTCTGCACATCTGTGCTGCCTCCTTCCTTTGACCATTCCTCCTGGGCAGCACGTCCGGGTCTCACTTAGTTTTGAACTCTAGCACAGAGCCTGGTCATCCCAGGCGCCTAGCAAATGCCCATTAGATGAAGCATGTCCTCGCCTGCATCTGTGCCCGGGCGCCGTCGACACCCATCGTGGCTGTAAGGCGGCTGTTTGAGCAGCGTATTGTCCCACCCCTTCCCTGCACATCCTGGGACAGGAGCCCCAGTGATGGGTTCTCTTCCGCTTCCCTCCCCCAACATCTGCCCCAGAGCCTGCTGTGGCTCGCTGGGCCCCTGAAGGCCTGGCAAACCCCTCGCATAAAGAGACAGTATTTGTAAGATGCTCTGATGGGTAGAGGAAAGACAACACGTTCTATTTGATAGAGGCTTGAGAAATTCTCAGGAGAAAAATGAGCTGGCTCCTCATATTTGACCCAAACTGCCCAGAATGTTGTATCCTCCCCTCCTCTCCCTCACTTTCCTTCACAAGCCGCAGAGGATGGAGTATCAAGCCCATCACGCTAACCAAGGCCTTTTGGTCATTGAAGGACCTGGCGCACGTGCCAGAAAAATACATCTCCTCCTCTCCTGCCAGGAGCCCAGATCCCCTCAGAGAAGTCTGCTGGCTCTGCAGATGTTGGATTCTGAAACTGCATCTTACACTTGGTATCCTGAAACCCACTGAAGAAGCAGGGACCACGTCTGACTCAGGAATGGACTCGTGTAAGTAAAAGAAAATCTCCCAGGCCAGCCATAGCAGACACTCATGGTTTCCTGCTCTAACTAGTCCTGAGTATTTGCTTAAATGAGCTCTGGGTGACATGCCTGAAACCTCAGACAACGGTCACACACACTCACACCTGCTCTAAGCCCTGTGCTCTCGGCTATACACACAGCACTGTGGTGCAGACACACCTAATGAATGGGCCTCGGGGAGTAGAACGTGGGCCTGCTGAGCATGAATCATATCAAGAGAGAGGGGAGCCTGAGAACTGTGACAGCCCACGAGAAAGATGACGGCCTGAGTAGGGACAGAATCACCCATAGGGTCAGATCCCAAATGATGTGGGAACATGGAATGCATGAAAACCCCAAGTGGAAGCTGAAAGCCCAGCTGGATCCCAACTTGTCTGTCTAGGCAAGAAGCCCATTGTCCAGTCCATTATCCCAGTAGCAAGCAGCAGAAGTAACAATAATTACCAAGACCAAAACCAAACCAAACCAGGGACTTCCCTGGCAGTCCAGAGGTTAAGACTTTGTGCTACCATTGCAGGGGGCACAGGTTCGATCCCTGGTTGGGGAACTAAGATCCTGCATGCAGTGCGGTGCAACCAGAAAAGAAAAAAAAAAGTTTGGGGCTTCCCTGGTGGCACAGTGGTTAAGAATCTGTCTGCCAATGCAGGGGACACGGGTTCAATCCCTGGTCCGGGAAGACCCCACATGCCACGGAGCAACTAAGCCCACACGCCACAACTACTTAGCCTGTGCTCTAGAGCCTGCGAGCCACAACTACTGAAGCCCGCGCGCCTAGAGCCCGTGCTCCGCAACAAGAGAAGCCACCACAATGAGAAGCCCGTGCACCACAACGAAGAGTAGCCCCCTCTTGCAGCAACTAGAGAAAGCCTGCGCCCAGCAACAAAGACCCAACGCAGCCATAAACAAACCAACAAATAAATAAATAATTTTAAAAAACAAGCTTCATTCCTGATAGACAGTCCAAGAGAGAAAGGAAAGGAAGCATCAGAAGGCACGTTGAATGCTAAAAAAGACTTTCTATCATTTGAACATAGCAAAACCAAACCAAACTTTGTCAGTTTCCATGTTGGTTTGATGGGGGAGTGCTCAGAGTTAGTCGAGTTAGGCAAGAGCCTGCTCTGCCCGGGGCGATGTATCCCTCTGGCCATCTGCCATGCCCCTGTGCTCCAGTCTGCTCAGGGATAATAAGATTTTTGTTCTCGAAGATTGGAACATGTAGTAGCCCAAATGCGATGACTTCTGTGGACATCAGCCCTCCAAGTGACATTAGTGCAGTAGAGCATTTCCTGCTCAAAGCCCCCTGCCTGTCCCACAGTATCCCATCTCCCTGGAATTCAATCCTGGATTCACACTCAGCTAACTCATTTAAGTGCCACTAAATGCTGGGAATGGTAATAGGCCTTTTCATGTTAGGCCTCATAACAACCCTACAAGGGGCATATTTTCCTTTTATAAACCCAGAAATTGAAACTGATTGCTTCCGCCACTTGCCTAAGATCACAAAGCTAAGTGGTCTTCCGATTCCTAACGCAGTGTTTTGCTACCACACAAAAGCCTCCTCCTTCTTGTTTGAACCTGGAATGGTGCCATTTGCCCTCTCTAAGTCCCTCAGCAGGGAGACAAGGCAGGAAGAGGTGGGGCAAGGTACAGTCAGAGCCTTGGCATGGACCCTTTCCTCCACGTGCCCTCCTCCTCCTCCCGTGGAAACTGACTGTCATGTTCCCTGGGGGTCTCCCATGGTGGTCAACAACATGAAATCAGGAGCCAGACTGCCTGGGTTTAAATCCCATGCACTGCCACGACGACCCATGTGACATCAGAAAAGATATGTCCCCTCTCTGGACCTCAGTTCCCTCATCTACAAAGTGGGATTATAGTAGCACCACCTCATAGTGTTTGTTTTAAGATGAACTGAGTTGATTTGTGTAAAGTATGTAGGACAGTGGTTAGCACTTAGTAAACAGTCCATGTCTATTATTGCTATTAATCACAGTTACTTTCAATACTTCATATTACTTCCAAACAGGGCAAATTGGTTGCCTTACTCCCCTTTTATGTAGAAAACAAAATACAAACAACTGAAGCTAAACAGCCAATAGGTGCTCTAAACTCAGGGTCCCAGGCTGCATCTCTTGCTGAGCTGAGATCTCTGAAGCTCCCCCTGGGAGCCTTCTTATGCCCAAGAGGTACCAGAGCACCTGGACTGGGCCTTCTAGGAATTCATGGGTTTCTCTGGTTAAGGAGTGAAGCCTGGTTTCACGTTCTCCCTACCGCCAGCTCTGCGCTCACTCACCCACCTGTCCTGGGGATGCTCCGGCTGTTGCTTCAGCATAAAGCCTGCACGAAGAGCCCCTTGGGGGTCGGGGCTGCCAGCAGCTTCTCGCTGCCTTGCACGTAGGACGGACGAGTGCCTGCCTCTTGGCCTTGGCCTGGCCCTGAGGGCCCAGTGCGAAGTTCCTTACGTGGCCTGGAGCTTGTTCCAGGCTTCCTAACAGGAAGAACCAAACGCTGGCTCCTCCCTGAATCCTCACGTTCTTCTTATTCTCCTCTTTCTTTTAATAGGATCCAGGTGGCCCCTTACTCAAACCAACTGCTTAGAGAGCTGCCTCCACCTTTCATTTCTTTTGATAGTTTTCTTTCCCAGAAGGTAGGAAGGGGAACATGACGAGGGAGAGTGTGACGTGGACCTCACTGAGATGGAGAAGAATTGCTTGTAAAACGGCAGCAATGGGGTTATGGGGGGGAATGTACCCATTTCCCTGTGAAGCTTGTGTTGGCTGAGGAGAGGAACCCATGTTACAGGCTCAATGCATTTTTCCAGACTGTAGGGAGAAGGTTTCAATAGACTCATGGAGAAACACAGATATGATTTGTTTTAGTTAAGATGATCCTAGCTATTGTAATATACAAATTCTCAAATCTCAGTGGCTTAACATGATACAAGTTTATTTTGTACTCCCACAAAATCTGATGGGGAAAGGGCTCACTCAGGCAGCCAGGCTGGCAGAGACACTGCCCATTTAACATGTGGCTTCTGAAGTGAGCTGGATTGGAGACATCCAGCTGCAGATGGGGAAGAGGGCCGTGGAGAGCCAGGGAGGAGGCCTTTTTGGATCAGCCCTGCAAGCGGTATTTATCATGTCTGCCTTCATGACATTGGCCGGAACTCAACCACTGGGTTCCCTGTCTGAAGCGGGGCTGAGAAATGTAGTCCATGCTGGAGAGCCCCTCCCAGCACCAACTCCACACTGTGGACAGAGAACATGACTCTGGTGGAACCAGAATGGGAATTCTAGAATGCGAGTCTACCATTGAGATCTCAGCTACTCCTGAGATGGAAGGAGAGATGGAGGGATCTAAAAGGGCCACCTTAATAAACATGGGGCAGTAAATAAAAAGGCAGAAGTGGCTACCCAGGAAGCTCTCAGATGAGCTCAGTGTTAAGAAAGAACATGTATAAAAGAAAAGTGGCTGTTGACCAATAACAACATAAACTATAAAAGACTGGTATGGCACCCTAAGAGTCATGTCAGGAATGCAAGCTATCTGAAAAATGTTAACACAGATTTTTAAAGCTTTTTAAAGCATTGTTTGAGCAGACAAACACAGGAGACTTAGCTCTGTCCCTAGTGGTGGGTGATTGGGTGTTACTGAGGGTCAGAAAAACATTCCTACCCATCTATTTTGCTTCCAACTTCTTTGTCAAAGTGAATGATTTCAAGAGCAGAAGACACCGACATCCTCAAAGAATGAAGAGTGTGCACGAGTGAAACTTACTCCTCAAGTTAACTGACATATCCTGGCCTGAGTACATTACATTCCAAAATTCTGAAAAAATTTCAAGAAGGGATTGCTGTAGCTTCAGGAGAATAGTTAAGAACACGCACCCTGGAACTAGACTGCCTGGGTTTGAATCTTGGCTCTGCCACTTGCTGGCTGTATGACCTTGGGGAAGTTACCCAATCAATCTGTCTTAGTTTTTCCACCTGTTAAATGGGTAAAACAATAATACTTACTTCATAGGATTGCTGAAGGATGAAAGGACAAGATTCTCTTTATTCTTAGCACTCAGCCTGGCACCTATTCAGTGCTCAAAAACCGTTAGCTGATGCTGCTGTTACCACAGTATATGGCTGATCTGATACGAAACATCGGCTAGGACACAGCATGGCAATCAGAGGAAAGTTTAGAAGACAGAGATAAACAAATACATTCCAATTTTGAAAATAAAAGAAATGAATTTTCTCAATGCTATCAGTGCCAGGCAAAATTTCTGACTGTACTGTTATTCAATAATTATTATTACATACCTACTATGTGTTGGGCCCTGGAAATATAGCAGTGAACAAAATAAACAGAAATCCATGCCCTCTTCAGTGTAGTAGGTCTAGTAGGAGAGACATATAATTTTAAAAAATAAGTAAATATACAACATGTTGGTTGCTGATATGTGGTGTGGAGAGAAAAAAAGTGGGGAAAGAAGATACAGGGTGTTAGAGGGAGAGGGTTTCAATATTAAAGAGGAGAGTCAGGCAAGGTCTTGGACACAAGAAGACCTTTAGTAAAACCTGAAGATGTGTCACCCTCTGGAGACTCACGGTGCTGAGTCTGGAGATGAAGGAGGAGGCCAAGGTTGGAGAAGTACATCCATGAGAATGGATGTACCTCTCCCTGGTGGCGCAGTGGTTAAGCATCCGCCTGCCAATGCAGGGGAGATGGGTTTAAACCCTGGTCCAGGAAGATCCCACATGCCGCAGAGCAACTAAGTCTGTGAGCCACAACTACTGAGCCTGCGCTCTAGAGCCCGCAAACCACAACTACTGAGAACTCATGCCACAACTACTGAAGCCCGCGCGCCTAGAGCCCATGCTCTGCAGCAAGAGAAGCCACTGCATCGGGAAGCCCGCGCACCACAACAAAGAGTAGCCCCCGCTCACTGCAACCAGAGAAAAACCCACGCATAGCAACAAAGACCCAACGCAGCCAAAAATAAATAAATTCATTAAAAAAAAAAAAAAACCAAAAAGCAACAGACTAAAACCTAGAAAAGAGAGGAAGTCCTAAGGACTGAGCTGGAGCACATCTCAATGTTGAATGTTGAGAAGAGGAGGGGGAAGCAGCACAGGGAGACCCAAAAGGAGCAGCCAGTGAGGTTGGAGCACAACTAGGAGAGGGTAGTATCTTGAAGGCCAGTGAAGACAAGGTTTTCAGGAGGGAGGGATTGACTCTGTCAACAACTGCCAAGCGGTCAAGTAAGATGAAGACTGAAAAATGGCCATTGGAACAGCTGGCTAAAAGGATTGTCAGTGGACCCTTGGAAAGAAAGTAGTGATAACTAGAATTCAAGATCGGTCCACCAAGAACAGGTTTTGCCAGATGACTCACATTCTTTTATTTAGAACATATCTCTGGACAGTGCAATAGTTTGCCCAGATTTCAACATGGTGTTTGAAAAAAAGACTCTTCTGGTATTTTTGAACATGATGGCAAAACATGGGCTTGTGAAACAGTTTTATTACTTGAATTTATAAACGGCATGTTCTACCCTCTCTCTCCTTGGCCTGTTCAAAAATTCTATCACAGACTCGAATGAAAACATCATTGAAATGATAGTCCAGTGTGCAGACATTGCGAAGCTAGGAAAGATAGAAATATATTGACAGAACACATAGGATCCCAAATAAGTCTGTTGGAGTAGATAAATGGGCAGAGTTAACAAAGTAACATATAACAAGAATGAATGGGAATTCCTGCATTTTGGTAGCAAGGACTGAACACCTCAATATCAGATAAGGAACCAGTGTTAGGCTGTAGTAAATGAGAAAGCAACCCCAGAATTTAATGCTGATAATAAGCTCCACATGAAGCAAGATAGCGATATGTTACCCAAACCAATTGTCATCCTAGAAGGGTGGTATCTACGATAATTAGTTATCTTATGGCATCTCTGCTGGTCAATCCACACCTACAGTATTTTGTTCCATTCTGGCATCATGCTTAAAGAGGGAAATTGACATAGCAGGGTGCATAGAGACGAGAAAAGCAGGACCCACGAAAACCACGACAGCTTCCCTGCCGGTTCTCCACACCGCTCTCAGGGTGGTTTCCCTTGAACACACGTAGGATCACAACACTCATTTATTTAACATCTTCAGAGTTCTTTCTCCCATTACCTACAGAATAAAACCTAAGACTTTCCACATTCTAACCCTATCTCTGCAGCTCCATTCCCTCTATTCTTTCAGTGGGCTTGATGCTCTGGCCGCCTGTCCCCCTAAGCTTACCAAGCTGGTTCTCACTTCCTGCTTTCTCTCATTTCATGCCCTCCTGCAGGCTCCTAAAGCACCTATTTTTTCCCCTGTGTTCTTGCCTTAACTCACTATGTCATTGTTGCCTTTTTCCTACCGATATCCCAAACTAGACTGTAAGCTACCTCAGGGCAGTGCTTCTTTTTTCCCTCTTATTTTCTTACTTAGAGCAGATCTTGCCACAAGGCAGGTATTCAGTAAATATGAGGTAAATGAATGAAAGGGGAAATAAATGAATCAGTGCTGGTTCCTCTGACTAGAATGCCCTCCTTTTCCATTTGTCCATCTGGGAAACCTCATTCATTGTCCAAAGCAGCCAGCTCAGGCAACAGGCATCCTGAGAATCCTTCCTGCTGCTGCAGGTGCTCCCTTCCTGTAGCACTTGCCACGTGGCACCACAGAGCACTCAGGGCCTTGGACTTATGTGCCTACCTGGTCGCTCTATCTTGTTCCTCTTCATATGCTCAGGACAGTGGCTGGCCACATACCTGTGTCTGATGTCATATCTTATGAGGAATGACTATAGCAACTGAGATTGTAGAGCACAGAGAAAGGAGAAATAGGATTATTTTAATTAGGAGATTAAAAAAAATAGATGGCCGTTTGGCCTTGGTGTTGCAGTGGTAACTCACATCTATGAGGGGTAAAGTGGATAGCTCTCCAGTCTCTTCCAACTCTGGGTCTTTGTGACTCTTGAGCTCTGGAATTCAACAGAGTTGTCTTATCACTGAATTAATATGATAGTCTTGCTTCAGGCTAAGTGGCCCCAGGAAAGGGCTTGGAAGAAGTATGGCCCCCTTTGCAGCAGGTAGATTGTGGTATGAGAATAAGTGAGATGGTCACCGTCTGGGGCAGCAGAGAGGTCAAGGGAGAAGTTTCTAATCTCTCCCTGGCCTTATGGGAAGAAAGCTTCCCTGGTCCCACAGGGGTTGGGGCTGTTGGAGCAGCTCGTTACAGCCTGCTCCAGCAGGCTCACTCCAAAGCCAGTCTGATTCAGGGAGCTCTGGCCACTGCACCACAGACCTTTGTCTCCCTGCATTTGGGGTGTGGAGACACAGCCTTGTGCCAAGGCCCCAATTCATTCGGGCTCAGGGCAGGTCTGAATTCTCACAGAGATCTAGCAGGAGGTCATCAGTGTGGGAAGGGAAAGGTCATGGCAAGACTGAATGCCCCTGTGACCCTCAGATGCAGGGCCACTTTGGCCCTGGGATATGGGTGGAGGGAGGGGTGGGAGGTCAGAGGGGATATATCCACAGAACCTCTCTGCCAGCATTCTTTAGTCACGAGATGAGATTTCCAGGAAACCTGTGGGTCAGCATAGCAAGAGCCTGGCCTCAGCTTTCAGGCCATTAATAAAGGTTCAGAGGACATGGTACCTTGTCCTCAAAGGCTCGGCTTCCTGGAAAGGGCATGCAGAAGACTGTTCCCTCTGTATTGAGCCTGCTTGGGTCTGCCAGGTGTCTACAGGTCTGCACTCTGAGAGTGGGATAAGAACCAGGCTGGCCGACAGGGAGCATTTCTAGGTTTTTCCTAAGAATAGAAGTGATAAGATAACAGCACTCAGGTTTTCTGTTCCATTCATCTTATCAAAGGGACAAAGTTTGTAAGTGCAGCGCTCACGTTTACAACCACCTGAGATGACATTTGACGGTTTCAGTGTCCCTCTGAAATGTTCCCCTTGCTTGACTCTCCCTACCTGTTCTCCCCGTCCCTAAACACCACACCTCCTCCCCTCAATCCCATCACCAGAATCTCAGAAAACAATTCAACTCACAATAAACTAGTGAAACTCTTAAGCTGAGTTCCCTTCTTTGTCTTTGCAGTGAATTGGGGGGCCCTAGTGGCCCCTAAAACTTGCATCAGTAACTTGCTTCTGCCCTGTCACACTCAGCAGCAGGTCCCAGCTCGCTCGGACAAGGACTGGCCTGACCCCACTGTGGACCCTGGGCTGGAACTGGCCTGTGTGAAGGCGGAGAACGGTGCCCTCCCCTCTCAATTCTGGGAGGCTGCTATTCTAGGGAGAAATACAGATCTGGTAGACTATTTTTGAAAAGCAGTTAAAAACAATTTGTAACTGTAAGCACCTACCCAGAGAGTTGCTTGGATCTTTACAAAAACAACATCTGGGACTTCCCTGGTGGTCCAGTGGTTAAGAATCTGCCTTCCAATGCAGGGGACACAGGTTCAATCCCTGATCAGGGAACTAAGATCCCACATGCCGCGGGGCAACTAAGCCCGTGTGCCGCAACTACTGAGCCCACATGCCACATCAAAAGATCCCGCATGCCACAAAGAAGATCCTGCGTGCCGCAACTAAGACCCAACACAGCCAAATTAATTAATTAATTAATTAAAAAAAAATAAATAAAACATCATTTTAAAAAATCTGTTGATTGTAGCTCAGTGCCTGTCACACAGAATCCATTCAATCAACATTTGGCAGATGTCACTTGAATTTGTTCTATCGACAATAATTTAATGAACAACAAACATTAGTTCTGGATACTGAGGGAGAAATAAAGAACAATGTCAAGTTCCAGTCCTCCGCTGTCCTACAATCCCGTGGGGGAAGAAAGACATGTATTTGAAGAGTAAAATCCCACTGCAAGGCAATCTATGACTAGGGCACGTCTGTGCATTGCAGTCCTGCAGGCTATAAGAGCTGAGGGATGTTTTGCTTGGCTCAGCTCACCAAGTTGGCTGGGTCCTACCCAGTGTGCCCCGGGGCCATCTACAGCAACTATGCAGGGCCATGACTTCATCCTGTGGAAGGAGATGACCACATCCTCCTCTCTCTGGATGTTAAGGTCCAATTCTCCCAGCTCTAATTTGGCTGGAAACACTGTATAAACATCAGAGATGATGTCATAGGGGAGGATTACAGAGGATATGTTGGTGTTACATTATTTAATTTTGTCAGTGAGCATGATAAAGGTAATGGATTGGAATTGCTATAATGAGTGTTTCTGATGTTTGCCACGAGGAAATTGTTAAGGAAGGACGATTGCCAAGGGTCATGAAGAGGAATCCAAAGCAAAATCAAGACTAGAAAGTTCTCCCCTTTCAGATCTTTCTGCTGCCTCTGTACCAGTTCATTCTGGAAATCACAGCATGACCAGACCAGCAGGCAAGCCTCATCCCTGAGTGAATCTCTTACCCGCTCCAGACAGATGGGACATCATACCTTCAGCTTCCCACTCGTGAGCAGACTGGCAGTGTGTGCCCTTCTTAGCTGACCTCTGCATGGTCAGTCTACCACCTGTCAATTGTGTTTTCTCTTCCGTCTAGTTCTGGGCTCCCTGGAAGAAGATACTCATACAAGTATCTGTGGTGTTACTCTGATAGTTTCTGCTGTTTGCAAGATGGCATTGTTCTGGCCTTTACTTAATTTCTCTGGTTCTTGACACAGTTTATACATTTATGTAGATGACCAATCTCCCCAACCATATTCCTGGGTTCCCCTTTTCCCTGGCCCATCTTGACCATGTTCAGGTGGGGTCTTTGTGTTTGCAGGTCATCTATGACAGCCTCCTACGCCACTCTCTTCTTCATACCTTGCCCTCCTGCCAGACTTCTGCAGACCTGAAATGGAGGAATTGGTGGTTATTCTGGCCTGCAAATTCTCCAGCTGTTTTTCCTCTCTTTTTAAAGGCTGGTCACCCTGCGATGCCCACGTGTTTATAGGTGTCTAGCCCACTTGGAACCTGGTTTTGAGCCACATCACTCTCCTGTCCTTATACTCCATGGGGTGAGGGATACAGTCTCTCTGGTTGTGCTCTCCCGTACCCAGCACAGCACAGGGATACTCTAGGTCCTCAATAACTATTTGCTGAGTTAATTAATCGATAACCTAGTCTTCCGAGATTCTCACTTCTACCAGCAGAATGCCTCTTGCCTAACTCCACAGGGCCAAGAAAGTGAAGTCCAGATGTCCTCTCCTGACCCTCTCCCCCTGTCCACCACCTCCTTCCCAGTCCATAAGGAATTTCAGTCTGATCCCCCTTGCAGAACAAATCTATGCTAAAGGCAGAATTTTCTTTGAGGTCACAAGAAAGAATTTCAACATCAGCTGAAAATAAGCCTCCCAGGTCCTTTGTGATTTCAGTATTTGGCCCTTTGAACTTGTTGCTCACCTTCAGGCCTGGAAATCTCACTCTTTCATCTCTTTCCAAGACTGGTATTTTTCAGGTGAATTGGTTGGGGGTAGAGGGCAGATATGGGAAGGTGGGATGTGGCTTGAAGGAAGGTAAGGGATATTTTAGTTATAAATGGTCTTTGGCACCACTTTGATTTTCAGATGTCTTTGATTTCTCATCCGATAGATTTTCAGTGTTGTTCCTAAACGTCATTAGCCTTTTCCCCAGTTGCAAACATGTCAGATGGCTGTGCCTATCCCTGAGACATGAGAGCGGGTGGAGGCAGACACACAGTCCAGCGGGTGCAGGCCGAGGGAGGGCTGCCAGAGCAGGAGCAGGTGAACAGAGGAGCAGCTAGCCGTTCCCTGGAGCCCACAGCCCGCTGCGCCCACCCCCAGCCCTGTCCCCGCAACGCATCGCAATCTCCTTGCAGACAAGGCTTCCACTACAGGCCTCTTGCTTCTCTGACGCACAAAGAATGTCTGGCTTGGTAACCATTTATTCAGTGATTATAGGATTAACTGCAACCTGCAGCAAAGGTAAGCCTTTAAACAAAGGTTTTGCTTTGGTTTTTTGGAAGGGAAAGGAAAATATAGAACAAACAAACATATTATCCATTAATGGGCACTTTCAACTTAGGACTCCAGCAATTTAGTTATCAGCGAGGATATCCTCGTGCAAGGAGGTAATCAAGTTCAGGCTGCAGTGCCCACATCCCTCCTTTTCTTCACAGGCTCAACCTTTGATTGCAGTTGCCATGGCAAGAAAATTGTCGCAAGAGAACAAGAGAATGATGGTGCCTGTACTTGGGAAGTGAGATGTTTATGAACATTCACATTTTCCTCTTTTTCTCTGCTAGAAAATAAGGAACGGGCGATGGGAAGCAATCTCATGTTCTCTATTATGTGCCAGGCGTGAGGCTAGGTGCTTAACATATATATTGTATGAAATATGTATGAACGTGTGTGTATAAAGCCCTTTTTATTGTGAACTACAACTCACCTACCAAAGAGCACACAAAACAAAGATGTTCAGCTAATTGTATGTGCAAAACTGTAGAAATGTGTTCTTCCTTGAAAGAGGATTTACATTTGCTTCTGCCAGGCAGTTGGGATGGTTCTAATCTGAAACACCTGGGAGGGTTTGTCTAATTCTAATTCTTCCTTACTTCTTCAGCATCTCAACTCAAAGTAAGAGGATTCACCATTGACCCTTTTCACCCTTGGACTGCAATTCATTCCCTTAGTTCAGCCTCTTAGCTTCTCTCCAACCCCTCAGGATTTACCAAATACTCTCAAGCTAAAGCAGTCCTATCTACCAGTTTACTGCTCTGGGCCTCTATACTGGCCTGGTAATTCTTCACGCTCTTGTTAGCACTCACTTTCTTTCTTTCTTTTTTTTTTTTTTTAAGCTTTTCTGGTTATCATCAACAGGAAAATTGGTCTGAAATATCTAGTTTACCATTTTCAAACTTGGGTAGGCTAACAAACTCACTAAGGTCATACATCTTGAATAGCTTAGATAAGGCTGGCTACAAAACTTGTTTCTTTTGTTTTACACTAAGCTATCCTTTACTCTAACTGAAAAAGAAAGAAAAAAAAAGAAAAACACCAGAGCATTTCAAATTGAACCAGAGTTTTACGTTGCCAGCTACAGAAGTCAAAATAATCTCTTAATATTTAACTATGAATCTCTTAAGTATGTTCTTTAAATCTTGTTCATCTTTGTATTCTCAGCCCCTAGCAGAGTAATTTCAGATAGTATTTGTTGAGTAAAAGAAGGAATAGGTAAACGGGTGAAATATACAATTGCTAATGAAGGTACTTTCTACATGGACCACTAGATTCCTCAACCTAACGAACCCCCATCCAGTGTATCACAGAATATCCTCTCTGTCCAAGTTTCCTTTTCACGATAAAGTTTTTAAATGGTATGAGTGGAAAAGACCTGTAAGTTGAGGGTCTCCAATCTCAGCTCCTCAAAATATGGTGAGGGATCTTCAAGTTCAAGGCTGGTCTAGCTTCTTTCCAGGGAGCTCTAGGGCTATAAAGGACTATCAGATGGTGGACTACCAGATGGATCCACCCACTGTCAACACAGCTTCAATATGCCCTAAACAAAACTCAGCATCTCTTCTCCCCCCACCAAACTTTTTAAAAAATATTTATTTATTTGGTTAAACCAGGTCTTGGTTGCAACACGCGGGCTCCTTAGTTATGACGGGAGAGTTCCTTATGTGTGACATGTGAACTCCCAGTTGTTGGATACATGTGGGACCATACTCCTACCAAGGAATCAAACCCGGAACTCCTGCATCGGGAGCACCGAGTCTCACAAACTGGGCTAGTAGGAAAATTCATCGTTAGATCTATTTTTATCACAGAAATATCAGCCTTGTTTATTCCCACAAGCCTTCAAAGAATTGAGGCAACAACTGTCATGCTCTTTCCTCCCCATGTGAATCTTTAGTAAAAGATAAAAGATTCATTCGATTATGAGGAGAAGCACTAGTATAGATTCCTCTCCCCTTTTTAATTGCTTCTCCTTCACTTTGTTTACTGCCCCAGTTGGTGCCACTGCTTTTCCCACTTGCCTATACTAGTATCCTAATGGTCACCCCTTACTTCATCCTACCCCAAATCACCAACTTTGATGAGTTTTTAACCTAAATATTTCTCATATTTGTCCTTCTCCTGGACATCTCCACTCTTACTGCTTGAATGTGGGCTCTTTTCAATGCCCACCTGGAGTGCAGCACTGGCTTCCTAATTGGTCTCACCTCCATTCTCTCTGGACCATCCTCCACAGAGAGACCAAACACAGCACTGCATTCTTTAAAGCTCTCAGTGCTTTCCTATCACCTGCAGACAATGTCAGCTCCTTTCCAGTTTGTAAAACTCTTCATAACTGGGCCCCTGCCTACCTCTCAAGCCTCATGTTCCCTTTTTTGAAGTTCATGTTCTAAAATTACCAAATATATTATGCTTCCAAACATTTCTGTTATTCCTTCTGCATGAATTTCTCTTCCTTCCCTCACTTCTTCATCTGCTTAATTTGTACTCCTTTTTTAAGAATCAGCTTCCGCAGGCTAGTCCAAGTGATCTTTCAGTGTGCTCCCAAGGTAGACCTCAATCATAAAACACAATCCATTATATTGAAAGGGTTTTATATTTATCGCTTTCCCTAATCTGTAATAAACTTGAAGGTATTCTAGCTTAGTGGTAGCACTTAATAGGCCTTTAATAACCTCTAGGTGTTCGTTCTTCAGTTTGAAGAGTTTAATTGAATAATAATATTTAAGATGAATCAGAATTAGAATGCATATTGTCCAAGTATCTTAGTCATTTCAATAGGTGGTTTGTTATGTTGTTTCTTGAGTTTTATTTTTCTCTTATTTTTATCACTATTAATAAGCATTAATATTATATTATTGCTACCTTAAAGGTATATTATATTTGCTACCTTATTAATCTTTATTTTATTATCTGAAAAGTTGATTTTTTTACATAACTGGATGGGTGTATTGAGAGTGAGATCTCATTTTCTCTTTTTAGAGCCCTCACATATTTTGATGTTCTTTTCATTCTCCTTCTTCATGGAAAGAGACTTGTGTTTTTTTTTTTTACTGTGCCCCACAGCATGGAGCTTTATTTATTAATATGTTACCTTTATTAATACGTTACCTTCCTTCTAGTAGTATTGGGTCCTACACTGTTTTATGTCTTCATTTATTCCACATGCTAACAAATTCCTTATGTTTGTGTCCTGGAAGCCCCTGATTCCTCAGAGTAAAACCCTTCCTTCAGCAGAAATGAGAAATACCCTTGCTGGTTATTCTAGTTGCAAGAGCAATATTTAGTCTTGTTCTCCTCACCCTGCCATCAATCCTGGGATCACTGTCAACCTTCTTACCTTTGATGTAAAAATTCCAGCTTGCCTTGGCTTTCTGACTGACAGTAATGGTGGTGCCTGCTTCAATGCCTATCACCAGTGGTTTGAAGAGGCAAGAAGGATATGAAGGGAATGGATGCTTTTTACAGCCGACTTGGCCTGTACTTGGTTTTATTGCTTTATTCCCTTACAACTTATAATGCTTGAAAGGCAGTACAAAAGTTTATTAGCCCAGTGTCTGACAGTTCAGAAACTAGTAACCTTCAGACTGAGGTTCCCTCCATTGACTTACTCCGTGTGGCAGATTAAACTTTCCAAAAATGGCCACAGCTCTATTTCTCATCCTCCATGCTATTCCAGGACCTGTCAGAACCGTATCAAGAAGTGAAGTCTATCTCCTCTCCCTTCAAACCTGGGTGGATCCTGTGACACCCTGGATGAGTATAACATAATAGAAGTGACACTGAATAACTTCTGAGGTTAGGTTATAGAAGGCAGTCTACACTTTGGGAACTTTGATTCGACCTGTGAGAAGTCCACTTACCCTGAAAGGCCATGTGGAGATATCACATGGAGACAGAGAGAGATGCCCAAGGAACCCCAGCTCTTTCAGCCTCCAGTTTTGTATCTTCCCACCCAAGTAACAGAGATGTGAGTAAGTGAGCCTTCAGAGGACTCCAGCTCCCATCCTGTGAGGGTGGATCAAAAGTTTCCCTCCATATCTTTCCCAAATTGCAGACTTATGAGCAAAATAAATACTGTTGTTCTAAGTCACTAGGTTTTAGAGTTGTTTGTCATGCAGGAATATATGGGCAGAACACGCCTCATCATCAGAGTTCAGACAGAGACTCTCATTTGATGCTTTTTCTGTAAAGGTGGAAATTTGAGATTCTAGATGTGCCCTTAGATGGCAGAATGGGATGATAAGTCAGAGGGCTTTAAACTCTTTGTGTTGAGGCTTCTGTGTGAAAATAACACTGGAGATACTTTTTCAGGGCCCTTTGGAGGCTGGGAGAAAGAAAGAGGAATTAAAGTGGACCAGAAGGAAGAGAAGCATGTGACAGACAGGCTATTCCCAGTACCTCCACATCAGAGGACGAGAGACTACCATTTCTTTCTCTGTGTCATGTATTACGATCCCAATTCCCCAACAGTGTTCACTGCCCTAGAGAAGAACACGAGAGCCTTACTTTTCCTAGTGCATGATTCTTCCTACAGAGAAAGAAGACTTGTCTCCTTCTTTTCATTTGCCACTTATATTTTTAGGGCATCTGACCTCAGGGATCAGGAGAAAGGTGGGTGACTGTCCATGGTGCTGGCTGAGGATTACCATGACTTTTGGATGCCACTTGCTCCTGACATGCTTTGTTCCTTCACAAGAACTCACATCTATAGGCTCTGTGACTTACAATGACAAAGGCATCCTAGATCCTAAGATGATCAAGGATTTGTCACTAGGTTTCATATATTTAGTTTTAAGATGTGATATAAAGACCAATCTAAAAAGGAAGACCACCATTTGTTCATTTCTTTACCTTAGTACCATACAGACGCCTCTGTGTAGGGGTGTGGGGTGGGAGGTATAGTATATGTACTCAACAGATCAAGGACTAAACAAGTTCTCCTAGAAGGGTTGAGGTGTTTTACTCATTGACAATGTAACATTCCTTATACTGGAATTTCAAGTAGGCTAGTCAGAATTTTCTTCTGCATGTTTCATTGAATATCTTTGTTCACTGTTACTGGATGTGGACATAGGCATCCCATGTGCCACTGTCCTGGAAATGGCAGACTTGGAACCCTTGAGTCCCAGAATCTGGGACATGCAGTTGGAGGATCAGTTGGTCTACCTTCCTCTTTCCCCCTCCTATCTTCCTGTCCTCCCATGTCCTCTCTCCAGTCCTTTCTTTGCTGTGCAAGACCACATCCTAGGGTGGAAGTAGAGGTAGAAATGGAATGGTAATGACAAGTTCCTGTGGGTGCAGGAGGATAGGCTCCACCTACCCCACTGTGCTTCACAGTCACCCATGTGGCAACTGTGGTGAGGTGGTGAGGGAGAGCACTGCATCTGAAGCCAGACCTGTGTTCAGATTCAGCCTCTGAGGCTTGATGGCTGTGTAACCTCAAACCAGTCATTGAGTCCCTTTTTATTTTCTACCTGTAAAAAGATAACTCAGCCTGCAGAGAGTTGTTGTGAGGACTAAGTGAGATGATGTATTAGAAAGAATTTTGTAACCTATGAAACACTCTACTAATGAATTACTATGTCTGTTAATAAAGACATAAGAAGGGATGAAGGGGTGAATCTAAGGGGCTATTGAAGGCAACAACAATGAGCAGACAGATGGGAAGAGAGGAGAGACATCCTCACAGGCAGAGGGTATCTGGACCAGAGTTCCTGCCAGCTGGGTCTAACCCAGTAAAGGGAAAGTAGAGGCTCACCTGGAGGTGTGCATGTGCCCAAACTGAGGTAACAGGTAAGAGGGGAGAGCAATTGAATAATAGCAGTCATGTGCTCCACACTGGCTAAATGCCGGGACAGTGCTGAAGCCTTACATGCTCATTTACTTCTCAGGACAACCCTGTATAACAGGTGCTAGTATCCTTACTTATAGAGAATAGGTTCTGATAGGTACAAGAAATTTCTAAAAACCTCACATCAAGTAAATGGCAGAAGATGGATTCAAATCTAGATTTTTCAGACTCCAAAGCCCCAGCCAGGAAGATGGAGAAAAGGTTTTATTTTGTTTTAATGAATTTTTATAACAAGGAGGAGAGTCAGAAAAACCTACTGTGAGGCAGTTCCTAAAGCCGAGGTTTCAAAGAACCAGGGTGAGTGAAAGAAAGTAGGTGGTGGGACAAGTCAGAAGGTCCAGATGAGCCACAGAGACAGAGGCATATACCATCCTCCCTGTGGAATGGCTCGTGGGTGAGCTGGATGCATTTAAAGTGCTGTGGACAGAGCAACATCCTACAGCCTATTCTAGGTGAGGACCAGAAAGTCTTCATCTTGGGTCTACCTGTGCTCCTGTTCTTCTCTTTTCGTTGCAGTTAATAGTATTAGTGAATGGCGCAGACCAGCATTTACCACAGTATATTCCAGGGCACATTAGTTCTGTAAGATGTTAATGGATAAGACTTGGAAAAAAGGGTCAAGTAAATTCAGTTCAATTTAATTTAAGACATTTTTTGAAGACCCACAACAGGGCTGTGAACAACAAATTCAACCATGAAAAATACAGATAAAGTTCTTGTCCTCATGGAGCTTGTAGCCTAACAGTCAAGTAAGTTTGGATATGTTATACCAAAGTGATGTAGGTTTCTTTACTGCAAACATTTCAGGGTTTTATGATGCATGCATTTCAACTTTCCAAGAGGAAGGTAGAGTATGCAGGGTATACTCTATGCAAAAAAGGGTACAGAGTATGCCAAATATCTGACCATGCAATCCTATTTTATTTGCCATAAAGTCTCTTCTCATGGCCCCAGAGCTGGTGTTCTGCAGCAAAAGCCTGGAGGAAATGCTGGGGGCAGATAGAGAAAGAAGGACATACACCACCTCCACCTTGCTACATGTCACCACTATATTGGTAATGTGACCAAAAGAGATGATGGATAACATTTAAGCCCAGGACATGGCATTCAGGTGATGTAAATATGGGGGACAGTGGTCCCCATTTGTGGACATTAAATGACAGCTACCTCTCGACACTGAATTCTGATGGAGAGTCAAGGCCACCTAGAAATTGCCAGAGGAAAGTCTGAGGGGATGCAAGGTTCTTTAAGCAGGACGGAGAGGCTCACTGGGCCAAAGGAGTAGCAAGAGATGGAGGCATAGTAAGTGGTGAGTGAGCAGTGGGTAGGTCCTTTCCTCCTAGGCCATGAGAGAGAGGGGATAGCGTTTCTTGTCAGAGCCTTACAGGAGGACCTAGGTGGCAGCTGTGCTGGCATGGGCCTGAGGGTGGAGCATGGTCCATCTTGTGTATAATATAGACAGAAGCACTTGAGTCAGCCATGGGCCAGCAATCAAAGTTTATCACTCAGGCAAACAAGCCCAGGAAAAGAGCTGACAGATGGCTAGTCTTTTTTTTTTTTTTTTTTTTTTGTCCTTCTCCAGGAAGACAGTTTGATCTTGGTTACCCTCTGGGTTTTTCCTCTCTTTCTCTGATCCTCTCGCTCTCACGAGATGTGCCCTGCACAGGCGTTACATAACAGACGGCCTGCAGGGAACACCTATACAAGAGGGCATGACAGTCAGACAATGGGCGGGCAGAGCTGCCCTGAGAAAATGGAGTCATTCATGAGGCCTGTGAGAGGCGGCTCTGTTCCCGGCTTGGCTCGCTGGTAAATGAAGTGCGCTGGGGACAAAGAGGGAAACTTTACACTCTTGCAATTTTCCCACAGTGGCAGGCTCACAGAAAAACAAGGCACTAGTTGGCTTAGAGGAGAAAAGGCAACCATATCCATAGACTTTGCTTTCTCTCCCAGGTCGTTGTCTTGTGCCAAAACCACAGAATAATCTCCCAGTGAGGGAACAGCAAGGCTGACTTGCTGTGGGCCTAAAAGGCAGAAGCCAGAGGGTATGTATGGGTCTGCCTTGTGCTTCTGTCTGTTTCATCATCGCTCGATGGGTTTTCACTTCTGAATCACTCATATTTTACCTCTGTTCCAGCTCACTTTGCAGGGAAAGAATGTTGTCAGTGAAGATGATTACTCTGAAACAGAAATAACAACATCTTCTCTAAGTGCAAAATGGGCTGCATCTTCTTCCACAGAGCCAGCCAGCTCACCTGTTCTCAGGCACTCTTCAGTTCTAGGACAGGATGACCATTGCTCCAGGCCTGTGTCTGGAGTCACATCCAGAAAATATTTAGCAGCTGGGCCCAGGGGCTCTTTGCATGGGAATTTTGTACTGTAGGTATATTGCTGCTTTGACTTATAATTCACAAAGTGCCAAAAATTTAACCTAAAAGTTATGCGTGTCTTCTAGTGTTTCATATAAGACTAAATTTCTTGCCAAGATACCAAAATTATAACAAAGAATCTTACATATTAAAGAAAATTCCCAAACCCCACTAAAAACCTACTTATCTTGGTACAAAGCTCTTGTCCAAGTTAACTATTTAAAGAGATTTTTGGAATCTATTGTAGAATGATTGGACACATGGCACTATCCCTACCACTAGGAATTCCACTGTAATCCCCAGTTGCAGAGTGGATCCCTCTGTGAGGTAAGTAAGTATAATATAATCATATAAGATAGGAAGGTCCCTCTTTATCTACCCTGGAAGGTTTTCTCCTTACCCAGTACCAGAGGACTCCACAGGATAAAGAAGGGGAGAAGAGAGTTAGGAGGTGTAAAACACTTCCAGAATGATATGAAGGCACTAGTGCTGTCCAGTCTGGGATACAAATATAGTAAAATAGACCTGGGTTTGTAAGCGCAGCCCCATATGAGGAGGCTCTGTCCTTCTGGGCACTAAGCCTCTGATGTGATCAGGTGCCAGCTGAAGAAAATGGTGGTTAAATGCTCTGGAATGAGATAGATGGGTCTGTATCTTAACTCTAAAACTTGGTAACTATGAGACCTTCAGGAAATTACTTTGCTTTTGTTTCCTCAACCGTACAATCAGAATGGCCACAATTTATAGGAAGGCGGGAAGGGGTAGACCAGACATCTGTCCCGGGAGAACTGGAGGACGTGAACTGTAAGGCACCCCCCATCTCAGGCCATTCACAACACTGAGCAGCCTCACGAAGCAGGTGGCAATTTTTTGAGAAGAATCCTCATTGACTTGGGAAAACTTCACACAGACCAGTATCGTGTCATGCACTGGGGCCTGGAAACCACTGCACAGATTATCTGCTGTGGTTGAATCCTACATTGACTTTAATGATATTCTTTAAAGAGTAACCTTTCAAGTTTTCTCATTTATGCTTCAGGTGTAAAAATGCAGCTTTCACCAAATCCATGGGCCTCCCCTAACTGCTTCCACTTTAGAATTTGAGGGAAGAATCAAAAGCCTGTGGGCTTGCAGATGATCAGAGAATAGGCAGTCACCAACATGTTTGGAGCACCTATCATGTCCCAGATACCATGCAAGACTTGAGTTACTTATGGTACTTACAACAGAGTGGGAGAGAGAGGTGAGGAAGTGGGTTAAATGTTACAAGAATGAAGCCTGGGAGCCTCTGGGAGTATGCCCTAACCAGAAGAGCAGTGGCTGGGGAAGATTTTCCAGAGGAGGTGATACCTGAGCTGAGTCTTGAAGAATATGTCAGCCAGGTGAAAGTATTGAGTGTACCCAGGCAGAAGGAGCCAAGCATGCAAGGCCATGGAAGGCAAGAGGGCATGCATGTTTGATACACTGCAGTAGTTCCACATGGCTGGAGAATTAGAATGTAGTGAGATGAGACATGGTGAATAGGAGCCAGAGATGTAGACAGGGCCCAGATCTCCATAATATTCCCAATTAGCTCTGAGACATCATTTCTCCCCAAGGAATACCTTCAATAGGGATATTTACTGCTCTAAGCATTTACTGATAATTTAATTCTTCAAATGGAATGGTAAAGCAGAGAAAGACACTGGGTAATGTTTCACATGTTTTCACGTCAGCAGTCCCTTTAATGACCTTTTTCTTTCCAATTTGAAAAGAATTCTTCAGGCAATTTAGTTTATGCTTCCATAACTATTTATCTTCTCTCTACTGACCTTTGAAACTGATCTTTGTTGAAAAAGCTATTTTTGACCAAATTGATCTAGATTACTCATTGACTAGTCTATTGACCACAGTTGCCTTTCAAAAGGGCTTCACCTTTTAAGCTTAATGATAGCTACCATTATTGGGCTATTATTATATGCCTGGCACTGTGATAAGTGTTTTGAAATATTGTTATTCAATCCTCACAACAAATCAGTGAGAAAGATACTACTATTATTTCTTTTGTAATTTATACATATTTTATATCTCATTCTTTTTTTTGAGGTGTAGTTGACTTACAAGATTATATAAGTTTCAGGTGTACAACATAGTGATTCACAATTTTTAAAGATTATATTCTGTTTATAGTTATTATAAAATATTGTTCCCTGTGCTGTATAATATACCCTTGTTGCTTATTTATGTTATACATGGTAGTTTGTACCTCTTCATCCTCTCCCCCTACCTTTCCCCTCCCCCTCCCCTCTCCCCACTGGTAAACACTAGTTTGTTCTCTATATCTGTGATACTATTATTATTTCCACTTTACAGATGAGAAAAATGAGGCTTGATAAAGTAATAGCTTATAAATGGCAGAACTGGGATTCAATCTGTTTGATTCCAAAATTTCTACTCTTCACCATTTCACTCCACCACTATTTTAATATACTTTTGAGGGGAACAACTTAAAACAAGATGTATGAGAATCACTTCCCAGTGGATAGTCAAGTTCTTAGACCAGAAAACACCTTTTCCTTTGCAGATAGAAGGCAGCTGTAGGGCTGCATCCTGCAGGCCTACAAGCCCAGCTTCAAGAGCAAAGAAAGAGCCCAGAGTCAGCCACAGAGACATCAATTGCTTAATGGATGAGGGAGCTTACATGTCTGAAGCAAGGTCCTGGAGCAACGACAGGCAGGACATGGTGACAGTCTTCACTCCTGGAAGGGGGGCAGGGAGGGGAGATTACCTGTTATAGGGGAATTGATGTCAGGTGGGCTCATTAGTTACCAGGGAAACCAGTAGAGGGGCACACCCCTCACCACCCCTTTGATAAGAACAATCACTAGCTGGGGTCTGGGACAAGTACATAGGAAAATCAGTCATGTGTATAGGGTATAGGTGAAGCAGGCACTGGTCGGGCAGGGGATGTGCTGTCTTACAGAGAGCAAGAGAACAGACATCTTGAGCGGCCTGACCATATAGCAGCAAAGCAGCAAACAATCAGTGAATGTTCTAAGAGGTGATGGGGGAGATAGGAGGTCAGAAAAGAACTTCTCTCTGTGATGTGAAAACTTGAGTTAAGATACCTCTGAAGAACTTTAATGCCAATTTTCTGTAAAACTCTCATTCTTTGAAGTATGGACTTTAGTTAATAATAATGTATTGGGACTTCCCTGGTGGCACAGTGGTTAAGAATCCGCCTGCCAATGCAGGGAATACGGGTTTGAGCCCTGGTCCAGGAAGATCCCACATGCCGCGGAGCAACAAAGCCTGTGCGCCACAACTACTGAGCCTGCGCTCTAGAGCCCATGAGCCACATCTACTGAGCCCCTGTGCCGCAACTACTGAAGCCCGCGTGCCTAGAGCCCGTGCTCCACAACAAGAGAAGCCACTGCAAGGAGAAAGCCCATGCACTGCAATGAAGAGTAGCCCCCGCTTGCTGCAACTAGAGAAAGCCTAGGCGCAGCAATAAAGACCCAACGTGGCCAAAAATAAATAAATAAATTTATTTTTAAAAATAATAATGTATCAATATCGGTTCCTTAATTGTAATAAATGTGCCATGCTCGTGTAAGATGTTACTCATGGGGGAAACTAGGTGAGGGGTACATGGGAACTCTGTACTATCTTTGCAATTTTTCTTCAAGTCTAAAACTATTGTAAAAAATAAAGTTTGTTTTAAAAAACCTCATTCTCCAAAGCCACATACATATTCCAGAAGAGCTTTTATTCTTAGAAACAATTGATTTGCTAAGATCATGGCCCAGATTAGAATGAGCAGTAATTATTAATGATTAAAGTTTAGTGCAGAAGTTCCAAAATTGTACACAGGAGTGTTTATGTATCTCTAAATCTATATGTGTATGGAGATATATATATATATATGTGTATGGAGATATATATATATATATATATATATATATATATATATATATATATATCAGTGATTCCTGTTGCTCTTTATTTTGTAGACAAAGCATGATTGACAAAAAGTATGTGTCACACACTTTTTTACCTCATTATCTTTGAACTGCATGTTACTGACTCAGGTCCCTTTATCCATCTCTTAAGAGCTGTTGCATTAGTCAAACTGCCTGGGGTTGAAGAGGAGGCTTCCAAAGAGCTGATCTCGTAAATTCAAACTGGCAGGCTGGCCAGTTCTCAGGCACATGAAAGTGTTCTCTGGTGCTAAACACCCCATTCTAGTTGTGCCCATCTGGGGGGCATGGTTGATACAGCCTTGATGCATTCACTGGGCTGCTTTTCCCTCTCATCTACCCTGCCCCAGCCAGATTAAGGAGAGCATGTTTTATGAAGAAACCAACTCCCTTAGTCAAGATTATTCAACTCCTCGTTACTCTCATCCCCTTTCTCCAGGTGGAGATCTGAAGGGTCTGAGGAGGGAGGCTTCCTGTTGGAGGTTGTATAGTCAGGTTGGAAGCCAGCAGTTGGACAGAGGGAGAAAGATGCTCAAAAAGTCTTGCTTCCCAGGGCCCCATCCCAACCACACCACTTCTCTCTCTCTTTTTTTTAGATAACAGTGTAAGGAGGTTAGTCAACATGAGTTTAATTATTATCCAGAAAACCATTAAGGGCTGGATGAGCTCACTCACAGAGGCCACTGGATTTCGGAAGCAGGGATTTTTATTTCCTCTGGACTGGGAGAGTTGAGTCATATAAAAGAACCCAAGCTTTACTGAATTCAGACCCACATTTTGTTTCCAGCCAAAGGTCATCTTGAAGCAGAGTGGGAAGCAAAACTTCCCTATAAGAAGAGGGTTAGGCTCTGAGGTTGGTTCCCCTATTTACATTCAGACAACGGGAGGGCAGTTGATTGTTTTCACGGTGTGCAAAATAGTTTCACTTAGTAAAAATAGTTCTCAGTATATTTAGTTTACTCTCTCTCTGCCATAATGCTTATGTGGTACCCCCATAAATCTCTTCTCTTATTAGGATTCAGGGGCCTACTGACTAGCCCTTCTATAGATTGGGATCTAAAAAAGGCAATTCCTTCTTTGGTGTGAGCTTTTTCAGAATGCCTGTGCAAGGAATAAGAATTTGCTGGCCATCTTCCTGGGAGGAGACATCTGTATCAACTATAAGATCTGGCTTCTAGGTCACCAAGAGTTAGAAAGAGTTGAACAACCACCCTGGCCCCTTGGCTTGTGAGGAGCTCCCTCCAGGGTTAATAGGAAAAGAGATGAGGGCCAGGAGGTGGACACGGTCAGCCATTCTCCAAAGCCAGAATTGGACCTTGGAAGCCTTATGTTTTCTAAAATGATATAGGAAAATTAAGGGGAACCAGTAGACGAGGGACTTAGCAAGGCTGAAGCTACAGCACAAGGTCACATAGACTCTGAATGAACAAGCTGTGTCTCCAACACAGGTTTTATCTGACTCCAAAGTTCAGGCCCTTCTACTTGAGATTTAAATCTCTCATGTGGAATATGGTCAGTTAAGGCTGCAAAAGGGAAAGGAATGGAATCCCAGTGTTGAATATTTATGAATATATAAACTCCTGAACACTGTCAACAGTAAATAGATGGGAGCTCACTTCAGATATAATTATAACCATGCCAAAAAGTCATCATTAACATTGAAAACCTTTAGTGCACTTGCTATCGGAGCTATTGAGTATTCCTAACCCTGTGGTGCGGAAGAAAAAAAATAAAAGCCTGAGAATTCAGCTCATTTACTCAAGTCGTTGACACATCAAAGGAAAAGCTCTTCTAAGTCCATTTAGGTGGTTTAGGGCTGGGGAACATGCCCAGAATCCCTAAATAGAAATAAGTATTGGTCATCAGAGCAGTGTGGTCTGGCTGAGAGGTCACCTCGGACTCCAGAAGTTCCTTGTTCAACTCTGGTATCTAAACATCCAAAATGCCTTATTCACTTCAGAGGGTGAAAAACACTCAATTCCCCAGGATTGTCAGATGGAGTTTTCCAGTATAAAACATCTCAGTCGCTGGGAATCCGGCCAAAGTAAACTCCTGGTCCTGACCCACCCATACCTCTGAACTGGCTGGGAAGGGAGAGAGGGAAATCCCAAAACAAATGTAAAAGCAGCTTGTCAGTTTGTGCTGTGGCCCTCCCCTCCCCCGGGGGGAAGGTTCACTCCAGGTGAGACAGGATCTGGGGAAAGCTGTGGGTGATGAGCTGTCAATGGCATCTCTGTTTGGTTCCAGGACTGAGTGGGGCCGTGGCTTACATAACAGTTTGGCAGGGGTACGCAGCCAGGCGGAAGCACGCGGGTTTCCAGCAGCATATAATCATCTTTGATTTCTCTGTTTGTTCGGTAGTTTTTAATGTGGTGGGAGAGGCAGCGGTGCAGAAGGAGCAGGATTCTGACATGCTGCAATCTTCTGTTTTCTTCTACAGAACAAATAGCCCCAAACGGATCCCTGTGGCCAGAGAATTAGCAACTGCCACACAGTTGCTAAGTCCTCTCTGGGGCAGGAGCTGCACTGGAACCCAGTCCTGACCTAAGAAGGCCAGAGATTGACCTAAAACGTGCACATGAGCCTGATGGGCTGCCGGGAGGTTGGGGTCCCTGGCAGTGCCTGACACTGTTTGCCGTCTTGGCTGCGAGGACTATTGTGTCCCCCTCTGATTGTGCAGGTTGCTGTGTCCCATGCCATGTTCACCCAGAAAGGCAGGTAGTCAGCCCTTGTGTCTTGCTAACCAATGTCTCTCTCTCCAGGCCACCTCCATGTAGGTACCAGGCTGATCATGTTGGAACCATGAGCATGTGGGAGCGACCAATTTACACAGTAACGTTCACTTGATAAAAGCACAAATTTCCAGCTTCTTTTGATCCTAATTTACCTGGAGTTGAGTAGCAACTATCCCCCTGAGAATGAGAACACGCTCTCTACTGGCTGTAGTCCCCACCAGTCCCTATCGTCCCTCACCTGGAGGTCTCTTCATTTACTTATTTTACTTTTCTGGTTCTTGCAGACATTTTTAGGTTGAGTTCCCTGTCCTATCTTAATTGTAATCATTTGCTATCATAATCATCTGCTTACCTCTCTGATCTGCCCGATAGACTGTGAACTCCTTGGGCAGGGGCTCAAATTGATCATTGATTTATTGAACAACTATCTATGGAGTCCTCACCTTGGGCAGAATGAAAAGTACTAGTTATTTTGTCAGGAATATAGTATTCATCATGGACTTCTAGTGCCTAGCACTGAGCACCTGCTCTCTATATGTATTTAGATTAAATGAATAAATGACTACTTCTTCCTTGTGAGACATGTTGATCTTGGCAGTAGGGTTCTGTTACCAAATATTCCCATGCTGTCAACCTTGTAAGCAGGTTTCCTGATAGAGTGCACCTTGTTATGCAAGTAATTTGCATGAACTTGTGTAATGTTGTTTTGCTCAGCTATTTCCCTATATCCAGATACTTCTAACCCCCAGCTTGCATCTCTAGCCTCATTTTTGGCTACTCCCTACCCTATCCACACTTGCTCACACTGTCTCCTCAATCCGGAATGTCTGCAGTCTTGCCCTTTACTTCACCTCCTTACCACCCCTCCTGGCCAGCTCCCAGCCCACTCATAAGACTCAGCTCACATGTCACCTCCCCTAGGAGCCTCCCCTGATCTCTCCAGGCGGGGTTAGAGATTTCTACTTTCTGTTCTTGATTTTTGTGCAGATCTTTTATGAGTCTGTCTCCACCACCATGCTGACAGCCCCTGAGGTAAGGGACTGTGTCTTTTCACTTCTGGATTCTGAGGGCCAAGCACATAATAGGAACTTTCTATATGTAGAGAGAAGACAATTCAGTCATGCTGGTAGATGAGACCCTAGCCCGGCCCAGACCCATTATTAGCACCACATCGGTGCACACACACCCTCAACCCTGACACTCCCTGCAGAGGCCACATTACCTGCCAAGGAACCAGCTGGATTCTTGCTTTGTACAGAGACTAGCTCTCTGATGACATATCATGTTCTTTCCCCATTATAATTACTACTCAGGCTCTGTGTGTTTTCTCAAGCTTTCAGTGTTTGAGTACATGAGATTCTTTTGCTCTACATAAGAAACCAATGCCATATGTTCACTAGATGGAAATTCCAGAAAGCTTCAGAAAAGCAACCAGGTTTTTGCTGTAGAACAGCCCCAAAATACCTCAGTGGAATTCGGGGTGGGAGGCAGATAAAATCATTTCAGGAAAAACTGAGGGCTCTTAGTTATGTGTGATTTCTGCTCCCTTTCTTCCATCTTAGAGTTTAGAACTTTTCTCTCAAGTCCATTTCAATGGGATCTATGCCCCAAGGAAAATGAACACCCTCCTTAAACCTCAGTCTAGCAGCCCCAAGGGTGATGGTTGCCTCTAGGAATTCATGGCTCAACCCTACAAAGCACTTGCACCTACCATATACACACCAGCTGATAGGTGCTTTGGGGTCGTGGAGATCCCGAACACATTCACAAGGCTTACCTTGAGGACCAGATGGAGAGGAGACACACGTACAAACCACAGCAGCAGGAGGCAAATTGGAACAACTGGTGTAATAAAAGTCAAGTCAGTTGCTGTGGAAAAGTAGAAGAGGCAGTTAATCCTATAATGTCACCCCTGCTTAAGACCATTCAGTGGTTCCCCATTGATTTGCAGGTAAAGTCCAGATGCCTCAATATGACATTCAAGGCCTTCTGTTATCCAGGTCTTGGCTGTTCCTCAGCCCCCTTTGTCTCCTTGGTGCTTCCCCTGACCCACACTCATGCCCAGTGCTCCAGCCGTGGGGATCCACTTGTTCCCAAATGAAGCATGCTCTCCTTCATCTCTCTTCATACCTGCAGTTTTCTTTGCCTAGAATGTCTTCTTCTTTTTCCACAAACTATTACATTCTGTTGAGGCTTCCAGTCCTAGAACAACCTCTCAGACTGAGTTATGTGTTTCCTCTTTGCAGCCCCTTAGCACCCTGTGCACGCCTCACTATCCCCCATCACAGCTGTCTATCAGTCTTCTCCACTAGACTGCAAGCTTCCTGAAGGCAAGGATTGATGTCCACCTCTGTAGCCTCAGAAAACAATAAAATACCAGGAAACTAGTAGATGTGCAATAAATATCTGTTAAACACTAAACTTGCTGAATACATATTGTGACAATCAAGGAAGTAAGTCCTTATGCAACAAAACCTTGAAAAATGAATTTTACGATGATTGAGAAAGGGAAAGGATATTTCACATTGAAAGACCAACTTATCTGGATATGTTTTAAAGGACTCAATCAATATTTATTGCTAGCTTGACAGAATCTTATCAAGTTATCCTTACCTTATAATCCAGCATTTTCATTCCTGCGTATTTACCCAAGAGAAATAAAAACATACATCCACAAGAAGACATAAAAGAATGTTTTTGGAAGCTTTAGCCATAGCAGCCCCAAGCTGGAAATAACCAAATATCCATCAACTAGAGAATGGATAAACACATTGTGGAATATTTATGCATGGAATACTACACAGCCATAAACAAGAACAAATTACTAATATATGCAAACATGGATAAATCTCTAAAACATGTTGAGTTTAAAACTCTGACACATATAAAAGAGCTCATACTAAATGACTGCACTTACATGAAGTTCAAGAATGGGTTGTTCACTGTAAGGAAACTTTAACTCGATTTTTAAAAATCATTTATTAAGTACCAACTATGTCCCTGACACTCTAGGGTACTGTTCTGGTAGCATTCCAGGTGTACTAGGGGGATGCATTAGAGAACAAAACAGAAATTGCAGCCCTTGGGGTGCTTATATCCTTGTAGGTCAGCTTGACCTGTTCAATGTGAAAGGGCAAGCTGATATTTATCCTCATGGATGTCGTTGACCTCCTTCAAGGACTTAATGCCAGGACCCGTGAGTGCTCAAAATGCTTAACCAAGTGATTGGGATTGCATTGGAATTTGGTTAGTAGCACATTGAAACATTCCAATGATATTTGCCTTGCCTAGTGATAAGCAGAAGCTTGGCAGAGGGGATGGAGCCCAGGCTTCCTTTATCTCAGAACACAGGCATCAGGGACCGTGGGGAAAGAGTGCTCTGCGAGGAGGTCCCCTCCTTGGGGCAGGCCCTGTGCTGGGAATGAATGCAGACGCCATATCCAAGAAGGCCACTGAGCGGAGGAGGGCCCCTGTCCAGGCCTGAAGATAGAAGAGACAGAGGGGCTGATTGCATCCCTTGGCTCTTCTCACCAGCAGCCAAAATCAGGCATCCGAAACAGAGGTATTTAGCAAGGCATTTTATGGAGGAAAGAGGCTGTAGTAGAAAACCAAAATTGCTCCAAAGTAGCCAAACCAGCTAATGTGGAAGTGGCCATTTTTTCATAAATTTATACATTTAAATTGGGATGAGAAATTGAGAATTTGATGAGCTGGGTTGTTTTTTTTTTTTTTTTGTCAGATGCTTAGTATAAGACATTTGGGGATATTTTTAAAAACCTTGTGACCAGACTTCCCTGGTGGCGCAGTGGTTAAGAATCCGCCTGCCAGTGCAGGGGACACGGGTTCGAGCCCTGGTGCAGGAAGATCCCACATGTCGCAGAGCAACTAAGCGCGTGTGCCACAACTACTGAGCCTGCGCAACACAACTACTGAAGTCCATGCACCTAGAGCCCGTGCTCTGCAATAAGAAAAGCCACCGCAATGAGAAGCCTGTGCACCTGCAACAAAGGGTAGCCCCCGCTCGCCGCAACTAGAGAAAGCCCATGAGCAGCAACAAAGACCCAGCGCAGCCAAATAAATAAATGATAACAAACAAACAACAAAAAACCTTGTGACCATCCATGATTTACGTTACTAGTAGTAAATTACCATTGCCAAACATTCTAAAGGAAGCTTCTGTTACTTGGGCTGTGACGTGTGTCACTTAAGGAAGTTATTATGCTCATAATTTTGACACTGATGAATGATGCAGAAACCAATGGTGTTAATCTAGTCTCAGGCAACAAAGGGAATATGCTTCTGCTGACTTGTATGTGGGACAGCCCACACCAGTCTTCTAGGAACAGCACTCAAGTCTTCTCTACCATGTCTTCATCAGCCCTCCTCCCTCTGTTTATTAATAATGCACAGGGGCCAGCCATGATGAACGATGATAGGGTGGAGGATGTGGGTCACAGAACCCAGGAAAAATCACATGTAATTCGTCATCTCTCTATAAGTTTTATTCTCTAGTGAAGGTCAACATAGAAGGGAAAAATAAATGCAAGAAGGGCCCCTTGGAGAGTTCAGGGTGCTGATTGTGTGTGGTGCGAGCTGGTGGCCTTCTCACACCAGTCCTAGAAGAGCAGTTTCCTTCTTGCAACACCACATTGGCTCCTCCCTCACCCCTAGGAGCTTGGGATTAACATATACCCACTACTATGTATAAAATAGATAACCAACAAGGACCTACTGTATAGCAGAGGAAGCTATACTTGATATCCTGTAATAACATATAAGGGAAGAGAATGTAAAAAAAGAACATATACATATATGTATACTGAAGCACTTTACTGTACCCCTGAAACTAACGCAACACTGTAAATCAACTACATTTCAATTAAAATTTAAAAAAAAGAATTGTGTAAAAAAAATACCTGAAGAGATACTATTTTGTGGATCACGTTGCCCTTTATTATTAAAGTTGAATTTCTAGCAATCTGACTCTTTTCGGTCACCGTCTTAAGTTATTTTGAGGATGATGGCTTGCAAGCCTTTAACAGTTTTTATAACTTCCCTGCTACTGAAAATGAATGTGATAGAAGTAAACATTTTAGGAAAACACTGCTTCAGAATTTGAGAAACCTCTCGAGTGATTAATTAGTTCCAAAGATGTTTACTGTAGCTTTAAAATAACCAAACAATATGGGATGGATTAATTAACTAATACCATACAAAGAGATACAAATCAGTCATTGAAATAATGTCATAGGTAAGTATTTATTGGAATATTAAATGGAAAAAAATATAGGCTGTTTGTACAATGTAATCCAGTAGGGGGGGCGGTGTCCACAAGTGCACAGGTGTGCACGTGTGCATGTGCTTACATAGTATGTGTGTAGGTCTGGAAGGAAAATAAAATAAGTGACAAAACACTGGTTATCTTGAATGGGTAAGATCATAAAGTTTTAAAATTTTACAGTTTTTGCCTATTTGTATCTTCTAAATATTCTACAAAGAATATTTATTAAGTTTTATAATATGAAAAAAGTTACTTTAAAAAGAAAGTAACCAAATATATCTAAAAATGTTAATAAACTTAAAAAAACTAAACTAGCAACTCATGATTCTTCCCATGAAAAATATTAATGGGGACAGTCTTGATTTCATGTATTTTAGGGGCTTTTTTGTATCTATGTTTAGCTAAGTGCATTGATTAAATGCACTTTGACTGTTACACCTTTATAAGACTTTCTGTATAAGTTAACTCACCATATAAAGCAAGACTTTGCCAGATTTGGAGTCTTGGGTTTGAAATCAGAAAATAAGGTCACTGTCAGGGAAAACAAAGGCAGGCAGGTCCTTTAAGTGTTCAGATACGGACAAATCTGAGGGCTCCACAGTAAGTCTTTCTTTATAGAGAAGTGTTATATGGGGGCAGTCTATGTAGCCACTGTGTTTTAAAAATCCAGGATTCAAGCCGAAGATTGGAAAAATACTTTCACCTGAGGCATCCCAGATGGAAAATCCTGTTTTCAATTCTTCACTCCAGGTGAGGTAGTGCCTTTGGGTTGAGGATTATATAATCATATTTCGTACTCCTTACTCACACCTTAAAGAATGGATGGAAAGACTAAGAGTCTAAGAGAGGATAGATTGATCTTTTTCTTTAAGATCTTTTCCTCAAGTACCTCTTGGCAAGATCCTCTTAGCTCATCATTAGAGCCTTCAGAAAAACTATGTGGGAAAGGAACGTAGGCTTGTATGACTTATTTTCTCAACTAAAAAGGTGCTGGATATTCCTCCCAATCCTTCAGTCTTACAAATTATAAGGGGGGAGGGAGAATAACACAAGTAGAAATGAGCTTCTGTTTTGCCACTGACTAACCATGTAACTTTGGGGAAATCACCTCTCACTAGTAAAATGAGTCAATCTCTGTCTTCTAAACCCCTCTGTTCCCTAAGCAGAACTCTAGAAGGCTGATATGACTCTACAACACCATTCTGGTCTGATGGATAAGTGCACTCCAGATACATAATCTGTGATGCTTGAGATGTTCTGGTGCTGGTAGGATGCCCACATGTTTGAGGCTTCACTGAAGGGCTTTCTCTATTTTCTTTCCTCTAATGGACACAAATTTTCTGGTCTCTGACAACAGGTATCCTCAAACGGCATTGTGAAGAAGACAGTAAAAAGGGCAATAAACCCAAGGACAGGAAAGAAAAAGGTCAGCTGTCGTAGAAGGAAGAGCAAATGCTCAACAAGAGGAATGTGAAACCCAGATGCCAGCTGGAAAGCAGAACATGAAGTCAAGTACAGGAAGTCAACTTTGTAAACTGAAGGGCACAATATATCTTTCTTGATGATATTAATATTAGGCTGCTCCTTGAGATGAGAGCCTTAGCTCAGGCCTCTTATCGAAAGTCTAACAATTGGTGGATCTTCGGGAAGCCCATGTCATGAAACTTGTCTTCAAACTGAGAGTGATTCACAGTCCCAAATCTGATGCCCCTTCCCGATCTCCACCCCATGGGTTAGATTGAGATCTTTCTAGAAGGTGGATTCCTGGAAAAGGTACTGGAGTTGGTCAGAAGGTCCGGGTTTGAGTCTAAATTATGCAGATCATAGGCAGATCATTTACACGCAGAGACTCAATTTCCTCATTTGCAAAATGGACAGATTAACACCACCCTGCGTACCTCCCTGAGTGGCTCTGAGGATGGGCTGAGAATTCACTGAGTGAAGGTGAAGTTTGTGCCACTGGAACCAGGGCTGGCATCTCCCCATGCATCACCTGTAATGCTGAGCTCAGGGTGGCATTCTTAGAGATTAAGCGAGAAGCAGAGTGATTACGACAGAGGCGTACATTGGTCCTTAAGAGATCTGGTTGCAAAACACAGATCTTATTTTAGTACCTGTTTCTTTAAGTTTCAAGGAACAGGATCCACAGCTTCCTTTCCCTGCATTAACCTTGACACCCACCAGGCCTGAGCCTCATACCCAGCATACAAAGCCCTCAGAGGAACATTTGACAGCCACTGCCAGTGTCATTACTGCTATCCTTTTTCTGCTCCTATCGTGAGTATAGCAACCAAAGAGACTTGTGCTTGATGAGAAGTTTTCCCAGCACCCAAAGCTTGGGAGTACGTGCACCATGAAGTGCTGTTTGGGGTCTTGAGTGCTTATTAGTTTAGTAATTGGAACACTTGTGGTTCTTCCTGCCAAGTGTCCAAAGATGTGACATTAAAGTCTTTCCCTTTGGCACTGGTGGCTCAGGAGGTGAGTCCTGCTGGCACATGGGGCTGGAGGTCACCCTGACCCCTGCTCCAGAGCCATCACTTCCCTGTCCTTGATCAGCAGACTTGTATTTCCATGTGAATGAGCCCAGGGAAAAGAATGTTTCTGAGTTTTATGGGTCTCTCATTCTCTTCTTTTCTTTAAAAATGGGCCAGAAACTCTAGTCCTTTCAGCCTTCTTCCTCTCCCTGGAGTCTCACTGGTGCATATTACTGCTAATGGGGCTTCGGGCCTTGCCAACTCAAAATGAAGAACAGGTCCTCCGTACCGCATCTGTGGCTTAATGAGGAGCCCTGAATGCTGATGAGAATCAAACATGCATTGAAAATATCCCGTTCTCAGCCTGTTGTCCCTCCCCTACCCTCGTCATCTCCAGGTCCTGAGTCCACTGCCAGCAGAAGGTGACCTGCCAAACTGATACCCCGGGTAGCTTGGGGAAGGGCACACATAGGGCACTCAGAAGCACACTCTGAACTTGTTTTCTCTCTGCTCAGCGGCTGCCAAAGCAGGGGCTGGAGCGCGGGGGCAAGTGGCAGTGGGAAAAGGGTTCACATGACTGGGAAGAATGAAAAGTCTGTGGGGTTGGGAGCAGGAAGTCAGACATCGGGTGAGGGCCTGAAAACCCGTCATTAGGAACTCCATCCTACCTCAAGAGCAGGGATTGGGAACTTTTATGAGCTTCTTTAGTAGAAAAAGAGCAGGGGAGGGTGAGTGGCAGAGAAAACATGGGTCCCCAAGACAGGAGCCATGGTCCCAGGCCTGGAGCTGGGGTACTCACCAGATAGTCATTGGTTAATTATTGATAATAACTTGGGTGAAGTAGTTTAGACAAATTCTGGACTCCAGAAAAAAAAAAAAAAAAGGCAGTTGACCTTCTCTGATATCTAATTTCCAATAAAGACCACAATAAAATATGGAACATTCTCATATTCCCAAGGTGTGCTATGTCTGACCATATTTCCTGTCTCATCAGTGAAAGAGGAGAGAAATTTTTGATGTAAGCAGAAGCTAGTGATAAGTTGAAATATACACAAACACTTGCCCATTTGAAACTCAGCTGTCTTCCTAAGTTTAGAAACTCAGGAAGATATTATATGACTCTCTGATAAAGACAATTTCTCCTTCTGCCTACAAACACACATCTATACTTTGTCCACCCCATCGAAACAAAGGAGCTCTGAGTGTCTGCCACAGACCCCTGCTGAGGAAAGTGACCCCAGGCTTTCCTTTCTGCCTGAATGGCTATGGTTTATGTCATTTGTGATGAGAGACAGCAACCTTGCTCCAGCTGACGACAATAGGAATGGAGCCCCAGTCAAAGGCCATCAAGTATGGGATGACGATGATGCAAAACACTCTTCTACATGGTGCCTCGGGGAGAAACTCTATCCAGTGGTGGTCCTCCACATTGGATAGTGACAATGATTGACAACAGTGCTCCTGGGGAGTATGAGAGGTGCTCACAGACAAGACGGGTCACACAGGAGCCATTACAGTAACGTGAATCATGTCAAACTGCTTTATTGGGCTTCCATGGTGGCACAGTGGTTAAGAATCCACCTACCAATGCAGGGGACATGAGTTCGAGCCCTGGTCCAGGAAGATCCCACATGCCGCGGAGCAACTAAGCCTGTGGGCCACAACTACTGAGCCTGCGCTCTAGAGACCGTGAGTTGCAACTACTGAGCCCGTGCACCACAGCTGCTGAGCCTAGGGCCCATGCTCTGCAACAAAAGAAGCCACCGCAATGATAAGCCAGTGCACTGCAACGAAGAGTAGCCCCGGCTCGCCACAACTAGGGCAAGCCTGTACGCAGCAATGAAGACCCAAGGCAGCCAAAAATAAATAAATAAATTAATTAATTAATTAACTTAAAAAACTGCCTTATTGCTACCCTGGATTCAATCTAGACCTACTGTGCATCCCACTGTGAAAGCCCTGGACCAATATGCAGGACCCACAATGGCTATGGAACTGCTGAGCACTTGGCCTACCTCCTTACTTCCCTGTAAATTCCAACAGTAAAACTTCATCGCTTAAGATAATTTAGGTAAGACTCTTTCTTGTAATCTGAAAGAGCCTGAATAATATGTCATCTGTTGTGAAATTCAGATCCTTGAAAGATTTCAAAGGTGTTTTGAGATGACATTTTAAAACCATAAAATATTCTGCTAATTCCACCCTACAAAATGCATCCAATATTTTAAACCTCATCTGAAGCAATTAAATATTTGGAAAATGAAGTAAATCATAAGAAACGTATAAATATTGATATATCGACATTTACATGATACAATATTTCAAAAGCAAAGCTATTTGGTGTTTCATCACTTTGAGGAATGAACCAAGGCTACTTAGGCCAATATGAGCAGGTGGCATGTGTTCAGTATTTCCTTCCAAATGTCTACCATACCTTTAGCTTCCTTTCCATTTGTACTCGTACCCCCTGGTTCTTGATGTTTCATACGCATATCTTACAATATAGATGTAATGGCAAGTTTTCCTGATTCTAGTCTGTGTGTCCTCCCACTTGTCCTGCATGCCAGGACAGACCAATCCCCTTTTAGAACGACATTCATGTCATTTCTTTGCTCAAAATCTCTGTGGCTCCCCATTTCCTATGGTGGCTCATTTATCATCTTCTCTTTGGGTTACTAGGACCTATATATCATCCAGCCTCTTTCCCTGCCATCCCATCTCCTCTTCCGTCCCAGTCCAGCCGACTCTTCATGAAGATGCCCTGCAGATTCCTTTGTCTTTGCCCTCACTCTTGGTGTTCCCTTCCCTTGGCAATGGAGTCCCCTATTCATAAATCTATCCCAAGACTAACACATGTCCCATCTTCTACATGAAGTTTTCCCTGATCACTTCCGACCCTCACTGGGCTCCCCCTCCAGGAACTTCACAGAGCATATCCTTTTAGCTCACAAATCTACTTGCCTTACAGAATCACTGCTTTTCCATATGGACCAGTTTTAGCTCCTGGACTAGTTAGTAAACTCCATGATTTTGAGCATGAGATAACTATTTTCTTGTTGACATTGAATAAATACCCTGAATGCCGCATACCACCCCCAGAAGCAGCTTCAGGAAGCAAGATTGCATTAGGAATGTCGTTTTACCAAAAAGAGAAAATGGAAAACTCATTTTAATCTCCTGTAATCAGTGTCCAGCCTGCAAAATGAAAACTAGTGAAGCAGTTCTTACCACCAGAGGGGCTGCTAATACTTCCACTATTAGCTATAAGTAGAATTTATAACAAAAGCACACATGAAACATGGCGCCATAGGAAAACAAGAATTTCCAGAAGCCAGACATTGGGAATCAGACTGGGTACTAGAAAAAGCACTGAACCAGGTCGGGTGGCCTGGTATCTCATGGATTTGCCACTCACTAGCTGTATAGCTTTGGTTTAGTCTCTAAGCCTAATCTACCCCATCTGGAATTCCGTAAAGCATGTCACAGAGCTCTGAGGGTTGCTCTAGCACTAAAATCTTGGTGTCTGTTGCCATGCCTAGGGGTAATTTCACACTAAGTTGGAAGGAAACACAGGGATATCTTAGAAGGTGATTTGGACTATGTGGTCAGAGGACCACCGACCTTTAGCTCGTGGTCTCCCATCTGGCCAGAGAAGTGGCTTCCCCAGTAACCCACCAGGAGGCCTGACTTCAGCCCCAACCTTGGCTTTTGGTATAATGTTTCCCAACCACTGCTTAGTTCCTGTAAAGCTTGCCAATAGGCTTAAAAGATTGTCTTAATGTATGTGCTTTCTTTTCACTTGGTTAACCTTGAAGTTGAACCCAATTTTTTTGGCTACTCTCCTTCTTAGCTGACTGTTGAACAGTTTGAGACTCTTGGAGCCTTTCATATAGCTGAACCTGGACTGCTCTGTCCTAGGAGCTGTCCCCCGCCACTGCCCCCCTGTGCTCCTTGTAGTTTGGGCCACAATCTCTCTTCCTTTCTCTGGTGACATTGCAGAACACTGCTGTGAACTACAATGCAATAGCACAGGTCCTGTTCCATGGAGTTTAAATTCCACAAGGAGATTATTGGAGAATAGAGTAGCTGAATGACTAGACTTTAATTCAGAGGAGGTGTGAAATTTGGCACTTTTCTTCTTCTGGTTAGTAGCCCCCAAAGCCATTTTAACCACAGTGACATGAATGACTTGTCTACTTCTCAAGCTTATGAAGTCTTTCTTGAAAGCCATCACCTGGCCAGCTTCATGTGTGGACCTGCAGGCTCTTGGTGGATCGACCTGATAATGCCTTAGGGAACACTGGACATGAGGATGCATCTCAATTTCAGGCATATCAGGTCCACTGCTAACATGGATTTGGTGCCCTGAAGTTTAAAAAGCCAAGCCTGGGGTGAGAGTGGGTGCTCTTGAGAAGTGCTGCTGTGGGCACTTGCAGCAGTGAATGTGGGCTTGGGGGAAAGGCTGGAAGAGCATTTAGGCCTCAAGCAGTCACTATCAATGAATGCATGACCCTTGCTTGATTTCTGTGACATAAGATCTTCTTTGAATAAGGGATTCTCTTTACTAAATTAAAACTAACCAAAATAAATAAATAAAAGGAGATTTCGCAGGCAATAAAAGTTGGTTGTCAGATAATGCTGGTTAATAGTAAAACATTACAGCCTCCCTCTGAAGTTGGAGTAGGCTCTGCTGAAAATCACAGCTGTGATTATCCAGTACAATGAATTTGGGAAATTAGTGGTTCAGTACAGCTGGAGCTCAGGAGATGTATTGGAAAGAAGTAGGAACTGGAAAATCAGGCAGGGGTAAATCTTTTTAAGCCATGCTGATAGTTTGTTCTGTCCTGTAAACAGTGAGAATCCAATTAGAAGATCAGATCAGACTTGTATATACCTACAATGAGGGTCTGTGCTACTAGATGATTCTGAGACACCACTTGTATTTAAGCAGGAAAAAAATAAATCTATACCAACATCAACTGAAAACCTTTTGACAGTATCCTAGGAATAAAGAAGTTCCAACAACCTCTACAAATGTCTTTAAAAGTTGTCTTACGTCCCTATAAGCCCTCGTATAAGCCTGAACCTGGAAAGGCAGATATGCCAAGCACAAGCTGTCTCACCCCGTCCTTTGCCTGTAATATTTATGCTACTAACAGCTAATATTTATTGAGTACTCTGTGCCAGATGCTAAGCCCTTGGCATGGATTATCTCAACCTAATCCTCATAATAAATCCTGTGAAGCAGGTGCTATAATTTATCTGCATTTAACTGATGAGAAACAAGCCTGAAAATGATTAGGTAACTTGCCCAAGGTCACCCTGCAAATAAGTGGTGGAGACAGAACTTGAACTTCTGTCTGACTACAATACCCATGCTGTTAACTACTATACTGTCCTGCCCATGGCAGGCATCACTAATCAATCATGGCATTCTTTCTCACTCAGTCCAGACTGGGCCTCCCAACTTCTTTTAGCATAGTGCTCTAGAAAGCCATTACTGATAGATCAGAGTTGATACATGATAGGACTAATTGCTGCCCTTGGCCTATAGCCCAGTAATATCATCTCAGATGCAGCCTCAGATTCTGATTCAGCACCGTAAGCCTGAACAGCATCAAAAGCTGACCTGCCACCATAGATTGTATTCTGACACCTTTACTTGGAGTTTTTACATTAGATGGTCCCCCTAGACTGCTTTTCCAAGCTGACTCATACTGGTCAATTTGTTGGTATGGAAAAATGACAGAAGGAATTTGAGCCAGCCAAAAGCTATCAATATGAGTTTGCTGCCCATAAAGAGTGCCTTTTATGAGGAAATTGCAGAAGTGATTCCAGGAAGAGACTATGGCTTTATGTTACATGTTCTATATATCTGGATTGTCTGAATTAATGTAGAAACTAGAAGCACTGTTGAAGACTCAGAGTTGATTAGGATTTTGGAAAAGATTAATGTATTTCTAGATATTTTCTATAACACATTAAATGTACCTCATCATTCCACACAAAGTGGCAAGAAATCAAGTGTCCATCTTAATATCACAGGGCCCCTTCAGGCAGACAGCTCCACCTTAATGCAACGGCTTCCCCTTTTCTTTCCAAATTCCACAAAAGTCACAATTTGTTGCCAAGTATTTACATTGCACAACGGTGTGATGGCTTGAAATGGTTCAGGAATGAAGAATGGTAAGTCCGGGGACACAGGTTCGAGCTCTGGTCTGGGAAGATCCCACATGCTGGGGAGCAACTAAGCCCGTGTGCCACAACTACTAAGCCCGCGCTCTAGAGCCAACGAGCCACAACTACTGAGTCCTCGTGCCACAATTACTGAAGCCTGTGCACCTAGAGCCCGTGCTCCACAACAAGAGAAGCCACTGCAATGAGAAGCCCGCGCACCGCAACGAAGAGCAGCCCCCACTCGCCTCAACTAGAGAAAGTCCACGCACAGCAACAAAGACCCAATGCAGCCAAAAATAAATAAATAAAATAAATAAATAAATGGGAAAAAAACCATAACATGGTAGAAACTCTTAGTGCCCAGCAAACTTATAAATGTTAAATAAAAATAAACTATTGGGGATGAACTTTGTAACTTCTAAAAATAGTAATAGTTACTGTAGTATAGAAAAGAAAGTAAGCTTCTCTTTAAAATCTTCTTAAGGCAAAGGAAACACAGAAAGAAAAAATAATGTAAACTTTCTTATCCAAAAAGCACTTCTTATCAGCAATTATTGTAGTTAAAAGAGCAATAATAAAATGTGGTATTGTATACTTGAAAAAAAAAAAGAAGAATGGTAAGTCCGGGGCTGAGAGGAGGGGAGAGGTCTCACTGAATCAAGCAAGGGCCTGATCCCTTGTGATGAGAGGGAGAAACAGAAATGACCCACCCAGATTTGAGACTGGTCCTGCAAGGGCAGCTGGGTGCTCCAGGAGTGGTGTCGTGGGTAGCACAGCCATTCCTATCTCAGGGCTGGAGCAGGTGGGCAGGTGGAGGAGCCAGTCAAAGTCCGGGAGCCTGTGGTTACCAAGTAGGCAGAGGGTGATACTGGAAGATGTGCCAGCATAGACTAGGAACCCAACCAGGGCTGAGATGTGAGAGCCAGGCCTCATTCCAGGGAGAGATGATGATAGGAGTTAAGCAGGGTACCAGGCTAGACACTCAAGGAAGGTCTCCCCAAAGGGAGAGATGACAAGGGAGAATCCAACAACAGTTAGCTCAGGTCAAAATCCCAAACATGTGGACTGGGACAATGCATGGGAGTAGAGGGAAGCAGAGAGGTTTAAGCAGTTTAGGGATAACCTGGGCATTTGATCCTAGGATGCTGATCCTAGGAAGAGCTGACAGTGTAACAAGGCTTTGGGACAACCTGGGAGCCCAGTGGCCATGGTCTCCCTCCCACGCCTGGCAGTCTGAATTCACGCCCAGCTCCCACAGGATGCTGGGCAGTGGCTCTGATGCATATCTCATCTCTTCTAGGATGGTCTCAGCACCCTGGGAGGCCTACAAGGGGAGCTAATTGTGTGGTAACAGGGAAGGGAATTGACATGTTATAAACCTGCCAGATGCTGGGTGCTAAATATCTCATCTAATTCTCAAACTACTTCACAAATATTCAGACCTGCCAAAGATCACAACTAGTTGGTGATCCGGCCAAGATCTGAATTCATGTATGACTCCAAAGCCCTGGCTCTCTCTACCCCATCAAGCTGCTTCTGGGAGGACCTCGGCACATGCTGCTGGGAAAGACAGAGGTGAGAGACACTGAAGACCAGGCAAAGGGATCTGATTCTGTCATCATCTCAGGGGTTTTTAACCCTGGCTACACATCGAGCTCTTCTGAGAAGGTTTAAAACACACACACACACACGCGCGCGCGCGCGCGCGCGCGTCAGGACCATCCCCAGAGATTCTGATTAAATTGTTTTGTGGTGGAGACTGGACATAGGTGTTTTTCTTTAAAAGCTCTCCTGGTGATTCTAAGGTGCGACCAGGGCTGAGAACCATCGATTTTCCTTGTTCCTGGCCCTTTAAGGCAGTCTAAGGCACTCAGGCCTGCTGGTCCAGGGAGGCAAACTGAAAACCCAGGGCTCAGGTCCTTCCTTGCCTGTTTCTCACTTTTCTTTTGTTCTTATTCCTCTGGGCTCTCAGGTCCTGTGCTGCCTGGGATAGAAACACCTAGTTCCTGCTCAGGCTATAGAACCCAGGCTTTGTTCTCTGCTCTAGACAAGGAGGGGCCATAGGAGCTGGATACAGGAGGGGTGCTGTGTCCTGGAAGCCAGTGGTGCTGGGGTTCCAGTAATCTCACAGAGGGATGCAGGACATGGAGAGGAGGAGGGCGGTGTTTCAAGGGGAAAACAGAATTAAATCCAGGGAGAACACTTCAGAGAGTCATCTTCAAAGCAGAGGATCTAGGCAAGGAGAACCCAGGAAAGAGATGCAGGGAAAACAGCACAGAGTGGGGAGGGTTTATAGCTGACGTTAGGATATAGAGCCTGGAGAAATCCTCTGGGGTGGTGATACTACCTGCAGCTGCTGCTTACTTATCAGGAGCCTGTGACTCAAGGCGGGGCCAGGTCATCACATGAGCTGGCCTGGGCCTGTTTACCTGCCCAAGCTCAAGGAATTTGTGTGCTGTTATCCTTGGGCTGCCTCACCCTCGGACAAAAGATCTGGCTGAAAGTGCAGTGCAGGTGAATAAGGGATCCTGAAGCAGAATTTCGGAAATGAACCAATCTGGAGATGTCTGGTCTCTCAATGTGTTGGGTCAGGGTTGATCTTGCTGAATTGCCAACGAGAGTTACCTCGATCAGCTCCACCCAGACCTAGCAAAGAACTTAGAAGAAAACTATAAACATACTCTTTGCTTATTTTATCATGAGAACTGGTCTTTTTTTTTTTTGGCTGCACTGCACAGCTTGTGGGATCTTAGTTCCCCAACCAGGAATTGAACCCAGGATCTCAGCAGTGAAAGCGCGGAGCCCTAACTACTGGATCTCCAGGGAATTCCTGAGAACTGGTATTTGGACGGCAGCTGTGAGCAGGCCAAGGTGGGCTCTACTACCTAGGGCTTGGACTGGCAATGCCCTTCCCAGGGCCAGAATTCAAGTCGTTTCTCTGAGTTCATAGCTTCCTGCTGACTTTCGTCCTCTGTGGTTCAGTTGCCTTTCATTCCCAGCCATGTTCTAAGCCAAACAGACCGTTCCTTTCTGGGAGCAGCCAGGCCATGGAGAAACAGAAACCCTTCAGAGGTATCTAGTCCAGTCCTTCCCAAACCTGCTTATCATCAGAGCCTTAAAGGCACAGATTCCTGCACCTTGAGAGGGATTTACTGAATGAGGACCTCTGGGGGCTGTGTCCCCACTCTTCTGCCGAATTTCCCATCCAAACTGACATCCACTTCAATTAGCCTGGACAGAGGAGAATCCTCCTTCTGTATGTTGAATTCACAGCTTCCTTTCATCCCTAAAAATGTTTCATGTGATCTCTGATTCAGGTGCAAGCCCAGTACGTAGGAAGAATCACAGCTGTGACTGATATTTGGGCAGCCAACAGTCATTTGCCTCTCTGCCTCCTAAATCATAGTTTTTGCTATCAACTCTACAGTAGAAAAGTGATTAAAAGCATTTTACTACCCAGCTGCTGTGTCTAAGACAGCATCTTACTAGATAGTAAAGAGTAAAGGGAAGTACACTGAATTTTGAATCAGAAGGTCCAAGTGTGGAGCCCACACTTTCTCTATCATTAGTAGATAATCCTGGGCCAATTACAATACTCTCCTCAACTCCAAATTTATCACAGCCATCATGAAGCTAACATTTATGAGGCAATTCCTACATGCCAGGCACAACGCTAAGGACTTGACTGACGTCGCTGGCTTTAATGTTCCCAAAGTACCATTACATAGAAAACCGTCTCAGATAGTCAGCCGCTTTTGCTAAGTGATCGTAGTGATGCCGGCCCTGGGTACTTCACGGGGTTACTGGGAAACTATTGGGAGATAATGATGTGATGGTTGCCCTATGTATATGTTTCTCTCCTCAAACTGTAAGTTCCTATAGCCAAGATTGTATCTGATTTGTCTCCTGCTCCCTCACCCAGCATTGTACCAGCACATCAGTAGACAGTTGAGTGAAAATGAATAAATGATTTAAGAAACAAATTAACATTTGAATGAAGCGCTATATAAATGAAAGCCCTATTGATCAACCTATTACATCAGTGTGACAAAGACCCCAGAGATACCTGTGCTCTACATCCACGGTGAGCTTTGTATCACCACGGTGGCTAATCAGGGGCTTTGTTTACATGAGATCTCGATTGGCCTACTTGAAGAAACAGTAACCAGACATCTGGAGGGTGTGTCCAGCCCTGTGGATCTGGGCCAGCACTACAAATTTCCACCTTGCCAACCTGGACCCCCGCCATGCAGCAGGCCACCGATAAGAGCCTCAACATCCTTGCCGTGGCTTCTTCACAATCTCCTCGCAGATCTCATCTATCCTCCTCTCCCCGACATCCTTGGCCTGACCCTGCCTCTCTCATTCCAACCTTGGCTGTCCTCCTGTTTTGCAGTGGGCACTCTGGACAAACTCCCTTCTCACTCAAGCTTGGCCTCCACGTCCATTGCCCATAAGGCTGATTTTCCCACTGTGCTTGGTCAAGCTTCATGGATTGGGATCAGACACCAGACTGAGCCTCCTGGTCAAAACCAGGGCAAAGTTGCTCATCTGCATTCTCAGAGAGGGCTTCCAGGTGGGCCCGGAAACCACCCTGGGACTGGACAGAGCTGCTGTCCCTAGTTTCAGGCCCCAGACGTAGATGCTGATTGAGTATCGGTGGGAGGGACAATTCGGGTGGGATACAGCGTTGTACCGCTCACAGAGAGTGAAATCAAACACTCAGAAATATGTCTATGCCCCATACCCTCGAAGGGAAAGGGAGAGAAGGATCCTCTAGAAAACTGAAAACTATTCAAATGAAAAAGCTGGTGCACTGGCAAAATTGTAGGAATGGGAGCAAGATCTCCCTGATTTGGGATCCCATGAAAATAATACTGAAGGTGCATTAGTGAGATGAAGCAGCAGAGAACTGGCAAAGACTGTGAAGTAGTAAAAAGACTGATAAGAACGTGGAGATCAATGGCAGCGCGAAAGGACAGGTGGGCCTCACAAAGCTGAGCTAGGTGACATTAATTTAGCTGCTATAAACCAGCAATTCCTAGCCAAGTCAGCCATGGATTAGCCGTCAGGGCCACCAGGTGGCACTAGAGTAGAGAACTTTGGCGGTGACTCAGCTGTTACGAGGATCCCGCAAGGGGAGCGGGGGTTTGAGAGGCTGAGGGTCCAGCAGCAGGGGGAGCGGCCGAGAGGGGAAGATGCGAAGACATACTTCGGTCCTCGCACTCTTGAATGTCCTTGCCTGAGCTGGAAGCTAGAGGGGCATGCTCTACTGGTTTCCTAGTGACAAAATTCCCAGCGGGCCTCTAGTTACAACTGCAAGGATGTGATACTGCGCAAGTCTAGGGTGTCGGTCACCTGGGGAAAAAAAGCTATTTGCTTCCCGTTTTCCAACTCAGTGAGAATCCATACTGTGATCCCAAACTCGATGAAATACGTAAAAAGAGCCTAGCATAGTGCCCCGTACCCAGAAAATGCCCAGTAAACGTTAGTTTTCCTCCTAAGTAATCCCGCGTGGCGGGCAATCTGCTTCCAGTCTCACACCGGGGTTGCTCGGTGCCCCTCGGAACTGAAGTGCCCCTGGCCCCATAAAGCCTGTAGCCCCTCTGGCCAGAGACCCTTTTGTCGCAGCGCTTTGGCTGTTGCAGATTTCTCACTGTGAGGCCTGGGCAGCTGCCAGGGGCCACCGCGGGAGCTGGAATCGCAGCTCACAAGGAGAGCACTCCCCACAGGCCTTCTGCCTGCTCCCCGCCCGCTCGCGGGCTCCAGCCTCCCCCCAACCCCTAGCCTCCAGCCCTCCTGCCCTGCACACTCCGGGCCCCCTGCCCCCACCCCGCCCCACCCCGCCCCACCCCGCTTCTCCAACAACGTGTTTCTAATCTGCCCAGGAACAGTCACCACGCTTGGTTTTCCTGCCGGGTCTAATCAGCTTCGCCTCTGGGCCTCGGCGTCCCGGGGGTGTGTAACCCAGAGGCTTGCACGGAGGTGATGAGCTTGCAGGGAACAGTATGTGTCCCTCCCTGACTCCGCTTGTTTTCTTCAGGGGCCAGGGCCAGCCAGCTGAGCTGTCTCTCTCTTGCTCCACTCCTCACCCTCCCTCACACGTGGTCTGCCTTCAGTGGGTGCGTGAGAGGCGAGCGGAGCAATGCACGGGGCGCGTGCACAGCTCGCCGGGAGTGGGTGTGAGTTGCAGGCAGGTTTTCCAGGGGAAGCAAGATTGCTACCGCTTGGGGCATAGTGGAAGAGGAAGGCGGGACAGGAATTTGTGCAGACCAGTTCTGGCCAGATCTCTTAACATGTTTTGTTCTTGCTTTGCTGCTGCTGTCGGTTTTTTGTTTGTTCTTTTTCTTTTTTTCCCCTTCCCTATGCTGAGCTGTCATTTCTTAGTCCAGCCAGGCCCCTCTGAACTTCTGGTTCCTCTAGGCAGTAAACACCCTAGTTTCCCAGGCCACACTATTGCTCCCTCCCCTCTTGTTGTTTTCTTCCAACATGCAATTTTGAAAAATGAGAAAAGTGGCAACATCAGTGAAAGGGAGGGGTTTAAATCAAAGAACAATTAAATACAATGTTTATTGAATCCGACACCTTCTTCAAATGTATTCTCTCTTGTTCTTGGCAGCATTAGATCAATACCTAAAAAATGTTCACCCTTTTAGAGCAGTATTAAAATAAATATTTTCAATAAAAATATTAAATAGTTAATAATTAAAGCATGAGCATGTTTATCCCTAGAAGGGGTCAGAGTTCCTTTTGGCCACGTTAAATTTTCCACAGGAGTCGGTAACAAGGTGACTAGGAGTGTGAGATCTGAGACTGCCCTCCCAAAGGATCATGAGGTCAGCTTGGGGTGAGTTTGCCTCTGGCACCCCAGCCTCAGTCCCATGTCATCTGCTGCTTGGACTTGTCCAGGCAAATGTCAGCTCGCTGACCAGAGATGGCTGTGGCTTACGTGGTGCTCAGCAGTCCTCAGGTCTACCAGCCCGTTGTGACCATGCCAGGCACACTGGTGATACTTCGAATGCTTCATCACTTTGCTAGAAGCAGATTTTTTTTTTTTACCGAAAACGGTTTGCTTCAGAAGAAAACTTTGCAGTTTCATTTTAAGTGCAAAATCAAAATCACTTCTTAAATAAAAAGGAAGCATAAAAATCAAGAACTGACAACATGAAATCATGAAAACAGAACAATGCTATTTCAAATACCTTGCAAGCAGCAATGTCTCATCAATGTATGCAAATAAGTTCCTCTATGAGAAAAATGAAACAGTCTCTAATCTTCCTGTAAAAAAGGCATATCTGGCTCGATGTGCTAAGTTTTCAAGGATGATGAAACGCTGCCTCTGTTAGAGGCGGTTACACAGGCACAGCAGCCAGACTTCCTGGATCTAAGTCCCAGCTCCCCTTTTAGGAGAGGAGTTGGGAGACCACTAAGGGCCAGTTTCTCCACATCCCGGTGCCTTAGTTCCTTGTTTGTCAAGGAAGGCTTATAATAGCACTGATCTCAGAGTTGTTTCTGACAACTGCATGATTTAATACTTGCAAAACACTTCCAACACTGCCCGGCCTGGCACTTAGTAAGCTCTCAATGAATGTGAGCTACCATTATAATCAGTAGTCATAGTATTAGCATTAGCAGAATTCATGGACTTAAAATTCCTATTCATTAAAGTATTGAGTCGGAAAGATTGAAAAAAACTTAACTGTTTTCCTCTGTGAGATTGGTTACTAAAAGTCAATTTCTAACCAAAATGATGAAAGTGACTTTTACCCAACAAAATTCTCCTTTAATAAGGAATCCAAAGCAATCTCTAAAATCTTAGTCTTAGAATGTATAGAGTTACCTTGTAATGTTTGGAAAGTGAAGGAAAATGGGTTCCTCATCTACTCCCAGCTGCATCCCCATCTAGAAAAATAGTTATAAAGGGATTTTATTTTATTTCATTTTCCAAGGATCCATACATAATATTCAAAACAATTTTCAGCTATTCAGATGAGTTCATAACCATATGGTTCAGATAATGAAAATATTTTCTGATATTTAAAATGAATTGAATGCTTGGGTCAACTCATCCCTGAGTTCTCGGTGTACTATCTGATGTCAGCTACCCCTTACTGAGGGTTAACTATGTGCTATGCAAGATTAAAGTATTTAATTCTCATAATAATCCAATAGCACCCGTATTCTGTCTCCATTTTACAGCCGAGAGAACTGAGCTCTCAGAGAAGTCAAGTAACTTAGGAGCAGACCATTAATGATGGATTCAAGATTGGGATTCAGGTCTGTTCACCAGATTCGGGACCTGCTCTGCATCCCATGCTTCCCTGACTCAGTGGGAGCTACAATGTGAGCCAAGGCTGCAGCTCTGCCTTAGGTGCTCCCATGAGCCTAGGCCTCAGAGCAGGGCACCAGGGTGGGATGTTCTTCCCCATCTAGATTCCTGCTGACCCAGTCCTACCTGGAAACCCAGATGGTGAGCAAAGAAGCCTCGGTCACTTGGACCTGGGTGTCTGTAGCAGTATGTGCAGGGGTAACCAATGGCCTCAGAGCCTGCAGAGAAACCACAGTGCTTTCTCCTTTGCCCAGGACTGCTCCCTACCCCAGTCCCCTCCTTTCTTCCTTCTGCGCCCTCCTCTACTACTGGTAAAACCTACCCTTCTGCTATATCTACCACCTTTCCTACCTCCTTTTGTGTACCAGCAAAATCGTCTCTGTTGGTCCATAGACCATGTTTGGGAAAAATTGAATTAACACATAGCAGTTCTCTAAGACATGCATGAATAAATGAGAAATATAATTGGAAGCTTCTTTTATTGTAAGTACCCCTAGGGCAAGGATTTTGTCTGATTTATCTCACGAGAAGCTAGAATAGTGCCTAGCACATATGAGGTGCTCAAAGAGTCTCAGTTGTTGAGTGTTTGGCACAAAGGAGCAGAAGGAAAACTCAAGAAGAAGAAATGAGCTTGGGTTTCATTTTTAGTGCCAATGTTCAAAAGTATTTAAAAGAAAAACGTTCCACCAAACCCCAACTATTTTATTGAACCTGTAAGACATCTCAGCTCTGGGAAGATCTTCCTTCTTTCCTTCTCACTCCCTTCCTATTCCTACTTCATTCTGGAAGTTCTTCAGTTATTGGGAAAGGTTCTAAAGGCAGAGGACTGGTGGTAGGGAGATGGGCAGAGGCAAGAGGCAGGAGGGGAAGAAAAATAAGGGATGCAGCGAAGAAATACAAGAGTAAGAAAATACTTCCATTTCTCTCCACGCACTGCCAGTTTGCCCAGAGGGACGCTAAGACCCGCCGTCAGCCTTCCCCACCCTCGCTGGTGTCATGGCCTTGGTGAGGGGCTTCAGAGGCCTGAGCTCTAAAGCTTGAGGAAGATTGAAAGCTGTGATTATTATTGTCACTATCCAATGTCACCCTTCTTTCTGAATCTGATTTCGTTCAAGTCTTGACTCTTTCTTAGTGCCGGTATCTCTTTTCAAAGTAAGACAGAGGAGGCTTGGAGGAAGCTTCTGAGGGCTGGGTTTGGTTTGAGGGGAATATGGGAGGGGAAGGGAGCTGTCTTTGATGGGAGCCCCTGGGGAGGGAAGGAGGTGTCTTTGGAGGTGCTCCCTAAGTGACAGAGGTGCTCATGGGGCAACTCATCCAGGGAGGGTGGATGCTGTTCTAAGAAATGGGCACACAGTGGCGCCCAGAGAGTCCTGAGGGGCCCCAATCTCATGTTGCCATGGAGAGTCTCATTGGTCCATGACCACAGATTCCCTCAGCCTCTGCTCCAGCCCTACTGAGTCACTGCAGTTAATCTTTTTGCTCTCTGTCCACTACATTTCTTTGGAGAGTCTCAGGACTGTTCCTCCCAGCCCATCTCTGAGTAAATTTTTGGTTATGGAATTCAGCTTTGAACACAGTGTTTCCAGACAGGATCACGTGGCCTCCAGTTTTGGCCATCTCTCCTACCGACCCATTACTTTCTTTGTTTTCCTTGACCCCGGAGCACTGCGTGCTTTGGTGCTTTTCCCCACAAGGAATTTCAACTTTGTCTTTGTGCCCAGGCCAGCCGTGGCTCCCTGCTATGTCAATCTCAGCTCAATATCACATTCACTCAGCCCATGTTTTTTTAGCCTGGCCCTGACATTGCATAACTCATTTATTCAGCTCTCACATGAAAAACCTCAAAGTCTCAGCCCAGCCCTGGGCACAAGACAGGATTAATCTTGTGTGGATTTTTGAGCTTGACAGTTGAAGACTCGAGGTACCTAAAATCAAATTCATGTGTAATCCAAGGCTCTCAACACTACAAAGACACGTAGTGATAGCCCTCAGGTGTATTGCTGAGCATGTTACATGCAAAACACATACCTCTTAGGCCCCCTTTGAAGGCAAGCTCTGACATATTTACTTACTCCTTTGAATCCCTAAATTCAAACCATAGGAAATGTCACCCCCAATTGGGCCCATGGTCCATTCAACTCAGGTCATAACTGTAACAGCCAACATCTACTTTCAAGTACTGGCATTCTGTTAAGTACTTCTCAAGTGTTTTCTTATTTCATATGGCTGTTCTCATAACAATCCACTGTCACCATTTTACAGATGAATCTGGAACTTGGGGAGACAAAGTAATTTGCTCAAAGAGATATATCTTGCATGCTACAAAAAAAGACTTGAACCCAGAGCTGTCTGAAGCCCAAACCCAAGCTTTTAACCAATTACACTCTGGGGATGAGGTTTTTTAGGGGAGAATCGTGTTCTTTGAAAGGAACTAACCACATAAGATTGGGGTTGGGCTCCCTGAAACACTGTTTAGTTCTCTCAACAACCATGGCAATTTTATTATCTCAAAGTTAATTAAATTCCTCTTGAATCTTAATCTTCTGCTTTCACAATGTCTTGAGTAAAATGGTTTTAATCAGATTCTATGTGCTTCCTCTTATTTGAACTAATGCTCCTATCTCCAATCTTTAAAGAAGAGTCCGTAATTCTAATACTCCAAGATTTGTAAATTCCAATTTCCCCTCACAGAAACTTCTGCTTTTCTTTAGATTTATTATATTATGCTTTAAGGCCTCATCTTTCAAGGCCAAAAAGTCATGTTTTCAGTGTTTTTATAAGGCAGCTCTCATGCGTCCTTTCCTGACGCCATGCTCCAGGCAAACCACCAGTTCTAGGCTGGTCCCTGTCTATGCCTTCAGTTTCCCATGACCCTTCAAACTGAAATGCCCTTCCTCTGTGCCCACCTGTTCCTCATTTCCCCGTAGCCAAAATCTATACTTGATGACTAGCTCAAAGATGAACCCCTCCTTGACGCCTTTTTTAATACCCCCAGATAGAAGTGATTTCACTCTCATGTGAAATAACCACAGGACTCTCTACCTTTCAATCCTTCTTATGGTAGTTTCACTTTCTCTATTGGATTTTAGTTACACAAAACTTTCATATTTCTCCTTTTAGATTATATCTACTTGAGGGCAGAGTCTGTATCTCCATTCTAGGGACTTGTATTAAATTAGGTACTCATGTGTTGGTTCAATGCATGAATGAATACATAAATCAGTGGTTTTGCTTGATTTCTTTTCTGGAACATTTCTCTTTCTTTATCAGAATTAGATAGGCTTAACTGCTTGAAGCATTCCATGTGATAGATTAGTGAGGGCTTATACAAGCCTAAGATAACATTTTGTAGTTTGTTTCGGACAATCTCCAACATTTTATTGGTCATTTAAAATTGCAGTAGCATATTGATAAGTGAAATAAGACAAATACTGTATGATAACACTTATATGTGGAATCTTAAGAAATACAACAAACTAGTGAATTTAAAAAGAAAGAAGCCGACTCACAGGTACAGAGAACAAACTAGTGGTTACTAGTGGTGTGGGGTTGGGGGTGGGAGATGGGGAGCAGTATAGGGATGGGGGACTGGGGGGGACGAACTGCTGGGTTTAAGATAGGCTCAAGGATGAACTGGACAACACGGGGAATAGAGCCAATATTTTGTAGTAACTGTAAATGAAGTGTAGCCTTTAAAAATTGTATAAGAATTTTAAAAATTAAATAAGTAAAATTGCAGTAGCACATTGAATTGAAGTATTCTTGGAAAGATTGAGACCTTTCCTGCATCAGAATGGGTAGCTCTGTACTTGTCTTTTCAAAATGGAGTATGACTCTTTCCCTCATAAATGCATTTCTTTGTTTAACTTTAATCTGAAAATACCTTACTCACAAGATGAATATTGCAGTGGGCACTCTTTCAAATTATATGTCTTACACAGATATTATCATTTGTTTCTGGAGCCATTACTACCAGTAAAATCTCAAAATTATAGGCACCTCTGTGGCCAAAGGTATTGAGCATCCTAATTCATTTCTCCCCAAATGTAAAGTCTGCGATGAGTTGGCCTGAATTTCTGGCCAATGCTGAATGCAGAACTCTCAGCCTCTCAGCCATGGCAACAACTGTGATGAGCACTGGCTAAACCTTCATTCCCTGCATGTACACCGTGAATATTTTGATGAATAGTATTCAAATTATATTGTTCACCCACGTGCAGCTGATGTACAGAATATTGAAAGGCACAGTTTGCAAGAGACTTAGAGTCCTAAGAGCTGCCTCTCGGATCAAAAACTGCTCCTTTCAGAGAGACCCGAGGGTATGCCAAGAAGAAAAAGAAATCACGATTTTCTAAAATTACTGCTGCAACCATATTATGTTACCTATGTGAATACCTTCTTCTGAGGTGATCGTAGTGCTTGCAAAATAAGGGCTTTCAACCCATTTTCATTTCTAGTCTATTTTGCTACCGTAGAAAAAAGTTTTCCCTGTGTCATATAGATCAGGATTCCAAAGCCACTCCAGGAGTAGCAGAACTTAAAGGTTAATGTGCCTTAGGGATTAGCTAAGAGGCTTCTTGGCAGAATACAGATTCACAGGCCCTACCTCAAACCCACTAATTCAGCATCCCTGGGGGTGAGGCTCATAATGCATTTTTTAACATACCCTGTCAGATTTTCTGATCAGCGGTCCTGGGACCAGACTTTGAGAAAAAATTAGAAATAATAAAGGAGAAAGGTTGTGGGGGAGTTATCCCAACATCCGGGGCCGGCAGAATAGAAATGTTCTTACTTTCTGTGAGTTGTGGTGTCGACGCAGGGCCCTACCTTCACCCTGTTCAACACCTGAACTCCTTGTCTGGGTCAAAATGTGTAATGGAAGTGCCACGGGCTGATAGCACAGAAAGACCAGGGTTCTTGTCCAGCCAGCTGTGAGATTTTAGGGAAGTACTTTACCTCTCAGATCATCATTCATGAAATGAGAGTTGGGCCTGATTAGCTCCATGATGCTCTATTCACCCATGAATTCATTCAGCAAAGGCCCCAGCACTGCCTCTAGAGCGTTTTCATCCAACAAAGACATAATACGAGCCACGTATACATGTGTCAATATCTAGTAGCCATATTTCAAAAAGTAAAATTAATAATTAATTTTATTTAACCCCATATATCTGAAATGCTATCATTTCAACATGCAATCAATATAAAATTATTGAGCTGTTTTATATTTTCTTTTTTTACTAAGTCTAGGAAATGGGTATATTTTATACTTTAACACATTTCAATACAGACCAGCCATATCTTGAGTACTCAGTAGTCAGCCATGAAGGTGTAGCCATAAAGCAGGGACCTGCAAACTAGGCCCATGGACCAAATCTTGTCTTCTGCCTTTTATTTTAAATTTACTTGATTGAAGTATAGTTGATTTACAGTGTTGTGTTAATTTCTACTGTACAGCAAAGTGATTCAGATACACACACACACACACACACATTCTTTTTCATATTCTTTTCCACTATGGTTTATCACAGGATATTGAATATAGTTCCCTGTGTTATACAGTAAGTCCTTGTTGTTTATCCATTCTCTATATAATAGTTTGCTTCTGCTAACAACAAACTCCCACTCCATCCCTCCCCCATTCCTCCTCTCCCTTGGCAACCACAAGTCTGTTCTCTACGTCTGTGGGTCTGTTTCTGTTTCGTAGATAAGTTCATTTGTGTCATACTTTAGATTCCACATATAAATGATATCATACGGTATTTGTCTTTCTCTTTCTGACTTACTTTATGTATGATAATCTCTAGGCCCATCCATGTTGCTGCAAATCTGCCTGTTTTTTGTATGGCCCATTAGCTAAGAATGGTTTTTATATATTTAATTATTGAAAAAAGAATCAAAAGAAAAAAATTTCATGACACACGAAAGCTATATGAAATTTAAGTTTCAGATCCACAAATAAAGTTTTGTTGGAACATAGTCCTGCCCATTCATTTAAATATTGTCTAAGGCTATTTTTGTAGAACAGCAGAGTTCAGTAGTTGTGACAGTGACCACGTGGCATGCAAAGCCTGAATATTTGCTATCTGGTTCATTACAGGAAAAGTTTACAGGCCCCAAAGAGGAAGCATAAGAGCTGGCCCTGGAGGGCTGGCTGCCTCTGGCCCTGCACCATTTGCATATAAGTAGGGCTTAGCTAAAGCTAGTCTGGGTTGACTTAGCAAGCTTCAATCCAAAGAGATAGGGGCTGGACTGTAGAGGTTCAGGGGGGGCAGCCAACAAAATGGAGAACTGATGGAGATGCTGGAGCAGAAAGGAAAGTCAGGCAGGCATAGCACAGGGGCTTGGAACAAAGTGGGACATTCTGGGGGCAGGATACTAGACAAGGGCCGGGGTTGGAAGTGGTACCCCATGAAAGAAGGGGCTCTGAAGATGGGCTTGGCCAACTTTAGAAGACTGACCTATTTTCCAGTGGAAGGAATTGTTTGCTCTTTCTATTTTTTTTGGCCACGCCACGCGGCTTGTGGGATCTTAGTTTCCCGACCATGGATCGAACCCCTGTCCCCTGCAGGGGAAGCACGGTGTCTTATCCACTGGCCACCAGGGAAGTCCCTACTGTGAAAGGGATTGGATTTGGGCCTGAACTGAAATAAGGACATAAAACAGCAGCTATCTGCTCTTATTTGTTGCTTTCTCATCTTTAAAGGTCCACTCTTATCTGGTGGTGAGATTATTTAACCTCTTTCTAAGTCCATTACCTGATCTGCATCCTCCCTTGACTGTCATCTCAGGCTCTGGATTCGGATTTTGTTGGTTGGTTAGTTGGTTTTCCTCTCGCCCTGGCTGGGTATGTGGATGATTGATGGGCAGTCTAGCCCAGGGCCTTGAGTTTAGGGAAACTTTCCAGGACAGTAATTACCTGGGATTTAGCTCCATCAAAGTCATGTTTTGATCCATCAAGCCCTTGTCCTGGCCCAACCCTTTCAATTCCTGTAAGTCACCTTTGGGTAAAATAAAGATAACATTTATTAATTTTTCTCTTTTAAACAATTGGAAAAATATGACCAAGCCTTTGGGGGGAAAAAACCTTTCCCTGACCTCTTTGATCCATTTCCTTGTGAGTTATAAATTCCTGGTAGTATTTCTTTAATGCGGTAGCATTTTTTACTGTATTATTCCATAACTGCTCTTGACCCTTTTGACCCAATCACTCCTGCTTTCATTCATTTTTAAGCGCTTTCATTTCCATAAGCATAATTTAGTCTGAAAACTAGTCCCGTGCTGTGGGGAGGGTGCTATTTGTTACATTTTTGCAGATTCAGAAACTGAGGCCCAAAGATGTCAAGAGATTTGCTTGGCTTCACACAGCTAGTTAGTGGACGACTTGAGCTAAAGTCTTTTGACTGCTGGGCTCACGATCTTTCTGCAGCATTTTACTGGCTGCCTGTTATTCTTACCCTCTCTTTCTTTCTTTGTCTCAATAATCCTTCCTCTCAACTCATTCTACCTTCAGTCCACATTTTCTCCACCCCTGCAAGTCCTCTTCCTCCCTCCCTGCCACAAGTACATCATGTGTTCTCTGAAGCCCCTGACTCAGGGGCTCTGCCCCCCTCGACCTGGTACTAGCTGTGAGCTGAAAGCCCTGCCGAATGGCTGGATTTCCAACCCCCTTGAGCCCTCTCCCTATCACTCCCTGAAACACTATTAATAGCTCCACTGACATCCAGTGTTCCCAGGACTGCTTGGAATCCGAGGGTGGAGGAACCGGCAGCCCTGTGCCCAGAGACTGACAGACCCTCCCCACCAGACCATTCCTGCCCACAAGGGATGCAGTGTGAGGTCTGTGGACCGGGGTCCTCCATAAGCTCCTTCTGGACTAGAGCCCTCGTTAGCACATCCAGCCCCAGACCAAAGATCCCTTGACCCTCGGGGCAACCCTGACCCCTGTGTCTAGTTTGTATCCTAAATCTTTATTTTTCTAGGACACATTATACCTTCATTTCAATTAAAATAAAGTTACCCACCTCTGGCCCCCTCAGCATCCCTCTTTGCTGGACCAATGGGACCACATCCTTTAGAGTCTCTCTTCTCCCATTCATGCACTTGGTCCCATATTACACTCTTTCCGCACAATCTTTTGAGCTACAACCCACTTGATTATGTGGGTAAGAAGGTAACTCTCATCTGCTCTGGGAGAGAGCATCAAACCTGAGATGCCCAGAGCTGAGGTTTCCAGACAAGTTTCTCTTCAGCCCTAGAGCACCCCCAGTGAGCTCATGAGATGCTGGAAATTTTTCAAAGCATTCAAAAGTCAATGTTAGTTACCTTGATTTTTTTTTTAATCATAAAGTGCTAGAGCTAGAAGATTCTTTAGAGATGATGTCATCCATCCTTCTCATTACAGATGAGGAAACTGAGGCACAAAGAGGTGTCTAAAATTCACCCCCAACACAGTGTGTTTTTTTTAAATATTTATTTATTTATTTATTTATTTATTTATTTATTTTTTATTTTGGCTGCGCCAGGTCTTAGTTGCGGGATGGGAATCTTTAGATGCAGCATGCGGACTTCTTAGTTGCAGCATGCAGATGTCTTAGTTGTGGCACGCAGACTCTTAGTTGTGGCATACATGCGGGATCTAGTTCCCTGACCAAGGATCAAACCTGGGCCCCCTGTATTGGGAGCACAGAGTCTTACCCACTGGACCACCAGGGAAGTCCCCCCAACCCCATGTTTTAAGATTTGGGAATGAGCACCATAAAATCCCATAATGATAGGAACATTTCAGTTGTAAGAATTGAGACTCCTAGGTTTAATTTATGTTTAAGACCTTACCAGACTGTTGCTTGCCTAGTTTACTGGAATATCACCAGACCAGGAAGGACCAGGAAACATGAGAACCAAATTGTACAAAAGTTTTCTTCTGAAATTTATCTCTGCCTCTTTTTGAAGTAAGTAGTAGCTCCACTCCAAGTTTTCTATACGTCTCTGAAATGTTACCTAGTCATTTATTTATTCATTCATTTATTCATTTAGCCAACACTGATTAGGCAATCTCTATGTGTCAGATATTTTTCTAGAAATGGAAGTTATAATCCTTCCCTTTCAAAGCTTACCATCTGCTTGAAGGAAAGGACACGCCAGCAGGCACTATAATATAGCATGAGAGGTAAGCCCAGGGTGCAGGGGAACACTCAGGGCAGACACCCCACCAAGACCCAGGAGGTGAGCCTGTGGAGGGGTAGTCAGGAAGGATTTACACAAGGAGGCAATTGACTTCCAGGTGGAATTTGGAAGGATGGGTAGAAATGAGCTACTCTTTCATTTATTCAATAAATATTGCACCAGGCAGTATGATAAGGCAATAAGAAGTAAGCAAGGGCCTCCCTGGTGGCGCAGTGGTTGAGAGTCCGCCTGCCGATGCAGGGGATACGGGTTCGTGCCCCGGTCTGGGAGGATCCCATATGCCGCGGAGCGGCTGGGCCCGTGAGCCATGGCCGCTGAGCCTGTGCGTCCGGAGCCTGTGCTCCGCAACGGGAGAGGCCACAACAGTGAGAGGCCCGCGTACAGCAAAAAAAAAAAAAAAAAAAAAAACAACAAAAAAAAGAAGTAAGCAAATATTACAAAGTGTGACATGCTAGGAAAAACAAGAAAGGTGCTGATATAGAGAGCCAAGAGAAGTCACATTAAAATGATCAAGAAAGACCTTGCTGAGGAGCTGATGTTAGATACGACCTGAAAGATAAGAAGGAATTAACCATGGGAAGACAAGTAAGAACATGGAGGGTGGAGGGAGAATGTGCAAAGGCCCTGAGGCAGAAAATTGCCAGGACTGTATAGTAACTGCCAAAAGGCCTTTGTGTCTGGTGCAAGGTGAATATGAAAAGGAGAGATGCATTATACATTGCTAGGGAGGAAAGCAGGGGCTGGTACATTCAAGGCTTGGTAAGCCAAAATATAATAAAAATGGGCGGCAAGGACTTTCCAAGCAGGAATAGCCCATGTAAAGGCCTACAAATGTAAAACACAGTTGGCAGTTGGAGGAACTGTATGTGAGCATGGTAGCCTACAGCATGGTGGCATACACTTCATACACAGCATGAGCTAGGCACCTAGAGGCCTCGGTTATTCCTAACCTGGTTCTAATAAACCTTTCCAATAGACTAAAACCATGGATCATCTCCCTGGATCATCTGGATGGCCGTCATTCAGCCTTTCTAATCAGCTGCTGGAGGCACAATTTCAGAGAGCAAACTAGAAACAGCCGCTCACCCAGTGTACCAAGCTGGATGAAAACAAACTCTGCAGTCCCTGTGAGATAAATAGAAATTCAGAACTGAGACTGGCAAGGACAGCTGGCCAGCAGGGAGACAGGCAAATGGCCAATGGTTTGTGTTGGGATGATGAGGAAGGAAAGAATAAAATGCAAAAGAAAACAAGGACTCTCTCTTCAAAGAGTTGGGAAACACCCTCTGCTTCCCTTCACTTCCCGGCTGGGGAGGGCAGCAGCAGCAGGACAAGGGGTCAGGAGGAAGCATTCAGTCCCAGACACCCTGCCTGCTCCCAGGAGACCTGTTGGGGTGGATGCCACTGGGCCGGATGCCGGAAACGGGACACACAGGATGCGGTGCCCAGGCCCCTGCTGAGGCCAGGGCCTGCCCTAAAGAACTGGACGTCAGCAAACAGAAAACCATTGAGACCCTGCAGCAGGCGGGGTTCCCATGGCAAACAACTGGTCCCCCAGCACCTCCCCATCCTTCTCTTCCTGGACTAAACTTTCCATTTGGGTAAAGTACAGGTTGGATAAGAGTTGGTGCTGGGAGAGGGGTGGATTGGGAAGGGGGTGTCGAGTGTGGGAAGAAGAAATCTGTTTTTTCTATTAAGTTTGAGAATTAAAAGCCAGTGGATTTCTAGGCAGAGATATAATCAGGCTGCGTTTTGTTTTGTTTTTTTTGAGCCCAGCTTTGTTCCAGCTCTGGCACTTGCCTGAGGCTTTTTTATAGCCAAAGGCCACTGGTCACTGCTTCCTCTTGGCCCTTCCCTGGCCATCACTCTTGCCTGCTGGAAGGGACACTCTGCTGCCCGATATTGTTCCCAAGACTGAGCTGGCTGAAGTCCCTCTGCCGTTTTTCAGTGGCTGACAGATTAAGGGAAAGGGAAAGGGACCCTGAGAATGTTAAAGAAAGTCGACTCCTGGGCCCCACCTCCAAGTTTAGAAGTCATTAAGCCTTCATTGGAGTTCTAGAATCTGTTCTTTTCACAAGCACCCTCATCTATGCAGGTTTTGATGGATGCTGAACACATAGCAAAGAAACACCGTTCTCAGGGATCACCTAGATTGGAATATAGCCCAACCATGGTATAAACAGACTTCCAAGCATATAGCCAGATTCAGGCTATAGTGTGTATACTCCCCAGGCCATTTGGAGCTGACAAGTATCCTGCAGCATCTTTCAGCTGACACTATAACTTTTCAAAAGAAGGAGGTTCTAGGTCTTCACCTAGTGAAACGTGTGCTCCATTCCCTCTTCCAAAATGACTCCAGGATCTCTAAGAATAGCAGGATTCATGCAATGCTGGACTTGGATTTAAGTGGGTTCACTGGCTGTCATTTCTGATTCAAACAACCCAAATAAGACACAGGGGAAGTCACATGAAGTGAACCAGAAAATGAACAGAAATGAGCATGACCAAAACGCTGGGAGGAATTCCTCTCATGTTGGAAACAGAGGAAATGTTTGTGTTGATCTTGCTTTCCTCACTGGTGCTGATTAGTTTTAAGTGGGGTTGTTTTTATTTTTGTGTGCAGTGCATATGTTTTGCTCTGAGCCTCTTCTGGCCCTTGGTTTCTCTTCCATTTAAGGCAAAGAAATTAAGGAAATCCTTAAAGGAATATTTTGGTTCTTAAAGAAATTGATTGACAAGAAATAAATAGTAAGGAAGAAATGGAAAGTGATTGAATCTCTTCTCTAGAGAAAAAGATGAGTGGTGACTTGTGGAGGAAATGTGCCGGCATTATATATAAAAGTTAACATGTAGAGATTTCCCTGAATGGACCATACACTGCTCAATGCCCACGTATCAGAGAACTAAACCCTTACTTTTATATTACCCTGCATGAGTCCATAGGGGTTGGTTTTTAAAAAGGGTAATGATCATGCCACATTTCTTTGTATCCACTATAGTATTCAGCATGATGCTAGCCATCCAGTAGGTATTCAAAAAGTCAATATTAATTGGTGGACTTTAAGAAGTAATTCTGGTGGAGCGATACCCATTCTGCGATGCATGTAGTGAAGTGTTTAACAAGACTTATGAGCAAATGCTTTTTGGAAGCTAATTTCTAGCTGCATTCTCTACAGTGTTCTTGCTGTGAATGCAAGAGATGCTTATTCTGTGATGTGCCTAGTGCAGTATTAGTAGAACATGTAATATAATGTTTCTTACAATCTAAAAATAATAAGAAGTAATTTTGATGGTTCTGATGCCTGAACAGGCTATCTTCAGGCTATATCTACTGGATGATGCCCTGGGGATGAGATGACAAAGGAAGAGACCTGCAGTGTTTCTTCTGAGTATTGCTGTGTGCTTGCAGTATTGGTAATAACTCTCCAGAGAGATTGGCCCAATATGATCCTTCGGAGGCATCTGCAAGACTGAGCTTGATCACAAGTTAGGCTTTTGAGTTGAAGAATTAAATGAGGGCAGTACAGAAGAGTGCTGAAGAGCAAAGGCTCTGGACCTCCACCACCTCAGCTGGAATCCCAGCACTACCATTCATTAACTGCATGACTTCATACAAACCACTTAACTGGTCCTCATCTGTAAAATGGAGCCTGTAATAGAATGTCATAGGGTTATTGTTGAGGATTAAATGAGAGAACTCAAAGCATTTAGAAAATAGCCTGAGCCATAGTAAGAGTTCAATAATGTTAGCTATTATTAGCACTAATGGGTAGTGATCAGAACTGGATTGGCTCATAAACAAAGGCTTGGGACCATGGTCACAACTCAAACCCCATAGACACACTCAGGTAGGATTCTATTTCATCTATGTCTCCTACCCAAGCTGCTTTCTACACCTGAATTTGTCACTGAATCATTGAGTATAATGACATCAGATACCTAAACATGAGGATTCTTTGCCCTGTTTCTGTTCCAGGCTCATTTCTAACAATTCCATTCTGGACAAATGTCCTGCCCACATTCTTACTGAGCATCTAGATCACCTAGAACCTGGATAAGTAAGGAAAAGAGGGGAGTGGCACATAGCAAAATGTCTGCTCTACAAGTCACAGTTAAGTTATATTAATACAAATGGGGGTTTATGAATGACAGAAACAAAGGAATCAAAACAGGCACATTCTCTTCTGTTTCCCACTGATAGATGCTAAAAAGTAGCCCCGAGTGAGAGGAGTCAGCTTGTTTCCAAGGGAAGCTGGGTCCTACTGTTGGGAGTAAGGACCAAAGGGAACATCTCAACAGATTCTGAAGTTTGGCATTCTTAAAAAAAAAAAAAAAATGTTGTTCTAATTTTTGCATACTTCCAGAGTCAGGAAAAGAAAGCCAGAGAAGTCAGCCACCAGGTAGTTTTGGCCTTAGGATTTTTGAACCACTGTCCCCAGGTCTTTTATGGACAATGTTAGCTTCATAGCATTCTTCCCTCTGCTGCTGGTCCAAAATGAACATTACACAGTGAATTCCAGGGGAGAAGCAGAAGTGTTTATATATATATTAAAAAATAACAGCTGAATATATACATATAATGGAACATTATTAAGCCTTAAAAACAAAAGGAATTCTGACATACACTACAAGATGGATGAATTTTGGAAAAGAGCTAAGTGAAATAAGCCAGTCTCTAAAGAACAAATATAATTGCATTTGTATGAAATACCTAGAGTAGTCAAATTCACAGAGACAGAAAGTAGAATGCTAGTTGCCAGGAGCTGGAGGGAGGGATGAATGAGAAGTTGTTGTTCAATGAGTAGAGTTCCTGTTTGAGATGATGAAAAAGTTCTGGAGATGGATGGTTGCACAAAAATGCAAATACACTTAATGCCACTGAACTGTACAACTCAAAATGGTTAAAATGGTAAATTTTATGTTGTGTACATTTCACTGCAATAAGAAACCACATGAAGCACGAAAAAAAATAATGTCCAAGTAGCTGCTGAAGTTTCTGCGAATAGCTTTGCTCCAGCCCTGTTAGATGAAGGTTGCAGGTTTCCAACCTTGCAGGCAGATGTCACAGCAGATGCTTTTCAGTGGATGTCATTATCGGAGGGCTACAGAATCTGCTCTGACCTTCCTATTTGCCTCACCAGTTCTGATGCCTGCTCCTCTTGAGGGTTCTGCTAAGATTGTGGAAGGAATAGAAGGAGGAGAAGCTGGCTGAAGCACGGGCGTTTTCACGCATAGCATAGCGAGCTTCCTAAGAGAAAGGCAGGTTCTTGGAGTCACTGAGTTTATGCAGTGGGTAACTAAAAGCATTTCTCTCCAGTTCCCTAAATAAACGAGAGACTCGTCACTTCCCAGCAGCAAGTTTTGAAGATAATGAAATGAAACTTCAGTTTTACATTTCAGTAGCTTTCGAATTATTTTGATTGCCACCCCCCCAGTAAGAAATGCATTTTATATCAAGACACAATGTGCACATTCATATTGTTGAATTTATATAACTGAAACAACAGTTTCACCAAACAATACTTGCCCTTGTTACCTGTAGGGCACTGGAATGTTTAACCTTCTCCCCTCAGTTCTTTTCAAGTCTGTTGCATTTTTAAAGTGCTAATTGTACTGCATTAAATTTGTTTCGGACCTTCTAATGCGTCTTGATCGGCAGTTTGGAAAATACTGCAGTATGTCTGCCTCTCTAGCCATTGGGTCAACACAAAATGGCTTGCTCCAGGGAGCTAACCACAGGTGAGACTCTCCGCTAGCAAGAGGAGTCTCCAGGTCAGTTTCTCTTCAGTCTCAGAGGGAAAGAGCCTGATGTGGCAACACAGGAACCGATTGCAAAACAAGTGTGTATGAGCCACTGGCAAGGCTCAGCAGGAGAGGCTTGGATCATATGTCTGCCCTTCAGCAAAAACGGTGAATATGGGCGTCAGCAAAGTTCTCCCTTCTTGGACACCACCGCAAAGAATTATCAAATCAAATCTAATTTGGGTGATCAAGGAAAAGGCAAAAACGGGAAAGTCTGGAGTCCTGCTAAGCCTTTCAGTAAGGAGTCCACACACTATGTGTCAGTTTTTCAGAGGGAAATTAAAAGTCAGGTAATGTTTGAGGACACATGTGGTGTCACCTGGATTTTTCAGAGCCTCCAAAACCCAATTACTATCCCACTTCTGGCTCCATCTTTCTTGCTGTTTTGTCTAGGGACCTGGGAAAGAGATTATTGAAAACTTGTGCCTGTTTCCTCTGTTTGTTTTTTGTTTTGGTTTTTGCTTCTCTTATAAGGTTGATGTAAGCTTTTACAATAATTTTTTTTAGTTTAATCTTTTTTTTAACATCTTTATTGGAGTAAAATTGTTTTACAATGGTGTGTTAGTTTCTGCTTTATAACAAAGTGAATCAGCTATACGTATATATATATCCCCATATCTCTTCCCTCTTGCATCTCCCTCCCACCCTCCCTATCCCATCCCTCTAGGTGGTCACAAAGCACGGAGCTGATCTCCCTGTGCTATGCGGCTGCTTCCCACTAGCTATCTATTTTACATTTGGTAGTATATATGTCCATGCCACTCTCTCACTTCGTCCCAGCTTACCCTTCCCCCTCCCTGTGTCATCAAGTCCATTCTCTACATCTGAGTCTTTGTTCCTGTCCTGCCCCTTGGTTCTTTTTAACCTTTTTTTTTTTTTAGATACCATATATATGTGTTAGCATACGGTATTTGTTTTTCTCTTTCTGTTTTCTCTGTTTTGAGGGACTTTTTCTGTGCATGTGAGAGAGTTCTGAAAGAAGCCCCACTGTGAGAGTGTGTGCTTACTGGCCACTTATAGTCCAATACAGGATAAGAGGAATTGATATCCACTCGGATCATGTGGGAAATCACAAATGATGTTGTGATAATAAAGTGCTATATGCACCATAAAAACAACTATTATTTTTGGCAGATTATGTTGAAATGATTCATTTTCCACGGCTTAGAAACTAAACTAAGAATTTATTCCCCCCCAAAACAAAACAAAACAATGCCTATCTACACAGACTCCAGAATACTCCCTAATGTGGTATAGATGTCTAAGAAAGTCATCCAGCATCCAACACACTTCGTTTATGGCATTCTAAAGTCAGCTTCTATCTCCTTTTCTACTCACCTTCTCACAGGTGTGCCTAATGATATGAAAGGAGGTGGGCCCGTCTATGCTACATCATGTAGGTACTTGGGCAATAACAAGATGGTGGCTTCCAGAACATATAAAGAAAACTGCCACCATCGGAGTCCGTAGGATGTAATATGGATACCAAACAGTACAGGTTACCATCTCCTTCAGTTTCGATGATGGAATGTCCCATTGCAACAATGTTTAAAGATCACTTTTTTTCAATTCCCTCAACACATCATCCCAAGTCACCTGGGGTACATGGGAATGGCCTTCACTTCCAAGCCGACCTCCTCCAAATCATTCCAGCTCAGCCTTTCAATTTTCCAAATTCCAATAAACAGATGGTCCTCATCACAGAGTTCCACAACTCATTCCTCTCTGCTTCCTCCATGTATATAGCATTCCAGGTTTCCACCTAGATTGCAATCTCCCTCTTCGGCCTTCTCCTCCTTCTTCCCTAGCACATGGCATCGGATTCTAATTGCTTGTTAACTGACCCCACAAAGTCTCTACTTAGTACATGTTTGTTCAGACAGGAGAACAAGCTGAGGAAGGTGTCTCTGACTATCCTCCTAAGACAAAGTTCAGCCAGAAGGGAGAAATATGAACTTTGGATTCCTATCTGACCATGTGAAAGAGACTTTGCTGTATTTTCCAAGATATTGCCTGTAATTAGCAAAGTGTGTTGGTTACAACACTTTTAGCTGCCTGAAACAGAAAATGTTCACTCAAGTAGGCTTAAACAAAGTGAATGTATTGCCTCACATAACTTAAAGTCCAGAGATGGCTTGGTTTCCAGGAGAGATATGGTTCAGTGCTGCTCAGTAACATCATTAAGGGCAACGGTTATTCCAGTCCTTCCATTCTGAGGTCCTCAGCATTGACTTCATTGGAAGGTTGGTTATTCTCAATATAACAAGATGGCTGCCCCTAGATATCAAGCTATGTGCTCCTTGTTCATGCCCAGCAGGAGAGAAATGACAAATCATGAAAAAAATTTCTAGTATATAGCAAACCAAATTTTTATCTCTCACATGTAAATAGCTCTTACAAATAAATAAGAAACAGGTGAAATTCCAATTAAAAATTGTCAAGGGGCAAATAATTCTCAAAAGAAGAAATAGTCAACAAGTCTATTAAAAATGTTTGGCCTCATTAGCAATCAAGGAAGTGCATATTAAAACAGTGAAATGTTATTTGTGGCTAGTCAAATTATAACCTTTTCCTAAAAAACTGTCGGCATTGATAAGACATGAAGAAACTGTCACACTTAAACATTTCTGGTAGAATGTAACTATTTGTGATTTTCCTAAGGATAATTTGATCATGTATATCAAAAGTCTTTAAAGCCATCCTTTGACCCAGTAATCACTTCTAGAAATATATTCTAAGGATTTAATCATAATCATAGATGTATACAAAACTTTGCTATAACCAAGTTTTGATAAGAGGAAAACACTGGAAACAATGACGACTGATTAATTAAAACATGGTCCATCCAAAGTAAGGAGACCATGCAGTATTACACATGACATTACAGAAGAGAATTCCATAACATGGAAAAAGTTCTCAGGTATTACATTAAAAAAAGTTTACAAGATGTGTATATAATACAACCCTATTTTAGTAAACAAACATATCTTGGAGATCTTTCCATATTAGTATATACAGAGATCCACCTCACTTTTTAGCAATGATAAGATATTCCATTTTATGGAAGCACCATGAATATTTAACAAATTCCTATTGATGGACAATTAGATTGAATACAGTCATTTGCTACTATAAACAACAATGCAACCATCCATATATCTATCTATATATCTATCTATAGATATCTGTACTTATGCACAGTCTCAGGTAGAATTTCTGGTTAAAGGGTACTTGTATTTCTAAGGCTTTGTACAAGTTTTTTCTTCGGCCTGAATTGTTTTTTTCCTTAGATCTTCACATGGCTTCTTCTTGTCATTCAGGATTCAACTTAAATATTACTTGCTATCATATCATTCTGTTTTCTCTTTATGATAGAACTCATCACTACCTGAGACTTTATTTATTGTCTAGTTTCCCACCAGAAGGCAAGCTCCTTGAGAGGGGTCAGTATATAATTGTGGGAAAAATGAGTGCATGGTGAAAAAGTGTTATATGTACATTCTAAAAACAAGGCAGCCAAATGTTCACTATGGTTATTTCTGTTCGTACATGAGTTTATTTTATCCTTTATGCTTGTTTGAATTTTTCAAACTTCTTGCCACAGAAATTATGCTTTTGTGATCAGAAAAAGAATCTAAAAAGATTTACATGTATTTTTAAAGCATGGTTGAAACCATACAATGGTTGGGAGAACATAGAGAAAGATATCAGGAACTATACTTAAGTCTGGTTCTGGAGAAAAGAAATAATGAAGAATAATACAGATTGTTTATAGGATAGGACTAGTTTTTAATTATGCTTTGGAATCGAGATGGTCTTTGTGGTTATTTAGTGTTTTCTATAAATTGTACAAATAGAGACAGAGGGACTAACTTTTAGAATTTATTATGGGTCAGGTGTATGTCTAATTCATAGACAGTGTTTTGCTATTTAAATTGCAGAGATCATACCTCATTTTTTAAAATCCACCAAAACTATTGTTTTTTTAAAAGAAAAACAGAAAGAAAGAAGAAAGAAAGAAAGAAAGAAAGAAAGAAAGAAAGAAAGAAAGAAAGGGAAAGAAGAGAGAAAGGGAGGGAAGAAAGGAGGGGGAAGGAAGGAGGGAAGGAAGGAGGAAGAGAGGAAGGAAGAAAAGCCAATAGGATATATTAACAAAACTGAAGTAAAAATATTTATGAAATATATTTTTCACCCTTGCCTACTTAATTTCCACATGTAGCCACCTCAGAGCGACATTCTGTTGGAAACGCTAGTTGGTTGTTTTTTCACTTTGACTCAGACTCAGTTTCTTGTATCCTATGAGGGCAGCTCCTCCCCTGAGGTGACATGCCCCAGCCAGGGCACAGAGACTCATGAGTAACTGTTGCTTCCCATCAGAATGGGGCAGCCAGCTTCCCCATAGAGTTCATAGACATACACCAGGCACAGAGGCATCTGATACAACTCTGGATACTTAAGGAGCAGGGATGGCAAGGAAGCTGGATTCATAGGGATCACTTGGGAAGCCAGAATTTGAATTCTGTGCCTGATAAGCCCCCAGAGTCAGATTTAGGAGAGTAAATAGGAATTCCTGGGGAAATCCAAGTAGCACAAATTTAACTGGGATAAACTGATACTCTTGACAGGTTAAAGGAGACAATCAAAGTTGGTCAACAGCTGGACTAAAATAGGTCTTGCATTTATCTGCTGATTAATTACTGCACCTTGATTGATGTCATGGGACCCCACTGCATTTAAGCTTCTGGAATATTTTAAGAGCTGGATATTCCCAACTATTTAAAAAAATCTATTGGGTATTGTTACGGACTGAATATCTGTCTCTCCTCCAAATTCATAAGTTGAAGCTCTAACCCCCAATGTGACTATATTTGGAGATAGGACCTTTACAGAAGTAATTAAGGTTAAATGAGGCCATGAAAGTAGGGCCTTGACCTGGTAGAATTAGTGTCCTTAGAAAAAGAGGTAGAGAGACCAGAGTACTCTCTCTCTGCATGCCCACAACGAGCAAAGGTCACATGAGGACACAGTGAGAAGGTAGCTGTCTACAAGCCAGGAAAACAGCCTTCACCAGGAACCAACCATACCGGTACCCTGATCTTGAACTTCCGGTCTCCAAAACAATGAGAAAATAAGTTTCTATTGTTAAGTCACCCAGTCTGTGATATTTTATTATGGCAACCCAAGCAAACTAAGACAAGTGGGGACAGAAAAATGTTCATTGGGAGGGTTGCAGTCCCCACAGCAAAGGTTAAAAAAAAAAAAAGTACTTGTGCCTAATAAAGAAAAGGTAAGGACATCACATTCAAGGTCATCCTTCTCACACACAGGTCAGATTATAATGCCCCTCTGCTTTAAAAACCTCCCCAGATTCCCTGGGTCCTACAGGACAAAATTGGAATTCTTTGCCTGGCTAACCTAGCCCTTCTCAGACGGACAGAGTCCACATTTGAGCCTCTTCTCTAGCCACAGGCACTGTTTCCTGGTTGGGGCATGTCACGGAGGAGGAGCTGGCCTCAGAGGACCCAAGAAATGAGTCTAAGTAAAAAGCAACCAGGCAGCATTTCAAAGGAAGGTTTACTCTAGGATGAGCTCTCCCCTGCCCCAGAATTTGGTCACAGCCAATCATAGAAGTCTACTCAGGTGCTCTGGATTTTCAGTGTCTTCTTACTTTGCTCATGTTATTCTCTCTGAATTTCAAGAGATAATGGCTGGTTACAGGTGGAATAAGATAAAAGCTGAGATATGGTTGCAAGAGAATGTTAAAATGAGACTCCCATTTTTCACAGTAAGGTACTATATACCTATCCTGGACTTGCAAAGGAGGTGTCTGGAAATTTTTCTAGACCATTAGCTGATCACTTTATACAGGATGTTTAAAGAAGCTGAGAGAGGGAGTAGATTTTTGAAGAGTCATCTGTGTCCTGCAAGTCTTAGGGAGGTGGAGAGAGAAAAGAAAGTACTTTCCCCTTGTATTACGCAAATCAAGTGGGAAGAACTTCCATGGAACCAATTGGAAAGCTCGGTATGTGTTTTCTGCAACTTTTAGGGCACAGAGGACTCTGTCACATGCCTGAGGCATCTAAATGTGGAAAGCTGTGGTTGGGAGAATCCTGGTCTGTGGACAGAGCCAGGAGAAGTGGCTGTGTTTGACAGTTTACACTCCTAGGATTTGTCAGGGCCAAGGATTAAAGAGTGCTTCCTGGAACCACATGTGGGCCATAGGAGAGAGCCTGCTGTGTTTCTTAAACCCCACCTGGGACAGCCTCTTGGAGGGGAGAGGAAGTGGGAATCCTAAGTGACCAGCTAAAGGATGCATTTGTCCATTCAAGGGAATAACAGGAGAGAGATTCCTCCAAAGAATCTACAAAGTGCCCTGATAGAAAGTCAGATTGAAATACATACCTGCTGCATCCAGAGAACAATTGCAATCCATCATTGCCAGCCAAGTGAGATCTTTCCTGAGCCCTATCTCTTCTCTCTCCTCACTCCAATCTTTGAGGGATCAGAGCCTATAGATTTCAAGTCTGGGAGTGGGGAATAGGGAGAATGGAACTGTCAGCAGAGTCAAGAGAAAGGCAGCCAACCACAGTCTACTTTCTCAAACCTGGAGCTGCCCTGAGCTCAGGAAGGAGAGAAGATGTATCCTTAAATAAAAGTTGGCCAGACATTTTAATATTGGAAATGAAGTTGTTTGTGAAACTCAGAGTGACCAGAGGGTCTCTTACCATTTAAGAGCAGTCAGAAAAGTCATGGACCTATTCTAGATTCATCCAAGGGTATTAAAAAAAAAACAGAAAAACCAACAACTAGCCCCAGAGAGTAGGATTGAAGGACAGCCGGGTGTCAGCGGAAGGGGAGATTAGTTGCATCCCTGCGTGATTAACACAGACCATCCCCAAAACACTTTCACTGGAGTACTGGGAACAGAAGCCAAACTACAACAGGTTAGACTGTGCTAGCCGGAGCTGAGGGTGTAAATGCATGAACAGGAGGAGAGAGAGAAGGCAGCTGCTGGAGGATTATGTTGGATACGCAGAGTTTTTTGTTGTTGTTGTTTTGTTTTTTTTAATGGGAGAAATTAGAGTATGTGTAAAAACTAGTGGAAAGAAGCCAGCAGAGAGGATGCTGACCAAGGTGTGGTCCCTGAGCAGACCAGAGAGGGTGGGACGGGGGCACAGCTTCAGTCTCAGACAGAAGGCATGGGCACCTCTTCCATCAGAATAGGAAGGAAAGGGAAAGGGTAGGCACAAGACAGGCAGGAAGCTGAAGGAAGTTTCATCTGACTACTTCTCCGTGTCTTCTCTTAAGTAGGAAGTGAAGGGAAAGCTGAGGGTTCAACCCCGTGAGGAAGATGGAGAAGGTTTGAAAGTGTGATCTCCAGAGAAAGGAGAGACACTCCGCTTGTGGAACAAGTTGGATGACCTGGCTCCACTGAGGGTACGGTTGAAGCTGGCAGACATGTTTAACTGAATATTCATCTGGACTCTCTGCTATAACCTTGGGAAAGACCCAACTGTGGCAACTATGGCCGCAAAGTCCCTGGAGTTTGGGAGTGTCTGAGTGAAAATGGAACAATGTGATTCTCTGATTCAGAGAAACTGCTGGTCTGAGATGATTTGAGAGCTTCTGTCCCACGTGAATCCACATCACTATCTCTATTGTTTGGGGATTTTTTTTTTTCAAAATTTTAAAATAAATGGATGGTGTCTTCCAAAGAAACTTACAACCTGAGCCTATAAAAAAGACATGAGAGACTTATCATCTGGTTACATGCGATAAGACATCATGACTGATGTTTCTGCAGTTTTCGCATTGGGGATATGGCTCCCCTCAGTCTTGTCTTTCCAAAAGTCAATGACAAATAATTTTAAGGAAATAGACAATGACGCACAGGCCACTGCTCTCTAATCTACTGACAGACTAATCTACTGAAGCCAGATAAGGACTGAAATAGGGTGGAGATGAGGGCATGTGAAATGTGAAAAATAGAGAGGAATAAATATGCCATGCTATTTTCCAAACTCACACTTTCAGATAAAGGTCTCATAGACACAAATTAACTTTCACAGAGAATATGAGTGTTTTTAAACGGCATTGTCCAGAGAAGATATAAGTCACCTATTTTATTTTACATGGTTTCCACATCACATAGCACAGTGCCTGGTACACAGGTAGGTGCTTGATAAATAATTATGTAATGAATGTAATGAGCTCCGGGGTGGGGGCTGACCTGCCCATCTCAGGGCACCTGCCTCTCTTCTGCCCTATGTGTGCGCACGCATGTGCACATACATGTTCATGGAAAGCTGCTTTACTCCTCTAAATATCCATGGGAATTTGCATGTTAGGCAAAATTAACATTGTTGCTGGAGAGAATTTCTTAGCCTGATGACAATGAAACCAATAAGAGATAGATGTTGAGCTGAGGCAGGAAAGAATGGATTCTGTGCAAGGAGTGTGGATACAGTGAGCCAGGCAGGAAAGCCCTGAACTTTGGGGTTCCTGGTCCTTCTGGATGTCTGTAAATCAGCTGAAAATAATTTTGCCCTGTGGTTAGTCTCATTTGTCCATACTGATTTTGATGGTGAGCAGCTAATATGAACCTACTGGTGTGGTGACTGCTACCAGTAAGCTGCAAACAGGAATTCTCCCTGCACGAAAGTACAGCCCTTACTAGCTGGATAAGCCTTGGCAAACAAATTTGATGACTCATCCTGAGCTTTCAGGATGTTTTGTCTTTGCCGGAATCCTTGGCATACAACAACTGAAGGATTTTTTTTTTTTTTAACTTTACTTCCTTTTGTTTTAAATGTAATCCAGGCCCAGCACTAACTGTCCTCTATGCTCCAATGCTTGAAAAATTTATCACCTTGCCTGTCTGTAAAGAGTTTTTTTTTTAAATTAACTTGTTTGTTCATTTTTATACTTTAAACCAATGGTCAAAACTGAAATGATAAGCCCTCCTCTAATCTTCTGACAGAAGAAGAAGAAAGTAAGTGAACATTTGTCATATACTAAGTCTCTGAATTACGCCTGAAGGTAATGCAAGATTGCATTGCACAAGCAATTTTAGTGCCCGAAGACTCCTGGGTAATGTCTGGACTCTCCCATGGATGGTGCACCCTGTTGCCTTTGAGGGCAATACATGGGAAGAGGTTTGCAGGGTTTGCCACACAGGGTGGTTTGTACAAATCAACTTGGTTAACCTGGAATTATGTTTCCCAAAACTCCCTTCTCAGCTCCTTTTGTCACCCTCTCCCCAGTTCCCCAATGTCATCCAGCAAACCCCACAATTATCCCTCTGTTGAGAGGGGTCCTGATAGTGTCTTGCACTGAGAAGGCTGAGCAGCAGAGTGAATGTACATATAAACTAGGCAAATCTGGTTTAAAGGCTCAGCTCAACCACTGATGAGTAGGACAAACCATGTGTTTAAGACAAAGCAATCAAAGATATTAGCTCTCCCTCCGAAACTGCCTGTTCATGCTTCTACCTGTCTTCCATCTTTTAAAGATTCTTATGATTACATTGGCCCACCTAGACAGTCCAGGATAAGCTTCCCAGCTCAAGATCCTTAACTTACTCAGAGCTACAGAGTCCCTTTTGCCATGGAAGGTGACATATTCACAGGTTTGGGGGATTAGGACATGGCCATCTTTTGGAGGCTATTATTATTCTACCTCTCGCAAGTCCCAGTGTTGGTGAGGATGTGGAGCAGCTGGAACTCTCATACACCTGCCGGTGAGAATGTAACATGATGCAGCCATTTTGGAAAACATACGCACAAAGACTTGTACACAAATGCAACTTTATCATGATCACACCTGGGAACGACCCAAATGTTCATCTACATGTGAATAGATAGGTGAAAGAAGCTGTGCTATATCCGTATAATAGAATATTACTGTTAAAAAAAAATGAAGAAACGACAGGCATATACAACAACATGGATGAACAAAAGTCACCACACACAGAAGAGTACATGCCGTGTGACTCCATTCATATAAAATTCCAGAATAGGCAAAATAATGATAGAAAGCACATCAGTGATTGCCTGGGACCCAAGATGCAGGGAGGTTGGCCCTAAAAACGGAATGAGGGAACTTTCTGAGTCAATGGAAATGCGTTAAACCCTGATTGTGGTAGTAATTACATGAATGTATTCATTTGTTAAAACTCATTGAACTCCACCCAATAAATGAATGCATTTGCTGTATATAAATTGTACCTCAATAAAGTTCATGAATTTTTTTCCTGGAAGGATATTACCTGCCCTCCTGAGGAGACTAAATTGCTACACAGGAATTTCTTCCTGTGTAGCAGGAAGTGTGCCATCTGCCATTGGGTTCCATTTCCTCTTACCTGCCCTCAATGGAGATGAATAATAGCTCTTCAACACCCTTCAAGTTCTTTAAAGCACTTAGCCAAGAATGAGCCAAGTCCTGAAAACTATCCCTTCAGAGAGCTTCCCTAAACTGTAAATTATCCCTGCAAATATACCCATTTCCCTCATTGCAAAGAGCCCGGAAGTGCTCACATTTGGAGAAATGACCAAGGCAAGAGAAAAGCTTGAACTACAGATCTAGAAGGAATCCTGATGAACTATCTGACTCTAATTTGTTCTGCTTCCTCCAAGCTAGATCCCATTTCAGTCAGGCAATCAAAAAATGTCTGCGATGTTCAGTGTGCTATGTTTTGAGCTAATTACAATAATAGCTCTCATTTATTCAGAGCGTACTATGTCCCTGGGTTGCGCTGAGTACTTTATGTGAATAATACACAAATTAATCTTCATAGCAATCTTATGAAATAGGTACCATTATCATCCCCATATTATGGATGAGCAATTGAAGGCAGGGTGCTTAAGTGACTTCCTTGTTGTCAGTGGAGAACCAGGATTAGAAACCAGAGCAGAGCATTTAACCGTTGTCATATACTGCTGATCTTGGTTCTCATAGAGCTTTCAACATGTTGGAAGGATGGCTTAGAAGCCTGAAACTAACCATACAGGGAAGTGGGGCTCTAGCCTATTTGAAAAGTCTCTAGAAAGCTTCTATCCTACTCTCTCTCCCTAACCTGTGCTTTTTTCCTTGCCCAAGCCCCTGGGGCCTTTGTCATTAAGCAAAATGATTCCAAAGCAATCAACTGTATGCCTCACCAAATTCCTGATTTATAGAGGAGACATGAATGAGATGCCATAATTTTATAAAGAGTGTTTGGAGAAGGAAGCAAGAATATGGCATTCATGCATTCAATCATTCATTGGACATCATTTAAACATTATGGGGCAGTTACTCAGCCAAGTTGTTGTGTTGGTACCGAGGATACATAAGACAAACATAGATCCTATTCTCAATGTCTAAATGTTCTAATGATTATTGTCTCCTATCACACTTTCCCTGTTGTTGGCCAAATTCCACCTCCCATTCATCACAGCCCGACACAGCCAGCCCTGCCCCTGGGATGACCCTCTGAACGCTACTTCCCTGAAGGGTGTAGGAAGGTAGGGATCCCTGTGGATCTGGCCAAACAATCAGTCAGGAAAGAACAGTTTCCCCTTCCCTGTTCTCCCCCACCCCTCTCAGTGAGTTGTAAAGAAATGGAGAAATAATGGACTGGGATTAGCTCCAGGGCCCCTTAATAAACTGCTCCTACACAGCCCTCTTGCATTTTAAATGGAAAGAAAATGGGCGGGGTAGATCTCTTGCACAATTTCAAAATGGAACTGAGTTTAATTCTGTACAATAGATTCTTAGTTACATTATAAATAATGGTATGGGAACACAGAAATTTGAGCCAGAGAGACAAACTGTTCCTGAAAGTGAAAAATCCTGATATGCAAACAAACATTAACAAATGAGCAGTTCAATCCCCAGATGCTACGAGGCTAGATTTCCCTGAAGAGGAAGAAGTCCTGGAAAGAGAAGGATTGGCCAGAGGCTCAGGCTGACGTGAGTCATCTGCACAAAGTCTGGCACATAGTAGGTACACTCTATATGTGGTTTGCAGCTGTCCTAGTTGATGACATATGATAGTTACACAGGGTACACAGTACTCCAGCATTCAGCACAGTGCCTGGCTTAGAGTAAGCATTCAGATTTTTATTTTTTTGGTAGATAAACAAGGTACATTGTGGGGACCCTCGCTCCATATAAATGGAGCAGTCCTATGCGATCATTTAAAAGGCACCACATGACCCTGCCTGGTAAACAAACAAACAAACAAAGCAAAACTCTCCCACCAGACACAGATGGTTTTGCTAAAATTTACAAATGCATTGAACATTTACTGCATTTAGAGCACTATGTTATGGTGAGGACAACAGTGAGTATGGGATGGTACCTGCCTTCTAGAAGCTACATTTTAGTATGTGTATGTGTGTGTACTGGGGGAGAGAGGACAGATACAAATGCAATAACTATGATGAAAGAATACAGGGAATCATAGAGGAAGAAAATTCATATTCCTTGGAGAGTCTAGAAAGGCTTCTTGAAAGAAAAGGGATTGAGCTGAGCTTGAAGGAGGGGGTGGGGTACATATTCCAAGAAAAAGGACTCTCTGAACAAAAGTAGAAATTTAGGGGAGTAGAGAGCATATTTAGGAAAGGGCCAGAAAATCCTGTAAGAGACCAGTGAGCTGTCTGAACTGTGAGGCTGTGGGTACCTCCGTGGCCTGGAAAGCAGAACAGGTTTTAAGAACTTCACAAGCCCTAAGTATGGAAATTTTATTACAATGCTCTCCAGGTGCTATGTGAAATTTTAAAAATACCAAATTACAAAATAAGGCTAAGGAAGCCCAACAAAGTTCTGACTGCCCATTTAGAATAGTTTAATCTTTAAAAAAAAAAAAAACTCGTGTCAAATTCTTAAAATAAAATTCCATTATTGTAATAAATGCATAGCATCAGTCACTTGTAAATAAACAGCAATGTTCTTGAATAGTTAAAAAAAAAAAATTCCAGACTCTCTGATTTGGAGATTCTGGTGTTAGACTAGGAGAAGCTCTGCTGCAGGAAACATGAACTCTGGAGACTCAGGGGATTAGCCCTCCTGCGTTTGGTTGAGGCAGCCCCCTTAGGTAACACTTCCAAATGGTGACTTCAGATTGAAGGCTCCTTGCAAACAGTGGCTCTGCCATCCACTAGTACTCCTTGGAATACTCTATTGACCTTCTGCATTTGGCTGCCCAACCGGGCAGAGAGAGAGATTATGGCGCATTGCTTAGTTAGGGTGCAAATCACATCCACCTCCGTTCCAAGAGCCAGAGCTAGTCTCACAGCCCCACCTATGCTCTCTCTGTAGAGAGACTGGAAAATGTAGAGAAGCACATGTGCATTCATTTCCTATGGCTGCTGTAAAAAATTACCACAAACCTAGTGGCTTAAAACAACACAAATTTATTATCTTACAGTTCCACAGGTTAGAAATCTGATATGGGTCTCACTGGGCTAAGATCAAGTTGTCATCAGGCCTGCGTTCCTTCCAGAGGCTCTAAGGGAGAATCTGTCTCCTTGTCTTTTCTAGCTTCTAAATGCTGCCCACATTCCTTGGCTTGTGGCTGCCTTCTTCCATCTTGAAAGCCAACAATAGTGCATCTCTTATAAATGTTGACACCTAACTTAATGAATATTATTTTAATTGTCAAAGGTTATGTTTTTGTAGTTGTATTATATCTTCATATTTTTACTTTTTTCTTTTTTTTCGCAATTCCAAAGTTAGACTACATGTGGTGCTTGGTTGAATTTTACTTAATGTAATTCTCTAAGTTTACTTAAAATTTCACCAAAATATTACCCCACCTTTCAGCCTTGAAATGAAAAACTTCCTAGTGTATAAGTCCAGGCAGACACACCTAGGAAAAGTGAATCAAAGTTTGTCAAAAGAGGAGTGAACACCCTTCACATTTTTTGGTAAAGCAACAACCAGGTGTCCTTTAGACCCGAGCAGGGTTTTATTTTGTTGTTGAGACACACACAATGAAATTAGAGGCAGCAAACATCCAGGTGGAATAACTTGGTGTAACTGACTAATCCATCACAAAGGACTCAGACTCAAAACATGGATCTGGCAAAATCTCCTGGCTGATTTTCAAGAGGAACTAACTGTTTAACAATCCTCAATGCATAATTTAAGAAGAAAACAAAATATCTGCTTAAGCCAATAAGAAATGTAGACCAAACCCAGGTATTCTTTAATATGTCTCAATTTCAAGGTCAATATTAAGTCTGCAAAAGCAGTAAAGCTCCCCAGAATAGCAGCTTCTCACTACAATGCTCTGCATAGCTGCCCATGGCCAAAAGTAAATAAGAAGAACCTTTAAGTACTGAATGTGCTCTAGTCGGTAAATAAAATAAATTCTGTGTAGGTTTAATGTTTCTTTTTTTCCCCAAAAGCTTTTTTTTATCAATAAACTGATTTAAGGAAATACAGTATTTGTAGCAATTCACTTGTGACACCTCTGTCAGAAATGATTGCAATACACCATGAACAAGAAACTTTTGTCCATGGACTTTGAGGTCCCTTCCACGTGGGATGTTTCATTATCCTATGAGCCCTCAATCAGTGGTGTGCTGGAGCCAGGTTGCACTGGCTCTTAAGAGTCATTGTATATCTTTTTTCTCCAACTCTGTGTTCAGTAATATCTCAGTGTTAATTTTAAATGGCCACAGTGAGAGTACTTATACCACAAAAAGTGGCAGATACTACAAATGAGGGCTTTATTTTTTGTTATGCATTTCTGAGAGACAATTGTTAAGCATTTACCAGCACACAGCTGGCTCACATTAATTCTAAAACTGTCTTCAGGATCTATCTGGGGCAATCATCATTCTAACATACTGCTGGATTCTCTCATTTTAGTGAGACTTCAGGATCAAGAGCTAGGATGTCCTATGGATTTTAGTAGTTGATGGCAACAAAAAACCAATTAGATTTCGTGTTACTTAAGAGGAAGTGCTTTTGCACTATTCACAATAGCCAAGACATGGAAACAGCCTAAATATCCATCGACAGATGAATGGATAAAGAAGATGTGGTACATATATAAAATGGAATACTACTCAGAAATAAAAAGGAATGAAATAATGCCATTTGCAGCAACATGATGCAACTAGAGATTATCATACTAAGTGAAGTAAGTCAGAAAGAGAAAGACAAATATCGTATGATATCACTTATATGTGGAATCTAAAATATGATACAAATGAACCTATCTATGAAACAGAAACAGACTCAGGGACATAGATAACAGACTTGTGGTTGCCAAGGGGGAGGTGGTTGGGGGAGGGACGGAGTGGGAGGTTGGGATTAGCAGATGCAAACTATTATATATAGGACGGATAAACAACAAGATCCTACTGTATAGCACAGGGAACTATATTCAATATCCTGTGATACACCATAATGGAAAAGAATATGAAAAAGAATGTATATATGTATAACTGAATCACTTTGCTGTACAGCAGAAATTAACACAACATTGTAAATCAACTGTACTTCAATTAAAAAATTAGAAATAGGGCTTCCCTGGTGGCGCAGTGGTTGAGAGTCCGCCTGCCGATGCAGGGGACGCGGGTCCCGGTCCGGGAAGATCCCGCATGCCGCGGAGCTGCTGGGTCCGTGAGCCATGGCCGCTGAGCCTGCGCGTCCGGAGCCTGTGCTCTGCAGTGGCAGAGGTCACAACAGTGAGAGGCCAGCGTACCACACACACACACACACACACACACAAAATAGAAATAAAACAATTAAAAATTAAAAAGAGGGCTTCCTTGGTGGCGCAGTGGTTGAGAGTCCGCCTGCCGATGCAGGGTAGACGAGTTCGTGCCCCGGTCTGGGAGGATCCCACGTGCCGCGGAGTGGCTGGGCCCGTGAGCCATGGCCGCTGAGCCTGCGCGTCTGGAGCCTGTGCTCCGCAACGGGAGAGGCCGCAGCGGTGGGAGGCCCGCGTACCGCAAAAAAAAAAAAAAAAAAAAAAAAAAAAATTAAAAAGAGGAAGTGCTTTTATTGGTCATTGCCTGTTTTCTTTGCTAGAATATAAGGACAGGAATCTTCTTTCCTTTTGTTAATTGATGTATCCCAAGAACCTAACAACACATGATAAGTGCTCCATAAATATTTGCTGAGTGAATGAATAAGATTTGTCTGAATCAAGGCCACTGCCTTCCTGGTAGGTGATTCCACCAGGCTTTCTCTGTCATTAGTATTGCAAATTCTCAGTGGGAAGAGAGTTAAACTGCTATCAATAACTCCTTCTGCATTCTCATAGCAATTTAGAAAATACTTATATGGGTGGCAATTCTGTACATTATAATCATCTCTTTTATTATATACATGTGTGACTCTTCCATTATAATAGCAGCTCCAAAAATCCAAGTCAATGTTTCTGTTTTGCTTTAATGTTTATTTCCTTTTTAAAAGTAGTATTTCATTTATTTTTTATTATTTATTCTCATGAATGTGTCACATGGAAAGGATTTGTCTTTGGCTATGTCCCTTAGCCCAGTGCAAGCCCATCTGCAACAGGTGTGATGGCCAAATCTACATTCCAGGTCTCATTTTCCCTCGTGTCCTAGGCCCTGGCAAGAGTTCAGACTCAATACATGTTTATGAAAGGAACAGTGCTGACTTTGCCTTTGAAAACTCTGGAGAGATTTCAGCAAAGCTCAAAGGAAGAAAAGCTGAATTTCTTCCTAAAACTTTGCATGGTCTCTGCTCCCCACACACATATAGTAGCTTATAATCTTGGTCTTTGCACTAGTCACCTGTCAAAGTAAATCTTTCTTAAAGGGGCTTAAGCAGGAGGCCAGCCCAAGACTTGACTTTGACAGAAGCTGCGTGTCTGAGTGAGGCTGACCATGTTCTTGGCCTTGGCTCTACCGTCTTGTGACTCAGAAATAACCTGAAACCCTCTGATGTCACAAGCTTTGAGAAGTTCTGCTAAACTGATTGACAAATCTTTTCCAGGACAGCCTGAGACACCCCGACACCGTTTAACTGGCACATTGACAATGATGATCGAATTAAATAGCTTTCCTTAAGTTTCACTGTCACCAAGGCAGAAGTAATCCTGAAACACGGACCTTGAGAAAAATATGCTTGGAACATACTTTGGCTTCTTAAGAGGGCATTATATTTCTAGTTTGCTAAAAGGCTTCAGGCTGCTGGCGTAAGCACAAGTGCCACTATATTGCAACCACTAAGAAATAAAGCTACAACAAACGAGGCCAGCACATCCTGAACTGATTTTCTGTGGAAACTTCCTAGGGGTCCAAGGTTGCATAAAACTCAACAGGAGAGGACCGCCAACCCCATCTCAACCCTCTTTACCCAATATAGGATTCTGTAATGTTTGAGTTTGCCAGCTGTTGCTTGCAGAATAAATGTACCATTCAGATGCTTCATAGAAAGTAGTTTTCATTGGGGCAGCTCCTTCAGGGATAGTTGGAGGTCAGAGTGTTGCTCCAGAACCCTCTGTCTTGAGCGTTGGGGCCAACTGGCCAAAACACCAGGCAACATTTTTCCAGTCAATCAAGGTCAAAGCTTCAGGTGGAACATAAATTTTTGTGTGCATTATGTATGTATGTATGTTTGTACTATGTATTATGGGATAGAGAATCCTTGTCCCAAAGGGCAAAGGGAAATTATGCTGCCTCCTAGTGGCGGAGAGGGTGGAAAATTGAGAGAAACAGCCATTTAGAATAGGCTGGAGTAATTGGAGAGGATCTCAGACTCTAAATAAACATACAAACTCTACCCCTCCCTGCCTTTGCAAATCTGACTCTATGCAATGCAAGTATCCCTTTCTAAGAATCTATGCAGCCTCACTTGGTAGCCCATTCGAATCCACTGACCAACATATTTTGTACTCCTTCCTATGTGCTTGAACATGTATGTAGAATCATAGAGGAAATATTAGGCAGGACTTCTGCCCTCAGGAAATGTATGTATAATTCAGTAAGAGGGACCAGCTTGTACCTTAGAGCAATTAGAACAAGCAAGTTTTCATCTGTGTGGCTCAGTTTATAGGTCAACAGTCTAATTTTCCTTTGGCCCCTCTGTCTACTTTCAGAGATTTTCATAATCTGGTTTCCCACTCATATTCCCCCTAACCACATTTCTTGCCACTTCTCTCTTATATTTTATGTTCCAGCTACTCTTGGAGCTGTCTTAAGGGTGGCTAGTCCCCTCAGGGAGCCAATCTGTAAGGCTTTCTAACACATCACTAGAAATCTAGCAAGGTGTAGAGGATAGAATTGTCAGAAGGACTCAAGGAGCAGACATTTTGTGAGGTCCTGTGATAAACTGCTAAGGAGAGGGAGTGATATCCCCCAGGGACCTGTGTAAGTAACAGTAGAAGATTTCTATATTTCTGCACAATCTTGTTGAACTGAGTCAGGGGCCAAGGAATAGACTTGCTTGGGACAATTGAGATGAGGAATTGCATGTTGCCATCAAAGAGCCCTCCTAGTTTCCTTTGAAAAAATTTAAAGGAAACCGGTTAAAAGTGAGCTGAAACCTAAATGTCCATTGACAGATGAATGGATAAAGAAGATACGGTACATATTGTACAATGGAATGTTACTCAGCCATTAAAAAGAATGAAATAATGCCACTTGCAGCAACACGGATGGACCTGGAGGTTATCAGGCTAAGTGAAGTAAGTCAGAAAGAGAAAGACAAATATCATATGATATCACTTATATGCAGAATCTAAAAAAAAATGATACAAATGAGCTTATTTACAAAACAGAAACAGACTCACAAACTTAGAGAATGAACTTATGGTTACCAGTGGGGAAGGGTTGAGGGGAGGGATAAATTGGGAGCTTGGGATTGACATGTACACACTGTTATATTTAAAATAGAGGGCTTCCCTGGTGGCGCAGTGGTTGAGAATCTGCCTGCTAATGCAGGGGACACGGGTTCGAGCCCTGGGCTGGGAAGATCCCACATGCCGCGGAGCAACTGGGCCCGTGAGCCACAATTACTGAGCCTGCGCGTCTGGAGCCTGTGCTCTGCAACAAGAGAGGCCGTGATAGTGAGAGGCCCGCGCACCACGATGAAGAGTGGCCCCCGCTTGCCACAACTAGAGAAAGCCCTCGCACAGAAACGAAGACCCAACACAGCCAAAAAAAGTAAAATAAATAAATTAAAAAAAAAAAGATAACCAAAAAGGACCTACTGTAAAAAATAAAAAATAAAAATAAAATAAAAGTGAGCTAAGAGGGTCTGGTTATGGGTTACTGAACTGCCTGTAGTTCTCTGGATTTCCCATGCCATCTCATGCCTCTGTGCTTTTGACAGATTTGCCTGGAACCACCCCATTGATAGTCTATACCAACTTAATCTCAAAACTCAACAAAACCTATTGCCTCCTCCAGAAAATCATCCCTGACTCCATACTGTACTCTGTATTAGATGCCCAAACTTTGTCTTCCATAGCTGTCTATGCACATCTCTTATCACAGCACTGTGTTATAATAAGCTATTGCTGCATCTGACCCCTTCACTAGGCTGCAAGTTTCCTTATAGGTATGTATTGTGTCTCATTTTTCTATATACACCCAGCATCTCTCCTAGCTCCTGGCTATTTCTGGTATTGGTGCCCTTTTATAAGACTAGGAAATAGAGCAATCACTAAGAATGCCTGAGTAGTTGGATTCATAGAAAAACACTTGGGTTAGATTTTGCTCAATAGGTAAGTAGGATTTGAAAGCTCAGGGGATGTCCTTCCTGCCAGTAGGGTGATCCAGAGCATGAGTATGTGAAACAAACAGTAAAGGACACAAGCTCAACTGTGAGAAGCAAACGTTTTTTCCATATATCTAATGAAGATCTAACAAAGTCCATTTCCTTTTTCTCAGTCTTTCCCAGAAGGTCAGAGAAATAAAAATATGGTATAAATGTGCAATTAGAATTGTAAGCAGACAGAACCTTGGTTGCCATTCCAGCTATGAAATCAAGTCTTCTCAGGAGCTGTATGAATTCAGAGGACAAGATCCTTCTTAAGACATCCCCTTCCCCTGATTCCCCATGAAAGTCCCTAAACAGAGAGGTCTTGTTCATGTGGTATCATAGCTCAAAGTTGAAATAGCTAGAGGTTGACCAGAATAGCAGGTCCTTGACCTCTCACCCTTTCCCACCCATAGGCCTCAGCTTACTATTGGTGGTCTGTCTGCTCCTCAAGCCCTGGATTATTTTGCAGACAATGTAGGATTTACTTTATTTTGTTTTTATTTTTACTTTTTATGCTATACACAATATCATCAATTTTATTCCAGATTACATCATCTTAATGATAATAAAAAGCTTTTGTATGCACATACTGCCAATACATTTAAAAAGGCCCAAATTTTAACAACTAGAATAGACAAATCCATCAGTCGAGAGATCAAAAATTACTTTGGCCAAAAACAAAATTAAAAAAAAATCTGGCTCAACATTCTGCTTGCAGGTTTCTACATATACTGTATATGCAGTGGGTGGGTGGGTGGGTGTGCGTGTGTGTGTAGCTTTTTTTAAGGGAATGGAGTAATGTCTAGTCCACTTTTCCATAGTTATGTAGGAACTACAATGTTCTTTGCTAGCAAAACAATAAGTGCAAGGTCTGCATTTCCACCAACTCGATGCAAAGCCCCAAGAGTTTCCTGCAAAGTAAAGCCAGCACAGAGAATCTGGTCAATGTCTGCAGCAGGAAAAGTTAATTGTGTAAGGAAAGAGGGACTTGATGATGGATGGCTGGTAGGTGGTTCAAATTCTAGAAGTGGCCCTGCAGCTTCAGAACATTTTCTCTGGTCTCAGGCCTGTCTGTCACTGGATTCTGTGTGCCCTGACTTGAATCTTGAACCAATGTGATACTGGATGACAAGGACTCGGTTTGCTCAGAAGTCTGATTGAGTGCATCCTCCTCACTTGCTAAAAGTCTGGGTGAAATTTCTACACCCAAGGTGCAGTGTAGTTAATTAGACATTTTAGCTGAGGCTAGAGTGACAGAACTGCTCTCATTTATTGATTCCCTAGATTTGGGGACACCTTCCTTATCAGTTAACAGGCTACCACATGGACCCCTGAAGTTAATATTTTCTACATCTTCTACTCCAGCATCGGTTGAAGTGTCTGTTAATTCTTCTGTCTTCACTGATACAGATATGGCCTGATGAAAGGAGACTTGTGAACACTGTTCACTCTGGGTAGCTGTAAGATGCTCATTTGGGGACCATCTTTCAGAAGGGTCCTTAATACCTGTTTGGCCCTTAGTTACTATCTCTGATTGACAGATAACTTCTTCAGATGTGTTTTCTCAAGCTGGTTTACTGTTAATGACCAAAAGTTCAGGAAGTTCCTTCAAGGCTGCTGTTATAGATGAGCAAGATTCCTCTGTTGACTCTGCAGAGGGCTGACCACTGCCACAGAGACTTAAAGATGAGGGCAATTCCCATATTCTTTATTTGTTCCAGACATTTCAACATCACTTTCTAGAAGCTGTAAATCCTGAGTGGAAATGGAATTACTCAAAATTTCAGGGGAAAGTTTACATTCTGATGTTTCTACTTCCATCAAGGGATTATCTAAGGTGAGATCAGATGCACCGATGTTCTTGACATTGGTATTTTGACTGCCTGCTGAAATAAGCACAGCAACTAAGGACTGTTCTACTCTATCTACTTCCACAAGTGTTTCTGAATTTGAGCAGCCAAAGCATCCTGAAGGTAGAATATTTTTCTCTGTACCTGGAAGGTCCCCATTCTGCTGTAAACTGTCTCCTTTCATTATAGCTTCCAAATCAACACTTCTTTGTTGATTCTGTTGTTTTTCTCCAAGAAGTTCAAGGTCCCCTCTGTTATAAAGATGTTCATGGTCATGTGGAACATTTTGTTTTATAACCTCATGCTGTTCATTCCTCGGTTCTTCATGCTGCTGAGGGCCATTTACCTGACTCAGGTACTGATATTCTGGATGCCAACAATTTTCACTGATAAGCCTCTGTGGTTCTTGCATCCTAGTAGCTGTGACAAATAACCTAGCTTCCTGTCTATGTGGAGATGAGATTTGAGGCCCTGGGTTCTTCTTTCAGCAGATGTCTCTAGATTTCTGCAACAATGACTTCTTCAAGTGAATTCTGCAAAGGCGTAGCTGGATTCTGGTTTGCTGGAGCATTGTCTGTTGAGGAAGCAATCAGAAAGATCCTGTAGAGAAAGATGTTCTTTCTTTTCAGAGGTTATCTGGAATTCAGCTGAAGCCTTCAAAGCCTTCACAGCTTTAGGTTCAATGCTGTCTGGGTCACTGGGCTTGTTGGGGTAGACTGAAGCAGAGACAGAGTGAGCAAGACTTGTAGGATTACCAATCTCAGGACTCTGTCCTGAAGGATGGGCTTGATGGTTAAATCCACCTGACGTTGGTAATGATGACATTCCCAGTGAGGCAGTTTCTTTACCTCTTGTCTCTGTTCTGGGGCCCACTCTAGCTTCAGTACACACACACGACATGCGTCATGACTTCTGATGCTCTGCATCCTCTACAGATTTCTGAAGGGCTTCTGCTAGTTCTTGGTCTGCAACCTCCTTTGGCCATATTTCCACTTGCCTGGCCACATATGCCAACTGGGCACACTCTGGTAACTCCCCCTCCAGAAGAAAGGTGGTCTGTGAGCCTGTGGTGCTGATCACGAGTACATTTTTCTTGAGGTCAGTGGAACACTGATGCCATTTCAGCATGTCCAGAGCCAGAACCATGTCCATGGGTTCTTCCTCAAGTATAGAGAAGGAACACGCCAGGAAATCGCCTTCAATTTTTACCTGAACTAGATGTACCCTTCCAGTAATCTTCTGGGTGTCCACCAACAGTCCACCAGCCTCATTATTTTGGGTTGGCCAAAAGGTTCGTTCGGTTTTTTCTGTAAGATGGCTCTGGTAGTACTTAGTTGTCTTTAATGTCATTCTAAACAATTTTGTTAGATTGTATGTGACAGCTGTTATATCAGCACGCATTTTTAAAAAGACTTATCAAAATTGGTGAATTTTTGTGTACCCAGTTCAATATTGAAGATTAATTTTTGGCATATTATGCTTGATTACTTCAAGAAGGGCAAAAACGCAACTGAAACGCAAAAAAAAAAATGATTTGTGCTGTGTATGGAGAAGGTGCTGTGACTGATAAATATGTCAAAAGTGGTTTATGAAGTTTTGTGCTGGAAATTTCTCGCTGGAGTATGCTCCACAGTTGGGTAGACCAGTTGAAGTTGATAGCGATCAAATCAAGACATTAATTGAGAACAGTCAACATTATACCATGCAGGAGATAGCCGACATACTCAAAATATCCAAATCAAGCATTGAAAATCATTGCACCAACTTGGTTATGTTAATCACTTTGATGTTTGGGTTCCACATAAGTTAAGTGAAAAAAATCTTCTTGACTGTATTTCCGCATGCAATTCTCTATTGAAACGTAATGAAAATGTTCTGTTTTTAAAACAAATTGTGACAGGCGATGAAAAGTGGATACTGTACAATAAGGTGGAACAGAAGAAATCGTGGAGCAAGTGAAATGAACCACCACCAACCACATCAAAGGCCGGTCATCTTCCAAAGAAGGTGATGTTGTGCATATGGTGGGACTGGAAGGGAGTCATCTATTATGAGCTCCTTCTGGAAAACTAAACAATTAATTCCGAAAAGTACTGCTCTCAATTAGACCAACTGAAAGCAGCACTCGACGAAAAGCATCCAGAATTAGTCAACAGAAATGCATAATCTTCCATCAGGATAACGCAAGACCACATGTTTCTTTGATGACCAGACAAAAACTGTTACAGCCTGGCTGGGAAGTTCCGATTCATCCGCCATATTCACCAGACATTGCACCTTCAGATTTCCATTTATTTAGGTCTTTACAAAATTCTCTTAATGGAAAAAAATTCAATGCTCTGGAAGACTGTAAAAGGCACCTGGAACAATTCTTTGCTCAAAAAGATAAAAAGTTTTGGGAAGATGGAATTATGAAGTTGCCTGAAAAATGGCAAAAGGTAGTGGAACAAAAGGGTGTACATTGTTCAATAAAGTCCTTGGTGAAAATGAAAAAATGTGTCTTTTAGTTTTACTTAAAAACCGAAGGCACTTTTTGTCCAACCCAATATTACACCTTTCTGCACAAGCTTGGCTCATAATGGTCATCTGGGCACCTGAGTCATCGAAGGCTTTCAAAGGATGTCCATTCACTTTGCAGTTAATATAAAGCATCACTACTCAGCAAAAACTTTCCAGACCCTCTTCCATAGCTATTGTCATGTTTTCCTCAATGTTCTGTTGCCTTATATCTTCTTCTATCTTTGCCTGAGCTTCAAGATCAAAAGGATCCACAGAAAAGAGATGAATCCTTTCTTGCTCTCTCCAGGCTCGGTCCTGTTGCTGCTCCACCAGGATCCTAGAAGATTTCTCAAGATCTCTGAGCAGAGCATCTGCCAGGGTGGATTGCGTTCCTCCAGCAAGGACAGCTCATGGGGGAGTTGGCCAGCAATAGGTATCAGAACAAGGCTGGATTGTCCAAGCCCTGATGAAGCTATTTTTCCAGGAGATTAGTGGGACTGCTGGGCTCCTGGTGGCTGGCACTTCCCAGAGTTGGTTTTCTTGTTTGTTTGTCTCTTGTTTCTTTTTTTCTTATGAATGTTGATTTTTATTAGGAGGTGGGTTTTTTATACACATGAGTAAAATAGACTATAAAAAGAAGTACCTCAAAATAAAATGGCTCTTAGCATATCTCCCCTCTCCTTTCACACTTCTCACTTTGGGAAGTACAGCTGACTGAAAATATCCAATTATATTCCTTTGAAGAAAACCTTTTTTTTTTTTTTTTGCGGTATGCGGGCCTCTCACTGTTGTGGCTTCTGCCGTTGCGGAGCACAGGCTCCGGACGCGCAGGCTCAGCGGCCATGGCTCACAGGCCCAGCCGCTCTGCGGCATGTGGGATCTTCCCAGCGTCCATGGCTCACAGGCCCAGCCGCTCTGCGGCATGTGGGATCTTCCCAGACCGGGGCACGAACCCATGTCCCCTGCATCGGCAGGCGGACTCTCAACCACTGCGCCACCAGGGAAGCCCTGAAGAAAGGCTTCTGATAAACTACACAAGTCTATTCATTCGGGGTAAGTTTGGAAACTGCACGGAAAGTCAAAGGGTCTGCATTCTCCTTCTTTCGTTAAAATCCCAACGTGGCCATCTTTTAAGACTTAAGCAGCCAGTAATCCCTGGTGGTCTATGGGGGGCCTCTCAGTGGAGACGATCTGGCCCTCGGCAGCTGGGATGCCGGACTCGAGCTCGCACAGCGCGGAAGTTGTGCAGCTCCAAGTCGGCGTCGACCTGAAGGGAAAAGGTCACCTGAGGGAAAAGGTCACCTCGAGGAGGTCCCTCCGCACACAGTGCACGGTGAGCGGCACGGCCCGGACCCGACCCAGCTCGGCTCAGCGTGGCCTCGGCGCAGGGCGGCAGGGCGGCGGGGGGGCGCTGACTGGTGCTGCAGGCGGAGGGCGCGGGCCGCTGGCTCGCCCGCTCGCCCCTATCCTCCCTCGAACACGCTCAGGTACGCCCTCCGTCCCGCCCTCAGCGGCAAGCGCGGTAGCCACCACCCGCCTGCGACGGCCTCTCAGGGTTTACTTGAAAGAGTGCTGCTCGGGGCTGTTATCTATCTGGTTAAGAAAGAGTGCTGCTCGGGGCTGTTATCTATCTGGTTAAGTAGATGAAGCGTGGAAAGACTCTATGCTAACATATATATGGAGTCTAAAAAAAAAATGGTTCTGTTGAACCTAGGGGCAGGACAGGAATAAAGATGCAGACGCAGAGAATGGACGTGAGGACATGGGGAGGGGGAAGGGTAAGCTGGGACGAAGTGAGAGTGGCATGGACATATATACACTACCAAATGTAAAATAGACAGCTAGTGGGAAGCAGCTGCATATAGCACAGGGAGATCAGCTCGGTGCTTTGTGACCACCTTGAGGGGTGGGATAAGGAGGGTGGGAGGGAGGGAGACGAAAGAGGGAAGAGATATGGGGATATATGTATATGTATAGCGGATTCACTTTGTTATACAGCAGAAACTAGCACACCACTGTAAAGCAATTATACTCCAATTAAGATGTTAAAAAAAATAAGTATTGATTAATACTTCCTTTTCTGCTTGTGACATTGTTATTCTGAAACAGAAAGAGAAACTAGAGTTTTCTGTTTCTGGAGACTGTAGAAGAGAGGGGAAGAAAAGGAGGGACGCACCCCTTCTTATGAGAAAGAGTGAAACGATAAATTTGACATTGCCATGAGACACTTTTCTGGAAAAACAACTTTTAGACCATGTTCTAAGACAGGAAGCATTATATCCATACTCTTAAACTGCTTCACCTGCCTTTTCAGTGCCGAGCAGGTGAAGATGTGTTTAGAGAGCTGACCCTAAGCTCTACACAAATCTTAATAATCAAAAATGGATTAAATGGATCATAGGCCTAGATGTAAAAGCTAATACTATAAGACTTCTAGAAGAAAACATAGGTGAAAATTTTTGTGACCTTAGGTAAGGCCAAAACTTCTTAGATTTAACACACAAAAAATAAACCATAAAAGGGGAATTCTCTGGCGGTCCAGTGGTTAGGGCTCCACACTCTCACTGCTGAGGGCGAGAGCCTAGGGTTCGATCCCTAGTCAGGGAACTAAGACCCCACAAGCTGCGTGGCCAAAAACATAAATAAGTAAAACTTTAAAAAATATATTTAAAAAAACTCAACTGTTTAAAATAAATAAATCATAAAAGGAAAAATTGATGAATTGGATTTCATCAAAATTAAACATTTTAATTTCATAAAAATTAATCATTTGCTCTTGGACAAAAATGTCAATTGCATTGATCAATTCATTTTAAATAGTTATTAGGTGTCTATTATGTGCCAACACCCTTCTAGGTGCTGAATTATGGCAATGAGTTGGATTCCCTTTATTATACTGGACTGTCACAGGAAAATGAACATTTTAAAAATGTTTTCAACAAAGGAAAAACACAAAGCAGAGAAAGTTTATTAACACAAACATCCCTGCCATATGTTTTAAGTTTTTTGCTTAAGTACATGGACAGGATGCAGTACCAGGAAATAATGGGAAAATACTGAGAAATAAGTATGTGTATTATCATTTGGTATTTTTTGAATCTTGTATCATTTGAGCAAGAATCCTGGGGATGTGGATGCAGGATAAAGAACATTAGAGCTTTGGAGGATGGTCTGAGGCCACATTTCACTCCATATTATTTATTGTACTGTGGGAGTTGAGCATCAAGCAACCACAGATTAGATGATTAGTTCCTTCCATGAGCTGTGGGATTGCAGACTGTGATGAAAATGCCTATCTTGTAGAGTTGTAAGGATTAATGAGGTAATAAATGTGCAGTGCATAGCTATAACTCAATAAATGGAAACTCACTGGATGATGATGATGATGGTAATAAAATCCAATCAGGTTCCAAAAGCTGACCAGAACTGAGAAGCTCACCTGTTATTTTTGAGAAATGTGCCTCTTCCACTAGGGTCTACAGGAAGAATGGGGCACTTCCTTTCCTCTCCCCATCCTGTGCCCATGACAGGTATCACTAACCAACCCACCACAGCACTGTTCAGTTAGCCTGGATCAGACTTCAAAGTCCTCTCCAGGCAGACAAATCTGATCTGTTTACAGTTAGCACTGGAGATAAATGTATCTACCATTCCTGATTTAGGGTTTAGTAGACAACTGAAGAAAGACTATAAATTTATTTTTCCTACAAAGTTAAAGGCCCAAGTTAGGCCTAAGGAGGGATGACTAGAGGTTCTAGAAGGTGTTTGGTCACAATGTAGTACAAGTTTATTTCCTAAATAATCAGTCACTGGTTGATTTGTTTTTTAATTTAGTTAAACTATGTTTTTCTGTTTGTTCTAAATTTGGAAATAAACGATTAATCATTTACCCCACTCTTGGGATTTCTTGAAAGTAGGTCTTTGACTTTTCAGAGCCTAGAGCCACATACCTGCTCTCCCATTTTATAATTAGAGAGGTTGTTCTTTAGGTTAGGAGGCCCTTGGGCTCTATCTGACAGGAAATAGCTCTGTGAGGCAGAAAGAAAGCCTGTCAAGTCGATGTTCTGGTGATCTGACTCAGCTAAGGCAACGATGCTCAAAAGAGCAGAACCTCCTTTACGGCATGGTTCTCAGCCTTGGCTACTACACAGAATCAACTGAGCAGTTTTTAAAAACCCTTATGACCAGGCATTGGCCCTGACCAACTGTATCAGAGGCTCTGCAGATGCTGCCCTAGTGTTAGTATCTGAGTTAAAGCCAAGGTTGAGGACTATTTTCCTAAGGTGTTTGGAAATTTACAAGGAGTCTCTGGTGGCCCAATAATTGGGGCAGAGATATTACTGGCATTTTTCTTGGCAGAGATATGGGTTAGATGTCATAATGTCTTATAATGCCTAGAACAATTCCCTCCCAATAAAAACATTGCCCCGGGCCTCCCTGGTGGCGCAAGTGGTTGAGAGTCCGCCTGCCGATGCAGGGGATACGGGTTCGTGCCCCGGTCTGGGAGGATCCCATATGCCGCGGAGCGGCTGGGCCCGTGAGCCATGGCCGCTGGGCCTGCGCGTCCGGAGCCTGTGCTCCGCAACGGGGGAGGCCACAACAGTGAGAGGCCCGCATACCGCAAAAAAAAAGAAAAAAAAAAAAAAAAAAAACATTGCCCCACCCTTTGAATGTCCTACCAGATATTGATACAGTTGAAAAATTTATATGATCTGGAACTTAACTCCACCTTACATATAAACACAAAGTTTTATTTGCATGTTTTTAATTAATACAAACTGAATTTTCCCAGAATATAATCAACATATAAATCAAGGTAAAATTGTACTTTATTTATTTAGAAATTTACTAGGAGTTGCTTATCTTGCCAGATAATCATATGACCAATATCAGTACTACTTGTGGTATTTGAATTGTCAGCATTTGTAGCTGTGGTTTCCATGGTGATTCTATACATAGGTGCCACCATCTGATGATTTCATCATGCTTGAATGTTTAGATATTGTAATGTATACTACTTTATTATAATATACACTCATTTAATGTCTCTTTATGACTAAATATTGATTTTCAAATATAGTGTGTTAGGTGGGTTATATAATCTGAATTTCATTTCAGGATAGTAAATGTGGTGTTATAAAAGATTTCTTATAAAAAGGGGCCCTAGGGTTGAGATAGGGTTCAGAACTTCTGATCTAGGGATTCCCTTTGTGATCTATAATAAGGCACTTTCAGTTTGCCTCTCTGTGTATTGAGCATGGAAGTCCCAGCAAGCCCAGGACAGGGGTGTGTGTAACCTTGAGCAAGTTACTTAATGTCTCTAAGCTTCTGTTTCCTCATTCATGAAGATGGCATAATAATAGTACTTATCTCATAGAGCTTTCAGGAGAATTAAATGAGATCAATCAGGGAAAGCAAAGTTTCTGGCATGTAGGAAGCACTGTGTTGACGATGACAATGATGGTGATGATGATAAATTAAGTAGTACAATTCAGAAAGAGACCAAAGACTCTTTAATCCCTTTCTCAGCCAAGCACATCACTTTGCTTCTTTTCTCAAGATTGAACACTGCCTAGAGCAGATATCCAGAACACTCAGTCTTGCATGGAAACACCTTGCGTGGTCTCTGCTTCTTCATTCTTGTAGTTGTTTTGAGTAGTAGCCATGGCTGGAAACTCAGGATCTTTTTTTTTAATGCCTAAGGAACAGTTAGAGGTTTTATCATGGTGTCAGTGTTCTGGGATCTCAGAGACTTTGCACCTGGAGATATGCTACTTTGACTGTACACTTTTAGGGTCTTTCAAAGTGGAGCCAGGCAGCACCTTTTTCTGTTTGTTTGTTGTTTGTTTTTTCCACTGTCTTTTCATCTTACTATTACCCTTTTATCTCATCCTTGCCTCCATGTAAACTTGTGAGATCTATGCCTCGTCTTTGGGAAAATCTAAACTAGATGTTCTGTGCTCTCATGAACAGAAGGACTAAAACTCTTCTTTCAGGGCTCATCCATAAATCTTAAAAGCCAGAACCATAACATTCCCTTCCCATTACCACCCAACCCTGACTTTACTCACCTGGAGTACTATATTTGGTAGTGAGGAGACTCTATTTCCCTCATTCAGGAAGGACACTGTCTTCTGTTGCTGTCAGAGTCCATCCAGTCTATGCCATATAAACTGTCAAGTTTTGTAACCATAACAAACCAGGGTCTCTGTCCAGGAGCAATCCTCTATGTTATCCGGTTTTTCACTGTGAGGACCTTAAGTACCACAGTAGGAAGTGGTGGGGAGGGGTCCATAGCCAGCTGTGGATTTCCATCTGAGGAAGCACTGAAAAGGTAACATATTCACCCCATATTTTGAATAGGATGATACACAAACCATTCCAGATAGAGGAGAATCCATCTAAAATGTTAAGGACCCTCTAAAATGGAGCTTCCACAATGAGTATCTAATACCATCTAGTAATACAATTTCTTCTTACTTAAGGAGAGTTAGTATTTATTGAGTACTTATTAACAGCTGGGAATAGTATTCAGGCTTTTACAGTCATTGTCTTAACTAATTCTTGCAAAAGCACTTTGAGTTAGGAACCAAGACAATTCATTTTACAGATGAGAAAACTGGAATTCAGAGAGGTTAAGTTACTTGGCTGAGTAAGTGGCAGAATCTAGACAACCCTAGTATGTCTAGCTCCAAGGTTCAGGAGATCAGTTGCCATGCTTTAGGCTACATTGCTTTACCTAACATGCTGTACATGTTATAGTTTATACATGCTCCCTTGTATTTGCTCCTGGCATATCCACTAGTCTTACTTAAAATCCTGGGTTTGGACTTCCCTGGTGGCTCAGTGGTTAAGAATCTGCCTGCCAATGCAGGAGACATGGGTTTGATCCCTGGTCCAGGAAGATCCCACATGCCATGGAGCAACTAAGCCCATGTACCACAACTACCGATCCTGCGCCCTAGAGCCCATGTGCCGCAACTACTGAGCCCATGTTCCACAACTACTGAGCCCACGCGCTGCATCTACTGAAGCCCGTGCGGCTCTAGGGCCCATGCTCCGCAATAAGAGAAGCCACCACAATGAGAAGCCTGCGCACCACAACGAAGAGCAGCCCCCGCTCACTGCAACTAGAGAAAGCCTGCACGGAGCAGCCAAACAGCCGAAAAAACAATGCAGCCAAAAAAAAAAAAAAAATCCTGGGTTTGACCAGAGCCCCCAGCTAACTAGACCAGCACTGCCCCATGCAAATAAAATGTGAGTCACAAATATGAGCCACATTTATAATTTTAATTTTTCCAATAGCCACATTTTAAAAGGTAAAAATAAATAGATGAAATTAATGTTAATATATTTTATGTAACCCAATACATCCAATTTACGATTTCAACATGTAATCGATATAAAAAAATTTATGAAATAATTTACACTTTTTTTTTACTATACCTTTGCAATATGGTGTGTATTTACGCTTTCAGCATGTCTCAATTCAGACTACCCCCAATTCAATTGCTCAGTGGCCACATGTAGCTAGAAGCTACTGAACTGGATGTCACCAGTCTAGACTCATAGATCCCAATCCTCTTAATAATCTTAGGGGCTCTTCTGGAGAATAGAAAGGAAAGAATTGGCAAGATGAAGAGCATGTTTCTAGTTAGTGCTTGATTTAGTACAAGAAAAAAATAAAAGTAATAAACTCTACACTTTCCATCTATAACTAGCGGTTGGCTTAGTTGCCTGAGAGCAGATGAGAAGCTGAGTGATGGTTTACATGACATGATCTTAGAGGGCTGCTGGACACAAGAAGATCAGGAAGCTCCAGACCCTGTCCAAAGGGTTGGCCCATGAAGCCAGCTCACTGAGGGCGTCCACTAGTGTTACTACCACCTCTCAGTGCTTCTCACATTCACTCTCACACCTGCCCCTGCCTGAGAAGCAAGGTGCATGAGCCAGCCCTCAGGAGCATGGCACAGGCTCTATTCTCACACTGATTCTGACATCTGGAAAGCAGACGGAAACCTCAAACCTCCCCTGCCCCCAACCCCATGGAGAATCCTCTACCCTGGCAGTTCACAAACTTTTGCACATATCAGTGTCACCTGGAGGGCTTGTGAAAACTCAGATTACTGGGTTTTAGCTCAAGAGTTTCTGATTCAGCAGGTCTGGTCTAGGGCCTGTGAATGTGCATTTCCAACAAGTTCCCAGGTGAGGCTGCTGCTACAGGTCAGGGGACCACACGTGGGGAACCAGCGCTCAATCCTGAAGAATCAAGGGACTTCCCTGGTGGCGCAGTGGTTAAGAATCCGCCTGCCAATGCAGCAGGACACGGGTTCGATCCCTGGTCTGGGAAGATCCCACATGCTGCGGAGCAACTAAGCTCGTGAGCCACAGCTACTGAGCCTGAGCTCTAGAGCCCACGTGCCACAAGTACTGAGCCCACTTGCTGCAACTACTGAAGCCTGCGCGCCTAGAGCCCGTGCTGTGCAACAAGAGAAGCCACCACAATGAGAAGCCTGTGCACTGCAATGAAGAGTAGTCCCTGCTCACCGCAACTAGAGAAAGCCCGCGCACAGCAACCAAGACCCAACACAGCCAAAAATAAATTAAATTTTTAAAAAATCCTAAAAATCAATATATAATTCAAGAGCAAGAACAAATCTAAAAGGTATAGGTACCATTTTCACCCTTAATGAGACAAATATGATTTTTACATAATTGATGTGTTTGGCTATTTCTCCCACCCCCCATTATTTCCTCTAGTCCAGGAAGGGATAAAGCGATCATGATGAGGAGAGAAAACACTGAAGGGAAGAAATTAAGGAGGCAGGAAGTTTGGAGGGAAATAAGGAGGAGGTCTGGGATAGATCACTGGGAGTTCAAGGTGGTAAAGAATCACATGAAACCTGTACTCAGGAGGAAAAAAGGCAGCAAAGCTGCCCCCAATTCCCCTCAGCTAGGACAGATGCACAGACTAGAGGCAAGTTTGCCGGGTCACAAAGCCATCTCAACAGAGATGATTTTCCTCTTTTCTTTTTAGGGGGGACACTGTCTGAAGTCTGTGTGACAGGAGGCAGTAGCTAACACATCAGGAGTCTGGGACACCCGTTGGTGCAGGTTTCTTCTAACCTTTTAGGGCACCTGGATTTTAAAAGAAGGGACAGTGAGACTTGCTGAGTTGCAAGCAGCTGGGAATTTGGAATGCATCTCTGGAGATACATACTGAGCCTGGCTCAGAACTTCCAAGAAAACTCAGTGGGAGGGGAGGAAAAACAGTGCAATGACATGACGCCTGGTAGGGCCCGCCTTGGCCTTGCTGAATTGCCCAGAAATTGCATTCCAACTGCACTGCAGTGACCCAATGTTCCAGTAAACAAGGAGGGGATGGAATGGACAGACCTCAGATCAGGCTATGCTGGGGCTTTTAAAATAGAACACAGGGGGCCAGCTGGGTGTGGCCGGAGTGGGGGGGTTGCCTTTGTGCACTTCCTGGATCAGGGCGGTACACCCACACCACCCACCAGACACACACATACACATCCTCACTTCCAGTGGAACTTGGACAAATACCAAATCCTCAGACGGTCGAGTCTGCAATGGTCAGAAACTGGTGAGCTCCTTTAGGACACTTCCCAGGAACGCTAGAACAAGAGAGTGTTCAAAGGGACCACTGAGTCAGGCCAAGCCAAGCTGCTGACTAATGCTCTCCACTCCCTAAGCAATACTTCTGCCTTCCAGAAAGACAAACAGAGCTGCCACAGACAAGCACAGTCATTCAATCCATTTCCCCATTTGATTTCATAGTATGAAACAACTGACGATCCTATGATTTCTTGGGCTTTTTCTCCCCTCTCTGCCTCATCCCACACTCTATTTTCTCCACTTCATTTCACCAGCGAGCAAATGGGCTTAAGTAAAAAATCAGAGGTACTTAGTAAAAATATGAGGAAGAGTGCTTGGGCTTAGAGAGCAAGGCTCTGGAAGTTCCTTCTCTAAGTGTCCACCTGCCTGGGGCTTTGTAGCCCAAATAGCACGTATAGTTTCCCCCTCCCATCACATAAATGTGTGAGTGATATTCTAGATTCCACATGACTACTAGGTGACCAAAGAATTTATCGTTCACACTGGGACATCTCTGAGAATTAAAGGGGTCACTATTGAAAATTCTGGGACAAAGCCCTTACCTGCATGACTGGTGGGTCCATTTCTTATCCTACATGGTCACCATTCTGCCCCACTTCACAGGTGACTTTCTTTTTTACTATGACTGATTTGTCCTTTCCCTTTTCTGGTTTTGACCTATTATTCCTTTATTCTCTTGGATAATAGTGATCTTCAGGCAATAATTAGATCTCTAGTTTGAAGTGGGGAAAGGGCAGGTTTTAAAAATTCCCCATGTAAAAAGCTGTATGACTCCTCCACTGAAGCTCTGAGTGGTGTCTTCCAGCAGTCTCAAGAAGCTGGTTTTTTATTCCAGAAACTTACTTCATTCTGAATTTTAGTGCCCAGTAAGTATTGTCAGCTTTTATTCACCAAATGGTCACACCCCAATTTTTGGACAAGCAAAACAGCAGGAAAAATGGTGATGACTGCTTGAGTACTCATGGCAGGAAAAAAGCCTTTCTCATACTGTTTCCTTCAGAGTAAGGATAACAGGCACTGCCTCCTTTCTGTTTCTCCAGTGTGCTTAAAGTACTGTGGGGATTATTTCTAATGTTTATAGCCACACTGTGAAGTTCTAGTCATCCTCATTTTATTGACTGGGGCTGTACATTGAAGCCAGAAAAGGGAAGTAGCCAAGTAGTATCCAAATCCAGGTTTACCTGGTCCCAAAGTCCATGCCTGTGCTCCACCAGGCCATCCATGCACCGGCCTTTGTAAATCTGAATTGACCTCCTTCCCCAGGGGCTGTGGGACCTTTATACCCACAGATGGCAGCCTTCATACCACGCCCAGGCCCTCCCTCATAATTGGCCAGTCCTTCTCAGTCAGTGACCAGCTTAGAATAACCCTTGATGGACCCTTGCTTATTCTTCAGAGACCCATTTTTCTTTCTTTTCCGTTATAGCTGTAATGATTTCATACTCCCGGAAGCCCTACTTATTGCACACTGAGACTCAGGCAGCCCCAAAAAAGTACTGGCCATGGTAAGGCTTGGGCTGGGGGTCTGACATTTTTGGCTGAAGTTTAGAGAGTTCAGAAAATCTTGGACCCAGTAATAAGATAAGATTAAAAACAACAACAGTGAGATGAAAGTTTTAGTGACTTTGGTCTAAGTGTCCTCTGGGAGCAAGACTCAGCACCAAGCAAAGCTCTCCCAGGCCAAGTGCCTGCCAGGGCAACATTCTGTGCATGGAAGCAAGGAACACATCTGCCTAGAGCTGGGAGCAAGGTGGCAGAGACTAGGACAGGGATTTAATTACCTGGATATCTGAACACCCTTCCTCATCCCAGCTGAGTTACGTCTGATCATTCTGCCAGGTGTACACATTTCTGTATCACTAAATGACCATTTCTCACAATGCCTGCCCTCCTTATGTCCCCTGCCTCTCCCAAAACATAGCATAGTGGGCCCATGAGCATGGGCTTGGAAATCAGATACCCCTGGGTTTGCTTCTATTGGCCGTGTGATTTTGGGCATGTTTCTAACTTCTGTCATCCTCATCTATAAAATAGGGATGATATGTAGAATATACTAGAAGGATTAAAATAAGTAAAGTTATAATTATGGTAGGCACTCAATAAATGGTTAGTGTTGATATTACTGCTGTGGCTGTGGCTTAAGTTTGGTATAAGTTCTTCCTCCAGAATCAGCTAGCCCGAGTGCAGTAGGAATGCAGAGCATGTAAGAGTTAAAAGGACCCTAGCATCCATTTAGTTCAACTTCTTCATTTGGGAAGGAACCTGATGTTCAGAGGAGGTTAATTGGCTTGTCCAAGGTTATTTGCCTGAATAGTTCCAACCTTCAAATAAGGAAGTTAATTAGCTGAAGCAGTAGAAAAAGCTTTGGCTTTGGAGTCAGACATATGTGAATTTGTTTTCTACTTGCCAGCTTGGAGGTCTTAGACTGGTAACTCGACCTGATTGTGCCTCATTTCCTTATCTTTGGCATTGAGATAGTAGAGCCAGTCTCCCAGAATTGTGTAGAGGACTTAACGGGCTAGTATAGATCAGGTACCCAGTGGGCACGAATTGCTTGGTTCCCCTCACATCACTAGAACATCCCAGGGCAGGTTAGAACAGGACAGACCAGTAGAAGGAACTGAGTGCTAAATGGAGCTTAAAAACACAATGGGTTTTGCCTAAAAGTTGAAATTGGGACATTGAGAAATAACTTTTGCTTATTAATCTGCAAATGCCCACTTTACAGCGAAGTTTGACACATTAATCAGACAGGAGTTCTTTCTGGTGAAGCTGAGAGTAAAGATTAAGCTGATCTGTGGTCTGACCTAGGACTCTAAATGAGGGAGAATGAAGACAGCTGGGGGCTGGAGTGGAGGAGAGTAGTCAGGGAAGATAATCCTGACAGTTTTAAACTGACCTTCTAGAATATCTTCCAAAACAATTTTGAAAGCACCCTGGTTTCTAGACACAAATTATGTTTTGAATTGGTAACACAAAGTGGAGGGTGGCTTTGAGATGGGTGGCCATTTTTCAGATGCAATGGTTTTGGAATAAGAAGCACAGGCAAATTTTGCAATGAAAAGTGAGCTCTGGTGTTCCAAGATGAATATGGAGAAGGACACAGACACTCCACAGCAGCTCAGCCCCTGAGTGATCTAATTACAGGTTTTGAAATGGACCTAGAGGCAGAATTTGGAAACCTAAAATGGAAAGGCAGAGGAGAAGCAATTTGTCAACTAGAAAAATGACTGACTGTAAAAGTCCTCTGGGGAGAAGAGGGTTTGGAAAAATGCTGTGTAAGCCATTTCTAAATGCCCCAGGGGAATTACAATGCACTTTTCTAGGAATAATTAGGGTGATGTTGATTGAGTCTGAGAGAGGACTATAGCACTGTGCCTGTAATTCACCCAGATGCTGGGTGACCTGTGGAATGGAGTGTAGTGATTAGTACCATTAGCAGAAGCAAAGTATATGGCCCTGTTTAACAAACAAACAAACGAACAAACACAGAAGAGAAGTTTGTTCTGAATTATAAACTTCTTAAGTACTGGGCCTAAGTTTTTGTCACCTTGTAGTCCTAGTCCCTGCCTAGGGAATGCATTCAATAAATATTAAATTAATGAACTAATGACCTGGATGCCTTATAAGATAATGAGTTTCCCAGCATACAGGTATTCAAACAGTAATCCCTCAGCAGGAACTGTATAGATGGTTTCAGGATCTTTTGGAAGTAACTGATAATCATTAGGATTCTTAACAACCCTAAGGTTCTGGGCCTCTAGCAGAGTACAGTAATTCTCTGTGACAGTCAGATCTGATTCGAACATTGGGGTCCCAAGTAATGATCATAAAGATTTTCAGGGAACTCCGGAAAAGAATGGATGAACATAGGAAAATACAACAATCCAAAAATCTATGGGATGCAGTGAAAGCAGTTCTAAGAGGAAAGTTTTTAGCAATACAAGCCTACCTCAAGAAACAAGAAAAATCTCAAATAAACAATCTAACCTTACATCTAAAGGAACTAGAGAAAGAAGAACAAACAAAACCCAAAGTTAGTAGAAGGAAAGAAATCATAAAGATCACAGCAGAAATAAATGAAATAGAAACAAAGAAAACAATAGCAAAGATCAATAAAACTAAAAGCTGGTTCTTTGAGAAGAGAAACAAAATTGATAAACCATTAGCCAGACTCATCAAGAAACAGAGGGAGAGGACTCAAATCAATAAAATTAGAAATGAAAACGGAGAAGTTACAACAGACACCGCAGAAATACAGAGCATCCTAAGAGACTACTACAAGCAACTCTATGCCAATAAAATGGACAACCTGGAAGAAATGGACAAATTCTTTGAAAGGTACACCTTCCAAGACTGAACCAGGAAGAAATAGAAAATATGAACAGACCAATCACAAGTAATGAAATTGAAACTGTGATTAAAAATCTTCCAACAAACAGAAGTCCAGGACCAGGTGGCTTCACAGGTGAATTCTATCAAACATTTAGAGAAGAGCAAACACCCATCCTTCTCAAACTCTTCCAAAAAATTGCAGAGGAAGAAACACCTGAAAACTCATTCTATGAGGCCACCATCACCCTGATACCAAAACCATACAAAGATACTACAAAAAAAGAAAATTACAGACCAATATCAGTGATGAATATAGATGCAAAAATCCTCAACAAAATACTAGCAAACAGAATCCAACAATACATTAAAAGGATCATACACCACAGTCAAGTGGGATTTATCCCAGGGATGCAAAGATTCTTCAATATATGAAAATCAATCAATGTGATACACCATATTAACAAATTGAAGAATAAAAACCATATGATCATCTCAATAGATGCAGAAAAATCTTTTGACAAAATTCAGCACCCACTTATGATAAAAACTCTCCAAAAAGAGGGCATAGAGGGAACCTACCTCAACATAATAAAGGCCATATACGACAAACCTACAGCAAACATTGCTCTCAATGGTGAAAAACTGAAAGCATTTCCTCTAAGATCAGGAACAAGACAAGGATATCCACTCTCACCACTATTTTTCAACATAGTTTTGGAAGTCCTAGCCATGGCAATCAGAGAAGAAAAAGAAATGAAAGGAATACAAATTGGAAAAGAAGAAGTAAAACTGTCACTGTTTGCACATGACATGATACTATCCATAGAGAATGCTAAAGATGCCACCCGAAAACTACTAGAGCTAATCAATGAATTTGGTAAAGTTGCAGGATACAAAATTAATGTATAGAAATCTCTTGCATTCTTATACACTAACAATGAAAGATCAGAAAGAGAAATTAAGGAAACACTCCCATTTACCATTGCAACAAAAAGAATAAAATACCTAGGAATAAACCTACCTAGGGAGACAAAAGACCTGTATGCAGAAAACTATAAGACACTGATGAAAGAAACTAAAGATGATACCAACAGATGGAGAGATATACCATGTTCTTGGATTGGAAGAATCAGTATTGTGAAAATGACTATACTACCCAAAGCAATCTACAGATTCAATGCAATCCCTATCAAATTACCAATGACATTTTTTACAGAACTAGAACAAAAAATCTTAACATTTGTATGGAGACACAAAAGACCCCGAATAGCCAAAGCAGTATTGAGGGAAAAAAATGGAACTGGAGGAATCAGACTCCCTGACTTCAGGCTATACTACAAAGCTACAGTAATCAAGACAATATGGTACTGGCACAAGAACAGAAACATAGATCAATGGAACAAAATAGAAAGCCCAGAGATAAACACACACACCTATGGTCAACTAATCTATGACAAAGGAGGCAAGGGTATACAATGGAGAAAAGACAGTCTCTTCCATAGGTGATGCTGGGGAAACTGGACAGCTACATATAAAAGAATGAAATTAGAGCACTCCCTAACACGATACACAAAAATAAACTCAAAATGAATTAGAGACCTAAATGTAAAACTGGAAACTATAAAACTCTTAGAGGAAAACCTAGGAAGAACAGTCTTTGACATAAATCACAGCAAGATCTTTTTGATCCACCTCCTAGAGTAATGGAAATAAAAACAAAAATAAACAAATGGGGCCTAATGAAACTTCAAAGCTTTTGCACAGCAAAGGAAACCATAAACAAGACAAAAAGACAACCCTCAGAATGGGAGGAAATATTTGCAAATGAATCAACAAAGGATTAAGGACAAAGGACAAAGGATTAATCTCCAAAATATATAAACAGATCACGCAGCTCAGTATTAAAAAAACAAACAACCCAATCCAAAAATGGGCAGAAGACCTAAATAGACATTTCTCCAAAGAAGACATACAGATGCCCAAGAAGCACATTAAAAGCTGCTCAACATCACTAATTATTAGAGAAATGAAAATGAAAACTACAATGAGGTATCACCTCACACCAGTTAGAATGGGCATCATCAGAAAATCTACAAACAACAAATGCCGGAGAGGGTGTGGAGAAAAGGGAACCCTCTTGTACTGTTGGTGGGAATGTAAATTTTTTTTTTTTTTTTTTTTTTTTTTTTTGCGGTACACGGGCCTCTCACCACTGGGGCCCCTCCCGCCACGGAGCACAGGCTCCAGACGCGCAGGCTCAGTGGCCACGACCCACGGGCCCAGCCACTCCGCAGCATGTGGGATTCTCCCGGACCGGGGCATGAACCCGCGTCCCCTGCATTGGCAGGCAGACCCCCAACCACTGCGCCACCAGGGAAGCCCCGGGAATGTAAATTGATACAGTCACTATGGAGAACAGTATGGAGGTTCCTTAAAATCTAAAAATAGAATTACCATATGATCCAGCAATCCCACTACTGGGCACATGCCCAGAGAAAACCATAATTCAAAAAGACACACGCACCCCAGTGTTCATTGCAGCACCATTTACAACAGCCAGGTTTCACATTCTAAGTTAGCAAGAGTATAGGTTTGCAGAAATTCACAACTACCAGAGATAAATCGACTCCTTTATGGGCCCAGTCATTCCACCTGTTTGAAAATGAGCAGATATCTAACTACAGAAAGCTACAAAACAAGATAGAATGAGCCTACAAAGGAAGACACATTCTCCCTGCTGCAGAGGAAATGTTAGAGATGGGGTTGGTTACTTTCCAGGTGGTCTTGATACCACATTCCTGGGCGTGGCTTAAGTTCAATTTTGTTTATTTTACTTGCCTATCTTCCACTCTGCAATTATTGACTGTTTCTGACCATTGTACTTGGCAATACATGAGCTGCCACACATCATGATGAGTTCTCCTCCCTGTCAGTGCTCAAGCCACAGTTGGACCACTGCCTCTCAGGGCTATTGTAGACAACATGGCGCAGAGGGTGGCAATTAGAACACTGGGGGTACATGAGATGATTTTAGGTGGCACAGGGAATAACCTTTTATTGGCTAAGTTCTTATTTTAGCATGAATTTAAAAGATATTAGTTTTCCACTTATGGTAGTAATATAACATTTTATCTTAAAATACATTTAAGAAAAGTCATGTAGGTGGAACTTGAATGCATAAACTTTGGGGATGTCTTGTGGTAACAGAAATTCCTGTAGGGCTTCCCTGGTGGCGCAGTGGTTGGGAGTCCGCCTGCCGATGCAGGGGACACGGGTTCGTGCCCCTATCCCGGAAGATCCCACATGCCGCGCAGCGGCTGGGCCCGCGAGCCATGGCCGCGGAGCCTGTGTGTCCGGAGCCTGTGCTCCGCAACGGGAGAGGCCACAGCAGTGAGAGGCCCGCGTACAGCAAAAAAAAAAAAAAAAAAAAAAAAAAATTCCTGTAGTGGGAGAACTTCATATACAAGATCTCTAAAGTTCTTTCAGCTTTAAGATGCTCTGATTCCATGAGCATCAATGGTATTGACTCCCTTTCTTCCAGAAATTAACCACTTATTTGAGGTGACAGGAAATGCATCTGAAAAGCTACCCAGTGAGCTAAGGCTGCATGTATTAATATGTCCCATTTGTTCACTCCACAACAGTCACACCAGCTCCCTTGCTATTCCTGCTCCACCAAAGATCTTTCTGCCTCATAAACTCATATTACATTATTGGCCCTTTGAAAAGGAAGGTTCTTCCCCAAGACATTTGAACGGCACCTCCTCAGCAAGGTCTTCCCTGTCTCTCAATATTGGCCCCTCTACCAGTCCTCACTCTTACCCTACTTTATTGTTCATTTCTCATCTGTTTCTTTCCTCATGGACTGCAGCTCCACTGATCATAAAAATTCTTATTCATCACTGTACCCCCAACATCTAAAACAACTCCTAGCTCATAGTAGGTATTCAGCGTCTACTATGCTAATACTAACCTTATTCATTTGTAGAATTAAAGTTTGCAATTGAATAATAGAAAAATGTGTACCTTAGAATTTCAGAAAAGAGAGAAAAAATTGGTGCAGCATGTCATGGAAAGCTTCATGGAGAAGATGCCAAGCTAATTGAACAGTGAAGAGAGGACAGTATTTGCATAGACAAAGGGGATTGGGAACATGATGGAGAGAGGAAGGCTGGGAAGCTAAGAGGACTGGCCAGGCCTGGGCACAGGGTGTTGAGGGGGACAGGGGTGGCCAGGGTGAGGTTTTAATTGAGGGGAAACAGTGTGATGTAACTGCCTTGATTCAGGTCCAGGTGTTTGAGTTTTATTCCGGAGACAGCAAAGAGCTATGGAAAGTTTTTGATCAAGGAATGAAGTGAAACGGGGCTTCAAATTCAAACTAAGTTTCATTGGATTTTGAATATTTAGATGGCAAAAACCTGGCCAAGTGAAGCCAGAGGAGTCAGAGAGAAAGGGCCCAGGAGCCAAACTGGTAAAGACGACAAAAGAGGAAGCAGCTCCTTAGAAGACCCCTAAAAACTTCCCAAGAACTTGGAGTGTGAGGGTTGTTTTTTTGCTTCAGCAAATTAAGCTTCCTAAGACCTTGTATGCTGTGTTGCTAGATGCTATTAGGACTTTCAACCTCTGCCTCAACCACAAACTAAATAGTGCAATTCCAACCTTCATGGTAGCTCTGCGCCGTGTAGAGACTGCTTTTGTTTCCTGGAGGTAGAGCCCCCAGTGCCGATGGAATATTGACTTGTGCCTGCAGCACCTCCCTTTTGTCCTTTCTGGGCACCATGCACTCTCTTGCCAGTTCAGCCAGGAGTGTGGGGCTTGATTATTTCTAGCATAAGGTCAGGCTTCTGCATTTGTGGAAACCAAGGAAGTCCAACTGAGCTGCAAGAAATGGAGTTAACCCAATTTCCCTGGCATCTGGATCGCAGCTGAATTACAAAACATTCTCCAATCGCAGCAGCATCTTATCCAGGAGGAGGTAGATAAGTTGAAGAAGGTCCCTTTGATCAGACTCAGAATGCCACTCATAATCTGCCTTTTGGGATACAAAGCTTTACTTTTTTGTACTTTGAATATATCCCACTAAAGATATATAGCTAGAGTAATTGTGTTCCAAAGTTACATGAAATAATTCTTTGTGTGGTTTTATTATCAGTTTCATTGGTAGTTAATGGTTTCTGATGGTATTCAATTTTTGGGTTTGTTTTTCTACACTCTTTTTGATTTAATTTTATTCTTTTATTATATAAAACATTTGCAAGTTTCAAAGGCCAAAGCTTAAAAAGGTATGCTTCTAGTTGTCTTCTCGCCATCCCAACCCCTTCCACCTTGTAGCCACACACACCCTAAAGGAAATCACTTTCATTAGTTTCTGGTTTACCCATTCTGAATTTCTTTTTTGCAAAAATAAATGTTTTTAAAAATTCATACATATATGCATAAATGTTACTAGATTTCCCAGGGCTTCCTTAACAAACTACCACAAAACTGGGAAGCTTAAAACAACAGATATTTATTGTCTCATTTCTAGAGGTTAGAAGTCCAAAGTCAAGGTGTTGGCAGAGCTGTGCTCCTTCTGAAACCTGTAGGAGAGGATCCTTGCCTTGTCTAGCTTCTGGAGTTTGCCTGCAATCCTTGGTGTTCCTTAGCTTGTAGATGCATCACTCCAATCTTTGCCTCTGATGTCACATGGTTATCTTTTCCATATGTGTCTCTGCTTCCTCTTGTATAAGGACACAGCCATATTGGATTAAGCGTCCACCCTACTCCAGTATGACATCATTTAACCTAATTACATCTACAAGGACCCTATTGCCAAATAAGGTCACATTCAGAGGTATTGGGGATTAGGACAGATCTTTTTGAGAGACATAATTCAATTTATAACACTAGATATATTCTCTTTTTTAAAATTTTCTGAACCTAATTTCTTTTTTTATTGAAGTGTAGTTCATGTACAATATTATATATGTTACAGGTGTACAATATAGTGATTCACAATTTTTAAAGTTTATACTCCATTTATAGTTATTACAAAATATTGGCTGTATTCCCTGAGTTGTAAAATATATCCTTGTAGTTTATTTTATACATAATAGTTTGTGCTTCCTAAACACCTACCCCTGTATTGCCCCTTCTCCCTTCCCTCCCCCCACTGGTAACCACTAGTTTTTTCTCTATATCTGTGAGTCTGTTTCTTTTTTGCTATATTCACTAGTTTGTTGTATTTTTTAGATTCTACCTATAAGTGATACCATACAGTATTTGTCTTTCTATGTCTGACATTTCACTTAGCATAATACCCTCCAAGTCCATCCATGTTGCTGCAAATGGCAAAATTTCAGTCTTTTTATTGCTGAGTAGTATTCCATTGTGTGTGTGTGTGTGTGTGTACATGTATACTTTTTTTAATCTATTCATCTGTTGTTGGACATTTAGGTTTCTTCCATATCTTGGCAATTGTATATAATGCTGCTATGAACATTAGGGTGCATATATCTTTTCAAATTAGTGTTTTCATTTTCTTCAGATATACACCCAGGAGTAGAATTGCTGGTATTTCTAATTTTAGTTATTTGAGGAAACTCCATATTGTTTTCCTCAATGGAAATTAACAATATTAAGACTTCCAATTCATGGTCACAGAATAGCTTAACTTTAGGTGTGGGTTTTATGTTTTATTATGTTGAAGTTCTATCAATTTCTATGTTATTTGGAGTTTTCATCAGGAATGGGTGTTGAATTTTGTCAAAAGTCTTTTTAATAATCTACAGAGATGCTAAAATAATATTTAGCTTATAACAAATAGTATAATGAATTATATTAATGGATTTCATAATATTGAACCATCCTTGCATTTATCCTATCATTTTTATATTCCTGAAAGAAGCTCCACCTGATAAATATGTATTGTTTTCTTAATGTGCTAAAAGATTCTGTTCACTAATACTTTATTTCAGGATTTTTGCATTAGTTCAGGTATAGGTATATAGAATTTGGACTTTTTTCTCTATGCTGGCATTTAAGTAGCACTGAGAATTCCTGGTCTTTGTTTTTTGTTTTTCCTCCCTTGTTTTCTTTGGGTTTCACTAAGAACTCCTTCTTAAATTAAGGCTTCGTCTTACAGCTCTCTCAGCTGTACTCCACTATTATATTGGAGCCCTGTTGATGTGGTGGTGAGGTGTTGGAGAGGATAAGTGTTCTATAATCTTATGATTAACAGGCCTGAGTCCCTGGGCTCTGCCCTTCGGAAATGTGTCTCATCATTTTTTTTCTTTTCCTCAGACAGAAAGGGTAGAGAGTGCTGGAGCTTACCCTCTCTCCCAGTAAGATAAGTTTCTGGGAAAGAAGTTTCCCCTGGAGGGCAGAACTTTGGTCTGGAGAATGCTCTCTGGGCATATTTCAAAATGTTTTCTTTCACTCTGGGCACATTTTTATTTTTTTAATAAATTTATTTTATTTATTTATTTTTGGCTGTGTTGGGTCTTCGTTGTGGTGGTGGGGCTTCTCACTGCAGTGGCCTCTCTTGTTGCAGAGCATGGGCTGTAAGCGCGCGGGCTTCAGTCATTGTGGCTCGTGGGCTGTAGAATGCAGGCTCAGTAGTTGTGGTGCACGGGCTTGGTTGTTCCGCGGCATGTGGGATCTTCCCAGACCAGGGCTCGAACCCTGCATTGGTAGTTGGATTTTTTTTTTTTTTTTTTTGCGGTATGCGAGCCTCTCACTGTTGTGGCCTCTCCCAATGCGGAGCGCAGGCTCAGCGGCCGTGGCTCACAGGCCCAGCTGCTCTGCGGCATGTGGGATCCTCCCGGACCGGGGCACGAACCTGTGTCCCCTGCATCGGCAGGCGGACTCTGAACCATTGCGCCACCAGGGAAGCCCGGCAGTTGGATTCTTAACCATTGCGCCAACAGGGAAGCCCTGGGCACATCTTTAAATGGTTATTTTTCCCTTCCCCCTGCTAGAAACCCAAGGATATTTTTCGTCAGTCTTCAATGTGAGAACCTGGAGGTATAAATCTCTCAAAAGTGTGGAATCCTCCCTAAGCCTGGGCCCCTAGGAATGTTTAACTCTCCAGCTAGTCTATGCTCAGCCCCCAGCAATTAGTCAAAATTACCATTAAATGTTTCTACCAGTTAATGGCTTGAATGACTTTGATCTTGGGTGTGATATCTGTACTTGCATGTCTCTCCAAATTACAGGTTGGACGTTTGCCCTATGACTTCAATTCTTTGATGGATCTAAGAAAATTCATTGATTTTTAGTTTGTGCATTCAGCATTTTTCCTTGTTGTAAGGAGGGGCGTAACAGCTCTTTACATGTTGGAGCTAAACTAGAAATAAAGTGTTGGTAAAAATTCTCCTGTGAAATAATCCGGGTCTTGTGCTTTTTTTGTAGGGTAATGTCTTGATAACTTTATTTCTTTCTCCTATGGAAATGTGTCTGCTTAAGGTTTCTCTCTTTATGCAGGTCAATTTGGGAAAGAGTATTTTCCTAAGAAATTATCTGTGTTATTGGGATTTCCAAATTTATTTGCACAGACTTTTTCAAGTTAATGTCATTTTTTTAAAGTTTCCCGTTTAATTTTTTATAGTATGCTTTCTCATTTTTTATTGGATCAGCTAATGGTTTACCTATTTCATTTACTTTTTTAAGAACCAGCATTATTAATTTATTAGTTTTACTTATTTTCTATTTTTGACTCATTAATTTTTGCTCTTATCTTTACTATTTTATTCCATCTGCTTTCTTTCAGCTAATGTTGTTGATTTTTTCTTGAGGTAAGCTTTATTTATATATGTTAGAATTAAATCTTATATGAATGTCCATGTCCAAACCCACAGAATGTACAACATCAAGAATGAATCCTAATGTAACCTGTGGACTTTGGGTGATAATGATGTGTTCGTGTAGGTTCATCAGTTGTACGAAATGTAGTACTCTGGGATGTTGATAATGCAAAAGGCTATGCGTGAGCGGGGACAGAGGTATATGGAAAATCTCTGTACCTTCCCCTTATTTTTGCTGTGAACCTAAAACTTCTCTAAAAAAATTGTCTTTAAATATGAAAAAAAAAGTGTGGGGAGGGACGTACGTGTGTCAACGTCTGGCATCTGCTTTCTCTTAAACATCAAGTTTCTAAAATTAATTCATATTATTGTGTGGAGTGGAAATTTTTATTTTTCATGCAGTATAGTAGTCCAAGGTATGACTACACTACAATATATTTATTCATTTTCCTGCCATAAGACATTTTGGCTATTACAGACAATACTGATATGAATGTTCTTGTAACATGGCCCCTGGTACACAAGTGCATAAGGGTTTCTGGGGCATATAGTTAGGAATGGATTGCTGAGTCATAAGGTGTGGGAAACTGTTCCCAAAGTGGTTGTATCAATTTAAACTGTCACCAGCAGTGTCTAAACTTTTCCTTTGTTCTACATTCCCATCAACACTTGGCATTAACATACATCTTAATTTTTGCCAACCTAGTAGGTGTATATGGTATTTCATTGTTTTCTTAATTAGCATTTATTTATTTGCTAGTGTTGTTGAACATGTTGTCAGATGTTTATATGATATTGCATTTTTTTAATGGAAATGCCTGTTCATGTCTGATGCCCATTTTTCTGTTGGGTTATATTTTTTATATTGCTTTATCTTATGTTTTCTGGATTCTAATATTTTGTCAATTAGATGAGTTACAAATATCTTCACTCAGATTATAACTTGTCTTTTCCTTTATGATGTAATTTGATAACAAATTTTTTAAATTTTAAGGTAATTGAATTTAGAAATCCTTTCTTTTCTGGTTAGCAAGTTTTGTGTTTTAGTTAGGAAATGTTTCCTTCCACTGAGTTCACAAAGATTCTTCTATATTTCTTCTAAAAATTTTGCGATTCTCTCTTTCACATTTAAATTTTTATGTGTATCCATATTGAAGTATTTAATCTACTAAGAATTGATTTTTTTGGTGTGTAGAGTGTGAGATAATGCTCCAACTTTGTCATTTTTCCATATGAATAGCTAATCATCCCAATTTGTTTACTGAATAATCCATCATCTCCCCTATGATAAGCCATGCCTATTCTCTCATAAATCAGGATTCTATATATTCGTGGCTGTTTTTTTTTATTTTTATTTTATTACTTTGATCAATTTGTCTATTTTCATAAAGAAAAAAACTGTTTTAGCTATATAATTTATAGTAAGTGTTGATATCTCATAGTCCATCTACATTATAGTACTTTTCACAAATGTTTTGGCTATTCTCCCTCTACTTTTCCATATAGATTTTCAAATAGCCTACCAAGTGTCAAATAGATAAAAATCCTCTTAGTATTTTGACTTGAATTTCACTAATGCCCCAAATAATACTTACTGAAACAAGATAGATATTTGTTTCTTGGACAGTGTGAAAGGAATCTAAAGTAGGTAGCCTAGGGATAACTTTCTGTTCTAACTTCCAAGCAAGTGACTTCCATCCTCAAGGTCAATTTAAAGTTCATGATGGCTATGACAACCCCAACCACCATGCCTATGGCTGCCCTCCCATAAGGCCCACAACACACTTATGCTTACATGTCATTGGCCAGGACTCAGTAACATGGACTACTAGCTGCAAGGAAGACATAGAAATATAGTCCTTTGGCTCAGTAAACTGCTGCCTAGAACAAAATTAGTTTTTTCACTAAAGAAAAAGGGGGAGAATGGCAAGTGTCAGGTCTAAATGATGAACTAGAATAGAGCCATTTAAAAGGTTGATCTCAAAGAAGTTTCTTAGTGGGTAAAACAAAATAAAGCTTTAAGACCATCTCATATTCTCCCAAGACCCAATAGGAAGAAGTCCTAGTCTAGGAGAGCCGTTAAGGATTAGGGTTAGGGCTAAGTTAGGGTTAGGTTAGGTTCTTCTTTACTGAAGGCAGAGAAATGGGGTGACTTTGTTCTGAGAGCCTGCAGGGCACCAAGAAAACAGGAAAAAAACACTTTCCCTCTAATATTAATCAGAATACCAAACTCTATGTACAGTATTATTTACATAGTAATGTATGTATAAATACATTGCATACAAATACTGTGTGTATAAATACTATGTAGAGTATTGCTTATATAACATGTACAGTAGCGTGTTTCAGTTATGTATAAACACACATCCAGTTTTAAAAAACTGGAAAAAATATTCAGTGTTAACAACGGTTATCAACATTTACCTTCTGGGTGGTAAGATTATGTTTAACTTTATTTTTACCATTTATGATTTTCCTTTTTTTCCCGATTTTTACTTCAAAACTTTAGTATTATTTTTATATTTTAAAGAATCTTATTGTAGAAGGAAAAAAAACAAGTAAAGGAATGAAAACAGGAAAGAAGGCAGGTGGTGGATTTGAACAGTAATTTACCATTGAATCCTGAGTGTCATTCAGCAGATATTGACTGAACATCTGTATGTATCAAGGGCTGTTGTAAGTTTCCAGGATGTATAAATCTCTGTTCCATGGAGCTTATATTCCAGTAGGAAGGGGAGGCAGAGGGGGTATCAGACAATCACAGTAACTATAATAAATTTGTCAATTATCTCATATATTAGGAGGTGATACGTACTGTGGAAAAAAATGGAGCTGTGTAAGGAAGATAGGGAATGTAACATAGAGGTAGCAGAGCAGCGCAGTTTGTGATTTTAAATAAGGTGGTCAAGGTAGGCCTTATTGAAACATAGGGCAGACAGACATAGACAAAGGAGGTGAGGCAGTGAGTCTTGCAGATGTCTGGGAGATATCTGGTGCAAAGACCCCAGGGCAGAACCACACCCAGTGTATTTAAGGACCAGCAAGGAGGCCAGTGTGGCTGAAATGGAGTTGAACAAGGAGATCCCAATAGGAAACTGGAGGTTTGTTGTTTTTTGACACAGGCACCTGAAACGTAAGAGAGCCTGCCAAGGGTTGCCAAGCCTGTTGACCACTGTCTGCTCCCACCAATCTTCATGGAAAGAGAAAATACAGCACAAAGACATTTGTGGGTGCATCTCAGCTGGCTGCAAAATCATGAACAGGAAATGGGCATTTGAGGGGCAATGAAGATCATTTAAGCTCATATTTCAGTTGAAAGTAATAACCTTGGAAGAGAAAAGGAGATATTGGAAGGGAACTGCTAGCTTCATAAACGAGTTGAAAAACAGGTTTGATTTTCCTGGACCATGGCTTATAATAATAGAGCGATGGACTCTTGGCAAGAGACAGAACAGGAAGGGAGAGTTTGACAGGTAGTTCATAAACTGACCAAGAGTGTTTTCCATTAACATTTGATGAGGAGGGAGAAAAAGATTCAGATAAAACTGAAGACTCAGGTGTTAAATGCAAAGAACAGTGGTGAAGATTCCCAGCTGATCTCAGGAGAAAACAAGAAGATAAAGATGTGGCAGCAAAACATATGATCTCAGATATGAGCTAAGCATAGATAATAAAAGCGAATGTGATAATTCATATCAAAAGGAAATCATGCTTTTAAAAAGAAGTACTTGGCTTTTTAAAAAGTGACTCTAGGCTAGAGCATATTCTCTGCCATGTTAAGGCGTGCATCATGTGATAGCATCCACCACCCAAAAGAAGGACAACTAATTGAAGGGTGGAAAAATTACAACATATAATAGAATTATTTACATTTAGGGACATTTGTAAAGCAGAATAGACACTTTTGGATGAGGATTAAAGAATAGAGAAATGGAATGATCAAACTGTGGGAGCATGTAAGGATGTGGAGGACATTTTGCAAATCAGATTAGAAAACTAACGTAATAAGAGACCATAGCAATAGAGAAGGAAATCTATCTGAACACCGGGAAGACTTATACTCCAAAAGCAAGGATCTGGTAAATTCTTTCCTTCTTGAAGAAAGCAGAAGAACATTTTGAGGAAATGACACTCCAGATGCAATCCTAATGTACAAGGATAATGCAAATAACAATAGCTTACATTTGTTGAGCCCTTAACATCATTTATTGGGTGTTCACTATGTGTCAAGCATTACTTCCTTTAATGTTCTCACAGCCTATGAAACTATCCCCATTTCACACATGAGGAAACTGAGCACTAAAGAAGTTAATGAGTACAAGGTTACTTAGCTAGCAATAAAGTACCTGAGAATCCAACCCAGATCTACCTGACTCCGAAACCCATATTGTTAACCAGGCCTCTTAAGATTGGTGAAAAGTAACCATGCCATTTTAAAGACCATATAGTTAAGAAAGAGAAGTCTAGGAAGAATCAGCCTTGCACATTAAGCCTTAGGAAAGTGGGTATGATAAAATAAACAGAAAAGAGAGGATGATCCTGTGGCTAATGACTCTAGAAGATGGAACATGTCAAGGGACTTGGAAGATTATTTAAAAATAACATTTTTATTAATACAGTCATAAGTCATTCAAGCTGCTGTGCATCTGTGCATGAACATGCCAAAAATAATACATGTAAGTTAACAATTTGGCTGCTCAGGGCACTCAGATGTTATAAACATGACCACAAAAGATGGAACATAAGGCCTCCAAAGACCAATGTCAGAAGAAGCCGAGATTTCAAGAAGCTTAAGGACAGCAAAGATTTTTGTTTCAGTCGTGTTCAGAGCAGGAAGAACCAGAAAAAGTCTAGGCTAACTGCTTGAGGCAGATGGTATAATATTACAAACAGGACTGAAAAGCTGGAAACCAACATGGGATCATTAAGAACAAGTCTCATCAAACTCTCATTTGCTTTTTTGATGGGATTACCAAACAGATAATGTACCGTAGCTTGATCTGAGCAAAATATCTTACCAAAGCTCTCATGGGTAATACTTTCATGGGCAAGATGGGGAAGCTTAAGATGACTTCCTAACTCACTGAGCAACTAAGCCCATAGAGTATAAGTGGACTATGCCGGTCTGAAGGCCAAGCGTGCCTCGATGATCTGTACTCTTAACACCTGAAGATGAAACTTGATCTAAGAGTGCACGTTATCACATTCACAGATAACCTAATGCCTGGTAGACGCCTGATTTGTTCAAAACAGACTCAAGTGGCAGAAATATCTGGCAGGCTGAGGCTAACAAGTTTGATGTATATCTATGTAAATAGCTTGGAGCTAGTTAGTACAGGATGTGAGGGGTTTGACTTTACAGTATTTGCTTGGAAAGGACCTGGGAATATTAATTCACAGAACAAGAAATGGACAAGAACAGAACCTTCCAAAAACCTGCAGTCTTTGGCTGTATTCATAAAAATATGGTGTCGAAATTAAAGAAGAAAGTATTTTCACTGCATCTGTAGTGCCCATTCCCTATTTGGAGAAATGTTTTTTAATTCAAAAAACCAAATTATAAAATGATCTTTAACGGATATAAAAGGAATTGTTGATAGCAAAAGTCAACTCTGGGATCTTAGGATCAGAAAACATATTACAGAAAAAATATAAATAATTAGCTCTAAAAAAAGTAGGAATTCTAATACTGAAAAAGCTGAGTTCCTTGGAGACTCACTCTATCACGTTGCCCTGGGTGTAGGCTCTGTTGTATCTATCACCATCTGAAATCATCCTGCTTCTTTATTGTCTATTTCCCCTTCATATTTTCCTCTTTTTTTGGCCGCACCATGTGGCATACGGAATCTTAGTTCCCCGACCAGGGATCAAACCCACGTCCCCTGCATTGGAAGCATGGAGTCTTAACTGCTGGACCGCCAGGGAAGTCCCAATGGTTCACTGTTTTATCTACAGCACCTAGAACAGTGCCTGACACATAGTAGACACCAAGGGAAAGAATGGGATTGACTCTACCCAAGTCACAGACAGCCTCCCTTGGGTCCGGTGGATGGGAACAAACTGGTATCTGGGGCCCACATTTCTCCAGCAGGGGATGGGGGAGGGGCAGTTCTTTAGAAGAGGCTCTGGGGATAAAACCCTTAAACATCTCACTATATGCAGAGGGACATGTAGCTTGAGCTGACAGTTTTTGCTGACCCCTCTGAGGCTTCAGGCATGTCTGGACATGTCCAGGGAAACGGTGGGACATGCTGGGTAGAAGTCAAATTTGCACAGAGTCTAAAGAGCCCTCTGGGTGAAACAAACAAACAAATAAACAATCTGAGGCTGTGCCCCCTGGGTGACTTTCAATCTGTCTGGGAGGGTCTGGTGATTTGGTGGGGTAGTCAGTTAAAAGTTTACTTTCTGATGAAGATGTGGAGAAACTGGATTCCTCCCACATTGCTAGTGGTGACAGACAATGGTCCCACAACTCTAGAAAACTATGTGGCAACTTCTTATAACATGAAACGTGCAACTACCATACAACCTAGCAATTGCACTGCTGGGCATTTGTCCCAGAGAAATGATATTTTTATTCGCATAAAAACCTATAAAGAGCAGTTTTATTCATAATAATCAAAACCTGGAAACAACTCAGATGTCTTTCAGTAGGTGACTAGATAAACAAACTATGGCACATCTGCACCATGGAATACTGCTCAGCCATGAAAAGGAATGAACTATTGATAAAAGAACTTCAGTGAATCTCCAGATAAGGGACTTACACTGAGTGAAGAAAAGTCAATTCCAAAAAGGCACATGCTGTATTATTCCATTTATATAATATTCTCAAAATGACAAAATTATAGGAATGGAGAACAGATTGCCAGAGATCAGGGATGGGGGAAGGAGGTGGGGTTGGCTATGCCAGAGTGATATGAGGGATTCTTGTGGTGGATGTGGAAATTTTCTGTGTCTGGCTGTGTTGATGTCAATTCTGACTGTGATATTGTACCATTGTTTTACAAGATGGGGGAAACGAAGTAGATGGTACACAGGATCTCTCCATATTATTTATTACAACTGCAAATGAATCTACAGTCGTCTCAGAATAAAAATTTAATTAAAACAATGTTTACTTGCAAGTTGGGAAGGTGAGATGGTAGGGAGGTGTGTAGGAGGGGAGTGAATAATCCAGATATGTCTCCCAGGAAAGAACTCATCCTAGATAAACAAAGAACTTGGTGCTATGACCTTGACCTTCCAGAGGGTAAGATTCAACAGAGTAGGAATTGCATCCACCTTATGTCACTGGATCACTTTTGCCCACAACTACAAGCCTGACATATCAGAGGGCTTACGACTAGCGTTCCCATCTATCCAAATAAGAGCACTTAGGTATTGAAGAATGATGGGCTACCCAAATCTGCTTGAGTCTTTAGTTTTGAACAACAAAGGTTTAACTGAAAATGTACTTCACTCCATTTGTTTCCTAAGTTCAGACTGACTGATAGACAGCCCTGTTGTGGAGACACCCAGTGGAATCCAGCAGAGCTCTGTGGCTGTTAAATGCACCTGTCCCAAGGTCACCCCCAGATACATAAAAACTGACATAGCTGCTCAGTTAACCCCTGTATCACACTGCAGTCGTAACAACACTGCTTTGGGAGTCTCTGACACAGCATGATTCCACAAAGAGGGAGGTCCCCTACACTGCCACAGAGCACCAGATACCCTTGACAGCCTGAGGACTTGAAATGAGTACTAGCAGAAACTGGTGGGTCTGATGAAGCTGCAGGAAAGAACACAGCTCCAGAGAGGCGACGACAGTGCTGGGGTGGGTACTGATCCGTGGCCTAGGGTGTTGTGACCTTCCTGGGGTCCAGCCAGAACTGGAACAGTCACCAGCAGCAAAACTTCTGTGAGTGGTCTTCTTGCTGAACGCATGTGAGAAACCTCTTAGGGACTCCCAGAACTTAGGGACTCCCAGAACTAATCAAGGGGGAATTTGCAGGAGACGAAACTCCTGCATACACAGGTATGAGGCAGAAGCAGGTAACTTGGACTATAGACTATTTTTAAAAATTGAAATAACCTTATATCATATTGGTCCTGATTTTCATGAGGGAGCTGGATTTGGGGTCAGAAGACCTCAACCCCCAGCTTCAGATTTAATTTCTTAAACTGGTATCCTAGTGTCTGCTCTGCCGCTTGATAAGGCTGTTATTCTGAGAATTATATGAAATGATATATATGAGAAAGCTTGTAACATTGTCAAGCACTGTATGCATGCAATATTTAGTATCATTATTTTAAGAGTGCTTTGTCATCTCCACTGTAACTTTCTGTCATCTCATCTTCTAGAAGCTGCATAATTTCTTAGCCCCCTTTTTGTGCCCCCTATAAAATACCGTGGTATTTCAGGTCCTTGTGACCTAAGACTATTTGAAGTGTGAGTCTGTGGCGGTCTTTGTCTGACATCATTTAAAAGTTGTCCTGGGACCAGAATCTTCTGCAGTTCCCTGCACCCCTGCCCAGGGCTCTGCTGAAGGTGTGGTCGTGGGTGTTGGCTGAATGTGAAGGCAGAGGATCCAATTACCCAAAGGCTAGGAATTTGAAAATGTGTTCCAGGATTAGGCTTCTAATTGTCTAATTTATAACATTTTACAAGACCCAAAACCTGAAAATAAAGGGATGGTAGTGAATCCTGGAAACGAGGGAGGCGAGAGCCAGGAAGTCATACTCCCTGTGCCTGGCCCCCACCCACTCAGTGGAACCCACAGCTCTGGGAAAGATTTAGTTCCAAGGAAAAGTGGAAAATGCACTCACTGATTCAGAGTCATGGATTGACTCAGCCACTTAAAGCTGTGTGACTCTGGCTTCAAAAGCTACTCTTTTGAAACAGGGATAATACCTGCTCTGCATATCTTGATCAATGGGAACTTTTTTTTTTTCTAATAAAAAAACCTGTTGTGAATTGTAAAGCATGCAAATGCAAAGATTTGTATAGCCCTGGGTCCCCAGACCCCCAAAAAGGAAAGGTCAGCTATAACTGGCTACTGGGATGAAACTTCCACTTAGAGATAGAAACTCTCATCAGTCCTTCAGCTGAAAAAAGGTCTTGTTTGTTTCTGGATCAAGAGACCTTTCAGACACACATTGGAAGCCATAAGCTTTTGTTTTTGCACATAAGCTTCTAAATGGAGTGAAGGAAAATTATAACAACGCATGAAGATATAGATCATTTCATGGAATTAAAAGAAGCATCAATTAAAGGCAAACCCCAGTGTTTCAGATGCTGGGAAGAGGATGAGAGTAGTGCAGTCCATGCAAGGCCAGGCATGTGAGTGAACCATGGCAACCAGAAGCAGGGGCAGAAAAGAGCTGAGAATAGAATGCAAAGAATCCAGCTCTCCAGGTAGCCCAGCTTAGCTGCAGGCTGGGGTTTCTTCATTCATTTATTCACGTGTTCATTCCCCGAGCATCTGCAATATGCTCGATGCGAGAGGTACAGACCTGAATAAGGCAAGGTCTCTGAAACTGAGGCATTCCCAGCAAGAAGGTGTTGCTGCAGAGAAGTCTTGTGAGAAACAGGGAGAGAGCCGCCCGGAAGGTGAGTGTACACATCTGCCCCAGGCTGGCCGAACCCTCTGCTTATGTGCTCCTCCAGCTGCCAGCTGGAATGTGTCCCACAAAGGAATCTGAATGTCCCAGGGCCCGCAGTGACTCACCTGGATGCAAGAGCAGACAGTTACCTTTGCAAACAAGCAGATTTGGGGTTCTTAAGTCATTATTACTTGAGAAACAGGCCACTGGATCTTTGAGGCAGGGTCCCCCAACATATTAAGGAATCTAGAGGTCGTGACCCCTTGCCAAGGTGGAAAGCAGACACCATCGTGGACTTCTAAGGCCCAGGCAGAATTAGACATTTTCTCTTCTGGGCTCCCACAGCCCTGTGCCCACAGCTCTTTTCAGCATTTCTTACAGTGCATGGTAGCCATCCTCACTGCACCAAGAGCTCCACCAGAGAAGGAACAGTAGGGTGCAGTGGTTAGGCACCTGATCTAGGTGGCAGAAAGATCTAGGTTCACACCCTGATTGGGTCCCTTAAAGACTGTGTGATTTTGCTGGGAGAGTGCAATTAGATAACATCTGTAAACGTTTGGACCTATAGTATAACCAATATTTGGTAGCTGTTATTATTTTAATATTATTTAATATATACAAATACTATATTAATGTGCATAATATATAATAATATATTATATATTATTTATGACAAGATAATATTATAATAATATATTAATAACACATACAAATAATAATAGTTGTATCCATCATAATTCAGGGCAGGAAATAGAAATTGCTTTATCTATATTAAATAGGACTTAATTTAATGATTGGAAATGGAGTTTACAAAGGAATAATGTGCTTGTAAAGTTAGTAGAGGGGTTGAAGGAGCCGATTCTAGGCTGGGGCTCCAGAAACAGCTTCCAAAACAACACAGAAATGACCAGTCAGGGGAGTTACCACCTCTGGGGCACCTCGGGAGCTGTGCTAGAATCCTGAAGCTGGGGCTACCTCTGCTACAGTCCCTGCCTCTCAATGCCCAAGAAGCTGGAAAATGGACTCCAGAGCACCACTGGAGAAAACCCTCACATTTCCACAACTTTGGTTGCCAGCAAAAATGGCTAAAAGAGGGTCAACCTAAATAAACCTCAGAGACAATAATCAAGCAAAAAGCTTGATTATTTAGGATCAAAGAATTGCAATTCAGGCACAGAGATTTCGGTAACAACCCAGTGTCCCTAGTGGGGACACTGAGTAAAGTTCAGGGGCTTTTAAAGGCAAAGAAGGGCAGAAGATCTAAATAGACATTTCTCCAAAGAAGACATACAGGTGGCCAAAAGGCACATGAAAAGATGCTCAACATCGCTAATTATTAGAAATGCAAATCAAAACTACAGTGAGGTATCACCTCACTCCAGTCAGAATGGCCATCATCAAAAAGTCTACAAATAATACACCAAGACACATATTAATCAAACTGTCAAAAATTAAACACAAAGAAAGCATATTAAAAGCAGCAAGGCAAAAACAACAAATAACACACAAGGGAATCCCCATCAGGATAACAGCTGATCTCTCAGCAGAAACTCTACAAGCCAGAAGGGAGTGGCAGGACATAATTAAAGTGATGAAGGAGAGAAACCTGCAACCAAGATTACTCTACCCAGCAAGGATCTCATTCAGATTTGATGGAGAAATTAAAACGTTTACAGACAAGCAAAAGCTGAGAGAGTTCAGCACCACCAAACCAGCTCTACAACAAATGCTAAAGGAACTTCTCTAGGCAAGAAGCACAACAGAAGGAATATACCTACAATAACAACCCAAAGCAATTAAGGAAATGGGAATAGGAACATACATATCAATAATTACCTTAAATGTAAATGGACTAAATGCTCCCACCAAAAGACACAGATTGGCTGAATGGATACAAAAACAAGACCCATATATATGCTGTCTACAAGAGACCCACTTCAGACCTCGAGACACATACAGATTGAAAGTAAGGGGATGGAAAAAGATATTCCATGCAAATGGAAATCAAAAGAAAGCTGGAGTAGCAATTCTCATATCAGACAAAATAGACTTTAAAATAAAGACTATTAGAAGAGACAAAGAAGGACACTACATAACGATAAAGGGATCGATCCAAGAAGAAGATATAACAATTGTAAATATTTATGCACCCAACATAGGAGCACCTCAATACATACGGCAAATACTAACAGCCATAAAAGGGGAAATCGACAGTAACACACTCATAGTAGGGGACTTTAACACCCCACTTTCACCAATGGACAGATCATCCAAAATGAAAATAAATAAGGAAACACAAGCTTTAAATGATACATTAAACAAGATGGACTTAGTTGATATTTATAGGACATTCCATCCAAAAACAACAGAATACACATTTTTCTCAAGTGCTCATGGAACATTCTCCAGGATAGATCATATCTTGGGTCACAAATCAAGCCTTGGTAAATTTAGGAAAATTGAAATTGTATCAAGTATCTTTTCCGACCACAATGCTATGAGACTAGACATCAATTACAGGAAAAGATCTGTAAAAAATACAAACACATGGAGGCTAAACAATACACTACTCAATAACGAAGTGATCACTGAAGAAATCAAAGAGGAAATTAAAAAATACCTAGAAACAAATGACAATGGAGACACGACGACCCAAAACCTATGGGACGCAGCAAAAGCAGTTCTAAGGGGGAAGTTTATAGCAATACAATCCCACCTTAAGAAACAGGAAACATTTCGAGTAAACAACCTGACCCTGCACCTAAAGCAATTAGAGAAAGAAGAACAAAAAACCCCCAAAGCTAGCAGAAGGAAAGAAATCATAAAGATCAGATCAGAAATAAATGAAAAAGAAATGAAGGAAACGATAGCAAAGATCAACCAAACTAAAACTGGTTCTTTGAGAAGATAAACAAAATTGACAAACCATTAGCCAGACTCATCAAGAAAAAAAGAGAGAAGACTCAAATCAATAGAATTAGAAATGAAAAAGGAGAAGTAACAACTGACACTGCAGAAATACAAAAGATCATGAGAGATTACTATAAGCAACTCTATGCCAATAAAATGGACAACCTGGAAGAAATGGACAAATTCTTAGAAATGCACAACCTGCCAAGACTGACTCAGGAAGAAATAGAAAATATGAATAGACCAATCACAAGCACTGAAATTGAAACTGTGATTAAAAATCTTCCATCAAACAAAAGCCCAGGACCAGATGGCTTCACAGGCGAATTCTATCAAACATTTAGAGAAGAGCTAACACCTATCCTTCTCAAACTCTTCCAAACAATATCAGAGGAAGGAACACTCCCAAACTCATTCTACGAGGCCACCATCACCTTGATACCAAAACCAGGCAAGGATGTCACAAAGAAAGAAAACTACAGGCCAATATCACTGATGAACATAGATGCAAAAATCCTCAATAAAATACTAGCAAACAGAATCCAACAGCATATTAAAAGGATCATACACCATGATCAAGTGGGGTTTATTCCAGGAATGCAAGGATTCTTCAATATACGCAAATCAATCAATGTGATACACCATATTAACAAGTTGAAGGAGAAAAACCATATGATCATCTCAATAGATGCAGAGAAAGCTTTCGACAAAATTCAACACCCATTTATGATAAAAACCCTGCAGAAAGTAGGCATAGAGGGATCTTTCCTCAACATAATAAAGGCCATATATGACAAACCCACAGCCAACATTGTCCTCAATGGTGAAAAACTGAAACCATTTCCACTAAGATCAGGAACAAGACAAGGCTGCCCACTCTCACCACTCTTATTCAACATAGTTTTGGAAGTTTTAGCCACAGCAATCAGAGAAGAAAAGGAAATAAAAGGAATCCAAATCGGAAAAGAAGAAGTAAAGCTGTCACTGTTTGCAGATGACATGATACTGTACATAGAGAATCCTAAAGATGCTACCGAAAAACTACTAGAGCTAATCAATGAATTTGGTAAAGTAGCAGGATACAAAATTAATGTACAGAAATCTCTGGCATTCCTGTACACTAATGATGAAAAATCTGAAAATGAAATCAAGAAAACACTCCCATTTACCATTGCAACAAAAAGAATAAAATATCTAGGAATAAACCTACCTAAGGAGACAAAAGACCTGTATGCAGAAAATTATAAGACACTGATGAAAGAAATTAAAGAAGATACAAATAGATGGAGAGATATACCATGCTCCTGGATTGGAAGAATCAATATTGTGAAAATGACTGTACTACCCAAAGCAATCTACAGATTCAATGCAATCCCTATCAAACTACCACTGGCATTTTTCACAGAACTAGAACAAAAAATTTCAAAATTTGTTTGGAAAAACAAAAGACCCCGAATAGCCAAAGCAATCTTGAGAACGAAAAACGGAGCTGGAGGAATCAGGCTCCCTGACTTCAGACTATACTACAAAGCTACAGTAATTAAGACAGTGTGGTACTGGCATAAAAACAGAAAGATAGATCAGTGGATCAGGATAGAAAGCCCAGAGATAAACCCATGCACATATGGCCAACTTATCTTTGATAAAGGAGGCAGGAATGTACAGTGGAGAAAGGACAGCCTCTTCAATAAGTGGTGCTGGGAAAACTGGACAAGGACATGTAAAAGTCTGAGATTAGATCATTCCCTAACACCATACACAAAAATAAGCTCAAAATGGATTAAAGACTTAAATGTAAGGCCAGAAACTATCAAACTCTTAGAGGAAAACATAGGTAGAACACTCTATGACATAAATCACAGCAAGATCCTTTTGGACCCACCTCCTAGAGAAATGGCAATAAAAACAAAGATAAACAAATGGGATCTAATGAAACTTCAAAGCTCTTGCACAGCAAAGGAAACCATAAACAAGACCAAAAGACAACCCTCAGAATGGGAGAAAATATTTGCAAATGAAGCAACTGACAAAGGATTAATCTCCAAAATTTATAAACAGCTCATGCAGCTCAATAGCAAAAAAACAAACAACCCAATCCAAAAATGGGCAGAAGACTTAAATAGGCATTTCTCCAAAGAAGATATACAGACTGCCAACAAACACATGAAAGAATGCTCAACATCATTAATCATCAGAGAAATTCAAATCAAAACTACAATGAGATATCATCTCACACCAGTCAGAATGGCCATCATCAAGAAATCTAGAAACAATAAATGCTGGAGAGGGTGTGGAGAAAAGGGAACACTCTTGCACTGCTGGTGGGAATGTGAATTGGTACAGCCACTATGGAGAACAGTATGGAGGTTCCTTAAAAAACTAAAAATAGAACTACCATATGACCCAGCAATCCCACTACTAGGCATATACCCTGAGAAAACCATAATTCAAAAAGAGACATGTACCAAAATGTTCATTGCAGCTCTATTCACAATAGCCCGGAGCTGGAAACAACCTAAGTGTCCATCATCGGATGAATGGATAAAGAAGATGTGGCACATATATACAATGGAATATTACTCAGCCATAAAAAGAAACGAAACTGAGCTATTTGTAATGAGGTGGCTAGACCTAGAGTCTGTCATACAGAGTGAAGTAAGTCAGAAAGAGAAAGACAAATACCGTATGCTAACACACATATACGGAATTAAAAAAAAAAAAATGGCATGAAGAACCTAGGGGTAAAACGGGAATAAAGACACAGACCTACTTGAGAATGGACTTGAGGATATGGGGAGGGGGAAGGGTAAGCTGTGACAAAGCGAAAGAGAGGCATGGACATATATACACTACCAAACGTGGGGTAGATAGATGGTGGGAAGCGGCCGCATGGCACAGGGAGATCAGCTCGGTGCTTTGTGACCGCCTGGAGGGGTGGGATGGGGAGGGTGGGAGGGAGGGAGATGCATGAGGGAAGGGATGTGGGAACAGATGTATGTGTATGACTGATTCACTTTGTTATAAAGCAGAAACTAATAAAAAATTAAAAAAAAAAAAAAAAAAGTCTACAAATAATAAATGCTGGAGAGGGTGTGGATAAGAAAGAACCCTTCTACACTATTGGTGGGAATATAAATTGGTATAGGCACTATGGAGAACAGTATGGAGAACAGAATAGAATAGAATAGAACAGAACAGCCAAGACATGGAAGCAATCTAAATGTCCATCGACAGATGAAAGGATAAAGAAGATGTGGGGTGTGTGTGTGTGTGTGTGTGTGTATACATATATATGCAATGGATTATTATTCAGCCATAAAAAAAGAATGAAATAATGCCATTTGAAGCAATATGGAATGACCTAGAGATTATCATACTAAGTGAAGTAAGCCAGACAAAGACAAATATCATATGATATTGCTTATATGTGGAATCTAAAAAAAAAAAAGATACAAATGAACTTATATATGAAACAGAACTAGAACAACAGACATAGAAAACAAACTTATGGTTACCAAAGGGGAAAGGGAGAGGGGTGATAAATTAGGAGTTTGGGATTAACATATACACACTAAAATAGATAACCAACAAGGGCCTTCTGTATAGCACCAGGAACTATACTCAGTATTTTATAATAACCTATAAGGGAAAAGAATCTGAAAAAGATATATATATATATATATATATATATATATATATATATATATATATTTATATATGTATTTATATATATATATAACTGAATCACTGTGCTGTACACTTGAAACTAACACAATATTGTAAATCAACTATACTTCAATTAAAAAAATTTTTAAAGAAACAAGTATTAGAAGTTGGATATTCAAAGCAAAAAATAAATAAAAATAAATAAAAACAAAATAAAGGCAAAGATGGGAGGTCTGCATTACAAAGTCTTAATTGGAGTTGGAGGTGGAAGCTAGTCTTGGCTAATCATGATTTCATGCAAAGGCTATCACTAGAGGAAGGTAAGAGTTTGTTACTATGACAGTTTTCAGGTGTTCTTATAGAGTCCTTGGAATTTTTGTGGTTTCAGTTCAAACCTTCAAAGTTCTACCCAGTGAGGACATGCGTAAGGTTCACCTCCTTAATAACCTCCCAGCTCCATTTTAAGACCCCTTGGCATAAGTGACTCCATTTTATTTCACATTTCACAAAAGGGAGCAGATTATGCCTTGCACTTCTTATGCTGAGTGCATCTACATGATGGAAGACAGTTTGCATCTAGAACTCTGACTGCAAAGACATCCAGAAAACATGGTGCTCGGCTTCCCAACGTCTCCCTCTACCTGGGAGGCTAGAATGAAGGTCTGTGAGCCAGTCCACACAAGAGCTAATGTGTGGACTATCGCACTCCAGGCACTCTTCTATGTACTTCATGCCAGGTTAACCTCACAGCCATCCAGTGAGGTATGTACTTATTTCACAAATAAGGCAGCAGAGCCTTAAGGAAGTTGCTTTGTCAAAGGTCACAGATTAAGAGGTGAGGATGGGAGGTAAACAGGTTCTATATTATTCTAGAGCCCTCGCTGTTAACTACCATATTATTCTACCCATCACTGTATCTTGCATGCCTAACCCACCATGGGGCCACACCTACTCAATGAACATTAGAGGACTTAATTATCAGGGATTTAAACAGAGAATTAAACCTAGATACTGTGGCCTCAGTCTTCTTCACCTTCTGGGTCTGATCCAGGTCAGGAAGGCAGAAGGCCGACGATGATGAGAGAAACACAGAAGAGGCGCCCGTGTTCTGGAGGGAGTTGGAGCTGTGTGTGCAAGTCCCACAGAGAACTGAAGCCAGAATATAGGGGAAAGGCCATTTGGTGGATCTGAGTGCTTCTAGGATCAGAGGATGTCGAGATGGAAGGGCCTAATAACAATGACTGACTGATTCACCCAAGAGATGTTTCCTTTTGCCTCTTTTTTTCTTTTAATAGAGAATGAAAGTATGATCTTAGAGGAAAAACAGACCCCCAGGAATTCAAGCAGCCTGGTGCCTGTGGTAATTGCTTCCGGAGGGTCCCGTCTCTGCTGATAACTGCAAACACCTGTCCTCTGCAGAAGCAGTTGGCATATCACACACGCAGGCACATGACTGTGCAGGCTTGTAAACAGCTGCAATAGGACATGCTTTCTCCACTCTCTCCGGACACAAACCACAGTCCATGTGAATGCCTAGGAAGTCTCTGTATTCTGGCACAGATGCTGAGGTCTGAGAGAAGGGCCCAGGGCCAAGACCTGTGGGAATGAAGTCCCCATACAGGAGTGAACACACACACAGGCACAGAAACACAAACATACACACACAGAGGGACACAAATATACATACCACATATCACACACAGAAACATACGCACCACAAATATACACACATATATACGCACAGATGTATACAACACACACACAGACATACACATACGTACCACACACACCTCCACACACACAGATTCACCACATACACACACACATACACACTACAGACCACACATACAAACACAGAGACACACATATACACCACACCCATCACAAAACCCTCCACACACTTCACCACACACAGAGACATTCACATACACACACACACCACGTACACACACACAGACACAAATATATATGCCACAAACATATACACACAAACACACATACCATACCACACACATGAACATATACCACATATACATACCGAGGCACACACACACACAGCAGACACATACTATCACATATAATACATACATCCCAAACATACACACCCACAAACATACACAGTGAACACTTAATACCACATACATATACACAGGCATGAATTTTCTTCTCAATAAGTGCCTCACTATGGTTTAGCCATATTACAAAAGGTTTAAGGTAATGTTTATGTGGACTGTGAGTGTGGCAGGTATGTATACAAAACAGTACCAGCAATGAGAAAAGCAGCAAAAAAGGTATATACACAAAGATGAAATCCAGTGATATGCATGCATGATACTTATAGGAACAGGAAGGCAACGTAAGCAATGCAAATAATTGATGTTTCTTTAGTAACCTTTGGATCATTTTCTGCGAATGGATTTAGTTGAACAGTAAAATGTTTCCAGTAACTACTCTTTAGCCTGATACATTCACTATGTGGCCCCTGACTTCTTTCCACGGGGCAGGGTCTGCTCTACCTCTAGCTCACCTCCTTCCATTCTGAGTGTACCTGTTGTTAGGGGGACAGCCGCACAGAGCCCCTGCAATGTTTGGTTGATGACAGAGCTTGCCACCCACTCCCTCTTGTCCTTCCTAGCTCCCTCCCTGCCCCAGTGTTCTTGCCTCAGAGAACGTACAGGGAAGTGCATGGGTTTGGTGCTGTCCATAGTGAGACACCATCTTCCCCCAGAGCTACAATTTTTCTCTGTGTGCCTAGGGGGCGCTCAGGCCCAGGAATTGAAAATGTCAGAAGTTCCCTTTAGCATTTCTAAGACCCAGTAGGGAAGGGCTGGAAATCAAAAGAAGAACCTAGGGGTAAAACAAGAATAAAGACACAGACCCACTTGAGAATGGACTTGAGGATATGGGGAGGGGGAAGGGTAAGCTGTGACAAAGTGAAAGAGAGGCATGGACATATATACACTACCAAACGTAAGGTAGATAGATAGTGGGAAGCAGCCGCAGAGCACAGGGAGATCAGCTCGGTGCTTTGTGACCGCCTGGAGGGGTGGGATGGGGAGGGTGGGAGGGAAGGAGATGCATGAGGGAAGGGATGTGGGAACAGATGCATATGTATGACTGATTCACTTTGTTATAAAGCAGAAACTAATAAAAAAAAAAAGTTAAGGGAGAGCTGATGAGAATGATGGCTGAGGGTTGTGGAGGAGGAAAGGGTAGGCTAGTTGTAAATATACCTCCAAGACCCATTGTCTCATTGAAGTTCAAATCTAAAAGGAATCTTACAGATCATCAGGTCTAATCCCTACATTTCTCCAATGCAGAATCCAAGGCCAGAAGAGTGAGTGACATGTTCAAAGTTAAAACTAATTAGAAGCAACTCTATAATAACAAATGTAGAATTCCTCTCTGTTGGAGCAAATGGTTACCATTTTTTATCTTCCTGTTCCACAGTATTCTTTCATTATTCAGTGTATGGGCCAAGATATTATTCTGGATATGAGATTTTATTAGAGAAGCTAATTGATTAAATATACTTTATTTAAGACTTTCCATTTTATTAGATGAATGTCGAAGAATATTGTATAAAATGCACAAATCAGCTGCTTAATGCAAACACGTCCTGCTTTAATATAGTTCAAAATACAAAAATCCAAAAGTAAGGTGTGATTGCTTCATTACAAAATATATCATTTAGTGGGGTTTTTATTTTTTTTGATAGGAAGTTACCACTACATATTTCGACACTGAAGCTTTCCAGGGAAAAAGGGATGTAACTCAAGAAAAATGATGAATTTTTGTGTAGTTTTGGCATTCTATCCTGATAATTCTCAACTGTGTGTTTTTATTACATTTAACAAAACAAAAAGAAATGAGGAAGATGTATGGATTAGCAATGGGAACCCGAGATCTAATCCTACACTGGCCTCTAATCCCAAGGCCTTACATGAGTCTCTGAACCTTTGTGAGCTCCAGGTCCCCTTACAACAGAACAGGCTGGGACCAGACAAGCTCTATGGGTTCTAATTAGGTTGCAAAGAAGAGTGGGAGTATGGTCAGACGTAAGAGTTAGACCAACTGGAGCTGGTTTATCTCCATCCTTAACGCTTTGAGCAAGTGACTTACCTTCTCCAGACTGCAGTTCTCTTTAGAGTATAAAATGTGTGCTATCCACCATGGAGGACTATTTGAATGTTAAATGAGAAAATACACACGAAGGGCTTAAACATTACCTGCCACATCATGGGTGCCCAGTAATTTTAGTTTTATCCCCACCTCCAACTTTGCCATTCTGTCATTTGATAACCATATTAATTTTACAAAGAATTCATGGCATCTATCTGCCTTAGGGTAACATCTTAGGGATGCAGTAGTGGAGGACTTGACCTTGTGCTTCCACAAAATGCATTTTGCTATCAGTGTGGGAGAGACGGAAGCCAGATGGGTGGAGGAGGCCCTGCACCCACTCCCCTGCCGCCACTGCAGCTTTTTGGAGCAGATATTTGCCCCACTGTGGTTTGGCTTTATTTGTTTTGCCTTCTCTTCATTGAGTTTTGCTCATTTGCTTTTTACAGATGACTATTTTTTTGAGATTCATTTTTTCACCTGACTCTTCCTTCATTCGTGCTATTATTTCCTGATTAGGTCATTTCCCCAAACTCCCCTCTCTTTCATCTGGCTAATCCTCCAGGGCTCAGCTTTCCTCATGGAAATTTTTTTGAACCATCGCCACCCTGTTATTTGCTTTCATAGCACCGTGTGCCTCTCCTTCCTAACACCACAATTACAGTTACATAATTTGTGTCGTACTAGTCTGTCTCACTTACCAGGCAAAAGCTCCAAGAAAGCAGCAATCTTTCCTATTTCATTCACTGATCTGCCCCCAACAATATATTGCTTAGCACACAGTAAACGGTTCCGTGAATATGTGTTGAGTGACTGGGTGGATAAATGAAGGAAAAATGAACGAATGAATGAATCCCCAAAGCCATCTGTCATGACTAGCTTATTAGTACAGTTCTGTCCCTTTTCTCCTTCCATATTTCATCTTCACTCTTTGCAGGATTTCTTCACAGCTTCTCCTACACTCTTAAGAAAGGAATTGATTTACAGCTGCCACAAAAAAATTAACCAGAAGTGCTGACAGATCAAGACTTTAGAGAAGCTTTATCTTGCTCACACTGAGCCTCACACATCCACAATAATCCCCCGTGTCCTTTAGTTGGGCACTTAAATCTACTTTGGGGTATCCATGGGATTATCTAAAGAAGCAGAAGGGCTAAAGGATTTTATTGATGACAGATCCCATTTTAGATTCCACCTTGAGAATTTTTCCAGCCCAACAATTCGCTTCTAAAGATTCTATACGCTCCATCTTGGGCCCCGGTTTTGTCTCTGGGATTTTCTACTCTCATCAGGTCCCCAGGTAATCAAATGAGCAGGTGAGCAGGTAGGAGCTCCACAAAAGGAAGAAAGGCATGTAAGTCAAATCAATATTTTCTCCTAATGACAACAGCCCTTAGAGCTAAGAGAACACTTGAGTCTTGGAAAGTGATGTCGAAGAGGGAGCAGAAAGGGAAGACCAAACAGTGGGAATGGCTCACACCACTCTTCTTATTTATGTCTTTATGATTCCTCTCCTTAATGGAATAGCAACAAACAGGAGTAGTTTTCCTCTCCAGGTCCAGTCTGACTGAAGATCAGGCTGAACAACTACAGGCAGCTATGGAGGAAACATTTTCAACAATAATTTTCTGGAGCACTGCCATGTTTGTGTCAGCCCTCAAGCTTCCTGACAATATAGCTTTGTTCTCATTTCCTCCCTGATACCTGATCCAGCAGAGTGTCCCGCTCTCAACCTCCCAGAGGTAAATTGTCATTATGAGGGAAACAATAGGCCAAGCTGCGCTGTGGAGCGTATATATTCAAGGATGTCATGTTTAATTTCCCTGCTTCCATGAATAGTCTTCAAGATGAATAGCTTCAAGGTTCCTGGGATTTCTGTTTCTTTTGTTTGTTTGTTTCTTTAAATAGCATAAGGGTCCCCCACTGCAGCCTAAATGGTGCCCATTTCAGGGATTCAGACCTGCCTGGGTGTGTGTCACAGAAAGGTTGGCAAGAGTCACTTTGGAAGGGATTTATGTGGCAGGAGTGGGAATGGGTATCTCAGACACTAGCCAATCTCACCCTTGGCCCCAGGGAAAGAGAAGCTACAAGCTGAAGCTACAACAGCCAGTTTTCAACTTTGGAGGAGATATAAAAAGCAGGATTCTGATGCTAGGGTAAGTGAAAGTGGAAAGGAAGAGCATTCTGTTTGCTTCTGTGCTGAGGCTGCGGTGTTTTAGACATACGGAGCACTGAGGTCTTCTGAGACTGTAACAGCTCCTTGATCTACACAGCTTTGGGGACACGGGGTGAGGGCGGGGGGGGGTGCAGAGAGCAACACCTGCACAGACATCAGCACTGTCATGGAGGGCACTGGCAGCTGTGGTGCTGAAGGGTCCTCAAGTGGCTTCTCAGGCATTGAACGTCTGAAGAGTCCATGGGAGAAGAGGAAGCACACCGCAGATAGGATGTGGGAGCTTATGAGCATGTGCAAAAGATCCCTGGGGGGGCTTCCCTGGTGGTGCAGTGGTTGGGGATCTGCCTGCCAATGTAGGGGACGCGGGTTCGAGCTCTGGTCTGGGAGGATCCCACATGCCGCGGAGCAACTAGGCCCGTGAGCCACAACTACTGAGCCTGCGCGTCTGGAGCCTGTGCTCCGCAGCAAGAGAGGCCGCGACAGTGAGAGGCCCGCGCACCGCGATGAAGAGTGGCCCCCGCTCGCTGCAACTAGAGAAAGCCCTCGCACAGAAACGAAGACCCAATGCAGCCAAAAATAAAAATAAAAATAACTAATTCTTTGTTTAAAAAAAAAATCCCTGGGGAGCCCCAAAAATAAATCTGGGGGAAGAGGGCATGTAGGGAGGAGCCAGTGAAACAGAAATTACTATTATGGATATAACGCTATTTTTTTTATTAAAGTATAGTTGATTTACAATATTATATCAGTTTCAGGTGTACAACATAGTGATTCAATATTTTTACAGATTATACTCCATTTAAAGTTATTATAAAATATTGGCTATACTCCTTGTGTGTACATCTTTGTATCTTATTTATTTTATACATAGTAGTTTGTACCTCTTAATCCCCTACCCCTAAATTGCCCCTCTCCGCTTCCCTCTCCCCCCTGGTAACACTAGTGTGTACTCTATGAGTTTGTTTCTGTTTTGTTATATTTATTCGTTTCATTTTTTAGATTCCACATATAAGTGACAACAGAGTATTTGTTTTCATCTGTGTAACTTATTTAGCCAAGCAAAATACCTCTAGGAACATCCATGTTGTTGCAAATGGCAAAATTTCATTCCTTTTATGGCTGAGTAGTATTCCTTTTTACGTATATACCACATCTTCTTTATCCATTCATATGTTTTTTGGGTTTTTAAAAAAATATTTTAATTAATTAATTAATTTTTTTTTGGCTGTGTTGGGTCTTCACTGCTGTGCACGGGCTTTCTCTAGTTGTGGCGAGCGGGGGCTACTCTTTGTTGTGGTGCACAGGCTTCTCATTGCAGTGGCTTCTCTTGTCGCGGAGCACGGGTTCTAGGTGCGTGGGCTTCAGTAGTTGTGGTGCATGGGCTTAGCTGCTCTGTGGCATATGGGATCTTCCTGGACCAGGGTTCGAACCCATGTCTGCTGCATTGGCAGGCAGATTCTTAACCACTTCGCCACCAGGGAAGCTCCTATCCATTCATATTTTGATGGACACTTAGGTTGCTTCTATATCTTGGCTATTGTAAATAATGCTGCTTTGAACATTGGGGTGCATATATCTTTTCAAATTAGTGTTTTCATTTTCCTTGGATATATACCCAGGCATGGAATTGGTAGATAATATGGTAGTTCTATTTTTAATTTTTTAAGGAACCTGCATACTGTTTTCCACAGTGGCTGCACCAATTTACCTTCCTAGTGTACAAAGCTTTCCTTTTTTCCACATCCTCAACAACATTTGTTCTTTGTGATCTTTTTGACAACAGCCATTCTGACAAGTGTGAGGTGATATCTCATTGTGGTTTTGATTTGCATTTCCCTGATGATTAGTGATATTGAGCATCTTTTCATGTGCCTGTTGGCCATCTGTATATCTTCCTTGGAAAAACAGATATGACCCTATTTGGACCCAGAGTTGGGTGAACCATGGAGAAAACACAGGTTACAATAGAATTAGAAATGTCAGCGCTGGGAAGGATCTTAGAGATTTTCTAGTCAGATTTCCTCACGATGTCACAAATGGCAAGATTTCGTCTTTTTATGGCTGAGTAGTATTCGATTGTATATATACATAGAGGACCTTGAGAGTACTATGCTAAGTGAAATAAGTCAAATGAAGAAAGACAAATAAACCGTATGATTTCACTTATATGTGGAATATAGAAAACAAACAGAAAAACAAGGTAAATGAAGAAACCAAACAAAAATAAACACATAGTTACAGAGAACAGAGTAGTGGTTACCATAGGGGAAAGGGTGGAGGGGAGGGCAAAATGGGTAAAGGGGATCAACTGTATGGTAATGGATGGAAACTAAATTTTTGGTGGTAAACATACTATAGGTTATGTAGAAGTAGAAATATAATGTTTTACACATGAAACTTATATAATGTTATAAACCAATGTTACATCAATTAAATAAATAAATAAACCAGAAGAGGGGGCAACGTGAGGAATTTTTGTAGTGACAGAAATGTTCTGTGCCTTGATTGTATCTATGTCAATATCCCTGGTTGTGATATTTTACTACAGTTTTACAAGGCATTACCATCGGGGAAGCTGGGTGAAGGGTACAGGAGACCCCTCTGTATCATTTCTTATAACTGCATGTGAATCTACAATTATGCCCAAATAAAAAGTTCAATTTACACAAAAAGAAAAAGTCCTCATGACACAGGTGATGAAAATGAGGCCCAGAGAGGTTAAGATACTTGCCCTTGTTTCACAGCTAGTTAACAGCATAGCCAGGGTTGGACCTAGTTCTCCCAAGTCCCAGCCCATGACACTTGATGGACTCCTGACAATCCAGAAATATGTGTAGGGCATTGAGGGCTTCTGCTGTGTCTATGGGAAGGAAGTGTGTTCTTGGCGCCCATGACTTTGAGGAAAGTCCAGGGTGCCTTAAGTCAGATGGAAGTCGTGGTGAGGGATTCTGTGTAGGAGTACCCTGAAAGGTAGAGCCGTGCTAGCACTTACTACAAACAGGCACTGCCTCAACTGTGGCTCTGCAAGGTCAGAAAGGAAAAGGTGTAGCCTCATACAAACAGAACATTCGTTGGATCTCAGGGTGTTCAGTCTGTTTGCCTAACTATACCTGCATCCTCACAGACAGAAGCTTTTCCTATTCAACACTAGATCAACCCACAGGGTCTAGATTCACCCACTAGGACAATAAGACACAATTGTTTGCATGAGTGAGGGGTTTTATTCTTTTTTTTTTGACTGCACCTCATGGCATGTGGGATCCTAGTTCCCCAATCAGGGATCGAGCCCGCACCCCCTGCATTGGAAGTGTGGAGTCTCAACCACTGGGAAGTCCCAGTGAGGGTTTTTTTTTTTTTTTTTTAACATCTTTATTGGAGTATAATTGCTTTACAATGGTGTGTTAGTTTCTGCTTTATAACAAAGTGAATCAGCTATACATATACATATGTTAAAAAAAATCAAAATTCTCTCTTCTGCTCTTTCAGGTCATTTACTCTTGATTTGTCCTGAGCAAAGCTGAAGCAATGTTATTGTTGTTTTATATTTATTCGTGAAATCTGGTCACCTCTCAGTCTGCCTGAGGTGAAACATCCTGACTCCTTTATCTGCTAGCCCTTAGGAATCTGGGACCAAGTTAGTCTCTTGTTATGGAATGTTCCAGAAGCTGTGGAGAAGACCCAACTTTCCATACCTCATAGCATTCATTTTCAGTGATTCACCTTTATTACAGTATTAATAGACCCTGCTAAATTTAGTGCACCCCGGAGCACTCAGGATGAATATTCTGACTTAGCAAAGGTGCATGTTACTCTGTTGGGTAATTTAAAACTTAATTTTAAAAACGCGCACACACCTTTAACCTTAAAATGCACGTACAATATATTAAAATATATATACACAAGAAAAGTATAGCTCTTTCCTATGGATGGGGAAATTTAGATGTAGAATAAACCAATGGCCATCTGAGCCCATTTTAGGTCATGCAGACACCCCATCTCCCTGCACCTTGCAGCATTCTTGTGAATGGGCCCAAATAGTCCCAGATACAGTTTACTTCTTTCTTTCCCTCTTGCTCCCTGACCTCATTGATGTACCCTTTATCCCCTCACCTCCCTTCTTGGTTTGCCTTCACAAGTGCCTGTACCATAATAGAACGAGAGCTTGGTTTTGACTTATTTCTAGTGACTCCCTCTGTCATGGCCTCACACAAAGGCTGAATCTGCAAAGTCTGAGCAGTCTGCTGCAGGAGGCCGTATTGACCGTGGGTGGAGGAGACAGACTCTTTGAGCCATCGTTTCATTATGCAGTGAGCCAGCGGGGCTTCAGGGGAGAATGAACTTTCACCAGGTTTCTGATCAAGCTCCATCCCCCACCCAATGCAGCCCATGATGCCCTGGGATCCACTCATACACAAAGCGTTCTCTTGGGCCTGTCTATTTACATTCTTAGACTCCTGCCTAATCTCCCTAGAAGAAGAGTCAATCTGAAGAATGTCTACTTCTAGCCCCCAAAACTCTCGTGAGAAAGTTTGCTCTAAAAGAAGGACCAGACACTAATGGCTAGAACACACAGGGTGAGATGAAACCAACAACATGAAATTCAGTAGAGTTTGGGAAAGTCTCCAGAGATTAAAAAAAAAAAAAAATCTCTGATAAAAGTATCATCGAAGGATTAAGGGTCAAGTATTGTGATGAAGGCAGATGGGGTGTTATCTACCCCATGGTCCCACAGCAAGTTGTAAGAGTTCTCACAACCACCCCATGTCTTTCTAAAGAGAGGGATTGTCAGCAGCAGGGCATAGTTATGTCACTGATCAAGTTCCACAAGGCTGGGATGACCCAATGGTCATGCCCCCATGGCCACTCACTGCTCTGAGCTAATCCAAGGAGACAGCTCATGGTTTGGGAGAGGTACAGACTTAATGGATCTTTTACCTCTGACCTCCAGCCCTGATCCTGAAGAACTGAGATCTTGTCCTCTATGCAGTTCTTTTGGTCAAAGATACCTTGAGCAGTAGCAGGCAGACAGAATGGCTCTCTGGAGGAAAAAGTCCCCAACTGTTAGAGAAAGAAATTTTCAGCTGCCAGACTAAGGGATCCAAAAGATGTGGAAGAAGCCCCGGGACAAGAATAATGATACTTTTCTTCTCCTGTTTGGGGAAAAAAAAAGTGAACCTCTGGATGGTTAACAAATCCCTCACATTTATTTAGTTTTCAATCCAGTTTTTAAAATTGGTCCCCACTCCTATTCCTCTATGAAATCTTTTTTTATCTTCCAATTTTTAAAATTAATTAATTTATTTTTTTGCCTGCGCGGCATGTGGGATCTTAGTTCCCCAACCAGGGGTGGAACCCGCGCCCCCTGCAGTGGAAGCCCGGAGTCTTAACCACTGGACCGCCAGGGAAGTCCCTTCATCTTCCAATTAAAATGGAATTGTAGCAGCCTGCTCTGAGTACCGGGGGTACTTATGTGTACTTTTATAATGCTTTACTATGTCTATCTTCTCCACCAAAGTGGAAGCTTCTGTGTTACAGTCTCAAAGAGGTTCGCCATTAGAAAGAGAGCAGTCAGTGGGTTGTAAGGACAAGTAATTCATGAAACTTCCCGGGGAATGAGTAGACAAGCCTTCCTCACTGTCCTGCCCCTTCCTTTCTACACTCTGCCCTTTGGCCAATGTTGACAACCATCCTATGGTCCAGAGAGTGGTACTCACTGAGATTGTGTAGGAGGAGGGACTTTGCTGAACAAGAGATATGCATGACAAAGCCTCAAGTGAACTATCTAGAAAGAAGCATGCAGGGGAAGAAAACCCAATGAAGACTACCAGGAAGTTGTTCGGCATTTCTCAGATTTGAAAGGGATGGGATAGAGTTTTAGAACTATAAGACTTTATAACCAGCCAGCTCTCTGTTTCACTCTACATGACTTATCCTTTTTTCCAGAGGGTGTCCTGTCTCCTTTAGTACATCTACTACTCGAGTGGGGACCAGCAGTTCATGTCCTTACCTATTTATTCAAGATTAACAAATTGGTCTGTATCACTGTCATTAACACCATCATCTCTATAACTACCACTGTCATCACCATCACACACACATGTCTAGTGCCTCATAGTTTACAAAGTGTCTTCATATTCACTCTCATTCCATGCTAACAACAACCCTCTAAGGACATTCTACAGTTGGGATCATGAGTACTGAAATCACTGGCTTTTCCTTAGGCCTTGAAGCAGGTATTTTCATGGTATGAGAGTATAGACAGTGTAATAAAACGTACTATTGTATAACGTGGGAGAGAAGGATCCTTTAGATAACTGTATCTTTGAGGCTATTTCGCGGGGGTCACCTATTTGGCACTTCTCCTGGTTTTTTGCTACAGAAATAACGATGCCAACCAAAATAAAAATAAGGACATTGGTCATGAAGATTATAATAAAAAGAGTACTTTCCCAAACTGTCCTTTTGCAAGACAAGACTAAGACCCACTGGGTCAAGTTACATGTGGAATGATAATAATGTAATAATAAAATAACAACTACCTTTCAAGTTATTAAAATAATCATTATTATCTCCATTTTACAGATGAAAAAGGATCTCAGGTAAATAGCTCACTAAGTTGGTATCAAAAACAAACAAGATCCAAGTCATCTAGCTCCTGGACTAAGGCTCATCCCTCTACTGGGCTGCCAACATGTAGTTCTGCGCTGGCAGCCTGGGCTTTCTCAGAAGCCCTCTGGGAGGGAATAAATCAACAAAACAGTAGACTTCTTTTTCTGATTGGCACATCCAGTAGGAATTTGCTTGCCCATTTACAGAACCCAAATCGAAGACATTGTAAAACAATAACCTTACTTTTTATTGTCTAATTATTAGCAAACAAATTGGTATTAATACATGAAATGTGGATTTGATATAATGGTGTGTTTTAAAAGGTTCACAGGATCTTTGTGGAATATAGAGGCTCACGAATTGTCATTTTAAAATGGGCTTCGGTTTACTGGTTTCTGTAGATCTCTTTTCAATGGTTCTTTTAGGCCTCCCTCTCTCCACCCCACCCCCTGCCAAACGTATATTCTTCTGTGGAGATAGAAATCACCTGGTGCTAGGTTAGGTCAAGGTCTTCTTTGGTGTTTACCCACCAGACTGCCCCTCCTCAGAGCAATTGCATCTCTGAGCCTCAGGGAATAGAGCCCACATGTCTTTTAAAGGCACCACCCCACCAAGTATTTCTCGTCTAAAGTAAAGATTAAAGATAACAGTTTTACTTTATTTTAAATGTTATCACTGTGTTCTCATCGTTATTCTTGCAGGTTGACAAGCCAGTTTAATTTTGTAAGAATGTATGGCAACAAGGGCCTTCTCCTCTGGGTCCCTTGGTCCTTTTTGACTAGGTTTTCCTGGATTTGAGGGTATTTTGTGGTAGCTACAGAACCAGAAGGGGACAAGGGGCAAGGATTCTGTAGGCCAGTCTTTCTTTCCATGATAAAAAATGGCATTTGTTGGTTAAATAAGTTTCTTGGGAAATCTCTGCACAGTTTTTCATTCTCCCTTATCTGCTTGTGGATGAATTGCAATCTGAAATATTTAAGTTATATCACCAATCAAGTGTCTAATTGAAAAAAATATCCTCCTTCCCCTGCCCAAAGCTTGACCAGGCTGCTATAAATGCAAATTTAAGCGTACTTCCTACATATCCCTAAGTATGTTTACATTAGATCTGTATTAGTCTTAGCTAATCCTGGTACAGAAAATCACACCACCCTGTTCAGGCTTCTGAGAAGTCTGTGCCAGGAGGGGCCCTAACCCAAAGCTGGGGATAGAGTTTCAGGAGCTCTTTGTTTTTGACGTGTTCTCTATGTGTGCTACGTACTCTCTGCCATGCGGGACCAGCAACACCTTAAAAGGAGAGAGTGGGCCTCCTAAGCCTCTGAGTGATCCTCTGAGATTGTGGAGGGCCCCAAAGAGGAGCCAGGTCAGTCCTGGGACAAAGGGAGGCTCCCTCCAAAAGAATGGAGCTTATCTTTGGAAAATAACATTCCAACCTCTCTCTTACGAGGCCGGGTGAGACATCATTCCTGCTAGAATTATACTCCAGTACATTAGTCCATGTATATTCTAACCTCAGACCCCTTCTCTTGCCACAGAGTGAATGACCATGGGCACTGCTTAGAGCTCTGTTCATTGGGAGGACTTTCTCTTGCCCCTGCCTGTTTCAAGGCCAAGCCTGAGTGAGACTGTCCTGCAGCTGTCATCAACATTCAATCATTCGACTTTCACAGAAATACCAAGCCAATCCATTCATATGCAAGCTTGCGCTTTTTGATCCTCCTTCAGTTGGTTGTTAAGAATCACCCTGGGGCTTCCCTGGTGGCGCAGTGGTTGAGAGTCCACCTGCCGATGCAGGGGACACGGGTTCATGCCCCGGTCCAGGAAAATCCCACATGCCGCGGGGCGGCTGGGCCTGTAAGCCATGGCCGCTGAGCCTGCGCGTGTCCGGAGCCTGTGCTCCGCAATGGGAGAGGCCACAGCAGTGAGAGGCCCGCGTACCGCAAAAAAAAAAAAAAAAAAAAAAAAAAAAAAATCACCCCGCACACCCCTGAGTGTGAGCTGAGGGAGAGGCATGGATGCAACAGTGATGGGTGTGCGGTGCAGGGGAGCTCTGTTATGTAGCCTGCATGTGCTCAATCCCAGATGAACCACTTCTCTTTTATGATGAATTATTTGGGGGCCCACTTGGCCTTATGACTTCATGGATATAACAGGATTCAGCTCAAGATGAATAGTCCTAGACTCATGGTCACTTGGTCTCACATGGTCAAGCATTTCTTTCAGGGCCCAGTACCACACCTGGAGTTGTTTTTTAAAACGGCATATAATCATCTACTGCAAATTGCATGGTCTTGATCCATGTGACTCTCCTTCTAGGGCTTTCCACACATTCCAAATGGCACCTTTCCTTACCAAGGATGCCTCTAATACCACTGGATCTGCTGGATCATATGGTCCAAGTGGCAGAAATGCCAGTATTGCTGCCTGGACCTGCCACCGGGCCTTTGTCTGCTCTGAGCCTCACTCAAATCTGTCATCCTTTCATGTCCTCCATTCCTAGGGGTGGAATATGCTGCCTCCAGAACCCCAAAAGGCCCCCTGGGTGCTGTGCTTCCTTTTTTTATAGTAGGAGGTATGTGATGCAATAATTTATATTTTATTTTGAAGGGGATTTCCCAGCACACTCCTAACTACTAGACCTCCAAAAATTGTACAGAAGTGACAGGCACCTGAATCTACATAGGGTTTATTTTCTACTCTCTAAAGTGCACGTGTGCTAGCCATCTGTTGCTCATCCAGCCTGATTAACATAATATCATCAATATAATGGATCAATACAGACAGTAGAACTCTCTTTGGACTTTGTTAGGACAGAAGTCAGGAGAGTTATTAACATAGCCCTGGAGCAACATGAAAACTGCTTCTGATCCTCTTTTTTATTTTTATTTTATTATTATTTTTTTTTATATTTTTTTTACAGTATGTGGGCCTCTCACTGCTGTGGCCTCTCCCGTTGCGGAGCACAGGCTCCGGATGCGCAGGCTCAGCAGCCATGGCTCACGGGCCCAGCCGCTCCGTGGCATGTGGGATCTTCCCGGACCGGGGCACGAACCCGTGTCCCCTGCATTGGCAGGCGGACTCTCAACCACTGCGCCACCAGGAAAGCCCCTGATCCTCTTTTTAAAATGGGATTAAAAAGAATGCATTTACCAAATCAATGACGATATACCATGAACCTGAGGCTATATTATCCTGTTCTAGCAAAAATACCTAATCTGGAACAGCAGCTGTCCTGTAATCAGGCTACTCCTTATTTGAGTTTGTAATAATCTGCAGTCATCCTCCAGGATTCATCTAGTTTTTGCAGTGGCCAGACTGGTGACTCACATGGAGATATTCTAGGAACCACTGCTCCTGAATACTTTGGACACTTAAGGATGACACTTATCTCTGCCACCCCCCCGGGATGCAATAGTGGTTTTTAAAATTTTATTTACTATCTCGGGAAGAGGCAGTTTCATATACTTCTATTTGGCCTTCTCCACTATAATAACTCTTACCCCATAAGCTAAGGACCCAATGTGGGAGTTGGACCAAGTATGTCAATCCTAATTTTACACTTAAGGGTTAAGGAAGTGACAACAGGTGGGTCTGCACACTCAGTGGGCCTACTCTAAGCAGAACTTTGGCTAGGACTGTATTGAATATCTGACCTCAGGTGCCCTCCAGGAGGGCCACAATTATACTGCAGGTCTCTGCATAGCAATGTCAATTCAGATTCTGTGCCCAGGACACAGTTACTCAAATAAATAGCTATAGATCCTTTTGGAAGAGGACTAGAGAAATACCCTGTTCACTTGTCATGGTGTTGCAGGGTCATCCAGATTGTTGCCTGGAGACCCAGCCACCTCATCAGACAGTGTGTTCCAGGTCTGAAAACTGGATCCGGGGCTTCCCTGGTGGCGCAGTGGTTGAGAGTCCACCTGCCGATGCAGGGGACACGGGTTCGTGCCCCGGTCTGGGAAGATCCCACATGCCGCGGAGCGACTGGGCCCGTGAGCCATGGCCGCTGAGCCTGCGCGTCCGGAGCCTGTGCTCCGCAACGGGAGAGGTCACAACAGTGAGAGGCCCGCGTACCACAAAAAAAAAAAAAAAAAGAAAGAAAATATCTGGTCAGCCTGGAAAAAAATCTACGTGACCAAAGTTTCTTGTGTGTTTTTATGTTCTGGGTGGTGTTGATGGTGGTAGGGAGAGTTGATACTTAGTATTTTCCCCAGGAGAGGTAGTGATAAAAACCCTGCATTCCCACCCTTGCCCAGCTGAAGTTGAGCAGCCCTTCTCATCTTAAATAAATGAGTCACTCCCAGGCTTTGGAAAAAGGTCTTTTGAATACACCTTTAATTTTATTGACTGTGTTATACATCTATTAAAGAAATGCTTACCTTTAGAACTTGATTGTAGATTTAAAAAGAGTGGTCAGAATGGCTCAATCACCAAGTCAGCTATGGGCAGTGGGGAGCTGGGAGGAGAGCATCCATTTAGAAATAACCATATCTGAGCTTAGAAAGACATATTAAGTGTTTTGAGCGTATGTAGCATCAATTGCATTTTATAAATCAGTTATGTGATACCTTCCATCCAAATTAGCAGCAGAGTAGGAACCCTCTCACCCCGGCCACAACCAGGCTGGGGTGCCTTATCAGCACGGCCAGTGGGCGAGTCAGATGATAATCTTTACCTGATCATAATGGTGGGACCCCAGTCCTGGTCTCCTGACTGGCAGGCCCTGTTCCAGGCTGTAATCCACCCAGCCTCTGACAAGACCCACCTCTGCTCTTCACTTTTTCAGCCTAGGGAGGAGTTCCCCTTCAGGCAAGAAAAGTAGCAGAAGGGGGTTTTAGAATCCTAGGTTGGTGATGGTTGGTCCAGGGCCCATCTCTGATCTCTGGCCATATTTTGGCCTGCTTCTCTTTCTTCCTCCAAATTACGTGGACCTGCCAACTTGCTTGAAGCAGTCATCCACTGGGTTCATTAGATGCTATCTCTACGGAAGCCGCTGTGCCTGGCCTGGTGGTTTTGGTGTATATAAGACAGAGGCAAACCATCCTAGAATTTCCAGTCTCTCAAGGTGTGCACCAGAGGATCAGATGTGACCGAAAACAAAAGACAGGTTGTGGTAGTTGGGCATGGGCCTGGGTGGATTTGGATGGGTCAGAGCATTCAGCCTGGGGCCAGTCTTTCTGTGCTGGCTTTAACACAGTGCTTTCAGCAAACCCTGGCAGTGAAGCCTGGCCATTTCTAAGAATGAACCTTGCTGTATCAGGAGACAACACTTGCCAGAGATGTGGCAGAGAAAGCTTCTTTCTTTCTTTCTTTTCTTTCTTTCTCTCTCTGCCTGTCTTGTTCTCGCTCTCTCTCTCTCTTTCTCCCTTTTTCTTAATAACAAGTGATGTAATTTTTAGATGTCTAGGGCTTGGGGCCAGTGTCTTTATCCCAGAGCTCACATTTGTGTGTGATCAGTTAGCTAAATCGTCCAGAAAAGCACAAGAGTCGTCACAGGGCCCCGTCCTGAGTCTTCCACAGAAGTCAGCTCTAATCTATGACCCAGCCTGCTTGCCCTTCCTCTTGGAAGCAGCTATCTTTTTTCCTCAAGAAAACAAACCACTATGCCTCCCCTCTCACGTGACCGCCCCAGGACTCCATAGCAGCATCTTACCATGAGCCAGCACATTATAGTGCTTGCAGACAAAGCCTTGCTTTATGCCTTTCACTGCTGGTTCTAACTGCTGGGCTCCCTGGGTGCTTAGAACCGTTAGAATCAAAAGTATCTCAACAGGGGCTTCCCTGGTGGCGCAGTGGTTGAGAATCTGCCTGCTAATGCAGGGGACACGGGTTCGAGCCCTGGTCTGGGAAGATCCCACATGCCACGGAGCATCTAGGCCCGTGAGCCACAACTACTGAGCCTGAGCTCTAGAGCCCGTGAGCCACAACTTCTGAGCCTGCGCATCTGGAGCCTGTGCTCCACAACAGGAGAGGCCACGATAGTGAGAGGCCTGCGCACCGCGATGAAGAGTGACCCCCGCTTGCCACAACTAGAGAAAGCCCTCGCACAGAAACGAAGACCCAGGACAGCGCAAAATAAATAAATAAATTTAAAAAAAAAGTCTCCCCCGGTGATTTATACATGTACTTAATGAAACAATATGCTGGTGTTTAAAAAAAAAAAAAAAAAAAAAAAGTATCTCAACATACAGCACCATGGCCGCAGGCTTGGCTGGAGTCTAACGGTCGTGCCCTGCGGTTATTTTGCCAGTTATGGGTGAACCTCAAACAGTTAAGAACTGCGACTCAGTTCCAGTTACCTCCCCAGTAACTCGGGTGCTTCTCTTTACCTCATGAGTCTGCAGAAGAAGACAGGCAAGTGTTCAAGAACAGACTGTCTCATGGGATTTCCTGTACTTCCTGCTGCTGCTGCCCAAGCCACACGTCCCCCAGAAAGTCTTTCTCGTGATGGGTCAGCGCTTCTGCTGCCAGTTGTGCTAGAGGCCAGTTGTAAGGAGGGGCGTGAAAAGGCAAAATAATGAGGAAGAAATGCACCCTCTACCTTTTTTCGGAGGGGGAGGGTACAGGGGAAGGAGGTGACGACTTGAAAAACTTACATGTAAGCTCATGTAAAGTTTGCAAGGAGGTCATAGAGTGGGTTGGAAGTAGCCCAAGCCACTGTGGCATTAGCCACATGGGCGTGCAGCTCTCTCAGTCAGACATCTACGTGGTAGAGTATTGCAAGAACTAATACCCAAATTCTTTCCCTGCTTTCACCCAGCTCCTCCTTCATGAGCTCCTTGTACAGCTCACTGAGTACAGTTACCTGATATTCAAGAGGGAATCAGCAAGTTCAGGGCAGTAGGGAACATTGACAGGATTGTGGTCATCACAGGCAGAAGGCCCCGATCATCTTGGAGAGGTAAGATGCTTGTAATGTCAGTGGTGTATCCCCATGCCCAGAAAAGTGCCTGGCACTTAGTCAGCACTCAAGAAATATTTATGGAGTAAGTGAATGGAGGCAAATTTGACTCAGGTTAGCATTAGTTTTAGAGAAAGATAGTTATTTTAAAGCAAAACAGCTATGCTACTTTATTGCCTGTAGAATGATCTCAGGCCTTTGTCTTTGTCCGCTATCCTGGAGAGAATCTGTAAGTGACTCTTCCCTGCCCCCCCCCCCCACACCCACTCTGAGTGCTTACCTTTTTTTTTTTTAGATGATCGTTTAACAGGGAAGAACATGGTAGTTACCACAACATGACGAGATCCCTGGCCTGTGTATCTTCTCAAAACCTCAAGCCTGGTTTAGCCAAGAGCTAGAGATGACCAGGGGACTGTGGTCAGCCTGGGAAGGCTCTGCCACACCTGGAATCACCGCTGAGCGAAGGGCCCATGGAGACCACAACACTCTGAGAAGTCCACAGCAATTCCAGGTAACTTTTGAGGGAAATTCCTGACATTCCCAGTTCTTTTTGTCCCTTTACTCCAGAGAGTTTATGGAATTAAGGTGCACTTTCTTGGAACTGACTGCTGTGGCCTCTTAGGTATCTGGGATCTGAAATACATTTCCCATTTTCATCGGGACCCATCTTATATCTCTTGAGGTGGCCTCAGGTACAAACTCCTGGTGGCATCCCTCCCTCTCTTTCTTCTTTCCTTCTTAGAGAGGTGGCTAATGAATAGTAGTCCCTTCCAAACCCATAGCCTCACGCTAAAATCCAAGGAGCAGAAAGTCAAAGCCAGGGGCGACAGCCTCTAAGTTCAGCTGGATAGATAAAAATCCATCCCATTCTGAAGACTCCGTGAAGGAGATGTTGCTACCCCCTCCCTCCATCATTGTTTTTGTGTGTATGCACTGTCACCCATCTTCATCCAAAACAAGACAGGAAGTGACTCACCCAAAAGATAACATAAACCAGAACTAGCTACAATAAGAAGTTTTAGAAAGAAAAAGGACACACTAGAGTTGGGCACGAGATGGTGCCGTGAATGAAGTTAATACACAACTCAGGCTCCGAGGCACTCACCAAAGGTCACAAATCTGACCCAAAGCTGTTGAACAAGAGATGAGAACAGGAAGTGGGTTAAGACATCCGTTCATGGGACCCAGATATACACACGGCAGAGCAGCCCAGGTGTGTTTCTCAGCTCCGGCAACTTCCTCTTCACCTAGAAAGCCCAATGCCCAGGTCCTTCTGGGCCTTCAATCTCAGCAGCTCCCAACCCCCTTCTTCACACATCAGCCACCCTGGTCTCCTTTTTGTTCCTTGAACACACCAAGGTCATTCCTGACTCGAGAACTTTGCACCTGTTTTTCCTCTTTCCTCAGATCTTCACACATCTGACTTGTTCTCGTCATTCAGGCCTCAGCCTAAAGTCCCATCCTCGGAGAAGTGATTTCTAACTGCCCACTTGAAAGCGGCTCCTCTTCCCCTAAGCCCAAGGTGAGATTGCTTCACCCTGCTTGTTTTTTTCTCATAGCCCCTAATCACTACATGAAAAATGTTAACTCACTTATTTGATAATATGTTTACTGTGTGTCTCTCCCATTACAGAAAATCATGAGCACAAGACCTGGCCTGCACCTCTCAGGACAGAGTCTGGCACTTAGTAGGAGCCTCAGTGAATATTGGTTGAATAATTGAACAAAATCTGACACTAAAACTAGGAAAAGCTTTTTCTGAAGTGTCCTCATAAAAGGGACACTGAGCAATATGATGGGCATATCCTTAGCAGCATCCTTACAGCAGTCACTGCAAGGAGTCTCCACAGACTCTTATTTAGTGTCAGGTCAGCTCAGGGCAGGGGACAAGGGGGAACTTACCATGAATAGTTTTATCTGCACTTGCATCCAGTTCCCCTTTCTGTCTGACTGCATTCTTGCTTGCTGCAACCAAAAGCCATTATGCCATCCTCAATAGAGTCATATAAAAATTTGCCACCATTGTCTGCCTCAAAAAAAAATCATTTTTATAGATGTGAAAAATTCCACCAATTTGCATTATTTGGAAGGAAACTGTGAATTAATAAAAAGGTGGTATTTTGGAATATATTTGGTTTTGTTGCTGGTGTTTTGTTTTGTTTTTTTTTTTTTGGCCACACCGTGGCGTGCAGGATCTTAGTTCCCCAACCATGATCGAACCCATGCCCCCTGCAGTGGAAGCACGGAGTCTTAACCACTGGACCACCAGGGAAGTCCCTGGAATATATTTAAAATAAATTATTTATTATTATTGAATAGACACATTGGCACAGTTGCTAATACAAAGGGCTAGACACCTTTACAAGCTCCATTTTACAGAAAGTTATAAAAAGCAAAGCTTGAATTTGCCACAAGCTGGCAACTATTTACACAGAATTTATATTGTACTAGGTATCATAAATACTCTGGTGATGATTTAAAGTATACGGGAGGATGTGCATAGATTATATGCAAATATTACCCCATTTTATGCAAGGGACTTGAGCATCCTTGGATATTGGTATGAGTGGGGGTCCTGGAACCAATCCTCTGCGGATAATGAGGGATGACTGTAATAGAGTTCAGTAGTAATACCAGAGTTTAAATAACAAAATAAACTGGAAATTTTCATATAAGAATGTAACGCAATCTTGGACTTCCCTGGTGACGCAGTGGTTAAGAACCCGCCTGCCAATGCAGGGGACACGGGTTCGAGCCCTGGTCCGGGAAGATCCCACATGCCGCAGAGCAACTAAGCCTGTGTACCACAACTACTGAGCCTGCGCTCTAGAGCCCATGAGCCACAACTACTGAGCCTGCGTGCCATAACTACTGAAGCTCGTGCACGCCTAGAGCCCGTGCTCTGCAACAAGAGAAGCCACTGCAATGAGAAGCCCGTGCACCGCAACAAAGAGTAGCCCCCGCTCGCCGCAACTAGAGAAAGCCCGTGCACAGCAACGAAGACCCAATGCAGCCAAAAATAAATAAATAAATAAATTAATTAAAAGAATATAATACAGTCTTAAGAATTTTCTAGAGACTTAGTGGACAGTGTCTGGTAACTGCAACATGGCCATGGAAGGGTATGCTTTTGTAGGTTTCCTGGACCTAGCAGATACAGCAAGTCTCGAGTATCCATGAAGTCAAAGATGAAAGCCCAAAGGGGACCATCTGGGGAAGTCTAAAGACAAGGTAACCAGTAGTAGCAACATGGCTGGACTGAGAATGCTGCTATTCTAACACAGCATAGAAAATATAGATGTGATGAGGAATTATTTTCAGTTATCTGGAAATCTACTGTAAGCCTTTTTCTTAAAACAAAACTTCTCTGAATTCTTGCACATGAGGAAGCAGTAAAGGAACTGCTATTCTAGACTTAATTTTGATCAACAAGTAAAGAGTCATCAGAATTGCAGAGATGAGGGAAAATTTAGGGGAAAATAACCATGAAGAGGCAAACAAGTAAATGGTGAGTTGCATATTCCCAACTTCTGGAGAGCAAATTAAAGTTCAGAGAAAAAAGAACACTGGTCCCATGGTCAGAAATTGATTTAACAAAATGGACTGAACACATACAAAATTGGCTGATAATTACTAGGCACTCTATGGCTAGAATACAGCATTGCATAAAGCAAAGTTCCCGTCCCCACGGAACTTGCGGTATAGTCAGGGGAGAGAGGAATAAAATACAAATATATAAATAAGTATATAATTTAAAAGTAGTTTGAGCAAGCTTTTTGGAGAAATGGCTGATTCTAGAACTAGGGTAAGAAATATACAAAATAAGCTTGAAACATCTTATAGTGTCAGGAAGTAAGGAAGTGCTCAAAAACAAAAAACAAAAAAATCCACACTAATGGGGGTATGTCAAAGGGACACAGAAGCAAACTGAAAGCGTTCCCAATGGCCAGAACTGGAATAATAAAAATTGAGCAACAAAACAAAGCAGTACTGAATTATAACCCAAGGTGTAAAATGAATATCTCTGAGTTCACACTGATAAAAATAAATGATTCAACAAACAAATAAATGGAGAAGAGGTGACTCTTCCATGAAGAAGAATTCCAAATAATTTATGTAAATAATCCTTCCTCAAGGAGGTGGACCATAGCTCCCACCCCATAAGTATGGGCTCCGCATCGTGTCTTCCTCCAAAGGCACAAGGAGGAATAGCAGAGTGTGCGCTCTCCAGCCGGCCTGCCCATGTCTCATCCTGGATCTTCCACATAATAGCTGTGTGCCCTTGGGGAAGTCACTTAACCTCTCTGTGTCAGAAATTCCTCATCTATACGATGTAGATCATACTAAACCCTGCCTCAGAGGGTTGTTGTGAGGATTCAATGAGTCAGTACATTTAAAGCACTAACGTTCTCGGCATACAATAAGTGCTGTATATTTAAATAAGTATTTAGCCACTGGAGGTGTTGAGCAGGGTAGTGTTAATGGCTCAGTTTAGTTCTTTAAGGGATCTCTCTGTGTTTTCTGTGGAGGATAGACTCTAGGGTGGCAAGCGTGGGACTGAGAGGTCAGTTAGGAGGCCACAGTGGTGGCCAGAGTGATGGCGGCTTAGACCAAGGTGGTCATAGTGCGTGTGAAAAGAAACAGCTTCAAGATAAATTTTTAAAGTAAAATTGATAGGATTTGCTAATGAATTGGATATAGGGTGTAAGTGAAGGAGAGGAGCAGCAATGTCTCCAAGAATTTTAGTTTGAGTAATTGAGTGAGTGGTGGTGCCATTTTACTGATATAGGATGCTGAGAGAGGAGGGTTGGTTTTCTGTTTTGTTTTTGTTCTGTTTTTGTTGGTTGGTTGGTTGGTTTTTTTCAGGGGAGGTATTAAGAAATGTTAAGAGAGGAAAGTGAAGTGAGAAGTTCTAAAAAATTCAACTCTGATAATATAAATTATTCCAATACAGGATAAAGAGGATGGCATCTGAAGAAACTTATCTAGTTACAGTGTTTGTTATTTGATGAACTTAGATTTTTTAGGTCAGAAAAATAGTTAGAACGGCAAAGAATTATGCCCACACGTTGCACCAATATCAGTTTCCTGGTTTTGATATTATAGTTAAGTAAGTAGGAACCATTGGGTGAAACTGGAGGAATGGTACTTGGGATCTCTTTGTACTATCTTTGCAATTTCCTGAGAATCTATCATTATTTCAAAATAAAAATTTTAAAAATTACTCTTGTTTAAGAGAAAGAAATAACAGCAGATATTTTAGAGGTTTTAGTTGACTACAAGATATTATGAATCAATACTGTGATGTGGTTGACAAACTAATGTTGATGTGGCTAGGATTAATCGAAGTTAAAAAGTTCCAAAGAGGGACTGTAGAAGTACCACTTTATTTTGTCCAGGTCAATCCACATGCGAAGTGGTAAATTCAATTCTTGGTGCCACGCTCGCAGATTAACAAGCACATTGAATGACAACTAGACAAAAATACCCAGAATAGGGCAGCCCTGTCATATAAGAAATAGTTGAAGGAAGCTAAGGTATTTACCCAAGAAAATTGCAGACTTCCATGAGACATGACAACTGTCTTCAGATACTTGACAGACTGTCATTTGATAATCAAATTTAGAAGAGCCTTTGACATCCCTTTAGCTGCAATAAACTTACACTTTCTCTTCACAAAATGCCAGAAGTATTTTTAAAGAACACTTAGAGAAACCATTTTAGCTGTGTTAAAATTTCTGATTTTTTTGAAAACAACTGAAGCTGAATAAACCTGGAACATCAAAATGTTCTCCCAACTGAACCTTAACTGTTATTTCATTTGGTTTGAAACTGTTACTAATTTTAAGGAGTCTCTACTTTCTTACCACCACCTTCAACCATTTCTTCCTGCAACTATCTCAAGAGCTATTAAGATATAAGACCTATGACTCAGAGGTCTGTTAGCTTTTCAGATGGAACCAAGAAGTTTTATATTAAATATTTGCTCTGACTAGCAGAGATGGGAGTACAGCACTTTTCCTATTTCTCCTGATCTATGGATGGAAAGGAAGATGGATTTAATATTGTAAAGTTAATATTGCTACCTCTTAATATTATTTTATATTATACACTGCAATGAAGTTTAGACAGAAATTTAAAAAGAAATAAATCACTTGGCAGTTTGCTATAATAAAAGGCTATAAAAAATATGATAATAAAACCCAATGAAAAGAGTCTTACAGATACTGATTTTCATATCCTGATTATGATGGAGGCACTAATTGATCAGTCTCACTATTGTGTGCCTATTCAGTGTGGTGATGAATTTTTCTAATTCTGAGCCAGCAGAGAGCATGAGATGAATATACTGCGTTGGTAAAAAAAACAAACAAAAATGCTGAACATCATCATGAACCAGAAACAAAACAAAGAACATTATTCTTCCTTCGAACAAAATTAAACTCTTGTTGCACCTAGAATGGAGAGTGTTTGTAGTTCTGGTTGGTGACTGTCTTAAACTCTCGTGCCATTTGCATCATCGTTGGGAAGAGGCAATGAGCAAAATAAATAAGTGAAGCTATAACTTGTTAGATGAGATCAGTGTTATAGAGTAAAATAAACTAAGAAAGGAGGTTAGAAGATGCTGAGATAAAGGCCTAAAAATGAGAGTAAGATAAGCAAAACTCAGAGAGAAGAGCAGCTCAGGAAAAGTCCTGGGACTGTGCCTGGCACATTCTGAAGCAGAGTTAACAGCATGAGAAGTCACAGAGAACCTCGCAGGCCACTGTAAGAATTTTGGCTTCTACTCTGAGTGAGAAGGGGATCTGCTGGGGGGTCTGAGTGGAAGATTGACCTGATCTAAACTACAGTTTTATAGGAGGGCTCTGACTGCTGTGTTGAGAATAGACTGGATGGGCTGGGAAAGGAGGTCATAGGTGGAAGCAGAGCAGTCTGGAGGCTGTTATCATGATCTAGATAAGAACTAAGGATGGCTTGGAGTGGGTTGACAGTGGTTGAAGTGGGGAGAAGTGATTGGGTTCTGGGTTCCATTTTGAAGGTCAAGTCAACAGGATTTGCCAACTGCTTTGTTGTGGGATGTGAGAGGAAGTGGAGAGTCAAGGAAGGATGAAGTTGCCATTAACTGAGAAGAGGAAGACTGTGGAAGAGCAAGTTTGGGAGATGGAGGACGTCAGAATCTCATTTGGGGGATGCTTGGCTGGGTATACCTTTAGATATCTGATTGGAGATAACAAGCAGGCAGTTGGATATATGAGGCTGGAAAGCAGGGAATAGGTTGGTGCTAGAGGTATAAATTGGGAATGGTCAGTACTTAGATGAGATGTATAATCACTAGACTAGATGAAAACACTGAGGGCAAGTGTAGAGAGAAGGGAGACGAGGCCCACTGCCTGAGTTGTGGAGCATGGCAGCATTCAGCATCAGAGAACGAGAAGGAACAGGAGGAAGGGAGGGGGGAAACCTGGGGGATGTGGGTCCTTTGTTGTCCTTGCTGCTCTCCCTCCATCTCTCATTCTCCTTCTTTGCTCTCCACCTCTCTCAGCCTCACCTCCCTCAGCCTCACTCTTAGGTAAACAAAGACATTTTCTGTCAAAGTGCATGAGCCAAAACAGATACTTCCCAGGTAAACACTATCCTTTTAATTGGGTGATTTTTTTAAAAAGCACATAGATCGCTGTTAGGTACATTAGTTACAGCATGTGGATCAGCCAGAACATCAAGTTACCCAGCTCTGTGGGTTCCATGGACCCGCCTGCCAAGTGGTATGGAAGATACTCTCATTAGTGTTGCTGTTGGTATTGTTCAGGGAGGCTTTGGCCCTTGCCACATCCCTCCCTCCTTCCTTCTCCCACTCCACCCCCTGATCCAGAGGCCAATGAATGCTCACATCATTTCACTTTGGTCCAGCTGCCAGGCTGGGGAACAGATGTTGTATTGTTAACACCAAGAAAAAAACAAACAGCCCCATTCCTCTGTGTTCTCCCACCTCCCCCTCCATCCCCATTTTAGTCTCCTGGTGAAAATGGGCAAACAATGTTGGGGAGAGGAGAGGCTGGGGCTCCAGTGAGTAATGCCATCCTCCCCAGCCAAGGCTGAGCCTTGGCCGGAGGCGAGTGTTCTCCCAGGCCCTGTTTACAGCAAACACGAGTTCTATCAGCTGAGTGGCTGGCTCGTGGCTGGTGACGTGAAGATGCTCACACTGAGCAGGGCATTGAGAGAAAGAAGACAATGACCCTCTTCTGCATGTGGCCCCAGTAATGCATCTAATTGCATTTGATGAGCAAGAGCTATGACCACAAGACAATCCCAAGGGAAGAAGGAAATGATTTCTTGGCTGAGGTCTTTCTCTATGTTTGTTTTTCTTCTTTAGAAACGCTTAAGAGATGGAGGGGCCTGGGATGTTCATTTCTTTTCTGGAGACCAGAGGTTTAGATTCTTCTGATTTTTTTTTTTTTTCACTTCTCATGCAGACCCTTTCCTCAGGTTCAGGGACATGGAGGGGTGCAGGGGGTGGAGTAACCATGGACAATCCAGGGCCAAGGCTAGAAGTGAAGTAGCGCATGGAGTTGAGGAGGGCAAATGAGGGGAATCAGGGTGTGCAGGGCCATGGCAAGTAGTTGGAACTTCCCTTGAAGGTACTAAGTGGCAAGGAAAAGATTTTACACAGGAGAGTGACATACAGGAAGCAGATATTTCCTCTGTGAAGAAGATACATCGTCTGTGAAGGACAGATGAGAAGGAAGAGCCAGTTAAGAGGCTGCCGTAGCAAGCCGGGTAGCAGACAGCAAAAGCCCCAACATTCCGTTAGAGTTGGCTCAATTGTTGTTAATGAGACAAAATCAACAGGGCTTAGGAACAAATTGGGTGTGGAGAGGGGTTGGGTGAGCATGATCAGGGTTATAGTAAGAACTTACGTACTGGTTCTCAGCCCTGAAAAATTTATGCCCAGCCAGCCTCCTGTGTATAAATCATTCAAAATAAAATAGGTGTATGGAATTCCAAAAATTTTCTGTTTTATTCTAGAATGGCTACTTTGATACTGTTTGAAAGCACTAAACTCTTTCCAAATAATTCTTTGGCATCCTGGTTTTGTTTTCTTGGTGTTTCACGCACGTGCCTGTTCATGCTTATTGGACAAGCCAGCACTGGGAGGGAGTTGTGAAATTCATGTGTGAGCCACTAGGTGGATGGCATGCCTTTCACCAAGAACAGGGATGCAGGAAGAGGATATGCAGGGGCAGAGTAGAGCTGAGCTCAGCCTTGGACGTGTGAGTTTGAAGTATCAACAGAGACAGACACTGCCAGAAGGCAGCTGATTACATGAGTCTGGAGCGGAGATGGTAGAACTGGGCGTCATCAGCACTCATGGGGTGGAGGTGGGGGAGAGTCATAGGAGAGGATAAGGTCATTCGGGGTGAATGTGTGGAGGGAGAAGGGAGAGGGCCTGGAATAAAACCTGCAGAAAACTGGCATTTTGGGAATTGGGCAGGAAAGGAGTCTGATGAGGAGTATCTAGGAAGATGCAAGAAAATTCAGGAGGTAGTAGAGCCCCCAAAGGGTAAGGAAAAAAGGAGTCTTGAGAAGTAGGAAATAATCAACAGCATCAAATGCTATAGCCCGATTCAAGGCAGATTAGAGGATGAGAAGCACTGATTAGCATCACCGCAGGTAATATCAAAGAAGTCACTTATTATTGAGAGTGATTCCTAAGGAGTGTGGAAGGATATGAATGAAATGATAAAAAAGAGGTAGTGACTTTACACTATTAGTGGTAGCTATAGAAGAATGGAAAGTTGAGGTTGGGAGAGGGTTTTATGTAAAGATGGCAGAGAACACATTAATACCTTATTTAAACCTGCCAGACAAATACATCAAGACGCACCAGATTCAGGGGGCAGGGTGGAGAGCTTTAATACATAAATGAGTTTTAGGGGAAGAATTTTCTTTGCACCACCTATAGGCTACAGAGAGTCAGCTGAGGCAAAAATTTTGCTTGGTTTGAATGTGGTATTCTGCAAAGTTGGACAGTCATTTATCAGGCACCTATTATGCATGCTGGCTAATGCATGAGCTGCTGTAGGGAGACTCAGAAACAATGAGCTCAAGAAGCTCATCACCCCCTGAAGAGAGAAAACTTATGTCAGAGGAAACAAACCTACAGTATGAAACACCCACTGTGTTTGTCCTACACGGTGTTTTTGTAAAATTGAACCATTATTTTAAAAGATCACATGAAAAGCTGGATATCTGGCTTCTCTCGAAAAACTAGAAGGTATATGACTTTTAACCTGCATTACTGCCAGGCAGCAATTGACTGGAGTGAAGGTGTGACTGCCCATTACTGAGAGCACCCATTCTCCAGTTCACTCCGGTCCCCAGAATTCTCTATTAGCTGACTCATTGAGAAGACGTCATTTACATTATCTGCTAGCCCTTGGGAGTCATGTGTGCTTGTGACCACTCCTGAGGACAGTCTAAGTCATGAATTACTATATGCTAGAATGCATGAGGCTGATAGCTATGTTGCAGGTATTCAGGGAAAGGAGAAATCTGTAGAATTAAACAGTTAAGCAAAGCTTCTCAAACTTGGTCTCAACAAGTAGATAGGATAAGGATAGGTGGTTGGATGGATAAATAATTAGATAGATGAAAGAGAGGAAAGCATTTCTCTTGGGTTCCAGGATGGACTGGATGCATTTTCATGGCATGCCATGGCTGGAATTGAGGGAGTACAGATCTGGCACTTTTCCTTTAAAATATGAAAACTTGTTTTCAGAGCAGGGAGAAGAAATTTCAACTTATTTAAAGACAGTGGTATCTGTAATTTCTCCATTCCCATATGACTGTCCTATTGTAGACAGCTTCCCAGTCAACAGCAGTGATCCTGTAGTGATATTGCAATAAGCTGCTCCCTTGAAAGTCAAACAGAAAGATCATATAACATTAGGATTTTATATCTATATAGTCTCACTCTTGCTTGCCACAGTTGCATCAATCTCAATTCCCTGGATAGTCATAATATCCAAGTAATCTTTCTTTTCATCTTTTCCAGCTGATTGTTTGTGCCCACCCCCCAAAGAGGGTGCTCTTCAGGCTCAATGAGCTGCAGTTCCAACCTTGAATCCAGTTCCAAGATTCGGACTGCATTTGAAATGACCTCAAAGGGATAATAACTTATTAATCCCTTTGATGATTTCTAAAGTTCAAGAATGAAACAGTCACCCTAATTGAAAGGGAAAAGCAATGAACTTTTACCATACTAATTCATTGACCCCTGTTTCAATTCCACCCCTGTGGCCTTTGCACTGCATTTTCTGTCTTCTGAATATGACCAGCTCTGTGTGAAAAAGCCCACTTGTCACCTGATGACTGTAAAATGTAGCCTACCAGTTGACAGACCTCACTCTTAAATAAGAGCAGACAACCAGGAAACTTCAGACACTTAAGGAAACCCTCCAACATGAAAGATGAAAATAATAACAAACACTAATAAAGCAACTTGGAGGAAGCAGAGGCAATTCAGAAAACAGAAAACTACCGTGAGTACATGATTAGTATCTTCAGAGAGGTAAGGGAAAGTTTATATCCATGCAACAAGCAGAAGATGCAAAACAACAGCAAAAGGAACCAGGAAAATAAGAAAAGGTGCTTGAGAACTAAAGATACAATAAACTCGGTGGAAGATGTAAAAAATAAAATTGAAGGACTCTTCCAAAATGTAAGAGAAAATGTGTACAGTGATGGATAAGAAGATCTTTTAAAAATAAGAGAATCCAGGGAGTTATTTTTCTGACCAATGATAGTTCCAGAAATAAAAAGAAAAGAAAAAAAAATAATAGAGAAGAAATTATCAAAGATATAATACAAGAAATTGAAGAATCCGAGGTCCCAGACTGAAAGGGCCCATCAAGTGCACAACATAATGAATTTAAAAAGACCCACACTAATGTATAAAATCATAGAATTTCAACATACTAGGGATAAACAAAAGGTTCTACAGAGAAAAGTAAGTTACAGACAAAGAAATGAGATATGAGAATAGTAGTAAATTCTCAGCATCAGCACTAGACTAAACTAGTAGACCAAAAAAAATTTTGAAGGAAAATTATTTTCAACTATTCCCAACTAAAAGTCTTAATTAAATGTGAGCATATAATAGACATTTTCATATAAGCACGATTTCAAAACATTGCCAATGTACGCTTTCTCAGGAATTCTTAGTAAATGTGCCCCACCAAAATGAAGATGTAAACCGAGAAGAAGGCATGGGATCCAGGAAATGGGAGATGCAACAGAAGAGAAAGTTAAAGGAAATTCTCGGGATGACTATGAAGGGAATTTCCATGTGGTCAGGTTTTCAGTGAGCCTGGAGAGCAAGCCCAAAAAGGAATTGGAGGACAGAGCCTCCTGGAGGAAGAGCTACAGAAAAAAAATGAAGCTGGACACATAACAAGCTTCAAGACAAATGCAGAATTATCTCCATCCTCCACTGACACCTGGTTTGACCACATGGAAATGTATAGAGAGTGGATGTTGAATGGTGTAGGGGAATTTAGCCATAGATACCAAGGTAATTGAAGGAGGAGGAGAGGAAGAAGAAGAGGAAGAGGAAGTGGAGGAGAAGGAGGAGGACGAGGACGAGGAGAAGGAGAAGGGAGTAGGTTATCGTGAATTACCTGAAAAAGCAAAAGGTTGAAATCATAGTCCTTAGGCTTGGCATGCACAATCTTTCAGTGATAATAATAATGTAAACCCTGAATATTGTTTTTAATTCTCTGTTGGAGGAATAGGAATTGGAAGCATTAGAGAAAAAAAGAGGGTATGAGAAATCTAATACCTCATTTACAGTAAAAATTTAAAAATAATGTCAAATCATTAATCAAGTGACAGCAGGATGAGTATATTATTTAAAAATATGGAAGTACATATCACAAGAAAGAGCTGGAAGTTGAATGTAATTGCCTCTAGGGAGCAGGATGTGGGGGAAGGTGGTCAGGAGGCCACTGGGCTGCTGGGTTGTTAAGTATCTTTAGCACATTTGACTTGTTCCAACTCAGGGCCTATGTCGCTTCGATTAAATTTTAAATTAATTACTCTCCGAAATATATAGTAACCCCCAGAAAGTTTTAGAATAACCATGCACCTACCAAGGTGAATGCTGGAAAAATAACAGCTCACTTAGATGCATCGTTTGTACATCTGGCATCTTATCAAGCAGTTACCAACCTGGGGTTACAGCTCCTTACCACAGTCACCCGTTCAGACAAACCCTCGCCCGGTATGCTCAGGCAACAGCTGCTTCTGCCAGTCCTCATTTCGGGAAGAGGGAAAGGGATGAGTTAGACAAAAATAGGTGTCTGTGTGGAAAGAGATATTTTTACCTTGATCTTTAAGCCAGCTACGTGTACATCTACTATGATAGAAGCCTGAATGTTGAACAGAGTTGAAGCCAACAGCTAGTTCTCAGCCTCATTCAGAGAGATCTACACAAAGCTATAGAAAAACAATGAAATTTGCCAAGTTGCTGAGATTTATAATATCCCCTTCCAGCAAAAACTATCAGCTAATTAGTCAGAAAAAAACCCATCCTACCCAGAGGTGATAGAATGCTTTACACTGAAAGGTAAGTGTTAGAAAGGACCTTAGAAATCATCCAGTTCAACTGTCCCCGGAGAACCAGAGAGGCAAAGAGATTGCCCAAAGCTACCCAGCTTACTCATATCAGAACTGGATCTAGAACCCTGGATGGGACTCCATACTGCCAACCTCAGAGTTTGACCTGTAGCCTTCAGATAGATAAATAGATATAGATTTTAGAACAAGATCAGGATCTGGACACAGTTGTAGTTCTGAGACTTGTGATCCTTCCACCACTCCAGACTGCCTCACAAAGCAGCAACAGTAAAAGGGGAGCTATAAAATCCAACAAGTCAGAGGCTTACCTCTCCCTGAGCTGCCAACCTTTAGGGTTTAGATGGTCCATGAATTCAACAATGACTTATTGAGCACCTACTATGTCCTGAGGGATTTCCAGATAGAGGTGTCTAGTGGACAGGTGGATGTTGGGGTCTGAGGTGAGAGATTTCAGAGTCATGGACAAGTTAGGTGGTGATCACTGTCACACTGAAGAATGAGATTGCCTTGGGAGAATGAGTACACTGGAAAGAGAAGAGGCCCAAGACAAGATCCTAAGGAACACCAGCCTTAGGACAGGAAGAGTAAAGGAGAATACAAGGAGTGCCTGGAACCTATACCTGTCTCTGAGTAACCATCTTATACGTCTTGAACTCATTGCTTGTTTTTCTCCTGAGTGTTAAACGTCTGTCATAAGTATCTTTAGCCAATGCTTGAAGTTATAGAAGGAAGGAAGTGAGAGGATTTAAGGGTGAGCAAAGACATTCAAACTTCTCCAAGTTCATCCTGGAGAAGTTGGTGGAAGAAGTTTGGACTTCCTGTGGAAAAGTAAGCTGCTGCCCACTCTGCCCCCATCCTAGCACTGTTGCCACTAGCAGGGGCCCCAGGGAAACCTGGGGAGGACAGGTGTTTCCTGGAAGGGTCAGTGGAAGGCCATCTACCCCTCTGCCAAATGAACCTGGTCCAGATCAGAGCATGTGCTGCTCAGAGCCATGTGGTATAAAGGTTAGGTAAACGTGCACTTGCTCTGTGATGAGGAGAACGACCAAGGAGACTGGACATGACCAAAAAGCTTATCATATGCTAAAAGCAAAGGGAAAAAGGCAATGACATGCACCTTTCACCTAGTTAAGTGTATTTCTCAGGGAAATGTCACTTTAGAAAAAATAGAAATTCTAAGTAGGAAAGTGTTGAGTTGGCCTAGAAGGGGTTGTTGGTTGATTGTTAGTTTTTGATTGATCCAAGATCCAGTAGGTTTTATGAGCAAGGAGTTCCAGATCTCCTCCCCCATGTCCTAATTACACTAGGCCCTCCCTGGAGGCTCTCCCTGGCTGGGATTTCATACCCAGAGGGAGTAGAGAGAGCTGGAAAGCACTGTAGTGGAGAAGAAAGAGCCCAGGCTTTGGAGCTACGCAGCCTAAGTTTGAACCCTGACTTTAACAATTAATCAATGTGACCTTGTGAGAGTTATGTAAACCCCATGAGTCTTGCTTTCTTCATCTTTAAAATGGGGAAGATGCTTACCTCAAAGGATCGAATGAGATAGTATTTACAAAAAGGTACCAGTAGGTACTCAACAAGTGCTCCCTCACCTCCTACTTCCTTCTGCTCATCTTCCCCTTGAAGGCCACCCTTGAGTGGGCAAGATAACACTTAATAATCTTGGCTTTCCTCCAACTCCTTGCAAATTAGACACATTGCCCAAGCTGACAATGACCTCAGCATTTTCTCTGTGGACCATTGGTAGGGATTCTACCATCACGTCACCAAGATATTGCACCCTGAGCATTGCATGCGTCAATCACTGGGTATGAGCTGACATGCTTTTGTAACTCTCAGCTGTTCACCCGGTTCTTTGAGAAAACATTGCATTTCTATCTGTCATTAGAGGTAGTGGAAGCTTGACGAGGTTCCTCGTCTTCTGTCATCTTTAAATCCTCGGGAAGGCTCAAGTGTGTCAGTTAAAGACAACCCCTCCCACACCCACCCCAGCCTCGTCCCCCACATACTGTGATGTATACTGGTCAGCATTGATGAGACTTCCCTCTTTTGCTGCTGTGATTCACCAGCCATGGGTACCATGTTTTCTGTTCTCTCTCCATGGCATATAAGTGTTTCCTCATTTGTATTTCTTTCCCTGAAGTTCATGCCCTCAAGCATCTGCGGCAACTTGGATAAACTTAACTCTTCTCAGGGACTTTTGCTGACTTGGTTCCATGACTGTTGAATGTTTGGCTGCCCCCCAGAAAGAGTTTGGGGCTGGCTCCCCTCACTTGGAGGTCTCATCTGGTTCTGGTGACTACTGCGTCACTTGCGTAATTGGTCATTTGAGTCACCTCAGGCCAACCAGTTTGAGAACCAACAAGTTTGTGTTCTTGGAAGCTGAAGTCCTTCATTCCCGCTTCTGACCCTCTGACCCCTTGGTACCCCTTCCTTGTTTTTTTTCTTGCCCTGAACAGCCTGTGGCTACTGCTCTTATCTATCATGGTCACTTCCCATTAGGGCTAAGAAGGCAACTAATAAAGGCTTCTTGACTCTCTTCTCCAGGAGCAGGGCCTCAGGTCTCATTACCAGGATCCATCAGAGTGAAGTGTACTTAGCAGATGCTCATTTAATGTTTACTAATTTGACTTGTTAGAACTAAACATCAGAGAGGTTAAAGTCAGACTCCCTTGGTCAGCAACTAAATGAAAGAGAAATGCACGCAAAGGCCATTATGTTTTTAGACACCCTCATTTTCAAGGATCCAAAATAAGGCTCCTGGGTCATGTTGAGTAGGTTTGTGTCGGTCTTTGAAGGATGGGAAAGATTTGAATAGATACAGAGGAAAGGGAAGGACTTATTAGGAGAAAAGAACAGCACAAACATAGAAGGCATAGACCAGAGGGGAAAACTGGCACAAGATGCATGTATGTAATGTGACTTGGGGGTTCTGTAAAGAGCTAGTCTTATTCCAGTGAAAATATGTATAAGGGGAGGAGGAAGGAAAAAATGATAGTCACCCTTTGCTGGGCCTTGAGAGCTTGGCTGTGACCTAATCAACCAACCAGCTACAGACTCCCCCTACCTCTCAATGTCCTTGTTCCTTATAGGAACAACTAGGTATGGCCTCTTTCTGGTCCCATATTCACCCACACCCCAGTTTAGCTGCTGTTGTTTCATGGAAAACCAAGTTAAAAAGTGTCTGTAGAGCCAAAGTAATTTACTCCAGAGACCACTCATGTGCATGCCCCATAGTGAGGGTGTCTAGCAGTGTCTGGGGCGGCAAACACTCATCTGCGGACTCTAGCACTTGGTGGTGATCAGGGCTACCAAAGGCTACAGCTTCAGGAGGCAGTGAGATGAAGGAACAGCTGTGCCCTGCATAAAGAACCCACGCACTCCTGACTGGCCATTGTTCTGGCATGTGAGTGGGACCAGTGACCCAGATGTCACTGTTGCCATCCTGGCTGATCCACAAAGAAGTGAATCAGGTCTATTTTAAGAATCTGTTCAACTGGTCACATGGAGAAATTGCTATTAAAAAACAGCTATTTACCAGGAAAGCAAAGCTCCTGCAAAACAAAAGGTTAGTATACTCCCCCCAGTAACTCTTTAAACTAAAGCAAACACTGGTGCAGGCCATGTTTGCTCTGTAGTTCTGCTGTCTGCCCTTGGTCGTCTTATTCCCAAGGTTCCTGGTTGATCTCCTCCTCGGGAATAAGCTGAGAAAGGCAGCTGGGAATATCAAAGGACAGGGGTTTCTAGAGGGTAAGAGGGTTAGGGTCACATAGCAGTTCTCTTGTTAAATGATTGGTTGATTTTTCCAGGGAAGTCAAGGGGCTTGACCAGGCAAAACTCAAAAGAATCTGGAAGGTCTAAGACCCTTTATCATAAAAGTGTCCCCTCCACTTGTATTTGAGGATTCTGTATTACTGGATAGGAAGTACATCAAGTATAGTCCATAGAGATATTGCTCAAACTAGAGGACCAAACCATCAAGGCAACACCAAGAGCATTAAGATCAACATTGAAGAGATGACAAATGTGCTGATTATGGTGCCCATGCAGTGGCTGGGACTTCCTACAAGCCGTCACAACCGTATGACCTCAGCTTCTCCATGGGTATCCCTAAGCCTTCCTTTCCTCTCAGTTTCTAAGGTGTGCTACCACTCTGAGTCATGTCAAGTTAGGAAATCCTTATGTGACCTGTCCTACGAAACTTACAGTCTTGCTTTGTGCACAGTGTGACACATATATCTAACAGAGAAAATAAGATAAGGCAATATACAAATACTAGAGAATAAGTGGCATAAAAAATACAAGTTGTGGCTGGGGACAGATCAGTGTGCATCTGGTGGGCAGATCAGATAGTGTGGCCTAGAGACAATGAAAAAGACATTGTCTATAATGGAAATTGAAGTCCCTAGACTGACTTCCAGTGCTTTCCATAATCTGACCTCCACCCGCATCTCAGCCTTACCTCCCAGGGCTCCTCTTCTACAATCCAACCAGACTGCACCCTAAGTTCACCTTGCTCCACGGGTGGTTTTTGACCATGTAGCACAAGTCTTCCTTTCCTCTGCTTCACCAAATGCTAACCATGTTTGAGGTCTGGCTCACATTTCTTCTGTTCCTTGACACAATTCCAGCCACCCAACCCCCCAGCCCTCAGTGGCCTCACACTGCCCTTTGTCCACCTGTACTTTACTCACAGTGCTCACTGTCCGGATGCTCATTCATTCATCAATCACAGACAGCTTAGGATGGCTCTCAGCTAGCTATCTCAGACTATTACCTAACTTTGACTCTTTGTATATCATCCCCCCAGCTGTATTATTCTCTCTTTGAGAGCTTGCATCTTGGATATCCTGCATCACCTAGCACAGGACCTAATACATAGTAGGTGGTTGATAATTTGTAAAATGAATGACAGTACAGACAACCTTTTGATGCACAACTACATTTTCTAATTTATTCCACCTGAGGGGGTAAACGAAGGGGCTACATTTAATGAAGGTCTATCATGTGCACTTGTTTGGCATTTTCTGAACATCATATCATTTAAACTTCACATCAGTCTGAGAGGTAAGAATAACATCTTCAGTTTATACATTATGAAAATAAGGATCAAAGATGTGAGATAATTTGTTCAATGTCAGTCAGCGACAGTGAGCTAGAGTCGAGAGGCAAACTCTGGTGTGCCTGACTTAGAATACCACACTCTTTCAATGGTCCTGCACTGCCTTCCATCTGAACATCCACGGGAAGGTTGCTGAGTTTCTTCCTGTGGGTCTCATGCCCTACCCATGACTTTCACTTCATCACTCCATGCATTCCCTCTCCCTTCAAGCTACCTCCCAAGAGTTGCTTCTCCTGGAACCCATTGCATGCTTTCATATTTCCATGTAACTCCCTTAGCCTGGAAAACGTCCTTACATCTTTTCTACCTGTGACATCTTACTTATCCTTGAAGGTCCACCTGAAATGAATATCGTCTCCATGAAATTTTCTGTAATCCTGCATGATAATTAAATTAAATGCCCTTACGTCTGAGTCCCCACAACCCACTGCCCCTTCCACAGTTCAGAACTCACTTTATTCTGCTTCAGATTCCAATCTTTTGTTTACCTTCCTGCTTTTTCTCCTAGGCTGTAACGCAAGGGCAGGGAATGCATCCTCTTCATCTCTGTAACTCAAGCCTTACATGACAGCAGCCCGGTCTCCCAAGAGCCTTTGATGGTAAAGGCAGCTGATGGTGTGGAGCATGGATTCAGCAGCATCACACACACCTTCCATGATTCTGCCCAGGTAATGAGCCATTGGATACCAATCAGAGCCAAGAATAAGAAGCACTAAGCAGATTTCCCACATTTCCCACATCTGTCCCCAACGCTCAACCTTGAGGGGTTTCACCTCGAGGCTATATAGTCCCCAGTGTTCAGTGATTCAAGAATGGTTCTACCTCCCTTCCTAATCTGGTCTAAGGTCTAACTTGTTACTAAGATAATTAATGCCACAGGAAGAGGCTGATATAACAGCTTTTCCTGTGTTTTAAAGTGCTATAGAGGGATTTCCCTGGTGGTCCAGTGGTTAAGACTCTGTCTTTCCACTGCAGGGGGCACGGGTTCGATGCCTAGTCAAGGAACTAAGATCCCGCATGCTGTGAGGCAAAAATAAAATAAAATAAAGTGCTGTGGAAAAGAAATGGCTGGATATATTCTTTTTAACCTCACCTTTAGCAATAAGGTATGATCTCTAAGTTTGAAAAATGAACAAATGAATAAATACATGGTGAACATGCCAGACTCTATTTAAATGAAGATATTTGACATTTGTTTGGTCTTCCTTATAGAGTTGCAGCCCCTCCCCATGGCTCTAGAACACATCCATCTAAAGATGGAGATTGGGTTTCCTCCTGAAGAACAGGCAGCCATAAAGGGATGTTAGTTCAGGAGCCAACCCAGTGAATACGACCAGCATGATATCTGGAGCCAAGAAATCTGTACACAGCCTCTGACTCCATATGACTCATCCAAACAACAAAGATCTCTAGAAGCAATCACTAGGGCAGGGCTTAGGGAACACATTTTCTGTGGTATGCTATCCCTTGAAGGCACAGCTTGAAAATTTTAATTCTGTGTTCCTAGTTTCTAGCACAAAGCCTACAACATAATTAACACTTAATACATATTTGTAAATGGATTCTATCCTTGCTTTTCGTTCTCTCCTTTTATCCTCCAACTTTTTCTTTTTCCTCCTTTCCCATCTCCTTTCTGTCCGTTAGGACTTGTTGAGGTCCTAATAACTGGAAATAATTAAGGCCTTAATCACCTTCCCCTTGTCCACCTTACCCTAACCTCCAGGCAATACATGAATGTTCTTTATGAAATATTAAATATTGGGTTCCCTTGTTCTTGGATACCTGAGCATGATAGTTGGCTTCTTGGTGATCAAGCCCTGCTCCTATTCCTTCACCTTTACTCTCATTTTTCCTCTCGCTTCTTTCCAATCTCCAGTGGTGTTGAAAGCTGCATAAATGAGCTGCTGACCCTCCAAGCTGAGAAACTTGGCCCTAAGAACCATTCCTTGGGAACTCTCACTTGCTGCTTGTGTCAGGTTTCTTGCAGATGGGTTCAGAGCTGCTGTTGGCCATAATTCCCACCTATACCCCCATTCTCCTACCCTCTGCTCGCCCCACCAAATCCAAAATATTACCAGAACTGTGCCCTAGGGGACTGGACACATAAGCTGTGCTGGTGGCCTTTAGGGCTGTGCTGGCCACCATCTCCACAGAAAAGATGCTTCTGTTCTGGAGTGTGTGACAGATTAAGGGCAGCCCAGGGAAGCAGGAAAATAAACCACGATGTGGAGAATGTCAGCACTCCCAGGAAAACAGATAAAACTCCCTGTCTGATCCATTTTTATTTGGACAGAGTTCATGTTGAATCATTTTGCTTGCTTGAACATCAAAACATACACCCACATAGTTTTGAGCCCTGGTCCCAGCACAGTCCATCCCAGATGAAGTTCTCTGGTTAAGGAATGGGGCCTTCAAGAGTGGAAATGAGCAGCTATAAACAATCCCTGTGTGCTTACCTCCCACCCCCGGGCTTCCACCCCACCCCAAGCCTACAAATCCCATCTGGAGAGTCTGCCCCTCATAGTGAGGAGTATTTGATCCACCTGACTTCCTGACAAACTTTCAGACAGAAGTGTGTGTGTGTAGTGTTGAGTGGGGATGTTAATGTCAATAATAATTCAAAATGAATTCCTGCATATGAACATTGTCTAGTCTTAGAAGGCAAATATCTCTTCATTAAATGTCAATCATTGCTTTAGAAGAATTTTTAACAGGGAAATACTCAAAAAAAAAAGCCAATAGGAAAAAAAAAAGCAGACTTTCAAATGGTAGATACCATATATTATAGGTAGAGATAGAGACAAAAATATGCATTGAGCAAAGAGTAGAAGGAAATACATCAAAATGCCTGGAGAAATTTTCCCAGGGTTGTGAATTATGGGTGATTTTGCTTCCTATTTGTCTTTATGTTTCTGTGCTGTCCGAGTTTTTTTTACTATAAACAAATGTGACTCTAGTAATGGTGGATGGGATGAATTTTTAAATTTGTTTTTAATGTAGATCGTCTTGCCTTGACCCGATCCCATCAAGAAGCCTCACTGAAAGCTGAGTGACCTGAGTACAAAGGCTTCAGCTTTTCCTACCTCACGGCCCAGCCCTCCTTCCTGTTGTCCAGCACAGCATCCGGCAAAGGCCATTACCCTTATTTAAGGGCAGATGGTGAGTTGAAAACCACACAACAGAGGTAGTTCAGGCACATAGGTCTGTAGGAACCAAGTTCAGACATAAGCCAAGAGGTCACCAATGGCTCCACAGCTGTGCCCCTACCCCCAGCGCACCCCAAGAGCTTGCTCCCAAAAGATTCATTAGCAAAATGGGAAAGGGAGGAGATCAAGAGTAGGAGGGGAATGAGGCAAAGGAGCCAAGAAGGGGATTTCTAACACAGAATTGAAACTGCCCTGTTCAGGGGCTGGCAGATTTCCAAGGACCTCTAAGGATGCGAAGAGAAGGTCTGGGAGAAAACCAGGGACGGGAGGCAAGGTTCACATCAGCTCAGACACACTCCACCTCCTCCTCTGGCTCCAACCCCCTCTACTCATGGTCAGACGTCTTAAATTCCCTTTTGTGTTCCTTTTATCTTCCTCACCCAAACTCTAGCTCCCACCGCCACCCCCAACTTAATTCCATCACCCCCTGACAATCTGAGCTTGTTTCTCCAGGGCTTGCAGCTCCTGCTGTGAGGGTGACAGCCACACCCGGTTCTTGCAGAGGGAAGTAGCTTGTGAGCTCAGGGAGGAAGTGGGGGGTGGGGGGGTGCTGGGTGGGGAGGAGGGAAAAAGCTTGGAGTAGACTTTTCAGAAGTGTGGAGAGGGCAGCTGAGGGCACCCAGCTCCACACCACCCCCATTACACTGTTAGTACGGCCCACCCTTGAGCTGCTCTCAGTGTTGGGTTCCAAGTGGGTGGGTGTCCAAGGAAGAGAAACTATGGAAGCAGAAGACAGGAAAGTGCAGGCACTGCTGGGCGATGCCCACCTTTGCACTCACCTGACAGGGCCCACTGGAAGCAGTGGCAATAGGTTGACATCTGTTCTTTAGATACTAATGCCAAATAGATTGCTTGACAGTAGTTTAACATGCACGCCTAAGATGGTGTGTGTGGGGGTGTGGGGGGGGTGTGTGTGGAGGGGGGGTTAGTGGAGGGTAGTGGGAAGCAATGAGGGGAGGGTCCCTGTGGAGACTGAGATGATTTCTGCATTCCTCCAAATTTCTGGGGGAAAGAACTAGATAACAAGTTCAGAAAAGTCATTAAGTCTTGGGGGATTCGGAGCCAATCTTCCCACGGTCATCTTTGTCCCCCATTTTTTCTTTTGGAAACCCGACCTCTTTTTGATAAAATATATCTGTGTTCTTGAAAAACATAAGCCTTCACATATGGTTTCCACAGCACTGACATTTTGCCACAGGAGGCAGTATGATGCAGTGGTCAGAACACATACCTCGGAACCAGACAGACCTTCAAAAGCCTGACTGACAGTTAATGGGCTGGGTGACCAGTCTGAGTCCCTGTAAAGTAGGGATGATCCTAGTTCCTTCCTCCTGGGATTTTTGTAAGAAGTAAATGAGAGAGCAGATGAAGCGCAGAGCCCAGCTCTTGGTGAGGCTACTATGGTCCTATGATAAAGTCAGCACTCTCCATGTGGCTTTGCTCCCAATAAAGCTACTCCGGGTAGTGTAGTAGTGGACTAAGCACCAGAGCAGTAGTAGTAAACTGTGGCCTGTGGACCACATCCTGCCTGATGCCTACTTTTGTATGGCCTGAGAGCTAAGAATGGTTTTTCCATGTTTAAATGGCTGGGAAAAAAATCAAAAGAAGAAGACTATTTTACAACACGTGAACGGTATATGAAAGTCACATTACAGTGTTCATGAGTAAAGTTTTTCAGGAACACAGTCACGATCATTTGTTATGTATCTTCTATAGCTGCTTTTGCAAAGGACCCACAAAGCCTAAACAACAAAAAAGTTGGTCAGCCGTGCGTTAGAAGATGAGTAGCCCAATTCCAGCCGTGCTTCCCACCTCCCTAGAGATAATACCTTCCCCTCTATTACCACAAAAATGCCCCCCAGCGTACATACACACCATTTGGCTCATTCACCATGTTGCTGTTAACACCAGCTGGCCTACATGCTGGAAAGTGTAAGACAGGACCTGGCAATAAAGCATTACTGTTATTTTCTGAGCAAGCATTGGGGGTGGTGCAATCCCAGTCACCCCTACTGAAAAGACTCAATGTGTTCTTTGTTCTCCTAGCCCTTGATCTTTCACTCTTATTACTATTTCTCATGCCTTCTGTGTCCATTAGCACTGGCTCAGCTGGGAAAATATGTGTTGGGCTTTGTCTATACCTTTAATCAGTTTACTGGAAAGAGGTCAGAAACAAAAAAGGGAAGAAGCATTAAAACATATACATTGTTGAGTGCTTACTATAGGCCAGGCACTTGGGGATTATAGTGGTGAATAAGGAAAGATCCCTGAGAGAGGAAGAGAGAAACAATAAGGCAAAGAGTTATGAAACAATGCAATAGCTGCTATAATAGAAGCATGTACAAAGTACCGAGGGAACAAAGAAAATGATTTCATCTATTGGGATATTGAAGAGGAGCATCAGGAAAAGTCACAGGGAGGTGACAGCTTTGAAGAGTGGAGAAGAGTTTGTTAGGTGCGAAGAAAGGGTGAAGTCACGAGGGTACAGGAGAGCAGCAAGGGCAAAAGCAGAGGCAAAGGGCTTCCCTGGTGGCGCAGTGGTTGAGAGTCCGCCTGCCGATGCAGGGGACACGGGTTCGTGCCCTGGTCCGGGAAGATCCCACATGCCGCGGAGCGGCTAGGCCCGTGAGCCATGGCCGCTGAGCCTGCGCGTCCAGAGCCTGTGCTCCGCAGCGGGAAAGGCCACAACAGTGAGAGGCCCGCGTACAGAAAAAAAAAAAAAAGCAGAGGCAGGGCACCAAGGGCATGTTCAATAGAGGGGGTGACCCATGGGAAATAAGCTGGCACTAGAGTGTGGATGACCCTCTGTACCATAGTCAGGGGTAACACTTTATTCTAGATGGGTAGCCTTCAGAGACTTCATAGACTTAAAAGAAGGGAGCGAGATCATTAGATGTGCTCTTTAAAAGTGATTATTGGTAGCCACAGAGAGGGATGCACTAGTCTAGAGAGATACTGGGTTAAGAACAAGTCATGAGTTGTTAATCAACTATACTCCAATATAAAATAAAAAGTGTACAAACAAAACAAAACAAGTCATGGGTGTTGGAGAAGTGTGGCAGGAAGAAAGATCTTGGATGTAGTGGTAACAGGAATTCATGACATAGTGAGTCTTAGGTGAGGTAGAGAAAGGAGTTGAAGAACAAATCCCGGGATTCTGGAGTGGTACCTAGACAGATATTAATGCCATTAACTGAAACAGAAAATGCTGGAGTTCTACTTGGGATGTGGGTGATCCTTGGGCATAGTTAACTTGTGGAAGATGGCACGATTTTAGTTCATCCAGGTGAAGAAATCCAGAAGGTGATCACTGACACTCTAAGTCGAGAGCCCAGAAGATGTAGGGGCTATAAATATACGTTTAAGAATCATCAGTCAGGACTTCCCTGGTGACACAGTGGTCCCAATACAAGGGACAGGGGTTCGAGCTGTCGTCTGGGAAGATCCCACATGCCATGGAGCAACTAAGCCCGTGCGCCACAACTACTGAGCCTCCACTCTAGAGCCCGCGAGCCACAGCTACTGCGCCCGCGTGCCACAACTACTGAAGCCTGCACACCTAGAGCCCGTGCTCCACAACAAGAGAAGCCACCGCAGTGAGAAACCCTCGCACCACATCGAAGAGTAGCCCTGCTCACCACAACTAGAGAAAGCCCATGCACAGCAACGAAGCCCCAACACAGCCCGAAAGAAAGAAAAAATCATCAGTCAATGATGTATGAAATAGAGGACATTATTCAGCAAATATGAAAGGAAAAAATTACAATTAGAACCCTGAAGATGTAGGAGCTAGAAATATACATTTAAGAATCATCAATCAATGATGTATGAAAGTAGAGGACATTATTCAGCAAATATGAAAGGAAAAAAAAATTACAGTTAGAACCCTGGGGAGTACTAGCATTTAATGGGGTGCGAAGCTAGAGAAACCAGTCAGAGATGGGAAAATAAAAGGAGAAAATGGAATGAGGAGCATCACCAAAGCCATGGAGAAGAGAACTGTGAAAGTTTTCTCCTGAACAGAAGAGGAAGGTAAACAGAATGCAAATGCAAAGAGCAAAAACTCCTCAAATAATGGGTTCCCATAGCCCCACTTGGAATCCTGTGAAACACTGTCACCACAGAGAGTTATAAAAATCAATCTGTCTGTTTTCAGAACTCAGTGCACAGGATTTGAAAAGCAGAGGTATTTTTCAGGACGGATCATTGGTTTTGCATGAGCACCAAAAAGAAGCTGCTGGGTGTGCAAAAAAAGGTAGTCATTGATGAGTTGGACAGGAGCAGTTTCCATAGAGCAGTAGGAACAGAAAGCAAATTCCTGTGGGTGCAATTGTCCATGGATCTGAAGAAGTAAGGACGAGGAGCATAAAGTGGACTTTCAAGAAGTGATATTTCTGTAACTCTTTTTTTTTTCTCTCTCAAAAAACAATTGTCTGTCCTGAAAAATCCCTCTGCTTTCCAGTTTACTAACCCTGGGCACTGTGTTCTGGATATAGACCAAGTGACTTTTACAACTCTCCTAGGTGACATTTATCCTTTCACAGAATTCCAAGTGGGCTTTATGGAAACACTATTTGAGGGATTTTTGCTTTTACCTCAAAAGTATTTCTAGATAAAATCAATGAAAAGGATTAAAAAGTCTTGCTGTGTGTGAACCTACAAGGATAGGTTCCTCTAAAGGGTTCTGCCATGAGTCCACGCAAGAAGTCAGCCCTCCTTTCTCTCCAGCTATGGCATGGTATTGATACAAGTAAAGAAGGAAAAGGGGGCCAGCTGTGCTCTTAAGCTTCACTTCTAACCCAAGGTCCCTTTTTCACTTTAGTCTGAGACCAACAAAGAGCAGAGAATAGAGGGTGGTAAGAGACCAGGCCCCTGGAGAGCTGCTATCTAGTTCCAGCTGTACTTCTTATCCACAGAACCTACCAAAAGGAGAGCGTTGTCCCTTTTCTAGTCTGATTTTCCTAAAATATAAATATTAAATTTATAAATATAAGTTTGCTTAAAACCTGGAGTGGCTTCACCTTGCCCTAGGATTAAGTCCCATATTTTAAACAGGGCAAACAGGGCCCTCCACATCTAATGACTCCCAGATAACTCCTCAAATTCTCCTTTCCAACCCACTGGGCTTTTTTTTCTTCCAAAGCACGCTGCTCTGTATTCTTGTAACTTTGGAATAGGCTAACCCTCTGCCCAAACGACCTCCATTTTCCCACTTTATCTAGCAAGCTTAAACTCATCTCAGGTTATGTGTCAGGTGCCTCACAAAACTCTTTGCAATCCCTGAGGCTAGGTTAGACCTCCTACATCAGACGATATGTCCCTTTCCTAGCACTTCCATGCCTATGCTTGCTTAAGGTCAGTCTCTCCTCCTAGAAGATTAGGCGCCCATCAGGGCAGAGAACGGGTCTGACTTTTCACTACTATGATCCTAGTACTAGTCACAAAAAAGTGAATGGTGTGCTCTTTTGTTCATTTATTCATTCATTTATTCACTGAACATGTAAATAGCAGATCACATAATACATGGAAAACTTTTTGAAAAGTATAATGCAAGAACCAAGTATTTGGAATGTTCTATGCAGAAAATTGCAAAGTCAATTTCAATTCAGTCAACACTTCTAAAAAAACTCAAAATATTCTCCATAGTATAGCCTTTATAATCAAAGGACAATGCTATTATTATTATACATACTTCAAACAAGTCTTTATACCGTCTTGCTTTTATAATCAAAGGCTAATATTATTATTACTATATGTGATCTCAGACAATTCATTATACCTTACTTCCAGAGGGATGTTAGATGTCCTCCACCTCTACTCCTTGTATTTTCTGGTGCTATATCAAATTTAAATATCCCAGCCCTCATAGAGTCCTGCCAACAATATCTGAATGAATCCATCAGTAAATATTACGACTGAGTAACCTGTATTCTTCAACACACAAATATAATCAAAGCAATATTCTTTCAACTTCTATTGTCAATGAATGGTAAAAATCACAACTCAAATATTTTATTAACTAACATTTTTTCTTAACTTTTGAAACTAATTAACTAATTAATTAATTATTTTTGGCTGTGTTGGGTCTTTGTTGCTGCGCGCTGGCTTTCTCTCTACTTGCGGCGAGCGGGGGCTACCCTTCTTTGCAGTGTGTGAGCTTCTCATTGCGGTGGCTTCTCTTTGTTGCGGAGCACAGGCTCTAGGCGTGCGGACTTCAGTAGTTGTGGCTCACGGACTCAGTAGTTGTGGCTTGCAGGCTCTAGAGCACAGGCTCAGTAGTTGTGGTGTATGGGCTTAGTTGCTCCGCGGCATGTGGGATCTTCCCGGACCAGGGCACGAACCTGTGTCCCCTGCATTGGCAGGCGGATTCTTAACCACTGCATCACCAGGGAAGTCCCTTAACTTTTTATATTGAAGTAAAATGCCCAAATCTTTGAGTGACACTGGATCAATTTTTACAAACATATACAACCTTAAAGCTGCCACACAGATCAAGCAAGAGCATGTTATCTACACCCAGAGGCCTCCCTCTGCCCCTTTCTAATCAACCCCTGCTCCCACCCCCACCAAAGATAACCAATATCCTGACTTCTTTCACCACAGATTAGGTTCTCTTGTTCTTGAGCTTCAAATAAATGCAGTCATACAGTATGTCCTCTTTTATGTCTGGATATGTTTGCTCAGTATTATGTGGCTGAGAATCATATATGTTTTTGCATGCAATAATAGTTTGCTGGGTTTTTTTTCATTTCTGTATAATGTTCCATTGACTATATATGCTACATGCATTTGTCCATTCTACAGTACTATTGACAGACATGTGGATCGTTTCCAATATGAGGCTTTGATGAACAAAACTGCTGTGAGCACTTTTCTGTTTGGATGCACGTATGTCTGAGTTTCCGTTGGGTCCAAACCTAGGTGTGAAATTGTTAAATCATAGGGTAAGCTTATGTTCAACTTCAGTAAAAGTTTTCCAGTGTGATTGTGCTAATTTACTGTGTAAATTTACCCACCCACCAGTAGAGCATGAGCGTTCCAGTTGCTCCACATCCTCTCTAACACTTGGTATTGTACTTTTTCATTTATATATATATATATATATATATATATATATATATATATATATATATATATATATATATATATATAATTCTGGTATAGATATACCTCTTTACAGTTTTCCTTTGTATTTCCCTGGTGAATAATGATGTCAAGCATCTTTTCACAAGCTTGTTAGCCATCTGAACATTCTCTAATATAGCTTCTAGAAGAAGACATATAATATTGCCATGACCTTGGGACAGGCAAAGACTTCTCAAACAGATCACACAAAAAAGGCTATCCATAAAGGAAAAGAGTGATAATGTAGACTCCCTTAAAATTCAAATATTCTGTTCATAAAAAGACACCATTAAAAGAATGAAAAAGCAAGCCACTGTATGAGAAAAGATATTTGCAATCATAGCCAGAATTCTTAAAGAACTCTTGGAAATCAGTAAGAATGAAAACAGACAACTCAACGCAAAAGTGAGCAAAAGACTTGAATTAAGTCTTCTTTGTTGTGAAATGTTACAAACATTAAAATATTTTTGATTGTACTTTTTTCTTTTGTGTAATTATGGTCCTTAATAAAGACCATTCATTCAAGGCAATTTCATTATTTTATATCTTCTCATGATCTTTACATAAATAAAATCACAAATCAGAATTTAAACAATTCTTTTGTGCCATAGTTTGTCCTATATTGGTTTTGAAAATTTGGTTACAATGATTACTTCATCTAGTGCAGCTCCCCACCCACCCTGAGTCCTTATCTGATGAATGAGCTCTCTATTTTTAGGACTTCTAAATGCTCAACAAAAACATGGAAAAGAATGATTGCCCCTCTGCCTTACAAGATCAGGTTCAGATAATGCTCTCCAAGCCTCCAGGCCCTTCGGGAAAGTGTACAACCTCATCTTTTTTAATCTCTCCTGGGACTGCCTCAGAAAGTTGGACTTCCCCCCCAAGCTACCTACAAACTCCCCTTCTCCCCATACACCACCACTACCACCACATTCTTTGAAAATCTTCAAAGCGCCAGGAACGGACAGAGAAGGCAGTATGAGTAGGAAGGGATCTCTGCAGGGAAGGAGGTGGACCAGTGGGAAAGACTAGGGTAGGCGCCAAAGCTCTCTTATCTACAGAAATAACATCTCCCTGCAGTCCTTTGGGGGCTGGACCACAGCCCAGGGTTAAGAAATCTCTATAAGTAAATGCAAATATCCCCTCCCCCTTTTCTTCTCATCTTACTCAATTTTTAAAAAGAAAAAATATATATTGAATTGAGAACCTGAAGTGGCAAAGCCAACATTGAAAACAGGAGAAGGATATAAAACCCAAATATCTACTGAACACCTCCCAGATGCCAGGCAGTATACTAGATATTAAATAAATCATTGCCCTCAAGCCACTTAGAGTCTAGTATGGATAAGCAATTATAACAGGTAGAATAACAATGACATTTATTTAGTGCTTATACTATACAAAGAATTTTAATATATGTTTTGATATATAATATATAATAATATATTTAACATAAAATACTATATTCTGATATATAATACATTTAACATATGTTGTAATACACTTATTTTAATAAACTTATTTATTTATTTATTTATTTATTTATATTTTTGGCTGTGTTGGGTCTCTGTTGCTGTGCGTGGGCTTTCTCTAGTTGCTGTGAGCGGGGACTACTCTTCATTGCGGTGCGTGGGCTTCTCATTGCAGTGGCTTCTCTTGTTGTGGAGCACAGGCTCTAGGCACATGGGCTCAGTAGTTGTGACTCGTGGACTCTAGAGCGCAGGCTCAGTAGTTGTGGCGCACAGGCTTAGTTGCTCCGTGGCATGTGGGATCTTCCCAGACCAGGGCTTGAACCCGTGTCCCCTGCATTGGCAGGCAGATTCTTAACCACTGTGCCACCAGGGAAGCCCCATGTAATACATTTTAATGTTTTAAATATCTTGAATCTTCAGAGCACATTTATGAGAAATGACATTTTCACCCCCTTTTATAGATGAGTAAATTGAGGAATCAAGAGTTTGAATAACTTGCATAAGGTCAAATGGTTAGGAAGAAGCCAGACTAAGAGTTGAATCTAACACAATTAGAAGGCAATAGAAACAAGTGCATAGATAGTAAAGAATATATAAATTATGCTGGGGGCACCAAATTGGGGCTTTTAGACCAGCCAGGGGAAGTCAGGCAAGGCTTCCTGGAGGAGGTGACATGTATACCATCCTGAAGGTTAGGTGTGGGATTAGGAAGTCAGGTAAGGGGAAACCATTCCAGGCACAATTATAGCACCTGGGAAGATACAGAAGGGTGGGATAGCAGACCATGCAGTGTGACTGAGTCACAGGTGGAAGACAGAGCTAAAGGGGGTGGGCAGAACCCTCACCAGGAAGGGTTTGTGTGTCAGCAAAGTCAATGAGAATCCAGAGGAGGATTTTAAGTAGGAATGGATGAGGTCAGATTTGGATGGTGTTGAAGATGATTGCCGAGGGTGGGAGAGTGGTGGTAAGGAAGCAGGTGAGGAGGGCATGGGAAGCCAAGGGAAAGAACTATTATAGAAGTAAGAATATTTTGACTTTCTTCAGAACTGTACACCACGCAGAGGTGTGGACTTCCTAGAGCAAGCAATACACAGCCCACCACCAGCTGTGGCTAAGCCAGCTTCATCCTAGTTCCTGACCCTGCAAACAGGCATAGAGGCCATCTCCCATCCTTGCCTCAACCCACCATATCCTTCACCCTGCACTATGTTATAAGCTTCATGAGGTAAGGACATTTTGGCATCATGCACATGCAGCAAGATGTATGACCAAGGGCCTAGGCTTTGGAGTCAAAGAATCCTGGGTGTGAATTTCAGCTAAACCATACCAGATATGTAGCCTCTTGGCTTCCTTGCTGTAGTGTGTGAATAATAACATAGAGCTGATTAAGCACTAGTGGTCTTGTAGGTAAAGTCTGCTTTGTTAATTGTAGCCTTTATTGTTCTTATTATTATACAGATCCCTTATGATTTGGTCCCTACCTACTACTCCGGGTTCACCTCCTACCAAATATCCCTTTGCCATGTACTTTACATTCCCGTCAATATCCCACTGCTCATGTGTTATCAGATATGCTATTTGGTTTCACATACTCATGCCTTTTACATACTATTCTCAATGCCTAAAAATACCATAACTCCCTTGCTTGTTATGCAAATTACATTTCCATTTGTCTTTCAAAACCCATCTCAGGCGTCAACTCCTCAAGGAAGCCCTTCCTCATATTCCGTCTCCCAGTTAGTCCCTCAACTGTGCTTTCTCTGTGTCTTGCATCTTTTTTTTTTTTTAATTTTTTGGCCACACCAGGTGGCATGCGGGATCTTAGTTCCCCAACCAGGAATTGAACCCGTGCCACCTGCAGTGGAAGCTCAGAGTCTTAACCACCAGACTGCCAGGGAAGTCCCTGTGTCTTGCATCTTAAATGTTTCTATTTTTTCACTTCCCTCTGATGATGTCTTACAGTATACTTCTCTGATTGTTTACCTGTCTCCAAGTGCCCAGTCCCTTGTGGGTAGGGGTTGTATCTTATTTATCTCTGTACCCTTTAGCACAGGGCCCAGTGTCTAGGATCTAGTAAGGAAGGGATCAATCCATTGAATGAATGATATGACAGGGAGCATAAGTCTAAATAGCCACAGGTTTTTGGTAATGTCAGTCCCCAAGATAAGGATAACAGGAGAATAACTGGCTTAGGGGTTAAGTTCATCCAGTGAAGGTCTAGCAGGCAGTTTATCACATGTGACAAGTGAGATGAGCGATAAGGGCTTGATGCAGTTTTGAGAGCCCAATCCATGTCTATATGGTAGCTGAAGCTGTTATTTTGGTTATTGATGCCCAAGAACTATGAACATAGTGAGAAAAGGAGAAAGCCAAGGACTCCTGAGGACTCCTTTTCATTTCAAAAGTCAGCCAAAGGAGGTGAAAGAGATTAAAAGATGAGCAGCTGGGGGCTTCCCTGGTGGCGCAGTGGTTGAGAGTCCACCTGCCGATGCAGGGGACATGGGTTCGTGCCCTGGTCCGGGAAGATCCCACATGCCGCGGAGCGGCTGGGCCCATGAGCCATGGCCGCTGAGCCTGCGCGTCCGGAGCCTGTGCTCCGCAACGGGAGAGACCACAACAGTGAGAGGCCTGTGTACCGCAAAAAAAAAAAAAAAAAAAAAAAGATGAGCAGCTGAAAATGAAGGAGGAGAACCAATGAAAAGAGGTGTCACAAAAAACCAAAGGAAGACAGAATTTCAAGAGATGTCAATACTCCACAGGTGGTGGCTTCCCTGGTGGCACAGTGGTTAAGAATTTGCCTACCAATGCAGGGGACATGGGTTCAAGCCCTGGTCCGCGGAGCAACTAAGCCCATGCACCACAACTACTGAGCCTGTGTTCTAGAGCCTGTGAGCCACAGCTGCTGAGCCCGTGTGCCACAACTACTGAAGCCCATGCACCTAGAGCTCGTGCACCGCAACAAAGAGTAGCCCCTGCTCACCACAACTAGAGAAAGCCTGAGCGCAACAACGAAGACACAACGCAGCCAAAAATAAATATAAATAAATAAATTTATTTTTAAAAATACTCCACAGATGCAAGTGGATGTGGATTTGGCAAAATGGAGGTCATTGGGAAATTCAGTGGAAACAACTCCAGCAAATAGCAGAGGGATGGAGTGGTTGGGATTGCAGATTACTGGGGAGAAGGGATCAAAGGAGGAAGTGGAAGATCCACCTGCCTGCTCATTCAGTTGAAGCATTTTCTTACCGACTTAAAGATTTTAAGGCAATATTTGTGGTTTCTCAAAGGACAGTCAACAACTCTAGAAGTCCAACTCATAGTGCTAGCAAAGGCCTAACACACTATAGGCGCTCAATGTTTGTGGAATGAATGAATTAATGAGTGGAACTGGAAGAAATTAAGGGCAAAGTCTTAGTCCAACTCCACTTGGCCTGGGGGCTCTTTCAGCTTTTTTGTTCCCAGAACAAGGCAGTTCCTAGCTCTGTCTCATTCCTTCCCATCCTCTCCCACCCATTACCATGTCAGGGTAGGGCGTCTGGCTTCAAAACTTTTTTTAATTTCCATACTTCGGTAAATTTTGTTGCATTGAATTATGACCCAGACTCCCCAGGATTAATCAGATAAACCCACCTAATCAGTTAACTATGAGCCTTTACTTCTCTCTAACTTGAAGTTTTAATCCCCCTTTTGTGTCCAGAAGCCCTTAAAAGGAAAGCTGGAAAAAAATCAGTAGGGCTTTTCCTATCCCCATAGTTATTTCCCTTCCCCCACTCCACTTTGACTCTCCAAATTCTGCAACTCCTCCCACAATGCAAGCAGGAAGATGTGCTTTTGAGGTGGGCTGATGAAGGAGGAGACTTCTCTGCCAGCCCCTTGGCTTACATGTTAGGGGAGAGCTGCACCAGGACTGGCTGAGACCAGGTTCAGTGACCTTCTGCCTTGTTAACTTGTTTTATTGCTTGTGTCAAGATGATCCTGGGAAAATTGCTTGTGTCACCTCCTAGGCCTAAGGGAAGATCTCTGGCTGCTGAAACTGCTCACCTCATCCAGCCACCATCCCAGGTTAGCCTCTTGTTCCCTAATCCCAGTTTGCCTTCCTTGGCTTGCTGCTAGGAGCTAAAGGGCTCAGGGGATTTCTTCCGCTGATGGTGTTGTTGTTGGTTTTGAGCTTTGTTTTGTCTTTCTCCTAATTTGGAACAGATGGAAGGAGGAAATGAAAAACATTTGACTTATCTTTGGTAAATTTCAAAGAGAGAGTGGAAGCAAATAACCATTCAGTAAACAAGTATTTAATGCACATTGAGGAGCGTTTTGGTGATCCAGATTTGTCCTGGTCAATAGAAGTATAATGTGAGTCATGAATGCTATTAAAATGTTTTAGTAGCCTCATTATAAAGCTAAAAAAAAAAGATAAAAAATAGCAATGTTAATTTTTATAACAGGGACTTCCCTGGTGGAGCAGCGGTTAAGACTCCATGCTCCCAATGCAGGGGGCCCAGGTTCAATCCCTGGTCAGGGAACGAGATACCACATGCATGCCACAACTAAGAGTTCACATGCCACAACTAAGCCCTCGAGCCACAGCTAAAAAGGGGCCCTTGAGCCTCAACTAAGGAGCCCGCCTGCTGCAACTAAGACCTGGTGCAACCAAATAAATAAATATTAAAGAAAAAAAAAGTTAAAAATATTTTTAAATATAATTTATTTAAACTAGTATTTCCAGAATATTATCATTTCAACATGTAATCAGTATAAACTTATCCATATGATATTTTCATACTAAATCTTCAAATTCTGACATGTGTTTTATACTTTAAGCACATCTCAATTCAGACTAGCCACATCTCAAGTTCCCAGTAGCCACACGTGGGTCTAGTGGTTACCATACTAAACAACACAGATGTAGATAGAAATCTCTCTTGCCGTCATACAAGTGGGAAAGTTAGAAAATAAATATGTAAAGAGATTAATAAAGAAGATGATTTTAGATTATGAGAAATGCTAGAAGTGAAATAATGGTGATGAGATAGCCACTGAGGGGTAGGGCTGGGGAGTATTGCTACTTTAGATGAAGTCATTGTGGGCCTCTCACGGGAAGCATTGCAGTGGGTACCTGCAAGGTAAAAATGGACCAGCCAGGTGAAGAAGTGAGCAGAACATGCCAGGCAGAGAGCACTGTCAAAGCAAAGGCCCCTAGGCATCAAATGCTTGGCAGGTAATGTTTTCAGTGTGGCTAGAAGGCAGTGTCAAGGGGGGAGAGTGGAGTGAGAGGACTTTGAAGAGGTGAGCAAACCCCAGAGCACATGGGGCTTGTAGGCCTTGGAGGAGAGCTGGATGTAATTCTAGCTGAGATGGGATTTAAGCAGGGAAGTAATATGATCTAATTTGCACTTATAAATGATTTCTCTATCATCTGCATGGAGAATTAATTAGAAATTAGCAAGAGAGATGCACAAAAACTAGGAGGAGGAGGTAATCTGGTTGACTAGGTGAGAGATGGTAGAAGCTCGGCTAGGGTGATGGCAGTGAGGGTAAAACAGATAGAAGTGACTTCAGGACAAGCTTTGAAGGTGGGACTGCCAGACTTGCTAATAGACTGGTTATGAGGGGTGAGAAGGAGAGAAAATCAAGAATGTCACCTATGACTTTGTCTTGAGCACATGGCTTCCTTCCCCCTCTCACCCCTAGTCCCGGCCTCTGTTAACCCACATCCCCAGAATTTCCCATCTCCCTAAGACTTTAGCCAGAAAACTACCTTTCCTGGGCTTTGAACAGGAATTTGTCTCCAGAATTTCAAGCCAGCATATGCATCTCTCCTCTCTGTTGGCTTGTGCTCATGCACTCCTGAAATCTTTAAGGAATTCCTGAGCTCCCATGCCAGGACTACATTCCTTTTTTTTTTTTTTTTTTTCTGGCCGTGCCTCAGGGCTTGCAGGATCTTAGTTCCTCGAGCAGGGATGGAACCTGGGCCCCCCCCAGGCAGTGAAAGATCGGAGTCCTAACCACTGGACCACCAGGGAATTCCCAGGACTACATTCCTGAGTGGAGTGTGTCTGTGCATTGTGGCCAGTGAAGTGCAGAGAAGACGGCCCCATTCACATCACTCAGTATTGAGCAGGTGAACCAGCCTCAACTGGCATGTGAATTTGTCCTAACGATCAGAAAAAGGGTTGAAATTTCTCCTAGGGGTGAGTGTCAGCCAACAATGCATTCAAAATAAGGCGTCAGAGGGAATTCCCTGGCGGTCCAGTGGTTAGGACTTGGTGCTTTCACTGCCTGGGGCCTGGATTCAATGCCTGGTCTGGGAACTAAGATCCCTCAAGCCAAGCGCTGTGGCCAAAAGAAAGAAAACAAACAAACAAACAAAAAGGGTCAGAAAGGCAAGCCTATGTGCACTGCACTGAAGAACAGCTGTAATAACAAAAGGTGCTGGTCTTGTTTAAGACATAAATAAGATCCTAAGGAACAAATTTCCTAACAGCACTTCCTTATTTACTCCAAGCAAATGTTAAGCCTTAGTATACTTGATATGGAATTCACAGAAGCATTTAAATCATGTCGTGGCTTGAAAACTAAGGGTGGGTTTGGCTGCGTATGTGTGGGTCAAGGAAATGAGGGGTGTTTACAGAAAGCTGGGTTAATAGGCACAATATAAAAAAGAGGGTGAACTGGATGGTGGCAAATGCCTGAGCCCTACCCTTGTTCCCTGCCGCCTGGGATGAGGCTAGTGGGAGGCGTGCCACATAGCAGCTACACCAAAATCGAACTAATAGCATTTTTGCTGCCCAGAAATAAGTACCCCCAACAGATGGCATTTCCCAGGAGAACTGAATAGGAGACATAATGGGCCTGAGCTTAAATCCTGGAATTGACTGAGTCACAATAGCTATGAAAAAAGAGTCCCTGTTCAGTTTATCTTTCAGGCTCTCTCCCCGGCCCCTCAACACACACACACACACACACACACACACACACACACACACACACCCCACACACCCCCAGTCCAGGAACCAATGCTGCACGGACTTACGAGATGGGAGGATACTGTGCCTAATTATTTCAGTCTGTGCCATGCCACTTTCTCAGCAATGGGCATAAATCCTAGGCCTGGCTCTCCAGAAATAGCCAATAGCTTCCTGGGAAGGAAGTCTGACTTTCTCTCCAGTTCAGGCGCATTTCCTTTTCTGACTCTTTTTTTTTTTAATATTTATTTATTTATTTGGCTGCATTAGTTTTTTTTAAAATAAATTTATTTACTTTATTTATTTTTATTTTTGGCTGCATTGGGTCTTCGTTGCTGTGCGTGGGCTTTCTCTGGTTGCGGCGAGCGGGGGCTACTCTTTGTTGCGGTGCACAGGCTTCTCATTGCAGTGGCTTCTCTTGTTGCAGAGCACGGGCTCTAGGCGCGCGGGCTGCAGTAGTTGTGGCATGCAGGCTCTAGGGAGCAGGCTCAGTAGTTGTGGCGCACAGGCTTAGTTGCTCCGCAGCATGTGGGATCTTCTCAGGCCAGGGCTCGAACCCATGTCCCCTGCATAGGCAGGCGGACTCTTAACCACTGCGCCACCAGGGAAGCCCTGCGTTGGGTCTTAGTTGCGGCACACAGGATCTTCGTTGCACCACGCAGGCGTCTCTCTAGTTGCGGTGCGCGGGCTCTAGAGCACACGGGCTTAGTTGCCCCGTGGAATGGGGGTTCCATCTTGGGATGGAACCCAAGTCCCCTGCGTTGGAAGGTGGATTCTTAAGCACTGGACCACCAGGGAAGTCCCTCCTTTTCTGACTCTTTCCCATGCTTTTGCTGGGGGATTGAGGAGGGTGATATTGTCTAAGGGAGACCCCCAAAAGCTAACTCATTTCTAAGGCTAATAATACCATGACCTGAAGTCCATCCCCAGAGAGACTCTCAGGAAAGGGGAATGTCACTTCCCCACCAGATCCAAGATATGAACGGATGGGAGGGAGACACGGAGTAGAGGATGGAGGTACAAAGAAAGAAACAGAGAAGCCATCAACGAGTTCAAACCAATTCAGACCCCCTTTGGACCACCGATAGGACTTTAGGTACTGACCTGGTAACTTTAATTGTACATCATCATTAACCTTTCATTATGCACCCTCCAGATGATATCCATAACCTTCCCTAGCTTCTTTTTTTTTTAAATTTCCTATACTTGTGTTTTCAAAGTGTAATGACCATGCACTCCAGTTTCATTGACAGAGTCTGATTTTCTTTTCATCAGAATTGGCCTTTCAGTTGGCGGTGTGACACTTTCCCAGAATTAGTAAGGACTGAACATTCTAATCAACTGACCCCCCCTCCAACAGCATTCTGATAATATTGTATGCACATGCATGTGTAATCTGAGCCAGGCCCTTGGATCTAATCTAGTGCCTGGAGAACAGGGACCCAGAAATCAGGTGTTCTAGAGTCGGATTGCGCTTTGCCATTGAGTTGTAACACTTTCAGCAGGTCCCTCCTTTCTACTGCCCACCCCCAAAGCTGAATTTAGGAAAACACCAATTCAAAAATAACAACAATTCTATGAGTTTGTTCAAGATTGGAAATGGGGGCAGGGGGGTTAACTCATTTGTATTTTTTTTTTTGTTTTTCTTTTTGGCTGCACCACATAGCATTAGGAACTTCCCCAGCCAGGGATCAAACCTGTGCCCCCCTGCAGTGGAAGGACAGAGTCTTAACCACTGGACCACCAGGAAAGTCCAACTCACTTGCATTTTTAAACAATAGAGGTGCACACGTGAAAATCCACTCAGCGGTGCACAAAAACCTGATCTGAGATAAAATTGTGAACAATATCCTCATTATGAGAATCCACGAAGTTTAAAAATTCACCAAAGCTTCTTGGTGGTTTGCCTTTCTGGGTCTTTCAGATCATTTAGTCTTGCACAAGCAGCAGCTGTAATCAGCAGGGAGATTCTGCAAGGGGAGAGTACGTGGCTGATCCTGGCCAAACAGACCTGTCTTTCATTTCTAGAGACCTGGAATTATCCTGCCTGCCTGGGAGGCAGGGAGGAATGAAGGGTTAATCTAATCAGCCTGGCTGCACAAAGCAACCCTGTTAACGTGGAGAGGAGTCAGGAGACTTAGGGACTTAACTACATACCTTCAAACTACAACTGAGAAGTCAAACTGAGTCTGCTTCCAGTGGGGTTTGGCTTTCTCCGTTGAGGAAACCTCTATATTTGAGTCCAGAGAGAAAGACAAAGTCTAGCTAGACCAGTAGTTCTGAACCTGTTCAGGTGTTATTTCATGTTATTATTTGCTTATTATTTATCATTTGCCTCCCTCACTAGAATGTAAGTGCTATGAGAGTAGGGGTCACATCTATTATGTTTCTATTATATTCTCTGGGCCTAGTAGAGTACCTCACACACAGTAGGCACTTGAAAAATATTTGCTGAATGAAAGATTAATGAATGCATTACTTAGCCTTTTTTAAGGTCCTGGACCCCTTTTTTAAAATTGGATGAAATTGGGCTTCCCTGGTGGCGCAGTGGTTGAGAGTCCGCCTGCCGATGCAGGAGACACAGGTTCGTGCCCCGGTCCGGGAGGATCCCACATGTCACAGAGCAGCTGGGCCCGTGAGCCATGGCCGCTGAGCCTGTGCATCTGGAGCCTGTACTCCGCAACGGGAGAGGCCACAACAGTGAGAGGCCCGCATACCTCCAAAAAAAAAAAAAATTGGATGAAATTTATAAGTCCTCTCTCCATTAAAAAAAATTATATATATAGTTGAATCGTCCCATGCAAAGACTCTAGTTTCCAAAGGATATCCCTGCATCACCCATAACACTTGATATCCCTCAAAAGCACATAAACAAAAGCTTTTCTGTCACTGCATTCTCCAGAGGAGCAATTCTGAAGAGGACCAAGATTGGGACTAGGGTCTCCTGACTCCTGGGCTAAGATGTCTGAAAGTGGCCCTTGGATGGCCAAAGGATTCCGGGTCACCTTTGGACACAGACCAAGTAAAAAGAGACCCTCGGTGAAAGGGAACAAAATAATCCTAAATTTGTGACTCAGAAAACTTGAGTTGAAACCCAGGTCTTGCCCCTTACTAGCTGTAGTATCGTAGCCGTAACAGATCTCTCTGGGCCTTGGTTTTCTCATGTGAATTAAGAGGTGTGGCCTAGACCCAACATCCCATAATATAATAACTTGTGAACCAGGCCAGTGAAGCAGCTGGCAGAGTTGCTATGTAGTTCAAACATCTGTCTCATGGCAGGGCTCCCTCACTCTGGGGGGAGCACCGTCTTTGCTGAAGCAGGAGAGATTCTATGTAAGACATTGGGAAGAACTCTAAACTACAGAAAGATTGTGAGACACTGAGTCAGGCATCTGGGTGGTGGTGGAATCTCCCTCTGAAGGTGCATCAGGATGATGGCTGACACTCAGCTCTCCGATGATCTACTCCCAGTACCGCCTGGAAAGGAGTCATCAGTCAGAATGTCTCCAAAATTTACCCAAACTTTTTTTTTTTTTTTTTTTTTTTTTTTTTTTTTTTTTGCGGTACACGGGCCTCTCACTGTCGTGGCCTCTCCCGTTGTGGAGCACAGGCTCAGGACGTGCAGGCTCAGCTGCCATGGCTCACGGGCCTAGCCACTCCATGGCATGTGGGATCTTCCCGGACCGGGGCACGAACCCATGTCCCCTGCATCAGCAGGCGGACTCTCAACCACTGCGCCACCAGGGAAGCCCTACCCAAACTTTTGATTCTTAGAAAAGCCCTAGGCTTACCTTTGCCACAAATAAGATCTTAAGTGCAAAGTTCCTAACAATTTATTCTAATTTTTTGAAACAGAATATTAGTTCTCTTGGGGTGTTTTTCTTCTGGTCAGTTCTTAAAACAAAGAAGCCTGGTAGAAAGCAACATGGGTTGAGGCCCTACCTGACAGTCCTTTCCATTTCCTATCTTGTTTAATCCTAGAGCAACCCTGCAAGGCACGTTTTTCCGTACCAATTTTATAGATAAGAAAACTGAGACTCAGAGAAAGAAAGTAACTTGCTGTTACATAGCGAGGAAGTAGAATTTAAATCCGCGTCTGTCTGGCTTGGAAATAGTTTCTACAACACCTGGCTGCCAGTGGGCAGGAGCTAAGTGCTGGTTGGGCAACAGAGGGGTTTCCAGGCCTCAGGTAGTGTTGCATACAAAGCACAGTTTCCTCCTTCTTCTCACTGAGGACCAGTGTGCACTCTGTATCTGGAGTCTTCTCAGTTTAACCTTCTCCTGAGTTACTATATCTGAGTCTCCTCCTGAAAACAATGGACTTTCAGACCCCAGCACATAGTTGGAATGCAAAAATCTGAGAAAAAAAAAAAAAGGGCTTCCCTGGTGGCGCAGTGGTTGAGAGTATGCCTGCCGATGCAGGGGACACGGGTTCGTGACCCGGTCCGGGAGGATCCCACATGCCGCAGAGCATCTGGGCCCGTGAGCCATGGCCGCTGAGCCTGCGCGTCCGGAGCCTGTGCTCCGCATTGGGAGAGGCCACAACAGTGAGAGGCCCGCGTACCACAAAAAAAAAAAAAAAAGAGAGAGAGAAAAGAAGAAGAGACAGTGAATTTGTGAAAAGATGCTCAACCTCATTAGAAATCAGGGAAATAAATGCAAATTGAAATCACAGTGAGAGGGCACTTCTCACCCACTACAAAGGCAAAAGTTTAAAAGACTGATGATACCCCATGTGCAGTGAGGATACTGAACAAAGGGAACTAATGTATACCAACGGAAGAATAATATTTGTACCATCATGTTGGAAAACAATTAACCTTATCTTGCAATGCTAAACATGCCTATAACCTTTGACTCAGCAATTGTTAACTAGAACATGTTACATATATTCTTCTGTATGTATCAACCATTTAATAATAAAAATATTTTAAAATAAATAAATTAATCAATGATATACATAGACAATGAGGGACTATGGGACTGAGGGGGTTCACAGAAGCCTTGGATGAAGAGGTTCCCAGTAGAAAGGGGTCAGCCATGGAACAGAGCAACACAAAGTGTCCTACAGAGAGACTAAACTCACCAACCTGGTCTCATTCATTATGAATATGGATGCCAGATAAGACACAGGATGCCCAGTAAATTTGAATTTCAGATAAACAAAGAATAGTTTTTTAGTGTGAAGCCTGTTCCATGTAATATTTGGGACGTACTTATACTAAAAATATTTAAACTACAAAATTAATGATCTATCAGAAATTCAGGGCTTCCCTGGTGGCCCAGTGGTTAAGAATCCGCCTGCCAACACAGGGGAGTTGGGTTTGTGCCCTGGTCCGGGAAGATCCCACATGCTGCAGAGCAACTAAGCCCCTGTGCCACAACTACTGAGCCTGCGTGTTGCAACTACTGAAGCTTGCGTGCCTAGAGCCCGTGCTCCACAACAAGAGAAGCCACCACAATGAGAAGCCTGCACACTGCAGCAAAGAGTAGCCCCACTCACCGCAACTAGAGAAAGCCTGCGTGCAGCAACGAAGACCCAACACAGCCAAAAATAAATAAATAAATAAATAAAATAGAAAAAAAAATTTTAAAAAAAGAAAATGAAAAACACTTGGCATTCTATATTTTTATTTGCTAAATCTAGCAACCCTAATAATGAACCTCTTTTTACTTGAAGGGAAAGGTCTTTTGACCCATAAATCAAAACCAATTTTTCAGCATATAAAGAGAACCTTTTCATAATGGCAGGACTTCCTTGCCAGTGGGGAATAGAATAGGACTGTTAAGAGTTTGAAGTGTGAATCAGGCATAATTGGGTCTGAGCCCTAGCTCAGCCACTTGCTAACTGTGATCTAGAGTAAGTTATTTACTCTTTCTGTGTGTTGATCTCTTGATCTGTATAATGAAGTGCCTGCCTCATTAGGGCTGGTGTGAGTACTAAATGAGGTAGGATGCATTGCATGTGCTCAACAGGGTGTCAGACACAACATTATGTGCCCTCGATAATAAGAATCACTCTTATCCATGCACTGTGTCCCTTTAAAACTAAACACTAGGGACTTCCCTGGTGGCACAGTGGTTAAGAATCCGCCTGCCAATGCAGAGGACATGGGTTTGAGCCCTGGTCCAGGAATATCCCACATGCCACGGAGCAGCAAAGCCTGTGCACCACAACTACTGAGCCCGCGTGCTGCAACTACTGAAGCCCGTGTGCCTAGAGCCCGTGCTCCGCAACAAGTGAAGCCACTGCAATGAGAGGCCCGCACACCACAACAAAGAGTAGCCCCCGCTCGCTGCAACTAGAGAAAGCCCGCACGCAGCAACAAAGACCCAACACAACCAAAAAATAAATAAATATTTTAAAATATAATAATAAATAAATAAACACTAGAACAGATCGATAGCATCTTGGTGGCCAAGACATCATTCTCATTTCTGGGATATTTAGGACAAAATCAGAGGCAGGAGCTCCCCCCTACCCACCCCCTCTCCTTCCACCAACTGACTCATTGTCTGAGAGCTGGAAGGCAGAAGAAAGGACTAGATGACCTACAGAGTCCTCCCAACCCTAGCATTTAGTGGTGTCTATGTCCTGAGCAATCTTAGGTTCCTGATGGCCACCTTTCTTTGCAGCTATAACTGAGGAACATGTCAAGTTGTGTTCTGCCTGGTATGAGTCAGTCCCAACATGGGGATTCACTTTGAGGCTCTAAACCACATATTCATACCCCTACTCTGGAAAATGCACTTTCCCAGGCTTTTTAGTTCTTGTTTATACGTTGTTATTACTTTAGATCCAGAGAAAACAACATATATGATTAGATGAGGACTTGGCTGAGAGTTTAGAGACACAAACTTCAACGCCCTCTATCATCTGCAAAACTCTCATCTCTGTGTCTTTTCCCCTTTCCTTGCTTTTATCGTCCCTACCCCCTCCATCACTCGATCTCTATACTCTACCTTAAAAATGATTTTTACTACTGTAGTCACAGGTATAATTAAAAGTTCCCGTCACTGCATAATTTTTTAAGATTTTTAAAATTAATTAATTAATTAATTTGGCTGCATCGGGTCTTAGTTGCCAGCACATGGGATCTTCACTGTGACATGTGGGATCTTTCATCACGGCACGTGGGCCTCTCTTTAGTTGTGACGCACAGGCTCCAGAGTGCACAGGCTCAGTAGTTGTGGTCCACGGGCCTAGTTGCCCCACGGCATGTGGGATCTTAGTTCCCCAACCAGGGATTGAACCCGCATCCCCTGCATTGGAAGGCGGATTCTTAACCACTGGACCACCAGGGAAGTCCCAGTCTTTGCATGTTAACTTTAAGAATGTGGTTAACAAATAATTGATACTTGATGATATTGCCAATCATAAAAAAGTCTACATTTATCCCACTGTCACAAGAATAAAGAATAAACTATCTAGAACAAACACTGCCATGCTCTTCATCAGTGGTTCCATAGCATCGAATGACATGAAACTATGAGGCCCAGCATTTAAACTCAGCCATCACCTCATGAGAGATGGAGTTACACAGGGGCTTCAAATGATGTTGGAGTCCTGGTGGGTTTTCCTGTGCCTGGGGTATTCCACACCTTGCTCCGTGTCCCTCTTTCTCCATCACAGAACCCTCAAACATTGTAATTTGGGCAAACTTATTTTGGCAGAGTGCTCAGAAGTGCATCAAGCATGTTTTCAATACCTTTAGGTTTTAGGATAAGCAGCCTTTATTTGCAGGCTGGTCATCTCATCCCTATCTCAGCCCACCCTGTCCACCCACGAATATGAACAAGCTGACCAAGTCCTCAGCACGATCCAGAGGATGCTCCAGCTCAAAGTTTCCAAAAAGTGTCATGTCTTGAATGCCATGCTTCAGAGAGAGCTGCAGAACTTGTGACATTGCCTAACAAAGTCTATTCCCACTTCTAGCCTGGAGCAGTAGAAAGGGGCAGTGTTGTGATGAAGAGTCCTGTGCAAGAGCTCACCATTTGGCCTCCATCTTCTTTGATAGGATGGGTCAGGACAATGCCTGAGGTCCCTCCTTATTTTGACATTCTAGGCATCCACTGTGTCATGGAAGAGGAAGCCCTCCCCTTACTCCTACATGCAGATTCTGATGGCTTTCTATTGTTACCTTTCTCAAATGAGCAATATTTTGTTATCCTTTCCTCTTTGAGAGAAAGGGAAGAAGGAAGGAAGGAAAGAAAGGAGGGAGAGAGAGAAGGAGGGAGAGAGGGAAAAGAGAGAAAAGCTCTTGGAAACAAAATAAAAATCACAAAACAGAGCCATGCTTTTTAGTGTTGGTCGGTTGCTGGGGGTAGGGAGTGCAGTGCTCCCCTGCAATTCAGGGGCTGGGTAAGTGGCATTACATCCTATAAGCCATGACTCTTTGACCCCACTTGGTTATCACATCCCACTTGTTTATTCAAAGTGAAATGTGGAACCCAGACAATTTGCCAGGTGGTGTCAGAGGTCTCCAACAGGTTAGGAGACAAGGCACCCCACTCTTCCCCACTCCTGCCCCCAAAAGATTTGGGCCTATCAGCCTCTGCTTCCTAATCTAAAAACACCATCTCCTAGCAGAGTTTCGCTAGGATGACTAATGGAAACATCACCCATCAGCCCCAGATGGGTGCTTTGTTACAAGAATATAATAAGACACTGAGAAGTATTTGATTTAAGAAAAGGCAGAACAATCCTTCCAAACACAGGAACATTTTAGTGTCCTTCCTCTTCCCACCAACAGTCAGAAGTGGAAAGCAGATTTTGCTGAGGGGTTTGGGGAAGGGTTTTCTCCTCGTTTCCATCACCACAGTTAAATAAACTGTCCCCAAACTGCAGTGACTACAGCAATGTTAATCATTACTGGAAAATGAAGACAAAATCACTTAGCCACGGGATCTAGGCAACCAGGGATGCAACATTCAAATCCACTTAGTTCAAAAGGATTTCCAGAGGAAAATTCCACTTGCTGTTCCCTAGGCCAGCACTTTCCTGGCTGCCTATCACTTATGCCCAGAGCTTCCTCCTCCTCCACCCACCCGAACTGCCCCATTAAAAAGCAGCCCCTGTGCCCCACCCAGGCAGCAATTAATGTCATACCTTGGGGCAGCTTCACATCTGGAAGGAAAGAGAACTGAAATGGCCATTCTGGACACTTCCTCTCCTGCCTATCTAGGGATTGAGGCTGGAGGCAGCCTTGTGTGTGTGTGTGTGTGTATCAGATTGGTCTTGTATGCCTACATGAAGTTGCCATCACAAACAAAACAAAATTCCTCCCTTTGAAGAAAGAAGGCATTCAAAAGCAGTGCTTCTCTAAGTATGTGCCACAAAGCACGTGTTATAAGCAAAAATGCTCTTTGGTCCTATTTCCAAAGACTGAGTTTAACAATCTTAAGTTGATTTCTTGACCACAAGACTTCTCAGACATGTCCTGTGGATCTCTGAGAAGAGGATATGGCTTTCAGAATCCTCTCATTTCATCTGACTATGGAAGGCTTTTGTCATGGTGCGACTCTATGGAACAAATATTCTTCAGAATACACTTTGGGAAAAGCTGACTTTGGATGAAGATGAGAATTCCCCCTTTTTCCACTTTTTAACCTTTGGGTTAGATCTTTTGGGATTGTTAGAGGCAGAACTCATTTAGAGCACAAATCACCACTGCAAGTCAAGAATATGACGGGAGTTCAGTTTGGGAGCCTACAAACCATTATTTAGCTCTGATTGTTCTGGCAGCTGAGGAAGGAAAGATCTGTTTATCCACCATGGCTTCCTCATTGGAAAAGTAGCCTTTTATCTCTGAAGTCCAGGATCTCTGAGTAGAAAGAGACCCAACCATTGTCCTGGAGCCCCTTACCTTTTCCACGGTACCTTTGAGGTCAGCTTGTCTTGATTTCTCCTCTCCCTCAACATGAACTCTCCCCTCCCAGGCTCCTCCTGTGACTGGTCAACAGATACATTTTAATGGGGTACAGATGGGGGTGCGCAGTGTCTCTCAAACTATGGTCCCTGGACCAGCAACATCAGCAGCATTTGGAAACTTGTTGGAAACCCCTCAGCTCATTCAGATGTTCAGAATCAGAAACTTTGGGAGTGAAGGTCAAACAATCTGTGTTAAAAATCCTTTCCATGGACTCCCTTACATGCTGAAGTTTGAGAACCCCTGTCTTGAGGAATCCTCTTTAACATTTTCATTCACTCATTCCTCAAATATTTGCTGAAGGCCTTGGCTAGAGTAATGTTCAAGACAGACAAGGTCCTTAACTAGAAGGAAAGGACATTAATGGGAGAACCAGAAATAAACAAATAAACCAGATAATTAAACACTGCTGTGAGCATGACAAAGGAAGTAAATAGGCTGGTAGGCAAATAAATGAAGGGGGGTGACTTAGGTCAGCAAGGGCTTCTCTAAGTTGGTAACATCTAAGCTGAGATCTGCAGCATGAGGATGAGCCATCCTTTTAAGGAACCAGAAGAAGAACTATTCAGACAGCAGGGGCAGCAATGTCAAACCACGGAGGAAAGAAAGAGCGCAGGGTTTCAGAGGACAAGAAAGAAGGCAGAGAGGTAGAAATACACTAGGGGCTTGGCAAGGTCAGCTGCAGTCAGATTGCAGTTAGATTTTACTCCGACAGCAGTGGGAGTTCATGAAGGGAGTCATGTAGGCTGGTTTCTGTTCTGGGTGCATTGCAAGAACCAAGGATATGTTCAGCTATTGGTTTTGCTCCTGGGTCTGACCCTTAAAATATACAAAAAGCCCAAAACATAGTATTTAATTTCAGATGGGTTTCTTCTAGGAACAAACTACTTTCCTTAGTTCTTGCTATGATGGGCCAAGGGTAAACAACCTCTTTTAAGAATCACTGAAGCCAAACAGGCAATTTGATCATGAGGACAGTAAATCAGTAGGGGGAAAGCCTTACATGCTGTGTTGCAAAGCCACAAGAGGAAATTTAGATGGCACCCCTTCCCCTTCACCTCTGCCTCTTAAACACACATTTTTTCAGCACATGGCACCCAGCCTGCCTTTGAACTTATATCTTACAAACTTTTCTTTCAGGTAGAGTCCTGGGCTCTTCCTGCACTCTTCTGGTTGCCAGTTACAAACCCTTCTCCCTGCCATATAAGTCAGGTGCACACCTGCACTGTTCTCTGGGTGTGAGCATATGAGAATGCTTCCTAGAGCTGGGAGACCTTTAACATAAAGGAGACTCAGAAGTCCTAGATGTTGTGTGATATCAGAACCAAGCCACTTACACTCCCAGAATTTTTGCAAAATGGCCTGCAGTGTATGAGTTCGTTCATTCATTTGTCCAATTTTTTTTTTTTTTTCGGTACACGGGCCTCTCACTGTTGTGGCCTCTCCCATTGTGGAGCACAGGCTCCGGACGCGCAGGCTCAGCGGCCACGGTTCACGGTCCCAGCCGCTCCGCAGCATGTGGGATCTTTCTGGACTGGGGCACGAACCCGTGTCCCCTGCATCGGCAGGCGGACTCTCAACCACTGCGCCACCAAGGAAGCCCTGTTTGTCCAATTTTTATTAAATGACTTTTATGTTCCATGGACTATGATAGTCACTGGGAGACAAAACTAATAAGGCACATCCACACCACACAGGAGCTACATTTCGGTTGGGAGACACGCAGTGACACTTGCTGGAGCTGACTCATGTGGACAAATGCTATACAAATGCTGGTGGTTACATTTTCAGGAATTTTAAGAGCCAGTTGTTAAACACAGCCATTATTTTTAAAATTATATAAACTTACCATTAAGTAAATTATATTACAAACAAAAGTAGTACTCATCACTTCCTAATTACTTATTGCTTCATTTTGGTCTTTTACTATTTACTACATTTCACTGTTACCTATGCTCCTGTGATGACTTACCTGTACTGTGTCTATGTGGTACAAGTATGTATAATGCTATGCTCCCATGCATCTCTTTCCAACTCTTCATTCAACATCACCCTAAAACCCTGAATTTTCCATGGTGGGAGAATTTACACCATGGAAATTGGCAAACACTACAAATCAGTGCTTGATTTCTTGTTTTGTTGGCTGTCAAACCTGAGTGATGGAGAAAATGTTAAGAATGCAGATAAAAACTCAAAGTGTCTCATGTCTATAGGTACTACATTGTAAATGGCACAGAAAATTGAGGAAATATTCTTCCAGTACTCAAAAGTTAGCATCCAGGGATTCCCTGGTGGCGCAGTGGTTGAGAGTCCGCCTGCCGATGCAGGGGATATGGGTTCGTGCCCCGGTCCGGGAAGATCCCACATGCTGCGGAGCGGCTGGGCCCGTGAGCCATGGCCTCTGGGCCTGCGCGTCCAGAGCCTGTGCTCCACAACGGGAGAGGCCACAACAGTGAGAGGCCCATGTACCGCAAAAAAAAAAAAAAAAAAAAAAAAAAAAAGTTATCATCCATTTCAGCAAAGTCATCAGCAAACGAACAAATGAAGTCCTAATGTCTTTATTATTTTACTTTTTCTTATTAATTAATGTAAGACTGTCTATGCATTCAAGATTCTGCAGACAATAAAAAACATTCTGTGAGAATCAATTTGGCTACATAGAATTCACACAAGGAGACTGAATATTTTATTATTTATAGATTATGTGCTATGTATCCTTTATATCAGTAAAATCTGTAATAAATTTGTATGCAGGTAGATAGATGATAGATGGATAGATAGATAGATAGATAATAGATAGGTAGAAAGATAGGTAGCCATGGAAATCCAGTTAGTAACCAGCTACCAGCACACGACTGGCTCAGACATTGACAACATGATGTGACAAGAGCTGTGACAGTGTATGTGCAAGGGAAAGATATGTCGGGACATATAACTTTACTTGGAGCCTTTGGGGAAGGCATCATAGAGGAAGTGACTTAAGTTTTATCTTGAGGAAAGAATGAGAAGTTCTTAAATAAAATAAGGAAGGGAATTCCAGGTAAAGAAACCCCAAAGATTCTAGAACATAAAGTTTTGTCCAAATTTGATAACCTATTCTGTTTGTTCTGTTATTGATCTTTATTTATTTATTTATTTTAAAAGAATCTATTTTATTTATTTATTTATTTTTTGGTTGCATTGTGTCTTCGTTGCTGTGTGCGGGCTTTCTTTAGCTGCGGAGAACGGGGGCCACTCTTCTCTGTGGTGCGCGGGCTTCTCATTGTGTTGGTTTCCCTTGTTGCGGAGCATGGGCTCTAGGCACACGAGCCTCAGTAGTTGTGGCATGCGGGCACAGCAGTTGTGGCTCGTGGGATCTAGAGTGCAGGCGCAGTCGTTGTGGTACACGGGCTTAGTTGCTCCGTGGCACATGGGATCTTCCCGGACCAGGGATCAAACCCATGTTCCCTGCATTGGCAGGCGGATTCTTAACCACTTCACCACCAGGGAAGTCCTGTTATTGATCTTTAAATCAGGGGAATCATAATGTAAATTCTTTTGTGACTTGGCTTTTTTCAATCAATACTATACTACTAAATTTCATTTATATTGATGCACAACTGTAGTTCATTTATTTTCATGGCTATATAGTTTGCCATTGTATGTGCTTAATGGTTTCTTTATTCTACCATTGATGTACGTTTGGGCTGCTTGTTTCAGGTTTTTGCCATATAAAACAGTGCTGCTGTGAGCATTCTTATATGTTTCCTGTATACATGCAAGAATGGAGTAACTCCCTAGAAGTGGGAATGCTGAGTCATAAAACATGAAGACACATTTGCAACTTTGCTTGAGGATGTCTACTCTTCTTCCAAAGTGGTTGACCATCCTCAGTCAACTAGTTTTATCATACTACACATCCTTGCTGACACTTGCTATTGTCAGACTTTTTACTTTTTGCCCACCTGGTGGTTCTAAAATGGTTTTCCATTTTCAGTTTAATTTGCTCTTTCTTTGCTTCTAATGAGGTTTGTTATTTAGTAAATTTTCCTAATGGCCCAGCTGTTCTGGCCCTGGTGTTTAAGGGGAAGAAAGGGAAATCAGTTACTCCATCCTTTCTCATTACAATAGAAATTGCATGACTCACTTTGTTATGCCCAGTTGTTATCTTTGCCTGTCACTGGGTATCAAAAATCTCTTGAAGTCCTGGGGCTTCCCTGGTGGATCAGTGGTTAAGAATCCTCCTGCCAATGCAGGGGACATGGGTTCAAGCCCTGGTCTGGGAAGATCCCACATGCTGCAGAGCAACAAAGCCCGTGCGCCACAACTACTGAGCCTGTGCTCTAGAGGCCGTGAGCCACAACTACTGAAGCCCGCGTGCCTAGAGCCCGTGCTCCACAACAAGTGAATCCACCGCAATGAGAAGCCCGTGCACTGCAACGAAGAGTAACCCCTGCTTGCTGCAACTAGAGAAAGCCCGCACACAGCAACAAAGACCTACCGCAGCCAAAATAAATAAATAAATAAAATAAATAAATTTTAAAAACCTTGAAGTCCTAACCTGATTTTTTTTAATATTTATTTATTTATTATTGATTTATTTACCTGGTTGTGCCAGGTCTTAGTTGCAGCATGCAGGATCCTTAGTTGCGGCATGCAGGGTCTAGTTCCCTGACCAGCAATTGAACCTTGGACCCTTGCATTGGGAGTGCAGAGACTTAGTCACTGGACCACTGGGGAAGTTCCCTGAACTTGCTTTTTAATCACACAATGCTGATCCTATGGGAGTCTATTTAAATCAGGTATTTGGGGAATTAGGGAATTTTGTTAGATATGGTAGGTCTATTTCACTGGGCTTTTAGACATTCTCTCTTTCCCAAGGGAGAGAGAAGTGGGTGGTGTCATTAATTCATTTAGCATTTTCAGTATGGATCAGGCCCTGGGAATAATTAAGAATTATTATTCTTACTTCCCTACTTTTTTGGAACTTACATTCTGGCAGCACAAACGTAATTAACAGCCCACCCCCAAGTGCCCTTCCCATCTCTCTGAGTCTCTGGGCCCTTCATCCATTCAGCCAACATTAGCACACACTCTTGAGCCCCACACTCTGTGAAGCATCGGTGCCATCTGAGAGGAGGCATTGTCACCTCTGCTGCCTGCATAAACCCTGTCAGGCAGCCTGGCTTCAAGGCTCCCTGAGGAACCATTAGTCCTTTAAGGGAGGAGTGAACTGAATTACGTCTTTAAACAGCCATGTTTCCTCAGCTGCAGTTTACCTGCAGTCAGAATCGCTCTTCAGTGCCTGTTAAAAATGAACATTCCTGCACTGCTACTCAGTGAGCTACTGATTTAGCAGGTCCAAGGAGCTGTGCTTCTATAACCTCTTAGAGAATTCTGATGCCCGCTGAAGTTTGAAAACCACTGTCCCTCTAAAGTCACACAGCTAGAGAATGTTAGCACCAAAGGAACATAAAACTGCAGAGCAGCTTCCACGCTTAGCAGGTGGAGACCCTTGGCGTTGTGGCACTCCGTCCAGTGTCCCTGGCTCTGAGGGGACGTGCCTAGAAAGGATGTGAAGCAGCGGCCCTGCTGTGCCACTGTGCTGAGGCTGGCTCACTCAGTCAGTTGGGGAACTTTTCTGCTGGGGTGCCCTGAGGGAGATGCACCGCATGACTGCTCCACATGCCCCTGGATATTTGTCCACAGAGAGAAGACACACGTGGAAACATTCCAGCCCTAAATGGCCCCTCTGGGTGGTAAATGGCATCAGTTCACAATCGCAGCATGCTTGGAGTCCCATGCTTGGGATCTAGCTGGACAGCAAAATAACAAACAAAATGGACAGCAGGCAACTTGGACCCAAACATGGACAGGCTGGGAGAAGGGGTCTCCCACAGGCCTGAGTTCCTGCTTGGAGGAGGGGAGAGTCCCTGTCTCTCAGAAGGTGCTCCATAAATGCCAGCTGAATGTTGCAAGCACGGTGACAGAGAACTGAAGCATTTGGGGACATGAGTCTCTGGGAGGAGAAGGGTCTGCCTACGTAGACTGGATCATCATGTCCTCAAAGAGAGCAGAACTCAGTCCACCCTTCTTTCCACCACACTCTGGGACTGAAATTGTCCTCACACTGCTTTCCAGACACTGGCCAGTGGTGCCAACTCCAGGCTGTGATCAAGGAATGCGAGGCAAAGCCACAGAGGATGAAGGCGATTTAACTCCTATTAAACTTGATATCTGCATTGCACTCTACAGTTTGTAGAGCATGTTTACTTTTGTTAGCTTAGAGCTCTGCCTGAAATGCTCTTCCCTGGTGGCAGGGTGGCCCCTTCTCAGTTTGCAGGTGGAGGAGTCTTTTAAATAAATGTCACATCCTCCCAGTGGCTCTCTATTTCATCATTCTATTTATCTCCCTCAGAGCATTTGTCACAGTCAGTAATTGTCTTATTTACCTATTTCCTTCGTGCCTCCTCACTCTGGAATGCAGGCTCCAGGAGGGCAGCAATCACAGCTATCTTGTTTAGCACCATATCCCAGCACTAGAAGAGCCGGCGCACAATTTTTATTAATGAACGAGTAACAGTTCTAAGGTGGGTGTCGCTCAGATGAATCCCTGGGGCACAAAGAGAAAAGGTGTGCTGCCTATAACCCTGAACACCTGATTAGTGGCAAAACCTGTACTAGAATCTGGGGTCTCTGGCTCCTAGTCCAGCAGTTAGCAGGATGCCAGCACCTGTCCCTGTCCTAGAAAGGAAAGAAAACTCAATTATATGCCTGCAGAAAAGGGAAATGAGGAAGAACCAGACCCAAGACCAAAATCAGCCAAAGTCTGTCCTCTCTATGATCAGTGTTCCCAGTGGATTTCCTCCTTTGTGCTTGGGACCTGGGGCAGAGGAGAGATAGAGTCTGGGGTCCAGGTGAACCGCACCCAAGGGTGCATCCTCCTGCACCAACATTGCTGCCTGCCTGAGCCTTGATAGAACTCAGAGGTGAGGGCTCAAGTCAGTGGGACTGTCTTAGCTCAGGCTGCTGTACCAAAATACCACATACTCTGTGGCTGAAACAAATTAATTTTCTCACAGTTCTGGAGGCTAGAAGTTCAAGATCAGGGTGCCATCAGGGTGGGGTTCTGATGAGGACCCTCTTCCTGGCTCTCAGATGGCCACCTTCCTGCTGTGTCCCCACATGGCTGAGAAAGAGAGGGACTCTCAACCTTCATGACCGCATCTAAACTAATCACCTCCCAAAGGCCCACCTCTTAACACCTCTTAACATTGGGGGGGTTAGGGCTACACCATGTGAATTTTGGAGGGACACAAACATTCAGTTCCTAACAAGGACTCAGAAAGTGGCAGCCTCGGGGCAGAGGGGAACCAAATGTGTAGCTTCTGTGACCCTCAGCCAAAGATGAGAGGGGAGGAAACAGGAAGTGGGCAGGGAGCTGGAGAACTCCACCCATGGGTTAGTGTGCTACAGCCCTCAGGTGGTTCCCATAGGTTTCCTGGGCTCAGCAGACACACTGGGAAGGAAGGCTGCAGGGCTGGACCCCATCAGCAGGCCTGTTTTCCACTGCAGCTTGCTAGCGTGCTGCCCCAGGCTGGGAAACAGCAGTGCACCACCCCGTGCTGAGTCACCCAGTTCAGGGACCAGGAAACTTACATAACGAGTCGGATTCTGAGTGTTTGGACATCAGGCTCAAGCTCCAGGGGCAGGAAAGAAAGAGGCAAGGCGCAGGGCAGTGGAGGGCAAGGGAGGTGGACCCTGAGTCTATCTGTGCCAGGAAGTCGCTGGGGACCCAGGAGATCGTGAGAGGATACATGCCATGTCAGGATTGCTAGGGATTACAGACACAGATTAAAGAGAACGACAAGAACAAGGACCTCTAGCTTTAAATCAGTTCGCACGAGTTCCTTGAAGCTTGTTCTCCAGGGCTGGGGAATGTTAAGCCAGGCCAAAAAGAACACAGGTGGCAAATGAGAAACTTCACAAAAATGTGAACTCCTGAACTGTCTAAGATATGTCTTCAGGATATTGTTAGCGCCACAGACAGCAGTGCAGTGACACAGGACGATGTTTGTTGGGCAGGGAAACAGCCTGTGGGCTAGAAAAATGTGGGTGGGTGGCTGTTTGAACTTCACTGCAAAAGCAAAGCTCCTTTCAGTCAGGCCCCTTTATAGATGAAAATAGAAGACTGGCTAGGGTAGGAGACATTCCTGAGAACTGGTAGAAAGGACATATTTTCCTTTGTAAGAATATTTTTTCCACCCCAGCCCTTCAATCACTTTTGCTGATGCCATTCCTATTCTCTTCTTTCTTATTTGTTAATGGTTATATTAAATTTACGGTGTCAGAGCATATAGCTATTACATTCACTATGCCCTACGCCTTTTAACTCTCATTTAATCTAATTCTACAAGTAACTATATATTTAATACTCACCAACAGTCCTTATATTAATTATTCCTAAGTCAATGTGGTTGTCTGAAGCACATTTTTTAGAAAATTCTTTAGGAAGGGCTCATGGGAACAATATTCCTTGAGCTCTTGCATGTTGATAGATTTGTCAGGGCCCTTTCTATTTTAAGGTAAATTTTGCTGGATTTAAAATCCTCAATTCATATTTACTTTCCTTGAGTACCTTAAAAATGGTACTCCATTTGCTTCTGGCATAATGCATTGCTGTGAAAAAGTCTGATGATAAATGAATTTTCTTTCCCTTATAAGTAACATGCTCATTTCACTTTCTTCACAATCTAAAAATTTTACTAAGATATGTTTATTCTCCAGCACATTATATGCTCTTCCAATATGTAGTTTTAAATCTTTTTTCTTTTTCTTTTTTTTTTTGCAATTTAGGCAAATGTTCTTAGGTTATAGTGTTTAGGATTTAGTTTCCTTGCTTTGGTTTTCTTCTTCAGGACTCCCATTACCTTTATTTTGTATCTTTTTGCCAATCTGAAATATCTGTCACATTCTCTCAAATCCTTATCTTCTTCATTACTTCTTTTTTTTAATATATAAATTTATTTATTTATTTATTTTTGGCCGCTTTGGGTCTCCGTTGCCGTGCGCGGTCTTTCTCTAGTTGCAGCGAGTGGGGGCAACTCCTTGTTGCGGTGCGTGGGCTTCTCATTGCGGTGGCTTTTCTTGTTGCAGAGCACAGGCTCTAGGTGCGTGGGCTTCAGTAGTTGTGGCTCATGGGCTCAGCAGTTGTGGCTCATGGGCTCTAGAGTGCAGGCTCAGTAGTTGTGGCACACGGGCTTAGTTGCTCCGAGGCATGTGGGATCTTCCCAGACCAGGGCACGAACCCGTGTCCCCTGCATTGGCAGACGGATTCTTAACCACTGCGCCACAGGGAAGCCCCATTACTTTTTGATATTTAAAAATGTTCTGCCTTTTTACTTTCTATTTCTGTTAAGGTGTTTTTTTAAATTTGCTTTCATGGTCTTTCTATTATGATATTTATTTCATTTTTTTTCTTTTTATTTCTGATTAGTTCTTGAGTTTTGTCACGTCATTTCTCAGCTTATGTAGTTTTGATTTCCATTTCTCTAATTCAAATATAAGACATTTTATTAGCATCTTTTATTTCATTTTGAAAAAAAATATACTACTGCTTTGATTTTTTGCTTTTTGAGCATGCCTTTCTGGCATGATTTCATGATCCATATTCTGTTTTTCTTATAACAGTTTTGTATGGACTTAAATTTGATACTTTTCTGTTGCTCATTTTTATGTGAATTAAATTTTCTAAAACTGTTAGAAGGAGCCTTGGTTCAGATAGCTTCTCTAATTTCAAAGAACCTCCTCCTCTGTTGTTTTGGGTAATATTGAAAACCAAACAAAACAAAATGAGCCATGGTGGCTTTTTTTCTGAGATTTCCTGGTTCTGTTTTCCTCTACCACTTTGCTTCTCTTTCTGCATCTCTGTTGTGCTATTTTGTTGTATTTTGAATCCACTCCCAGCAGTTTCTCCTCAAATAGGACTGTGTCCAGGAAGGGAGCCTGGAATGGGCAGTTTCAAAAGTTCAGAAGGACTGGTGTGCTCCAGCCCTGACCTTAACCCAGGCCCTGAAGTCACCCACCAGCAGAATGCTCTTCTCAGACTGGCCTCCTGTGTCTTCCAGTGAATAACTGTTGGCTATTTTGTGATTCTACTGTCCTCAGGTCCATCAAATCCCTTCCTTTCCTCTGCAGAGAAGCTGATACTATGCAGGTCTTGTGGCTTTTGGTGATTTGTTCTGTCCATTTCTTTTCTGGGGAGTTGTGAAAACACCTTGTCACCTAGTTTTTTTTGTTTTTTTTTTAATTGGAGTATAGTTGCTTTACAGTGTTGTGTTAGTTTCTGCTGTACAATGAAGTGAATCAGCTATATGCATACGTATATCCCTTCCCTCTTGGGCCTCCCTCCCACCCCACCTCCACCCCCCAATGCCACCCATCTAGGTCATCAGAGAGCACCAAACTGATTGTCACCTAGTTTTGAGCTAAATGATGTCTAAGGCTTTTAGTTTTCATTCTAGTTTCTCTGTCTGTTTTTATGTGGAGATTCAGAAACATCCAAAAAGTATGCCACCACTGCTGCGGCCGTCTTACCAGAATGATCCTTTTGAATCATGTCAGATCATGCCACTTCTCAAAAATCCTGAAATGACTTCCCATTTCACTTGAAGTGAAAGCCAAGGTCTTTACAATGGCTTACAAGACCCTGTAAGGTCAGTGCCTCCCCCCATACTCCTCACTTCTTTGAACCCTTCTTTGCTGTCTCCCCTCCAGCTACGCTGGTTTCCTTGCTGTTCATTGAACAGTCCAGACATCCTCCATCTCTGCACCTTTGCTCTAGAAGTTAACTCTACTTTGATCACTCTTCCCTCAGATATAACCTAAGTTAACCACTTCCTTCAAGTCTCTGAAGGAAGACTTTCCCAATGACATCTAATCTGACCACCCTGGCTAATAGTGCAACCTCCCCACTGGCACTCCTGATCTCCTTTGTTCTGCTCTTTCTTTTTTCCGTAGCATTTAACATCTTCTAACATTAAACATTTTACTTATTTATGATACTTATTCTTTCTTATCTATATTCCCCTTGCTAGAATATAAAAGCCATGAAAGCAGGAATGTTCAGTCTGATCTTTTCTCTTATGCCTGTCAAGTTCCCAGAACAATGTCTGACAAGCGTAGTTGCTTAATAAATGCACAAATGAATAAATAAATGAAGCAGCCAAGGGTGTGGCTTGCTCTGAGCCAACCACTAGAGAGCAGCTTTGGTGTGTGCTGGGTCACCACCTCCATCACCCTTCTGCCCTGGCCCCTCTGGATGCCATGGTCCACAAGCTTATTGTCTGAATGAGTATCAGGAACAGCCAGGCAGAGCATCATGAATTCTCAGAAGGCAAGTAGTGTCAGAAACATTCTTTCTAGGACTTATGAGTTCAGCCCAAGCCAGAAATAGCATCGTGGCGCTCCATGTGCCTTCCAGCATTTCAGCACATCTGCTCCTCGTCCCACTGGAAGGGCAGAGGAGGCTGGAGGGCTGAAAACAGAGACACAGCCCCAGGCCTTGAGAAGGAGCTCAAGATGAGAATTCATGACAATCTCCCAGCCCCTGGCTGCCAGCCCAGGCCCGCTGTGTTTTGTTCGAAGCCCAGTAAGCGGAGTCAGTTGTGTCCTTGTCTCTTTGGATGGAATTCGTGGCCATTATTTACGTAGTGTTCTCAGCTTACTCTCAGGGAACAGATGTCATGTGGCCCAACTTGTAGCTGTTCCAGCAAAACTGATGAAGTCAGGACCGACCAAGCAAGCATGGGACTCAACAGTCTTCCCTTCTAAGCAACACTAGTAGGTCTCAGGCAAGCAAGGCCTCCCTCTCTCCTCCCCTCAGGACAAGGAAGCCTAAGGTGGAGGCCATTTTAACAGGAAAAGGCTCTCCGAAACTCTAATTAGTCTTGGAAAATGCTCCCTGAGCTTGGATGCCTGAGGGATCATTGTCCAGTCAGGAAACTGCAAGCCTATTTGTCAGGGCCAAGAAAACAGGTAAAAGGCCAAAACTGAGGTCGTTTCCAGCCTAAGCTTAGGATCTCAGCTCTTTCCTTCACTTCCTATTTATTCAGTTCCTATTTGTACAGAAACTGCAAACACAGCAACCAAGATGAACTCTCATACTCTCTCCACGTTGTCATGGGTGGGATCATGTCAGAGTCTCCTCGGACCCTTCTCTGCCCTATCTCCAGGGCAGTACAAAACGCACGTTTTGTTTGTTTGTTTGCTTGTTTGTTTGTTTTTTAATAAATTTATTTATTTTATTATTTTATTTTATTTATTTATTGTTTCTGGCTGCGTTGGGTCTTTGTCGCTGCTTCGTTGCTTTTCTCTAGTTGCAGTGCGCGGGCTTCTCATTGTGGTGGCTCCTCTTGTTGTGGAGCATGGGCTCTAGGCGTGCGAGCTTCAGTAGTTGTGGCACGTGGGCTCAGTAGTTGTGGCGCACGGGCCTAGCTGCTCCGCAGCATGTGGGATCCTCCCAGACCAGGGCTCGAACCCGTGTCCCCTGCATTGGCAGGCAGACTCCCAACCACTGCGCCACCAGGGAAGCCCAAAACACACATTTTTGAAGCTCTTTTTTCTTTTCTTTTTTTCCTTTCTTATTCCCAGCTGGTGGATGAATATTCTTTAACCAGTAAAAATGAGTGGGCCCCACTTTCATTAACTAAGGGTGGGCCAAGAATCCTCAGATCACAGGAACGTGAAACTCAGACCATCTCTCAAGATTTCCAGAGATCCCCTGACCTTGGACCAAATATTCAGGGGTCCCCACCATCACCCCACAGCCACAAGGGTTCCCAACTCAGCTGAGAAAGGGATTACTATGCAGATAGTATCTATGATATCTTACTTATTCCATGTAGGCCCCCCTGAGATAAATACCATTATGCCCTTATATACATGAGGAAACTGAGTTCAGTGAAGTTGAGTGGCTTATCCAAGGTCATGTAGTTTGGAAAAGGCCCCATCAATTTTTACTGCCTTATGACATTTCCTATCTAGCCTATACAAATGTGTTCTCTGTGTTCAAGGGTGTCAGGGACATTCACCTCTGAAAGGTTTCTGAAATGTTATGGAAATAGGACTTCAGAAATAGAGAGACCAGGGAATTCTGTGGTGGTCCAGTGGTTAGGACTCAGCGCTTTCAATGCTGTGGCCTAGGTTCCATCCTTGGTCAGGAAACTAAGATCCCACATGCCACTCAGTGCAGCCAAAAAAATTTAAAAATTACAAACTAAATAGAGAGACCATGCATCCTGGTTTCCCTAGGAGGTTCTGATATCCCAGCGTTATTATTAATATTGTCCTCTTCTCAAAATTGTCTTAGTTTGGACAATGTTACATAGTCACCCTATCCAAGATAGACTAGGAGCAAAGGAATAGAAAAAACTACAAAAAGAATTGCTCAAGAGGTCACTGAGCAGTAGGCATGGAAAAGGTCTCACTAGGACTTTGATGTTCTCAGGGTCTGCCCCACCCCTGCTACTCCCGCAGGCTTTGCCTCAGATGCTCTCTTCCAAAATGCTCATACCCCTCCTTGCACAGTGCCAGAGCTGTGACCTACAGGACAGGAGGAAATAAGGTTGGAACATGCCGGAGGATTCTTATGACCCCAGATGACCCTTCCAGTGGATCCCTACCTTACTGTGAGCAAACTAATTCTCCAGGCAGAAGACCCACGTCTTTCTAACCCTAACAGATAAAGGACTCTCTCCTGTGGAGGAGAAATCTAAGAGACCACCAAGGTTTTGAATGTCCTGTTTGACCAAAGTTTTTACCCCACATGGGATCTCCCCCAGAGAGTCTCCTTGATCACATAGTGAAATGACACATGGAAAGAACAAATATTTAGAGATCAGACATTTGAGTTTGTATTCTAACTTGTCCACTTATGAGTTGGGTGACCTTGGGTATGTTTCTCAACTTTTCTGAGCTTCAGCTTTCTTTTTTTTGGCTGCATTGGGTCTTTGCTGAGTGTGGGCTTTCTTTAGTTGTGGTGAGCGGGGGCTACATTTCATTGCGGTACACAGACTTCTCATTGTGGTGGCTTCTCTTGTTGTGGAACACTGGCTCTAGGCCAGTAGGCTTCAGTAGTTGCAGCACGTGAGCCTTACAGCGCGTGGGCTTCAGTAGTTGTGGCATTTGGGCTTAGTTGCTCCGTGGCATGTGGGATCTTCCTGGCCCAGGGCTCGAACCCATGTCCTCGGCATTGGCAGGCAAATTCTTAACCACTGTGCTACCAGGGAAGTCCCAGCTTCTGCTTTCTAATACATCTGAAAAATGGGTATAAGAATGCCTACTTTGCAACGTAATTACAAAATATCAGATGAGATTATGTGTAAAATATCTGGCACATAAGAGACTCTTATTAATAGTAATGATGATGATGATAATGATAATGAATGTCATCTTTCACTGATAGCAACACAGCAACGCTGGTCACTGGGCATAGAAGGAATATCCCAAAGGCATAAACTCCAAAAGGAATAAGCAATAAATGCTCCTCAAGCAGTCAGAAGATTTGAGGGGAAAGGGTTCAATTACTTAACTAATTCAAACTAAACTGAGATTTACTTGGCAATTAGTGTGTGCCAAGTAAGATAACAGATACTGGGCATTTCAGGGATACATATAAATGAGTTCATGCCCTTAAGCTGCTCACAATCAAATGGAGGAGGTGACAGGTTAAGAGGGGACATGTGGGCCTCCCTGGTGGCGCAGTGGTTGAGAGTCCGCCTGCCGATGCGGGGGATGCGGGTTCGTGCCCCGGTCCAGGAGGATCCCATATGCCGCGGAGCGGCTGGGCCCGTGAGCCATGGCCGCTGAGCCTGCGCGTCCGGAGCCTGTGCTCCGCAACGGGAGAGGCCACAGCAGTGAGAGGCCCGCATACCGCAAAAAAAAAAAAAAAAAAAAAAAAAGAGGGGACATGTGGAGAGTTCCCTGGTGGTCTAGTGGATAAGATTAGGTGCTTTCACTGCTGTGGCCCGGGTTCAATCCCTGGTCAGGGAACTGAGATCCTGCAAGCCGCGCAGCACGGCCAAAATATAAATAAGTAAATTAATAAAGTCGCACAGTTTCATTAAAAACAAAAACAAAACAAAACAAAAATGGGACATGTGTCCACACCTCACCATGATGTCAGGCAGAGTTTTAAAACACTGTCAGAACAAAGAGGATGAGACTGGCCAGTGTGGCTTAGCAGGTGCAGGAACTCATAGAAAAGTAGGAAAGTGAACTGACCCTGGCTAGCTAGGCAGGATTTCTAGGCATCTGACAACATGTTTATAGTCTAGGCTGAGAAAATTTGGTTACATTCTTCCCTCTGCAAAGAAGACAAGTTGTTTCTCAAAAAGGAGGATAAAGGAGACTCCATACTCCTCTTCCATTTTCTCATCTGAAGTCAGTATCCAATTCTAAAACTGAATACACATCTTGAGAGCCACCTAGACCACAACACAGAACTTTTGATGCAGAAATTAATCAAGACTTATATATAAATTCACATATAAAAAATGTTTCAACTTCATAGAGTTCACTTTGAGGCATTCAATGGAAAACACAGCATTAACTCACAAAATAAATACACAAAATATGACTTATCAGAGGTAAAAAGATAAACAGTACTTGAGACATATCACTGCTAAGAAATATTAACCAAGGTCACTGGCTGGAAAGAGGAATTAGAAAATTCATTCATTAGCCTTCTGCTTCTAATAATATTCTCAAACCTTGTTTAAACTAGTTAAGTTAGAACTTTTTGATTAAATAAACGAAGAAGTAATTAGCTCGGAATGGAAAATGAAACAGAAGCATAATTCAGTTTACTTGTTTTTGTTTGGATATCAGCTAGTAGAGCATGAAGTGTTTCTATGTCGGCTACTGGCCATCTTATCCAATTTTCCTCCATTTGCTCTAAGTCTGAAGCAATAGTTCTCAAGGTCGGGAAATTGCTCCCCAGGGGACATTTGGCAGTGTCTGGGACACTTGATTTGGCAGTGTCTGGGACATTTGATTGTTAAAGTGGAGGGGGGTGGGAAGTGCTATTGGCATGTAGTGGGTAGAGATCAGGGATGATGCTAATCATCCTGCAATTCACAGAACAATTGGATAAGCAAAAAAGTTATCCAATATGTCAGTAGTGCTGAGGTTGAGAAACTGGACAAAGTCTGGGTAAGTTGAGAAAGGCCTTGAAAAGAAAAGAAAAATCAGGAAATCCATAGCTTTCTTAATCATGAAATTGCAAGAAGAGTGTTAATATGATTTTAATACTTAAAATCAAAGATCCTACAGCATTTTGAGAAGAGCAGATTAGAAACTCCATAGTTGCTGTTCAGGTCTGCAGTGATTCTATTTTATGAACTCCAAATTGAAACCATGGTTTGATAAAAATTTTCCTTTTCTGAGTAGTGAATTTATGTGAACATTTTAAACAATAAAAAATATACTACATGTGTATGTATGTGTTTATCTATATCTGTATTTATATATATATATATATATATATATATATATATATATATATATACACACACACACATATATACATATGTAGATATAATCCCATTTATTTAAAAAAATTATACTATGGAAACAAATATCCATCAGTGAAGGACTGCTAAAATAAATTATGGTACATATCTTTATATCAGAGTATTTATGTATCCATTAAAAATAATAAAGATGAAAATAGAAATATGATATACTTTAGGATCCTACAACAAAAATTTTAAAAGAAGAGTAGATTTAAGAATTGGCAAATTATCAATAATTGTTGAAGCTGCATGGAGGTTATATGAAAGGTTAAATTTTCTATATACTAAGTTTTAAATTTTCTATTAATAGAAAAAGTCAAAAGTAATCATTGGGAAGCACTCTATGTTTTCATATGGAAATACCTTCAAGATATAATGTGAATAGAAAGAAGTGAGGAGCAGGATGGGGGGACACAGTGGGGAAACATACACCTGTAAGGACCTAAATAAGGAAATTATGGAATGCTATCCAAAAATGAATTAAAGTGGTTACGTGGGGGGCATGGAGACAGAAGTCAGGAACTAAAAGGATGGGGGGTAAAGATGGCAGCAAGACTTTTCAATGTATACCCTTTTGTACTTTTGAATTTCTGAGCCCTGTGAATGTATTACTTATTCAAAATTTTAAACGTATGAAATAAGAGTTCATCAGATAGAAATGAATCTGTCCTCAAAAATTGGGGACATGTTGTTGCCATAGTTACATTCCAGCCTTGAAGAGAACTCAGACTACTTTCACAAAGATTATCTCATTTATCTTCACAAAAACCCTGAAAAATTAAAAATGGGCATGGGGGAGGGGGAAGCAGCAATCTTCAGTCTGATACAGGCTGGGCACGTCACATGAAACAGGAATTAGGTTTGTTCTCCCTGGATCTTAGGGATAGGAAAGAACCAAAGTATAATGGTAAAGAGAGAGAGGGGAATTCCCTGGCGGTCCAGCCGTTAGGACTCCATGCTTTCACTGCCAAGGACCCAGGTTCAATCCCTGGTTGGGGAAGTAAGATCCCACAAAAATAAATAAATAAATAAGAGAGAGAGAGAGAGAGAGAGAGAGAGAGAGAGAGAGAGAGAGAGAGAACATAAGACTCAACAGAATGTACTTTTAACAGAGAAAGCAGTCTAAGGGAGCCCTCAGAAGTAGCTAATTGCCTGCGTAATCCCCATATAAAATCTTGGTGGAGCATGCAATTTAACAGACATTTATTGAGCTTAGACCATGCTAGACCCAAAGGTAGAACGGAGTTAAAGATGAACAAACCGAATTCTTAGATATGGCTATCTCTGCGGGAGAGGAGAGGGTTACTTGACAGTATCTGTAAAGATTTAAAATGCCTGGGACTTCCCTGGTGGTGCAGTGGATAAGACTCCACACTCCCAGTGCAGGGGGCCCGGCTTCAATCCCTGGTTTGATCCCACATGCATGCTGTAACTAAGAGTCTGCATACCACAACTAACACCCAGTGCAACCAAATAAATAAATAAATATATTTTTTAAATGCCTGCATCCTAAAACCCAGAAATTTCATTTTATGGTAACTACATGTACAAAAGAGGCATATGTATAAGGATAATCTTTGCATCATTGTTCTGCAGTATCCTAAGTTGGAAATGACCTATATATCAATTAATAGGGGATTGACTGACTAAAGAAACTAGAGTATTATATATTCATAGTAGGAAATACCAGGAAGCAGTTTGGAAAAAGAAAATAAAAGACAACTTGAGAAAGCTACATGTAATAAAAGAATAGATTGCCAAAATTTATGGTTGAGTTGGAAAGAAAAAAAAGTTGAAGGATTATCCATACAATATGATACAAGTAAAATTGTTTTAAAACTTTGTATTTTCCACATGCACATATACGTGTATGCAATATGCAGGAAAAGGTCTGAAGGAAAACCAAAAAGTGATAACAATATTCACTCCCAGGGACTGGGAAAAGGAATGGTGAAGGGATGCCTTTAGCCTTCTCTGTAATTTTCTAAATTTTTACAAGGCCAGTGAATTTATGGATCACTCATTTAGTTAAAATAGTTGCTTTCATACTTAAAAGCAGAGAAAAGGAGAAGATAGCATCCTTTCTCAATAATGCTGGGAGATGCAAAAGCCATCTTTAGACCATGAGTAGAGCCACTTACTAAGGATGGTGGAGCAAAAACATCTAAGGATGACAAGTGTTGTCTAACAAACACACAGGACTCTGGAGAGGTTCATTTTGGGGAAAGAATAGAGGTGCCTGAAAGGCATTAGCCTAGCATGGCTTTGAAAATGTAAAAGAATTGCTGCTCCACTCCAAGGTTCCCTGGGACCACCAGGCCCAGAGCATGTGCCAGACACACCGGGCATCAGATAGAGCCACAGCCCTCAAAGCCCCGGGGAAACATGGAATGAAGGGGGCGGGGGGTGCACTGGCTTCAGATCCCCCTAAGCAAAACCACAGGGCAGAAGGACAGGCTGCTAGAGAGCTGAGTACCTGCAATTTGACTCCAGCGTTTAGAGCCATAGATCCCACTCTACATATAGCAGCAAGTGTGGGGGAAGAGCTGGTGCTTAGGCAGCTGTTTGTTTTGAACCTGCCTGGGCAGCTCCCTGAACATTTATTTCAAAAGCAGGCAAGGAAAGGGGACATTTCAGGGGTGGAAAAAAAGAGCGTAGGAGAAGGGAAAAGAATGGCACACACCCTTGAAATGGATTATATTCCCCAAGGCAATCTTGGTCTTTTCAAATCTCCCCTGATGGGATTTCCCGGAGCCTGACCACACCCTAGACCTGGGCTCAGCCAAGGGTCAGCCAGACTAGAGCTAGACTAGACTGGAGGCTGTTTGAATGTCTAAAGGAGACCAAAGTGTCAGTCACTGACATGAAAGGGGAGAAGCCTTTTGAGAAGGAGTCAACTGGGTGGAGCTACTCAGAGAGGCCTGGGAAGATGGTGGTGTGGCCAGTGGGCCCGGCCATGTAGGCAGGTGGGGTTGGCCATTGTTTCCTAAAGTCTGGCAGTGAGGAAGGAAACAAATACGGAAGCAGCTTTAACAACACGGTGGAGTTGAGGACGGAAGGGAGGGCCAGGCAAGAGAGGTAGCCGGCAGGACGGAAGGGGCACACAGAGTGGGAATTTTATTTATTTATTTATTTTTTAAAGATTATTTATTTATTTATTTATTTATTTATTTTTGGCTGTGTTGGGTCTTCGTTTCTGTGCGAGGGCTTTCTCTAGTTGCGGCAAGCGGGGGCCACTCTTCATCGTGGTGCACTGGCCCCTCACTGTCGCGGCCTCTCCTGTTGCGGAGCACAGGCTCCAGACGCTCAGGCTCAGTAGTTGTGGCTCACGGGCCCAGCTGCTCCGCGGCATGTGGGAGCCTTCCAGACCAGGGCTCGAACCCGTGTCCCCTGCATTGGCAGGCAGATTCTCAACCACTGTGCCACCATGGAAGCCCCCAGAGTGGGAATTTTAGATCGTGGCAGGCTGCAGCCATGCCTGCACTGCCACCCCATCTCCTAGGGCGCCTCCTATCCTTTTGTTTGCTCTTAGGGTCCTTTAATCTTTTTTGCTTTTAGGATCTCCCAGAGAATTTGAACTTCAGCTAGACAATCTTAAAAATGAAACATTTTTTATGTCCAAAGACATGTTATAATGGTAAATGCCAAGTGACAAGGGTACTGTGATCATTTAAAGGATGAAACACAGAGCCAGCTCTCAATAGAAACTTGAGAATATTTCCTAATGACTAAAGAGAGGTCAGAAGCCTAAAACTTGAAAGTGAGAAAGGAATTTGGACCACCTAATCCAACCCCTTTACTTTATAAATGAGAAAACTGAAGGTCAGAGAGAGGAAGTGAGTAGCCCAAGTCACACAACTAGTTTGGGTATTATAAAGGCAAACACAGAGCACATATACCAGGAACTTTACACTTTCTATCCACTAAGTCATTTAATTTTTACGTCAGCCCTATCAAGTGGATACTCGGAGGCAAAGTAATTCATCTGACGTCACACAGAGACAGTAAGCTGCAGAGCTGGGATTTGAACCCACATAATCTGCCTCCAGAGAGTCTGTGCTCTCTTAACCGCTTTTTATTCCCTTGCTTCCTCAGTAGCTTTTTCTCCACTCTCCCAAGCTACCTCCACCACCCCCCATCCCTCTGCTTCCTCACCACTACTATCCTCCCCCCCCACCCCCACCCCCGCCTTCCATCTCCTTTCAATGTCAGTAGGATGTCCTTGCCTTTCTCCTGTGTTAGGATAGAGGCAGGAGAGAAGGCTGGTTTCCTGTGGTATGAAGAAAGTGGCAGAGGAAGAGTAAAGGGCAGATGGCCACCACGGAGTCCAGGCAGGGGCTGAGGCATGAGCCAACAAGGATCAGGGCCTAAGCCTCTGCTGAGCTCCCGGGGTGAACTGGCCTCGTCTCCCTCTCTTGTTTGGAACAGAAAGTTGGAATGTGGGGTTCCTAGAGACTTGGTGAGGTGGGGATGATGAGCCCCAGGAAATGGTATGCAAAACTTTGATCATATGCATTTTTTCACATTACACCTCCTCCAGTACAAAAGCTGCTGTAGAATGAACCAGACTCTACGTATTGCCCTCTCCCACATCTCCTGGGATCCCAGGAAAGACAGCCATGATAGAGGCAAGAGCACTGGGGCTGGAGTTAGGAAATTAGGGTTCAGATCCTGGCTCTGCCACTTAACTAACTGTGTGGCCTTAAGGAAATCACATCATTTCTTGGAACCTCAGTTTCTTTTTTTTTTTTTCTTTTTGGCTGGGTTGAGTCCAGTTGCTGAGCAGACTCTCTAGTTGCGGCGAGCAGGGGCTACTCTTAGTTGCAGTTTGCGGGCTTCTCATTGCGGTGGCTTCTCTTGTGGTGGAGCACGGGCTCTAGGCTAGCAGGCTTCAGGAGTTGCAGCATGCGGGCTCAGTAGTTGTGGCTCATGGGCTTAGTTGTTCCACGGCATGTGGGATCTTCCTGGACCAGGGCTCAAACCCGTGTCTCCTGCATTGGCAGGTGGGTTCTTAACCACTGTGCCACCAGGGAAGTCCTGGAACCTCAGTTTCTTCATCTGTTGAGAATAACTTACCTCTCACCTAGAGGAGTTGTGAGAATCAGATGAACACTTGCAGTGAGCAAGTGCACCCAGATCAAGCTTGGCATGTAGTTGGCCTTCATAGACTGTTGGTCACATCTGAATCTTGGGAGACGGGCAGCCCCAGCTCTCAGGGAAAACCTGAGCAAGATTCCTAGCTACAGGGTCTTAGTGGCAGCATGGTTGAAAGAGAGCTCTGGGCTATTTGATTTGAAGCTCTATTTGCTTAGCAAGCATACCCTTTTTTGTTTTGTTTTACTTAAAAATTCTATCTTGTCATAACATAAACCTCCCTATTAAGAAATTAATTTTAAACATTTTCATTATAAAGTCCTACATTCTCCTTACTAAACATTTTAAAATGTAGGAAAATCAGCCATAGTTCTACCATTTAATTTTAACATTTAACATATTTTTTCCAGTTTTTTTCAATGTGTGCTTTTTTTTGGTTTTGACTTTGGTAAGATGCTGATAAAAACTAATTAGGTTTTATTTTCTTCTAGGACAAAATTGTAAATACAAATATATATATGTACACCTATAATAAATATAATATAAATATATAAAATATATATATGAGAGTGAGAGACAGAGACAGGGAGAGAGAGGGAGGGAGAGAGAGAGATTTATTTTCAGGAACTGGCTCACAGGATCATGGAGGCTTGGCAAATCCAAAGGGAGTGGAGATTGAGGGAAGAGTTGCAGTTTGAGTCACAGCAGAGTCCCTTCTTGCTCTGGGGAAGTTACTCTTTGTCCCACTTCAACAGATTAGAGGAGGCCCACCCACATTACTAAGGGTAAACTGCTTTACTCAAAGTCCACCAATTTAAATGTTAATCTCATCCAAAAACACCTTCACAGAAACCCCGGGCAGGCACCATGGCCCAGGCTAGTTGATATATAAAGCTAACACTTTGGTACTTCCATGGCCGTCCAGTGGTTTAAGACTCTGTGCCTCCACTGCAGGGGGCGTGGATTCAATCCCTGGTCGGGGAACTGAGATCCCACATGCCACATAATGTGGTCAAAAATTAAAAAAAAAAAAAATTAACACTTTGTAAAAGTTTTTTATAAATAAAAGTTCTGAGGGTCGAATGGAGCTCTGTGTAAGCTGCTTCTCATACCATAACAGTATTTGTGGAAATCATGCCAGGTGCTGAACCCTGGGCAAGTTTACTTAATTCTAGGAAGAGTTTTCTAGTAGGTGTGGTAGTATGCGTGGAGTGCTTTATTCTCTGGAATGAGCAAGCTCACTGCTTTTGTTTAGATTGTATGATGAGGATAGGAGTTCGCAGTAGAGTTGATGGAAATTGTGGGTGGAGGTGGTTAAATCACATGACTTTCCTTAGTGAGGTCACTTGGCTTGAAGGAACCAGGTGGGACAATGACATCCTGACAGCACCTCTTAAGGAGACAATGAAATGTTCTTGGGTGTTTCTCTAGATCGTGTCCTCTGGAAAGCATGCAAGCCCAACCTACTGCTTTGACAAAGCTCCATCACCCTCAGGAGAGGGCTTGGGGCGGCCAAGGCAATAAAGGGAATTAAAACTCTGGCAAAAGTGAAAAAAGACTTCAGGCCAAAGTCCCCTTCCCAAAGAATGGGAGGTGGAGCCATGAACCTTGCTATTTCTATCTTCCCAGAGATTACCAGTCTGGCTGGCAGGCATCTCTGTCAAGAGAAATTTGCAGAGCACGAGAGCCAGTAGGTCAGAAGCGTCTGAGGAAAGAATGGCCCCACCCCTGCCCCACCTCCTAACACACCCACCGTCAGCAGCCTCCATCATCAGCAACTTTAGTCATCCCCAGCCTAAGATAGAGGCTGTCCTGCAGCCTTAGCAGGAAAGGTCAGTTGATTTAAATAGCTGTGTCATCCGCAGCAACTTTCCTGGCCTAAGAAAGGAAACCCAAGCCACAAGAGATGATGAGCCCACGGCTCTACCTAGTGTGGCAAGGACAGAAAGGGAGGCTAACGAGCATTTGTTAGACATCGGCTGTGTTCCCTACTAGTGTGCTTTGGCGCATCCACAGAGTGACCTTACTTAATCCCAAGGGCTGTATATCATTATAAACATGTTGTAGGTGATGTAAAATCTCAGCAAGATTAAATGACTTGCCCAAAGGTAAGAGGATCAGACATCGCTCCTTCACTGACTCAGTGCTGTAGACTTACGGCCATGGGGCTGAAAAGTGTAGACTTTTTCTTCTGAAAAGATGATAAATGCATGATTTTTTTAAAACTCCAAACTGTAGAGAAAAGCAACCACAAACAATTCGCTCTTATCCCTGTCTCAAGGAAGTCACCATCAGTACTTGAAAACTTTACCAAGAATAGTTTATGAATATAAGCATATAATTGTGCCTGGGAGTGTGTGTGTCTGCTTTTGGTGTGCTCCCACCTTTGCTTTTTCACTTAACAATATAGGTCCAATTTCCCTATCAGTACACATAGACCTCCTTCATTCTTCTTAACAGCTGCGTAATACCTATGAATGGGCCTTACTTATCTAACCACTTGGTTTCAATAGTTTGCTAATATAAACAATAGGGCAATGATCTTTCCTTACACGTAATTTATGCATATATGCAAGCATATATATTTCTAGAAGGATATTTGCTGTGTCAAAAGGATATGTGCATATTATTGGAAATAATAATTTTTTTTAGTTTTTTTTTAATATCTTTATTGGAGTATAATTGCTTTACAATGTTGTGCTAGTTTCTATTGTACAACAAAGTGAATCAGCTCTACGTATCCATACATCCCCATATACCCTCCCTCTTGTATCTCCCTCCCACCCTCCCTATCCCACCCCTCTAGGTGGTCACAAAGCACTGAGCTGATCTCCCTGTGCTATGCAGCTGCTTCCCACTAGCTATCTATTCTACATTTGGTAGTGTATATATGTCAATGCTACTCTCTCACTTCGTCCCAGCTTCCTCTTCCCCCACTGTGTCCTCAAGTCCATTCTCTATGTCTGCGTCTTTATTCCTGCCCTGCCTCCGTCCGGGTTCATCAGTACTGTTTTTTCAGATTCCATATATGTGTGTTAGCATACAGTATTTGTTTTTCTCTTTCTGACTTACTTCACTCTGTATGACAGGCTCTAGGTCCATCCACCTCATTACAGATAACCCAATTTCATTCCTTTTAATGGCTGAGTAATATTCCATTGTATATATGTGCCACATCTTTATCCATTCATCTGTTGATGGACGTTTAGGTTGCTTCCATGTCCTGGCTATTATAAATAGTGCTACAATGAATGTTGTGGTACATGTATGGGAAATAGTAATTTAAATTGCCAGATTGCCCTCCCAAAAGGATGTCCCAACTTCCACCTCCACTAAGAAGTCTGAGAGACTGCTTGTGACCCCAACCTGCCATAAGACCTAGAACCTTTCCACATTGTATCTGACAGAACCAGTGCCCAGACCCAGTACTTCTGTTTTTAATTCTAGTATTTGTTTATTTTTCCTTTTATGCAAAATTACCTTCAACATAGACATAGTCTAAAGGAGGTGGGAGAAAGTCAGAATTTAAATGAAACAGAAGGGATAGTGTCTCTACCTTTGGAACTTAGCTCCTAGGAGTAAAGAAAGCAATACAAACTTTTGAACAAATCACTAATCAACTGAAGGTCCAATGGCCAGCCCTCTTTCTGAGCCTCAGAAGTCCAGCGCTTGCATGGATCTACTTTATAGTACTACCTTGTCTCCACTGAATCTCTCCAAGGCCTTCCCTGGGCCTCACTGGGCTTGTCTGGCTCTGAAGTTTTTACTGTGTGGGTCCATAAAGCTTTGCCTTCTTTCCCTAGTGTCTGTTCTCCAAGAGTGAGGGCCCTTGTGTCCATTCTACTGGTTTGCAAGATACAGGTGCCCAGAGCATTCCCTGATTCATACCATAAAAATGGGAGGTGAACTACAGAAAAAAACTTTAAAGACTTCTTAATTAATTCTTTTTTTGCGGTACGCAGGCCTCTCACTGTTGTGGCCTCTCCCGTTGCCAAGCACAGGCTCTGGAAGTGCAGGCTCAGCGGCCATGGCTCACAGGCCCAGCCGCTCCGCGGCATGTGGGATCTTCTCGGACCGGGGCATGAACCCGTGTCCCCTGTATCGGCAGGCGGACTCTCAACCACTGCGCCACCAGGGAAGCCCTTAAGTAATTCTTAAAATGATCTTACTTAGGATGTAATTTTGTGAAAGTGAAGGTCTTTAAAAATGCCACGTCCAGTGCATAGTAGCAGGAAAAACTTTGCTTAGCACTTCATGGATGTTAGCTCATTAATTGTAATGACTTTATATTGCTATGTTAATCCCATTCTACTAATGAGAAAAATAAGACAGAGAGAAGGTAAAATGCCAAGATCATATAGTAGGTAAGTAATGAAACCTAAAATTAACCTAGGCCTTCCACTGAATTCCGTATCCCAAGCTCTTTCTATTATCTCATATTGAAAATAATAATTATCGGGCTTCCCTGGTGGCGCAGTGGTTGAGAGTCCGCCTGCCGATGCAGGGGACACGGGTTCGTGCCCCAGTCCGGGAAGATCCCACATGCCGCAGAGCGGCTAGGCCCGTGAGCCATGGCCGCTGAGCCTGCGCGTCCGGAGCCTGTGCTCCTCAACGGGAGAGGCCACAACAGTGAGAGGCTGCGTACCGCAAAAAAAAAAAAAAGAAGAAGAAGAAAATAATAATTATCATTATAAGGAATACAGATAATCAACACACAAATAAATAGATTAGTGTGATAATGTTATGCTAATTATGATACTTGTGATGAAAGAAATGTTAAGATGAATGTGCTAGAATAAAGCAGAGGACAGAGTAGAGGGTTTAGAGAGTATGGTTAGGGAAGGCTTTTTTGAGAAGGTGGCAGTTGAGCTGAGACGAAAACAGACAGATCTGCTTGGAATTTGAGGAAGAACCTCTTCTGACTGAAGAAACAGCACACCCAGAGGTCACCATCTTGGTGTGTTCACAGAACAGAAAGCAGAACGGAGAGACTGAGCAGAGGGAGTGAGGGTGGACTGGTCTAAGATGAAGCTGGAGAAGCAGGAAGGGTCCAGATCAAAGCAAAACCTAAGAGACAACAGAATGGAGCTTGAATTCCATAACAATAATGGGAAACCATTAAAAAGTGTTAGAAGAGATGAGACATAATCCAGGTTAGGTTTTTGAAAGATTTCCCTGGTTGCTGTTGGGAAATACATTCATCAGAGCTTAGAGTTGAAGGAGAAGGACCATTTGCAAGGCTTGAGTGGAAGGACAAGTGAGAGATGATGGTCACTTGGACTAGGAATGTAATGGTGGAGATAGATAAAAATGGGAGGATTCACAATACATTTGTAGATAAAACAGACAGGATTTTTTTTTTTTTCTTTTGGCGGTATGCGAGCCTCTCACTGTTGTGGCCTCCCCCGTTGCGGAGCACAGGCTCCGGATGCGCAGGCCCAGCGGCCATGGCTCACGGGCCCAGCCGCTCCGCGGCATATGGGATCCTCCCAGACCGGGGCACGAACCCGTATCCCCTGCATCGGCAGGCAGACTCTCAACCACTGCGCCACCAGGGAGGCCCAAAACAGACAGGATTTGCTGATAGACAAGATGGGGAAAGAGCATGCCGTAAATGAAAAGGAAGAAGCAAGATCAATTGCTAGGTTTGGGGCAACAATGACTGGTACCAGAGAGGAGAGGAGGAAGAGTCTTAGAAATGGTGCTCTGAAATAAAGAGCTCTTTATTGTACATACTTAAGTTTTAGATTCTTATTGATAACCAAGTGAGGTTCTCAAGTATGTAGTTGGATATAGAAGTCAAGAGCTCAAGGGAGGGCTTCCCTGGTGGCGCAGTGGTTGAGAGTCCGCCTGCCGATGCAGGGGACATGGGTTCATGCCCCAGTCTGGGAAGATCCCACATGCCGCGGAGCGGCTGGGCCCGTGAGCCATGGCCGCTGAGCCTGCGCGTCCGGAGCCTCCGGGAGAGGCCACAGCAGTGAGAGCCCCGCGCACTGCAAAAAAAAAAAAAAAAAAAAAAAAAAAAAGAGCTCAAGGGAAAGATCTAGGAAAGATCTAGGCTGGAGGTAAAAGTTGGGACACATAGTCTGAGGGTTACCAGGGGAGGGACATACATTAAAAAAAAAAGAGTCTAGGATAGAGCCCTAGAAACTCTCCAAAATGTAGAGATTGGAGCCAGTCAAGGGAGGAGGAGGAACAAGTAAAAGAGATTGAAAGGGAAAGGCCAGGTGAGATGTAGGGGATGAGAAAGGGCTAAGAACTCACAGAAACATCTGGGAATCCAAGAGCTCCGGACTCATATCCAACTGGCCCTGAAGGGGAGCCTTGGTCAAGGCAATGAGATGGAAGGAATAAGTTAGGACTATATGTATAGAAAGTCTGCTGATCACAAGCCAGGCATTCTAGCGAGCACAGTGGAGGGGTCAGATGTGGGGAAGGGAGGAATAAATTGGTCCACATTAGGGAATGTGTGGAACAGCATGGATATGAGAGACCCTGCGATAAAGGCTGAGGTTTGGAGCTCTGGCTGGAACGGGAAAAATAGGGATAGGGGCTTGATGGAATTCGTATTGGGTAATCAATTCAAAGTACTGTCCAGAATATTCCTAATGTCTGAGTGAGGAGATTAGGCTTTGTAGCAACAAGCTCCCTTGTGCAGCTTGGGGTATTATGAGTCCCACTTTACAAGTATAGAAAATTACACTTGATGAGTTTGAGAAAATTGATGCCAGATGGAGAGTGAACTAGGTCCTTTGAGTCCAAAATCTGGGCTTGGCCCGGCACTCCAAAGCTCAGCGGTATTTCCTAAACTTGACTGAGAAGAGTCATCTGGAATGGTTCTTAAAAATATGTACTCCCTCTCTCCCTCCTCTGGAGATTATTATGTAGTTAGGTCTACGGTGGGGTCCCTGATTCTGAAAGTTTATAATTTGCCCCATTACTGCAGTTGTGGATAGAAGATGCTGCTGGGAACACAGAACTCTTTGGTTAGTTTGGAATTTTACAGGACCATCTTTTATATGATTGTGATGTTTGAGGAAAAGGTAGAGGGGAAGTGAAAGGTTGGCTCTAGTTTAATCTAATGTATCCCCACCAATTAAAAACAAACAATATACGAATAAGTCCTTTGCCTTTTGAAAGCAAGAATTATATGGTCAAGGAATACACTAGCTGTATAGCAATTGTAGATCTATTAATCATTTTTCTGAGGGACCTCAGGGACATCACACTTAATTTCCTTGCTCCTTTCTTTACTTGAACCTCCTGTCCACCTGCCTTTTAGGGATGTCCTGAAGGTTGCCCGTTAGCTCCTAGTATGTCCTTAGGTGTGAAGAGCTCAGGAAACTATGAGAATCATAGTGGAAAATTCAAGCTGTTTGTTTTTCTTCTTCATCCATCTGGTCATTTTAACCTTTGTTGCAGTTCTTTAAGAATACAATAGAGGGACTTCCCTGGCAGTCCAGTGGTTAAGACTCCCCTTCCAATGCAAGGGGCGCGGGTTCGATCCCTGGCCTGGGAGCTAAGATCCCGCATGCTGTGAGGCACAGCCAAAAAAAACCAAAAACTATAGAGTTATTATCATTACACTTAGTCTTTTCATATCACAAAGGAAAAGTTAAATGGATTTGACATACAGGTATCCCCCACTTTTCAAAAGTTCACTTTAGGGACTTCCCTGGTGGTGCAGTGGTTAAGAATCCGCCTGCTAATGCAGGGGACAAGAGTGCGATCCCTGGTCCGGGAAGATCTCACATGTCGCGGAGCAACTAAGCCCGTGTGCCACAAATACCAAGCCTGCGCTCTAGAGCCTGTGAGCCACAACTACTGAGCCTGTGTGCTGCAGCTACTGAAGCCCGTGCGCCTAGAGCCCCGTGCTCCGCAACAAGAGAAACCACAGCAATAAGAAGCCCACGGGGCTTTCCCTGGTGGCGCAGTGGTTGAGAGTCCTCCTGCCGATGCAGGGGACGCGGGTTCGTGCCCCGGTCCGGGAGGATCCCACATGCCGTGGAGCGGCTGGGCCCGTGAGCCATGGCCGCTGAGCCTGCACGTCTGGAGCCTGTGCTCGGCAACGGGAGAGGCCACAACAGTGAGAGGCCCGCAAAAAAAAAAAAAAAAAAAAAGCCCACGAACCTCACCGAAGAGTAGCCCCCTCTCGCCGCAACCAGAGAAAGCCCACGCACAGCAACAAAGACCCAATGCAGCCAAAAATCAATCAATCAATAAAATTTCTTTAAAAGTTCACTTTATTCCAGGTTCCTTTACACCTCTCCGATTTTAGGAAAGACCTACGATAGTACCTGTTTTTGCTAACTGAAAGAAATCCGAAGAGGATTTTTGCTTTTACAAAAGAAGTCGAAAAGTGAAAGTAGGGTTCAGTGTTTGTTTTGCCGGAGCCTCCTTTGTAGAACAGCACACACCCTACCCAAGCAGTGACAGTGGCCCCAGCAAGCTCCTTCCTGGGAACTACACTCAGCATCTCAGCATCAAACCGCCATGACTTTGAACTGTATCTGTAAGCGCCTGTGCTTGATCTCAATTTAGATGCATCCTAAGGTGACTGCTTCTGTGAGTTACACCATCTCGACTTCTTAGGAAAGGTTTCAGAGGAACACACCGAGGCAACCAAGAAGTCAAACTTAACCTGAGTTAGAAATGTTCCCTTTCGCGGTACGCGGGCCTCTCACTGTTGTGGCCTCTCCCGTTGCGGAGCACAGGCTCCGGACGCGCAGGCTCAGCAGCCATGGCTCACGGCCCAGCCGCTCCGCGGCATGTGGGATCCTCCCGGACCGGGGCACGAAACCGTGTCCCCTGCATCGGCAGGCGGACTCTCAACCACTGTGCCACCAGAGAAGCCCAGAAATGTTCCCTTTCTGAGACACGAAGGCAATGGAGCAGAACCAAGAAAACAGGCTCTAAAATACAACTGTGACCACATCACAAAAAGTTAAAACAAGAGAAAGGGCTCTGTTACTCTTGTAGCTAAAATTACTGTACGCCAGTGCCATATACTGCAAGTTACGAAGCACTTTCACATTCACTATGTCCGTGCAGCAGTAGTGGTGGGCACAGGACAGCTATCACTGCCATTTTAAGGATGACAGACCAGAGTCCCAGGAAGCTGTGGAACTAGACTGTCTAGGATCAGATCCTAACTATGCCTCTTACTTGTGTGTGGCCTTTAGCAAGTGACTTAATCTTTAGGTGCCTCAACTTTCTTATCTGCAAAATGGGAATAATAATAACAACGGCAGCTCATAGGATTGTTGTGCAGTTAAGTGAGTCAGCAGCACCTAACATGCAGTAATTACCAATAGGGAAAGAAACATCCTTTACTGATAGTCTTTTATTATAGAGATTTTTGTAAAGTTTATATTTTTTAAATTTATTTTTATTTATTTGTTTATTTATTTTTGGCTGTGTTGGGTCTTCGTTGCCGCACATGGGCTTTCTCTAGTTGCGGCGAGCAGGGGCTACTCTTTGTTGTGGTGTGCAGGCTTCTCATTGCAGTGGCTTCTCTTGTGGCGGAGCACGGATTCTAGGTGCACGGGCTTCAGTAGTTGTGGCATGCAGGCTCAGTAGATGTGGCACACGGGCTTAGTTGCTCCGCAGCATATGGGATCTTCCCAGACCAGGGCTCAAACCCGTGTCCTCTGCATTGGCAGGCAGATTCTTAACCACTGCACCACCAGGGAAGTCCTGAGTTTATACTTTTTTTAAAGCACATGCTCAAAAGATAAAGGAATATAAATGAGTGGCTCAGCTCCATTAAGAATTCATCCACATGGGAATTCCCTGGCTGTCCAATGGTTAAGACTCCGAGCTTCCACTGCAGGGGGCACGGCTCGATCCCTGGTCAGGGAACTAAGATCTCACAAGCTGAGCGGCAGGGCCAAAAAGAACAAACAAAAAAACCCTGAATTTATCCATGCATTCAACAACACTTATTGAGTATCTACTAGGAACTTGGATAGATATCAGAAAGAATGCCAAAGATAAGGTAGAGGGTTCTGAATTTACACCCATAAAATGTTATTTTACTTCATCTGAAGCCAAGAGTAGTGGTATTGAGGTGGCTTCAGCAATCTCATAATCTCCATCAGAATCTCTACTCAGCCATTCCAAATAGATTTACAAGCTATGTAAAAAGTGTCCCTGTTCTCTAAACGCAGGGACAAGTCTCCAGGCTGCCCTGATGACCGAAGAGCTGCCCTGTGCCCCTCCTTTCAATGGAGCCCTCGCTGCACTCCGAGCCTGCATTGCTGGATCCCTGGCCCTCCCCAGAGCTGGAAATAAATTCAGGAAACTTACCTGGTGCCCAGAACACAAGGAAAAGGTGGCAAGTGGCTGCTGCTGGCGATGTCACTGCCCACGGTACCCTGGAAGCAGGTGGCCTCCTCGCCACTCTGACCCAGCCTCTTCAGGTGAACCCTGCCCCCTTCCTGTCACCTTCTTGGACCCCCAAAACAATATCAATGTCCCTTGTGTCTTGGGGAGTATTTCCTTTAAGTCTTCTCAGAGGCTCCCTTTCTTGGGGAGCCCTCCGTGCCCTCCCCCAGTAAGATTTAAAGTGTTTGAGCTTTCATTTAAGGACTACTGGGGAAGTAGTCTCCCCGGTAGCTTCAGATTTCCACCCAGCTTCGGTTTCCACCCAGCAACCCAATCTTCCCCTGAGGCAAAGAAACAAAAATCCCAGCTAACCGATGGCCAAGCTGTGGGGTCAGCTGGGGGTGGGGGAGGGGAGGACTACCTGATAAAGTGCTCTTGGAACCACCCTCAGTAACCTTAGCACAAGGGTAGACAGAATACTATACACTGGGTGAATGCTGCCCTAATTTTTTTAAATACAAATTTTGGTAGTGAGACTGGCAAGCTTTTTATTTTATTTTAATCTTTTTAATTTTTTAAATTTAAAATTATTTATTTATTTATTTTTGGCTGTGTTGGGTCCTTGTTGCTGTGTGCAGGCTTTCTCTAGTTGCAGTGAGCGGGGGCTACCCTTCATTGCGGTGCGCGGGCTTCTCATTGTTGCAGAGTATGGGCTCTAGGCATGGGCTTCAGTAGTTGTGGCATGTGGGCTCAGTAGTCGTGGCTTGTGGGCTCTAGAGCGCAGGCTCAGTAGTTGTGGTGCACGGGCTTAGTTGCTCCATGGCAGGTGGGATCTTCCCGACCAGGGCACAAACCTGTGTCCCCTGCATTGGCAGGTGGATTCTTAACCACTGTGCCATAGGGAAGTCCAAGACACCTGTTTTAAAATCATATCCATTAGAATTGTCCTAGAGAATCAGCCTTTTAGAACTGGATCAATGATCCAGAGAATATCTGGAGGAGTGAGAACAGGCTGGGGAAGGATCTAGAAGTCATTGCAGGACAGAAGTAACTGGGAATGTTCAATGTGAAAAAGAAACGACTCAATGGAGACGTGAGTCCTGTCTTCAACTCTCTGAAGAATTTTCACCTGAGAAAGATTAGCCTCCTGGGTCTGTGTAATTTCAGAGGGCAGAATGAGGATAAAGATGAAAAGAAAAGAAAAAAGAAAGGAAAAAACAAACAACAACTACAGAGAAGCAACTTTCACCTCATCATAAAGAAAAGCATAAAGCGTTGCATAAATGGAAAGGGCTTACTTATGATATAGTGATCTCCCTGCCCTAGAGAGTTTGAGCATAAAGTGCATGACAGCCTATAATGAATGCTGTAAAAACAGTTTCTAAACCTGGAAGTCTGCACAAAATCAGCCGGTGGGCAGGAGTTTTTAACCTGAATCCTTGGATAGGCTTCAGGCAGACTCTGAACACACTGAAATTATAAATAAAGCTTATTTTAGGGGGGCATCTGTATCTATCCATAACTGCTTCTATTTGTATGTTTTAACCAGAGTGTCCAAGAAAGGAATAACCCAAAATAAAGTTTAGGGTGACTGCCCTAGGCTGACTTCCACTTCTGATTCTAGGATTCAAATTCCTGCACCAACATCTTTGTGTGCCAAAGGTCAGTGAAACTTCCAATCAGCATGCACTGACAAGAAAAGAGGATTCTTTGGATGCCTGGGACATAGATGTGGGCCATCCCTACCTCAGCATCACTACTTTGGCTTCAGACTTTTTTTTTTTTTTTTGGCCATACCACACCATGGCTTGCAGGATCTTAGTTCCCTAACCAGGGATCGAACCCAGGCCCCCCGCATTGGAAACTTGGAGTCCTAACCACTGAACCACCAGGGAATTCCCTTGGCCTCAGATCTAATCTGTAGTAAGTGAAACAAAGTGACATTTTGTGGGTACAAATTCAAAACCCTTTAGCCTTCTTTGGCACCTGCTCCTGATGTCTACCCAAGCTCCTGTGAGAGTAGGCTCTAATCTTCTGAAATACGGCAGAAGAAAAAGGCCTCAGGTCTCCAGGACCCTCTGGGGCTTTCCTACTCACCAGCCCCTGACTCCCGCAGTCAACATGGAATTGTCTTGGAGGCTGCATGAATGGAGACAGTGTTATGCCTGTTTGTCTTCCACTTAGAAGACTGTGCTACACCATGCCAGGCAGCTGCAGCCTCCAATAGGACACCAGTGGGCCCCGGGGTGATGCCTGCAGACAGCTGGCACTCAGCAAGCTTTTCCACAGATTGGGACCTGAAGGAGACCTCCAGCCCAGCTCAAATGAGGGGAGGAGAACTTTTCAGGTAGCATATCCTGTCCCTGGAAACCAAAAACATATGAACAGGCAGGAGAAATAAATAGTCTCCTTATCCCCACTCTCCCTTCCAGTTTTCTCTCTTTTCTGCTCCTCCATTCTTACTCTCTCTCCGTATTCTCTCTCCACTTCTTTGATTGCTCTTCCCTTCCCCTTCTGTGTGACATCTCAGTTGGCTCAGTGTCACTATTCAAAACTTTAGTTACATAACATGGCTTATGAAAGCAAAATAACCCTGCCGCTTGCCATGCCAGGCTGGGTGAAACCCAGATGAAAAAAAAAAAACACCTGGTGCTCGGTGCTTCTGGGTTTTCTTGGATTCTTCGCAAGGAGGATCAGCAGAAAAGGGCTTGCATGTTCTGAGGGCACCAGACATCTGAGTCTCTCTTGAGATGAACTCAGTCAGGTCTTGGAGCTTTCCAGCCTGTTAAAAGGCAGAGGAAGAACAGGTCAGAGACAAGGGAGGGTGGGGCTGGAGTGAGCAGTGGCAAAGACAGACGCAATGATTAAATAAACGTGAGAACTAGGACAGGAACCTTCCATTCTTTCCATACTCTGTCACCACCTCTGGAATTCTAAGTTGGCATCTCTGCTGAAAACTTTGCACGATACACACTAGTTTAGTAGCCCCTAGACGTATTTCTTGGTTTCTCAATAGATATGAAGACAAAGGGCAGGTCCACATCAATAGTTTCAAGCTCCCAGAAGTGACTTAATTTAACCTCGTCCCCTGGGAGATGTCCTTGGCTCCCAGATCTTGATTATTCAGGCAGAAATATTAATGCAACCCCCCCCCAGGGGTCTCTCCTGGGAATGCTGTGGTAAGAACCTAGTTTTTTGCAGTTTCTGGGTTTGTATTCATTCTGCTGAGGACTCGCCTTTTTTTCCTAAGTATGGATCAGGAAAAGGGCTGATCCATAATGTCATTTTTTAGGCTTAGAGAAAGTTTAGCCCAGGCTAAAGGGGAATCCATCACACTGTGTATATATCTTCTCCAAACATTTTAATCCAGGTGAAATGTGGATTACAATGATTATCTAGGGCATCTTTGACAGAAAGGAGATATCTCACAGAGGAGCATGCAGGTTTGGGCTTATAGTGGAGCTAATATGAATGGAGAGGTTGCACCTGGCTTTGGAAGGCCTATAGGACTCCAGTCTGGGAATTTACTTTATATGCACACACCCTTGGGGGCATTTTTGGTCCCTGGAAACATTGCCTCTATTTTCTTGCCTGGTCCGTGTTCCCTGTATGGCTCCCAGAGGACCTTCCTGCTGTTTGGGATGGAGAAAGGGAAAGACATATCCAAATTATTCCTCGCTCCCAATTAAGTGCAGGCATTGAACTGGAAATCCTTAACTCCACTCTCTGCCAGACAAGAGAGAATCATTAAAAACAGGAATCAAAGAAATGAAAACAGAAACTGTAACTAAAAGACTTTCTCCCCAGGATAATACTTCAATCTTTACTATTGTCTCAGGGCCAAAGCTGCTCATCGTGATACATTTAAACATTGGCCCAAGCTCAAGAGGTGGAGCTTTTCCTTCCCCTAAGCGTGGACTGAATTTCGTGACTCAGTTCCAGCATATAGAGAATGGCAAAAGTGATGGGAGGGGCTTCCCTGGTGGCGCAGTGGTTGAGAGTCCACCTGCCGATGCAGGGGACACGGGTTCGTGCCCCGGTCTGGGAAGATCCCACATGCCGCGGAGTGGCTGGGCCCGTGAGCCATGGCCACTGAGCCTGCGCGTCCGGAGCACCGCAACGGGAGAGGCCACAGCGGTAAGAGGCCCGCGTACCGCAAAAAAAAAAGTGATGGGATGTCACTTCTAAGATTAGGTTATAAAAAGACTGTCTTCCACCTCTCTCTCTTGCTTTCATTTTCTTTCTTGCTTCACTCATTCTGAAGAAAGATGTGTCATGAGTGGCACTGTGGAGAGGCCTGTGTGGGAAGGAACAGTAGCCTCCTGCCCAGTCATGTGACTGAGCTTGGGAACAGATCCTGTAGTGCATTCACATCTTCATAAACTGCAGCTCTGACAGTTTGACTCAACCTCCAAAGAAACTCTGAGGCAGAACCACCCAGCTACGTCACTCCCAGATTCCTGACCCCAGGAAACTGTATCAGATAATAAATATTTGCTGTTTTCAGCTGCTATATTTTTGGAGTAATTTGTTATGCAATGATGGGTAACACACTTCAATGCTTTCAAATTATATATATCCCTCAGGGGTGGAGAGTACTGGGCTAATTTCCCTGGGAAAGATTGTCATCCAGCTTTAAGATTCCTGTACATGAAGCAGGAGTCTTCAAACAGAGAGAAACTGTTCTCTCTAACCTAGAAGAAATGAGTTTTAAATAGGTTAAATATTCCTATTATTACTCATACTAAAATGTTGCCCCATATTTTTCCCCCCAAAGAAACGCTGTGTCAAGGTGTGACTTGTTCATTTCTTTCAGACTTCTCCAACATCCCTGACTTTCTGAATTTAGCTGTGAACCTTGATCACAAATAAATAACTGTAAGTTGAAAGCAGTCATCCTCCAAGAAAGCAAATTTAACCATGAGCTTCTTCATTTCACGGTAGAACATGGTTCACTGCATGGAATTCTAAATCCAGAAGGAATTTCAGGGATGTCCATAGCTTATCTCAGGCTGATTCTATTAGGATGATGTCAATTTCTGTACAAATGAATCATTCAATGCCAGATAGTCTAGGTATCAATGTGTTCCCAACTGTTCCCTCCTTAGGGAAGGGAGGAACCTGCAAGACTCAGCTGTTTTCAGGATAGAGCAGTTGGGGTGATCATCCTTGAAGGCCCTGCATCTGGGACCAGGGAGAGGAGACTATTTCTGGACCAGGTAATTTGGGATGAACTGCAGGAGTAAGGAAGCTCATACACAAATCATAAACATCTAAGATTCATGCTTGTGATAAACTGCCCTCCCACACCCATCCTCCACCCTCTATTCACTTCTTTTAGCCACTGACACTGATAATGACCTTTCCAGTTAATTCGACAAACATTTACCAAAGGCTTACATGGCTACAGTGCCTTAAGTAGGTTAAGCCATAATATATTTATGTAAAGATGTTAATAGGGTGGCAGTTTCTGGTTCCTAAGCCCACCTAGGAATGAGTCTGGAGGTAGGTTATTTGGGGAGGAGAAACCCAGTACGTTCATTTCATGATCCTCTCTTGTAAACAAAGCCCTGGGGAAGTGGATTCTCCTACTATACTGTCTCTCTTAATATATCACAAATTCCTTGCCCGAGACCAGACAAGTCACTTCTCTGCCCCTCCCCCAATCCTCTTTCCTCCCTTCTACCAGTATGATACTGTACTTCATTATATAGCATTATTTGAGTAGTTATCAAAACAGCTCAAAAAATCATTGGAGGATAAGCTAGTATACATAGCAATATGTCTTGAAGTCTCATACTGTTTCATGATGCCAATGACACTCTTTTAGCTGTAAGAGGGAGGGGCATGAAGAAGAGGAAGAATTTCTATTCAGTTGACACCCTCATTCCTATGTTTGCACCAAAACACCAAAAAGTAGTGCCTATTTGGTCCACATTATATCTATTAAATTTTGCAGGTATCTTGAATGCCTCTTCCATTTAACGTCAGTAGAGCAGAATAATAGTCACAAAGGAGGAGTTATTCTGAATCCTTATTGAAAAGCAAGTGCAGAAATGCTGTCATGCAGTTTAGATTTGACGAGTGTGCACCCACTGGAGTTAAGCCTACAGATCTGCTGACTCTGCCATAATGTGGAGGAGGAGAGGAAGCTGAGACAGTCACAACCTCGAGACAATGCAAGTAACTTAATCTGAAATCCATGAGAAAGAGGACAACTTGCTGAGGTCCAAGGCCCTGCAAAAGCAAGTCATCAAATAACAATAGGAACTGCGTAGACACTTCCTCTGTAACATGGGACCAGGACACCACCCCCTTTATATCAGAGGGGCTCCAGGCAGTGAATCATAGATAAACAATTAGTTGACAGTGCCCAAAAACTTCTTGTCCATTAAGCACAGGAGAGGGTAGAATTAGAAAGGGTTGGCGGTAGAACCATGCTTTGAGAATGATTATAGCATCTATGTCCTGCCTCCCCACTCCTAGTGACAGCTTTTCAGACCAGTGAATCCGCTTGAATATGTACTACTTCTGGAAGAGATATTCTTAAGTTCCTGTCTCCTTTATAAGGTGCTATAGCTTTTGCAGAAGGTTCGTGTAGGGTACCTGGACTGTGTTCTAATGTGTACATATATGCATATGTCCCAATATGGTATGTGTCTATATTTTATATATGTGCATATTTCTGCATATTATAAAATCAGGTTGACTTTTTTTTTTAATGAGTAGCTGGTGATTGAGCTAAAGCCTATAAAATGATAGGGCTCTAATCAAGTCAAACTGGTCACAGTAGTAATCTACCTGAAGCCTTTGGAATGACATGGTAACTTGCCACTACTTATAAAGCAACACGAGGCTCTTGGCAGCCTGACTCCAGCCAGAACCAACCACGCCAGCAGTCATTAAAAATTCAGTAAAACCTAACTTCACCTTAGTGCCATGACCAGAGTTAAAACACAGCCAAACCACCAAGACCTTATGGGTTTAACACCACCCAATAGAGTTGTGGGCTTAAAGCTTGCAAAACTGGTACTTAAAAATAATTCATGAAACAAGCCCTGCAGGCACCATGACAGGTCGGGATACAGCCCTGAGAAAGAAAAACAGGATCCCTGCCTTCATGAAGTTTACAATCAAAAGGTCTAGTGAGTGAAGGGCTTTCTTTGCAATAGCAAGTTACTTTTCAAACTTTGTACTTTTATTGGTGTAAGGGCCAAGGAGTAGTTGGAATTATTTAAGTGCAGCCTTTGGTGAGATATTTGGAGCCCCGGCACCAAGTATTTGTTTAGGAAGTTCTTTTATCCACTAGGGTAACATTCTACCCAGCAGCGCAGATCTGGCTTGTTAAATGATCCCAGTAGTAACCATCCAAGGAACTCCTTGGAACCCTTTATCAGCTCCTTGACGTTCTTCTACTAGCTTGTGTTGTCATTTAGCTCTTGTCCAATAACTGGCAGGATGGAATTAAGGGAACTTGTGTTTAAAATGGAGAAACTCCTTTTGTGAATACTGGCCTGTCTCTTTAAGGCTGAAGGCTTGGCCGTCATTCTGTTTAATCTATCACTGATAAAGTTATCACGTAACCTAGTGTCTGCTAAATGAGCTATAAAAAACACCTTAGAAATACAAGGGGATTGCACTGTGACCTGTAGGTCAAAGCTAACTCTATGTAAGAGGGTGGAGAAGGAAATACACTAGTTGTTTCCACCTAAATCCTGTTGAGAATTCCTTTCTACGTCATCTGTCAGAGAATTGTTTACGATGAGCACACAAGCAAAGCGCTCAGGTTATCTCCTTAATGTAGTGCTTGCGCTGTGCAGAATACCCCCTCACCAAGAACTGTGCTGGTGACCTAGGGAAGGGAAGCCAACTTCGGCTGGAGAGAGGGAAACAGAACTTCAGCTGAAATAAATAATTTATCAGCAAAACCTGGAAAACACCGAGAGCAAGCGGGCACTCTTAATAATCATGCCAAAACATGGTGCAAACTGCGACCACTCCCAGCAAACCAATAGGTAAGATCATCCTACTTTGAAAATGGGATATAACTTAGAAAAAGAAAATGCAGATATCTAGGATTACCTAAGACTAGAGCAATAAGCACTTGCCCAAAGAAAACTCATCTCTATAAATTTGCTGTAACAGGCACCAGCTACCTCCAAACTGATAGAGGACACTACTTTTTAAAAAGGTAATTATGATTGCCCACAATACCTGGTACCTTACAAGGTCAAAGGATGAATAAGTGCTTTTGCTAGAGGTATGTGCACAGCACCAGAGAGCAGGAGGGAGCTCCTACCCAGCCTGATGTGGAAATGAACTAAGGTAGGAAGAAGCCAGGACGAGGTGGAAGAATTTCCAGTTAAAGGGACAGGGAGCAAAGGCACCAAGGTGTCAACATAGTGCTTTTGGGAGTATCACAAGCAGCTCACTGGTCTGGTGCAAGGAAAAGCGTATCCAAGGCATGTCTGGGGCTGGCTTGCCCTCAGCACAGCCAGCCTCAGAAGGCTTTAACCAGCGTAGCAACGTGGTCAATATTTGCTATTTAGATGAATCACTGGCAGCTGGGCACAGGATGAAATGGAGACCAGTAGGGATAGTAAGACCAGTTGAAAGCACACTAAACACTTTAGGCTGCTATAAAATTAAGCCAGAGGGGTATTCAAAACAATGTGATAGCATGATAGGTCAAAGCCAAGCTCTGGAGCACATGCAGGGGACGGTTGGTGTTTGTACCCTACTGCAAAATTCTAAGGCTGGGATATGCCTTAACCCACATATCCAAATTCCCAAAGCATGGGAAAGATCTGGTTGGCAACAAGACTCAGGAAAGATTTTTTTTTAAATTCCAAGAACAGGTAAACCTGAACTTACTTTGCCTCTTTTAAAAAACTCCCCTTTTTTGGTAGTAAAAGGGAATGAAGAGGCACATGGGGATTTAAAAGAATCACAAAGAATCAAGTCAGAAGAGATCTTCTAAATGTTAGGTTGATTTATAAGAGCTGCTCTGGGCAGTTAACACAGTTTGTTTACAGTGAGTAGTTATCTATCTCTGAACATACTGTATGTACATGGCAATTAGAAGTTGTCATGGTAAGAAAAAACCATAGCCCGCCTGCTGCAGCCAACACAAAAACAGCCAGAAACAGTAGGGGAGACGTAGGGACAAAGGTGGGGGTTTTTTTTATTATAAAAGAAAAAAAAAAAACTCCTCAGGAATCTAAATAAAGGAAGGGAATATTTCACACTCAGAGAATAGACATCAGGACACAAAATTACAAGTGTTTTGACTCCAGACCTGTCCTCATCTCCTCCATCAGCAGACATGGGAAGGAGACAGCTGAAGCAAACAAGCAATTCTGTAAAACAAAGACTTAGAAACCCTACAGATATGATTAAAATCTAAACTTGTTTTGCTTTAAAAAAATTTTTTTTTAATATATCAAAAGGCCTGCTTTAGTGACATGCTAGTCCCACCAGAAAATAACCCCCAAACCCCCTTGTCAGTAACATGCTCAAGTTGACCAGCCAACTCATATTTCCAAACCCCTGTGTGTACAAGTACGTGTGTGTCTTTTGAACCAAAGCCCCAGGGCTCAGGTGACTGCTGCTGCTCCCGCGGGCTGACACAGCCAACCCGTGCCAGCCTCCCCAGAAGGGTGAGCAGGGCAGAGAAGCCCTAAAGCGGTAGTGAGGGGATGAGAGCCCAGTAGCCAACTTGTCAAGCACCCCGCCCCGTCCCCCCCCCCGAAAAGGAGACCAGACTACTCAACTCAAATTTGGCTCCCCGTGACCAGAATGGTTTTTACTTGCTAAGGAGAAAACACACATTTATCTGCACACCCGTATATATAATTTTTTTGTTTTTACATTTAAATATAAAAATACTACTCTGCTTTGTGTTATAAATGGAGGACCAAACAACATGGAACTCTTTCTTTTAAGGTAGGGCTATCCATCCATTTATGCTGAGCTTGTCAGGGCATTTAGCCCCAGGCAAGGGAAGCACCACACTAGGAGATCTAGGGCATTTTCCGACCTGATTTCCCACCCTTCCTTCTCCCCTAATTCTCACTTTTAATAGAAAGTTGGTTATAACCTTATAAGTAATGGAATTTCTCACCAAGAAAGGGAAATCCTAACCTTACCACAGAATCAAGCCCCCTGCCCCCCACTCAGCTACGACGCAGAGAAAGTACTCCCCCTCCCTTCACAAATACTATGCTTTCTGTCCGGATAGCTATGCCTATTGGACAAACACACCTGATTAAATGGAAGCAGTGGTTATGTTTCCCCAACCCCGCCCCGACTAACGCACTAGAAAGCTTCAGTGATAGGAAAAAAAATGGGGGGGGGGTAGGTGGGTGTGAAGAGATTAAGAACTTGACCCCTCTATCCTGGCCAAAGAAAGCAAGAGTGAGGAATAAAAAAAGACCTTGACATCCCGCCCTTTGAGTTAACAGCTATTATGACAGGTGAGAGGGGCGAGAGTGGCAGCAGGATGTAGGATTAGGAGGGGTTTTGACGGCTGCAAGTCTAGTCCACTTAGTTTTTGTACTGGAAGGGCTCATCGCCAGTTTCGTTGAGAAGACATGTGCGGATGAGGGCTTCTGTCACCGCAAAGGGGTCACAGTTGGCAGAGGGGCGACGGTCTTCAAAGTAACCCTTCTTCTCCTGGCCGACAGTCCGGGGAATGCGGATGCTAGCGCCACGGTTGGCCACACCGGCAGAGAAGTCGTTGATGTTGGAGGTTTCGTGGAATCCAGTTAGGCGCCGGGCGTTGTCCAGGCCCCCCTTGGGATCGTAGGCTCGGATGTGGTACTGGTGTCGCTTGCTTAGTTTCTCAATGGCCTCCTCAATGTACCTGGAGGAGACAGTTAAGATGAGGGTCCAACCTGCCACCAGGAAACCCGCCCTTCAAGGGCAGAGGAGCAGGTGTGGATCCAAGAATGGAGCGACTCATCTACCAAAGACTGTTTTCCAGGGTCTAATTCACCAAAACATGGCCCCAGGAGAACAAATTCTCCACAAGGGCAGCACTTTGCCTTGTAACCTGTATCTCTTAGTGCTCAGAAGAGTGCTAGACATGCAGTAGAGGGCATTTGTTGAATGAAAAGACCCCAAGCAAGGACTTTCTTTCTCCCACCCACAGGCATTAAATTCATTCATAAGCCTGTACTGTTACTAATTTAGTTCTTACTAAAGACTTTCAAATGCATTCATCTGTGTCAACTTTCCCCTATCACCATCCTTGAATCCTACTCCTAGAGTATTTTTTGGGTACTTTTCAAATAGAAACAAAATGACAGGATCAGAAGACAGTTTTTGAAGCCAAGGGGTAAGGTATGAACTGAGAAGGCGGCTTACTCATCCCCAGTACATCAAACCCTTGGCAAGTATTCTTGCAAAGAGAGTGAAACAGCCCCAGCAGGAGGCGGCACTCACTTCAGACCATTCTCCTCTCGCATGGCCTTGGTGCTGAAGTTGGTGTGGCAGCCGGCACCATTCCAGTTCCCAGGAATGGGCTTAGGATCAAAGGTGGCAATCACTCCGAAGTCTTCACACACACGATGCAAGATGAAGCGGGCCACCCAGAGATGATCTCCCATGTCGATTCCTTCACACGGCCCTATCTGGAATTCCCACTAGAGAGAACGAGAAGACTAGCCTTTAAAGCAAAAACCCACTGCTCACCCCAACCCAGAAGCTCTGACACATGCACCCTTCTCACCTCTACTCCAAGCCACCTTGGGGACTTTGGGTTAAGGAGTGGGGCCCCATAGCAGCCCTTGCTAGCAAAAGTCCCCACTCGCCTCTAGGTGGGGAAGGTGATGGGCTAGAGCCATTTACCTGGGCAGGCATGACCTCGGCATTCGTGCCCCCGATCTTGATGCCGGCATACAAACAGGCCCGGTAGTGAGCCTCCACGATATCCCTGCCATAGGCTTTGTCTGCTCCCACACCACAGTAGTAGGGACCTGCAGAGGCGTCAAGATGGAAGGTCAAGAGGCAGGACATCAAGAAAATTCCTATCTATATGAGATGCACGGTCCAAAGTCAGAAGTCAGAAAGCTCTCAACACTTGCTATCTGGAATCACCATCCCTGCCTTCACCCGGAGGTGCAGGAGTGGAGTGCAGGAGGCCCTCCTGGCCACATTCTCAGTAAGGCCAAAGGTTTTCCCGCAATGTTAATGTCTCAACATCCACGTCTGGATTTGGGTAGCACGAGGGCTCTCTCTCTTTACAGTATTATTTCAGCCAATCTCAGGGATACTCCCCTAGCTTTTTGATCCACAAGGATTCACTCCCATCTCTGGAGAGAGAGACTTTCCTTGCTAATTAAGCACTTGGGGAGGAGCAAGATTCACCCCTCACCAAGGGGACTTACCTTGGGGCCCAGGGAAGCCATTGGAAGGCCAACCAAAGGGATGCCCATCTGTGCCCATGAGAGTATATTCCTGCTCCATTCCAAACCAGGGGCGCTGGTTGCCCACCATGTCCATTATCCGTTTACAGGTGTGCCTTAAATTGGTCTCTAGGAAAAAGAAAGAGTCAACACACTATTAGAGACATATGGACAAATGTACCGAACCCCTGTGTTGATGGGAAATACTCCTTGGACTCCAGGTACTTGAGATGAGTATAAGCTGAATTGACCCAGTGTTAACCTTTCTGTGCCCTGGTCGGTGTAAAAGGGGACGATAAGAGAAGCTATGATTATATATCTGCAGGGAGACTCTCAAAAGGCTTTATTTATAACTAAACTGGGTTACAACAAAGTCACATGGGAGTGGATCCAGAACAGAGCAAGTTTTCACCTTATCTGCAAGTTGGCTCCTTCCCAAATACCAACTGTCAGGCACTTAAACCCTCTATTCACAAAAGAACTGCTTCTAGCTGTCAGACTTATTCCTAGTTTCTCAAGCATTTAGAGCCAAATCTACAATTTTTATTGAGAGAATCATTTGCCTATTAAAAGAGCCTTACATTCCAGGTGAGCAGATAAAGTGCTAAGTTCTATAGCATTGGTTAGTACAAAAAAACAAAAATAAAATAAAATGCGACGAGCTCAACTGGGAACAATTTCTAACCCAGAACAGAACTTTATAGACTCATTATGGCTGTTTCACTATGTCCCAGGAACCATTTTAAGACCTCTACGTTACATCAAAGAAAACCCCCAACTTCGTTTTCCTAACAGCCCTGAGGTGGGTATTACGAGTCTCCGTTTTTACAAATGAGAAAATGAGGCTCAGAGATGGTAGGTAGCCTGCCCAGGGTACAGCACAAGCAGCAAGGTCAGGAAACCCTGCTTGTTGACTTCAGAGCTCAGGCCCTTTACCACAATTTGATAATGCCTCTCAAAACAAAGACAAGTAAGGTCCAGAGTCACTAAGTGACTTGCCAAAAAGTCTCACTGGCTGAGTGTGGCAAGAGACTTCATGGAAGTGAGACTCCAGCTGAGCTTAAAAAGGTGAATGGTGGAGAACTGGGAGCAATGGGTATGCCAGACAAAAACCAAAGGTGCAGTTACAGCAAACCTCAAGGCAAACGTATGTTATCAGTGAACCAACATGCTCTTATTTTAGTCAGTGGACAGAGAAAGAAGACAAGCTCTCTGGAACGAAAAGGCAACCAATATTTACCATACAATTCTTTCAATCATTTGCACATATTAACTCAATTAATCCTCTAAACAACTTTATGAGACGGATTTCATTATTTTCCCCATTTTAAAACTGGGGAAGTGAAAAGTATAGGGGAAAAATAACTTGCCCAAGTTCATACCAAGTAAGTGGCAGATCTAGAACTCAAACCCAACATTCTAACTTCAGAATCCGTGTTCTTAAAATCTACAGGCAGGAGGACTGTGACATGTGGCACTCCCCCGGCAAACAGATTTAGAAGAATCCAATGTCATTTTATGGAACCAACAATGGGAGGATGGACCATACAACCTCTCTGAACAAGGAAGTTCAGGATGGAGAGGTCCATGTCCAATCCTTCAGACTTCTAAGACAGTTCTGAGATAAGCTCGTCTTTCCAATACCGATTTTGGAATATCCTCTCCCGCCCACCTTTACAATTCATGGATTGGGGTGGGGTATCCATACCTATCCTATACACACCTGCAGGCTTTCGGTTGTACTTGAAGACTTCACAGAACACCAGCTTGTTGGGGTCCTTGCGGAAAGGGTCCCGAAACATGGCAGCAGGGACGAGATACATGTCACTGTTGGAGCCTTCGGACTGAAAAGTACTAGAGCCATCAAAATTCCACTCCGGCAACTCTGGGGTAAAAAAAGAGGGGGAAATTATAGTTAAAATGCACAGGAACTTTTCAGATCTTCACAAGATCTATACTCTCTTGTCCGGAAAGCCAGTGAGGCATGCATGACTGCCACTATTAACATGCAAACCCTGATGTTTGCAGATAGCCCTACAGTCCTTCCTATCTGAGTTCCAAGTAAGACTATTGCATCACTTTCCTAAAAGAAGTAACAGTCACGAGAACAACCTAAGAATGACGTTTCCTCTGTATGTAAGTCTACTGGACACCAAGGACACAAACTGGATATCACCAGTCAGTCAGTCCTCATTTAAGGTATTGAAATAGGAGAAATAAAGACTCTCTGACAGCCAACTGTGTTGCTTCTTTCTCTAATTCCTCCCCCCACTGTGTGATGGACCGTCCTAGTTCAAGTGGTGTCCTTATTTTAACAGATGAGGAAACAGACACTAGCCGGATGACTTATTCAACGGTGCTCCCACGTCACTTATCCACACTATGTTTTAAAGGCCGGTTCCTTCATCACTCCAGTTGACTATGAGTTCTCCGAAGGCAGAGACCAGACTCTCACCTTGTATTCCCAGGGCCTATCTAATACCTGCCACATAGCAGGTGCACAGTATATGCTTTATATCACAGTCATTCATTCATTTGCTCAAATGTGAACATTATCAGAAGAGTAACCTAACCTAAAAGTAGGTAAAAGATGATGGACCACGGTCCCTTTCCAGAAGGAGAGCGGCTATGGTTTGTTCTAGACCAAAAGAATGAAGTTGTCACAACTCATATAATAGCTCCTGTAGGATAAGCAATCAGCCAGTTTAAGAATTTCCAGAAGTGCATCAACTAAAAACTAATGATGGCTGGTCCTAGAGACCAGTTTAGCGTGTTTGTTTTGCATGTAGAACCTCAGTGACACATGAGTCTGAAACAGCATTCAAAGAGTTTGTAAAGTAGGTGGCATAGTCAGGTTAGAGCGGTGGTTTTCAAACTGGGTTCCTGGCAGTACCTTAGGGCCAATTAAGTAGGACTGCCCAAGTAAACAAAGTTTCCAACCCCTCTCTCCCCCAGACTTAGTCTCTTTTCCTTCAATATACTGGCTTACACGCAAGATTTCATTTAAATGAAGGGGTCCGTTGCTGTTATGCTTGGAGGCAGTGTAGGAGCTTAATGTTGGTTGAATGAAGTCTGAAAAGTCCCGCCTTCGAAAAGCTTTACAAACAGAGGCCAAATCTAGTGGCTCGGTCTCAGGCTGCCGCCCACCCTCATACTGCTCCCACCCAGCTCAGTCTCTCACCTTCTATACACTTGGGCTCACAGTCCAGGGTCCGGGTCTTGCAGCGCAGTCCTTCTCCAGTACCATCAATCCAGATATACATAGCTTGGACTTTCTCACCCTGAGGCAGGGACATGTACACCTGCTTGATGCCTTTGTTCAAGTGGGAGCTCGCTGAGGTGGCCATGGTGGAAGGTGTTCTGGAGAGAGACAAAATAAAATAAGAACACCTCTGACGCAATAAGGACAATTAAATCAAGAAGCAGCGAGAGTGGTGGCCCCTCCCTTTGGAAGTCACACACTCAAAAGTACAGTACATTTATTTAACTTGCTTTCAGGGAGATTAAACTTTTATACTAGACAAAAGTCTCCTTATAAGCTTCCTCAAGCCAGAATCTAAACTTGTGAGCACTAAGCTCTACTTTTTGCAGTTTATCAGAGGTAGAGGAATTGTTTCATTCTTCACACTAAGATACTAGAGGGAGAAAAAAAACCCAAAACACAATGAAGATACAAAAGTTCTGAAACAGAAAGTCTGCCGAACAGACATCATCTCCAAGTAAAATCCAGCCACTGAAAGGCTTGGCTGCTATGATCTCTAGGTTAAGTCTTCCCTTTTCCTTACACCCCAGAGGATATCTCAGTAAAAAGGCGTTTTGAAGATTCCTCCACCTTTCCAAAAAACAAACACCCCCCCCCATTTAGTTGGTAGGATGAAACAAGGGGGCTAACTAGATTTAAGAGACTGGTGGCTTCCTAGAAGAACAGCAGTTATTACAATTACCAAGATGTAAAAATAGCCAATCCAAGTTGGATTCTAAGATACACGATGGCATAATTTGCATCAGTCTGAGGCAAAGTTCTCACTTCAGAGAGGAGATTTAAGTTTGACCAGATTCCACCAGAGAACTTTTCAAGTAATTAAGAAATTCCCACTTCTAAATCAAAAAGTTCTGGGCTTTCAAAAGCTGAGGCATGCTAAAAACTGGGAGCCTCCACCGCAAAACCCCTGAAAGAAGAGACACTGAAGCCACAAAACCAAACCTCAAAATTAAGAGGAAACGTTTTACCCCTCCCTCTGCTGTCGACAGCCCAGGGTGGCTGGAAAGGGAACACACTGTTCTCCTCCAAAGACTTGGGTAACTTTCTGAAGTACAGTGGCAAAGTTTCTATGGGCAACCGTCCATGTTTGCCCAGCTGAAAACGTAACTGCTTCTCCCTCCAACAGCCTCACCCTTCCCCCACACCCCCCCCCCACCGAAAGCGGAGAAGCTGTCTGTCAAGCAGTGTTAGCAGACAACCACTACCTTTGCCTACTCCCTGTAGAAGACTTGGTCAGTCAAATCCCACCCCCGACGCCCATCCTACCTTTAAAAGCCAGAGGGAGCAATCCCTGACCCTTTCAGCTCCCACTAAAAGCTAAAACCCGGTCTCTGGCTTTCGTCCCCAACCTGTTACACCTCCAATTTCAAACCACGCTGTCTCCCTTTAAGCCTCGGATCCTGCTCTTTTTGGTGATGAGTTGCATGCCAACAGCCTAGTCTACTGTATCAACTGGTGCCGCCGAGGTGCCAAGATTACGTGGTGGGTGCTGGGAGGGATGGGATTCTGCAGTTTTTAGCTGTTGCTGCAGCTGCAGTGGGAGCCGGGGTCCTCATCCCTGCTCCTCACTCACCCCAGCCACATAAGGTCAACGGTATCGATGCCCTCCTCAGCCTTTCTCCTTTTCGAGTGGCGTTCGCGCCTCTCGTGGGTCTCCGGCTCTCGCTGGTCCAGGCACCGGCGCTTTCTAGGCGAGGGAGACGGAGAGGGAGAGGGAGTTGGAGAGCGGTCGGGATCGGACCGGGACGAGCAGGAATGCGAAGGCTGGTGGGTCAACGTCTCGATCTTGACCCGCGGTTTCTCTCTGGCGTTCACTGAGTAGGCGACGAAGCCGAAGCAGTTGGAGGGGGACCCCGAGGACCGAGAATCCAGGTCGTCACTTTCGTTCGTGGTCGTCTTCACGGATTTGCGGCCATGGGAGGATCCCCGCTTCCCGCCCCCGGGGTGGTTGGGATAATCCACTTTGAGAGCAGCCCTTTCCCACAGAAAGGTCCCGAAAGTCGGCGCCCCGCCCCTTGGGCCCCCGTCTGGATCTCAGGGCCTAGCCGAGGGGGCCATCCCTCTCCAAGGCCAGGGCTAGGAGGGGCGGGGGATGGGGACATCCGCCAGCGGGACAGCGTGACGCTGCTGCCCCTGTCCGGCCGGCCAGGCCTCTCCACCGCCGCGCCCGCCGGCCATGCCGTATCCCGGGCTCCCCATTGTTCAGTCACAGGGGTAGGCCCCCGGGAGCCCGCGGCGGGAGCGGGCCGCAACACAGACGCTCACTGCCCCTCGCCTCCGCGCAGGCGGCGAACCGCGACGACCGCCCCAGGGCCCGCCTCCGCGGAGGAAGAGAGCGAGGCTCCAGCAGGGGACCACTCCATCCACCACGCACACCACACGGCCGAGCCGGGGGCGCCGGGCCCGGGCAGTGCCTCCACAGCTCGCCCTGCCGAGCGACCTCCAGGGGCGGCGCTTCGGGCTGCAAGCAGCTGAAGGAAGATCAAAACAACTCCCCGCCCTTCTCGAAGGCCTGGCGACTCGCGCGCCCCGCCATCGCCGACCCAGACCCGCCGGGAGGCACGGGCGGCGGAAGCAAGCGGGAGGGCCCGCAGGCCGGGGCGCAAGGTAGAGGCAGGAGGTGGGAAGGGGCCGAGCCGAGCTCAGCCGATCGGTCAGAGCGCGGCAGCTCGGGAGGCGGCGGGGGCGGCACGCGACACTTCCGACCCCCCCGGGCCGGCCAGGCGCTTACCTGGGCGGCGAGCAGGCGGCAGGGTGGGCAGGCCGCGAGAGCGAGGTGCGGAGAGGAGAGGCGAGGAGGCCGGAGGAACTGCTTACACAGAATGCTCTTCTCCCATTCTCGGCTCTGCAGGGCCTTCTCGGATCCCGCACGCTTTATCGGCAGTCGGGGCCGCCCCCGGCGCCCTGATTGGCTCCCAGAGGCCCGGAGCCCGGGCGGATCAGCTGATGCGCGTCTCGGCAACTCGGCCATTGGGCGAGCCGCCGAGCGGGCGCCGCCGGGGTGGGGGAGAGACGACCCGGGAAAGAAAGAAAGGGAAAGGGCGGTGGGGGAAGGGGGTGTGGGGGAGGGGAGCGAGGAAGGGCGGGGCGGCGGCGGCGGAGGACCCAGTGCCTGCTGGGAAGGACCCCGCCGGCCCGGGCGGCCGCGCAGCGCCGCGGCGCCCCCGCCCGCCTGGCCTGGGGTCGGACCCGCAGCCCAGTATTGCATTCAGGTCGTATATTTTGCGGGAGAGTTCTCTCTTTTACTAGGTCACACTGCACGCCCCAGAGCTCCCAGAGGAAATTCTGACCCACGGGCACCCACTTTTGCCTTTTGCTGTTAGAGAACCCCCGGCCCCCTTTCCCGGCCCTCGGGTCAAGTTTGTGAGGGAGCTCGCGGGGCGGGGGAAGCCCTGGGCTCGCCGCAGCCGTGGCCAGGCGTGGGAGGGGGCGGCGCAGACAGGGGGCTGCCGGAGGTAGGCCTGGAAGAGCCCCCTCCCCGGCTCTCTCGGCGGGTTTGGGGATGTGAACAGAAGTCTACGATCTCACATTGGTACTGAAAGTGCTGTGTTTTGTCTCATTCCATAGAAGGGATCCTGGCGGGCGGAGACACAAGTCGGGAGACCTGATTCTGCCTCTGCCACACCTGAGGCAACTCTCGCAGCCTCTCTAGGCCCAAGTTCCCTCATCTATAAATAAAGTGGGACTTCACTGGTGGTGCAGTGGTTAAGAATCCGCCTGCCAATGCGGGGGACACGAGTTCGAGCCCTGGTCCGGGAAGATCCCACATGCCGCGGAGCAACTAAGCCCGTGCACCACAACTACCGAGCCTGCGCTCTAGAGACTGTGAACCACAACTACTGAGCCTGCACCCTACAGCCCACGAGCCACAACTACTGAGCCCGTGAGCCACAACTACTGAAGACCACGCGCCTAGAGCCCATGCTCTGCAATAAGAGAAGCCACTGCAGCCCGCGCACCGCAACAAAGAGTAGCCCCTGCTCTCTGCAACTAGAGAAAGCCCGTGCGTAGCAACGAAGACCCAACGCAGCCAAAAATAAATAAAATAAATTAATAAAATAAATAGAGCGGTTCAAGCAAGGACCTTAAGAGTCACCCATCAGATTTGAAATTCTGTGTGCAAACTGTTTCCCGAGGACAGCTGAAAGGAAGGTGAAGTCTTGGCATCTCCTCTTTGAAGCTCAGGGTATGTCAAAACTTTGGAATTCCTGAAACGAATTCTGTCTGTTTTTGTTTGTCAAGTAATTTATTGCACGTTTTCGTAATATGGAAAATGAGAATCAATACCCCTTCCTCCTCTCTCCTCATAGCCTTGCTCTGATAGTTGAGAAAACGTGTATTGTGAACACAGTCTTGAAGTGGATGCTTGTCAACAGATACACAATACTTACATGTATGTATATATGTATACAACACATACACAACACACACGTGAACGGAATGTCTTCATTGCTACCAGTGCTATTACTCGATCATACTATTTTTATTTCCTGAATCCATCTGAAGGTGTCTAGCCTTTATTGCATCTTTCAAGAGCCCCAGTATTTGAGACTTTGAGGTTTTCTGTTTGAAGACTAAGAAGTCATGTTTCCAGGGCCTTTGGAAGAGAAAGGGAAGAAGTTTGCTCTTCTGGTTATTTTTTGTACCACAAATATGGAAAAGAAATGTTGCCTGTGACCACACACACGTAACTTGGCTTCTTTGGTCAACATCCCTTCCCTGTGAGAGTGTGTCTAACACTGTAGTGATTTAAAATGAGAGATGCAAGATTCATCTCAAACAGGGGCCTTTGGTATGTTTCAGACAGGTAACACTGTGGACCAGGTAAGTCGCCTTGCGAGTGTAAGGGATTCCATCCTTTATGTGATCCTTCGATATGATGGTTAAAAGCTGGGCTTCAGTTCAGGCAACGCAGGTTCAGATCTGGGCTTTACTTCATTTTTTTTTTTTTTTTAATGAAGGTGTGCTTTTTCAAATGCCAGTAGAAGACTGATTTTTTTTTTATTGAGTGCAGTGACTTTATGAGGTAGGCGCTGTTGTCCCTGGTCTACAGCTGAGAAGACTATTACTTTTTTCTTTTTAGAAGATGTTGGGGGTAGGAGTTTATTAATTAATTTATTTATTTTTGCTGTGTTGGGTCTTCGTTGCTGTGCGAGGGCTCTAGTTGTGGCAAGCGGGGGCCACTCTTCATTGCGGTGCGCGGGCCTCTCACTATCGCGGCCTCTCTTGTTGTGGAGCACAGGCTCCAGATGCGCAGGCTCAGTAGTTGTGGCTCACGGCCCTAGCTGCCCCGCGGCATGTGGGATCCTCCCAGATCAGGGCTCGAACCTGTGTCCCCTGCATTAGCAGGCAGATTCTCAACCACTGCTCCACCAGGGAAGCCCCTGGGCTTTCCTTCTTACCAGCTTTGTGTTGGGGTAGATACTTAGCCCTAGAGCCTCAGATTCCTTGCCTCCAAAATAAGAATAACGGCTACCTTGTATATTGTAAGGATTAACTGTGATGGCACATGCATATAGTAAATTTTTAGAAAAGAGCAATAATAATTATTATAGGCCAAGATAATCTGATGGGATTAGATTATTTCTTTCCCCACCATGACCTGTGAAGTACAACTTCCTAACTTCGCGTAATGCTCTACCATTGGTTTTATGAGAGTGGGCTTAGATCTGGTAACAGTGAGCTGTCTTCATTCCATTTCTTTCTGTGATGTCTTGAGTTTAAATTGTTGAGGAGGGGGCGTGAGGGAGGGGAAAAGTCATGTTCTTGTTTTAAAAAATGTTAATTTCCAGGTGCCAAACTGCCAGAAGTGAACCAGAGCTTTTTACTGTACTCGTCACCACCAGCACCCGAGGTGGGGATGGCACACAGAATAGAAAATGGAAAAGTAGGAAGCATGTGCAGTTCTTAAAGCTTCTAGTCTGTGAGTGCCTGCTGCCCTTGATAGTGTCTTAACCTCCCTGAGCAGCTTATTCATCTTAGTGTCCCCCAGTAGTGTCCAGGGTGAGTGGTCAATAACCGATGTTTGTTGACCACACAGAAATGACAGCGGCACCATCAAGAGAACAGGTGCTTTGAGCTGCTTTTCCAAGAATGGAAATGGATTTGCTTTGATCCATTCATGTGACGGGGGCATACTTTTTGAGGGTTAGGAAGGTAATACATGACTACTGAGTTTTTCAGGCAGAACAAGAGGCCTTGTCCCCCTTAGTCAGCACCATACTTACTTAACCCAACCGAATTAGGGCCCAAATGAGTCCAATGATTGTTCAGGGAACCTTAAAAAAGTATGAGGGAAGAAAAATCAGAAGAAAGTCCTTAAACTAACTGGTTCGCCCCCAGAAACCCAGACTGTACTTTTAGAGAAGTTAGAAGTAGAATGGACTGTTTGATCCTGTTTGACTTTGCTGTGTCTGCTGCCCTTTGTTCTCTTTCTCCGTCTTCCCTAAATTGCTACCCGCCCCCCATTCTCCACTCGCTGCCTAAAAAGCATTAGAGCACTTGAACGGATGAACTCTTCTGTACACCCAGTATCAAAGCACACAGGGGATTCTGTTACATGTGCTTTGAAGTCAGGTTTTTCTCTCTTAGAATAGAGCAGCTGTGTCCAAGGGGTGGGTGGAGTGGGAGAGAAATATCACAGGTAAAAATTTGGTTCCAAATCTGCAGAAATGACTGACGACTTAAAAAAAGCATTTCTTCAGTGTTGTTCTGCTGCTTGAAATAAAGGCCTTGTCTTGGGTGGGCTTTACCTGTGAGTTCTCTCAATTTCTTTCTCTCTTTTAAAGGACCCATTCTCACTCTGCAGGTCGTAAGCCCTTAATCTAGTGATCTGAGCGTGCTTTCCCAGGGCCTGTGTGGTTGGTTGCCTTGCACTCATTGGAGACAAGATTTGGGGTAAGGCTCAAACGTACTCAAACCTTCAACCAGAACATATAGTTTGGGAAATGGAGTTTTTCCAACATTTGAATGATTTCAGTAGGCATTGAACAAAACCCTTAACTTAGTCTAAAGAGACATAGCTGAGACTCGGGCTTGAGGAACACCCTGGAAACCCAACCCAGAATTATAAATTTTTTTTTTTTAATAAACCAATGCCAGTTCTTTCCAAAAGAATAGACCATTGTATATCTTAAAGCAAAACAAAAATAAAACAAAAGAAAAAGAAACAGCCTTGGAAGTTGATGTCATTACTCTTAAAGCACATTTTGGGGAAAAGCTGCAATTGACCAAGCCTTCAAATTTCACAGTACACAATTAAAGAAGGAAAGACCAGGTTTTGTGTCAATTTGGTATCTAGCACTGAACCCAGAGGAATTGTTCTTTATCTCTTTTCTGATTGTTTGATATTCTTAAGCTCAGGTTAGGAAATTAGAAATTCAAGTCTCAGCTATTTTTTTTTTTTTTTTGGTCTGATTTGAGTTTTGTTGAAGGCCCCTGGAAACCATTCAAATATAGAGAACACTTCGTTTCCTAGGCTACACCTTATGATTGAAGGTTTGGGTCTGAGCCCTACCCCAAATCTTGTCTCTAATAGGAAACTGCTTGGAGAGTTGGGAGGAATTAAGTTCATCTTAGCTAACGACATGGTAAAATAAGTGCTACTGAGAAAATTACAGCTGTATAATTCTAGAATGAACCTTCAAATCATTCTAGCTGACCAGTGAGGAAGCTGAGGACTTGCTCACTTGCAGTAGCTAGCTGGATTCACCTTAGTGCAGTATTTCACAGGCTAATACGCTTCCAAGGTGCAATTCCCTTGAGAGCCTTTTTCTGTTTCCCTTCCTTCAACCTTCTTGGGCTGTGGATGATGCATTCCTGGGACACCACCTCTAAACTCCGAAATCCCTACTGTACCCACTAAGGAAAGTACCCAGTCCAGGAACCAACTAGTTTACCTCTGAATCCTGCATTGTGGCTTACCCAGTGACTTACATACAGTGGACATTCAATATATTCTTTGTGAATAACTAGATTAGCAGGGGAAAAATTGCTGTATGACAGGTTCTTATTTTTTTTTTTTTTTTTTTTTTTTTTTGCGGTACGCGGGCCTCTCACCGTTGCGGCCCCTCCTGCACAGGCTCCGGACTCGCAGGCTCAGCGGCCATGGCTCACGGGCCCAGCCGCTCTGCGGCATGTGGGATCCTCCTGGACCGGGGCACGAACCCGCATCCCCTGCATCGGCAGGCGGACTCTCAACCATTGCGCCACCAGGGAAGCCCCCTTTTCCCTTTTTTTTTTTTTAAAGAAGAAGTTGGGGGTAGGAGTTTATTAATTAATTTATTTATTTTTGCTGTGTTGCGTCTTCGGGGCTTTCTCTAGTTGTGGCGGGGGCCACTCTTCACTGCAGTGCGCGGGCCTCTCACTATCGCGGCCTCTCTTGTTGCGGAGCACAGGCTCCAGACGCGCAGGCTCAGTAGTGGCTCCGCAGCATGTGGGATCCTCCCAGACCAGGGCTCGAACCCATGTTCCCTGAATTAGCAGGCAGATTCTCAACCACTGCACCACTAGGGAAGCCCCTATGACAGGTTCTTTTTAAAGGAATCTTTGGAGATCATTTTGTGTATTTAATAATCTGTTTCGTTGTTTTGTGAATCTGGGATCTTCATAGATAAATTTTCTTCCTATTCTCAAGGCATGTATGGATTTATCTTTGTTCTCTAGATTGATTGGAACATTATTGAAGCTTATTTAGAAGTTTAGGAAATTTAGCATTGTGGTCAAAAACTGACTAGGATCAGAGTGTGTCCTTTAGTTGGTACTTTTCCCAAAGATATCCTCGACTGGATCCACAGCCCATCCTCCCTCACTCCTATCCCATTAGTTGATTTGAATCCTTGTTTATTTCACATTTCCACGCCAAATTTTAGCGGGAAGCAAACAGCGCTTGGGTACATTTTCTGGATATTTGGACAATACGTAAACTTGGCTCTATATTTTTTCTGACCTCCTTTCCCCTCCCCCCACTTTTTTTGAACCGGTTCTTAGGAGACTTTTTACTGGGTTGGAGAGTGAGAGGCTTGGCTGGGGTGATGTGAATATAGTGCCCTCTGGTGGAATTTTGTGAGAATTGCAAATTTCTCCCCCCAACCTTAAAGAGTGAGAAGTCTTTTCTTGGCTGGCCTTCAAGGAGGAGGGCTTCTCTGTTACATCTCAAATACTATAGTAAATTAATAGCATGCAAGTTTATTCCTACACTGGATATTTTAGAGATATTGTGTTGGGGATATCAATTGATTACTTGAGGTTTGTTTATCATTATAAAATTAGGCCTCAAATGACTAGAAATGGGCAGCTGGCAGCACCTGTGCTTTTTCATCATCTGACATCAATGTGTATGAGAGGTAGACAAAAAAGGAGTTCCCCCAACAAAGGTAATTGGAAAGAGTCTAGGAACCAAGAATTAAGGGAAAATAGCAGGGATCAGAAAACTTGGTCACAACAGTTGTTATCCTCAGCCCTCACTAGGATCTGAGCCCAGACATTTAAGACCCAGCTAGAGGTTGAGAGTCTGCCAGACTCTGACTGATCCACTTCCCGCAGCAATTTGTAGAGGGGTCCCACGGTGCTCGTGTAACATGGAGCTTCTCTGGACCCCGTCAGCTTCCAGCTGGGACGGTAACAACAATGCCAAAAGGAAGAGACGCCATAGATTCCCAACAGGCACAAAGCATTGATCATCACATGCCAGCAGAAGAAGGTGGTGACAAACATGATGTCAATGATGTCATCATCCTGCCCCGGGTAGCCGGTGACTGGTTTGTACAGAATGAAGCCGGCCTGTACCAGCCAGGAGCCCATCATCTGAAAGAGAAAGGTCTCGATCACTGAGCGTTGAAGCGTGTCGGGAACCCACAGCTGTACGGTCAACGCCAGCATCAGCAACAACACCACCAAGATGAGCAGAGCGTGAACCTGCAGCTCCGCCCCTGCTGAGTCCTGAACATGGGACACCAACAACAGCCGTAACACACAGAAAGTCAGCACCAGGGTCCCTTTTTCTAGGGTCACACAGCACTGAGGCAGCAAGTTCTTGCTTACAACATCTACACAGCCGTTGAGGGTGAGGAGGATGAACGTGGTGACATGCTGCCACTCTTTGGCGTACATACGTCTCGGGAGCAGCTCCCTGTTCATCAGTATCAGCCCTCTCTTCACGCAGCTGATCTACGCCGTCAAGCCAGAGCCAGCCAGCGTCTTCAGCAAACCTCCGTAGGATATGTTCCACAGCCTGGCGCATCTTCCCTTATTCCTGGGAGGGGATGAAGGATACAGGAAAGAGCCACTGAATATCACAGCTTTGGAGACCACTACTGCTTGATACAGTCCATATGAGAGTAGAAACAGGTTCCCATTGAACTAGAAGTCCCTCTAAGGAAGGTGAGAAGAGTAAAACCAAAGCACGTCCACACCTTCTGGGGCCACTTCAAGATCTGGACTTTGGAAAGAATTGCCTTCCACCAACTTTTATCATTTCGCCCCCCCCACTGCTCCCCCACAGAGAGGAAATGCTTCTTAAAACAAGCCTACGACTTTGGTGGTGTAAAGCCTCATTGTTCCATTCCATTCTGGGACATTGGGAACTAACTGGCTTCTGCCAAAGAAGAAAGCTGGTGAATGTGCCTTTAGGGGCTCCCCTCTAGGGCCCTTGGGGTGCTTCTGGTCATACTTGTCCCCTTCCCCTATGGCTTCCTTCCCCTGGTACTGCCCAGCACTCAGAGAAGGACACAGAAGCATGGGATGGGGTTAGGGGTTGCCATGGTCTCCAGAGGAAACCTGGGCACTCACAAATCCTCAGGTTTCCTTTGGTATCTCTCAGACATAACTTTGGCCTGATTACAAAGTTTTCTTTCTGGATACATATATTTAAAAACATTTGGATATATGAGCATGTTTCGTACCTATCTGGCTTTTCTTCTTTTATAGACACGTTCTGAGGATCACCAAGAAAGGTCCCTTCCTCTCCTCCCCTTATCTTTTCACCTCCCCACCTTTGTCTCCCCAATTCAGCATTTCTACTGGCCAGTAAATGGATCTGAAAAGCTAACTTTTGATACTGATTTTAGAAACAGTGGGTATTTGGTACTGTGTCAACCTAACTAAGCTTGAGCTATGTTTCCTAGAGTTACCTTCCCTATATGATTCCAGATTGAGTTGGCTGCAAGAGAAGTTTACAAGAGAACCTAAAGATGGAAATGAAGCAACCTAAGACACTCTGAAGGTGTAGGGTACCAGGCGCCACTGCAGTTCACGCATTCAGTTACTGATCTTCTGGCTCAACTCCTTGGCATGGACAGCCAGGCCTACAGCTCCCTCAGCTTCTCTTTGTGCAAAGGGTACCAGCTGCTTCTGCAGGCCACCTGCCACTGAAGTATGAGGTGATGAGAGGAAGACAGAGGCTTCAGTCTATCTTCATAAGCTGCAGTTTGTCCTTGCTCTTCCCCAACTTCGTGTAATATACTTCTTCCTGACTGCTGCCAATTTGGGCTGAAATGGCCTCCACCCCATCACACAGAGAGGCAAGAGCCTTCCACAGACTTCCTCACTACAAATGTGTAAGGTCTAATATCCATAAGAAATCCATATTCCCATGATCTATCCCTAACTGATACAAGGGATTAAGGTGTAATCCCTAAAATGTAGATACCGTTGAGAGGAGTGACTCCAGTGAGCTAGTGTTGGCCATTTGGATTTTAATGTGAATTAGCCCATCAGCTTCATTTATCTATGACTCCGCTAGTGTCTAATGCACCTCAGAAGACAGAGTGCTAGGTATTGGGTAACAGCCAGCTGAGTATAAGGCAGAGAGGATGGTGAAGAACAAAGTACAGATAATGTGAAGCTCATAGTGGTTCTGGGTTTACTGTGGAAGGTACATGGAATAGGAATTTCTCTGGGGGGTGATAATAATGCTGAGGGGAGAGGAAGTTCATTGCTCAACGTGAATGGTACTGACATCACAGTCTTCTGCATAATCATCTGTGCTTACAGTACAAGTAATGCTGTGGAGCAGAGAGGCAGCACCTGTATGCTGACAGTGCCCCTAGTGAAGAGGAGGAGAACTTACACACAGGTCACAGCACTGCCTCTGAGACCTCATCCCTACCCAACTACCTACACTTCCGCAAGTCCACTTAATTCCAGAAAAAGTTAAATCTCTGCCCTTGAGGATGACAGTAATTCAGATTTCTTCTTGCTATTTAGAGGTTTGGTGGGGCTAGGGATTTGAGTGTGAAGGGAAATTAGAAAAGCAAAACTTAATTCAGCTTTCTGTGGGAGTTTTCTAACTTTAAATTTTAAAGTTAAGTATTTTTTTTCAATTAATAAACAATCATTGTAGAAAAGTCCGATAAAATGCATCAGCAAAAAGAAGAACGTTACAAATAATCTAATTTCATAATCTGGAGGTGACCATTGTTACCACTGAGGTGTAGAAACAGTTCTAAGAAAGCAGCACAAAGAATGGAAAATGCATCGACTGGAAGTCAGAAATCTGCCTTCTCACTCCAGGGCCCCTTGATTTGCTGCGTGTCATACACCTCATTTAAAAAAGACTGAGTGTTGAACTTAACTTTCTATTAAAGTGAAAATAAAAGGGCATGAATATGGTTGCACAGAAGTGAACATGTTTATCTTCTGTCTCCTTCTCCCTTCTGGTGAATTATCAAAACACTGGGAGAGCTCTGTAGTGCTCAATGCTCAGAGGTAGGAGATTCAAAGGGAAAATCTGAGTGACGCTTCTGAAGTAGTCAGGAGGAGAGAACCCAAGGGATTCTCTTAGGTTCTTGGATTTGCTCTGGGAGAGGCACAGGGTCCATCGCTCCTCTATGTATCAGCAGGGCCAGGACAGGAAGCATGTGGTTACAGGCCTCAGGAGGAGCCACATTTGGTTGCTTTTAATGTTGCTTCTAGTACTTCGAGGCTGTGGTCCTAGTAAGGTGGGGGCAGCAGAGCTTTCTCCAGCTCCTATCCTCCTCTCCCCAGTTGTTCCTGCAGCTGTGAGTCAGTGGTTAAAGAGGAGAGAGAACAGCAGCACTGACCCCACAGCAATGTGAGGTTGAAAGTGGAACATGTGAGGACAAGGAGCCCCACTTAAGGTCCCGTCTGGGTTGCTCTGGCCCCCACCTTGGCCAGGCACCAGGGCTGCATGTTGTTCATTAAAACATGAACATCCTGACCAAGACTTTGAAGACAGGAATCACCCATCCCAAACCAGACACTCACTGCCCACCAGTCGCTAGAAGGAAGCCAAAGATGGTGAATGATTAGCAGAGCTGGCAGACAGCTCCAGAGTCTTTGGACACCAAGTGCCTCGAAAGAGTTTCCTGAGGAAAATTCAGCTTGACCACAGGAGCCCACGGAAGTCCTTCATGGTCTGGCTGCCCCACGGCGAGACTCCCCCCTCAGACCTGTCTCCCCTACCCACCACCCCATGTTCTTGAGGGGCCCCAGGCACAGCCACTGCCACTTGTCTGGCATGAAATGCCAGGATGAGCCAGAATGCCTTCAGGAATTCAATACATATGAATTTACTAAATGTTGTGAGATAATCTTGCCCTCACAAAGCTTACAATAGAGTTAAAGATGTAGTAGACTCAGACATGCACAGGAAATATACAAATTACACACTAATTAGAGAATGTCATGCTGAATGATGAGTGCAGATTAGAATAGTTCAATGACAGGAGGTGTTCCTGGGGGAGGTTCAAGGTTGGTCAGAATCATCCCTGGATATGTCTTAGAAAACTGCCAGAAACTCAGGGAAGGTTCTAGCATCAAGTACTTTCTAAAGCCTTTATACCAACTTGAAGGGAATCTGTCAGTTCTTATTGTTGCAGGGCCAACATGGCTAAGAACCCAGTGCTGTACTGGGTGTGTTGTAGAGTGGCAGGGCCAATTAAAGGCCTGCCCCCCCCCAGTCTCTAATGCTAAGACAAGGGCTCCCGTGGGGGAAGGCATGGGACCTTGAGATCTGGAATGGGGAAACAGGGGAGGCTGAGAGGTTTGAACTCCCCAATTCCATAGGACCTCTCTTTCTGATGGAGGAAACCCATCTTCCCACTTGAGAGAAAAAGTCTTCCTCTGCATAAACACCTTTCAGTGACTGCACCCGGGACGGTCCCATCACCAGGGGATACCAGTCTTTATAGGACCTACTCCCACCACTCTTAATACCTCCATGTCCCTAACAAGGGTGGATCTCAACACAGCCCAGACAAGGGGGTACAAGACCTGGCCTGAGGTGAGAGAGGGAATCGACCCACCAAAAAGGTTACAAGACCTCACCAATCAGCATTGGCAAGAGTATGGGGAATGTGGATGTGAATGAATTCCAAAGGTGTTTGACTATGTAGAATGAAATTGAAGAGTTGATTGAGCCTCATTTATCAATATCAGTTGACTCTCCTGAGATTCTAGGTTTAATACGTGGCTTGAGCATCTGGGAATGGTATAAATATCGATAGTTGGCTAGTTTGGCCAATTGAAACCTGGGCTCAATGGCGGCCTACGGTCAGCAAAGTTGACATACTGGAACTTCCCTGGCAAACTCTAGAGAAGCACTGCCAAGCAGAACATTCTGCAAGGATGAGAAGTTCCTAACATCTGTGCTGTCCACTATGATAACTTCTAGCCACTTGTGGCTATTGAGCACTTGAAATGTGGTCAGTGCAACTAGGGAAGCAAATTTTTCATTGTAATAGATGGAAATTTAACACATGTGGACAGTGGTCATTGTAGCAGATGGTGCGGTGCTAGTGTAAAGAGCCTGAAGGCTCAGGAAATGGCAAGGTGACTTCTCTTTGAGCTGAGTCCACTCTCGCTGCATCCCCTGGGTTTTGGTTTTTTGTTTGTTTGTTTTTGCGGTACGCAGGCCTCTCACTGTTGTGGCCTCTCCCGTTGTGGAGCACAGGCTCCGGACGCGCAGGCTCAGTGGCCATGACTCACGGGCCCAGCCGCTGCGCGGCATGTGGGATCTTCCCAGACCGGGGCACGAACCCGTGTCCCCTGCATCGGCAGGCGGACTCTCAACCACTGCGCCACCAGGGAAGCCCATCCCATGGGTTTTGATACATAGAGCGCTTTCACTGTCATTCACTTCTGAATAATTTTTCCATTTATATTGTCATTATTACTTTATTTATTTTTTATTTAACCCAAAAGTTATCTGGAAAACATTTCTCTTTTTATTTCTATCAGTTTTTATTTTATGGATATAGAGGCCACAGTGTTAATGCATTAAAATTGATAATTGTTATATCTTCTCTGTGAGTTGAAGGTAATAGAAAGGACAAAATATATTTGTCCCTTTTAATGTTAGTGATTCTCATCTTTAGTGTTCTTTTGTCTGATGTTAGTATTATAACATCTATTTTCTTTTATTATTTTTCTAGTCTACTTTAATGCCTAAGTTCTCAGCCTTTCTGTGCCCAGTTGTTTAAGCATATATCTTATAATAAACATATAGCTTGACTTTTTATTTTAACCTGTTCTGAAAATCTATTAATTTGACAGGGGAATTTAAGATACTTACATTTACTGTGATCATTGATATATTTGGACTTATTTGTAGAATTTTATTTTATGCTTGCATTGTTTCTTATTTTAGTCCTGACCCCAGTTCCATTTTTAAAAAAATTTCCATAGGACTGAGTAACTTACATTGACTAGAATTAAAATTTCTTCTAAAACAAATATATATCTGTTAGAATTGAAGGCGATGGGAACTTGAGACTGGTGATACTTTACTGTGCTTCTGTGTTCGTCCACTTTCCTCACCCCTCTGGCTCCAGCTTTGTAAAACTTTACAGACCATCCTGTTGAATCCTGAAACCTTGACATTCCATATAGGCATGTCACATAGGCAAAGCTGTCCTTGGCTTCTCATGGCACCAATTGTTTATGCAACAACCTCTGTTCTTTCATTCCTCAAGTAAATCAATTTTATATGTGAAATTTAACAAAAACCAAGGCCTTACCCCACTCTTCAGAGCAGCACCATCTAAGGCAGCAGTTATTGGTTAGTATCTTTTCTGCCTGCCAAAAAATACATTTTGAGACATCCTAAGAAACAATAGGATGTGGTGGTTAGTCGTCCAGACCCTGGGCCTATTCTGCCATGGCTGGAATCTCAGCTTTTCTGTATTCTGTTCCACAGCAGTGATTTCCAGCATTCTATCTTCCAACTCACTTATCTGTTTTTCAGCCTCAGTTATTTTGCTATTGATTCCTTCTAGTGTATTTTTCATTTCATTTACTGTACTGTTCATCACTGTTTGTTCTTTAGTTCTTCTAGGTCCTTGTTAAACATTTCTTGTATTGTCTCAATCTGCGCCTCCAGTCTATTTCTGAGATCCTTTTTTTTTTTTTTTTGCGGTATGCGGGCCTCTCACTGTTGTGGCCTCTCCCGTTGCGGAGCACAGGCTCCGGACGCGCAGGCTCAGCGGCCATGGCTCACGGGCCCAGCCGCTCCGCGGCATATGGGATCCTCCCAGACCGGGGCACGAACCCGTATCCCCTGCATCAGCAGGCGGACTCTCAACCACTGCGCCACCAGGGAGGCCCTATTTCTGAGATCTTGAATCATCTTTACTATCATTACCCTGAATTCTTTCTCAGGTAGATTGCCTATCTCCTCTTCATTTAATTGGTCTTGTAGGTTTTTACCTTGCTCCTTCATCTGCAACATATTCCTCTGTCATATCATTTTGGCTAACTTACTGTATTTGTGGTCTCCTTTCCTGAGGCTGCAGAATCATAGTTCCTGTTGCTTCTGGTGTCTGCCCCCTGATGGGTGAGGTTGGTCCAGGGGCTTGCGTATCCTTTCTGGTGGGAGGTACTGGTGCCTGCACTCTGGTGGGTGGAGCTGGGTCTTGTCCCTCTGGTGGGCAGGGCCATGTCAAGGTGTGTTTTGGGGGGTGCCTGTCAGTTTAGTATGACTTTAGGCAACCTGCTTACTGATGCGTGGGACTGTGTTCCTGTCTTGCTGGTTGTTTGGCCTGAGGTGTCCAGCACTGGAGCTTGCAGGCTGTTGGGTGGAGCTGAGTCTTGGTGCCAAGATGGAGACCTCCAGGAGAGCTCATGCCGAGTGATATTCCCTGGGGCCAGGAATTCTCTGTCAGTCCAGTGGCCACGACTTGGCGCTTCTACCACAAGGGTTCAGGTTCAACCACCAGCCAGGAAAGCAAGACCTGCAAGCCACGCAGCGCAGCCAAAAAACAAAAAAAAGAGAGAAAGAAAACAAACAAATAGACAAACAAAAAACCAAGACAAACAATAAAAACAAAACTAACAAAAACAAAAAAACAAAAAAAACAACAAAAAAGCAAAGAAAACCAAAAATAAACACAAAAATGACAACAAAAAAAAACAGAAAACAAAAACAAAAAAAGAGCAAAAACAAAGAAAAATAGAAAAATTAAAAATGTATTTTAAAATTAAATAAATAAATAAGTAAAATTTAAAAATTAAAACAAGACAAAACAAAAAAAATTCCCTGGGGCCTCTGCTACCAGTGTCCTTGCCCCCATGGTGAGCCACAGCCAACCCCTGCCTCCCCAGGAGGCCCTGCAAGACCTCTAGGTAGGTCTCTGGACCTGCTATGAGCACTGTAGGGGCAGCTCAGACTCTGACCTGGCCCAACTCCCATGTGCACTTGCCCCTAAATTCCACAGCTGCTGAAGCTAGACTGGTCTCAGCTGTGGGAGCACTCGTCCATTCAGATTTTCTGCAGGCGTTGGATATACCAGGCCTATAGCAGGGGGTTAATCCATGGCTTGTGCAGCTGCATGGAGAGATTTCAGTTCCTCTTCCTTAGTTGCACAACCTCTGGGGCTCAGCTTTGGTTTCAGCCCCACCTCTGATTGTGGGCCATCTTGAGGCATCTGCTTCCCACCCAGATGAGAGGGGGTGAAGGCAGCGACTGACTGGGCACACTTGCTTGCTTAGATTGGAGGGACAAGAGGTGGCTACCAACTGGGGCATGCGTGCTTGCTCAGGCAGACGGGCAATAAGGCAGCTATGACTGGTGGTGTGTGCACGCTCACTCCCATGGGATCCCCCTCTAGGGCCCACGGAGGCACGGGCTGGCAGGAAGCTGTGACAGACTGGGGCATGAACGCTCGCTCTGTTGGGAGTCCCACGCAGTGCCTGCAGAGGCAGGTGCTGGTGTGTGAGGAGAGAGGCCCACGATGGTGGCCCTGCCCTTTGCGTGCCACTCAACAATGGTGCCTCACTTCCAAGGCAGTCCACGCTTCCTCCAGCAGCATTCCCGGCTGCAGAGGTCCTCACTCCCGTCCCTTCAGGCCATCTCCGCACAGCCAACAGAAGTCCTTTCCCCAGGTCCACTCTCCTAACCCCACACTTCAGCACCTAGGCCCTACCAGCATTGGCAGACACCCATCTCAGGCTGGGGCGTGCAGGGCTGTGGCCCAGACCATCTGTGCAAGTCTTGCTCTGTCCTGCCTGCCACAGACGGGCCACTGCACTTTCTTCTGATAGCCCCTGAAGCCCCCCCTCTATTTCAGCGTATTTTGCCACTAGTGGGGGACCTCCCTGGGTGCAGCTCCCCAGGCCTACTCCTCTCCTCTCCTTCACCTCCCCACCAGGGGTGCAGGTCCCAACCCATTTCCTCTTTTCTTTTTCTTCCCTTTCTCTCTTTTGTTCTACCCAGTTATGCAGGGATCTTTTCTTGTCCTTTTAGGTGTCCAAGGTCCTCTGCTAGTGTTCAGCAGGTGCTCTGTGTGAATTGTTCCACTTGTAGATGTATTCTTGATGTGGGGAGAAGTGGAGAGATGTGGGGACTTGTGGGAAGAAGTGAACCCCAAGTCTTCCTATTCCACCATCTTGACCTCGACTTGGTCTCAGCATTTTTGAGGAACAGAGATAAGGCCAGTGTGGGAGGAGTTGAGCCTTCAAGGTAGGAGAGCAAAGCAATGGGCACGACTGTATAGACACTGTCAGCTCACATAACGCCCTGTGTGTGGTGGGAACAGCTGGGTTTTATCCTAACTGCCATGGAAAGTCACTGAAGGATTTTAATCTGGGAAGTGACCTGACGTGATTTATATTTTTTCAAGATCACTTTGTGGAGAAGAGATTGTTGGGGCATGAGGATGCAAGCACAATAGTCAGTTACAAGGCTCATGCTTCAGTCCAAATGAGAAATGATGGTAGTTTGAGCACAGCAGACACAAAAGTTTGTGGACAGATTTAGAATTTATTTTGGTGAGAGAACCAACTGCACTTATTAATAGATGGGATGTAGGGCGTATGGGAAAAAAGAAGCAAACAAGACTGATGATTTGTAGGCAATTATGTGGATAAATTTCAGAACATGGCTATCATCTGTCTATTTATGATGATACTCGTCATGGCACTTGAAAAGATCATCCATGGAGAAAAGAGGAAAAGTGAATTGCTTGAGGATTAATTCGGGGGCACTCCATGTTTAGGGGTTGAGCAGAGAAGGAGCTGGCAAAGGACACTGTGGAGGAGCAACCATTGGGGAGGAAAAGCAGGTAAGTGTGGTGCCGCAGGTGCTAAAGAAGACAGGTGCAAGAGCAAAAGAGTAGTCAGCTGAAGCAACTGTGGTGTGAGGTTGATGAAGACAGAGAAGGACCATTGGATTTGGTTGCTATGAAGGCCGTGGGTAACCTTGACCTCCTAGGCTTTAATAGGAAGGAATGGATGAAAGCCCCGATACACACGCTCACAAAGACCATCCAGCCTACCTGAACTCCCTATCTTTGGCTCTCCAGAAAAACCACACCCTTTGGACTTGCAGACCTGGGTTTGCACCCTGGCTCTTCCACTTACTACCCATATGAACTTGGGCAACTTAGCAATCCTTTCTGAGCGTTAGTTGCCTCTTCTGTAAAATGGGAATAATTACATCTTATGGCATTGTCATGTTTGTTATGGGATGTCATATATAAAAGCATTAGGCTCTGGAAAGCAGTAGGTGCTCAAGAGGTGGTAACTATTATTCTTACCATCATTTTCTCTCCTATGTTGCTTGTTCAGTGCATTCTAGGCAGGCAAGCTCCCCTCGTCTCTGTGTAACTGGCACTTCTGCTTGACAAGCCCAAGCACAGAATCACTTTGCCTAACACAGTACCTAACGTGAACTACAAGCTCAATTAAATGTTTGTGATAATGGCAACTGAATAAGAAATATTTGCAGCATGTCCACAGAAACCCTTAGAGGATTAAAGCAGAGAGTACAGTCATCAGACCCTTCCTTTTCTACAAGGACCCCCAAGGTGCGTATTGTTCCCGAATTAATGGAGGGCTGAGATTAGGCTCCTTTTCCCATTATTAAAGAGCAGGATGCCTTTCTTAAAACTTACCCAGGAATTAATCACTGAGCATTTTCTATTGTTGATATCACTACTCTCTAAAGTAGAAATGTCACTCAGAGAAAATCAGACATTCAGATAATTCAAAGTTTTATTGAGTATGCTTTACAAATGGGCATTTGATTGTCATATCCAAGTACTCACTACAAATCAGAAAAACAAATCTTACTTTTAAAACTTAAAGCAACCTTGCTGCTCCTAAAACCTTAAAGAAAAGTCTTAAGTTTGTTTCTTCCAGTACTTGTTAATTTCATTCAGTGACACCCTTTTTAGACCACCTCCTTTTTAAATTCTATTTATTTATTTATTTTTGGCCATGCCCTGTGGCATATGGTATCTTAGTCCCCAACCAGGGATCGAACCCGCACCCCCTGCGCTGGAAGTGCAGAGCCTTAACCACAGGACCACCAGGGAAGTCGAGACCATCTCCTTTTCAGAAAGAACCTAAGATACTGTTTTTTCTCCCAGCTCCTCTCATTACAAAGCTTCATCTTCACCACCACAGTGAGGATAACTGGAAAGAACATCAGACTTCATACCAGAAAATCTTTTCAAATTCAGACAGTGACTCTTCCTATGCATTAGAGTAAATCAACACGTCTCTAACCTTGGTTTCCTCATCTGCAAAATGAGGATCACAACACTTATCTTACAGGATTATTTTGAAAACTAAAGAAGTAAAATATGCAGGTATAATTTATAAGTTATAAAACACCATCAAAATGTGTCCTAGCATTATTACTCATGTATGAAGATGGATCATTCATTTTTCAATGAATATTTATTGGCCATTACCATGTGGCAGACATTTTGCTAAGCTGTACGATACACATCAAAAATATATATATGTCATTGGTCCTAAGGAGCCAATTATATACGTATATCATTCCAGTGGGGAAGAATCATGCTCTGGGTGGAGAGAAACATGCTCTGGTGTGGCCATGGGTGCTAGGGAGCCAGAGAGGACACTCAGACAGGGGTGTGGAAAGTGAGGGCATTCAGAGGACTTCCTGAGGGAGTGAAACTGGAACTGTCTCACTGCAGATCCAAAAGCAAGACATCAAACTCGAGTCACGCCTCTGTGAGGTGAGCCACACAATCCACAGTTCTGGGCTCCCAGCCAGTTCAAAGGTAACACAGCCCACTAAGGCAGAATTTCTCAACCTCAGTGTCACTGATAATTCTGTTCTTCTGGATAATTCTGTGTTTCGGGGGTGCTATCCTGTGCATATCATAGAATGTTCAGCAGCATCCCTGACCTCTATCTACTAGATGCCAGTACAACCCCCTACCCTCAGCTTTGATGGACATTTTAACTGCCAAATGGTCCCTGAAGGGCAAGATTGCCTACAGTTGAGAAATACAGCCTTAACATAATAGAAAACCAACACAGGTGATTCTAGAAGGAATGCATTTCATACAGTCGGTGCTTAGACTTATACTAGTTAGTGCTCAACGAATATTGAATGAATGAATGAGCCACCCAGAGCCCATTTGACCTTTTGGATCTCATGTAGAAGAGCTCTGAGCTAGTAATTAAGTTCTAAGGTGCCGAGTGAGAGGTAACAGTAACACCACGTCCATTTATACTGCGCTCTGTGCAAGTAGTATAATCTGGGGCAAGTAGTTCAATTTCCCTGAGTCTCTCAGGCTCTTCAGTTCCTAAAAGGGGATATTAATCTTATCTTGCAAGGTTGTTGGGAGAATTACATGAGATAATTGATGAAAACATAAAGCATTAGAGGTTTAGGAACTCACTCCTTTGGTGCAGTTGACAAGAGGAATCTTAGCAGGATGCTCTCCCAGCTCCTGCCACTAAGCTTTACCCTTAAAAAGGACTAGAGTAGTTTGAGCATATGCTTTTTTTGTTGTAAACGTGGAGAATGCTGAGCACGGCACCAGGAACTGACACATCAGCTATCCAATTCATTGCTCACAAGCAACCAGGTTAGTCAAGAGGCCCAGGGAATTCCCTGGTGGTCCAGTGGTTAGGACTCCGTGCTTCCACTACAGGGGGCATGGCTTCAGTCAGTTCCTGGTGGGGGAACTAAGATCCCACACGCCACGTGGTGTGGCCAAAAAAAAAAAAAATGTCAAGAGGCTCAAAGAGTTGTGACTCGCCCAGGATTCCACAGCAAAAAAGTACTTCCCTGAATTCAAAAGGCACTAGGGCTGGCCAGCCTGCTCACCACCACCACCTCCATCACACCTAGGCTTATTTAGATGTGAGGTTTTGGAAAATGCTTTGTGTATTCTGTGTTCTGTAGTTTCCTATAGACATACATGACCAGATCGGGAAATTTCTCCTGAAAATACTGGGAAGGTTCTCCAATTCTTGACTTCATCCTGAAATGAAACATAAATATTTTGATATGCTTGCCCCAAACTCTGCATCCCCCCTTTATAGCATATGGCCCTGGAAATCTTTTTTTTGCTCCCCTGGTTTCTATAGCAGAATAAATGAGGACTTTGGAATCTGACAGAGCAAGATTCATCTCCTGACTCTTCAACTAATGGACTAAACTTTGGCAACTTAAGTTTTATGAACCTCAGTTTTATTATCCATAAAATGTACATAATACAATCCCACAGTCCCTTATCTACAATGCTGAAATCCAAAAAAGCCCTCAAAACTTCAAGTTTTTTGTGAGCTTACAGCTAAGAATTTTGGTAGCAAAAGCTAATTGGATTAACACGGGGCTACTCTTCTAATGCTACATTTGCTTTACCCAGCCACGCAGTCCCCTGTATTTCTTCACACAAGAATTGCTAGCCTACTGTTCAAGGGGGCTCAGCAAAAATTGAAAAGGAAGAGGAGAAGCTGCAGGGCATGTCCACTGTTGACTGTAAGACCCTTGTGATGGCCCTTTTCCAAACAGAAGGAGGAATGACTTTCATCAAAATAAATTTTCTTCTTTCCTTCAAATAGCAGATATAAATTTAGAACTGGAATTTTTAAATTATTCTCATCCCATACATGACTTCTCATACATGACTTACATTTTATTCTTGTCTTCATTAATGTGCTCTCCCAAATTCCGGATGAACTTCAGCAGGTCACCCACAGTGTCCTGATAAACATTGCCATTTTTATAAAACTCATTCATTTTTTCCATCACAAATTTGTCAATCTAAAAAAAATTACACAAAAATGTGGTAGCAACACAAAATAAATCCTGAATGTTAATACAAAAAGGCAGAATACAAATTTGAATATATGCCAAAATTTCCACTAATTAATAAAGCAAATTAATACAAAGAAAAGAATGGAAGTAAGCACCATACACCACAACGCTAACTGTAGTTGTGTTTGGATGTGGAATTATAAATAACTTTAAATTCGTGTATCTATTTTCCAAGAGAATTGTTTTCATAGAAATTAACTACATTAAAACATGGTTTAGGAAATCGTTGGCTACTATACGAGGAAATTTGCTCACTATACTCTGCAGTAGCACTATCCTTGTGGCCACCCTTCCAAATTCATACTTGATTACATCTTCTTCTTCAAGAGGGTTGTCCTGACTGAAACCAGGCGTTGCAGCCATTGCCATAGTGAGTGTGGTGGTTCTTTGTTTTCTTTTGTTTGTAATTATGTTTCCAAAGGTTACATGTTTCTCCTTGTCCCTAGGTGTCCCAGGGCAGCTGCTCTCAATAATGCCTTCCTGGGCTTCCCTGGTGGCGCAGTGGTTGAGAGTCCGCCTGCCGATGCGGGGGACATGGGTTCATGCCCCGGTCCGGGAAGATCCCACATGCCGCGGAGCGGCTGGGCCCGTGAGCCATGGCCGCTGAGCCTGCGCATCCGGAGCCTGTGCTCGGCAACGGGAGAGGCCACAACAGTGAGAGGCCCGCGTACCACAAAAATAAATAAATAAATGAATAAAAATAATAATGCCTTCCTCTTGTAGATGGCTCTGATAGGTAGAAAGAGTCTGGAGTAAGAGAATAAGATGCAACAACCATGAAGCCAGAGGGTCCCTTAGGAAGACTAACTGGTGACTAGAAGCCTGCCTGGGGGTACTATGTGTGGAGCACATGTGAGAAATGCTGAGCATGTATGTGTGCGAGGAGAGGCAGCCATATGAAGAAGGTGGAGTCCACACTGGAAAACTGGTTGCACGCCCAGGAAAATGGGCAAGTCACCAAAATCAACAGGACAACAAAGCTGAAAATGAAAACGAAAAGAAAAGACTTGAAGTCAATCAAAATTCAACATATGTCAATGAAGTTTCAGGGAAAGAACCAATGAACTGAGAGACAAAAGAACAGAATTCTCTTCCCAGCTCTGCCAACCTCTGGCTTTCCAGCCCTGAGTATTTGGGGTTCCACCTCTGAGCCTCAACTTCCTTGGCAATTAAATGATTTGGTGGACTTGACGGCATCATAACATTGTGCAGTGAGCCACTTTAGTGCGTGGCCTTTTTTTTTTCCCATTTTTTTATTGAAATATAGTTGATTTACAATGTTGTAATTTCTGGTACAGCAAAGTGATTCAGTTATACATATATATACATATTCTTTTTCACATCCTTTTCCATTATGGTTTATTAGAGGGTATTGAATATAGTTCCCTGTGCTATGCAGTAGGATCTTGTTGATTAAATACGTTTTTATATTTTTATTTTTAACCAGTTTTAAATGTTTCTCTAGGGGAATTGGCACATTTAATATTTGGTCTCATTTGTATTATCTTTTTTTCTGTATCTCTATTTTCCTATTCGCTTTTCAATTCTGTACCTTCTATTACAGTAGATTGGGTATCCTTTTTGTCATTTGAAGTACAATCAGAATAAAATCTTACGTAAATTATCTGAGGATAAAAAAGTAGTTCTACCATTATTTTTCATGTTTATAAATAAAACTGAGGCTCCTTTCTCTGAATGATAGAGTCTTTGGGTTCAGCCCCATTTTCTCCAACCCCTTTGTCTCCCAGGTTCCTCGTTGTTGTATCTCGTTCTCTGGAAACACTTTTTAAAATTACATTTTTGCACCTTAGAACCTGCCTGTATCATCACATCTGATGACTGATAACGTTCCATCACCTCCATAACCTTTATCTCTCTAGTGATATTTAGCACTCTTCTTTATTTGTACTTTCCTCTTCATTTCAATTCTGTCCTTCCTTCTTATGCCTCTGGACCTTTGGGCTTTGATTGATAATTTACCCAACACCACTGCATTTTCTCAAACCTGCTTCTGCTTGCAAACAGAAAGTAAAGGCCAGATAATTAACCTTCAAGGAACGACTTTCCTATATGGTCTGAAAATAATGCTCCATTTAACACTGAGTGGAGAGTGAGAAAAGAAGGGAAGCAATAGCTTTCATCACCTGCTTCTTCTGTGCTTTGTGCTCTATACTTCTCTTATTTCTACTTTTGCAACCACTTTTATTAGCACTTCAGTCTTGAGGTTGGATTTCTCCTTTCTGTTGCCTGTAGTACTGTTTCTCTGTCTCAGACATTAAAAAGAAAAAGAAAATGACAATCTCTATCAGCTACAGGTTAGCACATGGCCTTTAAGCCAGAGTGCCCAGCTTCAAATCCTGCTGCACCCTTTACTGATTCTGTGCCTTTGAAACAAATCACTTGTCTGTGCCTCAGTTTGCCCACCTGCAAGATGGAGCTAATTGCCTCAGAGGCTGTTGTAAAGATTAACTGTGGTTACTCATGGAAAGTCCTGAGAACTACAGCTGCCATATAGTTAGCACTATGTGATCGTTCGCTATTACTATCATCTGCTCTTGTTTCAAATGTCTTTGTTTCTACAAGTTTAATTTTTAGCTGAACTTTTATAGACATTCATTTAGCAAAGAGTCATGGCACACCTACTCCATGCCAAGAATACAATGACAGACAAGACAACAGATGGTCTCTGCCCTCGTGGAACTTACTGTGTAGCAAGAAAGAGAGACGTTAAGCCAGCAATTATGAGTGTGATATGTGGTCTAGAGGCAAGCAAGGGAAGGAAAGCAAAATGAGACACAGAAATGAAGAGGTTTGGAAGAAGCAAGAGTCCTACATCAGGCTTAAGATACAGAAGCTGCTGGTCTCACTCAAAGACTTGAGAGTTATGGATTTTCCCATAATGCTTTGTCCATGTCTCTGGGGTACCCAGCATGTATCCCACAGCCATCATTCTGTGGGTCTCTCCGCCCCACATGGATGCTGTACTCTGTTTTGTATATCTCTGACCTTGCATGGGCCTAACACATACTGGTACTTGATAGATGTCTGCTCATTAATAATAACGAAAGTTCTGATAGTACTGACTAGGCTGAAATGGTGATTAATTTTTATGTTCCACTACATTGAGTGGACCTTCTCTGGAAGAGGAGGAATTTGAAAGATCATCTTTTTTTCTTTTTTTTTTTTTTTCATTTTCTGTTCTCTCATACAGAAAATAGGTGCGTATATGGATGCTCAGGCTGGGCTATTCATGGACAGCAGAGGCAGCCAGTCTCCCTGGATGGAAATGCCCCATGGGGGAGTACCTCCTTTGGGCTAAACTCTATTTAATCAGCTGCTCTTGTCACAGTGGAAATAGAATTATTAGTCAGACCTCGCTCAGAAAACAAGGCTTGAGAGAAAGAGTCACAGAAAAGAAAAAGGCTCTTGGGCTGTGACAAGGCCATCCTAAACAGGAGCCTGGATGAGTCTCTCAGGAGGGCCTGGCCTGGAGCAGAGACTCAAAAGGGCAGAGGGGACCTGGGATGGGAGGAGGGAAAGGAAAATCCCCTTTCTCACCACTTGGTTGGGCCAGGCCCATAGTATAAAAAAGTTAGGAAAACCAACGTAACACATGACACAGATTCTTATTTCTGGAATAACTCCCAGACCGTAGGAGTTGTTCATACCTTAGTTGTCCACTGGGCAAAACTTGTGGAAAGTTCAGATGTTTCAGGTTGCAGACGCTGGAGGATCTCGCCATTAGCCTTTCTCTTTTTGATGTCAGATTCATTTCCCACATTCCTAAGGGTCCTGTAGCGGCTGAGAATGATAGAATCATCACGGTTGTTCCATCCTTCCCACTCTTTACAGAACTATTAGATTTTGGCTTTTGATAAGAGTAGTAAAAGCATGTCTCTCAAATCTGCATAAGGGGAGAGCTCTCTCTCTCTCTGTTTTCCCTCATCCTTTTTCTATTTTTCAATGGAGAAAACCAGATCCAGAGACGTTAAGTCACTGCTCCAATGACAGCCAGCCAGGAAATGCCAAGCTGAGAGAAAAGCCTGCGTCTGCTGATTCCCAGCCTGACTCCTGCCCACCTCACCATGATGGTTAATTTTATGTGTTAATTTCACTGACCACACAGGGCCCAGATTAAATATTATTCTGGGTGTGTCTGTGAGGATGTTTCCGAGGAGATTAGCATTTGAACCAGTGGATTCAGTAAAGTAGGCGGCCCTCCCCAATGTAAGTGGGCATCATCGAATCTATGGAGGGCCTGAATAGAACGAAAGGGGAAATTCGCCCCTCTCTGCCTGATTGCTTCAGCTGGGACATGGCTCTTCTCTTGCCCTCAGCTCTCCTAGTTCTCAGGCCTTCAGACCCTTACTGGAATCTACATCTTCAGCTCCCCTGGTTCCCAGACCTTTGGATTCAGATTAAGTTACACCATTGGCTTTCCTGGGTCACCAGCTTGAAGATGGCAAATAGTGGAACTTCTCAGCCCCAATATTGCATGAGGCATTTCCTTATTTTGTATATATATAAAGAGCCCTGACTAATACACTCACTGTCTCTGTCCTGGAGGCCTGTAATATACACTCAGTTTTCCTTACCTCGCCCAACTCCAAAAGAAAGGATGACCCAGCAGGCCACTCAGATGGGCCTTCACGTTGTCCTCAGGGAAGAACAGGTGATGAATGAGGTCCCGAGTTTCCTCATCTGGAGAACGTTGAATCAACTCTTCAGTTCTTAGATCCTTCAGCCTCTCAAAAGGAATGTCTCCCTGCTTTACCACATACAGGACCAGCCGTCCCAGGGCCTACACAAAAGCCATAAATCAAGCTAAGAGTGCTTATGAATTATCACTCTATTTGGGGAACTTTGGAGGGTGTGGCGCAGGCTATGAGCAAATGGAAAACGGGTAGAATCTCTAGGAGATTCCACAGCCTGGTCAGGGAGAGAAGGCATGGGCTTGTGCATAGAGAACTCTTCAAGGTAGTATAGTTTAGTATACTCCCTCTTCAAGGTAGTATAGTTTATAGGTTTAGGTTTATAAGGAACAAAAGATAATCCCAGGCCAGAGTTGTCAGGGCAGACTGCTTAGAGGAAGAGGAATTTGAGCTAGACTTCAAAGTACGGATAGAATTTAGATAAACAGGGGAAAGGGAGAAGGTTTTAAACAAGGGGGATGCTCAGAGTCTGGCTGGGAACTGGGACTTTGGGTCAGGCCTATGTCAGGCCACAGAGAAAGGAGCCAGACCAGGTCCCGCAGAATAGAGTGAAGGCCCCAGGAGTCAGGGCACAGCAGGGAGGAAGGACCAGGAAGGAGGCCAGCATAGAAACTGCACTGGGAAGGACACTAGTCAGGGAAGGAGCTAAAATCTGGAGCCACTGAACCAGAAAGGCCAGGTATGGATGGAGAGTTCTTGTCTATTGGGTTGGAAGTTCAGCACCCTGGAGAACTCCAGGCGAGAGCTGCCCTGGCAAGCTCAGAATCTATCTGGGAGCTGTGGTCTGCAGAGGCTACGTCTCTGTTCTGTCTCCTCTCTGGAGAAACAGTTCTTTCAGGATCTTAAGCTTTGGGGCTAAGTTTAGTCTCTTTCGAGTTGCGGATCGATCCCATCCCTCCGCTGTGCTTCAGAGGGCCTTAGTCGCTGGCCCTCCTAGGAGTTTGGCATACGTGTTTGAATAGAGTGGGAAAAGAAATCTCATTTACTTTGTCTTTAGGCAGAAAATACCTCCTACAGGAATTGTGGAATTATTTTGGAGAAAATCTCCTGGCGGTAATTCTGGAAGAAGTGTGGCATGCTCAGTGTATTTACTATTCAGCCTGTGGGGTCAGAGAGAGATCTAAAGAGATAGAGAAAGGGGCCACGGCGATGGCCAACCCCACACCCACTTGGCTGTCTGCAAGGGAGTGAAGGCAATGAGTACCAGGGAAATGCCTTGAAATGTCTTTCCTTCTGGTTGAAATAGGAACATCCTCTAACTGGCCACAGGGAGTAAGGTAATGAACAAAGAAGGAAGCAGAAAGATGGAAAAATAAATTGTTTGTAGAAATTACCTCTAGATCTCTCTCAATTTCCTGTGGATCTCCAGTCCACTTGATGCTTTTATCGAAATCTGCCAGCCAAGCACCATTCTTGGAATCTAAGGGATAGTTTGTAGAGATGCATTGAAAATCCTCATTCTCCATGCTGTAATTAATTGAAATAAGTCTGGAACACAATGTACAATCTATCATCTCTGAGGAAGACAATGATAAGCTCATATCTGCTTTGTTGTTTGCTTCTCAAAACACCGTCACGTGCACTGTGTCGTTTGATCTCTTAGGTATCTGCCAAGAGCAGGACTTACATTTTATTTGTTCCAAGCCAAGGGGTGGGGAAGCATGAGGATAAGAATAACCAGCTCCCCAGTCATGCAACTCCTGGGGTCAAAGAGCACAGATTTGTAAAGAAGCTGCTGGCAGGAGTTAAGGTTACATCCTATAGCTAAAGAACAACTAAACAACAAGGGTCCAAATCCAAGACCACCTTAAGCATAGCATTCCACCAAATCAAGCCCACTAGTTACTGCCCACTAAGACGTTGTAATCTGTTACCACGAATAAGCCATGTGCTTGTAATGAGTCACTGCCTCCTTGCCCCCTTCAGAATCTTCCTCCCTTAAAGGAAGCCACTAAGTCTTCAGAAAGAGGGATGCATGGATGAGAGAGGTCAGGAACAAAATGAAAGGTGGGTGAGTCAGTAATTTGTCCTCGAAGAGGTGCCTTAAAGGAGTCTGAGAGGAAGGTTGGGTAACCCCACATAGGATGATGGCCACTACAACTTTGTGCTTCTCAAACTCCTTTCATTATGAACTTAGACATCAGAGTTGTGAGGAAACTCAGAGTCTAACAAAAAGGAACCCATTAAATCATTCAACAAATGTTTAGTGAGGGGAAAAAAATGATGGTGAGGAAGGAGAACACAGTCCTGGCCCTACAGAGTTTAGAGTCTCTGGGCAAGGAGACCAATACTAAAGGAGGGTAAACATTAAATTAATTGCAATTTTGACAATGCTAGCCCAAAGTGCAGGATGTCCTAAAAGTGTATCACAAGAAGAGCTACATGGCTGGGCGACGGGGGTGGGGGGGGGTTGTGGTGCAGGGAGGGTGGAGAAGTTTTCCTTAAGGAAGAGATGCCTAGGGAATCCCCTGCTGGTTCAGTGGTTAGGACTCCGAACTTCCACTGCAGGGGGCATGGGATCAATCTCTAGTTGAGGAAATAAGATCCCACATGCCGCATGGTGCAGCCAAAAAAAAAAAAAAAAAAAAAAAAAACAGAGGAAGAGACACCTAGATAGAAAAGATCAGAAAGTAGAATTTGGGTAGGTGAGTGGATGGGGAACAGAAGGAAGAGAGAATTCCAGATAGGAATGCGTGGAGAATTCCACTCTGGCAGAAGGAAGGCCCAAGTGTGCACTTGGGGAGGAGGGACAGAGTCAGAAAGTTGCTTGTGATGAGGTTGAAGGGGCAGATGGGGTGCAGATCATAACCACAGACCACTTTCAATTATGTGAAGTGATAATTTCCCTTCACTTATTTAAGCCACTTGGAGTCGAGTTTTCTGCTACTGAAATTTGAAAGTACCTAATGGAATACCTCACATCTCTTCTAACATTTGATTTGTTTATTACACGCCCCAATTTTTTATTTTTAGTTTCAACAGACATTGTTAAAGTGCTATAAAAAGTTTTAATGCAGGCTTCCCTGGTGGCGCAGTGGTTGAGAGTCCACCTGCCGACGCAGGGGACACAGGTTCGTGCCCCGGTCCGGGAAGATCCCACATGCCGCGGCGCGGCTGGGCCCGTGAGCCATGACCGCTGAGCCTGCGCGTCTGGAGCCTGTGCTCCGCGACGGGAGAGGCCACAACAGTGAGAGGCCCGCGTACCGCAAAAAAAAAAAAAAAAAAAAAAAAGTTTTAATACTTACGCTCAGTTTCTGTACTACAGTGTAGAGAGGGAATTTGGCCCTGCTGACACCTGATTTGGCGCCAGTGGAACTGGTTTCATACTTCTGGCCTCCAGAACTGCGGGAGATTAAATTCCTGTTGTTTTAAGCCACCAGGTTTGTGACAATTTCTTTTAACAGCCATGGAAACTTACACATTTGGTTAGCTATGTTTCTTTGGGTGTAAGTTCTTCTGTTTCATGCCTCTCTTTCACAGTATTGGCACCTCTCCAATATCTTAAGTGATTTTCGACTGTAAGCCTTACTTTGCGGTTGGGACTCCCTGACGTCCTGCGAGTTGCTTCTGTTAACGCCACCCAATATAGTGGAGGGATGGAAGCAGTCGTCAGAGCTTCTGCTTTGCGTTTTATTCAGTGAAGCTCTGGGGTAAGCAGGACATGCCACTTAGTAGCTGCTTTGGCAGAAATCTTGCATGTTTGACTGCTCTTTGTTTCTCTTGATATCACCAATGACCCAGTGTCTCAAGCAGTCCCCCGGTCTGCAGAAGAAAGGTCTGTCATAGATGCTTGGTCCCTGGGGAAGAGGGGAAGCCCAGGGTTTGATCTTCCTAGTGTCGACTGATGCAGCAATCTGCCTGCTAGCTGGTCCTTGGTCCTCTCCTGCTTCTGGCTTCCATCACTTTGGAGTGGCACTTTTCTACACTGTTCCTACATTCATGAGTGATGTTTCTCTGTGGCTTCTTGCATTTGTCCTGGGCTCCTGTATTATTCTTCAATCGCATCCTATCTATGTTTAGTCTCTCCATGATTCTTCAAGGATTTTGTCCTCTAGGAATTCTTTTTTTAATGTTGATCTCAGTTATGAATTCATTTAAAAATCTTTTCCCATCATTTGAGGGAGTTAATACAGGGAAGAGTCTGCAGTATGTGCTTGGTTCGCCACCTTGAGGCAGAAATATAATCGGTTCTTTACTGTTCAAGCTTAAGAATGGAAGAAGTGGTGCTAGAAATTTCAAAGAATAGGTAGTCACAAATTATTTTTCTTTAGAACGTGATGTGTGACCCTCTTGCATCAAGATCAGCAGGTAAACTTGGGAAGGACCTCACTTTTGGCTGAACCTCAAAGACTCTTCCTTACTGGGTAGAGTTGCACATATTTCTGGCCCTTGTCAGTCTCCCCAGCGAAGTTGCTTAAATCCAGGAAGCAGTGCCACAAGCACCTGTCCTCAAACTAAAACCAGATCTTACATCTACCTATTTCTCTCTTCCAGGACCTTAAGTACTGTTCTCTGACTCTCAGTACCCACCTCTTCTTTTTACCCTGGTCCCTTACACCAAGCTTAAATGTCAGTGCATATCTGTAGGTTAGGTATCTGCTTCTGCTTAGCCCTCTAGACAAGTACCTGGCCTTTGTTGGGCACCTACAATGTACAGATGACTTGTCCATTTGACATACTGCACTTAGACCTCATAACAACCTTATGAAGGAGGTATTATCAGTCTCAAGTGAGGAAACCAATGCTCACAGAATTAAGTGACTTGCTTGAGGTTACAAAGTGGTGGGACAAGGCTGCAAGGCTCCTTAAATATGGCTGAAGCCAAGGCTCTTTTTACTGTATCCCCTTGTCCCCTGGGACTTTACACTCAGCTCTGCTTGTTTTTTCTTTTTTTTTTGAAGTTTTGAATTTTATTTTATTTATTTATTTTTCATACAGCAGGTTCTTATTAGTTATCTATTTTATACATATTAGTGTATATATGTCAATCCCAGTCTCCCAATTCATCTCACCGCCCCCCCCCCCACTTTCCCCCCCTTGGGGTCCATACATTTGTTCCCTACTCTGCTTCGTTTTTTTTGTTTTTTTGTTTGTTTGTTTGGCTGCGTTGGGTCTTCGTTGCTGTGCAGGTTTTCTCTAGTTGCAGTGAGCAGGGGCTACTCTTCGTTGCAGTGTGCAGGTTTCTCATTGCGGTGGCTTCTTTTGTTGTGGAGCATGGGCTCTAGGTGCGTAGTTGTGGCTCACGGGCTCAGTAGTTGTGGCTCGCGGGCTCAGTAGTTGTGGCACACAGGATTAGTTACTCTGTGGCATGTGGGATCTTCCCAGACCAGGGCTCGAACCCGTGTCCCCTGCATTGGCAGGCAGATTCTTAACCACTGCGCCACCAGGGAAGCCCTCAGCTCTGCTTGTATCCTTGAATGTTGCTTTAGTTTATTTGGTTTTGGCTTGCAGCAGTGGACACTGACTTGTTCGGCCTGCTTGCAGTATGTTTCACTGTGTCACATCTTAACCTGGATCCCAATTTTAACCTCAGTTTTGCAATTAAGTTTCACTGTAACTGCCACCTTCTCTGAAGGAACACCCTTTCTAGGTTCCCTGACTTGCAGACTACTCCAAGAATTCAAACTTCTGGAGCTGGCTCCATCCAAGACCTACCTTCATATTTGTATTTGCCAAGGGCAATATAAGGTTAGCCTGCTATTCCATTGGTATCCTTGACCTCCACGTGGAATACGAGTTATACCTGGTAGCAGGAGAGGTTGCACTGTAACTGTGGATTTGTTACATTAATCCTCAAACTGAACAACCCACACTGACTCTAGTTCTTCCCTGTTCTGCCATGAAAATCCTTTCCTCTCGTAACTAAAGACCCTACGTTTCTAAGAGAACACTGGGGACTTACCTATTAACATGTTTTGTGGCTGCAGATCCTGGTGAGTGTATCCAGACAGGTGTAGTTCCTCAACAGCCTTAAATAGAGATGAGAGGACATTTCGAGCAAACTCATCTTCCTTGTTTTGCCCAGCCTCCCCTCTGTGGTCGGCCAAGTGCTTCTCCAGTGTGTGTTCACACAGGGCGAGGCACACGTACAGAGAGCCCTTGTAGTTCTCACTGCCATAGAATGTCACATTACTGTTGGTTCGGTTGCTCTGCAACAAGGAGACTTCATTTTGTCCACGTGTGCTGCCTTCATAGAATAGCTTCACAGCTACCTCTTGGTCTTCATAGAACCCCAGGTAGATGCCCCCTTCAGAAGTGTCAGCAATTTTATATTCTTCATCCATAAAGATCTTAAGTTTACCAATCATAGGGCGGTATATCCTGTGGAGATGTTTCAGGGCTTCCCCCCAACGTGAGCTCTGCGGCTTCCAGTCTTGAGCAGGAGGGTGAAAATCTTCTATGGCTCCATGCTGGCAAAGAAACTTTGCCAGGTCATGGTCATAATTGCGCCTTGCTATGGCAAGAAGGTCTCCACAATCTGTTCTGGCTCCTTTGTGGCACAGCAACTGGGCGATTTCCTTCAGCTTGAGTTCGACAGCAAGATACAGTGCTGTTTTGCCCTCATTGTCTGTGTCATTGATCTCTATATGTTTTTGTTCCAGAAGCATCTGCACCAAACCCAGGTTCTTCTTTTCCACTGCCAGGATCAGGGGCGTCTTCCTTCCTTGCCCCCTCACACTGACATCAACCTTACAGTCCAGCAGAAGGCGAGTAATGGCCTTCACCTTCTCATCATCAGAGTTCATAAGAGCATAGGTCAAAGCATTTCTGCCCATATTGTCTCGGGCATTGACATCTGCCCCCATCTCGTGAAGGAGGATCCTCACGACATCTACATGCCCTTCTTCAGCAGCATCCATGAGAGCAGTGGCCCCTCCTTTCCTAATCTTCTCTTGATCCTGCTTTGTCTTTCGATGCAAATTCACCTTTGCTCCATTGTTATACAGGAACCTTAAGGCTTCGACTCTACCATACCCAGAGGCTTCCATGAAAGCTGTGAAGCCATGAACATCACACTCGTTGACATCTGCTACTTTTGGAAGTAAAAGTTGGAGCACCTTCACATTTCCAGCGATGCCAGCAAGTATGAAGGGAGTGGCTCCATTCCTCTTCCGCAGACAAGGCTCAGCACCATGATTAAGCAGAAGATTCACAATGTCCTCGTTGCCACTTTGCACTGCATTATGCAAAGGTGACCAGCCCCATTCTTCATCCTGGAAATTGACATCAGCCCCTTTTTTTAGCAATTGCTGGATCCACTCAATGTCTTCCTTTTTAGTAGCTTTAATCAACAATTTATTGTCTTCCACTGAAGCCCTCCCATTAGTAGCGGGTGTGGGTCTTTCCTGAGGATTGTTAGGGCTCTTGGTCTCCATGATGGTAAATACCACTGGTTACAAATTTTTTGCCTTTTTTTCAAGAAAATGAAAAACTTATCTCCTTGGGATTTGATCAAAGAAACGTGGAACTCTTAGAAAATCCTGTCAGGGTCAATCAGAATTATCTGGCTACAGACCACCAGTAACAGGAAGGACAATACTCTTGAAGTCTTCTGACTTTCCACCTGGAGATGAGAGAGGAACTTTATAATTTTATAATAGTGAGAAAACATTTAGACTTCCCTGGTGGTGCAGTGGTTAAGAATCTGCCTGCCAATGCAGGGGACACGGGTTTGAGCCCTGGTCTGGGAAGATCCCACATGCCGTGGAGCAACTAAGCTCGTGAGCCACAACTACTGAGCCCATGTGCCACAACTACTGAAGCCCACACACCTAGAGCCCATACTCCACAACAAGAGAAGCCACCACAATGAGAAGACTGTGCACCGCAACAAAAAGTAGCCCCTGCTCGCAGCAACTAGAGGAAGCCTGAACGCAGCAACGAAGACCCAATGCAGCCAAAAATAAATAAATTTATTAAAAAAAGAAAACATTTGAATTCGAGAAATTAATTTTACTAGCAACTTTTTCAAAATACATCTATTATAGAAATTTTAAATATAGAATATTAAAATATATATAAATTTTAAACAAGAAAATTATTACTTTATTCTCCCACTGCCCAGGAACAGGTATTGTTAATATTTTAGTATAGTTCTATAGATTTTTTAAAAAATAGTTGGGCTCATGCTCTGTAAGTAACTTTGTATCCTGCCTCCTTTCATTTAATGCCTTATTATAAATAATGTCCTATGTTATTACAAGGGTTTTAAAACATTTTGATGGCTATGCAATATGCCATCAGAGAGGTTTTTCAGTTCTCTACTATGGAGCAAATTTTTAAAATAACTTTTAAAACAGAGTTTCAAAATGATTATTTTTTTCACAATTCTAAATAATGTTGGAGCAAATTTAGCTTATTTTAGCTTGTTTTCTTATGATAGATCTTATAATAGATTTCTTATGATAGATTTCAAAGAACTGAATGCCGAGACAAAGGCTATGATTGTTTTTAGGATTCTCAACCTATATTAATACATTTTTTTCCAATGCCATATAAACATACTCTTACTAGAAATAGATGGCCTTTTTAAAAAACCAGAACCCTCATTTAATAAGCAAATATGTGTTTTTCATCAGTTTGTGTTTCTGGTTGAACCTGCTCAGCACAGTCCTGGTTCTTTGCACGTGTGCAGTCCTATTCAAACTAGTGTAGAGTATGGTTAAGAACTCAGACTCCCAACTCAGCAAAATCTAAGTTTGAGCCCCTGATCGTGTAATTCTAGACTCTTACTTCTTAATCGTGTAACCTTAGATTACTGAGTCTCAATTTTCTGTTCCCTCAAATGGGGGCAACAATAAATACAGTCCCCCATAAAAAGTGCATTGAAGTAGGGAGAGGGGGAAATATTAAGCCTTCAATAAATGGTAGAGCTAATTACGTTCGTTTATGAAAACAAAAGTTAACAAGTCCCAGTCTCCTCACCCATGTGCATATACACACTATACAAATAGGGAACCTGGGGGGTCAGTTTAATCCAACTGCCCTTGATCAGCTCTGAGCAATTTAGACCCAATTCAAATAGCAGATGGCAGCAAACTGTTACCTGAATATCTGCATAACTACGTCTGCTGCAAAATTCACAGAGCAACCATTTTTCAGCAATCTCACCCCTCCGACAGTGTCAAAGCCCCTACCTCAGAGGTCTAATCAAATGTGCAGCGGAAGCACAATCACCCGGTAATGAACTCTCTGGACCCAATGTTTGTGTAAACACTTCCGGTGACAGTGAGTGTGAGGCGTGCTGGAATAAAGGACCAGGGAAGGAAAGAAGCTCGAAGAAACCTGGAAGACTCGGGGTTTCTTCGAGCTTCTTTCCTCCTCTGGTCTTTTATTTATTCCAGCCCACCTCCAACTGCTACCTTCAGTGTAATACAATCATTTAAGAATACCACGTCTTGGGGGCTTCCCTGGTGGCGCAGTGGTTGAGAGTCCGCCTGCAGATGCAAGGGATACGGGTTCGTGCCCCGGTCCGGGAGGATCCCGCGTGCCGCGGAGCGGCTGGGCCCGTGAGCCATGGCCATTGGGCCTGCACGTCCGGAGCCTGTGCTCCGCAATGGGAGAGGCCACAGCAGTGAGAGGCCCGTGTACAGCAAAAAAAAAAAAAAAAAAAAAAAGAATACCACATCTTGGACTCCTTTTGAGGAAATGCAAATAAAAATGACGATAATGATAATAAGAGAAACCTCAAGTAAAATATCAGAGTAGAAAATAAAAATAACCCGTCAAAAACACTTTAAGGGAAGAGTCCTGCTTTCAGTTTCATTTTCTCCACATGACAAGATGCGCCTGATAAACGGAGATGACTTGCATAAATAATGTGTGGATTGTGACAGAACCCTGGGAATCTCAGGTGGGCTCAGGCCCAAAGGGCCCCCTGGGGCTGGCCAGCTGGCTCTGTGTGCTCTTTCCTCTCCTCCAGTTCTACACCCACTGTCATCTCCAGTCCCCAAAGCCCAAGGAATCCTTTAAAGAAAACAACTTCTCAAGCTTTCCCAGCTCTCCTCCTTCTGCCCACCTTACCTTCTAAACACAGACGCCTCCTCCTTGGTGATTTCTCTGGCAGCACTTAACCCTCAAAACACTGTAACCAGCAAGGAAACAGTTCCGCCAGGGTCTGGAGCGTCTGGAGCGTCCCGCCCAGCTGGGCGGAGCCTAGAAAGGAGAGTGAAAGGAGGAGGGAGGGGACACTGACCACGCCTACACTCGGCAGAGGTAGCCTGAGCTAGCAGCGCCTTTAAACCTCCTAGAGGAAAGTGGTGGCTCTTTTGGTTTTTAACCTTTTATTTTCTATTGGAGTATAGTTGATTAACAATGTGTTAATTTCAGGTGTACAGCAAAGGGATTCAGTTATACATATACATGTTTTTATTCGGTGGCTCTTAACTGATTGCTGAGGGCTGATTTGATGTCCAAGATCGTGCTGCTCAGCCTTCAGCCTTTCAGGTCACAGCTCCAACCTGACCACGTTGTTCCAAACCCCCTATCTTCTTGAGGGAAATGAATGGTAAATAAACATTTATTGAGCACCGACAGGGAGCCCGGCACTATGTTCATTGCTTCACAAGAGACTCGGACCCAGTCAACCCCTAACAATCCTGATGATGATGAAACTGAGGCTCCAGGAAGCTAGATCAGCCCCAGAGCCCAAGCTCCTTCACTCACCTGGGTGCTCTCAACTCACCGCCCTGAGGCAATGTGGCCTCCTGGAAAGGGCACAAGGCTGGCTGTCTTAAGACCTGGTCCTGCAGCCAGAGCTGTGGCTGTTTTGCTGAGTGACCACAGGCAAGTGGTTGAACAATGTTGGGCCTCATTCTCTCATGTTAATATGATTTTTAAGATTCCTTTCTGCTCTAGAAGTTCTGTTCCTGACCATTTTCCTAGCACTGAGTTGCACGCTGTATACTGAAGGCTACAATGGGAAGTATTCCTGTCCTCAAAGAACAGCCAGTCTTGCTGGGAGACAAACTTCCTAGAGGGTCATGAACAGCGAGCAAGGTGTGGTAACATGTTGGTCACCAGTGGCACGCCATCCAGACTCTCAACCTCTGTTACCCCTTACACCCCAGTGACTCCCAAGCCTCTCTCTCTAGCCCCAGCCTCTCTGCTGAACTTCAGACCCACAAAACTAGAACATGTCCCAAACAGAGATTCTCATCTCTCCCTAAATCTGCTCCTTTCCTTTTTCTCCATCCCCATGAATGGCACCACCTCCTGAATGCCACTCCTCATTCTCATCCCAATCCCAAGTCTCCTACTTTCATCTTCAAGGGGATGACTACCTCAGCCCTTACTATCGCTTACTGGAAGAAACTGATGGCTTGCTTCTCAGCCTCTAATCTAGTATTACCTGCTTCACTGACTTGCCATAATGTTCAGGACAAAGTTCAAAATCCTTAACCCATCATTCGTTCAATTAATATTTATTGAGCACTGACAATGTTGCCAGTGACTATTCTAAATGCCTGGCATACAGTGATTTATCACACAAGTGCCTCATGGGGGTCTTCCTGGAGCTTGCATCTTAGTAGGCAGAAATAGATCATAAGTAATTGAGAAATGCAATATGTAACATGATTTGAGGTCCTGATATGGTCCCTGACTGTCCTGATTCCTCATGGGCATCATCACTACTACCACCCAGTTCCCCATCACATCACACTGCTTCCCACCACCATGTCTCTGCACATGATGCTTTTGCTACCTGAACTAATAATAATGATAAGAAGAAGAAGAATGATGATGGCAGCAAGCATTTATGTAGCTCTTTAGTATGCTCTAGGAACTGTTCTGAGCCCTTTATATATATATATATTAAATCATATAATCTAATCTTTATGAGGTAGGTACTGTTTTTTTAATATTTATTTATTTATTTTATTTATTTGGCTGCGCCAGGTCTTAGTTGCGGCATGTGGGATCTTCGTTGCCCCAAGTGGGCTCCTTTAGTTGCAGCATGTGAGATCTAGTTCCCTGACCAGGGATCGAACCTGGGTCCCCTTCATTGGGAGCTCGGAGTCTTAACCACTGGACCGCCAGGGAATTCCCTCTAGGTTTATTGAGAAATAATTGACATACATCACTCTAGAAGTTTAAGTTATATAGTATGATGGCTTGATTCACATATACTCTGAAATGATTACCACAATAGGTTTAGTTAACATCCATTATCTCATATAGCTACAATAAAAAAAAACAGAACAAGTAGAATTGCTGGATCATATGGCAGTTCTATTTTTAAGTTTTTGAGGAAGCTCCATACTGTTTTCCATCCTGGCTGCACCAATTTACAATCCCACCAACTGTGCACAAAGTCTCCCTTCTCTCTACATCCACACCAAGAGCTTCAGTTTGTTTTTTTTGTTTGTTTGTTTGTTTTTGGTTTTTTTGCGGTACGCGGGACTCTCACTGTTGCGGCCTCTCCCGTTGCGGAGCACAGGCTCCGGACGCGCAGGCTCAGCGGCCATGGCTCACGGGCCCAGCCGCTCCGCGGCATGTGGGATCTTCCCAGACCGGGGCACGAACCCGTGTCCCCTGCATCGGCAGGTGGACTCTCAACCACTGCACCACCAGGGAAGCCCAAGAGCTTCAGTTTTTAAAGGGGATGTCAGCCCTGTTGGCTAAACAAATCTAATTTTAACCCCTGTACCCCCTGGGCTACCTTAGCAATTATGCTAATAATTTTCATTTCTATTGAAATTTCACATCTTTATTAAACTGCATTAATAAACAAAACTAAAAGTTATACCTCTTGGATATAATTCCAAAGGAAGGAGCCAACTTAAAATGAGAGCAAAGTTAAGCAATTCCAAGGGAAAAGTTTGTATAGCCTGACCTGACATGGCCACAAGGAGGCGGCAAAGGGTGAGGGATAGGCCAGAGCCCTCCACGGTCGACACGGAGGCGACAGCACTGACGCGGACATACACGAGCCTGGGTTGAGTGAGCACCGTCTGGATGTAACGGCTCCGTCCTTGATCTCCTCATCTGGAAGTCTGGAATGCCCTTCATATCAGATAAAATACAGTATGGAAACAGCTGTACTATACTTGGGAAAATAGACTTGGAATCCTGGCTGTGAACTGTGACTCTTCCTTTCTTTTCAAAAAGTCAATAAATAGTTATTGACTGTGTACAAGGTACTGTGCTGAGTACCTGGAATCAGATAATAATAATAGTTAATATTCGTGGGATATCAGCATTGTGCCACTTTTCTTTCATTCCATGTTCCCTCTGAGGGGTGCACTCTTACTGCACTCGTTTACAGATGAGCAAAGTAAGCCTTGGAGAGGCTTAGTGGCTTCCCAAGGTCATACAGCGAAGGGGCCAGTTCCAGCCCCAACATTCCAACTCCACGAGCTGGGCTGTGTATCGCTCAGCCGTGGTCTGTTCTGCCCCATCTTATCAAATAATGTGGCTCCCCATCTTGAAGAGAGTGGTTTAGTGAAAGAAAAAGAGCTGTGAAGAGGCAAGTGACAGTGCCATGTCACACATGAGGCGATCAAGGTTAGGACAGGGTGTCCTAGAATCACGGAAGTGGCAGAGATGAACGCTGGGCAGTGGACGTCTGGGAAGGAAGGCTTCACTTGAGGAGGTGATGTTTCTGCTAGATTTTCAGGAGGCCTTTTGAGGAGGGCATTCCTCCTCAGCCCCCAACCCCTAATTAAAAGAAAGACAAAGAGGGCATTACAAGCAGAGAGAACAGCATGTGTGTAAGGGCCATCTGGGCAGGGGCGAAGTCAGGAGAGGGACTTGGGTCAGATCAGCGCGAACCTCGTATGTCATCGTAAGAGCTGGACTTTCTCTCGTAGTCAAAGGGGAGCCACTGAAGGGCTTGAATGCAGCCATGGAGTGCTCAGATCTGTGCTTTATGGATAAAGACTGACACGGCGTGGAAAATGAACTGGACGGGGAGAGCACTGGGTAGGGGCACCAGGTGGGAAGTCGTTTTTATAGCCTAGGTTGAAGAGGATGAAAGTTTCCTCTAAGAAATCTCAGTGAGGGTTTCCCTGGTGGCGTGGTGGTTAAGAATCCGCCTGCCAATGCAGGGGACACAGGTTCGAGCCCTGGTTCGGGAAGATCCCACATGCCGCGGAGCAACTAAGCCCATGCGCCACAACTACTGAGCCTGCGCTCTAGAGCCTGTGAGCCACAACTACTGAGCCCATGTGCCACAACTACTGAAGCCCACGTGCCTAGAGCCCGTGCTCCACAACAAGAGAAGCCACCGCAATGAGAAGCCCGTGCACCGCAATGAAGAGTAGGCCCCGCTCACTGCAGCTAGAGAAAGCCCGTGTCCAGCAGCAAAGACCCAACACAGCCAAAAATATAAATAAATAAATAAATAAAACTATTAAGACGTCTCGGTGAGCCGGGAGGAGAAGCAGCATCTCTCCCTATCAGGGTTACGGGACCAGAAGGCAGTGGATATCTGAGGGGGACGATGAGGACCTTGGCTTTGAATGCGCTCCATACCATGAGCCTGTGGGAAGTCCAGGGAGAGGAGTCTGGTAGGAAGTTGGAAATGGTCATCTAAACGTTTCTCCTGCTGGATTTAAAATTAATCATTAACGCCATCTGCTAAACATGTATATGCTAGGCCCTGGGTGTAGAAAATTGGAGAGGGGGACATGCCTAAACCCCAGGAGTTTGCCGTCTGGTCAAGGGAGACAGAAAGGAGGAATGTAAGTGCTCTGATGAGGGTTAGCAGCAGTGGGGGCACATGAAGCACAGGCTTCAGGGATCAGACCCAAAGGCTCAGGGAAGGCGCCCCAGAAAGACCCTTGAGCCTGCTTTTGAAAGATGCGTCCCCAGGCTGATGAAAGAGTGATGAGAGTAGGGGACACAGCAGGGAGGTGGTCCAGGAGGAAAAAGCAAGGAGGCTTGAACAGTAGGGTGAATCTGGGAACCGTGAAAGGTTTGTTTTCAAGGGGCAGGTGAGCGATTGGGAGCAGAGGCTGGAAAGGCATAAGCAGGCCGCTCAGGAAGTGCTTTGCCTACTAAGCCGAAGCCTGAAGTGCTCTGGGGTAGGACCAGAGCCAGTGAGTTTAAAGATATTGGAGACCTCTTGCTGGCTGCGTGATTTTCAGGAAATCACTTAAACACTCTGAGAACCAATACAGTAGAGGTCCTGTGTTGGTTTGAGCCTGACACCTGGGAGATGTATAGGTCAGCCAAGAGTCGTTCTTCTTTATCTCTAATGCGTATCTACCACCTTCAGGCCACGCCATGGGCTCCAAGACCACCCTGTATGTGAGAAGAAGGGCTAGGGGAGGGGAACAAGCCTTGCGGATGGTCTTGCTGGATTGAGGAGCCTGCCAGCACCCACCCCAGTCAGTGGATGTCCGTCACCCCCATTCACTTCTCCATTACTAGCCAATTACACCCACGTTTTCCTACTGGCACCCATACTGTTTCAGAAAATACACATTTGTGCCCTTGTCTAAACTTATCCAGAATCCCCACCCACCATTAAATGAGGCTACCTGCAGTTCATGGTACGGCTACTATTTTGGTCTTCTGCCAGGCACATAGAATGCACTAGATGCAATAAATGCATGTAAAAAAGGCAAAAAGATGGAAGGAAAGTAATGAGAAGAGGAAAGGTTCCTACCTCCCCACCTGTCTGGGTACCATCTTTCTTCTTCCCTCATCCATCGTATCCCTCAACCATCCCTCACAGACTGGACTCCCCCAACCACGGTGTCACTGGGTTCCAATCTCATCTCTGCCACTCTCTCGAGCCAGCTGCCCTGGGCATGTTCCCCTCTCACCCCCGATGCCCTCAGGAGCTTCAGTTTCCTCATCTGTATTGTAGGGTTATCATACCTACCTCACAGAGCTGTCGTAAGGACTCAGTGAGATCAGGGCCTGCCACGGTGTGTGTCCCCATCTTCCTTCCCAGGCCCTTAACCTCAGAATCCCTCCTGGCATCACGCATAGAATCACCTCTTAGATCTGGGCTTAGAATGTGATTCCATGGGGTTTTCTACTCGATGTACCTGAAGTCTGGTCACTTTACTCAGTTATCTTTATATAAACAGATAATTCAACACAGAGAAGAATTTAGGGAGAACGAGTAGGTGATCGGCAGAGGGAAAGCAGATTGGAAGCCTACCTTGCAAGCCTACCCCAAAGTTCTTTCTAGCCCAGCACAAACCTCTCATTCCCTCTGCCCCAGGAATGGAACAGTCCCATGTACCAAGTGGCTTCCCAAAGCTCATCTCAGAGACGTCTATGAAATTATAAGGAATACTAACTCCTTGAATTTACATGACATCTTAAAAGGATACTAATGCAAATTGGAAATGGGCAAAGGTGAAAATGGCACAGAAGTCCCCCCCAACTGATAATGTGTGGCTACTTGGCCAGGGGCAACCACCCCGTGCTCTGTTCGAAGAAGAACTGGGAATGGCTGTGCTGGGCCGGGTGGAGAGAGGAGATGGGCTCTGAAATGACAGCTGAGCCAGGTCCAATCAACATGACACAATGGCTTGACACAAGTTGGGCTGTCACCAGCTGAATGAAGTTACCCATCCTGATGACCACCGTTGGAACAGGTCACCAGGCAAACTTGAGCCTTTGAGTTGTGCCTCTGCCCATAACAAAAGCTCCCCATGCATCCTGTGGCATCTCCGGACGCCAGCTCTCCCACAAGACTCCCGCCGGCACTTCCCTTTCCCTCTTCCCCTGACCACACAGCCCTTGGAGACAGGATCTCATATTTGGGTTTTATTTTATTTCACAATAAAATAACATGCTGAAACAGGAAAATGGGGATCGAGTACATCATTCACATTCAACTAGAAAACCAGTTCCAGTTGTCAACAATAAATAAATATTTAAACAGGGAGGAGTTCCTGACAGGCGCTAGAGGTTCCCAGCAAGTTCAAGAGGTAGAGTCCAGTGGAGAGGGAGACAGTCAGGCCGTCAGCTCCTGTTGAGATTCTCCAGTAGAGGCAAACTTAAATAACAATAAATAACAATAGCAACAACACGACAACAGCAGTGAAAATAATGTGCCATGACCACTGTCACAAAACCAACAATATGATAGACTTAAATAATTGTCTCCTGGAGGAGCTCATAGCATAGAGAGAACAGTGTGGATTTTCCTGGGGCACAGGGGAGCTGCCCGGTTAATTCACCTCCCCAGCCTGGGCCCGGGGAAGAAGTCCCACCACGGATGTGTGCTCAGTGACGCCCTGAGGTGACAAGCGGGTTCTGATTGCCCCCAGTCCTGCTCTTCCCAGCTTCACTCCCAGCTTCTACGGTCTGGCCAAGTTCATTGAGGCCCCTGCCTCATTTCTCCCGACACCCCAGTGAGTGTACCTCACATCCACAGGAAAAAAACACGAGGCTCCCCTGCCATCCTGGGGAATCTCTTTTTCGCTGTTCTCATACCCACAAAAATAAAAGATGAGCTTGATTTAAAGAGGACTTTCTGGAACTGCCAAGAGATTTGTTTCTCAGGATCCTTTCCTCCCTCCTTCCACCCTGCCCGGCAAAAGAGCTGGACTAGCCGCTCACCAAGAGGCCCCATGCCCTTCTCCTGATGGGCCCCACGTTCAACAGCAGCACGGAGCTAAGAGAGGGTACAGCCCAGCAAAAGGTCCTCAGCGGGCCCTACTCACAGGTGGACCCTACTGCACACACAGGGTCGGGGCACCCACAAGAGGCCACCAAGAGCACCAAGGTTCATTTCACATGGGCAAGATGGCCTCTTTTCAGGGCTCTCTACTCATCTGGAAAGGGGCTTGAAGGCCAGTATTTGAGGTAAAAATCTCATCTGGGGCAAGCATCACATTGGTTCTCTGGCCTTGACAAGACTGCCAGGCTGGACACTGGAGTGTTGAGAAATGCAAGCTAGGGAACCCCCGGGCAGCCCAGAGGCAGGTGAAGAGGACGGGACGGGAAGGCTTCACATCCATGGTTCCCTGTGTGCCCAGGACAGGCTGGGAATTAGGAAACCAGGATGTGTCCACCGATGGACAGGCAGAACGGCTAACCTGGTTGTCCTTGCCTCACTCATTTTCAAGTTTCCCTTTATCCACAAGTTTCCCAAAGCACCCTGGAATAGCCCTTGCCCCGCTGAGAACGGCCAGAGCCGATGCTGACTCCTGCACCATCCTTCTTTTCCCCCCGAGAGAGCCACACACAACCCTCCTCTTCAGCCCTTGGGCGCAGGTCCTAGAAGTGGGGGAACCCTCTCGCGCACGCAATTCAGTCCCAGTCCCGCAGTGTCTGGAGGAGAGGGTGTCACCGGGTGGGCGTTTCCCTTCGCTGTCCTCTCTGGCTTTGCAGAACCCGCCCCCTCCCGCACGGGGGCGGAGCCTCAGCTATGGGTGACCCAACCTCTCTGCCCAGCTGGCCCCCTCCCAGCCCGGAGGCTCAGGTATGCGAGGGCTCGGACACGGAGGCGGAGGCGGAGGCGGAGGCGGCCGTGGCTTGGGCAGCTAGGTCCAGATAAGCTGGGGACTTCAGGAAGCGCGGGTACGAGTCCTTCTCCATCAGGGTGCGCGTCTTCCCCTGAGCCACGTTGAAGCACATGGCCGTGGGCGTCCGCAGGTTCGTCCTGGTCAGCTCCCTGGTCTCGTGGTCTATGTTCACCTGTGGGAAGGAGGGCAAGCAGGTGGGTGCGTGGGCGTCAGGGCACGGGGTGGCAGAGGCAGGAGGCCAGCAGGCACGGGAGGACTGGCACGTGGGGCAGTGGAAGGAGCACTGGATTCCGAACACGGAACCGGGTGTCTCCAGAGTTGACCATCAACGCACTTTTCAACTCTGGGCCTGTCCCCACCTCTGATCCAGTGTCTGTCCTCCAGTCTCTCAGAATGACCTAGGATATGTTGAGAATGGGTACAAATCCAACCTCTTTTCACCCATTCCACTGTAACAACCCGGGTTCAAGTCACCATCACCTCTCTCCTAGACTAGTACCAGCGCCTGCTACCTGGTGTCTCTCTCTTCTCCCCTTAACCCCGGGCTCTATTCTCCACCCAGCAGCAGAGCAAGCCTTTTAAAACCCAAGTCAGTTTGATAGCAACTCTGTTGTTTCCCGTCACTCAGAGGAAAAGCCCAAGTGTGCAATGAGCCCACACGGCCACCTGGGCCGGCACCTGGCCATCTGCCACCTGTGTGACATCATCTCCCACTCTCTCTCCCTCACTCTCCGCTCCACATGGGCCCACTTGCTGGTCTGTGATCACAACAGGCACTCTCTGGGCTTTGCACTTTCCGTTTCCTGTGTTAAAATGTCCTTTCCTCCTTTTCAGGTCTCTGTTCACATGTCACCTTATCAAACAACCCACCCCTCACTTCCCTTTATAAATCGGAAAGACCTCACATCCTCCCACCCCGTACTCTGGTATTCCCTTCCATATCCTGCTTTGTTTTTATCAGAGCACAGATCATTCCCTGACAATATTTACTTAATTGGTTATTGTCATTTTCTCCCACTGGGGTAGAGACTTTTTGTTCACTGCCATATCCTCAATGTCTATACTAGTGCCTTGCATGTAATTGATGCTCAACAAATCTTTATGGAATAAATAAAAGTGCTCAGAAAATAGAATATTGTACAGATACAAAAGCAAGGCATTACTACTCTCTCTCCACGAGGTGGCGCCATATTCTCTAGCAAACAGTGGAGGCCTGGGGGAAGGTTAAAAGGTTCACAGACCACAGACCTGAGGCAGGTCAACCAGGGGACTGAGCCAGGTTATCCTATGATGACCTGTCTCCCCAGTTGTGTAAGTGTTTTGAGCTCTAAAAAGGGCTTAGTTTACAGAAGTGCATATGGACAGAAGCCCAAAAACCCCTGCCAACCCCTCCGGTCCCACTGGTGAGTATGAGGGTAACAGCAGGCAGGGGTGGCCCAGAGCCTGGCTTTATAGTCTCCAGCCTCCTGTGCCAAATGAGGCCACTCTATTTCTAAACTCGGCCCTTTCCTTGCTGGCCCCCCACCATCCCCAATCCTCAGTAGGGAAGGAGCAGGCAGGGTCTGCAGGATCCCTGGAATATGTCACGGCTCTGACCTCTTTGGGGGCTTCACTGCAGATGAATTCCTCAAAGATCCTGTGAGCCCGGGAGCCCAGCTTGGTAGCTGACCGGAGCTTCTTGAACTCCTCACAGGCCAGCCAGAACTCCAGGTTCTCCTCGCTGAACTCTGTCTTCAGGAAGGCGTGGAAGGCGGCCACTCCATCTGGGGTTGCAGGGAGAGAGGAAGAGACTGGTCAGACAGCGGGACAGCCAGCCAGGAATAAAAGAAGAAAAGACAGCGATTGTAGTTAATGGTCTATTTTTAGGATGTAATTTTCTCGAACAAGGACCTGCCTTTGTATTCTGAATAGAGGCTGGCACACTAGGGGATCTTTATTATTATTACTACTACTACTATTTTGCTCACGCTTTCAGCATCCTCAGGCTGGCTCCATGGCACATGGGTACACATGTGCCATCCACAGACAGACACAACAGGGTCCCACTCACTTTTACTGCTCAGCAGCAAGTCAAATGACTCTTTCCACCCCAGCACGTCTTCTGAGAAGTTTTTGCTAAAAAAAAAATGCAGGATTTTAATTAAAAAAAAAATCAACAAACTACTGCACAGCACAAATCCTAGCCAGAACGCTGATGGAAGTTGTATAATTCACACAATTGTATAATTGGATAATTATTGGAGCTGAGGCCTCAAACTCTTAGTTGGGGTTCAGGGAAATAGTTGTGTTTTCTAGAGGACAGCTCAGTAACCAGAAACCAAAGCAGGGAACTTCTGGCCCTCATTAAATACCTAAGACTGTGTCTTCACTGTCCAAAATTCTTTCTATTCCCCTGACTCTCAGAGCTTGTTTTGTATACTTTCTCAAGGAAATAAGGGTCTTATGAATAGAGATTATGTCTACCCATAACCCCAGAGCCTAACGCAGCGCCTGGCACAGTTGATGGTCAGTATAAAAGGGCTTCCAGGTAAAGTGCATGTCAGTGGAAGTAGTCACTAATTTAAAACCCACCAGTGGCCTTGGACCCTGCCCTTGCCCTGGTTGCACGTGCAATGATATCTCCAGGTGCGAGAGTCTGGTAACTAGACATTCAGGTCCTGGGTATCCTCATTTGTTGGTGGAATTAGAAGCCTGGAGCCATCCACCCAGTCACCCATGAGCCAGGCAGCCATAGCAGACCAGCTATGACCAGCTCCATTACAATCTCTAGGAAGAGGTCACCAACGTCCACGCTGGCATGTCCTAATTTCTCCTGGTATTTTCCTTCTCAGGACTCCTTTCCTGAATCTGGCTCCCTCCCACTAGGGGCCCCAGGCTGTTCAGCAGGACTTACCCCTCTTTGCTGTGTTTACTGTCCCACTCGAACTTGCCAACATTCCCAGTACCGGAGCCCAGTTCTGACTTGTGAAGAAAGATCCCCAGCCGTGTCTTGAACTCTTTGGCTCTGGAAGACAAAGCAGGAGCTTGTGAGGATTCTCCATTCGCTCAGCCAGGGCAGAGAGATTTATGAGGTCCCAGAAGAGCTCAGGTTAGTGTCACTCAAATTCCAGCCTTGAGGTTCCTGGGAACCCGTAACTGTTCCCAGGGCCTAAACGTTGCCTCTCTCAGCGGTATCATGAACCCAGAAACAATGAAAGCAATATTTAAGCTGTGCCTTGGTAGGTCTTATACTTTCTGGGTCTACAGTACAGCACACATGGGCTCTTTCCCACTTCAGTCACACTGATCCATCTTTGTGCCTGTTGATTAGCAGAAGGCACCTCAGCACTCTCTTAGACTTGTCACAAATATTTCTGGAGCTATGTGGAAGCTGATTTCTGCCTTCATCTTTACTTTTTCCTTCCCAGCTCCAGGAAAGATTGGAATGGGTGAGTAGCTCCCTGGGAAGCGGGCACATCCCTCACTGGGGGGGGCTGCTGAAAAACACTTCCCTGCCTTTCCAGGGCCAGAGGAGGCCATGCCCCTAGACCTATGACTTAGAATGAAAACCAAGTGCTTAAGAAACCGGGGAAGGCTCAGTTCTGCCTGGTGATGCCACCGTGGTTTTCCTGAAACTGGGCCACCTGAGTAGAACTGCCACTTGTCGGAGGGTGGGGAATGGCAGTAAGCAGTGGTCCCTCTGCTTCCCTTTGCTTTGCCTTCTCCGTTCTCGTCGCCCATCCTTCTCTAAGACTCTAAGGGAGGCATCTGAGAACGTGGAACCAAGTTGATCTCTGCCTCTCGTCACTTGCGTCCCATTCTCCAGCCCACCCAGGTCTGCAAGCCTGCCGCCGCTGCACACCCTAAGGTTGGTGGGACTTCTTCTTCCTCCAGGCAGCTGGACAAGCTGCTCTTACCTCTCCAGGCAGGTGGTGGGGAAGGCGGACAGGGTCCGGCACATGGCTGCGGGTGCAGGGCAGCACGTCGTGTGGAGGATGGTGACGGGCTCCAGCGGGCACCGCAGGGTTCGAGGAAGCAGAGCAGCTGCGGCCAGCGCCTGTCTGCACGGATTGAGTTTACTCAACGGCTTGCGCCGAGCCAACGGCTTTTATTGCCTTGGAGGGGGCGGGGCGGGGCTGCGTGCTGCCGACCAATCGGAGAGCGGTACTGAGCACGGGCGAAGGCGCAGGAGGGGTCTGGAGCTCGACGGGGCGGGGCGCCCTGCCCGGGATGCGCCGCTACCCTCGTGCAACCTTCACACCGCGGGGGTGCTCACGGGGCTAACCCCCTCCTCCTGGCGGACACCGGCGTGGGGAGGGAGAAGCGGCAGAGAAGTCACACGGAGATGAGAAGCGCACACCCAGTTTAGTAGGAGGGAGAAAAAAAAAAAAAAACACCACCACCTTCTGCCGCTAGTAAAAGCAGGAAACCAACTCAGCGGTGCCAGGAGGATTGGTGTTGGGGTGCCTCCTCGGGGAGGTACGCACGGTGCCGAGCACAGCCTGAGCCTGAGTCTGTTGGGTCCTGCAGGACCGGAGCACAGGATGCAAGCCAGGCAAGAGAGCATCATGGTTATCCTGATAACTTCCATTTACTGTGCTCCTACCCAAATGGCCACGGGTCAACTAAGTAAGCCCTTTGTCATCATCACCTCCATTTTATAGATGAAGAAACTGAGTCAGAACGTTAGAGAGACTTGCCCAAGATCAGAGTTAGAAATAGCAGACAAGGGGTGGGGGTGGTGGCTGGCTTTATTGAGCATCTACTATGTACTTTTTTACTAAGACTCGGGTTAAATAACTTGCTCAAAGTCACACAGTAAGTGTTTTGCCAGAAGTCAAATATGAATTTACCATGCTTTTTCACTGCCCCGTCCGCAGATTACAATCCCACCACCTCCGGAACTAATGAATGATCCTGCCTTTAAGCAGTTGCTAGCTAGTTCGGCGTCCTCATCTCTGAGATAAAGGTAATAAATGCTCTACCTCTCTCCTCACTTTCCCATCACAGCCTCCCCATTGCCCCTCACTTCCCTTTGGGATTGCTATTAAGAGGCTGCACTTGAGGTTAAGAGTGTGCCATCTAGGGACAGATTTCTCAGTTTCAAATCTGGGCTCCACCATTTACTGGTGGGAGACATTAGGCGAGTTTCTCAACCTTTCTATGCCTCCGTTTCCTTGTCTCTAAAACGAAAACATGATGCGCTTATTTCATAAAGTTGTTGTGAGGACTAAAGAAACTTAATTCTTAGTTTGAATTCACCAGGAGACGGGAAACTCAGTTCCTCAGAGGCAGAGACTTGCTGGGGAGAGTTCTGGGAACTAAGAGGGTGTGAGGGAAGCAGGGTTGGGCAGGGAGGAAACGAATGCCCGAAGCTGGTCTCAGGGGATGCTCTGGAGTGGGATGACGCTTCTGAGCAGACCTGCAGTGAAGCAATGGGCCGGGCCTTTGTATCCCACATCAACGGTTCATTGGACGGCCTAATTTTAACTTTTTTTTTTTTTTTTTTTTTTTTTTGCGGTACGCGGGCCTCTCACTGCTGTGGCCCCTCCCGCCGCGGAGCACAGGCTCCGGACGCGAGGCCACGGCTCACGGGCCCAGCCGCTCCGTGGCATGTGGGATCCTCCCGGACCGGGGCACAAACCCGTGTCCCCTGCATCGGCAGGCGGACTTCCAACCACTGCGCCACCAGGGAAGCCCCACGGCCTAATTTTAAACGAGGCAATTCCCTCTGTCAAGGGCAACTCCCAGCGAGAGACGGCTGTGAGCCTACAGCAGCCAGCACCCTGGGGGATGAGGGCCTGGTCCCAAACGCAGATCTGGGAGACACACCACAGCACCTGTAGCCACACCTGGAAGGTGCTTGGGACAGTACTCAGCTCGTAGTCAGCGCTCAGTCAACCTTCGCTCTCAGGTTTACTTAGTAGGGTTATGGGGGTTGCTAGACAACAAGGAAAAGTAGCAAGTTTTTTTTTGTGTGTGACTCTCGGAGTTTAGGTGTTTATTTCATGAGGGGCATTTAAGAGTTGCTATTCCTCAGCGGGACCTGGAAGTAAGGGTCGGAAACCAGAGGCGAACAGGTTCCACCTGACAGAGCCCAGTGAGAAGTCCCAGGAAAGCTGGTCAGGGAAGGAAAGGGGAAAACCACAGAGGGGAAGACGGGAGGAAGGCCTGTGAGAGAGCCGTTGAGGCACCGCTCTAGGAAAAGAGGCCCAAATCAGAACAATATGGGGGGTCTTTTGTCAGAGCAGTTGCCCTTGTTAAGCCAGGGCCTGCAGAAGATGATCCAGTTAGTCAAAACCTAATACCCTCTGAAGCCAGAGCTGAACCCTCCCCAGCCTCCCGGGTGGTTAGTGGAACACAGGGACAGACGTGGCGGCAGCTCACACATTGGTAGCACCATCTTAGATGCCGCTTCCCACCTGCGCCCCATCTCACCCACCTTGGCTCTTGTTCTACTTTTCTCACAAGTCCAGGGCTGGATTGGTGTGGGGCAGGGCGATGGGCAAGGGTTGGGAGGGGGGCAACGGAAGGATGCCTTTTTGAACGTTTGCTTCTCAGCACAGCCCTTGGTCCACATGATGACTCAGCCCACCTGGCAGCATTAGCAGGCCCTTCTGCTGGAGGAGTTCGTCAGCTGGGATGAGGGTTGTTTTGTCACCTGCTGCTGCTCCTGCCCCAGTGCATATGCTTTTATTATGCAGCTGCCGAATGGGGACGTGGGTGGTGTCCGAGACAGCTTTTCTCCAAGCAATAAAGGCAAGTTTATGGACGGATTGAACCCCCGGTCTTACCCTCAGTAGTACCACATTGGAATCAGCCTGTACGTGGCCACATGACAACAATAATAGTGATTAGGCAGAAAACCTCCTCAAACCTTCCTGTCCTTTCTGCATTCCCTGTGAACAGGCCAGAGGAGCTTTTAAATTTCCATTCTGCAGACAACAAAACGGCAGTGCTAAAGGCACTTAGTTAAGTGCAATGGAGCTGAAAACAGCTGAACCCTGGGCTGAATCTCCAGATTCCTGAGCTAGTACTTTTTCATTTGACAAAGAAAGCGAAAGAGACAAAGGAATTGATGCATGGTGCGCAGATGGGCAAATCCAAGAGCACAAAGCTCCCTGCTCAAGATGAAGAGCCCTCTCCGAGTTCAACCTGCCTCCCGGTTGCCATGGTTACCTCTTCAGTTTCCAGGCAGAAACTTTTTGAAGTTCACGGTTTACCCCAAATTCTCTTCCCAGCAGGTAAATCGGTTCATGTCTACAATTGCAGTAATGACTCAACAGTTGCTGTCAATCCAGCAAGCTGAGCTCGCCTGTGAATCGTACTGGCTTTGACAGAACCTGACCTCATTTTTGCCCAGCGCTCCCAGTGCAGCTGTGCTCTCTTTAGTGGAGAGTATGGGGACACAGCTCTGCAGGCTGGGTCATCTGGGGTCAGGATTCAACATCCCACAATAACCCAGCCACGTTGCCTTCCATCTCCTTCAGCCCCTCTGACCCCCCAGGACCACTCTTTCCACAGAGACTGAGGTCTAGACAGGACCTTTGTCTACTGAAAACAGTTAGAGGAAATGAAAATACTTACTCGACTTTGGCACAGACGATCCCCACAGTGGTCTGGACCTTCCAAAGTCAGTCATCAATCTACTAATAAATATTTATTAAGAATTTACTATGGGGCTTCCCTGGTGGTGCAGTGGTTAAGAATCCACCTGCCAATGCAGGGGACACGGGTTCGATCTCTGGTCCGGGAAGATCCCACATGCCACGGAGCAAGAAAGCCCCTGCACCACAGCTACTGAGCCTGCGCTCTGGAGCCCGCGAGCCACAACTACTGAAGCCTGCACGCCTAGAGCCCATGCTCCGCAACAAAAGAAGCCACCGCAGTGAGAAGCCTGCGCACCACAACCAAGAGTAGCCCCGCTCTTCGCAACTAGAGAAAGCCCACGTGCAGCAACGAAGACCCAACGCAAACATACATAAATAAGTAAATAAGTAAATAAATAAATAATAAAAGAAACATGACCCCAAAAAAGAGAATTAAAAAAAAAAAAAGAATGTACTATGTTCCCAAGTTGATGGGGAAACAACAGCTTTTAAGGCTCTTCTCTGACTGTAATGGCCTTATATTTCCTTCCAGCTGAGGAAACAAAACTACCAGAGGGGAGAGGGAGAGGTGATAGGAAATTATTTCCTGGTGTTGCAACAAGTGTCCAGGAAAGGGAGAGATCAGAGAGCGTTGGCAGTGTTTTTAAAAAAAAAACAACAAAAAACAGGAGTGAGAGAGGTTCGAGCACCATGGAAGGTCAGAATATGCAGGGCATGTGGGAGGAAGCATGCCTCGGTGGGACAAACAACTAGGAAATGCCTGTTGTAGTTTGGGGGTACAGCAAAGATGCACAAAGATTTAGGAATTCCTTACATAAAGGCAGCGGCGCTTAAGCTGGCAGTGTGCGCACTTGGATTCCACTTTTAGGTTTAGAAGCACAAAAACAGCAGGGGCAGCACATATCCTAAGACGTCTACATGAGAAGGGAGAGATCACCTCCAGCAGACGTGGAATAGACAGTCTCTGGGGGTCAGTTCCCTGCTGCATCATGACAGGAACTGTGGGTATTCTCCCTTCCTGGGCAGGGGAAGTTGACAGAGTTCAGCCTGGGTGCAAGAAACGACTGTTTTCCCCTGATTATCCTTTAGGGCGTTGGGTGCAGCTCACTTTGATGGCTGTACTACTCAGCTCTGATTTCTCCTCTTCCCTCCCCTCCTTCCCTCTGAGCAGAGTTTTGAGGGGATGGGAGCCCTGCTTCTCTCTACCCAACTGGACCAATGGACCCCTAGCCTCCAAGGAGGGCAGTCCCAGCCACCTGGGAGAGGCTGAAACTCTTCAGCAGCACCTATGGCTAGTAGGATCATGTCTAGTCTCCTCTACATGGCACCTAATGCACTAATCAACTGATCTCACATCCTTCACCTCACACCCTAACACCCAGCCAACCTCAGCAGCTGCAGGTTACCCCAGGCACCAAGCTGCCTGCACCAACAAGCCCTGAGCATGAGGTTCTCTAGGCTTGAAGGACCCTCCAATCCCAGTTCTACTCATTTTATTTTTATTTTTTTATTTTATTTTATTTTATTTTTGCGGTATGCGGGCCTCTCACTGTTGTGGCCTCTCCCATTGCAGAGCACAGGCTCCGGACGCGCAGGCTCAGCGGCCATGGCTCACGGGCCCAGCCGCTCCGCGGCATGTGGGATCCTCCCGGACTGGGGCACGAACCCGTGTCCCCTGCATCAGCAGGTGGACTCTCAACCACTGCGCCACCTGGGAAGCCCCGAGTTCTACTCATTTTAAAAGATATTTTCAATAAACTGATTTTTATATATTGAGATATAGTTTGCATATAATGAATGCACAGATCTTAAGTATACAGCTCGATGAGTTTTGATAAATGTAGACATCCATGTAACCATGGCATACACCATGCCAGCTTGCTGGGTGGCATTTTAATCAAGAGCCAATCAAGCTACGGAATACTTCTGTCACCCTAGAAAACATGCTCCCTCCAGCCAGCCTCCCTGCCACTCCCCATCAGAGGCAACCACTAGTCTGAGTCCTAGAACCATAGGACTCACATTGAATCCTGAGTTTGTTTTCTACATATTTTTGAGGCCTGGCGCAAGTGCTCTCTCATCCCTGGAATTGTTCCTGCCTATGTTACCCTGAACTCAGAATTGATTCCCAATCTGTTTGCTCTGTGAGCTCCTGCAGGGCAGGGACCATTGCCTTGGTCCTCTTTTTATCTTCAGCCCCTAGCACCATGCCCAGTTTGGTGTGTATTCTATAAATGTTGGCTGGCAGGCTGACTTCTGTTTCAACACAAATCTTAATAGCTATGAACACTAACTGTGTGCCAGGCTCTGTTCTGTGTGCTGTTTTCCCCTGAATTATCTTTCAGTTCTCACAATTACCCCATAAGGCGGGTTCTATCTTGTCCTCGTTTTACATTTGAGTAAACTCTGGCAGAGATTGGTTAAGTAACTTGCCTGTGATCACACAGCTAGTGAGTGGTCAAGCTGGGTTTTGATCTCAGTCCAATTCCAGAGCCTGTGTTGCTAACATACACCATGCCAGTTTGCTGTATGATGTTTTCTAGAACTCAGAGTTTGCTCACTATGAGAAGGACGAAGCATAAGCTTGGGAAGGACGTTACACCTCATCGTCTGTTTTCTGTAGTTTTCCTTCCTGTATCCCCCCGACCCCGACCCCTCTTCTTTGCTCACCCCATCCCTCTGCGGCCATTCACGTTTCCCACTTTCTGTCTTTGCCCTCAGCTGTGTGTCGTCACTGGCTCTGGACTTGTCTGCTTCTTCTGTCTCTTGTGTATGCAATTCCCACACGTGGCTGCCGAGAGCTCCTTTCTCTGCTAAAATCCCTTGGTTAACATCTGGGCTTTTATTATCTTTTCAGGAAAACTCAATTCAGCTGCTTTGCCGCGCCCCCTTTCCCAGCTGTGCTTCCCAAGCCCTCTTTGCTCATAGAGGATCCTGGTTCCCACCTTGGAAAGAGCCCAGGGGCAGCTTTCAAGGGAGGCAGAGCGTTTGGGATGTGTGGGCCCTGGAAACATTTGTTCCTCTTCATCCTCTTGCTGGTAGATGGAGCCTCTGGGGTTAATGCTTTCTCCGCTGCATGCGGGCCGTGGCCCTTCACAGGCCCTGTGCTTGGTGTTTGTGGTCTCCCCCATGCAGGTGGGCTTGCCTGCCTGGCTGTGATGGTCTGCTTTACCCCACACCCCAACCAGACTGTCTGCCTGCCTTGAATCCTGAATTCTCCCAGTGTCCAGGGTCCCCCTGCAGCGTGCTACCTCAGCTTTCACTTGCATGTGCTCGCATATTGATTCATTCCCTAAAGTATCAACGAAATCAGTGGCAATAAATGAGCCCCCCCCACCCTAATACTGCCAATTCCAAAAGAGGAGGGTTACCTAAGCGCCCTGGGTTTCCTCTTTTTCACCCTCCCTCCCCATCCCCTTTTTCACTTTTGTCACGAATGTCATTTTTCTGAGAGCATCTCACTTCTACTCACTGAGTCTTGGAAACAAAGTTTATAAAAGTCTGGATTGTTCTCATTTAATAATCTTCCAAGGCCCTGAGAAGCCCCTGTAGAATGAAAGATTAGAGGGGGCAAAAAAGTGAGGCCTGGGATTTGCAAATGACTGAAAGGTGAAACTTACATTTCCAATTCCCTGTTCTTTCCTGGACTGAGGAGTGAAGACTTTTGGATTCCAGATCTGGGACGTGAGGCAGGTATTGCCTGCCGGCTTGTGTCTCACTCCAGGCAGGAAACAGGCACTGGGGGAATCTAACAGATGCCACCCCCTGGTTGGGGAGGAGAGGGGGCTTCTGACCAACTCACTCGCTCTACCATATTCACCGGCCGGGGCAGCCACCAACACTGATAGGCAATGCTCTGGGCAAGGAGAAGGCCCCCTGCTCTCTGGGAAGCAAATGGCCTAACTGAAATATTGTTTTACTCTCAAACCACGTGCGGGGGGAGGAGGGTGGCAGACAGGGGACTGAAAGACCCTCAGAGACGGAAACCTCTGCAAGCAGCAGTTTAAATCCCAGCCCGCCCACCTTCATTTCTTAGGAAAGCTCAGCACACCAGTCCATCCCTGGTTCTAGAGACACTTCGTGTGCTCTCCTCGGTTGGAAAGCTGCCTTTGAGATGTAGGTGCTCACCTGGGCGGGTCTGAAATGGCCTCAGGGTGGCCTGGAACCTGGCATTTGTACCTAGCTCAGTGTCGGGCATAATATAGATAGTCCTGAAATATTGGATGAGGAAAGAAGAAGTGCGTCCCCCTGGACATGGTGGATGTCATTGGAGAGCCATTGTCAGCTCAGCCTCTCCAGGCTCCTTGGGATCGCAGACACTCTTGGCTGAACTTCAACCTGATGACTTTCTGGAATTGGGTCACAGACAGGCTGCCTTACGCAATGAAATTTATTGTTATGCACCTCCCTCACATGGCCCCTACTGGGGCTGGTGGAGTCCCCCAGTGCAGGCAAACCGGCACAAAGCCAGGGAAAGTCTGAATCACATCCATCATTCCAGAGCCCAGCTCGAGTTGGAAACAGGGCACCAAACACACACAGAACTGTGTCACTTCGTCCCATCTCTCTGAAGGTCTGCAGTAAGGAGAGCTCCTGGCACACCTCGCCGCCTTTCCCCCTCTCCTAGGTATTCCAGAGAGGCAGGTGCTAGGGAGATGCTGTGTTTGGTAGTAAGAACAGATTTCAGCTGCTTGCAGCTGGCTAACACCTGGCCCTGCTCTAGACCTTGTCTTGGAGGAAGGGACATGCCATTTGCAGGGCCCCCATGACCCAACACTGAGCTCAGTGCTTTCCAGATGGAGAAACCGACAGCGTGGGTAAGTAATCTACCCACAGTGACACACTCAGTGAACAGAGGTGCCAGGATTGAAACCCAGTTCTGTCCAGCAGATCCGGATGCCGGGCTGCTCAATGCCCCGTCCTCTTGACTCTGAGCAGCATTCCCCCTGGCCCCTGGCTGCTACTTCAGGCCATTTCTCCCCGCTGCCCTAGATAGGGATATATGTAGGTGCTTACACAGGCCACAGATGACACACGAGGACTGCTCACACAGCAAGCCCCGGCATGTGAACGTCTCACACACGTGCAGAGATGTCAAGTCACAGCCACAGGAGTTGTTTGCCATCTCCTGGGAGTTTGGGACCTGCCCTGTTTTGAGTCACAGTCCATGAACCCCCATTTCAATAGGGAGAGAATAGGGGCGGGTGGGGAGGGTTGAAGGAGGGGCACAGAGGAAAAGCAATCTTGTAGGAAAGCAGGAGGCTTGACAAAGCATCAACCCTAGCTGTTCCTCCGTAACAAGTTGGGAGGAAACATGCCTCCTTACACTGTGCCCGCAGCTCCCCGAGCGAAGGGAGGAACGTGGCCGGCTGTCTGAGCCACGGGAGGCTGGGGCCGACAGAGCTGGGGTGGGAGGGAAGGGGGCGGGGGGAGCCATGGGAACAGGTGATCCTTTCACAAGCTCCCCGGCCATCAGCTCCTGACATAGCAGATGTCCTAGAAACAGGCCCAGGTGGACAGAGGGAAGAGCGCAGCGGGAGGCTGCGTGATGTTTTGCCAAGAAAGAAATTAGCTCTGCCTAATGGGCCCCGGACATCTGGACAGGGGAGACACGCGCTGGGCTGTGTGGCTGAGCCCCGGCGAGCCACTCCCTCTCCACTCCCCACGTGGCTGTGCTGCTCCGGTGTGGGCTACAGGAGAACCTGTTGGATCCGAATCCCCAGGCTTCCCGAACCCCCGGGCGGCAGCAATGGTGATGACAATTGCTACGTGAAGCGAGCATTCTCTGTGCTCCACATTTATGGTTCTTCTCATCTCATCTCATCCTCATGCTAACCTCTGCGGAAGGTATGCCTACTATTGTGGCTTTACAGATGGGGAAACCGAGGCATAGAGAGGCTAATTGAAGAAGGGACAAGAGGGCAGAGCCCTGGTTTGATACCGGGTCGTCTGATGCCAGCACCCACGCAGTGAGCCACTTACTGTGTAGACAGCCCCCTCCTCGCCCCCTCCAGAGTTGCAGAAAGCTCTTTCCTGCCCTGGGTTCCAAACACTCACAGCCGCACCTCTAAGAGGATTTGAGAGATGAAGGTTTACCTTCCTTCTCTTTTAATTCAGTCTGATCTTCCCTTCTTGGGAACAGGAACAGGGCTTTCAGCTTCCAAGGCTCAGTTCAGGAGGAGCCAGCCCTTCAATCCCGGCAGCTTTTGACCCTGGAGCCACACTCATCACCTAGAACATCCATCCACTCTAAGAATGGTACTTTCGGGACTTCCCCGACAGTCCGGTGGTTAAGACTTTGCCTTCTGTGCTTCCCTGGTGGCGCAGTGGTTGAGAGTCCGCCTGCCGATGGGGGGGACATGGGTTCGTGCCCCGGTCCGGGAGGATCCCACATGCCGCGGAGCGGCTGGGCCCGTGAGCCATGGCCGCTGAGCCTGTGCATCCGGAGCCTGTGCTCCGCAACGGGAGAGGCCACAACGGTGAGAGGCAAGGGCCTACTGTATAGCACAGGCAACTATAGTCAATATCTTGTAATAACCTATCATGGTAAAAAATCTGAAAAAAATGTATATATATGCTTTATGTATATATAACTGAATCACTTTGCTGTACACCTGAAACTAACACAACATTGTAAATCAACTACACTTCAACAAAAACATTTTTTTAAGTTGCGGGAAAAACCACCTCATCTGTGATTTGTCCTCATTGGCCCCAACAAAGTGTTTGTTTGTTTGTTTGTTTATTGGCTGGGCAGCTTGTGGGATCTTAGTTTCCTGAACAGGGATTAAACCCTCGCCCTCAGCAGTGAAAGCGTGGAGTCCTAACCACGGGGGTGCCAGGGAATTCCCCCCAACAAAGTGAATTACCCCTTTCATTGTGTTCCCTAAACATTCTGTGTTTGCCAACAACACAGCACTTTACTACATTTTATTCTAATTTTGCATTTAACAACTTTCTCTTCTGCAAATTGTGAACCTGCAAAAGCACAGTAGTTGCACACAGCAGGCACACAATAACTGTTCATTTGCATGAGTGAATGTCCTCTCCTGTGAGGTTGAGAAGCAATAAGCCATAGGAACAGGAAGTCTTGGGAATTACCATAGACCAGCCCCCGGGCTACGTTCTCTATCACATGGATGCTGACAAGCACGGGAAGGCACCTTGGCATGGGGAAAGATAATAAATGGCAGAAAACAGTTTAAAACTCAGGAGATCTAACCTCTGTGACCAGTTCCGTGACTAATCAGCTGTGTGACCGTGGGCAATGACCAACGTCTCTGTGCCTCTGTTTGGGAAAGTGTGTGACTGTGCTCTGAGAAGTCTAAGATTTACACAAATAATGCGGTACTCTCCTCATTTCTGTTATTAAAATGAACAAGACTTTTTTGTCATGGCCAGGACGAGTGAAGAATTCTGAGTCACTCTGTCTGGGGCTGGAGGGCGGTGCTTCGCTTCATTGAAGGATGGGAATTTCCACCCTGGAAGGAATGAGCCACTGTGGCTTGGGCCTCATCTTTTCCCACCCCCGCTTTCCCTTTCCTCTGACCAATTGACAACTTCTGGGAAACAGACAGAACTAGGAATCTTAAAATAGAGCAGCAAACATCTGGGCTCGTAGCCCCAGGCTCGGTTGCACCATCAGGGGACTTTGGCAGCAGACACCGAGAAATGGATGGCTCACGTGGCATCCAGCCCTCTGCGCTGGAAGAGCCAAGACCGTGGAAAAAGTAACACACTAAAAAAAAAAAAAAAAAAAAAAAGTAACACACTGGTTCTGGAGAAAAGCAGTCATCCAGGAATGTGATGTTTCAGTTGGCTGCCCTGCCACAGCCTGTCTGGGTGAAAGGCTCTGCCCCGATGTTCCTGTATCATCCAAGGCCTGGGGATCCCAAAAGGAGCAGCTCTTCCTAGAAGCAGTGGCTGTCCCACTAGCCCCAGCAGGCTGGGGAAGGACAGTGAGAGGCCTCTGAGGAAGGAGACAGCGGGCCAAGACTCAGTGGTTCAGAGAAGCTTGGCTTCCCAGGCTCTGAGCACCCAGGTTTGGGATGCTTATGTAACAAAACAGGGGCAGCATGAAATACTCAAAAGATGAGAGCACGTCGAAGACTGGGCCCTTGGTTCTGGACCCCAAATTTCAATCTGATAAACTCAGCCTAACCCTAGGAAAGGGGTTCTCCACTGAGAGTGAAGGTTAAAGCAATGGGACAAAGATCATCAAATCCTGAAAAGCAGCTGCCTTCTTATTTGGATTTCTCCTAAGTTCATCCATGAACACTGTGTGCCGGGCACTCTTCTCATATGTGCCCTCATTTAATCCTCACAACAACTGTACACAGGAACTGTTATTATCCCTGCTTTACTGTTAGGGAAGCCAAGACACATGGAGGTCTGAAATCTCACAGTGGCAATGCCATGGTTCAGACCCAGGCAGGCTGGCCCCGGCGTCTGTGGGCATAGCCAGGATGCTATGCCAAACAGCTTCCAGGAGCCTGGCTGTGGATGGACCCCAGAGGACGGCAGATGAAGCCCTCAGGCAGCTTACATCCGGAAGGGGAAGAGAAATAAGGAACAAGCATCAAATTGGTAAAATAATGATGAACAGTGACGAAAGCAATAAAGGAAACAGTGAGCAAAGGGGGACCTACTTTAAGTAAGGTGGTCGGAAAGATGTCCTGGTCAAGTTTCTGTTGCTAAGGATGGAAATGGACTGCCTCTGACTTAAAGAGAAAAAAATTATTGAAGGGAGTTTGGGGTAGCCTACAGAATTTTCAGGGAGTCTCCGAACACAGACAAGAACAAAGGGAGGCTTGGTGGCCAAATATCCCTCCACAGAACCACTCTGATGAGCACCAACAAGGTGCCACGGCTGAAGGCTAGATGTCTCAGCCCGCTCCACAGCCAGCGCTGGAACTCCCCAGAACCTCCCTGCTGGCTCCGCTGCCCCTGAAAGCCAGAGGCTACGGCCACCACTGACCTCAAAGTGGAGTCTCCCCCACCCCATTTCTTTGCATCACCAGCTCCTGACTCAAGAGTCCCAGATGAGGGTACCTAACTGGCACCCTGCTGCTTCTGATGCAAAATTCCAAGCTGTGCTGGGCAGATAGAGGCAGCTTCTGGCACCGGTCCAATTGCTGCTGAGTATGCAGACCTGAGCTTAGGGCTGACTATCCATCCACTCTTTATTGAAGTCCGCCCCCCTCCAAACACACTTTGGCTGATGGCAGCCTTTCTCTTTCCTCTTGATGGGATTTCAGCCTCTCTTCCAATAAAAATAATAGCTACTAATTTGGAGTGCCTATTATATGCAAATCCTTTACAGACATCATCTCTCGGGCTTACTACCTCTTTGCAAGGTAAAATAGATAGCTGGTGGGAAGCAGCCGCATAGCACAAGGAGATCAGCTCGGTGCTTTGTGACCATCTAGAGGGGTGGGATATAAAGGGTGGGAGGGAGACGCAAGCGGGAGGGGATATGGGGATATATGTATATGTATAGCTGATTCACTTTGTTATACGGCAGAAACTAACACAATATTGTAAAGCAATTATAGTCCAATAAAGATGTTAAAAATAATAATAATAAAAAATAAATAAATGTATCAGCGAAGCTCACCATGAATGGACTCCCAAGGGAAATCATCTTATAAAGTGAAAAAAAAAAGTTTTTTGATAAGAAAGATCATCCCCAAAGACATTCGTATTGTGAACTGGATTTTTTCTTCTTGGTTTTTATTCATCAGATTGCATGTATATACTTAGAGGTGTGGTAATAAATCAGTACTTTTAAAATGGGTAATTTGGTTAAATTAATTAATCTGGAGAGAGAAAGAGAGAGGCAATGACAGTGAAATGAATTTCTTGCTCTTTTTGTTACTGGTTAGTCATGGGCCACCCAGCTGGCCATTCAGGCCTCAGTTTCTCTCTTTGAAATACAGAGCACGGAGTTTTTTGTATATTTCATGAGGCTCTCATGAGATTTTAATGAAGCTCTCTGGTTAAGGCCCTTTGAGATGAGCACAAAGTACTATTCTAACGCAACTGCATACATCTAAGAGAGCAGCATCTCACCTATGGGTATGATGAACAGGTTGCTGCCACTCCTAGCTAAGTGCTCTCCCCTGGGCCAGGTTTCTATTTTCCCAAAGTGCTGAGTCATCCCTAGCAAGGAGGGTCGGCATTGCATCATCGACACTCTTCCCCAAGGCCCAACAAGACAGGCAAAACAGCTGTAAAGTGGAAGACCCAATCTCAGTCTGCTGCTAGAAATCTGCACAGCAGTACTTCCCCTGGCCGTAGACAGCGGCCGTGTTAGGTGTGAATCAAACACGCAAACCTCTGGAGATTTGTCTTTCACTTCCCCAAGACACAACTTAGCAGAATAAATGAAAATATGGTGACACATTGCCTCAGCCCTGGGACTCTCAGGGAAGTGGGGGAGGGGAGGGGAGGGAGGGAGGGTTGTTTCTCACCAATGCTCAGGAGGGAGCCCAGTCCCCATCACCGCCCTCTTGTGTGCCTCCATGCCCTGCCACCATCTCTCTTCTCCACCCTGTCTTTCTGGAACTGTCAGACTCTAAGAAGTCGGGCTGGCCCCCAGCTGCACCTGACACCTGTTTGGGACTGCGATTACATCTCCAGAGGCACTGAGGCTCTGTCTGGAGAGTTCTGGGCAGGAATTGGACTGGAAATGAGCCCAATGGTTCCCTCGTCTCTCCCCCGATCACTTGAGTTAGGAACCCAGTCCGTATGTGTTTGCATGTGTACATGTGTGCACACACATGTGTGATTCCTAAGCTAAAGGATTGAAATTCTCTCCAAATATGTCAGCAGTTTCAGCTGCATTGATCTGACTTTCCCATTGGAGGGTTGGCGATTCCCTGATGATATATGAGTGGGATGGTACAGGGTAGAATCATTCTTTAGCTTCCTCCGATGATGGATTCAGGTTAGACTTACAATGAGAGGCTGAGGGATGCCAGGGAGCCAACAGAAGCCTATCCAGAACTCCTGCATTTGGGGCCTAGGAATTTATTTTATGTCATCATTATGTGGTACACTTGGTGTTGATTTATCTGCAAATGTACACATACCAGCTGTGAATCCCTGTCCTCAACCTACTATTTTCTTTTTCTTTCTTTCTTTCTTTCTTTTTTTTTTTTTTACTATTTTCTTTATTTCCTATAGGTTAACCTAATTTCTCAATTTGAGCACGCATTCTGCAAACTGCTAGAGAAGCAAAAACAAAACAAGAAATCAGACCTACCTGAGGTACCTCTCCATGAAATGTTACCAGGGTGATAAGGCTTCATACAACACTGAGGCATCAGGTAGTGGGAGTGAGTGGCCCTCTTTTGTCCTTGGTCCTCCGTCCACTCAGGTTTTTCCTCAGACAGCCACAATCCCCATCCACAGTCAGGTCCAGCAGCAGCTGCTGCTTCGTAACTTCTCTTGCTGAACAGCAACCTTTGGAAGTACTGTCTATGGACCCCTTGCCCTCCCGGCCATGACTCTCAGGGTCTTGCTGCCTCCCTGGGGACACCCGTGGAGAACAGGTCCCAGCCCTCCTCTGCTTTGATGACCCAGCAGCTGTTTATTCTTTCCTGGCCCAGCCCCAGGGGAATCACTTTCCAATGGAGAGGTCAGAGTGCTCCAGAGAGGAGACTTACAGATGCTGACATTTGGGGTTTCCCACAGAAAAAGCCCCACTTATGCACGTAGAGCTTTTAGTCACATTCTTAGTGCTTCACTCTTAAATGTGAGGGAAAAAACAAGGATCACCAGACCTTAGAGCAAAGTCTCAAACATGAAAGAGAGAGACTAAAACAAATAACATGGAACCTGGGAGAAACAGAAACAATGCAGGGAATGGAAGACAAAGTAAACAAAACAAAACAAAACCCATCATTAATATCCTCAGACAAGTAGGAGAAAATATTGCATCAGGAAGTAAGAACCGAATTCTGCTTTCTGAGGACTAATCAGAGAAAAAAATACAAGCTCTTGGCAATCAAAACTACAAGAGCAAAACAAACAAACAAAAACAACCAACAGAAGTGTCCAAAGGCAATGTTGAGGAAATCTCCCAGAAAGTAGAAAAAAAGATAAAGCAAAGGACAATAAAAAAAGTGAATAAGACCATTAGGGGATAAAGCCAAGGAGTGTCATTTCTAACTAATAGGAGTGCCAGAAAAAAAAAAAAAAACAGAGAAGACAATGGGGAAGAAATCATCAAAGAAATAATATAAGCAAACCATCCCCAAATTGAAGCATGAGTCTTCTCCAAATTGGCAAGGCCTACTACATGCTCACATGAATGGAAAGGCCCCACATCATTGTAAATTCAGAACGCTGAAACAAACAAAAAAGATCCTATAAGTTGAGAAACCAGGGTGAGGGAGACCACAAATGATACACGGGAATCAAAATAATACTTCTTAACAGCAACATTGAAAACGGAAAACAAGAGTAGTGCCTCCAAAGTTCTAAGTGAAAACAGTTTTCAACCTGGAATTCTGTACCTCTCAAATCAAAGGTGAGCAGAGATGAGATTTTTAGTAAAAAAAGTTTCCAAAAATTATCTCCCATGCACCCTTTCTTAGAAAGCTACTACCAGAAAGTGTGCTCTATTGAAACAAAAACAAGAAAATAAGAAGAGAGAGGATGGGCTGGGAGACGGGAATTAGGAGACGAGAGAGGTGAAAGGAATTCCCAGGAAGTCAGCAAAGGAAAGGGCCACAACGTCTAAATGGCAGACTGAGACAGCAACTGTTCCCTACTAAGGGGGTCAGAGGACTCCAGGAGAGACATCTGGGGTTGTGAAGTGGGGTGTGCGGATTATCTGACAGACTGGATAATGTGGAGGTGTCATTGGGCAGTGTTTTACAGCTGTGGGAGCACGTGGGAAGATGTAACCAGGTGTTGATAGAACACTAAACAGATAAAAATTAGAGGCAATTATTAATCCCAGGGGGAAAAATTGTGCAGTAATGGATATATAATTAAAATATATTAATTGGCTTAACAGTAAACAATATCTATACAAGCATGATAACAAAAGCATTGTTAACCAGAAACTGGGGAGACCTAGAAGAAGACAAGAGGGGAAAGTACATGAGCTTAGAATCCTCACTACCATCATGAGAAGTCTAGAACTGACGTCTAAAGTTGATGAATCAAGAAGGAGTGGCATGAGTTAGAAGTATAGGGGAAATCACCAGATAAAGAACTTAACGCTGCATTGACAGTGGTTTTCTCTGTGGAAAGGGAGCTGGGGCAGAGGGGAGGGGAATAGAAGACAGTTTTTATTATGTTTTTTCTTTTTTTGTGTGTGTAATGATGTTTGCCTATTTACTTAGTTATTTGTGTATTTATTTATTCATTTATTTATTTATTTTTGGCCATGTCACATGGCTTGTGGGATCCTAGTTCCCTGACCAGGGATTGATCCCAGGCCCTTGACAGTGAGAGCACGGAGTCCTAACCCCTGGACTGCCAGGGAATTCCCTATTGTGTTTTTTCTACATCTATAACTTACAACTCATTTCCCAGCAATATTTTTATTTAAAATAAAAGTATGTTAAGTGAATATTAAAAATGTGCCCCACTGGTCATATATGTGAAACAGACACATAAACAGATCAGTACAGGAAAAAGTTACGGGTGCTACATGTGTACAGGTAAGACATGGGCATAAAAGAGAGTAGCCAATTCTACCTAAGAAGGGAGGGCCAAGAAATTCCTGACTTCTACCCCCCTGCCCCCCTTACCCAGGGTGACTGCTGCCAGTGTGTGTATTCAGATGTGGCTCACTTGAGAAACCTGAGAAGCAAGGCAGAAACTCACCAAACACTCATGAAGATGTTGGTAGGATCTGCTGGTTAGGATCCCGAACCTGAGCGTCACTCTAACTGAGTTTGAATCCTAACTCAGCCACCGACTAACTATGTCATTTTGGACATGCAACTTACCCCCTCGGTCTCCTCAAATGTTCCTACCTCGTAGGGTTATTTCAAGGATTAAATAAGTTAGTGTGTACAGGGCTCAGAACAATTCTTGGTACATGTAAGTATTATATTCTCTCAGCAACCACTAGGGACATCTGCCAAGTGCAGGCACTGGATAGGCAGAGGGGCGGGGGGGCTGCCACTAAGCCTGTCCCTGCCCTCCAGGAGCTTAAGGAGGGGGTAGGGAGTGGGCCAGAAGATGCACCCATAAATAAGCATATTACCAGCACCAGTGTCCAGGTGGCTGGATGCGGAATTGTAGGGGACTAGTTTCCTAGAGGGAGAACCTGTCAGTACGTGCTCCATGAGAGGGTCTGGGGGACACCTTCTGGATTGTGGCTCCAGTACCCCCTTCTCTAAAAACTTCCCTTTCCCCTCCTGTTTCCACACAGTTGCAGCAGAAGCTGTGTTCTGGTAAAGTGAGCTTGCCTCCTTGGCCCAAGGGAGCACATCCAAATCAATTTGGGCCAGTCAGTCTGGGAGTTTTTTGACCTGAGACTGAGAGACAGAATGGGCTCCTCTCCATGTCTTTGTGTTAGGACTGATATGTAAACATGGAGCTACCAGCCATTTTTTGCCACGTGAACTGGGAAACAGAGGAAAACAGTCTGCAAGAAGAGAAAAGGCTGCGGCAGGTGCACAGAGAGAAACAGAGGGGAGGAGAAACAGGGCTTCCGGGTTCCCTACAGCTCTGCTAACTGTTTCTGATGCCAGCTGGGCTGCATCCCTGTCTAGATTCCATGGGATGCCCCATACTCTGACCAAGTCCCCCTTTTATTCATGCTGGTTTGAGTTGAATTTATGTTGCCAACCAAAATTTCTTTTGTAATGGAGGCGGCCCTCCCGTCTTCCTCGCTCCTGTATACACAGCAGGAAAAAAAGGAAGATCTGATCATATTCCCTGGTCTGGTGAGACACTGGGTGAGTTTAAACTTGGAAAAACCCAAAGGAGTCCCTAGGGTTGCATTGAGATGTAATCTGGCTCTGGGCCCAAGACAGAGCTGCTCTGGCTTCCTGGGACGGTCTTGGACTGTGGGATGGGATGAGAGCATGGACAGAAAAGGCTGAAGTCCTGGGCTCTGGGGGAAGGCGAGGGCATCTGCGGCTGAATTTATTCAACCTTGAAGTGCAGAGGCTTCAGTGGGAGGATGTGAGGGGAAGGCAGGGACACCCGACAGCCGTGGCAACAGCCAGATGAAGAAGGAGGGGCAGGAGCCACAAAGCAAAAGTGGGTCACACTAGACGCAAGGGTAGGCCAACCAGTAGTAGCCTTTGCCATCACTGACTCTGTCCTTTCCTGCCCATTGTATGCTAGGCAGCAACATTTGGGGACAAGAGAATGAAATACCAGCTTTTCAGGGACTCTGCTATGGAGATGAATCATGGAATTATGGGGTGTTTCCATTGTGTTCCCCTAGATAAGTGTGGCTGAAGAGTCACCAATTGGCAGGTAGACGCACCATTCAAACCTACAATTCAAAAACTTCCAAGGAGGCAAAGATCAGAGAGCACGGCTCGTTGGGAAACCTGGGAAGGCTTCATAGAAGAAGTGGACCTTAAAGGGTGGATAGGATTTAGACATTTAAAGGCCAAGCTTTACAATGTCCTATAGCCAGATAGTGTTCCTCTTTGTAGCTCCAGCTCCCACAGTCCTAAAAGAGCAGATGCTCAATGTTTATGCTTAATTGAATTGGATTCCAGGCAAAAGGAATAACATAAGTAAAGGCAAGAGATGGGGAAGGGTATGGAGTGCATCTATAGGAGCCCCAAGTAGAAATCCTATTTGTTTTTAACAGGAGGCACAAAATTGATCAATGGAAGATATACTGAAAAGGAAAGTTGAGGCAGGAGCTATAACTTAGGAATGGCTGGTCAATCTTTGAGCTCCCTGAGGACAGGGACCATGACATTTATCTTAGCCTGCCTAGTCATGGGCTCAAAGGCCTACAGACTAGGTGCACAGAAAGTATTGAAATGAGTGAAAGAATATAGAAAGTTATCCAATTAATGAAAAGTTTACCCCTGGGTTTCTTTAAATCAAAGGTCCCTTAGTCCTTTTAACACAGGACTCAGTGCACAGAAATGATTTTTGCACACAACTCTTAGAATGAAGCCCACTGATGTAGTAAATGCTTTGGCGTCTGGACCTGTGTCTGAATTCCACCTGACTATTGGGGGGAATACTTATTTCTGATTCCTTGTGTTTTCATGTTAAGGGACTCCCTCAAAGTTATACTTGTGGCCTCTCTCCCCAACCTGACTCAGTCCTACCCATGGAAGCAGCAGCTTCTGAAGTGGCCTGTCCCCAGGAAGCCTGAAATCCCTACTCTTTGCTAGGTTTAGTGGGGCCTGAGGGAAAGCCTGAAATTTGAAATTTCAAGTCAGGTCAGAAGAACCTATTAGCAGAACCATTTAGCAGCACTTCTCAGCCAAGCCTTCCAAACCAGCTTTTATCAGTAATGAAGTTGATATTTTCGTCATTGTGTGTCTGACTCTTGAGTCAGACAAAGGGTTCAGAACTCAGGAAGTGAGTGGGAAAAGGGGGTGTTAGTTATTGGCTCCCCCAAACCCCAACTGTTGCTGCATTGAGAATTTCTTACCAGTAAGATGGATATGATGGTAATAGCCATCACATAGGGTTTAGTGAAAATTTTTACAGATCACATGTTAGATATTGTCTCAGTCAGTTTGGGCTGCTCTAACAAAGATATCATACACTACGTGACTTAAACAACAGATGTGTATTTCTCACAGTTCTGGAGGCTGTGAAGTCCAAGTTCAAGGCACCGGCAGACCCAGTAGACAGCCGCCTTCTCACTAAGTCCCCACATGGCCCAGAGAGCGAGAGGTCTCTAGTCTCTTTCCCTCTTAATCTCTTAATGGGATTAAGGAAACTAATCCCATTATGGGGACTCCACCCTCATGACTTCATCTTTACCTAATCACCTCCCAATGGTCCCACATCCTAATACTGTCCCATTGGGGGTTAGAGTTTCAACATATCAATTTGGGGGAGACTCGAACACGCAGTTCATAACAGATACTCAGTAAATCTTTATTCGCTTGACTCCTTTTTTTGGAAGTCCTCTTCTTTTAAGCATTATCCCCAGGAAGTCAGGGTGTATATTATTCCGTATGTCTAGCATATTTGTGGATGTTTTATAGAGGTTTAAGAAGTGGAAATGGTAATTGCAGGGCCTCCCAGCAACTGATTCATTTCTGCCCATATTTTTGTAAACAGCTCTGTTAAGGAGTAATCAACACACAATAAAGTATACATATTTAAAGTGTAAAATCTGATGTTTTGACATACGTAAACACAGTGCAATCATCACAGTCAAACAGTGAGCACATCCATTACCCCCCAAAGTCTCTCTCATCTCCTTGTAATCTCTGCTTCTCACTTTGTTGTGCCCTCTCATTCCCCAGGTAACCACTGAGCAGCTCTCTGGCTCTATGGATTAGTTTATATTTTCTAGAATTGTATATAAAGGGAATCACAGTATCTTCTCTTCTTCTGCCTGTTTGCCTGTATTTTTGAAGAGTAGTACACAGTCATCATTGAATAGTGAGAGAATAATCATTTTGGAGCCAAGGGACCAGGGCCATTGTCCTGAGTAGACAGGTAACAGGTCATGTGACCTTGGACGGCTCATGTAACTCTTCTGTGCCTCAGTTTCCCTTATCAGTTAGATGGGGAATACTAGTGTCTTCACTACCTCACAGATCCCCTCATAGAGGAAATACAATATAAGTTATAGTACTCGAAAACAGAGAGTGCAAGTGCATGTATAAGTAGCTAAAGGATATTTGACAATATTAATCTGGGGTTTTCTTCCCCTACCTAAAACTTCCCCTTTTGGCCTTTCTCACCTTCTGAGATGGCCCACATTCTGTCTGAGGAGTGTGTTTCTCCCAAGGCCTTTGTCACCTTCTGAGGTGGCCCATACTCTGTGGAGTGTGTTTCTCTCTAAATAAATCCACTTCTTACTTATCAAAAAATAAAAAAATAAAAATTTCCTCTTTCGCTTCCTCTCTTCAAGCAAATAAGCTACTTTGTACCTTCTTTTGTCAGAGGAGGGTTGTACAGAGCAAGAAAATAGAAATAGACCGCTGATCTTCCTGGCTGTGGGTTTCCCAGACCCTAAACCTTGAGAAGGGTTCAGGATTGCAGAAAAGTAAAAGGAGGAGTTTGTGGGTTCATAGCGATGGTGTCCTAGGGAAGTAGTGGGGAGGCTGTAACAAACACTTCTCACCAGTCTCTCAAACAGTCCTGCTCCAGCGTCCCCATTCCACACACCCCTGCTGATTCCTCTAGCACCAGAGCCTTTCTGGATTTCTGCAGGCCACTGAACTTGACCCTTGTCAGTCAACCAACATCCCGCTCTTCACCCCTACCCCTCAGGGCTCAGATTTGGCTTCTATCCTCTCTGCTAAATCACTTGTCATTCCTCTGCTCTCTGTGTGTTATTGTGGGTTACAGATGCTACCTAGTTTCATTGAGCCTCAGTTTATTCTGCTGTTTGCTGTTTTCCTAGCTGTGAGTTGTTTTTGAGAGAAGAGGGGTACGAACAGGTCTTTACTCTGCCTTATTGAAATTGGAAAGTCGTGATTTCTTTGCCTCACATTTTTATTGAGATGTAATTTACATACAGCAAAATTTTGGGATGGCCAAAAAGTTTGTTTGGGTTTTCCGTAAGATGGTACGGAAAAAGACGAATAAACTTTTTGGCCAACCCAATACACAGATCTTAACTGTTTTAGTTCAAGGAGTATTGACAAATGCACTCACCTATGTTACCCACATCGCTATTAAGATCTAGAACATTCCCATCGCCCCAGATAGTTCCCTTGTGGCCCTTCCCAGTTTCCTGCTACCATCCCACTCCATCCATCCCCAACCGGGCTCTTATTTTTTTTGATTTTTTAAAAACCATAGATTAGTTTGCCCGTTGTAGAATTTCACGTAAACAGAATCACACAGGATATAGTACTGTGTGTCTGCCTTCTTTAGCTCAGTATGTTTTTGAGTCATCCGTGTTGTTACATGTATCAATAGTACATTCCTTTTAACGGTTGAGTAGTATTTTCCATGTATGACTACACCACGATTTGCTTATCCTGCATTGTCCTGCTTATTTGGGTTGTTTTGAGTTTTTGCCTATTGTGAAGACAGCTGCTATGTACATTTGTGTGCATGTCTTTTTGTGGACATATGTTTTCAGATATGAAAACTCCTTGAGTAGAGTAGCTGGGCCATAGGGTTAGCTTTATAAGAAAGTTACAAGTTATATATAACTTATATATATGTTATATATGTTAGCTTTATAAGGAACTGTCAAACTGCTTTCTGAAGCACTTTGTACCATTTTGCATTCGCACCAGCACTTTATAAGAATTCCAGTTATTCCACATCCTTGCGAACCCTTGTGTGACCAAGATTTTCATTTTACATGTCTGGTGTGCGTATATCACTGTGGCGTTTGCCATAATTTTTCCAAGTGTTCCCTAGTCCCTGGAAGAGCCTCTTAGAGCCCTGGACAGGAGTCTCTTAGCACTCTTTTTGGGTGTCACTTGTACTTCACAAGTGTAGCAGTTTATGGGCAAGAGAAAATCGTTAAGGTGCTATACAAGTAGTAACACGAGTTGGCATGTTTACAGAGGATGGTGACTGCAGCCCACTGGGAGATCGCTCCCTGGCAAACAGAAATATTAATATGCCATTTCTGAACTTAGAAAAGAGGCCTCGGAGGCCATTAATGAAGGATCACAAAACCATTGACATCTATGGATCATCTAGCTGTATCTTCATGACTTTAGTGCTATGGATAAAAGTAATCTGGAGGCAGAGAACGGATATGAGAAAAAGTTTTATAACTAAAATAAGAAAAAGCACTTGGGAATCCATGGAACTGTTAAGGACACACACAAAGCCATTTCAAATGGTGGCACTGCTATTTAAAAGCAAACTGTTGTCAAGCTACTGATTTATACTCCCCGAATGATTGATGGTGTTGACTAGTTTTTTAATTTGGTTTACTGGCCAGTAATGCACTATTCATTTGTGAAGTATATGTGTAAGTCTTTTGACCAATGTTTTATATTGTTTTTTGTTTGTTTTTTATTGAGTTGTGGGAGTTCTTCACATTTTCTGGATACAAATTTACTGTCCGATATAAGTATTGCAAATATGGTCTCCCACTCTGGTTTCCCTATTTATTTTAGCGATGGTCATTTCATGAGCAGAAATTTTAAACTTCGATATACTCTAATTTATCATTTTTTCCTTTTATACTTAGGGCTTTTGGGTCTATCTCCAAGCCAGGAAAGTGTTCTGTTTTCTTCTAGAAGCCTTATGGAAATTATTGCCTTTTGAACTGGCCTCTGAAAAACCCTAGAAGGGCCTCAAGGGGACATGGTGAGGTCTGGCCAACATGACCTCTGACCTTCTACCTCTTTCACCCCTTCCTTCCTCTATCTCCACCTCAATCAAAGTGGCCCAGCCCCTCTTCCTGTTACGTATTGAGGTTTTAAATTAAAATTTCATTTAACAATAAGATTCCATGCCCCCTCCCCTTTATTTAGCCAGTCCTGAACTCTAAGCTCCTTGAATACAGGAATCATGCATATATTATTCTTTATGTTTTCAGCTATGCACAGTGCCTGGGCACATTGTAAACGCTTAATTTAAAAAAGTTTAGTTGATATAAATCTAACGAAATTTGAACTGGGAAGAGGGGCTCTATCACTTTAGCCAAGTCTTACATAATATGTATTCCTGGGCTTCATATCTGGGTCAGGCTCCAAGGAAGGGAGAGAGGCTCCCAGTGGGAGTGAGATCAGAGACCTCTGCTTGCATCAGTCTCCATAGGAAGCAGTAAGAAAAGCATCACCTTATGCTTATGTAACCTTTTACTATTTATAAAACCCTTTCATATACCTTATCTCCCCCCCAAAAATGTTCCTAAATGTAAAAGCCTGTCCCTACTCACAAAGATAAGCAAATACCCCAGAGTTTCAAATCTATGGGAGGGTGGGGGGAGTGAGGAGACTGGCCACATTTCCAAATAGGACAAAATTCTGCCCTTTGGAGTGAAGGGAAGGGCACCCAAGGGGTCCTTTTAAAACCCTCCCTCCCCCCGAATTCCTACTGATGCTCAGAATCTCACCAAGCTCTATCCCTTCAGGCTAAGTCTTTCATCCCAGTTAAATGCAGATTCTGCTGGGGTGACAGGCCAACATTAGTCACCTCCTTTCTCCACATGGTGTGGCAAGATGGGCTCTGTGGAAAGGTCAGTATTGCCAGGAGATAGTTCCAGCTGGGAAGCTAGGGGCCCCCAGGGCCTCCCTCCCAAGTCTCACAACTGTGCTCTGGTCAGAATCCGCAGACATCACCCCTGTCTCTGAGGTAGACGGGCAGGTGTGACCTAAGATACAGGATGCCCTCACTTCCTGTCTATGGCAGCCGCCTCCGCCCTGACGCCTGGTTTCTGCCCTCACATTTTCACTACTTATCTCTGGGTAACCCCATCTAATCTAAGAAGTCATCCCAAGTCTAGAAAATGAAGATTTAGAGACATATTGGCTAGATACCGTAAAGATTGCTTTTTGAAGTACATAAAAAGCTTTGCACAGTGCTTGCACATGATGGGAGTTCAATATATCTCTGTTTTGAAAGTAAGTTTCAGAGTTCACCCCAGGCTTCCGGTCTATTTCACAGACCCAGACCTAATCATGGGCTGGGCTGGGCTAAGTCAGTTTTTTGAGGAAGAAGAAGATAGCTTTCTCAGGCCAAGCTTAACAATTTTTAAAAGGCCTATAGGTGGTAACTTACCTGTACCCTTAAACCTTCCTCCCGACTTCCACCTCTATTAGGGTTCTCCAGAATCGATATCCAGCAACTTATTTTCCCTCCTAGGACTGCTCTGGTTGTCTCCTTCCCTTGGTTCCATCCGACAGAAAAGTTGAGAAAAGAACCACCAGTACATGTGATTTGTTTTATCTTTTCCAGTCATCCTGCACCAATGGTTAGGGCTCAGGAAGTAAGGAAGGGGGTCAAGGAAGTGCTTCCAACCCCATGATAAATGTCACCCATCAATTCATCAGCATTGAATCTCAAAAGGATGCTTTCTTGTCAGATCTGGATTAAGCCATTTTCACTCTAGCTGAAGTGAGTGTCCCAGTGCCCCAGCAGGAAACTTGGGCTCTGGAGAGGATATAGGATTCAGATTCAGCAAGTAGTTTTTGAATGTCCGCTATGTGTCAGGCAGGCATTGTGCTGATTCTGTGTGTGTGTCTGTTTAATTTACATTCAACGTGCATTGTACAGGTAAGGGAAGCAGGGCTCAGTGAAACTGAGTAACTCGCCTACCTACAGCCAATGAGTGGGAAGGTCAGGATTCTAACCTAGGTTTTATAGCTCCAAGTCCAAGTCCAGGGTTCTTTCCATTTAATCACAGATGCCATTACAGGGGCAACGCCTGGCCACCTCCTGCAGCATCCCCCTAGAATATTAGAGATCACATCAGTCTCTCTGCTCCCCAGACATCAACTGCAGGGCCACGGGTCCATTTCACTTACAGAAGCTGCCCAGCTCAAGAGTTGTGTCTTGTTGTTTTCTCTCACTGGTAGAATGCAGGACACATAGGAAAGTGACAGTTTACTGGGGGCACTTAACAATCTCAAAGCCTTCTCTTATATAGTATCCCCATAACTCTGTGACATAGCATAAATAAGCTTTATTTGCTCTGGGGAGGGAGAGGAGAGTAGGGGGAGGGAGGAAGGAAGTAGAAGAAAATTAGTGAGTGATTTAGGATTCAGCCATAAAGGATCAAAGCACTGAGAATCCTTACTTATGGGGAGCAAGATAAATCCCTGGCTGGCTGGGAGAATTGAGGGATTAACTTAATTTCTTGAGTACCTACTGGATGCCAGATAGTGGTTGTTATGAATATTATCTCATTTAATGGAATCCTGCAATCATATTTTTTAATGGAATCAGTGTGCAAAATTGAATTAATCTTTACAATTTTTGGATTCATTTCATACTATCCTTATTGATCCATGCTTGTTCCCTACTTATTTATTTTCTAATTCTTTCAATCACTAATTTTAGTGATATGATGAGCACCCTTGAACTCACATCCAACCCAAGAATTAAGACACTGATGCTAAATTACATTTACTCATGTGCTCCTTCCCATTCCTCTCCGACCTCGCCTTACCTAAGTCAACCACTTCTCCTATCATTCCCTTGCTCGTTTTTAGTTTTATTGCATATATATGGAAATCTCAGAATACACTGTTTATTTTGGTTATATTTAAATTTTAATAAAAGGACCTTCTTTTTTAACTCAACGTTGTTTTGCTAAATTCATCCATACAGTAACTACAATATCACTGCCATCTGTTCACTTTCACAGCTAGATGGTATTCCACTGTGTGACCGTGCCACAATTTATTCATTCTTCTTTCTAAGGCCTGGCGTGTGGTATCCAGCCTTTGGCTATTGCAAACAGTGCTGCTAAGAACACTCTTGTGTCTACTGGTGTCCTCGGATAAGACTGTCTCTGAGATTTATATGCCTAGGGGTGGAAATGCTGGGCCCACTTTACAGATAAGGAATCCGAGGCTTAGCGAGGTTAAGGAAACTGTTCAAGATCACACAACTAGCAAATAACCAGATCCAGGATTTGAATCCAGGACTGCTATGAAGAGCAGAAGGTGAGGAAAAAGTAGGGGAAAGGAGTAATGAGGAGTATTCTCCCACCCCTACCCCATGCTCACACACTATGGGGTGAGGCCACCCACAGAGCCATTTAATCACCCCCAGATCGAGACCACATCACAGGCGCAGACAACAGGAAGAGAAAACAAGACCTGCAGCTGCCCTGCGATGTCAGCGATTGGGCAGATGGGCATTCAAATAAAAATTAGAATTACCAGGCAAATATGCCCTCGGCAGGCCAGCTGTTCGCTGGCTCCAGGCTTACAGGATTCACAGATCTGTGTATGTTTAAGTAATGGCAGGGCCCATAAAACCCCTCCTCACAGGGCCCCCAGGCACAGATACTGTTCCTCTGGACCGAGGCCTCATTCTTTTCCAAGCCTGCAGACCTGTCCTCACTCAGACCTTCACCTTATAATGGAATTTGCTGAAGGTGACTAGGCGAATGAGTGTGGGACCCAACTGGGAAAACTATCTCATACTGAAGCCCTACAGAGCCCTACAGATGATCTCAGGGAGATCATCTCACGCGGGAAGGACAGCCAGTGCGATCTTGGATCATCAGAGAGCATTTGGGGGCTCAGTGTGTAGCATCCAAGTGCCCTGGGCAGAGGAGCTGCCTGCCAAGAAGTATCAGATTTGGCTCTTGCTCTTGGAAAGCTTATATTCTGGATAAAAAGAGAGAAAATGAACAACAGATGAAAAGTTAAATAAATGGCTTAGCTCTCTCCTAGGAGAGGTGTCTAGAGAGGTTTGGCCTCTCGGAAGGCAGAGCACAGACGCAGGAGGTTGCGAAAGGCCAGGACTAAGAGCAAAGGGCCAGAGTCTGCAGTGCCCTCCTGCCAGCCCTTCGGAGCCTCATGCCCCTCTCTATAAAACAGGAGGATGGGGCTTCCCTGGTGGCACGGTGGTTGAGAGTTCGCCTGCCGATGCAGGGGACACGGGTTCGTGCCCCAGTCCAGGAAGATCCCACATGCCGCAGAGCAGCTGGGCCCGTGAGCCATGGCCGCTGAGCCTGCGCGTCCGGAGCCTGTGCTCTGCAACGGGAGAGACCGCAACAGTGAGAGGCCCGCGTACCGGAAAAAAAAAAAAAAAAAAAAAAAAATCCAGGAGGATGATGCCTGCTTCCTAGGGCTGCGGGGAGGATTTAACCGTGTTTGTAAGGCATATAGTAAGTGCTTCGTGAAGAGCGGCGATTTCTACATCTAGTTCTCTGCTCAAACTCTAGGATTACAGGATGTGTTACTTCCTCACCTCTGGGTCTGTTTCTTTCTTTCTTGATTGGTGGTGAATATGTACACATGGCATTTTCTTCTACAGCTTTATAGAACATGTCCCTGCTCCCCTACCCAACAAAACCTCCTCCCTACATAAGCACAGACACCCCATAGGTGGTTGGTTGGCCCTGCTCCGGGGCCTGCACTTGTTCTAGTGAAAGGGCTGGCACCCCTGAATCTCTCTTCCCAGCCGGCTGCCAGCCTGTCTGGCTCTGGGACAGACACCTCCTCTGGGACAGGGACATAGGAGCAGGGGCGTGTGGCACTGAGACAAAAAGGCCCGCAGACGGGACAGCTGCCAGCGTCCAGAGGGGACCCTGTGTGGGACCTTAGGTGGAGCCATAGGCCACGTGCCCTACTCACGGCTCACCTCCCGAAGCTAATGGCCAGGGCAGGCGGCACTGAACGCACCCTTTATTCTAGAGGCCAGCCTCCTTCGCTCCTGCTCAAAAGAGGACTTAACTCAGGCTGCTGAGCAGGTGGCCGACAGCTGCTCCTTCCACAGAGCGAGACTGTCTCTGTGGCTGCAGAGCGGGCCCAGATGCCACCCCCCTGCATGAGAATGTTTCCTCCTGGCCGAGACAAGTCCTCCGCAGAGCTGCCTGCCAAGAGCCATTGGCCAGTGAAAGGGCCCAGGGTCCCACGACTCCCCTGGCTGCCCACAAGCACTAGCTCCCCTCTTCTCTTGCAAAGTCCCTGTATCTTAGCAACTGCCTTGCCCAACCCGAGTCAGGAAAGGAAACCTGTTTGCCCTCTGGCCTGGGTTCAGTCTTCCCCAAGGCCAGGCCACAGTGAGGACTGATATTATGTTTGGATAATTGCCCCCTATTCATCTCCCCAGGAGTCAACTCCCTTTCTCCCCGTGATGCAGGAAGAGGAAGTTGGCCTCAACCCAGCGTGCTACTGAAAACCCGGGGCTTCTGTGATTTGAATGTGACTGTGATGCCTTAGGTTCTAGAAGCCCCCTTCCTAACTCCTCACCCCTTCCTTGCCATTTCCTGGGAGTTGCTGCCAATCTAGGCCCTGCGGGCTTGTCGATTGACATCATCCTTGCTATTGGTTACAAATGACCTGATAAAGCATTTACTGGAAAACCCTGACGATTTCACTTTTCTTTTTTTTTCTTTTTTTTTTTTTTTTGTGGTACGCGGGCCTCTCACTGTTGTGGCCTCTCCCGTTGCGGAGCACAGGCTCCAGATGCGCAGGCCCAGCGGCCATGGCTCACGGGCCCAGCCGCTCCGCGGCATATGGGATCCTCCCAGACCGGGGCACGAACCCGTATCCCCTGCATCGGCAGGCGGACTCTCAACCACTGCGCCACCAGGGAGGCCCACGATTTCACTTTTAAAACACATGATTGAAATGATTTCCCTTAATATCCTAGCAAACCTCCACACAGCTATTCTGTAGTCGAGGCAGGCTCCATTTTAATCTACTCCAGATCCACTCATATACTCTGCACCTTGCATGAGAATATCCACATTAGTTTTGTTTCCTGAGTTTCTGCAAAAGCTACAAGTCAAAAGTATAATTCTGGTCCCGGGGTTAATTAGAAAACGGTGTACTGGAGGTGCCTGAGCAGTTAAATTGGTTTTGAAAGACACAGGGATTTTTTTTTAACTCTGCCAGTTCAAAGTCCAATTAGTTTGTTGCCTCTTGAGTGCCCTTTGAAAAGCCTGTGTGACAAGTGAGTGAGGCCTATTACATTTAGCTCACAGGGCACCCGTGGAGCGGTCCTAACATCTTGGCCAGGGCAGAGTGCCCTCTTGAACGAAAGCCACCTTGTTTTGTTTCTAGCTGACAGAGGTCCTGTTTTCCTGCAAGTACAACTTACATTCGACCCAATAGACTTTCCACTGCCAACAGCTCCATGACAGGTTCTGGCCCCCAGAAGAGGTTAGAGACCTAGCACCAGGATGTCTGCAACCTTGGGCCTGGATCTCTAATACTTATAGCTGCCATTTTTTGAGTCCCTATCTGTACCAGCTCCTGCCTCAGGTGCTTTGCACGTATCACCTCTAATCCTCACAGCCACCCTGCCTGGAAATGTAGGCATGATTACCCCCACTTTTGCTAATAAGAAAACAGAGGTTAGGAGAGGCTAAGTTCCCCAGAGTCACACACACAGAATAAGCAACAGTGTCAGGATTCAGTCTCGGGCTAGTTCATCCACATCTCTTATTCTTTCCCACCCTGTGGCTGGAGGAAGAGTCCCCTGTCCCTTTTGGTGCCTGCAAGGTAGGTCTCAGTGCCTGAGAAGATGGGGCTATTTCTCCCTCCTTGGGAGCAATGTGCTCACCCCATAGCAGATGCAGGAGATGGAGCCAAAGGTTTTCTGCAGGTGGTGGGCGGGGCTGTGACGCAGCCTCCCCCAGAAGAGTGGTGGGCTCAGGGGTGATGCCCGAGTGGTGCTGTGGGACAGAAGTGGATTTATCATACACATGGAGAGAAAGTACAAAGGTCAGGGCAGCAACAAAACAAACCCGAATAACTGCGCCTGAACGCACGGCCAGGGGACAGCTCAGGCAGATAATTGGCTAATCCAATTTCCAGCAGGCTCTGCAGTGTGTCTTTCAGACACCATCATTTTCCATCAGGCCTCCAGCTTCTCCAGGAGCCCAGATTTCCACCCATACCCTCACCCTTACCTCACCTGCATTGCTGTGCCTATGCATCCTTCCCATCCCATGAGCATTTAGTTCCAGCCTTCCCTCCCCTCCTCTATACCTCCTCAGGTCCCCACTCCACCCCTATGCCCCCGACCCCACATTCCCTTCTGGTCCACTGGCATAACAGGTGTTAAGAGCATCGGTTCTGGATTTACAGGGTTCTAAATCCTTATTCGCCACCCGCAGGTTGTGTGATCTTTGGTGTGTTACTTAAGCTCTCTTTCCTCATCTGTGGGATGAATTATACCCCCCCTCAAATATTCATATGTTAAAGCCTTACCCCCTAGTACCTTGGAATGTGACTATATTTTGAGATAGGTGGTTAGAAGGGTGATTAACTCAAAATGAGGCTGTTAGGGTGGGACCTAATCCAAGCTGACTAGTGTCCTTATAAGAAGAGAAAAGGACACCAATGGTGTAAGCACCGCGGAAAGACCACGTGAGGACACAGTGCGAAGGTCCCATCTACCAGCCAAGGAAAGAGGCCCTGGAAGACATTAATCCTGACTACACCTTGATCTTGGACTTCCAGCCTCCAGAATCATGAGAAATAAATTTCTGTTGTTATAAACCACCCAGCCTGTGGTACCTTGTTATGGCAGCCCTAGCAAACCAATACACTACCTCATAGAATTGTTGTGCAGATTCAACTAGATGAGGCATCTAAATTGCTCTGCAAAGTTCTAGGCTCCGAGGTGTTTTCTATAAGTATTGCCACTGTGACTATGCAGCCACATAACTTCTTTACCACTCATTTGTTAAGTTCTTTGGTATCTGAGATCTGTCTCCCAGGCCTTGGGAAGGGTTAAGCTCCTGTAACAGTGAAATAAGCTCTTTGAGGGCCCAGGTCGTGGATTTCTTGCCTTCACTTCCAAACAATCCCAGTGCCTAACTTATAAGAGGTGCTCAAAAAACATTTGTAGGTACAATATTCTTTCAATAAATATTCAGGGACTAGAGCAGGGAACAAAGCAAGCAGTCTCTGCCCTCAGGGAGTTTATGGTTTAGCAGGGAAGGAAGAGACATTGAACCTGTCATATCATTTGCTTTGAGTGGTTGCCTTTTTCAGTCAAGAAGGGGGTGCTGGCTTGAGCCCTGGTGATCCTAGTGTGAGAGAAGATGCCAATTAGTACGCACTGTGTGCTTACTATGTACCAGGCATCATAATAAACACTCTTCTATGTTAACGTATATAATGTTCACAACAGCCCCAAGCAGTTGGCTCTGGTTTTTTTTTTTGTTTGTTTGTTTGTTTGTTTTGCAGTATGCGGGCCTCTCACTGTCGTGGCCTCTCCCATTGTGGAGCACAGGCTCCGGACGCGCAGGCTCAGCGGCCATGGCTCACAGGCCCAGCCGCTCCGCGGCATGTGGGATCCTCCCGGACCGGGGCACGAACCTGCGTCCCCTGCATTGACAGGCAGACTCTCAACCACTGTGCCACCAGGGAAGCCCTGGCTCTGTTATTTTAGTTTTGCAGATGAGAAAACTGAGGCACAGTGAAATAACTTTCCTAGGCTCACACAACTTATAAGAGTTAAAGCTGGGATTCAAACTCAGAATCTGCATCAGAGCCCCAAATATGAGGAGGAGTGTGTGATGAAACCCTGATCAAAGACAGTTCTCCCAAGCTTGTGACTTTGTTTCCCTGGCTGGGCACGAGCCACTGTGCCAGGGGCTGGTGGACCTGGACTCCCCTCTATGCTGTAGAATGAGGCCTGAACAGGGGGAAGCACTCCCATGATGGATCCCCACTCTTTCCCTCCTGCCTTCAGGAGGGCTTTGTCCCACAGCTCCTGGGCAGGGGACCAAGACAGACCCCAGCCAAGAAGTGTATCCACAGGAGAGGGCGTTATCTCAATGACCCCTGCTTTGTCTCCCTCTGGCTGTGGATCTCACTTTGTTGATGTAAACAATGGGACCAGAAGGGACTTTGCTTGTTTTCTTCCACATTTACTGCATGTTAATGAGATGCCCCTCATAGTGTAAAGTCTGTGTAAGAGGCTTCTGTCAAGGCCTAGGAGATAGATAGGAGATCTGAAGGGTTCCAGATCAAGCAAATACTGCAGGGAGGGAGTGGAGAACCAGGGACGGGCACTCAAAGCCTGTCTCCAAGGGAAAAAGGTCAGGAAAAAGGTCAGGCCTAGAGAATTTGTGAAAGTTTTTGGAGAGAGCTGTTAGAGGACTGTGAGTCCCACCCCACGCACGTGGGGCTGAATGCCTGCCTCTCACCTTGCCCCCAGGGAGAGCAGGGGCGGTGGGTTCCCTTGGAGAGCTTGACATGTGCCTCCTGATGCTTGGGGATCTGACTCCAGCCTGGAAAACTGAAAAGATGAGCAGTGGGCTGGCTGGAGGCTCTGGCTGCAGAAAAAAGGCAGAGCAGCTGCTGCCTGGTAATTCTAGGGCCAAATGAGGCCCCAGTGCTTCCAATGGGCCAGTCATGGGTCTCTGAGAGAAAGAGACTAGCAAAGGGTCATCCAAGCAGCTGTCCAAGAGGGCGTCCTGGAGGGACAAACAAGACTGCAGCAGAGAGATGCAGGGGCACCTCCCAGGAAGAAGCAAGTCACCAGCCAGAGGTGGAAAGCATTCACCCTGGTTGAGAGAGCTGGAGGGAGGAAGGAATCCCCCAGAGACGGGGCCTCCCATGAGCCCGGGAACGACCCATCAGAGTCCTCCCAGGTTCAGAGAGCCAGAGGCCTATCCCAGGAGGCATGAGCCCAAGGTCTGAGCCCCTTGAGCCCTCACCTCACCTCCTACCCTGCTCTTCTCAGGCCTGGGGGCGGGGTCAGAAAGTCCAGGTGGCAACTGGGGTAGGAAGGAGTAGAAGGGAAAGCTGGGAAGAGAGGAGCCAGTGCCATCCCCTCCCCAGGGCCGGGCCTCCTGTCCGCAGCAGCCTGCTGCCAACTCCCATGACCAGTCCACAAACCTGGGATTGGGGTGGGGGGGTTCATCTGCATGGCAAAGCCTTCTTCAATTAACCCAAAGCATTCACCTTTGAAGAAACATCAGCTTTCCTTTAAAGAGAGACCTTCTCTGGTACATTTTAATTATTTTGGATGAATGATATTTTGTATATCTCTGTCTCATCACCACAACTGAAAAATGAGCTTTTGTGAGCAGTCTCTCCAGCTCATTCTCCTGCGGTCCCCTCCATGGGGCCCATCACCAGAGACTCTGGAAGATTCGATGACTCACGCAGGCCTTTCTGGGGCACGCTGATTGTACAAAGGGAGGTAGGGGCCTAAGCAAGGTCAGCCCACTGCATCTTCAGATTGCTCCAGCTGAACAAATATATAAACCATCCCTCAGCCTTTTCTCTCCCTGCGTTTTCACGCAGAAGGTGGCACTAATAAAAATACCACCTCGTGTGTGTATAGCATTTTACAGTTTCAAAGCCACTCTCACATCCCGAAGTCACTCTCCACCCCCAAAGTCATCCCAAGTCATCCCCATCCCGTTTCCACCCACACTGCTGCTTTTCCTGATGGCCAGCCCCGTGCCATCCTCTGCAAGGGAGAGGCCGCGTGCCCCCTCCCGGGGAGTCCACGTGTTATGGGAAGCGTTTCCTCATAAAGAGTCAGCCGGCCAGAAATGTGGGCAGAGAGCAAAGGGCAGCGTGTTCAGGTTCTGTTTATTATGTCCTCACAGCCTTGTTTATAGTAGAGGTGAGTGACATTATTCCACTTTGCATGGTAATGAAACAACTCAACGAGGACTCCATCAGCCAAGCGGTTTCTACAGCAGATGAGCTGCTACAGATCTGTGCCGCCACGTGACTCGGTGAGTGCTACCACGCCTGGAGGGCACATCAGCCCAGCCACCTTGTCCGTACCTGGCAGAGGGGAGGGAGCAGCGGGGCAGAAGGGAGGAAGAATCGAGAAGAGAACGGTTTATTGAGAAGACCAGGACCCCCCTCCAGGGAAGGCCAGTGGCCCCATCCTGCCGTCTCTCATCTTGGTCCACAGCATCTTGTGAATCCCGAGAGGTCACAGGGACAGGAAGACATCTCTGCTCTTGGCTTCTTCCTTCCCAGTCTCATGCCAAGTGGCACAGGCTCCCCATGCCGGGGGTGACTTTGCCACCTCCTTTGCTTCTAAAACGGAGGATGCCGATTTGAAGAGGGCTGGCACTTGGCAGACTGAAGGCCAGCCTCGGATGGAAAGTCATAACTCCTCTGCCTTGCTCGGACGTGGGCGCTGACAGGGTCAGGAGAGCTCTGGGTGCTCTTGTTGATGGGAGACGATCCTGGCTCTGAACTCACCACTCATCACCTCTCCCTTCTGGTTTATGGAGAAGCAGATGCCACGTGAGCTGCGTGTCTTTCCCCCCTGCTCCTTCCTCTTCAGTCTTCCCCATTCCCAGCCCGGCTCTCCGCACAGTGAGTTCATGCCTTTCCCTCACAGCCCAGGGCCTGGAGCACCCGGACACCCGGCCCTGCTGAGGACAGGCGCCCGGGGCCTGCACCCAGAGGCTGGGCCTGCAGCCTGAGCAGAGAGCCATTTCACAGCTTTGGTTAATCCAGAGCAGCAAGTTCTGGGGAGAGCACCAGAGGGTAAAATCAACTAGGAACCTTCTAGCTGCCCCCCAGCCTAAGACCAAAGGGAATGGTGAGAGCTTAGAGCAGCAACAAAACCCCCGTGGTGGCCCTGGAAAAGAAAGCCTCAAAGAGCTTGCTATTCTGGGGGTACAACACCCTCCCTTGAGAAATCTGAAGTTGTTGTGCTGCCACTGTTATCACTACTACACACCTCTCACCCACTACCTGAGTCCAACTACCATGTCGCGTGGCCTTGGGTACAGAGGCACGGCCTAACACGAAATGACCAAGCACAAGAGCGCATGAAAACAAACAGCGAAGCAGCCTAGGAGGAGAGATTGGAGGAAGCCCTGTGAACAAGACCCGGCAGGCGAGGAAAACCCCAAGGACCCCTTCAGCCCCCACTGTTGGCATACCCACTGCCTGACAATGCATTCAGCTGGGGCAGAAACATTTTGATCTCAAAAGTCAGAGAGGGCATAGAGGCAACCACCCTAAGAGTCAAATTCAGGGCTGGCAGGTTCCTGGTTATTGTGCTTGTTTGTGTCTGGGTGTGCTCCAGCCCTCTCGGCTCACACGGCTGTGTTTTACCCTTAGCTGTGTTCCTCCTCACTCCTCAGGCCCAGCATCCCAACCTCATCTATACATTGGACCCACCTGTGGAGTAGTTTAAAAACTACTGATGCCTCGAGTTCCAACCCCAAGCTGTTCTGGGGTGGGACCCAGACATTCGGGTTTCTTTAACTCCCCAGGTGATTCCATTGAACAACCAAGGGTGAGAGCCTCTGTCTTAGACCATCTTTTTTCAAAGTATGGTCCACAGGCCACTACACACCTGGGAGCTTATTAAAAATGCAGACTTCTGGATCCCAGCCCAGATCTATTAGATCAGCATCTCTGGGTGTGGAACCTGGGAATTAGCACTTATAACAGGCTTTCCGGGTGGTCCCTGCACGTCCTCAGCTTTCATAATAAACGCTGCTCGGGGAACATTCCTCACCCCAGAAGTGCCCAGGGCTATGAAGGGTTGTTACTGATTGTGTTCTATTTGGTTTGCCGAGGGCCACAGGAAATCTCACACCAGCCCCCAAACGGGTTAATACTCATGTGGGGCTGAAAGGCCACTCAGGGATGGAGAGCAATGCTGAAAGTCACAGCTCTGCCCGGCCTACTGCATGGCTTGCCTTGAGCCTTTAAAGGTCCCAAGCACAGAGCAATCCTGTGCCCCGGAAGGCAGTCCAGAGCACAAGCCCGGCGTGAGGAACCCAGGAAGACGTGGAGAAGTGGCCACTGTGGGTGCCCACCAAACGAGGCGGAGTACGGCTTGTGGAGAGGCTGAGGGAGAGGGTGGGGCAGGGCGATGTGGAAGGTCAGGGATGAGGTATGCTTGGATATTGCTCTAGATGTTGTAAACATATCTGTTTGTTTCGTCACAGACCAAAATCTCGGTTGGCATGACCAAAGTGCCTGAAAGTAGCATCGGAGCGGAGAGCTCTGTGCCTCCTGGTGGAAGCAGGACATAAAGGGTGTGAGGAAAGCTCCACCCATGGGAAGACCATCTCTGTGGTGTACTAGTCTAGTGCTCATAATTCTCTCTCTCTCTCTCTCCACACACACACACACACACACACACTCCACGGGAGTACCATAAACATAACTATCACGTTCCTCTACACACGAACATACGCCCACAGACCCTCACTTAGCGGCAAATTTCGGGATACCCAAGCTGGGTCCTTCACGCCTCCCCATCGTGGGAGGAAGTCACCAGGCGCCGTGACACCACCATCTGCAGCCTTCGTTCCACCAATAGCTGGCAAGAACTCTAGGCCCCAGATAAGGCGACCGCAAAACACTCTTGTTCAGACTTTTCTCCTGGGGACAGTGGAAGTGGTAAAAAGGCCCCTCTTAGGACGTCTCAGGTCTCCATAACTCTGTGCTGTTCCCATTTATAGGCACCTCCTATAGTCAACAGTAGAGTTGGCAGCAGACGTACATTTCGTATGTAAACAACATTGAAAATACCCTGTTCCGGAATTTGATCATTAAAGTAATTCTAGCAGCTTAAACTAAGGATGGTTTTTCACCAGTGGGGGGCGGGGGAAGACTACCTGATCTAACTAGGAACACCCACGAGGCTGCAGAGTTCTTAACCGTGAAATTCCACAGGTCTCTTCAGGAGGCCTGTGTTCTCTCTCTCCTCGGCGGTTCGACAGACACGTCAGCTCTCACTAACAGATACTCACAGATACAGGGCGGGGCAGCGGACCCTAACAGCCCGTGGGACTCAAGAGCCTTCTTGACCTTGTCTAGCTGCAGCCAAGGAAGGAAGCGATTCATAAAGTTACTGGACAGGAACGCAAGCACTGGAACGCCCGCACATCTAAAAAGGCTCATCCCCGCTACACGAGGAGACTGCTTCAGCCCAGTTTTCAATCATCTGCATTCCAGAGCTTACACCTAATCGTGTGCTCTTTCATTTAGCCAAGCTGAAAGTTGTGGAGATCTGCAGTGAATCCAAATCCACCGGCTGTGAGTTGGCCCAATAGTACCTCCAGCACGTTCTCTGTGATTCAGTCCACCCAGAGACCAGCCTCTCCCAGGCTCCTCTTCCACTTTCTGGTCTCTCTGCTGAGGATTCATCTCCTCGTCACTGCAGTCTTGGGCCAAAGTCAGCTTTTTCCCGGGCAGCTGGAGTGAGTTTCCTGTGTCTTGCTCATCCTCCAGGGAAAAGATTCCTGATGTATTTACAAGAGCAGCACCGGGATACCATGAAGACATCTTAGGAAGGTTCTCTACAACCAGATGTTCACAGTGATCTTCTTAGCCTCACCTCTTGTTCCACGTTCAATCCCAAAAAGTCAAGAAGGAAGCTGCTGATCAACCAAGATGGCCCTCACGAGAGGAACCTTTCTTAAAAAGCATGCTCTCAGGAAGCAAGCTGGAAAGAGAATTACAGCCTAAGTTCCCATTCTCCCCCATCAGAATTACATGACCTGCATGAACGGGGAAGAGGGAGAGACAGGAAGAGAATTAGGCACTGTGAGAGCTGTCCATGCTAAGGGAATTCACCTCCCTTTACCGAGCCATCCGTCACTCTAAGAGATCCGTGATGTGTGATACCACAGGGAGGTGAGGGCAGAGAATACATTAAGCAACAGAGAGGTTATATGGTGGCCCACCGCACAAAAATCTACTGGTGCTACATTCCCTGCTCATTCAACTTCTGGAAAACTTCTTGGTAGAACTGAGGAAGACTTGCAAGCTGTCTCTTTCTCAATAGCAGCTCCACATCAGAAGTGGTGAAGGACATCTCCCAAGACCCTTTCTGGAATTGCAAGGGTATGGGAGTCTTGTGAATTTCCTAGGCTGAGATGGACAGTGACACTGGTCTTATGCAAACGGAAGAAACAGCCAACTCCATGGAGTGTGCCCCTTCTCTCAGAGGCCACCTATCAGTGACAGTGCCAGAAACCTGGGATTCCACCGAGACCTCTCTCTCCGAAACCGTGAGGTCCCCAGCACGCGGGACCAGCTATTACATTGTGACGGCAAATCACAAACGTAAGCCAGAATCTTCTAGCTCTTCCTCACAAGAGTATAGGACAAGTTAGAGAGTCTGAGAGTCCTAACTGAGGAGGGTGTGGAAGTGGTGGAAATTGCATTTGCATTATTTACAGATTAGCCCAGCATGGCATATCTGCCTTCTTAGTGGAGATGACCCAAGGCATTATGGAGGGCAAGTTGCCGACCCAGAGAAGGGTGACAGCGACAAGGTACTACCACTAACCGAAACACAAACATGGGTTAATGGAATAGAGTCCGAGCTCTGGTGGCTGGATCATACTTTGGAATGGCCCTTCATCCCTTCCTCACTCCTGGGCTCCCAACCTAAATGCCACTGCTTTTGAACACCTATGACATTTCACATTAGAATATGGTCTTGGCAGCAAGGGGAGGGGAAAGCCAGTGATCTCCAAGAGTCCCCATCTGAGGTCTAACTGAGCCGCCTCTGGCTTTGGGACAGCAAATCTAAGTACATTTTGGACCTCAGGAACCGGGGGTAAGAGTCTTTCTCCATGAGACTGTGTACTTTTCCCTGGGCTTGGTCAAAGCAAGTCAGGGATGGTTCTTGCATGTTCTTCCTTGTGGCTTCTCGGGTCTGGAAGTCTATGTTTACCTGGAGACACAAACAGAGAGCATGGTCACAGGCCCTCAAGGGCCAATTATTATATTAATAATTATTAATATATACTAATTATTAATGACAGCATCTTAAATATGTAAGGTTATTCATGCTTTTCAAACTGCTTTCCTGAAGGTCATCCCTCTTGATCCCAGGAAGAACCCTGTGAGGTCTGAAGACCAGATATTCTTCATTCCAATTTATAGATAAAGATACTGAAGAAAAGGGATACTAAAAAGCTGGTCTAATTTACTATGGAAAGTTAGTAACAGCCAAGGCAAAACCCAAAATTACTCAACTCTTAATCCATGGGTCTTTGCAATGTCAGGCAGAGTTAAACCAGAGACAAGCATTAATGTGTGTTCCCTAAAGTAAGCTTGCTCTTTTGTCCTTTCTCAGCTGCTAAGGAAATAAATACCCCAGGGAGAAAGACTATGTTTAGAATGTACATCTCTGTTCCAACCACATTTATAAGGAGCCTGCAGCATTCTGGCCACTGGCCGAAGACCTCCTGCATCCCAAGTCAAAGCATAATTGAAGAGTTTTAGGTATAGAATGCACCTAAACTCACAGACAAAAAATATTTGTCTCCTATAAAACTCTCCCAGGTAAAACTCTGTTTTATAACTCAGAATAGCAGTACATAGAAATTCATATTATTATTATAAGTAATTATAATAAATGATCATAAAATAATATAAATGACTATAATTACTCATTAATAAGCAGTGACAAATATTGAATAGGTGTTTGACTCCTAATACTCAGAGTGATCTTGAAAGGTGATATTATAGCCTTTTACATTGGGGAAAATGTGATTCAGAGAGACCAGGTAACTTGACCAAGATCACACAACGAGTAAGTCGTGGAGCTGATATTGGAACAAGATTCCAAAGTACATGCTCATTCCATCAAGTCATGCTGCCTTCCACTAGGAAAACTAACATGAATTTACTGGCATCTATCTTGCAGGATCCCTATAGAAACACAGCTCCTGCTGGCACATGTTTAACTGAGAGACAGCTAAAATACTCCCAATAGAGCTCCTTTTTATAGAATCCCTGGGCTTTGCACCTTAAAAGTGATCCCTTTTGTATCAAGAGCCATCAGAGCAGTGAGGTTCATTTCAGAAGAAAGTCCCCATCAAACCTGGCTCAAACCCCAGCAAGGAGAGAGAGCAACGGATGGAGGTCTGACAAGACCCCACCGCCAACACACCTCCCGCGGAGCCTGCACATCCACAAACTCTTCAAAGATCCTATGGGCCTTGGAGACCAGTTTTGCAGTTGACCTGGTCTTCTTGAACTCCTCACAGGCCAACCAGAACTCCAGGTTCTCTTCACTGAACTCCGTCTTCAGGAAGGCGCGGAACGCAGCCACCCCATCTGTGGACGCGGAGGGAAGTGGAAAGGAAGAGAAATAGGAAGAGGCTTAAGTCCGAGAACTGTAGAAGAAAGAAAGGTAGTCATAACACAAGAGTGGCCCTGATTGTCCAGCCCGCACTGCTCTCCTCCACATCCTCTTGAAGACTCCATTCTCTTAAACACACAGGTACCGTCAGAGGCAAGCCATGCTTCTCATTCAAGGATCATAGTGATATTCTGGAGAAATGTTTAGGAAGCCGTAGGAATAATGACTATGGGAAGGCCTGGTCACTTCTAATCAGCCCTCGGTGGTGACTGCCGGTCCCCTAATGCAGAGTTGGCTGTCCCCTGGGACTACTGGTGAGCCTGCGTTTCTAATGAGGCCAAAGTAATATACGTAATCCATTCCCTGCACCAATCCAAGTCAACCAACCTGAAAAAACAATCTGTCACAAGACAAACTGATGGGGGGTGGGAGGGAGTGAATGCCTCAGGTCAAATCCTTCACTATTATCAGAAAAATGCCTGAAAGTAAACACCCACTGAAATGCAGTCTGTAAAACCATTCTGTTATATGGAAGGGGTTCTCAGCCTCTTTTAAAAAACTTTTGAGGCCCCATATTTTAATGATTAATTCCATGGATGCTTTATTTTAAAAGATCTTGCCTATCAAATTATACATTTTAATTAAGATTAATTTCTACTAAATACTAAATTTTTCTACTAAATGATTTAAATGATTATCCTTGCATTTTTCTTTCTTTTTTTTTTTTTTTTTTGCGGTACACAGGCCTCTCACTGTTGTGGCCTCTCCCGTTGTGGAGCACAGGCTCCGGACGTGCAGGCTCAGCAGCCATGGCTCACAGGCCTAGCTGCTCCGCGGCATGTGGGATCTTCCCGGACCAGGGCACGAACCCGTGTCCCCTGCATCAGCAGGCAGACTCTCAACCACTGTGCCACCAGGGAAGCCCTGCATTTTTCTTAATCAATGTCATGCATACTGCCAAACAGAGCTTCCAATTGGAATAAGATGAGCAGGGTTATCACATAGATTTGGAAAGGGAAACAACATTCATTGATAGCCTATGCATTCAGCTGATGTTTTTATTTTAAAATAGTTTTGATAAATTATCTTAACCCTTAACACATGCTCCTCAAATCAAATAAGAGCTGTAGCTTTCTACCAACTGTCCTCAGAAGAAGGGCAGAGACAGCCTAAAATAAAGGAGTGACTGCATTGGTTAAAAATGACTCTGGCTGGGGGCTTCCCTGGTGGTGCAGTAGTTTAAAATCCACCTGCCAATGCAGGGGACACAGGTTCAAGCCCTGGTCTGGGAAGATCCCACATCCCGTGGAGCAACTAAGCCGGTGCGCCATAACTACTCAGCCTGCGCTCTAGAGCCTGCGAGCCACAACTACTGAGCCCACGTGCCACAACTACTGAAGCCCGCGAACCTAGAACCCGTGATCCATAACAAGGGAAGCCACGACAATGAGAAGTCCATGTGCAGCAACGAAGACCCAATGCAGCCAAAAATAATAAATAAATAAAATTAATTAATTAAAAAAAAGACTGGCTATAATGTTTTATTTCTTTTCTAAAATTTAGTAGAAGGACAATATGTTAACAGTTCTTAATTCTGGGTGATGGACTCCCCTGAGCATCGAAGTTCCATCCATAGGTGCTAGGCCTGGGCACTGTCCACCATCATTCCATGGATTGATGGTGCCATGTGGTTGACATATTTAACTGTTTGTTTTTACTTTTCTGAAACATTTTTATGTCTCCTAATTAAAAAGTCATTGTTTATCTTTCAAAATAGACATCTTAATGCCCACACTAGAACCATAGTTATAAAAGTCAAGACTTTTAATTATAAGAGCCAGGAACTTGGGAGAGAAAAGGGTGTTGATGAAAATCCCAAAGCTAAACCTTAAATCACAAAGAAATCTAAGTTTGGAAGCCTGAGCTTAAAGTGTTTAACAAAAGTAGGGGTGGCCGTGAAATTTATCACCCCAGCCAGGACATTTCTGGGAGTCAAGGGGGCCACTTCTGTTAATTACACAGGGACAACAGACATAAACCATGACCACCATAGGCAAAAACCAGGACACATGGTCACCTTAACAGTAAGACAAGGAGTCTGGAGAAAGCAGAATATGATATAAGGTTGTTTCCCATCAAGCAGGATGGAAATAAAACTGTCCCTGTGCCAGGCAGGAGGAGAGTAACACAGTTTAGACTCATACGAAAGGTCTGCTCAGTGCCCCACTGCCCCTCATTCCTGCACTGGGTTCAAAACCCTGAGAGGAGGGCATAGAAATCCAAGATAAATTAAGAATCAAAGTGAGTGTGAAGCAGTGGCATGGCACTAATTAGGCAGAGAGATGTTCTGAAAAGCATTCATTCAATTCAACAATTAAAGAAAAAGGGGAGGGGCTTCCCTGGTGGCGCAGTGGTTGAGAATCTGCCTGCTAATGCAGGGGACACGGGTTCGAGCCCTGGGCTGGGAGGATCCCACATGCCGCGGAGCAATCAGGCCCGTGAGCCACAACTACTGAGCCTGCGCGTCTGGAGCCTGTGCTCCGCAACGAGAGGCCGCCATAGTGAGAGGCCCAGGCACCTCGATGAAGAGTGGCCCCCGCTTGCCACGGCTGGAGAAAGCCCTCGCACAGAAACGAAGATGCAACACAGCAAAAATAAATAAATTAATTAATAAACTCCTACCCCCAACATCTTCTAAAAAAAAAAAAAAACTACTCATGAACAAAGTACTGTTCAAAATCTTGGGATACATCAGAGAACAAATCATAAAATCGCTGTCCATAAAATCCCTCGTGGGTGCTCTTTTTGTCATGTCTTGTCTCCTCCAAGTTCTCCTAGAGGAGCTCTAGAAGTTTCCTCAGGCTCTAAAAGAACAGGGGTTTGAGAGCTAGCATGCCTGTCAGAGGCTACATGCAGAGGTGGGAGGGAAAACCACCTGCAGCTGCGGAAGCCTCTGAGGAGACTCAGTGCCCAGGAGAACCAAGGGGCGTGGGCGGGGCTGCTTCCGCAACGTGACCTCAGAGCAATGACCAATCCACACGTGACAAGAGCCAGGGACACGATCCATGACACAGAGAGGACATGGGCCAGAGGCCCTCCCCTGCTGCCTTCCCGCTGCGGTCAGGGTGTGGGAAGGAAAAGGTGCGGGGCTGGGGGAACCCTAAAACACTATGCGTCTATCTAAAGGGGCAAATGTAAAGTGACTCAGAAGAGTGACTCTGAAGAGCCTGTTGTTTTTAAACCAGACGAGACTAAATTCTTTGAATTGAAAACTTTGTTTGTTGTTTGTGTTAAATTTTGTTGTGCTTTCCATCAAGCAAAAATGGGTGCTTGTGAGCAAGCTGAGATCGAGAAAATTACCTCTCTGCCTTCCTCCATGCTATTACTGAAGATCACCCTGCTAGGGAAACTGTGTGGCCTCACCCTACCCAAGGTACAGACATTTCCTTGCATCAGCTCTCAGCTTTGCTGGGTCTTTGTGTGGATTAGAGGAGATAACACCTGCAGAGGACCCTCAGGAACGTTGCTTTACTTCTTCCCACTTTATAGATGAGGACACATGCTTAGCGAAGTGGATTGGCTGAGTTCACACAAGTAATAATATGCAGCATTTAAAAAACGTAAGATAGGGCTTCCCTGGTGGCGCAGTGGTTGAGAGTCCGCCTGCCGATGCAGGGGACATGGGTTCGTGCCCCGGTCTGGGAGGATCCCACATGCCGCGGAGCCGCTGGGCCCGTGAGCCATGGTCGCTGAGCCTGCGCGTCCGCAGCCTGTGCTCCGCAATGGGAGAGGCCACAACAGTGAGAGACCCGCGTACCGCAAAAAAAAAAAAACAAAAAACAACAACAACAAAAAACGTAAGATAGCCTAACTACCAATCCAACGCAGCAGTAAGGCCATCTCCACTCATTCATTCATTCATTCATTCACCCATTATGTGACCCAGGCATTTGCTAGGAGCCTGGGCACAAAGCACAGGCACAGCTAAGTGCTCACAGAACTTTCAGTAAAAGAGCAATTTGAGCCAAGATAACATAATTACGGTAATTATGGTATAGATGATAAGTGATATGCTAAGGAAAGCGTAGGTGGCTGTGAAAGTACGGGGCGGGGGTGGGGGGGTGGGGGTGGGTGGACGGCGCCTGAGCCAGAGCTGAGGAGGAGAGGGAAGTCTTATAGGAGGAAGAAGCTTCTCGGCTGAGATGTGAAGCTGAGGAGAAGGAAGCTAAGTGAAAAAGGAAGGGAAAGAGGAAGAAGAGACTGGCAGAAAGGGGGAACCACAGGCACGGAGGCCTACAATTAAGAAAGGTTTATTTGAGTAACCAGAAATAGTTTAGTAAGACTAGTGTTTAATAATAATAATAATAATGCTAAAATTATTGAGACAACTGTAGGATAGACATACACCAAGAGGCCTGTGAAAGAGCCAGAGACAGAAGGATAACACGGCGTTCCAAAAGGCCAGGGAAGGGAACATTTCAGGTAGGAAGTGGCCACTGTGTCCAGCGCTACCCGGAGGTCAAGCTAGATACGGTCTGAGAAGCGGTGGTCTTGAGACTCGGCGACAAGATTCCGCAACCACTGGCAAGAACCGTCCTCGTGGTGTGATGAGAGCCCCAGTCACATTGTGGTAAGTACAGTGGGGAATGAGGGGGGAGGAGGTTGAAACAATGAATTCCGATGCCTCTTGCAAGAAGCGGGGTAGAGAGATCAGACAGCACAGCTGGAGGGAAAAAAGAAGTCAGGAAAGAGGTCTGGGGTGTGTGTGTGTCTGTGTGTGTGTGTGTCTGTGTGTCTGTGTGTGTCTGTATGTCGTGGGGTTTTTGTAAGATAGGCTTGGGTATGATTAAACGTTGATCTGGCCAGAAAAGACTTGTTGAGCGGGAGGAGTTGAAGTTAACGAAAAGAAAGTTTCATTGATAAAATGTTGCCTCCAGGAAGGTAGGAGAAATAGGTCTGGGAACGGCGTTGTGATGGAGAAAAAGAGGAAAGGCTGCATGTGGATGCAGGAAAGTTTCTAGTTTGGGTGCAGGATGTTGAAGGAGTTCCCATCTGATATTAGCTGAAGAAAGTGGTAGGAAATGGAAATGATACAGTTTTTATTTATTTCTTTAGGATCTGGGGCAGGGAGTTTTATTTATTTACTATATGCCATGCTTTTTGCTGGAGATTGTACAAACAGCAGCTCAATTTATTTTCACAGCAGTGCTGATCCATAGATAGCACAAATGATCCACTCTCATTTTCCACAGGAAGAGACTAAAACTTACGAAGTCAGATAAATTTTCCAGTCCACAGCTGGCAAGAACAGCCAAGTTTCCCTACCGTCCACATGACTCTGAAGCAATATCTTTCCAGGTGTGTTTGCAAGGAGAAGGGAAAGAGCAAGGGAAGAGAGCAATTAAAGGGGCAAAAGAACAGTATCTGGTAAAGGCAGATTCTAGAGAAAGAAAGGGTTCAAGAAGAAGTGGATGAACTTGACTTCCTGAAAGTCGAAAGTAGAGAAAGAGAGGGGGGCGGATGGAGATAGAGAGAAATGGTCCAGGAAGGGACATATTTGAGATGCATCACGGTTGAACAGCTTTTTTTTTTTTTTTTTGGTATGCGGGCCTCTCACTGTTGTGGCCTCTCCCGTTGCAGAGCACAGGCTCCGGACGTGCAGGCTCAGCGGCCATGGCTCACGGGCCAAGCCGCTCTGCGGCATGTGGGATCTTCCCGGACCGGGGCACGAACCCGTGTCCCCTGCATCGGCAGGCGGACTCTCAACCACTGCACCACCAGGGAAGCCCAGTTGAACAGCTTTGATCTTCTTTATTAATTTGGGATGAAGGCCCTGCAGGTGGTCTGCCTCCACGTGCCAGATTTTGGAGATACGGTAGAATCAAATCATATAAAGTCACCACCTCACAGAACTTGCAAGCTAGTCTAGTGTAACAGACATTAAGCAATCATTTAAAATAATTAATTGAATAATTACAAATGTAGTATGTATTGTGGTGGGGACACCTATGAGAGTGAAAAGAGTCTGGAAACAGCTACTCTGGAAAAAAGAATAGGACCCTGGTAGGAAATAGGCAAACCATTATGAAGACCTAGATTTCAGCTCCTGGAGAGCGTTACACTGCACCAGGAAAAGAGCAAGAACTTTTAGTTTTGGGGTGTGCCCGTCATTCAAAGACAGGAGCATAGGGACTTCCCTGCTGGTGCAGTGGTTAAGAATCTGCCTGCCAATGCAGGTGACACGGGTTCAATCCCAGGTCCCGGAAGATCCCACATGCCGCGGAGAAACTAAGCCCATGTGCCACAACTATTGAGCCTGCGCTCTAGAGCCTGCGAGCCACAACTACTGAGCCCACATGCCACAACTACTGAAGCCCACACGCGTAGAAGCTGTGCTCCAAAACAAGAGAGGCCACCGCAATGAGAAGCCCACACAGTGCAACGAAGAGTAGCCCCCGCCCGCCGCAACTAGAGAAAGCCCATGCGCAGCAATGAAGACCCAATACAGCCCAAAATAAATAAATTAAAAAAAAAAAAAGACAGGAGCATCAGCTCCAGGCTGGCAAATGGAACCTGGAGAGCAGGAAGGCACCAGCAGTTGGGACACTAAAAAAGGAAGAGGCCAGCATGGCACAAGACAAGGAGGCCTCAAGCAACAACACAATAGTGACGACGTTTCCAGGAATGATGGCAACAGATGAGGTGGGGAGGAAATGAAAAAAGTCACCAAGGGAGGCAGAGGAGTATTGGAGAGTAGAACAACATAGAGATAAGAATGGGCACGGGAGGCTTCCCTGGTGGCGCAGTGGTTGAGAGTCCGCCTGCCGATGCAGGGGACACGGGTTCGTGCCCTGGTCCGGGAGGATCCCACATGCCGCGGAGCGGCTGGGCCTGTGAGCCATGGCCACTGAGCCTGTGCATCCGGAGCCCGTGCTCCGCACCGGGAGAGGCCACAACAGTGAGAGGCCGCGTACCGCAAAAAAAAAAAAAAAAAAAGAATGGGCATGGGCAGTAGCATCCAGCTGAATTACAGCAGCTCAGCCTGACTCAGTGGGGATGGGGGTTTGGAGTAAAATGTGTGGTGAGCTCATACTCAGATTGCAGTCGTCTGGCAGCTCCGTTGAGGCAGCCTACTGACCCTGCTCATCCCGCCTGGGACGGGAGCACCACTGTCTCAGCCAGAAGCACCAGTTCTGATCACAGGCAGGCTGCCCATAATTAGCACGTTCAACCTCACTGAGTCTCAGCGTCCTCACCTGGAAAGGGAGGGAGGTGGATCCCATGGACTCTCCCAGGTAGGGTTAGTGATCTGCTCTGTGCCCCCATCACAGCCTTGATGTGGCTGCATCACACACAGCTCTCAGACGACGGTTTTCCATCCTCCTCCCCCTCCTCATCACATTATACATCAAGGACTTACCCCAGGCCAAGTTCTATGGTATCCAATCTACATATCAACTCACGTAACCCTTACGCCAACCCTATTATCAAGGCAGAGGCTCTGGAGTCAGACAGCCTGCGTTTGAATCCTGTGTGACCTTGGGAAACACCTTAACATCTCAAAGCCCAAGGCTTTCTCACCTTGGAGAGTTTAAGTGAAACGTCTGTGGTCCCTTAGACAGTAAGGGGTGGGAGGTGGATTTACACACACATCTACGCGACTTCAGAGCCCACTCCGCCTGTCTCTCCTCTGGTGACCATTGGCAGGCCCCACGTTATCACTTCCCCTAAAGGAGGAGTGGACAAGAACCCCAAATCAGACAGTATGCTGAAAGTACGCCACAGCAGGGCCAACACACCATTTGGGTCACAGAGCTGGAGATTCTCCGGCAGGACAACACCTGCCATCACCTCCTCTGTGGCGACAATGGAGGCTATTAGGTACCACTCATAACCTGGAATCTGTCTAAACGCTCTTCTTTCCCGCAGCTCTGATACCCACCCTACGTGTCCCTCCCAGGATGCAGGGGCACCTCAGAGAGCAGACAGGCATACTCCCCCACCCTGGCCCGGGGACACTCTAACAAAGCACAGCTGAGTGACCTTGTAAAGGTGCATCCTGTCACGGGCAGCCTTGATCCAAACTGTGTTTGCCTGCATTTCCAGGGCAGGCTTCAGAGGGAGTGGGAGGGCAAACAAATCAAAATGTAGCACTTGAAATTTACCAAGATTTCAAGGGAAGAGCTTGAGGAGAGATGAGGAAGGAGGGGAGAAAGGCCTAGGAGGGTCTGGACTCACTGAAAACCTCATGGAGGCCTGCACAGACCGTGGGGATCACAGCCCTCCTCCTCTGCTTGCCCTCCCCCTCAGCCTCTCTCCCCATCCTTTCATATTCCCAGGGCCGGCTCTGAGCAAGGCAGGATGGAGGGCCACTGTGCAAAGAGAAACTTCGTCCCGGAACAATGGAAGTGAGATGGGGTGGAAACCCCCCTCCACCGCCCCATGGCTGCAGGAGCCCCTCCCCTGCCCCAGAGCAGATGGCCGCAGCGGGCCTCTGTGTACAGACCACTAGTCCCCAACCTGGCCCAACTTTCCTGCTCATGTGACCTAGCAGAGGAATTGTATGAGGCTACAGCAGGATTCCTTCTTCCCGTCTACATCTTTTCCTCCCCCTTCTATCACCTCCCACCTCCTCCCAGCAAGCCTTTTGTCTGGTCCTCTCCCTAAACTCCTCAGCATCTTTCCCCACTCTTCTCCCTTTTCTTCTGTCCTCCGTCCCTTTTCACTCCTCCTTCCATTTTTCCCCTTCTCTCCACCAGGACCCTCTCCTTCCCTTCTGCTTGTCCATAAACTGTAGTTGGTTAAAATGCAGGATGCCCGTTCATCTCTGAAAGGCTCATCAGCATCTACTGGCATCTCTCAGAGTGAGCTGCTTTGTTAGCTGTGCTTCCTTTGCCCACACCTGCCATGCACCATCCACCCCCCCTTACCCACTCACCACCGTGGGGTATCCCAGACTCAGATCCCTCCCCAATACTCAGAGAAGCAGAGTCCCCCCTCCACCACCCCCACAGATTCCAGGCTGCTGGAGAGTGATTTCTCTCTGACCCCTGAAGCTATTCTGCCTGGGACTGTGTCCTGGCTCTGTGTGACCTTGAGCAAGATGCTTAACCTCTCTGTGCCTCAGTTCTCTCCTCTGTGAAATGCAGATGCTAACAGTACTTCCCCCATGGGGCCGTGGGAATGAGGTGAGTTAATATATGTAAACAGCATTCAGAGCCTGACACTAAGACAGTGATTGCTCCACATGTGTTTGTGATCATTATTCCTGTACTTTGCTGACTTAAGGAATCATTGGACAGAACATAACATGCCTAATATCAAAAAACGACTCTGGTAACTTAAAGATGATGGGTGAGCAACCGTTCAGGAGAATGAGAGAGAAACAGGAGGATCTGCCTTTTTTTTTTTTTTCATTTCATTTCACTTTGGCTTTCTCTGTATGACCTTCTAAGTCAAGACACTAAGAACATCAGACATTTTTGAGATTAGTGTCTATTGAGTCGCAGGAAAGGAAAGGATGGTGTCCAGAATTCCTGGAACACTGGACAGAATTTTGGCATCCTCCCGAGCATGCACAGCATCTGCAAGAACACTCCCGTGGCCGCACACGCTGCCTGCTGCCGGCATCCTCCCTCTAGTTCTTTGATGCAGGGTGCTTACATAAGAAAAGAAACTGGGTCACTATGAATGAGCAGTACAGCTGGTGCAGCAGGGAGGGTGGCTTAGGTAACAGTTCAAGGTCCAGGAGCCCTGATTTAGCTGGCACTGGGGGTGGGCTTGAGCCTAGTTCAGTTCCCAGGCTTGGAAAAAAAGAAGATCACAAGAATGATTTTTTTTTTTTTTTTTTTTTTTTTTTAGCTTTCTGTTTGCTAAAGTGTAGTCCCAAAGACCAGAGTCCTCTTGCATCCCTGATCAATTGGGAAAAAATAAGCTGGTTAATGGATCCAAGGTCAGACAAAGGAGAGGAGAGGAAAATACATTCATAAAATCTAGGATACATATACTAATGATGAAGTCAAAACCTCTTTGATTCAAAACTAAGCTCACTAATTTGAAATTTGTGATGAGAATAGCACCAGTATCAAAGCCTTTCTTTTATGTTACCTATAAAATGCAGGTTTTTAAGCAAATAACTGGGGCTAAGAAGATTTAGGTAGGAAGATTATTTAGAGAACAAACTATTTCCAGTTACTGACATTTACTGGCAAGCAATTAGTATGCTAATTGTACTTCAGTCTTGTGATTCGCGTAGTTTTCTTCAATGATCTCTACTTTGTTAGTATATATATATAGCAAGATGATAGATTATGATAGTAGTAGGACTTGGTTGCTAGACTCTTTGAGTCAGGAAAGACATGGGACATCCTATGATCCAGCCCTACACGGAACACAAGGAAATGGTGAGGACCTGGGGTTGCATGGCTTCTTATTCCTAGGATGTGGTCACAGAAGAGGAAGGAGAGACTGGGTCTTACAACTCCTAGTCCAATGTTCCTTCTTATTTTACCAAGCAGAAACTGAGTCAAGTAACAGAAAAAACGTGGTAGAGCCTGTATCTGCAACTATTATAAGAAATTGGCAAGGGGTATTTTATTAAAGGGCTGACAAAGGAGATGTGCCCCAAATAGGGTGAAAGTTTAGCATTCACAAATGACTCCTTTAAAACAAGAGAAGTATTATTAAATCCCATGTACACCAGTCCAGAGCCTAAAAGATTTCAAAAATTAAGTGTTTAGGAATGTTTTTCTGGTTGGTTTGAAATAACAACACTGCAGGGACTCTCAAAGAGGAAACAGACCAGATTCACCTACTGGGCTTTTTTTTTTTTTTTTTTTTTTTTTTTTTTTTTTGCAGTATGCGGGCCTCTCACTGTTGTGGCCTCTCCCGTGGCGGAGCACAGGCTCCGGAGGCACAGGCTCGGCGGCCATGGCTCATGGGCCCAGCCGCTCCGCAGCATGTGGGATCTTCCCGGACCAGGGCATGAACCCGTGTCCCCTGCATCGGCAGGCGGACTCTCAACCACTGCACCACCAGGGAAGCCCCTACTGGGCTTTTAAAACCTACATCCCAGGGCTTCCCTGGTGGCGCAGTGGTTGAGAGTCCGCCTGCCGTTGCAGGGGACACGGGTTCGTGCCCGGGTCCGGGAAGATGCCACATGCCGTGAAGCGGCTGGGCCCGTGAGCCATGACCGCTGAGCCTGCGCGTCTGGAGCCTGTGCTCCGCAACGGGAGAGGCCACAGCAGTGAGAGGCCCGCGTAACGCAAAAAAAAAAAAACAAAAAAAAAACTACATCCCAGATGGATGCTCTCACATACATTGAGGGGAAGTTGGGACAGTATGAAGAAGGGATGCCAAAACCTCATGTGGCAAAGGGGGTGAGGTATTATGAAATTAGAATAAGCCCACTGGTGATGCTAACGTGAACCCCACCCTACCCCCAGAGTTCAACCTCAAGCTGCCTATGGGATCAAGAAGCTGACACCATCTCTAGCATATAGGAGTCATGAAATGTACGTGTTCTCAATGAATTTAATGTTGGGTTATAATAAAAATAATAAGAATATTTATCCTTCATGGAGCCCCACCACATACCAGTCATCATGCTTAGCATTTCACAACCGTAGTCACATTTAATCCTCGCAACAACTCTACAAGGTAAGTCTAAGCATTCCCCTTTTACAGATGAGGAATGTGAGGTTTATAGAGTTTACATAATTTACCAGAGGTCACAGCTGGTAAGCAAGAGAACGCGTGTCCAAATGCTTTCATTCAAACCTTTTTCAACAAGCTTTTAATAGCTGCCTTAGATATTCTTGGCATTCCTTCTATAAAGGCTAAATGCATCCATGTTCCTGGGTGCAAATAAAAATTATAGCAATATAGAGAGGGTGGCAAGGAGGAGGAGAAGTTTCTTTTCTATCCATCTCTAGTTCGAGTATCTCTTTCTAACTTTTATCCTCACTTTATCCAGAAAGCACACCTGCCATATTTGTTTATTTACTGTGAACACTCTCCACCACGCCTGCTACATATGTGGACTCTGCAATATATGGACAATGTCCCGTTGAAGGGATGCGCTGCCTGAGAACTTTGGAGAACGGCAGTACAGTCTTTAGTGTGTTTCTTCGAAAGCACAGACCACCTGCCCCACCAGGAGGCTCCAGGTTCATAGTTTCCTACACTTGTGTTTTAGAGCAGTGTTTCTCAAGCTTCATTGCACATCAGCATTACTGGGGTGCTTAAGCAAAACCAGACTGCTGGTCCCCACTCCCAGAGATTCTGATTCAATAGGTATGAGATGGACCCAAGAATTTCCATTTCTCACAGGCTCCCATCGGCTCATCAGCTGCTGGTGCTGCCTTCCTTGGATCCCACTTTGAGTAACACTGTTCTAGAACCTTTCGGCTTGCAGAGGGATGTGAGGAGCGCTGTGTGACAGGTGGAAATCTGTTTATTAAACGGTACCTTCTAGAGCTAAAGACCATTTGCATGAACAAGTAAGGAATTTCATGAGCTGATAATTTTAGTGTTTGATTGTGTGGGGTTTTCTGCTTGGTTGCTATGTGACCAGGTCACTTCATTCTATTTTTCTATATCTCAATCATTATCTCAAAGGGGCTAATTTTTTTTTAAACTAAAAGCTTCTTCACTGCTCTCTTTTGCTCAGAGATGAATATTAACTCTGCAAATGTAAAACAGCTTTCAATTACACTATTCCATGAACCTAGCCTTCCCTTGGCCTGGCGGGGACAGGTCAGCCTGGACCCTCCATGTGCTGCAAACAATGAAACAAAGCTAAGGACCACATGGAGGCCCAGGGTGAGATGCTCTGTCATCCCGGTGGGGGATCAGGCTGAAGGAAAAAGGGAAGAAACCCTGTCTACACCTTCACCTTAAAACTGGAATGAATTTCAACTTTTACGTCAAAAAAAACCCCAAAAAACTAAAACAAAGAAACGAGGGAGAGGCAGAGGGAAGGAGGGAGAATTGATTCAGAGTTAAGGACTGAACGTCCTACTAAAAGCTGGACAAATAACAAGCATATGCCTGAACCTCATGGGGAATAAAAGCAGAAGACGCAAAATTTTGTGCTCTCCAGCCACCTGTCAGAAAAGATTTCCCACAAGCTGGGAGCCTTCATTCTCCCGAGTATGAACTGCAGAGGTGGGCGCACACACACATGCCCTTGGGGACAGACTAGGTGCACACACAGACAGCAAGTCTATAATTGTCACTGGATGAACAGGAGAAAGATGCCAAATTAACACACATTAGAAATCCCTCCCTATCTAATGAAGCCATCAGCACTTTCAATTTCATTTTTCATTTGTTAGTTAAAATAAAAAAAGGAAAAAAAAAAAGAGCACTTAGCAAGTGGTTATCTCCCAGACCTCCACGGGTGCGTCTTTAGCTCTGCACTGCACTTGTTAAGCAAATGTAATTGGAAATAAAATTCCTCCCCAAATATTTATGTTCCGGATTTTTTTATTCTAAAAAATAGTAAAAGTTGCTTTCTTTTTTTCCTGAGATTTGAACCCGCGAGGTGCATCCCTGCCCAGTGGGATCCTGCCAAGGAGAGGAGAAAGCTTCATAACACAGGTACCTTCGCCTCTCATCTGGTTGCTCAAGCCATTTCAGCTCTCAAGCAGTTTTACATAACCCTGCAGGCAGCGTGGACTCAAACCACCTGCCGTAGGTGACTAGTGACTGCCAATCCTGGTGGTTGCTACAGATAGCATCCTGGAACAATAGGGCAGAACTCAATCCAGCCCCCTTGGATCCAGATCCTTCACTGTAGAGATGAGGAGACAGATTTTCCAAGACACTGAAGGACTCCATCAGGGCTGCCCAGCTATTTAGCAGCAGAGCTGGGTCAAAATCAAGAGGTTTGACTACCAGTCAGCGTTCTTAATTCTGCAGAAGTACACTCCCTGATTAAATGGAACAATGCTCTAAACCAAAAGCAGCCCTTCTGCTCTGGATCGATGAGGACTACTAACATCGACAAGGTGGCATTTAAGAGGAACACTGAATGTCAGGATTCTATTTGAAATCTTGAGGCCCCCTAGTCTTAGCATGTGGCCTTATTTCTTGTGTTATCTTTCTCTATGTCTGTTTTCTCAGAAACCTGCATTCTCCACCAGGGAAGGACTGCCCGGTTCATCTTGGGGCCCCTCTCCCATCAGCTGCTTAGCATAGATTTTGTCTGTAATGAAGACTCAGGACACCATTTTTAGAGTAAATGAGTGCCCTAAACATCCAGGCAGAGCAGGCAGAGATGCTCTGTAAACTGAGAATGGGAACAAGAACAATTATCTGAATTTTCCGAAATAGAAAACTCAGGGAGGACAGCTGCCTGGAGAATTACCAGGGAGTGGGCTCTAGACTAACACACGTTTTTCCGTAGCCCAGTCGTTCAGTCATTCTCCCTTCTTTTAGGACACTTTGTTGTTTTAATTGAAAGCCCTGCACACCTCTGATACTGCTGTCCCTCGTAAGAGACCAGCACACATGTAATCCCTTTGGAAAAGCTTAATCAGCCCCAACTGAGTCACAGTACTAACCCAAATTAATTAGACTTGCAGAAAGTTGTCAACACTTTTTTTTTTTTTTTTTTTTGGCGGTACGCGGGCCTCTCACTGCTGTGGCCTCTCCCGTTGCGGAGCACAGGCTCCGGACGCGCAGGCTCAGCAGCCATGGCTCACGGGCCCAGCCGCTCCGTGGCGTGTGGGATCCTCCCGGACCGGGGCACAAACCCGTGTCCCCTGCATCGGCAGGCAGACTCTCAACCACTGTGCCACCAGGGAAGCCCTGTCAACACTCTTGGAGGTAGGCTGGGCTCTGACCCTCCACAGCTTCACGGGAACCTTGCAATTCTGCCAGAGGCCCCTGAATAAAAGCCCCTTGCTTCTCAAAGACATTCACTCCATTGGCTTTTTTTTTTCCGTACTAAACAGAAATAAAAATGAGCATCAGACTCCAAGAAGGAGCACAGAACTTCAAAGTTCAAAAAGCTTATTTCTGTACTGTTTTTTGTTTGTTTGTTTGTTTTTTACAAAGAAGCGAAGCAATCTGGTGTTGGCTTGTAACACCCCTTAGTGGAATCCCCAACTCAGAAAATTGTGATTGTATTCCTGGAAACCCAAAGCACCCCCGATAGAAGCAGAACCAAGTGTCTTTAGCTCTAAAAGTCACTGAGTCAAACAAATACAGTTAAACCTCTAAATCACCGGGTCTTGCCACTGCAGCAATCCAAACATACCGTAAGCTTCCATCCACTAATTTTACCATCATAAACTCTGTCTATAAATGCTTCATGTTAATCGTTGGCAGAGAAACTTGCAATTTTATTCTCAAGCCACAGTTATTTTTCATTTGAGAAATACAAGCATCATTTTTTTAAAATTCCACCATATTCTTACAAAACACCTTTGCATAGAGAACCCAAAATAATCTGAAGTTGTGAAGATTGAAGATTCTCACACCCAGGTGACAGGTAGCACACAGGCATTTCCATCCCCATTTAAGAATGAGGAAACGGCCTCAGTGACTTAAACTGAGTCAATCATGAGGCTGAAATAGAAACCAAACTTCAAGATGACCTTGAATCAAATCCAGCCGGAAAAGAAAGTGTAAATTGATAGTGACACTTGTTTAGCCTGATGTGATTCCAGAAAATAAGTCAGAATCGCCCTATAAAAAACAGCTATCAGGGCTTCCCTGGTGGCGCAGTGGTTGAGAGTCCGCATGCTGATGCAGGGGACATGGGTTCGTGCCCCGGTCCGGGAAGGTCCCACATGCCGCAGAGCGGCTGGGCCCTTGAGCCATGGCCGCTGAGCCTACGCGTCCGGAGCCTGTGCTCCACAATGGGAGAGGCCACAACAGTGAGAGGCCCGCGTACCGCAAAAAAAACCACAAAAAAACTATCAAATCCTAAGTACTATCGTACGTATTCCATTACCTCGGCAGATTCACCGCAGAAGTTTGCTGTTTGGGGGTATAGCCATATGTTATATGTGCTGTATCTCTTCTGCTTTATTTTCTTTCCTAAGTGTAATCCACAGAACACTAAAATGACTATTTGTCTCACAAAATCACTTGCTACAATATGTGCTTATTCTTAAATTTTGCATTTCGTTTTAAAGTCTAGTCAAAAGCATTCGTTAATTAGTACTAGGATGAGGGGCATAGTAAGAGGGAACTGCTCATCCAGATGAAAGCAAAATCACTTCTAGAGACATTTTCTGAAGACTGAGGGACTCCATCAAGGCCATCAACTATCTGGTAGCCGAGCTAGGTCAAAATTGAGAACACAAGCATGAGTACCGGCCAATGACCTTCACTTTGTTGTATCAAAATTTGTGACCGCCTGGAGGGGTGGGATAGGGAGGGTGGGAGGGAGGGAGACGCAAGAGGGAGGAGATATGGGGATATATGTATATGTATAACTGATTCACTTTGTTAGAAAGCAGAAACTAACACACCATTGTAAAGCAATTATACTCCAATAAAGATGTAAAAAAACCCAAAAAACAAAAAAATTATGTCCCCCAAGTAAGTGGAAACAATTCTCTAAACTAAAAGAAGCCCTTCTGCTCCCAGATCAATCAGGACTTCTAATATCAGCAAGATGAATTTATGGGGAACACTGAATGTCTGTGTAAAACCTTCTTTTCTCTTCAAAAGGCACTTCCTTACTCCTATTATCCCACTCTCATGTTTTTCATGCCACTAGGATGTAAAGCCCAATGAACTTGGACTTGCTTATGATAAGAAAAAAGCAAGAGCTGAAAAGTCTGGCTGCCATCAAAATGTCCTTCCCACGCTGCAAAATGCACAACTCTTTTTGCCTTTGTGGGAAACAGAAGGCATACAAGATGAGGAAAGGGGAAAATGGAAGAGAAGGGATAGCAGAAGTGTGTACAATAAAACTTGCACCCAGTCAGAAGTTGAGGGGTATAGTACAGCTGGGGTAGTAAACCCCTCAAATAAGGAGGGATAAGAAAACTCAAAACTCTGCCAACTCAAGTCAATAACAAAATGCACAGAATATTCATTTGACTGATGAGTAACCTGAGGCTGTCCAGTGACTTGGGGGGAGGTCATCTCAGTTTATAAAACAAGCTTTGGATGGAATCTAGACTGTCATTCCCATTGAGCACATCACTGCAACCCCCTAAGCCAAATTCTTTCTTGCTAAAGTTGCTGAGAACATGAAGGCTCCTTGGGACCATCCTTTCAGCTCAGAAAACAAAATAAGGGCCCTCTTCCCACTGCATTTAAATTATGTTTTCTTGTCTACAGGCCCTCTAGCCAGGAGGCTCTGTGAGGGCAGAGACTGGAGCTGTCTTGGACACCAGGCACAGTACCTGGATCATGGCAGGTATTTGATGCATCTTTTACAAAATGAATGATTTGCCGAGACATGATGAAAACTGAATTCTACTTACACTTATGGGAGAGAAGCACGTCAAAGGAATCTGCCCACCTCGTAGCTTCTTCTGTGGATAGTCTCCTAGGAAAGAAGAAACATCTGTCTTGAATATTTCTGGAACGACCTCCTCTCCTTCAGCCACCACTGAGATTTGCTCAGGAGAATAAATCAAAACAATGGAGGGCAAATGAAGATCATACCTGGATTCCTACAATCCTGTTGCTATAACTGTACATATTCTTAAGTAGCTGTTGGAAAAATCTCAGGATTGGAATTCTGTAAGTTTAATATGTTGGCTTTCAGTCTAAAAAGCAAAACTAAGAAAGTGCATCATTTAAAGATGTCACTGTAGGGGAATTCCCTGGCAGTCCGGTGGCTGAGACTCTGCACTTTCACTGCTGAGGGCCCAGGTTCAATTCCTGGTCAGGGAACTAAGATCCCACAAGCGCCCCCCCCCCCCCGAAAAAAAATCTAAAAAAATAAAAATAAAGATGTCACTGTAAACCAACTATACTTCTAGTTAATTAATTAATTAATTAACATGTCACAGTAACAGTGGAAAAAACTGGACTTAGAAAAAGTTAGGCTGAGCTCCTGACTCCATCTCTTACTGTCACCTTAGTTTCCTCACATCTGTAATGGGAATAACGGCACCCATCACAGAGCCCCATGAGGGTTAAATGAGGTACCATCTGTGACATCATTTAACACAGTATAGGCACTGAATCCAGATTCTCTGAACCTAAGCAGAATTTTAGAGTAGATTTGAGTAATTTGTTTCCAAACTGAGAAACTCAGATTGACAACTAAGTAGAACCAAGAAGTATCCCACACTGCAGCTTTATAAGGGAGGTGCATGATATGGTTTTCTTAGGAGAAAAAGGAGGGTCCCTATTCTGAGATCGCTAAGCCATACATTTCGAAAAGGAATATAACATTTTTTCATTCATGTTCAGAGATATAAAAGGAGCTGCCAAGAGGCAGGAAATTATTGTCACTCGGCTCATCTGTTCAGCCATCTACCAGAGAAGATGAGGCTGTATAGTCCCACAGTGGGCATCCCATGGTCGGCACCCCGGGAATGTTGTGTGGCCATATTACTCACTTTAGAGCACGGTTGGGTTTGTCGGGAAGAATAGCTGTGAAATCACTACACGAGTCGGACTTGTGAGACAGGCATCCCAGTCGAGTCCTCATCCCTTTGTTCCTGCAACAAGCACAGGGGCAGCAGGATGGGGAACTGTCATAATAATAACTGTCAGCCCCATAAGGCGCCCCTGGAGTTGCTGTGGCAGGAGCCAGCACTGCCCCCTCCCCTCCTTCCCCAAGTGGCCCCTGAAGATCTCATAAACAAGAGGAGAAACACCTAGACGATCAAGGGCAATACTCACTCCCCATCTTGACTACTGGAATAGTAATAGGTCCCCTACCCCTGGAGGCTTAATGCTTTTTAAAGCTGACATGCAAGTTGATGGTAAGTCAATGAAGGTCGTTAGCTTGGAAGAATTTCTAAATTAGGATTCTCTGTGGGGAAAGGAAATACAGTGATGACATGATAACAATCCACATTTTGCTCTCCCACTAGGAGGGCAAAGTAGCAGTAGCAGCAGCAGTAACCCCTGATTACAGAGCCCCAGTGGTACCCATATGGAGAGCAGAGGGATGCTTGCATGATACAGGGATGCATGTCATAGAATCTCAGAGCACAGACAAAGTATGGGGCTTCAGGGCAGGTCAGTTCTACCTCAGGTCCTTCCCACCGATCCCACAAACCTGAGGATATACATGAATGGCTACAGACCAGTGAGGACTGATGCCTACAGGTGGGGAGAAGCTGTGGGTACAATCAGCAATTAAGAACCAGGGTGCCCTTTGTCAGCACTTTCACTTAACTAAGCTCTCATACACCTATTTATATTTTGGTTTATCTCAATCAACATATTTAAAATTGTAACATGCATGCTTAAATTTCTCATATTTTTTATTTTCCTAAGGACCAGACACTTAGTAGTTATTTGTTGTGGCAGATCCAATGAGAAATTACGCTAATGTCTCTTTCTGACTCTCAATATTAGGCCACTTTTACCTTTCACCGAGATTGGCAAACTACAGTCCTGCAAGATACATGTTTGTGTAAATAAAGTTTTATTGGAATGCAACACCCCATTTGTTTAGATATTGTCTAAAGCTGTTTTTGAACACAAGGGCAGAGTTGGGTGGTTGCAACACAGACCGTATGGCCCATGAAGTCTAAAATATTTACTCCCTGGCTCTTGACAGAATAAGTTTACTGACCCCTGGCCTTTAACCGTGGCAACTCCTCGGATGGAGGGTAAAGCTAAGAGGGAGGGGCTTGGGATAATCAGGACTTAAGAGTGACTGATAAAAGGGGACTGCCACATGCACACTGGTAACAGTTTGCCATGGAAATAGTCCTAGAAGATGTCATTCTCTTTGTTGAAAGGAAGTTCTTCCAGCCTGGCTTTCCCTTCTTCATTTTCTCAAATCCTGAACCTGGGCAGAGACGTTAGATCCAATTCAAGCTCTTTCTTTTACTTCAAATGGGTTTTCATCCCTGACCCTGGTAATTGTTCACAGAAATCTTATCCAACAAATGTCTCCGGGGATGGTATTACATTTGGTGGGGACGGACAACACCTGTACTCCACAGTCCATCTCCGAGGAGTCTTTTAAGGCCAGAACATTCAAGTTCTCAGAAATATCTCCTCTTCTGCACAATCTGTGCCCCTACCGCTCATCTCAGCCAGGTGCTTTGTGAAGCCATTGATTTCCTGGCATTTCAAAATATTGGCTACAGCCATTCTCCCTTCCTTGACAGTGAGCATCTCATGTCCACTCACTGTTACAAATCACGGGGTGCCCCAGCACTAGGCTATTGCAGCAACTGATTAAGGGCCCTTGAGTCATCACATTCCATGAATTCAAGTGCAGGTCCTGCCCAGGCCGCACCACAGGCCAGAACCGACTTAGAGTGAGTCGGTTCATTCCTTGGTGCCTCAGACACATCAATCATTGAAGAGTCAGGTCGATGCCCCTAAAGAGCAGTTAAGAGGATTTCAAAACACGGCACATCCATGCAAGCCATTTAACAAGGTCTAGCAGGGATCAGGGTAAAGTGTGCTACTTGTTACCAAGACAGCAGTAAGTCTCCCAAATAGTTTGCAAAAATCTTCCACAAAATATTCTTTGGGGCAAAATAGTTCTATTTTCCATCTTGTCTGAGACTTGACCTTTTAGATAGGCCTGAAATAACAGGTGCAGAGCGAGAGTCAAAGGTTAAGGTCACTTAAGAAAAAGACTAGACTTGCCCTCATCTTTCTTCTCTACCCCGGAAATTTAGAGACCCCTAAATGGTTCAATGCACACTCATGCACAGTCCCACCCCATAAGTCCCGGCAGAGTGCGGGAGGGCCTTGCAGATGCTGCTTGCAAGGCCCCAACTTTGCAAGGAGCACCCCGGCAAGGACAGCGCCGTCCACACAGGAGGCCTGGGGGACGGACGCCAGTGGCCCACCCACGGCATTAGGAGGCTTGGAGCAGGCTCAGACAGCAGGGGAGGTGGGAAGGTGGAGGAAGAGGAAAGTGGCAGGGATGAGAAGAGAGGTTAGCATCAGTTACCTGCGTGGCATCAGTAAAGCGGCCATACAGGCACCCGCTTACGGTTAACCCTCTGGCTGGTGTGCAGGGACGTCAGGGTGGGAGATAAGACTGCGGGGCACAGGGGTTTACCCTTTCACGTCCTCTCACCTAAAATCAAAGAATCTGCTGTAAGAGCGGGCCCCCTCTCTTATCTGACTGCACTACAAGTCCTTGCAGGTGACTTTCTGCCAACGGAATACCTCCCCCCACACCCCCCGTTCCCCATGAACGTCTGCTGGTCCCAAGCAAGGGTGACCAACCGGGGGTGAACCAGGACCAGTTGTTGGGTGGCTTCACATTGCTCCCTGTTGGTCAGGAGGTCCTGCTTCCCCAGCCACTGGCCATCAGCGTAAAGTGGGACACGAGCCCCCGGGGGAGGAAAGCACAGGCGTGGCAAGCCAAAAATTACAGTTCTCTGTGTCTTACTCGAGTGGGACCCAAGTGACCAGCCAGCCCTGGGTCGGGGAGGAGTGGTCAGCACTTGCTCCAGAATCCTTTGATTGGCTGCTTCTCACCTCCCTCCAAGGGAATGTGTCCCAGAGGTGGGAGTGCTGGAGCCTGGGGAGGGCGTGAGCGGGAGGAAGGTTGGAAGAACTCCAAGGGAGGCTTGTCACGCACTGTCACCACTCAGGTTTGCTCCTTTGTGGGGATCACAGGCACAGGCTGAAGAAATGAATATGCAAGTCACTCTTTCCTGCCCATATGGAGGCTGCCTGACCTTCCACATTCTGCAGACTGGCCTGTTCCCGACCCGAAGCAGGAAGGGCACCAGGGAAAGGGGGTCTTGAGGTGGAGGCCTGATAGACTAATAATCTGTCTCTCCTGAGGGTCCCATTCTCAGAGCATCAAACCCTTTGTTCCCACAGAAGAAACTGATAGGAAGAAACACATGAGAAGAGCAGCCCATCAATAAAGGGTTCCCCTGGGGAACCGTGACACCAAACATAGAATCTATTTTAAAAGAAACTTAATGTCGATAGATAAGGTTCCAACACGATCTATGCAGGTGAAATTATTTTGATAGTACCTAGAACATTTCACAAATACTTTTGAAAAAACATCCTCTAATAATATTATAATCAATCAAATTAAAAGATTGCTTTGTTAAAACTGGGGGAAAAATTTAGTTAGACTTCGTGTAAAGGCTCATCTCTGGGAGACCGAGCCAGGGCTGTGTTCCCTGACAGCAAGGACATTTCCTCAATCTTTGTCCTAACCGTGCATACACCTGCTTGCCCAGAAGTCGGGAAATCAAAGCCCTTTACAGCTGTAAGGGTCTCTAGAAATCATTGTTTGGGGTACCTTAGCCTCGTTTTCTCTGACCTGTGGGATATAGCCCCAGAGGAGCGGGAAGCCTCCTTTATTACCTTGGGGCTCAGCAGAACCAGGGGCTACCACCCACATTCACAGCAGGCAAGGTCACCTGGGGCAGTTATCACCTGGTCTCCTGTCACTGCCTTGTCGCTTTTCCCATCCCACTGCTAGTCCACGCTGGCTTCCCAGAGCTGCTGAGATGTCTGCCTCTCTCTCTCTTCCAAATCCAGCGCTGGCCATCATTGCCCCTCAGCCCTTCCACCACCCCTTATATTAACTTAGAGTCGATTAAGTAAGAACCTGCAGGATACTCTGACCCCACCTTTCTCATTCATCCCAGCACCTAGGGGCTCTTATCCCATTGGGCCCTCGACTTCTAGGGGACAGAGTTTGGGGTTACTCAGAGCCCAGGAAGGCCGAGGGTATGACGGCACCATGCTACATGTGCCCTAATAAGTGGGCATCAAGTTACAGGTGACTCTGGGGCAGACAGGATGGGACACATTGGAAAGCGAGGGTACTCAAGGGGAAAAAATGGTTAAAAGCAAAGAGCAAAGATTTATAAAGAGGGGAAGAGAAACTAAGAGCCTCAGCGGGAAGAAAGCAATCAATATGCATGGAGAGACAGGTTAATTAAATATGGATAATGCAATCAGCCCACACGGGCACCCGGAGAGGAAAGAGAGAAGCCAAAGCAATACTCACTGTCTTTGACCAGTCCTCATGGCCTGCGGGTCTTTGCCAACGGGATAGTCAGAAAGGTTGCGGGTAAGGAGCTCTGGGGAAAGAGTAGATCTTTCTCTTAGCAATCAAATCCTTGGCGGGTGAAGGGCATGTGTGCAGGAACACAGAGCCACATTAGCACACGCATACACACACGCACACAAACACACATATTCACATTGCATACATGCACAACACACCTCCCACCACTTGAACCGGGCAGCAAGCGGCCCCACCGAAAGCTCTTCTCTCTGCTTGTCACATTCGGTAAATACTGAAGCAGCCTACACCCAGCGGGCGGCGGCTCAGCTCCCAGGCACAGTCTGCACGCCCATCCTCATTGGCAGGATACAGGAGGTGCCCCTGAGCAGAGCTCGCCTGGCACTCCTCCCGCACTTTCGTCTTCAGCCTCACTAAGTGCTTCCCTGCTCCTCTGGCCGTAGCTCAGCAGCTCAGGGCGGGAGTCCCCACAGCCCAGAGCTGCCCTCCTCTGCACCCAGAGGCTGCCCAGGGGGCAAAGAAGCCAGAGGTATTAACTCTTTCCCGCCACCAGTGCGCTGAAAATCAAGGGTCCAGGGGGCCTCTTCTAATAAGCTCTGCTGCTGGCTGAAGGCTGGTTGCTGCTTAGGGAGCAGGGAGCATAAAGATCTTGCCCCAGACAGCTGCTGACAGCAGGAGCCAAGCCGAATCAAATCTCCTAATGAACCAGGAGGAGGGGGCTGTCTTGTTGGGTGTGACGTGATGTGATAAATGCAGACAGCAAGAAAGCCACGGGGCAGGTCACACATACAAATTCCACCCCTTTTCTCCCAATGTCTATTGTGCTGCGCTACCGAGCCAGACCACACAGCCCTGAAATTACCCCGCTCTGCCACATCTCAGCTGTCCCTCTTACTCTGCACTGGCACTCCTCTCCCAGCCCGGCCCGCTCCCCAGCACCCACCACACCACTCCTCACTTCTTAATGAGAAATCTCCACCTCCCCAGACACATGTATATCCACATCGATGCTCCTGCCTCTCACCTGGGTTTCCCTACAATGGAAATTCACCCCTCTCCCTCATCCATCACCTAGCAACTTCCCCCGACCTGCATTTGTTACGGAATGAGACTTTTCCCTTTGTTCTGCCCAATCTGCATGTTCTCTCTGTTTCTGTCTTCTGCATCTTTTTCTTCCAAATCACCTTACCCACATGGATCTTCACACTGCCCGGTTCAGTTCCAGAAGAAGGACTCTCTCTTCCTGCTTGCCCTAGTACAGTGGTTCTCCAAGTGTGGTCCCTGGACTGGCAGCGTCAGCATCACCTGGGAATGTGTGAGAAATGTAAAGTCTCAGGCCCCACCCCCAGACCTACAGAATTGGAAACTCTGGGGATGGGACCAGCCTTCTGGGTGATCCCAATGCATGCTAAAGTCTGCAAACCGCTGCCCTGGGATAAAGCTTACCTACCTTCTCCCCATTCCGCTCTAGGTCTCTAAGACAGAGCCTCCTGCTCCCGCCCGGGACCTAGCTCCAAATGTACCTAGACTTTGCTGCAAATCATTTCTGAAACCCAGAAGGCAGCATTTGCTAGAGGCAGCAGACATCTCTATGGAAAGTGATGCTTTTCTAATAAAGATATTAGATTCCATTTGTTGAACCTTTTACAATGTAGAAAGCATTGTCATGTATTGCCACTGGACAACCCCATGCCATAGTCAGAGAGAGTATTATTATCCCTGTGTCACAGATCAGAGAACTGAGGGTAGAAAAGGTGACCTGCCTTTTTCAAAGTGACACAACACGTCGGAGGCAGCTCAAGGACCAGAATTTGTTTTCTTATGACTCTTAGAGCAGAGCTTTTCCTACTATGTCACACCTGGACCCAGTCTTTCCTGGCAGATCTATTGGTGCATAACCTGTCCTCTCACAGTGCACTGATCCTGCTGCAACCGCATGTTGCCTGAAGACAGGATGAAATAAAAATTCTGGTGCTGTCTCTACAGTAACTCATTGTCTGTCTCTGAAAATGTCCACAGTGCCCCTCTGTTAGGTAAAAGGAGCTTAGCGTTATAAAAGAAGATGCGAAAGAAATGTTTTCCATTCCTCAGAATTCCTGTCTTGAACGCTGAGGTTAGCTGGGGTTTAGAATTAAAGCATAAAGAGAATCCTTCACTTCTGGGCATTTTCCTGGTGTACTGCACCATAAGTAAGAGGTACACAGATAAACTGGAAAATAAAAGCCCACCGATAACCACTTCGCTAATTCAAGATAAGCTTATATTATAAGGTGGATCCCCCCTGGATGCCCTGCCCAGGGCTAATGTTTAATGAGCACTTAGTATGTGCCAGACACTGTGCTAAACATCACACTTCATTATCTTATTTAACTCGCACAACAAACCTACAAGGCCAGCATCTTTATCATCCCTACTTCACAGATGGGAAAACAGAGACAAGTCGTTTATAAGTGACAGAGCTGGTGTCTGATGCCAAACTCCATACCTCCAGCCTCTGTTCCGCCTCTCGCCTTAACACAAAGGCAGCGTCATCGTGGGACCTCTACCGGCACTAAAATGGTAGGATGAGGGACTCCTCCAAGTCTTAAGCTGCCCAGTCCTGTACCCAGGATTTTAAAGGCACCAAGGAGACAGGGCAGGGCTGCAGATGGACCCAAGTCTCAGGTGGAAGCTGATCAATATTAACCAGGAAGTCAATAAGCCAACCCAAATGTTTAAGGAAAGATATCATAATGAATAAAGCTTTAAAAGAAAGAACAAGGGGCTTCCCTGGTGGCGCAGTGGTTGATAGTCTGCCTGCCGATGCAGGGGACACGGGTTCGTGACCTGGTCTGGGAATATCCCACATGCTGCGGAGCGGCTGGGCCCGTGAGCCATGGCCGCTGAGCCTGCGCATCCGGAGCCTGTGCTCCACCACGGGAGAGGCTACAACAGTGAGAGGTCTGCATACCGCAAAAAAAATAAAAATAAATAAATTTTAAAAATAAATAAATAAAAGAAAGAACAGGAATATAAAGAGCAGAGGGTTGAGTGTGGACAGGCCTCTAGCATGAGTAGAAAGAAAATTAAAAGCATTCCAAACTTTTTTTTTTTTTTTTTTTTACCAAAACTCTCCTAAACACCAAGGAGTAAGCACACAGCACCCAGTTTGAGCAGCACAGACCTAGTACAGGCCCCTCTCAAGGGAGGACTCTAACTTAATCTTCCTTCCTATAGAGGCAGGTACATAAAGAACTCCTGGGGCCGGGGAGGGGCGTGGTATTAAGCCGAACCAAGGGGGTAAGCATCCTGGCATGGTCTTCTTTCCTGAAGGAGAGAGACAGGAAAAGGCAAGCAGGTTGGAGGGCTAATGAGAAAGGCACTCGCTATTTGGACTCTGGTCCAGGGATGCAGAGCTCTGGATTCTTCTCTGGTTACTGCTCCTGAGTTGCTGGCTGAAGACTGGGCACAGAACATTGCCGCTGTTCGAGACAGATGGTTCTTCCCAGGAAAACAGTCGTGATAAGCCCTGCTCTGGCATCACGGGTTGCCCTGTACCTTGTTGCTTGTCCCACTCTGCCTTTGCTCCTGGGACACCCAGTCCTCCCAGGCACCGGCCACGGCTTCTCTCCAGAATCCGTGCTTTGGTCCTGCCTCTCTTGAGCGGCACGCTGCTTTTCCAGAGGTCTTCTAGACAGCCCCACCCCTCTCAGACCCCACAGACTCGACTGCCCCCAAAGCAACCACCTTCCCCTCCAAGTGTTCATGACGTCACTCTGTTCTAGCCCCTCAGGGTAACAAGTGCAGGTATTTTGGGTTTCTTTTCCTCCATTCCCCTTGCTGAATTGGTTTTTAAACATTGTCATTGTATTTCTGATATATTTCTCAGTTTCATCCTCTGCCATCCATTGACACTGCCATGTCAGAGGTTATCAGCACCCAGTACAATGCATACCCTTCCACCCACTCCTCACTAACTGATCTTCCTGCCCCCGTTTCATCACCCTCATTCCCCACAAACGTCCTGGCACACTCCACTTCCACGAGAGTTGCCCACTGAATACATACCATAAAGCAGATCATCAGCATAATAGTCTTTGATGGGCTCCGTTGTAGCTCTCTGTCCTGCCTGATGGTCCAATAATTTGGTCCCATTTACCTATCCAGTCTCATATCCCATTGTACACACGCGCGTGTGCATGCACACACACACACAGAGACATACGCATGCACGCAAGCACACACCTGATTCCTCTGCTGGTCTCTCTGCCCCGAATGTCCCCACCCTGGGTCTGCCTCTTAACTCCTAGCTCCTTCTCGAAACCCAATACCTCCAAGCTCAAATTTCTCCTTTCCAAAGCTTTTCCACAACTTCCTCAATCAGGAGGAATCCCCCCATCCCAACACCACCGCTGTGCTGTGTGATTCTCTGACAGCCTGCATCACAGCCTGTAGTTTATCCTTGTGATTTATGTTTTCAGATCCTCCCAGATGACTGTGTGCTCCGCACAGACTGACTCTCTGACTTACTCCCCGTGCTATAAATTCTCATTGCCTTGCATGGAGCAGGTGTTTAATAAATGTCAGCTGGATTTGATTTTGAGTGCATGAGAAAATGTGAAAAATCACCAAGGATTCCTTATGGCAGAAACACACCAGACTTCTGCAGTCTCCAGGTCAAGACGGAAGTCAGTCTAATGCTAATGACACCCAGGAGCAGCAGCACAGGTACCTACGACATCTGCAAACTATTGTTCCCAACAGCCTGGTCAGGGCAGAGTGGAATTAATCAAGAGCAAAAGGACACCTGCCATTGTCACACAGGCCACAGAAACGTAATTACATTGAAGATAAAGGGAATTATAGCCTGCAATATAATATTTTTAAAAGCCACGATAGTGGAAGAGGAGGTTTATTGCCAGATGCCCCCCTGTGTGCTTATTTAATCAACATACCACCTAGGCTAGGACCACATTAAAAGCTTTTCCAAAAAGTCATTTTGATATTAGATTTGAATTCTGGTGAGCATGCTGAAGCTTTTCCACAAATCTTTTAAAAGCAATTTCCAGTTTGTAGCTTCCTAGTAACAGTAGAAACATGAATCAACATATGCCACATTGATTTGGGGTTTCCATGGAGACTGGAAGGACACAGGGAAAGGAAGGACAGAAGGAGGCCACTTGGCCCAAAATTCTGCTAAAAAATGCATCTCGATTCCATTCCTCTGAGCATTAGCAGCCTCATTTCTTGTTCATCAGTTCAAGCATCCAGATATTTAATTTGTAATAAGCCTGCTTGACTTCGCACAAGGAACATCAGAGGGGACATGGAAAAAAAGTAGCAGCTAAAGGTGTGGGCCCATGAGATTTGCAAAGAGGACCCGAGAAGCACGGGATGTGGAATCAGAAGAAAGGGCCTCCGGTCCTAACTCTTGCCATTAACTAGCTCCGTGATACTAACTGCCCTTACTAGCTGCCTGATTACGAACTCACATAAGCAAAAGCTTTGAATTTCAATTTCCTCATCTGTAAAACACAAATTAACACACCTGCCCTATTTTTCAAGGTGGTTAAAAGAAAGAAATGAGACAGTCTGTGGGAAGGAAAATGCTTTGCAAATTCCAGCACACTGTACCCTGTTATTATATTTAGTGATGTTCTGAGCTTCTCTTTAAATGGAATTTTGCCAGTGAGCAAGTATATGCAAAACAAGATTGATGACTTAGTAGACGGACCTGGGAAGAAAGAACAGTGGGTTTGACAGCCCGGAGTTTCCATCCCCACTCCTTGATTTTCCAGATCTGTAACTGTGGGCAAGTTACTCTCCCTCTCTGAGTGTTATTTTCATCATGTCATCAGCTTGTTATAAGGATTGTAACGATCCTTATACCAATGTCATCGGCTTGTTATAAGGATTATAATGATCCTTATACCAATGTCATCAGCTTGTTATAAGTATTAAATTAGATAATGTTATTGAGTTTAGCACAATGTTTGACAAATGGCAAATGACTGTGAGCCACTATTATTAGCCATATCAACAGTTTCATCATCTGTAAAATGGGAATTAGAATTCCTACTGCTTCCCTACTTTACATAGAGGATTACTTCAATGATACCTGCTCAGCTATTTGATAAGCTGTTTGGGAAAACACACTAAATAAATAGATGTTATTATTTAAAGATTAACGATTGCCACCCGCTAATCTAGGTGACAGCAAAAAGTGTATGAAACATATCTGTAAGGATTTTCAACCTTGGTGGATAGTGGGTTACATAAGTCTCTATTACTTTTTTCCTTTTCTTTTGTTCCTCTTGAGCCTTCATGTGTCTCCTTACCACTCCCTGCACCTTTTCTTCTTTCTAGCCTCTTTTCTTTATTCATTATTTTTATACTTCTCCTTCTAAGTGTGTCTAGAGGAATTTTACAATGAAACTTTGGAGGCTTTGGTGTCTAAACTGCAATTGTGCCTTAGATCTAAAATTAAATGGCAGACCAACACTGGGGGAAATTACATGAAATCAGGAGATGTTGTAGGATAACAGGGCTATCTCTCAGACAATGGTCATCGGTGGTAAAAAAAGAAATCTTAAGAAGCACATCAACCTAATGTAGTATATGGAATTTAATTTGCATCCTGATTCAAATTTAAAACCATAAAAATATTATGAGACAATTATGGAAATGTGAGCACTGATTAGACATTGTCATTAGTGTGATATTGATATTGAGATTTTTTTTCCTTAAGCAACCTTCTTCTTCAGAAATACACTTGGAAATATTTAGCATTGAAATGATATGCTATCTGGGAACTGCTTCAAAATCATCTAGGGTGGGGAGTGCAAGGGGGTCGAAGCTGAGTGGTAGGTACAGAGGGGATCATTGTCCTATTTTCTTGACTTGTGTATATTTGATATTATGCATAAAAAATTTTTTGAGTAGTGTGACCAGTAACAATACGTACTTCAGTAAAATGAGCATACCATGTGTAAACTATTAATGCAAGGAAATCAAAATACAGAAGAAAAGTGCAATTTGAATGGGAATTGATTTCCTGTATATTTTCCATTGTAAACTTTTTTCCCCATAAATAAATCAATTTTCAAAAAAAACTATTATTTGACTCCTAGGAAGTAGGTGCCAAAATTCATAGAGGTTAGAGTGGGTATAACTCTTAGATATCACCTACAGAAACTAAACTTTAAAGACTTTGCCCAAAGTCACGTTTCTTAGAGTCATAGCCAGGACTCAAGCCCAGAGCTGCTGGGGCAGAATCCAGCTACCTCCTTTCTTCCTGCTGCTGACCTGCCCACCTACACACCCAGGATCCAGGAGGGCAATAAGTCAGCCTCGGCTGAGGATGCAAAGGATGATCTGTTCACTTACCTCCCCAACTCTTCTCTGTCCCTATTGTGACCTCAGCCTTAAACAGTGAACTCAGTTTTTACAAATCAGCTTCCCAGTGGCCAGCTGGCTTCTGTGAAGGCAGCTGAAGGTCAGGAAGCCACAGTACAGAGAGAGAGGGCTCATGTAACACAATCCTTCACACGCCCACAGCCTCATCTCCTGTTTCATCAAGATAATCCAGGCCTCAGGTATGAAATACCTCAGCCTCTTTCCCCATCTCCTCCCCGACAAGTCTGTCCACATTTACACACATCCACCCCTCTCAGATGTGTCTATTCAGGGCCAATTCTTCCTCCTTAGCTTCGAGCCCCTCCTTCCCCACTTACCTTGCTTTATCAACTCTCGCCTCTATCTTTATTTTCTCTCTCTCTCTCTCTCTCTCTCATTATACTTACAAATAAAAATACTCTTTCATTTAAAAAACATTCTCTCTTGGGTATTCCTCCCTTTGCCAGCAAAGCTGTCTGAGAGAATCTCCTGTTTCCCTGCTTCCTATCCCCTCCTCAATCCTTCACAGTTGGCATCCATCCCTACCACTCCCTTGAAAGAGTGACTCCTATCCTGTGAGGTCAAATGACCCTTGTCCTTAAGGACCTCTTCACTGCATTCACCACAGTGACCATTCACTTCTAGCATCTCTTCACCTCCCCGACCTTACACTCTCCTAACTGCCCTGTCCCTTGGTCTCCTTTGCTGCCTCCTCCTTCCCCATAAATGTTGATATTCTCCTGCCCTGTAACCTTGGCTCCCTGCTCTTCCCTCCTTAAATGCTTCTTTGGCAATCTCATTCTTGTCCACAGTCCTAACTACACGGCTATACTGACCAACTCTAAATCCTTTCCTCTAATTCTGGTCCCCCTGCCAGTTGTAAACATTCTTATAGCCCATGGGTTGCTGAACATACCCCTCAGATATTCCCCAGGTATCTAAAAATCGAGCACACCATATCCCTTTCTTTTCCTGACCCATTTTATGCCCCACCCTACCTGCCACACACATACAAAGCTTGGCTTCCTCTGGAAGCCCTGGTTTCAGTTTCTGGCATCACCATCCACTGAGTAACTCAAGCCAAAAATAGGGAAGTAATTAGAGATGACACCTTTTCTGTCATCTCTCATAGTCAACCAGTTACCAAATCATACTGATTAAATCTCCTTCATAGTTTTTACACCTGCCTCCACTCCATCCTTACTACCACTGCTCTGGTTCACGTCCTGGCTCGTGGTCCCTAGTTCTTGTCCTCGTGATCTGTGATCCAGCCTACCTCCTTAAATTCAACTCCATTCTGCAGCCATAATCTCCTGTTTAAATCACAAATGTGATTATGTTCCCTTCCCCTTACAACCTATAAGCCCCGCTAACCTAAGGATAAAGCTTGAGATTGAATAAAGATTCTGACACATAGGGCTTCCCTGGTGGTTCAGTGGTTAAGAATCCGCCTGCCAACGCAGGCGACATGGGCTCGAGCCCTGGTCCGGGAAGATCCCACATGCCGCGGAGCAACTAAGCCCATGTGCCACAACTACTGAGCCTGCGCTCTAGAGCCTGCACGCCGCAACTACTGAAGCCCGCGTGCTAGAGCCGATGCTCCACAACAAGAGAAGCTACTGCAAGGAGAAGCCCGCGCACCGCCACTAAGAGTAGCCCCCACTCGCTGCAACTAGAGAAAGACTGCACGCAGCAACGAAGACCCAACGCAGCCAAAAAAAAAAAAAAAAAAAAGATTCTGACACATAAACTCCCCAAGAGCTGGGCCCTGCCTACCTGGAGAGTCACCCACCACCCCCGTGGCTTGTGCTTCATGCTCCAGTGACTCCACACTGTTCACAATCTTGAGCACACACCACGGCTCCAAGTTTCTAGGCCTCGTTTCTACCATTCGCTCTGCCTACTCACCCTTCAAGCTGCACTTCAGGACCACTTCCTCCAAGCAGCTTCCCCTGTACAGCCAGGCTCCGCAAGTGCGCTACTCTGTGCTCCCAGACATACTTCCCTACCTCAGCACCTGGCACGATTAAGTGCCTGCAACTCTCTTCTCCTAACCAGACTCTCTCAAGTTCACCAAGGATAGGAAAGTATATCCTCTCATTTGTTCTTTCATTCATTTATTCAACTAACATTTAGGTATCTCCTGTGTGCCAAGCAATGTACCAGGCAGCATAGGTCCATCACATGACCTATGTACACTACACAGGTAAAAAATGTTTTTTTCATCTCTACATCACCAACACCTAGCCCAGAGCTTGGCACCAAGAAGATGCTCAGTAAATGTTTGTTGAACTTAACTGAATCAGCCATCAGGTGGGTGAGTGAAACTATGTTTGGAGCAGGATGCTGGCTGGAAGAGGCAGCATGGAGTCACAGAAACAGCATGGGCTCCCGGATCCAGTAACAAGGGCTCAAACTCCAACTCCACCCCTTCATGGCTGGGCCATCTTGGCTTAAGACCTTGCTTTCCCATCTCTGAAATCAGAATACTAAGGCAACGCCAACTTCCTGTGTTACTGTAAGAATTCAATAGATATATAAGCAAACATGGATTGTAAATTCTTCAGCCTTATGAAAACATGGAGAGCATCAGAGTCATAGAAGACAGAGGCCCAACACCAAATAGGGGTGGAGGGGAGGCTGCAGAGGAAAGGGCAGCAGGACCAGAGATGGAAAAGCAGCAGGACCTAGTTTTCAAAGCCCTGGGGCTGAGATGTAAGCGCACGAGGCACTGCCACAACTGAAATGTGGCTCTCCTCCTTTCCCGCAGTGCCAGGGTGCTGGTTATCAATCTCTTCGCCTTCGTAGGCAGTGACAAAAGCTTTACCATTTGCCATCAGGGTCTACAGCTGCGGGCAGAAAGCAGCTTCAGCACTCTCCCCCTCCTCTGAATATAAAAGAAGCTCTTTCTAATCCTCCATTTTTAATGACTTCAGCCAATGGCTTTTATGTCCTCCCTGCCAGCTACATTCTAGCCAGCCACCTAGAGTCGTGCAAAAAGGAAACTCCACAAGCCATCAGACCTAGGGATGGGGGCTGGCCGCAACAGCGGCAGGAAATAGTGGTGTGGATCCTGGGGACAGCTCTCCCGCTGGGATCTGCTACTACCTTCACAGAGCTCTCTGGGAAATGAGATGCCTTGCTTTCGAGCCTGTGCTGGGTGCACATTAATGTCTGCACTGGGGGCGGGAGGAGGGACCAGGGTTGTGTGGGTGTGCTCTGATGCACAAAGATGCTGAGCACATTCTGACACTTCTCCTTGAGAGACAAGGCCCTGGTAGGAATCTACCTTAAGCCATTCAGCTTCTCTGAGACCCTCTTCTTTCTAGGACGTTTTACTGAAGGATAAGGATTCAAAAGCTTTGTGGAAATTCCATACAGAGAACACTGATAAATGTTCTGATGAGAATGCTGATGCTTCTTGGGCAGCAAAAAAATATTCTAATCCTCAAGGCACAGAGGAGACATAAAGAGCACTTCTAGTGACTCTGGAGCTGTAGGTATTTGGACAAAGAGGAATGAGAAAGCACAAAACAGAGAGCCTGAGGGCTTCCCTGGTGGCGCAGTGGTTGGGAGTCCGCCTGCCGATGCAGGGGACGCGGGTTCGTGCCCCGGTCCGGGAAGATCCCACATGCCGCGGAGCGGCTGGGACGCTGAGCCTGCGCGTCCGGAGCCTGTGCTCTGCAACGGGAGAGGCCACAGCAGTGAGAGGCCCGCGTACCGCAAAAAAAAAAAACAAAAAAACAAAACAGAGAGCCTGGGATAAGATTAACAGGACAAGTATTCTAAGGCATGAAATCATGATACACAACAAAACTTACATTTGTATGGCACTGTCACAGCCTACAAACTGCTTTCACTTCTTTAGCTGATCAGGTCTCTTAAACTCCTCGAGACTCAGTTTGTTTGGGGAATTTGGGAGGATTAAACAGCAGCATGTAAGGAAAGTACCTAGCAAAGTTTCCCGGCACATCTTGATAAATGGGAGCTATCATTATTTTTTTCAGTTGATCCTCAGAAAAACCTTTCGAGGTAAGTTGGGCACGTGTTTTTGTGCCCATTTTACAAATTACAAAACCAAAACTGTTCACGAGCCCTGAGTGAAGGGCACAGGGTAATTCAATTAATGACCCCAGGGAGACTCGAACCCAGGACAGCCAGGGCTTCTTCCACTCTATACAACGTCACATCATTTTCAGTGCTGCTGCTGCTGACCTCTCCCTGAGACCCACATTTGGAGGGTTTTTTAAACGGAAATACGATGGATTTGTGCCATCCATCCACACTCTTGTTCAATCCCCCGGGAGTCCCTGGCATTTGTGAAATGGCCCTTGTGGCTAAAGAACCATGCCCTTCAGGCCAGAGCTCACTGACCCATAGGGGAAACACCTTGGCTTCATTAGCAGGTCTAATTCAACTGGACAAAGAATATGAGGAAGTTTTCAGATTCCTTTGTGTGTAAGGCACTGTGTGAAATTTTTTAAAAAATGCCAGAAGGATCTGGTCCCCAGGAGCAGCCTACCTCTGCCTGGCCATGGTGGGCTAGGAGCCACCCACCACACTCCAATCCCTACTCACCCCACTCCCATCAACTTTCCTCTAGGACACCTACTCTAAGGATTGAGCAGAGAGCAAATGGCTAATAAAAACTAGTTTGCCAGATTGATTGAGTGTTCATAGGGCTATCGTGCCCAAACTAAAAATAGTAGCCGTCATCAGCATAATACCACATTGCATGTTTAGAGCTTTGAACTTTCCCCAAGCACTTAGATGCGCTCATGATAACAGTTACCTCACTCCCCCACATTCCATCACCTCTTGCACCTTCCAAGAAAACCCTGGAGTTTTCCAAAACTGTAGGAACAAATAATTCAAAAATGACCCAAGTTGCAGGATGGGGTAGGCTTTCCTTCCTATTTCATTAGATTGAATGCTTTCCAAGATGAAGACCTATGAGGACCTGAAAGGCAGGTTTTGAGTATGCAGTGAAACAATAGACTGATACTGAGTGACTCTAACACAGAGAAAAGCCACCTTCCTCCTCCATGGTCCCCCTAGACAGCTCTGAGAAGGACCCAGTTAGCTGATGCCAAAGATTCATCACCTCCTGTAGCTGGTAACTGTGTCCTCGACTCACTGCTTAGAAATTGGTGACCTGCCAAAAAAAAAAAAAAAAAAATCTGCAGCTATGTGTGGTGATGGGTGTTAACTGGACTTAATTGTTGTGATCTTTTCACAATATATACATATATAAAATCGTTATGTTGTATACCTGAAAACCAAAATAATGTCATATGTCACTTGTATCAATTTTTTAAAAAAGTCATCCGAGCAAGTCTCATGCTAAGAATATGTCTAAGAAAACAATCCAGGATGTGAACAAAATTTTAACTATGATGTTATTTCAGCATTATGTATAATAATAAAAAAGTGGAATCATATTTTTAAACTAGAAATTGGTGACCTGCCAGCAGATGTGTTAATTAAGTCAACGGTGGAAATTCTTTCACAATGTGTACATGCGTCAAATCATCCCATTGTGCACTTTAAACCTATTATAATTTTGTTATTACATCTCAATAAAGCTGAAAAAAAAGAAATTGGTGACCTCCAGTGTATTTTGCTTTCCCTCAAACTCATTGTGATTGTGAGTCCTCCTGCGTTGGAATGTGTCACCAGTGTTAATCACCAGCAACACGGGAGACCCACAAGCTGTCTGGAAACAGAAGAGATGCTGTGGGCAGCCAGACTGCTGTGCAGGTGATCCGCTTGAAACAACAGCAGAAAAAGACATGAATGAAACTAACAGAGACAGCGTTATGGTCCAGACAGCAACCTACCATATTCTCAGAGTTCCCGAAGGGATCTGAGGGAAGATACTGCATCCCTTTGGATCAGAAGGCAGGTTTCAGGGGACCTGGGGAGTTGGGATCGAGGAGGAGGAAGAACAAAAAAAGGACATTTGCAGCTTAGCGCCCACTAACTGGGAAGAATGGGCATATTCCTGCACCCTTGTTCCTGGCAAGGGTGACTGGCTTAACCCATTCTGAGGAGCTCTATTAGAGAATGAAGGAGGATTATGACTGGCGGACAGCGCCTTTTCTGCCTTGGGTTGTTCTGCACTTCCCAGCAAGTCTTGTGGCTCAGGACGACCTGTTCAGGGACCCACTCAGGCCCTGCTGGAAGAGCTGCTCTCTCTTACCTGTCTGGCGGTGGGCAGTGCAGCTGGGAAGGTGTGGCTGGCGCGAGCCCCAGCTGGGCATGGCTCGGTGAAGCCCTGGGTGACAGAGTCGGCCACCTCCTGGTACATGGGAGAGGGTGGGCGAGGGGCAGCTCACCTCACCTCGGCCCCTAGCAGAGCGGCTGCAACACGCGGCTCCCACTAGCTCAGCTCCTCTCCTGCCTGGCTTTGCAGCTCATGAACCGGAATGCAGCTAGCGCCAGGGGAAGGGGGTGGGGAAGAGGCGGGAGGGGAGGGGGCACTCTGACAGATGATGCGCACTGCCACGCAGAGTCGGGGGAGGACCGCAGAGTCGAGCAGGGTGGCACTGCCTATGTGGCTCTCCTGCTGACAGCTTGTTCATTGGCAGCTGCCTCCGAGGGGCCGACGCTCTGCAGAATTCAGAGAGAGGCAGAACCCAGAGGGGTCAGAGGGTGGAGGCTGGGGAGGGAGGAGGTCCCCCGGGTCGCACACCGAGGAAGAGGGTGAAGCAGGGTAACTGGCATCAGGGAGAGAGAAGAACCTGCTTTGGCTCAAAAACAGACCAGGTTGGACACGAGAGACAAAGGCCCTGCTCCTGCTCTGGCTTCAAGGTGGTCCCTCTCCTGCCACAACCAACAAGCCAGGCCACTCTGGCTTAGGAATTCAGAATGGCTGGGCAACCTAGACCAAGGACAATTCCAACCTTCTCGACGAGGAGACAAAAATCAGGCCTAGAAGAGTACAATGCATGAAATGTTTCGTGTTATTTGTCACACCACGCCACAGGCAAGCCTGAGTGTCCCCTCTTACCATGGCCAAACCTGTGACGGGCGTGAGGTGGCAAAAACGGGAGCGGGAGGGAGGCCCAGGAGGAGATGGAGAGAGCGTGTCACGGGATGCTTCTGTCTGTAAAGTTCCATTTGGATGGTGAAGAGCGAAACCTTTTGGACAGCTCGGGCGAGCACCCGCAGCAGCTTCTGAGCGTCAGGGATAAGCCTTCGCGTTGGATTCTCCAGTCTACTCTACCTGCCGCCCACATGCGGCCGGTTCACCGCACAGGCCCCTGAGCTGACAGTCATCGGCTCTATTTACAACCACAGCCAGAGAAAGAGGCTGACTGGGAAACAAGCAAACAGTGAAGCCAGAGAAGACCAAAGGAAGTGCAGCTGCGGAGACTCAACAAGCACAGCTAATGAAGGGAAACAGCTCACAAATGAGGGCCTTCTCCGGAGGGAGGGGCGGGATGCAGGGGCCAAGAACTGCGACAGACTTCCAGAGAATCGTCCTCCCCGCGACAAGCTAGTTCTTTTCCTTTAGGTCTGCCTTCAGATGCCCTGACGAGCGCTGCCCCGGATGACCCTCAGGGGATGCTTGCTCCAGTTAGGACAGTGCCTCTGAAAAGGGTCACGATCACCATTTCACTGCAGCATCAAACACTGCCCCAATTCAACAAAATCAGGGCGATTCAAACAATCGTTGGAGCCTACTGTGTGCTGTGGGGTTGCAAAGATGACTGAAACATCCTTGTCATGTCTCGGGTGATCCAAGGAGAGAGAGATTTAAATAAGTGATGCTAGTGTATAGATAAGTGAACTAAGGACACAAAGAGTGACACAGAAACACTGGGGGGAGGAGAGACCAGGTCCACGTGAGAAAGCAGAGCTGTTCTCTCACAGGAAGCCTCATCTGACCCGCATGGTGAAGGTTACCTGTGGATTTTGACCAGCGGAGTTTAGAGAGAGGAGAATTCAAGGCTGAGGAACAGCCTGGGCAAAGGCACAGAGTCTAGAGGGGCCCCGGGTGTTTGGGGAGCAGTGAGTGCTCTTCCTAGGGAGGCTGGAGAAGAAAGTAAAGTGTGATAGGAGGCTACAGTGGAGGATGTAAATTAACGGGTACATTGCAACCAGATGGATAAAAAAAAAAAAAAACAACTTTAAATAAAGGAGTGGTTGGTCAAATCATTTGCATTATCAGATCTGAGTTTTGGGGGTTTTTTGAATTTTAATTAATTAATTAATTAATTAATTAATTAATTAATTTTTATTTTTATTTTTTTTGTGGTACGCGGGCCTCTCACTGTTGTGGCCTCTCCCATTGTGGAGCACAGGCTCTGAACGCTCAAGCTCAGCGACCATGGCTCACGGGCCCAGCCGCTCCATGGCATGTGGGATCTTCCCGGACCGGGGCACAAACCCGTGTCCCCTGCATCGGCAGGCGGACTCTCAACCGCTGCACCACTGGGGAAGCCCTATTTTATTTATTTTTTATACAGCAGGTTCTTATTAGTTATCTATTTTATACATATTAGTGTATATATGTCAATCCCAATCTCCCAGTTCATCCCATCCCCCCATCCCGCTTTCCCCCCTTGGTGTCCATACTTTTGTTCTCTGCATCTACTTCCGCCTTGCAAACGGGTTCATCTGTACCATTTTTCTAGAGTCCACATATATGCGTTAATATACGATATTTGTTTATCTCTTTCTGACTTACTTCACTCTGTATGACAGTCTCTATGTCCATCCACATCTCTACAAATGACCCAATTTCGTTCTCTTTTATGGCTGAGTAATATTCCATTGTATATATGTACGACATCTTCTTTATCCATTCGTCTGTCGATGGGCATTTAGGTTGCTTCCATGACCTGGCTATTGTAAATAGTGCTGCAATGAACATTGGGGGGCATGTGCCTTTTTGAATTGTGGTTTTCTCTGGGTATATGCCCAGCAGTGGGACTGCTGGATCATACGGTAATTTTATTTTTAGTTTTTTAAGCAACCTCTATACTGTTCTCCACAGTGGCTGTATCAATTTACATTCCCACTAAGAGTGCAAGAGGGTTCCCTTTTCTCCACACCTGCTCCAGCATTTGTAGTTTGTAGATTTTCTGATGATGCCCATTCTAACTGGTGGGAGGTGATACCTCATTGTAGTTTTGATTTGCACTTCTCTAATAATTAGTGATGTTGAGCAGCTTTTCATGTGCCTCTTGGCCATCTGTATGTCTTCTTTGGAGAAATGTCTATTTAGGTCTTCTGCCCATTTTTGGATTGGGTTGTTTGTTTTTTTAATATCGAGCTGCATGAGCTGTTTATATATTTTGGAGATTAATCCTTTGTCTATTGATTCATTTGCAAATATTTTCTCCCATTCTGAGGGTTGTCTTTTTGTCTTGTTTGTAGTTTCCTTTGCTGTGCAAAAAAAAGCTTTTAAGTTTCATTAGGTCCCATTTGTTTATTTTTGTTTTTATTTCCATTTCTCTAGGAGGTGGGTCAAAAAAGATCTTGCTGTGATTTATGTCAAAAAGTGTACTTCCGGGCTTCCCTGGCGGTGCAGTGGTTGGGAGTCCGCCTGCCGATGCAGGGGACGCGGGTTCGTGTCCTGGTCCGGGAGGATCCCACATGCCGCGGAGCGGCTGGGCCCGTGAGCCATGGCCACTGAGCCTGCGCGTCCGGAGCCTGTGCTCCGCAACGGGAGAGGCCACAGCAGTGAGGGGCCTGCGTGCCGCAAAAAAAAAAAAAAGTGTTCTTCCTATGTTTTCCTCTAAGAGTTTTATAGTGTCTGGTCTTACATTTAGGTCTTTAATCCATTTTGAGTTTATTTTTGTGTATGGTGTTAGGGAGTGATCTAATTTCATTCTTTTACATGTAGCTGTCCAGTTTTTCCAGCACCATTTATTGAAGAGGCTGTCTTTTCTCCATCGTATATCCTTGCATCCTTTGTCATAAATTAGTTGACCATAGGTGCATGGGTTTATCTCTGGGCTTTCTATACTGTTCCATTGATCTATATTTCTGCTTTTGTGCCAGTACCATATTGTCTTGATTACTGTAGCTTTGTAGTATAGTCTGAAGTAAGGGAGTCTGACTAAAGTCCCCCACTATTATTGTGTTACTTTTGATTTCCTCTTTTATAGCTGTTAGCATTTGCCTTATGTATTGAGGTGCTCCTGTGTTGTGTGCATATATATTTATAATTGTTATATCTTCTTCTTGGATTGATCCCTTGATCATTATGTAGTGTCCTTCCTTGTCTCTTGTAACATTCTTTATTTTAAAGTCTATTTTATCTGATATGAGTATTGCTACTCCAGCTTTCTTTTGATTTCCATTTGCATGGAATATCTTTTTCCATCCCCTCACGTTCAGTCTGTATGTGTCCCTAGGTCTGAAGTGGGTCTCTTGTAGACAGCATATAGATGGGTCTTGTTTTCGTATCCATTCAGCGAGCCTCTGTCTTTTGGTTGGAGCATTTAATCCATTCACACTTAAGGTAATTATCAATATGTATGTTCCTATTACCATTTTCTTAATTGTCTTGGGTTTGTTTTTGTAGGTCTTTTTCTTCTCTTGTGTTTCCCACTTAGAGAAGTTCCTTTAGCATTTGTTGTAGAGCTGGTTTGGTGGTGCTGAATTCTCTTAGGTTTTGCTTGTCTGTAAACTTTTGATTTCTCTGTCAAATCTGAATGAGATCATTGCCAGGTAGATTAATCTTGGTTGTAGGTTCTTCCCTTTCATCACTTTAAATATATCGTGCCACTCTCTTCTGGCCAGTAGAGTTTCTGCTGAGAAATCAGCTGTTAACTTTATGGGAGTTCCCTTGTATGTTATTTGTCATTTTTCCCTTGTTGCTTTTAATAAGTTTTCTTTGTCTTTAATTTTTATCCATTTGATTACTATGTGTCTCAGCATGTTCCTCCTTGGGTTTATCCTGCCTGGGACTCTCTGTGCTTCCTGGACTTGGGTGGCTATTTCCTTTCCCATGTTAGGGAAGTTTTCAACTATAATCTCTTCAAATATTTTCTCAGGTCCTTTTTCTCTTCTCCTTCTGAGACCCCTGTAATGAAAATGTTGGTGTGTTTAATGTTGTCCCAGAGGTCTCTTAGGTCATCTTCATTTCTTTTCATTCTTTTTTCTTTATTCTGTTCTGCAGCAGTGAATTACATCATTCTGTCTTCCAGGTCTCTTATCCATTCTTCTGCCTCAGTTATTCTGCTATTGATTCCTTCTAGTGTATTTTTAATTTCAGTTATTGTATCGTTCACCTCTGTTTGTTTGTTCTTTAATTTTTCTAGGTGTTTGTTCTTTAATTCTTCTAGGTCTTTGTTAAATATTTCTTGCATCTTCTCAGTCTTTGCCTCCAATCTTTTTCTGAGGTCCTGGATCATCTTCACTATCATTATTCTGAATTCTTTTTTGGAAGGTTGCCTATCTCCACTTCATTTAATTGTTTTTCTGGGGTTTTATCTTGTTCCTTCATCCAGTACATAGTCCTCTGCCTTTTCATTTTGTCTATCTGTGAAATGTGGTTTTCATTCCACAAGCTGCAGGACTTTAGTTCTTCTTGCTTCTGCTGTCTGCCTTCTGGTGGATGAAACTATCTAAGGGGCTTGTGCAAGCTTCCTGATGGGAGGGACTTGTGGTTGTAAAGGCGGGTGTTGCTCTGGTGGGCAGAGCTCAGTAAAACTTTAATCCACTTGTCTGCTGATGGGTGGAGCCGAGTTTCCTCCCTGTTGGTTGTTTGGCCTGAGGCGACCCAGCACTGGAGACTGCAGGCTCTTTGGTGGGGCTAATGGTGGACTCTGGAAGGGCTCACACCAAGGAGTACTTCCCAGAACTTCTGCTGCCAGTGTCCTTGTCCCCGCAGTGAGCCACAGCTGCCCCCCGCCTCTGCAGGAGACCCTCCAACACCAGCACGCAGGCCTGGCTCATTCTCCTATATGGTCACTGCTCCTTCCCCCTGGGTCCCAATGCACACACTACCGTGTGTGTGTCCTTCAAGAGTGGAGTCTCTGTTTCCTCCAGTCCTGTCGAAGTCCTGCAATCAAATCCCACTAGGCTTCAAAGTCTGATTCTCTGGGAATTCCTCCTCCCATTGCCGGACTCCCAGGTTGGGAAGCCTGACGTGGGGCTCAGAACCTTCACTCCAGTGGGCGGACCTCTGTGGTATAAGTGTTTACCGCAGTTTGTGAGTCACCCACCCAGCGGCTATGGGATTTGATTTTATTGTGATTGCACCCCTCCTACCGTCCCATTGCAGCTTCTCCTTTGTCTTTGGACATGGGGTATCTTTCTTGGTGAGTTCCAGTGTCTTCCTGTCAACGATTGTTCAGCAGTTAGCTGTGATTCCAGTGCTGTTGCAAGAGGGATGGGTGCACGTCCTTCTACTCCGTCATCTTGAACCAATCTCCAGATCTGAGTTTTAAGGAGATACTGACTAGAGAGAGATTGGAGGAAAATGAAGCCAATCAAAGTTATTGTAAATCCCTGGGTGAGAGAAGATGAACAAAGTACAGAGATCTGTGAAGTCTGAATTAGCAGGTCTTGATTTGAAGTGAGAGATGAAAGAGTTCAGAATGGGGAAGGATGGGAGGGAGATGGGATCTATAATCTTACACTTGAAAACAGGCTTTGAAAGCTAGGGGACCCAAGAGAAAGAGCAGATGTAGGCTGGTAACAGGAAAACTAATGTGTTTGGTTTGGGATTGTTTGAGCCCTGTTACTATTCCAGGGAAGAAGATGAAGAAGAGATGGAAATATAGTGCTGGATCTTAGCCAAAGCATGGAAAGCTGGGAGCTCTCTCCTTGAAGATAAGAGATGGGAGTAGATGAAATCACTCAAGAGAGGGGCTGAGGAAAGAACCTTGAGAAGTGACTATATTTAAAAGAGGAGGAGAGAAAGAGGAGTCAATCAGATATTATCAGAGTGAGTGATAAGGAATGAGTGATAAGGAATGAAATGTAATAGAAGACAGGAAAGATGAGCTTTTTTTTTTTTTTTGATGTTGGGGGTAGGAGTTTAGTAATTTATTTAGTTATTTTGGCTGTGTTGGGTCTTCGTTTCTGTGCAAGGGCTTTCGCCAGTTGTGGCAAGCGGGGGCCACTCTTCATCGCGCTGCACGGGCCTCTCACTATCACGGCCTCTCTTGTTGCGGAGCACAGGCTCCAGACGCGCAGGCTCAGCAGCTGTGGCTCACGGGCCCAGTTGCTCCGCGGCATGTGGGATCTTCCCGGACCAGGGCTCGAACCCGTGTCCCCTGCATTGGCAGGCGGATTCTCAACCACTGCGCCACCACGGAAGCCCGAGATGAGCTTTTGAGAAGCAGGTGTCAAATACCTTGGAGAAGTCAACATGAGTGACAACTGAAATGAAGATGGTGGCAGACTTTGAATTTCAGGCTGAATTGGTGACCATTGAGAAAGTGGTTTGAAAAAATAAACTATGGGCTCCACCCCCAGATTTTCCCATTCAGTAGGTCTAGGGTGGATTCTGAGAATTTGCATTTCTAACAAATTCCCAGCAATGCTGATGTTGCATGTCTAGGACCACACCTGAAAACTACTGGCTTAGAGTATTACTGCCCAGATTTTCACATCATGGCAAACACAGAAAACAGTTTTTGACAGCAAAGGAAACCATCAACAGAGTGAAAAGGCAAACTACCAAATGGGAGAAAAGAGTTGCAAATCATATAAGGGGTTAATATCCAAACTATACAAAGAACTCATATAACTCAGTATCAGAAAACCAAACAGTCCAATTTGAAAATGGGTGGAGGATCTGAATAGACATTTTTCCAAAGAAGATGTACAGATGCCCAACAGGTACATGAAAGTGCTCAACACCACTAATCATCAGGGAAATGCAAATCAAAACCACAGTGAGATATCACCTCATGCTTGTTAGAATGGCTATTATCAAAGAGATAAGAAATACCAAGTGTTGGTGAGGATGAGGAGAAAAGGGAACCTTTACATTGTTGGTAGGAATGTAAATTGGTGCAGCTGCTTTGGGAAACATTTATGGAGGTTCGTCAAAAAATTCAAAATAGAACTTACCGTGAGATCCAACAATTCCACTTCTGGATGTTTATCTGAAAGAAATAAAACAATAACTTGAAAAGATATCTGAACCTCCACGTTAATTGCAGCACTATTTATAATAGCTAAGATGTGCACAGACGTAGAGAACAGACTCGTGGTTGTCAAGGGGGAGGGTGATGGGGGAGGGAAGGACTGGGAGTTTGGGATTAGCAGATGTAAACTAGTATATATAGGTTGGATAAACAACAAGGTCCTACTGTATAGCACAGGGAACTATATTAAATATCCTGTGATAAACCATAATAGAAAGGAATATTAAAAAGAATATATATCTATAACTGAGTCACTTTGCTGTACAGCAGAAATTAATACAACATTGCAAATCAACTATACTTCAATAAAATTTTAAAAAAAACTTAAAAAAAAAACAGTAGCCAAGATATGGAAACAAATGTTCATCAATGGATGATGGACAAAGAAAATGTGGTGTATATATATATATATACATATACACACATAATAGAATGGAAATATATGTATGTATACACACACACAATGGAATACTATTCAGCCATTAAAAAGAATGAAATCTTGCCATTTGCAACAACATGGATGGACCTTGAGGGCATTATGCTATGTGAAATAAGTCATACAGAGAAAGATAAATACCATATGATCTTACTTGTATGTGGAATCTAAACAAACAAAGTCTCATAGATACAGAGAACAGATTGGTGGTTACCAGAGGTGGGAGGTAGGGGTTGAGTGAAATAGGTGAAGGGGGTCAAAGGTACAAACTTCTAGTTGTAAAATAAATGAGTCACGGGATGTAATGTACAGCATGGTGACTATAGTTAATGATACTATATTGTATATTTGAAAGTTGCTAAGAGGGGAAGTCTTAAAAGTTCTCTCCTCACAAGAAAAAAAAATCTGTAACTATTTGTGGTGATGGATTTAAACTATTATTGTTGTGATCACTTCACAATACATACAAATGTCGAACCATTATTTGTACACCTGAAACTAATGTTATATGTCAGATATACTGCAATAAAAATGTTTAAAGAAGGATCTATTTAACAAAAAGATAGCTAAAAGAGTTCATAACCTTCCCAAGACTTTTTTCCTTCTGAATCTCAGATTTTGCATGATTGAGTAGCAATTTATGAGAACAATGAATCACATTTGCATTCAAAATACAACCCTTTTCTCTTGGATTTCCTTTCTGAAAAGTTTCAATACTATTTCCAACCTGCAAGAGATTATTTCTGGTTTGATTATGTTACACTGGTAAATTTCTCTAGGTTATTTGAAATAAATCATATATTTGTTTTTCTTTTAAAAAATAAAAATTTTTTGGAACACTGGAGTAAGTGGGGTCCATGGCTCCGCCACTCTGCCCAAATGCTGAGGGAAGGAATATCTGAGTACATGGCAGTATACACTAGGCAAACAAGTTGGGAAGCTTTGGCTTAAGGAATGAAACAATGTAGAGATACAGAAATAAATAGGATGCAAGTAGAGTCTTGGAAAGCACTTGTAAATTGGGGCTTGCTCTATCTTGTTGCTCTTGGAGTCCTACATTCTCCATGTGAAGAAACTTACACCAGCTTACTGGATGAATAGAAACATGTGACCCAGTCACTACTACTGTACCAGCCAACCAGCCAATAGCCAGTTAATGCCAGACATGTGAGTGAGGTCATAGTGGATAATCCAGCCACCAGCCAACCCACCAGCTGACTATTGACACGTGAGCAAGCCCAACCAAGATTAGCTAAACCAGTACAAATCAGAAGGACTGCCCAACTGACTCACATAATTATGACCTAATAAGTGGTTGTTGTTTTAAGCCATTCAGTTTTAGGATATTTTGTTACACAGCAAAAGCTCACTCGTATATCCTGGATTTCAAACCCATATAGCCCAGATTTCAAACCCATTCTGGGTACTTCCAGCTCCTTTCCTTGCACACTAGCCATTTTTAATGTATCCACTACCCCAACTTCATTTCTAATATCAATGAGTAAAATTGACATTGGCAACTAATAAAATCCAGGTTTTATGAGAAAGCTGATTTGTGTTTGTTTCTTCTGAAACCTTCATCAACCCTTCTTTGCCTCAGATTGGTTAATTTTTTTCTTGAATATAATAGGTATGTTAATTTACTCACCTATCATGACACAGTCCATTTATTGAACACAGCTTTGTAAGATAACTTTTTGCCAGCTGTTTTGTCCTAATGTCTAATTATCCCACAGGAATTGCTTACCCTTGAAGAGCAAGAAGTCAACCTTCTTTGTCTTTCACAGTGCCTAGTGTAGCCTTTCAGCGATTTCCAGACCTGTAAATCATGGCCCTGGTAAATTTATAAAATTCCCAGGCAGCAGCCACAGGATCATCAATCTTTATGTTTTCAAATAAGAACATTAAAAATGGTTATCTACTGTTGCCATTATTTTATAAAATAATCTTAATGCCAAGAAGAGTATGAAGGACATAGTCTGAGAATGAAGGATAATTCTTCCCGTGCAAGACCAGTTGGAAACTTTGCATCCACATTTAGGTACTTGGAAATTGATATAAAGAAATATATACACACATACACATGCATATGCACAGGTACGCATGCACACATACACACTGGATCACGTTAGCTTTTTCTTTCATTTTTTGTGGTTAGAGATAACTTTATCTTTGACTGGGACCTATGGTTGGACTGGATTTGGGAACCACTGGCCTGCATCATTGCATACATGAAATAAATACTCGGTAGAATAATAGAAGACCATAATCAGAGAAGGTGTTTGATAAGAACACCTAGGAGATATCTCAGCATTCATTACTTCTGCTAAAGGGACTAGCCCTTTTTCATATTGACTCTGGAAACCTTTCCTGGAGCAGGTCCTGACCCCTCCCATCACTGGCAGTAGATCCAAGTGAGACACATTTGCAGCACCACAAAAATAGACGTGCAATAACTAGCTACAACTCACATTTACAGAGCACTTTGAAGGCAAACAAACTTTCCTACATTTCAGCACACTCAGAACTGTGCAGCTTTTGGAGCTCAGGAATCCTATTTGAATTTTGTGCAACTGCAGAACTACCTACAATCACTCTTAAACAGCTATTTAAGAAAGCATTCCCTACATCCCAGACTAATATCTGACATGAATGTCCTGAGACCCAGATGTGGTCAATAGACTTTGCAGAAGTCAAAGAAAGAATAAGAGAGTTCTAGCCTGAACAGAAGAGACATTTCCTAGTCCACACCCAGTCCTTAGATATGAGAGATTTGGAGGTAAATGTCAGAATACACCGCAGTTTGATGTACATATGCACATGCTTAAGAAGAATGTTTAGTAAATTGTTTACATACACTCCGTGTCTGGTAGATATGGAATTTCAAAACCTGTGTAGAATCATGCCCATTTGTCTGCCCACTTATGAGCATCTACACCCATATATAGTGCTCAGTATAAAATCCGTTGAAAGGATGAATGAATGAACAAATGAAATTTCTAGGAGAGAGAAGATTTACTTATTAATCTAATCAACTTGTATTTATTTATCACCTCCTAGGGCCAGGCATTGTGCTAAGGATACCAATGCTAGGGATACTTCTATAAACAAAACAATCTTGGTTTCTTGTCTAGTTTTCATTCTCTATACTCTGCCTCTGCCCTGTGTCAAAACCCATCTAATTAGGGCTTCCCTGGTGGTGCAGTGGTTAAGAATCCGCCTGCCAATGCAGGCGACACGGGTTCGAGCCCTGGTCTGGGAAGATTCCACATGCCACAGATCAACTAAGCCCGTGCACCACAGCTATTAAGCCTGTGCTCTAGAGCCCGCGAGCCACAACTACTGAGCCTGCATGCCACAGCTACTGAAGCCCACACGCCTAGAGCCTGTGCTCTGCAACAAGAGAAGCCACCGCAGTGAGAAGCCCGCGCACCACAATGAAAAGTAGACCCCGCTCGCAGCAACTAGAGAAAGCCTGTGCGCAACCGAAAATAAAAATAAATACAATAAATAAATTATTTTAAAAAACATCTAATTTAAGAATCGACCAGCTACTCAAGAAGGTAAGTCATAAACATCCCAAGGCCATTCTCAACAATGATCCTCTAAGCCCATCTTTTGTTTTTGAACAGCTGTTGCTCCAAACCTACTCTCTGTCTTATTCTAAACCCTTAGGTCTGGTGCCCTAATTTCAATCTGGTATTTGGTCTTTATGTCAGTTAGTTATTGCTGTGAAACAAGCCACTCAATATCTTACTGACTTAAAATAATTACCATTTGTTATTGATTATGTATCTCTGAGTCATCTGGCTGGTTCTGCTGATTTGAGCCAGGCTTGGCTGATCTTCACTAGGCTGGCTCATGAATCCAAAGTCAACTGGTGGGTCAGCAGGGCCTGGCTGGTCTAGGATGGTCTCACCAGCATGCCTGGCACTTGAATGTCTGTTGGCTAGGGTGACAGGGCACATGTCCCTTATCAACCATCTGGCTAGCCAAGCTTTTTTATGGCAGAGGTAAGGTTCCCCCAAAAAAGACCAGAAGTGCAAAGACCTCTTGAAGCCCAGGCTTGGTACTGCCACAACCTTACTCTGCCATACTTTACTGGCCAAACCAAGCCACAAGGCCAGCAGAGATTCAAGAGCTAGATAAACAGACTCCACACTTGATGAGAAGAGCTGCAAAGTCACATTATAAAGGCACGAATATAGGGAAAGATAGAAGAATGGGGCCATTTTTATGACAAATCTACTGCAGTCTTGGTGCTTGAATTTATTTCTGGAGTTTGAATCTCTCTGCTTCCCTTGATCTCAAACCTGGCTCACCTCTCCGACTTTTCCAACTCTTCTGCCTCAGATAAGAGGTTCCACTCAATTCCTATCCCATTAGGGGGGCAACCCCTGAAGCCAGCCCCTTCCTAACAAGAAAGAAACTCAGACCCCTTCCATGAGTCAGTTCTCTTATTCTTAAGTAATCCTCCTCTTGTCATGAAAAAAAAAAAAAAAATCCTTCAGCTATTGCTAAAAATAGATATCTGAACAAGGCTGAACTCCAGCTGACAACTGTAATCAAAATTCTGATACCCAGAGAGGGCAGATCACTTAAGAAGAATCTTTACAACATGCTACCTTAACAAGGCTTATTCCTTGTTGAATGATAGGAATAGAATATATTTTCTCAATTCTAAAATACATTTTTTTCTCACATTTTAACATTTCTGTAGCTAAGTTGTCTTACAATCAGCAGGTACATATAATGTGGTAAGACTGGTAATCCCCCCGCCACTCCCATCAATGCTCCTCAAGAAATAAAGCTATATTAAAAACATAATTCCTCTTTCAATTGAGGGATGGAATCTTACAACTGGGAAAACGTTGTTGTGGGTCACCACCCCTCATTGCTTATGAAAATGATCCAAATGAAGTCAGAGAAAAGTAAGGCCTCAGAACTGATAGGGTTTCCAAAAACTTCAACGTGTTATCGTCTCTAATTCAGGGAATTAGAGGTACTACTGGAAAGGATGACACAAATTAACTGATTGTTTTCCTCGCTTGACATTTACTAGAATGGCTAATGATGATTGAAAGTGATGGATTTGAGTTCCCTGTCTCTCCCTTCCCCTGCTTCCCTCTGGCACAGGGGCTGCTGGACAACAGAATGGAGAGAAATACAAAATCAAGGAGAAGAAGCCAAAGCCATGAAAATCTACAAATGAGTGGATAACCTTTGAATAAGGAGCTGGCATCATCTAATCATTACATGGTTTCTTTGTCTGGTTTTTGTTTGTTTGTTTATTTGTTTTATTGTGTCCATTACAGGGCAGACTCTGGAGCCAGACTGCTTTTGTTTGAATCCCAGCTCTACCACTTAAAAGCTGTGTGACTTTAGGCAGGTGACTTAACCCTGCTGTGCCTCAGTTTTTATACCCATAAAAGTTATCATAACTAAGTATACTTACGGTAATGCCTGCCAGACAGAAATGCTCAATAAAGTTATTTATTATTATTATTATTATCTCCTTGAAATTTCCTTGAAGAACAAATGATTCCTTCTCTCTGGAAAGCCAAAAAACATTTCCATGAAGTCCTAGGAGAAACCTAAGTACTTCCCTGATGCATAATTATTTTCCCTCTAAGATTAAAGCCACATCTACCTTTCCCCAAGATTTCTCCTTTTTGAAGATGAAAAAATATCAGCAATGTTACTTAGGTGAGGGTGAACTTGCTAACTGAGCAAACTCCTTTTCCAGTGTTCAGAACTGCACCAGTCCTGAAGAAGAAAAGGGCAGAGTCATCCCAGCACTTGCCACAGGGAAAGTGGAAAATATTTTACAAAACAGGCCAGATACGTGCCATATGACTGTGTCCTCAGAAACTCCCATATAGAGCCCTGTTGGAGGCTCCTCTCCCTGGGCTGCTGCTTCCCGTAGTCAGTTTGTTTGCTGCAGGGACCTTGAGAATCCATGGGGATTCACAGAACCCTGGGGATTACGACAAGGACACAGGGAAAGTCCCTGGAGTGGCCTGCAACGTGCTGCAGGCTTGGGCCTTCCTGGCAGCATGGATATCTCTATTCCAAGAACCAAAAGATCTGGAATCTAGTGAAAGGAATCCCTTGGGGACTATAATGAATGCTGTGCTCCAGAAGTGCCCGCTCGGTTCAGCTGCTTGATTAATGATACGTGAGAAGACTCAAGGCAAATTTAATGGGAGAGCAAACCTTTGCAGGGTGACTGCCCTGGATAAGATCCGGCACCTCACACCCCACAAAGGAAAAGGGCAGAGTGGCGTATAAGGCTCCTTCCAGAGCCATGGGCCAAGGGCAAAAACGTGGTAAGAAGCTGCTTTGATCTGAGCGTCTGAGTCCTGCGTGCCTACAAGCCCTGAGAGCCAGCCAGGGGCAGAAAGGCCTCCATCTGCTCCTTCGGAAGTCTCTGCTCCAGCGAGGGGGTCCCTCAGCTGCCAGGCCAGTCCTGCCTGGTGATTGGCTAACACATTTTCAAAGCTGTTCTCAAAGGCTTTGATGAGCTGGCTGTTGCTGGGCAGCAGCTGAAGCCATTTGCCCTGGAAAATGGAAGGAAGCAGGTGTAACCACTCACCCCAACCTGACCCCCCCAAACAGTGCCCCTACATACACTCTACAAATCATCGGTTTACTCTGTCCCTGTGTGGGTTGGTTTTTTTTTTTTTTTTTTTTTTTTTTTTTGTGGCACGCGGGCCTCTCACTGTTGTGGCCTCTCCCGCTGCGGAGCACAGGCTCCGGACGCGCAGGCTCAGCGGCCATGGCTCAGGAGCCCAGCCGCTCCGCGGCATGTGGGATCTTCCCGGACCGGGGCACAAACCCATGTCCCCTGCATCGGCAGGTGGACTCTCAACCACTGTGCCACCAGGGAAGCCCATGTCCCTGTGTGTTTTAATAAGCACACCAATCTCTGACCCCTTAGCATTCCTGCCCTAAAATATAACCAAGAGCATCATTCTTCTTTGCTTCCCTTTCTAGAGAAAGAGGTGCCAGTCCAAGGTGGTATTCTAGCCAAGACCCCAGGTCCCACCTCAAGTGGACTCTGCCTGCAGATGATGCAGGATGCATCTTCCACCCTCTAATTTCCATAGCCTCCATGAAATAGAGTTCCTGGATTCAGAGCTGTCTCAGGAAGACCAAATTATTTTTACTAGCTTTCTCATTTTATTAAGTACAAAAAAAACTGAATAACACTTTACTTAAAAATTAATGAAATCTCTAATTTTTGTTAATTGATGAAATTTTGTGTTTGAAAGAACTTTGAGCTGAAAATTTAGCATTTGAAAGGTCTCTTTTGCAGCCATCTACTCTGATCACCACAACGACCCAGTGGGCTAAGTATCTTTGAGGAAACTGAGACACCAGAAGGAAACTAAATTATTTAAGGATTTATTGTGAGTAATATAGCAGAGTTGGGATTCATGTTCAAGTTTTCCCAATCCCAGTCAAATATTCTTTCCAAGCTTCCCAATTCTAAAAAATAAATTACATATATTGTGAATCATTGTGAGAAATTTGTCATATAAATGTATTCAATGTGGTTGTCATGTTTTCTTTTTTTTATTTTTTATTTTATATTGGAGCACAGTTGATTAACAACATTGTGCTATTTTCAGGTGTACAGCAAAGTGATTCGGTTATACTGTCATGTTTTCTTGAAAACCTGTTAAGTATGTCCAACCTGACATTTAGGCCTCTTCTTCCCCTACCTGTTGCTCTGTCCCAAATAAGGCAAAAAAGTGAAGTTGGAGTCAGGGAGTCGAATAGTAGGAGTTTGAGTTGATGGACAAAAAACAGCCATTGGATGTCTTTGAGCAGAATTATGACATCATAACAGCTGCATTTTAGGAAATTTCATCCAGCAGCAAGGTGTCAGACTCAGACGAAAAAGCAGATCCGAGTTACCATTTCTCTCGTGCCATATTCCAATCTTCCCTTGGGACAAATGCAACTTTTTGCCCCTCCAAGTGTACCATAAAGAAGGTTCCTGCCACGCTTACAGCGGAGGTAGCAACTGCTCCTGAGAGGAGCTAAGATGACAGGGTTGACATCAAGATTACTCATTAGATGCATCCCTCATATCCAGCAACCTGGAAAACTGAATGCTACTTACAAAGGATCTTGACTTCCAGCTGGGGATGGGGCAAGGTCTGGATAAAATCGGAAAGCAGGACCCTCTATCTAAAGAGGCAGAGGCAAAGGTCTCCCCTTCGGAGTCCAGTCAACCTTTGAGCTGAAACCTTGAGCTGTCGTCCACCCTTAGATCTTTCCTTGTCACTGCTGGATTCTCTGCTTTTAAAGCTCTTGCCTTATAACTCATATACTTGTTTTTTTTAACATTTATTTTATTTATTTATTTTCCTTTTTTTTTTTTGGCACACGGGATCTTTGTTGAGGCATGCAGGATCTTTTCATTACAGCACGCAGTCTCTTTGTTGCAGCGCTTGGGTTTTCTCTCTAGTTGTGGCATGTAGGTTTTCTCTTCTCTAGTTGTAGCGCGTGGGCTCCAGGGCACGCGGGCTCCATAGTTTGCAGCACGCAGGCTCTCTTGTTGAGGCGCGAGAGCTCAATAATTGTGGTGCGCAGGCTCAGTTGCCCCGCAGCACGTGGGATCTTAGTTCCTTGACCAGGGATCGAACCTACATCCCCTGCATTGGAAGGCGGATTCTTTACCACTGGACCACCAGGGAAGTCCCTCTCATATACTTGTTAACAAAGGGATCAACCAGCTAACTTGAGAGAGGGTTAAAAGTCCAATCCTAAGTAAAATATTTATATTATCTGTGACTTCTTAAATAAATCAATGTTACACTTTTCCAGTGACTTCCTAAACAAATTCAATTCTTCAACTTTGTTACCTAACCCCTAAGTGATAATTATGATGGGAATTTCAGACCAGGTCAAAGGAATGGATCACTGGGAGATGACCCAATATTTTGAAGGAGATTAAAAACTTCTGTCCCTTGATTTATACCAAATACGTATCCACCTAACCTATATCACAGTCCACTGACTGCAAGTACATGGCAAGTCACCTCTACTAAATGGGAGTACACTGGGTCATTGGAATGTGCAGGCCAATGACAAAAAGGCAGGAGCACTTTGTTTTCAGCAAGTTCATTCATGCACTCACCCATTCATTCATTCATTTTCAGTATCTGTTATGTGCCGTGCACCCTGAAATGCTGGACAAGATAGAGGGATTCCGAATGGTCCAGATTGAGTACACAATTTCCAGCCAGAGCCCTGACCTAAATTTTGCAAAAATCCCTGGCCCTCCAGGCTTCAGCCTCTACAAATTGCCCTCTGAAGCGGAAGGAGCACTTTAGCCTGCAACCCAAATTTCTGGGAGAGTTGCTTGGGTGGTAGCAAAAGCATAAACCAGAACTGCTCCCTGGGGGGGGGGGGGGCTGGAAAAGTTTTATCATCGCCAGAGGAGATGACACTAGTCTGGGTAACAAACTGCTCTGGTCTCACAAACCCTACCTGCCACCCATTCCCAGCCTCAGCCCTGAGCGAACCTGATGAGGGAACAAATAGAATTAGAGCTTGCAGAGGGGTAGCCTGAATGTAAATTGACATAGGCTTCAGTTAAGAAAAATACTATCCCTTTTAGATCAGTTTGGTGCTTTGTGACCACCTAGAAGGGTGGGATAGGGAGGGTGGGAGCGAGGGAGACACAAGAGGGAAGAGATATGGGGATATATGTATATGTAGAGCTGATTCACTTTGTTATAAAGCAGAAACTAACACACCATTGTAAAGCAATTATATTCCAATAAAGGTGTTTAAAAAATAAATTAATTTAAAAAAATAAATAAAATAAAATAAAAATACTATCCCTTTTGTTTTTGAGTCTTCGACTCAACACACCTAAGGGGTTTTTCTAACTTTATTTTCTCCTGATCCATCCTCACAGCATCCTCCTACCTTTCCCCTCTGTTCTAAGGTGGAAATACAGAACCAATATCAGCTCTAACCTGATTATCTGTTAAAATTGGGCCAGCAGAGGGTAAGGGATAATAACCACAGACAATTCTGAAAAACTATTTAAATTTGCCTTTGGCCTACATTTGTTTGTATGTGTGCATTTCGAAGTACATTTACCTTCCTAATTATGTTTTGTTTGCATTTCCTCAGCACACAGTGATGGGGAAGTCATGGAGGGGTGCAGGGAGTGGGCTGAGTGTTGAGAAAAGCTGGTTTGAGATTAAAATTTGTAGGAGTTAAGCCACAAACTGCATCATTCATTTAACAAATATTTATTGAACGGCAAGAAATGGTACAGCACGGCACTTGGTTTTGCAGGAGGTAGAAAGTAGGAATGAGATACAGCGTCTGCCTTTAAGGTTTGCCATCTTCTCAGGAAGTGTACACACACACTTGGTGTTTATACAGTTGAAATTTCACTACAGCTTTAAATATGAGCCTAAATAGCACTGTTTTTAAAACAAATATCAGCAGAACCTAGGTGGCTTTTGATCGAACAAGGCTCAGATAAATAAGGATTTCTCCAAGAACCATACTGCAATTTTCTGTGTTTCTCTGCTTGCATAAAATGCACGTTTCTCAGCTTGTAGAAAATAGTAGAGGAATCACTTCCCAGCGTACACAGGCATTCACGATAATGGGTTGGAGAGGTTTCCCCTTGAGACAGCATTTCTGAACTTACTGATAAATTAATCACTGAGGAAGCAAACACTCAGTGTGTCACATGCTCTCAGTTCAGCCGCTTCCAGGCAAGCCCGTCACAGCCTTCCTTTTGGTTTGCATCCCTAGGCCTGGAATCTGTGACACTGCCCCTCAAAGGGCAGGAGCCTTCCCCAATTCAGTCATCCATGGAAGTCAAGGGTGTCAACTTGGGAAAAGCAGGTGAGAGGACAAGAGCCATGTTGGACCAACATGTGAAGTGGGACAAAAGTGTGGCTCCATAACACTAACCCTTCACGCAGATTCTCCTACTAAAACAGATTCCTTTCCACTCCCTTGTTGTCATTTCCATGATGGCAAGAGATATGGATTATGTGTGTGTCACTTGCAGTGTGTGAATCCCAGACACACCCTCACTGCCCCCACTGCTGGGAGAGCATCTGGGCCCCAAGCTGTCCTTGGTGTGTAGTGGGAGAGAGGGTGGCCTCCTGTTGGCGATGAGTGAGGCATTCTCAGAAGGCACCTCCAGCCAGGCTTACCTGGTCATTATCAGCACCAAGGTCAGAGGCACTCAGCACACAGGCTCGCTTGTACGTTTGCAAGGTAGGTGACTCCTCACTGCAGGTGACCTAGGGAATCAATGAACTCGTTTCAGAGGTCAAACAACATATTTTACACATAGTAGAAGTAAGAATTGTTATGTGACATGACACATACATTAGGTATATTCTTACTCTGTATCTTGGTTTTTTAAAAAACTAGGACATTCAGTATTGATGTGGATGAGCATGAAGCAAAAGGCTTAGAAATGATCCCCTAATACTCATAGAATCAGTACTAAGGTAAGAGTAAATATCTGCATCGTGAACAAGCATTGACAACATAAATAAAAGGACAAGGGAGAGTAAGTTCCTTTTCTTAAAAATATTTTATTTATTTATTTGGTTGCGCTGGGTCTGAGTTGCGGCAGGCGGGCCCCTTAATTGCAGCTCACTGGCTCCTTAGTTGCAGCAGGTGGGCTCCTTAGTTGTGGCATGCAAACTCTTAGTTGCGTCACGCATGTGGGATCTAGTTCTCTAGAACTAGATTGAACCCAGACCCCTGCATTGGGAGCTCAGAGTCTTAACCACTGCACCACCAGGGAAGTCCCTGAAGTTCCTCTCAAGACAAGGCTGTGTATAGGGGAGCTGGCGGACCCTTCCAATTCTTGCCATGGGTTTCAAGTTCCCAGGAATGCCTCTTGTAAAGCATCACTCAGCAAGGGAAAAGCAGCCACCTACTTTATAGTTTCTCCTATAACTGAAGAGTTTTAGGAGAAAGGGAGGGAGAGAGGGCAGGAGATTCAGTGTTCCAGTGTCCCTGAGAAACTTTTCAAAAATACATCTTGTAGGGGCTTCCCTGGTGGCTCAGTGGTTAAGAATCTGCCTGCCAACGTAGGGGACACAGGTTCAAGCCCTGGTCCAGGAAGATCCCACATGCCACAGAGCAACTAAGCCCATGTACCACAACTACTGAGCCTGTGCTCTAGAGCCCGCGAGTCACAACTACTGAGCCCACGTGCCACAACTACTGAAGCTTGTGCACCTAGAGCCCGTGCTCCACAACAAGAGAAGCCACTGCAATGAGAAGCCCGCGCACCGCAACAAAGAGTAGCCCCCGCGCGCCGCAACTAGAGAAAGCCCGTGCACAGCAACGAAGGCCCAACACAGCCAAAAATAAATAAAATAAATAAATTTATTAAAAAAAAATACATCTTGTAAAGACTCTGACTCCCCTGTACAACTGGTGCTAACCATGCCACCTGCTAAACTGAGCAGGTGGAGATTTGAACACCGAGATTGAGCAACTAATTAACCACCTAAGTAGGAAGACCTGATACCCCCAGAATGCCTTCCCCACTCTTAAAATTAATGTGGGAGTTAAGTATATTTTATTTCAAAAACTAAATTCCCCTGAAGAGGTAACACTTTAGACTGTCCATCATTTACATCTCAGTGTGAATTTGTTTCAGATCCTGTTCTAAAACCAGGTATTGGTAAGAACAAGGAAAGAACAGGACGACCCCACGTGGCTTGGAGGATACTACCGTTGTAAAAAAGGGGCCTCAAGGAAGGAGGCTGGAGAGGCAAAGACAACCTTCTACTTCGCGGTGCTCAGAGCTGGTCCAGCTGAGGAACACGGCCTCCTGCCCACTAAGAAACTGCAGCCACTGTGGTTTGAACCAGCTTTCTAAGAACATTGGCCATCTGAGATTGGCTTTGAACAAAGCAGGATAGGGTGTGCCCAGAAGCATCAATAACTTGATTTTAATATTTGTCAACCATCCTTATTCCTTTTCCTGTCTTCCCCTTACCCCCCCCATCACCACCAGGATAATCATTCCAATAACCCCCTAACTTGGGATCAGATGATCTCCATGCTGTGGCCAGGAAAAGTCCAAGGGCTGAGGCACCTAAGACAACTACCTGGTCATCATCATCATCAATAAGGAACATGTAGGGCTTCCCTGATGGCGCAGTGGTTGAGAGTCCGCCTGCTGATGCAGGGGACGTGGGTTCGTGCCCCGGTCCGGGAAGATCCCACATGCCACGGAGCGGCTGGGCCCGTGAGCCATGGCCGCTGAGCCTGCGTGTCTGGAGCCTGTGCTCTGCAGCGGGAGAGGCCACAACAGTGAGAGGCCCACGTATCGCAAAAAAATAAAATAAAATAAATTTAAAAATAAGGAACATGTATATTATTAGACACTTTCTCTCCGCCAGCATCGTGCTAAGCTTTTTACGTGGATTATTTCTTTCAATCATCACAACCACCTATGAAGTAAGTTTCTCATTGTCCAATGATAAAAGCAAGGCTTGAGAGGTTAAGCCAAGGTCACGGGGCTTGTAAGTAGTGCAGCTGGGATTCACCGAAGGCCGTCTATCTCCAGCTGCGGCAACACTTGGGAAGAAGCACTCGTTAGTGGCGTGACCAACTGCGAAAGCTTTGCACTCTGTGTGTCGTCCACTCTGGCCTCCTCCCTGCACAAGGCGACCTGACAAAGGACTTTCTGCCCATATACCCCCCAGGTGGTACTGGAAAGGAAACCCTGGCCTGGGCCCCAAGGCATCCTTCAAGGAGATGCATGAAGGAGAGACAGACGTGGCTCACAGCCACTGTCAGCCCCGCACTGAAGAGCAGCCGTCTCCAAGGAGGCGTGCCTGGGCTTCCCCACCCCTGAGATGAAATCATGGCTCAGACAAGGGGTGTGAAGCCATCCATGGACTGACAGCATAAAACCCATGACTTTCACAGTATGTGTCTTTCAGCTGCAGAAATACGGACAGGATAATTTTAGCTCCACGTGCCTTAGCACAGCTCCATCTCTCCTGCCACCCGACTGGCTCCAGACAGAGGCCCATTGTGTCCTTCAGCACCAAGACCCTCAGACCCGGTTAAGAACCACAGACTGCAAACTCCGGGGAGTCCGTTGGGGCCCCAGTGGAGAGCAAGGCTCAGGGCTACCACCGGTTCTCTCCCCATGCCCCAGAGCTGTGTGTCCTGAAGTGATGGCCTCTGAACATCCAAGGGGACGCTGCTGCTCCCAGCACCTGCTCGCTGACACACAGCTCCCCTAAGCAGCTCTACACAGGCAGAGCAGAGGGGAAAGAAAGACTCACCTGTGCAGAACGCTGGGACAGCCAGCACCCTTTGACCTAGAAAGAAGGAGTGATCTAACCACATTCCTTCTCCTCCTTTCTTTCTTTGGTTTTAGTGGCTCTTCTTTTTCCTGATTTTCCTCCTACTTCTGCTGATGTGCTTTTATGTGTGGGTAGGGGTTTTTATCCTATATAGGATATTGTCCAGTTTTCTCTCACTTCCCTCACTTTATTGGTCTTATAGCTTAGTGGGAAAACCTAAGCTCTCATCATTTCCATTATAACCAGTTTTGCTCTCCTCAGCTTTGCTCTCTCTGCTCACCAAAGGCCAGGCCTAAGTGCTTGGTGAGGAAAAAGCTCAAGAATCTGAACTATGAAGCACGTACACATGCATGTGCACGCACACACGCACACGCGCATGCACACCCTTCCCACTTGGGACAGAATATATGCTTGGCTCAAACCCGCCCAAGCCAGCAGAAGACGATGACCTTTCTCTCTCTAATTACAATCTCCACATCAATGTGGCACCTCACACCTAATCACCTTTAGAATCCAGGGACTGTATTTCCTTAGTCCTTGGTGAACTGTAAGTTACTCCATAAGGCCAAAGACTGGATGACATACCATGGGATAACCAGGTGTTGGCACCGGATAACACTGTATCTCACTGGCACTCCCCTGCCTACTTGGGATTTAAAATTCTGACAAGCTACCTATTCCCAGTCTTAAAGAAAAAGATACTGAGTTGCAAACTATTGTCAAGTTAATTCTTATTTTTTTCAAATCTCACCACTGCCCTTTACTTGCTCTGCGAGCTCAGGCAACCTTAACATTCCTTTGCCTCAGTTTCCGCATCTTTAAAAAAGGATACCAAAAATCACGTATCCCTTAGGGTCGTGGTATCCAATCAATAGGAAACAACTACAACAATCCAACTCTGGACAACTTAACTAACAAGATAGTGCCTAGGTCCCGGAAAAGGCAGTGAAACACCAAGATTCCAGGTTACAGAAAGGAACAATTTCCTTAGGGCAGCCCTATTGGGATTCATCAACTCCATTCATTGTTCCTACCTTGTTTCACTCAACTCAAGTTTTGTATTTCCAAGAGAGAGCCTGATCGGTCTAGCACAGGTCATACACCCATCCTTGTTACCAGTGACGGGCACAGAATGTGGATTTATAGGTGTGGTATAAAGCCTTAAATTCAGACCCAATATCATGTGTGCCTTGACATCTGGGGAAAACTGGGAGGGTCTCAAATGGCCTAAGCACAAGTTCTCCTCCCTCTCTGCTCCTGCAAATAGGGCCCCCTAGTCAAAGGACCTTCCTTATCAAACAGACCAAGTGCAAGTCCTGCCTATGCCTGAGTAGCTGGCTGCAGTTCCCTGCCAGCTCATGGAACTATTCAAACAACCCAATCACATCCTCATGTGGAAACCAGGGGGCACCCCAAACCCTTGATACTACAAAGTTTGCCTCCCACAGCCTCTGCTTGTTCCCTTTCTTCCCACATGCAGCCCCCATGTGACCCTGTGTGGCCTGTGCTGTCCTCCTCCCCCAGCCTGCAAGAGCATGTGACTCATAAATTTCTGTCTCTCATCTGTCCAGTGTCAGGCGTCATGTGTCCATCCACCCCCATAACGCTTTGGAGAGAATCCCTCCTTCACCAGTGGAGTAAAGGGGAGGCAAATAAAACAGGCCCCTAAGATTACATGTTCTAGGGGCTGGGTGGTTCCCAAGAGCAAAGTCAAGTGCTGTTACCAGAGACTAGGAGGAATGCAGGTCCAACAAAAACAACAGGTGCCCAGTACATCATGAAGCGTGCTTAACACAGGGCCTGAAAACCAGAAAGTGATCCTGAAAACGTAGGCAGTAGTAACATTATTTCCACATTGTCATGGAAATCGACAACGTCTCTGAAAAGAAACGTCCTACTGTAGCATTTTCCATGTTTATGGAGTACTCTTTGCCCCCCTCTCCAGACGTGTTCCCAGCACCTCATGGCAGTACAGACCACCAGGCACCCAAAAAGCCAAAGGTATCGTTAAAGCAACCACAGGTGTAGGTCCCAAGGCAGGAAGTGCAGAGACACTGGCAGAAACCCCCTTGCTTGGGATTCCTGAATTGAGCAGACAGACACAGCAGTAGGGCATCATACAAGCACCTTGCTCTGCAAGTAATATCACTGCATCCGTTGGGAAGGGAACAGGTGATGAACCAATACCGCCCCTGCACTGAGCCACTCCCCTGATTATTTACGTCCTCCAAGTAAGAGGAACGCTATTAAAAACACTACATTTGGCAAGGACTGGCCTTCTGAGCAGAATGTGTAGCCAGTACATGATGACGTATCCCAATCACAAATGCCAGACAGAGCCCCCGACCCCAAACATCAACCTGTTGCCTATCATTCTGCCACTAAAATGTCATCCTTTCAGTTTCTGAGAGTCTTTTGCAGAATAACGCAGGCCCCACCTTTTTAGCAAATACCTCACCTTTGCGGAGTTTTGCTCTCCTTAAGCTGAGAACCAAAATAGGACACAGGCTGGGTACCTGACTGGAAGCAGAACACCTGACTAGGACAAGACCCAGGAGGGAGGAAAGGAGGACTGAGCAGTGGCTGGGGACACACACCAGTGACAAATATCAAGACAGCTACTCAGTGGACCAGGGTCAGCCAGCATTGGCTTGAGCTCTGGGACCACCTAGCTAAGTGATGGCCTCAGCCTAGCTTCACCCTAATCTCTGTGTGCCAAGCACCTGGCATTGGCATCAACAGCCGGGGATATGCTGGCCCCAGATGTTGGCTAAATTCCCCCAAATTCCCAGATCCTGCACAGGATCTGGCATCTCAGCTCCCTGAGCGCCAAGAAAGCCTAACTTGGGCTTTCCACCATGCCAATCCCTATTTTCCTCCTTTGCTTCCCGTCACCCTAGTGATGCTCATTTGTTTTATGTTTAGAAATCAAAATTCTTCAGTAACTGCAAGCACAGCTCTCTGCTATTTAAGAGTGCACATAATTACAACAGTAAGGGTAACAATTAAAGAGCTTATCAAATACCAGGCGCTTTATAAATATTATCTTCTTTACTCCCCTACAATTACCCTGCCAGGTGGGCTTTGTTACTCCCACTAAACAGGTGAGTCTGAAATGTTAAGGGACTTGTCCAAGGTCACACGGATAGTCAGTGGCAGAACTGGAACTCAAATCTAATTGCAAAGCCTCAAACACACTCATTGCCTCTTGAAAAAGGGTGCTAACTTATTATCATATCCTAATCATGCTGGAAAGGCTAACCATACACCCATGAAGGATTCATGAAAACATGACAGTTTTTCCCAAAAGTTTTACTCAGGTGTTCAGAATGTAAACTACTTGAACGTCAATTCGTGGCCACACTTGACCTTATTACTCAGGTCTCAGAGAGTCAGACCCTGCCCTAGAAGCTAAATAAATAAACATATCTTGTTCTATCTGAATTCTACCATGAAATCCTGCTATCATTTTAGTCTGTTTCTAGAGTCCTTATTGATATATCTTTTCCAGGTTTTCACGTATCACCCACAGCTAGAACATAAAAGTGTTCCTGGCTTGGAACACCATATGAACAGCATTTACACCTTTCTAAAATGTGGGCATCCTTTAAAATATCCACATTTTACAATAAATGATATCATTTAGGATGTTCCAACAGAGAAGCATTCTTTTCCTTCTGTTCTTCTATTGTAGTCATGGAGACTTCAAATTTGGTTAAAATGAACAGACAAAATTAAAACTTGCACAAAAAGTTGGTATCAGAGCAAATAATAATGACAGTTTATATTTCAGCTGTTTTTGTGTCTGAGGAAATCAATCATTCTACAGATGTTACCTCATTCTGATCTCTCACTAAGGTAGGAAAAGGACAGGTACTCCCGTCCTCTCAAGATCCACAAGGGAACCGTGGTGAAGACCATGATAAAGGGAGACTGGGTCTGTACTGCAGGGAAACAAAGAACTGAAAGAAATAATTGCACCCACCCAGTTATTTGGCATCAGACTGGTCAAATTAATCATTTGAAATTAATGTTTTAATCAGTCAACTCAGCCGTATTGGTCTGTACAGACAAGAACTGTCAGATTTACCATCAAGCCATGGAGAATAGCTGAGAATAAACCTCAGGTCACTTCAATGAATGTGTTGCTTTAAAAAGACAACATTTCCCTGCCCCACCGGATATTGCTCACCTTGATGGCTGCAGATGTCCTACATATCTCCACACTGTCACCAGGGGGGTGTCTCTAAAATACAGATCTGATCACGTTACTCCCCAGTGATAACTGGATGGACTTGAAACTCTTCCTGATGACACAATGTCCTTCCTGATCTGACCTCCTGACTACTTTGCTGTCCCATGTCTCACTACCCACCCCCAATGCCATGCTGTGGTTGCAAGAAGCTATTGGTGGCTAGCAGTTCTTTAAATATTCCAGGCTGTTGCCTGCCCATATTACCTTGCCCAGCCACATACATACACCCCAATCTCTACCCAGCATTGCCTGTATGAAAACAACCATTTATGAAAACAACCTCCTTCCTTACTTTTTTAAAGTAATGTTTTATTATTTTTAAGAAAGCACACAGAAAATATGGTAAAGAAAGACAGAAACAAGAAAACTAAAAGTATATATAATCCCATTGCCCGCAGATAACATCCTGTTAGCATTTTCAATATATTCCTTATAGTCTTCTTTATATGCAAAAATACAGACATTTTCTACCACACCAATTTGACTTCTGAGACTCAACTCTAGTGTCACTTCCTGTAAGATGATTTTTCTAACCTTTTCTCCCCCTCATCTTCCCAAACTTAATCATGCTCTCTCCCACTCAACCTTCAGGTCTCAGTTTAAATGTCATAACCTCAGACAGTCCTTTCCATACCCTCCCCAAAGTATATAAATTACTTCACCCCACTTACTCATCACCCCACTTACTCTCTCTGATAACACAGTCCTTTTCTTTCATCACAGTACCTGAATTTATAATTGTATATTTATTTGTGTGTTTATACATCCACATCTTTCCCATTAGATTGATAACTCCATGAAAGTAGGGACCATAGCTGTACCCCAAAACCTGAAACAGCATCTAGTGTCATCAAACACACAATGAATGTGTGTTTAATAACTAATGAATGGCAGCTCCCTTCTCCGTACCCACGCTAACACCTTACTAATCTCTACCACGTCAACTTACGTATTTTATTATACCAGTTGCTCACCACTTAACTGTATGCTCCTGGAAGACAAAGACTGTCTTTAAGTCCACGACTTCATTTTTACCTATGAAGTCATAATTACATTCCTATCACACGATATCCTGAACATGGCATATATTTAATTCTTTTGAATGATGAAAAAAATGAATGAATGAATTGCTATATGGGCAGGACAGCTTGCCAGTGATGCCCTTGGGTGATCCTATTTCTTATGTAAATTCTTTATTCCTGATTTTGCTTAATAATGGTTTCCACATAATACCAAAATATTGCTGAAAAGTGAAAACACTGCTTCATGCTCCAGATGTTTCATTTTCAGAAGCCAAACATCCAGATCATTGCACACATATGAGAAATTGAGTGTCCTTTCATCCAGGTGTTTGGCATCTTCTTGGCTCATTCAGAGTCTAAAGGAAACAAGAAACAGATGCTTTGCCCCACCACCACCAATAAAACTAAATAAATATAGATAGCTTTAGAGAAAATGAAAATAAATAATTTCCATGATTAAAGCCCACATTTTCAGTGCACCATAATCTTTCTACATTCCAAAGAGCACTGGTTTACATAAGAGACAACTGTTATGTGGGAATATCAGTGAGTTTGCTTTCAGCTGCAAATGAGAAAACCCAACTGAAAATGACTTAAATAACAATAATTTCAGTACTGCACAGAAGAGGAAGTCTGGAGGTTGGCTAATTCAGCAGTTCAGCAGCATCAACAAAGATCCCGGTGTTTTCTACCTTTCTGCTCTGCCTTTCTTAGAAAAAACCTTCCCAGGGTTTCAAAGCAACAGGAACAGGACCAGGTGTCACAGACACAACAAACAGCATCCTGCAAAGAAGGCAGTTATTCCCATGCAGCTCTTTAAATTGGCAAAGAAAACTTCAGCACTATTCCCCTCCCTAAGTTACTTCTCTAGCCCTAGAGATCAAGACTAAGTCAAATGTCCATGCTTAACTCAATTATTGGAAAGGGGAATAAGATTAACACAATTGCTTTAGATCAGTGGTTTTTAAGCTTTAGACCAGATTGGAGTCATCCAGAGGGTTTGTTAAAACAGACTGCTGGGGCTTCCCTGGTGGCGCAGTGGTTGAGAGTCCGCCTGCCAATGCAGGGGACACGGGTTCGTGCCCAGGTCCGGGAAGATCCCACATGCCACGGAGCGGCTGGGCCCGTGAGCCATGGCCGCTGAGCCTGCGTGTCCAGAGCCTGTGCTCTGCAACGGGAGAGGCCACAACAGTGAGAGGCCCGCGTACCGCAAAAACAAAAACAAAACAAAACAAAACAGACTGCTGGGCTCTACCCTGAGCTTCTGGTTCAATAGATCTGGGGTGGGGCCTGAAGTTGTGCATTTATAACAAGTTCCCAGGTGATGCTGATGCTGCTCATCCTGGGGCCACATTTGAAAACCTCTGGCTGAGAACACTTATGAACTACCTACGAGGGATGGTGAGGGGGACAACCCTACGAGGTACCTTGGTTGCCTTAGAGTTATACAGGAATCATGGTTTTCCTTGCAAGGAAGAGGGGAGTAGCTGTACGCTGGCAATATTAGGGTCTGCCATAGTGAAACAGAATAATAATAGCTAGAATATATTCATATGCACCAGAATTGCTCTAAACCTGGAATATACATTATACAACTCTCCCAAATAATCCTTTGAGGTAGGTATTTATCATGCCCACTTATAGACCAGAAAATCAACAATCAGAAAGGCTGTGGAAATTGCCCATAGTCCTACTGCTAGAAAGTTCTGCAGCCTGGGTTTAAACCTAAATCTGTGTGACCCCCATGGCCAATGCACTTAAATGCAAGGCAACCTGGGGACCTGAGTTTGAATTCTGGCCCTGCTACTCTTTCATTCCTCAGATAATAGAGGTTCCAGGCCATCATCTGCTTTCACCTTAGAAATGACCATAGTTTAATGGAAAATGAATACGGTTTGGGGTCAGGCAGAAGATTAAGCTTAGTACTTGAGTGTTCAGCTAAGTCTTTTTATCTCTCCAAAGTCAACTTCCTCCAATATATAATGAGCACACTAATGCTTGCCCCCCAGGAAAACTGGAGTGAATATTTGGTAAAATACTTTCTCTGCCCCTGGCACATAGTAGGCAATCACTCTGAGTAGCTCTCATTACTATTACTAGCTCTGTGACCCAGGACACTCATCTGTACAGAATTAGGAAGACTATATAAGTGCTGAGAAAATGCCTGGTGCATTTTTTTCTTTGAATAACTAAATATATATAGTTGTATATAGTTAAATAAGGGCCACGTGATGTACTGGTATAAGAAAGTGAAAATTGTGCTCAAATTCACCCTCAACCGAAGGAGAAAGCTGAGGCTGAGGTTGGGGGGAGGATGGTTGGGTGCAGAAAAGGCTACTGGAAACATCAATAACTTCCCTATGGAAAAGAGTCAGGCCCATCTTCCTTCCTGAAATCAACAGTGTCTCCTTCCCTTTACATGTCAATGACTCTGAACTGAAATTGGTGAAATAAAATGATACCTCTGACCTCAGCACACAGACGGAGTCAGCTCTCCAGCTCATTTCATTGACAACACCCCAGACAGGAGTCTCCTGACATTAAAAGCACTAAAAGTCTGGTATTTCAGCAACTCTGAGAGAGAGACCTGCCCTGATGGACCACCCTATCTCAACCAGTGCCCCCCACCCACTGTTACTCGAGTCCCTTTCCTGTTGTATTTTCTTCCAAGAACTTACCACTATCTGAAATTACAATGTTGGTTGACTTGTTTATTGTCTGCCTCCCCCATGAGACAGAAAGCTCCAAGAAGGGAAGAATTCTGTGTGTCTTGATCACTGGTAGGTCCTCAATTCCTAGATGTAGAGTGACTGCTAATTAAATATGTGCTGACTCTATGACATAAATCACAGCAAACAAATCCTTTTTGACCCACCTCCTAGAGAAATGGAAATAAAAACAAAAATAAACAAATGGGACCTAATGAAACTTAAAAGCTTTTGCACAGCAAAGGAAACCATAAACAAGACCAAAAGACAACCCTCAGAATGGGAGAAAATATTCAAATGAAGCAACTGACAAAGAATTAGTCTCCAAAATTACAAGTAGCTCATGCAGCTCAGTATCAAAAAAACAAAAAACCCAATCCAAAAATGGGCAGAAGACCTAAACAGACATTTCTCCAAAGAAGATATACAGATTGCCAACAAACAGATGAAAGGATGCTCAACATCACTAATCATTAGAGAAATGCAAATCAAAACTACAATGAGGCATCACCTCGCCCCAGTCAGAATGGGCATCATCAAAAAATCTACAAACAATAAATGCTGGAGAGGGTGTGGAGAAAAGGGAACCCTCTTGCACTGTTGGTGGGAATGTAAATTGATACAATCACTATGGAGAACAGTATGGAGGTTCCTTAAAAAACTAAAAATAGAACTACTATACGACCCAGCAGTCCCACTCCTGGGCATATACCCAGACAAAACTATAATTTGAAAAGATACATGCACTCCTATGTTCACAGCAGCGCTATTTACAATAGCCAGGACATGGAAACAACCTACATGCCCATCAACAGATGAATGGATAAACAAGATGTGAGATATATATATGTAATGGAATATTACTTAGCCATCAAAAAGAATAAAATAATGCCATTTGCAGCAACATGGATGGACCTAGAGATTATCATACTAAGTGAAGTAAGTCAGACAGAGACAGACAAATATCATATGATATTGCTTATATGTGGAATCTAAAAAAGTGAACTTATTTGCAAACAGAGAGAGACAAACATTATATGATATCACTCATATGTGGAATCTAAAATATGACACAAATGAACATATCTACAAAACAGAAATAGACTCACAGACATAGAGAAGAGACTTGTGGTTGCCAAGGGGGAGGAGGGGTAGGGGAGGGAAGGATTGGGAGTTTGAGATCAGCAGATGCAAACTATTATATACAGGATGCATAAGCAACAAAGTCCTATGGTATAGCACAGGGAACTATATTCAATATCCTGTGACTAACCATAATGGGAAAGAATATGAAAAAGAAAATATATATATGTATATATAACTGACTCATTTCACTGTACAGAAGAAATTAACACAACATTGTAAATCAACTATATTTCAATAAAATTTTTAAAAAACACTGTTCTATAGCTGTTGTCATGACTCTCTTTTACAGAAAGTCTTCTTTCTATAGTTTTAATCGCCATAGTGTGGTGTACTTATAAAAATAAAGTGACCCAAATAAAACTGGGCCATCTTAAGGGACCCTCCTCTCACCTTGAATCCAATCTCCACATATTGACAAATTAGAAAAACAGGTGCACATTCACAAATCTGACTGTAAAAGCATCAGATGGAAATAAGATATTTTTATGGGAAAGTGTAATGTATTCAGAGGTAGGTGTGACACCTTTTATCCCAAATCAAAACTTCCTTAAAATTGCTTTTGAAAAATCATTCTTCCCCACTCCAGATTCCTCTGGCAGTGACTGAAATGTTCCCATGTGTCCCACCAACTCAGGTTCTCTCTGGTCTCAACATTTCCTCTTCATTTCCCATCTGGCCTAGGTGTCTCATTATTATACCCAGCCCTCTGTGCTTTCTGTCTCCATCCTTTCCTGCTCGCCACTGTCAAGGCCAGGAGCTGAGCAGCACCAAGCAGCCTTCCTCCTGGGAAGAGAGTATTAACACTTAGGATCATTTTTCCTCTACCACAGAAATCAAAACCAGAGAAAGCAATTTCCTCTGAGAAGAGAATAAAAAATTAGATTCTTTCTAATAATTCATTTACTAAAAGGAAATGCATTTTTACAAGTGATACCACAAAAGAAGAAGAAAATTGATATAGATGCAGGAGAAATAGCAGGATACCTTGAGACCAGAAATATAAAGTTTCTGAAAATTTTCAAAATCCAAAGGAAAAAACTTTTTTTCATTTACATAGATTGGGGAAAGAGGAAAAAACATGTTGCAGAGAAATCAAAACTAAAAGGATATGTTTCTACAATTTATAGCCATTGTTATTAATGAAGGGTATAAAATGTTACATACTCTAATTGGATTGCTCACAAAATTGTCTTTTCCCTCTAATCTTCCTGTCTACATTGACCACGCCTTATTTTTTCTGGTCTAATTTATTTCACTTACCCCAGGCTCCAATCAGAGTAGGCATAATTGGTCTTAGTTTCTGTGCTATTCACGCAATTTCTGCTTCTTCAAATGTTTCTCTTTTAAATCATCTGATAGTTTTATCATTGCTGAAAACTTATCTTAAATATTTTATTCATCATTTAACATTTTTCCAAAAGATAAAGGAGAGCTGAAGAGAAAAAAGCCTTTCTTCACTTTTCTTGTTTTTCTTTCCTTTTTCTCCCTTCAGGCCTTCATAATTTCAATTTCAGAGTCCCAAAAGTTGCAAATAGGTTTTGAGAAATGAGTGAATTTAACCTCAGATTATCACAGGAAAATGACTAGTTATAAGACAGCAGTGGGCCTACATGGTGTAATTTGAGACTGTTGAAATCTCTTTCACAAATATCTTCACTATCCTGCTCTATGACCTTAAATTCCTATTATGTAAGAGTATATCCTTATTAAGCATTGGGTTTTCTCTTAAAATGAAACTATCCGTGGAAGGGATAATATCTCATTTCTCTGCTCAAAAATCATCCATTGATTCCTCACTAGCTACCAAATAAATTCCAAGTTCCTCAACTGGTCATTCAAAGCTCTCAGAGACGGGCTCGCCCTGCCCCCTGCCTTCTCAGCACCATCCTCACCCCCTCCCTCAGAAACTCAATATCCAACAGGATGACTGCACTGCCTCCATTGTCATATGGCCTTCCTGCCTGTGTCTCTGTGTGTCCTCTCCTCTACTTATAAGGACACCAGTCACTGGATTAAGGACTCATCCTACCCTAGTATGACCTCATCTTAACTAATTACATTTGCAAAGAGCCTATTTCCAAATAAGGTCACAATCTGAGGTTCTGAGTGGGCATGATTTGGGGGAAACACTATTCAACCAATTACATGCTCCAAAACTCAGCATCTTAAAATGATCAATATGTGTGAGTTCACATCCTGGTTTCAAGATGATCAGGAATCCAGGAGTGGTTTATCTGGAAGGTTTTGACTCAGGTCTTACAAAGTTACAGTCCAGCTGTCAGTCCTCAGGCCTCAGTTTTTCACCACATGGGCTTGGTTTCATAGGCTGCCTGAGTGTTTTCATGACAAGGAAGCTGGCTTCCCCAAAGTAGTGATCCGAGAGAGACTGAGAGAGAGACAGAGACAGAAAGACAGGGAGAATATGAGCAAAGGAGTAAGAGAGTGCCCAAGGCAGAAGCTACAATCTTTTATAACCTAATGTCAAAAGTGACACACCACGACTTGTGCTGGATGCTACTGGTCCCACAGACCACCTCTGACCCAATGTGGGAGGAGACTACACAAGGGTGTGAAAACCAGGAGGCTGGGATCCTTGGGGGCCATGTTGGAGGCTGCCAGCCATAATAGTAATGCAACCCAATACATCAAGAGATGATTTTTAAATGTATGTAAATTATTCCTTTGGGTGCCTTAATTTCAGATTAATTTTGCATTTTATTTGGAATTATTGACGATTCTAAATTTTAAAATATTTAAAATATTATGGAGGTGTGTCATGAAGTTAATTACAAATACAGACCCCCAAATATACCAGATGCTCACTATACTTCCCTGCAGGGCTGTTGCTAACTTCTCTAGACCCAGACTGGATGTGTCTTAACACTTCTTTGCACACTTCTTAGGCCAAGAAGAATATCTGAACCTTTCCACAGCTTCAAAACTAGGAAAACCAGCTAGTCATCCAGCAGAGCCCCGAGAAAGAACACATAAGAGGGGACATGCTGATAGGAATTCGGGTGAGTGATAGGTCTGGGATCCAATAGCCCCTCATACGAGGAGGAGTAGTAAGAGGTGCTAGGGTAGCTATGGGACCCCCTGAACCCTAGGAGTGGGGAGAAGTACATAAAAATGAAACTTGCTGATATATGGCACCATGTTGCAGGGTTGAGTTTGTATGGCTGGTATTCTAGTAGTGTGTTTTCAACTAGATTCTATGTCTAGAACTCTGGTGATGCCCGAAGTTAAGGTCATGTGCCTTAATCAGCCAGGATTTCCCCAGTCCCAGGCAAAAGAAAGACACATTAACTGAGCTTTAAAAATAAATAACATATAACCTCATTAAAGTAACAGAACATTAATGTTAACAATTCATGAGTAGCTAACATTTGCACACATTTTAAAGGCTGCACTACAGAGAAGGTAGTTAATAAATTATGAGCACTTAGGTACAAGTAAAACAGCTGTCTCAGCTTCCACAACTGCCATTAGCACTGCTTGAATTTCCTCTGGATCTTTAACATCTGGGCCTGATACTCCTACTCAGTGGCTTCTCAGTAGCTTGCAGTTTGCAGTTCTTCGTTAATTGCAGCAAGCTGGCAGTGATTGCCCTTAGGAAAGAATTTCATTTATGCCTATGCAATGCCAATCCCAGAAACATCTTTAGGTTTCTAAACCTTTGTTTTAAAGAAAATGGGTTCGGGTTTTACGAAGCTTTCTCGGCAGAATGCTTACAAGTATCCACCCTAAGTAACCCTCTTTTCATCTAAGGGTAGAGCTAAGTCTATGAAGCACCCCAAGGCCAATGCTAACGTGTCACTCCACTGAAATTTCCATTCCATCACAATCCTCCCCAAAAAAGCCAGAAAGTAATGCACTCAATGTTAAAGAAACTCTAACGTTGCAGCCATTTTCATGGTCACTCTTCCAAAGTGAGAAGGAACCCAGCTATAGCAGCCTGTGCATTGCAGCAGGTCCTTGACCTCCAGGAGCCCTACAGCCAAGCATGAGGCTTTTAATAGGGGCATTTGTTATCTTGGACGCTCCTGGCTGAAGCTGGCTTCTTGGCTACCTGAGACCATGTACCTTCCTTTAGAAGTTGGAACAGTAAAAGGTGAATCTCCCATCGGTTCCTCCCTCTCTCTCATTCCAGCATCCTCCACCCCATCCCAGCAACTGAAGATAAGAGCTAACTGTTATTGGACGCTTTCCATGTGCCAGGAACCCCATCTAAGTAATTTTCAGGTATATCTCATTTAAGAAATGACACCTTGGTTAAAAGCATGCATTCAAGTCAAATTGTCTGAGTTCAAGTCCTGCTGTACCACCTCCTAGCTGTGTGACCTTAGATAAATGATTTATTCTCTTGGAGCCTTAGCATCTTCATCTGTAGAATAGGCTAATCATACCCATACTTCATAGGACCATTGAGAGAATTAGGTGAGTTAATACAGAGAAAGTAAGCAGAGCAGTGCAATTTAAGTATTGGATTAATAATATTTCTGGAAGATGGTTTATGATGAATTTTGTTTTCTATGATTTGGAGTTTTTCTCTTCATGACATTTCAAGGCAGTAAAATTGACATTCTGCTTTTTATTCATTCTCATAAAATGTGAACAATTTCCAACGTTTACCTGAGAAATTCATGACCTAAATGGAATTAAACAACTAAAAACTAATAAATACAGTTCTTACAGGCTATTTTGTTTAATGTTACAAATTTTAGAACACCAAATAATTCTACAAAAATTGGAATTCTGATATCATCTATTCTATATTTCTCTACCTTGTATTATAATTTATTTGATGTTATAAATATTTGTAGGTTCTGAAAGCACATGGTTTTCTCTAAAGTAATTTAGCTAATATGTCCCATTATTATACATATTGGCTTCTTTCACTATGTGAAATTTATTAGTAGTTGTTTTTATGTATAAAATTATAGTTCTCACAGTCATGTTAGTTTTTTCAGAATTTTACTCTTGCAAAAATAAATATATGTTTATACTTCATTTGACTGAGAGATTTAACTGACTAAAGCACATAAAGAGATTTTTTACTCCAAGTCACATCTGGAATAAAACTTACCTTTATTTGAATGTTCCAATATCTTGATACTCCAACATTAACAACAAATCCAAAAAATATGATGTGTTCATTTTACAGATATTGGTATGCTGATATTTTATGATGGTAAATAAGTGATTACACAACCACTGCTCACACACAAGCTCAGGGACATCACAAATGATATTGAAGTCGACATTCATCTATCAGGGCTTCAGAGACTAAACCTGAACCAAAGGTGAATAGCATGTTTAGCTAAATACTAAAGTCAAGGCTTCAGTGTGTCTCTAATATATTAGAATAGTCTTCAGTCATGAAGGATGATAGTTTAAAACTTAAAGATATGGGAAAATGCTCATGATAGCATCAGAGTACATAAGAAAAAAGGATATTTAATTAAATAAATAATCTGATCCAGATTATTTCCATTTGAACTCTCTTTAGATCGTGAAGAATACTCACCCTAGTGAGCACGGGTAAAGAATATTTGGCATAAGGGTAAACATTGGGCAATACAAAGAGTACCAGTGAAATCCAAGAGCTGAAACTTAATAAAGCTAAAAAAGAGGAAGAAAAAGCAAAAGGAGGGGCTTCCCTGGTGGCTCAGTGGTTGAGAGTCTGCCTGCCGATGCAGGGCACACGGGTTAGTGCCCGGTCCGGGAAGATCCCACATGCCGCGGAGCGGCTGGGCCCGTGAGCCATGGCCGCTGAGCCTGCGCGTCCGGAGCCTTGCTCCGCAACGGGAGAGGCCACAACAGTGAGAGGCCCGCGTACCGCAAAAAAACAAACAAACAAACAAAAAACCCAAAAGCAAAAGGGTAAGTGTGCTAAAATCTTCATCTAACATGGCAGGGTATCAAGAGGTAGTATCTAAAGTTGACCGAACCAGAAAAGATGTAAGGATAATCTTTATATTCAACAAAGGAAACCAACAAAAGAACTAACAATAATTGCATTAAAATTAGAAGAAAAATAGAATGGTATAATATTCCTTTTTAATAGAGGGTACTCAATAGATATATCCTAAAATAACCAATCAAAAATTAGCATGCAAGTGTATTATTTAGAAATAGAAAGGTAACTATCAAAAGCACTAAAAACAGAGTCACTTAAAGATGGTTGCCTCTGGGAGGTGGGAATGGGATGTGGCAAGACACCGTGGCCTCTTTTATAAGGCTTTCTGCACGATCCTTTAAAACTCAAGGTTCACGTATTACCAGGATAAAAAATTTTATGGCTAATTGTACTAGAGACTTTCTTCCCCTGGGACATTTATGTCTGCACAGATGATAAAGATGTTGGCTTGCTGTAATTTCATCTCTCCTCACCCCAGAATACCTTGAGATGAATGAAAGTGGTCTGGGTGGGTGAGGTCCTGACAGAGATTTCTTCCATATCAGAAGGCAGCTCTTTTGCCACAACCGTCCAGTCTGCTCCCTTTCACTAGCTATGTTAATTCTGATTATGGGCAAAAGTGGGAAACTTCCATTTATATTTAAAAATCACATCCTGTCTCCAAAGACAGTACAGCGAAATTGTTTCTCATTTACATTTCGTAACTCCCTCAGTCACATAATAATTCATTATTCTATGAAAATGTGCAGTAGTCTGTAAACGTGAATGGCTTCAAAAAGCAAAGCATTCTTAAAACATATAATGTCCTTCCTTGCCACATAAGTCAAACCCTGATAAAGCTACATTAACATACTGATCCGTGAATTTTGCACATCAAAATTTTTAAATAGATTTAACACAATTTTCAGCTTTTGTTTAATGAATATTTAATTTGGAAAGCTATGAAATAATAGGTAATTATAGCTCTACAAGAACACATATTGACATGTAGTTTAAAAGACTATGAAAGGTGCCTTGTGCTTGCAGTGAGTTTATAATTTAAACACAAAGAAAAATTTTAAGGTTGCCAATCAAATATTCATCAGAAGAAAGAGTGCACAGAGGATCTCCCTTCCTTAGGGCATGTCTGCAAAGGAGACACTAAAAATAACATAGGAGCAGGTTTGGCAGACCTTGCTTAGGCAAAATTCCAAACACATCCAAAAAGAGCTGATGAAGAAAAAATAAGTTTCCCTAGCTTGAAAGCAAAGGCAACAGCATGTAAGGGTCAGGTTTGGAAAAGATGGTGAGGACAATATGCAAAGGCCTCAGAAGTAGGACAATATGGGCAAGCCCAAGAAATTGAAATATTATTTCCCCACCCTTTGTTTTAATATCTTTTTCTTAACATGAACTGTCCTCCAATATCTTCAACCCTGACTCACGATGGAACCTAGGTCCCTCTTGCTGTCCATAAGAAACTCATTCACTCTAATGTGTAGGGAGTAAATGGGTTATCCCTCTTAGGTGGGCTTTACATTTTTAAAAAGCCCAAACAATGCAGTAGTAAAGTTTAAAACATGTATACCCTATCATACCCATCAGTAATCACCTTTTCTTGCAAAAAGTATGGTCAGGTTTAAAAAAGAAAACTTTAGAGTCCTTCCAACAACTTGCTCCCTACCTTGCAGAGAAAGTCCATAGGCCAGAAGATCTTAAATTTTTAACATGCTTTAAAACTTTCTGGAATGCTACAACTGACCAGCCCCATTCCCTGAGATTCTGAAATTCTGATTCAGTCCCAGAAAGCTGCATGTTTACCCAGCACTATAAGCAAGTCTGACATAACCCATCCCCTGACCCACATTTGAAAATCACTGCATTGCTCTATTTACAATAGTCAGGACATGGAAGCAACCTAAGTGTCCATTGACAGATGAATGGATAAAGAAGATGTGGCACGTATATACAATGGAATATTACTCAGCCATAAAAAGAAACGAAATTGAGTTATTTGTAGTGAGGTGGATGGACCTAGAGTCTGTCATACAGAGTGAAGTAAGTCAGAAAGAGAAAAACAAATACGGTATGCTAACACATATAAATGGAATCTTAAAAAAAAATGGTTCTAAAGAACCTAGAGCCAGGACAGGAATAAAGATGCAGACGTAGAGAATGGACTTGAGGACACGGGGAAGGGGAAGGGGAAGCTGGGACGAAGTGAGAGAGTGGCATGGACATATATACACTACCAAATGTAAAATAGATAGCTAGTGGGATAGCTAGCCACATAGAACAGGGAGATCAGCTAGGTGCTTTGTGACCACCTAGAGGGGTGGGATAGGGAGGGTGAGAGGGAGGGAGACACAGGAGGGAAGAGATATGGGAACATATGTATATGTATAGCTGATTCACTTTGTTATAAAGCAGAAACTAGCACACCATTGTAAAGCGATTATACTACAATAAAGATGTTTTTAAAAAAAAAAAAAAGAAAGAAAATCACTGCATTGCACTAAAAGACAAAGAGGTTAGAGAAAACTTCATTTCTCTCTGCTGCAGGAAAATCCACCAGGGCAGGTTTTCTGAGGAATTTCTCTGTCCTGCATTCTATCTTCCCATCCTCACCCATGACTTGTTTTGAAAAATTCTCAAGGATCCTTAATTGTCCTTTCATTCCCCATCACAGGCACTAATCCTCTTACAAACTGGCAGCTCCTTCCCACACACTCAGAGACACCTGTAGCCTCTGGAGATCTAGATAGGAGCTAACCCAATAATCCTTCATCTAAGAGACATAGCGCCACACTAGTATTTTTAATTTCTCCAATTTTTTTTTCTTGGTTGACTGATTGGCAGTTGGGTTCCATCCTATTTCTTGTTTACCGGACACTATAAAATCATTCCCTTTTGCTTATTCCCCAAGCCTATATCACCCATCTGTGCCCAACCTACCTCAAAGAAAGAAGGTAAACCACCAACAATAGTTAAGCCATTACCTTAGAGCTAGAAAAGATGGAAAAGTCTTCTTCCAGATGGAGATTCTTGAAATTACTGCTGAAAAAATACCCCTCAATCTGCTTTTTTTCCCCCAAATCCATCCCAGTTAAAGTAGCACTCCTTGTTCTCAGCATTACAATGAGCACAAACACAGGCACTGAAACTGTGTCCCAGTCCTCAGTTATGAGACAGTCACTCAGGTGGTCTAGCATATTCTCATGATTAACAGATTGCCATTTAAAGGAAAACATATAATTTACAAATGCTCTGAAAGTTACTTGAGAATGTCTTCAGACTCCCAGGGTTCTACAGATCACAGTTTGAAAACACCATTTTAATAGAAAGAATTCTTATCTCTGCCACTTGTTGCCTATGTGACCTTGTTTGTGGTACCTAATCTCTCTGAGCCTTGCTTCCAACTAAAGTAGATTGCTCAATAAAAGGCTGCCAATATTAGTACAGTACAGAGGGTGTACTGCATTGGGAGACACTGAAGTCTGGAAGATGAGTTGGAAAATTATTGCAATGGCCCCGTTGTGAGCAGATAAGGGATGCGACTAGATTACCAGCAGTGGAATGAAAAGGGCTAGCTCCAGAAGACTAATTTAGGAAGAATCAACATTTGTGACTGACCTGGATGTTTTCCCCAACTATACTCCCAGGACGTTAACTGGTGTTTTGTGAAAACTATGATTCCATCTTTTTTTTTTATTGGTGGATTTTTTTATTCCATGAAAGCACGAATTACAAATGAAACTAGCCAAACAACAAATCAGTTAAATTACTTCATCAAATGCTAAAAATATGATTCCATCTTTGAAGACATTTGGGAAATTTTGCTGTAAGGTAAGCAAAGAAATCCTGATAAATCTTATTCCAGAATAATATTTGCTGGCTCTACAACTCCTAACCCCTATGAAATTAGAAGTAAAAGTCTGTTGTAGTTCACGCTCTGTCTCTTCTCTCTTTCACACATACACACACACACACTCAACCCTATAGCAGTACTTAGGCTGTCCTAGTGCTCTGAGTTTTCTTGTAGGATGCTACATTCCCCGTGCCTCAGTCAGAACCTGTCCAGTGGCAGGCACTAAATAACTATTTTTTGAATTAATAAATAATAAGGAAACAACTAGGTGGTGGAATTTTAAGAGTCTAGGAAGGACTCATACCACTCATTCCAAATTCTTTCTTCTGATGGCTAATGTTAAAATGTCAACAATGGAATTTAAATCCTTTGGCTAAAATCTCTCAGGAGAAGATATGACTTTAGCAAAAGTATTCTCAGACTTACCAAGATGGCAGAGAACATGCAAGTGATGATGTTCATTGTGAAGCACCTGGGCTAAAAATAATTTTATTATTAGAAACAATGTTATATGTTGGTTAAGATTGACAAACATGGATGTGCTATAATAGAAAAAAAGAAAGGCTGCTTGAGTAGACATTCTTGGACCAAAGCCTTTGACGACAAAAGCAAGATGACAGCCATAGCAAAAAGAATCAAGGTTTCCTCACCCTGGCAGCTCCAAAGATGATTTCCTGTGGTGCATGCCTCAGGTAGAGTCCTGGCTAGACAGCCAAGTGTTACTGTGGCTTCCCAGAAATCACAAAGTGAAGTCATCAACAGCTTAATATAACCAAGTTGAAAGGTCACTCTGGGAATTTAAAATATCCAATATATGGGACTTATAGGAAACCTGAACTCCAAAGCAAGTACATCTCATGGCTCCAATAGTCTGCTCTATAAAAGGATTTAACAACAGAGGATGCTCAGTATCCAAATGCTGTGGTTATAAGCAGTGACTCTTCATAGTGTCTGATCCATGTGTTATATAGTGCTTTCTGTTAATTAAATCTCAATACAAATTTGTGGCAACATTATTTGTCGTATGTTTCAGAGAGTCCCAAGTGTGTTGGGTAAGAAATGATATGCCATGCTCAATATTCTAGGAAATTAATTACCTGGGGGAATTCATTAAAGACTGTAGAATTATGATGCTGAATTTTAATATCCATTTGCTATTTTTTCATTGGTTTTGTTGACTACCTAAACTTGTTAGCTGACACAGGACATCAGGTATCAAATGTGTAAAGAATATTGGCAGGATAGGACAAATATAGCCAGCAGATAGGAGCTAAGCTAGGACTGGGATTTGGGCCCGGGTGCAAGCTTGGGCCAGGCCAGGACTGGGACAATGCATTGGAGTGAGTCTTACACATTTCTCTAAGCTGAGGCCACAATGCAGCACCAGGAGGCTGGAGACAGCGTGAAGATTAAGGAAGCAAAGCAGATATTGCTAAGGATGATGTCAAGGGTCAGCCAGGGTTCAAGGTAAGGAGGAGAGTAATGAAGTCAGATCTACCTCCAGTACCAGGTGTTCATCTACACTGTCCACTAAAATTAGGAGTATATACAGTCACAGCATCAACAGACTAACAGAGCTGCATAAAGCCAATAGTATTCTGTTTAATGGCGTGGCTAGAACAAAAGACACAGCCTGAATACCAAATTATTTACTTTGGCTTCAGATTTAGGTGAACAAAAAACAGGTCAGTCACAATATAATCTGATTCTCTACATTCATAGATAGGTATTGATTTGACTGGAAACTATTCAATCATAATGATGATTGTTATAATTTTTAATGCCTGATTTATGATACATGCAGCAGAAAGAGCTTTATGAGGTCCAAACGTCCCACCTGAGAAGAGGTGATATTGCCAGTTATAAAGATTGGAAGATTCTCATCAATAAGCCACAGGAAAAATAACTGAAGGAATCTTGGGCTTGTTACAAATATATTTTCAATAACGTGATACGCCTACATCCTTCTTTGACTTTGTGGTTGATCCGAATAATTTTTCATGCATTTTAATGTTGTCTCATTACAAGGATGGTTTTGAAAGAATTAGGCTTGACCAAGATGATCTCTCTGTAATAGAATCTACTAATATTAACTAAGGAGATAAGGGAATAGACCTAAATATCCAAGTTAGGAAACAAAGACTTATTTTGTATTATCAGCACTCAGAGGATGTTAGGAGGTTCAGAGCCTATGATCACTTAGTGTTAAGTCCATAAAAGGTCAGGATTTATTGCAAGTTGAACTTGGTATTTTCTAAGGCAATGCTGTCTATAGAAATATGTGAACCACCAATATGCTAATATGAGCCACATATGTAATTTCAAATTTTCTAGTAGCCACACTAAAACAGGTTAAAAAAAAGAAGTGAGATTAATTTGTATGGTATATTTTAACAAAATATAGCCAAAATATTATCATTTCAACATATACTCAATATTTTAAAATTATTAATAGTATATTTTACATTCTCTTTTGTTACACCAAGTTGTTGAAATTCAGCATATATTTTGCGCTGACAACACATCTCAGTTCAGACTAGCCCCAAGTCAAGTGTTTAATAGCTCCATGTGGCTAGTGGCTACCATAAGGGCAACAGAGTCCTAAGACCTCAAATGGGTAGTGAAATTCAAAAAGAAAAAAAAACACTTATTGAATGTATTGTATGACAAATCAAATTTTCAAAAACATCAAATTGTTTTAACATATACTGTATTACATTGTTTAGAGAGTATTGTAATTATCTGTAAGTAAAGTCACTGCTTTATTGTTAAAAAAAAAAGAAAGGGTTTTTTGTTTCCAAATTAAGAAAATATTAGTTAATTTTTAATTAGTTAATTTTTGTGGTAGAATGTGTCAATCCAACAGAATTTGAAAACCAATGCTTTGGAATATTGTGGGTCATATACAACTCTGAAAACAATGAAAACCCTTGAGAGCCAAAATGGATGGGGGCCGGGTGGGAGAGAAGGAAGGGGAAAAGGTAAGGAAGGAGGGAGCAGTGGGTGCTTTGACAATGACAAAGAAAGGACCTGGGTGGGTGGGTGGGGAATGGGAGGGGCTTCATCTCCACTGCATTTTGCCAAGAACCCGTCCTGATGTTGAAGAAGTTTATGGCTCTACACAGCTTTATGGCACCAGTTTGCAATTATTTATTGCTCTGGATCTCTTTGTTCACAAGAGACACATCTGAAAGCGAGGCTCATCTACTCATTCTGATTCGCTTCATGACTGATGCAGATCACCACGGCCCACCCCACACAAAAGTATGGGCAGTGACCTACAAAGGCCCTTTCTGACCCCAAATGCCTCCTCCACTTCCCACTGTGATGCCTGAAATCCACCGAGAGCCTTCCTTTGGGTAAGGAGAGGGTTTCCCAAACTTCAACCCTTTGATTATGTTGGTCATTGTCTCTGCCAGGTCTGTATACCACCTGTTCTATTACTTATTTAATATGTTTTTTTTAAACCAACTCCTTTTTTTTTCTCACAGAAATAATCTTATGAAGGAGAGAAACTCTATATCACTACCAACAAGTAAAACCTATAAAATTGGCCACGAATACTCTAAAGATAACAAATACCACTGTTACACTTTAAAAGGTCACATATGTAACATCCCCAAATCATCATGACTACCACCAGTGGTAAAATTACCACTTATTAGGAAATACTGGGTTAAGTATTTCCAAATACTTTAAAAGGTGACTGCAAAAACATGAATATCATACAGCAGATGTAGCATTCGTAAATAGTTAGGAAAACTGCTTGAGCAAGGAATTTGGTTTATGTTAGCATTCTCATCCCTATTATGCCTAAGAATCACCTGGGAAGCTTATTTAAAATATAAGTTTCTGGGTCCCACATCAGCTTTTGTAGATTTAGCAGAACTGGGTTGGGTGTAGATATAGGCATTTTTATCAAACTCTTCAGGTGGTTAGGATTTAGTTGGTTTGCAAAGCACCCAAAAAATCCTGGGACACAGCATTACAAGTCAGTAAGAGACGTGAAGCTATGTCATGGACAACAGTACCCTGGGGGACCAGCGGGACTCTAATACAGAACAGATGTACGAGGAGAGGGGAGGGATCTGAAGAGCACCTCCATCAACTCCCTATTTTGTGGAAGGTCCCTTTCAATATGACCAGAGCTTTTAATGCAACAATCTCTTCCCTTCAGTATAAACCCAGCAACAAAAGCACTTCAATAGTTATAAATAAATCATATATATCAGCCCTAGATGGAATCTCTCTGTGGGTGTCTTCGATCTTCCCTCTTTCAGAAAAGATAAAGGTCATGTGTTTATTATGTTTAGGGTATTGGGAATCTATATAAAACTTCCACTTGATCATGACAGTTTACGTGAAAGATGTGAGATTTAAGGTCGGTGTAAAAAGGAGGGGTAGAGATTATATGCTTGGACTTTTCCCACAAACTGTAATGAATCAGAATGGATCTTATAGGAAATAAAGTCATTCCCAAGAAAAGCCCTCCAGGTAAATGCTGCCTTGGCAAATGAAGGAAACCAGAGACAGAAAAACCTCAACAGGGACTCATCAGCAATTTGAGATATTTTCTGGTTTCCCCTTATCTCACACCAAATATTGTAGGTTGTTGTGTAGGAACCTTCTAAGATGGTGTCCAGTGATGCCTGCCCTCCTGGTATTCATGCCCTTGTGTAATCCCCTCCCCTGAAGTGTGGTCTGAACCTAGCAACTTGCTTCTAATTTATAGAATAGAGCAAAAGTAATGGGAGCTGAGATTAGGTTCTACAACTATGACTTTCATCTTGCTAATGCTCTCTCTCTGGTTCTTCCTGCTTGCTCAGTCTGATGAAACAAACTACCATTTTGTGAGATGCCCTACAGAGAGGTCCATGTGGCAAGAGACTGAGGAGCTTATATCAGTTCCTATGGCTGCTGTAACAAATTACCACAAACTTGGTGACTTAAAACAACAGAAATGTATTCACTCCATTCTGGAGGCCAGAAGTCTGAAATCAGTTTCACTGGGCTGTAATCAAGGGGTTGGCATAGCTGTGCTTCCTCTGGAGGCTCTAGGGGAGAATCTGTCCCTTAGTTCTTCCAGCTTCCGGTGGCTGCCAGCATCCCTTGACTTGTGGCTGCATCACTCCTGTCTCCGTGGTCACATTGCCCCCTCCTTTCCTGTGTCTAATCTCCCTCTGCGTCTCTCTTATAATGATACTTCTGATAGCATTTAGGGCCCACCCAGATAGTCCAGGAAAATTTCCTCATCACAAAAGTCTTAATCTCTTGGGCTTCCCTGGTGGCGCAGTGGTTGAGAGTCCGCCTGCCGATGCAGGGGACGTGGGTTCGTGCCCCGAACCGGGAAGGTCCCACATACCGCGGAGCGGTTAGGCCCGTGAGCCATGGCCGCTGGGCTTGCGCATCCTGAGCCTGTGCTCCGCGACGGGAGAGGCCTCTGCAGTGAGAGGCCTGCGTGTCGCAAAAAAAAGAAAAAAAAAAGTCTTAATCTCATTCATTAAAAACTTTACCATATGGTAAATTTTATGTCGTGTATTTTACCACAATTAATTTTTTAAATTTTAAGGTAACATACACATATTCCAGAGATTAAGACCTGATATCTTTGGTGGCCACGATTCCACCCACTACAGAGGCCAGTTCAACAGCCAGTGAAGAACTCAGTCCTGCCAACGACCACATGAGTGAGCTCAGAAACAGATTCTTCCCTAGTCGAGCCTAGAGATGACTGCAGCCCAGATGAAGCCTTGAATGCAGCCTATGGAGACCCTGAGCCAGAGAACCCAGCTAAGCTGTGCCCAGAGTCCTGACTCACAGAAATTGTGAGATAATAAAGGCTTTTGTAACCAACTACATTTGCGGGTATTATTATACAGCAACAGATAACTAACAGTTGCTTTGCTCATGGCTTGTAAAATGCCAATTCATTACACTGTATTCACATCTATCTAAGATGACAATCAAGCAAAAACTATCTTATTAATGGAGGCAACTTAAGACCACAAGCTATAGAGTTGGAAAAAGCCCACCTTCTTCATGACCTTAAGCAAGGTCTCTGAGACTTTGTTTCCACTTGTGTTAGATGGAGTTAATGATACTTTCCTCATTGTGTTGTTGATAATATTTCATGACATATGTAAAGCATCTACTTTAGGATCATACTTTGAGATATAGTAAGTGCTCAATAAATAGCAGCCTATACTATTTTTATATGCCTTAAGAAAATATATAAATTGGGACTACCCTGGTGGAGTAGTGGTTAAGAATCCGCCTGCCGGTGCGGGGGACGTGGCTTCGATTCCTGGTCTGGGAGGATCCCACATGCCACAGAGCACCTGGGCCCATGTATCACAGCTACTGAGCCTGCGCTCTAGAGCCCGCATGCCACAACTACCGAAGTCCGCGCGCCTAGAGCCCGTGCTCCGCAACAAGAGAAGCCACCACAATAAGAAGCCTGTGCACTGCAACGAAAAGTAGCCCCCACTCTCTGCAACTAGAGAAAGCCCACGTGCAGCAACGGAAACCCAGTGCAGCCAAAAATAAATAAATAAATTAATTAATTTTAAAAAGAAAGAAAAAATATATATTAAAACAAAATAGAATTAAATATATTTTAAGCTTATCATCTCAAATTTTTTAAATGAAATAATCATTTCTCCAAGGCCAATTATTTGGCGTTACTTAAAAAAAAGAATCTAACATCTCCTATGATGTGTTCTCTCATCTCCATAGGCCATGTCAGCTGCACTCTGAGCACCCTTTTTATGGTTGATCCTGTTTGAAACTCTAAAAATAATTAATATAAAATATGGAATCAGGAAATGGAAGAGATAAAGAAATCAAGACCAAATTGTTTTAGCTGGAGTCAGTGAAACATTTCTTGACAGAGAGAGATGATGCAATCACTCACCAAGAGAAAACTAATAAAGGACCTTGAAACCAAGTATAAGTCTGGGAAACTGTTCAGAGATGGGTGGCAGGTCCATTTAGGTGGCAGAGTCAGAATGAAGAGGCTGTAACATGCCTTGGAGGGCCAGGGAGATAGTCTCAGAAGCAGTCTGTGGAGAAAGAGGCTGAAGGTTAATGATAAGGGACATTGAAAAATGTGGAAGATAGAGAGTTAAATGGACATCCTCTCTCTTTCATGGAAGGTTTAATCTGGAGTCTCATCCCTGAACTTGATAAGCACTTAACCTCTGCTCTCTCCTCATCCCTGAAATAAGGAATCATCTGGATCATCTCCCAGGTTCCTTCTAGCTAAGATTCACGGCCACTGCCCATGTGAAAATGGATTATTCCCTCACACATGTGCTCAGCTTACCGATGAACAGTGAAATACGCTGGGGACAGTCAGCTGCTATTCTGCTTCACTTTCTGCTCTTTTTCTGGTGTAAGTTATTACTCATTTAGGAAGAGAATCAGTGCTTAATATGTGAGAGAAAAAGACCCTGAGACATGGCTTTCCAAGGAGCTCTGCAGAGTCTGGGAAGACAATTTTTCTTCCCCCTAACGCTGATAGTAAGAGTCACTGGGACAGCGGATCTTGGGTACTGAGATGGAGGACTGATGTGCTTTGGATGGGGGTGTGATAACACCAACAGTCACATCCATACACACATGTTTTCTGGAATTTGGGGGGACTTATTTTTAAAGGAGAAAGAAAAGAATAAGTCAAATTGTTTATTCCTTTTCCAAAGTATTTTATATTTACTAGCTTTTTATTTGTGCCAGAGATGAATATGCATGGGAAAAGGAGGTGCTGAGGATTTCCTTGTTATCTCCATGTTTTTCAGGCCTCCCCTTCTTCCATAAGCCTAGAGGCCGTCTCAGCAGCCCTGGTTTTCCTTTCCTGTCAGCCTTGACAGCTCCCTCTCAGTCACCCAGCCAGTGGGCAGCCAAGCGCTGGCCACTCCCCCAGAAGCCTTTGCAGGAGCCAGCAGTTACCTGGCAACAGCGACAATCTTCGAACAGGAGACAAAACAGCAGCGGACACCAGAAAGAGCAGTTCCTTCCAGAATCTAAAAGAGGAAAAGAGAAGGGAGGCAAATGGCTCTTTTTATCAATAGCTTTTTATCCCCGCCCATGCTGTTCTCCTGAATCCCCAACTCCCAATTTCTATCATCACCTGGTAAAAATAGCCTCCAATTGGAGAGTTTAATAACAGCCGCAGACATTCATATGGACGATTGTACTTGGGTAGACTCAGTAATCACACCCTCCCTTAACCCCCTGTAGAATGCTCAGGAGTTAATCAACCTAGTTTCCATCTGTGCACATGCTGTGTTCCAATCCAAGGACTGGAACCACCTAATTGTCCTTCCATGATAGCATCCTAAATTCTGCGTGCTGAGAAGCACAGACAAGCAATTATCTCATGTCTTGCCTCCTTAGCCACAACTCTACGGTGAGTGGTACTGGGTGGGGGAGGGGGGGAGGTGCAAGTGGATAAGCATACTAGCTAACAATAGCTAACATTTACTGAATGCTTACTCTGTTCTAGGTGTTGCTCTGAGCACCTTTAACTTTCAAAACGGTCCTATGAGATCAATAATATCATTATCTCCATTTTACTGATGGAGAAACAGGAGCTCAGAATGACTAATTGTCAAATGTCATACATCTATTAAGAGCAAGGCTAGGATTTGAACTCGATTCAGTGTTTGAACTCATGTCCTTCCTCACTTTGTTATGTAGCTAAAAGGTGAGAGACTGTAGGATTTGCTAAGAGGGAGCCTGGCTGGATGGTAAGGCAGAGATAAAAATTACTAAACTGTAAAAGTCAGGGATAAAAATTAATTATGCTCAATTCACCTAATAGAATATACTGATCAAAACTTTCCCTTCAGTTAAAGTGGGATTGTGTAATTATAAGAGAGGCTGATCAACCCCTTTTAGCAGAGTCCTGTGAAACTACTACGTAAACTCCCACAGGCCTCAGAACACGTAAACATCAACCTATGGGGAAGATAACCCCTGAGGACTCTGTCATCCTCATCATTCTGTGATTCGATGGGAAAAGTAACATGGCCACATGAGTCAGCGCAAACAGAATAGGGTATGGAATGAGATGACCAGAACTTCAGTCTTGGCTTGGTTGTCCACTCACTTTGTGACCTCAGAGAAGTAAATTCCATAAACATTCACTGGGCCTATGTCTTGCACCAAGTGCTGACATAGGGCCTGAGAAAACAGGAATTCCCAGACATGGGTCATTGTCTGAAGTGGGGTCACAGTCTCATGGAGTGGGAAGAATTGTGGACAATTTCTCACATTTTCCTTATCTCTAGACTGGAAGACTAATTGCAACTTCTTTTGTTGTGAGCATCAGACAAGATAATGGTTGTGAGAAGGACTTAATGGACTACAAAAAAGGCATGCAAAGTTAGTAGTGATTATCAATGCTAAGACTGAGCTCTTAAAATAATTCACAGATATTATTATCATGGTTATTACCCTGCATGACCTGACTCCTGCCAACCTCTCCAACTTTATTTCCCACAAGTGCCTTGTTCTGCTTCTTGGCTGCACAGGCCAAAAATATTCCTGCCTTAGGGTGTGCACTACCTGAGGTGTACTTCCTCCAGTCATCTGGATGGCTCATTCTGGGGGGATCCAGAGAGGTCCTCCCTATTCACCCTATCTAAAATAGAGAACATGTGTGCACACATAGACACACACATATACACAATGTGCACATATACACGTGCATACACACATGCACACATACAGACAGGTATGCTATAGCTATATACACTCAGACACACACACACAAACACATATACACAGATGCATGCACACACATCACTCTCTATTTCCTTATCCTGCTTTAGTTTTCTTCAGCATGCTATCTCTTCCTAAAGTTATGTTTTTACAGGTTTGCTCACACATTTATTACCTGATTCTCCCATTGGAATGTAAGCTCTCTGAGGGCAGGGACTTAGTCTTGTTAACATTCTATTTCTAGCGCCCAGAGCAGTTTCTGACTCATAACACAGCTCCATAATTTTTGAGATATAATTCACATACCATACAATTCACCTATGTAAAGTATAAAATTCAGTGGTTTTTAGTGTATTCACAGAGTTGTGTGACCATCACCACAACGGATTTTAGAACATTTTCATCCCCTCAAAAAGGAACCCCATATCCATCAGAAGTCACTCTGTTCCTCCCCTCAAAGTCCACACTCCATCCCCAAGCACAACTCATCCACTTTCTGTTTCTATGTATTTGCCTATTTCTGGACATTTCATGTAAATAGAATCATATAATATGTGATCTTTTGAATATTAAAGTTTGATGAGTGAATTTAAAAAATGTTAAATCCAATTTTTGCCACACCCTCTGGATATCAGTAGCTCCTCAGAAAGTTTCCTTTCATGAGTTTTGAACAATCTATTATCCAACCTAAGAAACAGAATTCGTCTGGCAAAAATATAGCAAAAAACCTCATTTATTCATAGTGCACTTTTTGTTTGTTTTTTAATTGTGATGTTTTGATATAAGCTTCCCTTTGCACTATCAACAGAAAAAAAGGAAAGGCTGACAGCAAATAAATACTTGAAATGAAAATCTGAGGGGCCTCTTTATTTACTTAACAGACCAACTGTTTTCAAACATTCTGAATTACAAATGATTTGATTCTAATCTAAGCAGAGGCCAGCAAGTCTGGTGCTCTGATACGTTGATTACAAATCATTCTCTATTCCCTAAAGCAGGACCTTTATCAGGCAACTTCGGTAGACATAATTCCACACATCCATGGACCTGAAAGTCGTATAATAGCCTTTTATTATTTACAAGCATTTCATAATCAACTTCACCAACCAAACTGGCTTTCCCCTTCAATTATTTTAAATTAGTGAAGTTTTAGTGCATAAATATGCTCTTCTCCAACGTACACTGTTAAATGATTTCTCATATTTGATTCACGTAAGAGTAACTGACATCAGTGTCTCAATCAAACCGTGAATTAGAATTGGAAGGGGACTTAAGGTCATTGGGTATAACCTCTCACCCAATGCTGGAATCCAAGCCATAGCTTCCCTGGTTTGAATGCATTCCAGTGATACGGAGCACATCATTAGGTATGGAGGTATCCCCCTCCATCACTCCAAACGACTTTAATGCCCAAGCATTGCTCCTTAGAGTAAACTCCCCATGCATCCTGATTTAAAGATTTTCCCCACATGACTGTCCTCCTTCATCTACCTTCTTTTAGTCCAAGTTCTGCCCCCTAGGGTAAAAGAGGGGAAGCCTACTTCTTTCTGCCCAGGGAAGTGAGTCCCCTGAGTATCTGAAGGCAGCTTGCCTCCTTCAGAATTCTTCCCTGAGCTAAAAACCCCCAGGCCATCTTACAACGTGGTTTTTAGACCCCTGTCTCCTGCCACCTCCCACCACCCTCACCTTTCTGATCACCCACCATTGAAGCAATTCATTGCTGTGTGTCAGTACAAATATGCAATATAGGCACCTATGAACCTTCCCAATGAAAAGGGGGTCAGACATGCCTCATGTTCATTGCTGAAATACCCTCTTATATGCAAACACCATATATATGAATTGCTGAGACCATACAGATAAAATTATCCATACTGAGGGACTTCTATGGGCTTTTCATATTCATTTGTGGGTCAAGGACTTCTTTGAGCTAAAATGAGCAGATCCCATTTAAACAAAGGACAATATCCATTCAGGAGCTCTGACCTGAATGTCCTATCTTTAGGCACATGTAATTTCAACCAAAGTTATCATGAATCAAACCAGGAAAGCCAGAGCTATTTCAGCAGCTGTGAACACAAACGCAATAATACCAAGCTACTTGTATCCATTTAATTTGGAGATTTCCTGAGGAGAAAAAGTAAATTTCGGTATGCTTCCCATTTAAGGATGCCACACAGAGAATGTTTTGTGTCTTCACAAGTCCAAATCAGTGCCAAAATATAAGGGGAAGAACTGACAACCTATTTTTGTCAGGGCCACAGAGACACTATCTTGATGAGAGTACCGCAGTTCAAGGTCTGATCTGGTTCCATCCTATCCATTCAAACACAATAAGAAGTTCACCCACAAATAACCAGTTTGGGAGGCTTGAGTCTCACCAACTGTGGCCACTCTTTCATTTCCAGCCAGGGAGACAACTCTGGTGCAAGATTAGAAAACCAGAAGCATCACACAGTTTCCTTCCAATAGGCAGCAGCATGCAGAAAAGAAAGAAGGCATTGAAAGTTAGTCCAAGCAGTATTAAATCACAGCTCTACCATTGCTGATGAGTAACTCTGAGGAAGTGACTTAACCACCCTTAGTCTGCTTCTTCCTCTAAAACTGGGGTTCTCAATACTTACCTTAAAAGGTTGCTGTGAGGAGCCATGTATGAGAATGCACATGAAATGTATGTAGTAAGCAGGGCCAGGCATATAGTAGGTGCTCATTAAGAGTGATTAATAAACAAATTACAGATCACAAAGTTGTTTGCTGAAAGCAGAATTACAACAGAGGATGTGGAATATGTTTAACGGCTCTTTTTCTTGGGCTATAAGAAAGAGCTTAATGAATTGTCCCCTTTCCACTCTGTCTAAAGAACTGGAACCAGTCAGCTAGAATGGCCTGCCCTCTTTCCTGGACAAAAAAGAAGACATAGTGACACTTACCAAATTTTCTATTTTTAAGCTCTGTGAAGACCAACACCCTTCTCTAGTACTTGTCATGGTAACACTACCATCTTGACATCAACAGTAGTTTCAGACCCCTGACTTTACAGAGGATTTTTCTTTCTTTATAGTCAATGGGATGATACTTAAGCCCACTGGCAAAGCATTCTTTATATAATAGGCTTAATTGCTTCCAAAGGTTTTCTAGGTATATTTTTTAAAATTCAGTCACAAGAGGTAAAATTTTTTCCTTGGAATATCCTGTTCTTTCACCAAATTCATCTCTTTGGGGACTTCTCTGTGGACTGATGGCCCCCTGGAAATCCACCATCAGTAAATAAATGTAGATTCTCAGGTTTTTTTTAATTTTTACTTTATATTGGAGTATAGTTGATTAACAATGTTGTGTTAGTTTCAGGTGTACTGCAAAGATACATATACATGTTATCTATTCTTTTTCAAATTCTTTTCCCATTTAGGTTATTACAGAATACTGAGCAGAGTTCCCTGTGGTATACAGTAGGTTCTTGTCGGTTATCTATTTTATTTTTATTTATTTATTTTTTTTTCTGTACGCGGGCCTCTCACTGCTGTGGCCTCTCCCGTTGCGGAGCACAGGCTCCGGACACACAGGCTCCGCGGCCATGGCTCGCGGGCCCAGCCGCTCCGCGGCATGTGGGATCTTCCGGGATCGGGGCACGAACCCGTGTCCCCTGCATCGGCAGGCGGACTCTCAACCACTGCGCCACCAGGGAAGCCCTGGTTATCTATTTTAAATATAGAAGTGTGTTCATGTCAATTCCAAACTCCCAATCTGTCCCTCCCCACCCAGTAACCATAAGTTTATAGACTCTCAGTGGGCTTCCCTGGTGGCGCAGTGGTTGAGAGTCCGCCTGCCGATGCAGGGGACACGGGTTCGTGCCCCGATCCCGGAAGATCCCACGGCTGGGCCCGCGAGCCATGGCTGCGGAGCCTGTGTGTCCGGAGCCTGTGCTCCGCAACGGGAGAGGCCACAGCAGTGAGAGGCCCGCGTACAGCAAAAAAAAAAAAAAAAAAAAAAGAATAGACTCTCAGTTTTATCAGTCAACACAAATGCACTCTGGATGCCTTTATGCTAATGAAATAGGCCATATAGTCCATGCTTTTAAGTGAGTTTATCCTCTAATTCCTGCCCAGCCATTCTAGGTCATTAACCCCACAGATGAGAAAACTAAGACCCAGAGAGTTCCAACCCACCTAATGTCATCTGTTAGGCTAAAGTCTAGCTAACATAGAGACAAGACTTCCAGGACAATACTCCCTCCATTTGCCCCACCTCTTGCCCTCACAACAGAGTCTGGGCTGAGCCACCTGATCAGACACTCTTTTTTTTTTTTTCCAAAGATTTTTTTTTTTTGATGTGGACCATTTTTTTAGTCTTTATTGAATTTGTTACAATATTGCTTCTGTGTTATGTTTTTTGGGTTTTTTGTCCGCAAAACATGTGGGATCTTAGCTCCTTGACCAGGGATTGAACCTGCACCCCCTGCACTAGAAGGCAAAGTCTTAATCACTGGACAGCCAGGGAAGTCCCTGATTGGACATTCTTGAGGGATTACCTTGCTTCCTTGGCAACCAGAGGAGGCGGCACATCAATCAGGCCTGCTCAGGGATGGCCAATGATTCAAGACCCTGACACAGAATATCCCCAGGTGGTTCCTCTCAGGAACTGCCTTTCCTGGCCTGGGTGGCCTGTTGTCTCGGGGGATGTTTGGTCAGACGGGACAATGTCAGCTTTGTCTCCTTTATTAGAATTTCCTCCTATTGTGCATCTACAGAAGAGAACTGACTATATGGCAGAGTGACTAAAGTAAGATGCTAAAGTTGGAACTGGGGACAGTCCAAGTTGGCAGCCGCTGAATCATGAGGAGATTCTATGCTGCCACTTGTTCCCCTGTCAAGTTCTAGTGACTCGGTTGTTTAAATCTTGTGGCAAGACACCTGGAAGCTATTTGTCTTTTTCCTAAGGACTCATTCACAGGGTAAAAATGTAATAATGTTCATTTACCATCACTCTATTACCCTGAAAACCAGATTGCTGCTAATTCAACGTGGTGCTGATTCAGTCATCATATCACTGGGCAACCTTCTTCTGCAATAGCTATTTATGTCCCAGCACCATTTGAAACACCCTTCAGATCTTTTTTGAAATGTTCGAGCCCCACAGAGGCAGCCTGATCTGATGAGAACAGTGTTGGATGTGGGTCTAAGGACCACATGTCTGAAGGTCAACCAACCACCTTGGGGTCATCATGCCTTCCCAGCTCGAGTGATACTTGCCTTTTCTCCTCAGACTTGTTTCAAGACAAACCAGCCCACCTCAGCTCTGGAATCGTCCCCTGCTCACTACAGGCAGGAAGAAGGTGGAGAGACAGGTCAGTAGCTGAACATCTGATAAAATTTGCTCCAGAATTGTCAATGGCCTGGCATGAGAACTCAATCATCCTGCACAGCTTCTCTGTGCATCAGTTTCCCCAATCAAGAATGAGGATATTTACCCCACGTTGAAATAAGGCAAATAAATGATGGAATGAGGATAATTACACAGTAGTGGGTAATTATTAAGTGGGCTGGACACCCAGCCAGCATGAAGCCAGTAGAGGGGCAATACTGTGAACCCATTTATACAATGAAAAAGTCCTTGGGTTTGCTTCCCCCCCCACCCTCTCCTTCTGAGGTCCTGCTTCCTCCCCCTTCCCAGGTACCCCCGTGAGAGTAGCTGATAAAATGCTTATAGAGGACTTCAAGCTCCTGGTAGATCAATGCTACATGAATAGAAAGTTTTATTATTATGCTAAACACTGGAGAACCAGCTTCCCCAGAAATCATCACACACCAGGCAGAGAATAGATGAAATAATTTCCTTTCCTTATTCTGATCTCTGGCTAAAAGCTTCTCAGTCATTTAAAGAGGATTTAATCCACTAGTGGACTGTCCCCATTTGAGGACTGCAGGGCTAAAGTTAGTACTGACCTGAACATAACAACCACAAGGGGGAAGAGACCACAGTTTCTCTCTACTGCTGCAAACCAGTCACCTGCCAGTGCGCACACTTGTTCCTTCCCCCAGAGTTTGGGGGACACAGTCTTCCACCAGGATTTCTCCTTTGAAATACCTTCAAGCCAAAGCAGGCTTAGGAAAAACTGCTCTCTGGCCCTTCTCCCCACCCTTGATTTTCACTGCTTTTCTTCAAAGGACCTACTCCTACTCATTGGCACAGGGCTTCCCTCTCAGCAAGTTATACTGTAGCCCCTTTAAAGACCCTCTTGTAAACAGAACCAATTTTAACGCTCTGGAAAAGAGTCTTGCTAGGGGCTAAAGAAGAACTTTGTAGGCTAGCAGACCTACTTTTTCCCTTTGAATTGCTCCATAAAAGTAGCTGCCAGTTCCAGCCTTCATGATAGTCCATTTTTAAAGGCTACAACTGTATGGTCCAGAGAGGAAGGACCAAGAGAGGGAGTAGACACAAGGGATGAAGATTAACTGATTGAATTGGGGGTGTTTTGCTTAAGAGGGATCTCTCAAGGAGATGCATGGGTGTTTTCAAGTATGTGAATGCATGTCATTGCAGTTTGGTTTTTATGATAATAAACAACAGAAACTCATTCAAGCTAGCTCAGGTACAACAGGATTAGTACAGAGCTTCTAAGGAGACTCCTAGGGATCTCCAAGAGATGGAACCATAATAGGCTTGGGCCTCCTAGAAAAATGGTGAGAGAGTGGGTTTGAACTTAAGGTGGTCTAGACACTACAGGAGCAGAAGCTCAAGTGCCTTTTTATAGAAAAGTCACCTTTCACATGACTCATCTGGCCCCATCTGCTTCTTCCTCTAATAGCTAACAAATGCTTTCCAAGTTGCTGCATTTAAATACCATTGAGTGAGAATCTCAGTGGCTTGACTGACTTTTTTAAAAAGACTTTTTCTAGAGCAGTTTTAGGTTCACAGCAAAATTGAGAGGAAAATACAGAGATTCCCCATACACCCCCTGTCCCCACCCATGCATAGCCTCCCCCATCATCAACATCCCTCACCAGAGCAGTACATTTGTTACAACTGATGAACCTACATTGACACATCATAATCACCCTAAGTCCGTAGTTTACATTAGAGTTCACTCTTGGTTTTGCGCATTCTATAGGTTTGGACAAATGTATAATGACACGGATCCATCATTACTGTATCATACAGAGTATTTTCTCTGCCTTAAAAATCCTCTGCGTTCTGCCTATTCATTTCTCCTCTCCCACCTCCAACCCCTGGCAACCACTGATCTTTTTACTGCTTTCATAGTTTTGCCTTTTCCAGAATGTCATATAGTTGGAGTCATACTATATAATTCCAAGTGTGTAGCTCTTTCAGTTGACTTCTTTTACTAAATAATGCGATTTTAAGCTTCCTCCATGTCTTCATAGCCTAGTAACTCACTTCTTTTTAGCGCTGAGTAATATTCCATTGTCCGGAAGTACCACGGTTAATTTATCCACTCATCTACCGAAGGACACCTTGGTTGCTTCCAAGTTTTGGCAATTATGAATAAAGCTGCTATAAACATCCATGTGCATATTTTTGGGTGGACATAAGTTTTAGACTCCTTTGGATAAACACCAAGGAGCAAGATTTCTGAATCATATGGTAAGAGTGCATTTAATTTTGTAAGAAACCACAGACTGTTTCCCAAAGTGGCTGTACCATTTGGCATTTCCACCAGCAGTGAATTAGAGTTCTTGTCGCTCCACATCCTCACCAGCATTTTATGTTCTCAGTGTTCCAGATTTTGGTGATTTTAATAGATGTATTTAATTTACATTTCTCTGATGATATATGATGTAAGCATCTTTTTGTATGTTTATTTGCCATCTGTATATCTTCTTTGGTGAGGTATCTATTAATGTCTTTGGCCCCTTTTTAAAATTTATTTATTTATTTATTTTTGGCTCCGTTGGGTCTTTGTTGCTGCGTGCCGGCTTTCTCTAGTTGCAGCGAGCAGGGGCTACTCTTTGTTGTGGTGTGCGGGCTTCTCATTGCAGTGGCTTCTCTTGTTGAGGAGTACAGGCTCTAGGCTCATGGGCTTCAGTAGTTATGGCACATGGGCTCAGTAGTTGTGGCTCGCGGGGTCTAGAGGGCAGGCTCAGTAGTTGTGGCACACGGACTTAGTTGCTCTGCGGCACGTGGGATCTTCCCGGACCAGGGCTCAAACCTGTGTCCCCTGCACTGGCAGGCGGGTTCTTAACCACTGCACCACCAGGGAAGCCCCCATTTTTAAATTAAATTGTTTGTTTTCTTATCCTTGAGTTTTAGAGTTCTTTGTATATTTTGGAAAACAATCCTTTACCAGATGTGTCTTTTGCAAATATTTTCTCCCAGACTGTGGCTTGTCTACTCATTCTTGTGACATTGTCCTCACAGAGCAGAATTTTTTAATTTTAACAAAGCCCAGCTTATCAATTACTGTTTTTTAGCAGACCACCCAAGTGGTAAGTTATAGTCTAGTTATAGATTGCCTGGCTATGAATCAGGGATTCATCTCTCCTCCAATCAACTATAGCAAGAGGGTGGGGTTAAGTGGTATTAAAAAAAATTGCCCTGCCCTGGCAATCTGGGCTATGAGCAAGGCAGCAACAAGTTTTTCTAGAAAGAAGCACAGAAGGTTGGGCAAACTAGCACGGAGGTAATGAGCATATAAGAGGTACAAACTATTAGGTATAAAATAAGCTACAAGGATATATTGTACAACTTGGAGAATATAGTCAATATTTTATAATAACTATAAATTAAGTATAATCTTTAAAAATTGTGAATCACCATATTGTATACCTGTAACTTATATAATATTACTGTATTTCAACTATACTTCAATTTGAAAGAAAACGAGAATAGGTCCTGGAGTCATACTGCTTGGTTTGAATTCCTGCACATCACTTCCTTACTGGATAAACCTTGAGCAAGTCACTCATCTCTGTGCCTCAGTTTGCCCATCTGTAAAATGGAAAAATAAATAAGGTTATTGAAAGTATTAATTAGGCAATCCACATGAAGCACTTAAAATAGTGTCCAGCATAGAGTAGCACTCAATAAATATTTGCTATTGTTTTTCTTGCCAGTATAGTACTTCTCCATAATGTGAATACCCGAAGAGCTTTTAAAATGCAGATTCTGATTCAGTAGATACAGGGTGAGACCTGAGATTCTGCATGTCTAATCAGCCTCCAGGTGATGTCAATGCTCCTGGTCTATGGCTCACACTTCAAATAGCCAAGCTCTTGTACCCAGGACACGAGGAAGAAGGAAGAGACTATTTCTAGGGAAAAGAACTAGAATAAAAGTCTTTAACGAAAAAAAGCAAACTTCAGCTCAAAATAAAAAAGAACTTTCTATCAAATAAAATCATCCTTAAATGGAATATATAGGCTGCTTTGTAAGAATGAGCCCCCTCTCTGGAAGCAGGGCGGACTTCTCCAAAGTACAGAAAGCAAGTGTCACAGGCCCGTGATTCTTTTAGGGGCCCACAAAAATGTTTTAATTTTGAATTCTTTTAAAATCATAAGAAAAATGTGTGTGATAATAATAAATATATAATAATGAATCCAGCCTGGATTATAGTTGGTTTTATTCCAGTGGAATCACAAAATACAATTTTAAATATTTTTTATGAAGCAGAAGGCCTACAAAGCAAATATTCCTGGGACTCATGAAGGTGATAATGTGGCCCTGACTGGATGTTTTCACAAGGATTCAAGCATGGGATAAAGAATGGAACCATAAGGTTCCTTCCAACTTTAAGAGTCAATATTTCTTTAAAATTCTATGACCTTGCACTAGGTCTGCTAGTCACAAAACTCACACCAGCAAAAGTTCACTTCCTGCCTGTCCCACATTCTCACATAGAGACTAGCATTGCTTACTTACCATTGCCAATGAATTAGCATTTTACAAGCCACCCCTGGAATTTATCATCTATCTCTACCTTCTCCCAGTTTGCTTCCAAAATAAAGTATGATTTTTATTTTTACAAAATACATTTGATTCCAGAAGCATTTTGCAGATATTTCCTCATTTATACATAAATCACTTTGTTGAAGGAGGTGGAGTTTTGCTTTGTTTTCACTTTTAAAGAGGGAAATGAAGCCAAGAAAAGATTGAGACCTGTGCTTTGAAACTCAGTGGGAGAAAGAAAAATATGTATCTAAGATGATAGCTATGTTTATGATGATTATTTTTAAAGCTGTGGGTGTAAAACATACATTAAGCACTCATCAGTCACTTAGGAAGTGATTCTCAACCATTGATACAAAATGGAATTATTTGTGTAGCCTGGATCCTCCTGCAAACATTCTCAGAATATCCAGAGAACAGAGCCCCAGACCCACATTTTGAAAAGGCTCCCTGTGTGAGTTCTGCCATTATGAGGGTTTAAAACCACTGTGTCACAGACATGAGGAATACTGCAGAAGCCCAGGAAGGAGAAAGTTCCAAGGAGAGAATAGTTTGGCTTCTGAGGCTGCACAGAGATGCAGTAATAATGAAGATGGAAAAACATCCTTTGAATTGGAGGGGACATTTGTGACTTTGGTGAGAAGAAGGACCATGGGCCATGGGAGTAAAAGCCAGATTACAAAACATTGCTTACCCTATACACAGTCGGCACTCAACAGATATCTGAGGAATCATAAACTTGACAGATGAATGGAAGATGAGGAAGTGGGCAGGGAGTATAGACTTTAAACCAGGGGTTTTAATCTGGGGTCCACAGATTCTTCCCACCAAGGGATCCATGGATAGAATTCAGGGAATCCATGAACTTGAAATGGAAAAAAATTGCATCTTGATTTTCACTCACCTTTAACTGAAATTTAGCCTTTCCTTAGATTATGATGGTAGGTGTCATACTTAGATGGTAGTAACAGCAGCGCCTATTACTTTGTCACCTACGACAAAGCTATTTTAATACCACATTACAGTTGATATAATGTTGCAAAATGTTGTTTACAGTCATCACTACTACTTTGACATTACAGGAGTCATTAGACCCACTTCAAGCTTTGGTTATTTAACATATTAATAAAATACATATAATAGAATGAAAAAATAAAATATAAAATAAATACACTCTGTGCCAGGATAAGTGTCTAACTTAACTGACAGGAACTTCCTTCTAGACCTTCCATCCTGAGCCCTCAGACATGAAACAGGTGATATTCTGTTCCTATGCTACCCAAATAGTAACGTTATATTTGGTCTCCTGCCAACGTTTTCTTATTTCTTGAAACTGAGGGCTAAGGGCAGGGAATAGTGAACAAGGAACTTTGGAGTAAGGAGGAAGGAGAATCAAAGGCAACCCATAAATCCCAGGAGCTGACAACATCCACACTCCCGAATGCTGTATCTCCCTGCCCCATTCCAGCCCTGCTCCATCTCACTGTGCACTGTTCACTTCCCTGCCCAAATAGAAAAAAGCCACTGGAAGACAGAGCAAGAAGACAGCATCATACAGTACTCCCCAAATTCCAGCCACAGATGCGGCTGTCCTGGGCAGAGCTTTCACAAGGTCCCAGTGAACTGGGAAAATTAACAACAAGGTACTGAGTATGTTACAAAACTAACATATCCAATTTCAAAGAATGTTCTTTGTTCTGAAATTATGACTTTTCTATATTTTTATATTAAAATGTCCTTTTTATCAATCAGTACTGATATTAGATAACACTTTGTTCTCTATTTTAATATTCTTATTTGGTAGAATAAAGTATTGTAAAGCCCTGTGTCTGTTCCCCAATTTTTAAAACTATTTTTATCGTTCTTGAAATCCACAAGGCTGGAAAGCACTATCTTATGCATTCTGTTTAATTCACTCTTCTCCTTTTAGAGATGAGCTCCCAACAAGCAATGTGACTTCTGCGCCAGCACATGGGTTTAGAAACATACGATTTAGAGTCTAGTTTTGAGACTTGGGTTTGACCCCTGCCTCTGCCCTTCTCTACTTGTGTGACCTTGGGCAAGGAACTTAATCTTCCCAAGCCTCAGTTTCCTTATCCATAAGTCAATATACATCACTTTGTATATTGCTAAGTAAAGTTGTTATTATGACTGTTACCACCACCATCATTTTTATTATTATAACTCAATATCACCGGGTTAATAGCAGAACTTGGCTTCCACACTGGGTTTTGGATTCCACACTGGGCTGACTCCCTGTCCAGTAATCTTCAAACCATCCAGTGATTGACAATTCACACTTAGAGAATCTATGTCAGATCGTGTCTTCTATTTAGCTCAAGAAACATTAACCACTTATTTAATATTCCTGCCAAAACTGCGTAATCTGACTCTAGCCATGAGGGAGCATCAGACAAAACCCAGTTTGAAAGACCTCTAAAAAATAACTGGCCTAAATTCTTCAAAAATGTCAATGTCATGAAAATCAAAAAAAGGCCAGAACACCATTCCAGATGTATGATTTTGTATTAGATTCTGGACCAGATAAAAAAGCATCACTGTGAAAAAATTGTATAAAAAATTATGGAAACAACTTGCAAAATGTGAGACCTGTAATTAGATAATAGTATTCATTGTTAAATATCCTGAGTGAATATTCTTCTTAGAAAATATATGCTGAAGTATTTAGGGACAAAGGGGCATGGTTTCTGAAAGTTGCTAAGAGGTTTAGAAAAAATATAAATATATGTTATACATAAATATAAGAAGATATGCTATATAAATAATATATATATGAAATATATATACAGAGAGAGAAAGAGAAAGATATATATAGAGAGAGAGACAATGATAAAAACAAATTTGGCAAAATATTAAAAGTGTCTATTACATGTAAAGCACTATGTAGGACAATAACACCTGATATTATACAGGACTTTACAGTTTATAGCATACTTTCACATGACTTCCCATTTGATTGGATTCTCACTGAATTACCAGTGAAGTACGATGAAACCATGTCTGCACAAACTATGCAAGGGTGCCCAACGTTGACCAGGCTCAACAAGTAGTAAGTACTCAAATTATTATTCTACAGCTTTTCTTCAGGAAATTAAAGCAAACTTTCCTTCGTTATCTGTTCATTTTTCACTTCCTAAGGCAAGAAAGAGAGGGGAGGGCTCCAGACAGAGATGAATCGGGGGTGATGTTAACCGGATTCCATCATGATGAGCAGGGATTCAGAAAACACTCAGCAGGAAATTTAACCAGGAGCAGGGGCTCAAAACCCAAGCACCCATAAACAAATGCAGCCTCTACCTTACTTCTGAAAAGATGAAAGGAGGATAGGTAGATAATGAAGGGAGTTAACATTTATCCAACATATCAGGCTCTTACTCAATTTTCAGAACAAATTTAAGAGGTGAGTAATATTATTAGCACCATTTCCTGGGTGAAGGGACTCAGGCTCAGGTGACGTGAAGGAACCACTCAAGGTCACACAGCTATTGAATATCTTAACCAACTGGAGGAACGAGTATCTCAGCCCAGGCTTCTCCAAGGTCTATTTCTTTAACCATTTGCCACATAAAACAGCTCTCCATAAGGTGAATGATTGCCAATATTTTTTCCACTCCCCAAAATAGTGTTGTTTTCTAAGCTGAAATAGACAACCATTGATTAAACCCAGCAGCCCTCATTAATCAGTTTCTTGAGTGAAAAATAAAACAGCAGGTTCCAGCATTTTTATTCTTAGCTCCCTTACTAGGAGAAAGGAGAAGGAAGGGGAAAGGAAGGAAACTAGCGTCTAAACCCAAGATGACTGATTCAAACCCATCTTTAGCTGCTCCTGGATTCCCACCCACACAGCCCTTGACCAGTTCCATGGCACCAGAATTTCGGCAACTCACTCCTGAATCCGTGCAGGATGTCCATACCCTAGAACCATTTATTCCTCCACAGTGAGAGGGCCGTAGGATTTTGTGTCCCTAATATTAACAGTGCATTTTACCTCAATGGCACCTGGCGAAAATTCACAGGTGAGAATGACAATGCTCGGCCATGCGAGCCCTCTGACCACCTCACTGGCCCCTCACTTGTCCAGGCATTCCTGCTGCTCTTGATTACAATACCAAGGTTTCGATACTCCCTCCTGCCGCCACGCAAATGCCCGGTGATTCATTCATAACTGACACCCAAGCCTTCATTGCTCACTGTTGGAAAAAGAATTTCGGAATTCTCTCTGGGAGTTCTAACATTTCCCCATTTTTCTTTTGTGCTGATAAATTCTGGAGAGCAGTAGGGATAGCAGTAAGACATCCATCATCTTGTGGGATTTAGAAGCAACATTCTCAGCCAATATAACTGCATGCTGACTTTAACCACTATCTGTGGATCTCAGCTTTCAGGAATATTGCCTGGATGCCACCTTCTATTCCTCCTCTATGCTAAATGCTCTAAGGAAGGCATTCTGAGTCTCATCATCTAAACCCCAGGAAAGAGGAAAGCTATGACTAAATCCCACTGACAACTATAGATTCTGGAAGGAACGCAGAGAACTCTTATTTCATTTGCTAAGGTAAGTGGAAAACACTTGGGTCTTAAAAGTCCATGGACCTTGAAAGAAGACAATTTAAGCTAAAATCTGAGGACATGAAAGTATTTGCAAATGTTAACAAAATCTGTGCCAAACAAATGTTCTATGTTGCTGAATTTCACTGATTTCTTCTAATAATGTTCATTGAGTATTTCCACATTTTCTAACATGACCCTTGAATTACCAATAAGGCTAGTCGCTTTTTATCATTAATGGCAATCTGAGTTTGTGAGTCTTCCTAAAAATTTCAGTTCTTCAAAAACTACTTTCACGGGCTTCCCTGGTGGCGCAGTGGTTGAGAGTCCGCCTGCCGATGCAGGGGACACGGGTTCGTGCCCCAGTCCGGGAAGATCCCACATGCCGCGGAGCGGCTGGGCCCGTGAGCCATGGCCGCTGAGCCTGCGCGTCCGGAGCCTGTGCTCCGCAACGGGAGAGGCCATAACAGTGAGAGGCCCGCGTACCGCAAACAAACAAACAAACAAACAAACAAACAAACAAAAAAACTACTTTCAGTTCTTCAAAAATAAAACTCAGCTGACTTAAACATCATTCCGTGATAATTACAGCTTTTGATTGTGGGAAGGGATGGCTTAGAAATGGTGAGCTGCTGTACCCTGCGTCTGACAGGACAAAACAACCCTATTTCATTTGCATTTAGCAAGTCCTTAAACTAGTGGCTTCTAAATATTTTTCACAGGCACCCCCCGCAAATGTTAAGCATGTTCCCTGTACGCTAGTCTGTAATAACAAAGAGACCCAAATATGTACAATGGCTCAAATACACAAAAGTTTCTTTCTTCGTTTGATAATAGCCTGAGGTGGATGTTCCTTGTGAGTGAGTGGCTACCCTCCCAGCAATGCTTCCAGGATGCAGGTTCCTTCCATCTTGTCTTCCAGCATCCCCAGGACCGGGCCATTTTCTGCATCTAAGCCAGCAGAAGGGGAAAGAGTGCAAAGGAGGCATGCCTGCTTCTCAAAATCCTTGGTCCATAATTGATATATAGCCCTTCAACGTACCTCCCATTGGGGAGAACTGGGGACAGCTACTTACAAGGGGTTTGGGCAAGTTGCCTCTGGCTGGGCAGCAGCTTCCCAGCTTCTGTATATTCTAGAAGGAAGGACAGATTTTGGTGAACAGCTAGCTGTCTGCCATAACTCTGTTTATTCTTTCCTTTATTCAGTCACTCTTATTTATTTATAAATGGTATACATATGTGTATATATGTATAAAGCACTGTACTAATATGTATAGTGTAAAGCATACACAGAAAAGTACATTAAAAAGGATGAGAAGAAAAGTTTAAATAGAAATTTTGAATGTTCTTCCTGCAGCCCATTGGGTTATTCTATGTCTCCCCTGGTCAGGATTCACCCCCTAGATTTATTGCTCAAGACTCTAGGCAGTCCTGGAAGTTAGGAAGCATTCTTCTAGAGGAGAGCTTTAGGAAATGAAAGACATCACCCTCCCCTAGTCTTTCCCATTTTTGTAGATGGCACCACTCACACAGCTGCTCAAGCCCCAAACCTAGATATCATCTTCAATTCTTCACTGCCCTTTCCCTCCATATCCAGTCCCCAGCTGGTCCTGCTCACTCACCCTCCCAACCAGATCCAGAATCCCCACTCATTTCTCCACCTCCATGACTCCAACCCTACCCCAGGCACTATCATCTCTTATCTGGACTCTATAATAGTCTCTTGTCCTCAAAATCCACCCTTCATGGGACAGCCAGCGTGGTCTTTTTTTTTTTTTTTTTGCGGTACACAGGCTTCTCACTGCTGTGGCCTCTCCCATTGCAGAGCACAGGCTCCAGACGCACAGGCTCAGCGGCCATGGCTCACGGGCCCAGCCGCTCCATGGCATGTGGGATCTTCCCGGACCGGGGCACGAACCCGTGTCCCCTGAATCGGCAGGTGGACTCTCAACCACTGTGCCACCAGGGAAGCCCCCAACCAGTGTGATCTTTAAAACTTTTATAGACTACGTGACTGCCCTTCAAACTCTCCAATGGGTTGATACGTCATATAAAATCCAGCCTCCTTATCCAAGCTTACAAGGCATAGTAAGAACTCAATGAATATCTCTTAAATATTGTTGAATGTATGCATAGTAAAAAAAAGAAAAAAAGAAAACGGTTGGGCTTCCCTGGTGGCGCAGTGGTTAAGAATCCACTTGCCAATGCAGGAGACATGGGTTCGAGCCCTGGTCCAGGAAGATCCCACATGCCATGGAGCAACTAAGCCCATGCACCACAAATACTGAGCCTGCGCTCTAGAGCCCACATGCCACAACTACTGAGCACACGTGCCACAACTACTGAAGCCTGCGTGCCTAGAGCCCATGCTCTGCAACGAGAGAAGCCACGACAATGAGAAGCCCACGCACCGCAACAAAGAGTAGCCCCCGCTCACCGCAACTAGAGAAAGCCCACGCACAGCAACAAAGAGCCCACGCACAGCAACAAAGACCCAAAGCAGCCAATTAATTAATTTTTTTAAAAAGGTCTGAAAAACACATGCCAAACTGTAGTTATCTTTACTCTTAATTTGCTCAATGGCATCCTTCATAATTGAAAACACACATTTACATTTTGTAAAGAAGAAAGAGGAGAGGGAGAGGAGGAGAAGGAGAAAAAGAAGTGAAAGATAACTTTTTCCAGTTACCTTAGAATGGTAAATTTACCATTAGAGTGGTAAATTCCACTCTACTGACCAATAATTCCATTATTCTTGGAATTACTATTTTCCCCCTCTAATTCAAGCAGATTCTAGCTTACTTGCCTTACAAGAGGTTAGCAGCAAGATAGAAAACAGAAAAGATATTTAACTTCCCAGCTTTCCCTTCCTCCCAAAGAGCAAAACCCATTGAGGAGAATAGAGTTGGATGAAAGAATAACAGTCTCAGAGGGAAACTGGGGAGGGGATTTCCCTCCAAGAAAAAGAAACAGGGGCTTCCCTGGTGGTCCAGTGGTTAAGACTCTGCACTTCCAATGCAGGGGGCGTAGGTTTGATCCCTGCTCAGGGAACTAAGATCCCACATGCCGCATGGCATGGCCTAAACAAAGAAAAAGAAAAAAGAAACAGCCCTGGGTTAGGGGGAAGAGAGACAGATCTAAGGACCTTGGAGAAAAAGGCCATGTGAAGCCTGGGGGAAGCTGGGAGGCTATGTTCTCACACAAGGCTCCCAGATGCCTCATGGGTTTCAGGGTCCCAAGAGCCAAAGGGATCCTGTGGGTTCAAGGCAGCAGTAGTCTCAGTGGAACCAGTACAGAGAACTGTCCAATGCAATTTGTTGGCCCTGCATAAGACCTCAGAACATTGACACACTCATGCAAAGTGAGAGAGGTTAGCCCAAAATGAAATTTTCTGTCAGTCCAAGCGGTTGGGTGTCCAGAGTCAAAATTAAGTTGATTTATGGAAACAAAAGAAATGTCATATTTCTTGAATAGCTTTATTTGTGTCCAGAGATTTATACCCACTATCTTCTTACACGAAAAAGTGCAAAGGATTTATCACCTTCGTAATTAGCCCTGATTCAATGTTATTACTATAATAATGCCACTCTTACTCATGTGCATTCTAATATGCTTTCCTGGAGCAAGAGGGTGGAGTAAAAGGGTTCGGGGGTGGCGGGCGGGGGAGATTAGGCAGAATGCTGGTGCTGTCCCAGAGAACGCACCTCCTGCATGCACATTAGCTGGCATATGTTTCAGTGGGCAAAAGGCTGAGAACCGGTGCTCTATCTATACCTGTCTCATTCTGACTTGATTACAGTTTGTTGTTTGCATCCCTAACCAGGCTTACTACATAACCTCGGACAGAAGGAGATGACATGGCACGTCAGGTTTTGGACTAAGACTATCTGGGATGGAAATCAAGCTCTGCCAGCCCAATAAACTATGTGATGTGGAGCGGGTTTCCTAATCCCTCTGTTTCCTCATGGGGGGATAATAATGTTCTTACTTCGTGGGATTACTGTGAGGATTAAATGTGATAATAGTTTTAAGCTGCTTAGCACAGTGCCTGTCACATGGTAAGTTCTATTAAATGATAACTGTTACTACTAGCTTTTACTATAGTAGGCACTTGGAAAAGGCTGAGTGAATAAATGAATGAATGAATGAATGACCTACCCTCCAGTGTATTAAGAACAGAAAATTACCCAAGAAATATGGAATTGGCCAGATTATGCTCCATTCAGGGCTGTTGTAGGCCAAATACTGCTACATTTAGTGTTTCTGCTAAAACACGCACATTCGGTGCTTGTCATCTATCCTGAGGTGACGGTGAGATACTGCATGGGACACACAGTGTCACTGGTGATCAACAGCCAACACTGGCAAGAACTTCAGCCATGATCAGGAATATACTTCCTGGTTGTCCCCAATAATTTTCTCCCAGAAATGCTATTTTCCATGGGAATAAATCTTGCAATTTTAGCCTCAAGTAGCATTAGAATAAATCAATTTCAAGAATAATGGGAAATCAAGAAATTTGTATCCTTCTCCTGGGGATGTATTTAGAACCCTCAGCCAACAACTCAGCAGGGTGAACAGCTGGGCAGCAGCCATTTAAAAGCATTCAGATTTTGAGAAATGGTGTTGACAAATTCCTTTCCTAATATCCTCTGGAAAAACCTCTGTGATGAAAGAAAAATGATGCATGTATGATCAATGGCTCTGTGTTGCTTTCCCACCAAAACACAAAACAAAATAATGGGATGGGGCTTCCCTGGTGGCGCAGTGGTTGAGAGTCCGCCTGCCGATGCAGGGGACATGGGTTCGTGCCCCAGTCCGGGAAGATCCCACATGCCACGGAGCGGCTGGGCCCATGAGCCATGGCCACTGAGCCTGCGCGTCTGGAGCCTGTGCTCCGCAATGGGAGAGGCCACAACAGTGAGAGGCCCGCGTACCGCAAAAAAAAAAAAAAAAATCATGGGATGTTCTCTCATGTGTCTGGGCCATTCATTGCCCATGCTGTTCCCTCAGCCTGGAATGCCCTCCACACACACCCCTTCCCCACTCACCCCCATAATCCCAGCAAATCAGGGGTTAACAGCATGGATTCAAATTCCAGCTCCAGGGCTTCCCTGGTGGCACGGTGGTTAAGAATCTGCCTGCCAATTCAGGGAACATGGGTTCAAGCCCTGGTCCAGGAAGATCCCACATGCCGCGGAGCAACTAAGCCCGTGCGCCACAACTACAGAGCCTGTGCTCTGGAGCCCGCAAGCCACAACTACTGAAGCCCACGCTCCTCAAACCCATGCTCCACAACAAGAGAAGCCACCGCAATGAGAAGCCTGGGCACCGCAACAAAGAGTAGCCCCCACTCGCCGCAACTAGAGAAAGCCCACGCGCAGCAACGAAGACCCAACACAGCCAAAAATAAATAAATTAAATAAATAAATTTACAAATCCCAGCTCCACACCTCCCTAGGTAGGTGACACTGAACATGTTATTTAACTTCTTTATTTCTCAGGTTCCTATGGGGATGATAATCATACCAACCTTGTAAGGGCTTTTGGAAAATTAAATAGGTTAATATATGGCAAATGCTTAGAACAGGACAGTTCATGGAACATAGTAAGCACTACATAATTGGTGTCATTCTTGTTCTTCAAATCCTTGCTCCAGCTTGGAACTCTTGTGAAGGTTCTTTCATTCCCCTGGGCAAAGTAACACACCTCCTCCTCCATGCTTGCACTTTTCTCTACCGTAGTATCTATCACCTTCAATTACAACTGCCAATGCATATGTCTGCCTTGCCACTCTGCAAAAACGTGAGGAATACAAACGCCATCATTTGACCCTGAAAGTCTTCAGGACTTTCAACAGAGCCATGAACATGAGAGATGCACAATAAATATTTGGTTAACATATGAATGCATTAGTTAAATGCTATTTAAGCTTTTCAGGCTTCCTATGCAGTCATTATTTTCCCCTCCTTGCATGAAACTGTTGAAGGACTGCTGTTTCTGGGGCTGCTTGGAAAGTCACATGAGGTACGGTTTTGAGTTTGTATGATAATGATAAAAATTCATTCTCAGCACCATTAATAATGGTGGATTAATGTTATTACTGAGACGGCAGAATGACTCGGCCTAGCACACTATCTCTAGAGATGAGCCTTAAAGTTTCCTCGGGAAGCTCTCAAGCACTGCATCCCTACGGCGTTGCTGGGACATGGGACCAGTCGCAGTCCCCAGTGGAGATGTGGGAGTGGCTAGTCACAGACAATCTTCAAGTGGAGCAGGACCTTGGCACGAATGTGATCCAAGGAGACACAGAAAATAGCAAGCCCATCGAAGGCCAAGGGAATTTCCTCCTATGAAAGTGAGAAGGGGGTGAGGAAATAACTTTCCGGGCAGTTGAACAGAAAACATCCTGTCTGAGTTGGATGTCAAGAGAGCAACTGGGGAATTTTCTGGCCATCTTGGGACTGCAGTGCGGAGCAGCCGGGAAAGCACCAGATTTGAAAAGAATCAAATCTCCATTCTTCCATTGCGTGAGCGAACTTTCTCCTCTTCAAAATGGAGAATCAAATGAAGAAAACTGCAAAGTGCTGGATAAATGTAAGAAATGATTCAATATCGTTGGAAAAGGCCCCTTCACACAGAAACTCATGGAAAGGGCTCCCACTCTGAACAGAAACCCCTTCACCACTCTAGGGTCAAAAGACATGTCTTTGCCTCCGTTTTACTTAAATTAGCAACTTTTTAAAAAGTTTAGAGGGACAAGAGGGTTAAAGCTTTTAAAGGGTTTATCTTGGGATAAAACTTTTTATTAGGAATCCCCTTTTTTGGCTAGTATAGCTTTGAAATATATGAAACTATATGGTATGATTTATGGCCTATGAAGTTTTTTTACCTTAAGAGCAAACATTTAAGATGCAAACTGCCAGGGGAGTGCATTGGGAGCTGGCTGCCTCTAGTTAACAAGAACTTATCTTGCACATCTCTTCGCAAATTTGTGTTTTGTGACACCATGTTGGTAACCTGAAATCAGCCATGGTGGATGTATTTAACCCTGGCAGTTGACAAATGCTATAAATTAGTTGTTGGGCTTTTTTTCTCTCCAGAAGTTGGCTGATCAGCACACCACTGACTGAAGGACTCAAGACTCCCCCAGCTATCTCTCTCCACTCCAAATGCTACGAAAAGGAAACTGCAACCATACACACAAATATTAGACAGGGACACCACACAATGAGGATTGAAAAACAAAAACAAAATGAAAACCCCTGCTATATCAACTGTACATTCTTATCACATGAGATTCTGGCAATGAGATGTCTTGAGTTTTTTTTAACTGAGAGGTAACTGTAATATGCCAGAGAATTTTGAATCAGCCTTATCTGGAGCTTCAAATGAATATACTCAAAAGACATATTACAGCTGGAATTCAAACACCTCAATTGCACATTGAGTATAATATAATGATGGAGTATCCAGCTTTTCAAAATAGGTGATCTGTTATTTATTCCAGTTAACAAATTATGTAGTGTTGCATTTATAACCTTTCAAAACATAATGGTCAAATAAATGAACAGTCTTTGTTTTCTCCTACATGTTTTATCTGTTCTCTTAAAGTTTAAATAGATTGTTCCTTTTCTGCTAGAACTCCAAACTTTATGCTATGTTCCCAAGGCTGTGACAGGAGAAGAGAATAATGCCTTGCATGTATAAGGAAGGCCCTTGATGCTTTTAGAGGCCTTTCTCACATGCAATTCTCAATGAAATCTTACATGCACCCTCTAAAATAAGGTGTACCCATTTTCAGATGAGGAAAAAGATGTTCTTCATGATCATAAGAGCTGTGGACTCTGCACCCTATTGTCATTACTGCTACTGGCTATTGGACACTCACTGTCATAGCCATCAACACTCTGCCACTAGAATGACTACTGTAGGGGAGCAAAATTTGCCACCCCAAATTGTGTCTCTTTGGCATGAAGATTAATTTAGGCTGATTATTTTTGAAGCCCAAAAGACTCAGGAAGAACCACTGACCTTCTCGCTAACTGCCTAAAGGGAAGTAGACAGAGGACCTGTTCCAGTAAGGAGTTATCACCATAGACACCTATAGTATGAACTAGGGAGGAACCTGGGAAATTCTGTTCATACAAATTCCTCTCTTTATCCCATTGTCTCTGCATGGCCAAGCAAACATTTATTTATCAAACATTTGCTTTTCTTTTTTAAAAAATATTTTTTTAATTATTTATTTGGTCACACTGGGTCTTAGTTGCAGCATGCAGGCTCCTTAGTCGCAGCTCACCATCTCCTTGGTTGTGACATGCGAACTCTTAGTTGCGGCATGCGTGTGGGATCTAGTTCCCTGACCAGGGATCGAACACAGGGCCCCTGCATTGGGAGCATGGAGTCTTAACCACTGTGCCACCAGGGAAGTCCCAAACATTTGCTTTTCCAACTCCATGTATATTGCCTTCCTCCCTTTTGTAGGTCCAAACCACTACCCCCAACATCCTCTTTTGTCTTTAGCTAAAGATGGTATTTAAGATGAGGGCTTTTGCCATTTTGGCGAGTTATTGAGTTTTCCTGGGTCTCTTCCATGTATACATGTTATTAAACTTTTGTTTGATTGTCTCCTGTTAGTCTGTCTCCTGTCAATTTGATTTTTTAGACCAGCGAGAAGAACCTAGAAGGGTAGAGGAAAATTCCTTCCTCCCTGACACTACCAAACTGCCCCTGCTTCTCTGCGTCACTCTTACAGTCACAAAGCATAAGACAAGAGCTTAAGTCTCATGTCAAAATTTCAAGCAAACCAGTATCTGGTCTTTTTTTGGCTTCTGCTGTAGGTGAAGATCTTCCACCTAGCAAGACTTACAAAAAGGTAAATTCCCCAAACATAGGAGGGAGTTCAAATTCAGGACAGTAAATATGATGATTATCGTGGGCATCTATCCTATTCAGGACAGCCTATCATCTTTTGAGTCTCCTTCTTATATTTGGGGAAATATCCAAATTCAGAGTCATTATCACTCCAACAGAATGTGGGACTTCCCTAGTGGTCCAGTGGCTAAGACTCCCCACTCCCAATGCAGGGGGCTTGGGTTCGATCCCTGGTCAGGGAACTAGATCTCACATGCCACAACTAAGAGTTCGCATGCCGCAACTAAAGACACCGCATGCCACAACAAAGATCCCACATGCCACAACTAAGACCTGGTGCAGTCAAATAAATACATAAATTTTAAAAAAAATTTAAAAAGAAGTCAGAATGCAAATTTCCTGCCTCCCTTGCAGCTAGGATTCAGGCACATGCTTTAGTTACTGCCAATTGGGGATGCCATCATAAGATTTTGATTCAGAAATAAGCAACAAGGAAAGAAGTTCTGCATGGACATTCCATCTTTGCATCTTCACTGGTGAGGGGGAGGCAGAGGTGTCTGGTTTTTCATGGTGGCAGCAGCAGTGGTAGCTATTTCCCAGGGATTGCGATGGTGATTTTCTGATGCAGAAGTAGCAGCTGTGGAGCAGCAGCAATTTTCCATTAGATCTGTGGCTTGGTTTGTGGCATTGTTCCACCAGGCTTATCTTCAAGCCCAGTTTTACAGTCCACTCAACTCTTCTGTGATTCATCCAATATTTTTTAAATAAAATGCTTTTCCACTTATTCAGCAAGAGTCAGCTTCTACTGCTTAGAGAACTCTAACACAAGAACAATTATTTTTCTATTTCTCAGATGTGGAAACTGAGGCTTTAAGAGGTTAAACTGCTCAAGATCACAAAGTTAATCAACGACAGAGCAAAGATTTGAACCAGGATTGTCATAATCCAAAACCCACATTGTACACCAGAAAAGTTACACCACAAGGACGTAAAACTGATGAACCAGAGTTACTGTTGTTTTTTAAAGTTAGAATAAATTATAGGAATACCTAGTTCTAACCTGAAGTTCTGAGAAATAAAGTGTAAAGGCAGAGGTCACAACCTAGATCTTCTGATCTGATGTGTTTTCCAAGGTACCTCTCATTTTCACAATTCCGTCATATTTTTGCTTTATACATTTCAAGACGAATATTTAAGTGTAGTTGAGTTCAAGGCATACAGGGAGGCTATTATCATTGTTTCTTGTATCCCACACCTTCCTTCTATATCCAATGTCCTTCTTACCACAGTATATGTTTTGGTAGTTCTTTAGCAAGAGTCTAGTTTTAAAATTATTTATCATTAAATGTCAATATTTTCCCCTCATTCTCGAATGATAATTCAGTTGGATATAGATTTCTAGGTTGAACATTATTTTTCATCAAAAAAAAGGGTGGGTATGGATAGAACCTCTCCCTGCCTCCCTAATGGCCTTCTGATATACGTGATGTGTGTATTTTCTGGACAGTGCTTTTAAGGAAATGGGCATGCATGCCCCTTCTCCCTTCCTGGCAAACTCCCCACCCCACCACCACCCCTGCCTAGGATACAGACCTGAGGGCCAAGGCTAAAGAAGCCATGTGGGATACTGAAATAGAAGCCACAGATTGAAAATAGCAGAGCCACTCTACCGGTCCTTGACATCTTATATGGGAGAGAAATAAGTTTCTATCTGTGTTTTAGGGTGTCTTTTTTAAAAGCAACTTCTATTATGTCTTAACAATTGTATCTCTGTTCTCTCCACCCTCCCCTTTCCTTATGTCTTCCGTGTGTGTGTGTGTGTGTGCGTGTGTGTGTCCATGCACGCATCACCTTCTTTTTTTAAATTTTATTGAAGTATAGCTGATTTACAATGTTGTGATGCATCACCTTCTCATTCTAACCTCCAATTCTGCTGTTCACGTTCATATTTTTCTGCCTCATTATTTCTCTGTGCTTCATTCGCGGTGACTGCCTTAGTTCTTTCTTCCAGTTCACTTGTTCTCTTCAGGTGTCTAATGTGCTATGTAACATGTCCCTTTGAGTTTCTAATGTCAACAAGTACATTTTTAATTTCTATACTTTCCATTTGTTTTTTTTTCAAACAAACCTATTCTTTTTTTCATAATAAACTATTCTTTCATTCTCTTCTTTCCTTTATGACTCTGGCATTTAAAAGAAACCTATTTCACAATTTTTCAAACTTAGCTCAATTCTTAAATTGCTAATTTTCCTGTTTAACTTCGGGTTTCCCTTCAGGGTGATTCATTTCATTTGGTTTGTCATTTTTTATTAAGACTTCACCTTCAGCAGGGCTGTTTATCCTAATGGATCCCTGTGTGTTTAAGTTGAAGAAATATCCCCAACACATTAGTTTGTTTCTGGTGAAATTCTGAGGGTTCAAAGGTTCTGGACCAGTTTTTATGGTAATTTCTCAGGTTGACATTTCAACGTCCCTTAGGTTGTATAAATTTAAATTCTATGTTTATTCATGGTAAGGCCTGGGAGTCATTTACATTTTCCCACCCACAGCCCCAGACTAACTACAAGCCGGAAGCTTCCTGCTTCTTCACAACAGTGGTCAATGTTTTCTCTAGTCCCACCTTCACGGATGAGGCACCCTGTGTAGACTCCAGGATTTATTGACAGAACTCTGTCACAGGTTTATCGGACAAAATACTGTACACTCAGTTATTTTTTTCACTTTTTATTTTATATTGGAGTATAGTTGATTAACAATGTTGTGTTAGTTTCAGGTGTAAATTGATTCAGTTATACATATACATGTATCTACTCTTTTTCAAATTCTTTTCCCATTTAGGTTGTTGCATAATATTGAGCAGAGTTCCCTGTGCTATAGAGTAGGTCCTTGTTCTTTATCCATTTTAAATATAGCAGTGTGTACATGTCAATCCCAAACTCCCTAACTATCCCTCCCCCCCACTCTTCCCCTCTGGTAACCGTAAGTTCTTTCTCTAAGTCTGTGAGTCTGTTTCTGTTTTGTAAATAAGTTCATTTGTATCATTGTTTTTTAGATTCTGCATATTAGTGATCTCATACAATATTTGATTTTCTCTGTCTGACTTACTTCACTCAGCATGACAATTTCTAGGCAGGACACTCAGTTAAATTTGAATTTCAGGTAAACATCTTTTGCTTTACATATGAACCATTCAACTTTTGGGACATACTTATGCTAAAAAAATATTCATTTCTTTACATGTAACTCAACTGTAACTGGACATTCTGTATTTTTATTTGCTAAATCTGACAAGCTTAGTCACAGTGCCCCGCCTAAACCTGGCCTGAGGCCACATATCCTGTCTATGCTTGGGCCTCAACACTCCAGCCCCCAGATTCTCGGACCCACATTCAGATCCAGCAACATTTAGCTACAGTTATCACACTGGTTCTGAGTTCCTTTTTCATACTGAGAACTAGACTATTTCCCTTAATTTTTTCAATACTGGTTGTATATCTTTTCAATTGCTGCCATGTTTTATCCAGCCTTCTACATACAGGTAGTGGGAGAGAAGGCTTGTCCATGTCAGCTGTCTGTCATTTGTCAGAAATGCTTTAATTACTTGCTATACGCCACTCATCCTCCAGCTGAGCACTGTGCAATGCCACCCAATGGAAAGCCTGGAGCACAGAGGGTTAATTAACCCAAAGTAATGGGAAGACAAGGGAGTGTGCAGGGACAAGTCCTCATTTGTACTCCAGGGATGCTGCCCACAGAATTTTTCCTATAGGATGGATTCTTCAAAAGGGAGGCAGACATGCCCCAGTTTTAGCTAAGGTTTGACTTCCCCCAAACCTGGGTATCCAAGGATTTCCTCTATATTTGGGAAGCATAAAAAAGGAAGTAAAATTCTGACTTTGCTGTGTTTTGTTTTCACTAGGGCAACTGAAGATGAGAAGCTAGATGGTGAGGTAAAAATAGAAAATTCCTAATGAAAAGGGGTTCAAACAAATATATTTGAAGACCTTAGTCAAAACCTAAAAAAATGTAAGACACTGAGTCATAGGATGAGAAAATAAAGTACTTTTGTATTGAAATGTTTCAGAGAAAGGCTCCTTTCAAAATAGTTCCAAATCAAGTCCTTAGAATAGAAAAAGAGTATTTTGTTTTCATCTTAGACATGGAAAATCCCATGGACCAAAAATTCCAAAATCCTTTCCAGACATTGGTTGTTTTTGTTCAGTGATTCCACATCCTCGTGTGGTTTCAAGGCAGTGCCTGATTTGTCTTTGAGCCCACATTCACCAAAGATCTCAAGTTTAGGCTTCTGACCTAACCTCCAAATGAAGTTTTACTTTCTGTTCTTGTGTTCAAGATAAACATTTAAAATACAACTTCTCAAACTCTGTTTCGGTGCTTTTTTTTTTTTTTTAGCATTCCAGACGTCTTAAAAATTGATTCATGTCCTGGGCTTTCTGCCCCGCTCTGAAAGGCTTTGCTATTAAAACTTCATGTTGTGTGAGCCTTAAAAAATGTGCATACCTCTAAAACATCTCCTACCTGATATGAGTTCAAGAAATAAGGTGTATATTCTGCTAAATAGGAATTGTTTCTAATTCAAAGGAGAATGGAACAGTGCTTCTGATGCTTGTCTCTTAGCCCGGAACTCCTCTGTTGCATGAGTTCTTCAGTTCCAACCACCTCCACTTCCACCTCCAGCTGCTAGGTCTGTAGGAATCATAGGATAGGCCTGCCCCACTCTAAGAAAACTCACTGTATGACAGTCCAGAGTATGACTACTCAAACTCTCAAAACAAACCAAATCAGAGGACCATGGGATTTTAATACATGTCTTACTACAGAGCAAACCGTGTAGCTTGGGAAACATTTGGAAATTACACAAAAGCATAAAGAAATGGAAATTCCATATATCTTCACCACTCAGGTAAGTTTTTCTGCATAAAACATATTTTTATCAAAAATGAAATCATACTCTACAAGTTTTAGAATTTGCTTTTTTCACTTACCCACATTTTGTAAATATTTTCCACTATATTAAATATTTTTCTACAGTATTTTAGTAATTACACATGCCATTTTCTAAATGTGTGTTAATTTATTTCATCAGTCCTTTATATGAGGCTGTTCAGGTTGTCCCCAGTTTCTCTCAACTCTGTGATAATTATCCTTGCAGAAAAGTTATTCTTGCAGTCGGTCATGATTACTTCCTTAGGATAAATTCCCAGAACTGAAATTGACAAGCTGAAAAATATGCACATTTTCAAGATTTGAGGTACGCATTGCCAAATTACCTTGCAACAGGTTCGTCAGTCCCACCAGTAGTATTCAAGAGTATTTATTTACTTGCTTTAAGGAATCTTGTGTAAACTAGGAAGTGATTATCTATTATGCAAAAGTATTCTTCATTAATGAAAAGGACTTACAACATAGTTTCTTTAAACACTGAACTCTCCTACTGTATGTAACACATTCCATTTAAAATAAGTTTCAGAGGAAATTTTCTGTAACACAATTAATAAAGAAAATAAGGCCTTTCTCGATCTGATTTTTTTTTTTTTTAATGGAGAATGCCACCTGTCAAAGATCTCCTTCTTGGGGCTTCCCTGGTGGTGCAGTGGTTGAGAGTCTGCCTGCCGATGCGGGGGACACGGGTTCATGATCCGGTCCGGGAGGATCCCACATGCTGCGGAGTGGCTGGGCCCGTGAGCCATGGCTGCTGAGCCTGTGCGTCCAGAGCCTGTGCTCCACAACGGGAGAGACCACAACAGTGAGAGGCCCGCGTACCGCAAAAAAAAAAAGAACTCCTTCTCTTTCTGTCCTCGCCCAGACTGAGAGGAGATGCCATGGTACAGCACAGTTATTCTGCTCTTAATCTATCTTCTATTTCATATTCAGTTTCCCATCATGCACTAGATAAACACAGCAGCCTGACATGATGAGAAGCCTTTCCTGAAGACTACAGCCCACACTCATCCATCCCTTCACTGAACTCCTATTATACTTATTGTCTGTACCACACAATTAGCACTTTATTATATACTGTCTTGTTCTCTAATTGCCTACACCACACAATTTAGCACTTTATTATATTCTGTCAGATTCTGTAATTGTGTCGTGTAGCTTTGTCTTGTCTCTCCATGTAGATTACAAGCACCAGGGTGGCAGGGACCCTGTCTGGTCTTGCTTCAGCATTTCCCACAGCACCAAACAAACAATGTTCCAAGAACAACAAAGTGAGCCTTTGACAAATGCTGGCTGGTTTATTGGTTGGTGGGTGGGTTGGGAGACTGGTTGATCTTCTGATGGGCTTTAAGCCAGCATCTGAGTTATCTAGAACATGGAGTAGAGAACAGAGAAGGTGCTGCGTAACAGAACACTTGGCACCGTGGTCATTCCAGCCACTATCCTTCAGTCCAACCTGCCTCATCATCTAGCAAGTCATTTCGTTTCTCTCTACCTAAATTTTTCTATGTATATAGAACAGGGAAACCAAAACATGTCACTAAACAATACCACTTTTAAAATCACATGATGTTTTTCATCTGAAGATTTTACATGATAGCATTCTCCCGTTGGGCAGGCATTGCCGTGTAGAGGAAAGAGGTCATGCTTTGGAATTAGAGAGACTTCTTACGAGCTGTGGGATCGTTAACAGATTGTTAAATAAATCTCTCTCTCTCTCTCTCTCTCTCTCTCTCTGTCTCTCTTTCTCTCTCTCAAACTAAACTCTAATTCTCATCTCTGAAATTATTTCAGTGACTGTAATTATTTGTGATATTATCACTGAGTGTCCATAAGCCTGCTGGAATATTCTTATTTTTTCCAATTTCTGCAAATGCTACACCCTGAAGGAAGTGTTAAGAATTATTATTATCTTAATAAATATAATGAATACCTCCGTTTGTCTCACACACCAGTTGAAGAGTGTCTGCCTTTGCGGTGAATCATGGGTTTGCTTCTCAGAGAACAAAGTCATATAGTTATACAATTTCTTTCTCTTTCTTGGTTGAAGAATTGCTTATGCTTAGTGGTCTATCACATGACATCAGACTTATTCAACTAAATAATAAGCGAAGAAACACCTGATACCCAGCATTAACAAATCCATGCCTCAGTGTGTCACTTTCACCTCCCACTATAAACATGTAGGTGAAGGAGCATTGAGTTAACCTTATTTCTCTGAACTAGAAATGATACAAATAAAATGTTCTGTCCCTGTGTATCATCTGCTTTTCCTCTTCTAATCAATATGTTTTGCCATACTGTGCCCTTTCCTGTTTTTGTCTTTGTTTTCTCGATTGGCAGGTACACAATAAAATGTAACTAGTCAAATAGTTGTTCAACATGTTATTCTCTTAAAACAAGATCAGTTTAGGACTTCCCTAGCAGTCCAGTCGAGGAAGTAAGAGCCCACATGCTGCAGCCAAAAATAAAAAGGAAAAAAAAGATCAACTTAAGCCTCTCCGAAAGTGCTGCTCTAACCCTGGATCTTCTCCACCTGAGAACGCAAGGAGCCTAAAGAGCTTTGAAGGGCTACTTTTGTAGGATAGAGGACACCCTTTAAGAATAGGCTTTCTCCATTTGGGTGGGTTGCCTGAGTCTCCCTTTGGTAAAGATGAGCTGTTTTCTTTTGGGTATCTGTGCTAAATGACTGTGTTCAATTTTTCTTTCAAAAGTATTTTTCAAGGTCTGCCGTGTAAACAGGCAGGGCCTGGGTGCCAGGGAGACAAAGGTGACTACCACACAGTTAGAAACTCATACTTGAGGAACCCACAGTCTGACGGGGCCAACAGTTAACTACCACACAGGGAGATAAGTGTGAATACAATGTGTGTGGTCAGGCTGTCAGCTTGAGCCCAGGGGTGCCCGCCACTAAGAGTCAGCTCTGTCTGATAAATCTAAGGGAGCAGTGGACCTGGTTAGGAGCTGATTCGACTAAAGGGAAGGGACGGCTTGAAGATGCTTTTATGACAGACTTGCGGGTGGAGAAAGGATAGGAAGGAATAGTCCTGGGGTGCGGAAAGGGGCGTGGGAAAAAAAACAAAAACAAACATCTTCTCTCCGACTTTGGTTCCCTGCCTAAGCTCCATAGACTCATGTCTGAGCCTGTGGATGGAGAGCCTGTAGGTAGAGAGGGAAGGGGCTCAGTGAGACACTGGGTACAAGTCATGCCACTTTGGGACCTGGGTGAAAAACTGTGGTAAAATGGAAGAGAAGGGGCTTCTCTCCATGTCTTTAGGCCCCAGGAGAGAGCAACTTTGGCTGAGAGTGGCTGTGACAGTGGCTGAGATGAGACACTGCCCCCCAATGGTTTCATGGCAGGGGACACTAACAAGGAGCTACAATTCTAACAGGGAAAGATGGGAGGGAGCACAACAGAGGTACCACATGCCTCCCAGGAACACTGGGGGAGACCTGGAGGGAGGGGTGTCCACTCCACAGGCAGGTGGAGGCACAGCCAATGCAATGTGAGTTATCACCACTAAGATAATAACTATTACCAGCAGTGCTGATGCATAGGTAAAACTTCAGAAAACACAGGTTCTACATACACAAAAGTTGTATGAACACAAAAAAGTGCTTATTTCCTGGTCACGAGATTAAGCAGAGTGATACCTACACTAGTTAGTAATGGGACTGAGGTCTGGTAGGTGGAGAGATAGGAGGTCCAAGAAAAGTAACAAAAGGGTATTCAGACACCAACTTTGGGGATGGGGGTGGGAGTTCAGCCAGGCAGGCAGAGGGTCTTATGCAAAGCTCTGGGTTGGAGGAGTTTCCAGCAAGATGGAACTAAAGAAGATGGCCCCGAGACTGTAGACAGACTGGAGTCAGATGACTAGACAGAAATGTCCAGAACCGGGCTTCCCTGGTGGCGCAGTGGTTGAGAGTCCGCCTGCCGATGCAGGGGACACGGATTCGTGCCCCAGTCCGGGAGGATCCCACATGCCGCGGAGCGGCTGGGCCCGTGAGCCATGGCCGCTGAGCCTGCGCGTCCTGAGCCTGTGCTCCGCAACGGGAGAGGCCACAACAGTGAGGGGCCCGCGTACCACAAAAAAAAAAAGAAAGAAAGAAAAAGAAATGTCCAGAACCAAATTCTAAGAAAAGAGTTACTTACCTTCTGAGCTGAACAAAATGAAATTCTATCCACAAGTACATGGTTCAATTGAAAGAACAAACAAAAATTTCAAACAGTACTAAAAGCCATGTTGAAAATTAAGTCCCTCCCTCCCTCAATCCCCTTTCCTAGGAGAAACAGTTGATAGCTGCTGGCATACACTAGTATAATCCACAGGTTGTTAAAATATTTAAATATTTCCCTTCAGGTTGGTAAATAGCCACTGTTTTGAGCCCGTGGAGTGCTGCCCACCCAGAATTTCAATCAATCATTAAAGAGTTAAAACTTAGATACTAGGGGGTCTCCAGCATCCCTCCAGCTCGAAGGCCAGCAGCCATCCCTGTTTGCCAATGCTGAACCAGTTGTTAAGTATTCTGAACATCACTGTTATCCTTCTAGATAACTTACTTGCATATACAGGTATATCCCTACAAACACCTTTACTTCTTTTAATACAGATGGAAGAATTGAATACAGTTCTGTGTTTTGCTTTTTTTACCTACTTTGGTCACCTTTACACGCATGACCAAATACAGACTGTATGTATTACTTTCAGAGCTAACATAATTTAACTATAACTAAGATACCTAACCTGAGAAATGAGGCACAGGAATAAAGAGTAACACTTTGGAATAACTTACGGGAGCTTTCCAGTAGACCCAGAAGAACTTGACCAATGGGGACAGTGGTAATACCACTGAAAGCTGGAATCTGAGAGTGCTGGACCAAGATAATGATGCCCTGATGGCTTGGCTAGAAAGAATAAGGAGGGACAGGACCAGCAAAACCTCCCCAAGTCCCCCTCCAGAGGCCATCTGGGCTCCTGCCCCTGCTACCAGCTGACAGAGGGGGGCCTAAGCCTTCCTGAACCTGAACTATTAGCACCTAAATTCAGATGTTACCCAGAATCAAACCAGCCTAGGGTAAAAAATTTCAAACTTCACTTACCTCAATGAATTCCTTCCAGGGAGTTTCCTTTCATTCAAAAGGTACATATAATAAATTTTCTTCATAAAAGAGCCGAAATGTATTTCTCCTAATTGCTCCATCTTCACCTCAAATGCTGAAAGGAAGCATAGAATTTTTTTTTCCATGAGAGAGAAAATACTTATAGACTTGAACCAGATTTTTAAGTATCCTCTACATATCAAAAGGTCAAGACCACTGAACATACCTCTTCTTATAGTCATCTTCATCTTCAAAACCCAAAGGGCTAGTATGTGGGGTGGGGAAACATAATTTTCCACGTCTAGTTTCTGTGTTTCTATACATCTTTTTTTTCTCGTTGTTTTTATATTAATGACAGAAACAAGGATTAAAAACATTTAAAATTAAAGATGTAATCTGCATAGATTTGGGGGAAAGGAGGATGGGGAAATGGGAGAAAGAAAAGTTTAGCTAATATTTTTACTGTTTACTGATATTCCCAGAAACTTTCAGTCCAGAAAGTAGTCATTAAAAGAGAAAGCAATTTCTGCTGATGGACTGTCACCTAGTGGTGAGTTTTCACTTTACTCATAATATAAGCTGCTACTGGGCTTTGGGATGCTTCCGAAGACATGCTTATTTCTCTTGGAGATCTCTGGGGAACCTTACAGACTATTGTCACAAGTAAAATAGACTCACTTGTGTGTTTCCCAAAGGCCTAAGGTTCATGTAGGGAACAGCTAATGCAGGCTGAACGTCCTTCAAAAGGAAGTCTTGCCTCTGTAATTATTTGAATATTGTCAAAGAAGCCCAGCCAAGTAAACTTAATATGATTAACTTTCTCTTCTGTTTTCAATCTATAGCACTCTCATGATTCACCTTTGCTAGTAGTCAAATGAGGCCCAAATTTTCAAAGGGTTTTCCTATTATTAGGTGGTGACAAAACGATGTGTAAAACCCACTTGCACATCAATCCAGAGACAGAACAGAAAGAGGGTTTCCAAGTCAGCAACAAGGCAATGTTTAATCCATGCCAGGAATCCCTTCCTTCTTGCTCTCAGAGAGGCATTCCTGTCCTCTTCATCCAGCTCCTGTGTCCTTGGTGTTCCCTAGTTTCACATCTTCTGTGCTGACACCATCCCTCTTAGCTACAAGGGTCCCGACTATTGGATCAACACCAGACAACAAGGAGGCAGCCCCTTCCCATCAGTGCTGAAGTCTGTGTTCAGCGCATAGAGTTAGTAGCATACTGCTCTTGGTTATCAACATCCGTTCTGCATTCCATAGTATTTCAACTATTTGTTGCGTGTCTGCCATGTAGCACTATGTATAGTACTGTGTGTGTCCCAGGGAATAGAACAGACAGACTACTGTCCTCAAGAAACTTACAGACTAATAGGGATAACTAAACATACTAATACGTTGTGATGGGAAGGGAAAGCACCGGAGGTTATGAGGAGGAAGGCATCACCTAGATGCGGAGGGCCTGCATGAGCTAACTCTTAGGAAAGTTACATTGGAGCCATGACCTGAAGGTGAGTAGGAATCAGCCAGATGAAGAGCATCCTGGGCACCTGTAAAAGCCTTGATCTTGGTAAGAACTTGGGGCTTCCAAGGAACTAAACAGAGGCCAATTATACACTGACCATAAACTGTAAACTAACTCTACTGGGAAAAGGACACCACAAAATTCAAGGAGGTTGAAAATTTGAAGGCACAGTAGCGGCATTATTCCTAATAGCCAGAACATGGAAACAATTTAAATTTCCATCCGCTGATGAATGGATAAATAAAATGTGGTATATCCATGCAATGAAATATTATTTGGCCATAAAAAGGAACAAAGAATTGAACCATGCTGCAAAATGGAGAAAACTTAAAAACTTACACTAAGGGAAAGAAGCCAGACATAAAAGACCACATACTGTAATGATTCCATTTATATGAAATGTCCAAAACAGACATATCTACAGAAATAGAAATATTAGTGGTTGCTTTCCTAAGAGTTAGCTCATGCAGGCCCTCCGCATCTAGGTGATGCCTTCCTCCTCATAACCTCCAGTGCTTTCCCTTCCCATCACAACTTATTAGTGGTTGCTTAGGGCTGGGGGCAGGGAGGAGGGAGGGAACAGGGAGTGACTACTAATGGGTACAGGTTGTTGCGGGATGTTGGAAATGTCCTAAAATTGACTGTAGTGATGGTTGCACAACTCTCTGAATATAGTAAAGACAACTGAACTACTTATGCTTAAAATAGGTGAAATGTATACTATTAAATTATATCTCAATAAAACTCTTATTTTAAAAAACTGGAATCACAGATCCCCACTTAAGAAGGACAAGTATGGAAGTACATCTCTTCTGTTCAATTGATTTTTTTCCTTCAAGCTCCTTCTCCCTAGGAACCCAGTGGATGTTCTTCAAAGGACTGAGCCAGGAGACATTGAGCATGACTGCTCTCAACACCTTCCCTTCCTGTGACCCCAGAGGGTTCTCTGAAACCAAGTTTATGCACAGGACTTTTCTCCCTTCAAGAGATGTCCCTCTAGAAACTGAGAAAAATATCACAGAAAACCACCAAACCAAAATGACAGACAAAAACACATGGAAGTATACAGCAATCAGAAAATAAAAGACACAATGGCGGTACTAATTCCTCATCTATCAATAATCACCCCAGGGCTTCCCTGGTGGTTCAGTGGTTAAGAATCCACCTGCCAATGCAGAGGACAAGGGTTTGAGCCCTGGTCTGGGAAGATCCCACATGCTGAGGAGCAACTAAGCCCATGCGCCACAACTACTGAGCCCGCGCTCACAGCCCACAAGCCACAACTACTGAGCCCACGTACCACAACTACTGAAGCCTGCGCACCTAGAGGCCATGCTCCACAACAAGAGAAGCCACCACAATGAGAAGCCCACACACTGCAACTAAGAGTAGTCCCCACTTGCCACAACTAGAGAAAGCCCACATGCAGCAACAAAGACCCAACACAGCCATAAATAAATAAATAAATAAATAAATTTATTAAGGGAAAAAAAAGCTTCCAAATGATGTTAAAAAAAAAACCACTCTAAATGTAAATGGATTGAATTCACCAATCAAAAAACATAGAGTGGCTGAATGGAATAAAAAACAAGACTAAACTATATGCTACCTCCATGAGGCTCACCTCAGTCCTAAGGATAAACACAGGCTAAAAGTTAAGGGAAGGACGATATGCCAAGCAAATAGCAGCCAAAAGAAAGCAGGTGTAGCCATACTTATATCAGACAAAATAGACCTCAAGCCAAAAAAAGTAGCAAGAGACAAAAATGGACAGTATATGATAATAAAGAGGACAATTCATCAAGAAGATGTAACAATGATTATATATGCACCTAACATAGGAGCACCAAAATACATAAAACAATTATCAACAGACCTAAAGGAAGAAACTGACAGCAACACAATAATAGTAGGAGATTTTAACACCTCACTTATATCAATGAATAGATCATCCAGACAGAAAGTCCACATGGAAATTCTGGCCTTAAATGAAACATTAAACCAGATGAATTTGATAGATTTCTACAGAAGATTCCATCTAAATGCAGCAGAATACACATTCTTTTCAAGTGCACATGAAACTTTCTCAATGATAGACCATAAGTTGAGACACAAAACAAGTCTCAAATTTAAGATGATTGAAATCATATCAAGCATCTTTTCCAACCACAAGGTATAAAACTAGAAATCAACTACAAGAAGAAAGCTGGAAAAATCACAAAAATGTGGAGACTGGACAACATGCTACAAAACAATCATTGGGTCAATGAAGAAATCAAAGGAGAAATCAAAAAATACCTGAAGACAAATGAAAATACAACATTCCAAAATCTATGGGATGCAGCAAAAGTGAGGGAATTTTATAGTAATACAGGCCTACCTCAAGAAATAAGAAAAATCTCAAACAATCTAACTTTAGACCTAAAGGAACTAGAAGAAGAAGAACAAACGAACCCCAAAGTTAGTAGAAGGAAGAAAATAATAAATATCAGAGCAGAAATAAATGAAATAGAGACTAAAAAGACAATAGAAAAGATCAATGAAACTAACAGCTGGTTCTTCATAAAAATAAACAAAACTGACAAACTATTAGCTAGACTCACTAAGAAAAAAGAGAAGGACTTGATATATAAAATCAGAAATGAAAGAGGAGAAATAACAGATACTACAGAAATGCAAAGGATTATAAGAGAATATTATGAACAGCTATACACCAACAAATTGGACAACCTAGAAGAAATGGTCAAATTCTTAGAATCACACAAATTTCCAAGAATGAATCAGAAATAGAAAATCTGAATAGACTGATCACTAGTTCAGAGACTGAAACAGTAATCAAAAAGCTCCCAAGAAAACAAAAGTCCAGGACCAAACAGCTTCACAAGTAAATACTACCAAATACTCAAAGGTTTAATATCTATCCTTCTCAAACTATTCCAAAAATATGAAGAGAAGGGAACACTTCCTAACTCATTTTTTGAGGCCAACATCACCCTGATATCAAAACCAGACAAACACAACACAAGAAAAGAAGATTACAGGCCAGTGTCTCTGATGAACATGGATGCAAAAATCCTCAACAAAATATTAGCAAACCAAATTCAACAAAATATCAAAAGGATCATACACCATGATCAAGTGGGATTCATTCTAAGGACACAAGGATGGTTCAACATCCACAAATCAATGTGATATACTACATTAATAAAATGAAGGATAAAAACCATATGATCATCTCAATAGATGCAGAACAAGCATCTGACAAGATGCAAAATGAACTCCCGCTTTTCTACCAGCCCCTCTGACATACCTGCATGGCCAGAATTTCCAAGAGAAATTCTCATAACATAACCTGGTTATACGTTCTTTACACTGAATGGAAACAACTCTGGCTCACTTAAGGACAGACCTGTTCTGGTCCACAATGGATAGCAACACTTCAAGATCCAACTTACGCTCTCCTTCCTTCATGAATGTGCCCTAATGTAGCAGTATTTTAGCTGCCTGAAATCCATTTCTCCTTTTCTGATAAGGGCAGCTGTGATATTGTGATTTATAATAAGAAACATATATTTGGTCTTCATCCAGTTCCCGGCATGGAGTGACTAAAACCTTGTAATTACCTAAGTGATGAGAGCAATCAAGGTGTCTTTTGCTATGTTAAGGAGGTGGCTTTTGAAAAGCACCTAAGGATGGGGGCTCCTTATCAGGAGACCCAACCTGTGATTCCAGGGTTGGATCTTTCAGTCTCAACCCCCTGATCTTCAGGGAGAGGAGAGGGGCTGGAGGTTGACTCAAATCACCAATAGCCATGATTTAATCATTCTTGCCAGTGTAATGAAGCTTCCATAAAAACCCCAAAGGACAGGGTTTGGAGACCTTCTGTGTTGGTGAACACACGGAGGTGCTTGTGTTGCTGAAAACCTGGCCTCTGTTTACCAGTGCCAAATAGAAATGCGGAGACAGCTTTGGAGGAGTAAAAAAGAACAGCTTTATTACTGTGCCAGGCAAAGGGGGACACAGGGGACTCCTGCCTCGAAAAACTATGTGTCCCCACCCAGGAGGATTTGATGAGGAGTTTTGTAACAATACTTCCCAAGGGTGGGGTTGCTGACAAGATTAGGGTATGTGCAGGGCCTCAGGTGGTCGGGTCTCCTAATCTTGATGAGTTTCTCTGGTCCCTTTAATCTTGCCTCAGGTGGTTTCTTGTCTGCTTCTCCCTTGATTAGCAACTGTTCAAATCTGCCCTTTGGAATTCAGGGAAGGTCATGGAGGCTGGACTCTGGCCTATAAGAAATGGGGGACAAAAAGAGGCCTCTGTGCCCTGGAGGCCCACAGGGCCCTGCTCGGTTTCACTCAGAGAGTGGTCAGCTGGGGAGGCATGGAAGCTCCTAAACCTTTCCCCATGCCTTGCCCTATGCATCTCTTCCATCTGGCTGTGCCTGAGTTGTATGCTTTAATAAAGTGGTGATTTAGTAAGGAAAATGTTTCTCTGAGTTCTATGAGCCCCTCTAGCAAATTAATCCAACCCAAGGAGGGGGTCATGGGAACCTCTGATTTACAGCCAGTTGGTGAGAAGCACAGGTAACAACCGGGTCTAAAGTGGCAGCTGAAGTGGAGGGGAGGACTGAACCCTTGTGGAATCTGATGCTCTGGGTAAACAGTGTAAGAATTGAGTTAAATTACAGGATACCCAGCTGGTGTCAGGGAACTGCTCCTTGTTAGTGTGAGAAAACCCCCTCCCTGACACATATACATTCAAATTGGTTCTAGAACCTTTCAGCAACCTCACAAGAAGGTGAGGGCAACCTTTCTGGGAAACCACCCTTTACCTCAGTCCAGGAGCCTTGTGATGGGGCTCCACATCCTGCTCTAAGGATGGAACATGGGGCCAATCTGATCAATTACAGTGCTCTATATCCCCCAAGCTCTTTCCTCTACATCACTGAGTTTCAAACCTGAGTTATAGTGAACAAAATATGATGTGGAACCCCAATATGTTTTTAAAAAACAAAGGAGAGTTGAAGGGAGTCAATGCCTCCAAACCCCACACTCCTGGCCTGCAGGTGGACAGATGCTGTGCTCTCTGCACTGTGGGAAAAACAAAGAAATAGGACCCGGTGCCTGCTTGGAGCACCTCACAGGGGTGTTAGGGGGCAGGAAACAAAAGCATGAAAAGTTAATAAAGGTGATTAAATAATACTGGATAACAAGAGATGAAATGTCATAGAGCCCTTGCCACTCATCAGAAAAGTGTCAGAGGACTTCAGGCCAGCAGTGAGCCTTTTATTGTCTCTCCCTTCTTCTAAGGCCTACTCAATTGTCTAAGACAGGTGTCACCTCCCTCCCAGGAAGACTTTCCTGAAACACTCTCTTGCCTCATCATGCACACACTTACACATAAACACACACCCACTCAACTAGCCCACTGAGAGTCTCCCCTCAGGGTTTCTTAGCATCTTTGCACAGGTCTATATATATATTTTTTAAATAAATGACTTTCCCACAATTCAAAGTAGAGGCTGTGAGTTTCTTCAGGGCAGATAGTGGATACTGGGATGTGCACCGCCCCCCATTCTAATGAGACTCTTTCTACCCTCCCCTCTTTCTTTCCGTTTCTCCTTCCACGGGTGTCAGCCCTCTATGACAACCTAAAGGCTCTCCCTGCCTTTTCCTGCTCCCTCTCCCCAAAAACCTCCTGCACATCAACTCCCATTTTAACATCTGCTTCTTAGCAAATCCTAACACATTATAATAAGGAACTACTGTGTACTACCAAATTTATATATACATTTATGTATTTATATAAACATGTATTTATTTATAAAATATTATATAAAATATATTCAGAATACTGGCTTATTGGCTGACAATATTAACCCTAATGGCTTATATCTTTTGGGTGTTGAAATACTTAATTTTGCATATATTAAAGTGTGACTAAAAAAAAATACTAACATTGTTCCATTGGAATATAATATTCTTTTTAACACTACAAAACAAACAGATGTAACTAGGACTCTTTCTTCCTTCCTTCCTTTTTTACAGGATAACAGAATAGCAGTTCACAGTAACAGCTCCCAGACTACTTGAAATCAAACTACGGTTCAACCACTCACTGGCTCTATGGCCTTTGGCAAATCACTTAACTCTCTAAACATCGGTTTCTGATCTATAAAATGGGAGAATGCTTCCTCATCTGTAAAATATGAATTGAAAAAAATAGTACCCACCACACAGAACTGTTTTATGAATTCATTAATGAATTAATTTCTGGTGTTGTGTGCAATGAAAGAATTATCCTAATGGATATAAAAGCACTTTGCAAACCAGAAAGCACTTGGAGAAATTCATTTTTCTCTAAATGAAACAAGCATCAGCCATTGCCTTTTATGGAAAATTGAGGTTAATTCACATCAGCAAGAGAAAGCTGAGGACTTGTTTATGGCTGTGTTTCTGATTAACACAGAACTTGATATTAGAAAATAAACTCTTGACGTTCCTGCAAGTGGACCACAAAATACCTATTGTTGCAGGGCCCTGGACAGAAGAAAAGTTAATACGGAAAGGAGCCCAGGACGCGGAAGTGCTCGGAAAGGCCTAGCAGAAGAAGGGGGGCTGCAGCAGAGCCGAGCCGCGGGTGAGCACGCGCTGCGGGCACCCAAGTGCAAGTTCAGATGCTCGCAACTGTCAGGAAGCTGGGACTGCGCGCCCATGTTCATTCAAGGCCCCGGCGTTCGGGCCCCCTGCCCCGCAGAAAGAAGGAACTCCACCTTTGCCTAACGCTTTGGGCGCGGGGCGGCGCGGGGCGGCGCTACAGCTCAAAGGCCCGGGGGCGGGGTGGGCACGTGGTGCGCGGCCCCGGCGATAAAGAGCGCGCTTGGGAGCGCGGCGCGGAGCGGTGGAGGTGGGCCGGCGGCGTGTGGGTGAGCGCGGGCGCGCAGGCGTGGACTGACGGATGGACGGACGGACGGGTGGAGACTGACTGACAGGGAACGGGGGTAGAGGGCCGGGGCACTGGACTCGGCGGTGGGCGAGGCGCTGACGGCCGGACGCAAAGGGCCAGGCAGGGGAGCTGGGAAATGGAGCCTGAGGAAGTGTGAACGCGACACCTTCCCGGCCCGGGCGAGTGTCTGTACGGACGGGGTGGTGGGACCCACTGCCCTGGATTCTGTCCAGACTACAGAGCCGGGCCCTAAGGATCCTTTTTTCAAAATGATCAGAGGCACCCACTGGGGGGAAGAGAGTTTAGTGATTAAGTGTGATACAGTCCCTTCATTTGATGGGAAATTGTATTTCTGCATTTTTGTTTGTTTGTTTAGGTTCTCTATTTGTTTCTTCCTTTCCAAGTATTAATATTTCTCTCTCTCGAGTGATTCCTCATGCCCAGAGCTGCATCCTCCTCTTCCACCTTCCCCAGAGATTTTTTTAAAAAAACTTTTCCCTTTTAAGAGAATTTGACTTAGGCAATCTGAATTCTTTGCACTAAGGGTTCTTGTCTGTGGATAAAGGTGTAAGATTTCGAGAGTAATAGGCCCTGCCCAAGTGTTTCAGTAGTAACATTCTAAATTCACATTAAGCCTTAGGCTGGAGAACATTCTATTTGTGTTTGTTTTTTGTTTTTTGCGGTACGCGGGCCTCTCACTGCCGTGGCCTCTCCCATTGCGGAGCACAGGCTCCGGACGCGCAGGCTCAGCGGCCATGGCTCACGGGCCCAGCCGCTCCGCAGCATGTGGGATCCTCCCGGACTGGGGCACGAACCCGTCTCCCCTGCATAGGCAGGCGGACTCTCAACCACCGCGCCACCAGGGAAGCCCTCTATTTGTTTTTGATACAAACTGTGAAGAATTTGAAAGCATAACGTTACCCAGTTTTTATTTAAAACTCGAATTTACAAAATCTGGATCATTCTCAGTTATGGCTGTGATTTTTTAACCCATCTCTTCCTGTAGCAGTTTCACAGTTCACAAAGCCAGCAGTCTTTGCTCGTTTACTTAGTGTATTGCTCTGTGCAAAGACAGATTTTTGAAGCTGTTCTTGCCCCCTGTTGGCTTACACTCTAGACGAGCCAAAACTACCTTGCTAATATCTCTGATGTAAAGTTTTTAATGAAAAGCAAATGTTTGAGGGAATTCTGAAGAGTAAGAAGTTATTTTCATTTAGGGCATCAGAGAATGTTCTCTAGTTTTTATTTAAAGTGAGTTCTGAAAGTTGGTTGTACTGAAGGAGCTGAAGTGGGAGATGTTGCCATTCCGGGTGGGAGAGCCGGACAAGCCAGCACAAGGTAGGTAGCAGTGGGGACCAACTGGGCTAGTGCACTTCAGGTGTGAAGACATCTGTACAGAGACCCAGACCATGGAATTTGGTATTTGTCCTGTGGAAGCTAGGAAGAAGTTAATTGGCCTTTTTCCGGCAGGGCAAAAGCAAGATCAGAAATGTCTGAGCTACTGGGAGGTTACTCTGGCATCCTGACTATGTTGAAGAAGAGAGTTGGGATTAGGACAGTGATTCCCAGGCCCCATATCTTTAACCAATCAAACTGTATTTAAGTGCACTTAATTTGAGGTATATGGATATCTCTATCTATCTATCTATCTGCCAGTCCAAGCTGTTGACCATCCTAAGAATATCCTTGTAACTGCTCTAAATATGAAATAAATGCAGCCAAAAGCACATGAATATGGAAATCTAGGGTGTACAGCCTAGTACTTTTCAATTTAGGAGACTTTTAATGTGGAACCTAGCTCTCTGGGCTCTTATCACTTGAACCTTCTTGAGTCCCTACGGGCCCCTTGGACATGGAGTTGTGCCCATTGGTCTAGATAAGAGGTAACAAAGGGTAAGTTAGGAGAGGGGCAGTAAGGCAGGAGAGAAGGATTGCAGGGAAAGAAGATAACAGTTGGAACTGAAATGACTTAGGCTCTAAATAGAAAAGAGTAGCCAGGGTTGGGGAGGGGGGTACCAGTGGAGCTGAGATGACAGGAAATAGTGTGCTGATAAAGGAATGCTACTTGCTAATGTCCTATGGTCAGCAGACAAGACTTCATGGAGGGGACTGAACCTGTACTTACTATGTGCCTGGCACTGCTGTTAATCACTCTACAAGAATTAAGTAATTTAATTCTCTCAACAACCCTGTGAAATATGATGCTTGTTATCCCCATTTACAGAAGGGGAAACTGAAGCACAGAGAGGTTAAATAACAGTCCTAAAGTCATCCAGCTGGTAAGTGATGGAGCCAGGATATAGGCCCAGGAAGTCTGACTCCAGAGCTGGTGCTCTAACCCCTCTACTGTAAGGAGCAAAGGAAGAAATTGTTTAGAAGACCAGGTGGCAGGTTCGCTTTGGGCTCTCGAGTTGAGATGCATGCAGGAAGGCCAAGTGAAGATGTGCAGCGGGCACAACATCAACCTCATTTGATGCTCAGACCTTCCTCTGGGGTAGACTGGGCCTGTGTTATGGGCTTTGCATTTTCCCCATGGGCCAGGTGATTACCTTTCTCTTCCAAAACTTCCAACAGGAGTTAGTCTCATCTTCAAACTAGGAAAAGTCAGAGAAACCCTAGTATCCTATATATCTGTTAAGGTTCCCCTTTATTGCCCTTCAGTACAGAGCAAAGCTACTTGAAGGATTTAGGCTTAATTTCAGGAGCAAGCCTCACCAGGGCTGTATCTGTTTATCAGGGGAGGTATCATCGTTGGCCTTTCACAAAAGCAGTAAGTTTTGCCACACTGTACCCTTTCATGTTTTTGTCCTTGTTCTGCTCTGTTTCTAGCTTCAGGGGCTCACCTGAGCCAGGACTCTTGGGAGATACAGAAAAAGTAGAAGGAATGATCTCTGTACTCTGGAAGTTTATACTCCTATTTGGGGGGATGAGATTAACAGTTATAAAGAGCAAACAAAATGAGATAATTCATAATTATTACATTATGTGGGTAAGATGTAAGTTGCTAGTGGGCATTTGTGTTTTTAAATGTGCCAGTGACCTCAGAACTATAATATACCCTCTCTTGTATTTTCTCTAAGCCAAACATCTTTTGTACAGTTGTCACCAAATACTGTCTGATTGTATTTTATTTTCTTCTTCAATTGTTAGACTTTGCATTTGTGGCTTCGAATTTTCATGTCCTACAGCTCAAAAAATAACAATTCTTCTATGACTAGTTAAGTGGCAGAGGTGTAGGTTGAACCAGGCAGTCTACCTATGGAATGCAGGCTATTAACCAGGATGCTCTGTTGCCTCTCATTGCCTGTTTTGGGCAACTTCTTGGCTTTTTTTACGCTGGTTGTGGACAGGTACGCTCTCTGCCAGCTGGTGAGGGATGCTTTTGCCTCAAATGAGTGTTGCCAGGTTCACTCCCAGAAGCGATCTCCCCATCTGTGGAAGTCATCATCAAGCTACAATCTGAACACCTCATTCAATCACCCATATATTCATCACTTTTTAATGGTGCACGAGATTGCTAGCAAAGCACTCACTCAGTGCAGAGAAAACAAAGGCAAATGAAATCTGTTTCCTGTCCTGGGGGAGCTTGGTCTAGTGGGGGAGAGGTGAATAAATGTTTGTGATGCGATTTACTAGAGCTAGGAAAACAGGGAAAAACTGGTCAAAACCAGCATATGAAAGGATAGTTAGGTAAATCTGAAGACAGTCTTGTAGATCACACTGAAGCCTTAAGACTTAAGTACTGATTTTAGGGGAGATTCTTGCTTAACAGTATGAAGATATAGAAAGAGATAAGAATGTCTCTTTTCTCCTGACCATATTTCAACTTGAGCAATCAGTAGTTTTTTATATATTTGACCTCGCTGAGTTAGGTTCATATTCTTTCTTCTGCTGTTATTCACCCCTGCTCTCTGAGGTTTCAGATTGCCTCAGTCATCCATATAGATAAAACAGGAGGCCTTTCCAATGGTATTTTCCCAGAACATTGCTCTCTTCTTGTCTCCAAATCTCCTGTCTTTAAAATATAGTTTCCTCCTCTATAAAATGAAGTTGTCACATTTTACATTCTTCTCATTTGCTCTGTTTGTATACTTGTAAGCATTTTTCACAGTTCTAAACTTTGTGGGAACAGACTTTGCCCCGGAGTTTTATCATTAATTGACATTCCTAGAAGAAGGAGAGCAATTACGCTGTATGTTTTCTGGACTTTTTCAGCAGCTCAATGGCCTCCCCGAAGAAGAAACTTCAAGGTCTTGTTGCTGCGACCATCACGCCAATGACTGAGCATGGGTAACTATGGTTTGGGACTAAAGGGATCTCCCTCCACCCCAATGGTCAGAAGGTCTCTATAGCAGCAGTCGATTAGACTCTGCAGCTTCTGCCCCTGCACTGTCTCTGACCCCAAGTCAGAGAAGAGGTCTCTGTATCACAAACAGTGCAGAAGGAGACGAGGTAAGATAATGGCAGCTTGCCTTCCTCCCAGTGTCTGTAGCCCCACAGAGCAAATTCTTGCATTTCAGCAGAGCCCTGGCCTTCCCAAATAAGGCCAGTGGAGTTGGGTGAGGAGAATCTCATTTTAACAGGATTTGATATCAAGTTCTGGCTTCTAGATCCTGTCTCTAGACTGTCCGTGGACGTGATGAAAATGTCCTACCGTGAGGAAAGTGGGGAAGGTAGCTGCCAGATGGCCCCCTTAGGCATGTCTTACAGTCACATTTCAACATTGGTTAAATGTTTGGGAGCTTGCAAGAGGGAGGTAACAACAGATGATTGCTGAGAAATTGTTACCCAAGCAAGCATTTTCCAGTGAATATTATGGCGGTCCCTTTGCTGGTACTAGCAGTTAGTGGTCATGTGCCCCGGGCATCCATGAGCAATATATAACTTCCCCCCTGGACATTGCCATTAATAAGTTGGGGATTCATCCACTATCTGGATCTAAGTGTTTTAACCTGTTAGAGGAGTCAGCTTGCCAAAACAGAATTCTGGCTTCTTTGAGCTTCTCCTTTCTTCCTCTATAAAACTTAAATGTAGTCTTACCTACATCATGGAGTTATGAGTATTAAAATGAGATAATCCATATAATAGTGTTTAGCACGGGGTCAATATGTGCTTAGGTCAATAAGTTTGAATTGCTATTGTGGCATACGAAGTAAACGGAAGATGAGGTGTTTAAGGTATCTAAGTAAGGCTTTTACATTTTTGGTTTTCTGTTACTGAATTTTGTAAACCTTACCCCTACCCCTTTAAAGTAAATGAAATTTCTTATGACTTTTACCATTCTCATTCAGAGTTGACCATATCACAGTTTTCCCTGAGATCACTGGAGTTCAAGACTTCTGGTTTCTAAGATTCTTGAAAAATCACATCTTTACTCGGTCTAAATAAAATTCTTGCTGAGATGGCATGTAAATTATTCAATGGTTAATAGCAATTTTTTTTTTCTGTTGCTTCTCCATTTCCACAAGCCCTAAGAAAGACTAAAGTCAGCTCCTCCTCAATGTGTCAGCCACTTATTGGGCAGATGAAACAGAAGGCATGTGATTGAGCAGACAGGATTTACTTCCTGTTATGGAGTAAGATCCTGTTTGCAAGCTCAAAACACTACATCTGGTTGATGCTACTTTAACCGTTTTAATCAGACCCCTCTTAGCCTAGAAGTGGCTTCTTCTAAGTCTTGTTTGTTCATCTGAGACCTGCGGAGTGTCACTGTGCTTCCTCTATCCTGCCATTTTCCTGGGACACCAGGACCCACGCATATTAGATATAACTAAAATGACTCTGCTTTTCTGGATCCTTCTCTGTTTCCCAAATACCTCTGGCCCTGTTGCCTCCATTACACAATTTACTCTTTCTTCATGAATTCTTTTCTCTTCTAGGACCCTCACTTTCCTAAGGTGTGAAATAAAAATAAAAATGCATTTTTTAATAAGGGCCTTGTAAGAATTTAAATTAAATCAAAATGTGTGTCAGTACATGGCACATAGTAGACATGTAAGTTTTGTTAGTTTCCTTTTCTCTCCATCTTTCTGCTCCATCCAAACATTCCTAATAGGTATGAAGCAGGTTTGGAGCACCCACCAATAGCAGGTGGCCATTAACCCACTTGCCCACAAGGGAATCTGCATTTCTGACATGTTTCTAAGAGACAGGACAGAAAGAGGAGCCACATGGAATCTAACACCTGGAAATTCTGCCTGGTGACCAGCCATCATAGGAGTTTTCCTAACCTGGCTCTTAGAGTAAACCATGGCCTCCGTAATTCAGAATGGCCGAACATTTTTTCTTCATAATTATAATGATTCAACTCTGAATATAAGTTGATGTCCTAGAGTGGGGAAGTTGTCAGCAAAAACATGGTTAAACAGATTTTAGAGTATCTGGGTTCTTGACCCCCAGCTTTGATACCACCAGCTGTCTGACCCTGGGGAGCTCTTGTCACCTTGTAAATTTCTCTCGTATTTTATGAAGAGACAGAGTTCAACCACATTATCTCTAAGGCCCATTGAAATGCTAAGAGTCTGAAGTCCTCTGATGTTAAATATTATTAGGGATATTGTGGTGATCTCCATTAAGTAAGAGTGCCTGAGTACCTGCAACTCCAATCTATCCTCCGCACTGTAGTCCAGTCCTCATAAATAAATCTAATCATTTGTTAGATTTACACTTTAAGAATCTGAATTCCCTTTTGTCCAAGCCTTGCTACTCGTACAGACCATGGACCATTAGCTCCAGCATCACGTAGGAACTTGCTAGAAATGCAGAAACTCAGGCACTGCTACATACCACTGAACCAGAACCTGCATTTTAACGGTGTCCCTGGATGATTCTTTAGCACATAAAAGTCTGGGATGAACTGGTCTGAAGGTTAAAGCCCAGGAGCCTGGGCTGACATAGGAAGTCCTTTACAGTCTACCTTTCCTGCTACGTTTCTATTTCCCCAAACACCTCATCCCCTTTCTTCCCTCTGTGCCTTTACACATTGTTTCCTCTGCCTTTTTCTACCGTCACCCTCTCCATTCTCTGCTCCAATTGAATACATCTATTCATCCATCAAAACCATCCTCCGGTGATTCTTCCCCATTTCCCATAGAAAGCATTATAGAGTCCTTCCTCTGTGGTCCCATAGTATCCTGTGCCTACCTTTTCACATTACATCACAATTATTTATGATAGTTGTTACAATAACTGTTTGTTACATGCCTGTCTCTCCCAACAGGCTATGAGCTGCTTAATCTTATGCAGATATTTATTGGGTACCAGACCATACACGGGGACTGAGCACATATCTTATTTATCTTTGTATCTTCAGCATCTAGCACAGTTTGTGGTAAATTTGGTTATTTCATGAGTGAATAATTTTGTTATTTCATGAGGAAAGGAAGCTAATACTGACTGGCTAAAGACTGTGTCAGTCTTCATGCTGGGCATTTCAATGGACATATTCCACTTAAATCTTGACAGCAACTCAGTGAGAGAGAGCTGTTATCTCTATTTTTGCAGTTGATGAAACCAAGATCCTAAAGACTAACACATAGCTGGAAAGGAAGGTCTATCTCTACCCATCCCAACTCATCTTTTTCTACACTAGAGTGAAAGACTTTTGCTTTCCTTAGTTGTTTCAAGAAATCACTTTCCTTTGAGTACATTCACAGTCGTTAGAACAGAAAGTCCATTTCAGATTGGCCAAAACTGTTTAGAAAAAAGTTGTGTTTTCTCCCTCAAATGCCCTTGACTTCACCATGGGAATCTTCACAATCTTCTGTGATTCCGTTTTTAAAGGGTATACTCCATTTATAGTTATTATAAAATATTGGCTATATTCCCCTTGTTGTACAATGTATCCTTATAGCTTATTTTATACCTAATAGTTTGTACCTCTTAACCCCCTAACCCTAAATTGCCCCTCTCCCCTTCCCTCTTCCAACCGGTAACCAGTATTCTTTTTTTTTTTTGGTTATATTCACTAGTTTGTTATATATTTTAGATTCCACATGTAAGTGCTATCATACAGTATTTGTCTTTCTCTGCCTGACTTATTTCACTTAGCGTAATGCCCTCCAAGTCCATCTGTGTTGCTGCAAATGGCAACATTTCGTTCTTTTTTATGGCTGAGTGGTATTCCATTGTATATATACCACATCTTCTTTATCCATTCATCTGTTAATGGACACAGGTTGCTTCCGCATCTTGGCAATTGTAAATAATGCTGCTATGAACATTGCGGGGCATGTATGTTTTCAAGTTAGTTTTTGTCTTTTTCAGGTATATACCCAGGAGTGGAATTGCTAGGTCATATGGTAGTTCTATTTTTAGTTTTTTTGAGAAACCCCCATACTGTTTTCCATAGTGGATGCACAAATTTACATTCCCACCAACAGTGTACAAGGGTACACTGGATTTTTCTCCATATCCCTGCCAACATTTGTGTTCTTATTGATGATAGCCATTCTGACAGGTGTGAGGCGATATCTCATTGTGGTTTTGATTTGCATTTCCCTTGTCTGGCTTTTCAAACAAAGGTTTGTTTTTTTTTTAACATGAAAAGAAATGTTACCGTTGTGAAAGTCAAACAAAACACATTTAGGAGCCATCCCTTTTCAACCTCTGATCTCTCTAAGGAGATATGGTAGTTCCAAAAGGCCATAAGTCCAAGGACATTGTGGGGGGCTCTGCCACTGCCCCAGAATTCCACCATTAGTGTCACTCCTATAGGCTAGGGGCATTTTATAAGAAAAAGCAAACTGCTTTCTTGAAGGAATAGATGATGTATCACCCATTAGCACCCCTAACCTGAGTGGAATTATCATAGCTGTCATCAGCAAGGCCTAAAGGAGTGGGGGAGAGGGGGTGAGTGTAGACAAAAGCACTGCTACACTGATGCCTTAAAATAGCGTGGAGTTCTCTGAGGAAGGAGAAGGAGCTGGAGGGTTCACGTGCTGGCCTAGATCTGCCTGAGGGTGTGGCCAGCTCTCTAGAAGGAGGACACCAGAGTAGGGCCAGACAAATAGCAGCTCTCAATACAGTCAGAGGGAAAGAGGATCATAGGATTTCACCCTATTTATTCCAAATCCACTTTGTCCTTGAAATCTCCTTCCCAGCCTCCCTAAGTGGAATTATCAGTCCCCTGCTGAAACCTCTATACTTTCTAACCAATCACAGCCTTTGTTGTATTTTTCTCAATATTTTAGTTATTTATATATGCTATTTTCTTTGCTCAGTTAATATGGTAGTGAAATGTAAACACATCCTGCAAGTGAGGAGATAACCTGCTTTTAAAGCAGAGATTATGGGTGTTTCATCATCATTGTAAAATCCTGCATCACGGCTCCTTCACTAGCCTTTGTTGAGTGTCTGTGCTGTGCCAGGTGCAGATGAGAGATTGTAAGGTATAAAAGGCACAGCTCTTGCCTTCAGGAAGTTCTTGCTCCAGACTGGAGGGTGGGCATAAACAATTTACAAAGTGTTGTTCATGATAACAGAGATATGAACTTTGCTGAGGGTGTGAGGAATTTGTCACTGAGGAATAATAACAGCAATAATGATTGAGCCTTTAATTGAAGCCAGGTGCAGTGCTGAGCACTTGTGCTGGACTGGCCGATAGAGGGCCACTTGGTAGTGGGGGTCCTTGCTGAGTTTAGAGTCCACTTTGGGGATACACACATGCACCCTAAAAGACTAAATTTCTTCCTTAAGGACTTCTGGAAATGGAAACAATCTCTCTAGCTTCCCTTTCCAAATAAGAAAACATTAGATTAAACCAAAAGAAAGCACATCAAAGTGAGTACAGTGCCTACCAGGCCTCAATCATCTGGAGCTCTGCAGGCTCCTCCTTGCTGAAGAGGCCAGGCCTGCTCTCAGTGTCTGAGTATGTGGGCAGGGTGGGACTGGGGAGGTGTCAAGACTTCAGTGAAAGTGTGCAGGAGCCACTTTGTTTGAATCTGTGACTCCAACACAAGCTATTGCCCAGAGGCTTTATTTCCAGTTTCCAATCTGTGATTGGGAAGTTACTTGCATGAGTAGATGGACATCACTGGTCAAAACCAAAGTTAGTGTCACACAAACAAAGCCCCAGCTAATTGTTCCTGCATGTCAGGGCTTGTCCCAAGTGGGGAAGAGCAGATGGAAGCAGCAAGGGGCTAGTGTGGTGTGAAGGTGTGGTTCCAAGTGGTCAGAAATATCTGAGGCAGAGAGATTTCAAGAAGTTGAGCAGCTCAAGCTGACCTAAAGGAAGGTCCTGAGATGGATTGTCTAGGCAGCTAACTCCCCCATCTTGGAGTCTTGCTCAGTGAGACTGATAAGCAAAGATTTGGCATTTGAGCAAGTGGAACAGGGAGGGGCAGTGTTATGATATTTCAGGCATGAGCCATTATGGAGAGAGTTTGTTCCCCTTGCAGGCCTTTTTTTTTTTTTTTTTTTTTTTTGGCGGTACGCGGGCCTCTCACTGTTGTGGCCTCTCCCGTTGCGGAGCACAGGCTCCGGGCGCGCAGGCTCAGCGGCCATGGCTCACGGGCCCAGCTGCTCCGCGGCATGTGGGATCTTCCCGGAACGGGGCACGAACCCGCGTCCCCTGCATCAGCAGGCGGACTCTCAACCACTGCGCCACCAAGGAAGCCCCTTGCAGGCCTTTTAACTACATTAAAACCTACCTTTTCCCAAGTGGCAGCTTGGACTAGTTGTCTTTTGAGTGTTGTGGGCAGTGGTTGCCTATCCATTCTTTGTTTTTATCTCTGTTGTTCCTGTTCCCTTTGACGTATACACTTTGATGTCTTTGTTTTTTCTATATGCATCAGATATTTTGGTTCCATTTTGTTTTTTAAGGAATACAGTAAGTTAAGATGAAAAGAATGTTATTAAGGTTAAAATTACATTAGGATTCTCTGGTCCCGCTGACTAAAAGGCAAAAGTACTAGCCAACTAGTACTGAGTGTTCTTGGCAACCATGCATTCTGCAACATTTAACACACACTTGCCCCACCATTTTCCTTTGTATTTTCCTTCTCCATCCTCCATCCTCCCCACCTGTATTTTTTTTTATAAATTTTTTTAAAAATTTATTTATTTTTGGCTGCATTGAGTCTTCATTGCTGCGCACGGGCTTTCTCTAGTTGCGGCGAGCGGGGGCTGCTCTTCGTTGCAGTGCACGGGCTTCTCATTGCGGTGGCTTCTCTTGTAGAGCACGGGCTCTAGGCACGCGGGCTTCAGTAGTTGTGGCTCGTGGGTTTCAGTAGTTGTGGCTCGCGGGCTCTAGAGCGCAGGCTCAGTAGTTGCGGCACACGGACTTAGTGGCTTCGCGGCATGTGGGATCTTCCTGGACCAGGGATCGAACCTGTGTCCCCTGCATTGGCAGGCGGATTCTTAACCACAGCGTCACCAGGGAAGTCCTCCCACCTGTATTTTGATTGAGAACAGGTCACTTTATCTGATCTGTCTGTGAGTCAGTTTCTAGATTTTTAAACTCAATATGATTTTAAGCATCAGGTTTTTGCAAGGTCAGTACTCTTCAAACGGCACAGTGCATGCAGATCACGTGGATATCTTGTTACAGTGCAGATTCTGACCAGGAGAACTGTGTGCAGCCTGGGACTCTTCATTTCCAACAAATTCCCCCAGTTGCTGATACTGCTGTTCCTCAGATAACACTTTGAAAGGCAAAGTGATGACAAAGTTCCTTTTCAACTATTATCCCTCTTCAGTTTAACACTAACACATATAAATGGCTTTAAGCCTTCATTTATTGTGACAAATATTAAGTGCTAAAACTCTTAAATTACTAAGTTTGAATTTTCTTACTTTGTAAGCCTAAGAAATGATTGCTTCTCGCCACATGGAAAATGTTAAGTTCTCGTTTAACCATGCCCCCAACCATCACTCCACCCCCAAAGGGCAAAAGATTATTAACTACTTTTTAAGTATTACTTGTGGTGAAGTTTAAACATAAAACCTTTGTGGATAACTAATAGTGCTTTTCTCACATAAGCGAGGCACATATGGCTGAGTAGAGAAACCACCAGACTCAAGGGAAGAAAAAAGCCCAAGCATTATTCAGAGCAGGCTAAGAATTTCAGACTGGTTAGATGGATTTGAATAACTATTAACAAGAGAGAGCAGTTTATAATTGTGGGGATGAATAATCTAGAAAAGAATAAATACACATTCTTTTTCTAATTTTTTTTCTTTATGTCTTTCAGAGAAATCAACTTCTCAGTCATTGGTCGGTATGTGGATTATCTTGTAGAAGAACAGGGAGTGAAGAATATCTTTGGTAAGTCACCTTTAGAGATATATGTCTCTCTACATATCTCTAGCTCAGTCCTTAGGAAGTAGCTGTCACCAGATTACTAGCTAGGAGGTCACAGTGTTATTGTGTCACAGGTTATGGTTGAGCCTGGCTAAGCCATGTAAAATTTGTGGATTTTTAGTCTCATCAATTTTGGACCTAAAAGATGATCAAGAGATTGTATAATTTGGTAGTGTCCCTGAGATAGGCTGGGACCTGGGACCCTTTACCGGAGTGCTTACACCTGGACAAACATCTCTGAGAGCAACAGACTACAAAGAAACTATTAGGGAGTAAAAATCACTACACACATGATCAGTGGGGGCAGTTATGAACAATAAGATTCAAAAAGGCCACAAGCCAACTGCCTCTTCTAAGGTACTGGGAGCATGCAGGGTACCGCACACGATCCCTGCACTCAGCAGCACCGAGGGGGTGGGTAGACCACCTAAGCTACGCCTCCTGCCCAACCCACGGACCCGCCCCTGTCGTTACACCTTTTAAGGAACCAGCTCGCCACCTTGGGGAGCGAGCAAGGACACCTCTTTCTTGTTCTCCCTCCCTCATGCTGCAGCAGGGGCCTCAGTAAAGCCTTGCCTGAATTCTCATCTGGCCTCTTATCAATTTCTATTGATTAAAGAGTCCAGGGACCCAGGTCTATAGAGGTCGTTTTAGATCTGTAGTACACACCATTGTCTTCATAAGTAACTGCCGCCTATGACCACCTTGACATCCCAGTACTGAATGGTGTTGGTTTTCCTGCCATTGAAGCCCAAATATAGAACTGCCTGGCGTGCTCGGAGATTTGCCTGAAACACGGGCAGTTACCTCTGTCTGCATTTAAAATACTCTCTATCCCTGAAACCAATGATATTTGTAAATTACAAGTCATACTTAACCTTCCCACTCCTTTTGACAAGGCGAGGATGGAAAAAAGGCTGAGTCTGAGGTGGAAATGGAAACATGGCATCACCCCACCCACCCAGATTCCGTCCTCTGGTGTTTCTCCGTGTCCCTTCCTCTTGAGCAGGGATTTCTGCCCCTGCACTGCCACCGTTGGTGCTGGAAGAACAAAAGGTATCGGTTGGTCCCACTGACTGACTCTCTGTTTGGAACAGTGAATGGCACGACAGGAGAAGGCCTGTCCCTGAGCATCTCAGAGCGCTGCCGGGTCGCGGAGGAGTGGGTGACAGAAGGGAGGAACAAGTGAGTGGCTCCATCAAGATAAACACATGCATCTGCAAGAGCCGCGTAGACCACAGCTATACCCCAGATGACACAGACTCCCTGCTCTCCGACCAAAAATCAGGCCTGAGGTCAGCTTGTGGGACGAGGAGCTGAGGCAGAGGAGGGCCCTTCCTTTCCGTGTGGAAGGGCAGCCAGACACACCCGGCTCTCAGAGATCCCATCGGGAAACTGGAAACTGCCTCTTGTTTTATCTACCAGGCCAGTCCCTCCGGTTCCCTGTCCTTGGCCTGAAGGGGTGTGGAGCAGGGCCCTGGTGACTGGCTGCTGAGCTCCTAGCCCTTCCGCTGAGCAGCTCATACTCCTTCCCTTCTCAGGGTGGGTCCTGGTGGTTATATCAGCCTGTTGCTTCCTTACAGTTCTCTCTGCATGTGACTCAGCGTGTTTTCTGTGGTGCTTCCTCTTGTAGTCTTAGGGAGCTTTCTGCATCCTCTAAACTTCAATGAGTTAATGTATTTGGTTATAACACTCAATTTGTGCCACGGTGAAACAAATAGGACAGCATCAATTCAATAAGCATGGCAATTAACCAGGCTTGATTTGTGGCCTGTTCTGCACTGTTATGCATTGTGTGTTATGCACTGTGCTGGCACTGGAGATATAAAACAGGATCTCTGCCCTCAGGTTGCTTACCATCCAATGGAGATGTCAGACCATGAAAACTAGCACTGATCCTTCTGATAAATAGTGTAAACAGGGATCAGAGAAGGGTGACTGACGGTGCCTTAGGTGGAGGCAAAGATTGGAGGTAAGTCTCAAGTGAGCCTGGAGCAGAGGTTGTCAGTGCAAAGCCCCTGCCCACTTTGGGGACCCTTAAATGGCTTTAGAGCAACTTGGATACTCTGAAATTATATGTCAAATGTGAATGTGTGTCCACGTATGCACTTTCTGGTGATCTTCAGTTTTCAGCTCATTTTCAGTCAGATTCTGGGCCCCAAAAGTTTAAAGACCACAGACAAGAGTGAGGAAAGAAGAAGGATAAGGGTAAACGTCAAGAAAAGCACCAGAAGGGCCTCCCTGGTGGCGCAGTGGTTGAGAGTCCGCCTGCCGATGCAGGGGACACGGATTCGTGCCCCAGTCCGGGAGGATCCCACATGCCGCAGAGCAGCTGGGCCCGTGAGCCATGGCCGCTGAGCCTGCGCGTCCGGAGCCTGTGCTCCGCAACGGGAGAGGCCACAACAGTGAGAGGCCCGCGTACCGCGAAAAAGAAAAAGAAAAGCACCAGAATCGGGAGGGATAATGAAGTGGGCGCAGACAGAAAACCCTCAGAAGGGTCAGAGGGAGGTGAAGAGCAGATCCTGTGGTGGAAGGAAGGGTGCTTCAGAGAGCATCGGGGGAGCGTGGAGATTAAGAGCAGGGCCTGCAGAGCCAGACTGCCTGAGTTGGGTCCTGAGTCTGCCTCAAAGTAACTCTGTGAACTCAGGCAGCTCTTAAATGCCCTGTGCTTTGTCTGTAAAACTGGAATACTAATAGTACCTATCTTATGAGGCGTTGGTGAGGATTCAAGCAGTGCCACACATATAGTACTAAGTATTATATAAGAATTCACTGTAACTATTTGCAGTGGATGCTGTGTTCATTATAACATTTGTTATAATAATTATTAGATGCTGTGAGAGTCAGTAGGATTGAGAAAGCAGGAAATGACCAGCTAACCTCAGAGAGAGCAGAGCCAGTCGGGTCATTGTCACAGAAGCAGCTGCAGTGAGGTTAGAATGCTGCAGACACATGGCAGGGGAACCAGTGAGGGTAGCTTATTCTCACACAAAAAAATCTGCTGCTGAGGAGAAAGAAGGAATCATGGATTAAAGCAGAGGAAGCAAGATTAAAAGAAGGCTAGTTTTTTTTCTCTTAAAGCAGGGAAGTAATGAGCACGTTTGCATGCTGAAAGGACAGTGCCATTGGAGAAGAGATTAAAGAGAGTGGAGAACTGATGCCTCTGATGGCAGGTCTCCACGGGGGCTTGAAATAAACCCAAATGTAAGCAGAGTAGCTTTAGGAGACAGCTAAGAAGCTGGTAGGAACGCATAGACGGTAACACAGCTAAACGCAGAGGTGAGGAGGAGGAGAAGGGAGGGAGTCTGTGTGTGGAAGAATCTTTATCTTTGGTGTCTTGGAAGCGAGGACATCTGCCAAGAACAAGGGTTTGGGTGGAATTTAGAGCTTGAGAAGAGTCAAGATTTGGAGCAGCCGCTGCAGTGACTTAGAAAGGGAAGTAAGTCATGGGGACCAGAAGGCTTTTGGGAGCCTTGTCCTCCTGAATTGGGAAATCACAAGTTTGTGCTAAAGCCACAGACCCAGCAGCTGGGTGGAGAGGAGGAGGGAATGCATGATTGTTTTAACCTAAGCCAGGAGATAAGGGTAGAGAAAGGTTTAAGGAGGTCATGCAATAAAGCTGCTGGTGAGGGTAAAGCAGACCAGCCAGCCATCTTTTCTCCTTTCAGAAGTCTTCTGTTATCCTTAACAAATGCAGACCTGATCATAGCACTTCCCAGCTAGGTCCCATTTTACCGAAGACAGAACAAGTCAAGAATCACAGGAGGACTCAATGCTTGGGCCTTAACAGGGATGTGGTGTCTCCATCCCATGAGGGCAGCATGTGTGTCACTCCGAGTCCCTGGAAGACTCCCCAGCATGACTGCATTCACAGCTGAGTTTTATTGATCCTACCCTCAGAAGACCAGTCTAAGTGTGGCCTCTTCCCACGGGGCCCCATGGAGCACCTCCAAAGATGAACACTGAGGTCTCAGAGAAAACCTCACTCATGGCCAAATTCTGAGAACATACAAGATAGGAAAAAACTTTTCACAGTGAATTCCTTTCTCGTATGGCTGGTTCCTGGTTGTACTCTTTGAGGAACCTCTTTATTTTTATCTCCAACCAAAAATATCTCAGCTTTACACCTATTTCCATGCACATTGTCACCATCAAATGCAGCATCTCTAACAATGCATAGTCAAAATATGGTACTTGAGTATTGATTAATCAGTTATTGCTTTCAAAATCCTATTGCTTATATATAGCAGAAACTAACACAACATTGTAAAGCAATTATACTCCAATAAATATGTTAAAAAAATCCTATTGCTTAGTTGAACCTTAAATTTTATTCCCTGGACATTTTTTTAAAATCCCTGATTAGATTAATTTTAAGTATACCGCTGTAGAATTCAGTAGTCTTGAGATTGAGATTAGTCAGATATTAGCTAATTGCTAAAACCAGCACAAACCAAGGTAGCACAGCTCTTCCGTGTTACTATAAACTTCAAGTGATGCAACAGTGTTTTCTCTTTTGCAGATTGGATCAGATAGTAATTCATGTGGGAGCACTGAGCTTGAAGGAGTCACAAGAACTGGTATGTATGTGGGTCCGTCTGGGACAGACCACTTGAGGGGCCTCCATCTTTATGCTGGAATTAAAATCAATATCATTTTTGCTAAATATTAGATGCTGGAGAGTATAAGGTGTAGGACTGCAGGGAAGCCGACACAGAGCCATAAAGAGAGTAGCCCAAGGTGATAACTGCTGTAGCAGAGCGTTGAATAGGAGACAGAGGCACCCCTTCTTTTGGGCAAAGTAAGGATGGGTATAGAGCTACCTAGTTTGTGGGTAAGGAACAGAACTTGAGCCAACCTAAGTTTTCTCTAGGAAGTAAAAGGCAAGGCCATCTGCTGGGCATAAAGGAGATGGAAATGGGGTTCAGAAATGAGAAGTGGTAAAAACTGAGAATTGCTGCCTGGAGAATGGAAGAGAAAACTTAAACAGAAAAAGATTATCCTCACCCATGTTTATAGCAGCAATGTTCATGAGGTCGAAGCAACCCAAATACCCATGGACAGATGAATGGATAAAGAAAAGGTGGTATATACATACAATGGAATGTTATTCAGCCTTAAAAAGGAAGCAAGTCCGTCTTGTCACATGCTACAATAGGGGTGAACCTCCTTGAGAACATTATGTTAAGTGAAGTAAGCCAGTCACTAAAAGACAAATACTATATTATTATTCTTACACTATGAGGTATCTAAAGTAGTCAAATTCATAAAAACAGAATTAGAGTTAGTCCCACTAGGGACTAGGAGGAGTGGGAAAGAAGAGTTGTTTAAGGGGTATAGAGTTGGTCATCTGAGAAAAAGAAGCAGACTGTAAAACAAAGAAATGCATTTATTAGGGGTCTTTTTTTAAAAATTGAAGTATAGTTGATGTACAGTGTTGTGTTAGTTTCTGGTGTACAGCAGTGATTCAGTTTTATATTTATATATATGTATATAGATACAGATATATAGATATATAGATTAAGCAGTTATTGCCTTCAAAATTCTATTGCTTGGTTGAACCTTAAATTTTATTCCCTGGACATTTTTTTAAATCCCTGATTAGATTAATTTTTAGTAAGCCACTGTAGAATTTAGTGAGATTGAGATTTTTTTTTTTTTTTTTGGCTGTGTTGGGTCTTCATTGCTTCGTGGGCTTTTCTCTAGTTGTGGCGAGCGGGGGCTACTTTTCGTTGCGGTGCACGGGCTTCTTATTGCGGTGGCTTCTCTTGTTGCGGAGCATGGGCTCTAGGCGTGCGGGCTTCAGTAGTTGTGCTTGTGGACTCTAGAGCGCAGGCTCAGGAGTTGTGGCGCATGGGCTTAGCTGCTCCGCGGCGTGTGGGATCTTCCCAGACAAAGGATCAAAGCCATGTCCCCTGCATTGGCAGGCGGATTCTTAACCACTGCGCCACCAGGGAAGTTGCCGAGATTGATTTTAGGTATTAGCTAACTATTAAAACCAGCATGAACCACAATAGTGCAGCCCTTCGTGTTACTGTAAACTTCAAGTGATGCAACAGTGTTTTCTCTTTTGCAGGATCAGATATATATATATATATATATATATATATATATATATATATTCGTTTTCAGATTCTTTTCCATTATAGGTTATTATAAGATATTGAATATAGTTCTCTGTGCTATATAGTAAGTCTTTGTTGTTTATTTTATATAAAGTAGTGTGTATCTGTTAATTCAGCATGGATGGACCTAGAGAATATCATACTAAGTGAAGTAAGTCAGGCAGAGAAAGACAACTACCATATGATATCACTTATATGTGGAATCTAAAAAAAAATGATACAGATGAACTTATTTACAAAGCAGAAACAAACTCACAGACATAGAAAACAAATTTATGGTTATTTGGAGTCTTAGAATTACAATTCAGGGAGCACAGATTCCAGCAACCACCAGAACAGTGTCCCCTCTGGGAAACAAAAGGCAGGAGTTTTTAAAGGAAAACAGAGAAGCACACTTAGTTTCCAGAAGTATTTTGTGAAGAGTTGTGACTGGAAGGTATGTATTTTTTTTTTCCTGTTACAATTTATTGACTCATCAAGTGTGTTTCACTTGTTATCAGTAAAGGCACACTTCTGCACAGTTCCGCAGGATGCCTTTCTCAACAGAGAGCTTTTTTTTTTTTTTTTTTTTTTAAAGTCAGCAGGGTCAGCACAGTTCACAGTTGAACAGGATGGAGCCCTAAAGTATAAAATGGAGTTCCTGCTGACAGCTCCTTCCAAAACTTTCAGATCTGCAAGATGAAAAAGTTCTAGAGTTCTGTTTCACAACAATGTGAATATACTTAACAGCAGTGAACTGTACACTTAAAAATGGCTAAGATGGTGAATTTTTTTTTATTTTTATTTTTTAGCCGCACCGCGTGGCTTGCGGGATCTCAGTTCCCCGACCAGGGACTGAACCCAGGCCACGGCAGTGAAAGCCCGGAATCCTAACCACTAGGCCACCAGGGAACCCCCAGTGTTGTGTTTTTCTTGGTCACAATTTTGAAAAATAAATTTAAAAGTAATTACTTTTTTTAAAAGGATTGCCCCAGTGGTGCTAAAAACCAACCAAAGTTGTAAGTCATAAATTTGTCATACCACCGCTCCACACAGGTGTGGAGATTTTCTCCTGGGTACACTCTTCAACCAGAACATAGGAACAGGAACGCAAAGACTGGATTGCTCTGGATTTAGAGATGAGCAGGTTAGGTGGAGTAATGTTGTGGCGAGGGAGGAAGGAGTTAAAGTTGCTAGCAGAAAAGTAAACCATTTGGTGGTTTTGAGGTCTTTGTGAATCAAGTAAGAAAAGAAAGCACAAAGATGTTGTAGCTTGGACTGTTGACTGAAAAAAAATGTACAACCTAAAAGTTGAGAATTATGTTTTATTCAGCAGACTTACTGAGGACTTAAGCCTGGGATACAGCCACTCAGCAAGCTCTGAGGGACTGTTCTAAAGAGGTAAGGGAGGAGCCTGGATGTATAGGAGTTTTTGGCTGAAAAAAAAAATGTAGTTGAACATCAAAAGATTATTGCTAATTACAAAAACATGCATCTCAAGTTAATGATTTTAGTTTTTTCTTGTATGGGAAGGTGCAAGAGATCGGGCTTATTGAAACCATTCCTTTGATATGCATGTTTTTCTCCATCCTGAGTTCCCCTTAGGTCGCACCAACCTGGTGCCTGCAGTGGCTGATGGCTGTTTGGCCGAAGCATCCTCTGTTTACTGAAATGGCAGGGACATTCTTTGTCCACATAACCATGTCCTCAGAATTTAGATATTCTAATTCCAAAGAGCGCAGTGACTTGATCTAACCCCAACATCTTCTTGTGGGTTTTGTTTGATTCTGTTTCCTATTAATTGAATTTAGAAATGGAATGTATACTGTATACTTGCAAAACCGCAATTCAACGCTCTTAGGCAAGCCACTAGGGAAGATGTGATTGCTTAGTAAGCCTAGAATCAGAACTTGGAAACTTGATTTATCCTTTTTACACTTGATTTGTTCTTAACAGTAGATCTTTCAACTGTGGTAGTGTAATGGAGGGAATCTTTTTTTTTCCTTCTCTTTTCAATTGCTTTCTTCTATGCGTAATGTGAGTTTTAAAATATTGTCGTGTCATGACATGACAGACAGTGTCAGCCATGGGGTTCAACACTAGAATAGTATAAAGATATTCTTAGTATAGAGATAATCCCCTGCTAAAGGGATAAACCCCTGCTGTGGGATAATCTTGCCAAGGAGACAGTAATATTGGCATCTGCTTAGACATAACTCTCCATTGGATGATGCTTGAATGAGCACTGCCATCAACTGTCTCTGAAGTGGTTTCTTTTCCTTCCTTTCAGCTAAGGTTACCCTACTACTCTTGTCCTAAACAAGGTGCTAAATAAATGATTCAAATGTATCACATTCCAATCCTGTGTCAATAAAATCCTATCCAATGTCTTGATTGTTCTTTGGACTATATCCCAATCTCTTTTTGACTCTCCTACTTTACTTCTGCAGAAAGTTAATCATCACCTCTATTAGATATAGATATCACTAGCTTAAGTCTCAGAGGAAAGCCGTTTTTCCCTTTTAGGTAGTGGGGCATGTTTCAAAGCAATCAACAGCATCTACTGAGTCCTGCTATGTGCTCAGCACCACGACTGACCTGAACACAAGAGTCAATAAGATCTGCCCTCTGCCCTCAGGGAAGTCCCTCTAGTTGGAGACCAGTAGATACACAACTACCTCACAATGTGTTAGGTTTAAGTACTCTACTTGAAATAGATAAAAAATATTATGAGGGCCCAGTGGGAGGAAATATTCATTTTTTCTGAAGGAATGTGAGTAAATATCAGAAGAATAGTGCAATGTATCTTCTGTGATATGTATAATCTTTTTCTTCTCAGCCTTTCTCAACTGCATTTCCAATCTGTAATATAAATTTTAAAATATTATTATATCTTTGGAGAGGAAAGACAGTATCATCCAGTGGGCTGAAAACTAGAAGAGAAATGACATCTGCAAGTTTCTCTATAATTAACAGTTATAGTTTATCAAAATGAACTGCTCATGTCTCCTTAGCAAGTTTTTTTTTGTACTGACAAAGTCTGCAGAAGAATAAGATTAAATACACAGCTCACCTCCACCAGGGGTCTCTACTTTGCAACCTGGGATTTTCCTGGTCATGACATTTATCATTAAATGTGGTAATTTTCCACTCTCTAATGGTACATCAGTTGGCAAATTTGAAGAGTTTGTTGTTAACCTCTAGTATCTAAGCTGTAGGTGAATATAACAAATCGTTTACTCCAGGATGATTGTGAAATTGTGATCTATAACAAGAAATAGATATTTGGTCTTTGTCCCATTTCTGGCACAGAGCTCCAAAACCCTTGGAACTCCCGGAGATGAGAACAATAAAGGTGTCTCTTGTTATGAGGTGACCTTTAGAAAGCACCTAAGGATGGGGGCTGGTTGCCAAGAGTATCAGGCATGAAAATTAGGGGGTTGGAACTTTCAGTTAGGGTTGATATAATCAACCCTATGTGAACCAATCCCCAATGGCCAGTGATATAATCAATCATGCCTATGTAGTAAAGCCTCCATGAAAACGGCAAAGGACAGATTTCAAAGAGCTTCCAGTTTTGTGAACATGTGGAGATTCGGGGAGGGTGGTGCACTCGCACTGAGAGAAGACATGGAAGTGTTGTGCCCTTTCCCCATGCCTTGCCCTATGCATCTCTTCTATCTGGCTGTTCCTGAGTCATATCCTTTTATCAAAAGCCAGTGATCTCGTATGTAAAATGTTTCCCTGAGTTCTGTGAGCCTCCCCAACACATTAATTGACCCAAGGAGGGGGTTGTTGGAACCTCTAATTTATAGCCCATAGGTCAGGAGCACAGGTGATAACCTGGCATTTGAAATGGGGGTAGGGAGCTAGTCTTGTAGGACTGAGCCCTTAACCTGTATCTCCAGATAGATAGTGTCAGAGTTGAGTTGAATTGTAGGAAACCCAGCTGGTGTTTTGAGAATTGCCTTTTAAGGTGGAGAAAACCCCACATTCACACACATCAGAATTGGGACCAATGGTCTTCTTTCTTCTTTTAAAGGCCCAACATGCAGCAAAAATAGGAGCCGATGGCATCGCTGTCATTGCACCTTTCTTTCTCAAGCCATGGAACAAAGGTAGGTAGATAGGTCAAAACGCACAGTGCTGTACATGGTCCACTTCTTTATGCCTTCATTCCAAATGGTTGTATTTAACTCATGAAAGTAAAGTCTTATGGACTGGAGGCATGAAGTTGCAATGGTACAGTAGTTCTCCGGAATATTCAGCCTCCCTGGACCCATAAAAGAGACGAAAAGACTCCATTAAAGGACTTCAGCTCTTTTGTCAAGTAATCTGAGTAGGTCATCCACCAAGCCCTGGGTCAACCTACAGGTGCCTGTGTTTGGGTCAGGTGTCCACTTTTGGCCAATCAGTTGCATAGAGTGTCAGAGTCACATGGCAAAGCATGAGACCATTTTTCTCAACAAAAGAGGAATATAAGTAATGGGCATTTTGAGACTACATGTACTATTCAAATTTGAGTAAGTGATGAATTTGAAAAGAGATTTCACAGAAATATCCATTGTCTTCCAAAATATCAAATCATTGTTTTCTCTATGGAAACTATTTGTGGTTTCCAGGTATACTGTGTCTTTTTAATCCTTTTGATTAGCAAAAATGCAGTACAAATTTTAAAAGGATTAAAAACAGACAAGATGTTATTCACATGCATGATTAAATAAATCCATAGCTAAATGTATAACAGGTCAAAATCATCATGAAATATTACCTGTTATCAGTAAAATAGTCATTAATATTGGTAAATAATTTAAATACTACTATTTGGGAAATTTAGAATGAACATTTTTAAAGTTTTTTTCAGATGGTTTTTAAAAATTTTGCATAAATACGTTTTGCATAAGACAAATGAAAAATAACATAATACACAATAATTTTGTCAAATATTTATTATCACAGTATTCAAATGTGTTCATAAGCTTCTCTCCCACTATTCAGTGGCATCCAGATGTAAGCAATTCTGCTGGATTTATTTATCATCTGTAGTAATGTTGCTGCTGAAGCTCAAATTGGATGATGTAGAAAATCCCAATTCCTCAGTAAACCAGAGTGAACTGTCTTCTGATATATCTGAATTTCTCTCCAAAAGGGAAAGGTACCAAACTCTGGTTGAGATGTGCCACTACCTTTATGACTTCCCATTTTGAGCAAATGTTGTTTATCTTTTTGTTGTAGGATTTACTGTTACAACTTTATTCTGATCTTAATGCAAAGTCTTTGCTGTTCACTGACCACACTTACCCTTCTGGGTAAGAGGAAAAGGATTCTGCCTGATGGGCTTCTGATTTTTGTAAGAGTATTTCATGAGCTTCTCTTAATACGTGGGAAGATTTGCACCCGTTTTTTAATAGTTCTTTAGTATGGTAGGAAACTGATCCTCTTATTTTGGCCTTTCTACAGAGAGGAAAATAAAACTTTGAATAAAGTGAATTGCAAAGACATTGCAGTAGCAGTCTCAGAGATGGTAAGAGTGGTCAAGAATTTTTGGCTTCCAAAAAGGATGGTTGCATTTCATTAGATGGTTCTTTTTTTTTTTTTTTTTTTTGGCTGTGCGGCCTGTGGGATCTTAGTTCCCCGACCAGGGATCAAACCCATGCCCCCTACATTGGAAGCGTCGAGTCTTAACTACTGGACCGCCAGGGAAGTCCCAAGGTTCAGTTTTTACTGGGGAAAGCCAGTGTTTTACACTTGTTCACACCATGACTTTTCCTGCTGTTCTTTCAGATGTCCTGATTAACTTCCTAAAGGAGGTGGCCGCTGCTGCCCCTGCACTGCCGTTTTACTACTATCACATTCCTGCCTTGACAGGGGTAAAGAGTAAGTACTGCTTCTTTTCATGTTTCTTCACCTTCACCTCTCACATCGTACCCTATTTCACTAAGAAACCCAGACTCCACCCCACCTCACCCTGTATCATGAAAGCATAAGACTGTTGACTAGATGGTTCCAACAGCTCCAAAATAAGTCACTCTTATCAAAAATAAGTCAGCCCTTATCAATCATTGACACCACCTTATAATGGAAGATTTTTAGATATGAAAGATGAGTTGACCCCTACGTACTTGTAGCAGACAACTTGTGTCTGTCACACATACCCCTCCGTCTTATGTGGGAAGACATAGCCTGTAAGCCCCACTAAGACAGGGATTGGGTCTACCTTGTACCCTACTGTGTTCTCAGCACCTGGCGTACAGGAAAGTACTCCGATCTCTTCTCACTTTTCTTTTAGGTTTTCTTTTAGGTTTTCTTTTATCATTATCGTACTTCTCCAGCAAGAAGATCATTACAGTTAGATGAAATTTATTAGGAGGTTATTTTTAAAATGCCATTCCTTTCTAACTTCCTTAGAAGAAAAAATAGAAGTTGTGCTTCATAAATATCCATCTATTGTCTTCAAGGAACAGAAGATTTAGGGTTACAATTTGATAAGTACAGAGGAACTAGGAGGCAAGGGCAAGTGATTATGATGTTCAGTATGTTCAATCTGCAGCCAGTTGCAGCTGAGAGCAGCCCCCGGCAGCTCAGTGCAGATGTGTGGCACTAGATGAGATGTTCTCTGTGATTTTCTGGGGGTGTACTGGTGAATGAGACATTTATTGTTTTGAACAGTTCGTGCTGAGGAGTTGTTGGATGGAATTCAGGAGAAGATCCCCACCTTCCAAGGGCTGAAATTCAGTGACACAGATCTCTTGGACTTCGGGCAATGTGTTGATCAGAATCGCCAGCAACAGTTTGCTTTCCTTTTTGGGGTGGATGAGGTAAGTTTCCCCCTGGCATATCCCAGCAGGTTAGTTTCCCTCTGCAACAATTGATGTAGCCGCTTAAATAGTAGCATCTTTTCTCTTTTTCATCAAAGTTAATAACTCTTTGTCTGTTTCTGATCAGCAACTGTTGAGTGCTCTGGTGATGGGAGCAACTGGAGCAGTGGGCAGGTAAGCTGGACTCATTTTTCCCAATGCTTATTAGTGTAAAATCCCCCACAGAGGCAGTCATCACCTGCGCAGTTGTATTTCTTGCAAGTTCACCTTTTCTAATAGAAATTGCCTTTCTTTGCCACATTCTCTTAGTGAAAAGGAATGAACTAGGGCTTAGCACTTTGTTAGCGACTCAGTCACTCTTAGAAGAAGCGTCTGTTGCAGTTAGGGGGTGAGGCACAGAAGCTGAGAGCATGCACAGAACTTCTTTATCAGAAATTATTTGGTTACAAATAACAGAAAGCCATTCAAACCAGCTTATGTGAAAGAGGGTAAGTTATTATAAAATACTGGGAAATTTCATAAAACCCAAGGGGAGGAAGTGCAGTGAGGTCTCAGAGAAGATGAGAACCTAAAACTGCAAAGCTCTCAACAGCCAAGGCAGATCGTTCTCCACCTGTGGTCCTTTGGACATCCCTTTATTTGCCTTTCTCTCCAGATGGGCTTTCTCTGCTTCAGCATGCATGTGGCCAGTCATGGGGCCCAAATGGGGCATCTCAGGATATCACTGGATAGCACTGCCAAGTCAGGTGTCCATGTAAGGTCCAGTCAGCTGCAGCTAGGAAGGTAGAATCATGTGGTCTGATGTCTGCTCAGCAGAAGTCCTAGGGACGTTTAATTTGGCATGTCCACTGCACACGTTAACCTAGTTCAGTAGCAGTGTGCCTGCAAGCAGATTGACTGAACTATTTACATTAACTGAAAGTGTATTTCCTCCCTGTGGGAAAAGTACAGGGGAAGCAAAGTAATACTCATAGCATATCTTGGTGAGCATGGCTTTGATGAAGAGTAGTTGGGTTGGATGTAATGGTAAGTAATGGTTTGTTCACTGAGCCAGGATGCCTGCAACATCCATCATCACTGCAGGCCATTTCCTCCAAGGAAACCTGAATGCCTGGATCTGCTGACCTTGGAAATTCTTAACTTTTTAGACTTTTTTTTTTTTTCTGGCCTCCATACTAGGCATTTTTATTCTGTCAACAGAATCTGAAAGCAAAGTACATTTGATTACACTTCATTTCTCCTTAATTATGATCACATTCCTCTCTAAATGAGGATACATCTGAGATCCCTGGGATTCAAATTAGAGTATTCTGAAACCCCTTAGACATTCATGCACATATTGTGACTTTGGGTGTTTCACATCTGCAGGTAACTTATCTCAGTGATTATATTTTATTCTTCCCTACATTTTTACGAGAAGATAATGTGAACTTCACGTTCTTGGAATGCCTTGTATTGACTCCAGGGACTACATTTATGAAGTACCAACAATATTCTGTTCCTGGTACACCAAGATGAAACTCTCTTCTGATCATGAGTTACTGTAGGAGAAGTCATTAGAAACTGGGGAAACATCTTTGTTCTGAATTTCTAGAACCTTCTACCTTGCTGGTTTCTCTAAGAATTCAGTGATTAGTCTAAGATATTTGTCTTTATTGGTGGAGTTAGAGATTCTTTTTTAAGTCAGCAAGAACATTTTATGATATCAAATAACATTCTCATCTCCATTTTTTCTGAAATGTAATAGAATAAGCAGTATGAAGGGATGGAAAGCTTCTCGACAACTCTGTAGCCCTTCTTTGAGACATAGTTTCTTCACAGCAAAATGGAAACCACACCTACCTCACAGGGCTTTGAGAGGATTAGACATGGTTTATGTCAGGCACCCGGAATACAATAGTCAATAAATGGTCCTCGTATTATTATTATCCATATTAATATTATTATTAGAAGCTAGTCTCTGGGTAACATATAACTTGGCAAAGCATTTAGGTAATCTGCTAGTATTTGCCCCTTTTACTGTGGTGCTACATTCACCCAGTTCCTCAGCATAGGGTTTTTAAGACCCACCTCAGATACTACATTTTTAAAAAAGTTTTTTATTTACTTATTTTTGGCTGTGTTGGGTCTTCGTTGCTGTGCGAGGGCTTTCTCTAATTGCAGCGAGCGGGGGCCAATCTTCATCGCGGTGCGCAGGCCTCTCACTATCGCAGCCTCTCTTGTTGCGGAGCACAAGCTCCAGACGCACACGCTCAGCAGTTGTGGCTCATGGGCCTAGCTGCTCCGTGGCATGTGGGATCTTCCCAGACCAGGGCATGAACCCGTGTCCCCTGCATCGGCAGGCAGACTGTCAACCACTGTGCCACCAGGGAAGCCCTCAGATACTACATTTTATCCACCGTTCTTACCTAGCGTTGCACCTCTGTGTGTGCCCTGGGCCAGGTGTTGCCTTCAATCACTCCTTGCCAAATACACCTCTGTCTTTCACTTTTTTTCTTTTTTCTAACTTTACCCTTTTTCTATTTTTCTCCCTTTTCTTTATTCCTTTTGGTGTTCTCTGCATCCTCTGCACTGCTTAGTGTTGCTGGAAAACTCAGAACTGAAGACACCTGATCCTTTAATAGATTAGGGCCTAAAAATAGACTTCTGGAAGGCTTGGTAGATTTTTCCCTTTTGAGCATTAGAGGGGTTTGAAGAGCTGGACCTTCTCACTAAGTTATTGATCCTGCAGATGTGCTGTTTTCTTTCCAGTACCTATAACTACCTGGGAAAAAAGACAAATCAGATGTTGGAGGCTTTTGAACGGAAGGACTTCTCCTCGGCCCTGAACCATCAGGTTAGCTTTCTTTTCCCTTCATATAAGTCACAGCCTTTTTTCTTTCCCACTTGAGAATTCTTATTTTCTCTCATCAGCATTCCTACCACACCTGCCCTCCTTAAGATTGCCTAGCTGCTGCTTTCTGTATTTTCCTTCTTTTTCTTACTTTTTCTTGTTTAAAACCAAACCTGTGCCCATTATCCATGTTTCCTGCATGTCTCATCAGGACAGGCCCCACACAGGAATGACTCCTTTCTGTTCCTCCTAGAAATGATCTTATTTTTAGTCTACATTCAAAGTATTTTTATGACTGTGAAATAATGGTGGTAGATTTTTGGGGAAATGACCACATGCCATCCCCTTGAGAACTTCACACCTGAGTCACCAGAGTATATAAGGAAGCTATGAGGCTGGTGATCTAAAAAGGGGAGACTTAATCCAAAGTCAGAGCAGGTCAGTCCTCTTTGCCCTGGAAATGTGCTGAGAACTGAAAACATTCACCAGGCAGGAAACAAGAGCCGAATAGGTGATCCAAAAGGAGACACTGGCTTTGAAACAGGAAGAGAAAAGCAGCAGGATCTGAAGTGTTCCAGGGAAGACCCCTGGGGGAAACGGTGGCTGCTGTCAATGTTACAGGGAGGACAGCCTAGCTGTCCAGAGAAGGAAGAGCCTCACCGAAGGGTAGAACCAGTCCCACAGCTGGTAGTGTGTATACGTTAGGTAAACAGAATAAGGTGGAAAGAGATAGGGTGGGCACTACAGAGAGACTTCTAGAGTCCGAGAGGCCCAGGAACTTTCAGGATCATAAAGGAGTGTCCCAAGAAAATGAGTGACAATGAAAGGCATAAGCAAGATCAGAGCAGGTGGTCAGTCCCAGTAAGTTTAGATAAGGGATCTTTTGAACAGGACAGGCCACCATCAGGGCAATCAGGAATTACAGAGCAGAAGCCACAAAGCATCCTGGAGGTTTGAGGGAGCGACCTGAGCTCCAACCAAGAAGAGAACAGGAGGAAGCAGTTGCCAGCAGTGATTAAATACATCCCTACCCTTTAGCCCTGAACACTGAGCAAGCCTAAATCTACTTCCTACTTAACTTAAAGTTTAAATAGCTTGTTTAATATTCACCTTTATTCAGCCCCAGACCAGGTGAAGCTGGAAGCAGGAACAGCATAAGGACATAGGAAGCTATGTCAACTACATTAAACATTGGCAAGACTTTGGTTTAAATTAAGATATGAAATTTGAATTGTGTGGACTCTGCCATCTCTTTTCTTTTTTTTAAATTAGTTAACTTATTTATTTATTTATTTATTTATTTTTGGCTGCCTTGGGTTTTCGTTGCTGTGTGCGGGCTTTCTCTAGTTGTGACAAGCGGGGGCTACTCTTTGTTGTGGTGCGCAGGCTTCTCATCATGGTGGCTTCTCTTGTTGCGGAGCACGGGCTCTAGGCATGCGGGCTTCAGTAGCTGTGGCACACGGGTTCAGTAGTTGTGGCTCGCGGGCTCTAGAGCGCAGGCTCAGTAGTTGTGGTGCACGGACTTAGTTGCTCTGCGGCACGTGGGATCTTCCCGGACCAGGGCTTGAGTCCGTGTCCCCTGCATTGGCAGGTGTATTCTTAACCTCTGTGCCACCAGGGAAGTCCCTGCCATCCCTTTTCATATACAATTTTCTTTTTCCTAAGTTTCCCAGAAAAAATTATTTCTGAAAATTTCAACCTGTTCTGAGCTGAATGATGTGAAAATCGTAGGATGGAGTAAACTGTGAAACAGGTGTGATACGGAACCTTTCCACTTAGTTGTTTCTTTTATTGGCTGATTCAATTTCCATCTCTTTTTCTTTTTTTTCTTTTAGTCCTACTCAAATAAATCATCTCACCCAAAGCAGTATTGGTAAGCAGTTTACCACATTCTGGTTTTTCTTACAGAAAGCAAGTGTGAGCAGGTCTCATTTACTCACTTATTAATATACCATGGGCTGAACTAAATGTATAATTTCAATAAAACTGGTCTCTGCCCTAAAGGAGTTTGCAGTCAAGTGAAGAAACAGATAAGTAAAAAGTTAGGACTAAACTTACTCATTCTCATGGACTTTATTTTTGGCTGTGTTGGTCTTCGTTGTGGTGGCGAGCGGGAGCTACTCTTCGTTGCGGTGCGTGGGCTTCTCATTGCAGTGGCTTCTCTTGTTGCAGAGCACGGGCTCTAGGTGTGCGGGCTTCAGTAGTTGTGGCGCATGGGCTCAGTAGTTGTGGTGCACGGGCTTAGTTGCTCCGCGGCATGTGGGATCTTCCCGGACCAGAGCTCAAACCTATGTCCCCTTCATTGACAGGCAGATTCTTAACCACTGTGCCACCAGAGAAGTCCATCATTTTCATGGACTTAAATGCCATCTGTTATATTTACAAAGTGAAATGACACATGTACAGAGATATTCCTTATAGCATTGTTTTTACTAGCAAAAGATAGAAACAGCCCAAATATCCACCTATAAGGAAATGGTTAAATACATTATGTTTGAGTTATTTAATGGAATTATATACAGCCCTTTAGAAGGATGAGATACTTTTTTTTTTTTTTTCTTGCGGTACGCGGGCCTCTCACTGTTGTGGCCTCTCCCGTTGCGGAGCACAGGCTCCGGATGCGCAGGCTCAGTGGCCATGGCTCACGGGCCCAGCCGCTCCGCGGCATATGGGATCCTCCCGGACTGGGGCACGAACCCGTATCCCCTGCATCGGCAGGCGGACTCTCAACCACTGCGCCACCAGGGAGGCCCGGATGAGATACTTTTATATGCACACATCTGGAGAGATCTCCATGATATATTAAGTGTAAAAAAAGCAACAAAGTAGAGACTTCTGAATGTAATGTGCCATACTTTGTGTGTTAGGGAAAAAAAGAACATGTGCATATCTGTTTGTAAGGCTTGATATCAAAATTTTATTCTGCATTGACTTTTTTATTACTAGTATACAATTGATTAAAATAACATAAAAGTAAAATGTTATTGAAAATGCATCTCTTGATGAGATGAATGGGAATCTTTTTTTTTAAGAATTGCTTCATGAATTTGTAGATGAATATCCTTTAATGCTAGGATGAGTTAAAGTTCAGCATCAATACTATTTCTGTTTTTTGCTTTTATAGAAATAAGTGCTGTGATACCCTGTTAATATATATTAGTAGATAAGAATGGAAGAAACTTTGGTATAGCAATGTCACTCAGTTCTTTGAGCAGTTTTTGAGTCATATGCTTGATCATTTAATGATTTTCAACTGACAGCCTGAATCACATTAAAAGCAAAGTTGAAAGGAAAAAATTGAAAACCCTATGATTCTTTAGAGGACTTGTTATCCATTAATTAAAGGAATCACTCTGTCAGCTCTCTTTGTGGATGCCAATACCAACATTTTGATTTGCTCCTTTATTTGGTTCCCAGAGGTGTCCCAAGGCAGTGATATAAGAGGTATGTCTTTATTTTTTCAAAAGTAGGAGAAGGACTGTGAAAAGGGAAATATAAAAGGATAAGCCACACCTCCATTATGTGCAACTTCTTTTTTTTTTTTTTTTTTTTTTTTTTGCTGTACGCGGGCCTCTCACTGCTGTGGCCTCTCCCGTTGCGGAGCACAGGCTCCGGACACACAGGCTCCGCGGCCATGGCTCGCGGGCCCAGCCGCTCCGCGGCATGTGGGATCTTCCGGGATCGGGGCACGAACCCGTGTCCCCTGCATCGGCAGGCGGACTCTCAACCACTGCGCCACCAGGGAAGCCCGCAACTTCTTATTTTGATCAATTTTAGAAATAGCACTTATGGAAGTTGAGGGTCTAGAAATTGCCATAAATCTTAGCCTTGACCAAGTGCCCCTGAGGTATCTTGGAAAGTACCCTAGAGGTTAGAGTACCCCAGTTTGGAAACTGCACTAGCTGGTAAGTTTACCTCTGTAACCTAGGTGGGTAAAGGTTACCTTCCCCATCCTAACTCTCTATTGTACAGTTCCTTCATTGGAGCTTCTTTTCTTCATGGGCTCATTTCATAAAAGCTTATATATATGAAAAGATCCTACCTTATCCTGGGTAGATCTCAGTCATCCTCACTTGGCTGTTCTTCTCCACTCCAACGGACCCTCAGAAAACTAAGGTGTGTGGACTTTTTAGTTTGGGGTTTCTGCAATTTGACCTCTAAATTCTTTAAATTATCACAGTTTAGTAATACTGACTATAGATTTGTTTGTTCCTTTCCAGTTTTGTATTCAGAGATTTATCAACTTTGTGGTCAAACTAGGTAAGTTTCCCGCTTTGTCTCCTACTGGAGAGTGTAAAGGAAATAGACTTTCTCTGAGGGTTTCAGAGAAGGTGATGAGGGACTTTCATCACCTTCTCTGAGGGTTCAACAAGAACACCTTTTAATCAGCTGCAAGCAAAGGTCTATTCCTAATACTAACTTTCAGGGCCAATCCTATAAAGTGGTGAAGTAAACCTAGTTGGAAGGTCTTGGCAACCTTCTACAAATCTCTCTCCTCCATCTTAGCACTTTGTTCACCTCCCCACTCTGCTCACACACCATTTTTTTTAACCCCTTCTCTCCTACACCATCAACACTCCCTCCCTTTACTTGCCTCTGCTCATTAAAATTCTACAACCACACTATAACTGATTTAAGCCTAAGTGTTTAGAGGAAGGCAGTTTGAATACAGATCTTACTAAACTGTGAATGACTGACAGCTCTCCCCAGAGTATCTGCAATTTTAAAAGAGTTTATTAACACAAGTAAGCTTAAATGGATGGAGGTTTGAATAATATGACAATGTAAAGTTTGAGGGAAATACAGTGAATTTGAGTAGAGAAACCTCTCCACAGTCTCCTAAGTCTTATCCCATAACAAATGATAAATGCCACTATTCACTCCACTTCTGCAAGAGATTGGCCCTTCCCGAGGACCTGGGTCAAGTCCAGGAAAAGTTTTAGGTTTATTCTTGGCAGACCTCCTACCTTCCTTTCAGAGCCTTTCTGCCTCTTCCTGGCAACTCCTCCCAAGCCCTAAGCACCTATTATTATGTACTATGCCCCTCATTCTCGCAGGGTTTTCAGCCAGCTCTTTATCCTTCAAAGACAATGCTTCCCATTTGCTTTTCCACTTTGATGATTTTTGTCATTTTCGTGTACCACCAGTACTATTATCACCCAATATCATTCCCTCGTCCTAAGCAACACTTCTCACAAAATCGTGGGTTTAGCATATGTTCCTAAAGTGCATTAAAGTAGATTTTGAACTACTGCTCGTTCTATAGTTTTTTAAAGAACTAACAGTTTACCTGTACATGTAAGATCACTTTGCATACCAGCAGTGATTCTGCAGTAGTTTTGTAAAGTATAGCTGTAAGGTATTAGCTGAAAGGATTTACTCTTTTGCCAGATTTTTGGCATTTTAAAAGAGGCCTCTTAAAGACAGTTTTTATGATCTAAAAGAACATATCTTTAAACAGCTCATTTCACACTTCCTTGGGGGTTGGAGTTTTCATGGTTTAGTCAAAGAAAGACTTTTTTTTTCTTTCAGTTTTTTTGACATAAAATTGACACGCAGCACTGTATAACTCTGTTTCTGTTTTATTATGTTTGTTCATTTTTTGTTTTTTAGATTCCACATATAAGTGAAATCATACAATATTTGTCTTTTTCTGTCTGACTTATTTCACTTAGCATAATACCCTCTAGGTCCATCTGTGTTGTCACAAACAGCAAGATTTCATTTTTTTTATGGCTGAGTAATATTCCATTGTATATAAGAGAGACTTAATCTTAATAAACATGATAAAGCCTTATCATGAAGGTAGCTCTCAGTCTTCCACCATTCATAATAAACCTAGGAGGGCCAATTTCATCTTCAGAGACAGCTGTTTTCTGGAGAATCCATTGTACTCTAGGTTGTGAGTTGTCCCATCAAATGATTTTACATTTGCCTCTGCTAGGACACTATAGTTTCATCAGTTCTAACCAGTTTTTACGTATATTTCTTAGTATGGTTCCTGTACCAAGCACATAATGCAAATACGGATCCAGCATTCATATATGGCACAGGCTTGGGATTTCATTTATATGATCTTTTTCTTTCCACACCCTGGCAGAAGTCATGCTTCCTTGCCTCTCAGGCCAGTGGGCCAGTTTTTTTCTATTGCTTTTCAGAGAAGGCTGGCTACCTTTTTTTTTTTTTGCAGTATGCGGGCCTCTCACTGTTGTGGCCTCTCCCGTTGCGGAGCACAGGCTCCAGACGTGCAGGCCCAGCGACCATGGCTCACGGGCCCAGCCGCTCCGCGGCATGTGGGATCTTCCCGGACCGGGGCACGAACCCATGTCCCCTGCGTCGGTAGGCGGACTCTCAACCACTGTGCCACCAGGGAAGCCCTGGCTACCAATTTTATGTGGGGAGTTTAATTCCAGCTCTTTGCTGTGTACAGACTCAAGGCTTCATCTTGCATTCCTGCCCTAGTCTAAAACAGCAGCATTGAGTCATAAACTACCTTAAATAGTGCATTTCTCAGGGACTTCTTAGATTTGTTTGAACTAAATTGCGACCTAGTGACCAAGTCCTACATCATTCAATCCACAACAGTGTATCCCTGAATCAGATTATCCTCATGGACCACTGGTTTCAGCTCCTTCTTACTACTCTGACCTCTTTATTCATGATACGTCTCGTTCCTCCTTCTTGCTTCTGAGGTTGACTTTGAGTCTCACTTTGTTTTGTTTTACAGTTTGTCAATTTGTTAAAAAGTTTCCAGCATTTCTATATGTTTAAAACAGGAATAGGGATTTCCTACATCTGCTCAGTCTGCCATATTGACAAGAAATGTTCCCATCTTTTAGTTCCACTTTATCCTGTTACAGTAATCACTGTAAGAAAATGATCTCTTCTTTCGAGTGTTTGTGGCAAAGTGGACAGTGCCAGCCATGTTTCCTCATTTATTTTTTCCTGTCTAGGTTTTGGAGTGTCACAGACCAAAGCCATCATGACTCTTGTCTCTGGGATTCCAATGGGCCCACCTCGGCTTCCACTACAGAAAGCCTCCAGAGAGTTTACTGATAATGCAGAAGCTAAACTGAAAAGCCTAGATTTCCTTTCTTTCACTGATTTAAAGGATGGAAACTTGGAAGCTTGTAGCTAGTGCCACTCTATCAAATCAGGGTGTGTACGTTGAGATATAATCCACTTTGAATACTGCATTCATTTCTCAAAAACTTTTTAGATGAGTTTGAACTAAACTTTCCTAGCAAATGAAATCTTGCATCAATCAACAAGTATTTAAATACCTACTATGATCTTTTAAGAGTTTTAATTTGTGAAGGAGCAAAAACTCTAAAAGGAGTTATGAGCCCAAAGTCATTCAATATTTCACAGAATTTTGGTTGGAGAAGTTTTTGCATAAATGGATAATACGGAATCAAGAGGAAAATTGTAATTGATTAATTCCATCTGCCTTTGGGAGCTCCCGTTATCTTGATTTCTGGTTGTTAATCCTATTTTAAAGTTTTCTACTTTTAAACCACCATAGTGTACTTTCATTTTAATAAATATTCATTTGGAATCTAGGACAACTCTGAGCTATTGCATTTAGGCAGACATACTAACTTTAATGCCAAATTACAGTGTCACTCAACTATGCACAACTGTTAACAAACCAGTTCACTTGGCTGCGCAGTTTAACTCTAGAATATCTGCTTTCGGATTAATTGCGATGTCGCAGTTTTCCCCAAAAACATTGGGTTAGGTGAAGACTTGCTTCAGTTACTATAACTAAAGGGCCATTAGGGTGGTTTTCACATAACAAAGGAAAGGCCTTCCCCAAAGATGAATTCAAGTCTCTAATTGTTGCTATAGAGAACTTCTCAAAGTTTCAAAGAACCAAAGAGCTCTCTGCTCTGGGCACCACAAACTTCCCCTTTCCTCACTGAGAAGAAAGTGTCCCTCAACAGTGCCCTGAATTATTGGAAGTGAAAGCCAGCATCCCTTCTGCCGTGAGCCCAGGGGCTACTTACTGTTATTTCCCAGTCACATTTTCACACAGTCACTTTTCAGTGATAAGAGATTTAGGGAGGACCTAAAGATTTAACTTTAACTTTCTCTACACACCTTCTTTACTTTTTTCTTTCTCTGGACTATATAATTGGCTGCTCAGTCTCCTCTCTAACAAACCCTGGTACATGCCTTCCAGTAACAAAGTGTACTGATGGTCAATCCTTAGTGATTTTAAACTGGACTATCCAGTCTAATAACTACCTAAGAATTTATTTTGTTTCTTATCTAATTAAATTAGTCTACTCATTGGCAGAGGAAAAGTATTTGAAATTCATATCAGTTTACTCTATATTTTAATTTTTAAAAATTAAAAAGAAAATGTTTGCAAAATGAGAATTTGAAATGATCAGTGGATTTAATTATCTTTGCTACCCTTCTCTTTATATCTCCTCACTCCTTTTTTACCCAGGAATAACACACACTGTTTTCTCATATTTCTCTCACCTTTAGGAGTAAGGTATCTGAATTAGAAATTGAACCACAGGGCTTATGTGAGCTTATATTCTACCTCACTGAAACTTTTCTCTATAGCCGTTTATTTCCTGAAAGAAGAAAAGTGAGGTTTTTGTTAGTCTTTGGTTCTGAGGATGTCATATCCCTACTTAATGATACTAAAGCCAAATTAATTTTTCAGTGAAGATAAATATTGGATATCCACTAAGCAATGCACTCTGCTTTTCTTTTTTTGCTCTTCTGAAATTAGTGCTTGGAGAGCTTTTAACATGATTAATGAGATCCTGTGAACACAAAGATAGTTAAACAAAATGACCAAGGGCTGAGTTTAGCTCTATGTATTTTAACATCCAACTCCGTAGAAACAAGGGACTTCTCTGGTGGCTCAGCGTTTGGGACTCCGTGCTCCTAGTGTGGGGGGCCTGGGTTCAATCGCTGGTCTGGGAACTAGATCCCACATGCGTGCCGCAACTAAGGAGCCTGTGAGCCACAAATAAGGAGCTGGCCTGCTGCAACTAAGACCCAGTGCAACCAATCAGGGAAGCACAAAAGAGAAAACCATTCTACAATTTAATACATACAGTCATTAGTGGTTTTTTACAGTTTTCTTTTGAGGATAATCTACTGAATTTTTCTGCCAATGACATTTCACAGTGAAGTTGTCTTCAGGAGTAGATTTCCACAGAGAATCAAGAGTATAACAGTCCAATATATTTTACAGGTGATACCTGACAGTTTATGAGTAGCTGCAAATCATTTTTTCCCCATTTTTTTCCAAAGTCTTGGATGATGAACAGGAATCATGACTTTCACCACCACTATAGTGCTCATATAAAGTTTTAGCAGCTTTCAAAATGGAGTTAGGAGAATTCAGGCCAACAAGTTGGCCCAGAACATATTTCATTTCTTTAGTGGTTCCCTTAGCCATCTGGTTACCTGGATGAGTTTGAATCTGAATATATGGATGTGCCAGAAGCTCAGGAGTGGATACCCTCTGTTTAGGGTCCCTTATTAAACAACACTTTAACACATCTTGAAGAAGGTATAAATGGAAAATAGGGAAAGGTGTTTAGCAACATCACTGGGAAGCCTGTGCAGAGTGCACCTAAATGCAAGTCACATCACACTAATTTGTTTGTATTGGCCTTCTAGAGGAAGGAAAACCATTAGAAAACTTTTCAGGTTTAAAAAAAAAAAAAAGAGGGGTTTCCCTGGTGGCGCAGTGGTTGAGAGTCTGCCTGCCGATGCAGGGGACATGGGTTCGTGCCCTGGTCCGGCAAGATCCCGCATGCCATGGAGCGGCTGGGCCTGTGAGCCATGGCCGCTGAGCCTGCGCGTCCGGAGCCTGCGCTCCGCAGCGGGAGAGGCCACAACAGTGAGAGGCGGCCCGCATACCACAAAAAAAAAAAAAAAAGAAAGAAACGAATGAATGTTATACAGCAGTGGGTTGCTAATAATGCCTTTAAACAAAAGTAAAATTTTGGAATATTATGAATTTACTGTTATCTTTGAATTTAGTGTTTAATGTTAAAACTAAAGTAATGACGTGAAATATCTTATTTATCACAGTACTAAAAGCTGATTTTTAACATCTTTTCCAAAGTGGAAATCTGAGATTAGTTCATTGGAGATGGTTGGAAGGTCAAAGTGATTTCAGGGACTGGTTTTGTTACTGAGTCAACGGCACCTCTTAACCAGTGTTATCCATAAGATTCCAGTCCAAGGAGTAGTAGAGTTGGGTTCAATATAGTATGAAATAGCAAACAGTATAACATGGTTTTGTGGGAGGCAGGGTTGGCCTTATGCTTCTATGTCTGACCTCAGGCTGTATGGGTTCAAGTCCCAGCTCCACCACTTACTATCTGTGTGACTACAGCATTATTTTTTTAATATAAATTTATTTATTTTATTATTTTATTTCATTTACTTTTGGCTGAGTTGGGTCTTTGTTGCTGCTCGCGGGCTCTCTCTAGTTGTGTCGAGTGGAGGCTACTCTCCGTTGCGGTGCATGGGCTTCTCATTGCGGTGGCTGCTCTTGTTGTGGAGCACGGGCTCTAGGCGCACAGGCTCAGTAGTTGTGGCACACGGGCTCAGTAGTCGTGGCTCACAGGCTTAGTTGCTCCGCAGCACATGGGATCTTCCCGGACCAGGGCTCGAACCCGTGTTCCCTGCATTGGCAGGCGGATTCTTAACCACTGCGCCACCAGGGAAGTCCCTACAACATGTTATTTAACTTCTCAGCCATTCATTTATCTCATTGATAGCATGAGAATCATAATATCTATCTTCTGGGGTTATTATAAGGATTACACATATGAAGAAGGTCTTAGAATAGTGTCTGGCACATCTTAGGCACAGTGAAGTGTTAGTTATTGTTAGTTTTTATAGCTATCCAAGGCATTCGGTGTATGTTCTTTATACAACAGAGAGAAGCATTACATTGCTGCTAAAGCTTTTAACTCAATAGGTGCCAAAATAAAGTCAAAAATGATATGAAACCCAAGAATTGAAATTTGCGTTTATTATTACTGGAGTCCAGATCATAGTGCCACCCTCAGATTTTTTCGTAGGTTGGGAATTTCTGACTGTGCTTCTAACAGCAGAGGATGGGGAATGGAAAATATCTGTGGGTTCTTGAATGATCCATGTATCACTATTTGGAACAAACAAAATGAGAGAATGACTTTTGCTAAGTGATTTCAGAGGAACAAGCAGGTCAAAGAGGCATAGGTGAAACAAGTCATCATCATTGAAAGATTTGAAGTATTTATGTGTGTATGGGATAGGAAGGTATGTGACATGACTTTTTGTTTTAAAAATGTCACTCTTGAAGCAGTGTGATGAGTAGATTGGAAGACAGACTGGGAACAGGTAAACCGTTAGGTGGCCTATTGTGATAGGTAACCAGTGGTGGAGCCACTAAGGAAGTGGCAGCAGGGATGGAGGGGAGGGAATGGAACGAGGAATACTTAGAAAGAATCAACAGAACCTAGATATGGAAGATACAGTTGGCCCTCTGTATGCGCGGGTTCCACATCCAAGGATTCAACCAACTACAGAAGGAAAATATTAAAAAAAAAAAAAAAAAAAAATTCCAAAAGGTTCCAAAAAGCAAAACTTGAATATGCAACATACTGGTAACTATTTACATAACATTTACATTGTAGGTATTATAAGAAATCTAGAGATGATTTAAAGTATACAGAAGGATATCCTATAGGTTATACGCAAACACTATGCCATCTTATTTAAGGGACTTGAGCATCTATGTATTTTGGTGTCTGCAAGGGTCCTGGGACCAATCCCCTGTGGATACTGAGGGACAATTGTACTTGCATTTGTTCTTTATTTCATGTAACAAATCACCCCTAAACTTAGCAGCTTAAACCTGGAAACATTTATGAATTCACACAATTTCTGAGGGTTGGGAACGAGGAGCAGCTTAACTGGGTGGTTGTGGCACAGAGTTTGTCACAAGGTTGCAGTCAAGCTATCGGCTAGAGCTTTACTCATCTCAAGGTTCAGTTGGAGCTGGAGAATCTGCTTCTAGATTCACTTACCTGTAGTTGTGGGCAGGCCTCTGTTCCTTGCTGGCTCTTGGCCAGAGGCTTCAGTTTCTCACAACATTATGGCAGCTTTCTTCACCCAGAAAGGGAGATCTGAGAGAGATCTGTGCGCGCAAGAGAGATGGCACACAAGTGAGCCAGAGCTCAAAATAGAAGCCACAGTCTTTTAAAGCAATCTCAGAAGTAGCCTACCATCCCCTTCTGTATGCTATTAGTCAAAAAGGACAACCCTAGGACAATGTAGGGTGGGACTACACAGGGAATGAATTCCAGGAGGAGAGGGTCACTGTTGGCCATGTTGAAGGTTGCCTACCACAATAATAAAAGAATCAGAATTGACACCCAGGAGTCAAAGCCTGTGGGACATCATGTAGAGAGGCCCACCAAGCGTTTATATATATTGATCTGAAGTTCAAAAAGTTTGGATAGGAGATAGAGGTTTAGAGGGTATCAACACATAGATGGTGGTTGAAACCATGGGAAGAATAAGATTGTCCAGGCAGAGCATATATAGAGTGCTAAGAACAGAACCTGGGCATGACTGGCATTTGGTGTGCTTATAGAGGAAGTTGCCTAGGAGTCTGAGATGGACTGATCGGAGACGAGAGCAGAGCTGTGCTCGGAGGAACTCCAAAGTCCTCAAATGTGAGGGGGGGTGATGCTCAGAGGAGATTTGCTTCAGGAGTCTTACCCTTAGAGGAGAATGCAAAGCTCAGAGGAAAATGGGCAGCTGGCAAATGTCACCAGCCCCAAAGGACCAGGGTCTCCCAGCCACCGCTGAAGTCCTCTTTGAAGTGTGGAAAGCCCTGGAACCTCAGCAGTTGGGTACTATGTAGGTTCCATTCCCAACCACCTTGTTGCTCAGGACACAGACTCTAGGGCAGCTCAGAAGCAGCACAACTCACCATCGACTTCCCAAGCTGCAGGGCAGGAGGCTGGAGCTGGAAGACCAGCATCCACCCCACCCGTGGCTCAAGGGAAGGGAAGACTAAACCCAGAGCAGCTGAAGGACCTGCCCAGACCAAGGCCAGTGGTGAGCTGGTATATGGTTAACAACTGACTCTGGCAGAGGATGCCGGGGAAAGGGCCCAGACTTGTAGCATTTGCCTATTTCTATGGTTAGATATTCCCACCATGGAATGAGGATCAAGATGGCAGAGTAAGAGGATGTGGAGCTTACCTTCCCCTACAAATACATCAAAAACACATCTACATGTGGAACAAGTCTCACAGAAAACTAACCGGAAACTGGCAGAAGAACTCCTGTGCAACTAAGGCTGCAAGAAAGATTCCCATGTAATCAGGTAGTGTTACCGAGTCCAAGCTCGCTCTGCTTGTCGCATGACATGGCAATAAATCGGGAGATGAGGTGCTGAGGCAAGGAATACGACTTTATTGGGACGGACGGCAGACCGAGAAGATGGCAGACTAGTGTCTCCAAAAAACCGTCTTATCGGGGTCTGGATGCCAGTTTCTTTTATAGAGCAGAGAGGGGGAGGAGGTGAGGAAGTAAAGTAAAAAGGCCATAGGTTTTGCAAATATCTCCTGGAATGGCCAGCCTCGGGGAGGGGATGCATTAATTTCTTCTTTCTAGCAGCCATTCACAGGCGGACAGGGTCCGGCTGTTTCCCTGAACAAAGGCACTTTGGTTTAACATTCAGGCAGAGGGGGGCAGGGTTCCCTGAGGCAGGCCATTATGTATAGACAGTATCCTTTAGTGAACAAAAGCAACAAAAAGCAAAGGTTAAAGTAAAGAAGCAGATCCAACATGGAGTCAGTTGGCTCTTCCCTGTTACAGTAGGATGGGAAGAAAGGCATCGGGTGGGGACCTGTGACTTTGGGAGGGGACTAAGGAAAAGGGAGATCGCACAGGTGGACACTAGCCCTTGAGGAGTGATCAGGTCGAGCCACACACTGGGCATTCGAGTCCTGGGGTCCTACGCAGAAGGATAAGCCCCTTTGGCTCCTTGGAGGACCACAGGGACAGATAAAAAGGCTGGAGGAGCCTAGACTCCACTCGTGAGGAGTGCACAGGTGCTGGTTTGCCATCAGACACGGTGGAGAGAGGTCTGCCCTAGCGGCTGCCTCATTGCTATGTTCCCCAGTCTGAGCTAAGAGAACACCCTGGCCCCACTTATTCCACACCACAGCTTGGCAGTGGACCTAGGGCAGCCAGGACCTGGGAAAAGACTTGATCTAGGGATGCATAGGTAACTCAGGGGCCTGGGGTGTGGTCCAGGAGGGGCAGCAGTGGCCATTGTTGGCACTCACTCAAACAGCACCACAGAAGCAGTCCAGACTTCTCATGGAAGCCCAGCCACTTAAACCACTATGACCCTCAGTCCCAGCCTGGCGAATGTGCTGGCCCCAACCACTCCATACCGTAACTTTGCATTAGATGTGGGATGGCCACAACTGGGGAAAAGACATGACTTTGGGCTGCTTCTGAGCAGAGCTGTAGATGCCTACAAAGGCAGCACGTTGAATATCTGTAAGCACATGAGCCCCATTTACTTCACCACTCCCCTCCGTTGAGGCAAAGGCTTCAGTGCAGGGAGGAGTAAAAACATACACTTAAAGAGAACAAAGCCAGCCTGAGTCCGACCCTCAGGGCTTCCGCTCCAGCAACTCGGAGCAGACCCCACCCCTGACAGTGTAGTGACAGCCACTGAACAGAGAGGAAGTCCCACCTCACACCGTGCACAGGCTCTAGCTCCTCCAGCAGCAGTCACACCCCCTATCAAGGTGATAGTGGCCAGCACACCCTGAGAAAAGATGTGGCTGGTGTCCACATGAAATCCAGTCCTCACACCAGAGACACTGGACAAACAGTCTACATAGGGATGCTCCCACATAAAAACACCTATTCAAGACTACAACAGTTAACTGTTTTCACCTAAATTCATAAAGACAGAGAAAGTTAAGTAAAATGAAAAGATGGAGGAACTACTCTCAATTGAAAGAGCAAGAGAAAACCCCAGAAAAAATAATGAAACATATAACCAGTCTACCAGACAATGAATTCAAAAAGTTGGTAATAAAAATGCTGTGTTCATTATCTGCTACATAACACTTGCAATTCACTTATGCTAGTTGGGTTTCACTTATCATAAAAAAAAAACCTGCTGCTTTAAGCACCCTGGAAGGGGACAAAGAAACAAAAGATTAACGTGTTTCCCCGAATGATTTTGTTCCTATTTGAAGAGAGCAAACACATGGAGAAAATAAAAGAATGAGTAATGCTCAAGAATGCTGTGTTATTCTGTTCATAGGAGCAACAGAGTTTTAAAGGGATTAATCACAGTAAGCTAGAAGAGTTGGGAAAAAACGTGGTGAAATATAAGGATGATAGGTATGATGGAGCCAGATAATTGATTAGTCTGGATTCTGTGGAACAACCCCAGGTAAAATATTTTGTATTGTTGCCTCCGTGGGAAGCACTAGAGTTCAAAAACATAGCAGTGACTACTACAATAGTTAAGAATCCAAATTATTCCAAAGACTCTGAAGACAAGAGGCTATCCAATGTGAGCAAAATCAACCTTGCAGTTTTTGTCTATTCATTAAACTAGTTTTTACTGAGTACTGGATGTACTAAGCACTGCAGCGAGCTAGCCAGGCAGGGTTCCTGCCTTCACTGAGCTTATGTCTTTCAGGAGACGTTCACGTTAAAGTATCTGACTCACTACACCACCATCTACTGAACACCAATTGTGTGCCACATACACATGGTAAGCTCCCTTCACATGCCATCCTGTTTAATTGCCTCAGCAACCCTATAAAGTTAGCACCTGAGATTTCCAGTTCTGTCTTCGAAGGGCACCTCGTCTACCACAGGTCCCTATGACAGAAGCTGCAAAACATTTTGCTGCATTAAAATGCTACAGGTCCCCAACTCGCAAAAAACTTTCAAAAGTAGGTATTGCACTACAGTAGGAAGCAGGGCTGGGGCGCCCGGGGCCAGGCGCAGCGGATCTCCCAGGCGACGAGACTCTAACCGCCGCTAGGTAGCTGCAGCCCCGCCCCTCCCTCTGGGCGCCCTTTGTCCCAAGCTCGCTTTCTGCGCATGCTTAGCGCACTGACCCCGCCCTCCTTGGCGCCGCGATCGGAGCCATTTTGCTGTCGCTGCTGCCTCAGAGTCGGTGCGAGTGGCTTTGCGTTCGCTGTGTGTCCGTCGCTAAGGCCGAAGCCACGGACGGTCCTAAGAGGGCTGTGCTCTCGGGTACCAGGAAGCGGACGCCGGTAAGGGAAAGACGTCCTTGTCACCCGTTGGGCCCCGCGTGGGCCCCGCGGCTCTGCCGCCGGGCTTTGTTGCCAGGCGCGGGCGGCGGGGGCGGGGAGGGGGAGGGGGAGCCGCCCCGCTGGGTTCCCGGATTGCGCGTTGCCGCGCTTTCGCTGTTAGAGGCCGCGAGGTGGCCCCGGTTCTCCGCGCAGCTGGTCACGGTCCCGTCTCCGGAGCGGCCAGACCCAACTTCCTCCTCCGCCTTGCGGCGGTGGCGCTGTCGCCGTCGCCACAGAGTGAAAGGGGGTGAATCGTCTGAGGGTGAGCCCGTCGAGGCGCCACCCATGCCTAGGGCCCATGCTACAAATACTGGGTGCTGTCCTGCGGGTGCTGTGGACAGAGTAAACAGGTTAGGCACAGTCCTTGCCCTTCCCTCCCAGAGGTTGGGGTCGTGGCGCGGCGGTGGCAGTAGGGAAACAAATGTCTGCAGGTTTCGGTAAAAAGATCATGAGGAAATTAGTGTAAAGGGAGGGAGCTACTTTAGATAGGGTGGCAAGGGCAGGCTTTTCGGAAGAGGTCGACCTCTGAGCCGATATCTCGGCCATCGGGCGGAGAATGCGTCAGCTATGAAGATGCGGAGGAAAAGCAGAACTGCAGAGGCAGAAGGGATTAGTTAGTGTTTACTGGCAGGGATTGGAAAGAAACTGAAAGAAGGCCGTGTGACTGGAGTGGTGAGAATTTAAGGGAAGAATGGATTTAGGGGTAGCCAGAGTGGGAATGGGAATCATTTAGGACGTTCTTGCCGTACTCCAGGTGGGCAGTAGTGGCAGCAGGGAGAAGGGAGAGAAGCGAATGGATTGGAGACATGTTTTGGAGGCAGAAGTGCGCAGTAAATCAGTAGTAGATCAGGACTACCTGGCTTGGAATTCTGGGTCCCCCACTTAGGAGCTCTGTCTCCCGGGGCAGGTTATTCTTTGGCTCAGTTTACTCACCTGTAAAAAGGGAATAATAGTAATGTTTATCTATACAGTGTTGTTAGGGTTAAGTAAAATAGTTCACATAGGTGCTCCTTTAAGGATACCGACTGGCACATAATAAGGGCTCTACAAGGGATAGCTATGGAGGATCTTGAGGGACTGGGAAGTTCCCAAATGGTGATGTGAGTAACTTGGTGGATGGCGGTGCCATTTAGGGAGATGGGAACACTGGGATTGGCGGGAAGAGGAACAGGTTTGGGAGGAAATTTAAAATTCTGTTTGAGATCCCAAGTTAGCATTCAGATGGGTCCGTTAGTGCTGCAGTTGGATGAGCTTCATTTTGGAGCTTAAAGAGAAAAGACTGAACTTTCAATATATATTTGGGCATCATTAGCATATAGTTGATATTTAATATTATGGAGTTAGTTGAGACTACCGAGGGAGGAAGGAATTTGATAGTGTAGTCCTTCATATTTCATGCTACTCATTCACGCTGAGGGCTTGTTTTTTAATTATTCATGGTTGGAATTTGTAGATAGACATCATCAGCGTTCCACAGCTTTTCATTAATAGAATGTCCCCCGGGTTAACCTATGACTACAGAATAAATTTTTTATACTAGGGTCAGGTTGGATGACACAAGGCTTAGGTGCTAATAAAATGCACTAAACATTAACAGAAGACAGACAATGCTATCAGTGGGGTTTCTTCTCACATCACAGCAAACTAAATTCGTAGCATGTTTTCTCTGGTTCTTAATTTACTCTCAGATACCTTGCTTGTAACTCAGACTCAGATTTTAGACTCAGGCTCCATATCTTTTGCTATCTTATAATCTGGAGTAGAGGGAGAATGCCAACAAGTATGGTATGTTGCACTTCAAGAAGACATAATCTCAAATTTTAATGAATAACAAGGCCTAAAGGAGAGATTTGGCACGGAATGTTTAAGTTCATTGGAACTTAAGTTCATTGAAACATTAAGTTTCCAGTTTAAGTGCTGTATTTGGATTTACTAACATAATATATTGCCTACAACTTTGAGAGCAGTCTGTTACGAGACATAATCAAAATGAGGATAAACTATTGGATTTATATACAAAATGATTGATGACCATTTCTTAATATAGTAGTTTGGGTTTGAATTTAGACCTCCACAGTGGATAACTTAGAAAAGTTACTAAAACTTTCTATGCCCTAGTTTCTTCCTCTGTCAAAAGATGATATAGTAGGATCTCCTGTGTATAATGTTATCTACCATTGTTGTAAGGATTAAATTAGTTAAAACACATAAAGTGCCTCTTGTAAAAAGTAGGATGTTACATAAAATGTCTTTCAAGAAAAGATAAAAACCACTTGTAGTTACCTGAAGATAACGCTTGGGGGGATATGTCTTTTCCAGTCTTGATTTACCTATGCATACTTTTTGTGTAGTTCAGATCATACTTTAGTATTCTGCTTTTTCTTATAACATGTCATAGACTTTCCAATTATGTCATTAAAATTTCTTCATAGGCAGTGTTAATAGCAGCATGATAGAATACCCTGTACTTAACCTAGATTTTCAGTAAATTCCAGGTTGGTAATTTCCAGTGTTTGTTCTTATAAATAATGCTGTTTTTAACTAACTTGTTTCTTAGGTCTAAAGAAGACACTTGAATCATGGGTGATGTTAAAAATTTTCTGTATGCCTGGTGTGGCAAAAGGAAGATGACCCCAACCTATGAAATTAGAGCAGTGGGGAACAAAAACAGGCAGAAATTCATGTGTGAGGTACTAAAAAAATACAGTTTACATTTATGTGACTTTTGAGGCTTATTTTATTATTAAAAAAACAATGTTTTCTGTTTGAAAATGTTAATGTGTTGTACGTTGGGAAATCTTCTTTACTGTGACTTGCCTGTTATGTCTACTTCATTATGAATCATTTTCAAGTGAGCATTACTGTTTTTGGGGGGTTTTTGTGGCTGCACCGTGCAGTTTGTGGGATCTTAGTTCCCCGACCAGGGATTAAACCTGGGCCCCCTGGCAGTGATAGAGTCCTAACCACTGGACCTCCAGAGAATTCCCTGAGCATTACTTTTAAAACAATCTGATAGGTAAATTATTCTAATTAGAACGTGAATCTTCCACAACTTCCACAGTACCGTAGTGCAGATTAGAAAAGTTGGACCAACTGTTTGTAGTTTTACTAGTTCCAGTAGAAAGTATATCAATTCTTTTTTTTTTTTGAATTTTATTTTATTTATTTTTTTTATACAGCAAGTTCTTATTAGTTATCCATTTTATACACGTCAGTGTATACATGTCAATCCCAATCTCCCAATTCATCCCACCACCACCACGCCCCTCCCCACTTTCCCCCCTTGGTGTCCATACGTTTGTTCTCTACATCTGAGTCTCTGTTTCTGCCCGGCACACCAGTTCATCTGTACCATTTTTCTAGGTTCTGAATGTATGTGTTAATATGTGATATTTGTTTTTCTCTTTCTGACTTACTTCACTCTGTATCAGTCTCTAGGTCCATCCACGTCTCTACAAATGACCCAATTTCATTCCTTTTTATGGCTGAGTAACATTCCATTGTATATATGTACCACATCTTCTTTATCCATTCGTCTGTCAGTGGGCATTTAGGTTGCTTCCATGGAAAGTAGATCAATTCTTGATTGCTTCAAGTCAGAGTACTTTAAAATAAATACAAGTAGAGAGTTTGTTCTTGGGTCTTATAAAGTCAGATTTTAATGTGGAACATTCTGTTACATGAGACGAGATTGGGCGCATTCAGGGTGGTAATGGCCATAAACTGGAACATTCTGTTATGTGAGAAGAGAATATCTGAGCCACATAAGTTAGCATTCTTGTTTTTGGATTACTTTATTACTAGACAACACGAATTAAGCTTTTTTTAATAAGACAACTGGTGAATTCTCTTAAGTGTGTTATTTTCAGTGTGTTTATAGGGTATATTTCCAACAGTTAACTGTAGTCTCTTAATGGACTAGTGAATTATGAATTTTTTAAATATCAGAATTACGCAGGTCAGTCTCTCAAGGTATTTTTTTCTTGACTGTTAAAGGTTCGAGTGGAAGGATATAATTACACTGGCATGGGTAATTCCACCAATAAAAAGGACGCACAGAGCAATGCTGCCAGAGACTTTGTTAACTATTTGGTTCGAATAAATGAAGTAAAGAGTGAAGAAGTCCCAGCTATTGGGGTAAGTATGGCCGAACACTTGAGACATATGTTATAAGGTTATGCTAATGCAGTATGTATGGAGGCCCAGGGTGATAATTTTTCAATGTTGTTTTCAAATAGTATATTAATGTGTTCCAGAGTGAACCTTGGCATTTTGTTTTCTCAGAGAACTAGGATGATTTCCTGAAGATTTGGATTTTATTCTCATTATGTACCTGACTAGTGGGCTTGGGAGATCCCTTTAATTTATATGTCTTAAGGTTTTATATATTTCATTCATTCAAAACTGATTTTTCAGAGCCTGTTGTATTCTGTGTACTTACAAAGATAAAATTTTAAACAATATAAAAATCAGTGACTTTTTTTTAATATTTATTAATTGGCTGTGCGGGTCTTAGTTGCAGCACGTGGGATCTTTAGTTGCAACATGCAGGATCCTTAGTTGGGCATGCAGGATCTAGTTCCCTGACCAGAGATCGAACCCGGGCCCCCTGCATTGGGATCTTGGAGTCTTAACCACTGGACCACCAGGGAAGTCCCAAAGTCAGTAACATTTTAAGATACGTTTCCTCCCATTGACATTCCCTTAGATAGTAGAGACAAAATAGTATTTGGTGCAATGGAATATCATTCTTGTGTTTTTGATACCATGATCATTTTAATTATATTGGGAGTATGCAGCAAAAACCCCTTTCTAGTACTGTTTTTTTTTTGTTTGTTTGTTTGTTTTGCGGTACGCGGGCCTCTCACTGTTGTGGCCAGCCTCTCCCGTTGTGTAGCACAGGCTCCGGACACGCAGGCTCAGTGGCCATGGCTCACGGGCCTAGCCGCTCCGCGGCATGTGGGATCTTCCTGGACCGGGGCATGAACCTGCATCCCCTGCATCGGCAGGCGGACTGTCAACCACTGTGCCACCAGGGAAGCCCATCTAGTACTGTTTTTAAGAAATAAAGTTTGTCATTTAATTAAAAAATGAAAACTTGAATTTTCACAAAAATTCAGGTATTGTTGATATTATAAAAAGATTCACATTATGATTTAAGTAGATGCCTTAGGTAGTACATGAAAGATCCAGTTTTTATAAAACCTTTAGGAGTAATTATCAATTTTAACACTTTTCACTGAGTTTTTGTACTCTGACTTGCTTATAAAGGTAAAAATACATGGTTTTTTTCCTTCCATTGCTTTTACCCAGAAATTGAGTCTTACTTTCTAGTCTACTGTACCACTAGATAATTATAGGATTTTTAATTAGATTGGTTGAGCCATCTGTAAAATGAAGGGGTTGGACAAGATGACCTTGAAGACTCTTTCTGGCTATGAAAAGAATGTTGCAAATATCTTTCAAATGTTTGAAGCCATTGGCCTTTGCTCCATCTGTTATGACCTATTCTGTTTCTTTTAGCCTCTTCCTTCCTCTTGTAACGTTCTGCCTGTGACAAATTTTCTTTAATTCTTTTATGTAAAAATATTTTTATTTTACCTTCTTTCTTGAATATTTTCACTGGATATACAATTCCTGAGGTGCCAGTTTTCTTTTCTTTCAGCACTTTAAAGATAACGTTCTGTTGTTGTCTGATGAGAAGTCAGCAGTAATCAAATCATTTCCCCCTATATGTAATGTTTTCTTTGGTTGCTTTCATTTTTTTATCTTAGTTTCTAGCAGTTTCACTGTGATATAACTAGGCATGGTTTTCTTTGTACTTATCCTGTTTGGGGTTTGCTGAAATTCTTGAATCTGTAAATTTATGTCTTTCACCCAATTTGGGAAGCTTTGGGCTATTATTTAAAAAAATTTTTTTTGTCTTCTTTTTCTGGGACTCTTATGTTAACGTGTATGTTAAACTTCCGCTATTATCCCAAAGTTTCTGGAGGCTCTTTTCTTTTTCTCCTTTCTCTCTACTCTTCAGATTAGATGATTTCATATATGTGTGTGTGTGTGTGTGTGTATGTTCAGTATGTGTTGAAGAAATCAGTGTATTCAGGTTCACTGATTGCTTTCTCAGTTCCATTTTGCTGTTAAGTCCAACAGTGATTTTTTTTTTCCAGATATTTTTTTCATTTCTAGAATTATCACCTTTTTTTTTTAACAGATTTCATTTTTCTGGTAGCATTTCTTACCTTTTCATTCATTATAAGCATATGTTCATAATATGACTGTGAATTTCCTTTATGTCATTGACCATAGTTATAATAGCTGCTTTAAAATCCTTGACTGCTAATTCTAACATCAGGCCATCTCAGCTTGGGCTCTGTTGATTGTGCTTTCTCTTGAGATTTCTCCTCTTTGTATGTCAAGTAATTTTGGATTATATCCTGGGCATTGTGAATATTATGCTGTGGAGACTCTAAATAATGTTATTCCTCCAAAGAGTATTTATTTTGTTATTGTGTTGTTAAGCAATTAGTCTAGTTGGACTCAAACTGCAAACACTATCTTTTGAGTGATGGCTCAAATCTCACTTCAGTTTTCTGATCCTACGCTAGGAGGCTTGGAGTCTTTCCTGTATATATGTAGTTCAGGGGTTAGCCAGAGATTTCGGGAGAGTTTATACACAGAATTTGAGATTGCTCCTTTCCTTTCCAGGATTCCTTTCCCACTTTTTAGCAGCTTTGGTTTCCCCAAATTCTTATCCTCTGATATGTCAGACCAGGAAGACTGGGTTTTCTGTTGAGTTTTAGCTGCCTCGCATGGTCTTCCCTAGAGCTAAAAGGCATAATAAACAGGAATTATACCCTTGCTATTTCTTGCTTTCTCATTTCAAGTTCCTTCCAGAATCTGCCAGCTTTTGTTTACTTTTTAGTGCCTGTGTATAGTCGAGGGGGTTTTAAGGGTGTTTTAGTTCTTGTTTTTATTTTCCTAGAGCTCATGTTATCTACAGGAGTCAGTCTAGTAGGAGCTTACTTAGTCATACCATGAACAATATCCTACTTTCAGTTTTTTCTTGTTAGCATTTTAACACATTCAGATTTTTCCCTTTAAATGCTCCGAATATGCATTTTCTGCTTTCTCCCTCACTTCTTCCAGCTACACTGGCCGCCTTGCAGTTCCTCAAATATGCTGGCATCTTTTCCACCTCAAGACTTTTGTACTTGACTTTTCTTTCCGCCTGTAGTGTTCTTCCCCAGCCATCCTGTTTAAAATTGCAAATCTGCTGTTACCCTGGTACTTCTTATTTCCTTTCACTGTTGCATTTTTCTTCATAGCACTTACTAACTTCTAGCCCGCTGCTTCTCAACTGGAAGTCATCTTGTCCCACAGGGATGTTTGGCAATTTGTGGAGACATTTTTGTTGTTACAACTGGAAGGGAGTGGTGGTGACACTGACATCTAGTAGGTAGAGGCCAGGGGTGCTGCCAAATATCCTACAATGCACAGGAGAGCATCCTACAACAAAGAATTATCCAGCCCAAAATGTCAGTTATACTGAGATTGAAAAAGCCACTTCTAACCTAATCTTTCCCCCTAGATCCTCATATTAGAATTAAATTCATGTGAGCAGAGGATTTTTTTTGTCTGTTTTTAGTTCATTGCTGTGTCTCTAGCATCTAGAATAGTTCCTGGCCCATATAGCAGGCATTTAATATTTTTTGGTTAGATGAATGAATGAATGATGAATGGATGAATTTGGAAAAATATTATATCACAAGCCAGTCTTTACTTTTAGATACCATCTTTATTTCACCTCCCCATCCCTGCCAAACCCTGTTTGTGTCACTTCACTTGCCTTTTCACTCAACAGAATGCACTTGCCAAAAATGATCTGTTTCTAAACGCAAAGGCTACTTAAATTTTTTTTTTTTTTTTTTGCGGTACGCGGGCCTCTCACTGTTGTGGCCTCTCCCGTTGCGGAGCGCAGGCTCAGCGGCCATGGCTCACGGGCCTAGCTGCTCCACGGCATGTGGGATCTTCCCGGACCGGGGCATGAACCTGTGTCCCCTGCATCGGCAGGCGGACTCTGAACCACTGCGCCACCAGGGAAGCCCTACTTAAATTTTTTATTGTGGAAAATGTCAAATGTGTATCAAAGCAAGTATAGGAATGATATGAACCCCTATGTTCCCATAATCCAGTTGCAACCCTTTTCAGCATGGCCAGTCATGATTCATCTCTATAATCTCTATCTATATTCTTCCTTCTGGATTATTTTGTAGCAAATCCCAGACATCCTGTGATTCATCTGTTACTGTTTCAGTTTGTATCCCTAAAAGATAATCCTTTTAAAAACAGCAATTCCGGGCTTCCCTGGTGGCGCAGTGGTTGAGAGTCCGCCTGCCGATGCAGGGGACACGGGTTCGTGCCCCGGTCCGGGAAGATCCCACATGCCGCGGAGCGGCTGGGCCTGTGAACCATGGCCGCTGGGCCTGCGCGTCTGGAGCCTGTGCTCCGCAAGGGGAGAGGCCACAACAGTGAGAAGCCCGCGTGACGCAAAAAAAAAAAAAAAAAAAAATAGCAATTCCATTATCAAACCTAAAAAAAAAAAATTTGAAGAATAGTTTCTTAATATTCCCAAATACCCTCAGTATTCAGATTTTCCTATTGTTTCATAAATCTATTTTTAATAGGTTATTTAAATCATGCTCCAAATGATGTCCATATACTACAGTTGATTGATATCTAGTCTTTTAATCATTAGATTCTCTCTCCCTCTTCCTTTGTCTCTAATTTTTCTTTGGAATTTGTTGTTGAAGAAAGCATGTTACTTATTCTTTAGTTTCCCACAGTTTAGATTTTGCAGCTATATCCTTCTGGTATCATAAAACATGTTTCTCTGTTCCTCTATTTCCCATATTTGGTGGTTAGATTAGAGACTTGATCAGATTCAGGTTTGATTGGGGTAGAGGATAACAAGAAACCGCCTTAAAAAAACCAAAAACAGGGCCTCCCTGGTGGCGCAGTGGTTGAGAGTCCGCCTGCCGATGCAGGGGATACGGGTTCGTGCCCCGGTCTGGGAGGATCCCATATGCCGCGGAGCGGCTGGGCCCGTGAGCCATGGCCGCTGGGCCTGCGCATCCGGAGCCTGTGCTCCGCAACGGGAGAGGCCACAACAGTGAGAGGCCCGCATACCGCAAAAAAAAAAAAACCAAAAACAGAACCTCTCCTTATCAATAATTTAGTCACTCTGAGGTATAATTTATACAGAAAAAGCAAGATAAATGTTTTGATTCTTTCCCTTTAACAATTAAAAGAAATAAGTTTGTCCCTAGCATCTTCCAAAGGTTACCAGCTAGGTTTTTTCCCAAAATTATTATGAACTCATTGATGCAAATATATAACATATTTTAATCCATTATTTTTATTGTTGATGTTTACTTATTTATTTAAGAAGATGTTTATTAATTAATTTATTTATTTTTGCTGTGTTGGGTCTTCGTTTCTGTGCGAGGGCTTTCGCTAGTTGTGGCAAGCAGGGGCCACTCTTCATCGCGGTGCGCGGGCCTCTCACTATCGCAGCCTCTCTTGTTGCGGAGCACAGTCTCCAGACGCGCAGGCTCAGTAGTTGTGGCTCACGGGCCTAGTTGCTCCGCGGCATGTGGGATCCTCCCAGACCAGGGCTCGAACCCATGTCCCCTGCATTAGCAGTCAGATTCTCAACCACTGTGCCACCAGGGAAGCCCATGTTGATGTTTATTTTTTTGTTTTGTTTTGTTTTGTTTTGTTTTTGCGGTACGTGGACCTCTCACTGTTGTGGCCTCTCCCGTTGCGGAGCACAGGCTCCGGACGCGCAGGCTCAGCGGCCATGGCTCACGGGCCTAGCCGCTCCGAGGCATGTGGGGTCTTCCCGGACCAGGGCACGAACCCGTGTCCCCTGCTTCGGCAGGCGGACTCTCAACCACTGTGCCACCAGGGAAGCCCTTGATATTTATTTTAAGTTGTCCCATTTTGGACCAGTAGGACCCTCTTCACATTGATTTCTGAGTTCATTTAACCTTAGTCTTTGATCACTTTCATGCTTTGTGACATACTATATGTTTGGCTCAACTTGAATTTTCCTATCTCAGATCTGGAATCAGCCATTTCTTAAGATCCCTGGTTCTTTTCACTGGGGGTTGATTTTTAGAGGCCACAAACTGAGTGCCAGAAGTTACTACTAAATTGGTCATTGTTTTAGCTTTTTTAGTGTACACGGCTTGGGAAAAATTTTTCCAAGACAAGGTATTTTTGAGTTCAACCTGATGCTTCCAGTTTAAATTCAGAATTGCAGAGCTTTTGCTTAACTTCAGTGTACATCTGTATGTCCATTTTCCCCCAGTCCAAAAACCATGGTTCCTTGCAGTTCCCCAACATAATTACTCTGTTGCTTTATTCAATATACATGTACAACAGTCTCCACTGTAAATTCCACTGCTACCACCAATAATACGATTACTGAAAAGTTTAACATTTTTTGCAGTTCTTTTCATATTTAGGGTGTATCCTACTATAGACATACAAATTACTGCACTTTAAAGTTTGAAATCCTGTTTGTGATCATACTGTCATCTCTATACTCAGGTTCATCTGTTTCATTTTGCTTTTGATTTTTAGGGATCACGTTTTTAAAATTGGAGAACTGAATTAAATAGTTACATAGTTTTGATGTTAAATTAACAAAAGAAGTATATTTAGGAAAGTCTGGTTTCTGTTCCTGCCTCCTCCATCCTTTTTCCTGTCTTCCAGTTTTTTGTTTTTGTTTTTGGTCAACCTTTTTCTAACTATAAGCAAAAAAAAAATGTATATATATTAATAACTCTTTCTTAAATTAACACTATCTTATTGTGTACACTTTTCTTTTTCTTTACCTACCTGTTTTTCACTTCCATAGTACCACAGTTTATTCAACTAGCCTCTATTGATGGAATTTTGTACTATCTTTTTACTGTTACTTATAATGCTGACATGAATAGCCTATGTATTATGCATATGTATGCATATGAATTTTTGTATTTTTTCTCATCTGTCTGTGGGAGAGATTCCTTGAAATGGAATTGCTGGGTCAAAGGATATATACCCATGTGATTTTGCAAGCTATTACAGTTTTCTCTCCCCATAGGATAGGAATTGTATTATTTTGCAGTTTTCACCATTTCAGTCATTTCCAGTGGTTCTCAACAGGGGCAGCTTCCCCCCACCAGGGTGGGGTGTCATTGGCAATATATAGATAACATTTTTGACCAAGGGGGCAGGGGTGGGCTGCTACTGGCATCTAGTGGGTAGAGGCCAGGGACAGTCCCCCACAACAAAGAATTAACTGTCCAAAATGTCAGTAGTGTCAGGGTAGAAAAACCTCAGTCTACCAGCTCACCACTGCTCTATTTTTGTCAGTCTGTGGTAGATATCTCAGTATACCTTTAATTTGCCTTTTATTTTGAGTGAAGTTGAAGATCTTTTGGCATTTAAGGGCCATTTGCATTTCTTTTTCAATGAAGTTGTTCATATAGTTTACTCATTTTTCTGTTGTATTTTAAGTTATTTGCATATTAGCAATAGTAATCCTTTATCTGTGATATGTTACAAATATTTTTTTTTCCAGTTTGTCCTTTATATCTTTGTTTTTGCGTGTGGCATTTTCTGCCATACTAAAAAAGATGTTCTTAATGTAAACTGAATACTCCCCCACCCCTCCCTTTTTTTACCTAATCGGTGTTCAGCTTTATTTTTCACATCCTCCGTCTCAACACACTCTTCCTTTGTCTTCTCTGTTACCCAGTCTTCGTGATTTTCTTCCTGTCTCTCCGACTGCTCCTTAATTTTGTGTTCTATCATTCCCTCACTTAGTAGGGTATAGTCCTGTACCCTTAAGTATTCCATACCATAGTTATCCCATCCTTTGTTCATACTACTGTAAGCTTTGCATTCTATCAGGTGTTGGTACTTGAATCTTTTTTGTAATGAATGCATCAATCCTTAACTTTTACTTAGACTAAACCATAATTAATCTTTTGATATCACTTGACATGGAGCTGTATATTTCTTCATCTTGAACAAAACCATTCACCTCAATAGATCAACTTTAAACAAACAGGCATTCCCCAAAAAAGTGACTGCAGTGAGAATTTATGAAACTTCCCTGTACAACTTGTCTCTTTTCCTAAACTTGAATTTTTAAATTATGTACAGTGAACAGTTTTTCTGGCCTTGCTTCCTTCTATTAGATGAAAATCTTTTGGGGTTTGATGGGGATTTTGTTTGATTTATTCATAGGAACAGTATGCCCTCTGAAATAACCTATTTTGTCACCTGTGTTGGGCGGGGGGTCGGTCACATCAATCTGTAGGTGAGTCTATGTTGAATACTGTGTTGAATTCTTAATGTAATATTGCAAGATTATCAGAATGCTTGAACCATTGTACATTTCACTGTATCACCTATATCAACAGATTTAGTAGTTTTGGTAGTCTTTTTAAAAATTATTTAATTTAAGAGAAAAAAATGATAGTGTTTTAATTTGTGTTTCTTTCGTTATTAATAAGTAGACCATTTGTTCTAAATGTTAATTATTTCTAACTTCTTTGAATTGTCTATTTGCTTATCTGTTGGTAGTTCATGTTTTACTATTAGTTTTAGAATTAAAAAAATAACATTTTTTACAGTGTTTAATACATGTTCATTGCAGAAATTTTAGAAAACATAAAGATTATAAAAAAAGACAACATAAATTATAGTATTGCCAGTGTCGCTAAAATCTGTATTTTTATTTAGATATTTAAATGTGTATTTTAACATGATAGAATACAAATTGCGTATACTATTTTATAACCTCGTTTTTTCGCTTATCTTAATATAATAAACATTTTCTCATGTCATTAAACCTTCCTTAGGGCAGAGCCAAGTTTATGCATGATGACACGCCTTTTAATACCCTTTTCTGCATCTTAATCTTAATAGATCAGTAAATGTAAAAAAGGAAATCCCTCCTGTCTTAGTGCTGCTATAACAAAGTACCATAGACTGAGTGGCTTACTTATCACACTTACATAAGCTTCGAAGTGTTAAGATAAAGGTTCTGTCTGATTCAGTGTCTGGTGAAAGAGCTCTGCTTTGTTTTTTTTTTGTTTTTTTTTTTAATAAGGGCACTGTACCCTTTCAGGAGGGCTCCACTCTCATGGCCTTATCACCTCCTATAGGCCCTGACTCCTGGTACTATCACATTGGAGCTTAGGATTTCAATATATGAATTTTGGGGAGACACAGGCATTTAATCCATAATACTCCCCATCACTGGAAAGTAGGAAGTTGTCCCACTAAAAAAACCTCAATCTTGAAGAAATTTTTTCTTAAGTTGATGTAGATAGAGAGTGAGGTAGAATGGAATTGTGGCCCTGGAGTGGGCAAGGTGGTGGAAAGAGGAAAGACAAGTAAACATTGTGGCACCAGTGCTGCTCACTGGTATTTTGCTGGGACCTGGCTATTAACGGTGTCCCAGGAGTAGGCTGTACTTTGCCTCAAGCCCTATGTTATCTGTATAAAGAAATCTTTCAGTCAAAAAGGTTGAAAATAAAGACATAAATAAAGCTGTACCAGGCAAATGAAGTGCAAAATAAAGTAGGAGTAGCAATATTAATATCAGAGCAAACTTTAAGGAAGGAAGCAGCAAAGACAACAAAGACAAACATCAATTCACAGTGTGTCAGTCTGTCTAGCATTAGAAATACTAATGTATGTATTGGTAAAACCAAGATGGTAATGGGAGACAATGGCAAAGGGACCAAAAAATTCCAGACACTTGGAAATTTGAATTCTTAGTTCTAAGTGAAAATTTAAAATTACAATTACAGACTGTTTAGATAACATTGTCTATCAAAACTCTGGAGTGCCAGAGGAATATTCTATTCAAAGGAACATCATCGAATGCTTTTATTTTTATACAAGGAATAGTTTTCTAAATGAATGGGCTACTAAGTTTCAATTCAGGAAGATACACCAGATAAAACAGGAAGAAATTAATAAAGGCAAAATCAGAAATTGCTGAATTAGAAAAGAAAAAAGTATCAATAAAAGTGGTAAGTAAAAATTTTTGATGTTCTTTGTAAAAGATAAATAGTCCATCCCAAGTCTAATTAAGAAAAAAGTAACTAGATTCACAGTCCTTTATCAGAAACTCACGTGGTTAGAGGGGTTTGAGAACGCAGCATGTTTCGTATTTGAGAAGAGTAATTTGGTGCACATACCATATCTTACGACACCTCTAGCAGATCTGAGTCAGAACCCTGTAATCCGACTTTTTTACTGTAGCGCATTGATGAGTCTAGAAGAAATATCTACTCGGTGATCAACTTAATAGAGGTTTTAAAAAACACATTTGACAGGATTAAGTGCTTACTACCAATAAGGTACTTAGGAAATGGAGTAGAAAAATACTTCCCAGACATGCTAAAAGGTATCATCTAAAAATAATAGTGAACACTGTACTAAAAAAGTGCTGCTCAAAGTGTGTGTTACAGTTTGTGAGGAGGTAAATACAGAAATGAGTAAGAATTTAGAAATACTTATAGATGTTTTGACAGTAAACTTGTATTTGTTGAATCTAATAATTAGAAAACTTGGGCTTGTATTTTATGTTTTAGTATTTCATATTTCTAGGAATTTATTTTTGGTATATTTTACAAAAATATTGTTCCCAGTGGATTAGGGGAAAAAACTCAAAGCCAGTTCTTCATCGCGGATAGTTGGAGATGCCCTGTGCTAGGGGAACTTCTGTAAAGTTAAAACAAGACCAAGGTGTCCACTGTCACCACCATTACTCAGTGTAATGCAGTAAATATAAAGGAATAAAAGGAATATGTAGAAAGAAATGAGGTGTAAATATTATCAAGAATTTAATTGGACAAATATCTTACTATAATAGTAAAAATTATAAAGAACTTGTGCATATGTAGTTTGTAGGACCTGTAAGAACAGTGCAATGGACTTTCACTGAAGGATAGCATCAAGAACTCTTAAGAGTCTGAGATTTTACCATACTTGCAAGCTAACAATTCAGATTGCCACAGTTTCATAGATACTGGCAGAAGACACAAGACTTTTGAGTCAGAGACAAAGGATGTTGTTACTCATGGGATAGTAGGCACCATACTCTTCGTGTTTGCCTCAGTTCCCCCTTGTCCCTGAACCCCTTGGGGGATGGTGTGGAGTAGGTCCAGGTGGATGCTGAGGACACAGTGGGTCTGTATCACAGCTGAGGCACCTGAGCTTAGGAAAGCCCCCAGTGTTGGGGGGCTGCTGGCAAACCTGCCGGCTATCTTTATCATCCTTGTTAGGAAACAAACCTGCCTCCTACCCTGGAGGAAGATATTGTCTTCCTCTTGCCTCCTACCCTGGAGGAAGATATTGTCTTCATCTTGCAAGTTTATTTGCTCTCCAAGCATCCTTGAAAAAATGTTTAAATAAAACTTGAAGAAGCATGAGATATTTGTCTCAGCAGATTAGAAGAGTGATGAAATGTAGAGCCGCATATTTGGGCGCACGTGTTACTGGAAGATGTCAGCCGGTGGGGGTGTTATTGTAAGACAGCAGCCAGCTCATTGTCAGGAAGTCCATTCTCCCTGAGTAAGTTCTATAAATTTAACATAATATTTAGGAAATTAGATGAAAAGGGTAATCAGGAAAAATTATTGCTGAAGAATTTGAAGAAGTTAAAAGTATTAGCTATTCCTGCTATATATTAATAAAGATTCTTAATTATTTTTAGTTTGCAGTAACTAAATTTGCATGATACTAGTTTCAAGATGGGGAGGGATGGTATATGCATACATGTGCCTATGTGTATATGCAAATAACGTAGAACAGGTCTCAGGATAGGAAAGGCCATTTTACTGAGGTGTCACAGCAGAAACTAGATTTGACTGCGGAAACAAAAACAAAATAACGTTAAGCAGCGTTTAACGAAGTTAAAAGGAAAAGGACAAATTATTTTGCAACTTGTATGACACAGTGAATAGCACTGAAATATTAAATTCTTAGAAATTAGTGGGAATGATGAATTATCCAGATTGAGTAATGGGCAAAGAAAATGTAAATGAAAATAACCGGTCGCCATAACAACAAAACAAAACTAATGCTGGTAAAGATGTAAGACGTATGCTGTAATTCCGAGGATTGGTGAGGCTGTGGGGAAGTAGGTTCTCATATAGAGTGCAAGCTTGGAAGTCAGCCTTTCTGTAGAGTGCTATGGTGCTTTTTTAAATCTTGATGCCTTTTAACCCAGGAAGTTCCCTTTCGTGAATTTTTCCCAAAAGAAATAAGCCAAAGTACAAAGAGTTTATGGCAGTGCTGTTTTATGATTTAAGATTGGCTACAGTCTGAATGTCTGTTAACATGGAGACTGTGATCTCCCACAGTCCCTATTTTTCTTTTCTGGTAGTATTGTATTATACTTGACATACTGTGCATTTATTTGTTGTTTATTTAGCTCTGCAAGAATACAGAATTAGAATGTAGCTGTTTGAATATAGCTCTGAAACTACAGAACATCTGGTTGGTTCATTATTTTATCCTCAGTACCCATAATAATGTCTACCACGTAGATGTCTCTTAACAGGTGCTTCTTGGAAGTTGAACATATTTATAAAGATTAAGTGGAGGGACTTCCCTGGTGGTCCAGTGGTTCAGAATCTGCCTTCCAGTGCAGGGGATGCGGGTTCGATCCCTAGTTGGGGAACTAAGATCCCCCGTGCTGCGGGGCAGCTAAGCCCATGCATTCCACAACTACTGAGCCTGCGTACTCTAGAGCCCGAGCACCCCAACTAGAGAGAAGCCCATGTGCCACAACTGAGACCTGCCACAGCCAAATAAATAAATAAATAAATATTTTATTTTTAAAAAGATATTAAGTGGAAAAGGTAAGTTAACTATACAGCATAAACTTTTTGTGGAAAAAAGATCCCACTTTTTGTGGAAAAACTGTATTCATCTACATAATTATGTAATCTCCAGATGGAAAATTATGACCATTTTTACTACCCTATCCTTTTCTGCCTGAAATGAGAGCATAATAGTTTTATAATACTGAAAAAACAAAGATGTTAATATTATGAGGAAAGGAGGGGTGACACGTGGACCTCCTCTAAGAATAAAAGAATTTAATAGTCTCTGAAGGCAAAATTACTGACACTGCCTTGACTTTTCCTCTTGCAGGTAGCACCCCCTCCGCCCCCAATTACTGATGCACCTGACAGCACAGCAGATACTGGTGGAGGTTTACCAACAACCATGGGAGGACCTCTTCCTCCACATCTGGCTCTCAAGGCAGGTAAGGGACTTGAATGTGTGCACATGACTGAGAGAATAAGATACGCCATCTTGCATGGTCATCATCTTTCTTTCTCACTTGGATAGATAGAAATAACTATAGTAAACTCATAATTTTCAGAGAACCCAAGAACTACATAAGCTTGCGAATACCACCAGATTATTTAATCTCTTTTATAAATTGGTACAGCTCAATTCCTTGCTGTCATTAGCTTTTACTAGTTTTTGATCTCTGGATAGATTTTGCACAGGCTAGAACATTTGGTTAAAGGGGTCTTATTTACTGCCCTTTCTTTTCTACCAAATATATTGTAGGCTTGTTTGTTTGCTTTATGGATCCCAGTCATTGCTGAATTCTATATATACCAAAACTTTATTAGTGTGTCCACTGTAGGGTAGATTAAGTGGAATATTTGTCAAATTACCTGAGTCTCAGATCCAGTGTTTATGAAACAAGAATAGCAGTAGTATTTACTTATAAGATTATTATGAAGAGTAAACTTTTAAAAACCGTATAATAAACTTGGTAGAGTTTCAGTCAATATTAACTACTGTTTTTAGTTATTCTGCTTTCTCATCAAGATTCATCACTTATCAACACCTTTTAAGCTTCTCCTTATTTCCGTCTCTAGCACTAGTAGTTAGCTTTCTTTCAGGATCATACTTAGCAAAGAAACCATTTTATCATTTAATCAGCTATTATTGGGCTGGCCAAAAAGTGCCTTTGGTTTTTAAGTAAAAACAAAAGACACATTTTTCATTTTCACCAAGAACTTTATTGAACAACGTATCCACCCTTTTGTTCCACTACCTTCTGCCATTTTTTAAGCAACTTCATAATTCCATCTTCCCAAAACTTTTTAGCTTTTTGAGCAAAAAACTGTTCTAGGTGCCTTTTACAGTCTTCCAGGGAATTGAAATTTTTTCCATTAAGAGAATTTTGTAAAGAGCTAAATAAATGGGAATCTGAAGGTGCAATGTCTAGTGAATACAGTGGATGAATCAGAACTTCCCAGCCAAGCTGTAGCAGTTTTTGCCTGGTCATCCAAGAAACATGTGGTCTTGCATTATCCTGGTGGAAGGTTATGTGTTTTCTGTTGACTAATTCCAGACGCTTTTCGTCGAGTGCTGCTTTCATTTGGTCTAATTGGGAGCAGTACTTGTCGGAGTTCATGGTTTGGTTTTCTGGAAGGAGCTCATAATAGAGGACTCCCTTCCAATCCCACCATATACACAACATCACCTTCTTTGGATAAAGACAGGCCTTTGTTGTAGTTGGTAGTGGTTCATTTTGCTTGCCCTGTGATCTCTTCCGTTCCACATTATTGTACAGTACCCACTTTTCATCACCTGTCACAATTTGTTTTGAAAACAGAACGTTTGGGACTTCCCTGGTGGTACAGTGGTTAAGAATCCGCCTGCCAGTGCAGGGGACATGGGTTCGAGCCCTGGTCCAGGAAGATCCAACATGCCATGGAGCAACTAAGCCTGTGCACCACAACTACTAAGCCTGCACTCTAGAGCCCACGAGTCACAACTAGTGAAGCCCGTGCGCCTAGAGCCCGCACACTACAACTAAGAGTAGCCCCTGCTCACCACAACTAGAGAAAGCCTGCGTGCAGCAACGAAGACCCAGTGCAGCCAAAAGTAAATAAATAAAATAAATTTTAAAGTAATAATTAAAAATAAATAAATAAAAACGGAACATTTTCATCATGTTTAAGTAGAGAATCACATGCGGAAAGTACGGTCAAGAAGGCTTTTTCTGCTTAACTTACGTGGAACCCAAACATCAAAGTGATTAACATAACCAAGCTGGTGCAAATGATTTTCAGCAGTTGATTTGGATATTTTGAGCATGTCAGCTATTTCCCATGTGGTATAACATTGAATGTTCTCAGTTAATGTCTCGATTTGATCGCTGTCAACTTCAACTGGTCTACCTGACCGTGGAGAAGTCTCCAGCACGAAATTTCACAAACCACTTCTGACACGTTCAATCAGTCACAGCACCTTCTCCATACACTGCACAAATCTTTTTTTGCATTTCGGTAGCGTTTTCACCTTTCTTATAATAATAAAGCATAATATGCCGAACATGTTGCTTTTCTTCCTTCCATCTTCAGTATTAAAATGGCTACACAAAAATTCACCAATTTTGATAAGTCTTTTATTAAATGCTCGCTGATACGACAGCTGTCACATACAGTCTAACAAAATTGTTTTAAATGAAGTTAAAGACAAATTAAATGCTACTAGAGCCATCTTACAGGAAAAACCTGAACGAACCTTTTGGCCAACCCAATACATATGCAGCAACTTAAAGCTACATTGATAACGTATGCTGGGTTATCCAGTCACTTATGATCATTACTTGTAGCACCCCCCTGTATACCATCTTTGGAATTAGCAATTTAGACCTGTATTCAGTCACGTAACACTTTTCAGGTAAGTCATAGAGGTTTCAGGCCCATTTCCAAATAACTGAAACGTTGGATTTCTAATAATGGAGTGCTAAGATCTAAATTAGGAGTATTTTTTAAAAATATTTAGGATCTTCGTACAGTTTGATTTATCAAGGGAACAATCATTTTCTTCCCGTAATAGAAAATAATTCTGGAATTGGGGCCTCTGGCTATGGTGCTCCTGGGCCCACCTGGGATCGAGGAGCCAACTTGAAGGATTATTACTCAAGAAAAGAAGAGCAAGAAGTACAAGCGGTAAGGCTGTAACCCTGTGTTACACCTCCTGGAATGTGATTTAGGACTTGGTTCATGGCAAGGTTTAAGATATTTGCAACTTAATAAGTTGGTGATTGTTTTAAATAGTTATTTGAGACTGATTGTCCACCCAAAACACCATAAACCTAAGCTGCCTGTTAAATCTGGTCATTAGAGTTGCCTGTGAAATAAAACAGTTTTTCATGGTGTTAATAAAAGATCTCTTCATCTGCTTTGTAGGAAATGTAGTTGCCTCAGTAAACCTCCTTTCATGAGCACTCATAGTAAAAGCGTTTTGATAAGACAGAACACTTACTTTTCCACTTAATATATGTAAAGTGTTAAAACCAGCATAAAAAATTTTGTCAAAGGTTTCTTTGGAACAGTTTAAATACAGTACATTAACTGATAGCTTGTTCATACAATAGGGCCATCACATGGAGTAAAAACTAAATTCTGGCTCAATTTTGACTAGGATTAGAAACTATTAAAAAAAACAGCTTTTGCATTATAAAGCATGGTACAAAAAAGTTATAAATTTTCGTGCCTTAAGTGTACATAACTAAACTTAGTGCAGCCAAATTTAATTATCGTTGATTCAACAGACCCTTGAATCCGAAGAAGTGGATTTAAATGCTGGGCTACATGGAAACTGGACCTTGGAAAATGCCAAGGCTCGTCTGAACCAATATTTCCAAAAAGAAAAGATCCAAGGAGAATATAAGTACACCCAAGTGGGTCCTGATCACAACAGGTTTGCTTGTTTCACTCTTTGCCTTCTGTAGTAAGTTAGGGTTTTGTATAGCCATTGTTCAATTTTTGTACGTGCTATCTGGTTCAGTTTGTGGATTAGCAGCAGATTGTGAACAGATATGTTACTTTACCCAAGAAAAATTGTTATTGATTTGTACTGTGCAGTTCACCATGGTTTTCCCTTAGTGTGGTTTTAGCTGTGTAAGAAGTTCTGCAAAAATCTGCTGTCTGTGTTGCTAGACTTTTAGGTTCTCTTACGAATCTGAGAGGCAAAACTCGTAGCCACAAGTAGTGGTTTGTCCATAATTGACTTAAAAATCAGCCAGAGGTAGTGAGTTTATTGTTCACTGTGGTATAAGAGGCAGTTATAATGTTCATTTCTTCAGCGTGTCAAGTTAGACACTTAAGTTTAGAGTGTTCAGAGGTAGATGGCATTGCGTCTAGATCCAAAGTTCCCATCAGCTTGGAAAGTTGCCAGCTCTTCAGTCCTAGTTTTAAGGGCTTATTGTAAGGCTGAAGGAGAGCCTCAATCTTTGTGAGTTAAATGAGCACACTTTTATTCTGTTAAATTTATAAAACAACATAAAGGGAGGAGGTTGTTCTAACAGTGACAGTATGTTTCTCAGCCTGCTTGCTGTTCTTCCTGAGAGCATTCCAGGGTGTAGTAATTATTACTCCCAGGAAGGCTCATATGGATTAGACTCTTCTGGGGGCACGATATTTTATTGGAAGGGAGGGAATGTTATACTGGAAATCTGGATGATTTAATTTGCTGTCCTTCTATGAAATAAATTATTCAAAATACATCAAAAGTTTTTCCCTTGAAAATCAAGGGGTTCTTTGGTTGCATCTAGCAGCCCTAAAATAATTATAACTAACAAAAAACTTGGACACTGGTCAAAATGATGTTCAGAGCATGGTTCCCCCTGCTTCCCATTGTTTTGTTCAATCCTGAATTCTCAAATACTTAATTTTAACGTCAGACTTTTTTAAAACCCTCAAAGGTCATAAAGAAAAGATTCATTTGTTGATGATTTTTTAAAAATATTTTGTTTTTCTGCACTGATTGGGCTTAGTAGCACTTGGTGACTTTAAGAACAGTTAAACAATTTATGCCTCAAGCTTATTATAAACTTTTTTTTTTAAGTGTCTTATTGGCTTCTGATACAAAGTTGAAGAATTCAGGCTATGATGAGGAAGGCAGAGACAGTTGGGGGAGCTAGGACAGCATTGCTCCTTATATGTCCTTTATTTAAAGGCATAACAGACAGCAACACCAGAGGTCTGTGTTCATACACACATGTGCTGCTGCTTAGGCTGAACTAAGCAATCACATGGGAAACTATTGTAAACTGATTTCTGGTGTTGCTGTTCCCCCTAGGTGGAGGAGAATGAGATTGAGTGCTGACTTTAAGCCTGGCTGAGAAACATACTGGCATCGGTGTCATTAATGAAAGGGTGGATGTTGTTCCCTTGAAAGCCAGTGGCCTTTGACCCCTGAAGCCGCTGTGCCTGAAGGTCAGTTCACATGAGGTATAGGAAGGAATCTAACATTTATTTTTTTTCTAAAGTCTCACCTAACCTTTTATTCACAGCACAAACTCAAGGTTAGAATGTACATGAGTAGTGGAAGGGTCAGAAAGTATAGTTTTCAAAGGGCATTTTTGCCCTTGTTAAAACCTAAATTTATTCCCTAGAATCTGCTAGCAATTTTAGCTATAATTTTCGAAAATATTTCGTCCTCCAGGACCTGATTTAAATAAAGTGTGATATAAGTAAGCTAAATTTTTTGTTATCAAGGGCTGCTTCCAACTGCAGGCAGATATCAGACCCCCGCCTCAGGGACCACTGACATGTGCACAGTGTTTGTACACCCATGTGTATGTGTGCATACTTGGGTATATTTAGCTTATCTTAGCAGATTGAAATCATTAGTGGGTGGCCCATGCAAAGGAATCTTAAAACAATCACAACTATAATTTAAGGAGTTTTAGGCCTATTTTATTTCTCGGCCTCAAGCTGAGTGGAAAATTCCTTTTCACTGAATGTATTCTAGCTATTCAGACTGCAACCTGTGAAATAAGAGTTAAAAGTAAGTAAATATAGAACCAAGAACCCTAACATTTTCTTTTCGTGAACAGTTGGTTCATCAACTTTGATTACAGCTGTCTCGTGCCATGTTGTGCATTATTTGAAGTTTATGTACTTCATTTGTTCTAGGATTGAACAGGCATAAGTGTTTACAGTGGTTTTTTGCTTTGATTTGCCTAAGCAGTTGGAAAGCCTGCCTGATTTGGGAGTCCTGGATTTAATAATTTCTAAGAGCGAAATTTCTAACCTTTTTTATATATGTTCTTACAGGAGCTTTATTGCAGAAATGACCATTTATATCAAGCAGCTGGGCAGAAGTAAGTGCTTCCCTGATACTCTGAGCCTTGTATAGTGGAGTAGTATTCGCTTTAAAGTCTTGAGCCACATATATGTAAGCTTTATTAATTTGACAGAGTCCATGATACAAGGTAGCATTTAGGGTATTTTAGAATATTAGAAGGCCCAGTTTCCCATTTTTGCATGTGAAAAGAAAGATTGTGTTAGTTTACATTTCAAAGGGTAAGGTGGTAGGCTACTGAAGAATCTGCCACTGTCAAAGAATTTTTAAATGTTTTTTTATCTTTCTACATAAAAGATATAATTTCTTTGGGTAAGGCTAGCTAGGTGACATTTAGAAAGGAGTTAATCAGATGACAGGATTGGAGGCCTAAAAGTGAATGTGAGCATTTAAGAGTCACAGAGTCAAGAAGAAAAGGTGAGAAGGTTATCCTGAGGAAGCACTTAAGGAATAGGTTGGGGTTATTCATAAAGGAAGTAGAAAGGCAAAGATATATTGCCTTTATTCTTAGTAAGTTTAAAGCAAGCGGTGTGTCATGCTTGAAAGTACGGAATAGCCCTGTGTACCTGGTTTTGTTACTAGCGAGTATTGTGACTTTGAATAAATCACACCTACATTGCTGGGACTCAATTTACTTGGCTAAAAATTGGGAGAAATGGCTAAAGATTCTTTCCAGCTTGAGAATTCTGCAACTAACTATGGTGACTTAAATTTAGTATATCAAAGACTTCTAATAGAATCAAGCCTTTGAATGAATCACGAGGAGATGATGTTGAATTTTTTTATCCTAGACCTTAAAGATCAGTTACTCTGTGTGAATGGGAGTTTATTTTAAACTTATTGGAACACAGCTACAGTCATTTGTTTATGTCAGGGAAGAGCAAACTTCTGTAAAAGTCCAGATAAATATTTTAAGCTTAGTGGGTCACATATATCACACATTATTTCTGTCTTCTATTTATGACTCTAAAAATTTTACAACATTTTTAGTTCCTGGGCCCATAGGTTTGTCAAACCCGGGTTTAAGTATTGTCAGTGAATGCTTTCACCCTTGAGAGACAGAGCTGAGTAATTGTGACAGAGACGATGTGGCCTGCAAAGCCTAAAATATTTATTATCTGACCCTTCATAGAAGAAGATTGGTGTCTCCTGGTCTAGGCACTTTGGGCCCATTTTCTTTCCTTTGATTTGCTTTTTGATTAAACTCTCTTTTCTTCCCCTGTTTTAATGCCAAATGATGTTAATAACAACTTTGTTGAAATAGGTTATTTGCTTTTATAATGATTTGTATGTGTCTTAGCGTGTGCCTATAATCAAGATGGTTGGCTATTTAGTTGATAAGCTGTTAAAGTTAGCAGTTAGAATGAAAAGGAACTTACAACTCATAACGTACTCTGTATTTTAGGGCAGCTTTTGTACCTTACCTCCTAGTTGCTTATGTTGAGATGTTTTCTTTACTTAGACGATTTATCCTTCTGTCATTGGTAATCCTGACCTTAAATTATAGGGATTTTTGCACGCGAACATGGATCAAATAAAAAATTGGCAGCACAGTCCTGTGCACTGTCACTTGTCAGACAACTCTACCACCTTGGAGTGATTGAAGCTTACTCTGGACTTACAAAGAAGAAAGAAGGAGAGACAGTGAGTCTTTAGACTTAGTTGCCCAAAGAGATAGTGTAAGATTCAATTTAGCTTCTGTTTAATATTTGGCTAAAGAAGTTTGATAGTTCCAGGACTCTCGCCTCAAGAAATGGAAATGGCCCTACTAATCATCATTAAGTAATTCTTTCACAAGGGAACTGACTTGTTGGCTTTAGGACTATTATAGACCTAATGTCGACTGCATACTCTTAACCCTACTGTAGTAGATTTGAGTAGTGTTTGTGTGTATGTTACATGATTTTCATGGCCATCCCTTTTCTATAGGTGGAGCCTTACAAAGTTAACCTTTCTCAAGATTTGGAGCATCAGCTGCAGAACATCATTCAAGAGCTAAATCTTGAGATCGTGCCCCTAGTAAGCATACAGCTATTTAGTTTACCTTTGTATTGTACTTCTCTAGTCAGACAAGCAACTAGTATTGTTTTTTGGTTTTGTTTCGTTTTCTGTTATTTTTAATAGCCTGATGATCCTTCTGTGCCTGTTGTACTCAACCTTGGCAAATTGGCTCATTTTGAGCCATCTCAGCGGCAGAACCAAGTGGGCGTGGTTCCTTGGTCACCTCCACAATCCAACTGGAATCCTTGGACTAGTAGCAACATTGATGAGGGGCCCCTGGCTTACGTGAGTGCAACATTGTTTTTGAGATCAGACTCTCGTGTTTTACTTTTGAATATATTTCATTAGGATATCTAGATTAAAAAATGATTCATTTTGAAGCTGAATTATGCTTTTGTGTGATTGTTGCCTTCTCATTTTACAGGCTACTCCAGAACAAATAAGCATGGACCTCAAGAGTGAATTAATGTATCAGCTTGAACAGGATCATGATTTGCAAGCAGTAAGTCTGTGAAGTATTTAGACATAAGGTGCTCACAGTCTCAGAACTTTCTAGGTATGGGCAGAAGGACAGCGAATAATATGTTTTTGCCGTTTCTAGTAGGGTAGATCAAAGATACTAACCTAACTGCTAATCCTAGTTACCTCTAAGGGTAGTTGTTGTGAGTTAAGGGCCTGTGATTCTTAAAGTGGAAGATGTGGGATAATAACTTTTTTTTTTTTTTGGTAGTTTTTTGGTATTTTCTGAATGAAACAACTTAAAATGTTAAAGGAAATGTATATGTAATGTCTAGGGAGAAAAGGAGGAAAATAAGGGTGTGGATAAGGCCAAAAGATAGATTCTTCAGAAATTTAATGGAAAGAGACCGTTCAACTAGAGGTATAAATATATACATTCTTTTATGAAAAAGTATATTTTGAATACGCAGCCAGTGGAAAGGAATAACTTTTTATAGAGATGGCAAATTTTTTTTAGAATTAAGATAGTTGTTTCTAATACGTATGTTGGTAGAAATTTGAGGTGTAACTTTTCTAATACAGATCTTACAGGAGAGAGAGTTACTGCCTGTGAAGAAATTTGAAAATGAAATCCTGGAAGAAATTAGTCAAAATCCAGTTGTTATTATCCGAGGCGCTACTGGATGTGGTAAAACCACACAAGTTCCCCAGTTTATTCTGGATGACTTTATCCAGAATGACCGAGCAGCAGAGTGTAATATTGTAGTAACTCAGGTAAGTAGCAAGCCAGCTTACGAGGTGTGTGCCTGGTGTGGATAGGGTTTGAGAGGTGGAAACACCTAGAAGCCTGACCATTCCTAATGCTTTGATCAGCTCCCCTTTGTAGTGACATAAAATTCTGAAAGTGGTAGAGTGTTAGGCCCTTTTAAATTAAGAAAAAGAAAGGCATGAAAGGAATTTAAGTCTGTGTTAATCCAGTATAACTCACAGATAAGCTAAACTGAACCATGTGGAGCATTCTTTTTGTCTGGGCTAGAGGGAGTCTTTGGGCCTAGAATTGAACAAAACAGAGTACTTTCTCCTTAAGTTTATACATCCAAACCTTGGTTCTCTTTATCTTATCACCTTAATGTTCAATAAAAACCAGTCAGAGCAAGAGTAGACAAGGTAGAAAAAGATAGAAAGATAAATAAATGGTTGACTTTAGCTGAATGCATACTATACACCAGCTTCTGTTTTGTTTGTTTGTTTATTTATTTGTTTTAACATCTTTATTGGAGTATAATTGCTTTACAGTGGTGTGTTAGTTTCTGCTTTATAACAAAGTGAATCAGTTATACATATACATATATATATGTTCCCATATCTCTTCCCTCTTGCGTCTCCCTTCCTTCCACCCTCCCTATCCCACCCCTCTAGGTGGTCACAAAGCACTGAGCTGATCTCCCTGTGCTGATCTCCCTATGCTATGCGGCTGCTTCCCACTAGCTAGCTATTTTACGTTTGGTAGTGTATATATGTCCATGCCACTCTCTCACTGTGTCACAGCTTACCCTTCCCCCTACCCATATCCTCAAGTCCATGCTCTAGTAGGTCTGTGTCTTTATTCCTGTCTTACCCCTAGGATCTTCATGACCTTTTTTTTTTTTTTCTTAGATTCCATATATATGTGTTAGCATACGGTATTTGTTTTTCTCTTTCTGACTTATTTCACTCTGTATGACAGACTCTAGGTCCATCCACCTCACTACAAATAACTCAATTTCGTTTCTTTTTATGGCTGAGTAATATTCCATTGTATATATGTGCCACATCTTCTTTATCCATTCATCTGTTGATGGACACTTAGGTTGCTTCCATGCCCTGGTTATTGTAAATAGAGCTGCAGTGAACATTGTGGTACATGACTTTTTGAATTATGGTTTTCTCAGGGTATATGCCAAGTAATGGGATTGCTGGGTCGTATGGTAGTTCTATCCAGCTTCTGTTTTAAACAGTTGATATATTTTTTAACTCAATTAAAGTTTATGATGCTAAGATATAAATACTATATTATTTAATATTTCTCTTTTAGTAACAAAGCACAAGGAGATTTAAAATTGTCCAAGGTTAACACAGGAAGTTGTTGAAACTAGGATTCATAACCATACAGTTGGCCTTCAGTATTCCCCCTTTTGACTGCTACATTCTGTTGTTACCTTCTAGCAGTAAGCAGTGCCTGCAAGTTTGTCGCAGTGCTTAGGGAAGAGCAGTCTTCTTAGGTTAAAGCAGTTCCTGTCAGCTCTAACCCTGTACTTCTGGCACTTGAAAGGAGAGCATTGCAAGTAGCCAGATACTACCTCTCAGGCTGGCTCAGACCTTGACTTAGGAATTCTTAACCTGGGAAGCTTAACTGATACTCAGGGGAGAGTCATGAATCTTGAAATAGCAAAAGATGTTTATACACATGCATTTATGTGGACATGTGCAAACCATATTTTTTTTAACATGTCTGAAATGAAGTATGTCTTAAAATTGGCCTCTATATTTTATAGGAGAGTTGGGTTTGGGGAGGGCCTTTAAAAAATGACTGAAGGAATGCATTTAAAATGGATGATATTTTAAGCTTGAAAAAAATATGGTAGGTCTCCATTTTTCTGGGATAGGACCCTTAGCTTTCTTCTTCTCAGAATGTTCTTTGATTGCCCTTCTCACTCCCAAAACTGGTTATGATTTCTTTGCCTCACAGCAGAAGTTCCAACCTCAAGTACATCAATAAAATATACTTGCTCTTAATGCTTATCTGATTTTTCAGGAGGTATATTGTTCAGGAGGGTGCCATTTTACAGAAGAACTTTGAGCTCTGCTCTGCCCTCCTTCCTTACTACCACTCTCCATTTTTAAATTCAAAACAGTTCAGCCATATAGGCAGAAATGGCTGAATTCACCAAATGAGCTGAACACCTATGGTCTCATTCTGAAGTTGTTTGCATGTCATGAGTATGAAAAAAACTAACTCCCACCCAAGTGAGAAGTGATTTTTTTTTCACCTGCTGTCTGACTTATCAAATCCAAATTGTTCCAGACAAAAATGGCTTCTATTTGTTCCAGACAAAAATAGTTTTTGTACTGTGGCCTTCAACTTTGTATAATTTGCTTACTAACTTGTGTCCCTTCCCAAATAATTTGGACATTTTTGGCGGTTTCATCTGTAAAATGAACAGATTTCTATATGTAGGCTGTAACAAACGTAAGAGCAGTGAAGCTACAGTGTGGAAGTGTGGATCAAATGTTATTCTACTTCTTTTGTGTATAAAACAGCTTTCACTTATCCACTAGTTCTTTATTTGTATTGCATCATAAAGTGATAGATTCATGAAATTGAAAGATACTTCAGAGAATTATTCCATCTTTCTACTCAGGGTGGAATGTTTATTATAGATGGTCACCTAACTTCTGCTTGAAATTTTCCAGTTGTGTGGAGATGTAGCCTGTGTCTTCTGATTTTGGACAAATGACTGACCTGTCATATGAAATCGACATTCTGTGGCTTCCATGTTTTTGTCCTAGTGCTTGTCCCCGAATCAGTCTCTGATTTCTCGTACCTATAAGTCTTCAAAAGTTTGTATAGTGTCCTAGTATATCTCCTTTGTTTTATAAACAACTATAGTTCAGCCATGAAGACAGAGTCTGCGGTTGTTAAGCACATTCGAAGCATCAGCATCCTACCTGAGAAGGTAGGCCTGAACATACTGATTGGTCATTGTAGAATACAGTTCTTTCTTTTTTTTAATTAATTAATTTATTTATTTATTTATTTATTTATTTATGGCTGTGTTGGGTCTTCGTTTCTGTGCAAGGGCTTTCTCTAGTCGCGGCAAGTGGGGGCCACTCTTCATCGCGGTGCACGGGCCTCTCACTGTCGTGGCCTCTCTTGTTGCGGAGCACAGGCTCCAGACGTGCAGGCTCAGTAGTTGTGGCTCATGGGCCCAGTTGCTCTGCGGCATGTGGGATCTTCCCAGACCAGGGCTCGAACCCGTGTCCCCTGCATCGGCAGGCGGACTCTCAACCACTGCACCACCAGGGAAGCCCTAGAATACAGTTCTTAATAATTGTGGTATTATATAGTACTTCTGTTAAGGCAGTCTGAGACAGTGTTAATAATTTTTGTATATCACTGTTGTGTCATCTTTCGATTCATTCATTCATTCATTTATGGCTGTGTTGGGTCTTTGTTGCTGTGTGTGGGCTTTCTCTAGTTGCGGCGAGCGGGGGCTACTCTTCATTGCAGTGTGCGGTCTTCTTATTGTGGTGTCTTTTCTTATTGTGGAGCGTGGGCTCTAGGTGCGCGGGCTTCACTAGTTGTGGTACACGGAGTCAGTCATTGTGGCTTGCGGGCTCTAGAGTACAGGCTCAGTAGTTGTGGCACACAGGCTTAGTTGCTCCGCAGCATGTGGGACCAGAGCTCGAACCCATGTCTCCTGCATTGGCAGGCAGATTCTTAACCACTGCACCACCAGGGAAGCCCTCATTTTTCCTTTTTCCTCCACTTGCAGTCATATATAGGAAACCACATGAAGTCATTACCTAAGTTTTTTATGTGCTTGGTTAAATGTGTTATTTCAAGTCATAGAGCACAAGTTGAGAGTTATTGTGAACTAGAATAAAATAGAATGAGTAGCTCAAACCTTAACTTGTAACCTTACCACCAGCTTTAGTGTAAATTCTATACCAAACTCACTGTATCCTTTTTGTGCCTTCAGGCTGTTCATACTCAAGCCACTTAAAACTTAGGGTGTGAGTGTGCAACAACTGAAAATAGGAAATAGTTATTTTCTGACCTTAAAGATGTTGAGAGAGGTGAATTAAAATTGATAGGATGCAAATCAAGTATGTTAAATTAACATCTGTGAATATTTTGGCAATCCTGCACGTACCCCAAGGTACCATCATTTCTGGATACAGCTGTCTGTCATGTAAAATAAACTCAGAACTTAGAAAATAGAGAAAGTGGAGTCTGGTATGTTTTGTGATATCTGATGCCTTAGAAATCTTGTATTTTATTGCAGCCTAGTTCTATTACCATGTATTTAAATACCCAGATGAGAAATAGGGGTGCAAAGTTCTGAAAGCAGTACTCTTTCAGTTATAGATCGCTAAAAAGAGAAATTACAGTTCTGGATAAATGTCAAGAGGGGTATAAAGGATGCAGATTTTGAATACTGCAAAAGAACACTTTGAGACAGGTCTTTAGCTGCTTGTGGTATGGAAAGTTTTACCGGTAATATTAGCTGTTTTAATTAATTAAAGTGAACATAGAATTGTGAAGAAGAGGTAATCCCTTAGAACTAACTACTACTATGGCTGGTCTCCAGGCAAGAGTAATAAGATTGTACAGAGCAAATGAGAGCAGATAAATATGCAGTGAAAATGTAAAGAAAAGCTCATATGTGGAGGATAATTTGAAGTATTCTGTTGGAATGACTTAACATTATCCCTTGCTTTCATCACCACTACTTTTTAACTAGTCTCACTTAAATGGGTTATTCTGTTATTTAATCTAAATACAACATAAAATTATAACAAGAGGCAGAATAATTGGGAAAAGGCTTAGTTGGGAGTAAAGAAAATTTGTATTACATCTAAAGTCATGTATATGAATTTAGGCAAAATACCTTTACCTGTGAACTTGTGTTTTTATCTATGGAAAAAAATCTCACTTATATTCTGAAGCACAAATAAAATAGTACATGCAGTCATGGTTTTTACTGTTGTTACACAGATGTTAATTATGATTGTTCTGGGGGTCTCTATAGTCTTGAATCTTTATATTTATTTATAGAATATAGAATATTTCTATATACTATAGAATATTTAAGAGAGGATAAGTTAAACCATATGTGGAAAGGTAGTTCTGCAGGTGTAGAAAGAAGGTGAACCTTGCTTTGTATTTATTCATTGTAGGGCAGTATGTAAAACAGTTATTGAATATCCAAGGGAAAAGAGAGAAATTATTCAGGGGATAAATAGAGCAACCCATTTATAGGTTATCAGGTAGCATGCAGTCTGAGAAGTGTTTAAACATTAATAGTCTTTTACATTAAGCATTGTTCTCCCACACAAAATGCCTATTCTGTGGATATTTATAATGAGCTAAGAATTATACTGAGAATAAGATTTTATTTTTAGTTGCTTTTTTCTGACTCTAAAAGTATTATATACCCATTGGGGAAGAAATTAGAAAATAAAGTAAATTTTAAAAGAAACCAAAGCCCACACAGAATCCCACCATCCAGAAGTAATCATTTTTACTTTTGGCCTTTATCCTTTCAGACTTCATGTACATATACTGTATGTACACCATCCTAACCTGTCCCCTTTATGTAACAGCTCACCTGCTATTAAAGCAACGGAATAATTTTCTAATGACTTCATAATTTTCCATTTTATGCATATACGTTTATTTTATTCTTAAATGATGGAGATACTTTAAGATTGTTTCTAATATTTTGGTATTTATGTATGCTGGGATGAATACACTTGTACATACATTTTATACTCTCATTGGATTATTTCACTGGGATAAATTCCTAGACATGGAATTGTTGGGTCAAAGGGTATGCATATTTTAAGTTTTACGCATTTTGCCAAACTCCCCTCAGGAAGAATCATACTGATTTCCAATTGGATCAGCTATGAATAAAAGAAGCACTTTTCTTTTTAATATGTATTTTAAGTGTTTATTTTGAAGTCAGGGCTATTGAAATTGGAAGGCGATAAGTTAGAGAAGCATATAAAACATAGAAAGGAGATTGTAGGGTCATTTGTTTCTTTGCTGTTTGAATAGTCATCTTGATATTGATGTTTTCTGCTTTTACTCAAGGAAATTTGGCCAGTAGGGCTTCTGAAGATGGTGGTTTTAGCACTTCTTGTGTTAATTTGTAACAGCCTATGTCGTGGATGGCTTGGGAGGTGAGGGCTGTACCCATATTCACTCTAAAAGGCTGGAAACTACAAAGGTGATTGACCTGAAAGTAGCCTCAAGCTGGTAAAAGCAATCCTTGAGTATCCAGTAGCACAGAAATACACCTCAGAAGAGTCAAATATCCTAATTGAGTTGAAGTTTTTCTAGAAGCCAGCTATTTAGTAGAAATGTTGAAAACTGTAGGAAAGACAAAAGGAGAGAAAAGCCATAATAGTGTTGAGCATTTACCTGTTCTTTGTAGAATGCAAAGAACTTCTTGAAAATGCCCAAAAAACTTCGTATTTTATACCTTTAGTGGAATATCATCTTCACATTCCCTGACATAAGTGTATAGCAGAATGCTTCTCTTTATGGACAAATGCATAACTCAGTCCTTCATGTAATACTTTTATTCAGAGTTAGTGAGGTGCAGAGAACTGGTCAGCAATGGTCATTAAAAGCTAGCATTGTTCAGCGAAACAAGGCACATAAACCAGAAAGAATATAAGCTCAGGAAAATGTACAGTATGTTCAAGATGGCATCTTTTAATCCCTTACCTTGCTGGACAGGATAAATATGAACTAGGTGATGGTACACTTCACCTGTATGTGTTACTAGCCACATACCATACCGTAAGGGACTCTTGTGTTGGGATATAGAAATTAATATATCGTGTTTTATATTAATTCAAAGGATGTTGATAGCTCTAGTGAAGCTACTGGTTTTTTGGTTTGGGAGTTTTTTTTGGTTTGGTTGGTTTTTGTTTTAAATTAAGATTGTATTAGCTTCTGATTTCCTAAATGGTCATGTCATATAACCTGGGGTATAATCACATAGGTACTTAACTAAATGTGGAACTCGGAAAAAACGTTCTCAGTCTAGGAACTAAAATACAATCTATCATCAGGAACTTTTTGACAAAGTCAAATACAAGGCAACCTGGAAGCATATAGTCTAAATCTGCATGTACCTCCATAGCTATACATTCAGGATATCATAATAGCCATGGTATCCACCAAGTAAATGCTGTTTTGTGTACTTAGAAGACAGGGGACACTTTGGAAGTTTTCATAAAAGTTAAGGTCCAACACTTAAAATTTTAACCCATAATTGTCCTTAGGGTTCAGCATATTTATTGCTAACAGCATGTATATTGGTGGAGAAGGTAATATACACTCAGTTTTCCCAGCTACATAAGCTCATCAAAACCAGGAGTGATTTCATTGAGGTGTTTTTTTGTTTTTTGTTTTTTTTTTATCTCTAGCACCTTTTGTGGCACCTGATACCAATACAGATAAGCTATGACTGCTTACTTTATGAGTTAATAAGTGAATGAATCGTAGATATGGCAAAGGAGGTTGTTCACCTTCCTAATAACCCATACATCTCAGTTAAATAGTTCTTTATAAACATGTGCCTGCACTGTGGTAGGAAGTTATAAGAACAAGCTCTCCATGTGTGATCTATCTGCTTCCCTACTGGAAAATCACTTGATGCCATTTAAGAGTTAGGGCCAATGGTGAAGAAATTTTATTTTCTATAAAAACCTTGGAATCACTTTATATACAAAATGAAAAACAGCATTTTTAACTGTCTACAATAGAATTAAGTGGTAATTTTTTTTGTTTTTTTAATAAACTTTGGAGCTTCCTAAATGTTCTCACTACTATTATTGTTTCTGTTGATTACTGAGCTGGCAGTGGGTCAGATTTACTACATTGATTTAATAACCCTAATAAACAAGTGTAACTAATTTTTGTATCTTTTAAATCACTTTTTTTTTTGTCTTGTCTCAGCCCAGGAGAATCAGTGCAGTTTCTGTGGCAGAGCGAGTTGCATATGAGAGAGGAGAAGAGCCTGGAAAAAGTTGTGGCTATAGTGTTCGATTTGAGTCTATACTTCCCCGCCCTCATGCCAGTATAATGTTTTGTACTGTGGGTCAGTAATCTGTTTTATTTTGGCCTTTCACTTGGGGTTTACGTTGTGTTTGTGAAGAAAACTTGATAATAGCACAGAATGACTGGAAATAATAAATCAAGAACCCAGTTTCAGAATTCTTATTTAAATAGAACTTTTGGCAGTTTTTTTCTTCATGGAGGGTGTTATGTACCTACTGGCTATTGTAGTGCAGAGCAAACGAAATCCGCTTGCTGGAACTGTTAAATATGTTTTCATTAGACAAATGTCTTACAGACTACATGATCACTTCTTTAATAATTTAAATATACCAATGATTATATCTTTCCTAAAACGCTGGGGTTATAGTAGTTGAAGCATAGTGATTGTCTAGAAATTGGTTTCTTTGCACTTTTCCTTACCTCCCTACTTTAACATAGAAACTCATCTCCAGTGTTTACTCTGATTTTCTTTTCAAGGTGTACTCCTAAGAAAATTAGAAGCAGGCATTCGAGGAATCAGTCATGTAATTGTAGATGAAATACATGAAAGAGACATAAATGTAAGTAACTTGAGAGTGATGGTAAGGTACCAGTGCTAAAATTCTGAATAAAGAGAAATGAAGTAGAATGTCTTTCTTTTATTTCCATTTTCCCATAGCTTACAACTTCTATCAAAGTTATGAACTTCAGTCACTAAGATATTGGACACCCTTTTTAGCAAAGCCATTAAACCCTTTTTTTTCCTTTATTAAAGCACAGAGTTCTAAAAGTAAAGACCTCTTATTGTAAAGTAAGTATTATTGCAGTGATCATTAAGTTAGCATAATTCAGCAACTGAACTAATGATTTATCACTGAATAGCTGATGGAATTTTAATAGTTTTTCTTTGAATTGAAAATTTATCTGTGATAAACTTTACATTGTTTTCCCCCCGCCGCCTGGCTTACGGGATCTTAGTTCCCTGACCAGGGATCAAACCCGGGCCCATGTCAGTGAAAGCGCCGAGTCCTAACCACTGGACAGCCAGAGAATTTCCACAATTTTAAATTTAATATGGTTAATGGTGTGTTTTCGGATGTTTGCAGCTTTAGTCTTTTCCAACATTAATGATAATCATGCCAGAATTAAGAAAAAACTAGAATTTTTTTCACACCCTATCCTCTTTTGGTCCTTGGCAAAACTTGTATAGAATTAACTTATTATACAATTGTATAATTCAAAGATTGATACCATAAATCAGTGACTTGTTTTTATGGCACTGTCTTACATATCCACACAAAGGTATTAGTGGGTGGACAGTATGTCATTCAAACTGTTTCCAAGCTACTGTTACTTAAAACATTCATTGGAGCTCCTCCTCTTTAGAAAATAATTCCATAGCCGTTGTTGTTCATCATACTTGGTTTTAGCAAAATTTTGATCTTTATGGTTGAGCTAAAGCAAGTAAGAAAGTTTGCATGGTCTTTCAGATGACCTTTTTAAATCAAATCTATTCCGCAGGATAAAATTTTTGCTGCTTTTGTCATTCAGAATCTTTTGAAAACTAATGTCCCCCCCCCAATTAACTTAATCAAAATAAATGTTTCAGTATTTTCTTTACTAGCATGGTAACATACCAATGTTCTTAGAGTTTAAATTATTCCAGGTCACACTAGAAACATCATGGATCATCATTACTATTTTCCCCCAAAATAAGTGGCTTTGGTCAACTTTTCTTGAAAGATTGTCAGGTCTATATTAATGTATTATTCACAGTAAAAATGGAAAAACACCTTTGCAGAAACATATGTTCTCTTTCAGATGAACCTTATCTAAATGTCACTTTACGGGGAAAACCCAAGAGAACTTAAAAGACCAATTATTAGAAAGAATAGGGGACTTCCCTGGCGGTCCAGTGGTTGGGACTCTGCACTTCCACTGCAGGGGGCACGGGTTCAATCCCTGGTCGGGGAATAAGGATCCCATATGCCACACGGCCAAAAAAAAAGAGAAACATTTAGCAGTATGGCTGGGAAAAAAAGTTAATATACAAAAGTCTGTTGCATTGTGTACATTACAAACAGCTAGAAAACAACTAAAGATACCATTGCACTAGTCAGAATGTCAAACACCTAAGACTAAGTCCAACAAAAAGACATGTAGAACCTATACAGGAAAAACAAAACTTCATTACAAAACACTAGAAAAGACCAGACTATGTTCACGGCTAATATAATATAGATGTCAGTTTGCCTGAAGTTGGTCCACATCTGAATGCAATTCTAATCCATTCCCAATAGGTTTTGTTAATAGGCTGATTATAAATACCTATAGGGAAGATTTATGGCCCAAAATAACAAGGACTCCTGTAGAAGAGCAGAATGAAGGGTCTTGCTTTACAGATCTCAGGACTTAATTTGAACCTATAATAATTAGACAGTATAGTAGATGAGATGACGGTTTGACCAACAATAATACAGAGTGTAGAAACAGATAGTGTGTTGCATGCAGCTTCGGTATAATAGAGTAAGTGATAGATGGCATGTCACATCAGTGGAAAGGGAATGGACTGTTCAGTAAATGGAGCTGGAAACAGTAGGTCATCCATAAGGAAATACTTGAACTTGGATCCTTACCTTACAACCAGATGCAGAAATCAGCTCCAGATAGATAAGGACTTAAATGCCAAAGCAGTTTTAAAACTCTTGAGTAGAATATATAAGTAGACATCTAGACAGCACTATCCAGTAGAAATATAAGGTGGCCTACACATGCAGTTTTTAATTTTCTAGCATCATATTTTAAAAGGTGAAAAGAAACAGGTAAAATTAACTCAGTATATCTAAAATATTTTCATCATGTAGTCAATATAAAAAATATATTGACTTTTTTTTGCGGGTTTTTTTCATATTAAGTCTTCAAAATCTGTCTGTGTATTTTACACTTAGAACACATCTCAGTTTAGACCAGGCACATTTTATATGCTCAATAGCCACAACTTTTTGGGGCAACATAGTTCTAGACCTTCTGGAAGAATTTCTTAGAACATGAAATGCATTAACCATGAAACAAAAGACTGAGGTATTCATCTGTATTAAGATTAAGATCGTGTATTCATTCAAAAGATACTTTAAGGAAAACCACAAGCTAGAAGATTCCAATATAGCCAACAAAGGATTAATATAGAAAATATAAACACCTACAAATCAGTAAGCAAAGTACAGATGACTCAGTAGAAAAACAAGGAAATAGGCATTTTACAAAAGAGGAATGATATTTGGCTAGTACATATGATGGGGTGTTCAGTCTCATTGGTGAATAGGAAAGTGCACACCAAGACCATAATAAGGTACATCTACTTTATATCCATTTGATTAATAAAATTTTAAGTGATGATGCCAAGTATTAGAGAATATAAATATCAGCAGGATCTCTTATCCATTGCTCATAGTGGTTTATGAACTGGTAGAATACCTTAGGAAAATAGTTGAGCATTATCTGCAAAAGTTCAACATTTATACATCCTATGAGTGCAGTTCCATACCTACACTTACCCACAGGAACTTGCGTATGTACCGTAGGAGACATGAACTAGGATGTTCAGAGTAGCAAATGTTTGTAAGAGTAAAATCCCAGAAACAACCCAGATACCTGCAGTAGTTACTACCAGAAATCTACTGGTGAATTAATGGGTACATACACACATCGGGATATTTAAATAGTCATCAGAAAGAATAACTGGTGATTCACACGTGGGTGAGTCTTAAGAGTGCTATAGGATGTGAAACAGGAAATCCCCAAAGATAACATAAAATATACCTTCTCATAAAGTTAAGAATAGGTAAACCTTAAAATATATGTATGCATGCATATATATATATATATATATATATATATATATATATATGTATGTCTAGTTAGATATGCATATAGAACAGAGGAAAGGTATATGAAAAGGACTAATAAAAGATTCAGGATGGTGGATTTCTCTATTTGGGGAGGCAGAGTGATGGACTTGAAGACCCCATAGCTGGAGAAAAGTTTTATCAGAGTTCTAGCTTTCATGTTATTATTTGGTGGGTTGATGGAAACTTTACATTATTAAATAATAAATGTCTCGACCATTATTTTGTTTGAATGGACTAAATATAGCCTTTTCAGCATTTGTAAGATTCACTTTACAGGTGATTGGAAAACTGATACTTGGCTCATCATGGCTTTCCCCTTTTCTCTAGTAGTTTGTGCAACTGAAAATACAAATTTCACTGAAAATTTCCTCTCCTTAATGTTTTTTTTTTCTCTTCCCTTCCCTTCCCCTACCCTAGTAGCGCTCATTTCTAATTCCCACAACGAGTAGGTTACAACTGTTCTTAAAAATACTGTTACCGTATCCCACTGTAATCCTTCATCTTACTTCTACAAGCCGCCCAAGAAACTGAATTTCACTGATACCTTGTGGCTTATTAACACAAGAAATCTTTTAGCTGTACCTTGTGAGCGAGGACTTTTCAATGCATTTATTTTTCCGTTTGTGTTTTAATAGACTGACTTCCTTTTGGTAGTGTTGCGTGATGTCGTTCAGGCATATCCTGAAGTTCGCATTGTTCTCATGTCTGCTACTATTGATACGAGCATGTTCTGTGAATATTTCTTCAGTTGCCCAATCATTGAAGTTTATGGGAGGACTTACCCAGTTCAAGGTAAATATCGTGGGGGTGGGATGGGAGGGTGAACATTTTTTGTAGTGTGTGGATTTTCTTAATCCTAGAGATTGGAGTAATAGTTTAAAGGATATTTAAAATAAAATCCGAATGAGGGTATCAAAAATGCATCATAACGTTCTTGGGGTTTTAGTCAAGCAGTAGTGAGTTTCATTTACAACTTGAGGAGTTTGCATATCCAGTAAATTTCCTGTCCTTACAGCTAAAGTTAACTTGTAAGATTTTATAGCCAAGTGTAAATTAATATGCCTATAGATGTTCATGGGAAATAACTGTTAAAAGTTTAAGCAGCCAGGGTCAGATTAACTAGAGGATCAATCTTTCCTAGAACCAGAGCAGGCAGATTTTGAAATGAGATTAAGATGAGTGTTTCAAGGTCAAATATTTCTGATCGTTAAGAGTTTATTTAGAAGATTTTGTCATCACCATTTTCTAGAATAGTCATTTAGTAGCTTGGTTTTAAAAATTAATTACAGCACAGTCTAATTGAAGGCATGAAAATAAGCTAAAAAATTTTCAGTGTACATATGAAATGATGAATGGCTATGTCAGGATGCTAACTTGAAATTCAGAAGGTGAGGGTAGCTCTGAGATAAAAGTCAGTGCACTCATATCTCACGAGGGTAAGGTTAATAATCTTGCAACTGCTTTGCATGCATACTGGCATTGAAAAAATAATTAAATGGATGACAGATGGTGGGAACCAGGTTTACTGCTGGAGTGGGAGGTTACAGGTAAGTATGAGGGAAGGCTTGAATGAACCCTGTGGTACTGGATTACAGTTGGAGACATTAGTAAGAACTCGTGTTTAGATAGAAATGGATAGATACAAAACTAAATATACATGTGTATGGATCCATGGATTAGCATACATAGATATATTTCCTAGCTCTGTCTGCTGAGCGGGCCTAGAAGTAATGACATCCCAGTAGCAAGGATCATGCCCAACACCCAGATCATGTTTCCAATACCATTCTCCAGTTAAGGGAACCAGACGCCCTTGAAGAAATGACTGATTCTCAAGCTGAGGCAGGGAATATACAAGATGAGCCTGAAACATCTTATAGTGACAGAAAGTAAGGAAGTGCTTTAAAAAAACAGTGAAGGGGATAAAGGGACGTAGGAGTCAACATGAAAACTCTCAGTGGCCAAAAATGGAATAGTTGGAACAAAAAAGTAGAAAACGTATTGGATTATAATCTGAAGCATAAAATAGGTACCCATAAATTTATATGGTGGTTGAATAAATAAGTGGGTAATAAAGCTGTGATATGGAAGAACTAGAAAAAAAATATGTAGATACTCTCTCTTACCTCAGAAAAGTGATGCTTAACTCCTTTAGTGTGTGCTGTGCTTAATGACTTGCTTCCAAAGAGTAGAGTATGGAAAGGGGGAAATGAGTCACTTAACGATGGAGTTAACTTGGCAAACACTACCTCAGGTTGATCAAGTTTAATATCATCAGTGATGAGTCATGTTGATAGTATGTACCTTTGATATAATGAGATGAGAATGGTACTTTGGGGCTCTAAGGGTATAGAGGGGAAGTGTTTAGATTATGAGATACTTCTGAAACACTTCTGAACACTTCAAAGAACGTCAGGAGCATAATTGATCAGTAGATGTTCCAACCGTCACATTGAAGTCCTTTTTTAAGAATAATAACTAAAAGGAACCTATTTTTATCTGTACATCCTGATAGAGGAAGGATGGACTATGGTATATTATTGTACTGATAGTAATTTCCATATATAACACCCACACTGTGGGAGTGTACAACATAGAGCACAATATGCATTCCATGAATGTTTGATTGAATATTGTATATAGCGGATATCCTGACTGGCTTTGTGGGAACATGTATAAGAGATACCTCACCCTCCTCCAAGGTCCAAGAGATAGAAACACTGAGTTTGATTGGAAAAAGAGGTTATTGGCACTGAAGTTTCTTGGCAGTTGTGAAGAATCAGATTGAAGGGTATGAAGGTAGTTTTGAATTATGAATTAGAAAATGAGTTTTAAAGACTGCTCCATTCTGCAAGTTGATAGTACTTACCTGACTGGATTGTCCTGGCAGAATATTTTTTGGAAGACTGTATTCAGATGACCCACTTCATTCCTCCACCAAAGGACAAGAAGAAGAAGGATAAGGATGATGATAGTGGTGAGGATGATGATGTAAGTGAATTTCATGAAGAATTTTTATTGTGGGCAAAATTGTTATTGCAGGGAATGATTTTAGTAAAAACGTGCAATGAGTTAGCATTACAAAAAAAACTAAAAATTGACTGTAATGTCTGTCTTTGAATTAATTGATACATTTCACTCCAAAGAATTCCATGTTCAGTGAAAAGCGCTTTTCATACCATGAGTTAAATCATCTTTTGGCATAAAGGTTAAAAAAAAAGAGGAAGGAGTAAGATATTTAATAACTCCCATTTTGTAAGGCTTTGCTGCTCAGAGTGTTTTCCATGAGCCACAGCACCTGGGAAACTGGTAGAGAGGTGGAATCTTGTGCCCCACCCCAGATCTCCTAAGTCAGAATCCACACTTTAACAAGACCTCTGGGTGACCCATATGTACAATAAAGTTTAAGCAACAGCAGGTACAGTCCTAAGTTACAGAGACTGTATGGTAATGACATTAGCAGATGGAGAGAGTATTAAAGTGGGGGATGATGAGGGATTTCCTAAGAAACAGGAAAGAAAAGTGACACTTATTTCGTAGTGCTTCAGAGTTGGACCAATGATATTTAAAAATGCATCTTGAATCTGGAAACATGAACAGAATGAATGCTACAAGGCAGCCAGCAATGCAGAATATGATAAACATAACCTAGGATTGGGTATTTTTAATCAGATTTGAGGATATAAATGAATTATATTATGAATTATATCCTCAAATCCGATGAATTAGAAAGTTTCTTGGGGGGAAAAATCAGTTGTTAACAACTTCATTTCTCATTACTGAAGGTTTGGTTTATCATTGGTTCTCAGGCAGGCTTTTTGGAAAATACAGACCACATTATTTCAGATGTAGATGAGGTGATCATCAAATACCCTGTCTGCCGGTATGAGTGAGCCTGGGAATTACACAGGAAGATATTGTGTATATATAATTATATGCTAATTGATACAAAGAGAGGATCATAGGAGCAGTTTATTAATCAGTAAGGAAAATATTTTTGAAAAACCAAGAGTTTATAGTCATAAGAGAGAAATAAGCTTGGTAGAAGGAGCCATTAGAAATTTTAGAGTCAAATTTAAGTGTTTGTGCTTGAATTTTAATCATGTCCTATGGGAAGTATTGGTCAGTAGAAAAATTCAGTATGTCACCATGCAGTGGTTTGTGAAAATTAAATTTCTTCTATATGCCAGATACGACTAATCAGCTAGAATCAATAAGGATATTAGGTGTCATGTGAACATTAAGAACAAATGTAGGAGACTTAACTCATGAGCTGTACTAATGGAGACAGTCCAAAATATGTCTCCCTGTTTTTTGCAGGCAAATTGCAACCTGATCTGTGGTGATGAATATGGTCCAGAAACAAAGATGAGCATGGCTCAACTGAATGAGAAAGAAACTCCTTTTGAACTCATCGAGGCTCTACTTAAGTACATCGAGACCCTCAATGTTCCTGGAGCTGTGTTGGTTTTTCTGCCTGGCTGGAATTTGATTTATACTATGCAGAAGCATTTGGAAATGAATCCACATTTTGGTATGAGTCTTCTTTGAATTCTCAACTATTTGAGTGAAAAATGAATGATTTTGCTTGCACCCTAGCCAATATGTGAAAACAAAATTTAGTGTCGTATCAATTTTTGATTAAAAACATGCATAATGTAGAAAAGTTTTAAACTCGGCTCCTATTTTTAGACCTTAACTTTTCCATATTTTTATAGGAAGCCATAGGTATCAGATTCTACCTCTGCATTCTCAGATTCCTCGAGAGGAACAGCGCAAAGTATTTGATCCAGTACCAGGTGGAGTAACCAAGGTAAGTAGTAGACATTACAGTTACGGGGTTGGAAGCAACGTAGATATTAGACAACTATTACAGACCTTCAAAGAGCTATCCAAAAAAATTGTAATCCATCTAAATTGAGGAAGAAAAAAGGGGTTCTTTCTTCATGAGCTTAAGTAGGTTTTTCAGTTATCCAGTCAATGAATGAGTGATTTATTTGAAGATTTCTGTAATTCTGTTGTCATTTGTTACATAAGCAGACCATTCCTTTTAAGTACATAATAGGAGAATATTTTCTGAAGTGTAATTTTTCTTAATACCATTTCTTCACAGGTTATTTTGTCCACAAATATTGCTGAGACAAGCATTACCATAAATGATGTTGTTTATGTCATTGACTCCTGCAAGTAAGTTCCCAAGGAACCCATTGCCTTTAGAATACTCCATGTAATGTCTAGAATCAGTTAACAGAATCAAAAACACCTTATTTTTAAAACTCTTGTGTTCTCTTACTGTCAGAATTAGTGTGCTGCATCTGTATATACTGAGTTATAGTGTAATTAATGATTCTTGGTGTTGATCATCATATCAGTTATGGTAGAAAGTGACGAAGCTTAACACTAACTTCTGACTGCTTCCCACTTATTCTTGTCTGCTGGTGTTTTGCTCATTTCCCATTGGGTGTTTCCATTGACCACTGCCATACAATGGCATGCTCTTCGGTGTATAAAGATGTCCAATATTTAGCTCATGACCAGTGTCCTATTTGTAGGACACTACTTAAGAATTAAGACTTCATATTTGGTATGAGATACCCTGGGAAATACACAGGGAGGCATTGTGTATAGGTAAAGTAATTACACGCTAATTGATACACAGAGAGGACAGAAACGTCGAAACTTTGTTCTGTCTAGCCAGTTTGTGCCTCATGTCTTCTCTGTGAAGTCCCTAAGCCTTTCCTGGCAGTTGAAGATTTGCCAATGCCCACTTTAGAGAGTGGTGAATAGCATGCCCCTCCTTTGTGCCAATCCCAGTCATTTAGTGCCAGCTGCCTATGTGTAAGATTGACAGATTCTGAGGTTGCTTAGGGGTTCAAGAGGACCATGCCAACACCACTTGGTGAGGTCATCAGAAGTGCCACATGTTCCAGTTTAGCACATAGCCTTTAGATCATAGATTGCCTAAAAGTTAAACTGAACTTCGGAATAGAGTTGGCTTTGAATAATTATCACTCACTTACCTGCACGTGCCAGGTCCTGTTTAAGTGCTATATGTTCATTAATTCACATAATGTTTATAAATAAAAAACACTGCAAGGTAGGTGATAGTATTATACTCGTTTTCAGATGAGGAAAATGAGGCACAGAAAGATTAGTAACTTGGCCAAGATCATCCAGCTGGTAAGTGGCACATGTATATTATATTGCCTCCTAGCAGGTTGGCAGCCTAAAAGAGTGCAGAGTCAAATTTTTATCGATATTGTTCACAGACAGACATCGCAAGTAGGCATGACTGGAAAGCGTCTGCCACTTAGTGGAAATGTAATAGTTATGTATTGATAGTACACGTGAGTTTTAGAATTAACTGCTCTTTCCTATTTAGGCAAAAAGTGAAGCTGTTCACTGCTCACAACAATATGACCAATTATGCTACAGTTTGGGCATCCAAAACAAACCTCGAGCAGCGGAAAGGACGAGCTGGCCGTGTACGGCCTGGATTCTGCTTTCACCTCTGTAGCCGAGCTCGTTTTGAGAGGTAAGACCAATTCTTGAGTAAAGAATGAAGTTGGTTTTTTGGGAATTTTTTTTGTTAGCCTTTTACACACACACTCCTCCCCACACCTCTCTGCCCTGACATAAACTTAATTCAGAACATAAGTGCTTCCAGTTAATTGGAGGAAACTTAGCTTAGGTAGTGAGATTGTGGTAAGGATGAAATCAGAAATTATCAGTGGTGGCATGTTTGATACCGATTTACTATTTACTAATAACTTTTTAAAAGCATAACATACGTTTTCCACACCACACATCTTTATCACTTTGGGATTACTGATATTTATGGAATGGTTAACTTTTCTGAAAAATAACTTTAAAATAACAATACTTTTGTATTTATAGACACCCTCCCCTACCCCCCCATTAGCACATCACCTCTGTCATATGATCCTCCTTATGTGCCTGAGAAACAGAGGGCATTATTTAGGTAAGGAAGCCAAAGCTTAAGAAGCTTAGCTGACTTCTCCAGGACTGAAATCCAAGTCGGTTAATACCTTGTCCGTTTCTGTTTATACCACAGATCCTTTTGGAGAATGTTTGTGGATGAGACCAATTGGTTTAAAAAATACTTCTCTGGGGTGCGAGCTCACCATCTTCTCAGTTTGCTAGCTTTCCAAATAAAGTCGTTATTCCTTGCCTCCCACCTCACCCCCCAATTTAAAAAATAAAAAATACTTCTCTCTCTGAATTATAGGCTTAAGTTATGTATTTAGTTGTATGTTTCCGGAAATCAGTGTGGTGTACATTAGCTTTAACCAGTTGATAATAAAGGTAGAGTTAGGAGGTGTGTTTGTGTGTGTACCACAATGAAGAATTGTGGGACAGACTAATTTAGGTGACCAGATATATATAGCACACTGAAGAAAGGTCAAAGCTTTGATTTGCTTTTATACTGGTAACATATGGCTCCCTAGTAATTACAAATGTTGGTTTATTTGAGCATCAGAAGTTAATGCAGGAGACTGGCTGCAACATTTGGAAGACACTTAGTTCTTTTTAAAGGTTGGCTTGTCCCTTGACCTGAATAAACAAGTACTATACTCTAATATTAGAGTAAAACCAGCTCCTAATTAGTTAACAGCATGAATAGATCTATAAGGGATTTTTGTTCTTTTCTCTGTAGGATGAGGAATAGATATGCTATATGCATCTATGTAAACCTGATTAAAGCTGATCTAGGTCTTACCAGCAATGTTGGAATTCACCTCTAAATGGTTCCTATGAATCTTCATTATAAATAGTTTATATAGAATAAGCCTGAATTGGAAACGGTAGAGACCTGGATTTTAATACTGTTTGTGCCTAACAGGTATCACATAATCTTAAACATTTACACTCTTTAGGCCTTTGTTTCCCCATTCTACAAAATGAGATTAAGTTACTTAACCTTTCTATGTCTCTTTCCTCAGTTGAAAAAGGAAGGTAACACAATACTAATCCCGTAGGATTTGTTTGCAGAATTAAGTGAGTCAGTAATGGAAAATACTGAGAACAATACTTGGCACGTAGTAAACTCTCAGTAAATGTTAGCTATTATTATTATTGTTAATATTAATTTATATTAATAGTTTTTATTACTGAAAATTTAAAGGGTTAGATAATCTGTAAGATCCTTTCCAGTGGCACTAAATTTATACAGACCAGGAAGTGGGGGAAGAGGTAGCAGGGAGATACTAGAATTAGCCTGCATCCCCCACAGAACGTCTCGCTACCATTTTTAACCTATGTTTGTCAGCAACCAGACCTGAAGAAGCCATGGGTGGGGGTAATAACATTAGAGATTTGGGATAATTTTTCATCCTCCTTCACTCAGTTGAAAATGCCTTCAAGCTATAAGGGTAAAGTCGTGAGCCACTACTCAACCACTTAAGAGGGTCTTGTCCAGAGAGTCTTTGTAGTAAATACAAAACGTTCTTGTAATTGTAAAAGGATGAGGGAAGGGCAGCTCTATGTATTCCTGATTATCTCTCTGTGAAGTTTTTGTTAAATAAACGTGTGTGTACACAAAAGAAGATGGTTATTTTATGCTTATTTTCTCTTAGACTCGAAACCCACATGACCCCGGAGATGTTCCGAACACCATTGCATGAAATTGCTTTGAGCATAAAACTTCTGCGTCTGGGAGGAATTGGCCAATTCCTGGCCAAGGCAATTGAACCTCCGCCTTTGGACGCTGTGATTGAAGCAGAGCACACACTTAGAGGTACCTGCAAATACAGACCTGCCGAACACATGCTAATTATGCCATCTGTCCTGTCCTGGCAAGTAACACTTAACCAATGAGTCCAGAAGAGGATATAGCCCACAGGGCTGTGATAACAAAGCTTCCAGTGTCGCTTAATGTACTTAGTGTGGTTAGTATATAAAACGAGCAACATAAGGTAAGAAAGGGATGATGTGAGTCTTATTTGGGGGAAAAAATGGAGAAAAGGCACACGTTATCTCTAAACCAGTGGTTAATGATCAGAACAGAACGTGAATTATTCATGATACCCACAGTGTTTTATGTACATTTCATAGAACATCTGTTTATATTTTCTTATCACACTTACAGAGGCAGTGTAGTATAGTGGAAAAAAATAAGGGCGTTGGAGTCCAGGGGGATCTGAATTTGAATTTTGAATGTCGCGCTCACCTGCTCTGTGAACTTCAGACTTCTTTTCTCCAGATTTCATTTCTTTCTAGAAATTATCAACAGATGCTATCAGACTTGTTAGAGCATGTAGCTGTTTATGCAGCTATTACAGTTATTACTGTATTTACAGACTTCTCATGGACTGTACTCAACTTTACAGGCTGCAGGGCCTAATTCTAGTACCTTCTTCGTGTTAGCTGCCCTAGAATTTGGTTTTGTTCTGTTTTTGAGCGAAGAGAATTGTTGGCTATGAGCATGGTGCTGGCAGTTGGCTTGACAGTTGAGGAAAACTTAAGTGCAGTATCTGAACCTTAATCTATAAACAAATGTTTCATCTTTGCCTAGGTTAAAGGGGTGTTCATTACTGTTTCTGCTCACAAAGAAATATCTCCCCACAGAGCTTGATGCATTAGATACCAATGATGAGTTGACTCCTCTGGGACGAATCCTGGCTAAACTCCCCATTGAGCCTCGTTTTGGCAAAATGATGATAATGGGGTGTATTTTCTAGTAAGTGCTTTGTTTTATTGCTGATAGTTAAATGGTGAAATAGTTTTAGAATTTTATCCCCCTCCCAATAAAAAGAGGATGGGCTCGAATAGAAGAAAAAACTAAATGTTCTTCACTAGAGAAGTGGCATACTTTAGATACGGAGAAAAGTGTGAAACGAGAAGAACAAACAGTTCCAGTGGATGGACACCTGGGCCCAACTTCTGGGGGGAAAGAGCACAGACTTCTCAAAAGAGAAGTGCAGTTATTAAGTAGGTTAAGTAGTTTTCCTTGAAAGAGAAAGATTAGGAAAACAGGTATATGTTATTAGAAGGTTTTGAAGATTAAGAGATTTTGTAAGATGAGGGAGAATGTTAAAGGAAAAATATAATACTTGGTCAGTTTATGGAAAATATGCTTCCATTATATCAGAACTCATTATTTTTTTTCCCTTTTTACCTCTGGAGAGCAGCTGTAAAATTCTTTTTGTTCAGCCAGTTTCAGTGCTAAGCAATATCATAGCCAATAAAAACTGACCCACAGTTGACAATACTGCCCAAGTTGCTGGAACAAGAATGTGATCTAGACTGAATTTTCCTGTCTGTTTCAGTGTGGGAGATGCTGTTTGTACCATCTCTGCTGCCACCTGCTTTCCGGAGCCTTTCATCAGTGAAGGAAAGCGACTGGGTTATATCCATCGAAATTTTGCTGGAAACAGATTTTCTGATCATGTGGCCCTTTTATCAGTATTCCAAGCTTGGGATGATGCTAGGTATGGGCTTGAAAGAGGAGAGTTATAAGATTTGGGTGAACTGTATCTAGTTCTTTAGGCTTTGGGAATGACTCTTAACAACCTATTTGTTTTAGAATGGGTGGAGAAGAAGCAGAGATACGTTTTTGTGAGCACAAAAGACTCAATATGGCTACACTTAGAATGACCTGGGAAGCCAAAGTTCAGCTCAAAGAGATTCTGATTAATTCTGGATTTCCAGAAGGTAAGATTCTCACATTCTTAAGACATATCTGAAGTAATCTTAATGTAATACATGCACATTGACAGTGTAGTATATTTTAGCTTCAAACATTAAACTCTTTGCTTTTTCTATGTTCCTGACTATTTCTTAGTTCTTTGAACTCCGGTGATAATCAGTTTTCACATTAATTCAGTCTTTTACAGGATGCAAAAGGTTATAATGTTCAAGTTGTAATTTAGTAGAGATGATTAATAGACCTTTTGAGAATTTTGCTACTTTGGGAGGACTTTTTGGTTTTGTTTTTTACTAATTTTTATTGGAGTATAGTTGATTTACAATGTTGTGTTTGTTTCTGCTGTACAGCAGAGTGAATCAGTTATACACATATCCACTCTTTTAGATGGGAGGATTTTTTTTTTTTTTTTTTTGCGGTACACAGGCCTTTCACTGTTGTGGCCTCTCCCGTTGCGGAGCACAGGCTCCGGATGCGCAGGTTCAGTGGCCATGGCTCACGGGCCCAGCCGCTCCGCGGCATGTGGGATCTTCCCGGACCAGGGCACAAACTCGTGTCCCCTGCATCGGCAGGGGGACTCTCAACCATTGCGCCACTAGGGAAGCCCTAGATGGGAGGATTTTTAAATCCATCCACTTGTGAAGAACACAGGTCTATCTTTTAGCACTTTTTGAATGAACAGATTGTTGAAATACCTCAAGTAGTGGTTTGTGAGGTGATTTATTAATTTGCCCATCTGTTCAGTTTTAGATGTGAAGTAAACTCTACCGTGTTAAATTTTAATTGGCTTTAAATAAGGTTTTAGTGGACAATTACAGAGGACTTTGATATGTGATATAGGAATAGTAATCCAGCTGTTCATTTCTTGTGTGAATTTGAACTATTGTACTTTTCTCCAATTAGATTAAGAGACAGAGTTATTTCCTGAAACGTTGAAAATTGGAACACATAACCAGAAACAGCTGTTTAGTTGAGAGACAGAAGGTAGTTGGGCAGTATCTAGATCACTAAAGTAATTCTCTTCTGTTGTAAACTGACTAAATTTTTAATTTTTTAAAAAAAAATTTTTATTTTAGCTGTTTTGCGTCTTCGTTGCTGCACGCAGGCTTTCTCTAGTTGTGGCAAGTGGGGGCTACTCTTCCTTGTGGTGCGTGGGCTTCTCATTGCAGTGGCTTCTCTTGTTGCGGAGCACGGGCTCTAGGCACGCGGGCTTCAGTAGTTGTGGCTCGCGGGCTCTAGAGCACAGGCTCAGTAGTTGTGGCGCACGGGCTTAGGTGCTCCGTGGCATGTGCGATCTTCCCGGATCAGGATCAAACCCGTATCCCCTGCATTGGCAGGCGGATTCTTTTTTTTTTTTTTTTTTAATTTAATTTACGTATGTATGTATGTATGGCTCTGTTGGGTCTTTGTTTCTGTGCGAGGGCTTTCTCTAGTTGCGGTGAGTGGCAGGGGCCACTCTTCATCACAGTGCATGGGCCTCTCGTGTTGCAGAGCACAAGCTCCAGATACGCAGGCCTAGTAGTTGTGGCTCACGGGCCTAGTTGCTCCACGGCATGTGGGATCTTCCCAGACCAGGGCTCGAACCTGTTTCCCCTGCATTGGCAGGCAGATTCTCAACCACTGCGCCACCAGGGAAGCCTAGGCAGGCGGATTCTTAACCACTGTGCCACCAGGGATTTCCCAATTCGTAGCTTTTTAATCAAAATCAAAGGAAAAGAGAAAAACATTTTTGTGTGATAGACTCTTCACAACAGTCCTGAGATGCATATATTACTACCCCATTTTATAGATGAGGAAACTGACACAGAAGCTTAAGTTACGTGTCCAGACTCAGGAAGTTTATAAGACTAGGATTCAGGTTTTTAGAACAAAGTGTATCCACTTTGTTACCATTGTACTTTCCATGTGCCTAAAGCATAGTTTGGGTGAAGACATCCACCACCTTCTCGTGGGTTCCTCTTAAGTTGTTATTCCATCTTCTGTAGAAGGAACAGCTTTTTAAAAAGAGCATATGGAACACTGGTCATATCAGTCTAGCTCTTATTCTGAGAGTAGATGGTTATTGGGGGATTTTTAAAAAATACTTACTCCAAGCTTACATTTTATTGAGTCTATAAGAGAATACAGACATTTTAATTTTCTTATTGTGGCTACTCAGCAGAATTTCTCCTTGCACTTAATCTGAGTGCAAGAGTTCTGAGAAGAGAGGAAGTTAGACAGGTTATTTGAAAAAGGAGGGTGGAGGATGAGTTAATTCTTCTAATTGTCATCTAATTCTGGTAAATATATGCAATGTGAGGATTAGCCAGATACCTGATTTTTTTTTTAATCTCCTTTTAACAGAGTGTTTATTGACACAAGTGTTTACTAACACTGGACCAGACAATAATCTGGATGTTGTTATCTCTCTCCTGGCCTTTGGCGTGTACCCCAATGTGTGCTATCATAAGGAAAAGAGAAAGATTCTCACCACTGAAGGGCGTAATGCGCTTATCCACAAATCATCTGTTAATTGTCCTTTTAGCAGCCAAGACATGAAGTACCCATCTCCCTTCTTTGTTTTTGGTGAAAAGGTAAGAAAAGATTAGTTTAGAAAAGTTTACATTTAAAATCCAAATTATCTTTACTTATTAATGTGCAGTGGGAACATGAGTTTTAATTTTCAAAGCATAGTTCATTATCATTATATGGTAGTTGATTGACAGTTGGAATGTCAACTGTTTCCTCTTGCCTCTTTCTCTGTCTTCAGATTCGAACCCGGGCCATCTCTGCTAAAGGCATGACCTTAGTCACCCCCTTGCAGCTGCTTCTCTTTGCCTCCAAGAAAGTCCAATCTGATGGACAGATTGTGCTTGTAGATGACTGGTATGGATTTTCATATGTGAACTCAACTGAATTCTTAAATTAAAATGTAATGGGATTCAGCTGCTAATCTCACTTAATTTGTGAAACATGGCAAAATTTGATGGCACAAATGAGATGCTTTATAACACTGTCTTTTCTTGGCGAGTTGTATATCTTAGGAGTATGGTTCATAGTTGGTAGTAAAGTCTTAAATTGACTATACCAGCAGAAGCAGATGCATTAGGCATTGGAGCCGCATCCACTGCCATGAATACTACACTAAGGAATTAGAGTCTGATTGGAGCTTGGGTACCTCTTTTTTCTGTATACTTTATAGTACTTAGAGACTAGTGGTGAGTGGGTAGTAAGCACTTGATAGAATATAACGAATGGTTAGTAGGCTCAGTCATATTCTTGAAAACTTGCAAAACTAACAATCTTAGTGTCTTATTTCATTCTTTTGTTGGAGGCTGAGTGATGTGTATTGTTCAGAGTATTTTGCTCGATAGACTTTGTGGTTCACAACTCCTGCCAATAGCTAGCAGCGAGTTTCAAGAAGTTACCTTAGATTATTCCTACCTGTGTTTGCCTAATTCTGGGGCCATTACATTAGTTGAAAGTATTGGTACTTGGAAAGAAGTTAAATTTATCCCATCACTTGCCATGTGTGAAATTGAAAGATAATAGTCTTTTTCTATGTGTGCCACCTCTCTCATTTTTAATCATTTTTCTCTATTTTAGGATCAGACTGCAAATATCTCATGAAGCTGCTGCCTGTATCACTGCTCTCCGGGCAGCCATGGAGGCTCTGGTTGTTGAAGTAACCAAGCAGCCTGATATCATCAGCCAGTTGGACCCCGTTAATGAACGTATGCTAAACACAATCCGCCAAATCTCTAGGCCCTCAGCTGCTGGTATCAACCTTATGATTGGCAGTACACGGTGAGTACCACAGTAACTTCTCTTTGAACTAAGCAGAGTACAGTAATCTTACACTGGCCTAAAATTCCCACAGTTAGTTAATAGAGGCCTTGTTATTTGAGTTACAGTTCTAGACAAATGCTGAATATGAAGTCTAGTTCTGGTTAGCACACTCAGAAAAAAGGGTGTTACTTTTGTGTTAATGATCTATTACACCAGTGCGTGCTAGAGATAGAAAGAGATCTTTAAAGTACATATGGAGCCCAGGATAGGTCACATGATAGCACAGTGAAAGACCCCAGACAGTCCTCTTCTCACAGTACTGCTTTGCCATCTCCAAAGAAAAAATGATGAGGTGTTAAATTCATTCTTCAAATGAAAAGCATCAGGGTTTACCTTAGGGAAATACAAGAACATGGATATCTTAAAAGTAAAGAGTATGAAGTTTCTCTTAATTCTTAAAATGTTTTATCTGCTTCAGTTTTTTTCACCTTCAGAAAGTTTCTTTGCCCACACCTTTTTCTTTGGAAATACTTGATGCCTGCAGGGCAGAACAGCAGTACAGTGAACTCCTATATGGTCTCCTAGGTTTCACTGATCGTCAGCATTTTGTGACACTTGCTTTCATATAAATATTACACACTTCTTTTGCTTAATTGTTGGTGATTAAGTTGCATTTTACATCAGTATTCTTCATGTATCTTTTGAGAACATAGCATAAACAATACTAGTTCACACCCCAAGATGTGTTACAATAACACTATCTAATATACAACCATTAAAATTGGTTTTAGTCACTCAAAAATATTCTTTAATCTCCCCATCAAGATTTGCTTACTGCATTTGGTTATAAACTGTTATCTTAATGTATTGAAGTGCTGTGTGCTTTATGGATTCTGGCTTCCCATTTTGCCTGTAACTGAGTTAACTACTTTAAACTAATGGAACATAGTACTTAGGGTGTGCCACACTGTGTTAAGTGCTTTTCTGATATTAACTCATTTTAATATTTAACCTATCTATGATGTATTCAGTATTTGTGCCTTTGGCTTCATTCCCTTTATGCATTAAATTTTCGAATGTGACTGAATGTTTATATTTTGTGACTAGTTGAGAAGTACTAAGGATGCTTTGCTAAAGTGGTGGTTTTGTGCTCTTGCTAGGTATGGAGATGGTCCACGTCCTCCCAAGATGGCTCGATACGACAATGGAAGTGGATATAGAAGGGGAGGTTCAAGTTATGGCGGTGGAGGCTATGGGGGTGGTGGAGGCTACGGTGGCAGTGGCTATGGGGCAGGCTCCAGCTCCTACCGGGGAGGCTATAGAGGGGCTTCCCGAGGTGGCTATGGAGGTGGCCCAGGGGGAGGCTACAGAGGGTCTGGGGGTTCCCAGCGAGGAGCTGGCAGAGGGGGCTATGGGAGCGGCTACTTTGGACAAGGAAGAGGAGGCGGTGGCTATTAAAGCTTGCGAGTGTCAGTGCCTGTGTACAGACAGGTAAAATAATGCATGCTGCCCATTTTCCCAAGTTGTTTATGTGCTGCCAATAAGTAAACCCATTTTCCACCCATTCTGTGGTTTGTCGTAGTTTAAGGAAACTAAACATTTAGGTATATTAGTGATTTTGTTTATATTATGTAAAATATCATCCTCTATTATAAAAGTACTACAGTTTGTATTTTTTCTTTAAGGAGTAAAGATTTGCCTTTAAAGTTAACTTGATATTTTCTTGACTTTAGTTTAATACAATAGAAATAAAATATTACATTGAATACTGGCCATGTAGTAATTGTTGATCTTACACATTAGAAAAATTTTACAATGGCACTTAATTACATCTGTTAGTTTTAAACATCAGAGGAAAAACTGTACTTCGTTTCACAAGTACACCAATTGATGTTATTACTTACAGTAGTTAGAATAAATAACCTTGAAATGCAGTTGTTATTCTTGCAGTAAATACTGGCCAGTACACAATTGACGTGGGCCTCTGTATCTGAATAAAACTTTTGACCTAAGGCTAAACATTTTTACTTTTTCCCAAGCTTTGTCTTTGAAAAATCTAAGACCATGGTCAGCGTTCTCTTTTCTTTTTAGTTTCCAGTGTAAAAATTATTTTAAAATTTTAATAAGAATTAAAAATTAATCTATGTAACCCTTGAATAAAGATTATATTTAGGCAAAGAAGCTTCACCAGTGCATAAAGTTTAGATATTTGACAAGTAACTCTACATTAACATGTATTTCAAGACTTTGAAATTGCATATTTCTTTCAAACAGAAATAAATTTAAGGTAAAGGCAACAAAGGATTTGGCTACAAATCCAGTATTTTAATGTTTCTCAACTGGTAAACCTGTATAATACTTTTCATGTTAATCTGTAAAAATGTGAAATATATACTTGGTGGTTATTTTTAATACTATAGTAATTTTAACTTAATTAATTGAAAATTTTAGCTCTTTTTAAAATAACAGGAAGCATAAGAGGCTTAGGTTAACCTGCTGACCTAAACAAACTCTAAGTTATAGAGCATTAGTAGTTGTTCTAAGCATTTCCAAATTAACCTAGTATTCTAATGATACCTGCCAATGGCTTCAGAATTTTATTAGGAAATAAAGTAAATCTGTCTTGTGCAACTGCAAAATCTGAAAAATATCAAATTACCAAAAAACACATGGCATAATGTTTAGTATTAAAATAATGATATAAAGTTGCCTGAATTTTCTACAGAACAAATCAGAGTATTCTGTAGACAAAGCAACACGTTTTGTTAAAAGCTGTTTTAGGCCTCAATTGAGTAATAATAAAGAATATGTAAAAGGAAACTTAAATACTACCTAGTTCAGTTGGCTTAAGCTTTTGGTGACTGAGAGGCTCCTTTGAGAGTATGAAAGTTATGGACTCTCTCCAGCAAAGAGCATGTACACAAAGTGTTTTACTTAAAATTTCAGGTAGTTCACAGACTCTTGGAGCGTGTACTTCAGTTTAAGAATGGCTAATTTAGTTCAGTCACTGAAAATACAGTATATTTGTATAATTTTCTCATTTTCTACTTTAATACTTTGGAAGAAGTAGACCCCTGTACTCAAGTTTATTGCTTTCTGATATAACTGTTAAATCTATAAGATAACATGCATCTTGGGTGTCTCACAAAGAATAGTAACTTGCTTCATTTTTTTTTTTTTTTTTGGCCATGCCGGGCAGCATGTGGGATCTTAGTTCCCTGACCAGGGATTGAACCCATGCCCCCTGCAGTGGAAGCATAGATTCTTAACCACTGAACCACCAGGGAAGTGCTCTTATTATATTAGCAACTTCTCTGTACCTTGTGCTGCTGAAGAGTGCCTCAGTCCCTTGGTATGTAGCCACCTGCCACTTTCACTGCTTCTAATAAACTGACAAGAGGCTCTAGCATTATAGTTCCCATTCTTTTCTTCAATTGAGACTTTACCATAGCTGTTACTGGCATTGCAGCGGAGCAAAGGAAATCTCCACTCCTACTGCCAGTTCCTTACAAAAAGGCAGAAAGGGGTTCTAATTCATCCCTTTTCATTCCACACCAAGGCCACTCTTCTAATCTTGATTTGTCTAGTCCTCACCTCCAGAATCCTAACATTTCCATCCCCAGCAACTGTGATGAAATATCCTTAAAAGTCCTAGATTGTAAATCTCATTTCAGTCTTTTGCATAAGCAGAGACCCATTGGTAGCATTCTTTTTAAAGTGTTAGCAGTTATTACTTGGAATGCACAGCACAGTGGGGAATATAATGGTTACTAAGACCCAATGCCTATACTACAAAATTACTGTCCAGTAGGCAAGCCAGATATGTACACGAATGGGAAGGACAGAGCAGAAATATGGAACCACCTCTAGGTTCTAAATTAGAATCTCTTATTTTTATACATCTTTATTGGAGTATAATTGCCTCACAATGGTGTTAGTTTCTGTTGTACAACAAAGTGAATCAGCCATATGCATACATATATCCCCATATCCCCTCCCTCTTGCATCTCCCTCCCACCTTTCCTATCCCACCCCTCTAGGTTGTTGCAAAGCACCGAGCTGATCTCCCTGTGCTATGTTGCTGCTTCCCACCAGCTATCTGTTTTACATGTGATAGCGTGTATATGTCCGTGCCACTCTCACTTCACCCCAGCTCCGCCCCCGCACCCCCCACCCCCGTCCTCAAGTCCATTCTCTACGCCTGCGTTTTTATTCCTGCCCTGCCACCAGGTTCATCAGTACCATTTTTTTTTAATTCCATATATATGCATTAGCATACAGTATTTGTTTTCCCCTTTCTGACTTACTTCACTCTGTATGACAGACTCTAGTTCCATCCACCTCACTACAAATAACTCAGTTTCGTTTCTTTTTATGGCTGAGTACTATTCCATTGTACATATGTGCCACATCTTTATCCATTCATCTGTCGATGGGGCATTTAGGTTGCTTCCATGTCCTGGCTATTGTAAATAGTGCTGCAGTGGACATTGTGGTTTTCTTTTTGAATTATGGTTTGAATTATGGTTTTCTCAGGGCATATGCCATTGTTCTAATTTAGAATCTCTTTTAAATGTATAAAAGCTATGCATTGGTTGGTCCTGGTAGAGGAAACTTCTTAAATCCCATTTGAGGAGTAGAATTAGGATTTGTCTTCCCTTGACCTAGAAAATTGGTTAAGACAAGTGGTGAGCAGAATAATGCCTCCTCAAAGATGTCCACGTGCTAATTCCCAGAGCCTGTGAATGCATATCTTATTTTGATGCCATGATGGAAGAATCTGGGTTTATAATCAATCTAAATGTACCTATGGTACTTATTCAACATACTCCTTCCACTATATATTTCCCTATATTATATAGTGAGCAGTCATCTACAAAATGTGTAAGATACAAAAAGTATCTTACCAAAACCTGGCTTCAAAACCATTATAAATTACCATAACGAAAAAGACAGGCAGAGACTTGAATTAGGTTACAAGATTAATGTAATCATATCCATAATTTTGCTCTAGAGTAGTCTGAGCAATCATCTAAACAATCCAAAAATAAGGGGTTGGATCTTTAAGAAGGCTACCAATTTTTAAAATTACAAGTATGATCCTTATTACCCATATAGTTCAGCAAAATATAACTGATTACAGTCATCAAAATCTAGTGAAAATGTTGCTCAATTTTTGAATTGATAGCAAAGTTTAAGTCATCTGTCTTTTCTTTTTGGCTAGACAAGGGGAATAACCTTACTTTAAAAGGTCAAAATTAAAGTCACTAAATACGTTCAGAACCTAAAAGAAATTTAGTAAACTCTGCTTTTTACTTCTATTTTAGTGATTTTGCATGTGAATTAAACTTCCTGAGAAAATGCTGAGCATATTTTAATATAGCCTTACATTTAGGTTTTCCTACTAGAGTGCTATGAAGTGCTATGGAGACAGAGGAGAAAAAAGTAGTTTAGGTAAAAATATAGAGCTAATAGAAGATACTGTGAACTGATTTTTTTTAATTTTGATTATTTATTTAGAATCTGCTTGTAGTGCTACATTATCATGGGGAAAAAAGTAGTCTCACTGATTGATTTGCTCTGGTACAGTATGTCCAAACGAGGTCACCTGTACAGATAATATACTACTGAACAGGTGAGAAAATCTTAATTGTAAAAAGCACATAAGGGATTTTTGTGAAACAAAACCCTGTTCTAATTTCTAGTAATCTGATTAACCATGTTTATAATATACAGTTTCTCCAGCATAGATTGCTGTTAAAAAATTGCAAAGGATGCCTTGCTAACCCTTTATAACGATGTCATCAGTCAATGAAGCAAGATTTACAGCTTGATATTCTCCTGGAAAAATAACTACTGTATCTCCACTATAACAACTATCCAAAGCCAAATCCAAATCATCATGCTGTTGGAGAAGTGTGTCTGAAGATAAGTCCTTTACCTGAAAAAAAGAAAACAGTAGGTCAAACTGAAACAGGTCATTTTAATCAGTTAACACATTGGTAACATGTGCTTTTCCCAAAGACTTACTTTGTATAGTTAGTGCACTGTAAATACTCTATGTATTTATGTTCATTAAATGCTCAAAGTATCAGTCCATCAATTAAGGAATGATGAAAAGAGATTTTCTCATTACAATTACATTCACTAGTGAATGATTACAATCACTAGTAATTTTACAGCTATTAAATACAGCCAGAAGTCATATTTTGACCTTTACATATTACCTCCTAAGCCTCACAACAGTTCTTTGAGGTAAAGTATTATTATACCCTTGTAATGTTAAGAAATTGAAACTCAGTGAGAGTAAATGATTTGCCCACGGACGCAGAGTTAGTGGGTGGTGAAGCTAAGTTTTAGATCTAGGTCTTGATGACATCAGATCTCTTTCCTACTGGAAACTACTACTTTGTTTTAACTCAAACTGACTCTAAAATTACGGTAGACCAACAAAAATTTATATATTAAAGATTCTAGAACTAAAATCAAAAAAGTACCAGAACTTTGCACTGGGAGTAGGAAAGGGGAAAGAACTTCATTATTAGTGCCATGAAGAATGAGGAACTTTAAAAATAAAATCTGATAACTAAAAATATACTCTGAAAAAATGCCTATTCTTTTATCCCAATAGAAATGGCATCATCATTCATATATTGTTTTTCTTATTATATAAGAGGCACTTATTATAAAAAACAAAATGAAACAAAGCATAACAAAAATGGAAATTTTAACCTAAATAAAATATATTTATATAGATATTTCCTTCTTGTCTTTTTCCCATGCATATATTCATTTATTCATAATACCAATATATCATACCATAGATGCATATGGTTTTGAATCCTGATTTTTCTCATTTCATTATATCACATTTCCCCATGTCTTTAAATATTTTTTCAAAGCCTAGATTTTTTTTTTTAATTGGGAGGGTATAGTTTTACAATGTTGTGTTAGTTTCTACTGTACAGCGAAGTGAGGTGGAGTTCCCTGTGCTACATGCAGGTTCTCATTAGTTATCTATTTTATACATACTAGTGTATATATGTCAATCCCAATCTCCCAGTTCATCCCACCCACCCCCTTACCCCCTTGGTGTCCATATGTTTGTCCTCTACGTCTGTGTCTCCAAAGCCTAATTTTTATGAGTTACATAATAATACATCATACAGGTGTGTCATAATATGATTTTCTTACCCTCATTTAGATAGCTTACATTTTTTTTCAATATTACAAAAATACTACCACAAATAAATCATGCACATCTCTAGTTATTTCTTTAGTATAAACTAGATTGAGAATTACTAAGTCAAAAGGTATAAAACATTTTAAGCCTCTTGGATACATATTGCTAAACCACCCTCCAAGAAAGTTTAACCAATTGAAACTTGGTCTGAGAACTCACTTTTCTGCAAGCTCATCAGCATGGGGTATCTTTTAAATGTATAAAAATATTTGCCGTTTTAATAGGCTCACTGCCTCATTTTAATTTTCTTTGATAAGCAGGAGTGAACATTTTTTTCCAGATATATATATGAAACTTAAAAATCCTCACTAAATCAGCAAACCAATACAGTCATTTGTGCTTGTATTACATCTTACATACTCTAAATACTTCTGTAACAGACAGTACAAGGACTACCTCTGTAAATACTTTGGAAGAACTCTAGAATACATCTCATTTATATATATATATTAAAAAAAAATTTTTTGTGCCGTGCCATGTGTATGGCTTGCAGGATATTTGTTCCCCGACCAGGAATCGAACCCGAGCTGCCTGCAGTGGAAGCACAGAGTCCTAACCACTGGACTGCCAGGGAATTCCCATCATTTATATTTGCCTTATTCACTGAAACAGGAAACATGAGAAAAATGTTTGAGGGGGGAAGGTAATGAGTTTAATTTTGGTGCCAGTTAATTTGAGGTACCAGTGGAGTCACTCAGAGATATCCGGTAGACCATCTATATAAGGATCTAGAATACAGGACTGAAATCTGACAAGGTATATAGACCCTAGAATTGTTTACTTGTGTGAAAATTCAAGCATGGGAATGGGTGAGATTAGCTATAAGAATGTATAAAAAGGAAAAGGTAGCACCCTTGTACAGAACACTGAGGAATAACATTTAAAGGATAGGCAAAAACAAGATATTACAAAGAAAACTGAGGAGTGGCCAAAGAGGTGGTAAGAAAATCAGATCAAGATGTCATGAAAGGAGGAAGTAGATCATGTCAAATGCTGAAAGATTAAAAGAGATGGTAGTCCCTACTGCATTTAGCCACAGCTTGGTCCCACATGACCACAAGAGCATTTTCACTGATACTCTGGAGGCAGAAACCAGATCACAGTGAGTAGAGGCATGAATGGGAAAGAAGTAAAGACAAGTGAAGCCAAATATTTCAAGAAGTTTGGCTCTGCAAGGGAAGAGACAAAGATGTGGTAGTTAGGGAAGATATTGTTTTGTTATTTAAGATAAGACAGAATTGAGTATCTCTCAATGCATTCAGGAAGGAGAGAGCAGAGAGATACAAGAAAGAGGTGACATCCTGGAAATAGTGGAGTAAAGAGCTCCAAGAATTAGTTCTTCTTCTAAAGCAAACAAATTGGCAAAAAATGACAGAATCAATGTTTTTTGTAACTCTGAAATCTAATTAAACATAGCAGCCAAGGAGTGCTAGATGAAGAGGTTGTTAAAATTCAGTAAGAAAGTGTTCTGGTGTTTTTACTTACTTGCCTACCATATCCCATTCTCCAGACTGGCAGCAGTTGAGTGAATAGCAACAGCCCGTATTTCTGATGTGGCTTGCTGGCACTGGGATGGGTGAGGGGTGGGGGAAATAGGGACCTTATTCTCAAAAAATTGTGACCGTGCATTTTGACCTGTCTGATGATCAGTAGTATCTCAGGAGAGGGACTGGCAAAGAAACTGACCTTTGTTTCACCTCCCTCAGGATGGAGCAGCTTTATAAGTAGCATCTGATGAAAGCATTTAAAGACATACTCTACCCAAAGCTACCTGGGACAAAGGATGAAGGAAGGGCAAGGAAAAGCCTACAAATGAGGAGGCTGAGGAGGAAGATTCTTGGGGAAATAAGAGCTACTTTATATACTGGGGAGTCTACAGTAAAATGCACAATCTCAGGGATGGATGCATACTCAGAAGAGACCTGTAAAGACCTTAAGCGTGTGCTTCTGGCCGATCACTGGGCCCTGTGCAAGCAGGAGGCGAAAACTAAGGCAGGGTTGTAGGCAGCCTGGCTTAGTTTGAAGGAGTGCCTCAACTCAGAGCTAATCTGCAAAGACAAGGAGTTTTTGGGTTTTGTTTTTCTTTTTAGCTGCAGGTGTTAAGGGAAATTTCAGGTCACTGACTAACTGCTGAGATAACAGAGACTTAAGCAGCCACACACAAAAAAGAATAGAGCCTTTGCAAAAACAGTTTGGAAAATTCACTAAACATATGGACAACTGCAGTCCTAAACAACCAATACAGCAAACCCTGGGGATGAGGTAGAATCCAATTTCCAGAGTTACCACATTATACTATTAAAAATACCCAGTTTTCAACAAAAATTATAAGACATACAAAGAAACAGGAAGCTATGGCCCATTTACAGGGAAAAAAAAAAGAAATTGACAGAAACCATCTCTGAGGAAGTCCAGAAAAGACTTTGGACTTACGAGACAAAACTTTAAATCAATTGTCTTAAATAGCCTCAAAGAGCTCAAGGAAACCATGGATAAATAATTAAAGGAAACCAAGAGAACAACAGATGAACAAATAGAGAATATCCATAAAGGGATAAAACTTATAAAATGGAACCAAATAGAAATTCTATAGCTGTACATTAAAAGTACAAAAAAGTACAATAGTTGAAAAACTCACTAGAGAGGTTCAATATCAGATCTGAGCAGGCAGAAGAATAACAAACTTGAAGATAGGACAATTGCAATTATTGAATCTAAGGAGCAGGAAGAAAAATGAAGAAAGTTGAAAGGACCAGTGGTATTCCATCAAGAACACCGATATGGGAATCCCAGAAGAAGAGAGAGAGAAAAGAGCAGAAAGAATATTTGAAAAATAATGGTTGGAAACTTTCCAAATTTGTTGAAAGATGTGAATCAACACATCCAAGAAGCTTAATGGGTGCAGAATAAATACAAAGAGATCCACACCATACATTATAATCAAACTGTTGAAAGCCAAAACAGAACCTTGAAAGCAGCAAGAGAGAAGCAATTCAATACGAACAAAGGATTGGCAATAAGATTAACATGATTTCTCATCAGAAACCATGGAAGACAGAAACCAATGAGATGACATATTTAAAGTGCTGAAAGGGGGAAAAAACACTATCAAACAAGAATTCTGTATCTGGCAAAACTATCCTTCAAAATAAAGAAAAACTTAAGACATTCCCAGATAAACAAAGGCTGGATCTTCCCTGTGCTAAAGGGAGTCCTTCAGACTGAAGGAAAAGAACACTAGATAGTAACTCAAAGCCATATGAAGCAGTAACTCCAGCAAAGGCAGCAAATACATGAGTAAATATAAAGCCGGTATTATTATAATCTTTCTATGTAACTCCTTTTCTTTGTTTCCTGTATGATTTAAAAGAGCAATGCATAAAACAATTATAAATCCATGTTAATGGGCAGACAATGTATAAAGATGTAATTTGTGACAATAGCAACATAAAGTAGGATTGGAGCTGTAAAAGAGCAGAGTGTTTATGTGCTATTGAAGCTAAGTTGGTATCAATCCAGACTAGATTATTATAAATTTAGAATGTTAATTGTAATCTCCATGGTAACCACTAAGACGATAACTAAAAATATACAGAAAGGAAATGAGTGAGTCAAACAAAACACTAGAAAAAACTCATCAAATACAAAAGAATATGACTTACAGAAATCAAATGGCAAATGGCAGAAGTCCTTATCAGTAATCACTTCAAATGTAAATGGATTAAGATCACCAATTAAAAGATAGAGACTGGTAGAATGGATAAACATGATCCAATTATATAATGTCTACAAGGGACTCACTTTAGGTCCAAATATTAATAAATTAATAGTAAAAGGATAGAAAAAGACATTCCATACAAATAGTAACCAGAAGAGAACTGCAGTGACTATACTAATATTAAACAAAATAGACTTTAAGTCAAAAGTTTTTACCAGAGACAAAGAAGGACATTATATATTGACCAAAAAGAATTTATTCATCAAGAAGATATAATAAGCACATATGCAGGAAACAATGAGGCCCCAGAATATATGAAGCAAACACTGGCAGAGCTGAGGGGAGAACTAGACAGTTCTACAATAATATAATAGTTGAAGACTTCCATACTCCATTTGCAATAATGACTAGTACATCTACAGAAGATCAATAAGGAAACAGGATTTGAGCAACACTATAATTCAGCTAGACCTAATACAGAACTCAACACAGAAGAATACATATTCTTCTTAATTGCACATGGAACATTCTCCAGGATACACCATATGATAAGCTACAAAACAAGTTTCAATAAATGTATCCTCTCTGACCACAATGGAATTGATTTAGAAATGAATAACAGCAGGAAAAACTAGAAAATTCACAAATATGTGGAAATTAAACAACATTCTTAAACAACAAATGGGTCAAAGAAAACCCAAAGAAAAAATGAGAAAATGCTTTGAGGTGAATGAATACAAAAACACAACATACCAAAACTTATGGGATGCTCAGAGTGGAGTTCAGAGTGAAATTTATAGTTATAAATGCTTACATTAAAAAAGAAAGATCTTGGGGACTTCCCTGTTGGTGCAGTGGTTGGGAATCCACCTGCCAATGCAGGGGACACAGGTTCGAGCCCTGGTCTGGGAAGATCCCACATGCCGCGAACCAATTAGGCCCATGCACCACAGCTGCTGAGCCTGCTCTCTACAGCCTGTGAGCCACAACTACTGAGCCCATGTGCCACAACTACTGAAGTCCTCATGCCTAGAGCACGTGCTCTGCAACAAGAAAAGCCACCGCAATGAGAAGCCCGCGCACTGCAACAAAGAGTAGCCCCCACTCACCACAACTAGAGAAAGCCCGTGCGCAGCAATGAAGAAAGACCCAATGCAGCCAAAAATAAAATTAATTAATTAAAAAAAAAGAAAGATCTCAAATCAGTAACCTAACTTTACATCTTATGGAACTAGAAAAAGAAGAACAAACTAAATCCAAAGTCAGCAGAAGAAAGAAAATAATAAAGATTAGAGCAGAGATAAATGAAATGGAGAACAGAAAAACAATAGAATTAATGAAATCAAAAGTTGATTCTTTGACGTGATCTATGGAATTGACAAACCTTTAGCTAAACTAAGAAAAAAGGGAGAAGGCAAAAAATAACATCAGGAATGAAAGTGGAGACATTACTACTGAACTTCTAGAAATAAAAAGGATTATAAGAGAATATTATGAACAAATGTACACCAACAAATTCTCCAACAAAATGTACAACAAAATGAATGTACAAATTTCTAGAAATACACAAATTACCAAAGTTGAGTCAAGAAGAAATAGGAAATCTGAACAGACCTAGAACAAGTAAAGAGATTGAATCAGTAATCAAAAACCTCCCAAAAAAGAAAAATCTAGGACCAGATGGCTCCATTAGTAACTACTACAAAACATTTAAAGAATTAACACCAATTCTTCTCTCCAATTCTTCCAAAAACAGGAGAGAACAGCTCCTAACTCCTTCTATGAGGCCAGCCCTCTGATAACAAAGCCAAAGAAACCAGAAGAAAACTACAGACCAATTTCGCTTATGAATATAAATGCAAAAATCCTCAACGTATTCTAGCAAGCCAAACCCAACAGTATTTTAAGAGTTATACACCATGACCAAGTGGGATTTATCCCAGGAATTCAGTGGTAGTTTAACACATAAAAATCAATCAATGCTACATTAATAAAATGAATGGGGGAAAGAAACTACAGGATCATCTCAATTGATGTATAAAAAGCATTTGAGGAGCTTCCCTGGTGGCGCAGTGGTTGAGAGTCCGCCTGCTGATGCAGGGGACACGGGTTCGTGCCCCAGCCCGGGAAGATCCCACATGCCGCAGATCGGCTGGGCCTGTGAGCCATGGCCGCTGAGCCTGTGCATCCGGAGCCTGTGCTCCGCAACGGGAGAGGCCACAGCAGTGAGAGGCCCATGTACCACAAAAAAAAAAAAAAAAAAAAAACATTTGACAAAATCCAATACCTTTTCATTATAAAAACCACTCAAAAATTAGGAATAGAGGGGAACTTCCTCAACACAATAAATGTAATTTACGAAAAGCTCACAGTTAACATCATACTCAATCATAAAAGACTGAAAGCTTTCTCCCTGTATTGGTTTCCTAGGGTAACAAAATACCACAAACTTAGTTAGCTAAACAACAGAAATTTATTTTCTCACAGTTCTGGAGGCTGCAAATCCTAGATCAAGGTGTCAGTAAGTTTGGTTTCTTTTGAGACCTCTCTCCTTGGCTTGCATATGGCCACCCTCTTGCTTCCTCTTCACATGGTTGTCCCTCTGTGCATGTGCACCCTGGTACCTCTTTGTGTGTCCAAATTTTGTCTTTTTATAAGGACATCAGGCAGTTTGGGTTAGGACCCACCATAAGGACTTCATTTTACTTAATCATTTCTTTAAATACCCATCTCCAAATACATGTAGTTATATTTTGAGGTATGGGGATTAAGACTTCAACATATGAATTCTGGAGAGACACAGTTCATCCTGTAACACTTCCCTACGATCAGGAACAAAACAAAGAAACCTATTTTTACCACTGCTATTCAACACTGTACTAGCCAGAAGAAGTTCTAGCCTGAGCAACTAGGTAAAAATAAATAAAAGGCATCTAGGGGCTTCCCTGGTGGCGCAGTGGTTGAGAGTCCACCTGCCGATGCAGGGGACGCAGGTTCGTGCCCCGGTCTGGGAAGATCCCACATGCCGCGGAGCAGCTGGGCCTGTGAGCCATGGCCGCTGAGCCTGCGCATTCAGAGCCTGTGCTCCGCAACGGGAGAGGCCACAACAGTGAGAGGCCCGCGTACCGCAAAAAAAATAATACTAATAAAATAAAAAAATAAAAGGCATCTAGACTGGAAAGGAAGAAGTAAAACTATTTCTATTTGCAGACAACATGATTCTACATGTCATATACATAGAAAATCCCAAAAGAATTCACCAAAAAAGTATGATAGCTAATAAATTCAGCAAAGTTGCAGGACACAAGATCAACACACAAGTCAGTTTTGTTTCTATATACCAGCAATGAACAATCTGAAAAGAAAATTAAGGAAATAATTCTATTTACAAGAGCATCCAAAATAATAAAATATCTAGGAATGATTTTTACATACATATAAGGTGAAAGCCTTTATGTAAAAACTACAAAACTTTGCTGAAAGAAATTAAAGAATGCCTAAGTAAATTGGAAGGCTCCATGTTTATGGATTGGAAGATTTTCATATTGCTAAGATGGCAATACTACCCTAATTGATCTACAGATTCAATGTAATTCCTGTCAAAATTCCAATAGCCTTTTTAGCAGAAATGGAAGATCTTATCCTCAAATTTATATGGAATTGCAAGGGACACTGAATATCCAAGACAGTACTGAAAAAAAAGTTGGAGAACTCACACCTCTGATTTCAAAACTTACTACAAAGCTATAGTAATTGAACTGTGTGATACTGTCATAAGGATAGACAGTATCTGAAACAGAACTGAAAGCCCAGAAATAAACCCATACAACCAAGGCCAGCTGACTTTCAACAAGGGTGCCAAGACTATTCAGTGGAGGAAAGAACAGTCTCTTCAACAGTGGTGTTGGGACAACTGGATATCTACATGCAAAGAAATAGAATTGGACTCCTCACTCACACCATATACAAAAATTAACACAAAATGGATCAATGACCTAAATATAAGAGCTACAACTATAAAACTCTTAAGAGAAAACATAAGGTTAAATTTTTATGACCTTGGATTTGGCAGTGGATTCTTGGGTATGATACCAAAAGCATGAATAATAAAAGAAGAAACAGATAAACTGAACTTCACCAAAGTTTAAAACGTCTGTGCATCAAAGAACATTATTAAGAAAGTGAAAAGACAACTATGAAATGGGAGAAAACATACATAAACATACATCTAATATGAATCTAGTATCCAGAATATACAAGGAATTCATAATCAGTAACAAAAAAACAAACAACCCAATCAAAAATGGGCATAGGACTTGAAGAGATATCTCTCCAAACGAGAGATACAAATGGCCAACAAGCACATGAAAAGACGAAATGAAAATCAAAATCACAATGAGATACCACTTCATATACCACTAGGATGACTATAATGAAAGAGACAGATAAGTGTTGATAAAGATGTGGAGAAATCAGAACCCTCAAACATTGCTGGTGGTAATGTAAAATGGTTCAGCCGCTGTGGAAAACAGTTTAGTGGTTCTTTAAAAAGTTAAACATATATGGTTTAACATATGCAGTTGACTGGAAGGATATTTAGGACATTAACTCAATAGAGAATACAGGAGGACTAGGGATGGGATTAATTAATAAGTTTAAAAAAATTAATAACTTCAGGTCGAGGAACCACCATGGCAGAGTAGAAGGATGTGTTCTCACTCCCTCTTGTGAGAACACCAGAATCACAACTAGCTGCTGAACAATCATCAACAGGAGAACACTGGAACTCACCAAAAAAGATACCCCACATCCAAAGACAAAGGAGAAGCCACAATGAGATGGTAGGAGGGGCACAATCACAGTAAAATCAAATCCCATAACTGCTGGGTGGGTGACTCACAGACTGGAGAACACATACCACAGAAGTCCACCCACTGGAGTGAAGGTTCTGAGCCCCACGTCAGGCTTCCCAACCTGGGGTTCCAGCAACGGGAGGAGGAATTCCTAGAGAATCAGACTTTGAAGCCTAGTGGGAATTGATTGCAGGACTTCGACAGGACTGGGGAAAACAGAGACTCCACTCTTGGAGGGCACACACAAAGTAGTGTGCACATCAGGACCCAGGGGAAGAAGCAGTGACCCCAGGGGAGACTGAACCAGACCTACCTGCTAGTGTTGGAGGGTCTCCTGCAGAGGCAGGGGGTGGCTGTGGCTCATCGTGGGGACAAGGACACTGGCAGCAGAAGTTCTGGGAAGTACTCCTTGGCGTGAGCCCTCCCAGAGTCTGTCATTAGCCCCACCAAAGAGCTCAGGTAGGCTCCAGTGTTGGCTTGCCTCAGGGCAAACAACCAACAGGGAGGGAACCCAGCCCCACCCATCAACAGTCAAGTGGATTAAAGTTTTACTGAACTCTGCCCACCAGAGCAACAGTCAGCTCTACCCACCACCAGTCCCTCCCATCAAGAAACTTACACAAGCCTCTTAACATAGCCTCATCCACCAGAGAGCAGACAGCAGAAGCAAGAAGAACTACAATCCTTCAGCCTGTGGAACAAACACCACATTCACAGAAAGATAGACAAGACGAAAAGGCAGAGGGCCATGTACCAGATGAAGCAACAAAACACCAGAAAAACAACTAAATGAAGTGGAGATAGGCAACCTTCCAGAAAAAGAATTCAGAATAATGATAGTGAAGATGAACCAGGACCTCAGAAAAAGAATGGAGGCAGAGATCGAGAAGATGCAAGAAATGTTTAACAAAGACCTAGAAGAATCAAAGAACAAACAAACAGAGATGAACAATACAATAACTGAAATGAAAACTACACTAGAAGGGATCAATAGCAGAATAACTGAGGCAGAAGAACAGATAAGTGAAAGACTTAAAGGTGGAATTCACTGCTGCAGAACAAAGAAAAAAGAATGAAAAGAAATGAAGACAGCCTAAGAGACCTCTGGGACAACATTAAACGCAACAACATTCGCATTATAGGGGTCCCAGAAGGAGAAGAGACAGAGAAAGGACTAGAGAAAATATTTGAAGAGATTATAGTCAAAAACTTCATTAACGGAAAGGAAATAGCCACCCATGTCCAGGAAGCGCAGCGAGTCCCATACAGGATCAACCCAAGGAGAAACACATCGAGACACATAGTAATCAAATTAGCAAAAATTAAAGACAAAGCAAAATTATTGAAAGCAGCAAGGGAAAAATGACAAATAACATGCAAGGGAACTTCCATAAGGTTAACAGCTGATTTCTCAGCAGAAACTCTACAAGCCAGAAGGGAGTGGCATGATATACTTAAAGTGATGAAAGGGAAGAACCTACAACCAAGATTACTGTACCCAGCAAGGATCTCATTCAGATTTGATGGAGAAATCAAAAGCTTTACAGACAAGCAAAAGCTAAGAGAATTCAGCACCACCAAACCAGCTCCACGACAAATGCTAAAGGAACTTCTCTAGGTGGGAAACACAAGAGAAGAAAAGAACCTACAAAAACAAACCCAAAACAATTAAGAGAATGGTCATACGAACATACATATCAATAATTACCTTAACCGTGAATGGATTAAATGCTCCAACCAAAAGACACAGTCTTGCTGAATGGATAGAAAAACAAGACCCATATATATGCTGTCTACAAGAGACCCACTTCAGACTTAGGGACACATACAGACTGAAAGTGAGGGGATGGAAAAAGATATTCCATGCAAATGGAAATCAAAAGAAAGCTGGAATAGCTATACTCATATCAGATAAAATAGACTTTAAAATAAAGAATGTTACAAGAGACAAGGAAGGACACTACATAATGATCAAGGGATCAATCCAAGAAGAAGATATAACAATTATACATATATATGCACCCAACATAGGAGCACCTCAATACATAAGGTAACTGCTAACAGCTATAAAAGAGGAAATCAACAGTAACACAATAATAGTGGGGGACTTTAACACCTCACTTACACCAATGGACAGATCATCCAAAATGAAAATAAATAAGGAAGCAGAAGCTTTAAATGACAAAATAGACCAGATCGATTTAATTGATATTTATAGGACACTCCATCCAAAAACAGCAGATTACACTTTCTTCTCAAGTGCGCATGGAACATTCTCCAGGATAGATCACATCTTGGCTCACAGATCAAGCCTCAGTAAACTTAAGAAAATCAAAATCATATCAAGCATCTTTTCTGACCACAACACTATGAGATTAGAAATCAGTTACAAGGGAAAAAAACCGAAAGAAACACAAACACATGGAGGCTAAACAATACGTTACTAAATAACCAAGAGATCACTGAAATCAAAGAGGAAATCAAAAAATACCTAGAGACAAATGACAATGAAAACACAACAATCCAAAACCTATGGGATGCAGCAAAAGCAGTTCTGAGAGGGAAGTTTATAGATATACAAGCTTACCTCAAGAAACAAGAAAAATAAACAATCTAACCTTACACCTAAAGGAACTAGAGAAAGAAGAACAATCAAAACCCAAAGTTAGCAGAAGGAAAGAAATCATAAAGATCAGAGCAGAAATAAATGAAATAGAAACAAAGAACACAATAGCAAAGATCAATAAAACTAAAAGTTGGTTTTTTGAGAAGATAAACAAAATTGATAAGCCTTTAGCCAGACTCATCAAGAAAAAGAGGGAGAGGACTCAAATCAATAAAATTAGAAATGAAAAAGGAGAAGTTACAACGGACACTGCAGGAATACAACACATCCTAGAGACTACAAGAAACTCTATGCCAATAAAATGGACAACCTGGAAGAAATGGACAAATTCTTAGAAAGGTATAACCTTCCAAGACTGAACCAGAAAGAAATAGAAAATATGAACAGACCAGTCACAAGTAATGAAATTGAAACCGGGATTAAAAATCTCCCAACAGGGCTTCCCTGGTGGCACAGTGGTTGAGAGTCCGCCTGCCGATACAGGGGACACAGGTTCATGCCCCGGTCTGGGAAGATCCCGCATGCCGCGGAGCAGCTGGGCCCGTGACCCATGGCCGCTGAGCCTGCGCATCCGGAGCCTGTGCTCCGCGATGGGAGAGGCCACAACAGTGAGAGGCCTGTGTACCACGGAAAAAAAAAAATCTCCCAACAAAAAAAAGTCCAGGACCAGATGGCTTCACAGGCAAATTCTATCAACCATTTAGAGAAGAGCTAACACCCATCCTTCTCAAACTCTTCCAAAAAATTGCGGAGGAAGGAAAAGTGCCAAACTCATTCTACAAGGCCACAATTACCCTGACACCAAAACCAGACAAAAATACTACAAAAAAAGAAAATTACAGACCAGTATCACTGATGAATATAGATGAGAAAATCATCAACAAAATACTAACAAACAGAATCTAACAACACATTAAAAGGATCATACACCATGATCAAGTGGGATTTATCCCAGGGATGCAATGATTCTTCAATATATGCAAATCAATCAATGTGATATACCATATTAACAAACTGAAGAATAAAAACCATATGATCATCTCAATAGATGTAGAAAATACTTTTGACAAAATTCAACACCCATTTATGATAAAAACTCTCCAGAAAGTGGGCATAGAGGGAACCTACCTCAACATCATGAAGGCCATATACGACAAACCCACAGCAAACGATATTCTCAATGGTGAAAACTGAAAGCATTTCCTCTAAGATCAGGAGCAAGATAAGGATGTCCACTCTCTCCACTATTATTCAACATAGTTTTGGAAGTCCTAGCCATGGCAATCAGAGAAGAAAAAGAAATAAAAGGAATCCAAATCGGAAACGAAGAAGTAAAGCTGTCACTGTTTGCAGATGACATGATACTAAACATAGATAATCCTAAAGATGCCACCAGAAAACTACTAGAGCTCTTCAATGAATTTGGTAAAGTTGCAGAATACAAAATTAATGCACAGAAATCTCTTGCATTCCTATACACAAATAATGAAAGATCAGAAAGAGAAATTAAGGAAACAGTCCTATTCACCATTGCAACAAAAGGAATAAAATACCCAGGAATAAACCTACCTAAGGAGGTAAAAGACCTTTATCAGAAAATTATAACACACTGATGAAAGAAATCAAAGATGACACAAACAGATGGAGGGATATACCATGTTCTTGGATTGGAAGAATCAATATTGTGAAAATGACTATACTACCCAAAGCAATCTACAGATTCAATGCAATCCCTATCAAATTACCACTGGTAGTTTTTACAGAACTAGAACGAAAACTCTTAAAATTTGTATGAAGGCACAAAAGACCCTGAATACCCAAAGGAATCTTGAGAAAGAAAAACAGAGTTGGAGGAATTAGGCTCCCTGACTTCAGATTATACTACAAAGCTACAGAAATCAAGACAATATGGTACTGGCACAAAAACAGAAATATAGATCAATGGAACAAGATAGAAAGCCCAGAGATAAACCCACCGACCTATGATCAACTAATCTATGACAAAGGAGGTGAGGATATACAGTGGAGAAATGACAGTACCTTCAATAAGTGGTGCTGGGAAAACTGGACAGCTACGTGTAAAAGAATGAAATTAGAACACTCCCTAACACCATAAACAAAAATAAACTCAAAACGGATTAAAGACCTAAATGTAAGACCAGACACTATAAAACTCTTAGAGGAAAACATAGGAAGAACACTCTTTGACATAAATCACAGCAAGATCTTTTTTGATCCACCTCTTAGAGTAATGGAAATAAAAACAAAAACAAACAAATGGGACCTAATTAAACTTAAAAGCTTTTGCACAGCAAAGGAAACCATAAACAAGATGAAAAGACAACCCTCAGAATGGGAGAAAATATTTGCAAATGAATCATTGGACAAAGGATTAATCTCCAAAATATATAAACAGCTCATGCAGCTCAATAATAAAGAAACAGCCCAATCCAAAAATGGGCAGAAGACCTAAATAGACATTTCTCCAAAGAAGACATACAAATGGCCAAGAAGCACATGAAAAGCTGCTCAACATCACTAATCATTAGAGAAGTGCAAATCAAAACTACAATGAGGTATCACCTCACACCAGTTAGAATGGGCATCATCAGAAAATCTACAAACAACAAATGTTGGAGAGGGTGTAGAGAAAAGGGAACCCTCTTGCACTGCTGGTGGGAATGTAAATTGATACAGCCACTATGGAGAGCAGTATGGAGGTTCCTTAGAAAACTAAATATAGAATTACCATATGATCCAGCAATCCCACTACTGGGCATATACCCAGAGAAAACCATAACCTAAAAAGACACATGCCCCCCAATGTTCATTGCAGCACTATTTACAATAGCCAGGTCATGGAAGCAACCTAAATGCCCATCGACAGACAAATGGATAAAGAAGATGTGTTACATATATACAATGGAATATTACTCAGCCATAAAAAGGAATGAAATTGAGTCATTTGTTGAGACATGGCTGGATCTAGAGACTGTCATACAGAGTGAAGTAAGTCAGAAAGAGAAAAACAAATGTATATTAACGCATATATGTGGAACCTAGAAAAATGGTACAGATGAACCAGTTTGCAGGGCAGAAGTTGAGACACAGATGTAGAGAAGAAACATATGGACACCAAGGGGGGAAAGCCACGGGGGGATGGGGATGGTGGTGTGCTGAATTGGGTGATTGGGATTGACATGTATACACTGATGTGTATAAAATTGATGACTAATAAGAACCTGCTGTATAAAAAAATAAAATAAAATTCAAAAAAAATAAGTTCAAATTTAGGATTGTTGTATGTTAGTGAGACATAAGGTAAAGATGCTGAGAAGAACTTGTAGTAATGTTGGTCAGCAAAGAATACAAGGAAGAAGGGAAAGAGAAAAGGGAATGAAATTACTGAAAAGCCACTCTGTGCTAGACACTGCTAGGTATTTTATACATAGCATCTCATTTCATCCTCAAAAAACCCTATAAGGTGTCAGTGGTGGTGGTAGCCGTAATAGTAGTAATAAGACATTTATTTAGTACTTACTATGTGCTGGCCATTATTCTAAGCACATCACAAATATGAACTCATTTAATCTTCATAGCTCTATAAATAAGGTACACTCATAGCTCTATAAATAAGGAAATAAGGTATTATCCCCATTTTACAAATGAGGAACTAAAGCACAAATGGGTAAATAACTTGTTGAAAATCACATAAGTAGTAAGTGCCAAAGCCAGAATCTGAATCCAGGCAGTTTGGCTCCAGAGATCATCCTCCTCATCAGCACAGTACACAGTTTTTTCTCTTTTTAAAGCACTCTGCAAATAGAAATTGAGGTTCAGAGGTTAGGCAGCTTGCCCAAGACAGGCTATTTACCTGACTACAAAGTCCATGCCTTTTCGCTATACTACTTGTGAAGATCACCAGCATAAAGATGATGGGCATGGATAAAACTGTTTAAGAAGACTATAGAGGAGGAAAAACACCAAGTAAAGAATCTTCAAAGTTGAGAAAATTGTTAAAGGCTTACGTACATAGCTGCAACTACAATCAAATTAAAATTTTTTGTCAACCTCAAAGGTAAATCTAAAATCAAAGATCCAGGCAAAGTGGAAGTTGATAGTGCCTTCTCAGAGTAGCCTTCCTCTCATTATCCTGTCCTCTGAAGTTCATGGATATTTACTTACACAAATGAAGACAGGGTTGCAAAGCACTGAATAAAAGTCAAAGAAATTTCTTACTGCCATATAGGAAAATAAAGCCAAAAACAGATTTAAAAACAACAAAAAAAGATAAATAAAAATATTTTAAAAGGCTGGAGATAAAAGCAAAATCTATACCTTACTTTATAATGATGTTTTAAAAGATGTTTACAAATATAATTGGTGGAATAATTAATGTTATTGAAAATCTGATCTACTAAGCAAATCAAAGGAAAGTTAAATTTTGTTGAAAATAATAAAAATGGGTAGAATAGCAGATAAGACCAGTCTAATAGTCCAGCTTTATCTCTAACCACTCTCCTCCTAGGTATTAAACACCATCCTTGCTGGACTTCTTTTAGTTCTTCACATATACCCCATACTATCTTGTCAAACATGCACTCATTTACTAATTCAACAAAAACTGCTCAGCACCTACCTCGTGCTAAGCATCATGCTAGGTGATTGGATGAATGGTAAACATACACCCCTTGCTCTCAAGAAGCTCATATTCTAGTAAAACAGACAGACATGCAATAGATAGCCACAAAAGTATTTAATACAGTCATGATAAGGAAAAGTGCCAATAAGGGAAAGTGCAGGGTACATGGGAATATGTAGTATAATGTATTCTGGAAGGTTGAGAAAGCCTTTTTCTATGGAAATGACATTTAAATTGAGACCTAAAGGATGTGCAGTAGCTCTCTGAAACAACATGGTGTACACCAGGATATGGTATTAATGAGGAATAAAAGAGGGTACATGAAGGTGATGAGGGATAGGATTAGGCTAACTCTCAGAAGATTGTAATTAACAACTGGGTAGATAGTGGTGCCATTTACTGAAACAGAGAACTCTAGAATATAAACAAGTCAATGGATAAGATCATGAATTTAATTGCGGACATCTGAGTTGAAGTACTCATGAGGTAATCAAGGGGTGATGAGTAATAGGCAGCTAGACATATAGGTTTGGGGCTCAGAACGAAAATGTGGGCTGTGGATACACATTTTAGATTATCAGTGTATATAACTGAAGTCATGGGAGGATATCAGATAAATCACTTAGGGATATTATAGTGCAGAAAAAAGATAAGTTCCAAGCATTTAGAGGACAGAAGGATAAAAAAACTAGACAGACTGAAACCAGCAAAGTATTGTAACAGAAGACAATGAAAAAGAGTATTCCAAGGAGAGAGCTGTGAAATGCTACTGAGAGGTCAAATGAGACAGAAATATTTACTCTGACTTAGAACACTTTCCCTTCTTGGGCTGGTTAAATTTACACTCATCCTTCAGATTTCATCTGGTTATTTCTTCCAGCCAGCACTGCCAGAATTCCTAACTCTGGCTTATGTACCCATCTTATATGCCTTCTGTACATACTCCTATCATAGCATTTATCATTTTGTGTTGTAATTGTAATAGCCTATTTACTTGTCCATATCTCCACCATAATTCAAACTTGTCAAATGTATGGAAGAAGCAAGACTGTGGGTCTGGTTCAAAACTGTATCTCCCTCAAATGCAGTATTTCTCGTATTTGTCTCCCGTAGCTACTACCATAGCACCTGGCAACAAGACTAGTACTCTGTAAATAGTTGCTGACATATATTTACTTAGTACCTATTAATTGCCAATCTCTGAGCTGGATGTAATGGAGGAAATAAAGCATTACTGTCAGATAAGAATCCAACCTTCAAAGAGCTTCTTTTCTGATTATATGCAGCTATGTAAATGAACAAATAATAATAGTGTATTTCTTACCATGTCAGTAGTCATCACTTCTGCTACGATATGTGTTATAGTCCTTCCAAAGTCTCTTCCTTTCCTACACCTCAGAATTCTTGGAAAGAAAGGCCCATGAACTCTGAAGTTGAAAACATTTATTTATGATTAAATTAACATGAAAAAGACTCAACAGGGGCCCGGAGGAAGATGGCGGAAGAGTAAGACGCGGAGATCACCTTCCTCCCCACAGATACATCAGAAATTCATCTACACGTGGAACAACTCCTACAGAACACCTACTGGACGCTGACAGAAGACCTCAGACCCCCCAAAAGGCAAGAAACTCCCCACATACCTGGGTAGGGCAAAAGAAAAAAAAGAATAAACAGAGACAATAGGATAGGGACGGGACCTGCACCCGTGGGAGGGAGCTGTGAAGGAGGGAAGGTTTCTACACACTACAAGCCCCTTCGCGGGCGGAGACTGCAGGTGGCGGAGGGGGAAAGCTTCGGAGTAGCGGAGGAGAGCACAGCAACAGGGGTGTGGAGGGCAAAGCGGAGAGATTACGGCACAGAGGATCGGTGCCCTCAGGCACTCACCAGCCCGAGAGGCTTCTCTGCTCGGCCGCCCTGGCGGGGGGGCTGGGAGCTGAGGCTCGGGTATCGGCTTTCAGTCAGAGCGCAGGGAGAGGACTGGGGCTGGCAGCAGGAAGAGAGCCTGAAGGGGTTAGTGCACCACGGCTAGCCCGGAGGGAGTCCGGGGAAAGGGTCTGGAGCTGCTGAAGAGGCAAGAGACTTTTTTCCCTTTTGTTTCCTGGTGCGCGAGGAGAGGGCATTAAGAGGGCTGCTTGGGGAAGCGCCGGAGACAGGCGTGAGCCGCGGGTAAAGCGCGGACCTCGGAGACGGGCGTGGGCCACCGGCGCCGCCGACGCCCGCCGACGCCGACGCCGACGCCGACGCCGCCGCCGTGGCCCGCCGCCGACGCCGCCGACGCCGCGGCCCGCCGCCGACGCCGCCACCGCCGCCCGCCGCCGACGCCGCCGCCATCGCCGCGGCCCGCCGAAGCCGACGCCGACGCTGCCCACCGCCGACGCCGACGCCCGCCGCCGCCGCCGCGGGGCCTGTGTGCGAGCGCGGGTCACTGTCCGCCCCGCCTTCCGGGGTGCCTGTGCACCCCGCCACTGCCGGGGTCCCGAGACCCGGGGACGGCTTTCCCGGGAAAGCGCACGGAGCGCCACGGGCCGCTGCAACGTCACGCCAGCCTCTGCCGCTGCAGGCCCGCCCCACACTGCGCGCCCCTCCCTCCCCTCTGCCTGAGTGAGCCAGAGCCCCCGAATCAGCGGCTCCTTTAAACCCGTCCTGTCTGAGCAAAGAACGGACGCCCTCCGGCGACCTACGCGCAGAGGCGGGGCCAGGTCCAAGGCTGAGACCCGGGAGCTGTGAGAGCAGAGACAGGGAAATCTCTCTGTGCAGCCTCGGAGGCAGCGGATTAAAGCTCCACGGTCCATTTGATGTGCCCTGCGTCTGTGGAGTGCATGAATGAACAGCGAATCATCCCATATTGAGGAAGTGGACTTTGAGGACAAGATTTAAGACTGTCCCCCCTTTTCCTCTTTATACAACGAATTATTCCAAATTAAGGAAGTGGACTTAGAGAGCAAGATTTCAGACTTCTCGCCCCTTTCCTCTTTTTACAACGAATTATCCTAAATTGAGGAGGTGGACTTGGAGAGCAAGATTTTTGATTTTTCCCCCTGCTCTCTTTTTGTGAATGTGTATGTGTAATCTTCTGTGTAAGATTCTCTCTGTATAGCTTTGCTTCCACCATATGTCCCAGGGTTCTATCGGTCCGTTTTTTTTTTTTTTCCAATAATTACTTTCTAATTTTAATAACGCTACTATATTTCATACTTTATTCTATTTTACTTTACCTGCTCTTTCTTTTTTTCCTACCTTCCCTTCCTCCCTCCCTCCCTCCGCTCCTCCTTTCCTTCTTTTTCTTTCCTCCCTCCCTCCCACCCTTCTTCTTTCCACTTTCTTTTTCTTTCCTTCCTCCCTCCCTCCCTCCTGTCTTTCTTTCTTTCTTTCCTTCCTCCCTCCCTCCCTCCCTTCTTCCATTCACTCTTCCTTTTGCTTTTATTCCTCCCTCCCCCCTCCTTTCTTTCCTTCTCTCTTTCCATCCTTCCTCCCTCCCTCCCTCCTTCCTTTCTTTCTTTCTTCCTTCCTTCCCTTCTTCCCTTCTTCCTTTCTTTCCCTCTCTCTTTCTTTCTTCTACTAATTCTTTCTTTCTGCTTTTTCTCCCTGTTATTCTGAGCCGGGTGGATGAAAGGCTCTTGGTGCTGCAGCCAGGAGTCAGTGCTGTGCCTCTGAAGTGGGAGAGCCAACTTCAGGACACGGGTCCACAAGAGACCTCCCAGCTCCACATAATATCAAGCAGCGAAAATCTCCCAGAGATCTCCATCTCAACACCAGCACCCAGCTTAAGACAACGACCAGCAAGCTACAGTGCTGGTCACCCTATGCCAAGCAACTAGCAAGGCAGGAACACAACCCCACCCATTAGCAGAGAGGCTACCTAAAAACATAATAAGGCCATAGGCACCCCAAAACACACCACCAGACGTGGACCTGTCCACCAGAAAGACAAGATCGAGTCTCAACCACCAGAACACAGGCATTAGTCCCCCCCACCAGGAAGCCTACACAACCTACTGAAACAACCTTAGCCACTGGGGTCAGACACCAAAAACAACGGGAACTACGAATCTGCAGCCTGCAAAAAGGAGACCCCAAACACAGTAACATAAGCAAAATGAGAAGACAGAAAAACACACAGCAGGTGAAGGAGCAAGATAAAAACCTACCAGACCTAACAAATGAAGAGGTAATAGGCAGTCTACCTGAAAAAGAATTCAGAATAATGATAGTAAAGCTGATCCAAGATTCTATTTCCAAGATCCATAATCTTGGAAATAGAATAGACAAAATGCAAGAAACAGTTAACAAGGACCTAGAAGAACTAAAGATGAATCAAGCATCGATTAAAAACACAATAAATGAAATGAAAAATACTCTAGATGGGATCAATAGCAGAATAAGTGAGGCAGAAGAACGGATAAGTGAGGTGGAAGATAAAATAGTGGAAATGACTGATGCAGAGCAAAATAAAGAAAAAAGAATGAAAAGAACAGAGGACAGTCTCAGAGACCTCTGGGACAACATTAAACGCACCAACATTCAAATTATAGGGGTTCCAGAAGAAGAAGAGAAAAAGAAAGGGACTGAGAAAATATTTGAAGAGATTATAGTTGAAAACTTCCCCAATATGGGAAAGGAAATACTTAATCAAGTCCAGGAGGCACAGAGAGTCCCATACAGAATAAATCCAAGGAGAAATACACCAAGACACATATTAATCAAACTGTCAAAAATTAAACACAAAGAAATCATATTAAAAGCAGCAAGGGAAAAACAACAAATAACACACAAGGGAATCCCCATCAGGTTAACAGCTGATCTCTCAGCAGAAACTCTACAAGCCAGAAGGGAGTGGCAGGACATAATTAAAGTGATGAAGGAGAGAAACCTGCAACCAAGATTACTCTACCCAGCAAGGATCTCATTCAGATTTGATGGAGAAATTAAAACGTTTACAGACAAGCAAAAGCTGAGAGAGTTCAGCACCACCAAACCAGCTTTACAACAAATGCTAAAGGAACTTCTCTAGGCAAGAAGCACAACAGAAGGAATATACCTACAATAACGAACCCAAAGCAATTAAGGAAATGGGAATAGGAACATACATATCAATAATTACCTTAAATGTAAATGGACTAAATGCTCCCACCAAAAGACACAGAGTGGCTGAATGGATACAAAAACAAGACCCATATATATGCTGTCTACAAGAGACCCACTTCAGACCTAGAGACACATACAGATTGAAAGTAAGGGGATGGAAAAAGATATTCCATGCAAATGGAAATCAAAAGAAAGCAGGAGTAGCAATTCTTATATCAGACAAAATAGACTTTAAAATAAAGACTATTAGAAGAGACAAAGAAGGACACTACATAATGATAAAGGGATCGATCCAAGAAGAAGATATAACAATTGTAAATATTTATGCACCCAACATAGGAGCACCTCAATACATAAGGCAAATACTAACAGCCATAAAAGGGGAAATCGACAGTAACACAATCATAGTAGGGGACTTTAACACCCCACTTTCACCAATGGACAGATCATCCAAAATGAAAATAAATAAGGAAACACAAGCTTTAAATGATACATTAAACAAGATGGACTTAGTTGATATTTATAGGACATTCCATCCAAAAACAACAGAATACACATTTTTCTCAAGTGCTCATGGAACATTCTCCAGGATAGATCATATCTTGGGTCACAAATCAAGCCTTGGTAAATTTAAGAAAATTGAAATTGTATCAAGTATCTTTTCCGACCACAATGCTATGAGACTAGACATCAATTACAGGAAAAGATCTGTAAAAAATACAAACACATGGAGGCTAAACAATACACTACTCAATAACGAAGTGATCACTGAAGAAATCAAAGAGGAAATTAAAAAATACCTAGAAACAAATGACAATGGAGACACGACGACCCAAAACCTATGGGACGCAGCAAAAGCAGTTCTAAGGGGGAAGTTTATAGCAATACAATCTCACCTTAAGAAACAGGAAACATTTCGAGTAAACAACCTGACCCTGCACCTAAAGCAATTAGAGAAAGAAGAACAAAAAACCCCCAAAGCTAGCAGAAGGAAAGAAATCATAAAGATCAGATCAGAAATAAATGAAAAAGAAATGAAGGAAACGATAGCAAAGATCAACCAAACTAAAAGCTGGTTCTTTGAGAAGATAAACAAAATTGACAAACCATTAGCCAGACTCATCAAGAAAAGAAGGGAGAAGACTCAAATCAATAGAATTCGAAATGAAAAAGGAGAAGTAACAACTGACACTGCAGAAATACAAAAGATCATGAGAGATTACTATAAGCAACTCTATGCCAATAAAATGGACAACCTGGAAGAAATGGACAAATTCTTAGAAATGCACAACCTGCCAAGACTAACTCAGGAAGAAATAGAAAATATGAATAGACCAATCACAAGCACTGAAATTGAAACTGTGATAAAAAATCTTCCATCAAACAAAAGCCCAGGACCCGATGGCTTCACAGGCGAATTCTATCAAACATTTAGAGAAGAGCTAACACCCATCCTTCTCAAACTCTTCCAAACAATATCAGAGGAAGGAACACTCCCAAACTCATTCTACGAGGCCACCATCACCTTGATACCAAAACCAGGCAAGGATGTCACAAAGAAAGAAAACTACAGGCCAATATCACTGATGAACATAGACGCAAAAATCCTCAACAAAATACTAGCAAACAGAATCCAACAGCACATTAAAAGGATCATACACCATGATCAAGTGGGGTTTATTCCAGGAATGCAAGGATTCTTCAATATACGCAAATCAATCAATGTGATACACCATATTAACAAGTTGAAGGAGAAAAACCATATGATCATCTCAATAGATGCAGAGAAGCTTTCGACAAAATTCAACACCCATTTATGATAAAAACCCTGCAGAAAGTAGGCATAGAGGGATCTTTCCTCAACATAATAAAGGCCATATATGACAAACCCACAGCCAACATTGTCCTCAATGGTGAAAAACTGAAACCATTTCCACTAAGATCAGGAACAAGACAAGGATGTCCACTCTCACCACTCTTATTCAACATAGTTTTGGAAGTTTTAGCCACAGCAATCAGAGAAGAAAAGGAAATAAAAGGAATCCAAATTGGAAAAGAAGAAGTAAAGCTGTCACTGTTTGCAGATGACATGATACTATACATAGAGAATCCTAAAGATGCTACCAGAAAACTACTAGAGCTAATCAATGAATTTGGTAAAGTAGCAGGATACAAAATTAATGTACAGAAATCTCTGGCATTCCTGTACACTAATGATGAAAAATCTGAAAATGAAATCAAGAAAACACTCCCATTTACCATTGCAACAAAAAGAATAAAATATCTAGGAATAAACCTACCTAAGGAGACAAAAGACCTGTATGCAGAAAATTATAAGACACTGATGAAAGAAATTAAAGACGATACAAATAGATGGAGAGATATACCATGCTCCTGGATTGGAAGAATCAATATTGTGAAAATGACTCTACTACCCAAAGCAATCTACAGATTCAATGCAATCCCTATCAAACTACCACTGGCATTTTTCACAGAACTAGAACAAAAAATTTCAAAATTTGTTTGGAAAAACAAAAGACCCCGAATAGCCAAAGCAATCTTGAGAACGAAAAACGGAGCTGGAGGAATCAGGCTCCCTGACTTCAGACTATACTACAAAGCTACAGTAATTAAGACAGTGTGGTACTGGCATAAAAACAGAAAGATAGATCAGTGGATCAGGATAGAAAGCCCAGAGATAAACCCATGCACATATGGCCAACTTATCTTTGATAAAGGAGGCAGGAATGTACAGTGGAGAAAGGACAGCCTCTTCAATAAGTGGTGCTGGGAAAACTGGACAGGGACATGTAAAAGTTTGAGATTAGATCATTCCCTAACACCATACACAAAAATAAGCTCAAAATGGATTAAAGACTTAAATGTAAGGCCAGAAACTATCAAACTCTTAGAGGAAAACATAGGTAGAACACTCTATGACATAAATCACAGCAAGATCCTTTTGGACCCACCTCCTAGAGAAATGGAAATAAAAACACAGATAAACAAATGGGACCTAATGAAACTTCAAAGCTTTTGCACAGCAAAGGAAACCATAAACAAGACCAAAAGACAACCCTCAGAATGGGAGAAAATATTTGCAAATGAAGCAACTGACAAAGGATTAATCTCCAAAATTTATAAACAGCTCATGCAGCTCAATAGCAAAAAAACAAACAACCCAATCCAAAAATGGGCAGAAGACTTAAATAGGCATTTCTCCAAAGAAGATATACAGACTGCCAACAAACACATGAAAGAATGCTCAACATCATTAATCATTAGAGAAATGCAAATCAAAACTACAATGAGGTATCATCTCACACCAGTCAGAATGGCCATCATCAAGAAATCTAGAAACAATAAATGCTGGAGAGGGTGTGGAGAAAAGGGAACACTCTTGCACTGCTGGTGGGAATGTGAATTGGTACAGCCACTATGGAGAACGGTATGGAGGTTCCTTAAAAAACTACAAATAGAACTACCATATGACCCAGCAATCCCACTACTGGGCATATACCCTGAGAAAACCATAATTCAAAAAGAGACATGTACCAAAATGTTCATCGCAGCTCTATTCACAATAGCCCGGAGATGGAAACAACCTAAGTGTCCATCATCGGATGAATGGATAAAGAAGACGTGGCACATATATACAATGGAATATTACTCAGCCATAAAAAGAAATGAAACTGAGCTATTTGTAATGAGGTGGATAGACCTAGAGTCTGTCATACAGAGTGAAGTAAGTCAGAAAGAGAAAGACAAATACCGTATGCTAACACATATATACGGAATTTAAAAAAAAAAATGTCATGAAGAACCTAGGGGTAAAACGGGAATAAAGACACAGACCTACTTGAGAATGGACTTGAGGATATGGGGAGGGGGAAGGGTAAGCTGTGACAAAGCGAAAGAGAGGCATGGACATATATACACTACCAAACGTAAGGTAGATAGATAGTGGGAAGCAGCCGCAGAGCACAGGGAGATCAGCTCGGTGCTTTGTGACCGCCTGGAGGGGTGGGATGGGGAGGGTGGGAGGGAGGGAGACGCAGGAGGGAAGGGATGTGGGAACAGATGTATATGTATGACTGATTCACTTTGTTATAAAGCAGAAACTAATAAAAAAAAATTAAAAAAAAAAAAGAAAAAGACTCAACATATACTTACTTAGAAAATTAAAACTTGGTACTAAGCATCTTTAAGAAATAGGTTTCACTAATTTTAAGCTTCTTGAGAGCAATGAGCAACTTGAGAGCAATGCAACAATTGAAATCTTTTAGATAACTGAGTGTTTAAAGCTTTGAATTCTAAAATCTTTTCATTTTAATGAAAATCTGCATGCAACCCACTACAATCATCTCAACTTTCCAATACAGTAGAAATTTTCTTGATTGTATTTTCATAATCCACTGAATTGTAGACACTTGAAGCAGTGATAGGTTATGTCTGTGATACTGAGGTATAAGAATGTTTTGGGGGGGGCTTCCCTGGTGGCGCAGTGGTTGAGAGTCCGCCTGCCGATGCAGGGAACGCGGGTTCGTGCCCCGGTGCGGGAGGGTCCCACGTGCCGCGGAGCGGCTGGGCCCGTGAGCCACGGCCGCTGAGCCTGCGCATCCGGCGCGTCCGGAGCCTGTGCTTTGGCGACGGGAGAGGCCACAGCGGTGAGAGGCCCGCGTACCGCAAAAAAAAAAAAAAAAAAAAAAAAAAGAATGTTTTGGGACATGCCTAATTTGAGATACTATGTTCATTTAACAGATTGTTTTTGTTTCAAAGGTTAAGTTCTCCATAGATATAGTTGGATGCTGGCCTCCCAGTAGAACAATTCTAGCTTCCCTCTTCATTGCTTTTTAACTGTTTGATGTTCAGCACTCTTTCTCTTCTTTCTGCTTTTCTTTACAGTTCCTGTTTCCTATCAATCATTTAAGTGTCATCAAAAGAAAGAAAAATAAAATTGAGTATAACTTTTACCATTACTGTCAGCCAAAAGGGATACTCCTTTTTCAACATATTTACCAGTAGTCTCAGGAGTAATCTTTTGGGTTCTCTGCAGCACTTTGATTATTGCTTGATGCTAATGGGATGCATCATTAATACCAATATTTTTCAGCTTATATTTCAATTGTTAATATTTTTGTAAAGCTTAAAATTTCAGAAAACTCTTTCGAAGAATTTATGACACCAATTATTAAATTTTGAATTTTAAGATACTAGCAATGTCCTCCAAAGCAAAAGTTTCATTTAACATTTCAAAATCAAACCCATTCAGCATTTTTATACCTATTTAAGCAATTGGTTTTGATTTTGAGAGAACTACTCATACATTTTTTTCACTGTATAGCTAATTACTAGTTGCTCAAAGAGTAAAGGATCTTACATGCAGAAAATAAGTAGTTTCTCATACAATCCTAGTTTTGAAATTAAAGGTATATGTGATTTTTTAAATTATACCTTTATTAAGGTATAATTTACATCACAGACGCTCATTTTAAATGAACCATTCTATGAGGTTTCACAAATGTAAACACCCATTTAACTCAATCATAATAATCAAGATATAGAACATTCCCATCATACTGATAATAAGTTCCTTCATGCATCTTTGCAGTCAATCCTCCACACCCACTCCCAGAAAACCACTGATCTGCTTTCTGTCATAGATTTCCCTTTCTTGGAATATTTAAATGGAATTTTAAAATGGAATATGCTATGTACTCTCTTGTGTCTGGCTTTTTTCAGTCAACTATTTTGAGATCCATCATGTTATTTTGTGTATCAGCAATTTATTTCTTTATAGTGCAGAACATTATTTCATTATAGGATTTTCTACATACAAGCATGTCATCTGCAAGTACAGATAATTTTACTTTTCCCTTTCTGATCTGGATGACTTTTAATTCTTTTTCTTGCCCACTGCTCTGGCTAGAAACTCTAGTACAATTGAATACAAGAATGGACATACTTGTCTTGTTCCTGATCTTAGGCGGGGAAATATCCATTCTTTCATCAGTAAGTATGATGTTAATTATAGGTTTTTCATAGATGGTCTCAAACAGGTTGAGAAAGATCCATGCTATTCCAAGCTTTTTGAGAATTTTTGTGTGAAAGAGTGTTGAATTTTGTCAAATGATTTTTCTATAACAATTGAGATGATAATATGGCTTTATTGTGTATTACATTGATTTATTTTCATATGTTAAACCAACCTTGCATTCCTGGGATAAACTCCACTTGTCATAATGTATGATCCTTTTTATATGTTGCTAGACTCAGTTTGTGAAAGTATTACTGAGGATTTTGCATCTATATTTATACAGGATAGTTTATGTAGTATTCTTGTTATGTCTTTCTATAGTTTTAGTATCAGGGTGATTGATAGTGGCCTCATAGAATGAGTTGGGGAGGTGTTCCCTTCTCTTTTTATTTTCTGGAAGAGTTTGTAAAAAAAAAAAAATTGGTGTTAATTCTTCTTTAAATGTTTGATAGAATTCACCAGTGAAGATATCTGGTCCTTGGCTTTTCTTTGTGGATAGTTTTTAAATTTGTTAATTCAATCTCCCTACTTGCTATAGGCCCATTCAAATTTTCTGTTTCTGTTTGAGTCAGTTTTGGTAGATTGTGTCCATTTGATCTAGGTTATCTAATTTTTTGGCATATAATTGCTCATACTATTCCTTAATAATCCTTCTTATTTCTGTTCATATTTTCAACTTATTTGGGTAAATACCAACGGTTTGAATAAGTTTAGCTTTTAAGAAACTATCAAACCCTCTTCAAAAGAGGCTGTACTACTCTGTATTCCCATAAATAATGAGAGTTCCTTTTTTTTTTTTTTTTTTTTTTTTGCGGTACGCGGGTCTCTCACTGTTGTGGCCTCTCTCGTTGCGGAGCATAGGCTCCGGTCGCGCAGGCTCAGTGGCCATGGCTCACGGGCCTAGCCGCTCCGCAGCATGTGGGATCTTCCCGGACCAGGGCACAAACCCGTGTCCCCTGTATCGGCAGGCAGACTCTCAACCACTGCGCCACCAGGGAAGCCCGAGAGTTCCTATTGCTCCACATCCTTGTCAGCAATTGGTATTGTCAGGTTTTTGCTTTGTTTTGTTTATTTAGCCATTCTAATAGGGTACAATGAGATCTCATTTTAATTTGTAATTCCCTAATGACAAATGATGTTGAGCATCTTATTTTTAATTTATTGATTTTTTTTTTGGTTGTGTTGGGTCTTCATTGCTGCGTGTGGGCTTTCTCTAGTTGTGGTGAGCAGAGTCTACTCTTTGCTGTGGTGCGCAGGCTTCCCATGGTGGCTTCTCTTGCTGTGGAGCATGGGCTCTGGGCACACAAGCTTCAGTAGTTGTGGCACGCAGGCTCAGTATTTGTGGCTCACAGGCTCTAGAGCACAGGACCAGTAGTTGTGGCACACGGGCTTAGTTGCTCCATGGCATGTGGGATCTTCCTGGACGAGGGATTGAACCTGTGTACCCTGCATTTGCAGGCAGATTCTTAACCACTGTGCCACCAGGGAAGTCCCTCGAGCATCTTTTTATATGCTTATTTACCATTTACCATCTATATATTTTCTTTGTTAAGGTGTCTGTTTAAGTCCTTTTCCCATTTTTAATTGGGTTATTTGCTACTTATGAATGAATTTTAAGAGATCTATCTATATCTATATCTATCTATATATATATTAGATATGTCTCTTTTTTTTTGGCCACACCACATGCCATGCAGGATCTTAGTTCCTGATCAAGTATTAAACCTGTGCCCACTGCAGTGGAAGCGCAGAGTCCTAACCACTGGACTGCCAGGGAATTCCCCTAGACACAAATCTTTAATAAGATATGTGTTTTGCAAATATTTTCTCCAAATCTATGGCTAATTTTTCATTCCCTTAACAGTGTCTTTCACAGAGCAGAAGTTTTTCATTTTAATGAAGTCTAATTCATCATCTTTTTCTCTCATGGATCATACTTTTGGTGTTGTATATAAAAACTCATTACCAAACCCAAAGTCACATAGATTTTCTTCTGTTTTATTCTAGAAGTCTTAGTTTGTTTACATTTAGGTCTACGGATCACTGTGAGTTAATTTTTTGTGAAAGGTGTAAGGTCTGTGTCTAAGTTCATGTTTTTGCACAAGGACATTCAATTATTCTAACACCATTTGTTGAAAAGGATATCCTTTCTCTATTTAATTTCCTTTGTCAAAAATCAGTCAACTATATTTGTGTAGATCCATTTATGGACTCTATTCTGTTCCATTGATCTATATGTCTATTCCTTCAACAATACCCTGCTCCTCTGATTACTGTAGCTTTATAGTAAACCTTAAAATTGGGTAGTATGAGTACTCCCACTTTATTTTTCTTTGGTACTGTGTTGGCTATCTTACGCTATTGCCTTTCCATACAAATTTTAGAAGTAGGTGGTATCTACAAAATAGCTTGCTGGGATTTTCATTAGGATTGCATTGAATCTATAGATCAAGTTGAAAAGAATTGACATCTAAACAACATTGAGTCTTCCAGTCCATGAACATGGAATATCTCTTCATTTATTTACATTCCCTTTTCTTTTCTGTCATCATAGTTTTATAGTTTTTCACATATAGATCCTATACATATTTTGTTAGATTTATACCTAAATATTTCATTTTTTGGCTCTACTGTAAGTGGTATTTTTTAGAATTCTAAATTGTTCCTGGTATATAAGGAAGCAATTGACTTTTTAACTGAGGTTTATTGATTTACACTATTATATTAGTTTCAGGTGTACAACATGATTCAAAATTTTTATAGATTATACTTCACTTATAGTTATTATAAGATATTGGCTATATTCCCTGTGCTGTACAATATATCCTTGTAGCTTATTTATTTTTTACATAGTACTGTGTACTTCTTAATCCCCTACCCCTATCTTGTGTCTCCCCCTTTTCCTCTCCCCGCTGGTAACCACTAGTTTGTTCTCTGTATCTGTAGGTCTGTTTCTTTTTTGTTATAGTCACCAGTTTGTTTTATTTTTTATATTCCACACACAAGTGAATATAGACAGTATTTATTTTTCTCTGTCTGACTTGTTTCACTAAGCATAATACCCCTAGGTCCATCCATATTGTTGCAAATTGCAAAATTTCATTCTTTATATGGCTGAGTACTATTCCATTGAATCTATATGGACTTAGGTTGCTTACATATCTTGGCTATTATAAATAATGTTGCTATGAACATTGGGGTGGAAGAAATTGACTTTTGAATATTAACCTTGCATCCTGTGAACTTGTTATACTCATTTTTTGTTCCAGGCTTTTTTGTTATTGTGGTTGTTATTTAGGATTTTCTATGTAGACAGTCATGTCATCTGTAAAGAGTTTTATTTATTCCTTCCCAGCCTGTATACCTTTCATTTCTATTTCTTGTCCTATTGCACTAAGACTTCTAGTATGATTGTGAATAGAAGGGATTAGAGAAAATATTCTTGCCTTATTCCTAGAGGGAAAGCATACAGTTTCTCACCAGTGAGTATGATGTTAGCTGTAGAGTTTTTGTAATGTTCTTTTACAATAAGAGGAATTCTCCTCTAGATCTATTATTATTATTGCTTGATCTATCAACTATTGAAAAAGGGATGCTGAAGTCTCCAACTATAATAGTGGATTTGTCTATTTGTCCTTGCATTTCTATCAGTTTTTGCCTCACATACTTTGATTCTCTGTTGTTGGGTGCATACACACATTAAGGATTGTCATGTCTTCTTGGAAAATCAAACCATTTATCGTTATGCAATTCCTGATAATTTTACTGGTTCTGAAAGCCTACTTTGTCTGAAATTAATATAGCTACTCCAGCTTTTTAATGGTTGTGTTAGCTTGAAGTATCTTTCTCTAACCTTTTCCTTTGAACATTTATAAGCCTTTATGTTTAAAGTGGGTTTCTTGTAGATGACATATGGTTGAATCTTGTCTTTTTATCCGCTTTGACAATCGCTTATCTTTTGATTTATGTATTTAGATCATTCACATTTAAAGTAATTATTGAGGGACTTCCCTGGTGATCCAGTGGCTAAGACTCCGTGCTCCCAATGCCGGGGGCCTGGGTTCAATGCCAGGTCCAGGAACTAGGTCCCACATGCTGCAACTAAGAGGTCGCCTGATGCAACTAAAGACCCCACATGCCACAACTAAAAAGATCCCGCATGCCACAACTAGGATGCAGCCCAGCCAAATAAATAAAAATAAATATTAAAAAAAAATAGGGGCTTCCCTGGTGGCGCAGTGGTTGAGAGTCCGCCTGCCGATGCAGGGGATACGGGTTCGTGCCCCGGTCTGGGAAGATCCCACATGCCGTGGAGCGGCTGGGCCTGTGAGCCATGGCTGCTGAGCCTGCGCGTCCGGAGCCTGTGCTCCGCAACGGGAGAGGCCACAACAGTGAGAGGCCCGCATACCGCTAAAAAAAAATAAAATAAAATAAAATAAATAAAGTAATTATTGATATCGTTAAATTAATATCTACTACACTTGCAACAGTTTTCTATTTGTTGTACCTCCTTTTTGTCTCCTCTAGTTTTAGTTGAGCATTTAGTGATTCCATTTTATCTTCCCTCTTAACATATCAATTATTTTAAAAAGTTTTTTAAGTGTTTGCCCTATAGATGGCAATATACATTTTAAACTAAGTCCACCATCAAATAACACTATACTACTTCATGTATAGTACAGGTACCTTTTAACAGAGTACCCCCATTTCTCCCCTCCTATCCCTTATGATATTACTGTCACTTATTTTACCACCCAATACCATCATAACTACTATTACTTTAAACAGTTATCTTTTAGATTGATAGAGATCTATTGAGAATAAGAAAAAGAAAAGATTTTACCTTCATTTATTCCTCCTCCAAAGCTCTTCTTTTGTATAAGTAGATCTGAGTTTCTGACCTTTAATAATTTTTCTTCTCCCTGAAGAACTTCCATTAGCCTTTCTTGCAAGGCCAATCTATTGGTGACAAATTCCTTTGGTTTTTGTTAGTTTGCTCTTCTTCTTTTTTTTTTTTTTTTTTTTTTTTTTTGTCTAAGGAAGCTATTCGCCTTCACTTTTGAAGGATAATTTCACTAGACATAGAATTCTAGGATGGTGGTTTTCTTTCAACACTTTGAATATTTCACTCCACTATCATCTTGTTTACATGGTTTCTTATAAGGAGCCCATTGTATTTCTCATTCTTGTTCACCTATAGGTAGGGTTTCCTTACCCCCCAGGCTTCTTTCAAGATTTTTTCTTTATCTTTGGTTTTCTTCAGTTTAAATATAATATGCCTATTTATACAATTTGGGGGTATTTATCCTGCTTGGTGTTCTCTAAGCTTCCTGAATCTGTGGCTTGGTGTCTGCATTTAACTTGGAAAATTTTCACCATTATTAATTTAAATTTTTTTTCTGCTGCATTTCCCTTTTCTCTTCTGGTATTCCAATTACACATATGCTACATTCTTTGAAACTGTTCCACAGTTTTTGGATGTTTTGTTGTTTTTTCATTATTTTTTCTCTTTGCATTTCAGTTTGAGACAATGCAATTGACATATCTTCAAGCTTTCTGATTCTTTCCTCAGTTGTGTCCCATCTACTGGTGAGTCCTTCAAAGGTATTCTTCATTTCTATTTACAGTGTCTTTGATTTCTAGCATGATCTTTTAATTTGTTCTTACAGATTCCATCTTCTGCTTATATTATCCATCTGTTCTTGCAGGTTGTGTACTTTTTTTCCATTAAAGTCTTTAACATATTAATCATAGCTTTTTTTTTTTTTTTCTTTTTGGCTGTACTGCACGGCATGAGGGATCTTAGTTCCCTGACCAGGGATTGAACCTGTGCCCCCTGCAGTGGAAGCACACAGTCCTAACCACTGGACTGCCAGGGAAGTCCCAATCATAGCTATTTTAAATTTCCTGTTTGGTTAATCCCAAAATCATACTTGAGTCTGGTTCTGATGCTTGCTTTCCCTCTTCAGACTTAGTTTTTTCTTGCCTTTTAGCATATCTTATAATTTTTTGTTGAAACCCACGTATGATGTATTGGCTAATAGGAAGTGAAGTAGATAGGCTTTTAGTGTGAGGTTTTATATTAATCCAACCAGGAGGTAGCCTGTATTTCTTTGTTGTAGCTTTAGGTGGCAGAGGCTTCAAATTCCTGTAGTTTCCATATTTCTGTCTCCTCCTCTTCCTTTAAAACTACTCTTGGAAGAGTCTGTGTCTTACAGGTCTTTTAACTATAATCCAGTTATACTGGAATCCTGTTGGTGTGGTTTTAAATTTCGGCAGAGAGGAAGTGTTCTATATTCTTATGATTGATTTTCAGGCTTTTACTGAGTCTATATCACCAAACTGTGACCTTCACAAGTGTTTCTTAGTCCCCTCTTTCCCCAGACTTGAAGGCTAGATGGGGCTAGAGTCAGGGAAATGCCCTTCCTCTAGGTGGGAAAAAGCTCTGGTAAAGTCTTTTCCCCTGGAGAATAGATCTTCGTTATGGAGAATGCTCAGGGTATATTTCACAATGGTTACTTTTCCCTTCAACCTGCCACAGTCATAATGGGATTTTTCTTGGCTCTTCACCTGAGAACCTAGTGAGACTCCTGGAGGTAAAACCCCACAAAGGTATGAGGTCTCCCTAAGAACTGCAGCTCCCCAGGAGTTTCTCTCATACTCCGTTAACATTCAGCCTCCAGCAATCTATCAAAATTACCATTTAAGTCGTTTACAATTTATGGCTCTAGCGGATTCTGTTCAAGGTAAGCAAATCTTAGCTGTGACTCTTACCTTTCTCCAGATTTCAGGGTGGCAGTTTGTCCTGTGACCTCAGCTCTCTGATAGTTCCAAGAAAGTAATTTTCAAGTTTGTTCAGCTTTTTTCTTGTTGTAAGGATAGGAATGATAACTCACAAGCTCTTTGCATGTCAGAGCTGAATCTGGAAATCCTTGGTTCTATTTTATAGTTTTCATTTCTCTGTTGAGATTCTCTGTATAATTATTAACACTATGCTTTCCTTTAGTTCTCTGATATAGTTATAACAGCTGCTTTGAAGTCTTTGTCTGACAAATCTAACATCTGGCCCCACCCAAAATCAGATTCTATTAACTTCTTTTTTTCCTGAGGATAGATCTAAATTTCTGGTTTCTTTGCATATCTATTAATTTTGGGTTGAACACTGGAGATTTTGGATAATATATTCTGGTAACTCTGTATTATGTTCTTCTGAGGATTGTTAGTCTTGTATTTTAGCAGGCAGTTAACTTGCCTGGCCTCAAAATGCAAAATGTTTTCCTTGAGGTATGTAGCAGCTGACATCTCTGCTCAGTTCTCTCACCTTCCATGTTTCGCTCTTATACTTCCTTATTTAGCAGAGTTCCCAGATTTCTCTCCCCTGCCATTGCTAGCAAAGTTTAGTGGACAGCCAAGGATCTGAGCAGAGTTTATGCTCAAATTTTGGGTCTCACTGCTTTTGCAGCTCTCTCACTTTCAGACTATCCCAACTAAATTTCCAGCTGCTCTGCCAGCACTGTCCTTTGTCACCTTGAAACAGTAAGATGCCATTTTTTTTTGCTGCCTGGGCTATGAGAACTGGTGATGACCCTCAGACTAGAATGCCACAAGTTCCCATTTCTTACCCATTCCAAGGATAAACTTTTCTGGTTCCTGTTGCTTTTGGTCATTTCATAGTGCCTTAAAATATTTGGAGACTTTTAATATATTTTGCCAGATATTATAATTGTTACCTATGGAAGGGTTTAACCAATTAACTCACTCCACCACCCCTGGAATAAGATTCTCTGTGATTATAACTTTTAAGATGAGAGGACTCTGTGTTGCCCTATACCATTAGAATATAAAGTCTAGTGATGATAACTTGTATTAAAATTCAACTTTCATTAAATCTGGATTTCTAGATAAGTGGATTTCAAAAATCTTATCTATACTGATTCCCCAAAGTAATCCTAAGGTTTTGTTACACAGGAATCCCACTAACAATGAAACATCAAAAGTGGGTACTAGAATGAGATACTTAGTGATCTTTAAAAAGGGCAAACTTGGGGGGGCTTCCCTGGTGGCGCAGTGGTTGAGAGTCCGCCTGCCGATGCAGGGGACACGGGTTCTTGCCCCGGTCCGGGAAGATCCCACATGCCGCAGAGCGGCTGGGCCCGTGAGCCATGGCCGCGGAGCCTGCGCATCCGGAGCCTGTGCTCCGCAACGGGAGAGGCCACAACAGTGAGAGGTCCGCGTACCGCAAAAAAAAAAGAAAAAAAAGAAAAAAAAAAAAAAAGGGCAAACTTGGGGACTTCCCTGGTGGTGCAGTGGTTAAGACTCCACGCTACCAATGCAGGGGCCTGGGTTCAATCCCTGGTCAGGAAACTAGATCCCACATGCGCACCACAACTAAGAGTTCGCATGCTGCAACTAAGACCCGGCACAACCAAATAAATAAACAAATAAGTAATTTTTTTTTTTTTAAGGTCAAACTTGAGGGCTTCCCTGGTGGTGCAGTGGTTGAGAGTCTGCCTGCCGATGCCAGGGACACTGGTTCGTGCCCCGGTCCGGGAAGATCCCACATGCCACGGAGCAGCTGGGCCCGTGAGCCATGGCCGCTGAGCCTGCGCGTCCAGAGCCTGTGCTCCGCAATGGGAGAGGCCACAACAGTGAGAGGCCCGCGTACCACAATAAATAAATAAATAAATAAAAATAAAGAAAGGTCAAACTTGAAAGAAAATAGAAAAAGAAAATATTTAGGCTAATAATTAATTGTTAGACAAGTAAAATATGGCTCAGAATTCCTAAGGCAAAGAATGAGTAAAAGTGGAACACAAAGGAAGGAGCTTAACAACTTAGTATGAAATAGCCAAAAGTCCTTTGGCTCCAATCAAGATTTTCCATTAATTTTGGGGTCATAAGCAAGAATTCCTCTTTCCCCTCTATTTCAAACAAAGACAGAAATATATACTTTACTGCACAGTAATGTAAAAATATTTTAATACATTTTGAAATATTCTGGAGAAGGATGCCAGTTAAATCTGCATTATTTTATTTAACATCAAAAAAACTTAACTTATTTTGGTTAGAAAAGAAATTATGAGGCAGCCAAATTAGTCAACTCTCTCTCGACTTTTCATTTTATATGTGGATGACGTCTACTTACTCTTTTCTTATGCTTTGGCCAAAATTAAGAAGGTAAAGAAAAAAGGTAAGGAAAGGACTAGATTTATGAGATTTTTTTCATCAAAAAAACCCAAAACAATGATTTCAGTGAATTCAGCTAATATAAAAATAATTTTCCAATATTGGTAGTTGCACTTGTGTTTATTTATAAATTGGACATCTACTTTTTTTTTTTTTTTTTTTTTTGGTACGCAGGCCTCTCACCATTGTGGCCTCTCCCACTGCGGAGCACAGGCTCCGGATGCGCAGGCCAAGTGGCCATGGCTCACGGGCCTAGCCGCTCCATGGCATGTGGGATCCTCCTGGACCGGGACACGAACCCGTGTCCCCCGCATCAGCAGGTGGACTCTCAACCACTGTGCCACCAGGGAAGCCCTGGACATCTACTTTTATAATCTATTTCAATTAGGGTAACATATATGACAACTGATATGATAAAAGAATGACCATGCAATCTTTTTGTTTCTGTTTAAAATAGAACAAATTATTACCTGAGGCGTAAATCTTCCCACATTTTCAATAATCCACAGAGCATTACTATCTCATAGTACTTTTTCCAGCATTCAACAGCCTCTGCTGCAGATGGATCTTCTTTAATATTGCTCTGATACTCAATGAGCTCGATTCGCTTGTTTTTATACTTCTCCAAAGTATTTTTGAAACGTTGTGCAATAGGACCAGGTATTGTTCCATCTTGTATATCACACCACCTGAAAAGTATCAGTATAGTTACAATGTTTATCTTACATAATGTGATGAATGTTTTAACTATACTTACAAATTAAGTCTTTCTTCAATCAAGGCAGTATAATTCTCACAACTTTCTTCATCATCCCAGTCCCTCCAAAGAAAGTCATAAAAAAACCTATGATAAATCAAATTGAGATGACAGTGATCAAAATCAGCCAGTACATGTTTAGAATTAAAAAGACATTCTGATGTCAGAAATCTTTATATGAATCTTAATTGTTAAGAAAAATATTTCAAAATGATCTTTCAGTGAACAAATATTAAAGTAAAACTTTATACATTAGATGATCTGCATTCTATTTCAAGTTACTACAGATAAGATAATGTTTCTTAAAGTGGGATTGTAAAATTCATGTTCCACATTTCACAGATTGTGGCTATGATTTTGTTTACCAAAGAAATAATACTTGAGATATCATCATATTTTTATATTGGGGAAGCATTAGGAAAACAAAAACATGCCCCCAATATTCTGTATTATGCTTACGGATAGCTTCTCTCAAATTGTATCAACTTGTAAGAAGCAATCACAATGGGGATGATGACATCAGGTATTTGTAATGCCTTTAAATGTGAAAAATGAAATCTAATATATTTAAGATGCTTAAATATGAACAGAATTTAGTGGTTTTGTTTTTTGGATTTTGGGTTATTTTGGCTGCGCCATGCAGCTTTCCAGATCTTAGTTCCCCAACCAGGGACTGAACCTGGGCCCCGGGAAATGAAAGCACTGAGTCCTAACCATTGAACTGCCAGGGAATTCCCTAGACTTTAGCATTACTTATCTCTAGAACTGTTCAAAATTCAGTTTTTGTAAAATGCAAGATCAAAAAACAGCAAACTTACTGCCCATATATAATAATTCCACAAGAGAGAATGTTTTAAGTAAAAGTTACAAGTATGTTCATTAAAAATAGAAAAATTGAATTCAGCAGTGAGTAAAAGTTAAATAAAGTGCCTCTATGAACAAGACTTACATATTAAATTAACTTTTTGAATATGAGAACTTGAACTTTCAGAAGAAAAAACCTCTAATACCTTACAACTTCCAAGGCCAAAGCAATATCATGTAAATCAGAATCTTGTCCTTCAACAGGGTACACTTCCAAGAGAGGCACACTATGCTCTAGTTCTTCCAAAATCTCATCGACCAAATCCCTTGGAATATTTGCAATGTTAGAAGAAAAGGGCTCAGCAACAGAAACAGTAACTTTGAAACAAGATGATGAGCTTTGGCGTACTTTACAAGTTACCTAAGATAAATATTATAAAATTTGTAATTATAAATGAAAGTAAACCACAAGAATTCTTTCTCAAATATGATCTACTTATAAAATTTCTTCTTTTAAATTTTTATGACTTCTCTAACAATCAACATACATAAAAATAATAGATCAATATTGAATAAAATATAAACACAATTTTTCAAACTAATTCTTAAACAACATTAATTTTAACGTTCATGAGAGGAATTGCTTATCTCCCACATTACTCTAAATTTGAGTTGCCAGACTTTGGGATTTTATAAAACAGTAGTATTAAAAAAAGTTTTTGGACTAATTTTGCCATAAAAGTATGTTTTTAAAAATCCTACTATCGGGCTTCCCTGGTGGCGCAGTGGTTGAGAGTCCACCTGCCGATGCAGGGGACACGGGTTCGTGCCCCGGTCCGGGGAGATCCCACATGCCGTGGAGCGGCTGGGCCCATGAGCCACGGCCACTGAGCCTGCGAGTCCGGAGCCTGTGCTCCGCAACGGGAGAGGCCACAACAGTGAGAGGCCTGCATACTGAAAAAAATAAAAAATAATAATAATAAAATAAATTTTAAAAATTTAAAAAAAATCCTACTATCTATATTACATTATTTTTAAAAGAAAGGCTAATAGGGCCTCCCTGGTGGCGCAGTGGTTGAGAGTCCGCCTGCCGATGCAGGGGATGCGGGTTCGTGCCCCGGTCCGGGAGGATCCCATATGCCGCGGAGCGGCTGGGCCCGTGAGCCATGGCCGCTGAGCCTGCGCGTCCGGAGCCTGTGCTCCGCAACGGGAGAGGCCACAACAGTGAGAGGCCCACGTACCACAAAAAAAAAAAAAAAAAAAAAAAAGAAAGGCTAATAAAGTACCAAAAAAGTAGAATGGACATAATCAAAAAATGGAGTCCTAAAAAAAAAGGTAAAGTCCTTAGGTTGAATAAATTTAGATTCATAATCAGCACACTATATTGTGCTTACTTGTCTCATTTCACCACAACAGAGTGATAACCTCCAGCATGTCTGAAAATCAGTGCTTGAGAACCACTGAGTTGACAGTAGCTTTAAAAGTTAATAAATTATGCTAAGTATTAACACAAAATTTAAAATTACAGAAGTTGGTAAAAGGGTACAAACTTTCAGCTATAAGGTGAATAAGGTTTGAGGATCTAATATATAGCATAGTGACTATAGTTGATAACACTGTAGTATATATTTGAAATTTCCTAAGAGAGAACTTAAATGTTTTCACCAAATAAGGGGGGGGGTGTAAATATGTGAGGTGATGGATATGTTAATTAACTTAATGAAGGGAATCCTTTCACAATGTATATGGGTATATATATATATAAAATCATCATGTTATACACCCTATCCTACAATTTTGTTAGTTAAACCTCAATAAAACTGAAAAAAATACGCTTCCAATAATCAATTTTAAACATTTTCAAGGACATCTCCAATAAAATTGTTTATTTTTAAGTAGATTTTATTTACCTAATGCTACTTATAGCAGCTTTATTCATAACTGCCCAAACTTGGAAACAGCCAAGATGCCCTTCAGTAGATGAATGGATAAACTGTGGTACATCCAGGCAATGGAATATTATTCAGTGCTAAAAAGGAATGAGCCATCAAGCCATGAAAGGACATGGAGGAACCTTAAATGCATATTACTAAGTGAAAGAAACCAACCTGAAAAGGCTGTATACTATATGACATCCTTGAAAAGAGAATTTTTTTTTTTTTTTTTTTGCGTTACGCGGGCATCTCACTGTTGTGGCCTCTCCCGTTGCGGAGCACAGGCTCCGGACATGCAGGCTCAGCGGCCATGGCTCATGGGCCCAGCCGCTCTGTGGCATGTGGGATCCTCCCGGACCGGGGCACGAACCCGTGTCCGCTGCATTGGCAGGCAGACTCTCAACCACTGCGCCACCAGGGAAGGCCGAAAAGAGAACATTTTTTTCTACTCTTTTACTTAACTGATAGTGTGACTGGGTATAGAATTCTAGGTTAGGATATCACTTTTGTTGACAGTATACTTACATAGCCTTTTAAAGTTAAGAACTTACTTTTGAGAAGTCCAATGCTATTCTGCCTCTTGATCATTTATATGAACTTATTGTTTTTCTCTCTGTAATCCTGCTCAATCTTCTCTTTGACTGTCGTGTTCTCAAATTTCACTATGTGTTAGACAATCAGTGGGCCTTTTCAATGTAGAAATTCATGTCCTTTTGTTCTAGGAAACTTTCACAACTTGACAATTTTCTTTCCTCTGTCTTTGTTCTTGTTTTCTCCTCTTCCTATTTCTCTCTCTCTCTCCTTCTCCTCTTCTTTTCTTCCCTCCCTCCCTCCTTCCTTTTCTCTCTCTAGAACATTTAATTGGATGTTGGACCCAATCCCCTAACTACTCTCCTCTCTTTCCTTTCCATTTCTTAGTCCTTCGGCTCTACTTTATGGGAGATTTTACTCCACTTTATCTTCCAATGCTTCTAATCCTTCTATTCAGTTTTTCACTTGCTGTTGTATTTTTATTTTCCAAAAGCTCTCTTTCTTTCTTGGAATTTTCCCATCATACAGGATCCAGTTCTTGTTTCATGAATGCTTTAGCTTGTCTCTTCTTTCTGAGAATATTAATAGTTTTATATATATGTGTGTGTGTTTTTCTTCTCCCTGTCATCTGTTTCTTCCAAATGTCTTCTTTTCTGCTGTTTTAACCACTGTTTTGATATTAAAGTTTCCTCAAATGTCTGGTGACCCTTGGCTGTCTGCTCATATTTAAGAGTTGAGTACTATAAAGGTAATTGGAAGGTCTATGTGGAACAAGTCTACTATGGATCCACTGTAAGATGTTCTGCCCAGGTTCTTTCCATGGGAACTTCATATATCAGTATCTTTAGATCTTTTCTTTTGAACTGATCATATAAGAATCTTTCAACTCTAATTCCTAGAGAGATATGCCTTAGCTGCCTGTGTTCTAGAAGGAGAATCAGGGTAGAAGGCAGAGGATCCTAACATTCAGTACCAATGAAGTATCACAATCTTTTTTTCAGTGGGATACTCCCATTTTTAACCATGCTTCTCAAGCCACCTTCTTAAATCTGTAGGTTTATGTCTTTTGCCAAATTTGGGGAATTTCAGCCATTATTTCTTTGAATATTTTTTTCAGCCCAATCTTTTCTTCTAGGACTCTGAAGACATGAATTGTTATAGTCTAACATGGCCTTGAGGCTCCATTTTTTATTTGTTTATTTTTTGGTTTTGGGGTTTTTTTTCATCTATTTTCTCTCGGGTGTTCAGTTAGGTCATTTCTATTATTCTACCTTCAAGTTTACTGATTGTTTCCTCTGTCTTCATTCTGTTGTTGAGCACATCCACTGAGTTTTTAATTGCAGTTACTATATATTTTTTAGTTTTAGTTCTAAAACTTTGTTTTGGTTTTTCTTTACATCTTTCATTTCATTTTCTTTATATCTTTCATTTACTTACTTTCTATTTCTTTGCCAAGACCTATTTTTTCATTTCGCATGTGTTCATAATTGCTCATTGATGCATTCTTATGATGGCTGCTTTAAAATCCTTGTCAGATAATTCTAACATTTGTGTCATCTCAGTGTTGAGGTCTATTGGTTTATCTCATTCAAGTTGAGATCTTCCTGGGTCTTAGAAGTGATTGAGAGTGATGACAAGTAATTTTCTATTGAAACCTGGACATTTTGTGTATTACATTGAGTATTGATTTTATTTAAATCTTTTATTTTATCAGTCCTCTTCTGACACCAATCCGGCATGGAAAAGGGGCTTTGTTACTGCCAGATGGGGATGGAAGTCCAGATTCTCTGCTCAACCTCTGTTGACACTGGAGGGTGAGGGGGGTGTTCATTACCGTTATTCAGGGGTGGGAGTTCAGGTTCTCTATTAGGCCTCCACTGATACCACCCTGGCTGAGAGAGAGGAGAGCACCTCATTACTTCTCCCTATGTTGTCTCCACTAACATCATGGGGGTGGTAGTGAAAGTTCTGATTCTCCACTAGACCTTTTCTGACATCATCCTTCCAGGAAGTGGAAGGAGTCCCTTTACCAGTGGGGGTAGTAGTTTGGGCTTCCCATGTAGTCTACACTGACACCATGGGAGGCAGGGAAAGTTCCTTATCACCCAGCTCCCCATTTTCTTCCCACTAGATCTTCTCTAACACCACTCTGGGAGTGGGGTTAGTGTGCCTTGTTACAACTTGGCAAGGGTGGAAGTGTAGGTTCTTCACTTTGTCTTTTCTTACAAGATGGGAGTGAAGAGCAGCAGTTTTTTTTCTGTATTGTTTGGCTTTGACTAGAGAAAGCAGGCTTTTGAGGGGAATTTTTAATTTTTTTTCCTACACCTGTTGGTGTTTCCAGATTTCCAGCTCCTCTGGTACACAGTCTAGGATATATGAAGCAAAGCCCAGGGAACTCATCATCATGTCATTCCTTGTGTCACAAGGTCCCTAGACAATCTGCCTTCTCTCCAACTTTCAGAGTCTTATGTTTATTTATACATATAATCCAGGGTTTTTAGCTGTACTTGATAGGAAGAATAGGGAAAAGTTTGTCTACTCCATCTTCCTGGAAGGGAAGTCTCTGTTTCTTAAATAGCTTTCAAGCAATTCTTCTTGAATTCAAGCTCCATCTTCAACCCAATTCAAGTTCTAAGTACAGTCAATTCCTAAGCCTTTGGGGTTATGCAGTGTAAATCAAGTGGTTTTTTTTTTTTTTTTTTTTGGCTTTCCCTGCTGTAAACAGAATTCAACTTTCTTAGCTCTACTAAGTCAGCTGTGATTTATTTATATGTTTTACACCTTCTAAATTGCTATTGTCTACTTTTCTATCTCTTGTCCTTGGGTACCTTTTAAAAAATTCCTTTGCTATCATTTTGGTGGAGGACTCTGGGGACAATATTATAAGAGAAGATACTACAAGTTTTCAGACAGGAAAAAATATATCATCTGGACTTCCCTAGTGGCACAGTGATTAAGAGTCTGCCTGCCAATGCAGGGGACACAGGTTCGAGTGTTGGTCCAGGAAGATCCCACATGCCACAGAGCACCTAAGCCCGCGAGCCACAACTACTGAGCCCAAGCACCACAACTACTGAAGCCCGCAAGCCTAGAGCCTGTTGCTCCGCAACAAGAGAAGCCACTGCAATGAGAAGCCTGTGCACCATAACGAACAGTAGTCCCTTCTCGCTGCAACTCGAGAAAGCCCATGCGCAGCAACGAAGGCTCAACACAACCACAAAAATATATACATATATTTTATATCTATATCTATCTATCTATATATATATATATCATCAAAGAATCAGTGACACTGGATTCTCAACCAGCTACACTGGAAGTTTGAAGACAATGAAATAGAATTTTACAAATTCTGGGCATGAAATCAAACGTAGAATTTGTGTACCCAGTTAATCTGTCAAATAAACTTGAAGATCTGTAAAGATATTTTCAAGCACACAATATCACAAAAATTTTATCTACTTTGTGCCCTTACCCGTGAAGCTATTAGGATAAGATCCTTGGCCAAAATGAGAGAATAAACTAAGAAAAAAGGAATTGGGGGAAATAGGTTATTTACAAAAGAGAACGATGAAAGAAATTTCTAGGATGATGATGGAGGGAGATCCCAAAAGCTGTCCAGCAGGTCTAGAGATCACCAAGTTTTAATACAGGCTTTAAAACGAAGGGGCCTATTACTGGAGTTGGGAGTGTGTGGAAATAGCCACGATGCAAGCTGTGAATGTTGAGCACAGCTCTAAGTTACTATTTCCTCTTTACAACTATGATATAGCAGAATCAGGTAAATAACCAATTTCCAGAATCCACTGAGAATGCCCTTAAACATCTTCAAATTAAAGATTCTCTAAGCCTTCATCAAGGGATATAAACAAAATTTTAAAGCATGTTGTCCAAGAAAGCTTACTGATGGTGACTAGACATGCTTTTTTTACAAAATTTTTAAAAATCAACCAAAATTCTGTCATCAGAGATAATCACTGTTAACCTTTTGCTCTTTATCTTCCAGTTTTATTCCTATATACTTCGTTGGATCATACTGTATATTTAGTTTTGTGTCTTCTGTTTTACTTTATGTACACAATGAGCACGTTCCAAATCATTAAGAGTTTTTTTGTTATCATAAGTTTTATAACTACATGATATTCTATCTTATGAATATATTATCATTTATTTGACCCATATCCTATTATTAAACTTTTATGGTCTTCCCAATTTTTAATTTTATAAAAATGACTTGATTACCTTAAATACATAAATCTTTTTCTACATTTATGATTTCTATAGAATGAATTTCTAGAAATAAGATGAACATTTTAATTTTTATTTTTATTTATTTTTCTGTGCAGTGGGGTCTATTTATTTATTACTATTTTTATTTCTTCCAGGACTTTATTGAGAAATAACTGACTTACAACAAATAAACCGTTTTAAAGTTCTTAATATATTTTACCAAATTGCTTTCTACGGAGGTTATAAAAAAGTTTCCTTAATATTTGGCCCACTTTGTAACAAAGAAGGATATGGTAGATTTCCTTCCAATCAAATATTATATTTCCAAGTTTTTTTTCTTTGTTGTATGGATCTGTATTAGGCAGAATAATGGCCCTCAAATGGTCCCCTAATACTTAGAACCTGTGAATATATTACTTTACAAGGCAATAGGGACTTTGTAGATGTAATTATGGTTAAGGAATTGAGATGGGGAAGTTCTCTTGGATTACCCAGTTGGGCCCATTCTAATCATGAGTCTTTTAAAATGGAAGCACCTTTCTAGACTGTAGGGAACTGGAGAGATATTGTGAGAAGGACTTTGAAAATGGATAAAGGGGGCCACAAGTCATGGAATGCAGGTACCTTATAAAGGCTGGAAAAGACAGGGAAACAGATATTCCCCTAGAGCTTCCAGAAAGGAATGAGCCCTGTCTACTCCTTGATTTTAGCCCAATTAGTCCCATGTCAGATTTCTTTCCTATAGAACTGTAAAATAACAAATTTATATTAAGCCACTAAATTTGTGGTAATTTGTTGCAGCAGCAATAGAAAAACTAATATAGCATCTAAAGCTAAAGCCAGAGATTGAGGTCCATAGGAATAAATTATCGTGACTTCAGAACAAGGAGCATTATATAGCACTGTTGATATTTCAGTCCAAGTAAGACTAAAGAAGTAGAGGCAGACAAAACCACCAAATCTGAATTGTGCAGCACAATCTTAAGAGGTCCCAAGAACTAGTCTCAATGCCTTGTAATGCAAAGAATTAGAATCTGCCAATATGTTATTCTGCTTTTCTTCTGTTCTCGCTTTTCTTCCCACCTTTCTAATGTTTAAAGGATGTTAGCATTTCCTAGAGGATTTTAAAGCAATCTAATTATGTGTAATCTTGTTTGTTATTTTTGGAATAAGGAAGAGAGCAAATATATTGCATGTAAAATCTTAGAACTTGACAGAATTTTTGGATAACCTAATCCAGTGAGTTTCCATGTAACTTTAGGGATCTTGAAAAGTTTTATGGAATGTAGGGGCTATCATGTGATGTTGAGAGAGAAGCCAAGCAATTGCTATGATACCATCCCGCATTTCAATCAGAAATGTTCCACTTTAATATGTTGTATATGTGGGACTTCTTCATAAAACTTGACTGAAAAAACCCAAACTTATACTGTTAAAAAAATTTTTTAAGATACTATAGAGTCCACCTCCTCTTATTTTATCCACATGAAAAAAGCCCAAAGAAGTTATGAAAGTTCTAGGCAAAATCTGCTCAAAATCCGAAGTTGGTCAAACCTCAAAGAACCACTAAAAATAGAGTATTATTGGAAAATTAATCCCAACACTTTCATATTCTTTTGTAGCATCTATGACTGAAAATATGCCATCCTTTACTGTAAAAATACCACTAATTTATTCTTCCATATAACACAGAATTGAATTGTTTTCAGGCAGTGTGCAATGTAATGAGTTCCAAACACAAATTTTTCTTGTCACCAAAACCACAGATTTGAAATATCTATCTGAAACAGGGGTACCATTTGTGATTGTAAATATTGATTTCTATACAAGGATAATTAACCTTTAAGTGAATCGAATTTATGATGTCAAATATGCTACAGTATTTAACGTATAGACTTATAAAAGCAAAATTGTATCAGCTAAAGGTTTGGAAGTGGATGTATTATACTAAAAGGGCACTTTTCGAAGGAAAATATTTCAAATTTTACCAATAGTTTTCTGATCTATTTTTTTCTTTCCTAATGTAACTAAACCTCATAATTCAGATAAATGAAGATTAAAGAGAAATGATGGGGAAAAAAGACCCAAGTTAATTAAAGCCTAAGTTACTAAATTTTAAGAAATGCACTTTAGTTATTTTTATGTTATTTGAGCAATTGAAACTAGGCTAATAAATATTATGTAATACTACTAGATTTGATTTAATGACAACTGTTTATAGGTAAATGGGTGCTAATATCCCTCCTTACCTTCTTTTTACACTATTAATTTGCTTAGAAACTTAAAATAGAAGTAAACTTTTGTCAACCATTGTTTAAGTATCAAAGCCTCAAATTAATAAGGTTACATTTTGGTCTTAAAAAGAACTGATAATTTCACTCAAAGAACAAGGATCAGGTGAAAATTATTTACCTCAACCAGTATACCAACAAAAGAAATAGAAGCTTCTTCATATTTCACAAAGAATAACTCAGGATTAGTTTTCCAGACTCCAAGCCATTTGCCTTTCAACTTTAATTTTTCTGATAGGTATTTACTCATAGCATCATCAGCATCTTCTGCCTAGCAAAAGAAAAAACAGATACATATAAATATATGAAATTATAGATTTATATATTTTTTTACTGATTTCTATTTAAATATGAAACCAATATACACTTAAATAATGAAAAACCTGGGAAATAATAGATTTTTAACTGAATCTATATTTAATGGAAAATAGAAACATTAAAAAATTAAAATAGGGCTTCCCTGGTGGCGCAGTGGTTGAGAGTCCGCCTGCCAATGCAGGGGACACAGGTTCGGGCCCCGGTCCGGGAAGATCCCACATGCCGCGGAGTGGCTGGGCCCGTGAGCCATGGCCGCTGAGCCTGCGCATCCGGAGCCTGTGCTCCGCAATGGGAGAGGCCACGGCAGTGGGAGGCCCGCGTACTGCAAAAAATAAATAAATAAATAAATTAAATTAAATAAATTTAAAAGAGATCTATTCACTCAATAGAGTAATTCAGAGATGAGACATCTACTTATTATGTTTTAAGTAATTTGTTTTATTAATCCACTGAGCAAAAAATATACTGTAATTATACATATTAAAACATAGTTATTATCGTGTTAAAATACTTAGTAATGATTTTTTCTGAACTTTAAAGATGTATTGACTTTATTTAAAATTTATTCAGTACATAAAAATTTAAAATAGAAATCCACTCTATAAAACAAATGAGCGTATTAAGCATTCAATAAATATCTGCCCATTTGATTTTCTACATTTCAATTCAGTGACCTCAGGATGATAAATAATATAAACTATTATGAAACTCAGTCATTAGACCCTGACTGATCAATGACACTGTGATTTATATAAATGTTTTTCAATTGCCTTTAAGAGGTCTAGCCTTCTCCAACCCCGAATATCAAATATAAGTTGGTCATTAAATACCATTCTAGTTTTATGGTAACAGTATTTTAAAATTTTTTCTTCTGATTATAAAATATGGTTAACCTACAGAAAATCTGCAAAATACAGATAATATAAGGAAAACAAAAACCACCCCCTAATCCTGACAGCCAGAATAACCATTGTTGATATTTTGGTGCATTTCCTTCCAGTCTTTTTTCTATGCATATATTCATCCATACATATGAAGCCTATGTTTTGTCTTCTGATTTTTTTTCCTTAGCATTATAGCATAAGCATATCTATAGTTTCTGAAAACATAATTTTTACTGATGCATGATTTTTCATTACGTGAAGCCACCACAAGTTCTTTACAGCCCCCATAGTTGGAAATTTAGTTTCTAGTTTTTAAATTTTATAAACATCGGTGCAATGAAACCCTTGTAAACAAATTCTTCTGCTATAACTTAAAAAAAAAAAAAGGTTAGAAAAAACAATATTTGCTCTATTCAGTGTTACCAGGCATGTATCTTCTTTACAAAACCTCATTCCACATCCTAGACTGATGGCTGGGAACCACTCTTAAAGTGTAAACGTTTTGAGTTATTGTAGTGTAAAAGTCAAGGCTAAGTAATCTTATCCTTATGCTTGGGCACAGATTGTTAATGAAAACACTAAGATGCATACCTGGGCACTGATAACCTCTCAGAAAACCAGAAAACACTATGTGATCTGTTTGAAGGAAAATCGAATTGGAACTCCTTTAACAGGGCCTGGGAACCTCCAACAAGGTGGAAGCCCTGGAAGTGTGGAGTAAATTTACTTTTTGAAATGCAGGGTTTCTTTGTGCCCTCTGTACCCCCATCAGCATAGGAGGAAAACCCGAGTCCCTCGGTGCTGGATTCCCATCCGTTTTCTTCTCCTCCTCACCTTGCAGCCCTGCAGCACCTCGTCGCAATACAGCGCCACCTTCTCCTCCCGCCACATCCCCCTCATGGGGGACACGCAGACTGGGGGCAGTGGCTGCGCCTTCTTGTCATCCTCCTCCGGCACTGACAGAAGGGGCTCTTCTTCCTCCTCCTCAGGCCCCTGTCCCCGACCCTCGTCCTGAGAGCCCGGCAGGAGCTGGGGCCGCCTCTGGGCCGCCTCCCGGTCGGCTTTCCGCCTCACGGGGCGAGGGGAGGCCACCACTGACCGCACGGCAGACGCGGCGCTCTTCAGGGTCCCCGCCTCCACTGAGTCCCCGGTGAGCGCGGAGACAGCCTTCTTGCCTCGCCGGCCGGGGCTGACGGTCCGGACCGAGTCTTCAGGCACCGTGACTCTGGATCCCGACGCCATCTCCTCAGCACCCTGCGGGCCAGCGGCAGCCGTTAGTCGCTTTTCCCGCCCGGATCGCGCGGGCCAATGGGCGAGCAACGAGCGCGACGGCTCTAGGGGATCCGGCCTGGAGGGAGTTGGGGGATGGGGTGGTGGGCGCGGGTCCGGGTGTCGCGGGTGGTTCTGGGGCTTGGAGGTGGGTAGGGATACTGTGGGGCGCGACGGGGCGCGGGGGAAGGAAGGTTCTGGGCCAGCTGTTGGCGGGCGGGGGAGGGGCGCCACTAGATGATGCGGACTCCGCGGGCGCTGGCTCTAACCTCACCCTGCTCACCTCAGAACCATCCAGAGACAGAATTCTCTCCCCATGGAGGGTTTTCATGGGGTCCTCACACGTCTTCAGGGTGATTGTGCGTTACCCTCCAGGTCCTCATGACCTAACGAATGTAGGTGGTACCTAACCCTCTACACACGCGTGTCTGCACAAACACAGCCTGGAGGAAAATTTATTTTTATACTGGGTGGTGATGATAACTACAACTTTCTGGTTATTACTAGAGGAAACTCCAGTGTCAAATCCAACGACGTAGGTTTCCTCCAACATATTCACAGGGTTCCCAAAATAAATTTTCTTTTACATTTTAAGCAAGACACTTTCTGCCAAGAAGGATAGGTTAGTCTATTTTCATGCCCCTATTGTGTTGCTCAAAATTCTCACGTGAAAGATTATATTATGTAACTGTTAAACTGGACGCAAATTTCCAGCTGGGAGTAATGTGTGCAAACTATAACACTTTCACAATAAAAGTCTGCTCAAGATAATACTTTGGAGAACAGAGACCATTCGTTTCTGTGATTTTACTATTGAATGTACGTTGAGCCAACTGGAATAACTTTTGTTTACAGTCTAGCTGTGAAATACTGCATTGGGGCTGACAGCACCCACGGAGAGGAACACCCTTGGGGAAACACCTGCCTGCCTTCCCCCTGATCTGGAAGGACACTGTGTTAAATTTGGAGTTTATTTTGAGGAAAATATTAGTATTAATATCGTGTAACTATGGTTCAGGGAATAATTACAACATTCATCATGTTTAACGCTAAGTTTATTTCTTTTTTCAGAAGTCCTGGATTTTTTTTTAAAAATGATCCCACACTGTAGATTTTACTCACCAAAAGTAAAATCAGTTACACAAGCATCTCTTGAAAAAGTTTGTTTTTAATAAAATTTGGGTTTTTTATTCTTAGGTTCAGAATAATAGAGACCACTTGTCTTAGTCAGAAGTTCGAAAACAACAACAACCTCCCACCAAAAAAAGAGAAAGAAAACAAATATTTGTTAGGAACCTGCTATGTGCCAGGCAATGCATAAATGCCAAGTCACAGAAATAAAAGACAAAATTCTTATCCTCATAATCGTAGTGAAGGGTGCAGGTAGGTGAATAGATGATTGTGTTTGGTAAGGACCATGATAAAAATATATATACATATATAAGTATACACATATATATGTATATACAAATATATGTATATATATATTTTTTCCACATTGTGAGTAAAAGGGACTTTTCTTCCCAGAAGGGATACTTAAGCTGAATCTTGATTATGAAAGCAGTATCTGTTCCCTGAGCCAATTTTGCAGTACAGAAAAGCATAAGAAAGAAGAAAATTTAAATAACTTTTTCTTCTTATTGCAATGCCTGGCAATAACAGCTGTTAAATTTGGTAATATTTTATTTCAGTATTGTTTCCTATCATATTATTACAAAGTTTTGGTCCTATTAACTTCATTTCATTTTTTATTTAGTGTATCATAAGCATTTTCTTATCATTACAAGTTATTTAAACACCTCATTTTCAATAGCTACATACAATTTTTTTGTATGGATGTAATTTCCTTAAACCTATACTTTCAGATATTTGGGTTACATTAATTTTTATAATAATATTATGCCATTTTTAATATCTTTGTGCATAAATTTTTGAAAATTTCAGATCCCCTCCCACCACCCCCAGGGAAAAGTGGGATTCCTGAACCAATTTAAGGCTCTCAGTATTGCAAAATTGTTTCCCAAAAAGGATGCATTAATTTCTACTTCACTTAGCAGGTAAGATTCCCAGATGTGCTGTTATGAAATAGAAGTAGACTATAGGCGCCTACGGCAAGGGTAGAATGGGGGATGGAGTAGGGTGAACATTCTAGGAAGAGAGAGCTGTTAATGATTTTACAGAGGGGTAAAATAACTTGGCTTAAGGAGGTTGGTATTGCTGGAATAGAGGGGACAAATTGAACAAAACCTCAGGTTGGAAAGACACAAAAGCCATATCACAAAGGGTCACATATATGATGTCTGTAAGGAGTTGAATTCTAACCATACTGATAAACTGTCCCTTATCCTACTTTATATTCCACTCTCTGATCCGGCACCCTCAGTATCCATTCCCATATAAACTTTCCCACCTCCTTCCATTACATATGGGCCACTCCTTCAGTGTCCTTGTCTTCCCTTAGCAGACCCAGTACTCCCCTGGCTGAGTTATGTTGTATCTCTTTTTTTTTTTTAATCACCCAAAAGATCTCCTATAAAACAAATTCTTATGCAAAGAGATAGAATATGATTAAAGTACACACACACACACACACACACACACATCATAGAAAAAACAGTTAGGGACTTCCCTGGTGGCGCACTGGTTAAGAATCCACCTGCCAATGCAGGGGACACGCGTTCAAGCCCTGGTCTGGGAAGATCCCACATGCCGCGGAGCAACTAAGCCTGTGTGCTGCAACTACTGAGCCTGTGCTCTAGAGCCCGCAAGCCACAACAACGGAGCACGTGTGCCACAACTACTGAAGCCAGTGTGGCTACAGCCCATGCTCTGCAACAAGAGAAGCCACCACAATGAGAAGCAGACGCACCACAATGAAGAGTAGCCCCTGCTCGCCACAACTAGAGAAAGCCCACGCACAGCAATGAAGACCCAACGCAGCCAAAAATAAAAAGATTAAAATTAATTAATTAATTAAAAAAAAACAGTTAATAGGAGTATACCTAGAGATGAACCAGATACTGGAATTAACATATGAAGTCTTTTTTTTAATTTAATGTTTTTATACAGCAGGTTCTTATTAGTTATCTGTTTTATACATATTAGTGTATATATGTCAATCCCAATCTCCCAATTCATTCCACCACCACCCCCACCCCTGCTTTCCCCCCTTGGTGTCCATACATTTGTTCTCTACATCTATGTCTCTATTTCTGCCTTGCAAACCAGTTCATCGTACCATTTTTCTAGATTCCACATATATGCATGGATATACGATATTTGTTTTCCTCTTTCTGAAGTACTTCACTGTGTATGACATTCTCTAGGTCCACCCGCATCTCTACAAATGACCCAATTTCATGGCTGAGTAATAGTGCATTGTATATATGTACCACATCTTCTTTATCCATTCGTCTGTCGATGGACACTTAGGTTGCTTCCATGACCTGACTATTGTAAATAGTGCTGCAGTGAACACGGGGATGCATGCGTCTTTTTGAATTATGGTTTTCTCAGGGTATATGCCCAGTAGTGGGATTGCTGGTTCATATGGCAATTCTACTTTTAGTTTTTTAAGCAACCTCTATACTGTTCTCCATAGTACCTGTATCAATTTACATTCCCACCAACAGTGCAAGAAGTTTCCCTTTTCTCCACACCCTCCCCAGCATTTGTTGTTTGTAGATTTTCTGATGATGCCCATTCTAACAGGTGTGGTGAGACCTCATTGTAGTTTTGATTTGCATTTCTCTAATAATTAGTGATGTTGAGCAGCTTTTCATGTGCCTCTTGGCCATCCGTATGTCTTCTTTGAAGAAATGTCTATTTAGGTCTTCTGCCCATTTTTGGATTGGGCTGTTTGTTTCTTTAATATTGAGCTGCATGAGCTGTTTATGTATTTTGGAGATTAATCCTTTGTCAGTTGATTTGTTTGCAAATATTTTCTCCCATTCTGAGGGTTGTCTTTTCGTTGTGTTTATAGTTTCCTTTGCTGTGCAAAAGCTTTTAAATTTCATTACATCCCATTTGTTTATTTTTGTTTTTATTTTCATTACTCTAGGAGGTGAGTCAAAAAAGATCTTGCTGTGATTTATGTCAAAGAGTGTTCTTCCTATGTTTTCCTCTAAGAGTTTTATAGTGTCCAGCCTTACATTTAGGTCTTTAATCCATTTTGAGTTTATTTTTGTGTATTGTATTAGGGAGTGTTCTAATTTCATTTTTTACACATAACTGTCCAGTTTTCCCAGCACAACTTACTGACGACACTGTCTTTTCTCCACTGTATATCCTTTCCCCCTTTGTCATAGATAAATTGACCATAGGTGTGTATGTTTATCTCTGGGCTTTCTATCCTGTTCCATTGATCTATATTTCTGTTTTTGTGCCAGTACCATACTGTCTTGATTACTGTAGCTTTGTGGTATAGTTTGAAGTTGGGGAGCCTAATTCCTCCAACTCTGTTTTTCTTTCTCAAGATTCCTTTGGCTATTCGGGGTCTTTTGTGACTTCATACAAATTTTAAGAGTTTTCGTTCTAGTTCTGTAAAAACTACCAGTGGTAATTTGATAGGGATTGCATTGAATCTGTAGATTGCTTTGGGTAGTATAGTCATTTTCACAATATTGATTCTTCCAATCCAAGAACATGGTATATCTCTCCATCTGTTTGTGTCATCTTTGATTTCTTTCATCAGTGTGTTATAATTTTGTGAGTACAGGTCTTTTACCTCCTTAGGTAGGTTTATTCCTGGGTATTTTATTCCTTTTGTTGCAATGGTGAATAGGACTGTTTCCATAATTTCTCTTTCTGATCTTTCATTATTTGTGTATAGGAATGCAAGAGATTTCTGTGCATTAATTTTGTATCCTGCAACTTTACCAAATTCATTGAAGAGCTCTAGTAGTTTTCTGGTGGCATCTTTAGGATTATCTATGTTTAGTATCATGTCATCTGCAAACAGTGACAGCTTTACTTCCTCGTTTCCGATTTGGATTCCTTTTATTTCTTTTTCTTCTCTGATTGCCATGGCTAAGACTTCCAAAACTATGTTGAATAATAGTGGAGAGAGTGCTCGTCCTTATCTTGCTCCTGATCTTAGAGGAAATGCTTTCAGTTTTTCACCATTGAGAATATCGTTTGCTGTGGGTTTGTCGTATATGGCCTTCATGATGTTGAGGTAGGTTCCCTCTATGCCCACTTCCTGGAGAGTTTTTATCATAAATGGGTGTTGAATTTTGTCAAAAGTATTTTCTACATCTATTGAGATGATCATATGGTTTTTATTCTTCAGTTTGTTAATATGGTATATCACATTGATTGATTTGCATATATTGAAGAATCATTGCATCCCTGGGATAAATCCCACTTGATCATGGTGTATGATCCTTTTAATGTGTTGTTGGATTCTGTTTGTTAGTATTTTGTTGATGATTTTTTCATCTATATTCATCAGTGATATTAGTCTGTAATTTTCTTTTTTTGTAGTATTTTTGTCTGGTTTTGGTGTCAGGGTAATTGTGGCCTTGTAGAATGAGTTTGGCACTTTTCCTTCCTCCGCAATTTTTTGGAAGAGTTTGAGAAGGATGGGTGTTAGCTCTTCTCTAAATGGTTGATAGAATTGGCCTGTGAAGCCATCTGGTCCTGGACTTTTGTTTGTTGGGAGATTTTTAATCCCAGTTTCAATTTCATTACTTGTGACTGGTCTGTTCATATTTTCTATTTCTTCCTGGTTCAGTCTTGGAAGGTTATACCTTTCTAAGAATTTGTCCATTTCTTCCAGGTTGTCCATTTTATTGGCATAGAGTTTCTTGTAGTCTCTAGGATGTGTTGTATTCCTGCAGTGTCCATTGTAACTTCTCTTTTTTCATTTCTAATTTTATTGATTTGAGTCCTCTCCCTCTTTTTCTTGATGAGTCTGGCTAAAGGCTTATCAATTTTGTTTATCTTCTCAAAGAACCAGCTTTTAGTTTAATTGATCTTTGCTATTGTGTTCTTTGTTTCTATTTCATTTATTTCTGCTCTGATCTTTATGATTTCTTTCCTTCTGCTAACTTTGGGTTTTGATTGTTCTTCTTTCTCTAGTTCCTTTAGGTGTAAGGTTAGATTGTTTATTTGAGGTTTTTCTTGTTTCTTGAGGTAGGATTGTATAGCTATAAACTTCCCTCTTAGAACTGCTTTTGCTGCGTCCCATAGGTTTTGGATTGTTGTGTTTTCATAGTCATTTTTCTCTAGGCATTTTTTGATTTCCTCTTTGATTTCTTCAGTGATCTCTTGGTTATTTAGTTACATATAGTTTAGCCTCCATGTGTTTGTGTTTTTTTCATTTTTTTCCCTATAATTGATTTCTAATCTCATAGTGTTGTGGTTGGAAAAGACACTTGGTATGATTTCAATTTTTTAAAATTTACCAGGGCTTGTGTTGTGACCCAAGATGTGATCTATTCTGGAGAATGTTCCATTTGCACTTGAGAAGAAAGTGTAATCTTCTGTTTTCACATGGAATGTCCTATATATACCAATTAAATCTATCTGGTCTATTGTGTCATTTAAAGCTTGTGTTTCCTTACTAATTTTCTGTTTGGATGATCTGTCCATTGGTGTAAGTGAAGTGTTATGTGTTTTCTTATTAATTTTCTGTTTGGATGATCTGTCCATTGGTGTAAGTGAAGTGTTAAAGTCCCCCACTATTATTGCATTACTGTTGATTTCCTTTTTTATAGCTGTTAGCATTTGCCTTATGTATTGAGGGGCTCCTATGTTAGGTGCATATATATTTATAATGGTTATATCTTCTTCTTGGATTGATCCCTTGATCATTATGTAGTGTCCTTCCTTGTTTCTTGTAACATTCTTTATTTTAAAACCTATTTTAGGGCTTCCCTGGTGGCACAGTGGTTGAGAGTCCGCCTGCCGATGCAGGGGACACGGGTTCATGCCCCAGTCTGGGAAGATTCCACATGCCACGGAGCGGCTGGGCCTGTGGGCCATGGCCGCTGAGCCTGCACGTCCGGAGCCTGTGCTCTGCAACGGGAGAGGCCACAACAGTGAGAGGCCCACGTACCGCAAAAAAAAAAAAACCTATTTTATCTGATATGAGTATAGCTATTCCAGCTTATTTTGATTTCCATTTGCATGGAATATCTTTTTCCGTCCCCTCATGTTCAGTCTGTATGTATCCCTAGGTGTGAAGTGGGCCTCTTGTAGACAGCATATAGATGGGTCTTGTTTTTGTAACCATTCAGCGAGCCTGTGTCTTTTAGTTAGAGCATTTAATCTATTCACATTTAAGGTAATTATCGATATGTATGTTCCTATTACCATTTTCTTAATTTTCTTGTGTTTGTTTTTGTAGGTCCTTTTCTCCTCTTGTGTTTCCCACTTAGAGAAGTTCCTTTAGCATTTGTTGTAGAGCTGGTTTGCTGGTGCTGCATTCTCTTAGGTTTTGCGTGTCTGTAAACTTTTGATTTCTCCATCAAATCTGAATGAGATCATTGCCAGGTATAGTAATCTTGTTTGTAGGTATTTCCCTTTCATCACTCTAAATATATTTTGCTACTCCCTTCTGGCTTGTAGAGTTTCTGCTGAGAAATCAGCTGTTAACCTTATCGGAGTTCCCTTGTATGTTATTTGTAATTTTTCCCCTGTTGCTTTTAATAATTTTGCTTTGTCTTTAATTTTTGTCAATTTGATTACTATGTGTCTAGGCGTGTTTCTCCTTGGGTTTATCTTGCCTGGGACTTGCTGCGCTTCCTGGACTCAGGTGGCTATTTCCTTTCCCATGTTAGGGAAGTTTTTGACTAAAATCTCTTCAAATATTTTCTCAGGTCCTTTCTCTCTCTCTTCTCCTTCTGGGACCCCTATAATGCGAATGTTGATGCATTTAATGTTGTCCCAGAGGACTCTTAGGCTGTCTTCATTTCTTCTGTTCCACGGCAGTGAATTCCACCATTTTGTCTTCCAAGTCTCTTATCCGTTCTTCTGCCCCAGTTATTCTGCTATTGATTCCTTCTAGTGTATTTTTCATATTGGTTATTGTATTGTTCATCTCTGTTTGTTGTTCTTTAATTCTTCTAGGTGTTCTCTAATTCTTCTAAGTGTTTGTTCTTTACTTCTTCTAGGTCTTTGTTAAACATTTCTTGCATCTTCTCCATCTTTGCCTCCATTCTTTTTCTGAGGTCCTGGATCATCTTCACTATCATTATTTTGAATTTTTTTCTGGAAGGTTGCCTGTCTCCACTTCATTTAGTTGTTTTTCTGGGGTTTTATCTTGTTCCTTCATCTGATACAAAGTCCTGTACCTTTTCATTTTGTCTGTCTTTCTGTGAATGTTGTTTTCATTCCACAGGCTGCAGTTCTTCTTGCTTCTGCTGTCTACCCTCTGGTGGATGAGCCTATCTAAGAGGTTTGTGGAAGCTTCCTGATGGGAGAGACTGGTGGTGGGTAGAGCTGGGTGTTGTTCTGGTGGCAGAGCTCAGTAAAACTTTAATCCACTTGTCTGCTGATGGGTGGGGCTGAGTTCCCTCCCTGTTGGTTGCTTGGCCTGAGGCGACCCAACACTAGAGGCTACAGGCTCTTTGGTGGGGCTAATGGCAGACTCCGGGAGGGCTCATTCCAAGGAGTACTTTCCAGAACTTCTGCTGCCAGTGTTCTTGTCCCCACCATGAGCCACAGCGACCCTCTGCCTCTGCAGGAGACCCTCCAACACTAGCAGGTAGGTCTGGTTCAGTCTCCTATGAGATCACTGCTCCTTCCCCTGGGTCCCGACGTGCACACTACTTTGTGTGTGCCCTCCAAGAGTGGAGTCCCTTTTTCCCCCAGTCCTGTCAAAGTCCTGCAATCAAATCCTGCTAACCTTCAAAGTCTGATTCTCTGGGAATTCTTCCTCCCGTTGCCAGGCCCCCAGGTTGGGAAGCCCGACGTGGGGCTCAGAACCTTCACTGCAGTGGGTGGACTTCTGTAGTATAATTGTTCTCCAGTCTGTGAGTCACCCACCCAGTGGTTATGGGATTTGATTTTATTGTGATTGTGCCCCTCCTACTGTCTCATTGCAGCTTCTCCATTGTCTTTGGATGAGGCGTATCTTTTTTGGTGAGTTCCAGTGTCTTCTTGCCAATGGTTGTTCAGCAGTTAGTTGTGATTCTGGTGATCTCGCAAGAGGGCATTGGGTTTTGTTGTATCTTAACCCTATTTATTGGACTGGTGGCCAGGAGGAAATATGGGGTAGATCGTTAGGAGTGGTGCATGTAAGGCAGAAGCCTATGCATCATCTACAAGCACAGGGGGACTAGCCTTTAATGGGTTCATGTATGCCCAGAAGGTTTAGGGGAACCTGGGGATTTAATATTTTCAAATGTGTCAACCAAGATGTCCCCAAGTCTCAGGTTCTCACTCCTTCCCAATCAGAGCCTCACTTTGATTTAGCAATCTTGCTCTGACTGAGAACTCAACCATCTCTGAAACTTCATTACTTTTGTAAAAACCTGGAGCTCAGTTTTTTCCTGCCCTTCTGCAGAAAACGAGTCTTTTTATTTGCTGCAGTGGAGGCCTCTCGCCTCTCACCTTAAATTGGTGATTAATCACCTCAGCCTTCCTTTGTCTTATGCCAGTGCATAGAATAAGTAAGACTCAGCAAGAGCCATAAGAGTCCTTATAATTACCTCTTCCACCAAACTTCTCAAACTCCTGATATTGTATCACCAGTGAAGCCCTTCCCTTTCAGCCACGGTGAAAGTTTTAACCATTGCACCTATACCTGCTGGGAGCTATCGGTATTCCACCTACCACCAATGACAGTGCTCTCATTGACAACTGGTGATCCAGCTCCAAAATATCATCTTATAATCTGCTTACCAACTGTCTTAGGTTGGGTCTCCTGGGATTCAGGATCTGAGAGAATGATTTGCATAAAGAGAATTTGAGGGAGTGTTTTTGAGAACAACATCTGTAAGGGAATGAAGGAAGTGGGAATGGGCAAAGAGAGCTACTGAACTGTGATACATTTGGAACAGAGTCCTCAGCCGTTCCTACTGGCAGCTCTGGACTGGGGTGGTCCTTTAGATTTGAGACAAGGTGTGGGCCTTTTGTGTCCCTGAATCTTCCAGTCATTGGATGTGAGCTGTTCACAAAGAGCACAGAGAGGGGGCATCACCTTGATGTGGCAGCTCCCTTTGTGAGAAACTGCCAAGCTGTCTTCCAAAGTGGCTGTACTATTTTGCATTCCCAACAGCAATGAATGAGAATTCCTGTTGCTTCACATCCTCTCTAGCATGGGGTGTTTTCAGCATTCCAGATCTTGGCCATTCTAGTGGATGTGTGATGGTGGCAGTTCCCTTTGGCTGAGGACAACTCCCAGAGAGGGATTCAGATGTGTCTTCAGTAGGCAACGCTAAGCAGCTGGGAAAATGAATGTCTTCATCCTAAAAGAGGGGTTGGCAGCTCACTCCAGCATTCACTACATGCAGTTATCAGAATTGGGATATAAGATAGAATAGAACTCTACAAGATTAGACTCAATGCTGACTCATCTGAGCTATTGGTCTAAAAGACAGAGTTAGTTCCAGCACTTAAGATTATTGTCTGGAAGTCAATCACATTTAGCTTTGGGTACTGATAGAAAATTAGGCAACCACACTGGATTACACAGTGTTAGTCACCCTTTCCCTAAGGCTGGGACTCAAGGGATTTAAGGAATGGAGACATGCAAAGGACTTGAAAAGTTTGAATGTCCATATAGCTGATCTCCTGTCTTTGAGCTTTCCTTTCCTCCAGCACTTTTTCTCAATTCATTTCTTTGCTAAAGTTATATTATATAATGAATGGTCAAGAGCAAGGACTCTGGCCAGACTTCCTGGTTTCAGTGGCTTTGCTACGATGTAAAGGTAAGTTTCTCCTCCTCTCTAAGGCCTTAGTTTCCTTGCCAGTAAAATGGGATTTAAATAAGTTTGTGATTTAAAAAAAAATGGTACAAATGAACTTACTTACAAAACAGAAATAGAGTCACAGATGTAAAAAACAAACTTATGGTTACCAGGAGGGAAAGGGAGGGGGAGGGATAAATTGGGAGATTGGGACTGACATATGCACACTACTGTATATAAAATAGATAACTAATAAGGACCTACTGTATAGCACAGGGAACTCTACTCAGTACTCTCTAATGACCTATATGTACATGTGTAACTGATTCACTTTGCTGTATACCTGAAACAAACACAACATTGTAAATCAGCTATACACCAATAAAAATTTTTAAAAAGTAGTTTCTAAGGATCATGTCTGCGAGTCAGGATTCCCAGTAAGAAAAACATTTGCAAGAGATTGTGGCTACTTACCCTGCTGTCCCTTCCGAGGATCCCACCGGGGGAAGCTGAGGTCCATCACCCTAGGCCCCCGCCCCAGGGTTTCAGGCGACCAAGCCGGGAGCACCCTTGTTGGGGGGGGGGGGTGAGGGGCGGGTCCACAGCCGAAAAATAAAAAATTTTTTAAAAAAGTTTATGGTAATGAGGTTATATGTTTATCTGTTTAGCTAGTGCCTGAGGCACACCCCATCAATGTTAAATTGATCTGTGCTTTCTTACAGCAGTTAAAACAATTCTTGCATTTGATTAGTAATTCTAACTAGCAAGGCCTTGTGTGCTAAATGAGGCCAGCTCTATTCTATACTTTGCATGGGGGAGGGGTGTGGGGGGGGCATATTTCCTCTCTTTTGGAGACTTTTCCTTGAATTGGATATTCCTTGCCATTTTAGTGGTAAGATGCATGATTTTGATAGTTGAGTGGTGCCCCAAGGTGGAAAGGATGTTTCCAGGCCTGTGTAGAGATTAGGGCTCAGGTCTGCCAAAAATGAGGAGAGAGTCTGTGGACCCTGCATACATGGGCTAGTTTCCACATTGGGTTTTGTTGCAAAAACCTCCTGGGTTGTCTTGTTTGTCACAAGGACCTTGAAGGGGATATCTGACTATAGCATAATTGAATATGAGAAACTTAAGGTCCTGGATATCATTCTTTATCTCTCATTCCCAAGGATCTGATCAGTAGCCATTGTCCTACCTTGCTCATGACCTTTTCTTCACCTGAAATGCCTTTCCTGCTTGCCTCTACCTGTCAAAATTCCTTTAAGCCAGGTTCCAATACATGTCCCTTGTCAGAACTAAACTTCCTCTCTTCTGTGCTCTCAGAGTACTTTTTGTATAGTATTATAATACACTGAAAATACTTCATGTGGAAAGACAACGACATTTATAGTTTTTATACACAGTACTTAACCCAGTTTTGGCACATAACTAGTAAAAGTTTAAAGAATTACAGCACTCTAGGGGTACAATAAATATTTTTCCAACTTCTGAATTGTGAAGTGTGTGTCTGCCTCCCTTAGGTTATTACCTCCATGCTGCTCAGGATCAGGTTCTACTCATCTTTATGTTCACTACAGAACTTTTTTAGCACAGAGGTCTCACATTGCCAGTTCTTAGTGCATGTGTGCTTAAATTCTTTAGATTAATGTGAATACTTTTATGCTGTTATTCTCTTTGGGTTGGGCTGTCTGGGGGAGCTCTGGGTTAAATCCACAGACTGTTTCCAATATACAAATCATCTAAATGACAAAATTTTATTTAAAATTTAGAACTCATTATTTTTTATCAGAAAAATATTTCTGATCGAAACTTCTTTTCTTCTTAGGTCACCGTGAAGTAGAAAAAGTAGGCTTGTAAATTCTTTCAATCCTGCAGCCCCTGAACATTAATTCCTTGGGATCTTCTTTTCTCTTTTTTGGTCTTAGAGGGAAAGAACAAAGCACTGATGAGTAATAACAGCTAGCCCTAAGCAAAACAAGGCCTAGATAAGGCTCACTGACATTTCAGAGGTCCACCCAGACTCAGAGTTTTCTTGATATTTCATTATTATATAGAGTAGGGGCTTGGAGTCAGGAGCAGTGCAGATCCATGTGACACAAATACAGAGATGTAATAGGGGCTGGAGTGTAATAAAACCAACTTTGGGATTGGAGGAATGTACTGGAGAGATAGCAGAGACCTGGAGGATTTGTGAAATGTGAAATAAAATAGAGTCACTAATGTCAAGCGGTTTTAAAATGGAGTCAGGAGGCTGTTAAGGAAGTGGACGTTATGCATATCCTCACCAGGTGGAACCATGAACTTTTGAACTGAGCCAAACCACAAGTAGTCCAAAGATTCTGCAAAAACACCTGCAACTTGTCAGAGTAATGGACTTTTACCTCCCTCTAGTAATAACCTTGGCATTCAGTAATGTTTAGCAAAGACTAGCTTATGCCTCCAACTCCAATTAAAAGTCTTTGTAATGCAAAGCTCCCTTCTTTGCCTTTAAAACCCCCTGACTTTTTCTCCCTAGCAGGACACTGTTCGGGTTGCTACCTGAATTTGCATGCCTTGAATTGCAATTCTTTGATCCCAAATAAAGGTTTTTTGCCTGATTATCCCCTTCTAGTTTTGTTTAGGTCGAGGGGTGTCAGAAGTGGGATCTGAAGTGCTCTCAATGCCACAGGACTGATATTTCCTGGAATCAGTGTGGTACACCCAGACCCTCTTGTGTTCACTGTTTCCACAAATTGCCATCTCCTTCAACTGTGAGTTATCTCAGGCTCCAACCTCCCTTCTTTAAGTTGAGGTTGATCCTTTCTTTGGGATCAGGTGGGCAGTTGCCCTGGAGGATGATTGTCTCACTGTGCCAGTTCATTGCTGTGCTGCTAGAGGGGTTTCCCTTCTGCTGAGTGTTCTGATCTCTTTGCATGCTTATTTAATTATGGGATTGTCCTTTTTTAAGTTCCCCCAAGTATCTTCCCCCAGGGACCCAAGCAGGTTTTATGTTTAAAAACTATGGTCCTGGGAGATCCCTGGTGGCCTAGTGGTTAGGATTTGGCACTTTCACTGCAGAGACCCAGGTTTGATCCCTGGTCAGGGCACCATCCCACATGCCACACAGCATGGCCCAAATCCAAAAAGAAACAAACAAACAAAAAACAGAAAACAGGGCTTCCCTGGTGGCACGGTGGTTGAGAGTCCGCCTGCCGATGCAGGGCACGCGGGTTCGTGCCCCAGTCTGAGAGGATCCCACATGCCGTGGAGCGACTGGGCCTGTGAGCCATGGCTGCTGAGCCTGCGAGTCTGGAGCCTGTGCTCCACAACGGGAGAGGCCACAACGGTGAGAGGCCCGCGTACTGCAAAAAAAAAAAAAAAAAAAAAAAAACCCACAAAAAAACCCAAACAGAAAACAAAACAAAACAACAACAAAAAACCCAAAAAAACTATGGTCCTTTATTTTATAAATTTCTCTTTCAATGGACTGATAACACCAAATATGATTTAAAATTACAGTTGGCTACAATGGGGTTCTTTTGAAGTCCCTAAACTTATTTTTCTGCACAATAAACTTGAGAACTGCAGAACGAAGCAAACTGAATGGGGCACTTACTTTAATTGGTATTTAGAAGCCTCTAAATGAGTCCAAGATTCCAAAATCACTTCCCTCCAAGATACAAATTCTAAACTTTCTGAAGAGGTTTCTCAATTACAAAAGACTCATAACTCTTCTCTGTCACCCCCTCCTGCTCCTCAAGTCTGCCCTCCATCCACCCATCCTCCACTTCTCCCGCTTCCCTTTACCCTTCCCTTGCTGGACTCCCATTTTATTCCGAAGACCCCAAGGCCTCCCTTGACCTTCCAGCCCCAGCGTCTTCCATTTAAACCATATTCAAATTCTGCCCTTTAAATTGGAACCAATAATGAGGGCACCCATTTATTTATTTGGCCATGCCACATGGCTTGTGGGATATTAGCTTCCTGACCAGGGATTGAACCCTGGCCGACAACAGTGAAAGCATGTAGTCCCAACTACTGGACCTCCAGGGAATTCCCAGGGCACCCTTTTAAATGTCATTTATACACTTTGGATGAAAGCAGAATTGCGAGCTATAGCCAAAGAATTTCCCAAGGTTACTGAAGACCCTCACCATTCTGCAAAGGAATTTATCATTGTCATTCAAACCTATGAGCCTGTGTTTCCTGATCTTTAATAATTAGTCCACATGCTCATGGGAGAAGGTCAGGCCCAACACTAGATAGCTAATGCTAGCTGGAATCATCCTCTAGAGTATCTTCAGTGGATCATGGCAGCTGATCCAAAGTCCAAGAAGCAGCAAAAACCTTATTTGAAGCCATCTCCCAGGCCTTCCCAAAACCGGTTGATTGGAATAAAATCCAAGCATGCATTCAAGGACTGACAAACCTGTGCGTGACTATTACAACCGACATAAAATTGTTTTTAAGGAAAACTCTGGACTCGCTTTAGATGCAGAGTCACTAAGGTGGCCTGTAACTCCATGTTCATAAACAACCCAGATGAAGATCTCACAATTCTAGTAAAATGAATGCAACTTAATTGGGAAATCATGGTAACTTCCAATTTGGTTAATCTGGCAAACCAATTGACCTGGACTATTCAAAATTCAAATAAATGAAAAGCCACTAAAATTGTGAATTTACAGCTTCAACAGGTATAGGCCTCTTTCCAGGGGCTTCAACAAACTAAATCAAAGCCTTCAAACTCTAAAAATGTCTGCCATTTGTGTAAGAAACATGGCCATTGGAAAAAGGATTGCCTTAAACTAAAACACTTTAAACAATCCTCCCGTGTTAAACCTTCAGCTCCTCTTATGGACTGAGCCTGCTCCGAGGACAAACAAGGGGTTTTTCCAATCCTTCCCTTTAGTTATCTGGATGAAACTTCCCTTATGATTGGAAATGAAGTCCTTACTGTCTTAATTCACACTGGAGCCACACTATTCATGCTCAGCCACACCAACCTCAAACAACCCCTTCCTCAGAGCACTGAGAAAATTCAAATGGTGACAATATCTAATAAACCCCTGACAGCTTATAAGTCCCTTAACTTTCCTTTCCAACTGGGCTCCCTCCAGGACAGCTATTCCTTCCTATTGGTCAACTCTGCTCCTGTCAACTTCCTAGGAAAAGACTTTTTAAAAAAATATCATGTTGCCATCTTTTTTTCTCTAAAGAGGGAACTTATCCTCGAAATTGATTTAACCCCCTCAACAACTAATGGCATTCCAAGCTCCTCAATCCTATTAGCAGTTTTTGCCCTTAAGACAAGCTTCTAAAATGACATAAACTTAAAGCTCCTCAAAGAAGTCCCTGAGAAACTCTGGGCAAGCAAAGTCCACAACCAACATTGGGTGGATTCATTCAGCTCTCCCAATTCAAATTTAAATTGAGCCTGGTAAGCCTTCTCCTTATATTGAACAATATCCTTTAAATCTTGAGGCCTTAGCAGGGATTAAACCAATCATAGAGGAATATAAGACACAAGGCCCCATAGTCCCTTGCACCAGTCCTTGTATTATACCATTCTCCCTATTAAGAAACCCGAGGAAGAGGATAGAGATTTGTCCAAGATTTGAGGGCTATTAATAACATTGTTATCTCCTTCTTGTTATCCAGTTGTCTCCAACCCTCATACCGTTTTAACGGCAATACCTACAGAGAGTAAATTTTTCACCATAATAAATCTCTGTAGTGAATTTTTCAGCATACCCTGTGGATCCTGAAAGTCAATTTTTATTCACTTTCACGTGGGAAGGACAACAATACCCCTGACTATACTGAGAGCTTTTTCTACCTTTCACAGATCCTAAAAGCAGATTTAGCAGATGTCGTTTTTCCACAAGAGTCTACCGTCTTTCAATATGTTGATGAACTTCTTTTCTGGTCCTCTTCCAAGGAAGCAAGTGAGCAAGATAACATCCGTCTCCTCAAGCTGTTAGTAACTAAAGGTCTTTAGGTCTCTAAAGAGATTACTGCTTACTCAGATTCAGATCAAATACCCAAGACACTTGATCTCAGATCAAGGACTCCTTTTAGACCCTAAAAAGATTCAAAATGTCTCAAATTTCCCACAGACCAAAAGACAACTTCAAGGATTTGGGGGTCTGGCCAGATACTGTAGGAACTGGATACCTAACTTAATTGCCCAGTCTCTTTATGCATTGCTCAAAGCTGAAAGACCAGATCCTTGAGAGTGGGAAGAAAACACCTTATGGCTTTCCAGAACCAGAAAAGCAGACTTCTCAGTACCCCTGCTTTAGGACATCCTAATTACCAGCTTCCTTTTTTTCTCTTTGTGTAGGAAAGGGAAGAGAATGCCTTAGGAGTGCTTATGAAAAGGCACAGAGGTCAACACCGACCCCTTGGCTATTGCAGTCAAGAATTAGACCCTGTAGCCAGAAGTCTTCCCCCATGAATGAGAGATATTTCAGCTGCAGCAGCACTTACAAAATCAATTGAAGAAATAGTTATGGGCTGTCCACTCATCATCTATGTTCCCCATGCAATAAAAGCCTTGCTCAATTCTCATCACACTAAACACCTTTCTGTAAGCTGTCTTACCTCACACAAAATATTGTGACTAACTGCTCCTCACATAACTCTTTCACGCTGCAACAACCTTAACACAGCAAGCCGTGTCCCTTTACCTACTGACGAAACTCCTCATGACTGTCTGACCCTGACTGATCAGTTATTAATCCTAAGAGCTGACTTACAAGAAACCACTATTGCTAATGCAGAGAATTATGATTTATTGATGGTTCTTATTTGGAAAATGGCAAAGGAAAATATTGTGCTGGGTATGCAGTCATCTCATCTTTTGAAGCTATTTTGAGGCAGCTCTGCTGATGACTGCTACTTCAGCACAACACATAGAACTCCATGTTTTAACTAGAGCTTGCACCTTAGCAGAAGGCAAAACTGTGAGTATCTATACAGATAGTCACTATGTCTTTGGGGTAGTTCATGACTTTGGCATGCTTTGGAAAGTATGGGGGGTAGGGGGAAACCAGATTAAGAATAGAAATTGGGATGATCCAACTTCCATTTGTTCTAGCCATCATTTAGGCGCTTGTACATTCAAAACTAAATTCAGGTGAAACCAAAGGAGATAATTTGGCTGATCAGGACACAAGGACAGCTGCCTTACAAGCCACCCAACCTGAAACTGTCATAGCAAACTTTAAATTAAAATTTAATTTAAAAAATTACTAGCATCAGGGCTTCCCTGGTGGCACAGTGGTTGAGAGTCCGCCTGCCGATGCAGGGGACACGGGTTCGTGCCCCGGTCCGGGAAGATCCCACATGCCGCGGAGCGGCTGGGCCCGTGAGCCATGGCCGCTGAGCCTGCGCGTATGGAGCCTGTGCTCCGCAACGGGAGAGGCCACAACAGTGAGAGGCCCGCGTACCGCCAAAAAAAAAAAAAATTACTAGCATCAGATGACATCTTACGCTAATGGCTCTCCCAAGATTCAGGACCAGGCTAGTATATACATACACACTGCTCTAACCTCATTACTGATCCTTTTCATATTAGATCTGCTCTATCACACTGAATAATTTACTGAGTTTAATGATACTAATTCGACATTGTTGCTAAGGTAGGCCCACTCAATTGGCTGGTGGTTTTGGAATATCACTTATTGACTTCCTTTATTATGTCCAAGATGGTGACATTTTGTTGGAATCTATTTAATCTTAGCTGAAGTTTTTAATCTTTGCTGAGGGTGCTTCTTTTGAAAAATGGGAAAGATATTATTCTAGTGAACTATTCCCAAAATAAAGCAACTGGGGGACCTCTCTCTGAGTGCTTTGGTATGTCTCCAAAGACCACAATCATCCAGATCTAAGGACTTTGTAGTTATACTCATCATCAATAATTTCTCCTTGGTTTCCAACACTCTGGTAGATTTTAAGCTTCCAGCCCCTAAAACTGTCTGCAGAGTAAAACTATATGACAAGGTGTCTCCACCTTGCTTTCAGTTGACATAAAACATTTCTCTAAAGCCCTTTTCCTCTAACGTTCCTACCACCTGTATCCTCTTTTTCCTTTACCTCTGACATCAAGCAAATGACTGACCAAAATTTGTAAGAAATGTGATCTCATCGGTGTATGCCAAGCCTTTTGTCATACTGGGATCAGATGGTTGTCAGCCGACCCCTTAATGGTCTGTAAAGGCCGCACTGATCCTTGGCTAGAATGTATCCCTAAGTTCATTCCTGTCACTGAAAACATGAATAACCACACTCTTGGCAGCATACTATGTGCCTCTTCTGGATACACCTTTGTATGTGGTTACAAAGGAGAACCATGGGCTTATGAATATCTAGAAGCTGGCATATAACAGGACAATGCCTTTGGGAATACCATAAATTTAGTTTCAAGTTTTTGTTAAAGAAAAAATCCAAGGAGAGACTTGGCAGCCCCTTTTTATACCCAATCTACTCTCCATTGATTACTGTTGCCAAAGGACTTGTTCCCTGGATTGGTGCAGTCCATAATGACGTGCTGATAAAGAATTGATCCCTAAGCATAGCTAAATTAGAAAATTCTACCGCTCGAGCCTTGGCTCAACGGCAATGATCCCTGGATTCCCTAGCAAGGGTTACATTTAGATAATTGAATAGCACTCGATTATCTCCTTGCAGAACAGGTTGGTATCTGTGCCATAGCCAACACCTTCTGCTACACCCGAATCAACGCTTCTGGTGAAGTTGAATTAGAACTCAAAAAAATTAGAAAAATAGCACAAGACCTCTCTGGTCCAATATCCTCTGGTTCCCTATTGATGTTTTCAGCTGGTTTCCTTCAGGTACAGGCTCTCGGCTAACATCAGGACTTCAAATTTTGCTCATTCTTTTATTACTGGAATTTTGCTATGGGCGCTTGATTTAAACTTCTTATGCTACTCCTCACTCTGTTCTGCTCCAAAACATCTATGAAAACCAGGATTATGGTTGCTCAACGGATTGAAATGATAGATAAGTCTTATTCACCTGAACCTTCATGTAACTTGATGAAATTCCCAGACAAGGAAACTGCCTAAGAATCACTTCCTAAACATCTCCCTGTTGCTCAAATGTGGCCTAACCCTTGAGATACTGACGCCTTGAAATAACCAAGGAAGATTAAAAATTTCCCCCAATGTAGGACATGACTTTCTGGGACAGGTCCATCCCAGCAATGTGAGACAAAGCAAATCTGTAAGTTGATTAGCAATGTTTTAGAGAAAGATCTTGATCAAGAGAGGGAAATGTGAAATGTGAAATAAAATGAAGCCGCTTATGTCGAGGGATTTTTTTAAATGGAGCCAGGAGGCCATTAAGGAGGTGGATCTTATGCATATCCTCACCTGGTGGATCCATGAACTCTTGAACTGGGCCAAACAACAAATACATTTGACCCTGAACAATGTTGGGCGTTAGGGGCACCAACTCCCACACAGTCAAAAATCCTTTAACTTTACAGTAGGCCCTCTGTCTCTACAGTTCTGCATCTGCAGATTTAAGAAATCAATTAAGTATTTGTAATGCAAAACTCCCTTCTTTGCCTTTAAAAGCCCCTGACGTTTACTCCCTAGTGGGACACCGAGTGCGTTGCAATTTTTTTTTTTTCGGTACTCGGGCCTCTCAGTGTTGTGACCTCTCCCGTTGCGGAGCACAGCCTCCGGACGCTCAGCGACCATGGCTCACGGGCCCAGCCGCTCCGCGGCATGTGGGATCTTCCCGGACCGGGGCACGAATCCGTGTCCCCTGCATCGGCAGGCGGACTCTCAACCACTGTGCCACCAGGGAAGCCCCTTTGCAATTTTTTGATCCCAAATAAATACTTTTTGCTTGATTATTGCCTCCTAGGTTAATTTAGGTCTACAGAGTCACCTTCCTTTCTTCCTAGTGATGACTCACCTGACTTTAGGCAAAAAGTTGGAACCAGAACTAAGAGGAACTGGGGGAGCCCATGCTGCAAAATATTGTCTACCAAAAAGGAGAGAGGAAACAATTCATTCATTTTACAGGTATGTATTGAGCATCTACCTTATGTTGGCATGGTATTAGGTGCAGGGGATATAGCAAAATATTCAAAAATCTCTGAGCTTGCATTCTTGTTGGGGAGACAGACAACAAACATGATTTTTTAAAACGAAGTAAAATTCCCAAGAGAAATGAAAACATACATCCTCACAAAAACTTGTACATGAATGTTCATAGCAGCATTATTTACAATAGCCCAAAAGTGGAAAGAACCCAAATGTCCATCAGCTGATTAACAGAAAAGGAAAATGTGGTATGACCATACAAAGGAATATTATTTGGCCACTGAAAGAAATGAAGTACTGATGCACGCTGCAACATGGAAGAACCTTGAAAACATGCTAAGTGAATAAAGTCAGTTACTAAGGTCCATAGAACATATGATTCCATTTATATGAAATGCCCAGAACAGGCAAATCTATAGAGATAGAAAGTAAGTTAGTGGCTGCTTAGGAGTAGGGGCAGTGGGATGGTTTGAAGGGAAATGGGGACTGACTACTAATGGATTCAGGAGTTCGTTTGGGGACAGTGAGAATGCGCTATAATTGATTGTTATGTTGGTTGTACAGCTCTGAAAATAATACTAAAAACCATTGAATTGTATGCTTTAAATGAATGAATTGCATGGTATGTGAATTATACCTCAATTTGAAAAAGTAAAATTTATAGTACATTCAGTGGTGGTAAGTACTATGGAGAATGTTAAAAAAATAAGGGGGAAGGGCATGGGCCGAGCAGGGATGGGGGAGTTTTGGAGGGTGGAGCTGGGATACAATTTTTATACAGAGTTGGGAAGGTAGTCACCCATTGGTGACTTTTTTTGTTTGTTTGTTTGTTTGTCTTTTTGCGGTAAGTGGGTCTCTCACTGTTGTGGCCTCTCCCATTGCGGAGCACAGGCTCCAGACGCACAGGCTCAACAGCCATGGTTCACGGGCCTAGCCGTTCTGCTCCGCGGCATGTGGGGTCTTCCCGGACCGGGACACGAACCCGTGTCCCCTGCATCGGCAGGCGGACTCTCAACCACTGCGCCACCAGGGAAGCCCCCATTGGTGACTTTTGAGTAAAGATCTAAAGGAGGTCAGAGGACAACCTTCAACCCTGACAGCTGCAAGGGAAGGAAAGTTTTTTCCATCATTCAGTCATTCCCAGAGGGCAATTCAGATATAAAGAACACTAGTAAATAAGGAGTAACTACAGTTTTATAAAGTTCTTAATATTGCTAGCATATTATTTTCACATTTTTCTACATGTTAAGCATTTAAATAAGGCTGGCATTGGTCAGGAAACACTAAGTGAGTGCATCTGAAGATTTAGGAATTTTAGAAGTTTTGTATGGTGATTTGGTTTTTATTGTTTCGAAGGTGCACGCAGTAGGATGCTGTAAAATGTTTTTTTTTTTCTTTTGGCTTTCTCAATTGAAAAAATAAATATGAATAAACACTGCAGTCAGCAATTTATTCCCAAATACTTTAATTTTTCTCTCTTAAAACACTGAATTTTCCCTCTTCCTTAGCTCTTTGACGTTAACTTTGTAAACAAATACTCTGAATGTTGGGACGATACAGGAAACGTTCTCCGGTTAGCATGTATCTCCTAATTTTGGCCAGAAGAGGGCACTAGAGAGCTTTTGGGCTGCTTAATCCCAAAGGGCTGGGTGGAGCCTGAAGCATTCCTTGAGCCCCGCCAGCTCCAGCCCTGACTCAGAAGCAGGCTACCCACCACTTTGCTGAAAGACAAGCTCAGACACATTTCTTTAACGTCTAACACTTCTTTAACCTCAAGCGTGATGTTCTGCGAAATCTTCAGACTCTCACAATATGTGCTTATCCCCTGATACTTGTTTTGTGTTCTGCTTTTGTTTTTAGCTCTTTTTGAGGTAAATACAGGATTTTAATTTCATTTTACATAAACCACACAAAAGAAGCACCAAACATGTTTCAGGGCACATGCGTTCCACTAAAGAGAGGCAATACAGGATAGGGACAAAGCACAGCCTAAAACCGCTGACTATAGCTCCTCTGGTAAAAATCTGGTGGCCTAAACTTGCCTTGATACCCAACAGAAGTCTTACATTTCTTGACAGTAAAGGACACTGAGAATGACAATAGCTAATTAGCCTAAGTTTTGAAAAGTGCACAGATGTCTAATAGTAGAGCAAACATATATATATATTTTAAATTTATTTATTTATGGCTGCGTTGGGTCTTTGTGGCTGCACGTGGGCTTTCTTTTTTTTTTTTAGTTGAGGTGAGAGGGGGCTACTCTTCATTGCCGTGCGTGGGCCTCTCATTGCGGTGGCCTCTCTTCATTGCCGTGCGCGGGCCTCTCATTGCAGTGGCCTCTCTCGTCGCGGAGCAACCGGCTCTAGAGCGCAGGCTCAGTAGTTGTGGTGCACAGGCCTAGCTGCTCTGCAGCATGTGGGATCCTCCTGAACCAGGGCTCGAACCCGTGTCCCCTGCATCGGCAGGCGGACTCTCAACCACTGCGCCACCAGGGAAGCCCCAGCACCTGCTAGATTTTGAAGGAAAGTAAAAAAATTCAGTAAGCCTACAGTGAAATCATAAGATCATTTTCCAACATGTAGCCCTAGTGCCGAGATCCCTCTTACAGACACGAAGGAAGCCAGCGCCAATAAGGACAGAAAGAAAGAAAACCAGAGCCCTGAATCAACAATGCTTGAAGCCTGGAACTACCTCTGGACTCTTCAATTCTATGGGCCAATAAATCCTCATGCTTTTAAAAAAATAACCTATAATAGATAAATAGTGGTGAAACAAGTGAGTTCTTTATTCTGGTTTTGAGTCATAGAACCAAATTTTTTTTCTTCCAGTTTTATTGAGCTATAACTGACATACAGCCCTGTATAAGTTTAAGGTGTACAGCATAATGATTTGACTTACATACATCATGAAATGATGATTACAATAAATTTAGTGAACATCCATCACCTCATATAGATATTGAATTAAATAAATTCTCGTGATTTACTCTCTTAATAGCTTTCATATATAACACACAACAGTGTTAAATTATATTTATCATGTTGTACATTATATCCCTAGTACTTATTTATCTTACATCTGGAAGTTTGTACCTTTTGCCTTCATCCAATCCCCCTCCCTTGCCTCCTGCCTCTGGTAACCACAAATCTGACCTCTTTTTCTATATTTGTTTGTTTGTTTGTTTTTGAAGTATAATTGACCTACAGCACTATGTTAGTCCCTGTTACACAACATAATGATTTGATATTTCTGTACATTTCAAAATGATCACCATGATAAGTCTAGCTAAGATATGTCACCATACAAAGATATTGCATAGTTTTTAACTATAGTCCCCACATTGTACATTTCATACTCATGACTCATTTATTTTGCAACTAGAAGTTTCTCCCTCTTAATCTCCCATACCTATTTCTTTCCTCTCCCCCCTCCCCACTGGGGCAACCACCTATTTGTTCTCTGTATCTGTAACTCTATTTCTAATTTGCTATGTTTGTTCATTCATTTTATGTTTTAGATTCGACATCTAAGTGAAGTCATACAGTATTTGTCTTTCTCTATCTGACATTTCACTTGTCATAATGTCCTCCATGTTCATACATGTTGCTGCAAATGGCAACATTTCATTCCTTTTTGTGCTGAATAATATTCCACTGTATATATATATATATATATATATATATATATATATATATACACACACACATACACACACACACACACCCCCTATGTCTGTCATAGAACTAAATTTATGGAGCATGGACTTATGTAGAGTCACACCAATGTTTTAACAGTAGTATGTTTGTTCCCTAACACTAGGAATTCCAAATCCGATTTCTTTCTTTTCTTTTTTTTTTTTTTTTGCGGTACGCGGACCTCTCACTGTTGTGGCCTCTCCCGTTGCGGAGCACAGGCTCCGGACGCGCAGGCTCAGTGGCCACGGCTCACAGGCCCAGCCGCTCCACGGCATGTGGGATCTTCCTGGACTGGGGCACGAACCCGTGTCCCCTGCACTGGCAGGCGGACTCTCAACCACTGCGCCACCAGGGAAGCCCCAAATCCTATTAATTTTGGAATACTTTTATACTCAGATTCATCTCATATATATTGAAAGTCTAAGCCATAAGTATGTTTTACTGAGGAACACATTATATAAATCAACTTGTTGTTCGCACATTTGGAAGGCTCACCAAGTGGAGGAATCGCTGCTGCACGAGAGGTGCCGGAGTGCTGGGCTGACCGAGCGACTTAAGGCCCGAGGGAAGTTGTGTGAAGAAGCACTGCTCAGGGAGTCACTCATACATCTTTCTTCTGGATTTGTTGCTGGAGGCAACATACCGAACACTGAGGCAAGGGGGAATGAGGTATCAATACATTTTAGATAAGGAACTGCTTGACCTAAGCAGATTTTCTCCATTTCCTTCTCTTTGCTCTCAAAGGGAGTAAGAAGGAAATAATGTGCTAGTAAAGAGGTGAATGGGAGAGCAGTTGTGTTTTTACCTTATTAATGCTGAAAAACTTGAGTCACTGAATACCTTTAACTGGCTTTTGCCTGTTTAGGTAACAAAAACCATATTCAGGCAGCCCAGGGAAGAATACAGTAGAGGGGATTTAGAAAACTCCAAGCAAGGCCAGTTCAAAGCAGGTTCCAGTTTGACTTATAAATGTAATTCATTTTATCTTGTAGTCTTGAAAAGTTAATATCTTTCTAAAGAACTTGGAATCGGAGGGTAACTAATGAAGGAGAAGAAAATGGAATGGTCTGGGGCAGAATGATTTGGTATGGGTTGGGAACTCCAACTCACCCCGCCCCACCAGACAAAACAATTGAAGGTTCCATTGCATTCGTAATCAAGTGCATCTCCCTAGCCTAAAATTGAAAGCACTCCACACATTGGTCCGTGCTTATTTCAAGCCTTATTTCCTACTGAACTTTATTTAACCCATCCAAACACAGGTGACTCCTTTCATACCATTTCTTAGCTTTGTGCTTTTGTTCAAGTTGCTCCACTCCTGCTTGGAATGCCCTCTTCCTCTCCCTCCCCCGAGTATCTGCCCATCAAATTTAAACTCTTTATTTAAAGCATAGCTCAAAGCTGACATGCTCCAAAGTGCCTTGCAAGGGTCTTCCAGCAGGAAAGAATCTCATCCTCCTTAATATTCCCATAGTATTTTGTGTGTACCGATATTGTACACTTATTGCCATCTGTCTTGTATCACATTTATTTATGTGTTTATCTTCCACACTTGGTTTCCAGCTCAGAATGCAAAGGCCGTGTGTCCCTTTCACCTTTGAGCCTCCATCTATGAGCTTTGCACATATTGTATAGCTCCTAGACTCAGTACCTTCCTATTTCCTTACAGTACATAGGTACTACCTATAATAATAACTACTTGTACTTATTTAAGCACTGTTTTAAGAGTTCTACATATATTGACTCATTTAAAACACACAACACTGCTATGAGGTAGGTTACCATTATCATCTGCAGTATACAGTTGAAGATACTGAGATGTTACAATAAATTGCCCAAGGTCACACAGCTAATTGATTGCAAAACTGGGATTTGAATCCAGTTAAGTCTGGTTCCACAGTCATACTCTTGGCCTCTAAGAGATGTATATATAACACCTTTAGTCTTTTGTTTTTTTGAAATCAGAACTTTATAAAAACTCAAGTTTTATATATAACAGGGGCTGTGTTTGGGGTTTCTGTTCTTCTTCATTGACTGTTTATTCTTGTGCCATCATTGCTTTGGTAATTGTAGCTTTGCAATACATTTTAGTGACTGGTGGTGCCCATTACCTTTCATTAATCTACATTTTCAATTGTCCATGTCACAAGTATTTCATTCTTTCATGTGGACCTAACAATCATTTTTTTTTTTTTTTTCTTTTTTTTTGCGGTATGCGGGCCTCTCACTGTTGTGGCCTCTCCCGTTGCGGAGCACAGGCTCCGGATGCGCAGGCCCAGCGGCCATGGCTCACGGGCCCAGCCGCTCCGCGGCATATGGGATCCTCCCAGACCGGGGCACGAACCCGTATCCCCTGCATCGGCAGGCGGACTCTCAACCACTGCGCCACCAGGGAGGCCCTAACAATCATTTTTTTAAGTTTCAAAAATAAATTCATTGTTTTTTGTTAAACATTTTACCATAAAAATTTTCAAACACACACACACAAAAAAACAGTAAATACTTTTCTGAGGCCCTGTATACCTATCAGCCAGATTCAACAATCAACATTTTTCCCAGCTTTGTTGAGATATTAATTGACATACAACATTGTGTAAGTTTAAGGTGCACAATGCGATGACTTAGTACACATATATATTACATATCACCATAATAAGGTTAGTTAACACATTCTTTTTTAAAAAATTTATTTTATTGATGTATAGTTGATTTACAATGTTGTGTTAGTTTCTGCTGTACAGCAAAGTGATTCAGTTATACATATATCTACATTCCTTTTCATATTCTTTTCCATTACGGTTTATCACAGGACATTGAATATAGTTCCCTGTGCTATACAGTAGGACCTTGTTGTTTATCCTTTCTATATATAATATTTTGCATCTGCTAATCCCATATGCCCAGTCCATCCCTCCCCCGCTTTGCCTCCCAGCAACCACAAGTCTGTTCTCTATGTCTGCAAGTCTGTTTCTGTTTTGTAGATAAGTTCATTTGTGTCATTTTATTTATTTATTTATTTATTTTTAATAAATTTATTTATTTTTGGCTGCGTTGGGTCTTCGTTGCTGTGCACGGGCTTTCTCTAGTTGCGGTGAGCGGGGGCTACTCTTTGTTGCTGTGCGAGGCTTCTCATTGCAGTGGCTTCTCTTGTTGCAGAGCATGGGCTCTAGGCATGTGGGCTTCAGTAGTTGTGGCACATGGGCTCAGTAGTTGTGGCTCGCGGGCTCTGGAGTGCAGGCTCAGTAGTTGTGGCACACGGGCTTAGTTGCTCCATGGCATGTGGGATCTTCCCAGACCAGGGCTCAAACCCGTGTCCCCTGCGTTGGCAGGCAGATTCTTTACCACTGTGCCACCAGGGAAGCCCCATTTGTGTCATTTTAGATTCCACATATAAGTGATAGCATATGGTATTTGTCTTTCTCTTTCTGATTTACTTCACTTAGTATGATCATCTCTAGGCCCATCTATGTTGCTGCAAATGGCATTATTTCCCTCTTTTTATGGCTGAGTAATATTCCATTTATATATATATATATATATATATATATATATATATATAATCACATCTTCTTCGTCCATTCATCTGTCAATAGACATTTAGATTGTTTCCATGTCTTGGTTATTGTGAATAGTGCTGCTATGAACATAGGGGTGCATGTATCTTTTTGAATTAGAATTTTGTCCAGATATATGCCCAGGACTGAGATTTCTGGGTCATATGGCAACTATATTTTTAGGTTTTTGAGGAACCTCCATACTGTTTTCCATAGTGGCTGCACCAATTTACATTCCCACCAACAGGGAGCACATTCTTTTTTTTTTTTTTTTTTTTTTTTGTGGTACGCGGGCCTCTCACTGTTGTGGCCTCTCCCATTGCGGAGCACAGGCTCTGGACGCACAGGCCCAGCAGCCATGGCTCACGGGCCCAGCCACTCCATGGCATGTGGGATCTTCCCGGACCGGGGCACGAACCCGTGTCCCCTGCATCGGCAGGTGGACTCTCAACCACTGCTCCACCAGGGAAGCCCAGGAACACATTCTTTAACTCACAAAATTACCATTCTGTGGTAGTTGTTGTTGTTATGGTGAGAACATTCTTTTTTTCTTTTTTTTTTTTCTTTTGTATCTGGGATGATTAATGTTAACTAAACTTATTGTGGCAATCATATAATCACCTTTAATCTTAATTATTGTATTCTTTTGGAAAAGTCAGAGACTTTGATAAGCCACACATTGTATGTGGAATTCTAGAGGTCTGATATCATAAGTATTAGATTAGGAGAATTTGACTGAACATGGGTAAATCCATTGAAAATTAGAAGTTGTTGAAATAGACATTTCTTACATTTTCAGGCTGCCAGCATCTTTTGATCACTCTTGCTATGTCTAGGAAGAGTGTCTGGCTTTAGGAGTCCTGCTTCCTCAAGATAGAAACCCAGAAAACTCAATTCCTCAGGATCCTGTGCAGCTAGCGCATAGGCATTTGAGACTTTATTTCAGAAGCTGCATGAGGAGACAGGCTCTGTCTCCAAGGGCAGAAGCAGAGGGATGGCTGTGGTCGTAAGGTTGAGTTCTGACCCAGGAGTTAGCCTGTGCTGCCAGCAGTATGGGCACAGTAAGGTCAATCCCTGGCAGAAGGGCCATGATGTGTCCTCCCACAGTGGGGAGAGCAGGGCCAGCAGCAGCAGGTTCCTCATCAGACCAGTTCTGCACCGTGGTTTTCAGGGTTGTTCCTGGAAGTGTAGCCTTAAGTCTGTTTTCTCCAGTCCTCCTACTTATTCTGTGAACCAACCTGTGATATTGTGATTTATAATAAGAAATATATATATTTGGTCTTTGTCTCAGTGATGACAGCAATAAAGATGCCTCTTATTATGTTAATGAGGTGACTTTTGGAAAGCCCCAAGATAACCTAAGGATGGGAGCTAGTTGCTAGGGGGAACCAACACAGTGATTAGAGGGTTGGTGGCCCTCCTAGTCCCCTCTCTACTTCCAGGGAGTGGAGAGGGGCTGGAGACTGAGTTCCATCACCAACAGCAAGTGAGTTAATCAATCATGCTTACGTAATGAAGCCTCCATAAAAACCCAAAAGGATGAGCTTTGAAGAGCTTCCAGGCTGGTGAATACTTGGAGCTGTGGGGGAAATGGCATGCTCAGAGAGCATGAAAGCTCTGTGCCACTTCTCACATACCTTGCCCGTGTGTCTCTTCCACCTGGCTGTGCCTGACTTATATTCTTTTATAATAATCTGGTAATCTAGTAAGGAAATTGTTTCTCTGAGTTCTGTGAGCCATTCTAGCAAATCTGTCGAACCCAAGGATGGGAGCATGGGAACCTCTGATCTATAGCTGGTTGGTCAGAAGCACAGGTGACAGCCTGGACTTGTGATTGCTGTCTGAAGTGGGCGGGGGATGAGACAGTCTTGTAGGACTGAGCCCTTAACCTGTGGGGTCTGATGCTAGCTCCAGGTAGACACTGTCAGAATTGAGTTAACTGCTTGGTGGTGTTGAAAAACACACATTAGACACCCAGTATCCTCTTTTACAGCTTTATCAAGCTATGGTTTGCATACCATAAAATTCATCTGCTTTAACCCAATATCTTTTCAAAACTTCTTTTAATAAGCTGCTTAAATATCCAGATTCAGTTTCTATTGTTTGTAACTGAAAACTCATTGAGTTTTCTATAATCATAAAATGATTATGGCATTTTCTTTGGGATGATTTATTGCCACTTTTATTATCGTAATTCTTAAGTTATTCATGAGTCTCTCTTTGTTCAATTGCATTTATTTGGCACACTTTATCACACCCATGATATATTTTAAAAATAAGGAATATCATAAAAACGGCATAAGCCAACATTTAAGTAGATTCTCTTTTAAGGACCTCCACCTAACTGACTTACCTAGTGCTCACAACATTAACTCTTATGGAGAGGTGGCTGCTCTATTATGCTTGAGGTGTTTGTTCTCAGACCTTTTAATGTCAGTTATACTTTTTATTGTTTAACCTACATCTAATTTGACAACTAAACAGGTTTAAGTGATTCGATCTTATTGCGTGTTTCCAAGGCGTTCAATTTACGTTTCACAGAAACAATTTTCTTTCTTTTCATTCTTTATTATATTTTATTGATTTAGGTAACTTAAAAAATTAAACTGTGTACTTAAACACTAATGGAAATGTCAGGGTGAAATGTTACCAATCAAGAAACCCATTCTTGGAGGCTGCTCCTGCCTAACGTCCTTGTGATATATTAGGTACTGCATACCTCATCAGAGAGCGAAGGCTGTTCCTATATCTGTGTTGGAAGCTGGGTTGCTCAACAGACGTACCTTGCTTATCACCAAAAGGGAAACTGAAGACCAACTTAGAAGCCTGAAGCGGTTTAGTTCTTTAATTAAAAAGTGACAGGTATCAATACAACAGAGGAATGAAGAGTCCCATCCAATAGAAGAGTCTGGTATCTAAACAATAACAAAATTAAATAAGAAATGACAAGCTGCTGAGTTTTTCTGTTGTGTTCTTTTGTTTGTTTTTTGTTTTTTGTAATCTGAGGTCTCAGGTCTTAAACACTAAATCAGTTTATCTAGAAATCTTGTGTAAAAATGGGCTGGGATGAATTCAGTAAGACAATAAGATATGGATAGTATTTTCAAAAGGTATTTTTAAGATAAATCTAATCATCCCTTCTCAGCATTCAAAACTCAACCTATGTCCCACCACACAAAGCTATACCACAATAAACAAAGGTCCAGGGCCTAAAGAGATAGAGGAAATGAATACTCTTTGGAAGTGCTTTCTAGCCAGAAAGTAAATACGGCCAAACAATGGAGTATGGTTGTGGTATTTTTCAGATATGAGCTAAATTCAGCATGGTGTGTTACCAAGCATAATTTACTCAGCATGAAATGTTCCAATTCATAAGGAGGTGTGAGGAGGAGCCCCAGTTTACCTGCCAGCATAAATTTTAGAGGAAGATCAAGTCTAAGGTTTACTTTTGGTTTCTAAGGACTTCATGCATCTCAGGACACTGAGGCCATGAATATTTTGGTTTTCACTGTAAAGTTACAGTAACTAACTCTGGTGGTTTTTAGAAACATATAGAATAAGATTGCCTTTGTCAGCAAGCTATTAGAAATAGACTGTTGATTAACCCCTGCACAATGTCTGATGTTTAACTTCTTGAAGTAAACATTTGCAGGTCACAGCAGTGACTTGGTAGGTTTTACATATCACTTCAGGTGGAGAGGTAAATGTATTAATGGCAAACTACACATTTGATCAATGTATCTGTTCCCTGTGTTTAAGAGTTGAAAGTGAATTAAACTTATGAATTAAATCAATCTCTTAGATTCTAAACTATAAATTCATAACAATTTCAAGAAAAATGTTTATAACTTTACAATTTCAATACAAAACCATGATTTCTGAAATTAAAGAGCATGAAACTACGAAATCTTTAAAAAACATTTTAAGTGTATTAATTAAATTTCTAGGACCATGGTAGGAATTGAAACATTCTAGTAGTTTCTAGATTTCTGGAAATAATTACCTGCAAGGAGATTAACACCTCTCAACTAGTTAGTGGCCCAGCTCTATGCTATTGTTCTTTGGTAAAGGGGCTATTCATTCATCAAGCTAGACCCAGCCAACCAAACAAAGAGACTCTTGGTGGCTGTTCAGGTGGACTCCAGGACAAGAAAAAGGACTGCTCATTTCCTCAAGATTGAACTTTTGATCAGTGCTGTGTGGCCAAGCTAAAAAGTTTGATAGGATTTTAAACAAGGCTTTAATGTCATTTCGGAAGCCACCACCAAATATCCTCCACTAAGGAAGCAAAGTAACGAGTTAGATGGAGCCAGACAGGAATTTATTAAGGAAATTCACCTCTGATACTACAATGTGCATAGAAATCTTTTGGCATCTACAGTCATGGCTGATGAATATTTTACAAAAATATTATTCACTTTGGCAAATTTGAGGATGTGATAGAGGTCTTATTCACAACTGTCAAGTTTTTAGTATCTAGAATGGGGTTGAGTTTCCAAGATGCCGGGGTACAACAGAAAAATGACTGACAAAGTTTCCTTTCTCCTGAACCTTATATTCTAGTGGTGGAGACAGGCTGTAAACATCTTTCTACAATATATTTTTACAAACTGTGATTAGTGTTTTGAAAGAAATAGGGTACTGAGAAGAAAATAGCAGAGGGGAGCTAATTAAATAGGGTGTCAGAGAAGTCCTGAGTTGGGGACTTTCTTTTTTTTTGTATTTTTTTCAGTTGAAGTATAATTGCTGTTCAACATTATGTAAGTTACAAGTGCACAATATAGTGATTCATAATTTTTAAAGATTATACTCCACTTATAGTTATAGAATATTGGCTCTATTCCCTGTGTTGTACAATATATCCTTGTAGCTTGTTTTATACATAATAGTTTGTGTCTCTTAATCCCCTACCCCTGTTTTGCCCCTCCCCCTTCCCTCTCCCTACTGGTAACCACTAGTTTGCTCTCAATATCTGTGAGCCTGCTTCTTTTTTGTTACATTCACTACTTTGTTGTATTTTTTAGATTCCACATGTAAGTGCTATCATACAGTATTTGTGTTTCCCTGTCTGACTTATTTCACTTAGCATAACGCCCTCCAAGTCCATCCATGCTGCTGCAAATGACAACATTTCATTCTTTTTTACTACTGAGTAATATTCTGTTATATATGTACCACATCTTCTTTATCCATTCATCTGTTGATGGACACTTAGGTTGCTTCCATATCTTGGCAACTGTGAACATTGTGGGTGCATATATCTTTTCAAATTAGTGTTTTCATTTTTCTCAGATATACCCCCAGGAGTGGAATTGCTGGGTCATATGGTAGTTCTATTTTTAGTCTTTTGAGAAACCTCCGTACTGTTTTCCACAGTGGCTGCACCAATTTACATTCCCACCAACAGTGAATGAGGGTTCCCTCTTCTCCACATCCTCGTCAACATTTGTTATCTGTGTTCTTTTTGATGATAGCCATTCTGCGTTGGAGACTTCCAAAATGAGACCCAAATGATGAAAAGAAGCCATTCATGGGAAACCCAAGAGGGTCAACACAGGCAGAAGTACTGCAAGTGCAAAGGCCCTACAGGTCAAAAGGCTTGACATGTTGTAAAAAAACTAACAGAGGCCTGTGTGACTGAAGCATCAGGACCAGCTGCTGTAGGAAGAATGAAGTGAAGGGTTACAAACATGGAAACGTTTATGATCAGTTATGGAATTACTACAGAGGCCCAGGTGAAAGATGATAGTAGCTTGGGTAGGGTGGTGGCAATTAAGGTAGAGAAGCATGTTCAGATTCAGGATATATTTTAGAGGTAGAACCAGCAGTTCATAGACATCAGTGCTTCTGGTTGTAAGAACTGAAAGACTGGTAACCTATTTATTAGGATGAGGAAGTCTGGAGTAGTATAAGATATATGGGAAAAGAAAAAATTCCACCTTAAACATACTAAATTTGAAATGACTGAGTAATCTAGGCAGTTAATCATACAACTGGAGTTCAGAGAAAAAAAGCTGAGGACCAATAAAATCAGGATCTAAAACAAATAAATAGCATTTAGAATCACGGAAATGGATGAGTTCACCTAGAGAAAGTATGGATAGAGAGGAAAAGAAGAAAGGGCTCAGGAAGGATTCCAAGGAACTCTGAGCGCTGAGAGGTAGGGTAGAGGCTATTAGGAGGAGCTGGCAGAATAGATCAAGAAGGAGCTACCATTGGAATGTGAGCAATGTCAGATGACTGTGCTGTCCTGACCTGGGCGGAGATTCCAAGGAAGGAAAAGCTGAGTTGGAAACTGTTGAGGAGGGCTTCCCTGGTGGCACAGTGGTTGAGAGTCTGCCTGCTGATGCAGGGGACATGGGTTCGTGCCCCGGTCCGGGATGATCCCACATGCCGCGGAGCGGCTGGGCCCGTGAGCCATGGCCGCTGAGCCTGTGCGTCTGGAACCTGTGCTCTGCAACAGGAGAGGTCACAACAGTGAGAGGCCCACGTACCACAAAAAAAAAAAAAAAAAAAAAAAAAAAAAAATATATATATATATATATATATATATATATATATATATATATGTATAACTGTTGAGGAACCAAGCATAATGAGAACAGAAAATTACCCATCTGGCCCTATGAAGGTCTCTGGTAAACTTAACAGGGTGTTCAGTTTAGTTGAAGGAACAAAAGCAAGAGTAGACCCTATAACCCAGAAATTTCACTTCTCAGTTATTGGAAACAAGAAACTCTTGCATGAGTGCACCAAGAGACTCAGACTCATACACAAGATGGTTATAACTGCTTTGTTCGCTGGAGCAAATTACTGGGCATGACTCAAACTTGCATACTTAGGAGAATAGATAAATTGTGCTATATTCATAGAATGGAATAGTATAGAGTAATGAAAGTGACTGCTTTAACATGGGTAAATCTCGCAAACTTAATGTTGACCAAACAAACTCCCGAAAGACTCAAAGCATCTTCAGTATAATTCCATTTATATACAGTTGCAAAAATGAAGAACTAAATAATACCTTGTTTAAAGATACATAGAAAAGGAAATGATAACACAAAATTCAGAAATCCTGTTACATAGGACATATAGGGATGCTCAAAGATTATACATGTGTTATATATACACTTTGGTGGCCTAAAGATAGCTACCTAGTTTTGTCCACTGTATAGGCCTAAATGCATTTATCAAGCCAGTAGCAATGAGTGCTGCTAGCACCCAGACTGTGATCTCCAAATAGTATCTCGTACTAAAAGTAACAAGGACACTTTGGGAAAAGAACAGATTTCGGGTATAGGACAGGGAATGTACAGGACAGGCTTGAAAATCTTGTCTTAGACTGCAAGGAATGTTTTGAGATTGCTAAGATTGTGTCAGAAGAACCCAGAAGCCTATCTGAAGAGGCTCCCACTGACAAAGATAGGAAAGTTTAGGCATCCATAAGGATAAATACTGCACTGGATTGAAAAGCACATCAAATATATATGTTTACCTACTTTTCTTATGTAAACTACTACTGTTGGTTACCTAAATGGTAAATAAGGGAGGTTTCTCTTTATCGTATTCCATGTAATAAATGAAAAAGAAAGAAGAAAATATAATGATTTTGTGATTTGTAATAAATTACTAGCATTGCTCGTCAACTGCTGCTAACATCACAAAAAAAAGAGAATCAGACATATGTGCCTCCTGATGGAAGGACACAACCCAAACTGTGATGTCTAGCCAAAAGAAATTAAACCTGACTTTGATCAAGCCTCTAGATCCAACTACCAATTTTCAGGAAATGCAGAGGACAAAGGAATATTTTAAACTACACTACAAAAATGCAATTGGCAAAATCCATACCATGAAAAATTCTTAAAGAAAAATAACTTGGCTTTTTCAAGAACAACCATAAACTGGCAAAGGAAATATGAGAGGTGGAGGAGGAAGCTATGGATTCAAAGAGATTTAAAAGATATCTCAACCAATACCAGTGTGGAATTGGATTAATTGGATTCTGATTTGCTTAACTAACAATTAAACATTTCCAAGAAATGTATGAGATTAATTTGAAATTGAAATTTGAATACTGTGACTAATTAGCATATTAGGAAATTATTAAATATTTTAATAGGTGATAGGGTGATAGGTGATAGGGTATTATGGTTTTTTGAAAATTAATTTTACATCTAAAATGAGGTTAGTTTGGGGGTAAAATTAATTATAAAAAAGAGCTAAATTAGGTTAAATAAAGAAACAGATGACATAGCTGATTGAATTTAGTTTTACAGCCATTTCCTCCCAAACAAGCTACAGTGATAGAAAAGTGTATACAAACATGTATGAGCTTTAAAGTCCTAAATCCAGAAGGACAAAAGCTAAAGGGAAAAAAGCAACAACAGAATTTTGGACTTGGGGACACAAGGTCCATGTAAGTGTGGGATATACCAAAAAAGGGATTTAAGTGAAAGCTTCCTTGGCCCATTCAGCTTGGGGAATGTTAGTTTCATCACTTTAATTTGTATTTCCCTAATTAAGCGTGAAGTTGATCATCTTTGTTATTGACCACTTAGTTTCTTTTTTTGTGATTTGGTTGCTCATATATTTTGCATAATTTTCTATTGGGTAGTTTGTTTTCAAATATTCTGAAAACGAATCCTTTACTGGTCATATATGCTGCAAATATCTTCTCTGAGGCTGTCACTTGTATTTTAACTTTGTTTATTTATGATATCTTTTGTCATATAGGTATTTTTGATTTTTATGTAGTCAAATCTATAGATATTTTCCTTTATGATTTATGGTTTTTATACCATGTTTAAGAAAACTTTCTCCTTCTGAGGTCATAAAGATTTTTCCTCTATTTTCTCCTAAAATTTTTACCTTTTATATTTAAATCCTTGATCCATCTGGAACTGATTTTTGTATAAGATTTGAAGTAGAGATCTAATAGCTTTTTGAAAAATGTGAATTATCCAATTGTCCCAAGATCATTTATTGAATAGTTCATAATTTCCCCATTAGTCTACATAGCTTTTTCTATCACATACCAAGTACCCAAATACTCATTAATCTGTTTTTGTTTTTCTGTTCTGTTTCATTGACCTATTTGTCCCTTTGCCTATGCTTCTTTTACCTATACCTATGTTTGAATTACTATAGCATCAAAATGAATCTTGATATAAGTTGGGGAAGTAAAAGAAGGCTTTATTTTTTTAAGTGAAATCAAAACATTATTAGAAGAGAACGGAATTAGATTGAGAAGAGGGGGGAAAGGCCATAAAATGCTACACTTTACATCATTTATAACGTCTCATTGTCATTTTTAGTCTTTAGAGAATTAACAACATGAATTTTTGCAGAGTAGAATTTGTTCTGGAACAAACTGAAATTTGTGTTACAACTAAAAATGAACAAAGAATTCATACTAGACAGGAAATTGCCCTTTTGCACCTAATTGTTTATTTTTGTAGGAAGTAAACATATTATGAGTAAATGATCTGGATGAGTTACTTAACTTTTTATCTTAAATGCTTAAGTGCAACTTGCTGCAATGAAGTATAAATCAAACCATGATTAGGCGAAACAGATATTTTTGTTTTGAAAGATTTCAAAATTTAAGAGAACTAATGACTTCCATTAGTGGTTCTTTTAAAAACTGTCTCACAAATATCTCAATTCTGATCTCTATGAAAAAAAATCACTTTTATAAGCATAATTTCTTAAACAATAGAGGCAGTTTTGTGACAAATCAGTATATTATAAACTGATAACTGTAGTATGGAAAATTTGGAAAACTAAGGCCAAAAAATCACCCACAATTTCAGTGCCCTAACACTACTTTACTATTATTTTAGTGAACATTTTCAGTATATTTTTCACCTGAATATATTTTTACTAATAACTTCTTATTACATTATACATAGGCACATATAAATGAATTATGACAAAGTGAACACATCCTGTAACAGCACCCAAGAATACACATAAGTGTCCTCCTCTCCCCACCATTGACTGCTAATGCCTTCTTTCTCCTAAATGGGATCACTGTCCTGCCTTCTAGAGCCAAAGATTGTTTGTCTGTTTTTAAATTTTATGTAAATGTAACTAAACAGTAAGTTTTCTTTTGTCTCTGGTTTCTTTTAGTCAATATTATGTTTGTTTCATCCATGTTGCTGCATGTAGAAATGGTTGGTTCTTTTTAACTGCTTGGTTCTTTATATTATATTTATATAATATTCTATTGTGTGATGAATATAATTTAGTATATTAAATATATTTAATATATATGTTGTAATGTATAATTATTATTATTATTTATTATTTTTGTGGACATCTGGATTGTTTACAGATTAGGGCTAATAAGAATAATGGTGCTCTAAGTTTTCTTTTTTTTAATTTTTATTTATTTTATTTTGGCTGCGTTGGGTCTTCGTTGCTGTGTGTGGGCTTTCTCTAATTGCAACGAGTGGGGGCTACTCTTCGTTGTGGTGCACAGGCTTCTCATTGCGGTGGCTTCTCTTGTTGCAGAGCATGGGTTCTAGGCACTCGGGCTTCAGTAGTTGTAGTTCGCGGGCTCAGAAGCTGTGGCTCAATGACTCTAGAGGGCAGGCTCAGTAGCTGTGGTGCACAAGTTTAGTTGCTCCGCGGCATGTGGGATTTTCCCGGGCCAGGGCTCGAACCCGTGTCCCCTGCATTAGCAGGCGGATTCTTAACCACTTTGCCACTAGGGAAGCCCTATAAATTTTCTTATAATTGTCTTTTTACTGTACATATCTATTTATTTCTATTGGTTATATATCTAGGAGTGGATTTGCTAGGTCATGGGGTTTGCATATGTTTAACCTTAGTAGAGAATGCAAAATAATTTTACAAAGTAGTTGCACCAATTTACTCTCAGCAACACATCCTCACCCAACTCTTGGTATTGTTGGTCCTTTTAATTTTAGTTATTCTGATGGGTGATAGTGGTATCTGATTATGGTTTTAATTTGCATTTCCGTGGTGATTAATGATGTTGAGCACTTTTTCATATGTTTATTGTCTACTTGAATATCTTCATTTTGAAATCTTAAATCTTTTTCCAATTTTTCTATTAGGTTCTTCCCCTTTCTTACTGATGTATAGTTCTTCATATATTCTGGGTACAAGTTGGTATATCAGTTGCAGATATCTCCTCCCAGTTTGTGGCTTGCTTTTCCCCCCCGTCTTAATGCTGTCTCTGGTGATGAACACAGGTTCCTAATTTTAATGTATTCCAATTATAAATGGTTTCCTTTATCATTAGTGCACTTTTTGTCCCACTCAAGAACACTTTCTTTAAGGTTATGAAAATATTCTTCTAAGCTATTTTCTTGAAACTTTATTGTTTCACCTTTCATAGTTAGACTTTTAATCCACCTAGAATTAATTTTGTATATAATATGAGGTAGAAGTCAATATTTACTTTTTCCTAAATGACACTATCCTAGGATCATTTATTGAAAATACTGTTCTTTCCCTATTACTCTGCAGTGCTGCTTTGGCATAAGTCAAGAATCTATAAATGTTTGAGTCTGTTTTTGAATCCTCTGTTCTGTTCAGTCTATTGTCTATTCTGTGTCATTGCTACATTTTTTAAAAATATATTTATTTATTTGACTGCGTCAGGTCTTAGTTGCGGCATGCAGGATCTTTCACTGCAGTGTGCAGACTCTCTAATTGCGGTGTGCCAGCTTAGTTGCCCCATGGCATGTGGGATCTTAGTTCCCCAACCAGGTATCGAACCTGCCTCCTCTGCATTGGAAAGCAGATTCTTAACCGCTGGACCACCAGGGAAATCCCTACATTGCTTTTATTATTGTAGCTTTATTTTGATATCCAAGGGTATATATCTTCCAAATTAGTCTTCAAGATTTTTTTGGTTATTATAGAATAGCCCTTTGCATTCCTTCATATATTTTAGAATTGGCTCATCAATTTCCATGAAATAAAAAGCCATCGGGATTTCTGATAAGGGATTACACTGAATCTTTGGATTCTTTGGGAAAAAAGTAACTTTGCAATGTTGATTTTTCTAACCCATGAACATGGCATATCTCTCCATTTATTTAGGTTTTCTTTAATTTCTCTCAAGAATATTTTATAGTTTTCTGTGTAAAAGTCTTTCCTTCACAGGATTTATTCTGTGTATTTGATGATATTCTTGGTATTGTGTCATTTTTAATATTCATTTTCTAATTGTTCTCATATGGAAATATAATTGATTTATGCATATTGACCTTGTATCCAGAGACCTTGTGAAATTCTTTTATTAATTGTAATAGTTTATCAGCAGTTTCTTTTGGATATTTTTACATACACAGTCATGGCATCTCTGAATTAAATGTGTTTTATTTCTTTCTTTCCAAACTTTTGGCTTTTTATTTCTTTTCCTTGCCTTCCTCCACTGGTTATGGATTCAGGGCTATGCTAAATAGAAGTTGTGAGATTGGCTTCCTTATTTATTACAAATCTCAGGGAAAAAGCTTTGAACATTTCACCATTAAGTTAGGTGTTTGCTATATGCTCTTGGTAGATATCTTTTCTCGTATTAAGAAAATTCTCAGGGGACTTCCCTGGTGGTCCAGTGGTTAAGACTCTGCATTTCCACTGCAGGGGGCATGAACACGGGCATGGGTTAGATCACTGGTCAAGGAACTAAGATCCCACATGCCTCGCAGTGCAGCCAAAAAAAAAAAAATTCTCTTCTAGTCTAGTTTGTAGGAGTTTCTCTTTTTAAAAATTGTGAGTGGGTATTGAATTTTGCCAAATGTTTTTCTTTTACATCTATTGTCATGAACATCTGATTTTCTCCTATATTCTGTTAATATGGTAGAGTACATATATAAATTTTCAAATGTGAAATCATTTTTGCATTCTTGGAATGACTCCAACTTGGTCATAATGTATTATCCTTTTTATATATTGCTGGATTCATTTGCTAATATTTTGTTTAGGATTTTGTTGTAGTTCATCAGAGACATTCTGTGGGCTGTTTTTTGTTTTCTTTATATGTCCTTCTCAGTTTGGATGTGAAAGTTTTCTGACCTCATAAAACAAGTTGGGAAGTGTATATACTGTTTTTGTTGTCTGGAAATGTTTGTAAGATATGTTATCTCTTCTCCAAATGTTTCATAAAATTTACTGGTGAAACCAAAGGGGCTTAGAATTTTCTTTGTGGGAAGGTTTATAATTAAGAATTCAGCTTTTTTATTAGATGTAAAACTATCCATTTTTAAAAATTGTTTTTCTAGGACTTTGTTCATCTACATTTAAAATTTTATTGTCATAAAATTATTCTTAATATTCTCTCGCTGCCTTTTTAATGTCCATAGCATATACTGGTATCCTTTTTAGTTTTCTATTCTTGGTAACTTTTAACTTTTGTCTTTTTTTCTTTGTCAGTCTTGCTGAGATTTATTAATTTTATTTATTGTTTAAAGAACCAACTTTGGCTCTATTGATACTTCTCTATTCTATGTTATTTTTTATTTCTCTAAAATTTGCTCTTATCTTTATTATTTTATCTCCACTAATTTGGTGGGGGGGATGTTAATTTGCTGTACTTAAATTTTTTTTGAGATGTTTACTCCAATAATTAACGCAGTTTTTCTTCATTTTCAATATATGCTTTGAGGAAACTATACTGTTTCCATAGCAGCTGCACCATTTTACATTCCTACCAACAATGCTCAGGGTTCCAATTTCTCCATATCCTTAAGAATACTTGTTATTTTCTGTTTGTTTGTTTGTTTTGGTAATAGTCATCCTAATGGGTGTGAAGTGGTATCCTATTGTGGTTTTTGATTTGCATTTCCCTAATGATTAGTGATGTTAAGTCATTGTTGACCTTTTAAAGTATCTGATACAAATCATAACTTTTACTTCTTCCCAAATAGTGGAAGGACCTTGGAATACTTGATCTCCATTGTCCCTCTTACTGCCTTATGGTGCTGCTATCATTATATAATTTAATTTTAGCTATATTTTTAAACCCCATGAAGTATTATTATTGTTTCTTAAAGTCACTATTTATTTTCCTGAAAATAAAAGCTAAGAAATGTGCTCTGTGCCACATTTGCTGTTTGTTCTCATATCCATTTTTCTCTGCTCCCCTGCTCTGCTCTGTATCACAAGGAATTACATTTCCCAGGCTCCCTTGCTAACCGCTCCTGTTAGGTTCGCCCAAAGGGGTGGCACTGGTAAGAGATTGGAAGGTAAGAGGAAGGGAGAAGCCAAGGTATTTTTCTCTTTTTCACTCTGCTTCAGGTGATATCTCCAGCAGCCTTTCCTATAGCTGCAGCTCCTATGGAGCAACCCTGTCCTCTGGGGTCCTGGCCCTGGCCTCTAGGCCTCTAGGCCCTAGTAAGCCCTCCCCATCCCATTGCCTCTGCTAATACCTGCACTGCCACCTTACCCCTGTGAGGCTTAACAGTGTCTCCATCACCTACATAACCAATTCCAATTGACTTGGAAGCCCCAAATCAATGTTTGCCAAATAGAAAAAAATTAAATACATTGGTATTTAGGGGAAGGAAATGTTATTTTTCAGAGTTTAAGTTAAAACAATAGAATGCTTAAAAAAGAAAATGCTAAGAATATATAAAAATAAGCCAGTTTCCTCTGAAATACTGCAGATCATTATTTCCTTTATGAAAAGAAATCAGTCAGTACCTATTTAGAAGATAAAACTATTCAATCATGTTTTTAAAAACAAATTTAAATTTATTGTTTTAAATGTTAAATTAAATAATAAAAATATATGGGGCACCTGCTTTGTGCTAGGTAAGTATTATGAAGCATACAAAGACAAGACAAAAATAATTTAAAAGATAAAATACAGGAAGAAAAAAATGTACATGTCTGATGATGTGTGAGTCCATGTATAAGATCTCTCTTCACTTAAATTTGACTAACTTTATATAATACCTATTATGTTTTATCATGGAATCAGAACAAAAATTTAATATTAGGACACTAGTGATATCATGCTAATTTCATCTTCTACCATTTTGCCTTTTATTCTCCCATTCCTGCTCTACTGGATTTATTTCTATCCCCTGAACAAGCTAAGCATGCAGCAGAGGCAATGGGAGATAATATATAAAATACAAATATAATACGTAAAAATAATGAAATATGTTATTGATGATGGGTGCCAGATTCTTCCATTTTTTTGGAGAAAGGAGTTACAGGTATGGAAAAGGAGTAAACTAGAATGAACACTGTAATGGATTGGAATTAGAAGTATTCATGTGAACTTGTGGATTTCAGTGTATATAGATGGGTATGGAAATAAATATAGATATAGGAGACATACATTCCCTAATTCTGGCTGAGAGTAGCACCCCTTTCCCCAATACCCAATAGCAACAAGCACACCAATGGTGCAGAAGTTGGCTTCTACATGCCATTCTCCACTAAAAGGAATCAGGACTCCTTATAAAAATGGCTGATTCCAGACTTGATGCAGCAAAAGTGAAAGATGAGCCTGGAATATTTTATTCTGCCAGACAGAAAGGAAATACTCAAAGAATGATGGGGACATGTTAAAAGGACACAGAAGTCAATTTAAAGAGAGTTCTCATTGGCCAAAACGGGGACTGTTTGAACAACAAAATAATGTTTGTAATAAGTAATGAATCCATGAGTCCTTATTAACATAAATTAATAAATGAATACATCGAAGGTTTGGTGAGACTTTACCTAGTTTCAAAGTACTGCTTTACAAACTACTTATTAGTGACACAGGGAAAAAGAGTAACTGTAAAGTGGAGAATTTGGGCAGACATCGCTTTAATCAAGTGATCAGAGTTAAATAGAACAAATCAAAATTCTGTACACTTGGATTAGATGGAATGAGAAGAACAGAGTAGTACATCTGTGATGTTCCTGACAAAGGTGCAATACTTGAACTCATTAGGAATCTCAGACAAATCCAAGTTGAAGGACATCCTATAAAATAACTTAAAAAATCAAGGTCATGAAAATCAAGGAGAGACTGAGGAACTGTTTGGTATTGAAAGAGTCTAAGAAACCATCACCTGTAAATGTAATAGGTGATTCCGGATTGACTCTGTCTCCTATAAAGGAGATCATAAGTGTTAATTTCCTGATTGTAATGGTTGTATTGTAGATATGAATTCATAAAGTATTCCTAGTATTAGGACAGCAAGTCAGCAACTTAACTCTCAAATGATTTGGGAAAAAGTTCTTTGTAGTGTATTTGCAACTTTAAAGTTTGAGATGACATCAAAATAATATGATGTATGCAAACAAAAAGAATGCAACTCTCACAATTCTTTCAGTCAGGGATTCAGGCAGGACTCAGCTGGGCATTTTTTGTGCTCCATGTAACAAAGGTTATGGTCACTCACTCATCTGCATTCAGCTGTAGCTTGGGCTAGAAGTTCCAAGAAAGCTTCACTCACTGTCTGGCACCTCTGTGCTTCTCCACATGGCTCCCTCTGCCTCTACATGGTGTCTCATCATTCAGGAGTGTAGCCCAAGCTTCATTCAGCATGATGGCAGGGTTCCCAGAGTAACAGAAGAAACAGTGAAGCCTCTTAAAGTCCTCTTCACCTGGCTGGTGGTTGCATAGGTGTGTTTGCTTTGTAAAACATCAATCATGCTGTATACTTAAAATTTTGTGCACCTTCTAGTACATAGGATATACTTCAACAAAAACAGTAGAAATAAATTATGGTTACTGTTTTTCTAATTGCACATCCTCCTTTTTTACCTTTCCAATTAACACCTTGTGGTAGGCAAATTCTTCCTGGGATGAAGCTAAGATAGTAATATAAGCATATGCATTTGATGACCTTACTTTCCAAACATCTACTAAAATAGTCTAGCAAATATAAAATGGATATATTTTGCCTAACCCTGGAAAGTAAAGACCTATCTCACTTACATATCTCAAGACTCAAGGAATTTTCACAGAGCTAACATAAAGCAGGAAAGGAGCACAAACCTGTTGGCAGTTTCTTTTTATTTTGTATTTTATTTATTTATTTATTTTTGCAGTACGGGGGCTTCTCACTGCTGTGGCCTCTCCTGTTGCAGAGCACAGGCTCCGGACGCGCAGGCTCAGCGGCCATGGCTCACGGGCCCAGCCACTCCGCGGCATATGGGATCTTCCCGGACTGGGGCACGAACCCGTGTCCCCTACATCGGCAGGCGGACTCTCAACCACTGCGCCACCAGGGAAGCCCTGGCAGTTTCTTTTAACCATTTTCTCTAAGACATGGTAGAGAACGGCTTTGATTCATCCTTTTTGCTTGCTAGGAGAACTGGCTGGTTCACAAATACTTATTAGCCTCCCACCCTGGAGGAAGCCTCTTTACAGGTTTGCCCCCAGGGAAAGACTTGCCTGGCCCTGTTCTCTAAACCACTCAACAAAGAGGAAGCCTGCTTGGAGACCTGCCCCCCGGGAGATTGCGATCAGTGTAGCCAAGACTCGGCTCCTGCTCAAAGGAAGCAATCAGAGAATAAGCGAAATACATTTTAAACAAACCCAGTTAAGATAGATTGTAACTGAATGAGCAACAAATTATGGAAAATTAAATGTGTGAATTAGGTCTTGGTCAGTTATCCCATAAAGGAGAACAAAAAGGCTGGTGGAGATTATTAGATAAAAGGTAAGAACATGGAATGTATATGTTAGTAATCTGATGTTGTTTTTACTGAATTGCAGAAAGCAATAAAGGCAGAGAAATAAAAGAGAAAACAACAAAAAGACATTTATAAGTAGATATGTAATCAGGATCACTGAAAAAGATGTACACCTAGATATGTTCTGATAAAATTTACAAATTTCAAAGATAAAGAAATGTTACATACATCAAGAAAGAAAAAAACTTTTCTACAAAGTAAACATACTCAGATTGGATTATTCCAGGTGCTCACAAAGATGGATGAAATATTGGAAACAAATTAAATACTTCTTGATAGAATTAACAGGTTACTCTTTTGAAGGAATGAACACATTCACAATATTTAGCCTTCCTATCCAGGAACATGATCGATCCCTCCACGTGTCAGATTGTCTTTTGTGTCCTTGAGTAAAATTTTTAGTTTTTTCCATTTGGGTCTTGATCATGTTTTTTGTTTGTTTGTTTGTTTTAAATTAATTAATTAAATTTTGGCTGCGTTGGGTCTTCGTTGCTGCACATGGGCTTTCTCTAGTTGCGGCAGCGGTGGGGGGACTACTCTTCATTTTGGTGTGCGGGCTTCTCATTGCAGTGGCTTCTCTTGTTGTGGAGCATGGGCTCTAGGTGTGCAGGCTTCAGTAGTTGTGGCACGTGGGTTCAGTAGTTGTGGCTCGCGGGCTCTAGAGCGCAGGCTCAGTAGTTGTGGCGCACGGGCTTAGTTGCTCCGTGGCATGTGGGATCTTCCCGGACCAGGGCTCGAACCCATGCCCCCTGCATTGGCAGTCAGATTCTTAACCACTGCACCACCAGGGAAGTCCCTTGCTCATGTTTAATAGATTTAATCTTTGGCCTTATATGGATTTTTGTGTATATATTTGTTTTTCTACTGTATCTTTTTTCATTGTATTTTGTAAGTGACTGTTACTGGTACATAAGGCTACAAATAAAGACCATTTGTCTGTTCCATTTCAAAATGTATACTTTATTTTTTCTTATCTTACTGCAGTGCTTAGCACCTCCAGTACAATGTTGATACGATCAAGCTTTGCTTTTTCCTGACTTGAATAGGATTGCATTTAATGTTTGACCATTAAGTAAGATGTTTGCCATAGAGTCTGGTAGGTCAGTTTTCTCAAGATATATTCCTAGTGTACTAAATGCGTTTATAGATTTTTATTTAATTCTTTTTTTGTCATCTTTTAGTATGACCACTTTTATTTAACTTTAATCTGTTAATATAGTGAATTTCATGCTTAGACTCTGTAAAGTTGATGCATATTTATATTCCTGTGATAAACCTAATTAAGCAAAGTATTCACTATTAACATACTGCAGGAGCTAATTTTCTAGTATTTATTTAGCATTTTTGCATCTTTGTTCATTAGTGAGACTACCTATAATTTTTTTGGGTGTGCTATAATTGTATTTTAGAACAAAAACCATGGTTATGTCTGATTCATAGAATGGGTTGGAAAGATTTTTTTAAACACATGTTCCTAGTTTCTACACCATAAAAAGTATTGAAACTACATGAAGAAGTTGTATAAAACTGGTTGATTTTTTTAGAATGGTTCTTTGACAGATTCCAACGTCTTCTAAAGTTTTAATGTATTTGTTGTTTTTACCCCTTCTTGACTCAGAAGTAACATTTATATTATGTTATCTTAGAAAATCATTCATTTCAAATAGCTTGTCAAATTAATTTTGCATAATAGTTAACAATATTATCTAAGAATCTTTAATCTCACCATATGCATTTTTGTCCCTTTCTTGCTTTTAATGGTGTTTAATGATTTCTACTCATTTTTTTCTTGCTTAGTCTTACCAAAGGTTTTTATGTTTTATTGATATTTTCAATAAAACAGCTTCTGGTTTTCTCAATTAACATTACATTTTATATTTTGTTTTGGTTTATCAGCTCATTTCTTTGTTCTTTTAATTATTTCTTTCTTTATTGGGATATTTTTTGTTATATTTTCCTCTAACTTCTTGAGTGGAATATTTAGTTCTTGTATTTTATTTTTAATTTAAAATTTTTCATCCAAGTAATATACACAAATAAGTAAATTATCAAGTAGTACTAAAGGCTTAAATCAAGAAATACTAGTCTCCTCTTTCTACCACCAAATATAACTCCCTAGGGGCAGCCATTTTCAATTCTTTTAGCTGTCTTCTGCTACTTAACTCCATCTTTTAAAAATTATACCTATCAACTTATCAGTTTTAGACAGAACCTATAGTTTACCTATTATGGTAGTAGAGGATTTACCTCTGTACCTCTTTTCTTCCATTCTCAAAGAAATTTGTTAAAGCAATAGCCAATGTATATATTCTTCTGATTATGTAAATATTGTTCACTATTGAGCCAAATAATGTACCTTGATCATGCATGCTTTCTGTACACCTTTCTGGCTTTCCTGCAATTAATAATTGACTCCTTTTTTATTTGCTTAGGTTTTTTCTGTACCTAGCTTTAGTTTTTTTCAAAATACTCCTACCACTTATTTTTCCAATACACCTTGCAATAATTTTTCCAAATGCTTAATCACATCAGATAATCTATGAGTTCCATTTTTATTTTGCTGGATACCTTTTTCCCAAAGTCCTCCTGACTCTAATATGAACTGATTGACCTCTAGGCCTGGTGTATAGTTATTAAGATGGAACATTTCTTTATCATCCTCCTGTAGCATATCTCCTGTTTTCTAGCTCCCATGTATTGTTGTAGATTCTTAACAGTCTAGAGAATGTACTCTAGCTAGTTTAAATCCAAAGAAGTTTATTTATACAATCATTGAAAGAGCTAAAGGAAGAATCTCTTGTCTGAACTTTCAGGACCTCTCCCAAAGTAGTACATAGAACTAGGTAGTGGCTGAATCTGTCATGATCAGGAAGCTGCTGAATCAGGAAGATGCTTCCACAATGGCTGGCACCAGAACCAGGCCACCTTTGCCACATTAAAAGTTGCTGAATCTAAAAGCCTCCTGTTAAAACAGGAGGATCCCTGGGAATCAGTGTACCATAGCTGCCAGCTCTAGAACATCTCTCTTCTCCACCATCTGTATCAGTCTCTACCCTCACGTAATTCAGTTCCAAATAAAATTCTTTCAGAGTGTATCTGCTTGGCTCAATCCAAATAACCTGAATCAGGAAACTTAGCTGCAACTTAGGTCTAAATTCTGGTATAAATAGCTTTCAGCTTTCTAACCTCTGCATTTCATGAAGGCATTCTGGGACAAGGGCGAAATAGGTGTTGTGCAAACTGTTCCACAATGTGTGCGCAAGTCCTCTTGGCTACCCAACATTTATACACACCCTTCTTCCCATACTTAAACTTCCAACAACCACATATTCCCACTTAACACAATGCAAATATACTTTGTACAAATAAAAACATCCTTACCATCTTTCCAAAAGAGGACACCCAAAATCCTCCCAGTCACAGCATTCATCTCCGGGTGATGCTCTTTCTTACTCTAGTTCAGTCACAATTCTCTTTTGAGAACCTGTGACGTGTGGACTAAATAAATTCACCACTACTAACACACTCTATATAAAATAGGAGAAAAAAGAGGGAAAAGCAAGCAGGAAAGAATCTGAATCACCCAAACTGTTAAGCTGCCATACTAGCCTGGATCACCTACCAGGATTTTTATAGGAAAGAAAAATACGTTTTATTCATATTACTCTTGCCTTAAGTCTCTGTATTTTCAGCTTAACCTGTCATCTAACTTGTACAGTCACTCAAGAGTAGCAATCACTAAATCAGCCTTGATAAGAGGAAGTACGTTTTGATGAGCCCATACATAATCTCCATTATTGCCATCATTGGTAATTTGTACTTGAGCCTATTAAATATTCATTAGAGTGGCTGGAGAAAGGGACTGATTATATCCAAAGAGCAGATCAATTTGTCCACCTGATTATTTAGAGCTTTCTCTAGTGTGGGGTGGAGTGGAGAGTTAGATGATCATTTACATGGAACACAAATCTCCTCACATGCTGAATCTAGGCTGAGAGCTTCATATGTATAGCTTAACCAAATCTTCTTGTCATCAATTCTCCCAATGGGTTTTCTGTCCAGTCCCTGACCATTCATCTAAAGGGTAGTGCCATAAATCACTATTGATTTTAACCTTTGGCCACCTATCCTTCCAGGCAAAGCAGATAACCCATATTGCTGCCTAAAGCTCTTCCCACCAGGAGTGGAATTGTTTTTCCTGACCACTTCTGGGTTTAGCTCTAATTCTTTTTTGTTTCTTTTGGTGCATTTATAAATTTATTATTATTTTTTTTCTGCTTAACAGTGTTTTCTTTTAAAATTTTCTTTTCTATTCTTTTTCAGTTTTATTGAGATATAATTGACATACAGCCCTGTATGAGTTTAAGGTGTACAGTATAATAACTTGACTTACATATATGGTGAAATGATTACCACAATAAATTTAGTTAACATCCATAATCTTATTTAGATACAAAAAAAAGAGAGTGTGAGAAATTTTTCTTCCTTGTGACAAGAACTTTCAGGATTCACTCTCTTAGCAACATTCAAACATATCACACAGCAATGCTAACTATAGTCATCATGTTGTACATTTACATCCCTAGTACTTTTTTTTTTTTTTTTTTTTTTTTTTTGGCTGCGTCGGGTCTTTGTTGCTGTGCACGGGCTTTCTCTAGTTGTGGTGAGCGGGGGCTACCCTTTGTTGCGGTGCACAGGCTTCTCCTTGCGGTGGCTTCTCTTGTTGGGGAGCACGGGCTCTAGGCACACGGGCTTCAGTAGTTGTGGCTCGTGGGCTCTAGAGCGCAGGCTCAGTAGTTGTGGTGCACAGCCTTAGTTGCTCCATGGCATGTAGGATCTTCCTGGACCAGGGCTTAAACCCGTGTCCCCTGCGTTGGCAGGTGGATTCTTAACCACTGCGTCACCAGGGAAGTCCCTACATCCCTAGTACTTTTATCTTACAACTGAAGTTTTGTACCTTTTGACCACCTTTATCCAATCCCTCCCATTCCCACCCCCACTTAGAGTTCTAATTCTGTGGCAGTCTGCTTCTTGCCAGTACCAGCACATACTCCAAAAACTACTTAGATCAGGTTTGAATTTTTCTTCCTCAGTTAACTGACAATCCTGGACTTCCATGAGGCCATATGTGTGGGTTCAGGGAGAGGAGCCAGTGTATAGCATAAGTGCAATGGAAGAGTGAGCCACCTGTTCACACAACTTACCTGTCCTTTAAGGACATGCTTCAGACCAAACTCACCTGCTGCTTCCACTTAATGATGGAGTGCTCTGGTCATGCCCAGCTTTTCACTGTGATGGATTAGATAAGAAAACACCCAGTTGGTGATGAGTAACCAGGCTAATTAATCATTTAATGTCCTGTGGTCAGGTGTTTAATCTTTATCAGGACCCAATAACAAATTAAGGGATATATATGAAAAGGAGAGTAGTTATTTGCTTAAGAGAGAATGACTTTGTGATAAAATCCAAAGGAGCTTTGATATGATTCTCTTATTTAGGCCTGCCACAGGTTTCTACACAGCACTCCAAATTAGTCACAGATATGTCAATTGCCATTTTATTTTCTGTATATTAAGGACCAGGTGCTTGCATTGAAGCCCAGAGCAGCTGACATCCTTCTCTTACTCTAGGTTTATTCAATGTCAGTGGTTTTATAGGTTACTCAGGAAAGGTCAGAGATGTACACCCAACTATGGCACATATTACCTACAAAATGCAAACCATGCCACCGAGTGCTGTGCCTTTTTCTCAAAGTAGAATTGCAAGGTGCGTGATTGTATATTTCTTTTTGGAAAGAATATCCTCATGTGACTCAAACAACTGGAATCTCAGGGACTTCCCTGGTGGTCCAGTGGTAAAGAATCTGCCTTCCAATGCAGAGAACGTGGGTTTGATCCCTGGTCAGGGAACTAAGATCCCACATGCCGCAGAGCAACTAAGCCTGTGTGCCACAACTATTGAGCTCATGTGCCTCAACGAAATATCCCGCACGCCTTAACGAAGAACCCGAGTACTGCCTCTAAGACCTGACACAGCCAAAAAATAATAATAATAATTAATAAATATTTTAAAACAAACAAAACAACTGGAATCTCAGAAACTTTATTAAGGTGGCAGGACCATGCACTTTTATGGGACTTATCTTCCATCCTTTGGCACACATGACATCTGCTTACCAAGATAGTGAAGGTGTACTGCTGTCCACATTAGTGAAAGCAAGGTGCTTCTAGTGTTCTCAGCTTATTAAGACAGAAAAAAATGCATTTATCAAATCATTAGCTGCATACAACATGTGGTATTTTGTTGATTTGACTCAGTAAAGAGATCAAAGGTGCAACTATATACTCTTCCTGATTAAGCTATGATGCCAGAACCTATTTGTCTTCTGCACAGGCAAATGTCAAATTCAATGGAGATAAGATGAGGACTAGTACTCTTGTACTGGTTGTTTGTTTCAAGTCTTTAAAACCCTTTCAAGCACTAATTTCAACGATTCTCCCTGAAATTCAGTAGTGCTTTAGGTTTGCTGTTTTGATTGGGAAGGATGTTCTACTTAACCTTTTCTTTTTCTTTTTTTTTTTTTTTTTTTTTTTTTTGGCTGCTTGGGAGTTCTTAGTTCCCCAACCAGGGATTGAATCCAGGCCACGGCTATCGAAGCACCTAGTCCTAACCACTGGACCACCAGGGAGTCCCCTACTTGATCTTTTCTATTGTAATAGCCTACTTGGATTGGGAACCAATACTAGAATTCTACCAACTGCTGAGTATACTATTCCAATTATGTACTCTGGAATAGTGGAAGTAAACATAGGGTGGGTTTGTAAATGTCAGGACCCACTGTAAGATGGACCTGAGCCCAACCGCGTTTATGACATGACCTGTATAAGTCAAACTCAACTGAGTGACCATAGTTAAGTTCTGGGTTCCCAGGGATTCATGGCAGCTCAGAGATACATGTCCAAAAATCCATGAAGAATATTTCTCTTTCCCCAGTGTACAGTTACCTCAGTAAGTGGCACAGGGTCTTTTGGAAAAATCCAAGAGCTTTTGTGAGGTTTTAATATACACTAAATTTTCTGGAAAGCAAGAATCATGTCAATGAAGCTATTACTATATTGTTTTGCTCAGAACTTCACCAATACTTGTTTCATTATTTTGGAAAAATTATATCACCAACTACAGGACTGCCTGTGAACTTTTATCTTCAAAACAATACATCTGTATCAGTCTACATTTAGAGCTGTTGTACTCAAGGCAATTCCACATACAGATGTAGACATATGACTACTTTGCTGCTGTGTCTTCTAGTAGAGTTGTGCTTAAGCATTCATACATTGAAATAATAATATTTTCCTTTTATTTGTTTATGTTACAGTTAGAATATTATATTGATTTAAGAAAATAATATATATAAGTAGGTTAAATTAAATATGAATTTCATTTGAGAACAAAGGGGATATTACAAAAAAATTATCATAAAGAGGGGGCATGAGGTCAAACAGAGCTGAGAATCACTGCTTCATATATACCAAGGAATTTCTGTTATCTCAACTTAACTCAGCATAGAATACCATTAAATCAAAGCCAACAATTAGAACTATTCTCAGCTGCTTGAGTTAGCTCACTGAATCCAGAAGCTCTCCTGGATACATGCCAAGTGATAAATTCAGCCCAATCTAAAATTATGTTCCTGCCTTCTGATCTAACATCCTTAGAATTCATTACCACACATATTCACTGTCCAGGGTTTGGACAATATAAATGAACATTTAGAAGCAGCCAGTCTGCCTGACAGTTTTTGACTCCTTGTACCCTCCACGCCTACCCCACACCTGCTTAAGATCTATTGCAGCAGATACGATATCTGCTAAGGCCTTGCCTTCAATAAACACTTTCAAAGTCATCACAGGTAGTAATAAGTGTTTTATAGCTGGTGCTTGGACTAGCAATGCCCCATTTTTTTCTCATTATGTTTTTTTGATACTGTTTCATAGAAAGTATGTCTTCTTGTATTTTATGGAAGAGGCCAAAAATGGAAATTTTCTTCTGAATAATGCTAGATAATTTCAGAATTATGTTTTGCCCCCAACCCCCATTGGATTGTCAGTTAACAAATATTTATGGGGAATCTACTATGTGCTAGACATTAGGTAGGTAGGCATCAGGGCTATAAGACTGGCATTGTCCCTGCTCCCATGACATGTGGTTTATTGTTTTTTCTTTTTTTTTTTTGGCTGCACCTGCACAGCGTGCAGGATCTTAGTTCCCTGACCAGAGACCGACCCCATGCCCACTGCAGTGGAAGAGCAGAGTCTTAACCACTGGACCACCAGGGAAGTCCCTCCCATGACATGTTAAAGATACTGTTCACTTCCTAAGTTCTGAAGAACTTTTTCATGGTCCACATTTAGTTTTCATCTCTTTCCTCATTTCTTCATGAGGTGAAATCTTTCCAGAACTTATATTTGTTTTTGTCAAGAACAGTGACAGTTGAATGGATACTTTTACCTAATTCTGGATTATGCCTAAGTGTCTGCTAGTTTAATCCAAAGAGCATATATCTACTGAATGCAAAATATTATACTAGGAGGTGTGGCTAATAATAACAGCTAGCACTTACTGAATGCTTAATAAGTGCCAATTACTTTTAGGTACTTTGCATGTATAACTTGTTCAGTCCTCAACCACTCTATGAAGTTTTGCTATTATTACTCCATTTTACAGATGAAGAAACTGAGGCATTAAGTGGAGTAGAAGCTTGCTCAAAGTCACACACCAGTAATTAAATTTAGGAGGTTCACATCCAGGACCAATTCTCTTCACTATTTCCTTGTGATAAATAGGACACTAAGTTGAAAAATATGACTTGCTTTAAATAACTTGCCAACAAGTGGAAGCTTTGAAAATTACTATAACTTATTATTAGTTAAAAAAGAGAGTCAATCAAGATTCTTGAAGTTTTTTAGAACAACTAGCTCAGGTAACTTTTCTATTGATTTTCTTTCGCTTTCACTTTTTTTTTCCCTCTAGTGATTCACTTCACCATTCATGAAATTGTACTATCTATGTTGACTCTTTGATGTTATGGTTTATCTTCTTTGCTAAAAGGAAGAATTCCTTGAAGGTAGGAACCATGTGTTATCTTTTAATCCTCAGCACAAAATATATAATGGAAGATGGCTAAATATCAGGACTAAATAAATTTCTGTATTCAAAATAAGTAGCAGTAATTATTCATACTTAGTATTTACAAATACATTTCACCTAAGGGCACAACAGTGTTTTAACACCTTTGATTAAATAAGTTTCAAAAATATTCTCATAGGAGAGTTGAACACTATTATCCTGTATCACAGTCAAGGGCTTAATTGTCAAAAGGTCAAGTGCCTTACCACAAGTTACAGAGGAAAAAACAGCATCTAAGTGTTTCTCTTCTTATTACAAAAAAGATTTCCCCCAACTTAAATGAATGCACATAAAAATACAAAAAAAAAAGCTTAACAAAGATACTTTATCAAAACCAAGCAATATTTAACCACAAAACATTAACTTACATTAACTTTATATGAGTAAGTTTTTTTGAAAAGCAACTATAAAGATCGTGTTCTGAAACTCCTTTCCATGCTATTTTTGTTTTCTACACATTATTTTAATAATAAGGGCTATATCCTCCCATGAGATCTACAGGGCGGATATGAGATAAGCCACAGATGAGTTAACTTGTTTTGGCTTAAATAAGGAAATGTGGTTGCTCCAGATGCTTCCATGCTCCAAGCACACCAGGATCTAGTAGGCAATAGAAACTGGGCTAAGACTCAAATAAGAGGGGTGGTTTTAGTCAATAACAAAGCCTCCTCCTTCAGTGTTTCCATAAGCAAAAAAAAATTTTTTTAAGAAAAATGTTATTACAACATAGTTATAGAAAAATTCTTGGTAAACAAACTCCAGCAAAAGATGATCCTGGCGTCTCAAATGTCTAACTGTAGAAACAATTATTTTACTCTTATATCTGTTCTGATGACTGTTTTCCCTGCCTCTATTCGTGGCTTCACTATCCTTTGAAGTGACAAAGCTAGAAACCTCAAATTTCTTCTCCACAGCTCCTTCTCCCTCACCCTTACATGTCAAAGGTTTTCCAAGTCCTACCCATTTTACCTTCTAAGTAGATTTATCTCTTCTTCTCTCTTGTGGACTATGTGACAGTCTCCTAGATGGTTTTCCTGCCTCCAGTCTCTCCTCTTCCTAGTTGTTTTTCCTCACTAATCTGATATTTATTTACCTAAGAACTACCGATGGCTCACCCTTGCCTACAGATCAGAATACAACCTCCTTAGTATAATATTCATGCCCTCCCCATCTTTATCATCACCTTATTTTCTTCTACTTCCCTGAAACCCTGTACTCTAACAAATGTCTTCTTGCCATTCCCCAGATATCTGTAATGTCTCAAGCTCGTCCACACACATGTCATTCCCTTAGCCTACAAAGTCTTTCCTCTGTACTCATCACATGGCCGACTCGTAGACTTTCGTCAAATCTCAGCATAAATGTGACTTCCCTGTGAAGGATTTCTTGGCTCTCCCATATAGTTATTGAACCACTCTCATTTCAAACTCTTGTTCCTCACTGAGTAGTCTTTTGATGCCCTACATTTTCCAGCTCCCTTCTAATGAGGTAGGTCCATGTGACTTCTTCTGGTCAAACAGCCATGAGTGGAAGGGAGTTGTGCCACTTCTGGTCTAAAACACCTAAGAGCTGGTACCTGACCTTCTAATGCTCTCTTCTGTTGGTAACGATGGAGGTCTTGTGATAAGATGGCAGAACCACAAGATGGAAATGGCCTAAACATACCACGTATTGGGGGAGGGGGATTTTGCTCTGGAAAATCCTTTGAACCTGCATTAGAGTTCATATAAGAAAGAAGTAAATTTTTGTTGGTTAAGTCACTGAGCTTTAGAGTTTATTCATGACCTCACATATCCTATTTCAACATTCTGTGTCTCTATTTAGTCTTTTATTATGCTGAAAACAATAACGTGTTCATTATTTTCCTCTTATAGTATGAACCCTCAAGGTCAGACATTATGCTTTGTTTTGCATCTAATACAGTCATTATGACCAAAACTGAACTTGTTGAAAATTGAACTCAGCATATTCAAACTTTACCCCCAAATGTATTCTTCTTCCAGCATTTCCTTAAATGACATCACCATTAACCCAGTCACTCAATCTAGCATCTAGAGATTTCTTTCCTATTGTCTTCGTAATCTTCTAAACTCAAGAAATAAACCCAGGAGGTACTTTTTCTACCTCATATGTATGTCTTGAGATTGCCATGTTTCTCCATCTCCTTATCCATCATTATCTATCTCCTATTGGGATGGTAGCCACCAACTTTCTAAATGGCTCTCTTCCATTTGTGATTCATTTTTCAAATTTGCAAATATTATCATGTTACTTCCATGCTTAAGATAACTTCCAGTTATTTAATATTCCATTCAATGACTTCCAGTTACTTTTGTATTTCTTATGTCATATCCCATCTTACTTTATTGTAATTATTTATTCAAATTTTTTTTTTTTTTTTTTTTTTTTTTTGTGGTACGCGGGCCTCTCACTGTTGTGGCCTCTCCCGTTGCGGAGCACAGGCTCTGGACGTGCAGGCTCAACAGCCATGGCTCACGGGCCCAGCCGCTCCGCAGCATGTGGGATCTTCCCGGACCGGGGCACAAACCCGTGTCCCCTGCATCGGCAGGCGGACTCTCAACCACTGCGCCACCAGGGAAGCCCTATTTATTCAAATTTTTATCTTCCTCTTTTGGGTGTTCTGAGACCCAGTTTCCAACATAGTGGTGAGGGGGGTAAATTCCCCACACCAACAAACAATTCTTGGACACCAGAAGACTGTGTCCAAGAATTCAACTCAATTCTGTCACTATCTATCAGGAGATAGCATCAGATTCCACAGGTTAAGGGTTCAGTCCTATAAGATTACCACCCCCTTGTACACACACACACACACACACACACACACACACACCACACACTTCAGACACCAGTCACAAACCCAGGCTGTTACCTGTGGTTCTGACCAAGCAGCTAGATTGGAGGTTCCAGTGATCCCTCCATGGACTTCAGACTCCAGTCCCAAATCTAGGTGTTACCTGTACTTCTGACCAACTGGCTATAAAGTAGAGGTTCCCAAGACCACCTCCTAGGTTTGATTAATTTTGTTAGAGTGGCTCACAGAACTCAGAGAAACATTTTACTTACTAGATCACCAGTTTATCATAGAAGGATATAACTAAGAAACAGCCAGGTAGGAGAGATGCATAATACAGGTATGGGGAAAGAGTGTGGAGTTTATATGCCCTCTCCCTGAGTGCCACTCTCCCAGCATCTCCATGTGTTCATCAACTGGGAAGCTCCCTGAACCCCTTCCTTTTGAGTTTTATTGGCAGCTTCATTACATAGGCATGATTGATGAAATCATTGACTATTGATGATTAAACTCCATCTCCATTCCCTCACCCCTGCTGGGGGTGGTGGGAGGGCAGAAGGTGGGACTTAAAGTTCTAACCCTCCAATCATAGGACTGGCTCCACTGACAACCAGTGGAGTCTCCATCCTGGTATCAATATTCAAAACAAAATCAAAACAAAAACCTTGGTCTTTAACTTCAGATGATCTGGAATATAAAAGATACATCGCTTATGAATGTAATCAGGCACACATGTGAACTTATTCTTTGTGTGTCACTGACCCTGCCTGTGTAAGAAGGACTCTTTCCTTGGCTGTACTGCCTCAGCAGGGGGAAACATTCTATTTTCTGTAGCTCCAGTGCTACTGTGTAATTATATATCTCAGATGAAGGGATAAGATTGATCAGGACGGCAGCCTGATAACAATGATTCTTTCATGCACTCAACAGACACTGATATGATGTTTTTATAGTGAGCTGTCTTAAGACAGAAGTTCCAGAAAAAGAAACTGGCTTGCAGCCAGGCACCTTCTCATTGTGTCTCCACATGGAAGAGAGAAACAGGGAGCCAGAGAGAGAGAAATATGGAGAGAAAAGGGTGGAAGCACTTGCTCTCCAGTGTCTCTTCCTATAAGGGCACTAATCCCATCAGACCAGGGCCCCACCAGCATGACCAGATCTAACCCTAATCATCTCCTAAAAGCCACAGTGCCAAGTAACCATCACACTGGGAATTAAAGCTTCAACATATAAAATTTGTGTGTGGGTGGCGGGGGAGAGCACAAACATTCAGCCCATAACAATAATTTTTTTTTTTTTTTTGCGGTACGCAGGCCTCTCACTGTTGTGGCCTCTCCCATTGTGGAGCACAGGCTCCGGACGCGCAGGCTCAGCGGCCATGGCTCATGGGCCCAGCTGCTCCGCGGCATGTGGGATCTTCCCGGACCGGGGCACGAACCCGCGTCCCCTGCATCGGCAGGCAGACTCTCAACCACTGCGCCACCAGGGAAGCTCCATAACAATAATTTAATGGTTTTTTGCCTTGAAACACTTTGGCTATTGGGAGTTACCATGGTGCCAACTTCCAAAGTATGTTACTTTCTTTCTTTCCTTTTTTTTTTTTTTTACATTTTGCTGTTTTTTATTTCCCAAACTTTAGCAGTTTGATTTGACCTTCATTTTGTGACATAGTGAGAAGAGTTCTTTAGAAGTGCTTATTTTCTTCTTCTACTTAGGAAGCCATGTGGAATATTTTCACTTATTTGCCTTATGCAGTGATTGTATTGCTACTCCTGCTTTATAGCCTGAAGTACTTTCATTGCTAAGACCTCAGTTATGTCACAGAGGTCCTTTGTATTCAGACTGTCCTTTCCACAACTCATTCCAGAATAAGTGACCAATGCTTCCATTAGCACAAATGTTCAGATGCTATTAAAAACAAAACAAGGGTGCCTTATGCCTAAGAAGTTCTACTGATGTGCATGTAAAACTGGACATCTAAAAGACCATCCAGCTCTTTGAAAGAAAATGTCATTCTTGTATTCAGTGAATACTCTGATGCCAAATTACTTCCTGGAATGACTTTTCCATGAAATCAGTTTGAGTCAGTATTAATTCTTGCTTTGGAAAAGCATATGCTTTGTGGTTAACAAATGGGTATAGTGAACACACACCGAAGAACAAAAGTGAAAGGTTAGTGGAAAACTATTATTACTTCAGTCAAATATGATTGGATAAAGCATTGAAAGCTCTATACCTAAAATTGTGGCATGCTAACACTTAAAAGCAAGTTAAGGACTTCAATTCTGTATAATTTACTGGGCAGCTAAAAAAATGTGATGTGTGGGGAGAGGATTGTTCAGCTTTGCAGTCACTAGGTTTACCTGAATATTAGACAGGTGACCCTGTCTCTGGACTTGGATGAAAATGGACCCTTTCCTCTTCATGTGGAACTAACACCGAATAAGCCTTGTCACTACAGCATATTTATGAAGTCCTTGAGTGGTTTAACATTAAAGTTTAACTTTTAAACTTTAATAATTCAGGTTGCAGCCATGGAAAAAATAACCTAGCTGCATAACTTAGGGCAAATTGAAGTTTTCTTTCCCTCAGTTGATGTTATCTATAAGTCATTTCTTTTTGTCATAGAATTCAAATTAAGACTATAATGTGTATATTTGTGTAACTATATTTGTCCTAAACACTATTATTTGTAGGTTATTTCTATTATGTCTATAAATTCTTTTTAAATTTTAAAAATTGGAAAGAACTTTATTTATGAGCAAAGCATTCATTCAGAAATAAATGTCACCATTACTGACATAATTATCAAGTCTGGGTGAATGTTAATTTGAAAATATAATACAGCATGAACTGATGTGATTGACAGGCCATTTCTTTGATAAGTCAATATGGTTTGAGGGGCAGTATTACATAATAGTGAAGACAAAGACTCTGCAGCCAGACTGCTCATGTTTGAATCTCAGCTCTGCCACTTACTAGCTGTGAGATCTTAAGTAAGTAACTGAACCTCCCTGTGCTTTTGTGTGCTCACCTATAAGATAGAATGATAGTAAAACTACGTACCTCATAGGGTTATTATAAAGATTAAATGAGTCAATATATACTGAGCACTTAAAATGTCACTGCAACCTAGAAAACTCCAAATTAGCACTTATTATAGTATATACAATGGTTAGGGGCATCGGCTCTCGTGCCAGACATCCTGAGTTTAAATCCAGGCTCCACCGGCAGCTGAATAACCTTGGACAAGTCACCTATTATTGCAGTGCCTTACTTTTTTCATTTGAAAATGGGGATAACAGGTATGAGGACTAATTGAAGTAACAGAGGCAAAATGCTTAGAAAAGTGCTTGAGACATAGTAAATATCAGCTATGGATATTATTAACACAGTAGGGAGACTAAGTTATATTTATGTCTCCTAAATATCAAGTGAAATATGATATCAAATGAAAAATGTTATATCTTGTGTCTCCAGCTTGGAGAATAACTTAAGGTCACATAATTTTAGTAGTAATATGACACCAAACATCTATCCTGCTTTATTTTGAGAATGTTTTTCATTTTCTGGGTCCCCATGTCATGGTGAGTCCAGAAATCCAAGGGTTGTTATTCAGTCTAAAGGGGCCAGTTCTGATGACTGTTCTCTGCTATGGAAAGGCCATTGCTGCTCCTGTAGTACACCCTCAGGGTACCAGGTTAGAGAGGTTGTGGTGCCAGCCAACCCTTTCCAAACTGATCAAAACACAGGGTCCTCTTTCTCACCTCCATCCATGGACAGACTCCATGATCCAAGCAAAACAATCACAATAATAAACATTATATTTCCTAAGGTCCTATTAATTACATTTTAAATAACATTATAATAAAGAACTGTATAATGACAAACATCATTACAAAACCCCCAAATCTTTGGAAATTAAACACATACTTGTAAATAACCTATGGGACAAAGTAGAAATTACAACAGAAATTAGAAAATATTTTGAGCTGAATAATAATAATAATGACATGGCACATCGAAACTCATAGGATGTAGCTAAGGTGGTGTTTAGAGGGAAATTTATGTCCTTAAACATATATATTAGGGGGGAAATGGCTGAAATCAATTACCTAAGATTTTATATCAAAAAGTGGAACAGAATATCAAACTCAAAGTTGAAGGAAGAAAATAATAAAACAGAAATAAATGACATTATAAACAAATAATAGAGAAAAACTACAAAGCCAAAAGCTGGTAATTTGTAACAATTAATTAAACTGATAGATCCTAGTAAGTAAAAAAAGAGAGAAAATACCAATCTCAGGAATGAATAAAGTTCCTGCAATCATTAAAAAGAGAATAAGAGGTTATTATGAATAACTCGATGCCAATAAATTTGAAATTTAGATGAAATCAACAAGTTCCTTAAAAAACACAAGTCGCCAAAACTGACTATAAAAGAAACAGAAAAGTTAAACAGTTCTATATTTATTTTAGATATTGAGTATGCTATTAAAATGTCTTCTCCTATCCTACCCACCCCCTCCACCCCCTAAAAATATCAGGTCCAAATGGCTTCAATGGTAAATTATTCCAAACATGTAAAGATGAAATAACACTTAGAACAATCCCTCCAGAGAATAGAAAAAGAGAAATACTTCCCAACTTGTTTTCTAAATCCAGTATGCTCTAGATAAGAAATCCTGATGAGGATGTTAAAGGAAAAAAAAAAAAAAAGAACAATAACATAGATGAAAAAATTCTAAATATAGTATTAGAAACTAAATTCAGTGATAGATAAAAAGATAATAGCCCAACCAAATTGAGTTTATACCATGAATGCAAGGTTGGTTTAGTATTTAATAATTAATGCAATGCAGCACACTAACAAAATAATATCATATGATGTGCAAAATAGAAAAGTCATGTGAGCATTTCAAAAGATGCAGAAAAATCATGACCAATTCCAACATTTCATAATTCAAAAAAACACTTTTGTGTTTTTTTTTTGCGGTACGCGGACCTCTCACTGTTGTGGCCTCTCCTGCTGCGGAGCACAGGCTCCGGCTGCGCAGGCTCAGCGGCCATGGCTCACGGGCCCAGCCGCTCCGCAGCATGTGGGATTTTCGCGGACCGGGGCACGAACATGTATCCCCTGCATCAGCAGGCAGACTCTCAACCACTGCGCCACCAGGGAAGCCCTAAAAAAAACCACTTTTAACAAACTAAGAGTATAAAGCAAATTCCTTAATCTGATAAAAGGTAAACATAGAAAATGTACAACAAACATACTTAATGGTGAAATGTTGAAAAGAGTTCCTCTGAGATCAAGAACAAGATAACAATATCTACTATCACCACTTCTATTTATCATTTAACAAGAAGTCCTGAACAATGCAGGCTGAGAAAAAAAGAACTGAAAGCTATTTAAAAGGAAAAAGAACTCCAAAAAACAAAACTGTTTTTGTGCACAAATGACCTTATTGTGTAGATGGGAAATCTAAAAGAAATTTCAAAGTATTAGAAATAATAAGTGAATTTAGCACGGTTTTTGGATTGCTAGATACAAGGCCAATATAAAGCTATCAATTGTATTTTTATATTCAAGTAACAAACAATAGGATAAAAAAAGAAAATACTTAGCAAAACATTTAATTTAAAAATGTACAAGATTCTACACAGAAGACTATCAAAAATTACCAAGATAATCTAAAGAAGGACTAATTAGAGGGACATATATTAAGGGATGGAAGACTCAATAATGTATAGGTGTTACTTCTTCCCAAATTAATATATAGATTGAATGCAATCACAAGCAAAATTCTAGGTAGTTTTGTTGAAAATTGACAAGCAATTTTTAAATTGTTTGGAAAAGTAAAGGACAAGAATAATCAAATAATGGTCTTGAAGGAAAAAAAAAATGGGGACTTCTCTTGGCAGTCCAGTGGTTAAGACTCCATGCTTCCACTGCAGGGGTCACAGGTTAGATCCCTGGTCAGGGAATTAAGATCCCAAATGCCACAAGGCCAAAAAAAAAAAAAAAAAATGTGCTGGAGAACCTACACTTCTGGTTATCAAGACACTACAGAGCTACAGTAAAACAGATTACAGAAACCTGAATCAGATTATTGGGCACTTGATTAGTGATAAAGGCCATAGTGCAGAGTAATGTGGGAAAGAATAGTCTTTCCATTATTAGTGTTTAAGCAATAGGGCAGCCATATGAAAAATATATATCTTGACCTCTATATCATACCATATGCAAAAATCAATTCCAGGAGCATTAAAGATTTAAATGTGAAAGATAAAACAAAATTTCCAGATCATAACATAGGAAGATATGTTAATAACTTTAAAGATTTTTAAATTATTTTTTTTAATTTCATGGTTAGAGATTTTTTTAAATGAGTGTACAAACAACAATTTTTTTTTTTTTTTTTTTTGCCACACTGTGTTGCTTGAGGGATCTTAGTTGCCTGACCAGGGACTGAACCTGGGCCACAGCAGTGAAAGCACCAAGTCCTAACCACTGAACTGCTAGGGAATTCCCGAAACAACACTAATCCTAAACTTCAAAATTAGGTTACATTAAAATGAAGAATTTCTTTCATCAAAGGGCAGCATTAAATGAAATAGTATAGTGGGGGAGTGGCCAAGATGGTGGAATAAGAAGACCTTGAGCCCACCTCCCCACAAGGGCATACCACAGTTACACCTATTTGCAGAGTAGCTATTGATGAGGAAGACCTGAAGACTGGCAGAAAAGATCTTATACAACTAAAGATATAAAGAAGGAACCACAATAAGACTGGTAGGAGGGGTGGAGACACAGTATAGTCAAAACACATACCCCTGAGTGGGTAACCCACAAACGGGAGGATAATTACAGTGCAGAGGTTCTCCCCAAGAAGTGAGGGTTCTGAGCCCCACATTGGGCTTTCCCAGCCTGGGGGTCCTGCACCAGGAAGACTAGCCCACAGAACATTTGGCTTTGAAAGCACTTAATTTCAGGAGAGCCAGAGGGCTGTGGGAAATAGAGACTCCACTCTTAAAGGGTGCACAGAGGGCTTCCCTGGTGGCGCAGTGGTTAAGAATCTGCCTGCTAATGCAGGGGACATGGGTTCGAGCCCTGGTCTGGGAAGATCCCACATGCTGCGGAGCAACCAAGCCCGTGTGCCACAACTACTGAGCCTGCGCTCTAGAGTCCACGACCCACAACGACTGAAGCCCACTCTCCTAGAGCCCGTGCTCTGCAACAAGGGAAGCCACTACAGTGAGTAGCCCCCGCTCGCCGCAGCTAGAGAAAGCTTGAGCAGAGCAACAAAGACCCAATGTAGCCAAAAAAAAAAAAAAAGGGTGCACACAAAAATCTCAGACTCTGAGACTCAGGGCAGAAGCAGTAATTTGAAAAGATTCTCAATCAGACCCACGTGTTGATCCTGAAGAGCAACCTGGAGAGGCAGGAGGCAACTGGAGCTCACCCTAGGGACATAAACACTGGCAGCAGCCATTTTTAGGATCTCATTCTGTTACAAAGACACTGGTACCGGCAAGCACCATTTTGGAATCCTCTCTCTGGTTTCTTAGTGCTGGGGCTGGCATGCCCCCCCGACCAGCCTGTTGGCACCAGCACCAGCAGGCCTAAAGCCAAGCAGCTGGCTGGGCAGGAACACAGCCCCACCCACCAGCAGGCCTGCTTCCTTAGGACCACCCTGACCCTGCAGCAGTCCCAGGACCCAGTCCTGTCCAACAGAGGGCCCAGGACCCAGCCCTGCCCACCAGTGCACCAGAACTAGCCCTGGGACACTCAGGGCCCTGCAGCCAGCCTTTGGGAACTGGCCCCACCAAGCAGCAGGCTGAGACCAACTCTGGGACACCCAGGGCCCTGCAGGCAGAAATCCCAGGACCTGGCTTTACCCAATAGTGGGCTGGCACCAGCTCCAAGACACCTTGGGCCTCTCAGCTGGTTGCCCCAGTATCTGGCCCCACTTAGCAGTGAGCTGACACCAGCTTTGGGGCACCCTGGACCCTGCAGCCAGCTGTAAGAGAAACTAGCCTCACCCACCTGCAAGCTGATGCTAGATCTAGGAACCTCAGCCCCTCAACCATCCATGCTGAGACCTGCCCCGATTACCAGCAGCTGACAGTCTCCACATAAGGCAGAGCCTGACAACCAAACAAACCAGGGGCCAGTCACATCTACCATACCACCCACAGTAGTCTGCCCCCTACAACAGAAGGGTCCATGCAGCCCACACAGGGGCACCCCTAGAGCATATACCTCTGGTGACCAGAGGGGAGTATGCTGCTGGGAAGCACAAGATGTTTTCTACAAAAGGTCACTTCGTCAAGATCAGGAAACATAACCAATCTACTAAACACATAGAAATAAAAACAGTGAATTAGGCAAAATGAGGTGACAGAGGAGTATGTTCCAAACAAGGAACAAGATAAAATCCCAGAATAACTAAGTGAAATGAAGATAAGCAATCTACCTGATAAAGAGTTCAAGATAATGATCACAAAGATGCTCAAAGAACCAAAGAACTCAGGAGAAGAATGGATGAATAAAGTGAGAAGTTAGAAGTTTTTAACAAAGAGTTAGAAAATATAAGGAAGAACCAAACAGAGCTGAAGGATACAATAATTGAAATAAGAAATACAGTAGAAGGAATCAACAGTAGATTAGATGATACAGAGGAATGGATCAGCAAACTGTAAGATAGAGTAGTGGAAATCACTGAAGCTGAAGAGAAAAAAGAAAAAAAAATTTTGTTAATGAGGATAATTTAAGAGACCCCAGAGACAACATCAAACATACCAACATTTGCATTAAAGGGGTCCCAGAAGGAAAAGAGAGAGAAAGGTGTGGAGAGCATATTTGAAGACATGATAACTGAAAACTTCCCTAACCTGGGAAAGGAAACAGATATTCAGGTCCAGGAAGCACAGAGTCCTAAACAGGATCAACCCAAAGGGGACCACACTAGGACGTTATGTCCAAAAAATTGGACATAATATGTATACATGGCAAAAATTAAAGATAAAGAGAGAATATTAAAAGCAGCAAGGGAAAAGCAACAAGTTATGTACAAGGGAACTCCCATAAGGCTATGAGCTGACTTTTCACCCAAAACTCTGTAGGCCAGAAGGGAGTGGCATGATATAAAGGAATGAAATGGAAAAATCTATGACCAGAAATACTCTACCCATCAAGGCTTTCATTTAGATTTGAAGGAGTGATCAAAAGTTTTACAGATAAGCAAAAGCTAAAAGAGTTCAGCACCATGAAGCCAGCTTTACAAGAAATGTTAAAGGGAATTCTCTAGTCAGAAAAGAAAAGCCCACAACTAGAAATATGAAAAGTATGAAAAGAAAATTCTCATTGGTAAAGGCAAATATACAATAAAGGTAGTAAACCAACAATGTACAAGGTTAATAGATTAAAAGATAAAGATAGTAAAATCATCTATATCCACAAGAAGTAGGTAAGGGATACATTAAAATAAAAGGATGTAGAACATGATGTCACAAACAAACATGGGGAGGGGAGTAAAAATGCACGGTTGTTAAAATGCATTAAACTTAAGAGATCAGCAACTAAAAATAATCATGTATGTATATGTACATAGGTCAGTATATATATACTTCTTGGTAACCACAAAACAAAAATCTATACTAGATACACAAAGAAAGAGAAATGAATCTAAACATAACACTAAAGATAGTCATCCAATCACAAGGGAAGAGAGCAAAAGAAGAAGAAAGGAACAACAAAGAACTACAAAACAACCCCAAAATAATTAACAAAATGGCAATAAGCACATACTTATCAATATTTTAAATGAAAAGGACTAAATGCTCCAATCAAATACAGAGTGGCTGAATGGATACAAACACAAGACCCATTATATATGCTGCCTATAAGAGACTCACTGTAGATCTAAAGACACACACAGACTGAAAGTAAGAGTATGGAAAAAGGCATTCCATGCAAATGGAAATAAAAAGAAAGCTGGGGTAGCAATACTTACATAAGACAAGAGAGACTTTAAAACAAAGAGTGTAACAAGAGACAAAGAAAGACATTACAAAACAATAAAGAGATCAATCCAAGAAGATATAATAATTGTAAGTACATATGCACCCATCATAAGAGCATCTAAATACAATATAATTAATATATAATTAATAATATAATTAACCCTGCTGTATGTTATAATAAAAGTTGTTAAGAGAAAAATCCTGAGTTCTCATCGCAAAGAAAACATGTTTTTTTTCTATTTTTTTCATTTTGTATCTATATGAGATGATGGATGTTGACTCAACTTACTGTGGTCATCATTTCATAATGTGTGTAAGTCAAATCATTATGCTGTACACCTTCAACTTATACAAGTGCTCTATATCATTTTTATCTTAATAAAACTGGAAGAAAAAATAGTATAGTATCTGTGATTTTGCTTCAAAATAATTAAGTGGTGATGGTAGTGGGGTTGGGGAGAAATGAGGAAATATAGCTGAAATAAGATCGGTCTTAAATCAAAAAATCTTTTTTGAAGCTGGGGTTTCACTGCATAATTCTCTCCACTTTTATTTATATTTGTATTTTTGATAATAAAAGTTTAAAAAGGAGAGACACTATTAACAAACCAGAGTGAAGGAAGATATTTGCAACACATAGAACCAGAAAAGGGGCCTATATTCAAATGTATAAAGAATACCTACATATCAATAGGAAGAAGACAGTCAACTCAACAGAAAAATGAGCAAAAAAAGAAAAAATGTACAAAAAAGAATACCCAAATGGCTAATAAATATATGAAAAAGGTGTTGGTCTAATCAGTAATCAAGGAATTAGAAATTAAAGTCACAGTTCAATACTACACACCCAATGATACAAGTAAGTCATCATTTGTTCAAATACATATACAAACCAGAATGAGAGGCTCTCAAGCTCTGCACCAATACCATAATAATGTTAGCCTAGAATAGATTAAAAAGACTGACAATACCAAGTGTTCCTGAGGATATGGTGCAACTACAACCCTCACACACAGTTGGTGGGAGGGAGTATTGGCACAACTAGTTTGGAAAACGGTTTGGTGATATCTACTAAATTTGAATATATGCCTAATCCTATGACCCAGGAATTCCATTTCTAGGTATGTATTCACACAAGTGTGTGTATATGTGTGTGTATTTCCAAAGGACAAAAATTTTGATAGTAACATAGTAACATTATTCATAATAGCCCCAAATTGAAAATGACTGAAATGTCCACCAATTATAGAATGAACAAATTACAGTTTATTTATACAATATAATACCACACAACAAAGAAAAATAGTGAACTATTGCTACATACATGATGGATTCATATCAAGAACACAATATTTTTTAATTTTATTATTATATATTTTTTTGCGGTACGTGGGCCTCTCACCGCTGTGGCCTCTCCCGCTGCGGAGCACAGGCTCTGGACGTGCAGGCCCAGCGGCCATGGCTCATGGGCCCAGCTGCTCCGCGGCACGCGGGATCCTCCCGGACTGGGGCACAAACCCGCGTCCCCTGCATCGGCAGGCGGACTCCCAACCACTGCGTCACCAGGGAAGCCCCAAGAACACAATATTGATCAAAGAAGCCACCCACACACAAAACACATACTGTGTGATTTAATTTAAATAGCATTCGAAAACAAGCAAAACTAATCTATGGTGACAGAAGTAAGGATAGAAGCTACATTTGGGGAGGAGGGAGGGATACTGATTGTCAGGGGACATGATGGAGCTTTTAGGTTAGGGCAATATTCTATTTCTGGACCTGGGTAGTGATTACACAAGTGTGTGCACTTCGTGATATGAACTATTGAACTATACCCTGGAATCTGTGTGTTTTTTGTATGTAAACTGTACTTCAATAAAAGATGTCTATTAAAATAAAAGAATGATTAGGACCAGGAGAGGGAGTTCTGATAAAAGAAAAGTCATTTTAGTGTAGTATAATTATGGATGAAGTTTTTAAAATCTTGCTTTAATTTGGTTGTTACAATAAACAAAATTTGGGTGGAAGGACAAAGTAATTTAGTATTTGTTCAAATGCATATATAAACTAGAGATGGAGGCCTTTGAGCTCTTTATGAGGACCATAACAAATTCAACGAGAAAAAAATATAAAGCTGGTATTATCATACCCCAAAGAGAGTTTCGCTCAAAGAGCTGTGAACTTCTAATTCTGAACAATAAAATTTCTAGGCACATCCTCCAAAAAATTGTTGCAGTATATATCTAAGTAATTGAATGAGGTAATGAACTATAATGCGATTAAATGTTGGGAGAAAACTACCAATAATAACTTTGGTTTTGAAAGAATTACCCTTTCTAACAGTATTTAACCATTATTGGTCAACAACTTATTAAAGACATTCTGAGTTCCCACAATAAACCCATTTCATCTGTGTATAAAAGATTATTTATCCCTCTGTTCTCTACAGTAGGATGCATTCCACATCTGGTTAGCAGAATAACACAATTTTTGAGATATGAAGTTTTCTGTTCCTTTGATGGGAAGATTTTGGGTGGGGGAGGGGTTCGACTTTGCTCCTAACTTTTGGAAATATCTTTTTCATAAATTAGTTTATTTTATTTATTTATTTTTGGCTGCGTTGGTCTTCGTTGCTGCGTGCGGGTTTTCTCTAGTTGTGGCGAGCGGGGCTACTCTTCATTGTGGTGCGTGGGCTGCTCATTGCAGTGGCTTCTCTTGTTGTGGAGCATGGGCTCTAAGCGCACAGGCTTCAGTAGTTGTGGCACACGGGCTCAGTAGTTGTGGCTTGCGGTCTCTAGAGCGCAGGCTCAGTAGTTGTGGCGCACGGGCTTAGTTGCTCCGCAGCATGTGGGATCTTCCCGGACCAGGGCTCGAGCCCGTGCCCCCTGCATTGGCAGGAGGATTCTCAACCACTGTGCCACCAGGGAAGCCCCGGAAATATTTCTTTTTAAAATTGTCTTTATAATAAGAAAATTCTAGTTTAAATCTTATGTATTATGTGTCCTTTTTTTTTTTTCTCTCTTCCTTTTAAAACTAGTATCACAATGTAAAGATGGCTTAAACTGGGTATGGGGGGCTAGATGGGAAGGATGGGCTTTACCTCATATAAGAGGAATCCTGTCTTCACCTGAGCCTGGCCACAATGATATATTATCTTGTTATGCTTGGACTTGTAACAAGGACCCAAGCAGGATGTATAAACCTAACACCAAGAATCATTGGTAGTTAGCGTAACTTTGAAGAGGGATATTGTAATTCTCTTCTAGTATCATATTAATTTTCACCTAATTAAAAATTCCCACTTGATAACCTCAAAACCTTGGAAGTTTGGGAAAGCTCTTCCTCTTCCCTCTTCTCTACAATGACCTTTACACACAGAAAAGAAAACAACACTAGACAGGGAGCCACAAAGTGCAGTCTCCCGTTTTGACTTTGCTGTAACTTATTCTCTTTGATCCTGCTTCCTCAACTCTACACAATCAATATTCTTTGCTTCAGAGTTATTACATTTTTTTTTTTTTTTTTGCGGTACGCGGGCCTCTCACTGTTGTGGCCTCTCCCATTCCGAAGCACAGTCTCCGGACGTGCAGGCTCAGCGGCCATGGCTCACAGGCCCAGCCGCTCTGCGGCATGTGGGATCTTCCCGGACCGGGGCACGAACCCGTGTCCCCTGCATCGGCAGGCGGGCTCTCAACCACTGCGCCACCAGGGAAGCCCAGAGTTATTACATTTTGAAAAGTATAAAACAGAATGTAAATATAGACTAACATGATTACATAATTAGTTGTAACTGTTACCTTCAAGTTGCATGCTAAATATAAAAGATAAAGCTTATAGTATAGTGGTGTTTAGGCTTGGGAAGAATATAGGGAAACGAGGTCAAAAAGACTAAGGAATGGAAAAATAAACACATTGGTAATTATAAAAGGATAAAAAAGGGCCAAGTGGCAATCTGAAAAGGTCAATACACCATTTAAAATTATTTTTCTAATTATATGACATAGTCTCAGTCTTGATGTAGTGGGCATCTGGTGTTTTTTTTTCTGCCTTGCAACCTGCCCCCTTCTAGCAACAGCATGTTTCCTTGGAGAACTGCTTTTCCTAAACTCCATGGTTTTCTGGTGGGCTGCTTAATCACATTACTCTATTCCCCTCACTAGGGATGGGTATGCTCAGGAATTTGCAGTGACCCAAGTCAGGGTAATCAGGATCCTTCCTTGAAATTGAGTATACAGGTCCTGATGGGGAAAGCTCTTTTCTCTGAAATTCTAAGTGGAATTAAAAAAATTTTTTTGGAGGTCTTTTGTATGTACAATAAACGACTACATTCCCTCATCCTACCTTTCTTTCAGCATAGAGGCACTGGTGATTGGGCACTAAGATCATCTTTTGAGGGATCTGAACCCATTTCACCCACACCTTCACGTTTTTCTTCTAAACACCACATTTGTTCACCAAATAATGGAGCTTCCAGCAGCTAAGAACATGTATTAAGGGCTCCGGAATTTTTTTGAAAAAAACAGGGCAACTTGAAGTAAAGAAAATCTCACACACTCTCACTTAAAAAAAACACACTCAAGTCTATTTAGTCAACAGTGGCATCTCCAGGTAAATACTTAATTTGTTATCATCAGAGATCTAATTAGTGTTTGAGTTTCCCAAGTTGTCTTAAAAAGTTTGTTTTAAACATTAGTTTGTTTGAATCAGGATTCAGACAATGGAGCAAAATTTTTTATCATCAAGCATACTGGTTACATTCTTACCTCGCTTCAAAATAGATATCTCCTTGTCACACTCTCATGATGAGCAATACAATTCAGAAATCAATTCAAAGTCTCTTTATGTGCTTTACAAATACCAGATGACGTTCTGGTAATGAAACAGTGGGGTAGGTAAGCATAAGTAAGAGCTTGTAGTTAACCCTTGGACATTAGAACCTAAAAGGGAGCAGTGACAAAGAAACATTTATGTTGATTCGCAGCCTTTGGGGTCTCCTTACCCAACTATTGACCTGGTGGAAAACGAAAGGAGACCCACTGTTTGGTTTGCCAATACCTAATAAAATACTGAAAATTTATCGGGCAAATGTATTAATATATGCATTTAAATATAGTTATTAAAGTATCTGTAGCTTTATTTACAGCTAACATCTTATCTTTGTCCTGTATGCCCTCGTTTGTTCCCAAGAACAATCAAGGACTGAGAGAGAATAGCATCCCCTCTAGGTATAAATGAATAAATTTATTTTGCTTCCACTCACACGTGAAAGGATTAAAACATTGTTACCTACAGCTCCATAACTTTCCCAAAGAGTAGATGTCAGGGGGCGAGGAGTTAGAGACTCTGAGTCATGCATGATCTCTACCCATCTCATCAAATAAACTACCAATATAAGTGATCCTTGTATTTGCTAACCAAGCTCACCATTTGACACGTCCCCTAATCTGCTCCCCTCCCCCAAACCATTATCCTTAAGGTCCTCCTAGAGTTAACACTGACCCCAACCACAGTAACCTAACATTTATTTATTTCATTATTTCACGTCCTCACCATCCCTCTCTTAACGGGACTACTGGGTCCAAAACTAGGTATTCTCCACCCCCGCCTTCCGCCCCCAATGTATTTATTATTCTCACTTTACTGTTACGAGCTTGAATATTAAAATAGAAAACAAAAAGAAAAAGAAAAAAACTGCCTCAGGAGCATCCCCAACGTACACCCACTTTGCCTGGGGACTCCAAAGGTTTAAAAAACGCCGCCTCGGGTCATCCACTTTTACGGCACCCTCCCTTCGCGTCTTAGCTTGTCGTTATCAGCACTGGTTAAGTGCCCAGGTTCTGATCTCGGACTAAACCTCATGATGTTCTGGCTCAGGTTCTGTGAACTGAGTCATCCTGGCACGGAGAATATTCCGTGACTCAGCAGGCCCGAAAAGGAGGATGTCAGATCCAGATAATTTCGAGTCTTTTAAAGGCAAGCTGGGGAACATAAACAACACAGTGGAAGAATTTCGCAGTGGGTCTGCGTACCCAGGGGAAAAATGTCATTCCATTCCCAGCCTTTTCACTTCCTTCCTTGCGCCTGTTAAACGACTGGTTATACTTTAATTCAGAGGCAGGAAATCGCTTCAGAAAACTCATTATGATGCTGCGACCAGGCCCTATATTCTCCGGGGACCACCATGTCAGCCCCCTGACACCCCGGGACCGCTCTTCGGAAAGAGCTGGAGCCGGCCCCGAGCGGCAGGGGGCATTCCCGGGGCGGCCGGCTGGGGCGAAGAGCCTGCGGGCAGCCCCCACCATCAGGTCCCTTTGGTCCCTGGCCCGGGGTGCGGCCGGCTGGACGCAAGGACTGACACCTGGCGGGGCAGGGATCCGCGCTCTTGCGGCCCAGAACGGCGTGGGGCCCAAAGGCCGACTCCGAGCGACCTCACCCCTCCGGCGTCGCCCCTTTAAGGCCCCCTCCGTTACCCCCTCCCCTAATCCCGAGTCTTCCGGGGACTCAGCGCCAGGCGACCGTGGCGTCCACCTCCCGGGTGGGAGCTGCCTCTCCGCTGCCTTTCTTTCCCTCCCGGCATGCACCGCCCCGCCGCCCCTCCCTCCCCACTCCTCCCGCTCCCCGCCTACCCCTCGCGCCCCTCAAGGCCCCTCCCCCGCCGATCGCGCGCCGCGGGCTCGAGCGCGAGATGTCACCGCCCCCGCCGCTGCCGCCGCCGCCGCCGCCGCCGCCGCCGCGAGTTGCCGGGGCGGACGCGCAGTCCACCGCGCGTGGAGAGCGGGGGAGCGGCTACGGGGGCCGCGGGAGCTACTGAGAGGACGCCGGGGTTGGGCTTTCTCCTCGGCCAGACCCCACCCCACCCTGCCGATCCCACCCCCTGCTCCTTCCTCCCCGGGGGCGCGCGCTCGGGTACGCGCTCGGAAGTCAGGGGTCGGTGGCGAGTGCCGGCTGTGTCCCGGGTGGGAGAGGGAGGCGCGGAGGCGGCGTGCGGGGAAGTGGTTAGCGAGCCGCGCAGTTCTCGCCAGGGGCGCCCTCCGGACCGCCTCTCCGCTGCGAGCCGCCGCCACTGCCCGTCCGGAGAGTCCGGCCACTGGGCCCCGAGGCTCAGCCTGCTGAGCGGCCTCCGAGGGACGCCGCTGCGCGAGAGGAGCGCGCCCGCGCTCTTGCCTTTGCCGTGGCCCAGCGCGCGGGCGGCGGGATGAGGGGTAGCAAACCGGCCGCGCCGGCGCTGCGGCCGCGGGGCGGCCTCTGGCGGGTGTTGGCTGTGCTGGCGGCCGCTGCGGCCGGCTGCGCCCGGGCAGCCATGGACGAGTGCACGGACGAGGGCGGGCGGTCGCAGCGCTGCATGCCCGAATTCGTCAACGCCGCCTTCAACGTGACCGTGGTGGCCACCAACACGTGCGGGACTCCGCCCGAGGAGTACTGTGTGCAGACCGGGGTGACCGGGGTCACCAAGTCCTGTCACCTGTGCGACGCCGGGCAGCCCCACCTGCAGCACGGGGCAGCCTTCCTGACGGACTACAACAACCAGGCCGACACCACCTGGTGGCAGAGCCAGACCATGCTGGCCGGGGTGCAGTACCCCACCTCCATCAACCTCACGCTGCATCTGGGTAAGCGGTGACAGCCCCATCCCGTACTACTGCTCACCCCCTCACCCAGCCTGCGGGGACCAAACAGCCGCGTGGTGGCTCTCTGCTCCCCAGCATGGGCCACACAAAAATTCCCTTCTCCAACTTCTAAACTAGATCTAGCACTTAACATCCCGCTAGCCAAGATGCTTCCCGCCAGCATCTCTCTCTGTTTGCTTTCCTAGTCTATCAATAACTTAGCCGGATTTTCGCCCCCTTGATTATTCGCCATTTCGGCTGTTTTGGTCCCTCGTTCCTGAAACGTTAATCAGAAACCCCCCTCCTCGCTTGTCCACCTTTAGCACTTTTACCTTGTTTTAAAAGTCTTTCTCTCCACGGTTGAGGGTGATTGCTGTTTGCTTTGCTGAATAAGCTAGAGAGGAAAGGGTCTAAGTTAAGGGGATTTGAGGGCAGCAAGTGACTTTACTACCGCTGTTGCCTATGTGTAATTAGAATAGAAGTTCACTTTTAAAGTTACTGTTCTTTAAAGTTGTTCAGCTTTAATTAAGGGCCACAGAGCGATTTCACTGATAATCCTGGTACAGACAAAACAAAAGGAAGTATCTGCACTCACTGTAATTGTTGGGTACAGTTTTGTCCCTGAGTAAAAAGGCTCTCCTCACTGTCTTTCCTTTTGCTTTGATTCAAAGCAAGTGTAGAAGCATGTGTAAGTGACCTTTTAGCAATCAGGAAAGGGTTGTATAGAAAACTTCATTACTGGGTGGTGGACGAGGATGGATATGTTTATCCCCGAGTATTAAAAACCATGTTTGATCTGGGTCAGTTTTTCTTCATCGTTGAAATATACAAACAAGCAGAATGATTCGTTATTGTGTTTAACAGAGTAACATGCGTGAGAAACTGGCATTGACGGGCAGAGCTTCAGTCCCGTTGCAGACCAGTAGCTGGTAGTAATGAACTTCCAGAGCGAACAGCGTGCCACGCCATTCTTCTATCAAAGCAGTATAATTCTGTAAGGCTAGTAACATTATTTGGGGAATCTTTGAAAGGAACGTTTGGTAGGCACATGGTTCTTTTGGTCGTGGTTTTTGTATTTTTCTTTCCACTGCTCTCTGTTACATTAAATTTTATGAAAGCATCAAGATTCTAGAGAAAGTACTTTGAAAAGTGGAGTTAAATTGCTGTGTGTGGAGCAAGTTTTAGAAAAACAGTATTTAGCAGCTTTGTAGTAAATATCATTTTATTTGTAGACAAGTCATTAGGAAGATGAAACTTTTCAAAAATAAGTTCATAAACTGGAACTCTAAGGCACCTGTTTTTCAGAGATGGAAGAAATAAACTGAGTTCAGTTTTTCAAAGGTATTGGAAACATGGAACTAAGCAGTATCTTGGAACAGGTGCCTTTCTAAAGATTCTGCAAGAGACCTAGGGCCTCCTAAGACTTTGTGGGGATGCTCTTTATCACTTTTCTCCTAAGTGTTGTATTTTCAAACTTGCCCAAGATTAGTTTTGAAATTTGTATCCAATTATTTAAAAAAATTTTTTGTCTTTTTAAAGCTTCTGTGTTGAATTTTGAATGCCTACAACGTCTTATTTATTTTATGTATTTAGAAATATTAAAAATTTCAAAGCAAAAGCACAGCCTTGATGTCTCAAATGCCTGAGATTCAACTGAAAATTTCTGAATAAGAATCTCTTATTTAGGTAAAGATAGGGCTGTCAATCTGGACCTTCTGAATTTTCTGCTGTGAGCACTATGTAGCAAAAGGTTATTTCAGGTGATGGTAGAGGAAGGTAGATTACTCAGTGATTACTTCTTATTACAAAGATAATGTGTTAGGTAAGATAGTATCCGTCAAGTTAGGTTGCTACTACTGGGAGGCCGATATATGAGCTTTGGGTCCTAGTGATTAAAAAGCTTGAAAGACTTTTTACTCTGAAAACGTTATATATGCTTGAACTTGTTTTGCTGAAAAATTCTTCAGTTTTTGGTAACATTCTTGCTAAATGAAGTTCATAAAACTATAGATTTAAAACGTCTAAGTAAATAAAAGTTATTTAAAATAGTTTTCATACAAATACTGTAAGAACATTTACTTGAAGATTTTTAGATAGACAATTTCTAAAACACTTGACTAGAAGTTATTGTACTTGTTGCATCAGAAATGCTGTCCTGGGGGAAACGGTGTGTGGAGAAGATGGGGAAGGGGAGGGAGATTTGTGTGTAGTGGCGTTGATGTCTCAATCTCTTTCTCTCCCCCCTCTCTTTTTTCATGACAAGGATATATGTATTCATGAATGTTATGATCTATAACTTAATGACAGATAGGCAGGGCTTTATGTATTATTGTGTGTTTTGATATTCAGCATATTCACTCCCTAACTCCAGTTACTCCATGGGCTCTAGCTAACTAATTATTTCCCATGAATTCAAGGACCATGACTGTTTGTGCATCTATTAAATCTCCCATCCAGTTCAAATTTCACATACCCTTAAACAAGTGATGCATATTGTGCTTTGCCCTTACAGAGCATGTGAAACTCGAAGGGAGCAGTGTGAAAGAACTAGGTCTAGCCACCACTTTTGTAGCCTTCCTTTTGATGTTGAACTTTAAGCACAGTAAACTTTAAAATAAGCAAAGTCAGATCGCAGTTAAGTAGTCACAAGAAATATACATATTTTGCCAGTGATCCTAAGACTTTTTTTAGTGTAAAAGTAAAACATGACATAGTGAATTAAAACAGTATAACGACTAGTGAGTCTCTTCATCTCCATTTGCTAAGTTGCCCTAGAGTCTGTCGCTCACAATTTTTTATGTAACCTTCCAGAAACATTTCATGCATACACATGTATGTATAAAATTACACGATCATTTTAACTGGTACCTTTTTTGGGGGGTGAGGCATATTTTAAGATGGCAAGTACAAATTAGGTGATTGTACCATTATCATCACTTGTACAAAAGCCAGGAAAATCAGCATTGTTTCTGTAAGCAGCCATGTCTTAAGCACCATTTACAGTTATCCGGGGTACAGGGTGCAATGTATGCTTAGATATAATGAGTTAAAGTTGCTATGGGCATCAGAACTGCATTTTCTGCCTATTGTGGAGAGAAATCTCAGCAAGACATCCTTTTCTAAAAAGAAGTCTTTCTTATTTTACCTTTCACTTCTGGATCTTCTCTCCTAACTCCTATATGAATTATTCAATTGCTTTTTAAAAGTTTGGCTTTTGTGTTTTGTAATAAGTTATAATAAGTTTTATCCTTATCAGCAGAGTAGTTGATAGTAAGATTGTATCTGAGGATTTGCCTTTTATTAAACAGCCCCTTTAATTAACTTGATAGTCACTGTAGATGAAAACTTGGCAGACTGGGTGTCCAGTCTGCCAGATTGGTGTCCAAGCTCCTTATAAGCTTTAAGAGCAGACAGTGATTAAATGACGCTTTTAAGCTGTATCTAAATATTGTTTTTGTGTGTCTAAATCATAATAATTGCTATATAAGGGTATTACATTTTATTCTGTTTGGTCCCCTTAGTGTGTATTTAACATGAAACAAACAGCAAATTTTTTTCCCCGAGAATATCTTTGCGAGGTAGGTTCTGACTCTGTTAGAACTCTGGTGACTTCACTGTGGTATTTGTGCACCCTGAGGGGACACTATTTTAGTTTGTCTTACAAAGGCCTGATTTACATTTTGCAGGTTTCAACTTGAGGAGTTAAGGAGCTCTTCTTTAGTGGCCAGCAGTTGGTGAACACAGTTTTATAAAGTTGCTGTTGGCTGTTTTCCTGTTCTACAATTCACTGCTTTTTCCGTAAATACCTTTTTCATGTTTCTAAAGCATTCAGAAAAACAATTTACACATTAGGAGAAAATTTGGAGCTGTGAGCTCCCCTCCCCCCATTATTTTGTCATTGGCCACATTTGTGGGAGGGATAAAGTTTGACTATTTCAATTCTAAATCCTTTTAGGAAGTTGGACATGCCTTTTGCTATGCACTCCTTTCCCTGTGCATACATTCTCACGTTATTCTCCCAAATATTCTGCAAACATATTTTAAATACCTAATAAATACGTGGTGCAGTACCTGATAGAAAGGTATAGAAGATTGAAGGTCCATTCTTCAGAAGTTTATACTCTGTTAGATGGAATTTTCATACCCAGATGTAATGCCATTACAATAATAAATCAGGAGTTCTTTTATAATATTTTACAGTTTATAAAGCCTCCAGTTTATCACTGATTAGATTTTCATAACTCAGTGAGGGAAGGCAAAGATGAGGGTCCTGAAGTTGTGATTTGCCAAAAATTATGGTGGAGGTAGGTTTTTGACTCAGTCTAACATACTAGCTCCTGCAGTTCTTCGTTTCTCTAACAAATCTCTCAGAAGAATGACTAGTTTATTCCAGGGCAACTTTAAAATATCAATACAAGTTCATGTACATACTGATTCAGAGATACTAGACTCCCTTGGTTTTCCTCCTGTTCCCTCTGTTCCTTTTCATTTATGTTTCTTGATTCCTTTTTTTTTTTTCATGCTACTCACTCTCCCTGAATGAAGTCCTCTAAATCTCAAGGCTTCCATTACTATTTGCAAATCAATAGGTTCTAAATTTGTATCTTCAGGACAGCTTTTTCTCCATGTGGGACATGGTCAGTTTGATATGTCCAGAGGCCATGTCCAAAACTAAATTCATTCCTTACTGTCTTATCCAGTTCAAAGCTGTATCTTAATGAACAACACTACTTTATTCCTGAGGCTCTCAACCAATCTTTTGCCAAGAACCATGCTTCATAGGCTTTCATCAGTAAAGATTACTCTGTTTGGCCAGCAGATAGCATCCACTGCTGGATCTCTGGGCAGCTGTAACTCCACCACTTTCTTTCCCACCCATCCTTACTACAATCTGCCCAAGACTCCACTTTCACTTCCTGTATCCAGCCATATGTCTCTTGGATCCTTATCTTTATATCTGCTTTACTGTAACCCCCCATGGAACTTCACCTTGATTACTGCAACAACTTGCTAACGAATTGGTGATCTTTCTGCCTTCAGTTTTGCTCTTTCTATTCAGGCAGCCATCGCTTTGGACTGAGCAATAGTTCTAAAATGCAAATCTGATGATATCGTTTCCCAGCTAAAAATTCTGTAGTGATTCCTCAAGCCTTTAGGATAAAATCCAGATGCCTTGGCATGGTGTATAATGTACTTTAGGATCCGGACCTTTATAACCTCTAGGCTTATCTTTTGTCATTTCATGTGCTTGAAGGGCTGTTTCTTTGGTTTGACACTTCCAGGTGTCATCACCTTCAGGAATCCTTCTCCAGTTTCTTTCTCTCCCTGGCCTGGATTAGGTGTCCTACTCACACGACCCTGTAGGTATCTACCACAGCACTTATCACATGGTATTGTCTTGTTTCTTTACTTGTCTGTCTCCACTTCTAGACCATGAGGTCTTTGAAGGCAGGGTCAGGGACTTAGTCATCTTTTTAGTTTAGTTGAATATAACTAACATTAGTTAATTGCTTGCTATGCCTCAGCACCATACAGATTCCTGGGTGTATAATGATTCATTGGACATTGCCCTGAACTCATGGAACTTGTGGCTTAGATGTGGAGACCTAGGTCTCTAGCCTGGGGGTAGGCAAATTATAGCCCACAGACTAAATCCAGCCCGGGGCTGCCACCTATTTTTGTATGGGTGATGAGCTAAGAATGGTTTTTACATGTTTAATTGGTTGAAAAATCAAAAGAAGAAAAATATTTTCTGACATGTGAAAATTATATGAAATTCAAATTTTAGTATCCATAGTTTTATTGAAACACAGTCAAGTTCATTTATTAACATATTGTCTCTGGCTGATTTTGCACTACAAAGGCAGAGTTGAGTAATTGTAACAATAAGTCCTGGCCCACAAAGCCTAAAATGTTTACTCTCTGACCCTCTACAGGACAAGTTTGGTGACCTCTGCTCTAGACCGATACGTTCAATGTTATATAATAAGTTTTTAGGTAAAAGGTGCATACACAGGGCTTCCCTGGTGGCGCAGTGGTTGAGAGTCCGCCTGCCGATGCAGGGGACACGGGTTCGTGCCCCGGTCTGGGAGGATCCCACATGCCGCGGAGCAGCTGGGCCCGTGAGCCATGGCCGCTGAGCCTGCGCGTCCGGAGCCTGTGCTCCGCAACGGGAGAGGCCACAACAGTGAGAGGCCCGCGTACCGCAAAAAAAAAAAAAAAAAAAAAAATAGGTGCACACACACAAAGCATTCACGAGGCTGGAGGGTTTGCTTAACAGTGTGTCTGGCATAGTGTTCAGTAAATATATGAAGAGTGAGTAAATAAATGAATGCCTGAATTATAAGAAGTCCCAAAACACTGCACATTAATTTATATTCTTCTCAGTAACACTTTTGAACTTGAGTTTATTTTTATCAGTGCCATCTCTGCATTTTCTTGAGATTTATGCCACTGTGAATGTGGTACTTGGTTGTTTTATTTCTGTAGCTTTATAAAAAAGTACTAAGTTGGGTATGGAACTGATACAGAATTGAAAGATCTGTGACTGTCCTGTTTTGGTGTAAAAATTAGACTTTTATATGATTTGAAGTCAGCTGGATAAATTTTATGAGTAAACTACTTGCTCAGGTTTGAATCTCACATGTGAATATGTTTCTGAAATTTTAATGTTAATGTTGTGTGTTTTTTCTTTAGAAATGGACATAAATTTTATTTTAAAATATATATTCACATGTTTGTTGTTGAAATAGACTCTAAAAGGGTATTATTAAGCAGTTGTGGAGAAGGGTTGCAGTGAAATATCTTATTTGCTTATTGTGTGTGGCATCATTTTTAGTTTATTTAATTCATTATGGGTACACTCAGGAGACCGGCATACTGAGGTATGCCTTCTCTGCAGGATAGTGAAGAACCACATGAAAGTGGTTAGACAGATGAATAATAACCACTTATTTGCCTAGATTTAACAGGCAGCAGAACCAACAGATGCTTCTTTCCTTGTTGCTTGTTTCCAGCTGTACTTAATTGACAGCTCCACTGCTGGTCTGTTTGAGTTTTAGGGAAAAGTGTCAAAGTTTAGAGCAGAACTGTTTGTTTATTTTTACTGCCCAAAATTCCAGAGAGGATTTTTTAAAATAAGGGATTAATCTGTCCCTTATCTTAAATTGTCAAAGGATAAAATTTCAAGATGACTGTGTGCCGGTTCTATTACTTTGCCTGTTTCTTGCCCTGAGATTTGTAAGAGGGCCTTGCTAAGATTTGCAAGCATCTCCTTTCTTGTAAAATGATAAAGTTAGATGTTTGCTCATTTGGGCCTAAAACGGACAGCTTGCTAAATGGAGTTAGCAGAAAACTCATTTATAGAAATGTCACTGCGGTTTTAGAGTCTTGTGCCAGACTGTGGTGACACTAATTAAGTACATCTGCTTTTCTTTCCATGGGCTCTTCCAGGAGGCCAGCCTAAAATAACTGGGTCCAGTCAGCCTGGTGCCCTATGCAGCTACATATTCATGAAATAAAATAAAGCAGACTTATCTCTTTCTTAGACAATGGCACTCTCAGATCTTTTGTGGCAAGGCTGGGAGATGGAGGGGATTTACATTATTTCTTTTAAAACTTTAGGAGTTTTAGTCCCTCAGCTCCCTTCTTTTACTCTTTGTTTCCAGCTGCATGGCTGCTTCCTATTATATTGCAGTCAACATTGGATTTTTGCTGTATCCTCTTTTTTTGTGTTTTTTTTTTTTGTTATTTTATCTTCTTTTTGTTTTGAAAGTTTTTGGAAATAAGGATTCAGAATCAACCTCCTTCACATTTTTTTTTAATTTCTTGAAATAAAAAATACAAGTGGTATTGTATAGAGTTACTCTGTTGTATAGAGTTAGGGACTCAATGAATTTTGTTCATGATGATAAATCACATTGTATGTGAAGGTTTCTGCTAACCAGAGCGATTGCCCAAGGCAGTGACTACAGAGATGCCTGTCAGTGTTTTCAGAGACACAGCTAGTAATCAGTCTTTTTTTTTTTTCTCCTTTATAGTTCCCACTTTACGTTCTGTATCTTGACCTGCATGGAGGTTACAAAGGTGTATACGTATGTACAGATTCAGAGCTGTACATTTAATATTTGTGTACTTTGTTGTATCTAAATTCTTCAAATTAGAAAAAAAGAATTAAAAGTTTCAACCTATTAAAATACAAAAAATAAATAGGTGATTTTGTTAGTTTGGGGTACGATTTTGGTTTAAAATAGGAGAGCACAGAATCTAAGACATAATCATCTAAGTTCTATTTCTCGTACGGTCTTTCTACCCTACCAGCAGTTGCTGGCATCAATAGGCATGTTTTTTGAGTGAAATGTTTTTTGAGAAATGTTTTTTGACCGAAGGGACACAAAACAAGCCAACCAGCTGATTTTCATTGAGGTATCAGCTGATTTTACTTGAAGTACCTACAGAGTGCGTTCAGAAAAGCATTCAGGTGAGCTTCGTGGTAAGTCTCAGGAAGTGGAGTGTGGACAGGTGTGCAGGAAGAGCAAGTTCTCTTTGCTCTTCTCACGACTATCTTTAGCCAGGTGATGGATTTGGTTGGTGCTTGGTGGTTTGAAGTGATAAATGGTAAGTTTGTGTTTTGGGGGGCAAGTTCAGAGAGTTCTCTAAGAATGTCCCTTTGGCATGTGCTTTTGTTACAATTCTGGTTTTTATAAAAGTTCTTACTTAAACTCTACAGTGAAAACGAAATATTCCACATATTGCATAAAATGTATAATGTGAAGACCCCATCTTCCTTCCTTTGACATGTTCTAGACAGTGGCTTCTTCTCATTGAGCCGTTTAGAAATAATACATTTGGGGCTTCCTTGGTGGTGCAGTGGTTAAGAATCTGCCTGCCAGTGCAGGAGACACGGGTTCGATCCCTGGTCTGGGAAGATCCCACATACCACGGAGCAGCTAAGCCTGTGTACCACAACTGCTGAAGCCCATGCACCTAGAGCCTGTGCTCTGCAACAAGAGAAGCCACCACAATGAGAAGCCTGTGCACCACGACAAAGACCCAATGCAGCCAAAAATAAATAAATAAATTTTAAAAAAAAGAAATAAGTCTGAAGCTTGAACTGTGTTTTGTGGCTTTCTTAGAGAAGTGTATGAAATTTTGTGAAGTATTTCCAACTAAGTGAAAAGACCCACTCAAAATGAGGTGAGCCTATTTGATTGTGATTTTAATTAGTTAGTGGGCAAAGTTCTTTTGTAAATAAAATTCTTTGCTGAGAAAATTCTTCTCTTATGGGCATTGTAATATGGAATGTGTAGGTAATATTGTTGAAACTCTTTATCCTCAGGTGATTTGTAATGTGTTTTGAGGGGATAAGACAAAAACATTCATGTACAGAAAATCAGTGGGAGAATATAAGCACAATAAACATAATTCAGTTGAAACTTTTTAAAGTGCTGAGGGAATACCTGCAAAGCACTTTGAAGAGTGTCGATGGCAGTCAACCAGGAAAAGCTTCTTGGGTCTTGAAGAAGAGTGGTAGACATGAGTGGAGGACTTTCCAGGAAGGGTGATTTGTTTGAATAAATGTCTAAGTAACCAGATAATGGTGAAGGCATTGTTTGCTTTTCATGGAGTAGTAGAGACTTGGAGGATGGGTTCTGAGGAGATGCGGATCATGAAAACTGGGCAACAAAAGAAAGTAAATTTCCTTTCATTGAGCACCCCTTGGTTGCCTCCTTGAATCCTTAAAACAATCTTGAAAACTACTGTTACCCCTATGGATAGTAATATGACTGGTGACTGCTCTAAGGTAGAACAGGTTGAATTTAGGTTGGAATTCAGACCTGCTGTGGATAGATTATGCTCTTGCCACTCTGCCATGTTAGAACAAGCGTGGTAAGTGACGGAGAACTGTAGAGGACCTTTAATTAGGAAGTGAAATGAAAGTATACCAAACCAAAGGACTGAGTCTGGTTTCTCTGACAGATCTCTGCTTGAGCTCTGGATTTGGAGTGCCTCTTTTAAAAAGATCTTTCCACTTATTTGTGAAGAACAGAGGATTGTTAGCAATGGGAAAATACTAGGTTTGGGGTACTTATACTAGTTTTATATTTAGCTGTTAACGCTTCTAGGAATTTCTAAGGAATTTATTGAATTTCAGAATGAGATTCTGTGTTTTGTCAGTGTCTAATGATAGGAAAAGTGTACCACATACCCTGTTTCCTGAGGGGTGGTCAGGGGAATGCCACCTTATCTCCTTTCTGCCTTATCCATGACTCCTTTCTGGTTGTTGAGAATGGCTGAGTTAGTTCAGTTGCTTACTTTATCTGACATCCTTAAAGATAAGGCTGTCAGGGCCATCTCCAGGTTCTACTTCGTTTCCTCTGCTTCAAGTAAATTCTAACTCTTAGTTGGTGGCCTTTTTGTTGTTCAGGTTTGCTAACTGAAAGGTCTAACCACCTTTTATTGATTGATAAATAACTACTGTGGTCCCAGGAGATTTCTTTGTCACTGTTTCATCTTTCAGGCTCGGAAGTGACTTCCTTCACTTTGATTTCTGTATATGTTAGTTTGTAAATCTACAACTCTGTCTATCTATCTTATCTGTGTATCTATCATTCACTCTTTATCTCCTTAGTTTCCCCAGAGCATTCCTGAGCTAAGGTTCAATCAGGGGACTCCTAGATATCTTAAAATTTTAAAAAAGAAAAAATTTTTTTTGCTTCCTCTCTGAAGAAGGGGGTTACATTTCCCACTTAGGTTTTGTATTTTGGGTTTCTCCCCCACTGCATACTACCTCCACTTCTACAACTCAATATTAAGTATTACTGAATCACAATCCTGCTTTCTTTACAGACCTGCTTTGTCCACATTGCATTTCTGTGATACATGTGGTTACATCATCACATCCTAGTAACTGTTGATATTTAAATTCACATGCTCAATTTTATTTCTTATGGGAAGAATGGCACCCATTGCTACATTTGAGGCCGAGTATTGGGCTTAAAATGCCCCCACCCCTTTTGCCAGTTGGTAAAATACAGAAGCATAAGTATTTTCTAAGTAAGGGCTTTTCCATCAACTTTCTTCAAAGAGAATACAAGGATCTTAAGTATTTCCAAGAGAAGAGCTTCACAGTTTTTGAAAAGGGGGTCATGACCGCTTGATGAAAATGAGTTGAACAGCTTTTATTGAGCTTTCTGTTCATTGGCAGGGACTGGGAAATGATGTTTTCCTGCTCTGGCAGCACAAATCCTGATTAGAAACAGGAATGGTCTGCACACATGTTCTCAAAATCTGAGATCATCTTATTATCAGAAACTATTAAGAAATAAGTTATAGTAGCTTGGCAATGTAAAGTGATTAGATCTAGAAATGGATTTTGTTTTCTGACCCTATCCTGTACAACATTTAGACCTTTAGTTTTCTGGAATATTGGCATCTCTGGACTTCTGAATATGTGGCTAACTAGAATAATTTTGGAGTTGGAAGGAAACTTAGGAAAGTTTAAGCTGTAAAAAATATGTTTTAGGGATGGGTCCTGGTTTAATTTACTTAATCTCTTACCAAAGAAGTTAGGGTATAGTTGCCTTGGTTTAGCAGTTTATCTATGCTTCAGTGTTGCTGTTCCTCCTCTAGTGGTTCCTTCTCCTATGGACCTTATTCTGATAGGACTGGTGACTTGTCCTGTTGTTTTGGTGTCACTGAGTTTTTATTTTTTTTAATGAAAAAAATTTTTTTCATTAAAAAATTTTTTTAAATACATTTATTTATTTTTAGCTGCGTTGGGTTTTCGTTGCTGCATGCAGGCTTTCTCTAGTTGTGGTGAGCAAAGGCTACTCTTCGTTGCAGTGCGAGGGCTTCTCGTTGCGGTGGCTTCTCTTGTTGTGAAGCACGGGCTCTAGCCACGCGGGATTCAGTAGTTGTGGCATGAGGGCTCAGTTGTGGCTCGCGGGCTCTAGAGTGCAGGCTTAGTAGTTGCGGTGCACAGGCTTAGTTGCTCTGTGGCATGTGGGATCTTCCCAGACCAGGGCTCAAACCCGTGTCCCCTGCATTGGCAGACGGATTCTTAACCATTGTGCCACCAGGGAAGCGCTAAGTTTTTAGATTATTACTATTATTTAAACGCCAGATCGTGATCTGGTAGAGATGAGCATCCTGAAATTTTCATTGAAGTTGTGTTCTTTTTGGAGGTGGGAAGAAACATGAGGCTAAAGGTGAATATTGTGTGGGGAGAGACAGTTGGAAACCAAAGAGCAATTGTCTACTTTAATTGCTTTGGTCATGTGGTTACCCCTTCATGGTAAAGGGGTCATGTTCTGTGGGGTTGAGCATCTAGGATTAACTTTCAGAGTGTCTCTATGCATAGTTGTGAATTTATAGTAAGTATTTTAGATAAGTTCATGGGATAGAAAGTCTATCGAATACCAAATTCTTACAACTCTGTTACAGATTATGAAAGTTTGTGAGACCGTCTGTAATGCAGCTGTAATAAAATTTGTTTACTTTATCAGGATTGCTTTAGGGGCTCAAGCTGGTTTTTTTTTTACTACTGTTTTCAGCATTTTTGCTGCTTGGCAAGAAATAAGTTAGCATCAACTCCTGGTGCAATTGGAATCATTCAGTTTTGCGGCCATTCTGATAAAGCTTTGGTTTTATACTTATGCCCACTTTAAAGTTCTTATATCCTGGCACAAGGCATGGATGGTAAATCTAGGGTATCAGAAATCGACTGATTCTGGATATTAACATACTTTCCAGATGTTTGGAGAATGTAGGCTTGTTTTCTTTGCCTCTTTGTGTGTGTTCTTCTGTGTGTATCTATATCTGTGCTTCCCTGTGTTTTTATAGGAAAACCTCTTGGGGAAGGGAGAGTCTGCTTTTTGGACTGGGAAATAAAATAAGTATTAAATTTTTTTGGTGAAACCTTTGAGTTGGTAGTGCCATTGCTGTGAGAGAAAGGAGAGGCAGCTTTGTTCCCGTAACGGAGACTGTTAGGAAGGCTGGTGTTGGGGTGAGACTCTGTGGAAGTAACTAAAAAGACTTCTTCACATCTCCAGTGATTTTCAATTATGAAATGGGCCACGAATGCTCTGAATCAGCAGCCTTTTAACCATGCCTGACTAAATAGACCTTGTTTTTGAAATTCACAGCAGTGTCAAGATCCCTGCTGTCTTTTTGTCCATCCTGCTAACACACAGCTGTTTTTGTTCATAGATCATTTTGTGTTCAACTGCCTGGTTACTTCCTCAGGTCCCTTTTATGGTGAATAATGGACACCTGGGGGTTTGAACACCCAAGTGTGTGGTTATTCAAACAGGAAGTCTCGAGGAAGCACAGTAACCTTGTCAGAGGGACAAAAGGTGGAACGGGAAAGGGCATTGATGATTTTAGGCTTAAAACATCTGCAGGGAAACATCTGACAGTTTCTGAGATATGGACATTCTGCAGCTTACAAAAGGGATGGTTTATTTGGAACTTGTTTCATTTTTTTCAAACATTTGGAGTCTTAAGCGCTAATCCATGACATAGAAATGGAGGTGAAAAAAGAAGCAATGTGGCATCATTGGTATTAAAAACAGGAAGGAAGCTCTGTGGGTCTTGGAAAGAAGGTGCAACAACTCATCTTTACCAGAGGTAACAATGAGGCTGTACACAGGAGTAAGCAAATGGGTTGGATTTGACAGGGACTGCAGGAGCTGATGTGGTTGGATTGGATTAAAAGATGATTTTATACAGAGCCTATGATTATTGAGCACTGGAAGAATATGAGATAAAGAAGAATGTGAGTTGTACATAAAAAGCGTGTAGTCTAGTGGGAGAGCGAGCATGTGTACATCAACAAATATACTCTGAGACAAAATATAAAGTGCTGTAAAAGAAGGATAAAAATTCCATGTGACTGCAAAGAACTGATTGTAGCTGGTCAAGAGAAATGACTTCGCAGAACGTTTATCTGGTGACCTTTCAGATTTCTACCAACCTTGAGATTCTTTGATTATATGATGGAGGATTTGTTAGAACTAGTCACATAAATCCTGATTTTAGATTTAAAAATGAAAATTAAATCTGAAAGTTAGAGAAGGGTGTAGCACTGCGTTGACAGCAGTTCATATGATGATGCAAATGCTAAAGAAAAGAAGTCAGTTTTTGGCTTAATTAGTGGAAGCAGTGGTATTCAAAGGAGTACTAGATATGTTCACTGTGTGATTGGAACTCTGCCCTTAAGTTCCAGGCATAGTAAACATGTTCAGACAGCATGGGCGCTACATCTTCTTGATTCCTTACTTTGTTTATTTGGTTACCTTCTCATTGTCCTTCAGAACTCATGGCAAATTTCAGTTTCTCTGGGAAGATATTGATTTCTAATTCCTCCTACCCCTCCATAGCATTTGCTGTCATGTTGTTCAATGCCCATACATTCATTCATTCCTAAAAATCACTGACCATATTGCATGCCTATGATGTGAGAGGTGCTAGATTGTATTGTTTTGTTTCCCCCCTTAGACTGAATTCATTGAGGATAAGATGAATTTATTGATTTATTAATTCATTCACCTAACAAATATTTATTAGTGCCTGTTACGTAAAAGGCACTGCAGAGTGCTAGAGATAGGACAGACAGGAAGACCTAGAGCTTAACTTCTGGGTGAAAAGCATGCAGAACAGAGGACCTGCCCAAGGAGGGTTCCCTTGGCTTTCTTTTTTACGTTGGCTTATATATTCCTAGTGTATAGCATAATACCTTTCATTTAGTAGTAGGTGCTCAAAAGTTTGCTGAATGAATGAATTCCTATTTCTGTGAGGCTACAGCCACAGAATGCAGATGAGGGTGAGACATGGCAGTTTTGTTTAGATTTTCCCAAGATGGAGTTTGCCTGTTACATAGGGTTATTGAAATTGGACAGGTGGAGTGGGATGGCTAGTCCATGATGTAGCTTCCTCACCAGTGTTGTTAGGTAAAAACTAAGCCATAGTAGTAAAGAGCCCCAATGATAAAGTAGTTCAAGAAACATAGAGGTTTCTCTTTCATGTGGTAGTCCTGAGTGAGCAGCAAGGTAGCTCTGATCCACACAGACATTCTGGGGCCCAGGGTCCTTTCATCTTCATGATTTGCCATCCCTTAGGGTGCTGTCCTCATGTGTGTGGTTGGAGCTGAGTGATAGCTACCTCTGTGTTACAAATGGGAAGATGCTGCTGAGGAGTGTATGCCTAACTTTCAAGACTGAGACCCGACAGAGGTCCACATCATTGTATCATCTGCCACTGGAGAGCATTTAGTCACCTGGCCACTCATATATGCAGTGGAGGCTGGGAAATGTAGTCTGGCTGGGCAACCTTGTGCCCAGCCACAAATCTGTTACAGTGATGGAGGGTGGCGGGGAGGGGGACTGGTTTTGGCAGATGGCTCTGGCATGCCAACCCTCTACTATGGTATTGTGCCTGCCAGTTCCTGTGCTGGAGAATCCTCTCTTTCCTGAGTTTTGGTCTTCCTGAAGTACCTTCTTCAGAGGATCCCATTCTGTGGCTAGCTGTTTTAGGAAGTGGATCTAGAAAAACTAGCAAACATGCTCTCTGTAGACCTTCACACCCTAGGCCTTCAGGAGAAGAGCCTATGAAGAAAAGGGGTGCACGCTCGTCCTGCTCTTCTCAGTGTGCACCATTCACTCCATACCTTTGCACAATTCATTTTATTCTGAGACTACCAGGTTTCATTCCCATGGTCCCCTCCTGACACTGAGATCTCACTATGTTAGTGTTGGATACTTACACTGACCGGCTCTGTATCAGATTCATCTCGGAGGAGCACATCCTTGCAGAATCATTAAGTCTTGATTTACTTGACAGTAGTGATCATGTTTACCTTCAGCTGTGATGGATGAATCAAAGCTGTTTTAAAATCCAGATGTGTTTCGGAAACAGGAACTCCAGAAGTAGTAAAACAGTGCCTATTGTTTGTACCACTTACTGGTCACTTGAACATACAGTCTTGTTCTGGAATCTTTTTTAATGTGTATTTATCTTTTCCTTCAATATGAGTTGAGTTCATTGAGTGCAGGAGCTGTATTTTAACCATTAATTAGGTCAGAGACTTAACAGCCAGGTCCTCACTATCTCTGCAGTGAAATGTATTCATACTTTTATGAATTAAAGGCTGATTAAAGGCTATAAGGGCCTCACACTAGTTTAAGTCATGTTTTGTTGTCAGATATTATGAAAATCCTCTGCTGTTTAGAGATTTTTGGATATAGGATCACAGATAAAGGATTATGGACTGCATCACATTTGATTATATGTTATACCACTTTTACAGATAGTGAGAATAGAACTACTAAAGGCTATGTAAAAATTTGGCACATAATAGGCATTTGATAAATTGGTTATTATCTAAATTATTGAATAAAAGTCCATTTAATAGGAACTTCTATTTCATTGAAAGGGTGCATTTTAACAGCTGTATTTTAAGACGATTTGAGTGGATTATTAAATTATGGTAAGAGTATTTAGAATTCCAAATAGAGCATTAAATAAATGTTTCAAAGAAGTAGTTTATTGTTTTGTTTGTTTGATTGTTTTTTGTAGAAATGCAATTTCATCTCCAATGCCTCTGTTAGGAACCTGGCTGCATTAAAGCCATTTCATTCGAGATACTTTTTGAATTGGAAGTTAATTCTGATTTTCTTCTTGTTCTTAGAAGCATATGATTTCACTGATGTCTGTGTCCTTACTCTCTCCACACTTTATGCATCTCCCTCCCTATCTACCTACTTATCACAGCTTTTTTTTTCTTTCTGTCCAGTTGCTTTAAATCAGCAATAAATCAGTGTCTCTAGGAATCTTTAAAGAATCACTTATATTGAGAATGACTATATAAATGGTTATAAGTGATTGCTTTTGCCTCTAGGGTTCTCTCATCTTGGGTTTTGCTTTTTTTTTTTTTTTTTTTGCGGTACGCGGGCCTCTCACTGTTGTGGCCTCTCCCGTTGCAGAGCACAGGCTCCAGACGCGCAGGCTCAGCAGCCATGGCTCACGGGCTCAGCCGCTCCGCGGCACATGGGATCCTCCCAGACTGGGGCACGAACCCGTGTCCCCTGCATCGGCAGGCGGACCCTCAACCACTGCGCCACCAGGGAAGCCCGGGTTTTGCTTTCTAAAAGATTGTGGTCTCCTTGGATTGACATCATTTTCCTTTGGCTCATTGTCTTTATTTGCTCAGAGTCCTTTGCCATCACCCTTTGCCTAAATATATATCATGTTGTCCTCTGTGCTTTATCACCCCAGTTTCTTTTGGAAGGAAATTGCCTTCTCTAAAACTGCTTTTCCACGTTCTGGAAGTGTGAGACAGCAGCGCTGATTGTATCCCTCCTTGGTCACTCGAGCAGATCGTCTTGTTCTGGAGTCTTTTCAATGTGTACTTATTTTGTTTCTTCATATGAGCTCATTGAGGACAGGAGCTGTGGGTCAGCAACTTAGAGCCAGGTACCTGACTTGTGAAATCATAGGCATTTGAATATTCTTCGATTGTCTTCAATCACAAAACTCAGTTCTGAACTCGTGAGAAGCATAGGGCTAAATTCAGTAAATATGTCCAGACTTTTTGGAAAAGTGTTTGGAAGAGGTGTGTTTACTGATCTTTGGAGAAAGTCCACAGAGCTGTTTTCTCAAAATTTAAGACATCATCCGTGTTGTGGACAGTAAAAATAGAAGGCCTGTCTTTTTGTTCTGATGAACTTTCTTTTAAGAACCGAAGAATAGCTGGGACCAACCATAGTTTTGTTTCTTTTTGAGAAGCCTTGTGCTCCTTTGCAGGATCCACGATGCCAAGTTAAATACCTTTCTTTTTTTAGGAGAGCAGAGTTTCTCAGACTGAAACTTTTAAGAGTTTCTGTTTCACTAAGGATGGAGCACTTTAAAGTAGGTGTTTAAATTCCTTCCTCGTATCATTTGAAGGTTATTACAGTGTAATACTTCTTATAAATTCTTACTACTAATTGCCAGTGAATCCGGGGATTATTCCTCAAGGAGGAAGTCCTGTTGTCATCTAGGCTTGTGGTCCTCAAGTACTCCCCAATACCAAATTGAATCATCTGTGGAGTTTTTTTGTGTTTTATTTTGTTTTGAAATACATATGGTCAGCTGTGTATTACTGTGAGGTGTTGTTTTGCACTTACAGGTAAATGCAAGATAAAGTAGATAATTATGTTGTTTGTGCAGCAGATACTCTGTTTTAGTGGACAGACATCTGGAGTAGAAGTGAACACTTCTCTGTGAAGTACTTGAGTAGCTCTAGGAGCATTTCTGCCCACCCTCCCACCCTAGATATCCACTACCCTGGGTTTTATGTTTTATTCCCTTGCTTTTAAAAGAGAGTAGTTTATCATCTCTAGACAATGTATTGCTTGCTTTTGAGCTTTATAAAAATGGTTTATATAGTCATCAGTACCTTGCTTTATTCACTCAATACATTTCTAAGGTGTAGTTGTAATTCACTGATTTCCATTCCTGTGTAGTATTCTATTGTGATTATACTACAGATAATTTATGGATTATTCTGCTGATGGACTTTTTTTTGGTTGTTGTTATGATGAAAAGTATTCTGTGAACATTCTCACATGTGTCTCCTGTTGCTTATGTGGGAGTCACTCTAACTGGGTTGCTGGACCATAATGAGTGTCTTCATTTTTATGAGATAATGCAAATTGTTTTCCAGAGTGGTTGTGCCTGTTTAGATGCTCACCAGCAGTGTTAATAGACCGTTGATCCACATTTCGTATTGTTAGAATTCTTAAATTTTGCCCATTTGATGGTGTAAAATTATATCTCAGTCATTTTATTTATAAGGGCTAATATCTTTTCATGTATTTATTGGTCTTCCATATTTCCTCTCCTGTAAAATGTCTCTTTATGTTTTTTGCTCATTTATTAATTTGCCTGTTTATTGATTTGTAGAATTCTTCCTGTATTCTTGATACTAATCCTTCATCAATTATGTATTATCCATATCTTCTACCAGTGTGTGATTGTCTTCATATTCTCTATGATAGCTTTTGGACAGAATTTCTTCATTTTAATGTGTTAATTGATTTGTGTGTTGTCTTTATCTCCTAGGACAAGTCCCTTTCAAACATATTCTTCTATTTTAGAAATATCCTAGCTGTCCTTGGGCCTTTGTTCTTACACATAAATTTTAGAATGAGGTTGTCAGGTTCCTCAGTAACCTCTATTTAGATCTTGATTGAAATTGCATTGACTTTAGGCATCCATTTGGGTTGAATGGACATCTTGAAAATTTCAAGTCTTTCTATTCATGAGCATAGTATAATTTAGGCCTTTAATGAATTCCAGTAATGTTTTATAATTCTGTCCATGTGAACCTTGTCCTTTTTCTGTTATAATTATTTCTGGGTACATTTTTGTTGTTATTTTAACTTTTTTTTCTAAATTACATTTTCTATGTCTTTGTTGCTGGCATATAAAAATGTAACTGGTTTTTATATATTGATCTTATACCCCTTGCTTAATTCTCTTATTAATTCTAATTACTTGTCTTTAGACTCTTTTGGTTTTATATGTAGACAGTCATCATCTGTAAATAATAACAGTTTCGTTTCTTCCTACTGACCCTTAATTCTTTTATTTATTTTTTCTTTTCTTTGCTGTCTACAACAATATACAAAGTTCCTGTTTAAACATTCCCCTTAAGTAGTGTGATTTTTACAAAGCTTTGCTAATTTGATAGATGAGAAATGTTTTTATTTTAGGTTGCATTTCTTTTGTAATTGTTGAGGCTATTTTTTATTCTGTTGCATAATATTTATTTCTATAAGCTACCTCACTTCCTTTTTTTGTAAAGAGATACGGTATTAATACAAAATCTTTTTAGCTTAGCTTCTATTTTGGTATTTAACCACTTTAAGGAATGTTTTGGCTACAGGTTACAGTGAATTAAAATAGTTCAAATTTGGGAATTCCCTGGCATCCCAGTGGTTAGGACTCTGCGCTTTCACTGCTGAGGGCCCAGGTTCAATCCCTGGTCAGGGAGCTAAGAACCTGCAAGCCACGCAGTGCAGCCAAAAAAAAAAAAAAAAAATTAGCTCAAATTTAGTAATATACAGTTATTACTCACCTCTTCGGTAAAGTAGTCACCAAATTAGTTGTTATTCATACTGTTTGGCCTAAGTAGTATTTTGGATAATGAAAACATTGCTACTTATAAAATTCACTGAAGACTTGATTAAAACATTTGTTTCTCTAAGAAACAAAGCAAACTGTCTCAGTGGCACCTCCAGGAAGCACTGATAAAGGGACCTGGGTTTTAATATGTCTTCCTAACTGAATCACCCTTGACTTCAGAGTTTGATAAATTTCTCAAGCTCCTGAGATGTGTTAGGCCACTTGTCATGGTTTTGCTGTATCATTAACGTGGGTCATATACTTTAAGCTCTTTTCCCCTCTTTAAAACTGTCTTAATACACTTTGAAACCTTATTTATAATTGGAGAGGTGGATTGGATTTAGAGGTTTTGGAACAAAGAATGGTGAATCTATGGGAATCTGTAGAAAGATTGTCTTGTACAATGTAAAATGTGATAAATCTGAAGTTTTTTTAAGTTCTTGGGATAGATAAGCCTCATGGATTCAGCTGTAAACCCCAGAGAGGTGGTCCTCAGAGGAGAGTGTGGTACTGTCCCTTTAAGGGTATGTAGTAGACAGGAGGCAGAGGGGGTGAAGTGGGGAGGGGAGGCTGTCCCACGCAGCAAAGAAGTGCCCAAATCTTGCCCAACTTTGATTTCTCATGGGACATTTATGCTATTAAAAACCCAGTTATAAATATCTGAGCCTAGAATGTAACTTTGTCTTTATACATAAACACATTTTTTTTCCACATAACTTTATTACACATAATTTTCCATGAATACAGCCACCATGCAAATAAATAGTTTTTGAGCTTAGCAAGAGATTTCTCTGCCAAGAGTGCCTCTCATGGTGTTCACGTTGCCCATTCGGCACACGTGTAGATCACACTACGTTCTAGCACTCACAGAGTGATTCTGTGTGCTTATTTGTATATTTAGCCTCTTTTTTCTAAAATATCAAATGTCAAGAAAAGTGTTGATCTTCTTCAGTTGAAATTTTGGAATTTGCTTTTACAGCTTTTCCTGCACATGAATAGTTACCAACATGCCTATCCTGCCAACATGTTTTTTCTTTTGGAGTAATCAAATCATTAAGATTAAGTGAATATTTTACAAGGAAACATGCTGATAAAGTTGGCTGAGATATATCATTCTAACTCGTGTTCTCTACTTTGACAGTCTATAATTTGTCCTGACTTGTTATACCTATTCAGTTAAAGTGATATTTCTCTTTTTCTTAAAACACACAGGTTAATCTGGTGTGTTATTACTTTTGCTAACATCAATTTTTTTTTTTTTTTTTGCGGTACGCGGGCCTCTCACTGCTGTGTCCCCTCCCGCTTGCGGAGCACAGGCTCCAGACGCGCAGGCCCAGTGGCCACGGCCCACAGGCCCAGCCGCTCCGCGGCATGTGGGATCTTCCCGGACCGGGGCACGAACCCGCGTCCCCTGCATCGACAGGCGGACCTCCAACCACTGTGCCACCAGGGAAGCCCTGCTAACACCAATTTTTATTGCAGTGTCCACCTATACCTCTGCCCCTTCATTTTCTGTGTCTTGTACAGAATGCCATCCAGTCCTATTTTTAAAAATGCAAACTTGGGACTTCCCTGGCGGTCCCGTGGTTAAGAATCTGAGCTTCCACTGCAGGGGGCATGGGTTCGATCTCTGGTTGGGGAACTAAGATCCCGTATGCTGCAGGGTGGCATGGCCAAAAAATGAATAAATAAATAAATGAAAAATGCAAACTTACATGTTATAAGTTGATAAAAGTGTCTGATGGCTTTGTTATGCCTTCTAGTAGTTATCGAGCTTTTATCTATTGAAATGCATATGTGTCCTTTTAGTTTCTGCTTTACATTATAGGTAGGGCTACACACACACACACACGCACGCACACACACACACACACACCCAATCTTGGAAGTTACATGTTGTAGATTATATAACCTATGGATTTCATTTTGGGTTGTTGAAGGGAAGGCATTACAAAATATTTGTTATAAAGTGGGGCTGGAGTCTGTAGGCTTGAGAATCATCTTAACAGCAATTCATCCTCACACAGGTAAGTCTTCTAACTGGACTCCTGCCTCCGATTCCCTCTCCCATTTTTAAAATACCAGCTGTTACTTCCTCAAGTGCTATCTTGTACTGTTTTGTGGTATATGTATTGTCTCACCATTTGGAGACATTGATAGGCAGGGACTATATCTTAGATTTCTTTGCATCTCCAACATTAATATAGTTCTTTGTGCCTAGTGTATAATCCAGAAGTGTTTGCTGATATTTTTAATCTGCTTTTCCCCTGTTATAATAGAAACTGAATTTGGAGAAAGTTCTCCATGCTTCCTTACTCTTTTTTTGTTGTTATTTTTGTTTTTTTAATTAAGAAAACTTTTTTATTGAGGTACCATTGTTTTATAACATTATATAAGTTTTATGTGTACAGCATTACATTTCCACTTCTGTATACCCTACAGTGTGTTCACCATCAAAAATTTAGTTTCCATCCATCTAAGCTTTTTAGTCTTAAACTCTGAGTAGTAGAGTCTGAGAATATCTGTTGCTCTGGAAATTCTCTTTCCTTCTCTCCTTTTAATGTGAGGTAGTCAGATGAATTTTTCTTCACCTGGGTTTTAAAATTCCCTATCTTGAATAGTTAGCAAATCATGGCTGCCTAAGATGCAGCTCCGATTTTGTTGGTTAGGATGGATTAAAGATGAGCATGAGTGCTTTGACACTCCTCCCTCTGCATGTGGGCTGGCCTGTGACCCAGCAGTGGGATAGCAGACGTGGTGATATGCCAGTTCCAGACTAAGCCTTTAAGAAGAGTGCCGGCTTCTACCTTGGTCTCCTGGATCCTGCTCTGCCATGGAGAAGTCTGACTACTAAAACTGCTAGACTTGAGAGGACATGGGTAGACACGCTGGTGGGTAGTCTCAGCAGTGTCCAGCCTTCCATCCATCCCCACCAAGGCACCAGGCATGACCAGCCCAGCCGAATACTACCAAGTGACTTCACAGTCAGTGCCTTGTGGACTCAAGAATCACCCAACCGAGCCCTTGCCAAATTCTTGACTCTCAAAATCATGAGATAAAAAGATGGTGGTTGCTGTAAAGCACTGTGCATTGGAGTAGCCTGCTGTCAGCAGTAGATAATTGGGCCGGTTATTGAGTCTCTGGGGTATTGACTTGGAAAGCCTAAGCTGTTTTGCCCCCCAAAGGGAGTCAGCCTTTATTCCTTCTTGGAATTGTTGCATTAAAAAAAAAAACCTGTGGACTCTCAGCAGAAATTGCACTTCTGCTTGGCTTCAACTAGAGAGCAGTGGGAGAGGAGCCAGAAGTATCCCGAGGCTGTGCATTTTTGTGTGAGAACTGAAGCTTGGCAGAAGTTTCAAACCAAGTTCCTATCACGGGAATCTTGTGTCTGAGAGAGCAGACTCTTTTATGGTCAGTATCCTTTTGTGGCTGCTGAATGAGAGGCAGGTGCAAGAACCTATCTTTAAGATGGACTCAAGGAGAGCCATAAATGTGGCTAACACTAAGAAGACAAGCTGTGTTCAGATTCTTGGTATCCATAGGTTTCTGCCATTCCCCATGACCAAAAAGCTTCCCTTTCATTTCCGGGCAAAGAAAATGTACGTCTCCTGGTGCCATTAACCATAGCCTTAACTATCACTGTTTCCTTACAGGTGTCCAACTAGCTACCTATCCATTTCTATACAGCTCTCATGCCTTTTCTTTGCTGTTCCCGCCTCCTTCAAAGGCACCCTAGTTTCTCCTCCTCATCCTGTCTCTCCCAAACTTTGCAGACTGATATTCTATTCATATTAAAAGGCCAATTTCAGTTGCCTCCTTTTTATTCCTTTTATTCCCATCTTTCATTTCATTTCTCCTACTCATGTCCCTCCCCCTCCCTCACCTTGAGCACAGTCAGCTTGGCTTTTTGGGTGTTTGTCTTATATCCCTTCATATAATAGATTATAAGCAGTTTGAGGACAGAGAAGTTCTTATTCGTTCATGATACATAATAGTGTTCATTAAATTATTTGGATTAACTAGAAACCTTATCTATATTTGCATTTTCTTTCATACTCAAAGAAGCTACATAAAAGTTCTTGAGGGGTTTAGTGACTGGAAACTTAAGGAATTATTGTCTTGAGAGCATGTGGGTTTCCTTATGCAAACGCAGGTAAATGAGGCAAGAGACTTACACAATGATTTCTCTGTTTTTCCTAGTGTTGGCCCGAGTTCTCTGTACTTCTGCTTCCTGTCCAGGGAGGGTAAAGAGCAGTCCTTTCTGAATTTATTTGTTTGAATTTATGTTATGCTGTAAATCAAATCTCTTGTTAGGGTTTTACAGTGCATTAAATGTAAAAACTTGAAAAATGTGCTTAAAGACTCGAAAAACTTAGTTTCCTTGTCAATTTTTAATAGATGAGTTTTTCCCAGATATTTTTGACTGTAGCCCATTATAGGAAATATATTTTACATAGCCACCTAGTTAGTACAAACAACTGAGACTGGTGTCTTAAAACAAGGCTTACTCTGATATTTCCATTCTATTCTAATTATTATTTTTTTTTAATGCTTACCTTGACCTACCAGCGTTTTTTTTCATTTCTAACCAATGTATTGTTTGAAAAATACTGAGTTCAATAATAAGCTTGAATGATAAGGGTCAAGATTCTGAGACTAGTCAGCTTCCCTGAGAGAATTAGCTGACACTTAAGGCTCCTCGTATTCTGGCTCATCTCTATTTCCTCCTTGTATGAACACTTGACCTTGCCCAATCTGGTGTATTTGTTGTCCACTGGACAAGGACCGCTGTCTTTGAAGCCTGACTTGAGCCTCTTCATCCTTGAGGGCTTCTTCACATTTCCCCGTTCCCCTCCCCATGGCTTTGCCCTCCCTCCTGAATTCTCGGGTGCCATGGGTTGGCACTTAACCAGCCTTGTGAGGCAGCATGAAGGCACCTCGGAGACCTCAGAAGTCATTTCACTGACCACACTCATTTTTACTGATGAAGAAACTGAAGTCCAGGGAAGATAGCGATCAGGTTTCCTGCTTTTAGAATAGTGCTCTCTCTCCACGATTCCATGCACCACCCCAGTTTGTGAGCTTATTTTAAAAAACAAAACAAAACAAAACAGAAATAGGAGGTTATGTATGCAGACTGCGCCTCACGGGACACAGAGCCTCTTCCGAGTGTGCGTCCTGCTCACAGTCTATATACCCACTTTATTTACATGGCAACCATTATCATTGAGTAATCCTCTCATTTAAAATCACAACACAAGCATCAATAATCCTAAATTTACTAAGCACTTTGTGCTAAGCTTTGAGGACTGTGAGCTTTATAAGAAAGTGTGTCTTTGAAGGGCTCACAGGTTACTGGGCTGTTAAAAAACAGGCGGATTAGGAAGACTCTGGAGCAGGACTAAGTATTCTTAGGTTTGCTAAAGTGTTGTTTCCCCACAGTACAGATTCAGAGAAACACAGGTTGGTACTCACCTGGTCTCTGCCCTCAGCTTCTCCAAGAGAGAAGGTATTTAGTAGTGACAGGTGCATTTGTTTCTATGTCAGAGCCGTAGTTGTACCCACCTCATAGCCTTTTGAATGCTGCCAGGGACTTTCTTTGGTCAGCCAGTCCCTTAGCCATCTTTGATGCATAAACAGATTTCATGATACAGGCCAATCTCCAGAGAGACTGTGTTGCCTGTCTTTCTGGAAACTTCCTAGACCATCCAAAACCATGTAGAAATTTATTTAAAAATTCGAATAGCTGTCAACTATAGCCTAAGCTGGTAGGGTTGGGAGGTTGAAAATATAAATATATATATATATCACCCTCATTTAGTCTCTATTGAAGTTTTTCTTTCCTTACATAAATATTATGTGCCCTAACTATAAACGTATCAGATATTTTATTATGCTTAACACCTAAGAAGTAACTAAGTCATAATCAAAAGTCATCTTTAGGATTTGCATTTGTTTAGCAAATAGTAACAGACCTCATCTCTTTCTAAAAATAAACTGTCAGTTTATGTCACTGAGTATATTTGACGCTTCTGAAAAGAGGCGGCGCTCTCTCATTCTCTCTAACGTGGGAGGACATTTATTTTTTTTGCCTATGTTGTAGTTTTCCAAAAGTTCATTGCTATTGACTGCTCCATTTCTGTTCTAAATTTAGTAAATTCTTGGAAGTATACTTAAAGGGTCAATTTAAGGATTTTATCTCAAGCTTGCTGATTGTGTGGTTTAGTGGATGTGAGTTTTGGTCAACTGCTGTATTTCATGTTGATAGCATAGGGATATTGGGGGTGATGGAATTTTACAATGCATTGCCATTTTATACATCGTTATGTTTTTCTGCTTCTTGAAATGAATATACTGCTTTTTGTGGAGAAGATTCTTCTGTGGTTATTTTAATTTGCTTGGTAGGTATAAATTTAAGTCCGGTCCTGTTTCATCTCTGTAGTTATTTGATAATACAGATCCATATTGTTTTCTTGTCCCCAGAAGACATTGATTGAAGTGAAGAATGATGAATTTGGTGATTTGGGAGCTTTGTGTGTGAATGAATCATTAGAAAACACATCGGAAAGATTCTTTCCCATTTTCCTATAATATTTTCTTATGTCTCAACATGTAAATATTTTATCTTTACTCATACTAATGTTTCTTGTTAACCAAATTATCTCCTAAGACTGTTTATCTAGACTTGAAGTATTTTTTATGTCTCTGGGTGTGGGTGTTCTCAGTATCTCCCAGAAAACCTCCAGGAATTTTTGCCCACCTACTTGGTTTCCCTGGAGGGTGAAAGATGATTAATGGAGGAGAAAAACTCACAAAAAGCCACCAACAAAAAGCTCCCTACATGTTTATTAAAGGTAAAATCCATCAACAGCAATCTCAATAGCCAAGGGTTCTTCAGGTAAGGTAATATCTATATTTTGTTCTGTTTTATAACATGGAAATTTTTCTTCTCCTGGAATAAAGTCTCGAAAGATTCTTCTTGAAAGATAGCTGTACTATGGCAACATCTGTTTTTGCTATGTGTCTCAGTTTACTGGAAGTTTAATGTAGGTAATTCCTTCCATTGTGTTCCATGTAGCTATTGCCTGTCTTGTGATTTACTTAGAATCCCCTGGTAGTGAAGTGGTCTCTAATTCAAGCCTTCATAAACAAAGCATCCATGCTTAGCGGAGGCTGAGTTAGCAGAATAAGAAAGCTGCTCAGGTGTAAGAGGGGAGGCTTCATTGTTGATGATTTTGTTAACTCAGGTTTGGCTCCTGGTTTGAGAGGTGTTCTGCATAAGTGTTGGTGGATGGACTATTAATAAGTTATATCGTGGTGGACCACGGCATCCCAGGTTTTAACAGTCCATTTGCCCTGTTATATCAGCACTTGTAGTTTGTATTAACCCCAAGTGTGTGGTGGGAGAAGATGGAAGTGATGTGAGAGACCACCTGGTCTAATTCTCCATTTCAGCCAAGGAAACTAGTTAAGGTAAGTGACTTGCCCAAGTCAACGAGTAATTTGTGGCAGCCCTGGGTATGGAACCCAGGTCCTGCAGCAATTTACAAGATAGGTAAAAGAGAGGACACATAGATATGGAACAGGGAGAGGCCAAGGAGAGTGCAGTTTAGTGTAGGATTATGTGCAGCATGATGGATGGAGACCACAGAATCTGGAGTGAGGTTTGTTTGTTTTTTTTTTTTGCGGTACGCAGGCCTCTCACTGTTGTGGCCTCTCCCGTTGGGGAGCACAGGCTCCGGACGCACAGGCCCAGCGGCCATGGCTCACAGGCCCAGCCGCTCCGCGGCATGTGGGATCCTCCCGGACCGGGGCACAAACCCGTGTCCCCTGCATCGGCAGGCGGACTTTCAACCACTGCGCCACCAGGGAAGCCCTGGAGTGAGGTTTGAATGGCATCTACCACTTACAAGCTATGTGACATTAGGACAAGAAACTTAATTTTTCTGACTCTACGTTCCTTTATCTTAGAAATGTTGTAAGGATTAAATATAATGATGGTTTTAAATATCTGGCATAGTGCATGGGACATAGTGTTCCATAATGACAGTTGTTATTGTTCTGTTTCAAGGGGAACAAGGAGAGAAATGTGAACATTGTGATAGTAGGGAGATGTATTAGTCAGAGCTCTCCAGAGAAACAGAACCAATAGGAGAGATATCTTATTATATAAAGACATTTATTATATGGAATTGGCTCATGCAGTTTTGGAGGCTGAGAAGTCCCACTATCTGCTGTCTGCAGGCTGGAGACCAAGTAAAGCTAGTGATGTAATTCCAGTCTGAATCCGGAGGCCTGAGAACCAGGGGAGTCAGTGATGTAAATCCCAGTCCAAGGGCAGGAAAAGACAGATGTCTCAGCTCAGACAGGCAGGAAGCAAAAAGGGGTGGATTTTTCCTTTTCCCATTTTTCTGTTCACGCTCTCAGTGCATTGTATGATGCCCACTCACATTGGGGAGGGCAGAATACTTTACTGAGACCACTGGTTCAAATGCTAATCTCATCCAGAAATACCCTCACAGACACACCTAGAAATAATGTTTAGTCTGAGCACCCCTTGGCCAAGTCAGTTTGGCCTAAAATTAACCATAACAAGAAGGCTCTGTCGATCCTGAAAGGAGAGTTTCTTCAGAGCAAGCTTTAAAAACCTGACCCTGTCACTGCTTAAAAATCATCCTAGGTTCCTCATCATGTATCAAGAAGTTAAGCCTACGCAAATGTACTTTCCAGCTTAACCTCTTGTATTTTTAATGCTGAATCTTTTGCAGTTCCTGAAACATGATACGTATTTTCATTTGTTTCTTAAATAGCAGTTGCCCCTTTATCCTGTCCCACCACTCCCCATTAGTCATCCTTCATGACTTAATTCAAATTCCACTTCTTCTGTGCAGTCTCTCGGACCATGGTTTCTCCATCTCTTACCTTCTTCTGTGGTGAATCACTACTTCTGTTGTGTTTCCATAGTACCTTGTACACAATATTACAACAGTTATTAAACTGTGTCCTAATGATTTGTTTACATGTCTGACTCACTAAGTATTCATTACATCCCCTGAGGACAAGGATCAGGCCTTAGTTATCTTCGTATCCCTAGCACTACCCCTCCTACCAAACACATAGTAGATGCTCATTAGATGGTTGTATGTATGAATAAATGAATGAAAACAGAAATCCTGATTAGAGGTTATGCTGAGATGATATCACAGCATAAGCAAAGGATGCAAAGTTAGCATTATTTTGATGGGAAGAATGAAACAAACCATTTAATTGGAAAGAAGGATTTGTGTTGAGAAGTAGGCTTCTGTAAAAGAGAGATGTGATCACTTCATCTGGAAGGCTTTGAACATGAAGCAGAATTGAGGTGCGTTACGGAATGCGGTCATTTTAAGGTTTTTGTCAGAGGAGTGACATGGTTACGTAGCAGAGTTACTGGAAAGTCAATCTAGTGGCTGCATGGTTTGGAGTGAGGAAAAGTTTGGATCCTGGGATACTAGTTTAAATTATCGTAGCAGTCCAGATGTGAGCTAATGATGACTGAGTCTAGGGTGATGTGCCAATCAGAAAGGCCAGAGGAGAGACATTTAAAACAACAAACCGCAAAACTCTGGCAGACCTAGTTCCCTTTTAGATTTCTCACATTTTGGTTTGCCAAGGTGGTTTTTTTCTCCGCTTTCCCTCCCTTCAAAAGTAAAGTCCTTTCCATTCCAGTCTTTTGGTATCAGTGTCTAAAAGCTCAACCTAAATCTGAAACTCTGTACTCTGATTTTTCGAAGAGGAACAGAAGTTCTTTCTGTAATAACTGTTGGTTTTAGTTTTTTTGTTTTCTGTTTGTTCTTGGCTCATCTCTACTGGGCTATGGGCCTAGAAGGAAGCTTGGGAAATAATTTGTCAGTTCTTTTTGGCATTTACAAGATGTTCCTATGGCTTCCTTATTGTAGTATCTCTTCCTGACATCTCGTTAGGGTTGCTGTTGATATTTACTTATTGGGATACAGCACCTATATCCTTTTTCTTTCTTTTCTTAAGGTTCCTATATCTTTTAAGTTTTATGTTTCTTTGAGATATTCCTATAAGGTCTTTTTTATGGATTATGAAAAATTATAAAAAAGAATTGTAATCAGAAGTCAATTTTGCTTTCTGAACATGTATGTTAAAAATACATGATCTAATTGATAAACTACTATCTCTCATTTTCATTTGCTATTGAGGTAAATGCACACAGACCTTATAAGAAGGTCAGGAAAACTGAGTGCCAACTCCTCCCCACTCTTGGAGCTAGTTGCTTCACAGACATTTTACTGAATGCTCACAACATCTGATAAAGTAAATATTAATAATTTATTAAGGAAACTAAAGCTTTGTGCAATTAAATTGTATCTGTGCATAATTGGGAAGTAGTGAAAAAGGAAGCCCGCATTTTTTAAAATATGCCCAGTTGGCCCTGAACATTTACATATAGCAGTTCTCAAACTTTCTTAGTAACAGGACCTTTTATCCAATGAAATCAAACTCCCAATACATAAAATGGATAAGAATAGTGCTGAGTTATATAAATTTAATTTCTTTGGTACACTAAATTTCAGTTTGAGAGTTAGGTTTCGACCTTCAATCAGTTTTATCTTATAACTTCTTTTTCAGGTAGACTGCCTATTTCCTCTTCATTTGTTAGGTCTGGTGGGTTTTTACCTTGCTCCTTCATCTGCTGTGTGTTTTTCTGTCTTTTCATTTTGCTTATCTTACTGTGTTTGGGGTCTCCTTTTTGCAGGCTGCAGGTTCGTAGTTCCTGTTGTTTTTGGTGTCTGTCCCCAGTGGGTAAGGTTGGTTCAGTGGGTTGTGTAGGCTTCCTTATGGAGGGGACTAGTGCCTATGTTCTGGTGGATGAAGCTGGATCTTGTCTTTCTGGTGGGCAGGTCCACGTCTGGTGGTGTGTTTTGGGGTGTCTGTAGCCTTATTATGATTTTAGGCAGCCTCTCTGCTAATGGATGGGGCTGTGTTCCTGTCTTGCTAGTTGTTTGGCATAGGATGTCCAGCACTGTAGCTTGCTGGTCGTTGAGTGAAGCTGGGTGTTGGTGTTGAGATGGAGATCTCTGGGAGATTTTCGCCGTTTGATATTACGTGGAGCTGGGAGGTCTCTGGTGGACCAGTGTCCTGAACTTGGCTCTCCCACCTCAGTGGCACAGACCTGACGCCTGGCTGGAGCACCAACAGCCTGTCATCCACACGGCCAGGTACGTGGGGAGATTCTTGCCTTTTGGGAGGTCTGAGGTCTTCTGCCAGCGATCAGTGGGTGTTCTGTAGGAGCAGTTCCACGTGTAGATGTATTTCTGATGTATCTGTGGGGAGGAAGGTGATCTCCGCGTCTTACTCTTCCACCATCTTCTCCAGAATCCTAGGTACGATGATTCCTGCCTGCGGTCCCCAGGATTGTCACGGCTTCGGCCGCCGGGACCCCTCCAGAGCTGGCAGCCTCAGTGAGGCCACCCTCCCCTCAGGCTCCGGGGCAGTTCCGTGATGGCGGAGGGAAGAGACCCCGAGCCGGGAGTTCTAGCTCTGCGGAAATGCGGGTTCCGTTCTCCTGAGTCCAGTTTTATCTTATAACTTATTTCTACATTTTGTTTGTAAAATAAGAGTTCAAAGTCATGTGGATAAGATAATTCTAGTAGCTCTTTTTGGGCTGGATTAATATTATTTAATATTGTTTTTCTTGTCAGAAAGTGCTAAAAATTACAATGTGAACCTTTATTAGCTTTTAAAATAGCTTGTCATGCAATTTCAGGGTAGTGTCTGATTACACTGATCCAGAAAACTTGAAGGAGAAATAGGAAATTTTGTTTTAAAGTTGAATTACTTATACTACAAAGCTACAGTAATCAAGACCGTATGGTACTGGCACCAAAACAGAAATATCGATCAATGGAACAGGGTAGAAAGCCCAGAAATAAACCCACACACATATGGTCACCTTATCTTTGGTAAAGGAGGCAAGAATATACAATGGAGAAGAGGCAGCCTCTTCAGTAAGTGGTGCTGGGAAAACTGGACAGCTACATGTAAAAGAATGAAATTAGAACACTCCGTGACACCATACACAAAAATAAACTCAAAATGGATTAAAGACCTAAATGTAAGGCCAGACTCTATCCAACTCTTAGAGGAAAACATAGGCAGAACACTCTATGACATAAATCACAGCAAGATCCTTTTTGACCCACCTCCTAGAGAAATGGAAATAAAGACAAAAATAAACAAATGGGACCTAATGAAACTTAAAAGCTTTTGCACAGCAAAGGAAACCATAAACAAGACGAAAAGACAACCCTCAGAATCGGAGAAAATATTTGCAAATGAAGCGACTGACAAAGGATTAATCTCCAAAATTTACAAGCAGCTCATGCAGCTCAATATCAAAAAAACAACCCAATCCAAAAATGGGCAGAAGACCTAAATAGACATTTCTCCAAAGAAGATATACAGATTGCCAACAGACACATGAAAGAATGCTCAACATCATTAATCATTAGAGAAATACAAATCAAAACTACAATGAGATATCATCTGACACCGGTCAGAATGGCCATCATCAAAAAATCTACAAACAATAAATGCTGGAGAGGGTGTGGAGAAAAGGGAACCCTCTTGCACTATTGGTGGGGATGTAAATTGATACAGCCACTATGGAGAACAGTATGGCGGTTCCTTAAAAAACTAAAAATAGAGCTACCATACGACCCAGCAGTCCCACTACTGGGCATACACACTGAGAAAACCATAATTCAAAAAGAGTCATGGGCTTCCCTGGTGGCGCGCCGTGGTTGAGAGTCCACCTGCCGATGCAGGGGACACAGGTTCGTGCCCCGGTCCGGGAGGATCCCACATGCCGTGGAGCGGCTGGGCCCGTGAGCCATGGCTGCTGAGCCTGCGCGTCCGGAGCCTGTGCTCCCCAACGGGAGAGGCCACAACAGTGAGAGGCCCGCATACCGCCAAAAAAAAAAAAAAAAAAAGAGTCATGTACCACAATGTTCATTGCAGCTCTGTTTACAATAGCCAGGACATGGAAGCAACCTAAGTGTCCATCAACAGGTGAATTGATAAAGAAGATGTGACACATATATACAATGGAATATTACTCAGCCATAAAAAGAAATGAAATTGAGTTATTTGTAATGAGGTGGATGGACCTAGAGCCTGTTATACAGAGTGAAGTAAGTCAGAAAGAGAAGAACAAACACCGTATGCTAACACATATATATGGAATATAAAAAGAAAGGTCATGAAGAACCTAGGGGCAAGACGGAATAAAGACACAGACCTACTAGAGAATGGACTTGAGGACCCGGGGAGGGGGAAGGGTAAGCTGGGAGAAAGTGAGAGTGGCATGGACATATATACACTACCAAATGGAAAATAGATAGCTAGTGGGAAGCAGCTGCATAGCACAGGGAGATCAGCTTGGTGCTTTGTGACCACCTAGAGGGGTGGGATAGGGAGGGTGGGAGGGAGGGAGATGCAAGAGGGAAGAGATATGGGGACATATGTATATGTATAACTGATTCACTTTGTTGTAAAGCAGAAACTGACACACCACTGTGAAGCAATTATACTTCAGTAAAGATGTTAAAAAAAAAAAAAGTAGTGGTTTCTACATTCCATATCAGTTAAATTCATTTGGGGGCACAGACAGGGAATTAGTGAATACCTCTACATCCAGTTTCATTATTCATTATTTGGCAGAAAATGGTTTTTGAATGTACACTGTAACATTTTAAGATGTTCATGATTTCTTAAAAAAATCAAAAGACTGTCAGCTTTTTGCTCAGAGTTTCAAGATAGTCAAATTTATTTTGTTTTACATGTTGAGTCCGAACTAACACTTGTCTGTAGGCCTTAAGTACGTATAGTAAGATTGGAGCTTGTTCTGGAATACAGGCAAATTAATATATATTAAATGTTTTATTTGAGAGATAGTTAATTGATGGAATTTATCAACCAAAAAGTGAGTTTAAAAATCTCATTTTTGCTCCAGAGCAAATAGCAAACTTAGGTATAAAAAACAAGTTGAAATTGCTCTATACGGGTATTGATACCCTGGAAAACGAGCATTTCAAAGATGGCTTAGTGAAATTGGCAGCTTTTATGTCATTGTCCAGTACTGTTTGGAAGATGCTGACATCTGATGCTTATTATTGAACACATTATAGAGTTGCTTTTGAAGGGGCCATGCTATTCCTGAGGTCTTTTCTATCATTGCTTTAAACAGTGTAGCATAATGTCTTGTAAATCCTCTTCATATTTTTTTTCTGCAGCAACATGTTAAAAAACAAAGAAGACAGAGGCATATCTGTCTCATCAAACTGAATTGTTAGCATGAGGTGAGCCAATTTCAGACATTGAATGAACTCATCATATGCAAAGGATGCTCTTGCTTGGAATCTTCCCTGGGTGGTGTTATGACATAATGATATTAAATTTATTTCCATAACTGCTTCATACATCAAACTTGATACTGTTTTTTTTACCTTTCTTTTTCTGGATAATGTTTGCCTCCCACACAGTTCATTCTGTGATATGGTAATTTATTTTTGAATGACAAAGTACTTCCATTTTTATTGTCAGGTTATAAGTATAAAAGACAGCAAGACCTGACACTTTATGTATTAAGATATTATGAAGCAAAGTGGGTAACATCTTTATTATTGAGAATTGACTCTTACACTGTGGCAGGTGCAGGCACCAGGGGTGCAGGTTTGTTTAGGCTTTCCCTGGCATTCGAGTGTGACATACAACGGCAGTAACAGTGTGCGTGCTTATAAAATTTTACACAAGTGGACAAGCCCCAGACTGAATTTACATGAAAACAAAGTGGAACTATAACTGGCCTAATTAAGGCACATGTATAAGTTCACATATACCACAGAGATGGAGAAGAGTTTTTTCAAAGTCTGCATAAAAACAGATTAACTTGTTTGCATGAGTTAATGCATTTGGTGGTTAAAATTCTATATATAATACATGTAAGTGTATGTATAAGTCATGAATCTCCAGAGAAACACAGCCAACAGGAGAGAGGTGTGTGTGTGTGTGTATAAATCAGTATATGCATACAAACATATATCCATACGTATATGTACAAGTATACAGATATGTATGTATGTATGTTTGTATGCATACAAATATCCGTATTTATTTTAAGGAATTGGCTCACGTAATTGTGAGCCAATATCAGGCAAGCCAGATATCTGTAGGGGAGACCAGCAGGCTGGAAACTCAAGTAAGAGTTTATGTTGCAGTCTTGAGTTCGAAAGCTGGAAACTCAGCCAGAATTTCTATGTTGCCGTTTGGAGGCAAAATTCCTTCTTTTTTTGGGAACTTCAGTCTTGGCTTTTAAGGCCTTCAATTGATTGGACCAGACCCACTCGTATTTTGGAGATAACCTACTTTACTTAGAGTCTATACTGATTTAAATGTTAATCACATCTAAAAAATAACTTCACAGCAACATCTAGACCGGTGTTTGACCAAACATCTGGGCACCATAACCTAGCCAAGATGACAATAAAATTAAGTATCATGTTGTGTATTTTTAATTATAAGTTTTGAAACATTAAAAATATTTAAAAAATTAAATTTAGTTCAATGTGAGTACCTCTTTGGAAGCCCAGAGCTCTGAGAAGAATGAAAAGTACTTTACTCTGAGAGGCAGTATGGTATTGAAAGAGCCAAGGATGTAGAGCTGGACAACTTTGGTTTAAATCACAGCTCTGCCATTGACAATTTATATGACTTTGGTCAAGTTTCCTAAATTTGAGTTTTAGTTTCCCCATTTATAAAATAAAGTGTTACTTCATCAGACTACTTTGATAATTAAAAGAAAGAATGCTAGTAAAACTCCCAGCATAGTGACTGGCATATAGTGGCATTCAATACATAATAACTTATCATTGTGATTATTATTATAGACTTACATTTATATTGCATTTTAAAGTTTTTAATTCCCCCTTATCTTTTCACTATAGGCTAATAAAATGTATATGAGTACCTGATTGGTATTGTTTATGGGGAAAATGGAATCAAAATCCAGCATCTCTCAATTTTATCATTCTTTTTTTAAAAAGAATGTTATAATTGAACAACTGATAAAGATGAGCAGTATTATGATCTGAAAGAATTGTTTGAAGATTAAATGAGGTATTCTGTAAAGCATCTGCAAAGCTTGGGACAGTAAGTTTTGTTTATCGTAGTTTTAGTTAATAGTATATAGTTTTTCTAAAGTCACAGGTTAAGGCTAAGTACGTTCTGAGATTGCATCTGAAACTTAATTTCTTGTTTTGATACTAGTGTTCATTGAAATGGAACTATATTTTCTATAAAATCTTTAAAGCAGATCATATTCTTACAGATTTCATACCTAGGACCTTGTTTAACTACTGATGATAATTTACTGATCAGCTCTAGGATTTTGCTCAGAAATAAAAAGTAATCTTTGATTATAAGTTTTTTCAATTTTGTTTGGAATTCTCTTTTTTGTAAGTGTATTTTTAAAGTTATGAAAGCACTCTTATTTTAATTAAAAAAAAGAAAAAATTAGGGTGCCTCCTCTTAAAGTTGACCACACAGCTGCAAAATGTGTTTTGTGCATTTCTTTGTTGCTATAGTTCTGTGCTGGGTGTTCTGTAGCTTGTCAGTATTGACCTTGATATTAATAGTGTTGGGAGTATCATGATAGCAGAAGCAACTTCGGAAAGATCTGTTATTGGTGGCCTCACATGGGTGCTTCTGTACTAAAATGAATGGCAAGAAGAGATGAACTGTTTCTACCTGTTGCTTCTGGTCAATCTCCTGGAAAATGAGTAGATTGGAGTCCATTAACCTGAGTTTCCTATAGCATATGGAAGGTGCACTTAGGGTCTGTTTCCTAGTAACCTACTGAGAGGCTAAAGGCTATACTGAAAGTGCCTCGTAATACTTAGTTTCTTACTTGAAAGTGGATTTAAAAAAAGCGTTTGCTATTTATTGCCTATTTATTTATTGTGATACTACATTTTAGTGAGTTATCCATTTTGTTTTGTGGTTGGTTTCTTTTTGTGGAGAATGGTAGTGGATACAGTTGTCCCAAACTCAGATGCTTAAGTGAACTTGAAGTGTAAGGTAATTATTTTTATGTAAATTGAAGTAACATCTGGGATGTTACAGTACAAAGTAAGAAATAGTAAGCCAGAACTCATATATACAGCACATAAACAAGGAAGGGCAAGCACATCCATTGGGGTGGGAATGGAGAGGTCAAAATGAGAAAGGTTTTAGGGGTATTGGTACTCTTCACCAAGTAGTCCCAGAAGGCTAGCAGTAGCCCCTGACTCCTAAAGAAGACCTGCTGTGTGCAGGCACTGTGCTAGCATTTGACGTTCATCATCCTCACAACCACTCTGTGAAGTAGGTACTAGATTATTGCAGGTCTGGAGTCCCAGCTCCAACACCCTTGGGGCAAAACGTGTTTCAGAATTCATGATTTTTAGAAACGTAACACAATGTGTACACTTTATATTACATACTCCTGCTCTCAGCAGTTTTTGGACAAGTACCCTATAATCAAATGCAGTGAAGTAAAAATTCATGTGCATGTGGAATAATGACTATATATAATATATAGCCCGTGTCATTTCAGGTCAGATTTTGCTACAAATGCTAAATAGGTGAATTTTACAGTATGTGAATTATGTCTCAATTAAAAAAGTAGCATTCGCAGAGAGCTTTCATTCAAGATATTGTACTTGGCATCTTAATCCAAATCTCTTGGGCTTTGCACATTTTTTAATTTATATAATAAATATTGAGTTAATTCAGTTGCCGTTTCCTAGGTACTCTAGGGCAGTGGTCCCCAACCTTTTTGGCACCAGGGACCGGTTTCGTGGAAGACAATTTTTATACTGGATCGGGGGTGGGGGGGTGGGGGGGGAGGAGGGATGGTGCAGGCGGTAATGCAGGCGATGGGGAGCGATGGGGAGCCGCAGATGAAGCTTCACCCGCTTGCCCGCTGCTCGCCTCCTGCTGTGCGGCCCGTTTCCTAACAGGCCACGGACCCATAGCCAGGGGTTGGGGACCCCTGCTCTAGGGAATAAAGAGACACATGAAAACACAGATGCCATCTTATGTATTCTAGTCATAATGTAACCCATCTTTGTGGAAGGATTTGTCATTTATAAAACTATTTTCACGTATCTTATCTCTTTTGATCTTTTACTGCAGTCTTGTGATTTAAGTAGGACAGAATTAATTTGTTTCTTATCTGTGTTTTCCAAAGCCTTTTCATACCTTTTACTATGATACCAGCTGTATATCTGTTTACATGTTCTTCGTAAAGCCTTATTTATCTTGTCTGTCAGCTAGTAGAAGCTCAGTTAATGCTTTGTTACTAGAATCAGTTATCCCCATTTTCTAGTTGAGGAGATCAAGACTCTGAAGGTTGAGGGGACACGCTCGAGTTCCCACATTGGGTAGGAGGATAGCTGCGGGGCAGAGCCTAAGTATGCTGGGATCTTTCCATTTTTCCTCACTTGACCACCTACAAAAAAGAAGGTGATTATGAGCCATGAGGGAGGCTCTGCCAGAGGATTTCTGAGGCTGGGATGCAAAGGCAGTGAGTTATGAATGAAGTCTTGAATGGAGGTGGTAAAGTGGGCATTTTTTGTCTTGTTCTTAATTTTAATTTTAATTTTAATGTCTTGTTCTTTAATTTTAATTTAATGTTTTACAGGTGATCATGATACTTGCTGAAGGCTTTTTGTAAATGCCCTATTAGGTTAAAGAAGTTATCTTCTCTTCCCACTTTAAGGTGCTGTCGGCCCTGGAGAAGAAGTGTGCTTATCAGATATTTGTTACTTTTTTTGTCTGTTTTGCCAACCTGGTGCTTTAGGAATGTAGCCTACCTAAAGTGAGAGATACACTTAAAGGCAGAAATTGGAAAATACTGTCTCAAAGCCATTTTGGTGACTAAAAATGTTTGAGGGAAATAATGATATCAGTATTATGTTTTTCCTACTTTGATGATGACTGTTTGAAGTATAGAGGTTTTGAAATTATATTTCAAGAGTTTGTCAGAATTTATAGCATAAACTCTAAACGCGGGTTTTGGTAATAGGCCAAAACTGAAGTGAGTAGTCTTCAGTTTTGGCCCATTTAGAGTGAAAAGAGTACTCTTTGGGGTGTTTGGCAAGGACTCAAATCTTTCCTGTGTCACTTAAGGATGGTATGACTTTGATTCTGAGCTCCTAACATTTTTGAATTAGTTTCTTTAAACCCACAAACAAGGTTCTTTTCAGAAGTAACCTTTCATGAATCTGGTAATTAGTTAACCTTATGGTCCTGGGGTATTTGAAATGATTTCCAGGTGGTGGGTTGTACCTATAAATTTTGATAAATCAGATTACTAGAAACCATATCACTTATTGATTGAGCTTTAGGAAAAATAATTTTACCCTGAAGTAATAGTGGAAATCCTAGTAATATTCCTGTTTTAGAGGGATTTAATAGGGAATGGCCTGATGGTAAGTTTTTTTGTATTGTTATTTGTTTTTAAAATTTTAAAAATCATGGTGGAACTCTGCCTGATTTGTATATCTTAAAATTTAATATGTACCCTCACAGTATAAACTGTATTGTACCTACTATACTATTTATTACAGCAACTTCAGAAGAACCCAGTGAGTAGCTTTAGGCTCATTGTCAGAGAGTGCTTTAGTTCATTTTATCCACTGGCAAATAGGCATTTTAGCTTACTTTTCTTGCCAGATTTTCAAAACAGCCTTGTATGCATCTGGGAACAATAAACATGGAGTTTCATTATCTCTGTTGTGCTAACGCTTGTTCAAAGTAAGACAGATGGGAGCTATCCACCAAGATATAGAAAACCTAATCATTAAAAAATGCAGTTTAATGTCTTACTGTGTTTGTATACTTAGAAGTAGAAGATAGAGAGGGCATTCCAGGTAAAGACAGAATATCATGGGCAAAGGCACTGAGTCCAAAAAGAGAATGGACTACTTGAGTAATTTTAAGTAGTTTGGGATGGCACAGTACATGGCACACAGTAGACTCTTCATGAATAATTACTCCAAGAATGATTGAGTGAATGGACAGATGAATGAATGTGCTGGATTGCAGAGTGTATGTAGAATTAGGTAAGAAATACGTAGGCTTAGCCATAAAAATCTTTCATGCCATATGTAAAGTCCAGAGTGCTTTGAGAAATTATTGAAAGATCTATACAAGGGAATGAAATGACTGGATTATATCTTCTAAAATTTGGGTATTTTTATTGCCTAATGAATCATCCTTCCATAGTCCCTTTATGAGGCAAATACATAGTTATACAGTTCAGTCTGTGATTCAGTAGTTCTGTTAGCAAATCATTTAATCTTTGGGCTTATTTTCTCACCTATTAATGAGGCAGTTAGACTTGGGAACTCTTCTATTCCTTCCACCTTAGAACATCTATGATTTTAAGTAAAGGTACAGGGACTAGTGCTTTTGTTGGAGCTTCAGAGCTGAGTCCCTTCAGTTGGGTTCTATGTCCTGGCTCTCTAAGCATCACTCTGGTCTGTCATACAGTTTGGATGACTGAGATGCTTTGTGGGTACTCAGATGTTACTGGGATACTTCCAGTTTTGTGGATGATGGTAATATCTGTGTGTTCTTCCTCTGTTGTCTGGGTCATGATCTCACTAGTATACTGCCATTTGTATCTATATGGCTACTTTGATCTCTGAGGTAGTGAAGGAAAAACTCCTATTAGATTTTTATAACTGTAAGTGGAATAAATGCTATATCTAGTTGGTAATTAGGGAAACCTTAGTCTTTGGAGGTGGTCAGGTGTAAAGGGTTTAATAATTTCTTGAGATATCAGTGTTATATTTTAAAATATGTGACTTAAAGAGATTTGCTATTTAGAGAATTAGGAATTGTTATTTTTTTAGGAATTAGGGAATCTTTTTTCTACTTGATTCAGTGTAATTCTCACAGTAATGTCACCCTTGGCAAATTTCTCATGTTAATATCTAAAGAATTGTCAGATAGGTGCAAAGGGTAGCTGAACAGTGGGTGAGGGTGAGTTAAAGGATGAGAAATTGTACAGATGTTGGCTGGGTGGATGATAAAGATGTGGAATTGTGTGCTGATGTATTCCCTGTGGTGGTCTGCAAGTCTGTGTGTGGGAGACATTTGTTGTCATTTCCTGTTTCATCACACCCTGCCACCTGCTGTGTCGCTATACAAAGTAACAGTGCTTTTCAAGATTGCTGTTTAGGAAATCATTTTTTATATGTCAGGAAGCTGATTTTGTTGTTGTTGTTCCACAAAAGGCTGATCCAGGAAATGTCTTTCAAGGGTCTAAATTTGAAAGCTGGTGTGTGTGTGTGTGTGTGTGTGTGTGTGTGTGCGCGTGTATGTGTATGTATGTTGTCAAGTTAGGGAATTGGTGATTGATGCAGGAAGAGACATAATGAGTAACTTGGAATTGTGTGTGTATAGATGTTTTGTCTATACTTGGGTGGAGGAAAATACTTTATACTGTGTTCTGTAGCTGTTACCCTGTGGGGTTTCTCACTTGAAAATTGAAACTGTATCCAGTTACAGCTGTAATTTAAAATAATAATAAAACAATTCCCTGGTGGCACAGTAGTTAAGAATCCTCCTGCCAATGCAGGGGACACGGGTTTGAGCCCTGGTCTGGGAAGATCCCACGTGCCGCCGAGCAACTAAGCCCGTGTGCCACAACTACTGAGCCTGCGTGCCACAACTACTGAGCCTGCGCTCTAGAGCCCGTGAGCCTAGACCCCTTGCTCCACAACAAGTGAAGCCACCACAATAAGAAGCTCACACACTGCAACAAAGAGTAGCCCCAGCTCGCTGCAACTAGAGAAAAGCCCGCAAGCAGCAACGAAGACCCAATGCAGCCATAAATAAATAAGTAAGTAAATAAATAAATAAATAATAAAGAGTAAGTCTGTATTTTTCTTTTTTTGGACACCAGGAAGACATCTAAAATTGTGTTGCTGTTTGAGGTATATATGTAGACCCGGTACAGTCCATAATCATTATTCACAGATTTGGTATTTGCAAATTCGCCTCCTTACTAAACTTTATTTGTAACACAAAAACAGTACTCATGGTGCTTTTGCAGTTATTTGGGAACGTGTTCAGAGTGGTGAAAAACGTCACCTGACGTGTGTTCTTGGCTGACGTTGGAGAAGGTGATGCTCTGCCCTGTTGTTTCAGCTCTCATACTGTGAACATTTAGTGCCACATTTTTCACACTTTGGTGCTTTTTTCTTGGTGATTTTGCTATCTGAAATGGCCCTCAAGTGTCTAGTGTTTCTTGGTACAAGAAGGCTTTTATGTGCTTTAGGGAGAAAATACATGTGTTAGATAAACTTTGTTCAGGTGTGAGTTATAATGCTATTGGCCTGAGTTCAATGTTAATGAATCAAAAATATATGTTAAATAAGGTGTCCTAAAACAGAAATATACATAAAACAAGATTATGTATTGATCTGTTGACAAAATGTTGTGACCAACATTTGGTCACAAGAGTTTGCAAGAATCTAATCCTGTATTTCCCCTGGGAGCAATGCTTCTGTATTTGCGAATTTAGTGATCACAGCAACCTTATAGAACATAACTACCAGAATAATGAGAATTGACTGTATTTAATGTAAGCTTATTGGCCCTTCTCGTGGTTCAGATCTCTGGATGAACATGGGAAATTTTTTTTTTAATTAAAGTATTATTGATTTACAGTGTTGTGTCAGTTTCAGGTATACAGCAAAGTGATGTATACATATATACATATATATGTATATATGTGTGTATGTATCCTTTTCAGATTCTTATCCATTATGGTTTATTACAAGATATTGAATATAGTTTCTTGTGCTATATAGTAGTCTTTGTTGTTTTATCTATTTTATGTATAGTAGTTTGTATCTGCTAATTCCAAGCTCCTAATTTATCCCTCCCCCCTTTCCCCTTGGTAACTGTAGTTTGTTATCTATGTCTGTGAGTCTATTTCTGTTTTGTAAATAAGTTCATTTGTATCACTTTTTTAGATTCCACATATAAGCGATATAACATTATATTTGTCTTTCACTGTCTGACTTACTTCACTTAGTATGATAATCTCTAGGTCCATCCATGTTGCTGCAAATGGCATTATTTCATTCTTTTTTTGGCTGAGTAATATTCCAGTGTGTGTGTGTGTGTGTGTGTATGTGTGTGTACACCACATCTTCTTTATCCATTTATCTGTCCATGGACATTTAATTTAGGTTGCTTCTGTGTCTCGGTTAGTGTAAATAGTGCTGCTCTGAACAATGGGGTGCATGTATCTTTTTGAATTAGTTTTCTTTTCTGGGTATATGCCCAGGAGTGGATTGCTGGATCATATGGTAGCTCCATTTTTAGTTTTTTAAGGAACCTCCATACTGTTCTCCATAGTTGCTGTACCAATTACATTCCTACCAACAGTGTAAGAGGGTTTGAACATGGGGAATTTTTATGCTTTTTAATTGATTTAAAAAATCTCCTGAGAATTAAAGGAACTGTTTCATTTGGAGCTAAGAACAAATAATAGCATATAGGTAAAGTTTGACTTTCTATAGTCTGTTACTTGGGGGACACCATCTGTGATAATTTGACTATGGTAAACTTCTGAGTGTAGATAAAATCTTGCTACAACACATTCCAAAGACTGAGGCTTGGGAACATTTAATTTAAGTGGTCCTTGCAAAGTCTGCAGACAGCTCTTTGAATATCTTGGACTCCAAAAGTCCTGGCTGATTGTGTGTACATTTCTACTTCATTAGAGGTCCTGAGTTGACCGTCAGGGAGCCCCTCATTCCACTGGTTTTCAAACACTGTATTCCTTTTATAGAGACCATTCTTTATGGGTATGGACCTTCCAGAGTAAATGCCTGACTTGAATCTAGGAAATGGTGGGAGAGAATTTCCCCACATTACTGTTATAGGAACGTACTTGGATGTGGTGAATGGATGACTCTTGGGTACAGCAGGTTAGTGGACAGAGTCAGCTGGACATCATTGCAGCATCATTGCTTGGTGTTTCCTTTTAATAGCATTAAAACTGAAGTTTTGCTTTTTAAATTCATCTATGACATTTAGTGTCCTTCCTCTTTATTTGACCTCATTTACTCTTGTCTGAAGAGGACTTCTTCAAACTAGTCTTTAGATCAAATACATATGAGAAGTTAAGAGAAGAAGAAAGTACTAGGTAGGCAGTGCCAAACTAAAAATACTATTTGTATAGTTTAATCTAGAAGATGTTCTTTTACCATATGACAATGGGAACCTAAAGGAGACACACCCATTTTTATATGAATCAAGTATCTAGGAGTCACACGTTTGCATGAGCTGGATATATGCCAAATGTTCAACCATGATTTGCTTTGTAAAAATTTTTTTCCATAAAAGTTGTTTAATGTAAGTCAGCTTCCAAAATCTGTTTGAAATGATACTTGTTATGGGCTGGATGTTTGTGCCCCCTCTCCCCCATTTCATATGTTGAAGCCCTAACCCTCAATATCATGGTATTTGGAAGTGGGGCCTCTGGGAGGTAATTAAGTTTTGATGAGGTGATGAGGGTGGCATCCTCATGGTGGGATTGGTGCCATCATACAAAGAGGAAGAGAGACAGGCTCTTTCTTCCTCTCTGTGCCACGTGAGGAAACGGTGGGAAGGCATCCCTCTGCAACTCAGGAAGAGGGTTCCCACCAGGAACTAAATCTGCCAGCACCTTGATCTGCTACTTCCCAGCCTCTGGAAATTTAAGAAAGAAATATGGCTGTTGTTTAAGTTGTGCAGTCTATGGTGTTTTGTTATAGCATCCTGAACTTAAGACAGGCATGTGCTGTAATAAAGGGTATATCTTATCTTGGGCCTTGGTACAGAGCCTCAAACACTCTTTGAATTTCCTGAGTGTCAGGAGTGTTTGTTACGCTGTTGAGGTGACTCACGGTGGGTCCCTAGGTAGCTTCAGGTAGGGGGCTGGTCACCAGAAAGCCCAACCATGTGGTTAGAGGGTTGTGACTTTGGGCCAGCCTGACCTCCAGGGAGGGCATGGGGACTGGGGATTGAGCTCAGTCAGGTGGCCAGTGATCTAATTAGTCATGCTTATGTAATGAGACGCCCAGTAAATCTCTGGACACTGAGGCTCAGTGGAGCTTCCTGGTTGGTAAACACATTGATGTGCAAAAAAGATGACATTCTTGGATTGCTTGAGGAGAGTGCACAGAAGCTCTGCATCCCCTCTGCCCCCTTCTCACCCTGTGTGTCTATGTGTCTCTCCATTTAGTTGTTTCTAGCCTGTAATTGAAACTATAGCACTTTCCTGAGTTATGTGAGTCATTCAAGCAAATTATCAAACCTGAGGGGGTTGTGAGAACCCCTGAATTTATAGCCAGTTGTTCAGAAGTGTGGGTGACCTAGTGACTCCCGAAGTGCAGCTGGCATATGAAGTAAGAGAAGTCCAGTGGAGCACCAAGCCTTAACCTGTGGAGTCTGATGCTAACTGCAGGTGGTTGATGTCAGAGCTGTATTGCAGTGCACCCAGTTGGCTGGAAAGGGGGCACTACATTTATGTCTAACATAATGGAGGAAGCTCACTACTAGCTCATGTATTTTATAACACTTTATATTGACAGATCTTTTCATTTCTGTCAATCTAATGGGTGTAAAATGGTATCTCGTGGTTTTATTTTTTATGTCCCTGATTAAAAAGCTTGAGCACCTTTTAATTTATTTATTGGCTATAAGTGCTTCCTCTAATTCTTATCCTTGTACTTTCTTTTTCTTTTGTGGCGACTAGGTTTCTAGTGTGATGTCAGAGAGTTAGGAATCTGGGCTTCCCTGGTGGCGCAGTGGTTGCGAGTCCGCCTGCCGATGCAGGGGACGCGGGTTCGTGCCCCGGTCTGGGAGGATCCCACATGCCGCGGAGCGGCTGGGCCCATGAGCCATGGCCGCTGGGCCTGCGCGTCCGGAGCCTGTGCTCCGCAGCGGGAGAGGCCACAACGGTGAGAGGCCCGCGTACCGCAAAAAAAAAAAAAAAAAAAAAGAGTTAGGAATCTTTGTGTTTGCAGAACTCACTTTGCCATTGAGTATGATTTTGCTAAAGGTTTTTTGGTGGGTTTTTTCTTGGTTAATGCCCTTTATCAGGTTAAGGAAATTTTCTTTAATTTATAGTTGGCTGATTTTTTTTTTTTTTTTTTTTTTTGCGGTACGCGGGCCTCTCACTGCTGTGGCCTCTCCCGTTGAGGAGCACAGGCTCCGGACGCGCAGGCTCAGCGGCCATGGCTCACGGGCCCAGCCGCTCCGCGGCATGTGGGATCCTCCCGGACCGGGGCACGAACCCGTGTCCCCTGCATCGGCAGGCGGACTCTCAACCACTGCGCCACCAGGGAAGCCCTGGCTGATTTTTTTAATCATGAAAGAATATTGAATTTAATCAAATGTGCTTTCTTTGCCTGTTGAAATGGTTAGATTATTTTAATTTCTCAAGATGATAGATTACAGTAACATGTTTTAAAAAGTTTTTAATCAACCTTGCACTCCTGAAATTAGCCCAACTTGGACGTAATGCAATATCTTCTTTTTTTGTGTGTGATATGCGGGCCTCTCACTGTTGTGGCCTCTCCCATTGCGGAGCACAGGCTCCGGACGCGCAGGCTCAGCGGCCATGGCTCACGGGCCCAGCCGCTCTGCGGCATGTGGGATCTTCCTGGACTGGGGCACGAACCCGTGTCCCTTGCATCGGCAGGCGGACTCACAACCACTGCGCCACCAGGGAAGCCCTGCAATATCTTTTTTATATGTTACTAGAGAGGACTTACTTCTGCCTCTGGTAACATTCAGCTAGGATTTTCAGCCTAGTCTTTGTGAGGGGCAAAAAGCACCTCAAAGTGCTAACAAAATAGGTAGGAATTGCTGAGTATAAACCTAGAAAAAGGCAGGAATCACAGAGGTGAGCCTTGAGTGTGTTTTCTAATCAAAGAAATAGCTACAAAACAAAGGTTTTGGCAGCCCCACAGGGCAAGGGAAATAGAGTCAAAGTCTAGGACTTATCTGGGTCCCTAAAAGGCTTTCATCTTCTGAGTTAGGGGAGAATAGAAATATACCATTCCACAGATAGACTTGAGCCAGCTTTGCATCACCTGGATAGTTCAGACACTCAAGCCTTGAACTTGGATTAAGGTTGAGCCAGTTTGGTGTCACTCCCAAGTGCTTGGCATAAGCAATTGAACATTCTTTTGTAGGATGATACTAGCTCTGAGTTTTTTCGTGTGTGTGTTTGTTGTGTGTATAATATATGTATGAGTTATATGTTTTATTAGTGAAGAGGAGGCTAAGTACTTACCTAAGGAATGTACCTTACCTATACCTATGTGTATTTTTAAAATACAATGTCCAGCACATAGTGAAAGATAGTAAGACATATAAGAAAACAAGATATAATGAAAGAAAACCAGCAAAATAATAGACAAGAGAAGCAGACACACAAATTTCAGATATTGAAATTATTAGAGACAAAATAAGATTAATTTCTGTAGAGAAATTTAATTGAGATTAATTATGAAATTATTCAAATCAGATACATGGTAACATCAGTCATATGTGTCTTTTATATAGACTTATAGGTTAGTGTTATTGGATATGCATAAATTTCCCTCATACATATCATATTTTTATAAAGTGATGAATTTAATTGTTCTTATGCTCTTACCTGTTAAGCTCTATGAACCTATAACTTAGAAAAGGCTGAGTGTTCAGAGTCTAAGAGTGATACTTGCATGTGGAAAACAAGTGCTGTTGTCTAAAAAGTACATCCATACAAGTTTACCATATAGTGTGTGGTTCACTCTTTGATCATGCATAGGAAGCGAAAAGATATAAAGCATGGTTTATTAAGAATTCCCCCAGTCTTCACAGGGTCCTGGTTTAAAGCTGGAACTGTTAGGTTGCAAAAGACTCCAGTCCATAGGGACCTTGACAAGATAGGGTATTTTCTATATGGATATGATTTTATAATTTTGAACTTGAGTCACATGTTTTATTAATGAAGAGGAGGCTGAATACTTACCTAAGGAAGAGCTGGACGTAGAACACTATTCCCATCTACTTCATTACAGAGGATTTTTGACACTTTATGAGTTAGAAAAAATTATGTTTTTCATTCTGGCCTGTTTTATAGTTTTAATCAATAATCTTAATGGAGTCTATAAGGAAAAAATCCTGGAAATTCTCTACTCAGTGCTGCAAGAATGAAAGATGAAAACTTTACCTAAATATCAGGTAACTGAATAGCAGTAATTGAAATCTCTTTCATTTATCTACCTTTGGATATACAGATTGGCCTTTATCTCATTTAGTTTTATAAAGAAAACTTATTTCCTCCCAAATTCAAACACAACCTCAATCCCACTTAAGTCTAAAAGAATTGTCCTGAAATAAAAGTTTGTCCACTGCTTATAATTTTCTTGTCTAATGGAAAATATTTTCCAAAACAGTTTCTTAAGATTATAGATATATTTAAGCAAGAATGAAAGGATGTTACATAAGTTAGGAAGTAAATTCTCAGCTCATCTCAAAGTTTTACCCAGTGTTTGAGTCCCTTGACAAGCATGGGTTCTAAGTGGCTATCTGGACCTATGGTCTCTAAACTTTTTGGATCAAGCACACTAGTAGTAAAATATTTCTTGGCATACACCCATAATATATGTATCTTGATTTATTTATAAATAATATACATGTAGGCTGTAGTAATACATTATGTACATTACAAATACAGTAAATGGGAAGTTTAGAAGGGTAAGACAAAACTAAATGCAAATAGAGTTTCTGATATTTTCTTCCCACACATCCCAATGGACCATCTTGTTTTGTTTGCTCATTTTGGATAGTGATGATCTGGCCTCCCCTGTCTTTCCCCAGAGATAGGGAATTTGCAACTTTTAGAGTTAGCAATTTCAGGTATGGTGTTAATTTGTGTAGTACATTTGAGTGAATAGCTACAAGCATTTGGTAGAGATCACTCTTGTATCCTTGGAGAGTTTTTAAAAAATTTCATTTCCTTTCAAACAAATCCTCAAATTCTGGGTGCTTGAAAATGTTTTGGCTTATGACTCTCAGCTGTCTCCTGTGTGGAGAGGAAGGTTCAGAGGTAGTACAGTAATAGTTTCCTAATCTCTTGGCACACTGGGACACGTGAAATCAGTGGATTCAACATTGTGTTGTCTGGCCAATTTCTATAAATGCTTCTGCAGCTGTCGTAAGCAATGTATCACAAAACCTCATTCTGTCATTTTACCAGATCTTATAACTATTATAAAGAGAGAACTAACTTTCCTTGGCAAGTTGTTTCCAACAGTGAATCTATAAATATGCCTCCACAGCAGTAAAGAAGGATGGAAATGAAGAATCTATTGTGTTCATCCTTTGAAAGGCTCTGTGCTTACCAGACTTTTTTGTGATTGCTAGGCACGCTCCATGTTAATGCCTTCATCTCCCTTTCATTTGCCTTTATCCCCGAGTAGGGAAGGACATTTTTGTCTAACTGAGCTTTATCATTTTTATTTTTTAGCAGTAAGGACCAAAAGAATGCTGTCATGGGATTTTTGATGTCAAATGAGAAACGCCTCAGTAGTTGTATTTTATTCCATTAACATGTCGAGTGACTCTCTTCATTTGTTCATCATCCTTTGCCGTCTTTGTCCAACAGCCTGAGAGGAACAGTGGAACCAAGCTGGGGGTTGGAGTGGTAAGGCAGAAGGGGTTAACCTGTTTTCTCTCTTCCCTTGTTCTGCGATGGCTGAGAACCAGCCTTCATGCATCAGCAAACCCTACCTCAGGACCATTGGAGACCTTTAGGTTGAGACAGTACCTGGACCATACAATACTGCATCTAATACTAGGTCAGAGCAAAGTCAGTCTCCACTTGTTTTCCTTGCTTTTCTCTATCTCAGTTGTCAACTCATCCTGTGAATGTACTCTCTAATTCATGTTATAGGTTTGATCACTGGTTATTGAAGACTGGATACAAATTTTGGCAAAATCACTTGGCATTCAAAACATTTCTGCACAAACAAAAAATAAATTATTTTTCTCCAAGATATCCCAGTTTGTCCCCCCTACCCCAGGCCCCACCTACCATCTAATGCCTTGTCATAAATATTTAAGCACAAAAATATTTCAACTTCATGCCCAACTAGTTAAAGAAGGGCCTTTTGGGGCTTCCCTGGTGGCGCAGTGGTTGAGAGTCCGCCTGCCGATGCAGGGGACACGGGTTCGTGCCCCGGTCCGGGAGGATCCCACATGCCACGGAGTGGCTGGGCCCGTGAGCCTTGGCCGCTGAGCCTGCGCGTCTGGAGCCTGTGCTGTGCAACGGGAGAGGCCACAACAGTGAGAGGCCTGCGTACCGCAAAAAAAAATAAAAAATAAAAAAAATAAGAAGGGCCTTTTGATTTTGTTACCTAGTGACTGACCTTTTCACTGCAGTTTTGTGAAGTAGCTTGAAAGGCCAAGGTTGTGCTTCATGAGTTCCTTTTGGGAGTTGGTGTAATTAAGAGGTTCTCTGGAGAACAGTTTGGGTTGCTTCTTTCAAATTTAAGGAGAACAGAACAAAGAAACTAAAAATGCAAACAGTCTGAAACCTAAATTGCCCCTTCATTTCTCCTTTTTTTTGAAAAGCAGGTACGCTTGCTTAAAGTGTGTGGGGAAGTGGGGATTCCTTTGAAGGTACCTTGCCGAATAATCCTATAGCATTTTCTTTTTACACTGTGATCCCAGAGATAATCCTGTTGAGTCCTTTCGAATCACATTACTCCATGAGGGGAGACTCATGGTGTGGGCAGTACTGACTATTTGCAAGAATTCCTTTTCCTTTCCCTCTTTCCTGTTCTGTCAGGTCTTTTCTCAGTACTGTTGTTTGTGCTGAGTGGTTCTTACCAGCTTTCTCTCTCATCTCTTTGGAGTTTCCTTGTTGGAGGGAATAACGTTCTCTCTTAAAATTTATTCAACTCTGGTGGTTTTTTTTTTTTCCTTAACCTTTAAAAGTTGTGCTTTGCTTTTTGTTGGTTTGCTTGTGTGTATTTGTGTATTTGTGTATTTTAGTGTTTACTTTTTCCTTTGATATTTTAGATATGGATTAAAATGATGAAAGATACTAGTTCAGAAAGATGATTCATAACAGGAATTTATCGTATTGGTTGTTTATTTTTGACGAGTCATGGGTCCTATGAATTTCTGCATCTGGAGATAAGGTGCTAACTGGAAAGATAGGTATCACATTGGAATGTTAATTGCTTTTTTAAATGCACTTAAATCTAAAAGCTCAAGTAATGATAAGATCCCCAAATCCCCAAATCTGGAGTCAAGGTGAGAAAATGAAACCTAATCAATGGAGTAATTTTAACTCATTTTTATGTTGTAGTTAAAGGCAACATTGTGAGATTAAGGGGATCATGATGTATAATTAATGTAAAAAACTATAATAACAGAAGTTTTAGTGACATATAAGGAATATTGAAAAGGGGGAAATAAAGAGTAAAAATATTAATCTCTGTCCCATTCTCTGGGGGAGAGAGTGCTCTAATTTTAGACAACTAGTCTGATTATTTTTAGAGAGAACTATCTCTAGAATAGGGAAGGGCAGTTTGCCGTAATTTGACAGAACTCTTGCCCAAGAATGTTCAACTCCCATTTGCTCTAGTTCTCTGCTTACCAAGCAACTTTATGATGTCTAACTTGGTCTGTGCGTACTTGCCCTGTGCAGCTATCTGCTGCTGTTGTTTTGACAAAAATAGCTTTTATCCAGAATGAACCTGTGGTTGTTTATGGATAAATCAGTTTGGTTGAGTTTGGTTAGCACAAGTCGGTTCCAAGAGCCTAATCAGCATTTAATGGACTGATAAAAATTAAATTTCTGAATTTGAACAGCTGAAGATCAGATGATTTTGCATAAAATAACTAACCAGACTGGTAACCAGTGTTACCAGTCTGTATAAGAGAGCCCATAGAATTCTATTGAATAGAAACATAAATGTTTTTCCTTACTGTAGGCATAACGAAGGGATGTCTTATTGAATAATGACAGTGCTATGAAAATGTAAAAAAATGAAAAGTTATATTGGCTATTTTTTTCCCACAGATGATATTTAAGATAGTTTCTACAGTTTCTAGGTAGTATCCTTTATCTTTGGTTATCCATTTCCAGAGAGCATTACACTGAACAATGATGAAAGATACATGGGCACAAGTCAGAGTGTGGACAATTGTTTTAGCTGAGGGGCCCAGATAGGATGGAGAGTAAGCTTGGAGTTCTCAGGGGATTAGCCCCACCTTCCTCCATCCTTGGTATTTTGTTCTGGTCCTCCTTATGGAACCTAAGCCTTCCCTGTTCCCTCCCTTATCTTCTCAGACTTCAGCCTTGGGACTTAGGACCATTGAGAATACCCCCACTGACACTTAGTGGTCAGTGGATTGAGTCAGACCTTTTAGGGATCAGAGATTTTGTTCTTCCTGTTTTTCTTTCCAGACTCAGTAGCTAGTATGTTACATCTTAACCATTGTGATTTGATGCTAGTTTTTTTTTAATATTATGTTAAATAGAAAAATGCATATTGTTAGACTGTGTTATTTTATATATGTTGTTAGATTGGTAAGATTTTATTTTTTAGTTGTTTTTACCCAACACAATCCTTTTTTGGCCTTAAAAAACTAGCCATTAGACAACTTTTTGGCAGTACTAATGTTCTAAGTTTTTAATATTTTTGAATGAAAACTGCCTTGAAAGCCTATAACAAAGTTCATTTGGCTTCTAAAACAAGCCTTTTAAATGAAATTTAGTAACGTTCTTTTTAAAGTTAATAGACTTTATTTTTTTGAGTAGTTTAAACAGCAAAATTGAGTTGAAAGTAGAGTACAGAGACGTCCGGTGGCGTACTTCCTCCCCTCATTCATACACACAGCCTCTCCCACTGTCAACATCCTAAACCAGAGTGTACATTTGTTACAGTTGGTGAGACAACAGTGATCAATATCCCCCAAAGTCCATAGTTTACACTAGGGTTCACTCTTGGTGTTGTACATTCTGTGGGTTTGGGCAGTGTTAAATGACATTATGACCACCACTGCAGTATCAAACAGAATAGTTTCATTGGCCTAAAAATCCTTTGTGTTCCACCTATTCATCCCTCTCTCCTCTCAAATTCCTGGCAACCACTGATCTTTTTACTGTCACCATAGTTTTTCTTTTCCAGAATATCATACAGTTGGAATTAGCCTTTTCAGATTGGCTCATTTAACTTAGTAATATGCATTTAAGGTTCCTCCATATCGTTTTGTGGTTTGATAGCTCATTGCATTTTATTGCTGAGTGATATTCCATTGTCTGGATGTACCACAGTTAATTTACCAGTTGAAGAACGTGTTCATTACTTCAAGTTTTGGCAATTATGAATGAAGCTGCTATAAATATCCATGTGCAGGTGTTTGTATGTGTGTAAGTTTTCATCTCGTTTGATTCAGTATCAAGGAGCACAATTGCTGGATCGTATGGTAAGAGTATGTTTAGTTTTGTAAGAAACTGCCAAACTGTGTTCCAAAGTGACTGTACCATTTTGCCTTCCCACCAGCAGTGAATGAGAGTACTGACGCTGTTAATTCTAAAGAGATTGGTATGCTAAATATTTTTGATGGCTTCCTTGTGAGGCTATCATTTTGGTGAAGAAGGGCTGTGGAGTTTGAAGCGTTGGCAGGTTGACACATGTGTGATGTGTGCCTGTATGTGCATGTGCCTAAGTAAAGGGAGTTGAAGGGCAAGGACTTCCCATCATGTTCCCTTTTCCAAATTACCACAGCTCGTCCAGAAGCCGTGTCTTACTTTTAGGAATCATTGTTGGAAATAGAGCCATGTTGTTAATGTGATTATAGCACTGATGCTCTTTCATTACACAGGCACCTCGGAGATACTGTGTGTTCGGTTTTAGACCGCTGCAATAAAGTGAATGTCACATTAAAGCAAATCACACAAATTCTTTGTTTGCCCAGTGCATATAAAAGTTATGTTTACACTGTATTGTAGCCTATTAAGTGTGCAGTAAGCTGTCTAAAAAAATGTATGTACCTTAGTTTAAAAATACTTTTTTGCTAAAAAATCTAACTGTCATCTGAGTCTTCAGCAAGCAGTCATATCAAAGATCTCAGATCATAACAAACATAATAATGAATAAAATATTTGAACTATTGCTAGAATTACCAGAATGTGACACAGAGGCACAAAGTGAGCAAATGCTGTTGGAAAAATGGCGCCAATACACTTGCTCGATGCAGGGTTGCCACAGACCTTCAATGTGTAAGAAATGCAACATTTGCAAAGAGTGATGAAGTGAACCACAATAAAACAAGGCATGCCTGTATTAGTATTGATGATGAAAATGTCTGTGGCATTTTAGGCATGTGCCTGGATCTTTAAAGATGGTTTTTAAGTGGGGTTTTATTAGGATCAGTGCCAACCATATCCTAGTGCTGGGAATTGAAGTGAGAACTGTGACTTTGGACAGTGTTCTTTAGAGTCAGGGTGGTTTCCTGGTGAGGTTCCCCCAGCTTGAGCCTTTGGACAGTGTTCTTTAGAGTCAGGGTGGTTTCCTGGTGAGGTTCCCCCAGCTTGAGCCTTGATGTGTACTAACAGTACCGTCATTTGGCCTGTTAGTGATACAATGGAGCAAGGGCTCTGGCCGTAGCACGGCTCATGCCGTTAGTTAGTGCTCACTTTCCTGCTGTCTGTGCCGCTAACTCTTCCAGCATTTTTGCCCTTCACAGTGACTTGTGCAGGTGGGAGGACTTTGGAGGAAGGAAAGAAAGGTGATAATGTTTTGAGTTAGTGCAAGGCAAATAAGATTGTTTTTTTCCTCATGCTATTCTGTTACCATCAAGGGTATATCATACTAATGTGCCTATACTTATGCTCTTTCATGTATTAGTGTCGATGGTGATTGATCTGCCTTGAAAGTTGATTTTCCTTTTTAAAGTAAGAATAAAATGGGAAGGGATGGAAGAGTCTCAAGCAGGGCATCCACCTGGACAACTTGTATCTGTTATATGGAAACAGTAAGAATCATACCAGGATGATTGGTAGTGTGCCTGCCAACCCACACACTTCCTGACTTGTGCTGGTTTCTTCTGGGACTGAAACTTTGGTATGGGTACTGCTCTGTTAAATATTGGACAGTTCTCATACAGAATCCCCTTTGAGCTACTGTCTTGTCTCTTTTGAGTCACAACGTGAAATTTACCATATGAATATGTGTAAAAGACAACCTCACATATTAAGCTGTTTCTCATTTTCCCTTTTAGAAGATTTTAAAAACAGGGTTTTGCCAACGTGAATATATTAAAAATTTAAAGGATATAGGTGAAATAATCAGCTGTCTATTTAAAATGTTTATTAATTTACATATTTTAAATAATATATTTATAAATTAGTGTTGTTTTCCACATTTTCACATCTTATGGAACCGTTTTATTCCAGTTCTTTACATACATCTTTGACATCAGTGATTGTTAAAGTCACTTTTTAGCCGTCAGCACAGGTTTACAGGTCATATTATATTCATTTCCATGAACAAATTGTTTATGATACAGTGCTTTTACATTTGTATAAGATTGTTGTCATTGGGAATTTTATCTTAAGCCATACATACTGATTAATATAATACTAGCATATGTATTTTTCCACTTCTTTTGGTTTGTATTTGCAGTCTTCATAGTATAAACATTTACTCTCCTGACTAATAAAGTATTCTTTAAAAGTTATATTATTTACAGTATTCAGCACTTTTAATTTTTAAAGCCATACCTCTCGGAAAATTACATAAATCTGAGTTAATTTCTTGCCTCTTATAAAACAAAACAAAACAAAAAACCCTTCTATTATGTGTCTTATGTAAGTGTCCAAAACTTGTATTATATGAGGTCATTTCAAGCTAATTTGATTTCCTCACAGTAATTTGTGGTCTAAAATGAAATAATTGGGAGGGATTGTAAGAACTGAAATACAAAGCAGTTCTCCCTTTTCTGAAAGGATAATTTAGGGGGGAAATTCTTTTATTATATTCAGGCATATGTGGTATTTAAAATCAGTCTCTGTCCTTATCTGTACATGTATTCATATCAATTCTCTGTGGGTTCCTTACAATGCTCCCTTTTTTATTCTGACAGTAAGGGTGACAATGCCAGGCATTCTGTTCAAGTGAGTATTCTTAAAACTCATATACTAAAACATCAGGAGAAGCACTGAAAGAAAACGCTGTTGAGAGTATATATTATGTTGGTCTATTGTGTCAAAACCACCCACTTGTATTTTATCAGTTATTCAGAAGAAGAAATCTAAATTTGTCCATAACTGCTTTATAAAAGTTTATGAAATCATCCATTTGGAATCAGTCTGCCCTGCTTATGCTTTTGCTAAAACTTAGCACATTCTTCTCTGGGTTGCACTTGGATTTGTGGTTCTATTAGATCGTAAACTCTTTGAGGGCAGAGAGCATATCCATCCTTATATAATCTATTACTTTAGGCAGTCAGTATGTGCTTGGAAATTAAATCAGAAAGTGGGGACCACTAAAAGAAGTTTATAAACTTGCTTTATCAATTCTAAAGATATAACAAGCTGGTGAAAATTGGTTTCTGCTCATGCTATCCTTTTGCTCTTGTTTTCTACCAGTAGCCTGTTTCCCATTCTCATATTCCTTTCATTTTTCATAATAATATTTTTCTTTTTAGGTTCTCACTGGATATTTAAGAACTTGGAGTGTTTGACCCTTAGCATGTGTCCACTTATCTGGCCTTTTAAGAAGGAGAGCTCTAAAAGGGTTGGAAATAGCACTGAATATGAGCAGGCAAATTAAAAAATGTAATGCCTGTTTTCTGTTTAAAAATGTGCAGACAGGCTTGCTTTATGCTAAATCGCACATCTGTGTTACAGGGTAGACTTGAAATTATATTGCTGTGGAAAGAAGGAAAACAGGGAGAAATATCTAGAGAAGGCTCCCTTGACTTATCCCGGTCGAATCACTGAGCAGTAATGTGCTACATGGCTGCATTGCAATTCTAATCCGCCTACATGCGTAAGTCAATGGGGTCTTTGTTCCAGACTTGTGGAAGAATGCATGAGCCAAGTCTTGGTGGGAGTTCAGTTTAGTTCCACTGTTTTGTAGATTAGGCTAATTTTCAAAGGGATGCAGACATTTACTTTTTCAAGTGAGAGAAGCAAGAGCAGAAAATCCATTCTTTCTTGGTACCGAAGAAATTTTTCTAAAACATGATGTGTCGTTTGTCCCTCATGACTAGATGTGGACAGAGATGTTTGATTATTTGCTTATAGCCTGGAGATTGAACTGCTTCATATTTTATGGCCCTAGAAACCAAGAGTTATTTTTTTCTCATCCAAAGATGGAAGCAACTATTTGAGAACCCTTTGTTCAGTCATTAGAAAAGTTTTAACCTTAAAAGTAGAACCTTGATTTCTGTTAACCTTTGCAGATTATTCAGTATAAGCTCACCTGGGATTATAGGAGTTGACAGATACAGTATTGGCAAAAGCATTGTATAGGTTCAGAAAATTATTTGTCTATAAAGAACTGAGGTTAATTGGAAACCAGCTGCTTTTGTCATTTGTCTTTGCAAAATCAGTTCCTGTGGCATTTTAACATTTCTCTAGAATGTTACTATAAGAAAAGAAAGCATTGATCTGGTGAGGGAAGTATCCTTAGAAATGTCACTGACACATAGATTGTAGAATCAAGCTTTTGGGATCTGAATGTTAAATTCATCTTGTCAAAACTCTTGATTTTATGGATGAGAACATATGTGGTTGCTCCTTACTCCCTAGTATAATACTTCTCTCACGTTGCGTTTTAATTATTTCTGTCTTCCCTTGTGTATCATATGGAAGTCGTTTAGGGAAAGGACTGAGTCTTTTTTTCCTCCTTGTGTCTTCAGTACCTAACCAACTGCCTGGTACACAGTTAAGTTTTAGCATATCTTTGCAAAATGAATGAATCAGTGAACGATGAACCAAACAACAAACCAGACTTACCTAGGTCACTGACTTTCTCCTATTAGCTTGCTGCTTATTTTATAAGTCAGATATTTCTCTCTCTTTAAAAGTCAAGAACAAGAACATATCTCAAAGTAAAGGGATAGCAGGGGACAAGACAAAAGTCCTGTCCTCAAAAGCTTACTCTCATGTGTGTGTATGGGGGTGGGGGGTGGTGACATATAAACCAGACATGCAAAAAATAAAAGAGATAATTCCAAGTACTGATAACCCAATGAGAAAAGTGCCATGAACATGAGACATGGAGAACTGAGTTTCCCAATAAATATCAAAATGTCTTCTCTTTAGTAGAGTCTGACACCCAGCACTGGGCATCACTCCATCTACCCAACAGAGAGATCATCCTTGCTGCTACCCTGAAGGCTTATCACAGGCTCATGGTTGAAGGACTTCTTCTGGAACCAGAGCTGCTAAAAAGAACTTCTTTGGAAGGATTAGTTCAGGTGGGGCTGGTAGCTTCTGGTCCTCTTAGGGATGCCATGTTGATGAATGGGATTTTGCCTTTTAGCTTTAGGAAAAAGGTTTTTGTTTTGTTTTGTTTTGTTTTGATCTTGTTAAAGGCTGCCACATACAAAGGCTGTTAAAAATGTCGTTCAGGGGCTTCCCTGGTGACGCAGTGGTTGGGAGTCCGCCTGCTGATGCAGGGGACACAGGTTTGTGCCCCGGTCTGGGAGGGTCCCACATGCCGCGGAGCGGCTGGGCCCGTGAGCCATGGCCGCTGAGCCTGCGCATCCGGAGCCTGTGCTCCGCAACGGGAGAGGCCACAACAGTGAGAGGCCCGTGTACCGCAAAAAAAAAAAAAAAATATATATATATATATATATATATATGTATATATATGTATATATATATATATTGTTCAGTTTTGTAAGTAATTGGAAGGTCTTGAAAGGCATCATCTTAAATTTTATGTCAATAACTAGAAAACGTCATTTCATTGTGGAGTTCTGACCTGTTGTGTATAGTAGATGAGTCAACCCATAGTGAACAAATATTTATTGAGCACCTGTTTTGTGCCAAGGACAGTGCCCAAGGGATTACAGAATAGTGTTTTCCAAATTGTAGGTTACAACTTCCTAATGTCATAAAATGAATTTTGTGAGCTGTGGCTAGTGTTTTTCTAACAAATGAAATAGAGAATGGAATAGAATATCAGATTGCATAGATGGTATTTCATTGTTTTATCAAACTTGATTTTCAGTTTGTGTGTGTGGGTGTATGTGTGTGTTGAGAGTTGCAATGTAAAAAGTGCCTTTTTTACTGTCCGTCATGGTCAGAAAAACTTGAAAAATACAATTGTAGAGGATATCCAAAACGTATAGGTAGATTACTTGCTTTTGAATAAGTTATACTTTGAAACTAATATATTTTTGGAAATCAACTATAATAAAAAAAAAAGATAAACTCTTTTAGGGGAAAGAAACTTATACCAAGGAGTGAATACTCAAGTTCTGAATTATGTGGTTTGGATACTAAGAGCTGTGTGTTCCAATAAGTAAGATAACACAGGCTGGAAGTGTCGTGGAGATAGTGGCACGTGACCTAAACCTAGGAAGACAGGTAGGGTTTGGAAGGAGTGAAGGCTAGAGAGTGGCTTAGAAGTAAGAAATGGTATAGAGTTGGCAAGACTGGAGTCTTACCTTGCAGAGTTTTAGGATATAGTTTGGAGGTATAAAATGAAGCACAACTGTTCAGATTTATGAATGCCTTTCAATAACATGCCTAAAGAGTTTGCACTGGATTAGATAAGTTGTACAGATTCATAAAATGGGTAGCGATATGATGTAGGGTGGATTTATAGAATATTTTCCAGCTCCTTCCTGACTCTTCTTTAGTCATGGAGCTCCTGAGGGAATTTCTTCTAGGTGGGTGTTAGATACCAAGTCTCTGGCACCAGATCAAAGAGAGCTAGAAAGGACTTTGGCTGTTCTCCAGAATGTAAATAGAAAGGTAGAACAAGTCCCATTGTGGTGCCTGTGAAATACTCCCATGGATGAGAACTCAGCACTGTCTGTTTGAAATATGGTGAAGGATGGGTTAGAAGAACATTTCTTATATCACTGCTAAATATTTGCTCTCAATGTAGAAGGAAAACCAGATAAGGAAGGCTTATGTTTTCGAAGTACAGGGAATCTGACTGGCCTGCCTGAAGCATGTTATGTAAATAATTTGTCAGATGATCTTCTCTTCCCTTCACTGAATGTGGCATATACCTAATTTATAAAACAATTTTGGGAGTGATCACAAAACGTTTCTCCTCCCTGAAAAGCGTCATTAAAACTCTCTACTACTTTCCAATTGGAGAGAAATTTAAAACAAAGAAGCTTCTGAAATTATAACGTACATTAAAGGGAAGATGATTTAACTAGAAAAAGTGTATTTAAGCATGACTAATCTGTAACGCTAAATACGCCAATAATTTTGATTGACTTCTGGCTGGAAGTTTTGATTCTTTGTTGTGGTAGATTATCAAATGTTCTAAATTGAGGCTATGCTAGAGAATATTCAGTGTTTAATCTAAATTATTAGAAAAAATAAGCAGGTGCTTGTATCTGGGAGCGCAAGGTTTTTTTTTTACAGATAATCTAGGGAGATTGCATACATCTTAGATATTTGGTGGGGGGCACGATATAATCAGAAACGCAATGGCCAAGTCCAAGCACGGCCCATGAGAGATGAAGGGATGTGAAGAACACAAACTTTGGTCTCTAAAAGGTAGTGTGTAGAGCCTGCATTTCCATTCCTCTGCCAAGGGGGGGATGAATGAAAGATGAAGAAGGGGGTGTATCCGTTTACCCTTATCTTATGAAGGCATCTGCTCACAATCAGTCACTTGTGGAGAGAGTGCCAGCTGGCAGAGTATTTTCATGATGTAAATTGTCCATCCGCTCAGAAGAGCAGAAGTACAAGGAGGCCTGTGTGAAGGACTGAATTCCTACCCAGAGGACAAGGGAGGGAGGTTCTCGCAGAGATCTAAATGGGATCTAGTTGCATTTTCCACTCTATTTGCAGTTTTCAACATCATTTTTCCTGCCATCCTAGCGGTTGCTGTGGAGTTGATTCATCAGTTTTCCTCCGTTCACCGCTATTCCTTATTAAAGTCTCCATTTGGGGTGGGTCTGAGAGGGGGCACCACTGGAAACATGGTGCTACTTTTTCCAGTGGTGTTTTTTTCCTTGTCTTTCTGCTTGACTGGTTCATGTTTGTGGGCTGTGTAAAAGAGCTAAAGCTTAGTATTGTAGATTTGATTTTGTGTGTGTGTGTGTGTGGTACTCAGGCCCCTCACTGCTGTGGCCTCTCCTGCTGCGGAGCACAGGCTCCGGACGCGCAGGCTCCACGGCACGTGGGATCTTCCTGGACTGGGGCACGAACCCGTGTCCCCTGGATCAGCAGGCAGACTCTCAACCACTGCGCCACCAGGGAAGCCCTAGATTTGATTTTTGAAATGAGTTAAATCTCTATTTCCTCTCAACTGCTAATCTTTTTGCTTGTTCATTTGAAATAATAATTTTCCTACGAAGTAATAAAATAAGTAAATCTAGGTATCAAATGGATTTGAATTGTTATCAATCTTGTAAAATTTCTGAATAGAATTCCTCTTTCCATATTTTATGCGACCATAGAGGAAAAATTCAGATGTCCTAGGGCCAAATTTTAAAATAGTATGCCCTGCAGAAAAGAGGTAGACAAGGTCTCAGTAGAATTTTTTTTGTTTTTATATTCTTTGGTTTCTTAGATCAGGATCAGCAGATGTTTTCCATAAAGGGCCACACAGTAAATATTTTAGGCCTGCAGTCTCTCTCACAATTGCTCGACTCTGCCCTTGTAGCCAGAAAGCAGCCATAGACAAAGTGCAATGTATGGGCATGGTTTTGTTCCATTAAAACTTTATTTACAAAAAATAGGTGATGGGCTAGACTCAGTTTGTGGGCTGCAGTTTGCCAGCCTTAGATTTCTGAACTACTCAAGGTGTGCCCTAAGGCTTGATTCTGGACAGAGATGGGATCAGTGACCTCAAAGTATTTTCAAAATGAAAAGAAAGCACGCCCTGTAGATCAGATGGGAAGGTTGGGAGAGAATTTAAAAACCAGAATATCGAGTCTGAATTTTTGAAGTGTTCTTCTAATTCTTCAATCAATCTCAGTCTCCCCCTGCCCCACTCCCCACCCCCCATCTCTTTAATATCGATATGAATGTCTGGTACTTTGCTCTTAAGCATATATATTAAAAAAAATACCTGACATTTCTTCTCTGAAAAGTAAATATTTCTACATTGGTCTTTAACCAACAGAACGTAACACTCTCCCTGAAAATGCCAACACTACCCGACACAGACTGGGATTAAACAAGTCTAGGCTTCTAGACAAAGAAGAAAAAGTGTTTTCTTATCTTTTTGAGTGTACTGAAGCAGAAGTTAACTCTTTGCTTCCAGATTTGTCCTTGCCATTGAGAAAACTGTTGGTAGTATTCTGTCATTTTATTAACTATTAGTAATTGTTGGGAGGAGGAAGGAAGGATAGAAACCAGAGGGGGTGGGGAGTTTGGATTACAGGGAATCTTGACCAATATCTGCATGAAAAGAATAGCACTGTGAAACCCCCAGCAGTAGGTGGGTTTTCTCAAAATCAAACGTTTATTTCTACTTGCCTGGGAAATAGGGCCTTGAGGATACAAGTTGAATGACAGAGGAAATTGGCATGGAGAAAAATGTTGCAGAGCTTGGGTTCAGCGGGTCCCGTCGCCCCAAGCCTCCTTGCGTATGGAGTGAACAACCTCTGTGTAGTTTAACATCTGTCTGTGTCTTAAAGAAGATAGACCCCTGTTATTCTGGTTCCCTGTTCATGCCTGCACAGTTAACACTTGCAATAAATTTCACCTTAAAATACATGATGTGAAAGTGGAAGTCGTCCCCACTCATGAGTGCCTGAGTTCATTCTGCAGTGCAGCACCAAGGGCAGAGCCTTTCCTACCTAAATCTTTAAAGGATGAGAACCAGGATAAGGAAGAGTTTACAGTAGGACAGTATTTTTCAAATGTAATTGTACCTGAAGATTACCTAGGGTGCTTTTAAAAATACAGATTTGGGGAACTCACCCAGAACCCACCAAAATGGAACTTCTGGGGAGGAGGCTCAACAATTCGCATTTTTTTCAGAAGCTCTCTGGTTGATTCTAACAGCTAGTCTGGTACCTTATTGTGGGCCAGATTATTTCTAGCAGGAAAGTCTAGATCTGGGCTGGCTCTACTGGGGAGGGCCTTCCAGAGCTCCTTGGGTTTTGAACTGTTTGGGTACCAGATAACTCTTTTTTTTTAATTGTTTTTTTTTTAATTTATTGAAGTATAGTTGATTTACAATCTTGTGTTAATTTCTGCTGTACAGCAGAGTGAGTCAGTTATATATATATATATATATATATATGTATATATATACACACACATTCTTTTTCATATTCTTTTCCATTATGGTTTATCACAGGATACTGAATATAGTTCCCTGTGCTATAGAGTAGGACCTTGTTGTTTATCCATGCTATATATGATAGCTTGCACCAGATAACTCTCTTTAATCTAGATAATTACAGTGATCCTGTTAATTCCATTATTTCTTCTTCCTTGAGGGAAATGTTTGGAAAGGCTCAAAGAACTTTACAGTGCACCAAAGTGGGTCTCTTTTACCCACTGTAATCCATCTGCAACACCAGAGACGGTCCTTATTGTTCAGTGTAAATTCAGCTGCTGCACTGGATCATTCCCATCAACGTAACACGTGCTGTCTTCCAGTCTTAGAAAGTAATTTCTCCTTGAACCCCGTCTTCTCCCCTCTATCTACCACCTCATTTCTTCATAGCAAAATTACTTGGAAAAAATGTCTTTATTAGCTGTCTCCAGTCTCTGTCCTCCCCACCCCCTCAATATTCTCTGGCTTTCATCCCTGTCATTCTACCAAACCATTTGCTGTCAAGGTTGTAGTAATCAGTTATATCCAGTAGCCAACACTCAGTTTTCACCTTTCTCACCTTTTCAGGAGCATTTGACTCAGTTGATCATTCTCTTCTTCTTGAAAAGTGTTTTTTTAAAACTTGGCTTCTGGAATTCTGCCCTGTTGATTCTCTTTCTGCTTCAGTGACTGTCCCTCTTGAGTCTCCTTTGTTGGATCCTCCCTATCTCCCCCATCTCTAAAAGTTGGTATGTCCCAAGACCCAGTTCTGTACCTCTCAATCCATTCTCTAGGTGTGTTCATCTAATCTCATCACTTTGAGTACTGTCTGTCTGCTTGTGACTTTCAGATTTCTCTCTCCTGCTTGGACCTCTCCCTGAAATCCAGACTTGTATATCCTAATGGCTGACTTGAAACATCCACTTAGATGTTTCATAAGCACCTCAAACTTAAAATATCCAGAACTGAACTCCCAGTTTCCTTGCTCTCCATCCCCACACTCGTTCTTACCATGTACTTCGCTATCTCATTATAAACGACAGTTGGATCTTTGTAGTTGCCACAGCTTACACACCATGTCCAGTCCATCAGTAACTGGTCTGGTCTACCCTCAAAATATGGCCAGAATCTGATCACTGCTCACTGCCGCAACCGTGGACCAAGCTACCATTGTCTCCTACCTGGGAGATTGCAAAAAAAAACCCTGACTAGCCTTCTTGTCTCTCTGTACTCCCCTCCATAGTCTTTTGTCAATAAAGCAGCCAGAGTGATCCTTTTAAAATACTAGTGAGATCATGTTACTCCCTTGTCCAGAATCTTCCAGTGGGTTTTCATCTCATTTAGAGAAGAAGCCTAAGTCTTACAATGGCCTAAAGGCCGGCATGATCCGCAGTCCCTCCCTGCCCTCAGCTTCCCTGACCTCATCCGCTGTTCTTTCCTTCTTGTTCAGGCTTATTCAGCCACACTGGCCTCTTGATCATTCCCTGGGACTGGCCAGCATACCTGCCTCAGGGTATTTGCATGTGTCCTTCCTGGAATGCTCTTCCCCCAGATGTTCCCCCCACCATGTCTGTCTCACTTCTTCAGTGCTTTCCTCGAATGTCACCTTATCCACATCGGTGAGGCCATCTGTCATATTACATTAAGTGGCACTCCATTCCCATGCTTTCTGTCCCCACTTTGTTCTTTACCATGTCATCTATCATCTGACACACAAGATTTTTGTTTTTATTTTTGCTTTTTATCTATCCCTTACCCACCCCTGACTCCCTGCCACACTGTAAGCCCCATGAAGTTGGAGCCTTGTCTGTCTTTTCTTCTGTAGCCCTAGTGTCTAGAATAGTGCTTGGGACAGTGACATAAAGGTGCTCAGTAAATATTTGATGAACGAGTGGAAGCATTTGGACTTGCAGTTATCAACACCAGTTATGGCTATTAACCTTGACCTAATGGGTGGCTGTGGTAAGAAATTACACAATTGTGAAAACTGAGAAAGACATTCGAGTATTGAAGATACTTTATGGTGTTTGTAATTGTTTCTTCTGTTGAGGACAGGTTCAAATAGTTTATGATCTAGGGGACTAGCGGGCTGAGCTTATTAAGACTTAAACTGGAGAGTAAAAGGCATTCTAGCAAAATGAAGGACTGGGTATTTTAAGTAGCTTGTCATGGTGGACTGTCACTTAAATTCACTTAGCAAATAGTTATTGAATGAATGAAAGTACACTATTGGTTAACTTCTTGAGTCTTTGTGTGTAGGGGGAGGATTTATTAGACTTGATCTTAGTCTATGATTGTACTACTATGACTATATACTAGAATCTCTTGTTTTTTCCAATCAGATTTTCTCTCTATTCTTTTACAATTCTTCACTCTTCTGCTGCGGATGATAGCCAAAAAAATAGTCAAACCTCAGTAGTGTATGGACGTCACAGAACAAGAAACAGCTTCCCATAAAATTATGGTGTCTTTTTTCCTTTTCACGTCTTAACAGTTAGACGTTTTTCAAGTGTGGGTTTTACTTATGGAGCTTACATTTCATTACCTGTTGATTTCTTTATTTCATTTCCTTAGTGTTATAATTGACTACTTTCTTTATGTGGCTCCATTTAAGTCTTACACATCAGTCAGTCCCCCGTAGTTAGAACTCTGACACTCAGCAGAGTGGATTTTTTCGCTTCAGCTTGGGTGAGTGGGAGTAAATGCTGGCTGCATTCCTTCAGCTTGGCTCAAAGATTTCAGGCATGCTTGTGACCTACTGGCCTGAATTAGGGCTGGTATTGAGTCTGCAAGCATGAGGTTTGGTTTAGTAAGGCATACGCCCAGTTCTTGTCTTGGAATTTCACTTGGGAATCTTGTCTCTCCTGGTGACAGTTTCAAATAAAATGGCAAGATATACAAATGAGGATATATATGTCTTATGTTTCGATAATGGAAAACATCTGTAACCTCAGTAATTTGCACCTATTTGAAATTACCCTCCAAAAGTGTTTGATGTTCTAGTGTTCAGTTAAGAATCCGCCGTGTTCACGTAACAACTGTCTGATGATCTCATATTTATTGATATTTAGTGTATAAAGCCAAATCAATTTTGACCCTTCAATTTGCTGAAGAGTGTGTAGCATTTTTGGATATTACAGTTGGGCAACACAAGCAGAAGGATTTTATTCTTTGAAGATTGCTACACTAGGTTAGTGCCAGGGTCTTACTCAGCAGGTGCACCAAGTGGAGGTTTGGCAGGTGATAGGGAGAGAGTAGAACTGTTTTCTTTGGCTTAAACTTTAAATTTGGTACTTTATGGACACATCTAGTTTCCCTAAGAGATTATGGGTTTATCTTCTCTGAAATCATACCAGTCAATTATAAAAAAACTTTTGTTTTCCCCTTAGCTTTATTGTCATAGCCATACCATCGTTTTTATACATAGCCTTGGTATAGAATTTGATTAGCCTTTTAAAAAATCTAAAATGATTTTCTTCACTTTGTTTTACCTGCCTCCTTTGTTTTGTTTCCCAGTGGCAGCTTGGAATGGAAACTGTCCATATTCTAGCACCACTCATCTCGGCATGTCTTTCTGTCATGACAGGGGTTCATGTGTGATGGGATGTGCTTATTGCATGTACTCAGGAAATTTGAACCATTTTCTTTATTCATTTGAAAGGGATGCTTTCTCAAATTGTGAATGCTGTTGCATTTGTTTTAATAAATTCAATGAAAAATGACTATTTCATAGAAAGCTATAAAGGTTACTTGTCCTCATTCATAAGTTGTGCTGACTGATTTAGATGCAGTTCCTATGGGATTGTCCCCTCACACTGTTGGCACTTAGCTGATTGACAAGAGAGAGGCCTTGAAAAAAGAGCACCGACATTTAAGGGAAAGGAATGGGATAATACGTTTTCAAAAGCAATCTATTTTGAAGGTAAGTTTTGAGCCATAGAAACGAGCCTTTCGACAGGCAGTTAGGAAAGAGTCTTCTAACAGTTGGAATAACTCCATGTACCCAGATCACCCAAACACATTCTGTGTGTGCTTGACTGTTCCTCTCCACGCTTTCTGATCTCCCATCTGTGTCCACTTGAGGATCCCACATTCAGCATTAACTGGCCCTGGGTCATCTTGATTGGCGAGGCCGTATTTGTGCAATCTGTCTGCTGAGGTGGAACAATAACAGCTGGTACGCAGCTGTACACTTCACCCTGGGAACTCCTATTTCAGCCAGTTATACTAACAACATTGGAAACATTCTCAAATAGTTGCTTTCTGTGATTACTGTTTGTGTTAACTGTTTGGAGGCTCCCATTTAGAAACCTCAACATCTACCTCCTCTAACTGACTTTCTGTGCTGCAACCGCGTTAAAGTTTTGTATTCCTCAGATCAAGTCTGACTGCAAAGAGAATCGTCATTTTCTGATGCTGAGGAGTGAGCACGTAAGCACAGTAGTGAATCAGTGACTCCTAATTTGATATTGCAGAATGAGCGAGTTCTCTTCTAATCCAGGCCATGGCAGGGCATTGGGAAGTTGTGTGAAATTCTGTATGGCCATTGTCGCTCATTACTTCACTGTAAAGGAGGCTGTTTCACAACATCCTCATGGAATTCTTCTGAGCTGCACATAACAGAGAAGCATTTATGTTCCCCAGCAGTTAGTACTTGAATCCAATTCTAAGACAGGAAGGGTTTCTCCCCTACTCAGAGAGATTAGACATACTTCACCACGTAGGAGGCTTAAGCAGAATTCTTGGCTTAGCCCTGTGTGCACAAAGGCTGGATTCTCATTGTCCAGGTGGCCCCCTCCCCTACTCTTAGTCCCTCAGCCAGATTCACTGTAGGATTCAGAGCAGGAAGTATTAGTTAATTTTGTGTGCTTCGTTCTAAACATCTGCACTTGAATCTTTTTGTTTATGGAAGGAATGTGGCAAGGGGAGGCGGGGGACGCAGCAGAACATTCAGAAGCTAAATATTTTCTTGAGGGTGTGTATACCCATGGTTAGTATTTTTTTTTTAATTTTTTATTTATTTTTGGCTGTGTTGGGTCGACGTTGCTGTGTGGGCTTTCTCTGGTTGCGGCAGGCAGGGGCTACTCTTCTTTGCAGTGCGCGGGCTTCTCATTGCGGTGGCTTTTCTTGTTGCGGAGCACTGGCTCTAGTCGTGCGGGCTTCAGTAGTTGCAGCACGCTGGCCCTAGAGCACACGGGCTTCAGTAGTTGTGGCGTGCAGGCTCTAGAGCGCAGGCTCCGTAATTATGGCGCACGGGCTTAGTTGCTCCGCGGCATGTGAGATCTTCCTGGACCAGGGATCGAACCCGTGTCCCCTGCATTGGCAGGCGGATTCTTAACCACTGCACCACCAGGGAAGTCCCATGGTTAGTCTTCATGTGCGTGAACGTGAGGTAAAGGGGAAAGACATTCTAGCTGTAGAGTTGCTGGAATACTTTCCAGACATGTACTTACTGGTTTTCTTAATTGTTTGGCTTGGCTCCTTTCCTTTAAAGTCCTTCGTCTACTTTTGCATGCCCCCACAGTATGAAGATAGTGTCGTTGCTGTCATTGGAAAAACGGAGACCTAGTCCTCTTTTCTGTTCATCTGCCATTTAACTAGATGTTCTTACTGTCAACTGTGAAAGGAGTAGGATGGACAGATAAAAAGTAGAGAAGTGTATTCAGAGAGAGAGAGAATGTGTGAACAAGCACATGGAAGGTCTCAACTATAGCTGTTTAATGGAATAAAAACTAGCTCCTTAAGTTTTCAGTTCTTGATTATCCGTGATTACAGGTAGTTCCAGATAACACAGGCTATTCAAGCCATGACTCTTCCACTCTGTTTTCTGTATTTGCTTCCTTATTTATTCAGGTTAGATTCTAAGTTCCTTGGAGTAACATCAATCCCGCTACCTTATTGTCCTTCCACTGCCCCTGTACAGGAGGTGCTAAGTGCTGCTGTAGAACATCACACCTCCACGAAGATGTCCGTACCCTCATCCCGGCAGCGTTGTCTCTGCCCAGCAAGCCTTTCTCTCTAGTCAGCTCTCTGCTAGTCTCTATCGAGGCTCTACAGTCTCTTCAGATATTCCCCACTGGCTTTGCCCTCAACCCCGTAGCAGGTACCCTTGATTTTCACTGCACAGAAAAAATAAAGTCATCAGTTAGAACTCTTTCAACTTCCATCCTCTAAAACCTACTAAATCACTTATATTTGCACCCAGGTAGAAAGCAAGGATGCAGGTTTTCTCCTTTATGGGGCCAGTCCTTTCACCAGTGCTGAATCACATTCTTGTTTCCCCGCCTTGTTTCCACAGTCATTCTTTCTCTTTCTGCTGACTGGAGCACAACAGCATGTAATACAGCCTTGTAACTTCTATCACAAAAAAAGGGAAAAATCCTACCCTGGCCCTGTATCCCCTCCAATTACCGTCATCTTCTCTTCCTCCTACCCTTTAGCCAGATGTCGTACCAGGTTGGCTACACTCACTGTCTACCTTCTCACGTCCTATCTACCATACATTCTCATTTCCAACCCAGCAAGATCCCTGCTGGTGGGACTGCTCTCACTAAGCACCTCAATGACCTCTTTGTGGCTTGAAGCCATTGGACGCTTCTTAGTCATTATCTTACTTTATTCGCTTAGCAGATTTAAACACCATTGATTCTTTCCTTCTTTACCCTCTTGATTGATTCTTTCCTTCTTCATCCTCTTGGCTTCTGTGATATTTGTTGTCTTTTACTTGCCCTCCTCCCTCTGGTCTTCATAGTCTCCTCTGTTGCCTCATCTTCTGGCTGTGCTTTAAATGTTGATGCTCCTCAGCATGGTCCTAAAAGTCAGCTCTCTCCTCACTCAACGCTCTGACCTCATTGGTCTCAACCGTACCACATCTTCATTATCCATCCACAGGCTAATGAATCCCAAATCTGTATCTCTAACTTGGATGTCTCTCTTGGGCCTTCAGACTATTCACTACTAGACATTTTTTCTTGTCTAGATGACCACAGACACCTTAAATCTTGTGTATCCAAAATAGAACTCATCTCCCCATCCTGCCCTCCACTTCTGCCTCCAATTTTGCTTAACCTCCTTTGTTCTCTATTTCAGTGGATGGTACATCTCTCCATCTGGCTGTTTTTAAACTAGAAAACTGAATGTTATTCTCAATCCTTCCACCTTGTGGAATGCGTAAAGGAAGCTTTGGCAACGAAACAGAATGTCAATAGGATAAAAGTAGAGAAGGCTTTCAGAAATGATGCCTGCTCCCCTCCATCAGTTACATATTACTGTTGAAGTCTGCTAACTACATGTCACCCAAATCCGTTCATTTCTCTATTCCAGCTGTCCCTATTCTTAGTTCAGCCACTGTCGGCCAGGATTACCGCCACATCTTCTTAAATATTCTCTCTACCTTTAGTCCTGTCCCTTCTAACCTAATCTCCACACAGTGGCCAGAATGATCTTTCTAAAAATCAAACCTGATCATACATTTCCTGACGTAAATCCTTCAATGGCTTGCCATCAGCCTGAGGAAGTTGAAGGTGCTCTTTAGCATGGCCTCAGGCCTGGCGTGCTGTGCTTGCTGGCTGACTCATCTCCAGCCACTCTCTCCAGTTCTAGATGTACTGCACACCTCTGATTCCTCCAGTGGCCACTCCTCTGTGTTCTCTGGGCTTTCATACATCCTAGTCCATCTGCCTGGATGACTGATCTCTGTTGGCCTAGCTAATTCCTCTGCATTCCTCAGGTCTTGGATTTAGATGTCACTTCCTCTAGAAAATTTCTTGACCTCCTAGATGTGGGTTAGGTGACTTTCCTCCATGCTCCCAAAACCTCATGTCCTTCCCCTGTCATAGCACTCATCACATGGAATTGCAGTGATCTGTGTCCACTACTGGGCTGGCTGCAATGTCGAAGGTCACGCACATGGCCATCTTGTTGTGTGGAATGTGGCATGTGTGAGCCTCCTTTACAGATTGCCACAGAGCCCTCTACCTCTTTCAACTGTAGCTGTAAGTTCGAATGAAAAAAGCAGCTCTGAAAATGAGGCGTGGTGAGGCAACGCCAGCAGCAGCAAGCTAGGGTGCTTCAAAGTTTAACGCTAGCGGAGTTGCTCTTCTGACGTTCTGCCACCCATCGCTGTGTTTGTGCCGACACTGAGCGACCACATATGCCTGTTTCTTTCAGTGTGTGGCTTTGTGGTGCAGATGTTTGTCTGGGACACAGGATACCCTGATCCATTTTACCTCCTCTCCTTTGATCCATTCTCCTGTAGGCTGGGTTGCTAAAGAACAATGAGATGGCAGAAATGTAGACAGAGAAAAATAGAAAAGCAAGGGTAATCTGTAATCCACAGATTAGTGAGTAAGCCTTTGAACATCCCAAGCCACATACTCATGAGTAAAACTAAATTGTTTTACCGTTCCAGAATGTTTTAGTCAGTCTCTGGAATGCCATCGATACTGTATTATAACCTCGCCTTCATTCAAAGGTGACGTCTGTACATTTTTGACACAGTAAAGAGATACAGGTTAAATTTGCATTCTTTGAACAAGAAGGTTGTAAACTGTATTTGCACGACCTGTGTCCAGACAAAGTGTTATACTGCCTCCTAGGTAGAGGATCCGGATTTGTAAAATATTCTTTGGCAACTATACCAGGTAGGCCCTTGTACAATCAGGCTCTTGTGTGTGAACATCTCCAGGATCCTAGTTCACGAATTCTCTTCTGTACCGTATTATAATAATGCCTTATATTTGTATAGCGTTCTATAATGAATCAGGTATATGCAAGATCTTAGTTTCACCTTCCAACAACTCTTTGAGGTAGGAGGCTCAGGCCCTCGTTTTTTTTTTTAAATTTTATTGAAGTATAGTTGATTTACAATGTTGTGTTAATTTCTGCTGTACAGCAAAGTGACTTAGTTTATACATATATATTCTTTTTCATCTTCTTTTCCATTATGGTTTATCACAGGATACTGAATATAGTTCCCTGTGCTATACAGTTGGACCTTGGTGTTTATCCATCCTATATATAATAGTTTGCATCTGCTAATCCCAAACTCCCAGTCCTTCCCTCCCCTACCCACCCCTCCTCCTTGGCAACCACAAGTCTGTTCTCTATGTCTGTATCACCCTCATTTTTACAGAGGAGAAAATGACGGAACAGAAATCACACAGCTAGTAATTGAAGGAGCCAGGATCTGTACTCAGGTCTCATAATGCCCAGTCCTGTGTTTTTTTCCATCATACCATACACCTTTATGTTCAAGATCTTATGCGTGTGAATGTTTCATTATATGGGGGACAGTTAATCAAACCCCTCTTTTAAGATCTGAACCAGTTGGGAAATGGAGTCAGATATGCCTCATCATATCAGTTTTATTACAGATAAAACTGGCTTGAAGAACAGAGCCTGGACATATAGCTTACATGGGCCTTTTGCCCCACCCCACTTGAACTCATGCACTTAGTCCTGAATCGAGTAGCAGGACAGCAGCAGGCCTCCCCCGCACAGTGGCAGAGGTGCTGTCTTGCCCTGAGGAGTGAGGGAGAGGAGAGAGAGGGACTCCGGTGGCAACTAGGAGAGAGCTGAGGAGATTCTGGGCCACACATGAGCAGCACTCCTTCTCCCCTGGGGATGGGTGGGTGTGAGCAAGTGAGAGAATGGCAGAAGTCTCTCCTTAACACTTCTGAGAGTGCAGGAATTCCTCTTCTGTGGGCTTTGTAGGGTGGTTCTTCCTGTGAAGTTGATTCACTTGGACGGAAGAGACTGTAAGCTTCTCGATTTCAAGGACCACTTATGTCTAATGCATCCTGTCTCCCAAAGTATATAACATGGGACTGAGCATGTAGCTGTGCCCATAAATACTTGTTGACAAACCGTGATCTTCATTATAACATAGAAGCAGCAAAATATAGATATTGTCAGAGATAGAAAGACCAACTTGTGAATGAATGGTGTTTAAAAACAGCTGCACATTATCTTTTTTACCCACCTGAAATCCTGCTGGCTGGTAACCAATCTGTCCCAGCCATCAGGCTGTGTTCTGCCTGCTTCAGGGAGCTGCCTGATGCAGTGACTCTTCTTCCAGAGGGACGACAGCCCGTTCGCTCCTCCCTCTTGCTGTCCTTCCTTGCTCAGCACTCATGTCTCATATATTCTCTTTTGAACGAACACAGCTTTAAACCAACCGCCTTTCTCTTCTCTCTCTTTCTCTTTTTTTTTGTCATCTCTTTGTCAGCTACTAGAGGAATTTTTTTTCTTCTTTCCTGCTGTAGTCCCTGCCCTATATCTCAATCACTGTCCTTCACTCTTTTTTTTAAATTTTTATTTATTTATTTATGGCTGTGTTGGGTCTTCGTTTCTGTGCGAGGGCTTTCTCTAGTTGTGGCAAGCGGGGGCCACTCTTCATCGCGGTTCACGGGCCTCTCACTATCGCGGCCTCTCTTGTTGCGGAGCACAGGCTCCAGATGCGCAGGCTCAGTAATTGTGGCTCACTGGCCTAGTTGCTCCGCGGCATGTGGGATCTTCCCAGACCAGGGCTCGAACCCGTGTCCCCTGTATTGGCAGGCAGATTCTCAACCAGTGCGCCACCAGGGAGGCCCCGTCCTTCACTCTTTCTCAGATTTCTCTTTCTTAACCTGGTAAGTAAGTAGAAGAATAGTGCTGATGATACTCTTCCTGCATCAAGAAGTAACATTAAAATTAATAAAGAACAAATTTTTAAAAATCTTGAAAGTGCCCAGAAGACCCATTTAGAAAGCCAGCAAATATTTTCTTTTCTTATCTTTTAATTAAGCTTTTGTGGAAGCACCGGCATTAAGGATAAATGCTCATTTTCACTCAATTTTATTTTTCTTTAAAAATATAAGTATACCGTAATACATGCTGTCATTTTTCATGGCAACCAAAATTTTAACAACACACATCATAAATGGGCTTTTATGAGCCAACTTATGAGTGCAGCTATAACTTATTTCTGTGGGAAAACACACACTGTGTCCAGGCTTACAGTAGCCTATTGGACACAGCCAATGTGTTGTATGTTCTGGAACCCTCTTAGCCTAGTGTGCACAGGTTGGTTTGTATCCTCTTTCTTTGTCAAGTTCCAAAGCAAAGTGGGAATAGACGGGGTTTCTTTGCTTGATACATATGACTTCTGGACATCGATGTGTTTGCCCCACAGGAAAAGCATTTGACATCACATATGTACGCCTCAAGTTCCACACCAGCCGCCCGGAGAGCTTCGCCATTTACAAGCGCACGCGGGAAGAGGGGCCCTGGGTCCCTTACCAGTACTACAGTGGCTCCTGCGAGAACACCTACTCGAAGGCAAACCGAGGCTTCATCAGGACGGGAGGGGACGAGCAGCAGGCCTTGTGCACAGATGAATTCAGTGACATTTCCCCTCTCACCGGGGGCAACGTGGCCTTTTCAACCCTGGAAGGAAGGCCCAGTGCCTACAACTTTGACAATAGCCCTGTGCTGCAGGTAGGCACCTAGCGGTTGGCTTGGTAGTCAGTCAGTTCTTCCATATGCAGGATGCAGGAAGATCATTGTAGTGGGGGACCGTGGTCCCACTTCTGAAGTAAGGGGTAGGAATAGCACCTATTCCACCAGGGCAGACAGCTGGATTTTATTCTGCTCTCCTGTGTACTCTTAATAAGTGAAGGAAAGTAGTTTTATTTCTGCTGCCCAGTTGATGTTTGTTCTTAGTTTTCATGCACGTGTATTCTGAGATGTAAATTTTACAGATTTTTTTAAATGTTGAACAATTTTGACTTGAGTCTCTGTACTTGCAATGCAGTGGAAACATTTTGCTTCTGCCTTCCTTTTGAAGGAGGGTATTTGAATGAATCTACCAAATTTTTTTGTATCCTGTCGTACCTCTTCTTTGATTTGACAAAATGAAAAAACTATTTTTTAATATTAGCAAGAGGGAACAACTGAAGCAAGATGTTTAAGAACTCTACCTTCCTTCGTTATTGTACAAGGAAATTTTGGTTGTGTTTGTCTGGCACTGTTGCCAATCACTATGAAAACTCTTCATCACCTAAAAGCACTGGTTTTTGGGACAAGATATGAACTTAGGTAACCCTGGTATAGTGCTTAAGGACAGTGATAGAAACTTTTCCCTATATGGCAATAGAAAGAATTAAAGATTTCTTTTTTCATAAATGCCGTGTGCATATTCCTTATACACTATAATTTGGAATCTTTCTGTATTGCTTAGACGTCTGTGACCTTTTCTTATGTTCTGGCTGTTTGATTGTGGAGAGACGCGTGTCATGCCATGCTCAGCACATTCATACAGACTGGAGATGCTTCTGTCACATGGCTGGAGTTCACATCTAAATGGGGACAGCCTGTATTAATTCGCTGAGACAAGAAAGACTGGATGTGGGTTTGCAAATGCTGTATATACTTTATGAAAAGCTGTTGTGACTTCTAAGTAAGGAATCTCCCTGTTTTTCTGGGCCTTATGCCTTTGTGTTCCCTCATTCTTTCTATTTGGAACTTTTTATGTACAAGGACCCTTTGTCTAATTTGGCCGTGTGGCTTTGGACAGTGGCAAAAAATGAGAATATATTCTCGCTGGGTCCAGTTCTTCCCTTCCATTGTATTTCTATAGTTTGCTGGGAGATCATAAATCTTGATTTTGGTAAGCTCTGAGGGTTCTGGTGAGCAATGAGTGTGTCTGCAAAGGTCTTTCAGAAAATGTTTCTTGCAAAGGCGTTAAGGTGTGTTCAAAATACATGGCAGAAAGAATAACCGACTTTGATAGACGAAAAAGCAGGAGACAGATTACCTAGGGCAGAAGTGATCTATAAATACTCTTAAGTTGGTCAACTGGCACACATTTTCTAACTTTGTTTCTTCCTACACAAATTATTGTATTTTACTGTCCTGGGGAGGGAACAGTATAGTCAGTAGGGAAAAGCAGTGAGGTAATGATGTGACTGTGGTTTTCTGGCACCTTTGCTAACTGTATGCCTTGTCAGCCTGTCTTGAAGCAGTTCCCCCAGCTATAGGAATTCTGATGTTTCTTAACTCTTCATGCCACAGAAACTTGTAAGACTAAATGTGGCAGAAGGCTGTGGGCATCTGCAATAGATTTGGTCAGTTGGTATCATTATGCAAAAACATTAATTATGCGTCTCTGGATGTAAGAGCTCTGGCTCTGATATACAGTTGCCAAGGAGGGTTAACTGGTACGACTTGTAGCCGATCTGACAGTGAGGAGAGAGGCAGTTGGCTTCTGCCCTCATTGCTCCCTGTGCCTCCCTCTAAAAGTTGTGATCTCCCGGAAGAAACCTTCCTGGTTGCAATGTATATGAATATTACTAAGCATGTAGTGATTTATAATAATAATTAGCATTTATTATAACACTTACTATAATGTGGCACAATGTGACAAGCATTGTTCTAAATGCTTTAGATATATTAAATGTGTTAACACATTTAACCTTCCCAATAACTCTATAAGGTAGATACTTTTATTTTCTCCATTTTACAGATGAGGAATCAGAGGCCCAGAAAAGATAAAATCACTTGCCCCAAATCACACAGTTTTAAGTGGCAGAACTGGGATTCAAAACGTAGAAAGTCTAGTTCTAGAGTCTGTTCTTTTTAAGATGCCCGTCATGGGGGAAAAAAAAAGGTTTAGATTCAACTCTTGAGAAGCTTTTATTCCAGGAGAGCTGTGATAAAAAGATGAAGCCTGTCGAAGATATAATAAGCATTAAACACAGAGATATGTTTAGCTGTTTACACTACAGACGACTAAAAGATTCCTAACATTGTGGCCATGAGTGGGCGTTGTTATTGGAGTTCCAAGTTTGGATATGATGAAATCATCATCTCTTCTCCTTTCTAATTATACATGAAGGCTTCATGGAGATTAGCCTTGATGAGCTCTCTGTGTTCTACATGCCAGGTGTTTGGCCTGGTGTAAGCAGTGATTCTTAATCAGGGGTGTGCTTCCCAGTCTCATGTGAAGCCTTCTGAAAACATAGACGCCTGCAGCTCTGCACGTGCTTCTTAACGTCTCCGTAGGTAATGCTGATATGCAGTCCCAGGAGAGGACTTAAAGTGGACACGGGGGACTTCCCTGGCAGCCCAGTGGTTAAGACTCCGTGCTTTCACTGCAGGGGGGTGTGGTGGGTTCGATCCCTGGTCAGGGAACTAAGATCCCACATGCCGTGGGGTGTGGCCAAAAAATAAATAAGTAAGTGGCCATGGTATATTTGGGTAGTTTTATGTAATATACCACTCTAAAACTTAATGGTTTTAAACAACTGTGATTTATTATTTCTCATGATTTTGTGTTGGCCTGGGCTCGCTCCCTGGCAGGTCAGCTGGGAGCTGGGTTTTTCTCTCCCTGTGGTCTTACATCCTCAAGAGGGCTAGACTAGGCTTCTTCATGTGATGGAGGAAGTATTCCAAGAGGGTAAATCCCAGTGCACCCATGCTTGTTAAACCTCTGCTTGTGTCACATTTGCTGATGCCTCCTTGGCCAAAGCAAGTCACATGCCCAAGCCTAGAATCAGCGTATACAGGGACTACACAGGTTGTGGACACTGGCAGACATGATCCATTGGGATAATTATTATAACTACTACAGATGTAAACATCTGACTAAAATTAGCTCAATGAAAGGGCATTTATTATAAGCGCGTAGATCTCATAAAACCGAGGGGAAAACTGTATAACCTTCATTCTTGTCCTCTGCCATTATGGTGTACCTACCGACTTGATCAGTTGTAGTTTCCTCAAATGTGTTCATTTGCTTGGTAAATGTTACTTGAGCACCAACTATATGCTAAGCACTAGTGAAATGCAGTGAACAAAACAAAACAAATTCCTGCCCTGTGGGGCTTACAATCTGGTGGTGGCAATGGTGGGGTGGGCAGGTGGTGGTGATGGAAACAGACAATTTAAATAAAATAAGGAAGGTAAATAGGGAGTTGCAGGGGGCTGGGGGGGTGGCGATTTTAGATAGGGTGGCCAGGGAAGGCCTCACGAGAAGTGACATTTGGGAATGGTCAAGACAAAGAGTATGTCTGATTGGTTCAGGCCAGTGTAATGATTGATTGCTTTGTGCTTGGATGTGTCTCCCAGATCTGTCCGTAGTGGATTGGGTAAGAGGGAGAGTGAGATGGCACAAGATGGGCAGGAGGAGGCAATGACCAGTGTATCTGATACAGTGGTGGTACTACGTGAGTTCTGTGCTGGCTTCTCTTGACTGGCTTTGGGGTGTGGATACAGGATGGAGAGACGAGACATGTCTGTTGACTACCTAATGCATGCTGAGCGTTGAAAAGCATATTTCATTTAAGCCTCTCTACAGCCTTGTGCAGAAACTAATATTATTCCTGCCTCGGGAGACTCTGAGTGGTAAAGTAACAACTTAGATCAAAGAAAGGAAGAGTCAAGAAGGAAATTCAAGTATGAAGAAATGAAAGGAGTCCTTGAGTGTTATAATAGATTTAATGCCAGAAGAGGACATAAGTTAAATGATACATTAACTGTTTAGAAGATTTTGTCACATATATGTCTCTTATCTTCAGTGCCTTTACCTATCTTTTCTGTGTTTTTGTTTTCTGACAGGAATGGGTAACTGCCACTGACATCAGAGTAACACTGAATCGCCTGAACACTTTTGGGGATGAAGTGTTTAATGACCCCAAAGTTCTCAAATCCTATTATTATGCAATCTCTGATTTCGCTGTGGGTGGTAGGTAAGTAAACCATTAAATAACCTTGAAAGTGATTGGAGCTTTGGTGTAGAAGTGAATGTAGCAACTTGTTTACAACTGTATTAGTAATGTTTTTGGACCTCATTATCCTGGAAACAAAGTAATTAGGTTTTCTAAAACCTTGTCAAATCAACACATTAGTGAATTCTTATTGAGCATTTAAGTGCAAAGCTCTATGACAGGCACTATGGAGCTACTGAGGAAGTGCAAGTCTGACATTCACTTACTGAGAAGGACCTGACCTTCTAGGATCCTGCAGGTGAATGGGGCAGGCCATGTATGAATATGCGAAAAGTTAAATACTAGTACCATCAAGCGTTTAGATAAAGAGATGTCACATGTCAGAGAGTGGTTACAGGACTGTCAGGCTAGAGAAACAGATGGAATCTAAGCTAGGCGTGGAAGAATAGGTAGGGTTGAGATAAGGAGAGAGGATGTCTGGGTTGGGTGCAGGAGGGTTGGGTGCATGTCATGAGCAAAAGTATAGAGTTGGAAGCGTTTAAACCTCCTTGACTTAAGGAAAATCTTATATGAATTTGTGGAGTTGTAAACCAGAGAGAGTTTGGTAGCCAGAGACCTTAGACAGTGAGCCAAGAATCTTAGACTTACCTCCCCTTGTAATAGACTATGAAGTCTCAAGAGCAGAAACATCATTTTTGTATGCAGTGTTCCTGGTATGGGATTGATGCTCAGTGAAAGTTGATGGAAACTGTGACCAGTGAGAAATCATGTACTTTTTTGGAGTTAGGGCTATGATTTCAACACAGTAGATTAGGAAGATTAGCTGCAGGCAAGGTAACAGTAGAATATGATCGAGAGAATTTATATTCCTGTTATTACGCTGTCATCTAGGGGTTAGGTGACAAATACCTGACCTTAAGGTGGTGACAGCAGAATGGAAAGAAACATTTAGGTGCATTTTATGAAGGAAGAATTATCAGGATTTTAGTCAAAGGTGATTCTGAAGGTTTAGTGACCAGGAGAGTGATGGTATCATTAACAGAATAAACAGAGAAGATGAGCCCATTTGGGAAGGTGGTGAGCTTCGCTGTAGAATGGAAAGGTTTCAGTCGTGGAGGACATCTAAGTTTGTGTAGCAGTCAAGGACAGGAGCTTGGGAGGAAGAGGCGGCCTGGAGGTAAACATTCGGGATTCATCCTGGTGCACTGTAGGTGTTGCAGAAGTGTTTGAGTGTATTATTAGGTGGTGCTTGAAGCCGTGGAACTGGCTGCTGTCTTTAAAGAGCGAGTGAGGGTAACGGCTCTGCGCCAGAGTGCGTGTTAGTATTCATGGGGGTTTCCATGAGTCCTTAGTTGATGGTAGTACCTGCATCTAGAGGCTCCTTCCAGGATTCTTGCCCCAAACAACCCGAGGGAACGTCAGTCTACCAGAGATCCGTACGGTGGTGTGGTATCTGTCTCTCACTGTCTTCAGATCAAATACTTTAAAATCATGATGGCAGATAGCTGCTGAAATTTATTGACTTGTTATATGCCTGTACAGTCCTGGGCACATACATACAGCCACCTCTTGATCTTCTCAATAGCTCTGTGAAATAGGTATTATCATCCTCCCTATTTTACAGGTAAGGCACCGAGTTTAAGTTACATTGGTAAGTCACAGAGCAAGGTTTCGAACCCAGGCAGCCTGGCCTTGGAGTCCATGTTCTTCTTAACCACTACACTTGGCTGCCTCTTGAGATGCACACATTTCACTTCAGGAAATGGTCCTACAGATGCCCTCAGAAGTTGTTGGGGACTTTCTTCTCATGTCTGGTTAATGCCCCATCCCCTGCTAAATAAAGCTACCTTTTTTTTTTTTTGTCTTGTTTAATTTTTCTTCATACCTGAAAACACACAGTCAATACTTAATCTTGCTCAGTTTCTCAGTTTACCGTTTTGAGTGGTAAACTCAAAAACATCCTGAGGTGGTTTTCATTTCTATGTGTACATCCTTTTTCTGCATCCGTTTCAGGGCTTCATAGGTGTTTCATTCTTTTAAGGGTCTCTTCTCTCCCCAGGTGTAAATGTAACGGACATGCAAGCGAGTGCGTGAAGAATGAATTTGACAAGCTGGTGTGTAATTGCAAACATAATACTTACGGCGTAGACTGTGAGAAGTGCCTTCCTTTCTTCAATGACCGGCCATGGAGGAGGGCGACTGCTGAGAGTGCCAGCGAATGCCTGCGTGAGTGCCCCTTGGTGTTCGTCTGCTAAATTGTCTTGAGGACTTCAGAGGTGGGAGAAGGAATGGGTGACTTCCTTTGATTCCTCCTTGAAAGGAAAAGCCTGAAAGGCAGAGCTTCTTCCCTAATTTGAGAGTGTAGAACAATAACCTGCATGCACGTCAAAGGAAAATCATAGATGCGGGCAATTGGCCATAAACGTAAACTGTGCTGGTTTTATGTTTCCTTCATGAACACACATAACAGAATGGGAGCAGCATCTTCCAGGTTTGGCCTTTGCTTAGTTCTAAATACTGGGCTGGGGTTGCCTACTCTAAAATATGGTTTCTCCAGTCTTTTCTTTGTTGCCCTTTAAAATATTCTTCTTGCTTTCAATGCTCATTTATTCGAACAGCCAGGATTGTTGATTAACATTTGTCAGGTGTGATGAGTTCTAGACTAGGACTGCTATTCGATGGATTATTTATCAAAATTATTTTTTCTTTATCTCACTAAAGAGCACAATGGGGAGGATTTTCCTACTTCCATCATGCAGAGGTGGGTGGCTCTGGGAAGAAGAGTAGATCCTAGTATTCTTAGGAAGAGGTAAAATGAAAAAGATTACACATTGTTTATTCCTTCATAATGTCTTGGTTTATTCTGAAGAGATAGAGGAAGGAATCTCAGGAGAAAAATCATGAAACCGTGTAATCATGATTTGCCAAGGACTTGAAAGTGAGAAACTTTTAAAGCAGCAACATTTTCTTATGTCCTTATAAATATTCCTTATTGTATCCTCTTGGTAATAAAGGGAATAAGAAGGAAGACACTCTGAACTTGCAGGAATTATTGGCAAAAACCTTGAAAAAGGACCAATATCTTGACTCATGACTGTTTCCATTAGCTGCCTACAGCAGATTTTCTTTTTTTTTTTTTTTTTTTTGAGGTACGTGGGCCTCTCACTGCCGTGGCCTCTCCCGTTGCGGAGCACAGGCTCCGGACGCGCAGGCTCAGAGGCCATGGCTCACAGACCCAGCCGCTCCGCGGCACGTGGGATCTTCCCAGACGGGGGCACGAACCCGTGTCCACTGCATCGGCAGGCGGACTCTCAACCACTGCGCCACCAGGGAAGCCCCAGATTTTCTTACTCAATTTTTCTTTTCTCAACAAATTCCTGATTTTCAGATAAAATTTATAGTCTCCTCTAGCATTCCTAAGCACTTGAACTTCTTGAATTCTTTTACTGAACTGTAATATCCAGTGTTGGAAACTACATGATAAAGGCTGATAAAAGAAAAAAATGAAATACTCCTAAGATGTGACATCTAAATAAATGTACACATGTGTTTGAAAAGTAATCTGCTTAATGATGTCATATTTTGAGTCTATCCAGGAACATTATGGGAAAAAAACAAGTGTAACATTATATCCAGCTTCTCACTAGCAAGTGAACAGAATACAGTAGCTAACAGACTTTGATAAGGAGCTAAGTCAATTTGCTTTCCTCTTTGGTCCCTTCAGCACCATGGCCCATCAAAGAGAGAAGTTTCTGGAGGTGTGACAGTACTACAGTATTGTCAGGGTGCTGGAGCTAGGGAAGAGAAAATGACAGCTGCCTTCTCCCTTACCAGCTGATGATGAGGGAGCCACAGCTTTTTTATGTCTGCTTTTAGCAGTGGGTTAGGACATGGGGATTGTTCTGCCTCACAGTCTCTAAGCGCCAGACCATCTAGGTGCTGTGAGCTGGGCTGATTGCGAGATAATCTAGGGAGATAATCTAGGGAGACTTGAGGGAAGAGAAATAGCTGATGAAGGGAATGGGAGCTTTCAAAGTTACTTAACTCTAATTCTTGGTGCCAGCGATTCAAGTTTCTAAAAAGTTTTCAAATATAGTACTATAATAGAACTCATTGTAAAGGCAGGGAGGAGAAAAAAAAAACATATTCAAAAATTTTTTAAAACAACAATCTCCTGCTCTATCTGTAATCAAATAAAATTTTATTTTTATTTAGTGTCTGTACTTGGAGCAGAATCAATAATTTGGAAAAAATCATCTTAGTATAAATATAATAAAGATTTTCAGTGACTACAGATACTCGTCATGTAGGGAATATAGCTACTTAACAGATGACCCGTTTGGCACTATGGCTTCCCAGCAGTTGGAGGCATCTATGGATCTAGATTTCCCTTCTTGTGGATTTACTTTCTTGTGGATCTGTAGATTTCCTGCTTCTTTTGAAAGAGGCACTAATTTTTACCCATGTGTCTCAAGATTACTCCAGTCTGGGTATGCAAGTAATCTGGCATTTTAGAAGTTGGTATCTAATGTATTTGAATTGTCTGAGCCCTGAAAAGTTAACATAAATTGAAGCCTGCATATAAATTGGCCCCTTGTGCTTGGAGTTGGTATTAGAATGAAGGATAAAGATTCAGAAAAATTGTAATTTGACTTGGCTTTTGTTTGCATGTGTACAACTATGCGGAGATTCCTAAGTACAAGGATTACTTATATTTTATGACGGTACTAGTTTTGATAAGAATGAACATTTCTTAGTAAGCTGTTAACCTGACTGTATGAACCCTTTATAGACAGACATACAGTTTTCGTTTTTGTTTTTGAATGAACAGTGCATCTCGTGGTCGTTCTTAATCTGCCACCGCCTGTCTGTCAGAGATGTGGGGAATTATGGTTTTGTTTTCTTTGAGTCTTTTAAAATGCTGTTTGTAAAGGAACATGGATCTGACTTAACGTTTTGGCCAACAGCCTGTGACTGCAATGGCCGATCGCAGGAATGCTACTTTGACCCTGAACTATACCGTTCCACGGGCCATGGTGGCCACTGTACCAACTGCCAGGATAACACGGACGGCGCCAAGTGTGAGAGGTGCCGGGAGAATTTCTTCCGCCTTGGGAACAGAGAAGCCTGCTCTCCCTGCCACTGTAGTCCTGTTGGTAAGTGAGAGGCAGAGTCTGCTTCATTGTGATGGTTGGAAGACAAAATAAGCATTCCCTGTACCCCCAGAAAATAAAGCTTTGTTTCCTAGGGATTCGCACAGCTTAAGTATAGGAGAGTGTACATTGTTATAACATGTAAATGATTTAGGATCTGCCTCTACTCTCTTTAACCAGGTTGGACCTTCAGATGATTTTCTGGTGTGTATAAAAATGTGGGGTTGGCCTGAGTAATGGTTTTGTAAATAATTAGCAATAAGATCATCAAGACCATTTGAACTTTGACTGTAAAAGGTTAGCTGCTTCGTGAGTTCTTCCTTGTTAATGGTTTTGTTTAGTCTAACCTCCATGGAGGGCTGAACTCTTTCAGCACATCGGTGTGTGTTCAGAGGGGCAGAGTGCTCTTAGTCTGTTGTACTTTTTCAGGAGTTTGAGCTTTAGTTTTGCTATTCATGCCTGTATATACTTAAATTCTAGACACAGGCCATAAGGAGCCTGTGCTTGTCCACAGAGCAGCGACTGGTTTTGTGTACAGTTTACCATTGGGTACAGAGTGGTTTGTTAGTGTTTTTCAACAGTTATGAGTAGATTCATCTTAGGGTGTATGTCTGGAAAGTTTAAAAGTCCTGGCTTAAAGGGGTATGATTTTGAGAGTGTTCTGATTTAAAATTTGATCTTTATTCTCTTGGTTACCATCTAGATATTGAAAAACAATCTGCATTCTGGTTTTCAGGCATTGTTTTTAGTTACCAACCTTCTTTCTTTGAGACATTAATTTTACTTACCTAACTGGTGGTTGACACTGAACACTTTAAATTTCAGGTTCTCTCAGTACACAGTGTGATAGCTATGGCAGATGTAGCTGTAAGCCTGGAGTGATGGGGGACAAATGTGACCGTTGCCAGCCTGGGTACCATTCTCTTACTGAGGCTGGATGCAGGTAAGATTTTTCAAGGGGGCAGAATCCAAATGTAGCTGATTCTTACTAATAGATGTTGTAGTTAATCTGCAGCCATATAAACATTTTCCCCCCATAATACTTGTAAACCAAGATTTAAGGCTTCTAGCTGTAATGATGATCCAGGATTGTTCCGTACAGAGGTGAAGCAGAGTTTTCAATGTCTAAAAGTGATGGTTATCCTTGATTGAAATCAAATCCAAATATAAAGATGACTTTAGGATTCATTTTGCTCTTTTTATTCCTTTTTAAAAAAGGAATTCCTGGGGCTTCCCTGGTGGCGCAGTGGTTGAGAGTCCACCTGCCGATGCAGGGGACACGGGTTCGTGCCCCGGTCCAGGAGGATCCCACATGCCGCGGAGCGGCTGGGCCCGTGAGCCATGGCCGCTGGGCCTGTGTGTCCGGAGCCTGTGCTCCACAGCGGGAGGGGCCACTACAGTGAGAGGCCCACGTACCGCAAAAAAAAAAAAAAAGGAATTCCTTTTTTAAAAATCTGTTAACATATAAAACAAAAGATTGACTCTGAGTGGAATTTCTTTATCTTTTCTCTTATTTCATTGTTTTCCTCCATTTTCCATCCAATAGGCCTTGCTCTTGTAATCCTTCTGGCAGCACAGACGAATGTAATTTTGAAACAGGAAGATGTGTTTGCAAAGACAATGTCGAAGGCTTCAATTGTGAGAGGTAGCTCATTTTTTCTCTAGCCGTATTGTATTTTCTCTGTTATCATATTTCAAGTACAATGAATACCTGATTGTATCTTAATCTCTTTCAGATGCAAACCTGGATTTTTTAATCTGGAATCATCTAATCCTATGGGTTGCACACCTTGCTTCTGCTTTGGGCATTCTTCTGTCTGTACAAATGCTGTCGGCTACAGTGTTTATTCTATAACCTCTACCTTTCAGAATGGTAAAGTAGACCTTTCCTTCTGTCCTCTAGAATCGTGAGACTAGACTTACAGTGTTAAAAAGTCAGTAGCTCTTTGAGGATTTTTTTGACGGTATCAGCACATTGCTTTTTAATGTATGTGATTTTTGTTTGGCTTTTTAATTTAATGAAAGTATATATAAATGGTTTTAGAATTTACCAAATTAAGTATAAAATGTTATATAAAATAAAGAAAATTATAGCTTGAGGGGTATAGCATATGTAGGTACTGTTATAGCCTCCATTTGTTAAAAAACTTTCATTGATGACTTGCTATATATTTTGTGGTATATAGAGGACCTGAATTCAGGACATTTACAAAGTAACGGCACTTGTGTTCCATCCTCTGCTTGCAGATGAGGATGGGTGGCGTGTGGAACAAAGGGATGGCTCTGAAGCATCATTTGAGTGGTCCTCTGAGAGGCAAGATATCGCTGTCATTTCAGATAGCTACTTTCCTAGGTACTTCATTGCCCCTGGTAAGTAATGCTAGCAAGCGGTCTGGCTTGGCTTGTGCCCCTGTTTATTCGTACTCACATTCTTGCTCACCATTGTGTCTGCCTTCCAGCAAAGTTCTTGGGCAAGCAGGTGTTGAGTTATGGTCAGAACTTCTCCTTCTCCTTTCGAGTGGACAGGCGAGACACTCGCCTCTCTGCAGAAGACCTGGTGCTTGAGGGAGCTGGCCTAAGAGTGTCTGTGCCCTTGATCGCTCAGGGCAATTCCTATCCGAGTGAGACCACTATGAAATATGTCTTCAGGTAAGACAGTTTTGTTTGTAAAATCTGACTTGACCAGAATTATAAAAGTGGTTTCTTTGTCAAAGTTCATCAGTCCTCAAGGTGTGTGTCGAAGAAAAACTTCTGACTTCTCAAGGTGACTTTGTAAAAGGGAACTTTCCCTTTGTTTACATGTACCTTTTCCAGTTGTACTCTCAAACCAACAGACTCATCTCTGACCTGGTTAGATTGGCAGAGCAGTGCATTGTTGGTGGCATAAATGAGTAAGAAATGCTTTCTCAGCACCCAGAATTGTCCTTACAGAGGTTAATGTGGCCCTTCCTTTTTCTCTAGGCTCCATGAAGCAACAGATTACCCTTGGAGGCCTACTCTTACCCCTTTCGAATTTCAGAAACTCCTAAACAATTTGACCTCTATCAAGATCCGTGGGACATATAGTGAGAGAAGTAAGTTATGATATAATTTAAGAGAATCATTTAGGATGATTAGATAAAAGGATCCGTAATCAAAAGTTATCTCTAAAGTCCTAATACTATAACACTGATCCTAAAGAAGTGGTATAAGCTGCCTCATCATACATGAATTATGTGTAAAAATAATGCATTTTAAAACTACTTTTAAGGACCTGGAGAAAATTAGTAAATAGTATTGTTTTATAATAAATAAGCCTATTGAGGCTACATTATATATAATTACAATCTTCTAAGAATCCCAAATATAATTCTGCTGGCTCACATTGCTTAACCTTTGTTTCTTTTTATTTCTTTTTTTTTTTTTTTTTTTTGCTGTACGCGGGCCTCTCACTGTTGTGGCCTCTCCCGTTGCGGAGCACAGGCTCCGGACGCACAGGCTCAGCGGCCATGGCTCACGGGCCCAGCCGCTCCGCGGCATATGGGATCCTCCCAGACCGGGGCACGAACCCGTATCCCCTGCATCGGCAGGCGGACTCTCAACCACTGCGCCACCAGGGAGGCCCTCTTTTTATTTCTTGCTATGTAACTATCAAGCCCTTTTAACTAAATTGGCTAAATTATGAAAAATTAAAAATTACTGAATGAACATTTGTTATAATTTTAAATTTAAAAAGCTGTTTTTAAGCATTTCTTTAAATTTTTTTCCTATAATTTTTTTTTTTTTTAATGAGGACCTATTTCTATAGAAAGTTAAAGCTGTCTGGGGGAAGAGGAATCAGAGGAGTGGTGGTGTGGCATTGAAAGTGGCATCACCAGCTTGGACGTGTTGATTTTTGAGATGCCTGCATGAATATCCAGATGAAAATGTCTTATAAGTAGTTCGAAATATGGATGGGGCTTACGAAGAAGTTGAGACGGGTGATCTAAAATCGAAGGGTTGTCAACGTATGGGTAATCTTTTTTTTTTTTTTTTGCGGTACGCGGGCCTCTCACCGCTGTGGCCTCTCCCGCCGCAGAGCACAGGCTTCGGAAGCGCAGGCCCAGCGGCCATGGCCCACGGGCCCAGCTGCTCCGCGGCATGTGGGAGCCTCCTGGACCGGGGCACGAACCCGTGTCCCCCACATCGGCAGGCGGACTCCCAACCACTGCGCCACCAGGGAAACCCTGGGTAATCATTTTTAAACTTGGAAATGTAACAAAAAAATATAGAAAGAGAAAAGAAGATGCAATCCTGGAAACATAGTTATTTAAGGACCATGACCTGAGACTTGAGAGAAAAAGAATTTTAAGGAAGAGGAACAATTAACAGGTTTAGGAAGATAGTACAATTGGATTTTGGTATTGGGTAACTGAAGAATCATTGGTGAGGGTTTTTGTTTGTTTGTTTTTTTAAGAAGTGTTGGGCTTCCCTGGTGGCACGGTGGTTGAGAGTCTGCCTGCCGATGCGGGGGACACGGGTTCGTGCCCCGGTCCGGGAAGATCCCATGTGCCACAGAGCGGCTGGGCCCATGAGCCATGGCCACTGAGCCTGTGCGTCCGGAGCCTGTGCTCCGCAATGGGAGAGGCCACAGCAGTGAGAGGCCCGCGTACCGCAAAAAAAAAAAAAAAAAAAAAAAAAGTGTTGAAACTGAAGTTAGATTGCAGTGATTTAATTAAGTAAATTAAATCACAAATTAAGTAAATTCAAAGGTGAAGAAGTAAAATACAGATTATTCTTTTAAGAAGTTCTGCTGTGAGGGAAGGAAAAGAGAGTGACTGGACTCTAATTTGGGAGTAGGGACAGATCGAACGAAGAAAGAGTACTTTTAGGATGGGGAGGCTTAAGAATGTTTGGAGTTGGAAGCACATTAACAGTGGAGATGTCTCTCATGATCTAATGTTGAAAAAACCCATAAATGTAGTAAAAGTTAGCTAAATTCAAGGCAGAAATAGAAGAGCTGTCCTTCAGCCTCAGATCATCAGTTTCTAAGAATTATATAAACAGCAAGTGATATTTCATAACATGGGGAAATACACTTGAAAGATAAGAGTGCAAGAGACAGGAGTGGAATGGAAATTAAAGGGAAATATGATACAATCAAAACCTGCGTCTTCCATAGGATGTTCCTGCTGAGTCTGTCATGTGTACTGTTAGGTTGGATGAACCACTGGGCTAAGCCAATATAAGGCTTCCTCTATTTTTACTTTCTTCTGGAAATGGGAAAGCATTATGATGTACGGCATAACAGCTTTGGAATAATTACATATTTGTCAAAGTAGCCCTGATTATTAGAACTTGTTTACTTATTTTTTCTGTTTTATGCAGGGCAAAAAATATAATTTGAGTGGTACTTGTCGACAGGTGCTTTCCCTCCTTTCTTATCCTTGAACTCTACGATCAGTGCCTGATTTTGTGGGAAAAGAACAAAAACACGGCTTAATGGCTGTAGCCTTAAACTCTTATTATTTCCACATTCTTCCTTTTATCTTTTCTTGCCCCAGATTATTGCCCAGTGCTTTTCATTTTTCACATTGGTGATTGGGAGAACTGTAAAATCCAACAAATTGTGTGTGTGTGTGTGTGTGTGTGTGTGTGTGTGTGTGTGTTTAAAAAATGAAGTTTGCTTTACCACCATTCCAGATACTTAGCACCAGGTAGCACATAATTGTTCTAAATGCTATTTTCTGGTTATCTTCGCCAACAGATGAATTAAACTGATGGTTGATTGTCTCTGAAATTTTGGATGTGGTTACCCTTTAGCATTATTGACTTCGCAAGAAGTTTTGGAATCCGAAAGCCAGTTCAGTGATCCTCTTCTTCCCATCATACACAGGTGCTGGATATTTGGATGATGTCACCCTGGCAAGCGCTCGTCCGGGGCCTGGGGTCCCTGCAACTTGGGTGGAGTCCTGCACCTGTCCTGTGGGATACGGAGGGCAGTTTTGTGAGATGTGCCTCTCAGGTTACAGAAGAGAAACTCCGAGTCTTGGACCGTACAGTCCATGTGTGCTTTGTACCTGCAATGGGCACAGTGAGACCTGTGACCCTGAGACAGGTGAGAAGATGACCTTTGGGGGCTGCTAGACCTAAATGCTCTTTCGCAGGTGGTTGGAAATGCTCATTGTCTTATTTGCTTATACACTCGCCTGTTTTCTCGCACCTGCTCTCCAAATAGGTGTTTGTAACTGCAGAGAGAATACAGCCGGCCCCCACTGTGAGAAATGTAGTGACGGGTACTATGGAGATTCCACCGTGGGCACCTCCTCTGATTGCCAGCCCTGTCCGTGTCCTGGGGGCTCCAGTTGTGCTGTCGTCCCTAAGACACAGGAGGTGGTGTGCACCAGCTGTCGTACTGGCACCACGGGTAAGTCTGCCCTATATCCATAGACGCACCTCGGGGAGAAGGGCTTGGGAGGCTTTTGGACTTGCTTGTTTGGTTCCATGATTAGCTTAGGCAAAAGTTTTGTAGGAAACAGGTTTATTATGGATTTGTAAAATGCATACCAGATACTAATAATAGCTAACATATTTCTGGCCGGGTGCTTTTCTGAGCACTTTAACGTGAACTGCCTCATTAATCCTCACAACCCTCTGAGATAGCTTCTTGCATTATCCTCAGGTTACAGCTAAGGAAACTGAGGCACAGAGGCGTTAAGTTACATGTCCAAGGCTACATGGCTAGTCATTGGAGCAGCTGGAATTTCAACCCAGGCACTCTGGCTCCAAAGATGATGATCACTACAACATACTCTCCCTTACAAGATGCGAATCAAAACTTGATTTTTAGTTTGTGAGGCTGCCCTGGGATTCTTGGTGTAAAGTGGTAATTTTAAAATTCTTTAAATTCTTTACCTAAATAGTCCTTTCAGTGTATCAGTGCCCATTGCATTTAGTTGGGGAAAAAAATATTTGTAGAGCTTTGGATAAGACCTCTGTTCCCATTCTCTGAGCTTCTTTCTTTCTGATAAGAACATAAAACTAGATCTTTCCTAGCTACTCAAGGAGTTGCCTGTGCTGATTGACAGAGGAGACGGGGCCTCACTGTTGCCCGTTCCCCTTTCTTCCACTGACTTTAGCCTCCACGTAATGGAGAGGTTCTGACCAGGCTTCTGATACAGACTTTGACTCCATTACAAGCTCTTTGTTCAAAAGATATTGCTAGAGAGCATGAACATAAGTAGAAAAACCAAAACACTGAGCTCATAATCTGTATCTCTCATGTCTCATCAAAACATTCTTTAATCATTGGGAAACATGAAAACACTCCACCTTCCTTCCACTTCTCCCCTGACCGCACATTGAGCACAAGGGAAGTGCCACACAGGGAGAGCCAATCATTTGCTTAAGGTAGTTGAAAAAATAAGGAGTAGAAGTTAGTGTCGAATTTCATATTTTTGACTCTTTTCTCCCTTTTTTTTTAAGAAAACAGTGGCCCAACAAAGTCTCTTAGAGATAGACTTCTCCAGCCTCATTCCCCACCACCCACCGCTGCACTTGTACTCTCTGCTCCAGCCCTCCTGGGCTCAGGTGTGCCCGACTCTGGCCTGCCACGTGCTGTTCTCTTTCTTTAGAGTGCTTACCCGACTCACTTTTCTTAGCCAACTCCTGTCTGTTCTGTGGGTTGAGCTGAAACGTCACTTGCCCAGGATGGTTTTCCTCAGTGAACCCTCCTTGCTGTACCCAGGTTCTTAGGACCCTTTACTCTGCTACCACAGAGTATAGTAAGTATCCCTCGTGCAGTGTCTACTCTCAGAAGGACTTAATAGAGCATTTTGATAAGAGATCCCCCTACTGATTGTTGTTTCACTGGACAGCAAACTAAACAGTTAGGCATTGTGGAGTCGTTCTCATATCTATACTAAATAGTACAAATGGTGAAGTAAAATTATTCGGGATGCTTATAGAGAGATGGAGTATCATACAGGAGATTTTAGAAAATGTTATACACATATTAGTCACTAATCAAGTGCTTCTCACAGAACATTTGTGAAATATACAGTTGACCCTTGAACAACACAGGTTTGAACTGAATGGGTCCACTTGTATGAGATTTGTTCAATAGTAAATACTACAGTACTACAATCCACAGTTGGTTGAATCCATGGATGTGGAATTGCAAATTCAGAGGAGCCGCAGAAGGTGGGGGCTGGCTGACTATAAGTTGTATAAGGATTTCTGACTGTGCAGAGGGATCAGTCCACCCCCGCATTGCTCAAGGGTCAGCTGTATTTGTTTCGTTAGCTATCACCTGGATTGAAGGAAATGATCTATAGCAGTTCTTGAGGATGTTAATTAGGATGTGGAAGTCTGCATGAAAACAGCACAGACCCCGTGAAAAGTAATGCCATCAGTCTTTTTTTTTTTTTTTTTTTGGCTGTGTTGGGTCTTCGCTGCGTGCAGGCTTTCTCTAGTTGCGGTGCGCGGGCTTCTCATTTCGGTGGCTTCTCTTCTTGTGGAGCACGGGTTCTAGGTGCGTGGGCTTCAGTAGTTGCAGCATGTGGGCTCTAAGGGCGCGTGGGCTTCAGTAGTTGTGGCTCACGGGCTCTAGAGCACAGGCTCAGTAATTGTGGCGCACGGGCTTAGTTGCTCTGCAGCACGTGGGATCTTCCCGGTCCAGGGATCAAACCCGTGTCCCCTGCATTGGCAGGTGGATTCTTAACCACTGAGCCACCAGGGAAGTCCAATGCCATCCATTACTCTTTATCTTCCTATATCCTGCTTTACTTCTTTTCATAGCACTTTTTAGCCACCTGATATTTTTATGTGTATTCATTTGTTGATTGCCTGTCTTCCCCCTCCACCCCCAGTTTAAGCTCCTTGAGAGCAGGAACTTTTGTCTGTTTAATTCACTTTTGTGTCCCTAACACCCAGAATAGTGTTTGGCACATGTGTTTGTTGAATGAATGCAAGTATTTATTGAATAAATGAATAGAGGTTGCAGATACAAAGTAAGATGTTCCTCATTTAGAAAATGGTTGAAGAATATGAATAACTGCTGGTAGTCACTGAAATCTTCACGTGTGAGATGCTTCTGCATTTAATTTAATACTTTAAACAATCTTTTCAGGTAAATTAAAAATAATAATCATTTTTTCAACAAAATTTTTTCAGTGCATGGCTTTGGAACATGAAGATGAATAAAGGAGGGTCCCTAATCTTCAGGGTCTAAAAGTGTGGAGCAAAGCACAGATCATTTTAATACAGTGTGGTTAGTTCAGATAAAGGAACACACACAAGAGTGCTCAAGGAGAAGAAAGGAAGACACCACTCCCAGTGTGGGAGGGATAATAAGGAAAACCAAGACTAAGAGAAGTCTATAATTTGCCCGAAGTCATATAAGTAGTACTGGCTGGACTTGAACCTACATCCTAGACTCTGAGACAGAGGGGTAGACTAGCTGTAGCTGTGGAAGATATTTTGCAATGAGAGCTTTTCATGGGCTATCACGTAGCTCTGTTTTAAGTTTTCTAGCAGATTTTTTAATTGAGTTTTATTCAGAACAGTTTTTAAGACATTTTAAATATGGATCGTATCTAGACTAGCTAAACTACCCGATGAAAAAGCAGAACTGAAATGGTGTCTTAATCCTAATGTGGAGAAGGATCTTGGGTGCGGGTGTGGAAACTATTGAGTATTTGCCTCAGAGGCAAGAAGGGCCCCTGGCTTCCTGTCCTCTCTTAACGTCCTGTTTCTTCGTGTCCTGCTCCTCCCCCAGCCACATTTTCTGTTACCTCATCAGTGGTCTCTGTTTGCCAGAGGCAGTGGTCAGTTTTCAGTCCTTATCTGACCTGGTCTCTCATCAGCACTGGACACTGTTCACTACTCACTTTGCTCCACACATTTTCTCCTGTTGCTTTTTGTGACACTTCCCTCACCTTGGTTTTCTTCTCCTTTTCTTCTCTTCTCTTGGGTCTCCTTTGATCACTTCTGTTTCTCAACCTAGGGCTTTCATGTCAGCTTTATCTATATTCTCTCCTTAGGTGAGCAAGTCTCATCTTTTGGCTTCAAAAGCCCCTCCGTGCCTACAACTGCAAAATCCATGTCTTCAGCCCTGACCTCGCTCTCTTGAGTACCAGCTACCTACTTGCTGTGTCCACTTGGATGGTGGGCTGGAAGCCTTCCATCTGCCCCTCCATATCCATTCTTCATCCTTCTCCACCCCGATGAGACCCGCATGTACTACATCGCATGGCCACCTCCATTTGAGTGCAGGTGGTGGGAAGCACATAGGAGATCAGAGAGAGAGGAAGGAGAGTGAGGGCAGAGTATGTATTCCAAGGCCCCCTCTCTGTAGGGTCCTTGTGGTTTGGTGGCCTTAATCAAAGTTACCAGCTCTTGGCAGGTGACCTTCTCCAAACAGCCCTTTCTAAGAAAGTTAGAAACTATTAGGTTCTGGTAATTGCTCCCTCCACCCACCCTCTGAGGCCAAGGTTCTGGAGCCTTGCAGTTACTATCCCAGGTGCTATGCTCTACTTGTGGTTTCTCAACACTATCCCCTTCCTTCTATGGATAGTATATTTTATTAACTCTCTTCAAGTCTTTTATTTTGTTTTCAATTATCTGTCTTTTCTTTGATGTTTTGAAATACCATTTTTATCATGTTCTAATTTCTTAATATACTAATATCCCATGAATTTTTAAACACTGGAAAATTATTCTTGAAAAAATGCTCTCCACTGTGTGACACTGCATAGGATGGTGCTGTATATAAACATTTTAGTCAGAGTTCCCTACCATTTCTCAAAAAAGAATAGTTTGATATAAGGAAATTAAACTAAATATTAATAGGGATATAATTTTCAATTTTTTTGTTTTTTTATGTTTATTTATTTATTTTCTTATTAGTCATCCATTTTATACACATCAGTGTATACATGTCAGTCCCAATCTCCCAATTCATCACACCACCACCACCACCACGCCCCCCCATCGCTTTCCCCCCTTGGTGTCCATATGTTTGTTCTCTACATCTGTGTCTCAGCTTCTGCTCTGCAAACCGGATCATCTGTACCATTTTCTAGGTTCCACGTATGTGCATTAATATATGATATTTGTTTTTCTATTCCTGACTTCCTTCACTCTGTATGACAGTCTCTAGATGCATCCATGTCTCTACAAATGACCCAATTTCATTCCTTTTTATGGCTGAGTAGTATTCCATTGTATATATGTACCACATCTTCTTTATCCATTCATCTGTCGATGGGCATTTAGGTTGCTTCTATGACCTGGCTATTGTAAATAGTGCTGCAGTGAACATTGGGGTGCATGTGTCTTTTTTTTTTTTTTTTTTTTTTGTGGTACGCGGGCCTCTCATTGTTGTGGCCTCTCCTGTTGCGGAGCACAGGCTCCAGACGCGTAGGCTCAGCGGCCATGGCTCACGGGCCTAGCTGCTCCCCGGCATGTGGGATCTTCCCGGACCGGGGCACGAACCTGTGTCCCCTGCATCGGCAGGCGGACTCTCAACCACTGTGCCACCAGGGAAGCCCCCACCATGTGTCTTTTTGAATTATGGTTTTCTCTGGGTCTATGCCCGGTAGTGGGATTGCTAGGTCATATGGTAGTTTTATTTTCAGTTTTTTAAGAAACCTCCATACTGTTCTCCATAGTGGCTGTATCAATTTACATTCCCACCAGCAGTGCAAGAGGGTTCCCTTTTCTCCACACCCTCTCCAACATCTGTTGTTTGCAGATTTTCTCATGATGCCCATTCTAACTGGTGTGAGGTGATACCTCATTGTAGTTTTGATTTGCATTTCTCTAATAATTAGTGATGTTGAACAGCTTTTCATGTGCTTCTTGGCCATCTGTATGTTTTCTATGGAGAAATGTCTATTTAGGTGCTCTGCCTATTTTTGGATTGGGTTGTTTGTTTTTTTAATACTGAGCTGCATGAACTGTTTATATATTTTGGAGATTAATCCTTTGTCCGATGATTCATTTGTAAATATTTTCTCCCATTCTGAGGGTTGTCTTTTCATCTTGTTTATCGTTTCCTTTGCTGTGCAAAAGCTTTTAAGTTTCATTAGGTCCTATTTGTTTATTTTTGTGTTTATTTTTTTTTATTTCCACTATTCTAGGAGGTAGATCAAAAAAGATCTTGCTGTGATTTATGTCAAAGAATGTTCTTCCTATGTTTTCCTCTAAGAGTTTTACAGTGCCTGGTCTTACATTTAGGTCTCGAATCCATTTTGAGTTTATTTTTGTGTATGGTGTTAGGGAGTGTTCTAATTTCATTCTTTTACATGTAGCTGTCCAGTTTTCCCAGCACCACTTATTGAAGAAACTGTCTTTTCTCCACTGTATATCCTTGTCTCCTTTGTCATAGATTAGTTGACCATAGGTGCGTGGGTTTATCTCTGGGCTTTCTATCCTGTTCCATTTATCTATATTTCTGTTTTTGTGCCAGTACCATATTGTCTTGATTACTGTAGCTTTGTAGTATAGTCTGAAGTCAGGGAGCCTGATTCCTCCAGCTCTGTTTTTTTCCCTCAAGACCACTTTGGCTATTCGGGGTCCTTTGTGTCTCCATACAAATCTTAAGATTTTTTGTCCTAGTTCTGTAAAAAAGGCCATTGGTAGTTGATAGGGATTGCACTGAATCTGTAGATTGCTTTGGGTAGTATACTCATTTTCACAATATTGATTTTTCCAGTCCAAGAATGTGGTATATCTCTCTATCTGTTGGTATCATGTTTAATTTCTTTCATCAGTGTCTTATAGTTTTCTGCATACAGGTCTTTTGTCTCCCTAGGTAGTTTTATTCCTAAGTATTTTGTTCTTTTTGTTGCAGTGGTAAACGGGAGTGTTTCCTTAATTTCTCTTTCAGATTTTTCATCATTAGTGTATAGGAATTCAAGCGATTTCTGTGCATTAATTTTGTATCCTGCAACTTTACCAGATTCATTGATTAGCTCTAGTAGTTTTCTGGTGGCATCTTTAGGATTCTCTATGTATAGTATCATGTCATCTGCAAACACTGACAGTTTTACTTCTTCTTTTCCAGTTTGGATTCCTTTTATTTCTTTTTCTTCTCTGATTGCCGTGGCTAGGAATTCCAAAATTATGTTGAATAATAGTGGTGAGAGTGAACATCCTTGTCTTGTTCCTGATCTTAGAGGAAATGCTTTCAGTTTTTCACCATTTAGAATGATTTTTGCTGTGGGTTTGTCATATATGGCCTTTACTATGTTGAAGTAGGTTCCCTCTGTTCCCATGTTCTGGAGAGTTTTTATCATAAATCGGTGTAGAATTTTGTCAGAAGCTTTTTCTGCATCTATGGAGTTGATCATATGGTTTTTATTCTTCAGTTTGTTAATATGGTGTATCACATTGATTGATTTGCATATATTGAAGAATCCTTGCACCTCTGGGAGAAATCCCACTTGATCATGGTATATGATCCTTTTAATGTGTTGTTGGATTCTGTTTGCTAGTACTTTGTTGAGGATTTTTGCATCTATATTCATCAGTGATATTGGTCTGTAATTTTCTTTTTTTGTACTATCTTTGTCTGGTTTTGGTATCAGGGTGATGGTGGCCTCATAGAATGAGTTTGGGAGTGTTCCTCCCTCTGCAATCTTTTGGAAGAGTTTGAGAAGGATGCCTGTTAGCTCTTCTCTAAATGTTTGATACAGTTCACCTGTGAAGCCATCTGGTCCTGGGCTTTTGTTTGTTGTAAGATTTTTAATCACAGTTTCAATTTCATTACTTGTGATTGGTCTGTTCTTATTTTCTATTTCTTCCTGGTTCAGTCTTGGAAGGTTATACCTTTCTAAGAATTTGTCCATTTCTTCCAGGTTGTCCATTTTATTGGCATAGAGTTGCTTGTAGTAGTCTCTTAGGATGCTTTGTATTTCTGCGGTGTCTGCTGTAACTTCTTCTTTTTCATTTCTAATTTTATTGATTTGAGTCCTCTCCCTTTTTTTCTTGATGAGTCTGGCTAATGGTTTATCAATTTTGTTTATCTTCTCAAAGAACCAGCTTTTAGTTTTATTGATCTTTGCTATTGTTTTCCTTGTTTCTATTTCATTTATTTCTGCTCTGATCTTTATGATTTCTTTCCCTGTGCTAACTTTGGGTTTTGTTTGTTCTTCTTTGTCTAGTTCCTTTAGGTGTAAGGTTAGATTGTTTATTTGAGATTTTTCTTGTTTCTTGAGGTAGGCTTGTATAGCTCTGAACTTCCCTCTTAGAATTTCTTTTGATGCATCCCAGAGGTTTTGGATTGTCGTGTTTTCATTGTCATTTGTCTCTAGGCATTTTTTGATTTCCTCTTTGATTTCTTTAGTGATCTCTTGGTTATTTAGTAACGTATTGTTTAGCCTCCATGTGGTGTGTTTTTTACTTTTTTTTCCCTGTAATTCATTTCTAATCTCGTAGTGTTGTGGTCAGAAAAGATGCTTGATATGATTTCAATTTTCTTAAATTTACTGAGGCTTGATCTGTGACCCAAGATGTGATCTGTCCTGGAGAATGTTCCGTGCGCACTTGAGAAGAAAGTGTAATCTGCTGTTTTTGGATGGAATGTCCTATAAATATCAATTAATCTGTCTGGTCTATTGTGTCATTTAAAGCTTGTGTTTCCTTATTTTCTGTTTGGAAGATCTGTCCATTGGTGTAAATGAGGTGCTAAAGTCCCCCACTATTATTATGTTACTGTCAATTTCCTCTTTAGCTGTTAGCAGTTGCCTTATGTATTGAGGTGCTCCTATGTTGGGTGCATATATATTTATAATTGTTATATCTTCTTGGATTGATCCCTTGATCATTACGTAGTATCCTTCCTTGTCTCTTGTAACATTCTTTATTTTAAAGTCTATTTTATCTGATATGAGTATTGCAATTCCAGCTTTCTTTTGATTTGCATTTGCATGGAATATCTTTTTCCATCCCCTCACTTTCAGTCTGTATGTGTCCCTAAGTCTGAAGTGGGTCTCTTGTAGACAGCATATATATGGGTCTTGTTTTTGTATCCATTCAGCGAGAGTGTGTCTTTTGGTTGGAACATTTAATCCATTCACGTTTAAGGTAGTTATCGATATGTATGTTCCTATTACCATTTTCTTAATTTTGGGGGGTTTGTTTTTGTAGGTCCTTTTCTTTTGTGTTTCCCACTTAGAGAAGTTCCTTTAGCATTTGTTGTAGAGCTGGTTTGGTGGTTCTGAATTCTCTTAGCTTTTGCTTGTTTATAAAGCTTTTGATTTCTCCATCGAATCTGAATGAGATCCTTGCTGGGTAGAGTAATCTTGGTTGTAGGTTTTTCCCTTTCATCACTTTAAGTATATCATGCCACTCCCTTCTGGCTTGTAGAGTTTCTGCTGAGAAATCAGCTGTTAATGTTAACCTTATGGGAGTTCCCTTGTATGTCATTTGTCGTTTTTCCCTTGCTGCTTTCAATATTTTTTCTTTGTCTTTAATTTTTGCCAATTTGATTACTATGTGTCTCGGTGTGTTTCTCCTTGGGTTTATCTTGTGTGGGACTCTCTGCGCTTCCTGGACTTGGGTGGCTATTTCCTTTCCCATGTTAGAGAAGTTTTTGACTATAATCTCTTCAAGTACTTTCTTGGGTCCTTTCTCTTTCTCTTCTCCTTCTGGGACCCCTATAATGTGAATGTTGTCCCAGAGGTCTCTTAGCCTGTCTTCATTTCTTTTCATTCTCTTTTCTTTATTTTGTTCCGCAGCAATGAATTCCACCATTCTGTCTTCCAGGTCGCATATCTGTTCTTCTGCCTCAGTTATTCTGCCATTGATTCCTTCTAGTGTATTTTTCATTTCAGTTATTGTTCATATCTGTTTGTTTGTTCTTTAATTCTAGATCTTTGTTAAACATTTCTTGCATCTTCTCGATCTTTGCCTCCATTCTTTTTCGAGGTCCTGGATCATCTTCACTATCATTATTCTGAATTCTTTTTCTGGGAGATTGCCTATCTCCATTTCATTTAGTTGTTTTTCTGGGGTTTCATCTTGTTCCTCCAGCTGGTACATAGCCCTCTGCCTTTTCGTCCTGTCTGTCTTTCTGTGAATGTCTCTCCTCAAGTCTCGCTAGTTTGAATGTGCCAAATATTTTCTGGTGTGATCTTGAATCAGATGGCTAAAGGAATGTCAAATTTAAGCAAATTCAAGCTAGATCTTTGATTTTCTCCAACCCTAACCCTGTTCCTTCCCCAGTCTTGTTCATCTCAGTAAAAACACTACCATCTACCTAGATGCTTAAGCTAAAATCCGAGGCTTGTCCTTGATTCTTCTCTTTCATTTCCTAGGAGCAGACAGTCAGCAGGTGCTGCTGGTTCTCAAATCTGAGCACTCTTTACCACTTAAACCGCCACCACCCTGGTCTACTCCGCTGTCATCTCTCACCTGAAATAGCCTCCTAATTTGTCTCCATGCTTCACTCTGCTCTCCTACAACCCATTCTCCATAGAGTAGCCAGAATAATACTTTTAAAATGTAAATCAGATCTCATCACTTAAAAAAAACCCTAATAGCATCTCACTGTACTTTAAACCCATTTTCCTTACTGTGACCTATATGGTTGTCTCTTACTGCTTCCACACGCTTATCTTGCTTTTCTGGAACATTCTTCTCTTGGATATTATCATGGTTTGTTTCTTGTGTCTTTCCATTGTCATCCCAAATGTCTCCTCTTACAGAGGCTTTTCTCTAACCACCCAATATAAAGTAGCCCTCACCCTGTCTCTCTGTCATGGTTTCTGTTTTAACTTTTTTATGTGTGTCGCTCTCTGAAGTGATCTTGTTTATATGTCTGTGAACTGGTCTCCCTCAGTTGCTGCATAAGCTTTGTGAGAGCAGAGACCTCATCCACCCTGTTCACCACATCACCCTGATAACCTCGAGCAGTGTCTGTAGATGCTCAGTTAGTATTTGTGGGATGAGTAAATGAAGAAACCTCTGCTTCTCCTAAAAGTTTAGGTAATTCAGGCCCAGTTGGCTACAAAGATACCAAGAACACAACTTGAGCCAATAATAGTGGGAAAGTGGAAAAAGAAGGATGAGGAGCAGTGAGTTTAACACAGAGGAAAGAGCCCTGAATTCTACCTCTGTCTCTTTTACTATCAGCTGTTTGGTTGTGGGCAAGTTTCTCAACCTGGCTGTTCCCTTAGTTGTAATAGAAGTGAGTGGCAAATGATGATCTCCGAGTTCTCTCCTGTGCCAGCTCAAACAAGGATTAGCACACGCCTTTTATTTTTTAAGAGAATGATCCTACCCACCCTGTGGTATAAGAAATGTATGGTATCAAGAGTCACCTTTCATTTTTCTCAATATTATCAGAAAAGACAAACGTAGATGAATGTACCAGCCCCTGGGACTGGAAAGGTTAATAAACCTGAGCTGGACTCATTTACAAAGCACTCCTAGTGCATGATTTCAGTTGATCCTCCAAACAACTGAAGCAAAGGAGGCACAACAGGTGGCGTCTTTCTAATAAGGAGATGGACATGTGTCCAAGGTCCCAGGACTGCAGCCCAGGTCCTCTGTTCTAGGCTGGTGCCATGTCCACTGCCCCATGTTGCCTTGCATCTGATGGTTACTCCAGACTGTTTGTAACCAGTAGCACTAGAAACATCTAAGGCCTTTTCTTTCATAACATCACATTGTCTCATGCACAGGTAAAAGATGTGAGCTCTGTGATGATGGCTACTTTGGAGACCCTCTGGGTAGAAACGGCCCTGTGAGGCTTTGTCGCCTGTGCCAGTGCAATGACAACATCGATCCCAATGCAGTTGGAAACTGCAATCGCTTGACGGGAGAATGCTTGAAGTGCATCTATAACACGGCTGGCTTCTACTGTGACCGGTGCAGAGACGGATTTTTTGGAAATCCCCTGGCTCCCAATCCAGCAGACAAGTGCAAAGGTAATCGTCCATCGGCCAGATTCTGTCACAGTTATATTCATTCGTTCTGAGAATCATTGCATGGTCTCTTTAGATATTTACAGTTGTTTGGTCGAATGCAGCATTGTTCAATAGAAATATAGTGCAAACAACTTATGTGATTTAAATTTCTCTAGTAGACACAGTACAGTAAAGAGAAACAGGTGAAATTAATTTAACACTGTATTTTATTTAACGTAACCTATCTAACGTATTATCATCTCAACAAGTAATCAGTAAAAAATTTTTGAGATGTATGTTCTTTTCCACACCAAGTCTCCGAAGTCCAGTGTGTGTTTCACACTGACAGCACATCTCAGTTCATACCAGCCACATTTCAGGTGCTCAGTAGCCACCGGTGACCAGTGGCTACTGTACTGGATAACGCAAATCTGAAGAATCTATTTGTGTTGTTTATACTTTAGTATTTCTCTCAGATGATTTGCATCTTTTGCTGTCTCTGTCTTCCTGCCTTAGCCTGTGACTGCAACCCCTATGGGACCGTGAAGCAGCAGAGCAGCTGTAACCCTGTGACCGGGCAGTGTGAGTGTCTGCCTCATGTGACCGGCCGGGACTGTGGAGCTTGTGACCCTGGATTCTACAGCCTGCAGAGCGGGCAGGGCTGTGAGAGGTAAGATGGCGGCTGCCTTTGGTTCAAGTGACCTTTGCTTTTTTATTGTCAGAGATGAATTTTTATAAGTTATGGTTCATAGTTGGCTTGGCTTTGTTCAGGAATTATTTGAGTGCCTAAAATAGGCAAGGCACCCTTTTGAGGCAATACTGGAGAGATGTAATTAAGTAATGAGAGAAAAGAGTGGAATGCAGTGGCCCCAGCTGTGTCAGTGTCACCTGAGCAACATTTTTTTAACAATACAAATTATATGGTCCTTTCAGAGATGCTTAGACCTTCAAGGGTTGCAGTTGCCTGGGAATTCCTGTTTTCAAACCTCCTATTCAGTGCCCATGTGGTGCCAGATTGGAGAGCCATGGGTAGTAGTTTTAGTCGTGAAATAAAAGTATTTGTGTGGGTTAGGTTAGAAAAAGAAGTTCTGAATAGAACTCATGAAAATTACTTGAACCTCAGGTTTTAATAACCCTTAATGTCTGTCATAATAGCCCTTAACATTCTGTTTTGTAATACAAATTACATCAGTCCTATGCTGAAAGGAACAAAAAAGAAAGGTTTGCTTAAAGTCTGTTTTTCTTACCTGAGAAATGTCATGTGTTCATTTTCAGGTGTGACTGCCATGCTTTAGGTTCCACCAATGGACAGTGTGACATCCACACTGGCCAGTGTGAGTGCCAGCCTGGCATCACTGGTCAGCACTGCGAGCGCTGCGAGGTCAACCACTTTGGGTTTGGACCTGAAGGCTGTAAACGTAAGGGGCGTTGGTGGCAAAGTCTCGTCTCATTCCAGTTAGAACTGTTAGTCCAGAAAGGACTTCGACAGCCTCACTGTAGCCACACGGCTCACAGTCAGGACTGTGCCCAAATCATCATAGATGCTTTATTCAAGAAATATTATCCATTTTTTAAAACTCAGAGGACCGAAAGTCTCTCTAGTTTCTTTGCAACCACCCTATTTATGTCTTCTATTACAGTGTTTCTGATCCTTCCTTTTTCTAGTCTTTAATTTTTCCAGATGATTACCCTTTGGTTACCGAGCCTTCCCCGTGCTTAATGAAACTTTTTAATTGATCACCTTCTTAGTGCAGAAAATGAAACAGTGAGGGATTCTGCTCAAACGTGTTTGTTGACTTACTGGCTCAGTTGCTTCCCACCCTTGGGGCCCTTTTGGTGCGGTTACATGTCCACATCTGCTGCTCCTTGGCATAAACACTTGCTTGGAATTAGGCCACGGAACAGTTTGGGTTTTTGCTTTCTGAATTCCTTCATTTCTCCTGTGGAATGTAGCATAAGTCATTGACTCCGTTCAGAGAACAAAATGAGTAAACAAACTATAAAATAATGGAAAATAAGCATTAGCGTTTGGGTTTTCTAGTTCCTTAGTGAGAGAAAAACAGTGGAGAGATGAAGGTAGAGATAAATTCTCGAAGTGCACAAAAAGGGCACTTTCTATAATAGACTAATTTCTATAATTATTCAGTCACATGAAATGTGCCCCCTCCAAAAGATGCTCACTTTAAAATTTACTGTTGTTTTAAAAATGTCTGGCTTCTCTGCTGAGCAGGCTTAACCATTTAAATTCTCCTAAATCGGGGAGGGAGATGCATGAGGGAAGGGATATGGGAACGGATGTATATGTATGACTGATTCACTTTGTTATAAAGCAGAAACTAATAAAAAAAAAAATTTAAAAAAATAAATAAATAAATAAATAAATTCTCCTAAATCGGCCTGTTTTTCACAAAGCATCTAATTATAATAATAATACAGTTGGCTTATTGATATCAATGTGAGTTAAAAGAAAATGCACTCTTCCTTTTTTTCCTTATTATGTACCCTTCTCCCTTTATTCTGCAGCCTGTGACTGTCATCCTGAGGGGTCTCTTTCCCTCCAGTGCAAAGATGATGGTCTCTGTGAATGCAAAGAAGGCTTTGTGGGGAATCGCTGTGACCAGTGTGAAGAGAACTATTTCTACAATCGGTCTTGGCCTGGCTGCCAGGAATGTCCAGCTTGTTACCGGCTGGTAAAGGATAAGGTCAGCTGTCAACAGTGCATGCGTTCATTCATTCAGCAGACGTTGAATGGGCACTTCCTATGCTCTAAGCTCTAGAGAAAAAATGGTGAACAAAATAGACACAGTCCCTGTTCTCAAAGACTCAAGTTCCAGTTGGGAGACAAATAATAAAAATTAAAGAAATACTAACTGAGATAAGTGCAAGAAAGAATACAAACAGAGAATAACTGGGGAGAACTACTTTATATAGAGCCTCTATGGAAACTCACTTAAGGTGAGATCTTAAGGATAAGAAAGAGAAAACCAAAGGAGAAGTGGTGGGTAGGCTCCAGGCAGGGGGAACGTGGGGTACAAAGGCCTCAAAGCTGGAGAGTGTCTGGAGCCTGCTGAGTGAGGAGGGAGTGGTTTGTGATAAGACTGGAAAGGTTGGTAGAGACAGCTTAGGTTGCACCATGTTGACCAGAGTAAGGAATTCAGATTTTATTCCAAATCCAGTGGGAATGCACTAATGAGTTTTAAGCTGGGAAATCCAGTTTATATTTTAAGAACAGCACTCTGCTGTGTGAAGATTGATGGTTAGGTGTGGGGCAAAAGGGGGAAGCCTAGATTGAATTGGATAAATATTATATGTGTGTTTGGCAGGGCAGGGTATGAGAGAGGGTAAGGTTAGGGAAAGAGAAGAATCAGCGATGGATCTTGGGTTTTTTGCTTAAGGTAGTTGTAGGCATTACTTACTGAGATGGCGATGACTCAGAGAATACATATTTAAGAGAAAAAATCAAGGGTAGAATTTTGGATATTAAGTTGAGAATACCTATCAGAGAGCCAAGTGGGGATATCAGATAGGTAATCTCAAACACAAGGGAGAGGTCAGAACTGGAGAATCATCAGCATGTAGAGTTTAACGTCAAAGGAATCAACCAGTTTTTCTTTTGAAGCCATAGAAAGGAGGAAAAACTACTCATGTTATCTACTTAAAAGTATACATACATGAAGTGTATAGACCTTCATACTTATAGGGCAGCAGTCCCCAACCTTTTTGGCACCAGGGACCAGTTTCGTGGGAGACAACTTTTCCGTGGACAGGGTGTGCGGGGGGCGGTGATGGTGCAGGTGGTAATGGAGGCCGTGGAGAGTGATGGGGGGCAGCAGATGAAGCTTTGCTCGCTCGCCCGCCACTCGCCTCTTGCTGTGCGGCCCGGTTCTGAGCAGGCCGCGGACTGCTGCCGGTCTACAGCCTGGGGGTGGGCACCCCTGTTCTAGAGTACCCCCTTTGATTATTGTTCCTGCAGGAAGTACAGTCGAGTTCTTCAGGAATGTCTGTACACCCTACCTTTCCCTTTTCTTCCTCCATTATGCTTAGGTTGCTGATCATCGAGCAAAACTCCAGGAATTAGAGAATCTCATTGCAAACCTTGGAACTGGGGATGAGATGGTGACGGATCAAGCCTTTGAGGATAGACTAAAGGAAGCAGAGAGAGAGGTGACTGACCTCCTTCGTGAGGCCCAGGATGTCAAAGGTACACGCGATTAAACAAGTGGGTAATTTCTGTAAGATGGTCCATCTTTAGATGTAGCTCCTAATGCAAGGTTAAGTAGTATGGTTTTATAAAATTCTTTCTCAATTTTTTTTTTTTTTTTTTTTTTTTTTTTGCGGTACGCGGGCCTCTCACTGCCGTGGCCTCTCCCGTTGCGGAGCACAGGCTCCAGATGCGCAGGCTCAGCGGCCATGGCTCACGGGCCCAGCCGCTCCGTGGCATGTGGGATCTTCCCGGACCGGGGCACGAACCCGTGTCCCCCGCATCGGCAGGCAGACTCTCAACCACCGTGCCACCAGGGAAGCCCACCAATTTTTAAACTCTGTTTAGAATGTGAATTATTTTATTTTTTAAACATGTAGAAAAGAACCTGTCAATGTTTTAAGATACACTAAGCAGAAATAATTCTCCCAACACATCAAAAACTGTTAGATGTTAAAATCCAAGCATTTTATAAATCCTTCTATCAAGGTGTTCACCACTGGGCTGAAGTCACTTTGTTTTGGAGTTTTCCATCACTGAGACACAGATGCTCATCAGATACTCATAGTAAATGTGCATTAACATTGATACACCTGGGACCACAATGATCAACTTCCCTATTGATGATGTTTCCATCTGGAGTTAGAGAAGTCCTCTTGTCAGAGTACGGGTCAACAAAAACTAAATATATTGCTTATTTCTCGTTGTAAATGTCCCTAAGATTTTATAAAATCACTGAAGTAGAGAAGGAAGAAATTGGATGTATCTGGTTTGGGCCAGTTTGTTTCATTTTTATTAGGACAGTCCAAAAATTGTTCTATGAGGTAAATTTATAGAAATTGAAAAATAAAATGAGAGGTCAAAAACTTATGTGTTTTGTTTCAGTTGTTGTTACATTTTAAGTCTTAAACATAGACTAAGAAGAATTTATATGTTTCCTGTTCTGTATAAACCATGGTGGTTTTTTTAGGCTGTTCATTTTCAAATTTGGACACACGTTTTTTTTCATTAATGTATTCTCTTGTAACAGCAAATTCGCATCCGTCCTGCCCTATCCGTTGAAGAACTGAACGTGGGGCGATCATTCTTAAGTGCCAATCAGCCAACCTGAGAGGTGGGGCGTGGCAGGCAGCTCTGGTGCCAGCAGCACCAGCACATGGGCATGGGCACAGGGCAGGTAGGGGAGGTCAGCCAGCACTGCCACTCATCCAGGCTCCACACCTTGGCGCAGCCCCAGTTACACCTGTCTCTTTCTGGCTACGTGCTTTCCTCTGCCCAAGCCGGTGATTCTGTGGGACAGAAGCTCGGATAGGAGCCATGGCCACCATACCTTCCCTTGAGCCACCTGAAAGATGGGGAGCATAACGGGCTGCTTCTGGTAGCTTTGGGAGCACCACAGTGAGGCTGGAGTTAAAATCCACTCCCACTAAATCCTGATTCATGGAGTTCCTGGCTGACCTTTCCTACTTAGGTTCAAACTAGCCAAGAATAAAAATATCTTCAAACTGATTTACCCTTTCAGACTCTCCCTGAGTGTTCATTTGTAGTTAAACCTGTGTTTATTCTGCAGTTTGAAGGGAGATTATATGGTGCAATTAGGTCTTGCAATTGGACACTTGGAATTAGAGGGCTTTGAAGTGATCCCCTTAGGTTATTTGTTCCCTTTTTGGGATACGATTGTTTCTGTAAAGAACTGGCCAGAGAGATCGGTATCTGTTACCTTTTTGAAGTTCTAAAGGGAAGGGGCTTCTATAACTTCATTAGCCAATGAAGCCAATGCTTACGCTTCCCAAATCTAAATGATTTTCTATGATTTCAGCTTGTTTTTATATTTTGTATTTTCTTTAAAATTTTTGGATTATCAAAGAATTGTTTTAAGTCATCATCCGCGCAGGGCCATTTTGTATAGTTGGATGCGATGTTTTGCAGGCCACCAGCTTTGCATGTGTATTGATTGGGTGGCCCTGCTTGTATGTTGCTATTTTTCCAAACCTGTATTCATCTTTGTTGATCTTAACTTTGACTCTTCATCTCTTTTACATTCCTTGGAAAATTTAGATGCCAACACTAACACCATGCAGAAATAAGAACTGGTCAATTTTGAATAGGATTGACTTAATGGTTCCCGTATAGTATAATATAACTTCATGACGTGAGAATTGTAATAACGTCACAATTATCTTTGCATGGGCTTATATTGATTGATTGATTAGGACACAGGTATGAGGTTTAAATTGAATGAGCATAATTAATAGAGAACAATTTGAAGAACTTTTCAAAAGCAGAGATCAATTTGAAAGAAATTACATGGATGTGCCAGGCAGTGGGAGGCGGCAGCAAGAGTCTATTTAGTTTAAAATACAAAATAGTTTTAACGTGCCGTATTTCAACATCAGTTTTTTTGGTTTTTTTCCCCAGAAAGAATTCTTATTATTTATTTATTTTTGGCTGTGTTGGGTCTTCACTGCTGCGCATGGGCTTTCTCTAGTTGCGGCGAGCAGGGGCTGCTCTTTGTTGCCGTGCACGGGCTTCTCATTGCGGTGGCTTCTCTTGTTGTGGAGCACGGGCTCTAGGCACGCGGGCTTCAGTAGTTGTGGCGCGCGGGCTCGGTAGTTGTGGCTCATGGGCTCTAGAGCGCAGGCTCAGTAGTTGTGGCACACGGGCTTAGTTGCTCTGCGGCATGTGGGATCTTCCTGGACCAGGGCTTGAACCCGTGTCCCCTGCCTTGGCAGGCGGATTCTTAACCATTGCGCCACCAGGGAAGTCCCTCAACATCAGTTTTGAACCGAGTTTTTTCCTAGTTTAGAAAAATGTCCAGCTCTCAGGGCTGGTAGTGCTTTTAACAACATTGTATTTTTATGATTCAATCTTGCATGTGCTGGAATATCAAAATCTTTCCTTCAGCAGACATTTTTCGAGTGTCTTCTCTTTGCCAATCACTGTGTAAGACTGGGGATACAGTGTTGAGTAAGAATGAGGGACTCATAGTCAAGTGGGAGAGACACAGTGTGTTAATCTCCAGTTAACCCACTTGGAGACCGTAGATGAATGTAACAGTGGCGCTACTGCTGGGCACAGTGAAGACCGACCAGCTCTGCCAGTGGACTTAGAGAAACTTGTCAGAAAGATGCTATGTTTGGAAGAGTAAGCATAAGCAGCGCCTCAGATTTCACGTGAGATGATACGTGTCCCCCGCCAACCCCGCTTCAGATAATTTATGGACTTTCTTCTGCACTGTGATTGCAGATGTCGACCAAAATTTGATGGATCGCCTCCAGAGAGTGAATAACACCTTATTCAGCCAAATTAGCCGTTTACAGAATATCCGGAATACCATTGAAGAGACTGGAAACTTGGCTGAACAAGCATTTGCCCGGGTAGAAAGCACAGAGCAGTTGATTGAAATCGCATCCAGAGAACTGGAGAAAGCAAAAGTTGCCATTGCCAATGTGGTGAGTGACTGGGAAGGTCTGAGGTGGGGCTGAGGGAGTCCCTTGGCTTCTACTGGTAGTGGAATGCTTCTTCAGCTAAATTGACTCCTTGTATCTTTTTATTTGTCTTCAAACATGGAGCAAGAAAGCCACATTGCTCATAGTGGCCATGAAATAGTTATCACAAACTGGATTCAAACCAAAGGACATCTGGGTCCTTTCTCTAGTTTTGTTCCTTCTATGGCACTAGGCAATTTAATCTTCCTTTTTTTAAAAAAAAAAATATTTATTTATTTATTTGGCTTTGCCAGGTCTTAGTTGCAGCACGCAGGATCTTCGCTGTCACACGTGGGATCTTTTAGTTGCAGCGTGCGGGCTCTTAGTGGCAGCATGCAGGATCTAGTTTCCTAACCAGGGATCGCACCCAGGCCCCCTGCATTGGGAGCATGGAATCTTAACCACTGGGCCACCAGGGAAGTCCCTAAGCTTCCTTTATTCTCTGCTGAAAATAGAAATAATAATCCACAATCAAGGATGCTGATGTTACCTGAAGATCTCTGAAATTAAGAAGAGACGTTCTTTCTCTAAATAACACTAGTGAAAATTTAGTTTTGACACTTGCTTTATTAAATTTAAATAATTCATTCCTTTGAGATTAGTGCTTTGTTTATTTCCTCTCTAGTCAATCACTCAACCAGAATCTACAGGGGACCCAAACAACATGACTCTTTTGGCGGATGAGGCACGAAAGCTTGCTGAACGGTAACCTCCAGCTCCCTCTTTAATGGTTAAGTTATGGCTTTCATCGCGGTGTGCACACGTTGTTTCATTCTATCCACACACACACTTCCCACGTAACCCACTTTTGCAAAGTTTGCTCTCGTTTCTGAAATGCGATTAGCTACATGTACTCTTTGCTTCCCTTTACTTTGAAATTAGAATACTTACTTTGAATATTAGAATATGATGGTTTGGAGGGAAATTATATTTGCACATCTAAGGAAAACCATAACATTTTTTAGATTTTTAATTTTGAAACCTTAAAGTTAATAGATAATTAAGCTCAGTAGAATTTAGTTATTTTTTAAAATTTTTAAATTTTCAACAAAAATGTTTAATTTTCAAGTTTCAATAGAGACATTTACTAACCCATAGTACATGTGAAAATCAGAAACAGACTATTTCATTCCTGATTAAATGTAATTTCTTAGGAAGACTTTAAATTGTAGAGGGCATCAAGTGAAAACATTTTTTTAAAAATAATATTGCTAAAATGTAGGCTCTGTGAGGGCAGGTGATTTTGTGTGCTTTATTCACTGCTGAAGTCCCAATGCTTAAAACGATGTCTGGCATATAGTAGGTACTCAATAAATGTTTATCGAATGCATTGCAGAACAGCTAGTAGACCTCATAGGTACAGGGTGCTTCAATAAGCCTGATGTTAGAATTTTAGCCTCAATATCTGAGCAGTTACATTGGCTTCTTGCTTTACCATATGTGCTCTCTTTCTATTTTTTGTAAATGTGTGTGAACTGTTGTCATTTAGCTCATAGAACATTCATGGTTTCAGAGCTGAATTTTCTGATTAAAAGAAGACAGCTGAAAACATTATCGAAAACTCCCGAGAAAATTAGGTCTTGGAAATTAATTGTGGTGTACTTCATGCATGAATTTTGAAGGAAAGTTTATCATATCAAGAAGAATGGCCATGTATTGCAGTGTGACAATGTAATATGAAATTTTAGAGTTGAAAAAACCTTAGCATTTACCCAGCTAAAATGCGTTATTTGTCTGGAGTCCCTGTTGACATGTTCCTTGTTGAGTTGCTCTTCCTGGCCAGTAACTAGGTTGCATGTGAGAAATCTGAATAGTCAAAGTTGTTTCAAGACTATGCAGTAACAGAACCAGAGTAGCAATTAAAGATGAGGTCTGGGATTTGTGTTTATGACTAGAGAAATGAGTTCTTGCTGGTATACACAGTTTCATATATAAATACCCTTAAATAATTATATTTAAAAGTAATTTTTAAGAAATACAAGCATTTGCCCCTATACATTTTATATCATTAATATCCTTGGGAAATATCATTTTCTCAGATCACGGAACGCTATTTATAAACTCAGCCCCGCTGAAATGATAACAAAATTCCAAATTTATAAGATTTTTTCAATATTTGTGGAACCCTGCCCACATTAGTTTATGTATATTAATAAGGTAAGCATTACCTAAATTCTACTTCTTTCCCTTTTAGACGGCTGTGTTTCATGGCTTCTTTTTCCTCTTATGTTATACAGCCATAAACAAGAAGCTGATGACATTGTACGAGTGGCAAAGGCAGCCAATGATACATCAACTGAGGCATATAATCTGCTTTTGAGGACGCTGGCAGGAGAAAATCAAACAGCATTTGAGATTGAAGAGCTTAATAGAAAGTGAGTGTAATTTAAAAGTGGTTTATAGCCCTTCAGTTGTTCTTGTAAGTAACACCAGTTTAAGGAAAAATTAAATGCCGGTGAATTCAGGCCATGTGTTCATGCAGTAAGATTTCTTTTGTTAATCATGCTTTTGAAATGGTGCAGTAATTAGAGCAGGGGATGTAGAGCCGCAGACATTTTATTTGATCCAGTTACTGTATCAGCAGAGAATGGTAACGACTAGCCATGATACTTAAAATTCTGCATAAAGGAGAAGAGAAAAAATATCATAGAGTAAGCAGAGAAAATATATTTGAGCTACAAATATTTAAAAGGTGTCTGAAATAAGAAAGCATATGGTAAACCATATGCTATAATAGAAGTGCTGAGATGAAATCTAAATTTAAGCTATGTTGGTATTAAATAATAGCATTTTAATATAACATTTCTTTGAGGTTTTGGAAATACTATCACGGTGATTTAAACTGGAATGAATCTGGTGAACATTAAGATGCTAAAAGCAGCTAGGGTTTTCATCAAATCACATCTTTTGTTCCTTAGGTATGAACAAGCAAAGAACATCTCACAGGATCTAGAGAAGCAAGCTGCCCGAGTACATGAGGAGGCCAAGAAGGCTGGTGAGAAAGCTGTGGAGATCTATGCCAGTGTTGCCCAGCTGACTCCTGTGGACTCAGAAGCCATGGAGGTATGGCGCTGACAGCCTGCATGCACAGGCTTTGGTTGTCACTGCCGTCCCCCATTCACAGCTCCTACCCTCTTCCCACCCAACGCATAGCCACGTACCCCCTCAGTCTGGGTAAGAGCTCTTCTGACTGCCCTGCAGCTGTCATCAGTACCTGCCTCCTCTGTCCTCCCAAGAGCTCAATGGTAAAGTTGAGTTCTAGTTTAGATACGTTAGTAGAACTTACTGAGGTAAAAAAAAATCCTGTGGTTATTATAAACATTAAATAGCAAAGACTCCTTTAGTGATAGGAATAATCACTCCTAAATCTTGGATATAAATCCAAATTATAATATATTTGGATTAATTAAAACAGACTACACCTAGGTCGTTACCCTGGTTTTGAACAGGAGAGAAATAAAAGAATGGTTTAAGTGAAAGAACTATATCAGGATGCTTTGGGGCAGGTAAAATATTTAGGGATTGGTAGTATTTTATTTCATCTGTACTCTAATCATGAATCCTCATACCAAGTTCTATATAAATGGTGCATTTTTTACATTAAACTTGCAATTTATTAAGTTTCACTTTTTACATCTGAGGTGTTGACTTCATTTTTACCATAAAGTTTTAGGTCTCCTCAGACGTGTACATACTGTATGATTCCATATATGTGGAATTTGACAATAGGCAAAACTAATCTATGATGATAAAAACCAGACCAGTGGCAGCTGCATTGTTGGAAAGGTGGGTGTGGAAATTGACTGGAAAGAGATACAAGGGAATTTCCTGGGTGGAAATATTCTGTATCTTGATTGGGGTGTTGGTTACACAGGTGAATATATTTGTCAAAACTCATCAAACTAAGTGCTGTGCATTTCACTATGTGTAAGTATACCTCAGTTTTTTAAAAAGGTCCATAAAATCTTGACCTGTGCTATTGTTTTAAAAATATCCTCTAAGTATAGAATTACTAAGCCTACCTTTTCATCAGTTTAGTTGATTTGCCTAAAATATGATGATCTTACTTGCTTTTCATAGAATGAGGCAAATAAAATAAAGAAGGAAGCTGAGGATCTGGATCGTCTGATTGACCAAAAGTTAAAAGATTATGAGGACCTCAGACAGGACATGAGAGGGAAGGAATTTGAAGTAAAGAACCTTCTGGAAAAAGGAAAGACCGAACAGCAGGTTGGTTTGCTTTGCAAGTTGCTTCGTTTCTTGAGGCAAAAATTGAAACTGCCTGACTGTAGGCTGTGTCTGTGATGTTACCACAATTGCAGAAGAAACAAAACACATGAAAAAGTATTCAGAGGAGGGCCTTATGCTGATGCCCAGGCCTAACCTGCTGTATACTGGCCAGTGTCAGGGTGGTGGCTCGTAGGTGCCTGGTCTGTTAGGAGAGAGAAGGGCTTTACCTTGGAGGGTTTGTCCTCTTATCTGCCACGTGTTTGCAGACTGCCGACCAACTCCTAGCCCGAGCTGATGCTGCCAAGGCTCTTGCGGAAGAAGCTGCTAAAAAGGGACGAAATACCTTACAAGAAGCCAATGACATTCTCAGCAACCTGAAAGGTATGAGAGGGTCAGATAACAGGGTAAATTTGTATGTGTCCTTCATTAGGGTGATTCTCTCTCTTTTGTAAAAAAATTTTTACTATGAGACTTTCTGAACACATACAGCACAAGAGATAATAGTGTAAGAAATCCCATATATCTGTCATTCAGATTCAGCAGTTAAGATTTTTACTGCACTTACTTTATCCCCCAACACCTGCCCTACCTTTTAAAAAAAAATTTTATCAGTTAATGCATATAATTAAAGCCAACAATTACTGTTTTACGCATCAGCTGATAGTGCTTTATTTTTTAATTGATTAATTTATTTTTGGCTGTGTTGGGTCTTTGTTGCTTTTTGCGGGCTTTCTCTAGTTGCAGCGAGCGGGGGCTACTCTTTGTTGCGGTGCGCAGGCTTCTCATTGCGGTGGCTTCTCTTGTTGCGGAGCACAGGCTCTAGGCACATGGGTTTCAGTAGTTGTGGCACTTGGGCTCAGTAGTTGTGGCTCATGGGCTCTAGAGCACAGCCTCAGTAGTTGTGGCGCACGGTCTTAGTTGCTCTGCGGCCTGTGGGATCTTCCCGGACCAGGGATCAAACCCGTGTCCCCTACATTGGCAGGTGGATTCTTAACCACTGTGCCACCAGGGAAGTCCCTACCCTACCTTTTTTTATGGTAAAGTATTTCAAAGAAAAATCCCAGTGCTCATGTCATCTTACCCCAACATTCTTAGGTATGGAAGCCAAAAAAAGATATTGCCTGTAACCAAGATATGCCTATTTAGCTGACTTGTGTTGGTAAATGGAGGTTATCTTTAATTTTCTCTGCCAATTGCATCTCAGTCTTTATATTTTCTTCCCTCACCCAAGATAAAAACGAACTGTGCTCAATTCACTGTGTAGCCTTGGATTCACATCTGATAAACATAAGCTCTATATATACAGAAGCTTTATAGGATAATGGTTGAATGTATGGGCTTTGTGTCAGTGGGTTTGGTTTAGAATCCCTGATCCACCTCTTACTTACTGTGAATCCTTGAAAAAAATTACCTCTTTAATCCTCAGTTTTCTCATGTATAAAAATGATTCAATGCCTGTGTCACAAGCACATAAAGCTCTTAACTCAGTACCTAACACTTAGTAAACACTAAATAAACTGCAGCCTTTCGATACTGGTTGAGGTGGAGGTGATGGCATACTCAGCTCTGCATGAAAATAAATGTTTCAAGTGAGAATTTGCCTTCCAGAAACAGGTGTTCATTCACATGAATCTTCCATGTAGATCTATGTGCTTTGTTCTAATATTTCAGTCCATGCTGTTTTTCATTCTTTTCCCCTGACTTTCATTGTTCATAAAACAAAATCCAGTGGCAGCTCCCTGAAAAGTTCCCTTTTGGCTTGTTGAAAGTTTAGTTTAATTGCATTCCTTGAACCTGTTTTAGATTTTGATAGGCGAGTAAATGATAACAAGACGGCTGCAGAGGAAGCACTAAGGAGAATCCCTGCCATCAACCAGACTATAATCGAAGCCAATGAAAAGACCAGGGAAGCACAGCTGGCTCTGGGCAATGCTGCCGCAGATGCCACCGAGGCCAAGAACAAGGCCCACGAGGCGGAGAGGATCGCCAGTGCTGTCCAAAAGGTGTGCTCTCCCCTCTTGTCCGAAACGAAGCCTTTGCTCATCTATTCTCTAGTCATTTTCCGGTTTCTTTCCAGACCCTCAAAAGCTCTTGCAAATTTTTTCCTCAACTCCAGTAAAGTTATATTAAACCATCCTTGTCGTTCATTTTCTTTTACTAGGCATTAGAGCAGGTAACCACACTGATTGAAGAGGGAGTCATTGAAAGGGTCCTTTACTCTAAAATTTCTGCTGGGTCTCAGTGGCAGGGTCTGAGTTGTTGAGGAGGGGGGTTGGCTTCAGTGACCCATCTTTCTCCTACTTAAAGATAAATCTGTTTTATTTAAAGGAGAAATTGGAGCTGATTCTAAACTTATGTGTTTGGAAATCACACACATTTTTTAGTTTCTTGGATTAATTATATTTTATAAAATATATTTCAGAATTATGGACTTTTTGTACATTATGATGAACTGCCAAGTATCAATAGATTAAGGCTAGCTTTGAATAGAAAATTATCCAAGCGAAAGAGTCTAATCAGTACAATGTGGTGGAAAGTATACACCATTTAAATGTTGCAGCTATGTGACCCCAACTAAAAATGACAACGATAGGGCTTCCCTGGTGGCGCAGTGGTTGAGAGTCCGCCTGCCGATGCAGGGGACGCGGGTTCGTGCCCCGGTCCGGGAGGATCCCACGTGCCGCGGAGCGGCTGGGCCCGTGAGCCATGGCCGCTGAGCCTGCGCGTCCGGAGCCTGTGGTCCGCAGCGGGAGAGGCCACGACAGTGAGAGGCCCGCGTACCGGAAAAAAAAAAAAAAAAAGGCAACGATATAACAGGAACTTTTTTTTTTTTTTTTTTTTGTGGTACGCGGGCCTCTCACTGTTGTGGCCTCTCCCGCTGCGGACCACAGGCTCCGGACGCGCAGGCTCAGCGGCCATGGCTCACGGGCCCAGCCGCTCCGCGGCACGTGGGATCCTCCCGGACCGGGGCACGAACCCGCGTCCCCTGCATCGGCAGGCGGACTCTCAACCACTGCGCCACCAGGGAAGCCCAGGAATTTTTATTAACAGGATTAAACAAGAGGATACAAATTAAAGTGCTTTATAAAATATAAAATGTTATGTTAGGTGGTAATGTTATTTTTTTCATTAAATTTGTAGCCCAAATAAATGATAACGTAATTCAACATATAGTACAAATTATTGCCCTGTTCTTTCTGGATCATATCTTTGAACCATTTTACAGATTATAAAAGGAGTGGCAGCATACTTTAGAAAAAGGGAACCTTTTTTTCATTAGGAATTGTTTACTTTGTGCCTAGAATGCTACCAGCACCAAGGCAGAAGCTGAGAGGACTTTTGCAGAAGTTACAGATCTGGATAACGAGGTGAATAATATGTTGAAACAGCTACAGGAAGCAGAAAAGGAGCTGAAGAAAAAACAAGATGATGCGGACCAGGATATGATGATGGCAGGGATGGTAAGTGATTTTTGCATGTTTGCTAATGGGCAGAAAGTGAAGGGTGTTTAATAATAAAGATTCCTGGGGCTTCCCTGGTGGCGCACTGGTTGAGAGTCCGCCTGCCGATGCAGGGGATATGGGTTCGTGCCCCGGTACGGGAAGATCCCACATGCTGCGGAGCTGCTGGGCCCGTGAGCCATGGCCACGGAGCCTGCGCGTCCAGAGCCTGTGCTCCGCAACGGGAGAAGCCACAACAGTGAGAGGCCCACGTACCGCAAACAAACAAACAAACAAACAAAAGAAGTCAGAGATATGGGGACTTTCCTGGTGGTCCAGTAGGTAAAACTCCGTGCTCCCAATGCAGGGGGCCCAGGTTCAATCCCTCGTCGGGGAACTAGATCCCACACGCATGCCGCAACTAAGAAGTGTGCATGCCGCAACTAAGGAGCATGCATGCCGCAACTGGAAGATCCTGCATGCCACAATGAAGATCCTGCGTGCCGCAACTAAGACCCGGCGCAGCCAAAATAAATAAATAAATATTTAAAATAATAATAATAATAATAATAATAATAATAATAATAAAGATCCCTAACTTGTTGAGAAGAGTCTTTTTCATATTGACTTCTGTTTTTAATTGTGTTTTCTGGTCAAGAATTGGGTTAGTAACTTACATAGAAGACAAAGAATTTGGATCTTCTGCCAGATTGTTGCACAATAGTTCCTTCCCAAAGCTACTCTCAGTTAAAAGCAAAACATTGTTTTACACATTTGAGATTTTAGGACATTTAAAAGTATGTCTTTATATTTTTGAATGGGTAATTCATAGGTGGTATAAAATCAAAAAAGAACAAAAGCCATGCAGTGAAAAGTTAATTTCCGTCCTCTTATTCTCCCAGCAACTTGCTGCCTAAAGACAAAGACCAGTTTCTTGTGTAAAAGGACATTTTTGAAGATGACAAAACACACCAAACTTACATCCAATTTGATTTTTCACTTTTTGTGATGATGTGTATACATAGCCCTGTTTGTAACAAAATTGACTTGTGAATGCATGGCCCAACAAAGGACTAGGTTCCGTTTTGTGCTATATTTTGCTTTTGAAAGACTTTGATGGAGTCACAATGGAAATATTCCTTTACAGTTCAATCTGATTATAACTACAGTAATGATAGGCATGAACTTGTTTAATTGTGGACTTTCAGTGCAAGGAAGGGACCCTTCTTCCACTCCTGCTAAAAATCACACCCTTCACTGTAGATCATTTTCACCTTGGGATGGAAAGAACTACTAAGCCTGTTAATCTAGGTAAAGAAGTCCCTAGGGAAGTGATAACAGGAAGCATCGTGTGCAAATACCTTATTTTATTATGCATTTTTTTGTTGTTTTGAATTGTCCTTATTTTCTATAGCAAGGTATGGCTCAAGTGGAAATTCCCATATAGTAAAAATGTGTATATTTCATATGTGCTGAGGGTCTCTGGATTTTATGTTTTAATACAGTTATAGAAACATTAGATTTAGAGCCTGTTGAAGGAAAGGAAAAGATATGTATTCTCTATGAGCTTCAAAAAAGGGTATGAATTCAATTAAAAGGGTAGAAAGAAGATGCACCTTTTGTTCCTTTTGGTAAGTAACTTCTAAGGAGCACAAGGCACCCTCATATATACTATCCCATTTATATTTAAATATCAGTCCTGAAAGGCCAACATTGTATCATTATTGTTTCAGTCTGTAACCTGTTTTTTAAGGGAAAGAGTGAAGGCTCACAGTTGTTCCTGGAAGAGGAGGCTGCAGACAGCAGGTTAAATGTAATAGTATGGCCACAGCAGAGTCCTTTACAGCTCTGCTAGAACACTCGCAGACAGCCTGGGAAGGTGCAGTGAGAATGGCTGCAGTTTGAACAGAGGTTAATCGTTTATTTGTGAAGGTTTTTTCCGTTGCTTTCTTTTTCTTTTTAAAATTTTCACATTGTTTCTATCCAAACATTTTGTATTCTCTTGACCCAAAAAAGCTAGGAAAAACAGTTCTGTGGTAGGAAGCTCAGAGCTACTCGTGTATATCCTGACCAGATTTATTTGTGAGAGCATCTGTTTTCTGATACTTAGACACTTCCTCTTCCATTGCCATTTCCTGTGACTCATGCACAAGTGTATTTGTTCAGGTTTCATGGAATTTTCCCAAATATTTTTACCTTTGGTTGATTTTTTAAATGTAAATTGTATTGCCCCAATTTGTATATGTGTATTTGTGTGACTGCATGGGGAGAGGGGGTTTTAGAAGAATGTCACTTAATTATGAAAAATTTCTGAGAATAGGACATTTCTGACAATCAAGTCTCTAAGATCATCCCAGAGGACATGTTTTGGTTCTAAAATGGTAGTTTTTATGCTCATCCTTAAAAAGTAACTTGTTTCTGCTTGATGGGTTTTATTATGAATACACCTCCATGTGTTTTTGAGTGAGAAAGTGAGAAAAGGAGGTAACATTGATCTCTGAAATACAAATACAGTCATTATAGGCATACTGACTGCCTCCTTATGACTATTAAGTGAATTAAAAATAGCAACATCCTCAACATGAAGATATGACCAAAAAAGAACATCTCTACAGTAAGAGATAATAGTTTCATGAGTTAGAAGAAGGGAAACCATCTGAAAATTAGATTTGTTGACTCATTGGGGAAAAGATACTTCAAGAAGATAAAAATGTATCATCAAGACTACTGTATCATTTATCCTTTTTTCCTGTACAGGCTTCACAGGCTGCTCAGGAAGCTGAGATCAATGCCAGAAAGGCCAAAAACTCTGTCACCAGCCTCCTCAACCTTATTAATGACCTCCTGGAGCAGCTGGGTAAGTAACCAGAGTCTTGTTAGGCAGCCTTTGAATTCTTTGTACTGTTCTTGGGATCTGAGATAGTTGACTCAAAAGTAGATACTACAGTGCAAAGACCATATGAACTGAATCATGACTTTAAGTTGTATTAATTCAACGTGTACTTACTAGGTCCTTCCATGGAATCTGACTTAGTATTGGAATCTGACCGTGGTCTGAGGACTTAATAAAATTGTGAAGATATGCTTCCAGCTAAGGTGGCTCATTTATGGTCAAGGTTTATGGTACAAGCGAACAGTGATTATTCTTAGTTCATCCTGCTGGCAGAATGTCTTTAAAGGATTTAAAGTGAAGGATTTCAATGACAGAATAAAAGAACACTTTAAAGGATAATCGATTAAAGGCTAATCGGATGAGGTGACAGTTTTTATGCCAAAAGAGAGAAGGCTTTCTTTTTGAAGGAAATATAAGCATATTGAAATGTTCCTTTAATCCAGTTTGATATAGGGAGCAGGCCTCATTATAGGGCAGGTGTACTTTTGTCACCAGCCTCTATTATAAAGTTGTAATACTCTAGCCAGTACAGCTTTGTAAGCAAGGCACTCTATTTTAATGTGATAGCCTTTAAAGTTTGGTTTTGGTCAGTGTTTTGTTTTGTGGGGGTTTTTTTTGGGAGGTGTGTGTGATATTTTTATCTGTCTCAATTTTCAAGAATAATAAATTATGTGCCATCAGATGGATTTTAAAATGAAAGTAAGCTGGAAGGGGTAGGTTTTGTGACAGAAAAGGTTGTATTTTAAAGTTAGTCAGACTTGGGTTGGAATCTTTGCTTTGTTGCCTGTAAGCTGTGCAAATTTGGGCAAATTACTTAACAGCTGAGAATCACTGATGTCAAATGATCTGGTGAGAATTTAATCAAGTACAATATGCATAAAGTGCTGGTCGTTATGCAGCTGGCTATCTGCTTTCGTTTAATATAGAAGTAGTTCCTTTCAAAAGGACCTCTTTTTCTTGCTAATTTTAAAGCGAAGCTTTGGGGCTTCCCTGGTGGCGCAGTGGTTGAGAATCTGCCTGCTAATGCAGGGGACGCGGGTTCGAGCCCTGGTCTGGGAAGATCCCACATGCCGCGGAGCAACTAGACCCGTGAGCCACAACTACTGAGCCTGCACATCTGGAGCCTGTGCTCCGCAACAAGAGGGGCCGCGCTAGTGAGAGGCCTGCACACCGCGATGAAGAGTGGCCCCCGCTCACCGCAACTAGAGAAAGCCCTCGCACAGAAACAAAGACCCAACACAGCCAAAAATAAAAATTAATTAATTAATTAATTAATTTTTTTAAAAAAAGTGAAGCTTTGCTGAAATTATTTCAGCATTTCAACCCTGGCCATTTTCCATAGGAGGGCTCCGATAATAGTGTCTAACTCTTGGGAGCAGGACATGACTCCCAGAAAAACCCAGTTTCCCTGGAATTGAAGAGCTGAGGGCTTAGGGTTCTAGCGTAAAGATTTTTATGTTCATTAGAGGGCACTAAAAAGACACAAGGATTACATATATAAACGTGAAAAAGGTATTACACGTTACCAGATGACCTTCAAAACCACAAGTGAGGCTTAAGGTCTAGGACATGGTTGTTATACATTTAGAAAACATTTCACAAAAACCGTCTTCTCAGGAAAAAAAAAAAATCCAGCCCCAATATTCATTATAAGCTCTGACCCATCCCTGCTAGATTAGGTCAGTGATTGTACTTGCTTTGCATTGTTAATGCCCTTGTATGACAGGCATCAAGTTCTCAGGCCACTTTTTCATAGCGACAGCTGCTGGGCTTCCTTTATAAAAACGTTGGTGGGGATACTTGTGGAGTGATGTTATAATTCTCACTGAATGTGTCTGTCCTCTTCTGTGTCCTTTCTGACTCAACAGGGCAGCTGGACACAGTGGACCTGAACAAGCTAAATGAGATTGAAGGTACCCTGAACAAAGCCAAAGATGAAATGAAAGTCAGTGATCTAGACAGGAAAGTGTCTAACCTGGAGAATGAAGCCAGGAGGCAGGAGGCTGCCATCATGGACTATAACAGAGACATTGAGGAGATCCTGAAGGACATCCGCAACCTGGAAGACATCAAGAAGACCTTACCCTCTGGCTGCTTCAACACCCCGTCTATTGAAAAGCCCTAGCGTCTTCCTTTAGGGAGCCACTGTGAGGCCACAGAGTGCCTTAACACCAAGATTACATTTTTCAGACCCCCACTCTCTGCTGCTCTCCACCACTGTCCTTTTGAGCCAGGAAAAGTCACAAAGTTTAAAGAGAAGCAAATTAAACATCGTGAATCAGGAACAAAGGGTTTTATCTAATAAAGTCTCTCTTCCACTTAGTGGTGGTCCCTTAGACCCACCTTTCCCTTCTGAGTTGCATAAGGACGTGGCATCCTGCGTTGCTGTACAGTGGCTTAAACCCTTCGTGGGAACCGTTGTGGGCCAGGGCTGAGCCAGTAGCCCTCCCTTTCTTGCCGATGCCAACAGAACCTCCTCAGTCTCAGTACTCTTGTTTCTATGAAGGAGAAGTTTGGCTACTGACAGTAGCATTGTGATGGCCAGTATATCCAGTCTATAGGTAAAGAAAATGCATCCACATCTCCTGCCCCTCCTCCTTTTAAGCAAAAGGAAATACACATCCTGTGCCAAAGGTATTGGTCATTTAGAATGTCGAGAGCCATCATCTGTTGTTTTAGCTCTTTTGAGTTTAGGACACTGAGCCATCCCACGGGTAAGGATGCAATGATTTATGACAGTCTCCAGGAGAATGTGAGACTGCAGAAGTAGGCTGAACATTTTCTCAGATGTTAATAATTGACTAGGAAGATAAACCTTTTTCAGATCTTTGGGCAGCTGATAATTTAAATCTGGATGGGCAGCTTGCACTCACCAACAGACGTCTTCTATTCCTATAGATGGAACTTATGCAGAAGAAATAGGGATATGATAACCACTAAAGTTTTTTTCAAAATCAAACTAATTCTTAGAGCTTTTTTAGAATATTAGTCTTGGAATTAGTGTTGTTACCTGGCAGAGAACGGGTGGTCCTTACGATCTTGACAAACAAAACAAAAGAAAAGCCTCCTTGTCCTAGTCTTTTCTAGCAAAGGGATAGAACTTAGATGCAACTTGTATTGTCAGGATCCCACATATCCATTTTTCTTCCATCGGGGAGAGATGAAACATTTGACCCTTAGCCTCAGTTTTCTCCTGATGTTCCCGTCTTGTAGAACCCCTCAAAACACATTGTTTGCCAAATCCTGGTGACAAATACTTGCACTCAGTATTTCACACAGCTGCCAACACCATCTCGTTCCTGCACTTTGTGATTTAAACCCACCTCTAAACCTTCCCTCTAAGCGTAGAGGGAAGACCCTTACATGGAGTTTCCTAGTGAGCTTCTCAACTTCTGACCCTCAGCTCTGTGGTTTTCTTCTAAGGTCACAGCATGACGATTCTCTGCCACAAACCCCTACTTCCTACCAACCCGCTTTCGAGATTCATATATAGCCTTTAACACTATGCAACTTTGTACTTTGCGTAGCGGGGGAAAGAAACTATTATCTGACACACTGGTGCTATTAATTATTTCAAATTTATATTTTTGTGTGAATGTTTTTTTGTTTATCATGATTATAGAGTAAGGAGTTTATGTAAATATACTTGGTCCTGTTTCTAGAATGGCACTGTCCGTTCACTTCTTCACTTCATTTTTCCTCTTCACCGGCACAATGTGTCTGCATACCTCCTTCCCTTCCGTCTGCAGGTCTTTGGATTGGATTTGTTCCCTGTTGCTTTGCTCTTCGCCTTGTGTTTGCAGCATGTCCGTTCTCTGACATTCACATCCACCTGCTTTCCTCCACACACAGCCACGATAAAGAGGTACCTCGAACCCTCTTCCGTTGCGGTCCTGGTGGTCCTCAGCCACAGCACGATGTTCTTAATGCCTGTCCCAGAGCAGGACAGGGAAGGATGGAATTAGGAAAGTTCACTGAAGGGCATCTTTACCATCCGTGTGAGCCTAGCCAGGAATGAGTGAGAAATGCCCTCTGGCCGTTGTTTGAGCTGGATGGGGTCATTTTTATAAGGGGTGCGTAATTACTTGAGTGCTTGTAATGCATCAGGGATCATGCTGCAGACAGACAGAGTGGGAGAGGTGGTCTGCCTTTAGTTCTTCCCCTTTCCATCTCCTCCTTGCGTTCCAGAGTTGACTTGCTGGTGTTTTGACCTGGCATCCTCCTAAGCTTCCACTCCATTCCTCTTCTCAGGCCTCTTCTCCTATCGCAGGAGGCCTGGCTCTTTCTTGCCAAGTGTTCACATCAGTGTTTCCTAGCTAGTTCCTCTTTTTAAGTGGCCACATCCTATGAGACATTTTGGTCAAGGTTTCAGGGAAAGGACTGAAGATAGACTGCTAAGGTAGTTTACCCTCTAGCCTATGGGTCAGGTTCACTCCAGTAAGTCTTAGGCCACAGTAAAATTTTGGGGATTTGTTGTTGTTTCTTTCCTTTTCCATCTGTGTGGTATATTTTTAAACAGAATTTTATTTTTAAAATAAAAGTTCTTTATAAGACAATACCTTAATTACACACCTGCAATATAGCCATTATTTTATTGTATAGTTCCAGTTATCTGTATTTTATGTAATAAAATTGACAGGATGGCTGCTGCAGAATTCTGGGTGTCACAGGGAACATACACGGCTGTTCCCTGGAATTTTCCCTCTTAATTCCAACCGTGGCCCTTTTCCATGTGCCTTCACTTTAGCTGTTTGCCTTAATCTCTACGGTCTTGCTCTCCAGGGTAGTAAATAAAATGCAACACTTGGCATTTTTTATGTTAAAAAAAAACAGTATTTTATTTATAATAAAATCTGAATATTTGTAACCCTTTATACTTGGTGTGGCCTGAGTGTGGTACAGGGGAGGTAAGATGTTTTAAAAGGTATGATGAAGGGGAAGCGTCTCGTAATGTATTCTTTGGGTTGTTTCTTTTCCTGAGAACAATCCGGTATGTGTACGTGCGTGTGTGTGAGTATATAAATTTATTTATTTATATGTTTGTTTTTTTTTTTTTTTGCGGTATGCGGGCCTCTCACTGTTGTGGCCTCTCCCGTTGCGGAGCACAGGCTCCGGATGCGCAGGCCCAGCGGCCATGGCTCACGGGCCCAGCCGCTCCGCGGCATATGGGATCCTCCCAGACCGGGGCACGAACCCGTGTCCCCTGCATCGGCAGGCGGACTCTCAACCACTGCGCCACCAGGGAGGCCCTATATGTTTATTTTTTTAACCCTTCTCAGATTGGAATACTTTGGTTGTGGTCCAGAGGTTGGCAAATTCTTCCTGTTAAGCTCTAGATAGTAAACGTTTTACGTTTTGCAGGCCCTACAGTCTCTGTTACAACTGCTCTGTCTGCTGTTGTAGCAGGAAAGCAGCTGTGAACAGTCTGTAAACAAATGAACAGGGCTGTGATCCAGTACAACTATTTACAGGAACAGGCCCGGGCTTGCGGGCTGGAGTCTGCCGGACCCCCTGGTGTAGTCTCCATATTTGAATAGTGACTACGGAGGACTATTTTCAAATTATTTGGGCTTTCTAAATTAGCAGATGTATGTAAAGAGTTGTCTTTCCACCTTTTAAATACACCCGTCTTCAGCTAAACTAAAGGTACTTTCGTACTTTCTTTATATGATGAGAAACACTCTCAAACATAATGGAAGGAGCAGTAAGTAATGTGCTGGACCAGCAGGCCATCTGGAGGGCTGACCCAACTGGAGTAACTTAAGACCAGATGAAGAAGTTTGGAGCTACAGAGACAACAGTAAGGCTTTACTCTACTCTTTGGCTCTGTTTATAGCCCTGAGGCTCTGGGAATGACATGCCACCTTCCCAGTCATGTAAATCATTACAGCTGTAACACCTGTAAAGAAGAACCTGAACTCTTCTCTTTAGACTTCCTCGAAGAGAGCTTTAGAGGGCACTAGTTACTAGCTTTCTTACGTACCGTGTTCTTAACCCATTTGTAGGATATGATTCAGGTGCAAATATACCTCCATAGTTACTGTGTCAGAGTGATGAGTGGAATTCTAAAAATTTGTTCCTATTCCTTTTGTTATTTCAGAGTCAGCAGTTTCTCCGAAGTTGGTATCAGCATAATCTGATTCAAAATCTCTCCAAAGGTTTACCCCTTAAATAAGCATTCTAGCCCCTTAATAAATCTGAACTCACCAGACCCACTTCTGTTAAGTTCAAAATAGAATGTCTGGAGAAGACAGGACTCCTGGTGCCCAGGAGAGTCATGAAGTAGAAAAGCAGGTGGCACCTTCCACCTAAGGTGAGGAAGGACCCACCCAAGGAAAGATCAAATCTCTTCAGGCCAATAGTTTATGGGAACAGAGATGAGACGGCTGTAAATGTCAGGTAATTTTGCCTGTTCACACTAAGCAGGTTTAATTGAAAATATTAATAGTTGGAGTGAAAAATAAGAACTTTCTGTAAGGAATCTATGTATCTCTCAGAGGCTGCACTCATTCAGGAGTCAACCAGAGTGTCTTCTATTTGTATGGAGTCTCCTAGAATGATTATACCTGCTCTATACCGATAAATGAAATTCTAAGTAAAAATCGTATGCTTAAGAAAGGGAAATATTTAGCAGAAGACCAAAGAAAATCTCAAATAAGAATTCAAATAAGAGAAACCTTAACATTTCAAGCATTAAGACCTCCATGTCTTTGCTTTAACTCTTCTCTGCCCAGAATGTGCTTGCTTTCCCTTCCCCAGTACAGGAAAGCCTAAGGTCAAGGTGTTCTCTACTCTGTTGAAACTGGCCAGTCCTTTGTTCACCACCCCTCTCAGCCTGGTACTGGCTTCCGGCATGGCCCTTGGTCATGTGTTTATTGGTCAGGTGTGTCTCACCCACCTCTCCCTCCCCCCTCTCTCCTAACCTCTAAGATCAGGGTCTTGGTTACTCCCTTTCACATCCTCAGGGCTAGGAGGCAGACAGTAGTCACTTGTGTTGTCTTAAAGATGCAATCAAATCAACCTTTCTCATCCTGTTCTCCCACTCCTGTTACTTTTTCCCTGCTGTGAGCAGAGAGGGAGGTTTATGGATACTTGTTAATTTCTCTCTCTCTCTCTCTCTCTCTCTCTGTGTCTCTATCTCTCCCCCTCTCCTTCCAACAGCATTCTGTTCACTCAGCACTCTTACCTAAGGATGGATTTGTAGAAAAATAACCAAAACCACTGTCTTTCACCAAATGGCATAGCACAGACCTCACCGGGCTATGCGGTCAGCAACCAGCTGGTGTGATGCGGTCTACAAGGCCTGGGCCTCTGCACTCCCAGCCTCACACTAGCCATTCCCAACGCTGTGTATGTGTGTCTGCGAGTTTTACCCACAGCCCCTTCTGTAGTCATCTCTGGCTCCTGGCCCAAGTTATAATATTAATTCCCTTTCTTTTTCTCTGTAACTCCTGAGAATGGTCCCAGTAAATTTCAAGACTGGTTGGTGTTTTATTGTTTGCTTCCTACCTTGGAAAGCCTTATAACTTAGGCCATAGAGGTATTGCTTATGTTTAATTCAGTTTGATTAATTCAGTATTAATTCATAAGCAGAGGTATTGTGTATGATTAATTCAGTTTGTATTTATTTCTGTAGAAAGTTGAGCTTCAGGCCTTTGGTCAAATCAGACTGTAACCCTCTGTTACATCACTGTTCCCATGAGTTTATCCAAGTCAGTGTAAGTGCTTCTCTGTAAAAGGTCCCTGGTCATACCTTTGAGGGCCACGCTTCCATCCTCCCATAATCCTTTTTCACCATGGCTAGTAACCGAAAATTCTACGTGAGCCTTAGACTGATGCTTTGGGGGCCCATGCCATGGTGTCTGCCCTAATAACTGAGATCCTTTGTCATCTTGGTAACTTCAAGACAATCATCAAATTTTGTGCCATGGCAACATGTGTTAACAAATCTAGTGCGATTTCATCCTGAATATTCAGTGCTTGGTTTCTAGGATGTATATGATCCTAATTTTCCTTAATCTTCTCTGTTCACTGATCCCAGACTCTTCTTCCATGGACCTTTCTTTCCTCCTGAGCATGGTTTCCAAGGTGAGATTAGTGCAGAGTAAGCTCAATTCCAGCCAGGAGCAGAAACGTCTGGGGAAGATGTGCTGTCCTAGTGTGGATTACATGTTCCTGGGCTGCTGAGCCAGCGTCCAAGATAAAGGCTCAGGAGAAACAGCTGTGATTTGGGTGATTACATGTTTAGCGTGGTCAGAGAAGGTTGTGTTACAACTTGCTGATCCCTCTTGGCTCAGACAGTCTGCTCTCTGTGCTGTCTCGGTTAGGCTGATACAGAGGCGCACACCTGGCCAGAGAGATGAGTTTTGCCATGTAGATTTCAGATGGGCTGCCTGCCCTCTTTATGTTTCTGAGGGCTCAGGCAAGACTAGCACTATCAAAGTAACTCACACTGCATGCCGTGTTTTCAAAGGCACTTTCATAATTGATTTCTTTCATTTGCCTCTTGTGTGATGACGCTCTCCATTTGACCATTGAGAAAATTGAAGCCATGTTTTGCTTCCCCATCACCCTAGCCACAGTTAGCTGTTGCCTCATTTTCTGTCATGATTTTGATCCATTTTCCTTTTAAGGTCCTCGATTATGTACATGTGTTTTATTAAAACTTCCTCAAATCCCTTGTTTAGAGTGATCAAGGCAGGATTTAAATATATTAGTAACTTGCCCAATATTAAGGAACCAGTTAGCGGCAGAACTGTTACTTGGAACCTGATTGTCCTCAAGCAACCTGGGTCATATACACCTCACGGCTCACACCTCTCTCTCTGCTCTTGCTTTTTCCCTCTTTGTCTCTTCCCTCTACATAGGCTCAGGGTTAAGGAGCATGAAGCTGGGTCACCTAGCTTTACCTAGCTTCCTAATGTTAACATCTGATATATCTATGGTTCACTTACCAAAACTAAGAAATTAATATTGGAGGAATACTACTAACTAAACAGTTTTTGCCTACTTTTAAATACCTTTTCAAGACTCCATTTTAAAAGTAATACTGAGTTTTAAGACAGAAAATGAAAATACTCAACATTAATACCCAAGCTATGGGACAACGGGAGTGTGGAGTCCAAAATAATTGATTTTACCTTCATAATACACTCAAAACTGCCCAATACATAACTTATTCCTAGTTAATTGCAAATAAGTCATTAAACAACTTGCTAAATTGTCAATGTTTCAAAAGAGATTTTGAAAGACCCATCAGAATGAACATGTCATTTGTAATATGACACAAATTTAAGTATTTATTAGAAATAGGAAATTTACTCACAAAGACTGCATTAAAATTTTTTGTTCTTATGACATAATTTCAGACTTAGAGAAAAATTTTCAAGAACAGTCAAAAAATTCTCCAATACTCTTTATTCAGATTCCACCAATGGTACACTTGCTTTTTCACTGCTCTCTCTCTCTTGCTCTCTGTGGAGAGAGAGGGAGAGAAAGAAGTGTTTTAAGTTGCAGACACAATGCCCATTTACCCATAAATACTTCCATGTGTTATTTCCTAAAGACAGGAAACTTTCTTACATATCGACAGTACAATTGTCAAAATTAGGAAATTCCCATTGATGCAATACTATAATCTACAGCCCTTATACAGATTGCACCATTTGTGGTAGGCAGAATAACGGCCCCCCAAAGATGTCCACATCCTAATTCCTAGAACCTATGAATGTGTTAGGTTACACAAGGCAAAGGGGAATTAAGCTTTGTGATGTAATTAGGTTGTGAATCAGCTGATCTTAAAATTGAGAGATTATCTTGGATTATCTAGTTGGGCCAATCCTTATACATATAAGGATTCTTATAATTGGAAAAGGGAAGCAGAAAAGGAGGTCAGAGTGAGGCAATGTGTTAAGACTGCCACTGTCAGCTTGAAGATGGAGGAGGGGGCAGGAGCCAGGGAACGTGGGTGGCCTCTAGAAGCTCAGAGAGAAAGACAAGGGAATGATTCTTCCCTAGAGCCTCCAGAAGGGGACAAAGCCCTGCTGACACCTTGATTTTAGCCCAGGGAGACCCCTATCAGACTTCTAACCTACAGAACTATAAAATAAGAAATTTGCATTGTTTTAAGCCACTAAGTTAAGCCATATTTCCTTTCATCTGGAACAATTCTTGAGTCTTTCTTTGTATTTCATGACATTGACATTTAAAAAAAATACAGACCCTTATTTTGTAGAATGTTCCTCAATTTGGTTTGTCTTGTTTTCTTTTGATTGGATTCAGGTTGTGCACTTTCATCAGGGTGATCGTAGAAGTGATGCTGAATTTTTTTCAGCACATTAAATCAGGAGGCACATAACTAATTACTGGCAATGTTAACTTTGCCATTTGGTTGGGCTGGTACCTTCTAGGTTTCTCCATTGTAAAGCTACTCTGTTATCCTTTGTAATTACTAAGTATCTCACAAGGAGATGCTTTGAGACTATATATCCTGTTACTCCTTATACCTTTACCCAATGATGGCAGCTGCCAAATGGAGATTTTCTAACTCCATCATTCTTTCTGTATTAATTGGCGTTAATGCTATGAGGTAGAGCTTTTCCATCTCTCCCATTTATCTATATCTATATCATATATATTTCTATTACTTTTTTTTTTTTTTTTTTTGGCCACACTGCATAGCTTGTGGGATCATAGTTCCCCAACTGAACCTGGGCACGGCAGTGAAAACACCAATTCCTAACCACTGGGCCACCAGGGAATTCCTGATTGCTATTACTTTAGATTCATGGATTCTTATTTTATTTACTATTTTGTTCTTGATATTTGTTTTGATCTTAAATGTCCCTTATTTGGCCAATGGGAATACTCTAAAGCTGGCCTCTGTGACCTTTTGATACCTCCCCATCATTCTTTGAGCATTATCTTACTTCTGGCACATCAAGACATTACAGGCTCATCTTGTACTTTCCCTGCCCTGATCTTGGAATCCGGCACTTTTCCAGGAGCAAAATTAGGTTTTGTCAATTCTCAAAATGCCAATAGCCAACAACAACAATGATAGCAAAAATAGGTTGCTCAAATGAATGCAAAAACTCTTGAAAATGGTGATGAGTTTTAAGCAAATTGTTCATTAGGCTACCTGACTTTAGGGGACATGGCCTGTTCTCTCCCCATAGATGATTGCCTAGGTTATGCGTTATCAACAAATATTTTTGGAGTACTCATTGCTCGTATAGCCTACCTAGTACTGGTACTCATGGGTTTTACAGTGTGACAAAAGCAGTTATTCCTACTTTGGGAAATTTATTTAAGTCAAGGAGGCAGCAAAAAACAAAACATAAACAATACAAACAAAAATAGAGAACGACATATTTCTATAAAGTAGGAATATGTGAGGATGTTGGTAAACAGATGCATAGGGACATTATATATATATTTGTGTGCGTGTGCATGTGTGTGTATGTATGTGTGTGTGTGTGTGTGTGTGAGAGAGAGACCAATGAATGCTCAGGACTGGTTATTATGGGAAGTCTTAGAAGGACAAATTATATGAAAAGGTGTGTATTTCTTAGCTGTGTTGGAGAGAATATAATCTGGGAAATGAGCTTGGAAACACTGACCCAAATACGACAATGCATGGACAGAGAATTCAATGATGTGCAGCTGCATAGTTGAGTTTTCTTCCCATCCATTCCTCTCTATGTCTTGAAGATGTTCTGGCAACCCAGCCCTGTGGTCTCTAGCCCCAAGGAAAACGCATGCCCTATATGGGCGTTTTCCATGTTCCAGTTCTTGATTGATTGTTGTTGGCTACTCTTAATGTGTGGTGCTGTCATTTCATAAGACCAATGACATCATGGCAAATTATTTGGTTATTTCAAACTCTCACTTATTATTTGAGGGTCTGAAGAAATGCCTAGTCATTAGTCAGGGCCCAAAGTAGAGAGATCTTGCCATGTTGAGATCAAAAAAGGTAGTTATCAAACCATTAGTAGTCTATTGATGTTTTATTAGATTCTAAGAAAGGGCTGGCAAAAACTATTGTGGGCCTAATTATGCTCTTTTGCTGAGTGTTATGAGGGTTAAATATGTAATATAATGAGGTTTGTACTCAAGTAGAATTGTGGACTCAGAACGTTTCCTTGAGCAATGGTTTTCAAAGAGAGGCCCTGAGACCAGCAACATCTACGTTGCCTGGTAACTTCTTAGAAATGCACATCCTCAGACCCCACCCCAGACCTACCAAATCAGAAATTCAGAGTTGGGGGGAGAGGGATAATCTGTGTTTTAACAAGCCCCTTCTAGGGGATTCTGATGCTGCCTAGAGCATCAGAGAGTGCTACGCACTGTTCTCGCAATTATCCCCCTTGTGTTAATCTTTGTTACTGGTATATCCTGTGTGTCTGCATGTTGGACTCAACCAAGCATCATCTTTACTTTCAGCTCTCCTTGCTAGGAAACAGGTTGTAATTGGGGAGAGAGACGTTCAGAATGTGTCTATGCTAATTACAGTGTTAGAGACAGTGTTAACTCTTTTCTGTGCTTCTTAAAACTACTGAGAAACTCTAAGTATTCTATAACACTGAATTGGTTGATTAATCAAGACTTTCCTCTTTCGGAGTACAAAGACCTTCTTAAAAAGTAGGCAGAGACTGATGTATCTATTTTTAAAATCTTTTAATATAAGTATTTTATCTCCCAATTGATTTCTCCACTTTTTATAAGATCTTCTAAATAGTAATTTCTATCCACTAGGTATGAACAGGCCAAAGGGTTACAGGATAGACTAGACTTTTTATGATTCATCATTACCATCCAATGCTGTGAATGTGGTGAGCTTGTTCTGAAGTATAAAGTAAAAGAGAGCCAAATCATTTAATGTGGGTGATTCATTTGAAACTAGGATAACCAACAAATACACCTAAAGACATCAAAAGAAGCTCAGTTTAAACCTCAGACCTTACTGAGCAGCCACAGTTCATGGACAACTTAGCTGTGTGCTCTTAGCTAACGAAGCCTCTCAACCTGCCAGTGTTTCCCGTAAGTGGCGCTAGCACAATCTTACAGAGTTCTTCGTGTAAGTGGGTAAGTATGTGACATTATACAAAACATAGGATAGTCAGGTAAACTAAGTTTTTGTGGTGCCTGAAGCTTGTACAATTTGGGACCTTCCTTTAAAAAAATATATACAATCACAAATGCAAAAGTAAGGATAGAGCTGGAAAGAGGCCTATAAGCTCCATTACCTCCACATGGGAAATCCACGTCTGTGTGGTTACTATATTTATTTTAAGCCAGGGGAAGGCAGAGCAGTTGCTTCCTTTATGTCACTGTGTCATCGGGCGTGTGCATGACTGTACTTCCCTTCCACTGCAGACACCTCAGCGGCAGTCTGTCCAGGAGAACCTGTTTGGTGTGCTCACTGCATGACGACAGTGGGTGCGGCTCTGAAGGGAGTGCCTGGCCTCCAGAATGTGCCCAGAGGCTGCAGAATCAGACTTTTGCCAAAGGAAGAAAGAGCGCCCCAGGGCAGGCATTCGTGTTGGAGCAACAGTGGATGACTTGACTGGGGAGAGCCCACACCATCTTCTTCACTAAACCTTTTAATCTCAGAAGTGGAAGAGGCAGACTCTATTCTTAAAGATCACTTCTTAAAACAGAACTCCGTCCACTTCTCTCCTCAGGGAATTATATATAATACCGAAGACTGTCCAATACTGGAGTCATTCTTAGGTGCGTTCGGCCCCAAGCCTGCTCTAAGCGTTCACCATACAGAACAGAACATAAACTCTGGACAGCAAGGACTCAGACCCTCATGTTTCAGCCAGGACTTGGTGCTAGGTTATTTTTATTAAAACAAAACAAAATAGCAAACATAACAAAAACAATGTTATTTTAACAAGTTGAAAGATCTAAACTCTTAAGCTTACCCTTCTGAGTCTATTTTTCTGGAGCCTGTGAGATGGTAGAGGACAGGGGTATAGGACAGGGGTCCTCAACCCCCGGTCCTCGGCCTGTTAGGAACTGGGCCACACAGCAAGAGGTGAGCAGAAGGCCAGCGAGTGAAGACTCATCTGCCACTCCCCATTGCCCCCATTACCCCTGCACCATCCCCCCTCACCCCCCCACCCCTTGGAAAAATTGTCTTCCACGAAACCGGTCCCTGGTGCCAAAAGGATTGGGGACCGCTGGTATAGGTTAATAATAGTGTTCTTCAAATTATTTAGGGAGCCCATGTCACTGGGGCCCCAGAGTACCCTGTGGGTATCTGCGCACTTAAGTGGCATTGTGAAGAATATTCTGGTCAGAAAACACTGAGTAGAGCTTCAATGTAGGACTCGAACACCTCAGTTAGTTCCCATTTACCAAAGGAAAATGATTTTTGGTAGTTATAGATCTAGTACTAAAATAGAACCAATGCATGCTCACCTAGCATGCTGAGAGTCTATTCTGTGACTTTCTGAAATAACCTAGGAGAGAGGCTTGCCACCTGTGAATGATGAACACAGATTTATCCAGGACTATGTCAACATCAGCAATCAGGAGCTTTAGTTTTTGTTCATATGACATCATTAAATCAAGGAAAGTTTTTGCAAGTTTTCCTTACTGACTCTTGAGTATCTCAGAAACTTTAATGACTTGTCATTCTACAGCTGTGTACTGAGAATCAGCTCTGGGTGAGGCCCTGACTATGTGGTGGGGATCAAGCTGTGTACAAAACAGACAAAACCCCACCCTTATAGAACTCACATTCTAGTGGGGGAGGCATAATAAACAAAAGCTGGATGAAATATGTGTTAACTAACCATGTAGCACTTCATATGTTCCAGATACCTTTCTAAGAACTTTACAAATATGAAACCTACAACCTGATGAGGTGAGGACTATTATTATTCCCATTGTATAAATGAGAAAAATGAACAATAGAGAGATTCTATCTTGACTACCTGGTAAGTAACATAGCGGGAACTTGAACTCAGGCACACGGACTCCAGGACATACCTGCATCTCAACCACCGCATCATACTGACTCTAAGTGGCACACTGATGTCTAGTAGGGTCGAAAGGAAAATGATTCTCTATGGAGAAAAATAAAGCAGGGAAAGGGGGAAAGAAAATGTTTAGAGGGTATGGCGGAGCTTGCAGTTTTATACAAGATGGTCCAGACGGCCTCACTAAGATGGCATTTGAGTAAAGAGCTGAACCACATGACTGTCTGGAGAAAGCACCTTCCTGATAGAGGCATGAGAGAGTGCAGAGTCCAAAAAGAGGAAGTGGCTATGTGACTGGAGGTGAGGAAGAAGGGAGACACTGAGGGAAAGGGGATTGGAGGTGGGCCAGGATGCACAGTGTAGGACCTTGAGGCCATTACAAGGACTTTGGCTTTGAGAGTGAGATGGAATGCCATCGGAAGCTTTTGTAACCAGGAGTCATGTGGTCTGAGCTATACTGTAATAGGAGGATTCTGGCAGTGGTGTTAAGGTAGACTAGAGGGGGGCAACAGCAAAAGCAGGGAGGTGAGATAGGAGGAGATCACAATAATCTGTGCAAAAGATGAGGGGGCCTGTATTAAGGTGACTTCAGTGGAGGTGATGAGAAGTGATCCAATTCTGATTATGCTCTGAAGGTACAGCAGGGCAGCAAGATCTGTGAGAATGGGAGGAGTCAAGAATGACTTTAAGGTGCTTGGACTGAAGTCCAAAAGGATGGGAAGACTGAGGCATAAGAGGAGCAGGAGGCAGAACATGAGGAGCTCAGCTTTGTGTTACACTGGGGATGTGAACTCTCCATCCAAATGGAAATTTCAATTAGGAAGTTGAATCTGATCTTAAGAGTTCAGGGGGGCTGTGCAAGGAGGCTAAAGATATCAATGTGAAAGTCGTTAGCAGATGTGCTTAGAGCTGAGACTAGCTGAGAAAACCAAGGGAGTGAGTATAGACAGAAAAGAGACGAGGTCCAAGACCTGAGCCTTGGGTGGTTTCTTCTCCATTAGGAGGGCACTTCTGTGTTAAGGGGTCAGAGAGATGAGGAGGAATTGACCAAGAAGGGGTGATCGGTGAGGTAGAAGAAAAGCCACATGAGCATACAATGTCCTAGAAACCAAGAGAAGTGTTCTAAGGAGAAAGAAAGGAATGGTCAGTTATGTTAAAGGATGCTGAAAGATGAAAGAAACGAAGGCTGAGAATTGGCCATTGCGCTTTACACCATGGAGGTCCTGGAAGGCCGTAGCAGGGGCTGTTTCAGCGGAATGGTGGAATGGTGAAAGCTGAGGCCTAATCGCAGTGGTTGGAGGGGTTTCTTGAAATCTAACTGCAGCAGTTTCAGAAGGTACTGGGAAGAAAGAACCCCGGGGAGGGCACGGATAGACAATTCTTTTGTTGTCCACAAGGGAGACAACTGTAGAAGGGGCAGAAAAATAGGGCGGAAGCTGAAGTGTAGCACAGGTTCAAGGGAGATTTTTTTTTAATAAATTTATTTATTTTGTTTACTTTTATTTTTGGCTGCATTGGGGCTTCATTCCTGCACATGGGCTTTCTCTAGTTGCAGCGAGCGGGGACTACTCTTCGTTGCGGTGCGCAGGCTTCTCATTGCCGTGGCTTCTCTTGTTGCGGAGGACGGGCTCCAGGCACGCGGCGTTCAGTAGTTGTGGCTCGCGGGCTCAGTAGTTGTGGTGCACGGGCTCAGTAGGTGTGGCTCACAGGCTCAGTAGTTGTGGTGCATGGGCTCAGTAGTTGTGGCTTGCGGGCTCAGTAGTTGTGGCACACGGGCTCAGTAGTTATGGCTTGTGGGCTCAGTAGTTGTGGCACACGGGCTCAGTAGTTGTGGCTCGCAGGGTCCAGTAGTTGTGGCTCACAGGCTCTAGAGTGCAGGCTCAGTAGTTGTGGCACACATGCTTAGTTGCTCCACAGCATGTGGGATCTTCCCAGACCAGGGCTCGAACCCATGACCCCTGCATTGGCAGGCGGATTCTTAAACACTGCACCACCAGGGAAGCCCTGGGAGTTATTTTTAAGATGAGAAAAATCCAGAAGATAAAGAAAAACTGATGACACAGGAACAAAGGTGAAGAATCCCTTTCCAGGGGGTGGGGTGCTATCCTTGACAAAGGTTGGGGGGAGCCCTTCTGTTGGCCTGGGATGAGGGATGTGACAGCGGGACAGGTGAAAGGAGGGCAGGTTATTGGATGCGGCAGTAAAAGTGTATGGTAGAGGCTCTCTTCCGAGGGCTTCCACTTTCTCAGAGTCTTGGGAAATAGGTCAGCAGACAGTGACATGGGGAGGAGGTGTGAAAGGTTTGGAGAAAGGGGGGAAGAGAAATAGTCTTTGAGGGGAATGGAAGAACAGGCAGCCTAGGGAAATGGAGTCTGATCGCTCACAACCCCTTGAGGTTAGTAAGTATGAATTCAAAATGTGACAGTAAGTTGTGCCTGGGATTTTAGTGGGACTCTAAGGGAGGGATTCTAATGACTGACCATGGCATTTAACATGGGTGAAGGGGGCTGAGATGGCAAGAGGGTGTGGGAGGAGTGTATATGTGGAAGGTTCAGTGGTATTTTTAAAGTCTGGGCACTAGAGAGCCTGACCTCCAAAAATCAGAGGTTGTGATTAGAGATTGGGTGCTTGAAACTGAGGTTCTAGAAGAGGTACAGTGGCTTGGAATGGCAAGGTCTAGATGTGATTGCGAGAGTGAGTAGCTGAGTAGGGTTTGTTTTACTAGAGAGTTTACTTGGTTAAGCATCACAATCTTCTCTCTCTTTCAATCCTGTCCCAGTGGAAGCTACCTCAATAAATTGTCCAAAAGTTTTATTTTTCAAATGAAGCCAAATGAAATCTTTGTTTACTGGCAGCTCATAGGCCATGAGTGAACCACTGTGATTCATAGATGCCCTGACTGTCTGCATCCTGCACCCATACACGTGACTGGGACATTTGGTGGAAATGGATGGGTTTGAATCTCAAATGAACATTAGCATACATACCTGGTGTTGATGAAGTATACTTGAGTAATTTCTGTAAAGCCAGTGGTTTATGTAGGGATATTTGATTTGCTCTAACCAAGTATCAGATTACTGTATTTCCTTTTGCGGTTGCCATGTGCATTCTGCAAATTGGCCTTCTTTGAAGTGTTCCCCTCTAGGCAAAGAAGTTGAAAACCATTTACCCAGAAATCCTTAATCAGAACACTTAATTGGACTGAATTTTTTTCGGCAATTGATTTAACTGAAAAGAAAAATATCTCAAGAATATAAGCTCATATCAATTATCTCACTAAAAAAAAAAAGACAACTATCTAAAATTTCCAAGTGAAGTCAGAGGATGGGCAAAAATTTGGCTTACACTGTTTATATTAACTATAGTGCTGAAGAGTAAAAATAATGACTAAGAATGAACAAGATCCATGGGCTTCCCTGGTGGCGCAGTGGTTGAGAGTCCGCCTGCCGATGCATGGGACACGGGTTCGTGCCCTGGTCTGGGAGGATCCCACATGCTGCGGAGCGGCTGGGCCCATGAGCCATGGCCGCTGAGCCTGCGCGTCCAGAGCCTGTACTCCGCAACGGGAGAGGCCACAACAGTGAGAGGCCCGCATACTGCAAAAAAAAAAAAAAAAAAAAAATGAACAAGATCCAAAATCTTCCAGAAAGATTATAATAATCATGCTTTAGGCAATGTGGATGACACAGAGAGGGCACCTAATTTGTTAAAGGCATGAATGCCTTAGTCTGCAAAGCGAAAGTGCCATATTTAAGAAAAAACTATTAGCTGGCGTTTAGTTAGCAATAAACCATGTTCAACCACACCATCTCTTTTCCTGAGCTTTCTATTTAATCAAGGATTCTCCATTTGCTGTGTGTATAGGAAGTGAAAAATTGAGAAGGCTCTGAACTGACCAGGATAATTCTTTTTAAAAATCTTCAGCACGATTACAGTAAAACTGTTCAAGGGCTTTTTTCCTTCTGCTCATTTTAATGGCCTGGGATACTAGATCAAAATGCAGGCCTGTTTTCAGGTGTTTGTGAAAGCACACCAGAACAGGATAAGACAGGAACCAAAGCCTCCACCGCTGGGAAATGGATGCTTCCATACACCATGCAGTGGGTGGGTTTCCAAAGATATGTGTCAGAGCCATGGAATGCTGTGACTAAGGCTGTGCCCGACATGAGCATGTTAGAGGTCTCTCTGTCTTGGAGTAAATTCTGGAGAAATAAGCCCTCACCTATTTCTGTCAGCCTCTGCTTTGGAAGCAAATTTTGAATTGCTTTAAGAGAAAAAGTATTCTGATAGAATGAAGACAGTGGCGGCTGAGGTTTGATCTGACCAAAGAGATATGGAAACCTTATAAGCTGATGCAACAATAATCTTCCCCCATTTTCTTTCAAATTAACCCCAAACATATGCTTTTTAGTTTTATAAGAAATCTTTCCAAGGAGAAGTTCAAGTGGATTTTCAGCTACCCAGCCAATTATTCTAATTGTAATTATTCTAATTCTAAGACATGGAATTTATTCTCAAGTTGTTTGGTTGTGTGTGGTATGTGGTGAGGTGTGTGTGTGTGTGTGTGATTTTTAAGAGCATGTTAACACTAGATCAATCGAAAGAGAGAGGCATAGAGAGAGCTTCCTTTCTGAGGAGGGGCAGGATTCATGCCTACAAAGGGAGCCTAATAGCCTGGAACACTGAGAACACATTTTCAGGACATGCTGAGGTAACCAGTTTAAACTTGCCAAGGGATGCTTTTCCACTTGGCTCACAGCTATTCATTTATATTGGTTCTGACCATCCCACTCATTTTATGTTTAATTCCTTATTCATTTTCAGATCTTTCCATATAGGGTTCCTGAGGAATTGTTAATTTCATAGCTGCCCTTTGTGACGCTCAACTAGGAGATTGCCAGGTTTTAGAAATCTTGGTTTTGTCAAATTTCCCCCATGCCCAGCTTAAGAACACTCCAAAGAGTAATACTTAATTACAGAAAGTGGCGAGTTTTCAGGATATCAATTTGAGGGAAGTTGGCTTTAGACTTTCTTCAGTGACGTTTGGGAAAAAAAAAAAAATTCATTCGAACAAAGACTAGGCTAGAAAATTAGTTGAGGAGAAATGACAAATCCCCCACAGAGAAGAATTCCAAATAATTTATCTAAACACTCTGCCCTCCAAGAGGTGGAGGGTAACTCCCTAGCACTTACGTGTGGGCAACATGTAGTGACTTCCTTCCAAAGAGAACTGTGTGGAAAAAGGGGGGAATAGTAACTTTACGGTGGAGAAACCTGGCAAACACTACCTCAGCCAGGTCCTCAAGGTCAACACCGACAGTGATAAGTGATGTTGACAATGTCTATCCTTGATACAATTAAATGGCACTGACCTTTGTGGTCTTCCTCCTAAAAACCCACAACCCCAGTCTAGTGATGAGAAAAACAGACAAATCCCAATGGAGGGACATTCTACAAAACATGGAACCAGTACTACTCAAAACTGTCAAGGTCATCGAAAACATGGACGGTCTGAGAAACTGTCACAGCCAAGAGGAGCTGAAGGAGATGTGACAAGTTAATGTAACATGGTATCCTGGATGCACTCCAGGAACAGAAAAAGGACATTAGGTAAAAACTAAGGACATTCGAATAAAATATGGCTGCTAGTTGAAAACAATGTATCAATATTGGTTCATCAATTGTAACAAATGTACCCTCCTAAAGTAAGATGTAATAGGGGAAACTGGATGTGGGCTATATGTTAATAGAGAATTCAGAGAGAACTATATACTCAATTTTCCTATAAATCTATAACTTTTCTAAAAAATGAAATCTATTTTTTTTTTTTTTTTTTTTGCGGTACACGTGCCTCTCCCTGTTGTGGCCTCTCCCGTTGCGGAGCACAGGCTCCGGACGCGCAGGCTCAGCGGCCATGGCTCACGGGCCCAGCCGCTCCGTGGCACGTGGGATCCTCCCGGACCGGGGCACGAACCCACGTCCCCTGCATCGGCAGGCGGACTCCCAACCACTGCGCCACCAGGGAAGCCCCATGAAATCTATTTTTTAAAAATTTGGGCCTCCCTGGTGGCGCAGTGGTTGAGAGTCCGCCTGCCGATGCAGGGGATACGGGTTCGTGCCCCGGTCTGGGAGGATCCCATATGCCGCGGAGCGGCTGGGCCCGTGAGCCATGGCCGCTGGGCCTGCGCATCCGGAGCCTGTGCTCCGCAACGGGAGAGGCCACAACAGTGAGAGGCCCGCATACCGCAAAAAGGAAAAAAAAAAAAAAAAAAAAAAAAAAAAAAAATTAGCTCACAGCCCCATGAAATCTATTTTTTAAAAATTGGCTCACAGGGCTTCCCTGGTGGCGCAGTGGTTGGGAGTCCGCCTGCCGATGCAGGGGACGTGGGTTCGTGCCCCGGTCCGGGAGGATCCCACGTGCCACGGAGTGGCTGGGCCCGTGAGCCATGGCCGCTGAGCCTGCGCGTGCGGAGGCTGTGCTCCGCAACGGGAGAGGCCACAACAGGGAGAGGCACGTGTACCGCAAAAAAAAAAAAAATTGGCTGACACAAAAAAGAATGAAATAATGCCATTTGCAGCAACATGGATGGACCTAGAGATTATCATACTAAGTGAAGTAAGTCAGAGAAAGACAAATATCATATGATATCGCTTATATGTGGAATCTAAAAATAGATACAAATGAACTTATTTACAAAACAGAAACAGACTCACAGACATAGAAAACAAACTTATGGGTTACCAAAAGGGAAAGGTATGGGAGAGGGATAAATTAGGAGTCTGGGATTAACATATACACACTACTATATATAAAATAGATAACCAACAGGGCATACTGTATAGCACAGGGAACTCTACCCAATATCTTGTACTAACCTATAATGGAAGAAAATGTAAAAAAAAGAATATCTATATTTACACATATATGTATAACGGAATCACTTTCCTGTACACCTGAAACCAACACAACATTGTAAATCAGCTATATTTCAATAAAAATTTAAAAAATTTCTTTGGCTGAAAGGTAAACCTCACTGCTCTTATAGGGTCAGTCAGTCTCGTGCAGAAAGTCTGATGGTGAATCGGGCAGTTCTGGGCAGTGAGAACCCTGTAAATATGGACTCCACAGGCCAGCAATTCTGTGATGAGAAGTCTATTCCAAAGCTCCCAGCTTCTGCATTTGCACCCTTCCCCTCCTGCAGATGACAGCTAATACACAGCGCTCAACCCATTCATTGCCTTCCATTTCACAGCAGCCAACGCTATGAAGTAGGTGAGGGCTATGACTATCATTATTTTATCTCTGAAGAAAATGAAACCTATCAAGTTTAAGGACCCAAGGTCACCCTGCCTGTAGGGGTGAAGCTGGAGCTGGGATAAAAATCCAGGTTAGTCTGAGCCCTAGAGCCAGAGTTTTTTGTTTTATTGAAATATAGTTAATTTACAATATTGTGTTAGTTTCAGGTATACAGCAAAATGATTCAGTTATAGATATTTTGTTCAGATTATTTTCCATTGTAGGTTATTATAAGATATTGAATATAGTTCCCTGTACTATATAGTAAATCCTTGCTGCTTATCTATTTTATGTAGTGTTTATCTGTTAACCCCATACTCCTAGTTTATCTCTGCACCCACCCCTTTGGTAACCATAAGTTTGTTTTTTATGTCTGTGAGTCTGTTTCTGTTTTGTATAGTCATATATTTTGTATATTCATATGTATTATTTTTTAGATTCCACATATAAATAATATCATAATATTTGTCTCTGTCTGACTTACTTCACTAAGTATAATATTCTCTAGGTCCATCCATATTGCTGCAAATGGCAATATTTCACCTTTTTAATTAGAGTGAGTGTTCTTTTAAACCTCTCTTATTTGTGGACTTCCCTCCCCCATTCACTCCTTCTCTTCCAGGGACTCAAAGGCTCATACTTTCTTCAACAGGAATTATCCTTGCGATATGAATGGCCGAATTTGTTATGACCCATGGTGTCAGATGTACTGTGTGGATTCTATAGAGGAATAACGGAGGAGGGGCGGGTGCTATGAGCAGGGTGGGAAAGCGTCACTCTCTGAAGTAACGCCTGGTTTTTAATTACAATGTTGGCTCTGATCCCACACTCAGATCCCCTCAGGGATGTGCAGTGATACTGAATCCCATCCTATAGTTGATTCTAGCCCTAAACCTAACATTGTGCCCATCTGATGTCTTGGAAGCAACCCAACCTTGGGACATTTTCAAGTGGTTTCTGTAATGAGCATTAGTGAACCCACAGGTGTGCCTAAGTGAGGATTTGTGAGGCTGAGCATACTTTCCCAACCCTGTATTTCAGAAAGGTTCGTTCCCTTTTATTTACCAAATAAGGTAAAATTGTATATACCAGCCCAAATGAAGAGAACTAGGTGCTCTTTCTTGTTTGCAAAAGATGTGCATAAGACTTTGAGAGAGTAATTTAAACAGCAACTTCTCAAACTCTGCCCTTTTCCATAAATTTCCTTAAATGGTCAGAAAGTTCACAACTTAATAAAGACCCTTAGAAAGGCTAGTCAAAGAATAGACCCATTCAGTTACTTCATAAATATAGGGAGCTAAAAAAATAAAATATTCCATCACGACTTCCTGTTGGAAAAGTCAAAGCTAGTTCAGATCACTTCCAGGGAAGACCTCACCTCTAGAAAATGCTGTTTGTTTTAAAAGTTCCCTGGGGTGTGGGATGGTGACAAGTTTTCTTTACTTTTCTTTTCTTTTCTTTTTTCCTTTTGGTTATCTATGTGTTCTAATGTTTCTACAGTGGACATGTATCTCTCCTGTCACAACAGAATTAAACAAGAAAAGCTATAAAAGAAAGGGCAGATTGCTGTTTTGGCAGGAAAGGGCTTACCTGGAAAATCATGATGTGAAGGTACACAGGAGGGGTTCTTCCTGTGACTGAGCAGGCATTGTAAAGCTGTGCCCTGGTTTGAGGGAGGTTTCTTCTATGGCTGCAGCAGGACTCTGGAGAATTCCATCAAACGCTGTTGGTAGATTGAAGATCTGGTAGAGAGTTCAAATAGTCTGGATCCATGGAATGAACAAATAACTTGAAGACAATTCAGAAAACAAAATGAAACAAACAAAACGACACACGGCTAAGGTTGGAACACAGATCAATATAAGGAACCGATACTAATCCATCTGGAAGAGAAGAATGAGGTTAAGTCAATGGGCTTGAAAAACTAAGGCTTTCCTTCTGAAGCTGGTGTGTTCTTTCTTTTTCAGCTCTGCTGCTCAGAAAAGAACAAGAGAAAAAAATTAACTTAGGTTGACATGTGAGGACCTTATATCGATCCCACTGTGTCCAATTTTCTCTCATCGTGTAGTTGCATCATGATTTAGGGGATTGGACTCAGCTCCAAAGCGGGCCCATGTTATCCAAGCCAGGGGTTGGCAAAATTTTTCTGTAAAAGGCCAGATAGTAAATGTCTGAGGATTTATGGGCCTTATGGTCTCTGTTAGCAACTACTGAACACTGCTCTTTTATGGAAAAGTAGCCATGGATAATATGCAGAAGAAGAGAGTGACTATGTTCTAATAAAACTTTCAGATAAACAGCTGGTGGGCAGGATTTGACCCACAACCATTGTTTGCCAACCTCTGGCCTCAGCCAATCATAGTTATCCATCTCTCTTGCCAGTCGTTAGGGTACCCAAGCTTAAACCAATCAACAAAAAGCATTTTCCTGGTGATAGTTCCTGGTTCAGAGACAGACATATGACCTAAATTGGTCCAATCAGGAAGGGGAAAGATTTTTGTTTGAAATTTGGGAGAGGAGAGAGGGGTTTGAGCCTCTAACCCCCCATGTGAATAAGGAAGCATACAACCCTGATTGTTACTGGCAATAACAACTATGATTCTACTACTACGCGGGGAGCCAGACTTCAGATGAAGTGGACCCTGGACAACAGAAGAGAAAGATGGAACTTGGATCCTTGATGGTATCATTAGACCATAGGGTAATTTAACCCTATTTCCCACCTGACCTCTGAATTTTCAGAGATGTGAGCCTCTAAATTTGCTTATTATAAAAACCACTTTGAGTTGGGATTTCAATTACTTGTAGCTAAATGCATCCTAGCTGATGAGAAATTTAAAAATAAGTGTATGGCTCTCAAAAGTTTGCAGACTCTAGAAAGAGTTGACCCTGTTTCTATAAAATTTCCTCTCTGTCTTTAAAAATAAATGTAGAAAAATAGGATATAAAACTACTATAGCTCTTTTTAATTGCCTAATTAGTGAGTGTGTGTCTTCCAGGGGGTCGAGAAGGTTTGATTAAATGACCTTTAATTTACGGAACTGTGGAATATCTGGGTTGGAGGACACTTTCTCTGTGATGAGACAGAGAAGATGGATGCAAAGAGGTACCTGAGGATACGGGTTTTCTCTCTGTCTTCCATTCATACCCTTGGTCTTAAGTGTAGGTCTCTTCCCTTCTTCATCTTCAAGCTCTAAACGTAAGAAAGTACTTTTCATAAGCAACATCTCAGTTTAAAGTTTGTTACTTACACCATTTTTGTTAGAGTTATTTGCAATTCTTCTATATTCATTTTAGTCTCTTTTATTTGTATGAATTTATAGCTTTGGTAATCTGTGAAAATATCTTAATAAAGTAAGAAAACTTGAGTTTTAGAATTGTTTTCCTTCCAAGCAGTTCAAATCTGTGTACTATTAACTTAGTCATCTTTCTAACATTCTTAAGGGGTAATTTAGATAAGATAAAATTTCCCTCATCATATTAATATTTAAACTGAGATATAGAAAAGTGAGCCAGTTCAGTCTTTCAAAATAAGTACTAAACATGTATTACTCTTTCAAAAAGATATTACTGAGAGCCTACTAAGAACCAGGCACTGTTCTAGATCTTGTTACAACACAAAATCCCTGCTGTCCTGTAGCTTATATTTGAGAAGAGACAGATGAAAAAAACATGTAAATCTTATGGCAGGTGGTAATAAGTGGTAAGAAGAAACAGAAAACAAAGGAAGAAATAGAGAATAACTGGGCAGGGGAGGGAGGTGGCATCTGATCATGGTCATCCTCAAGTGGGATGGCTCTGAGGTAGATGGACTCCTAGTTTGAGAGACAGCAGAGGGACCAGGATGGCTGGAGCAGAATGAAGGAAAAAGAGGACAATAGTGGATGGGTTGGAGGGGTGAGGTGGAATGTAGCGTGTATGACCTTAGAGGCTGCATAACGACTTTGGCTTTTATTCTTAGAAAGATGGGAATCACTGGGACAGTCACTGGCTACAGACTCTCTCTCTGACTAGCTTAAATGTACCCAGCAATGTGAAACACAGTACAGTTTTTGAATTCTTACTGTTCACCAAGCTGATTTATAGTCTTAACAAGCAGTTGAGTAGCCATTTATTAGATAAATTAAAGGGATTAATTCATTCTACCAGGGTAAGTCTTTGAAACTCTATAATATTTTTCCCTTTGGTTCCCTTCATGCCTAGTAAATTGTGTTTTTGTTGCACTTGTCTTTTCATCCTTTTCCCATAGATTATACAGAATGAGCTGTATTATTTATCAAGCATCTACCACCCTGCCTGGTTCATAGTAGATGCTCAAAAAATAATAATAATTTAACAAGTAAATGAAAGAATTGGCATAGCAAAATATTTTACTGTGATAAAGGATTCTCTATATAAATTACTTCTATAAAATAAATCTCAGACTTTAATATGAAGAATTTAGCCTAGGGTCACTGAAAAAGACAGATTATAAGAATTTTTTTCCTTTTTTTTACATCATATTATTTTCCTTAAAAATATCAAATTATAGGCTTCCCTGGTGGTGCCATGGTTTAGAGTCCGCCTGCCCATGCAGGAGACACGGGTTCGTGCCCCGGTCTGAGAAGATCCCACATGCCGCGGAGCGGCTGGGCCCGTGAGCCATGGCCGCTGAGCCTGTGCGTCCGGAGCCTGTGCTCCGCGACGGGAGAGGCCACAACAGTGAGAGGCCCACGTACCACAAAAAAAAAAAAAAAAAAAAAATCAAATCATAAAATCAAAATCTGCATTGTGGTGACAGTTTTTGTAGGTAAATTCCATTTGTAGGTGATGACAACACCTAAGTTTTCAAGAGTGTTCTAGAAAGCAATTTAAAATACATTTAAAATACATATGCTACTTCTTTCATTTCTCATAGAACACCCTTCAAATATAGCAATGTGAATACCTTACTTTACAATCGTGAAAACAAAAATATGTGCAACTTTCCAAACTTTAGACTCAAGAAGGCAAAACTAAATGAGCATGAAACCTATACCCCATTTCCAGGCATCTGGTTTATAGGATTTTATTAATATAAAAGTGATATTTGCCAGTAGAAATGTAAGGTTAGAAAAGTTTAGGTAACACATAAGACAATTTCTGCTGGGTAAAATTTTAATAGTCAAACAACAAATTACTAAGTATTTACTTTCAAAGAATTTTTTTTTTTCCATCAGAAGTGATCCTATACACTCACTGATTTTGCAAGAACTCAAATTATGGGACTACTGACCACAGAGACAACACTTAGTTAGAAGTGACCACTGTGAAGGAGAGGTTTAGTGAGACATCCATTTATAAAAAGATGTCAGAGAAGGTCTTGGACCTGTGCTGTGTATGCAGTATGGTAGCCACTAGCCACATGTGGCTATTTAAATTTAAATAAAATTAATGAAAAAAATTAGCCCCTCATTTGCACTAGCCATGTGTAAAATGCTCAATAGACACATGTGACTAGTGGTTACCTTGTTAGAAAATTCACATACAGAACATTTTGACCATTGCAGAAATTTCCACTGGACAGCACCACCTTAGAAAGTACAGGTAGGGGAGTCAAGCTGATGAAATCTTTAATAAAGGTAGGCAAGCAAATTACTCTGGAAAGGGAAGCATGGATTCTGGGGAAAAAACATCTGATCACACTAGAATGGCTCTTTGGGAACACAAATGAGTTTCAAGACAAGATAGAAACAACAGTTGTTGTTTGGATGTTCAAAAAAGTTACTAAAATTCCACACCAGAAATTATTTTAAAACTTTCATTACCCTAGAACCAGAGACAATGTTTTGTTATACACAGGAAACTTAGAGAGAAGAAAGGGCAGTTCTTTGGATGGAGGAAAATGTGCTAAAGGCAATATCCTCCAAAGATTGGTGTGGTAAACAATGTTTTCTGAAATGACTGTAAATTACCTGGAAGACATAATACATGGTTTAATCTTCCAGATGGTATTCTCTCAGGTTGATGCTAAATATCAAATTGATGCAGAGAACAGAAACTTTTTCGGAAAAGCTCACAAGAACTGGAGTAAGAGGAAGGTGAAATGTGAAATTCAATGAAAACTGGTGTTAATTATTGTATTTAAGGGAAAATAATCCAAATTAGATTAACTAAATGATGGTATCTGAATCCAGCTTCATATCAAAGACAAAATCAAGAAATCATGTGGACTAATCCTTTGGTTCCCATTTCTTGCTGATGGCTAAAAGGAGCCCCTCTGGGGAGACAAAGCAGAGAAAAGTTTTCCTTCCTTTGGCTACATGCAGGCCTGTGCCAGAGTATGTGGCTTGGCAAGAGCAGCTCCGTGCTGGACTTTAGTACTCTATCCCCGCCACCCCTGCATACCTCCTCTGCCAGATGCTCTTGTGCTGGCCATTACCATACAAGGTGACCCGCATGAGGCCCTCCATCCAAAACTGTTATGCTGCCAGTTTGCAAGCTGTGATGCATCCAAATGTAAGGTGCTTTTACAGTCTGGTCTCTCTTTGTCAATATATACATGGGAAAGCTTGGAAATATCCTTAGAAAGCTAACCAAAATCATCACTAGAGCAGATTACTAGATGAGTCTAAAAATGGGGTTTTTCATCCAGGAAAGCAAAGAACATGTCAGTAAAGCTTATAAAGTCATAAGGGATTGGGCAATGGCTGTAATATACTCTTGTTTAGCAAATCCTAAAGTACTAAAACCAGGAACGATTAAGAGATCCTTTTAATAAAATAAAAGAAAGTTGATTTAATATAGCAGATCAAAAACTTCTAGAAAATATAGATATTTAAAAGAGAGAGTTGGTTAAATTTACAGATGGTAATTCCATAGTATGCTAATAAGTAAATTTTAGGAAATTTTGAACAGTTTTCCTAAACATTTGAGGTTAGAATCATGGAGGCAACCCACCCTCAAAACATCCACTGGTGCTCCTGTGAGGTCCACTGTGTGAGGGGACAGTGACCTGAATCAGCATGGCATTTTATGTGTTATCACTCTTGGCTTTGTCTGTGTTCCTGAGGGAAAATCAACATTGTGGTTGACTGGTTAGAAATGATCTGGTTCTGAAAGGAAGCTCATTAAATTAATTTTTATTAATATAATTTATTTATAAATTTGTAAGAATTCTTCAGAAAATTTTAACAAGAAAGATTAGAATGTAGATAATATTGGGACAGTTAACTCGAAGATGGGTTTTCCATCAGGCCCTGAAGGGTAGAAGATTTGGAATTGCCCTTTTCTTAGAAAATATTGAATGTAAGATTAAAACCTAAAAACCAAACCAACCAAACAAAAGCCCACACATTTTACTCAAAAGGAGATTTTCTACCTAGAGCTCAAGTAATACATATCTGTGTGTGTGTGTGTGTGTGTGTGTGCGTGTGTGTAGAATTTTTAGCATAGGTATAATCCATTCTAAGTTTACCAAGGCATGTAAAATATATTAATTCCATATAAACAATTCTGCTGCAAAACCAAGTAGTCATATTCTGCTTTTGCTGTGTTTTTCTAAGTTACTTCCCAGGATTGCTTTAATAGAGCACCCTGAGATAAGAAAATAGCAAAGGTATTAGCAGCTTTGATAAAGCAATTAAATCTTGCTTTGCTGTGTCTTCATACAATAAAAGATAGGACATTGAAACAATTGTCCAAATAATTCAGGCCTGAAATATATTCACCTAAAATATCCAGGGAATTAAGTGTGTCATTTTGGTTTAAGTTGTCTGAATCACTGCGTTAATTCTGCTATTTAATCTAAGTAGACATATTGAAGCTGTGAGAAATTTTTAGGTCAGCGAGGAATGTCTCTAGATTTTTCTGAGATTATTTGAAGCTCTTTCCATAATTGCAGTGATCTCACAGTTTTACCTTTTAACTGAAGTCTAATCCAATCTTCAGGCTTCCTGCAAAAGAACCACCCAGGAATGTTTGGGGATTTCTGTGTAACCAGGCCGTAGAAAAGCTGACCCCAGGGAGACAGCCACTAAATTCTGGAGCTCTTTTGGACTGCTCAGACTCATTACACCATGCTGAAACTAATTTCCAATTATCCTAAGGAGTTCAAGAGTTGAGTTATTTAATAAAGAGCTCTTATACCTGGATTAAGGTATCAGACCAAGAGAAAACCATTAAGACCTGATTAGATGACGTAAAAGGATTTTGCATAAGAATTCGAAGTCATCATACACTGAAGAGTTACAAAAGGTAATGTGAAAAGGAAAATGTACTCCTAATAACCAAACCTTTATTGCTATCTGCAGGAGGAGAGACTCTGTAGAATATAGTATATCTTATAAAGATTAGGCATTTGGTGGGTCAATTATACTTCAAAAACAAACAAACGAATAAACAAATTCATAGAAAAAGAGATCAGATATGTAGTTACCAGAGGCGGGGGCTGAGGGAAGGGTGAATTGGATGAAGGTAGTCAAGAGATACAAACTCCCAGTAGTAAGATAAATAAGTACTAGGGATGTAATGTACAACATGATAAATATAAGTAACACTGCTCTATGTTATGTATGAAAGTTGTTAAGAGAATAAATCCTAAGAGTTCTCATCACAAGGAAGAAAAATCTTTTTCTATTTCTTTAATTTTGCATCTGTACGAGATGATAGATGTTCATTAAACTTATTGTAATCATTTCATGACATGTAAATCAAAGCATTAATGTTGTACACTTCAAACTTTTACAGTGTTGTATGTCAATTCTATCTCAATAAAACTGGGAAAAAATTCCCTCAGCAAAAGTAAAAATAAATAAAAAGATTAGGCATTTTATTTTTATTTGAAGATCCAACTCAGTTTTTTTTTTTTTTCAATTTGGAGAAGGGCGTGTTTATCCAAGTGAGAGGCTTAATTTGGTTTTATACTCTAGTTGAATAATAACTCTAGAGCGAGACATTGGCATGGATTTGTGAAGGAGCCTGGGTAACCTCAAAATGAGGATAATAATAGCACCTGCTTCAGAGGGCGGTGGTGAGGAATGAAATCCAAAACCCCTGCAAGGCTTCCAGCACTGAGCTGGGCACCCGCAGAATATTCAGTATAGTTTTGCTGTCAGTTGTAATTGTCAAAACTCTTATTAGATGTTTAAAATACATCCAAAGTTTCCTATCTAACGGCAGAGGGTTAGACTCTAAATGCTAATGTTTTAAATTATTAAAGGTGGAAAGTTCCAGATTGAAACTGAGTCACGTTTAGAAACATTGTTTTGTGAACTTGTTTCTTACTTCTGAAAGGCAGCGGTGGGGACCTTTGATCTAAGGTGGCTGCCTGCTTCTTTGGATTTATCTTGTCATGCCTGCAGCCCTGACCCCCAACACTGCAGTCCAGGGAAGAAGTTCACTGCGGTGGACTCCTTAACTCTCTTTCAAATCTGAATACCTATGGCCCACGTATTAGAGTGGGTAAGGAACCAAGGGTGGCATTTAATCTACTAATGGACATTTCACACCTGAGTGGATGACCAAATTTTGTCCACAACACAACAGCTGGCACCCCCCTGAATCCACTAGAGTTCCCTGGCAGAATCTTTCACCCTCGCTTTTTTTTTTTTTTTTCTATTTTGCCTTTTTTTGAGCATGTGTCCTTGTTCTCTCCACTCCTCTCCATTTGTTATATTGGTTAAACAAATAATCGGTGTGAATATTTCTGTCTATAATAGCTATATCAAAAAATATGCAAATGGGCTTCCCTGGTGGCGCAGTGGTTGAGAGTCCGCCTGCCGATGCAGGGGACACGGGGTCGTGCCCCGGTCCGGGAAGATCCCACATGCTGTGGAGCGGCTGGGCCCGTGAGCCATGGCCGCTGAGCCTGCGCGTCCGGAGCCTGTGCTCCGCAATGAGAGAGGCCACAACAGTGTGAGGCCCGCGTACCGCAAAAAAAAAAAAAAAAAAAATTCGCAAATGAAGTTGCTCTTTGTGGTTAGCTGTTGATTTCCCATCACTTCCCTGGTCCCACGTGCATCACCAGCCAACCATAGAAAAAGGAATATCTCCCCTTAAAAAGTAAAAGGTGGGGAGGGGGAGGGATAAATTAGGAGTTTGGGATTAAGAGATACATACCACTATATAAAACAGATAAACAACAAGGACCTACTGTATAGCACAGGGGACTATATTCAATATCTTGTAATAACCTATAGTGGAAAAGAATCTGAAAAAGAATATATAATATGTATATGTACATATAATTTAATCACTTTGCTGTACACCTGAAACTAACACAACATTGTAAATCAACTATACTCCAATATAAAATAAAAATTAAATTAAAAAAATTTTTTTACAGTAAAAGGTATTACTTGAACTCTGGTCTGGCTTCCACTGCTCCCTGAAAACTAGCTGTGGGAACACCATATACATTTCTGCATAAGATGGAAGCTTGCCACTTCAGCCAGGATGCTTGCTTCAGAGAACACTGTTTTTCTGGAGTCTGGCCAACCTCAGAGAATTTACCCAGACGATCCAGGAAACACCAAACCATTTCCATTTATGGACATTTTCCTTTACCAATTAAGAACAAAGGGGGAGTTGTTGGTTTTCTTCCTCTTGATTGCATTATTTTGCGTTTAAAAATTTTATGCAAATGCTGACGTAATTAGAACTATCTGAGGAGATTAAAGGCTTGGGATCAAGACCAGCACCCCTGTCTCCTGCTGGCATGTTAACAGCCAGTGCTTCAGTTTTTATCATAAGTGAGTTTGAAAGCGGGTGACATGCCAGACATTCCTTCTGAAAGTTAACTAAGGTAATGATGGAACTCAAGGCAAAAAATCAACATGTCACTTGCAATTCTATTTGGTAGGTTGGGGTGGAGAGATGACAGTTCTGTGAGGTGATTTACACAGCATGTAAAAAAAAAAGTCCCCTGGAGGATGACGGAACTGCAAAAGAAACAATGGACAAAGGGGACTTCCAAGGCCTCAGCCTTCCTGGTCATGCCCTGGGGAAATGCTCCAGTACCTTTCCATCTCTGTTCAGAGAACTTCTGCATAGAACATTATCCCCACTGATACCAGGGGTTACACTCTAGATGAATGTGACTACTTTGGAAAAGGTAAGAGGAAATTCTAAGTGCTGACTTCCTAGGACAAAAATCCAAGGTGGGTTTAAAATTCATGCTCCTAAGCAAACATTTCAGAAAGGCATCTCTTTCCTTTTGTAAATTGCTGAAACGGACCTCCAGAAAAGGGATCCCTAAATCAACTACACTTCAGTAAAATAAATTAAAAAACAAAAACAAAAACAAAAAACGGAAGAGGGGTCTCCCTGCAATTCTTGGGTGGTATTTCTGCCTGAAGGCCTGAGATGGCTTTCCGCTCGAAGCTCTTTGGAGCTTAATAGAAACAGCAAGACGTCGGGTCTGGAATCTGTGCTCTGGCTTGTCACAATTTATGCAGTCACTGATGTGTTTCTAGTTCTGCGCTTGAGTTTGCACATTTGAATTAAAGTATTGTCTTAATTATAAAATAGCTGTTTTTGAGATTTTTCTCTCGATTAAAAAAAAATAAATTTATTTATTCATTTTTGGCTACGTGGGGTCTTCCTTGCTGCACGAAGGCTTTCTCGAGTTGTGTCGAACGTTGCGGTGCGCGGGCTTCTCATTGCGGTGGCTTCTCTTGTTGCGGAGCATGGGCTCTAGGTGCACGGGTTTCAGTAGTTGTGGCGCACGGGCTTAGTTGCTCCGTGGCATGTGGGATCTCCCCGGACCGGGCTTAAACCCATGTCCCCTGAATTGTCAGGCGGATTCTTAACTACAGTGCCACCAGGGAAGTCCTGAGATTTTCTCTTATTTTATTATTATTTTTTATTTATTATTATTTTTTTGCAGTATTCGGGCCTCTCACTGTTGTGGCCTCTCCCGTTGTGGAGCACAGGCTCCAGACGCTCAGGCTCAGCGGCCAAGGCTCACGGGCCCAGCCGCTCCGCGGCATGTGGGATCTTCCCAGACCGGGGCACGAACCCTTATCCCCTGCATGGGCAGGCGGACTCTCAACCACTGCGCCACCAGGGAAGCCCTCTCTTATTTTTTAATACTAGTTTTATTGAGGTATAATTTATAGACAATCAATTTTACCTGTTTTAAGCGTACAATTTGATTACTTTTGACCACATTCATATTTCAGAATATTTCCTTCATGCCCTCAAAATTATCCTCACACCGCATTGCTGTCAGTTCCCTACTCCTGGTAACCACTGATCTGTTTTTTTCCTTGTAGTTTTACCTCTTCTAGAATTTCATATAGATGGAATCATATAGAATCTGGTCTTTTGTGTCTGGCTTCTTTCACTTAGCACAATGCGTTGAAATATATTCATGTTCTGTAAGTATCAGTAGATCATTCCTTTTTATTGATGAATAGTATCAAGATTTTTTTTTTACTTTTTTTGTGTAAAAATACACATAACATAAAATTGACTGATTTTTGTCTGAATCTGAAAAAAAAAGATTTATTTGGGTCATATGGAAAAGCAAATAGATTTTTGTTGCCTTTTTTTTTTTTTTTTTTTTTTTTCCAAAAAGGGCGTATGCGTTTTTTTGTTTGTTTTTTTAAAGAAGATGTTGGGGACTTCCCTGGTGGCGTAGTGGTTGAGAGTCCACCTGCAGATGCAGGGGACACCGGTTCGTGCCCCGGTCTGGGAAGATCCCACATGCAGCACAGTGGCTGGGCCTGTGAGCCATGGCCGCTGAGCCTGCGCGTCTGGAGCCTGTGCTCCGCAACGGGAGAGGCCACAACAGTGAGAGGCCCGTGTACCACACACACAAAAAAGAAGATGTTGGGGGTAGGAGTTTATTAATTAATTTATTTATTTTTGCTGTGTTGCGTCTTCGTTTCTGTGCGAGGGCTTTCTCTAATTGTGGCAAGCGGGGGCCACTCTTCATCGCAGTGAGCGGGCCTCTCACTATGGTGGCCTCTCTTGTTGCGGAGCACAGGCTCCAGACGTGCAGGCTCAGCAGTTGTGGTTCACGGGCCTAGTTGCTCCACGCCATGTGGGATCCTCCCAGACCAGGGCTCGAACCTGTGTCCCCTGCATTAGCAGGTAGATTCTCAACCACTGTGCCACCAGGGAAGCCCTTTCTTGCCTTTTTGAAAAGCATGTGTTTATTGAAGTTAATCATAAGGATATATTCAAATCCATCTTACCTTTATATTTTCTCTGAAATATAATATTCCATCCCCACCCCTACCCATGACTTACTTAAAATGAAGTTCTAAATGGAAAACTTTTGAAACATTAGGCAGGTGAATCTGAACGTGAAGGAAATTTCCAGATGTGTAGCAAAAATACAAATTAATTAACTTCTGAGTAAATGTTTGTAATCAGGACATGAACCTGGATTAGACCAAGTGTTTCACAGACGTTTAAAATTCTGATGGAATAATCAATTAGTAGAAGGGTTAAAGCAAAAAAAAAAAAAATCCCATCTTTCTCTATGATATTTGTTAGCAATTATAACAAGGAAAAACTGATGGTGCTTAGTGATAATAATAGCAACAACTGTTATTATTATTATTACTAGTATTATTATTATAGCTTACTTGTATAATGCATATTATATGCCTGGTGCTGCTCTAAGCACTATATAGGTCATTAACTCATTTAATTTTCCCAACAAATCTACTAGGTAAGTGTTCTATTATTATTGCCATTTTACAGGTGAAGAAACTGAGGCATAGAGAAAACTAAATAACCTGCCCTGATGAGGGATGAAGCAGCCAGGATTTGGCTCTGGGAATCTATCAGCTCCAGAGCCTTGACTTTTGACCTCTAGAGCATTCTTAACCACAGCAATGCACTAGCGAAATGTTCAGATTGGCAAAGGGAGTTGATACTGTCCCTGAGGGAGGTAGGAAATCAAGCCAGAGCAGAGGTTGCAAGCCTGAGCCAGACAGGTTGTTCAGATGTGTGAAGAGGCCCAGAATAAGGCAAGGAGAGGAGGTAGGAACTGAGAAACACTGGAGCACTCTGTTCATATAAAAGAGGCTACTATTGGCCTGGTATCCAGGGGCCTGCTGCCTGTTTTCTACCCCAGGTCGATGACCCCTGGGGCTCCTTGCAGAACTAACATGTTAGGAAAATCAGAAGTATTTGTTCAAAGTTCATTGTGACTTAGCTTTACTGATGTGGGCCAAGAGTCCACAGCTTGGTGGGGTTATAACAGAGATGTTGATAAATAACCATTGACTACATATTGAATTCATTCAATATTGTGAATTTGTCTTTTTTTTGGTGCTTCTTTTTTTTTTTCTTTTAATCAGACTGCATGGCAGAGGGAAATATCCATGGCGCTTTTTTTTGCGGGGGCGGGGGGGGGCATATATATTTATTTATTTATTTAGGCCAAACCCTTTGGCTTGTGGGATCTTAGTTCCCCAACCAGGGATTGAACCCAGGCCCTCGGCAGTGAGAGCACGGAGTCCTAACCACTGGACCTCCAGGGAATTCCCTTTTATGGTGCTTTTTAATCTGACCTAACAAAGAGCTTATGGACTTGAAACTAGATTGCCTGATTTTGAACCTTGGTTTTGCCATTTACAAGCAGTGTGACCTCGAGCATGTTGCTGATCTTTCCATGTCTTTCCATGCATCTTTCTTTTTCTCATCTGTGAAATGGGGAAATTAATAGTACATCTGTTTCATAGCATTGTTTTGAAGACTGAAGGGTTATGTATAAAAGATTTACAACAGTGATGGCAAATAGGTACTGTATATTTTTTAGCTATTATTATTACTCTCCAAAAATGATGGTAGCTGGAAATTATCTACTCCAACTTTTTTTTTTTTTTTTACGCGGGCCTCTCACTGTTGTGGCCTCTCCCGTTGTGGAGCACAGGCTCCGGATGCACAGGATCAGCAGCCATGGCTCACGGGCCCAGCTGCTCCGCGGCATGTGGGATCTTCCTGGACTGGGGCACGAACCCGTGTCCCCTGCATCGGCAGGCGGACTCTCAACCACTGTGCCACCAGGGAAGCCCTGCTCCAACTTTTGAAATATAATAAACTATAGTAATCTGTACTAAAATGAAATTACCTTCAAGACGTTACTTTGCAGGGATCTGCTCCTTGTTCCTGCAGGGCTGGGGGGCATTGCCCATCACTGATGGGTAGGCGTACGAGGAACAGACAACTCAGGGACATGATTTCAGCCTCTACAATGCACCACATACTAGAAGGGAAAATTCTAAATACCTGGTCTCTGTGACCTGAAACTTCAGCAGTAATCAGACACAATGAGTTTGGGGAGAGAAGAATATTTTTTTGAATCATGGACAGAATAAAAGAAAATCAAGCTTGGGATTAGAAAATTGGAGCTTCCTTTCTAGTCCTCATTTTTTATTGATGGAGATTTGTTTTTAGAGTAGGTGTTGGCCAGTTTGCAGTAATCTACCTCACTCCTATGGGTCCTTGGTGCTGTATTCAGATCCCAGGTATTCCTGAACACCTGGTTCATTCTCCATGTTCTGTACAAAGCCAAAGCTGTCCAGGCAGCCCAACCTGGCCTTGATTACATGCACCGACTGAAATCTTATACCCTTTGACACTTAATCATGTACTATTTTGCATTGTTTGTTGCCTTATGTTGTTATCATGTATGGAACTATCTAGAGAACACCCATTCATTTATTTAGTCAGTGAACAATAGTTTATTGGGGATCTTTGCAGGCCTTGATGGTGAACAGTAGGGGTGATTGTTTTGGACAGACTGTGTGTGTATATATATATATATATATATATATATATATATATATATATATATATAATACCTCTGGCAATTTAAAAATCTCTAGGAGGAACCAAAGCTTTCTGCTTGGCAGCCACCTCTTTGAATTAGTGCCACCAGCCTCCCTAGGGAAAGGGACAATGTAGGATACACCACTTACAGTTTCTTTTTTTTTTTTTTTTTTTTTTTTTTTTTTGCTGTACGCGGGCCTCTCACTGTTGTGGCCTCTCCCGTTGCGGAGCACAGGCTCCGGACGCACAGGCCCAGCGGCCATGGCTCACGGGCCCAGCCGCTCCGCGGCATATGGGATCCTCCCAGACCGGGGCACGAACCCGTATCCCCTGCATCGGCAGGCGGACTCCCAACCACTGCGCCACCAGGGAGGCCCCACTTACAGTTTCTTACTCACCTAGGACAATGGACTTGGATGCTACCCACAGTTGGACTCTGCAGATATTTTCTAAAGGGCCCATAGAGAATGGCATGAGAAATATGCTCTATGATGTAAAAAGAATATAAAATCTGGATCCTCTTTCTTATTCAATCCAACAGAACACTAACTGAGCACCAAGTGCATGCTGGATACCATACTAGTTGTTAGTGATACAGAATGGTACCTAGCCTAGTACAGACTGGTGGGAGGCCCACCAGTCAACAGATGACTTAATGAGTTACTAGGCCTGGTGATCAAGAGGTTATGGGGACCCAGGAGAGGAACCTTGGTCCAGCCAGGTGATGGTGAGGCATAGAATGAGGTGTCACCAGGGTGGATAGGCTGGGGTAGGGCTACTGTATTTCAGAGAGAGGTTGAGCCTAGGCTGGAGGGTAAAGGGGACCCTGTTGTGACTGTTGGAGTGGCCTGTTTTCCTTGATGTCTTTCAGACCAGAGCTGATCACAGCTGCTGACTTATTTCTGAGTTTGCACTCATGAGACTGGGCCTCCCAGTTTGAGGAAGGAGCAGGCTGCTAGCTACCTCCGAATTCTGCCCTGGACCACCCTGGGAGAGAAGGAGGGCTCAGGGGGATCTGGCACATTCCTCCAGAAGGATCCCTGGGCCGAAGCCTCTGCACCACACCCTTGGCCCAGGCCAGGTGTGCACTCTTCTTGCGGCGAGGGGGGAGCCTGGCAGCTGGGGAGAGCGCTTTTACAGCTCCGTGTGTGCTGTGTGTTTGCTTCCCGAGGGCTGGGTCCTCCTTATTCACAGGTGAGTCACACCCTGAAACACACACTCTCTTCCTGTCAGGACTGAGTCAGGTAGAAGAGTCGATAAAACCACCTGATCAAGGAAAAGGAAGGCACAGCAGAGCGCAGAGCGAAAGCTCCCAGCCGCGAGGCGCAGGGCAGCACCCCTGCAGCGGCTGACTGCGCGGCCCGGCCCGGCCATGCCTGCGCTCTGGCTCAGCTGCTGCCTCTGCTTCTCGCTCCTCCTGCCTGCAGCCCGGGCCAACTCCAGGACGCCAGGTGAGCCCCTTCCAGGAGGAACGGCGCAGCCCTGGGCTGGAAACTGGCCTTTCCCTGCAGACCGTGACAGCTGAACGCACCTCCGAGGAGCCCCACTTTGTGAGAACCTCTTTAGAGCTCCCTCCTCCTGCCCCATCTGGGGCTCCTCCAGAGATTTGTTTACAATAATATTATATATTATTTACTGATACTTTATAAAGCTGTCTGATTTTTAAAATATGAAGCCAATAGGTCGTGCCAAACCAGGGTTTTCCTTGCTTTAAAATTGTTCCTTCTTGATTGCTTTTTTGATCAAAGGGCTTCTGTTTGATCAGTAATAGCAAAACATGTTGGTATATAAATTCTATTCCCAATGTGTGTTTTTACTGATGGGATTCTGGTGAGAATGCTTTCTGTGACTGTGAACCCCACAAAGATTGAAAAGGAATCTCTTCAGTCATCCTTCTGGAATTCCCGTTTCTTTGGGATGGAAAATGAGTTAAGAGTCTTAACAATGCTTTACTTTTGCATAACATTACTTTTTATAGTACTTTCACATAATATGCATTCAACAGGCATTTATTGGGCACCTATGTCATAGGTCATTCGATCTTATCTAGGGCACCCAGTGGCTGTCACTTCATGAGAAGTTCAACTCCTATAAACAAAACTTTCTGGGCACCTAGCAATGGTTTACTGTATGCATGTGTCAGCTATGACAACACATAAAGGGTGTTTTCCTTAAGTTTTACTTAGTGGTCACTTAGTTTTACCAATGATATTTGCCTGTGTAATTACCCCAAATTCTCAGGTTTATTTTTGCTTCTTGTATCTGATGGCATTTCAATAATTATCTCAATAGGTCCAAGAGCCATCTTCACACATGTGCATGTGTGAACATGAGACTAGGTTCATGGGTACATGGAATTATCTTAGATATTTCAATTATTACTTTGCAGTCTGGGTGATGCTGCCTGAATTGTATTTGAATGGCATGAATGTTTTAGCGTGTGTTTGAATGCATTTGATAGTCTTTTTTTTTTCCTAAGATAATATTGGAATTAAGTTACAACCCATCATCCTTGACTACCATTTAAAAACCACTTATGAAAATGATCATGTGGGTTAGAGTCCCTCAGAATAAATAACTTTAACCTAGTGAGAAACATCCTAAAAGTAAGAACAGTCTTTGAGTATTAGAATTCAGAGGAACTGCTTATGGATCAAATACTAGAATTCCTTGGTTTAAAAAAAGAAAATATGGAAATGGATTTGCACAAAGCTACATAAGCAGCTACTGGCAGAGACACATCTGGCACTTGATCCAGTGGTTCTTAGACTGGAACTTTAGGGACCACATTATAAAAGCAATAAAGGGGGGCTTCCCTGGTGGCGCAGTGGTTGAGAGTCCACCTGCTGATGCAGGGGACACGGGTTCGTGCCCCGGTCCAGGAAGATCCCACATGCCGCGGAGCGGCTGGGCCCGTGAGCCATGGCCGCTGAGCCTGCGCGTCCGGAGCCTGTGCTCCACAACGGGAGAGGCTGCAACAGTGAGAGGCCCGCATACCAAAAAAAAAAAGTAATAAGGGAACAAGTTACATATGTTTTATATAATGAGTAACTATTGAAGCATTTTCCTTTTTTGACTATAGCTGAGTGTATGTGTGTGCGTTAGCATTAGATAACAGAAACAAATATGTAGGGTGATGAATTGTTTTATAAAATAACTGTTTAATAAACTGTTTAATAAAATCAGACTCAGGAGGACAGAGTTTGGACTCTAACTTCTCAAGGATGGACAAGCTCTGAGTATTCCATCTACATCATTAAGTCAGAAGCAGTGTTTAGGTTCATTTCCAGACTTTCCCCTTCCTTAAAGACAGGCCACTTAAAATACTAGGCTGCCTCCTCAAAGGGCTTCATTTGGGGCTCAATGAGAGTGTGAAAAGTTTGTGTTAGGCTAGAGCACACATGCTTTCCCATTTATGGGATCCTGTGATGTAGTAGGAGTTGGACCGAAAGTATGGTGCTTGCCACCTCCCAAAGTGACCTGCATCTGTGCACCTCTGCGAGCCTAAAGCAGTGATATTGCTTCCTGGGTGTTCCCTTGCAGGTGAAATTATGGTGTTAGATATAATCAGAGTTGGTCTCAGCTAAAGCACAGGTTTTAGAGTCAGCCTGACCTGGCTTCAAAATTTGGCTGATTCACTTACTAGTCCCTTATTCGTAACCGTTCAGGTTCCTCAGCTGCTTGGAGTCTGTTCTTTGCCTGTTAAGTGGAGGCAATAGTGCTATGTATCCTTACAGGTCTGTTGAAAGGATGAGATGTTACTGTAAAGTGCCTTAAGATGCCTAGAACCACGTTTCCTTCAAAAGGTCTGATGCTGGGCTTCCCTGGTGGCGCAGTGGTTAAGAATCCGCCTGCCAATGCAGGGGACACGGGTTCAAGCCCTGGTCTGGGACGATCCCACATGCCACAGAGCAATTAAGCCCGTGCACCACAACTACTGAGCCTGCGCTCCAGAGCCCGCGCGCCTCAACTACTGAGCCAGCGCACCACAACTACTGAGCCCACGTGCCACAACTACTGAAGCCCACACTCCTAGAGCCTGTGCTCCACAACAACAGAAGCCACCACAATGAGAAGCCCGTGCACCACAATGAAGAGTAGCCCCCGCTAGCCGCAACTAGAGAAAGCCCACGCGCAGCAACAAAGACCCAATTCAGCCAAAAATGAATAAATAAAATAAATTAATTTAAAAAAAAAGTCTGATGCCAAAGTCTGATATAGTGAACTCAGATGCTTAGAGGTCGTTAAGAAAGATAGAGACTCCCCTTCAGGGGCTCCCAGTTGGTGTGAATGTGGGTGTAGCTCCAATGGTCTGGATCATAGTTCACTTGGAGAGGTGCGACTGGAGAAGGGAGATAGGAATGAGACTAGAACAGGAATGAGACTAGAAATGTAGCCAAGAATCTGGTTGTGAAGAGCCTCATGTACCAGTCTGTGCCATTAGGTTGGTACCCTGTAAGCAAAGAAGAGTTGCGGTTGCAGATGTTTTGTAAGTGGGGTGGGTGTGGTCAGATTCATGTTTAAAAGATCACTCACTTAAGGGCTTAGAGGATGGAGTTGAGCTAGGAGAGGCAAACAAACAGCCATTGCAATAATCCAAATGAGAGGTGATGAGGGCTTACCTCATGGTGGTGGAATAGTAAAGAGGAAACAGATCACAGAGACTTTTAGAAGGTAAAATTGGAAGAATTTGGTGATCCAATGAGTGTGTGCGTGTATTAGGGATAATAGTAAGGGAAAATTTTGAGAAATGAGGAAGAGTCCAAGATGGGTCCAAGCCTTCGGGCTTGTGTAGTTGGTTAGACAGTGATGCCGTTAAAGGAAATGAGGACTATAAGAGATGATCAGATTTGGGAGCGAGGCTGGGCAATGGATGAAGTGAAGGAAGTGAGTTTCTGTGGGGATCTGTTATATTTGAGATGCAAGTGGGGGTGTCCAGTGAACAGCTGGAGCTATGATTTTGAAATTTAGAAGAAATTCAAACAATATAAAGTTGGGAGCCCAAAGGTGGGAAACAAAGCCTCGACAATAGATGAGACTACCCGGGACAAAGAAGCAAAAGAAACCTCAACACTTAACAAGGAGATGGAAGAACAGAGAAGGAGAACAGGAGGAAGGGCCACTGAGGCTAGAGGAGAATCAAGAAAGAGGAGAGGGCTTCCCTGGTGGCGCAGTGGTTGAGAGTCCGCCTGCCGATGCAGGGGACATGGGTTCGTGCCCCGGTCCAGGAAGATCCCACATGCCGCGGAGTGGATGGGCCCGTGAGCCATGGCCGCTGAGCCTGCGAGTCCGGAGCCTGTGCTCCGCAACGGGAGAGGCCGCAAAAGTGAGAGGCCCGCATACCGCAAAAAAAAAAAAAAAAAAAAAAAAAGTATTGTAAAACTAACTGCTCTCATGTAATATGAGAGATTTTGAAAAGACTTAAATATGGCCTTATAGTCACCTTATATTCTAGTATGTATAGTAAATGGGAGTATAGAATTGGGTTGGAGTGTAAGCTGGAGATTCCTATGTAAGCTTAAATTCTGAGTACCCTGAACTGGGGGCAGCCACTGGTTTAGCTCCACTGATCCAAGAAGCTGAGGATGAATGTTAATTTGTGATCAGTGTTTATGGGAAAGTCAGGAGCATGAAATTAAGATGTTGAGGCCATCCTGGGAATATTTTTCCCATTTAAGTTCTTAGTGGCTCAACTATACTGACATTTTTTTTCCTAGAGAAATTTGCAAGGACAAGACTTGAACCATCTGTTACAGACCAGTGTAGAAATAGGAGCTCCCTAGATTCTGGAATACTCTAATTTAGTCACAAATTAGATCTAGCAGATTACTGAATCATCACTGAGCTGTGTTCTAATATAACCCCCAGGTACATGATGTAATATTTGAATCACGCCCAAAGCCAAAAGCTGAGTCTCTTCTGTGTCTCTGGGTGACTGTATGTCTGTATATGTGCCTCCCCAACTAACATGTGCTTCCTTATGTCGTGAAAGAAGAAAAGACTGTTTTTTTCTCTAACATTGATCATGTGAGGACTTCTGCAGTACCAGAGGAAGGTGGAGATCAATTGGGCAAATGTACACATATCCTGGACTTCTTCAGGCTTGTCGACCACTTACAGAAACCCAACTGTTTCTTTTCCAGGTTTTATTTTTAATTCACTGTGTGAATATGGATACTCATATTCTAAAAAAAAAAATTAAATGGCAACCAAATAATTTCCCACACTAACTTAAACATTAGAAAAATGATGAAATCTTCAGCTGCACTTATATGGGGTATTTCTTACAAAAAGTTTTGCATGTTTCACCACTTTCTTCTCTTACTACAGCATCATGGAACTAAATGAGAATGGCCCTTAAGGGTTCTCTACAGGAGCTTCTACTTTTATAGTTAAGGAAAATGACTCTCAGAGAGGCAAAGCAACTGTCCAGATTCTCATGGTTGGTTATAACAGAGCTGAGCTCCGGCATGTATGACCCTCATTTATAGACTGGAAAATTGAGGCACAGGAAAATGATTGCCTTGACCAGAGCCAGGCAGTTAATAACAGGATCAGATTTCAACTGCTAGTTTAATTTTCTTTAACAAGATATTCCCTTGGCTTATTTCTCATTCTTTTAAAGAATTTTCATTTAAATCAATTTTCAGAACTGATGGAATCTTGATGTATTATAAGAACATCCCTTATGCTTCTAGATGGGACATCTGTTCAGCCATCTCTATTTGTGTGAGTCAATAGAGTGGCCTTTCCTTTAAAAATGTCAGCAAACAGCAGGTTAAAACCAAGCACAAACTCCAGTCCCTGGGGCCCTGATAAAAGAACAGATTTCAGACTACCATGTTTCCTCTTCTCTTTGTTCAACTCTGTTTATAGATTATCACACAGCTTGGAATTGACCAAGTGGCTCAGGACAGTTGAGGGACAGCAATAAGCCTTTCTGCTTCACCTGTCAATGTTTTGAATTTATTTATTTATTTATTTATTTATTTATTTATTTATTTATTTATGGCTCTGTTGGGCTTTGTTGCTGTGCGCGGGCTTTCTTTAGTTGTGGTGAGCGGGGGCTACTCTTCGTTGCTGTGCACAGGCTTCTCATTGCCGTGGCTTCTCTTATTGTGGAGCACGGACTCTAGGCACGCGGGCTTCAGTAGTTGTGGCTCATGGGCTCAGTAGTTGTGGCTCGCGGGCTCTAGAGCGCAGGCTCAGTAGCTGTGGTGCACAAGTTTAGTTGCTCCGCGGCCTGTGGGATCTTCCCACACCAGGGCTCGAACCCGTGTCCCCTGCATTGGCAGGCGGATTCTTAACCACTGCACCACCAGGGAAACCCCTGAATTTATTTAAGCATTGTTGTGCCCAGAGGTATTTTCTCTCTCTGCTGGAGACTATTGGTATATATTTTGAAGTCTTTCAGTTTCACAGCCAGAGCATTGACCCTTAAGCTTCATACATATTTACTGCTCTTTCAAATCGCTACCCGTTTTGCTCTTGAAGAGAGGAAACTCCTAACGTTTAAAGACCATTTCTCATTTCAATAGGCTGGTCTACTTTGTGAGAGCAGTGGATCCAACAGCGTCCCAAAGCTGCCGCTCTTGCCTCATCCAGGGGGTTGTACGTGGGACATGGTAGGAGGGGGTCTTCATGTGCTGAGATCTGAGGGGAGAGAACCCAGGCCACAGATGACCTAGCGTGGGAAATGACAGCAGAGCAGCAGCCCATTTGTCTGACTGGGATGCAGGACATGTTGCTCCCACTCCCTGCTGGAGGCTTCATGGTCCAAACTCTTCTTAGAATATTTGTTACTTCTCTTTATGGATAGATGAAAATGGCTGGGCTCCTAAAGACCATTGTCTTTAGGCAATACAATTTTAATTTATTATTTTCAAATGGAGTTTTTTCAGCAATGAATCTTTAAGGAAGGTCTTATAAATGCATTCCATACTTTTTCCAAAGTTGTAACGTACATGAATTACCACGTTCTTTTGGCAAAACTAAGAACTCTAGTGGTGCATAGTAAGCAGGCACATACCTAAATGTGTGTATCTTTGTGAAGGAATGTAGTGATAGCAAAAAATCTGTGGCTAATCTCCTTGTACAAAAATGTCTTGTTCATAAAAGCAATGAAAGGTTTAAAGAGGAAGAATCATTAGGTAACTTTTTTTTAAGGAGCCAACAAAACACAAATTTAAGCAATTGAAAAACCACATTTAATGTATACTCCGAAAAGCATTTCAGTACAAGTCAGAATTGCCTTTTAAACTTTTCTTTATTCAGACTCGTCATACATGATTTCTTTCCTTTTGGTCCTCATTGCTTCAGGGGCCACCTCTAGCTGTCCTGGACTCTCTAATATCCTTTACTTCAGCTGCTTCTTAAAGGGGCATATGACACCTTTGCCTGGACCATGTAGCAAGTGCTCAAAGAACACTATGCTCTTTGATTAACAGTCAGATGTGCTTTCTGTATTGGGATGCTTTTCTTTACAGATGATCTCATGGAGATATAGAAATTTCTACAGCAGTTTCTGTGGTCAGAAGGGTGTAGGGTTACATGCGGTGATAGAATCCTCACCGCGATCACCGTTGATCACACCCTGTAGCTGACACCAGCTGTCTTGGAGTCGAGCCCTTAAAGACGCCGGGTGTAAGAGAAGGGAGCCTCTCCTGTGTCCCTTGTGTCCTAACCTTCTCTTCCCTCTCACCTTTGCTACTCAGACAAAAATTGGCATCCCCAACCCCTCTGTTCACTGGGGTTTCTTTCCCTCTCCCCACTGTCTGCCTGGGCCCTGGTGGGGTGTTAGGGAAGACATCTCCAGGTGTCATCTCCTGGTCTAGTCCCCACCAGGCTGAGTCATCCACAGTCCAAGTGTGCCCTTTCTAAGTCTAGGTTATAATAAAATGTGCTATGAACTCTTGATGCAAATAGGTGACTGCTTTTAAGCCATAGTCATTCAAAAGGAAAATGTGGTGATCTAAGTTTCATTGACTCTTGATGACTTAGAGTTGAAACGATTTGTCCGTGTTCTAGCCTTCAAAATTGCCCATGCGATTAGAACACCGACCTCTGTTGTTCCTCTCCTCAGAACACTTCATGTCACAGGCTAACTTGCACTGCTTGGACATTTACACGTCCAGGGAAACAAACGATCAGGCAGGATAGGGCACCAGTGGTCCTGGCTGTGCTGGCCTATAAGACAGCTGTGAAAAATGTGAGGCAGAGAAAGGAATTCAGTTAAAAAACTCTTAGCGAGGGACGTGCCATTTCAGTTTTCTTATTCTATTTAGAAAACATATTGTGACAGACCTGAAGAATCTGAAACTGGAAGCAGTCACACATCAAACCATAAAATTCAAGATCACTTTAAATGATGAAATGTTCAGATTTTGTTTTAAAGTATTTACCCAAGCTGAGAAACATATTAAGCTTTGGAAAGAAAAATCTCATGGAGGAGGTTTTAAATCTAAAAAAGATGAGCATTTTCATCTTTTTATCATAATTTAAGAAAAATACTCATCTTGGGCTTCCCTGGTGGTGCAGTGGTTGAGAATCTACCTGCCAATGCAGGGGACATGGGTTCGAGCCCTGGTCTGGGAAGATCCCACATGCCGCGGAGCAGCTAGCCCCGTGAGCCACAATTACTGAGCCTGCGCGTCTGGAGCCTGTGCTCCGCAACAAGAGAGGCCGCGATAATGAGAGGCCCGCGCACCGCGATGAAGAGTGGCCCCCACTTGCCGCAACTAGAGAAAGCCCTCGCACAGAAACGAAGACCCAACACAGCCATAAATAAATAAATAAAAAATTAAAAAAAAAATACTCATCTTGTCATCCTGAGTATCTCTGATTTGGAGGTAATTTCAACAATTGCTTTTCTTCTGAAAATGAGCATCTGTCAGGTTTTTTTAGAGTATACTATTCTCACCTTTACTTTTGGTCACCATTTTCTATCTAGTTATTTATATTTGGACTTCCTAATGAAGGGCCTCATTATAGCTGACTTCCTGGAGGTGAAGTTTGCTACCTTTGAGCAGAAAAGGTTGTCAGTGTACATAAGGCCAGTTCTTTGACTCAGAGGAAGGGAATGATATCTAAATAATAATAAATGAAGATTGAATTTTTAGCATAACTTCTTTGAACAAACCAAAGGTAAGAGAATGGTTGAGGTTGCGTAGCCCCAATCCACATCTCCCCACCAGGATGCTTGTCCTCTGCAGCAAGAATTTTAAGAAACAGAGGAAGTCAAGACCTAAAATGAAATATAAGTGAAATGAATGGCAGAGAGATGAGGAGGTCCCAGTGGGGAGTGTTATGTGAAATTAGTCTGGAAAAGTAGATAGGATTAGGCCGTGGAAGTCTTTGTAGGCAATGTTAAGGAGTTCTGGTCTTTATCCTAAAAGTAAAGGAAAGGTGTCAGAGAGTTTGAAGCAGGGAGGTATTGGTAAAATTTGTATTTGGAAAAGTTTTTCTGACTACTGAGTGAAGGGAGGCAAGAGAAGTTGCAGGGGATCCAGTTATGAAGCTTTGCAGGCAAGCGGTGGCTGGGGTTTGGTGTAGAGTGGCCATAGTGGAGATAGAGTTGGGTGGACTTGAGCTATGTAGACAGTTATATCAATAAAGTTGGGAGTTGAATAAAATAGAGTCAAGCGAGAAAGATGGAGACCCTATAAGGATAGTTCCCAGCTTTCTGATTTGAAGGGATGACAATCACAAGTTTGGTTTTAAACATGTTTTGTGTAAACAGCTTATGAGACAATCAGCTGGAAATGTAAAGTGGATGACTGGGCATGAGGGTCTAGAGTTGAGAATGAATTCTGAGCCAGGAAAGTATCTTGGTATGTCAATACCCGTTGTGCTTATTGAAGCCCTTGGCTTGGATGAGAGAGTTCTTCAGTGAGAGGCATGGAAGTTCAGGACTGAGCCTTGAGGAACACCAACACTTCGAGTTGGGGCAAGGAGAGGATCCCGCAAAGACTTGGATGGGGCAGGGGGTGAGGGTCATAAGCCAAGGGGAAGTACAGTACAGTACAGCATCACAGTATCCAAGGGAAGAGAGTTTCAAAAAGGAAGGAGAGAGAAAAACATTCAATGTCTCAGAAAGGGAATGCGGGGCACAAAATACCAGAAATGAAACACAAGGCACACACCTTTCCTCTAAGTAAGGAAGAGAATTGAGCACTGTTTCTACGTGGTTTATACGTGGACTCATCCACAGGAGATTATGGGCAACTTATTATAAACTTGCTGCTGTTTCACTAAATCAGTATTAGTGCACTAAGCAGCTGACATGGTAGCAAGAGCAGCAAAGCTCAGTGTAAGAGCAGCCAGCACACACTGTCAGGTTCAAACATGACGATCAGATTCCTAGCTCCTGAGATAGTCCCACACAGCAGCCAAGTACACTACCTGTCAAGGCTGCCTGATCACGGCAAACTGATCTCATGGTCTCACGCCTGCCTCCTCCCCTCGCCCCTCCTCCCGCGCAGCCCTAGGCGTGCTGCCCTTTGAGATGGCAGCTCCGGGCTCACACACAGAGGACAGGCAGTCCTGGCACAGAAATAGTTCATCCGGTGAGAGCAGCAACCTGAAAGTCTCAGACAACTCCTTCTAACGAAGTATCACATTCCTCTCACAATTCTTTCTGTTCTCATCTCACCACGTATTTTTTTGGGTACAGACATTAGTTATTTTACACCGAATGCCATATATCTAGACAATGAGAACTCTATGTATTGTGTTGAGAAAATTTCATATTGGGTCCCTAGAGTCCTGGGGGATTTCTGTAAGTTCCAGTTCTTGTTTGGCTTTTCTTAGAGTCAGACTGCCTGCTATCCTTCTAGCTAACCAGTCCTTCCAGCCAGCCATTCATCCACCAGTCACAGTCTCAAGCCCTGTACTAGCTACTATGGGGTACAAAAGTGAGAAATGCTATAGAGGAAGTAAGTCATGTACACAAATAGTGATGACTCAAGATGTAGTGATAAGTGCCAAGAGAGAGATGGGGATGAAGACCTGTGGGCATCCAGAGGGAGAAGCTCTTAAAGGGTTATCAACAGAGACCGAACACCATCTAATTTATGTTCCTAAGATCTCTCTGGCTGCCGCATAGGTTTAGGGAGGGTGTGAGCAGGTAGTGCCCAGGCAAAGAAAAGAGCAAGCCTAAAGGTCCGAGGAGGGAAAGAGCTTGGTGCATCCCAGGATTCGTGGGTGCGAGGGTCTATGTGTTGGAGTCCAGTGAACAAGAGCTAGAAAGAGGACCGAGGTCAAGTTGGAGAGGTCAGCAGGGCCAAATCTTCAGGGTTTTTGAGAGGAGTTTGGATTTGAAATTTTGTTGTTACTGTTAGAACACTAAAAACATTGATGTTCCATCATAGGAAAGTGGAAATTAGATCAGCTTGGTGAAAAACAGAGCTGTGCTTTTTTACATTTAGAACAATAGAAAGAGGATCTGCTTGTACACAATTGACCATATGAATGCCAGATTGTTGAAACGTTCTTGTAATTGCTTGTAATGTTTCCTCTGGGGAATTTAAAATGAGGTCTTGATGAACTGCAGCCACTGATGCTGATTATACCAAGACCTTGCCCCAAGTACAACCCTAGGAAATATTTTCAGTTTCCTTTCATTCTCCGAAGGATACAGCTTGGAAACGGCCTTTGCCCCTGAGCTTCCTGTCCTGACCCGTTAGAGTTGTGTGTTTGAGCGAGGGTGGGAGTGTTAGGTGAGCCTGAGGCAGTCCACACACGTTGCTGCATTGTCTGTAGAGTTTCCAACTCCTGGATCTTCCTCCTGGAGGGGAACGTGGGTGGTGGTGGGCAGATCAGCCTGTGTCTGGCTGCCCGGCAGGCTTTTCTAAGAAGCACCTTGAGGGTCAGTGATGGTATGCTATTATAGTTATTATGATAATAAATGCTTAAGTGCCAAAGAAGCAGTATACATTGGAGTCAGACACAATTACCACCCAAGCTTTACTAGACTGAAAGAAATACATGAAAATCAGTGAATGATTCGGTTTATGCAGGGCTTGAGGTGAACTTGATGAATCTCGTTCCTTTAGCTGTGGAGATCATCCCCGCTGACAGGGCAAAGATTTAATGAAGTAGAGTGAGGGGGTGGAGAGAGGAAAAGACAAAACCTTGAAGAGATGTCCCTAATTTGGAAAGAGTACCATACAAATGAATAGTCAAGTAAGAGTAGTGGGTAGGACCTGGCTCCTATGATACAGAGTTCAGTGAAACAGGGAGAAAGATCCTGCTGCTTTTAATTCTTAGACCCTATAAGGCTTCAGGTCTATTCAGGGTCTGAGTCTGATTTGTTTCTATATTTTCTGGTACAGTGATAGTTTAATGCCAGGTCCTGGACCCGTACCTGTCCATGGTGAAGTGAGGAAAACAAGGATAACATGATGAGTATGTGACAAAGCCCAGTAAATGTCAAATAAGTATATATTTAATGTCTTATTTGACGAAATAAAACATTGCAACTCCCTTTATTGAAATCTTGCTGGCGCAGGACTATAGAAATCTTGCCGGCTCAGGGCTTCCCTGGTAGCACAGTGGTTAAGAATCCACCTGCCAATGCAGGGGACACAGGTTTGAGCCCTGGTCCGAGAAGATCCCACATGCCGTGGAGCAACTAAGCCTGTGCACCACAACTACTGAGCTTGCACTCTAGAGCCCGTGAGTCACAACTACTGAAGCTCGCTCACCTAGAGCCTGTGCTCCACAGCAAGAGAAGCTGCTGCAATGAGAAGCCTGCACACCGCCATGAAGAGTAGCCCCGGCTCGCCGCCACTGGGGAAAGCCCGCGTGCAGCAATGAAGACCCAACACAGCCAAAAATAAAAATAAAATAAAAAAAGAAAGGAATCTTGCTGGCTCACGAAGTCCCAGTGTCTAAAATGAATGAAATAAATATACATCTCATTGAGAACAGAAGGAAGGAGAAAAAGGAGTAAAAATCAGTTAGACAAAATCTATCAGTGAGGTCCTTTGGAGAGAAAGGGGATTTATCCAGAGAGGGAAAGGAAAATCTGCAACAAAATGACAGGTGAATAGTTTGATACATTTGTTATAGAAATAATTCATGATAATTTAAAACATCGTGCCTGATAGACAAATAGCCAAAGATCATGAACAGACAGATATCAAAGTAGAGATAAAATAGTAAACCAGCATATGGCACTTTTCAACCCTCCCTTCCTAATCTCTTTACCCACCTCCAGCTACCTATTTCCTTTCACTGCTTTATGTATTTCTCCTTAACAAATATTGCTATCCCCATATTCTCCCTATGTTATTTACCTTGTTTATTTTCTTTTCCTCCAATTCGCATGAAAACTCCATGAAGGCTGGAACACTATTTGTTTTGTCTACTTCTGAATCCCCAGTGCCTAGAACACTGCCTGGCACATAGATGCTCAATCTATATTTATTGGATGAATGGACCTTGACAAATGATTCCCAGCCGACCCAGGACACGTCCAAGACCCCCATCTTTTTTTTTTTTTCAAGACCCCCATCTTTATACTTCCATCACTTGCTTTTGTGTCAAGGCTCCCTGATGGAAAGTAGACAACATATTTATAAAATTTACAGCTGACCCCAAATTTGGAAGAATAGCAAGTAGATTACAAAATAAAAATGAAAAAAATTCTAGACATAAAATTGAACAAGGCTAAACATAAGGGAAGGAAAGTATAATCAAGAGCATTTTTAGCAAATCCTCTTGTTTTAAAGTGTATTACAGGTGTGTATTTAGGTCTGTGAATCTAAATAAATCATGATATAAGTTACCAAGGAAGGCTGTTTTCTGGATTGGGGTTGTATGGAGAAAAGTGTCCCCTCAATTAACAGGGAAGAGAGTAACTGCTAAATATTGGGGGTTTTTTTGTTTTTTGTTTTTTTTTTACTTTTTTTTTTTTGGCTGCTGCCTCACAGCATGCAAGATCCTTAGTTCCCCCACCAGGGGTCGAACCCGTCCCCCCTGCATGGAAGCATGGACTCTTAACCACTGGACCGCTAATGAAGTCCCTGGTATTTGTATTTTTTTTTTTAATTTTTAAATTTTTTGGCTGCATTGGGCCTTCGTTGCTCCGCGTGGGCTTTCTCTAGTTGCGGCGAGCGGGGGCTACGGTGCGTGGGCTTCTCATTGGTGGCTTCTCTTGTTGCGGAGCACGGGCTCTAGGGGTGCGGGCTTCAGTACTTGTGGCTTGTGGGCTCTAGAGCGCCGGCTCAGTAGTTGTGGCGCAGGGGCTTAGTTGCTCCACGGCATGTGGGATCTTCCCGGATCAGGGATCGAACCCGTGTCCCCTGCCTTGGCAGGCGGATTCTTAACCACTGCGCCACCAGTGAAGTCTGGTATGTGTATTTTTAAAGCATGTCCAGACGTATGGGGCCACATGGAGTCCTGAAGATGGTAGAAACACATCTAGGGGTTTCCTGAAGTTCAAGAGAACATTCATTCATTTGTTCATTAAAAATATCTCACATACCTACTATGGACCGGGCACTGTGCCATACAGTAGGGCTTTATATTTCCTTCTCTAAAGCATGAGATGTGTTTTCAGCCTGTTAGAATAGCAGAGTCCAGTGCAAAGTATTGCCCTCGGACACAGCTTTATTTTTAAAAAATTTTAAAAATATTTTTTGGCCAACCTTTAAAAATCAGTAGATTTCATACCCAAAGCCAGATTTCTGTCTTTAAAAAACATAAGTGGAAATGCTGATTACAATAGGCATCATTCCCATGGGGCTACCATTGGCTGGGGGTGAAGTGCTGCTTCTTCCTTTAGCCCTTTTGTCAGCGTCCCCACTGCTCCCTGTTGCCTTGCTCCTGGCCTGACAGTGCCCTTTGGCAACCAACGTGTCCTGGTAGTGGCTGGACAGAAATCAGTCACAGAATAAAAAAGGCCAGGCACAAGCTGTAGGAGGCCCATTTTATTAAGCCCAGTTGAAAGAATATTCTGGAATTAGAAAAATAAAGATTTTTTTTCCAGCAGTGAGAATGAATAATAATTGCTCTTAGGAAAGTTAGTCTAAATTTGGGAGATGACTTGAGAGAGGCCATGTTTCACATGCATCAAGGACAGAAAGGATTATTCCATGCCAAAGGAGCAAACTCTCTCTCCTCAGTCTCTGGGTGTGAATGTTTGGAAGATTCGATAGTGAGCCAAGTGTAGTGCAACTAAGTGTTGAGCTCAGTGCAGCCTGGTCCCACAGGCAAGGCTGGAGAGAGTTTCTTCCTGGCATTTTCACATACTGCAGATACAGGCGGCCAATACATTCCCTAGGCCTGAGGCCCACAGGTCCCCTCACTCCAGCCTGCATAACCCTGGGCTTAAAGGGAAACCCATTTGAGAAGAGGAGGGTAGCTTAGCGATAGGTTTGTAGCTGAGTTCCAGAGTGGAGATGCTGGCTGAAGCCCTCCCTTGCTGGAACTATACTGCATCTCCATTGAAGGCTGTGAATTTAAAAGAGGAACATCAATTCTTGCATAGTAGAGCTTTAAAGGAGAAAGGATAGAAGGAGAGGGAAATGGTTTAAAAAAAAGATTATAACAAGGTTATCTATTTTTAAAATAGTGCTCTAAAAATATATCATTTCCTTATGAAATTAACTACTACCAGCAAAAAGTTTGTTCTGAATAAAAAAGACACAATGGGGCTTCCCTGGTGGCGCAGTGGTTGAGGGTCTGCCTGCCGATGCAGGGGACAGGGGTTTGTGCCCCGGTCCGGGAGGATCCCACATGCCGCGGAGCGGCTGGGCCCGTGAGCCATGGCCACTGAGCCTGCGCGTCCGGAGCCTGTGCTCCGCAGCGGGAGAGGCCACAACAGTGAGAGACCCGCGTACCGCAAAAAAAAAAAAAAAAAAAAGAAAAAAGACAATGAAAAATTTGTAATTATTTTGAGATTGCTCCCAAAAGTCATCTGGGGTAGAGATCCCGCTGGGTATCGTCACAAGGATCTCTGGCTGGTGAATTTAGCTCCTAATTGTGCCTAATGAGGTACCTGGTAGAAATTTCACAGCACATGACAGCTGTGTGGCACATCTGTTAGAAATCCAAAAAAACAAATTGGTTACACAAACATTCTTTGGGAAAGTTTCAGCTTAACACCAGTTCTGTGAAAAAGCCCTGGGAGTTTGAATTGAATGCAAACTTCATATGCTTTGAGTTTAATGAGAATGTTAGGCTCATCCATGGAATTATAATGTCTGGTCCTGTTGTAAGCTGAGCTGTTCAAACCACACTTGAAGAACTGTAGTAAATTCTGGTCAGTTAAAGAAAGATAATGAAAAGTAGAGTTTGTTCCTAGGAGGGGCATCAAGAAGAAATCATGACCTGGGAAATGGTTGAAAGTCTTGGAGGTGACAGGTCTCCAGTTTAACCTGAAGAAGAAAAGACTAAAGAGGGAGATGCTCTAACTATCTTCTGATACTCAAGGACTTGGCTGATGCAGTACCTTGTAAAACAGTGCCTGAAAGAAACACCTGATGAGTACATAAATAAATGGAGAAGAGAGTAGGTATGCCAGCGTGTGTGCCTGTGTGTGTGTGCGCGTGCACGCGCATGTGTATGTGTGGTTTTCCAGGGAAGAACAGAACACATGGTAAAAATTACAAGAAGGGAGGCAGATTTAAAACTGCATAAAAATAATTTGTAATAACCAGTGCTGTTTAAGGAGGGATGGGACATCTTACTAGATTAGGAAGAATTCTAGAAGGGTCTGAGTAATTCTCTATGAGGGAGTTATAGAAAGAATACCTACATGCAATGGCAAGCCAGCTCTTGGAGGCATAGGGATAACATAGAAAGGTGAGGGCATTGCAATTGGACAGACCTGGGAGCAATTACATCCTTGCCACTTAGCTGTGTGACCTTAGGTGAGACACCTACCCCCTCTAAGCATTCATTTCTTCATCTGTTGACTGGGGATAATTAAACCCATGTTAAAGTGTTACTGTGAGAATGAACTGAGCTGCTGAATGTAAAGTCCTAGATATAGAGTGGGCTCTAGATAGATGTTCTTGACTTTGCCTAGATTAGGTGGCATCCAAAGGCGTAAGAGAGTGTTTTAGGAGCTCTTGCAAGGAAGTCACTTAGGTGACTTCAGATATACTTAGTCACCTTTGCCACCTTTGTGCCTTCAGAGCTGACCCAGCCTGCACAGGGCAGCTGCTCCATACATGTTGGTACATTTGCTGACTTTTTAAAGTCAGTACTCTGGGTAAGTCATGGCCCTGGGCACTGCCAGAGACAGGCTATCACTGGGGTTGCATGGCCAATGGAGACAGTGTGTCTGGGGGAAAGAAAGTGGGTTTTGGCATCAGACAGAGGTTCAAATACCAACTCTCCACTGGCTCAAGTTACTTAACCTTTCCAAGCTGCATTTTTCTCATCTAAGGCAATGCCTATTTCATGTGAGTTAGGGGTGAAATAGCACAGATGAAGGACTTGATGTTCTTTTCTCAGTGGGGTCCTTTCAACAATCCAGGGAGGCACATAATGAAGACTGAATTTCTGAAAGAAGAAATAAGATTCAGAGAGTTGAAGTGATTTGCCTAAGGAATTAGTAGAACCGGTATTTGATACCATTTTTTTACCTCAAGGCTCATCACCTTTTCCAAACCATGGCTGACCCTTTTTTTTTTTTTTTTTGCCGTACGCGGGCCTCTCACTGTTGTGGTCTCTCCCATTGCGGAGCACACGCTCCGGATGCGCAGGCTCAGTGGCCATGGCTCACGGGCCCAGCCGCTCCGCGGCATGTGGGATCTTCCCGGACCGGGGCACGAACCCACGTCCCCTGCATCAGCAGGCGGACTCTCAACCACTGTGCCACCAGGGAAGCCCTGACACATTTTTTGAGCATCTGCTGTGTGCCAGGTACAGTACTAAGGATTTCCCCTGTTACCTCATTGGTGGTTTCAGTCCCACATGGAGATGTTAGTCACTCCATGAATCTCTTTGGAACGTGCACAGGATAAACTTTCCTAGACACTTGGGGAAAGTCATTCTTAATGGGACTATGGTTCTTTTTGACACCTGGCTTTGGGAGAGACACTTATGGCAGTGAGAGGGGAGGAAATACCTGTCCAGACAGTCATATTAGCGCCTCAAGAAAAGGGAACCCTGCTACACTGTTGGTGGGAGTGTAAATTGGTGCAGCCACTGTGGAAAACAGTATGGAGGTTCCTCAAAAAACTAAAAATAGAGTTGCCATATGAGTCAGCAATCCCACTCCTGGGAGTTTATCTGGACAAAACTATAATTTGAAAAGTTACATGCACCCCTATGTTCATAGCAACACTATTTACAATAGCCAAGCTGTGGAAGCAACCTAAATGTCCATGGACAGATGAATGATAAAGAAGATGCAGTACACATACACAATGGAATATTACTCCCCCATAAAAAAGAATGAAATAATGCCATTTGCAGCAACATGGATGGACCTAGAGATTATCATACTAAATGAAGTAAGTCAGACAGAGAGACAAATACCATATGATATCATTTATATGTGGAATCTAAAATATGACACAAATGAACACATCTACAAAACAGAAAACTACTCACAGACAGAGAAGGGACTGTGGTTGCCAAGGTGGGTGGGGAGGGATAGACTGAGTTTGGGATTAGCAGATGCAAACTATTATATATAGAATGGATAAATAACAAGGGCCTACTGTAGAACACAGGGAACTATATTCAATATCCTGTAATAAACCAACCATAATGGAAAAGAATATGAAGAAGAATATATATATATGTATGTATAACTAAATCACTTTGCTGAACACTAGAAAATAACAGAGCATTGTAAATCAACTATACTTCAATAAAATAAATTTAAAAAAATATTTGTTCCTCAGCCTTGATCATCACTGTAGGGACGGATGCTAAGGGTCCTGAACAGATGACACCATCGGCTCTTACACAGTCGTGCTGGAGTGCACAAGCTGGCAGTTCTCAGGTCTTCTCCAGCTCATAGACTTGTACTATGGGCTTGCACAGAATTTTAAAAATGAATTCCTTGCAAATATTTAAATCAGGACTTTTCACGTAGAAACACACAGTAAAGATTTTGGGTTTCTCTGGAGGAGTCAGTAACACTGTCTGGCAACACTGACCTCACGTTCTCTTGGGTTCTCCCAGGCAACACCTGACCAGCACTGCTTCCTTAGGTAAAGCAAGAACTCTCTCCATCATCAAGTGGTGCATTTGACCCCCTTACCTTCTGCCGTTGAGCAGTTTGAATTAATATGCAGTACCCTGGGCATCATTTGTATTCATAATAATAACACGCCCGGGAGGATTGCCCCTGACTTGTTTCCTGCTGACGATGTCTTTTTTTGCCCTGAACCTAGTCTGTGATTGCAATGGGAAGTCCAGGCAATGCGTGTTTGATGAGGAACTTCACAGACTGACAGGAAATGGATTCCGCTGCCTCCACTGCAGTGACAACACGGGTGGCATTCACTGCCAGAGGTGCAAGGAAGGATTTTACCGCCAGAGAGACAGAGACCGCTGTTTACCCTGCAATTGTAACTCCAAAGGTAGCTGGATAAAGGGGGAAAGAAAGAGGGAGGGGGGAGGGGAGAGAATGGGGAGGGTGTGAGGGGGAGGGGAGAGAATGGGGAGGGAGGGAGGCAGGGAGAGAGACAGAGCAGGCCAGGAGGGAGATGTTCAATTTCCAGAACAATTGGGAAGATACTGTTCTTTTTAGCAATTTCAATCTTAAAGGAAATATGTTTTTCTTAAGTCTGGGTTATAGGAACAAGCTGTGGTCTTTAGGGTACATTAGTTTGAAGTCTAGTCCCAAGAGAGACACACGATTACTTTCCTGGCAGATAACAGTCTGTGACCTGGGAACAAAGAAGCTTGCCACTCTTCCAGTGATAGTTCTTCATATCCATAACTGTCCCTTTGGCTGACCTCTCAAAAAATAAGAGATTAGAAAGATCTGTTTCTGGTGGTGTCCTGGGCGCTAGCAATATGAAGTGATACTAATAGAAGAGACAGACAAATAAATAGGCAGATTAGAGTCATTCACAGGGTTGTGAACAAGAGAAAACAGAACAACAAATAGGAAGCACCTAACAAGGCAGCTGGTTCATAGGAGAGCCTGTTTTTGTTGTTGTTTGTTTTTCTTAAATGTATCACCCACTGCTGTATTCTCAGAACTATAGGTAGTTTTTGTGTATGCAGACACACACATCCTGCTATATTCATCGTGGGCGGACAGTAAAGACAAGTTAGTAAATGTAAAGAGGGAAAGAGAGGTAAATAAGTTGGGACTTTTTAAGGCTACCTTGTTTGTCTTTTATCCTCCTTGGTAGTATCTGTTTCTCCTCTTTGCCAGAAAGTGTTTAATAGCATAATATGATCCATATTAGTCTACCAAAAAGGTGTAGCCTTAGTGCATGGCTATGACTTAGTGTAGTTCTGTGGAGCCATTTCTTAGCAGCAGCTGAAAGAGTCTAAAAATGGGCAGATTTTGGCCTAGCCATGACTTGCTGGTAGAGTGTGTCAGGGAGCTTTATAGAAAACTGGGGTGACCCTGTGTTGGTATAGACCCATATACCAGCAATCATTCCCAGATTCTTCAGACTTGCTGCTATTATGTGGTTTGAGTCAGATTTGCTCAGCTTTGTGGCTTTGACTCAGCATCCAGAATCCTTTGGGTTTAGCAATTCTCCCTCTGAATCAAAGAATGTCATAAAGAAAAATTAAAAGAAAAATGATTCTACTTTAATGGGCATTTAACCTCTCTGAAGACCCTGTATCCCCTTAGGTTATGCAGCTTTGTTGTGAGTCACTGGAGTTGGGTCATCCCAGCAAAATAATCAGCGAGAATGTGATGAGAAATATAATTGGCTCTGCTGGAAAGCCTGGCCTGAAGACAAGGTTATTAGTCTCAGAATAGACAAGGAGCCTGCAGCCTAGCAAAAAGAGATGGTAATGAAGCTTTACCACGCCATCATTTCTTTTACTCTGTGTAGTCCATTGCCCACCCAGCAACAGTGAGCCTGGCTCTTTCTTTTCTTTGGGGGAATAGATATCTCAGACTCAGGGTGAACAGCCTAGTAGGAAGCAGTGGAGCCCAGCGATGATTTATATCTTGTATGATAGCTACCATGCATTACACACTTACTCTATGCCAGGCACTTTTCTAAATGCTTTCATCCAGTAATTAATTTAATCTTCACAAATAACCCTATGAAGGGGGTGCTATTATGATGTTCATTTTACAAATGAGGTATCAGAGGCTTAGAGAGGGAATTTATGAAACGAGGGCTGAGTGGCATGTTGGTGGCAGGGACTGTACCCACCATGCACCATCTCTGGCTACATGTTGGCTGCACAGGTCACTAAATCAGTGGCACAAATTTAATTCCCTATGTGATTTCTCAGTTGCCCAACCAGCCAGGAGGTATTTTTCACTTTCAAATAGTAACTTCCCAAGGGAATTTGTTGTATATTCAATTTCAAATGCAGAATTCATCTTACCAAAAGCTACCATTCCATGCATGGCAAATGAAGCCAACAGCATTCATAATCCCCAAAGTGGTCACAGATTTTGGATGTCATATCAATTTCTCCTAAATATAGCAACTAGGCTTATTTTTAAGTGATGATTTTGTGGGCTCAGCAACAGGGCTGAATTATCCTCAATTCTTATAACCCTGATAACGTTTTGTGGATGCTTTGAGATTCACCGTGTGTGTGTGTGTGTGTGTGTGTGTGTGTGTGTTTTCCTCCCCAATACCTAAATTCTTGAGATTTATGTAGACATCAATGATATTGGGCTTGTTCTCTTTTTTTTTTTTTTTTTTTTTTGCGGTATGTGGGCCTCTCACTGTTGTGGCCTCTCCCGTTGTGGAGCACAGGCTCCAGACGCGCAGGCTCAGCGGCCATGGCTCACGGGCCCAGCCGCTCTGCGGCATGTGGGATCTTCCCGGACAGGGGTACGAACCCGTGTCCCCTGCATCGGCAGGCGGACTCTCAACCACTGCGCCACCAGGGAAGCCCTGGTTATCTTCTCTTGATGATTCACTGTGAGGCCCTGTTCCTCCTCTGGCCTTCTCTGGTTTGTCAGGAGCCTCATATCTAGCGGTGCCCTCTGGGGACCTGCTGTCGTCTATGTTGACCCCCCCACCCCATCATCCATATCCCAGGTCTGTTCATTCTACATCTGCGGTGGCTCTCACAGCATGTGCCTCCTCCCCTTCTCATCCAGACTCCTCTAATCTGGGCCATCGTGTCAGGGGAGGATTTTTGCCCTGAGAGCCTGCTGCTCTCCTGTCCCCAAGCCATCCTGCAGTTGCTCTAGAGTTGACCTTCTAAACTGCACATCTGATCTCATCGCCACCTGCCTGATCCTCTGAGAACTCCCTATTATCCACAAATGGATTTGTTATCCTTCCATCAGTTCTTAATTCACCAGTAGATACGGCGAGCTAATATAAAGCACCCAATTCAGTGTCTCACACGTAGCAGGTGCTCAAAAAATGTAGTGTCTGTTATTATCGCTGAGGGCCCTTTCAAGTGTTACAAAGTTGACATGGAGACTTTCACAGACTCTAACTGTGAATGTGACTAATGTATTTCATGTTTCACCTGCGGCTATAGATACAGAGCCAGTACTTTTATTGATTTGAATTGTATCCACAAGTGAATTAAAAGTTCACAGACTGGGGCTTCCCTGGTGGCGCAGTGGCTGAGCGTCCGCCTGCCGACGCAGGGGACGCGGGTTCGTGCCCCGGTCTGGGAGGATCCCACATGCCGTGGAGCGGCTGGGCCCGTGAGCCATGGCTGCTGAGCCTGCGCGTCCAGAGCCTGTGCTCCGCAGCGGGAGAGGCCACAACAGTGAGAGGCCCACGTACCGCAAAAAAAAAAAAAAAAAAAGTTCACAGACTGGTAAGAAATTAGGAAAAAAAAAAGGAGCTAATGGCTAGAGTTCTGTTGACTTTACAGATTATGAATAGCCTAATTATCACAGTTAGTTGGAATATAAGGATTACTTTATAATTTCGCCAACTGCTGGGAAGTTATCAAGTGGGTGAGCCACCTTCCACCTCATCTTTTGGCTTTTTCCTAACTCCTTTCACAATAGCCACATCCTCTTTCTTAAGGGTTAATGAATCCAACAGATTTCTGAGCCTCTTCTTTGTGTTGGGTGCTGGGGATACAGCAGGGAACATAAGCTGAGGTAGTCATTGGTAAGCAGGGCTAAGGACTGGGGTAGCAGTGGGGTGGATATTTTAGATATGAGAGTCAGAGAAGGTTTCTCTAGGGAAGTAATATTTAATCAAAATGTTAAGTGCTGAGAATGGGCCAAGGAGGGGAGGTTCTGGGGAAAGAGCATCCAGGCTGAGGGAGAAGCAGGTGCAAATGCCCAGAGGAGAGAAGCAGTTGGCACGTTCCAGGAACAGGGAGGGGAGCTGGGGAGCTGGACCTCAGTGAAGGAGAGCGGGAGATGAAGCAAGAGAGGTCGAGTTTGTAGGCCGTGGTACAGAGTTTGCACTTTATTCCGCTCAGAGTGGGGACCCACTGGAAGACTTAAACAGACGAGTCATATGATCTGAATTCCGTTTGAAAAGGAGCACTCTGGCTTCTGTAGAGAGAATGGAGCATAGGGAGGCAAGGATGGAGGCGGGAGGAAGAGTGTGAGGCAGGGTCCGGGTGAGAGAAGATGGAGGCTGGAACTGGGGTGTGGAAGGGGGTGCGGTGAGGGGTGGCTGGATTCCAGAGTGGCACATTTTGTTATCCTGAGCACCTCTTGCCTTTCATCAATACTCAGTCTGCGAGGTCCCATTTTACAGAGCATGTCTATAAAAAATTAATCATAGGACAAGTACTCTAGTGCCCCAAACCAGGTAAAATGCACAGGGTCTTCACTCCTTACAAGGGGTGATGCTCCAAGGGTGAGAATTTCTGCCACTCCAGGTAGGTAGAGGTGCTTTTGGTTAAGAGGCTTTTTTGTACTCTTAAAATCATACCATACAAGCACTGCCCCTTAAAAGATGGCGTTTGCCTGCCAGAGATAAGGGAGAATGTGGCTCACTTTCTCATCCTGTCTTTGTGGAGGCCGAAGTGCTCATTCACCAGTGTCCCTTCTTGAGATCTCAAGGATTTGACAAACTACTTAATGTTGAAACCAGAGTAGATATATAAATAATAATGCGTTCAGGAGTCATTTCTGTTCCTTTCCCTGAAGAAGCTATCCTTGGCTGTCAGGACTTTTCCCTAGTGGGTGGATGCATATCCAGATAATGTGAAAGAATTACTAGAAGCAGCAGGTGGTGGTTATTACTTAGTATTTATTGAGCTCCCACAGGGTGACATTTTCTTCCTAATGTTGCATAAATTAAATATGTCCTTTTCTTCTTTCCTTTTCCCTACCTTGTGGTCACAGGTTCTCTTAGCGCTCGATGTGACAATGCTGGACGATGCAGCTGTAAGCCAGGTGTGACAGGAGACAGGTGTGACCGCTGCCTGCCAGGCTTCCACACCCTCACTGAGGCTGGGTGCACCCAAGACCAGAGGCTCCTGTAAGTGCCTGCCCCGTCACTGTGGCTTCCGCTGTGAATAATGGCAATTGTATCAACATTAGGGACCACTTAACATTTACTGATTAACTGAGTTACTGAAACACCGTTTCGAGGACCTCACGTGGGTCATCTCACTGACTCCTCACAATAATCCTAAAAAATTGGGATTAGCCTTATGCTTGTGTTAAAGATAAGAAACTGAAATCGTGAGAGGATAAATAAGATGCCCAGTGTTGCTGGTGAGGGTGGACTGAAAATTCAGGCTCAGAGTTTTGTCTCTGGAGCCTGTGGTCTTCACCCTGACAACTGCCCCTCCTTTAGATGAACTAGGATGGAAGTAAAGAGTCCTTCAAGTTTTAACTTGGAACTCGTTTCAAATAAACAGACTCAGAGTAGAAGAACTTTCTGCATAATTTTAATCCCCTTTAGCTTGAAGCATTCTCTATCCCTCCTCAACTTCCTTTTTGGAAGAAGGTGGAGCATACATTAGAAATCACATGACCAACCCACAGAGATGCAGAGCTGGCAGGGTGTTGGGCTGGCTTAGAGGAGGGGGAGCTTGACAGGGAAGCCATTGGCTAGAAGGCCACCCACAGAGGAATCGCCTCCCCATTGCCCATGTTTCCAGCCCCTTGCCCCTATGAGACCCACCCAGCAGCCATGCCTGCACCATCCCCATTACCACTGGCCCAAGTTCTCTTACCATCCGGGCCTTTATGTGGCTTGTTCTCTCCCAGACCTCCCTGACCCCTCCCTGGGCCCTGTCTCTCTTTTGTAAACCCTTGTAAACTATGACGTGTGTTGTATCCCAACTCTGCTTCAAATTTCCATTAGCTCCTTGCCCACCTAGAATGAGATCCAAACTTCTTATCTAGGCAGGTAGGGCCCTGCAAGACCCTCCTGCCCCCTCCAGCCTTGGCCTTAGGCTACTGCTCCATTTCTCACCCCCTCCCAGCCTTCCTTTTCTTCTTCAAAGGAGCCAAGCCTATGTGACTTCGGCCTTGGTCTAGAACACTCTTCCCTCCTTCAGAGCCATGCAGAGCTTCACTGGCTCCATCCCCACCTCGTCCATCTCTTCACAGAGGCCTTCCAGACCAGTCCCCACCCCTCCGTGTTCTGACTCTGTTGTTTTACAGTCTCTTATTTTCTACATGCATCTGTTTATCTGTCTCTCCCACTAGAATGTAAGCCCCACTTGGGCTTTGTCTTGCTCACCACTGCAGGAAGAGGCACACAGAGGGTGCTCCAGCTCAGTTACACTGGCGTTATGCTTTATTGCCATTGCTGTTCATGTATCTGCCCTGCCTTGAGACTCCTAGAGAACATGGCTATTTCCTATTTCTTACTATCCCTGGTGCTTAGCCACCAGCAGATGCTGAACACATGTTTCTCAGAGGACCCTGATAATGGTATAGAGGGACCAAGATGGGGAGGATACTGTGGGAAGATGAAGACTGGGAAAGAAATCTTCAGGAAGCTGGTTGGGACTTGACATCTGACTGGATGAGGAATGTGAGGGATGAGGAGTCAGATGCAGGCTTGGCAGGATTTGCTGGGGTCACGGGGCAGTCAGAGGGGGAGCAGGTCAGTAGGGAAAAGACAACAGACTTGGTTTTAGATGCATGAGATAAACACATGTGCTTATGTGCCAAATGCAGTGACAGATACCGGTGCTTTGATGAGTCAGTCATTAGTCAAAGCTCTAGTCTGCACAAGTCAAGGAGATTGTGCTAAAATTAAATGAGGAAAATACTGATTATTTTTCATCGAGAAAGTCTTGCGACCAAAAAAAAAAAAAAAATCAGCGAAACTAGTAGCAATTTAACTCCTAGGTATACGTTCAAGAGATATGAAAACATACGTATCTGCACAGAAACTTGTCCACAGATGTTCACATTAGCATTATTCATAATAGCTAAAAAGTGGAAACAACCCAAATGTCCATTCCAATGAATGGATGAACAAACTAGTATATTCACGTTACAGGATTTTATTCAGCCATAAAAAGAAGGAACTACTGATACATGGTTGAATCAACATGGATGAATCTTGAAAACATATTAAGTGAAAGAAGCCAAACACAAAAGGCCACATGTTGTTCCATTCCATTTATAGGAAATGTTCAGAACAGGCAAATCTACAGAGACAAAAGTTGGTCAGTGGTTGTCTAGGGCTGGAGGGAGGGAATGAGGGTGATTCCTAAAGGACACGGGGTATCTTTCTGGAGTAATAAAAGTGTTCTAAACTTGGTTGTGGTGCTGGTTGCACAACTCTGAGGGTCAACTAAAACCCATTGAATTGTATACTTTAAATGGGTGAATTACATGGTATGAATTATATGTCAATAGAAGTGTCACCAGAAGAAAGAACTAAATGAACCAAAAGCAAGTAGATGGAATCAATCACGATGAAAGCAGACACCACTGAATTAAACAATAGGGAAACAAATGAGAACTTTTTTTTTTTTTTTAATGTCAACTGACCCAAACAGTCAACCAAACTAAACTAAACAGTTTTGTGATGAATGTGGTTTACATTCTGGGGCAAACCCCTCCTCTTTTTTTTTTTTTTTTTTTTTGCAGTACGTGGGCCTCTCACTGTTGTGGCCTCCCCCGTTGCGGAGCACAGGCTCCGGACACGCAGGCTTAGCGGCCATGGCTCAAAAGCCCAGCCGCTCCGTGGCATGTGGGATCCTCCCGGACCAGGGCACGAACCCACGTCCCCTGCCTCGGCAGGCGGACTCTCAACCACTGCGCCACCAGGGAAGCCCCCCTCCTCTTTATAGGATTGGGTAGCAAACAGTTCCTGGACTGGCTGCTGGCCACAGACCACACTTTGAGTAGCTCTAGCATGGACAAACGAATTCTTAAAGGTTCTGAGAGAGATTAGCATGGACAAGAATAGCTAAGAGAGGCCTCACTGAAGATGAAAGATTGACTCAAGTTGGTGACATTTGCTTATGAGTGCTTGATCTTCAGGTGTATAATTGCAAAGTATTTGGAAACACATCCCTAATTTTCTTTTTCTTCTTTCTCAGAGACTCCAAGTGTGACTGTGATCCAGCTGGCATCTCGGGGCCCTGTGACACAGGCCGCTGTGTCTGTAAGCCAGCTGTCACCGGAGGGCGCTGTGATAGGTCTGTGTGAACTGTGACCCTACGGGCACAGCAGGGTGTCCCTTGGCAACTAGCGTGAGAATTCATCCTCTGAGTGCAATTACGGAAAAGGGACACTTAACAAATGTTGATGACCTTCTTCCTGCCCCCTGTCCTCAAAAACTAGGCTTTATTTATTTATGTTTAATTTTACTTTTTGGCGGTGCTGCATGGCGTGGAGGATCTTAGTTCCCCGACCAGGGATCAAACCCGTGCCCCCTGCATTGGAAGCACAGAGCCTTAACCACTGGGACTTCCCTCAAAAACTAAACCTTAAAAAAGGTGCAACCAAGACCCCAAATCTCACTGGACTCCAAGCTTTTGCTCTTTTGCTTTATGCTGTGACAGAGGCACAGGACCCCAGTGAGTCCCTGGCCAGCTGGCTCTGAATCCCAGGTGCTCTGTGCAAGGTGGTATGCTGTGATGAGGTCACATGACTCAACCTGGTCCCAGGAAAGGCCTGGTCTAATGAAACATGTTGGGGAAATCTTAGTAAGTGGGAATATCGCAGTGTATGGCCACAGATAACCATCTCATGCTGAGAAGGACCGGGGGTGGGATGGTGGCTATATGCACACACGTGAACTAGTGGGGGAGATGTAAGAGCCCTTTGGGTCCCAAACCACGTTGGGACAAGTGGTGCAGCCAGGTCGATCCACCTTCAGTTGCTGCTGCAGGAAATTCCTCAAGTACAAACTGTACCTAGACTTAAAACTCTTCCCTCTCCTGAGATTGTTGTGAGCAGAGGGCTGCGAGGTAGGCCCCAGAGGTAAAGGCTTCCCCCTTATTTCCTTAAAAGAAAGAAAGCAGTTCTTTGGCATCCTGCCAGTCTCATATCCCTGGGCAGAGGAAATGCCAGGTACATTCCTGGCTTTTGTTTTCAGGGGGTTCTTTGCTGCTGAGGTGGGGGGGGGTGAGGAAACATAGCTTTAAGTGTTAAAAAAAGGAGTCACTTTTTGAAAGCATTTTAAATTTCAAAATAGAACACAGAAATAGAAAGTCACATAAAATGTTGTCAGCATCACCAATTATATGAAATAGACCTTTGCTAAAAATATGCCAGCCTCATAACACCCTGCCTCCTTCCTAGAAGTCACCACTATTCTGACTTACTTACTTTTCTTCATAATTAATTACCCAAGTACATCCTTAAACACTGTGGTTTCGTTTTGCCTGATTCCCTTCACTTCCCTCCCCCCACCTCCCTTCCTTTATCATTCCCTCTCCACGCTTTCTGTGCCCCCCCACTTCTTTCCTCCCCTCCTCCCTCCCTCCTTCCTTCCTTCTTTCCTTCCTTCCTTGGTTTTTAATCTGAAGGTTTCCTCCACAGAAACTATAATGATTTTTTAAACCCCTTCTCTATAGGAAAAAAAAAAACCCAACTTATTTATTTACAGCTGGTTTCTGAAGCATCTGTTGTTCACGGCTAAACTGCTTTTCCGTGATTTTGCACAATGAACATATTCTTGACATATAGTCCAGTGGATTAGACCACGTAATTTATCAGCAGACATACCTGAGTTAGAATTTTGTCTCAGCCACTTACCAGCTGTATGACCTTGAACACGTTTCTTAACCTCTCTGGCCTTATCATCTAAGAAAATTAGAAATAACAATTCCTATCTCATAAGGTTGTAGTGAGGATTAAATGAGGGAGCATAAGTAAGGTGCCTGGCATATCACAAGTGCTAAATAAGTGATAAATGAAACTACCATTATTTCATGTAGAAGGATGTCGTTAACTTGAACAGAGAAGAAAACAAATCCTTCCCGGCTTTCCCTGCCCTCTCCTCTATGACCCCAGCCTCCGGGACTTGTCTGCCAGCTGCGGTCCTCAGAGAAGTCACCGGAGGGCTTGAGCTAGGAGCAGAGGGGAGGCCAGCCTACATTTTGCTTTTGTAGGAGCCTCTAGCCATCCTTTTTTGGCATAACCTCACCTGCCCCCTCCGCTGGGGATCAGAGCCTAGGTACAGGGGGCAGGGATGGTGGGCAATGCCAGGGAGGGTGGTCTGGGAGGGGTCAGTACAGCTGAGTGGGTGCTGGGGTGGGAGCATTTGCCTTTCTTTTGCTGGCCCCCACTTCCCACCCTTTTGCCCCCGTTAAATACTTACTCCAGGACAGGGCCAGCTCTGCATATCCGTACCTGACCCCTCCCTGTCTTGCCCACTCAATTCCTCACCAAGGATGGGAAAAATCACTGTTTCCAGACCATCACGTCAAACGTGATACTGCTTTACCAGAGCAAGAGAAAGTGAATATTCTTCATGCTTTTTTTTTAAAATTAATCAATCAATTAATTAATTAATTAATTGACTGTGTTGGGTCTTCGTTGCTGTGCCTGGGCTTTCTCTAGTTGCGGCGAGCAGGGCTACTCTTTGTTGCGGTGCACGGGCTTCTCATTGTGGTGGCTTCTCTTGTTGTGGAGCACAGGCTCTAGGCGTGTAGGCTCAGTAGTTGTGGCTCGTGGGCCCTAGAGCACAGGCTCAGTAGCTATGGCGCATGGGCTTAGTTGCTCCGTGGCATGTGGGATCTTCCTGGACCAGGGATCGAACCCATATCCCCTGCATTGGCAGGTGGATTCTTAAGCACTGCACCACCAGGGAAGCCCTTTTGTGCTTTCTTAATGGGGAGCTGTGACTTGTCCATCAGGGGGTCTGGGAGTGGGGGGTGGTATGTGCAACTTAGTATTTCTCACCTCTGGGAATTAATGGGCCGGGTGGAAGAGAAAGTAGAAATGATCCGTCATCATATTCTCTATAGGGACAAGAAATAACCTATAATATTGTCCTGATTTCTAAAACATCACTGCAGGTGCCGACCAGGTTACTACCACCTGGATGGGGGAAACCCTGAGGGCTGTACCCAGTGTTTTTGCTACGGGCATTCAGCCAGCTGCCAAAGCTCTGGAGACTACAGTGTCCATAAAATCACCTCTACCTTCCATCAAGGTAAAGCGATCTGTTTTCTAGGTTTTTTGCTTCTAATGTTGTATAGGGTTTTGTGCTTATAGACTTCTGTCCGCAGGATGGGGTCCTTGAGTCATCTTTAGCAACTCTCTTCTCACTTTAAATGTATATTATTTTGTGAGGCAATAAGGAAGAGCCTAGTGTCTTGTAAAAGTTATAGCTGAATAGTTTACTCAGACCAGCTTATGAATAACTTAAAAAAATAACTAAAAAGAGACCAGATTTTCATCTCCCTGCATTTCCCATCCCATCTATTTTAAAACTACAAAAGAATCATTCTTTTGGATTGAAGGGCTTAACATGAGTCTTCCTGGAATTCACGTTCACTAATAATACCGCTTTCACATACGACAAATGAGTTAATTTATGTGAAATTAGTTACCAAGCTACAAACACTCTAAAAATACAGGAGATTAATATGATTTCAACTCTGAGTTTCTCTTTGAACATACTGGACCCTCTTACCTCACTAAGGCCAGACCCTGTTTATGTAAATAAAATAAAAATACAAATTATAGGCAGATGAAAACATGCTCTCTTATTCCAAGAGTCAGACTCAGAGACAAGAAGTCACAGCAGCTGTAGGGCAGGAGTGGGTGAAGGTGAATACAAAGTAGAGAGGTGCATAGGGGGTTTTGAGGATGGTTCACGAATGTGGAAACATTAAGAAATCCCCACTTGTTACTCACTGCTAGTGAGTAGCAATCAAGTCTTGCCTTGTTTAACTCAGTAGATATTGGGGTTTGTCCAAATGCAGAGTGGTTGTATTTGTGTTTCAGATGTTGATGGCTGGAAGGCTGTCCAAAGAAATGGGTCTCCTGCAAAACTCCAATGGTCACAACGCCATCAAGATGTGTTTAGCTCAGCACGACAGTCAGACCCTCTCTATTTTATAGCTCCTGGTATGTATGGTATTTTTCCTGTAGAAGCCAACTTAGAAGACTAAGAAGTCAGGATAGAAAAATGGGGTTAGAAAATGTGGACATCTTATCACTTAGTGTTCTGGGCAGCAGTATCTCCAGAAGACAATTGGGGCTTCAGCCCTTTTTGACAAAATCATGGCACAGTACAGCAGAACTGGGTGTCCAGGTGGTCAGACCCTGGTTCAGATCCCTACTTCAGTCAAATGGGAAGTTTCTAGGTTTCCCATCAAGACAAGAAATAAGGACAGTGGTCAAATCTGTGGGTCTACTGAGAAACAGATGGAAAAGTGAAAAGAAAGCATTTCTCAGAGCTTTAAACTGCTTGTAAATGTTAAAAATATACATTAGTCAAAGAAGCTGGATGGAAAAGCTCTGGCTAGAATTTTTTAATTAATTAATTAATTTATTTATTTATTTATTTTTGGCTGCATTGGGTCTTCGTTGCTGCATGCAGGCTTTCTCTAGTTGCGGCGAGTGGGGCCTACTCTTCGTTGCGGTGCACGGGCTTCTCATTGCAGTGGCTTATCTTGTTGCGGGGCATGGGCTCTAGGCGTGCGGGCTTCAGTAGTTGTGGCTCACAGGCTTCAGTAGTTGTGGCTCATGGGATCTAGAGCGCAGGCTCAGTAGTTGTGGCACACAGGCTTAGTTTCTCCGCGGCATGTGGGATCTTCCCGGACCAGGGCTCAAACCCGTGTCCCCTACATTGGCAGGCGGATTCTCAACCACTGAGCCACCAGGGAAGCCCCTCTGGCTAGAATTTTAATCCTAGTTCATATCCTTAGCTAATATGTGATTCCTGGGCAAGGTGGCCTCTTAACCTTTCCAAACTTCAGTTCCCTCAGCTGTTGAATGGGAAGAATAATGACAACCTCCACGAATTACTGCCATCAAATGTGATGATGTCAGTGAAAGTATTCTGTAAACTAGAAAGCATTATGTAACAAATGGTATTATTGCTGATAGACCTGGGATCTTTACATATTGGTCTGTCATAGGGGAAAGGGTATGAATCATGTAATGGATGGAATTGTCTTATAATGAGGCCCTTTTAGCGTTTCAGTAACTAACCCTTCTTTGTGGCCAAGAGCTGCATGGCCATGTCCACTGCCATGAACTGGCTCTTCTGGCAGGGTGGCTGGGGAAGGGTGATGGGTGGGTAACGTAGGACCCCAAGAGAAATTGCCAACATCGATGGAAACTTACTCACTCCTTTGCTTCTCCAGTCTCAGAACTGACCTCAGTCTTTTCAAATTCTATTTCACAGCCAAATTTCTTGGGAATCAACAGGTGAGCTATGGGCAAAGCCTGTCTTTTGACTACCGTGTGGACAGGGGAGGCAGACACCCATCCGCCCATGACGTGATCCTGGAAGGTGCTGGTCTATGGATCACAGCTCCCTTGATTCCACCTGGCAAGACACTGCCTTGCGGGATCACCAAGACTTACACTTTCAGGTAAAGAGAGAGACTACAAGTGGGTCAAAGAGAGCAAACTGTGACTGAAGTCTGATTCCTTTGTTCATCCAGTCATCATTCATTGGTTCAACAAGCTTTTCTGAGCACCTTTTATGTACCAAACATGGTGTTATGTGCTGAGACAGGTCATGATTGCTGCCCACAAGCCCCGGACAGGCTAATGGGGGAGAAAAATAAACAGATGATTACAGTGAAGCTTGTAAGGGATAAGGTGGACACAGGTGCTTTGAACACACACAGGAGATATCAGTAACTCACACTGGAGGGATCAAGGAAAGCTTCCCAAGAAGACGTGACAAGTGAAGAGCCACTCTTTAAGGAAAGAAAAGGGGGGAAGGTTAACATGGCAGAAGAAGTATGTTTGAGGAAGTTGCGTACATTTAGGAAATTCTAAGTGGTTAAGCATGAGTGGAGCATGGGGTCAGGGAGAGGAATACAGTGAGAAGTGAGGTCAGAGAAAGAGGCTGAGGTAAGGTCATGGATGGCCCCATGTGTGTCTAAGGAGGTTACATGTTATCCTGTGGAATGGGATATTTTTTGAAGTATAATTGACCTAAACACTATGCTAGTTCCAGGTCTAAAACATAGTGATTTGATATTTCTATACATTACAAAACGATCACCCTGATAATTCTAGTTACCACCTGTCACCATACAGTGTTATTACATTATTGACTATATTCCCCAGGGTGTACATTTCATCCCCGTGGCTCATTTATTTTATAACTGGAAGTTTGTACCTCTTTAATCTCCCTCACCTATTTCACTCATCCCCCCACACCCTCCCTTCTGGCAAATACCTGTTTGTTCTCTGTATCTATGAGTCTGTTTTTGTTCTGTTCTGTTTGTTTGTTTTTTAGATTTCACATATAAATGAAGTCATATGGTATTTGTCTTTCTTTGTCTGAATTATTTCACTTAGCATAATACCCTCTAGGTCCATCCATGCTGTTGCAAATGGCAAGATTTCATTCTTTTTTATGGTTGAGTAATATTCCATTGCATATATATATATATATATATATATATACACACACACACACACACACACACACACACACACATACATACATACATATATACCACATCTTCTTTATCCACTATTGATGGATACTTTCCATATCTTGGCTATTGTAAATAATGGTGCAGTGAACATAGGGATGCATATAGCTTTTTGAATTGGTATTCTTGTTTTTTTCAGAAGAATACCCAGAAGTAGACTTGCTGGATCATATGGTAGTTCTATTTTTACTCTTTTGAGGAACCTCCGTACTGTTTTTCATAGTGCCTGCATCAATTTACATTCCCATCAACAGTGCACAAACATTCCCCTTTCTCCACATCCTTGCTAACACTTGTTATTTGTTGTCTTTTTGATAATAGCCATTCTGACAGGTGTGAGATGATATCTCCTTGTGGTTTTGATGTACATTTCTTTGATGATTAGTGATGTTGAGCATCTTTTCATGTGTCTGCTGGCCACCTGTATGCCTTCTTTGGAAAACTGTTCATTGAGGTCCTCTGTCCACTTTTTAATTAAGCTGTTTGTTTTTTTGATGTTGAGTTGTATACGTTATGTGTATGTTTTGGATATTAATCCTTTATCAAATATATCATTTGCAAATATTTTCTGTCTAGAATGGGAATTTTGAATGGTGGGTACAGAGAGTTCAGGGGAGGGGGCTGTGCCTATTAAGTGCTTAGTACTGTGTCAGAGGCTGAGAATTCAAGATGAAGAAACGTGGTCTTTGTCCTTCAAGAGCTCTTGTCTAGTAGGATATGTAACATGTCAAAAAACAAACATAACACAATACAAAATCTCTTCAGTGGTGGTGCATGCTCATGGGGAGTTGGGAGGAGAGGAAAAAGTCTTAGTTCTGCCTGGAAAAGCATTACTAAGGATGCAGTATGGACTGAGAACAGGAAGAAGCACAGGGCTTTCCCAGGGACAAAATCAGTACAACCCGTACATGTGAGTATATGTGGGAATGTGGAAAGGCATAATACAGGGGATTGATAAGCAGTATTTATGGCTGGAACACAGCGTGTATAGGGGAGATGGGCAGATAAGATTGATAACGCTGGAAAAAGACCCAGCATGGTGGTTCTTGGATGTCATGTCAAGGTGCTGAGATCTTGCCCATGCCTACAAGATGATGGAAAGCTATTGAGAGATTGGAAGTCGAGAATTGGCTTGATCAGGTGTGAAGGTTGGGTGCAAATACTGTGTGGAGGACAGTTTGTGTAGGGTCTTTAATTGAACCACCAGGACATATTCACAGTGATTCGAGTGAGGGTTGTTGGGGACCTACCCCAGGGCAGAGGTAAAGGTAATAGAGAATAGAAGACCCACAGCACACACACAATGTGTTCTTAAATAACTGAGTGCAACTTATTCTAACGATACAAACACCCAGCTCTCCACGATGGAACACCCATTCCCACCTTCTCAGCTTGGTAAACTTACTCTTTAAGATTCAGCTTACAGGTTTTTCCTTTGTATTAGCCTTCTCAGAATCCTAGGTAAAGTTACAGTCCATCCTGAGTTTCTATGGCATCCTGTTCATGCCTTTGTTATAGCCCTTTCTGCATTGTATTATAATTATTTGTTTACCCGCCACCCCTGGGAGACACTGATCACCTCACTCTACTTGTCTTTGTATCCTCCGTCCTGATACAGCTTCTGGCTCAAACCAAGTGCACAGTAAATGGTTATTTCACGAATCAGTGGATGAAACAAAAGGGTTAGTATTGTTCCTGGAAGAGCTATTCCAGTAGAAATCAAAACAACATAAAGAAGAATAGTACAGGGGCTGGTGATGTGATGCACTGAGGCACCATGATGCCAAACTAGGAAGTATTAGTTGTGGACAGTGTAGAAGGTGGAAACTGACTTTTGAAAATAGGAGGTGAAATGTGCTCAGATTACAAATCATTTAAACAACAAAACCAAAAATGAATGATGGCTCTTGAGGATCAGAGCTTCTGGAACTCAGAGATGTTCCTGCTATTAGGTTTTACGTGACCAAGAATAGAAAGTGGTCTCTGAGGACTTGGACCAGCACTGGATGCTGTGACCCCAGGAGCTCGGCTTCCTGCACTGGGATGCCCTCCATCAAATCCTGTGGGGCTTGCACTCCCCATGGAGTGAGAAATTTCCAGGCTTGTGCCTATGAGGATGTGGCTACCAGTCCTTCATCCCCGTACAAGCAGGGCTGTGAAGGGGCTTAGCTATTCCCCCATTCTCAGGCATAATTTGTATTGGGTATACGCATTATAAGATTTGATAAGAGTTGGATTTTTCAGCTTTTGCTTTTAAATCATGCAGATTAAATGAAAATCCAAGCAGTAATTGGAGCCCCCAGCTGAGTTACTTTGAGTATCGGAGGTTACTACGGAACCTCACAGCCCTGCGGATCCGAGCTACCTATGGAGAATACAGTAAGTGGCTAAAAGAAATGAATTTCTCTCTTCTTAGGTTTTAATTTAATTTGCTTCAGCTCTCTAAGGTGGTGACAGTCTCCAAACAATTAAACAAACTACTTAATGGTTTTGATATCGAGTCTCTGATTGGGTCTAGATTTGTACATTCTAGAAGAAGTTGTTAAGAAGGAATGTTTCTTGAAAAGAGGTCAGCACCAATGAAGAATGAATGATGCTTCCTCGCTAAAGAGCCTCTGAATTTAGATTAAAGCTGATTATTTGAAGAAGATAACCTACAGCAAAAGGCACGTTCCCTTAGCTCGGAAATCGCTTCTACAACATTGTTCTCTTTATTTCTTGAGTAACTTTCCTTTGGGATTATACTCGGTGCTACCACGTTCGGATATCATCATGTATTCTGTTAATTCCTATTATTGAACTTCTATATACTATGTACTATGTGGGGTACTCCTAATCTTGATTGGGATTATTTTTATTTTATTTTATTTTTATTATTATTATTTTTTTGTGGCACGCGGGCCTTTCACTGTTGTGGCCTCTCCCGTTGTGGAGCACAGGCTCCGCACGCGCAGGCTCAGCGGCCATGGCTCATGGGCCTAGCCGCTCCGTGGCATGTGGGATCTTCCCGGACTGGGGCACAAACACGTGTCCCCTGCATCAGCAGGCAGACTCTCAACCACTGCGCCACCAGGGAAGCCCTTGATTGGGATTATTTAAATGAGACCTCCTTAAGCTTTTTAGCACACATGTAAAAAGGAAGCATGGCTGGCATGCACCATTTCCATGTCACTGATATAGCGAAAAAAGCAGGAAGTAGAAAAGGTGCTTACTAACAATTTATTGAATCTTTACTATGTGCCAAGCACACTACAATACATGCATTGTCTCATTTAATTTCACAAGAAACATAGGAGGTAGATACTACTGTCATTTCTCTTCTACTGTTGAGGAAACACAGTCATCGAGGTGTTTTGTGACTTGCCCAATTCACACAGATAGTGAGGATTGAGCCAGAATTTAAACCCTGATTTTTCTGACACCAGAGCCTATGCAGTCAGTCATGATGAACTACTATATCTTTATGCATGGCATAGTGAGTGAATACTAACTGTCTTTGATAGGGCTATCAATGAAAAAAATTCGTCAATAGTCAGTCTAAGAGGGCTTCTCTGGTGGCACAGTGGTTAAGAATCTGCCTGCCAATGCAGGGGACACGGGTTCGAGCCCTGGTCCGGGAAGATCCCATATGCTGTGAAGCAACTAAGCCCGTGCGCCACAACTACTGAGCCTGCGCTCTAGAGCCTGTGAGCCACAACTACTGAAGCCCACGCACCTAGAGCCCATGCTCCACAACAAGAGAAGCCACCACAATGAGAAGCCCACACACTGCAATGAAGAGTAGCCCCTGCTCGCAGCAACTAGAGAAAGCCCACGTGCAACAATGAAGACCCAATGCAGCCAAAAATAAAATAAATAAATTTAAAAAAATTGTCAATCTAAGAAAGAAATGGAAAATCTTATTCGAGCCAATATGAGAATTATAACCCAGAAGACAGTCTCTCAGAGAATTCTGAAGACTGTTCCAAAGAGGTAAAGGGGGAAGCCAGTATATATGTGATTTGGGAAGAGGGTACGTGCAATCAAGCACACATTTTGGTAGAAGGTTACTGCTATTTGCAAGGAACAGATACCTTAGTTAATGGTTTAAGTGCTTTTCTAAGTACGGGAAGATGCAAGAAACTGGGTTCATAAAATTTTCTCCTGAAAATATCTAACTATCTGAGGGCCAGTTCTGTCAGGTTTCCTAGAGCACAAAGTGCCACATCCTGATCTTCACCCTGAATTCCTTTCAGGATGTACTGTAGGTCAGTGACTGCAGTGGCTAAAGACTTGATTCTTGTAGAACTGGATAGTGGGCAACATTCTTTATTTTATAATCCCTTCCCTTTCAGTCTTAAGTTCAACCAAGGTTTGGGAAGCATTTCGTGACCATTTGCTAGGAATGCACGTTCCCAGGTCAGGCGAGGATTTCATTGACAGGCCACGGAACGTGCTATTACTGGACTAGGTTCAGTTAACAGTAGCCAAAAGCCTCTGGACCGCCTGTCTTTCTAGTCTGTTCTGGTCCAGAAAATAGTTCCCTCTTGTTGCTTCTTCCCATATCCAGAGTTATTATGCATGATTACAATCTTACAGAACTATATATTTGATCAAATTGTTTCAAGTTGCCTAATCATCATTAATTTTATCTGAGGCTCAATCACACATTTGGTAATGCAAGAAACAATAATCTTGTAAAATAGGCAGCATATAATATAGCTAGTAACATTAATAGGTCATAAGCAAGTATTTAAGCTAAGAACTTCCATTAGGTGCGGCCCAGTATCTCCCCAGGTCGTCTGACCAGTCTGTTCTGCGCTAATTGTTATCTTTAAGGAAAATGATATATTGGCATTGTACATAAAGTTCACCAAAGATGTCTGCACATACAGGGCGAGTAGTGGGTCATCATGACCCCTTAAAAGATTGACAAAGGAACGTTATTGTCTAAGGAGTTACATGGCTGGTGCCAGAAGGAGAAAAACTGATCTTTATGGTTGAGCAGGTATTTCTGCTGCAGGGGAGGTCTGGTTAACACATAATGCAGATGTACAATGCAACTAGAGGGGAAGGAGGAGGCCAAAGGGCAGAGAAAAAGTTTCATGTTTAAATTTTTCTTGTCTTGCCTTAAAAATGTGAATTTTCATTGCATCAAGGAGTTAAGAAAAATAAAATCCAATGAGAGGCCTGACTTTAGATCCTTGGACCTTACCACTTGCTGCTTCTAAAGTGTTCCCTCTCTTGCAGGTACTGGGTACCTTGACAATGTGACCCTGATTTCAGCTCGCCCCATCTCTGGAGCCCCAGCACTATGGGTTGAACAATGTGTATGTCCTGTTGGGTACAAGGGACAGTTCTGCCAGGAATGTGCTTCTGGCTACAAAAGAGATTCAGCCAGACTGGGACCCTTTGGCACCTGTATTCCATGTAACTGCCAAGGAGGAGGGGCTTGTGATCCAGACACAGGTGAGTGAAATGACACCTGGACCAGATGGTTGGGGGCACAGCCAGGTGACTGAGGTCTCCCGCGGAAGAGAGAGCTGTGTAGGAAAGACCATGCCTGAACTCATTTCAGAGATGGGAAAGGATTAAGGGAAGCAGGGCTGGAGTCAGGGAAGATGGACATGGCGCTTTATTACACTCAATCCTTTTCATTATGGAAATGCCACAGGGTTGTGAGAAAGGTGCTAGGTTACAGGAAATGGCTGTCATGGTTCAGTGCTGGGTGGGGAAATTGGTGTCGAGTTGCAAGCATTGTAGGGGAGATCAAAGGCAATGTCAGGACTGGAATGAATGTGCCGACAAATGGTGTCAGGCCTTGGGGGACAGGGGAGTAGTGTTAAGTTATGGATGGTAAAGGAAGTGTATGTCTGCTTAGCCTGGGAGAGTGAGGGTGAGATTCAGGGTCGTGGCCATGTTTAGAGTTGGTACTAGGGCAGAGTGCCAGCACTCAGGCATTCTGGGGAAAGCTTCAGAAAGGCAGGCTGTGAGTTACTAAGCTCTGACTTGCACATGTCATGCGTATTAAAGCAAGTGTACAGTTTTACCCTGCTCATTTCTCTGCTCCTCCATTCTTCCTCTGCCTCCCAGGAGATTGTTATTCAGGGGATGAAAACCCTGACATCGAGTGTGCCGACTGCCCCATTGGTTTCTATAACGACCCGCGTGACCCCCGCAGCTGCAAGCCCTGCCCCTGTCGCAATGGGTTCAGCTGCTCCGTGATGCCCGAGACAGAGGAGGTGGTGTGCAATAACTGTCCCCACGGCGTCACTGGTGAGGCCAGCTGCCTGCCCTGTCCTGATGCTGTGAATCTGCAAGGATAGCTTCTATTCCAAGGGATTCCCAGGGAGTTTTCATTACTCAGGGCTAGTCTAAATGGGCTCATTTTAAAGATAAGGATAGCTTGTCGATGCCTGAGAGCTGAAGTGGATTGAGGAAGGGCAGAGTGTACAGTTACGGGGAGGAAACATCTAAACCTGTTTTAGGAGGTCTGTAATTAGGAGATGAAGTTTTCAGATGAAATACAGGGTTTAACTAAGTTTTTAAAAATGAACCAAGTTGGGCTTCCCTGGTGGCACAGTGGTTGAGAGTCCGCCTGCCGATGCAGGGGACACGGGTTCGTGCCCCAGTCCAGGAGGATCCCACATGCTGTGGAGCAGCTGGGCCCGTGAGCCATGGCCGCTGAGCCTGTGCGTCTGGAGCCTGTGCTCCGCAACAGGAGAGGCCACAGCAGTGAGAGGCCCGTGTACCGCAAAAAAAAAAAAAAAAAAAAAAACCAAGGTGAAGAAGGAAAACTTAGTGGCCTTATAAATGTCGCATCTCTCTGCTGGTCAGTCTGAAAGAAGAGTTTATCTTCAGCAGCAGTCTCGGTGGTATGGGTCTCAATCTGACTTTTTCCCAGTCAGCTAGTTAACTGGCAGGAAGGCTCCTAGTGGCGCTTGTGTTCTAAAATCTGTGACCACCGTGGAGTGGAAGAGCCAGGCCCTGGCCATGGGCTCCCATTCCTGAAGCTACTGTTCTGGGGTCCATGGGGAAAGCTCCTCTAGAGGGCTATTTGTACTTTCGTCCTCTGCATCTGGTTTCACTGCCAGTGGATGATCGCTCGGGCTTGGCTCTTTGTTCCTTTCAGGTGCCCGCTGCGAGCTCTGTGCTGATGGCTACTTTGGGGACCCCTTTGGGGAACACGGCCCAGTGAGGCCTTGTCAACCCTGTCAGTGCAACAACAATGTGGACCCCAGTGCCTCTGGGAACTGTGACCGCCTGACGGGCAGGTGTCTGAAGTGCCTCCACGGCACAGCCGGTACCCACTGTGACCAGTGCAAAGCAGGCTACTTTGGGGACCCCTTGGCTCCCAACCCAGTGGACAAGTGTCGAGGTAGGACTGCACCCCTAGACGGATTGGACAGCCTGTGTGTGCATGTGTGTGCGTGCGTGCACGCCTGTGTGTGCACACGTGTAAGAACATACGAATCAGCAAGGCCAACAGCAGGTAACATCGCGGTGCTGCTTTGGTTTCTCTGACCGACTGGCTCGTGAACAGCCTGGACCGTTCGCCTGTCAGAGGTCTTAAGAGCAGTGTCCCCTGCATCAGGGCTCTGGAGTCAGACCTGGAGGGTGTTGAAAGGGTTAAAACTGGGCGGGACAAGTGCAAAAGGTCAGGTTTACACTCCAGAGTGGAAGAGGAGATGAAATGGGGCTGCTTCCAGCACCCAGTCCGGAGGCTGGTAGGCAGGGTGGGGCTGCCAGACCCGTAAGCGGAAGGTGATAAAGGGCTCGAAACTAAGCCTGAACACACTGAAGTGGGAGGGGAGTGGGCTGTAAAGAAGTTGAAGAGACCCTCTCAGGAAGTCAGTGCGATTGATGTACAGAAAGGTAACAGTCCAAACGTCTCCTAAGGAGACTGGGCTTCAAAGCAGTAGCTCCCGTGGAGCATTCCTGGGGGCCGCTTCAGATCAAAGCATGAATGTGCAGATCAGGCCTCTTGCTCAGCCCTTCTTTCAAGCCTTCAAACATGTTCTATTCTAGAGGCAAATTCCATTCTAGGGAGCTGGCCTGCCCCACAGACTCACCCCTAGGTCACAAAGGCCCCAGACCAGCCCTGGTGCCCAGAACTCAGGAGCTTCCTCATTTTAAGGTTCAGAGTGCCTTTGGGGACCGAGATTGGAGGACTCCTGGTCTGACAGGAGGTCTGCAGGGAGCCCAGAGCCACCCCCCACAACTCACACCAGTGTCCTCAGCCCCAGTAATGCTGAGGACCTCTGTGCAACTTGGAGCTTCTACCCAGGGGCACGAATTCCACCTGCCCTGAACCCAGCCTGTGGGTTAGCTGTGATGTCCTATGATAGGAAGCATCCACATGACATCAGCGGTACTGAGTTCAAGTCCAGTTTTTTTTAACACACCTATTGTATTATGCTGATCATGCCAATTAATCTCTCTGAGCCTCAGTTTCCTCATATGGATGATTAATGTTTTACTCAAAGTGGTTGCAAAGATAAAATAGCATATGAGAAAGCATACTATAAACTATATAATTCCATCTATAAGGTGCTATGAATAGAGATTTCACTGCCTTTAGACCATACATTTTTTCACTCAACTATCTTTTATCAAGCACTTAACCGTGTACCCAGTGTGGAGCTAGATACCGAGGTTGTAATAATGAATAAATCAGCTCCAGCTCCCAAAGAGCTCATATGCTAATAAGGAAGACACACAAGTATGTAAGCAAATAATGACAGTACGCTTAGACATATGATCATACTACCAAGTGTTTTGTGAGCACTGAAGGTGGAGTAACCCAAAGAATCACTCCAGTAGAGTAGTGTCTCACCCACTGTTACATCCTCAGCTCCTAGAACAGAGCGTGACACAGAGTGGTACTGAATCAATTTGATTGAATAAAGGTACTGCTTTACTGCAGAAGGAAAATATCACTGGCTCTTGCCAGGTTCTCATTCCAGCTTGCCATTTTCTTGCTGTGTGTCCTAGGTCAAATTACTCAGCTTCTCTGAGCTCATATCCCTCATCTGTAATATACAGAGAGATGTCTACTTCTGGCACATATAGGCCCAGAAGAAATGTTATTTTCCCTGTGAGCAAAGCCAGAATGTCTGCAGAATATCCAACAGGCTTATGATTTAATGGGAGGAAGTAAATAAGTGTCACTAGAAAGGATGAACAGTTGTAGTGTCTCTTCATCCAGTCACACACCCCAAACAAACTTGCCAGATGATTCCGAAGACCTCTCTGTATCGCGGGAATGTGCTTGGAGGCATAGCCAAGAAATGAATCTAACACAATATGAATCAACAAGGGCAAAGAAGGATTCTTTGCCCTTGGTGACTCAATCTTCCTTTTATCTTTGCTATACCTCCAGTTTCTGGAATTAGCTTGACATGAAAGCTTCCTGTTTGTCCATCTTTTTTCTCTAGCTTGCAACTGCAACCCAGTGGGCTCGGAGCCCGTGGAGTGTAGAAGTGATGGCAGCTGTGTTTGCAAGCCAGGATTTGGCGGCCTCAACTGTGAGCATGCAGCATTAACCATCTGTCCAGCTTGCTATAATCAAGTGAAGATTCAGGTGTGAATGCTAGCCAGACCTCACCGCAGGAGTAAAATCCTGAAGTGTCTCCTGGGTGGTTCTGTCACAAATCCAGGACTCTCCTAGGTTCCTGGGGATGGGGGTGGGGATTACTATTTCTTTCTTTAAAAATTGCTATGTTAAAACAACTTCCATATACTAGTAAAAATACTTCAGGCTTATGTTCTTATATTTACCATTTTCAAAACCCCTTTTGCAGATACTGCCGCATTCGGTACTCATGGTAACTTAGTCAAATTGGAAGGAAAAGCGTTCTGATCTCAGCTTTCACTGAGCAAACAAAGTTTTGAAAAATGTGTAATTTTTCAAAGTCACACGGCCAGGTGGAACCGAGAATACCATCCATGTCCCCTGATTCTGAATTCAGTGCTCTTTCCATTATAATATGCCACTTTCTAGCTGGATTTTTTCCCAAGAGATGTCCTTATAAAACAAATGAAGAAGACATAAACGTATAAAAGATATGAGGAGTCCAGAGATGTCAAGGCTGTCAAAACGGGAATAGTCTCCAGAAATTTCTCATTCAAATTCCAGAGAAGAATGAAATTGATGTTGTTGTTGTTAATTATTAATTAATATTGTACTGGGGTGAAGGGTGGGGGAGGAAAGGGCCCAAACAGAACCCAAATGTAGAGCAAACTCAACCTCTTTTTCCAAATTTATCTATTTAACCAGCCCTCTGTAGCACTTTATTCCAGGCACTGTTCTAAGTACTATACAAATACTAACTCATTTAGTCCAAGTAATAAGTCTGTGAGATATTATTATTATTATCCCCATCCTATGGATAAAGAAAATGACTTACCCAAGGTCACACAGCTAGTGAGTAGTGGGGCCAGGATTCAGACTCAAAGTCTAGGCTCTAGAATCTGAACTTTAACATGACATGCCAAGCATTTCTGGGCTTTTAGCTACTAGCCCCTGGGTACCTGCTATTTGACCATGAACTCTGTTCTAATCCTCTTCCTTGTGTGGTTTCAGATGGATCAGTTTATGCAGCAGCTCCAGAGCCTGGAGACCCTGATTTCAAAGGCTCAGGGTGGCGGTGGAGCAGTACCCAACACAGAGCTGGAGGGCAGGATGCAGCAGGTTGAGCAGACCCTTCGGGACATTCTGAGAGAAGCCCAGGTTTCAGAAGGTGATGAAGGCCAATTTCCCTTCACAAAGGAGAGAATTCAGAGTCCTAGAAAGCAATACACTAGGTCACAGAATCTTCGGTGGTAACAGTTCAGCAGATGTCTCTGCCTAGCCCTTGCGGAGGTGGAAGGACTGTCTGGGATGTTCTCCTGGGATCTGAATGATGGAGATAAAAGAGCAGTTGCATGCATTCATATGTTGAGTTTTCACCATTTTGCCATAAGCCACTCAAAGTCACTTTTTCAACCCTCCGTTATGTTTGACAACTTGGCCCCCAAAATGCTTATCCTCCCTTTGCTTGTTGGTGTTCAGGTGCTATGAGATCCCTCAGTCTCCAGTTGGCCAAGGCCAGGAGCCAAGAGAATAGCTACCGGAACCGCCTGGATGACCTCAAGATGACTGTGGAAAGAGTTCGGGCCCTGGGCAGCCAGCATCAGAACCGGGTTCAGGATACTCACAGGCTCATCACTCAGATGCGCCTGAGCCTGGAGGAAAGTGAAGCTGCCCTGCGAAACACCGTAGGTGGTGCTGGGTTAGGGGGCTGAGAGTCATTGCTGAGATGGAAGACAGCCCATGTCACAGGCTCACCTTTTCTCTCAGGTTTTCTGGTCTCTGGCAGAAGTTAGACTTCTCTTCCTTGCAGCAGTTGCACCTTTCTTTATGTTCTTTGGCTTCCTGCAGTTTCCCATTTTACTGTGCTATGTTCCTCTCCTAGTTCATTTCTTGCTACCCATAGCCTCATCTTGGCCGTCTCTTCTCCCTTCTTTCTGCAAATCTTCTAGGTTGTTAGTTCCCAGAGGGCAGGGTTCAATTTTGTTCATGTTTACATTCTCAGCCCGTAGCACAATGTGTGGCTGTGATAAATGTTTGCTGTAAGAAAGAAAGAGAGAGAGAGGAAGAAAGAAATAAAGAACAGATGAAAAAGGAAGAAAGGGAAGGAAGAAGAAAGGAAGGAAGGAGGCCAATAACGACATGATTCTTAAAATAGGGAAAAAAAATGTTGCCAGTATGATTTTCTTAATGACGTAGTTTGTAGTGTGGTCGGAGGCAGAGGTTTGAATGAGCACTCTTCTCGTTCTAAATAAAGAAGGCAGTGGTGATAATAATGTAAGTGGGTGGATAGGAGGTGGATAAAGAAAACTGGAAGACAATCAGATATTATGCTGAGAAAATGAAGGATTTAAAAATAGTGTGTATTGATTTTCCTTTTGTAAAAAATTCAGAAAATACATAAAAATCCCCTATGGTCTCATTGCTAAGAAATAACTATCATTAAAACTTGGTCTATGTTCTACTGGACTTTGAATACATATGCAAATATAAACATGTATATATTTTAAAATGTATCTCTATCTATATACAGGCTTCCTTTAAACTTGTATTTCTATTTTATTCTTGTCTATACATTTTTTAATGTAATGACCGTCGTGACCAGGGACTCGACGTGTCACGTTGTAGAATGCTGTGTGACTAATGACAAGTGGCTCTGACAGACAGGTGCAGAACCTGCTTAGGCTCCATGGCTCATATGTAGGCACACGGCAAAGCCTTAACCAATTGTCCTTTTTCCACAGGACGTTCCTCCCTCAGAGCACTATATGGGGCCAAACAGCTTTAAAAGTCTAGCTCAGGAGGCCACGAGACTAGCAGACAGGTGAGCAGTACTGGAGGGCACCTCTGCTTCAGACCACCTCTGCAAGGCCAGACTTGAACAGCGCTGCGGGGTATTCAGGACCAAAGCATATTCATTATCTCCAGGCTCCTTTGCAGCCATCCCCCTGCCCTGAAGCCATTTTTTTAACCCCTTGGCTTTTAGTATATATAGGTGGCCACTGGGCAAGGTCACTTGGCAGGAGTTGGGGGCGGGGGTGTTTCTTTCGCAGATTTCTCTATGACTCGACAGCATGGCTTTGGTGTATGTCAGGTGTAATTCCTTGGGCCCCATCAAATGAATCAGCCCTTGGAAAAGAATGCTTTGCACCTTTGAGGGACTCCCAGGCTCCCACACCAAGCCTGGGAACAAGTAGCTGCGAGCTGTTTGCTGGCCTGTGGAGGCCAAGTCTGCAGAGGGGGAACGTCCTCCTGAAAACCGGCTCTGCAGGCCCCCAGTGATAACGGGCAGCTCCTTAGTTCTTGCCTGACTATAAATCCTACCATGCTGAAGAGGTTTGCTCTTGGCCGAGGGCTCAGCAAGGTGGCAGGCTCTGCTAATCCCAAATGAAATTCAGTTAGCAGAAGGGGGCTGGCTTGTGTTCTTGCAGCGCGCGCTGCCTCCTGAGCTCGTTTCCATCACTTTCTGGAACCAGGAGGACAAAAGCAACTGGGGGACTTTTATTGACAGGCTTTGTCCCCCTTAGTGGTGGGCTCAGTTTAGAGATGCAGCAAAACTAAATAGGGAGTTGGCTCCTGAATGGAATAAAACCTAGGGGTTTCTCCTGCAGAAAACAGTTTATAAATGCAATATTTTATCACCCTGAGACTTCTCCCACCCATTTTCATAGCTTCCACTGATTATGCCATAAATGGAGAAGATGACCAAAAAAGTCTAGGACATGAGGCTACTTCTCAGAACACCCTCTGCTTCGAGATAGCTCCTCTATTAGAGGAGCTCCATCTCATCTGGGTCAATTCTGTTTGGTTTTTCTAGTCCAACCATTTCCCTTACTCCTCTCCTTTCATTTAAATAAAAGCCCCAAAGGAAGCTCTTTGCCGTGGAAACTCAAATTCTTGGTTTTTGATCCTTTCAGCCACGCTGAGTCAGCCAATAACATGGAGCAACTGGCCAGGGAAACCGAGGACTACTCCCAACAAGCCCTATCCTTGGCGCGCAAGGCTTTGAGTGAAGGAGGCGGAAGCAGCAGGCTGGACGGCTCCGTGGTGCAAGGGCTTGTGGGAAAGTACGTTTCAACGGGTCCTCACACGGGCCAATATAATCCACTCTCTCCCAGGGTTCAATGCAAACCACGTCTGAGGGTTGCTGTGTTTCTTTAGAAGTACATCAATGCTAAGAGGGACGAGAGGATGAGGGTATTACTTTGGAGGAAAACAGACGCCTTTAAGGCTGGAAGAAAAGGTTGATTAACCTAAGTAAAGTTTGTGTTTTGATTGAGAGGTGGTATATTTGGAGATACGGTCACCGTCTGTGGTGTTTAAAGGATGTGAGTACACTCATCTGATGGCATGGCACAGATAAACATAATATATTCATATGATCAAGAATTGGGAAAAAAAAATTAGGGAACTTGGGTTGAATTTTTCTGACCCAACCTGTATAAACTTTAAGGTCTGTGTTTAAACTGTGGAAAGGGACACATCTCGTCTGGTTCTTCCAATAATCCCGACCACATACTTTTAACAGGATGAATTTTTGCTTTTAATAAAAAAGAGTGAATTCTCAAAGTCCTCTTTCTTCACTCCCTGCAGATTGGAGAAAACCAAGTCTCTGGCCCAGCAGTTGTCAAGGGAGGCCACTGAAACTGACATTGAAGCAGATAGGTCTTATCAGCATAGTCTCCGCCTTCTCAATTCAGCATCTGAGCTTCAGGGGGTCAATGATCAGTCCTTTCAGGTAAGGGCACCTAACCTATGCACTGATGTACGGAGGAAGGGCCATAATGCTTTCTTCTCTGGGGATTCCGTTGAATTGTTCAATCATTCAGTTTTTTTCTTCATATTGACTTTTCTTGCTTTAGATTAGAAAGAGTATTTATCCTCCTCATTATCCTTGTTCTTAAACCCCAATCTTGGTCCCTGATAAGGCCATGGCTCACATCCTGAACCTATTCCTATTAGTGGTTAAAAGTTTTCTGTCTCTTTCCTAGTTCTGGGGACTGTTGCAACCTGTGGGAAATTATTATAGATAAAGTTTGATATTTACATTTGGGTCCAACCTATAGTGTATCTCCACATATGGCCACTCAGAAGGCTTTTGTTTTTCTCAAAAGTTTTGCATTGTTTCTGTTATCTTCCTTTAATTATTGCAAATTTATTAGATTAAGATTCAGCTTTCTACCTATGGCAAAAAGTACTCACAATGATTTCCACAAAAATTTTCCCATGTACTGGAGGGGTGGGATGGGGAGGGTGGGAGGGAGGGAGATGCATGAGGGAAGGGATGTGGGAACGGATGTATATGTATGACTGATTCACTTTGTTATAAAGCAGAAACTAATAAAAAAAAATTAAAAAAAAAATTCTCCCATGTATATATAAACTAACACGTAAAATAATAATAAAAAAAATAAAGCAGGCCTAAAACCTGTTTGATGTTTGGGAGACCTGTTGCCTGACTTTCATGAGGAACATTGCCTCATTTCTGTTAGACTTTGGGCCTGGATAGTTGTTTTCAAACAATGATGGCAGGTCCTCGGAAGTCTGGTGTGACAACTGGTGAGCAGAAAGTAAGGCTCTTTCATTTTGGGGGCTCACAGGTAGAAATGAAGAGGATCAGACAAAAAGCTGACTCTGTCTCAAGCCTGGTGACTAAGCGTGTGGATGAGTTCAAGCGTGTGCAAAGCAATCTGGGAAACTGGGAAGAAGAAACCCGGAAGCTCTTACAGAATGGGAAGAATGGGAGACAGGTATCCTTTGTTAGTCTGTTCATTCAACAAACATGTATTGAAGGGCTGCCATGTGAATTAATGCTGTAAGAAGAACCATCAAAAACTCTCTAAAGGTCATGATACTGCTGCTTATAGAGACCTTAATGTAATTAGCTCAGCTCCACCCACTGAGTCAGCCCTCAAATCTAGGAATAGGACTCAGGCCTACTGGGTCTAATTTTGGTCTGGCTCTGTCTACTAGCTTGGTTTCAGGAAGTATCTAGAGTTTAAAAGTAGGATTTGCAAATTGTTCTTGTACCTGATAGTGGACCAGAGCTTGAGACTGTTCTCGATGTGGGCTCCTATTGGGTCATTGGGTTATAAAGTTTGTGCTGCCCCGGGTTGTGGAGCGGTTTGCTACAGCACCCCTAGACTCTTTGGCGAATCACAGCTCTCTGCTGTCATGAAGAGAAGTGTGTCAGAGTGAATATGCTGGCAGGAGGGCACTCCCTGGGTGTGTGTTACATTTTCTCTAATCTTGTTCTGCCTGCCTATTTACAGAAATCAGATCAACTGCTTTCCCGTGCCAACCTTGCTAAAAGCAGAGCCCAAGAAGCACTAAGTATGGGCAATGCCACTTTTTATGAAGTTGAGAACATCTTAAAGAACCTCAGAGGTGAGTATTTCATGGTTCAGATCACTTGAGCTTTTTTTTTTTTTTTAAGTTTTTTTTTTTTTGCACTACACGGGCCCGTCACTGTTGTGGCCTCTCCCATTGCGGAGCACGGGCTCTGGACGCACAGGCCCAGCCGCTCCGCGGCATGTGGGATCCTCCCGGACCGGGGCACGAACCCGTGTTCCCTGCATCGGCAGGCAGACTCCCAACCACTGCGCCACCAGGGAAGCCCCACTTGAGCATTTTAAAGTTATAACCATGACTTTGGTTTATTTTGAATCTTTATAAATCTAAGTGACAGGTACATTGGGGTATTAATAGACACTTAATAAATATCTTTCTAAAGAAAAACATTTTTAAATATTTGATGTAGTAGAAAGAATTGAACTAAATGTCAAAAGGCTTGAGTTCTGATCTCTGCTCAGCCACATGACTGCACTGAGCTGGCTGTGTGACCATAGGCAGGTCCCATGCCTTTCTAGATTCTAATGTTCCCCTCTGGAGAAATTTGAACTAAATGACCTCTAAGGTTCCTCACAGATTCAATATCCCGCTACCATACAGATAATTCTCTTTTCTTTTCCTCCCTCCTCTCTCCCTTTCTTTTTCTTTCTTCCTTTCTTCTTTCTTTCTTTCTTTCTTCCTTTCCCTCTCCCTCCCTCCCTCCATCCCTCTTTCTTCCCTTCCTTCCTCCCTCCCTCCCTCCCTCCCCTTTCTTTCTTCTTTTTTTCTTTCTTCTTTCTTTCTTAATTTCTTTCTCTCTTTCTTCCTTCCTTCCTTCCTTTCTTTCTTTCTTTCTTAATTTCTTTCTTCTTTCTTTCTTTCTTTCTTTCTTTCTTTTCTTTCTTTCTTTCTTCTTTCTCTTTCTTTTGCCTGGTTGGTTCCAGTATATTGACAGAACCAGTGAGGTTGCTTTGTGGTAATAATAAAGCAAGCTTTGTCATAGCATCTAGATTCCAGGTAATCTGGGTTTATACCTTTTAGAGATTTGGTTAAAGTTTCAGTCTTCTTCACTAAGAACAAAAAATAAACATTCCTAAGTCTTAGGATTTTCTTCAGAGAAAGTACCTCTCTACCCATTCTGTCCAATTCCCAGCTATTGCCATTGGCAGCTTAGGGTTTAAGGCTCTGGCTTGAAACTTTGGGCTTCAAAGATTCCACCTGCTTCTGATTCACTTTGGGGTTCACTTTTGCAATGATGGGGACCCAGGGCAGGCTGACTGTTGATGGTTAGTTCAGTGCCTCCTTTAAGATGCTTTCTCCTGGACAAGAAAAAGTAATAGCCACAACTGTCCACACTCTCACCCCCTGGACAGTATTAACACTCTTTCTGTAATTTTTCTTAAAAACCTCAGCCACTTTCATCTTCCGTTGGAAGCTAATTTTCAACTTTATGGCAATGTTTTCTTATCTGCATTTCAGAGTTTGACCTGCAGGTTGAAGACAGAAAAGCAGAAGCTGAAGAGGCCATGAAGAGACTCTCCTACATCAGCCAGAAGGTTGCAGATGCCAGTGACAAGACCAAGCAAGCGGAAACGGCCCTGGGCGGTGCTGCTGCTGACGCCCAGAGGGCAAAAAACGCAGCCGGGGAAGCCCTGGAGATCACCGGCAACATAGAACAGGTAAAGGGACATCGAGGTGCAGGTTGGTGAGAGCAGCTCCAAACGCAAGGGTTATGTTCAGTGAGCCAGAGTGCTGGGCTCACGTTGACCCGTAGGGTCCTGTTATGGTCCACGGCGGCCCTAGATCCACTTGGCTGACCCTCCTGTTGATTGGTTCACAGGGCTGTCATTGGCTGAGAACTGCTGCCCTATGCCCACCATTTTCAGCTCCCTTTTTGGATAACACCATGAGAAGAACCATCCAAGACTGTTGTTTATATAGACTATTGTATTAGTTTCCTGGAGCTGCTCTCACAAAGTACCACGGACTGGGTGGCTTAAAACAACAGGAATTTCTTCTCTCACAGTTCTGGAGGCTAGAAGTCTGAGACCAAGGTGTCAGCAGAGCCACACTCTCTCCAAGACTCTGGGTAGAAACCTCCCTTGCCTCTTCCTAGCTTCCCGTGGTGGCTGTCAATCCTTTGTGTTCCTTGGTTTGCAGCGACTTCACTCCAGTCCCTGCCTCTGTCATCACATGGAGCTCTTCTTCCTGGGTGTCTCCACCTCTTCTTGTAAGGACACTCGTCGTGTTGGCTTAGGGGCCCACTCAACTCCAATATGACTTTATCTTAACTAATTACATATGCAACAGCCCTATTTCCGAATTAGGTCACGTTCTGAGGTACTGGGGTTTAGAATTTCAACATATCCTTTTGGGGGACACAATTCAACTTGTAGCAACTATACCAGTGTTTTGAGTCAAGATTATGAAATTCTGGAGTTCTGGATCCCTTGACCCTATGTTCTGTGTCTAAGCTCCACTTACTCATTTTTCTCTTTCCTTCCATTCTGTGCCAGCACTGTGCTTGGTGCTGGGGATACGGACATGGGAAAGACCCAGTCCTTCTCTTCAGAGAGCATTCAGTGTCATGGGAAAGGGCAGGCTAATCACACTTACAACCCGTATGTTAAATGCTACAGTAGAAAGAGTGCTTCTGAGCTGGACGAGAGCTTCGTAGTTCTTATTTAAATATGACTTCTAGAAAGCTTAAGCAACTCTAGAAAGCCCAGAGGGAACTCTTGATATCTAGACTGTGTGGCCTCACCCTTGGACCACTTGGTAACTTACAAAAAATAATCTCAAATCTTAGGTCCCTTGAGGGTAGAGACCAATTTCCTGTGCTTCTCTTTACATGGCTTCTAGGGCAGAGGCGTCTGTGTAACTTGATGCCTAATAGTGGCTTATTGCTAAAGATATTGTTAAGATTCATTCATCCTAATAAAAACAAAACACAAAGCTATAGCCCATTCATTCTCTGCACCCCAAACTCAACTGTCTTGGGGAGTAAAGCCATTCAAAAGATGGCGGCAGGGCTTCCCTGGTGGCGCAGTGGTTGAGAGTCCACCTGCCGATGCAGGGGACACAGGTTCGTGCCCCGGTCCGGGAGGATCCCACGTGCCACGGAGCAGCCGGGCCCGTGCGCCATGGCTGCTGAGCCTGCGCGTCTTGAGCCTGTGCTCCGCAACGGGAGAGGCCACAACAGTGAGAGGCCCGCGTACCGCAAAAAAAAAAAAAAAAAAAAAAAGGTGGCGGCAGCAAAGAAACATGACAGAGAGTGGGATGAGTTTCTCACCCTCTGGGTTTTCCCGACTGGTTGCTGTTTCACTCACCACTTGGTGAGCTTAACCTGAGAGGGAAGCAGTGTCTCAGGGCTGATCATCCTAGTCCCTGGAGACATACCCCCAAATTAACTTGTTTGAGGAAGAGCTTGGGGAAGGGTGTGTCCCCAAGTCTGACCCTCTCATTGTTCATCTCACTCCATCAGGGCCTGGCTGCAGCTGTATTTTTTCTGCAGTTGTCTTTGGGATGTTTTTGTGCCTTACTCCTCTCTCTCCTTCCGTCCCTGGCTCCTTTTCTTCTCCCAGGAGATGGGGAGTCTGAACTTGGAGGCCAACATGACAGCAGATGGAGCCTTGGCCATGGAGAAGGGACTGGCTACTCTCAAGAGTGAGATGAGGGAAGTGGAAGGAGAGCTGGCAAGGAAGGAGCAGGAGTTCGGCACGGATAAGGATGCAGTGCAGACGGTACGTTCCCGTGGCTTTCCAGCAGAGAGCACTTTAACCTTGCCGGCGTGGGAACACTCTTGCAAAATGGACTTGTGTTTATGTGTTCCTCAGGTAATCACAGAAGCCCAAAGTGTTGATAACAGAGCCAGGAATGCTGGAGTCACGATCCAAGACACACTCAACACATTGGATGGCATCCTACACCTAATAGGTATGTGGAGTATCCACAACCTTCCAGTCCATGTTCCAGGGCTTCTCCCGATGAGTGGGAGTCTCAACTTTCCTTAAGGGTATCAGGAAATCTGCTTTGTTTCCAGGCCCAGATACTTCACAGCCTGGAAACTTCTTTACATTTGTGGGACTCTATTTTACCATCTCTAAGATGGGTCACTGAGCACCTACCTATTGCCCTTGGAGGTGAAAGTCTGTAGGTCAAAGAAGTGGGTGTATGTAGGGCAGGTATATTGAGGCTCAGAGAGGTTAGTAATGTCCTGCAGAACACACAGTAAATTGTGGAGGCAGGATTCGAGCTTCACAGTGAAAAAGAATACTGGACAGTTTGACAGTCCTGCTAAAGATTCTGACCTTGATCCTGAGAACTTAGTAGACAGTGTCAAGCAGAGGGATGACATTGTTGCTGTATATTTTGGAAAGATCACTGGGGCAGCTGAGTGGAGGAGAGTATGAAGGTGGGTTAGACAAGAGGCAGGATGAGGTCGTTCAGGAGACAGTTGAAAGAACTGAGGGGAAGTCACAGAGTTCTGAGGAAGTAGGAGTGGTGAGGGGGAAGATCCTCCCAGTCTGTGAGGTCAAAAATCACCCGCCAAGTCTGCTGCTTGTCCCTCCCAGCCACAGTTACACCTTGCTGTAATGGGTTGTGGAAACTTGAGCTGCCAGGTGGATGACCCGAAAGAAGTGTCAAGGTGGTAGGTCCATGAGATACTGCAAACTTAGGATAAACTAGATTTGATGGCGCCGTGTGGCAGCAGCTCAGGTTTCCCCACAGAATCCCATCGACAAGAAAACCCACGTAAAGTGAAGTTATGGGCTCGGGCTTCCCTGGTGGCGCAGTGGTTGAGAGTCCGCCTGCCGATGCAGGGGTCGCGGGTTCGTGCCCCGGTCCGGGAAGATCCCACATGCCGTGGAGCGGCTGGGCCCGTGAGCCATGGCCGCTGAGCCTGCGCGTCTGGAGCCTGTGCTCTGCAACGGGAGAGGCCACAACAGTGAGAGGCCCGCGTACCGCAAAAAAAAAAAAAAAAAAAAATTATGGGCCTGGGTAGAACTGATGTCAAACACGTATTGGCCTGTTTCATCGAGCCTGGACTGCAGCATGTATGGACCTAGGGATTCAGTCAGAGATTCCAGCAACATTCAGGAGAACCTCTTTATTTTCTTCTTTTTTTTTTTTATTAGTCTCTGCTTTACAACAAAGTGAATCAGTCATACATATACATCTGTTCCCACATCCCCTCAGGAGAACCTCTTTAAAACCGGATTTTTCTGTGGAGTGTCATCATCACCCCGAGAGAGCAATATTGTCTGTGTTGTTATCCTGACAGGTTTGTTTTGTGATCCAATGAGCCCCAAAGAGTAAAAGACCCTCTAAGGGTAATAAATAAATAAATAAATAAATAAATAAATAAATAAACCCTCCCCAGTGGAGAGTTTAGTGATTTTGCTTAGTGTTCTGAAAAAGGCGATGAAACTAACAGGGCCTTTAAAGAGAAAGTGAGAGCGTGGGGAGAGAGGCTGGATGGGAACTGTCAAACATTTACTGTGTGACAGGCACTATGCCAGGTTTTTCATGGTGGAAGATCATTTTAGTCTTTTAAAGGTCCTATAAAGTAAGTTTTATTATTATTATTATTTTTTGTTTGTTTGTTTGTTTGTTTTTGCGGTATGTGGGCCTCTCACTGCCGTGGCCCCTCCCGTTGCTGAGCACAGGCTCCAGACACGCAGGCTCAGCGGCCATGGCCCACGGGCCCAGCCGCTCCGCGGCATGTGGGATCCTCCCGGACCGGGGCATGAACCCACGTCCCCTGCATCGGGAGGCGGACTCCCAACCACTGCGCCACCAGGGAAGCCCCTATTATTATTATTTTTTTAATTTATTTATTTTACTTTATTTTTGGCTGCATTGGGTCTTTGTTGCTGCGCATGGGCTTTCTCTAGTTGTGGCGAGCGGGGGCTAATCTTCATTGTGGTGCTCGGGCTTCTCACTGCGGTGGCTTCTCTTGTTGTAGAGCACGGGCTCTAGGTGCGTGGGCTCAGTAGTTGTGGCTCACGGGCTCTAGAGCGCAGGCTCAGTAGTTGTGGCGCATGGGCTCAGTAGTTGTGGTTCGTGGGCTGTAGAGCACAGGCTCAGTAGTTGTGGCGCATGGGCTTAGTTGCTCCACGGCATGTGGGATCTTCCTGAACCAGGGATCGAACCTGTGCCCCCTGCATTGACAGGCGGATTCTTAACCACTGCACCACTAGGGAAGCCCCGAGTTTTATTAGTTTTATTATTTTATTTCACAAAGGAGTAAACAGAAGCTCAGGGAGTTTAATACTGTCCCACCGATCACATAGTAAGTTGTGGAGGTAGGATTCTAACCGAGGTCTCTGTCTGCAGTGTTCCTGCTGTTTTTGAGAAGCTCATGCTGCCTCCCCATGGACATTTTGTCCCCAAGCTTGCTTCACTTTCCCTGCATGTTGTAGAACCCTGAATTTTGGAATTCTCCCCTGTCCGCAGGTGAAGGACTGATCCACTGGATCAACATTTTTGTTGTAGTGCTGTTTCTACTCTGTTTCCTCTCCTGAGTCCCGGAGCAATAACAGTTTAATCTCTCTAGTTGTGGTAAACTTCTGCAGTCAAATGCTATCACTGCACCTGACCTTGAGTTTGAATTGACTAAGGACCACTCAGACCTTTTCAAACTAATTGGGTCTGGCCAGGTGCCCTTCATGCTGACATTAGTGTTAGATTGTTTATGGGTGAAACATACCTGAACAAATGTGACCACATTTCATATTGGAAATAAACTAATATCAAGCCAGATTCCCACTGTTTCAGGCCAGAATGAAGTCTTACATCATTTCATAACAGCTGGAATTCATCCCTCAAATAGCAAAGCACACCTTGGCCTTTCTAAACCCTGAGGCCCAGCCAGTTTCTAAAGGTCTTCTAATAGAAAACAGCAAGAGATTTCCTAAGGGTTGTTCAGAAAGCAGAATTTGGAGTTGATTCTGATGTTAGGAATGAGCTGTGTTGGGCAGACACCTTGAGCAGTATTCAGTCCCTATGACCTTCAGCCTTCATCTTTTCAGAGCAGGAGCTGTTGCCTCTAGCATGAAAACAGAAATCCAAGCTTCATCTTGCTGAACTAAAGAGTCCAGAGGCTTAAACTGGGCTGTTCTGTACCAAAATGTTCATTGCAGCTCTATTCACAATAGCCCGGAGCTGGAAACAACCTAAGTGTCCATCATCGGATGAATGGATAAAGAAGATGTGGCACATATATACAATGGAATATTACTCAGCCATAAAAAGAAACGAAACTGAGCTATTTGTAATGAGGTGGATAGACCTAGAGTCTGTCATACAGAGTGAAGTAAGTCAGAAAGAGAAAGACAAATACCGTATGCTAACACATATATATGGAATTAAAAAAAAATGTCATGAAGAACCTAGGGGTAAAACGGGAATAAAGACACAGACCTACTTGAGAATGGACTTGAGGATATGGGGAGGGGGAAGGGTAAGCTGTGACAAACGAAAGAGAGGCATGGACATATATACACTACCAAACGTAAGGTAGATAGATAGTGGGAAGCAGCTGCATATCACAGGGAGATCAGCTCGGTGCTTTGTGACCACCTGGAGGGGTGGGATGGGGAGGGTGGGAGGGAGGGAGATGCATGAGGGAAGGGATGTGGGAACAGATGTATATGTATGACTGATTCACTTTGTTATAAAGCAGAAACTAATAAAAATAGATTAAAAAAATAAAAAAAAACCCAGAACTTTAAAAAAAAAAAAACAAAAAAAAACTGGGCTGTTCAAAACCCAATAATGAGGCTCGTGCTCCCAGAATTTCTTCTAGATTATTTCTAATTTAAAATAAGCCTTTCAAATGCACAGCATACTATTTGCTCTGGGCAGGTGAAAACGGAAATTAGTTAAAGTTACAGAAGGGCCTGCATATGTTCAAGGAGATCTAACCACAGCTTTTTCCTCTGTTAACTCCTTTCTCGTTTCCTAAAATAGACCAGCCTGGAAGTATGGATGAAGAGAGGCTGATCTTACTGGAGCAGAAGCTTTTCCGAGCCAAGGCCCAGATCAACAGTCAGCTGCGGCCGTTGATGTCAAAGCTGGAAGAGAGGGCGAGCTGTCAGAGGGGCCACCTCCGTTCGCTGGAGATGAGCATAGATGGGATTCTGGCTGATGTGAAGAACCTGGAGAACATTAGGGACAACCTGCCCCCAGGCTGCTACAATACCCAGGCTCTTGAGCAACACTGAAGCTGCCTTCGTGATTTCTCAACTGAGGTTCTTGGGATAGAGACCTCAGGCGCAGGAGCCATCTCATGTGGGTGGGGTGGGATGGGGACATTTGAACATGTTGAATGAGTGCGCTCAGGTCAACGGAACCTGGTCCCGTCCTTGAGACCCTGGCCAGATAAATGTCTTCTTGTATCAGTGTGATGCTCTTTGCTTCCTGATTCAGGGTAATGAGGCAAATGGCACTGGGTGTGAGACTCATCGAGGGCCTGGACCCCAAAGGGTAGACTGGATGGAAGGACAAACTGCACAGGCAGGTGTTTGTCTCAGAGTAGTCATAAACCGAGTCCTGGAGTATGGACAAGTGCTGCTGGGTTGTAGACAGCTTATCCTTTGTGTAATGTGACCGAAGGGAAACTTTTTTGACTTTTCCCACACCTAAAATTCTTCCTAACGTCAGAACAGAGAGTGAATCCCAGTCATGCTGTGGTCAGTAAAATACTATTGCCTCATGGTGTCCGATGCGTTTTTGTGGATCAAAGTTCCTCCCACTTATCACCCAGTCCATACACACATACTCCACTTTCAAGCTGGAAGAAGTGAGCAGTGACGGAGTGAGGAGCTGTAAGGCTGGCGCCTTTGGAGCATTGGTACGCTGCCACCTTCGACTTCTTCTGGGCCTGGAAGTGCCCTCCTCTCCCCTGATGGTGGCAGGCAATTTAGAGACTACGTTTTTATTAAAGCATTTCCTACCAGCCAAGCAAACATTGGGAAAGTATTTACTTTGGGGTTTCAAAGTGATGTAAAAATGTAGCTTGGGCACTGAAAGAGGTGCAATTATCCAAGATTTATTAGTCCTAATTCAATGCCATTTTTCAAACACTAAAAATTATATGCCTCTATGTGTTCTCTCTTCTGATACCAGACGATGTTCCTACTTATACTTGAGCTGGGTAGAGTCCATCCTTCCATCCATCCATCCTTACAACATATATTTATTGTACCTATTGTGTGCCAGGGGCTGGGGTACAGTGGTGTCATAGTCTCTGTCCTCATAGAGTTGATTGAATACTGAGGAAGAGAAACCTTGAAAAAAATTTAAACTTACAAATCCTGCTCATCACAAGTGGTGTTTATTGCAATAACCCCGTGGTTTGCAACCTCTTTTTCTCAACAGAACATGTGTTGCAAGACATCCCATGGGGGCACTTGGATATCGGTAAATAGCTGAAATGGCTCTGGGTTGTGTACACTTCTTTGCATTTCAGCTGTCACTCTGCCCCCTTTCCTCCACTGATTGCAACACATTGTTGAGCCATAACACCAGTGGGAATTTCTGGAAAAACCAGAAGCACTTCCAGCCTCAGAAGGCTTTGGTGCTGCTTCACCTCTGTACTTCCTTGGCTTTTCATGGACATGTTTTTAAATAAAGAACAATTCTTAGATGCCCGTGGCCAGTTTCTAATTTGTTCAACTCTAAGCTTAAGGTGTAGGTACCAAAGCAATGAAAACAAAGAATGCTTCAGAGAGAGCAACGAGCCCTAGAATTAACATCGCTACTTCCTTTTTCTGAGCATCTTGTTTTGCCCTTTCCAACCATGCACACACTTTATGAGATTTAACTGGTGCTGTCTTCTAAGCAAAAAGGAGGATTTATTTCTGGAACAACCTGAGCAGGGTGGGGGTGATAATATTTTTGTCTTTTTTTGCATCAGCTCTAAAATAAAGGTAAAATCAATAGTTTGTGGTACGTTACCCTGTTTTTAATAAACTAAACTTTAATAAATGAAGATCCTGAATTGGCTATCTACCCAAGTGGCTGAGGAAAGGATTCTGCTTCTGCCTACACTGACCCCCCCCCCCAAATTCTGACCGATCTGATCACTATGCTTTACCATCTCTGAAAGTGCATTTTTAATCCTGTCTTGGAATACACAATCACATAGGTTACAAATTCGCTGACATTAACTACTACTATCTCACACAGACCTAAAAATATGCATAACTTCCTCACGACAGACTTTCTTCTTGCCCTCATGGCGTACTGGATGTGGAGAAAGGTGGCACAGTAGCCCTCCACATAGTCATTTCCAGAGGCCCTACCGCCATGTGAGTTCTCAGGTTGCCCTCTGCACCACCTCCATTCCAGGGGGTGGAGGGGAAAAAAGACATGGAAGACGGAGACACATGGAAGGTCTTTGTGGGCCAGGCCTGGGAGGGGCTGCACATCACTTTCTCTCACATTCTGTGGTCCAGAACCCAGTATTATTATGACCACATCTTACTGGCAAGGGGTCTAGGAAATAGTCCCTTGGCAGGAAGCCACTTCTCTGACAATTCTATACTGTGAAAGGGGAGCATGCATCATGAGTGACTGGCTATCTGTCGCTGCCAAGTGTAGGATTAGGTAGTAGCGACTCTAGAGAACTTGGTGGGGGATCCCATTAGTTAATAACCAAGATGCATATAATCATAAAAGGATTCCTCAGTGGGATAGACTGTTAAGGAAGTCATAAAAATGTCTTCCCTGACAAACAGGAAATGACCCCCGACTAGGGATGGGGAGTGGAAAAGTGACTCATGTGACTCTCTTAGTATAATAATGACTCCCTCATTTCTGAGGATGTGGCAGACTGTCCCTAAGAAGAAAGAAGGGGCATGTGACTTAGAAATAGCCTATCCAGGACTTAGACTCTGTTATCAGTCCTGAGCTGAACATGCCAAGTTAAGGGTACTTTCCTTCCTATTTCTTATCAGTGTTTATGATTTGTAGTGGCAACTCTCTTGTGCTTCTTGTCTGAGAGTTGTCTGATTAACTGTGCCACTGGTAAGCTATCACACATATCATCATCTACTTTGGCTCATGGGGATTTCTGTTTGGAGAGGTGGATAGAAATGAAACTGCCCATAGACTGTAACATCTTAGCATATGTATTTCTTTTCTTTTCTTTTCTTTTTTTAACATCTTTATTGGAGTATAATTGCTTCACAATGGTGTGTTATTTTCTGCTGTATATAACAAAGTGAATCAGCTATACATATACGTATATCCCCATATGCCCTCCCTCTTGCGTCTCCCTCCCACCCTCCTTATCCCACACCTCTATGTGGTCGCAAAGCACAGAGCTGATCTCTCCCTGTGCTATGCAGCTGCTTCCCACTAGCTATCGGTTTTACATTTGGTAGTGTATATATGTCAGTGTTACTCTCTCACTTCTTCCCAACTTACCCATCCCCCTCCCCGTGTCCTCAAGTCCATTCTCTGTCTATGTCTTTATTCCTGTCCTGCCCCTAGGTTCATCAGAACCTTTTTTTTTTTAGATTCCATACATATGTGTTAGCATACGGTATTTGTTCTTCCCTTTCTGACTTACTTCACTCTGTATGACAGTCTCTAGGTCCATCCACCTCGCTACAAATAACTCAATTTCGTTTCTTTTTATGGCTGAGTAATATTCCATTGTATATATGTGCCACATCTTCTTTATCCATTCATCCGATGATGGACACTTAGGTTGCTTCCACGTCCTGGCTATTGTAAATAGAGCTGCAATGAACACTGTGGTACATGACTCTTTTTGAATTATGGTTTTCTCAGGGTATATGCCCAGTAGTGGGATTGCTGGGTCGTATGGTAGTTCTGTTTTTAGTTTTTTAAGGAACCTCCATACTGTTCTCCATAGTGGCTGTATCAATTTACATTCCCACCAACAGTGCAGGGGGGGGGGTCCCTTTTCTCCACACACTCTCCAGCATTCATTTTGTTTGTTGATTTTTGATGATGGCTATTCTGACTGGTGTGAGGTGATGCCTCATTGTAGTTTTGATTTGCATTTCTCTAATGATTAGTGATGTCGAGCATCTTTCCATGTGTTTGTGGGCAATCTGTATATCTTCTTTGGAGAAATGTCTATTTAGGTCTTCTGCTCATTTTTGGATTGGGTTGCTTGTTTTTTTGATATTGAGCAGAATGAGCTGCTTGTATAATTTGGAGATTAATCCTTTGTCAGTTGCTTCGTTTGCAAATATTTTCTCCCATTCTGAGGGTTGTCTTTTCGTCTTGTCTATGGTTTCCTTTGCTGTGCAAAAGGTTTTAACTTTCATTAGGTTGCATTTGTTAGTTTTTGTTTTACTTCCATTTCTCTAGAAGGTGGGTCAAAAAGGATCTTGCTGTGATTTATGTCAAAGAGTGCTCTTCCTACGTTTTCCTCTAAGAGTTTTATGGTGTCTGGCCTTACATTTAGGTCTTTAATCCATTTTGAGTTTGTTTTTGTGTATGGTATTAGGAAGTGTTCTAATTTCATTCTTTTACATGTAGCTCTCCAGTTTTCCCAGCACCATTTATTGAAGAGGCTGTCTTTTCTCCATTGTATACTCTTGCCATCTTTATCAAAGATAAGGTGACAATACGTGTATGAGTTTATCTCTGGACCTTCTATCCTGTTCCATTGATCTATATTTCTCCTTTTGTGCCAGTACCATACTGTCTTGATTACTGTAGCTTTGTAGTATAGTCTGAAGTCTGGGAGTCTGATTCCTCCAGCTTCATTTTTCTTAAGATTGCTTTGGCTATTCTGGGTCTTTTGTGTTTCCATACAAATTGTGCAATTTTTTGTTCTAGTTCTGTGAAAAATGCCATTGGTGGTTTGATAGGGATTGCATTGAATCTGTAGGCTGCTTTGGGTAGTATAGTCATTTTCACACTGTTGATTCTTCCAATCCAAGAACATGGTATTTCTCTCCATCTGTTTGTATCATCTTTAATTTCTTTAGCAGATGTATTTTTGATCTGATCCCAGGATGTGATTCTTTTTTTTCAGTACTCTTGGGAGGCTGGACAAAAGGGTGAGATGATACTCAGCAATGTTCAATGTTTGGAACAAGTCTCAAGGACCAGGAATATGTTTATCTTTCTTTTTTTAATGTTTTATATGGTCATGGGAATGTTGTGGATTCTTGCTGTGGTTAAATTTTCCCACCTGGAAAGCAGAGATTAGATTTTTTTTTTTCTCTGCTTTCCTTATACTATGGGCTACATGGAACTTTCTAGGAAATTCCAAGATCTGAAGCTTACTTATGGGTCATAAGGGAAAAAATGTGCTATGTACATGTATGTTAATTCATAGGTAGTGTATATATTTTATAAGTTAGTATAAGTAAGCAAAATAAACCAGTGTTTATACCCAATTTTAAACAAGAGCACATCATTATGTAGTCTCAGGAGAGAAGGAAAAAAGTGTTTAGCTTTGCGAGTAAAATGGCAAACATAAATACAAGCCATCAATTTATAAGGCATATCAAGCACCATCGTGATATGCCAACAAACCCACATGGATACACACAAAGCTGACTAATCTCAGTCTTAAACAAAAAAAGATACTAAGAACCAAACTAATTTTAAAAAACCCCACACAACTCATCTGACAAACAAGTAGCTAAGCCTTAAATGACGTGGCTAAATGGGGAATTGTTATTTGACCTACTGAATCATGACTGATATTAGCTAAGGACTATCACTATTTACACCTAAACCCATGCATAATGTATGTCACGACTAAAAATTAAATACAAACTAATAGTCACAGCAGGATTGAACAATTAACTTATTCAGTTTTTGCTTGTTTACTTTACCAAACAAAACCAATTGTGAGTTTAACAATTTCTGTCTTACTTAAGATCTTTTATGTCAAGAATCAAGTTATCCAAGTTTTTAATTTTCACAAATACATTTTTAAGTCACAGAGCACTAATTTCATTAAGGATCCAAAGCTAACCAATACCAGACTACGCAGATTAGGTAGAACCTAAGATTTGATTTTTTTAAAAAACTGAGAAAACTTAGGCACAATTGACAAATTTGCTAATTATTCTTCCCTGCTTATGGGTGTGGTTGTATATACTTTCATATTACACGTGCTGCATCAGCTAAACCAGGCAGAGAATCTCCTGCTCTAAGAGCATGCTTAACAACCGTTGGCTTATGTCAAGTCAGACTGTGAAGAAAAAGTGGTTAATTCTGCAAATCACAGAGAAGATTCTAGGCCAAGACACGAGACTAGTAGCATCATCTTATTTATTAACGTAATTGAAACATTTTGCTGATAAAACTTTTGTCTGTGACTATTCTAGCAACAAAATTTTACTCAAAATATTTCACTGTGAGATGGTGTTGCAACTTGAATGTAGTTTTTATTAATGTGTTGATTTCCAAAGCAAATCTTATTCTCAAAATGGCAGATTCAGGGACCAAAAAGTGATTCAAAAAAGCTTCCCCCTCCCCATGCCAATCCTTGAGACTGCTTGGATCAAGCTGAGGTCTGGGCCACAGACCTAGACTGAAGGCGGAGGGAAAGAGGGTAACTCATTCCTAACTGACTGTTACAGGCTAATAGGACATTCCAAACATACACAACAAAGAAACTACGTGAAGAATTGCGTTTACTGGGCAGCTATAGGAAGGCGCAGACCAAATGAAGTGGACAGAGCACATTCATCATCTTTACCACGATGCTGTTCCTAAGGTCTCCAAATTGGATGAACTACAAAATCGATCCCTGTTTCCATCCTTCCCATCTCACCTGCCCGCTTTCCTGCCGTAGCCTTGGGAGAGATCCTGAGCTTTTCATATTCTACTGATTTATTTTTGCATTACTCTTCTGATGAATAAAATATAACATGCTTCCCTCTCTTAGTCCTCTAGAGAGAGACAGAGAGTCTGTTTGGGGGAATAGATTGGGGCTATTAAAATACAAGTCATTTCTCCCTGTAATTCTCTGCCTTTTGCTGTAGTTTGGTTATGGAGTCTTGCTTTCAATTTAATTAGAACATCATGTTCTTTTATTCTTTCTGAGAAGCTAAAGCATGAGACTAGGGAACGTTGGGGGAAGGTTGGCCAAGCCGGGACAGGAAGAACAGCGTCTCTAGAAGCTCTAGTTCTGGGTTTCAGGCACTTCAGTAAGAGACTTTCCTCCCCTGTTCCCATGTACATTCAAGGAAAGTGAAAGCAAGAAGGCCCCAGAGGCTGCCTGGGGTTAGGGAAGGGGGGTGGCAAATGAGGTACCAGCTAGCAGCACAGACCCCTGCCCCCAAAGGGCCATTCCTTGAGAAGAGAGTCATTGACACAAAGGGTTTCCCTCCTGCCTGTTCTTACATATCAGCCACTTTCATAAAAGTGGGAGGGACATTTTTATTGGTAGGCAGGAAATGAGGCTCCAGACTCCTCTGACACAATCTTTCTAGCCCATGATCTTCTCACAATCTCTGAGCCTTTAGGTTGGCCTTTTTGGCAAGGAGCAAGACCTGAGTGGAAGTTGGGGTCTCGAGGTCATCTTGCTGGCACCTGGGGCACTACTTCAAACTCTGAATCATCTCTCTGGTGTTGGCCTTGGCTGAGTCACAGTCATTGTGTCCTGCCCTGGACTGAGAGAGGGGCTCTGACCTCCCCCTAGCAAATGAAGAATGGGGCAGGGCAGGAAATGGACAATTCCATCCAAAAGGGGAGTCACTTTTCCTGGTATTAAAGAAAAGCTATTTTAACATGATCCTTATGATTCACCAAGATAGAATCTGCCCCATTTCATTCCTAGAAATCTTCTATGCTCCCATTCTTTTCCTCAGCTCATCTCATTCTCCCTACAAGCATGCCTTCTGCCTCCCCCTCCCCCCTCCCCCCCACTGAATGCCGAGAGCCAGCCCTGTTTCCTCTCATGGGTCGTGGACTAAATGGGGCTTGACCACAGAGCCCAGCAAAGGGAAAGTGGACCAAAGAGACAAAAGACAGCTGGTCTTTCTCAGATCTGCTCACGTGGATCTTCAGAATAAACTCTATCCATAAACTCCATATCCTTGAAAATGCATGTTCCCCCAGGGAATCCAGCTCCCTGATTTCCTTTGTTTCGTTTCCTGGCTTGCAACTGTCTTGCCTAGACAAAGACACTTCTGTCACTCTCTCTCCAGCATTAATGTAATCTTGAGCACTTTCTGGGTCTTTGCCTTCCACAAAGCAATCCTTTCTTGGATTCAGATTTCCTCCAAGCCATTGCCATCTCCAGCTATCGGTTTCTAAGGGAAACTTAGCTACAGCCTTCCTTACCATCACATCCTCCCCCAGGACTAGCAAACACAAGGCCATATACAGGGAGCACCTGAGACAAACATAACTTGAGAGAAAGATGCCAGGTAAAGGCTGAAAAGTACATCTTATCTGGTCAGTATCATGGGGAACCAGAGGATCAGAGACCATGCGGTGTGATGACCTAAGGGGCCAGGGAGACGTTAGCCTTTTGCCAGACTCTACACTTGCTCTGTGACCTTAGACCAGCCATTTAATCCAGTGGATCTCTGCTCCCTCATCCTTTAAAGGAAAGGTTGGATCAACAAATCTCTAAAGATCTTTCCAGTTTATGATTCCATGATCCTTAGCCAAACACTGAGACCCAAGAATAGGATCTCACTTCTGTCCTTTGGAGATTATTTCCATAATGCAAGAGGAACAGCACCTCCCCCGCCCCACCTTGCTACTCTTCTGTTGAATTTAGTTTCTTTCCCTGGAGGCTATTGAAGGATGTTACAGATGTGAAATGTGTGGTGAATAACATTGTTTCTTGTGTCAGATCCTACCCGGCCCCTTCTGGGCCAGGGTTGGTACTAGATTTTGGAAAAATTATCCTACCATTCAGGGACCATTCCTCAAAGAACCAAAAACCCAAGAGCCAGAGACTGGATGAGGGACACAGAGTACAAGACGGTAATTTCCTTTTGGTTCTTTAAGCAGGTCATGAACGAGGCCTGAACAACTAGAACAGAGTCTGTCAAAACTATTTCCAGGGCAGCAGAGGAAGGTGGGAAATTAGGGAGAAAAGGGGTGAAACACTTTAGCGGCTCTTGACACTCCCCCGAGATCTCTGTTCTGTGAGCCCACCCCCACCAGGCGGCGATGACTGTGGCTGCTGGGCTCAGCACAAGATGTAATCCTAACCCAGGAACAAGGCTGAGGATCTGCTTCTCAAAAAGGAACTAACCTCAAGCGCCGCCTGTGTTACGAAGCTAGAGTGGGTGAGAATCACCGGTTCCCATCAGGGAAAATAACTGCTTTCTTCTAGGTCATCCTGGACTTACATTATGACAGAAGCATTTCCCAGCCAAACAGCCAATAAGTAATTCCAGTTAGCAAAGATCTCTAAGGTTGAGTGAATTCCTAACATATTTTATTTCAGAAATGACTGTATTATTAGGATTTGGCCTTGCGTATGTGATTTTTCTCAAATGCAAGAATGCAGTTAAGTATGGCCTCCAAGGGCTTTGATGGTGATCTGAAGGTCCTTGGTAATGTCCGGGCTGGCAGGGAACAACCCATATTCTGTCATCAGTCACAGCCCAAATAAGTAACCGCACAGATGCCACCAAGAAAGGAGAAGGGACTGGCTCTGTGTGATCACGGGCCCATCAGGAACGTGGTCTTCTGAAACTAGGGAAATGGGCTCAAATCATTCTGAGAAACCCTACTATTCCCAGGCTTGCATCCCAGGTTTCAGAACATGAATGTCTCAATCCCGACCCCAGACTGCGGTGTGTGTGGGCAGCAGAGGGGAGAAAGTGGGTAGGTGGGTGAGGGTGTTGGGAAAGTGGAGGTGGCTTGGCCTCGTTCACCAGGTGTAGCCCACACGCACCTTCTGAGAGCTGAGGCTGGCTGCGGTATCCTATCAAAACGGAAGGAATACCACAGGAATGCAACAAGACTACAAACATAAAGAACCACGGACACTGATTGGTTCCAAGTTCTCTGAGGAGTGAACAGCAACAACACAAAACATAAAAAAACGAAAGAAAAGAAAGAAAGAAAGAAAAATAGCCCTTTGTGGTAAAGGGCATGCTGGGAAGGCGAGGGCCGGAGTCGCCTCCCCAGAGCATGCTGGGAGACGGACACCCACTCATCTCCAAGGACCGCACTTCCCCCACACCTACCCCCTCACCCACCCCCAACCCGGAGACTAGAGGAAAGTTTGTCCGAAGATGACTGTGGAGTGGGGTATGCCGTGGTTCTCTGCAGGTCCTCCACACTGTGGGGGGTTGAGTCAGCAAGTGGGGACAACAGTCAAGATGAGATGGAGGAACAGAGAGGCAGGAGAGAAATGGGATGGACAGAGGCTGCAGGGGCCAGTGTGTTGGTGGAGGATGAGGGGAGATTGGAGTACAGGGCCCTGGGGCTGCTAGCCCGAGGTGTTGATGTACAGCTGGCTCTTAAGAATGTAGTCGATGACCGGCTGGGACAGGTAATCCACAACATGGCCATCCCCATGCTGCAGGGCCAACCTGGATGAGAAGAGACAGTAATCAGATGACATCCTTTCCTGAAGCAAGGCCAGAGGACAGGCCAGCCCATTCCCTTTCAGGGAAAGGGTTTACCCAACACCCCATTACTGGTCTTTGCTTAGGCTAAATACAAGGCATCCCTATCAGGAAAAGCCCTCTTGCCCCCATAATTCCTCCCCCATCCTAACTCTGCCACTTCCTAACTGAGGAACCTTGGGCAAGTTGTTTAAGCCCATCTATTCTTCCATTTTCTCATTTATAAAATGGGGGTAGTATTTGGGCCGATCTCAGTTATTAAAATGATTAAATGAGTCATTACACAAAGCACTTAGAAAAGCCCAAGCACACAGTAAGCATTTCAATGGAAGTGTTAGCTATTCTTATTTCATTTCTTTGTATTTCTCTACACCATGGTCTCATGAAAATGAACCTTATGATTGACCCCTTCTTTTCCTTCCTATGGAAGCTCTGATAGAGAAGAAGTTGCCCTTCTCACAAGCCCTGGAGGGCGGGTGGACTACCAAGTACAGAAGGGGTCTGGTCATACAGTTTGGTTTCCGCACAGTTTTGCTCCAGCCTTGGTCTGGCTGCTCCCCATTTTCTATGCACACTATGGTCTTGGGAATGTCAGGCCCCAAGGAGCTATTTGTAAGAACTCATATACTCCTCTGGATATCTAGATTCTAAAAGGCATCTGTGCTGTGCACTGTGAGATCTCCCCAGAGGCTGGCTCAGTGCCTTTTCAATGCATAGTGCCCTGACCTTCCAGCAAGCTAGGTCCCCAAGTACCTCCCTGCACAGTTTACAGGGAGCCTTCTTGAAAAAGTGGTCTATACCTGTGGTTTCCAAATGCCAGTCCCAGCTTCACAAGAATCACCCAGGAAGCAGATAGCCAGGCCCAACACCTAGAAATTCTGATTCAGTGGGACTCAGTGGGACACGGGAATTTGTGCTGTGTAAGTTCTCACAGTAATTCTACTGTGTAGCCATGGCTGGAACCACAGCCTTCCCCTTTCCCCTCAGTGGTTGTTGTCTCTGGGTTTCTGCTCTCACCTCGCAGTTGATGCTACTATTTCAAGTGTCTACATAATCACCTTCCAGGGAAGAAGTCCAGTAGACCTTTTAAAATCCTGGGCTCATTTGATTTCTCTGAAACATGCGACACAGATGACAACTGACAGGGCTCTCCATCTTTGTACCCTCTGCTGCTATTTTTCCAGGGCCACCAATACTGGTGGTTTCTGACTGCTCCTTCATCTTCTTTTATTTTTTTGTTACTTTTTAAAAATTGAAGTATAGTTGATTTACAATGTTGTGTTAGCTTCAGGTATAAAGTGATTCAGTCGTACATATATATCTATCTATTCTTTTTCAGGTTCTTTTCCCTTGTAGGCTATTACAAAATATTTAGTATAGTTCCTTGTGCTATACAGTAGATCCTTGTTGATTATCTATTTTATACATAGTAGTATGTATATGTTAATCCCAAACTTCTAATTTACTCCTCAGCCTTCTTTTAAATGTTAATGTGTTTTAAGTATTCTCCATAGCCTTCTTTTCTTGCTGACTCTCCCTGTGAGCATAGCCACAGCCCTGAACTTTAATTTACACTTAGGTACTCATGGCTTTCAGTTTTATTACACTTCCAGACCTCTATATTCCACACATCTTATTATTCCACTGGACATTTCCACTTGGGGGTTGTGGTGAAGACTGTTAACTGGTCCCTAGTATCCATTCTTTCTTCTGCTTAATACTACAACCTCCCAAGATTTAGTTGGACACAGGGCTGCCAAGTTACAAAGTCTACTCCCAGCCTCCCTGGAGGCTAGGCATGGCCACATGACTGAGGCTGAGCCAGGGGGCTGAAGGGGAAGGGATATGTGCAACTTCGGGTCACCTTCTTAAGGACAAAGCTCCTTGCCCTTTCCCACTGGCTGAGGGAACAGTCACTGTAGCAGCTGTGGACCCTGAGAGGGAGGCTTCACATTGAAAAGAACAGGGATTCAGTTTCTTCTGACTTCAGTTAGAGGGATATAAACATTTCTCTTATTTAAAACTCTAACGATTGGAGGTCTTTTTGTTATGGCAGCTTAACCTAAACCGTTACAAATTCCATGCGTACCTCAAACTAGAGTGCAAACTAAAAACCTCCTTTTCCCCCTTCAAACCAGCTAAAACTAATAAATGGCCTGTCCCCCTTTTAAAAGTCAATGACTGGGGACAAATAAATGAGCTCTAAAAAGAAGGCTGCATACTGGGGCAGCAGGTGTCAGCCAACCTAACGGTCAGCCTGGACTGAGGAGAGTTGTATGGGAACTTGTAAGCCAGTCTGACCAAGGTCTCTCTGGTCGTTTGTCAAACGTACCTGCTCTTGGTTGAGCTGACGACAGACATGGGATGGTTGATGTCATCCTTTACCACCATGATGTTGTTCTGGGGACAAAGCAGAGAGAGTAGGTAGCCAGTCTCTCACACTAAACTCCTTTTGCATCCTCACTTCTCCAGCCCCCAGGCTTCTCAGAGAAGGGCCACATCACACTGTTACACCAGCAGGGAGATGGAGGACTCACTTTGTATTTGCGGAGTATTGAGGAGTGATTCATGATTCGGTCTGTGTCGGCTGCGTCCCGGGGGACCACCACGATCCCAAAGTCCCCGACAATCACCTCCATCTGAAGTAATAGTGAGGGGGGAGGGAGAGAGAGAGAGAGGAAGTGCCCTTTGGTGAGACCTTGACTACAAACCCCTACCAAGCAACTACCTAGCAAGGTGGAGCTATCTTCTCTCGGAACCCCAAGCCTTAGTCCCAAACTTGCCTTCTCAGCCCCATCAGTCAGCTCCTTCAACTTACAACCTGTAACAGTGTTCGTGGAATGAGTGGAAACTTCACCTGGCACCCTTAATGAACACCTCTAGACTGAATTCAGTGGTTCAGTGCACTGAACCTCTAGTGCACTCCTGCGTGTCTAGGCAAGATCTCTCCAATTCCTGAGGCTCCCGCTGAGCTCATAATGCTGAAGAGCAGCATGATACATGGTGCTTACCTGGTAAGTACCCTCTTCGGTTGCTCAGCAAGCATACCCCAGCCCCCGGCTGGTCTCCTGAAAGGGGCTGGAATGCTCCCCTGGCTCACCCATGTCAAAGATGCTGTGGGACTCAGGACAGTGAAAAGCAGGAAGGGCTTGGAAAGTGTCAGTGTGCACACAGGCAGTGATAAGGAGGATAACTATGGGGTCACTTCTGAAATCAGCCTCCGATAGAAGCTGGCTCCCATTATGAGAAATGAAACCTTTTCATTTAAAAAATAATTTTTTGGGCTTCCCTGGTGGTGCAGTGGTTGAGAGTCTGCCTGCCGATGCAGGGGACGCGGGTTCGTGCCCCGGTCTGGGAAGATCCCACATGCCGCGGAGCGGCTGGGCCCGTGAGCCATGGCCGCTGAGCCTGCGTGTCCGGAGCCTGTGCTCCGCGACGGGAGAGGCCACAGCGGTGAGAGGCCCGTGTACCGCAAAAAAAAAAAAAATAAAAAAATAAATTTTTTTTCCTGATTATAGATACAAGCTTGGGAAACTCAGAAAAAGAAAAAATATATATAAAAAATCAATCACAACCACACAATCCAGAGAACCACTGTTGACAAGTTAGTATTTATGTTCAGGGTTCTTTTCTCTACAAATTGATGTGTATATCCACGACTGGACTGAACTGCAAAATTAATCATTTTACCTATACATTTTTTTTCTTTTAGCATTATATTGTGAGCATTTTTTCATACGGTTATAAATATTTGAGGAGTTCCCTGGTGGCACAGTGGTTAAGAATCCGCCTGCCAATGCAGGGGACACAGGTTTGATCCCTGGTCCGGGAAGATCCCACATGCCGCAGAACAACTAAGCCCGTGCACCACAACTACTGAGCCAGCACTCTAGAGCCCGTGAGCCACAACAACTGAGCCCGTGCCACAACTACTGAAGACCACGTGCCTAGGGCCCATGCTCTGCAACAAGAGAAACCACTGCAATGAGAAGCCTGAACACCTCAACGAAGAGTAGCACCTTTGCTCGCTGCAACCAAAGAAAGCCTGTGTGCAGCAACAAAGACCCAACTCAGCCCCCCCCAAAAAAAAAAATTGAAGATGTGTTTTGACAATCTGTATATTTCATTGCCTGACTATACTGATATACCATGATATATTAAATGGAATTTGTGTTATAGACAGTGTACAGTTACTTCTGATTTTTGCAGTTATAATAACACTTTGTTGAAGGTCTGTATACATAAATCTTTTTCCACATCTCTGATTATTTCCTTAGGATAGGAAGTAAAATCATTGGATGAAAGGATATGAACTGGACATATTTCAAGTTCTTGAGACTTATTACCAAGCTGCTTTCTTGAAGGTGGTGGAATTTTTCTTTTCAAAGAGCCTGAGAGTTATGGCATTTAATGGACTTGGATCTAGCCTGGGCACATTACGGTTTAGATCTTGCCAATTAAGGATCCCAGGTGGAGGGAGAAGGGGACGGGCAGGTTTCTTCCGAGCATGCAGCTCACTGGGCAAGACCTGCTTTGGGGCAAAAAAAAACAGGTTTTTTCTCATAATTCTCCAACCGAGTGCCACAAAAACAGACATTATAGAGCAGTACAGCCGCTTCTTCTCTATCAGAGGATTTCTGTGCCAGCAGAATTCCACTTCTAAGTCTGACTCACTGATTATGCGTGTGTGTGCCTGCACTGTGTGCACCTGTGTGCCCTTGGCTGTTTCCATCCACCTTCACCCTATTTCCCCCATGGCTTACAACTGGAGCTAGAGCTGCAATTAAAAATTGGCTGAAGGTGCCATAGGAGGGAAGTTGTGGAGAGAAATTAAAAGCTGGGTGTACAATATCTGAGCCCACATTGGATCGTGCTATTTGGAAGATACAGAACATTACACAACATACCGCATCTACTGGTGATGTTCAGATCTGATAAACTGGCCCCAGGTCTTTGTCCCATAAACCAGGAATGTTAGGGAGAGGCAGGGCAGGGAGTTGGAGGTAGATCCAGCCTCTCCTGCCATAGCATTTAGAATATTGTACTGGGACTCACTACTTAGAAGGCAATTGAAGACGCTGGTTCTCAAATTTGGCTGCACATTAGAATCACCTGAGGACCTTAAAAAACCCTCAAAGCCCAGCTCACACCCAAGATCAACTAAATCAGAATCTCTGGGAATGGGGCCCAGGCATTAGTTTTTTTTTTTTTTTTAATTCTCTAGATTTTAATTCCAATATGCAACCAAGTTTGAGAACCAATGATCTAGGTACTGAATTAAAACTTGAGGGGAATTATTAGGGTAGAGAAAGAGATAGAAAAGAGAAGGGAGGAGAAAAGACAGGAGATGGAAAGGGAAGGGGAGGGGAAAGGAAGGGAAGGGAAGAGAATCCATCCAAGCTGGTATACATGGAGATTCCTCAACTGCCTGGCTAAGTAGGTAGGTGTTTCGAGATATCTGGTGTTGATTGTATAACATAGGATTTGAATTCAATTTGATTCTGAGGATCTGATGGGTGTTTCATGTATGATGCGTGAAATAACAGGGCTATTTAAAGTGAGCATTCTAGGACTTCCCTGGTGGCGCAGAGGTTAAGAATCTGCCTGCTAATTCAGGCGACATGGGTTCGAGCCCTGGTTCAGGAACATCCCACATGCCGTGGAGCAGCTGAGCCCGTGTGCCACAACTACTGAGACTGAACTCTATAGCCCGTGAGTCACAACTACTGAGCCCACGAGCCACAACTACTGAAGCCCATGCACCTAGAGCCCATGCTCCGCAACAAGAGAAGCCACTGCAATTAGAAGCCCACACACCACAACGAAGAGTATCCCCTGCTCACCACAACTAGAGAAAGCCCGCACGCAGCAACGAAGACCCAACGCAGCCAAAAATAAATTAAAAATAAAAATAAATAAATAAAGCATATATATTGCCATTCTGAACCGTTGTTTTAATGCTTTAAACTAGAATGCTCTCTCTAGAGAGCATAAACTAGAGAGCATTCTAGTTTAAAGCAGTAAAACAACGGTTCAGAATGGCAATCAGGCCTCACAGGGAATGGCCCTACCCGTGACATTAGTGCAGCTGCTGCTTTCTACTCAGGAACTAATGATCTGAGCACCTAATCAATAACAATGCAGGCTGCTCAGTGGGTGGCAAGCAGATGGAGACCTTGATGCTTGAGATGGAATTCCTCTTCCAGAAACAGGTGACAGATTTGCCCTCTGGGAATCACAGATGGGGTGAAGGAGATGGGTCTACCAGACAAGACACACAGCTTTACCGCATCCAAGTGGCATCTCTGCAGGGGTTTGGACCAGAGAATGCAGACCTTTTCTGCTCTTTTGGCCAGATCTGAGGACATGGGCTTGATTTTCATGCCAGAAGGTGTTTGTGTGAGTGTGTTTTGGGGTGCTAGGAGGTGCCGGGTGCTAGAGTTGGTGAGGTGTGCCCTCATCCCACAGGTACCGATCTCCCTCCAGGAGCTTAGCTGCCCACCCCCACGCCTATCCTTGTCTCTTGTCTTCACGTGGCCTCCAAGATCCACCCTCTCCTGGTCGTCCTTCTACCTCGCTGGCTGCTCTTTTGTGGTCTCCCTGTGCTGTTCCTTCTCATCTCCCCGATCTCGAATGACTGGAGTCCCCCAGGCTCAGTCCTTGGAGCTCTTTTCTTTTCTATCTACACTTGCATCTTTAATGATTTCATTCAATTTCAAAGCTTTAAAGACACATGGAAGGCTCCCAAATTTATATCTCCAGCGTAGACTTCTCTCCTGAACTTCAGACTCATACATCCAGCAGTCTCTTCAACATGCCCACTTGGATGAGGCATCTCAAACCTAAATAATATGTCCATGAGCCCCTGAACTCTCTGACATCAATCAATCAATCAGTCAGTCCCCTCCACCATCATCCTACAGGCACCAAGATGCTTTTCCTGTAGTCTTTCTCATTTTAGTAAATGGAAACTCTCTTCCTACAACTGCTCAGGCCAAAGCCTTGGTGCTTTCCTTGATTCCTCTCTTTCTCTCACATCCCACATTCAATCTATAAAGCAACCCAATTGGCTTGGTCTTCAAAACAAATCCCAGAATCTGCTCATTTCTCACCATTTCCATCACTTCTACCCTGGTCCAAGCCTCCTCTGGTAGGTTAAATAATGGGCCCCCAAAACACCGAGGTCCTAATCCCTGGAACCTGTGAATGTTATTTATGTGGCAAAAGAGACTTTGCAAATGTGATTAAAGTAAGAATCTTGAGATTATTCTGGATGACCTAGGTGGGCCCTAATGTAATAACAAGTGTCCTTAAAGAGGAAGGCAGAGGGAGATTTAACACAGGAGAGAGAGGATGATGTGAAGATGGAGCAGAGAAGATGCTACACTGTTGGCCTTGAAGATGGAAGAAGGGACCAAGGCATGCAACAAATGCAGCTCTAGAAGCTGGAAAAGGTGAGGAAACAGATTCTCCCCAAGAGCCTCTGGAAGGACTATGGCTCTGACTACAACTTAGTATTGGCCCAGTGAAACCTATTTCACACTTCTGGCTTCCAAAAGTGAAAGAGAAAAAATGTGTTTAGTTTTAAGCCACCAAGCTTGCAGCAACAGAAAACTAATTAATATATGATCTTATTTGCAAAGGAGAAATAGAGACACAGACATAGAGAACAAATGTATGGATACAAAGGAGAAAGGGGGGGAGGTGTGTGGGATGAATTGGGAGATTGGGATTGACATATATACACTATTGATACTATGTATAAAATAGATAACTAATGAGAACCTACTGTATATATAGCATAAGGACCTCTACTCAATTCTCTGTGGTGACCTAAGTGGGAAGGAAATCCAAAAAAGAGGGGATATATGTATACGTTTAGCTGATTCACTTTGCTTTGCAGCAGAAACTTAACACGACACTGTAAAGCAACTATACTCCAATAAAAATTAATAAAAAAGAATTTTTTTAATTAAAAATAATGAAAACTAATTCATCTCCATCAGCTCTCACTTGGCTTGCTCTGGTTTGTTTTTCTCTTGCCTTTTTCAGTCTATTTCCAACATCCAGACTGATAACGTGAATATACCAAATCATGCTGCTCCTTGGCTCGAAACCCTTCACTTAAATACCAAGATGGTGGTGTGGGAAGGAGTCAAGAGGGCAGTGTGGGAAGACACAGAGTTAGGTCTCCCCACAACCAGGGTGCCTGCTGGCTGCTTTTGGGGAACTCTGACCCCCAAGAAGACGGGAGGAACCCCAGAGTGAACCAGTAGGATGTAGGGGGACTGAGGGGGAGGAGAAGTGGAGGCCAGACAAGATCTGTGCCCCTGAGGCCAGGGATATCAGGAGAGGCAGGTGGGAGAGACTCTCCAGGAAGAGCGGGAGAGGAGCAGAGGGCGACTGCCCTCCCCACTCGGGCACAGGGAGCCTGCTGAGCTCCCAGGCTGATCCCCCAACCTCCAAGGCCCCTCCAGGCTGCATGGGTCCTTGGGGACATAGGAGGGAGGCCAGGGGGATCAGGAGAGGCAGGCGGGAGGGGCCCTTGGGGAGGAGTGGGAGAGAAGCAGAGGGCGACTGTCCCGCCCACTTGGGCATGGGGAGCCTGCTGAGCTCCCAGGCCGGTCCCCTGCCCTCCAAGGACCCCCCCTTCCCCCTCCAACTGCGTTGGTCCTGGGGGCACAGGAGGGAGGCCCGGGAGATCAGGAGAGGCAGGTGGGAGGGGCCCTTCCAGACCCCAGACCAGAGGAGCAGGAGAGGAGAGGAGGGCGTTTGCCCTACCCACTCAAGCCCAGGAAGCCTGCTGGGCTCCCAGGTGAGGTCCCCTGCCTTCTGAGACCAGGGGTGGGGGGCACGCCTGGGCCCCTTCTGTTCCTTGAGCCTAAGCCCTGTGGGTCGTGAGCATTGGCGCCACCCACCACCCAAACGTCAGCCCTTGATTAGGCCCTGCCCTCCACAGCCAAGGCCTTCCCCACCCCCACCCCACCTTTTTTTTTTTGGCTGCCCACGTGGCTTGCGGGATCTTGACTTGCAAGCCCACAGTCAGATGGGAGCTCCTGCAGTGGGAGCTCTGAGTCTGTACCACTGGACTAACAGAGAACCTCAGACCCCAGGGAATATTCATCAGAGTGAGGTCTCCTGGAGGTCTTCATCTCAGCACCAAGACCCAGCTATACCCAATAGCCTACAAACTCCAGTGTTGGAAACCTCAGGTCAAACAACCAGTAAAACAGGAACACAATCCCACTCATAAAAAAAAAAAAAAAAAAAAAGAGAGATGGCAAAAAAATATGTCACAGATGAAGGAGCAAGGTAAACACCTACAAGACCAAATAAATGAAGAAGAAATAAGCAATCTACCTGAAAAAGAATTCAGAGTGATGAGAGTAAAGAAGATCCAGAATCTTGGAAATAGAATGGAAGCACGGATTGAGAGAATACAAAAAATGTTTAACAAAGATCTAGAAGAACTAAAGAACAAACAAACAGAGATAAACAACACAATAACTGCAATGAAAAATACACTAGAAGGAATCAATAACAATAATGGAGGCAGAAGAACAAATAAGTGAGCTGGAAGACAAAATGGTGGAAATAACTGCTAAGGAGCAGAATAAAGAAAAGAGAACAAAAAGAACTGAAGACAATCTCAGAGACTTCTGGGACAACACTAAATGCACCAGCATTCCAATTATAGGGGTCCCAGAAGAAGAAGAGAAAAAGAAAGGGTCTGAGAAAATATTTGAAGAGGTTATAGTGGAAAACTTCCCTAACATGGGAAAGGAAATAGTCACCCAAGTCCAGGAAGCATAGAGAGTCCCACAGAGGATAAACCCTAGGAAAACCACACCAAGACACATATTAATCAAGCTAACAAAAATTAAATACAAGAAAAAAATATTAAAAGCAGCAAGGGAGGGCTTCCCTGGTGGTGCAGTGGTTGAGAGTCCGCCTTCCAATGCAGGGGACACGGGTTCGTGTCCTGGTCCGGGAAGAATCCCACATACTGCGGAGCGGCTGGGCCCGTGAGCCATGGCCGCTGAGCCTGCGCGTCCAGAGCCTATGCTCCGCAACGGGAGAGGCCACAACAGTGAGAGGCACGTGTACCGCAAAAAAAAAAAAAAAAAAAAAAAAAAAGCAGCAAGGGAAAAAACAAAAAATAACATACAAAGGAATTCTCATAAGTTTATAAGCTGATTTTTCAGCAAAACCTCTGCAGGCCAGAAGGGAGTGTTAGGATATACTTAAAGTGATGAAAGAGAAAAACCTACAACCAAGATTACCCAGCAAGGATCTCATTCACATTCAACAGAGAAGTCAAAAGCTTTTCAGACAAACAAAAGCTAAGAGAATTCAGCACCACCAAACCAGCTTTACAACAAAAGCTAAAGAAACTTCTCTAGGCGGGAAACACAAGAGAAGAAAAAGACTCACAAAAACAAACCCAAAACAATTAAGAAAATGGTAATAGGAATATACATATCGATAATAACCTTGAACGTAAATGGATTAAATGACCCAACCCAAAGACACAGACTGGCTGAATGGATACAAAAACAAGACCCATATATATGCTGTCTACAAGAGACTCACTTCAGACCTAAGGACACATACAGACTGAAATGAAGGGATGGAAAAAGGTATTCCATGCAAATGGAAATCAAAAGAAAGCTGGAGTAGCAATACTCATATCAGAAAAAATAGACTTTAAAATAAAGATTTTTACAAGAGATAAGGAAGGACACTACATAATGATCAAGGGATCAATCCAAGAAGATATAACAATTATAAATGTTTATGCACCCAACATAGGAGCACCTCAATACATAAGGCAAAGGCTAACAACCATGAAAGGGGAAATCGACAGTAATACAATAATAGTGGGAGACTTTAACAGCCCACTTACATCCAGACGGAAAATAAATAAGGAAACACAAGCTTTAAATGACACAAGAGACCAGATAGATCTAATTGATGTTCACAGAACATTCCACCCAAAAGTGGCAGAATACACTTTCTTCTCAAGTGCACATGCAACATTCTCCAGGATAGATCACATCTTGGGTCACAAATAAAGCCTCGGAAAATTTAAGAAAATTGAAATTATATCAAGTATCTTTTCTGACCACAATGCTATGAGATTGGAAATCAATTACAGGAAAAAAACTGTAAAAAACACAAATACATGGAGGCTAAACAGTGCGCTACTAAATAACCAAGAGATCACTGAAGAAATCAAAGAAGAAATAAACAGATCTCACCTCAAGAAACAAGAAAAATCTCAAGTAAACAATCTAACCCTACACTTAAAACAACTAGGGAGGGCCTCCCTGGTGGCGCAGTGGTTGAGAGTCCGCCTGCCGATGCAGGGGATACGGGTTCGTGCCCCGGTCTGGGAGGATCCCATATGCCGCGGAGCGGCTGGGCCCGTGAGCCATGGCCGCTGGGCCTGCGCATCCGGAGCCTGTGCTCCGCAACGGGAGAGGCCACAACAGTGAGAGGCCCGCATACCGCAAAAAAGAAAAAAAAAAAAAAAAAAACAATAACTAGGGAAAGAAGAACAAAGAAAACCCAAAGTCAGTAGAAGGAAAGAAACCATAAAGATCAGAGCAGAAATAAATGAAATAGAAACGAAGAAAACAATAGCAAAGATCAATAAAACTAAAAGCTGGTTCTTTGAGAAGATAAACAAAACTGATAAACCCTTAGACTCATCAAGAAAAAAAGGGAGAGGACACAAATCAATAACATTAGAAATGAAAAAGGAGAAATCACAACTGACACTGCAGAAATACAAAGGATTATAAGAGACTACTACAAACAACTATATGCCAATAAAATGGACAACCATGAAGAAGTGGACAAATTCTTGGAAAGGTACAATTTTCCGAGACTGAACCAGGAAGAATTAGAAAATATAAACAGACCTATCACAAGTAATGAAATTGAAACCGCAATTAAAAATCTTCCAACAGGGCTTCCCTGGTGGCGCAGTGGTTGAGAGTCCGCCTGCCGGTGCAGGGGACACGGGTTCGTGCCCCGGTCCGGGAAGATCCCACGTGCCATGGAGTGGCTGGGCCCGTGAGCCATGGCTGCTGAGCCTGCGCGCCTGGAGCCTGTGCTCTGCAACGGGAGAGGCTGCGACAGTGAGAGGCCCGCATACTGCAAAAAAAAAAAAAAAAAAAAAAAAATCTTCCAACAAACAAACGTCCAGGACCAGATGGCTTCACAGGTGAATTCTATCAAACATTTAGAGAAGAGCTAACACCAATCCTTCTCAAACTCTTCCAAAAAATTGCAGAGGGAGAAACAGTCCCAAATTCATTCTATGAAGCCACCGTCACCCTGATACCAAAACCAGAAAAAGCTATCACAAAAAAAGAAAATTATAGACCAATATCACTGATGAACACAGATGCAAAAATCCTGAACAAAATACTAGCAAACAGATTCCAACAGTACATTAAAAGGATCATACACCATGATCAAGCGGGATTTATCCCAGGGATGCAAGGATTCTTCAGTATACTCAAATCAATCAGTGTGATACACCACATTAACAAATTAAGGAATAAAAACCATATGATCATCTCAATAGACACAGAAAAAGCTTTTGACAAAACTCAACACCCATTTATGATAAAAACTGTCCAGAAAATGGGCATAGAGGGAAACTACCTCAACATAATAAAGGCCATATATGACAAACCCACAGCAAGCATCATACTCAATGGTGAAAACCTGAAAGCACTTCCACTAGGATCAGGAACAAGACAAGGATGTCCACTCTCACCACTCTTATTCAACATAGTTTTGGAAGTCCTAGCCACAGCAATCAGAGAAGAAAAAGAAATAAAAGGAATACAAATTGGAAAAGAAGTCAAACTGTCACTGTTTGCAGATGACATGATACTATACACAGAAAATCCTAAAGATGCCACCAGAAAACTACTGGAACTAATCAATGAATTTGGTAAAGTTGAAGGATACAAAATTAATGCACAGAAATCTCTGGCATTCCTGTACACCAACAATGAAAAATCAGAAAGAGAAATTAAAGAAACACTCCCATTCACCATTGCAACACAAAGAATAAAATACCTAGGAATAAACCTGCCTAAGGAGGCGAAAGACTTGTACTCAGAAAACTATAAAACACTGATGGAAGAAATCAAAGATGACAGAAACAGATGGAGAAATATACCATGTTCTTGGATTGGAAGAATCAATATTGTGAAAATGACTATACTGCCCAAAGCAATCTACAGATTCAGTGCAATCCCTCTCAAACTACCAATGGCATTCTTCACAGAATTAGAACAAAAAAATCTTACAGTTCGTATTGAAACACAAAAGACCCTGAATAGCCAAAGCAATCTTGAGAAAGAAAAACGGAGCTGGAGGAATCAGGCTCCCTGACTTCAATCTATACTACAAAGCTACAGTAATCAAGACAGTATGGTACTGGCACAAAAACAGAAATATAGGTCAATGCTACAGGATAGAATGCCCAGAGATAAACCCACGCACATATGAGCACCTAATTTACGACAAAGGAGTCAAGAACCTACAGTGGAGAAAACACAGCCTCTTCAATAAGTGGTGCTGGGAAATTGGACAGCTGCATGTAAAAGAATGAAATTAGAACACTCCCTAACAGCATACATAAAAATAAACTCCAAATGGATTATAGACTTAAATGTAAGACCAGACACTATAAAACTTTTAGAGGAAAACATAGGAAAAACACTCTTTGACATAAACCACAGCAAGATCATTTTTGACCCACCTCCTAGAGTAACAGAAATAAAAACAAAAATAAACATATGGTACTTAATTAAACTTAAAAGCTTTTGCACAGCAAAGGAAACCATTAACAAGACAAAAGACAACCCTCAGAATGTGAAAAAATATTTGCAAATGAAACAACAAAGGATTAATCTCCAAAATATACAAACAGCTCATGGAGCTCAAAATCAAATAAACAGACAATGTAGTTTAAAAATGGGCGGAAGACCTAAATAGACATTTCACCAAGGAGGACATACAGATGGCCAAGAGGCACATGAAAAGATGCTCAGCATCACTAATTATTAGAGATGGAAATCAAAACTGCAATGAGGTATCACCTCATGCCGGTCAGAATGGCCATGATCAAAAAAGCTAGAAACAATAAATGCTGGAAAGGGTGCAGTGAAAAGGGAACCCTCCAACAGTGTACTTTTGGTGGGAATGTAAATTGATACAACCACTATGGAAAACAGTATGGAGGTTCCTTAAAAAACTAAAAATAGAACTACCATATGACCCAGCAATCCCACTACTGGGCATATGCCCTGAGAAAACCATAATTCAAAAAGAGTCATGTACCAAAATGTTCACTGCAGCACTATTTACAACAGCCAGGACATGGAAGCAACCTAAGTGTCCATCGACAGATGAATGGGTAAAGAAGATGTGTCACATATGTACAATGGAATATTACTCAGCCATAAAAAGAAACGAAATTGAGTCATTTGTACTGAGGTGGATGGACCTAGGGTCTGTCATACAGAGTGCAGAGTGAAGTAAGTCGGAAAGAGGAAAACAAATACCGTATGCTAACGCATATATATGGAATCTAAAAAAAAAAAAAAAAGGTACTGATGAACCTGCTTGTAGGGCAGGAATAAAGAGGTAGACATAGAGAATGGACTTGATGACATGGGGTGGGAGGGTGAAGCTGGGGCGAAGTGAGAGTAGCATCGACATATATACACTCCCGGATGTAAAATAGTTGGCTGGTGGGAAGCAGCCACATAGCACAGGGAGATCAGCTTGGTGCTTTGCGATGACCTAGGTGGGGGGATAGGGAGGGTGGGAGGGAGGCTCAAGAGGGAGGGGATATGGGGACATGTGTATGCATATGGCTGATTTGCTTTGTTGTGCAAGAGAAACTAACACGGTATGTTGAAGCAATTACATTCCAATAAAGATGTATTTAAAAAAAGAAAAAGTATCAATAGAAACCAAAAAAAAAAAATATATCACCTTCTCAGTAAGACCTCCTCTGGCCATGCTATTTCAACCTGCATCCCTGTGCACGTAGACCCACACCCATCCCACGCCCTCACAGTCCCCACTTCCTACTGTGCTTCATATTCCTCCATAGCATTTATCTCTAACGCCTTGTATATTTTCTTTATTTAACCTTTTTTTGCTCTCCTTCTCTCTTCCCTATAAAGGTAACCTTCATGAGGGCAGGCAATTTTGTGTGTTTCGTTCACTGCCATGTTCCTGGGTGAAAAGGACCTGGCACATCATCCATGCTCGATATATGCTGTTGAGCAAGTGGATTCCTGCAGAGTCCCCTCTCTGGCAGTTGTCCTTGAGTTAGCTGATAAACTCTCTCACCTCAGGACATGGAAGGAAGCCCGATGTACCTAATGGAAACTCTGGGAGACCCAAGGAAGTGACTCGAGACAGACTTTCAGTTCCCCATGAAAAGCACGGGTGATCTTACTTCTGTAAGTTCCCAAACTTCATCTGATTGGTCAGCAGAATCACCCCGGAGCTTTAAAAACAATAATAACAACAGCAACAGCCCCTCCAGACCTCACCCCAGGGATTTTGATACAACATGTCTACAATGGGGTGGAGCCTCCCTCTTTACAATGCTTCCTACTCCTCCTGATGTGCACCCACCTTTGGAAAATTGTCACTTTTAATAATAGAGGCAGTTGCCTAAGCTGCTAATACTCTGGCTTGGTTTGGGATGAAGTCAAAATGAGATACTTGTGGGATGAGCACCTCTCCGGGGATTCCAGCAAAAATGAGGACATTTCCTGCCCCACTCCCGCCCCACCCCCGGCCCTGGGGAGATGAGGACAGACGTCTGACCCCGGGAAACGGAGGGTTTCTCAAGCTCTCCCTGCCCACGGAGCCCACAGGAATGTGCCCAGGCCCCTGGGATGGAGCTCCTGTGCCAGCACGAGGGGCCCAACACCTCCGGTGTCTTCATGAAGAGTTCTCTGCAGGTCTTGCCGTGGGGGGTGGGAAGGTGGGTGAGTGGGTGGTCAGAGCAGCAGAGCCGTCCTGCTTGGCAGTTCCCTCTCCCGATGGTGACTGATGTGACCTCATTCTGCCACACGGCAGTGAGGATCAGGGTACAGTCTTGTTCCCCGGCCGCAGACAGTGGCCTCTCACTAGCTCTGGCCTGTGTCGTGTCTCAGAGGTGGGGGTCTGTGACATTCATCCTGCTTCAACTTCCTGCTCACAGGCACAGCTTTGATCATATCTTTTCATCTTCTGGTCAAAGGCTCCCCAGGGGTGGCAGGGGTGGGGATGGGGAGAGGAAGTGGGAGGGGGCAGACTCTGTTCCCCCCAGTGTGGGGAATCTGAGGAAAGGATATGAGACATGTCGAGGCAGGAAGCAACTTGGCCTTGGGAGTGAGAACACTCGTGGCAGCCAGGCAGCAGATCTCTTGGAAGGAATGTGGAATCATCATCATCCCTCCAGGAGGCGGAATTTCAAGACTGGCCCTGCTGGGTTTCAGGGGTACTTTGGGTGGGAGGATGCCCTGTGGTCTTAGCCAGGCACTTTCCTGGGCACCAGGGCTGAGCAAGACAGATACGGCTTCATCTCTTGGCTCAAACACTATCTAGTGGGAGACATTAAACAAATGATGAATTATTTCAACTGTATTGCTCTGAAGGATAAGGGCAGGTTACTATTAATCTCTTGTAGTGGCTAATGTCTTCTGGGTAACTGGCAAAAGTTAGGGCCATGTCTCACGGTGGAGGCTGAATTTCTCCAACCAAGCTGTCCCCAGGTACTCTTACATTCTTTCATTCAACAAACGTTTATTGAGTGTATATGGTGAACCAGGCACTGTCCTGGTGTTGCCCAATGAGACAGACAAGTGCAGTGTACTCACAGAGCTTACCTCCAGTAGGGAGAGATCGTAAACAAGTAAATACATAGATAAGAAAACGTCAGGTGGAGCTAAGTACAATATTGAATCTAAAACAAAATGACTTTTAAGCCGGAACCTAAATGACAAGAACCGGCCAGACATAGGGATACCTGGGAAAAGAGCGTTCCCAGTGAGGCCACAGCTAGTGCAAAGGCCCTGAGGTGGGAAAAACTTCAAATAAAGAAACTAGGTGGAACTGGGGCATAGAGAGGCAGGAGAAGTAGAGAAGGACCAGATCACGATAAAGATGGGGTTTCATTCCAAATGTGAAGAGAAGCCATTAGAGTGCTTTAAACAGAGGGCTTGACTTCCATTAGCGACAGAATCCAATTTACACTGACTTACCCAGGCAAGTCTAACTGGTAAGACCCTCCATGGAATCATTCTGAGATCAGGGTTCAGGATCCTGACCATCTCCCTCAAACAGTCCTCTCTTCTCAAGGTACAGTACCTGAGTTACTCAGGCCAACTCGTACTTCTTCTCCAGATGAGGATATTCAGGGATGAACAGGGGACTACCAGCAGGAAGCGGAAGCACCATTTGTTAGAGGACCTGCTATGCACCAGGCACAGTACTAGCAGCTTTATTTCTTAATACATTTAATCCTTGAAGCAACCATCTTCTGAGATGTGTGCTTCAGTTCTCAGTTCATAGATGGGGAAACCAAGACTCAGTGAGATGTAGTAACTAGTCCAAGCTGCACAGCCAGTGAGTGAATTTGAACCCACCCTGGTCCTCTTTAAAGACCCTTCCCACCACAGTATGCCTCTTCTAGATCCATTTTTAAGACTCCCATTTTAGTGACTTGAAATTTCTTGGTTTGAAAATATAGTCTATCTTATTTTTCCTCCAGGCTTATCCCGAGCTAAGTCCTCAGCTCATTACTCTACATCGCCCCCTAAAGTATATAATTTTGTGTGCTTCTGAGTAGGTTAAACAAGATGCAAGGAGAGAGCATCCAGCAGAAACCACACAACAGTGGGTGAGAAGCTTCTGAAACATGCTCCAGCCATTTTGGGAAAGAATCCTCCACCCTTCTTCTGGCCCCTGCTCCTCTCTGGAGGGAAGGCCGGGCGGGAATGCATTTCCAGGATGGCTCTGTTAGTGCAAATCAATGAATGATCCTTTAGAGGGGTTTCGCAGAGGAAATCATTCCCACTCCCATTTCCAGTCTGCCTGGGGCTGTGGGAAGGCAAGGAATTCCAGACTCAAGTCAAAAGCGTGAAAACCAAACCAACAGTGCCTTTCACACGAGAACCCTATCTCGCATGGTAGGGCCGAAGCCGCCTTCCCCAGAGGTGGAAACACGGCATCAGGCTTATCAGTGTGGAGACCTAATCCCCAGGGTGGAAGTGTCCATTGGGCTTCCTGGCTGGGGCTGGACTGTCTGATAAAAACCATCTGAGCCTGAAAAACCAAATGTTTGTCTTTGCTCCATTTATCCTGGAGCCCTGGGATTTCTTCTGGAGTGGCTAGTGCCCCAGGCTCTTCCTCTGTTTATTTTCTTTGGTTGTTTTCCCATAGCTGGTGGATGCAGGAAGCAGTTAGCCCATGCCTGGTTGGCTGGAAAAACGTAGAACACAGCCAATTAGAGCCAGCCTGTGGAATGTTGGGCTTTGAGAAGTGCAAAAAGAAAGAAAAAGAAAAAAAGAAAAAACAGTTTCCTCATTGGCCCATCTCTGGTGCTTAATGTTCCACCTTTGGGTTTTCATTCCTTTCAGTTAAATATTGACCCCTGCTCATTTAAAATGCAAATACCATTTTCAAGCGGGGAATACATTTAATCATTAAACTGAATGATTTTGCCTGCTTGCTGAAAAGTCAAAAGTCTCCCAGATAAGGACCAAGATAAACCTTCTATTTCAACCAGCCAGAACCAACTCCCCAAAAGGTCTTATACCCACCACTGGACCTTTTACAGCCTTCTCTCAACCTCAAAAGCCCTTCTTTTTGCAGGCACTTAACCCAATCCTGCCCATTATTCAAAGCCCAGCTCAAGTGCTAACCCCTTCCTTGTGGCCTACTATGAATTACACATCATTCTTCCCACTTGTCTGTCTTATCTGGATTAGGGATCTGAATGTATGCCAAGTCCTGCTCTGCTGCTAATAGCTAAGTGGTCTTGGACAAGTCACAATCCACGTGAGCCCTGGTTTCCATACCTATAAATGGGAACCGAGATTCCACTTTCAGGAGTGTTCCGGTGGTTAACTGAGATAATCCATGAGAAACAAGCAAAGTGTATATTGTGTCTCCCCATTAGAAAGCACAGTGCACAATGGTGGGGAACTTTGTCTATTGTTTTCTCCGTTCCTGCAGCCCTAGAACAATGTCTGGCCCATGGCAGGTACTCAATAAATATTTTAAAACCAATGAATAAATAACAGCCAACATTTATTGACTGCTTACTAGGTTCAAGAACTCTTCTAAACTTTTTATATGTTTTATTTCATGTAATATAAAGAACTAATAGAATAAAAACTGCAAGATATTTTTAGATTGCAAGTGCTGCAAGGACAAACAGTATGCTTATATTCATACTGGGCACTCAGTATCAGCTGGAAGATTGATTGAACGAAAGAATGCTTGAATCAGAATTAATTGCCAGACTGCCTTCCATTATAATATGATGGACAAAGCAGCTGGAAGCATCAGATCCCTAGACGATGGGTTTTGTCTGGGGGAGGGGAGTGAGGATAAGAGTTTCCTGTTTCACAAATCTATCCATGGCTGACCCTTTAGGCTTTGGCCTTGACTTCCCATAGACCCCAGTCCATGCCTGGATATGTGCTTTGGTGCTGGTGTCAGGATGCGGCATAGCAAACGTCAGGTCTCCTGGGGGAAACTAGTTCTAAAAAAAGTCTGGGAATGGGATGGGATAGAGAGACTGGGTCCCAAACTCCAAAGGCTGGTCCAGGAAACTGGATCTTGCTCTCTCTCTGGAATCAAGAATGAAAATGCCAACTGCCAGGCCACACAAGCAACTCTTTTGTATTCCATAGAGAGAAACATGATGAAAATGTATGGAATTTTCTCCCCACAGAATGTAAGGGGAAGGGGTGTGTCATTGGTCAGAGAAGGTCAGAATTCATTATGGGCTGACGGATTTTTGTGTCTGTTGGGAAATGCCCAAGGGATGTGTTTGGGTGGGGATGGGTTGTTCCTTTAGCTGTGTAATTAGATTTCTGGATGGAGAGCATAGGTTCAGGAATCCAAAGCAAAAGAAAGAGCAAGACTGACTCAACCGGGAGAGTTTTGATTGTGCCGAAAGAGGGTTTGGCAGCCCTACTGTAGAACAGACTGTCCCAGCTGCTTTCCAGCCTGGGCGGGGCATTGCTGCTCCACGGTCCCCACTGAGCTTTCTTTACGAAAGGATGGTGGGGCTTCTATGTCTCCCAGACCTGTCTGAACTAGTGGCTTCTCTCTTGGTTTGTTCCTGAGGATTCTGGAGAGACTGGAATGCAGAGCAAGGGTCTAGGACTTTTCCAAGAAATTTGGTTCTCTTCCCCACCCTCCTGTCACATCATTGGCAGATTCAAGGCTTCAGGTTCATGGTCACTGAGCACAGTTCTGTGGCCAGCAAGTATCACTTGGGACACCAGGTGATAAAAAGAAATGTGTTCTGATAAAGGGTTGAATAAATGAATGAAACCTGGGACAGAAGTGGGTCTCACATACTTGACCCCTGGTCATCTCAGTCATCTCATGGTTAGGAACAGAGATCCCTGAAACGGGCCACTTCCAGGCAAACTCCAGAGGCTAGAACTTTCTATTAGAATAAGCAGGGCTCACCCTGTACCAGTCTTGAAAGAAAGACCTTCCTTTTCTAGACCCTGAGCTCCAACTTTCCCCAAATACGGACAGTGGGATAATTCACTGAGTTACTAACTAGTTTCATGTTCCCTATATATGCCTTTGCCCAATCCCCGCCCTATTTCTAGCAGAGAACCAGACCCTTTATGAGAGGATTTTTCAGGGCAGAAAATAGTACGTTTTGAAGTCAATGGCTTTAAACCACTGAAGAGATTTCCCTAGATGTCCAGAGGAGGGGAGAGAAAATAGGGGAGATAGCTTCAGAATAGAAAGAAGAGGTTCAGCTGCCCCCCTTCCACACTAGAAAGAAGCTAGAGAGCTGTGAAGCCCACCCCCTCCTCCCTCCCAGACAGCACCCTAAGGGCAAAGCCTCAGAAGAAAATAGGGCCAGGATCATAGGTGGGTTGGGCCCAGCACGGGGCCTTCCAGACTCAGCCAGGAGTCCCATGCCCCAGGTGGGCCTGGAGCAGGTTGCCATCCACCTCACTGGACCACGAAGGCCCCAATAGGGAAGATGTCTGCGGCGACCCTGATGAACTGATGTTCACGTTCAGAGCCCACGAGAGCCTCTCAGGTTCTGCTAGTCAGTAATGAATGAGACTAACTTTCCATCTTCCCTGCAGGATGGTGATTTGGGGTTGAATTTTCATGTGATTTAAATAAATTGTGATATTTCTGGCACACTTCTGTTGTGGCCTGAAATTCACACTTGTTACATAAGGAAACAGCTCCTTGATTTTGTTTTTGTTGGTTTTTCTTTGCCTCTACCTCGGCTGTCATGATTCTAAGGACCCCACAGATTCACTGTCGGTTGAATCAGGGAACTGAGCAATTGGCTGGGCGGGGGTGGGGAGGTAGAGCTCTAGGCTCTAGAAAACCATCTGGAGTGAGCCCTGGGGGTCTGCTTCACCCAGTCCCCCTTCTGCCTGTGCTGTGGACTGAAATTCTCAGCACCCTGAACAGGACAGATGTGGGGTCCCTGCTGGTTCGGAATTGCTGTGCCTCTGGGAGCAGCCAGGCTGGGTGCTCCCATCTCCAGGATGACCCATCAGGTGGGAACATGGTTGAATAGATGAGGGTCTCACTCCATCTCCACTACCACAGCCCCAGTAAATCCACAGCTATCGGTTTTTCAATTCTTTTCTTGTAACCAACACGTCATTTCAGCATCAGGAACCAACTGGAAGAGGAGCGACCTGGGGCTCTTTTTCCTGGTTCTCTGAATGTGGGATCTGACAACATCAGGAGCAGCCATGTCGGAGAGAAATTAGAGGCCCTGCAGTCAGCCTTCTCTCTGGGAGGAACACAGAGGGACTGGCCGTGCTTCAAGGGCCCTCAATTGAGTCATTTTCAGGCTCCAGAAAGCCGGGTCTGCCCTTGAGAGTCACACTTAGCAAACAGGCCCTAGAGACGTCCTGTTCATGCAGCGGCCGTTCAGGCTGCTGCCCCTGTCCATTTCATCCCTCTAAAGGGCTCCCCAGCTGCCAGGGCCTCCCCATGGGATGGGGCCTCAGGCAGTTGCCCGGATTTGCCTGGATTCTTGAAAGAGCTTTGCTGAAATCTTGTACAGAACTTCTCCCGCATTACTTTTTCCTTTCAAAGCAACTTGTGAAGTAGAGAGGAAAGTAAAAGTTAATTAAGCCACTTAATCCAGAACCGAAAAGAGGTTTCAAATTTCACGTGCAGGAAATTATGCAGGGGTAGAGAGGAAAGGACTACACAGTATAATCTGCTTCCCTGAAACTATGCCTCCCCTCTTGGTTATCCCACAGCAGGTTAGCACCTATGCCCTTCTCCTTGAATATTTATGTGTTTATCTATGTGTCTATTTAGGTAAATTCACTTATTAACAGTTGTTGTATGTCACTGTGTGTCAGGTGCTAGGCTGGGCACTTTACATGGGTAATCTCACTTAATTCTCCCCAAACCCTATGAGATGGGTACTATTATGATGCCCATTTTAGAGATGGGAAAAACTGATGCTCGGAATATATTTTGTCATGAGCTGTGTTGGAGCAGAACTAGAATCTTGAGTTTAACCCTGAAGGTTCTCTATTTCTCTCTCTCTTCAGAGACATATATGTACATGAAAAATTTTCATATGCAGACATCTTACCAGGTGATAATACTTGGTACCAGGTGGTACCTGATACTTGGGGGCTGGGACTGTATTGGTTATTTCTTTAAAAATCTCAGAATGCTATAGATAACATTCTATAGATTTTTGAAAAACAACCAAGGCCCAAGGAGTTGAGTGATTTGCATGGGGTCACACAGTAAGTAATGAAAAAGTACTAGGTCTAGAATATCTGCCCTGAGAATCCAACTTTCAAAGGGATATGGGTTTGGGAGCTAGCATTAGCTCTGGCTATCAGATGAATGAATTAATGAAAGAACAAAAATGAATGTACATCTGAAGGGTGAGTAACTCATGAATTAGCTAGTTTAACACCATCTCTGTCAGATCTGGTACAAAAGATGTCCAATGAGCTTCTAAATGGTATAAGTTTAACTTCCTAGTTCCCTCTATCCCAAGTCAATTGCCAGAAGGATCCTACTGACCTTTTGCTATTAACTTCTCCCCTCTTGACCCCTTTTCTCTTGTTAAGGGAATTCTAGGGTGGTATTTACCACCTCTTCAAAAGAATCAAAGGAAAACAAAACACACAATAATTTCAAAAGGGCAAAGTCTTTTAAAAAAATTCCTCCCTCCCCCATCTTTCCCCACCAGCACACACCCTCCAAGCACTACGTGGAGAAGGTATTCTATGACTCAGATTGTTTTTTTTTCCCAGGGGCTTTCCAGGAGCAAGCCTGAGGAGGAGTGAGTATAAAAATACAGGACGAGATAAAGCTGGGGGGAGGTGAGAATTTTCTTTTTTTAATTTAATTTAATATATATATATATATTTTTTGCGGTACGCGGGCCTCTCACTGTTGCGGCCTCTCCCATTGCGGAGCACAGGCTCCGGACGCGCAGGCTCAGCGGCCATGGCTCACGGGCCCAGCCGCTCCGCGGCATGTGGGATCTTCCCGGACTGGGGCACGAACCTGCGTCCCCTGCATCGGCAGGCGGACTCTCAACCACTGCGCCACCAGGGAAGCCCTAATTTAATTTTTTAAACTAATTTTTACTGGAGAAGAGCTACTTTGAGAATTTTCTTCCATCATGACGTGAATGGGTTGCCCATTGCCCTCCTGTGTGAGGAGGGAAGTCTACAGGTCAAAGTCGAGTGCCCCCTCCCCATCCATCCCCACGCCAGCTGTGCACAGGCCTTAACCTTGCTACTCACATCTGCCTCATTCCAGAGCCCCGGGATGCAGAAGGACTCCAGAAGGTCACTGCCACACAGCAGCAAGATCCGCAGCTCTGAGGAGGGGGAACAAAGTTTGAAAAGGGAGTGAGTGGAGGCCTGGGAAACATTCAAGTCTCAGCCTTCTTCCCCCGCTGAACACAGAAGTGTCCCATCCTTGGGGCTCCAGAGCCCAGTTCTTCCAGGCACCTCTGCTCACACCTCCCCCAGGCTCATTTACAGACCACCCTCATTCCCTGCAGGAGGAATGCAGCAGAGCGGGAGACTAACTGTCCTGGTTTGCTGGTACTGAGGGGTTTCCAGGATGGGTTTCCATGCTAAGCCAGGATGGCTGGTCACCCAAACAGAGACTGAGCCAGCTACACGCCTAGTGTGAGGTTTAAGGGTCTCTCCTTTGCTCCGTATCACACCGAAGTGCCCGTGGAGTTTGGTTCCTCCGCTGCTGTGCGTTATCTGGGGTTTGTCTCGTCACAAGCACCCCATGGGATGGGGGGCAGGGGACACCGAGTACACCCTCAATTCATCAGCTAGCTCAGCTCATCAGATGTCCTCTCTTTACATGGCCAGTGTCCTCAGCAAAGGGCTTGAGAAGTGAGGCTGCCCCCCACTTTCCTGACTCCCACCCGTACTTCTTGCTTGTCACTTGTTTTTCTTCCCTCATTAAGCTCACTCTGAATTACCCCAGTGAGGCCACTGTCATTTAAAACAGGCAGCAAACTGACCGGGGCCTGAACATTGAGCAACAGGGGGAAAAAGAATCCTGGGATTCTCAGAACCACGTGGGGAGAGACTTCCACCTGGGCTGGGATTCAGGTGGTGCATCTGGTTCCCCGGCATCCCAGGCCCTTCCATCAAGAGGCTGTGGCTGTGGGTATCTTGCCTGAAACAGTGAGACAGCCCCGCTCTGAGCCTTCCAGAGAACGCTGCCACCCTGGACCCTGAGGCCGAGAGATGGGCGGCAGCTCTGCCCGCCTCAGACCCTGTAGCTAGCTCAGGGACCTGACGAGGACTTTCAGGTGGTGAGCTCGCCCTGGCTGCAGGCTGAGTGGAAGGCTGCTGGGCTGGCGACAGACAGTGAGAGCATCTCACGGTCCCAGGTCAGTGCAGCTCATACTCAGGGAGCCCCATGGAGCCTTGGGGTCTTAACTCTTAAATATTCCTGCAGCCTTCCCTCTCCCCTCTCCTCCACGTCACACTGTAGTCTCATGGTCTGTTTATGTCCAGGGACCTTAATTGATCTTTATATCTCCAGGGCCTGGCAGAGAGACCTGTGCACAGTAGGTGCTCAGGATGTGTTGAATGAGTGAACAACAGACAGGCTGACCGCAGGGGCCATGCGGGCAGGCTGTCTAAGAGCCTTCTGGGTGCTCTGGGATGGCAGTCCGGGATGGCGATTGTGGCCTTGTCTCTTGCAGCATGGAGGCCCTGGTCAATGGTGCCTCCCTCTGTGTTAGGCCACCAGCCTTCGGATGGCTGAGAGGAGCCAGACTGAGCTCGTTCTGGGATCCTGTTGTTCCCTGTCTCCAGCTTGGAGCCACCCAGAATTCCAGGTCAGTTCTCTGTTGAAAGGCTGAAGCTCTGTAACTGTGGGCCTAAGAGTTCAGTTAGCTGGCGGTCTCCAGACGACATGCTGGTCCTCAGCTTCTTCTACATCAGTGATCCTCAACTGGGGGCGATTTTGTCTGCAGAATTTGGCAATGTCTGGAGACTTTTTTGGTTGTCAAGACTGGAGAGAGGGGTGTGCCGCTGGCACCTAGTGCTTAGAGGGCAGGAATGCCACTCAATAGTCTACACATCACACAGCAGCCCCCATGACACAGGATTATCTGGTCCCCAGTGTCAACAGTGCCGTGGTTGAGAAACCCTGCTCTACAGCCATGGAAATGAATCTCTTTTCTATTCCCAAGCCAGAGACTCACTTTCTCACTTCAAAATAATGTAGGATTATTTTTAAAGCCAAAGCAGATCAAGTTAAAGCGCGGGGTTTGCACCTTTGCTTGCAGCGCTGGAACAGATGGATTTGTCACAGGCCAGAGGCCCTGGCAGGGCTTGGGATCCCACGTGTGGCCGCTGGAGGGCAGCAGTGATTTCTCAGGTTTATCATCTGAGACTAAGGTACGTGTTTTCAGCCCATAAGCCTTGGGTCTGGGGCAGGCCCCCGGAAGCAGTCAGCTGGTTAAGAAAGTGGAAATGGAGCCATAGGTGCTAACTGAGCTAGGAGAAATGGCTTTTTCCTTCTCGTGAAGCGTGCAAGGGGATTTCAAAAAGGGGACGTGTGAGCCAGAGGGCCTCACAGCACAGTGGTCTAGAGGCCAGGCAAGCTCCCTTCCTGGGACCTCCTCTGGGCCCAACTTTCTTCCCCAGTTCAGGATCCAGGGAGCCAGAATCAGCACTCTCCTGCCACACTCTCCTCCCGGGAATCCGGGTTATGCAAAGCCCCAGGCCCTGCAGCCCCTTCCACTCCCCACTGCACACTGAGGCAGCTGCCACCGGTACCACACGAGGCCACAAATCCATCCAGACAGCTGTGGCTACTCAGCTTTCCTTTCTCTGAAAGAGGAGTAAGATGGGGCTAAGACTAGCCCTGCGCCTCACAAGGCTGCAGTGAGATGGTAAAGGTGGAGCGCTAGGAGCTAGGAGCGTGGCCGTGTAAACAAACACCCATCGCATTGCCTCTCGGTAGGAGGGGGAACTCCCCAGGGCAGGACAGCCTGATACACAGGCCCTGGGTGCTGGGAAGGTAAAGAGGTCCCAACTGAAGCTGGGCCACAATGCATTCCTCCTGGAACAAGGTGTCGGAGGAAAACACACATTGGAATAGAGCTGAAAGTCTGAAGACTGCTCTGAGCTCGGCTGGTCTGGTGGAGAAGACTTCCTCCCTGGGAAGGTAGCTCCTGGCCAGGTGTGGAACCGCAGGGAAGGGGGAGTGCAGGGCTTTTGGATGTTTGGGGCTGTGGAACCTGGGGTTGCATGCTTCTTCCTGCTGGTTTTGGGAAGCATCCAGAAAGGCAGGCGCCCTTTCCTGTGGTCCTCACATAGCCATGTGCTGGTAAATAAAGCCTATGAAAACTTGATGAAAGAATTGGGAAGTGAGGAGTTTTGAGTACTTAATACTTTTGAATACAATGTATTTAACTGTTACTTAATATAATTTAATTTTTAGTATAAACTGCATTTAACAGCTGGTTGGTAAGACCCCTGAAAATTTTACAAATGGCTCTAGCGAATAAATATGAGCCAGCTCAAGTGCACCACTGCCTGGCATCAGGGGACAGGCCCCAGAGAAGTTCCTTGAAATGGCATCACATCTGCTGGGCCTCCTGGGAGAACCCAGTGCCCAGGTGCAGCCCCAAACCTCCAGCTCTGGGAGGGGGTGCCTGGAGCATCTCTGTAACTCGAGTTGAAGATTAAGCATGTCAGCTGGACACCAGGCTGCCCCTCATCCTAGAATTTCAAGCATTCCAACTGTCACTGACCCTCCTTGTCACCTGGTAGCTGCATCAGCTCCAGCTCCACTCTTGCTGTCTGCCCTTTACCCGGCTTCAGATACTTGTGTCTAACTTATTCTGGAACCTTGGAAAGATCTGTTTCCTGGTTTCTTTCCTCGGGTTGCCCAGAACTCAGCTCACTTCTATGGGGGGTTAGCTCCTTCCCATCCTGAGAGCTCCATGTAACCACCCTCCACCTGCTCTGGCCCGGGGCCTTCACTGCCCTCACACACAGTCGGGGCCTTAGTCTCTACTCAAGGCTGCGGGGGAGGTCACAGGTGTGGCTTTCTTCCCCGTCTCTCCTCATCCTCCAAATGCCGGAATCCTCTGCTGAGGAAGGTAGGGGAGCTCTTCTGCCGCAGGCACAGTGCTGTGGGCAAGAGAAGAGTCTCTCTGGCTGGCAATGAACTCAGCTTCCATGATTTTTGAATGAGGGAGAAGAGGCTCTGAAGGGAAAATTGCCAACTGATCCCATCCTACCTCCAGGGAAGCTGCCTGAATCTAGCATGGAGAGGTTAAAGGAGAGATAACTAAGCATATGATCTTAGCTTGGGAACAATCAATTATCCCTCTAAGAGCAGACCCTGCTGCAAACACCACCCAGGGTTTGCAAGGCTCTCCCCTCCCCCGCTTTGCCTGTGGTGGAGGCAGGTGGCTCCAAATGTTCCCACTTGCCCAGCCCCACTCACCAATCTCCTCGTACCGCATCACTGTGCCCAGATTGGCATTCTCATCTAGGGAGGAAAGAGGAAATGCAGAAGCATCAGGGAACCAACTTCCGGATACCTGATGTGCGTTCTGTACAAGAGCCTCCGCAGAGGGAGAACCCGGGATGGGGTGACTGGGTGGGAGTAGGGACATCTGAGCAACATAAATGGAGAGCACCGTCCAACTTAAAATGGAGAGGGAGCATCTCCTCAGGCTCCAGAGGCAGGATTCACTGTTCTGGGATTTTCAGAATTGGACAGCCTGGCTGGGTTGCCAATGACGGACACACACGTGCTCATGCTGAGCGCCTTTTGTTTCCTTCTGTATTTAGGGGAGGCTGACCACAAAAGCAACTTCCTTGAACCCAGGGTGACAGCTTGTAGTGTCACACGGAGGCGGCCCTCTCCCGTTCAGCGTTCTGGTTCAAAGAACAAGCAAAACTGAGTACGCTGAGATTTTTCACATGGCAGAATGGAGAGCCCGGGAAAGATGTGAAAGACAGAGGCTTTACCACGTGCTCTGAGTGTGCGCACCCACATGGGGCACACGGTGTGCAGAACACTGTGGAGATGCCATCCTGGCCCCCGCCTCCTCAACCATCCCTCTTAGTTCCTATTCAAGGTTGGAAATTGGAAATGGGAGAAACGGCAGCATTCAGCCCCAAAGCGTCAAAGGAATGGGGGCTAGAGCTTCAGCTCTTCTGCAGAGCCGAATTTGGGGTTTGTAGGAGAAAGAGCCCCAGAGACAGCTATTCTCATCTATGCTGAGTCCTTAGGGGAGCAGCCAAAAAATGGAGAAAATTAAGGAAAGGGCTTGTGTGTTCTTAGCCTCTCAGCAGGAGTACTGACACTGCCAGAGCTGGGAGGACCTGAGGGAGGATGCTGGGCCTCTGAGAACTCTCAGGCGGGTGGACACATTCTATAGAGAGAAGGACCAGAAGAGCCCAAGGAGGGGAGAGGAGTGGGGAAGGTGTCCAGGATCCCTGAGCCAGGATGATCGCGCCTCTGGGCTCCCATCACACCTTGGCCCTGCAGGCCTGGTGACATCCTCTCTTCTCTCCCAAGTTTTGCTCTATAGATGCTCATCCTACAGCAGGTGCTGGGGCTTGTCTGGTGAATGAACAAAGGGAGGAGGGAAAGAAAAGAGGCGGGATTGGTAAAGAAGGTCCTTGCTCCCTTACCCACAAAGGTAAAGCGCTCCACCGGTGGGCGGACACAGCAGATCCGGCTTAGGCTTTCTCCCACCTTTCCCAGGATCTTGGCTATGGGAGAGAGAGCAAGACAGACAGGGACAGACGGAGAGAACCACTCACAACTCACACTCGCGTCAGTCCCACATTTGGGCCACTGTAAACATTGGGGCTGCCCTGGAGGGGCAGGGGTTGGGTCATGGAGGCAGTAGGAGGGTGGAAAGAAAGAACAGAAACATGACAGCCCAAATTCCCTCTTCTCATCCCCAGTCCAAGGCACAAGCATCCTGAGCCCTAGATGGGAATCTATTTTCTGGTCGTGTTTATTACACGGTTGAAAAATTGGAAAACATGGAAGAGGAATATATATAAAAAGGAAAATAGAAAGCATCCATAATTCCACCGCTAGAGATAACCACCACTGAAGTATGCATATATTTTTTATTTTCTCCCATTTTTATTATGCGTATTAATGCAGATATGTCTACGTAACATAAATTGGATCATAGTCTACATTTAAAGGGACTGTGCCCTGTTTGCATTTTTCGGTTTTTAATATCATGTGCATTTCTTCAGCCATCCCCAACACTAAAGAGTAACACCCCAATCCACGGAGACTTGGCCTGTGGCAAAGAACTCATTTGGAGTAATTTCTGCTGGGCAAAGGCCTTCCTTCCCTTTCAGATGGTGTTTAGAATAATCAGACATCCTACTTTGGCTGAGAGGGATCTGGTTTTCAGTGATCTTTCTGAGCTCTAATCCAGAGAAGTTTTCTGAGCCCCCAGATGTAGCTATACGCAAACTATGAAATTCTGGCTCATCCTTGTGAATTACCCTATTTATGATAGACTGATAACCAAATAGATTATGGTCTCTAGGCTTGAAAAGTAATACCAGGATCTGTCTCTTGCAATTGGCTTGGAAGAAAATATTAGAAAGAACATGGACCTTGGAATCAGACAGTCCTGAATATGGATTCTGGCTCTTCCACTTTTGAGCTGTGTGACCTTAGGTAAATCACTCACCTTCTCTGAAGCTCAGTTTTCTCTTTGTAAATGGGAATATAATATCTATATCACAGAATTACCGCATTAAATGAGAACCCGTGTAAAGCACTGAGCACCGTGCAAGCATATAGTACTAGGTGCTGGGTAAATGTTGGGGGACCCCTGCTCTTTGTCAGTGAAGGGATGGCTAAGAGTGTGGGACTCTGGCTGCAGACTGTCTGGGTTTGACTCCTGGCCCTGCTACTTCCTTACTGTGTGATCTTGGCAAGATCCTCAACCCCCTTAGAAAAGGCAGAGAAAAATGCTGCCTTTTGTCTTTAATTCCCACTTAAGGCAATCATATTTATATTAAAATGCACACCATCACCCCTGTCTCTCTCTGTCTCTGTTCCTGTCTCTATCATTGTGACTATTTCTCTCTGACGCCCTACATTAAGAGTTCTCAAAGTATGGTCCCTGGACCAGAGCATCAGCATGGACTTTTTAAAACTGCAAATTCTCTTCCTTCTTCCAGACCCACTGAATCAAATTCTGGGGCAGCGCTTAGCGATGTGGATTTTAACAAGCCCTCCAGGCGATTCTGAAGTTTGAGAGCCACCGCTCTACACCAATGTTCCCCTACCTGCAGTGGGCTTGGTGGGCACATTGCTGTTCTGGTAAATGGGCTGGGAGGTCTCATTCTGGGGCTGTCCAATCACAGGCGTCATGGAGGGTGTGTTGACATTGGAGAGGATGCAGCCAGTCACCCGCTGGGGGAAGGAGGAAGGGCAGAGTCAGTGTCGTTAGCCCAAGAGACTTATGAAAGCGTTTCCCAGTTACCTCCAAATGCTCATCTGCTTGTCCATCATGGTGAGGTGTCCTGGAACTGAGAAAGAGGGCTGGAGGTGGGTTCTAGACCCAGCCACACCCTGTGACCACACTAGGCTAGCAGGAGGTGAGAAACGCGTGGGATGTGTTGTTTCACAGACCTGGGTTCAAGTTTGAGCTCTGCCCCCTTCTGGCTGTGTGACCTTGGATAGTTACCTGCTCTTGAACCTCAGCTCAAGAGCCTAACACAGAGAGGCAAAAGAGCCACGCATCTGGGCTGCGGCAGGATTACACGAGCGAGCACACACAGAGCGCCTTTAGAGCATCTGGCACCTGGCAGGAAGTCTGTACATGTTGTGACCTTCTGTGGAACATGCATGCCTGCTCTCCCTGCCTGCTTCATGGGGCTCAAATGAGGTCATGTCTGCAAAAGGGCTGTGCAAGCTTGGGAAAGGTCATGCAAACAGCAGGCGCTATCACCACCTGCTGCCTCTCCAGGCCAGAGACGCCAATGACAGGGCCAAGCTGGGGAGCAGTGCCAGGCGGAGCAGGGTGTGTTTGTGCTGCAGGAAGAGGGCGGCGTTCTGGGAACTCTTGCGCCTGCTCAGAGTGTGAATACACATTCCAGAGCCAAACGGAAATTCTATGTGTATTATCCATTGTCCTGTGTTATCTAGCCTGCTGCTTCTCTCTAGTGCTACAGAAAACACAGAGCTGATAACGCAGCATTCTTCACAGCTGACCCCGAAGCAACCCCCCTTGCCTGCGGGGAGTGGAGCTATTGGGCAACAGAGAAACAAAGGGTGAATTTTCAATCTGTTTAGCTTCATAGGGCTGTTGCTTATTCAAGGTCCCTTCCCTGAAAGCCAGCTTCCCCTCAATCCCTGGCCCACCACCCTTTCTGGATTACTGAGTCCTGCTGCCAGAGGACACCAAGTCCCAGGATTGGGGTGACCCTCCAAAGGCATCTTCTACACACCACCGTGCAGGCAGAGCAGAATGTGAGTCCTTCTGAACCCTGGAAAGGCAGGCGTTTGTCTTGTGGGGTGACCTGTCACTTCTGTAATGTTCCTGACAGGAGATGGTCACGACAGCAAGCAGCCACACCTGGGAGCCGGCTGAGGTTGGGGACCACAGGCTCTTCTTAGCCTGCTTTGTGGGATTCTCTGTCCGGCTGCGGCTGGTGGAGTGGAAGGGACAGTCTGCCTCCTTTTTATTATGATTTCACATCCAGAAAAGAAAACGCCACATTCTCATTAAATAACCGGTCTGGTAGTTGAGGATTTTCTTCTTCTTGCTGCATGCATCATTTGCCCCATTCGACTTGTTCTCTGCTGGAGAAGAAAAGTGCTGGCCACCTGCCCCGCTCTGCCCTCCACAGGCTCCCACGTTCTCAAAGCCTTGCATCACCTATTAAGCCCCGTGTCTATCTCTCCAACAGGTCCACTCTCCATGCCAGGAACACCGGCCTGATGCTGGGACCAGGGAGACTGGGAGTTAATAAGCAGCTCCAAGCTCCCACTCCAAGGCGGGGGGCCATCGGGACTGGCATTCTTTGCCGGCCTGTGACCATCACTGCAACAGCTGGGGGTTGTTGGCCAAGCATCTCGGGCCCAGACTCATGCTTCTGGGCCTGAGTAACAGAGGGAGGGCTCAGGAAGCCCAGACATTTAGACAGCAAAACAGCAGCCAGGCTTTCTGGCTGGTAGAGCCAGGGCTCAGGCATGCCTGCAGGGTCCCCGATTCCTCCCTTCCATCACGCAGCCTGAGGCTCCTGGGTGAAGAGAAGGTGCACATGTCTCCAGTGTGAAGCCACTGAGATTTAAAGGCTGTCTGCGAATCTTAGCCTCTCCTGACGGATACATCCTTATACAGTAAGATGGATGTCTTTCATTACTGCTGTTGTTGAGACAAGCCCAGAGGAGCAAGTCAGGGCCACCCTACATCAGAGTCCTTCCAAAGGGACCAGGGAAGACTCGGGATGTGTGTGAAAGGTTGTGAAAGCAGAAAAAAAGGAGATGGGTTTTCTTCAATTCCATGGGGGAAAAGCTTATTAGATGAAGCAACAGCCAGCTAGTGCTCTCCACTTCTCTTGCTCTTGACTTCCTGGATGGTCTGGAGCCCCAGAATTCCACACCTGTTCAAATAAAGCACTGTGCACAGCAGGTGGAGAGTGGGGGGACTGGGGCTGCTGGCAGCTCCCCAACGAGAAGATTCTGAAAGGCCCCTCTGACAGCAAACACAGATGCGATGGAGGCGCCCCCTGTGTCGGGATGATGCCATTCTGATCCTTGTTTGGGGCTGGGGAGGGCTGTGCATCAGGGTCAGCGGAGGCAAGCAGGATGGGTTGCGTCTCGTCTCGGTGGTCAGGCTTCTCGCTATGGATGGCACCACTTTTCACCCCCGCACGGTGGGAGTCGATGGGTTGCTATCGATCTGTGAAGGGCGCTTTCTGCACACGCTGATGGCTGCTGCTGGCTGGTGAGGAACCTGTGCTTACCTAGCAACCGGCTCCTCGTCACCGCACACGGCCACAAGCCCTAGGCAGCCATCTGTGTGGACTAGGCAGTCACTGTGTGTCCTCAGATACCCTGGTTCACCTCTCTGTGCTTCCTTTTACCCACAAATAAAACAGAGATGAGAACACTGTCTGCCCGTGGACCCCCCTGAGGAGGAATGAGTGTGCATGACAGTACGACGCCTGTGGGTATGAAGTACAGCAGTCACGGCCACCTACACTGGGGTAAGAGGACCAGTGGGTCCCCAGGAGGTGTGGCAGGAGGACCTGGCTGCTTGTAACTCCGCCCAGTGCCCTGCTCTCCTCCTTTCTTTGCTCGCTTCTCCTTCTCTCCTCACTTTCTGAAGCTTTCCAGCTGTGGTCTCCTGAATCCCACCTTGAATTTACTGCCAGAAGATGAAAACTGCCCCAAGTCATATCGAGGAGGGGGACAAGGCAGGAAGCAGCCTCTGGCGCTGCTCAGGGTCCCTAATTCACTGCCCTCCGTGGTGCTGCTCAGAGCCTGGTCTCTCCCACCGCTGGAGGAGAAGCAGGAAACAACCAGGTCAGTAGGCCAGCAGCATCCTTTCCCTGGCCTGCCCGGCTTCCGTGGTCCACCCAACCCTGAGGCTGGCCCAGCTTACCTTCATGAGGTCCCGATGGTGTTCGAGGACGCTGCAGGTTGTCTGCCAGGTGTCCTGATAGCACTCCCACGGGTCCACCCTGACAATAGGAAAGATGTTTCCCTTGGTTTCCATTCTCACACTCTTTGCTTATTGGTTCCTTCCAATGACATGGCTCAAAAAGCTTAGCAGACCTGGTCATACCAAGTACTTAGACCTTGAATCAGGTAAAACATGGGCTTGAAACACCTTCCTGAGCCTCAGTTTCCCCACTGTAAAATGAGAGGAGTTTGACACAGGCTTACATGAACAGTTGCTGGTACTGGTCTGGCCAGGTTTAATATCAGCACCAGACCTTCCCAACTGTGGGGCTTTGGGAAAGTTATGTGATTTTTTGGTGCTCACTTTCCCATCTGTAAAATGGGAATAACAATAATAACACTCTTGCGGGGTTATTAGAAGGGGTCAATGAGTTTTCTATGCAAAGTGCTTAGTATAGTGTCTTGCTCTTATTCTTACCTGCAAAATGGGAATTCTCCTCTGGACCTTATAGGACTGTGATAAGAATGAAATGAGCCAGGCCCTCATCAAGTGGCGACTGCAGTTACCTGAACTGGGGAATCTGCCCATGTCTTACTCCCTGTGCAGCGGGGTGCCCTGTGGGCATGGAGGTGGGCATGGCAGCCAGACCGGAACGCACAGCCCCGCAGACTGGCCAACCCCTGCTGCACACGGGATGTGAAGTGAGCAGGGATCCAGCCCCTGACGGATGCAGCACTCGGGCTTAATTACCAACTTAATGAGCTGCTAAATTGGGACGTTCCTCAAACATGTACTTAGCAGTTGAGCATTCCCTCCCTAGCCCCACCTCACAGCACACCTAAGGTTCCCAGAGATGAGATCTCATGAACTGAAAACCGTTAGTGACCCAGCTTGCCCTGAGCCTCCAGGTCCCTGACCACCCTCCCCCCTGAGATGGGCAGACACCTGACCTGGCTAAACAGGCTCCCCCATGTCCAAGGACTCTGCACACCCATGCCCCATCTCTAGAGCTATCTCCAAGCCTCTCTGGTGACCCCAGTTCGTGGAATGCTGATTTTCCCAGTGCCTGGAGCAGTGCAGGGCAGGCAGTAAGTGCTCAGTGAATATTTGTTGAATGAATGAGGGAGTTATTTCAGAATCTTCTAATCACATACAAGCAGTAACAGTCTCCTGTTCAGTATTTCCCCCACTGGACTCCATTTTCCCCTGAGGTCATGAGGTGCCGTGCTAAGAGTCTCCGTTTCTACCCTGACGTGACCACAGATGTGCTGTTCCCTCTCAAACTCCTTGACTTCTCCTGAGCTGTCTCCCAACCTCACCTCTGTCTTGGGGGGAGGGGGGGATGAGAAAGTCTGTAAAGGGCATGCACTGCTCACACAAATCACTGTGCACAGATGGCATGGATCACTATTTAATTATTATTGTCGCTTTCCTTCACTGCTCCCATTTCCACCCACCCCATCTCTTCTCCGCTAACTCTCTGCATCCCTCATTCTGAGGTCAGCGGCCCTTCATTTCTCTCCTTTCCTGGAAACCTCTAGGTGCTGCTTATTTTTCCACGGGGGGACATCACAAGACAAATGGTGTATTGCTATTTTTTAAAAAAACGTCATCTTCTCATGCAAATTATAACTGTAGGAGCTTTGGGGGGCATAATTAGCATAATTAGTGGAGGTTTGCTTTAATTACACTGCAAACACAGCGGATAACGGTGTCTGCCATCTTAGAACTGTGCAGGGACCATCTGCGCAGGGACTGTCTGCGCAGGGATCATCTGAGGGAAAGGCCACGAGCACTTGGACCTGCCCCCCCCCACCCCGCCCCACCCCTCTGTCCCACTGCCATCGCGGGGCCCTAGGAAGCCTGAACGGGAATGGAAAATAGCCAAAGCCGGGGGACCTTCCCCGAAAGGTAGTGACAGCTCATGGAAGTGAGTACGGATGGAAGCGGAGAGGCATCTCGGACTTTCTGGCCCTGTCTCTCCCCAATCCCAGTGATGTCTGTGGGAGCTCTGAGCGTACTCCTGAATCCAAACGTGCCAGAGCAGATGAAACACCAAAAGCTCCCTCTTTAGTGCCCCAGGCTGTATAAATTGGTTAAAAAATAAAGTCATCGGGCCACCCCAGAATGCTTACGTTATTATTGCCTGCATGGGGTTAATCTCTCCCCTGGCCTCCCCACTCCTGTGGGGACTCTTCCTATTGTCCACCCATTCCCAGGGTGTCCCTGGGCCACGCACCTCTGGCATCATCAGGCCAGCCCTACCTGATCCAGTCGGAATTCTGGACGGCCAGCTGACACATGATGAGACGGTGCCGGCTCGACACAAGGCCCTGGGAAGCAACAGAGCAGTCGTTGGGTTGGGAGGCTCACTCTGCTCCCCACAGACTCCCTAAGACTCCATCCCAAGCCAGCCCGTTATAAAAGTGCAGCATTTTTCAGTGCTGACAGAGAATGAAGGTGTGACCCATCCACATGTCCCCCTGCTACACACAAGCGTAGAGTGGCAGGGTGGGCGGGAGAGAAAGAATGGAGGGTGTGTGCAGTATACTCTCCTCCCCCATCAGAGTCAGAGGTGAGACTCCACTGATGAAGCCAGTGTGCACCCAGCACAGAGAGGAGACTTAACGTGGTGAGTGTTGCCTTGTTTCCAGGGTCCATCTGGCTGGGTCACTTCCCCAGAACCCACCAAGTTGTATCTGGGGGAGGAGGTTGAGGTCTGGGAGGGCTTCTAGATTTTTCTGGGATGTGTGGCAGGGAGGGAGGGGCAGGGAAATGAATTTTTTTTCCTTTCTTTTTTCTGCGGTACGCGGGCCTCTCACTGCTGTGGCCTCTCCCGTTGCGGAGAACAGCCTCCGGACGCGCAGGCTCAGCGGCCATGGCTCACGGGCCCAGCAGCTCCGCTGCATGTGGGATCCTCCTGGACCGGGGCACGAACCCGTGTCTCCTGCATCGGCAGGCGGACTCCCAACCACTGCGCCACCAGGGAAGCCCGGGAAATGAATTTTAAATCAGATTATAGGAGGCATAGGCCTTTGTCTCCTAAAATCCCAGGAAAGATTGCTCAGCCCATAACCAGCCCCCAGTTTGGCATCCGTGCCGAGTCACACGGCATGGATGAGCTCTGACTGGGCCTGGTCGCAGGCAGCTGTAGCTCCCAGCTGCTGCCCAACCCCCATTTGCTCAGGTCTGACTGTGGTCCAGAGATGGGAAGCAGGACACCTGCTGATGGGTGTTTTGCGTTTCCAGGAATCATAGATGGCAGAGATGGCAGTGGAGCAGTTTTACATCAGAGGAACCATCGGGTCAGAAAGGGGGGTTAGGGAGGGGAGGGGCAAAGGAGGAACGCACCTGTTTTCCATAGGAGTCGTGGACAGGAGACACAATCCCACCAATGACAATAAACCTTCCAGTTTTGTGTAGATAATCTCTGGCTCTTTCTAATTAAGAGAAGAAAACCTCACATTATTAAAGAGGAAAGGTGTGGATTAGAGGTGATCATTGAAATCAGTACGTTCAGCTCTGTAAGGCTTATTTCCCGTCTTTCTTGCCATTTAAATAGAAGGTGCCAACTTTCAAAGCAAACATTGGTGTTTCAAAAGGTTATGGAACCAGATTTCAGCCCCCAAAGCGAAAGGATTTAGAAGTCAAGGGGATTAATCCAGGTTTAAAGGTCCAGTGCTGGACTAGCTCAGAGAGATTTAAAACAAGCACCTCACTCAAAGCCAAAAGAGCAACTGATTGGAATTAACCATTATGATCACAAGCAGAAATTATTCCGAAGTGAAGGAGTCATTTTTTAAAAAGAAAAAAGAAGAAGTCTTCTTATAATATGAAAGGTGGGCTGACTGCCTCATGGAGTTACTCAGAAGAGGAAAATCACCAAAACAAATTTAAAGGGCCTTCTACATAATTAGGGAGAATTAACAATCATACCAGGAAACCAACATTACAGTTGGTTGAGAAAAGTTTGCCAGAGAAAAGCCTTTTTCTTCTGCTGAGAAAAAGTCATGATGTTGCTTTTTCAAATTTACCAGACAAGCCCAATTTCATTTTCATGAGACAATTTAGCAAACTAATAAGTGATGAAGATTTTGGTTCTGTCTTTCTTCTAAGGTGGTTCGTTGTACAAATCCAACAAGTCCTGAGCTACTACAGCTGAGGGAAGGTGGCGTGGATTTACTGTGTAGGTGAGGGATTCTGTGAGGGAACAGGGGCTTGGGTAGCAAAACTGGCTGTGTAGTTTACAAGCAAGCTTCCAGGATCACCCTGCTGGCTCTCTTAAAAATTTTAATTCTCACCACATTTGCCTCTTTTTTATCTTTCGATGTGAAATCTCTTAACGTTTTTTTAAAAAAGTAATTAATAAACTTTATTTTTTTAGTACAGTTTTAGATTTACAGAATAATTAAGCAGATAGTACATAGAGTTCTATGTATTTAGTCCCCCCATCTTCCGACCTCCCCCCCCACACACACCCCATTTCCCCTGTTATTACTATCTTGCATTAATGGGGTATAATTGTTACATTTGATAGGCCCGTATTGACACATTATTATTAACTATAGGACATAGTTTACATTGAGATTCACTCTTTGTGTTGTATGGTTCTGTGGGTTTTGACAAATACATAATGACATGTGTCCACACTGGTTTCATAGAGAATAGTTTCTCCACGCTCAAAATCCACTGTGCTCTCTACCTATTCATCTCTCTCCCTCCTTCCAACCGCTGGTAACCACTGATATTTTTACTATCTCTATAGTATTGTCTTTTTCAAAATGCCAAATAGTTGGAATCACACACTATGTAGCCTCTTCAGACTGGCTTCTTTCACTTAGCAATTCATATTTAAGGTTCCTCCATGTATTTTCTTGACCTGATAACTCATTTCTTTTTATTGCTGAATAATAGTCCATTGTCTGAATGTACCACAGTTTGTTTATCCATTCACTAATGGAAGGTCATCTTGGTTGCTTCCAGTTTTCACTGATTATGAATAAAGCTGATATAACATTCATGTGCAGGTTTTTGAGTGGACATAAAATTTCAACTCAGGTAAATATCAAGGAGTGTGATTGCTGGAACATGCGGTAAAAGTATGTTTAATTTTGTAAGAAACTGTCTAACTATCTTCCAAAATGGGTGTACAGTTTTTCATTCCTGCCAGCAGTGAATGAGCGTTCCTGTTGCTCCACATCCTCCCCAGCATTCAGTATTGTCAGTTTCTAACATTATAACGTGTGTCATCTTTGCTTTTTAAAAGAGTGATATTACTTCACTAGTTTCCAAATCTTATTCTGAGGTCAAGAATAAATTGAAGGCCTTGTAGCAAAACCTTTTGGATATCTGAATAAATTCTATAGCCCCTCCTCTCTTCCCTTTGCCCTTTATACCCCAGTCTTCCTTAGGATCATTTCCATATGGGCTTTGGCTGTCACAGATCCTCTGCTGCAATAAGCCAGACCTTCCTTCGTCTCCCTATCTTAGAAAAAGTGTCCTCTCTTTACTCTCCACTTACCCAAGCTTTTCATTTGAAGTTCATCTCCATCCCACATCCAGCATGCCTGCCCTGGCAACATCCCCCTTTGCTGGACTTACTGACCTACTAGGTCCCTGTGCATCCTGTTCAAGGGATATGATCTGGAAATTGTTTCTGAAAGTTTGTGTCTTTACTCCTCTTCTGTAATGAATTCTTCAGAGCCAGGGACTCTGCTGTAGAGAAGAGGTCCTAAATGCACAGCTAAAGGAGATGTGCAGTTAACATGCACGTGAGAAGCAAGCAGAGTGTAAGATGATTTACATTCAAACAACCTTGGCTTGTTCTGTTGCCACTTGACACACTGTACAGGCTTAAGAAAAGCAATCCACGAGTAGTTCAGTCTGTCACCCATGCCAAAGACTTCTTGGGCTCTTAAGCACTCAGCACAGTGGCTTGTTTATTGAGTAATGCTTGTTCAACAAATGCTCATACCTAGAAGGCTCATGTAGCCACCTTCCCTAAGGGTTTCCTTCCACTGGGCCATGTCTGTCTGGAAAGCCACCCACTCCATTCCTCAGACCACACTCCAGAATTTCCAAGGGAAATAGGCTGCACCAATCAACCTCATTGCCTTAGAAAATGTTATCCTTTCCCTCTGGCCAAGATGAGGGGGCACTTCCCCTGGCAATGCTCCAAAGCTCACTGTCTCACAAAGAAGGAATTTTTGAAAGCGATAGCCCCAACCCTACACCCTAAAAAAGGATTCCTGATCTGAAATAGTTAAACACAGAAGAGTCATGATTGTGATCATGCAGTCAAATCAATTCAGTTAACATTTATTGAGCACAAAACACCATGATAGATCCTAGAGGGATAAGAGTGGCTTTATTTATTGTTCTCCAAAGGTTCACAATAATGGAGAAACAGAAGGCTCTAATGAGAGGCAAATTGGGTGAGTGCTATAGCTGTGGCTTTCAATGTTGTTCTTGGCGGTGGTGGTGTTTTACTACAACCCACAGTAAGAAATACATTTTATATCCTGGCACAATACATACATATGTATGTTTATGTATAATTAACTGAAACAAATGTTACAATATTTTCTAGTACATTCTATTCTAGTAGTTACAAATTTAAATAAAAAGCTGGTCACAACCTAGGAATGTGTGGCAACCTATAGTTTGAGCAACTCTGTGAGATACTAGGGCACGTGGGAAAAGGGACAAGAGAGGTAATTTTGTCTTTCCAAGGAGTGTGAGGGGTTCCAGCAAATATTCAGAAATTGCGCAGTTTAAAGTATGCTTATCAACTGGTTTAGTCTTAAGCACTAGGGTTAGGCTGTAGGGGGCCTGATAAGGGTGGGGTGAGGGTGAGGGAGGGGTACTGTTGGCTAAGTAACTGGGAATCAAACTTCAAAGGGTCCTGAAAGCCAGGCAAGGAGTGTGACTTTTATGCCACTGTTTGGTCAACATGCATTCTATGGACCACTTGCATTGGAATTACCAGGGAGAGGCTATTAAAATGCAGATTTTTAGGTCCTCGTCCAGAGTTACTGAGTCAAAATCTCTGGGATTGGGGTTTAGTCTACTTTTTTTTTTTTTTTTTTTTTTTTGCTGTACGCGGGCCTCTCACTGTTGTGGCCTTTCCTGCTGCAGAGCACAGGCTCCGGACGCGCAGGCTCAGCGGCCATGGCTCACAGGCCTAGCCGCTCCGCTGGCATGTGGGGTCTTCCTGGACCGGGGCATGAACCCGTGTCCCCTGCATCGACAGGTGGACTCTCAACCACTGTGCCACCAGGGAAGCCCTAGTCTACTTTTACAATTAGTTTTCCCAGGTGATACTTTTGCTCTCTAAAGTTTGAGAACAATAGACATACATTGACAATAACCATAAAGATGAAACGTATAGATAATAGGGAATCATTGAAGGCTATTGAACATGGGGAGTGACATGCTCTGAGCTTGAAGAAAAACTCACAGAAGGGATAGTGAAGATGGTGAAAAATCCTATCTTAAAGGAGACAATCATTCCTGGCAGGAAGTTTTGGGCCAGGTGATGAGGGATAAAGGAAGAAGATGACCCATCAGAACTTCCCAGAGAATGTTCGGGGACCATGGATTTCCTCCTCTCTCCAGACATTTTGTTTGCTTTGCCTCTGGGGCTTTGCAGTTGGATGTGTCAATGCAATGCCATGTCATCAATATTTCAGGCCATACCCTTATGACTGTACTAATAGCGCTAGGTTTTATATTCTGCAATTCACTTGTTGCCTTAGTATCCTCTAATTTGAATGGAATGTCAGGCAAGTAAGAAACTGGAGGGACTTAATCTTGGAGGAGTCAAGACGGTGGTGTGGGAAGACACAGAGTTCGCGTCTCCCCACAACTAGGGTGCCTGCCGGACACTGGTGGGAGACCCCAATGCCCAAGGAGGTGGGAAGAACCCCCAAGCAAACCGGTAGAACACGGGGGGACTGAGGGTGGAGGAGAAGTGGAGTCTGGACAGGACCAGCGCCCCTGAGGGGTGGCTGAGATGGGGGAGGGGTTCCCATGCCTGGAGGGACCCTCGGAGGCTTGGATCAGGAGGGAGGGGGCCCAGCATTTCCACTGCCCAATCGACCAGGGAAGTCTGCCCAGCTCTCTCTGTCCAGATCCTACGCCCTCAGAGGTCCCCTCTGGGCTGGGTTGGTCCTAGGGGCGTAGAAGGGAGGCTGGGAGAGATCAGGAGAGGCAGGTGGGAGGAACCCTCCAGGACAGGAGGAGCAGGAGAGGAGTGGAGGGCATTTGTCCTTCCCACTCGAGCCCAGGAAGCCTGCTGTGCTGCCAGGTGGGGTCCCCCCACCTCTGAGACCAGAGGTGGGAGGCACGCCTGGGCCCCTTCTCTTCTGTTGAGCCTAATCCCTACCCCACCCCACCCCTGCCTTTTCCAGCCCTGTGGCTACTAAGCATAGGCCCCACCCACTGCCAAAACCTCACCCCTGCTTAGGCCCCGCCCTCCACAGCCAAGGCCTTTTCCACCTTTTTTCTCCTTCTCCTTTTTACTGTTGTGGTTCTGTTTTACCTTCTGGTTGTCGTTTCATCTATACTTTTATTTTTATATTTTTTCTAACATAGTGGTTACTTTCCTAGTCTAATTTTATTTTTTACTTTGTTATTGTTCTCCTTTTTTTTTTGCCGCCATGCCCAGCTTGCAGGAATTTGGTTCATGAGCCAGGGGTCAGGCTGAAGTTCCTGAGGTGGGAGCTCCAAGTCCGAACCACTGGACTAACAGAGAACCTCAGACAGCAGGGAATATTGTTCAGAGTGAGGTCTCCTGGAGGTCCTCATCTCAGCACCAAGACCCAGCTTTATCCAACAGCCTACAAACTACAGTGTTGGAAGCCTCAGGCCAAACAACCAGTATGACAGGAACACAATTCCACTCATAAAAAAAAAGAAAAAAAATGAGATGGCAAAAAAAAATATGTCACAGATGAAGGAGCAAGGTAAAAACCTACAAGACCAATTAAATGAAGAGGAAATAGGCAATCTACCTGAAAAAGAATTCAGAGTAATGATAGTAAAGATGATCCAGAATCTCAGAAATACAATGGAGGTATGGATTGAGAAAATACAAGAAATGTTTAACATTTCTAGAAGATCTAGAAAAACTAAAGAAAAAACAAACAAGATGAACAACACAATAACTGAAATGAAAAATACACTTGAAAGAATCAATAACAGAATAACTGAGGCAAAAGAATGAATAAGTGAGCTGGAAGACAAAATGGTGGAAATATCTGCCAAGGAGTGGAAAAAAGAAAAAGAATGAAAAGAACTGAAGACGATCTCAGAGACCTTTGGGACAACACTAAATGCACCAAGATTTAAATTATAGGGGTCCCAGAGAAACAAGAGGGAAAAAAAGGGTCTGAGAAAATATTTGAAGAGATTACAGTGGAAAACTTCCCTAACTTGGGAAAGGAAATAGTCACCCAAGTCCTGGAAGCACAGAGGGTCCCATACAGGATAAATCCTAGGAAAAACACACCAAGACACATATTAATCAAGCTAACAAAAATTAAATGCAAAGAAAAAATATTAAAAGCAGCAAGGGAAAAAACAAAAAATAACATACCATGGAATCCCCATAATGTTATCAGCTGATTTTTCAGTGGAAACTCTGCAGGCCAGAAGGGAGTGGCAGGATATACTTAAAGTGATGAAAGAGAAAAACCTACAACCAAGATTACCCAGCAAGGATCTCATTCAGATTCAAAGGAGAAGTCAAAAGCTTTTCAGACAAACAAAAGCTAAGAGAATTCAGCACCACCAAACCAGCTTTACAACAAATGCTAAAGAAACTTCTCTAGGTGGGAAACACAAGAGAAGAAAAAGACTCACAAAAACAAACCCAAAACAATTAAGAAAATGGTAATAGGAACATACATATAGATAATAACCTTGAATGTAAATGGATTAAATGCCCCAACCAAAAGACACAGACTGGCTGAATGGATACAAAAACAAGACCCATATATATGCTGTGCACAAGAGACCCACTTCAGACCTAGGGACACATACAGACTGAAAGTGAAGGGATGGAAAACGATATTCCATGCAAATGGAAATCAAAAGAAAGCTGGAGTAGCAATACTCATATCAGATAAAATAGACTTTAAAATAAACATTGTTACAAGAGATAAGGAAGGACACTACATAATGATCAAAGGATCAATCCAAGAAGAAGATATAACAATTTTAAATGTTTATGCACCCAACATAGGAGCACCTCAATACATAAGGCAAAGGCTAACAGCCATGAAAGGGGAAATCGACAGTAATACAATGATAGTGGGGGACTTTAACATCTCACTTACATCCAGACAGAAAATAAATAAGGAAACACAAGCTTTAAATGACACAGTAGACCCAATAGATCTAATTGATATTTATCGAACATTCCACCCAAAAGTGGCAGAATACACTTTCTTCTCAAGTGCACATGGAACATTCTCCAGAATAGATCACATCTTGGGTCACAAATCAAGCCTCAGAAAATTTAAGAAAATTGAAATCATATCAAGCATCTTTTCTGACCACAACACTATGAGATTGGAAATCAATTACAGGAAAAAAACTGTAAAAAACAAATACATGGCGGTTAAACAGTGTGTTACTAAATAACCAAGAGATCACTAAAGAAATCAAAGAAGAAATTAAAAAACACATAGAAACAAATGACAATGAGAACATGATGACCCAAAACTTCTGGAACGCAGCAAAAGCAGTTCTAAGAAAGAGGGAAGTTTATAGCAATTCAATCTCACCTCAAGAAACAAGAAAAATCTCAAACAAACAATTTAATCCTACACATAAAGCAACTAGAGAAAGAAGAACAAAGAAAACCCGAAGTCAGTAGGAGGAAAGAAATCATAAAGATCAGAGCGGAAATAAATGAAATAGAAACAAAGAAAACAATAGCAAAGATCAATAAAACTAAAAGCTGGTTCTTTGAGAAGATAAACAAAATTGATAAACCCTTAGCCAGATTCATCAAGAAAAAAAGGGAGAGGATGCACATCCACATGAAAAAGAAGAAATCACAACTGACACCACAGAAATACAAAGGATTATAAGAGAGTACTACAAACAACTATATGCCAATAAAATGGACAACCATGAAGAAATGGACAAATTCTTGGAAAGGTACAATTTTCCGAGACTGAACCAGGAATACTTAGAAAATGTAAACAGACTTATCATAAATAATGAAATTGAAACCATAATTTAAAATCTTCCAACAAACAAAAGTTCAGGACTAGATGGCTTCACAGGCGAATTCTATCAAACGTTTAGAGAAGAGCTAACACCGATCCTTCTCAAACTCTTCCAAAAAATTGCAGAGGGAGGAACACTCCCAAATTCATTCTGCAAAACCACCATCATCACCCTGATACCAAAACCAGAAAAAGATATCACAAAAAAAGAAAAATATAGACCAATATCACTGATGAACACAGATGCAAAATACTGAACAAAATACCAGCAAACAGAATCCAACAACATATTAAAAGGATCATACAACATGATCAAGTGGGATTTATCCCAGGGATACAAGGATTCTTCAATATACACAAATCAATCAATGTGATACACCATATTAACAAACTGAAGAATAAAAACCATATGATTATCTCAACAGATGCAGAAAAAGCTTTTGACAAAATTCAACGCCCATTTATGATAAAAAAAACTCTCCAGAAAATGGGCACAGAGGGAACCTACCTCAACATAATAAAGGCCATATATGACAAACCCACAGCAAGCATCATATTCAATGGTGAAAACCTGAAAACATTTCCACTAAGATCAGGAAAAACACAAGGATGTCCACTCTCGCTACTCTTATTCAATATAGTCTTGGAAGTCCTAGCCACAGCAATCAGAGAAGAAAAAGAAATAAAACGAATACAAATTGGAAAAGAAGGAGTAAAACTGTCACTGTTTGCAGATGACATGATACTATGCATAGAAAATCCTGAATATGTCACCAGAAAACTACAAGAACTAATCAATGAATTCGGTAAGGTTGTAGGATACAAAATTAATGCACAGAAATCTCTGGCATTCCTATACACTAACAACGAAAAATCAGAAAGAGAAATTAAGGAAACAATCCCATTTACCATTGCAACAAAAAGAATAAAATGCCTAGGAATAAATCTACCTAAGGAGGCGAAAGAATTGTACTCAGAAGACTATAAAACACTGATGGAAGAAATCAAAAAGATGACAGAAACAGATGGAGAAATATACCATGTTCTTGGATTGGAAGAATCAATATTGTGAAAATGACTATACTACCCAAGGCAATCTACAGATTCAATGCAATCCCTATCAAATTACCAGTGGCATTCTTCACAGAATTAGAACAAAAAATTTTACAATTCGTATGGAAACACAAAAGACCCCGAATAGCCAAAGCAATCTTGAGAAAGAAAAACGGAGCTGGAGGAATCAGGCTCCGTGACTTCAATCTATACTACAAAGCTACAGTAATCAAGACAGTATGGTACTGGCACAAAAACAGAAATATAGATCAATGATACAGGATAGAAAGCCCAGAGATAAATCCATGCACATATGGTCACCTAATTTACAACAAAGGAGGCAAGACCATACAATGGAGAAAAGACAGCCTCTTCAATGAGTCGTGCTGGGAAAACTGGAGAGCTACATATAAAAGAATGAAATTAGAACACTGTATAACACCATACACAAAGATAAACTCCAAATGGATTAAAGACCTAAATGTAAGACCAGACAGTATAAGGCTCTTAGAGGAAAACATAAGAAAAGCACTCTTTGACATAAACCATGGCAAGATCTTTTTTGACCCACCTCCTAGAGTAATGGAAATAAAAACAAAAACAAACAATGGGACCTAATTAAACTTCAAAGCTTTTGCACAGCAACGGAAACCATAAACAAGATGAAAAGACAATGGGAGAAAGTATTTGCAAATGAAACAGTGGACAAAGGATTAATCTCCAAAATATACAAACAGCTCATGGATCTCAATATCAAAAAAACAAACAATTCAACTAAAAAATGGGTGGAAGACCTAAATAGACATATCACCAAAGAAGACATACAGATGGCCAAGAGGCACATGAAAATATGCTCAGCATCACTAATTATTAGAGAAATGGAAATCAAAGCTACAATGAGGTATCACCTCATTGCCAGTCAGAATGGCCATTATCAAAAAAAGCTAGAAACAGTAAATGCTGGAAAGGGTGTGGAGAAAAAGGAAGCCTCCTGCACTGTTGATGGGAATGTAAATTGATACAACCACTATGGAGAACAGTATTGAAGTTCCTTAAAATCTAAAAAGAGAACTATCATATGACCCAGCAATCCCACTACTGAGCATATACCCTGAGAAAACCATAATTCGAAAAGAGACATGTACCATAACGTTCATTGCAGCACTATTTACAATAGCCAGGACGTGGAAGCAACCTAAGTGTCCATCGACAGATGAATGGATAAAGAAGATGTGGCACATATATACAATGGAATATTACTCAGCCATAAAAATAAACGAAATTGAGTTATTTGTAGTGAGGTGGATGGACCTAGAGTCTGTCATACAGAGTGAAGTAAGTCAGAAAGAGAAAAACAAATACCATATGCTAAAACATGTATATGGAATCCTAAAAAAAAAAAAAAAAAAATGGTACTGATGAACCTAGTGGCAGGGCAGGAATAAAGATGCAGACGTAGAGAATGGACTTGAGGACATGGGGTGGGGGAGGGGGAAGCTGGGGCGAAGTGAGAGAGTGGCATGGACACATATACACTGCCAAATGTAAAATAGATAGCTAGTGGGAAGCAGCAGCATAGCACAGGGAGATCAGCTCGGTGTTTTGTGATGACATAGAGATGTGGGATAGGGAGGGTGGGAGGGAGGCTGAAGAAGGAGGGGATATGGGGATATATGTATGCATATGGCTGATCCACTTTGTTGTACAACAGAAACTAACACAGTATTGTGAAGCAATTATACTCCAATAAAGCTCTATTAAAAAAAAAAAGAAAGAAAGAAACTGGAACCCAGCTAAACGTAAGTGGCCAAGGAGCAGATACAATTACTCTTTCTTTGTTTCCCATAGAGATTCTAAATGCTTGAAAAGTCTAGTGATATCTAACTCAGGAACTGTGGTACTGTGGAAACAACACTGAACTTGGGATCATAAGACTTCTGGATCTTGGGTAAGTCACTTAATTTCTCTGAGCGTTAAGTTTCTATATCTGTTAAATGCCTTCTTTCCAAGGTTGTTATGAGGATCCAGTCAAATTCTGAATAGAACAATGCATAATGCCCATGTGGTTTTACTGGAGAATTCCACCAATCATTTAAAGAAGAATTAAAACCAATGCCAAAGAAGGATCTAATGTAAAACATGGTGACTATAATTGATTGATAAGTAAAATGATTCTAACACCCAATTCCAATGTGTGTGCGTGTGTGTGTGTGTGTGTGTGTGTTTCCCGTACCACCAGGCAATTCTTGGACACCAGTGGGGTGTCCTACAATTCAACCCAATTCTGACCCATCTACCTGGAGAGAGCGTTGGATCCCACAGATTAAGGGCTCAGTCTTACAAGACTGCCTCCTCCCCTTCAGATGACAAATTCCAAGCTCAGGTTGTTACTGTGCTTCTGACCAACCAAGCGGCTACAAACCGGAGTTTCCCATGACCCACTCCTTGGACTTCATATGCCAGTCACAAGTCCAGGTTGTTACCTGTATTTCTGACCAACTGGCTATAAATCAGAGGCTCTCACGACCACCTCGTTTATCTGATTAATTTACTAGAGCAACTCACAGAACTCAGGAAACCCATTTACTTACCAGATTATCAATTTATTACAAAGGGTATTAAGGGATACAAATCAACAGCCAGAAGAAGAGATACATATAGTGGGGTCCAGAACAAAGGAGCCTCTGTTCTCGTGGAGTTTGTGGTCTCATGGAATTTGGGGCATGGCACAGTGGTATGTGGAAGCATTCTGGTTCCCCAACCTAGAAGGTCTTCAAACCCTTTGCTTTTCGGCTTTTTAATGGAGGCTTCATTATTTAGGCATGATTGATTAAATCATTGGCTATTGGTGATTGATTCAACCTCCATCCCCACCTCTTCCCCAGAAATCAGAGAGTGGTGCTGGAAATTCCTACCTTCTTCTCTTAGTTGCTTTCCAAAAGTCACCTCATCAACATTAGCCTAGTTGTGGTGGAAAGGAACTGAGGCAAGAGACCAAGTATTATAACAAAAGATGCCTCCATTGTTCTTATCGCTCAGGAAATTCCAAGGGTTTTGGGAGCTGTGAGCCAGAAACTGTGCACAAAGACCAAATATACATGAGAAACATATATGTGGACATGTGAATGACCACCTCTATATTTCTTATAAATCACAGTATTGCAATAACACTGTATTATCTAATTTAAATTTGCTAAGAGAGTAGAACTTAAATGTTCTCACCAAAAAAATGTAAATACGTGAGGTGACGGGTGTGTTAATTAACTACATGAGAGGAATCCTTTGACAATGTATACTTAAATTAACACAATGTACACTTTATCTTAAAATTATATATGTCAATTATACCTTAATAAAACTGAAACTTAAAAAAAATTCTAGAGTCTCTTCTAAAAAATAGAAAAGAAGGGAACCCTTTCCAATTCATTTTATGAAGCCACTATTGCTCTGACATCAAAACCAGGCAGAGTACAAAACATGCAAAAATCATTAGCAAAGTATTAGCAAATAGAATCCGGCTATATATAGAAAGAATTATATACCATGACCAAGTGGTATGTAATCCAGTGATGGAAGGCTGTTTCAATATTTGAAAAATCATTCAGTGTAATTCACCACATTAACAGGCTAAAGAAGAAAAATCACATGATTATATTAATTGATGCAGAAAAAGCAGTTGACAAAATTCAACATTCATTCATGATAAAAACTCAGAGAAGTAGGAATAGAAGGGAACTTCTTCAACATGATAAAGAACATCCATGAAAACCTACAGCAAACATCATACTTAATGACGAAAGACTGAATGCTTTCTCCCTGAGATCAGGAACAAGGCAAGGACAGCTGCTCTTACCACCGCTATTCAACATGGTACTGGAAGTTCTAGCTAGCTCAGCAGAGCAAGAAAAAGAAATCAAAGACAAAGAGATCAAAAAAAAAAAAAAACCTATCTCTGTTGCATATGGCATGAAAGTCTACTTAGAAATCCCAAGAAATCTATAAGGAAACTCCAAGAATTAATAAGTGAGTTCAGTAAGATCATAAGATATAAGATCAACATAAGAAAATCAATTGTATTTCTATATGCTAGCAAAAAAACGCATGGAAACTGAAATTTAAAATACAAGATGACTTATAATCTTTCAAAAAATAAAATACTTAGGAATAAGTATAATAAAACTTATACAGAACTTATATGCTAAAAACTATAAAATGCTGATAAAAGAATCAAAGAAGATCTAACAAAAGGATGAGACATACTGTGTTTATGGATTAAAAGACTCAACATAGCAAAGATATTAATTTTTCCCAAATTGATATATAAATTTAATGCACTTCCTATCAAAATCTCAGCAAGATTTCTTTTTTGCATAAATGAAGACAAAATAATTCTAAAATTTATATGGAAAGGTAAAGGAGCTGAAATAGTTAATACCTTTTTTTAAAAAAGAGGAATAAAGTGGGAAAATTGATCTGTCTAAATTTTAAACCTTATTAAAAAATTATAGTAATCAAGAGTGTGAGGTATTGGCAGAGAGGTAGACACATAGATCAATGAAATAGAACAGAGAGTCCAGAAATGGCCCCATACAAGGATGGCCAACTGAATTTTGACAAAGGTGCAAAAACAGTTCAATTGAGGAAGGGTAGTCTTTTCAATAAATGGCTCTGGAGCAACTGGACAGCCATAGACCAAAAACAAAATAAAAACAAAAACACTCTATACAAAAGTTAATTCAAAATAAATCATAGATTTAAATTATGTAAAACTATAAAACTTTTAGATGAAAATATGCGAGAAAATCTTTGGGTCCAGGCCTTGGTGAAGACTCTTAAGACATGACACCAAAAACAGGATGTATAAAAGAAAATAAAAGCAAAAAAAAAAAGCAATAAATTGGACTTTAATAAACAACTTTTTTTTCCTACAAAAGACCCTATTAAGAGGATTAAAAAAACAGTTTATAAACTGGGGGAAAATATTTGCAATCCACATGTCTTAGGATTCATATTTAGAGCGTAGAAAGGACCCTCAAAACTTAACAGTAAAAAACCTAACAATCCAATTAGAAAATGGGCAAAAGACGTGAAAAGACATTTTACTGAAGAGGACAGATGGATGGCAAATAAACACATGAAATGATGTTTAGTACCCCTAAGCATGAGGAAATGTAAATTAAGACCACGAGGAGATATACCTATTCACTAATAGAATGGCTATAAGAAAAAAGAATGACAATGCCAAGTGCTGTCAAGGATGTAAAGAAACTGGGTTCCTTGTACATTGCTGGTGGAAATGTGAAATGGCAAGCTACTCTGAAAACTAGTTTGGCAGTTTCTTAAAAAACTAAACATACATTTACCATATTACTCAGCAATTGCACTCCTGGGTATTTATCCCAAAGAAATCAAACCATGTCTACATAAAAACCTGTACATGATTGCTCATATTAGCTTTATTTGTAACAACCAAATACAGTAAACAAATAAAATGGCCTACAATAGCTAAATGGTTAGACTGTGGTACATCCATGCCATGGAATACTACTTAGCAACAAAAAAGGAACAAACTGATTTGGAACAAACAAAAAGGAAAAATGATAAATGCAACAATTGAGATAGATCACCAGTTCATCACACTGAGTGAAAAAAAAGCCAATCTCAAAAGGTTGCATACTGTATGATTCCATTTATATAACATTCTCAGAAATTATACAGATTAGTGCTTGCCAAAGGTTAGGGATGGGGTTACAGGAAAGGGAAGTGGGAGTGACTATAAAGCTGTAGCTCTAGGGAGATCTTTGTGGTGGTGGACTCATTTTGTATCTTAATTGCGTTGGTTACATGAATCTACACATGTGATAAAATCACATATAACTACACATACACTTTATACCAATGTCAACTTCCTCATTTTAATATTGTACTGTAGTTACATAAAATATAAGCATTTCAGGAAACTGGGTGAAGGGCACATGGGATCTCTATCTTTGCAACTTCCTATGAATCTATATTTGTTTCAAAAGAAAATGTTTTTAAAGAATTCACACTAAACCACGAAACAATGTATAACTTTAAGGAGGCAGTGTGCAAATCCAAGCAAATGGCTAGAAAACTCGGGGCTTAGATGCTTCTGGAAATTTATCTCTCCTCATCCCTTTACAGTTTTGTTACTATCTGGATTCCAAGGTTTTGGGTTGTTAAGGCCGGGAGGTGTCATTAAAAGCAGTGCTTCTCAAGCTGATGTCCATGTAAATCCTCTGGGGATCTTTTAAGGATGTAGATTCTGATTCCAAGGGTCTGAGTGGGGCCTGAGATCAGGGCCTTGATTAGGGTGAGGTGAGAGGGGCAGGATCATTCAAGTGCAGGGTCAGCTCCTGTCTTCATTTAAAATTATGATATTTTCTTCATCACGGGTTTTTGCATTAATTTTGATTTTTAAAAATATTATTTATTTTGATTACTGAGTTTGGGGGTGCCTCCTTAAATTTTGCACTGGAGGGGGCCAGCCCCCTTGGCCTCACCCTACTCCTGGCCCCACCTGAGATGCAGCATTTCTAATAAGCTCCCAAATGAGACCAGTGCTGCCGGTGTGTAGACTATATTTTGAATAGCAAGGGACTACAGACAGGTGGGGCAGCCCTGTAATGGTAGGGTACCCACAAAAGAAGTTCTCCTCCCTCCTCGACTCCACCACTACCACCACCTTGCATGACAAGGGCATTTCTCAACACTGGCAGGTAACCCACTGGCAAAGCCGTAGCTAGGGCCCTGGAATTTAATTTCATGCCAAGCTTCCCAAGTTGTGGTCTATTGTTGTCCATCAGCTCTGTCCCAGGGACACAGCCAAATCACTCTCACATTTTACATTCGGGTCTGACCCACCCTCCATCTGGTCTACTTTCCTTGCTCCTAGTCTCACAGAGGAGGAGCCCGAGGCTCCCAGTGGCATTGTCATGTCCTGTCCTTGGTACCCAAGGATCCACTGTGTCTCACAACTCATTCCAGGCCACTTGGAACCAGGTAAATCTACCTTCCTGACAGGCTGTGCTGGACCCACCAGCCGAGGATAGACACAACACAGGTGATTTATCCATTAATAATAATTCATGAGACATGAGACAGACATGTCTCGTCTGCCTCCTGGCTACTCAGTGAACCCGGCTGATGCGTAATCTACTCTCCTCTTCCAGGAAGTTAATGGAGGAAACACTGTGGTCAGGACATCAATACTAACTTGATTTTTCCTTTTCAGCTGCAATTAGAAATGACCCTTTCTGAGTTGTATTCACAGCTGGAGCTGCCTGCATTTTCCTTGCTTGTGAATTTCACAAAGGCAGTCTGGATTTGTAAACATTCTAAATCTCAGAAAGCACTTGCTAATAAAGGAAGAAACCAAACTGTGAGTCCCTCTAGGCAGAGTTATTCCCGCTCAGGGGCTAAAAAAAAAATTATTTTTAAGGGAACCATCCTTGTGGCCTAGCAAACTGAACCTCGGGCATTCCCTAACAAAAATTTAATGAGTGTTTATTATGTTCCAGGCTCTCTGCCAGGTGCTGTAGGGGACAGAGAGAAGTAAAAGACACAATCCCTATCTCTAGGGAGCTTAGGTTTTCAATGCAAGGACATGGCATCCTCTGCTTAATCAATACCAAAATGAACAGCAGAGACCTTAAGTGCTATAGGACTTCAGGGGAGGAAGCAATCCCAGTGGAATGGGGTGGCCTGGGAAGCTTTCCTAGAACAGATGAGACTTGAGCTGGGTCCTGACAGCAGAGAAGAGGAAGGTATATTCACTCTGTCTTTTTATTTTCTGTTTTCTGATGCTTTAACATCTGGGCCCTTGCTGACCCTGGAAGGGCCACCTCCAAGAGTTTGTCAATTCCTAGAGATAGTAAACAACTTATCCTAGAGATGGAAAACAACTCACTCTAGAATGCACCCTTCCCGTACCACCTCCTCCATCTGGCTCTCACACTCAGGGCCACTATTCCCCTGCCCTAATCACCCCAGAGCTGGGTACCAGACTACTAGAGACAGCTCCTATGTCACAGAGCCTGTTGAAATCATTCACACTAGCCAATCCTAAACCTGCTTACCCTGCCTCCCCCCCTTTCTTCCTACAGAAACCAAAATAAAGGCTCTTACCCATGCCTCACCCCATCTCTCTGCCTCCTGACTGGCCCTGGTGCTTCCCCATGTGGGCCCCCACCCCTGAAACCTGTCATGTCCTCTCCTCTTGGGATCTGTGAGTATACATATCTTTTCAACGGCAATCATCTCCTGATCTGTTGGCCTTGCCACACCTAAATAATAGCAAAGCCTACATTTTGAAACAGAAGAAAGACACTCATTCCAGGGGGACAAGGCAATGTGAGCAGATGAATTGAATCATGAGTGGAGTCTCCAGGCTCTACGGCTTGGTTTCTTTGAAAAGCAATGATACCATTTTCAGCCACTGTCACTGAGGGTGTCCCCCAAACAACTTGAGCATCTTTCTGGATCTTCCTCTAGTCCCAAATCCTCCCGTCTCAATCCTTTTGGGAAGCAGGGAGCCGGGCGATCACATGCCCCTGGCTGGGTGAAACAGTCAATCATACCAGTCTCTCTGAGTTGTCCAGCCTAAGGCATAAGACAGTTGTCAAGTGAGATTCCTACTTGAGTCTGAAATGAGTATGAAAGGGTGGTATTTTCTCTGACGTTGATCCATGGGTGAGACAATGGGAGCCCACCATGCCACCCCTTGGACACCATTAGCTGAGTGGGCTAAGAGCCCCCTAAAATAAGTGCAGCTTACTCCCCCCCACCCAGGGATTTACTCACGGACTTACTCACCCCAGGGAGCAGTTAGCTGAGCTCTTCATGAATCAGCCCTGCCCTTGCTAGTCATCTACAAGTGCGTGCCATCACGCCTCAGCGGAACTGGGGGAGAGGATGTGGATTCACCCCACTGGATTCACCCAGTGGCCTCTCCCCTTCCTCATACCCTTTACCTGCAACTCTAGGAGAAGCAATGACATGTGAAGCCCCTTGAGGTCATGAGAGCACAGATTTTTCTTCACAGTGAAAGCGTCTTAGTCCTGCCTCTCTGACTCGGGAAGACACGTGATGGAAGCTACGTTTCCCGAGGAGATGACAGCGTGCCCAGATCCGGTGTATTCTTCTGCCCGGTGTCTGTGGCTAGCGGCTGACCAGCAGAAGAGGTGGTCTGAGCTTGGATGCATGTGGGGATCAGGCTGAGGTCCCTGAACACAGTCATGTGCAGAGCAGCCCTGAAAACCTGGAGAAGCTCCCCTGGACACAGAATCCAGTCTCCTATTGACCATCTGTCAACTCTCACCAGCTGCCCCCACCCCCACCCCCACCCCCACTGCGCATGCCTCAGTTCATGTCTGAACTGACCTGGGAAAGTAATCAGTGCTTCCCAGAACCCCTTGCATGCTTGGCTTTCCTCTAGTTCCTGGATTTTTAACCATTTGTCTGGCTTTTGCAGCCCTGAACTGGTTGTCAGGGAGAAACAGAGTGGCACAGTCACTCCCTCATTACTGCGGATTTATTTGCTCTACTACCTCTAGCTTGGGAGGATTGGAGTCCCTTTGTCTTCACAGCTGGGAAATGATTTATGACCCTCATTTCCTCAACTCTCACTTCTGACGGACCGTGCTGGGGTGAACCTCTCATACGTCCCAGCTGCCATGTGCCACCCCAGAAGTCTCCATTCAAATCCGTTCCACTTGAAAAGCCCCCCTCTCCGGCCCCCCAAGATCTCCAGCCGTCACCCGTTTCAAACCAGGCTACAAGCTTCTTGGAATTCACCCACTGTTGAAAAAGCTTTTTTCTATTTATTGTCTCAGAAATAGAGAGCTAAATATATACATGAACCCTTCAGTGAGACTCACAAACACATGAGAGAATTATTTCAGAACCCCGCAGACTGTAATACTAAATATAACTGGGTGGGTGGGTGGATTGGGGAGGGAGGCGTGGCTAGAGTGGAAGGTGAGGGGGAAGGAATAAAGGCAGGAGGAGGACACATGATGTAGAAAACCCACCGTAGCTTCACATTAGGGAGACGAGTCTCTGTCATTTGCATGGAATCAGGCTCTATTTTTAACTGCAAGTCTGTTACTCCACACTTTATTAACCATTAACCTTTTTGAATGGCTTCTTATTTAGGGATAATTCAGGCTTTGCAGTAGGATTTATTGAGGAAATAGCTTTGCCTTTATTAAGTAAAACAAGTGGAGAACATGAGGCCAAGAAGTTTCCTTTTTTGTAAGGATGTGGTCCTCCTGAGGCTGTAGTGCAGGGTAGGATTTCTTAAAGGTTAAAAGTTGCTTTTCTCCTCAAGAACGGTATTGGAAAAATGCTGTTTTCTTCACAGCTTTCTTATTTGTGTTCATCTTTTCTCTCTACTTCCCCAAGAGTCAGTAGAAATACCTTCTGGAAATAAGGGCCCCCTTAGCTAGGGCAACTGACTGCCCAGTTTTGCCCAAAACTTTCCTAGTTTTCGCACTAAAAGTTCTGTGATCGGGAAGACTGTTCAGTCCCCAGCAAACTAAGACAGTTGGTGTGTTATGCTAAATAACGGCCCTCGAAAGAAGTCCACATCCTAATCCCTGGAACCCGAAAATATGTTACCTTAACATAGCAAAAGGGACTTTGCAGATGTGACTTAAATTAAGGATCTTGAGACAGGGAGATTTTCCTGGATTATCCAGATGAGTCCCATGAAATCACAGAGGGAAGGCAGGAGGGTCAGACTCAGAAGCGATGTAACAACAGAATCAGAGGGAGATTTGAAGATGGAGGAAGGAGCCAGGGGACCAGGGATGCAGGCGGCCTCTGGAAGCTGGGAAAGGCGAGGGAGCAGATCTCCCTCAGAGCTTCCAGGAAGAACACACCTTGATTTTGGGACTTCCAGACCACAAGATAATAAATTTCTGTTTCTTTAAGCCAAAAAGTTTGTGATAGTTGATTACAGCAGCAGGAGTAAATCAATATAGTTGTCACCCTAACCCTGCCTCCACCAGGGTGCCCGGTCAACCACTGAATCTTGCCGTCTTTTTCTTTTTTTTTCTTTTTTTTTTTTTTTTTTGCGGTATGTGGCCCTCTCACTGCTGTGGCCTCTCCCGTTGCGGAGCACAGGCTCTGGACGCACAGGCCCAGCGGCCATGGCTCACGGGCCCAGCCGCTCCGCGGCATGTGGGATCTTCCCAGACCGGGGCACGAACCCGCTTCCCCTGCATCAGCAGGCGGACTCTCAACCACTGCACCACCAGGGAAGCCCCGTCTTTTTCTTTTACATGCACATGGACCAAAGAACAAGGATCAGCTTCCACAGAAGTGGAGAAAAGAAATCAGCTCACAAAAAATGTACATGTGTTAGACTTTCAGGGTCACAGAAAGGATACAGTTTTAAAGTAATTCCAGTGTTATTTTGGAATTTCCTCTTTAAAGAAATCTATAAGTAAAGAAATGTGTAATAACTTATAAACACCTCAAAGTAAAGCCTTTGGAATTCCTTAAGTTTAGACACCGAGCCCACCTAGGAGGCAATGGAGTACAATTTTATAGGCTCTAGGTTCAAATCCTGCCCCAGTCGTTGAACCTGTGTTTAAATCCTGACTCAGGCATTACTAGCTGGGTGATCTTGGGTTAGTTACTCAGCTGCTCTGGCTGCTGACTCATCTCTGAGCTGAAGATAATAAAATTATTCAGCTCACAGGGTTATTAGCTAGTAGGTGCAAAGAGCTCAGGATAGCACCAGCACCCAGGAAACACTGACCATACTTTTCTTTCTTGGGAAAGCCTAACAACTCCTTTGGGGAGGGAAGTGTGAGATGATAGAAAATATATATATTGGTCTGTGCCCCCAATTCCTGGCACGGAGCTTCTAAAACCCTTGTAATTTCCTAAGTGATGAGAAAACTAGGAGCATCTATTGTTCTAGTATTTGTCCTTGACCCCCGTCCCTGACACAGGGCTCTTAAAACCCTTGCAAATTCCTAAGTAATGAGAGCACAAGGAAAGTCTTTTGTTTTAATGAGGTGACTCTAGGTGAGTTCCCAGATGACTCCTGGGTGGAGGCTGGTCACCAGGAAGGCCAAGTCATGATTAAAAGCTTGGAATTTTCGGCTTCACATCCCCACACCCTCCCCATCCTCCAGAGAGGGGGGCTGGAAATGGAATTAATAATTGATCATGCCTACGTGAGGAAGCCTCCATAAAAATCCCAGTAGTAGGTGGTTCAGAGAGCTTCCAGGCTGGTGAACATATCACAGGGAGGGTGACACACCCCAGCTCCACGGGGACAGAAGCTCCTACGTTCGGGACCCTCCCAGACCTCACCCTGTGTATCTCTTCACCTGGCTGTTCATCTGTATCGTATCCTTTAATAAACTGGTGAACGTAAGTGTTTCCCTGAGTTCTGTGAGCTGCCTAAGGCATAAGACAGTTGTCAAGTGAGATTCCTACTTGAGTCTGAAATGAGTATGAAAGGGTAGTATTTTCTCTGACGTTGATCCATGGGTGGGACAATGGGAGCCCACCATGCCATCCCTTGGACACTATTAGCTGAGTGGGCTAAGAGCCCCCTAAAATAAGTGCAGCTTACTCCCCTAAAATAAAATAAAATAAAATAAGTAAGCAGCTTACTCCCCTAAAATAAGTGCAGCTTACTAGAGCATTAGCAAATTAACCCAAGGAGGGAGTTTTTAGAACCTCGCATCTGTAGAGTTTGGTCAGAGGCACAGGTGAAAGCACATGAGCTTTCTACTGGTGTCTGAAGTATGTGTGTGGAGTGAGGTGAGGGGTTAGGGTTAGGGTCTGGGTCTGGGGGGAATGGGACAGTCCTGTGGGACTGAGCCCTTAGCCTGTGGGATCTGATGCTAGCTCTGGATAGATAGTGTCAGAAGTGAGATAAACTGTAGGACACCAGGCTGGTGTGGCAGAAACTGCCTGTTGTGGAGAAAAACCTCCAAACATTTGGTCACCAGAAGTGGCAGAAGTGTGTTTTGTATGAGAGGTCAAGGAGACACACGAGGAAGGGTCTCATAGCAGGGAAGAACTGGGTTTTTCCCTACGTAGGAAGGTGGAAAACTGAGATTTTTTCCTTATAACCAAAGTTATAACAAGAAAAATTCAAAAACTCTATCTAAAAACATGCAGCTTGCCACTGTGGGAGTAGGAAGTCTGAGAAGTCTTACTTTCGACCTGCAGTGCTTGCCGGTATCCCCAGTGAGATGTTTTTCTTGGCGCTCACTACCTCTCTCGTCCTGCCCTATCCTTAGGAGAGCAGATGTGCCCCTCTTGGCTTGAGAAGCTACCTCTGGAGACCAGGAGTCTGACTCTTTCCAGACCCTGATCTCCACTTGTCCTTACGTGAAACCAAAGAAAGCGTTCTGAGTCATGTCAGTGAAGCCAAGACTGAGGGCGGGGGTGGGGTGTGCTGCACTTGGGCAGATTTCCACTCACTTTAGAGCATTAGCTGAGTTGCCGGGTGTGTTCAGATGATGGATGGGAGAGAGAGCCACATCCAGGAAATGTCAGCCTGGCCCACTGCTCTCCAGGTTATGGACTGAGCCCTGCTGGCACGGGGCACAGAGGTTTCCGGTGCGATGGAGGAGACTGTTCTGAAAGGTTCCATTGGTCTTATGAAACTCTCAGAGCTCACAGAGATTTTTGCTGCTTCTCCCTGAACTGACTTGGAGGTATGACTCCAGGGGGCACCAGCAGGAAACAATCTTAAAATGGCCATTAGGATTCTGATGTGAAATGAGATACCATTGTTGTGTATCCCTTAAGGCAATTTAAAAAAATGATACTAATTAGTGTCAGTGAGGATGAAGGGAGGTATGCATTCTAACACCCTGTTGGTGGGAGTACAAATTGATTAAGCCTTTTAGGAAAGCAATATGGAGGTCAGCATCTATCAAAATGACAAATGGGCATAACCACTGGCGATTCCACCTCCAGGAACCTATACTACAGAAAAAAACTTGCACATGTGCACAGAGATGTGTTCAAAAGGATGTTTCACTTTAGCATTATTTGTAATAGTAAAAAATCAGAAATCAATATGAAAGATGTTAGACAAATTATGGTATATACATCTAAAGGAATATTATGCAGCCATTAAAAACAATGAAGAAGGCCTGACATGGAAGAACTCTAAGACACATTGTTGGGGGGGCGGGAATCAAGTAACAGAGCAATACCTATAGTATGGTGACATTTGAATAAAATGCTATGAGTGTAAAATAAATTCAGCTAATGATAAGGAGAGAAGGGAAGAAGCTGAAACAGAAGGTATGGTGTGGGCCAGCTTCTCTGCGGAAGTGACATGGGGGCAGAGAAGTGAATGACAAGGCCTCAGCCACACAAAGATCTGGAGGGCACGTGTGGCAGATCAGCGGCAGCAGCTGGTAAAGTCCTGGAGGCGGAAGAGCCAGGCTGGTGCTGGAGTCAGAGAGGTTTGAGGGAGACCCACAGGCAAGGGCCTTGTAAGCAGGGAAGACGTTTGGGATTTTATTCTAAGCATGTGGAGGGCTGTAGGCAGGAGAAGGATCTGAGTTACATTTCTGAAAGCTCAAAACTGGCCTTGGGTGGGGCTTCCCTGGTGGCGCAGTGGTTGAGAATCTGCCTGCCAATGCAGGGGACACGGGTTCGAGTCCTGGTCTGGGAGGATCCCACATGCCACGGAGCAACTAGGCCCGTGAGCCACAACTACTGAGCCTGCGCGACTGGAGCCTGTGCTCTGCAACAAGAGAGGCCGCGACAGTGAGAGGCCCGCGCACCGCGATGAAGAGTGGCCCCCGTTTGTCACAACTAGAGAAAGCCCTCGCACAGAAACGAAGACCCAACACAGCCAAACATAAATAAATAAATAAATAAATTTATTAAAAAAAAAAAAAATTGGCCATGGGTGGAAAATGAATAGTGGGGGAGCAAGAGTGGAGGCAAGTGACAATCACAGGAGTCCAGGCTAGAAATAGTCATGAACCTACCAATTGCCAGGCCTCCTGTCGTGTTCTTCTGACAGAGATATGTTAGTCTGCATCTTCCAAGGTGTTCGGTAACTACGATATTATTTTTAAAAGTAAAAAGACCTATGTTAAGTGGAGAGTAATATTATAGGAGAATTAAATTTTGTTAGAGTTGATTAATTAATTATCTTGTTAGAAACATATCTTGATCTGGTCAAATTCTTTCCGCAGCAGTTTACTCAACAACCTGATATTACATTGTTAGTTTATGAAATGGGTAGCAGAACTGTTCCCCCAACCCAAGAGTGAAAAGGAGACCCCAGGAATTATGAAAACCTGTATAAAATTCCCAAGTCAAGTTCCACAGTCTCATGCTCTTACGTGTACTCTGTATGTGCTTAAGCATAATTCTCTGGTTTCTGTTCCTTTTTTTTTTTTTTTTTTTTTTTTGCTGTACGCGGGCCTCTCACTGCTGTGGCCTCTCCCGTTGCGGAGCACAGGCTCCGGACACACAGGCTCCGCGGCCATGGCTCGCGGGCCCAGCCGCTCCGCGGCATGTGGGATCTTCCAGGATCGGGGCACGAACCCGTGTCCCCTGCATCGGCAGGCGGACTCTCAACCACTGCGCCACCAGGGAAGCCCTCTGTTCCTTTTTTTAGCTAAAGTTACAGTGTCCCCTAGAAGACCAGACTTTTTTTTTTTTAATCCTAATTTTAAGCATAGCAAATATTTTCTCTTGGATGAACCTTCTCAGCACTTTTTTGAAAATATAAAGTGGACACTAGAAGAATCATGGAAATTCACCCCGGGCGGTCCATAGCTCTGTTCTTGGAATATAGAAGATGAGTTTCGTGACCTTCCACAGAGAAGGCAGTTCTAATTCGAGTGAAAAGAGACAGCTAGGATTAGGTAAATCTGCAGTCAACCTAGGTGGGGCTCAGATGGACTCTCCCAAACATTCTTAAGATGCCGTATTTCTGATTATTCAAAAACCTTGGCATGGTGATCTGAAGCTTAGTATCTCTAGGTCAGCTTCCCAAACTGCCCTGACCCTGAGACTGCTTTCTAAAACTCTGTGTGAACAGCCAGTGCAGAATATGACATAGTCCTAATGCTTTAGAACCAGCACCCAGAGTAATACAACAAGCCCCGACTTCCAGAGTGCCTCAAATATCAAATCACAACTATTTCTCATCCCTCCATTAGCCCAACCTTGAATCAAATGCCCTCCAGCTTGCTCTGGTCCCTCTCCTGTCCCCAGTAGTTTCCCAAGAAGGCCAGAAAGACCCCTATTCTTAAGGAAGTTTCTAGATCAGTTGTTCACAATCAGGGTTGATTTTGCTCTCAGGGGACATTTGCCAATGCCTGGAGACAATTTTGGCTGTCACAATTGGAAGGAGGGTACTACTGGCTTTTAGTTGGTAGAGGCCAGGGATGCTGCTAAACATCCTGCAATGCACAGGACAGCCTCCTACAACAAAGAATTATCTGGTCCAATATATGAATAGTACCAAGGTTGATAAACCCTGCTCTAGATAAACAAAACAAGACCTCTGTCTTGATAAAGCAGGAACTAATGTTAACACAGGTGGAAGAATTACAGTCCCAAGAGAGAAAAAACAAAAAAGGGCGTTGGGATTTCAGAGTCTGCCTTTCCACCTCTTTTAGCACTAGGGACTGTTATTGGAAAAAATGACCAAGCCAAAGACCATTATGACAAAATGCCTGCGTGACAAAGGGATTTCCAAGCCGTCCAGGAGGGTTTTGCGAGATTAGGCCTAAGATTCCTGCTCACCCTAAGCGGCTGCACGTGGAAACTTGTCCCCACTGGAGTGAAGGACAGTGATCTGGGACAAGCTTCAGCTCACCTGCCTTCTTCCTCTCTATCCACTCTGTTCCCTTTGCTCTTACAAACCGAATCCATGAAGGGAGTCCCGCATCTCAGTTTCAAAAATCCCCCTGAGCTGACAGAATGAATGGTTTCTGTGCACTGCCGTTAAAGAGCTCAGGATTTTGGAACAAGCAGACAGCGATATAGGGAATTCTTGGCCAGAGATCAAGGGAGAGAGACCCTTTCTCCTTGCAAGTCCTAAATAATTAATTGGTTCTCCATGAAAAGTTGTAAGGGAATAATTCAGACAAGCAGCAGTGAAAGGATTTTTCAGCAGCCTGTTTTCTAGACTCAAAGTAATATTATATAATCATCAGGCTAAACGAATTGCACTGGTTTCTTGGCACTCCCCTGGTAAAGCATTTTTCTTTTGAAAGTTCAAATGACACGAACCTCTTTGCCCTGTCTTGGCAGGAGTGGACAAAGAGGCCTGTCCCTAGTAAAGCTCCCTGGAAGGACCTGCTTCCCACCTCTCGGGCTGGAAGACAGGAGGGGCTGCTTTATAACCTGATGATTAAGAGCCGTGAAACGTAGTTACGACTTTTCTTTTGTCACGTGGACTGAAAGAAGCAGGCTGCTGCCCAGATCAGAGTAAAACGATCGTACGATACATCCCAGACTTCAGGCCCCTGCATACACACACATACACACACAGATCATCATCATCATCCTCCTCCTCATCATCGTCCTGGTGTTCTGCCCAGTTAAACCAAATGCATTTAGAAATTCACAAGCATATTATAAAATAGAAAAAGACAGAGGCATGTTATTCACAGGCTTTTGTTGTTGTTTTGGGGTAGTTTTAAAATTTTTAAATAATCTCAGACTTAAAACAAATTGCAGGAATAATACAAAGAATAATACAAAGAATAAAACAAAGAACTCTATACACCAGTCACCCAGATTCCTAATTTGTTAATATCTTACCACATTTGCTTTACCATTTTTGCTTTCTGTACATTCATAGTGTTGTTACTTCTTAAACTATTTGATAGTAAGCTGTCTCTTTGCTCCTAAATACATCAGTGTGTATTTCCCAACAAAAAGGACATTTTAGTGACAGTTTATTAAGTTCATCTTTTCCAGTTGAAGGAAGGCTGAACGTTTGACAATGGTTTCAAAGTCTGAACCTGAAGAATAGGATTTTCCAAGGTGCTCTTGGTATATCTGGGTGCAAATCCTGGCTTTGCTACTCTCCAGCAATGTGACTTTGGATACCTTCTTTTTTCTTTTTTTTTGGCATGTGGGATCTTAGTTTCCCAGCCAGGGATTGACCCCTTACCCCCTGCAATGGAAGGGCGAGTCTTAACCACTGGACTGCAGGGAAGTCACTGGATACCTTCTTAAGTCTCAGTTTCTTCATCTGTAAAATGGAGATAATGCTGGTAACTCTTTCATAGGTTGCTGTGAGGATCAAATGAACTAAGTCACTAAATAAGACTACAGTGGACAGGTTTAACACACGTGTGACACAATGCTCAGTAATGATAGTGCTTTTGCTGATAATTATTCAGGACAACTACTCTCCAATATTTCTCCAACCAGGGTCCTTTCCTATGAAGCCCAATCCCATAGTTTTCATTGGTGGAACTGGCATCACATGTACAATCTCCTTAATTTCTCCCTCTCCACTGCCAGCCACCCACCCCGCCACATACACATCAGTCTTCTGTTCAATTTAACCATGACAAATTTAGAAATTTATGAGCATACTATAGACTAGGAAAGAACAAAAACCCATTTCTCATAAGGTTATTAAAGTACTGTGCTTTGAAGTGGGACAGCCACAAAGACTCTAGCATGCCTGTGATCACATCTCTTAAGGAACAATAGACAGCAATTTGAGTAATTACCGCAGAAGAGAGCGAGATACCTGGCTTCTGGGTATGTGGGTCAACCAGCGGTATTTTCTGTCCCTAGGCGTGGGGTATTTGATTAGTAAGGAAAAAAGAAAACTAATGTTCAGAATATACTATGTTCCTGCCTATCTTTCTGCCTATGTTCCTAATCTATCTTTCACAAGATAGATATTTCTACTTTCAAGCATCTCCTTTTGAGAACTATACCTCTTAAAATCCAACAACAATGCCTGTGTATTAATTAATCACTAATTATTACCAATGGCAGCTCCAAAGGGGAAGGCTGGAATAAATGCCTTGAACCAGAAACCTATGGTTTGGTGCCAGCTACGGCTGGGTTTTCTCTCCAGGGCCCTGCTGGGTGAGTAGCTATTGGGAACTGGGTGCCTTTTGCTGAGCTACAGCTCTGGGCCTCCTGTTTATGAGGCAGACTCTGCCAACGCCTGTCTCAGCTGAAAGTCAGAAGCTGCCTTCAGGATGTCCCATGTGGAACCTTCTGCCTCTCTCTAGGGTCATCCATTCATCACCCTCTAAGATGCCTTCAAATCTTTCACAACTACCTGCCTGTAGGATGAGACCCAGGCTCCCAAGTAGAGCATATCTGGCCCTTAAATCTGTACCCTGCAGCCCCTCCTCAGCTCCTGCTACAGCCCTCAAGCATGCCCTCTTCCCCCAGTGACATGGATTCATGAACACGCCACTGGTACCTTCATTTCTGTGTTCCTTCTGCCTCAGATGCCCTTCCCCAGCTGGTAACACCTGCCAACCCTTCAAAGTCCAATTCACCACACTGCGAAATTCATTCTTTCTTTCCACAATTCCGTGTATATCTCCATAACAGGTTTGATCACATTTTCTTTGGGGCAACTATAGTTTAGCACAACGCTTTACTTCTTTATACATCCCCAGTACCCGGCCCCTCCATATCCACTAAACATTCAATAATACTCTGCAGACACTCATCATATGCATGGCTCTTGAGTTGAACTACAGCACAGGTATGGATAAAAGTGCAAGCAACTAAAAAGTAGAATTTCCAGTCTGGAGGTGATTTTTTTCATCTACAAATGTAGCAACGTGTGGGCCAAAAAAACCCCACCAAGGTTCTATACTTTGTATATGCTAGTTTTGAGATTTAAATTCCTAATATCACTTCATACAGAATTTAAGAGATAAAATAATAATTAGGTCAAAAGTTTAACACTCCATCTTAATATTCCATCCAATTTTTTTCTGTTGTTGTCTAGAACATTCATCCACCCCAACAAAAAGATGCTGCTCATGAGTTAAAAAAAAAAAAAAATAGAAGAGTGGGGCTTCCCTGGTGGTGCAGTGGTTGGGAGTCTGCCTGCCGATGCAGGGGACACGGGTTCATGCCCCGGTCTGGGAGGATCCCACATGCCTTGGAGAGGCTGGGCCCGTGAGCCATGGCCGCTGGGCCTGCGCGTCCGGAGCCTGTGCTCTGCAACGGGAGAGGCCACAGCAGGGAGAGGCCCGCGTACCGCAAAAAAAAAAAAAAAATAGAAGAACATATTCAATGGACTATCCATCATACTGTGACGACCATCTGTGCCTGGCTGAAATCACTTGGGGCAGATAGACGGATAGAAATAAAATGCTTTTGCACATGCTTTTCAAAGGGTCCATTTATATTTCAACTGTTTTAACACAATAAGAATGAGCACCAAGTTCCCCACTGACACGGCATTTCCATATTGGTGAACACAAACATGCGTCATGCACGTTTGGTAGCATGTGTGTAAATAGTCCAGCATTGCTTTAGAGGGTACTGTGCACCGAGGACAGGTGTTGTGTGTGTGTGTGTGCATTTAATTCAAGGCAAATAAAAGACATCACATCCAAACTGCTTTTAAAATATTAGAGTAGCCCATGAACTGAGCACACCACCAAATTCAGAGTAACCAAAGCCTTTAATCTTTGATACGTAGAGGATTTTTCTCCTTAGTGACTACTGAAATAAAACACCTACTCTGGGGGAGGGTTGGGCCTGTATTTCTCTTCTTGGGTTCCGTTTCTGCGCACTCTGACACCATCTATAGACTGGGGGTGCTGCAGGCAGCTTTCCTTGGGAATGCTGATGACATCATAGGCCCAGAGTGCCCGCTGACACCACGTGCTTGGGTTCCCAGGGACATCCCCCCCTGGAATCTGGAATTCATTTTGACACAGGTCACGGAGAGCCATGTGAACAATGAGGAGGGAGCGGGTGGCGGGGCTGAGTGTCTGTCTTCCCAACTCCTCCCTGAGATCAGTGGCCACACAGTGAGATGGAGGCAGAGGGGAGGGGGGCTGGCCCCGCCTCTCCTGCAGGCTCTCCAGCTTGAAAAGGGAGCGGATTCATACCAAACACATTCTCCATGACCCATTTTCTCCTTCATGTCTGTGAAGATCATGTGCTGAGTCAAACAACAGCCCCGGATTTCTTCTCAGGCCACCGTAATACCCAGGGCAGACCCAGGGTAGGCCAGCTCCACTGGGCATCCTGGGCCTTTGAGCTGGTCAGCCGTGGGCTTCCGATGGACCGTGCAGGAGTGTTGACACTTTGCTGGTGCTCTGGAGGGCAGGACTGGATGTCATCTGGCTTGCTGTCTTACCCATCCCACCCCCCAGCCCTTAGAAGATCATCTTCAATGTTGATACTCAATGAACAGTGAGGGAGTGGATAAATGCAGACTTCTCCCATGGGGATATAGTATATTGTATACTAGGCAAAATATGTTGGAAAGAGCCCCCTATCTGATCCCCCTTCCTCCCACTTGAGGGAAACAGGTTTTTCACAGCAGCACCAACTCCTCATGTGGGCCCTGGCTCTGTATTTTGGAATCTCATTTACCTCCTGGGTGTATCCCATGTTCAGACCTCAGGGCCTCCCTCCTGCCCTCAGCTGATGGTCACTCAGTACTCTGACACTGCTAATCGCTCGACAGGTGTGTATTTTATAAATGTTACCTGATCCATGTCTAACACACACTTTAATAAGAACCCTTACCGTCTCTCCCCAGAAAAGTGACTCCCAAGATGGGAATTTCCAGAACCTGCATCAAGGTGGGGTAGATCCCTCTAGATTGGGGCCTTCAGGTCATGTCTCAAAAGCAGCAGCCACAGGGCCATGTAGTCAGGATGGTCAGCCCTTTAACTATACACAGTAGGCCCAGCTTCACCCTGCAGGTCTCAGCCCCAAATCACCAGTCCCACCCTTAGCCTGACCTTAGTTTTCTACACACTCTCTGATCCCCGGTCCTCACCACCTGCAATCAAGTCACCTCCAGACAGGCTCTGGAAGCAGAAAAGCCTTGTTAGAGTTGACTCAGTTTCCCCACATTTTATTGACAGAGAAGAGAAGGCCCAGAGACTGCCCAAGATAACCCATGGGATGGAAAAGGATTCTTGAACTCCCACCCAAGTCCATGAACTCCAGGAATTTTGTCACTGGTCAAGGGACAGGCCTCTACCCACGTTAATGCCAGGAGCTATTCGAAGAGTCTTGACTAGTGTCCAAAATAATTTTTTTTTTTAAATTAGCATCAACTGTGAGCTGGATACTATGCTAATAAGCACAAGAGATACAAACAGAGCACCCAGTGTGGGAGAGAGATACCTAAACAGACAAACACAATACAGTGTTGTAAGAGTTATAACAATGGGCCAGGTTTCTTTTTTTTTAATTTTATTTATTTATATTTTATTATTATTATTTATTTATTTTTATTTATTTTTTATTAGATTCTGCTTTATAACAAAGTGAATCAGTCATACATATACATCTGTTCCCATATCCCTTCCCTCTTGTGTCTCCCTCCCTCCCACCCTCGCTATTGGGCCAGGTTTCTGAGTGTTGTATATATGCCTGGCACTGTGCTACAGGCTTTATAATTACTGTTTTAATGACAGAGGTAGCTCACAGTGCCATGGGAGCTCCTGAGTCCCACAGACAGTGGGAAACTGAGCCTCTAATCCTGGGCACTGGTCCAGGCTAACACCGTCTTTGCCTCACCACCCCCGCCCCCCCAGGCCCTGGGATCCCAGCCCTGGATCCTGAGCGCTCCGCTCACTTTGGCTTTGTTGGGCCTTCTGGGCCTCCCACCCTGAAGCTCTCCTGTCTGTTTGCAGACGCTAGCCCAGTCTGTTAGAGAAAAGCCCAGGCCTGATGAAGAATCGGGGCCAGGCTTTGGAGCTGGCTTCTTCCTTGAGAGGAGGAGGGGGATACAGAAATCATGCCCACAGGAAAGGAGCGATTGAGTTGAGTTCTGTGTCTAGAAGGCAGATCAGCTCTGGAAGATTTATGCCTGGTCGGTTTTGGAATTCCGAAACCAGAGCAAGGTCATCTTGCCCTCCCTGAGAAAGGAAATCCCCCAGAGAGGGTGGTAGGGGAGGAATTTCTGAGAGCCAGCGTCTCCTGAACAGGGAAGGGAGGGGTCGGGGAGGAGAGAGCAGTAGAACACTGCCCAGCCCTTCTCCCCCTGGGAAAAGTCCTAAATCCTTCCTGTCTCGGGTGAGCCAGAGGCCACGGGCTCCATCTGCTGAGACCTTGTAGATACACACACCAAACAAGCCCCAAACTGCTGACCTCTACTTTTACCTTCGCTGGACTTCCTAAAATCAGATGCAGGAGCAGAGAGCATGGGTGACCCAGACACAGAGCTGTGTGGTCTGGGGTCTGGGTGCCTGGAGCAGGAAGGAGGGAAGGGCCATGAAGTGCAAGGCTACTGAGGATTTTTAAAATCACCTTTTTATTGTTACTGTTTATTTAATTATCACATCAGCTTTATTGGGGCTGGTATCATTAGGCACAGTTTATGGATGAGAAGCTAAGTGTCAGTGAGTCAGGAATCACACCAAGTCTGGACTCAGAAGCCCGTGCACTGGGGACACAGGTGTGTGCACACCCCTACACGATAATCACCCAGCCTGAAACTGGTTGGTGGCTCTGGATTTTAGTTGACTCACCTAAAAAAATATCTGTTCTGCTTACTTCCATTCCACCAACGTTGAGCACCTACCATGTGCCAGTGCACTATGCTGAGTGTCAGGAATACAAGGATCTATGAAATCAAAGTCTGGCCCCAGAGTAGTTTATATACCAGTGAGGGGAGAAAGACTTATCCACAGGTCATTTCAGTACAATGCCCACATGCCCAAGTGGTTATAAAGTTTAAGTGAGATGATACATGCAAGTGTTGAGCAAATCCAAGGATCACCCTGATTTCCCCGAGGTTGAGCCAGTGCTCTTAGGAGCAGAAGGAGAATCAAGAACAGGATGGGAAACTCTTCAAGAGTATCCCAGGGCAATCCTTCCATCTCGGGGGTGCCTCCGTACACCAAGGCCTGGGCTGCCTCCTGCTTCCAACTGGTATAGTGACAGGGCCATCCTTTCTTCCCTTTTTTCCTTCCTCCCTTCCTCTCTCTCTCTCTCTTTTTTCCCTCCCTCCCTCCCTTCCTTCCTTCCTTCCCCTCTATTTCTTTCTTTTTCCCGCTGTTCTATGAGTGTCCAGCAAAGTCCTTGGTGGAGAGACCCATGGTGAAGGATGGAGTGTAACCTAAGAAGACCTCAGAAGGGAGTTTTCCACCATCTGCTCTGTCTTTGAGCATCTGCGATGTGAAAGAGTTCCCATGCTCTCATTCCCATTTTCCTGGACTTATCCCAATGTGATAGGAAACTCATTATTCATCTCTTTTAACAGCCTCTCCTCTTCTCTGCCTATAGAGGGGAATTGTGGGACAGTGCTGTCTTCTCTGCTGAACCGGGGTAAAGGGAAAGGAGGGAATTGAGAGAAACCAGACTGGGTAGATTGATTTCCTCTGGAAAGTAACTCTGAGTTACTGGTGGAAGAGAAGTAAATAGACCCTGAGAGTGAGATGAGAAGAAAAGAAAGATGTGAATATTCGGGGCTTAGGGAGGGTTTTTAGCAGTGTGGAGAGAGGTGATGGTACTTGAGAGATAGTTGTATTTGAAATGTACATGGCAAGACAGATTCTTTTTAAGTGTTGCCCTATTTTGAGCAGAACACAATTTTGGTGTTCTTTGAGAGATTTTAGCTGAGATTAAGATTTCTTTGTGAATTACTTTTTGTCTATCTGACAGTTGTTTCGGTGAGTACATCACCATGTCAGGACTGGGTCATGAGGCAGCCATGCTTTCTGTGGGTTACACCAGCATTCACAGAATTCAATCCAAAGTCGTCAGTTCTAACCTCTTCATTTTATTACAGATAAAGAAACAGAGAAAAGTCAGACAGATCCCAGTTCCTTGTTTCTCACCTAATTTCCTAACCAGGTGGTGGAATTGCCCCCGTCCTTTTGTTGCTGAAAGGAAATGAGGAGAGACTGGTGAGCAGAGGAGAAAAAGGAGAGGAGCAGAGAGAGAGGCTATCTCCCTGCATTTCCTTCACTGATACTTCCCACATCTCAGCCACCTGCATGCTGGCAGGCAGTGCTAGTCCTCTCTCTGCCTTGTTTAAGCTATATGGCTTTGGGCAAGTCACCTCCTATCTGAGCCTTAGTTTCCTCCTCTATGAAATTGGATTAATAAAAGCAACTTTGGGTTTCCCTGGTGGCGCAGTGGTTGAGAGTCCACCTGCCGATGCAGGGGACACGGGTTCGTGCCCCGGTCTGGGAAGATCCCACATGCCGCGGAGCGGAAAACCAACTAACCTGCAGGGTAGCTGGGAATTTTGAATGACAATACGGAAGCATGATTTGACCTATAAGCTACAAGGTGTGATGTGATGAAACAAAAATGTCCAACCTTTATCCCACCAAAAAGAATCCTTTCATTTCAACCTAATTCCATAAACCTCTTTCTCCACAATGAAAAAGGATGCATTCTTTCCTCCTAGGAGAAAGTCCAAATCATATACATAATAAAGGGCTGAGAGAGAGAGAGAGAGAGAGAGAGAGAGAGAGAGAGAGAGAGAGGAAAGCTCAGAGACTAGGGTATAAAAGAGTTTATTTAGGGGAGAGGTTTGAGAATGTTGGTGCCAGAGCAGCTTTTTTTTTTTTTTTTTTTTTTTTTGCGGTATGCGGGCCTCTCACTGTTGTGGCCTCCCCCGTTGCGGAGCACAGGCTCCGGATGCGCAGGCCCAGCGGCCATGGCTCACGGGCCCAGCCGCTCCGCGGCATATGGGATCCTCCCAGACCGGGGCACGAACCCGTATCCCCTGCATCGGCAGGCGGACTCTCAACCACTGCGCCACCAGGGAGGCCCCAGAGCAGCTTTAAGTGTGTAAACTATCTGAATAGAAAAAGAAATAAAATTTTAATTAATGTTGCTGGGACCACATATTTGAGTGCCTTTAACATCCTTGACAATAAAGATGGCATTCCTTTTTAAGTATAAGTAAATGTTGAACTGACTTTTCTGAGTATGACAACCCTCTGAGACTGTACTGTCTGGGTTTACACAGGGTATAAATATGAGGAATTTATCATATTTATATTTATATCATGTTTATCATATTTGTATCATCTGCCTGAGAGACTCTTGAGGGAAGAACATGCTTGAGTGTGTGGTCGCAGGCTCTCCTTAGACCCAAGCACAGTGGGCCTTGACCTCTACTTCTTCAATATCCTGTGCTGCACCTGCAGCCTTGAGGCACAAGGCATCACTGCCACTATCTAGGGCTAAGCTGCTCCTTCTCATCTAGAAAGATCCCCCTCTACCCACTCCATCTAGCTGGGCAGACCTCTCCCTCCTCCTGCCCCTACTCCTTATGAGCTGGGCTTGTCCCAAGCAATGTCCCCAGCTGGGGGCTCTCACATGTCACCAGATTAAGAAGCGTCTACAGAGGAAGCAGCAGCAGCTGTCAGGGGATCACTGAACTACCACTTGGCTCCCCAGGCCCCTGGAGCAGCCATCTGGAGACTAAACTCTTCTTATCCAAATCACGGGGTGAAATATTCAGGACCACACAGTGAAGTCTAAGTCCCATCTGAACACTTGAGACTATTTAGCATTCATTCCCACGATTTTAAAAACTATCTGTCTGTTGACATCTCCCAAATTTCTATCACCTTGCAGACTTCTCCTCTGAGCTCTAATCTCAGAGATCTAATGATCTGCTTGACATCTCTCCCTTGACTGTGTCTCATAAACATCTCAAACTTGATACACACAAAACCAGATTCTCCATATCCATCCGCAAATCTTCACCCCCAACACTCCCCCACCTGCTCCCTCCCTGCAACAATGACACACTGCCCAGGACCTAGTTGCTGAAGCCAGAAACCAGGGTGGTATCGTTTGTTCCTCCCTCTCCTTTAATCCCCACGTCGGCTCCATCAACAGCCTCTAAAATCCACCAGCTTCTTTCTATCTCCACCGCCACCACCATATTCCAAGTGATCCTTATCTCATGCCTGTATGACCAGGGGGTGGAGCTAGAGGAGAACGGGGCTGGAAAGGGGGCACTTTAAACCCGAGATGGAGCCTTGCTCACTGCTGCCCCCACCCCTCATACCTGTTGCATGGGGTCAAAATGGGAAGTTTGGGAATCTGAGAATGGAAAGAACTTGGCACCACAACTCTGGAAGTTGACCCTCTGCAACTCTGGAAGGAGACGGAGATGCCAGCACCAACAGGGATGCCCTGTTAATGCAGATGAGCAGATTTAGGCAGAGAGAGGGCCTGAGATACTACCTTCCCTGCAAACTTCTCCCCTCCCACCCATCCCACCCCGTTATCTTTGCCTCCTATAAGATGGGAAGTAGATCTGACAAATGCCCATGTGCAAAGTAGGACAAAGGTTAGCTGAGAATGGAGAGCTTGGAAGCCTGATGGGGGATCATCATAAAGTGGGCAAGGGGATCCAATGTCAGAAGCTTTAAGGTGGATGACCAAACTGGGGACCTGAGATGGGGCACAGTGGTAAGAGCTGAGAGGAGGGCAGAACTTGGAAGGGCAGAGCCCTCAGCAATCACCTCCTGTTGCCCAAGGCAAGAGAACAAATGACAAGTTACATTAAAGCAGCAGGTGCCTGCAGAAGACATATGTGGATCAGGAAGGACATAAGCCCCTTGGAATTTTGAGCAAATTCAGAGAGAAAGGGAGAAGGAAAAGGAGGGGAAGAATTCTGAAATTGCTGAAAGAGTACTCAAAAGAGAGTCCCAGAACTTATTATGTCATCTGCATAGTACACCTGCATAAGGGGGAAATGGACTCTCATTAGCTAAGCTGAGTTTCATTATAGAAAAATAAACAAAATTAAGTGTTTGCCAAGGGAAATTTCACACTGGTGAAATGGAGGTCCAATCACACTATTTCCCTTACTCAGAATAGAATCCAACCTCCCTACTTTGACCCCAAAGGTCCTGCATGGTCTGGCTTCTACCCTCTTCACCAGCCTTATTTCAAACCTCTCTTCCTGGACCACTAAATGGCAGCTGCTCTGCCTTTGAGCTCCTCCAATACTCTAAACCCTTTCTTATCTTTGGATGTGTGCTCCATCTCCCCTCCTCCTTTCTGACAATTCAAAGAGATACCACCTTCTCAGGGAAGTCTTCTCTGTCCACTTTCTAAATGGTTTTCTTTATGTCATCCTCTACCTCTGCACCTTGCTTCCATCCTCTTACATTGTACTTCTTCCTTCTTCCTCCCTCCCTTTCTTCCTTCCTCCCTCCCTTCCTTCCTTCCTTCCTTCCTTTCATTATAATTAACATACAATATCTTATTACTTTCAGGTGTACAACATAGGGATTCAATATTTTTATAAATTATGAAATGATTACTGCAATAAGACTAGTTACCATCCATCACCATACAAAGTTATTACAATGTTATTGACTATATTCCCCATGCTGTACATTACATCCCCATGACATTTTTTTTTTTTTTTTTTTTTTTGCGGTATGCGGGCCTCTCACTGTTGTGGCCTCCCCCATTGCGGAGCACAGGCTCCGGATGCTCAGGCCCAGCGGCCATGGCTCACGGGCCCAGCCGCTCCGCGGCATATGGGATCCTCCCAGACCGGGGCACGAACCCGTATCCCCTGCATCGGCAGGCGGACTCTCAACCACTGCGCCACCAGGGAGGCCCCCCATGACATTTATTTTATAGCTGGAAGTTTGTACTTCTTAATCCCCTTCACCTACCCTCTCCCCTCTGGCAACCACCAGTTTGTTCTCTGTATCTTTAAGTCTGTTTCTGTTTTGTTTGTTTTGTTTTAAGATTCCACACTGAAGTGAAATCATAGAGCATGTCTTTTTCTGACTTATTTCACTTACCCTCCAGGCCCATCCTTGCTGTAGCAAATGGCAAGATTTCATTCTTTTTTTTATGGCTGAATAATATTAATATTCCAGATATATATACATATATACACACATACATAACATATATATACGTATATTCTTTATCCATTCATCTGCTGATGGACACTTAGGTTGTTTCCATATATTGGCTATAGTGAGTAATGCTGCTATGAACATGGGGGTGCATATATATTTTTGAGTTTGTGTTTTCATTTTCTTTACATAAATACCCAGAAGTGAATTGCTGGATCATATGGTAGTTCTATTTTTAATTTTCTGAGGATCCTCCATACTGTTTTCCACAGTGGCTGCACCAATTTACATTCCCACAAACAGTGTAAGAGGTTTCCCTTTTCTCCACATTTTCACCAACATTTGCTGTTTCTGCACTACCTTCCTTCTTTTTGGCTTGCTACTTGTATCCACCACTAGACTTGAACTCCCTAAAGGCAGGGACTTAGACTTTCCTTCCATCACAATTAAGTACAAAGCTCCTAGAACTGTGTGTAGTAGGTGCTTGGTAAGTATTTGTTGAACGAATGAATCTCTGAGCCACCAGAGCCCACCCAGTAGGGTATCTAATGCAGGGTAAATGTGGGTTCAATGACTGTGGTTCAACCAAGCAGTCCCCAAGGTTACTCAGGAATCAGAAGTCACGCCAAGTCCTCTCTCTGGATACAGGGTATATGACTAGAGGCTCCTGGCCCAGGGGCCTTTAGTCATTTCACCATAATTCATCCTGATCTACTAGGGGGAACACCTAACTGAGTCTACCCTCTGACTCTCCAGGTGAGAAACTTGAGGCCCATTGAGATGATGTGACTCTCCAGTTACTTAGGGGTAGAACTGAACCCAGTGTCTGAGCTTCTGACACCTAGTCACTGCTCTTTACCCCACATCAGGCGGCTTCATCCTAAATTCAATTTCTTCCTCAGTGTAAATAAAGGAATTTTATTCCCTCTTCTTCAGTTAAATGTAAATATGGCCAACTTGTAAAGAGACTAAAATTCATAAATACTCTGGAGACATACATACATTTACCTGCATGAAAAAAAGGAAAAGTGTCATATTCTTTAAGAGGCTCAGGGAAATCTTTAAGGTTTTTCTTTAAACTACTTTAATGCTGTGATGGTTTGAGGAAAGCACATTAGAAATCTCTAGAGAAAATGGCTAAATAGGCCCAAGATATTATACCTACTTTAAATAAAACCTTCTTTCACCTCGTATTTCATCTCATATTGTTTCCCAAGTGGAGCAAAATAGATAAGTCCATTGTTACTACTTTTTAATGCAATTTCAATGTGCTTTGGATATTAGAAGAGCCATCACCTTTTCTCCCCTCATACTCAAATAGTAGTTAAATCATGTGTTATGACCATTCGCCCTATGTGGGCAGTCTGTTTTATTTCTTCACTATTTGCCCAGCACATAGTACAATTCTTCACACGTAGCCAGTGCTCAAAAAAGAGGTGAATAAAAATGTATTGAGCATCTGCTATATCCTGTGTACCCAGCCTGGGTGCTGATGGTCAGAGGTAGACCAAAGACACATATCCCTGTCCTCATGGAGCCTAAAACCTGGAATGGGGAGACAGACAAGACCGGTATTTATTTTGAAGTATACATACAAACACACACACAAATGTACAATGAGAAAAATGGCATGAAAGTAATGAACAGAATGCAGTAATCAGGCACACATGAAACAGGCAAAGAAAGCTACTTAGAGATGGTTGCAGGGAAGATATATTGGAGAAAACAATTTTCTTCTGAGGCATGAATGAGGAGGAAATCAGAGGCAGAACTTAGAGCTGAGCATTCCAAGTGGAGGTGTGACAGGTGCAAAGACTCTAGGACAGGATAAAGTTTGGTGTGTTCTAGACCATGAAAGGTCCAGTGTCGCTGGAATGGTTCAGCAGGCGACATATCATGTTGGACGTACTCGAAGGGAAATGTGAAGTCATTGACGGGATTTAAGAAAGGGAGTGACATGATTTCACTTATGTTTTGAGAAAAGCACTTTGGGGACTTCCCTGGTGGCACAGTTGTTAAGAATCCGCCTGTCAATGCAAGGGAACACGGGTTCGAGCCCTGGTCCAGGAAGATCCCACATGCTGTGGAGCAACTAAACCCCTGCACCACAACTACTAAGCCTGCAGTCTAGAGCCCACGAGCCACAGCTACTGAGCCCGTGTGCCACAACTACTGAAGCCCACGTGCCTAGAGCCCGTGCTCTGCAACAAAAGAAGCCACCGCAATGAGAAGCCTGTGCACTACAACGAAGAGTAGCTCCGGCTCGCCGCAACTAGAGAAAGCCCACGCCCAGCAATGAAAACCGAACGCAGCCAAAATAAATAAATAAATAATTTAATTAATTAAAATAAAAGAAAAGCACTCTGGGCTGTGTGGAAAAAGGACTGAGAAACTAGAGGACCAATATATATATATATATATATATATATATATATATATATATATATATATATATGTTTTTAGTATCTTTATTGGAGTATGATTGCTTTACAATGGTGTGTTAGTTTCTGCTTTATAACAAAGTGAATCAGCTATATATATATACATATATCCCCACATCTCCTCCCTCTTGCGTCTCCCTCCCTCCCACCCTCTCTATCCCACTGCGCTAGGTGGTCACAAAGCTCCGAGCTGATCTCCCTGTGCTATGCGGCTGCTTCCCACTAGCTATCTATTTTACATTTGGTAGTGTATATAAGTCCATGCCACTCTCTCACTTCATCCCAGCTTACCCTTCCTCCTCCCCGTGACCTCAAGTCCATTCTCTACGTCTGCATCTTTATTCCTGTCCTGCCCCTATGTTCTTCAGAACTAATTTTTTTTTTTTTTAGATTCCATATATATGTGTTAGCATACAGTATTTGTTTTTCTCTTTCTGACTTACTTCACTCTGTATGACAGACTCTAGGTCCATCCACCTCACTACAAATAACTCAATTTCATTTCTTTTTATGGCGGAGTAATATTCCATTATATATATGTGCCACATCTTCTTTATCCATTCATCTGTCGATGGACACTTAGGTTGCTTCCATGCCCTGGCTATTGTAAATAGAGCTGCAATGAACATTGTGGTACATGACTTTTTGAATTATGGTTTTCTCAGGGTATATGCCCAGTAGTGGGATTGCTGGGTCTTATGGTAGTTCTATTTTTAGTTTTTTAAGGAACCTCCATACTGTTCTCCATAGTGGCTGTATCAATTTACATTCCCACCAACAGTGCAAGAGGGTACCCTTTTCTCCACACCCTCTCCAGCATTTATTGTTTGTAGATTTTTTTTTTTTTTTTTTGCGGTACGCAGGCCTCTCACTGTTTGTAGATTTTTTGATGATGGCCATTCTGACTGGTGTGAGGAAATACCTCACTGTAGTTTTGACTTGCATTTCTCTAATGATTAGTGATGTTGAGCATTCTTTCATGTGTTTGTTAGCAATCTGTATATCTTCTTTGGAGAAATGTCTATTTAGGTCTTCTGCCCATTTTTGGATTGGGTTTTTTGTTTTTTGATATTGAGCTGCAAGAGCTGCTCATAAATTTTGGAGATTAATCTTTTGTCAGTTGCTTCATTTGCAAATATTTTCTTGCATTCTGAGGGTTGTCTTTTCATCTTGTTTATGGTTTCCTTTGCTTAGAGGACCAATATTGCAACAGATGAGGTGGGAGTGGATAAGGGAGATAGATGGAAAGGGGAGGATGGGCTCAAGATACAAATGAACTTATTTACAAAACAGAAACAGACTAACAGACTTAGAGAATGAACTTATGGTTACCAGGTGGGAAGGATGGGTGGGGGGAGGATAGATTGGGAGTTGGGGATTGGCATATACACACTACTATATTTAAAATACATAACCAACAAGGGAACTCTGCTCAATACTCTGTAATAACCTAAATGGGAAAAGAATTTGAAAAAGAATAGATACATGTATATGTATAACTGAATCACTTTGCTGTACACCTGAAACTGATACAACATTGTTAATCAACTATGTTCCAAAAAAAAAAAGATTGGATCATACCCTTGATGTGTAATTTAACCTTTAGAGAGACTAAATCACCTGTATTACATTTAAGGGATTCTATTCACTGGAGGACAATAAATTGATATGTAAACTCTCCTGCATTTGCTATAATACTGAGCAAGTGTCATTTCTTTGAGAATTTGTGTGAACATCATTTATATTAAAGAGTGACCATTAAAAAAAAAAAAAAGATACACATTAGAGGAAGAATTACCAGGTTAGCTGAAAGTTTGGCTCCAGGGGTTAGGGAAGGGCTGGGATAGCCATGTAGGTGGGCAAGGACCCGGGAAGGACCAAGATGAGAAGAATATTATTAGTCTACAATCACACTGCACAGGGATAATAGGGTTTGGATGGCTGTTACCCTTACCATTTCCTGGCAGTGTTCATAGTTCTTTTCTTTCCATAATAGGAAACCAGAGACAGAAATTGGTGAGATAATTTCAGTTCACACGCAAATTATGAAGATGTGTTGCCACAAGAATTACCAAGCCAGCAAACCTAATAAACCATATTTCCATGCAATCCTCCTTGTTAGTTGACAGTTCATGTATATCAGTGCCTCTTACTGTCTGTGCTCCAACAGCTCTTCCCAATTTGAAAATGTGCACAAGGCACAGAGACTAATATTTCCCAGAATCATTTAGCATGGAGTGGGTGGTAGGGTGAACTGGCTGAAGAAGAGAGGGGATGTTTATTCGGCAGCACAGAGCTCTCTGTACACAAAAACCAGGTGATTTCTCGGTGCACAAGGACATTCGTGAGTCACTCGGGCAGATCTCTTGGGAGCAGTGCTTGAAGAGTTGGAAATAAAAACAGTCCTTTTGGCTGCCGGTTTTCTTCTTTTGCCCCAGGAGGCCACTGCTTTCCCTCTCTGCTCCTCTCTGCTCCTGGCTGCTCCCTGGCTCCCCTGGGTTTCAGAGGAGCTGGCACTGAGCACTCCCCTTTCTCACTTGACATCCTCTCCAACACAGCAAGCAGCTTTCTTGCCAAATCTCTAGGTCAGTGGCTCATCAAATGTCAGCTGCCCCGGCAGCTCCTAGGACAGGAAGGGAGGTTGCAGCAGCCAGTGCTGAGCGCCAGAGAGGAGAGAGGAAGGTGTCATGTGAGAAGTTCATCACCTGGTCCTGGAACTGAAGACCACACAGCTCTGTGGCTGGACCCCAGCCACTCAGACTGAGTTGCCAGGTCCCTGAAAAAGGTGAGTGGCCAGACACCACAGGCCAGGACCCTGGCTTCCTGGCTTCCTCCCCACCCAGCCGCCCTACCCCATCTCCCCTCCAGAAACTGGAGGGGCTGTGCTTTCTTTGGACATAATCTGAGGCTGAGATTAGCAAAATCTGGACCCTTAGAGAGCATTTCAGAAAGAGCCTCTGTGGTGCTTATCTAAAGGTTAATGAGCCTTTCTAGGAGGTCCTCTTCTCTGACTCACCATCTCTGCCTCCCTGCCACTCCCCCGATGTTCTTGGGCAGTGGCCCTCTGTCCTCTGGTCCTTTCTCAGAAAGAAGGGGATGAGTGCAAAGCCCTAGGCAGACCCACAGTGAGCCACCATGGCCACTATTGACCTGAGCAATCCTCAGTTTGCTTTCAGAGCTAGCAATCCTCCCAGATCTGGTCTGGGTGATTTGTCTCCAGGTGCCCTGCCTACTGGCCGTCCCAGTCCCAACACTTAGTGCTGCTGGAATGATCTTCTGCAGCAGTAAAAGTCTGCCTCCTGCAAGGGAGATCTTATGGAAGGTCTGCCCAATTTATACTGACCCAAAGACCCCCAGGGACAGGAAGCTGGCTGCCATCTTGTAAAATGTGACCCTATTCTCCAACTCCACTCCATTCCTTCTAGGTGGGCTAGCAGGGCCAACAGGAATCTTTTCCCTGATGTTAGGATTAGAGGCGAAAGAGAAAAACACGGAGAAAGAGAGATTTGGTCCTTCTGTGAGGCCGTAGTTGGCCTTTTTGTGCTGTGAATCTTGAGATGTAGAGGTAGCAAGTCAGCAGAAAGAATGAACAATGAATCAGTTACACAGAAAAAGGCAAAGAGGAGAGATAAAAATACTTCAAGGATTCCCCACAGCATTCCAGAACTGGGTTTCCTGTCTCCCTGAGGCCCATTCCTGCCCACAGGGGTTCATAATTATTCAAATAAAGTCCCTCTTCTTCCTAAAGTGATTTCTCTCTCCGCCACCAACATAGACTAATAATGCTATTATATTTCTTTAATTCTAACATGCTCCATCAATTTGAATAATGTTTGTGTGTCTGTGTATGCGTGTTGGGGGAGAAACACTACATTAAAAATAAATACTGTTTGTATGACCTATTCCAATTTCAAAAATGTTCAACATGAAAAGCATGCATCTTAACACTGAGGAAATAGGACACTTCAATTACGCACTCTCTGATCCTGACTCTTAGCTAGGTAAAACTGTCCATTTAAATCCAATTAAATTGTATATGTCTCCAAGTCATTAAGGAGTAGCTGGACTCTATCTGTTGTCATTTACACGGGAGGAGACCACTTGAGTTAGCCCTTAGCTGGTCAGGAATAGCCTTTGGCAGTTTCCTACAGACCCTGCCATGGGGATCCTAACCATGATCATAACTGTGGGACTCATTATGCATCATAATCATAAAAGGATGTCCCTGTTAAGAACGTTATCCAAGCTCTTACTGTCACTCTCAAGGAGGGACACAGTCAGAGCCACGTTAAGTTGTCCGCCCTTCCCAAGGAGGCTGCCCACCCACTGCCTTTTTGCCGAGCGTGTTCGCTTTCCTCCCTGCTTCCATCTTCCTCTGGTAATCCCCACGACGAGGTCCAGGAGGAGGCAGGGATGGCTTGGCCCAAGCATAACTGAGCACTTTATGGAGGCTTTGCAAACAGCCAATCTTAGAGTGGTTTGGAAGGCATCTAATCCACTCCCTCCTCTGCAAGATGTGGAACTGGGGCTCAGAGAGCCTGAGAGAGCTGCATAGGGTCCCTTGGCCCAGTAGTGGCACAACCCAGACTACACCCAGGTTCACTGACCTCTCATGCTGGGCTCTACTCTCTCTATCACCACTCCTCTTCCCCCCAAAGCAGGGAGGCTGGGCATCCAGCAGGGATACAAAGGGAGCCATCACGAGATGCAGCATGACAGGTGATGAAGTGCATGCAGCTGGAGCCAGAGTGCCCAGGTTCAAATCCCAGCTCCACCATTCCCCAGCCCCGCCACTCCCCAGCTGCGTGGGCTCAGGCCAGCTACCTAACAGCTCTATGCCTCAGTCACCACATCTGTAAAATGGAGATAAAAACAGTATCTATTGCCTAGGATTATTGCAGCATTATTTTAGTTATTGAGAGTAAAGCATTTTGAACACTGCCTGGCACATAGTATACTCTTATGTTTGCTAAATAAAATTGAGCAGCCTCTGATGCCCCAGGGTCTGAGGAGGAGTCTGGGGGTAGAGCCACCCTGGGGCATCACGTGGACAGAGTCCCTTAGCCCCAGGCTGCGGGGCTGTGTAACAAACGCAGCCAGGTGCAGACCCGAGGAAAGGAGGGTAGGACGGATGCTGTGGCTTGGGTGACCTCAATGCAATGCCCGTCACCTTCCCCACCCATACCCCCTCCTGGAAACCTGCATGTCCTTTCCAAGGGCCTTAGCTAGTGGTGCCCCGTGAGAACACTGTTGGTGGCAGCGGGGCCACATGCTGAATGGCCAGTTACCTTCAGCTCCCAAAGCTGGGCCTGGTAGAGGAGAGTGTTTCAGAGCTCTATGAGAGCTTCCAGAAGTCTGGGTCAACCTGGCACCAGCTCTAAAAGTGTGGAGTGGGGTCACAAAAAGGAACTCCTAAATAAAGGAGCATTTCTTATTAACTGAAAAACACATGGGGTTTTGTGGGGTTTTTTTTTTTTTTTTTTTTTGCCACATTGCATCTTTAAGGGTTAATTCAAACAGGAACAGAGAGGTGAATTCCATTCCAATTGGCAGCTCCTCCCCCTTTAAGGTCCTCTCAGAGGCTAGTATAAAATATGCAGAGAAAGGTTTTCACCTCCTTCAGGGCTCAGAGCTCCCAATTCCCGGCTACACGACCCTAACATCTCAGTCAGATCTTCACTCAACATCTCAGAAATGTGGAAAGAACCTTCTCTGCTTCCTTCCTATGCTCAGCGCCCACCCCCCACCCCCCGCCACCGCCCGCCTCACTTCCCCAGGTTTATTAAAGATCCAGGCTTGATGTTCAGGCAGAGCCACAGCCTGAGACCCTGAACCCCTCGCAGCACTTCCAGCAGAAGGACCGGGGCGGGGCTGCCGAGGGCTGCAGAGGCCTGTTTTCCACCTCGCAGCTGGGGACTTGAGGAGGAGGAGGGCTGACGGGGAAGCTTGAAAGGAAAAGAAGGAGGCTGGAGGGTGAGGAGCTGGCAGGGGACCCTGCTGGACAGACCAGGTGAAAGGAGAGGAGATACCGAGGGGCTGAGTGGCAGAGGGGAGCAGAGGGAGGCTGGCCCTGGGGCAGGCCAAGGGAATCCGGGAGCCTGGAAGGGAAGTACCTTTTCTCTTCTAATGAAGAGAAGCCACCAGGCTTACTTTTTTTTTTTTTTTAATAAACTTATTTTATTTTATTTATTTATCGTTGGCTGCGTTGGGTCTTCGTTGCTGCGCATGGGCTTTCTCTAGTGTTGGCGAGCCGGGGCTACTCTTCGTTGCGGTGCGCGGGCTTCTCACTGCAGTGGCTTCTCTTGTTGTGGAGCACGGGCTCTAGGCACGCAGGCTTCAGTAGTTGTGGCTCGTGGGCTCAGTAGTTGTGGCGCACGGGCTTAGTTGCTCTGCAGCATGTGAGATCTTCCCGGACCAGGACTTGAACCCGTGTCCCCTGCTCTGGCCGGCGGATTCTTATTTTTATTTTTAAATAAAATAAATTTATTTTTTAAAAAAAGAACCACTGTGTATAATGCCTTTGGGCAACTGTATGCTAATTTGTAGCTTTCCTACCCTTACGCTGCTAAACCTTTTTTTTTTTTTTTAAGATTTTTAGAAATTTCATGTAATGTCTGAAACATTTATATTAACATATTTCCATACAAATAACCCAAAGAAAATTTAGAATTACTTGTTTTTTGTTTGTTTGTTTGTTTTTATACTGCAGACTTTTATTAGTCATCAATTTTTTTTTTTTTTTTTTTTTCAGTATGCAGGCCTCTCACTGTTGTGGCCTCTCCCGCTGCGGAGCACAGGCTCCGGACACACAGGCTCAGCGGCCATAGCTCACGGGCCTAGCCGCTCCATGGCATGTGGGATCCTCCCGGACCGGGGCATGAACCCGCGTCCCCTGCATCAGCAGGCGGACTCCCAACCACTGTGCCACCAGGGAAGCCCAGTCATCAATTTTATACACATCAGTGTATACATGTCAATCCCAATCACCCAATTCAGCACACCACCATCCCCACCCCACCGCAGCTTTCCCCCCTTGGTGTCCATACATTTGTTCTCTACATCTGTGTCTCAACTTCTGCCCTGCAAACTGGTTCATCTGTACCATTTTTCTAGGTTCCACATACATGCGTTAATATATGATATTTGTTTTTCTCTTTCTGACTTACTTCACTCTGTATGACAGTCTCTAGATCCATCCACGTCTCAACAAATGACTCAATTTCGTTCCTTTTTATGGCTGAGTAATATTCCATTGCATATATGTACCACATCTTCTTTATCCATTCGTCTGTCGATGGGCATTTAGGCTGCTTCCATGACCTGGCTATTGTAAATAGTGCTGCAATGAACATTGGGGTGCATGTGTCTTTTTGAATTGTGGTTTTCTCTGGGCATATGCCCAGTAGTGGGATTGCTGGGTCATACGGTAATTCTATTTTTAGTTTTTTAAGGAACCTCCATACTGTTCTCCATAGTGGCTGTATCAATTTACATTCCCACCAACAGTGCAAGAGGGTTCCCTTTTCTCCACACCCTCTCCAGCATTTGTTGTTTGCAGATTTTCTGATGATGCCCATTCTAACTGGTGTGAGGTGATACCTCATTGTAGTTTTGATTTGCATTTCTCTAATAATTAGTGATGTTGAGCAGCTTTGCATGTGCTTCTTGGCCATCTGTATGTCTTCTTTGGAGAAATGTCTATTTAGGTCTTCTGCCCATTTTTGGATTGGGTTGTTTGTTTCTTTAATATTGAGCTGCATGAGCTGTTTATATATTTTGGAGATTAATCCTTTGTCTGTTGATTCATTTGCAAATATTTTCTCCCATTCTGAGGGTTGTCTTTTCATCTTGTTTATGGTTTCCTTTGCTGTGCAAAAGCTTGTAAGTTTCATTAGGTCCCATTTGTTTATTTTTGTTTTTATTTCCATTACTCTAGGAGGTGGATCAAAAAAGATCTTGCTGTGATTTATGTCAAAGAGTGTTCTTCCAATGTTTTTCTCTAAGAGTTTTATAGTGTCCAGTCTTACATTTAGGTCTCAAATCCATTTTGAGCTTATTTTTGTGTATGGTGTTAGGGAGTGTTCTAATTTCATTCTTTTACATGCAGCTGTCCAGTTTTCCTAGCACCACTTATTGAAGAGACTGGCAGGCAGATTCTTAACCCCTGAACCACCAGGGAAGACCCACCAGGCTTCCTTTTTGAACTGCTTTCCTTTCTGGAAGGCTCTGCGCTCTCTCTGTGGGGCCCTCCTGCTGCAGCCTCAGGCCTGAGTCCTTCAGAGAGAGACACACACACTCCTGGTAATTCAGGGCCCCCTCCCCAGGGAATACAATCTGTCCCCCACTCTCCCAGGCAACCCTCTTGCCAGCAGCACGCTCTGCTCTGCATCCCCTTGTAACCCTCCAAACTGAACCTGTAAGGTAATATGTTTACAGTATATTGATTTAAGCCACTAAATTTGTAGTAATTTATTACAGCAGTGATAGGAAACTAATACTCTTATAAACTACTTGATTTCCCCATGACCCAAACCATTTCTAGGTAGGCCTGAAACATGGTGCCCCCCTTGGCTTTCTCCTCAGATAACCTGTGCCTGGTGCTTCCCTCTCCTGACTTAGTAATGCTGCCATTAATTCTCTCATTTCCAGCTATGAATTTATTCTCCACAGCTATCTCAGGGACCCACCAGTATAGTCTAACTGTTCCCAGTAAGGAAGCTGGATGGAGAAACACGAGTCCAGAGGCTCTGAGGAATATGCGTGATGCCATTTCCTCTAACTGAAGAGGACACTGGAAAGGGTCCCTCCAGCAGAAAAGCTGATCAAAGGTTTCTCCATTGGCCCTCCTGGCCACACCCAAAGAAATGTATTGCATGAGTGTGTCATGCAGACTGTGGTTGGCTGTCATACAGTGCCATCTCCAGGGATGTACACAGCCCAGGGCCTCCCCTAGAGGTTTGCTGGAAGGATACAGGTTACATGTCCCCGGCCCACCTATCCCCACCCCACCAGCTGTCACCTGGGCAATCTAGTTAGACAAAGATCAAAGGAGACCTTCCTTGGCCTTCTACACAGCCTCTTCCAGGGAAAGGTGTTTGTCTTTATTCCTCACTGAACAAGCACAAGCCCATTTTGAGATTCTCTGAGCCCTAGATGGTCAAGACACTCTCTTCTTCTTCAACTTTCACACCACGGGCAGCAGCTCTAGGCCTTAAGGCCCCATCAACATTTAATGTAAATCCTGTTACATTTCAGCACACTCTGTGCTTTTCATGAAAGCCACATTCAACTGAACTTATTTCACCCAAGAGTCTGTTTGTGCCTTCTTGAACAGGTACCGCAGTGGGCAGCTGAGGAGAGCACAAGAACACCCCACCCAGTCTTTCTGGCCCCAACTCAGATGCCCACAGACAGCTGAGCGCTGGTGTTTGGGAGGCTCCAGTGTGCCCTAGGGAGGCGGCTCTGGGCCCACTCCCTGTCTGCTCTGGTCATTGGGTCAGGAATAGGTCACATGTTAGTGTCTTAAGTGGAAAGAACTAAGGAACTAGAGCACAGTTTGGGATTAGGTTATCACATGTCTCCCAACTCCTCATCATGTTAATTAATAATGATTACCAGATATAACCTCCCAGGCATTTTATAGATGCCTTGTCATTCAAGTCACTCAACTACTCCATTATTCTAATTTTGCTGGGCTTCTGTGAAAAGTCACAACCACAACCAAAATGACAACTCCCAACGCAGCAGGTTTCTTCCTCCTTATTAGATCCTGTCTCTGTTAATGGCAGCACCATCCATTCAGATGCCCCCAATAGAAATGTCTGGTAGAAACCACATGGTCTCATCCTACTTTACACCTCTTTGCTTAATCCATCCCCAGGTCCTGGAAAACCGACATCTCTGGCTGTGGATGCAGATGGGAAGGAGACAGCCCTTCACTGTTGAGTGTAAAATATGAATGAGCCAGCAACCGGCCATCACCTCCACCCGCCCCCTGTGGTGAAGTGGTTGAGTGTAAAGGGCTCCTTTTCTGATCTATGGCTGCTTTTTTTGCAACTGAGCTTAAAGATGTTTCTGCTCAGGTCATCTCCAGTTACAACTTGGCTTTGTCTCCTTGGGATGAACATTTCTCCCATCTATATGATGCCTTCCTGAAACTTAGGGAAAAATATGACTTCCCAGAAGGGACAACGCATCTGTTCCTCTGGATGCCTTCCCTGTGTCCCAGGGTGGAGTGGATCAAGCCTTTCTCTGCACTCCCATGTTAATTTGTGCATAACTCTTTTTGCAGTTATTGCTAAGCACTGTCATTTATTTCACTGCATTATTCTCTACATATGGTTCTTCAACTAGATTGTAGGCTCTCAGAAGTCAGGTCAGGACCAGGTTTATCTTCTAATCTCCAGACTAGCTAGTGCCTGGCACATTATAGATGCTCATCAATGTTTGTTGGATAAACAACCTCTGAATATAAGGGGCTGGCCTATTCTTTGTGCACAGGATGTTCTCAGGAGATGAAGAAGTTTACAAGGAGAGTAGGAGGCAGAGACCTTCACGGCAAGAGTGTCTGAACTCTATGAAACTCGTTTCTGGGAAGAACTAAAGCCTGGTCAGAAATTACTTGCTGAATTTATGTGATATCCTCTAATACCAACATTATTCCCTGGCGACAGACTTTCATGGCTTCCTAAATCAGCACAGAGAACTTCAGTTTGTTGGTTTTTAACCAGCACATGCACTATTGTGTTACTAGAGTAGCACCATGATCAAATGTAGGCCTAACAGACTAGATTAGGAATCAAGCTAGGGGGACCAGATTAAATATGACAGCTATTAACATTATGAGTCACTGTCCCCTCCACTTTTCTTTTAATCCTTACACCAGACTTCTGTTACACAGGGCTGACTGAATACATGCATTATTGCCCCTCTCTTGAAACCCCACTAAAATGACATTAAAGGAATAAAAAGGTAAAAATGTCAAGGACAAAGAAAATGATAGGGGAGACGAAAGATGCCTACACATTTTTGGAAGGTGCAAAATAAACGTATGAGTGGTAATTGATGTGGCAGAGTGGAGAAAGCCAAAACTTAAATGCCTGGAGCTAATTTGCACCATTGAACCTAAGAATGACTCAGGATTTGAGGTACCATTACCTTAGAAAGCATGGAGCTGGACAGAGAATGGGTAAAAATTGGCTTAATGGGCTGTTAGACCTACACACTCCCTGGCCTCCTCCGTGTAGCAGTTTGCTGCCCCTCCCTGACCTTGGCAGGAAATGGGAATATTATTCTCTGGAGCAAATGTTCCTAAAAGGTTCTAGACTCTGAGAAATGAGACAAAGTGAAGGGCAGAAGGAAAGTGCTTTCTGGAACACAAGGGGATTAAGTGAAAGTCTCCATGCTGAAGAGTGAGAGCCACAGCTCCCTTTCTCATGAGGCTCCCAGAACACATGCAGACTAGTTCATGTTCCTCAGGCAGAAGATTGAGGACTCCTCTTTAGGGAAATGAGAGGCTCAAGAGAAGCATGGATTGATATTGATGGAACCACCCTTGCACGTCCCTAAAATCCACTAGTCAACAGGCTCCATCTATGACTCAACAAGGCCCAGCTTATAAATGAGCAGTCAAGGATCACCAGTCATTTGAGAAAGCATCCAATATAAAGGTGGAAAAACAAAATAAACAAATGGGGGGAGGGGAGGAACTCAGAGAAACTGGAAATGCAGAAAATAGAAAAAAATTAAAGACATTATAATATCCTCAGAGAGATATAAGATCTTGCTTTCATGAAATGAGAAGTAAATTCTATAACAAAGAAACAATTATTCATTCATTCATTAGATATTTACTGTGCCTATTTGTGCATGGCACTATTCTAGGGGCTAGAAACACAGAAATAGTACTAATATAGAAAACATTTAAACATTCCTGCCCTCATGGAGCTTTCATTTCAGTGAGAGAGACAGACAACAAGCAAAAAAAATAAGTAAAATATAGTATGCCAGATTATGATAGATGCTATGGAGGAAAAACATTAGCAGGGAAGGGAGTTAGGGAGAGCTATCAGAAAGGGATCATATAAATGTAACCATGATGATCAGGGACTACCTCAAGGAGACAGTGACATTTGAACAAAGAAATGAAGGAGGCTAGGTAGCAAATATGAGAACAAGGAAAGACTCTTGCCAATTAAAAATATTACAGACAAAATTTAAAATTCTAAGAAAAGTTGGAAGATTAGGTTGAAGAAATCACATAAAATAACCCACAAAGACAAACAACAATAGGAGAGGGAAAAAAAGGTAGAAGGTAAAAGATGAATCCAAGAGGTTCAATCTGACTAAAAGGTTTCCCAGAGACCCACACATATATGGTGTACTAATTCTCAGCAAAAGCAAAGGAATGGGAAAAGGAACATCTTTTCAACAACAGAAATTGGTGCTGAAACTACTAGAGAAATGAATAGAAAAAAAGAACTTCAACTCCTGTCCAAATATTCCTGAAAAGTTAATTTGACATGGAACTTGGCATATTTATCTAAATATACAAGCTTAAAACCATAAAGCTTCAAGAAGAAAACATAATATAATAAACTTGTGATTTTGCAATAGGCGAAGATTTCTTAGGACAGAAAAAGTACTAACTATAGAAGAAAAATGATAAATTGAACTTCAAGAGAATTTAAAACTTCTGCTCATCACAGGATACTTTTAAGAAAATGAATAGGTAAGTGACCAACTGGAGAAAATATTTGCAATATATGTAACTAAGGACTTCTATCTAGAATATAAAAAGAACTCCTACAACTCAGTAATAAAAAGATAAACCAATTAAAGGAAAATGTGTGAAAACTGAATACATATTGAATACATATTTTTAAACCTTTTTTATTTTGAAAATAATTATAGATTCATAGGAAGTTGCAAAGAGAGTACAGAAAGGTCCCATGTACTCTTCACTGAGTTTCCCCCATGGGTTACATTTTACATCACTTTATGCCAATTTGAAGACCTACAATTAAAAAAAGACTGACAATGCCAAATAATGGTGGTGATATGGCAAAACTGAAACCTTTGTACATTGCTGGTGGGATTGTAAAATGGCAACCACTTTGGAAAACGTTTGATATTTCTCTATAAAGTTAAACAGATAGTTATCACATGGCTCAGTAATTCTATTCCTAAGTGCCTACCAAAGAGAAGCGAAAACATATGTCCATAAAAATACTTCTACAAGAATGTTTATAGCAGGTATGTTCACAATAGCCCCAAAGCAGAAACAACCCATATGTTCATTAACAGATCCTATAAACAAATTATGGTAGATTCGTATAATGGAATACTACTCAGCAGTAAAAAGGGATAAACTGTGCTACTCGCAAGAACACAGAGAAATCTCAATAACATTATGTTGAGCAAAGAAAGCCAAACACAAAGCAATATATACAATGTAATTCCATTTATGTGAAGTTCAAGAATACAAAACTAATCTCTGATGACAGAAATCAGAATGATAGCTGTGTATGGGGGATAAGGATTGCCTGGAAGGGGGCATGAGGAAACTTTCTGGGGAGATGGAAATGGTCTGTATCTTGATTGGGGAGTTGGTTACACAGGTATCCAAAATTTATCAAAATTTTGATAAATTTATCAAAATTCATTGAATTGTACACTTACTTGTCACTCTGTATAATCTTTACCTCAGTTTTCAAAAATGAAAAGAGTGCGGGAAAAAAGATTTCCACAGTGAGAGAGAGAATGTACTAATGGAGGGAAGGAAATAAGGGGAAAAACACAAATTAATTTTTTTAACTTTTAAATCCTCACATCACTTTTTGATATATTATTTAGTGTTGTTATTGCAATATAGATTTTATAAATAAAACCCTGAGACATAAAGAGCTTAAGTAATTTACTAAAATAAAATAAGGACCTGGATCTAGGTTTTCTTACTACCAATAAACTTAACCACCTCCTCTCTGCAGCAAAAAAATACCATATGTTTGAAAAGCATCTATAATTGAGAGCTGCCATCAGTTTGTGGGCTATTATAATTATCCCTTCAAGAGTAATGGACCAAGGATTCAGCTGAAGCATCTCTCTCTTGGCAACAATCATTTCCTGCTCCATTTTTAAATTCTTAATCACTTAGATACCTTGAGCCATCAATACTCTCTATCCACTTGCACTGTTACTGCCATTCTCCAAAGATCTAAATGTCTCGTGGATGATGCTAGAAGATGTCACAAACCACACTTCTCTATGGAGAGAGCGGCTGTGCTGTGCTCAGAGGTTTAATGCCCAAGGAATGGGGCTGCTGGAGTGTGTGCACACTGGTGGGGCTGTTTTTTAATTTGGTCTCAAAATCTAAGGAATAAACTGGTAGTTCCCTTATTATTGATTTCATCTAGGTCCCCTCCCTGAAGAAAGTGTATACATTGCTATATTTAAAACAACAACAAGGACCTACTGTATAGCACAGGGAACTCTGCTCAATATTCTGTAACAACCTAAATTGGAAAAGAATTTGAAAAAGAATAGATACAAGTGTGTGTATAACTGAATCACTTTGCTGTACACCTGAAACTAACACAACATTGTTAATCAACTATACTCCAATATAAAATAAAAATTAAAGAAAAGAAAGTGTCTCCTGTGAGCTATAGAAATGGAAATGTTACAGAATACAGACAGAAGAGTGGGAATAGATCTGAAAGATCATAACCCTGATACAAGTATCAGAACTCTGAGTTCTTCAGATTGATAAGGATTCATCAGAAATTTGAGAGCCAGAAGGTCCTCAGAGATCATTTATTACAAACGCCCTCACTTTACACATGAAAAAAAATGGAGGTTCATTTTGTGTGCGTGTGAAGGGGGGGCAGAGAGAGAGAAAGAGAGGGAGGGAGGGAGGTGACAGTGTGGAAATAGCATTGAAATTTCAATTAAGAAATCTTGGTTTTCACTTATTAGAAGTACAATCTTGCATCAAGTGTTTAACCAAACCTCAGGTTCTCTTCTGTAAGATGAAAATAAGAGAATCTGTCCTGATTACTCACATGATCTTATGAGAATCAAATAAAACAAGGTCTGAGAAGCTGTTCTGTCAACCCTGTATTAATGCTTGTTATTACTATTACCCAAGTTAGCAAATGGAAAAGCTAAAACTAGAAGCCAAGTCTCCTGAGTGCATTCCATCAGTCTGAAGACTGCCTCTCGACTCCTCAGCTGACCTCAGGAAGCACTCTATTATTTACTTCGTGGCTTAGGATGGAGCATCTGGCTTCAGGGGGTTGCGGAGGAGGAATGTCAGTTGACCACTAGTGAGACGGTGGGGGCTTGGGAAAGAGCAAGAAGCAACTAGAAACTGTCCCACGTCAGAGGATTTGGCCAGGCAACCTTTTGAAGACTGCCCCGCCCTGTCTCAGGAGAACTGGAGTGGAATGGGGTGGGGAGGGCAGGACTGGGAAGACAGAAGGAAATGTCTGCAGAGGTCAGGATCAAGTGCCTCTAGTTCATTGTTCATTGAGTTTGAAGAGTCCTGCCAGTTGCCCCTTCTCCCCCAACCCCTCCACTAGGGCTCCCCTGAGGACTAATGTCCCATTACGGGCAGGCACAACGGCTACGGTTCCTGAGATCACAGTTGCAAATCCTCAGGGGTTGATGTCCAGAGTAAGTGCTTGGAGAGCACTGCTTAATCCCTTTCAGCATTTTTGGAAAGAGTTTAAGGTTAACAGCTCCTCTGTGGGAGGATGCCCAGATCAGAGGAATCCTGGATTCAAATCCTGAGAACACCATTCACAAGCTGAAGGTCCCTGGGCAAGAGATTCACCTTCTCTGAGCTCCAATTTCCTCCTGCTTAAAGTTGGGATCATAATAATAATACCTTCTTTACAGAGGTATTGTGAGGAAGGTAATGATAATGGTTAATATTAATTGAACACTACTATGTGCTGTGCACTGTTCTAAGCACTTGCCATGGATTATCTCAGCTGTCACACAATGTCTTTTTTTCTTTTTTTCTTTTTCCTTTTATATTGGAGTATAGTTGATTCACAACGTTGTGTTTTTAGTTTCAGGTTTCAGGTGTACAGCAAAGTGATTCAGTTATACATATACATGTGACTATTCTTTTTCAAATTCTTTTCCCATTTAGGTTATTACAGAGTATTGAGCAGAGTTCCCTGTGCTATACAGTAGGTGCTTGTTGGTTATCTATTTCAAATACAGCAGTCACATAATGTATTTTTGATAACTGCTCTGGCACCCGGAAGGTACCCTGTACATCAGTAAAATGAAGCTCATTTTGAGGGAGCATCTTCATCTCTGCCTTCTAGGTGGCCCAGTGAGAGGCTGGGAAGGGGGCGTGTCTGTCTTAGGGAGGGGTTGGAAGCATTCATTAATGCCTGAACACAAAGGCATGTCCTGGGAGGTAAGGCCATTGTTACCTTTAAAAACCAGGAGCCCGTAAACACAAACACATGAAAGAGGAGTGGCCCTTTGAACATCAAGAGAGCCAGCTGGGCTGATTAGAATGATTACAATTAGTGGAGAGTCTGATCCTGTCACCTTCCTTAGGGACAACTGCCAACCAGCCTTGCAAGGGGCCTCAGCCCAGAGAATACGCTCTGGCTTCTCCCTTCCTGGGTGCTGCTTCCCTACAGGGAGTGCTGAATAGCAAACAGCTGTGCTGGCAAATGCAGCCTCTCACACGGCTTCCACTGGAGGCACATCCTCAAGTGTGCACAGCTGATTGGTACCCAGGAGGTGAAGTGGCTGGTGCCAATGGCCCTTTGGATCCTGACACTGTTTCCTCTGGTTAGCTGCTTCTCGTGAACAGCCAGACTGGGAAGTCTTTCCAAATACCCTCTTGACTTAGGTGTGAACATCCTTCCCTGGATGCTAGGAGGTATTTATCCTCCCAGGCCTGCCAGGCTGGGCTGAGGAAGCATAACCCAAGGATGACCTGCCAGATTGCTGGTTTAATCCAGCAAGTGTCATAATGGTCAGGGAGGAAAATGATCATGACCCAGAAGCCCCACCTAACAACATGAATTTATACTAAGGGCGGGTAGTGGTTATTAAAGTAATATCTTTACCTGGGGTGGGCTGTAGTTCACAAAGGCTCCACATATGCTATTACATTAGATCCTGATGACAAGCTGTGAGCTAAAGCAAGACATGTCCTTACTTCACCGACAGGGAAGCTGAGGTTCTGACAGGCTAAGGGACTTGCCCAAGGTCATATAGTTAATGGGCAGCTGCTTTATGAATAAGAAATGACTGGATTAAGGTAGGCTTTCTCAGCCTCAGCACTTTTGACATTTTGGATCAGATAACTCTTTGTTGTAGGACTGTCCTATGCATTGTAAGATGTTTAGCAGCATCCCTGGCCTCTATCACTAGATGCCAGTAGCTCCCCTACCCCAGTTGTGACAACCACAAAAGTCATATGTGGGAATTCCCTGGCGGTCCAGTGGTTAGGATTCTGCACTTCCACTGCAGGGGGCACGGGTTCAATCCCTGGTCGGGGACCTAAGATCCCGCATGCCTACGTTGCTGCCAAAAAAAAAAAAAGTCAGATGTTCCCTGGGAAAGACAATTGCCCCAGGCTGAGAACCACTGGGTTAGGGTAGTAGCAAATGAATGCAGCTGAGGGCCCAATCCCAGTACTTCGTCTGACTCTGCAGCCCAAATTGTGAGTGACCCAGGATCTGGTGAGGGCTAGCTTCTCACCGTGACCCTGACATCAAAATAGATCTCATAGTTAGGAAGTAATTTTCTCCTCCATGCCAATCCTAATGAAAATGAAATGGATCTAATTTCCTATACAATTCTTCTACTACCTACCATTAATAAAATGAAACCTCACTTTCATCTGGCCCTCCTATTTCTGAAGGAATCCAGCAGGGCTGGAGATGGAATTCCTTTAGTCCACTCAGACTTCCCTTTGAGAGAAGGAGAAAACATAAATAAGCTCTGGAAACACTTCCACACAATACAGAATAAAATATTTAGAATATTTAGAGCCCTCACTAAGTACCAGGTGCTGTACTTGGCATTTCATATGCTATCTCATTTAAACCCTATTTTCTAGATGTGGAAACTGAAGCTGAGAAAGGCAAAGCATCTTTCCCGGGACCACAGAGCTAGCAATGATGAAGCTCAGGTTTGAGCCTAGGCCTGATTCAGGCAGGGCTTCCTCCCCATCCTAGGGCCACTGGAAATCCTCCGGCTTTTCCACGTCTGCTCTCGATTGGTTCAGAACCCCAGGGCGGACAAGGAATGTGAGAGTTGTCATCAAATCTCATCTTCCCTCCCAAGGCCCATCTCCTGATCTGACATGTTGGAAATCTCCCCCTAGGTAGCCTATGGTCAGTTAAAATTACTCTGCCAATACACCACCTCATCCTCTCTTCCCTCCTGCCCCTCACCCTCCTCCTGGCTGACTTGTTTCTATCAATAAAATCAACTACCTTAGCAAGTTATTAAGCCCTTGAAATCATCTTTGACTCTTCCCATCCACTCCCTTCTCCCCCTATCCAATCATTCATCATCTCTCACACCTGTCCCAATGCCCAGCTCCAATTCTACCTCTAGGTTCAGTTCTCTTGGCCTCTCACCTGGATTTTTCTTTTTTTTGGCCGCCCTGTGAGGCTTGTGGGATCTTAGTTCCCCGACCAGAGGTTGAACCCGCACCCTCGGCAGTGAGAGCGCCAAGTCCTAACCACTGGACCGCAACGGAATTCCCTCACCTGGATTATTAACGGCTCCTCTCTGTGAGCCCCTCCAGGCTTTTAACCTCCCATCTCATCGCACCCCCTGCCACCAGACTAAACATCAGCAGCCAACTCTGATCTTCATCTTTAGTGGTTCCCAAGGTCAACACAGTTGAGTCCAAATTCCAGACGTACCTTGACTTGCCCCATCTCTACTCCTGCAGGCTCTGTCCCACTATTCCCCAGCCAAATATCTTGTCACCCCCAGGGATCTACGACCTCTGTGTTTCTGCTTACTGCCCACTGTCTGGAACAGCCCTGCAACCCACTCTCACCCCAATTATAGTCATTTCTTGCCCCCTTTCTTCCTGTGACAAAGCAAAGAGCCAAACATATAGAAACCCTCTGTGCCCTTCAAGACCAAGCTCAGATGTCACCTCCTCTATGAAGACTTCCTTGATCTTCCCAGTTAGAATTGACATTTCCTTCCTACTAACTACTATAGCATGTCCTCTGTATCTTCTCCTCTGGCATTTTATCACTTTCTCTGTGAGTGTCTTATCCTTACTGTGCAGCATAAACTCCTGATTCATAATCTGTAAAATGGGGATGATAATAATGGAACTTCTCTCATGGAACTGTTGAGAGAATTAGATGAAATAAATTATTATATGGAAAATGCTTGGGAAATTTAATACACAGAAAAAGTTCTAAAAATGTTTGCTGTTATTATTATCTTTATGTCTTTGAAGCACTTAGCACTGTACTATGGACATAGAAATTATTTTTTAAAAATTTTGAACATATGAATGACTGCAATAGCACTGTTCTTTGGAGATGCAACATGGCTGGAGCCAGGGCTCCAATTACATCCCAGATTTGAATGGAAACGATTTTTTTCTTGAGTGCTGCCATTCTCCTCGTGGGAGATGAACCCCAAACCACCCTGTTCTTCTCAGCCAGATGACTTGAACCTTTTTTTTTTCCATGCCAGTGCCCTGAGAGATAGCACACTCCTCCGAGGCATAGCTCACTTCATCAGCAACTCAGGCTGGGAGGAGTAAGCGGGGACACGTACACTGAAAATCATCTCCAAGGGAATTCCTGATACGTCTCCCTCCACCTCCCATTTTGAAAAGTGTGTCCTCACCTGCCTTTCTTGAAAAATAGGACTTGTACATGAAATGCCCTGTTCCTTAATTTTCCCAACATGGTGATACATTTTCTCCTTTTCTATTCAGCCTGAGGTTTCATTAAAACAGTGGCAACCCAGCAAAGACATCTTTTTGAGGTTTTTTTCAATCCTTTGAAATAATAAGCAACGTGGCTTGTTTGGCCCTAATTTGCGTGTGTGAGCGTGTGTGAGCGTGTGTGAGCGTGTGCTCACGTGCATGATTATGTAAGTGCATGCACAGGCGGTAGTGGGAATGGAAATAATTTATTCTGGTGATGCTGAGTGAGTTACTGTTAAACCATTCCTGTCTTCCCTCACCATCAGTGTCCATCCATTGTGCTCCCCTGTGTACAAGGAGCGGCATCCAGCAAAGAAAATATTAGAGTCACAAAGATATTTATGTTCTTTGCCCCTAAGACCTTTGTACCAAAGTGAATATAATGGAAAAAACAAAAGAAGGAGATGGGGGGGTGACAGAGAAAATGTAAATGTTTTTGCATAATACACCAGACCAGCCTTGCAGTCCAGACAGTTTGGAGATTCGCTGGAACAAAGGGTCTTTCACGGCACGTGCAAGATAAGGGGCGTTTCAGCACGGTTCTTTTGCTTTAACAAAACAAAACCCAAAACTCCTCTCCTTCATAGCTCCTGCTTCAAGATGTAAGGAAGATATTATGTTTTCTGATGTCTCAGGTTTTGGTGAGATCTGATGCTTGACTTACTGAATTCACTATTTGAGTCCTTAATCCTTCCATCAGCTAATGAGCATAACTTTTCCTTGAAATGACAGCCTCAGCAGAGGATCGGGAAGCGAATCCTTGGAAGTCATTGGAGTTTCTCCTCATGTCATGCTTAGGAGAGCCTATGACACAGGTCAGGTCCTTGCCAGGAGAAAGGAACACTGATGTGAACACAGTGAGGACTCGTGCTGCCCGGGGTATGTCTTTTGCAAAGACCAAGGCAGGCAGTGAGAGCATTACCCTGCCAAGTGGCTCCTGACCCATGGGACCTGGCTCATCTGCTTCTTGACCTACACTCTCCTGGGTGCTGGTTTCTGGTGTTCAGAAATAGCCCACATGAAACCTGTCATAAGGATTATATTTCCCCCAAAGGACAGAGCTCTGCTGGTTTGCGATCCTGAATCATCAACTTAATAACACCATTCTGCATGGCAGAATTGAAAGCAGGCTTGGAAATGTTTGCTGCCAAGTTCAGGTGCCTCTGTTCCTTCAGGCAGCCTGGGAGGAGCCTGGGGGAATGGTCCAGAGTCACAGCCAACATTTCAAACTCTTTGCCTGCTCACAGAGGACCAGCCATCCTTAAATGGTCATGTAGACCGAGAAGGGGCAAGACAAATCTCAGGCAGCTCCGATGCTGAAGGCAAGGGAAGAGGAAAATGGAAAGACTTTAAAAGCATTCTCTTTCCAGCCCCCGCTGAGAATTTTAAATGCCTTCTACCCTGACATATTTGAAGTCCGCATTTTATTGTCTGTTTAACTTACCCAGCAAGCTTCGGGGCAGGCGAGAGCTGTGTGGTTATATGTTTGTATCTAGCGCTGAGGGTGCTGTTGACACTCAGAGCAGCAGAAAAGAATAATATGGCTAAAATCCACTGCAGTAGCAGGTGGCCTGGGCACAGAATGTAAAAGCCAAAGGAGAAATTTCCTATCTGGATGGTGCAAAGAGGGCATGAGATTTCCAAAGCTGCAAATGCAAATGCTGGGGAAGGAAAGGAACTTCAGATACATACTGGGACTTCCCTGATGGTGCAGTGGTTAAGAATCCGCCTGCCAATGCAGGGGACATGGGTTCGAATGGTCCTGGAAGATCCGACATGCCGAGGAGCAACTAAGCCCGTGTGCCACAACTACTGCGCCTGCACTCTAGAGCCCATGAACCACAACTACTGAGCCTGCGCTCTAGAGCCCATGAGCCACAACTACTGAAGCCCACATGCCTAGAGCCCGTGCTCTGCAACAAGAGAAGCCACTGAGATGAGAAGCCTATGCACTGCAATGAAGAGTAGCCCCCACTCGCCACAACTAGAGAAAGTCAGCACGCAGCAATGAAGACCCAAAGCAGCCAAAAATAAATAAAATAAATAAATTTATTTAAAAAAAAATACACACTGAATTCCTGCTGAAAATTGTCTTGACCTTGCTGATTGGGAGCCTGGCAGGGAGAACTGGGAGGCTCACCCCTCTAGGGAGGAAGGCACAGAAACCATCCCAATGCTGACCTTGCTAGAAGAGGCATGACTCAATCCAAAATAGGAGGCCCCCTTTCTGGGACTGGCAGAGTGTAGTTGGAGGCTCCTGAGCACAACTCTTTTCCAGACTTGCCTTGTGACCCCATCTCACCAGGCCACATTATCACACATTCATATATTCATTCGCCCTTCATTTATTGAGTTCCTACCGTGCACCAGTCATTGTGCAAATACCGAGCGCATAAGGGTATATGGAATACACACAACTCCCACATGGAGCTTACTTTCTGAGGACAACTACAGAGGATGGTAAGTGCTATGAATAAATAAATGGAAGAACAAGGTAGTTGGGGTCCTCCTTCTTTTCCCCTTCCTCACACACCAAGCAAGAGGCATGACCTAGAGTGTCCAGGAAGACAAGGGGGTCCCCGTTCTCACCTACCAACTGAGACCAGGGAACTATCCTGGTCAGCCTTGGTCAGTTTGGGAGGGAAAACTGAAATAAATCCATTCAAAGATATACTGTAGGTTGGAGGTCTTGATGATAAAGGGAAGAAGGAAAAAGGAAGGAAGACAGAAGGAAAGAAAGGGACCCTCATTTTATTACCGCAATTTTATAACTCAAAGTATGTAAGTTATCTTTAGTAAGAAATATGCATGTTTGACTTTCAAAGCCCAATGCTAATGTGTCAAAATTCACTTTTGTTATAGGCTTGATCACAATTCAGCTCTTGGAATACTTGAGAGTGAATGATTTAAAATCTAGATAAGACCCTTGGGAGTGCAATAGAGGGAATTCTTTTTTTTTTTTTTTTTTTTTTTTTTTCTTTTTGCGGTATGCGGGCCTCTCACTGCTGCGGCCTCTCCCGTTGCGGAGCACAGGCTCCGGACGCGCAGGCCCAGCGGCCATGGCTCACGGGCCCAGCCGCTCCGCGGCACATGGGATCCTCCCAGACCGGGGCACGAACCCGCATCCCCTGCATCGGCAGGCGGACTCTCAACCACTGCGCCACCAGGGAGGCCCTAGAGGGAATTCTTGATGGACACATTAGAGGGAGCTGCTACAGGAAATAAAAAGAGAAATGATAATTTCCATCGATCGCATGTCTACCACATGCCACACAGTACATGTAATTTCATTTAATCTTCACAAATAGTATGTATTATTTTCTCTTTCTTACAGCACAGTGAACTAAGGCTCAGGGAAATTAAATACCTACTTAAGATCACAAAGCTATTAAGTGGTACAGCTGGGATTTGAACCATGCGTTAGATCACTCAAGATGAATCTGTAGGGAAAACTCCCCACGTAGAGAATTGTGTCAGCAAAAATGGCAATGAAATCTCACCACAGAATCTTGTTGAGGGTCGGGGAGGGCGGTGTCCTTGGGAGCCATGTCCCATCATTATTATCAGCCGACCTATCATCACTCAAAATTTCCATTCTTCTCTTTAGAACAGTGCCTCATACTCCAGATCAGTGCTCCAGCACCTGGGCCCCATTTTCTTCGGGTCTTGCTCTTTGCTCAGCTACTTATGTCTTCATTTGTCACTGATTTCATTTAAAATGATTTGCATTATAATAGAAACTTTTGGAGACAATGCTATAGTCAAAGCCCTGTGGGATTTTCAGACACTCTGACAGCCTCATGGGGCTCCAGTAGCAGGCTATTCCCTCCATGATACCCTCCAACCACAGGGTTCAGCTCTTTTCATCAAAATAGCAAATACTTAGAACCCTCCATGGACAGAAGTAGTTCTAGGTGACTGAACAAGCTCCAGAGATGCTCAGGATACAGACTGCCAAGTCTGTGAAAGTCTGAACCCTCCTTCCCTGCAGAACTTTGGAAAGAGCCAGCTACCCATTCCTGATCTCACTTCTTCTTCTCTTATATCCCCAGCAGCACCTAGGGAAAAACCTCACCCATAGGGCACGTGCTAGACACACAAGAGCATTGATAATATCTTCTGGTTGGTTTATTCCTTTCAGCCTAGGGTCTTGGTTAAAAGGACTGAGTCCCCAGAAGGTGATGACCTCCTCACTGCTGGCAGCATTCAAACCAAGGTGGGCTGGGAATATAGCACTGGGAACTTGTGTTCTAAAGTGTTGGATTGGAAGAGCTGCTGGTCCTTCTACAGTTCTGGAGGAGGCTCTAGTGGGCTCCCTGTAAAAGTATAGAAATTGGGTACCCTTGAAAGGGACACTATTAACAGTCAACCCATCCTAAGAGAACATCAATAAATCAGGAGACAAGGTGGCCAGGGTATGATCTGAGTGGATATAATAGCAAATGATATTAGGATCAAGACAGGTGAAACTCAGTGAAATGTAATGTGTTACCAACAGGGATATGGTCTGAGTGGACCTCATATAAGTCCAAAGGAGCAGAACTTATCAGTACTTACTCTCCCAGGGCTGTCCTGGGAAGAGAACAGCCAGCTCAAGGGCAAGTGAACATTCTGCTATAACCCAAAAAATGTCTGTTGTTGGGCAGGGATAGTTCATCAGGGGTTTCTTTCTCAGATAAAACATCCTTTGAGATCACCCACTTCCCTTTGCTCTGAAGCTCTGATCACTAAGCAAGCTTCTGATTACTAATTCTGTCTTCCAGATACTCTGATACTGGATAAGAGATGTGAGAATTCTGGTCACTGAAGTAGAATATCCCCATTGTAAAATGCATATATGGACATTTGAGTTTATAAGTCATTTTATTTCAAACTTGGTTATTGTGAGTCCGTCTAGGAGACCTGGTCCTACAAGCTAATGGCTGGTCCCAGGACCACAGTGACCACACCAAGGTCCTGCATTACGGGAGGATCTCACCTGAATGAAATCTTAAAGTCTTAGGCAATCCCCTGCTCATCCCTCTCTGACTGACGCACTTTCCAGCTCTAATGTTCGGTGATTTAAGAGTTCTCTGAGTCATCCTGAGATGGAGCTTCAGGGTGCCTGTGTGGCCTGGGCACATGATCTGACCAGATGAGCAAGGAGGGCATGAAGAGGGGGCTGAGGGAGGAGGCCCTGACCATCTTTTTCTGAACATATTCTCCTAAAGAGACAGGAGCAGTTCTCAGACATCTTTTGGAAATAGTCATCAGGATCTTTACCATTCATCCTTCTTGGTATTTTGCAAAATCAGAACAGTTGGAAGATTTTGGAATGCCCTGACAAAGAGTTTTAAGCTAGTAGAAAATCTCACTCCATTGGTACCTTAAAGTCCATTATTCTCTGTGAATAGTGCAGTGGACAACGGGAAAAGACACATTATGAGATGGTGCTTCTAGGGCTTCAATCCAAAGACCACAGCACCGTGTGGAAAATCATCTGAAACTCTATCAAATGCCTGGGAACCATGTTGTCACAGATATTTCCAATCTGACACAATGAAAATGAAGAAATACAACAGGTTTTCAAAGGAGCAGTTGACTCACCCTGTATTGCTGGGTTGCTGGTCTCAAAAAAGAGGTGGTATTACCATTGCCACGAGAACCTCCACTTTCACTAACTGGTATTCAAACCTCCAGCTGGGAACATCCTGTTCCTGTCCCTAACTGCAGCTCATGACCTACTTCTACTTGCTTGAGCGAGTGGCCCCGGTGAGATACCTGGGAGCCAGGATGCCCCAAATCCCCACTCTGGAACTTGCTTCATTCCCTCCGTGGCAGAGACCAAGACACATTACTCCATGGTTCAGTGTTGCCACAGTGAGATAAGGATAAAAGTATTAAGCTTTCTCTGATGAATGTTTTAAGAGTTTACCAGATAAAGCTTGAAAGGACAGAGCATCTGGATGTGTGGACAATTCTTTCTTCCCACCATGTTTGTTCAAATTAGGAACCCAAGCCCACAGGTCTTGACCCAACTTGCCACAGCCTTGCCCTCATCTTCAAATAGCCTACTGCCCCAGCAAATAGCTTAACTGGTCTAAAGAAGTGATGGATGGGTAGAGACCGGCTTGAAGACAAAGATGTGAGAGGAAAAGGGAGGAGGGAGGATGAGGGATAAAGTTAAGTACTGTCCATGGATGTGGACACAAAATTTGCATCCCTTTCTCAGGAGGATCATCAGAACTGTCCTACTGCTATTCCATCTCACTTACCTGTAATCATCCTTAATGCTTTCCTTTTCTCCTCTCTCTCCCACCTCTAATCCATCACCAAATTCTATCAATTTTACCTCCGAACAATATCCCAGATTAACCTACTCCTCTTTACACAGTGGCAAGAAGCCAAATTTTAAAAGCATAAATCAAAACATGTCATTTTTCTGTTCTACAAAGGGTTCCTACCGTACTTAGCATATAACCCACAACCTTTCTGCTCGTCCACCAGACACTGGTGATCTATCTGGCCCTGGCCCCTTTGGTTTTGCCTCAACGGCTCTCCCGCCACCCACCATGCTCCAGCCACGCTGGCCTCCTTGCTCCCCATCACCATGCTCCCTTCCTCCTCACGGCCCCCACATCTTCCCCCTCCTCCCCCGCCCCACTCTTTCCTTCCTGTTCACCTTCAGACTCCAGTTAAATGCCGTTTTCTCAAAAAGGACTTCTGAGACTCTTCCAATCTGAGTTAGGACCCTCTGACATCCTCTCCCAGAACTCCCGATATTTTTCCTCCAGAGAACTTAGCACACGTTGTCATTATATGATGTCAGTGGTTCTCCAAGTGTAGTTTCTGGACCAACAGCATCAGCGTCACCTGGGAACTCTCCAGGAAATGCAAATGATCGGGCCCCACTCCAGACCCACTGAATCAGAAACTGAGAGTGGGCCTCGAACCTGTGTTTTACCAAACCCTTTGCGGGATTCTAATGCACACTAAGGCTTGAGGACCAGGACTCTATTGTCATTCCTATGGCAAGTTAATTGACACCTGTCTTCCCCACTTGAATGAAAATGCCATGAGCTCAGAGCCTGGCACACAGCAGGTGCTTAATACAATTTTGGTGAGTGAATGAATTCATAAATGTGCTTTACATGCATTGGTTGGGAGGGCTGCCAATGAGGCCAAAATCAGGAATGTAGCCCTGGCCTGGGCTTTGGCAGTTTGCTCTTTCACAGACTTTAATGGCTAACTCACCAGCCAGGGCCCAGCTCAGATCCTACTCACAGTGTGTTTCTGGGTCTATAGAGATTATGATATTGTTCTAACCCATGGAGCCCCTGCTGTAGAGACAATGCATCTGCTGTCCTTCTCTCAGTCTCAGATACTTGAGGAAATGTTTTGGACAACCAGAGTTGTACCATTAATCTCTCTACCTTTTAAGCAGTGCTTCCTGCTTAAAAGCCAGAACCAATGAAGAATTGCTTCCAGAGAGGCGGAATATCTATTACTAAGCACATGGGAATAGTCAACTCACAAAAGCTGGCAGGTACTGAGTACTCACTCTGTGTCTACTCAGACATATAGTGTCTGAGTGCATCTACACTATCAAGAGATGCACAATTCCATATGATCCTCGAAACAATGTCATGAAGTGGGCTATTACTTCATTCTACAGATTTTATAATGAGCCTTAACAAGATTAAATAACTTGTTTTACATCACTCCTTTAGTAGTGGTGAAGCCAGGACTTTAACCTAGCTCTGTCCAAACACCCCTCATTCTTAACCCATTATGCTATACTATTCCGGATAAGTCAGAGAGAGACACAGACTCTTAGAGCCACTTCTGGTGAACAGCCAGCATGTTGGGTGCAACTCATTGGCTCCAAAGGCTTTCCAATCAGCAATACTAGGGAGTGCCCCAGGGTGCCAGGGCACCACCCAGCCAGGTGTGTAGTTTAGCATGTACCTGCTAAATTATAGAGTACAGAAGTGTAGCATCATCACCGTGGGTATTTGTCCCAGATCTCAAATCTTTTGTTTAAACTTGTGCTCAGACCTGACTCCCATTAGACCATGGACCCCACTAACCCCATGCCAGAGACAAGACCAGCTGGATAAACCATTGGCCTGAGCCAACTGGTTAGGATTATCTGTGTTCATGGTATATAAACAAGCAGAGTTAACTAGTAAGGAGGTGAGAAATATTCACCTTTGGAGGGTGCTAAGATTCCTTCAAGCTGCCAGGGGCTATTTATGGCAGTGGAAGATGGAGTTTTCTAAACTGGATATGTCTGAAAATTGGCCTCTAAAACCCAAGCAATTTTCACTAACAAAATCAGGTCTACTGCTACAATTCATAGCCAATATTCTATTCACTTTTAGTGCCCACAGTGGTCTGGGTCTGTGCCATGTGCTACTGATAATATAAAAATTAGTAAGACACACCTGCCCTCAAAAAGTTTATGATTAATGACACAGGGTGGCTATGGGGGCAGTAGGCAGAGCAGAGAGTGGAGGATGTTGGTGAGGATAGAAAGAGTGCACTGAAATAATCTAGGTGCCAGAACCTAGGTGCCACGGCCAAGTGCTTGGGCGGCTCAGAGAAGAGAGACATCAAGCTCAATAGAATATTGCAGGGAAGCCCTCATGAAGAACATGATTTTCTGAGCTGGGCCTTGAAGGAGGAAAGAGGGAAAGGCTCAAGCTAAGTGCAAAGGTGAAAACACTGCAAACATATTTTGCAAGATCTTGAGCTGAGTGTCCTGACAGAGAACTGGAGAGCAAACCAGAGTGGAAGGGGAGTGGCAGATACCACAGAGAACAGTAGGGGACACCTGCCTTGTCATTTCCCATCCCCCATCACTTGGTCTGATATTTCAGTTTCCTAAACATGCTGGGTCTAAAGTGTTTCTAGAATCTTCCAGCATACCAAGAATGTGTAGCTTTCTCCTTTTTCTGCCCTCTCACATTCCTCTCCTCCTTTCTGGATGGCAGCAAATTGAAAGATTAAGGGGACACAATAAAGCTGGTGCATGCCTCCTGCCAAATCACTCCTAATTCACTCAGACATGAATGAGCCAAAGTAGCAGCATCCTGGTGATGCAGGGGAAGGGAAGCCAGGAGATGTGGCCTCTGCTGTCTCTGCCACTACCTCTGTGCAACCTTGGGCAAATGACCTAACCTTTCCGTCCTCAATTTCACCAATTGTAACAAGAGGGTTAGATCAAGTGATCGTGGATATTTTTCCCATTATGAGATTTTCTGACTCCTTCCGTTTTATCATTTTAGAAGACCAATACCTTCTTCCTGAAGGGAAGCATCGCATAATCAAAACAAGATTTAATGGTGTCACATAAATAAAATGCCTAAGGGTTGGGAGTAGAGGGGAGGAACTCAAATTACTTGAATACAATAGTGGCAGGTCCGCCCATAATTGAAGGAAGGTGTGTGCCTTGTAATACAGAACTATGCAAGTGTCAATATGAACAAAGCTTGTGCAAGCAGGCTGGCAGAAAACAGCTGGACAGAGATGAACGATTAAAGTGTCATTGTTGGTTGTGTTGTTCAAATATAGAATTTTCTATCTTGATTTTTCTTTTAAAAAGGTATGATTGTTGAAGAACAGACTTGTGGTTGCCAAGGGGGAGGTGGAGAGGGAAAGAGATGGACTGGGAGTTTGGGGTTAATAGATGCAAACTATTACATTTAGGATAGATAAACAACAAGGTCCTACTGTATAGCACAGGGAACTATATCCAATCTCCTGGGATAAACCATAATGGAAAAGAACATTTAAAAAGAATGGGGATTTCCCTGGCGGTCCAGTGGTTAAGACTTCACCTTCCAATACAGGGGGTGTGGGTTCAATCCCTGGTCAGGGAGCTAAGATCCCACATGCCTCATGGCCAAAAAAAAGACCAAAACATAAAACAGAAGCAATATTGTAACAAATTCAATAAAGACTTTAAAAATGGTCCATGTCAAAAAAAATAAAAACAAAAAAAAAAAGAATGTATATATGTGTATAACTGAGTCACTACAGCAGAAATTACCACAACATTGTAAATCAACTGTACTTCAATAAAAAACAAAACAAAAAGGTATGACTATTAATACCAATTATAGAATACATGAAACTGATTTTATCACATAGTTGATTTTATTACATAATTTTAAAAATTAATTTATTTTTATTAATTTATTTTTGGCTGCGTTGGGTCTTTGTCGCTGTGCACGGGCTTTTTCTAGTTGCAGCGAGCAGGGGCTACTCTTCGCTGCAGTGTGCAGGCTTCTCATTGCGGTGGCTTCTCTTGTTGCGGAGCACGGGCTCTAGGCACGCGGGCTACAGTAGTTGTGGCTCATGAGCTGTAGAGTGCAGGCTCAGTAGTTGTGGCTCACGGGCTTAGGTGCTCCGCGGCATGTGGGATCTTCCCAGACCAGGGCTCAAACCCGTGCCCCCTGCATTGGCAGGCGGATTCTTAACCACTGTGCCACCAGGGAAGCCCTATTACATAATTTTAATAATTCTATCACATCTCCCCAAAAGGCCCTTTCTTTTGGAAGTGGGAGGTAAGGCATATCCTGGGTCCCTTCAGGCTTCTCCAACGCCACACTTACCAACAGACTACATTAGTAAAATAAGAACTTCTTCATAACACACATGCCGTGTTGCCATTCAGAACATTTCCATAAGGAAATGAAGAACTCTCAGGAAATGTAAATCCCTTCTTTTTCCCATTATCCATCCAACAGATAGGAAAGAGAAGAAAACACAGTGGTATGTGAACCACCAGATTTGTTTGTCAGCTGGAACAACACCTCAGCCCATCTTGTACTGTCTGGTTGCTGTGAGATGAGAACAGAAGAAAGCCCTGAAAAGCAGATGCCAGTTGTCTTTGTCTCTTAATTTCTTGGATCAGTTTATATCTTGAACCATGTGAGCTCTGAATTCTGCCCTTCCTCTGTGTGAGGCTGTGTTGGCTTTGGGCGAAGCTTTTTTCAAGCATAGGAAAACAAGACAGAAAGCATCTGTGCCATTAGTAAGGGATAAGTGAGATGGAACCAGCTCAAGGCTGGTGGGAATGTGTCCCTCGGGGCTGCCTCCTTCCTGCCCCTTGCCAAGATCTGGCTCAGCAGTGGGAGAGAGGAAATGGGAAGACACATGACCCAGAGGCCAGCTGAGCTGGGACACAGGTGTGGTTTAAAGGCAGGAAGCACTGGAAGGCATTTGTTCTTGGGACTTTAGCCTAGACATAAAAATCTACTAGTCATTCTTCCTGTAGAGAAACCTGTAGGATAAAGATAGTGGTTTTACTTACAATCTTCTAGCAGCTTTTTTCTTCTGTCCTTGTTGTCTGCCCAAGCATACCCTTGTCCTTAAAGTTAAGTGTTGTAAAACACTGAATTTTTGCTGACTTTGGACTCTTTTCTGATGGGCTGTTAAGTCTAAATGTGAATTAAGTACCTCCACACACTCTTGGGTTCCTCCAAACCCAGAGATGGGTCACCCCACTGTATCCTGTCCTTATTTCTCTATCATTTCACACTTTGCTCCCAGAAGCCCATATGATACATGTCAGGTCAAAGCTAATTAGATCTCCCCAAATCCTTGGAACAGAGGAAATATGAAGCCCATTTCAGATATGAGAAAGCCAAATCTCAGCAAAGGAAAAAGAGCCTTGTAGAGTTGACAGGGAAAATTTGGGGCTGAGTAAGATGGAAGATGCACAGCCATCCCAGAGTGAGATGGTGGAGACAGCTTGTCTTTTCCCTTCTGGAAGGATGCTGGCTGCTCACCTCTTCTTCCTTTCTCTCCTCACCTCCAGGTTCCACCCGTGATTGAAATTCTCAGACTCCCACATCCACAAGTCTCCCCACCACCCTTGAATCTCCTAAAGGAAGGCCCTGCTTGTAGACTCCTGTAAATATCACCCATCTAAGGAGTACCTAGCAGGGAGCAATCTGAGAGGTGCCCTCGGCAGAGCTGAGGTCTAAAAAAGCTTTACAGGTCATCTATCAAGATCAAATTATAGCAAATTTGCCCCTAATGAAAAATAGGCTGAAGGAACAAGGTGAGTCTGTAAAATTGGCATTGTGCCTGCCCCTCACTGCAAAGACTCTGATCTGTGGATGGCATATAGAAGACTGACTTTGGGTTTCCCGAGAATTACAATAAACCCAGATGCCCCAGGTTTTGATTTGTCTTTTCCCCCCAAGTACAAGTGCTCTTTTATTGGTAAAAGCATTTTTATCAGCCGCGTTTTCTTTTATTTTAGAAAGTAATGCATGGGGCTTCCCTGGTAGTGCAGTGGTTAGGAGTCCGCCTGCCAGTGCAGGGGACACGGGTTCGAGCCCTGGGCCGGGAAGATCCCACATGTCACGTAGCTACTAAACCTCCCACCACAACTACTGAGCCTGCGCTCTACAGCCCACGAGCCACGACTACTGAAGCCCGTGCGCCTGGAGCCCATGCTCCGCAACAAGAGAAGCCACCGCAATGAAAAACCCGTGCACCACGACGAAGAGTAGTAGCCCCTGCTCGCTGCAACTAGAGAAAGCCCGCACGCAGCAACGAAAACCCAATGCAGCCAAAAATAAAATAAATAAATTTAAAAAAAAAAGAAAGTAATGCATGATTGTAAAAAAACTCAAACGTAAAAATAAGGGAGAGTGAAAACATCCTGTTTCCTTACCCTTCCCCTCTCTTAATCCACTCCCCAGAGATAATCACTGCTTCAACTGTAAAACTGGGAGACGCTTTTCTACCCTTTGGGTGATAGTCCCTAACCTCAAAGCCATGACAACCTGCACGTATGCAGAAGAGGCAATAATAATAATAAACACTGCACATTGAGAGTTCACTATGTGCTGAGCACTGTCGTAAGCATTTTTTCATGCACAGCTTTTTCAATATGCACAACATCCCCATAGGATGGCAGAGGCAAGATTCAAACCCAGGCATTTGACTCCAGGGTCCGGGCTGGACATGACTTATTCCACCTCCGTGCGTAGCCTCCCCATCCTCGTGCCGTCCGCACTTAGCCAGCCACCGCTTGTTCCTGGCTCTCCAATCCAACCTTTAGCTTTGGAGTCAGACAAATCTTGGCACAGATTCTGTCTCTACCACTCACTAGCTATGTGACTTAGGGCAGTTTTCTTAACCTCTATGAGCCTCGGTTTTCTCATCTATAAAACAAGGAGACTTGTCTGTGAGGGAATAAATGTAAGAAATGCTACACCATTAACAAAATACCTGGTACACCCTAGATGCTTGATAAACATTTTTTTGGGGGGGAGGGGGGTGCCACGCTACACAGCTTGTGGGATCTTAGTTCCCCAACCAGGGATTGAACCCAGGCCCCTGGCAGTGAAAGCACAGCGTCCTAACCACCGGATCGCCAGGGATATCCCTCGATAAACGTTTCTTAATGAATATTTGTTCAAATGAAAGTGGCAATAGTAGATCCTAGCAGTGGTTTACCTTTATTATACCGTCGTATTATAAATAATAGGCTGTTGTCTCCTATTGATACTATATCCTAGCACCTTAATCTCTATGAGATACATTAAGATTATTTGTATTGAGTGGTGTATCTCACACCACAACAGAAAGGGACATTCTTTTTTGGCTGTTTATCAAGAACCTCATTTCCAAACCTGTCACATACAGACATTTGCAGCAAGCATTCTGGTGGTCATTTTATTGTTAAGTCCTAAATCTTGGTAGCGTGTGCCCAATGGGTTAGGGTTTTTTCTAAATATGGTACCTGACACTTGCTTAAGCCAACCTGGCCTCAGACATATATTTTTATAACAGCTTTGTTGAGATATAATTTATATACTTACCATGACATTCACCCTTAATTTTAAAGTGTACAATTCTGTGGTTTTTAGTGTATTCACAGAGTTGGGCACCCACTGTCACTATCTAGTCTGGAACCCTTTCATCACCAGAAAAGAAATTCCATGCTCCTCAGCAATCACTCGCCATTCCTCCCACACCCCCAGCCCCTGGCAACCACTCATCTACTTTCTATCTCTGTGATTTATTCATTCTGGACATTTCATATCAATGGAATCGTACAATATGTGGACTTTTGTGACTGGCTTCTTTCACTTAGCAAAATGTTTTCAGGTTCCTTCAGGATGTAGCAGATATCAGTACTTCATTTCTTTTATGGCTAAATAATATTGCCTTATATAGATATATTGCCTTTATTTATACATTTATCAATTAATGGATATTCAGGGTTGTTTCCACTTTTGTCTGTTCTGAATAATGCTGCTACAAGTAAGCATGTACAAGTTTTGTGTAAATATATGCTTTCAATTCTCTTGGGAGTGGCATTGTTGGGTCATATGGTAACTCTATGTTTACTTTTCTGAAGAACGGACAGGCTGTTTTCCAAAGCAGCTGTACCATGTTACATTCCCATCAGCGATGTACAAGGGTTTTAATTTCTCCATATTCTTACCAATACTTGTTACTGTCTCTCTTTTTAAATCATAGCTATTCTAGTAGGTGTGAAATGGTATCTCATTGTGGTGGGGGTTTTTTTTGTGTGGTATGCGGGCCTCTCATTGCTGTGGCCTCTCCCATTGCGGAGCACAGGCTCCGGACATGCAGGCTCAGCGGCCATGGCTCACGGGCCCAGCCGCTCCGTGGCATGTGGGATCCTCCCGGACCGGGGCACGAACCCGTGTCCCCTGCATCAGCAGGCGGACTCTCAACCACTGTGCCACCAGGGAAGCATTGTGGTTTTGACTTGCATTTTCCTAATAACTAGTAATGTTGAACATATTTCATGTGCTAATTGGCCATTTGCACATCTTCTTTGGAGAAATGTCTATTCAAACGCTTTGCCAATTTTAAAAATTGGGTTATTTGTTGGCCTCAGATATTTTTATAACAGTTGTTGTATGTATGGTATGTTAGAAGGATCACAGGCTTACCTGTATTTGACCTGTGTTTGATTCTGGCTCCATCACTTAACTATGTGACCTCAAGCAAGATTATTTCATTTCTCTGAAACTTAGCTTTATTATCCATAAAAGGGGAGTCACACCTCTCTCTCAGGACTGTTATAAGGAAAAATGAGATGCAAAAGCATCAAGCACAGATTGGGGTACTCAACAGACACTCAAAATTTGTTAGACCCTTTAATCACTCCACCCACGTCTTAGACATGTTTTCCCTTAGGAAGATGTATCTGACGCTGGTGGACCAATTTCAACATGGCCAATGGAGCGGATTGAAGTCTAAAAGGCAGGGCCTCCAGCTGGAAAAGGTCAGTGAGTTTACTGTGAGGTCCCCCCAACACATCCAACAATGCTTCCACTTTGGGGTAAAGGTTAGGGTTAGGGGTGACGTGGCCTTGCTGATCTCTGCATGAGATCATCTGAACAAATATAAGCCATCTCAGTAGCCTGAAAAATAGGACGGAGACAGTTATAAAAGAGCGATTGTAACCCCTTTTGCCAGCACCACCGGTACCCTGTGTAACTGTCCGAAGTTTGAATAGTAAGACTTTAAGAACGAGCGGCTTGAGACGGTTGGGTAACATGACATTCAGAGTCTGGCTTTTCATAAGAGCAAGGCTGGCTCTTGCTTATTAACAGTCTGGTAATGCACAAGGCCTGTCATTTGTTCTTCCTCTAATCAATGGATAGGCTGTGTAATTTCCTGATGGGCAACCGAGTAATTTTAGTCTCCCACTCCAAGCTTTTGTCTGGCTTGCTCCACGCGCATAAAAACAACCTTCTTCCTCTTGGTATCACGTGCTGTTTTTCTTCCCATTAAAGCTCAGTTCGAAGGCCATTTCCTCTAAGTAGTCTTCTCTATTAGAGGAAGATAATTCCTGAATGGGTGGCCAGGCTGATAACTGCACTCAGTTATTAATCCTGTAATCATTTATTGAGCATGTATTATGTGTAAGACATTGTGCTGTGTCCTGGGAACACAAAAAGGAATATGACAGTCTGTGCCTTCAAAGGCTCATGATGTGTTGGGTAAAATCGATGTGTAAACAGATATTTACAAATAACACCATGCTTCCATGATTGCCCCAAAGTGATTTTCATCACCGGAGCACAGCGGGTAGAGCTTGCAGGAATAGCAGACTCTAAAGTTTCATCTTTCCTCAGGTATCCTTTGGGCAACCCCTCCATTTACATACAACCATTAGAAGAGAAGAGAAAAAACACACACATTCTTTCATTTTTCTGTGTCAAACCATACTTTGGAGAAGGCAACCAGCAGAGAAGAAATGAAACAGATTTTTTAAATTATTTCTCTAAATAGAAAAATAAAAGGAGAAATCACAGGAAAGTACTACAATCAATTTACAGTACTGTTTTGTTATATATAAGTAGAAGCTGCAGGGAGAAATTTAGGCAAGGAGAGAATGATTTCATCTCCCATGTCCCCCAGCGCCTGACAAAGGTTTTCCTGCAACCCCACGAACAGGGTCCTCAGCCTTCTCTAGACTTCCATCTGCTCATATTTAAAATGAAGAGGTTGAACCAGCAGATCCTGACGATTCTGATAGTTCTGAGAGCCTATGAATAAGAGTGGGCAGTCTATTCACGGGTTTATTTTTAGCAGGTAGAAAGGAAGAAAACATGAATAGCAGGAAAAATGGAGGTGTCTTAATGTTTATTTGGTTGTAGAGGGCAGTGAAGGCGTGAGAAGAAGCCTGTTCATTGCTGTTCTTTCTCAGTGGTGAGGCAGGACCACAGAACTGGAGCACAGAGCCCTATGGAAACAGAGAGGAAGCTCAGGAAGATTAGGAACTGAGGAAGACAGCCAACGGGTCCAGGCAGCATTGTTTTTCTAGATTAGGAAATGTGCAACCAGTAGTTTGTAGTAACTAGGCTCTAACGTGATAAAGAAGATGTGGGTATGAAGAATAGGTTTGTGGGTTTTTTTGTTTTTTGTTTTTGTTTTTTTGCGGTACGCGGGCCTCTCACTGTTGTGGCCTCTCCCGTTGCGGAGCACAGGCTCCAGACGCGCAGGCTCAGCGGCCATGGCTCACGGGCCCAGCCGCTCCGCGGCATGTGGGATCTTCCCGGACCGGGGCATGAACCCGTGTCCCCTGCATCAGCAGGCGGACTTCAACCACTGCGCCACCAGGGAAACCCCTGAAGAATAGGTTTTTAAAATAAGGGACAATGGGTCTTCCCTGGTGGTGCAGTGGTTAAGAATTCGCCTGCCAATTCAGGGGACAAGGGTTCGAGCCCCGGTCCGGGAAGATCCCACATACCGTGGAGCAACTAAGCCCCTGCGCCACAACTACTGAGCCTGCACTCTAAGAGCCCACGAGCCACAACTACTGAGCCCACGTGCCAAAACTACCGAAGCCCACGGGCCTAGAGCCTGTCCTCTGCGACAAGAGAGGCCACTGCAATGAGAAGCCCACGCACCGCAACAAAGAGTGGCCCCCGCTCGCCGCAACTAGAGAAAAGCCCGCGCACAGCAACGAGGACCCAGCGCAGCCAAAAGTAAATAAATAAAGTAAATAAATTTATATAAATAAATAAATAAGGGACAATGGCAGGTGGCTAGCAGCCCCCAATTGATGTCCAGGACATTGTGCTATATAAACCCCAGAGATTCAGCTCCCTGGGGGACATTGGTCAGGATGTTTGTGTAGCAAGGACTGGATGAGGCAGGATGCCAATAGCAATCTGCAGGCACAGACTGCAGACAAACCGCCCCTGACTCATATCTCCAAATGAAATAACACCTTGGGCCAGCCAACTTGCTTTCCCTCTCCATCAAGAATATTTTATCCTCTTATTTTCTTTTGATCACATATGTCAGATTCCTATTCTCTGATACATCGTTACACTTGGGTCAAACTACAACTGCCAAAACAATTAGTGTCTATTTAGAAAGATCCCTAAAAAATACCTCCCAATCTAATAACTATACACATGGCACAAATTATCATTATATGCTACAACCCATCCTTCTGGCCTCATTCATTTGCTCTCCCATGTATGTTTTCCTTCATTTATTCATTCAATATTGAGCTTCTGGGCTTCCCTGGTGGCGCAGTGGTTGAGAGTCCGCCTGCCGATGCAGAGGACATGGGTTCGTGCCCTGGTCCGGGAAGATCCCACATGCCGCAGAGTGGCTGGGCCCATGAGCCATGGCCGCTGAGCCTGCGTGTCTGGAGCTTGTGCTCTGCAATGGAAGAGGCCACAACAGTGAGAGGCCCGCGTACCGCAAAAAAAAAAAAATATTGAGCTTCTATAATCTGTGGGCAAATCACTTAACCTCCCTACCTCAGTTTTTATCTGTAAATGGACTAATAGTAGCCATCTTAGAGGTTACTGTTAGAATTAAGTGAGTTATTATATGTGCCATGCTTGGAACAGTGCTTGCCACATACTAAGCACCATATAAGCATTAGATTTTATCATTATTATTATTATTCACTAATTTTACTACTATACAACAGGCTAAGCACTCTGCTACCTTAGAGATTCCAAGATGTGCCTTCGAAGAGCACACAGTGGCCCAAAATAGTAGCCTTATAAAAAGTATTATCATTATTAATATTGAAAGGAAATGCACATTACACATAACCAGGAGAGAGAAATTGAACAGAGAGTAACCAAAGAGATGTCAGAGGTGAGAGAGGGGAGAGTCTGATGTGGGCACAGGGAGAGATGGTGGTGCCATTGATACACTGAGTGTGAGCTGACAGAAAGACATTCGAGGCAGATGGATATCCAGATCTTATGCTAAGATGAGAGATCTGGAATGGAGACATCAATTTGGGAGTCACTGAAAGGTAAACAATAGCAGGAGTATATGAGAGTCAGCAGGAGGAGGCTCCAAAATGTGAGCAGAGAACCCAAGTTGGAACCCTGGGGGAACATCCTCATGAAGAGACAAGTAGAGAAAGAAACCTGCAGAGGAAACTGAGATGGAACCAGGAGAAAGTAGGAGGACAACCAGAAGAGTGACACCAAAGAGATCTTGGGAGAGGGGAGTTTCAATGAGAAGCATGTGATCAATAGGGTCAGAAGACTGAAGAGTCCATGAGATTTAGCACCAAAGAGGCCACTGCGAGCCATTCGGGGAAGGTGGAGGGATGCATCCAGTCCTGAGTGAGTCCAGATACGGGTGGAGGTGAAGTGGCTACAAAGAGGTATGACTATCATAAAACCTGGCAGCCCAGGTAGGGAGGAAAAGGGGTGAGCAGCTAGAGAGGGATGCAGGATGGAGGAATCGCACCTCCTACCTCTCCTCTCTTCCCTCCACACAACTCTGGATCCAGCCGTGGTGAAGTGCAGAAAATGCCATGCTCTGAACACACTGTGTCATTTGCAACTTTATACATTAAAAAAAAAATTGTGGTAAAATATATATATAACATAAGATTTACCATTTTAACCATCTTTAAGTGTGTACAGTTCAGTGGCATTAAGTACATTCACATTGTTGTGCAACCATACCACCACCCATATCCAGAACATTTTCATCCTCCGCAGCTACAACTCCATGCCCATTAAACGGTAACTCCCCATTCCCTTCCACCCCCAGCCCCCGGTAACCACCAATCTACTTTTTGTCGATAGTTTTGACTACTCAAGGTACCTCCTATAAGTGGAATCATACAACATTTGCCCTTTTGTGACTGCTTAATGTCACTCAGCATGTCTTCAGTGTTCATCCATGCTGTAGCATATTTCAGAATGTCTTTTTTTTTTTTTTTTTCCGGTACGCGGGCCTCTCACTGTTGTGGCCTCTCCTGTTGCGGAGCACAGGCTCCGGACGCGCAGGCTCGGTGGCCATGGCTCACCGGCCCAGCCGCTCCGCGGCATGTGGGATCTTCCCTGACCGGGGCACGAACCCATGTCCCCTGCATCAGCAGGCGGACTCTCAACCACTGCGCCACCAGGGAAGCCCCAGAATGTCTTTTTAAGGCTGAATAATTTTCCACTGTATGTATGTATACACCACAATTTACCATTTGTCCATCAATGGACATGTTGATTGCTTCCACCTTTTGGTTATTGTGAATAACGCTTCTCTAAACATGGGTGTACAAATATCTGTTTGAGTTCCTGCTTTAACTCCTTTGGGTATACACCCAGAAGTGGCATTGCTGGGTCATATGGTAATTCAACGCTGAATTTTTGAAGAAAATTCACACTGTTTTCCGTAGCAGCTGCACCTTTTTACACTCCCACCGACAGTGCAGTTCCAGAAAGGGTTCCAATTTCTCTACATCCTCACCAACACTTTGTTATTTTCTGTTGCTTTTTAAAAAAAATAATAGCCATTCTAATGGGTGTGAAGACCTTCATGTCTTTTTGCGTATTAATGTTAGCCAAAACATCCTGCTTCCTCTTGCCATCCACACAAAGCCTAGTTACCCATCAATACCTTCTCAGTTCCTCTGAGTGGATTCTGAGAACCACTCCCAACAGAGTTAACCACTCTTTAGGCCTCATGTTTGTTACTTACACATGCTTACTGGATTGCACATGTTACACTGAGGGAAACTATAAGTTTTCAAATCTCTGTCCTCAATGTAGACATGTACACCTTAGAGAATGGAGACTAATTCCTAGTCATCATTATATTCCCATATCCTAGCACAGTGATTGGCATCACAGCCATGCTTTTCTCAGCTTAATAAATAAGCTTAAATAAGGAATAGTTCCTGCCCTCAAAGAATTTATAGTTTTATTACAATTTTAGGACAGGCATAAATATATGAAATCTTAAATAACAGGAGGTCAGGACAGGAATAAAGACGCAGACGTAGAGGGTGGACTTGGGGACAAGGGGAGGGGGAGGGGTGGGCTGGGACGAAGTGAGAGAGTGGCATGGACTTATATATACCAACAAATGTAAAATAGATAGCTAGTGGGAAGCAGCCGCATAGCACAGGGAGATCAGCTCGGTGCTTTGTGACCACCTAGAGGGGTGGGACAAGGAGGATGGGAGGGAGACACAAGAGGGAAGAGATATGGGGATATATGTATATGTATGGCTGATTCACTTTGTTATATAGCAGAAACTAGCACACCATTGTAAAGCAATTATACTCCAATAAAGATGTTAAAAAAAAAAGAAAAAGTGAATAAATAAATAAATAATAGGAGGTCAATGAAAGATACGAGATGCTCCAAAGAGGGATAACAATAACTTTCACATGGGTAGTTGAGGGCAGTAGCCTTCAAATATTTTTGATCACATTAACTCTCTCAGTAAAAAGATTCTGAGCACAACTCACCATATATAATATGTATGTAATATATTACTTATAATATATATAATACATTATAAGTAAATTAATTATATATGTGTCTTATTTTACTATTGTGCCTTAAAAATATACACAAAATAAAAATTAAAAGAAGATGTGATAGAAAAAGCGCCTACTGAATGGGAGAAGATATTTGCAAGTGATATATCTGATAAGGGGTTAATATCCAAAATATGCAAACTAATGAACTAATACAACTGAACATAAAAAAATGAATAGACATTTTTTGAAAGAAGACATACAGATGGCTAAAAGACACAAGAAAAAATGTTCAACATCACTAATCATCAGGGAAATGAAAATCAAAGCCACAATGAGATATCATCTCACACCTGTTAGAATGGCTGTTCTCAAAAAGACAGCAAATAACAAGTGCTGACAAGGATGTGGAAAAAGGGAACCCTCATGCACTTTTGGTGGGAGTGCAAACTGGTGCAGCCACTATGGAAAACAGTATGGAGATTCCTCAAAAAATTAAAAATAGAACTACCATATGATCAGTAATTCCACTCCTGGGTATTTATCTGAAGAAAATGAAAACACTAATTTGGAAAGATATATGTACTATGTTCATTGCAGTATTATTTATAATAGCTGAGATATGGAAGCAACTAAAGTGTCTGTCCATAGATGAATGGATAAAGAAATCGTGGTGTGTGTGTCTCTCTCTCTCTCTCTCTCTCTCTCTCTCTATATATATATATATATATATATATATATATATATATATATATCACACACACACACAATGGAATATTACTCAGCCATAAAAAAGAATGAAATCTTGCCATTTGCAACAACAAGGATGGGCCTCAATGGTATTATGCTAAGTGAAATAAGTCAGACAGAGAAATACAAATACTGTACGATTTCACTTATATGTGGAATCTAAAAAAAAAAAAAAAACAATGAACAAACATAACAAAACAGAAGCAGACTTATAGCTACAGAGAACAAACAGGTGGTTGCCAGAGGGAAGGTGGGTGGAGGGGATGAATGAAACAAGTGGAGGAGATTAAGAGGTAAAACTTACCCAGTTAGAAAATAAATAAGTCTGAGGGATGAAATGTACAGCATGGGGAATGTAGTCAATAATATTGTAATAACTTTGGTGTCAGATGGTAATTAGACTTATCATTGTGATTATTTTACAATGTATAGAAATATTGAATCACTATGTTGTGTACCTGGAACTAACATAGTGTAGGATAGAAATCCAAATAGCAAAAAAAAAAAAAGAGGATGCAACAGAAATATAAACAGAAGTGTCAGTATTTTCTTCCTGCACCCCAATGGATTGCCTTGGGACCCCATTCTGGGGACCAGCAATCTAAAGCAGTGGAATACAAAATGGGGTCCCCCCAGCCAGTGTTGGGGCACAGCCATTTTGTCACTAGTCTATGACATGATAAGCACAAAAAATGGAAAGTAAGTATCTGGAAACTTTTACAGCAATTTAACTAGGTACATTCAAGTCTGCCGGACATCAAAATTTTAAAAGTGGCCTTGTGTTTTGTATTCTTTGCTTCTTACTTCATTTGTCTAAATTATTTTTTATTTATTTATTGAATGAATTTAGTAATTAATCTTTACTGTATTTTATAAAAGTATTCACTTGGAAATTAAAAACAAAACAAAACAGAAATCTGTGCTTGGTAAGCACAAGAATAGACAGTAAGTCTTAGGGCCCTGAGCTGGAAGGGCCTCGGAGAGCTGTCTGTCCTCTGGGCTCAGAACTGGGAGCATCGTGGCTGCAGTGGACTAGGAAGGCTCCCATTTCTCCTGACTGCTCCCTGCCCAGGACGGGGTTGTCTGCTCCCTCCTGAGCTCCCAGAGCCCTTTGTACACCACACGATAAACGCTGCTGTTCTGAAGTAAATTGGGATGTTTGGGGAGAATTACAGGCAGGGAGTCTGAAGGGACTCCTGTCCCCGGATCCAGCATGACACAGGGGCATCTAGGATGTGTGTCTGCTTTCCCTCCTCTGTTCCATTACACGTCACCTTGCTGTCCTCTGATCAGAGCCCTAAGCACTCTGCATTCTCCCTTCCCTATGGACACTCCATAAATATCTGTGGGCAAGGCCAATGAAAACATTAAAACACCATTCTCTTTTCAGACATATTGTGTTGATGCCATTTAACTGGATGTTTTCGTCCCTGGGTTCATAATTCTTTTGTTCTAGCTTAACTACCAAATTCAGCCTCACGTCACAGTCCGCAACTCATGGAGTGAGTCTGTGCAAAATGGGGCAATTTAGCAAGCAGCGTTCCATTTATAACCCTGGTGCTCGACATGGGCAGCGGGGGCTCTTCCATTAACATGCACAGTCACCAGCCCCTGTCCTAACAGCTGCCGAACCACAGACTTCTCCAGAAACCAGGTGTGAGACCCCTTCTCACGGCAACCCTGAGCCAGGTGACAGGCATGCCCTGCAAGGCTCTGCCCTTGGCCCCGGGGACCTCCCTGGAAAAGGCCAGGGCTGGAGCATACGAGATCTCCTGTTTATGGAGCATTTACCGCATGGGCTGTTCTAAGTGCTGAGCACACAGCAGCTCATTCAATTCTCCCCTAAATCCTTTGAGGAAGGTACCTTTTTTAAAAAAACTGTGGTAAAATATACATAACGTAAAACTTACCATTGTAACCATTTTCAATTCAGTGGCATTTAGTACATTCACATTGTTTTGCAACCATCACTACCATCCATATCCAGAACATTTTCATCTTCCCAAACTGAAACTCTGTATCCATTAAATAACAACTCCCCATTCCCCTCCTTCCTCCAGTCCCTGGCAAACACCATTCTACCTTCTGTCTCTATGAATTTGACTACTCTAGGAACGAGGACAGTATTTTTATTATTATCCCCTTTACAGAAGAGGAAACTGAAGCACAAACAGTTTAAGTAACTTGCCCAAGGTAACAGCTAGCAAATGCAAGAGCAGGCAGTCTGACTCTGGAGCCCACTAAGCCATGTGAAAGTGCACAGAAGTCCCTCTGGGGAGACAGCCAGATGCCTCATTTCTTTTTTTTTCTTTTTTTTTTTTTTTTTTCTTTTTGCGGTATGCGGGCCTCTCACTGTTGTGGCCTCTCCCGTTGCGGAGCACAGGCCCCGGATGCGCAGGCCCAGCGGCCATGGCTCATGGGCCCAGCCGCTCCGCGGCATATGGGATCCTCCCAGACCGGGGCACGAACCCGTATCCCCTGCATCGGCAGGCGGACTCTCAACCACTGCGCCACCAGGGAGGCCCAGATGCCTCATTTCTTAATGCCTCATCCGTCCACGACACGTGGCTCTACCCTGATTGGCAGCAGAGCGGCAAGGTACTCTTCAGGTCCAAGACTCAAGGTGGGAGAAAAAGAAACTGGGATGGTTCATACCACTCAATTTATCCTCTCCCAGTACATCCCACCACACACGTGCACACACACACACACACACACACACACTGCAGTGACAAGAACCTGACTTCTGGATTCAGACAGACCTGGGTTCCAGGCACAGTTTTGTGATGTACTAAATGTCTGCTCTTGGACAATCTGTCTGACCTTTTGTGAACTTCCATTTCTTCTTCATTAATGTGGGAATGATGTTATTTACCTTACGGGTAGGCTGAGAATAAGGGTTAAATGAAATGAATTTGGAAAACCATCAGGCACAGAATCTGACACAGAGCAGAAACTCAATCGTTGTAACTTCCGTCCCCCTTCTTTTCCACTTCACCCTTCCTTGAAAAGAAAACTGAAAAACCTCCATGAGCGTGCTGGAGCCTGGCCAGTCTTTGGCTGTTGGAGCTACCAAGTGTGCTGGGGAGAGAAGAAATGAGGAAGAGGAAGAGGTGTGGTGGAGGGGAAGGAACGGCTGGGATTGGTTCAGCTTGGGGGAATGAAATTAAATCCCCAGAAAAATACGTGCTGCCTCTTGCATCTCAAGTATTGGCAGAGAAATTAGAACAATGGGACACTGGTGGGTCCACAATAATACTGACGCTGTAAAGAGCCAAATCCCTGCCTGAGCTTCCATCCCCTCGGGCAGTAGGCAGGCTGGACAGCTCCTGCAGAGTCCAGTGTATTGTCCACTGGATCCCCAGAGCCTCACAGCATGCCAGACACACGGCGGGGGGTGGGGGGGGCAGTACATACCCACTGAATCAGTGAGTGAGTGAATACATGTCACTTGACCACAGTGCCTAGAGTGTATTTTTACTTAGGAAGAGTGAACTGCCTGGATAAATATTTCAGTGTGGATTCCCCCATGCTCTCCATAAGAAAAAAAAAGTGAAGTTTGGGGCAGGGGGTTGGGGGTTGAGGGGTGGGGAGGGATTTGATTGATGCTTTCAGCCACCTGGGTCATGAGGCAAACTTCCTGAAACTGTAAATCCAAGGAGTTTAAAAGGCCTGAAGCTCTGGGGTGTTCTAAGTTCTGCTGAGATTGCTTGCAACTGGAGGGCAAGGAAAGGGGGAGCTGCTGTGCTCCCCAAATTTCTTCTCCCCTTTGCAACGATCCACGGTGTTAAAGAAACAAGAAGTGAGCTATGCCTGCTTCTCTGGAGAAACAGGGGCAGCTCCAGGAGACCATCTGGAACAGGTAAGGGGCTCCAGAAACAAAGGCATGCTTCTCAAGGAACTAGGCTGCTGGGTATTGGCTAATGAAACAAATAGGGGAGAGATATTTAGCAAACCAGAAAAATAGAGACACAGAAAAGAAACAAGGCAGAAGCAGAAACAGTGATGGCATTGAAATAAACTCCACAGTACAGAAAGCCACACAAGAAAGTCAAGGAGAAGGGAACAGCAAAGCCAGGCGGTGGAGATTGAGTGAGGGAGTAAAAGCAAGGCTCCAAGATGGGGCTGGAAGAGTGTGACAGAGAACAAGGCTCAGCCTTCAACTACATAGAATCACATGTTGTCTGCGTGCAGCCACCTGTGCAGAACAGCAGATGGAAAGCCAAGTCCTTCCTGTTCCTCAAAACAAAGTAGACTTTTTAGTGAGACAAAAATTCAGAACTTACTGCAGAATTGCTTGGTTCCTTATCCTCTTCTTCACGGTTTTGCTTCTGCAAATGAAACAGCAAAAATGCCGCCTCCCTTTAATTTAACAGCTAGATAATTTCCAAGGAGATTTTGGAAATGAAAACCATCAAGTGTGATCCTGGAAAGTGATCAAGCTGAATAGCTGGGTTTAAAGGGATGTTGCTATAAGGATAAGATACTCTATGACACTAAAAAGAATTTGGTCCTGATGCCATCTGAGCAGCTCAGCCTGGGAAATGGGGCAGGAATGAATGTCAAAGTTTAATCCCCCAGATCCTGGAGGTGGGAGAGACCCTCCATGGATTCTCCTTGTGAACCAGAGGGCACAAATGTCTTTCCTATTCTAGGTTCCATGAGGAACCCCAGGGAGCTGTAGAGTCCAGGCCCAGATGTCCCATCCCTGGAGCCGACAGGCTCTAAACAGAGCTATGGGGCCAGCGTGCCTGGGATGCTTACTGAGGCACTCAGCTCTAGGTTGGATGAGGGGGGTCTGGGTCATACTCTCCAGTCAAGGGTAGCATCTCTGCTCACCCCACTATGCTCTTCAGATGGTCACTTCTGGTAATCCTTGACAGGAAAACTTTGAACATTGCCAAATGAAATGTCTGGCTCTTTTTAAAAATCAGTACTCTCCATGTGAGGCAGGTACCTGTGGTCCTATAGGTGGAGCCTGATTGCAAATGGCAATTTGCAAGCCCCTTTACGTGGGCTTAATGCACTAGATTCCCAGTGGACAGAGAATGAGCATAGATGTAACAGAATCTGACTATCATGGGGTAGCTGTCTGACCAGTCTGACGGGGCCCTCTTGGCCCTCTTGGCCTCTTCTGCAACCGCCGGGGGAAAAGCTTCAGAACAGCCATGAAATTCCAGTCACCAAGGAAAGAACAAGTGTCCACAAGGGTCTCTGCTTATTCTAAGGCCTCTGACTTCTCCTTTGAGATAGTTGGACTTTACTCTTTTTAAATAATAAGTTAAGTGCTCACTATGTGCCTCTTTGCTAAATACATTTCATATATTATTTCATATAACCCTGATGCAATACTCCAGGTGTTGGGTGTTACTGTCCCCAAATTATAGGGAAGGAAGCTGCAGTTCAGAGAATTTAAGTAACTCTTCCCAAGGTCACACATCTAGGGACGAGGGTCTGAACAAGTTCTTTCTAACCCTGAGCCCCCATTCCTAATCATACACTATAATACCATTTAAGAATTTTAACAAGGAGCTTTAACAAAATTTTAAGAACACAATGATGGGTTCATCAAAAGGAAAAATAGGCTCTCCAGGTGTCTGTTTTCACTCCCCTGGCTCCAGGCATCCTTACCTGGGCAATTCTTCACCTGGCAGTCTGCCCTCAAGAGGCTGCATCCTCAGCACCTCCTACCTCATTGAGGAGAGCCTCTCTTCCCCCCACTTGTGGAAGATCATCTACTTAAACTAGGCCACAGCCATAATCATTCATTCCAGAAGGGGCTGTGATTCACATCTGAGCTTCGGAAAATGGTGTTAGTTTAATTTAAAGGGGAGAAGAAAGCAAAATAAAATGTGCAGATGCTGACGGATTTCTTCAGACCTTAATTTGCATTCATTTTGTTTTCAGGGCATTTGATTTGTTTTTTTATTTTCAAACTGTGTTGTACCAAATGCAAGGAAAATAGATTTACTTAATCTGTATCCTGTGATTTCCCTGTTTATTGATGTCAATACAGAGTAGATGAGGAGCGTGAAGAGAGGGACATCTCCCCTCTAGGAATCAAAGACAAGAATCACCAAGCCCAGGACTTTTAGAGGCTTCGACAAACTTCAGGGCTGACAGTCACACTATGTGTCACTTCCCTGGTCCTTCCTGGGAGCCACACTAACCTTGACACAAGTGCAACTAGGAGACCTTATGCCTCTCCTTAGGAACAGGATGTGTGTTGATGTTCCCAGTGTGTGTTTAAACACACCCTGCATTTAACCTGAGTGTTGACATTCATTGACCCACAAACGTTTCAAAAGAGGGAAGCATTCCAGCCTTGCTTTTTACAGAAGCAGAGAATCAGGCCTTCCAGGACTAGGGGCATGGAGGCCATTTAAGACAATCATCACGGTTTCCTAACTCATTTCCCTGCCCATGGTTGGCCTTGTTCTCCACAGAGCTGTCATGATAATATGATTATACCATCTTCTTATTCAAAATTCTTCACCATTACCTACCAAAAGAAATAAACAAAATAACAACCCATGTTTGACGCTGCCATTTACTTATGCCATCATTTGACAATTATTTATTAAGCACCTGCTCTCTGCCAGCACAACCTAATTCTGACCAGGCTCTCCAGACGTATCTTCTATTCCCCATTCTCTCCACTCTATTCACCCTCCAAACACCTGCACATTCCCCACTCTAAGCCTTTGCCCAGGCTGTTCCCTCCCCCACATACATCCAAATTCTACCAAGCCTCAAGGACAACTCTTTCTTTCCCCTCTGTGAAACCTTCCCTTTTTCCCCCAGGTCAGCATTAATCACTTCTTTGACCACCTGCTGCTACCCTATCCCCAGGAAGAAGTAGCTGTTTCCCTCTCTGAGTTCCTGGACCATCATGCTTTTTCCACATCCCTCTGTTATTTCTTTATGACTTGGTAGTATTATTTCTTTACTACTGTCCATCGAAAGCAAAGTGCATGCTTATTCTCCTCCCTCCACCTTAAAAACAGAACCAAGCAGCCATTCAGCGTATTTTGAATAAATGGGCACAAGAATACTTTCTTGGGGTTTCCCTGATGGCGCAATGGTTGAGAGTCTGCCTGCCAATGCAGGGGACAGGGGTTCGAGCCCTGGTCTGGGAAGATCCCACATGCCGCGGAGCAACTGCGCCCGTGAGCCACAACTACTGAGCCTGCGCGTCTGGAGCTTGTGCTCCGCAACAAGAGAGGCCGCGACAGTGAGAGGCCCGCGCACTGCGATGAAGAGTGGCCCCCGCTCGCCGCAACTAGCGAAAGCCCTCGCACAGAAACAAAGACCCAACACAGCCATAAATAAATAAATAAATAAATAAATAAATATATTTTTTTTAAAAAAAGAATACTTTCTTCTCAGTTCCCATGGCACTCAGTGCTCATAATTAGGTCATTGATCACACTCTGCTTAGTATTATAAATACCTGTGTACATAATAATTATAAACCACCGAAGGGCTTATTATCTCTTATTTATCCTTTTATCTCCCACAGCATCTAAAAAGAAATTCCTTTCTCAAAGTGGGCACTCACTAAATGCTATTGAGATGAAAGAAAAGTAAAATAAATTCCCATCCTTCCAGATAGATTTAGGGAGGCACTGGGAGAAGACCTAAGGAATGCTTGGGAGAGCATGCCACAATGTCAGTTCAATTCAGCTAACATTTATTAGCCATATATATATATATATATATATATGTATATTGCACCATATATGTACACACATATAATTAACATTAATGTATTTGTATAATAATATAGTATGGTATTAATAATTAATATCAATCATTATTATTAGCTGAACACCTATTAAGTGGGCTATATTTGAGGGTTAAGTTAGAAAAATAAAGATGAATGTGACATAATCCTGCTTTCCAGGAGCTCACAACAGAAATACAGAAGACAGAACTACATGAAAAGGCAGCCAAGCTCTACAGCAAACCCATGAGTGCTAGGCTGAGGGCTTGTGCTGGTCCATAACTAAGCATCCATTGATCTATGATGATAAAGATAAAAAATTAAGTTCACTTTATTGAGTTTATTAATCAGGCTAAATTTATTCCAAATAAAAGGATTGTTCACTATTCCAAGAGTACATCCTTTGTACTTTGGGGGGAGGGGGATATTAAACATCCTTCCATATTGAAATAATGGGATGGCAAATGGGTGCTTTTTGGTCTGAAAAATAAAAACTGGAGAACCTGATGTTGATTCTCCCAATTATTTTTGTTTTAATTTTGCTGTTTCATGAAATCCAAACCTGGGATCCACTGTTCCTCCATATTGAACTTCATGATCTTGAAGATGCATTTGACAGTGTGGTAGGTAGAGTAAAGACAAGCCTTGGAAGATATCTTCCAAGAAACACCATGGCCCTGTCTAAAGGAGCTCCATCAGTTCTCTGCATACTGAGGTAGAGTGGTCATATCTTCAGGCCTGAGAACTGTTTGGAAGCCTTAACTTTCATAAGAAGAGTCCAATTCTGCTCAGTTTTTTGTCAAAAGTAAGGCTCTCTTTGCAGATTTTTCCTCCAGGAATCTCACCAAAGGTTTTCAGGAAAAATCAGGGAGAAAGTTCCCCTCATGGTGCTAGCTGGGGGAGGAAGACAATAGCAACTACTAAAATTCAATCTCCCTTCTGCTATTTAAGGAAGAAAATATTCAGAAGGAAGGACAGTAAAACAATAGTCTGGGGGCTTCCCTGGTGGCGCAGTGGTTGAGAGTCCCCCTGCCGATGCAGAGGACACGGGTTCATGCCCCGGTCCGGGAGGATCCCACATGCCGCAGATCGGCTGGGCCCGTGAGCCATGTCCGCTGAGCCTGCGCGTCCGGAGCCTGTGCTCCGCAACAGGAGAGGCCACAACAGTGAGAGGCCCGTGTACGGCAAAAAACAAAAAACAAAAAACAGAAAGCAATAGTCTGAGGGCACTGGTGGAAATTTACTGAAGCTGGCGTAAGGGAATAGGAAAAAAAACAAAGAAGAAAAGCTCTACCTCTAGTGAAGGGACAGGAATGCATGCTGGTCACAACATTGCATCTGGAGGAGGGCTAAGAACACTTGAGAAAGCCCCACCCTGAGTCCCAGATTGATAGTGCCTGCCTACAACTGAGACTTAATCAGAACATCAGAGAATGACCCCTCCCCACACCTACCTTCTCCACACTAGCAAGTATCAAGTAAAAATAACACTGGCATACAGCTGGGAGAGCTGCAAAAGGCAGATTCTCTCTAAGGAGCAGTGCAAATGGAGACTCAAATACAATCAGGAAGACTAAAAGTCACGCAGAGAACAGACTTTGACAAAACCTTCTTGTAAATCAGTCTATACCATAAACAGAAGTTATTTTTAGAGGAATTTGAAGACTTTGGTGCACTAAGGGTAACCACAGAAACAACAAACTTCAAATACAGCCCAACTTCAACTAGATTAACATAAACTTCCCATACTAAAGGTGTAAAAGGAAAGGAGTGCTCATCTTCAAGCATTAAAAAATATTGGACTCATCTCATTATCTACTGTGTTATATAAGTCTGGCCTTCCACAAAAAATTACAAGGCATACAAAAAGAGCCTGAAGGGAAAAGCAATCATTAGGACCAGATTCATAAATGATATAGATGTTGGAGCTATCAGATTAATAATTTAAAATACTTATGACTAATGTGCTAAAGGCTCTAATGGAAAAAGCAAACAACATGGAAAACCAGATAGATAATTTCATCAGAGGGTTGAAAACTATGAGAAGGAATCTAATGAAAATACCAGAAATTAAAAACATAGGAGCAGAGATAAAAAATGCTATGAGTTTGTCAGTAGACTTGACATAGCTGAAGGAAGAATCAGTAAATCAGTGAACTGGAAAACAGGTCAATAGAAATTACCAAACTGAAACACAAAGAGAAATAGTAAAAAAAACAACAACAATGACAGACTAGAGAATCTGAGAGATGTGAGACAATATTAAATACACAATAGTAAATATATAAGTATTTGGAATAAAAAAAATCCCAGAACTAAGAAGAGAATGCACAAAAGAAATATGCAAAGAAATAGCAATCAAAAATTGTCCCAGGGCTTCCCTGGTGGCGCAGTGGTTGAGAGTCCGCCTGCCGATGCAGGGGACACGGGTTCGTGCCCCGGTCCAGGAAGATCCCACATGCCACAGAGCAGCTGGGCCCGTGAGCCATGGCCACTGAGCCCGCGCATCCAGAGCCTGTGCTCCGCAGCAGGAGAGGCCACAACAGTGAGAGGCCCACGTACCGCAAAAAAAAAAAAAAAAAAAGAATAAAAAGTAAAAGGATTGAGAAAGACACACTTGCAAACATAACCAAAAGGAAGCTGGAGGAGCCATATCAATTTCACATAAAGTAGACTTCAGCTCAAGGAATATTATCAGGGATAAAGAGAGACATGACATAATGATAAAGCAGTCAATTCAAGAAGTCATAACAATTATAACTGTGTATGCACCTAACAACAGAGCTTCAAAAACTAAGGTCTGCCCTTGATTGGTAACAGAAGTTACCTGAACTCTAGGACCTGGCCGCAGATGCTATAGCCTTGAACCCTCAACTATTAATAAAAGATATACTCATGATATATTCATATTAATTCAAAGGATTTCTTGAAGGATAAGCAGCCCATCCATTTCTATAGTTATTTTAAATTTTATTTCCTAATCTAGCCAAACCATTAGAAAGCTGTGCTCTTGAGCTGCACTATTTTAGTCCTTTATGGAACTGTTTTCTTAATTGTACTTTGATGTTCTGCCAGCAACTTGAACTAAGAGATGTTATAAGAAACAGCCCTATAAAACGCCTTACTGGGCTTAACATAGGGTTATTGTTGAGGAAGCTGTCCCTTAGAGCACACAGTATTCTCTTCATAGGGGCCCATGAAAGAGATTTTTTTTTTTAGGTTTCAGAACTAGGAAAATCTCTATTTCTCTAGTCATAATTCCCTACTTCCTTTGGCTGCTGGAAAATTTGTTCAGAGGCAAACTTTAGCCCATGGAAATTTATGGCATACATTTTTTTTTTTTTTTTTTTTTTTTTTCTTTTTGCGGTATGCGGGCCTCTCACTGTTGTGGCCTCTCCCGTTGCGGAGCACAGGCTCCGGATGCGCAGGCCCAGCGGCCATGGCTCACGGGCCCAGCCGCTCCGCGGCATATGGGATCCTCCCAGACCGGGGCACGAACCCGTATCCCCTGCATCGGCAGGCGGACTCTCAACCACTGCGCCACCAGGGAGGCCCCGGCATACATTTTTTTATACTAACTTTACCCCTGAATTTATTTTATTTTCCCATCATCCCAATTTTCCCATCTGTTAATTTTTATTCTGTTACTCTTTTACTGTACTTTTCTTTTCAAATCAATTTTATTGAGGTATAATTTGCATGTAATAAAATAAACCCATCTTAAGTGTACTGTTCAATGAGTTTTGACAAATATTACCATGTTCCTTTTGTTAGCCATCTAAAAGCAGTTTTGAAGTAAGTAAAGGTAAAAGTAAATGTCACAAGGCAGTCTGTGCTAAGCATTATCATAGAGATATAAACAAATTACTATGGGAATATGAGAGAGGATGAAAAATTCTGACTGGAGGGAGAGTGGGTGGAGGGTGAGGGATCTTAGAGAAAAAGTCTCATTTTAAAAAGTGATATCTCACCTTAAATTTTAAAGGTGGAATTTAAAAGATTGAAGTAGCAGGAAAGGTAATTTGGAAAAGGAAATGTCTGAGTAAAAGAATCACGTGAAAGATATAGGCGGTTTGGCTGGAGTGGAAGGTGAGCAAGAAAGGAGTATGGGGAAATGAGCCTCTAGCCATGTTGCAGGAGGTTCTGAAAACCAAATGGTGTCTTCTTACATTATTGTGCGGGCAATAGGGCGCCACAGAAGGTTTTCAGCAGAGAAGAAACATAATGACATGTGTTTTAGAAAGATCACTCTGGAAGCAGTGTGAGAACTAGATGGGGATGTTTTGACGGGAGATAGAGACAGCAGTGGGGAGGCTCCTTCAGTGGTCCAGGAGAGAAAGAAAGAGGACCTGGGGCATCTGTTATGAGAATGAAAGAGAGATGAAATCGGGTGCCCTGTAACAGGAAATCTCTAGGAAGGGTCAAAGAATGAGAATGAGTGAGACAGAGATTGACTGTACAGATGACCAGGGGACAGGCATCCCCATGATTCCTGTTCTGGACAGAAGATTGCCAGGCCCTGGGTCTTCCTTCTCCCCACCTCTGCCAGCAGAGAAAGCACAAGTTACCAACCCCAAACTAACCCCTACTTTGTGGGGGGTTAACCCAATTGGGGCTGGTCATGGTAGTGAGTTCCTTTACAGTTAACCAGGGCCAATAGCATGCATAATAATAATAGCTAGTACTTTACTTCAATTTTAAAAGAGGAAAACGGTAATAACTAACACTTAAAATAACAGTCTCTGTGAGGTACTATTCTAAGCACTTCATATATTTTAACTCATTACTTGCCACAGAATTCCTACAAGTAGGAACTATTATATACCCATTTAATGGATGAAAGAATTGAGGCACAGGGAGAGTAAGAGTCTTGCTTGAAATACATAGCTGGTAAATGGCAGAACCAAGAATCAAACCAGGCATGTGATTTCAGAGTCCAGGCCGTGTGTCATTATGCTCTAATGAATGCTGAGTGCTCTGGAGCCTGTAATAATTTCCTAACTCACATGCTCACCCAGGGCCTCTCACTGCCGTAAGGTAGGAGGTGCTGATATTCCTGGCTGAGAGATTAATAAAAATGTGAGGGGAGGCATTGAAGATCAGTGTCTATGGTGTATTTGGTGCTCCATCAGTCATCGGGTATGACCAAGCACAGTATTGGCAAGATGTTGTATCATATATAAACTGCGACCAAGAATATTGCAAAATACGAAATAGAAATAACAAAAATATTGTAAAAATCAATGCCCATAGGTATATATGAGCATGTGTATTCTTGTGTGTGTGGAAAATGTGAGTTATCGATGATGACTGGGGTTGGCAGAAGCAATGGCCTGTAACTCACAGACACCATAAATTCCTGGAAAGCCACTCACCAGCTATTTAACAATCTAAAAATACACCTTTGGAACGAGGTAGGCGAAGGTCTAACTGAGCTAAAACAAACTCAAAGCAGATTACCAATCTACAGACATGCTGAACTTGGACATACTCTGTGAAGACAGGGGCGTGGCCTGGCGCCATCACAAAACCAAAGTCACGCAGCATAAACAAACAGATCGAGCCTGGATTTTTTTTTCTTCCAGAAAAGCCTCCACACTTAAGCTGTAGGCACTGACAGTCCTCCTTTCATCACCTCATGTATGAGATTTGGCCACCCATTCATTTAAGCAACAGATGGGAACTATCTGAATGTGTGTACATAGTTGAAATCAACAAATACTAAAGTCTGCATATGGCGTCATTTGAAATTTATACCAACTCTGTAAGATATTGGAATAATTTCTTATCACAGAAGAATATGTGGTGCTTATTTGTTCATTCATTCCTTCAGGCACTATGCCAGGGATTGAGATAGTGAATAAAAAACGCAATCTAAGAATCTGCCCTCAGGTTACCTAGCATCTAGTTAGAGAGCCAGATAAGTAACCAGGTGCATATGAAGCCAACTGATGAGGGCCCCGAGGGTGCTGAGAGCACAGAAGGAGGCACTGACCCATTGTGTCAGGGAAGCTCTGGGGAAGAAGGGACATTAGGAGAACCCATAGGGCCCATTGGGAGAACTGTACTAGGGAATTAAAATTTTTGTGTTCTTTTGTGTTTGTTTGTCTAATTCTGCTATAGCATTTTGTTACCTAAAGGACTATCTTTTAAGCAAAAATTATACTCTCCCAGAAAAAAAACCAGGCTGTGAGGAAAGGGATGACAAGATCAGGCACTGTCAATGGGAGAGAAGAGATCACATATGTGCAAACAGAAGTTGTCCAAAAACATCCCTCACGAAAGAGAGGGCTATCCCATGTATAAACCTTCACCAAGCCTCTAATATTTTGAGGTGCCCTTTCAATTACTTTATTTTGAACATCAAAATTGTACTATTGGGCTTCCCTGGTGGCGCAGTGGTTGAGAGTCCGCCTGCTGATGCAGGGGATGCGGGTTCGAGCCCCGGTCCGGGAAGATCCCACATGCCGCGGAGCGGCTGGGCCCGTGAGCCATGGCCGCTGAGCCTGCGCGTCCGGAGCCTGTGCTCCGCAACGGGAGAGGCCACAGCAGTGAGAGGCCCATGTACCAAAAAAAAAAAAAAAAAAAAAAAATTGTACTATTGAGGGAGGTTATATTCACCCAGAACAACCACAAGGTTGTGGTTTTGCTAAATTTTGGTGCTTATATAGAACATTTGATGAAATTGGTAAAAAGCAAGACAAAGAAATTTAACACAAGTATAATAATTATTCTTGGGGGTATAACCTCACAATAGCAAGGGATGGATGTTGTATATGAACTTTTTAAAGATCACTTTTTAAAAGCAATATAATTGTTTTGAATATTATTTCTTCATAGGTGAGGTCATACTATATTTACATAATCACATATCCTGCCGTTATCACTTGATATTACTGCATCAACATTTTGCACAAAATTTAAAATTCTTTAACAATAAAAAATAGCCATGTAGTATGTAGTCATTTGTGGATATCATGAATAGCTGGCAATAGGAAAAATGAAAACTGTTCTTATATTATGCAAATGGACACTTATAGCTTAGGATAAAATTTTATTATACGCAGATGCAGAAAGGGTTTTATATCAAACAACTTAGACAAATGTGAAAATATTGTGCTCTGAAAAACTATTAGATGGTTCAAAAATTCACTTCAGCAATGACAAAGACATTTATGTTGAGAATACCTGTGATGAGTTTGAATTAAACTGATGACATGTACATGAAGAAAGGCAATATTTATAAATTAATATACTATGTCATATAGAATATACTTTAAATCTTCAAGAGTAAATATTACATGAATTAAACATTATTTTAAATGTCATCTGTAGCACTAAAAGTATATATATGTATATTTTTCTGTTGGGAAAGCCCTATCAATTTTCTGCATCTTCTTACTGAGAAAACATGGAATACCTTTGATTTGGAATTTATACTGTAGATAAATAATTCGTTTAGGTTTTCTTGACCAATCCCTGTGGAACATCTGATAGATAGATACAGCTAGTAAAAAAAAAAAAATTAGATAACTCAAAAGCTTACAGTAGCTTTGGATCATTTAACATTGGGGTAAATGGTCCTTACACCTGTACTCCTACATTATAGCAGAGGACAAATCTGGATTCCTGAAAGTCCACACTAGTTCTCCCATTTGCCTAGAGAGTAAAGTCTAACACCAACAACCTTAACATTCATGTGCCTTCACAATTTGTCAACTAACCTACCATGTTTCTACACCCCATCTCTCGGTCTTAGCCTCATGCATTCAACATTCAGACAGATGAAACTGCCCAGTATTTCAGGGCTGGCTCTAAATGTTCAGCTTCTGTTCTTTTGCTCATGGTGTTCTCTCTGACTAGAATGGCTCTCCCCTCCCACTCCCCACCATTTGCAAATATCTACAACCTTTCCCTTTCCAAGGTCCATCTAAAATATTATTGCACTCTTATTTCATTTGTCTCAAATAAAAGTAGGCTTCTTTTCTGTAATCCCAAATCCAAATCCCAAGGGCTCTGTACTGGGGGTCTCTCTGCTTGGGTTGGGGGTGAGGAGGGGGATTCTCAGCAGGGGTGGTCATGAGACTGAGTGAGGTCAGTCCAAATAATAATAATGAACACTTAGACAACACCAGAATAATAATAGCTGACTCTAATGCAAAAAGTGCTGTGTGCTAGGCACTCTTCTAATTACTTCACATAAGTTCATTCATTCGATCTTCACAAGAATCCCTTGAAGCAGGTACAATATCATCCATAGTTTACAGATGAGGAAACTACAACCCAATTTAAGTAACTTACCCAAGGTGGCCTGGCTACAGGTAACAGAGCTGAGAAAACATGCACTTAACCATTATGCTTTGCTATGTCTGGACTACTAGAAAAAAGACATCAGCTGAGGGCAGGAAGACAGATGGTAAACTGGACGGTACCAAGACCCACATGTTTAGTTGGGTGAAACAAAGGTCAAACATCAAGCAGGCACTTGTTATCTAACAAGTGAGGGCACAGAGTAGAGTCTATTAGGGCTTTCTTCCCACTGTGGACTAATTTCAGGATCCTAAAGAAATACACTCCTGCCAACTGCTTTGGAAGATGCATTACATTTTAGGTACCTCATTACTTTTTAAATTACTAATAAACCTGTCACATCTCCCCCAGTAACCATATGTTCCTTGAGGATCCATGCTGAATTCACTTACTATAGTATCTAGAACTATGCTTTGCACATGGTAATTAATCAATAAAATATTGTTAAATGTCATAAACCATTAGTCCACATTTCAACTGGCTATTTTTAATAAAGCAAACACATCTTAAAGATATTTTAGGAAGATTTCTAGGCAACACTTCAAAAATTATTCATCATTGTATTTTTTCTTTATAATACTTCCTTGTTTTTTTTTTTTTTTAATTGTTTGTCTCCCCCAACTAGTATATAAGCTACGTAAGGGCAGAGGCTTCATTCTTGTTTATCACTGTATTTCTGGCACCCTAGAACAATGATTGGCACATAAAAAGAACTCAGTAAATATTCATGAAGTGAATATTTGAGAAAGAATGGACTTTGAAAATGCTCACCAGACCCTTGTTGGGCAGGCTTTATTCTTGCCAAGCAACCCTGACTTACTGTATCAATACTATTCCATTACCCGCAAAGCAAACAACAGTCATGAAGCACAAGGAAAAGAAAGGGTTTTGCTGGAGTGGGTTGGGAGATGGAGGAGAGACACAGCCTCACACAGAGCACAGCATTTGCCGCTTTTCAAATCTCCATTGGGCATCTCTGTCCACACCGGGCTCCAGGCCTGCCCTCTGGTCATCCCTCTACCCTTTCATGCTGCCCACCTCCAGCAATGCAGGTTCCCAAGTGTTCTTCCTCCCGGACTCTACCCTTCCCCTGGGCCCTGAGCAATGTAGGCTCTCCAGTTTACCTGTGGTCCCAATAGCAAGGGACATGCCCCTCGGGATCTATTCTCCTTAGAAGGAAGCATGGGAATTGAAAAGAATTTTTCTCTTTTACAAATATCTTAATTTTTTTCTGTCACCCACAAAGACCTGAATTTGAATTCAAGTTTTCCATTTTACAGGTGCCTGACCTCAGTCAAATTACATAACCTCTCACCACCTTGATCTTCTCATCTTGTAAACATGAAGACAAAACTGACTTTATAGGGCTGCTGTAAGAATTAAGTGGGACAAAACCAGCAAAAGCCCCTGGTGCAGAGCAGGTTTTGAAGAAAAACGTTACTTCTCTTTTTGTTCTTGAAGCAAATTCTCAATTCTTCAAAAGGACCCATGAACCAAGGAGAGCTGAGGTTTTACAGGACAGGGCAATAGAAACTCACCACCATTGAGCACATTGTTTCCATGGTCCCAGGGACTTGGAGGCATTGACTGCACAGGGTAGTTTTGTGGGCGGCAGTGGTGAGAGAAGGTGGGTGGCCCCGGGGGGTGGGGGGTGACATTACTGATTTCTCTGTGTGTGTTGCTTATAAATCAGAGGTGACTGACTAGGGTGAGCTGCATGTACATCACTGTGAAAACAGCTACTCAGAAATGCTCAAGGTACCAGCCAGCATTGAAAGGAAGACACACAGGTCTTAATGACCAGAATGAATATGCCTAAGTGCTTATGGTGAGAAAATGTCACATGCCAAGGTCATGTTCCCACCCTAATCCTGTCACCACTCCCTCAGTCCTCAGTTTCCTGATTATGAGGTGGTGGAGTCTGAGAAGGCATCCCATTCTGCCTTTGTTGGCAGATTGCTAATGCCAAGTGTGTAAGAGCTATCACCGCACATGATTATTTCTGGCTGGTACATCATAATTACCTCACAAATACTTGTTACCTGCTTGATTCTAATGGCAGTTATACAAATTATACTTAAAACCAAAATTGAAGATTCTTGGCTGCTATCTAAAAGGTAGTCATTCGAGGCAGCACTTAAAATTTTTAAAAAGATAACTCGGGCTTCCCTGGTGGCGCAGTGGTTGGGAGTCCGCCTGCCGATGCAGGGGACACGGGTTCGTGCCCCGGTCCGGGAGGATCCCACATGCCGCGGAGCGGCTGGGCCCGTGAGCCGTGGCCGCTGAGCCTGCGCGTCCGGAGCCTGTGCTCCGCAACAGGAGAGGCCACAACAGTGAGAGGCCCGCGTACCGCAAAAAAAAAAAAAAGATAACTCAGGCTAGGAATGCCCGACCAGATAAACCAAAGTCACTTTGGCAGGGAGAAATGTAAAGTATAGCACATTTATCCAAAACAAAAGAAATAAAGAATTCCTCTCCCAGGCCAAGATTGACTCCCTAACTAATGATGTGAAGGAGAAATTAAACCATGTGGTGCTGCATAAATGTGGAACATTTTGAAGGTCAGCTTGGATCAGAGCATAACATTTTTTCCTTTTACTTTTTATGAAGTCAGTTTCTGAAAAGACATGACAGTTCTGATAGCTTCCACAACTGGAAATCATTCGAGTGATGCACCGCTAAGTTTTAATTTCAAAACTTCAGCCTAAAAATCGATAAAAATCTGACTAAGAAATCTTGAAGTGGGGATGGGGACATCTGATATTTGGCATGTAGATCAGCGCTGATGAAGATCTCTCACACAAGTGCAGGGCCAGAGCCCTCAGAGAAATACCTTCACTCCATCAATTATGTTCTGTGTCTGCTCCTCTGGCATATTTCTCTTCTCTCTTCAGCACCTCCTCCCCCACCTGATGACCTTTCTCCCTATTTCACTGAGAAAATAGAAACTCTCAGAAGAGAATGTCCCCACGCTTCCACCACCAGATCTACCCACCCACCTGCATGTGACTCAGTATCCTCCACTTTCTCTTCTACTCTGATGGATGAATTTTCGGTGCTCCTAGACAAAGCCAACTCCCCCATTTTGCCTTGACCCAACCCCTCTAGCCTATTCAAGGACGTTCTTCCATGACCTCTCTCTTCTCTCTCTTGCACTAGCAGTTCTTCATATCCGTTGGATGATTCCCATCAGTCTGAAAACATGATGCTATTTCTCTCATCTTAAAAAAATAAACAAAACACAGAGACCTTCTCTTGACCCATGTCCCCCTCCAGCCACTCACTTTTCCTCTGCTCTCTTTTAGAGCAACACTTCTCAAAAGAGCATCTAAATTTGCTCTCTCCAATTACACTCCTCTTTCTTGCTCATGTTCACTCCAGTCCAGCTGCCATCCCCACCACTCCAACAGATCTGCTCTTGTCAAAGTCTTCAATGGCCTTTGCTTTGAGAGACCAGTAGTCAGTCTTTGTGCTCATCTTAGTTGACCTCTCAGCAACATGTGACATGATTGATCTTGCCCCCTTGAAGCACCACCTCCACATGGCTTCTTGGATATCACACTCTCCTGAATTTCTTCTGCCTCACTGGCTGATGTTTCACAGTCAACAGCTGCCTCTTCCCCATCTCACCAGCCCCTGAACGCTGCAGTACCCTGAACACTCAGTCCTTGATCCCTGCCCTATCAACACTCACTTCCTCAGTATTCTCAGCCAGTCTCATGGCCCTAAATATCAACTCTACACTGATGACTCCTGAGTTATATTTTTATTTTTATTTTTTATTTAGTAACAGTATATGCTTACTCAGCATGTCCATTTGGAAGTCCAATCATCCTCCCAGAGGCAACATGCCCAAGATTCAGCTCCTCCTAATAGTCCCTCCTGTTCTTCCCACAGTTACCCCACATCAGTAAATGGCAATTCCATTCTTCCAATGCCTCCAACCAAAAACCTTAGCTCATCCTTTTTTTTTTTTCTTTTTTTTTTGCGGTACGCGGGCCTCTCACTGTTGTGGCCTCTCCTGTTGCGGAGCACAGGCTCCGGACGCGCAGGCTCAGCGGCCATGGCTCACGGGCCCAGCCGCTCCACGGCATGTGGGATCTTCCCGGACCGGGGCATGAACCCGTGTCCCCTGCATTGGCAGGCGGACTCTCAACGACTGCGCCACCAGGGAAGCCCCTGCTTAGCTCATCCTTGATTCCTTTTTCTTTCTCACCAAAACAGATCCATATTAACAAATCCTATCAGTGCTTCCTGCAAAATATGTCTAGAATCCTATCACTTCTTGCCACCTCTACCTCCCTGGTCCAAACTACCACAGTTTCTTCTCTAGATTATATGTAGGAGTTATATTATTGTTTATTACATGTTTCTAGTCTCAGTCCCAATGGTCTGTTCTCATCATTGCAGTCAGAGTAAGTCACTGGAAGTCAGATCATGTGACAGTTTTCTTCAAGACCTTCAAATGTCTCCCCTTCTCCCTTAGAGTAAAATCCAGTCCTCACAATGTCCTGTGTGGCCCTACACAATCTGGCCATCCATTATCTCTCCAATCTCATCTACCACTCCCCCTCCCTTCCTCTATTCCAGACACACTGGTTTCCTTATTTTTTTCTTGGACATTTGAGGGAAGCGCTCAGTTTAGGGCTTTTGCACTTGCTGTTGTGTCTGCCTGGAATGCTCTTCCTCCAGCATCCTTATGGCTAAGTCTCTTACTGCCTTCACGTTTTTGCTCAAGTGTCAGCATCTAGCGAGATCTCCCCTGACCACCCTTTAAAATTGCAACCACTACCTTTGGTACCCCCTATTCTTCCATCTCCCCCTCTCTCTCTGTTGTACTCCTTGGCACTTACAACCCTAATATACTACACAATTATTATTGTCTCCCCACCTCCTCTAGACTGTAAATGCCACAAAGGCAGGGATTTTTGTCTGCTTTGTTCTCTGATGTACCTCCAGCAACTGGACTACTGCCTACACAGAGCAGGCACTTAAAAAAGTATTGGTGGTGTTGGTAAGCAAACTCAGAAAGAGCAACTCTGGAAAACAAATAATCTCTAGCTGCTCCAGAAATTAATTCATCTCAAGTGGAAGATAAATTCATTCTCAGGCTAAATATACTTTTGCTACATAAGATTATACAGCATCAAACACAATAATAATAACAGTTATAACTCTTATACTTATATTGTGCCTTCCAGTTTACAGAATTCTTTCTCCCATATAGTTGTATTTTATCCTCAGGACAACTCTGAAATTGAACAGGGAAGAGAGTGTCAATCCCATTTTACAGATGAGGAAGATAAGCCCCAGAGCAGTTAAATGTGCCCTTAAGGGTTATCCAGGCAATGAGTACAAAAAGCGGGATGAACGCTGGTCCCCTGACTCCGGGATTACGACTATTGTTGCTATACAATAGTCAGCTTTTGAAGAAACAACTTGTCCTTCTCTGGAGTACTCAGATGAGTCCTGACAGGATCTGGGGCCGTCACTATCTTAATTTGGCTCTTGATTAATTCAACAAATATTAATCGAGTACTTCCTACGTTCCAGCATTTTTCTAAACACTGGGCATAAGTACAGGATAATACAGAGCAGGACAAGGTTATGCTCTCATGGAGTCTATATTCTTAGAGAAGAGATGTCAATAAACAAACACCTCCTAAAATATGTCGGGGTGATAATGCTATGATGAGGAAAGGAATAGAAATTGATGGGGAATGGAGAAGATCAGCTATTTAGAGATGCCCAGTAATGACTTATTAACACGTTACCCACAAATCCTTCCTCTGTCAGCAGGGTGGACAGTGCTTCCAAATGTTGGATGGAAATACTACAAAATGTATCATTATACATTTGAATTATAAAGATGTTCAAGATTCTCTTTCTAGATTCTAGGGAATGGGGGTGATAGAAAAGCTAAATAAAATAGCCTGGTTGACAGTTGGAGAAGATGGCATCAGGACAGTCAACGCTAAGTTATGGGAACACAGATTTTGTTCCAGACAGAAGTGCTTTCTAATGAATGAAGCTGTCCAGCAATCAAACAGTCTGGAAATGAGCTCCCTGTCATGAAAAGTATCCAGTAAGAGACTGAATGACCTCTGGAGCCTCTTCCAACTGCATATCTGATTATTCCCCATTCTGTGGAGCCTCTCTCTACCCGAAGTCACCATTAGTTCCAGTGGTCAATAGGGTGAAGACAGGCACAAAAATGTGGCGCCAAACCATGGTTCTCTTGCCAGCCCTCCTAGAGGATGAGCAGTCACCTGACTGTTGGCCCTAGATCCTTCCAGCAGCAGCCAACGCTGATTCTTCTGCAGGGAGACTAGGGGTACAGACGATCCTAGCTTTACCTTGCAGGACTTACCAAGGACTCACGTCTAAATGAGGTGCTCTGCCCGGCGGGAATGGGTGGGATGTCTTCGCCAGTCATTCTATTCTCACTGACAGTTAAGCCACCAGTGATTACAGAAAGGAGAATTACAAATTGTCCTGGACAGGAGGCAGTCCCTCTGGATATTCACTGGCAGCGTCCACCTCCACAGGCCTGAGATCCCCACCCGCTCACAATGTCCCTGGATGGCAATCGCCTACCCTCCTCTGCCTTTCAGCCATTTCCCAAAACCTCCACAAACACTGGCAACGAGACCTCCAGGGTGACTGTGTGTTGGCCCAGGCAAGACATCACGGGACAGACACTGGCAACAACTACTATTACCCCCATTCATCCATCACTTACTGTGGGCCAGATAGTTTGCTAAAATCTCTGTATGTGGCAGAATGGACTATAACCTTTATATACGTGGCTGGGACATACTTGGAGAACTACAGCTGGGCACAGTCTGACTAGTGGTGGTGGCTTTTGCTTGCTGGGTGGGATAGGCCAACCAAGGGACTTGGAGCCGTGGGAAAGGTGATGGAGAGGATGGAGGGGGAGCTGGGCCAAGGAAGTGAGGGCAGGGGGACCGAGGGCATTTTGTGGGAAGGACATGGGGAGGTGGGGAGCAACTGCTGGAAGAAGAGATATGAACCTGCTGCCATATGGGGAAGAACCAAATTTCTTCTCCCTAAAGTTGCGTGAAATATTTTGGAAATTGTTGGTGATTTACATTGTAGCCCCTGCTATCTCTTGGTAAAATGTTTAGTAAAATCTATATCACTTAGTACCTAGAGACTGGATCTGTGCTTTTTCAGCGTGTGCAATAATGCACTGGGGCCCAAGGTGAGAGCCAAGTGGTCAGAAAAGGTGGTATTACAATATATTCACATTATGTCATTTAATCAACAGCCCCAAAAGGTAGGTATTATGATACTCATTTTACAGTGTGTGGGGGGAGGAAGGTTACTGAATAATTATCTGTAGATGTTCTTGCCAACTACAATGTAAAAGAAGGGAGAGAATTTTATACTTATATCTGTCCACTCTGACCCTGTGCCTGTAAGTAAGCAAAATGGTGAGCAGGGCTACTTCACTCTGTTCACCATCACTGCCCAGGCCCTTCTTGATTTGCTCCCAATCTTCTCCTATTTCCCTCCAGTGCTTCCTGGTTCTGGGCCAGGTCCTTCTCTTTGCTCCTCACTCTGTCCTCTGGACTGTCCACAGGTCTCCTTGGTGGTCTGCAGAGTCCTCTGGCCCAACCACACTTGGTTGCCTTGGGCAGGATCCCCAGAGCAGTGCCAGCCTCTCTGCACACAAACTCTGGCTCTGGCCCACATAGTAGATGCAAGTGCTAGAGGAGGCCTAGCCTCCATTTCTGCATTGTCACAGGCCCAAATGTAGTGCTCAGGGTCCCTTTTCACACAAACGAGCAAGGCAGTGTTTTGCAGTAGTTAAACCAGTGATCTCCAGAGTCAGAGCATGTGGGTCTACATTTCTGCCCACCATGCATTTGCTGTGTGGTTTGACACAAGTTACCCAACCTCTCTGATCATTAGCTGAATGGGAATGATAATATGATTGTTGTAGGGAGTAAATGAGGTAAGGCAAGGAGTGCTCTTAAAACAGTGCCTGGCACAAAGTAAGTGCTCGATAAATGTTAGCTCATGTGTTAGTTTATTTTTTTTTTTTTTTGCGGTATGCGGGCCTCTCACTGTTGTGGCCTCTCCCGTTGCGGAGCACAGGCTCCGGATGCGCAGGCCCAGCGGCCATGGCTCACGGGCCCAGCCGCTCCGCGGCATATGGGATCCTCCCAGACCGGGGCACGAACCCGTATCCCCTGCATCGGCAGGCGGACTCTCAACCACTGCGCCACCAGGGAGGCCCCATGTGTTAGTTTATAATGATAAAGTATCGGAGATGAACGGAGTTGGTCACAACACAGGCCAGAGTGTCTATCAGTGGTTCCATTTCCCACAGAGGCCTTTGGGCAAATGCCCTCTGGAGATAGTTCAAGCCTATGGAAAGGGAAAGGAAAAGAAAGCTGAGAGATCACCTAATTTTCAAGCTGGATTTTTCTTTTCTCTTCCCCATCTCTTTAATTTCTAAGGTTCAAACTTTTCCCCACAGCTATAGTCATACAATAAAATGAGATTCCTCATAAACAGTGTCATTTCTTATTCCTCTTCCCTTTCCCAGCCTTTTCAAACGCAATGTGTTTCTGCATTTCTTTAAACAAACAAACAAAAATTATTATCACAATAGACTGAAATTAACCAAATTTGCATCTAAAAGAAATGTGTATGTGTAAATTACTGGGGGTTGTATTGCCTGGGGAATGGGAGCAAGTGAAGAGGAGCCAGGCCAGAAAAACTACATTAAATGGCCGTGATGGGTGGCCCCACTCAGGAGACTGTCTTTACCAGGTCCCCTCCATTCCTTCTCCATCCACTGTTAGAGCTCAATACAACCACAAATGAAACCATGAAAAACCAATCTTTATGAAATAAGTGCAGCTGGGAAGAGCAAATTCCATATGGAGAAGTTATTCAAGCCTCTTGCACAATATTCAGAGCCATAAGATTTACTGGGCAAACTGGGATATTAGGCTTAGACATCTCCCAAGGGCTTCAACAGGGAGATCTTTATTCACTACATTTAAATGCAAATGATAACACAACTGCATGACAATACACTTTGAAAAGCTGATTTAAAACAACACAAGGGAAGGATTAAGGGACCAATAAGAAGGATTTTATTCTAATTTTCTACAGAGGTTAAAGGCAGGCCAAATAGAAGCCCAGAATTCAAAAAGGTTGGCAGGAGCCAACCTTGTCCGCAGACAGAATTTGTTTAATTATTTTCCTCTTCTTATGAAGAAATGGAAGAAAAAAAATTTCCTTTTTTTTTTTTTTTGGCTCATCGAAGACATCTATAGCTACCAAGCAGGACTCCTGATCAATATGAGATTATCTCACCAAACTAATAATAATACAAGCAAAAGCCCAGAAACTTGACACATAGCCTGTGCCATATTGAGGGTGATTGCATATGCTTAGAGATACTGGAAACTGTTCCCAGACCCTTATTCTGATTTATGAGAAACCCTGGTTGTTCAGAGTCCCCAGGTTGGGAACCACTGATGTAGGAAGGAACATCTAACACAGACATTCATGGCTTTGAATGACAAGGAATAAAGAGCCGAATGTTGCATGTCATGGAAGAATGGCCCATTGTGTCCAGTGGGAGTTCCACTCTGGAGGGGAGCCTTGGAAGCCCCATATGACGTGAGAAAGATGGGAAAGACCATAAATCCCCTGCAGTAAAGGCAACGCTGATGCTTGCGTCACCCACTGTTGACTGGGGTGAAGGTATTCACATATCTACTCAAAGATGGAAATTAAGACATTGTCCCCATACCAGCCCTGTCTGCAACTCAAACTGTCAAGCAAACAAACATGAAATGGAAAGGAGAAAGATCCAGTCTGTAAATGGAGGTCATATAGATGGAGAAGCAAATATATACTAGCTGAAAGGATCTCACCTTGAAACAATAGGATGTCTGGGATTTGCTTCAAAAGAATATAGGCAGGGTAAGGGTAGGAGTACCAATGAACAAAGACTGGCAATGAATTGATAATTACTGAAGTTGGGTGACAAGTACATTGGGGTTCGTTATACAATTCTGTTTACTTGTGCATATTTGGAAATTTCCATAAGAAAAATTACTTTTTTGCTATTTGTTTTCTTAAAGATTCCATCTGCCAATTTAAATGTGACACTGACCACCTCTGTTGGGACAAAGTCATCATTGCAGGAAATAAGAGCATTTTTCAAGGGAGCCCTGGGAATAGGGCAGTGCTAAGAGCACAATTGTGAAGGGAGAAGCTAGACAAGATAGGAAGAAAGTTCAGAGTTCAGTCCCAAAACCAGGACTTTTAAACATGGACAAGAGTTGATTTGGAGCTCTCAACAGAACCCATTAAAAAAAAAAATAGTCCCTGATATGAAATATTAAGAAACTTGATAATTCAACAATTTAGAGACTTCTAGTGTCAGCCCTGTCCCAGAACTTGAAAAATTTCTTTCTTATTCTGAAGGCAGCATGTTACATGTCATACAACCAAGCATGTGCATTGACCTGCAAAGTTCCAGAAGATACGCATCTTGGCAGTATACTAATCAGTTTTGTTTTACCAGCCAGATTTTTAAATAAATTGGACTAAGTTTAGTAGCTTAGTCCATCAAATTGATTGATTATTCAGAATGTCAGGACATTTCAGCATGCAGCTAGCCATAGGTTGCCTTACCTGATTCAATTAGAGACACAGTGCCACAAATAAGGGGAACATCCAATAAACTACATTCAATAATAGGTAAGAAAGCACACATCATGCCACATCAGAATGCTGCGTCACAAACTGGACATAACATTTAAAGAGGGATGTAGACAATGAAGATATGTTTGAAGAAGATGAGCCAGGATGTTATGAAGACTTAGAAACAGTAATAGATGTCCAGCTGAAGGAACTTGTTAGCCTACGGAGAAGACTGGTGAGGAGGGCTGAGTAGCTGTCTTCAGCTATACAAACGTCTCACAGAGGAAGACAAATTAGACCTGTTCCATGGATCTCAAGGAAAAGAACTAGAGCCAACATGTAGAAGTCTCAGGAAGGTCAATGTCAGCCCAATAAAGGAAATAATCTTGAAAAAAGTAAAACTGTGCCAAGTGCTATTCGGCTGCTTTGGAAAATAGTGCATTCCCTGGCTCTAGAAGATCTCAAGCCAGAGTTTGGACAAACACTTGCAAAGATGTTTTAAAGGAGATTTCAGGACTGGATGAGGATCTGCATGATTTTTTAAATCTCCTCCAAATGGAGATTCTGTGATTTCTGAAATGAAAACTTACAATTGACAAACCAAGGGTTTTTGTCCATTTTGTTTGTATGAAGTAGAGTAAATAATATACAAAGCTTCCCTGTGCCAGGTGCCATGTACATAAAACCTTTTTCAAACCATGAATAAATAAAAGTAAAACTTAACTCCTTTGTCATCCCCAAACCTACTTTTGCCTCACTGAGAAACCACTGCTGGATGTACCAGACATCTGACTGAAGCACCCAGTGGATAGTTTCAGGATTCACCTTCATCCTTGACCCACATTTTCTACTCCTGCCAAGCTACAAATTTCATAGCCCCCAAACACGACTTGCCGCTTCCCCTGTGGATGCCTGGAAAGGCTGTACTCTGGGACAGGGTTCCCTTCTTATAACACATAAACGTTCCTACCTTGAGGCAACAATCCATCTCAGTTTTAAAGTCCCTAAATATTTGCTACTTGTCCTGTTTTCTGACTCTGTCGTACTTGAATTTCTGTTTCCCTGTGTTTCCTGGTTTCCAAATTCTTGTCTGATTTCTAATCACCTATTTTGCCTAAAGTTTGAGATTCTGAATATTCCTAACAGTTCAATCATGCATTCATTTGCTAAATATTTATAGTAACTGCCACGTGCCTAGAGCACTGTGCTAGGCATTTTAGGAGATACAAAGAGCCCTATGATGTGGGCAAGAGCCTAAATCTGATAGAGAATATGAAACATGGACTGAAATAGCTACAACCCACAGCACAATGTGCTAAGGGTTATACCAGAGGTACAAACCGAGTGCTGTCAGAGTTCAGAGGCAGGCGAGATCCTGCAGAAAACCGAGATGTGACTGCAAGAGCAGCCTGTAAAAGCCTGATGCAATTGATGTGCTGATTTTTTAAAATCCTCAAATATAAAGTATACAAAATATTAGATTGAAAGAAGGAGGCAGCCATGAATCAGGTAAAGCAGCGGTCCCCAACCCTTTTGGCACCAGGGACCGGTTTCGTGGAAGACAATTTTCCCACGGACAGTGGGAGGCGGGGGATGGTTCAGGCGGTAAGGCGAGTGATGGGGAGCGGTGGGGAGCAGCAGATGAAGCTTCACTCACCAGCTGCTCACCTCCTGCTGTGTGGCCTGGTTCATAACAGTCTGCAGGCTGCGGATACATACCGGTCTGCAGCCCGGGGGTTGGGGACCCCTGAGGTAAAGGATGTTCTGGGAAAGTACATCAAATGTTCAGCAGCAGATAAACGTCCAACATTAGCCAGAGGGGCTAATCAATGTCCAGTGTAAACCAAACACCAGAAAATCATCCCCATTGTGAACACAGTCATTTACTCAGTCAGCCAGAAAAATTACAATTATGAAATTGAAACTACATTTGCTGCTTAAATGAGTCTTTTTAGAGATTTAGTTTAGACTGAAAATTGTTCATTAAAGAGCTCCTCTGGGTAATGGACTTCCACTGCACTTTATATTTTTAGAACCCTTTAAATTCACTCCCCATTCCAACCCCTAGAGGTAGGTAATATCAGGGATAGGCAAACTTTTTCTGTAAACCGTCAGAAAGTAGTAAATATTTTAGGCTTTGCAATCCAAACAGTTTCTGTCACAACTACTCTGCTCTAATGTTGTAATTTGAAAATAGCCATGGATAGTTTTCATGTGAAGGAGTGTAGCTGTGTGCCAATAAAACTTTATTTATGAATACTCATATTTTAATTTCAGAAAATTTTCATGTGTTACAAAGTATTTTTCTTCTTTTATGTTTTTTCCACCATTTAAAAATGTAAAAGCCATTCTTAGCTTGCATGCCACATTTGGCTGGCAGGCTGTAGTTTGCTGACCCCTGGGTTATATCAATCACCCTACTTACAGATGACAAAACAAAGGTTAAAGGAGACTAAGTATATTCTCAAATCAATAGCAATTCAGTTTCTTAAATTCCATATATAATGGAACTAATGAGAGAAATAATGAAGCAATAGGAAAAACTGAGACATTTACCCACTCTTTATCAACATGTTTCACAGGGTGCGAAAATCATGTATTATCTATAAACTTTGATTCCCTGGGGCATAACAAGTAAATAATTTTTAAACTGTGCTTAGCAAGATTGGTTCATGGTAAATGAGGCAATTATGGCTTAAATTTATATGTACAATACTGTATTGTCTTTCTTAATTTTAATTTATAATGGGTGACAGTCTCTAAGTTAAAAAAAAATTTGCCTTATTTTGAAGATCTTGTAGTTTTTGTGATGAACCACACACTGCTAAATATTTATCAGCACATAAATATCTCAAAAGAGATATGAACAGTTATTGATGTAGTTTAATCTCAGTGCTCCATGGAATGAGGATTCCACCTCTCTGTGGGTACCAAGATGAAGGGTTGAAGAAATGTTGAAGAATAAAGCACTGGGAAACCCAACCCCCCACTGGAATGTCACTTATTTGAGGCTTTAAAATGACATAGTAAATTTCAAAGTCACGGACACCCATAGCTTTATAGCAAGAGCAGATATACAGTATACTTGTTCAAGACCTCCTGAAAGGATTAGAGCAGAAAACAAGTGTCAGAGAAAAGGATCTCCAATGGTCCTCACTCTTCAGACAATTAAGCCTAGGGGAAAGAGAACAGGCACATGATACAAATGCTTAAAAATCAAGGAAGATCACACTAGGGTGAACTGAGTTCACCAAATCTGAAAATACTCTAACAACAATGAGGTGCCATACTGTTAGGGGAACTACTGACCAAAACCGCCCGCCCTGGCCTGGCATCATAGTAACCACATGCATGAGTTATCTTACAACAGGAGGTCCTGTTAAAGAATGAGGCGGAACTAACAACCTACCACCAACCAGAAGAACTGGGGAAAGATTAAAAGAAGAGAGGAGATGCCAGTCCATATGTCCTACCAACCTCCCAGGATCCTTCTTGCTGGAATCCATCTTGGCTGAGCAATGCACATGCCACCAGGAAGGACTCTAAGTCAGAACGATTGGCCAGAGACAACCCAGAAACTAACCCCATTATCATAAAACCTGAGACTGCGAGCCACGTGGCAGAGCAGTTCTCCTGGGTTCCCTTACCCTGATGCTCTCCGCCCAGGCACCCCTTCCCGATAGAGTCTCTTGCTTTGTCAGCAGACACACAGACACACACATGTGTCTTTCTGAGTGTTAGACAAGAGCCCACCCTCGGGCCCTCGAAGGGGTCCCGCTTCCTGTAACAATCCCATTGAAGTGCAGAAGGGCTCCATTTAGAACCTAGGTGAGAACAACTTCCAATGAGAGAGGTGGCTGGTTGGTTGTTTATTTGCTTAGGTGGCTTGTACAGCAGTATAATTCCCCACTTATTTATTCCTTCAGTAGAATGGACAAATGGTTCCATTTCAGAAAGTAATAAATAAATAAATAAATAGATAGATAAATAATAAATAAATAAATAAAATTTTAAAATCATGGGGGAAAAAAGCCCTCCATGTTTAGAAAAGTGATACAGAAATAATAGCTTTAAAATATTTAGATAAAATCATGGTGTCAGAGCCCTAATAAAGGGAACACTGACATTTGGGATGTAGGTCCCACATCTGGAATGCACTCCTCTGCCCATCACTAAAAGGGCTGAGTAAAGTCTAAACTCTTTGGTGCCTACCCTCCACCCCTGCCAAAACCTGTTTTCTGGCTCTCTGGTCTCCTGCCCTTTCCTGTCCCCGTCTGCACTCCAGTCATCTAACAAGCTCCCTGGAGATCCCTTAATGTGCCATGATGTTTGGGGCCTTTACACGTACCCAGCTCTCAGCCCAGAGTGCCATTCTCCATCCTGTCCACTGGGCAGCTCCTACCTTCAAGCTCATTCTCACTAATAAATGCCCTGATGATCCTCCCACCATGTCTAGAGCGATCACTTTTTTCTTCTATGTTCTCACTGTACGTCATCCTTCCCTCTTTTTATAGCACTATGACCTGAACTGCTATGTGTAGTTTATCTCCTCTACAGAAGATGATCTCCCTGAGGCATAAGAAGGAATGCCTTTAATTTTCATATCCCTGAGGCTTAGCATGGTGCCAGAGGCACATTCGTAACTCAATAAACATTTGCTGAATGAATTAATTAACGCCCACTGAGTCCTCTTAAGACTCTACCCTTCCTGCCACAGAAAGAATCTAGACTTAAGGTCAGGGTGGTAGGTAATTCTAACATTTCATTCATTCACTCATTCAACAGACATTTATTGAGCACTTACTATGTGCCAGGAACTCTTCTAGGAGCATGAGAAATGTCAGTGAGCAGAGTAAACAAAGATCCCTGCCATCGAAGAGCTCACATTCTAGTTGGGGAGACAGACATTAAACAATCAATGTAACAGATAAATAACATGCTTTGTTAAAAGGGGATAAAAGGTAAGGGGAAAAGATATAAGTAGAGCATGACAAGGGGGACTGGGAGTGTGTGAGCTGTGATTTTAAACTATGTGATCAGGGGAGTAGGACCTGCCAAGTAGACAGTGAGAAGGTTGAATTTGGACAAAGACTTAGAGAGTCAATTAGACATGGGGATATATGGGGGAAGGGCATTCCAGGCAGCAAGAACATTCAGTGCAGACTCTAAGGCCAAGACAAGGAGGTCAGTGAAGTTGGCTAAGAATGAGGTTGGAAAGAGGTGTGATGAGGTAGGGGGAGGAGGGGGAAAGGTGGCAGATCATGGAGGCCTTTGTAGGTCATTAAAATGACTTTGACCCTGAATGAAATAGGGAACCATTGGAGGATTTTGAGCAAAGGAGCAACATGATCTGACGCACATCTGACTTACATTTTAAAAGGATCACTCAGCTATTTTATTGAGAATTTAGTATTGGGCCAAGGGTAGAAGCAGAGAGATCAGTTAAGAGGCTATTGCAATGATGTAAATGAACTGTAACAGTGGCTTACATCAGGGCTGTAGATGGGAAAAAGTGACTGGTCCTAGTTTTATTTTGAAGATAGATCCAAAAACATTTGCTGCCATAGATGGGATGTGCAAAGAGAGAAGGATCAAGCATTAGTCCAAGGTTTTCAGCCTAAGCAACTGGAACAAGAGAAAAACTATAAGCATTTAGCCTTATCTAGGGGCTATACTTCACTCACCCTCCTACTGTCTGGTAAGTATTAAGTGAGGTCAATATGTAGCAGCATAGTGACCCACGTGGAGGCAACATGATGCAGGAGAGAGAGCAGAGAAAGAGTGCTATTTAGCTGCTACTGCTTCCTGGGGTTAGCCTCTGAGTCTTGCTCATTTTCTGCCTCCTCCTCTTACTCCCTTATCCCCCAAATTACAAGAATTTTCCTTGTTGGCTCACTTGTTCAGAACTAAAGAGAATTATGCCATAGATTTAGTGGAAAACAGTTTAATGGTAGTAGATGTTAAAGAAGCTCAAGTAAGGTTAACTCCATTATTAAAATGATCATGGGGAAGGTGATGATGCTGGTAGCGTTTATAATATTTGCTTTTGCTGCAGAGTTCATAAATCATAGAGATATTGTACAAAAGGAGGAGGGAGCCAAAGCCGGGAGGATGGCCTTAGTTACACCTAAGCCACCAAACATCTTTTTTAGGCTAAAACACTTCTGAGGCTCTCTGCCAAACTGTATTTTTCTTTAAAAAAAACAACTGTGTTCCATGCATTTGAATGCTTATGATTGGAAAACCTCTGGTAATGGAAAACTTTGTTCTTTTTAAACTGATGCTGCATTTACATATATTGAGATATGGAACACATCCGTAAATAAAGTTGTATAATTCTCTATAAAATGCATTCCTGTATCCCAGTTCTTAGTTTGTTAGATCAGATCCTTAAGAATTATTTTAAATGCCTTTGTTTAACCAAAATTTTGTGTGTTGAGTGTTTTGTTTTGTTTTTTAAACTGGTGTTTAAAAACTATTTAATGCATTCTTTTGTGCCCTTAGAAATCTTTCTTGAGCAAGTCAGGGTGATCTGAAAACTCTTTAGAAATGAACGAGAACTCTACTGAAAAAAAAAAAAAAGAAATGAACAAGAACTCTACTGGAAAGTGTGTATTTCATAGTATCATTAAATATTGATTAAGCACCCACTACATATACAACACTGTATTGGTGGCTGAGAGGACAATGATATTATAAAATTTAGATTTGAATCTTTTTAAAGAAACACTTTCAAAACAGGGTTTTCATTCTCTTTCCCAGTCCTGCATAGAGTACTTTCACAACTATTACCGATTAATAGAAAAATAACAGAAAATATAGATTATCCGTCTAGTTTTGCATTTTCCTCTCGTCCGAGGATCTCCCTGAAACAGAGAGAGATCCAGACCTGAGGGTTTGCTGGTTATGTTTTTAGTTTAGTTTGCCTCTGCATTTTAGGCTGTTCATTTGACTTGGTCTAAAACTGGAAATTTGTGTAGAAGTGTTTCTCTTGAGACTCATAACATTTTAAAGGAGGTTCCTACTGAGCAGTAATCTGAACTATTTCTTAAAAGTCATATGAACCTCTTAATTCTGATAGTTCTAAGCATAAAGGGTTGGATATGTAGAATAAGATCAAGGAAAACAAAAAGAGAAGAGAATCTGAAAATTAATATTTCTTCATTTCAAAATTCATAGTACATCAGCCTTCTCGGTTATATCCTGTTCATTGGTTTGGGATGCATTCTAGATGGGAGAGTTGCCTATCATAATTAGCATAATTGTGTCCACGTGGGGCTCAGTCAATCAATTCAGCAGGAGAAAGTAAATCAAACTACCTGTTCATGTGGACAAAAATATCTAAATTTTCTTTTTCAGCCATTATTCTCACGTCATTAGCAGACAGAGCTCTCGCCAGTTTGAAACTACCATGAGTGATCCATGAGTTTCCATTAGAGGACATTCAACTTATCAGTGAATTAGAATTCCCAAGCGTCCACTTAAATATATTATTACAGCCATCATCATAGTGATGGGGAAGTTCTGGAATGTTCTTTTGAACTGCATCAACTGTTTCCAATCTCACATCCTCAACATTATAAAAGAGTCAACTTTAGGACCTTGATTTTCTCCCACCTCATAGTTTATAAAAAAGCTGGCAAATTCTTTATCTTTTTATTTCCATAATGTTAATGAATTTCAATATATTTCTTGCATGAAGAGTTTTGAATAATCCAAATAAAACCTACTAGGAGCTTTCATTAGAAGTTTCAGATGTCCCAGGTTACAAAGAGACTTTGAATTTAGGTATTTCCTTCTTTTGCATTAGTACTTGGTTAGAATACATTATTTCCAAAATCTTAGAGTAAGAAGTATGAAGCTTCACTTTCCCCACCAAACCCAAACCTGCTTCTCTTCCAATGTTCTCTATTCATCCACTTTGGATGGAAACCTGCCAGTTACCCTGGACTACTTTGCCATCACCCACCCATCAAATCACCAAATAAGGATCTCTTTTCCCTCCTAAATATTTTCAAATACACTCATTCTCCATCCCAAATGCCACCAACCTGAGCAAGGTGACAGTCTTCTCTGACTTGAACTCTGTTTGCTGAAATCGGTGCCCATCTGTTCACTACATCTCCATCCTTGCCCTTCACCAGTTTACGTTCAAAATTCAATTAAATCATAATCTTAACAATATGATTATGACATCCCTTTACTTAAAAAAATGCAATATTTTGTCACTGCCATTGGGATAAAATCTAAATTCTTTAATATGACTTACAAGCCTTCATAATTGATCAGATTTCCATCTAACTTCCCAGTCTTATTTCTCAATCCCCTCCTCCTTGAGTCATCCTGAACTTTCTTTTGTTCTAATATGTCATGGCTCTCTGTCTCATCACCCCAGCCCTTTATGCATGGTTGATTCCTCCACCTGGAGCGACATTCATTTATTTTTTATTTATTCAGCAACTATTATGAAGCAAAGACTCTTTATTTGCAATTATTATTATATTACACTATTATGGAGAGCTTACTCCATGCTAGGTACTAGGAAGTAAATCAATGATTAAACCAGGCATGGTTTCTGTCTTAATAAATCTTACTGTCTAGCATGGCAAATAGTCATGAAACACAGAATGAGATTAGAGTTATGGTATGGAAAGTATAAGGTGATGTGGGATCAAATGTCAAATGTCAGTAAGGGTAACCATACTTAATTGAGGAGTCATTGGAGGTTCCCTGAGGAAGTACTGTTGAAGCTAAAATCTGAAAGATGAGTAGGAGCTAGTTGTGGTAACAGAAGAGTGGAGGAGGAGGAGGAGGAGGAGGCAGGGGGAGTGGTGGAAGAAATGTTCTAGCGGCACAGTTAAATGGAAAATATATGAGTACTAAGAAAAGAAATAGCTTTTCCTTGTTATAAGCATAAGATATTGGGAACAGGTATCTTTATTGAATATATTTTGTTGGTGGCCTGTGTCACAAAGGAAAACAATTTATAAAGTTCTCACTACCCTTTTTTAAAAAATTTTATTCATTCATATATATATATTTGGCTGCACTGGGTCTTTGTTGCTGCACGCAGGCTTTCTCTGTTGCAGTGAGCGGGGGCTACTCTTTGTCGTGGTGCACGGGCTTCTCATTACGGTGGCTTCTCTTGTTGCAGAGCACAGGCTCTAGGCCCGCGGGCTCAGTAGTTGTGGCTTGCAGGCTCTAGAGCGCAGGCTCAGTAGTTGTGGCACACGGGCTTTGTTGCTCCACGGCATGTGGGATCTTCCTGGATCAGGGTTCGAACCTGTGTCCACTGCATTGGCAGGCGGAGTCTTAACCACTGCGTCACCAGGGAAGCCCCATCTCACTACCCTTTGTTAATAACTAAGTTCAGTGGCTCTTTCTTTCATAAATTCTGTTGCAATTAAAGGAGTAAAAAAAAATCTTTGGTGAGAGACAGCCTGGATATCAGGAAACTAGTTCTATTCTGACTTTTGCTTATGACTGTACCAAATGACTTACTCTTACTTGTACCTCTGCTTTGTTGTTTGTAAAAGGGTGATGATAATATCACCCCGTTTAGGTTACAGGGTAGAATCAAATGAGATAGTGGTGCAAAAGTGTAAGTACCACACTACTTAATGAGCTTTTTAAAATATGCATTTCAAGCATACTAAACAGTTTCTCAGTTTTAGACTGTTCTCTACATATTGGTAGAAACACAAATTCATTTTTCTTATGATTTCTAGTTGTAGCAATAGGAGCTGCAATTCCAATTTCACAAGTAGAAAGCCATCTTCAGTACATTTTAAGAGAAACAGAATTAGATTATGTCTCTTTTCAAAAAACCCAATTGTTTTTCAAAAAAACCCAATTGTTCAAACCAAAAATATTTCGAAGTAGAAAAACTGGGAAATCCAGTTACTTTGGAATCATCAAAAAACAGGACACATTTCTGCCGTGATCAAGTCCCTCAATTCCTTTATTTTTTATGGAGAAGTTAATCTGATCAGACCTTTCTTACTTTCCTGTTTAAACTTACTATCAGATCTACCAGTGGCATATTTATTGATAAATATTGGCAATACAAATGCAAAGAAAGTTGTACTGAAATATAATCTCTACATGCTTAATAACTACGAACTTACATGTAAAAAAACAAACAAACATTCTAGCCTCATGTTATCTTTGTATGTAATAAGGCGGACATGAAATAAAACACAGTTGGTTTATGGGTCTGCTTTGCCAAAAACTTTTACTCATCCCTGAAAACATTTTATTTTTTATTTTACTTTTAAATTTTATTTATTTTTTGGCTGCGTTGGGTCTTTGTTGCTGTGCGTGGGCCTCTCATTGGGGTGGCTTCTCTTGTTGCAGAGCACGGGCTCTAGGCGTGTGGGTTTCAGTAGTTGCAGCCTGTGGGCTCAGTAGTTGCAGCACATGGGCCCTAGAGTGCAGGCCCAATAGTTGTGGTGCAGGGGCTTAGTTGGTTCTTGGCATGTGGGATCTTCCCGGACCAGGGATCAAAACCGTGTCCCCTGCATTGGCAGGCAGATTCTTAACCACTGCGCCACCAGGGAAGTCCTGAAAACATTTTAGTCACAGTTAAGTATATAGGTGTCAAATACCTCTATCACAAATATTAATTTTGGGGGGAGTTCCCTGGTGGTCCAGTGGTAAAGAATCCGCCTTCCAATGCAGGGGATGCGGGTTTGATCCCTGGTCAGGAACTAAGATCCCACATGCCGCAGGGCAACTAAGCCCGCGGGCCGGGCCGCAAACTACAGAGCCCATGGGCTCTGGAGCCCGCGTGTCACAACTAGAGAGAAGCCCACATGCCAAAACAAAGAGCCCACAGGTAGCAACTAAGAGCCAACACAGCCAAAAATAAATAAATAAATAAATAAATAAATTTTTTAAATATTAATTTTTTCTTATATGTTCCCATAGCCACAAATAGGAATAATATCAACTCCCCTTTCAGAATAAAAAGACAAGCTCATTCTACAATATTTTACAAATGATGAGAACTGTACAAGTACTACTTTACAGAGACGAAGACTGGGTTTTTAGTTCTGAATGACACTTTTTTGTTTTGTTTTGTTTATAGTCTCTTTTTTCTTTGGTAAGCAATTGTATTTCAAAATATAGAAGCTCTATTAAAGGTGTCTAACTTCAAAGTCCTGTTTGCATCTTTATACTTTTTTTCTATTACAAATTGCAGGCATCTTTTTAAAGTTTGATAATTTTATTGTATTAATTATTTCTGTATTGTTGGGGAAAAAAATTTTAAAGCCATTTAAAAGGAGAAAATAGTTCATGGATGCCTGGTTTCTTTAGAGATGGGAAAGAGTTCTTAAGGAAATGCATATTTAGGAATCTCATTTAGTTGATGGCAATTGAATTCTAATCTCTGTTAGTATATGTTTGAAGGAAATAGAGTTCATGGAATTATTCAGTCAGAAGACTAGTGAGCAGTTCTTTCTGCTTTTGGTACAGTGCAAAGGCCTATTCAAGAGGAATCAGAAATGTGGGGTTCCAGTCTCAATTCTGCCACCCACGCTCCATATCACTTAAGCCACTTAAGAAAGCCACTTAGCCTCTGAACATCAGTTTCTCATTTGTAAAATGGAGATAATGATGCCTTTCTTGTAGGCTTCTTATTAAGAGTAAGTGACATACACGAGGAAAATGCTTTGTAAATCAGAAGCTGCTCTACAAAAATAAATTACAAAACTTATCACTAGCTCAAAGATTCCCATAAGAGATTCTACAAAAAAAAATTGTTTAATATGTATTTTGTGTTCTTGTTCCTGTTTCCTTTTCAATGTATATGTGCTAAATCCTTCATTAGGTTATAAGCTCCTTAAAGCCACAGTGAGCATACCGTATCCTCTTTCCATGTTGCTCTCTGGATTACACATAACTCATGGACACTCAAAAGTCTTTGTTGATATTCTTTCTTCTTCGGTTCCAATAACAAGCAAAAGTCACTACTGTCAAAGTCTCCTTTCACCTATTCTATGTCTAAACCTCCCTGCTGTAATCCATACCTATTTCCATATACTCTCTCCTCTAAACTCGTGGAGAACTGGCAGGTCAGCATCAACTTAACAAAAGCCTTTATCACTATTACTAAACTCTCTTTAGCTGCAAGACAAAATCCCTGGTTCTCAATCTAAATCTACCCCTCCTGCAATCCAAAACAAGTAGAATTAAGTACATCTTTAGTCCCAGGAAGAAAGGAGGTGTACCTGCTGGCCCACTAAAGATTACTAGAGCCAAGGAGTTCCAGAGGAAAGTCCCTCCCTGTCTGGGCAACTGAGAGGAATAAAGTACAGCCACATAAAATGGCTAGAGGAAATACAGACAGAGAAGAAAAGAAGGACGGGGTGAAGACACCAGAATCAAAAGAAAGTGAAAGGAGAGTTTTCAGGGCACTGATATTCCCTAGGAAGGCTGATGAGATGCTCTAGTCTACTTTGATGCTTGAACAAAAGTCTTTATTTAATAGGTAAGTTGGCACCAGCTCCTGACACAACACTTTTAAAAGCGGAAGTATGGTGAGGAAGGGATGGCTACCTCAGTCACCCTCCTTGGATCCTATAAATGTGCCTATCTGATCTGCACTCTGCTCAGAGTATAGTCTTTCCATGAGGTTTTTAATAAGGGTGCCCAGTTCAACTCACCTTTTAGGTTTAAGAGAGGAATATGTTTATTCTAAGCCACCTCTCCCAGTCTTTACCGATATGATGTGGCTTTCACTAAACAGCCCTAGGAGGGCCCACGCAATCCTCAGGCTCCGGGTAAACACGTGTGCCCGCAGCCGGCTCCAGCTCGCCCTGCATTTCAGCACCGCTGTCTCTGGATAGCGCCTCGCTGGCCGGCCGGCTCAAGGCCTCCCACCCTTCACTCATCCATCCCTAGTCCACTCGCTTTCCTCTTCTCGTTTCTCTCATTGCCAGAAGAAAAGCATCCCGACTGCTAACTTCTCCTCAATTCCTGCTTCAAAAGTGACCTCCGCGTGCCTCCCTCAGGGTCTAAACGCGCAAGCCCCCGCGCCTTTGGGTCCTCCTGGAGCAGCAGCGAAGCCCCGCCGTTTACCCACCGGTGGCCCGAGATCTCCGGCAGGCAACGATCACCTTTCCCTTGCCACTTCTCAATCCCAACCAGCAGCCAGGAGCCCCCGTTCACTCGGCCTCTCTCTTCGCCACAAAGCCTCCTTGAAAAAAACGCGCGATGATGCGCCCTTGCCCCGCCCAGCCCCCAAACACACACACACACACACACACACACACACACAGAGTCATACATACACTCGCACGCCTCAAACCTTGTGGGAGCCATCGCCAACCTGGGCAGAGCCTCAGCCAACTTGGGCCCCATCCTTCAACACCGACTCGCAAAGGGCAGCCCGCAGCAACCGCCCCGCCCCCTCCCCTTCCTAGGCGGCGGGTCCCGGCAGTCAAGCCCAGGCCCCCGCCCCCTGCTCCCCACCTCCACATTCACTAAGCCATCCACCTCGCGCGCGCAATCCACTGTCCACAACCCTCAAACATTTGCCCTGGGCCGCCCCGAACCAGCAGCCAAACCATAAAAGAATCTCCTTGAAGCCCAGCCCTGTTCCTGGTGTGTTGTGTGTGTTTGTCTCTGAAGCATATACACCATTAACTCCTTCGAGCTTTCGGCCCAACCTAAACAAACAGCACGTTATCTCTAACCCCCTTCTCCCTTCTCCGCGCCCCAACCTCTGCCCCCATCCCGATCCTCATCGGCCAAGTAGCCAAAACACCGCACCACCGCACCCCAGTTCTCAAACCTCGACCTCCCACCAACCCGAACCAACACTCCCCTCCGGCCCCTCCCCTCCCCCACCCCTTGGCCCCCAGCGAGGAGGGTCTGGCCCGAGCGAGTGACGCCTCGGAAGCACAGTCTGCGTCCCCTCCCAGGAGCCCAGAATAGAGGGGCTGAGCTCCCACCAGCTGGATCAGCCAGCACACCTCTCCAGATGGGTACTCGCCTTACCGTCAGACGCCCTGGGAAACACAGGTGCCGGGGAAAGGAGAGAGGCGGAAGCAGTCTCCGGGGGTGGGCGGGAGGACTCACCGAACATCTGAATGTGCCCTTTGGTGATGGGATTGAAGCTGCCGCAGGCGAGCAAGATAACGTGGGTCTTGGTGGTCTCGGTCATGGTGCGGGTGGGTCCCTCGCGCTGGTCCAGGGGTCGCCTCTCTTTTTGTGTCTCGATACGTCTGCAGAGGGAGAAAGGAAGGCGAGGCTCCGGCGGTGGATGCTGGGGACTCCAAGGAGCCGCTCCAGACGCAAACCGCGTCACTCCCCGCCTCCCCTTAACGCTTGCAGCGCCGGCAAGATCCGAGGCTGCTTTTGTATTGCTAAGCTCCGTCCTCTTTTCCTTCTAGCTTCTTTCACGCCTCTCGCCCTGGTCTCCCTCTCCTCCCTTTCTCTCCCCCCCACCCCACCCCATCACGCTCTCTTCCTTAGTGTTTACCTATAAGACAAGATGTGGTACCCAAGCCCAGAACCCTGCACACTGACAGGCAACCATCAGTATGGTGTGAGCTCTTTCTCTTACCTCCTTCTGAATTAGTTTTCCTCCCTCAATCTGACATTTTTCTGTCCACACCTACTTTCTTGAACATTTCCAACTCCAAAAGTGTTCGATTTTAAGAACTGTTTTCTTTCTCTCCTCAAAATTTTAAGTGGGGAAATGACAATTGGTCATTTCAGGAGTATTCATTTCTGCCCGTCTTTTCCCCCTTATCTCATGGTTTTGAACTACTGAACTGAGTCCAGAGGTTGACCTAGTGGTTGCCAAGAAATAGGGAGAACCTGAATCCTTCCCCTGGCATACTGCTCCTTTTGTGGGTTGAAGCAATGAGAACATGGATGTGACAGAGTTACTAAAGCTGTGCTAGAAAATTATTGTGATCTTACATAAGCTATCAAAATTGAGACAAAGATTTACCCATTCAACAAGTGTTCCTTGAGTGCCCACTATGTGTTAGGCTCTGTTATAAACACTGCTGATAAAGCAAAGTCCCTGTCTTCATCAAGTTTACATTCTACTGGAAGGAGATAGACAATAAACAAACATAGAAGGGAATATTACATGGCAATTGTGCAATGCACAATAAGTGAATGCAGTTCACTCTCTGGCACAATAAAGGGTGAATGGAGAAGAGGGGACCACTTGAAATGAAGAAGTTAGGGAAGACCTCTCTGGGGTGGTGAAATTTAAACTGAGACCCAAATGACAAGGAGTTGCTAGTACAAGTATTCTGGGACAGGGAAGGGCTCATTGTGCTCCTAGAAATGAAAGAAGGCCAGTGTGACCAGACTGCATGAATAATGGGAAAAATGCTAAGAGAGAAGATTGGACTGGTGATTAGGACCAAATCAAGTAGGGCTTGTAGGCTAGGGTAGGGTTTGGATGTTTTTCTAAGAGGAATAACTTAGAGAGGAATAACGAAAGGAAACCACTGAAGCTTTTAGGCAGAGAAGTGATAAGTAATTTACATTTTTATAAGATCACTCTGGCTGCTAGGTGGAAAACCGGAAGGTAAGGAAAGCATTTAGGAAATCCTCCTGGTAGTCTAAGCAGGTGCAGTTGTCCTTGGACTAGGTTTTATAGAGGTGAAGCTGATGAGAAGCAAATGGTCTCAGGATAAGTTTTGTAGATAAAGTTTACAGTCTTTGCAAATGGATTGGATGTGAAGGATGAGGGAAAGAAAAATCTAGGAAAATGTCTAGAAATGTGGTTTAGTAAATGAGTGGACTGAGAATGAGAAAGATGGAGAAAGGAAGTTTCAGGGATGACCAATGTTCTATTCTGATACAATAAATAAACCTAATAATTTGAGATTTTTTTAAAATAGCCTTTCAAAAAACTGAGATATAATTGACATATGCATTGTATTAGTTTTAGGTACACATAATAATTCTGAACTTAGAGATCCACAAGTACAAATATTTACTTTTTTTGGGTTTCAAGATTCTTGGATAAATTTCTACCTATTTTACTGGGTTGGTCATCGTTTCTTATTTAAGAGCATGTAGTTGGTGTACAGTAAATATTTGTTAAATTATGCTGAACAGCAAATTGATCCTCATATGCATAAAATTTCCAGTTTAAAGATAAGTCATAAGAACTGATGTATATTTGTAATTTGATGTATCTTCCCTCACAGGGGATGCAGATTAGGGGGACAGAAGAGCAGGAGATGTTGAGGGGAGCCCGACTTGGGTAGGAAACTCTGACACTTATTAGCTGGGCAATAAATATTTATTGAGTGTCTGCCACGTGCCAGATACTTAGAGGCTGTGAACAAAACAAAGTCCCCGCTTTAATACAGCTCACATTCTAGAGGGCAAAACAGACCATTAAAAAATAAAATAAACATAATGGTAACGGATACCATAATGAAAAATAAAGCTGGATGAGAAGAAAAGGAAAGGGAAATTCTCCTTTATTCAAGGTGGTCAGGGATGACCTCTCTGATAGGATGGGATCTGAGCAGGGACCTGAAAGAAGTGAAGGAATGTGTCATTTGAATATCTGGGGAAGAACATACCTGGCAGAACAGCAAGTGCAAAGAGCCTGAGGAGCAAGACTGTTTGAGAGTCTTCGACAAGCACACCCATGTGGCTGCAGAAAAGAAAGCAAGTGGAAAAGTAAGACAGATCAATAGGGCCTCATAGGCCCTGGTGAGGGCTTTGGCTTTTTCACTGGGAGAGATAGGAAGTCACTGGAGGGTTCTGAATAGAGAAGTTACATGAGCTGACTTACATTTGAAAAGTACCATTTTGGCAGGAAGTATAAAGTTTGGAGTCATCAGTATAGTTTTATATTTAAAACCAAAGGATTAAATGAGGTCACCTAAGGAGTAACATATATATATATATATATACATAGAAGAAAAGAGGCCCTCAGATTCAGTCCTGGGGCACACCAAATTAGCAACAGTAGCTAACATTCACTGAACATCAGTAGAAGCCCAGGCATTATAAGCCATTTACAGATGTTAATTCATTTAACACTCACCATAATTCTATGAGTTCAAATAATTTTATTCCATTTTAGAGATGAGCATAAGGGAGAACAGAGAAATGAAATAACTGGTCCTAGTAAGTATGGAGTCAAATTCAAACCCTGGTAGTTTTGGTTGAAGGCCCTGCTGTTGATCCAAGCCCACTGTTTCATCTTGTTTCACTGCTATGCTATACAGGCATACCTTGTTTTATTGAGCTTCACAGACATTGCATTTTTTCAAATTGAAGGTCTGTGACAACCTTGAGTCAAGCAAGTATATCTACACCATTTTTTTCCAACATCATTTTGGGTCTCTGTGTCACAGTATTTCAAACTTTTTTCATTGTTATTATATTTATTATGGTGATCTGCAATCAGTTGTCTTTGATGTTACTACGGTAATTGTTTTGGAGCACCATGAACCACACCATATAAGACGGCAAACTTAATTGATAAATGTGTTCTGACTACTCTACTGACCAGCAGTTACCCCATCTCTCTCCCTCTCCTTGGGCCTCCTTATTTCCTGAGACACAGTGATATTGAAATTAGGCCAATTAATAACCCTAGAATGGCCTCTAAGTGTTCAAGTGAAAGGAAGGGTCAACTGATGCAGCAAGCTCCATCGCTGTCTTATTTTAAGAAATTGTCACATCTACCCCAGCCTTCAGCATCCATCACCCTGATCAGTCAGCAGCCATCAACATCCAGGGAAGACCCTCCACCAGTCAAATGATTATGACTCACTGAAGGCACAGATGATGGTTATCATTTTTTAGCAAAAAAAGTATTTTTTAATTAAGGTATGTACATTTTTTTAGACATAATGCTATTTCAAACTTAATTGACCACAGTATAGTGTAAGCAGAAATTTTATAGGCTCTAGGAAACCAAAAAATTCATGTGACTCACTTTATTACAATATTCACTTTACTGTGGTAGTCTGGAACCAAATCTGCAATATCTCCAAGGTATACCTGGACTAACTGCATTCATAAAAATGAGGATAACTATACCCACCAAACCACAGAGATGTGAAGATTACCAGTCATGTAGAACACCTAGCATATAATAGATGGTCAATAAGTGATACCTATTTTATAAATGAGAGAATGGAACTTTGTAGCAGAGGTCTGAAGAACAGACTGAGAATTGCCATACCAAGTGTTCAGGTTTTCCCTCCTTTACCCAGGAAAAATGGAAAAGTAGTCAACAAAATTCAGTGTAACTTGCTGGAATGACTGGACACTCACTCAACTCTACAAGTTAATTTTAATAAAAAGAAAAGAAAGAAAAAAGTCCAATTCAACATTCCCACACAGAACAGTGGTCAATAAATATTTACCAATGAATCAAGTACAAAAATCTTTTTTTTACCAGCCCAGTGCTGAGAGAATAACAATGAAACGTGAATTTGTAACACAATGCAATAAATATGTTTCAGTCATGTAGGTTATGTCTTAAGTAACAGTTTAAATTCTATAGATTAGATTAACTGGTTGTGATTCTAATTGTCTCTTGTAATTTTATTTGTGCTTATCTCTAATTTGTGTATCCCCAAAGAGGGCTCAGGAACTGGAATAGAAAAACATTGAAAGCAAATCTTGGTTCTGTCATTTGCTAATTGTTTGTCTTTGGGCAAGTCATTTATTGCTAAGACTGGAAATACAGTAGTCCATCCTTATCCTCGGTTTCATTTTCTGAGGTTTCAGTTATGCGTGGTCAACCTTGGTCTGAAAATATTAAATGTAAAATTCTGGAGATAAACAATTCATAACTTTTAAATTGTGATTAGCATGATGAAATCTCACACCCTCTGCCTCCATCTTGCCTGGGACCCCAACCACCAACATAATCCGTTCCTGACATCTAACCATAGATATTGTCATGGCTGGATGATCCAGGATCAGCCAAAGCAGATGATCCTTCTTCTGACAAATCCTCAGAATGTCAATAGTAGCCTAATGCTATGTCATTCATCTCACTTCATCTCATCATGTAGATGTTTTATTATCTCACATCATCACAAGAAGAGTGATAGAGTACAAGAAGAAATTTTTGAGAGACAGACCACATTCACATAACTTTTACAGTATATTGTTGTAGTTGTTCTATGTTATTATTATTGTTGTTAATCTCTTACTGTGCCTAATTTATAAACTAAACTTTATTATAGGTTTTTATGTATAGGGAAAAATATAGTATATATAGGATTTGGTACTATCCCCAGTTTCAGGCATCCACTGGGGGTCTTGGAACGTATCCCCCATTGATAAGTGGGGACTACTATACCATAATACATGCCATGTGTGCTTTATAGGGGTTCTATATGGATCAAATAAGACCATGTGTGAGTAAATGAGTTGTTTTTTGTTTTTTTTTTTAAAGCATATCCTCAGCTTTAGGTCAAACTTCACAGTTGTTCCATACAAAATACCTACTGTTTTTAAGTGTTCAGTGTTTCTATTGATGAGTTTGTCAAGGATGTTTCTGGCAGTTCCAACCTTAGAGGGTAATGGCTTTGGGAATGTGCTGATAGTGTAAATATATATCAACCAATGAAAACAAATACCAAAAAACATACTAACAACAAATTTATTCTCAGTGAAGATTCCAAGGCTGGTCCATAAGATACAGAAATAGGAATGTCAACCCTTGCATAATACATGTACCTTAATATATATCGTGATCTATCCTCAGGGGTGCTTATTTTAACTTAGGTAATATAATTTGGTCCAATATTTCAAGTTTCCAACAACTGGTTAATTGCTTTAGGCTGAAAAGGAGCCTGAGTCATTCTCCCACAACCTAAACCTTGCAATCTGCTCCAGCCAGTTCAGTTTCCAAATGGCTCAAGGCAGACAGTCCAACCCAGAACCTTCCCTGCAAAAAAAATCTATTCAAGGGCTTCCCTGGTGGTGCAGTGGTCGAGAGTCCGCCTGCCGATGCAGGGGACACGGGTTCGTGTCCCGGTCCGGGAGGATCCCGCGTGCCGTGGAACGGCTGGGCCCGTGAGCCATGGCCACTGAGCCTGCGCATCCGGAGCCTGTGCTCCGCAACGGGAGAGGCCACAACAGTGAGAGGCCCGCGTACCGCAAAAAAAAAAAAAAAAAAAAAAAAAATCTATTCTGATGGACAGGCTTAAGTGTCTATTGGGTCTGATTTGAAAGGTGCATATGTAAAGTCTAGCAGTGTGGGTATGTATGCTCACTTATCTCCCTATTTACCTAGTCCGGATTAATCATCCATTTACATCACAAATCAGGGTAAAACTATTCCATGTTTATGAAGCTGGGTTCCAAAGTAATATTAGAGATCATCCTTCATAGGAAATGCACAAAGTCACACACACAAATGTGGCTCCCTAGTTCCTGGGATCAAGTCAGGTATTGAATATTTATTTCATGTTTCCTGGTAAAAATGATTCTGAGAAAAAAATATTATTCTGAGAAAACCATGACTCCTTGGGATTCTCTTCAGTTCTCTACATTTGTATAGTTCTTTCTCCTTTGTTTTCTCCACTTCTCTTCAAAATAAACATCTTCAGGGATACAGCTAAAGTGATTGGCCTTATTCTCCCGTTTTCCCCCCAAGGAGATATTTTTACATCTGTGGGATGAAAAATGTCCCCAAGATTAAAAAAAAAAAAAAATGTACCCAAGATTAAGATCCTCCTTCCTCTAGCTCTAAATCTCCCAAGTCTCACTCAAACTTATAATTTCTCTAATTATTCTAATCATATTTCAAAAATGAAAGATGTTTCCAAATTTTAAAACCTGATTATCAATTATAAACATGCCAATTTTGCTGGCACCACAGTGAAAGAAAAAAAGTACATGGGTCTTTATAACCAATAAGCATTGTATACCATTAAAAATAACAAATTTCTTCAACTAACTCAGATATTTGCTGATTTATTTATCATGACTTCTTTCAGATAATAGGGTGAGGGGCATGTACAAATCATTACTTTCATCTTGAGACCAAAGATCTCTTTTCCCAAGAGACAGAAAAATCAGTTCTAACAGACTTAGCAAGAAGTATAATTGATTAAGAAGTAAAATAACTCCTTGAAATGGCATCTGAGAATATCTCTGCCTCCCTCCTTTAAGTCACCCAAATGGAAAACACATTCGGCTCAAGGGAGCATTAAATAAAGGATAGGGGATGTAAAATACAAAATATTTTTTCCATTACATCAATACCTCACAATTTGGTTAAGTCAGATATAACCTAGAATTTCAATCCCATCATTTCCCAAACATAGAAGATGTAGAAAGCAGTTGGGGTTCCACTTCTAATACCCTGAACACTCCAAAATTAAACTCCCCCATGAAAAACAGGGCCAGGAACTAGAGGAGGAATGATAAAGATGGTGTGACATGATACCTTTTATTACCTCTACAATGGCTCTAGAGAAGAAGCTCAGATCAAAAGATTATCCTGGGATATAATGAATAGCATGGTAACTATAGTTAACAGTACTGTACTGCATATTTGAAAGTTGCTGAGAGAGTAGATCCTAATAGTTCTCATCATAAGAAAAAAATTTTTGTAACTATGTATGGGGACAGATGTTAACTAGCCTTATTGTGATCATTTTGCAATACATACATATAATCAAATCATTATGTTGTACAGCTGAAACTAATATAATTTTTTTTGGCATTTTTGTTTGTTTGTTTTGTTTTGTTTCTGTGGGATCTTAGTTTCCCAACTAGGGATCGAACCCATGCCCCCTGCAGTGGAACTGGGGTGTCCTAACCACTGGACCACCAGGGAATTCCCTAATATAATGTTATATGCCAATTACACATTATTATTATTATTATTATTATTATTATTATTATTATTATTATTTGGGTCATGGTTTGTGGCCTGTGGGATCTTAGTTCCCTGATCAGGGATTGAACCTGGGCCCTCGGCAGTGAAAGCGTGGAGCCCTAACCACTGGATCACCAAGGACTTCCCAATTACACCTCATTTAAAAAAAAAAGACTATCCTAACAAGAGAATGGATGGTGATCACTAAACTATGCTGCAGAATGTGAGGGTCACCAAAGCAAAAGCCAAATGCAAATACAGTCCCCACTCCATCTTTTTTTTCCCATGTGGCCCTAAATTTGCAATACTAATGTCTCCACTATGTTAAATAACTAGCATGGGGTATCTGCATCTGGAGACCACTATTACAGCACTGATCTGTTACCTAAGAAAATAAGTTTGTTAAAGAATTTTTGTTTCCCAATTTAAATGAGTAAAGAAGTGAATAGGGGACTTCTGTGGTGGCACAGTGGTTAAGAATCTGCCTGCCAATGTAGGGGACATGGGTTTGAGCCCTGGTCCGGGAAGATCTCACATGCCGCGGAGTGACTAAGCCCATGCGCCACTACTGAGTCTGCGCTCTAGAGCCCGTGAGCCACAACTACTGAGCCCACATACCACAACTACTGAAGCCTGTGCGCCTAGAGCCCGTGCTCTGCAACAAGAGATGCCACCACAATGAGAAGCCCGTGCACTGCAACGGAGAGTAGTCCTTGCTCACCGCAACTAGAGACAGCCCGCACGCAGCAACGAAGACCCAAAGCAGCCAAAAAATAAATAAATAAATAAATAAATAAATAAATTTATATAAAAAAAGAAGTGATTAAAGCAAGACAAAGGGAAGATAGTGGGATAGTGGGGGAAAAAAACGCATACCTTACTTTCCAGCCAATTACTTCCTAAATATCTCCAGAATTGTTCCATTTTTCTGTATCTTTCTACTACTTTTCAGCTTCAGGCCACCTTTCTCTCTCTCTTTAATTACTGAAGAATTCTGGCTGGATTTCTTGCCAGTAATCTTTCCCTTCCCTAAGCCATTTTTCGTATTCCAGCCAAAGGGATATTTCCCTAAAATATAAATCAAATCGTATCACTCTCTGGCTTTGAATCCTTCAATGGCTTCCCGCAGTCCTCAGAATACTATCCAAACTCTTAAAAGTCTAACAAGTCCCCTCATGATCTGGCTCCTAACTGCCCCCTCTCTTCACCCTATTCCCTTTAGTCCAGCCACAGTGAACTACTTTTAGGCATCAAATGTGGCATGCTCTCCCTTAGCCAGCAAATACAAACCTAAATCAACTTAATTTATTTCCTGAGCCTTCTGTGAGCCCCGTAGGTCTGAGTTAATGCCTCTCCTCATAGGTGCTGGCTTTTTCTGTATCACAGCATTATCACAGTGTCCTGCATGGTGATTGCCTTTTGATTTGCTCACACTCTTCACCAACATTTATTCAGACCCTAGCATGAACCAGGCAGTGTGCTTAGCACTCTGCATTCATTATCCCATTTAATTTTCACTGAATCTCAGTTAAGTATAATATGTTCTTTGATTATACATTACAGCTGAGGAAACTGAGACTTACACGAGTAACTTGTTTAAGTTCACACAGCTAATAAGTGGGGGAGGCAGGCTTTGAACCTGGGTAGTCAACCTGGCACTGCTAGTTCCCAACTCACCCCAAACTTCAATGAGAGCAGGAACAGCTTCTATCTTGTTCGCTGTTATACCCCAGTGACTGTCACAGTCTGGCACATAGCAATGGCTCAAAAACTACTGGTTTCATACATGTGGAATGATTTTTCCTTATGACTGGCTCCACTCTGTGCATAATTTTTTACTCCTATTCTGAATTGGATGTCTTAAAAACTAAGAAAAGGACTGCACCAAATAAATCCTACCAGGTATTAGTAAGGCCTGTAACTATAAGATCTGTGGGCCTGTTCTTCCCCTCTCCTCTCAAGCTCTCTTTTAGACCACGGTTGTGTTGTCCATTCTGGAAGGAATAAAGTCACACCCTGGAACAGGTTATTGTCAGCTGGAAGTAGACATCCATCTTCAAAGCCCTCTATGTTTGTTCCTGAACTTTAGGGCCTGAAAAGTTAGAAACAACATTCCTCAGACTCTCTGGCAGTCAGACTTCTGGATACTAATTACATTCTACCAGGGGATGTCCTGTGTGAGATTTGGAAGGCAAAAGTGATGAGAAAGCCATCTTACTGCTGCTCTTGCTGCTAAGCAACACTGTTGATGTGTGTTTGAAGCCAGAACCCACATCCAGTAGTCCCTAAATTCTAGTCACCGAAGTCATGGGTGTTGAGAAGCAGTTTGGCAGCTTCCTGTGGACTGCAGCTGTCATGGTGTGCCCTTGAAATCTAGAGTCATGTGGTGGCACCTAACTTCAGTTTCTTTAGTACTCCCAAAGAATTTCCTAAGCACATAGTCCCTTGTTTTTAATCCCTGTATGCTTGAAATACCTAGAGTTGTTTCTGTTTCCTGAATTGAAACCTACATGACACATCACCTTAAATGCTGTATCTAGCTGTACCCATGTTTTGTGTAGGCAAGAGCAAATTATATGTAAATGCAGTTATTTTGGAAATGTAAATATGCAATGAATAAGCAATTGATTGACAGGAATTAGAATAATGGGTGAAAGAATTATAGGTTTTGTGTGTGTGTGTTTCCCGAGTAGGGGAAGGGAGATGGTGGGAAGGATGAATCAAGCAGAATGATAGAGGATGACTGGGAAAAGAGAGAGAGAAAAATGAGTACATGGGCTTCCCTGGTGGCGCAGTTGTTGGGAGTCCGCCTGCCGATGCAGGGGACGCGGGTTCGTGCTCCGGTCTGGGAGGATCCCGCGTGCCGCGGGGTGGCTGGGCCCGTGAGCCATGGCCGCTGAGCCTGCGTGTCCGGAGCCTGTGCTCTGCAACGGGAGAGGCCACGGCAGTGAGAGGCCCGCGTACCGCAAAAAAAAAAAAAAAAATGAGTACAGAACCCTAGGGTTCTACAAGGGAATAGCAGAGCAGAATTAATAATCGGTTTTTATGACGAACTTGATCCAATAATTGTTTATATGTGTGGAGCCATTTAGAGCTCACAGTGCTTTCACACATGTTATTCTATTTGATTCTTGTAATAAATGATGTTGTGAACTAAGCTTTTGCAGGCTCTGTTATGGATTTTTCATATGAGGAAAGAAAGCAAGGCTAAGGGAGTTTAAGTGACTTCCTCAAGGTTACAGCTAGTAAGTGAGTAGATCAGACCCTTGATTCCAAATTCCAGTGTCCTACTCCAGGCTGCTGGCTACAGAAATCACTTTGGCTTAAGAATGAGGGAGAATTGAGGAATTCAGACTGTCAAGGATAATAACCATACTATTTTAAATCTGAACACAAAGGCTGTAGAGCCCAGTCCTCAAGACCTTTGCCTTACTCAGAATTAGGAAGTGCCTTTCTTTGTTCTTTCCCAGTCACTAAGCCCTGAGAGGTAGGACCTGACTGGCCTGGCAGTGGAGTTAAGGAGCAAAGTGGATTCAGTCTCTACACTGCATAGGTAAAATTGGCATTTTGTAAATAGTCTTGGCTTGATGTTCCCATACTGTATAGTAAAGTCATTCTTGTGCTTGAAAGTCTGGCTGAGTTCTCATTACTCATCATAGAGAAAGGCACTGGGGCAAAGTAAGAGTAAGTTTTGGTTCTAAGGTCACATTAAAGACAGGACCCTTTGAGTGCTCCGGTGTGACTCATGGTGAAGGGGATGCCTTCTTTACAGGGGGCCCCTTCCACACGGTCCCACTCAGCTCTCATACTTCCTATCATCTCTGTCAGTCCTACTCTAAAGTGAAGATAGGCAAGCGCTCTTGCTTGGGGAACAGAGAGAGCTGTCTCCACTGGGGCAGAGTCATGGACAAATAGCTACTGAGAAGTGGCATGGGAGAGGGAAGGATGAATAAGCAGTCAATTAGGGGAATCAAAAGGAGTTGTTCTACTATTTATTTCCTCTTCCTGGAGGACACTCCAGTATCTGGTGAGAGGATGACAGTCCTCAGTCCTCTGGGTAACTGGCATGATGATAAACACAGATGCATCTGGCCCTGATTTTGGAATTGCGGGGATGAGCGAAGTTTCCTTTAGTTGCTCCCTTGATTAGCCACTCCTCTACATACACATAAAAGATGCAAATCTTAAACGGGGTTGCAGGGGGAGTACAGAAAAAAATGTTTAAGAAGCTTGGTAGAGCCATTTGGGTACAAAGAGTACATTTATCCCAGGTGATTAGTGTTCATTGCTTAATGCTTCCTCTGGAGGATTAGTTCTTGGCCTTCTCTGGTTAGCCCAGTCCTCACTGAAAAGTTGCTCTTTAAAGTGATAGACACACAAGTTACTAAAATTATTCTATATTTTTATATCAAACTAATTCAATTTATCTTCTTTCCAATTAGTCTGAATGAGTGTGATAATATAGAGATTGCAAAGTTATTTAAGAAAGAAATTCCAGAGTCAAAGAAGAGGGCGGTTGAGCTGCTGTTTTGCTCACCAAACTTGGAGGTGGCCTTTGAGACAGATGGTAAGAAAGATACTTTTCTTTTATGCGGGTGGTAGACACTGTTGTTTACCAATTCTCTTCTTCCTTTTTTTAGGCTGCCATTCCCAGCTCTCTTTGGGGCCAGTGTGGCTATGTGACCCAGTTCTGGCCAATGACACATGAGGGAAATTAGATTGGGGTGGGAGGAGTAATTTACTCCTGGGAATGATTTTTACTCCTGGTAGAAACAAGAGATGGGAGTTCAATACAATTGTATGAAAATGTGATCTTGCAGCTGCAGCAACAATTCTGTTACCATGAGATGACTCTCTGAGGAGGAACATTCAACACTCAAGGATGTCAAACTAAAAAGATATATATACATTGTTATATATCTTTAATGACATCATTGAGCTGCTTCCCAACCCTGGAACCATCTGTCACCAGATAAATGTGTTAATTGCTTAAGCCATTATTTGTCATATGTTCTGTGATTTGCAGCTATATGTATCCTGACTGATACAACAGACCTAGCAAACAAAAGGATTCTTCAAGTAGGGCTGCCATTACCCCATTCGACACCTCTGTGTAAATTAGATAAGAGGCTTCTTCCTCTAGATGGATTTCAAGTCCTACTTGTTTCCTTTGCCAAGTGCCCTGGTGCCATTATAGATCACCAACTTGCCTCCTTAAGTACATCAGAGGGCTACCTCTGTTCAAAGGACTCAGATGCCAATTCCAAATAAGGGGGAGAAAGCAATGAGACTTAATATAATTTTGAGATTGACTGACTAAAATTTGGGCTGTTGTTATTGTTACTGCTCTTCATTTTAAACCATAAATTTGTTTTTGACTCCAAATCCAATATTGGATTTTTCATTATTCAATAGTGTACCCCAAAATACAATTCTGGGAAAAATACTAGTTAGTACAAAATTCTTTTTTTAAGTTTGTGCTACCACACTTCTGCCAATAACCTGTTAAAACTGGGCTGATGAAAACCATATTGAAGCAATATAACCACTTGCAATATGAAACTGTTATGGTGCAGATTACTTAATTCTCCTACTCCTCTATTAAAACTGCTAGAAGCACTGCTTTTAAATAATTAGCATGACATCATTTATCCTTCACATGATGCAAGTAAATTTACGTATTAGGTCAGCTGCTACACATTAGTTGGCACTATGTCATTTTCATCAATTTTAATCAAAGTTTCAAGTTATTAAATAACTTAAGCCAAAGTACTTTTCTGTGAAAACATCTTTCCAATTAATTTTATCACTATAAAAGCTAGTTTTTCCCACATAACTGGTGAAACTAATCAATATGAGTACAGCCATATATGCAGGACACTTATTAACACTTTAAAAGATGCAAATTAATAGGAGTCTGACATGCTTTCCACTCATTTAATATTATATGCTGTTACTTTAGGTTACTCATTAGTACAAACTCACCTAGAAACAAACATGGGGACTAACATTATATGACAAGATTGAGAATAATCTTAGACGATCATAAAATATAAACACATTTAAAAAATCCTCTTTGAACTCTTAGATGCATTTGAAAACTTTGAGATAATGCATTTAATACAATAGGCTGACAGCCTGAATAGACAAAACAATCATCATAAGTAGACTCAGATGTTATAACTAAACAGGATACAATATATACATTATATTTATATAGTATATATACACTTATATATATCAATTTTAAGATTTACCATAAAGCTACAGTAATCAAGACTGTGTGGAATTGGCAAAAGGACAGACACATAGATCAATGGAACAGAAGAGGGCAGAAATAATCAACTGATTTTTAACAATGTGCCGAGACAGTTCAATGGAGAAAGTATAGTCTTTCCAATAAATGGTACTGAAACAATTCAGCATACATATGCAAAAGAAAGGGGAAAAAAAAAAAGAACCATGTCACAGACTTCACACCTTATGCAAAAATTAACTCAAAGTGGACCATACATCTCAATGTAAAATATAGAAATATCAAGTTTCTAGAAGAAAATATAGAAATTTGCATCATCTTGGATTTGGTGATAAGTTTTCAGATATAACACCAAAAGCACAATCCATAAAAAGAAAAAATTGGGCTTCCCTGCTGGTGCAGTGGTTAAGAATCCGCCTGCCGATGCAGGGGACACGGGTTCGAGCCCTGGGCCGGGAAGATCCCACATACCGCAGAGCAACTAAGCCCCTGAGCCACAACTACTGAAGCCTGCGCACCTAGAGCCCGTGCTCCACAACAAGAGAAGCCACTGCCATGAGAAGCCCGTGCACCTCAATGAAGAGTAGCCCCCACTCAACGCAACTAGAGAAAAGCCTGCACGCAGCAACGAAGACCCAACGCAGCCAAAAATAAATAAATAAATTTATTAAGAAAAAAAAGAAAAAAATTGATAAACTGGTCTTATCAAAATTACAAAGTTTGGCTTTGCAAACAAACGAACAATCATGGTTAAGAAGAATGACAAGACAAGCTATAGAGCTGGAGAAAATATTTGCAATTCACATGTCCAATAAAGGACTTAGAGCCAGAGTATAAAAAACTGCTATAACTCAACAAGAAAACACCCTCCCCCAAAAAAGTTGAGCTACTTTTCCAAAGAAATTATACAAATGGCATATAAGCATATGAAAAGATGCTCAAGGTCATTAATCATTAGGAAAATTACAATAAGATACCTCTATTCACCTACTAGAATGACTAAAAAAATTTTTTTAATTAACAATTCCAAATGCTGGTTAAAATGCTGTGCAACAAGCACTCTCAGTCATTGCTTGTGGAAATACAAAATGGTACAGCTAATTTGTAGTTTCTTAACAAAGTAAAACATACACTTACAATACGGCCCAGCAATCCCAACCCTAGGTAATTATGAAAGTGAATTGAAAAACTTGTACATATAGAAGTCTGTAAACGAACATTTACAGTAGCTCTATTCATAATCACTAAAAGCTAGAAGCAACTGAGATGTCCTCAGAGGTGAACAGATTCACAAATTGTAATACCTCTGTACAATGGAATACTACTCAGCAATTTTTACAAAATAAACTCTTGATTCACACAACAACATAGATTAATCTTAAATGCATTTGGTAAGTGAAGGAAGCCGGATCTAAAAGACTACATGCTGTATGGTGCTATTTAACTGGCATTCTGCAAAAGGCAAAACCGTAGAGACAGAAAATACAGATCAGTGGTTGCCAGGAGTTGGGAAGAGGTTGACTGCAAAGGGGCTGGCACAAGGCACATTTTAGGTGTTGGAAATCACTGTGGTGGTGGATATGTGACTCTATGCATTTGTCAACACCCATAGAATGTTACACCTAGTCTAAGAAGGTGTAATTTACTGTAAAACTAAGAGTGAAATTTACTGTATGCAAATTTTCAAAATCAACCAGGATGGTGGGGGTAAGGGTGGGAGGATCCCAGGATGGAATGAAGACTAACAAATGTAACTGTATTACAAATATATGATATAACCAAACTGAAATGCATGGGGGAAAATGAGCTGACCAAACTAATGTTGGAAATGTGTTTTGACTGGCTATCATAAGGCTAAAGTAAATGCAACTGTACATAAATGCCTTACTTCCCTTGGTAAATTTGTTTCTCACAGGGGTATAAGTTAGCAATTCTGAAACTACTATGCATGTATACTAGGGTTGAACAAATAAGTAAATAAGTTGTAGCTAATGAAAGCCATGTTTCTCACTGTCAAAGAAAGAAGTTACAAACAAGCAGAGAAGGCTAGAATGAACCCTGTAGTTCTAGATTAAAACTGATTCTATATGTATGAATTCACCATGTGTGTATACACAGGTAGAAAGATACAGAAATAAATATAAATTTGTGTGTACATATGAGTTAGCAAACATACATACATTTCCCTTTCTATCTGCTCAAATGGCCTAGAAGGAATGGCACCCCATTAGCGATGAGCACCCCAATCTTGTTTCTAATTATCATTCTCCAATAAAGAAACCAAGACTCTTTGAAGAAATGGCTGATTCTATGACTGGGATGAGCAAAATACAAGTCTGGAGTTTCTTGTAGTGTCACAAAGTAAGGAAGTGCTAAAAAAATAAAGGATAAGGCATGTCCCTTAAGGGATAAGGTCTTTGGGGGCATCCAAGACTGCTCACACATTCTGTATTATGCTAGAAGGACTTCACAGGGCTCAACATATTATTGTACTAATGACGAAAATTTATCACAGTGACACAATAAGGTTACACAGCAGATAATTGAGGGAAAAAGACACATTGGCCAGAGTCTGGAGAAATCCACCCACAGGCTTTCTATACCAGAGGTCCAGGAGAGGACACACTAGGTGTGTTCCCTTTGCTAGCAGTGAAAATGCAGTGGCACATGTGTAATGTTTCTCCTATTGAAGCCCATTTAAGACTCAGCATTTAGGGATTTTTTGGGGACTAGTCATGTAGGCATGCTTTAGCTGGCATCTACCAAAATCTCAGGCTCTCAGAAGGAAACAGGTATTCAGTGTCTTAAGTGGGCAAAACAACCTTACCAGTATAGAGAATTTTCCATATCAGTGTGGGGAAGTTTTCACAAACCAAGTTCACAGATGCCAGCCAAGGGCAACCTTGCAAGCAGGCCCTTCTAAAGATAGCAGCCTCTGGCCTGCTGTGTTAACTCTTTCCTGCACAGGGTATATCAAAAGGACACAGGACCCAGGGCCAAAATTGGAACAATCTGAACAACAAAACAAATAATTACTGTATTGGATTATAATTCAAAGAATAAAATAGATATGCATGAGTCTATACTGCTATAAATAAGTGAAATAAATAAATAAATAAATAAATAAATAAATTGGGTGGCAGACAAATCTTTGTTACAGGAGAATTCCATATAATAATATAGAAGGAATTAAAGAAATTGAAAATCACCATTAGAGCACCACAATGATAAGTGCTTCAAGAAAGATCCCCTAAAATTAGCAGGTGAAACTAAGAAGAAACAGAATATTTGCATAGCTTCAAAGTACCTCACCCCCCAAAAAAGAACATTAATTATTGCAGTGGTTTAAGCATTTGTTCACAAATTCTTTAATTTGCGGTGGTTTAAGCATTTGTTCACAAATTCTTTAATAATCATCCTTCTGGAATGTGAAGCCTAATTCCCTTCTCCTTGAGTATGGACTGGACTGGGCTTCTTCTAGCAAATAGAGTATGGAAAGGGGAAAATAGTAACTTTACAGTACAGAGAACTGGCAGACTTCAGCTTAACCATGTGATTAACATCATCAGTTATGTCATGTTGATACCAGGTACCCCTGATATGATGTAATCAGAAGGGCACTTCACTCTGATACCATTTCCAAGTTTAGTCTAGTCATGAGAAAACATCAGAAAAATCCCAGTTTAGGGACATTCTACAACATACCTGATCAGTAGTCTTTAAAAGTGTCAAGGTCACGAAAAACAAGGAAAGACTGAGAAATTATCACAGATTTAAGGGAACTTAGATGCAACGACCAAGTCTAACATGGACTGGGTCTCAAAGCCGAAAAAGGACATTAATGGAAAAACTGGTGAAATCAGAATTTACTTAGTAGTTTAGTTAATAGTATTGTACTAATGTTAATTTCACAGTCATTGTACTATGGTTATAAAACATGTTAATGTTAGGGGAAGCTAGACGAAGGATATTCATGAGCTCTCCAACTATATTTGCAACTCTTCTGTAAATCTAAAGTTATTTCAAAACAGCAACAAAAGAATACTTAAGCACTTAGGCTGGAGCATACTAGTTGCTAACTGTTGTTAGCTTCTCTTGGTTAATTTACTTGGTAATCATTCCCAGAGGTTGATAGTGATGGGAAATCTCTCTTGTTGCCCTTACTCCAAACAAAAACTGTATTTCTGGACTTCCCTGGTGGCACAGTGGTTAAGAATCTGCCTGCCAATGCAGGGGACATGGGTTCGAGCCCTGGTCCAGGAAGATTCCACATGCTGCGGAGCAACTAAGCCTGTGTGCCCCAACTACTGAGCCTGTGCTCTAGAGCCCATGAGCCACAACTACTGAGCCTGCGTGCCTAGAGCCCATGCTCCGCAACAAGAGAAGCCACCGCAATGAGAAGCCCATGCACCGCAATGAAGAGTAGCCCCCGTTCGCTGCAACTAGAGAGAGCCCGTGTGCAGCAACGAAGACCCAACGCAGCCAAAAATAAATAAATAAATTTATATATAAAAAAAAATAGGGGCTTCCCTGGTGGCGCAGTGGTTGAGTTTGCCTGCCGATGCAGGGGACGCGGGTTTGTGCCCCGGTCCGGGAGGATCCCACATGCCGCGGAGCGGCTGGGCCCGTGAGCCATGGCCGCTGGGCCTGCACGTCCGGAGCCTGTGCTCCGCAACGGGAGAGGCCACAGCGGTGACAGGCCCGCGTACCACAAAGAAAAAAAAAAAAAAAAAGTTAAAAACTGTATTTCTAAGGATGAATGATTTTAGTGGAGACTATTTTCCAGAGTGTCAACATGGCTGGAGATTAGGTCTGGACCCATGACCACTCAGGGATAAGATGAGCTGGCTACATACACCCCTACAGCTGGCCTCAACCCTACTAGCGCAGCTATCTAAGCCTGTGTTCTTGAGGCTTTTTGGAAGTGTATGGCTTGGGATGCCAGAATCAAACCAACACTGAAGCCAGAAATACCTAAAAATGGGACAGTGTAAAAAAATGTGGCCAATATGGGCCTTACTGCTGGCCCTAAGGGTTCTAGATATTACTAACTTCAGCAGTGGTCAAGTAAGAGGCTGGCGAAGGGTGAAGAGGCAGCTTTGGAATACTGTAAACTGTATTGTGGTTTTACCTGTGCTTCATCCTACATTCAAATATTTCTTTCTCCCATTGGAAATGAGCTTTGTAGTTTTACCTGGCTAAGCTCCTTCTTGCTCAGTGGCTTTTGTAAAACTACAGTGAAGTAGTTTTTGCTTATTATTTATGCTCCCACCTACTTCCAAAAAGGATCTAAGATGGCTTATTCCCCAAACAATTTTGCTAACCCTAGGCCTTCATTCTCTTCCAGACCATCTGTTCCTTTTCACCATGAAGTCATAGTACTAAATTTGTGACAGTACAATCATTCCCATGGCAACAGGATGTGGTCCTCACCACTGAATCCTAATTTCACTCTGACCAAGATCAAGCAGCAGGAAGATCGGGAAGTATATTGTAACATTTTCTATTCTTTTTCAAGTTTTGTTTCTCTCTGAACAAGTTCTTAATTTTGATTCTAAAATCTTATACTCAGCCTAGATATGTGTTTTTGCATAGTTTACATATGAAACATTCTTTCAGTAAATAATTAGATATGCAAGTCAAAAAATAAGTTGAGAATAATCACACAAGCCTACACACACACACACACACACACACACACACACACTGTGATGTATAAACTTGCTTGACAATGGGATGTTTTACAAATACCTTTCTGGTTTGTATAGAAGAAAAGAGAACACAGAATCCATTTAAAAGACACGAAACTTCAAGCCTAAGAAGTTTGCTTTGATGACTGTGACAGGCAGTGGAAGGCAGCTGACCTAGTTTCTACTTAGTGCTTTCCTTATCTTGCTGAGCACAAGTAAAACATCAGAGGGTCTTCCCACGTGAGACCAGAGCAAGATAGATAGATGGCTGGCTTTATTTATATAAATGACCAATACCTGGATATTCTGCCCATTTGTTTTAATCACACTCAGCTTAATTACACAATCTTTGGAGAGACTCCTTAGAACACCATTCACTATACTGTGAAATTGAGTAAAGGGCATGAACTTTGAGAAGAGAACTAGTTACTGGAGTATCAGAAAATACCTGATTAGTACATTAAGTTAGCAGTCTTACAGGACAGGTGACAAAGTGTGTTATAATGAGACTCTGTTGGACATTCCACATATTATATATTTTAAAAATATACATATATAATGTCATATATATGTTATATATTATATGTCATATTATATGTTATATATTATATAATACATATAACATATCAAATATGTATCATAACATATAACATGTTACAAGTATATGTATATAACAGAAGAAAAGTGTAACATGTAAGAACTATCTTCTCTTCTCCCTCTGTTCTCCCCCAGCTTCCATGTTGAGTTAATGGGCTAAGTGGGGGAAGGTAGCGGAAGAAAGGGTGATAAGAGCTAGAAAAAATAGCTGGAGAAGAAGCTAAAGTGATTTATGTTAATGCTTTAAAAGGTAAGAAATTACTTGCAGTGGAAAACATGTGGAAGGAAGAGGAAGTGGAAAGAGAAAGTAGACAAGTGAGAGATAAAGGGAGTGACTAAAAAGCTGAAAAGGAGCATTTTGACAGCCGTTCCTCTGTGATGTGGGTGTTTTGGGGGAAACAAACAGAAAAGGAGGATTTTAAAGTTCTGTTGTTTGTTATGTTATATGATTCACCACTTCGCTACCTCTTCAAGACTTCAGTAAAGACAAATTATTTTTCAAAGCTCTTTAGAGATGGATTCGTAATTCTTCTGAATGAAATGACATGTCCAGATGGACACTAAGGGCCACAGTAAGCCCTACTCTGATTTTACACGTATATAATCAGCGTCTCTTGAGGAAAAAGACGAGCAGTGCCACCACTACTGCTATCCTTTACCCTTGGAAAATATGTTGGCCAGAGCTATCCCACTCCCAAGTCATGTCACATTTGTAGTGGCCAGAGATGGGTGGCATTCCATGGTCTGGAGTTTTTAACTCTAATGAAATTTAATTTTAGCCTTTAAGAATTTAGGAATTTACATGATCAAACATGGAAGAGTGGAAAAAGGCACTATGACTGCTTTAGGGAGGCCTAAGGCCAAGCCCTAAACCCAGTCTTTGAGGACTAAGAGAAGGCAAGACCAGACTACAGAGAGCACCATGACACCTAAAGAACAGGCCTCACTGACAGTGAGATGTCACATCCAGGCTTGCTCCAATCTGACACTGATCTCTCTGAGTCTTGTTACACATTGTGACTGGTCAGAAAATGCAGAGACTCCTACTGTACCCACGTATAGGGATATGGCAGTAAGTGGTAAGGAAGACTTTGCATGAAGGTCATCATCACTTTTGATGTCATCAACATTTTCTAAGTATAGACATCCTAATGGAGCACATGTAATGATTCAGGGGAGGGTAAGGTAAAACAAGATGGAAGAGATCATCTGGATAGAAATGGGAGGCCAGGGCAGGAATAGGAAGGATCAACTATTCCCCACTGTCCTGCATAACATTAGTTCATAAGATGTGCTGTGGGTTTTGTTTTTTTTTTTTTTTAAGGATCTGTGGGAAGCTAATTTTGGACACATTGCATATTTTTTTTCCCTTTGGGAAATACATACTTGCATGTTATAGGGTCTGTGATGTCTCACCAAGAAAAAAACTTCTGTTAAACTACTGTTGCCCAAACTTATTTGGTGATAGAATACATTATTTAGCAACATCTATTAACATCTAAAGAGGCTACTATTATTCAGAACACATATTGTTTAATATTGGGGTAGATTATGTGTATGAAACCATTTTATAACAGGTTATATTACTCTTATACCTAAAAAAAAAAAAAAAAAAATACTGAGGGACACCGGCATTTGTCAAGCTATACCCATTTACTGTGACTTTTGATCTTCCTGTAATTTCAGTGTAGGGCTTCACGCTACTATACTTGCTTCATGAAAACTGGGTGGGGTTTATATTTGCACTCTCTATAGAGATGCATGCTTTCTCCATTTCTCCTAAACGCTCAGTGCCTTTATAATGCCTGTTACTACCCAGGAACTATCATTAGGCACATCTCTAGGATATACACTTTCCTTTGCAGAGTTGCATGCATCAGAGTTTTTTTTTTTTTTTTTTTTTTTTTTTTTTTAACTCCCTCCCACCAAAACCAACCTCATTCCTCAGGAACTGCTTTCTGCTAGGGGACTACTATGAATAAATCCACCCTAATGTTACCATGTTACACATTTGCAACATAAAAAGGGCTTGCAAAAAAAAAAAAAAAGGGCTTGCTGAAAATGCAGTGCCTTTATCCCAAAAAAGAAAGTTCACGGTAGGGGTTTCCAGAACTGGAGGAAGTTAACAATAGAAAATGTTTGGGGTTAGATGGCTCTTTAATGATCCACAGATTGTACCACTTAAGAAGTCACCTCTTGTCTTTACATGAAGGGAAATTAATTTGCAGAATGATGCTCTATTTGAAGAAGCCATGCTTGACTGTGTGGTATATTTCTTTTCAATAGTCCAAGAATTGCTGGTGCAGTGTTTTATGAATAACATTCAGTGTAAGGGAGTATCTATTTACATTTAATAAATAAATAAATGACTATCTGCATGGCTGTGGATTTTTTTGTTTTTAATTTTTTGTTTATTTGTAAATAGATAACATACTCACATGATACAAAATGCAAAGGACACAAAACAGCATACCATTAAAAGGATGTTTCTCTCCTTCCTCTGCCCCTCAGTGATCCTGTTTTCCTCTCCAGAGGCAACAATTACTACCAGTTTCTTAAATATCCTCCCATGGATATTCTATGTGTTTACAAACATACACATACTTTCCTTTTCACACAGACGCTAGCATAATATACACACTGCTTTCTATCTTGATTTTTCTCTTATCAATATATCTTAAATATCCTTCCATATTAATATATGGAGAGCTACTGCCTTGATTATTTTAACAGCCGTGTGGTGTTCACTGGATGCCTGTGTTATTTTATTTCATCATTCTATTGAGGGATATATTGTTGCCAATCTTTCATATTATTAACTATATTGCATTAGTAGACTCACTGAATAAACACCTAGAAATGGAATTTGTGTCCATGGGTATGTACATTTTTACTTTTGAAAGATATTTCCCAATTGTTCTCTATCCCTTATACACTCACCACTATGCACGAGTGGCTACTTCCTTAAATCTCTATTAAATCAGTATTTTATCAAATGCTTTGAGCTTTGACAATTTGGGAAAAATTGTGTATATTTTTATAACCTGAGAACCAAAGATAGTTAGGGAAGTGACAACTTAGGATAAGTGTAAAGGGCATTTACCTATCTTTTCCATTTGTAATATGAGACAGAATTCCTCATCTTACTTTTTTTTTTTTTTTTTTTTACCACACCCATGCAGCTTGTGTGATCTTAGTTCCCCAACCAGGGATTGTACCCGTGCCCCCTGCAGTGGAAGCACGGAGTCCTAACCACTGGACCGCCAGGGAACTCCCTCCTCATTTTACTGAACTCAAGAACTTGTCCTTAAGTAGAGAGGTATTGGATTAAAATAATAAGTTGATCTTAAATCAAAAGTGATTGAGATTTAAGTAGGTTACCTCAAAAAGTTAAAGACTCTTTATACCAAGAGGTCCTTATATATACATTAATTCTGGCCTTGACACTTTGGAAGTAGGGGGAAGACTACAACCTCTCTAGGGTTTTCTAGCTTCATGATTTCTGTAATTCTGCAGATATATGAAGTATTAAACAATGAACAGAATACTTTAATTACCAGCATTCACAGTTACAGTTTGTAAAATAAAGAGAAAACATTTCTTTTATAGATCACCAAATATAAATCAGGAGAAAAGGAGGGAGACCCCAGCTGTCTCCACCTTCACCCTCCTAGTCCTGTGGTTACAGCCAGTTGGAGCCATTCAGCATCGCTAATTGTAAATTCACACCTCTCACCAGAACCACAGCTCCTGGGCTTCCTGTTAGTTCATTTCATTATTCCTGCCACACATATTCTCTCAGTTTATCAGGTCACCTCCCCCTTCCTCTTCCTTCCCAACCCAAGACAACCCAGTCTTCTTCCCAATGAGAAATTTATCTACATCACTATTCATCCTTGCTTTCTTCTTCTTTTTTTTAAAATTTTTATTGGAGTATAGTTGATTTACAATGTTGTGTTAGTTTCAGGTGTACAGCAAAGTGAATCAGTTATACATATACATGTATCCACTCTTCTTTAGATTCTTTTCCCATATAGGCCATTATAGAGAATTGAGTAGAGTTCCCCATGCTGCTTTCTTCTTTTCTAACATAAAAATGCAGCATAAACTCAATGTCCATCCTGACATCGGCAGAAATATAACCTTAACCAATTTTCTCCCTTTCTCTGGGTTGTATTTAAATTTCAGTTTGGGTACTGCATTTATGCTATGGGCAGGGGTTGGGTATGGACATGGTTTGGGGACCCAGGCCATATAGACTGCAGCCACTATCTATTAGCACTGGCAGTCAGTAGATCACCAGCATAAGCCATCTGTCAGCCCATGCTGGGTGCTGCTGGGCTGTCAACTCATTCAGGCCTTTAGGTGCTCCTGAAGTCATTCCACTGAAGCATGGCACTGGCTTGGGCCCATCTTCCTAGACACTGTTCAGTCTTTCTTTGCCCTTTTTTCATGAAAACACATTTTCAAAGTACATTTGATAATATAAACCATCCATGTACTTATTACCCAAAATGAACATATGTTACTCTTTCATATTTTCCTTCAGTACATTAAAGGGGAAGTTCCCTATGTGCCCTTCGCAGCTTCACTCTCTTCTCTCCCTCATTCCCTAGAGACAACCAATAACATGAATTTGGTACAAATCTAGTCCATGTTGTTATGCTTTTGTTTTATTTATTTGTAGCCAAAACCAATATCTGGTATCTGTTTTTTAAAAGTTTACAAATCAGGTGGGAATGTAAATTGATACAGCCACTATGGAGAAGAGTATGGAGGTTCCTTAAAAGACTAAAAATAGAACTACCATACAACCCAGTAATCCCACTACTGGGCATATACCCTGAGAAAACCATAATTCAAAAAGAGTCATGTAGCACAATGTTCATTGCAGCTCTATTTACATAGCCAGGACATGGAAGCAACCTAAGTGTCCATCGACAGATGAATGGATAAAGAAGATGTGGAACATATATATATAATGGAATATTACTCAGCCATAAAAAGAAACGAAATTGAGTTATTGTAGTGAGATGGATGGACCTAGAGTCCGTCATACAGAGTGAAGTAAGTCAGAAAGAGAAAAACAAATACCATATGCTAACACATATATATGGAATCTAAGGGAAAAAAAAAAAAGGTCATGAAGAACCTAGGAGCAAGACGGGAATAAAGACACAGACCTACTAGAGAATGGAATTGAGGATATGGGGAGGGGGAAGGCTAAGCTGGGACAAAGTGAGAGAGTGGCATGGACATATATACACTACCAAACGTAAGGTAGATAGCTAGTGGGAAGCAGCTGCATAGCACAGGGAGATCAGCTTGGTGCTTTGTGACTACCTAGAGGGGTGGGATAGGGAGGGTGGGAGGGAGGGAGACGCAAGAAGGATGAGATATGAGAACATATGTATATATATAACTGATTTACTTTGTTATAAAGCAGAAACTAACACACCATTGTAAAGCAATTATACTCCAATAAAGATGTTTAAAAAAAAAAGTTTACAAATAGTATCATACTAAATATGCTGCAATTTGATGTTGCAGAGTATTTTCAAGATTCATCCATGTATTGATACTAGTTATTTTAACTTCTGTATAGTATTTCATCAAATCAATATACCATATTTTGTCAGTACCCTATATATTCATTCTTGGGGGTATTTCCAGTGTTTTATTAATACCAACGAAATTGTAGTGACTATCCTTTCCTGCCCCTTTTCACCTTATCCTACTCCTTAATTATCTCTATTTGAGTAAATGGCTCCACCAGGCACGTCGGCCAAAAACCTCAGTCAGCCTTGAAACTTTTCCCTCACACCTCAAATCCCCATCACCAAGTTGTCTGCTCTGTATCCTGAATCCAATCACTTCTCAACACTTTTAAACAAGTCCAAGCCACCGATGGCTCTCTCCCACTACTGCAATAGTTTTCTATCCTACCCCATGTGCTAATTCCACTTTACCTTACAGGCTTTCTTTCTTTCTTCCAATGTTCCAAGCTCATTTCTGCTTCAGAGCATTTGTGTTTGCCATGCTTTCTTGCCTGAAATGTACTTTCCTCAGAGCTTAAACATAGACCTTGCTCCCTCATTTCTCTAAGTCTCTCCTAAAATTCACCTTCTCAGGAAGGCCTTCCCGATTCATCCTACCTAAAATAGCACCTCCAGCCCCCATCCCTTTACCCTGCTCAACCTTGTTTCACGGTACTGGACCCTCCTTGAACTGGTACATAGACTCTTCTTCTAATAATTTCTTTTAAGGCTTATAAAATATCTATTATCTATATCTAATCTATATATCTTCATAAGTCTGTTTCACTTAGTTTCATGAGAGCAGTCTTTGTTGACTTTTTTATTCCCAAAGCCTACTATGATGCTTGGTTCAGGTAGGAACTTGATAAACATTATTCAATCAATGAATCAATGTATCCTCATGCATTTTTCAACATTTGTTTTAAATTATGTGTCTAGAGGTGGAGTTTCTGGATCATAGAACGTGTGCACTTTCAACCGGACAAGGCATTTCTAAACTGCTCTTCTAAGTGGTTGTACCAATTTACACTTCCAACAGCAGTAGGTAAGATTTCTTGCTTCCATACAACTAATAGTCAACAGTTGGTATTTGAGTTTTAGAAATGCTTCCCAATCTGATAGATGCTTTATATTTCTCTGATTACTAGGGAGGTTGGGCATATGTTCTTTTACCTATTTTTCTGTCAGGTTGTTTGTCTCTCTCTTATTTATAAAAGTAATTTATATTGTCTGAATATTAATCCTTTGACATATATGTTACAACTATCTTCTCCCAGACCGTGGCTTTCCTTTTAATACGGTGTGTGAGATACTTTATCAAATAGAAGTACTAAATTTGGAGTATTCAAATTTATTAGGCTTTTCCTTTATTATAATTTGTGCTTTTGACGTAATGTTTAAATAATCCTTCCTTCCCCTGTGGTCATAATGTGTGCACCTATAATTTCTTCTAACAATTATAAAGTTTTTATTTTGTCCCAGGTTTAGATCCTTAATTCATCTGGAGTTTAGTTTAGAGCAGTGGTTCTCAAACTGTAGTATGGGGATACCGGGGGTCCCCAAGACGTTTTGCAAGACCAAAACTATTTTTGTAATAATACTAAGACATTATTTGCTTTTTTTCACTCTCATTCTCTCATGAGCAGCAGAATTTTCTAGAGGGTACATGACATGTGATGATGTCATCACTCTGATGGCTAATGGAATGTGTGCTTATCTGTTCATGTGTTTTATACATTTCTTACTTTTAATTTTCAATATAGTGTCTTAGTTGGTTCAGGCTGCTATAACAAAATACCCCAGACCGGGTAGCTTATAAAGAGCAGGAATTTATTGCTCACAGTTCTGGAGGCTGGAAATCTGAGGTTTAGGGTGCCAGCATGGTTGGTTGAGGGAACCTCTTTCTGGTCACAGGCTTCTCATTGTATTCTCACATTGAGGAAAGTGCTATTCAGTAAGTTCCCTACATACAAACCTTCAAGATGTGAACTTTCAAAGATGTGAACGTGCATTCCATCAATGTCAGGCATGAGTGAAATTGTAGCTTGCCCTCCGTCTCCTATTTTTTTTTAATATTTATTTATTTGGTTGCTCTGGGTCTCAGTTGTGGCAGGTGGGCTCCTTAGTTGTGGCATGCAAACTCTTAGTTGTGGCATGCATGTGGGATCTAGTTCCCTGACCAGGGATGGAACCCGGGCCCCCTGCATTGGGAGCTCAGAGTCTTAACCACTGCGCAACCAGGGAAGTCCCTCCATCTCCTACTACTGATGATCCTTCAGCTCTACCATCTCCCACTGCCTCTCCCTTCTCCAGTAAGTAACTTTTCTTGCCTGTTCACCTGATGCCAGCCCCTGTATGCCAGCTTTTATATGGTGCTACTGTACTTTTCAAGGCACTGTACTATAAGATTAAAAATGTTTTATTTTTTGTTTTTTTTTTAATGTATTATCTGTGTGAAAAGTATTATAAACCTATTACAGTGCAGTACTATATAGCCGATTGTGTTAGTTGGGTTCGTAGGCTAACTTTGTTGGACTTAAGAACAAACTGGACTTATGAACGTGCTCTTGGAAAGGAACTCGTTTATATATAGGGGACTTTAGGATTTCAGCACATGAATTTTGGGTGGACACAAACATTCAGATCATAGCATTTGGTAAATATCGACAGATACAACCCATATAAACAAAAACTCTGAGGGATCTTCAATAATTTTTAAGAGTGTCAATGAGTTCTGAGGCCAAAAAATTTTAAGAACTGCTGGCATAAGGTATGAGATAGTGATCTAATTTCATTTCTTTCAGTACAGAAAGTCAGTAGCCCTCAAATTCACTAGGTCTATAATGCTTCCTCTATCATATGCCAAGGTCCCATACACACTTGTGTCTACTTCAGTGCTCTCCTTCATATTACAACACTGCACCATCTAATTACTATAGCTCTATGAGGAATCTTCCTGTCTGGGGAATAAATCACACTCCCTTGGTTTTTTAGAATTGTCTTGGATCTTCTTAGACCTTTTCTCTTTATAATTAACTTTAGAATTAGTTTGTCAAATTCCACAAAAAAAGTTTTGTTGGGATTTTGATTTAAATTGCACTTAATTGTGGAGTATCATAATACTAATGGTATTGATTTTTCTGTGAATTTAGTATTACATAATTTTTATTAAAATCTTTTATTGCTCCTTTGGTATTTTAGCCATAAAGGTCTTGCACATTTTTGTAAGATTTATTCCTGGGCATCTTATTGTTTCTATTGTAATTGTAAATGGAATGTTTAACACCCGCCCCCCCCCACCACTACATAGGTGTACGGAGTTCCTATTACTTAGGTATATAGGATTGCTATTGATTTTTCACATTGATTGTGATTTAGCAACATTGCTGAACACTTAGTCTAATTTTTTTTTTTTCTTGAAGAGCCTCTTGGAGATTCTAGTTTAAAAAATGACGTTGTCTGAAAATATTTTGTTCTCTTCCTTGCTAATGATTGCATACCTTTTTTTTCCTCTTAAATATAAGGACTAGAACTGGTAGTAAAATGTTTAATTATAGAGGTTATAGCAGGTATGTCATGTTCTTGACTTTAATGGGATTGCTTTTATAGTCTCATAATTATATATGATGTTTGTTATAGACTCTTGGTATATACCCACATCAAGTTAATAGTCTTTGTTAGCTAAGAGATTTTGTTTTTAAATTATAGTTCTTGACATTTTAATGCTTTTTTTGTATCTACTGAGATGAGCATATGGGTCTTTTCCTTAATCTGATAATAAGGTAGATTACAGATGCATTTAAAATTTTAGTAGCACCTTTATATTTGAGGTAAACTTTATTTGTGCTTGATGTATTTTTTTTTTTTTGTATACGCTGCTGGATTTGATTTCCTAATTACTTGCACATAATTTCCTTATCAGTGTTCAAAAAAATGAGATTCATCTATAATTTTCTTTGCCTGTAGAATTCTTCTATTTTGGTATTAGTATCATAGGAACTTCATAAGCTGGGTTGTCTTTACTTCTATTGTCGGGAATAATTATATAATTTGGGATTGTCTGTTCCATTAAATTTGGTAAAACTTACCTGTAAAACCACCTGGCATGGTTTCTTTGGCAAGGGACAGGGGAAGGGTTTGAGAGACTGTGGACTATTGATCTATTTTGTTGATGACTGATTTATTTAGATTTTCTATTTCTCCTTAAGTCAACTTTTTAATTTGTATTTTTCTGGTAAATTGTAAGTTTTACCTCAGTTTTCAATTTATTGACATAAAGCCACTCAATTATAAATTGTATAGTATAAGCAATGATATTCTTAATCTCTACTGTATCTCTAATTATGTCCCGCTTTGAATTTCTTTTTTTTAAGAATCTGAAAAAGAATTTATTGATGTCTCTCTGTAAGTGAATCAAGTGGATGCACAGCAGAAAGAAACACAGCATTGAAAATCAGCTATACTCCATTATAAAAATAAAGATAAATTACAAAAAAAAAGAGAGAGAAATTCTTTTTTTTGTTTGTTTCCGAAATTTTATTTAAGAATTCATACAAAATACTCCAGATAACTGAGCTTCAATCCTCATCTTTCTCCTCTTCTTCATCTTGATTAATCTGGAAGTAATGTAATTCGTAACTTTCTTTGCTGTTAGCAACTATGCATAACCAGTCACGGAGATTCTTCTTCTTCAAATATTTTTTGGTGAAATATTTCAAATACCTTTTGGAAAAAGGCATCTCGGAAGTTTCAGTGATCTTGCTTTTGCTTCTTTCAATTGTTACAACACCTCCTCCGAGATTCCCAGCTTTGCCATTCACTTTCTTTCCTGAAGAAACTGCTCAAAATTGGCAGCATCCATGATTCCATCTTCTACAGGATGGGTGCAGTCAAGAGTAAACTTCAGGACCTGCTTCTTTTCTTTGCCCCCCTTCACCACAAGCTTTTTCACGGCCACCATGGCGGCAGCAGAGGCAGAAAAGAAGTTGGGTGAACTCGAGAGAGAAATTCTTTCAAAATTTGTTCAGAGGTGGTGACATAACCTGGAGTCACATCATCTAGCCCCACAGCTGGATGGGTCCTAAGGCTGGACACTTGTGGGGCTGAGTGGCTTGGTGAGGATGTGCAGGCAAATGCAGCCCCATTGGAGTTATACTGCCTGGTCCCCACTCCATGGGTCCAAAATCACCAGGTGCAGGGGTGAATTTCTAATATTATTTGTGCTATCTTCTTCTCAATGTGGCTTGCTAGAAATTTGTTTTATTGGTTTCTCAAAGGATCAGCTTTTGGATTCATTGATCAACGGTATTTTGGGGAGGTTGACTCTATTCATTTCCCAGGTCCTTGAAGTGAACGCTTAGTTCATTCACTTGAAATAAGTTTTTTAAAATTTATTTTATTTTATTTTACTTTTGGCTGTGTTGGGTCTTTGTTGCTGCACGTGGGCTTTTCTCTGGTTACGGAGAGTGGGGGCTATTCTTTGTTGTGGTGCACGGCCTTCTCACTGCGGTGGTTTCTCTTGTTGTGAAGCACGGGCTCTAGGCACACGGGCTTCAGTAGTTGTGGTCACAGGCTCTAGAGCGCAGGCTCAGTAGTTGTGGCGCACGGGCTTAGTTGCTCCGCGGTATGTGGGATCTTCCTGGATCAGGGCTTGAACCCGTGACTCCTGCACTGGCAGGTGGATTCTTTTTTTTTTTTTTTTTTTGTTAGCAGGTGGATTCTTAACCACTGTGCCACCAGGGAAGCACCTGAAATAATTTTTAATAAATGCATTTAATGTCATAACTTTCTTTCAAATGACTGCTTTATCTGTATTATCCAAGTTTTATCATGTATTTTCTTTGTTTTTCTTTTCTAAATGGTGTGTAATTTTTTATTTAAATCATGAGTTATTTAGGAATGTGCTTTTAAGTATTCAAACATATGAGAATTTCTAATTTAACTAAATTCTGATCACAGAATGTGGTCTGTACTATAGTGATTCATTAAAATATCTAGTCAAATTTTATAAGTGTTTGATGTGTGTTTGAGAAGAATGCGAATTCTCTATTTGTTAGGTGGAGGGTTTTTATATATGTGGGTATATAATATATTCTCCAAAGAAGATATACAGATGGCCAATGGGCACATAAAAAGATGTTCAATATCACTAATGATTAGAGAAATACAAATCAAAACTACAATGAGGTATCACCTAACACTGGTCAGAATGGCCATCATCAAAAAGTCTACAAATAATAAATGCTGGAGAGGGTATGGAGAAAAGGGAACCCTTCTACACTGTTGGTGGGAATGTAAACTGGTGCAGCCACTATGGAGAACAGTATGGAGGTTCCTTAAAAACCTAAAAACATAGTTACTAAATGATCCTCTTCTGGGCATATATCCAGAAAAGACAAAACCTCTAATTAGAAAAGATACATGCACCCCAATGTTCATAGCAGCATTATTTACAATAGCCAAGACACGGAAGCAACCTAAATGTCCATGGACAGATGAATAGGTAAAGAAGATGTGGTACATATATACAATGGAATATTACTCAGCCATAAAAAAGAATAAAGTGTTGCCATTTGCAACATGGATAGACCTAGAGATTATCATACTAAGTAAAGTAAGTCAGACAGAGAAAGACAAATATCATATGATATCACTTACATGTGAAATCTAAAAAAATGATACAAATTAACTAACTTATTTACAAAACAGAAGTAGACTCACAGACATAGAAAACAAACTTATGGTTACCAAAGGGGAAAGGGGAGGAGGAATAGATTAGGAGCTTGGGATTAACAGATATACATTGCTATATATAAAATAGATAAACAAGGTCCTACTGTATAGCACAGGAAACTATATTCAATATCTTGTAACAACCTATAATGGAAAAGAATCTGAGAAAGAATACATATTTATATATATAAAACTGAATCACTTTGCTGTACACCTGAAACTAATATAACATTGTAAATCAACTACATTTCAATTTAAAAAATATTATAGAAATCTCTGTTCCCTGAAGATGATCCATTCCCACTGGAATAGAAGTCCATATTGGCAAGTAATCTTAAAATAACTTTACAATAAATGCATTCAAAGAGTTAAAAAATAAAATACCTAAAAAAAAAAAGCTTAAGAAACAAGAAGATATGAATTAAGGAAAGATGAAAATGAAAAATTACTAAATAGAGAAACAGACATTGTGATAAAAATATTCAATGAGATAAACTCTAAACTCGTTACAGTCAGAGAATGAATTATTTCAGCTTTGTTAGAGGTTTAATTGACAAAATCGTAAGACATTTAAAGTGTACATTGTGATGATTTGATATACACACACATTGTGAAGGGATTACCCTCTCCCAGTTTATCAAGAATTATTGAATTAGAAGATTAATCTAAGGAATTCATGTAGAATATAGCAAATATTTTATTATTTATTTATTTTTAAAAATTGCAGTATAGTTGATTTATGATGCTGTGCCAATCTCTGCTGTAGAGCAAAGTGACTCAGTTATACACAGACAGACATTCTTTTTTTATATTCTTTTCCATTATGGTTTATCACAGGATACTGAATATAGTTCCCTATTATAGCATGTATTTTAAGCTGTATTGTGGCAGTTTAAAATTACAGCCACAGATTCTTTGATACTCCTTCTATTAAGAGATGGGTCTAGCCCCTGCACTCCCCAATCTGGGCAGGTTTGACTAAGTAAGGTGGAAGTGATACTATGTGATTTTTGAGCCTAGATAATAAAAGTCTATGTAGCTTTTGCCTTGTTTTCTGGAATAGTCACTATTGGAGCCCTGAGCTGCCATGGAAGTAGTATGATTACCATGAGGCCGCTACAGTGTGAGGAAACCCAAAGCACATGGAGAAGTCATGTGCAGGTACTCCAGTCTATAGGTCCAGTAGAGTCCTGCCTTTGTCACTGTAGCCTAGACATGTGAATGAAAAAAAAAACAGCCATTCAAGTGACCACCAGCTGTTCAAGTCTTCTCATTTGACACCCTGGACATCATGAAGCAGAGTCAAACTATCCCTGAAGTACCTATCCAAATTCCTATCATACAGAATCTTGGAGATTAATAAAATGGTTATTGTTTCATGCCATTATGTTTTGGAGTGGTTTGTTACATAGCAATACATAGAATACATGAAGGATGCACCTAATTAGTAGTTTTAGGAAGAGAATAAATGGTATGGTGGAAGTCATATTTGGAGAGATGATACTAAGAATTTTCTAAAGTTTTTGAAAGAAAAGCAGTTATTAAGTGCAAAAAAAAATAAAAAAAGAAAAGAAATTCATATCCAGATGCACTGTAGTGAAGATGCCTAACATTGAGAATAAAGAGAAAATTTCAAAAGCCACCAAAGAAAAAACATAGATTACCCACAAAAGAATGATAATTAAGACAACAGAATTCTCATCACCAACAAAGGATACCAGAGGTCAACATGGTAATAATTCCAAAGCACTGAGGGGAAAATAACTGTCAGCATAGATTTCTATACCTGGCTAAGCTATAAATCAAGAATAATGGTGAAATAGAAAACTTTTCTTTCAAAACTGAGTTTACCAACCATAAATTTTTATTGAATGAATTACTAAATGATGTATTGCAGCAAAAAGAAAAGTGAGTTCACAATAAAAATGTGGTATTAAAGAAACAAGTGGTAAACACAAAAATTGATAAATTAGATTGATAAATCTAATTATACATTGATTGTATAGAAACTTTTATGTTATGCTCTAATAAATACGGAACTAAAATTCTAGATAGCAATAACTGCTCAATACATTTGGTAGCTAAAGCACAGCCTTGTTGGGGCAGAAGGATAGTTGTATTTTAAAAACTATAAATTGTTAGGAAATAAATAGTTCAGTATACATTTAAAAATTTAAGAGTAGCTGCTGATGGCATAGGCAAAATATAATCTATAGTTTCCAAATTAGCAGAGGTAAAAGTAAGAGAATTTGAAAAGTTATCAATTCAACAAAAGCAGTTAAGGTAAGCAAATGAATAAAACAAGGAGAAAGCATTGTAAACAGAAAATCAAAAGTAAATGGTAGAGATGGTAGAGGTACTTTTAAACAGATCATACTCATATGAATTGAACTTTCCAGTTAAACAACAGAGACTGTCAGGAATAAAAAAAGAAAACTCAGCTACCTGCTGTTTACAAAAGATGTGCCAATAATAAAATAGCATAGAAAGGTTGAAAATAAAGTAAAAAGTTATAGCAAGCAAATGCTAACCAAAAAAAAGTTATAGTAGAATACGAGTATGAGATAAAATAACTGCTTAAAGCAAGTATTGATAAGGATAAAAAGATATTACATAATGATTAAAATTATATTAAAAATGATAAAAATTTAAAAATCACCAAGAAGTTCTATCCAGCTAACCGTATAACCATGAAATTAAACAAAAAGTAACGAATTATAAGAAAAAAAAAGTAGATCAACAATAATATTGGGAAGTTTTAATATAATTTTATTAGAAACTCACAGATCAATTAAACAAAACTAAGTTGAGAGGTTGGTTAATGTTTTTAGCATTAACTTGCCTTGTGTGTGAATTGTAATTCGCAGCTCATCTTAAATGGTAGCTTTATCTTTCTACCTATTCCACTCCATTTGCTGTTTTAGTGTAGCCTCCATGTAGATCCGGAGACCCCATAGTCCAGAACTAGGTGTCACAGGACTCCTGACCCTCAGGGATATGGGGAAGATAACACATCTGTCCTGTAGGCAGGAAAGCAGACTGGCATAAGTCCTGTGTGCACTGATTTCTATTCTTCCTTCCACCCCCACAGATAGGTAGGGGCTTTTTTTGTTTATTTATTTTGTTTTTTAAACTCTAGGTCAGGGTGGAAATCATTTGGAAGCTTTTCCCAAATCCCAGTTTCACAGTGAGCCTGCCTAATGTGCCACACCCTGTACGGGGTGCTGTTGATCCTCACTGCTCTGAGGAATTCAAACTCCTAGCCAACTTCTACTTGCTTCCAGATCCAGAAGACCATCAGGGTCACAGCTCTAGCTTTACCAACCTAGTGGTGTTGCTTTTTCATTTCTGTTACCTAGAGATGATTATCTTGTGAATGAACCCAGAGACATCTCTTAATAAAAGAATAAAATAAAAAGGTTTTGTGATTGGAGTTCTTGGAGAAGATGTGGAAATTCAAAGCATAGCTCACAATACCATTTTGACTATTTTCCTCTGCCTTTCTGGATGCGAGGAACTCTGTGGTCTTGCTACCTTCTTTGTCTTTACTCAGTAATAGGGATTGAGGTTTCTTCTGTTCTCAAATGCCAGAAACCTATTAAGAATCTCTATAAATCTCCTCAGGCTTCTGGCGAAGGATGGGAGGCAAAGCACAAAGTCCCTTTGTTTCTTTCTCTCCTCTCTGATTTTCTGTGTTAATCAATTTGAGGAACTTTTAATATATTCTGGTGCTGAAAGCCTTACCCTTAAACCATCAGTCTTTGTCCTGAATTCTTCAGACCCTTTGTGACTTTGTAACCCGAAGTTTTAAAATCCTAAAGGGCAAGGGATAAAAGAAAACATTGGGATTGGGGGAGAAACTCCACAATTTACCATCTCATTGTTATTCTACCGGAAAAGAGATTTCCATCTCTGCCATTGTGTCCTGAAAGTCTATCTCTTCCCATTTCCTCAGAAGCCACATTCCTAACTACTCAGCCTCTCTTATCCTTATTCTTCTATCCTGGATCCTTACTGCTGAAGGCTCTCACCTCTTCGTAAGACAAAACCTCTCCTAGCTCTCTCATTTTATAGGCAAGCTTTCTGAAACCACTCAAGCATCTTTAGTTACCATCTACATGCTGATGACACCCAAATTCACAACTCTAGCTCAAATTTCTCTCAAGTTCTCCAGATCCTCAAGATCTCTCAACCCCAGACAACTACAGTTCAGCATGTCCACAACAAAATCATTATCTCCACATCCATTCATCTCTCCAAACTATTTCTTCTCTTATGTTTTTCTATTTTCATCCAGTTTCCCAAGCAGAAACCTGGGAGTCTCCTTGATTTCTTCCTCTCCATCTCTCACAGCCAATAAATGACCAAGTCCTGCCATTATATTTCCATTTATGGCATATTTATAGCCAAGTATTTATTACATACCACTAGAGCGATAGCAGCATAATGAATTAAAGATGAGGTTAAGGTAGTAGAATAAAAAAATTAAAATGTCATTGGATTCAAGGTAAAAGTATTTTTGGTAAAGGAAACATATTAGTATTACCCAATAGAACAGAAAGTTTAAAAGAATAAAAACTTACAATTGTTAGGTTGTTAGATTTAGTTAGAAGGTTCCTAGTGATCTCAAAATCACCTAAGGGGTAAAAGAGGATTTTCTGCAGAGTGTCTAGTAGTTTAACAGCTGTCTGGACTGCACTGCTTTGTAATGATTTGTTTTAAATTGGTGTTTTCACTCTTATCATATGGGTAAGAGGTAAGAGAAGGGTAACACTCGCATGGTACCCAAGGGTCAAATTCTTATGATATATTTTGTTTTGGAGAATATCAGCTTTTAAAATGGCAATACAAAGTTTCTCACGGTCTATATCAGCCTTTTTGAACTGGATCATTAAATGGAATCATCTCGAACTTGCCAGGCAGCAAGAACCAGGGATGTCCTATTCAGTAGATAGAGATTACTGAGTCTGAAAGTATATTTCAGAGGTCGCCAAGTCCCTTTCTTGTTTTTAATTCAGACTGGGGATCTAGTCATTTCTTAGTGTCTCTCATGGAAAGTAGATTCTAATAGATAAGTGTCTAACAACTATTACTACCACCAGGCAGTGTGCTTCTTTGCTCATGCATCTATCTCTTCTTTCTCTTCCTCCAGACTTTATAGTTTTCTTTTTCTCTTTCCCTGCTCTTGCTTTTTCCTCAATTCAGTTTTCCTGCCTCTCTTTTTCTTTCTCACCCATAAATAGGAAAAAAAAAAAAAAAAAGCAAATGTTGAGTTTCCTGACTGGTCACATTCCAGAGAAAGGAGGAAATGCAGGCTGTTATACAACTGGGAGGGGTCAGGTGTGACCTAAAGTTGAGGGACAAGGAGAGAATTATAAAGGTAAGAGAAGGCAAAAAGGTTAAGTAAAGGTTTGATTTTAGACTTTTATTGTGTAAAGTGATTCTTTTGTGAATCCCATCTAGGGCATTTCATACTTCTCAGGCTATGATGGTTCCCAGTAGATCCAAAATTGCCAAAGAAGGTCAGTAATGATGTATTCAAAGATGATCACTCTCATCAGCTTTTGTACAAAAGAATCAGTACCTGACATTGTGTTAGAGTGAGCCATAGGAAATGCCTTAGGAATTGTCTCTAATGAAGTCTTTTTTTTTGCAGTTACCAGTATGTGAAAAGCTATTACATCTATTTTTAATCTTTCTCCTATTCAGTTTCCAATGTTGCTCTCAGGCTTCTGTAACTTGGCAGATAGTTCAGGTATTCTTTAAAAACAATGACAAATAATGAAATTCCCAACAACCACAGCAACCGCCAAAACAGTGAAATCTACTTAGCTTTTTGGTTGGTGGGACATGTTGAAAAATATAAGAAATAAAAGCCACCCACAAATAATTTGCCTCACAAAAACAATTGCTCTTAGTATTATATTGTATTTCTGCCCATTTTCTATGCAATTCTATGTTGGAGTTATACTTTATATATATTGCAGTATATAACTTATATAAGTTATATTAACTTAAATATAACTATGACATAGAGTTACATAGTTTGTATCTTTCAGGCAAATTTTAGTCTAGAATACTTTCAGCTATCGTTTTCCATCACTGTTCTGGCAGTTGAACTATATATATTTCTTTTGCTGCTGGGAAATAGAATTTGAAAAAGTTAACTCTGCAAAATCTCATTCTAAAGGACTTTGCAGTTGACCAGGACACTTAAGTGGATTATCCGATTGCATGTCTTCACTTGATCTCCAGGTGGAATGGTTCCAAAGACCTCTAACAGCTTTATCACTCTATAGTATAACTGCCCCTTAATTCTCCTCTAAGCTTTAAACCCTGAGAGTAAGACTGTATTGTTCACCATTTGCACCCCAGTGACTAGCATGTGACCCAATACATAGAAAATTCGCAATATATTCTTGATGATTGAGTGAATGAAAAAGTGAGTAAATAAATACTAAAATTCTAGAAGATCCATAACTCATCAAGCTTTCTCTTTAGTATCAGGATACAACCAGATTAAGGTTCCCAGAAGTAAAGGATTGGTTTAGATTTAGATTTGTCTTGAAAGAGCAGAGAAAGATAGGAATTGATCATCACTTGAACATTCCTTATAGACCCTAAACTCTTTACCTAAAATTCCTATTGTGCTTTAATGCTACAATTTAGCTGTCCCACAAATACTTACAGAAAAGTAATTTTCAACTTTGCTTTCTACAAACTAATTACCTTCTGTAACATCCAGGCCACTGCCACCTACATTTTGGAAGTGTTGGCATCCCAATAGTTGGCATGCCTTATAGGTTTACCACAGGGCCATTATTAAAGAACTAAAACCATGCACATCCTCTTGGTCAAAGGATTGGATCACCTTGGGGACCATAAAGGAAAGCTTGCAGACAGTGGTTGAGAGAGCAAGACAATGAGAGAGAGTAAGCCAGAGAGCCTGCCAGAAATGGCAGTTTGAAAGAGGGCAGGGAAAGCATAAGCAGGTGGTTTCACTCCTCATGAGCCTCCTTATCTTCTTCGGTTTTGACAGATCTTGGATCTCATCTCATCCAAGTATAAAACTCCTAGTGAACTGAGACATTCTCTGTAAGTAGATGAAAGCTGTTTTCCCTCTTGGCAGTTTATACTTGATCACATGATACAACTAGCCATACAGTTTTAAGGCAGCATGCTGTGTACCTCTCTCTCTCCAAATGCAATTTTACAACATTCTGTGTTTTATAAAAAAAAAAAACAAGTTTAATCTACATTAATTAGAGTGTGAAGTTGAGTGTGTGAAGCTCTAATTTATCTTACATGCATAACAAGAGCAGCACCACCTGTTGACTGCCTACTAAGTGCCTGGCACAGCCTAGGTATGTTATACACATTTTCTAATTGAACTTGGAGAACATGCCTGCCTCCAGAAATATAACTTAAATATCTCATTTACTTTGAAATTGCAAATGGCCCTTTCTTTAAGAAACTTACATTAAATTTATTTAGCCCTATCTCATTACAGGAGAAAAAACTAACAATAATAAGGCCAGAATTTATAAACACTTTTCTGGTGAGAAACACAAAGATCACTGAGCTTTCCATTCTACACTCTAATCCAATTTTCTTTCTGAATTTTTAAATCTAATTTTTCTATCCTATTTTCCAGCCTAGCTGATAATCTGTCTTCTCTCTTGCCATCTTCCTCAGCAGTGTTTTTTCCTTTGCCATATAATAAGAGAGTTAACTGCTTCCCCTATTCCCCAATTAGAAAACATAAAAGGTTAAATAAAAGTGACTTGGACACTGAAGACTTTTTTCCTACATTGAAGTATGAGACTTTGTGGTGAGATAATTGGTGAGTTACCCATAATCTTATGTGTGCTCTTTACTCATTGCCTAAGTAAATTTCATCTAATTAAAACTTTCATCATGATAAATATAATAGATTCCTCAGATGGGTTGAAGGCCCAGAGTTCTTTTCTTATTGCTTAGTAATGACTTCTATATTCCATAGGAAGGTCATCAGAAATTTTAAGCATTTATATGAAAGTCGTGGTCCAAATTTCTACTTTTTTCCCCAAGATTAATTGATTCAACAAACATTTATTGAGCACCCTTGTATCAGCCACCCTGCTAGCGGAGTGATAATACAGTAGTGAGCAAAACAGGTACAGTGTTTGCACTACAGAGCTTACAGCCAACTGGAGGCAACAGACACTGAACAAAGAATTACAAACATGACAAATGCCATGAAGAAGATGGGCAGGGTGCTATGGGAATATGTAATAGGTGTAGCTAACCTAGCTTGATGGGAGGTGGGGCAGAGAAGATTTTTCCAGAGAAGTTCAAGTTTAGGCTTGAAGCACAAGAAGGAAGAAGAGTTATCTAGATAAGGGAACAGCTTGTGTAAAGGCTCTGAGTAGAAAAGAACACAACCCATTCAAGGACCTGAGAGAAGGTCACTGTGGCTAGAGTGCTGACTTCAGGAAATGTTAGAGAAGAGGCAGGCAAGGACCAGATCACATAGGTCACCCTAAGGATTGGGGACTTTATTCTGAGGGCAATGGAAAGCCAATGGAAAATTCAAGCCAGGAATTTAAAAAAATTTTAAGCTTAAAATAGCTAAAATGTAGACTATAAGAATATATTAATTCACTAATTTGTTCTGGAATATGCTCTCATATCTAGTAGTCCAATGATACTAAGAATTTTTATAAATGCAGGACAAGCTATCTAGGTTTATAATATGTAGAATTTTTCTGTGAATAGAAAAGACCTTAGGATAGTTAAGCAAAGCAGAACAGTACTTGGGTACCTATAAGTACCCAAGTAAGCCTTGAAATGTATGTCCTGAGTTTCTTTGCTTTTCATCTATATCACATTTTAACTTGAATTGAAAATAGAAGTGGTAAAATAATAAAGGTAGGGAAAGGAGGAAGGCATGCATGTGTGTATGAGCGTGTGTGCCCACATGTGGTTTCCTATGGTTTTGAAGAAGAGCAGATTTATGACAATATCAGTATCACATTCTCTGTGCTCAAAAATAATTGTCTACCCTCCAGAAATTAGGAAAGTAGAGACTATATAATAGGGAAAGATTTTTTTTTTCTTTTAGTGGTGTGTTTTAAGAAAAAAAATGGCAGCTTCTGGGTAATACAACAGATTTTGACATGAAATATATTGATTTTAGACTATGGACCCCAAGGTGGTTTCAGTAGTACTGTGCTTGGAGTAGTAAAGAGATCCATGAACACCAAGGCCTTTGGACAATATAGAGTGTAAGAGGCTAAGGTTTTAATTTTCTTTTTTAATACTCTTCGGTCTTCCCTATGGGCATTTCTTCTTGTCTTCTCCAGATGGCCAACATCCATTAAATTAGTAGATAGGATTTTAAGGTGTGGTTCTTTCCCAGAGGTATTTTCTTACTGGGAGTTGAGAGAAATTCTTGAAGATTAATAAGATTTCCATTAGTAAATATTAGGAGAGTGGAGAAGGAAAGCTAGCCAGCTCTGACTACCACTCTCTGTCACCTCACTGCCTCCCAAACCAGAAGTTTCTTCTCTTAAATCTTGGACTGCAATGCTTCCTGACTGTTCTGGAGGAGGCTCAGTGACTCCTTCTTAGAAACCAATGAATAAATTCACACTTGGTGAACTGTTTGAGAAAGGCTGCTGACCCTTAGTCTGAGAAATCTTGAGCAACAGGAGACCTGAGTTTAATGTCAATTTGTATCTGTCTCACTATTTGAAGAGAATGAATTACTTACTTGATTCAATCACTTAGCTCCACACCTGAGGTGTAGTAATGACGAGAACATGGGCCAGCTTCATATACATTGTGTCCTTCAGTACTGCAATTGACAAAGCATTCTCATCAAAATAGAAGCACATTAAGTACCTATTGCACACATGATTGGGAAACAATCAGAATATGTAGGTTAACTATTAAAATAAATTAGTGCTTGTTAAGGTTTCATGGAACAGGTGAGATGTGTATTATTATAAAAAGGGAGCAGGTTTACTATGTATTAATTATTAGGCTACCAAAGCTCTGGGTAAATTTGATAGCAATGTTACGAGTAGCTTCTCGGCAAGTACTTGGTGCCAGGTTGAAAACTGGCCACTCTGTTTTCTTGGGCAGAAATGTGGTTATATTAGGCTGCTTTTAGTGATAAAAGGTTTTTAAAAAGTTTCAACCTTCTGGAATCTGACTCACAATGTCCTGATATTGTGTTCTTTTCTGTATTCAGTGTCATGGATAAAGAAATCTATCTTTTAGCACTGAATAAGAATAAATTTGGGTGTGTGGTCAGATTTATGAGTATTACAGACAAAGACTAGATAAACTATTATTTAAAAAAATAATTTTATGCTGCAGTAGTTCTAAATTATTAGTTTTAGCTTGATATAAGAGCAAGAGGGCAAAAAATAAATTGACATTCATCAACTACCAGTGTTGTATGTCAGGCACTCATATCGTCAGTCACCTATATTATCATTAAAGTTCACAGGAAGCCTGTAATAGGTAATGTTTCCATTTTGGTCAAGGAAGAAACTGAACTTCAGAGACTGAGATGGCAGAGTTGGGATGCACACTCAGGTCTCCTAGCTTATGGTCTTTCAATAAAATAACTTAGGCATAAACTGAAAAACTTAAGATTGTGTAGGATTAAACAAAATGAAACAGGTTCTCATCTATAATTTCTTTTGGTTTAGATGTAATCTTTATCTGCAGGGGAGAAAACGTGAATAATATTGCAGAAAAACGCTTGTATTCTACAAATCTGTTGATGGGTACTAGTAGAAAGAGATGAGATTAGAAAATGTACATTAAGCAATATGTAAATTTGGGTCATAATTTTTCTGAATCCTATTGATTTTTAAAAGTTATTTTCAAGATGGGCATCAAAGTTTTACAGTCTGTAAAATTAAATGTTACTATTCTATCTAGTTTGTAGGGACACTAAAGCTATTGAAGAATCTTGAACCATTATTAGGAAAGCTGCTTTAAAATATAAAGATTGCTTATATGTCTGACCTTCATCTGTGCACTTTGTTCTTACCTTAATTTTTGCACCCATAATATTGCATCCAAATCATGTCTCTATTCTCTGGTATCTCTACCAGAAGGTGGGTTCCTCCAAGACAGGGACCATGTCTCTTCCATGGTAGTATCCACAGTAACCTGGACAGTGTCTGAAATATAATAAATGCTCAGTAATGTTTATCAAACAAACAACACAACAAAAGGATTCATTTTTTCCAACCCCAGTTTCCTTATTTCCAAAACGAGAAGATACTAATATTTTTCTAGGCCGTCAGGCGGGTCATGATATATGCTCATATACTGTTGACTGGAGATATGAGGCACAGACATAAAAAGTGTTATTAGGATGATTACTAAGGGGGTGGTTATTTTACACAACATAAACTTTTATTCTGTTTAAGATCTTTTAAAAAAATCTAACCAATAAATTTCAGGAAGAAAATCTAAGGTATTTTAGGTAATATGTAGTAGTAATCTCCATCCTTGGGCTCTCAGGGTTGAAGAAAAGCCGGATCCTAAACCAGAGATGAGAACAATCTTTCACTAGGTGGCTCTCTTTCCCATGAGTGGGCGGCCCCTCGGTGGGTGGAGGGACGACACGGGGCAATGTACAGCTGCAATCACCGCGTGTCACACTGCATCACAGAAGGCGCATGCAGCATGAGGGGCATAGTTCAGTTTCTATGTCGTTAATGATAATCTGTCCTTGGGATTTATTTCAAAGTAGCTTGTACTTTCATTTCCTCCCAACCTACACACAGACATTGGCCCAGTCTTTTAATAGGTGCGGTCTCAGAGAAGGATTTTGATAGCGCCTTTTCACCTAGCATGAAAGACAAAAGGAATCAGGTACCCCGACCGAGCCGAACCAAAATAGCCCATTAAAATTATGATTTTAACTGTCCAGTGAGGGCTGCATTCCTGGAGGGGTTTATACCGTTATACATCCTAAAGTACGTTGGGACAGCTGTTTAAGCGCCTCCACAATACGAATGGAAAATATAATTTGTAAAATGTCAAATAATTCTTTCAAACCACTAACACGACGACTTCTCCAGCTACTTCTCACACACTCATTATTATTGAGCCCATTTACGTTATTCTGCTTTTTTAGCCTCAAACATGAGACAAAATACACATAATAAACATTCAAAAAGAATGAAAATCCTTTTCCTAGAAGCCTTTCATAGGAACTTCGCTCAAGTATCTAGGTTTTTCTTGATACTATTTTACCCAATGTTTTCCTCTCCAACCCAAAAGATACATAGTGACAAGTTCTAAAATACTACAAACGCCTGAGAGAAGGAGGAAGTTTGCAAAGGAGAAAGGAACTCGGAGGTCTGTTTTTGATAAGAAAGGGGGACTCCTACTGGGGGGTGCCTCTCAGAGGGATGGCGGTCGTGAGCATCTCGCCACGTCCCCTAAGTGCTGAAAAATCACCTGTTAGCCTTCCAAGATGAGTTCCCACTCTCACTCTGGCCTCCTCGCGGCAGCAGGTGGCTCGTGAAGGCCGCGTGGGGGGCTCGCAGGAGGCTAGGTCGCCGAGAGTATGTGTGGGGTGTAGTTTGGGGGATTTCAGTAAGGGGTCGACCCGCCGGGGAAAGTCGTATGTCCCCGTCGGCAGAAAAGGGATCTCGGCAGTCGTGTGCCGTTCTCCTCCCTCAGGGACCCCGTCCTGGCGGGACCCCGCCTCCCAGAGCCGGGGGCAGTGGTGGGGAAACCCCTCGCCCGCCTCGCAGCCTAGCGCCGCCGCCTCGCCTCGCCTGCTCCAGCCCGCCGCCCACGAGCCTTCAGGCCCAGCATCTTCTGCGTAGGCCCAGCCCTCCCCAAGCTCGGCACGGAGAGGAAAACTATGGAGGTGGTTCCCGCCCGCAGGCGGGTGGAAAAGCCCATGGTGAATGCCTCGGGGTCTTCCCCATTGCTGCGGGAAAGGGAAAGGGAGGAGAAAATGAACTTCTCCGCCCAGGAGAACTACCCGGATTTCCAACCTTGGGGAGGCCTTTAGATGGAAGGGAAGCCAAGGGGAACCCTGGGCACTTTCCGGGGAATCCACTCGCCAAGGGAGGGTCATTCTGTCTGCATACATTGGTTACTATGACAATACAACTACAGCCTCCAGTTGCCTTGGCAGCTGCTTATCCAATCCGATTCGTTTCTTTTCTCTTCATCCCTGGGCTCCACCCTATCCCCCTCCAACAGCCTCCCTGCGTGTAGGGGGTGGGGCCACAGAAAAGAGGAGGGGGTCCTTAGCTTCACTCTAGGGCGCGAGGGCAGGCCAGAGACGAGGGACGGGCGGCCGGAACTGCAGGAGGAAGGGGCGTCGTTTCCGGTAGGGAAGAGTGGAGGAGTGGAAAAAGGAAGAGAGAAATCGGGTGGAGTGCAAAGACAGGGGAAGACTTTGAGTGTAACTCCCGGTTGATTTGAGCTCGATGTTCCCGGTGAGGCTGGGGTTGCCCCCTTGCGCGGGAGAAGCTGGGTGGATTGGCCGGAAGCCGCCAATCGCCTCCAGTGGGCCGCTCAGCAGCCGCACAGGCGCCCCACCGCTAACTGATCCCAAGAGGGAGCGCTACAGAGAGGCGGAAATCACCCGGAGGGACCGGCGCCGCTGAAATCTCGCGAGAGAGACCCCACTTCCTTCCTCTGCTTCTCCCTCCTCTTTCCCCCGCCCCTATCCCTTCTCCCTCCCCCTCCCCCCTCCCGGGTCGGAGTGTCCCTGAGTCCCACGGGCCGGAGAAGCAGCGAGAGCAGCTATCCCCGCTCCCTCCCCTCGCCTCACTCACCCCCAACCCCCGCCGAGCGAGGAGGAGCCGGAGGAGAGGAAGATGGCGGCGGCCGCCAGCACCCGCGGTGCCGTGGGGCCGCTCCGAGGAGCCTGAGAGACCCACAGAGGCTTCGCGGAAAGACGCGGCGGCGGAGGATGAGCCTGCAGAGCGCGCAGTATCTCCGGTGAGTGCCGAGGCCGACCCGGTACGTAGCGGGGAGCGGGCCGAAGATTGGGGCATGGAGCAACAGACACAGAGGTGGTATATCCGGGGTGGCGGGGGAGTTGCTGTGTCCTCTCCTTCCCCGGCAGGGAGGCGGGGGCTGCGAGGATCAGCGGGAGGGGGCGGAGCAGGCACACACTTGGGTGCCTAGCCCCCGCGAGCAGGACTGAGTTCCAGCGGAGCCGGCTAGTCTCGGTGCGGAGAAGGAGGTTAGGGAAGCGTGAGAATGTGTGTGCGCGCGCGCCCCGGGTCGCGGGCTCTCTAGTGAGGGTTGGGGGGAGGCGGCGGCGACCCGGAGTGGAGGTGGGTGTGGAGGTGTCTGATCCCGGTGGCGGGGAAACGTGGTGTGTGGGATTGACTGGAGCGATGAATGGGGAGAAGACAAGGTGGAAGTCTGCACACCTGGGGTGTGTGTGGGGCCGGGGAGGGAGGACTAGAGGAGGGGGAGACCGCAGGAAGCTGGAGTTTGTTCTTCATTCTGGGGTTGGAAGTACTGAGGAATAATGTCATCTGTAGTTAGTTGGCGGAGTGCGGGTGGAGGGCATAAAGAAGGGAATGGGTGAGGAAGTGAGGAAAGAAGGAGGCACTACGGATGCGGTTGGGTTCCCCCGAAGAAACTGGGTTAGAATCAGTGCAGTCGGAAGATTCCATTCTAAGAGTCGTGTGGATTCATTAAGAGTGGTGTAAGGAACTTGTATGTTGAGGTAGAGTGACGTATGGGTGCATAGTGAGAGAGTATGTGATGTGTATCTGGGGAGGGTTAAGGGGGCGATTGACACACATTGTAGGAGGAAGAAGATGCAGACACATTGGAACCAAGTACATGGTGGCGAGAGCATATTGCACCAGCTATTGTGCAGCTAGGAAGGTTCCATGGATGCAGAATAAGAGCTTGGAGGTAGAGATAAACGAGGGTCAAAATCTTGATGACAGAGAAAAATAAGATTGTCAGAGCCTGGGATTAATTGGGGAGTTGCCACTGCTTAGAAAAGGGGAAGGAAGATCCAGAAACGGGTCCTTTTTGTCTTTTAGTTGCAGAACTAAGAAGGGCAGGCTTATGGGAAAATGATTTTAAAAGTGGTTTCATACCTTGTGGAGGAGGGAATTGGATGGGTTAGAAGTCTGAAATGAGCAGAAAAGTCACTTTAGCTGTTTAGTGAAGTGAAAGTATTGATGTGTGAGTGGATCCCTGCATGTATGTTTCAAGAGAAGGTTTGTAGTTGGGTGATACATGAGGGTAGCTATTCTGCTTTTGAAAGTAGTAATCGTTTTATTAAGCAGTGTGTGTAGAGGAGGGAATGATGAGATCTTTCAAGTATGGTGGCATGCCTGAGTTTAATAACACACATCATGTATGCTCAATAACTATACGGTGGGTAGTTGGAAAGATACCTGTATATCGAAGTCCTTTTTCTCCTTTATTATCCCTTTGTTGTTTAACATATCAGATAAGCTTAATAAATACAACTGTGGCAAAGACGTATGATAGATGCTGTAGAGGGGAGATATGGAAACTATCAGGACAGTCCTTAATTTTAAGGAATTTGTAGATTAGTATGTATTAGGAAAGTAAAATATGGTAAGGATCGTGAAAGATGCCAGTTTTATAAGAGTCCAAAGGCAGGAGATTACCTGAGCAATTGAGGTGAATCAGGAAAAGTTTCCTTTGTTTATTTTCTCATTCATACACATGATTCATCAGTCATTTTGTTGATCACCTATATGGGAGGCATTATAATAACTTCTGAGAGTAGAAAAGTGAGAACTCCACCCTCCTCTTGCAGAGTTTACAGTTTGTTAGGCTTCAAGGAGAAAATGGCACTTAAAATGGACCTTAAAGATAAACAGTATTCTGAGAAGTGTGGATTGAGAAGGAGGAATCCAAATGTAAGGAAACTGAGCAGAGATATATGGAAAGGAGGGTTGGGTGCTGGGCGAGGTATTCAGTCCAGTTAAACAAGAATGTAAGGTGATGCAGCTGGAAAAACTTAAGAGTTTCATAGCTTATTAAGTTTGACCCCTTCTTTTTACAGATGAAGAAAGTATAGCCCAAAGAAGTTAAAATTGTTGAGGATCATATAGTTGGTATGTGGAAGCTCTAACTCAAATGTAGGTCTTCTAACTCCAGATCAGCTATACTGTGTGACATCCATTCTTTCCACAGGTATGGCTTGAGAGCTTACTGTATTCTAGGCACTGAGGATTCAGTGGTGAACCAAAGAGTGAACGTGGGAAAGTATTTCCTAATAGAAGGATGCAACAAATGAACATATGAACAGATAAATATGTTTACCAGGTGGTGACAAAGTACTAGGAAGAAAAATAAAGCAAGACAGGGATGTGCTGTTTTTTTATAAACAAGGGTGGTCAGGGAAAGCCTGTTTGATTAGGTGCCCATATTTGAGAGTATCTTGAATATTATGGTCTGTAGTTTATGGTTAAAATGGGTGGACAGTGGAGAATCTGAGATGATTTGTTTAGAAGGGAAATCACATGTTCATGGCTATGTATTAGGAAGATGAATCTGTGTAGTAGGCAGTTAAGGGTTAGAAATAAGGTGGTGGCAGTGGGACTGGAAAGGTATGATGAAAAGCAGATTGGGAGAGTGGTGGTATTTTTAATGGGAAGATCAGTTGGCTTTGAGAGGCTTCTGTGTTAATGTATCTTACGTTTTTAAAGTTAGCATGGTAAGGAAGACTTATCCTTAGGTTGTGGGAATCTGTAGTAGACACCTTGAGATGAATTTAGTTCATTGAAGGAGGGAGAAAAGAATAAGAATGAACACAATGTTTAGCCTAAATTTTCCAGCTAAAGTTGAATAGGCAAAACTGAACAGGCATAGGACCTGGAATCACTTAAAAATTCCTGAGAGCCAGTCTTTTCTCAATCTTGTTCATCTATCCTAAGTAAATAAAGCAAGTCTTAGGGCTAATAGTAGTCTGGGGCAGAGATGGGAAGAGGTAATAAAGTAAGGCTTGCACCAGCCAGAATTTCCCTCTTTCTCTTCTTTAGATAATCATTCCATTTAAAGTAAAGTGCTGTGAGTAACTAGTGGTTACCAGTGGGGATGGAGTGGGGTGCAGTATAGGGGTGGAAGAGTGGGAGGTACAAACCATTGGGTGTAAGACAGGCTCAAGGATGTATTGTACAACATGGGGAATATAGCCAATATTTTGTAATTACTGTAAATGGAAAGTAACCTTTAAAATTGTATTAAAAATTAAAAAATAAAGTCTGCTGTGAGAGACTAGAGACTATGTTCAGGGAAGCATCATGTTCACTTTCGTTTCTTTGATGCGTATGGAACCATTGGTTTTTATAGACAACCCAGGGAGAATGCTGGGTATTGCTGAGTGAGCGTGGTTGGGCGTATAGCAGTTATTCTTTGTGACTTTCACTTTAGGAAGAGTGTTGTTGTCTACCTTTGTCAGTGGTGTACGACCATGACTGGGCAATTTTTAGACTGCACAGCTACAGATCTTCCCTCATGTAGATGAAAATTAGTTTTGTCTCAGCTGAATTCATTTCTTACAGTAAATGAGCCAGGGTGTCTGGTGTTGAAATGGTGGGGTGGTAAGATGGCAGTTTCAAAAGAGTGAGAAATGAGGATGTGCAGTAAGAAGCATCAGTAAGACAAAGAAAGAGGGAATTCAACAGCAAGGGGACTGAATTCGTCTTGAGTTGTAGAAGTAGAGCATAGATGAAAGGAGAGGAAGCCTATCCTCTGGATGGGTGATGTTCTGGGCAAGAAAGGATGATGAAATTTTTTTGGTTAGAAGGGGAGTGTCATTTTTTGAAATAGGAGACGTAGTAAGATTCCTATCCAAATGATTAAGTTGAGAATACTTTCTTACATTTTATAAAAATAAGAAATGGTCTTAAATATGGGGCTTCTAGACTGAATAACATTGGAAATTTAATACTCGGATTGAAGAAAATTTCAGTGTTTTCTCTTTTGATTTATGACAAAATGCAAAGATTCGTAAAGACTTTGACATCTTTGTTGAGTAAAAGAATAGGGTGTATTGAATATAGTTCATTTGAGAAGGGTGGAAGAAGGATGAGAATAAGCCATAGAGAAGATAGTAGGTGAGGTATAATTTCATGCTTTAAGAGAATAGCATTTGAAAGAATAGAAATATGGAAATGAACATGTCAAAGTTGGAAAAATGGGTGGGGGAAGTATTGAAGTACCATACAGGAAAGGTATCATTGAAGTTGTTTTGGAAGATGAGATAGTGGAATAATCATAGCCATAGGGAATACCAAACAGGTCAAATCTGATGGTACAAGGTGGCACTGGTGCCACTGAATGACATCTGCTGTGACTGTGGGAGGCAACTGTTCATACTCCCCTCCCTCTTTCCTCCACTGTTCTCCTCTTTTTATCTTTAATTTCTTTTTATGCTGAAGGTTTTTATGTGGGATCCACTTGAAGTTGATCCCTGGCGTTAGACCACTGACAGGAAAGGCCTACAAATTGTCTGTTTCGTTAGAAATTTTTTGTATGATACCTCTGTGGGTGGAGAGGTGCATTCCAGTTGCACATTTCTTTGTCAGAAACTTTGTTACCAGAAGTAGAAGTAATATAACATCCACAAGGTGGTTTTCCTGAGACAGCAGGAAAATGGCTGTCATTTACATACTAATTAAAATAACCAGTATATTGTAAGCGAAAATCTGTCACTGTAAATCTTGAGACAGAGGGAGGTAAAGGGAGGGGATGAGACTGGATAAAGTAACAAGCAGAGTCCTATTCTAGCCTGGGGAGGTGAACAAGGTCATGGGATCATTTGGGAGAAATAAATATACTAAATAAGGTGGGCTCCAGGTTCTGGAAGAATCTGGTAATGCTGGACTGGATATTCACTGTTGCTAGAAGCTTCAAGAAGTCCTACAGCACACACTGATTTAATTCACATGGTTGAGAAGTCTCCCCCTGACCCATCCAGCCCCCTCCCACTCCCATGCCCAGGATTTAAAATAGCTTTGGTCCCAGAAAATCAGCCAAACATGGCCGATTTACCAAACATGGGAAAATTGTTTGAAAAAAAAAATGACCCTCTCTTGAGGCTTTATAAGTCTATTTTTTGTTATACTAATGTTAATAGCATTTTACCTGCTTGGATATTAACAGGCTAAATTATTTTAGCAGTTAATTTCTGCCTCCCTTGTGGTTTCGGTTGGATTCAAAATGTATACTTCCTGTCCTAGCCTTTCTTTCGTTGCTTTCTAACAGCTGCTATGTTTTACCTTCATGGTAGATGAAGCATTTGCTGAGTTTTTGTTTTGTTTTGTAAGATATGTTATAATAAGATATGGACTCACTAGTGTAGCAGGTTTGTCATGAGGCAATTTTGGGGTGGAGGGGAGTTCAGACTTGAAAAGGGATAGTTTTTTTTATGGTGGAGAAATACCATTTGCAGCCTCCAACTACATCTCTAAACGTGGCTAGCCTTTCAGGTTTTTGTTATTGGTGGCATGCATGAGTACCTGAAAGTTTAGGTGGGTTTGTTTATCTGATTGATCTTTTTCAGAGAATAGACTATTAAGCAGATGTCTTTTGGATAGTCGATTGTTCATCTGTAGGTGGGTATTTTGGCAGATGGTCATCACATATTGCCATTTAAGTTTTGTAATCAAGCTATATTTTAATTTAGTTGCTGAATTGTTGTGGATAGACTTAACAGTGATCTAGGAGGTTACATATAACTAAGAAGGGCTAATCAACAGTTACAGAAAAATACAGGGATGGCATTTTGGCAAACATGTCACATGGTAAGTGAGAACCTGTAACCAACTCCTTTCCTGTTAACATGTAAGTGGAGCTGCTTAGGCAGGTTGTTTTCACCTTCCCTGAGACCCAGTTTTTAAGTCAGTGGAAAGAGTAGGTGACTACGTTAAGAAAACTTTAGGAATCTCAGGTAGAGTAGGTAACAGTGTTGTTCAGGGTTTGTGCTAGATGATTCCTTGTTGCAGGGTGCAATCCTGTGCACCGCAGGATGTTTAACAGCATCCCTGGCCTCTACCCACTAGATGCCAGTGTCATTCTCCCCAACTTGTGACAACCAAAAATGTTTCCACACATTGCCAGAAGTTCCCTGTGGGTGCAGATTCACTTAGATTCATGTTTTTTTTTCTTCTCCTTAAAGACACAGATTATTTCTAAGGCTTCTCTTAGCAGTTTTCTCTTAGGTAGTAATAGGCTAGTTACTATGTTTAGACTTCACTCATAGAAACTTGTACAAGTTTTAAATATATTTTTTAAAAAGTTGTGTTTTATTTTACTAGCGGTTATTGAACACTTACTATGTGCAGAGCACAATTATAGGGGCTTTGCCTATGGGAAACTCAAAGATACTAGAGAAAGACATTTAAGTAACTGTAATAGTGGATGAACTGGTAAGTGCTATGATAGAGAAACAGGTACTGTGTAAGTTTAGGGAAAAAGAACTTTATTCCAATGGAGTTGGGGTGAGGAAGGTATCTTGGAGGAGGTGAGATTTTATCTGGGTTTTGAAATATGGATGGGACTTTAAAAAAGTGGATTATTGGGTAAATTGACATTTCAGGCATCTCATGGCTCCTTTATTCCAAATACATTTTAAAAAATTTTATTCACTCCCATTTAATATATGACATTAGAATTCTGGCCAGGCCTTTCTAAGTTTTTCTTACATAAGATTGGTTATGGACAGAGAACTAGGGATATGTGAAGTGGTAGTTCCTGAAGACTTGATGGCTGGTATAGGTCTTGAAAAGGGAAAAGCAGTTTAGCTAGTAGAGTCCTGCAGAATGCCTTTCTTTACCTCTGCTCTTGCTTATATATTACTCCTCCAGAACCTTATTTCAGATGTGCTGTCTCTCTTTTAGTCTTTTTAATTATTCCCTTTACTAGTCTTCCCTTTTGTGGACCAATATCAGCCTTCTGTTAAAAATTCTTTCCTGTTCCCGTTTTCCTTTTAAGCTCTGTCCTTCCTTACCTTGCTTTTATGGCTAACAATTTCAAGTTTGCCCTGTACTGTGTTTTTCCTTTTACTTACCATCTTCTTTTCCTTAGTCCCTTGTAATCCAGCTATTTTTCCTTAGCACTTTATTGGAATTAACCTTTCCAAAGATGCCAAAGACCTAATGGCCAAATTCATCCATTGATTGTTTTCCTGTCTCACACACAGACTTTTGCTCTCCTTTCTCTCAGTCTTTCTGTGTCCCTCTCATATCCATCCATCCATCCCATCAGTAAACATTCAGTTTGCACCAAGATATATCCCAGGTCCCTGGAGATGAAATGAGAATATACTCTCAAGTAGTTTTACCAGGCCTATAAGTAAGTACATAATTACCACATAGTTCATAGCTGCTATGATGTACGCACAGCGGCCATACAGGAACTTCATGAGCTCTGTTGTTTTTAGCACTGAGATTCTGATTCTTATTTTATCTTACTTTCCTGGTCCACCTCACCCCACTTATGGCAAAAAGAAAAGCATGGCCATATTCCTCTATTTTCTTTTAACATTTTTTTCCCTCAGAAATCACGGTACTTTGCTGTCACCCCATCATCATTGTTTAAAATCTATCAGGCACGTACTTAGTATAAATCATTGTGCTAAGTCCTGCAGAGACAAATTGGTGAAAGATATCATGCCTACCATTCAGAGAGTTTATAAACTATTTAGTGAAATAGGCATAAGCATAAGATCATACATAACAAAGTGTAATTGAGTACAGTGAGTATAGTGGTTTAGAGCAGAGGTCCCCAACCCCCGGACCGCCATCCAGCCCCGTTAGTAACCGGGCTGCACATCAGGAGATGAGCAGCTGGCGAGCGAGCTAGCAAAGCTTCACCTGCATTTACAGCCACTCCTCATCACTTGCATTACCACCTGAGCTCTGCCTCCTGTCAGCATTATGGTGAGTTGTGTAATTATTTCATTATATATTACAATGTAATAATAATAGAAATAAAGTGCAAATAAATGTAATGCACTTGAATCATCCTGAAACCATCCTCCCCCCCAATCTGTGGAAAAGTTGTCTTCCATAAAACCGGTCCCTGGTGCTAAAAAGGTTGGGGACCAGTGGTTTAGAGCATGGTCTCTGGGGCAGAACTGCCTGGATCCAAAGCACAGCTCTAACACTTACTAGCTGTATTTCCTTGAGCAAGCTGCTTAAGTTTTCTGTACCTCAGTTTCCACATCTGAAAAGTGAGGGTAGTAGTAGCATCTATCCCTTAGAGTTATAAAGGTCAAGTGAGTTAACATGTAAAGTGCTTGGGATAGTTCTGGCATATAGTAAGCATGTAAGTTTTAGCTATGTGTCAATATAATGCCTGAAATTTAGCCACTGGTACTGACTGATTGATAATTTTGCACCTCTGCCTTCTGGACATTCCTACTTTTAGAATTCTTTCTGTCACAGCAAAGTCAGCACTCTTAAAGGTAAACTCTTAATTAATCCTTACCCTTCTCTTCTCCCCTGTCCCTCATGTTTTCTCATTTTCCTCATTGGTGCTGCCACTCCCCATCCTCCCATTCAGGTTTAAAACCTTGCAGTCATCTTTGAATTGTCCCAGTTTTTTCTTCACCCTCTTCCACACATACATCACTTCGGAAATGCTGCCCTCCTGGTGTCTGTTCTTTTTCATTTCCAGCAGTGTCAATTTATATACATAACTGTTGAAATAGTTATTCACCTTGTACCTTGCCTGCAGTTCTTGCAAGTAGCAAGAAGAAAGCATTGACTTTGGGTTTTTAAACACTACCCACTACTTTCTCTGTTTTTGAACTAACAACATCGCTGGGTCTTGATTTCTTTATCTTTTTTTTTTTTTTTTTTTTTGCGGTATGCGGGCCTCTCACTGCTGTGGCCTCTCCCGTTGCGGAGCACAGGCTCCAGACGCGCAGGCTCAGTGGCCATGGCTCACAGGCCCAGCCGTTCCACGGCATATGGGATCTTCCCGGACTGGGGCATGAACCTGCGTCCCCTGCATCGGCAGGTGGATTCTTAACCACTGCGCCACCAGGGAAGCCCATGATTTCTTTATCTTTAAATTGAACATTGATCTCATAAAACTGTGGTTAGCCTTTAAAAAAAAAAAAAAAGTTCACATATGTTTACTAAATTCCGGTTCTCCTTCACACTCCACCACCTGTCCCCCCCGACCCTGGCCAATTAATTTTACATTGCTTCTATGTACATTATTATTCCTGAAAAGCATTTGTATGTGGCTTTCCCTCACTTCAACTCCTTAGTTTGGCATTCTTGGCCTTCCATAAAATGACCCTCATCTATCTCTGTCACATGATATCTCCTTACCTTTTGAAAAGAGTCAACTGCCCTAGCTAGAGTAATCTACTCATTGTCTTCTAAACATGGTTTATCCACTCTTGCTTTAATCTCTCTTCCAAGGCCATTTCCCCTGCAGGAGGTACTATCCTCCACTCTCTTAAGTTTCACATTCTGTGTGAAAATTTCATGTCCACCCGGGTGATTTCTGCAGTCATTGACTTTCTGTAGCATTTCCTTTCTCTCAGTCATTTGGTACTTATAATTTCTCAAATTTGTAGTGACCTCTTTTTTATATATAAGTGAATTATCTCTGCAGCTAGACTGAGTATGATAGAGATCATGTCTCAGCAATTTTTAAATGCATAATGTACATAATGGGTGTTGAATAGAGTTTTCATGCTTTTGTTTCATTTTTGCAAAACATTTATGGAATACTTACGAATGCCAGTGCTAGGCTCTAAGAATATAAAGGCAAATGAACTGATTTTTGTTTCTTAGGCTAGTGGTCTCCTGAGGGAGATGGATGTTGCACAGATATTTCAGTATATAGTTGGCCCTCTATCTGCGGGTTCCGCATTCGTGGATACAGCCAACTGCGGATGGAAAATATCGGGGCAAAAAATTTTCAGAAAGTTCAAAAAGCAAAACTTGAATTTGTCAAGTGCAGGCAACTGTGTACGTAGCATTTACATTGTATTTACAGCTATTTACATAGCATTTACATTGGATTAGGTATTATAAGTAATCTAAAGATGCTTTAAAGTATACAGGAGGATAGGGAGGATGTACAAAGGCTATATGTAAGTACTATACCATTTTATATAAGGGACTTGAGCATTTGGGGATCAATCCCCTGCTGATCCCAAGGGGCAGCTGTAATGTGGTAAATACCAGGGTAACTGTTTTCAAGGGATGCCATGAGTATATTGAGGGAAGTGGAACTTTTACTGCCTGGGAGTTCAGAGATAGCTTCTGGAGTTGAACTCATGAGCTCAGTCTTACAGGATGAGTAGGATTAGTCAGGTAAAGAAAGAAGAGAAGCCCTACCGGCAGCATCCGATGGCAGGATGTCTCACAGGAAGTTCTCCACTCCCAGGCATGGGTCCCTGGGCTTTCTGCCTTGGAAGCGCAGCAGCCGGCACCACAGGAAGGTGAAGAGCTTCCCCAAGGATGACTCTTCCAAGCCCGTGCACCTCACAGCCTTCCTCGGCTGCAAGGCTGGCACGACCCACATTGTGAGGGAGGTCGATAGGCCAGGGTCCAAGGTGAACAAGAAGGAAGTTGTGGAGGCTGTGACCATCGTGGAGACGCCGCCCATGGTCATTGTGGGCATTGTGGGCTACGTGGAAACACCTCGAGGCCTCCGGACCTTTAAGACCATCTTTGCTGAGCATATCAGTGATGAATGCAAAAGGCGCTTCTATAAGAACTGGCATAAATCTAAGAAGAAGGCCTTCACTAAATACTGCAAGAAGTGGCAGGATGTAGATGGCAAGAAGCAGCTGGAGAGGGACTTCAGCAGCATGAAGAAGTACTGCCAAGTCATCTGTGTCATTGCCCACACCCAGATGCGCCTGCTTCCTCTACGCCAGAAGAAGGCCCACCTCATGGAGATCCAGGTGAACGGAGGCACTGAGGCCGAAAAACTGCACTGGACCCGAGAGAGGCTAGAGCAGCAGGTCCCTGTGAACCAAGTGTTTGGGCAGGATGCGATGATTGATGTCATTGGGGTGACCAAGGGCAAAGGCTACAAAGGGGTCACCAGCCGTTGGCACACCAAGAAGCTGCCCCGTAAGACCCACCGGGGGCTGCGCAAGGTTGCCTGTATTGGGGCGTGGCATCCTGCACGGGTGGCCTTCTCTGTGGCTCGGGCCAGGCAGGAAGGCTACCATCACCACACCGAGATCAACAAGAAGATCGACAAGATTGGCCAGGGCTACCTCATCAAGGATGGCAAACTGATCAAGAACAATGCCTTTACTGATTACGATCTGTCTGACAAGAGCATCAACCCTCTGGGTGGCTTTGTCCACTACGGTGAAGTGACCAATGACTTTGTCATGCTCAAAGGCTGCGTGGTGGGAACCAAGAAGCGAGTGCTCACCCTTCGCAAGTCCTTGCTGGTGCAGACCACACGGCGGGCCCTGGAGAAGATTGACCTCAAGTTTATTGACACCACCTCCAAATTTGGCCATGGCTGCTTCCAGACTGTGGAGGAGAAGAAAGCGTTCATGGGACCACTTAAGAAGGACCAAATTGCAAAGGAAGAAGGGGCCTAATGTCAGAACAGGTTATACAGCTGGTAGAATCTCAATAAAGTTATTTTCCAGTGGGTGGGGGGGGAAGAAGGGAAGAATGTAGCAGGCGGAATGAGTAAATGCTTGGGGACCGTGTGTTGGAGGAACTCTAAATCTCATCCTGCATTTCCTTTGGGAGTCTAAGGTTCTCTTTCAATAAACCTTTCATTAGTCTTATGGGAGTAATTTATACTTAAATGGCTGATGTTTGTTGTATATATTTCTACTAGAATATGAAGAGATGAGAAATTTATGTAATGCCTCTAGTACTTCCTTTAATATACATAAATATTTAAATTTCCTTTCCATATTTTTGACAGTAGCCTCATCTTAGGCAAAAATTAGTTATTTGGAACATTATTAAATTATTATGGGGGGAGTTTTAATGAATACATGAATATTCTGAAAATAACTTTGGGTTTATAGACTTATTTTATAGAATCCCTCACCTGTTGAGATCAAACGTGGAAGGTGGAGGTGCGGAAAGGAGTTCTGTAGCATTGGGGGATGAGATCAGAACATTAAGTGAAGTCTCTTTGGATTTAACTTTTTCAAATCTGTCATAAAGAAAAAAAACCGTTGTAGACCCTTTTTGATCATTAACATTTTGTTCCCACAGTTCTTGATGGCATTTTCCCTTCTGTAGTGTCTGTCTTAAGTGAGAAGCATGATTCTGAAATCTATTATATTTAAAGAATTGCTGTATTGATGCATTAATATCCTCAGTCTATTTCCAGAAACTCCATGGGTTCACTGACCATATATGTTGAGTCCTTTTTGCATCCCTCCTCTTCCCAAAGCCCTACTATTTCAGTGCTATGTTAGTTGGAATATATTATATTAGAATGTGTTTTACTAATACTGCCTCTTAGAAAGGTCATGAATTATTATTTAGTTCTTCACCAGGCAACAACTAACCAAATTTTCTTTGAGATACTGTGTGGTGATGAGATATAAGATAATCAGAGTAAAATGGAATTGGAAGATGGTATTCAAAGAAAAGATGAGTTAGAGGTATACTTACCTGAAAATTATTTTATTGCTGGTGGGAAAAGATAAAAAGCATAGTGCTAAGAGAACCACCACAGGATGAATTTGGATATAAAAAGTATCTTAGGGCATCTGCAAAATTTTGTACTTCTGCACACATACACAGTTTGTGTAGATATTTTAAAGTGGAAATTTTGTGTTTTAATATCTAAAATACATATTTCTCAAATTCTGCTTAGTTTAGGGAATTCCCTGGCGGTCCAGTGGTTAGGACTCTGTGCTCTCACTGCCGAGGGCCCGGGTTCAATCCCTGCTCAGGGAACTAAGATCCCACAAGCCACACGGCGCGGCCCAAAAAAAGAAAAGAAAATTCTGCTTAGTTTAGATAACTGAAATAATAATATTATTTGTCTAAAATAATCATTAGTTTCGCTTTGCTTTTCCATGAAGAAAGGTCAGAATATTAAGAAGCACAACTCAAAGGTTAAGGCATATTGGTCATAGATTCTGAAAATGTTAACATGTTAGTCACTTGCTAATTAAAAATATGTTAATTAGGTTGTCTGTAAACCCATACAGGGTTTTTTTTTTTTGGCTTCCTATGAAAGCAACATAGTGTAGTGAGTTGAATGAGCAAAGCCTTTGAATTAAGATTGGCCTAATATGTATTTAGGTTGTCCTGAGTTCAGATCCCAGCTCTGCTGTGTGACCTTAAACCTCTCTAGTTTTAGCTCTTTGCTCTGTATTTTCCTGTCTATAAAATGCCAATGATAGAAGTATTGGGAGAATTACATGGGAAGATGTATATATAAAACCCACCATAGTTCTAGGTGGGTAAAGAGCCTAATTTATGCATTGTTTTCATTTTCTGCATTTCTGAGTATGAATATATACCTTAAAACTTGTAGTCTTTGAGTTGGTTGGCAGCAGTTGTGCCTTAGATGGGTATAAGGTAGTTGACAGGTCTTAACTGTGAAGTAGGCTGTTTGATTCTTCAAGGATATCATCTTACATTTTACTAGTGCTTTATACTTTTCAGAATGCTTTTATATAATTGTCTTCTTAAGTTCTTCTATCCTATAACCTTACATAACTGGATTGGCATTTTGTAGAGAGGGAAAATGAGTACCTCATTAGTGGCAGAGTTGACATTGGCCTTAATCTGCTCCCTCCTTGTCCACTGTACACACTTGGGCAGTGCTCTTAAAAATGAAAAATTTTCGGGCCTCCCTGGTGGCGCAGTGGTTGAGAGTCCGCCTGCCGATGCAGGGGATACGGGTTCGTGCCCCGGTCTGGGAGGATCCCATATGCCGCGGAGCGGCTGGGCCCGTGAGCCATGGCCGCTGGGCCTGCGCATCCGGAGCCTGTGCTCCGCAACGGGAGAGGCCACAACAGTGAGAGGCCCGCACACCGCAAAAAAAAAAAAAAAAAAAAAAAAAAAAAAAAGAAAAATTTTCCCTTTTGGTATCTGTTTGCCATTGATGCTGTCAAGTGGTATAATATATATATGATTTAGATGATTCACAATTAGTGTTTGCAGATTCATATATTAGAAAACATATTTCTTAAAAATTACTTTAGTTTTTTAAAATTTCACATGTAATATAGATCTGGTTCTTGCCACTTCTACATCCAGGAAAGTAATACATACTTGTTTTAAACAAAACAAAACCCAGAAAATTTTAAGAGTGATCATATAACAGTGAAAGAGAGTGCTAATTATTGCTGGGACATCAGGCATAAATCTGGACTGTTCCAGGCACACAGGAACTTACAGTCACCCTACCATCCAGGGTTGTGTAGCCTTTCAGTTATTTTTTTATATGTATATTAGCATTCACATACTTGTATAAACATATGTATGTATATAGTTTTAACAACTGGGATTGTTCTCATTTATATAGTTTGTAATCTTTCTTTTGTCACTTGACATTTTATCAAAGACATGTTCATAATTATATATCTAAAGCATCATTGGAAACGTCAGCATGCTGAAAATTACAGGAGTACTGTAATTTTCTAAACTGAATTCCTAACAATGAAAATGTGTGTTGTTTCCAATACTTCATTATTATTAAAAAATGCTGTAATGAACATCCTGGTACACACATATTCTTGTGCATGCTTATTTGAATGACAAGATATGCACATTTCAAAATATTTTGTTAAGTGTGGTAGGCAGAATAACGCGCCTCCCAAAAGACGTCTACATCCTGATCCCCAGAACTTATGAATATATTATGTTACATGGCAAGGGGAAAGAAATTAAGGTTGCTAATCAGCTGACTTTAAAATAAAGAGATTATCTTGGATTTTTTGGTGGGCCCAGTGTAATCACAAGAATCCTTTAACTGTGGAAGAAGGAGGCAGAAGAATCTGAACCAGATTCTGAATCTGAATCTGAACCAGAGAGACATGACCTCCCTGGTGGCACAGTGGTTAAGAATCTGCCTGCCAATACAGGGGACACGGGTTTGAGCCCTGGTCCAGGAAGATCCCACATGCCGTGGAGCAACTAAGCCTGTGTGCCACAACTACTGACCTTGTGCTCTAGAGCCTGAGAGCCATGACTGCTGAGCCCACGTGCCACAACTACTGAAGCCCACGCACCTAGAGCCCGTGCTCCACAACAAGGGAAGCCACCGCAATGAGAAGCACATGCACCACAGTGAGAAGCACACGCACCGCAACGAAGAGTAGCCCCTGCTCACCTCAACTAGAGAAAGCCCGCGTGCAGCAACGAAGACCGAAAGCAGCCATAAAATAAGTAAATAAATAAATTGAAAAGAAAAGAAAAGAACCACAGAGGATAACATCCTGTTGGAATGGAAGGGGGTCACAAGCCAAAGAATGCAGGTAGTCTCAAGATCAAGGAAAACGCAAAAACTAGGTTTCTTCCCTAGAGCCTCCAGAAAGCAGCACAGCCATGGTGATACCTTGATTTTTACTGAGACTCACTCAGGCTTCTGACTTTCAGACCTGTAAGAGAATGAAATTTGTGTTGTTTTAAGCCACTAAATTACTGGTAATCTGTTACAGCAGCAATAGGGAAATAATGCCTGGTAGATGTTGCCAGAAAGTTTGTATTGTTTATTCTGGCCCTAGCAGTGTTTGAAAAGTACCTGTTTCTGTACATCCTCACCAGTACTGAAAGTCTCATGATCTCACCTTTTTTTTTGAAGCGGATTCCTTGATGGCTTTTCTTGTATTACACACAGACAAGTCTATCCAATACTCTAGCATTTCCCACCCAGAGTGTATTCCGCTGAACACGGGAAATTCATACATGTTAGGGTTCTCAGTATATCCAAGGCAAAATAAATTTCAAAATACGGGGTTAAACTGGATTCTTTATTTAAGACTTCTCATAGCTTATAACATGCTAATGTGTATCATGAACCTCCAAGAGGGAGATAGAGGTTGGTGTTTCCAAAGCTATGTCACAGCTCATAGAACTGATGTTTTCTTAGAACACTCTTTAAAATGCAGCTCTCCTTTTTCTGTTCTTTTCTCTCTTAATCTTTCTCTTTAATATATTAACCTTTATGTATGTCCATATTATATCTTAGACTTCGTTATTCTTCAGAATTCTTCTACCTCTAAAGTCTTACATTCAACCATTCCATTTTGACCACAGCCTGATCCGCATTAATCCAGCTGCTTCTCTGTTCAGGACTTCCAGTGTAGATTCCAAATTTTTCGCTATTAGTCACTTCCTGCTTTTTTCTTTTCTTCCTCCTGTTTTTTCTCTTCTGCCCATTTTTTGATATATTGCTTTAACCTGTCTTACCAGTATCCTCAGTCCTCTTGTCCTCCCAGCTCACTTGTCTAGGAAAATCTGCTCTGAATGATTCTGAAAATATGCTTCTTTGGTTATTACGGATAGCCTCACTGGAAAAAAAATCTTACAGACTGGCCAATTGTTTAAATGCAGTCTTCCACTTCAATATCAGTTGATTTTCCCCCCAGTTTTGCCCATTTCTTTACAGTAGTTAAACTTTAGCTGTTTTCTTGGAGTTTTACTCTCATAGCAAATGGTCTTTATTTGAACATAAAAATAAAAACCTTTTGGTGGGACTGATCTGCTTCCTGTTCCTTCCTCTACTAGTCCTTGCCTCTGTCGCTCTTAGAAAGGAAAAGGTTCTCATGTTCCTTATTAAGGTGGTTTTCTTTGTTTTTGCTCTGGATCTCATAGACTTTTTTTTTTTTTTTACTTTTGGCTGCGTTGGGTCTTCGTTTCTGAGCGCGGGCTTTCTTTAGTTGCGGCGAGCTGGGGCTACTCTTTGTTGTGTGTGCAGGCTTCTTATTGCCGTCTTGCTGTGGAGCATGGGCTCTAGGTGCGCAGGCTTCGGTAGTTATGGCTCACAGGCTCTAGAGCGCAGGCTCAGTAGTTGTGGAGCATGGGCTTAGTTGCTCCACTGGCATGTGGGATCTTCCCGCACCAGCGCTCGAACCCGTGTCCCCTGCATTGGCAGGTGGATTCTTAACCACTGTGCCACCAGGGAAGACCATAGACTTTTTTTATATTCAACCTTTTCCCTCCTTAATTGGAGCTTTGTCATAAACATTTGAGTAAGCTTCCCTTAACCTGTCCTTCCCTAGCATTTGTTCTATATTTTATCTTCCCCATTTATCACCTTATAAGCATGGTCTATACTGACTCCCTCAACCCATTGTTCTCTGGTTTCTACCCCTACCTTTCCACTGAAGCTATACTTGGTCAGGTCACCAAAGGCTTCTGTTTTTAACTCCAAAGACTCTTTTTTTAGTTGAGGACAGGGACTGTTTTGCTAACACTTGTATCCCTAAGGCCTCCGCAGTGCCTGATACATAGTGGAATCTTTGCATATATTTGATGAATATTCATTCAAAGCATGTATGAATGTATTTCAGTTTACTAATGTCTGTTATGACTCTTTGCTCTGGCCTTGTTTATGTCTTCGTGTTTCCTTGTTTTGTTTTGTTTTGTTTTCTAACTCTGAATTTGGTACTTTTTCTATTTGTCTTTTTCTTGTTATGTTCAGGATAATTCTTATATCGAAAGCTGTTATCTCTCATGGGATTTACCTTGTCAGTGTGTTACTTTGCTTTTAAAAGTGGAGCTATATTATCAGAAAGTTTAGCCTGATACTCCAAATATGAGCATTAGCCAAGTACAGCACTTAAAGGTATAGTGATTTAAGAGTAAGGCCTCCTCAAAAAAAAAAAAAAGAGGGCTTCCCTGGTGGCACAGTGGTTGAGAGTCCGCCTGCCGATGCAGGGGACACGGGTTCGTGTCCCGGTCTGGGAAGATCCCACATGCCGCGGAGTGGCTGGGTCCGTGAGCCATGGCCGCTGAGCCTTGCGCGTCCGGAGCCTGTGCTCCGCAACGGGAGAGGCCACAACAGTGAGAGGCCCGCGTACCGCAAAAAAAAAAAAAAGAGAGTAAGGCCTTTACTTTCTGGCAGCCCTGAGTTTGAAAACTGGGTGTATGATCTTGGGTAAGTTATCTAACCTTTTGATTCCAGTTTCCTCAGTGTTAGAATGGAAATAATGTTTCCTAGGGTTTGAGAAGGAATAAATTAGATAACAGAGTAAAAGTTCTTAGCATGGTGCCTTATACCTGGTTAAAAAAAGAAGCACTAGGACTTGCCTGGTGGCGCACTGGTTAAGAATCCGCCTGCCAATGCAGGGGACACAGGTTCGAGCCCTGGACCAGGAAGATCCCACATGCCGCGGAGCAGCTAAGCCAGTGTGCCACAACTACTGAGCCTGCGCTCTAGAGCCCGCGAGCCCCAACTGCTGAGCCTGTGTGCCACAACTACTAAAGCCCACACGCCTAGAGCCCGTGCTCTGCAACAAGAGAAGCCACCACAAGGAGAAGCTTGCACACCACAATGAAGAGTAGCCCCCGCTCGCCGCAACTAGAGAAAGCCCGTGCACAGCAACAAAGACCCAACGCAGCCAAAAATTAAAAAAATAAACTAAAAAATAATTTTAAAAAAAACAGAAGAAAAAAGTTACATTTACTTACATATTTATTATTTCTGACCCTCCTCATCTCTTTGTGTAGTTCCAGGTTTCCATCTGGTACCATTTTCTAACAGCCTCAAGAGCTTGTTTTTAATATTTCTTATGGTATTGATCTATTGGCATCAAATTTTCTCAGCTTTTGTGTTTCTAAAAATGTCTGTTTCACCTTCAGTTTTAAAGGATATTTTTGCTGGATATAAAATTATAGATTGATAGGATTTGGGGTTTGTTCTTTTTTTTTTTCTTTCACTAGTTTAAAGATATTATTCCATTATCTTCTGGCTTGCATTTTTTCTGATAAGAATTTTGCCATTATTCTTATCTCTATTTTTTTCTCTGCCTGCTCTTAAGATTTTCTCTTTATCATTGCTTTTCAGCCATTTGATTACAGTGCCTTTGTATGGTTTTCTTTTGTGCTCAAATGCTCAAACTTTATTGAGCTTCTTAGATATCTGGGTTTATAACTTTCATCAGATTTGGAAAATATTCCGTCATTATCTTTTCAGATATTTTTTTGTGTAATTGATATGAGCCAGATATGGTATAAACTCTTAATTTCTTTGGATCTGTTGCCTAAGTGAGCTGGTAATTTGATTTTGTTAATATGCTATAGAATTGTATGTTATTTACTGTACATTTTGCAACTAAAGAGGTTTTTGGTTTTTTATTTTCTTCTTGTTTAGCAAAGAAGAACTTAAAAAGTGGGTTTTGAGTGATGTTGGAATCACAGTGAGGCTAGGCTGTATCTTTCCTTTGGGGAGCAGTGTGGGAGAGTATAATAAAATTTGTTTGATCTTTATTTTAGATGGTATCTAAGAAAGTTGTATAGCATGAAGATTTGTCCACAAAAATATCACCTCCCCTTTTTTACCATGTATTCAGGAACTCTTTCTATGAATAGCTTTTGCCCTAAGCTGCAGTGCAAATTATTTGTAGTGATGACTTAGGGTCACTCCAAGGAATGTTCTGCTGTTGCCATTGAAGTCCGTGTATGTTTATTTTTCCTATATAATTTATGTAAGACAATATAGTAAACCTGTGTTGTCAATTGTCTTATTGATCAAAAATTTCTAGAAATTAGGATTTTTGTTTTGCATTGTGATGAGGAGGAAGAGAGTGGGAAGAAGAACTAGAGAGACCTCTGGGACAGAATATATACCAGAGGCTAAAACCAATAAGATTTCCTGGAGAAGAGTTTTTCAGGTTTAAGGAAAAGGGGAATATGGGTGGGTCTTATGCTTTTAAATAGGCAAACTCTGAATAAAATCATAAACAATAAAGTAGTCACAATTTAGTGGGGGTTTTTTTGATTGTTTGTTTGTTTTTGGCTGCATTGGGTCTTCGTTTTTGCGCATGGGCTTTCTCTAGTTGTGCTACCCTTTGTTGCCTTCTGGGGGCTACCCTTTGTTGCAGTGCACAGGCTTCTCATTGCGGTGGCTTCTCTTGTAGAGTATGGGCTCTAGGTGCACGGGCTTCAGTGGTTATGATGCACAGGCTCAGTAGCTGTGGCTCGTGGGCTCTAGAGTGCAGGCTCAGTAGTTGTGGCACACGGGCTTAGTTGCTCCGCGGCATGTGGGATCTTCCCAGACCAGGAATCAAACCCGTGTCCCTACGTTGGCAGGTGGATTCTTAACCACTGCACCACCAGGGAGGTTCCACAGTTTAGTTTTGAACATGTGAATTGTTGAAAATTGAGGTCTGTATTGCATCATGGAATAATGAATAAACGAAGTTTAGGTTCTGGAATTCTGATACACTTGGATTTGAACCCCACTATCTTTGTGATTTGGGGCAAGTTTCCTAAAATCTCTGAGCCTTTGTTTCTTTATTTATTTATAAAATTGGGAAAATAGTAGTTACCTCAGGTTGCTATGAAAATTAAATCGATAATGGTTTATGTAATCCACTTGTCATTTACCTAGGTCCCCAATGATTATTAGTTTTCTTTATATATTCACTTTAAATTTTATTCTTTCATTCAGGGACCTTTTTACCTTTTAAACATTTATAATATTTAAACAAACCCCTATGGCATTCATGAGACTATACTAATGAGCTTGGGTTTTGTCATGAGGTATTTTCTCCTAGTCTTTTTCACTGAAGTACAACTAAAGTCACATGCTTTGGAAGTATGGAGCCAAAGTCCACATAGACCTCCTGCATGTTTGAAATTTCTCCTAAGACTCGTGTTTTATTGTTAAAAATTGTGAATAACTTTGTCTTCTATTCTAGAATTGATTAATGTGCATTCTTAGCTTCAGTATCCTAATTTTATAATAAGGATAATAACAACATTTACATCATAGGAGTCTTGGGAAGAGTAATAATACCTATAATGATAATAATGACAATAATAGCTAACAGTTTTGAGGGTTTATTTAACAAGAAACAATCCTAGGTGTTTTATTTCTATTACCTCATTTAATCCTCAGAACATCTCAGTGAAGAAGGTACTTTTATTATCTCCTTCTTACTCCTGACAAAACTGGGGCATAGAGAAGCAATTTTCCTAAGGTTATACAGCTAATAAGTGGCAAAGCATAGTTAGAACCCAGGCAGTCTGAACATAAGGTACTTAACTACTACATTTTATATTCCCATTCTGTGAGATCAGGTGTATAGAACATTTAGCATAGAATCTGCTACATAATAATTTTAAATGTAAGCAGTTATCAGTATTCAATAATAATTACTTAATTTATTTTGTCCAAATCTTTGAGTTAACTTGATGTCTCTAAGAAATTGTGCTATGTCTTTCCTGTGGCTTGAGTTATTCCCGGCATGCCATTGAGTGCAGCGTGATACCCAAGCCCATGCCTTTAACCACTACTTTCTACTGCTTCCTCTTTCCTTGTTGGTCTGTGTCCACATTAGAATTTAAATCTGGTAGGAACTATAATCTGTTTTGTTCATCATTGTATACCTCGTCCTTAACACTGTATCTATTACATAGAAATGACCAATTCATTGTTCAGTGAGTGAATGAAGATCTAAAACCTGCCGTTTTCAGCTGGTCTTAGAATGTAAGCATTATTTATACCATCTATAATTGTGGTTTAATTACTTTACATGTTTTTCCTTCCATAAGCAGTCCAGTTTGGACCAACCATCTGCTCCTGTGTTCTACAGGGCACTCTCACCTTGGTGCTGCAAGAGCCCTGCTGGGTAACTGGTTTCTGTCTTATAGAGATCACTCAGCTTTCAGGCAGGGAGGGAGATTAGGATAACACTTCGATCCCAAACTAGAATTTTAGAAATATACAAAACAGGATTTTAAAATGTGTATTCTAAAGAAACTAAATATAAAAAGGAAAAAAAGCTTTGATATTTTCCCTTTGCCTTTGACATTAGATCATTTTAAATAAAGAGAAAATTTAACTTTCTTCAAGGGGGTTCTCTGTCATTGTGGGTTAACTCATATTTTCCTCCTCTCCTCTATCTAGAATGTCTTAAACCATTCTACCTTATGAGAAATTGGATGTTCTTGCAGATAGTCATTGTGGGAGAAAACGTTTCATTTAAGTCCCAGATGAGGACCGGAAACTTGAAATCAGAGGAGCATCTGAAATCAAGTAATATTAGGTAGGATGAAAATTACAAGGGATTTCTACATGTTTGTATTCCTTTTAGAGATATATGTTAAAGTATTCATATACTATGAACACTAGTACAAGAATTAGAAGCTTTCTGAAGCATTTGATGTTGGCCAGGATGGGGGAGGGGAGTGCTAACGGTTTGGGGTTTTTTGTTTGTTTTTTAAACTTATGTGGCTTCATAAGAACTTTGGCATGTTTACTTTGTCATGAGCATTTATATCTTATAGTTCAAGGAAAATTTTTAAACATTTAAATTTAAGAAATGTTTATGTTTATATATGTGGTCTCTGAATATTTATGATAAGCATAGGGACATGTGATATATCTTGTAGATTATCCTTTAGAATAAAAATTCCTATGTTTTGGGTTACATATATTGCAGTTGATTTGAGTGCAGGGAACATCAGTTCTTGGTTCTATATGTCAGCCTGGATGCAGTCAAGCCTCCTAGGTGCCTATAGAAATAGGTGTATGATGGTATACAAGAGAAGCCCTCTGCAGGTTAACTCTTGTCACAGCAGCTTGTATCTGTCAGTTCAAATGACAGTGTGAAGGTGCTTGATCTTAAGAGATGGGGCTTTTAAATGAGAAATGCTAGTTGCCCCTACAAGTTGATACTATGACAGTGACACCTATAGGCAGGCCATTCCAGAAGACTTGCTTTACTGTGTAGCGCTTATGAGCTTTGGAACCAGACTGCAGGGTGGAACCCAAGTTCTACCACTTCCTAGTTGTGTGACTTTTTAAGTTTTATATAATCAAAACTAATGTTTGGGGAGAAACAAAAAGTACAATAATATAAATTCTTTGCAATTTTTATGTATCAATCTCTGGTTTTATTTTATGTGCATACTAGAATGCGGTCATTATTACATTCAAACAGTTTCTCTTTTGTCACTTAGCATTATGTGGTGGTATGTAGGATTTTTGACCTCCACCCTGGAATGTTGTCTTCTTCAACCTAGTGTGTTGCCTCAGAAAGGATCCTTTGTCAGTGACTAGATTAGCAAAAGTAATTTGGTGGTCACTGAAGTATTCAAGTCATAGTCAGATTAACCCTCCCTCTAGGAGTTATCACTCATGTTCTTTTATGTAACTTACCTGTTGTCTTATTCATTCCTGATAGCAACTCTGAAAGGGAGTTTGTATCCCTGTTTTATAGATGAGGAAATTGAAGTTTCTTGGAAAGAAATTCCAAGGTAGCACTACTAATATGTAAGAAACCCAGATTCAGGGCCAAGTCTTTTTTATTCTGTATCATTTTGTGTTACATAAAATTGCCTCAAGTATGCTGCACATTTTACCATTCATTAATTCAGCAACATTTTAGTGAACAGCTATGACGTACCAGGCATTATTCTTGGTGTTAGGGATATAGCCTAACCTTCTTCCTCACATTTTTCCATTGTGTCTAATCCATATGGCACTCATCACTTTTTCTCAGGTTCTTTTGCCTGTTCATTTTGTAATTAGCTCAAAGATTTACCATTCTCCTCAGTTAATCTCCCTCTTACTTTCAGACACTGATCCAATTCTCCTACTTTATCTCTGAATTTGAGGCAATGTAGCAGTGAATTCTCTGGACATCTCTCCACCCTGCACTACTCCCAAATTTTCCTAGCATTATTTCTGTCTAATCTTACCTTCCTCCAATTTCATCCTGCCTCTTTTGCAAAGCCAGTCTTTCATCTCTTCCAGAATCATGCTCTGTTAGTTTTGTTCTTTCCTATATCTTCAAGCTATTCCTTTTTCCTAGCTTCTTTTCTTCATTCTAAACATGCTCAAGTCTCTCCCATTGAAAAAAAAGAAATGTCTCTTTACCCGTGGCCCTCTTCTCTTTCTCTTCACAGCCCGCTGTCTTAAGAGTTGCCTTAAACTTCTCCCTCTCATTTGTTCCTCATTCTCACTGCAATTTGACATTTTTTCTTTCTCTGGCAAGGCTATCATTGACTCTTATTTCACCAAATCCAACACACTTTCCAATCCTTATAGTACTTATCCACTGCCTTTGAGATTGTTGAATACTCTTCCTTTTTATCCTCTTCTTTTCCCTATACCACTCTTCTCTTGCTCTCGTACACCTGTAGTTCCTTCTTGGTGTTCTTCATGGGCTGTCTTTCTTTTATCTGCCACTTAAAAATGAAGATAGGGAGCTAGCACCACCCTTCTGCCTTGCTGGGCAATTACATTTACTCTTATGGTTTTAACTACCATCGCTGTGCTGATCACTCCAACACTGTATCCCTGGTCTTGATGTCTCCCCCGTGCTTGACACTCATCTTTAAGTGTCTGCTTGCTCACCCCCACTTTGTCAAATACCCAGATGTCCAAGCCAACAATCTGGGAATGATTTTAGACTGTTTCCTCTGCTTTATCTTTCTCCTGCGATTTTACTTCCAGATATTTCTTGAATCGAGGCTTTTCTGTTCATCTGTATTATCACTTCCTTTCTTCCAGTCTCGCCCTTTTAAAATCCGCCTTCCGTGCATCTTGTTGTTGTAGTCTTTTAAAAATGCAATTCTGACAATGCTGTGCCCCTGTTTAAAACTCAGCACTGTTCTCCTAGTAGTTAAAAGATAGAATCTAAGCTCCTTAACGTGTCATACAAGGCCTCACAGTCTGCTCTCTGCCTTGATTCTCCAGCTCATCTTCTGTAGCTTCCTACTGTGCATTTGATCCATTAATCTACCTCCTTCACTAGCTTAGCTTTGTTTTTATTGTTGTGATATTTTCTCTGCCTGGAAGAATAACTCCTTCTCATACTTTGAGATTCCCAGACCAGAAATGGCCCTTTATAAAACTAGGTACACATATTCAAATTGTATAGATTGTAGAGTGAATGTTGTAATATAGAGCAGTGGAGTGTCAGGAGATTTGAAAATTCGTGCCAAAACGTTCCATAAAGAGAGAAAGCAAGTTAGTATTTTTATTATCTCTTACTGAGAAAAGCTCCTTTAGGAGCAGCATCTTCCCTAGATGTTCTTTTCTATGTGAAATTCAACAGTAGAGTGATGTGATTTATTTTTTTCTGATTAATACCATGAGACTTGGTGATATCTTAAAGATCTAAGTGTATATGTGCATGTGTGTCTGCATGTGTAAGCACACACTCACCTTATAGTGTCTACTGTCTGGCTTGTTATTTAACACAAATAATTATCATTAGGTTATTACGTTTATGGTCATAATTTTTGGCTACTGTTATCCCAAATACTCTGTAGTACTTTATGGAAATAGGTAAACAAATTATCTTGGAATAAAACCTGCTGTGGCTTTTATTTAAATTTCCAAAAAAAGTTGCTCTAGCATTACCTCCCAGAACAAAAGAGCCTGATTTACCTTTCCTTAACAACTGTGAGTTTAGAGGATATTGGCTTATATTCCTGTGTTCTGCTCATATGAGAAAGGGGGTTGGGAGGCCAGGTAAAAGGAATTCATTGTATCGGCCCCTGATTTGGAAATGTCCTATATTTTTAAACCATGAATATTAATGTGTGATCATAGAGAGATTATCCTGTATTTGTTACCTTGCATTGTTATATCAGTGCTATGTATAATCAAGCTATTTGTTAAAGAAGATAACCATTAATTAGTTTTTTTCCTCTAGTGACATTATTAAAAAATTACCATAAAATGTTTAACCTTTGAAAACCCCAATTCTTTGGGCAATTACTATCAAACATTCCATTTTTTTTTTTCCCTTTACAGTCTTGTATAACAGGGGAACTATGATACAATGGTTAGGAGTTAGCCTCTGGAATTAGTGTGTTAAAATGCTACCTCTACTACTTGCTAACTTGATGACTTTGGGCATGTTACTTAATCTCTATCTCCTTGGGTTTCTTCAGCTATAAAGTGGGGGCGGTAATAGTACATAGTGAGGATTGAATGATTACCTTATGGAAAGCCCTTACTTCAGAACAGTGTCTGGCAATAATAAGTGCTAAATATAGTGTTAGCTATTTTAGTATACCTAGTGCATTAGAATGCATTAAATGTATTTATAGATCTTGATGATCATGTTCTCTCCAAGAGTATTGTTTCAGATGGTTAGCTTTAAACATATTTGATTATCACTGAATGTTTCAAACTTTATTCAGCCTTTTAATGACTTTCTCTTTTAGTGTTTGATAGAAATGCTTAATTTCCCTTATTATTTACGAACTAAGACAATATATTTAGTATTCTGAAAGCTTTATATTTTATAACTATTTAATAGTGCTATTTTATTATTGAAGGCATGATGATTTTAGTTCTTGGATTCTTCATTCATTCATTCTTTTCATTAATTCCTTTAGCTTAAAGTAAGAATAAAAAGGATCTCATGTGGCCACACCTTCTAGAAGCCAAGAGGAAGCATTTAAAAACTATTATCTCTTTATATAAGCATTGTAACGTTAATCTTTAACAATATTGGTCTTTAACAAAACCAGTAGGTCATTGAGGTGTAGTATTTTTTCTTTATAAAAAAGTAAAATAATCAAATAGCCAATTTTGTGCTAATCTTTGTGAAAGCAGTTGGTATAAGATCACATATCTATTGATTTGATTTCTTGTATATTATACATTATTTAAAAAAACTAAAAGTTGTGTAGGGGTGGGAGGATAGGGATTCCTTTTCTTGTGAGATAATTTTTAGTTTAACCCTCTCACCTATCTAAATGGGTATTTTTGGTACACCGAAAAAGGAAGAGTTAGTGGATAATAATATATAAGCCTAACCATGTTTTAAGCAATTTGCAGATTAATTCCATCAGAAATATAGCATGGCCTACAAGTACTAACTTTCTGATTACATGAGACTATATTTTAACATAGTCTTCTTTGTGACAAGATTATGACATTAATGAATAAAAATAGATCTTTAGTCTGAGGAAACTGTTATTGATGATTCCTCATAGGGGAAAACTGTTTGGTTTGGGAACTTACAGATATTCGACTTCTCATTTTTGATGAAGTACTCCCTGAAGCAGGAGAGCCAAACTTTTTCTGTAAAGGGCCCAGATAGTAACTGTTTTAGGCTTGGTGAGACATGTGATTGTTGTCTCAGCTACTCACCTCTGCCCTTGTAGCAGAAAGCAGCCATAGACAATATGTAAACGAATGGGCGTGACTGTTCCAATAAAATTTATTTATAAAAATTGATCCAGTGTGAAGGAGGGAGTTTCATCCACAGGCTGACCACTGCACTAGAATGTGAATTTTACTTCTTGTGGTCCTTTTGATAAAAATCCCAGGTATTTATTTCCTAATGTGATCTTTTTTAAAATATCTATTTTATTTATTTATTTATTTATTATTTTTGGCTGTGTGGGGCCTTAGTTGCAGCATATGGGATCTTCGTTGCCCTTCATTGCAGCGTGTGGGCTCTTTGTTGTGGTGCATGGCGCGTGGGCTCCAGAGCGTGTGGTCTCTGTAGTTTGCCGCGCACAGGCTCAGTAGTTGTGGCGCACGGGCTTAGTTGCCCCGCGTCATGTGGGATCTTAGTTCCCCGACCAGGGATTGAACCCACATCCCCTGCATTGGAAGGCGGATTCTTAACCACTGGACCACCAGGGAAGTCCCTGAACTGATCTTTTAATTTAGACTAGTTGACTTAAATGTTAGGGTTTAATTGACAGAGCACAAAACTGAACCTAGATAAGTCTATGTTAGCTTTTTATGTCATAGAATTTTTTAATTCTAATTTAAAAGAAATAGAAATGACTTGGACTTTGGAATCAGAAAGAACTAAGTTTGTACTTAATTGTACCTAACTGCTTTGTGACTATGGACAAATTATTTCACATTTCAGAGATTCAACTTCCTTGTTTATGGGATGGGAATCATAGTAGCTATCTCCCAGGGTTGTTACATTTTCCATTTAGCTAGCTTTTCACCATTTCAATTTAGCAAGGTTATTTTAGTCATTAACACACGTCTCTTTCAGAACCTAGGAGAGAACTGTGCACAGAGGAGCATCTCTTCCCCTGTGTTACTAAGTAATCAGAACTCTTGGAATTTCAAAATGCTTGAACATTCACGTCAGATAGTTTTTATGACATTTTTGCCCTTTTGTTAGTGTTTGGATTTTTAGTTTTACATTTTTCTTGGGCAGATTATAGTGTATAAAAATGTAGAGTGAAATTTTGATCTTTGTTTATCAAAGCCTAGAAGCCTGCTCCAGAAACTGTTAGAATTATAGTTCTTCTCTTACTGATGGCCTATCAAAGAAGCAGATTATTTGGAAATAGTTCCTGTTATATGCTCAATATGATCTTCATTTGACTGGAAATTGGTATCCTCGTTAGGCAGATATTAGCATACCAAGATGACATTTGTGCATCTTTATAAGCAAATCTTGTTTGGAAAGAGAAAACAATCATTAGACACATGATCCTAAGTGTATCTTGTATAAACTAGAGTATGTATTTTTAGCTAAGATATGGAAGCATTGTGAAATATGTCCTTTGTAACTTTGCAGCTCAGAATGAAAGGTATTGAATCCAGTGGAGATGCATAAGTAAAGTTGGCTGTCTCAGTATAAGGTTCATAAGTTAGTACTCTAGGAGGGTTTTGGGGTGGGGGAGGAGAGGAGGTTGTTGCTAGGTTAGGATGTGTGCTATTCCTAAGTATGATCTTAGGTTTTAAGGGCATAAATCAAATACCTTGTGAGGATTTTTTTTTTTTTTTTTTTTTTTTACGGCAAAAGTTTAACACTCAAGCTAGGCTCTATGGATAATGGAATTTGATGTGATGTTACCTTTTAGGACTAAGTGTAGCTGTTTATTTGGTATTGTTCATTTATATTGATAGTTCTTGTGGTTTGTGGTTTCTATAGCATCCTATTGTGATTCTATTTGAAAGCTTAATTTTTAAAAAATATAGATATCTTTTTAAAAGCTAAGAAAATAAAAAAAGATTCATGTTATGTTTTGATGAAACTAAAATTCACAATTGTTACCAAATAATAAATTACATAAAGCATTTACAGTAAAACTTTTAGAATCTCTAAATATTCTCTAGCTTTTATGTCAAATTTTGTTTTTAAAAATGGAAATCTCGTAAGTTTATATACTTACCTTTTTAGAGTATATGAAAATGATTTAGCTTTTTTCCTTTCTTCACTTAAAAATATGTATTGAATGCCCACTGTGTAGGCAAAGTTGTGATGGTGAGCATTCCTAAAATCTGTGATATACACTGTAAAGAAAAAATACAAGTGCTTTGAGAGCATAAAACAGGAATATCCTTCATGTATGCAGGGTTCAAGTAAAGCTTCCTGAGGAAGTAATGTCTCTACTGAGACAAAGGATGAGTAATTATCCAGACAAAGGAGGAAGATGTATTCCTAGCAAAGGGACTCTTCTTTACAAAGGCCCTGAGAGTCAAGGGAGCCAAGCACATTGGAGAATCCAGAAAGAAGTCCAGGGGCTGGAACACAGAGATCAAGGAGAGAAGAGCATAATGGTAGAAGTAGAGTACAGAGACTCTCTTCAGTTACAGAGGGCTTTGTAGACCACTTTAATAAAGATCTTGGTTTCTACCCTAAAAGCAGTGGAAAATCATTAAAGGGTTTTAAGTGTGCAATTGGTGAGGTCAGATTTGCATTTTTTAAAGATCCCTCTGATAGCAGTGGAGAGAGCAGAATGAAGTGAGACAAGAGTGAAGTAGAGAAAACAATTTGGTGGCTTTGCAATAGTCCAGGCAAGGGATGGTTGTAACTTGAATTATAGTGACTGAAGAGGAAGTAAAGGGAGAGCTCCAGATTCAAGATGTATTTGGTAGGTAAAATTCTTTGGAGTTGATAGATTACCAGGGATTTGAGAGAATGTTATCATGGATGACTTCCAGGTGTCTGCTTTTCACAACTGGAAAGCCATGATACATTTGCTAAGGTACAACACGCTAGAAAGAGAACCAAGCATGGGGGTGGGGATGGGTCATGAGTTCAGTTTTGGACCTCTTGAATATAGGCAATTCTTGAAGAATTTGGGAGAGAGAAAAGAAGCAGCAGCTAGAGGAAAATCTAGGATAGAAGGTTTTAAAATCTGTGAGAGAATAGGGCATGTTTAAATACTGTGAGAAGGATCCAATAGAGAGGGAAGTTTTTAAATTATTGAAAGAGGGGAGAGGGTAATTAAAGGAGCAGGAATCCTTAAAAAGGTTAGAAAGAGCATACCTAAGTGTAATTACTGGTCTTAAGTAAGAGATGCAGTACCGCTAGTATTTTAACAAGAGTAAGAAAGAAGAGGGCTCTGTGACTGTAGGAAGTTTAGTAACTGGGCATTGTTTTTCCTGAGGTATGGGGCTGTCCTTTGCCGAAAAGAATTGGGGAGAATGGAGATTTGAAATAGTTATAGTGGCTAGTGAATTGAGAAACATAGAATTTCCTGGCCTCACTGAAGGAAAATTTGGAGGTAAACAGTAAGAAAATGAACTCTACTCAGTAGAAGAGTTTGCGATGACCCTGTGAACTTGTGAGCAATGGCATCAATTTGCCAAGATCTAACGCTACTCTAAACATTAAAGCAGGGCCACTGTTTGCAGTGCCACAAATAGAGCTGTTACACATTCTTACTGTCATACATAATTTTACTTAACTGTTAGTGTTCCTTATGTTGGGTGGGCCTAGTTTGTTTCTAACTGAGATTCGTTTTCCCTTTTCCAGGCAGGCAGAAGTCCTGAAGGCTGACATGACAGGTACTGGCTAGCTCTTTTGTTCTTCACAACTTAGTTTATACCATTAACTTAAGGGAAGTGTATCATCTTATTATACCACTTGTAGTACTGTCCTGGCTGCCAGAGGGGATGATAACTTACTATTTCGTTTAAATATTTATTGCTTTTATACTTTGAATTCTTACTTAGATGGCTTGTCAGCATTTTTATGTAATCTTTGCTACACTGAGTTGAATATTACTTAATTTAATGCATATACTCATTTAATTTTTATAAAATACTTATCAGCTACTTAAGAGATGCAGAAAAAATAATTCATATACCATATAAACACAAATATCTCATGGTATTAGATTTATATCTTTGTGTTTATAATTCCCCAAACTTGAATAGTAGGTAAACCTTCAGAAAAAAATGTTTGCAGGAAAACTCTTGCAAATTGAAAGTCCTTGAAATTGAATGAGCTACCTTGCCACTTTTCTTTCTTTTCTCACCTTTTTTGTTTTGAATAACAGCCAAGGTGTTTTGGAAAGAATAACTGGAATTAGTCACTAAAAGGAGCAGATGAATTTAACTCCAAAATAAGGAAATATATGGCAATAACTATGTAGTGATCAATATGTTCTCTGTAACAGCATAACAGCAATATGCTTTCTATAACCATCCTAAAATGTAAAAAAACAGTAAGTGCTAATGGATCTCATCCTAATTTTTGAAGATTTTAGTTCTGCAGTGAAACCTGCAAAGAAGAGTTAAACTTGTAAGCAGCATACCTGCCAAAATTTACAACCAAGAGGAAATGGGCTATTTAGATCTCTTCTCAACCTCTAGAATTGCAGGCTAATGTTCTAAGAATTTTAGATAATCTCATTGTCATCTTGCTCAAGAAAAAAAAGGGGAAAAAAGCCAAAAACACTTTTTATAGGTTTATAGTTCTTCCCATTATTAACATAACTGTCATCATCTTCCATACTATGGATTCTGATGTCAGCTCTGAGCTACTGTATTATGCTCTTGTATTGGCATTGTAAACATAATCTATATTGTGTGACAGAAATTGTGCATGGAACCATGTTAAGCCATCTATATACCTTTTACATTTTCTTAACTCTTGAACACCCTCAGTAAGTAGGCTTAGGGTTTGACTTTTGTAGGGGACATTTGACCTGCCCAGAAGGTGACCTGTCCTTAAGATATTAAATCTCCTCATTTAAATGACAGTCTCACTGATAAGTCAGTTAATGATCCCTTACATTCCTTTTCCTGCAATCAGTGAATTGAAGCAGGGTTGAATAAATCTATAAATCAATTTATTTAGTCATTAAAAGCTTAATAAGGAAGGGACTGAGAACCTGATACCAAAAAATAGACCCTATTTTTTAGTAGCCAGCAAACTCTTGTAAGGATTAACTCTGATGTCTGGGAGATTCTCTGTGCAGAATAGGATTATGCTGGCTCTAGATACTAATAGCAGACCTAAAGAAGAGTGAAGATTATGCCATTGTGCAGTGGCAAAATACTAAATGCAACCAGACAGGCTAACTAGCAGCCGGAAATATATAATTGCAAAGTCCATTATTAAGTTCTTCTATTGAGGCAGCTCACTGTCAATTATTGCACTCATAAGCCTAGTAATCGGAAAGGCTAATGTGCCTTGTAGGACTCTGGCAGACAATATGGCCCCAGTTTGGTATTACATATAGTTATAGCCTGACTTTCACCTTGCACCCAGTCTCTCATTTGGCCTCTTGAGCAGTTTAATCACTGTCTGCTACTGGTCCTCATTTACATTAAATAGCAAGTATGTATTGCTCACAAAAGTGTCTTGGCAAGCAGTCTACCGATTGTTAAAATAACACTCACTGTCAAGACTTTATTGGCTTGACATACATAGGAGAGTAGGAGTAATAGCAGAATGCCCAAACAGCTGCTGGATTGTGAGCTGACAGGAGGATTCTGTAAGGACAATTGTGAGAATGATTCAAAAGAAAAAGAGAAAAGCTGCTTTGGACAAAGAGATATAGTTATGAGAGTAAACAGACCAACTTGGCAGTCCATTATTTCAAATGGGGTGACTTATTATGAGGCATATGGCTTCCTATGGTATGAATGCATAGAAATCCAAACCAAGATCAAAGGGTGAACCATTCTCTTTTTTTAAGCCTTTTTCATTTCATGGCGTTATTTCAAAACTAAAAGACAAATACAGAAGCACTTTGAAACAGATGTAGTCATTAGCCAAAAGGTGAAAGTCATCTGAAATGTAGTAGTATAAAACTTCTGCAGCTATCTGTGATATCTGTTTAAAGCATGTTTTTGCTTTGGGGAATGGAGAGTGAAGGAATTTCTGGTGTGGCATAATGGTCTTAACTATCTGTTTATCTGTCTACTGTTATGTTTTTGTTTTGTTACTCAGATTCTAAGCTGGGTCCAGCCGAGGTCTGGACATCCAGGCAGGCTCTGCAGGACCTGTACCAGAAGATGCTGGTTACTGATTTGGAATATGCTTTAGACAAGAAAGTAGAACAGGATCTGTAAGTACTATCATTTGGGATGTCCCTGTAAGATCAGGAATCTCACCAAGACTTTAGAATAGAAGAGAACAATGTGGTTGTTTCTTTTTAACCTATTTCAGAGTAAGCTTTTTCAATGAAAAAAAAAAAAGGAAAGAAATTCTAATACTTGTGATCTTTTTGAACAAAATATTTGACCATTGATATTACTTTAGATACAGTCTTAGGTAGCAAGAGGAGAAATGTTTAGAGTTGAGTTTTATTAAGGTCTTCAGGGCGTATCATAAAAACAAATTTGTATGTGTTTCAAGTACTAAGAGACAGTGTTTGGATTCTCTGTATTGTATTCAGTCCTATATTTGAGCCATGATTTAAAAAAAGAAATATGAAGTAGGCTTTCTTTGATAAATATGATTCTATAAGTTTCTCCCAAAGGAAAATGTGTTTACATTGTAAGGAAAGTTCTTCCTTTTAATCCAATAAATAGGTATTTCCTTTTTTTCCCCCCTAATAAGACTAGAGAAAGATTTTGTATATTTAGGCTATTCCACTCATTCTTTCTATTAGGGGTGAAATAGCAGATGACCAGATCCCCAACTGAGTAAATAAATGTCTTTCATGGAAGGCCTTGCCTTATAAATTGGAACAAGGACATTAGCCTGGTGGAAAATCAAAAATCAAGAATATTCTTTTTAATAAGCCTGTTACCCTAAGTAGTGGTGAAGATTAGTTTTTCCTATATTGCACACCTAACCTTTATATTGTTGGGAGATCTGGTAATAGAGCTTAATCACAACCACTCAAACCCATATTTTTGATACTAGAGTCATGGATAAGATGGCATCAAAAATGCTGAGGGAGTGATTGATTACCCTCATAAATCATTAAAAACCCCAGTGCTTCAAAAGAGCCTCAAAAGCTGCTGTTGATAAAGAATTAGGTACTTTTCAGGTAGGTTGTAAACCCTTTATCTATCTGTGTTTGCTTCCTTCAGCCAGTAATATCTTCGCTCCATCCTAGTTCCCTTTTTTTGTTTTGTTTCTTTGTGATTTCCCCTGTGATTTCCAAATTAGGGAGTGACTGTATTTCACCATAACTGAATTTAAAATGATTCTCTATACAATTTGATTAATGAAAGGCATTTTATAGCAGGATTTTGGTGTGCCATATTTCAGCATTGTGTTGTTTCTTAGTTTGAATAGCCAAAATTGAAATGTCAAAATGAGTTTATATTTCAAGCTCTAACGAAAATATTAACCCCAAGAGAAATAAACAAACTATTAAATAGAGCTAGAACTGAGTGCTGTGGGAAATAAGTTTTAGAGAAATAAGAGATATGGCTTAATATTTACCAAAAAAACTCCCCCACCCCCACCCCCAGACATGCCACTTGATACAGAGCACTCACATATTTTTTGACACAATGGTGCAATGTATGGAAATTTGTTAATAGCTTGCTTTTACTTTGGTCTTGCCACTGTAGTTCTAATTTTGTGCCAGGATTCCTAAATAGGTTCTAAGTCTAGTAGCCCTAAAAGATTAATAACTGAAGCCACAGTCTGATTATTCGAACATTTGGTAAGTGTTTACTAAGGTCAGTTGCATTCTACTGCTTGTCTAGTCTTGTTCAAAGGGGAGCATAAAGTTATTTAAGTGAATAACTTTAATGCAGGTTTACTGTCTAGTGTGTTATAATTATAACAAACAGTTCTTTCTTGTTCTCAGGGGGACCAGTGTCTGCCCAGTGAGTCACTGCTATACCAAATAGAATTACATTTTGTTTTCAGCTGGAATCATGCCTTTAAGAATCAGATCACAACACTACAAGGCCAGGCAAAGAATCGAGCAAACCCGAATCGGAGTGAAGTTCAGGCAAACCTTTCTCTGTTCCTAGAGGCAGCTAGTGGCTTCTATACTCAGGTGAGTTCTTCACTGTATACCAATTTTCCTAAAATTAGTAGTGAATATTCTCTTTGTACACATCTTGTTCATATAAGCACTTTGGGGTACCCACTATATGGTCCATCCAGGAGTTGATCACCTATAATCTCAGATGAATCAAAATGTCTGAAATTACTTACCATAAGACCTTTAAAACAGTAAAGACTCTGCTCTTAAAAAGGTGATGGTTCAGCTTAAAGGTTAGAGGTATAATTGTGTGAATAAAAAAAAAGGATAATGAGAGCAATGCCTTAGTGAAACAGCAGAAGTAGTGAGTTACAGGTGGTGGTAGAGCAAATGTAAATGTATGGGTGTAGTCATTGTGAAAGTAACAGCGATGTTTTGCCAGGTAAGAAATAGTCAAAATTTGTGATATCAAGTGAGTTTTCATAGTATTATATATACAGTAGAATTTTGTTTGTTTGTTTGTTTCAAACTAGTTTATTTAGGGGTTCCATTTTCACTCCTCAATGGATTTTATGTATTTCTCATATGTTTCCTCACTCATTAGTTCATCTAGTTCTGAAGGGTTACTGAGTGTCATCTTGATCAGCCAACCATCTTCATAACAAGATATGTTGACAAGTCCTGGATTTTCTGCTAGAGCTTCATTAATTTCAGTTACTTCTCCTGATAGAGGAGAATAGAGTTCACTAGCAGCTTTCACACTTTCCAAAGCACCAAATTCCTCTTGTTTGTTCAATTTTGTCCCAACTTCAGGCAGACTACAGTAAACAGCATCTCCCAAAGCTTCCTGTGCAAAATTGCTGATTCCCACTGTTCCAACACCATTTTCTGTTGTTACCCATTCATGTTTGTCTGTGAATTTACGACCGGACAGAATGGGGCCGGTGCGCAGCACCCGGCCGGCTCCCGCCCGCAGTCCCCAGGGCTGTGGCGGGCAGGGCGCATTGGGCGCAGAGATGGCGCGCAGGCTGCAGACCGTAGCCCGCACGCTCCCTGCCATTCGCAACACCATGTTCGCTACAGTAGAATTTATCTGGAGCTTCAGTGCTATTAAACTACCTAAGAAATAGAGTAGCCTTTCCTCAGTTTGAATAATAAGCTATTATTTATTGTCCTCAGAGACTTTCCTTGTCCTTAATTACATCTTGATATGACTTCTGAATCAGGCAAGGTAAAAGAATAAATAAATCTTTTTGGACAGTGAATTTTATTTAAGCAGAATTCTTTAGAAAACATCATCTCATCCACTTGTAATAGCATTCATAATTTAATTAATAACATGTATATAAATTCTCATCTTATAATGACAAGACAAGGTGTTGCAGATCTTGCTCTGAAAGAAATTCAAGAACCTTCTCTCTGTGCTGCTACTTGACCATTGCTACCTGTATTTTGGCTGCATTTTGGTTTTACTACTTCTTAGAATGAAGAGAAAGAAAAGACTGTTAAAAGATATCAAATAGCCATCATCTTACAGAGATTATTTGTTTTACTTAGACTATAACATTCATCACAGTTCATCATTGAAAGAACTCAAGTATGGTTCTTGTTCTCAAAATTCATTTTTAAATTGATGCCAACTTTTAACAAAAGCTGATATTTCTGGAGAGGGGGATTGTGGTTTGCCGCTAACTAATCCTTATTAGCAGATGTTAAAGATTAATTCATTCTACAAGTAGCTATTAAAAGTCTACTCTTCATAAGGCACAATACTAGACACTGAGAATTGGAGAGAAAAGAGACCATCTTTAACTTTCAAGGGAATATCCAGTCTAAATGAGGAGATGGATACATTAATAGATATAGGGTTTCTTTTGGCTTTCTGATTATAAAAACATGCATACCAATTTCAAAAGATCTGAAAATTATAAAAAGTCAAAAAATTTTCATTACCCTCTCATTCAGGATAAATTACCCCTTTTAATATGTATGTTTCTAGTGTTTTTATACTTTTGTACATGGTTGTACCTATTCATTCTTGTATCAGCTTTATAAACATAATGTAAGTTTTTCCTTGTATTATTAAACAGTTTGATAAGCATCTTTGTTTATAAAGCATTTTCTCTAATACTGGATTACTTCCTGAGGATAGGTTCTTCATTGGATGGTGAATTAAATCATTGGATGAGTGGAGCTTTAATACTATTGATACACATAATTGTTTTCCCAAAAGGTTATCATATATATTTTTGTATTTCCATCAGCAGTTTATGCAAGTGTCTGTCTTGACATCCACTCACCAGTGTTAAATATTTCAATAAAGGCAAATGAATGATTAATTGAATAACTTATACTTGATAGATGGAAAATAATTTTTCATTTAAAATTTAATGTAATCTAATTACTAGTGATGTTGAACTTTTATATTTTATTAAATATTTGTACTTTATATAAATCATTTATTCCCTTTCATTGTTCAGACCCTAGTTTTTTCCATGGTGATTTGTCTGAGCTTTTTCTATATAAGGGGATATTAATTTTCTTCCTTTTTTTTGACAAACATCTTTTTCTCCAGTTTCTTCTGTTGTTCTTTCATTTTATTTAAAGTTTTTTGAAATACAGAAGTTATCAGATAGTTTTTGTTTTTACAGTACAGTGTTTCCTTTTCCATTTGTCCATAGATTAGTGGATATTTAACAATAACAATAATACTTATATTTAAAAGAACAAATAGATATTATAATTCAAATATTAAAATTTGAAAACAACACCAGTATCCTGCAATAGAGTAATGGTTAAATAAATTATAGCCTATCTGAAAAATGGAATTATGAAACTATTATAAATGGTATTTATGAAGATTTTTTTTTGAGGTTTAGTTGATGTACAATATTATGTTTCAGGTGTACAACATAGTTACAATTTTTAAAGGTTATACTCTATTTATAGTTATTATAAATATTGGCTGTATTCCCTGTGCTGTATAATATATCCTTGTAGCTTATTTATTTTATACATAGTAGTTTGTACCTCTTCATCCCCTACCCCTATCTTGCCCCTCTCCCTTTCCTCTCCTAGCTGGTAACCACTAGTTTGTTCTCTATATCTGTGAGTCTGTTTCTTTTTTGTTATATTCACTGCTCTGTTGTTTTTTTAGATTCCACATATAAGTGATAACATGCAGCATTTGTCTTTCTCTTCCTGACTTATTTCATTTAACATAACATCTTCCAAGTCCATCCATGTTGTTGCAAGTAGCGAAATTTTGTTCTTTTTTATAGCTGAGTAGTGTTTCATTGTATATGTATGTATGTGGGGACACACACACACACACACGCCACACACCACATCTTTATCCATTCATCTGTTGATAGACAGTTAGGTTTCTTCCATATCTTGGCAGTTGTATATAATGCTACTGTGAATATTGGGGTGCATGTATCTTTTTGAATTAGTGTTTCCATTTTTTTTGGATTTATGCCCAGGAGTGGAATTGCTGGGTCCTATGGTAGATCTGTTATTATTTTTTTGAGAAACCTCCGTACTGTTTTCCACAGTGGCTGCACCAATTTACATTTCTACCAGCAGTGTATGGGGGCTTCCTTTTCTCCACATCCCCACCAGCATTTGTTATTTGTGGTCTTTTTGATGATAGCCATTCTGACAGGTGTGAGGTGATACCTCATTGTAGTTTTAATTTGCATTGCTCTGATGATTAGCGATGTTGAGCCTCTTTTCGTGTGCCTGTTGGTCATCTGTATGTCTTCTTTGGAAAAATGTCTATTCAGGTCTTCTGCCCATTTTTTAATCTGGTTGTTTTTTGATATTAAGTTGTATGAGCTGTTTATATATTATTTTGGATATTAACCCCTTATCAGTCATATCACTTGCAAATATTTTCTCCCATTCAGTAGGTTGTCTTTTCGTTTTGTTGACTGTTTCCTTTGCTCTGTGAAAGGTTTTAAGTTTAATTAGGTCCTATTTATGAAGTTTTTTTTTAAGATGAGGAAATTGTGTTATTATTAAGTGAAAATCATGATGTAGTATTATGTGTATATTTGACTCTACATGTTAATTGAATAGCCTTGGCTCAGTGGGGTATTGACAGAAATGGTATCCCAGCCCCCACCCCTACTTCACTACTTTCAACTATGCTTTGTTGAATTCCGGATTCCCGTCATAACATCTTGGACAGATTTCGTACCGTTCTGATTGCTCTTAGGTTTTTAAACATAGTCCAGTTTTAAAACTCCAGTCTCATCTCCAGCTTAAATCGTTCCTTCCCTCATGTAGTAGAAATTTAAACTGTGAACACAACTGAAGTAGGGAGGGAGGGGTAGTAGGGGCTTGCTGCAGCCGGCCCTGGTGGAGGTAGAGGGAAAGCATCCACTTTCTGCAATACATTTTTATATTAGCCATTACACAGACTTGTTTGTTATCTTGAAAAATGATTCTTAACCTTTTTTTTATGATGTGATATACATGTAACACATTTCCAAGGGTTTGATTGGACATTGATAAATCCAGACAAGTAAAGCAAGAATCATCATTTTTGTTGAGGGGGCATGTTATTTACAAAAACACTTTATAAGCAAGTCAATAATAAAATCATTCAAATGTCTCAAAGTGTTGTTTTATAAAGAAAAATATATAAGTAATCTAATTTTGAAGTTTATTTTAAAAAATTTTTATAATCAAGCATTCCCCACTACATTCCATAGGCAATGGTTGAGTGATCACAACAGTTGCAGAATGAGCAACAATAAACTTTTTTTCAGATCTCAACATTAATAGGACTTGTTGCTTGCATTTTTTGTTGTTGTTATTTTGGCTTGATAATTGAAACAGTTAATGATGTTGTGAACAGTAATGTTCATATATCTTTTTTGATGACATGCAGTGCAGATTAAGCTACCAGATTGGGGAAGTACACCAAGTCCAAATCATTGTACAGCCTTATAGACTAAGATGAGTTTTGAATTTTAATCTTAAGTGTAGTTGCAAGCCATTGGAAAGTAGGCAAGGGAATACCATGATAAGATTTGCATTTTTAAAAGATTACCTTGGATGTTGTGTGGAGAATGAATTAGCAGGTCAAGAATGGAAGGTAGTTAGCATGCTGCTGTAGTAATGGAAGGTTATTAAGGGATTTTTGAAGTATAGCCAGTAGAACTTCCTGATGGTTTGGATTGGATGTGTGGAATCAGGGTAAGGGAAGAGTCAAAGATGACTTGAGTTATCAGATTGAGCAGCTAGCTGCCTGGTTATACCATTTACTGAGATAGGCAACACTGAGGAGAAGGCAGCTCTATCCATGTTACATTAGAGAGATGCCTGTTTGAGAGGAGGGGTCAAATAGGTAATTAGATAAGCTTGGAGCTCAGTGAAAAGGGCAGGGCCAGAGTAAAATTTATGATTACAATAAAGAACCTTGACTTAGACATTAGTGTTTGGCATGGGACTAGGTGGGAACAGGTTTGGCACAGGAGGAGCCACACTGCAATAGAAGAAAGTCAGAGTGGTGCCTTGGAAGCCAGAGAGAAAAGCATTTCAACAAGAGGAAGGGGTGATCAACTCTGTTGAGTGCTACAGAGAAGTCAAGTAAGGTGATTTAAAAGTGATCAATTAGATTTGACAATATGGAAGTCATTGGTGAAATTAATGAATACCATATTTCCTCATTTCTAAAACTTTTTCATATTTTAACACCTCTGAGATAGGGATAAGTTTACAAAAGGTGGTCAGTCACCATCTAATTGGCATTGGTTTTTTTTCCCCTCAATGTTATGGAAATAATAGTTCATCTTATAATTTATGGTATCTTGGATTTGATGAAATGTGTCTGCAGTAGAGTTCTTGAGACAGAAATCTGAGTGGAGTAGATTGACAAGAGACTGATACATGATTATCCTGTGAAGATGATTTTGACTTAGATATTTTGTTAACTATTTAAAGCATGGTTGGGGGGGATGAATTGGGAGATTGGGATTGACATATATACAGTACTGTGTATAAAATAGATAACTAATGAACACCTACTATATAGCACAGGGAACTCTAGTCAGTGCTCTGTGGTGACTTAAATGGAAAGGAAATCTAAGAAAGAGTGTATATATGTGTACATATAACTGATTCACTTTGCTGTATAGCAGAAACTGTCACAACATTGTAAAGCAGTTATACTCCAATAAAAAATAAATAAGTAAATAAATAAATAAATAAATAAAAGCATGATGCCTCGAGCCAGAACCAAACTCCCAATCGAAGTAAAGATGTAACATCATGCAGTATGGGTTTTTTTTTTTTTTTAAACATCAAAGAACAGAACAGTAGAGTAGTCCTTATTCTAAGAAAATGGGAGCCCAAAAGAAAGCATTCTCATTAAGTTTCTATAGTAAATTAAAAGATGGTATTCTCTATCTTCATAGTTAGTTCTCAGTTCTTAGTGTAGAGTGAAGAGCTCATAGTATAAAAGAGTTTTCACAGACTAATTGCCAAATATAGTTTTGTTCAACTTATTAAACATGTGTTTCTCTTCTTTAGTTCTACTTCGTTTCTGCCTCTAAACTAGTGCTCTCTCACCTGGAATCCTGAACCAGCAGGAACTTTTCTGGTATCTCTACCTACAACTCCTGGGTTCTGGCAAAAATTTTATCATAAGACATTCACATGAAGTTTCAACCATACGTGATTTACTTTTCATGAACTTTTCTTGTTTCTTTTTGATAGATATTCAACCTTGCCTAATTTTCCAGTCTGTTCTTTAAGTACCTGTTGAACTCAGTTCTTTATGCTCTGTTATGTTTCTTCTTGCCATCTTCCACAATCATCTGTTTTTGGGTTTCTTCCATTTTTTGTTCCTTTCTTGTACTTCTTGCTTTTTTATATTTCCAGACTGGCCATCTGGGCACTAATTTTCTTTACTCAGTTTTATGTCAGCAAATTTCTTGCCTATTAGAAATGTACAGGTATAAGTAAAGATGTAGATAATTGCTGTGCTTCATGAGAAGGGAATACAGGATTTTATATTTGGTTATGGAGGTGGTTTTTATCTTAGGAAAACGATGGGACATTTTATATCCTGAGTTGGGTGCTCAAGGTGTTTTATTTTGTATTGCGAATTCTGCGCATATTAGAGTGGTGATAGAATCAAGATATTTCTAATTCTGTAACCTTAGTCAAATGACTCGATATTTTTGTTTTCATATCCTCATCTGAAAAAATGGAGCTTCATATCTACATACTGTATTGCTACCAGTTTATCACAAGGAGAAAGTGAGACAAATGTATCAAATAACCCAGGGAATGAAGTTAATTATAAATGAAGAATATTCTGTTGGCTTATGCTGTCATGTTTGGTATCTTTCCCTCCCTTCCTCCTCTCTCCTGTTCCTCCCTACTTTGTATACCTGTCTTGCTCATTTAGCTATGAACTCTTTAAGGACACAGATTTTTTTTAATTCATCTCTGTGTCTCTATTGCTTACCATGGTGTGTGATACAGTAACCAAATATGTGAATGATTACATTTGTAAGTAAATACTTGAATGAATGAGAATAGAGTGTGAAGAGCTGTGTGGGGGCCAAGAATGAAACCCTTGAGGAGATTAAGGTGGGAGGAGAAAAGCCTTTGAATGAAGGACACCGAAAGGCAAGATAAAAAGAACTAGAAAAACTCCGTGATCAACCATAACATCAACTGTTTTAAATGTAGCAGAGAGGTCCAGTAAGATGATGACTAGAAAATGTCCATTGTATTTGCTTATTTATAACCAGTTGTCATACAGACAGCAGTTTCAGTAGAGTGGTTGTGGATGTTGGAATGGGGAGAGAAGGGGTTGTGTGGAAGTCAGATCATAATGGACTAAGGAGTGAACAGGAATTGAGAAAGTAGATATGACACGTGGACTCTTTTGAAGGAATTTGGTTGAGAAGAAGAGACATTAGAAGGCTGCTAAAGGAGAAATCTAGAGTCAAGGGAAAGTGCCTTTGTTCTGTGTGTTGTGGTTTTTTTAATAATAATACTTACTGTTTATTTTTCATGGGCAACACTTTATAGGCCACAGCAAAGAAGCTTGAGAAGTTGAAAGTAGATTTAAAAAATGAGAGGATGACAGGCAGGAGGCAGAAAAGAATGAAATAGCATTCTCAGGCAGAGAAATTATCTCTGACCAGGAAGAGGAACCCTCTTATACCATAAGACTAGAGAAGAAAGGAAGAAAGAGCGGGTGCTCTACATAATATCGGAAGTTCCTTCCAGACCTGTAGTACCATGAGATCTTTTGTGTATGCAAAGGCACAAGTTGACCTTGGGCTTAACAAAATAAGTCTCAAGAAACTCCTGAAGTCTGCCAAATAGGTTGGTTTGTATTTAAGTCAAATTTGTAACCAACCACCAGTGTTTAATGGGTTTTGTGTGTTTCTAATAGGAAAAGAAGATAGATAGATAGATAGATAGATAGATAGATAATTTCATGGAGTTGCTTGCTGAATGAGTCTGAATACCCTCCTTAAGTGGTCCTTTTTTTAATGCTGCTTTTCCTTTTAGATGTACATCCTGGGTTCTAATACTTGAGAAGTCAAAAGATGTGATTTGTAATGAATGTTACTAGTTATCCTACGAGAGGTTATCCTATCTCAGGTGTCAGAAGTATGCGATATTACTTACACATGCAAACTTTACTGTTAGAGTACTTCTGACTTACCAGTTCTGACTCAATACTAAATCTTGCTTATGTTCTCCTTTTAGTTATTACAAGAACTGTGTACAGTGTTTAATGTAGATTTACCATGCCGTGTGAAGTCTTCCCAATTGGGAATTATCAGCAATAAACAGACGCATACCAGCGCCATAGTGAAGCCACAGTCTAGTTCCTGTTCTTATATCTGCCAGCACTGCCTCGTCCACCTTGGAGACATTGGTGAGCCATTGGTGTGAAGGAATTGATAATGCATTCATGCTTTTCTTTGGAGTAGTCACAGAAAGAAATTATTTTCCTTTAAAAATACACAACTTAGATTGTCATAAGAGGAAACTATAAAATGTATTTTAAGGAACCTAGATTTTCGGAATGCTTTGGGATTGGCAAAGGATCTTGAAGGAAGTAACTTTCATATTCAGATTTAAATTTTATTCAGACTTTATGCAGATGTAGGCAAATAATAAACCAGCAAAAATGTAATCAAAGCTAAATTTTTCAAAGTGGTGCCATAATATTTTCTAAAGTCTGTACTCCTTTGGAATTGTGGGGTTTATAAAAATAAGTCATTCTGAAGCTTAGATTGCCTTTTTTTTCTTCCTACCAGTGCATTAAAAGCTCATTTTTAATTGTTTCCTCTTTAAAGTTAGATTTGTATTTCCATTTTATATATTTTATCTGGGAATGTTATATAACTTATTTATTCTTGTTCATTCCTTTAAGGTGACCTAAAAGGGTTGTAAAACAAATTAACTATAGGATTATGTTTTGGCTGTCCTCAAATAACAAGGAATGGAGAGCATTACTGCTTTAAGTTCAAAGATTTTAGATTTCTTGTTGTCATAAATCATTGACTCCATGAGAGGTCACATCAAAGTAAGCACTAAAATTTCTACAGGGAGATTCAGTGAGTAGTATATTTAGATTGGTTTTGCTTTCAATGTATTCTTTGCACACACTTAAATAATATTGCAATAGGTATGAGGTATTTTTCAAGAAAATTTATTTATTTATTTTTGGCTGCGTTGGGTCTTCGTTGCTGCACGCAGGCTTTCTCTAGTTGTGGCGAGCAGGGGCTACTCTTTGTTGCGGTGCACGGGCTTCTCATTGCGGTGGCTTCTCTTGTTGCAGAGCTCGGGCTCTAGGCGCGCGGGCTTCAGTAGTTGTGGCTCGCGGGCTCTAGAGCGCAGGCTTAGTAGTTGTGGTGCACAGGCTTAGTTGCTCCGCGGCATGTGGGATCTTCCTAGACCAGGGGTCGAACCCGTGTCCCCTGCATTGGCAGGTGGACTCTTAACCACTGTGCCACCAGGGAAGTCCGGTATGAAGCATTTTTCAAAATCACTTTATAAGATATTGAAGAAATACATAAATTTCAGATCATATTGTATAGTGTTTTTTGTTTTGTTTTGTTTTTAAGTGCCATATAACTCACCCCTTCTTGTGGGCCGGCTCCAGGTCACCAGCATAGTCCATAGTGGGAGCTGGTGATGCATGACACTAGAGGACCTGAAAAAGGGGGCTAGGTAAGCTTTAAAATTGGTTCCATGCTGAATGTCCCAAATAGGGAAGGCCGGATAGACACTTCACACATAATCCTATAGTTAATTTGTTTTAAAATATTTTCTGTTTTTAATCATCTTAATTTAATTTTAATGTGTTTATTAATTTTAAATTGTTAAACTATAGTTGTTTTGGAAATATTACCCTAATGCTTGTTTTATCTGTTTGTTTGTTTGTTTGTTTTTAAACGAAACTTCCTTTTTCCTCCTCTCAGCTCGATACAGAAACCAGACCAGCCAGGCAGAGTCCTACTATAGGCATGCGGCTCAGCTTGTCCCCTCTAATGGTGAGTGGGCCATGTCAACTTGTGGTTGATTATGACACTTTACTCTAGATATAGAAAAATGGTAAATAGTTCAAGGCTCATCTTTCAAGTGTTAAGAAACCAAAAAATGTTGAGTTTTGGTATTGATTATTATATTTTTCCTTTTAACTGTACATTCTCTGTATCTGGAAATAAGTTTTTTAAACTAATATTATGATTGTCAGTAAAGCAATATAAATAGAATATCTCCTAATGTGATCTAAAATTGTTTCAACAACTCTGGCTTCCTTAATTACTTATAAAATAATTTTCTTTTTTTTTTTTTTAAATATGTGCCTGATTTTTTTTTTTTTTTTTTGCGGTATGCGGGCCTCTCACTGTTGTGGCCTCTCCCGTTGCGGAGCACAGTCTCCAGACGCGCAGGCTTAGCGGCCATGGCTCACAGGCCCAGCCGCTCCGCGGCACGTGGGATCTTCCTGGACCGGGGCACGAACCCGCGTCCCCTGCATTGGCAGGCAAACTCTCAACCACTGCGCCACCAGGGAAGCCCCCTAATTTTCTTTTTAATACCATCATTTCCCTCCTAGAAAAATTATCTCTTATTACTAAAAGATAATGCTTTTGTCTTTTGATGGCTCCCAAGATAGGCATTAGTGGTGATTCTTGAATTAAATTACTGTAGATGTTTGGTGATCTACATTCTTGTTAAGCCACATTGAAAGTCCTTTAAATTCTAAAGGAGCCGCTTAAAGGCAGGGATGGCAGTTGGACAAATTATTTCATGTTGTCTGTGGCTGCTTTCCCACTACAGTGGCAGAGTTGAATAGTCGTGATAAAGACTCTTAGATCCACAAAGCCAAAAATATTTATTGTCTAGCCCTTTCTGAAGTCTTACTTGAACTTATTGTGCTCTTCATCTGAATTATGTGACTTTTCAACCTAAATATAATATGTACCATAGCTGACGTGTGCTGTTTTACATTATGCCATTTTTAATGAGGTAGTCATGAGATTTACTTCATGAAATACTCCCCGTTGTCAATATAAAGATTTAAAAACTGACCTTCTATGTTCTGATAGCAAGACTTCATGCATTTTGGGTTGCTTTAGAATCTTAACTTTCTCCTCTAGGTCAGCCTTACAATCAGTTGGCTATCTTAGCTTCTTCCAAAGGAGACCATCTGACCACAATATTCTACTACTGCAGAAGCATTGCTGTGAAGTTCCCTTTCCCAGCTGCCTCTACTAATCTACAAAAAGCACTTTCTAAAGCACTGGAAAGGTAGGGTTGACTTTTCCAAGAGGACTTTGTAACCTGGTAGCCTTCACCCCTCAAATTTGGGCATGTAAGAAATAATGGCCAGTTACCTATGCTTCTCTTCTCTTAGGTTTGCCTAATTTCTAAACATATACATTACAATAGTTTTGCATGTAGTCATCACTGAATTTCAACCAGTCAGCCTCTGATTTGTTCCCAGTGGAGGAGTACAGGCTGCTGAGTACTGACTCATCTGAGTGTGTTGCAGTTGAAAAGTCAGTCAGATGCCGAATCCTCTCCTTGAGTCACAGGTGCTCAAATAATGTGTTTTTGCAAATCGAAGTCTCTCCTGTAAGAGGTTTTAGCCATTTTGTTGCTTAAGATTCATGGAAGTTTTTCTTTCGTTTCAGCCGGGATGAGGTGAAAACCAAATGGGGTGTTTCTGACTTCATCAAGGCCTTTATTAAGTTCCATGGTCATGTGTACCTGAGTAAGAGCTTGGAAAAGTTGAGCCCTCTTCGAGAGAAATTGGAAGAACAGTTTAAGGTTAGATTTTTTTAAATAGAGAATTTTTTGTCTTGTCTAAATGAGGAAGCATAAGATTTGGAGGAGGCTTACTCCCACTTTTTATGTCATTACTTAATTGCAAACTGTTGATAAAAACTAAATTTAAAGCATGTGAAATTCTTGCATACAGCATTCCTTCAGTTTAAACTGAGGTGCTGTCTATATAAAGAAATACAGCAGCAGTGTTTTCACTAAGTAGCTGAAAATATCATTTGGCAGAAAATATCACAGTGGGAAAAAACAATTTTTCCTCCTTCCTTCTCAGACCAAGCACCTTTCTTTTCTCAGGTTTGGAAGTCCTACATTTGATGGTTTCTGTATTTAGATATGATTCTGTTACCTACTTCATAGACAGTAATCCCATTCTGCAAACCGAGCGCATTGTTCTCATTGTGCTTTGATCTATCAGAGTTTGTGCTTGATTGAAGGAATGTAATGAGAGTTTCATTCAGCAGGAATATGTTGTACTAATTTGTATAAGGAGATAAAATTAAGTAACCTTTGTTCTAATTATATATATGAAAATAATTTTTTATTAGTATATTAAATTAGCAGTGTAAATGTATAATTTATATAATATTGAAGGAGTCAAAATTAAGTATTAGTATTAATTTTATTTTTAGTTCATTTATTCAACAAATATTTGACTAGTATGTATCAGTCACTGTTTTAGTCACTAGAATCAACAGTAAACAAGACAGTCTCAAAGAACATTTTATATTTCTTGGTTACTTCTGAGTATCTATACACTTGGGGAATTGTCTGTAACTACTTTACAGTTTTATAAGTATTATAAAAGTTTCACATTCCAGAGATTGTTGAACTTAGACAGTTGAGATAATAAATTAGCCAAATATAGTCAGTGTGAAATAGTTTTACAGATAATCATTTTTAGTTGATACTTTTTATGTGTAAGAGATCATACTAAATAACTATAATAGACACAGTTTGTTTTAAAATAAGCTTCTAGAGTCCCCTTCTGTTCTTTGCTTCTCTTAGTGACCTATTTAAATTTAGCCCATGATTTATAGAGTTGGGTACATGAAAGAAACAACCAATTTTTTAGAGCCCTAGGCTGTTCAGCCTAGAAAGAACAAATAAGACTAAATAGTTTCATTATAAGTTCTCAGTTATACGAAGGATTATTTTAAAATAACACACCTTTGTCTTCCTGAGGTCAGAAATAAAATCTTAAAATTTAAATAGAGACTGTAGGGGGTTACTGAGGGGGTCTCTCTTTTGAGAGATTAAGAGTCGGATTGACAGCCATCTTTCTTGGATGGTTTAGGTGCAGTCCCATTAACTAGCAGGGAGTTGGACCAGATGACGTTTTGATCTTGCTTCCAGCTCTGGTTCTGTGAAAGATATACTCCCTAAATGGGGAGGAAGGGGGGACCTACCTTAGTGAGATCTTCTCTATGTAAGTTATTCTTGTATAGAATCTAGTCAATTTTGTATTTGGTTCAACCTCAAATACTAATACTCTCTTCAGATATATTTCTGAATGTGAAGTTCTGGTGAGTGTATGTGGGCAATTGCTAAAATACACTTTGAAATATCATTCCAACACTCTGAAGTTAAACATAGTATGAGGCAGATCTATTTTAAACCTCACCCAGTACTGGAATGTCAGAAGAACGTTGTTGGAGTGAAATTTTAGCATAGTTGAGTAAGTATTTCTAAAGCCTTTATAGATAATTAGTAATATCCACATGTAAACATCAGTGTATCTGTCTAACTAGCAAGTCTTTAGCTACTAAGCAGAAACATGTACCAACTTGAGGTTCGTTGAAGGACTTAAGGCCTGGGATTTAGGAATTGAGATACAAGGCTTTTTCTGTCTGTTAAACGTGTGCTGTTTCTTTCTTTTTTTTTTTTTGCGGTACGTGGGCCTCTCTCTGTTGTGGCCTCTCCCGTTTTGGAGCACAGGCTCCGGACGCGCAGGCTCAGCGGCCATAGCTCACGGGCCCAGCCGCTCTGCAGCATGTGGGATCTTCCCGGACCGGGGCACGAACCCGCATCCCCTGCATCGGCAGGCAGACTCTCAACCACTGCACCACCAGGGAAGCCCTGTGCTGTTTCTTAATGGTATTTAGTTCAGTATATTCCTCAGCTGCTGTTGAAAGTGTCTTTGAGGAACAATAAGTCAGTTCTGGTTTGATTTCGTTCCCAGGGAACTCCTCTTGTTTACTAAAATACAATCCAAATGTTATGAAATTACAACTGAATAATTACATATTTACTTCTAAAGGCCTGGGTTATTCCTTCACTAAGTGTTTGAGTACCTACTGTCTACTGTTTACTTTTCTGAAGCTCTTAGAGATATACAGGGGAGAACAAGACAAAGTCTGTGTGTTCATGAACTTACATTATCATTTGCTAGTACTAGGTAGGCTGCACTCATATGCTTTAATGTTTCTGTGCATACACTAGGAAAAATTTTTTAAAGGGCTAGGATTTGTTCGGTAGGACATCACCTTCTAGAATAAATGCCAGTGGATTTATAGATACAAGGGATACATTGCTATAAACTATGCTTACAGGAAAAAAATGCCTTTTGAAAAATACAAATTAATATTCTCATGCCAATATTATGCATTTCTGTAAATGATCAGCTTGATCTATAAGGTTGGATGTAGAGATGGAAGGAGAAGTTTTGTGGGAGAACTCTGGAGAAGAGATAGCATTTCAGGACATACGGAGTAGAGGAAAGAAAAATGGTCGATATCTTTTAGAAAAGGAGTGAGCATTCTTGATGTATATACTGGAAAGGCAGATGACAAGGAAACAGAGAGATGATAGGGAGAACAGAGTTAAAGAAAAGTAGAATTGTATTTTTTCCCAATGATAACGTGAAAGGTCTTATTAGTAGAATTATAGAACTTATTATGGATATTTCAGATTCTTTAACTGTGAAAAAAAAATCTCAAATAGGCTAGACAAAGGCAGCTGTAAATTTCTGAGATGGTAGGATCTCTTGTCACTGCTGGTAGAACTGAAAGTAGTTTTCTGTTTCCCACCATAAGGTTAGTGACAGTGAATTGCCCACTTTCTCCAAAAATTTTCCCTGGGGAGGGAGAGTACTTGGCTATGCTAAAGTGTAGGGCAAAGCCAGGCATCATCTCTAATAGCTATCAACTTTGTTAGGAACTTGTGTTTGAAAAATATTTTATATGGGAGTAATCTAAATTACTGTAGATATTAAGGTAGAAGGGTGATGAAGTTAAGGCTAACTGAGAGCATGTAGTGAATTTTTCCGTATAGTGCTTATTAGCAGGTCACTGTGAACACTTAGTTATTAAGTAAAAGAAATTTGATTATGAAGACCATGCTTTTCTAATAGGGGAAAATGTAAGTGTAATAATTTGTTGAAGCACCTATAACACTTGTTAATGATTGCTTTAGTTTACCATTTACCCTGTGTTCCAGATATGTTCTTGCTATATGTCTGATTTATAAATAAGTTTCTTTTGGGACTTCCCTGGTGGTCCAGTGGTTAAGAATCCGCCTTCCAATACAGGGGACGTGGGTTCAACCCCTGGTTGGGGAACTAAGATCCCACATGCCTCAGGGCAGCTAAGCACACATGCTGCAACTACTGAGCCTGTACGTTGTGGAGCCTGTGCACGACAACTAGAGAGAAGCCTGCACGCCGCGACAAAAGATCCCACATGCTGCAACTAAGACCTGACAGGGCAAATAAATAAATAAATAAATACACAAATAAATAAATAAATAAGTAAGTAAGTAAGTAAGTTTCTTTAAATGTGTCAAGCCTTTGAAAGAGTAAATCTTATGACAGATTTTTTTAAGTCATCTATTATGTGCCAAGAGTTCAAAACATATTTTTTGAATCTTTTTATTTGAATTTTTGATTTTCACTCTGTGCACCTACTTTCTAGTCATTGGTCCCAGTTTAATATTTTAGTATGTTTGCATCTCTTATAAAACAGCTCCTAATGGATTAAGATGTATAAATTTATTGATAGTCCCCTAAAATGTTTGTCTCAGATCATATTAAAAAAATATACAGGGACTTGCCTGGTGGCGCAGTGGTTAAGAGTCCACCTCCCAATGCAGGGGACACAGGTTCGAGCCCTGGTCTGGGAAGATGCCACATGCTGCAGAGCAACTAAGCCCGTGTGCCACAACTACTGAGCCCATGTGACACAACTACTGAAGCCCTCACGCCTAAAGCCCATGCTCCGCAACAAGAGAAGCCACCCCAATGGGAAGCCCATGCACTACAATGAAGAGTAGCCCCCACTCACCACAACTAGAGAAAGCCCACGTGCAGCAATAAAGACCCAATACAGCCATAAATAAATAAATAAATGTATTTTTAAAAATTATAAAATATATATTTATGTATAGTTTCTCATGGAAAAAAGTATTGTTTTTAAAAAAAAGCTCAAACAGCTCTGTGGTGTCTGGGTTTAATCCTTTCAAGGCAAAAAGTCAACATGAGAAGCATCAGACCATGTCAGACTCAATTAAAATACTCATCTATAAATGTTACCTTTGTGGCTTTAAATGCAGACTGCCAGTTTAATTCTTGTGTCAAAGATGGCTTCTGTTCTTGATAATTTATTCAATATTCCTGTCTTCTTTTACAGAGGCTGCTATTCCAAAAAGCTTTCAACTCTCAGCAGTTAGTTCACGTCACTGTCATTAACCTGTTTCAACTTCATCACCTGCGTGACTTTAGCAATGAAACGGAACAGCATAGTTATAGCCAAGATGAGCAGCTGTGTTGGACACAGTTGCTGGCCCTCTTTAGTGAGTATTAAATCATTTAACTTTCTGTGCCATCTTCTTTGGAAAGCATGATCTTAGGCATTTTCATCATTATAACAAAGCATTAGTAACCTTAAAAAGTGTCCTATATTTCTTAATATTGAATCAGGAGGCCTAAACCCTAAGTTCTGTCCTTTTATCTGCTGACACCCCCTCAACAACTGTATCTATAACATTTTTAACATAGGAAGGAAAATGCCTTTTTAGAAAGAAGCTGTAAGATATTTAAGTATTAAGTAGGATACAGCAGGAGGCTCATAATATTTTAATTCAGACTGGTACACAATTTCAAATATCTTATGCTCTCTGAACACATTTTTTCTTTTAAGTGTCTTTTCTTGGCATCCTGTGCAAGTGTCCTCTCCAGAACAAGTCTCAGGAGGAATCCTACAATGCCTATCCCCTACCTGCAGTCAAGGTCTCCATGGACTGGCTGAGACTCAGACCCAGGGTCTTTCAGGAGGCAGTGGTGGATGAAAGACAGTAGTAAGTGTCTCGGAGTTTCATGTTAGCTTGTGTGCTTTGTTTGTTTGATATTCAGATATGTAGAAACTGCCTTCTAAAACAGTATTGGAATAATGGAAGACTTTGTATTTTCCACCTACTCTCTAGAAATTGAACTGAAGACTTCTTTGTATGCTTTTTATTTATTTGTTTGAATTCTCCACATGAGGCACAGTCTTAAGGATTTCTGACTCCCTGTGTGCTCCCCCTGTTCCTGGTTGCCATCCTGGGGAAAAGGCATTTTTCACATTTCAAAATGAAATAGAAATAAAACCAGTTTGTTTCTTATTCATTATAATATGCCCCAGTTTTATGCTTAGGAGTTGAAGGGAAGAGATTTTTACTTCTTCCATTCTTTTCTGTACATAAGCTGCTTGTTGCCTTTTAGTAACACCCAATTTGAGTTATATTTGTTTTAAGCATAGAAGATTGGAAGTTATTTTGGCTCTCACTATTTTCTCTGTAATTTCTACTCAGAATAATTCTGACAGTTCTTAGGAACTATTCATTTTACAGTGACAAATGAAAGCTTTCAGTTTACCTTTGATTATAGGAATAAATATTTCCAGTAAGGCTTTGCAGTGAGTGGGAAGTTCCTCCCCTGCATATTTTGATGGTGGATATTAGGAAAGTCTCTGAAATATCTGCTTTGTGGCCCAGTATCTACACATGGACCAAGGTCACAACCTAGAAAATGTCCAAGCCACGTTTAAGACCCTGTGATCCCTCTTACTGCATACTTCTCTTTCCTCTTTTCCCCTCAAACCTAACTTTAAGCGCCTTCATTTTTGACATTGTCATGAATAGAGTTTAGCAACATAGTACAACATACTACACATCTCCTTTCTGTGCCAATGTAGGTATTAGTAAGTCATACATATTTTTAGACATTGCTTTCTTGCACTGGGTTTTCATTTCTCGACCAGAGGTATACATTTTTCCTTCCCGTGTGTACTTTAGAACTTGTGTTTGGTTCAGTAACTTGTATCAGTAATGCTGTGAAAGAAGCTTTGATATTTTTATTCGGTTTTTTGTTCCTATACAGTGATCTTTTAGGCCCATTCTGTGCATTCCCATTTCTTTCTCTTTTTTTTTTTTTCCTTTCTCTTTTTAATTTTATTTTGGCCATGCCATGCAGCTTACAGGATCTCGGTTCCCTGACCAGGGACTGAACCCGGGCCATGTGCCGAGTCCTAACCACTAGACCATCAGGGAACTCCCAGTGCATTCCCATTTCTTATCCTTGCAAAGGATATTCATCCAGAAGGAACAGTTTATTTACAAACTTTTTTCCTTTTTCTTCCCTATCATTTTCTCTTCCCCATTCCTTCTCTTAGATTTGTTAGGATCTTTAGAATTATGGCCTTGCAGGTATTTCATTCTGTCTTAAATTATGTTACTACTCATTTTAGGCTAGTGTTGGGTATTTCTCTAAAACTGAAGATTTTCCTTATATGTCTGATATATCAAGGTGTAATAATCTTCATTTATATCTTTTAAATGATGAAAAACACAATTCCTCTTTGTGAACTCAAAGTTTTATATATATTCAAATAACCTTCAGTTTCTTGCTTTTGGGCCATTACAATTTCTAGAACTTGTTTTCTTCTGTACTTTTTTTGAGAGCATGTTATCTTAAGCTAACAAATGCATGAAATAGTGATGTATTTTTTTCCTTTGTAGAAAGCAAAGTTAGACTTAAGTAACCCACAGTGGGGTAAAGCAATATATCATTAAATCATTTCTCACACTCTTATTCTGTAGTCTATTTCTTGAGATCTCATATTTGTTGCATAAAGACATTGTTGTTCTAGTCTAACCTTCTTTTTTGGGTTATTAACCTTCTTTTTCAACTGTCTCGTAATTTGTTACATCCCCAAAGACTTGTAGCAGACATTTATTCTTCAGTGTTTATTTCCTTATATATTTTTTCTATATTATTCATTTATATTTTTTTAAGCAGCATATTCCCATGTTTCAAAGTGTACAACTGTCAGAAATAGTTGTCGACTTCCAGCTTTTTTCTGTGATGTGGTGATGTACATCCAATTTCTCTATCCTGGGCAACTCACCTTGGGCTTTCTTTTTTTAAAACACACTTTTCACCAACATTGGTTGTTAAATATTTCAAGAAAACCTTAATGTTAACTTCAGTAGATCGTGATTATTTTTAATGTTTTAACTAAATATTAAGAATATTTTTTAATATTTTGCAAACTTTGGCAAAAATTTTGTATTAGGAAACAGAGGTAAGGATATTACAGCAATGTGTGGATTTTGTTGTATCATAAAAAGGCATAGTCATCACTTTGAACAGAGAATGTGATTTGACTATGATGTAACCACACCCCCATCACAGATTAAAAACTAGTAATGGGTTCCACAACTGATAATGTATGTGAAAACTATAAAAACATAATGTGCTATTTCTCTGGTCAAAGTTTTCTCAGTAAATATCAGTGTTTAAAACTGACAAATTAATTTTGCTAATTGTTAAATTAGGAGCCTGGGAAACGATCTACAGTAGTAGGTGTCTATCATGGAAATTTGGCCCTTTTGGTGTATCTTATCTAGACACATTTGGAAATATGTTTTAGGAAATCATACAGCCTTTAAAATGCTGAAGCAAGGGAAAAATACATAGTCACGGTCCTGTAGGTAACACTTTCATGGCTTATTAGTGTTCTGGTTTTTCATGCAAAAATAAAGTCTGAACTATCTGTTTAATTTACAGCATTTGGCCTTGGCTAATTTCTCTTCTGAATAGTTTCCATCCCCATGAAGAGGATCTTTCAAGTACTAATGGTAAGGGCTACCTTAACCTTGTGTCGCTAACATTGTTCTCCATCACTAATAGTGGGCTTAAGGCCAGAGAAAAAAAGGGTTTTGTTCTTAAGTGTTTGACTTTAAATGTAGTAACTCAAAAGTGACTTTGAGCTCTGTATTGATTAAGTGGGTGGAAATAGAGGTAATGTTCTTCCAATTCTCTCAGCAGCTTATTCTCCTGTTTAGCTCCATTTGCATAGGAGTCCAGAGAGTGTAGTACCTTCAGATTCTTTCCATCTTCCTTCCTTCCTCACTCTTAGTAGCTTTTTTTAAGGAACTAATGTGAACAACATTATTCTTTCAAAGTAATACTTGCTTATCATAGAACATTTGGGACATACAAACATAACACAAGTCACCCTTAATTCTTTCATACAGAGATACTTCTGTACTATTCACATGATAGTGTATTTTCTTTGAAGCTTTTACTTATGTGTACATACACACAACCTGCATGTGATTGATATCAGATACAACTTTGTACCTGCTTTATAATTTAACACTACATTGTTAGCCTTTTCCTTTGTCATTTAAACATTTTGGAACATGATTTTTACAGGCTGCTTAATATTCTGTCCTGTGGCTCTGCCATAATTTATTTTATCATTGTCCATTTGCTTAAAAAATTTCCCCATTATAAATAATCCTGCACTGAACAGTCCGTAGTTGACTCCTTTCTGATTATTTTTCTTCCATTACATCAGTGCCCCTCAAGCATCATATTTGCAAATGAATCACCTGGGATCTTGTTAAAATGCAGTTTATGACTCAGTAGGTTTAGGAGAATGCCCAAGATTCTGTATTTCTTACAAGCTCCCAAGCGATGTCAATGTTGGTATTCAATACTTTGAGTTAACAAGGAGATAATCTAAACATTGTGATTAATGGATCTGAGGCTTTGAATCCTTAAGGCTGCTAGGGGGAAAAGAAGTCCATTGTACCCATCCTCCTCAGCACTGAGTAGTAGGTGAGTATTAGGACAATGTCTAGGGCCCAAAGGCAACATGCAGGGGTTTGACAGGTAAGTTATTCAATCAAAATTACTATAAAGAAGAGCAGAGAACTCTGAGTGTTATAGTTTCTTTCTGTCTAAAAAAATACCCTTTTTTTAAATTTAAGAAGTAATATCCTGCTGAATGACAATATTTTAATTAAGATATTTACAAATCTTGTTTTCTGCCCTTCTGTAGCTACACCACTTCCAGAGGAGTTTGAGTTACAAGGATTCTTGGCTTTGAGACCTTCTTTCAGGTAGATGGCTTTTATCACTGTTTACCTAGAGTATAAAAAAGCTTCCTAATCAACTTCCCTATATTGTCCATTCTACTCTGCTTCAGCAATTATATTTTTAAAGTACAGGCTTGATGATGTCCCATTACTAATACAAAAACTTCAATTTACCCATCCCCAGTTGTTATAATATCTTTTTTAGCTTAATGTCCAAATGCTTAGTTTTTCAGTCATATTTCCTGCCACTTTCACCTTCCTCCCCTCCAATACTTACACATATTATACATACACTATGTCCTGTACTTGAATAGCTCTGTATATTTATTCCTCCAAAACTTTGTTCATGCTATGCCTAGAACATTCCCACTTCCTCTTTTGCCCTTCCGTTACCAACCTGTTAGCACTTAACCATACCTGTCCAAGGTCCAGATCAGGTATCACTTAACTCTGTGAAATCTTTTCAAAGCTTATCAGAAGAAACTAACCCTTCTTTATTATGCTTCTCTTATTCTTTGTTGAGCTTTTATTTCTTCAGATTAAATCATAATTATTTGTTCCTTAAGGTAGGGACTGTTTCTCATTTATCTTTGTATCCTTAGTATCTGACCTACTGCCTAGCAATTCTTAGATGCTGCTGCTTCTTTTTTTTTTAAAGATAGCTTAATGAGAAATCTGAAAAGTCCTTATTTTTTAGGTTGACTTACCTTTCTAATGTCAGTTAATTCTTTGCTCTATGTACTTTATGATATGTATACATTTTTTCTGATTTAGATTGGGCCACCTTAAAGTGGATAGATTACTACTGTTTATTAGAATAGGCATTTCAGAGACCCTTAGCATTGCCATGGTCATTTGAAGTAAGTTACTTATAATGCAAGGTTAGTGTTAATGAAAACTTTATTCTTAGGATAAAAGAATCTTTCCTAATAAAAGATGGTGATTTATTTGAGCTCCTCTGTGAGAAAGTGAAATATAAGTAAAAATATCACATTAATATAGTGAATTTTTCATATTGTCTTTTCTACTTTGTTTCATTGTATTTACAGTCTTTGGGAGCATAAATAAATTCAAACAAATGCAGTTGCTTACATTAAATAGCTAACCTGTCTGGAAAAATCTGAAACCATTGCAGTTCATTAGGTTTAATTTTCTATAATTTGCTTATATCAATTTTAGGAACTTGGATTTTTCCAAAGGCCACCAGGGTATTACAGGAGACAAAGAGGGTCAGCAAAGACAAATACGACAGCAGCGCTTGATCTCTGTAGGCAAATGGATCGCAGATAATCAGCCAAGGTATTCCTCATCGGATACACACGCAGCCCCCACATGAGTTTTAGACTTGGTATAACGCTATTGATTGTAAACTCTTAAGTCAAAATGTTGGTAAGACAGCATCAAACTATGACCCTAGTGATCATACGTATCTCTTTATTTAACCTCTGTTCTCTCATTACACTGCCTATTTTAGAGGAGTTTGCCTTGTCACCACTGTTTATCATGAGCTTTTTCACCAATTTATAAACATCTGTATAAATCTAACTAAATTGTATGTTCACAGTTACGGTGATTTGTATTGACAGGGGCGTGGTGGTCAGTTTCAGTCAAGACAGACCAGGATGGTGCTAGTTAAATATAAAGCAGGTATGGTAGTTGGTGTAATAGACAGGGCATAGGTATTAGAACCAGATGGATTTGAATTCACTGTCTAGTTCTGCCACTTCCCCAGGTGTGTGTCCTTAGGATCTCTGTGGTTGATGATAACGTTCCCAAAGTCAGTAACTGTTTCATGTTCATTTTTGTATTCAGGTTCATATTATACTGTAAGCCACTCACCTGGTTGCATATTTGAATAAACAATACCTCGGAGCTTCAGTTTTCACGCCTATAAAACAGGAATTATAGCTACTTCAAGGGCCTAGTCCAGTGTCTTGTGCTTAAAACATGCTGAGTAAATGTAGCTGTACTTATAAGAGAACATTAAAAGGGCATGGGAATGTGTGGTGGGGATGTTCAGTGGGATAATGAGAATCTGAGTTTACATAACTGCTTTCTATGTTACCTGAATCCACACCGTTATACCCTGCTGTTTCCCACATTTTAAGGCTGTGGGACCCATACACAGTTCAGTTGTTACTGTCTTTTAGATTTGTGTTTTTCATATATGGATTTATTTTTACTTTTTTAGGCTGATTCAGTGTGAAAATGAGGTAGGGAAATTGTTGTTTATCACAGAAATCCCAGAGTTAATACTGGAAGACCCCAGTGAAGCCAAAGAGAACCTCATTCTGCAAGAAACAACCATCATAGAGTCACTGGCTGTGGATGGGAACCCAGGACTGAAATCAGTGCTGTCTACAGGCCGAAATCTGAGCAACAACTGTGACACAGGAGAGAAACCAGTGGTCACCTTCAAAGAGAACATTAAGCCACGAGAAGTGAACAGAGACCAAGGAAGAAGTTTTCCTCCCAAAGAGGTGAGAAGGGACGATAGCAAAGGAATAACTGTAACTAAGAATGATGGAAAGAAGGACAACAACAAGAGGAAAACAGAAACCAAGAAATGCACCTTAGAAAAGTTACAGGAAACAGGAAAGCAGAATGTGGCAGTGCAGGTAAGCTGTATTTGAACTACAAAGCAGGTAGAGGAAGGCTCACACAAAAGGCAAGATTTTTCATTTTGTTCCTAAAGCCTTGAGAATTGACTATCCTGGAAGCTTCAGTGCATTCTTAGAAGGCTGCATAGTAAGGTCATGTCAAGAGCTGTGGTAGATGGGTACTCCACCAACTCTCAGGAATTGTAATGTCAGTGAAAAAAACTCAACCTGATTTTTGTCAGTTCTCTCCAGTTTAAGTGGCTGGAAATAACCAGTTGCAGAGCTCTGAGTTTCACAAAGAATTATATTTTCTTTGGAAGGTAGAATTGTGATTTATTAATGCTGCAGTGGAAAATTTGGGGTCTTTTATAGATCCCATAGAACCAAGTATATGAAGGCTTGCACGGTGGTTTTTTGTTTTTTGTTTTTCAGATTCACTATACAAAATAAAATACATTCTTGGGGAAAGATGAGGCTATTTTCCTTGACATTTATACCTGCCCCAGCTAGTAGCATTATATAACCTCAGTGTTATCCTGGCTCATGGTAATTTGTAAAGCAAGAACCCAAGTCTCTTGCTGGGAAAGGATAAACACTGCTCAGTTATTTGTGACTTTTCTTTTAAATACACACACACACACCTTTACACACACACACACATGCACACACACCTTTCCAAGGAGATACAGATGATTTCATATAAACAAAAGGGTCTTTACTCTGTGCTGGTTTTATTAACACTGCTAATGTTTGTAGCCATTTGATTATTAACACATTTTGGCAAATGTATTTATTTACAGTAGGCATGAGGAATCTTACAGTTTTGAAGTCTGCTTGCAAGTAAACATTACCTGCAGTGCATTTCCCTTACAGTTTTTTGCAGGGAAAGGGAGAAATAAGAACACAGTAGTTCTGTTTTAAGGTTAATAATAGGGGAAGAAACAGAGAAAAACATGGTAGAAATTGAGGAAAGGCACAGAGAGAGTGAGAGGTGTTGGGGAAAGGCAAGGAAGAAAACAAAAGAATTATAAGGCCGCAGGACCAGTATTTTAGGGTTAAAGAGTTCAGCACTTCCTGCCTGCTCTGGCTCTGTCCTCTGAAACTGCCTCCCCAAAAGGTCCAGATGGAAAATAAAATCTCTTTTCTGGTCTCTCATCCTTTTTAAATCTGACTATTGATGATTAAAGAAAACCTGACAGTAGTCAATATATCACCACCCTCTGTACCTCATCCTGAGTTTTCTATAAGTGCTACCTATTTTTACTCACTTTACTCATCTTTACATTACTTGAGCAGTGCATATGGCATCTACTTCTCTCCAGCTCCAATGTGTAGGGTCTCAGGCCTGTTTCTTACTGCTGAAAGTATCCTTATTTATTCTGGGGGTGGTAGGGTTGCAGAGTGGAGGGTGGATGCCTGACTGATACCCTTAAAGCTGCCCAGATGGGGGCTTCCCTGGTGGCGCAGTGGTTGAGAGTCCACCTGCTGATGCAGGGGACACGGGTTCGTGCCCCGGTCCGGGAGGATCCCACATGCCGCGGAGCAGCTGGGCCCGTGAGCCATGGCCGCTGAGCCTGCGCGTCCGGAGCCTGTGCTCCGCAACGGGAGAGGCCGCAACAGTGAGAGGCCCGTGTACCGCAAAAAAAAAAAAAAAAAAAAAAAAAAGCTGCCCAGATGAAGTTAAACTGAGGGCCAAAAGTGTCTCATCTGTGGATTAGTGGTCATTATTCATTCATAATTCATGTACATTAAGAGAATACAGGGCCATGGGCCCATAACAGTGGCTTAAGATCATAGGCAGCTTTTTAAGCCTGTCGGCATCAGGTGTCTCGTTTGTAAAACAAATGAGTTCTCAGGTCTTTTCTGTATTTTGTACTTTTATGATATTGTGAAAGCAAAATAATTGGACAAGTAAAACTAAGCCCTTATAACTTTTTTTGGCAATTAAATAATTTGACTTTCCCATTTTTAATTTAGGTGAAGTGAAATATCTGCAGCATATACTTTTTTTGGGGGGGTACATAGTAGGATTTTAAATACTTTCTTAGAGTAGGTGCTTCTTTCTGACACGTTTGAGTTTCAGATTATTATAGATAGTTTTGCTTCTGGTTGGTCATAGGTAAAATCCCAGACAGAATTAAGAAGGACTCCAGTGTCTGAAGCCAGGAAAACACCTGTAACTCAAGCCCCAAGTCAAGCAAGTAACTCCCAGTTCATCCCCATTCATCACCCTGGAGCCTTCCCTCCTCTTCCCAGCCGGCCAGGTAAATATATGTTTTGTAGTTTCTTCTGCTGAATTCCATCTGTGTAGGAGTTTCTTTTAACCCACTGAGAAATTTTAGACTCTGAGTGGCATTACTAAACCATAATGTTAAAAGGCATAAGGGAGTTCTCTTCTCCCTAATGTTTATGAAATTGTTTTTTGAGCCATTTCTCTGTAGTTTATGTACAAGTGTATGCTTGTTATTATGAAGGAATTCCTGTCACTAAACATGGCATCTAAGAAACTGCCTTTAGGATACTCCAGTTACCTCCGTGGATAGAACTAGCAGCCAATAGTCTATATTTAATTCTTGAAATCAGGTTAAAGATTGACACTTGATCAGTCTTACTTGATGGTTGATCCCTGTCTTTTATAATTTATTAGAAGACCTCTTCTCCACCCCAGCCCAAAATGACTATACTATTTTTTGTCTTTCTTTTGCTAAGTTTCCTTAGAACTAAACCTATGTTCTTCTGTTTTGAAGGGTTCCCGCCCCCAACCTATGTTATCCCCCCTCCTGTGGCATTTTCTATGGGCTCAGGTTACACCTTCCCAGCTGGTGTTTCTGTCCCAGGAACCTTTCTTCAGCCTACAGCTCACTCTCCAGCAGGAAACCAGGTGCAAGCTGGGAAACAGTCCCACATTCCTTACAGCCAGCAACGGCCCTCTGGACCAGGGCCGATGAACCAGGGACCTCAACAGCCACAGCCACCTTCCCAACAACCCCTTACATCTTTACCAGCTCAGCCAACAGCACAGTCTACAAGCCAGTTGCAGGTTCAGGCTCTAGCTCAGCAGCAACAATCCCCTACAAAAGCTGTGCCGGCTTTGGGGAAAAGCCCTCCTCACCACTCTGGATTCCAGCAGGTAAGTTACAGTTGTGTGTACTGTCCAGCTGAAGTAAGGAGAAGGGAAGGTTGAAATTATTCCTTGTTTGGTTAATTAAAAATACTAGTTAGGCATTCAACTACTTCTTGCTTAGACTTGTAATGATTATGGGAACACATAAGTCTTCTCTTTGCTGTTTAGGAAAGTTCAGGTGTTCTCCTTTTTACTTTTGTAAAGGACAATAGATCTTAACTACCATTCTTTGCTGCTACTACTTACGAGCTTTATAGAAAAGGATTTTCTGTAAATAATTTCCTCTATTTGAACCTAAACTACAGAAGGGAAATAGTATCGTAATCTTGATGAGGTGTTAATGATACCAGTCTTAAATAATTTGTCATCCCACAGCACTTGAAGCAGAGGGAGAAATGTGTGCACGCCCACCCACACTCATACCCTCATTTATTAAACCTCTTAAATAATGGAACTGAAAGAGAACATGAGTTCAGCGCCCTTAATCTGTTCCCAGAAAGCTCTGTGTATTAAAAAACTTAAAGAGTAAACAAAACTGCATTGCCTAGAGTTTTGTTGGTGGTAAAATCTCTCAGATTCATTCTGTGATTCCTGAGTACTGAGTGTAAGTAACATTGCATTTTATCCTCATCTTGGTGACAGGCATCTCTTTTTTAGTATCAACAGGCAGATGCCTCCAAACAGCTGTGGAATCCCCCTCAGGTTCAAGGCCCATTAGGGAAAATCATGCCTGTGAAACAGCCCTACTACCTTCAAACCCAAGACCCCATAAAACTGTTTGAGCCGTCATTGCAACCTCCTGTAATGCAGCAGCAGCCTCTAGAGAAAAAAATGAAGCCTTTTCCCATGGAGCCATATAACCATAATCCCTCAGAAGTCAAGATCCCAGAATTCTACTGGGATTCTTCCTACAGCATGGCTGATAACAGAGCTGTAATGGCACAGCAAGCCAACATGGACCGCAGGGGCAAACGGTCACCGGGAGTCTTCCGTCCAGAGCAGGATCCTGTGCCCAGGATGCCATTTGAGGTGTGTGTCCTTTCCTATCACCAGGCACTTCAGAGTTAGGTCTGGGGATGCATGTCCTTTAAATTTCTCAAGTAGATGTTTATAAAGGTCACTCTGCTTCATTAGTGCTGCAGAATGCTGCTGAGTACATGGGTGCAGCTTTTGGTCTCCTCTTTACAATTGCATAGTATGCTTGATTTGGGGGAGCTGAAGAATTCTGTTCCTGATTTTGACCTGTGATGGTCTGGCAGAGAAATCATGTGCAGAAACCTCTAACACAGCACGTTAGAGAATTCTGAGACAAAGGTCCTCTCAGTTGGGCTGAATCATCTAAGTTTAAAAATAGGTTTATTGCGTATTTAAACAAATTGTTTTCTGAGAGGAACAAAACCAGTTATCTTTGATAGTGGAGTTCCCTGTCCTTGCGCTTTTTATTCATGAGAAACAAGTATGTGTGTGTAACTTTTTAAAAAGCTGTTTCTCTGTTTGTTAGCACAAGATAGGCTAATCACTTTGCTCTGTTGCATTGTTTTACTCATTGCCCACATTAACCTTTTATGTTCTGCTCTGTCACTACTTTTGCTTCTTTCTGTTGTTTCGATCTTTCTCTACCATTGTCCTTGTGTCACTTTGCTTTGGTGTTTCAGGGCCTTTTCCTCTTTGCATAATACTGTCTCACTGTTCATTACTTCTTCCTCCTTGACTTTAGTTGCCTTCATCCCCCCTAATCATGCTACTACTCCTTTGTGCTTTTGTCATCCCTTATTGCATCTCACTGTGATCCTTTCTGTCATTAGGACCCCAAGGGCTCCCCTCTGCTTCCTCCGGACCTGTTAAAGAGTCTGGCTGCCTTGGAGGAAGAGGAAGAGCTGATTTTTTCTAACCCTCCTGATCTTTACCCAGCTCTGCTGGGGCCTCTCGCCTCTCTTCCTGGACGAAGCCTCTTTGTATGTATTTTACATAATTCTTCTTGCTCTAACCTCAACTTCTTTTCTGAGATTTTGTAGTACTTGGAATAGGTGGTTTCTTCTTTCTAGGGCTTTCCTTTTTTATAGAATTTTAAAACTTATTTCCTGATTGCCCAAACCTTCAAATGGTAGTAGAACATGGCAAAACATGTCTGATTCCATAGTTTCCCCAAATCTTATAATTATAACTTTGTTACATGTTATCCAGAAAGCATCCCGCAGGGCTGGTCACACACAGAATGTGGTGCTGGCAAATTACTTTTCAGGTATCATTTCCACCTGGACCCAGGAATTTTAGGTGTCATTTAATCTTGTTTAGGAACAGTGAGATTTTTCCTCATGTATTCAAAATATGAAATGAAATAATGTTCTAGATGTTTTACTGAATAAAAAAATTCTAGATTGATTCTACCGAACAGTATGTGGTTCTTTTCTGTTTGGTTAACTAAGAGCCCTGATCTAAATTCAGAGCCAGATTCATAAACAGAATGAGTGAAAATGAAAAGGCCTCTATTTATAAACATAGCTGGAGTACCATAAATGAGTGAACACAGAGATAAATAACTAGAATGACATAAAATAAAGTCTAAGAATTGATTAGTGGTATCTTTTAAAAATAACCTTCTGTAACCCAGTGCGCATTTCAAAGGATGCCATTGTTTAGATATTTTACTAAGGTGGGGGGACTGTAAGAAAGATGTATGCTATGAGGTCTTTCCCCCTCTCCCTTCACACCATCTTAATAAAACATAAAACAATTCTTGAATTCCACTTTCTCGCTGTTTCTTTCCCATAAACACGGGGTAAGAAGACATTCGTAAGATTAAAGTGCATTGATTTTAGTATTAGGAGAACTGAAAGCTGCTTAATGGCTCTTGTGACAAACTGCCATCCCTGGCACTTGAAGTTCCCTTAAGAATTTTCCTAAGTGAATGGCCACAGAGACCTTTCACCTCCCCCACCAAAATTAGCAGAAATAAAAGATCCCCTAGACACTTGAACAGTCGTAGTGCAATGGCAGTGCCTAGAGGTTGTTGAATGTCCAGCTACTAAACTGTTGCCTCTATGTGTTTGCCTTTCTTGCTGCATTTTTTTGCTGGGGTGGCTTGAGGGACAGACCGTGGAGCACGTCTCTGTACACTAGTTTCCTAATCCCTTAGTTCCTGTTGTGCTTGCCCCTTCCGTTGGAAATGAAGCTCATGGTGGAACACACGGAGGGGGGCCTTCTAGTGGATTTTTTTTCATGTTTAAAAAAACCTCACGGTAGCCCTTCTTATATTTAACATCGTTAATGATGTGTGTGAAAGTGCCTTGCATGTAGCAGGTGTTTAATAAATGCTTTGTTGACCAACAGTTCAGTGACAGTGAGCATCAGAGATTCAGCTTTTTTTTCCCTAATAACTTTCTCAGGGCCAATAGATGGAAGCTTGACTTCAGCAACTATTTTAATATATACCACAAATAGAGTTGTTAGGAACCATGCTAACAAAACCAGTTGTCAAATGGATTTAAAGGCTTTTTAAAAGTCATTAATGTCAGTGTTTTAAAAATTTAGGGAGAAAACAGTGCCAGATCAGTTCCCCTTCTTGATTTGAGAGTATTTTAAATGCAGCTGTTGACAAAGGGATTCCTGAGGCTCTTGCCTAGTGAATACTCCAAACTGCCAGTTTCCAGGGTCCCTGCCAGGATCTCTGTGCTAGATTAGAGGTGCTGATCAGGAGGGTTCTGTCTGACTCACCTGTGACAACTGGCACTTATCTGGTGTCATGGTATTAACGGATTTGAATTTATATCTTCTAAGCTTTAAATTGTACAAGATAGGTGAGTACAACTATGCTTAAATTGTGGTCTTTTGGTTGCATGGTATCTTAATATTAAGAAAATGGAAGGCATAATTTAACTACCTTTTTTTCCGGGACTGTGAAGAAATCCTTATTGGAGAAGCCCTCAGAGCTCATGTCACATTCATCCTCTTTGCTGTCGCTCACCGGATTCTCTCTCAATCAGGTGCGTAAACAGTGAAGCATCCTGCTTTGTGCTTTTATCGTGGGCTAGTATTTTCTTTCCTGTTCTATTTCAATATGTCTGTTTTTCTCTTTCCTTTCTCTTCCATATATTGGTGTTTTCCAGGTATTTGATTTTATTCCCCACCCCCTTTGATTAGGGTACACTAGAGACTTGTATAAGTTTGAATTGTTTAACTTCTCATTAATATTAAAGACTCTGGGGCTCTGTTGTTCAGCAAGTAAATTATTCATACTTTCTAACCCAGGTGGTTTACATAGAGCAAAATAAAGGGTGAGGGAAAGTAAAAGGCAAATGAATTAAATGGGAAAACTGAAAGAAACAGAAGTAAAAGCCTTCAAAAGTTTGTCTTGCAAAGAAAGCCTTAAGATAAGCATCCATGAGCATGAACACTGCATTTTCTTAAATCTCTTTCTTTGGCGTGAGTTTGTTAACTTGGTGGTCATTGTCTTTCAGGAAAGATACCCAAATAACAGTGTGTTCAATGAGGTATATGGGAAAAACCTGACAACCAGCTCTAAAGCAGAACTTAATCCCTCAATGGCCCCCCAGGAAACATCATTGTACTCCCTTTTTGAAGGGACTCCATGGTCTCCATCACTTCCTGCCAGTTCAGGTATTGACTAGTCTTTAAATTATAGACCTTGCATTTCCCGTACACTCAAGTTGATTAAGAGATAGTATGATTGTGTTTTGGTGGGTTTTGTTTGTATTTTGTTGTTGTTATTTGTTTGTTTTTAAAGTAACTTCTGAAGGAAAATAGGAAAAAAAGCCGATGCACTGGTTCACATGATAAATGACACTAAAAAGTGTCATTTATCACTTTTTTACATCCTCAGTAATGAGCAGAGTTGTAAGGGAGAAAAATAAGAGTTTTATCTTAAGGTTTGCAGCTCTTTTTTAGTTTTAGTTTTTAAGTTTTATTTGTAGATATTCGTTCTTTGCAGGAAAAGTTGCACTTTTAAAAATACAGAGTTAATAGTAATTTTTAAGGTTAGGCAATTCTGTTCTGATAGAGAAGAGCAGTTATACTTATCTGAAAGAGGCACACCAAAAGAATGCATTTATTTGACAAAACTGTGTACTGTTTTATTTGTAAGGCAAGGAATGTGCCTTAGGCATGCACAGCAAGACAGACAAGTGCATTTGGCAGGGTCCCCTTTGGGGCCTTTATTTGCCTTTCTCCTGAAACCCTGTGGTTATTGTTAACAGAATTTAAGTGATCAGATCTACAGGAAACTTTCATTCTTGGCATGTTTGTGAAACATCTTTGTTTAATGTCCTGCGTTGCTACTATTTCATAGATCATTCAACACCAGCCAGCCAGTCTCCTCATTCCTCCAACCCAAGCAGCCTGCCAAGCTCCCCTCCGACACACAACCACAATTCTGTCCCATTCTCCAATTTTGGACCCATTGGGACTCCAGATAACAGGGATAGGAGAACGGCAGATCGGTGGAAAACTGATAAACCAGGTGAGATCCAGACTTCATTGCTTAGCAAAAGTGCAAGAACTTACTCTACCCTTCCCTAGCTTTTGGCATTTGGCAGTGATAGAACAACATCTTGAATTATTCTTATCTCTTCATTCCTAGCCATGGGTGGGTTTGGCATTGATTATCTCTCAGCAACATCATCCTCTGAGAGCAGTTGGCATCAGGCCAGCACTTCAGGTGGCTCCTGGACAGGCCATGGCCCATCCATGGAGGATTCTTCTGCTGTCCTCATGGAAAGCCTAAAGGTGAGTGGATCAGGAACAAGAACCACAAGAGATGTCTGCTTTCATTCACATAAATGGCTAATCTTATTCCTAAGGCCCTTAGGACTGATTCATAGCACATATCTAGCAAAGTCCTAGAAGCATGGTCTGCCTTATAAGGTTCTTGAATAGGACTTTTTTTTAATTTGTGAGTTCACTAGTGATAAAGCAGTATCCTCGGGGGGACAGACATGAAGGTTTTAGTTGGATTCTAAGATTAAGAAAATTCGGGCTCACCTTGGAATATTTTATTTAAGCCTTTTCTAAACAAGTCAAAGAAGGGCATCTAATTTCAGAAATATTTTGTTTGCCTGAAACCTTTCTGGTAAATGCTCTGGTCTCACATGGAGCTGAGTTTTAGCAAAAAGACTTTATATAAAACATACTTTCACCTTTTCTGGTTTAAAATGATCTTAATGGGAACTAACCTGTCTTGAAGACCTGGTCTTACAACTACTTTTTCTAATAGCTGGGGGTTTTTAGGGTTTGGGAACCTTGGAGCATATATGCCTTTATGTTTGGCTGGGATTGAAAAACAAATCCCTTAAAGACAACCAGGCATTTGACCTCTGCTGACAAGCTCTGGGCTGTTTTTCAGTCTATCTGGTCCAGTTCCATGATGCATCCTGGACCTTCCGCTTTGGAGCAGCTGTTAATGCAACAGAAGCAGAAACAGCAGCGGGGACAAGGCACCATGAACCCTCCACACTGAGGCCAGAGTGGCAACCCTGGGAATGAAGGCTCCATAAACCATGGCATGTTGGGTTTGCAGGACTGGCCCACACAGTCCCCTGCAGGTGGCAGCCCTCTTTTCTGTTTCTCGCTGTTGAGAGGGTGTAAGTGTTCCACCAGCCCGCTGAGTGTGCACGAAATGTCTGCAGTGCAGCAAAAAGAAAAAACCATCAGGAACTCTCCGTCCCCCCGGGGCCTTCCGGAGGGAGAGAGGAACTGCTGTTTGTCTCACTCAGTTACCTGATATCACCGCCTTTCACCTTCTCCATCGTGCATGTCCCCAGCCACATGGGAAGTGAAAGCTGAGAAGGGAAGGCAGATGGGAGAAGCCAATGGGAACGTCTCAGTCCTTTTTTTCCTCTTTGGGGAGTAAAATAGGAATCCATTAATGATTGCTTTGCTGACTGAGAATGTAGTTGAAATTATTCCTGAACATCTTTTATTATTGTTATTACTCTCAGTAGTAAGATATCACATTGAATTCTTCCATACACGGATGTGCTTCTTCTAGTCAGTGTGTAGCAAAGAAAGCCCCGTGCACTGCTCCTGTGAGAGGTTGGTGGTGACAGGATGGGGAAACGGACCTCTTCAGCCAGTGGAGATGTTCCCTAAGGGAGAGGACAAGGCCTCAGCTTTCACTCAGAAGGTTCTGGTGGGCCCTCCTCTGGCCTGGTGACTCCAGCAGGAAATGCCCTTCACTCTGTAGGTGCTTGAGCCCCAATCGAGGATGCAGCGTGGGTGGTGGTGCTGGGCTGGACTAGCAGACAAACTGCTGTAGGATTTTAAATTAACGTTTTTGATTCCTGTACATTTTACGGTAGCAAAGCAGGCAGTCCCACAGAAGGCAGGCTAGTCCATTCATGGCCTGACGCATTTTAATAGGTAGAAGCTTTCAGTGTGGTTATTTTTTGTTTGGTTGGTTTTTGTGCCCCCATCCTACTTACCACCCACCTCCTCCTGTCCCTACCTCCACCCCTTTTCTACCCTGTGCTGTGTGCTAGTAATCATTATTATTCCTAACATGCACAACATCTCGCCAAGAAGCAACAGCATGGGGTCCAGCAGCTGGGGCCCAAAAGACAGTCTGAAGAAGAAGGAAGCAGCGGCAGCGGCGTCTGCATAGCCCACCGAGGGGCCAGGCCCCTGCCCGGCTGCAGTCTCCCAGCCTCCACTTTCAGAGTGAAATTCAAGGCAACACGGACACGTATGCGTCATGCAGAGAACACAAGGAAGTCCATTCTGGAAAAGACGAAAGAAAGGAAAATAAACTTTTATTTGATATTTATTAGAAGGAAAGAGGACTGAAAATTTTCTTGTGTAGAAACAGAAGGACAGCATTTCTGATAGTCATTTCCTGGAAAAGTAATATTTTAAGGGGAAATTATGGAAACAATCTAAATGTCCAATTGCTGTGCTAGTGGTAGGGTTTATTTTCTGGGAGAACTCTCCTTTGTATGTGTGTGTGTGAGTGTGCACATGCCCGTCTGCTCCCCCAGAGGGGAGGGGTGATGCGTGTGAGTGTGTGGAGCTAGCGTGGGACTTAACAGCTGGAAAACAGCTGCAGAGCAAAGCACATCCAGGAGCCCTGGTCGGCACTGGAGTCTGGGCAACCCCAGCAATGAAAAGGGGTGAGATTCATGCTCATTGCTCTTCCGAGACAGTGGTTGGAGTCCTGTATGCTTACATTATTGCTCTTTTAGTTTGACATGGTGTTTGGGTTTTTTGTTTTGTTTTGTTTTATTTTTTTTGAAAGGTCCCAAAGGGTGAAGTCCCCCACCCAATGGCAATATGAAACCTTTTGTGCTTCTTTCCAGCCCCTTCCCCGTGTCCACGTTTCTCCCTTTCCCTCTGTCCCAAGCCTCCTTCCCTGCTGCCTTTACCCACTTTGTGTGTTTGAGCTCTGCATTCAGGCAGCTGCAACATTCCAGTGTTTGAACTGTCACGGATTCTTGCGCCCTTGACAAGCTCACCAGGTTCACCGTCTCGGTCCCACGTAGTGCCCACGTCCCATCTACAGCCCCATTTCTGCATGAGAATTTGGTGTTTGGAATGTTTTCTGACTCTTGGAGCGGGGTTCCTCGCCTTATCATCCTCAGTGTGGAGTAATGAGGAGGGAGAGGAGAATCTTCATCAGAAACTGGTTTTGTGTAATAAACTTTCTTTTGCGTTTATTTTTTTGTTTTTGTTTTTGTTTTTTGTTTTGGTCTGTCTGTGCAAGACCTGCAGCTGCTGAAATCAGCTTTGCCTTTAATTAAACCATGTTCTCTCCAACCAGATCTGTGTATAGATTGTTTCTTTTTTATCCTAAAAGAAAATCCAACTTAAAAAACAAAAACTTAAACTACTTACAAGTCATCTAGGGGAAAGCAAAGGTCAAAAATCAAATATGCTTCAGGGTTATTTTTGCTTTTAGTCATGTTCCTAACCAATGTGCAGGATTATGGAAAGGGATGGGTAGAAAGAAACTGTCAATTCTTTTAACAGCTCAGCATTTTTATTCTTATTGTCACCCTTAATAAAGCAACTCAGAGATAGTTTATCCTTTTGGCCCAGTAAACTCACCAAGTGTGATGAGCAGCAACAGTAATTGGTGTTCTTTGCTTTGGGGTTGTATTTCTTCAAGTTGTGTCACAAATTTCCAGTGGTAGCCTGCTGGGCCTTTGCATGTGCCAGAAGCCAGCACCACAGCTCACCAGTGTGTGTGTGTGCATGCCCAGCAGCTGCCCTTTCACCTTGATGTTGATTCAGTCTCCACTTCCATTTCCTAACTGTGCTTTTCACACAGACCTACACTCTTGAAAAATTGTTAACAAAGCCACATGTATTCTACAAAAGGAAGTGGGTGGATTAAGGCCAGGTCTTTAGTATTTATGGAAAACTCTCACCCAAGTTAACCCTGAAAAACTGGGCCATTTGGTTAAATGATAACCAGAATAAACCGATAGCATTCTGTCATGTATATTACTAGAATACTTATTATAAAATGTTACCTAGTAGGGCAGTACTCACCAACTGGCTTCCTGAACACAGCTGCTTTTCATTTCTTATTTATTAGTGGCATACATTCATTATTGAACTCTTAAGAAATGTTCCTCCCTGAGAACACATGAAGGGATGTAGTTCTAGTATTTTAATTTTCTGTGGAATTAAAAGCTGTATCTCAGGGGTACATAACTCAGTCTAGGTTCTGTTTAAGCAACAAGACTGTTAACCCCCCAAAATGTTAATATTGTGTGTGTGCGTGTGTGCGCGCGCACTCGCCTTCTGAATTACCTGTAAAGTTACCTGAGGCCCTAGGAGTCTGTGATAGTAATGGTGCAGGAATGGGGGTGATTACACTTAGGTCTTGGGCCTGCACTCTGGGTATCTTGTTTTTGTAAGTTTTTTATTGAGGCATCACATACACAGAGAGGTGTACCAATAGTAAGTATACAACTTGGTGAATTTTCACGAACTGAACATATCTGGGTAGCCAGCACTCAGAGCAAGAAACAGATTATCACACCCTAGAAGACCCCCTCATGCCCTTCCAGACTCTTCCAACCACCACCCCCTCCCCACCTCCAAGGTAATCATCATCTTAAGTTCCACATCATTGTCTAATAGGTTAAATTTTAACAGGGAAAAGTAGATGAATTAATACTTCCAAACAGCGATGGCTGTACAGTGTACTGCAGAGGCGTGCTAAATCTTGCAAATGATAGTACCTCCTTTTCTTCAACTTTGTAGGTTGTGAAACATCCTAGACTCCTCTAGGAGTGCTTTCCAAGTCTGTAGTTGCACGTTCTTCAACAAAAACTTTGGGGAAAATGCCAACTTTCCCTTTGCACTCCCCCTCCAGCCATTCTTCATTCACTGATAAAAGGAAAAGTATACTTCAATTTCTAAAATGAGTATAGGAGAATTACCTCATCTGAATATTGCACACAGATCTTTTGTCAGTCCTTCACCCCCCAGTTGTGCTAACAGAGAAAAGTCTGCTTTGGAGAGTGATTGGAGGTAAGAGCAAACATAGGACTTAGCCATTTCATTATTGGTTTCTGTCTTAGACATGATAATGGAGGAATAAAATGCAGAGGAATGAATTAGACTTTTCAAAATGTTACCAAAGGAATAAAGTGAAAGAAATTGAATAATGAACCTTTAGATACGATTTTTTTTTTTTAACAAAGAGTTTTAGCTTTGTTGGGAATCTTTTTTTTTGATTACAGGAAAGGCACATGCAATTGGTTAAATATATTAAGTAAGAATTTTCATAGCACCTATTTTGACCTATGTATGACCTACTCCAAAGCCTATCTACCAGACCATAGAGCCGGTTCAGAAGTTTATCTCTGGATGTAAGACCTCTGCATCAGATGTTACAGCAGCACTGGTGCTTGGGTCCTGTCCCCAGAAACTCTTGCTCTAATTAGTGTGGAGTGTGGCCGGGCATCAGGGTTTTTTCTAAAGTTCACTCAAGGTGATTCTAATTGCAAACTGTTGTCTTCATTCTTCCTCCTATAATGTGAGTCATGGATCAGCATTTGTCGTGGATCCTGGGAGCATACTAGAAACGCCAAAATCTCAGGTCCTACCCCAAACCTGAGTCGGAATCCATTTTAACAAGCTCCCCAGGTGATTCACATTTTAAATTAGAGAAACTTTTGGAATGAAACTCGTAACTGTTGAATACAGTTGAACTCGCCCCTCAGCCCCACACAATGTTTATGCTGAATTCTGTTTTCTCTGTAAGTGTTATAATAAAGTTTCAAAATAGTACACGGATAGTTTCTGAATTAGACCAACTTAGACTTTTATACATATGCCAGTAAAGAGTACACCACCTTCTCTGCATACCTACCCAGAAGGTTTTCCAGAGCATTCACTTGTCTTTTTCTTATCCCCAACCCCCCCCAAAAAAACCTCTGGACAATTTAGCCGATTGGTTGATACTGACACTTAAAAAATGGTGTGGGGAGTTACGTCCAACTCTTGCAACTGAGTTTCCATTCTCCCTTTCAGAAGATACGTACTGATTGTGCATCCTGTTTCTGTTTTTCATTTTACTCATATTTTGAGTTAGTTGCCACAGTCTCGTACACTCACTCTTTACCCCATTAACTTTAAAATCTCTCATTTCTTAACCTTTTAGACTTTCTGTTATAACTGATAATAGTGTTCGGTTTTCACTATTTTGCATTACTAATGCACAAGGTTTCAGCCATGTGAGTGAAGCTTTTGATGTGACTCTTACTTGTTACCAGGTAGAGAAATAAGACTGTCAAACCATGAGTTAGAGCGGTGCTCCTCTGTATGGTCAGTAGACCAGCATCACCTAGAAGCTTGTTAAAAATGCAAATTAGTGAGCCCCACCCCAGACCCGAATCAGAATCTCTGGAGCTGGGCCAAGGAATTTTATTTAACAAACTGCAAAGGATGCGTGAGCATACTTAAGTTTGAGAGAACTAAATTCGAACCCTCCACTTATTTCAATGTTTAATGTGTTTGATTTGTAACATCCAGGAAAGTTGCCAGAGAGAGCAATTCTGAATAGCTGCTTCTTAAGGCAAAATTTATCCCCTTCCTCCTTCATCTTCGAAAAGTACATCAATTCAAGAACTGTCGTTTGCAGAAGATCAGTATTGTGGTTTGGTGCAAAGGCAAAATTATTCTAGCCACCTTCCAATTCATTAGTTCTGGTATGAGAACCCATGGCTTCCAAAACAATCTTTAATAATCAAAATGTGACTTAAGTCTGCCATTTGTTGCTTCCCTGCCCAGGAGAGAGCATCAGATGGAAAGGTCAGTGCTCAGTTTTGCTCCCTCTGGCTGAAAGCTAGGCAGGATATTGAAACCATTGGCTAAAGTTTGTAGCTTACTGATGTTTTCTTCTCTCTGCTCTTGAATTTATTCCTGCTAACATGTGAATTAGTTACTCTAATCCAGGAGTAGCACTTACCCATTGATATCACCAGGATTACATCCCCTTCCAGAAACTCCAGGTCTTCTGGCTGGGTAGCCTCGTAGCTGAAGAGTGCTACCACTTGGCTCCCTTCCTTAAGCTGAGCTTCTGTTGCCTGGTTATTAGCATCCGATTTTTTGGTTTCTTCAGTTTCATCTGGAAAGCCCTGGTCACCCTGAAATAATAAAAGGCCTGTTAGTTTTCCTAACTTCCTGCAGCGAACACTGAGCATCACTAAAGTCAGCATCAGTCAGCAAGATGTCAGTGTAGCACCTGGGTTATAAACTCAGAAAGGCAAGTTTGTGATCAGTACCTAGCATAGACCTGGCATGTACTTTATGAACACCGGATGGTTGGATAAATGAAACCAAAAGGTCTGCAGGACTGTAGATAGTCCTAAAATCTTACTGAAACCTTACAGTAATCCTGAAAAAGGTAGAATAGGTACTATTGTTACTTCTTTTCAGTTGGAGAAACAGAGGTTGAGTCACAAGTAAGTGACAGAACCCAAAGTCAGACCTGGGTTTCTAACTCCCAAATCCAACACCCTTTCCCCAGTACCCACAACACTGGGCACCTTGTTATAGAAATGCAAATTTTCTGCGCCATCCCAAATCTATTAATCAGAAACTCCCTGCAGGAGTTAACAACTGTTACAGAAATTAACAATGATTTAAAACATTAAAAAAAAAAAAAAAAACCTTTTCAGTGAAGTAATTCTCATTTAGAGCAGAACTCCTAAGCAGAATCCTTTAAAGACAGAACTGAAGGGATTAGTCCAAAAACAGACAATTGGAAAACCTAGACTGACCTTTCAAACTTTCAAGGGACCCCTTGCACTGGCACTTACCCTCAGGGTGCTGCTGGGCCTTTCCTCTCAGCCAGAGGCACCAGGAAGTCTCAGCTCCAATGTCTCTACTTCCTGAAGGCAATTTTCTGAACTCTTAGATAACCACAAGGTTTACTTTGTGGGGTTTACTACAGGGCCTTCCTCCAGGCCCATCCTCTTTAATTCTTCCCCTCCCATTCATTTTTTTTTTTTTTTCCATTGAACATTTGCCTTTGAGTGAGAACCTACCAAAGAGACCCTTCCCTAACTGAGCAGAAGCCCCTGCCCAGCTGTAGGGATGAGGGTTTGGAGGAGGGACTCTGCCTTCCACTGTGGGCCCAAGGCCTGCACGGTCTGGAATAGCTTTCCCACTCTGGTCATTTCCATGGCCTCAAAATCTACTTGCAGGTGAAAACTAGTAACTGACCAAGGATTCACTTAGGAACTATTTAATTTTATACCCCCTAGACTGATACAACTGCAGATGCCACAGTCGACAAATGCTGAAGCAGGAAACACAGGTGAGTAGAGGGAGAACTGAAGTGTCACTGGGACCCTACTCAACAACAGCTTTGGACAGGGGAGACTGCAGACTCATGGACTCTGGTCGGGACACCCCAGCCTCGAGACTGTGGATGGGGAGCTGAGTACTCAGAGGAAGCCCACCGGCCAGCCTAGCTGAGCTCCCTGGCTTGCTCATATGCCCCTTGAATCATCAATCCAAAGCAAGGCCTCACTGTTTTCTCCCTGCTCACAGCATCATCCTAGCACAGCAGTGTACAAGGCCTTCCCTGATCTGGCCCTGTGGCCTTTCCAACCTTGTCTCCAGCCACTGTCCCGGTTGCATCCAGTAACACTGAGCCCCCTTTCCCATTATGCTGATTCTCTGTTCTCTCCATCTATGTAATACATCCATCCTAACCTCCTCCACCTTGCTAATTTCTATGTACCTTTTTCAGGATAAGCTTCAAGACAATTTCAGCATCATTTTCTCTAGGAAGGCTACTGACTTGTCCCACTTCCCTCCAGCCTCTTTGGGTGAGATACCCTCCTGTGTGCTTATATAACACAGTAAGGCATTTGTGCATCTCCATCAGTTTACTTAACACATGCTTTGTAGTCATCTGTTTGCCCTTGTCTTCCCCCCCCAAGAAGGGCCTGTGTCTTAACTAGTTTTTATATCTCTAGTGCCTATCTAAGAGAGCAGTTAGAGCCCAGCAAATGTTGGTTGAAGAATTAATGTCACTTGACAAACGCTGGAAACAACCCAAAAGTACACCAACAGGTGAATGAATAAGCAAATTGTGGTATCCATACAGTGGAATACCATTTAGCATTCAAAAGGAATGGACTACTAAAACACAAAAGAATATATCAGTGTATACTGTATGATCCACTAATGTGAAATCACATAAAAGGCAAACAAAAACGTATGTTGACAGAAAGCAGATGGATGGTTTCCAAGGACCATTGTTGGGGGAGAGAATCAACATCTACAATGAAAAGAAATGGCAACTTTTCCTTGAGAGACTAAGGGACAAAGTCCAAGGGTAATAACTTGTAGCTACTACTTCTAGCCTCGAACTTTGCTCCTGACTCCCTTTATTCTTACTGGAAAGTCAGTTACCTCTTTTCTAGACCTCAGGTCCTATAGATAACCTGCCCTTTTACTGTTAGTATCGCGAGGTGTTCAAGAGTACAGGCAAGCTCTGTGTAATCTTGGTCAGGTTAACCTCCCTTTGCCTTGTTACCTAAATTACAAAATAGGATAACAATACCTGCCTCATAGAGTTATGCAGATTATGAGAATTAATACACAGACTGCACGGTACCTGGCACATGGGAAGTTCTCAGTAGATGCTTGCTGTTAGTAGGAGTTTTTTATCCAAGGCATGTCTTTGTGAAACAAATGCTCACTACTTTCTTTCACTCCCAAGTGTTCTTCCCCTTGGAAACTTAAGGTGAAGAATGGCTGTGAACTCAGCCTCAAGCTATGACTTCATTCCAACCTTGCTTGATAGTGATGAGTCTAAACATTGAAACAATTAGGTGTGGCAGCAGATGGAAGGGACTAGAAGCTTTCTTTGGGCGCCTGGGCCTGCTCTTCTCTTGTGGGAAACCCTCTCCTGGCTGCAACCCAGGTGAGGATGCAATGGAATGGAGGTAGAGCTGAGGCTTGTTACCCACCGTATCCCTAACACCAAGCCTAGTGCCAGGCACACAGAAGGTGCCGGGTAAATGCTGAATTGCTGTTGAGGAAGTGGCCCATTAAGAAAGTAAGAAACATGGCCTTAGATGCCCTTGGGCTCACCACACTCACCACTGTGTTCTCACACCACACAGTCAGGCAGTAGTTTTTCACTTGCGCCCAGGCATCCTTCATGCTGTCTTCTGAAAGGAGCACCAGCTCACTGCTGTCCCGAGGCCGATAGCTGGGCAGAGATAATGAGGAAGAGTCAAGTCAGAGAGCATCAGTGCAGAACCACCCTCCACTCCCACCCACCAGGCCAGCAGCAGGCTCCCAGCTGTCCCCCTAGCTGCTCCCTGCGTGGAGCTCACCTCAGCTTAGTATGTTCCGGTAGGAGCTCCAGCTTCTTAGCCACCATGTCCCGGACCTGGCTGTAGGGGAGGCCGGACTGAGTTTCCATGACCACCGTGTACTTGTAGTACACCTTGAGTGTGTAGGACATGGGGATGCTGAGCTTGACTTCCTGTGGGGAGAGCAAGCACAGGGAACTCATGAGTGCCTGAGGCTTCCTCTGAGAAACATGCCGGATCACAGGGAGCACCCCGTGGCAGGGAGAGGCCAAGAAGTACCTGGTCTCAGAGTACCACGAGAGGGCCTTCAGAGCTCTGTCCTCCAGCCCAACTCTCACTTGGATAAGAATTCCTGCTGGGTTAGATCTGGCCCACCAGCCATGGGCCAGTAGGCAGTGTGTGCATGGTGGAGGGAGGGACTGCCGAGGGGGTCCCTGGTCCCTGTATGCGTGGTAGCATCTGGTCTACCCTTCCTTTGGGTCTCTTTCTGTATGTAATCCAGGGAGACACACCCGTGGACATGTTTACGTGGGCAGCCCATGCTCTTCCTTCCTCTACCACTTGAAATAGTACAAGGGAAAAAAAAAATGTTACCTTGGGCTCTTTTTTTTCTTTCTGACCTAAATGAAGAAGGTAAGGAATAAAACAAAAGAAAATGATGAATGAACACTCTTGGCCAGCCCCTGCCATATACAAGAGGACACCTCTTAGAACAGGGCACCCAACTTCATACCCTTTAACCTCTGGGATGATTACCAATCGTAATAAACTGCAGGGTAAATCACTGGGGCGATGTGAAGGGCGAAGCCATGAACACACAGATGGACCAAGCCTCTGATTTAGGGAAGATACAGGTATTATCAAAGGACCGTCACATTCTCACCAACCCATGGGGTTAGGGAGGGATTCCCCAAAGTCAGTTAACAGCAGCGTTGCTGGTGTAGTGGTATCATTCAAGATTCCCAAAGGTCAGTTAAAGCAGTGGGCTCCGCAGAAATGAGAATCAGAGAGTGTAAGATGAGCCAGGGGCCACTAGAAGCAATATTAGAACCACTTATTTTCATTTTGTCCTTTATTTTTGTGTATGTTTTCTAATGTGCAAAATATATTAATATAGCCGTATGTATATAATTTATATAAGGGAAGATAAAGACACTCTAAAGATATTCACCATGGTGGGGACATGATCAAAAAAGATCACTGATCTAAAACCCAGCTGATCACTGGAATCACTTGGGAAGTTTTTTCTAGAAATACAGGTTCCTAAGCCTCATTCCAGTCCTAAGAAATCAGAATCAAAGGCCTAGGAATCCAAATTCTTAAAATCTTCCTAGGTTAATATGTTTGCTGGACCCCTAGACAGAAAATACCAAAAAAAAAAAAAGCTATCAAGGACATTTTGGGGGGAAGTAGGAGAAATTTGAATATGAAATATACAATTCATATTATATAATTAAGATATAATAGTAACATTATCCTAGATATAACAATTATATTGTGCTTATGCAGAAGAATGTCCTTGTTCTTAGGAGACAGACGCTGAAGTGCAGGGTGAAGTATCATGAGTCTGTAACTTACTTTCAAGTGGCTCAGCCACTAGAAAAACATTTTATATTAGAGAGAGGAGCAGGGCAAGTATACGGTCCAAAATGTTAACAATTACTGAATTTAGGTGAAAGGTACTCTGGTGTTTATTGTACTATACTTTCAACTTTTCTGTAGGCTTGACATTTTCAAAATAAAAATAGGGGTGGGGAGCATCCCAAGTGATTCTAATGATCAGGTGGGCATGACTATCACTGACCTAGGATCTGGACATGCCACCTATTCAGTGCATCTCTGCCAAGCACTTACTCAGAATCTGCTTAATCTGTATCAGTGACAAAAAGCCCCTGACTTCCCAGGGCAGCCATCTCCACACATCAGGAGCGTCTGCCTTTCACATTTGCCCCATGGTTCTTTGTCCAGCCCTCAGGGCTCTGCAGAGCAGTTTCTTTTCCAGATAGAGTTCTTCAGACATTTGAAAAGAGCCACTGCATCCGCCTTTTAAGTAAACATGTGAAGCAATTACTTGAAACTTTCCTCCTGGGGTGAGGTCTCAGTACTTGAGGAGTGAGCTGGGATACTCAGTGCCCCTAGAAAGCAGCTACATTTGCCCAAGCCCCACGAGTGTTCTGGAGCAGGCAGGGAGGAAGGCCACTGATTTCCTATGTTTGGGGTCGGTGAGTGGTACAGGAGAGAGGGGCCTCTGGGGCCGTGCCGTCCTAAACTGAGTGGCCTGCTGGGAGGACAAGGAACCACATTTTCCTGGAAGGCTGGGAGAGCAACTACACCCAGCCCTGGGATGTTGCTCCAGAGACACAAACCTGGTGACAACTGGGGTCTCCCAGGAGCCCTGGAACTGGGAGGACCTGGGATATCAGACTCCTGCGAGGTTTCCTCCTGGAGGGAACAGGAAGAGAGGGTGAGAACCTTCATTCAGACACAGTTCTTAGGCAGGGATAGGAGTTGGGGGCAGGGGAGACCCTGCAGACCCCCATGGAAAGGAGCCATATGCAAACGACTTCCTAAAAGCTGGGGTGGTGGTAACATTCAGGGGAGACTAAGGAAAGTGTTGGTTAACTGGGAGGCAAGGTTGGCCTGGTGAAAACAAATCAGAGTAGAAATGAGGATCCTAACCCCCAGGTAAAAGGCCCTTGCTGCCTAATCACCCCGTTGAGCCACACTGGAAACCCACTGGAGGTGGGGTAGGACCCTGAGTCTTGTCTTAGCTCACCCTCTCACTCCACATCTTGCCCCTTCAAAGGAAACATTCCACTTCTCATGTGCATGGCAGTTAGAACTTTTCAAGTCATCTGGACGTAGTGACTCTGGGAGGGCCAAGCCCACAGAGGACAACTGGTTGCATAGTCTAGAGAGAGACAGGGTCTCCACTGCCATCAGACATCTGAATGGATCCAACAAAGACCACTCCCCAGGCCTGGCAGAAGGGCAGGTCAACGGAGATGGGGGCTGAGGGTGGGGTGGCAGCGTCAGAAGCAGTGGCTGGCAAGGCCTGCTCTCATTCGGTGTTTTAAAGCAGATTTCTAAATCTGAATGGATTTCACCAGCCAACACATTGACTATTCTTCCAGGTGAAGAGGACATTCTGGGAAGACCTAACATTCATAGGCTATAGCTTTGATCAAGTCACCCCTGACCAGGAGGAATCACAGAGCTGGGGGGCCCCGGTAAGTCCTGCCGATGCCTCTACTCAGCACATCTGGGTTTTTTCCTTCATCCCCAGGTTCCACTCCGGGCAGCTGGTACCAACGCAAGGTGGGCTCGGGACTAGTGTGTCTTCAGTGCCTCTTCCGCACTGCTCTTCTCCCCTCCGTGGTCTGTCAGCGGGGGGCTTGGGGGGCACGTGGGGGGAGCAGGTCAGACCTTGGCACTACAGTACCTGGGGCTTCTGCTGAGAATGGATCCGCAGTTCAGCTGGTTCCAGGTAGTTGCAGGGAACAAGCCCCTTCTGCAGTGCAGCACCACGGAGCCAGAAAGTGGGAAATAGAGATGCACTCATCAGTGCCCACACCACAGAACAGCCCAGAGACATGGGGAGGGGTGGGTGGAGGACAGTTGAAAGAGGGTAGCAGGTGCTGCTCCTCAAAAAGCTCTTCCATGTGCTGCCAGGATCCCGTGGCCCCAAGCCCACCCCTGGTCCTCTGAATACCTGCCCGTTGAACATGACCGTAGCCCAGTTATCACTGCACTTCTTCAAGACAAAGACGATGTTCCCTGGCATGACCTGGAGCTCCTCTGGTGTCTCAGGCACAAACCCAAACAGCACACGGTGGGCTTCCCCTTCCAGAGCCCTGCAGGGGGAGGCAGAGGGGACAAGAGGGGATAGACACAAGATACAAGATCCCATCCACTGTCTAGCCTGGACCGCATCCCATCCCATGGCGCTATGGACCAGCAACTATGGCCATGGAGCCGGCTCACTCCAGGCACCTTCTAACTCCACTTCTAACTGCCCAGGTGACCCTGAGCAGGGAGCTTGCCTGCCTGAGGTCCCAAGAGGACTCGGTAGGAAACTGCATGTGAACGTGCTCCGTAACCATACGTACAAGTGGCACAAGAGTAAAAGAAATATAACAACACTCATCACGAGGCCTTGCCATCCCTGCCCTCCCTTCCCTTCCGAGGAGGAAGTTTCCTGGGTATGCTTAGCCAGCGCCCAAGCCTGGGTAGAGCCCAATCAGAGGAAGGGCGCAAGGTCAAGGTGGGTGAGAGCCCGCTGGGTGAGGAAGATGAGTTGGGGAGGGGGGAAGAGCAATCACCTAGAGCCAGCATGGGGGTGGGTCAGGCACACGGTGGGGGTCGGTGGGGGGGACAGAGAGCAGGAGAGATGAGCCGGGAGGCATGGGGGAGAGTGTAAAGAGCTTTGAGGTTGCCTAGCTGTGCCTTGTACAAGGTCGTTTCCCCTTTACCGGTTCCTCAAGGCCTGCTTTGCTCTTGGGGCGTCCCAGTTGTGCCACTTCGGAACGTGTGACTGAGGCAGGTCCACGTTCCCTCCACTCGCTCTGGCCTTGCTGGTTCTCCCTCCCTCCCACTCTGCTCCTGCCTTTCCCTTCAGCCCCTCCTTTTGTTTTCGAACACCGTATTCATTTATAGGGGGGGTACTGCCCCCACCAGCACGTGGAGAGTTTAGGAATGAGCTAAACCCGCCCCCTGACTTTTATAGTTGCTTTGGTACTTTTTTCACCTTTTGTGACACCCTTCCCTATCGGGGGTGCGGGAGCTAGGCTTGCTTCCTCACTTAGAGATAATAACTCTTAAGAAAGCTGTAGGTTATGTCATTCTTGGCTTCTCATCTTACAGAAGCATGACTTCTTTTTCTTGAGTCCTTCCTCTTCCTTCTTCAGAAGACGTGTGCCAATAGGGAGTGAAAAACGCCCACACAGGAAAGGACGTGCCGTTCCAGCTTCCCACTCGGCTCGCCTGACTCCAGAAGCCCGGCCTCCCCTCCTCCGAGGGGGCTGCGGTCCGCAGAGAGCTCTCCACCCTGAGGCCGGCGTGCGGCCCCCAGCGGCGACCTTCCACGGACACTGCGGTACTTCAACTACAAGCCCTCACTCTCTGGGCGCACCTTGACCTGGGGACACGGGGCCACCACGCAGCTGTGGCCAGACCCCCATGTCGACCCCACCACGGCCAGGGCTCCGTCCCCCTGCATCACTCCTTTCTAGCCCTGAAAGCCGGAGGAGCCGGCATGCTGGGCTAAACTGCACAGGATTCGGCCCCTGACCCCAGCTTCACCTTCTTCAGCCCTTTGTGGCCATCCGTTCAGGCTTGGGGTTTGGATAGTCTGCATTTTGGCCTAAATCTAACTTACCTGAAGATCTCTGGGGTCTTGGGCCTGGGTGGAGGCTCGGCTGCCTGTTGAACATCAGGAGAAATGAAGAAGGGCAGGACAGTAAGTGAAGGTGGGGGAGAGAGAACAGACGGTTAACAGAATATCAAAGGCTGCATTTCTGGCTCAATCAGAACACCGTCTAGGGAGAGGACACAGTGCGCCCTGACTAAACACTGGAGGATAACGCCTCCCACCAGCTCCCAGGGCCCAGGTTTCACCAGCACAGCTATTCATCTTGAGCCACACCTGGTCTCTGGAGTTCAGCTGTCACAGAGCAACACGGTGTCATGAGGGTGCTTTCGCCCTTGAGCTCCATCCCCTTCCTGGGACAGTTTCCCAAAGCGCTGCTCTATAGTTATTGTCTGTTCTGCCACATGACACTCGTGGGTATTTAAAAATGAACCCAAGGGCCACTGAGCAGGCAAGACGCTCCTTCTGAGGTGTGTTCCCTGTTCTACACTGAGTAGCATGGAGCCCAGTTATCCGGGCTTCTTCCCCTCTGGGAGTCCCCTGGCTGCCCTGAAGCCCAAGGGAATCCCGCAAGGCTTTCTTCAACTTTATGGTGAAGACAGAGGTCAAAGAATATTGCCTCTCTTGCTCTCCTCCTTTGCTCATCTTACCCTCCAGTGCCCCGGTGTCGGTCCCATTTTGAGCCAGCGGTCATCTCTCTGACCCCGGGAGGCTGTCGGCGCTGCTCTCAGAGTGACCGGGTGTGTGTACACTGGACCGTGGTTGCCACGCTCAGAAACGCCTCCCTCTGCTAGTGTGGACCAACACTCCTGCCCACCACAGCTCTTTTGCAGCAGAGCTGGAATTTTCCTTATCCGGCCCTACCCTCTTCCCCTCATAAGGGAGCTCTGCCTTCACATTTCTAGACCCACGGTCACCTAATCCATCTGGAACTGTGTCTCTGAGCCCAGCTTGAGCAGAAAGATGGTTCACCCTGGGCCCCCCACCTGTGTTCCCGAGGAAATTTTCTGCACGTTGGCAGACAGATGCAGCCAGAAGAGCCACGGCCTCAGGCCCCGGGCCCCATGGGAGTCCCCCACCAGCCCCTGTGTCCTGTGTCTGAGAAGAGGCATTGTGAAAAAGCCTTCCCTAGCTGTGTTTCAATTTCCTGAGAGAATGGTCAAGGCTTCGGGAGAGACGGTATACACCGGAGCTCTCTTAGAAGTTAGAGAAGTGAAGCCTGGCATTTGGGGAGAAGGAGGAGTGTTGGTTCCTGAGGACTTGAGATTAAGCCTAAAACTGCCTCGTTCCCCCACCAGTCATGGGACCCGTGACAGAGGATGGTCATGCAGACACCCTCAGCGGCACTGAGAGCTCAGCTGAAGGAGCCCTTAAAACAAGGCAGCTCAGCACAAATAGTCTCCCCAGTTGGCTGTTTCCCAGAGAGCTCTGGAGACCTCAATCCCTGGAGAAGGACAGGACCGCCTCACCTGTGGCTGCAGAGGGGCAAACCCCGAGAAACTGTCTTGATCCACCACAGATGCCACGACCTGAAATTGAGCAAGGAACGTGTGAGGGCTCGGTCAGCACTGCTTCCCCCTCCTTCTGTGGTTTTCCCCAAGATTCCCTCCTTTCTCACACCCTGGATCTGTTCTCGCGGGTACTTGGTTTCAGAAGTGGAGGGCGGCTAAGGATGGGCTTGCTGACCCTCTGGGTGAGAAGTTGCTGCTCTCCCAGGGCAGGACCACAAGGCAGGTGCCCTTTTCCAAAGAGTCCCTCCTCCCTTGCTCCACAGGGCCTATGCCAGAGGGATCTCAGGGGACGCTGAGTGACCTCACTTACCGTGGCCTTGCCTAGGTAATCCTTCTTGACCAGTTGAGCCACTTGCTTTTCATTTGGCTGAAACAGCCTGCCCACAGGGATCACCACTGGCGCATACAGCCTCTGCTTCTAAAACACAGAGAACATAGTCCTTTATAACCTGTGAAATGGGGCTAAGGATGCTTGTCCTGCCTCCCTCAATGAATGGACACATGGATCCGTTGAGATAACCTCACAAGAGCACTTTTTCTCAACGTGCAGGGCCGGACTTGTTATTATTTCAGGGTGTCTAAGGTAGGACCGTTTGGGTTCACAATCACCTTACACCGAGAGGCCATGAGGGCACCTGTGGGTGTTGCTTGCCCAGCATGCTCTTTTCCTAGGGGAGCTGCCCCTTTCCCACTCTGTGTGGCTCAGACAGGGCTGTCACTCACGGCCTGGGAGGCACCACAACCACAAAGGTGGCCCAGGACCCAAGCAAGGCCCACGACAGTGCTCTCTTGGGACTGGTGTTCGCAGACGTGGATAGGCATGTACAGACTGACTTGAGCCCCCTTGTTCCTGGTGTTTAAAAATCATATTTAAAACCAGTTTCATCCCCAGCTGTGCTCAAACGATGGATAGTTTTCACCATTCGTTCATATAATCAATGCATTTTTGCTGAGAGCTCTCATGCACCTGGCACGGAGCCAGGTTTCAAGGACCCGGGGTGAGCAAGCAGGCACAGCCTCTGCCCTTGTGTGCTGGCCCCAGGCCCCAGCCCCCAGCCTCTGCCCCTCCCCGGCTGCCACAAGGCGCCCCTCAGAGGGGCATGAGGAGGGCTCTGCTGTCCCATATTCTAGGCCCCAGCTTCTCAGACTTCCAGATTCAAGATCCCACATGGAAACATGCCCCAAGATCAGTGTTACCCAGAGTTCAGAGGAGGTAAAAGCACCACGATTACGACTTCCCGATCCGCACGTGCACTAAAACAAACACAAACCCAAGCAAATCCTCCTGCCACCTTCTTCCCCAGCGCACTCACCCAAACACTTTCCATGGCTCTGTCGATTTTGGAATGTCTCGGCTCAGACTTCATGCTCACAGCCAATGCTAAATGTTCCTCAGCCTTTTTCCATTCCTCCTTCTTGGCATACATGAAAGCAATATTATATAACACCTAGAAAAGCACAGGCCACAACATAAAACTTGAGGCTGCTCCGAATCTAGGGACCACGCAGGGGAGAGCTTGCACGTGTGTTGCCGGAATGTTGCCTGGTGACATTTCTCCCTTTCCCAGCTCTCCCGGGAATATCCAAAATACAATCAATCTTGCTCCTGAGTTATATCTAGCACAAGGACGGTGTGAGGAAAACATCACGTAATGCACAAATCCAACATCGTGTGCACTCTTTCAGCAGCCAGGTAGGTCAGGAGGGGACTAGAATTATTCTGTGGTTTTGGTATTGAGAACAGTGATGTGCTCAAGGCCCCTTGAAGAGTTGGGAATAAAATACAGGCCTGTGGCCTCCCAGACCAGCTTCTGTCACTGAACCAGGGCTCAGAGACTGGACAGGTGTGGGACGGAGAGAGAGAGGGTTCCAGATGCATCACTCGGCATCAGCACCAAGAGAACCCTGTCCAGAACACAGGAGTAACAAGACTGTGATGTAGTCATACGGGCAGGAGGAAACTCTATGGGCAAAAGTCCACTGGACGTGGAAAGAGGCTCGATACAAACCCAGGGCGTCACTATACCTGGGGTGGGAGAAAATCAAGATGGCAGCTAACAAGCAGGGTTTTACTTTAGGTGGAAAGAGGCTCGATACAAACCCAGGGCGTCACTATACCTGGGGTGGGAGAAAATCAAGATGGCAGCAAACAAGCAGGGTTTTACTTTAGGTGGAAAGAGGCTCGATACAAACCCAGGGCGTCACTATACCTGGGGTGGGAGAAAATCAAGATGGCAGCTAACAAGCAGGGTTTACTTTAGGTGGAAAGAGGCCCGATACAAACCCAGGGCGTCACTATACCTGGGGTGGGAGAAAATCAAGATGGCAGCTAACAAGCAGGGTTTACTTTAGGTGGAAGGAGGCTCGATACAAACCCAGGGCGTCACTATACCTGGGGTGGGAGAAAATCAAGATGGCAGCTAACAAGCAGGGTTTACTTTAGGTGGAAAGAGGCTCGATACAAACCCAGGGCGTCACTATACCTGGGGTGGGAGAAAATCAAGATGGCAGCTAACAAGCAGGGTTTACTTTAGGTGGAAAGAGGCCCGATACAAACCCAGGGCGTCACTATACCTGGGGTGGGAGAAAATCAAGATGGCAGCTAACAAGCAGGGTTTACTTTAGGTGGAAAGAGGCCCGATACAAACCCAGGGCGTCACTATACCTGGGGTGGGAGAAAATCAAGATGGCAGCTAACAAGCAGGGTTTACTTTACTTCTTTTTAACGACAGTGCAGCAAGTTCTTAGGGCTCCTTGCAGCATGTATGGAGGATGGCTAAACAGCCAGGAGCTGCTGCAAGCTTTTCGCAGGTGAAAGTGATGGGAGTCACAGCCTGATGCCCGGGGGTGGGGTGGGGGCCGTTCTCCAGGGCCTCAGAGAGGAGGTAGAGCTGGTCACCTGAGGCCTGGCTGGAGAAGGGGATAGTTGGCCTTCCAAGCTGTACCACGTGGAGGCAGTGCAGTGGAGGTACCCCAGGGCTGTTGGCTAGTATGTGGCCTCGGCTTCATTATAAAATGGTGATACTAATGTTTCCTGCCTCCAGGTGTTTGTGAGAAATAAATAACTCACCTAAAGCACTGAGTTCCATTGCTTGGCACACACTAGGTGTACTCTCATTACTATTATCTAGGGAACTATCTTGGGGCTTGCTTGGAGGCTGAGCAAAGAGGTCTCGCCTGCCTTCTCAGGGAGAGCCCACATGGTTTGGGGGAAGATCACAGGGCCGAGTCTGCAGACTGATGCCATCTGGGGTTTCTTTGTGTTTGCAGTCAGAAGGCTAAACCTACGAAGAACTTGGGGCTCCTGGAAATCCGTGCTGCCTGTCCTTGTCATTGTCCTTATCATCATCATCACCATCATCAACGAGACCATTTACTGACCGCCTCGTTGGGCCAGGCACTTTATCTGCATTATCTCTAACCCCACAACCACCATACAAGGTAGGGGCCTCACTTCTGTGCTTCCATAGTCCTGCCCTAGCACTTCTCTTGCCCTAACCTTATCACCTTGCATTACACGTGACCATGAGCTTCTGGCTGCTGACACTGTCTTGTGGACTCCTGGATCTCCATTGCCTGACACTAGCAGGCATTATAAATATATGCAGGGCTTCTGGTGGCGCAGTGGTTGAGAGTCTGCCTGCCGATGCGGGTTCGTGCCCCAGTCCAGGAAGATCCCACGTGCCGCGGAGCGGCTGGGCCCGTGAGCCATGGCCGCTGAGCCTGCGCGTCCAGAGCCTGTGCTCCGCGACGGGAGAGGCCACAACAGTGAGAGGCCCGCGTACCGCAAAAAACAAATAAATAAATAAATAAAATAAATGTATGCAAAAATGAGTGAATTTATTAGCAAATGTGTATGAGGTAAGTACTCAGCCTTTCTTTACAGATGAGGAGGAACCTGAGGCTCGGAAATGACCCATAACTTCCCTAGGTTTATACAACTAGTAAGTGTCGGGCAGGGATCTGATCCCTGTCTCTCTGATCCCAAAGTCCTTGCTTTAGTGGCAGCCAGATCCCAAGATGGCTCCCGTGATTCTCACCCTCCCACATCCAAGGGAGCTGACAGGTGTAGCCACTAGAATATTATGGAAATGGGGGGGGTGACATTTGAAGCTAAGTTATAAAAGACACTGATGCTCCATATTACTTTCTTTTGGTTCATTACTTCCTCGGGGGGACGTCCAGGTCATGACAGGACTCGGGCCGCCCTTATGGAGAAGTTCATGTGGCAAAGAACTGAGGCGTCCTGACAACCAGTAACACTAACTTGCCAGGCACCTTAGCAGTAGATCCTCCGGCCCCAGTCAAGCTCTCCGATGACAGCAGCCCTGCCAACATCCCGACTGCAAACCTCATGAGAGCCTCTGAGCCAGCACCACCCAGCCAAGCGTGGGTTCCTGACCCCAGACACTGTGAGAGCACAAACGGTATAGCTGTAAGCCACTCTGCTGTAGAGCAATTTGGTAATCAGCAGCAGATGATTAATACACTTCTCTATACCAGTCTGCCACCCACACTGTGATTTGGTCCAGGGCCTCATCCAGATAAAAAGGACAGTTTACCAAGGCAAGTATGGATGGGGGCATGGTTGGTTTTTCCATAGAGTTAGTGGCTGGTGCTGAACGATGGACACAGGGACCAAGCCCAGACACAGAGACCTAGACTCCCTTCCTGGGCTATTTCTGAGCAGCAATGAGCTGTTGCCCTCTGCGTACATGCTTGGCCAGCCCAGCCCAACCCTGACCATGTGTGCAGGAAGAAAAGAGCGCTTGAAGCCATTTAAAACTTCCTGTTTGGTTCTCAGCCACCTGCTCTTAAGACCTTTTCTAGCAACAGGTTTTTAGGACCCCATGACTGGAAAAGCCCCAGACTCTTTTCAAAAAGGATGGTGTGATTTCTCAGAACCCTGGTGGGAAGGGAGTGGTGGCTTTATAAGTAGGGAAGTGACTGGAGTGTCCCATGTGGTATACGGGACCCTGAAAAGTCCAGCCTCCCTTACAGAGAAGCCCATACAGCCAGTATTTCCTGCCTCCTGGTCATCTCAACTCCGACTAGAGGGGGAACGTCCCTCCCATGGAATTCTGCTTTGATGGTACCATTCTAGGATTCTTTCTCTGGAGGTTCTGTGTAAGTGATTCTCAATCAGGGGTTATTGGCAATATCTAGAGACATTTTAGGTTGTCACACTGTGGGTGGGGTGCTATGGGCATCTAGTGGGTAGAGGACAGGGATGCTGCTCAACACCCTACAATGCACAGGCCAGTCCCCACAATAAAGAATGAGCTGGTCCAACGTATCAAAAGGACCACAGTTGAGAGACGGAACTCTAGAAGCTGGCCAAATGCCAGCCAATTCCCACCGAAAAGCCTCATTTCCCTAGTGTGGGAGAACTGAAGTAAGTTACTATCCTGTCACAGGGCTGGGTGGAGACATGTGTCCCCAGGGGCCCAGGCAGCTGTGGACTCTATTATTAGCCCTGAGTGACCCTGGGGACACTTGGCTTCGCCTGTCTGAGAAACTAAAACAAGGGGACATTTTTTCACTAATTCTTCTAAATAAAGATCTATGATATTTGCATGAATTTTAGTTTTAAAGCTTCTGGTATATATTTGGGGTTTAGAACTGGAGTGCAGAGGGTGGGTTGGAAAAAGTACATGAACCTATAAAGTCACAGCCAGACACGCCTCTCCGTCTTGGTCATACAGAACATAAGTTATCCTTCTATGGAGACCTTTCCTAACTGTGTGCTCTGAGCTATTCTTTGACCAGGAGGGGACAGCTTGGTGCTAAATTGTCCTCACTCTCTCTTTGGGTATATACCACGTACATGAGGCCAGACCATTCATCGCAAAGAGTGTGAACTTGGGAACTGAGCAGGGTTAAGGCAGGTCCTGTATGGCGAGTGAACCCGTGATTTTGGATTTGTCAGTATAATGCTGAGAAAATTGCCTGTTCACCTGAATTATGCAAATTATTAGGACAACTGTCACAGGCCAACATGCTCGTGTGCAGCCAAGCCTCCCTTCAGAGAACCCAGCAAACTCATTTCTACATGGTCCTTTGAGCCTCACATTATTAAAATCCATGCACTCAGGTAACTGAGGACTCCATGAGGAGCCCAAAGCAATTGATCTGTGTCTTTTCTCTTTTTTTTTTTTTTTTGTGGTACGCGGGCCTCTCATTGTTGTGGCCTCTCGCATCGCGGAGCACAGGCTCCGGACGTGCAGGCTCAGCGGCCACGGCTCACAGGCCCAGCCGCTCCGTGGCATGTGGGATCTTCCCGGACCGGGGCATGAACCCATGTCCCCTGCATTGGCAGGCGGACTCCCAACCACTGCGCCACCAGGGAAGCTCGATCTGAATCTTTTCTTAAGGGAAAAATCTGAGTCCCAAGGCAGGGGAGGCGAAATGCCTTTTCCAGGCTCCTGGATGTGTCAACAGATCGACGTGCATCTCAACTGTCAGCTGCCCCTCAGCCAGCACCCATTCCTGCCCAGGCCGGGCCCTTCCTCCTCACCTCACAGGCAAACAGCTTGAACGGTAGCCCCAGGATCTTGTAGTCGATCAGCTGGTTCCCTCGAAGCTGAGTCAAGGCCTCCTTAAGGTCTTTAAGGGCGGAATCATATCTGCAGGAAAGAAACCAGTTGAAGGCACGGAAGAATAAAGAATAAAATGTGTGTCTGCTGCTCTTTGCCCATCCGTCTCACTAGGACAAGAAGCCTGTCTAATCTCTTTTGACCTTCTCTAGTTTTTCACCAATCCTGAGCCCCAGCATTCCACAGAACCCAGTGTGAATGGTACCCCCTGGGGTTGTGCATGCCAGCAACCCTGCCAGCCTCCCAATTTCAGGCAGCCACAGGTATTTTTGTCTTTGTGGACTGCACACACCTCCCACCTTTCTGACAACCAGCCTGTCACTTCCCAAAAGAGCCTCAGTTTCCCCTGAGAGCTTTAAGCAGAGCAGCACCTGCTAGCCTCCACGTCCCCACGGGGCTGATCAGAGCATGGCTTGTGCCTTGCTTCCCACCAGGAGGCCAGGCCAGCCTGACGCAGCTCCAAGGGGCCCCTCCTCACCGCCACTGGCATCACCCTCCTGCCCAGAGCCTTCTCTTTCAGCTTCTTCTGAGTCCTGCTTAGCTCTTGGTTTTGTGGCCTTTGTAGTCTCCTGTCCCCTCCCTCCTCCTCCACACACTCTGGGAAAAAGAAAACAGAAATCATCACTTAAGCCAGACAGCACTTCTAAAACTTCTGGCACTGTCCTTCTGCTTTGTTGGGTTGGCATTGTGCTGACTGTCTCAAGGTGGATCAGGGCGGCTGTCAGTGGATTCGTGGTGAAGAATAGGGCTGACCATATCAATAGTGCCCATGAGCGGGACTTCCCTGGTGGTCCAGTGGTTAAGACTCCAGGCTCCCAATGCAGGGGGCACGGGTTCGATCCCTGGTCAGGATCCCACATGCCACACAGTGAGGCCAAGAAAACACCCCCAAACAAACAAACAAAAAAACCCAAAAACCACTTAAAAAAATAGTGCCCATGGGGGCATGGGCAGGACCTGGACCAGACCTGCTTGGCCTGCCCCTGACCTCCACAGATGCCCTGGTGGGAGGGAGCCATTGCCAGGCAGCAGGGGGTAGAAGCAGCAGAAATCAAGCTTTCCCCATCCCCATGCCAGCCCCTGGCCTGGCAGGAACAAATGTGGCTGTCTGGTGGCTCCCAGCAGGCAACTGAACCAAAAGTACCCCGGCCACTGTCTGACTCAGAGCTGCCATGTGTGGCTTCTCTTGAAGGCAAGCCTGGGATCTGGACACAAGCTGGTGGGGACCCTTGAGAGGTGGTGTGGGGTAATGAAGGCACCCTAGGACAGGGGCCGAGAGACTGCGGCCAGCCCCGCCACTAACTGTGAGACCCTGGCAAACTGCTTCCCTGGCCTCAGCTTCCACGTTGATATTATAGGGAGTGCATTGCTATACTGAAGGGGCATAGCACATGAGAAGCTGGCTACTACGTGCTCCTGGATCTAACCTCTGAGGTCACACCCACCTAGACTGGAGTCCTGTCTCTGCCACTTACTATCTAGTGACAAAGGGCAAGTTACTTAATTTCTCTGTTTCCTCATCTTTAGAATTAGAGAATAGTAATAGCACAAAGCATTCAGGTGCTTAGGATGGTGCCTGGCACACACAGTAATTTACTATTTTTATTTATATATATATAAGTAATATAATCTACATATTAATATATATAATACTTTACTATTATTATTAATATTTATAGATCCAGCTCTAAAAGTGTCAATTAAATTCATATACCAATCTTTTCTTACATGCTTACTTAACACTGTATACTGTATTAAGTATTATCAGGAGATAAAAATACATAGTTGTAGAAGCTGGAACACTGATCTCAGGGAAGCCTGGAACAGGCCAGGAGGGCAGGCTGGCCAAGAGGTCCCAGGGTGGCGGCAAGGTGGGGGGAGGGAAGCTGGATATTCTGTCATCATTTGGTTGGAAGGAAGTCCCACAGCTGTAGGGGCTGCAGGAGGAACAGCAGCAGGAGACCTGCTTTTGAAACAGAAGGATGGTTTCCTCTAACACATCCTTGTTAATAAAGCTGATTGTAAAACCTGTTAAAAGCAAGAAGGTCAGGGCTTCCCTGATGGTGCAGTGGTTGAGAGTCTGCCTGCCGATGCAGGGGACACAGGTTCATGCCCCAGTCCGGGAAGATCCCACATGCCGCGGAGCGGCTGGGCCCGTGAGCCATGGCCGCTGAGCCTGCGCATCCGGAGACTGTGCTCCACAACGGGAGAGGCCCCAACAGTGAGAGGCCCACATACCGCAAAAAAAAAGAAAAGGAAAAAAAGCAGGCAGGTCATTCCTTAAGAAGCAAGAAGCATTTCAAGTCACTTACACATCCTTTTAGGCATTCCCTTGAAGGGGGGCGAGGTAAGCATCTCTGTCCTTTCCGATTCACTGAGCCAAGAAGAAGTGGGCAGGCGGAAAGGCAGGTGTCCTGTTTCATGTTCCACTGCCTGTTCGTGAGAGCGCGGAAGGTCCTCAGAGGGCACGCGTGAGGTTCTGTCACCACTAACCTGCGGGTGTACCTGCCTCTCTGGCGTGCAGGCTCAGCAGCTGAGTTTCAGCTGTGAAGTAACAACGCCTGTGTCTCCCTGGGGTTGAATGAGCCCAACAAAATCCTCCTCATAATTCTGCCCATCAGGATGGTTAAAGATCTGGGCCCAGGAGGAGGGAGAAAGAAAGAACTGACATTATTCAAAAGGCTTGCTTTGTGTTTAAAACGGGGTGGGAGTCCCCCTGCTAGATGTCTGTTTTTGCGGTACGCGGGCCTCTCACTGCTGTGGCCTCTCCCGTTGCGGAGCACAGGCTCCGGACGCGCAGGCTCAGCAGCCATGGCTCATGGGCCCAGCCGCTCCGTGGCATGTGGGATCTTCGCGGACCGGGGCACGAACCCACGTCCCCTGTATCGGCAGGCGGACTCTCAACCACTGCGCCACCAGGGAAGTCCCATGATGTTTGATTCTAAACCTGTCTTTGACAGCATCGCCCTGACCTCCTGCTGCCAGCCTCTCCTCAGCAACCCCGTGTCTACCAGCCCCGAGTTGGGGGCAGCGCGCTGTGCAGCCCCTGCATCCCTCCAGCTCTTCCACAGGAGGTTTCCTCCGTGCCACCTGGAATGCACAGCGTCCCCTACGAGGCCGAGGTGCTGGAAGCTTCCCGCCCTCCCCCCACAGGTTCTGCTGGGCTGGGCCCGAGGGCTTTCCTCACACACACACCCGCCTGGGGAATGTCACCTGAATGTCACCCGCCTGGGCTGCCTTGGCTGCTCGGCAGCGTGGTGGCAAACTCGCTGATGCTTCTCACCAGCTCTGAGCCTACGAGGGTCTATAGTCCTCATGTCTGTGATACTCCCTGGAAAGGTTGCTTAGTAACTGGCGAAGTTCCCGATTGTTCCTGCTCTGCCAGTGCCCCCGTGCAGACTAGAATCCTGCAGTCCACACACTTGGATAATGGAGAGAGTCTAAGCCAGCTGAGAGGAGTCGAAATGTCACACACCTCCATGCCCGGAGCTGGGGCCATGCCCTTTCCCGTTTCAGACGTCAGGGAAAAGGCTCTGCTGTGTTGCCTCTTTGAGCAGCTTCACCTAAAGGGTCTCGCTATACTATCAAGGCCCTAATATTCAGAAGGCCAGGATCTGAAAGACACCTTGAGCTTCCCTCCCCTTACGGATGACAAGGTGGGGGTCAGAGAGGTGAGACAGCCAGCCACAGCCATCCTCAGACCTGACCTGCCTGCTCAGAACGACTCTACCTTCGTTCTGGTGGAACTATATAATGACAGAAGAGCAACCCAACAACTTCCGAAAGTGGAAAAAGCTGAGAGGAAAAAACATCTATAACGCCACCTTAAAACAAGTCCTGTTGTAATCTGAAGCTAACCCACTCATTAAGAAGCGATTGTTCCAAGTCCCCATGGCACTTATCTAAAAAGATCTCCTATAGCGCTTGCCCCATTCTGCTTTGCATTATAGTGCTTGTGACCTCTTCCCCTTTTTAATGTACAAGTCCCTTGAAGCAGAGGATATATTTCACCTGCTTTCACTTAATAATTCCATAAGCATTTATTAATACTATACTAGATACTGAAAGCTAGTCTTAATACTATACTGGATTCCAGAGTGAAGAAGTATTCTTTCCTCGCGAGCAGTAGAGGAGACAAATATACAGGCACATATCCGTCATACAGGAGACAGATGTGATAAAAGGACGCACAAAAGAGAGTGGTGGCCACCCTAGGGGGTGAGTTTGCCTGTGGCAAAGCCTGGAGGAGGCGGGTGGGTGGACAGCGCTGAACCACAGGGTAACAGGCAAGGGAAGCTGCCCCTCGTCCTGTAGTAATGGGATCCAGCGGAGGTTCTCCAACAGATCACATTTCTTTTTTTAAGAAGATCACTCTGGGATATGGGTGGAGAAGGCAAGACAGGTGGCTAGGAAATCTGTTTGGATGTGATTGCAATAGTCCTGGTGAAAAATGGGGTCTAAACCAGGGCAGTGCTGGTAGGGAGGGAGAGAAATGGGTGCATCTAAAAGATATTTAAGAAGTCAACTTGACCAGGTTTAGGAAAAGAGACATTCTGGGTTGATCCCAGGTGGACACTTAGTAGCTGGCTGGGTACGGATGGAGATCAATCCAACAGGAGAGGGTGTGATCCTTAAGGGTTCATGTATGATTTTCAGGGGACACTGAACCCCCTGAAGTTGTACATAAATGTATGTATGTGCTTGTATGTGTTTTGGGGGAAGATAGCCATATATTTTGCTATTTGACAGCCACTGTTATAGTGATAAAAAACAGAGTCAAGAGCTGAACCTTGGGGAGGGGAGGACACCAACGCCTATGGATTGAGTGAAAGAAAAGAAGGCAGCTTAGGGCTGAGAATCATGCCTCATTTATATTATTTTCTCAATAGATAGTTATTGAATTAAAGATAAAACTTGGTAGATTTTTCTCTTAGATTGAACTATTATCAATCACAGACTAATTGAATCCTGGGTCTTATTCCTGGATTTTTCTGAGGTCTTTTTGACTCACTCAGTATATGAGCCTTTCAGATTCTGGGACTTCTGGGCATTTTACGTAGGTTCTTCTGGGGAGACTTCACTTCTGCTCTTACCCATTCAGGTAATCAACTACATCTACATCTTGGAAGTCCTCTGAGCTTCTGCTGGTGGTTGCCCCTAGCAACAGCTCTGCATAGCGGCCTTGCAGGCTTGGTTTCTGACTAAACCCTAGGCTCAAAGTCTTCCAGGGTTGCATGTAGAGCATCAGAGCACAGCCCACCCCTTCCCCAGTGCTTGGGCATTCTCTACAGCCTCCCCTTGGCCCCACCAATGACGCCCTGCCCCACCTGTCGTGCACATACATACACACCATGCCCCTACTGACCATTTTCACTGTTTGAAAGCTCTTCATTAGCCTGAGCTGAATCGTCTTCACTAGAACTTATACACACTAATGGGACAATTTCTACAAAGGGTCAGTTCACCATCCCCTAAAACATTTAAAATTGATGCTTAGAATATGTTTTCTTTGTTATTTGTATGTTATTTGGGGGAGGGGTGTGGGAATTGAGATTAACTTTCATTTTCTATTTAGTTGTCTTTTTTTGCTAATATTTTGTGTTGACTATAAATGCACCAAAAGTACAGAAAGGCTGATAAAGAAAACGGAAATCCCTGTACTTTCACCGCCTGGAGAGAACTGCTGACAACCTTTTGGTCTATGGCCTTTCAGACTATTCTGCAAAATAGAAATGGAATTGTACTATACATACTATTTTGAAATCTGTTTTAAATTTAGTATCTATGGTGAACTTTCTATATTAAGACATATGCTACATATTTATCTGTATTAATATATTCTTGTACATATAACGTTGCTTATGTTCTCACTTTGGTGGCTGAATTATATCTCATTGAATGGATTAAACCGGGTGTTTGAAAACACATTCTGCAGGAATGAAGGAAGGTTTTGATGTGGTTTCATGACAATCATCATTGTGTGACAGCTCAATACCTCATAGTAGTAGGCCACCATGGATGCTCCCTTGATGGACAAGGTATCACTACCTGGGCTATGACCCATCAGGAACACTGGTGGGGTGCCACACCTAGCCTGTGGTGGTTATATAGGCTCACTGTGGGCCATAACTGGGCAGCAGGCCTGCCTTCCCTCCCCAGAGAGGGCTTCTGCCTCTTGCTGACTGATTGCATAACTTCCCAGAGAAGGTCCAGTCATGCTTCCCAACAGAAGCTGGCGAGATACTGCTCAAACACCAGGTCTGACATCACCAAGACCCCCTCGGGGTTTCTCTGTGCACGTCTCCAGCTTGTGCAACACTGGACCACTTACTTCTCCATCTGGTAGTAGAGCATCCCTCGTTGGAAGTAGGCCACTGCCAAGTGCTTGTCTCGGTTAATGCTTTCGGTGAAGGCCTGTGGGGAGAACAGCCAGGCAGTGAGGAGGTGTGAGATGAGCCAGAGGGTGAGGCAGGAAGGGTCACGAGAATGGTTCGTGTCTTGAAGGTGACCGGAGGCTGAAGGGTCAGAATGCCCTGTGTTGTCACTTCCTAGTGGCATAGCATGAGGCAGTTTACCTAATCTCCTTGAACCTTAGTTTTCTCCTCCATAAAATGGGGATATTCATATCTGCCTTTCAAGATTACTGACAGGATTAAAATAATAAAAGTAATCAAATTTGAAAATAACCTACTTAAAATGTTATATACAGTGTAATATTTATTTTATAAATGTATTACAGAAATATTATGCAATTAAGGTAATTATCAGTATGTGTGTTCTTATGGCCATTTTGTTCACTGTTTTGAAATATTATACAATTTAAATAATAACAAATAAGAATGCATAGAAAATGCCACGAGTGAGGACTCAAGTATGAAACCAAAGAAAGAATGAGATTCCAGAGCAGAAGAAAGCAAAGAGAAACCTAGAGCAGGGAGACGAAGGGTGGACGGCGGAGTGGGCGAGCCGAGAGGTGAGATGGGCCACATAGCCTCGCCCAGGAGCCCCGAGAGGCCGGAGGCAACAGCCCCTGCTGGCGGAGCTGCACCCAGACCAGCTGCCGAGCTTTGCCAACCTCTTCTCCTGACAGTGCCTCTGCGGTGCCATTTGCTCAGCCCCTAGGCAGGCTCCGGAGGGGAGGTGGAGGCCCTCTCCCTCCAGCCAGATGCAGGGCCCTCCTGCACTCCTGTCTGCCCACTCTGGAGCCGGAGGCAGGCTTGGCAGTCTCTGCAGGTGTTCCAAGCGGCCTCTCTCTCCCTCTTTGTCAGGGTGGGAATGGCTGTGGTAGCAACTAGCCCTTTCAAGGGGCCGGCGAGTCCACCCCACCTTGCAAAGACTTGCAGTTAAAGGTAAAAATAAGGACTCACATTTACACAGTGGTGTGAAGTTACACAGCACTTTAATAGTTGGTGCCTCCTATATGGGAATAGAATCTAAAAAAGTGGATATATGTATATGAATAACGGATTCACTTTGCTGTACAGCAGACACTAACCCAACATTGTAAATCAACTATACCCCAATAAAAATTAATTTAAAAAAATAGTTGGTGCCTCACTCAATCTTCATGATGTTTAACTTCTCCAGAAGCTGAGAGCCAGAAGTCTACATGACTTCGTGACGACCAAAGGTCCAGAGAGAGGCAGAACTGGGGTTTGATCCTAGATTTTCTGCTTCCAAATGCCATACCGTTTCCAGCTTACCATGCCCAATCTGAAACAGTGATTGTTGAGAACGCTCAACCCCATACTAGGGAAGATGAGAGAAAAAATAGTTGAGAAATTTGCCATGACATCCCACAACTTGTCCTTGGCAGACATCATTAATCAATCACCGTCTGCTTTCCTTCCACCTGCCTCAGAATCTTTAAAAGAATGCGCCACATAATTGATCAGAATTGTCACTTGAGATGAAACCGATGTTTCTTAAGCACCTCCTCTTGATCTCTTGGGCAGACAAAGCTCACACACAGGAACGTCTCGGAAAGCCAAAAGCAGTGCTTTAAAATCAGGTGTGAAGCAGTGAGATGGAAATTCTGTGACTGGCAGCTGATAGAAAAAAACATAAAGTAGGGAGGCTTTCAGAAAGGTGTTAAAGAAAGTTTCCAGAATGATTTGAATGTAATAGATGGAGAATAAAGGAGAGCATAACCCACAGCTAAGGGTTCCCAGCAGGCTGCTTGTTAGAACCACCTGGGGAGCTTTTCAAAACTGTGGCCGTGAAGGCTCCTCCCCAGGCCAATTGAATCGGCATCTCTGGGGGTGGGTTGGGCCTGGGCAGCTTTTGTGCTTCCGAAGCTCCTGAGAGGTTTCTAAAGAGCAGCCTGGCTGAGAACCGCTAATGACAAAGGCCCGGGGGAGGCCACGGGCACAGGCATCACCACTCACCTTCTCCGCCTCGGGTATGCTTCCCAGGATCGTGTGCAAGCAGCCGATGTTGAAGCAAATCCTGGAGTGTGGGTCCTGGACAGCGGTGAAGGCGTCCAGGGCTCCCTTCCAGTCCTTCTTGTCGGCTGCTAGCACCCCTTCATTCCAGAGGCTGATGGTCTCGGCCAGGGACATGGTCAGGTGCAAACCGGGAGGCAGTGAGCTGGTGTCTCCCCTGGCAGAGCTGCCCTGGCCCTCACTTTCCTGACCTGGAGCTCAGAATGGGGCACAGCCTCCCTTAAGACAACTTCGTGTTGCAAAGGCGGCAGGAAATGTCTCCACCTTTTGGCAACTGACGCATAAGCCTACCTCGAAAGAAAAGGAAAGAGAAGGAGAGAGAGAGGGCAAGCGGGGCGGAGGGTGGAGGAGAGAGGAAGTGCATCAGAGACTGCCCGTGATGCAGCAGTTCCCCAAAATGTTTCTGCTCTGGCCCCCGGCTCCTCCTCTCTGTCTTCCTTCCCCATCTGTGGGCGGCAGCTTCTGGCCAGAGCTCTGACCCCAGGCTCAGGGTGACCTCCGGCTCCCTGTCAAATGAGGGTGTTGGATGATGACAAAATAGCTCTTTTCGCACATCCTCATAGACCGTCTTGATATATTTGGTTTTTTATCTTGAGCTAAAATTGGCAATCAAATTTCTGAGCAGGAGGGTCTTGGGTGTCCATCAGGGACTGAGATACTTTTGTGAACACTTAGGAAGCTCAGAGGGAACCAGTCTCCTGCAAATGGCAAAGTTAGGAGCCAGATATGACAGTGAATTGTGACTTCTCCCATCCTTCTGTGAAAACTGAAGAGACAAGGGGTCTCACTGGTGACTAATGTGTTTACTAAGTCCCCCAAAACACAGATTTACGATTCTTTCCCTTGCTGCCCTGGAAAAGTAAAAGTCAGAAAAATAATTGGGAGTAGAGGGTATAACCAGTTCGATTTACTAAAATCCTGACTTCTTGTTAATCGCTCTCCACCAGAGTAGCGTTAAGGTCAAATGCAATTCTGAGGGTCAAATACTTAGGTGCCAACTCTTGTTCTGTAGTTACTGAAAGCACCTGCCAGTTATCATCAAACTTCCCCTATGGACCTGAAAATAAAACTTAAAAATGTCCATTCTATAAAGCTTGTAGGATCGAAGATGGGAGAATTGAGAAGACGTACAGGCACCTTTGCACAGACCACACCCTGTGTTTGGAAGACCTTCCCACCTCACTTCTTTGGCAAAATCCTACCCATCCCTTAAGGCCCGATTAAATATCACCACCTGTCTGAAATCTAGTTCCACACTCCAGGTAGTAGAGAGAATTTCTCACTCCTTTGTACCACCTCTTCCCAAACAATTATATTTGTTGCCATTTCTCTTTTCATCTGCCCAAACTCCTAGACTCCTTGAGAGCTGGGCCCATGCCTTTTTATTCTAGGATCCCCAGCACCAATACTCAATAAATGATGAAGGGATATATTCTAAAAAGAAGTTAAAAATTGGCAAATGACCTGCAGGTAGCAGTGATGGCAGGAAGAGATAGTGCTATTCCATCCAGTGAATAAATAATTAAAACTCGGGACTTCCCTGATGGTGCAGTGGTTAAGAATCCACCTGCCAATGCAGAGGACAGGAGTTCAAGCCCTGGTCCGGGAAGATCCCACATGCTGCGGAGCAACTAAGCCTGTATACCACAACTACTGAGCCTGCGCTCTAGAGCCTGCGAGCCACAACTACTGAGCCCGTGTACCACAACTACTGAAGCCCGTGCACGTAGAGCCCGTGCTCCGCAACAAGAGAAGCCATCACGATGAGAAGCCTGCGTGCCGCAACGAGTAGCCCCTGCTCGCTGCAACTAGAGAAAGCCTGTGCGCAAAGACCCAACACAGCCAAATAAAGACATAAATAAAAAAAAGAAAAAAAGACTTCAGTTATTGAGGAAAGGGACTATTTGCTTGTGCTAAAAAAAAAATTAAAACTCAATTAGCGGGCTTCCCTGGTGACTCAGTGGCTGAGAGTCCGCCTGCCGATGCAGGGGACACAGGTTCGTGCCTCGGTCCGGGAGGATCCCACACGCCACGGAGCGGCTGGGCCCGTTAGCCATGGCTGCTGAGCCTGTGCGTCCGGAGCCTGTTCTCCGCAACGGGAGAGGCCACGGCAGTGAGAGGCCCGCGTACCGCAAAAAAAAAAAACAAAAAAACCACAACTCAGTTAGCACATTGAGTATTCCTAGGAAAACCAAGTGGTTTTGTAGCTAACATAGACTTTACTTAAGGCTAGTCCCCTTTTTATTTTATTATCAGAGTCTGCCAGAGAGAACACTCCTTAAGCTGATGTCCATGACTATTCCAGCCTTATTTCCCAGAATGTCCTTCATAACTCCCTGCAAACTCTACTGCTTTGTCCTCTCCCCAAGGCCCTCATTTCCTGCCTCTCTGCTTTGGCTCATGCTGGTTCCTCTCCCTGGGCTGCCCTTCCCATGTGTGCACCTTCAAACTCACCATGCACACCTTTCGGTGTCCTGCTCGAATATCACCTTCCTCTGGAAGCTATGCTGAAATCAGGCCTAGCCTCAAGCCTCCAAACCCGTGATCTCACTTTCTCCTGAACTCCCGCGTGACACTTAATCACTCTCACTAAAGTGTGTGCACGTGTGTCTTAGCCCCTAGAACAGACTGTTTGCCTGGGATGGGGGGATGTCCTGGGACTGCCCCATCCTTGTATCCCCCAGAGACCCAGCAATGGCGTTCACACTGATTTCTGTCCACTTTCCCTCCCGTCCCCAAGCCACCATCAACTTGTGGGTGAACGTATAGTCTCCTAACCTCTTCTCACTCATCCCTCTATTCCCACAGAGTAGCCAGACGAATCTTTTAAAAACACTTGTTGGATCACATCATGTCCCTGTTTTAAAACCTTCAGTGTCTTAGCATTGCTCTTAGGATACAATTCAAATTCTTTCCCATGATGCAGGAAGGACCCTCTCCACGCCCCAGCCCCATGACACACCTTTTCCCATCTGTCCCTCCAGTGCTCCTGTGCACCAGTCTCCTTTCATGTTCTCAGATGGTTTCCTCTGCCTGGAATGCTCTTCCCCCAACCCTCTTCCCAGCTGGTTCCTATTCATCTTTCAGTTCCTCTGGATGCCCTTTCTTTTTTTTTTTTTTTTTTCAGTACGTGGGCCTCTTACTGTTGTGGCCGTTGCGGAGCACAGGCTCCGGACACGCAGGCTCAGCGGCCATGGCTCACGGGCCCAGCTGCTCCGTGGCACGTGGGATCTTCCCGGACTGGGGCACGAACCCTTGTCCCCTGCATTGGCAGGTGGACTCTCAACCACTGCGCCACCAGGGAAGCCCTGGATGCCTTTTCTTGATCCATGACCTCCCTGTGATCACCCTGCTTTCTCCCTCACAACACACGGTTCTCTCGGCTCATGACATTTGTCACAATTTGTAATTGTATATCATCTGTGAGATTATTTCTGCACCCCAATGCAGAAACAGTCAGTACTGCTGTCTTTGATTACAACAGTCATTGATACTGTTAGTAGATGGCCTTCTCAGGCCCTCTTCATTCCCCTTTTTTCCTTTGGTAGAACCCCTGTTTTGTTCAAGTCTCTGCTCTCCGGAGGCCATGTGCTTCAGGAGAGGTGAACTCCCAACACTGCTGCAGGGAGTGGGGTTCTGACTGGTTTAGCCACAGGTGTGAGATAGAATTCTAGTTAATAAGACATCAGGGGAAGTCTGCTGAGGATCTCTGGGAAAGATTTTTTTCCTTACTGATAAAAAAGGACACATGGGAAGAAACAGTACTTGTTTCTCTCCTAGACAGTAGTGTGAAGATGTGCCTGGAACACTGACAGCTATCTTATGACCATCGGGAGAGCCAGCTAAGAGCAAGCCATTGTCTTAAGGAAAAGAGAAGAAAAAACTAAGAAGAACCTGGATCCTTAATTATGTTGATGAGCTCCTAAATTAACCGTTCTTGGAGCTAATCTACTCAGGATTTCTTTGTTGATGAAATAATAAATCTGCTTATTGTTAATCTGTTTGAATAGTGTTTTCTGTTCTTTATCGTTTAAAACATTCTAACAGATATACCACTGTATTCTCGATCCCTGGCAAAACACTTGATATAGTAGGTGTTCAGAAAACATTTTTTGGGGGGGAGATTGGGATTGACATGTATACAGTGATGTGTGTAAAATGGTTGACTAATAAGAGCAATAAATAAACAAAAAACTTTTTATTTATTTATTTTTAATATTTATTTATTTGGCTGTGCTGGGCCTTAGTTGCAGCACACAGGATCTTCGTTGCCATGTGCAGGATCTTTAGTTGCTGCATGAGGGATCTTTTAGTTGCAGCATGTGGGATCTAGTTCCCTGACCAGGGATCAAACCTGGGTACCCTGGACTGGGAGAGCACAGTCTTAGCCACTGGAACACCAGTGAAGTCCCCCAGAAAATATTTATTGAATAAATTTTGTTAAGACACTGGTTGGATATCTCAAAGTTTTAGCTCAGTGTCTTCAAAATTATTTCAAAATTCTGTATAAGCAAGATTTATGTTTGCTTTGCTAACAGATCACAAGCTCCTGTTGGATGCGTTCATTCAGTGGGAAGCTAAGAACATTCTGAATGCTTTCCTTTTTCTGAGGGAGGAGCCTGTGAAATCAAACTTATTATTCTCATTATTCCTTGGCACTCAGCAATAGCGTCCTGCTCCCCAGTTTCAGAGCTCAGCGTTCCACCATTCTTTAACTTCTTCTACTACATGAAGCTTCTCTCTCAAACTCCTCAAAGGGTGGGACCAGGTCTCAGTTCTCCCTCATTCTTTCATGTTCTAGGCACATGACAGGTGCTCTGTAGACCCTTGTTAATTGGCCAAATGAACAAAAATTAAGAAAATACAACTGTACTTGAAAAAAATAGAATTTTATGGAGTTTGGCAGTATCACCTTATTTGCATAAAGTGAGGTACCTTTGTAATAGCCAGGAATACTTTCTGTGTCCTCAAGAGTACCAGACAGCAAATGCTCAGGAAGTGGGCAGGGGGATTTTATTACATATAAACTGGGCCTGGATTTCACAGGGAGATGCAGAAAATTCAGCATGGGTCTCTTTATTCAGCAATGCTAGTTGAAGACCTCAGTGCTAAAGGTCTTCCTTCTCCAGGAAGACATCTTAAGTTAGTCCTGTCTAGTCTACCATTGTGTTCGTTTTCTATTGCTGCATAACAAATCACCACAAACTTAGTGGCTTCAAATAATACACATTTACTCTGACAGTTTTTGTGGGGCAGGAGTCCAGGCATGGCCCAGCTGGGTCCTCTGCTCAGGGTCTCAGGAGGCTGAGATCAAGGTGTTGGCTAGGCTGCATCTCACCTGGAAGCTTGACTGGGGAAGAACCTTCTCCTAAGCTCCCTCATGTTGTTGGAAGAATGCGTTGCCTTGTAGCTATAGAGTTTATGAAGCTTACTTCTTCAAGACCAGCAATGGAGAGAGAATCTCTAATTCACTGAGTCTCTGATCTCTAGACCCCTTTTTAAAGGGCCTGCTTGATTAGGTCAGGCCCACCCAAAATAATCTCTCTTTTGATTAAAATCAGCTGTTTAGGGATCTTGATTACTTCTGCAAAGTCCTTTCACTCTTGCCATAGTCTGTGGGTGAGAAGCAAGTCACAGTTCCTGCCCACACAAGGGCAGATTACACAAGGGCATCTTAGGACTGGGGTCATCTTAGGATTCTGCCTACCACAACTACAGGGTTACAGCCTTCTCCTTCCCTGACCCACCAGCGAGGTTAGTTACTCCTGCCCTGTGCCCTCAGAGCAGCCTCTCTGCACCTCTCCAACCACGTGTTCAACTGCACATGATTGTAATTACTTGTTTAAGTGACTGTTTCCCAACTAGACTGTAAGCTCCAGGAGTACAGGACCTACGTCTGATTTTTCCAGTCTTATCTTTTGTGACTATCACATGGTAGACTCTCAATATATGTGCTAAATATCAATGGTGTGGAAGGTGTTTTAAAGTCACTGTAACGATTTAGTTTGGTTGGTTACATGAATCCTTATACACAACATATCTAGCACCTACATTGGTAGGCACTCAGTAAAAGTTTGATGAGTGAATTAATAAAGGAACACATAATGACTGAAGCTCTGAACCCTGAGTAGGACAAGTAAAGACACCGGCTCCTCACTATAAAATTGCTCTTTGACTTTTTCTGCACATATGAATCCTGCCCTTCTTTAAAAGCCGAGCTTAGACTCTTCTCCTACATGAAGCCTTTCCTCACCTAATTTAGTCTCAACAATTTTCATTTTTCTGAATTCCTATAGCGTTTCTAATCAAACGTCAAAACACAAGCACTTTATGTTACATTATCTGTTTCTACCTCATCTTTTCAGCGAGCTGTAAGCTCTTTTTTTTTTTTTTTTTTTTTTTGCGGTACGCGAGCCTCTCACTGTTGTGGCCTCTCCTGTTGCGGAGCACAGGCTCTGGACGAGCAGGCTCAGCGGCCATGGCTCACAGGCCCAGCCGCTCCGCGGCACGTGGGATCTTCCCGGACCGGGGCACAAACCCGTGTCCCCCACATCGGCAGGCAGACTCTCAACCACTGGGCCACCAGAGAAACCCTGTAAGCTCTTTGAAAGCATAGAGTATGCTTTCCGTTTCTTTACGTTTTCCACAGAACCGAGCATCTAACATTTTACATCAAAAACTTAATCAATATGCACTGATCTAAAATTTAAAAAAATATATGGCTAATCTGATTTAATTCTAGTCCTACACATCTTGTAACTTTCTCTTTTTGGATGCAATTGGCCTTTTCAGTCCTGTGTCTTCTCTCTGTAGTATCCATCACTAAATGTGATCTAGCCACAGAGCCAGGAATGTGGTTTGCATCTTTCCTGAATGTGCTTAAATACTCCATGGGTCTTTCTCTCTAGGAAGGTCAGGTCTCTGAATAATTCATTTATGTGTTTCTTCAGCATATTCCCCGCAGGTAAGCATATTCCTAAGTCAGTAAGTGTTTAAGGGGAAATGCTGTTCTAAGCAAGACAGTGACTGGTGTAGAAGGTTTAGAAACTGACCACCTCATAATACAAAAAAAGGGGAGGGGTACGGGAGAGTTAGAAATGTACCTCCCATTTAGCAAAATATAATTCTTAAAGATTCTCTTTTGCTTCCCCTGTAAGTGTCTCTAACAACTAAAACAGTGTCCAGACATATGATAAATATATGCTGAATGAATGAATGAGGAGTAAATCCCTATTAGGCTGCGCTCCTCCCCCTCCTTCTTTAGGGACACAGAGACAGTGAAACTCAGTGACCTACCAGCCTCTGATTCCAGCTTTTCCTGAGGCCCATCTGAATTCCCACCCTTATCCTCTGAGGGACATTTGTAGGCCCTTTTACTAAATTTCAGGGTTTGCTTAAGTTTGCTCTACTTAGTTTTGTTGTATATCAAAAAAATTTTTTAAATGAAAAATACAAGGAGACTGGGCTAATAAAAAATGAAAACTAGATGTGTGCCACAGCCCAAGATGCTAAAACAACAGATTGCTAAAGAGAGATGGGAGATTCTCAGAGGTGAACACAGCCACCTGGGACACAGGGATCCTAGAGATAAAGGAAATGGAGAGGCATTCCCTGGGGGACCCGCCCCCAGGGAATTCTCTCAGGGGGTCAGACACACACAAATGATAGAAGATGTGGCTCCTGACCAAGAAGGAATCCAAATGCTGGGCAGAGATCAAAGGCAGAGTGCAGGGAAAGCTGAAGCCCAGAGTGAGCTGAGGCTGCAAAAAACACTAAGGACAACACAAAGAGCTCTTAGTGTCCGAGGAAGAGCAGGGAGGGTCACTGCTCGGTGCAGATGGCGTCACATCAACAGATGTCAAAAAGCAGAACTCCTCAGCTTCTACTTTGTTCCTGAGTTAGACAGAGAATGAAGACCCAGACTGAGGATGGTGAGGAAGCTGATAGCTGCTCTAAAGAAATTCCAGTTATTTAATCCAGATGCATTAAGTCCCAGGAACTGAAAGATTTTGTGAGTATGATCCCTAAAACCTTGTCAATAACTGAAGCACCGTGAAGACTGGGATCAATGCTAGAAAGCCAGGATGGATGGGTAAGTGTGATTCTAGTTTTCTAAAAGGTATGAATTCTAAAGATGACATCAGAGATTTACCATCTGGGTACTCCCCCGGTGGCGCAGTGGTTGAGAGTCTGCCTGCCGATGCAGGGGACACGGGTTCGTGCCCCAGTCCGGGAGGATCCCACATGCCGCGGAGCGGCTGGGCCCATGCGCCATGGCCGCTGAGCCTGCGCGTCCGGAGCCTGTGCTCCGCAACGGGAGAGGCCACAACAGTGAGAGGCCCGCATACCGCAAAAAAAAAAAAAAAAAGATTTACCAGCTGATCCCTGGAAAGAATTCTAAAATATAGATTATTATACAAAGGCACCTAGAAACAAAAAGGAATTGGTATTTTAGGAACCAGCATGAGTTTACTAAGAACAAGTCTGGTCAAAACAAACTCTTTTCCTTTCCTAATAGGTGGACCAGGAAGGTGCCATGGGCAAATATCAGAAAGATATTTGGCCAAGACATTCCTTAGACAAGATAATTTAGATAATTTCGTTGGCTAAATATTATGTCCCTAGAGTCTTCTTGATATATCAATGTCAATTTGTGCTTGTAACCTTTTTATAAACAAGTTGGATCAGATTTACAAATGACTCAAAGTTTGGAGAGAGTATCAACATATACAGTAACAGAATCAGAATTAAAATGTTGCCTGGGGCTTCCCTGGTGGCGCAGTGGTTGAGAGTCTGCCTGCCGATGCAGGGGACACGAGTTCGTGCCCCGGTCTGGGAAGATCCCACATGCCGCGGAGCGGCTGGGCCCGTGAGCCATGGCCGCTGAGCCTGCGTGTCTGTAGCCTGTGCTCCGCAATGGGAGAGGCCACAACAGTGAGAGGCCCCCGTACCGCAAAAAAAAAAAAAAAAAAAAAAATGTTGCCTGACTCATACTGATTCACAAAAACTTCAAGTTGAAATTTGATGGGGAGACATGTTAAGACTTACTCCTAAGTTTAAAAACTCAACTGCCCAAATATAGGAAGATGATCACTCTCAGGAACAACGTACTGGATGAAGTCTGACCATTTGAGTTGACTGCATGCTGAATGTGAGTCAACAGAACCGTGTGGTTGCCAAAACAGCTAATGCAATCAAGCCTGTGCTAACAGAAGCGCAACCAACTCTTGTGTCAGTTGGCTCTTGACTAAATCACCCACCCAGAGACCTGAGTAATCTCTCTGTTGACCAGTGCAGGAGACTGGCACCAACTTTCTAACCTGGAACATTCTTGCACACATTCTTTTCTATCCATAGTGCCTGTCTATCATCCAGGGCTCCCATCCTGACCTGGTTGGCATTCACATCTCTTTCCCCAGAACCCTTGGCTCAGTCAGATTAGAAGACACTGTCTAGAATGCTTGCATTTCATTCAAACCCTTTCCCCATCTGATCACAGGTCAACAGCCACAGCAGACATAGCTCATGTTTTCTTCACAGAGGGACACAATCCCTTCTCTCTGGGGCTTAGTTTCTTTTCTGGGCTTCAGGCAGTCAGCAACATGGACTTCATCAGCATCTAATGACTCAAGAGCCTGGCTTAATGACAGGCTCCTTCTGTGTCCTTCTCAGCACTCAGGTTGACCCACCTGTCCAGGACTTTCACCTGCTTGACAGGTCGACCAAGGCCATCACCCCAGTCATGGAGTCACATCCATCAGAGACATGTTCCCCAAGTAAGAACACCTATCATCGATGGCTTATGAGATGATTTTAGGCAGTATGTGGGTGAACATTTCTATCATAATAATTATTGTATTATTTTAATTCATTTATTTTTTGGACAAATAATACACTCACATGGTTCAAAATGAACAAATCTGAAAATTATCCTCCCATCACTGCCAAACTCTTCCCACCCACCAGAAACAACCTGTATTAGTGTATCGGCATCCTTCTCTCAGAAGAGATTTTAAACATATACAAATGTAGACCCCTGACCCCTCCCCTTTAATGCACATACCATTTGATACACAATTCTGCACCTTGCTCTTTTCTCTTTATTATTAAGGACTATTGTTCCTTATCAGGACATAGAGCACTTCCTCTCTCTTTTTTTAATGACTGTGTAGTTTTCCTTCGTATAACCAGTGCCCCATTGAGGGACAGATCGTCAATGTGTTTCTAATTACATGTTATCATAACAACGTTGCAATGAATGTTCTTGTGTACTGTATACATCATTTCACACATCTGTGAACATACTTATAGGACACATTTATAGAGGTGGAATAGGTGAGACAGAGAGTTTATTTTAATGTATATTAGAAATAATGTATAGCTAGCACACCAAACCCACAATTTCACAGTTATATTTTATAATGAGGCTAACGTTTTTAAAAAGTGAATTAATGAAAGAAAAATAGTTATAACAGCATAGGTGAATTGAAAATACGGCTATCAATTATGGAATACGGAAGTGATATATAAAGGGCTGGAATTTGAGAAACACTGACCTCACGTGGAACTATCAGCTTCCCTACCAGAAGCCCCTGAAACCTCCAATTCTTGCAGGGTTCAAAGGTAGAGGCAATGCACAGAAGTAGGGGAGAGCTTTGGAGTCCAGAGCCCTGGGTTCGGATGTTGACTTTCCTCCAGCTGGCTGTGGGTCTATACAGCTTCTCGCAGCCTCACTTTTCTTGGGTGGAAAGGTGTGTTTTGGGGGAGGGGTGATAATACAGTCAAGAGCTTGGACCACAGTGCCTACCTGATAAACAGAGGCTGTTCTAATTCAGCTACTTTGAATGAATTTGGGAAAGAAAGAGAAGTGAGAATCCCTGTTCTGCCCAGCACCTCTCCCTCTCAACACCCCTCCTCTACACAGACATTAATCATGGCAGCGAGAAGTGAAGCCAGAAACAGTGCATAACAGGGTGTGGGACCTGTGCAGTCCCTCAGGGCCCCAGGCTTATAAGGTCCCCATGCTCAGTTTCATTCTCTGCCGTCACCATCTTGAAGTGCTTAATGATTCTGAACAAGAGGCCACATTTTCACTTTGCACAAGGCCCTGCAAATTCTGCAACCAGTCCTGTACATAATGTCAGTCTCACCTGGTCTCCTCCCTCTTATTTCCTCCCCTGACAGACTAGCTCCTGTTGCTCCTGGATGTTGGGACCATCTACAGAGGCTAAAACCTGGCAGCTTCTGCTGCAGCCAGGCCCCCCCCCCCGCCCCCCACTGACACCTTCTGTCTAGTTTGACCTCTATCAGAGACTTCTCAGCACATTCCTAGCATCCCTCCAAGGGTGAGCCTCGGATTGGCTCCAAGTTCCCCTAGGTTTCCCAAGAAGCCTGAGCTGGTCAGAGCCAGGGTTGGAGGTGCCTCCGTGATTTCTGTCCCTTCCACGCCCCTGAGATCCATGGAAGCCCTTAACCGCCGTTGGCCCTCTCTCATCCTGTGTTTTAACCAAGAAAGCATTGCAAGGTCAGAAATCCTGGATTCAAATCCTGGCTCTGTCTTGTACTACCTAAGCCAGCTTACATAAGTCACGCCAATTCCAAGAGCCTCAGTTCCCTCGTCTGCAAAATGGTTATAAGAACAGTGCCTCAGAGACTGAAATGAATCTCCATATAAAAGTGCCACGCAGCTGCTAACATGCAGCGGGTGCTTTCGGATTTCCAAACTTATGACAGAAGAATAAATGGTCTTTGTTTGCTTCGTGGGGTGCTGATTCTCTGTTGTGATATTCCCATCCTCCCACTCCAGGCTCAGAGCGTGCTAGGCACCACCTCCCCAGCTGGACCCTTGGACATTCAATCCCACCTCTGACCCAACTCAGAGCAGTTTTTTCTCAGCTTCTGGTTTGCCTGCTCTTAGCTCTGTAGCCGTTTCCACCTTAGAATTCCTAGGACACAAAAGCTTTGCAGAAGGCTTTATCACACTGAGGTACACTTAAAGCCATAAAATTCATGACACTCTGTCCAGTGTCATTAAATGCTGGTGAAAGTCCCCCTTTACACGAAACAGTGGACTTTCTGCTATAGAATCTATCATAATTTTCCAATAAACAGCGTTTTTCATACTGCCTTCTCTCCCTCTTCGGATTGTCTGCTTACAAGCTATAGGGGAGACGTCTCTTTCTTGCAGCCATGGTCCTTCTGGACCCTCTCTTGCTTTCTTCTTCCATGCCTGTCCATTGGGACATGGAATCCTGGAAGGAAGATGGGGGAATAAGGAGTTTTGAAGCCTGGACAAGTGGTTCTTATCTGGACAAGGAAACATCAAGAAACTATTGTATTTGGTACTTCCCTGGTGGCGCAGTGGTTAAGAATCCTCCTGCCGATGCAGGGGACACGGTTTCAAGCCCTGGTCCAGGAAGATCCCACGTGCCGTGGAGCAACTAAGCCCGTGCACCACAACTAGTGAGCCTGAGCTCTAGAGCCCGCGAGCCACAACTACTGAGCCCATGTGCCACAACTACTGAAGCCCATGTGCCTAGAGCCCATGCTCCGCAACAAGAGAAGCCACCGCAATGAGAAGCCTGTGCACTGCAATGAAGAGTAGCCCTCACTCACCGCAACTAGAGAAAGCCCGTGTGTAGCCAAAGACCCAACGCAGCCAAAAAAATCAATCAATAAAATAAATAAATTTATATAGAGAAAGAAGCTATTGCATTTGAAAAAGAAGAGATACATGTATATGTATAACTGAATCACTTTGCTGTACACCCAAAACTAACACAACATTGTAAATCAGTTATACACCAATATAAAATAAAAATTAATAAAAAAGAGGTTATCGTAATATCTGAGGCAAGAAATAGTCATGCTAAGACAGCTGCAGGAAGAGAGGAAGGGTGGGAATAAATGTTAAGACAATTTGGTTTTGCACATGGAGATAAAGAGGAAGAGGAATCAAAGATAAAGAAGCCCCTGGTGTTTCCAGCCAGAGTGGCTGGGAGGCTGGTGACACCGGTGGCTGCTGCAGGAAATGGAGGAGATGGAGAGGTCATCCATCCGCTCCCACAGCTTTGTACAAATAAGTCTCAAAGGATGCTTCTGGCCATGTTGTCTATGCAGGGCGTAAATCTGAGATCCCCACCAACACCTCAGCAGCTGGGCAAGAGGAGGCTGGGAGTGGGAGAGACGGGGTCTCCCATCAGCACACGGGCCACCAGGGGATCCTGCAACATGGCCTTGACTTCCTAGCTGCTTAAAAGCCTAAATATACTGGAAATGTTTCCTCTGTGACCTCAAACAAATTTCTATAAAGGTAAATGAATATCAAAACAAATACAAAAATAGCCAGAAATTTAACAAATGTCTGAGACATTTGGAATCCCTGGCAGAGTCCTGTGCTCTTCCTTGTGGTGCTTCTGCCTCCCAGGGACCTGGCCCTGTGGGCCTCAGCCTCGAGCACATGTTAGCTGAAGGAAACCGGGCCTGCAGCTCCGTCCCTTCCCTTAGCCATTGCCCTGGGCCCAGGTGCCTTCTCTGATCCCACAGGGGCCACTTGAAGGGTCTAGAATTCTTCTCTGGCTCCGGCTGGGGCAACTTGACAGAGAGGTGGGTAGGGAGCAGATTGTCCCTGCTGGCGGGACTGGAGATTTGGTGACTCCTAGCTTTCCTGAGGTGATTTGTGAAACTACAAATAAAGGACTGCTGAGGTCATTTGCCAAAGTCAAATGGAGACAGACTCTTTTTTTTTTTTTTTTGATACTTTGTTTTTATTTCCTTTTGCTATATACCAGGATGTGGTATTGCTGCAGCATATGGTCCTCTATTTAATTTTTTGAGCAACCTCTACAGTTTTTCCATAGTGGCTAAACTATTTATATCCCCACAAACAGTGCACAAGGGCTCCCTTTTTTTCCATCCTCTCACCAATGCTTATCTCTTGAGACAGACTCTTAAACAACTAGATTTTCTCTGCCTGGGGAAAGAAGCAGGTGAATCCTTGATCCCCAGGGCTTTTATTTTAACTCTGGAGAAATCTGTGTCATCTGCTGAAGCTCCCACTGAGCTGTTTTCAGGCCCCAAGCAGGGACTCTTCGGATAACCGCTCAGTCTAGATTCTGCTCCTCGGATCTCCGTAGCAACCTGGGTACCAGCTGGAAGACCTGAAATTCAGCAGGGCCCTGCTTACCAGGTCTGAGGAAAAGCACTGAATAGTTGACAAACAGGAAGTATCCTTTTGCAGAGGGCTTTTTTTTTCTTTCAAGATGAGTTCTGAGGAATAAAAAAATGTGTTGAGTTGACCATGAAGTTAGCTTTAAAAATCAGATTCTTTTGCTCAATTCTAGGACAATGATTAACAAATTGGCTCTTGGTTTTTTTTTTTTTTTTTGCGGTACGCGGGCCTCTCACCGCTGCGGCCTCTCCCGTTGCGGAGCACAGGCTCCGGACGCGCAGGCTCAGCGGCCATGGCTCACGGGCCCAGCCGCTCCGCGGCATGTGGGATCCTCCCGGACCGGGGCACGAACCCGTGTCCCTTGTATCAGCAGGCGGACTCTCAACCACTGCGCCACCAGGGAAGCCCTCTTGGTTATGTTTTTAAGTCAGATGTTCACGTTTTAAATTTAGCAATTCAAGGTCCAGCAATTCACTTTCATTTTGTTCAGGCAAACTGTCACAATGCTATATCCCTGAATTAGCTGTTTTCTAAACTACACTGTGATCATTTTCTTATCAATCTTTATACTTGTCGTTTTAACTGTGAAAAAGAAATGGAGGATTGAAATCCAAGGTTGATATCAAGCTTCCCGATCTGCATACGCTAGTGCCCTCTTAAGCAAAGGCTGGCTCAAGGTCCTTGCCCTAAAAAACCCTACATGTGATTGGGGCTGATAAGAAGAGCCAGAGTAAAACAATAGGGACAATACCAGTTCAGCTGAAAATATGCTCTACGGTGTGTGGGCTGGAAGCCATTCCCAGAAGATGGAAATGGCTTATGCTTAAGTTCTTAGGACTTTGAACAAATGTATTCAAATTAATTCTTCTTTCCTCCAGAATTCAAGTGTTTCAGTAGATTGGTTGTTCTGAAGTGCTATCTTCCATGAACAAAAGGGATTCCTGTTTCTCTTTTGGCTGTCTTTCAGCCACCTGGCTTTCAATAAGATACTTTGTGCTTTTTATAACGTGTGAAACTACAACACCTGTCTAGACCTCAAATGATTCCTCTGGGCCCAGTTTGCAAAATCTCGAGCCAGTGTTTGATTGGTTATCATTATTGCTCTAGCTTCAGAAACTATTTCCCAACCATTTAAGCACCCAAGGTGGAGTTTCTGCACTTCAGCTGGTTACTCCATGCTTCTGTTCACCAAGAACCCATTTGGGGAGATAAAACCATAGAATCTTAGGTTCATTTGCTCTCTGTGAACTTGAAAAAAGGCTCACCTGTTACCTTTAGCCAATTGGTCCTCCAGTTTAACTCTTAGGACTGAAACCCCCATGTCAAGGGTGAATCAGGAGGCTGTTTCCACTTCTATTGGAGGCCGGTATTAGGCTGGGATGTGGGGAGAGGAGAGGGAGAGCGGTCCACGTGTCCAGGTGATGGATCCAGGCTGCAGAAGCCCTTATTCCTAGTATCTCTTTTTGCTTGACCCATAGCTGGCCATCAGGCAGTTCTCAATAACCCGAACCCTTTCTCCCTCACCCAGTTCCTGGGTATCTCTTGAGTCATATTCAGGAATGAGGAAGTAAAAGGGGCTGTGAAATGAGGCTCATTGTCATGTGGTTCTCTTTTCCTAATTTGACCTGGCAGGCCTGGGCACAGGGGCCTGGGAAACATATATTTCTTGGCAAGGGTAGAAGGGAAATCTAGTGCCTTCTATTTTCCCATTCGGTGTCTGAACTGACATTCTGGATGAAAATCTCCAGAGGACAAGAGCTGAGCTGTAACTATCCTTTCTTTTTTCTTTTTCTTTTTTTTTCCTTTTCTTATCTGTCCTAGTTAGGGCACATGTGTGATTTCTAGGCTTGGAAAATGCATCTTTGCGATAAGGGTGATGCAGAAGACCAGCAAAAACATCCAAAAAACTGTACTTTTGTGACAAATGTTCATTTTCCCACTGATAGAGATATGCCAAAAAAGTCTGTATTTTTCCAAACTTTCTATTTTTAGCTCTCTTTTTCTTCTGGTGGCAGAAAACATAATCTCATTCAGTTCCAGGCATACTCAAACACTTCAAGTTTAAACCTACTCAAGTTTCCCTACTCTGAAATTTCCAAACTTTTCTAGGCGTCTGTTATTCCCTCCCTTTTGAAACTAGCTACTTCTGGGTTATGTGGCCTTCAGCGTCTCTCTTATCGGTACCCATTCAACTGGTCTCTTTCCCTTTTTCATCTTTTCAGGGGTGGGGAGAGTGGTAGCAAGGGAGGGTTTGGAAGGGGGAGGATGGTGGAGAGCAGAGTAGACCACCGCTGCAAACATTCTCCATCCCTCCACCCTATCTTTCAGTGTTACTTAGGACCACTGCTTTTGAATTTAAAAGCCAAAAATTTGTTGTCTTTCTTCTCTGGCTCCACCATGACAATTCTCCTCTGAGACAAATGGCAGCCTCCTATTTCTCCACAGGAATCTGGGGGAAGGTCACAAAATGAAAGGGACGGTGAGGGACATAATCCTCCATTAACACATCACCCTATTACATCATCATCATCGCAGTTGTTATGGCGGAGAAGCTCTTCTTTAAAGCTCCACCCCTTCTACTATTGACTCTCAACAGTGGATGCCCCATTGTTGAGCAAAGGGCTCAGGGCCACAGAGAAATATAATATGATTTTGATTTTAAAATCTTTTATTTAAATCTGACTGTGTAGAGAATGGATTGAAAGGCATCTGTGAGGAGATCAGTGAGAAGGTTGTTTCAGTAATCCAGGTGCTGTTACAATCAAATAGCATGTTTACAATTCCCAAGCACAGTCAGGTTTCTTCTTAGTATTCTTTACAAAGAGTGAGTTATATAGACATAATTTTGGCCTCTCGGAGTCTATCGTGTAAAAAATCAGCACTGGTAGGGTCAAATGGGATGACATGCAGACATATAAGATAGCTGGAAAATTGAGAAGTACTCCAGCAAAGACCGAGATCAATCAGTCAATTAGTACAGAAAGAAAATATAACTAACATTTCTTGAAAATCCAATAGCTATGTTAGACATTTGACACTCCTTATTGATTTATGCCCCATAACAACTTCATGCTGCAGATGACATTGTATTTATGGATGAATACACAGGCTCAGAAAGGTTAAGCAAATTAACAGAGATCACATAGCTTGTGTGGTCTGTTTGTTCCAAAGTAAAAGCTTGTTTTATCCCACCATATCACCTGCATTTATTATAATATTCCATTTGAAGTCCTTCATGTAGTGGAAAAAGTTTTGTTTATAACCAGACTCTTAAATTCTAGTTGATCACTGTAATGTGTATATTTCTCTAGGTGATATAATTCTCCAAGCTAACTTCATTAAAATGGGGACTATACCAATATTCATGCATCCATCATTCAACAAAAGGTGCCTGGTCCTTCAATAACATATATGAGGGACCCCAATTACATGCAAGTTTTATAAAGTGACCAGAGGTAAATAATCCAAGGACTCTGCCTTAGAAGAATCTATTTATGAAACACATATTTATTGTCTTCTGAAAGGAGAATCCCGTTTCTGAAACTTTTCTCCTTTATGTTCCATCCACGGAGTTACTGTGATAGTTTGCATGTTAGTAAAGTGAGATCCAGACTACTCCTCACAGTTGATTGGTCCAGAGGTTGGTTCTAGACTCAAGCTGGGCCAATCAGAATCCTTCCCTGGGACATTGGAAGTTGAACTAAGAAAGAGAAGTCAGTCTTGGTCTGGGTGCTTGAACTTCAAGATGGAAAACTTGGGGGGCTTCTGATGGACACATTTTGTCACTTGACTGGTAAAGGAGAGGAAGCTGGTTGGTAATAAAAATAAGAATGGAGCAGACCTGCAGAGAAAGGTAGGTATCAGTTTTAGGTAGTAGGCACATAAGGTTAACCAAAGCTTTAGTTAATATCATCTTCTAAAGCATCGGGTAGCACCATTTATGCTGATTTCCTATGAGTGGCACACCTTAGAATGCAACCTCAATGAATGGGGTCCCTTGGAGTTGTGATATTAGACAGTCCTATTTTTAGTTGGAGATGGGGCTGTAGATAAAGGCTAGGACCAACCAAATAACTCAGGTATTGAATATAATTGAATGGCACGCATACTGTCACTTCACCCCTCTAAAACCCAATGCAGACATCACTAGTGATAATGGTTCGCCTTCCTGCTGGCTCCCAACATGTCCTACTCAGCACAGCACTCCAGTCACCATTAAGCAGCATGTGCCTTGCCTATATACTTCCTGGTCCAACAGCTGTAGCATGTCATTCATAAATGGTTTTGTCTCAGCAGCAGATGTTTTCCCTCTAGCTAGAACAAACACTGGGGATTATATCCAAATTAAGGAAATCTTTTGCTTTTTGTCTGAGGACTAAGAAAATTGGAACCAATGTTCAATCACTTAGTGATACCATGATATCAGTTAATTAACTTGTTTTAATACCTGAAAAATAAGGATTGCATCTTACATACACCAAGTAGCCCCTGGTTTGTATTGGGTTGGCCAAAAGGTTCATTTGGGTTTTTCTGTAACATCTTATGGAAAAATCCGAACGAACTTTCTGACTAACGCAATGGATACTTGATTGAATGACAGTGAATTGTACCTTAACATGTGAAATACTTTGGGTAGTGTTAGCTGTCCATCTTAAGAAAACTACCCTCAAGTCCTGAAAAAGGCAAGCAAGCTAGTCAATTAGGAACTCTGTGGGACTTCTGCCTGAGGACAAACTAATCACTGGGATCCTTAAATTTGGAACTGTAATTATTGAGAAGGAAAAAAAAAATCAATGTTTTCAAATAAAAAAATCTAAAATTGAAGATCATAAAAACAATAAAGGAAACTTTAAAAATTTTTTATATTTTAAATTTGGAGCTGGGAAAACCTTTCTAAGTATGACTTGAGCACTAAAAACTATGAAAGAAAAGATTAATAAACTCAATTATAGAAAAAGGAAATAACTTTTTTATTCATAATAAAAACTGACAAAAGACAAACTGCAAGAAAATATTTGATATTTCTATGACAAATAAAAGGCTTATATCCCTATGATAAAAAGAGCTCCCACAAATCGATAAGAAAAAACCCCCATCAAATTGGGCAAAGGAAATACTGAAATAGAAAAGAAAACTGGCTCTTAAAACATATGAAAAGATGCTCAACCTCATTTACATGAAAAGAGATGCAAATATATGATATCATTTTTTTAACCTATGAGATTTGCAAAGATATAAATGTCTGATTACAAACACATAGGGAAGATGGGCGGAGGGGAACAAACGTTCTCCTACATCACCAGAGGAAGTGTAATTGGTGTTCTAAGGAAGGCAATCTATCAAAATTATAAATACATACTCTTTGACCTAAAATTTCACTTTTAGAAATTTATCTATAAATACGTTTGAACATATGTAAAATGGTTTATGCAATGTTGTTCAATGTTAATTCATCATAGCATCATTTATAATTACAAAAGATCAGAAACCACCTAAATCAGTAAGGAAATGGTTAGGTAACTTATGGTACATTTATTTATATAATAGAATATTACACAGTCATAAAAGAGAATAAGGGAGTTCTTTAGGCACTGACAGGAAATTATTGCCAAAATATACTTAACGAAAAAGCAAGGTACAGAACACTATTTATAGTATGTTAGTATTTATATAAACAAAGGGGGAAATATATAGGCATTTGCTTATAAATGCATACACTATATCTGTAAGGATGCCCAAGAATTTAGTAATATTAGTTGATTGTTAAAAGGGGAACTGGGGGGGAGGGGAAAATAACCATAGTACATCTTTTTTGCCTTTTGGATATTGAACAATACAAACAAATTTATTTGAAAATAAATAAATTAAAATTTAAAAAAAGGTAAACTTTACTGACTTTTAACTCAGTCATCAAATAGAAGAAAAGCTTAATTTAGAGATACTTCTGGAATCTTGATTCAATTTTTGGATAAACAAAAGGAGGCATCGTGTTATTCAGCAGCATTGTCCATTTACAGCATTCATGACCCTAAGAGTTGACATGATTGGAAAATCTTAAGTATAAATAGAGTCAGGAAAGGTGGTTATAAGTTCATGGATACTATTTAATAATTTTTACCTTTAAGGAAAACAAAAAGTATTGGGACACATCTCCGATCTTAGAAGGTGATGCCACAGAATAATGAAAGCTGGTCCATTGTAAATTCCCTTGATGCCACTGGCAGTCACATGTGAGCTGGAATTCTGACCTTCGGTCACTTTCTCTGGTAACTTGCAGAGCCACACACTATAACGGCTGCACATGTTACCCACCATGGCTCTAATTTCCACCTAAGGCTGATAAATTTTCTGCCTAAATGTCCACATTGAAGTGAATTGAATTTGTGACTAAACTTGATTGGATCTAGGCTATTTGAACCTAAGGAGGATTTTACTCTCTGCATAGCTCTCAAATTTTTGCTTCTAATATGTTCTCCTATTCAGGCATCCTAGGACCTGTCCATAGAACTTGGAGATATCTTAGTCAGATGATTTGGCTCAATCAATATTATGCAACTAACAGATATCTGCTGAGCATCAACTATGTCAAGAGACTGTGGAGAATGAGTAAGACATGGCTACTATGACTCCAGGAAGGCCACAGAGTCTTCTGGAAGACTCATAGGAAGGTAAAGAGGGTGTCCTGGGGAACATTAGCTAAATGCTCGGCTGGAAAATGTGTTAAGTCTTAGAAAGCTGGACTATGGAATTCAGTAGGTGAGTCACATACCATTCAATTTGTATTTCATGTATCCGGCCTTTAGGCAACTGTCTCGTAGTGAAAGAGATGAAAACATAGATAATTTATGTTTATTCTCTTTAAACATACAAGTAACATAAATGATGAAGGACAACGGAAATGTAAGCGTCAACTCTGAGTCCTCTGGTGCTTGTGGTTCATCAATGTGGGGAAGTAGCACCACCTTGAGGCCGATGAGATGCTGTATTTCTGTGCGTCACAGGCTTCTGTAGCTTGACTGGCTGGTATAAGAAGCGCCTGCATTTTAGTACACAGAACATTTTAATGCTGGGGTTTTCACCTATTCTGTCAGTGATGTTGGGCTGAGGTGGAGAGGCCGGGGGGCAAAAATCCATGGCAGGAATACGGACAAAAGAAGTCTTCTTTTAGAGCACTCGTTTCTAAAATGTTCTGAGCTCATTTAATTTGTTTCTTAATTGGGCTTACCTTCCCATTCCCAATCACTTTGGTGCTCTTTTGTACTCTTTTTGTCTATAAGGTTAAGTTATTCGTAAATCGAAAGGGAAAATAACGTATATAAAAATTGGTCCTAGATTTCGGGTTATTTGCTCAATCGCTGGCCAAAGCAATCTATGGAAATAAAAATCAGCATTTTTGCAGTTTAGAAATAAACAATTCAAATATTTTGAGTCATTTGGGGAATTGTGGGAGGGCATTACTTAATCTGCCTGAGAGCCACATATTTAATTAGTAGAAATTATTCTGAGTGCCTGAGCATGAGCGTAAGATAAACTAATTGGAAAAATGAGGCAGGAGGGTAGAGAGAGGAAAGAGAGGGAAGGAAGGCAGTAGAGGCAGGGACTGAAGAAAGAGAAAAATAAAATAAAGAAGAAAAGAATTAGGGAAAGGAAAGGATACAAGGCAAATGAAAACAAGAAGTGGGAAGGGTGGAGGAAGACAACAGCAGGTTAGAATTTATCTAAACCCAACTCAAGGCTGGCCAACATGTGATGGCGCCATGCACGAGGAACACAGTCAAATATTTGCTGTTGGGTTGGTGCCTGGTGAATGGTGGGTTGGTTCCTTATCCATGCAGTCTGTGATTTTGATCCTGATTTCCTCACACCCAGAGTTATCTCAGGAATTTCCCATTTCCCAGGATTTCCCCTCAAAACTAATCTTCAACTGGCTTTGAAACTGGAATGTGAGGGCACTCCAGAAGCGTGGACAGAAATAAGCTTCCAATTTGGGGTACCTCCAAAATGGAACACCAGGCAATTATATTGAAAGTGGCAAAAAGTGATTCCTAGGATCAATTAAGCAAATAATTTTTAGTTTATGACCAATAAACTCTTTAACTTGGCTAATGAAATGAGAGATTGCAGCTCTGGTTCTTGCTAAATGGAATTATGACAAAACTAATGAAAACAGAACTTCATTAGTTAAAAGACATCATCTATGAAAACATGGAAAAGAGGAACCTATTAAAAATACTGGGTAAAGCGCAAGACACAAGAGAAACTGCATGCTTTGAGAAACCCAACCCTCAGACACTTTTTTCTAGTGGAGTTATGTATGTTTTGGGTATTGGCCTGTACCTTACACTTTAGTAATCATCAAAAGGCAAGCAAAACTCACGATATAAAAATAGCAACGCTACACTTTGTGTGCTTCTGAGTATGCCTCTAGTGTAGCAGCACTTCTCCAAATCTTTCTTTTGACTTCTCTGCTTGTCAACTTTTGCTTCATTTAAGGGCTCCGGAGTGGATTTTACCTCTCAAGATTAACGCCCAAGCATCAGGATTAGAGATTCCTAGAGAAAGCCCAATGCTCATCTGTCCTGCAAACACCTGTGTTCCCCAAGCACCAGAGTTGAGAAACAAGGGTGGTACAACCTTGGAGTCAGGCAGATGTGAGTTGGAATTCATTTCCTGCAAACTGTGTGTCTTATATATATTCTCTAAGCTTCAGTTCTGAAGATAAAGTATGATGGGACTGACACATAGTTAAGTACTCAATAAAGGGTGGCTTTTGTGTTTTAGCCCACCTACTCTCACTCAGAATCTTGCTTCGGAAATTAAAAGCCATCACTACTACCACACGCTGCGGGTACTACGCCTTTGGTTTCCTGGTATTTGTGTTATATCTATTTGTGTTATATTTCATACATTTCATAAGCTTGGGTAACTCTGGGCCACGTGGACCTATGCAGGACTCCTGATATTGTTTCAATGTTTCAGACTACTTTTAAATGAACACTAAACATAACTGATGTTTTAAGAAATGATCAAAAATACTTAAAGGATAAAATTATTCATATCCATTTTTTATAAGTGAAGCTCTTTATTACTTTCTTTCTTATAAAATTTAAATTTCCCATTCTTTTACTACTGTAAAAGGGGTGAGACTCAGTGACCATCAATGTCTATTTCAGCTAAAAATTTTTATCAAAAAGCTCATGACTTTCTTGAATGTCCCTTGGAGATACTTTACCACAACCTAATCCTCTTAATAAATTTCACTGTCTATAACTTTGTTAAAAACATTAAAACCATAAAGACAGTGACAATTAAACCTACTTCGACTTTCTCTTCTACTCTGTCCATTTCAGTTGGACCTGCCCCTTCTGCCTGTGCACGACCTAGTTCTGACTGATCTGTCTCAGTTTACTCCAGTCCACCCTGACCTCGCTACTCCCTCAACACTGATTAACTGCACTTACAAATACTAATTACTTCGCAATTAGGCTGAAAGCAACTTGTGAGCAAGATCAACGTTACTTTTCCACTATGTTCTTTGTGATCATGGGGAACACAGCTCATGCTTAAAAAATATTCAGTTAATTTGTCCCATCTACAGATGAATTTCACCTGTGTGTTGATGGAATGCTGTAACACATCATCATACTTACTATCAAGTATGACATTCGATAACAGTTACCTAAACGGTAGTTATTGAATGACCAACAAAGGGTACGCGTGCCATTTTTTCCCCTTTAAAAGTGGCAAAAACAAAACGCACAGAAATAGTTAAAAACAAACCACTGAGATTCAAGTAGAAGGGAATGGGTGCCCAGAGTGTCCCTTAGCATTTACATCTTTTTTCCACAATTCATGCTGACTATACCCCCTCTCTTCACCACGATGGTGCTGTATCACAGTTAGTATCACCTGGGCTGACATTTAGCCAAGATGCATCAGTTGAGCCACTTGTTTCCAGCTGGTGTCCGTTCTGACTCAGCCCCTGTGCTGTTCTGTTACGTATTTTAATTATCTCCGTTGAGTAAAGCTGTTGGCAAATTTCGAATACACCCATTCCTGTGACCATAAAATATGGAACTCCGGAACTTTCCCCAACACTATAGTCATGAAAGTGATGTTAAGAAGGATTTTATGAAAAAGTACTGCAATATCACTTGTTTTCATTTAAAGTTTGTATGTGGTTATGTTATACCTATTTGGCCACCTCTAATACCTATAGCTTAGCTTTTCTTACTCATAGCCCTCTGAATTGCCTGCAAGTTTCTAAAGCTTTAAAGGGGGAATCTAGCCAGGAGCAGTGGGAAGGCAATCAGAGGTTGCCTTGAGTAGGTAAGGACAGTAGATGTGAGGTGTAAGAAAGAATTCAGAAGCTGGGAATAAACGACTGCAGCTGCTGGACTAATCTGCACCGTCTAGCCTAGGTCTCTGAGCAGTGACACTACAGGTGTTCAGCGGACATCCAGAGGGCTACGGAATCACTGCAGAGGCTTCATTATTAATATTTATTAACGACTCTCTCTTCTTCTCTACTACCTTATATTTGAATAAAGTAGTTTTATAAACCTTCTACACAAAATTCGTTGCCAAAGAGTATAATAACCTGGTGGTAAAACAGGAACTCTTTCTCCTTCATTAACTATGCATTCATAAGTATTAAAGTAAGAGAAAAATAAATTATTCAACACTGACATTTTATTTTCTGAAGTTTATCATTTTTACAAAACAGAACAAAAAGCAGGTATCAAAAACAGCAAAGAGTTTACAGAATTTCTGCACCAGTTTTCACACAAGTCAGTGATTATGACACTGGTGTCTAATGTAAATACTAGATACAGTCTGATTTCCCTCATAGTCATAAGCATTCAGGTGACTTGTTTTAGAGCTACTGAATAATTACTTTTTCATAAGCACCGGTCATTTTTTGAGAACTGATTTGGTTTGTCCAACAAAGTGAACACTTTTTGATGTGTGGCATTTTCTTTTTTTAAAAAACACTGAGCTAAAATACAGAATGTGTATATGTTTGGATCCTAACCAAATCTTTTGAGATCCCAATAATTACCCTGAAAAACACTGAAGACATTATAGGACATATTAAATACTAGTTATATACCTCATAATGTCGAAGGCAGCTACTATAAAAGAAAATAGCATTTCATTCAGAGGCATCCCAGAGTTTCAACTACATCATAGTTTCCACATCCTTCCTGATTTGGAGTAGTTTCCCCAAATAGGGCCATATTATTAGAAAAAAAAAGTTTTATGCTCATGCCAAACAGGGTCTGGCATTTTACAGATACATTTGTGTAGAGCAAGATTCCTTGCTCTGTACCCTGGGTGACCACAAAAAATCAAGAGGCCATGATTACTGGATGCTGAGAGGAAGAAGCGTACTCAAACTCACATAATCTGGAGGCAAGCAGAAACAGAGTTGGAACTTGGTTGTGGTGTTCAGCCACCACTTGTTCCAGAAACACATTTCATTTAAATAAGGGAAGTACAGTCCAGTTTTGCAATGTTAATAGCTGCCAGTCTCTCAAAAATTTTTTATAAAGATCATTTCCTGGCTAGCAATGAGTTAGGAAACCGGCCTCAAATTCTGATTAAATTTCTCACTACTATTCAAAACAAAACCAAAAAACCGCTCCCAAAAACCAAACAACAAGAAAACCCCCTACACCAGCCAATAGGGGTTAACAATTGCACAATTAAACTTGAATGTAAATTACGCTATGTACAGACTGGTATACCCATCACTGAAATCATTTTGAGAGAATGAGACATTCCTGTTGAAACATTTCTTCTACTTTATCCCAATTTCATTAAAGAAAAACTGATATGTAATTTTCTTCTTTATAGATATGAAAAGGAAACAAGAAGGCAAAGCTGAGAGAAACAGATGCTACCCAAAGGGCAGCGGTGGCATTTGGTTGTTTTGGTCTTTGTACCAGCAACTCCCACCCCATGGGAGATATCCGTTCCCGCCGGACTACACGGTTTTCCTTGCAGTCAAGACTCGAACAATGGACCCCACTCCTCCAGCAGCAAGTGCCTAAACACAAACCAAAGTGTCAATGTTGGCAGAATCATAAAGGCTCAATTCTCACACCAAGCAAAACATTTTTCTTTCTTCTTTTATTTTTTTAACATCTTTATTGGAGTATAATTGCTTTACAATGGTTAGTTTCTGCTGTATAAAAAAGTGAATCAGCTATACGTATACATATATCCCCATATCTCCTCCCTCTTGAGTCTCCCTCCCACCCTCCCTACCCCACCCCTCTAGGTGGTCGCAAAGCACGGAGCTGATCTCCCTGTGCTATGCGGCTGCTTCCCACTAGCTATCTATTTTACATTTGGTAGTATATATATGTCCATGCCACTCTCTCACTTCGTCCCAGCTCACCCTTCCCCCTCCCTGTGTCCTCAAGTCCATTCTCTATGTCTGAGTCTTTATTCCTGTCCTGCCCCTAGGTTCTTCAGAACCTTTTTTTTTTTTTTTAGATTTCATATATATGTGTTAGCATACGGTATTTGTTTTTCTCTTTCTGACTTACTTCACTCTGTATGACAGTCTCTAGGTCCATCCACCTTGCTACAAATAACTCAATTTTGTTTCCTTTTATGGCTGAGTAAAATTCCATTGTATACATGTGCCACATCATCTTTATCCATTCATCTGACGATGGACCCTTAGGTTGCTTCCAAAAACATTTTTCTTAAAGGAAGAATGTGTGCAGCAATTGATTTTGGATTCACTCATTTTCACAAGTATTTCTTAAGCACCTATTATGGGCCAGGCACTGTTCTTAGCAATGGGGATACAGTAATTAAAAAAAAAAAAAACCTTCAGAGTCCCTGCCCTCAGGTGCTTACATTCTAGTGAGATCCTAGTTTACATTCTAGTGTGTTGTTTTCAAATAATAATATGTTCTTAAAGATCTGCAGCATGATGTTTTTGCCGCAAACAGGTGCTCAAATATAAATTTAGGACATTCGCTCTGCTCTCAGCAGTGTCAGGAAGAAATTCAAACTGGGATCAACCATTTTAAGTTCCGTTTAGACTAGTCAGTTCGTCAGATTTTTCTTTTTGCAAGCTAAGAAAATACTATTTAATAGCTAAGAACTTAGGAACTTTGAGTTTGCCTTGGAAAATTGGAAGTTATGACTAAGAATTAGGAATTTGAAGCTCTGGTTTACTTGTGGTCGGAAACACTTACTGAATACCTTTGTGTACTGGGTACTGTGCTAGATGCTGGGGGTACAAAAGTGAACAAATACAGCATTCGAGCTACTGAGAAGGGACAGACATATAAACAGATCATTTAAATATAATATAATACATGAAATGACAGAGCTAAGCTTTGGGTGCTATAAAAGCACAAAGAGGGGCATATACCCAACCTGAGGGCATAGAGGAATGTGAAATGGTGAGGGAAGGCTTCCTGGAGAAAACGATACATTAAATGGATAAGTAGGTGACAGACTGACATAAAGGGTAAAGAGGCACTGGGGCAGAGAGAAAATCATGAGCAAAGGCATAGAGGTGTGAAACATTATGGTGTGTTCAGGGAAAACACATTACTATGCTTACTGCTGGAGCATAAGGGGAAGAACAACATGGAAGATGAGGCTCGACCTGGGAACTTGGACTTGATTCTGCAGGTGATTCACAAGGGTAGATTTGGAAGTTAGAGACAAGCATTCTGGCAACTGGGGGGAGAACAGATTTGAGGGAGGCAAAACTGGTAGCCAAGAGACCAGTTTAGGAAACTATAGCAACAAAATGTTAGAGATGGTTGAGTGGATGATCTGAGAAGTATGTAGGAGGTAAGACTGTCAAAAACTGGTGACTGTTAGGAAGAAATGAAGACTTAACACATGCCTCAGTTTTCCAGTCTACAAAAGGGGAACAGCAAGCATTCCGTCCTAGCATTTTTATGAGGATTAAATGAGTTAATATTTATAAAGTGCTTAGAATACAGTAACTGCTCAGTCAATGTTTGCTATGATCCTGAAACTATACTGAAACTAGGCTGATAGGTTTTAATGCTGGCTCTTCATCTGTAAATTGAGGATGATAAAGATATTTATATATCTCATAGGGCTGTTGTAAGGATCACATGAAACATAAACTAAAAGTACAGCAGCTGGTGAATAAAAAGTATTCCATGAATAGGATGACTATATCAATTATTCTCCAAACTGATACACTGTAGAGTAAAAGGGAACTATTCATAATTATGCTGGGGACAACAGGCATAAACTGGGGCTGTCTTGGGAAAACTGGGAGGTATGATAATCCGATCCATAAATGTTAGCTCTTTATATTTGACAGTGTATGAGGAATAAAGTGACTTGATCCAGGTAAAACAGCAAGTTTTACTACCTATTCATACCTTACATGTGTGTTTTTACTCAGATACCAAGATAATAGCTTCTGAAAAACTGAGTTTTGGTAACTGTAAGATGTTAGCGAATATATACCTTACCTGTGGTTGGTTCTATTTGAATGTTACACTGCTTATATCTATACCAATATAATATAAGAGTTGGGTATTAAAGATTACCTTACCAACTTTTTACCTGAAGCTAGAAATTCCCCTTAGCCATTTGTTTTGGGGGGGCGGGGGGCGGATAGTATACCAGCATCTGCTTACATTGCAAAACAAAATGCATGAAAAGAGAAAAAAAAATATAAGAATTCTTGATCCCACCTCCTATTTCATTTTTTTAAACTGTGGTAAAATATAACATAAATTTTGCCACATTGGCCATCTTTAAATGTAAAATTCAGTGGCATTAATTACATTCAAAATATTGTACAGCCATCACTGCTATCTATTTACAATACTGCTTCAGCTCTCCAAATAGAAACTCTGTACCCATTAAGCAATAACTCTCTATTCTCCCTTCTCCCCAGCCCCTGGTAATCTCTAATCTACTTCTGGTCTCTATGAATTTGTCTATTCTAGATATTTCATTTAAGTGGAATCACACAGTATTTGTCCTTTTGTGTCTGGCATATTTCACTTTGCATAATGTTTTCATGGTTCATTCATGCTGTAACATGTATCAGAACTTCCTTTTTTTTGGTCAAATAATATACCATTGTATGTATGTGTCACATTTTGTTTATCTGTTCATCTGTTGATGGGTACTTGGGTTGTTTCCACCTTTTGGCCATTGTTAAAGAATTCTTGATTTTATTTTCTTTTCAAAGTTTTGATTTAGTTCAAAGTTCAAGACTGTGTTTAATAAAGAATAATCATTACTGAATAAACTTAAGTGCTGCATATCAGCGTCTCTTAAGACCAAGGCTAGTAAGCATAAATCTAAACTTTCATTTTCATGCATTTGTTTGTAATAGCAAAGACGTATAACCAAGACGTCAAAATAGTTATTTAGGTGAGAGGTTGTCACTGTTATTCTCTATTACAAAGGAATCAGTCATATAAGTGTATAATTCATAACTTACCTTTTCATGCCACTGCAATAACATAGCACTGCTATTGTCAGAGGGGCTCTCAAAGCCCTTATAAATATACTTCATTAGGAGATCCACACCATTCTTGTCCAGGGATTGAACTGCCTTTTCAATATCATTAGCTTTAAAAGAGATGAGCACCTTCAAGACAATGCTGCCTGCTCGATCCTGAGGGTAAATAAGTAACATCATTTAGACTCATTTTTGTGTGTGGGGTTACAGTTTTAGAAAGGCCACACTGAGAATGTGACATCTGAGTAAAGACCTGAAGGAAAGAGGAAACTTGTGGCGTACTTGAGGAAAGTATTTCAGACAGAGAAAAGGATAACTGCTGTTAGTGTGTGTTCAGTGTTCAAGGAAGAGCAGGAAGACCCAAGGTGGCTGGAGCAGAGTGGAGGACAGGAAGTCAGATAGGTAGTGGGAAGACAGAGTACGTAAGCCCTGCAGGCCCTTGTGAGGACTTCGGCTCCCTGTCAGAGAGAAGAGAAGATGCCAGGAGGTTCTGAGAAGAACAGGGATATAATCTGACTTACACTTTAACAGGACCAGTTGGCTGCCATGTTGAGACTAAGCCGGGGGCAGTGGGGTTGGAGGACAAGGCAGACCAAGAAGCAGGGAGACCAGTTTGGAAGTTACTGCAATAAGACAGGCCGGTTTTGGCTAGCATGGTAGCAGCGGAGGTGGTCAGAAGTGGGCAGATTCTTGATATATTTGAGGGTAGAGCGGAAAGGATTTGCTTACAGACAGATGTGATAAGTTATCAATTTATTAAATCAATACATTTCACTTCTTGATCTTAAAAAAAAATACAAAACAAAAAAAGAGGAAACTAAATTGCAGTTCTACCATCAACCATCCTTCAGAAATAAGTTATTAATAAACAAAAATTTAAGTTTTTAAAACTTGTTTTGTTTCATATCTATAGTCACTTGACTATAGATATAGTGATCTTCATTCATAATGATCTTTTTTATTTGATAAAAGGCTGCTCTAACAGCAAAGTTATTTTTTTACCCTTCAAGCCAAGCACAGGGAACACTTCATTTCCCCTTTCAACGTTTCTCTTTCTATTCAACACAAAGTGATACCTTCAGCATTCCAACTGGTCAGATTTTACAGTATGTTTCTACCACCTGTTGTTATCTTCAGTTTAAAGACTATGCAATTACCCTATTTAGAAAAATATCCTTGTACCCAGAGCTATAATCTCCCATCCAAAGCTATGATAAAAAACTACCCATATAAAAGCAGAAGGTGGTAAACTGAAATTTCAATGACATTACTCACTTTTAAAAACCAAGGAAATATTTCCCCTTATAAAAGATTATGTGGCCTAGATAATTATTATGCATTTACCTAAGTTATTACTTACTAGTATTCAACTAAGGAGATTCTTGGGGCTCCTAGGATGTATGAATACCTACGGACAGTGGGGTCAATGCTCTGGGCTTCATTTTAAACAATAAATAAGTAAATAGGTTCTTAAGAATTATTGAAAGACTGTTACAGGGAATTTAATTATACAACTTTTCTGAAGGGCAATTTGGCAATACCATATGTACCAAAGCCTTAAGAAAATGTGCAGTCTAAAATCCAGCCATTCACTTCTAGAAATTTATTCAAAGGAAACAATTAAGAATTTACCAAAAATTGTTCATTTCAGTACTGTTTATGACAGAAAAAAAGGTCAATTATCTAAATATATGACAAAAGATTATATATAACTAAACTGCAGCATTATCTATAGGCAGCCATTAAAAAAGATATTGCAGAAACAAACTTATTGCCAAGTAAAGACATTCATGTATGCTGCTATACAGTTGAGAAAGCAGGTTATAAAATTCCATTTTCATTAAAAAAAAACACTCATAGAAAAATTCTATAAGCATATAGCAACACCAAAAAGTCATCTATGGGTCAGCGGTGGGATTATGGATGATTATTTTTTTATTCTCCCACATTTCTGAGTTTTCTATAATATTTAACAGAATTAAATATTAGAATTTAATGCTATGAAAATGGTAGAATTTTAAAAACATCTTTAAAAAGCAAGTAGAAACTCTTTATTTTGTGAAAGTTTTATTCTTCAAGCCTTTGCTTAAATTCAACCTGAGTGGCCTCCTCTAAAAACACACAGATCTCTCCAATGTTTGAGCTTAGTGTGTCTACCATGCAGGATTATCACAACTCAATGTTAGAGTGCTATTTTTTCTTATATAAATTTTCTACCTATCAAATTACATTGTAAGCTCTTCTATGTCAAAGATAGTAAATAGTTAAAATATTTGTTGATTGTGTGACACTTCAGAGGATTTTGGTAAGAATGCTAAGATATCAGCAGAGAGCGTGTGTTGTCTGTGACTCACCTTCACTGCCTGGCTCTTGGTGTTGATAGGGGGGTTTTTCAGAGCTGCCTGTAGGGCAGCTGTCATGTTTCCTGTGATGGAGGTTAAGGGGATAGCAAAACGGGCAGTCTTCAGGAAAGCACTGTAACTCCCAGGAACCACTGGTTCTTAAGAGTTGACGTTATGCATAGAAAGAAAAATTAGTATGATTGCTGTGTTCAATACTGGAAAATTCAACATGTTGGTTTCAAGGATGTTCATCATAGGTAAAATACTGAAAGCAAAAGAGAACACTCAATTTTTAAAAAATAAAGCAAAAACTGTTTCATCCTTTGTTCTAATTAGTAACTGAACACCTTGATAACCTTTCATTCTCCAGTAAGACATATATGCAAACATTATCCAGAGTGATATTTTTTAAAATTCTAAAATATATATCAGAATTATTAGGCACCAAAATGAAATAGCCTATCCTCAACCAAAATACATCTTTTTATGTGATTCTAACTGGAAAAATAAAGACCAAACTTTAACTAGAATTATATTCTATATTAACTGAAATGCTGGTAGAAAGTGCTGGCAGATTACTCTAGCAATCTGAATGATATACATTAGCAATCTCTCAATATTGATGAAAAGAGGCATTATAGAAGAAATAATAATTCAATGACCCTTAGGTGGCAGCTTAATTTTTCTGTTTTGGATATTTTCTCTCATATTTCATAGATATCATTCAAACTGTCTTAGGCCACACCTATTAAATTCAGTCTCACTTTGAAAGCACCAGTGAGTTAGCAAGTATGAGAAACAGAAGGCCAATTAGACAGTCAGAACGTACAGGCATTTCCCTAAAAGGAAAACCACACAGAGTTCACTTGTTCCTCCGTCTGTAGTGCCTGAACAGGGCTTGTCTCTTCTTGTAACAAGAGTAGAAGAGACAATATCTTTATAGTTTAAGATGAATTGATTAAAAAGAAGATTCACTATATGGATACAGCAGTCATTTAAGAGTCATCACATGTCACCTAAAATAAGTTAAGTCTCACAAAACATCATTTATGCATCACCAAGAATGTTTTTACACAGAATAATCTTCACCACTTATGTTCTGAAGAAAAAGGTCTGACCAAAAAAAACTATGGTTGGTGGTAGGCTGTTATTTTCAAGGCTTAATGGATTTCTAGAGAAGCATGCCTTTTGCAGATTGGCTCATTTATAAGACCTCAAACATTTAAGTATTTAAATAATGCAAAACAGCAACAGCTGATTGGGAAAGTCATGGAAACCAAAGAAACATCTGTATGTTGATAAATGTCTAATGCTGTATTTTAGGCACTTCTAAGACCAGCTATGGCTGCTACCAAATATTTTCACTCATACATTTCCCCATTTAATTTAATAGGACACTGATGAGGAAAGAGTCTAACAAGGCTTCCTAACCTTATGAATACACCCAAGAATAATTAGAAATGAGTGAATTCAGTAATTGAGAATCTCTAAAACTACAGCTTTGGTTATTGCAACATTTACATTTTACTAAAAGAGATCTGATGCAAATGCGTCCTCAAAGTAATGAATATTTAAATATGCAAAAACAACAACCAGAAACTGACAGCCACATTTTAACTAAATGGAAACGATTCCAGCATTACAAAATGATTCTGTTTTGTACAAATGATTCGCCTTCTATTTTATTCACTGGGGTTTATTTTAAATATTTCCAGGGATTCTCTACGTGCATTCCGCGTTTTCTTTCTATTGTCCTTTGCTTAGCAGGTGAAAGGCTCCCAGCTTCCTTCTGGGCAGTTTTGGTGGTTTTGTACTCACTCCCTTTCCCCTGGTTAACAAATTCTGTGCAATCTATATTTTGCCAAATCCCTCTTACGAAAAAAAAAAGGCCACGGACAGAGGGGGCTCAATTCTGCAAATCACCCCATCTCTCCCGGCATGAAGTAAACTATCCTAACGGAGCCAAAACAAAACTACCACCACAATTAAAAGAACATCACTGAAGAAAGATGCCCGTTCCTCCCAATCAGACATGGGTGATAATGAGACTCCGGTAAATACGTTTCTGGGAGGACAACTTCAGCGCCCCGCAACAGCCCGACTGGCCAGCACCAGCGCCGCGAGGGCGCGGCCGGCACCGCGGGTTCCCGGGAGGCGAGAACTTGTTCCTCCATCTGTAGTGCCTGAACCGGGAGCAACCTGAGGAATCGGGGGCGTGGACAGCGCGCCCGGAAGGGCAACTTTCCGAGGGCGGGACCCTGGGGTCTCGGGGCGACTCGGTAGAAATGGGACAGCCCCCTGCCCTCTCAGAACCGGGGACCCAAAGAGACAGGGGTGCTGGGGGCAGCTCCGAACCCGGTCCCCGGCCGGGGCCCGCCGCCCTCACGCCCTGCCCGTAGCGGGGGCCCGGAAGAGGGGCTGGGTTGGGTGGGATGGGGAGGCCGGCGAACAGAAGGATATTGCCGCAGGCAGGAGTCCACCTCGCCCTCGTCGGGCCCGGCCTGCCCGTCGCCCCCGTCTTCCTCGTCCACGAACTTGTTCTCGTCATACTCATCCACGTCCACCTTCCGGAACCGGGCCGACGACACCGTGTTCTTCGACATCCCGATCCGGATCGGTGGCCAAGGCCTCCTCTCGGTGCTGCCTCTACCTTAACAAGCCCAGCCCAGCTGGAACCCGCAGACTGGCGCCTTCACTTCCCTCTTCCGCTCAGAGGCGTCGCGGGCAGCCGCGGCTCGGGTGGTTCTGGGCCTGCGCGCTGGCCGAGCTCCTTCCTCCTCAGGCTCACGCTCTTCTTGAGCCTCCTACGCCACCCCTGCTCTCCTCCAAGGGGAGCGCACCAGGGAGGGAGCGCGCTGGACGCAGTGCGCAGGTGCGGACTCTCTGCAAGAAAGGGGCGGGGCGGGGCGAAGGAGGCGGGGGCGGGAGGGGGCGGGGCAGGAGGGAGGGCAGAAAGCGGTGCCGCGGGCAGAGGTAAGAGGCGATTGGTCCTCCTAGTGCGTCACGTGATCGCTAGGGGGTTTCCATAGAAACGCTTCTCTGCGGTCCAGTCTAGAGGGTCTTAGGTTGGCTGCGATGGGCACTGGGGGCGGGTGGCCTTGGCTTTGCTGCAGCCACCGCCGTCAAGGACCTGTCATCGGGGTCCTGCGTAAGGTCCGGCTGGCACGGACTTGCCTGTGAGGTGGAATGGACTGGTTGCCGGACCAAGTCCCCTGCGGTTGGCAGGAGTATGAGGCGGAGTGATGCACGCCCAGCCGCCCAGCATCGTTCTAGTTGTCAGAGGCATCGCTTCGGACTGTGTGCTGCCCGTGGCTTCGTTCCCGAGCCGGGAGCCCCTTTCTCGGGGTTGGACCTAAGCTGCGCGGCCAGCGGGAGGTCCCCAAGGACGGAGTCGAAAGGTCATATCTTATGTCAGTGCTGTGTAACGGCATAGCGGCTGCACCTGCAGAACTCGAACTAGGTATCGTAACCATTGGGAAGGAGGGGGAGGTGTCTGGGTAGGGGCTGGGGTCCGGTGGTAAGACTGGGGTGAACCTGTGGAATTTGGGGTAGGGTCAGTCATTGACATCTTAAAATAGGTGGTTGTTTGGAGCAGGAATGGTAGAAAAGGGTAGGGGCGAGTTACACTCTCTGGCGCTGAGGGGAAACAAAACGTGTAAGGATAAGTTGAAACCAGACCTTTAAGATTTACCTTTATGGTTTAAGATTTATACGGTTCCACTAGGCCAGCTTTTTATTGTATTTGACATCTCCATTTATGAGAGCAAAGCTCTTATTGAGCAGGTAAAAAGCATTAAAACTGAGGAAATGGTAGTTGGATTGTGTGTGTAACACTGAAATACAAATATCTGCAGAATAAAATTAATTTGGACGTTTGTCAGGTTTAGTTTAATTTCACCTCTAGCAGAAGGCCGGCTGCTGCCCTAAGTACCTCAGTCCTTGGTTTCCTGTGCTGTAATTGAAAAGAGAACTGGGCTTAGAATCAGAAAACCCTGGCTCGTGTCTTGACTCTTCCTTCCACTCATAATCTATTGACTGAGGCACACCACTTAAAATTCTGAACGTCAGGTTCCTCATTGCAAAAGTGGGGCTAATAATGTGTACTTAACAAGATTGTTCTGAGGATTAAATACAAGAAAGCGTTTGAAACTCTAAAATTCCACATAAATATAAATTGCATGTTATCTGTACCATTGATTTTGGCACTAGTCTTATAAATTACTTAATGATATGTTGTTTTATCTTGCCACTGGAGGAGATAGATTCTAAAAGGCAGAGACTGTCTTATATTTCTTTTCTTTTCTTTTTTTAAAAATTGAAGTATATTGTTGATTTACAATGTTGTGTTAGTTTCTGGTGTACAGCAAAGTGATTCAGTTATATGTATATATTGTATCTTCCTTTACATCTGACATAAAGCTAAGCATGCAGAAGGTACTCAATACATTCAGGTACTCAATTATTCATTGATGAATGAATAAATGTGATAGGCAGTATACAGTTTGAGGGTCACACTGAGAATAATGAATCAGAAAGGAGAGGAAGAGAGATCTCAAAGTCAACTTTGTTGGATACATATACATACATATGTGTATATATATCTGTATCTATATCAATATGTATATACGTATACATAGATAGATAGGTAGATAGCTAGAGACCCTTCAGGAATGGAATGCATCCTTTTTTCTTGGGATGAAGAAGCAATATGGCATTTTTCTTTTCCCAATTAAATTACCCTTCTATAAGAATATCATTTAAGTGACAGAAGTGACATTTATTTAAGTCAACACTCAAGTTACGAGCAAACACACTGCTAAAAACTCCCCCAAGGGCAGTCTTAAGACAGCAAAGGAAAATTTTCTACCTGTTGGTAATATTTATTTTAAAAAGTCGTATACCAAAGTATCAGATCATTATTATGGTGAATGGCATTATATAACTTAGAATAAAGATTTGTTTTAATATTTTTTCTCAGTTTCAATCTTTTGCTAACTCTAGTAAGAGCTAAACAATATACTTGTTTAAATGCTAAAGATGATTGTACTTTTTGTTCTTCTAAATCAAGATTTTCTTTGAAGAGAAAATTGAACATTAGAAGCACATTTGAGAACAAATGGAAACAAGGATTCAAGAGCTAATACATCCCTTCTCTTACATTTCTGTTTTTTTGTATTAGGGCTTATTTAGGAAATTTCTTTATTCTCTTTTTTTAGAACTGGGAAAGAGCACCAGAGTAGAAATCAACTTAAGGGAATAGTGAGTGGAATTTTAAAAATCAAGTTGTTCAAGTGTATAATTGTTTTGATTGCTCAGAATTTTACTCTGTATGTTGAATGTTTTAAATATAATTAATTACTTCTTAGCCACATAAAGCATATTACATTTGAGATGTAATCACGTTAAAAATGTCCTTTTCCAATGCAGTATTTTTTATTGTCTCACAGTGATAAGTACCTGGTGCCCAGTGGGTACTCAACACCTTTCCATCCAATGAATTAACCTGACAAGTTAATTTTGGAATCATATTTAGAGATAGAGCTTTTTTTAATGGATACATTAATTATCTCCCTACCCTCATTAGCTAATAGTTAACTCTATATAAACCTTTGGGGAAATTTCTTTGTGTGTGTGTGTGTGTGTGTGTGTGTGTGTGAAGAAACCAGTCCTTAATAATCTTTTAATTAGAAAATATACATTCTTCTACTTTCTTGCAAATTCCAAATTTTTATGTTGATCATGGCACTTAACTCATTTTAAGTAGTATTATTTTAACTATTTTAATTTTTCAAATGAATACTTATCCCTGAAATAAAGGATCCATATGGTTTTAAGACATTTTATTTATTGTGCAAGTAACCTGGTTTGGTTACTAAAGTAATGCAGAATCTGAATTTTCTCAAGGTTAATGCTGCAATGGTAATATGTACCTCTTTCTGATTTTCTGTGATGATGCAAAGAGTGAAGGATCTTTTTAGTTAGAAAGGATTTTTTTTTTTTTTTTTTTTTTTGCAGTATGCTGGCCTCTCACTGTTGTGGCCTCTCCCGTTGCGGAGCACAGGCTCCGGTCACGCAGGCTCAGTGGCCATGGCTCACGGGCCTAGCCGCTCCGTGGCGTGTGGGATCTTCCCGGACCGGGGCACGAACCCGTGTCCCCTGCATCGGCAGGCGGACTCTCAACCACTGCGCCACCAGGGAAGCCGTAGAAAGGATTTTAATGAAACTATCCTGTAATAGATCTCTCTTTTCAGATATTTTAAACAAAGTACTTTACCTACTATGTGCTCTTTTCCCCAAATTTGTCAATATTTATTAATTAACAAACCAAAACATTGAATCCTGTGCACTATTGTTTTTATTATTTGAAGTGGAAGTGAACTCAATGTTAATCAAACATGTCAAAAGTATTATAAATATAAAATAAACAATTTTCAGTTCTGGTATGATAATTTAATACCACTGTTCTCTAGCAACATAATTATTACAATATAAAAAGTTTTTTAGCATGTTATCCATAGACTATGCTATGGTTTAACACTTGTACTTAATATCCAGATGAACTGGTTCAGTGTTGAAACACTAACCTTCAAATCTTTGAGTTTTTCTTTATGATTAATTTTAGCTTTACATAACTTCATGATTACACACTGAGGTAAATAGGGTGAACTATTTTATGATAGGACCTTTATTCTTCAAAGATTAAAAAAAATTTTTACTCTGTACTCTTATCTCAGGAGAAAAGTTTAGTGTTCAATCAAAGAGTAAACCTTGTTTTTTAAACATCCTTGTGAATGGGAGTCTTTCTATTTAAAATTTTTTTTACCTGTTTATGATAATATAAAGGAAAGCTATGGGTTTAAAATTTTACTTATTCTATAGTCTTTCCCATTCCTGGGATCTCTTTTTTTTTTTTTTTTTTTTTTTTTTTTTTTTTTTTTTTTCTTTTTGCGATATGCGGGCCTCTCACTGTTGTGGCCTCTCCCGTTGCGGAGCACAGGCTCCGGATGCGCAGGCCCAGCGGCCATGGCTCACGGGCCCAGCCGCTCCGCGGCATATGGGATCCTCCCAGACCGGGGCACGAACCCGTATCCCCTGCATCGGCAGGCGGACTCTCAACCACTGCGCCACCAGGGAGGCCCCTGGGATCTCTTATTAATGCTAACTGTTGTTTTAAAGCTACATTTATTGTCACAATATAAATCATAGTATTTGAGGTAATGTTAATTTACATCTTTTCTAATATTTATATACATTTATTTATTTTTCTTATCTTGTTGCATTAGCTAGATGCTCAAAAACAGTGTTGAAAAATTGGATAGTAGGCTTCTCTTCTTTGTTTCTATTTTAATGGAAATGTCTTTGGTATTTTACCAGTTTTTATTTCCTATTTCTTTATGATTTTTAGGAATGACTGCTGAAATTATCAAATGCTTTTTTGGGGGATCTAACGCTAAAATCTTATAGATTTGGATCTTTTAATTTGTGAATGTGATGAATTATATTTTTTCTGCATTAAATCATTCCTACATTTCTAGAATAAACTCTATTTGACTATTTTAATTACTTCTTAGATTTGGTTAGTTTATATTTTGTTTACACGATTTCAGAATCTATATGTATAAGATTGGTCCACAGTTTCATTTCTTTGTGATATCTTTATCCAGTTTTGATATTAGGATTAGTCTAGCTTTGTAAGATGAATTCAGAAGATTTCACCATTTTTTCTATGCTCTGGAATAGTTTGAATAATAGAAAATTACCATGCTGTTTTTTCTTTGAAAGTTGTAGAATGTGCTTACAAAATTATCTGGGCTTGCTCAGATTTTTAGAGGTAGATCTTTGATCATCTTTATATTCTGTGGTTATTGACTTGTTTGGTTTTTTTCCTCCTTTTGAGTCAATTTTAGAATTTATATTTTTCTTAGTAAATCATGCATTTCATCTAGATTGCCAATTTATTGGCAAGAAGTTCCACAAAGTATTTTGTACAATTATTTTAATATCTTCCATGACCACAGACATATTGCTTTTCTCATTGCTACTATTAACTATTTAAGCGAAATATTAAAATCAACGTATTTTTCTTCTTCCCCCCAACCTGATTATCACAAGTTCTAGTAACATATCTTTACTTCCTATAGAAAGTAGCTATCTCAGACTTATAGGGTTGATAAAATTTGAAAGATCCTACATTTTCTATCCCTTTCTACTGTCTATCCTTATTCTGTTAATATATTATGAATAATAACAACCACTTAATGAGTGTTTATGGTGTTCTAGACACTTAGTAAATAAGCTCTTTACTTATTTTATTTAATCTAGGGCCTAGGAATTAGTGTTCCCATATTACGGATGAGGAAACTAAGGCTCAGGGAGGTTGTGTAACTTAGCCAATGATGGTCAACTAGCAAGTGGCAGATTTGTATGGGAATTATATCTACTTTCAGTAAGTCTCTTAATTCCCAATTCTACTACTTACCTTTTGCTAAAAATAAGGATATAGCTAAGTACCAAGAGTCTAAATAAACCCACACAATAGCTTGAAATAAACTATAAACTGTGAGCTTTAAAAAACTTATAATGATTTTTTAAAAATATATTTGGTTTTCAGATATTCCTGTGAGCCTTCCACAACTTATCTCAGTATTTTGAGACTAGACATAGAGTGTGTTACCTAATATTTAGTCCGCCACAAAAGATGACCTTTGTGTGTGTGTGTGTGTGTGTGTGTGTATGTATGTGTGTATGGAGAGATCAGTAGATGTCAATTAGTAATTCCACTTAATTTTTTAAAAATTGTGGCAAAATACACATAACATACAATTTACTATCTTAACCATTTTAAAATATACAGTTAAGTAGTATTAAGTACATTCCATTGTTGTACAACCATCACCACCATCCATCTCCAGACCTCTTTTTGTCTTGCAATACTGAGACTCTGTATCCATTAAGCAATAATTCTTCAGTCCACCCTCGCCCCAGCCCCTGGCAACCACCATTTTACTTTCTGAGATGATAAATTTGATAACTCTAGGTACCCTATATAAGTGGAATAATACAGTATTTGTCTTTTTGTGACTGGCTTATTTCACTTAGCTTGATGTCCTCAAGATTCATCTACGTTGTAGCATGTGTCAGAATTTCCTTCCTTTTTAAGGCTGAATAATATTACATTGTATGAATATGCCACACTTTACCCATTCATCCATCAGTGGACAGTTGGGTTACTTCCACCTTTTGACTAATGTGAATATTGCTGCTTTGAATATGTGTGTACATATATTTTTTTGAGACCCAATTTTCAATTCTTTTGGGTTTATACCCAGAAGTAGAATTGCTGGATCATTTTTTTGTTTTTGTTTTTTAAGGAACCAGTTCTACTTAATTATTTAAATAGGGTAATAAAGCAATGTTCCCAAGCCTAAGGGCTCTCATTTGGTATATCCCTGAGAGTCAAGGACATCCAAGGTAAGGCAATCTCAGGACTTATGTTTGTTTTGAGGTCCTGGGTAACAAGGAATGGGGGTGGGGAAAGTACCAAAACTCTGGGGTCTAGAACCTACTTAAGTTCTCCACCCCAGCCCACCCAGCCTACCTAGCTGCCAGAGTCTAGAGGATGCCCATTGGTACACTAGTTTGAGCAGGATCACAGAAAAGCCACTGGACTGGTACTAAATAGATATTGATTTTTCCAGCCTTTATAGTGAGTCCACATTATTATTATCTTGAGAGGCATTAAAGCATTGTGATTAAGAACATGGGTTCTGGAGCTAGACCTCCTAGGTTTGACTCTCAGATCAGCCTTTACTATTTGAGCAATTACTTAAGCTTTCCTTATTTGTAAAATAGGTACTATAATAATAACTACTTCATAGAATTATTGGGAGGATTAAATGAGTTAATAATTTAAGTACTTAGAAAAATGCCTGACATATAGCTCTCACTAAATGTTAAGTAGTAATAATATTATTTTTAATTAGTATAGGTTACCATTTGGCTTTCCTTAAAGCCCTTGGAAACAAGATAAATAACATTCCATTGTGGGAGTTAAACTTTTTGGATTGCATGCATTATGAATCAAGAAAAGATAGCTAATATCATTTTAAAGAGATAAGATGTGCTCCCAGGCTACCAGGATTAGATTGTAGCTTGATGAAATATTAACATCTATAGAAAATCAATACTAGTCATGATAGGAAATGGTTATAGAGGTTTATGTTTTTTCTCACAGCCTTGGCCCACCTAAACACTGTCCAGGGGGCAGGTGCCCTTGTGCATATCTCATCGTTTCATTCCAAGTGGCAGATGTCTGTCCCTGGTAAACAGAGTCTGACAGCACTAAACATTAGAATCACATTATGAACTCCTCTAATCCACAGAGCAACCTTCTTATTATAGTTTGGCTTTTCATGTAGCTTATCTACATGGAGAGACTGTATAGGCTGGACAACTTGAACATCTGGTTTCATATCCAGTTGTAAGTCTCACTGGAAATCAATTAGCTTTCTGCTTTTATATGTAAATCTTGGGAGTTTTGTTAATCTGGTCTGCCCCTGATTTATAAATCCATTTTCTCTATAATGACTAAGTATGTGGTGGAGCCTACAACGGTGAGACCCAAACCCTGCACCATGTTTGATTCACCAAGGAAATGTTCCCCTCCCCCAGACTCTCATCAGTTTCTTAGGACCTACTTCCCTGCCTTTTTTAGATCAGCACACCATTAGCTCCTTTAATTTATTGGCTTGTATTTTCCTTATTGGAATTACCATATGTGTGGTGGCAGTTATAATTTTTTGCTATCACCATTGCCAGTTTGCTGAGGAAAGGTGGAGCATTCCAATTTCTACTCTTCCCTAAATCCCTGGGCCAGCTTGACACAGACAAGAATCCGTTGCGTGGTGAGCAGGAAGACCTGATCCTTGCACCTTAAGAGCTCACTTCATGGAACTATTGCTCTGACATGTGCCATCTTAGAGCAAAAAGAGCTCAAGGGAACCTTAAAGATGAGCTAGCTCATATCTCTTGTTTTACAGATGAGGAAATAGAGACTAGTTGCCTAGGGTCATATATCTTTATGCTCTCTTAACAGTCTCTTGCTAAAGCTTGACTTTATTGGCCTGGACTCATGATCTATCAGTAACATTCTTCTTCCTACAAAAATCTAACTGTCAAAAGCACTTTTCTTTCCTATTGTTTTGGCAACATTTCCCCCTTTGTTATATACCTCTGATATCCAGGCTTACATTTGAAATACAAATTCGTCATAGATTTCACACTATGTTTCTAACTGGATCCTTTGTATCCTGATTGATACTGTGGTCTTTTTGACCACTTTGGAGACACATCTCATATTAACTAATTGGATGTACTTTTTTTTTTTTTTTTTTTTTTGAGGAGCTCACAAGGCAAGAAGTTTCAGATCTGGCTCCCCAGGCCCCTCCGACTTCCTGGCTATTAGCTGAGTCACCCACCTGGATCTGTCTACTTTTACGATGATCAGAGATCCTGATTTTGTCATCTTAGGGTCTTTTTTTAAAAAAAACTCTACATCCCAAGTTGTAGACACATGATTTCATGATCCAATAATAAACTGCAGCAGTACCTCTTTAAATAATAATTACTGTATACCCACAATATAATTATATTCTAATAAATCCATAAAAAATTTCAGGTTAACAATAGAAATTCCTTTTAAAATTTTATTCGTGTTTATTTTAATCACAGTAGAAATTTCTATTGTAAACATTTTTCTTTTTTTTTTTTTTTTTTGTGGTACGCGGGCCTCTCACTGCTGTGCCCTCTCCCGTTGCGGAGCACAGGCTCCAGACGCGCAGGTTCAGCGGCCATGGCTCACGGGCCCAGCCGCTTTGCGGCATGTGGGATCTTTCTGGACCGGGGCACGAACCCATGTCCCCTGCATCGGCAGGCGGACTCTCAACCACTGCGCCACGAGGGAAGCCCAACATTTTTCTTTTCTCCCCCTGCCCCCACTTCCTCCTCTCCCCCCTCCGCCTCCTGCTCCTTCTGCATGGAGTATTATGTGCTTTAAGTTTTTTCTTCTAATGGCAAAACTATCTTATTAGCTTAGCATTCATTTTTACCCATATTAAGAAAATATTTAGTAGCAAGTTACAGATGAATGCACATTTTTCTTGTAATGCATTTTTACATATTTCTAAGAGGGAAGTGAGGCAGTAAACAGTTAAATGTAAACAAGGTGCTTTAATGTACATGCTCAAAGGGTTAGTTAAGGAGCACTTCTTAGAAGTGTGTTTTGAACAAGATGTTAAGAGACGGTATAGATGTGCACTGGTAAAAAAGAAAGGGGTCAGAATAAAAGGGAAGTAAAACAAATTATGCATTGGGAAGCTATATCAGAAAAGGGGGGAATGGATCCTAACAAAAAAAGATGTTCATTGCAGTATGATTAAGCAGGCACTTGGCTGGAATGGAAAAGGAATGTTGGGGAGTGGCGATTGGTGAAGTTATTGAGATGTAGATTCACAGTCTTGCTACCCAAGTTTTGCCTGGCTACTGTGCCAGACCCTAAGGGAAAACCAAAGAGGAGAGACAGACAGTGCTTGATCTACAGGAACCTACGCTCCTGCTGATAAGACAGAGCAACAGGAAGGTAGAGGAGGAACCTTAAAAGCCAGTAAGAGTGGCTTGGATTTTATGTGGTGTGTGATGGAAGGCGTTTTGGAGACTTTCATATATTATCCTGCCTCTATTATCTTCTCAAGAGGGAAAGATCAAACTGAGCAGGTGGCTGGTTTCAAAAATCAACTTTGGCAGCTATATCTAATCAATTAGCAAAAAGAGCTTTTCTCCACACAAACTATTTTGAACCATTTTAGAAAAAAAAAAAAAAAAATGAGCTGCCTAAAATCTGTCCACGGTTAACAGTTAATGGAAAATCACTGATTTGCCTTTGCAGGCAGCACTTAATGTCAGTAACTCAGGCTGTTTTCCAATTTTGCAGTAAATTTTTATACCGAAACCAATTTAGGAAGCTATTTAGTCCATGGGCTTCTTTAGTTGAAAGATGATGTGAGTAGTGTAGAGTAATGACATTTTCCTATCCACATCAGAATATTAGCAAGTTACTAATGGCTCCATTTTGATACCGTCACTTTTATTTATTTATTTATTTTTGCGTTACGCGGGCCTCTCACTGTTGTGGCCTCTCCCGTTGTGGAGCACAGGCTCCGGACGCGCAGGCCAAGCGGCCATGGCTCACGGGCCCAGCCGCTCCGCGGCACGTGGGATCTTCCCAGACCGGGGCACGAACCCATGTCCCCTGCATCGGCAGGCGGACTCTCAACCACTGCGCCACCAGGGAAGCCCCCGTCACTTTTAAAATACAGGAGAGAGATCAAGTTGCTTACGGAAACATTGTGGATTATGTTAAAAACAGTGTTGCTTTGTAACAGTTGAGATAATAAATAATTCAGGTTTTGCTTTTAGTATATCAGTTTATCTCCATCTTGGATCAGACCTAAGAGAGAAAGTTCCCAGATTTCTGTTGCCTATCTAATCAAGTCCTCTGGTAGTAGTTTGGTCTCTTGTTGTAGGAATGCCAATTTTAATTTTTCCCTTTCTTCTTCTTTTTATCTGCCTCTTTGCTACTAGCAAACTGTTCGGTGATTTCTACTCTCTCCACTGGCATTACAATGGGAGGCATTCTGAGATCATTGGTTTCCTGGAATGATATTTGAGGCATATTTAAGTGCTTTACGATATTCCTGGGTTTATGTAGGTTTTGTCCTACATGTATTGGTGGTAGGTTTCTGAAAGGCACCAGTACGAAAATGACAGGAACCCTGGGGTCTAGGGTCAGATTGGGTTGCAGTTGTCCACTTGTCACTTGAAAAGACTGTCTGGGAAAGACATTGTTTAAGTGGTAGCCCTCTAAAGCAGCCTGAGCTCTTATGTTCTGATTCTCTTTTGCCTGGGGAAGAATATTGGTGAAATAGGGTTTCACCCCTGTTATGGCATTGATTTCATATGCATTGTGCCTGTCTGCCAGTGCTCTCCCGGTTAAAATGGGCTGGAAAACAGTCACTCCTGACATACCACTCACAAAGTTGTTGAGGAGAGAATGCCAAAGCCCACCACTTATTGGGCTCAAAGTGACCTGCGGCCATAAACTGGCCAGGCTCCGGAGAGCTTCGCGGTTCCATGCCGAGGTAGGAAATTCAGCCTCAGTATGATAGAGCTGAGAAAAGTAAATACTAAGAGTGACGTCTGGATACATTACCAGGAAATTGTACATTTTGCTGATGCAGCAGTGGTTAGCTTCATTGCAAGGGGAGTTGCTGGAATACAGAATGATATGTCTGATGCCGTCGTTATTGTGTATGGTGGAGTCAAAGTAACCATTCATCTCAAATAACATTGATTCCGGATGGGTATCATTCCCAGTGCAACTGGTAGCATGGCCCTTTTGCACCAGGCTTCCAGAAGAAGTTTTTAGTTCATAGAACGTGAGATGTTTTGTTTGAGGATATGTTGGTCCATAAGGGAATCCAAAACTCTGATAAAATTCTGTGTAGGGAACTCTTGCTTCTTCACCTGTCCGAATATGGTAAGGACAATTAGAGCAATCGAGAGAGAATCTCAGCCAGTAATAAGGTTTTACTATTGTTCCACGATTGGCTAGGTATTCCTCATATAAGGGCTCCATTACTAGTTTTATTGTCTTCTAGCCGCAACCCTAAACAAGGAAGAGAAATTATATATAAAACCAATGCAGGGAAAATGAAAGACAATGCATGAATCTATTGAGCCATACTTTTCTTTAAAGGAATTAGCCTAGCAACTATGGTAGCTTCTTTGATTCTAAAAGATAGTGATTTATAGCCGTAGATCAGAAAGTTCAGGATTCTAATCCTGAGGATTACACAGATCCTGGGTAGGAGACAAAAAAGAAAGGCACAATACGCTTTTACCTATTCCATAGATTCCGAGGTAGTAGAGCAAATGGGTTAACAGTGCAAGCTCTAGAAACAGACTGTCTTGTTTCAAATCTAGGCTCTGCTGCTTACCAGCTTTGTGACTTTTGGCAAGTTATAGAATGTCTGGGAGCCACAGCTTCCTTCTCTGTAAAATGAGGATAAGAATAGAACCTATCTCACAAGATTATGTCGAGGATTGAATGACGGAATAAATATAAAATGCTTTATTATGTGCCTGACACATATTAAGGACTCGATACATATTAGCTCTCAGTAGTAACAGTATAAATCCCCCGGGTTATCATGATTCCGGTTTATGACAGTACAGAGAAATAAGCAGGGGTTTTGCATTTTGTTCATAATATTCTTCCTTTGATTCTTTTCTGAATATGAAAGTATCTAATATATTGTGCGGAAGTTTTGAGTGTGCTTGCATTTAAAATCAGCTATTTCTTCAAATCACTGGCAATAATTTGGAGGTGGTTTTCTTTTGGGGAATAGAATGTTAGGGTCTATTTTGCTTAATGGTAAAGACTTCTTGGAGAAGTGCCACTTGAGTATTCTTTGGGTTGTGGACCCTCATTCATTGACATTTGAGAGTTTTATTTCCAGTGGGTGGGTCTTATTAGAGCATTTTGGAAACTTTACTATTCTGGAAAGCAAAGATGATTCTTCAGGATATTCCAAATAAATAGTTTCTTGGACGTTAAGCCCCCGAAGTTAAGATTTTAAGTAATGATTTTTCCTTTACAAAAATATCCCTTCAGTATCATTGTTCCTAAGCAGCAGCCAAGGGCATTATAATATAGTTTTAGAAACATTTTAAAGTAACTTTTTATTTTACAAGTATTACATGTTTCTTTTGTAGAATATTTTTTAAAATGCTGATACATGAAAAAAACCCTCATACCACTTTGTATCAGTTTACGTTCCCATCACCGTTAACAGGTCTATTCCCCCCAGTCTTTTTGCTGTGTATGTTTGCAACGCACAACATAATTAAACCATGTTTTATACTTTGTTTTTTCATTTCGTATTATGTCATGAGGTTTTTCTTCAAAAAACACAATGTTCATGGCTATTTTATCACAAAACTATAACAGGTTCTTTCCTCTTATCATTATTATAAATAATACTTTGATGAACATTTCTGTAAATAAGTCATTCATGTCTCCAATTCTTTAATGTAGAGTACTAAAAGTTGTATTATTAGATCAAGCTTTGTCAGATTGCTTCCTAGGATGATGTACCAATTTTGTCTTGTCTCCCGGTGTTGTTTATTATGCCCTTTGTCAATTTGAGAAGTGAGCATCAGTATCTCTTCATGGTTATACTTTGTACCTTTTCAATTCCTGGTGAAAAGGTACAAAGTATACCTTTTTACATGCTTATTGGTCTGTAGTATTTATTCTTCTGTGAAAGATATATGATCCCTTACCATTTTTTTTTGTTTGAGGTTTTTCTGATTGATTTGCAATAACTCCTTATGTATCAAGAACATTAGCTGTCATATTTGTTGCAAATATTTTACCTGGTTTATAGAGCCTTTTAGTTATTCTGATGGTATTTTTAATTGAGCCAAATTTTACATTTTATGTGGCCTAATTACCATTATGATTTATTTTTTACTACTGTATTTAGAAAAGACTTCCCATCAAAGAGGAGTTTAAGTATTCCCCGTTATTTTCTTCTAGTATGTATGGTTTGTACATTACACTCTTTGTCCAGGCAGCAAAATGAATAAAGCAGAAAATTTTAAAGGGATAAACTGACCATTGCAACAAAATTAATTTCTCACTTTTCGAAATCTAATTTATTACTTCAAAAGTATTTATTACAGCCTCTCATATGGAAGCTCTTTGATCAACTTCTGTCTTCCTCAACCCAGATCACCTCAGTATTTGTATTTGATACAGCCTGATCTCCAGGCTGAAACCTGCAGAGTTCCTTTGCTAATCCTGTCCTGGGCAGAAAATATTTTAGGAGCTTCAGTCCAGCTGTTGATGGGATATGACTTTACCCATGTCACCATTATCCTAATGGCTGATATCTCTTCAGTAACTCTGGGCACCGCATACCCATCAAATTCCAGATTTCATCTAATCTCTGACATGTCAACTTAGTCCATAGAATTGGGTGTTTACCTCAGTTGGCTCCTTAGTGCTATATTTTCCTGCCCTGAGGCTTCTTACACCTTGCATAGATTTTCCATGGGATCCTGGACTCTTTTCCTTCTTAACCCTTGGCAGTGGGCTGACCACCTAGAACCCGACAGCATCTCCTGCTTGATCCTGCGTGGTGTTTTCTCCTTGGACCTGCTCCTCTCTCAGCCTTACTCATGAAACTGGATCTCTCTGAATATCAAAACTTGCTGAAACCAAGCCCAAAGTCTCACTTTCTTTTGAATATTGTGCCCTGAATGTGGTCTGCCATTGGGTGGCATACCTGATATCCAGGTTACAATTTAAATTACAGTGTCAACTCACCCATAGGAAATTGACAGATTGATTTGGTTAAAATGTTATGGAAGCGGTACCAAGAGGCCCTTTTCTGCCTTTACTTTTTTTTTTGGAGTGGGGTGTGCAGAGATAACTATATGTAATAGTCCCAGAATTATCCTTCTGGGAAGGAGAAGTCTTTGTGTTTTCAAGATAAAGGCAGTATGGAAAGTCCTGATTGCTTTTCTAAGCACGCCTTCCTTTGCCTCCCTCTCCTATGGCTATTTTGGCCATGAATGATGCATCATTACTGTCTTAAAGGAGATCTTGAGGACTAGTGGCTTTTATATGTAATGATGGGAGTTCTGGAGTTTCCTTCTTGCTGATGGCTTTTTAGGGTCAACCAACGGCGGTTCCGTATTAGCAAGTCTTCACTTTTTTCAGAAGATTTTAATCACCCTCATCTGAAGGGGAAGCAGGAAAGAATTCCTGCCTCCTTTGCAACACTTACAGAATTTGTAGTTTATATCATCGATTTGCCATTTACAACAGACTGTCTTGTCTTGTTAACTTTTGGTATCTGACCTTTCGTTCTCTCCTAATCAGGCTGAGACATGTCCTGATTAGCCCAGGGACTACCTCAGGAACCTTGATTGGTTCACAGGCCGGGTTGGCTAAGACTTGTTTCCCCACCATCCTGTGTCCCTACCACCTAGTCCTTTTCCTTCTGCTTTGTCTGTGCTTGGGAAATGCATGTTGCCCTCAGTCAAGCAGATCTACTGGCAGTAGGAAGGAGAGAGCTGCAGAACCCAGCTCCTGGCATCTACTCCCTGTGAGTGGCCCCCTGGGCTACGGCTGTGAAAGGATAGCCTTCCTTAGTTTAACACAAATGATCCATACATGAGGACAATCTGCTTTCTTTTCACTCAGCTAGGATTAGTGAGTACTGGTAAAGCACAGTTTGCACTGGAGTAATTGGAAAATGGAATTTGCCCTTCCCAATCTGTGCGCAATCTGTTAGCAGCTAAAAACAAATGTTAGCAGTTATAATTACCATCATTTTGTCTCCAGGCTTGGATCACATTCCAGGTGTTCTAGGAGTTGGTCCATCCCCCTTTTTCCCCGTTTAAGTCCCACACCCTGTTTCAAGTAGATTCAGCGGGCAATTTTGTTGTAAAATTCACCTCCTGTATTTGGTTCAGGACTCTTTCGCAGTTTGTGTCTGTCAGTTCCTTTGAATATGGCTGTCCTGAGTTAGAAAGACCTTGCTGAGGTGTGGCTGCCTCTAAGAACGTTGTTGAATTGGTGCCATGGTAACGTTTGCAAAGTAGCTTCTGCTAGGATACGGCTCTGACACTTATTACTTTATTTGCATTTCAAACCACCTGTTCCAGAGATGAAAATATACATGAATGCATATTCCATTCTGGATAAAAGTGTAATATCTTACTGTTTAAGTGAACATGTTGGGGTTTTTCTCCCTCTGGCTGCGAGAATCGAGTTCTGAGCTCAGCACCTTTGTTCTGATCTAGAGTAGGTGCCAAGCTTGGGGTGTGGACAAGATCTGTTGGTCCTGTTACCTGTGGAGGTGCCAGGGCCCCTCCTTGGGAGCTCACCCTTCTGTGAGAGGGAGGCCCCTGCAAAAGGAGCAGAGACTAGACTTCCCCAAAGGGAGGCATTTTCTACTAATAGCCCCACAGTCCCTGAAGCCAGGGCAGGGCGGGGGGGTGGGGAGCTCTTTATTTTGTCCAAACCTGGGTTACTACGTGCTAGCAGTTTCCCTCATCTTGCACATTCCCTGGGAGACTCTTGCTATTATGTGTGTGGTTCCCTCTAGTTTAAGACAAGCTTTGCCCCTGTATCAGCTGTGGCCCTTCCTCTGTGGCTGATGGAAGAGCCACTCATCCTTCTGCATGCTTTCCCCCTGCCCCCTTCATCTCCACACCGTCTCCTAGGGCCCTCGACGTGTTGATAATCATGATTCATGGTGCTCACTCTCATTATTCCCGCTCTCCTCTTCCTCAGCCCACTTGAAGGAGTGCGTGCTGATCACTATTATGTGTTTCCATTAGTTACCACCCAAAGTTCTTAAGCATATACACTACTCTAAAAACAATCCATCAGGGATGATGGAAGCACCTAGAAGGCTTCTTGCAGCAGCGTCACCACTCAGTTTTGTTTCTCATAGTCAAACTTCCAGTCTCCACAATAGCAACAGCCCTTTCCCTTCTCCTCTCTGAGGCTCCTTCTAGCGTCAATATTTTAGGTTGATCTTTGTGCCTTTTATGGGTCTCAAGTGTATTCGTTACCTCCTCAGCTAGCTAATTTTCAGTGACATTTTCCTTCTTTGGTGCTTGCTCACTCTGTTGCATCCCATTCCTTCCCCACCACTGACCACTGGTCATGCCTTTCTGTCCCTACTTCTTGCCTCCATTTTCACCTGCTAACTCAGTGAACTGGTAAATATAAAACTAAAAGTTGATCCTCAGATTTCACCTTTTATTTGACCTTAATAAATGATATTCCACTTAAAAATATTACCTTAAAAATGAGCCTCTGGGCTTCCCTGGTGGCGCAGTGGTTAAGAGTCCGCCTGCCAATGCAGGGGACACGGGTTCGAACCCAGGTCCAGGAAGATCCCACATACCGCGGAGCAACTAAGCCCGTGCACCACAACTACTGAGCCTGTGCTCTAGAGCCCGTGAGCCACAACTACTGAGCCCGCGTGTCACAACTACTGAAGCCCATGTGCCTAGGGCCTGTGCTCTGCAACAAGAGAAGCCACCACAATGAGAAGCCCATGCACTGCAACGAAGAGTAGCCCCCGCTCACCGCAACTAGAGAAAAACCCTCGCGCAGCAATGAAGACCCAATGCAGCCAAAAATAAATAAATAAATAAAATTAAAAAAAAAAAATGAGCCTCTATCCACTAGTATATTTACCAATTGCATTTTAAGGTAATTTTAGAGATAGGCAATCCCAAGTAGCCAGCCAGTTTTTAAAACAGCTCCATTGAGGTGTAACTGACAAATAAAATTGTATATATTTACCGTGTATAATTTGATCTTTTGATGTATTTGTATGTTGTGAAATGATCATAACAATAAAGCTAATTAACATTTTAATCACCTCATATGTGTAAGAGATCAGTATTTGTCTTTCTGTATTTGGTTCATTTCACTTAACAGAATGCCCTCCAGGTTCATCCATGTTGTTGCAAATGGCAGAATTTCCTTTTTAAAGGCTGAATAGTATTCCATTGTATGTATATACCACATTCTTTAACCATTCATCTGTCAACGGACATTTAGGTTGTTTCCGTATCATCACTGTTGTGAATAATTCTGCAATGAGTAAGGGAGTGCAGATATCTCTTTGAGATCCTGATTCCAATTCTTTTGGATAAATACCCAGAAGTGGGATTGCTGGATGATATGGCAGTTCTATTTTTAATTTTTTGAGGAACCACTATACTGTTTTCCATAATGGCTGTACCAAATTACAATCCCGCCAGCAATGCGCAATGATTCTCTTTTCCCCATCTTCGCCAACACTTGTTATCTTTTGTCATTTTGATAATAGCCATCCTAACAGGTGTGAGGTGATATCTCATTGTGGTTTTGATTTGCATTTCCATGATGATTAATAATGTTTGAGCACCTTTTCATATACCTGTTGGTCATTTGTATGTCTTTTGAGAAATGTCTGTTCAGGTCCTTTGCCCTTTTTTTAAGTCAGATTGTTTTGTTTTTGCTGTTGAGTTGTATGAGTTCCTTATACATTTTGGACATTAACCCCATATCAAATATGTTGTTTGCAAATATTGCTTGCCATTCTGTAGGATGCCATTTTACCCTAAGTTTCTTCTGTTGTGCAGCAGCCTTTTAGTTTGATGCAGTCCCACTTGTCTATTTTTACTTTTGATGCCTGCACTTTTGGTGTCATATTCAAAAAAATCATCACCAAGATCAATGTCAAGAAGCTTTTCCCCTATTTTTTCTTCTAGTAGTTTTACAGTTTAAGCTTTTACATGTAAGTCTTTAATCCAATTTCATTCTTTTGCATGAGCCACGATTTTTTAAGCTACTGTTTTTTTTTTTTTTTACATCTGTTAGTTTTGAAAACTCTAAAGGAGACTGACTTTGCAAAGCTTCCTTTAGGTTGCACAGAATGACTTTTAAAGCTGAATTTAATCACAGAGAAACAATGGACCTTGACCATGGGATTCCTGCTCACAATTATTATTGCTGAGTTGACATTTACAGGAAGGGAGAAGGGTTGAAGAAACATCTAGATTCCCAAACAGACTTCTTTCTTCTGTCTTCCTTTGTTAACTTGCCATGTTTCATCTTTAGTCAGATGAGTTATGATATATATTATATATATAAAAGTAATATGAAACTATAATGAAGAAGCTTATAAAGGCCAAATTCTTCTACACTGATATATGTTTCTAAAAGACCTTTACTTAGTTTAGTTGTAAACTAAAATTTGTTTCTAATCTATGTTCTGGCATCCCAATTTGGGATATACCCAAGATGGCTTGTGTGTTGCTAGTTGCTTCATATAAGGTGACTTCCACTTTGGGTGGAAAAAAGTAAAATAATTTCTATGTTATTGCTAAAATATTTCACTTTTATTTGAATGTACTGTGCCCAATTAATTATATAATTCATTGTAGTTTGGTTGACACTGAATAATGATGTCCACATTCATGTAGCAGTAACAAACTACTTCAAAAAAGAAACTGAAGAAAAAAAGCAAGCATGAAATAAAGAAGAGCAGAGAGTTCAGTAGGCTTCATGAAGTTCACTACAGAATTAGGTGGGAAACATGAGATAAGTGTTAGGGTTGAGAGGAAAGGGAGATAAATAGCAGAGGATGCATCTTCTAGCTTGGGGTCATAAGAAGAATAGCCACAGGGTGGCAGCACAGTCTTAAGAGCAGGAAATTTTCTGTTGGACCACCCTTAGTTTGCTAAAACCACAGTGTGTGTGTGTGTGTGTGTGTGTGTGTGTGTGTGTGTGTGTGTGTCTCCCAACAGTTTATTTTATCCCTTTATTTTTTTTTAACTTTTTATTTTATATTGGAGTATGGTTGCTTAACAATGTTGTGTTAGTTTCAGGTGTACAGCAAAGTGATTCAGTTATACATATACATGTATCTATTCTTTTTCAAATTCTTTCCCCATTTAGGTTGTTACATAATATTGAGCAGAGTTCCCTGCGCTATACAGTAGATCCTTGTAAAACCACACTTTTTCCTCAGAATTCCTCTATGTTGGTTTTCCCCATTATCCTAGGGAAACACCAACAGATGTTCAGAATCAAAGGTCACTCCTAAAACTTAAACTGAGGAAAAATGCAGCATAAGGCACTATCTTTACTCCCAGATTCTGTATAGATGCTCTAAAAAAGGTTTCAAACTATCTGTGAGGAAGGACCAACTTAAGTTACCAAATCATCATACACTAATGATTTTGTAAAATTTCGATGAAAATGATTGTATTAAAAATGAACAAAAAGACATTGAAATCATAAACTTATTTTTAAAATAAGTAGTTCAACAGATATAATCAGATGAACATATAAAAATTTTTAAATTACATTTTAATAAATATAAACAGAACTTGTCTATTTTTGCTATTTTTGCCTGAGCTTTTGATGTCATATCCAAGAAATCATTGCCAAGACCAATGTCATGAAGCTTTCCCTCTATGTTTCCTTCTAGAAATTTTATAGTTTCAGGTCTTTAATCTATTTTGAGGGTTTCATATGTGTGTGTATGTATGGTTTAAGATAGGGTCCAGTTTCATTCTTTTGCATGTGGATATCCAGTTTTCCTAACACCGTTTGTTGAAAAGACTATCTCTTCCCCATTGTGTAATCTTGGCGCCCTTGTCAAAGATCATTTGACTGTATGTGTGTGGTTTGTTTCTGGGCTTTCTATTCTGTCTCAGTGACCTATATGTCTGTCTTTATGTAAATATAAACAGAACAAACGTAACACAGAATAAAAAGAGAAAAGAGTTACCAAAACTATTTACATTGTTTATTGAAAGTATATGTATAGATGATTAATACAGAGATTACTATTACTATATTCTACAATTATATTAAACAAAACATTTATGAAGGATATAGTAAATCTCTGTATTCAGTGTCCTATATATGCACATTTTATGGACATAATGTATATCCATTTAAAAATTTTTATTGTGATCAACTCGCTTCTTGCTCGTTACTTTATCCAGTCCAGGTTCAATTGATGATAACACTATTTGCAGCATATAATGTATATACAGACTGTTTCTATATTTGTTTTAATAGCATCGTAATAGAGAAAGCCAGTTTCAAGAGGTATGCTGGGGCCTCCCTGGTGGCGCAGTGGTTGAGAGTCCGCCTGCCGATGCAGGGGATACGGGTTCGTGCCCCGGTCTGGGAGGATCCCATATGCCGCGGAGCGGCTGGGCCCGTGAGCCATGGCCGCTGGGCCTGCGCATCCGGAGCCTGTGCTCCGCAACGGGAGAGGCCACAACAGTGAGAGGCCCGCATACCACAAAAAAAAAAAAAAAAAAAAAAAAAAAAAAAGAGGTATGCTGATAGGAATAGAGGAAGAGATTTTAAAGCAATTTCACTAGCTGAAGATATTCATTTTTAATGTGTTTTAAAAACAAAGCAAGTGGGCTTCCCTGGTGGCGCAGTGGTTGAGAGTCCGCCTGCCAATGCAGGGGACGTGGGTTCGTGCCCCGATATGGGAAGATCCCACATGCCGCAGAGCGGCTGGGCCCATGAGCCATGGCCGCTGAGCCTGCGTGTCCGGAGCCTGTGCTCTGCAACGGGTGAGGCCACAACAGTGAGAGGCCCGCGTACCACAAAAAACAAAAACAAAGCAAGTGATGTAGTATTTTCAAAATTCATTGTCAATGCTTCATCAGTGGCCAGTTCCAACAATTCATCCTGTAAAGTTATATTAAATTTAAATTATATTTCAATGAATGAGTTTATGGTTCCATGAATTTCCTATGCATGGATCTTCTTTTGATGGAGTATAAAAATTTTAAACATTCTATCAATTCTGTCAGGTGTTTGGTAATCATTTTGTGCAGATGTGCAATATCAAAATCATTACCTGCTGCATGGATAATTGTTGTTAAATTATGAAACATGACATAACAATCTGTGAAAACCGTTCTTCCATGCTTCTAATGTTTATTTTGACTTTTCAGTCATCTGCTACTGGAAAACATGTTACATTTCTTCCTTGTTTGGAAATATTAAGATTACTAACATAACTAAGATTTCAGAAAAATAGGCGAGTCTGGCTGTCTAATACTTATCTTTAAAAAGTTGAGCCCAAACTGGTTTCTTGTTTATCAGTAACTCTAAATTTATTCAACATCCAAACATTCTCTACAGAACTTTTTTCCTAGATAACCACTGTACCTAGTATACAATTACAGTTGTTTGTGATCAGCTTCCATATTATCACATAAAGAGAATACTCTCAAATGGAATGCATTAGCTTTTATGTAATTCATAATTTTTACTATGTCACTAAGCACATTATTTAGTTTGGCTGACTTTTTTTCATAGTAAGATTTTCTTGATGAAGGAAGAAATGTGTCGCTTTACATTTTGGCTCAAACTCCTTAATCTGAGCAATTACTCTAGAACCTTCTCCTATACAAGACTTAAACTCTGAATCACATTTACTGATATAGATCATAGAGGGTCATATCAAGTTTCTCTAAAGTTTTCTAAATACTTTCAGTTTCTATACTTATCTTGTTCACACTGGTAGCAGTTTATGGATGGGCACTGGTTCACAGATTCAGCTTTGAGTGATATTGCTTTCATGTACTTCTTCAGTCCCACTTAAGTCACTATTGGGTAGTGATTCTACTTAACTAAGTTCACTGAATTTTATTTAGGTTAATTCCTCTGTCTAGCTTATAATATAAACGATAAAGAATTTAAATGAAAATATCGTTTGTTGAACTGAGATGAACATTTACTGAATGCCTACTCTGCCAAAAATTTTACATGTCTTACATCCTTAAGAGGTGGTGTTATTACAATTTCCATTTTACAGATAAAGAAACTGAGGTTCAGAGTGTTTAACTAATGCTCAAGGTAACATAGCCAGTAATCGGTAAAGCTGGGATTTGAGCGCTCTACAACTCTTTTCTTTATACCAGGATCTCTCCATCATATCCTACTTTTTAGAGCAAAAAGAAAATAATTTCAAATTAATGACCTAGTCATAAGATGAATGGGAAAAATTATATTTCAAAAGTGAGACAGTGATAAAGACACCAAAGAGAAGAAAATGTAGGAAAAGTATATCATGATAAAATGATAAGTATGTGTGGGAAAACAGCTGAAAATGTTTGTGGCAAGAGGAAATTTTAAAAATGAACTTTATTGAGGTATCATTTACATATAATAAAATGCACCCATCTCAAGTGTACAGTTTTATGAGTTTTGACAAATGTATGTACTCATGTTACCATCATTACAATAAAAATAGAGAACATTTCTATCAGTCCCAAATTTCCCCTGTGTCACTGCCTTCCCTATTAATCACCGTCCCCCATGGCTCTAGGGAAGTTTCATCTATTTGCTGTTACTATAGATTAGATTTGTGTTCTCCAGAGTTGCACATAAATGGACTCATGAAGTATGAACTCTGGGTCTTTCGCTTATTGCTTAACATAATGTTTTTGAGAGTCATCGTGTAATTATGTATAGCAGTAGTTTGTTCCTTTTTAATACTGAGTAATATTCCATTGTATAGATATACTATAATTCATCTGTTCATCTGTTGATGAACATTTGTATTGTTTCTAGTTTTGGGTGATTATAAAAAAAGCTGCTCTGAACATTCATGTCCGAGTGTTTGTGTGGACATGTGTTTCTTTCTTTTGGGCAAATATTTAAGAGTGGAATTGCTAGGTTGTATGATAAATGCATCTCAACTTTCTAAGAACTGCCAAACTGTTTTCCAAAGTGGTTTATTATTTTATATTCCCACTGGCAACATATGAGCATTACAGTTATTCCATATCCTTGCCAACATTTGATATTGTCAGTGAAAGGAAGTATTTAACATATCAATTTAGAAAGACGAGTTTCTTTTAAGCTTATCATTTGACAGGAAGGGAGTGAATAGTGGATGAGATTCTGTCGTACTTCTGTTTCTTCATTTGGATAGCTAATGCTCAATAAATCTCCAAGGGCACCATACTTATTGATATTTAGCTTATCATTGCTTTCAGCTCCTCTTGTCCCAATCTCTTCCAATTGAAGTCATTGATAGTGCTGAGTTGAGCTCAGTTCAGTCTTCTCCCTCAATTAGAATGGAATATGTGGCAGCTGAGAGAAAATATTATGATCATAGACTCAGTAGAAGATAAGGTGAGCTCTGAAAATCCTCCAAGTGGTTGCTGTTAAGAAGTCTATTGAGTCTAATTGTTGTTTCACTATAGATATATATTTTTAGCCCGATAATATTGTTTTGATTACTGTGTAAGATTCAGGTGTATAGCATTGTAATTCAACATCTGTGTACACTACAAAGTGGTCACTACCACAAGTCTAGTTACCGTTCATCAACATACAGTTGACCCTCTTCACCCATTTCACACACCCTCAGCACATTTCCCCTCTGGTGATCACTAATCTGATCTCTGTATCTACGAGTTTGTTTTTGTTTTATTTTGTTTGCTCATTTGTTTTGGTTTTTTAGGCTTCACATATAAATGAAATCATATCTGACTTATCTCACTTAGCCTAACACCTTCAAGGTCCATCTATGTTGTCACACGTGGCAGGGTTTCAGTCTTTTTTATGGCTGAATAGTATTCTAATGTGTATATATGCTACATCTTCTTTATCCATTTATCCACTGATAGACATTTATGTTGTTTCCATATCCTAGTTAGCGTATATAATGCTGCAGTGAACATAGGGGTGCATATATCTTTTTGAATTACTGTTTTTGTGCTCTTCAGGTAAGTACCCATAAGTGGAATAGGTGGGTCATATAATAGTTCTAGTCTTAGTTCTTTGAGGGATCTCCATACTGTTTTCCATAGTGACTGTACCAATTTACAGTCCCACCAACAGTGTAGGGTTCCCTTTTCTTCATATCCTCTCCAACATTTGTTATTCCTTGTCTTTTCAATAATAGCCATTCTATTATAACATGTGTGAGACATAGTCTCATTGTGATTTTCTTTTGCTCTTTATAGATAATTTATGTTTTCTCTGATAACTTTTAAGACACTTTCTTTGCCTTTCATATTTTATAGTTTCCAATGTGATGTGCTTAAGGTGTGGATTTAGTTTTATTTACCCTGCTTGAAACTCAAATTTGGTAATCCTTATTTCACATTAATTCTGGAAAATAGCCATTATCTCTTAAAATTTTTTAATAGGGAATTTCCTGGAGGTCCAGTGGTTAGGACTCTGTGCTTTCACTGCCGAGGGCCCGGGTTCAATCCCTGGTCAGGGAACTAAGATCCTGCAAGCAGTGTGGCCAAAAAAAATTTTTTTTAAATAAACATTTTATTTGTAAATAGTTTCAAACTTAGAAGAAAGCTGCAAAAGTAAACATAGTAACAAGGAACACTCCTGGACCTTTTATCCAGATTTACTTACTGTTAACATTTACATCATTTGCTTTGTCATTTGTGCTTCTTGACATCTCCTTTGTTCTCTCTCCTTGTCTCTCTCTCTCTCTTTCTCTCTCTGTATTTTTTTCTGAACTATTTTATGTCATTCATTATCTCTTTAAATATTCCTCTCCTCCATTTTCTCTTCTTTTGGAACATGGATTAGGTATATGTTGAACCTTCTCATTTATCCTGCATGACTCAATTTGTCTGTTGCAATTCCAGTTATTCATCTTTCAGTGTCACATTCCAGGTATTTTCTCCAGATCAGTCATCTAGGTCTCCACTTTTTTCTACAGGTCTGTTAATCTGCTGTTTGACTCACTTATTGAGTATTTAAAATCAATGAGTGTATCATTTCTGATTTTATTTTGTGCTTGTATTTTTCTCCATTTTTATATTTTTGGGTTTTTCATCTTTACTTTATATGTTCTTATTATATAGTCTGTAACAAATAATTCAGTTATCTCTAAAGCTCTTGTGGGTTTAACTCTGTTTTTTGTTATTTCTGTCTATTCTTGCTTATGGTGGATTGCTCCTTTGGATGTTGTAAAATTTTGTTTTCTCAGTCATGCTTGGTGGAGATCCTGTGTGGCCTGCACTGAAGGCATAACTCTCCAGAGCAGTGGTTCTTAGTCTTTGCTGCACATTGGAATCACCTAGTGAGCCTTTAAAATTAGGATGGCAGGTTGAACCCCAGACCAGTTAACTCAGATACTCTGAATGTGAGACTGAAGCATCAAAGTTTTTAAAGCTCCACCATCAAGGTTGAGAACCACTGCTCCAGAGAGAGTTTGCCTTTCATTTTTACAGGCACTGCGAGTGTGTTTCCCACCCTTGATCACTTTAATATTAATTTCTCAGCTCTGGGTTCCTGAATTACATAGGTAGGATAATTCTTTTTAACAGTAGAAAGACATTTTTAATAGGGAATATCAGTATACCAATTTGATTCTTTTTGATTGTTTTGTTTTGTTCTGTTTTCTAATTTCATTGAGGAATAATGGACAAATGTAATTGTATGTATTTAAAGTGTGAAAGGTGATGATTTTATATATGTATACATTGTAGAACGATTACCCAAGATCAAGCTAATTGACACATCCATCGCTTCATGTAGTTAACTTTTTTTTTTCTTGTGGTGAGAATGCTTAAGATCTACTCTCAGCAACTTTCAAGTATATAAGTATATAATAGCATAGTATTAACTATAGTCACCTTGCTGTACATTAGATTCTTAAAACTTATAACTGAAAGTTTGGCCCTTTGACCTACATCTTCCCATTTACTTCTCCTCCTAACTCTCGGTAACCACCATTTTACTCTCTTTCTATGAAGTCAGGTTTGTTTTGTTTTGTTCAGGTTCCACTTGTAATACCATGCAGTATTTGTCTTTCTGTGCTGTCTAGCTTCTTTCACTTAGTATAATGCCTTCCAGTTTCATCCACATTGTTGCAAATGACAGATTTCCTTTTTATGGCTGAATAATATTCCACTGTATAAATATACCACATTTTCTATATCCATTCATCTGCTGATGGACATTTAAGTTGTTTCCATATTTTGGCTGTTGTGAATAGTGCTGCAATGAACATGGGAGTGCAGATATATCTTCCAGTTACCAATTTCTTTTCCTTTGGCTATATACCTAGAAGTGGGATTGTTGGATCATATGGTAGTTCTATTTTTTGAGGAACCACTATGAGGTTTTTATTTATTTTTTAAAAATTTATTTATTTTTTGCAGTACGTGAGCCTCTCACTGCTGCGGCCTCTCCCGTTGTGGAGCACAGACTCCGGATGCACAGGCCCAGCAGCCATGGCTCACGGGCCTAGCCACTCTGTGGCGTGTGGGATCCTCCCGGATCAGGGCACGAACCCGTGTCCCCTGCATTGGCAGGCGGACTCTCAACCACTGCGCCACCAGGGAAGCCCTATGAGGTTTTTATAATGGTTGTAACAGTTAACATTTCCACCAGTAGTATATAATGATTCACTTTTCTCCACATTCTCACCAATGTTGGTTAACGTTTGTCTTTTTGATAATAGCTATCTTAACAGGTGTGAGATGGTATCTCATCATGGTTTTAATTTGCATTTCCCTAATGATTAGTGATGTTGAACACCTTTTCATGTGCCTTTTGGCCATTTGGAAAAATGTCTGTTTAGGTCCTTTACCTATTTTTAATTGGATTATTTGCTTTTTTTTGCCACTTAGTTGTGTGAGATCTTTATATTTTTTTGGATATTAACACCTTATCAGAGATGTGGTTTGCAAATATTTTCTCTCTTTCTGTAAGTTGCCTTTTCAATTTATTGATGGTTTCTTTTGCTCTGCAGAAGCTTTTTAGTTTGATGTAGTCCCACTTGTTTATTTTGGCTTTTGTGCTCTTGGTCTCTTATCCAAAAAAATCACTGCAAAGACCAATGTCAAGGAATTTTTCCCCTATGTTTTCTTCTAGAAGTTTTATGGTTTCAGGTTTTACATTTAAGTCTTTAATACATTTCACATTAACTTTTATGAGTGGTGTAAGATGGGGGGTCCAGTCATTCCATTCTTTTGCATGTGAATATCCAGTTTTCTCAGCACCATTTGTTGAAGAGACTGCCCTTTCTTATTATGTGTTCTTGGTGTCCTTTTCTGAGTTTAGTTGACTCTATATACAAAGGTTTATTTCTGAGCTTTCTGGTCTGTTCCATTGGTCTATGTGCCAGTACCATACTCTTCTGATTACCATAGCTTTGTAGTATAGTTTGAAATCAGAATGTATGATGTCTCCAGCTTTATACATTCACAAGATTGCTTTGGCTATTCAAGGTCTTTTGTGGTTCCATACAAATTTTAGTATAGTTTTTCTATTTCTGTGAAAAATGACAGTAGAATTTTGATAGGGATGGCATTGAATTTGTAGATCTCTTTGGGTGGTATAAACATTTTAACAATATTAATTCTTCCAATCCAAGAACACTGGATTTCCAGTATTTGTTTTCTTCATTTTCTTTCATCAGTGCCTTATAGTTTTCAATGTACAGATATTTCACCTCCTTGGTTAAATTTATTCCTAAGTATATTGTTGTTTTTGATGTTACTGTAAATGGAATTGCTTTTAAAATTTCTTTCAGATAACTCATTGTTAGTGTATAGAAGCACAATTGATTTTTCTATATTGATTTTCTTTTTTTTTTTTGCGGTACGTGGGCCTCTCACTGTTGTGGCCTCTCCCGTTGCGGAGCACAGGCTCCGGACACGCAGGCTCAGCGGCCATGGCTCACGGGCCCAGCCTCTCCGCGGCATGTGGGATCCTCCCGTACCGGGGCACGAACCCGTGTCCCCTGCGTCGGCAGGCGGACTCTCAACCACTGCGCCACCAGGGAAGCCCTATATTGATTTTTTATCCTGCAACTTTGCTGATTTCATTTATTAGTTGTAACAGGTTTTTTTGATGGAGTCTTTAGGGGTTTTCATATGTAAGATCATCTCATCTGCAAACAGGGATTAATTTTACTTCTTAATTTCTAATTTGGATACCTTTTAGTTATCTTTCTTGCCTAATTGCTGTGGCTAGGACTTACAGTAGTATATGTTGAACAGAAGTGGTGAGAGTGGGCATGCTTGTTTTTTTCCTGATCTTAGAAGAAAGGCTTTTAACTTTTCACCATTGAGTAGGGTGTTAGCTGTGGGCTTGTCATATATGGCTTTTATTATGTTGGGGTGTATTGCTTCTATAACTAATTTGTTGAGAGTTTTATCTTGAAAGGATGTGAATTTTGTCAAATGCTTTTTCTGCATCTAATGAAATTATCATTCTGTTAATGTGGTGTGTATTACATTTATTGATCTGTGTATGTTGAACCATCATTGCATCCCAGGGATAAATCCCACTTGATCATGATATATGACCCTCTTACTGTGCTGTTGAAGTCAGTTTGTTAGTATTTTGTTGAGAATGTTCACCACATCTATGTTCATCAGGGATATTGGCCTGTAATTTTCTTTTCTTGTAGCATCTTCACCTGGCTTCAGTATCAGGGTAATGCCAGCCTCCTAAAATGAGTTTGGAAGTGTTCCTTCCTTTCAATTAGGTAGTAAAATTTGATCCTTGTGTTTGGGGAAGCTCCCCCCACCCCAGACGTCTATGCCAAGATAGACAGTTTCCTTGTCATCTCTTTTTACTGAGAAAGTAGCCCTTTGAGGGCTTATAGGGGCAAGGAGGGCTCTGTTCCACTTCTTCACATTGAACAAACCCGAGGCTTTATCATCTATTTCCACATGGCTGTGAAAACCCAAGCTTCCTACTTACCCATATCAACAAGTACTCTCTGGACAGCCTAAATGTCAGTGCCAATATAACACATCTATGTTTATGTTCTTCCCTGGTTTTAGGAAGGATTTCCCAAATTTCTAGAATTTCCCTCACTTCCCGGTGACTCATATTTTATCCAGCACTTCTAGGTTTTTTTTTTTTTTGTGGACTTAGATCACAACATTGCTGGAAATAGAAGTCTTGCTCTGACTGTGAATCTGTACCTCAGGGCCATACCTTGTCCTTGAATTCATTCTCCTGTTCCTAAAGTCTGCCTGAATCAAGTGTGAACTTGCTGTGTCTTTGGCCATGGTACATTGGGTTTACAAGCGTCCACCTGGTAGACAGACCTCTGGAGCTTCTATGTGTTTCCCTAGACAGTGCCTGGCCCGGTGCCTGGCTTCATCTTGATCCAGCTGGTCTGTGTTGCCAAGGTCCCATCATGCTTCGAATTCCAACCTACCTGAATTATGTCAACCTTTATTCTTTTTCTTCTGCTTCCAAATCTCTGTCTTCATTGACTTGTCAAACTTAAGTCTGGTTTCAGTTTATTTCCTGAACTCATCTTTCCACAAAGGACTCTGTCCCTGATTTGAGAGTTTGTAGTGTGGTTTGTAGCAATTTGGGAATGGGTCCAACTCAGGATTCAGGTTTCTAAGATGCCCAGATGGTCTTAGCAAAAAGCTTCTTACTTTCCACTTCATTTCAAAACCACTTAGCTTGAGTATGTAAATTTCAAAGACTTTCTATTACGTGTTGGTAATATATGTACCTAGAGTATTAATTGAGGGTAAATACTGAATTTTTCATTTTGTCAGAAAGAGGAGTTTACAGTTGAGGATATCTTTTTATTTACTTTTATTTGTTTAATTTATGTGTAGCCATCTCCCTGTAATACCAAATAAAACCAGCTGTGGCTGGATTGTGGCTGTTCTGGTCCATGTGCCCTTTTCCTCTGAGACCTTGTGAGGAAACTGAGTTTGGTGAAAAGCATCCAGTGAGCTCTTGACAGTATTGGATAGATCACTTACCCCAGTTTGGACTTTCTTATTTCTTTTAGGAAGCCTGTGGAGATCACCACTGAAACCTCGGTCTTACTCAGAAAGCAACTCATAGCCCTGTACCAATGGGGTTAGCATTTGATCGTGAACATGGCTCTAAGGATTAAACAAGATACCTGGTGGCGAGAGAGCACTATGTGTTAGTAGTAAGCCCACAGGAATCGTGGGTTGTATGGTTGGTCAAGTCTAATAGAATTTTTAATCTTTATCAATTGCATCCTTTGGGGTTTGCGTTGGTGTCTTCCTTTCAATTGTTTTGTTCTTGTTTAGATTTCTCTTCTTACTTTCTCTCTTCTCTTTCTTGGCACTATCTTCAAAAGGAGTCAGGAGGGTCTCCCAGAAGTGGCCTTTGAAGATTGTTGCAATGTGTATACCTGTCAAAAAGGATTGCCCGAACCCTGCTGAAAGCTATTTTACACATCAAGTCCTGAGTCAGTCTCCACTCTCCTGTTCTGATCTGATCATCCAGAATGATCTGAAAGAAAACTATGAGAGCTAATTATAGAGCCCAGAGTAATTTTCAGATGCCTTTTTTTCTTCTTTTTCTCATGCAGGGTACTTAGGAATCTCGCACTCTTGGTGAACCCAATTTACATTTTTGTTGGGATTGGGAAAGTGGGATTTTAGACTTTATTTTGAAGGCAAAACTTGTTAATTTACTTAGGAAGCACCTAAATTCTATTTAGTTTTATTTCTCTTCTCTCTCTCTGTTCTCTTTTTTCTATTTTTCCCTCCCTTCCTCTCTCTTTCTCTTCCTCCCTCCCTCCCTCCTTCTCTTCCTTCTTTCCTTTCCTTCCCTTTCTTCCCTTCCTCCTTCCTCCCTTTCTTGCCTCCCTTCTTTCTTTTCTTGTCTCCTTACAACTTTCCTTCTTTCATTACATCTTGGTAGCTTGGAACATACCTAAGTATTTTGGAAAATGGACATTGTTGAAGGGAAAATATTTCTGTTACAAAAATGTGGTTCAGAATAATGAGATCTCAGGTTTGGAAAGAAAACCTAATATTTTTCTATTCCAGCCATTTAACTAATACTTGAATCCCCTCCACTCTATTTGTAGCCTATGATGGGATACCTACATCACCTACAGTGATGGGGAGCTCTCTTTGTTCTGAAATAGCCCATTACAACTTTGAACTGCTCTGGCAGTTATTTAGTTATTGTTTATGTTGAGTTAAAACATACTTTCATGTAACATCTGTCCACTGCTCTTTAGTTTCTCTCCTTGGGACCATATACAGCTGTATTTTTCAAATTTTAGGCTAAAATCCAGGATTGTAAAATAATTTTAGTTGGATATGACCAGCATTAAAAGAGGAGGAGGAGGGCTTCCCTGCTGGCGCAGTGGTTGAGAGTCCGCCTGCTGATGCTGGGGACGCGGGTTCGTGCCCCGGTCAGGGAGGATCCCACATGCCGCGGAGCAGCTGGGCCTGTGAACCATGGCTGCTGAGCTTGTGTGTCCAGAGCCTGTGCTCTGCAACGGGAGAGGCCACAACAGTGAGAGGCCCGCGTACTGCAAAAAAAAAAAAAAAAAGAGGAGGAGGAGGAGAAGAAGAAATGGAGTAGAATAGAATAGAAAATATCAGAGTGTATCACAAGTAGTAAGGTTTTCATGAAACTTTTGTCTTGATTGAATAATTATTTAATTATATAATTAACTACATATGTGAACTGGATCTCAATGGCTAAAAGAAGTTTGTAAGCTGATGAGAAGAATGTGTCTAAAAAAAATAGAATGTGTCTAACTTTTCTTCCCTATGACCATCCTATAGCTGAGCCATTCTCATGACCTACCAACTCTTTTCTTCCCTAAGCTAAGTATTTCCTTCTACTCATCCATATGTATCATCATCTCACATCTCCTTGCCATCTTTAGTACATGCTCGTATACCTAGTTTGTATGAAAACCATGGACCTGGGATCAAAACAATGTCCCTAGCTGTGCTCTGATGGAAACAGAGGCAAGCAGGGCTATCCTTTGCCTGATTCAATGCATTTCGGTGTAGCCCAAGGTTATATATTGTAGTGGTTAAATGCACGCACCCAGGGGCCACTGGCTTTGGGGTCCAATTCTTCAGCTACTGTAAACCTTAGGGTAAGCTGAATAGTAACCTTGAACAAGTTATTTAACCTCTCTGTGACTCAGTTTCTTCATCTGCATATAGGATAATGATATTCCGTAATATTTTTGTGAATATTAAATGAGTCAATATATGTAAAGGACTTAGTGCCAGGCATATAGTAAGCACTCAGTGAACTAATATATTTTTAAAGCAATTACAGCAAATCGTTGATCCATTTAACTTTTTATCAACTCAAATGTCTAGAGCTTTTGGTGTGTGCTGTAAATAGAGCAATCGTACCTCCCAATTTGCCGAGGGCAGCCCCAATTTGCACCTGCTGTCCTAGCATAATTAACAGTGACCCCTTTTACTCTCAAAAGTGGCCCAGATAGAACCTCATGTCTGATTATTCTTGGAGTAGGAATTAATATTTTCCCCAGTTACATGCCACCCTAGCTAAAAACTGCACCTTCTCTCACTAAATACATGATCAATTTTGGATTTATGTGGAAGACCTTTTTTCTCTTTCTATTGAAACTTCACCTCAATTCTCTGCCCACTACCCCTCTTTCCGTCCTTGACAAGTGGCAGAACCAAGATTGGAACCAGAGTTCAGCTAACAACAAAGGCTAGGCTTTTCCCTCTGCGTGCAGTTACCTGGATCTATCGCCATCATTCTGCTCTGTGAAGACCTTTTGGTTTCTGATTAAGTCATTGCTGATATTTATTAATCCCCTTAACCTCATATTAGTGACACATTTTTAATTCATTCAAACAAGTATTTAATGAACTCCCACGGGATGCCATGTCCTGTTCTAGGAGCTGGGATGGAGCAAAGGACGAGCTGACACATCCCTTCTCTTAGGGAACTGACGTACCTTAAGGGCTGCTTTGTGGCTTGATTCAAGTAAACTGGAGTTACCAGAATAGGACTGACATAAAGCCCTGAGACTGGTCACTAGATACTTCCTTCTGGATTAAAATTATGTATCCATTAAAAGTAGCATTTGGCAGTCATTTAACAGATAATGAGTCTGTGTTTTATCACTCAATTTGTATTTCTTCTTCTTATCCAAAGGATAGTATAAACCTACTGTCAAAGGCATTTTTTTCTTGCTACATCATATCTGGCATATTCCTAGATATTAGTCTGCTGTGAAAGAAGGAAATCGTTTTGTTCGGACTAACTGAACCTTAGTGGTGGCCCCATGGTATTCTTTAAGTAACCGCATATTTTAATAGTCTGCTTAGAATGCTGTTGTGGGTTAGTAGTCTGCAGAACTTGCATTGTCTGTCATTTTGAAAATTGGGACTCTTCTTCTTTCTGCCAGTTTCATCTCTTGTTTGCTAAGTTTCCTTAAAGATGCCCACCGTTAGCTCAGTGATCTGATTTGCTAAGTTTTTCCCATATCCTAGAAAATAGTATGGCCAAGCCAGGAGACTTGAGCTTCTTTACAGAAGCTAGATGCTTTTCTCTCTTAAAATCTTACTCATCATGGGTTTCTATTCCTGTTATGAATGTATGAATGGAATTCTTCACTGAAATTTGGACACTGTGACAGTTGTTGTTATCAAGCCCTCATTATGTACAAAGCACTGTTGCAAGCATTTTACACACTGATCTCCCTTAGTCGTGTTGTATCACCGTGACATCGGAATTATCTCCATCTGAGAGATGAGGAATACAGGATCACACAGGGAGTGAGGTGTAGAGCGGGGACTTAAAACCAGTCTGTCATGACAGAATGACTGGAGAATGGTGTACCCTCAGGACTAAAATTGAGGAAAGAGGTTCTTGATAAAATAGCCTTCTAAAATGGAAGCCTTTCTTCTGATGTGATACAATTGTTTGCATTTGTAATTTATCATTTTGTTGATGATTCATAGTCCGTATTTAAAATGTTAATATTTTACTTCCATAAAGATGAAGTTATTAAAGCAGATGTAGATGAGGCGGAACTTTGGGAGGAAAGGAGTAACAATTTGAGGAAGACCACCCAATTTGTTTTCTCGTAAAGCATCTACAGTGTCTGTTTGTTTGCTTTTCTTCATAAAAATGAAGCAAAGAGTATGTGCAGCTGTGTGTGACCACCTAGGCAGTTTGCTTTCCGTGGAACAGATTGGGGCACCAAAGACCAAAGTGCCTTCTTTTGAATTATTTCCTCACTCTCCGTAGATCCATGTTCTTTCCTGCCATGATACCATGATCAGTGAGTTAAATTTTCATTGGTTTATATCAGGCTTACTTCCAAAAAGGATTTGAGGCGATGCCAGTGTCTGTTGACTTATAAGCAACATTAAAAATATTATTACTGTATGACTAACAATATCTATTACTAAATAGTAGGCCTTATACAGACCAGGACCCACATCTCTTCTGTTCACTGGTACGTTACTAGCTCTGAGCACCATCCAAGGCACATGGCCACATTAATTGAATAAATGAATGAATTGGTGAATGGCACTCTGTGTTAGCTTTAAGGGATTTTCAGTATCACTTGTATTTCTTTTGTTGGTGGTGAGTTGAGAAGCTACTTTGTAAAAGAGAAACATTCTTAAAAAAAAAGTTGTGATGTTTCAAAACGCAAGATTACTTTCCAAGACTTTTGATTTTGGAGCAGTTTTATTAGCTTGGTGAAGATCTAGTCCTGGCCCTGGCTGTTTATCTGAACAACGGGAGGAGTTGAGGAGAGCATGTGCAAGGGTGAGGCAAGAGCCCTCTCACGGTCGCCGTCAGTCCCTCTTTACACGCCCAGAATAGGTACAGACGCTGCCAGTGTGGGGCACTGGCCATACTGACACTTCTAGTTTTTAAGTGGACAGACCAGGAGACTTCAGTCCCAAAGTGGACAGAAGAGCCTTTATATAAAGGTCCTAAGACCATCATAGAGATGAGATGCTAAACCCATAATTTGCTCCTTGCCCCTCCTGCTCTTAGGATGTTGGTGGCAAGTTGCTTAACAAAGCTGAAAACTGAGTCTTTCCTTTGGAGAACCTTATTTCTTTCCACTTAAATTATAATTATCGTCTGAAAGTACACCAATATTTGATTTAAAAATTTTAATATTTACATTTATAGTTATATTTATACGAAGTTATATATTTAAACCTCATCTAGAGAACTTGATTTAGAGTAATAGCAATTAGGAAAGGTTTATAGTAGAGAACATGCTAAACTGGCTTAAGGGTTTTTTCCCTCTTTGAAATGTGTAAAATTTCTTTAATTACCCAAGAACTTGAATGTTGTTAATAGGATTCTTAAGTTTAGCATAAAACCTGGAAAATCAACTGCGTGGTTAAGAATCAGCAGTGCCATCTAGTGCTTACTACCTTGAATTACGAATAGAAGTGCCAGCAAGGGATACGGGAGACTAAGAAATTCTGCCCTCTGTTCAGTGATTTACTTAGAGTGTGAAAAGTATTTCTCACCATGTTAAGACTTTAGGTTTATCTGATTAGAAGGGGTCTTCCTTTTAATTCAAACCAGCAAAGACTACAGTTTTCTTTAAGGCCCCCTTAGTGCTGAATTTTTAAAAACATACAGTGACATTAAAAACAGCAATTATAATTTCATAAAGATTACATGAAGTCATTTCTGAATAGCAGCTCTATAAGATGTTCTAATAAAACCCTGGAGTATAGGTTAAATTGAAAAAATTCTATGACATAAATAGGGTAAGCATATATAAGTAAGCAAAAGCATGGCAGGAATATAATCAGGTGATAATCTTGCTTCCTCCATACTTATTGTATGGTAATACAGTAATTTTGCAATCCTTAATTTATCTGCTACTTTAAAAAATGCTTCCAAAGATTAACAAATATTGATGGGTTCAATCAGAAAAAAAAGTCTGCCTATTCATTAGTTTTAAGTTTATAATAGGTGAGTGTATGGGATCTTTGAAATTTCTAGAATAATTATATTTTAAAACCTTAGCACTTGTAAGAGTATTCATTTGGTTCTTATTTTGCTTTTTACTTTACCAACACACGTTAGTTTACAGTTTAGGAAGAATCACCATTGAGACCAGTTTTAATAGTCCTTTGGTAATTCCAAGTTTCATATTGGAAGTGTCTCACATTGGAAGCTTCTTGACAATAGCTCATGAGTTACTATTTTTTTCCCCATTAGTAGTATATGTCATGACAGTTAGTAATATGTGTTCATGATAAAATTTCAGGTATCAATCATTCTTTATAAACTGAGCCCCTGGAAATATTCACTGTTAGTAGCTTGGTGCACTATTTTCAATTGCTATATTTGTTAATGAAAATCTTTTCTCTTTCCAGTGGACCAAAGGTGGGGGCACCCTATTCTCACTTTCCTCAGTGGTGCTTTCTTCCAGAGAATTTGCTGGCAATTTTTTCTGCTAAGGCAACTGGTAATTTATTACCATGGTCAGGAAATTTGCACTTTCATTCCTGGTTTTACTGTTTCTACCTTTCAGTGGCATTTAATTTCTTACGAGCTTGACAACAACATGTATTTGAGTAGTGCTATGCATATTTCCTGGCCTGTTCAGATATATATCAACCCTGGGCAGAAAGGTTATAGAAAGGTTAAAGACTTTTCCCAAGTTGGCTCACATGTGGCAAAGCCATAATTTGAATGCCTTCTGATTACACATGTCCTGAGGTGAACTCATCTGGTCCCATGACTTTAAATGCTGTCTGAATTCTGATGATTCTCAGATTTGTATTTCCAGCCCTGACTTCTCGCCTGAGCTTCAGACTTGTATATCCAACTGTTGTTGTCTCCTTTTCCCTGTCCTCTCTTTCCTCTCTCCTTCCCCCTCCTGCTCTCCCTTCCCCTTCTTCTCCTTCTCCTTCTTCTTCTTGTCCACTTTGATGCTATCTCAAACTTGATTTCACAATAAAGAGGATCCTTGATGTCCCTACCCCATCCAGTTTCTCTCAAGGTCTTTTCCATCTTAGCCAATGGCATCATTAGCCAGTCATTTGCTCAGGCAAAATCATGAAATAATACTCAGCTTCTCTCTTTCTCAACCTTGACATTGAAACTGATCAGGACCCCATGGGGCTCCTGGGCACAGAAGCCTTTCTGTCCCCCATTTCTTTTTTATAGCGAACAGACTCCAGCCTCCATGACATTTCCTGAGTTCCAAAGGGCAGATTCGAACAGCTGCTAATCAGAGAGGGGAGGGGATGCAGAGACAAGGGAGGAGCAGCCAAGAAACAATAGTGCAGCCTTGGGGCAGGGTCCTGGTTCTGTCTCAAGGGATACACATAACAATATCTTTGAGCTCTTTACATCCCCAACAAATGAAAGGTGTTAGTATTCTTCATTCCAGATTAAAGGAACCAGAGAAGCTCATCAAGATTAGGAGACCACCTGAGACCAGATTAAAGGGGTGCAGGCCCTGCACACACCCTAATCTTATCAGCAACCCCACCCTTGAACCATTGCTATAAAACTCCTCACTAAATCCTCCCGGGTTGGGACACATGGTTTTCAAGGACAGGAGCCCGCTGTGTCCCCCTTTGCCTGGCAAAGCAATAAAGCTATTCTTTTCTACATCATCCAAAACTCTGTCTCTGAGACTCAATTTGGCACCATTGCTCAGAGGCTGAGTTTTGGCATCAACATCAAATCCATCAGCAAGTGCTAAACCTAACTATTTTTCACCAACCTACTTTCATCTTTTACTTGGGCTACCATAATCACGTCCCACTGGTTTCCCTGCTTCTACTCTGTTCCCCATTACCTTGTTTCATTTTTTCATTGTACTTAACAATATAGGATATTATTTGTTATGGATTTCTTGCCTGTCTTGCTCCCTCTAGAATGTAAGCACTACAAGGCAGAAACCTGTCTTGTTACCACTGAATCCCCAGGGCCTAGAACACTGCTGGCAATAGTGAATTTCATGTTGAATGAATGAATGAGTGAATGAATGAGCAAATGAATGAATGAAAGGAAGAAATCTGGTGCTTTTTCAGTAGTTGGGGATTCAGGAAAAATTATTCCTTTGCTGTTTTTTTTTTTTAATTAAAGTTACTTTAATTAGTTAATTTATTTATTTTTGTCTGTGTTGGATCTTCGTTTCTGTGCAAGGGCTTTCTCTAGTTGTGGCAAGCGGGGGCCACTCTTCATCACGGTGCATGGGCCTCTCACTGTCGTGGCCTCTCCCGTTGCAGAGCGCAGGCTCAGTAGTTGTGGCTCACGGGCCCAGTCGCTCCATGGCATGCGGGATCTTCCCAGACCAGGGCTCGAACCCGTGTCCCCTGCATTAGCAGGCAGATTCTCAACCACTGCGCCACCAGGGAAGCCCCTCCTTTGCTGGTTTTATTAGGGCTCTTTTGTAAAGTGTTGAGAGACTTTTATTTAATAATATGTTCTTGAGCTTGGTATTAGAGCTTTATAATCTCAAATATATGGTATCATTTGAGACTTGTTGCATGCATCTTGTGCTCCCTGAGATATTTCTGAGAGATTTTCTGTGGAAACCTAAAAATGAAACCAATTATACTGTTTTCTGGGAAAGGCCTGGCCCAATAAATGAATGGGAAGAAACTGTTGCTGGTTGAGAGAGGCATTCAGTATACACTTCAACAGTGATTTAAAAGAGAAAAAAAAAAGAAGTGAATGCAAAACATCTCTATTTGCTTTGCATTGCCCTTCTTCCAGTAAGGTTAACTTTGAATAAAGAGGCAATTGATATTGTGTTGATTAATAAATTTTTAAAGCTGGAAACTTAAAATGAAGGTCTAAGGATTCTGAAATACTATATTTAAAAAAAATCAATGACTCTATTAAGAAATGCAAAACAAAATGAGGGAAAGGTAGGAAGAGAGATTGATTGGTTATTCTATATTTGGTGTAATGGAAAATATTTTTCTTGAACCAGCAAGATCTGGGCTTTGATTCTAATCTTGCCGCTAGCCAGTCCCATGTCCTTGGGCACATCGCTTCTGGAATCTAGGTTTGTTATCTCTGTTGGTGGTTTAGGGTGATCACATGAGCTGAATCTCAGGAAAGAATTCTTAATAGTATGAAGTATGATACAAATACAATGTAGTATTATTATTTTGTAATGCTAACAATGCTATGTTGAGATATAATTTATAAGCTATAAAAGGCACAGATTAAAAAAAAAAGAGTTAAAAAAACTCTTTTTTCCCTTCCAGATATAACTGACATACAGCACCGTTTCGGTTTAAGGTGTGCAGCATAATACTCTGACTTGCATCCATCATCAAATGATTACCACAGTTAAGTTTAGTGAACATCCATCAAGTCACATACATACAACATTAAAGAATTAGACAAAAGAAGCAATATTCTTCCTTGTGCTGAGAACTCTTAGGGTTTACTGTCTTAACAACTTTCATAGGTAACGTACAGCAGTGTTAACCATATTAATCATGTTGTGCATCCCAGGCACTCATTTATCTTGTAACTTGTAAAGGGAGTTTGTCCCTTTTGACTGCCTTCATCCCGGTCCCCCTTCAGCCCCCTCCACACCCACAAATGGTAATCACAGATCTAATCTCTTTTCCTATGAGTTTGTTTTTGAGGTGTAATTGACCTACCACACTGTCATTACAGAACATCATGATCTGATATTTCTATACATTTCCAAATGATCACACAGTAGGTCTAGCTATGATATGTCACCCTACAAAAATATTACATAGTTATTGACTGTATTCCCACACACTGGACATTTCATACTCATAACTCATTTATTTTTCAGCTGGAAGTTTGTACCTCTTAATCACCCTCACCTATTTATTATTTTTTTAAAATAAATTTATTTATTTTATTTCTATTTATTTTATTTTTGGCTGCGTTGGGTCTTCATTGCTATGCGTGGGTTTTCTCTAGTTGCGGCAAGTGGGGGCTACTCTTCGTTGCGGTGCGCGGGCTTCTCATTGCGGTGGCTTCTCTTGCTTTGGAGCATGGGCTCTAGGTGCATGGGTTTCAGTAGTTGTGGCGCACAGGCTCAGTAGTTGTGGCTCGCGGGCTCTAGAGTGCAGGCTCAGTAGCTGTTGCGCACGGGCTTAGTTGCTCCACGTCATGTGGGATATTCCCAGATCAGGGCTCAAACCCATGTCCCCTGCATTGGCAGGCAGGTTCTTAACCACTGTGCCACCAGGGAAGCCCTTGCCCTCACCTCTTTCTTTCCTTCCTCTATCTCCCTCCCCTCTGGTGACCACCTATTTGTTCTCTGTATCTATAACTCTGTTTCAATTTTGTTACATTTGTTCATTTGTTTTAATTTTTAAATTCCACATATAAGTGAAATCATACAGTATTTGTCTCTGTCTGACTTATTTCACTTAGTGTAATACCTTCGAGGTCCATCCATGTTGTTGCAAATGACAAGAATTCATTCTTTTGTACGGCTGAGTAATATTCCATTGTGTATATATATATATATATATATATATATATATATATATATATATACCGCATTTCTTTATCCATTCATCTATGATGACACTTGGCTTGATTCCATAGCTTGGCTATTGTAAATAATTTTGCAGTGAACATAGGGGTGCATATGTCTTTTCTAATTAGTGTTTTTGTTTTCTTCAGATAAATACCTAGGAGTGGAATATTGCTGGATCATATGGTAGCTCTAGTTTTATTTATTTATTTATTTATTTTTTGAGGTATGCGGGCCTCTCACTGTTGTGGCCTCTCCCATTGCGGAGCACAGGCTCTGGATGCGCAGGCCCAGTGGCCACGGCTCACGGGCCCAGCCGCTCAGCGGCATGTGGGATCCTCCTGGACCGGGGCACGAACCCGCGTTCCCTGCATCGGCAGGCAGACTCTCAACCACTGTGCCACCAGGGAAGCCCTCTAGTTTTATTTTTATTATCATTATCTCACCCTTCTAGTATGAGGATCCAGGTTTTCATTCTCTTGCTGTTTTCAACTTTGGGGTCCTAGAACTCCAATAGCTATGAAGATGCCAAGATCTGAACTCAGAGTTTCATGAAACAACTTAAAATAGTTTTAAATGAGTTTTCTGGGAAATTTTTGCTTGCTTGTTTAACTGATTGTTTATGTGTATCTGAAATTAACAACAGCAATGAAAACACCTTTTATGTAGCACCATCAGTGAGGCTTTATGTTCTTATAAATTTCTGACCATCCTCTAGGATCTCAGATATGAAGTGTTCTTTGGATATATCAGGGGAGAAAGAATGAAGGTTTTCATGTCTTTAAAAGCAATTATAGGTTCAGGTCTCTGAAAAAGGATTAAGTGCCAGGAATGGCACCTCTGCTACCATTTGTTCTTCACTTTAAAAAAAAACTTTTTAAAAGCCAGACTACTGATGCATTTGAATGCCATTAGTACCTATTTCTTAGTTTAGCAGTATTATTAATTTTTCTTCTTAAAATGGTAGGAAAATGATCCTGAAGCAGTATATTGCATTTGTTTATTTTATTTTATTTATTTATTCTTTTGAATTTTAGTTCATTTATTTTTTTATATAGCAGGTTCTTATTAGTCATCCATTTTATACACATCAGTGTATATATACATGTCAATCCCAATCTCCCAATTCATCACACCACCACCACCCCACCACATTTCCCCCTTGGTGTCCAAACGTTTGTTCTCTACATCTGTGTCTCAATTTCTGCCCTGCAAACTGGTTCATCTGTACCATTTTTCTAGGTTCCACATATATGCGTTAATATACGATATTTGTTTTTCTCTTTCTGACTTACTTCACTCTGTATGACAGTCTCTAGATCCATCCACGTCTCTACAAATGACCCAATTTCTTTCTTTTTTATGGCTGAGTAATATTCCATTGTATATATGTACCACATCTTCTTTATCCATTCATCTGTCGATGGGCATTTAGGTTGCTTCCATGACCTGGCTATTGTAAATAATGCTGCAGTGAACATTGGGGTGCATGTCTTTCTGAATTATGGTTTTCTCTGGGTATATGCCCAGTAGTGGGATTGATGGGTCATATGGTATAATTCTATATTTAGTTTTTTAAGGAACCTCCATACTGTTCTCCATAGTGGCTGCATCAATTTACATTCCCACCAACAGTGCACTCCACACCCTCTCCAGCATTTGCTGTTTGTAGATTTTCTGATGATGCCCATTCTAACTGGTGTGGGGTGATACCTCATTGTAGTTTTGATTTGCATTTCTCTAATAATTAGTGATGTTGACCAGCTTTTCATGTGCTTCTTGGCCATCTGTATGTCTTCTTTGGAGGAATGTCTATTTAGGTCTTCTGCCCATTTTTGGATTGGGTTGTTTGTTTTTTTAATATTGAGCTGCGTGAGCTGTTTATATATTTTGGCGATTAATCCTTTGTCCGTCGAATGGCTTGCAAATATTTTCTCCCATTTTGAGTGTTGTCTTTTTGTCTTGTTTATGGTCTCCTTTGCTGTGCAAAAGCTTTGAAGTTTCATTAAGTCCCATCTGTTTATTTTTGGTTTTATTTTCATTACTCTAGGAGGTGGATCAAAAAAGATCTTGCTGTGATTTATGTCAAAGAATATTCTTCCTATGTTTTCCTCTAAGAGTTTTATAGTGTCTGGTCTTACATTTAGGTCTCTAATCCTTTTTGAGCTTATTTCTGTGTATGGTGTTAGGGAATATTCTAATTTCATTCTTTTCCATGTAGCTGTCCAGTTTTCCCAGCACCACTTATTGAAGAGACTGTCTTTTCTCCATGGTATATCCTTGCCTCCTTTCTCTTAGATTAGTTGACCATAGGTGCGTGGGTTTATCTCTGGGGTTTCTACCTTGTTCCATTGATCTATATTTCTGTTTTTGTGCCAGTACCATATTGTCTTGATTACCAGAGCTTTGTAGTATAGTCTGAAGTCAGGGAGTCTGATTCCTCCAGCTCCATTTTATTCCCTCAAGACTTCTTTGGCTCTTCTGGGTCTTTTGTGTCTCCATACAAATTTTAAGATTTTTTGTTCTAGTTCTGTAAAAAATGCCATTGGTAATTTGATAGGGATTGCATTGAATCTGTAGATTGCTTTGGGTAGTACAGTCATTTTCACAATATTGATTCTTCCAATCCAAGAACATGGTATATCTCTCCATCTTTTGGTATCATCTTTAATTTTTTTCATCAGTGTCTTACAGTTTTCTGCATACAGGTCTTTTGTCTCCCTAGGTAGGTTTATTCCTAGGTATCTTATTCTTTTTGTTGAAGTGGTAAATGGGAGTGTTTCCTTAATTTCTCTCTCAGATTTTTCATCATTAGTGTATAAGAATTCAAGAGATTTCTGTGCATTACTTTTGTACCCTGAAACTTTACCAGATTCATTGATTAGCTCTAGTAGTTTTCTGGTAGAATCTTTAGGATTCTCTATGTATAGTATCATGTCATCTGCAAGCAGTGACAGTTTTACTTCTTCTTTTCCAATTTGTATTCCTTTTATTTCTTTTTCTTCTCTGATGGCCGTGGCTAGGACTTCCAAAACTGTGTTGAATAATAGTGGTGAGAGTGGACATCCCTATCTTGTTCCTGATCTTAGAGAAAATGCTTTCAGTTTTTCACCATTGAGAATGATGTTTGCTGTGGGTTTGTCGTATATGGCCTTTATTATGTTGAGGTAGTTTCCCTCTATGCCCACTTTCTGGAGAGTTTTTATCATAAATCGGTGTTGAATTCTGTCAAAAGCTTTTTCTGCATCGATTGAGATGATCATATGGTTTTTATTCTTCAACATGTTAATATGGTGTATCACATTGATTGATTTGTGTATATTGAAGAATCCTTGCATTCCTGGGATAAATCCCACTTGATCATGGTGTATGATCCTTTTAATGTGTTGTTGGATTCTGTTTGCTAGTATTTTGTTAAGGATTCCTGCATCTATATTCATCAATGATATTGGTCTGTAATTTTCTTTTTTTGTAGTATCTTTGTCTGGTTTGTGTATCAGGGTGATGGTGGCCTCATAGAATGAGTTTGGGAGTGTTGCTTCCTCTGCAATTTTTTGGAAGAGTTTGAGAGGATGGGTGTTAGCTCTTCTCTAAATGTTTGATAGAATTCACCTGTGAAACCTTCTGGTCCTAGGATTTTGTTTGTTGGAAGATTTTTAATCACAGTTTTGATTTCAGTACTTGTGATTGGTCTGTTCATGTTTTCTATTTCTTCTGGGTTCAGTCTTGGAAGGTTATACCTTTCTAAGAATTTGTCCATTTCTTCCAGGTTGTCCATTTTATTGGCATAGAGTTGCTTGTAGTAGTCTCTTAAGATGCTTTGTATTTCTGCGGTGTCTGTTGTAACTTCTCCTTTTTCATTTCTAATTTTATTATTATTATTTTATTTATTTTTTTTTTTTTTGCGGTACGTGGGCCTCTCACTGTTGTGGCCTCTTCCATTGCGGAGCACAGGCTCCAGACGTGCAGGCTCAGCGGCCATGGCTCACGGGCCCAGCTGCTCCGCGGCATGTGGGATCCTCCTGGACCGGGGCATGAACCCACGTCCCCTGCATTGGCAGGCGGACTCTTAACCACTGCACCACCAGGGAAGCCCTCATTTCTAATTTGATTGATTTGAGTCCTCTCCCTCTTTTTCTTGATGAGTCTGGCTAATGGTTTATCAATTTTGTTTATCTTCTCAAAGAACCAGCTTTTAGTTTTATTGATCTTTGCTATTGTTTTCTTTGTTTCTGTTTCATGTATTTCTGCTCTGATCTTTATGATTTCTTTCCTTCTGCTAACTTTGGGTTTTGTTTGTTCTTCTTTCTCTAGTTCCTTTAGGTGTAAGGTTAGATTGTTTATTTGAGATTTTTTTCTTGTTTCTTGAGGTAGGCTTGTATAGCTATAAACTTCCCTCTTAGAACTGCTTTTGCCACATCCTATAGGTTTTGGATTGTCGTGTTTTCATTGTCATTTGTCTCTAGGTATTTTTTGATTTCTTCAGTGATCTCTTGGTTATTTAGTAATGTATTTTTAGCCTCCATGTGTTTGTGTTTTTTATGTTTTTTTCCCTGTAATTGATTTCTAATCTCATAGAGTTGTGGTCAGAAAAGATGCTTGGTATGATTTCAATTTTCTTAAATTTACTGAGGCTTGATTTGTGACCCGAGATGTGATCTATCCTGCAGAATGTTCTGTGCACACTTGAGAAGAAAGCGTAATCTGCTGTTTTTGGATGGAATGTTCTATAAATATCAATTAAATGTATCTGGTCTATTGTGTCATTTAAAGCTTGTGTTTCCTTATTAATTTTCTGTTTGGATGATCTGTGGATTGGTGTAAATGAGGTGTTAAAGTCCCCCTCTGTTACTGTGTTACTTTCGATTTCCTCTTTTATAGCTGTTAGCAGTTGCCTTATGTATTGAGGTGCTCTGATGTTGGGTGCATATATATTTATAATTGTTATATCTTCTTCTTGGATTGATCCCTTGATCATTATGTAGTGTCCTTCCTTGTCTCTTGTAACATTATTTTAAAGTCTGTTTTATCTGATATGAGTATTGCTACTCCAGCTTTCTTTTGATTTCCATTTGCATGGAATATCCTTTTCCATCCCTTCACTTTCAGTCTGTATGTGTCCCTAGGTCTGAAGTGGGTCTCTTGTAGACAGTGTATATATGGATCTTGTTTTTGTATCCATTCAGCAAGCCTGTGTCTTTTGGTTGGAGCATTTAATGCATTCACGTTTAAGGTAATTATCAACAGGTATGTTCCTACTACCATTTTCTTAATTGTTTTGGGTTTATTTTTGTAGGTCCTCTTCTTCTCTTGTGTCACCCACTTAGAGAAGTTCCTGTAGCATTTGTGGTAGAACTGGTTTGGTGGTGCTGAATTCTCATAGCTTTTGCTTGTCTGTAAAGCTTTTGATTTCTCCATTGAATCTGAATGAGATCCTTGCTGGGTAGAGTAATCTTGGTTGTAGGTTCTTCCCTTTCATCACTTTAAGTTTATCATGCCACTCTCTTCTTCTTTTTTTTTTTTTTTTTTTTTTTGCGGTACGCGGGCCTCTCACTGTTGTGGCATCTCCCATGGCGGAGCACAGGCTCAGCAACCGTAGCTCATGGGCCCAGCCACTCCACGGCATGTGGGATCCTCCCGGATCAGGGCACGAACCCCTGTGCCCTGCATCGGCAGGCAGACTCTCAACCACTGCGCCACCAGGGAAGCCCAGCCGCTCCCTTCTTGCTTGTAGAGTTTCAGCTGAGAAATGAGCTGTTAACATTATGGGAGTTCCCTTGTATGTTATTTGTCATGTTTCCCTTGCTGCTTTCAATCATTTTTCTTTGTCTTTAATTTTTGCCAATTTCATTACTATGTGTCTCGGCGTGTTTCTCATTGGATTTATCCTGTATGGGACTCTCTGCGCTTCCTGGACTTGGGTGGCTATTTCCTTTCCCATGTTAGGGAAGTTTTTTACTATAATCTCTTCAAATATTTTCTCAGGTCCTTTCTCTCTCTCTTCTCCTTCTGGGACCCCTATAATGCGATTGTTGTTGCATTTAATGTTGTCCCAGAGGTCTCTTAGGCTGTCTTCATTTATTTTCATTCTTTTTTCTTTAGTGTGTTCCACAGCAGTGAATTCCACCATTCTGTCTTCCAGGTCACTTATCCGTTCTTCTGCCTCAGTTATTCTGCTATTGATTCCTTGTAGTGTATTTTCCATTTCAGTTATTGTATTGTTCATCTCTGTTTGTTCTTTAATTCTTCTAGATCTTTGTTAAACGTTTCTTGCATCTTCTTGATCTTTGCCTCCATTCTTTTTCCAAGGTTCTGGATCATCTTCACTATCATCATTCTGAATTCTTTTTCCAGAAGGTTGCCTATCTGCACGTCATTTAGTTGTTTTTCTGGGGTTTTATCTTGTTCTTTCCTCTGGTACGTAGCCCTCTGCCTTTTCAACTTGTCTATCTTTCTGTGAATGTGGTTTTTGTTCCGCAGGCTTCAGGGTTGTAGTTCCGCGTGTGTTTAAATGAGTCCCATTCCCAGATATTGGAAAGCATGTTTTTAAGTGCTTTGGAGAAAAGTAATTTTTTTTAAGTCCAAGCAGATTGTTTTGTTTTAGAAACACTAAAGATGCAATATGTGAATCATATTTGGATTTTAAAGCAGGATATTAAACTTCACAGTAAAAGTGATTCCATTGTTGTTGAAGCCCAGAGAGAGGTTAATAAAGCCAGCAGACAGAGAAACTGAAACTGACTTGGAGAAGTGAATGACGCAGGAATGGAAATATTGAATAAATAACTTTAAAACCATTTTTTTGATGTTCTTTTATCCCTTGAAGACGGACAGATCATTAAAATTAACATTGTAGTAAACATTTTCTCTATAAAAATATGTAACCTAATAATATGAATATTGAGTCAATCACATGTATTTTTTTCCAAATCCATAATTTGGATTTGGATTGGATTTTCAAGTCCAAATTTCTAAATTTATTTAGTATTTTGATATTCATATTTGCTAGCCAATACACCTTAGTCAATCTTTAAAAATAAATCTCCATTACGTTCAAGTAAATAATCCTGAAGGTGAAGTGAGTTGGCCTTATTGAAACTGAGTGAATGTGAAAGTTGAATTGGCTGACTAGGGAAAGTGAGGAGGGGATTTAAAAAGGCATGCTATTTCCATGTGTTTGTTGCTTTGCAGTTGCTGTTAGTCTCCTGGGGGCCTTTCCCATTCTACCTCATCTGTTAAATTCTTACTAATTCTTTCAACATCCATTTCAAGCAACCTGTTCTCAGTGATGACTTATATTAACACCTCTCGATAGATAGTTTCCTACTCCATTTCTACTGCCGCCTTGTGTGTGCCTCTGTTATTGCATGTAGCGCACCGTAAATTATTTGCTTACATTTCTGTCATTTTTTGTATCGCCAGTGCCTAGCTCAGTGCCTGACACATAGTAAGAACTTAATACCTGTTTGCAATGTACATTCAAATGAATGAACAAAATGGTGAGTGATAGCGCCTGAACTCTGCATAACCTAGATACTGCTCAAAAAGATGCCGTTCTTGGCCCCATCCTTCTCCTCGGGCAAAGTAGTGGTGGTAGGTCAGAGGCTACCTAAAGGATAAGCAGATGGGTGGGTTGATTATTCCATAAATATTCATTGGGCTTCTGGCACTATTTCATGTGCTGCGGGGGAAATTGCAGAGATGTAAGCTATACTGTATCTGCTCTCAGGGATTTACCAGTTAGATTTAGAGGTATAACTTACCTAGATGAATCATTTAGAGGGAAGTTGAATGCTGAATTACAAGGAAGCCAGAAAAGGTAGAAAGCCTTGTGCGTTGAAAGAGTTGGGGAAGTTACAGCAGTCACAAGTTAATTTGAGCTCAGCAGTATTGCCCGAAGGAAAGGCTGAGGAGTTGGCAAGACTTGGGATAGGGGAGAGTTGAATGGTTGACTGTGTGGGAATGAACTTGTGGAGCAGGGTTTATTCCGGGGACTATAGACCCTTTGTATATCCACGGATAGGCTTTAGAGGGGTTTTGAACCCCTGGAAATACTTGCAAAATGTTGTTTGTATGTGTATACAGGCAGTTTAACAGTGATAATGTTCAGCTTTTAAAGATGTGGATATAGAATTCTAAAAGAATGCTAAATTTTGTAATGTTAATCAAGAATAGGTAGCATTTTAACCATTTGTATTTTCATGAGGTCCTAAAGAGAGGGGAAAAAGAAGAATTCAGGGACAGGGGAGGGGAGAGAAAGAGAGAGAGGAAGAAGATTTGTGCTAATGTTTGAAGAGGTAAAATAACAACATAGGTGTTAATATTTATTTATGACATTTCCCCAAAAGTGTATCAGTAACCATGAGGCATCTTTAGCTGATTATCAAGAGAGATCATCTAAGCACTGAAGACCAGACTGCTGCGGCCAACACTGCTTATTTGAGAGAAACAAAGTACTGAACTACTACTGAATACTGTGAATGAAAATTTATCCCATTGTTACCCAAATGAAAATATACTAAATTCAAAGGCAGACAATGTTATAGACTTGGCCGAGATTTTTTGGTTTTATTTGTCAGGGTCTTTAATTTCATCAACTATTTTTTTAAAGGATTATTCTATTTAACCCTTTTTCCCAGTTTTATTGGGACATTATTGACATATATCACTGTATATGTTAAAGGTGTACAGCATGATGGCTTGATTTACATGCATTGTGAAATGATTACCACAATAGGTTCACCTAATATCCATTTTCTCATACAGATACATTAAAAGGAAAAGAAAGAAAAGGAAAAAATGTTATCTTCTTGTTATGAGAACTCAAGAATTACTCTTAACAACTTCCCTAAATATCATACAGCAGTGTTAGCTGTAGTCATTGTGTTGTGCATTACATGCCTAGTACTTATTTAACTTATAACTAGAAGTTTGTACTTTTTGACCACATTCCTCCAATTCCCCCTCCCCCACCCTCTGTCTTTGATAACTTCAAACGTGATATCTTTTTCTTTTTCTATGAATTTGTAGTTCTTTGTTTTTTTAAAGATTCCATGTATAAGTGAAGTGAAACCTTACAGTATTTGTCTTTCTCTGTCTGACTTATTTCACATAACGTAGTGCCTTCAAGGTACATCCGTTTTTTTGCACATGGTAGGGTTTCCTCTTTTTTTTGGCTGAATTATATATATATAATTTTTCACAAATTTTGTATCCATGCACCCATCAATGGACACTTAGGGTATTTCCGTGTCTTGGCTATTGTAAATAATGCTGCTATGAACACGGGGGTGAAGATATCTTTTTGAGTTAATGTTTTCATTTCCTTTGGATATATTCTCAGAAGTGGAATTGCTGGATCATGTGGCAGTTCTGTTTTTAATATTTTGAGGAACTTCCATACTGTTTTCCATAGTGGCTGCACCAATTTACAGTCCCATCAACAGTGCACAAGTGTTCCCTTTTCTCTATATCCATGCCAGTATTTGTTATCTCTTGCCTTTTTGATGATGGCTATTCTAATAGGCATGAGATGATATCTCATTGTGGTTTTAATTTGCATTTCCCTAGTGACTAGTGACTCTTTTCCTGTATCTGTTGTTCTTGCATGTATCTGAAATGTCTATTCAGGTCCTTTGCTCATTTTTGAATTGGGTAATTGTTATTATTATTTTTGCTATTGAGTTGTATGAGTTCTTTATGTATTTTGAATATAATCCCTTATCAGATGTATGGTTTGCAAATATTTTTCCCATTCTGTAGATTGTCTTTGCACTTTGTTGATGGTTTCTTTTCCTGTGCAGAAGCTTTTTAGTTTGATATAGTCCCACTTGTTTATTTTTGATTTTGTTGCTTGTGCTTTAGGTGTCATATCCAAAAAATCATTACCAAGACCTATGTCAAGGAGTTTTATTCCTATGTTTTCTTCTAGGAGTTTCATGGTTTTATGTCTTACATTAAAGTCTTTAATCCATTTTGAGTTAATTTTTGTGAGTGGTGTAAGATATGGGCCCAGTTTCATTCTTTCCCATGTGAATAGCCAATTATCCCAGCACCATTTATTGAAGAGACAGTTTTCTCTTCATTGAGAATTCTTGGCTTGTTTGTCAAATATTAGTTGATCACATATGTTTGGGTTTGTTTCTGGCTATCGATTTTGTTCCTGAACTATTGATTCTGTTCCATTGGTCTGTTTGTCTGCTTTTACGCCAGTACCATACTCCTTTGATGACTATAGCTTTAAAGTATAGCTTGAAATCAGACGTGTGATGCTTCCTGCTCCATTCTTCTTTCTGGAGATTTCTTTGGCTATTTGGGGTCATTTGTGGTTCTATAGAAATTTTAGGAGTGTTTTCTCTACTTCTATTAAAAATACCATTTGAATTTTGATAGGGATTGCATTGAATCTATAGGTGGCTTTGGTAGTATTGACATTTTAACAGTAGCATGTCTTCCAGTTCATGAATGTGGGGTACCTTTCCATTTATTTGAGTTTTTTCAATTTCTTTTATCAACGTCTTATAGTTTTCAGTATAGAGATATGTCACCTCCTTAGTTAAATTTATTCATGAGTATCTTATTGTTTTAGATAAATGGGATAGATTTCTTTATTTCTTTTTTTCAGATAATTTGTTGTTAGTGAATAGAAACTCATTTTTGTATGTTAACTTTGTATTGTATTTAACCTTTTGAATTTAAGAATTTTTCTCTTAATATAAAAATCTGTATTTCTTTATACAAATTGAATGTAATGAACTTGACTTGGTTATTTGCCATAGATGCAGATTCTTTTAATATTAGATGCTCAATGTATAGAGAAAACATTGAGATTGGAGCTCTTTTTCAGCTATTGTCAATGAGAGGTTAACAGACTCACATGTCAGGGATAGGAATGATGGATTTATACTTCGGGTTTAGTGAGCATTTCACTATCACAGACATGCTTTGAAATGATAGCTTAATCATGTCACAAGTGTGAGTTAATGAGGAGGAAAGAGACACATGAAAAACATGTCTGTTCATTTGTTCTTTGGCTTGTTCCCAAAAGGATTGCAATGAAGAAGTGTTTCATAATTATTGGTTTATGGGATCGATAAGAGCTCAGTAATGTAGGAGCAAACAAGCTGTAAGTTTATGCAAAGAAATAGTGCAACAGGAGATTTTTCTCTGGTTGTCATTAGGAAATTAACTCATTTGACAATAGTTAAAGAAGATAGTGTTGCTGAGAGAGGGAGTAGACATATAAACCTCAATTATATCTAAATCATCAGTAAGCCATGTTTTTACATAGAATTCCGTTTAATCCAAAGAGCTGAGCAATTTGATGATGCTAGGAACTTGTTGATTCAGATTTATAAACCTAAAAAATGCATAACTAATGTTAATTTAATAACGTTGGATTTTAATAGCCTTAAAGTATTAAGAGAGATATATTATGTAAATTCTCAGATCATATAATTTTATAAGAAATAGACTGTTCAACCCATAAAGATTCAACATAAAGGGTCACTTCAGTGAATGTTCAAAATGTATTATCATTTCTATGGTAGTCTAAACCCATTTTTAAAATCTGGTAGTAATATATTTGTATACACATTATATATAATGTTAGAATCATATAATATATATTTTAATATTATATAATATATTATAGGTTATAGTATAGTGATGTATAATATACTTTTTGATTTCTTAATATCTTATATTTTCAGAAAAGTTGTATATGTGGTTTACATTTCAGATAATTGTACAGCAAGCTGGGGAATGTAGTAACTTCAGAACTTGTCCCTTGCTTGAGAGCAGGTTGGACCAAGAAAGTATATTGGTCTAATGGGCCACTCCTGGGGCTTGGGGCTTAAAGGCTGGAGGTGGCCCAGGTAAAATAATTGGAGAATCCGGAAGTGCAGAGTGTGCAGGAGTGAGTGCAGTCCATGTCCAAGAGGGAGCAGCAGGTCAGAACTAGACAAACTATATACATCGTCAATTCTGAATGTGAGGCTGATTAAAGGGCATTCAAGAGCAGGGTGAATGAAAGTTCACAGGGGCAAGAGAGAAGGTCCAGACCTTCATAAACAGTGTTGGGTTTTCTGGGCTGCCTGATCCCAGGTTGATGTTGGCTGGAATTAAAGGTACAGATTCAGATGGCTCACCTTTTATAATTTCATGCTTATTAACATACATTTACATTTTATTTTGAATACATTTTAATATGAATTAAAATTACTGCCATAACAAGATGCTTAACTTTCAAGCTATAAATAGTAGAATTTCTAGTTTGGGAATGTGGACCAAAGAAACTGTTAGCAATCTATTTATGAAGAACAGGTCAGTGGTTGCTGAGTTAGGAGTCTGGGGAGGGTGTTACTGCAGAGGAATAGCACCAGAAAGTTCCTTCATGGTACTGTTCTGTATCCTGACAGTGGTGGTGTTTACACAAATCTATATATGTGTTAAAATTCATAGAACTGTACACCAATAAAGTCCACTTTACTTCATGATAATTAAAAAAAAAAACAAAGCACAAAATGCTAGCAGGGAAATCAAACGATCTTTTTGATATAGAAGAGGCAAACAATGGAGCAAAGTATACCAGAGCAGTCCTAGAAAGCCGTGGAAAGCAAGGGTCCTAGAGGTGTATGGTTTGCATGTTTCTTAGCTCTTTAGGTTGGTGGAGGGCACACTTCAAAGTTGTTACATGAAGGCCTAAAATTCTTTCCCCACTAGGTTTTCTTTTATCTTTCTCCCTCTCTTTTAATAGACTTTCCTCCCTCCCTCCATTCCACCCTCTCTCCCTTCCTTACTTTCTTCCTTCCCTCCTTCTTCTCTTTCTTTCTTGAATTAAGCTTATGCTATCTGACATGATAAAGTGGCACCCTTGATTACATGGAAGAGACATGAAAAGAGAGAGGATGAGAAGATGGTCCAGTTCTGCTTCAAACGTGAGGGTGGACAGTTGAGCCAGAATAAAATCAAACTGGAAGCCCTGTTGCTCACCAGAACACACCTATGACATCCGACGCAACCTGGAGGCCTCTCTGGTTCAGACAATACTAAACGTTGCTCTGGAGCCGAGCATGTGGTTTGAGTTGGAATTGCGCCAGGCTCCAGAAGTTGGCTGCAGTCCAGAACTGACGAGAGAGCCCTTGGAGTAGGACTTAAGTTGATCTTGACCTTTTAGTGTTCTTTGGGTTAGACCTCCCGGGATTACTCTTGTCCAAAACTATCTTTCTGTCCCTTTGAAGGAATAAATTTGTGTCCTGGGCCTGGAACAAATTGAAACCAATCTTCTAGAGATTTTGAATGGCTATTAAGCAAGGATCAGGACGACATGGGTTCTTCCCTCAGTATTGTCTCTTTAACTTCTCATTTGCTTGGCAACCTGATTTCTGATTTTCTGAATGGATGTTCCTCTGGTCATCTGCCCAGGAAACGGCTCTGGATGAGGGACCATAGGGGAGTGTTTTATATCTCTTGCGAAGGGAAAGGTTAAATTTTATTTCCAAGAGCACTGGCTGAGTGAATTCTTGGACACAGCCGTCCTCGGGAGAGTGCAGTGGGGAAGCTGTGGCCGGAGCATATAGCTCCACGGAGGCAGGAGTGAGCTATGCAGTGCCAACTGTTTACAACAGCTTCCTGAGTCTGCTAATACCAGACTGATGGAGTAAAAGATTAGTCTGAAGTTCTCAACTTGCAGTCTTTACATTAAACACTGGTAACCACTTTTTCTTTCAGACTTTCCTCTAAGTTATTCAGGACTTTAAAACTCTAGCTATGAGATAACGTCAACTGCAATTCTTGACATTTGCTAACCTGAGCCACAACCCTGGCTTAGGATCATTTCAACATGAAGCATGGGTCTTTTAGATAGTCTGAAAATATATGGCAGTACGTTGCTGGTACTAGATTCCTTGGAGTTGAATATTGTGGTATAGGATTTGTGATTTGAGTTTACCATCTGATTTATATATCCAATGGTCATATCATAATTCAGATTTGCCAATCTGGGTACTACCAGCCCTGTGCCTGACTAAATTGCATATTTAAGTATAAGGCTAGAGCTAAAGCTAAAATGGCAGATGTATTTGGAAGACGAGATTGTCCTGTTTTGAGGTCAAGCATAAAGCCAAGAAATTGCTGGAGCAGCTCTGACAGGGATTTCAGGAAAATAGGCTTGTAATATTTCCATTTCTCTTGGTTTGCAGTCTGGCTCCAAATGTAGTAAGATCAGCCCTTTTCCCAAAGGTCTTGGTATTTCTGCAGTTGTTTTCAGAAAGTCTCGAAAATGAAAAACAAGTAGTCCACAGAATCTCAAGCATCTATACCCCAGTCACCGAAGCTTTTGGATGATCTAAGAGGGAAAGAGTTGATGCCACGTAAGTGAAGGTGTGTGTGGGTGACATAGTGCACGTGTGGAAGTTGCTCTTTCAGATATGACATCGTGCTAATGGCACCTGAAAGCGGCAGAGCACATTGGTTCTATAGCAAGCATGCTGGAAAGTCCTTTATAAGAGCTCTGCACATGATATTTCTACTTTCTGTTATTTAGGTCCTTTTTGTTCTATTCACTTGAGTCAGCTGGGCCATCTGTCGAGGCCAGTAAACATCTCAAACTTTCTAGGTGGTCCAGTTACTCCAGTGTTAATATGTCACTTACTCTCATTACTGAGAAACTATATTTAAAGCATTTTTAATGAATCCTTCCCGTATTATCATTTTTGGCCTATAGAAAAAGAAACTAGTGTTTAGAGAATTTATGTGATTTGTGCAAATCACATAAACAGATCACTGGATCATGAGAACTATAGAACAGTATATTTTATATTGTTAGCTGTCAACCTTCAAGTGGTTGAAGCTCTCCATATAGGTGATGTGTCTAAGGAAGTTTGAAACAATAGGAATGATTGGATTGTATCAGTGACGTTTAAATATTTTTGGCAAATGAAACTTATACGAAAGTCCAATATGTTGAGCTACAGGTTCAATTTTATTAGCATGAATTTCTCTTAAAAGTTCAGTTTTCTAATAACTACCTTCTTTCAAGTTAACCAGTAACTCTAACAGACTATGATGAACACAAATATTTAAAATCTGGATTTGTGTAATCACTTGGAGCCTCAATACCTGATATATTTTTGTTTTGTTGATTGTCCAGCATCGAAAAAAAAGTCTGATTAAGAGATAAATTCCTGCAAATGGGTATAATTTTCTAAACAGCTAAACCCACTTAGAATAATCTTCAATCAGATTGACGCAGAACCTTGAAAAATTAGTAATAGGAAGTTTTGATCCAGTTCAAATCACTGTATAACTCTAATCTAAGGAAGGCTCACTCTTCCCATTCTCTCTTAAAACCAGTCCAAACCTATCTACTGAAATTGCACTTCTCAAGGTTCCTAGACCTCCGTGTAGCCAAATCTGTCCATAAATTCTTGGTGCTCACCTTGTGGAACCCATCAGCTGCATTTGATACCCTTGATCACTCCCTCCACTTACCTTCCAGGTCTCCACTCTCCCTGGATTTCTTCCTACCTCACTGGCCACTTCTCAGTTTTCTTTTTGCTCCCTCCTCTTCTTTGCTCTGTATTTTAGAGTGCCCTAATCAGCCTCTCCCAACCATGGTTTCTCATCTGAACCACACAACACAGAAAACAATCTGAATGACCATTTTCTCAATTTTCCCAAGGGAAGTAACTAGTACTGTTCTAGATGCGTAGGAGGGAAATTAATTTGTTGCATACAATGGGTGCCTTAGGGAATTGTCTTAAGTTTTTCAGAGAATCTCAGCTCAGAAGGGTTGCCGGACTGTCTACACATGTTAGGTATCTGATCCAGTTCCATGGCCTTAAATTCCATATACATGTTGGTTGGTGACTCTCAAATTTATACCACCAGCCTAGACCTCTACCTAAACACTGAAGATAGAGTGTTCCATCCAGCATCTATTCAACATCTTGCCTTAAATATCTGTTGATGAAAAAAACTAATGATTATTAGTCAATCCAAGAAAGAAATGGAAAATTTTATTCACGCCAACTCAAGGATTATAACCCGAAAGACAGTCTTTCAGAAAGCTCTGAGGACTGTTCCACCAGTTAGACACCAAAGCACAGTTATATAAGTTTTTGAGACAAAGGGTTATGCATCAAAGTAACATATTAACTGTTTACATAGTCCAACAAGGGGAGTAGTGGGTCATTGTGATCCTCTACAGGATTGAGAAAGGAACGTTATCTCCTAAAGAGTTACCTTGCTGGCATCAGGAGAAAATTGCCTTTTCTTTCTTTCTTTCTTTTTTTTTTTGGCAAGTAGGCATTTCAGTGTCTTCTAAGGGGATGTAGTTGATGTATAACGCAGATGCGCAACACACACTGAAGGGGAGGAGATCGTGGTTCAAATAGCAGAGAAACTTTTATGTTAAATTTTTCTTGTCCTGCCTTAAAAATAATTTTACAGAACCTCAGGTCAGAAGGGTTGCCAGGCTCCGTCCACAGGTGTTAGGTATCTGATCCAGTTTCAGGGCCTTAAATTCCATCTACCTGATGACAACTCCCAAATTTTTACCTCCCACCTAGACCTCTACCTGAACACAAGGTAGAGTGTTCTGTCCAACACCTATTCAACACCTTGTCTTAAATATCTGACAGCTCAGACTTAGCACGTTCAAACACAAAACCTGATTTTTCTCCCTAAAGCTAATCCACTCATAGTTGTCTATCAGGCCCCCAATTATAGTCATCCCTGCACTCCTCTCTGACTCTCATACCTTACAGCCAATCCTTCTGCAAATCCTATTGTATCTTCCTTCCAAATACATCCCCAATCTGACCAATTCTTCCAACTTTTACTTCTGCCACCCTGACCTAAGCCACATCATCTCCTGAGAGCTGGAAATATTTCAGTGGCTTCCTAACTGGCCTCCCTGCTTTTACTGCTGGACCCCTACTATTTATTCTAAACATAGCCGCCAGAATGATCCTGGTGATGTTAGTCCTCTGCTCAAAACCTTCAATGACTCCCCATTTCACTCAAGGCAAAGTCTAAAGACCTTACAACGGACTACATGATCTGTACTGCCCCTTCCCCTGCCTCTGCCCCAATCTTTTTGTTGTTCCTATAATATATTAGGCAACTTCCACCCTGGGGACACTTCCCTCTTCCTAGAGGGCTCTTCTCCCAACCCCACCCCATCTCTATGGTGTATTCTCTTGCTTCTTTCAAGTCTTTGCTCAGATGACACCTTCTCAGTGAGGCCTTTCCTGACCAATCTTTTAAAAATTGTGAACCTCCTCATCACTCCCTATCCCTATTTTATTGCCTTTTCCCTCTCCATTGTGCTTATCAGTTTCTAATATTCTATGTGGTTGGCTTGTTTATTTTTATTGTCTAGTTCCCCTACTAGTGTGTAGGCTCCTTGAAGGTAGGGATTTTGTCTGTTCTGTCCACTGCTGTTTGCCGAGTGTCTGGAACAGAGTCTACACAGAGTGGGTGCTCAAGAAATGGTTGCTGAATGAATGATGGCGAGTGTTTAATGAGAAAAATATGTGATGAGTGGAATTTTGGTCGCTTGAAATTCTCCTTGTAGTACACAAAATACCTCTTAAATGTATCTTATGATATTATGAGATGTTCAATAATGTCATTTAAAAAATCTCAAATACCTCAAAGCCCATCTCTTAAATATTTACTCAAAGATTCAAAACTGTCATTGGTTTTGTATGTTGAGGCCAAATTTGAACTTTTAATTGCATGCTGATACTGCATCTGCAGTCCTAAGCACCATGCATTTCAACCCTGCGTTGCCAAATTAATCTAATTGAGTATGTGAAAAATATCAGCAAGATTACAAGGATTCCAGATCCATTCTCTCCTTTCCTCACTCTGCTCTGTGTTGTAGGAGGGACCCTGCTCGTGCATCTTCCTGGCTGGGTTGGGTCAGTAAGAGGCACTAGTAGATGATGGGTATATTCCCCTTCCCTCTCTGCTTCTGTCGGCTGCACTGGCAGCAGCCGAATCCACGTGGGTCTACAGCTTCCATCAAGTGACTCTAGCCTAGGATTGCCCTGGAACCAGCTCATACGTGCTAACGAGGGACAATTTTGTTCATTTTCTCTTACCTCTGTGTTTAGTGATATCACATTGATGACTTAGGCCTTGGTGGGAGCATCGACACCTCAAAATTGCAAACTTCCTTCCGACAGAGAGTCATTGTTAAACATTTACCAGCATACTCCTATGGGCCCAGCCGGTGGGCTCTGGTGACAGCCCCTTCTCCTTTTATCCCTCCAGTCTAGCAGTGGGCAGTGTTCCAGCTGTTGCTGATCTCTGGATCACACTCCTGTGTCAGAAACTGTTTAGGACTCAGTTCCTTGATCACTTTTGTAAAGAATTCCCTGCACTAAATTGCTTCCCTTGTACAAACAGGAAGTGATTTTTGTTTTCCTGTACCCTGACTGATAAAGTAGCTAGAGTAACCATGCTATGTTTGAGTGAACTCAGAGAGGATCTTTAGCAGCAATACAAAACAAAAATGGTTTCATGTGAAATATTTGTACCATTGCCTTGCTTTGGAACAGGAAGAGGTATAATACCCATACTCTTGCTTAGTTGAATTGTAAAGATTTTAGCCATCTTATTCATCACATATGTTGTGTGCCCATTTTTGGATACTGTGCACTGTGATGTCTGGCCAGTGGTACTAATATTTCTGAGGCAAGGCAACCCAGTCATCTAATACACTCACTTCAGGGTCAGTAGCCCAGAATTTAATAGGGTTCACTTGCTGTGTTTCCCTCACATGTGCTGCTGTGATTTTCCCTGAATGATGTTTTAGAATTCATTTTCACTATTTGAATGCTACTGCTCCAGACTGATTAAGCATCCTTGAAAATAACAATATATTGTAATCTCATCTATGGTATGGCATCAGGTCCTGTTCCAAACTTGCTCCAGGCCATGGACTTGGACTGTAACTCCATCTTTTATCTCTATGCCCACCTTACAAAGTGTCCAAGAAGTATCCTAGAGAGCCCATCTTTCTGTCTAGATCAACATATTTTATTCTGAGTGGAGTAAGTAAGGAACTGTAATGTGAGAGATACCTTGATTTTAGTATTATCTCATCATCTTCAGATTCTGCTCAAGTCTGACATAAATTGTGTTAGGTCCAACCTGGTTTTCCCTGTCCAGCGTTCCTCCTCTCCCCAGCTGGAGCCATGGGATCTTATGTACAGGCTTCCTCTGTTTCATTTCCCTCACTGCTGATGGTCTACCTCCACCCTTTAGCCCTGGTTTGAATGTTTGAGTGTTTGCTTTGTTCTCATGCAATCCCTGTACTCTGTTTTTTCATAACTGGCCCTCTGACCACCTTGGTTCCTCCCTCTTGGTTCTAATTTACCTGCCTATTCATCTGTTCCTTCCTTATTTTTACTTATCCTATTCCTAAGGCCTAAAGATCTGCCCCAAATTCCAGCCTGAAGTCTGGGATCTACCATCTGTTGAGAGACTTTCTTGAAGCCTATGGTCTGCCTTCCAGGCCTTCTCTGGAGTGTCTATCTGCCTATTCTCTGCTGTTGTGTTGTGCCCACCTGTTGAGACAGTACCACTTCATCCCCTTTGCCTTTGCCACTGCTGTCTGGACCATTATATGTCTATTGGATGTGCTTTGCCTGCCACACTGAACCTCCTTTTATTGCATGGAATGATACCTGTTCTCCCAGGCTGTGACCAGACTAATTCTATGTTCTGATCCCTCTTCCTGCTCCCATCCCCAACCTGCTTGGACATGAACGAAATAATAGGAAACTGCCCATGTAGTTAAGCCCACTGATAAACTAAACTGCACCACTAACCACTGGCCTTTTCTGTTATGAAGAGTGGCTATATGAGAAGAAAGGAATTGCAAGCCTCTGACGGTGGCTTTGTCAAGTTAGTACCACTAGGTCCAGCCCCTGAGGGAAGCATTTTGGCCAGGTTTCAACTTTGTAGTATTACATTGGGAGCATCTATATAATACTATTAACATGGGTCTCATATGAAGTCTTCCCATGTCCCAGGAAAATGGACAGAAAGCAGGTTTCAAGAATCTTAGGTAGGGACTTCCCTGGTGGCGCAGTGGTTAAGAATCCGCCTGCCAAGGCAGGGGACATGGGTTCGAGCCCTGGTCCGGGAAGATCCCACGTGCTGCAGAGCAACTAAGCCCGTGTGCCACAACTACTGAGCCCGTGTGCCACAACTACTGAAGTCCGTGAGCCTAGAGCCCATGGTCTGCAACAGAAGAAGCTACTGCAATGAGAAGCCCACCTGCCACAACAGAGTAGCCTCCGCTCACTGCAACTAGAGAAAGACCACATGCAGCAACGAAGACCCAATGCAGCCAAAAATAAATTTAAAAAAAATTTTTTAAAAAAAAGAATCTTAGGCAACAGATGAGGAAACTGAAACTTGGATTAATGAACTGTCACCCCTGAAGTCACACAGGGCTTTGTCGAACAGATTCTAGATTTTGGTTTTGAGGACTGCCAGTCCACTAAACCAGGGGCTCCCAACCTTTTGACCAAGAAAGGATGATGTTTAGTTCTCTGAAGTCTTAAAGTTACTTAACATTAGAGCTGGCCTGGATCTGACCTTGGAGATCACGTGGTTATTAGTGTGAACGCTCGTTTTTGAGGTGCTCATGATGAAGTTCACAACAGAATAGAAGGTGTGCTCCATTTCCCTACTTTGCTTTCTCACCCCATATCATGTGATTGGAAGAAATGGAGTGACAGAGCAGGATTGGGGTGTGATCTATCAGGAAGGACCTCAAGATTTATCTTAATCTATTATGCAACCAGGTTTAGTAAATGGATACAAATCAGTGAGGTTAAGGAGGGATCAGTTTCCTGACCCCTCCCCACTATTGCCTTCAATAATGTTACACTCTTGCTGTTCATTTTTCCACTTCCTGTTTTTTTCTGTTTGTTTGTTTGTTTCTAGGATCAGTGGTGGAAGTAGGTGACTAGAAGGAAAGCAAAATCCTTTTGCTTATCTGGGTGCTGCTTATCTAGCTCTCTTTTTGTCCTTGTTGCTCTCCATGGTTGACGTGCTTACACGTGTCTTCTCTCTTGTGGGCTGCACTTCTGGCTTCTTTGGAGACCTTTCCCTGGGGACCTCTCTGCCTTAGTGTTCTTTGACTCCTCCCTGAGCTCCTGTTTCTGGAGGTTGACCTCACAACCTGTTACTGAGTCAGCCGTTTCAGACAGGGTCCCCTCAAGATGTCCCACTGTGTCCACTTGAATCCTAGGAAACTCCAGCATCTTCCTGTTGAAAGCATAGCCTGCCACCCTCCCCCTGCTCTCTGCTTTTGCCCATTGGCTCTGCTCAACCTCTTCAATGGCAAGCAGGCCCAGGCTCTGTGTCCACAGACAACCAGATTGCAGGGGACACCCATCAGTTTCTCCCATGAACTGTCCCTGGATTCAGTTCAGTGAACATTTGTCAGTGATGTCTGCAGTCACTCCCAGCCTCAGTGAGCACTTTTCTGGGAGCCCTCCAGCTAGCCCCCATCCCCCAGTGCACTTAATGGGTGGCTAGGGGTGTGTGTGGGAGTGACAGAGGAGCACCACAGAGAGGAGTGAAGTGTAGCCCACTTTTACTGGGTCTCTCTAGCTCCCTCTTGTGGTCACTAAGGCAGAATGGTGAACGTCTAGGGATTCCTTAGGCTTCCTCTTGGCAAGACTTGGAAGGGAATCCATTCCCCTGTTATAATTATCTGGGGAATCCTGCTCTATATTCAGTTGAACCTGTGGTGCTCAGTGGATTCAACAACATCTTTGCCCTGGGGTGCTATGCCAGGTAACCCATTAAGTATTTCTCAAGTATCCACCATATTCCCATAATGCTGGGAATAGGAAGGGGGTGGAAAGAGGCAGAGGAGAAGCAGAGGACATTCATAGTGGACATCTCTGATAGCAAATAGGTACCATTACAAGTCGCTTTATCAACCCAAGAGCCGAATGGTTGGTCACAGATGTGAACTGCTTCGTGGTCTTGTGTAAGTCTCTAGGTTTTCCCATCTATAATACCAGAATAGCAGCATAGATTTACATGGCAGAGCTGTTCTGAGGATTAAAGTACCCTAAATCATGTAATTAAAATGTTTCTAAAGTAATTTTCAACTTTGAAGAGTTGTGGAAATGGGAAACATACTTACCAAGAGACCCAGGGAGTGGCTATACTTGAACTGTCAGCCATTCCTGGGGCAGTGATAATTTCCTGGCAGGAACTGGCCTGGGAGGGGCCTTGACAGACATTGCACAGAGTTAGTTTAAGAGGGCCTGACTGACGCATTAGTTATTATTTTATCTTTGTAAAGCTGCGGTGTGAGGCCTGGGACAGCGGGAGGAGGCCGTGAGGTATTTACTTGACAGCCTGCCATTGTCAACTCTTTCAGGAGGAAGATGTCAGTGCCTAGAAGGACAGCCTCAGGTTGTGAATGGTTCATTTTTAGTTCAGCTACAATAACTCCTGCTGGTGATTTAATACTGTGATTTTGGAACTCTCTGTGCATGCTTGAGTGAGTGTGTCTGTGTGTGTGCGTGCATTCACATGAACAATTCCTGTTCACTTACTTTGTGATTACCAGTGGGCCGTCTTCTTCATAGGTTTCTGAGGCTTGGCAATAAGCAAATTTTACTAGGATGATCTGGGTTTTGGACAAAGAAGTGAACACAGTCACATAATAATTTCATTGATGTCTCATTGTTGCAGGGGTTGGTTGGTAGCAAGGGCAATGGAGGATGACATTCTGATATGGACCTTAATCCCAATTCTTACAGTAGAATGGAGTTGTGGAAATCAAGTTTTTTAGTGTTACAATAAAAAAATGTTTTGTGTCATTCTTATAAGAGGAACAAATTGGGAAGTCCCTGCTGAGCCTTAATTCTGCCACTGCAAATTATGAAGATCGCAAGCTCCAAGCCTTAGAGATGTTTGCCCCTGTTAAACAAACCAACTGTGAGGAGGTAATTTTTATCATTTGGCATTGAACAGTCTGCAGTGCAGCTGTGACCTGTGTGGCCTTCCTCTGCCTTTGATGATTGGATGCCAATGGGGTGGGTGGAGGTTTTACAATAAAAAGAAACTTTATTGTGCTTTTTTTTTTTAATATAGAAGTGTAATGCCCCATTTTAAAATGAGCTTTTAGACTGAAACCTTACCTTACAAATTCCAGGACAAGAGGCAAATTAGCCACTAGAATGTGATTTCCATGAATGCAGGGATTTTGCATATTTTATTCACACTGTATCCCCAGGTCCTGGAACTGAGCCTGGTATATAGAAGGTGCTCAACAAATATTTGTTTAACGAATGAATCAATCAGAAAAAGCAATATGGCCTCCCATTGGGCATGACCTCTGGGTCTCGGTTAGTCCTTGCCCTTTGGGGTTACCTCTGTGTATCCTAAGTGCTAAAATCTTAAGCCACAAGGAATATGGAGTGATTTTCTGTGAAAAGACTACCCAAAGTTTTCCCCTACCGCTTTCTGTAAATATTTCTTGAATGAATGCATATCATGGGTGGGGGATTTTTCCTCTTTTGGGGCAGACACTCATTTATTTTCTTGCTTCATTTATTATGTCATTCAGATGTCCCCTGTGATGTTTAACTTAACCTAACTACCATTTTTTTTTTTTTTTTGCATGTGAGTCACACTAACCCTATGCCAGAGAACAATACTATTCAGCTTTCTGATGGCCATGTGCAGTTTTTGAAAGGTGGTTTATCTTACTCTTTTTTAAACTAAGGACCACTTTAGTGTGAAAGATCAGATAGAGAACCTATTCCAACCTACTTCTACTTTGCTAGTCTACACAGACCCACTTAACATACAGTTAAGGAGTTTTGTCAGTTCTCCTTTCTCCCCCTTTTACAAAGGAAGATCTACTGCTTACTCATCCCGACTCTGACATAGTTCATTGTTCCAAGGGTAAAAACCTTGAGGGCACCAAACAAAATGTTTTTTTGAAATAATTGGCATCACATATTCAAGATATTAAAAATACCTTATCTCATTAAGAGATACATTTCCAATAAAATCTTTATATGTTTATTTATGAAAATGTGTGTATTTATGTTGCTTTTGAAGCAGGAGGGAAGGGGGCTGGGCACAACCTTTGAAAGAATGACATAGCCTGAGGACATGACATAAACTGATTAGAACCAAATGGGTCCAAGATGGCAGACAAGTAGACTTTTTCCACTAGAACTTGAGCCTCAGTATACACTCACATCAGCAAGCTAAATGACACACCCACAGGCACCATGACAGTTCCAAGACCGACCAGAAAGATCAAAAAGTGGGCGGTGGCCCAATTCCTGGAAATCCCCACCTCTTCCTAAAATAGCTGGAATACTCCTCCCACTCATTAGCCTGTGAAATTACCCACCCGTATAAAAACTGACAACCCCATACCCTGGTGCCCTTCTCACCTTCTGAGATGGCCCACACTCTGTCTGTGGAGTGTGTTCCTCTCTAAATAAATCCACTTCTTACTTATCACTTTGTCTCTCACTGAATTCTTTCTGCAATGAGACATCAAGAACCTGAGCTTCATTAAGTCCTGAGACCAGGTGTGTGATCTCAGTTGGAAGACTGTGGGTTTTGGCTGGGTTCGAGTCCCAGCTGCGTGGGTTCAAGTCCAATCTGAGGTGTATGGTTTCACTTTGATCAATTATATACTACTAATAATTGAAAATACAACAAAGAAAACATTATTTAACTTATAGCCTTATAGTCACAGAAATTTTTAAAATTATTTTTTATTTAGCTACAAAATATGTTCAAATTTAAAGTTAGTTTTTATTACGATAAAATTGAATAGCAGAGGTGGAACAGAAATACAATTTCACGGAGCTAAAGCAACAATTATGTGCTCGGGACATAGTGATGACTGAGACAGACTCTGCCCTCATGGATTAATGTACTAGTTAGGAGAGACAGAATGTAAATGAATAAGTTAGTAAATGTGCAAGATAATTTCATATCATGATAGATGCCATGAAGAAAGTAAACAGGGCCAAGGAAAGCCTCAGAGGAGGTGACATATAGTGTGGGCACAAAAGAGGGGGGGTCTCCTTTTGAACAAATACATCCCCCCCCAGTTGGGGGCAAGGAGAGGTTGGGAAGGGGAGCAGAACTTATTTCTGTTAAAGAAGATCATGTTCATTTATATTTTATTTTATTTTATTTTATTATTATTATTATTTTTTTGCGGTACGCAGGCCTCTCACTGTTGTGGCCTCTCCCGTTGCGGAGCCCAGGCTCTGGACGCGCAGTCTCAGTGGCCATGGCTCACGGGCCCAGCCGCTCAGCCGCATGTGGGATCTTCCCAGACCAGGGCACGAACCCGTGTCCCCTGCATCGGCAGGCGGACTCTCAACCACTGTGCCACCAGGGAAGCCCACATATATTTTAAATGGATAATAATGGGGATCAAATTGCTGTGGTATTTAAATTCCGCTGGGTATATTTAACAGTGATATGTTTATTTTTAAATATTTCAAGTGTTTCAGTAGCTACCATATACCAGAAATGATGTCATTTGCAACTATTTAAACTTACCATGAAAATATTTTGATTCTAACCTAAAGTGTACAAGTGCCAAATAGCTGATCAAAGTTCTTTGAAGGATACATGAGCAAAGAACTTTCAAGACCTTTGTGTAGTGGCTTAGAATATGGGCTTTGAGTTTAGGCCCCTGGGGTTGGAATCCTGGTTGGGTAATGATGCATCAGTTCTGTGAGCTACAGTGTCCACATCTATAAAACAGTACTTTGCATAGAGGAAAATTTGAAGTTTAACTGAGATAATGCATGTAAAGTGCTTAGCTCAAAAAAAGGGCTCAATAAATGTTATCTATATTATCAATATTATAGCTTTACTCTCAACTGTATGGGGCTGATTCAACTCTATTGTTGCTCGTGGCTGCAGAGCAAGCTGAAAGGTACATTGTCAAATCCAGCCCTCTGCTGACCTGGGCTAGCACCCAGAGGCAAACCTAGAAGCACACTATTCATGTGATTCTTCCCTAATTGCTTCATGTGTCACAACAATCCAATGCAAGTTACTATTTTCCCTGTTTCACTGATATGGAGGCTGATATTCAAAAGGTTGAATAGCCTATCCAAGGTCACTCAGCTAATAAAGGTAGAGCTTGAAATGGCTGGAGCTGGAATTATAGCTCAGGTCTTTATAAGGGACAAAGTCATTCTTTTATCAGTATATTATACTGTCTCTGCATGACATGTGCTTCTCTACCCTGAGATCTGAGGTCAAGGGCCATATTGTTTCTATTCTAAATGCTAGTGCTCCTGACCCATGAGTTAGTGTTCATTGATTGACTGTCCAAGCAGATTATATGCTGAGACACTTGCTGAGGAGGCCTGCATGTCTCTGTGGGTCTTGCTCTCACTACGTGTGGTCTCTTCTCATAAGTATAAAGAGAGGCCTTGCTGAGGAAATCTGAGATTTTTTCATTCCGTCTTCTCCAATACACTTGTATCTCTTTGTAGAGAGTAATGAGATACAATCCTGAGGAGAGTGGCCTCTGCCTGAGGAGAAGCTGAGGGCTTTATCTCCCGATGCCGTGATAGGGCATTATCTTTTGTTTTCTAAAGGCCATGGGGGCTTAATGTGACACACCTGGGGGTTAGAGAGAAGAAGTAAATGTTTCAAAGGAAACGAGATGTTAGAAGCAAGTTCACATGGTCTGATGGGGTGAAGAGAAACCAAGTGAAGATGGCATTACAAGAGAGGACTGAGAATGACCTGAGGGAAGGAGTGAGGAAAGAAACTGGAAGATGAATATAAAGTATGGTAGAAAAATTAGCCTTAAACAAAATAGAGTCTGCCAAGAGCAAAAGGAAGGATTCACTAAGATATATAGCAGTAGGAAAAATGTGAAATGAAATAAGGGGAAAAAATACAGCTGATAAATCACCAGGGAGATATTGCAAGGAGCTTTAAAATCATTAATGGAAAATTTAATGCTAAAATATTAGAGTAAAAAAATGCTTGTGTGTACAGGGCTTACCTGTGTCTGGCTTATAAGAAATACCATAGAAGAGCCAGCTCTTTTGCCTCTGGCACCCACACAAGCACGTGTGCCCTGAAATGAAGTCTTTCATACCACCCTGTACTCCCACTTCAAACACAGGTTTAGTTGCTATTCTTTTTCTTTTTTTTTCCAGTACGCGGGCCTCTCACTGTTGTGGCCTCTTCCGTTGCGGAGCACAGGCTCCGGACGCGCAGGCTCAGCGGCCATGGCTCACGGGCCCAGGCACTCCCTGGCATGTGGGATCTTCCCAGACCAGGGCACGAACCCGTGTCCCCGGCAACGGCAGGCGGACTCTCAACCACTGCGCCACCAGAGAAGCCCAGTTGCTATTCGTTTATTTCATTCTCACTGGCCCAAACCGTTTATGCACCTGTAAGAACTGACCCAGAGGTGCTGCCAGTATGCCAAGATCTGCATCTTTGGGCTTCCTTCTGTTGGCAAAATTTGCTTACGTTGCCCATTTCTCCTGTCATACTACTGACTCATCCATAGTACAAGTGTCTGATTGATAATCCCCCTTTATTCATGTGATTATTCATTAATCCCCCAGTACTGAGTGTGTGGAGATGGATGGGATAGGGAGGGAGTAGGTGTTTATGCACAGATACCAGGTAAGAAGCAGTCTTGGTGAGAGTTAAAGGTGACTGGATTCAGGGAGTTGGAAGCTGCAGCCTAGGGAGGTGTCTGTTTGAGACCTTTTGGAGACATGTTGTGATGACAGAGCAGGACTCAGCGATTGACTGGATGTGGGTAAAGCGAGGTGGAGGTGTCAGGGATGATCTGGACAGAGCTCTGGAAGGGCAGTGGTATAATTGTCTAGAACAGAGGACACTGGAGGAGAGGTTAGGAGGGAGATAAAAACCCTGAGATACCCAAGTGGAGAGGTTGAGTGGGCAGTTACATATATGGAGCTCAGATCCAGGTCCCCTTGCCCTCAGTTCTCTAGACCTGACCTTTCTCCTGATCCCAGATCTCTACTTCCAGCTGCTGACTGGACACTTTCCCCTGGAAGAGCCACAGGCCACTCACACTCAGCATGTCTAAAATTCAATTTATCTTCTTCCCCCAAAGCTCGGTGCTCTCCCTGTTATCCCAGTCATTCAGTGGGAATGATCTTTTCCCCCTTCCTCTGTCTCTCCCTGACCTGCAAATCCGATCCGCCCACACTGTGTTAGTCTCTTTGATTTGCACATTTCTTAACTCTGTTCTCTCATTTTGATTTCGACTGCCACTGTTTTACAGATGCTCATTTTACTCCTGCTATTTTAATAGCTTTAATAGCTTAGTGTCTCTCTGACACCAAGTTCCTCAACTTCAAGTACACTTCCTTGCTGCCACCAGATGAAATCTTTCAAAGGCTCCTCACCTACAATAACCATAGGTTTTAAACTCCATAGTATGTCAGAAAATGCCCTTCCCCTCTGGCCTCTGCATATCTGCATACATCAATCGTATCTTCTTCCCTCTCCCACTCAGCTCCTCCACCGCTTTGGATAGCCTGCTTTTATCTGAATGTGTGATGCTTGCTAACTTTTGCAGCCTTACATATGTTGTTTCCTAGCTTCAGAATGAACTTTCTCCACCTCAGGCCACCTTGCATGGTATTTTCTCAGCTTGGAATATGTCCCTCCCACCTTGCTCTTTGGTCAGCTGAATCTGACCTTCTCATAGAAACCTCCACTGTGCCTGCTGTTTAATTTAGTTCCCCTGCTTTCACTCTCAAAGAGCCTTCTTTTCCTTCAAGGCAATTATCACAATGGTGGTGGTATTACTTATGTGATTATTCATTTAATGACTGTTTCTCTCACTAGATCCTAAGCTTCATAGGAACAGGGCTGTTTACCATTGTGATTTCAGCACCTGTGGTTGCAGCTGAAGGAATGGATATAGATGAAATCATTCAAAGAGAGAATTAAGAGTGAGAAAAGACAGCCAAGACAGAACACTGGGGAACAGCAATATTTAAGGGGGTGGACATGAAAGCAGACCCCATGAAGAAGTCTAAGAAAGAGCACTGCAGAAGGTAAAAGAACAGGGCAGAACAGTACCATGGAAACCAGTGATGAAGAAAATTTCATGGAGGGAATAATGAATGGGGTAGGACCAAATGCTGTAAAAATCCACAAAAATAAATACTCAAGAGCATTAATTATATTTGTTGTCTAGAAAGTCTTAGGAGATTATAATGGAAGTAATTTTGATCGAGTGGTAGGGGTGGAAGCCAGTTTTCAGGGAGTTGAGTTATGAGAGGTGGAAAGTGGAGACAATTAATGCATGTTGTTTTTAAAAGCTTATCTCTGAATTGAAGGAGAAAGATTCATGGAGGTAGTTAGAAGACACTATACTTCATGCTCATGGGTTGGGAGAATTAATTTTGTTAAAATGTCCATACTACCCAAAGCAATCTAAAGACTAATGCAATCCCTATCAAATTTCCAATGACATTTTTTATAGACATAGAACAAACAATTCTAAAATTTATATGGAACCACAAAAGACCATGAATAACCAAAGCAATCTTGAGAAAGAACAAAGCTGGGGTTATTATGCACCTTGATTTCAAACTGTATTACAAAGCTGTAATAAAACACTATGGTAGTGGCATTAAAACAGACAAATAGATCAATAGGACAGAATAGAGAGCCTAGAAATAAACCCACACAATTAGTCTATGGCAAAGGAGCCAAGAATATATGATGGGAGAAGGACAGTCTCTTCAATAAATGGTGTTGGGAAAACTGGACAGCCACATGCAAAATAATGAAACTGGACCACTATCTTACATCACACAGAAAAATTAACTTGAAATGGATTAGAGACTTGAATGTGAACCTAAAACCATACAATTCCTAGAAGAAAACATAGGTGGTAAGCTCCTTGACATTGGTCTTGGTGATGATTTTTAAAAATCTGAAACCAAAAGCAAAGGCAACAGAAGCAAAAATAAACAAGTGGGACTACATCAAACTAAAAAGCTTCTGTACAGCAAAGGAAACCATCAACACAATGAAAAGGCAACCTACTGAATGGGAGAAAATATTTGCAAATCACGTATTTGATAAAGACTTAATGTCCAAAATAGCAAAACAACTCAATAGCAAAAAAAAAAAAAAAAAAAAAAAAAAATCAGATTAAAAAACGGGTAGAGAATCTGCATAGACATTTTCCCAAAGAAGACATACAGATTACCAACATGAAAAGATGCTCAACATCACTAATCATCAGGGAAATGCAAATCAAAACCACAATGAGCTATCACCTCACACTTTAGTATGGCTATTATAAAAAAGACAAGAAATAACAAGTGTTGGCAAGGATGTGGAGAAAAGGGAACCCTTGTGCACTGTTGGGGGGGATGTAAATTGGTGCAGCCAAAATGGAAAATAGTATGGAGGTTCCACAAAAATAAGTAGAACTACCATATGGTCCAGCAATTCCACCTCTGGGTATTTGAAGAAAATGAAAATACTAACTCGAAAAGACATATAAACTCCCATGTTCATTATAGCATTATTTATAATAGCCAACATATGGAAACAACCTAAATGTCCAGTAATGGATGAATATCTATTAGCCATGAAAGAGAAGGAAATCTTGCCATTTACCATTTACAACAACATGGATGGACCTTGAGGGCATTATGCTAAGTGAAATAAATCAGACAAAGACAGAAACACTATATGATCTCACTAATTTGTGGAATCTGAAAACAAAACAAAAACGAGCTCATAGATACAGATAACAGATTGATGGTTGCCAGAAGTGGGGGTTGGGGGGTGGGTGGGTGAAATGGATGCAGGGGATCAAAAGGTACAAACTTCCAGTTGTGGAATAAGTTAAGTCATGGGGATGTAATGTACAGCATGGTGAGTATAGTTAGTAATACTGTATTGCATCTTTGAAAGCTGTAAGAGAATAGATCTTAAAGGTTCTAATCACAAGAGAAAAAAAATTGTAACTCTGTGTGGTGACAGATGTTAACTAGACTTATTGTGATCATTTTGCCATATATATAAATACCAAACCATTATTATGTTGAAACTAATATAATGTTATATGTCAATTATACCTCAATTGAAAAAAGAAGGATGGAAGGAAGGGAGGGAGGGAGGAAGGGGAAGGAAGGGAAAGGAAAGAAAGGAGAGAAAGTAATTATGAACCCAGGATGAACTTGGATTGCAGGGTTAGTTTTATTCCTGTTTTACCCAGCCTTGCGTTCATTCTCTTTTGAGAGTTTAGTTTCACTTGAAAGGATTATGGATGTTGGAGAGTTGTACCTGTGAAAAGCCAAACATGGACTTGCAAAGTAACTCTGTGATTAAGAACACAATTTTGGCTGTCATATGAATCTGGGTTTGAATTTTGGCTGTACCTCTACAACTTCTCATGTGACCTTGGGCACCTTATTTAACCTTTCTAAGGCTTACTTTCCTTATCTGAAAAGTAGGAATACAAATAACTGCCTTGCAGATTTGTGAAGATTACGTAAGCTGACACATAGTCAATAATCAGTAATGAGATTTTTTTTTTACATAATCTTCCCTATTTATTTATTTATTTATTTATTTATTTATTTATTTATTTATTTATGTTTGGCCACACGGCATGTGGGATCTTAGTTCCCCAACCAGGGATCAAACCCGCGCCCCCTGCAGTGGAAGCATGGAGTCTTAACCACTGGACCGCCAGGGAAGTCCCAATAATGAAATTTTTAAGTTAGAAACTTGACAAGAGTTTCTTCCCCTTCATAGTACCCAATTATTCTGGCAAGGAATTTCTCTTAAGCTTCTGAGACAACAGTGAAATATATGTTTTACATCCTCAGGGCAATCAGGTTCTAGGCACCAATGAGCCTGAAGCACTGAAAGAAGTTCATTGAGTATGGCAGGGATGTTGAGCAGAATTAATGGAAAATTTGGCTTGTGCTTTTGCCCTTTGGCCAACTTATGGACCAATTCGCTAGCAATTTGCTGAGATGCCACTTTTAATCCAAGCCTTAGTACCAAGGCCAGGACTAATCCAATCTTTATGCTCATGAGGTGGTACATCAATATTTGTGGAAAACAGAGGACAGGTGAGCTCCATAATCAAGTTGTGCTGTGAACATGCTTAGCTATTTTCTTTCTAAAAAAGATTTCTCTCTAAGTTGGTGTGGATCCTGTACAGAATCTCTAACATATACCACAGCATGTCAGAAAGTCTCTAACCTGTCTAAAAATGCATTCCAAGTTCTAAGCAACTAGTGTTATAAAAAAGAGTTTGTAAATTAACCTACGTGTAAGCTGGGACTAGTTGTATGGTAGTGGTGGTAATGGTCTTGTTGAAGGATTGCGGGGCATAGTGGATTAGGAAGAAGAATCTCAATCCCCAATAAAAATAAAGACATAGTGTAGAACGTTTTTTCTTAATTATTGTGAGTCTTGAAATTTGGAGGAGTCTTTATTTTCTAGAGGGATATCCAGTGTCATAGGCAATCTTCTATTTAGTACCCTAGTATGAAAACCATCTTTACACTTTGGAGAAGTGGAAACAACCAAAAAGAGCAGAGGTTATTTGGTCAGAAAATTTTCCTAAGAGCAAAAAACATTAGGTAGTTGAATACTATCAGATGAAGTGCTGGAAAAAAATTGCTTATTTCCTTAAAACTAGTTATTGTATTATTCAGATGCAAATGATTCTTAGATTTCTTGACAAGCTTCCATTACATTTTGGGAATAACATACTAACTCCTCATTTATTACATGTTCAAAGATTTGTACAATTTCTTCAAATATTAGGTGATTTATATCATTCTTCATTTGATTTACAGGTTAGCAATTGTATTTTTGGAACTGTCTTATGTTATATGGAGTTGCTATACAAATAATATGTACTTAAAATATAGTGTTTTTTTTTTTTAAACAAAAACATTTACATACCCTTTCACTTCCAGCCATGGGGGAGAGTAGGGTTCCCATTTAACCTACCACCAAAAACAACTAGAAAATTGGAAAAAATATATGTTTTCAGACATCAGGCAGTATAGCACTATGATTTCTGAGAGGGGAAACAAATGATGTGAATCCAGTGATTGCCCTTGCCTTCTCCCTCCAGACAGTTTCTGGACCATGGTACAGGGAGAGGGGACCAAACAGAACCCTGCGTTTTGATGAATTGAGAAGACAGAGATTAGAATTTAGGTGGGCTGAGGCAGCTAGAATTTGTGAAACAGAGTATTGGAAAGGAGGGAGTTATGCTAAGAAAGAGCACCAGAAATCTGCCTATGGGTCCCCTTGAGTCCTTGGTTGAATAGAAATCTGCATGACTGTAGGGTGAGATTTCTGGCAAAGAAAATTTTTTGTGTGCATGTAAATTGAACAATTACTAGAGGTCGCAGAGAACCAAGAATAATGAGTTTTTACCAGTTAGAGTAGAGAGATCCCATTCCACACATGGAACATTTAGTAAAGACCTTGTAAGACTAGGGTGGTAGTGGTAGTGCTAAAATAGCCGTAAAGGATGATCCAGACCCACACCAAAAACTTAAAAATAAGCATCCAACAAATCACACTAATCTGCAAAAGACTTAATTTTCTGTCAGAGCAATGTCCAACATTGTTTAAAGGAATTAAACAAAATCTAAGACTTAACAATGAAAAATTCACAATGTTTGGCATCTAATAAAAAATGACAAGACATGAAAAAGAGCAGGAAAATGTGATCCAAAGCCAGGAGAACAACCAGTCGACATCAATAAGCCCCCAAATGACAGAGATTATAAAACTACCAGACAGAGACATGTAAACAGGTATTATAACTACACTCAGTATGATCAGTTATTAAATGGAAAATAGGGACATGATGAGGAGAGAAAAGGGAAACATAAAAGAAAGTAAAGAGACCTTCTATCTGAAATGAAAAATGCACTTGATAAAGGGATTAATAGCAGAATAGACATGACATAAAAAATAGATAATATTGAGGATAAAGCAGTAGAACCTCTTGAAGACATTGCAGTAAAACCTAACCATAATGAAGCTTACACACAGAGATTTTAAAAATTAAGAAAAATAAACAGACCGGTAGTGAAATGTCATATTGACTAACATGTAAACTGGAGTCTTTGGAAGGAGAAGAGAGGGGAAAAAAAGAGAACAAAAATAATATTTGAAGAAATAATGACCAAATATTTTCCAAATTTTACAAAAAATATCAACTAAGATCTAAGGAGCTCTATGAACATACATAAGCAGGAAACATACTAAGAAAACCTCTCCAAGAACCTCACAATCAAACCACAGCAAGCTACTGATTCTGAGAAAAATCTTAAATGTAGATACAGGGGGAAAAGGCACATTATGCACAGAGAACAAAAGATAAGAATTACAACTGACTTTTCTTCAGAAACTACGTAAGTCAAAGACAGTATATCTTTAAAGTGTGGGGGAAAATGTTTGTCAACCTAGAATTCTATACCCAGTAAAAATACCTTTCAAACGTGAAGATGAAATAAAAACTTTTTTCAGAGAAAGAAAAGCTGTGGGAGTTTGTGGCCAGCAGAACTGCACTACAAGGATGTAGTTTTTCAGGCAGAAGGAAAATGATACCTGATGAAAATATGGATCTATACAAAGGAATGAAGAGCCTAAAAATGGTAAATATGTGGATAAATATCGAGGATTTTTTTATAATTTAAAAATTTCTTAAAATATAATTGATTGCTTAAAGCAAAAATAATAATATGTTGTGGGAATTTTAACATGAAAAAGCAAAATATGTGACAGCAGTAGCACAAAGGACAGGATAAGGGAATGGAAGTATATGACTGTAATATTCTTACATTATATGTGAGGTAGTATATAATGTTATTTCAAGGTAAACATAAGTAAGATAAAGATGCATATTATAAACCCTAGATGAGCATTTAAAATATAAAAAGATATTATAGCTAACTAGCCAACAGTGGTGATAAAATGGAATTAAAAAATACTCAGTTAATCCAAAAAATAGGAAAAAAACCACAAAGAATAGATGAGACAAATATCAAAACAGTAGCAAAGTGGTAGATTTAAATACAGTCAAATCAATAATTTCATTAAATATAAATGGTCTCAACTCTATAATAAAAGGTAAGAGATTGTTAGACAGGATAGTAACAATATGTGGTCTATAAAAAAATTCTATTTAAATATAAAGACACAAAAGGGCAATGTTGGGAAAAGATAAGGCTGTTTTAGCTATATTAACAGTAGAAAAAAATAGACTTCAGAATAAGACATATTATCAAGGATAAACAGGGATATTTCACCATGATAAAAGGTGTCAATAAATCAAGAAGGCATAATAATCCTAAGTGTGTATCCACCTGTTAACTGACTTTCAAAATGCGTGAAGCACCCAACAGATCTGAAAAGAGAAAAAAACAAATTTATTTTCATAGTTGCAGATATCAGCACTCCTTTCAGTAACTGATAGATCAAGCAGACAGAAAATACTAGGGATATGGAAGATTTAAACATTTCAACCAGCTTGGACTAACTGACATTTGTTGAACACTCCACTCAACATATGCAAAATACACATTCTTTTCTAGTACACAGGGAACATTTACCAAGATAAAACATATGTCCAGCTGTTAAATAACTCTCTAGAAATTTAAAATGATTGAAATCATATGTAGTGTGTTCTGTGATAAAAAGCAGTTAAACTAGAAATAAGTAATGGAAAAATACCTGGAAAATCCCGAAACATTTGGAAATTAAGCAGCATATTTCTAAATAATGCACGATTCAAAGAAGATATCACATGAAAGAAAATATTTTGGGCTCAATGAAAAGAAAACTCATATTATTTCACAAAATTTGTGAAATGTAACTTAAAGGGAAATTTATAGGTTTAAAAGCTTACATTAAAAAAGGATAAAACTCTACAAGCAACAATATAAGCTTCCGCATTTTGCATGAGGAACTCTAGTCTGAAGGGCCAGGTGAGAGGCCTCTGCATGCAACATCCTGTGAGCCAGTGAAACTAGACCAAGCACAAAGGAAAAAAAAAGCAAAGCTGCACAATACAATATAGCCCTCTGCCAGCAGATCTGTTACTAAAGGAATTCATGCATCTTGCATCTTGAAGATGCATAATTAATGCCTGGACAAATTACATCAGGTGAAACACAGCAAGTCCCTGGCACTGAAAAAAAGGAACAAAGGCTGGTTCTATAAGAGAGCAATGGATGAGACAAATTATAACAGCTGGGAGCTTCTTTCTTCAAGCCTTGTTTATGTGTTTTAAAGAATTCGTATGGAGGAGACCTTCAAGATGGCAGAGGAGTAAGACGTGGAGATCACCTTCCTCCCCACAAATACATCAGAAACACATCTACATGTGGAACGCCTCCTACAGAACACCTACTGAACGCTGGCAGAAGACCTCAGACCTCCCAAAAGGCAAGAAACTCCCCACGTACCTGGGTAGGGCAGAAGAAAAAAGAAAAAACAGAGACAAAAGAATAGGGATGGGACCTGGACCTCTGGGAGGGAGCTGTGAAGGAGGAAAGGTTTCCACACACTAGGAAGCCCCTTCACTGGTGGAGATGGGGTGTGGGGGGTGTGGGGTGGTGGCACGGGGGAAGCTTCGGAGCCATGGAGGAGAGCGCAGCAACAGGGGTGCAGAGGGCAAAGTGGAGAGATTCCCGCACAGAGGATCAGTGCCGACCAGCACTCTCCAGCCTCAGAGGCTTGTCTGCTCACCCACCGGGATGGGTGGGAGCTGGGAGCTGAGGCTCGGGCTTCGGAAGTCAGATCCCAGGGAGAGGACTGGGGTTGGCTGCGTGAACATAGCCTGAAGGGGGCTAGTGCACCACAGCTAGCCGGGAGGGAGTCCGGGAAAAAGTCTGGACCTGCCTAAGAGGCAAGAGACCATTGTTTCGGGGTGCACAAGGAGAGGGGATTCAAAGCACCGCCTAAATGAGCTCCAGAGACGGGCGCGAGCCGCAGCTATCAGTGCGGACCCCAGAGACGGGCATGAGACACTAAGGCTGCTGCCACCGCCACCAAGAAGCCTGTGTGCAAGCACAGGTCTCTCTCCACACCTCCCCTCCTGGGAGCCTGTGCAGCCTGCCACTGCCAGGGTTCCGCGTTCCAGGGACAACTTCCCTGGGAGAAGGCACAGCGTGCCTCAGGCTGGTGCAATGTCATGCCGGCCTCTGCCACTGCAGGCTTGCCCCGCATTCCGTACCCCTCCCTCCCCCCTGCCTGAATGAGCCAGAGCCCCCTTATCAGCTGCTACTTTAACCCCGTCTGTCTGAGTGAAGAACAGACACCTTCAGGGGACCTACACACAGAGGCGGGGCCAAATCCAAAGCTGAACCCCAGGAGCTGTGCGAAAAAAGAAGAGAAAGGGAAATCTCTCCCAGCAGCCTCAGGAGCAGTAGATTAAATCTCCACAATCAACTTGATATACCCTGCATCCGTGAAATACCTGAGTAGAAAACAAATCATCCCACAATTGAGGCGGTGGACTTTGGGAGCAACTGTAGACTTGGGGTTTGCTTTCTGCATCTAATTTGTTTCTGGTTTTATGTTTATCTTAGTTTAGTATTTAGAGTTTATTATCATTGGTAGATTTGTTTATTGGTTTGGTTGCTTTCTTCTTTCTTTCCTTTTTTTAATGACTTTAAAATTTTTTTATTTTTAATATATTTTTTAATTTTAATAACTTTATTTTATTTTATTAGTTTTCTCTTTCTTTCTTTTTTTCTCCCTTATCTTCTGGGCCATGTGGCTGATAGGGTCTTGGTGCTCTGACTAGGACATCTCTGGTGGACCGATGTCCTGAACTCAGCTCTCCCACCTCAGAGGCACAGGCCTGACACCTGGCCTGTCATAAAAAAAAGAAAGAAAGAAGAGAGGGTGTCAGGCCTGTGCCTCTGAGGTGGGAGAGCTGAGTTAAGGACATTGGTCCACCAGAGACCTCTCAACTCCACATAACATCAAACAGTGAAAGCTCTCCCAGAGATCTCCATATCACCGCTAAGACCCAGCTCCACTCAACGACCAGCAAGCTACAGTGCTAGGCACCCTACGACAAACAACGAGCAAGACAGGAACACAACCCCACCCATTAGCAGAAAGGCTGCCTGAAATCATAATAAGGTCACAGACACCCCAAAACACACCACTGGACACAATCCTGTCCACCAGAAAGACAAGATCCAGCCTCATCCACCAGAACACAGGCACCAGTCCCCTCCACCAGGAAGCCTACACAACCCACTGAACCAACCTTAGCCACTGGGGGCAGACACCAAAAACAACGGGAACTACGAACCTGCAGCCTGCAAAAAGGAGACCCCAAACACAGTAAGTTAAGCAAAATGAGAAGACAGAGAAATACACAGCAGATGAAGGAGCAAGGCAAAAACCCACCAGACCAAACAAATGAAGAGGAAATAGGCAGCTACCTGAAAAAGAATTCAGAATAATGGTAGTAAAGATGATCCAAAATCTTGGAAATAGAATGGAGAAAATACAAGAAACATTTAACAAGGACCTAGAAGAACTAAGGAGCAAACAAATAATGATGAACCACACAGTAAATGAAATTAAAAATTCTCTAGAAGGAATTAATAGCAGAATAACAGAGGCAGGAGAACGGATAAGTGACCTGGAAGATAAAAGAGTGGAAATAACTACTGCAGAGCGGAATAAAGAAAAAAGAATGAAAAGAATTGAGGACAGTCTCAGAGACCTCTGGGACAACAGTAAATGCACCAACATTCGAATTATAGGGGTCTCAGAAGAAGAAGAGAAAAAGAAAGGTTCTGAGAAAATATTTGAAGAGATTATAGTTTAAAACTTCTCTAATATGGGAAAGGAAATAGTCAATCAAGTCCAGGAAGCATAGGGAGTCCCATATAGGATATCCAAGGAGAAACATGACAAGACACATATTAATCAAACTATCGGGCTTCCCTGGTGGCGCAGTGGTTGAGAGTCCGCCTGCCGATGCAGGGGCCGCGGGTTCGTGCCCCAGTCCGGGAAGATCCCACATGCCGCAGAGCGGCTAGGCCTGTGAGCCATGGCCGCTGAGCCTGCGCGTCCGGAGCCTGTGCTCTGCAACGGGAGAGGCCAGAAGAGTGAGAGGCCTGCGTACCGCAAAAAAAAAAAAAGAAACGAAATTGAGTTATTTGTAGTGAAGTGGATGGACCTAGAGCCTGTTATACAGAGTGAAGTAAGTCAGAAAGAGAAAAAAAAAATACCATATGCTAACACATATATATGGAATCTAAAAAATAAAAATAAAAAAGGTTCTGTAGAACCTGTGGGCAGGACAGGAATAAAGGTGCAGACGTGTATGGACTTGAGGACATGGGGAGGGGGAAGGGTAAGCTGTGACAAAGCGAGAGAGTGGCATGGACATATATACACTACCGAATGTAAAATAGATAGCTAGTGGGAAGCAGCCGCATAGCACAGGGAGATCAGCTCGGTGCTTTGTGACCACCTGGAGGGGTGGGATAGGGAGGGTGGGAGGGAGATGCAAAAGGGAGGGGATATGGGAACATATGTATATGTATAACTGATTAAATTTGTTATAAAGCAAAAAAAAAAAAAATAAGGATGACCTGTTCAAAGAAAAAAGAGTAAAGTTAGAAAACTTACTGATCTCAACATTTACTATAAAGCTACAGTAATCAAGACAGTGTGTTATTGGCATAAGTTCAGACACACAGATCAATGAAACATAATAGAGACTCCAAAAATAGGCCTGCATATGTAAGGTCAATTGATTTTCAACAAAGATGCCAAGGTAATTCAATATGGAAAGGATTACTTTTTCAACAAATGGTCTGGAAAAACTTATTATCAACATAGAAAAAATGAACCTCAACCCTTACTTTATCACACACTAAAATTAATGTGAGATGGATCATAGCCCTAAATGTAAATGCTAAAACTATAAAACTTTTAGAATAAACTTTGTAACCTTCAGGTAGACAAAAATTTCTTAGATAGGGCACAAAAGCATGAATATAAGATGTTTGAATTTGGCTATATTAAAATTTAAAACTTCTGTTCCTCATAATATACCAGCAAGAAAATGAAAATGCAAAGGCAAGCCTCAGACTGGGAGAAAATATTATCAATATATATCTGACAAAGGACGGCTTTCCAGAATACATTGAATAAAAACTCTTACAACTCACTAAAAGAACCAATAAAAAGTCTACACAAAAATGGACAAATTTGAACAAACTTCACCAAAGATGATAGACAGCCAATATATTCATGAAAAGATCTTCACTGTCATTCATCATTAAGGAAATGAAAATTAAAACCATAACGTGATATCACTACACATCCATTAGAACATTAAAGTGGGTACAGTTAAAATGAGCGACAACACCAGCTGTTGGTGAGGATATGATGCACCTGGCACTCTCATACACTACTGATGGGAATGTAAAATTTTACAGCCACTTTGGAAAAGAGTTTTGGCAGTTTCTCATAAAGTTAAACATATATTTACCATATGATCAAGCAATTCACTCTTAGGTACTTATCCAAGAGAAATGAAGGCATATGTGCACATAAAGAGTTGTTCACAAATGCTCCTCTCACTTTTATTTAATGGAATCCAAACTGAGAACAACACAAATGTCCATCAACAGGTGAATGTATAAATAAAATATTTAACAATGGAATACTATTCAGCAATAAAAATGAATGAACTACTAAGACATGACAACGTGGATCAATCTCAAAATAAGTATGGTAAGTGAAAGAATTCAGACACAAAGGTGTAGGTATTGTATGATATTCAGTGTAACGAAACTCTAGAAAAGAAAAATGCCCCACGTATTTACAGAAAGCAGATCCCTGCCTCCCTGAATACAGTTATGGGGTGATATCAACTGGGAAGAGGACTGAGCAAATAACCTTTTGGGGTGATGTTCATTATTTTTATTTTAGTGTTGATAATCTGAGTGAATACATTTGTCCAAAGCCATTGAATGTACACTTAAGGTGAGATAAGTAAATTATATCTCATTAAAATTGTTGTTGTGTGTAGTAGTTGCTCTGTTTTTGAGGCAAGGCCTTGGAGTCAGTGTAGGGAGACTCTATAAAGGTGTTGACAATTTCTCTGCTGTATAAAGCCTTTTCTGTATTGGGTACTGTGTCAGGCATTCTTGACACCTTTGCATTTATATTAAAGATGGTATGGAACATAGTGAGTTGAGGAAAAAAAATAAGTAATAAGGAAGGACAGAACATCCTGTGAGTTGATTTATTCAACAAATATTTACTGACCATCTTGTATGTGTCAGCGTGTCCTAGGTATCCTACATGTAAAGGTGAGTATAAATAGTCCTTGACCTGTAATAGCTCATAGTCTACTACGATGCAAACTAAAGCACAGTATTATAAATGCTGTGACAGAAATAGGAACAACTTACTTGGGGAGAGCAGTTAACTCCCCAATGGGTTTGTCACCAGGAGGTGACATTTGCATTTGCTTTTAAAATTTAATGCCCAGTGGTTAATGTCGTATGCTTTGGAACCACACGGATATAGATTGGAATCCTGGCTCTGCTACTTACTCCTTATGTCAAATGAGAATCAAAACAGGATGCTATGAGATAATGTATTACAGTACCAGACATGTATATGCTCAAGCAGGTGATAGCTGTTGTATTAGGAAGGGCATAGGCTAAGCTGCTCTAACAAAGACAAAGAAAAGGTGAGGGGAAGAAGAGTATTTTGGGTAGGAGTAGTCCATAAACAAAGACATGAAAGCACTGTTTGGAGAACGGTGAGAAGTCCAGCAATGTGAGAGAGTTGGGGAATTGGAGCACGGCAGAGAGTAGTATATGACTTGTAGGTCAGGACATAGTCAGACCATGACATACTGTGTTAAGAACCTTGAACTCTATCCTGTGATGATGCATTCCTATTGCAGGTTCCTAAGGAGGCCAGTGATCTAATTAAAGGTTTTTAGAAAGGCTACTCTGGTGATGGTATGGAGAATGACTAGCAAGAGTCAAGGGCAGAGAGTCTAGTAACTTGGCTATTGCAGTAGTTCAACCAACAGATAATGAAAGTATGTATCAAGGTGGTGGCTGGAATGTAGAAAAGGCTCTGATCTGAGATGCCTTCAAAGAAGTAATCGATAGGACTTTGTGATCCCTTGGATAAGGAGCTTAGTAACAGGGACCCGTTGAGGATGAGTCTGAGATTGCTAGCTTGGGTATCCGAGTGGATGGTGTTGAAATAAATCTCTAGGCCCAAGATGGAGCCACTCTTGCCTGGGGTGTCATGTCATCAAACTGAAATTTAGATAACTTTGTATCCTTGTAAAAGCTCTGCCTGACCAAAAGTGCAGTGTAACTGTGTTCAGTCAGCCAGTCCCCAAACCCGCCAAGCCCACTCTGGGCCTTCTCACCACCAACAACGTTGACTATCTGATATTTCCTATTTGTCTCTTCCTTGTTCCTTATCCTTTATCCTATAAAAGTTTCTTGCCTTCTGCCTCATTTTGTAGTTCTCTGACAGGAGACTGTCCAGTTCATGACGTGTTAAATTTCATTTGTATCACCTACATAAAGTTTGTATCTCACCATTAGAGGATACAGGAAATCCATGAGGAAGAGAAGGATTCTGTAGTGAGTTAAAAAGTATGAACCATGGGTGCTTTATTTGTAGAAAGCAGTGATTTTGAAAGTGTTTTGTTTGAATATTCTTCTCAGTTCAATTTTTTTGGAATGTCCTCCAATATAATACAATTATTTTTAAATTGTATACATGAACCATTATTCTAACATTTATATGTACTATAAAATATAACAAATAGAAATAAAACAGATGAGATGAAATAAGCATACAAATCAAAGTTGTCATATTTTTCTCTGCATTCCAGTGTACAGTCTTGGGTACCAAGTCAGGGGTGTGCAACCCACTTTAGACTCACTGGGGTATGAAAGCCATTGTCAGGCCTGTTTGAAGGATAATGGAATAGAGAGGTGATAGATTTTCTTCACCTTGGGGAAGTCTTACTGACCCTTCCTTTCTTCTCCTTCTTTTTTCTGGATCTCCCCCCCGCCACACTGGAATAGGTATGCAAGTCATTACTCACTCTGAGCAATATTTGTCAAACTTTCTTTACATCTGTAGTGCATTGCCCTAGGAGTTCCTTGTAGTTCAAATGAAGCAAGATTTAACTATTTTAGCACAAACTTTGGCTATGATATATAGCACTTACTCCCTAAATACTGGCTAAGACCAAGAGGCAGAGGTTCTCTCGTAAAAGTCCCAAACTGGACCCAGAGGATGGTGCTTGAATGGTTTGGCCCAGCAGAGAAGATCAGCTAGAGTTTTTAGCTCATTCCACTACCTCGTCTCCCCAAGATGATAGAAAAGGAGAGTGAGGGTATTAGTTTGGCTCAAGAGCTCAGACTAAAGCAATGGGGACACACGTTTAAAACTGATGTGACTGCCCATGTGCTACTCAAATGTACTGAGAATCCTGCCTTTCTATTTTAAGTTCCTTTTTGGCTGTGTGAGACCAGCCAGGACAGCCTGTTGTACATGGAAGGTGAGTGAGATTTTAATTGGGAGAATACAGAACTTATTTTTGACTAATTGGTCCAGTAGGAACTGGAGTAAATCTAAACAACTCTGGAGGTCAGCAGCAAGGAAACAGAGAGGGAGAGAGACTTAATCAACTTTCACCCAGGTGGCCTGCTGACAGATTTCTAGGCTGACTTAGTACACTTATTTCTCAGGTAAGACCTCAAAACTACTTGGACCTGATTTCATGGTATTTCATCCTCTGGATGATATTATACGTCCAAAGCAACTAGCCTGGAATTCCTTTTTAGGACACACAAAAGGATAAAAAAATAAAACCCCACACTTTCTTTGTGTCCAGACTGAAGTGGAGAAATGGAGTAAAGTGCACAGAAGCTGTGATGCTGAGCCTGCTTAAGCTTCACTAGCGTGTAAGTCATTTTTCAGCCCACAGTGAAGTTAATAATCATTAAAATCGCTCTGGTATCCAGAACCACTGTCAGCTATAATCAAATTGGAGCAATGAACCTGAGCACAGCATTCACTTGAGCTGTAAATCATAAACACATCAACCCCCAGAGCAGAGGCAGAGTGAAGAAGTCAGTGAGTACCGTAATAGGGTCCATATATTGTTTTAAAGAAAGTCTTAAAAAATAATTAGGCTTTCAGATCACCATACTTTTGTAGCAAAAATGTCCATATGGGACTAAGAAGTGAGAGAACTGACAATGTCAATTTTTGCTTCTGTTTTCTGCCACTTTTTAGCAATAGTGGCATAATTGTTTATTGAGCTCTGGAAGGGCAGGCCTGGGGAAGGGTGATAGGCACCCAGGATTGGAGAGGAGCTGGCACAGTGGGATGTGAAAGGCCATAGGAAGAAGCGGACTCTCAGCTTTGGTAGATAAGGAAGCACAGATTTCAGATAGCCCTCTTGGCCTTTCCTCTTCTACCTGAGGGCAAAGAGTTAGTGCTTCTCTTTAAACATCAACATTACAAAGCCAAATGAACATAGCCACAATTCTGTGAAAATTGTGAAAAGCCATTATAGAATGGAAAGGGAAGCTTTGTTCTGAATCAGACAGATCTGTTTTCAAATTCCCATTCTGTTATGTGACCTTGGGCGATTCACTTAACTTCTCAGAGCTTCAGTGACTGGGGGATTCACACTTTCCTCACCGAGCTCTCAATGTAATGCCCTTGTGCATATCTGTCTTCCAACACTTATCCTATCATTTTGAAATATATCTCTTTCTCTTCAAATAATTGTGGACTTCCCAGTGGTTCAGATTAAGAACTCTCAGCAGGTAGGCTGATTAAAGGAGGACATGTGCTTATTTATCTTTATTTCTCCCTGCCTCATACACACCCGGCACAATGATTAGGCTAAATAAATAAAATGTTAGGGACTTGCGCACCCCTCCTGTGCATAGTGTGGTGCTGGTAACTTAATTTAGGTTAAGCAACGTAACTGTCATGTCCCTGGAAGTTTGCCATCTTGTTGCAGTTAAGTCACATTGGCCCACTGACCTCCTCAATGAGGAAGCCAGGGATGCTAAATCGTATATTTGCACAATAGCTATTCGCACTAAGAGGTCTGAATCCGAGACACACTCTCATTCAGTTTCCACTTTGGTTTATTGGAAATAGCAAGGTCAAGCTGTGGCAATGAAAAAAAATGGAGAAAGTGGAAAGTCCTGTAAAAGTTAGAGGAGGGGAAAATAAAAGAAAGAGAAAAGAAACTGCAACCTAGTTGGAATGAAACAGTGACAGAATGACATAATCCTATTTCCCCTCAGACAGATGCCGCACTGGATTTCATACTGACTCTGAAACTAAAACCAAAACCTAACTAAGTATTCAAGCCCACATTCCATCCACCCCTCATTTGCTGGTATCAAAGTTGAGACATTTCACAAACTTGGCTATCGCATACTGTATATGTGTGGAAAAGGGGCAGATAACGTGGCCAGTTAGACTACAGCCACATCTGTCAAAACTCTAACCCTTAACTTTAGTGAAAACATAATCTAGGATCAAACACAGAAACCCTGCAGATGTACACAAGCCATTTCATGCAGGCTTTGAAAAGACTGTGACGGATGGCTGCTGCTTTCTGAAGGCCTAATGAGAAATCCAGGCTTGGCCCTGCTAGGAATATTTGCAATCTTAAAGAAAAAGTAGGTTCTAAGTCAGTAACTATTTCATATATCCCAGCACGGTCCTCCCTCCAGGCTGAGCTGAAAACATTCCTGACTCTGTTGCTATGCAAAGCAGTTTTCCAATATGCTTTGGAAACCTGTTTGAGATTTGAGAGTAGAATTTGGTTTTCAGTGGCCTCATTTTGGCTTAAGATCTTTTGGTTCAATCCAAAATAAGGTGAGGGTTCTATCCATCATGGACTTTGGAGGGTAAATCCAAAAGCTTCCTCTCATCTAACATTCACATGAATGCAGAATGCATCCTCTATGATACACCCTCATAGAGCTTGATGTGGAAGAAAAAAAAGGAATAGAGGAAATAAAAGAAGTTGGAGTGTCTTTATAAAGTTCACTAAAAGACTGAAACAATCAGAAATATTGAAAATCATTCAAAAATAATGATTGCATCTTTTCCAACACACATGGAACATGACCACCGTAACTGCATTTACTGATGAAAATGTCATTGTGCTACAGTGTGCTAGCCTTTGGGAAGGTTGTGTCCAATTCCATAAGATATGGTTTTGACTTTCTGTTGTGTTCGCTCTGGGTGCACAGGTCACCCGGGATAAGCCCACAAGGTCTATGCAAGTGTCAGAGTCGGGAAGCAGCATCTCTAGTGGTTTCTCTTTCTAGTTTCATTGTCTCTTAGTGTTCCTGTGTTCATTGGGGTCATTGAGTTTTTGACCACATGGGTTAGGTCCGTCATGTTACATCACGGGTGCAGGCCAAAAAAGCTGAGAAGAAAGTAAAAAATGTGAGCCAGTGATAAAAGTCATCCTGACACAAGGTACACAGATCCCTCCCTCCCCTATGTCTCCCTCCTCCAATATGATGAATATTGGGCCCCTTCTTTTGGCCTTAGCACCATGTATGGGCATTTGTTTCTATTTCAGAGGTCAAGTTCAAGGAAGGAACAACACAGTTAGATGGAAATGAAGATGCTACTCTGAATATAAAGCTTCTGGCACTTAGTCTGGCAAACTGGTGTCTGGGGTATTCAGCAGGAGTAACTGGATTTAATCATTACTATGTGAAACTAATCAGAGTGGGGCAAGGTGTTATCTGATCTAACGAAAGAGGAATTGTAATTAAGAATACATGGTCTTCCCTGGTGGCACAGTGGTTGAGAGTCCGCCTGCCGATGCAGGGGACGCGGGTTCGTGCCCTGGTCCGGGAGGATCCCACATGCCACGGAGCGGCTGGGCCTGTGAGCCGCGGCCGCTGAGCCTGCGCGTCCGGAGCCTGTGCTCCGCAACGGGAGAGGCCACAACAGTGAGAGGCCCGTGTACCGCAAAAAAAAAAAGAATACATGTTATATGTAAAACTCATGGTGTCCTTGCTGCTTAGAGACTGAGAAAGAGGATAAGGATTGGTCTAGTGCCAGCTCACTGTAGACGCCTCTCCCAGAAGTGTTTTCTTGAAAGAGATTTCCCCGCATTGGGACCTGCCATTATCCTATGGCCTAGTAAAAGTGACTATAATTAAATAGATTAGACTTCTGTTTTTGGTAAAGTAAAAGATTAAGAACAGACTGCTCTTTAACCTGAGATGTGGAAAGGCCAATCTATTTGGAAGTTTAAATGATTTTGTGCATTAACTGATAAACCCAACAGATTTCCTTCCCTGAACCTAACATTTAAAAAATTTCACATTCCTCCCATGAGAAGCCCTCTTCTGAATCTTTTCAAGAGCTCAGATTCCTGGGAATTCAGATTTTTCAGCATTTACATGGTGTCATGTTGTAAGTGGAGCATTGACTGTTAAAGGGTAGTAGCAGTGTAGTACAGTGGTGAGGGCACAGCTCCAGGGTCAGGATGGCTTGAGAGAAACTCCAGGACTGGTTCCTTCATCTCTCTTGATCTGAGCTTCTCCTGAGGCTGTTCTGAGGAGGAATTGATGCTTGTGAAGTGCAGGTCCAGTGCCTGGCACGGTGAATGCTGAATTCACTGGGGTGGAGGTGAGGGGGATGTTATTCCTATTGCTGTTGTTATCGTTGGGACTTAAAAGATGGCTCTGACCTGAATCAGCTCAACTGTCTTCAACTGGAAGATAAAAATTAGCCTGGGACTAGTGAACTGGGTGATGCTCCCCTAGTGGTTTTTGTATTTTGCCCTCATCCAGCCAGTTAAAGCTGGAGTCCACAGAACTGTGAAATATTGAGCCTGGGACAGTCATGTGATCTACAGTTTCATCTCATTTTAAGTTTGCAAACAACATAATCGCTAAGCTTTTCATTATAATAAAAATGCAGGCCATAAAAAAGTCAGTCCCTTAGAATTCTATCTCACTTAGAACACTGAAGGATTCTTCGTGATCTCAGCCTCTACTCTGTTTAGGTGTCCTCTCCCTCCCCCGCGTCTGTCTTTGCAGATTTGTTTCCAGACTGGCCGCTCTGAATGGAGACCAGGAAGGGAGCCCAGCTGTTTTCCTTGTGTTGGCTCTCTGTTTCAAGCAGGAATTGCTGAGCAAAGAGCAGCATTTCTCCAGGGAGGTTCACAAGGGTAGTACAAACTCAGTCTGGGTTTTTCTTTCTTTCTTTTTTTTTTTTTTTTTTGAATTATTATTAAAAACTTCTGCCAAATACTATCAGTGAGGGGGGAAAAGTACACAAGTCTGAAGTGCAGTTGGACCAGCCTTTAAAAAAGTATCAACTTGAATGAAGAAGGAATGGAATGCCTTGCACTTCTTTACTTTTCTACTTTTAACGGGAGACAGTTGCTTTCAGAAAAAGTCACTTCTAACTCCACAGACTATTGTGCAACTTTGCTCAGTGTTCAGTGAGACAGTACATAATTAAAATTCCTTTGGAAATGGTTGCCCGGTGATTGACATTTGTTCCAAAATACATCGTAATGGTAAATGTGTTATCTCGGACTCCAGTGAATTTTTTTTAATGGAAAGAAAATAAAATGAAGATTTTAAAAAAAGGGTGATTGAGCTTTTTAAAAAAATTGAAGCAGTATAATAAATTTATGTCCAGTCTTGCTCTCAAAGAGCTGGCAGTCCAGCGGGGGAGACCAGAGCTGAGGAAAGCAAAAGAAAGCAACATGCAGAATACAAGTGAATTGCCTATACAGACAAGAATGCTGTTGAGATTCCAAAGAGGAAGAGGTAATGAAGATCTGTTTACCTTCTAATACATGGACATATGCTGTCACTTCAAACACAAATAACTTTAATATTGCTGTAAGATGACTTGACATGCTCCCTTTCCCAGACCTAGAAATCTCTCTCTCTGTCATGGCTTCCTGGAGTTCTTTCTGTCTGATTATCTGTCTGTGTCCCAGTCTCCATTTCCCAACAGGAATCCTTGCTTCCAGACAGCTGCTTCTTTCTCTCTTTTCAGATGGAATACACTGGTGAGACCACTGTGACGCACTCCTGCAATTGGGGAGGCTATATCTTAATACCTTCTTGGATCCCCCAATTTGTAAACACCGCAATAGCAATCATGATTAGAGAAATCTACCACCCAACCATCCTTAGATTTGGATGCTAAGGATTGGTGAGCACCCCTAAACACCAACTTTACAAAGCCTCAGCAAACTTACAATTGACTACATGACCGAAAATTTGGGGTTGTTCCGGAATAGTCAAAACTCAGAGGTTATATCTATCAATTCCAAGGGGCTATTCATGCTGTTTGTTTGGCTTCCGAATAGTGAAAGCATGCATAATATGGGAATAAATACAATATGTGAGTGACCCACAGAAATCACAACCTTTTGCTGTTTTGTTTAGTAGTGTATATCCCTCAGCTCTACTGGAAAAAAATTTAATGCATATTTTGCTTTCTACATTTGGGGGGAGATGAGTGTTTTATCCCTGTAAGGGGTCTCAGCAGCCTTGTAGTTTATCTATGTATTTTAAAGAGGGGGAAACTGAGGCTGAAAAGTGAAATTGTTTGCTCAAGGCTTACATAGAGAAATTATTATGGCCACATGATTTGAACCCAGGTCTCCTGACTGGAATTTCACTGCTCTTTGTGTGATGCTATTCTAAAACTTTGAGTAAAACTAAGATGCAAAGACTCTTCTTGATAGATAGACTTTTTAGGTGGAAGAGTTGTAGATAATAGGAGATAAAGATCAACAAACCTGTCTTATCTGGACAGGACCTCAGCTCATTAGGAAGAAGAATGAGGAAGAGAGAAGGTAGGAGGAAAGAAATGGCAGAAAGACAAGTGATCTTAGAAGAGACCGGGACAGGGCAATGCCAGGCTTTTTCAAGATTAGAAGAAATCTGAGTTGAGTTAAAAAAAATCAAAGGATTTCTTTAGGCAGAAGCAAGAGTTTATGTGTCTAAAGGGAATAAAGCAGAAATACTGTATTATTAATATGAATGATGGAATCTGCAAGGGCTGAAGAAAAGCATGGACCTAATAGATAAAGACAAGAAACACCACAACACTCCAGTAACGTTCTGAAAATTAAACACTTTTTTTCCTTCCAAAAATATGTAAAGAGGAGAGGTAGGGGGAAAAAAGATAATGATTTGGAGGGATGTCTCATACATTATTTACTATCATAGAAGGAAAGTCAAATTTAATAAAGTACTGATTGATTTATCAAAGTCCAGCATGGGGATTAATAAAATAAATACAGAGTTCAGTGAAATTGTGCCCTAGCACTTACTTTTAAAACCATGTTTCAAAAATATTATTCATGGGCGTTATGGATAATATTTATCAAATCGCAGGAACAGACACTAGCAATGGCAAATTTTTATGTTCTTAGACTGTCACTTAATACTTATGTTTTTAAGATTAGCCCCTGAGAAGTTGATTATTTACTTTTGGTACTTAATGATCATTTAGGATATGAAGCTCTCAAACATGTCTTTTGTCATCACCATAGAAAATGTTATGACCTCCAATCAACGATTATTTTTGAAGTAATGGGAGAAATGTTGTTATTATGTATTTTATATTATAAGCAAAATGTAGTAAATATTTTAAAAAGAAAATGCACATCTTAAAAACACAAACTTTAAAGAAATTAAAAATTTTAAGGAAATACATATTTTCACATTGATAATCATCATATAATTTTTTGATTACTTATATAATCATAAATAATTATTTTCACAAATTTCTAACAGCTATCAATTTCTCATAAGACAACTAGGATTTATAAATATTGACTGGAATGGTCTTTGGATTTAACCTAACTTAAAAAACAAAATAAAGCAAAACCTTTCAGCTTTGGTGGGAATGTTAGGGCCCTAGGACTTGAATGCAGTAACCTCAAAAACCTTTACATGGCTTTTCTCATCTGCGAATTGTTTATCAGTGTCAAGTGAAAGCATCTTTCTTCTATTTCACCACACTTGTCTTCCCTGTTCTTATCTGACTTCTCTGTTTCAGGCAGTAGAGACAATGTATAATCACAGCCCTTTTATAATTAGAAAAAAACCAAAAAACAAAAAACAGCTCTCAAGCAACTTCTTTTTAAATTTTTGAGCAAAACTTTGCTTCTGTGTTCTCTGATCAGATATTTGCCTTTATAGACATACAGTTCCTTTCTACACCCCACCTCCAACTTAAGGATGTCCTCCTCATTCTGTGGTTAAAAAAAGTTCTGCTTTGGTTATCAGGTGTTTTAGGATGACAGTTCTTCAAAACTGATTTCCCAAAGAGCTTATAAGGACTATGATATTTTAGACTAATTATTAAGTAGAGTTGAAGATTTTGCCTTTTAGGTTTACAGTGATTACTTATCTGTTGAGTTGGCTCATATTTGCATGGAAGTCGGCTTGTAAGCCTTGACCGTGTGCTTTAAGAAAGAATGCAGTAGTTCAGCTTTAAGGCATGCAGCCTCTCAGAGGTAGAAGAAGGTCAACATATGCCTCAGGTTTTAATTCTACCAAAAAAATGGCTCCACTATATAGACTTCTAGCTCATTTGAGGAAAATAAGAAACCTATAATGCATGAAGGTATAATGAAACCTATAATGCATGGGCTAGCAGCAGGACTGGCTATATATAATTTTGGGGCCCAGAGCAAAATGAAAATGCAGGGTGCCCTTGTTGAAGTATTAGGAATTTTAAGACAGTGACAGCAGAGCATTCAACCATGCTTAGGGCCCTTCTTAGCAAAGGCCATGTGTGATTGTGCAGGTCACACCCATAAAGCCTGCCCTGGTCAGAAGTTAAGATGGGAGTAAAGAGGAAAAGGAATGATCCATTTTTTTCATGAAATTTCCCTCCCTCTATCTATCTCACTCTTACCTATGATTCATCAGATGTGACCATCTCTCAAGGGGCACTGTTATGCCGGTTACCTAAGACAGTGACACTTTAACTCTAGTCCATGGGGGAAGGGGCATGAGAGGGAGGTCTCATTCCACCAGTGATGAGATAAAGGGTAGGGGTTGAAAGCCTTCTGAACTGACCTAGGAGAGAGAGCGTGAACTTGGGAACCCTACAACATTCTAGCAGTTACTTAATCTCTCTGAGTCAAATTTTTCATCGCTGTAAAACTGTGACATTTACCTTGAAGCATTATCATATGGACTTGACATAATGTGGAAAATACCTAGCGCAGTGACTGGGATGCAATGGGAGCTCAATAATATTATGCATACGGTCATTTTGTATGTGTGAGTGAGGAAATGTACTGAATATGGGTGAAAAGGCCTCAAGTCTCAGGTAGGGTGGAGGATCTCAAAATGCTTGAAGAGCCTCCTAAGAGCTGGCTGCCTCTCTGCATCCATCCTAAGTTCCCAAGTACTTTGGAATGGTTTAAAACTCAGAATTGCATCTTCTCCCAAACAGGGTAAGGAACAATCTGTAGGAAGTCAATACACAGTAGAGTTCGGTCTCTTACACTGAAAATTTGCCAACTTTGACCCACACCGTGGAGATGAGAAAGCAGCTGTGGGCAGACAGTAGAGGAAGAGCCAAGGGGTCACTGGGCTGTATTACACTTACAGATGTTCCATTGTTCACCCTGAGATGCTGCAGTTTGTCTATTTTATCCAGCTACGTTTCCGTGATATACAGAGGATACAGCCAAAACCATTTTATGTAGTTTTTCCACTTTGTTTTGATTTATTATTTGTGGTTTACAGTATTATCTCCAATAACAACAATGGAATTTCCTTCCCTACTAATTTGGCCTGTTTCCATTTTGCCTGTTTATTTTAATTTCCTTTTTTTGGACTGAAACCTCCACATGACTCTCCTCTGTTTATTTCCTTGCATGTATGTGTCAGCATCATTTATGTCCACTCAGAAGAACTTTGTTCATTAATTATAAAGGTTCTGTTTCCTGGTTCCTAGGAGAGTGTATTAAGTGCTCCATGCTTCTAAGTACTTCACAATGGTTTCCTCATCATTGCTCTCTGCCAGCAGACTGCTTGCTGTCCATGGCTTACAGGTGGAGCATGTGAGGCAGAGAAGTAACTTGGCTGCAGAAGACCCTTCTCTCGAAAATTCTGACCTATCACCCCTGCCCAGCTTATCAACGCCGATTTCCATTTACTTTTATTTGGGCAGTAGGTTATGTGAGCATAAGACCTGCTTTTTGCAGACATGCTCAGCTCCTTGAAGACACTTCCAAGAAAACTACTCTGTTGTTAACTAATGAGCAATTGCTGCTTGCAGAATTAGCTGCCTGGGGGTGCAGGATGAATGTTAGACTTGACCCTTTCTTATGAAGAGTTTACAGCCCACTAAGTCAAAAAAAGTTGAAGAGAAGGAATGATTCAACTTTTAATCTGTTATTTGAATGTATTAGATCTGCTGCCTTATTTTTACTGGAGTTTCATGATTACTGAATTAACGAATCCATCAAACATTCATTTAGTACTTACTCTGTACATGACATCATCTCTAGTGTTAAGATGCTTGAAAGACCAGAAAGTAGAAATAAAGTTGAAAACAAATAATTATAATAAAGTGTTTTAGGTGACATGATAGAGATCTGTCCAGAGTATATATAGAGACTAACAAAGGAGGAGGGGCCTTTATTCTCTTGGCGTGGTGGGTGAAGGGGAGGTGACACAAACAAAAGCTTAAAGATCCTAGGTGTATCTGAGATCCCTAAGCACTTTCTTTTTTTTTTTAAATAATAAATTTATTTATTTATTTTTGGCTGCATTGGGTCTTCACTGCTGTGCCTGGGCTCTCCCTAGTTGCGGTGAGCAGGGGCCACTCCTCATTGCGGTGTGCAGGCCTCTCACTGCAGTGGCCTTTCCCGTTGCAGAGCACGGGCTCTAGGCACACAGGCTTCAGTAGTTGTGGCACGTGGGCTCAGTAGTTGTGGCTCACGGGCTCTAGAGCGCAGGCTCAGTAGTTGTGGCACGTGGGCTCAGTAGTTGTGGCTCACGGGCTCTAGAGCGCAGGCTCAGTAGTTGTGGCGCATAGGCTCAGTTGCTCCGTGGAATGTGGGATCTTCCCGGACCAGGGCTCGAACCTGTGTCCCCTGCATTGGCAGGCAGATTCCCAACCACTGCGCCACCATGGAAGCCCCATAAGCACTTTCAAAGGACTGAAACAGAATAGCAGAGGAGGCAGCCGGGCATGGCGGGAGAAGGGAGGCAGAGGAGGCCTTGGATGCTGTGTTAAGGAGTTTGGACTTCATTCTCTGGGCAAAGTTTTTGGTAGGTAGAACATCATTATCAGATTTGCTTTTTAGAAAAGTTACCCTGAGAAGGATAGACCCGGGGGACGTGAATGGAGGTAAGGAGACTCCTTAGGGCAGTATGGTGCTGGGCAGTCCTGACGTGATTCTGAACAAGCCAATGGCAGGTAGAATGATGTCAAGGAAGTAGACTTCATAGAATTGTTATCAATTTTTAGATACTGTCTCTGAAGCAACTGCTGATGAAACGGAGGCTCAGGAAAGTAACACGGCCAATAAATATTGAAGAGAACCTTCCTCTGTGCTTCCACTACAGTTTGGAAACATGATTACTGAGGCGTTTCACACATTATGCTGTAATACACTGTGTTGTGATTGCTTGTTTACAGCACTTTCTGCCCTGAGACAGTAAGCTTTTTAAGGTGAAGGACCAAACTACCAAATTATTTGTGTATGCCTTGCATGGAGCCTCGAATAAATAAGTGTTTAACAGATGTTTGAAGAGGAAAACTCCTGACACCAGAGCCAGTGCTTCTTCCACATGCACTGTATGGCATGGAAATACGAAAATGTCGCTCAGGCTTGTCTTACATCCACCCATTTCCATTTCTCCTACTGAGGGGCCAGAGCAAAGTGACAAGCAGATAGAACAGGCAGAGGATTCTTTTTACTTTGCTTTACAATTTTTATTACTTCATCCATTATCAGAATGCATCCCTGCCTCCAGATTCCTGCATTAAAATACCAATCATGAATATCTAAAACATAAAAAGTGGCCATAAAAGTTGGTGCCTGTTGTGATACTGTTGTTGATGGTCTCATTATCCACAAATCAAGCATGATCCTTTGCTTTCCTATCTCTTTTTATGTTACTCAGTGTTTTAACCTGGATCCCACTTTATTCTTCCAAACAGATCCGTAATGCCTCCTGCCTGGCTCTTTCAAGATGGAGGGGAAGCCCGTGGGACAGCCTGCTCATGTGGTGTCTAAACTCAAACTTTCCCCCAAGGTAGAAAGTGCAGGACACTGGCTGGTGGAAGATCACGCTCGGATATGGGAAGTTTTAAAGACAGAGGAGGTAAGACAACTCTAAGTGACACAGTTGGCACAATGATGGATTTTCTTAGACTTGAAATTATCATTCTTAGTGTAGCCATTATCATAGGCCAGCTTGGCAATTTTTTATTCGGGGGCCATAGGCACAACCACAGCTGGAGAATAAGAAGTCAGGGGTGTGTCCCTTGGACATTAATAATACTCCACAGTGATTCAGCCAAGGGAGTTAGCCCTGACCGATAGGGCTTAAAATATACAAGTAGACATTGTCCTTGTAGAATCCTACCAAACCTAAATGAGAAATCAAATCGTGGTGAAAAAGTTGATTCCTAAGGATCAACTAACACATGTAATTATATAAATTCATTCCTTGAGAGCACGAGGCTAAGTATCAGTTAGGGCTCTCCAGTTGCAAGCAACAGAAATTGACTCTAATTTAAAGAAAATGGGAAATTATTGGAGGATATTGGGAGGCTCACAGAATTGATAGGAAGTTTGGAGAACTATGTTTGGAAACAGGACAGGAACCAAGTCAGCAGACACTACTCAGAGCCCTACTCCTGGTATAAATTCCAAAATGGTCTCTAGCCCCTCCTCATTCTCACATTTCTCTGCTCAAGATGCAAAGCCATGGGAGTGCGGGGGTCACTGCCAAGCTTAGTCACATGTCTTTCTGTTGGTTATTCTGTAAAGAGAAAAGGAATCTCATGAGAAATCATTGTACCAAGTCCTCAGAGCACTTGTGTTTGGTGTCCAAATCTCTAATACCTGCATGTTGTGACAATTCCAATCTAAGAAACTAACATAACAACTACAGTCTTAAACGTGTGAAATCCAGCCAAAGAAATTGTAAACACTTTCTATGGAAATACTTGCACAACTGATTTTTTTTTTAAGCAATAAAACTCTGCAGAGAGCTCTTGATGTCTTTGTGTATCTTACCTAACAGGGCCAAGACTAGGATCAGATAAGGGAGGTGCTGAGGGTACAAAATTTAAGGAGGCGCTCACTCTTAGGTTTGTGTCCTGCACTTGCACCAACTTGAAATTGAATGAGTCCTGATATTTTGCATGCTAGATGACTTGCTTGCCTCACCCTAGTCCTGGCACCCAATTTTATTCCCCTCCCTCTTTACCCAAAGGTAATCACTATCTTGAATTTGACGTCTATCATCCTTACGCATATTTCAATATGTATACCACATACGTGTTATCTGTATTTCCAATATATAGTATTGATTTACGTCTGTTAAGTTTTACATAAGCTTTATACTGTATATCTACTTCTACACCTTGCTTTTTTTACGTAACATTTTGTTTCTATTTTATCTGTTTTCCATGATGATACATGTAGTTCTAGTTTATTCATTTGAACTGCTTTTTATACTCTATTGATTAATAAGGTCAAATTTGTTTATCCATTTTCTTGTTGATTAACTTTGTTTTTCTCAATACAAGGCAGTGTTATACATGTTTCTAGCATAGACACCTAGAAGTGGCATGCTGGATTATAAAGTATGAAAGCCTTCAGTTTTACTAGTTATTACCAGATTTGTCTCCAAGATGGGGACATGAGTTTATATCCCCACTAAAAGCATATGAGAATTGTCCCTACTCTACATTCTCCCAGTTATTGATATCATCAAACCTTTAAATATTGGTTAATCTGATTATTTTGAAATGGGGCCTTCTTGTTTTAACATGAATTTTTTCCATATGGATAATCAGTTATCCTCATACCATTTTGAATGTCCATCATTTCTTCTTTAGCTTGTAATGCTATATTTCTTGTATCATGTTTCTTAACATACTCTCTCTGCTGATGTGATACTCCTTCAACTATTCTAGCTTTGAAGGAAACCTGGATATCTGGTAGGGCATGTCCCTCCACTGAGTTATTGCTCTTCAAAATTGGCTTGGCTGTTTTTGGAACTTAGATTTTCAATATGAATTTAGGATGACCTTATTAAGTACTGCAAATATGAAGAAAAAACAAAGTCTGCTGGGAATTTGATATGGATTGCAATAAGTTTGTTGATTAATTTGGGGGAGTAGCAATATATTTATGATTCAGTGAATATCTTGTCTCATTGTTGACTTTAAAAGGCATGCTTCAATATTTCACCCTCAATATTTCACCAATATTTTATCCTATACAATTTTGCTGTAAGATTTTTATAACAAAGGTTAAGGAAGCTCCTTCTATTCCTTTTCTTTTTTTGCTAAATGTTAATTTTTTACATTATAATATTTGATACCTACAAAATAATATACATGTAACTTATAGTGTATAATATTAAAACAAACACTTGTCAGCTCACAACCAACTTAAGAACTAGAATTTTACTGATTTGTTGAATCCTTATGTGTAATCCTTCACATCCTTTCCCCTGGATTCCTTTCCTTACAAAGGTAACCATGTTCTTGAAATCTATGTTTAGTCATTCTTTGGCTTTTAAACAGTTTTATTCCATACATGTGTATCCCCCCCAAAATATTGTTTAGTCATATAAGCTATTTATATAGTCATATATATGTGTGATATATATCTGATTTCTTTGGTGACTTATTTCTTTCACTCAACCTGTTTCTAAGATTTTTAAGACTTACAACATTAACACATGTAGTAGTAATTCATTAATTTTTACTGTTGAATAATATGCCATTAAGTGGTTATACCATGACTTATTTATTCATAGTTATGTTGATGAACATTTCAATTATTTAGTTTTTTTTTTTTCATTGTGAACAATGCTACTGTGAACATGCTTATACATGTCGTATGCCCCTGTATAAGAATGTCCCTATTTTCTAGGTTAATACCTGTTATGTGGAAGTTCCATCTTGCAAGTTATTGCCACATTGTTTTCCAAAGTGGTACCAGTTTACACTCCCCCCAGCAGTGCATAAATTTCCCCCTATTCCATATCCTTCCCAAGCTTTGGAATTGTCAGATTCCTTAATTTTTCCAGTCTAGTTTGTATAAAATAGAATCTCATTCTTTACTCGTTTCCTTCTTGCATCTCAACCCCATCTCTGATGATTTTTCTTTTTCTTTTAGAGTTTACTTTTCTGAGGGTCTAACTTTAGCAAAAGTCTTTCTTTGTGTGTTTTATTATTATTATTATTATTATTAGGTTTGAAGATGTCTTTATTTTATTTTAATTTTTTTTGCGGTATGCGGGCCTCTCCCTGTTGTGGCCTCTCCCGTTGCGGAGCACAGGCTCCGGATGCGCAGGCTCAGCGGCCATGGCTCACGGGCCTAGCTGCTCCGCGGCATGTGGGATCTTCCTGGACCAGGGCACGAACCCGTGTCCCCTGCATTGGCAGGCGGACTCTCAACCACTGCACCACCAGGGAAGCCCAAGATGTCTTTATTTTAAGTGCAGTCTTAGAATGATAGTTTAGATGGATATAGAATTTCAGGTTACTTTATCTCAGTACATTGAAAATATTCCATTGTCTTCTGCTTTCCATTGTTTCCATTGTAAACTAGCTGAAAGTCTAAGTTTTATTTCTTTGAATATACAGATCTTCCTTGACTTACAATGGGGTTACATCCTGATAATCCCATCATAAGTTGAAAGTATCATAAGTCAAAAATGCATTTAATACACCTAATCTACCAAACATTACAGTTTACCCTAGCCTACCTTAAATGTGCTCAGAAAACTTACCTTAGCCTAAAATCATCTAAATGCAAAGCTTATTTTATAATAAAGTGTTGAATATCTCATGTAATTTACTGAATACTGTACTGAAAGTGAAAAAACAGAATGGTTTTATGAGTACAGAATGGTTGTAAGTGTATTGATTGTTTACCTTTGTGATTGCGTGGCTGACTGAGGGCTGTGGTTTCCTGCCATTGCCCAGCATCATGAGAAAGTATGGCATTGCCTATTGCTAGCCTGGGGAAAGATCAAAATTCAAAATTTGAAGTATGATTTCTACTGAGTACGTATCACTTTTGCACCTTCATAAAGTTGAAAGAATGTAAGTTGAACCATTGTAAGTGGGGGGCCATCTGTGATGTCTTTTCTCTCTAATTACGTAGGTATTCTCTACATCTTTGCTGTTTTGCAGTTTTACTCCTCTGTGTTTAGGTGTGGGTTTCTTTTGTTTAAGCTCTTGAAAGTCATAGGGCTTCCCAAATATATGGATTGGTGTCTTTCATCAGTGTGGAAACATCTCTGTAATTTTCTTCCCTAATAATTGCTTTTGCTTCATTTTCCTTCTGAAACTCCAAGATTTATGCTCATTTTTTCTTACGCTTTGCTCATGTCCCTTAACCTGTCTTTCAGAGTTACTATCTTTTTTCCTCTCTGTACTGTATTCTGATTAATTTTAGATCTATCCTCCAATTCACTAATTCTCTCTTCAGTAGTATCTAATTTGCCCTTTAATCATTGAGTTTTAAATTTCAGTTATTCTATTTTTTACTTCTAGAAGTTCAGTTTTGTTCTCTTAAAGTCTTCTAGTCATTATTTTAGTTTCTTGCTTCCTATTCATATTTTTATTTTTAAAGACTATTTGTCAAGACATTTGAAGAGTATGAGATTTTACACTGTTTGCAAATTAGCTGAAAGAAGACATGAGACTTGTCTCAGAGACAAAAGACTTTATTAGTCACAGGAGAAGCAGTAGCCAGAGTGTCAGCATGTTTGTTTTGGTTCCCTATGTCCCAGTTCCTCCAGGAATGTCACAGATAGGCCTAGATAGCTGCTTGCACAGGAGAGGATCACTGACCTTGGGGAACTTGCCAGTTTATAGTAGACAGTAAGAAAGCCTACACTTTCTCCTAGTGAGACATTACTTTATCCTTGAAGGATACTCACTGCAAACACAGACCTGAAAAATGGTCCAGGTAAAGATCAGCTAGAGCCTTGGTTTTCTTTTTTTTGTTTGTTTGTTTTTGTTTTTTTGTATACAAAGCAAGACATGCAGGAACAAGAGAGACTCATGGAGGACCGTTTCTGAACAATATTAAGTGTAATGGTTTTATATTCTAAATTGGCAATTCTGATAGCTGTGAGTCTTATTCAACTATCTGTTTTTTCTTTTGGCTCTTGCACTTGGTGTTTTGGTTCTTTGTGTATTTTATGATTTTTGAAAGTGGGTTCATTTTTCTTGGAATGAAAGGAGTTTTCTCTGGAGAGAAATTGCATTTACTTCTGGGAGCACTATCAACTGGAAGCACTTTATTTTTTACATATCTTTTTTTTAAAAATATTTATTTGTTATTTATTTGGCTGCGCTGGGTCTTAGTTGTGGCACGCAGGATCTTTTAGTCACAGCATGCGGGATCTCTAGTTGCAGCATGCAAACTCTTAGTTGCAGCATGTGGGATCTAGTTCCCTGACCAGGGATTAAACCCAGGCCCCCTGTATTGGGAGTGCAGAGTCTTAACCACTGCACCAGCAGGGAAGTCCCCCTGGAAGCACTTTAAAATAAATTCTTAGCTTGAGGTTTTTCAGACCACTCAATGTGAATACAGGCTGGAAACCTATAGATATGTATGCTTGTGGTAATTAATTCTAGGGGGAAATGACTCCCCTCTCCCTGCCCCTATCCAGAACCATATTTCAAGATAAACAATTTTCCTTGTGTTGTCATGGAGGGCATGTGGTTTAATGCAATAAGAGTTTATTTCTCAATCCATAATAACCCAATGTAGGTGTTTCTGATGAGAATGAAGCTTTTCTCCATATGATGATTCAGGGTCACAGATTACTTTATTCTTGCAGCTCCACCATCCTCTGGGGCCTAGGAATCTTCTAAGTTCAGATAGTAATTAGCAGAAAAAGAGATTGAAGAAGACACACCCAGTTCTTAATCTTCTTAGACCAGAGTGACATACATCATATCACTTTACATTCTATCATCACTGAGAACTAATCCCACTGTCCTATGTGGATATGAGGGAGGTGAGGTGGGGAAATATAATCTCTGGCTGGGCAACCACTTACTCGTGATGACTCAGTACTCTGGAAAGGGAAGCACAAATTGAATTTTGTCGGGCAGTTAAATAAGTGTCTAGCAAAAAACAAAGCTTAAGTTTACCTGGTTAAGCCAATGCCCTCTAAATGGAGGCTGACTTCAGTGCTTAACTCTGTAGGTTCTTCTTTCATATAGGTTTGGCTTTTAAGAGTTCTTAATTTTTTGTCAGCCTATCAATATATTGAAAAAGGCATTTTAGTTTTGTTTTATCAAGCATTTTTTAGTTGTTCTTAGGGGGAGAGTTAATTACAGTATTCAGTCCTCAATACTGCTGGACATGTGAGTCCTACACTCTTTCGTGAGTTAAAGTGTGTCTTAAAAATATATGCTCTTTAAACTTTTTTTTTTTTTTAAGTATTTCGCTTGGTCAGAAAGTATCATCTAGATAATGTTGCATCTTTATTATTTTTGGCCACATTTAGTTAAGTACCTTCTTACACAATATTTATAACTGACTTCTTAGAATCATTTATAAATTTTATGTAGGCACAAATCAGTTTGTCAAATATATTTCAATTTAAAATATTATTTCATCTTTAATGTATTGATTAATTTTAACTATTCTAAATGTACCATTAAATATAAATATTTAATTGTTAAATTATAAATAATACCTGCATATAGCAGAAAATAATGTTTTTGATGAATGATCAAGCATGAAACATAAATGTCTTTATAAAATCTCCGTATCTTTTTTTTTCAATTTTTATTGGAGTATAGTTGATTTACAATGTTGTGTTAGTTCCAGGTATACAGCAAAGTGAATCAATTATACATATATATATCTCCACTTTTTAAGATTCTTTTCCCATATAGGTCGTTACAGAGTATTGAGTAGAGTTCCCTGTGCTATACAGTAGGTCCTTATTAGTTATCTATTTTATATATAGTAGTATGTATATGTCAACCCCAATCCCCCAATTTATCCCTTCCCCCCAGTAACCATATGTTTGTTTTCTACATCTGTGGCTCTATTTCTGTTTTGTAAATAAGTGCATTTGTACCATTTTTATAAAATCTCGATATCTTTTATTTTTTAAAATGAGCAAGGGAGCAGTGAGGAGGTTGGACATGTTTTTGTGGTGATGAAAATGTTCTGTCATTGATTGTCATGGTGGTTACATGAATATACATATTTGTCAAAACTAACTGCACTATGTACTTAAAATTGATACATTTTATTATATGTCAATTATGCCTCAATAAACTTGATCTTAAAAAATGGGCAATAGGTTGGGGGAACAGCGTTAAATAAATCAATAATTGCAATGCAGTGTGATGAGTGCTGTAATAAATACATCCACAGGTATTTTCAGAGCCTACAGCAGGGAGCTGTAGTCCAGCATGGGTGTGAGTAAGCTTATGTAGGTGTGGGTGTCAGGGAAAGAAAGCTTCCCAGAGAGGTAAGACTTGAGTTCATTCTTAAAAGAAAAGTAGAAGTTAGCCCAGAAAATGGGATTTCAGAAGGGGAACCAGAGCAAATATTCCTGGAAGAGGGAAAATTGTACAAAAGGGCAGTATTAGAACATCCTGCAGTTTGGAGCATCTGTAGCAGAAGAGAAATGACAAGAGATGGGGCTTCCCTGGTGGCGCAGTGGTTGAGAGTCCGCCTGCCGATGCAGGGGACATGGGTTCGTGCCCCGGTCCGGGAAGATCCCACGTGCCGCGGAGCGGCTGGGCCCGTGAGCTATGGCCGCTGAGCCTGCGCGTCCGGAGCCTGTGCTCCACAACGGGAGAGGCCACAACAGTGAGAGGCCCGCGTACCGCAAAAAAAAAAAAAAAAAAAAAAAAGAGATGAAGCTGCTGAGAAGCACCAAATAACAAAAGTCTTATACGCTTCACTTGGATATTCAGAAATTGTCCTGTGGGCCTTGGGGAGTCGGTAAAGGGTTTCAGGAAGGGGTAGTGACATGGTCAGATTTGTTTTTTAGAAATGCTGCTCTGTCAGATATGTGAAACGTGGCCTAGGACACTTCAAAACCGCTCTTGGCCACTTTGGTGTCCTTCTTCTCTGTCCACGCTATGCTAGGGATTATTTGGGGTTGTTCTTTTTTTCATGATGGGAATTCTCTCTTTCCAGCTAGGCTGTCTGTCCTTGAGACTGTGTCCATTAATTTGAATTCTACTTCACATAGAAACCCTAATGTACTGGCATACTGCTGGACACAAGTTGAAATAAATACCTGATGGTTGATTGATGAATCATTTTCATAATGATTCTGTAATCATGTAATCATGATTTCATAGTAATATGTTGTTTCTCTAAATTTTAACATCAACCAAAATACTGCCATCTCTGGGTACAAAGGTGATTCATTTGATTCACCATTGTATAGCACTAAGTGGTAGTGGTTTTTTTTTTGTTGTTGATGTTGTTACTGATTGAAATTGCATCAACTCATTCATTATACACTGGACTTACCTGTGCTCAATGTCTTACATTTGTGAGAAGGCTGCCAAGATAAGCAATATTCTCTGTGGCTGTGAAACAGAGATGTTCTCTGTGTGAAATTAAACTAGTGAATGCCTGTATGGAGACTCTCCCTCTCAATCCAGTGCTGGAATGTGGGCCCACATTGTAACATCACATTCTTGGAGGAAGAAATAGTATGTGTTCATCATGCATACTTTGGAGATTAAATCATACTCATCTGAGGGATAGGAAGAGAGAGAATTTTTAAAAAAAAGAAAAACTGGATGACAATTTGGACAAGCAGTGGGTGTGTATTGTATTCATCTCTGAAGAGTCAGCTCTTTGCTGAACTTAAAGGCTATGGTTCGATGATAGCGCTAGGCTTCTTCTTTGTGATACTGAATGACTTCTTCTCTCTGCCACAAATTTTAACATGAGGCAAAGGGATAGAAATTTCCTGCCTAGGATCTTATTAATATATAAACATGCTTTGAAGTGTTTTTACTGAGATGAGTAAAGTAGACATTATCATCAATAGTGAAAAATGGAATATTGAGACCGAATAATATTCAATTGGGGTCTGTAAGGGAGGGAAAATATCATTTATTGAGCACCTACTCTGTGTCAAGAACTGTCTTTGGCACTTTTATATTCATCAATATATTTAATTGTCACAGCCATAGGGACATTTTTGATAAGGATTTTGAAGATTAGAAGTTAAGGCACATGCTCAAAGATACATAGCTGGTAAGTGGCAGAGTAAGATTCAAACTAAAGCTTGTCTCTCTTCATTTATACTCTTACCTCCGCATGAAGCTGTCTACCAAAATTGTTTAAATCGACCTGATTCTACATTTGGTTTCCCTGCCCAGACTTCAGCTTAATCCTGGCCAGGGCAGCATCCTCAGCACAATAAATGGTACCAGTCTTGCTCTCCTAGGGCTTGGCTCAGCAGTGTCTCGTGGGAATAAACACCAACGTGCCCACTGAGTCATAACTCTCCTTCATTCCTCAAAGTGTTGTCTAAATGTGTGGCTGAGTTTCCATCTCAGTTTTCCATGTAGTATCCAGGTATCCCATGGAGACTGCACCCTGCCCTTAACTCCATCCCATTTAAATGGGGCCTTAAACCTCTGCTAAGCTCTTCATAGCTCTTTTTTCTGCATAACTGAATACCGCTCCGCATACTTGAAGCTATTGACTGGAGTCCAATTGTGTGAACAGTCTGATTGTTTGGGACCTGGGTATTTTCACCCATTCCCTGAACTACTGTTGCTTCCTTGGACATTAAAGCCTGCCAGAATCACATCAGAGTTTTCCTATGCCCTTGAGATACTGCTCACCAAACAGTCTGCTATCACCACGGGGCACAGACCCACTATCAGGGAAGTCTCTCTAGCTCCAATCTACCCACCTTGTATCTTCATAGTTTTACCCCTTGGCTCTTGCTGCCAGAGTCCCAAGTAGCCCCATGTAAGACCATTTGAGTTATGGCATGAGGTTTCCAATAAGCTTCATAGTCTAAACTAAAAGGGGATACCCCTGATACCAAACGTTTCATATTGGTTACTTTTCAGTGTTGGTGTTAGAAGGTGCTCAAGTATCACCTCTTCAAGGAAGACATCCTTGACTCCTCTGGTCAGGGTTAGTGACCCTACCGTGTGGTCCCACCTCTGCTTATCTATCTCATAAGACTCATCACGTGAATGGTACTTGTATGTTTATATATTGCTGTCTCTCAAACTAGAATGTAAGCTTCTCAAGGGCAGGGCCTCTGGCATATTCATCTGTATATGTCAATATTATTCACAGTGTTTGGCACTTAGTAGGTGCTTCATAAGTATTTACCAAATACAGAAAATATATAGAGGAATTAAGAGCATGGACTCTGGAGCTAGACTTGCTGTGTGACCTCATTAAATTTCTTAATCTCTCTGTATTTCAGTTTCCTCATCTGTAAAACGTGTATACTAATAGGTTGTGAGAATTAACTGAGTGATATTATGCAAAATGCTTAGAACAGTGCTCCTACATAACAAGCAATAGATGCAGACTTTTATTATTATTGAATGAATCAGTGAGGGGGGAAGAGTACAAAATGTTACACCATACTGGCCTACTAATTTTACAATAGTTGCATCTGACCCATGCCGTCTAAGTTCAAGATTGCCCCCATGTTCTGGAAGGCCTCACACTCCGGGATCCTTTTTATGTTTTTAAATTACTATGGGATTTGAACTGGTAGGCACAGCTGCCTGGCTCCAATGAGACTGCCAACACCAAGGTTCCTATGGGTGATCTTTCCAGGAGGAAGACAACCCCAACTAAACAGCACTGTGTTGAGATATGCAGATAATTCCAGGGAGTGGCCAGATAGGGGGGTTTCCGAACCACTCAGCTCCTCCCTCTCTCCCCCGTGTGTGAGGGGGGACAACACTTGAGTCAGCAGTGTGCTCCTCAAGGGCCTCTTTCTGAAAAGGAGTAGGCAGGCTGGGTTCTAAACCTTGTGTTATCCTAGCTGCTGACTCAGTTGCTCAGGTGACCATTTGAGTGGGAAAAGGCCAAGCCCTTTTAGGAGGAGAAAATTGTTATGTAGAGAGCTTTCTCCTGTAGAACTCTCTTAGACATTTGCAACCAATTTAGCCTGTTCTGTTTGCCTCCCAGTCCTAGAACGCACCGTGCCTTCACCATATCAGACATGAACATTTCTTTGCATTTTGCTACAGAGAGTAAAGGAAACTCCAGGTGAATTTAGGAAGGAAGGAGGGGAGGAAGGAAGCAAGGAAGGAAGGAAGGAAGGAAAGAAGGAAGAAAGGAAGGAAGGGAGGAAGAAAAAGACCAGTTTCTTGAGGGCCTGGAAATCATTCCTTCATGGGGCTTGCATTCATGTGGGTCTTAGGTCTCCAAGAAAAAGTTTGCAAAGTAGTTCTGTTTCAGCTCATTGTTTTCCAAAATGTGTTCATTGTAAACCTCAGGGTCTCTTTTTATTCCCTTGAAAACTCCATGGCATCAGGACAAGCTTGGCATGAAGAGGCAAATGATGGGCGGAGAGGAGCTTACCCACTGGAATAGTGCCCATGAAAGGGAAAGAAGTGTCTTCTGTCCTTTAGGCTTATCTCTCCTTCGAGGGGACAAATATGAGAAAGAAGTGACATTATTTAAATTTGCCCTTGGATTACAAATGTTGGGTATTTGGGAGAGATCCAGTTCCTTCCCACAGCAGTGAGTAGCTAGTTCAAAGGCCCACCCTCTTTCAGGGGCCCAGAAGAGGAAATAGTTGAAAACTTTCACTATAAACTCTTCTCTTATGACCTGGCATCTGAGAAATTTACCTGCTTTACTTGATGAAAAACCTGGGTCTAGGAACCTGAGGAAACTTTATAAAAAAAATTTTTTTTTTGGCCGCACTGTGCAGCTTGTGGGATCTTAGTTCCCCGAACAGGGATTGAACCCAGATCCTCAGCAGTGAGCGCACGGAGTTCTAACCACTGGACCGCTAGGGAATTCCCCAGGAAACTTTATAGACGGAGGACATTTCAGAAAGGTAGAGATTTAGGGATGGTCACTGGTAGGAAAGGATTAGCATTCTTTAAAAAATGGCACTCTGATATCAGGATATTGGTAGCCCCAGTGCATTTGCACATCATGCTGCCATCTCTGTTTAGGGTACCCTTCCTTCCACGTTGCCTAGCTAATTCCTATTCATCCTTCAGACCCTGGCAATTTCCCCTGATCTCCACAGACTATGTTGTATGCCCTTGTCATTTTTTTCTTAACTTTTTTTTAAGTACCCTGTGTTTCCTTTATGTGCATTTATCACATTATATGGCAATCACTTATTTTATATTCTTTTCCAGTATACTATGAGCTCCTAACATGAGGAACTGTGTCTGCTTTATTCAAAGTTACATCACTACCTGTTGAGACATTTGTTGAATGAATGAATGAATGAATGAATGAATGAATGAATGAATGCATGCATGAACAAAGGAATGGACGGATAAACAACTATCTCATGTGTTAATGCTTACTCTGAGAACACCCAAGTGACAGAATTTCTAGGGGTTAGTGGTGTTTTCTCTGACATCATAAAAGGACAGACCCAAGGCCCAGAACCATATGATTTATTCTGTGGCTTCTACTTGCCAATAATAGGAACCATTAGAATTTTACCGGATTTCCGAGAAACCAACACCATTTGTGTATAGAAAAAAATACAGTGACAATAAAAGCATATAGCCTGATGAAAAGAGTCCACAGTAAGCAAAATAACCTCTCCACCCACTCTTGTTTACCCTTATGGTCAAACCATGCTTACAAACTAACTTGTTGCCTCAGAACATTCATTTTAAGTAGGATAGATGCAATACAAGGACAAATCTGAATTGTTTCAAAGTAAAAATGTTGATCAAGGAAGCTAAGAATGGCAAAAAGACTTGAAACACTGTGATGGAAGAATCATGCTCTATCAATCAAGGTAGGAGAAGTTATTTTTAAGGAATCATGGAGGGTGGTAGATATGGGAAAGCAAGAAAGAGCCAGGATTTCAAATGGGAGTCCAGAAGTATTATAACTTACTAAGAGAAGTCCAAACTGCTGACAGCACTGTCACAAAAAAGTGAGTGATTCCCAAACACTCAGGACTTACTGGAAGAAATATAGCCAGCCCTTTGATACAAAGTATACATACAGGGACAGGCAGTTTCTCTGGGGGCAGGGAACAAGCTGTCATCCATTTTCTGAAGGGAGACAGGGAACACAAGAAAGAAGGTGCAGGGGCTTAACCGTACCCTACGTGAACTATAGGGCCACACACATGCCGACCGTTAAACAATCGTAAGAATTTGAACTGAGAGCCTACAAGATATACTGAGAAAGCCAAATGATTTCTCCCTAGGTTTCATATGTTTAACCTTTAAGACAAAAATATAGGACACTGTAGACATCATAAGTGACAGCCAAGTTTTAAATATGACTCTTAAATATCTAGCCACCTTGTAAAGTCTTTTCATACCACAACTACAACATTACAGTCCTTGTAGGACCCGGATAAACTTTCAGGGGCCATCTAATGTGAATGTAGCTTGTCATTTTTCATCCTTAACCAGTGTGAAGTGGGGGTAGGAGGAGGTCTATTCAGCCTTTAATGCTATTTTCTCATTGCCTTGATGGTTGCATGTTTCTTTTGCATTGGAGAAACTTCCACGGCCTTATATCACCACTTAATTTATTCACAGCTAAATCATTCAAAATGCTTGTGAATGCAGTGCCCTGATTAACTTAATTTTCTGCACATTTATGAGATAACAGCGCACACCCTTAGTAGGCACTTAATTGATGTTTTTTAAATGAATAGATGAATAACACATGTGAGAATACATTCTCTGGCTCAGAAAGTGCAAGTGCCTTCCAGATAAGGATAGGATTTGAGGATCTAGACAATAAGGGGTAAAGCCCCATGGATTTGGATTCAGTTAGGATTTGGTTTGAACATGGTAGAAACGTTTACTGGGTGTATTCTCTGAGGCAGTCGTTAATCGTCTAAGTCTTAGTGTCTTCATCCACAGAGTGTGGATAATAATAGTCTCTTAGGACGGTTGAATATGGAGTATATACAAACCTAGGACAATGATTAGTATGTAGCTAGTGCTTAATAGTATTGTTTCCATTTGTTTTTCTCTCTAGTTAAATCAGGACTGATCACAACATCATTTGAGTTTTGGCCCTTTGAAAATAGTTTTGACTAGACTGGAAGTACTAGGCAAAACTGTTAACATTTGTCCATTTCAGATGGTGGTAATACGCACACGATTATCCATTTGTATTTCTCTATCTTTCACAATTCTAAAAATTAAACATGTCAAAACAAAAGGGTTAAGTAAAATGACTGCTGTCATTAAATAAAGAAAACATCTAAAATAAATTAATCCCTACCTTAGTAAATAGAGAATAGTGAAATTGAGTCATTTACTCAATAAATATTTGTTGAGTACCTACTATGAATAGGACTGATATAACCCCTGCCTCAGGGAGCTTACAGTTCAATGAGCGATACAGATTTTTTTTTTTTAATGCACCGTACATGTGATCACGACAATTAAAAGGAAACACAGGTTTTAAGGGAGCATATGTGAGGTATATTTTTACCTAAATTTGGGAGCTTGGAAAAGCTAAGAGTAATTAATAATGTGTAGGAGTTAGTGATATATAATATGAGACATGGAGAATGACTAAGGTGAACTACACCAAGGGATGAGGTGGGGAAGGAAGTCCTTTGCATGTGCAGAGGGAAAAGCATGTGCAAAGGCATAGAGGTTAGAGGAGATGGAGGAATAGAGAGTAGTTCAATATGGATGGAAGATAGGGTTTAAGGCAGGAGGTGTTGGGGGACGTGAGGCTTGAAAGGAGGGCAAGGGTCAGGTGATGAAGGGCCATGAAAGTGTTGTGACTCTGGGGGAGAGTTTGTCCTCCAAACGTCAAGACCCCTGTCTGCCACTGTTGGGGGGTGGGTCTCCATTTTTGTACCAATGTTGTTGGTGGTTAGGAACTGATAGTTCAGTGCTTAAAGACTAATGGAATGCCATGTTTTCTGGGGAGCCTGAAATTATGTTGCTATTTTTAGTGGACAGAAAACTTTACTCCAAGTGAATAAAATGAGTATAGAAGTTCTGTCTCCTCCATATTTCCAACCTAAGAACTTTCGTAGATGGCTTGAAGCTGTCCTGAAATGGTATCTTGTACATCATTTCTGCCTGCCATCAACAGGAGATTGTTAGCAGTGACTTGTTTAATATCCTCCTGGACTTACAGTGAAACAGACTTGAATGTAGCCTTTGGGAACCTGATCTGTAAGTAGATGAGCTTTGTAACAAAAAGTTAGTTTTATCATATTTTTCTTAGACTGCTGATGTCCTCTTGCGTCAGATGGATCATGTTTGTGTCCCTGATCTTGAAGTTATCCAGAGTTTTTGAAACTAATACATAATTTTACAATCTGGAAGATTTTTCTTTTAATAAAAAGAATGGCATTTGTCTATTATACTATGGAGCTAGGAAGAATGGAGTTTGAAGAATCTGGAACACAGTCGCACTGGGACAGAGACAAAGAAGGATGATTACATTCTAATGATAGTCATTCACATTATCCGATCATGTTCAGACACAGGACCATTACACATGGTCTCATAATGGAAAATAAACGGGCCAGACAATTCAGTATACACAAACCAGCTAGTGACCTTGCCAGTGACTCCTCAGGAGGGAGTTGATAGGAAAACGGATGATCTGAGATTGTGATTTGCCCAAAGTTGCAGAATAACGTCATTATACTCTAATTCCCAACTCCGTGCATTTGGTATTTCACAACTGTTTAAGGGTCTCAGAGACTCTAAGCTTTGCAAACTCTTGTTACATGGTAAAGTTCCCGGATGCTCTCATTTGGGAGTATTCTTTTTATTGTCACTTGAGTTCTTCATAATGAAGTCTTTCCTTCCTTCACTCCCTGCCCTGACCTGCATCTTCCTTTCATTGAGAAAATTGACCTTAACTTTGGGGGTGAGATGTTTGAGGGGGCAGATCATCTTATAGTTGGTTGTACATGTCCAAGAAAATCTTTAAGCTACACCTCTGGGTAGCATTTTTCTTTCCTCCAGTTGTGTTATTTTTCTTATTTAATGTGATCAGTAGTTCAAAGCAGGACCTGTTTATTCTTGGCTCAGTTTCCACCCCACTGGTTTTGACTTTTAGATGTATATGTGGAATCTTGTTCTCAGAGGAAGATCTAAGGAGGCTCTGTTATAAGTGTGGGTTAACCGCCATAAGGCACAGCTGGTGCAAATCAGCATGATGCAGCAATAGCTTAGGGTTATTGGCAGAGCCTGTGTTTAGAATTATATAGTAGAGAAGAAAAGAGGCTCTGTACTATAGGATAGAGAAGAAGGGAGAAGCTAGGGAGGGAGAAGGGGGATATCAAAGGTAAACAGGAGAGGGAAGACATTAAAAGAGTAGCAGTTTTCCTAGTGACCTCATAGATAAGTAATGAGGAGGAAACTATATACACTGTGCACAGTTCTACTGATAAAATGATGTTCATATACCATCCTCCATGGCTTGCAGGGATTGGGGGCACCTTATTTTAAACTATGTTTCTGTCCTTTATCAGGGTAAACAGGGGAATATGGGATAGCTCGATAGCCCGTGGAGAACTGGGAGAGGCTCTTGAAAGAAGCTGGGAAGCATAGAAATTCTAGGATGGAAAAAGGTGTGGATTCCATATCCCAGATTCTCTGTCCTCAGCCTGATTTGATGTATGTCATCCATGGTTCAGCCACAAGCCTTAGGTTTTTTTGTTTTTTGGGTTTTTTTTTTCTTTTTCTTTGCTGTACGCGGGCCTCTCACTGTTGTGGCCCCTCCCGTTGCGGAGCACAGGCTCCGGACGCGCAGGCTCAGCGGCCATGGCTCACGGGCTCAGCCGCTCCGCGGTATGTGGGATCTTCCCGGACCGGGGCACGAACCCGTGTCCCCTACATCGGCAGGCGGACTCTCAACCACCGCGCCACCAGGGAAGCCCAAGCCTTAGGTTTTAGATCAAGATTTACACGGTCAGCATAAGTCTCTCTGAGTAGGGTGACATACTTTCTCAGATCACTCCAACCTCCACAGAATTAGCTGTATCTTTCCTTGAGGGCTGGCTTCAGCCTCCTCTGAAGGCAAGTGAGCAGTGGTAAATGGAGGAGTTTCTGAAAGAGAAGGTCCCATTCCAGCCCCTTACCCCCACCCCCGGCAGAATTGTACACTTGGCACTCTTGGATCTGGGAGCCTCTGTAGACTCTTTTCTCAGTCTTTCAAGGGACATCTATAGGTGGCTGGAAGGAAAACAGAGAAAGCAAGACTCCCTCCTCCTCCAGAGGACAGACTCATACCAGTAAGGGAGCAGTGTAGCTGCCCGTTTTCTGGGATCAGGGATTAAAAACGGTGATTCTTATTTGTAGTATTGCAAACTTTTATTATCTTGAAGTCAGAGAGTTTACAGTTGCAGATGCACTCAGATTTCAAAGCATGTAAGAAGGCCCTCAACATTAATTCTGGGTCAAAGTGAGTGTGTGAGATAATCCCCAAGGTTAATTCTAGGTCTTTATATGTGCTTCAGATACTGGTGCAGGTGGTATTTCAGATATTGATTATGTTTGTGGATTGTGTTGGGAACTTCAGAAACAAGGAGCTAGATAGAAGTGTGAGAAAAGACAGTTTGGAGATTTGTTTCTTTTTATGAATGGTGGAAAAGCGTAAGTATTGGGTTCTGTGGACCAATTGAATAAAAGAGGGTATTTTATGCTTAGTATATGGGTGAAGAACATATTTGTGAAGAAAGAACTAGGGCAATTCGAAGAACTGTCAATTTATAAAAGAAAAAAACTCAGTATGTAATTAGCATGAAAAATGCTCAGATCAAACAGTGACCAAAATGTTCATTTAGTTTACTTTTTATATAAGATACTTAATGAGATATAAAGGGCATGGAATTTTATAAAACTCATCTTGATTTCAGTTTCCTCCCTAAGGGAATACCTGTAAACAAGTAGAAAATTCTTTATATACTAAACAAAGTAACTTTCTCTAAAGAATTATTTTAATGGAAAAATGGGTTCATGGTATGATAGCCTTCTTCTTAAAACAAAAGTGAGCTGTTATGAATATGTAGCTGTTTTCTGCCTGATGATCAATCTCACAGTTGTGTAGATCTTTGAGATCTGCTTGGTGTTATTATTCCTGATCTCTTTGGAACAAAGATCAGGTGATGTAATTTTAATATTTTTAATATGCTGTGTGTCATTTTTCCAAGAGCATGAACTCATGAGCATGAGCATGATCTTGAACTCATACATCTATTTTACTTTGGACCAGTCCCCCTTGTCATCAAGGGCATCCATTTTTTGAAACAGCTTTTTGGGTTGAGGGATACAGGATATGACCATGAAACAGATCAAAGCTAATTGGCCCTCAGGGTAAATAAGCTCATGACCTTGGCCTTATTAGCCCTGTGCTGTAACTAGCTGAAGTAGCCTGGCCTGGGGGAAAGTCCACTTCCCTGAAGATGCTCCAGCATTTAGAAATTATCCAACAAGGCTTATAATGATGCTGACCACCCTCCTCTGCCCTGGCGATGAATAACTGGATGATGAGTGAAAGGGGGGAACATTCTGTGCTTACCCTGGGACTGGTGGTCCTGGGATCACCATCAGGTAGAAAATAATGTTAAAGTCGTGCTTATTTTATAGGATTTGTATCTAGACTAATGCCATGGATATTTTACTCAGATAAATATTGACAATCTTGCTCCATAATGAAAGCCATTGAGGTTGGTTTTGGCCAATAGAAAGCCTCCATGTGTGTCACAAACAAGAGTCGTGTGGCAGGTGAGTCTTTCAGTGCAGTGGACTCCATTGAGTCTCAGTCTTGTCTTCTCTCTTCACTCTGTCTGGGTGGACAATGGCAAATGCCACAGCAGCCTGGACTGTGAAATGGATTAATGAAACTTCGGTTCTTCCCCGAGTCCAAGAACACGAAAGAGTCATGCTGTTCAGTAGAAAGGGGGCCACCAGCAACTCTGAAAGTTCTGTCCGCTGAGGCTGGTTTACAATCCTCCTACTTCAAGGTCTACCCTTTGTCAACATTCCCCCTGAACACCTCTTTTAGCCTTCCGATTGGCCAGTGGGGTGGGGAAGGGATGAGAGTGTTTCTTCTGAGTCTTTCTAGGTAGCTGAGACAACATTTTGGTCCCTCAGATTCTTGGGCAAGGGCTAGTTCCTCTTATCAAAGTCTTTTTTCCAAAGTAAAATAAGTAGAAAAAAATAAATTCAATTAAAAACCCACATGAGGGTCCCCCTGGTGGCGCAGTGGTTGAGAGTCCGCCTGCCGATGCAGGGGATACGGGTTCGTGCCCCGGTCTGGGAGGATCCCATATGCCGCGGAGCGGCTGGGCCCGTGAGCCATGGCCGCTGAGCCTGCGCATCCGGAGCCTGTGCTCCGCAACGGGAGAGGCCACAACAGTGAGAGGCCCGCGTACGGGAAAAAAATAAAAAAATAAAAAAAAAAAAATAAAAACCCACATGAGGCAATTCTTCTTCTTCTTTCCACTTCCCCCTCCACCCTAATACACAGTGAACAGTTTTTGCAGAGGCCATCTTCCCCCTCTCTGTGGACTGGAATACTTCCTCTTTAGCTGAGCTGGCTGAGGGCATTATCGATCTCTCAGCCAAGAATCTCTTTTTTTCTTCCCTCTTTGGCCACATACCCAATTTCTCTTGAAGACACTAACTTAGAAACCATTTAAATAATAATAGAATATTTATTAGTTTTTTTGTTTTGTTTTGTTTTTGTGGTACGCGGGCCTCTCACTGCTGGGCCTCTCCCGTTGCGGAGCACAGGCTCCGGACGCGCAAGCTCAGCGGCCATGGCTCACGGGCCCAGCCGCTCCGCGGCACGTGGGATCTTCCCGGACTGGGGCACGAACTCGTGTCCCCTGCATCGGCAGGCGGACTCTCAACCGCTGCGCCACCAGGGAAGCCCCTATTAGTATTTTTAATAATGGGTAGTACAAATAAGAAACCTACACTGGTCCCTGATCTCTCTCCCAAATGCTACCCTGCCCTATTAAGCTGGTCCTCCACCCCATCTCAGGTCCTTTACTCAAAGTTCACCACTGCTAACCATTTCCTGAGATGCTTTTATGCACATGCCTGAATGTAATTATGTGCTCCTCTCCACATACTTATGTGTATTTTAACACATAGGGATCACACTATACATACTGTTCTGCACTTGGCTTTTTTCCCTTAGTGATGTGTCATGGAAATCCTTCCATATTGGCACACACAGATCCAGCTCATTCTTTTAACAACTAATCCGTTATACGGACATGCCATTTTTATTTAACCAGTCCCTATACTGATGGACATTTTGATGTATTTTTAAAAATCATGACAAATAATGCTTCAGTGACCATCCTTGGACATATGTTTTGTTGAAATGTTCCATGTATATCCATCGGGTAAATTTCCTAGTGGTGATAATACTTGTTCAAAGGGAAAGTGTGTTTTTAATATTGATATATATTACCAAATTGTGCTTTCAAAAGGTTATGCCCGTTTACACTCTCAAGATTATAAAACCTATTTTGAATAGAAAGAAAAATAACATTTTCTCAGACTTGTGCAGCTGGTTTCTGTTTTTATTCTTAAAGTGCTTTCTGTGTTTTTGCTTCTGGAATCTGATACATAAATAAATGATGCTCACATCAGCTCTCTCCTTCCTGCCTCCCTTGAGCATCGTCAACGCTCTAAAGCCAATCAATAGAGTAATTCTTGTGCCAAACCATAAAAGTTAATTTTCAACCTGTGTTGGGCCAGAAGAGGATGTGGGTTCTAATTGTGAGGACTGTCCACTGTGATGGAATTCTGTCTGCAGGGTACCTGCCACAAGGGCACCAGGGCTTCGATTCCAGGTAAAGCATCTAAAAGATAGGGCTTGACCATTTTATCTCACACCAGACACGTGAGGTTTTGAGAAGTCGTCACCAACTCTGCTGCTCCATCAAATTCGTGAGGCAAGAGAGAACCTTCTTTGATGCTTCTAAAGGATACTCACCACTTTTAGCTTCATCAGGGAATTGGAGCTCATTGCTCAGACAGGGAAGCAGGGAGGAATGACTAACCACTTGAAAGGCTATGAAGCATGTTTACTCATAGTTAAATGCTTCTTCATAAAACCTGGCATTTTGATGTCTGTCTAGCATCATAGGATTCCCGACCATTGGGCCTTTAGATCTCCTGGCCCAGGATTTGGCACTATATATTTTTATAGTTGAATGGGAACATTAGACATGAAAGCCACTCAGATATCTAATATTACAGAATAGCACAGGTAGAGCAGACATGGTGGTGGGCGGATTATAATCATTTTATTTTTCTTGGTAATGTACTCTACCTAATGTACCTGGATTTTGGTGAGATAGTTGTCATGTTTTGTAAAGAATCTGGAGCTCCTAAGAGGAAAGCTGGAAAATGAGTGCAAAATAATGATGCACAATGAGCTTAACTCTCCCCCATTACACTGTGGCATAGACATTTGGCAAAACAATCTCCATGTCCAGAATGTACTGCTGTAGAGGGAACAAGAGGCTGAGTATCATTCAGGGTTCAAGAACTAACTTTGCCCATTTTAATAATAAACATAAACACCCACTCTCGTCAGTCTAGGTTTTTTTTTTTTTTCTTTTTGCGGTACGCGGGCCTCTCACTGCTGTGGCCTCTCCCGTTGCGGAGCGCAGGCTCCGGACGTGCAGGCTCAGCGGCCATGGCTCACGGGCCCAGCCGCTCCACAGCATGTGGGATCTTCCCGGACCGGGGCACGAACCCGTGTCCCCTGCATCGGCAGGCGGACTCGCAACCACTGCGTCACCAGGGAAGCCCTGTCAGTCTAGTTTTCCTACTCATGCTAGGGGGAGGAGCTGTGTTCCCTGGGTCCATGAGTTTCCTTCTATCATTGGGGAAAGCTGCTGTGCCCCCTTTTGTCACACTTGTGGACCTAGTAGTTGCCAAAAGAGGAACTGAAGGGATCTAAACTGGGTGACTGAATTTCTTTCAGCTCTGTTCGGGGAACCATCAAAACTTGGGGTGGGGATGGGGGCTTCCAGATGCATTTGGGGTTGGGGGGCAGATGCAAAGAAAGAACTCTAAATAGAGAGGCTATATAGAATAATATTGTATTATTACTTAAGGGGCTCTCAGTGAATTTCCTTGAAGTCTATAGGGACAGGGGCCCTTAACCCCCATGTTTCAGGAATGACTGGATTAAGGATGCTAAGCAGGCACTTGACAGTGTGAGCTTGTTCAGTTACAATCCTTGATGGACCATTACTCATTTTGTGAAATTGAGCCAAGTCTCTCTTTCCCTTCTTCCCTCTCCCCTAGCTATTTTGCTTTGTTAAGTAATCAGACGTGGATCTTATTCCCAAGATGTTTATTTATATTCTTAGGGAGATAAGACATTTAAAATAAGGAAGAATGTAATAAAGTCCATAATGGAAGTCCAGATAATGAGCTGCAGGAGTTCAGAGGAGGGAGATGTAATTTGCAGTCAGGATGGGGAGATTATGATTTGTCATATTTGGGGGCTTACTATTTATTAAGGGGGCTTCCCTGGTGGCGCAGTGGTTGAGAGCCTGCCTGCTGATGCAGGGGACACGGGTTCGTGCCCCGGTCCGGGAGGATCCCACATGCCACGGAGCGGCTGGGCCCATGAGCCATGGCCGCTGAGCCTGCGCGTCCGGAGCCTGTACTCCGCAACGGGAGAGGCTACAACAGTGAGAGGCCCGTGTACTGCAAAAAAAAAAATAAAATAAAAAATAAAAAGAAATATATATATATATTTATTTATTTATTAAGAATTCCTCAGGAAATGGGGATGGAATGGGAGAAAGCCCTTTCCAGGCTGAGTGGGTGGGTGGAATGAATCGGGGGTCAGTAAGCATGGGGCACAAAAGGCAAACGATAATGAGATTATTTTGACTGGAGTAAAGGGTACAGAAACATAGTGAGAAAGAAAGTTCAGTGGTGGGTGGGCCCTAATCTTCAGGGCCTTGAAGGTTAATTGTTGTAGCTCAAGACATTGTTAGAAATGGCCTGGTTCACTGCCAAAGATAGAGCAAACTGGCAGAGACTAGATCTGCCCATGGGGATGGGGCTGGAGCTGCGAGAGAAGTCTAGGCTGGCAGACAAGGTGTTGGAAGGGATATGCAGGGGAGTATGGCAACAGATGACAAAGGCGGTCACTCTACTTGCCTGGGTGAGTAGAGCTGGTATTGGGAGGTGGGTGACAAGTCTTGAGGCTGGGAGGTGCTGGTACTGGAATATCTAGCAACAGGTGGCACTGAGAAATGTAGTCAAGAATAAAGGAATAAGAAAGTCTGTCAGCAGTTAGCAGGCTCATGTCGCTAAGCTCAGGTTCACAGGCAGACTCCCAAGCTCTGGAAGGAGGAAAGCGTGGAATGGAGAGCGAGAAGCGGGGCCCCCGCCCCCAAGGGACCAGGCAGACTTCCAAGCCAGGAGTCAGACCTGGAACACGGGGCCTGACTTGAAGGAGGAATGGTTTGATGCTCCATTCCAGAGTGCTGAGCCAAGGTCTTTTCATTCCTTCTGCATAAGGTTACGGCTGGTCTTAGACACCGGGTCTACAGGTGGGAGTGAAGAGGCCCAGCTGTGTGGAGGGGAGGATGCCCATGCTGGAGGAAAGGCAGCGTCCACTGCTGGCTAAAGAGTCTGGGCTTTATTTGGTAGGCAAAAGGCAAGAAATGGAACAATGAAGACATGGGAATATCCTAATTAGAGCTGTATTTCAGGAAGATTAGTTTGATCCTAGTGTAAAACATGAACTAAAGTAAGTTCTCACCTGTAACAAATTTCTGCTATTCCCCTTCCTGAATACTTCTCCAATATGTTCACTTCTCTTCACACCTCTTTCTAGTACTGTGGGTTAAAGAAACTCTATTATTAAAATTAATTAATTAATAAAGTATTAATTTCACCTGTTTCTTTTTATTTTTTTAATGTGGCTTCCAAAAAAGTTAAAATTCCATAAGTGGCTCACCTATTTAAATGGGGGCAGTGCTGCTCCTATCCTGTCTGCATACTGCAGTCAGATCTTTTTAAAATGCCAGTCTTCTCATGTCACTTTACTGTGTGATAGCTTTCGATGGTCTCCATTGCTCCATGATTAAGTCCAGATTCTTTAATGTGGCTCCCAAACTCTTCATAATCTGACTCTTATGGCATCTCTCAACAGCCCCTTCCCATTGCACTCATCCTTCAGGCTATCAAACTATATTCATTTCTGTCTGAGAAATTACTTTCTTCTCATCAGCATCCATACCTTTGCTCATGTCATTCCTTTTCCTGAGCTAAGCATTTCTCCCCCTTTCCATCTGCTAATTTTTGCTTCCCATTGAAGTCTCAGCTTTAGGCATCCCTAACTCCCTGACTCTGGATTCAGTGCCTCTTCTTGATGCTAGGGGCCCCGCTATGGGCTCCCTCCATGAAGCATTCTCACGTTCTTTGCAAGGTCCTATTTACTTGTCTCTCTCTACCTTAGACTGTAAGTCCTTTGAAAGCAGGGGCTCTGTATTGATCCCCCAGCACACCCAGCACCTAGCACTGTACCTGGAGCATGCCTGATTGTATGAATGAACGAATGGAGCCATCGTGCCAGGCAGTACGAACCTGAACCAGGATAGTGGCACTGGAAATGGAAAGGATAAGACACTCATGAAAGAGCCAGAAAGGACATAATTCTTGACTGCTGGCAACTGTGTGGATGCACCTCTACTTATTAATGGGTATGAAAAACTAATGTACTTCATGAGGTGCTGTAAGTCCTAAAAAAAAATACAAGCAAAGATGCAGACAAATGTTCTAAAAACAAAAATGTATTCTTCTGAAAGTAGCATGATATTTGGAGTTGAAAGACCTGGCTCCAAGCATGTATATTGTCTTTGTAGTCTTGACATTTCTGTTTCTTACGTCATAAAATGGAGACAGTAATACCTCTACTTTTGGGAGTTGTTGTGAGGATTAAGGGAACTAATGCATGTAGAATCACTTTGTAAACTGCAAAGTGACAGAAAGCGTTAGTGATTACCAATACAAAGGTATTCATACCTGCAAACAGGTGACAATCATGCTGTAGTAAGTAAATTCTGACCTACCCCAAGAAGGGATGTAAATCTCAAACAAACCACCATAGCACAGAGGAACTTGAACAGCCTACGCTGGGTGAAGTTACACATTTCTATCAATATGACTCATGGAATGCTCTGGTGAGAGAGTGAGCCAGAGGGGCAATGGGCACATGTGCCCAGGTGGTGTGGCAGGGCTGGGTGGCCTCCTTCTGTCTGCCTGGTCTCTCAGGGCCTCACATTTGACTTTAAACTTGGGCTCACACTTTGCCTTCTGCTTGGATTGCTCTCTCCTTCGTTCCTGCCCTGCTTCCCTAAAACCCCCTCCCTGCCACCTGGAAATTCTATTCCTGCTTCAAGCCTCCTTCAGGAGGCTCACAGCATTCACGCTCTCTAAATTTCTTTTTCTTCCCTCAAAGGAGATCCCACTCTTCTCTCTCATTTCATGATCAGGGGTAGCACCAACACCGAGTATTTCCAAGGTGGACTTGCAAGAGGTCCTTCCATCCAGCCTGTATTCCTGCCCCCAGACAGGGGTCAGACTCTTACCTGGGATGTGCTAGGATGGCTCTTCTAAGCGGAACAAACTGCAACACTAGCTTTCTGATTTGGAGTTTGGAGTCTATACAGTTCCATAGAAGCCCACAGTCATGCCCTTCCCTCTTGCCTGCTTGCTTAGGTCATCCCCTTGTTTGCCTTCCTTACTTAGACCCAGGACCAGGATGTGCAATCAGCACCTTACACATAGTGTGTGCTCTGTTAAAGTCATTAAAATAGTTATTTATTTACCTGACCCTTCACAGAGGATTATTTGAGGGATTATGTGATTATATAAAATAAAACAAAACATACTTCATGTTTCCAAGGGACATACATCCAGTTAGTATATTACACTATTACGCCAAATTAGTGCTCAGAAAGTGAAGCTATAGTGCTACTTCCTTTTTAGGAAACATGTGTAGTACCATTTGGTACAGAATACTGGGCATGTTTTGTGAACTATGGGGCCATGCCGAGGATTCTATTTGGTCTGTGATCCCTCTAAGTCCCGGGTCTTCCCCTATTCTGTTCCCTCTGCCTGGATTGCTCTCTCCTCCTCCCCCATCCACTTCTTCTACTACTTCTAAGTCCATCTCATCTTTCAGAGCTCAGCTTGGAGATCATTTTCTCTGGGAAGCGATCCCTAAATCCTATAGGCTCAGCCTCTGTGCTCCAGTAGCAACCCTTCTCTCTGCATCTGCTGTATTGTAATGTACATGGTTTGTTCTGTTTCTCCCTCTAATCCATTAGCACCAGGAGGCAGGTACCACAACTGTCTGGTTGAAAGTTATTTCTGCAATGCCTAGCACAGTGCCTGTGGTGTAGTGAACACTTAGTCGGTATTCATCGCACGGGAGTTCATAAATAGGTAAAAGAATCCCTTTCAGAGCCCAGAACAATTTCAGAATCAGAGTGCATGAGAGTCAATCTTAGAATATTATGATCTAGCCTTTGGCTAAGTGACTTTCTTACCTCTAATGATTTCTGCTCTACTTAACAGGTATATTAAGATGTAGCTTTGGCAACTTGTAACAGGGAGTCAAATTTAAAGTAGTTTAAACAAGAAGGAATTCTATTTCTCTCCCACAAAACAGTCCAGAGATAGGCCATCCAGGACTGTGATGGCAGCTCTGTTCTATGAGATGATACAGCTGGGCTTTTTCTATCTTGCTGCTCCACCATCCCAGGATGATGCACTTCATGTGGTTCATGGTCACAACAAAATCCTAGGAGATCCAATTTTGTCCTGGAATCCTGGGAACCTATACCCAAAGTGAATTTAATTTCTTTTTGGTACTGGAACTGATTCTAGGACCTTCTGGACCATCTTTGGGCAGCTTGAGCCTGGTATGGATTTACAGGACTAATCAAATTGAGGGATTTCCGGGCTTCCCTGGTGGCGCAGTGGTTGAGAGTCCGCCTGCCGATACAGGGGACACGGGTTCGTGCCCCGGTCTGGGAAGATCCCACATGCCGCGGAGCAGCTGGGCCCGTGAGCCATGGCCGCTGAGCTTGCGCGTCCGGAGCCTGTGCTTCACAACGGGAGAGGCCACAACAGTGAGAGGCCCGTGTACCGCAAAAAAAAAAAAAAAAAAAAAAGAGGGATTTCCCACTGCTTGCCCAATTTCCACTTTACCCCCGAGCCTTTTCAGGTGGCAAAGACCAAGAACTTAGCCCGAGTTGTATGCCAGGAATGCCAGCTGGTCCTCCTGCTAAGGTCATGAGCCTTCAACCAAGGGGGGTGTGGTTTCCTGAGGCTGAGGACACACTGACTTTGCAACAGGGCATCCTGGCAAGTTAAGGAGAGGAATTCCTTTGAATAATGTTAAATACATTATCTATTTGGCTATAAGTAAAAGTATGTTACTTATTTTGTTCTAAGGTTGCTGTATAGCTTACAGTTGCACCGTCATTTCTTTATAGTGCCTTTCTGTTGGGTTTATGTTATTCTGGAGAGAAATCATTAGATTTTATGATTAAGGTTCGAGACTAAGGCCAACCTACTCTATCAATTCTCTTATCCCATAATACATACACACACTCAGTTCAGACAGACAGCACCCCCCCCGCACACACACAAAATCTCTGGATGAAAAGGGGAGAGAAACCAAGGTAGACAGCTTTCTAGAGCATCAGTTGTTCTCTATGTATAAGAAGCTGAATAATCCAAGGTTATGACTCCTCCCCTTCTCCTGCCCTGAACTAAACACAGTTTCATTCTATAGACCTTACTTCGTGTCCTAGACAAAACAGGATCAGTATGGGTTAGTATGAGTTGATTCTGCCAATTTAACAGGAAAATAACAAGAACCAAAGATCTGTCTAAATTTGTTCCTGGCAAAGGCAATATTTGAAATATTTTTTATTTTTAAAAAGATATTATCTAATTGATACACAATCCACAAGTAGCGCTCTAAAGTGGTAAAATTCACTTTTCTTTGTGTTTTTGTGTATCTCTGTGTGAGTAGTTACTGTATTTGCAGGATTTTGGTTAATTATTGTGAAAGTTATATTTCCATTATATATGTTTTTCTTTTCTTTCTACCTTCTCAAAAGTTCTCCTTTAAGGCAGAAACTTTCCATTCTTGGTTTCATCCAAAAGACAAATATTTCTGGGAAAACACCACATTTAAGCTATTCAGCAATTCTGATGTTATGTAACTGACCACACTAAGAGGTTCAATTAACTTTAGTTACATTTTACTGAAGAGTGTCACAGAATAGAATAACTGGTGATAATTTTTAAAAAACTTTTGGATGTTTTTAAACAGGGAAAATCCTTTTAAATGTGTGTAGCATCTTGTGATAATGAGAGAAGGTAAATCTTTTGTCATTTGAAGTATTCTAAAGAGCACTGAACTGTATTCCAAGACTGATTTTAGTGTGTTTGAGAATTATTAGTGGCAGTAAGTTTTCCTTTCAGCGTTAGTTTCCATAACCCAAGCTCTCCCAGTTCTCCTTTCCCCCTTGCTCTTGTCTCTGGTTCCTTTTGATTGGTCGTCTTCAGTTGTGGGTACATTTTGAGACTGTTTAGACTCTGCATCTCTTCCACTGAGGAAAAATCATGTGCGTTCATGGTTTCAAACAACTTCCTGTAAGTACTAACTTGCAGCTCACTTTCTTCATTTCTAGTCTTTATCTTTCCTTCCTATCACTTCAATATCTCTATTTTCTTTCTCCCCAGAACTGAACTGATCATATTTTCCCCCATAGGAGAATGTCCTTCCCATCTTCTCTTTATTTTCACGTCTCCACCACAATCCCAGCGTCCCATTCTTAAAACCTTGCAGGTTTTTTTTTTTCTTTCCCTCCTCATTTACTTGCAACATGCTGCCTATCCTCAAGTTGCAACATTTATTTTTCCAAAATATCACTCAGACTCACTTCTTTATTTCAAAACCCTTATCTCAGCCTAGGTGTTAATTATTTGGCACGTACATGACTATAATAGCTTCCTATCAGATGGCTCTACCTCTCTGCTTTCTTCCGTCTAAGCTATCCTTTGGACAAGTATGAGAATCATCTTGTTCACCCTCTTTTATCATTTCAATTTCCTCTTAAGAACAATTCAGGAATCTCCACCAACTACCTTCTTTATCCAAACCTCATTTCCCTGGACTACATGAGCCACTTTTCCAAGCAAATATTATCCTTTGAAGCTTTCATTCTCTCTACAGGAAGATCTTCCTTTCTTCCTTCCAGTTCATATTTTTCTTTTTCTTCAAAGCTAGTGGTTAACACAGTCTTAATAAAAACTGTAATTATCTGCAAGTCCTTTAAGGGTGCTCACCACCTGGCTAATTTTCTCAGTGTCCTCTCAGAGACACATTGCTCAGTGTGCCCTGTTCTCTAAGTCTGTACCTGCTGGTCTGTGGCTTCATAAAGTCATTTTTTGTTGATTCCCTTTGTCCTTTTTCTGCTTTTAGAGTATAAGCAACTTTAAGGTAGAGTTAATATCTAAGATTTATTTATATTACTCAGCAACAATTACTAAGCATTTGCTGAATTTACAGCATGACATTCACCTATCTATCACTCTATCAGTAGATCAAATAGTTATTTATTGAGCATCTACTATGTGCTAGGCACTGTGTGAGGTGCTAGAGTACAGAGATGAGAAAAAAAATAACATTACCTCTACCTTCATAGAGTTTGGGGGAAATCGATATTTATCAAATAATCATACAATTCAGTGAAAGATTATAACTGTGATAGAGCTACAAAGGGAGAAACATGGTGCCATGAGAGCACATAAGAGGGGTATTTAGCCCAAGTGAGAGAGAAGAGGGAGGGATGTTCCCCAAAAGAGGGAATCACATGAGTAAAGGCTCTGTGATGTGGGGAGCCAGATATGTTCAAGACATTGAAAGAAGACTGGGGTCACTGAGTCCAGAGAATGTTCATAAAGTAAAGTGGAAGAGGCCCACCTGGGCAAGGCCTTATAGAATATGAAAAGGATTTAGGTTTTTATCCTTAACAATGAGGAGCTACTGGAGGGATTTAAGGATAGGAGGTGATGGTATGGTGATTGGAAAAGATCACTCTGATCCCTGTGTGGAGGTAGTTTGAGGTGGGAAAGGATACAGAGCACAGTATTTTTCTGTGCCATGTAGCAACTCAGTAAATGTTACTCATTGACTAACCAGTTTGTGGGGCTTATGGTTCTTTGTAACATGAAGTTTTAGCTTCAGGCTGCAAAATCTTGAACTACTCAATCTATAGGTCTGATTTTTAATGTAGACAGTCTCTTGTAGCTTTTGCAGTGTGTTAATTTGACACCATCATCATCGTCATCAACACTATTAACTATGGTGCCGGATACAATGCCAAAGGCTTGATGTAGATTATTTCATTTAACCCTCACTATGAGCTAAGGAGGAAGGTGTTTATATCCCTATTTTTTATAGACTTAGAGATGAGATCTTGCCTCAGAGAGAAGTGATGGATCAGGACTCAAATCTAGGTGTCTCTGACTACATTGTCGTCATTCTAGCTACTATGTTCTAACAGGTCTAATTTAGTGGGGTTTTCAGTACTACTTCAATACCATTATTATGGAAAAAGGAGGTTCCTTTAGCCCTGAAACAAGATATGATTTGGCTAATTGCCCAGTAACTCCTTCCAGAATCTTGGTTAAAGCCCTTCATGGCATCAGGTCACCTGTCTCCCATTTTGTAGAATGTTTTATTGTATGTCACAGAGACCTGGCATTATTTCTGAGCTGATTTTTCTCTGTTTTGATCTCTTCAACAATATGAACACATTTCTGGATGTCCTTTTTTCTTTACAGAAATCTATAATTAGATGACCTTATAATGCTTATTAGCCCAAGTTACAAATAGTATTCCAGTAACCAACTTCCTCCTCAGGAAAGCATCATCAACAATTAAGAGTAACCACCAAGGAGACCTTCAAGATGGTGGAGGAGTTAGACGTAGAGATCATCTTCCTCCCCACAAATACATCAGAAATAAATCTACATGTGGAACAACTCCTACAGAACACCTACTGAATGCTGGCCGAAGACCTCAGACTTCCCAAAAGATATATATATATATATATATATTTTTTTTTTTTTTTCCTTTTTCTCTTTTTTGTCGGTGTGTATGTGTATGCTTCTTTCTGTGAGTTTGTCTGTATAGCTTTGCTTTTACCATTTGTCCTAGGGTTCTCTCTGTCCGTTTTTTGGGGGTTTTTTTTAGGATAGTTTTTAGCGCTTGTTATCATCAGTGGATTTGTTTTTGGTTTGTTTGCTCTCTTCTTTCTTTCTTTATATTATTACTTAAAAGTTTTTTTTATTTTTCATAATTTAAAATTTTTTTTACTTTAATAACTTTATTTTATTTTATTTTTTTCTTTCTTTCTTTCTTTTTTTCTCCCTTTGCTTCTGAGCCGGGTGGCTGACAGGGTCTTGGTGCTCCAGCTGGGTGTCAGGCCTGTGCCTCTGATGTGGGAGAGCTGAATTCAGGACACTGGTCCACAAGAGACCTCCAGCTTCCATGTAATATCAAATGGCGAAAGCTCTTCCAGAAATCTCCATCTCAACACTAAGACCCAGATCCACTCAACGACCAGCAAGCTACAGCGCTAGACACCCTATGCCAAACAACTAGCAAGACAGGGACACAACCCCACCCATTAGCAGAGAGGCTGCCTAATATCATAATAAGGTCACAGACACACCAAAACACACCACAGAACGTGGTCCTGCCCACCAAAAAGACAAGATCCAGCCTCATCCACCAGAACACAGGCACCAGTCACCTCCACCAGGAAGACTACACAACACACTCAACCAACCTTAGCCACTGGGGGCAGACACCAAAAATAATGGGAACTACGAACCTGCAGCCTGCGAAAAGGAGACCCCAAACACAGTAAGTTAAGCGAAATGAGAAGACAGAAAAATACACAGCAGATGAAGGAGCAAAGCAAAAAACCCCCAGACCAAACAAATGAGGAGGAAAGAGGCAGTCTACCTGAAAAAGAATTCAGAGTAATGATAGTAAAGATGATCCAAAATCTTGGAAATGGAATGGAGAAAATCCAAGAAACGTTTAACAAGGACCTAGAAGAACTAAAGAGCAAACAAACAATGATGAACAACACATTAAATGAAATTAAAAATTCTCTACAAGGAATTAATAGCAGAATAACTGAGGCAGAAGAACGGATAAGTGACCTGGAAGATAAAATAGTGGAAATAACTACCACAGAACAGAATAAAGAAAAAAGAATGAAAAGAATTGAGGACAGTCTCAGAGACCTCTGGGACAACATTAAACATGCCAACATTTGAATTTAGGGGTCCCAGAAGAAGAAGAGAAAAAGAAAGGGACTGAGAAAATATTTGAAGGATTATAGTTGAAAACCTCCCTAATATGGGAAAGGAAATAGTCGGTCGACTCCAGGAAGTGCAGAGAGTACCATACAGGATAAATCCATGGAGAAACATGCCAAGACACACATTAATCAAACTATCAAAAATTAAATACAAAGAAAAATAATTAAAAGCAGCAAGAGAAAAACAACAAATAATATACAAGGGAATCCCCAAAAGGTTAACAGCTTATCTTTCAGCAGAAACTCTGCAAGCCAGAAGGGAGTGGCTGGGCATATTTAAAGTGATGAAAGGGAAAAACCTACAACCAAGATTACTCCACCCAGCAAGGATCTCATTCAGATTCAACCGAGAAATTAAAACCTTTACAGACAAGCAAAAGCTGAGAGAGTTCAGCACCACCAAACCAGCTTTACAACAAATGTTAAAGGAACTTCTCTAGGCAGGAAACCCAAGAGAAGGAAAAGAGCTACAATAACAAATCCAAAACAATTAAGAAAATGATAATAGGAACATACATATTGATAGCTACCTTAAATGCAAATGGATTAAATGCTCCAACCAAAAGACATAGACTGGCTGAATGGATACAAAAACAAGACCTGTATATATACTGTCTACAAGAGACCCACTTCAGACCTAGGGACACGTACAGACTGAAAGTGAGGGGTTGGAAAAAGATATTTCATGCAAGTGGAAATCAAAAGAAAGCTGGAGTAGCAATTCTCAGATCAGACAAAATAGACTTTAAAATAAAGACTATTACAAGAGACAAAGAAGGGCACTACATAATGATCAAGGGATCAATCCAAGAAGAAGATATAACAATTGTAAACATTTATGCACCTCAATACATAAGGCAAATGCTAACAGCCATGAAAGGGGAAATCGACAGTAACACAATAATAGTAGGGGACTTCGACACTCCACTTTCACCAAGAGACAGATTATCCAAAATGAAAACAAATAAGGAAACACAAGCGTTAAATGATACATTAAACAAGATGGACTTAATTGATATTTATAGGACATTCCATCCAAAAACAACAGAATACACTTTCTTTTCAAGTGCTCATGGAACATTCTCCAGGATAGATCATATCCTGGGTCACAAATCAAGCCTTGGTAAATTTAAGAAAATTGAAATCATCAAGTATCTTTTCTGACCACAATGCTATGAGACTAGATATCAATTACAGGAAAAATCTGTAAAAAATACAAACACATGGAGGCTAAACAATACACTACTAAATAACCAAGAGATCACTGAAGAAATCGAAGAGGAAATCAAAAAATACCTAGAAACAAATGACAATGAAAACACGACAACCCAAAACTTATGGGATGCAGCAAAAGCAGTTCTAAGAGGGAAGTTTATAGCAATACAATCCTACCTCAAGAAACAAGAAACATCTCAAATAAACAACCTAACCTTACACCTAAAGCAGTTAGAGAAAGAAGAACAAAAATCCCCGAAGTTAGCAGAAGGAAAGAAATCATAAAGATTAGAAATGAATGAAAAAGAAATGAAGGAAACAATAGCAAAGATCAATAAAACTAAAAGCTGGTTCTTTGAGAAGATAAACAAAATTGATAAACCATTAGCCAGACTCATCAAGAAAAAAAGGGAGAAGACTCAAATCAATAGAATTAGAAATGAAAAAGGGGAGGTAACAACTGACACTGCAGAAATACAAAGGATCATGAGGGATTACTATAAGCAACTCTGTGCCAATAAAATGGACAACCTGGAAGAAACAGACAAATTCTTAGAAAAGCATAACCTTCTGTGACTGAACCAGGAAGGAATAGAAAATATAAATAGACCAATCACAAGCACTGAATTTGAGACTGTGATTAAAAATCTTCCAACAAACAATAGCCCAGGACCAGATGGCTTCACAGGTGAATTCTATCAAACATTTAGAGAAGAACCAACACCTATCCTTCTCAAACTCTTCCAAAATATAGCAGAGGGAGGAACACTCCCAAGCTCATTCTACGAGGCCACCATCACCCTGATACCCAAACCAGAAAAAGATGTCACAAAGAAAGAAAACTACAGGCCAATATCCCTGATGAACATAGATGCAAAAATCCTCAACAAAATACTAGCAAACAGAATCCATCAGCACATTAAAAGGATCATACACCATGATCAAGTGGGGTTTATCCCAGGAATGCAAGGATTCTTCTATATATGCAAATCAATCAGTGTGATAAACCATATTAACAAATTGAAGGAGAAAAACCATATGATCATCTCAATAGATGCAGAAAAAGCATTTGAAAAAATTCAACACCGATTTATGATAAAAACCCTGCAGAAAGTAGGCATAGAGGGAACTTACCTCAACATAATTAAGGTCATATATGACAAACCCACAGCCAACATTGTTCTCAATGGTGAAAAACTGAACCCATTTTTTCTAAGATCAGAAACAAGACAAGGTTGCCCACTCTCACCACTATTATTCAACATAGTTTTGGAAATTTAACCACAGTAATCAGAGAAGAAAAAGAAATAAAGGGAATCCAAATCAGAAAAGAAGAAGTAAAACTGTCACTGTTTGCAGACGACATGATGCTGTACATACAGAATCCTAAAGATGCTACCAGAAAACTACTAGGGCTAATCAATGAATTTGGTAAAGTAGCAGGATACAAAATTAATGCACAGAAATCTCTTGCATTCCTATACGTTAATGATGAAAAATCTGAAAGAGAAATTAAGGAAACACACCCATTTACCACTACAACAAAAAGAATAAAATACCTAGGAATAAACCTACCTAGGGAGGCAAAAGACCTGAATGCAGGAAACTGTAAGACACTGATGAAAGTAATTAAAGATGATACAAACAGATTGAGAGATATACTATGTTCTTGGATTGGAAGACTAAACATTGTGAAAATGACTGTACTACCAAAAGCAATCTCCAGATTCAATGCAATCCCTATCAGACTACCAATGGCATTTTTCACAGAACTAGAACAAAAAATTTCACAATTTGTATGGAAACACAAAAGACCCCTAATAGCCAAAGGAATCTTGAGAAAGAAAAACGGAGCTGGAGGAATCAGGCTCCCAGACTTCAGACTATAATACAAAGCTACAGTAATCAAGACAGTATGGTACTGGCACAAAAACAGAAATATAGATTAATGGAACAGGATAGAAAGCCCAGAGATAAACCCACGCACATATGGTCAGCTTAATTTTAATAAAGGAGGCAAGAATACAAAATGGAGAAAAGACAGCCTGTTCAGTAAGTCGTGCTGGGAAAACTGGACAGCTACACGTAAAAGAATGAAATTAGAACACTCCCTAACACCATACACAAAAATAAACTCAAAATGGTTTAGAGACCTAAATGTAAGGCCAGACACTATAAAACTCTTAGAGGAAAACATAGGCAGAACACTCTATGACATAAATCACAGCAAGATCCTTTTTGACCCACCTGCTAGACAAATGGAAATAAACTGAAAAATAAGCAAATGGGACCAAATGAAACTTAAAAGCTTTTGCACAGCAAAGGAAACCATAAACAAGATGTAAAGACAACCCTCAGGATGGGAGAAAATATTTGCAAATGAAGCAACAGACAAAGGATTAATCTCTAAAATTTACAAGCAGCTCGTGCAGCTCAATATCAAAAAAACAAAGAACCCAATCCAAAAAATGGGCAGAAGACCTAAATAGACATTTCTCCAAAGAAGATATACAGATTGCCAACAAACACGTGAAAGGATGCTGAACATCACTAATCATTAGAGAAATGCAAATCGGAACTACAATGAGGTATCACCTCATACCTGTCTGAATGGCCATCATCAAAAAATCTACAAACAATGAATGCTGGAGAGGGTGTGGAGAAAAGGGAACCCTCTTGCACTGTTGGTGGGAATGTAAATTGATATAGCCACTAAGGAGAACAGTATGGAGGTTCCTTAAAAAACTAAAAATAGAACTACCCTATGACCCAGCAATCCCACTACTGGGCATATACCCTGAGAAAACCATAATTCAAAAAGAGTCATGTACCCCAATGTTCATTGCAGCTCTATTTACAGTAGCCAGGACATGGAAGCAACCTAAGTGTCCATCAACAGATGAATGGATAAAGAAGATGTGGCACATATATACAATGGAATATTACTCAGCCATATAAAGATATGAAATTGAGTTATTTGTAGTGAGGTGGATGGACCTAGAGTCTGTCATACAGAGTGAAGTAAGTCAGGAAGAGAAAAGCAAATACCGTGTGCTAACACATATATATGGAATCTAAAAAAAAAACAAAAACAAAAAAAAAAACGGTTCTGAAGAACCTAGGGGCAGGGCAGGAATAAAGATGCAAACATAGAGAATGGACTTGAGGACACGGGGACGGAGAAGGGTAAGCTGGGACAAAGTGAGAGTGTGGCAGGGACATGTATAGACTATCAAATGTCAAATCAATAGCTAGTGGGAAGCAGCCACATAGCACATGGAGATCAACTCGGTGCTCTGTTACCACCTAGAGGTATGGGATAAGGAGGGTGGGAGGGAGATGCAAGAGGGAGGAGATATGGGGATATATGTATATGTATGGCTGATTCAGTTTGTTATAAAGCAGAAACTAACACACCATTGTAGAGCAATTATACTCCAATAAAGATTAAAAAAAGAATCTCTTCAAGTTGAAAAAAAGGAGTAACCACCAACAGTTGGTAAACTATTAGTTGAAAAGTGTTTGTCATCATGGCCAGAGGAGTCCTATGCCTTGGCCTGCCATCTGTTGAGTGCTATTTATGTTTCTTCTGTCTCCATTTTCTGCCCCCTAGGGCAGCCTCTACTGTAGCTGTAGTAGGTCCAACTAAAATTGACTTGTCATTTGCTTGCCTAAATAAAAAACCCCTAATAGAGAATTGAAAATTTTTAACTTATACTTCATAGTATCTCTGTGATAATTAGTAAAAATCACTTTGGGCTCTCAGAAGATAGAAGCAACTGTCTACTGCTTTAAGAGTGTTTGGAGGACTGGCCATCTTTAAGCAAGCATGGCTGGCTCCTTACCTTTTGCAAAGCAAGGTTGAAAGTTCAATCAAAGAGTAGGTGAATGGGGGCAACCCCAGTTAGCAGAGCTGGAAACAACCATTGCAAGATGCCTGGCTGATAGTGGGAAGCTGAAGATGGAAAGTTAATGAGCAACACAGCCTAGAAGCCTTAAGAGTAGGGAGAAGCATTTCATAGGGACACTGGGAGGATTAAGCAGTTTGCATTCTGACAAACCTTTGATATTGTTGGGGGAAGGAGTTAAGAAGCAAATAAGTAACTATTTGCTTATGTCCTCCCCCAAAAGTTTTTTTGGGGACCTACAGAAAGCTAAAGGTATAGTTTGTGAATAAAATGTTGCAAAATGGCTATTGTCAATTCCATTCAAAAGTGGGAAAGGTTTTCAAACTTATCGTTTAGGTGATGTCCTTGAGGAAGTAGAGGCAGTATGCACTCAGCAGTCCTAACACATGGAAGGAGAATCCTGACCTCTCAGTTATTTAGCTTTTTTCACTTAGCTGTTGTTGTAATTATTACTAGTGTTCTCTTAGGACTGTTTTCCTCTATACTTTTAACTGGGAGCAGGATATCATAGGCTGGCATTGAGTTTGAGGACAAAGCCATGGCCTTCGCATTTCATACCATCTGATGCTGATATTGCCATCTTTAAGACAAGTTCTTAACTACTTATTTCCAAGTCCAGCGTCTGTTATACTTGCACTGCTCTTACTTTTCTGTCATGCAGTACAATCTATTACCTAAGCAGACATCTAAAGAACATGCAGATTGCAAACCAAATGCAGTAAATGAACACAGAATTACATTAAAGGGAAAGAGTGTGGGGTTAAGGAGGGAAGGAGATATATTTTTATTCAAGGCCCCCTATGTTCCGAGCACTCTATTAGGTGCTTTATGTAGCATAGTTTATTCTGTTAGATACCTTATATAGGATAGTTTTTTTTTTAACACTCATGATAAGCATGAAAGGAAACAGATGAGGACACCAAACCTGTGAGAAGTGAGGGTCAAACTCTTGGTTGACACATTGTCTAGAGCTGGGATTCAAATCCTGGCTCTTCGATGGCAAATTTCTCATCATTTACCCAGGCACATAAGTATTACTACACGTCAACCTACGTGCATAAGTATACTGTCATAATTTTTCTATTTTTCATTTTTTTCTTGCAGCCAGAGATGTAGAATAAAATCTAGAAAAGCATGCTATCATAGAAGCCAATGAATAAATAAATGAATAAATGGAGTATATAAACTATGTATTTCCACTTCTAGATAGATTCTCTTAAAGAATCTGCACACCAGCTTCTTAGGTTTGCTCTTACAAGTTCTCTATTTATTGGCTCTGCTGAAACTGTAGAGCAAGAAAGTTTTTTTTTTTTTCTTCCTTTAGTTTGGGGTTCTTCCATACCTCTTCCTTTTTCCTGTTATATCCTAAGAATCTTCTGTTGCTACTGACTGTCAGTCGTCACCAAATATGGCAACATGAAACTATTCCTAGCAGCATCCTAATGCTTTAAGTATAGATCTTTTCTGATCTCCTTCACCTCCCCCTCAACTTTAACAAATTTTCAAGTGTACAGTACATTACTGTGAATTATAAGCACAATAGTGTACAGTAGATCTCTAGCACTTTTTAATCTTGCGTAACTGAAACTCGATACACATTGAAAAGCAGTTCCTTATTTCTCCCTCCCCCAACCCCTGGCAACCACCATTCTACTTTCTGCTTCTACGACTTTGATTACTTTAGGTACCTCATGTAAGTGGAATCATGCAGTATTTGTCCTTCTGTGACTGGCTTATTTTACTTAGCATAATGTCCTCTAGGTTCATCTGTGTTCTCACATATACAGGATGTCCTCCTTTTTTTAAAGCTGAATAATATTCCATTGTCTGTATATACCATATCTTCATTTTTGTTTTTTATATTAATTTTTATTAGAGTATAGTTGCTTTACAATGTTGTGTTAGTTTCTGCTGTACAGCAAAGTGTATCAGCTATATGTATACATATATCCCCTCTTTTTTGGATTTCCTTCCCATTAGGTCACCACAGAGCACTGAGTAGAGTTCCCTGTGCTATATAGTAGGTGTTCATTAGTTATCTTTTTTATACATAGTAGTGTATATATGTCAATCTCAATCTCCCAATTCATCCCCTCCTTCCCCCCGGTATCCATACTTTTGTTCTCCTCATCTGCGTCTCTATTTCTGCTTTGCAAATAAGTTCATCCGTACCATTTTTCTAGATTCCACGTATAGGTGATATTATATGATATTTGTTTTTCTGACTTTCTTCACTCTGTATGACAGTCTCTAGGTCCATCCACGTCTCTGCAAATGGCACAATTTCATTCTTTTTATGGCTGAGTAATATTCCATTGTATATATGTACCACATCTTCTTTATCCATTCATCCATTGATGGACATTTAGTTTGTTTCCACATCTTGGCTGTTATGCATAGTGCTGCAATGAATGTGGGAGTACTCAGGTCTCTTTGAGATCTTGACTTAAATTCTTTTGGATAAATACTCAGTAGTGGGATTGCTGGATCATATGGTAGTTCTATTCTTAATTTATTGAGGAACTTCCACATTGTTTTCTGTAATGGCTGTACCAATTAACATTCTTACCAAGAGTTTCCTTTTCTCTACATCCTGGTCAACATTTGTGGGGTTTTTTTTTGTCTTTGGGTTTTTTTTGTTGTTGTTGTTTTGTTTTTTAAAATAATGGCCATCCTAAGAGGTGTGAGATGATATCTTATTGCAGTTTTGATTTGCATTTCCCTGATGATTAGTCATGTTGAGCCTCTTTTCACATAATGTTTACCATTTGTACATCTTTGGAGAAATTTATTTTAGGTCCTTTGCCCATCTTAAAATTCAGTTATTATTATTATTATTTGGTATTGAGTGTAGGAGCTCCTTATATATTATGGATATGTATTATGGATATTAACTCTTTATCAGATATGTTGTTTGCAGATATTTTCTCCCATACCATAGGTTGCCTTTTCACTCTGTTATAATTGTTTGCTGTGCAGAAGCTTTGTAGTTTCATGTAGTCTCACTACATGATTTTGATGTCATATCCATGCTTTTGATGTCATATCCATGAAATCATTGCAGACACCAATGCTATGAAGCTTTTCGCCTATGTATTCTTCTAGGAGTTTTATAGTTTCAGGTCTTATGTTTAAGTCTTTAATTTATTTTGAGTTGACTTTTGTGTATGGTGTAAGATAAGTGTTCAATTTCCTTCTTTTGCATGTGGATATCCAGTTTTCCCAGCACGGTGTGTTGAAACTTGTCAGAACTAATAAATGCATTGAGTAAAGTTGCAGTATTTAAAATCAATATATAAAAATCAGTTGCATTTATATACATTAATAATGAATAATCTGAAAATGAAATTAAGAAAACAGTCCCTTCAATGCTTACAGTAGCATTGAAAATAATAAAATGCCTAGGAATAAACTTAACCAAGGAGTTCAAAGACTTGTATGCTGAAAAGTACGAAACATTGCTGATATCCTTTTAACAAAACTTGACCTGTTCTTTTAGGGCCATGCTAGATCATGGGTAGATTAATCTGGTAACTAAATTCAAACTTAGTTATAAATGGCTTACCGGTTTATCCTTCCCACATATTGACCAGAAGTATTTTAACCCCAAAGTATGTGTAATAAGGTAATACTGACTTGAGCTGCCTGCATGTGGAATCTTTTAAATTAAATATTTAAAAATTATAAACTGCAACACTTGTTGCTGTATCTAAAACCAACCTTTCTTTGAGGATCAACATTTGGATAAAATCACGTACATTATCAGGTATAAATACAAGTAGTCATTCAGAGAAAACCTCTCTGAAATTATTCAGCAAGAAGACATCATTTTAGACTTCCCCACATTGCATACATACAACTTTTCAGTGAGTCTGGGAAAATGCAGTTTGGGAGGAAGTGCAGTAATAATAAGGGAATGGAGCTTTTTCTGATCATGTGCCAGGTGTTTTGTATACAAGTTCCATTTAATCCTTTTTCAAACTCTATGAGATCAATGTTTGTCCCATTTTACAGATGAGGAAATGAAAGCCCAGGGAAGTAGCACCCAAGTTCACTCTTAATGTAAAAACAGGATTTGAAGTTGCATCTGCTGAAAGCCTGTTTTCCCCTTACACACCAGGTGGCCAGCCTGGGAACTGGTGGAGTAGAGAGGAGGCTGAGGAGATATGAAACCTGAGTGGAGCCTTGTGAGTTATAAGCCGCCCTGTCCAGGAGGGCTTCCCAGGAGGGGCGTAGTTGAAGAAACTTCTCGATATCCCTGGAGTGGAAAACTTTAAGGAGTAATCTCCAAATTCACAGCCAAGAATCAGGTTAAAGTAGTGGTGCAATTAATCTTATGGGTTGCTTAACTGTCCCCAGGTGCATCTTATGTACTTCAAGATCACTGAATAGGGGTGGGCCTGGGGGCTGAGGATGGCTTAAGAAGCAGGGAGGTAGGTCTTCCACACCATTTCCTCTGGACACTGGGGACACTCTATCCTGGTGGTCACAGAAGGGTCTAGTTTATGCGTTTTTTTTTTTTTTTAATAGAAATGATCACTTCTGTTTTATAAAAAGAGTGTCCTGTCTCTCCACAGTTACTGAGGCCCGTAGGTTCTGGTTGCATGCGGGGAACTTTGCTGAGTGACTTGAAGATGTTCAAGTGTCCAGAGATTATTATTTTTTCCTTGATATGGCCTCACTGTCATTTATTTTGCTCTCCCGGGAACATCAGTACACTTGATTCTCTAGCTTTTCAGTTCGTAATGTATTTATTATTAACCAAAGCCCAGCCTTATGCCTTAGCATGGCAATTAGTGAGAGGCCTTTCTTTAAAAAAAAATTTAAAGGTGACTAAATTCATTTAGGGCTGAAGAGTATAAAAGACATGAGCCCTAAACGTTTTTGCAATTGGCATGGAATTGTCACAGAGTTTGATTATATTATCATCTGGTATCTTGCTGTTGATTTACTTTCTGTTAGGACAAAACTCCCTCTGGCAGTCTCCTCATGAATGGCTCTTTCCCTGCAGTTATTATCCCACTGTGTCCCTACAGTACAGAAAACTCAGCCCATGGTGATGAGTCACAGACTCACAGAACCTCCGGGGCCACTGGTGGCCCAATTTCCACGCTGTCAGTCTCAGCAAAACACTTTCCTGCTTTGTCCCTTTCCCTCCCACTATGGCCAGTTACAGTTGGATGAGCCTTATCATATGGGTGGTAGAAAGAAGTCCAGAGCCATTTCCTGTTGATGGTATGCTGATGCAGGACAGGGGCAGCCCCTGGGCATGGGTTTTGGAATACCCTCTGACCAATTCTTTTCTTGTCCTAATGAAAAACTTCCGGGCTTCTAGTATTGCCACTCTCATTGGGGTCGCCCTGATTGAATCTAAATTCAATAGGTAACAGGCAGATAATAGACGTTTTTCTGACCGCCTCCTCCCATCCTTTTTTGCACCTCCCCTTCCCCCTTTATTTCTTTGAGCGAAGGAAAGGAGAAACACACTTAGATTCCTCATACCACACCCAGATCTTTTTTGGCACCTGGTGGCCAATCAGGAAAACCCGATCCACTTGAAAGGGTGGTTGTCTGCCGATCACTTTCAGAGCTGGAGAAATCACTGTATGCTAACTTTATCCATGGGATTTCAGAGATGGAGAGTGTGCTCCTAAGCACAAACAGGAAAGCCTGACATCACGGAGCGGCGGAGTGGCGTGGGGAGGAGTCTGCGGCGCCCTCGCTCGCTCGCTTGCTCGCCGCGCTCCCTTTGTGGGCGAGTCGCGCGCACCGGCGGCGGCGGCGGCGGCGGCGGCGGGCGCGTGTCTGTGCTGGGTGCGCGGCGGCCGCGCGGGGCCGGAGCTGGAGGCGCCGTGGCTGAGCCGGGCGGGGACTGCGTTCGCCTGGGAGCAGGGCGCATCATGCCGCGTCCACACACCGGAGAGAAAACTGAGAATGAAATTGCTTTGGCAAGCTAAAATGGTAACGAGAACTCTCTGCCTTCTCCCGAGGCTGCTCTGGTGGGGAATCTTCTCCCGCTTTCTCTGGGCGGGTTTTGGACTCACTCGGAGTGAACGGAGCAATCCGATTCCAGACTTGAGAGCTAAAGCTTTCTCCCTCGGCTTTCTACGCCTTCCTCTCTGCGTGTCTTCTCCCTTTAAACCATACTTTCTCAGCAGTTGCCTTTGGTGTGTCTGGGCAGATGTGTGTCAGCAAAGGAAAACTTTTAAGGCAAAAGGACTGTGGGTCTGGGTGAACCGCGGAGCGCTTCTGTGTCCCAGCGGCTCTTTAAACAACACAAACTTCGAGTTTAGGGAAACCCGGGGGGTCGCTGCACACAGTTGACGTGTTGCTTTTTCTGCACATGCCAGATTATTTGACGGAAATGAAAACTTTCTACCTCCCGCTAACTTTGTGGGTTCCAGAACAATAAGAGGAGAAAAAGACATGCGAAGCATTTCACTCCAAAGGAGCGAGCACTCTTGGCATTTTAAACACTTGTTTGTGGCAGAGTTTAAAATGTAGTTTGCTCGAATAACGGAGCCACTTATAAAAGGACAACGTTTTTCTGCAAATGAATTATTTTTCCTCTCACTTGAGGAGGAAAAGTTAATCAAGACTAAACCCCAGTTTCTTTAAGAAGGGAAAAAAAAATCAAAAAGGCTTTAAAAAACTATTTAAGATATGTGAGTGAGTCTAGGAAAAATAACTAAATGGAAAAGTCCTGGGCTCCTGATATCACAGGAAAGGGCTGGGGGCCAAGAAAATCTCAGCATTCCCTCTATCGCAATGTGTCTTGTGTTCCTCTGATTGTAATATTTATTTTGAACAGCCCATCTTATGCCCTGAGTGTAAGCAGCAAAGCAGCTGGGATAGATTGTGGTTAGCGGAGAGGAAAAAAAAAAAATACTCTTTTTCTTTCTCTTTGTCCCATCTCCTGGCAGAGCTCGATTCAGGACTGGGGTGAAGAGGTAGAGGAAGGAGCTGTGTACCATGTCACCCTCAAAAGAGTCCAGATTCAACAGGCTGCCAATAAAGGAGCAAGATGGCTAGGGGTGAGTACAGCTGGAGAGACTGTGAACTTTGGACTTGCAGTGTCTCTTGTTCTGTGAATATCATTATTATTTAGCAGAGGCAGGCGCTTTTTTTTTGTTTTTTCTTCTCTTTTGGCCTTAAAAAGGAAACCACCAATGGTCAAGTCTTTGCGCTAGCAGTACCGGCCTCGTTTTGTACTTACTGTTTTCCAAAGCATCTCCCTTAGGTTTGTTAATAATTCAGAACCTCTTAGGAACAGCTTGAGGCATTCGACAAATAAAGTGGGAGTGGAGTGGCAGAAAGTGACACAGAGTAACAGGACCAGAAAACAGCACTGTGTTAGACAAGAGCCATTTTGCCCAGCTGGCATCCTTTTCTCTCTCTGTCTTCCCCACTCTTGATGATGACAGCCCCTCTCCTACTCCTGTACCTTTACCAAGTACCCAGTATGCTCAGGGGACCTGACATTCCAAATCTGCCTCCTATGGGGGATGGCAGATTTCCCACTGTTCATCCTTTCCAGAGCCTACGAGGAGGCAAATGCATGCTTAGTGCCCACGACTTCATGAGTAGAACACGTAGAAGGCTGGGTCTTTGGAGAAACACAGCTTCCATAAACAAGAGTTTTTTCCACTGAGATTTTAAAGTGATGGGTGAGATCATGTGACTTATTCATTATCTCCTAATGGATCCTTCAACATATCCCAACTAAAGGGGATGTGAGGAATGGAAAGCTGGGGCAAACAGCACTGCTTGGGCAAACATCATCATGTGGAAGAACGAAGGAATTCTTCGTCTGGAGGTAGAAGAGAGCAGTGACAGAGAGCAGTGACAGATGACACAAAAAGCCTTGAGAAAGAACATAGTGGTAAGCGAACAGAGATGATGGAGTGTGGTTTCACCTGGCCTTATTTTGGCCATACTCAGGCTTCACAGCTGATGGGCTTGAGAGTAATGAACATTAGGCACTGGCATCCAATCTTTACTGGCTTTGGGTTTCAGAAAATTCAGTTTTTTGAGCAGAAATCAAAGGTCGGGTGTGAAGGAGGACAGGAAACAAAACTACCCAGGACTTTGTGTTAAGACTAGAGGCAGCATGTGACTTGCAATTCCTGGAGTTTAAGGCAGGATGGCCAGCAGCAGTGATTTCCTCTGCCGTGGGTCTGTTGGGCTGCTGACACAGGCGTTCACTGCTTTGGGCTTCCCCAGCTGCTTCAAGTCAGGCCCATCATGCTCCGTACTTGGGGTTGAGGTACCGCCCACTAGGGCAGTAAATTGTTAGTGGCACCTGCAGGTGTGCTCTGGAGAGGTCGGAACCTTCCCTTCGAAAACCTGAAGTCTTCACTTATCCAGTAGGTACCTTACTTGGAATATGATTTTGAAATTAATTAGGTGTATCACCAGCAGACCTGACAGGAAAAGCAGAACTAGAGTTCTGACAAGTCATCACTTTGTTTTTGGTGGTTGTATTTATTGCATTTTATTTAAATGTGGTATTGATGTGGTTTGGCCTGAGTATTTCACAATGATTCACAAGTTCTGAAGCAGCTGCCTTCAAAAAGGTCATTACATTTTCTGATGCCAGGTTGTTCCTCTTTTTTAGTAAGACTGATGTTGCTTGGGTGACAGTTTTAGTTTTTGGCCAAACACAATAGCGGTGAATGAGTAAGTCATGGAGAAATGGAGGGGTTAACTCTGGAGGTCCCAAACACACGAAGTATGGTTCATTTAGATGTTCCCAGTTATTTAGTTATTCTCACTGACTGTTCCGTTCACTGGACTCCTCTTCACTCCCCCTCTCCCAGAGTTCTCATATTTATACAGAGTTCAGAGTTGGTTCACCCTGGATTTAGCAGTAGAGCTAAAATATCAAGAGGGAAATATGTAAAAAGATTGCTTCTAGTAGATGGAGGAATCTGTCCTCAGAAGCCAGTTCCTAGGGACTCTCCAACCCAGATCCCCCTTGTTTTCTTACCTTAGGTGTCCTGTTGGGAAGCACTGTTTTTGTCCTTGAAAATTCCAGATTTAATTAAATGTGACTCAACCAATCAAGCCATAGCAATTACAAAGCCTTTCTCTTTAGGCCGTGAGTGGCTCCTCTATATTTGTTTTTCCAGTAACCCTTTCAAAATTCTTCAACCATTTTGTTTAGTGACTTATTATTGAAATATAGTTGACGTACACTCTGATGTTAGTTTCAGGTGTACTGCATAATGATTTGACATTTGCATACGCTGTGAAGTGATCTGATAAGCCTAGTAACCATTTGTCCCCATACAAAGTTATTGCAATATTATTGACCATATTCCTCACGTCAGAGCAACTGGTTTTAGAGTGAACTAGAGACTGAAGTGAGGTGAGGGTATATCGAAATATGACAACAATTTCTGAGGAAGGTAGTATTGTGTGATTATCTCTCTTTCCACATTAGGAAAAAAGGTCCAGAGAGATTAAATTGCTTGCCAGGGTCACACAGCCAGGAAGTGGTAGAGGCTGGATTTGAACCCAGATGTTTAGTTCCTTGCTGTTGGGAGCTGCCTGGGACCCTAAGGCGATTTCCATAGTGGTGGAAGAGAACTTCAACTCAGAAGAACAAGGATGCTTATGATGTACTTTCCCCCCTAGATATTGCAGCTGGTGCAAGATGTGAGCAACACACCTTTCTTTTGTTTATGTTTTGAATGATAACTTGAGCTGCAAATTGAGATATTTGTTGTGAAGATGTGTATCTTATGATAAGCTCTCCATCTTGAGTGTATAAAGGGTCATACACCAAAGACGTGTGAGCTTATGTAGCACCTGAGGGTGGGCACGACTCTCACTACATGTCAAAAAGCCTAAGTGACTGAGTACGATGTTTGTAGTTTCTAGTACTCAGATCACAAAACAGATTTAAGATCCAGTTTGGGAATGATAGCAAAATAATTGCACATCCTTAGATGTGAAGTATCATACAATCCAAAAACATTTGGGACATTCTTTTTTGTTTTGTTTGTGAGATTTTGTGTTCAGTTGATCTTTTGAAGAAAAACCCTCTGTCTTTGGTTGTAAAATATTCAACCGACTATGGCCCAGGCTGGACTTACTGGTACAGCAGCTGCAGCTTTGTGAGGTTATGTTGGGCAACTTTGAAAAACTAAGTATTATTGAAATACTGACGCAATTTTTCCTTTACAATAACATCTTAGACTGGGATAATTTTACCCAACTATAGCCCTCAAAGAAAAATGGTTCTGATTATGTCAGAGAATCGTAAAATCTCAGGACTGGAAGAGACATTAAAAAGTAATTTTATCGGGGCTTCCCTGGTGGTGCAGTGGTTGAGAATCTGCCTGCTAATGCAGGGGACATGGGTTCGAGCCCTGGTCTGGGAGGATCCCACATGCCATGGAGCAACTGGGCCCGTGAGCCACAATTACTGAGCCTGCGCGTCTGGAGCCTGTGCTCCGCAGCCAGAGAGGCCGCGATAGTGAGAGGCCCGCGCACCGCGATGAAGAGTGGCCCCCGCTTGCCACAACTAGAGAAAGCCCGCGCACAGAAACGAAGACCCAATACAGCAAAAATAAATAAATTAATTAATAAACTCCTACACCCAACATTTAAAAAAAAAAGTAATTTTATCCAACCATTCAATTAGCTTGTAGAAAAAATTTTGAGTAATTTTTGGAAGAGCAAATGGTGAAAAGTTATTTTTCTTTGGTCCCAGCATTGTGATTGTACATTGACAATGATGTGTAGAAACAATTTAAGAAAATATCAGTATTCTCTGGAAGCAGGAAATGTCCCATTTTAGGAGGAATACTCAAATGGACAGAGGAAAAGGATCCCACTGTTAGGGAAGGGGCTTCAGTGTCAGGAGCCCATTTTGCTGTCTTCGGAATATGGCAGCCTCAGGGTCCAGAAAAATGTATCAAACCCAAGATAAAGTCAAAGTGGGGATATTTGTTTCACAAGCAGGATTGGTAGTGCCAGGTCACCTCTGCAAGGTTTGTGGGGAGTGGAATGGTCAGTGGATAGTCACGTGGTTTTCTCAGTTCTGCGCTTCTGTGGCTGCGTGGTCCTTGTGGGGAGGCCCCAGTGCCTCCCTGCCCTGCGTCCCGTATTTATCACACTATCTCCCACAGAGGCCCTTGTTGGTTTGAATTGAAATACTTGATAGCTGGGAGGCTGGTAAAGATAGTAAAATAGGACAGGAGAAAAAAGAATGCATTTAGAAATAAAAGGAACTGGAAATCTGTTATAGAACCCAGTGGGTTATATGAGTGCAGTGGTAAGATAACCACTTGTCACATCTGAATGGAGAAGTTTGACCTCACTTTGATGCACTCTTTGGATTGACTCTACCTGGTGTTTCCGTGGCATTGCTGCCCATATTGCCTTTAAATGGCACACAGTTCCTTGAGTTTTCAGCGAACTTCACTTCTGGGAAGCTTCTCCGATCTCCCAAGTCTGGAGGAGGTACCCCTTCTGCGTGTTCCAGAAGCATTCTCTATCTCTCTGTGATGCGTTTACCTCACTCTGTTGTAATTGCCTGTTTATTTGTATTTCCCATTAGACTGTAAGCTCCGTGAAGTGAGAACTATGGCCATCTAGTTGGCAGACACTCAGTAAATGTTTGTTGAATGAGCGGATCAAGCTTCATGCCTTTCTGCGAGGCAAATATTGTCTGGATAAATATGCATGTATGGTTGCTTCTCATTTAAACCCAAATCATCATGAAGATGTTAGCTTATAAAGAAAAGGAGGGGTGCATGGGAGTGAGAAAAACTAATTAGCTAATGATTACAGCTATCTTTCACCCTTTCTGTAACAAAGCAGGGCACCAACAAAGGTAGTGATTATTCATTTTAACAACAACAAAAAAATCATGGCAGTGAATTAACTAGACAATCCCCCAGTGCCTTTTAAAGGCAAGAGGTCCGATAATATTGAATGTTGAAGAAAGAAAGGCAATGCACAAGTTAGTGTTGGCAAGCATTACCATTATGTATGGTCAGAAGGCTCAGGAGCGAGGGTTTTAGAATTGTAAGGAGATAAGCCCTAGAGGAGCCCTCAGTTTACAGTCTGTCATCCTTGTTTTCATCTAGGAATACAGGCCCTTGGGTTGCATTATTCCTGTCTATCGGAATGTTTAATTTAGGCTTTAGAAAGTAAATTCCAAAATTTAGCAACCATCTGTAAATGAACCAACTGATATTTTTCATTTTGACCTTGGGAACACGTTTCTAAAATAATCCAATAGTACAGCATGTAGCGTACACCAATCAAGAAAAATACGGTCAGTTTCAATTGCCTGAGCTATCATTATTATGTTAAGTCCTTTCACTGCTTTCAGAATCTTCTGGGGTCTGTGTAAGGAATATTTAGCATGTAACCCAAGAACATCCATTTCAGTTCAGCAATCCTGGGGACACTCAGGTGAGTGCAAGATACATGTCTGCCCCCAGCAAATACATAACAGCGTAACTATGAGTCACATTAATTCCTTATGCTTAAAGTATACATGCTGTTAAATTAATACTGTAAGCATATTTCATTGTTATTTCTGTGAAAGCATAAAGAAAAATTTCCTGGAGTTTTAAATTTAGGAAGAAAAGTAGAGCAATAAAGTCGATACTGTGCCTTTCCCTTTAGCTGGAATTCGCCACTGCCCCATCCCACTTATTTTAGTTTCCTCTGTCCGTGGCGTGCCTATCCTTGTACGTATCCCCCTTCTACGTAATCAGACTCTTGTAGTGACTGTCTTATACATTTTACATTAAAATATGCAGTATTAAGCTGACATAAATAAAACGTTTAAGTTTCTACCAAGATATACTTTTTACAGAAAAAAAAAAAAGAGATATCTGTAAACGAAGCAAGGCAAGTATTGGTTAAATGGGGGGAGATGAGGAATGTAGCTTTATTCTGTGAGAGAAGCTCAGCTTAGCTCGTGTCTGGATTGCTGATGGGCGTGGTTATCCCCACAGAGTTGATTTGGAATCTGGAGTTTGGGGCAGTTTCTGGGTTGTTTGCTAGTGAAACAGCCACTGTGAACTCCCTCGCTGCTGTGGCCTATCTCTGTATGGTTCTGTCATCTGCATTTGAGTCTGCTAACCTCACCTTCGATAGGATTCACTTATTCATCAACAGCCTACTTTATGCCAGACACCACGTTAAATCTTGGGAATCCAAAGTAAAGCAAGACACCCCTTGTTCTTAAGGAAATTTCAGGTAGTAGGGGAGATGGGAACGTAAGCTAATTACCATATATTGTGGTAGGTGTGATCAGTGCTGTGTGAGAGATCTGCACTGGGTGTTAGGGGAGCCCCAAACGGTGGCATATAAATCAGATGGGAGTGGGGAGTGGGCGCTCTGGGAAGGCTGCATGGAAGAAGGGCCCTTTAATGGAGAGTTGACGGATGATAGGAGTTAAATGAGGGTGTGTGGGGCACTGGAGACAGGCATTCCAGTCAGAGAGCACAGCGTGGGGAAAAGCATGGGGGCCAGAGATGAGAGCCCTGTGTGAGGCTCAGCCTGGGGAAGGGGGAAGGGCCCCTGGTGGGGGACTGATGGGAAAGGAGGCCAGAGAGCAAGACTGGAGCCATGTCTGTGCTAAGCTGTAGAATCTGCTTGGTCCTGAATGCTCTGTAGTCAGCACTAAAGGGGCTTCAGCAGAGTGGGGTGGTCAGATTTGCATTTGAGAAAGCTGACTGACAGCTGACGGGTGGATGCAATGGGAAGGAGCCGGACCAGGGGAGGAGGCAAAAGTGGTCATGAAGTGAGGAAAGGAATGAGGATCCAGATGAAACTGGGGCAGCGGAACAAAGAGGGTGGGGAGAATGCAGGGAGAGGCGGGACAGTGGTGGGAGCGGAGGGTGACGAGAGGAGGCCTGGCAGGCGTGGATCTTAACCACCCTGGTTTCAAAGGGCAGGTCAAAAGCCTTCTGGCTTTCTGGGGTCAGCGCCATCCTCTTCTTATTGGATGAAATGTCCTGGGGACTTCAAGGCAGGCTTGCTCCATGTAAACACTAGCAAATGCCTTCTTTCCTGTCACCAGGCCCTGCAGACCAGACCCAGGCATGCCTGCTGTGTCCTGTCCAGAGACGAATCTCAGTTCAGGCTCATGAACAGGGCAGCAAGCACTGCTTGCTTCTCAGATTCCAGAGCACTTTGGAGAGCTGGTGGTTTCTGGTTTTGTTTCGTTTTTCTTTCTTTTCCTTCTAAAGTCTTCTGTTTCCTTACAAACTAAACAGATTGAATCTGTATGCCATGGAGAGAGAATAAATATGGAACCCACAGGACTATGATTACAGAGTTGTATTTTAGACAACAGCAGTTACACTTAGAGTTGTGTTGTTAGGGACGCAAGGACTTTTATGGTTAGGTGTCCTCGTCTTTTTCCCTCTTCCTACTCGACGTCTTTAAACCCTTTCTGAAACTGTTTATCCTGGCTGCCGGCATTACTGCTCTTAGAGGCTCACTCTGATTGCTGACTCCACTTGTACAGAAGAAGAAATGTGATAAGATCTAATTCTTCCTCAGTTTACCACTTCCACAATTTCAGTCTTTCTCTCTTACACACACACATAGACACACATACACCATAAATTAAAATGTCTTTTCATACCATGTTTTATAGGATTTGGTGCATCATTCTAATGTCATTTCATGACCTCTTCTATATAACCGATCAACGTCTGACTTTGTCATGCTTTGCTTGGTTTCCCTTGTGTCGTTATTGTGATTGATTAACTTTCTTCTGTTTAGGAACTGTCTTCAATTTAAAAAAGGATAAAAATAGAGGGAGGAATGAAGGAATAAAGGTAGGACAACACTACATTAGGTAGAAGACACCTTCTTGGAGGAAGCCCAGTTAGTCTTGTGCAGAGAGAGAGGCGTGTCATTTACCACTGATCCTTTGGGCTTAACACTGTAGAAATACCTGTGCCTTTTCACCACCGTGGCTGTGTATTGTGGTCTGATAAATGGGGTTTCTGCCTAGCTTGGTTCCTCAAAGCCGCCTTCTCCTTTATGTCATGCCATGTATGACTGACTTCCAAGGATAATAACGGTGGTGGTTGGGAGTGGGATGGCGTGTTGTTGTTGGTTTTGTATATCCTTCCACACTCACAGAATCGTTACCCTACATTTTCTAGTATAATTGTTTGTGCCATCTGTGGTCCATTCATTTGAATTCATTTCCACACAGTTAATCTCATCCAGTGTAAACTCCCCCAGACATTTTCTGTTTGTTTGCTCTTTCAGCAAGGAATTGAGCAATTCAACTTTTCCCCTTTATTTTGTTTCCTGCTGATTTTAGTACCCATTTTCATCTTTTATAAAAGCAAAGCCAAGGCTGAGTCCTTCCAGCTTCATCATTCTAAAGATAATTTGAAGGCCAGAAACAAAGTGTTTCTGCTAAAAGTGGGATGTCTTTGGTAGCTAATATCAACTGAGGCTCTTGGCAACTTTCTTGGTAGCAGCTCTTTTCTAGTCAGATGCTGTTCTCATGCTGTCACTGCTGGTGACAGAGCTAGAATCTGTGGACAATTTCTATCTAACAAAAGTACATGTAATGGATATAGGTAAAAATAATTGAAACTGGGTTAGACATTGGCTAAAAATAAAATGCTTTACAGTCATGACTTTTCTAATTAAAACTGCAATACTTGAAATTCTTTATTGAGGTGACTGATACTCCCAAATAGAAAATTCAGGAAGTCGGAAGCATTTGGTTAGTTTGTGAAGCACAGGGAAACATTTGCTGTTTTCTATCCAAATGCTGACTTCTCCTAATGACACAACACAATGAGCATATCTGATGAGCATATCTGTTTTGCGACCTAACCAAGAATTAACAGGGCTTTGCGACCTAACCAAGAATTAACAGGGCCCAGAGCCATCAGGGTGTGGCTGGGGTTCTTCCTCCTGGCTGGGGGCCTTTGTAGGAGACGGCACCTCCTATTTTGCTCTTTCTTTTCAGGGGTGTTTCCAGCAGGAGTGCCAGTTGAGGGAGGTAACCTATGCTTTGGAGCCAGACAGGTGTGAATCCAGAGCTGGCCTCTGCCCCATGTGCGGCTGTGTGAAGTAGGGCTCTGAAGTTACTTAACCTCTCAGCCCGAGGTCCTCACCTGGAAAGGGAAGAGATGAGCAATCCTCCCTGGACACAGTTGCTGTGAGGAGTGAGTTGTGTGTGTACGGTGCTTGGCGCAGAACCTAGGGTATGGTCTGCCCTCCCTCACTGAGTGGTGGGCATCTCATCGGGACCCCACCATCTGGGTCCTCTTTGAACCCCATGATGGAAACTTGCAGAGGCGTGGGTCCGCCCCGGACGCTTGTGGTTGTGTAGAATCCAGACCGCTTGATTGAGACACGGTCTTAGCGAGGCTTTATGTTCCTGACATCCCTTTCTCGTTTTGCACGTCTGGGAGGAAGGGCCGTGGCAGGGTTCAGTAATCCTTGTTTATTAGAAGTAATATCTATTGTCGTGTTTTCTCTGTCTGGCTGCCTGTACAGTGAAAGATGATTATTGCCTGGGCTCCAGTATTGCGCATTTCAAATTCCTTCCGTTTTCCTGTATAGTTAATTTGTCGGTGTTCTGATTTTTATGCTTTAAGAATATTGTACTAGTATGTGTATGACTGATTCACTTTGTTATAAAGCAGAAACTAAAAAAAAAAAAAAAAAAAGATACAGGCACCCCTATCTTCATAGCAGCACTATTTATAATAGCCAAGACAAAAAAAAAAAAAAAAAAGAATATTGTACTAGTTAACAACAGGCTGTATTCTGTCTCCTGCATTTGCCATTTCTGCCTGAAAAATGGGAAGGTAGGAAACAGTTTTTCTAAAAATTGCTTGCTAGGCATTATGCTAACCATTCTTCGTTGGGCATAATTTGGGATGTGAGTAAATTGTGTTTTCACAAGTTAAAGTAAAGGTAAAATTTCTCATTGGGCTGCATGTTGATTAGCTAATGCAGTCCTTGAGCCCCAAACTAGGAATATGCTGAATTGCTCCCGGGGTTGTGACTTTCACAATGTCACAGGACTTTCTAAATCTTCACTTTCATCATCTGTGAAATGGGGATAATCATTCTGCCCGTGGGTTTTGTGAGGATCATATGAGCTAATGTATATAAAAATACTTTTAAATATGTAAATTATTATACAAATACAAGGATATTCTTATTGTTATTTAACCGTAAGGCCGTTTTTTTTTTTCTTTTCTTCTCCTCACCACCTAAGTGCGTGATTGGCATATGGTCTGTCCATTAGTCCTGCCTTTCTTCCCTCATCCCAGTGGGAATCGTTTCTATATTTTTTTCTTCCTATTTGCTGATTACCTAATGATATCTTCATGTTCAGCAAGGAGTAGTGTTTCCTCTGCCATGACCACTGTTACTAGTAGTATTCTTGGTCCATTGAAAGTGCAGAGATGGCTTCTCTCAATAGATGGGATGTGGGAACAAATATCCCCTACTCACAGGATTCTAAAGACAAATGCAGTAAATATCTTGCGTATGAAAACTTCCTACTTTCTCTTTATTTTCTTATTCCCTCTCCAGTACGATTTTGTTTTGTTTTGAGATAATGGCTGTTGATTCTCGTTGATGCTCCCTTTCTTTGGGGTACTTTTAATTTGTTGCACAGAAGGATAGTAAAGTTAATGTGCCCAGGAATGGCAAGTGCTTCCAGCCTTTCAGAGCTGCTGGAAAATCAGCACTTGGTTTTAGGCCAAATCCTGATGTGGGACTTGAACTCATGACCTAATGCCATAGGCAAAATGTTACCAACCAACCCACACTGACCCTCATAAGATGTAGGCATTTAAAATACTTCCTTTGAGTAGTCCTCTTGTTGCTTTTTGGGTTCTCTTCTCTCTTTCAGCCTTTTCTTATGGCGTTCCTGGCTTCCCTGTTAGGAATACAATTTTAGCTTTAAGATCTATTTTTCTCACTGTCTTTCCATTTGCTGATTACAGTTGCTTCCTTCTTGCTTTCCATTTCTCCTGTGTGAGTTCCTTGTTTTGTTCCTGTTCCTTCCTGTCCTTATTCTGGATTAAAAATAGTCTCCGGGGTCTCTGGCTTCTTGCCCACGAACTTGGCCTTTCTTCTATTCATATAGGGTCCCCCAGGAGTATCTTAAGATCCTTTCCTATGCTCTCAGGATACTCAGACTCCTGCATCCATTCTCTGTTATTTACGCCTGTTCTCAGCTGCCTTGTGGGGCTAACTGACCCTCGTACTCCGAGCTATAATTGAAAAATTAAATCTCTTGCACAAAGATGCTGAATAAGTGATTTGCTCACGTTAAGTGTTACTGACAGACACTGAATCCTCCCTGCGTGTGCTGACTCTGTACATGGAACAAAAGGAGAAGGGATCTTACACACTGACTCAAGGCGCGTGTGTAACATCATCTATGTGCAAAGCAGCGGGGCCAGAGTCAGCTGGGCCCAGGACCAGCTTTCATCCATCACGCTGCTGTGGGTATCCTGGAGGGTCCCGCTGCTGCTTCGCTCCCACAGAAGTGTTTCTCAGGGAGCTAAAGTTGATTCAAGTGTTTCTTCGTGAACATTCTTTGGTTAGCGTTGAAGGATTATGATATTCTTTACAAAAATGACTTTCTATCCATTGTTGACCTAGACAATCCACAAATGAGTGTCTGCTCGAGGGATAAAGCCTTGTAAAACTTTAGATGACTGGGCCGCAAAGTGCTGATGGCAGCAGCTCTGATTTCAGCCCCCATCCCTAACCTGAACTCCCTATTTTGCTAAGAGTTACAGCAGCAGGGTTGATGATGCTCTTCTATGTGGCAGATGAAAGCTTAGAAGTTTTCCTTCCATCTCTCTGACCCTCCAGCTCCCTATGTGGTTATGTCTCCATTAAAAGGACTAGCCCTATTCTTAGTTGAGAATATGGAGTTGTAGATTTCATCATCCGTAGTGAAGTCCACGTTTACAGGCAGCTCTGTCCTCCTCCTGTCGCTGCATATGCTGTTGTATCGGCTTGCAGTGCTTTTCTGTTCACTGATTGACTGATAAACTACTTACCTTTCAAGTCCCGGCTCAAATGTCATCTGGACTCTTCTACTGCCCCTGGTCCCTCTTCGGGAATAATTATCCTTTTATCTGGGTCATCTTAGCACTTTAGGAAAAGCTCTGTTACAGCACTTGTCACATTGTATCCTTTTTTAAAAAAAAAATGTTTCTCTTTGCCCTGTTCATTTGAGCTTCTCAAGGGCAGGGGGGTGGGACCATCTTTAATCAATCTTCATATTCCCATCACCTGGAACCACGTCCAAGCCATAGTCAGTACTCAGTAAGAATCTTACAAGTTGTTTGACCTAATCTCTATTATAAAACATGTGTCTTCATGACTTTTTTTTTTTTGGCCATTTGATAATGTTGTAAATCTCATTCTTTGAAACAAAAAGGAAAATATTGAATAAATAAGCTAAATCTAATTTGTATTTTATACTTCAACTGATGACACAAGAAAAAAAAGGAAAAATGCTGCTTTTGCCTCATTTTTGTCATCATTGCTTTTTTCTACCCCTTTCATGATCTTATGAAAATTGGTTTAACTATTATGGTGACCTCTATAGGTAGAATAACATGGTATTTAAAGTTAATCCATAAGCTTCTTGGTGACGTACAGGTTTGAGTCATGGGTCAAGGATAGACCTCTGAGAACCCAATTCTGCTTTGGATTCCAAAGTTGTTTTACTTAGGGTTTTCACATATTTTATTTGGTCTCTTATCTGAGGGCTGCAATTTGCTTCAAGCTTGTATTAACCCAGTATAAAACCACTTTGGCTTTGTTCTGTAGAACACATTTTTGTAAAGGGATCTGACACCCTTTATGCTCATAACCACTAGGGTTACGCACATAATGATGAAGCTGCTTCTCTGAGATTTTGGGGGCAGGCTTGTTGTGTATGGCACTTTCTGGGGTGTGCTCCTCTTACCAGAATTCATTGGAGGGGATTTTTTAAAAAGTGACATAAATTATACTTTATTATATAACATAATAGTATCTGTAGACTTTTCAGTTTTCGTTAGTAAAATTCAGCTGCCTTTGCTCTCTTACCCTCTCAAAGTTTCCTCTGCTATGTGGTCTTACATTCTTAACTCTTAAATTTCTACTTCAGGCAAAGCGTAAAGCCTATGCTAGAAGTTTTTGGCAGTCCAGCTGTCGTTAGGTGTTTCCCATCAGACTGTCCCAGTGTAATTGGCTCTGTCAAGGTCAAGTTTTCTGACTGCTTCTGGTCCTTCTTGCCTTTTATCCGAGCATGTTATCCTTAGCCTTTTCTTTTATAGGGATTCAATGGCATACATGTTTGCTTTGGAAAAGAAGGAGGAACCTTTTCAAAGCAATATTATTCTTAAAAGAGTGATGCCACAACATTGTACACGTTATTTTTACAAGAAGAGAAAAAAATCACCCATAATTCTACCGCAGTAACACAGTTCTTTAAACTTTTGCTTTTTATCTTCCAATCTTCGTTCACAGGCGCACGTTTTAACATAGTTGCAATCACGCTATTTATTCAGTTTTTTTTTAATCAGCAAGATATATTTTTCAGAACAAATTCTCTAAAAGTTACTCTCTGATTTGAATCTTATGTGCATTTTTATATTTCTGATGTCACAGACAAAAGAATGCATTTGGACTTGGAGGAGTTTCAGAGCGATACTGCTTGTTATTAGTTAACAAGCCTCATTTTTGTTCTTCTTCCTTGTGAAATCTCCTATCCTTTATCCGGGCTGTGAGCTTTCACTAGGAGCCTGGGAGTACAGTGTGAGATGAGGACGTGTGAGCAGATATGCAGTGCAGTTCAGCAGGGGTGGATGGCTTCCCTCCCTTCTGCTACCGGGCACCATCGTGGGTCCTGCTGCTCTGGGGGATGTGGGACCAGAGCTCTTAGGACTGTACTGTTCAGTATGGTAGCTACTAGCCTCACGTGCCTATGGAGCACCTGAAATGTGGCTACTCTGAATTGAAACGTTCTGTGCATGCAAAGTCCACGCCAGATTTCGAAGACTTCGTATGATAAAATATTGTAAAATAGCTCAGTCATTTTCTATAGCAGTCACATGTTGAAATGATAATATTTTGATATAACAGGTTAAATAAAATATATTGTCAAAATGAGTTTCAGCTGTTTCTTTTTTACTTTTTTTTCTTTTTAATGTGGCTACTAGCAACTTTAAACTATCATACTGTGGCTGGCACTATCTTTCTATTGGACAGTGTTGCTCTAGGGCCTTGCCTTTCAAAATGCAGGATATAGCTTAAGAGTGAGTTCTGAAATCAATATAGTGGGTCAAAAAATCAATATTTTAAAATTGGAACAGAATGAAATAAAAAATATTAGAATAACATTGTTGTGAAACTTGTTTTAAATATGTGCAAGTAGGTACTGAGTCATGTGTAAAAGGCATATTTTCTTTTTACTGTGAATCATGGTTAAGAAGTTTGAAACTCACTGTTCTGGTGTGGTCCAGCTTAATCAATGCATCACCAGGAGGCCTGTTCTGCTTTGTAAGAGGACAGGTTGCTACCAGCAACACCATATAAATTTTAGGTCTGGTTGGTAGAAGCTCTTCTGGAACAATTCAACCAAACCAGACCCTGCAGGAAAGTAAACCTGAGTGTTGGTGCTCATCCTAAAAGCAGTAGCTCCTCAGGGGACTCCCAGAGTGAAGGGTGGACTAAGAGTAGTTATAGTTTTGTCGACCGAAGTCTGGACACGTGTGCTCAGCACTAAAGTGTTCCTTAAGCCCAGGAGAGACTTTCTTTTATCTGATGAGTTGCTTCTTGAAGATGTCTTCAAAATTGCCTCATGGGTGGTGATTCCTTCTAAGAAGGAGAGTGGTTTCTTAAGGACCTTGGAGTCAAGCTGGGTTGGACAAGGGTTCTCTTTGACCCTTAGATCCTCCACCCACCGTATCCTGTTGAAATCAGAAGAGGCTGTACTGTCATCTAGACTCACAGCAGTCCTCTTCCCTCTTGACAGAAAGAAAACATGTCCTTGCAGTATGCAAGATGTAGGGGGAGTCACCAGGGCTGTGTCTTTGGCTGGGTTCTAAATAAAGGACACTTAAAGCCACAGAAAGAGGCGGAGATAAGGCTCCAAAAATGAAGTTTATGGGGTTGCATGGGCCTTGTATTTATTCTGACAGTTGTAAAAATTCTTTTGGGCTGACCCATTTTTCCTTTCTTAATTAAAAAAAAAAAAATCTGGCAGGCAAGAGTAAGAAATGTAAAACATGTGACTAATGCTTCAGCTTTTTCTCCTGGAGCCAGATTCTTTAAAATTATACCTTAGACATGCTTGATGTTTTAAAAACAATCGCCCACAAAAGCCACCAAACATTTGTTTCCGAAACTTGTAGACTTAGATGGCATTCATTTTCAGTAAAGAGTCCAAAACACAATATTTAGGAGTTATTGAACTGAAATCTTCTTTGGAGATTTTGCTCTGGTGAATCAGATTACCCTAGGAACTGGCAGAGGGCCAGGCAGCCTTTCGCCTCTTTTGCTTGAGTATTTCCAGTCCTGTTGGTAGTTACCCAGAATCTTTGAGGGAGTTAGATGAAATGATCTCCAGGATCCCTTGTAGACGGAAAGTACTCTGATGTCGGTGATGTACTAGATGGGCAGGCAGGAGCTGTGTTTATGTTGACCTCTCCTTGTTCTGTACCCATCACAGATAATTCACTCTTTCTTTCATTCATTCACTTATTCATTCAAATTTGACTCCTACTATGTGCCCAATACTGTTCTTGGACTCTGTAGGCAGCTCATAGAATTTTTGAGCACTTTTATTACCGTGGACTTGAGGGCCTCCGAAGTTCAGTTCCAGTCTCTCCCTCCCTAGTGTTATTTCCTGTGTCTCACTTTTACATATTCCACACTTTAACCTGACTATGCTACTGTCCTGTCCCAGGGTCTTTTTCCCCAACTGTTGCCTCTGTCTGAAATGTCCCCCTTCCCCCTAATCTCCTGCGCAAATCCCAGCCATCCCCCCAATTCCAGCTCACATGCCATTTCTTTCACAAATCCACTTTGGTTTCCCAAATGGTGGTAAATTATCCTTTTCTGAGTTCTGTAGCACTTTGTACTTCTCTTGTGATTCACATGTAATCGTATTAGGTTGAACTGTATGAGATTGCCATATTAGTAAGTTAAAAATGGTTGAATATTGGCAATTTTATATTGTTCTTTTTAATATTAGGAGTGTTCATGTATGGAACTTAAATTAGGTCTCTTTACACATGTACTACACTCATGACTCATGTTTACCTAAGATTCCTTGGTCTTTTTAATTTTTGTCATATTAATTTTTATGAAACTAAGTCTCATTTAGCCTGTACTTGGAGAGTTGATTTTAAAAAGATCTAATTGTAGAAAATATTTATTTTTATTAAATCTAATTTTATTAGTCTTAGGTAATATTCCTGGTTTTAAAAAATGTCTTCTAAAATTCTGATTCCAGGGCTTCCCTGGTGGTGCAGTGGTTGGGAGTCTGCCTGCCGATGCAGGGGACGCGGGTTTGTGTCCCGGTCCGGGAGTATCCCACATGCCGCGGAGCGGCTGGGCCCGTGGGCCATGGCCGCTGGGCCTGCGCGTCCGGAGCCTGTGCTCCACAGCGGGAGAGGCCACAACAGTGAGAGGCCCGCGTACCGCAAAAAATAAATAAATAAATAAAATAAAATAAAATTCTGATTCCGTAAGTCAACATACCAGATATAACTTTCGATTCAGTTTAATAAGGTTCTATATAATTGTCTGCCTCATTCGTTAAAATGATTTAATCAACATGGCCAAAGACAAAGCTCTTTGTTATATTACTAGAGACATTCCCTGCTCCTAGCCATACTCACTAGTTGACATTGCTTCACCATTCAGCATTCCCTGACTACAGTGAGTCCCCTACATACGAATGAGTTCAGTTTGGAGAGCACGTTCATAAGTCCAATTTGTTCATAAGTCCAACAAAGTTAGCCTGGGTACCCAACTAACACAATTGGCTATGTACCGCTGCTTTTATGCTTGCTTCCAGACATCCTGGGCTTGAAATAAAGGTACTGTACTACTGTACTCTCTACAGTAATGTATAGTAAAGTACACAAAAGTACAATCGCTTGTAGAGGATGCACACAAGTTGACAATGTACACCAGCCACGTGAACTAACTTACCTGATTGGATGTTCACATCTTTGAAAGCTCGCAACTTGAAGGTTCATATGTAGGGGACTTACTGTATTTGACTGGAATACAACTCTACAACCATTGAACCCCTAGGGCTCTGTCAGATCCATAAAGATAAAGAAGATGTGGCACATATATACAACGGAATATTACTCAGCCATAATAAGAAATGTAATTGAGTTATTTGTAGTGAGGTGGATGGACCTAGAGTCTGTCATATAGAGTGAAGTAAGTCAGAGGAAGAAAAACAAATACCATATGCTAACACATATATATGGAATCTAAAAAAAAAAAAAGGTCATGAAGAACCTAGGGGCAGGACAGGAATAAAGATGCAGACCTACTAGAAAATGGACTTGAGGACATGGGGAGGGGGAAGGGTAAGCTGGGACAAAGTGAGAGGGTGGCATGGACATATATACACTACCAAATGTAAAACCGATAGCTAGTGGGAAGCAGCCACATAGCACAGGGAGATCAGCTCAGTGCTTTGTGACCACCTAGAGGGGTGGGATAGGGAGGGTGGGAGGGAGATGCAAGAGGGAGGGAATATGGGGATATATGTATATGTATAGCTGATTCACTTTGTTATAAAGCAGAAACTAACAAATCATTGTAAAGCAATTATGTTCCAATAAAGATGTTTTAAAAAAAAGATCTAAGGAGAGAGTTGGTGGAATGGTTTTTCTGAATGTGTGAGACATCTGTCATGTTTCTAGTACTCCTTTTTTCTTGTTTAGGGTCAGAATAGGATGGAAAGTTAGTTTGATCTGATTTTGTTTTTCTCAGTGATTTCACGTTAGCTCCAAGTGTTCATTGCTTACAAACCATCTGGGATATTGGCAAAAGCGGTTTGTAGGCAAATCAGTCCATTGTTTCTAGTCCACCTTAAATTCCTGTCTGAAAATCGCTGTTTTCTTGTTGCCAGGCTTCAGACACTTGTATGATTCTCTGCTTCTGTGAAGATTCCATTCATCAATATTATGATCACATCTTCTGGTTCTTTCAGTGCCCTTCAGGCTATTAATCTGGCTCCAGAGACATGAAATCACTTAAAGGGCTAAGAGCTGTCTTAATATTGCCTTCTCTATCTTGGGCTCTAGTTTCCTCTTCGTCATGCTGGTCCTGCCCTTTTTCCAGTTTGAAGATCATTTTCCTTGATAGTGAAGATAGAAGCTTAAGGGGAGTGAAGTAGTTCTCTTTTCTCTCTTATCAGTTAACATTACCCCACCTATCAGCAATGAGCTGCTCCCTTCCTCGTTTTGCTCCTAGTATAGCTGAAAAGAGCTCTTTCACTTGACCTTCACATATTCATAAGACTCAGTTCGTTATGACTGTTAACTTCCATGTTACCATGCTTTTAGACCCTAAGTATATAGCCTTAATTATGGGGCCTTCTTTCTGTCTCTGATAACTTGGGAGGGCTTCCCTGGAGGCGCAGTGGTTAAGAATCTGCCTGCCGATGCAGGGGACACAGGTTCGAGCCCCAGTCCAGGAAGATCCCAGATGCTGCAGAGCAGCGAAGCCCGTGTGCCACAACTACTGAGCCTGTGCTCTAGAGCCCACGAGCCACAACTACTGAGCCCGTGTGCCACAGCTACTGAAGCCCTCGTGCTTAGAGCCTGTGCTCTGCAACAAGACAAGCCACTGCCATGAGAAGCCCACGCACCGCAATGAAGAGTAGCCCCCGCTTGCTGCAACTAGAGAAAAGCTGCGCACAGCAACGAAGACCCAACGCAGCCAAAAATAAAAAAATAAAAAAATAAATAAATTCAAAAAATAATTTGGGAAACCTGTACAACCTCCTTGATTTCTTAAAACTTTCATTTCATATTTGGAATATTTGTCCTACCTTTCTTTCTTTCTTTTTTTTTTTTTTTTTTTGCGGTACGCGGGCCTCTCACTGTTGTGGCCTCTCCCATTGCAGAGCACAGGCTCCGGACGCGCAGGCTCAGCAGCCATGGCTCACGGGCCCAGCCGCTCCATGGCATGTGGGATCTTCCCGGACTGGGGCACGAACCCGTGTCCCCTGCATCGGCAGGGGGACTCTCAACCACGGCGCCACCAGGGAAGCCCTGTCCTACCTTTCTTGAATCCTCTTCCCTGTAACAGAAGGTTATGCTAATTTTATTTTTTATTTTATTTTTTAAATTTTTTATTGGAGTACAGTTGATTTACAGTGTTGTGTTACTTTCTGCTGTACAGCAAAGTGAAGCAGTTATGCATACACATATCTCCACTCTTTTTTAGATTCTTTTCCCATATAGGCCATTACAGAGTATTGAGTAGAGTTCCTTGTGCTCTACAGTAGGTCCTTATTAGTTATCTATTTTATGTATAGTAGTGTGAATATGTTAATCCCAATCTCCCAATTTATCCCTAAAAAAAAGTGTTTTCCTAACGTTTGGGATTCTGTCTGACACCTGTAGGAGAACATAATCACTTTCTCCCAAGGTTCCTGTAAATCCTGCAGCAGTAACTCTTTGTTAGTGATCACAATTACGTCTTCAAATTATTGTTTTCATTCCCTTCTATCAGCAGAGCAGATAAAAGCCTAGAAGAAAGCATTAACAGCTGTTTCCCTGGTGACCGCAGTGAGGAGTCGTCAAAGATGAGTCTAAGATTTTCGGTGTAGTTGAGCTGAGAGGATAGTGATGCCATTGGCAGAAATGGGATTTCGGGAAGAAGAGCTTCTTTGTGGTGCTGATGGGAAGGGGGTGCCATGACCATTTTAATTTTAGACATAGCACGCTGGAGAAGCTTTCCAGTTAGAAGAGGTTTGGGATTAGAGGAATACATTTGGGTATCACTCACTCAGCGGCGAATGAAGCAGTAAGAATGGACGATACGGAAAATAGAACACCCAAGGGTGAGGGCCTTGGGTGATGTCATATTCAGGAGGCAAGAAGGCAGAGAGCAGCTAGTCTAGGAGTCAGGAGAAGTGTAGCTGGAGCAGTAAGGGGGAGAAGCAGGCTAGTTCATTAGCGCAGGGGACGGCGGCGCCCAAGTTAGAGGCTTACGTACTCTAGAAAACAAGCAGAGTAACTCTCTCTCAGTTTTGGTTATTTCAGCTTTCCAGAGCATACTTAAAAACTGAAAGGTATTGAAAAAAATCTCTGAGTAGCCCAAGTAGCTCTCACCCTTTAGGAGAGGGCATCATTCTTAATATATACGACGTTAATTCCTAATACATAACAAAGCTGGTTATTTATGTATAGTCATAATGGATATGGCAAATTTGAAGAGAGTGGGGCTTTTAGAGGTAGACATGCTCATAATAACAGACATGGACCATCCAGGGGAAGGCTGCGTTCATATGTCACTGTCTCAGTGAGGCCCACTCTTAGCCATTCACTTAAATTGCAGCCCTCCCCGACCCTGGAACTCACGGACCTCCATTTCAGCTTCACCCTCCTGGCCACTTAACTACTGTGTAAGGTACTGTTTTTGTTTTGTAATTGACAGACAGATTGATTGCCTCTCTCCTGCCTTAGAAGGTAAGTTCCAAGAGGACCTGAGTTTTGGTCCTTTCTTCCCCCCTGCTGTCTTCCCAGAGTCTAGAACAGTACCTCGCAGGCAGAAGACGCAATGAATATTTATTTGTTGAATAAATGAATGTGAGAAAGTGATGATGATTAGATAGCAGGCATTGAACTGTATGGGATCATTTAGCTTTGGACTAAGCACTGCTCTCTGTAAGTGTCTCTGGGGGACACATGTACAGTCCCTTGTAGCATTGATGGCTCATGGAGCTCTGAATGAAAGTTTAAATCATGCTCAGGATATTCTACTTCTGAAGGCAGAAGAACAGAGACATTTCCATCGAATTAATAAAACTTTTAGAATGTTGCTGTTTAAAAGGCTCCTCACTGAGAAAACAGCTCTTTCTAGGTTGAACATTAAATTTCCCCGCGAAGGATCACTGTTACGTGATTTAAATTGTACTGGTTTGTTAAAAATTTGATTTTTTCCTTGGCCTCGTTCGCACCCTGAACAACTTCCTTCCAGGGCGACTGGAAGGAAATGTTAAAGGTACTGCCTCCTTCCTTCCCAGTCTCAGAGACCTTTGACCAGAAGGTGTGGAATTAGTTAGATGCTGGGGCTACAGAGAAGTATGTGGTGGCTAAACTTACAAATGAATAAATTAGAAACTCTCACTGGTTTTGCCTCCACACCGACTACTGCTTTCTTTTCTTTTTTTTTGCTTTATAACAAATTTAATCAGTTGTACATATACATATGTTCCCATATCCCCTCCCTTTTGCGTCTCCCTCCCACCCTCCCTATCCCACCCCTCCAGGCGGTCACAGAGCACCGAGCTGATCTCCCTGTGCTATGCAGCTGCTTCCCACTAGCTATCTACCTTACGTTTGGTAGTGTATATATGTCCATGCCTCTCTTTCGCTTTGTCACAGCTTACCCTTCCCCCTCCCCATATCCTCAAGTCCATTCTCGAGTAGGTCTGTGTCTTTATTCCTGTCTTACCCCTAGGTTCTTCATGACATTTTTTTTCTTAAATTCCATATATATGTGTCAGCATACAGTATTTGTCTTTCTCTTTCTGACTTACTTCACTCTGTATGACACACTCTAGGTCCATCCACCTCATTACAAATAGCTCAATTTCGTTTCTTTTTATGGCTGAGTAATATTCCATTGTATATATGTGCCACATCTTCTTTATCCAGCGACTACTGCTTTCTTATATGACATCTTGTGCCTCTCATGCCTTTTTGACAAAATGAATCAATACAGTTGGCCCCCTGTATCCACGGGTTCTCCACCTGCAGATGCAACTGTGGCTAGAAAATACTCGGGAAAAAAAACTTCAGAAAGTTCCAAAAAGCAAAACTTGAATTTGCCACTTCGGCAACTATCTACATAGCATTTACATTGTTATTACAACTATTTAAATAGTATTTACATTGTATTAACTATTATATGTAATCTAGAGATGATTTAAAGTGTATGAGGATGTGTGTGGGTTGTGTGACAGTACTGCACCATCTTATGTAAGGGACTTGAGCATCTGTGGACTTTGTCATTCTCAAGGGTCCTGGAACCAATCACCCGCGGACGACTTTATGTGCTTCCAACTAAGTGCTAGGTGTCCGTCGGATTACATAAGTATATTTGAAAAATGCTACATGTCTCCCCAGTTAGAGCTACAAAGCATAGCTCTTCAGTTCAGTTCCAGCCTGGCCACCTGCTACCGCTTCCATGACAGTTACCTTCTAGTCCCTACAGAAACATGTTTTTTCTTATTCCCCTCTTTCATGGTTTACTTTGGACACAACAGCTGTGTACACAATTTCCCTGGCTCAATATAATTTAAGTTTTTTAACCTTACAAGTTAGAGAGGTGACTGAGGAGAGCTTTTCCATGTGATGGGAAAGTCCCCCCACTTTAATTAGAGCGCCCAGGCAGTATGGAGTTATGTAATAGGTATTCATGCAGCTCCGTTCGTTACATAACGTAATGGTCACTCACAACCAGATACTTAAATCCATCTCACATTCAGAACCATTGTGCCCACTTGCAGAGACAGTGCTTTCTTTGTTTGCACCAAATAAGCAGCTAGTGATTATTAGCTTAGCTATTAAGTTAAATCACATTCCTGGAAAGGGAAATGTTACAGCTTTTTTTTTTCTTTTAAATGGGAGAGGAGAATGCATTTTTGAAAATCCAAACATACAATTACTACTGGCAACATGACCATTACACCTGTTTGACAAGAGAAGTTTATGTTTTGTTCGATTAAGACAGTTATAATTTCCCAGAGCCCCGTGACCTCTGTCGTGTTAATACGAAATCTAAATATTTATGTTCAAGTAGTTTTGGCGACTTGGAACAGCTATGTCGTAATTTGTCTACGGTGGCGTCTTTTCCCTCCCAGTACCCCATAGAGGGAATTTTGACTTGCTGTTGAGTATAGGACCTGAGAGTTGGTGATTCATTCACAGAACCTGATGTGGAGTCAGTCGGCTCTCACTATTTGTCGTGTGTGGCATGAGGGGCATGGGGGAACTTCCATGAGCAACTGGGGGTCCAACCTGCTGGAGCCACGTGGCACTGCTCCTTGAACGTGGCTTTGGAGTCTGAAGGGTCTGGGCTGTACTCTGGCCTCTGTCAATTTCTAGGATGTGACTGGGTCAGTTACTTAGCCCCTTGAGCCTTCAGTGTCCTCATCTATAAATTGGGATTATTGTGAGAATCAAATAAGATTGTGTATATACAAGAGCTTTGAATATTAGGGCCACACAAACGCAAGATAACGTTACTCCCAATCTGAGCTTTTCTAGTCAGAAATGGACTTGTATAGTAACACTGATTAACTTATGCGTTCATTTACTCTGATCTGCTCCTGTCAGGAACAAGTCAAAGTAAGTGTATGCTTCTGCTCTGAATAAAACTAATATCAGTTGATGACTATGGAGAAAGAATAAAATCGGTCCCTTGGTAAGGGAGAAAGGGAGCTGGAGAGGAGAGTGGTACCACCAAAATTTTAGAAGAGGGAACTCATGCCCAAGTAAAAGCAGATGATTTTACTTCAATCCAGGTTTATTTCATTTGATGATCATTGGAATTCCTCTGGCATTATTACTGTGCTTCTTAATCATTAATGTTTATTATAATAATCTAGGACTAACTGCTGATTTCCCAGTTACAGGGACCTGCATTTTGTAGGTTGGAGGTTGGCTCCATGAATCTGCTTTTGACAAGTACCTCAGGTGATTCTGATGGAAGTGGATCACGGTCCACATTTTGAGAAAACTTTGCATTCTTTAGTAGTCTTTTAATTGAATCCTTTCTTATTTCCTTCAGTTCATTCTTCTTGTAGATCCATGTTATATTTGATCATGGTATACCTCCCTGCTTAAAATCTTTTAATGGCTTCCCATTGATATTAGGTTCAAGATCAAAATTCTTCTCCTGGCTAAGCTTGTTTCTTGATACCCTACCTACCCTGGCTCCCTCTCCTTTGGCCACATCAGCTTCTCTTTATCCTCCAGGACGCCAGGTTTCTTTCCTCCTTCAGGGCATTTGCATGCAGTTCCTTCACCTGAAATGTTCTCTCTCTCAACCTTTGCCTGGTGAAAATCTGCTGATTATTCTGATCTCTGTTTCCTCGGTGAAACTTTCCCTGATCACCAGGACACAGTCTGATCCCTTTACCTTATGTTCTTTTAGCACCTTTTTATGGAGAGCTGTGATCTGTCTTGGCATTAGATAGTTAATTGTTAAATTATCTGTTTAGTATTTGTCTTCTCTGCTTGAATGTTGGCTTCATGCAGATAAAGACCATGTCTGTGTTCACTTCTGTATCTGCAGTGTCTTATAATATAGCAACTTAAGCATAGTAAAAGCTCACTAAATATTTCAGAATAAATGAATGAATGAAAGTAGGGTTTGTGGTAAAGCTGCAGTCCTCTAGACCTCCACTGAAGAGGGTTTAATGCCTGGGATAGCAAGTTAGCCTTGTTATAAGGTGGAAAGCACTCTTACGTAGCATTCTAGAATGCGACGTTAGAGCACTTGTTTGTTTCAGTAATACAAACTTACTATAAATTCAGGGACCTCAAACAGCGTTCTTAGTGTTCAAGGCTTAGAACCTGGCACAGAAGAAAGGGGACGTTAAAAGGCTTCAGATAAACTCCTTACTTACTTTATACCATGTCTTTCATGCAGAAAGTATTGGAAGCTTCTTGGTAGTCCAACACCTCAGAAGTAAACTTGTAGTGTATTTACACCTACATTATGTAGCTGGTTGATTAGCTTGTGTATTCATTTCCTCATATACTCCCAGCTGGAGCTGCAAGAAGTCAAAACAAGAGCATATTCCCACTCTTTGTTTTCAAAGCAAGCAATTGGTTCAGTGACATTTACATCTGACAGAACAGTGCGGACAGTGTCAGCCTCAGAGAACGAGAGATCCTTGTGATGTGTAGTTTGATTCAGGGACTCGATCTTGATGGGAAAAGAATTCTGGAGGAAAAAACCCCCATGACTTCAGTAATTTTTATAATCATGATAACCAAGTATGGAATTAATGGAGACTCAAAAAAAGCTCCAAATAGTCATTTTGAGAGTTCACTGTAGTTCTCAACTGCTGTGAAGGGATAGAAACAGTTAACTTTGTTTACCTAAGATTTTTTTAGTTCCGAGGAGAGCTTGGCATTCTTCAATAGATCTATGGAATATAATCAGCCTTTCATTCAGATTTTTAAATGATTTGCCGTTTAATTACAACATTAATTTGTTTTTCACTTATTACAACAAACATTTACTGAGCACTTGCTGTGTGTTAGACATTATTCTATACCCCAGGGATTTAGTAGTGAACAGGATAAGAACTCTGCTGTTGTAGAATTTACAGACAGTAAACGTGCAAACAAGTCAGGGCTATAAGGCAGTTAACCTAGATGACATGATCTAGCCTGGCCGGGGAAGATGGGTAGTGGGACACCGGAGGGATGGTCCAGGTGGTGTATCCGAGGAGATACCACTTGATCAAAAGCAGTGAATGAGGGGAAGGACCCACCAGGAGAAAATCAGGCTGAGCAGCGTGCTAGGCAGAAGGAACAAATGCAAAAAAATCCTTAGGTGTGAATGAGCTTGCTTTGAAGAACTGAAAGAAGACTGGTATGGCTGGGGCTTAGAGAGGGAGGGAGATGATTTTGGTGGTGAAGTCAAGGAGGTAGGCAGGAAGGGCCTGTGGGCCATGGTAGAGTCTGCATACTATTCCAAGTGTCATGGGAAGCCAGCGAGAGGCTTTAAGCAGGGGAGTGACATGATCTGATTTGTGTCTTTAAAAGATTACTAGGGATGCCGTAAAAACAATTTGAAAGGGTATTTACCTCAGCAGTCCAACTCAGAGGTGATGAGCAAGCATTGTATACTTTTATTGTATTGGACAGACTTTTCTTGTGTGTATGTACATATTTTTTTATTTGACTGAATTTAGAAGAATCAAGGAAAATGTTACTTAGGGAACATTCTATCATTAGATAGATTTGTTAGATGAAAAACTCATTTTTATCTTAAAAACATATTTATTTAATATTCTTGAAGTGCTTATTGATGTGGTTATAGGCTAATTTCTGGAGCTATAAATATTCATATGACTAGACTTTGCCTTTAACAATTTTATGGTCTAGCAGAGGATGCCTGTCAGTAAACAAATGCTTACAACATACTATGGAAAGTGTGTTTGGCTATTATGAATGAAGCTGCTATAAATGTTTCTGTCCCTGTCTGTCGGTGGGCATACCACTCGTATCTTTTAGGAATGGAATTGCTGAGTCATAGGATAGGCATGTTTAGCTTTGGCAGGTACTTGGGCTTTATTCTGAAACTAGGATTTGTGCTTTAGAAAGATGATTTTAGCAAGACTAGAGGCAAGTGAAACAATTTAAGTGCTTGTTATACATACCCAGTTAAGAAATGAGGTCTAAATTAGGGTAAGACAGGATGGGGGAGAAGAATAGAATGGAGAGATATTTAGGGAATGGGACAGGTTGGATTTTGGAGGTGAGGGGGAGATAAGTCGGGAATAAAGATGATTTGTAGGTTTATTACTTGGATCATTAATGAAGTCAGAAGCTAGAGAAGGGGTGAGATTCTAGAGGAATAAAATGAGAGTTTCTTTTTGTACACGTTGAGTTAGAGTTCCTTATGGATTATCCAGGTGGATGTGTAGTAATTGGAAATTCATGTATAGAATTTAGAAGGAAAGTAAGAACTGGAGTTAAAGATTTGGGAGTTAGTATAATATTTATGTTAGGTGAAACGGGGGGCAGGGGCAGTGCGTAGTATGTATGGAATGGCCAGAAAGAGAGTATAGACTAAGAAGGAAAGAGGCTTGAGGTTGGGAATGTTTCCATACTGATGGTAAGTGAAGGACCAAGAACTAGTGACCAACCTGTAGTATCACAGGAGACCCTTGAAGGAGATGAAATAGAATTCTGGTTAAGTGTGACTGTGGCTCCATACCACTTGGACTTGAATCCTGGCTTTGGCCACTTTTTAGCTGTGTGCCCTGGGACAAGTCACTTAGCCTCTCTGGGCCTCATTTTTCTGTAAAATATCTGTAAAATGGGGATAAGACATGTATCTGCTCTCTAAGGTTATTATGGGACACATAGAAAGCGCTTAGAATTATTGATTGTTGTTGCTGAGAAGGTGATGTTTGTAAGCACAGGGGGCAGACAGTTCCAGGCGGGAATCCACGGTGCCGGTTCTGCAGGAATGCCCCAGGAGGTAATGCTGAAGCATTTCCATGGGATCGGCAACCAGGTGGAGGAGTAATGAAGGCAGAAGTAAACTCTGTAGGCCCATGTAATACCTTCCCTTCTTGTGGGAAAACCCATTGAATTTCATGAGATAAACACATAAGAAAGATCACTTGGTTTGCTTGAAGGCATCTCAGGCCATTGCATAAGTGTTAATAATACCTTACTTTACTATGTAGTTCTTTTATCTCATGCAGTTCAAAGCTTATCCTACATTTTTTGGGAATCATCCATGCAACATCAAGGTGAGTAAAGGAAGGTAAAGGTAAAACTGTTCCCACTTTACAAATGAGGAAACTAAGACTAAGAGAGGCCACACGACTTTGTCTAAGCTTTATATTGGTTAATCAACTTCTCCTTTATCCCATCAATAAACCTTTTACTCACCTTTGGTTTTTGCATTGTCAAGCACAGTATTTCTCAAAGGGTAATCAGTAGATCTTCTGCATTTAAAATTATCTGGGATGCTGGCTAAAATGCAGATCCCTTGGCTTTATTTTAGGTCTACTGATCAGAATCTCTGGAATATGGACTCAGGAATCTAATTTTACCCAGCATCTCAAGTGCTCCTCTTGAAAACTGCTTAGTGTGTTCAAGGAAACAGACAAATTCCAAAATGTACATTGTTTTTAGTGACATCTTTTACCAAAAAAAATCTTAAAATATCTTATATTCAGAAACTCAAACTACTATAACTAAAACTTTAGAAGCTTTTCTGAACATACGCTCTTTATGAAGTTGAGTAGTGCCTTTGGTTAAAAAGAAAACTGATTCGATCTATACAAATGAATGACGCAGTCCATTGGTCTGTTACCAGAGCACGGCTGGGGAGGTCACAGAGAAGCTATGGCTGAGGACTGTATATATTTACTTTAATTTGGCCACTGGTTCCATCTCCAATTACTATTTACAGTTATATAGCATTGATTAGAAAGAGTCGCTCTCTTCATAGTCATAGCTTCTATCTATTTGCGTGTCATGGTAAAATCAGCCATATCTCTCTATGGTATTCCTTGCGGAGTAGCTTTAAACTCTCAGGACTGGGTAATTTGAAGACTCTGACTCTAGGGAATGGGCTTCATAAGACCAAGCCCAGATCCAGTCATGACGGCTCATCCATCTGCTTTCTTCTCCTTTAGTTGTAGAGGAAGGGGACTTATCTGTGCAAGTCAACATCTTGTTGGGTTCTCTGTTGTTACCTTGGCTTTCAGCAGTCACATAGTAGGAACTCAACAAATAGATGTTGAATGAATGGATCCTCTCAAGTGTATTTAGGAAATAACAAAAGCAATTAAATTAGAAAGAGTTATTCTAGCTCACTGCTGAGACAAACAGAGGGCACTAACAAGTATTTGAAGATTGATTGACCTGGAACTAGAAAAAGAATCTAGTTCCATGCCTTCCTTATGAAGGCATGGAAGCTGAAGCTCAGGGTTGCAAGGGACCTTTGTCCCCATCAGTGCTGAAATTCTCTCTGTAAGGCCGCTGCTTATTTACCTGGCATTTATTTAATTTATTAAATATTCACTGATGTTAAGCTCTACACATCTTTCCTTCCATCCCATTAAATGAAAAAATTCACATTCATATAACCTCTACTGTTAAGTTTTTAGAGTATAGTCGTTCATTTCTTTTGTAGATTCCCTTCGCCCCTCATTTGGATTCTTTGCATAATGGGAGCTCTTTTAATACTCTTTTTACTAACTGACATCAAGAGTGGGTCATGAGCCATGGGAATGATGAGCATGTTATTAGGAAGATAAATATTTTCTTTACAACTGACATGCCTATTTTTTTACATATATTTTGGACACATTAAAGTCTAGTGGACAAAATGGTTCTCTTTCCAAAAGTTTCTGTTTGCTTGGGGAAATTGGATCTGTGTTTTTGCCAGGTATCAATTCTCTCTATCCTCTGCCCTCTCCTCTATCTATTTTTATTAAGTGTCAGCGCCGCTTTGTCTGGCTATATCACATAACCAATCATATTGTCATTTTGCTTTCATTTTCCGTTCTTTCTAAAAATATAAGGCAATTGTCTCATGACTAGAGAGATTTATAAACCTAGCAGGTAGGAAAACTAATTAATAATCTGGAAATTAGATTATTAGTGAGTCCCCCTGCAACCCCCAGGGATCCTACACTGTGTTATCCAGTAACTTCTCAAGCAACTTACTGACCTTGTTCTCCTGGCATCTTTTGGAGCCCTTGAGTGAAGTCATTCATCTTTCTTGGACTTAATTTACCCATTTAAGAAACCACAATAATGAAGGGGAAGTTTCGTTTTCCTCCAAAGAGGGTGTTTAACACAAAAACAGTATTTTTAAAAAATCTTTAGGTGTTAAAGATCTCAGTCAATGTCAGGAAGTAAGAGGGATAATGCCAGAGAATACTTGATGTCGTAAGACCTAATTTTGGTGAAAGTAATTGGGGTAGGGGAAAGAAAGTGAAAAGAGAAGGATTGTAGTATGACATACAATATTTTCTTTTATCTGTAGAATCCTGAATAGTTCTTGTAACCGTTCAACATGCTTTCAGATCTATTATCTAATTTTATCTCTTTCTTACAACAGTCCTATGAAATATGGAGATTCTAGTCTTAGGTGTACAAATAAGGAGACTGAATACCCAATACTGTGTCACTTTGCATTTTAATGCAACACGCTGTAATAGAAAGACAGGGTTATTTTTATATCCTGACTCTGTCAGTTATGCTAATTGGCTGGCTAACTGGGTGAGACAGCTCACTTCTCCAAACCTCAGTGTCCTCAAGTCAAGTAAGAATAATTCCTATACCCAAGGATTGATGTAAGGATTGAGCATCTAACCCATAAAGGCTCAGTAAATATCTGTTAACCGTCTCTTCCTTTTTATTCCGGGCATAAGGATGATTTTCTTAGAATTAATTTGCAGCTTATGAATAGGGAAACCTATTTTTTTTAAAGCCAGTTTACTTCGGTGTATCTTTCAGAGAGAGGTACTCAAGATAAACTAAATCGGTCTTCATACTTTGCCCTAGATTGGATTACCTGATAGGATGCTTGAAAGATACCTTGTCACTCTGTAGGTAGCCAGTTCTACAAGCCCGTGCATGGTCTCGGAACACTCACTACCTGTGCCAAATGCAGTGCTGAGGGTAGAGTGCTTGCCAGGGACTCTGTGTCCCAGAGCTTTGTGGGAACTGTGAAGTGCAACTGTACACTTGAATTTATAAGTCCACATAAGCTTGAAAGATTCATTTTTGGAGCGGAAAAGGAGTAAGCTGGATAGTCATTCCTCGAATTCTGAAACCCAGGGGAATAACGATTTTGCTGGCATTTTGATAATGGGGCTTGATTTTTATGCTTGTATCGTAATAGGTGATAATAATAGTGGGAACTGAATGTTTACTTTGCTTAAAACTGAATTTATCCCATAGGAAAGTGGGGAGGATAAGAGATTCCTTAATGTGGTGTTCAGAAGAAGAATCAAGCTAATGATTCAGTTGGGAAACATCAGGCAACTGCCACCCTCTGCTCCCGCAAAGACTGGTGAAGGAACACTTTACATCTCAACAGGAGATGAAGCCCCGTGGAGCTGTCGGTGGGATTTATGGAGGGCTGGGAAAGTTGCTGGGTTGTGAGGAAGCCTTTCCATTCAAAGCAGGCTTCATTCACAGAGAATATTAGGTCCCACAGAAGCTCACTACTCCCTGCTGACCTTTTCAGACAGAGGTTAGCTGGGTTGCACAAAAACAGAATGAGTTCCAGAAAGCCAGGGCGCCTGTTAACCTATGACCTCAGCATAGGAAGACCTTGGGCATTTGAGGCCTGAATGTGTGAGACAGGAGGGAGCTGTGAATTTTGCAAGTTCACTCTGGACACTAAAAACCCTGACAATTTGTGATGTAATTTGGCACGTGCAGCGATGACTATTTTAGTTCAAACCTCCCTCCCCCATAACTGTAAATCCTTGAACTTCTCAAAATAGCATGTGATTTCTTCATTTTGCAAAGCCAATGACCAAGACATTGAAACTTTAAGTTATTGCCCTAGGTACCATAGTAAATTGGCCTCAGAGAAGGAAAGGGAAACCATTTAATCCTCTTAATCATTAGCGTTCTGAGTTTCAAGCAGCAGAGTAGCATATAAAAGTGAAATTATTTTATTTGAAAAACATAGTCAGCAAACTCCCTTAAATCCACTTAATTTTTGAATCTGCCTCCTTAGAGACTCCTTAAATCCTTAAAGGAGGAGGACCAGAATGCCAGCAGTAGGGGTTCGTGTGAGAGAAGATCCAGTCTGTTACGGGTTAACACCGGGCGGAACAGATTCACAGCCAGGAGGACGACCATTTTTTAGGAGATGGAAAACACAACTTCCTGTTTCCCCTTGGAGAGTTCCTGGACTCTTTGGGATGATCTAGGAAACTCTGCTGAGACAGGATGGCGGAAGGGACTGGGATTTCTATCTGATAAAACACTGGCCCTTGTTTGTTATTACAGCTCTCTTAGCATTTTCCTGAGGATGAAGCGTACTCATCGTAGAAATCTGACCGCATTCTAACGTGTGTGGCTTCAAGCAAAGTCCGCTCTTGGCGATCCTGTAATTGTTTTAAGAGCACGTTAATTTGTCGGGCACGTGCTCCTCTATCTCTTCTCCTTTTTTTCTTAGTTCAGAGGCATAATTTTCTATCTTCTGTGAGGTCAAAGGTCATGGTGACAACACACATGCCTTAACTGGAGTGGACACAGAAAGAGAAAAATGTTCTACCAATATGAAGTCTCTCCTGAATTTGCCATTGGCCTAATCTGAGGGGGACTTCTAGGCAGTGGTGTGCTGATAAATCACCTCTCCAGACCCAAAGCCCCGATTTGTAGCCAGTTTGCCAATTTCCATGGTGTAGATATTTCCACCATGGCCAGATTCACAATACCAACATGAGGTCATGGAACATAGGATTGAGGAATGTCTACAATCAGCTCTTGCAAGCGGGACAGGCTGGCTCCAGCATGCTGCGGGCTAGACCTCGATATGTTTGTGTAATTAGGTGGAAGGTGCATATGTTGGCATCTATATGAATCTGGCAGTGAAGATTACTCCTGGATTCTCTGTCCAGAAGTGCTACCACAGATCAGGTGAGTGTAAATTTGCCATATGTGCAGGTGCTTCTTCCAGTGCTTGACATCTTTGCTCTTGGAACCCTCTTAATTTGGGTATTCTTCCAGATGCCATCCTCTGCCCTCTAGTCTTTTTTTCTGTTCACTCTGCCTGGAGGCTGAAGCTGTTTTCATTGATGTGACTCCTATATATTTCCATCTTAGACCTATCCCCCAGCTTTTGGATTCTGACTGCCTGTTGGACTGTACCATTGGAAAATCCCAAAGATACTTCAAATTTTACATTTCTTCCCCCCCCCACCCCGCGCCTTGTTTTGGCCATGCTGTGCGACCTGTGGGATCTTAGTTCCCCGACCTGGGTTTGAACCAGTGCCCCCTGCAGTGGAAGTGCAGAGTCCTAACCACTGGACCGCCAGGGAATTCCCAAGTTTTACATTACTAAAGTGGAATTCAGTGCCTCTGCCTCACAAGAATCTGGCTTCTCTTTCTCAGTTTACTTTCATGTGGGTGGTATCCTTATCTTTCCAGTCACTTTCAGACGCTGCCTCTATGTAGAGTCGCTCCTGGTTCTTCCATGGTATCTGCCTATCTGTCCACCATTTTACTCATATTGCATTATAATGGTTTCTCTGTGTCTGTTTCCTCCTTCAGACTGAACATCCTGGGTGTCTGAACTGCATGCTCTTTACCTTTGTATCTCTACTGTTTTGCACAGTGCCTGGCACATAGTATGGTTTGGTTAATGTGTGCCTGAATAAGTAGATGAATAAATGAGAGATCCGTTCCGTACCCTTTGTATGCACTTAGCAGCGAATTGCCAGACTTAGGAAATAAAAATACAGGATGCCAGGTTAATTTGGAAATTCAGAGAAACAACAAATCATTTTTCAGTATGAGTAGGTCCTAAATATTGCATGAGACATACTTACACTCCCAAATTACTCATTTATTATTTTTCTGAAATTAAAATTTAGCTGGGCATCCTAGCAACCCTAACCTAGCAAAAGAAGTTAGTTGACACCCAGAGTAGAAGTTCACACGATGCAGAAGCTCACACTGAGCTTGACATCACATGCCTTAAGTTTCGTATAGACTATGCCTTACATCTCTGAATGTCTCACGTGTAAATAGATCTCTATACTCAGATGCACTGGCCTCTCCATAACGTTCTGCTTTGTGCCGTTACATACACATATTTTTTTCTTTGCGTGGCAAGGACATTTAATCTATACGTATTTGGGCAATATGGACAAATGATCAGAGTTTGTGAGTCATCTCACAGTATTTCCTATACTGTGGTGATTTCTTATTGTTTCTGGGTGGTGGTTACAGAGCATTTGAATAGATGTTACAAAATAGACCCTTGGTGTTCTGGGATGAGCGTACAGAGAGCAATGTGCTATTCTTAAACTTCTGTAAAACTTTGGCTCTGGGTTTTAGGTTTTCTTAGGGAGTTATGTATGGCTGGAAGAGTGCTCACTATTTACGTTTCTGCTCAAGCCAGGCTGCCTGAGAACTGATGTACTGAAGATTAAGCATGGCTTGGAGAAGAACTTCATACTGTCTCCAGTCTAATGAGGTTGTTTACTTAACACGTTCCCTGTTAACCTATCAGATGACTAAAGGATTATATTGATTGAAGACAATTTTTTAAAAATTAGAAACACCCAAGTTGTGAATAGTTTACGTTTTCAAAGGCGAAAGAGTATATTTCTCAATGACTGGAAACACGATTGAAACATGGCACATTTCATCTCTCACATTCTCTTTCTCCTGTTCCCCTTATGTCAAAATTGGTAATTATGGAAATTCCATGGCTAGGACAGTTGGGCAGGGTTTTAGATATTTACCCCATAGGAGTCAGACATGTTCTCTTAGGAAAAGCTGAATTCTAATGGCAGAAGGATTGGCCAAAAAAACAATTATGAAACATTCTTGTGGCCTCAGTATCATGATCTTGTCAGTAAAGCGATGGTCTCTGATTAAATCCAGATTGAGCTGTTTCCTGTTAGCGTGCTAACCCAGAGGGCATGCTCAGCCCTCCGTGTCTTGCTCTTCTAAGTCTGGGTTTTTAAACACTTGTCTGCCAAGGCTCTCCCCGCCGCCTCTCCCAACTATTCTTTTAAACTAGAATTTAAAGGTATTGAGATATTATAAACAAAAACAGACCCTAAAGTCTCTTAAGGGTCACGTAGCTATTGAATATTTTGCTGCAAAAATGAAACTACAATTTTAGCTTCTCCATTCTAACCATAGGCGTAGTGTATTTTTGTGTGTTTCACTTTTGTATCATTTTATTTCCATTCCAGTAACAAGCAGATAATTACAAAGTTTTTATTTCATAAAAATGTACTTTATTTCAATGTTGGTAAATTAAAACTCATCTTCGAAAATCTGGCCTTCCCCCTGCTATAGCAAAGAGATATTAGGGTACTTAGCAAATGTGCAGAAAATGAGAGTAAGCAAGTGCTCTGACATCTTAAGTTGCATTGTTAACTTTTGTGAGAATGGTTTTAGGCATCAGAGCAATTCCTGTACTTCATTTTATGATATTGCCATTGATGCTCACCTGTTGCCATGAGAGAATGATTTGTAAAATCTAAATATTCAGAATATTCTATTAGCCATTCTGTTAGCTCAATCATGGTTCTTCCTAATGTACAGATAAAAACACTGAGGAACAGAAACCATTGAAGGGACTTATGGGGATCAAGCATGCGTACTGAGATTTTTTTTCAGAGTAAAAGGAGTGAAGGGAGGCGACTGGGGTAATGAGTAACATGATTCCATTCCCAAGGGAGAAACGTGGCTTCCTGCCAAATCTGCTTTCTGGCAGGAAAAGGGACCCACTTCATCAGGGTCTTTGACAAGCATTTTTCTCTGTGTTTGAATTTTTGGCGACATCACTGCTTAGGGAAAAATCAGTTCTTTTAAATAGTTATTACTTGTAATAAGAAAAGATTTAAAGTGGAATTTGCATTGTGAGTAAAGTAAGAATCATCAAAGTATAAAATTGTTTGGTGAGGGAACCCTGACATTGTCACAAGGTAAGGAAACTTGATTTAGGATTAGAGCTTGACTATCTGTAGAAACTGAGAAGCCATTCCTTTTGTTGTTGTTAACATTTGAAATTGAGGTATATTTTTTAACTACTACTTTTTAATATTATCAGACTGATCATTATTTTGGCCAGATCTTTAGAGGTGACAAAGTAAAAAACACAAAATATCCCTAAATTTTGGTAGTAAGAAAGAGATCAAAGGAACATAGATTTTTTTTTTACATTAATTTTTATTGGAGTGTAGTTGCTTTACAAGGTTGTGTTAGTTTCTTGCTGTACAGCAAAGCGAATCAGTCATATGTATACATATATACACTTGTTTTTAGATTTCCTTCGCATTTAGGTCACCACAGAGCACTGAGTAGAGTTCCCTGTGCTATATAGTAGGTTCTCATTAGTTATCTGTTTTGACCATGGTAGTGTACGTATGTCAGCCCCAATCTCCCAGTCATCCCATCCCCCTCTTTCCCCCTTGGTAACCGTAAGTTTGGAACAAAGATGTTTGAAGATAAAAATTAACATTTTATTTTATAATGTCTTGATTTTTCTTTTTTAAAGTAAAAAGTGGCATATGTGAATTAAGTTTGAAATGCATCACAGTGACTTACTAAGCTAACATTTTCCAAAGTATGTTCATTCTGATGTTCTGCAAGATGCTCTGAGACTAAAGGGAAATCCATTAGAAAATGTCATATACCATATCCTTCTTTTGGAGTTTCATACCATGTTAACATATTAAAAACTTTAAGAAATTCTACAACGCAGAAGTATATTGGACTTTGTTTAACTCTATAGTTTCCAAACTTGACTGCAGGACCTTTTGTTTTGGAACTAGTGTTTTACAGCACACACTTAGGACAACACTGTACCAAGTAATTAAAAACATAATTAGACTTTGAAACCATATATATTCTTCATTTGTTGTTTCTAGTTAAAGTTAACTGAAGCTCCTGGAAGACAGATGGATACTATTAGGCCTATTCTAAAACTACATACAGTGTGATAAAGAATGATTGTAAGGCCATGATCTGAGTCAACAGGCCTAAGAGGCCTAAAGAAACATTTGGTGTTTTGACTGAACCAGAACCCTTTCCTTGGTAAAGTAAAAGTATCTTTCAAAAATTAAATAAAGAAATCAAGTCATCCACCGCATATGCTGGAGTCTTAATATTAACTCCTGCTAGCAGTTAGCTGTGATGACATTAAGCTATTCTAAGCCCCTTCTAAAAGTGATGGCCTTTGCTTTGGTCTTACAGAAGGCAATCTTGCCTGCTAATTTCCTTCCAGTGGTTTAACTTTTGACAGGCCAGGTGAAGAAATAGCAAACGTGACTTAATAAGCACAATATCATCATTTAGAGGTTCGGTTCTCTCTTTTTTGCCCCTTTAATCTTCACACGTCTGATGATTTCAATTTAGGAAAATCTGATATAAAACAATTCACACTTAAAATTCAGAGATGTCGCCTGGTGATTGTTTGCATTGCTTAGAATGATTATTTGCTTAGAAAAAGTTCCTCTCTGTAGGGCATCTTCCCCTATGCCTATGAAGGACAGGTTAAACTTTGAAAATCACGTCGCTGTATAATTTGTTAGGCACAGGTTTATTGTAGAATGTAAGGCACACCTGTATTTTTCTTCAGTTTATTTCACTTCCCTCATGCTCAGTTTTGAAGCTTTACAGATATTATCACTAATCTAGTTCTTTAGTATTATGGTTTATGTCTCCAAGGTGCAGTTATACCTACCAATACTATTCATAGTTTCATTCTCATGTGATAGCTACTTTTCAGAAGGAAACATCTTCTCTTGTACATTGCAAGTCTCCAGAAGGCAGGGGTCACGCACCCACCTACGCTTTCCATTACTCGTCAAAGATTAGCCGAGGTCTGCTCCGTACAAACACTTCTCAGCCAACTCTGTTGATGACCAGTGATACTGAATCAGAAAGTGTGTTGCCTCCCATGAACTAAAGAACATCAGATCGCGGTCAGATCTCCCTAGATGTCTGTGGAGAGCATACTCTTCCCATGGCTGATTTTTTCAAGCTATCAGCATGATGTCATCTGGCTCACACAAATCTAAATATTTAACAATCAGCTCTCCAAAGCCAGCACGATCGGTTCCGGCACACCATTGTAGGAGCTGTCTTTGAGAGTGAGTTTGAAAACTTACCGTGGAACAATACAGAGGGAGTGATTGATAAAGATTTGCTAAACTTGGTCCTGGGGGTCATAGAAAGCATTCTCGACAGGATATGCCAGCAACCTAGTTCTTGATAGGGAAGTAAGTAGAAGCACATGTAACCTCTATGAAGTAATACCTCTACTTCTAGAGAGGAAGGGAATGCACATACCACCCCTACATGCCCCCGCCTGCCCATCCGGCTCTACTACACTCACAGGTGAGAGGATTGCCTTACCTGACTTCCTGTAGGGAAATTAAGGGAAAACATGCTTCAACTACTTCAATGTTTTCAGTTTTACCTTAGGGAGTCATTCCTCCTGATCAAAATCATGAATTTATTGTACAGGTTGAAGGCGACCAGCTGCCTCCGGGGCATACAGTCAGTCAGTATGAGACGTGTAAGATCAGGACCATAAAAGCTGGCACGTTGGAGAAGCTCGTGGAGAACCTGCTGACAGCTTTTGGGGACAATGACTTTACCTACATCAGCATCTTCCTGTCAACGTACAGAGGCTTTGCCTCCACTAAAGAAGTGCTGGAGCTGCTGCTGGACAGGTAAGAATCTGAAGGGGTGTGAGAGGCGACAGAAAGGTCAGGCTGTTTGCAGAGTGAAGGCATGAGGTTCTGAATCACCTGCACTTGGTATGCTGAGAGAGAGACACGTGAGGAAGGGTTACCTGGAAGGAAGGACCTTTGGAACAAAGGGCATGGAGATTATTCAGGAGCTTCTTCACTGTCCATTTCTGGTAAAAATATCTCACAAAAACATCTATAAAAGAGTTAGGAGTACCTATCATAAAGGTAGATTCAATTGTTTATAGATTTCAGTTATCATTTGCCACTCTACAATTTTCTCCATGTTTTCATAATTTTCTAAATTAGTCAATTAACCAGGAACCTTATTGGGTTGTTGTGAGAATTAAAATTGCTAAATGTACTATTAACAATCACCATGTATTGGCTGCTTTACGGGTATGCACAGACATATCGTCCTTGATCTATGTTGTTAAGTCATATGTTACACAGAATAAATAGAGCAGTGTGCATTATAATTCACACATTGATAATTGATAGCTGTATTTCCCCCCATTATTTTTGTTTTATTTATATAATTAAGCTTGATCTTTTAAAAATTATTATTAAATTGACTTGGTATTGGGAAGAAGAAAACTGTCAGCTAAATGATTGCTTTAGAATCATGAGAGTCCTCATCCACATCCTTGTATTCTGGGGTTTCCTGCATAAGGAAGGAAGGAAGGAGGGAAGGAAGGAGGGAAGGAGGGAGGGAGGGAGGGAGGGAGGGAGATAGGGTGTTCTGTTTGACTTAGTGAATATTGATTTTTAACTAGATTTTTAAATTTTGAAAGTAATAGATGCTCGTGTTAAAAATTCTTATACCATAGAAGGGTATAAAAAGAAACGTTAATGTTTTCTCATATTACTACTTTTTCCTAAATAACATTTATTAGGTTTTTTAAAACACGTGGAAGTAGGAAGAAAAAAAAATAGATACAAACTGTAACCTAATTAGGCAGATAACACATATTAACATTTTAAAAATAGAAGTAATCCATGTATATAAAGTTCAAACAATTCAGAAAATTATGAAAAAAAATAAGAAATAAAAAGAAAAAATTTCTACTTCCCCAAGTCCCATTTCCAGTCCCATTCTTCCTGGATAATAACTGTAAATTATTCCTTCTGTATTATTCCCAAGTTTTTCTGGGTGTATAGAAATGTGTGTTTATATATTTTTATTTATGTATGATTTTATCATATATATTTACGATATAAATAGACTCATAGTACATAGTGTGTTCTGTGCCTTGCTTTTTTCGCTTATCTTTGTCTTGGAGATTTTTTTACTCAGTAAGTTCTTCAACATATATAAAGGGCTTAGAACAGCGGCTGGCATAGTGAAAGCTCAAGAAATGTAAGTTATTGTTATTTTAAAGTCAGCACATATAGATAGGTTTACTATATTCTTTTTAGTGGCTTTACAGTACTTATTGAATGGAGTATTCTATGGATGGACAGTTAAGCTCTCTCCAGTTTAATTTGTTTTTAAACTTTTAAACAGTGCTGCAAAGAGTGTCTTTGAGTATATATTTTCTAAGTATTTGTTTGAGAACTCTATAGGATAATTTCATAGAAGAGCAGCTGATGGGTCAAAACATATAAGCATTTTAAAATGTGAAAGATGTTGCTAGACTGCCCTCCAGAAAGCTGTACCAACCACTCTCCTGTCCATAGAAAATGAGAGTGTCCCTTTGCTTTCCCTACACTCTTACCAGCTGTATTTTCATGTCTGCAATTGAAACCATCTCTGCTGTCATCTGTCCATTGAAAAGTAGCTCATTGTTTTTATATTTATGTTTCTTACATTTATGAGTGAGGTATAGCATGTTTTAAAATACTTATTGGTCGTTTGTGTTTTTTGTGCACTCTCTGTTCATATCTTTATTTTTATTTTGGACTATTGTTATCTAATTGTTGATCATCTAATTGTAACTCTTTGTATATTATCAAAATTAGGTTTTTTTGCCTATCATATGTTGGAAATATTTTTTTCTAATTTGTCCCTTGGTTTTAAAAGTTGTTTACAAATATTCTTTTTTATGAAGACATTAAAAATTCTTTTTATGCAGTCATGTTTATCAGTCTTAAGAAAGGCCTTTAATAATCTAATTCTGTTACGACGCGAATAAGGTTATTGATAACAGTGAGTTTTTCTCAAGATATTTTCCTCATAGATGCATAAAGAGTGAAATCGTTTGGACCAATGGTTATTGATATGTTCATATTCAGGAACATTCACAGAACGTCTATACTTTATTATGCAGTGATCCGGTTAAGATAACTCTGGACTTTGACATAGGTGGGAAGTTCCGTAGTTTTTTTTCACATAGCAGTACTTAAAATATTAAGCCTGGAATATAAACCTGTGGGATTAGTGAGTCATTTCTTTCATAGTTTGTTTGCTTGTATAATACCTCACACCTATAAATAGAACCTGAAGAATTATATGAATTTTCTTTCCACTGTTTCATATTTATAAAAAGGATGCAGTATGCTAACTGTTGGCAGGCAGAATGAGGAAATAGGTCAACGCATCAAACACTCCTACAAGTTTTCTTTGGAATTGGTAACCTCTTCTGCTTATGGGGTAACTCCATTGATAATAGACCACAGATGTCCATAGTCAGTAAAAGAGTACACGTGAATTCCAGCTGCTCATCATAAATAGTGGGCATACACACAGGAACTAGAGTGTTTAGTCTGTGGCTCATGTACATCCAGCTTTTATTTGATGATTTAAAAAAATCAGTTTGTTCTCCTATCACGGTGGGTAGACATTTTTGGATTGTTAAAATATTGCTAGATGACAATTGTTAAATAATAGAATCAACATGAATTCAAATTACATTTAATTCAAGCAATCATTTAAGGTATAACTGAATGAAGAGTTAAGGTATATCTTGAACTGTTTAGGTAGGCCAAGGCTTGACCTTGAATTTAATCTCATAGTCAGATCCTTTGATTCTGACATGAGTGGAATCAACACGTACTGAATGTCTATAAAATACCCAGTGCTCTGCAAGACACCATGTGGACGAAGCAGAAATTTGAGACTTGGTAAGTTCTCACCCTTGTGATGAATTTACTGTGAAGCTGCTGGTATTTAACCTCCAGGGGCCCTCACTTGCAGTCCACTCTACGTAATTTATATTCATAATTTTATATTCTTTTTCTTAGAGAGGACCCCTCAGATTACATATGCTGGCCCCGCAAAACATGGATCCACCCTCACAACTTAATATGTTACTGCAAAAGATAATTACGTGCAGAAAACAAGTAGACAACTACTTAAAATGGTGTAATAGTGAAACTCTGACATGTTCTACAGAAGTTCAGAGAAATAAATCCCACTTATTTTGCTTCCTCTGCAGAAATTTGGATTTGTCCATATATGTACAAACTTCATTATAAATATTTCTTCCTCATTCCATTTCCTACTCTCTCTTATATCCTATGGCCAAATGTTAATCTTTGCTTTTAACCAAAATGCAGATTCTGTGAAACACTCGGTTCTTAAATTGGTTGTCGGGGGTTTTAATGTCTGTAATTGGGAGGTAAGCAGTAAAGCTGTGTGAACTTGCCTTTTCTGAAAATAAGCTAGATACTCTATTTTATTATTAGTAAATGGTGGTAGACTTGTTTTTGGGTCTCTGGTGTTCTGATGTTATTTTTAAAATAATTTATCTTGGATTCTTAATAGTAGATTACTTATCCTTTGTGAAATTAACACCAAGAAGTTATTACGGGATGTGCTAATCCTAACCAGTCATGAATGAATTGAAGGCAGATGCTGTGGCATTTATTTCCCTCCAGAGAAAAGTATATTTGAAATCAAGCTTTGATTTTTCTTAAGACTTCCAATCGTGTGGCTTTTCTCATATGGAACTGTTTGCTTTCTGTGATTTAAAAATATTTTTAATAGTCCTTTTCATTTTGCTAATATGAGCCTTTGTGATTGAGCAGTGGACAGTGGTTTGAAGTCATATATGGCTAATTCCTTGTGTTTGCTTTATCCCTTACTTGGGGGCGATCAGCAGTTAACAAGAAATCCTGTTTTCTGTGCTTCTTGCTGTGGCTCAGAGTTAATTCTAGGGCTCATTGGCTTCCTTTTAACCTAAGAGAAAGTTTGAGTTGTGGTTTAGCTGTGTTGGGGCTTTGAGATTTTATTTTTTCTAACTTTAAACATACATTTCACTTAAAAATCTATTCTTCCCACCATACCATTAAAAAAAAAAGTGAGGAAATTGGATACCACTGAAAATACCCAACCTCAAATGTAGGGAGAAACCTACTTCAGCTAGTGATCCTCACTGAAAACCATGAAGTGTCTATACAAATATCTAGATTTTTCTTCAGATAGCTGTCACATAAGCTACTTTTGGGTTCTTTCTTGGTCATTCTCTCTTTCTCTGATATCAGGAATGAGCAGAACTGCCGAGGACAAACATAATGGGGTGAACTAAATCTCTAGAGACTTTTGCCAAGCTGCTCATGGCACTCAGGTCACAGTTTGGAAAGGACTGAGTAATAATCTGAATTGCCCCCCCCCCTTTCATTTTGAGTGAATTCTCCCAGTGCAGGACTTTTCGAGAGTAAAGGTTGAATCCATCCCATAAACACTATGCTTTTCAGACCAATCTGACTTGAATTTGCTTGCTTTAAGTCATAGAGAGGAGACTAATTCAGTGGGTCTTTGAACTTATTTCTTATTCCCATGTTGGATTGCCATGCATTTTCACAGACTTTTATCTTATTTAGTTCATTTATCATTACCTGCATGTTTATAGATAAGGAAATTGAGGCTCAGAAACATTCAGTCAGTAAGAGGCAGAGTTGGAATTAAAACCTATCTCTTTCCAACTTGGAAGCTCTTTTCAAGCACACCAAATCACCTCCCATGTCATTTAAAGTGTCATTTAAGGGACTTCCCTGGTCGTCCAGTGGCTAAGTTTCTGTGCTACCAATGCAGGGGGCCCGGGTTCGATCCCTGGTCAGGGAACTAGATTCCACATGCAGCTAAGAGTTCATATGTGGCAACTAAACATCCCGCATGCCACAATGAAGATCCCATGTGCTGCAGCTAAGACCCAGCACAGCCAAATAAATAAATATTTTTTAAAAAGTCATTTAAAAATGTTACTTTAAAAAAATTAATTAATTAAAGAGAGCATGGGCTCTAGGCACGTGGGCTTCGGTAGTTGTGGCACACGGGCTCGGTAGTTGTGGCACACGGGCTCAGTAGTTGTGACTCGCGGGCTCTAGAGCTCAGGCTCAGTAGTTGTGGCGCAGGGGCTTAGCTGCTCTGTAGCATGTGGAATCGTCCCGGGCCACGGCTTGAACCCGTGTCCCCTGCATTGGCAGGTGGATTCTTAACCACTACACCACCAGAGAAGTCTCCATGTTAGTGTTATTTTTAAAGAAAGGGATGATTTGGGTATCCCACTCAGCTATCCTTTTCTCTGTTACCTCAGTTGATTTTCCTTGGAAACTGGATTTCCTGAGGAATACTCCCTTCACATGGTTGTGAGCAGGTCATTTGAACATCAGTGCTCCTATTCATCCATCCATTGAAATGATATTTACCAGGTGTTTAATATATACCATGTATTGTACAAGGTGCAGTGCATATAATGGTAAACAGACTGGTCATGACTCTTGCCCTCTTCATGCTTAATGGCTGAGAGTAACATTAAATAAGCATACAAACAAATGTTTGTAATTAAAATCGATACAGTCCTTGGGAGGTAAGAGCTAGGTTCTATGACAGAGACAATAAGAGAGGATTGCGTGGGGGAGGAGGATATTATCAAAACAAAACTGGATGTTGGCCAGTGATATTAGATGGTTAGATAGGTCATGGGCCATCAAGGTCCCTGCTGGGTCCATGGGTCTGGAGTGTTTCTGTTTGTTTGATGTACTCAGACCAAGTCCCCTGACCTGAATGTACTACTTCCCAAAGAGAACTCTTCTTGGAGGGTAGGGAGATAGCAAGTGAAGAAGCTTGGGAGGATTTATGCAGATATATTACCACTATGGGGCTAGTAATCTTAAATCCATATTTTATGACACCTGAAGTAGTAACACCATCATGTGTAAAAGCTGATGCACCATCAATAACCAGCAAGAATGGAGCTGCCCTTGCCAGTGAAGCCAGTTCCTCCACAGCATAGAGAAAGCGATCAAATATAAAACTTGAAAACATTTTATTTATTTCCATAGACTTTGTCATAAGTGCTGAATATGCTTCCCCTTCCTTTCAGAGTCTGAAGATATTTTATGGGAAAAGCAGTTTTCCTGTCTTTCTTTTAGTCATGAGATTTATGCCTGAGGTATATATAGTGATAGTTAAGAGCATGGGCTTGGGAGTCAGAAAATGAATTTGATCCCGGTTTTGCACTTCTTACTTGCTCTGCGGCATTGGGCAGGTTGCTTTATCTTACTAGCTTCATTTCCTTATCTATAAAATGAGTGAAAAATAACCCTAAGTTATAGGTCTATTATGAGGGTTAAGCTTGATAATATAAAATTCTTAGTATAGTGGCTGGCAAATATTAAGTGCTTAAGAGATTACCATTGCCTTGTTTTCCTTTCTTCGTGGCACTTATCACTGTTTGAAAGTACCTTTCTTATTTTTTTAATAGAAAAATTTTAAATTTATTTATTTATTTATTTATTGGCTGTGTCAGGTCTTACTTGCGGCACAAGGGATCTTCGTAGCAGCATGTGGGCTTCTCTCTAGTTGCAGTGCACTGGCTTCTCTCTAGTTGTGGCATGCGGGCTTAGTTGCCCCACAGCGTGTGGGATCTTAGTTCCCTGATTAGGGCTCGAACTAGCGTCCTCTGTATTGCAAGACGGATTCTTAACCACTGGACCACTAGGGAAATCCCTGAAAGTACCTTTCTTGTTTATCTTGCTTATGTCCTGATAGCTGCCCCTATGCAGAGACCATGTCTGTTTATTTCACTGCCATACCCTTAGAGAGGAACGGTATCTGGCAGTAGATGCTTAGGAACTATTTGTCTAACAAATAAGTAATCACTATTATTCATGCCTATTATGAGCAGGTGCATTGGAAGATACAACAGTGAACATTACCCAGCTTCTGCCTACATTTAGTGGGAGAGACAAATAAATCTATAGACTCATACCATTACTGTCAAGGCAGTTAGGGCTCAATGTATGTTTTTTAAAAAATAAACTGTTTTCAGAATTACCATAGGATCAGGCAATCCCACTCCTGGGCATATACCCTGACAAAACTTAATTCAAAAAGATACATGCACCCCTATGTTCATAGCAGCACTATTCACAATAGCTAAAACATGAAAACAACCTAAATGTCCAACAGATGAATGGATAAAAGAAAAAAATGTGGTACATATATACAATGGAATACTACTCAGCCATAAAAAGGAACAAAATAATTCCATTTGCAGCAACATGGATGCAGCTAGAGATTATCATACTAAGTGAAGTAAGTCAGAAAGAGAAAGACAAATGCCGTATGATATCACTTATATGTGGAATCTAAAATATGGCACAAATGAACCTGTCTACAAAACAGAAACAGACTCACAGATATAGAGATCAGGCTTGTGGTTTCTGGGGGTGGGGAGGGAGAGGGATGGACTGGAAATTTGGAGTTGGTAGATGCAAACTATTACATTTAGAATGGATAAATGACAAGGTCCTACTGTATAGCCCAGGCAAATATATCCAATCTCCTGGGATAAACCATAATGGAAAAGAATATTAAAAAAAGAATGTATGTATGTGTAAAACTGAATCACTTTGCTGTACAGCAGAGATTGGCATAATATTGTAAATCAACCATACTTCAATTAAAAAATAGACTATTTTTTAGAGAAGTTTTAGGTTCACAACAAAATTAAGTAGAAAGTACAGAGACTTCCCATATAACTCCTGCACCCAATCATGCCCACGCTATCAACATTCCCCCACCAGAATAATACACTTATTATAATCATTGACACATTATTATCACCCAAAGTCCATAGTTTACATTAGGATTCACCCTTGGTGTTGTACATTCTATGGGTTTGGACAAATGTATAATGACATGTGTCCATCATCATAGTATTATACAGAATAGTTTTGCTTCACTAAAAGTCCTCTGTGCTCTGCCTCTGCATCCCTCCCTACCCTACCCTAGTCCCTGTCAATCACTGATATTTTGACTGTCTCTATAGTTTTGCCTTTTCCAGAATGTTTTATTGTTGGAATCATACAGTATGTAGCCTTTTCAGAATGGCTTCTTTCACTTAGTAACATGCAATTAAGGGTCCTTCATGTTTTTTCAAATCTTGATAGCTCATTTCTTTTTAGTGCTGAATAACATTCCATTGTCTGAATGGACCATAGTTTATTTACCCACTCACTTACTGAAGAACATCTTGGCTGTGTCCAAGTTTTGGCAGTTATGCATAAAAGTGCTGTAAACATCCATGTGCAGGTTTTTGTGTAGACATAAATTTTCAGCTCTTTTTGGTAAATACCAAGGAGCAAGAATTTTGGATCATATGGGAAAAGTATGTTTAGTTTTGTAAGAAATTGTTAAACTCTCTTCCAAAGTGGCTGTACCATTTTGTTTTCCCACCAGCAGTGAATGAGCGTTCCTGTTGCTCCACATCCTTGTGATCATTCGGTATTGTCAGTGTTATGGATTTTTGGCTAGTCTGGTTCGTTTGCCTCTCCTTATATACTTTAGAATCAGTTTGTCAAAATCCACAGAATAACTTGCTGGGATTTTGATTGTGATTGCATTGAATCTACAGATCAAGTTGGGAAGAACTGACTTGACAATATTGAGTCTTCCTATCCATGAACATGGAGTCTCTCTCTCCCTTTATTTAGTTCTTCTTTGATATCTTTCATCAGAGTTTTGTAGTTTTCCTTATATAGATCTTGTGTATATATATACATATATATATATATATTCTAGATTTAAACCTAAATATTTTAATTTGGGTGGGGAGGGTGCTGATGTAAAGGGTAATATATTTTTTAAAATTTTATTGGGGTATAGTTGACTTACAGTGTTGTGTTAGTTTCAGGTGTACAGCAAAGTGAGTCAGTTATACAGATACATATATCCACTCTTTTTTAGATTATTTTCCCATATAGGCCATTACAGAGTATTGAGTAGATTTCCCTACGCTATACAGTAGGTCCTAATTAGTTATCTATTTTATATATATAGTAGTGTGTATGTGTCAATCCCAGTCTTCCAATTTATCCCTCCCCTGCTGCTTACCCCCCCAGCCCCCCCAACCATAAGTTTATTTTCTACATCTGTAACTCTATTTCTGTTTTGTAAATAAGTTCATTTGTAGCCTTTTTTTTTTAAGATTCCACATACAAGTGATATCATATGATATTTGTCTTTCTCTGTCTGACTTAACTTCACTCAGTATGATAATCTCTAGGTCGATCCGTGTTGCTGCAAATGAAGGGTAATATGTTTTTAATTTCAAATTCCACTTGTTTATCGCTGGTATATAAGAAAGTGATTGACTTTTGCATGTTAACCTTGTATTCTGCAATCTTGCATACTAGTTCCAAAAGCTTTTGGTTGATTCTTTTGGATTTTCTATATAGACAATCATGTCATCTGTTATCTCTTCCTTCCCAATCTATTGATATATACCTTTTGTTTCCTTTTCTTTTCTCTTTGCATCAGCAGAGATTTCCTGTGCAATGTTTAAAAGCAGTGTGAGAGGGGACATCCTTGCTTAGTGGGAAAGCTTTGCATTTCTCAGTGTTAAGTATGATGTTAGCTATATTTATGTAGATGTTATTTATCAAGTCGAGGAAATTTCTTACTATTCCTAGTCTGCTGAGAGTTTTATCATAAATGGATGTTGGATTTTGTCATATGCTGTTTCTCATCTATTGATATGATCATGTAATTTTTCTTCTTTAGCCTGTTGATATGGTGGATTACATTAACTGATTTTCAAATGTTGAACCAGCTTTGCATACTTGGAATAAATCCCTCTTGGTTGTGCCTTGTTTGATTCAGTTTGCTAATATTTTAAGGATTGTTGCATCTGTGTTCACGAGAGATCTTGGTCCATAGTTTTCTTTTCTTATAATGTCTTTGCCTGGTTTTGGTATTAGGGTAAAGCTGGCCTCATAGAATGAGTTATGTAGCAGTCCCTCTGATCCTGTCTTCTGGAAGTGATTGTAGAGAATTGGTAAAGTTTCTTTATTAAATATTTGGAAGAATTCATCAGTGAACCCCATCTGGATATGGTGCTTTCTGTTTTGGAAGGTTTTTGATTATTGATTAAATTTCTTTAATAATACAGGTCTATTCTGATTGTCTATTTCTTCTTGTGTGAGTTTTATGTAGATATGAATTTCTGACCTATATCACTTTCCTACTCCTTGAAGAATTCCTTTTAATATTTCTTGCAAGGCAGGCCTACTGGCAACAAATTCCCTCAGTTTTTGATTGAGAAAGTCTTTATTTCTCTTTCACTTTTAAAGAGTAATTTTGCAGAGTAAAGAATTCTAGGTTGGTATTTTTTTCCTCTCAACACTTTAAATATTTCTTTTCTTGCTTTCTGAGGAGATGGCATATATAATTCTTATCTTTGCTCCCTTTTAGCTAAAGTTAAGGTCTGTTTTTTGCTCTGCCTTCTTTCAAGATTTTTTATTTATCTTTGATTTTCTGAAGTTTGAATATGTAGTGTTTTTGGCATTTATCTGCTTGGTGTTCTTTGAGCTTCCTGGATCTGTGTTTTGTGGCTGATGTTAATTTGGGGGAAATTCTCAGTCATTATTCCTTCAAATATTGCTTCTATTCCATTCTCTTTCTTCTCCTTCTAGTATTCCCATTACACATATGTTATGCCTTTTGTAGTTGTCCCATAGTACTTGGTATTCTGTTCTGGTTTTTTCTTTTCTTTTTTTTTTTGGTTTATTTGTTTGTTTGCTTGCTTTCCAGTTTTAGAACTATTTTCTTATCCTCAAGCTCAGTGATTCTTTCTTCAGCCATGCCCAGCCTATTAATGAGCCCCTAAAAGGCATTCTTCATTTCTGTTACAGTGTTTTTGATCTCTAACATTTCTTTTTGATTCTTCCTTAGAATGTTCATCTCTTTGCTTATATTATCCATCTGCTCTTATATGTTGTCTACTTTTCTGATTAAATTTCTTAGTGTGTTAATCATGGTTTTTATAAATTTCTGGTCTGATAATTCTACCATTCCTGCTATATCTGACTCTTGTTCTGATGTTTCTTTAGTCTCTTCAAAATGTGCTTTTTTGCCTTTTAGCATGCCTTGTAATTTTTGAATAAAAGGTGGATATGATGTACCAGGTGGAAGGAAATGGCATTCAGTAATGTAGTTGTAATGTACGGGGGTGCAGGACAGGAAGACATTCTGTAGTCCTGTGATTAGCTTTTAGTCTTCTGGTTAGCCTGTGCCTCTGGACTGCGAACTTCATCAGTGCTTCTCTGTTGTTTTTATTTCCTCCCTTAGGGAAAGGGTGGCTAGAAGGGCCTGGAGACGGGTATTTTCTTTCCCCCATGTGGAAGGCTAGAGAAGACTAGAGTTAGGTATTTTCCTTACCCAAGGTAGGTGAAGCTCTGAAAAAGGCCCAGCAGATTAGACTCTGGTAAAATTTTTTGTCCTGAGGGCAGGTGTTGTTAAGAAAAACAGAGTGCTCTAGTGTATTTCAAAATGGTTCCTTTTCCCCTTCCCTTGCTGGAAGCAAGAGGAGGTTTTTCTCCTATATTAACTATGATAACCTGGTCAAGTTCCTGGAGCTAAAACTCATAGGAGTGTGGTGCTGTGCCTATGACTGGGTCCCCCTGGAGTTTTTAGCCTTAAGACTTGTCCACACTAAGTCTGCAGCAATTCATCAATTACAGTTAGCATTTGTTTCCCATGGAGATTTCTGCTCTGCTATGTTGTGGTTTTCTGTATCTGTCTGACTGTCTGTTCAGTTTTAGTGGGCACGGGTTTGCCTTGTGACCACACTTCTCTGATGGATCTAAGAAGAGTTGTTGATTTTTCAGTTTGTTTAGCTTTTTACATGTTGTTAGGATGAAGTGGTGACTTCTAAGGTCCTTACATGCTGGACTGGAAACTGGAAGTCCTCTTTTGCCCATTTTTTAATCAAGTTGTTCATTTTCTTATTGTTGAGTTTTAAGAGTTTTTGTACATTTTGGATAACAGTTCTTTATCAGTTATGCCTTTTGCAAATATTTTCTCCCTGTCTGTGGCTTATCTTATCAGTTTCTCGATTGAATGTGTACTTTAAAGAAACCGCCCCCCGCCCCCGCACCCTCCTCCCCGCCCCGCAACCCGGGAACTGTGAGGTGGTTGTAGTGAACCTCCTTTAAAAAGCTCATAACACAAATCCATTCAGCTCTTAAATGCTTCCTTAGCATAAGAAGCTGGGTAAGCATTTTTGAATTGCACACAAAAATGTTCCAAATTACTTTTTGTGAAACCTCACTTAAAAATAATTAAGCTTAAAAAAAAATTAGTTCTGTAATTAGACTAGGCACTTGCCACATATTCCTAGATTCATGCTGGCATGCAGTGCTCATTGGATTCCCTAACTCCCTTCTCTTCTGGTAGGAGCAAGGTTTACTAATATCTACCCTTTGTTCTTCCAGGTCCTAAGAGAGGGGTTATGAGCAGAGAGCACTTTAGGGAGCAGGTGTTGGAATCTAACCTACTTAGAGGGCCTCACAGCATCTTATACTAGTGACGACCATAAGTCACCTCCAGGTGCTTGTCTCTTATAACAGTAACACTTATATTAAATGTTACTATTAAACTCATAGTACAATTTTTCTACACTTTTGTCTCTTCTTAGAGTGATTTATGTCTAACTTCTATCACTTATGTAGGAAAGTTTTTCAATACCATGCCATTCTCTTCATTTATTTTAGTAACTTCCCTCCATAACTCTCAACAAAATCAAGTGGAAACAAACAGAGTGGTTGATTCATCCATTGAATCTTTTGTCCCACCGTGCATGAAAAGGTTGAGATTTATTGGTCAGTTGATTTCAGGATGCTCATCCCATTCATAAAGCGGGAAAGCTTTCAGGAAATCCTAACATTGCTTTGTTTCCTTTTTTAGCTTTAAATACGGATATACTGGATATCCTGACGAGGGTGAGAATTTATTAAAAAATGAAGGCCATTTCTTAAGATTTTTGTTATAGCAGATGAGTTTCAATAGACTTTGTTCAGGTTTGAGTGTTGATGACCACATAGGCAAGAAAACCCTCAGTTTGTATATATGTTATAGGTTTAAAAAAAAAGACAGATTGCTTAAAGGTAAATTGAACTCAGATCTTATTTCCTGTGGCTATTAGGATGATGAAAGTGTTGCTGATAGAAAAGAAGATTATAACAAGGGTTATGAGAATCTTTGGGTATCGAAATGCTTCTAACATCGAAAAGAACGTTGAAAATTTTGTAGGGCACGTTCTTTGTGAAGGGTCCCATGCTCTTTCTGGCTCATGCTTTATCAGGGGGAGAAAGAGGGTTTATTTCATTAAGCTATAGAAGATACAACATTTATAATAATTTACACTCCCAACTGTGGCAGGCAGAATAATGCCCTCCACCCCAAAGATGTCCAGTCTTAATCCCTGGAACCTATGAATATATTGGGTTACATGGCCAAGCAGAATTAAGGTTGCTAATCAGCTGACCTTTTAAATAAGGAAGTTAACTTGGATTATTTGGTTAGGACCAGTGTAATCACAAGGGTCCTTAAAAGTGAAAGGTGGAGGCAAAAGAGAGAGTCAGAGAAAAAGATGTGAGGATGGAAACAAGATCAGAGAGATACTATGTTGCTAGCTTTGAAGATAGAGGAAGGGGACCCTGAGCCGAAGATTCAGGCAGCCTCTAGAAGCTAGAAAAGGCAATTAAGTGGATTATCTCCTATAGCAGCGGTCCCTAACCTTTTTGGCACCAGGGACCAGTTTCGTGGAAGACAATTTTTCCACGGACCGGGGTGGGGATGGGGCAGGGGATGGCTTCAGGATGATTCAAATGCATTACATTTCTTGTGCACTCTATTTCTATTATGATTACATTGTAACATATAATGAAATAATTATACAACTCACCATAATGCAGAATCAGTGGGAGCCCTGAGCTTGTTTTCCTGCAACTAGATGGTCCCATCTGGAGGTGATGGGAGACAGTGACACCCGAAGGTCCACCTCAGATCATCAGGCATCAGATTCTCATAAGGAGCACGCAACCTAGATCCCTCGCATGCACAGTTCACAGCAGGGTTCGCGCTCCTGTGAGAATCTAATGCCGTCACTGATCCCACAAGAGGCAGAGCTCAGGCGGTGATGCAAGTGATGGGGAACAGCTGATTTTAGCCCAATGAGACTTGTGTTGGACTTCTGACCTACACAACTATAAAATAGTAATTTTGTATAATTTGTTTGTGGTAGTTTGATGCAGCAGTGATAGAAAACGAATATAACATCAACAAAACTTTTGGTCTTATTAGGGAACAAGGGAAGTTGTTCATAATTCGATAGGAAACGAGGAATTCTTGTCAGAGAGATTGACTCTAAAAATCTAGTGCTTGTGGGCTTAAGGAAGTTGAAGGTCAAGTGTTCGCTCACCTTCACCTTGTTCTGTTCAGGCCCTCATGCCCTGTTCAGCGTGGCCCACACACTCAGCTCTGGAAGCATGGGCTGAAACAAAGGACAGGGCTTAGCCACTACCTACAAGCATTGTTCCTCTTTCTTCCCTGTACCTGTGGCTTTGCTTTGTTTGCTTTGTTAGCCAGAAAAGTTTAATTTGGTGCTGTTATAGAATTATATCCAACTGTAATCACACGAGGGAAAATGGAAATAAGTTCTCTTCACTGCTGGGTTGCTTGTCTTTGGTAAATCTTTATTTTTGTCAAAAGGACTCGACTCTCACCCAGCATCACAGTGGGGATTCTTCATGGGAGCATGTGGCTGGACAGCAGAATCTGGATGGTAGTGATGGTTCTGCTAGAATAAACACTAAAAGGTTGCTGTCAAGGACTGAGTCTCAGAGCTTCACCAGGCTAGCTTTCTTTTCTGGAAATGAAAAAAAATGTTTCTCTCAAGTAGCTCTTTTTTGAAAAAAAATTTCACTTGGCAAAGGGAGGCAGCACATGCAGTTATCTTTCTTTTTTAGAAAAGAATACCAAATTGCCCAGCAGGTTTTTTAAAAATGTGCTTATGTTTGGAAACTACAAAGCAAAACTGACAAAAAAAAAACCCTGAAAGGCAAGGTACATACATTCTGAGTGATTATTGGAAAGTTTTCAATTCACCTTTGATAATCTAAAGCTGTGGTTTTGACTCTTTTCTAGCAGTTGGTGGGAGGGGTTGATCACAAACCCGTTTAAGAATCTGCTAAAAACTATGGACCCTCTCTAGCAAAAAAAAAAAAAAACCACATCACCAAATTTGGCTTATGGCTTAGGGGTTCCCAAACTTCCCTAAGTTCATCCAGGGACCCTAGGTTGTGACTCTCCAGGCAAAGGTTCCCTAGCATGAGTGACAGGACCGTGTAGGTGGCCATTAGGAGTCAGAGGAGGGCACTGCTCCTAGTATATTATGAGTATGGTTCTGAAAAGTAAATTCATTAATTTCATTAAAGTAAATGCAATGGTTTTCTTTTTAAAAAAGGTATATCTCTGAAACTGAAAAGGGGACTGGCTGTCTTTGAGTTAATTTTATTTATTTATTTTTTTTAATCACTTTTCTCTTATTTGACATTTCTTTTTTTAACCTTTTTTGGAGTGAACTTAGCCCTGGAGAATGACTTCAGGCTCCTAGTCCTGGGAAACATAATTCTTTTGCCTTTGGTCTCTACTGAAGTTGCCAGCAAGTACCAATTTAGATAAATGGATGTTATATTGAGTTTTGTGAGCACAGGAGAGAAAAGTAGTCTCCAAACTGATGGGATACCATGATACTAAATTCATTGTCATTGTATTTGATTTTATGTAGCATTTTTCATAAGATTCTTTTTTTAAAAAAATTTTTTGGCTGCGTTGGGTCTTTGTTGATGCATGCAGGCTTTCTGTAGTTGCGTTGAACAGGGGCTACTCTTTGTTGCAGTGCGTGGGCTTAATGCGGTAGCTCCTGTTGCGGAGCACGGGCTCTAGGTGCGCGGGCTTCAGTAGTTGTGGCTTGCGGGCTCTAGAGCGCAGACTCAGTAGTTGTGGTGCACGGGCTTAGTTGCTCCGTGGCATGTGGGATCTTCCCGGACCAGGGATCAAACCCGTGTCCCCTGCCTTGGCAGGCAGATTCTTAACCACTGCTCCACAAGGGAAGTCCGAGAAGATTCTTGAAGAGCTCTGCAAGAGCACCTTTTTGTGGTTGGGGAAAACTGAGCCACAGGCTCGCACTGACTTGTTAATAATGTATTAATTCATCTTAAACCTAAGGAAAATCCCAACTTGTAGACAGATTCTGTGGTTGTCAGGGTGCTGCCTGCTCCCTGCCCCCGGTTGTAACCTGTTTCTTCCGTTGACCTTCCGACCTTTGTTGTATCTGCAGTGGCTGTAGCATGCTAACAAGACAGATGCACAGCTGATGGTTTAGAATTGTTACCAATTACAGGTGGAAGAAGGAGGCACCGATGAGCCACCAAGCTCTTGGGGGCAGTAAACGGGCCAGAGAAGAGAGATGGGTGACAAGGACCTGCAGTAGAAAATAGAAGAAACCTGACAGCAAGGGCATGAAGGCCATCAGACTTGAGAAAAAACTTTAAATGTGAAGGAGAAACAAGTTATAGCAAGAGACACCTTTTCATTTTCTTTCTCTGGCTGAATAGTGACTGTAAAATCTTCGTCCTTTTCTTGGTCTCCCTTTCAGACAGTTGTAGTTTGGGGCTGGAGGTGAAGATAGTATTGTCAAGGGAAATTTTATAGTGTTTTGAAACCGTCAGGTGGAACAGAAATACTAGGTACTTTGGCTGTTAATGTTCCCTTAACTATCAGGGCGACAGTTAAGGGGACATTAATGTTCCTGCTACCATCATCAATAATATGGAGATAAAGTGACAAATTGAAGGTCAAGGAAGGTGGAGGGCCCTTCACAGCAAAGGCCTGGAGGGGAGGACTGAGGCTCCTGGGTTTTCTGACTTTTTTTCTGATCATGGGAGACCTTTGCCTAGAGAACCAGACCTCGTGAGTGAAAGCACACTGCCTGGTTCTCTGTTCAGCATCACTGACCCCTTCCTTTCTTGCAAGAGAACAAGGAGTTTTTGCCTGTTGTCTCTGACCTTTGTCTTCTCCTTGAATAACTGGCTCCATGGTGGTAGCAAGACCTCTCCAAGGTAGGCTTGGTGGCCGTGACCCAGTTGTCAGGTCACACTTGGGTGGAGAGGTGCCTGCCATGAAAGATATTATTCGGAGCGATTAAAAACAAGCCCCTGGCTGCTCTGTGGTGTACGGTCTGCAGTCTTAATCAAGGCCTCACTTGGTGTTCCCGACATCTGCAGGCTATTTCACTGTGCCATTCTTCTGAGTCAAGGTCAGCTTCTGAACATTTTCCTCATACCTGACCTGTGTTCTTGTGGGTCAGTTAAAGAAAAAATGCTTCAGATGTTCCCGGGCTGGGGTTGATTAGAAAAGCGAAGGCTCCCAGAGGTCCTTGAGTCAGCAGCTTCATGTGAGGTCTCTCTTGCCTTGACTTCCTCCTCTCTGTTCTTCATCATCCCCAATAAGTAGCTCCTTCCCTTCCCTCCCCTCCCCATCCTCAGTTATTCGTGATAGCAGAGGGCATTAGTGAATTCACTTGGCACATGTTTAGTGAGTGTCCGCTAAGCGCAGGCTCTACGCCAGGCTCAGGGCGTATAGCGGAAAGCGAGGTACAAGGGTGAAAGCAAAGCCCTGAGCATGGCCGGCCAGGCCCTCGTGATCTGCCCGTGCCACCGGCACGCTCACCTCCTTCTCTGTCTCCGCTTCATCTGTTCCGCTCCTTCCTCACCGGTCTTCTTGACGTTTCTCAAGCGCACCGTCCTGCCACTGCCCCAAGGCCTTTGCCCTGGCTCTCCCCTCCGCTTGGAAGGCTCTCCTCCTAGAGATGTGTGTGGCCCATTCCCTCGCCTTCTGGAGGATTTTAGTTCATTGTCACATTCACGTCAGGCCTTTCCTGGACACTCATGTGAAGCAGCTACCTCAGGCCCTCCAATCATGTCTGAGTGCCCTCGGCTACTTTCTTCTTCTCCGTTGCACTTTTCACCATCTGACTAGTGTATATGAACTAATTACTAGTTTATTGCTTATCTCTCCCCACTGCATTGTGCTCCATGAAAACAGGGGCTTTGGTTAGTTCACTGCTGTATCCTCAGTGCCCAGAATAGTGCCTGAAAATAGGCTTTAATAAATACTCATTGAATGAGGACTAAAGGAGTGAAAGAATGAATGACCGAGTAAGTGAAAAGCCCAAGGTTTCTAACCTCAAAGAACTTATCATTTGGTGCAGGGAGACATAAAATAAATAAACAGAATAACTATGGTTTGTGTGATTGGGTGTTGACTCAGAGACTGGGCTCTAGAGTCTGACTGTCAAGGTTCAAATCCCTCCTTTACTTACTAGCTGTGTCTTTTTTTTTTTTTTTTTTTGCGGTACGCGGGCCTCTCACTGTTGTGGCCTCTCCCGTTGCGGAGCACAGGCTCAGCAGTCGTGGCTCACGGGCCCAGCCGCTCCACGGCACGTGGGATCCTCCCGGACCGGGGCACGAACCCGTGTCCCCTACATCGGCAGGCGGACTCTCAACCACTGAGCCATCAGGGAAGCCCACTAGCTGTGTCTTTGAGGGCAAATTACTTAAGCTCTCTGGGCCTCATTTTCTCATCCATTAAATAGGAAGAATAATAATACCATCATCTAGGGTTATTGTGAGAATTAAATGAAACAATCCATATAAAGTGCTTAGCACAGTGCCTGGTATATAGTGAGCTCTCAATAATTATTAACTGCTGTTATCATGGGATCATTTGCCATAATCAAGTGGAGCCTGTAAAGTTCTTCAGGATTATCCCCATCCTGGTCTGATGTTGCTGAGACTTTTCTGGTAGAGAGTAAAGGTTAGAAAGCCCCCCGCCCCACCAGAAGTACTGTCCCTGGGGATAACTTTATCTTAAGATTTCTTTGAACCACAAGTATCCCTGGTCCTCCCTTCAAACACATACTAAACGTTTTATCTGCCCGGATAGGCTCCAAACAATACATCCATCCCCCCTGGAAATAACTGTTTCCTGTTTAAATATTAGCAACCAGTTAAACATTATATTGAGGTTTTTTTTTCTTTTTCTAGTAAATTTTAGGCTGCAGTAAAAATTGCGCAAGGCTGTACTTTAGGAGACATTTGTAAATCTTTCTTTTGCCTTGGGATACAGAGAAAACCATGTCAGAAGTCATTCTGACAATTTGTGTTTTAAGTTTTTTGAATTGCCATTTAAAGAAGGGCAGTTTGATAAGCCTTCTTAAGAGGTTCGAGCTTTGATCTTAAATTCTAGGGAGGTTTTGCAGAAATTGGAGGTGACATTGTTGACAGGTTTGTCTGTAGCTACTCATTAATTAAACACACACACACATACACACCCTGTATTTACTCCCCTGGAGTAAATGAATTGAACTTGACTTTGGTTTTTGATGGGAAGCTATGAGAGGGTCCAGGAAACATCAAAGAAACACTCTTAATCTCATAAAACTAACTCTTAACTCTCAAACAACCTAACTTGAACGTTAAAGAGTTCTTGATGCCAGTGCTGGTCTAGTTTCTTTTCTATAAGGCTTTAATTCTCCTTAATGATAAGAAAAGTGCAGGGGCAAATAATCGTCCCCTCCCCAGTCCATTAAATTCCAGAGGGTTATAGGCTTTTTAATTTTATCTTGCTTCTAAAGGTCTCCTTTGTAAAACTGTATATACATTTTTTGGTATTTTTATACTGCTTACACCTTCAAGGTCTCAGCTTTAAGATCTTAAAAGTTCCTTTTGCATTTTAATTTTAGATTTTTGTAATGATCACAGCTATCCTAAAGCTTTTTTATGCTCCTAGACCATTAGAAATGAAGGCACAGACAGGTTAAGACCCTTGTATAAGCAAAAAGCCAGATAATGCCTTTATAGAGACAAATATGAACCTAGTCATTGGGAAGTTCATTTCCACGTCTGCTTAGGGAACCCCACTAGGCCACTCATTTGCTCCCAATAAATAGCCATCAACACGCCTGTTGGGTGCCAGGCCTTGCTTTAAGCTCTAAAGAGTAATGAGCAAAAGAGACAGAAGTCCTCTTCTCATGGGGTTTATGTTCTAATGGACAATAGCTGTATGAATTGCACAGTATAGTAGAATGTGTTAAAGGCTGTGGAGGAGAATAAAGCAGTGGTGTTAGTTTTGGTTTACATAGGATGGTCAGGGAAGGCCTCACTGATAAAGTGACACTGGAGCAAAGGCCTGCAGGAGCCCAGGGAGTGCACCATCGGTGTGGGAGTGGGAGGTGGTGGCAGTGAGTGTGCAGAGATTCTGAGGCAGGAGGATGCCTGGCGAGTGTGTGTGTGTGTGTGTGTGTGTGTGTGTGTATGTGTGTGTGTGTGTGTGTGGTGTGGGGAAGCAGCAAGGAAGCCAGTGAGGCTGAGGGGAAGTGAGTGAGTGTAGGAGACGTGGTCAGAGATATCAGGGGCAGGTCACTTAGGGCCTCAGGAGATGGGTGAGATGTTGGCCTTTCCTCAGAGTGGAGAAGAGTGGGAGCCAGGGGAGGATTTTGAGCAGAGCAGCGGCATGAACAGCATTGCTGTGGCTTGAGGCAGACATGCCAGGAGAGGCGTTAAGCGCCTGTTGCATGGATCCAGCCAAAGATGGTGGCAGTGTGAGCCAGGGCAGAGTGATGAGAAGTGCTGGGATTCAGGATATGTCATAAAGGCAGAGTCAAGAGATTTTCCTGGTGGATCGGGCAGAGAAGGAAGCGTTAGGGATGCTGCAGCCTTTGAGCCTGAGTACCTGGACCGTGTGCGCCACCACACACATGCCTTGTTATTGATGGTTCCGATTGGTCTCCAAGTTATTACCAACCAATCATGCTGGTCCTGACTATGAGCCTCTACTCATAATACTCTGCTGGCCGGGAGAAGTATCCCTGTGGTCTTCTGAGCAGATGGTACTGGGTTCATTAAGGAGAGAGAACTTTGCTCACTCACCACGGTAAGTTACTTAGTCCTTTGTGACACCGTCTGATGGCACCTGTGGCATCACATTCTGGGAGCAGAACTGTGATGGGTGTTCATGTCATCTCAGCCAGCATCTCAGCTCTGAGTCTGAAAAATGCAGAGAAAGAGCAGCAGAGTGTGAGAAGCAAAAGTAAAGACAAGGAATAGGAAGATCAGGGGATTTTTAGTATGAACATCTCTGGAAAGAAAAATATCAGGAGCAATAAAATGTGTATCTTTCCCTTGTGAAGTTTTTTCGCTTTTATTTCAACCTCTCAGAGGTTCCAGTTGGAAGATAAAAGATGCAATATTTCCAGGATAACCTGAAAGAGAATTAATGAAGGAACACGGAATGTGACAAAAACGAAGATTAAGTCCCACATTTAGTCACTGAGGGCTGGCAGGCGGGAGTTTATGGATCACTCAAGTCAGATGGGTGGCAGGCACAGTGGCTTCCCTCTTCACTCTACTTACCGCATCTTTCCTACTTAAATAAACCAGAGTCTGTTGTGAGGGAACATGAGGACAGGGTTCACTATGACGGTGGCCAAAGAGAGAGCCAAGAAATCCCACTCTATTTATTTACTAGGAATCTCATTTCCCAGCCCTGCCTTGCTCACATGGGGCTGCATAAATCTCAATCTGACTGAGTTCTTATCTCAGGGAAAGCAAAGGGTAGCCCTGGAAGCCTCTAAATAGCAGGTGCAGGACAGAATGAAGAGGAACAGGGAAGGCGGAGGCCAGTGGAAAATATCTCTGGGAGGCCAAGGAGTCCATAAGGCTGATGAGCTTGAGAAGGAGCAGGTGGATGGGGGAGGGGGCTGATGCCTGCGGCCGTAAACTAGAACCTGCCGGGATAGGGCGATGGGGAGACCAGATGGACTGGCATTCTGTCAAACCAGATGGTGGGCTTTTATTTTTAAAAGGGCTTGTAAATCCTAGGAACAAGGAACCATAAGGGTACTGGGGCCCTTAATCCTATTAGTAGAAGACAGAAGTGTTCTCTTTAAAAATGTAAACCCCACCAGTTATAGAATTTCTATTATCAAAACTTTGGGACAGATTACCAGCTTGTGAAACTCCAAGGGATCTCTGAATTCGCCACTGATGGGAAGAGAAACTGCAGAAATAGTCTAGGCATTATAAGTTAATATAAAGTCTCCTCCTTAGGAATCTAAAGTGAATTTACTCAATGAACATTCTGAACCAAATAAAACATGATATATTTGTATGAAATACACTTGCTTACCTATGGAGTTGGAAGGACATCTAACAGTGTAACCGGGGACTGATCAATGTTTTAATAAGTTTTGAGTTTGTAATGAGACAAATTTTAAAATTTATGCACCTATTGCTTTCTAAACCATTGTTCCCCTTTGACGCCCTTCCCCAGTGGCTGGGGAAGCCTAGATCAGCCTGGCCTCGGTGTACACACTGCTTGCTCTCTTGGTTGCTGAGACACGAGGATTCTGTTCTTCAGTCCTTGTCTCTATCTCAGCCTTTACTTGAGGGTTCGGAATTATTTCCATCACCCTCCTCCAATAGGACCTATCCTCAAGGAGACCAGACTCATAAGCAGAGCATGGAGTCCTCATCTTGTGCCCATGTGTGGCACAGGCGTGAAGGTTGTGCAAGCAAAGCCACATCTTCCTTCAGTAGCTACACAGAGGGGTTGATGCTCAGAGTTCATGAGGAATCTCCCATCTGTGCATCACATAACGCCTGATTCTCCTGCTAAGAGGAAAAGAGTAATTTCATCGAAAAAAATCCAAAGAAATGTTAAATATTAAGAGAAAGTTTTAAGTAGTGTGATTCATTGCTAAATCACTTTCCTTGGAGACTGTATATTTATACATACACACACACACATATATATATACACACACATATATATGTTTACCCATTAAATAAATATCAATAATATAGTATCATTTTTTTAAGAGTATTTATGTTTAAACTTCTTTGGTGTTCTTTTATTAATTAATTAATTTATTTTTGCTGTGTTGGGTCTTCGTTTCTGTGCGAGGGCTTTCTCTAGTTGTGGCAAGCGGGGGCCACTCTTCATCACGGTGCGCGGGCCTCTCACTATCGCGGCCTCTCTTGTTGCGGAGCACAGGCTCCGGATGCGCAGGCTCAGTAGTTATGGCTCACGGGCCCAGCCGCTCCGCGGCACGTGGGATCTTCCCAGACCAGGGCTCGAACCCATGTCCCCTGCATTAGCAGGCAGATTCTCAACCACTGTGCCACCAGGGAAGCCCTAATATAGTATCATTTTTGATGTTATTTCACAGATATTACTTTCCTTAAATACTCCTGAAAAGTATAACCGTTGTCTTGTGCTTGAAATGGAAAAGAGTTGCTCTCCAACACTACTGACTGCATTTTCTGTTTGTCTGTTTGTTTGTTTGTTTTTATCTATAAAGGTATGGAAACCTGACAAGCCCAAGCTGTGAAGACGTTGGAGGCCAGAGTTCCTCAGAGTCCAAGACGGTGATCAGGAAGTGAGTTTGCCTCCTCTCTGCATTACAAGCTCTCAGTCAAGACTTATTATCTTAAAAGAATGTAATTTAGTAGAGTTTTTAATTTCCTTTGGAACGTTGCCATGGTTTTTTTCCATAATACATATAAAGTCATAGAAGTATTTTTTGACCATCTAATGCTCTTCATTTATTCATTCAGTAAACATGTATTGATCACCCACTCTTGGCCAGGCCCTGTGCTAAGGGGTACAGCTATGAACTAAATAAGTAAGTCCAAGCTCTTATGAAGTTCATATTTTAGTAGAGAGAGAGAGACAAAGAATCCAGGCAAAAAAGAATGAAGTAGGGCAGTGGGGCTAGATCCTGATGGAGACTTTGATTCACATAGGGTGTCGGAAATGGGCTTTCTGATCTGATCTGGAGACATTGGAGCAGAAACCTGAATGTGGTGCAGGTGAGGCCTTGTGAATGTCCAGGCAGGGAGAATATGGAAAAAGCTCTGCGGCAGGAACAGTGTTTGAGAAACAGTAGAGGGGTGAATGAGGCTGTAGCCAAGTGAGTGAAGTGGCAAGTACTGGGGCATGAGATCTCTAAGGGCCCCTCATCACATGAAGGCTTTGGGAAGGATGCTGAATTTTATTCTGAGAAAGATAAGAAACACTTAACAGGGCTTTAGGAGAATAGTGCTATGGCCTGGTTTATATTTAAAAGGCCTACTCTGGCTCTGTGTGGAAAATAGACCATGACACTGGGGACAGGAGCAAGAGTGGCGGCAGGGAGCCCGGTTAGGGCCCTTACGTGGGTCCAGGCAAGGGGTGCTGACAGCATGGACATGAGTAGTAATAGTAGTTGTCGTCATCATCATTACAGGAGTGGTGACAAGAAGTAGTAGCTTGTAGCAGTGACAGCTTCTGCAGAAGTCCTGAAGCTGTTGCTGACAGGATGTACTGATGCAGTGGGTGCGGCATATGAGAGAAAGAAGAGGCAAGGGTGCCTCCAAGGGTTGTGTGTGAGCAAGTGATAGAATGGAGCCCTGGCTTTATGCGAGAAGAAAGTTTGGTGGGGAGCATGTGTCAATAATTTCATCTTAGACGTATTAATTTTGAGGTAATTGGGTGAGTGCAGATTCCAGGGAGAAGTCTAGACTGGAAGTATACATTTGGGCATCCTTAGTTTATACATGGTGTTTAAAGCTATGGGAATGGATGTGACCTCCTGTGGACGAAGGGTAGATCTAGAAGGAAAAGGTCCAAAGACTGAGCCTTGGTTCCCTCCAGTACTGAGAATTAGGAAAGCAGACGGTCCAGCAGAGGAGACTGGAACAGAGCAGGTAGGGGGAAGGAGAAGAAAGAAGCTGTGTTCCAGAAGACAAGCAGAGAAGGGGTTTTGGAAGGGGCGTGACCAACTGTGTCTGATGCTGTCCAGACATCAAGCGAGAGGGGTCTGGGGAGTGACCCCTAATTTTGCCACACTTCCGTCTTCGGCACCCGTGGCAAGCGCAGTTTTGGTGGATGGAGATGTGGGTTAAGAGAGGTTAGAAGGGGAGGAAGTGGGGACGACAAGTTTAACGACTCTTTGGAAGAGTTATGTTGTAAAGGGGAACAGAGAAATGGGGCGGAGGATGAGGGCAAGGGATGGTCTTTTCATTGTGCTTTTTTTTTTTAAATGGGAGGTAGTTTATGTTGATGAATTTGATCCAGCAGTCCGTGAAGACGAAATCCACGATGTAGGGGTACAGGCTGCTGAAGGAGTGAGGTTCTTGAGTAGATAGGTTACATACTAGGGTGCTTGAAACCACTCACGGTTTCATTTGGAGATCAAAAGTTCAGGGAGGTAATCCTATGGAATTTTTAACTGTTCAGGCAATTGGCTGATGGACTTCTTTCTCCAGGAGCCAGGGATATAAAGATGAGAAAACTGGGTATCTTTTTAACTCCTGAGTTAGGTGTCAAGTAGTTTCATAATTTTATTGGATGGGCCATAACCTTCCAGAAAACTAAACACACCAGTGTAGATATTTGAATGCCAAGTGCAAAGTGTGGTGAGTGGAAGAGATACCTTATTCCTAGAGGGCTTTAGGGAGGCTCCTTGGAAGAGGTGACATCTGAAGCAGGCTTTGAAGGAGCGTGAAGATTTGGATGGTAGAGCCATTTAGGAAGGGGACAGTGGAATCAAATCAGGGAAGTGCAGAGTATATGATATTTGGGGGAACAGCACAGAATTGGAGCAGCTGCTTCACTGTGTACATGTTGGGTGAGGGCAGTTAGTGGCGCTGAAGTTATCATGAAAGGTTTGAATTTCTCACAAATTCAAGAGGGTTTGGACTTTCCCTGGTAAGCAGTGGGCAGTCAGCCCTAAAGACTTTTTGCAGGAGGGAAGCCGTATAATCAGATAGGTAATTTGATGGAATGGATTAGACTTACAACCTTCTTTTTTTTTCTTGTGGTTCTTTATTATCTCTTTGTTGTGCCCAATCCAGATGCCGCTGCCTAGCCCATAAATGCCACATCAGCATCGCCTGGGAACTTGCTAAGAATGCAGAGTCTCAGGCCCTGCCCCAGACCTAGATTAGAATCTGCATTTTAACAAGATCCTCAAGTGATTCCTATGCATTTTAAAGTTTGAGAATCGTAGGATTAGAGGGGTTTTGTTGTTGTTAGTTTTGTTTATCCATGAAAACTTACGGAAATAATATTTTTTTTAAAAAAGAACCTTTTTTATAATGAATTTTAAAACATATGTTAAAGAAGAGATACTCTACGAATTGAGTGGCCAGCTTGTCAAATGTAACCTCGATCTGTGACCAGATTCAGAAATAAGCGTGTTGTTATCTACATATTTTGGAATTGCATCACATCTAGAGCTGCCATTCAACTAGCCACCTGAACACTCTGAGGAGAGTAACAATATGAAAAATATCCAGAGCTTTTCTGTTTCCCAGGGGGTGTTTTGAGATTAAATAGTTTTCTGGGAAGTAGCAGTTAAAGCAAATTGATTTGTACTCTGGACATGAATAGTCATGCTCATTCTTTTAAAGCCTGTTATAAAACTTCATTCAAATTAATTGTACACCAGGAACAGTAACGTGGGTGAGACTCCAGGATAAGCTGTTTTAAAGGGCTTTACAGTTTTAAGCATATGAGGCCTTAACAAAGAGCTTCACATAGAACTCCCCTGAGGGGTCCATCATCTGAGGACAATGGTCCTTTCCTAAAGCCACACAGTGAATTGGTAGAAAGTTCTTGACCCTTTTCCTCAGACTGAGTTGCCTTTTTAAGAAATTATGCCTGATGAAAATATGCCACTTTATCGTATAATGGGTCACTCTGTCCTACAGATACTGGAATGCTAAAATCCCTTCTCTCTGCTGACCTCTTTCTTCTTTCTATTTCCCTTTCTTCTGTCTTTTTGGGGTTTTTTCCCCCCACTTCTCCTTTTTATTATTTTTCATCTCACTTCAGCATTCTCTTTTTGTTCTCTTTTTCACAAGTTACCCTTCTGATCATTTCTGTGACTTGATAGGGTCACTGCTTTGTCTATTTTTGGAGGAAATCAGGGAAGCACCTTGTCCATTCCACGTGTAACACATGGAAAGTTCCTCGATCATCTCAGAGCTGCAGCAGCTGACTTGTAGCAGTGACTGAAGGCTTCCTGATGGCTGATAGATGTGTAGGAGATATGGCTATATGCCAGTTCTCAGTGGGGGAGTTTTGCCCCCAGAGGACATTTGGCAAGATCTGGAGAATTTTTGGTTGTTTCAACTTGGTGGGGAGATGCTCTGGCATCTAGTGGGCAGAGGCCAGGATTGCTGCAAAACATTCTGCCATGTGCAAGACCGGCCCCTTTCCCCCCTGCAACAAAGAATCAGTAGCGCCTAGGTAAGAAACCCTGCTGGACGGCGATGAGGCTGCTGCAGTGCTCAAGTGAAAACTGTCTTTATTTATGAACATCTAAATATATGTAAAAATAATACCATACTTATTTGGAAATGTATTTATTTATGCCCCTTTTTATAATTAGGTGAATCCAGTGCTGAGGTGGCCGTGGAGCCAGCCTCATGGAAGGTGACAGGCCCTGGGAAATGAGACTGGAGAACTCGGACTCAAGCTCCTCCTCCATCACTGTCACTTCACCTCTCTCGGTTTCAGTCTCTTTTCCTGAAAAATGAGTGCTCTGAGATCCTTTCAAGTTTAAGGAGGCCTAGGATAAAATTTATTTAGCTTTCTTTTCATCTTCTTTTTTTTTTTGCGGTACGCGGGCCTCTCACTGCTGTGGCCTCTCCCGTTGCGGAGCACAGGCTCCGGACGCACAGGCTCAGCGGCCATGGCTCACGGGCCCAGCCACTCCGCGGCATGTGGGATCTTCCCGGACTGGGGCACGAACCCGTGTCCCCTGCATCGGCAGGCGGACTCGCCACCACTGCACCACCACGGAAGCCCTCTTCTCATCTTCTTAAAAATGAAAATGAATATCAGAAGCAGAGATATGGTCCAAATATTGTATTGATTGTTTGAGAGGTGCCCTTTACTGCTTGTGTCTGTTGGAAAGACTGAGTAACCAGTTTTGATAAAATAGGAAAGAAAAAATACACAGCTTCTTTGATTTGCTTATTATTAATCGTGACATCAGAACTGCTGGCTAGGATCATAAATAAAGATGGGCTAAAGCATGGTATTGTGGGGTCAGGCAAGGAGCAGCAAAATGCCCATTGTTTTTCTTTGCTGCAAATCTGTGTTCTTGTGATTTCAGGTGGGGAACAGGCGGAAGGAATTCAGTGACATTCTAAGAAGTAAACATCCTGTTTTAGGACAGATGCCTTCAGTTTTGCAGCCCAGGGATATGGGGGGTGGAGGTGGGGAATCACTACTGGGTTTAACTATGAAAAGGGAAATGTTCAACTATTGTTTGGTTTTTCAGTTTTTGTTGTAAAGCAAAGAACAAGGCTTACATTTGATACAGGCTCCCAAGTCCCAAGGTAACAGTCTTTCCTGTATTTCTGAATATGGATCTAATCAACCTTTCAAAGGATAAAAGAACTTAAAAGAAGGCAAAAATGTGGAAATAACAGATGAAACAGTCAAGATGAAAGATTGGTTTCTGGTGTCTTGGACCACAACTGGCTAGTGTTCTTCATGAATTTCAAAAAGTATCTGATTGTGCTGTGACTCTCACTTGTAATTCCAGTCCCGAGTATGCCTGGTTCAGGCTTTGTGTGGTATCAGGACCTTTAAAGTTATCTGGCTAAAGTAAGAATTCCTTCAGTTGCAGGGAATTCAACTTGCAAGGATTTTAGATGTTGGAATCTTTGCCACACAGTGATTTCTGATGTTAGCACTAGACTGATGTAAATAATAAGTCATACCATGTTTGTTTCTACAATCCCTAAACTTGTCACTGTTGGGAAATCAGGGAACTCACTTCCTATGACAGAAGAAAACATCTCTGCCAACGTTCATGCTACCTGCACCCCTTTCCTCCTTCCTGCCGACACTTTTACACGAGAAAATGCTATCTATTTAGAATAATACAATCTGAACCAGGTGGGAAAAGGAAACTTTCCTTAGTGCAGATTTATTACAATCATTGAATTCAGAAGTGAAGAGAACATGAAGAAGGGATATTAACCATACAGAGCCTTGACACCGTGAATCTTCACTCTCTGAAATGTATTTGAGATTAGAATATCATATATATATATATATATAAAATATATATATATATATATATATATATATATACACACATATATACACACACACACACACACAGAACTTTATTTAAAGATGTTTAAGGGATTCCCTGGTGGTGCAGTGGTTGAGAGTCCGCCTGCCGATGCAGGGGACACAGGTTTGTGCCCCGGTCCGGGAAGATCCCACTTGCCGCAGAGCGGCTGGGCCCGTGAGCCATGGCCGCTGAGCCTGCGCGTCCGGAGTCTGTGCTGTGCAACGGGAGAGGCCACAACAGTGAGAGGCCCGTGGACCAGAAAAAAAAAAAAAAAAGTTTAAAACTGTTCAGGAATTACGCTTTTTTATTCCTTTAAAAAAATTACTATTGTAATGTTGAAATAGTTTCTGTTTTCTTTTCTTTAATTGACTCTCATCACTTCCCTTCTGGAATGCCATGTTTTGTTTTCTCAAACTCTTTACCATAACAGTGGTTTAAACCACTGAAATCATTCTGCTTTCATCTCCAAACATTCAGATGATATAAAAGTCATTCTTGTAATCTTTTCCCAGAAGTTGTAAATAGTGACACCCGGTTTTAGTCAGTGGTAAAGAGTCCTATAAATATTAGTATTCAAGATATTGGAAACATTTGAAAGAAAAGGGAGATGAGTTAAAGGAAGCTGGCTGTAATTCTTTAATATCTGGGAAACTTTACAGTGGAAGGTATTAACAAATCTTCCCAGTGAGTTCGCAATCAATATTCATTCCATCCAATTCAAATAACCTAAGAAGGCAATTGAAATCAATCTGAGTGATTGTAACAAAAATGGGGCAAAGAAAGAGGAGTAAAGAACAGAGCAAAAATAAGATTTAAAACTCCAAATTTAGAAGAATTAAAGGCTATAACGTGAAAGGAATATTTTTAAAAAGTAAAACAAAAGTAGAAATGGAGATGCAATAAACCACATAAAAGAGCCAGGTATTGTCTTTAAAACATCCATACTGGACAAAGAAAAACAGAAAGTATAGTTTTAAAAAAGTCATTGAAATCTTGAATCAAAATTATGCATTTAAGGGAAGAGTGCAGGCTCTCAAGCAGAAATTACTTTTCTAATAATGGAGGAATGAAACAACATCGATAATCATTGATTCAGAGAGAAGAATAAATGGCCGCCTGAGAATCTCCTAAGGTCCTCTACACGTTAGAGAAAGGTAAAGAGACATCACAACCAGACTCTGTCACTTGATCACCCTGCAGTGTCAGAGATGATGGAAATGATGATACCACTGTCACCTCTCCGACCACCACCACTGGCTACAGTTTGGGGTGTACTTACCTTAGTGCAAGGCTTTCTGTAGGCATTTTGTACCTTCTTTTACTATCACAGACATGCTGTGAGATATTGTCCTGATTTTATAGGTGTGTAAGCTGAGGCTCCAGAAAAGTTACATGCTTTGACTAAGATCAAGCAGCTGGTCAGTGACAGGTCTGATATTTGATCTTGGGTCCAGTTGACTCCAGGACTTGGATTTCTCACCGTTTTGCTCTCAGGCCTGTTATTTCAAAAATAGCGTTGGGATCTCTGGTGCTCATAAATTCCCCCTGCCCCCTCACCCCTGCCGCCATATTTGTCTATATTACCGTAAAAGGGCTGCAGAGAGAAGTACATGAGGAACTAGGGTATAGTATCACCGTTGTGACTAGTGCTTTAGCTTGTTAGCATTCTGAGATTGTACAGTTTGGGATTATTTCCTTTAGCCTGTGTTGTCTTGCCTGGCTTTTTTTATGAAATGAACAACCCGAGGAAGGTCCCCAAACAGCTGTTAGAAATGTGGAAGTTAGGCTTGTTTCCTGGGGAAGGAGATGGGTTGGAGGATGTGAGGAAAGAAGAAGGAAGACCAGATTGGTCAGGCCCATCAATCTGAGCGCCTGCTTCCTGTTCTTGGTGCCTTGTAGCATCTGTCATCCCCAACGGAAACTCCATTCTAATGGTGAAAACTGTAGAACGCCTCAGCAATTTTTTCATTAAAGGCCTATTTATAACATAAAAACTCCCTTCTTGGACTGTGAGGAATTAGAGAATAATGAGTTACTGAGGTCCCTGAAAAATAACTTTGGTGAGCGGTGGTGTCTCTTTCTAATAATAATGGCTAGAGTTCATTGGCTGCTTCATAGGAATTGTCCCTGTGTTAAGTACTGAGTATCCTTTTAATACCCTCATAATAACTCTATGTGTTATTATTCCTGTTTTACAGATGGGGAGTCTGAGACATAGAGAGGTTAAGGAACATGTCCAAGGTCATACAGTGAATAAATGAGAGAGTGGGATTTAACCCAGGCTTTAAGCTCAACACTGTGTGGTCTCTACTTCTTCCCCTGTGATAAAAATGAGACTATTTCTCTTAAGTACTTAGGTTGGACCCCCTTGTTCATCTTTTTTTCCCCCTTAGGACATTTTAAACAACAGTTTTACATTTATATAAAAATTGAGCCAATAATACAGAATTCCCATATACCTTCCTCACAGTTTCCCCTATTATTAACTTCTAACATGAATATACACATTTGTTACAATTAATGAATCAATGCATTGTCAACTAAAGTTCATAGTTTAGTCAGAGTTCCTTTTTTTTTTTTTTTTTTTTTACGTAATGGCCCTGTTCTGTTCCAGGATCCCATCCAGGATACTGCATTACATTTAGTTGGGATATCTCTCTAGGTTCCTATTGGCTGTGACAGTTTTTGACTTTTCTTGTTTTTGATGACCTTGACAGTGTTGAGGAGTACTGATCAGATATATTTTAGGACACCCCTTTATTAGAATTTTTCTTGTAATTAGACTGATATTTTTCCTCATAATTAGACTGAATTTATGAGGTTTGAGAGAAATATCACAGAGATAAAATACCATTCTCATCACATACTTTCACCATGATTTACGCCTGTTGATGTTGGCCTTGATCACCTGGATGAAGTTGTTATTTTTCAGGTTTCTTCACGGCATATGTCTCTTTTCCCCCTTCCTTTCCATACTATATTGTTTGGAAGGAAGTCACTAGGCACAACCCCTTTGTTTTGCTTCCCTTCTTTTAGGGTAAAGTATCTACCTAATTTATTTGGAAAACTTCTGCATGGGAGATTTGTCTCGCCCATTTATTAATTTATTCAGTCTTTTATTTATATCAGTATGGACTCATGGAAATTTATTTATTTATTATTTATTATTATTTTTTTGTGTGTACGCGGGCCTCTCACTGCCGTGGCCTCTCCCATTGTGGAGCACAGGCTCTGGATGCGCAGGCTCAGCGGCCATGGCTCACGGGCCTAGCCGCTCCGCAGCATGTGGGATCTTCCCAGACCGGGGCACGAACCCATGTCCCCTGCATTGGCAGGCGGACTCTCAACCACTGCGCCACCAGGGAAGCCCGGAAATTTATTAATACTGTGGGATATAATGCAGTGCTACTTTATGTATTTTATTGCTCAGATTATTCCAGCTTTGGCCATTGGGAACTCTTCTGGTTGACTCCTGTGTCACTTTCACACATCCCTATTACTGTATTTGAGCCCTTCCTTACTTTATGGCACTACAAGACGTTCTAGATTCATCTTGTATATTTCCCATCCCAGTCTTAGAATCAGCCATTTCTTCTTCTGTTTTTTTTTTTTTTTTAGATTTTCAGGAGACCTTAAAGTTTTTTTTTTTTTTTAGATTTATTTTTGGCTTGTTGGTCTTCGTTTCTATGCGAGGACTTTCTTTAGTTGCGGCAAGTGGGGGCCACTCTTCATCACGGTGTGCGGGCCTCTCACTATCGCGGCCTCTCTTGTTGTGGAGCACAGGCTCCAGACGCGCAGGCTCAGTAGTTGTGGCTCATGGGCCCAGCCGCTCCGCAGCATGTGAGATCCTCCCAGACCAGGGCTCAAACCCGTGTCGCCTGCATTGGCAGGCAGATTCTCAACTACTGCGCCACCAGGGAAGCCCGACCTGGTTCTTTTTATTGGAGAATGATATTAGAAACCAAGATCTGGGTGCTAGGTGTGCTCATCCCTACTGGGGTGTCATTTCTTCTGGCCCTCTCAGCTGACATGGCTAGGAAATATATGTGTAAATGCATATACCTATAAATATGTCTATGTATAACCATCTATATATTATATTAAATATGAATTCTTACTGATGCCTTCAACTCTAATCCTTACCACATGGACCATTCTGGCTTCCTCCCGTTGCTTATTTGTGAGTATCCTCTCCAACAGTGAGAAAACCAGCTTCTACCCTCTGCCTTCCATTTACTTAGTTGTTCAGTTTCAGTATATATGTATGGCAGTATCAGAATCGTTAACTCGTACCCCTGAGGGAAACAACTTTCTCAACCAGAGTCCAGTGTTTATGTGTAGTTCCTTTTGCCTTTAGTCCTTAATCTTATAGATTGTAATTCTTCTTTTTTAAAATAATGAAAATAGCTAATGTTTTTGAGCACTCACTATGTCTTAGGGACTATTCTAAATACTTCAGATATATTATCTCTTTTAGGCCTCACAGGAATTCTGTGAGGAGGGCTCTATTACTGTATCCATTTTACAGATGAGGAAGCAGAGGCATAAAGAGGTTGGGTTTGTCTGACTAACCAGAGAGTCAGTCTGACTCCAGAGAATGTGTGTAACCACATTGGCTATACTGTTCATGAAAAATAGGCATTTAGGAGACCTCTTAGTTTTGTTCCTTTTCTAATGGAGTGCAGTCACTGACATACTGAGTAAGGTTTGGTAATATAGGATTAAGTCTCTGCACAACAATTCTCTTCAATTTCTGTAAATTTACATTCAGTTGCCAGGGTCTGCACATGTAGTTTGGGAATGAAAGACAGGTGTGTAAACACTTGATTTTGAGTTATTGGTTTTGAGCTCATCTCCTCCTACTCTTGACCCTTTCCCACCCATATTTACTCTTTATACTGTGTGTCCTTCCTATCCCAATCTTTTTCTTCCTCCTTCTTGCCTTGGAGGTTTTTCTCTTCTTTAACTGCCCATAGCCCCTCACTGGCTTTTCTGCCATATATTGCCTTCTGGTGCTTAGTCCCTACTCTGGCTTTGTTTACATTTATTTCCCTGGGTCTCCCTTAATTCCTCTTTTACTTTCCCTCCCAGCGTTCTAACCTCTACTCACCACCAGTACCAAAATGTACAATGGAAAATGTACAAGAAAGCATTGCAAGATTACCTTGACACGTCTAGATAATGTTTCCATCCTTTACATGCTTTTACAGGCAAAAAAAGGAAAAAAAAAATCTCTGCACCTCCCTTTGTTCTTTCTCATCAGGAAAACCATCTAGCCAGGGGTCTTAGAGGCAGACTGTAACTGGCAGCCTTCCCAGAAACAGCAGAAAATCATTCTGTGACTAGGAGAACAAGGTGGAGGGTCTAGCTCAGAGCCAGTGTCAAGGTTACTTTGCTTTCTTTCCCTGAAGGGCAAAGTGCATTGGCTCCCACCCAGAGGGCCTGGCAGTGTCCTGTGCTACACTGCTTCAAAGGCCACCCTCTACATAGATCTTTTTACCTTTTCATTATCTATATTAGGGAAAGATCCAATTCTTGGAGAGTATCCTAAAATAGAAAAATGTTTTGCTGCTTTTAAAAAATGTTTCCATGTCTAATCTTCTGCTGATGAGTAAGTAATGATAAATTATTACCTCAAATAGATTTCTGGGGAGAGAAAGCTCTAAATGGACAGAGTTATTCTTTTTGTCATAATAATCCTATTTCTTGGCTTGGAAGTTATACATCATGGGAGCGATGACCTCATACCTAGAAGGTTTTTTTTTTAATTAAACCTTTTACCAATTCTAGAGTATCTTACTACCTATGTGATTTTAACATGATTTAATGCATTTATCTTAAAATCCCTGTACGTATTAAAAACCTGTGGTTTGAGCATAATAGCCTAATGCTCACCTCGGTCAGCCCTCTTACTCTGCATTGCATGCCTGAAGGTCCCTGAGAGTGATTAGAAGTTTTGTACTATTTCCTTATACCTCTCAGCTAAGACATCTGTCTGATGTCTTCCAACCAGGTATTCTTAAGTGTGATTTCTGTTTGGCTAAGAAATCAAATGAGCATAGCAAATCTCATCATGCTCCATTTCTCCCCTCTTTTCCTATGCTTTTTTTTTTTTTTTTTTTTTGCGGTATGCGGGCCTCTCACTGTTGTGGCCTCTCCCATTGCGGAGCACAGGCTCCGGATGCGCAGGCTCAGCAGCCACGGCCCACGGGCCCAGCTGCTCCGCGGCACGTGGGATCTTCCTGGACCGGGGCACGAACCCGTGTCCCCTGCATCGGCAGGCGGGCTCTCAACCACTGCACCACCAGGGAAGCCCCTCTTTTCCTGTTCTTTAAACAGGTCTTCCTTATGTCTCTTAAAAGTGTTTTGCTTTCTCTCACCTCAGGACCTTTGCTTATGCTGTTACCCCAGAGTCTTCACCCTGCTAATTCTCCCTTATCCTTAAGATCTCAGCTTTAACGTCATTTCCTCAGGGAAGCACTCCATGGAGCCCTGACCAGGTTTACTCTCTCTGAAGGTAAATACCCTAGACTCCCCTACTGTGACATTCATCACATAAATAGTTTTTGTGAATATGGAAAGTAAAGGGTACTCAATAAATATTAGTTGGATTAGTGAATTCATTTTCCCCCAGCGTCTGTTCTATTACAAGTAAAAGTCTTAGAAACCACATCTGGGTCTGGACACGACTTCCTTCCTTCACATACTACAAGAATTTGTACCTTGCCAAGGATGCCTGAGGTAGAGAAAGCAATCCTGGTTGTCTGCTGTGCCATCAGATTTGGGCCTCGCCCCTGCTCCCCCCACCCCCCATCCAGTCATTCTTAATCAGACACACACGTTCCCTTGGGAGTGAGGAGTGCTGGCTTTTCTCCTTACTGAGATTAGATTATGTCACAATCTTAACCTTTCCATTTGGCTTCAGAAATTACTTCTTCAGTCTTCACAAGTTTTTTTTTTTAATTTATTTATTATTTATTTTTGGCTGTGTTAGATCTTTGTTGCTGTGCGTGGGCTTTCTCTAGTTGCAGCGAGTGGGAGCTACTCTTTGTTGTGGTGTGCAGGCTTCTCATTGTGGTGGCTTCTCTTGTTGCAGAGCATGGGCTCTAGGCACGTGGGCTTCACTAGTTGTGGCTCGTGGGCTCTAGAGCACAGGCTCAGTAGTTGTGGTTCACGGGCTTAGTTGCTCCGCAGCATGTGGGATCTTCCCAGACCAGGGCTCGAACCCGTGTCTCCTGCATTGGCAGGCGAGTTCTTAACCACTGCGCCACCAGGGAAGTCCCTGTATTACACTTTGATGTTCCTGAATTTGTCTGTCCTGAGGGGGGCTGACTCAGGGGTGTGTGTGTGAGTGTGTGGGGTGTGTGTGTGTGTGTGGCATGTGTGTGAGTGGTGTGTGTGTGGTGTGTGTGAGCGTGTGTGGTGTGTGTGAGTGTGTGGTGTGTGTGAGTTTGTGCGTGGTGTGAATGTGTGGTGTGTGTGCGCGAGTGTGTGTGTGGTGTGTGTGAGTGTGTGTGGTGTGTGTGAGTGTGTGGTGTGTGTGAGTTTGTGCGTGGTGTGAATGTGTGGTGTGTGTGTGCGAGTGTGTGTGTGGTATGTGTGTGAGTGTGTGGTGTGTGTGTGTGAGTGTGTGGTGTGTCTGTGTGGGGGGTGGTATATGTTCACAGTGTTTGCCTCCCTCCAGCAGGCCTGGAGCCACAAGTGTTGCAGGAGCTGGTTTGTATTCTGTATCACTCTATTTCACGTGGCAGGTTCCTTGAGTTCTTTCCATGAGTGCTGATTGATTTTCACTGAGCCATACCTTTTTTAATCCCTTCCTTTTGTGACTTACGGCAAGTAGTCTTAAGACTGCTAACAGTTATGTTTCTCTCCAGATATCTCAATATCCTTATTGACATTATGTCATTTGAAATTCAACTGATCACTGTCAGGTAGATGAAGACAGGTATTATTATGTCTCTTCTCCAGATAAGGGTCGGTGGAGCTAAGTGACCAGTCCCACTCCCGTCGTTCAGGTGGCACAGTGAGGATGGGAACTAGGTTTTCCTCTGGAACCTTATTTCTTGCTCTGTGCATAGAGCCAAGTAGCTTCTCTAGCTTAACAGTCACACCTTTCCTGTACGTTTGTGACTTTTAACGAGGGCTTCCCTTCGTTATTAAGGTTCTTTACACCTTCCAACTAACCCGTTCTGGTTAGGATGTGCCTTAGATCTTAGGAGTGGAGCCAGGAAAGGTAAGATGGAAAAGTCACTGGCCAGTAATCCTGTTGTCTCTGTCGTGATTTTGTGATGTTGCTTTCCCTTTTGAAATTTCAAACGTTTCACATTTTATCTGCTTCTTAGCCTATCAAGAACAGAAAGTTTCTTCCCAGGACTGGCAAACATAAAGCTGCTCTGAGCTTTGGGCACACGTCCAGGCCTTTCCAGAAAGCCTGCCTCCCTGGGATGCTGATAAAACTCTGCTAATAAGAGGGCAGGGGTCTGCCTCGTGTTGTATCGTGCTGTCTTTATAAGTCCCTTCCTTCTCCTCTTTATTCTTCCTCCTCTGCCTTCATTTCTCTTTTGTCTGAAAATGCTTTTTAATTCAGTGTCTGGGTTTGTAGTGACTTTTCAAAGCCTTCTTGCGCTAAGCTGTGGGAAGGGCACTGTCACAAAGAGTAAAATGAGTAGATTAGCAACGCTAGTAGAAAATATCAGTCTGAGGAGGACAAAATGTGCACCTAAAGGTGAGTCCAATATGGATTAAGGTCCCCCTTCAGAGTTCCCCTGGGCTGCACCTTTCCATGGAAGGAAGTCCTATACAACGTGCCCCATAGAAATATACAAGTACACGAGATGTAAACAAGGATATTCATTTTGTAGTTGTACGTGTGAGAACCTAACAATAACTTAACTACCTGTGCACTAGTAGAATACCTGTATTAATTATGGTGTGTGCATGCAATGGATACTATGTGACCCTGAGAAACAGTGACAGCTAGAGGTCCTGGTGTGGATGGAGAGGTACCTATGACATACTATTCATGGGGGAAAAAATCCATGGTTCATACATATTACATCTATTAAAATATGTAAACATATCCATAGAAAAGTCTAGAAGGATATACTCCAAACTGTTCACACAAGGTCATGGTAATAAGATTAGAATGAAGGGGCGTAGATATTTTGTTGTTTTAATTTATAGATATTTGCATATTTGTGATATTTACTTTTTTCAATAAATTGTTTTATAATTTTAAAACTAACAATTATGGGGGGTAAATGAGTAAATGACATATTGATATCTTTTAACATCTGTCTTTTACTATAATTTTGGATTTCTACCTGGGTTTTTTTTAGGTTATGAACTTTTGAGGTGTTATCAGGGTCATTGAGTTGCTGGTCTCGTTGGTTGGATGCTCTTTTAGATTTTTAATTTAGTGATCTGAATTATCATCCCTTCATATCTGTCTTTTAATCACTGTCATCGAAAGAGTATTCCCTCATTGAAATATTAAAAAATATTAAGTGAGTGATAGTACTAATTAAATTAAATCACCCTTCTTTTGAGAAGTGCAAAACCGTTCTGTAAGAGTCACCGTAATGTACGCAAACGTCAGGTTTTCCTGAGTTTTATGCTATCACCCCACCTATGTGCCTACCCCAGTTCTGGACTCAATGCTCATCAGCAAAGAAGGGAAATTATTCACAGAAAAAGTCATCTTCCTTATAAAAATGAAATATTAGGATGCCGTCTCATCATTATCTTCTTCAATTCATGATATTTGGTTTTGGTGAAGAAAGGGGAAATAATGAGTGCCGTGTGTGGGCTCTCAAAATAATTGAAGTCCATCATTTCAGGGGGAGTTAGGGCTTCACCATATGAATTTGGGGGGCCATAAACATTCATACATAACAGATGATGTGACAAGTGACCCGAATAGTGAAGGTTCACTTACTAGAAGTTCATTAATTTCATTTTGCTCGTTCTTTCAATTAATCCCAGAGCCCAGATTAATTTCTTCTAGCTTTCTGTGAGGAAATGAAAGTTTTGTTTCTCTCTTTTTTTTAATCTGCACTGAAGATTTAGAAAATACTGAATTATTTCTATGGTTTTAAATGCCAACCTTAATTAATGGTTTTATGTCATCTATTTCTGCTGTAGCTATGTGAATATTATCGTTCCAAATATCTTCATGTCCATATTGGTGAAACAGTGATCTCCACAGCAGTGAAAACAGTTAATTTCTTTCCCTTCTGTGTTTGTACGTCAGTTCCAAAAGTTCAGCATTAGATTGGCTTTAGTTGCATTTCTGCCTTGATCACAGTCTAGCTCTCTGCTGTGAACTTGAGACCTGTGAAGTTTAGACACACCTATGAAAGTCCAGGCAGCGGTTTCATATATATGGATCATAATATCTTTTTGTTTCTTTACAGTTCGTTAACTAAGCGAACAGTTTGTTTGAAGTCTAATCAGATGGTAATTTAAAAATCTGCTAGACATTTTTTTTCAGCTGAAAAATTTTAATTAGGTCTTTCGCTAAAACAAAGTGTCCCAGGGCTTCCCTGGTGGCGCAGTGGTTGAGAGTCCACCTGCCGATGCAGGGGACATGGGTTCGTGCCCTGATCCGGGCGGATCCCACATGCCGCGGAGTGGCTGGGCCCGTGGGCCATGGCCGCTGAGCCTGCGCGTCCGGAGCCTGTGCTCCGCAACGGGGGAGGCCCCAGCAGTGAGAGGCCCACGTACCGCAAAAAAAAAAAAAAAAAAAAAAAACCCGAAAAAAAAAACAAAAACAAAAAAATACAAAGTGTCCCAGCTCTGTCAATAAAACATGCTTTGATTAATTTATAGTCCCTGCCATCTTCTCTGGCCATCATCAATGGATGCACCTTGTTCCTGGGGCTGGCTGGTCATTAGTGAGGCAACGTACCATGTGCATGGGACACAGCCCAGCACGTGCCCGACTCAGGAGTGGCTGTAAAGCCTTCTTTGAATATGAAGCGTAGGACAATAGCACTCAAAAGTTGTCCTTTTTGTCAGCTGTTTGTCTTTTCCATTGAGTGAGGGGCTGCACCTACCTTAAAGAGAACAAGCTTGTGTTATTAGTAACATGAAAGCAGGGAACTGTGCCCCCATGATGACTGTCTCTTTTTGTGCCCTGGTCCTTGTTTCACCCAAGGTGGACTCAGCTGAGCCATCAGAAGAAGTCGCCCTCTCAATGAATGGCTTTGCTTATCAAGTTTTTCTCCTTTACTTTTAAAAACCTAACTTTCTACTCATACTGTTTCTTCCACTTGAAACACATTGTCCTCTGATAATTTGAAAAGCGAAAGGATAATTTTGTGAGGACATTTTTGGTGCTATGCTGAAACCCTGGTGATCTTTGTAAAATTAAATTTACACATGATCTTTCCTAAACCTAGGCCCTTCCATCCGTCAAAGTTCTGGCCTACTGTCTGTTATTTCCTAAAGTGTTATCACAGTAGATTTTGTGGTCTTTGACTTGAGTGAATCCAGAATTGGAAACACATAATCTTGTTGTATACAGGTTACTTTGAAGTTGCTTCAGGACTCACTAAATCTTCTCTTCCGTGTCTTTTTTTGCCCTGTGTTGGTTTTTCCAACGTTTATGGTCCTGTTTTTTTTTTTATTTTTTATTTTATTTTTTAACTTACCAGTCTTTCCCCAGCTCCCCAACCACCACTTAAAATAATAAAAGGTACTCAGGCTGTTTTCAGATGCTTTAAATTAACTTCACTGACATTGCCGGGAACTTCTAGGTGAACTGTCCATTGATCACTTGCACAAGTTTTCCTGAGGCATGGCTGGGACAGGCTCTGGTGTCCAGGGCTGGTTTTGAGTCTCCAGAGCCAGTTGAGTGCAGTGACTTTCTGTTTCTCTTTCTCAGTGCAATCGCCTCCATCCTGAGGGCCTGGCTTGACCAGTGTGCAGAGGACTTCCGAGAGCCCCCTCACTTCCCTTGCTTACAGAAACTGCTGGATTATCTCAAGCAGATGATGCCAGGCTCTGACCCAGAGAGAAGAGCACAGAATCTTCTTGAGCAGTTTCACAAGCAAGAAGTAGAAACTGACAGTGAGTACTTACTTGTTTGATTCCAGGGAAGAAGCTAGATTCTGATCCTGCAAACCTCCACAATGAGGAAATGTTCTCCCTGTACTTGTTGAATAGGAGGCCTTGGTTTCCCTCAGGACAGGCTGCTGGGGGATTGGGGGCTGTGGTAAAATTCTCAAGGTTATTGAAGTACTAATTACAGAACCTATAGCATTTTAGAGCAGAGTCGGGGATATTCAAGATCACCTAGTCCAACTCCCTCATTTTATACGTGAGGAAACAGTGGCTCAGAGGTGAAGTGATTTCTCGGGGTTTCCTTCAATACCATAAAGAGGACGATCTCCCTGATGGTCTTTTACCTTTCCTTGTCATCACACACCATGCTGAACTTGAATTTGCTCTTCATTATCTGCCTAATTGGTTCCTCCTTCTAGCAAATGAAAATGCATCACAAACCACCACCCCCATTCAGCAGGCGAGGAATTAAATCCAGTTCTGCTCCTGCCCTCACAAAAGCTTGAAAAGCTTGAAAAGCTCAGAAAAGATGTTTCTCCTTCAGCCGGAAAGCATCCCTGTAATCTATCCCCTACTGGGGCGGATTACCATCATTTCGCATCTCTGATGGCCTCATCCAAAGGAAGTTTCTGTGGCTGTTTTTTCCTATCTGAGGAATTGACTGCCTATTTTCAAGGACAGAGGAAGGGCCACCACTGCAGGTCACGGGCGGCTTGGAACCATCAGGCTTTGAAGAAAGTCAGGAAGAGGCTAGGGCGGTCTTTCAGTGTGACGTTTTATCCCCTCACTGGCTGCTGGGGGATGGTTGCCATGGCAGCTGACCCACTTGGAGCTTCTGACAGGCACTTCCCTGAAGTGACGCCTGATTTCCTCAGTGAGGGAAAGGAAATGGTTCCTCAACACCGATAAGGGAAGCTGCATCAGCGCCAAAGAAAATAACCTTAAATTCCAAACAGGACCTGTTGAATTTTTTATGTATGGGGGACCAGAGAGGGGAAAATGCAATTGCATCATTAAAAGCTGACTGCCAAGTCCTCGGTATCTCAGATGACTTCATTTGCCGGGAATGTTTGAATACCAGGGGCACTCCTCCAGCTGCCGGACCTCAACTCCCTTCAGGGCCTCCCCTCCTGTCTTCGTGCTGGAGTGGATACACCATTAGAGCCCAGCTGTCCCCACGGGAGCTGCCTCTGGCTTCCGGCCTAATTGGGGAACTGGTGGGACCAGTGGTTCATTGTTTCCAACCGGGACTGGAAGGCCAGCTCATTTGGCAGGCTGAGGCAGGGGAGAACGAGATGGCCTGACTTTGGTAAAGCTTTTAGGCAATCCCAGAAATGAATTTTTTCTGTGTTTGGAAATTTTTAATCAAGAACTCTCTAAACTCTCTGTTTATTAAGTACAGGAATCATTACCGAAAAAGAGTTTTAGGAGCTTGGTTCCCATATGCTTATTTTACCCAGTTTCATGCTGGCAAAAGTAAACAAGCTCTCCTACATGTTTTCCAAAAGTGAAATCTTGCTTCAGGTTTTTACCTACTTACCACTGGAAGAGAATCAAAAGCAGAAACAGTGAAAGCATGGACTAGACCCCGGAGAGAAAGGACCATGTAATCTTCAGATACGGCAGCGTTGATCCAAGGCACATATCAGGCTGCTATGGAGTGTTGGGTGAATGAGATCAAGGCTTAGCATATATACTCCTTGGCTGAAGTTGGCCAGCCTCTGCATTGCAGAGCAACTGGGACAGATTTATGCACAGTGATTAGCAAGAGAGTTGAGAGGCCCTTTCTGAACCTTTGGGATTTCAAATATCTTATTCCTCCACCCAGTGAGAGAGGACCAGAATTGTGTGGAGGAAAAGTGGTGAAATCATGGGGTTTTAGCTTTCTTTAGCTCATGCTGGTTTGTGTCTCAGACTCCAGAGGCAGGCAGAGATCCCCTCCTTCCTTACCTGGTTGTAACCAACCCCGTTCACATCAGTACCTTCAACTCCAGGGTGAGGCGGCCAGTCTTAAATCACATACCTGTCACCAAAGTTGGCAGATACCCACGTAGTGCTCTGACAGGGGAGGTGATGTAGGGTCCACTCAGTGCCCCTTTTCCCCTCGGAAACTAAGAAAAGGCCACCCCAACTTGATCCAAGATGCCTAAAAGTCTTTTATTCTGCAAAGGCTTACAATGTAAACATTCTGGGGGAGTAGTAACACCCTGATTTAAATGTCTGCTAAGATATAACTGAATGCAGCTAGATTTTTGTTCTTGAGAATGGATTTGACAGGCAGAAGAGCAAGCAGTGTGAAGGGGGATGAGGTTGGGGAATAACCCAGGAATTGGGGAAGGTTTCCCCGGAAGAGAGGCTAGGGACCCAAGGTAAACGTCTTCCAGGTCCACAGTCTTTCACAGTGGAGACTGGAGGTCCTGTTTCATGTGCTGAGCACTTATGCTTTTGATTTGGAGTCCTAGGTAGAAAAACTTTATTTTTTCCTACTTCTTCAGTCTGTATCCGATTAATTTGCTAATCGATGATCTTATCTCTAATAAGGCTCAGGTGAATTTAGCTTAAGGCTATTCTACTGCTTCATGCATACTTTTTTTTTCTTATTAGTCATCCATTTTATGCACATCAGTGTATACATGTCAATCCCAATCTCCCAATTCATCACACACACACCCCACCTCCCCCCGCCGCTTTCTCCCCTTGGTGTCCATACATTTGTTCTCTACATCTGTGTCTCAATTTCTGCCCTGCAAACCGGTTCACCTGTACCATTTTTCTAGGTTCCACATACATGTGTTAATATACGATATTTGTTTTTCTCTTTGTGACTTTCTTCACTCTGTATGACAGTCTCTAGATCCATCCACATCTCTACAAATGACCCAATTTCCTTCCTTTTTATGGCTGAGTAATATCCCATTGTATATATGTACCACATCTTCTTTATCCATTCGTCTGTCGCTGGGCATTTAGGTTGCTTCCAAGACCTGGCTATTGTAAATAGTGCTACAATGAACATTGGGGTGCACGTGTCATTTTGAATTATGGTTTTCTCTGGGTATATGCCCAGTAGTGGGATTGCTGGGTCATACGGTAATTCTATTTTTGGTTTTTTAAGGAACCTCCATACTGTTCTCCATAGTGGCTGTATCCATTTACATTCCCACCAACAGTGCAGGAGGGTTCCCTTTTCTCCACACTCTCTCCAGCATTTGTTCTTTGCAGATTTTCTGATGAGGCCCATTCTAACCAGTGTGAGGTGATACCTCATTGTAGTTCTGATTTGCATTTCTCTAATAATTAGTGATGTTGAGCAGCTTTTCAGCGCCTCTTGGCCATCTGTATGTCTTCTTTGGAGAAATGTCTATTTAGGTCTTCTGCCCATTTTTTTTTTTTTTTTTTTTTTTTGCGGTACGCGGGCCTCTCACTGTTGTGGCCTCTCCCGTTGTGGAGCACAGGCTCCGGACGCGCGGGCTCAGCAGCCATGGCTCACGGGCCCAGCCACTCCGCGGCATGGGGATCTTCCCGGACCAGGGCACGAACCCGTGTCCCCTGCATCGGCAGGTGGACTCCCAACCACTGCGCCACCAGGGAAGCCCCTGCCCATTTTTTGATTGGGTTGTTTGTTTCTTTAATATTGAGCTGCATGAGCTGTTTATGTATTTTGGAGATTAATCCTTTGTCCATTTATTCGTTTGCAAATTCTGAGGGTTGTCTTTTCGTCTTGTTTACAGTTTCCTTTGCTGTGCAAAAGCTTTTAAGTTTCATTAGGTCCCATTTGCTTATTTTTGTTATTTCCATTACTCTAGGAGTGGATCAAAAAAGATCTTGCTGTGATTTATGTCAAAGAGTATTCTTCCTATGTTTTCCTCTAAGAGGTTTATAGTGTCTGGTCTTACATTTAGGTCTCTAATCCATTTTGAGTTTATTTTTGTGTATGGTGTTAGGCAGTGTTCTAATTTCATTCTTTTACATGTAGCTGTCCAGTTTTCCCAGCACCACTTATTGAAGAGGCTGTCTTTTCTCCATTGTATGTCCTTGCCTCCTTTGTCATAGATTAGTTGACCATATGTGCGTGGGGTTATCTCTGGGCTTTCTATCTTGTTCCATTGATCTATATTTCTGTTTTTCTGCTAGTACCATATTGTCTTGATTACTGTAGCTTTGTAGTATAGTCTGAAGTCAGGGAGCCTGATTCCTCCAGCTCTGTTTTTTTCCCTCAAGACCACTTTGGCTATTCGGGGTCCTTTGTGTCTCCATACAAATCTTAAGATTTTTTGTTCTAGTTCTGTAAAAAAGGCCATTGGTAATTGATAGGGATTGCATTGAATCTGTAGATTGCTTTGGGTAGTATACTCACTTTCACAATATTGATTTTTCCAGTCCAAGAATGTGGTATATCTCTCTATCTGTTGGTATCATGTTTAATTTCTTTCATCAGTGTCTTATAGTTTTCTGCATACAGGTCTTTTGTCTCCCTAGGTAGGTTTATTCCTAGGTATTTTATTCTTTTTGTTGCAGTGGTAAATGGGAGTGTTTCCTTAATTTCTCTTTCAGATTTTTCAGCATTAGTGTATAGGAATGCAAGAGATTTCTGTGCATTAATTTTGTATCCTGCTACTTTACCAAATTCATTGATTAGCTATTTAGGCATCTTTAGGCTTCTCTATGTATAGTATCGTGTCATCTGCAAACAGTGGCAGTTTTACTTCTTCTTTTCCAATTTGTATTCCTTTTATTTCTTTTTCTTCTCTGATTGCCATGACTAGGACTTCCAAAACTATGTTGAATAATAGTGGTGAGAGTGGACATCCTTGCCTTGTTCCTGATCTTAAAGGAAATGCTTTCAGTGTATCACCATTGAAAATGATGTTGACTGTGGGTTTGTCATATATGGCCTTTATTATGTTGAGGTAGGTTCCCTCTATGCCCACTTTCTGGAGAGTTTTTATCATAAATGGGTGTTGAATTTTGTCAGAAGCTTTTTCTGCATCTATTGAGATGATCATATGGTTTTTATTCTTCAATTTGTTAATATGGTGTATCACATTGATTGATTTGCGTATACTGAAGAATCCTTGCATCCCTGGGATAAATCCCACTTGATCATGATGTATGATCCTTTTAATGGGTTGTTGGATTCTGTTTGCTACTATTTTGTTGAGGATTTTTGCATCTGTATTCATCAGTGATATTGGTCTCTAATTTTCTTTTTTTGTAGTATCTTTGTCTGGTGTGGGTATCAGGGTGATGGTGGCCTTATAGAATGAGTTTAGGAGTGTTCCTTCCTCTGCAATGTTTTGGAAGAGTTTGAGAAGGATGGGTGTTAGCTCTTCTCTAAATGTTTGATAGAATTCACCTGTGATGCCATCTGGTCCTGGACTTCTGTTTGTTGGAAGATTTTTAATCACAGTTTCAATTTCATTACTTGTGATTGGTCTGTTTATATTTTCTGTTTCTTCCTGGTTCAGTCTTGGAAGGTTATACCTTTCTAAAAATTTGTCCATTTCTTCCAGGTTGTCCACTTTATTGGCATAGAGTTGCTTGTAGTAGTCTCATGCATACTTAATTTTAGGTGGAAGTTGAAAGCTAATCCTAACATTTTGAGGATTCTAAGTACTTGAGAATTCTGAGGACTTCATCAGCATTTCTGACACCAGAATGGCCTGGCCTGCCTTCATGCCCATTCCTTCCAGGCTTCTGATTATAAATGGCCCAGTAATTAAGAACTGAATAGTTGGGGTTTAGGAAGTAGTTGGATTAGTGCTTGAGCTGATCAGAGGGTTTGAGGGAGCCCCCAAATGAGGGTGACCCCCTGAATGTAGCCCAGCTTTGTTTCTCTAGACTTTGCCTAACCTGGCTCTGTCCTTGGCCGAGGAACCAGTGGTTTGTCTAGGTGACAACATGAGGCCTCTGAGCTTAATAACGCATCTAGGAACAAGCAGAGACTGGAAAAACCTCCATTTCACTCAGGTTTATTGTCCTTGCTGTTCTCTCCCTGTGGGTTTTCTAAAGGAGCAGCTCTTTTCTTCCTAAATTAAAAAAGTCCTGTTGGACTCTGTAAACAAGGTTGTATACAGCAGCACCAAATTACTAATTTTTTTCCACCATTAACAGATGGGTTTCCCAACACCATCTCCTTCAGCCTGGAAGAGGAAGAGGAACTGGAGGGCGGCGGGTCTGCAGAGTTCACGTGCTTCTCAGAAGATCTCGTGGCCGAGCAGCTGACCTACATGGATGCAGTATGTCTTCTCTTTGTGCCTCCGATGTGCTTCTACTTAGAATGTGGGGAGTGACAGTACTGGTGGCCCCGGGTCACGTGATTTAAGTCTTTCCAAATCCCCGAGAGAGGCTTTGCCTGTAAATGCAGAGTGAAGATGTGATTTGAATCCATCATCTGAATAATTCAGGCCTAAGCTCTTCTTACAATTCTGGGAGAAGGTGCTTTTTACTTGGCACTCAATACCCAAAGGGAAATAAGAATTCTAATTCTAGGGAAACAAAAATCTATCCTGTTCCATGGGTATTTCTCTCCCTTTAGACTCATGAATATTTCAAGATCCAAACTGTTTATTTGGAGGATTGTAAAGGGGTCAAAGTATAAGTTAGGATAAAATAAATTCACTGAATCCACATGTGACTATATCTGGCAGCTCATTTCCACATGTGCTTCCTGGTCTTTTGAAGTTTGGATATTTTTGTTAGCTGTACATATTTGGTTTCATCAGCCACGTTTCATAGCTCAGTGTTAGCTGGTTAAAGAAAAAAGGGCTGTTATCAATGATCACAATGGTTTTTAGCTCTTCCACACTTAGCACTTTAGAGAAAGCAGCATAGAGTTTCCATCTAGTTAACATGCAAATAGAGTCTCAGAAGTAAATCAGATAGTCTATATAAAGTAAATCTTGGTGTTCTCTCTTTTACACAAGCCCTTGCACATCCTGTATTGAAATTGTTGTACAAATGAGAATCAGATTTGTTCAACAAATTTGTTGTTGTTTCACACACTGATAGCAGAAGAGAAAGATGGAAGACTTCATTGGCTATGACTTTTAGGCAAAGACCTGGAAACCAGGCTTTAAATCCCTCCTTCTTCCTTTTACTGTGTGATGTTGAATAGTTTTTCCTTTTGTATGTTTCTTAGTTTCTTCATTTTAAATAATGGGAAATAGAATAGTGACATTGATGAGTGTCACAGGTACTGTACTTCTGTGAATCACTTTTCAGGTGGTCATTCATATGCATTATACACAGTTCATGATCATGAGTGTCCAGGATGTACCATGGATATGATTTTGAGGTCAAAATAATCTTAACCACTTGTTTTTGATTAGTAGTACAGATTTTTACCTGGCTTTCCTTCCAAGATAGAAAAGTCAAAATGTTTTTGGACATTTAAATTTTCTTTTGGTCATCGTGTTCCATTTGTTCAGTTGAGCAGATTTAGAAGGAACATGTGGGCTTTTCTGATCAGTTAATGTATTAAGTATTTACTTTTTTCTATTGAAATAAACACCATGAGGCAAATCAAGTAGAAAAGGGTTATTTGTCCATTCACAAAGTACCAACTTACAGATGACATGCTTTGCCATATGAAATGTGTGTGTTGTCCTTAAAGTCAATTCCTCTTTTATTCTAGCAACTATTCAAGAAAGTAGTGCCTCACCACTGCCTGGGCTGCATTTGGTCTCGAAGGGACAAGAAGGAAAACAAACACTTGGCTCCTACGATCCGTGCTACCATCTCTCAGTTTAATACCCTCACCAAATGCGTTGTCAGCACCATTCTGGGGGGCAAAGAACTCAAAACTCAGCAGAGAGCCAAAATCATCGAGAAGTGGATTAACATTGCTCATGTAATTGTCTTTTTAAAAATATCCTTTGGGTTTAGTAGATATGGGAGATTATGCCATCACTCTGATGTTTCCATTTGGTTGAAAAGCAGCCAAAAGACCATATGTGAGGGCCCATTGGGTTTTTTTTTTAACATCTTTATTGGAATATAATTGCTTTACAATGGTTTGTTAGTTTCTGCTTTATAACAAAGTGAATCAGCTATACGTATACATATATCCCCATATCCCCTCCCTCTTGCATCTCCCTCCCACCCTCCCTATCCCACCACTCTAGGTGGTCACAAAGCACCGAGCTGATCTCCCTGTGCTATGTGGCTGCTTCCCACTAGCTATCTATTTTACATTTGGTAGTGTATATAAGTCCATGCCACTCTCTCCTTTCATCCCAGCTTACCCTTCCCCCTCCCCGTGTCCTCAAGTCCATTCTCTATGTCCACGTCTTTATTCCTGTCCTGCCGCTAAGTTCTTCAGAACCATTTATTTTGAGTATAGTTTTTAGTATAGTTTTATACTATTTTAGTATAGTTTTTTTGTCCTTCCAAAGTAAGAAAAAAGTTGGCTTTCTTAACGTGGGAGTTTATTTATTTTTCCTCTTTAAAAAATTCGTCCCTTGCTCACTTCTTTCTGCTCATGGGCCCCTTCCGGGTGCAATGGAATGTCTGCTTTTTCACAGACTGAGTGTTGGTTCTGCCCCGTGTTCAGTAAATATCAACTGGTGGCCTCAGTGTCAAATGGACTGCTCTGATAATGCAGAAGGATTATCTCGCACCCTTCCAGTACCTGGAAGCATTCTATTTTCTGCAGACTTGAAGAGCCAGTACCTTCTTAGGATCTCGAATCTCTTTTCTAAAAGACTGAAATATACAGATTTCACATTAATCAAGGGCTTTCCTGAAGGCTTTATATCTGAAGTTGGAGGGGAAGAGTCTATTCCTAGGCCTGAATTACATTCTGCTGGGTGTCAGTCCAGTCTATTGGATCAACTGCTTCCATGCCATATGACCTTGACCTTCATTTATCAGCATCTTATTTCATGAGTGAGGAAAGGTGAACAGTATTCAGTCAGTCACCACATATTTCATGAGCCCCTAAATGCTTCAGAGCTACAATTTTATGTACTTTGGGGACATAGATAAGCTAAACGCAATTAATTTGATCCTACAGGAGCCTATAGTCAAACAAGGAAGCTAAGATATACTGGAATTATCTCAGCCTGGGCTGAAGAGGAGTAGGGCCATATGACATAAGTGCTGCAAAAGTGGAGGAGCGAGAAATCACTTCTGACTGGGGTGATCCAGGAAGGTTTCATGGGTAGGATGACATTTGAATTTATCTTTGAATAATTGATAGGATTTGGGATATTTGAAGATTTGGGAAGATTTTTTTTTTCTCAGCAGAAGAAATTACATCAGCAAGAGCTATGTAATTAACAACAATTTTGACAAATAATTATTATGTAAATATACTCTGTTCTGAGCTATATGGGTCAATCCTAACCAAAACACATTTTGTTTTCTACCCCATTGTATATTTTTCTCATTAAGCCACTATCTGTGGGCATAAGGCTTAAACTTACACATTTTCTCTCTCTCTCCTTTTCTTTCACATTCTCTTTTGTGGTCTTTGATTAAATAGTAAAGCCATAATTGTGCCAGAGAATTTGCTTTATTTTGAGTCTGTAGGTGGTCTAATACCACAGACTTTTTAGTACATGGAAAAATACTATATAGAAAAAACAAAAAAATATCTTATGCAACTTTGACTTCTCCTATTCTGAATTGAGGTTATTTATCAACAAGTAAGAGCTACAAAAGAAGTTCTGATAGAGCATGGAATTTCTCTGTCTTCTTAGACTGATAAGAAAAAATATTTTTTGGCCACAAATGCCATATCATTTATAGTCATCTAAATGTCTCAAAAGAAAATAGTCTGTCTACTTTTAATCTATTCAACTGCTTAGAAAATCTGTAGCAAGCATGTAGCATCTGTATATGTGACAGGGTGACTCAAACAATGACTTTGGCCCATATAAATATCAATCGTGTATTTATGTGATAATAAGAAATACAAGTTTTATAATTTGAAGTATATTCCAAATCCCATAGCACCTGCTTAAAAGCCAAAGGTCCTTAACTCTTGGTGATGCAGTTTCCCAGTGTGGAGCATGCTGTGTCCCTTGAAATTGTGTAGGTAACTTAATAAAATAACAAGACTCACAGGTGGTTTCCAGCTGAGATTTATTTTACTTTTCCTGCATTAATCACAGTCATTTTCTATTGAGAGGATGTTTGAAAAAATGATAATTTTACATGCAGAAAATATTTCTGACCTAATATGACTGTATTTTCTTGGACTGGCCTTACTGCTACATTTTTACTTTTGTATCACCTCTCCTCAAAGATCGTTCCTTTTCTAGAAATGGGGCCTGATGCCCCTTGTACTCCTTTAAACCCTTAGCTTAAGCCTCTTTCTGAATAATGTGTTCCATATGTTTATCACAATTTGCATGAAATATCTGGGCCTGAGTTCCTTTATTTATTGCAAGTTTCCTGATTCTTAGAACATAACTTTTGGATTCTGAACCTTTGTTGAACCATGCTGTCATGGGCTTGGTTTCCAGACTGACTGTAATTCAGAGCGCGAGCTTTCTCTCTCTCTTTAGCTTTCTCTCTCTTTCTTTTTAAATAAAGGGAAAGCATTGAGGCGTTTAAAAAGAGTGGGCATGACTTTTGTAAAGAACTTTGGCATTTACTCTAAGAAAATGTTGTGGGGTTTGTTTGGCGTAGTAATTTTAAGTAGCCAGATTTGGGTGTGCCAAGTTAGAGAATGCCACTTTTCCTTCACAGTCAGGACTTGCGTGACTTCATGAAGTGATCTTTCAAGCAACGTGCATTTATGCCCAACCACTCTGGGACCTCTTGCCCCAGATATTCTGCACAAAGCCAAGCCCATGTCCACACAGTGTACTCGATAGTCAACAGTGGATGTAGTACACTCCCCCATATGCCTGCACATGGAGCATCTCCTTGGGCATAAGGCACAGTCCACTCTCTCGAGGCTGCCACCTTCCCCATTCCGGCCGCAAATGGGACCCTCTCCCTGACTGTTTTGCTGTCCCCTGCCATTCATTCAGCAGGACTTTGACTTCAGGGTCGCTGCCTGCTGATGCTACAGACTCTGAATGGTAGCTGAAGTTTCAGGATCAGGCAGTCTTTCTCCTTCCCCAGAAAATGACATCCAGAGTGTTTCCTGTTCTCTTTCTATTTTGTTTTAAAACGCTGCCAAAGTGAATTTTATTTTAAAAGCCCAAGTTATTTTGGAACCATTGTAAGTACCAAGGTGTTTCTGAATGTTTATGATTGTGGCACAAGCCAATTTGAAACCGAATGGATGTGTATAAAAATATTCCCTCTTGGCTAAGAACATAAAAGCCAAAGTTCAACTTGTGGTGAGTTTTTATTGCCAAGGTATATACCCCTCTCTGGACAAGGGTTGGTCATGAGATGTTTGATAGCATCTGACCTCGAAGCAGCTGCTGCCCGGTTCACTTTGTGGGTCTGAAGGATACAGTCATCTTTCATGTGTATTTTTAGGGCATATGTGTGCTTTCTTCAGAAGAAAGTTTGCTTTCTCTAGCAAAGCTCTGTAGACTCACCTCCACTCGTGTTTTTACTGGGAAAGCTGGAAACTATAAAACTGTAACAACAACACAGAAAATATATTAAAGGGAGAAAAACAAGTGTTCAGGGCCAAAATCTGTAAAGTGTTTCAGTGGCTGGGGTGGGAGCAAAGGAGCCACTTTTTGATGTTCCGTATTTATACAGCCGCCTATTTAGTGGTAAGAGTTCATGGCAGCTGTGATACCTCTAAAACAGGAAACCACCAACTCACTGTTTTATTGATATTTAAATGCCTTGTATGTTTTAATCACTCTCCCTACAGGAATGTAGAATCCTGAAGAATTTTTCCTCCTTGAGGGCCATCGTTTCAGCACTGCAGTCCAATTCCATCTATCGGTTAAAAAAGACTTGGGCTGCGGTCCCCAAGTAAGTTCCCAAGTGTCTGCTCTGCTTTCTTTGGCTGGGCTGATTGGTTGCTGCATAAATGGTGTGGGTCCTCATTTTCAAAGCTCATATTATCTAACTAGAGAAACATCTTTGAAAGCCTCTGTGTGTTCCAGGCAGGGTGTGTTTTACACATCATCATGAATGAGTTTTGAGGCAAGGCTGCTGCAGAAATCAAACTCACTCTCAAAGGGTGCCAAGGCCAAGATGATTGGCTTTGGGGATGATTTTAAGGATGTGCATATTATCTGGGCTTTGAGGGATAAGGTTGTGGAGTGATGAAGTTACAGCAATTTGCCATTAGTTCTGGTTATTTTTCAGCCACATTCCAAAGCCCTAAGCTGTTCCAAGCTGTGAGGGATAGTGTGTGCAGATAGGACATTAGTTCTTGCTATTCAACAAGAATCCATTTAGTTTGTTTCTGCTTCCGTCTAGTAAAAGCTATCTTAGCGATGTTAAAAACCTCTAAGTATTCCTTCCTAGGTACCTGACTAAAAATGGTTAACTGCCCACATTCCGTATTGTGTTTTTCTTCATATTTCTCGCCGTAACCTTTGGAACAATGAACAATTGTGGCCTTCCTTATTGTTTCACTGTTGCTCTCGCCCCCACGTCCAGAGCTTCACTGAACTCTAGACCAGAGGGCTTTTTGCAAAGGAGGGAAGAGGGAGTGAGGAGGCAGTTCTGGTCCCCCATGAGAACAGATTTAGACGCTGGGGCATGTGTCGTGACTACAAACTAGGTCAGCTACTTTCAACAAAGTCTCTCTCGGTTTGCACTAATCAAGAAGTCAGGCCATAACAGGGAAGGATGCGTGAACTGTTTATAACCTATATTGTACGCAGCACAGTCTATACTGTGTGCACTGCAGTCTATGCCGTGTGAGGCACTGTCAGTTCCAGTCGGGAGACAGGCCAGCTTGCTCCCCAGGCAGGCCTGCCTTGTGGATCTGGTGGGCTCTGTCCTTAGAGTGGAAGGTCTAGGTACTCAATTTCATCAACTCACTCAGAGCTGGTTAAGCCTGAAGGGACTGACACTATCCAAACTCAACAGGGATCCAGATTGGTAGACCAGACTTTCATAGATTTATGCTGAAAAAGGGGTCCCAGAGTGTTCAACCTACTGATAAGCTCACATTCTCTATCAGAGGAAAGTCTGCTTAGGGGAAGTCACGTTATTTATTATATAATTCTTTGATGGGTTTTGAAGCAGGTGATCATATTGCCTGGTGTTATAGATCTGCAGACGCCTCAGCCACTTGGACTCCAGAGCTCGTGTTCTGTTATCTATCAGGAGAAAAAGTGGCAGATAGGCTTTTCAAAGTCCAGTGCAATTTTCTTGATGACCACTCTTTCCTTGGGTTCTTTCTCCTCTTCATTACTTTGAATGAAGAAGGTGACTCTGTGTGATAGAGAGATTAGTTAATTGATTTTCCTCTGCACAGGAGTCTTAGGAAAGATAAGGATCATATAAAATCATTAGATGTTAGGCCCTGGCGAAATATGATGGGAAAATCGGATGCGTACAGCGTCCCCATTCTCAGCACCCCAGCCCCGCTCCTCCCCCTCATCACTGCCCCTCAACTCTGGTATCAGCAACAACGGGATGGTCAGGGGCTAAAATGAAGTCTTGTCCCACTGCACCCTTCTCTGGTGGCAGTGAAAGGTAATCCTATCTTTCCTTGGTGGTTGATAAGTAGAACGCTATGGAAAGTCATTTAGCCAGGCAAAGATTTCTACCATAGCAAATCTGAGGCTAAAACACAAGTAAAAAAATTAGTGGACTTGTTTCTTAATCTCCTTGGTTACCATATGAGAAAGTCCATTCTTCCAGCTGGCTTTTGTATTTAAGAAACACCACAAAACAAACCTCAAAGCCCTATTCTGTACAACGTGGGTGTCTGGTTTGTGTCTTCATTGGTTGGTGGGTTCATATTTTAGCAGGGCTGCTGGAGAAGTATCACAGTTCCAGAGAGAAGCCACTTGCATATCAGCTCTGTATAGTTTCTATTGCTAAATTCAAGGAACATGGTTGAGAGATTTTATTCGGTTATTACTTTCCTGATAACCCTTTATGTTAATAACTTTCAGTGGAAGAGAAGACATCTATTTCCTTCTGTTTATTTAGGCCCACATGCAATTAAGTTCTTAATGATTTTTTCCAAAATATAAATAGCTTTAATGGTTTTCTTAATTCTAAGAGTAATACTACACTCATTGTAAGACACACAAATTCTTAGTAATGGCTTTCTCATAATAATGAAAGTGTTGCATATAGAATGACATTGCCTCTGTTAATTCTTTGCCTGCAGATCATCCTCTCAGTAACCCTGGAGGGGTGTAGAGAAAAGCACGAGGCCCGTGGAGACATAGTGTACCAGGGAGGGGCAAGGGAGGAGTAGGTGCTTTACATGTGTGATCCTGGTGACCTGAGACGGGGCTGTCGCTGTTGCCATAGTGCAGATAAGAAAACTGAAGCTCAGGAAAGTTGAGCAACTTGTCTAAGATCACTTAGGGAGTGAGTGGCCAAGTTGGGATTGGAACCCACCCCCTCTGACTCCAGAGCCCGTTCTGGAGATGGTTCCACCATCTACTCTGACTCTGAGAGGTTCAGGAAATTTGGGTTCTGTACTGCAGCTCTCGGCAGCTAGTAGTGGAAGCTCAGACAAATCCCCAACCCCGGCATCTTCATCTCTCAAATGAGGGGACTGGCCAAGAAGAGTTCTCAGGTCCCGTAGGGCTGTGGGTGTGTTGCTAAGAGAGAATTTTTTTTAACTTGCCGAACAGAACATGTCCCAATTAGACAACTTAATACCCCAGTTTAACAATCTTTTTTTATGATTATAACATGCATGGTTAGAAAATATCCCTCTCTTCACACAGGTGATCATGTCTACCTGTAAAAAAAAAAAAAAAAAAAAAAAAAAAAAAAGCCACCCTGCATGGGAAAGGTCATTGGCTTTCTCTGTGCTCATGTAGCCCTCCCCTCTGTAGCCAGAGGTACTGGGGGCATCTGGGCCCAAGGTGTTGGACTTTTACTAATCTTCATTTGTTAATGTTTTCTTCATCCCTTTTGTAGGGACCGAATGCTGATGTTTGAAGAACTTTCAGACATCTTCTCAGACCATAATAACCACCTGACCAGCCGGGAGCTGCTGATGAAGGTGAGGGCGCTGGGTCATACTGTGCTGACCGCTCTGGCATCCGTTCAACGGAAGGGTAGCTTGAGGGCTCCTTGGATGCCTGCAGTCCCTTGAGAGAGGCTACAGGGACTGGAAGGCAGGACTTTTGGTTTTTATGCCAAATCGAAGAAGCCTGAGGCTGAGAAAATTCAAAGTCCAACTCCTCAGCTTCACTGCGATGCAACCAGCTTGTGGAACTTGCGTTGCTGCCTGTAGCTCCTCAACAAGTGCCCTGGAAACACTGAGTGCTGGCAGTGAGGTGGGTGAGAGAGCCTGGAATATCCTTCTCAGCAAAGCAGCTTCTAGAAGGACAGGGGCCAAGCCTGCAATTCTACAGCCTTTATTTGCACTAAATTGCGCAGCCTGTCCGTCAGCAGTGTTTATCAAACACCAGATGAGTGCTGGCTTCTGAACGGCAGGCTAGGTAAAGCTACAGCTCAGTTCATTTTCTTTCTCTAGATGTTTGTTAAACATCTAATATTTGTAAAGCATTTGACTGGCCTCTGAGAGTATGAAGAAGACGAACACAGACCCTGTTTTCAGGAACTCACCTGCTGGTGGGTGGATATAGACACTAAACAAGAACGGGTAGTCAAAGAAAGGTACAATGATAGGTTGTGAGCAATCATCAGAGGGGAACATGGACCAGATATTATCTTCACGGCCTCTCTATAAAGTAGATTTTATCCTCCTCATTTTGCAGCTAGCCAAGCCTCAGAGAGGTAAGGAACATACCCGAAGTCCCACACCTGGTAGGTGGTGGAGCTAGAATGTGAGTCCAGCCTGGTGAGACTCTAAAGCCAGTGCTTTCATCACTTAGGCATAAAACTATTTCTTTTGACCACTTGGGAGTAGGAGGCAGGGTATGTCAGGTGAAACTTCATGGAGAAGGAAAATAAGTTGGTCATTCAGTTAATCCTGATTGGGCATTCACTGTGTGCGGGGTGAGGGAGGTACAGCCGTTCTGAAGGCAGCCTCCAACCTTTAGGAGACTGCAGTCTCATGGGGGAGGCAAAGTGGGCAATTATGAAAAAAAAACCCAAAACCAAAAATAAAAACAAAAAAACTATGATATGTGCTACCATAGGGGGAAGCCCTGAACTGGGCTGTTAGAACAAAGGACCCTTGTCCTTAGTCTCCTTTTCTGTGAATTGGGGATGATAATAGTACTATTTAGTCTACTGATCTCATGGAATTGTTCTGAAGATTGACTAAGGAAATATTTGAAAGCCATGTGCAAATGTCAATTTTTTTTTAGTATTTGGCAAGTTATCTACATGTGAAACCAAAGTATGCATAACAAATGAAAATGAAAAAAGTATAAGTGATACATGTAAGCTTACAGTAGACACCTGGAGTAGGAATGAGAGTCAAGTGGGGGTGGGGTTACTTAGAAAAGGCATCAGTTGATAACTGTTAGGTTGGTCATTCCTGTAAGAGCATCTGTTACGGTCTTCTTGACTCTTCTCCTCCTAAGTCCTGCTCCTCTTCCTTCATGTCTCAGTGAGGAGTACATTTCTGCGTGAATCCTTCCTTGACACCCTCAGGTCTGATTAGGCCCCTTCTCATGTCCTCCAGAAGCCCGTCATTCCTCTGTCCTAACACTTATCACATGCTCCATTAGAATCGCTTTTGCATTTCACCTGTCTCCCTGCTGGCCTGTAAGCCTCTTGCAGGCAGGGACTTTTTCACTGTTATGTCTCTAATGCCTAACACATTGGGCATGTAGCAAGTGTTCAGAAACTGACATCCATTGATGGACCTCCTAATTCACAGGACTTTAACAACTTGCCCACTCTTAGCCCTTCCTGGTGTAGATGATGTGAGCAGGGCAGGGTGGCTGCTGTCTGACTTTGGATTCGGCTCACCTGATGAACTGCACACTAAACAATGCTTGGCTTGCTGAGGTCATGTTACTTCCTGCTTCACATCCCCTTGGATTTGCAAACTTTAAATGGAAACTCATCTGGCTGGAAGGAGATGGCTTAGTGGTCTCCCTGTCAGTAATACAAAGCTAGACTAATTGGAGCCACACATTCAAATCCCAATAGCTCTGAGTCATCCTTCCAAAGCAGATAAATCGAATATTGTGCAGCTCATTGCCTGGTGGTGTCTTCTGACTGAAACCTTAGAAGCAGAGCTATATCTAGACATTAAAGGTCCCATAAACCTTTCTGAAATGTAGAAGTTTACCTCGGTGCTCTAGGTTAAATTTCTTATACGTGGCTGGAATCCCAAAGATGAAAAACTTGGCTATGAATTCATGTGGTCTGTGTATTATCGTTAATGATAGTGGAATGTTTTGGGCAGGTCATACGTTTCTGTGGGTCCCTTTCCAGTCATCTTTGTTTATTATTCTTCATACTAAGTATATAATTCTGGATGTTAATTCTCAGCACAGTTGTAACGAAATGTAGGTACTTTGGTTTTCAGAAGAACCATGGCTGGTTTCTGTTTTTAATATGCCACTCCTGGACTTAAACTGATTTGTGGTTGGATAATCCTAGTCGTGAATGACCTATCGTCTCTTCTGCTTCTGGACAGATATAAGGTGCTCCCTCTATAATACTATGGCTGAGGCAACATCAGAATTAGCAAAACTCTGTGGTTTTCCTTTTAATTGTTGGAGACAAATGTTTTTATTATACTCAGAGATTATCTTTTTTTTTTTTTTTTTGCGGTATGCGGGCCTCTCACTGTTGTGGCCTCTCCCGTTGCGGAGCACAGGCTCTGGACGCGCAGGCTCAGCGGCCATGGCTCACGGGCCCAGCCGCTCAGCGGCATGTGGGGTCCTCCCGGACCGGGGCACGAACCCGTGTCCCCTGCATCGGCAGGCGGAATCTCAACCACTGCGCCACCAGGGAAGCCCTCATTGTGGTTTTGACTTGCATTTTCCTAATAACTAGTAATGTTGAACATATTTCATGTGCTAATTGGCCATTTGCACATCTTCTTTGGAGTAATGGGCAGAACACCTAAATAGACATTTCTCCAAAGAAGACATACAGATGGCCAAGAAGCACATGAAAAGCTGCTCAACATCACTAATTATTAGAGAAATGCAAATCAAAACTCCAATGAGGTATCACCTCACACCAGTTAGAATGGGCATCATCAGAAAATCTACAAACAATAAATGCTGGAGAGGGTGTGGAGAAAAGGGAACCCTCTTGCACTGTTGGTGGGAGTGTAAATGAATACAGCCACTATGGAGAACAGTATGGAGGTTCCTTAAAAAACTAAAAATAGAATTACCATATGACCCAGCAATCCCACTACAGGGCATATACCCAGAGAAAACCATAATTCAAAAGGACCCATGCACCCCAGTGTTCATCACAACACTATTTACAATAGCCAGGACATGGAACCAACCTAAATATCCATCGACAGATGAATGGATAAAGAAGATGTGGCACGTATATGCAATGGAATATTACTCAGCCATAAAAAGGAGCGAAATTGGGTCATTTGTAGAGATGTGGGTGGACCTAGAGACTGTCATACAGAGTGAAGTAAGTCAGAAAGAGAAAAACAAATATCGTATATTAATGCATATATGTGGAATCTAGAAAAATGGTATTGATGATCTTATTTACAAAGCAGAAATAGAGACACAGACTTAGAGAACAAATGTATGGATACCAAGGGGGGAAAGCTAGTGGCAGGGGGTGGTGGTGGTGTGATGAATTGGGAGATTGGGATTGACATGTATACACTAACATGTATAAAATAGGTAACTAATAAAAACCCGCTGTATAAAAAAATAAATAAAACAAAATTCCAAAAAAACAAAAATTATCAATAGTTTGGGAGAACTCAACCACCCAGCACAGGAAGTGGCACATTTCAGGACACTTTCATTCATCCCCAGGAAAAACTGTAAGCAGGGGATCATTAAATGATACCTCTTCTTATTATCATTTGTAATAGGGAGACTGAAAGTAGGTAGTGAGTCACTATGGATTCTGTCCCCTGTGATGTACCTCAACCTGGGTAAAGGCTGGTGAATGATACAAGATACTGATGCCGCACTGTCATTGGAAAGGCTAAGTCACTGGAAAAGATTCCCTCGTAGTTGTACAGTAGTGAAAAGTCACATGCTATGGTCATATAATAAACACAGGGAGAACTGAATAAGGGAAAACCAATGCAGTTATGCACTACTGAATTGTGAAATTTGCCTCCCATTCATGCAGTTCCTGGAAAATGAGAACTTAACAAGACCCCAAAACCACAAAACCAAAAACACTTTATGTTCAGTCAGCAAACTGGAGATTAGTCATTATGTAGAAGAGTTTGTTGTTGCAACAGCTGGGAGGAGAGAAGGGGTAGCCATCTGTCCTCAGGTGCCAGGAGGAAGGATTGATTTGTAGGAGTTCCAAACCTGAGAGGCAACTTGGGAGGATGGACTGGGGGAGAAAAAGGGGAGAAAAATGTGTGAAGGTCTGGCTTTCATAGATCAGTGCTGGACTTCCTCAGAAAACTTCTGGTATAAAAAGTTTCATTTAGCTAAGAAATACCACAGAAATAGTCCCTTTCCTTTCACAGAATGCTGGCACATGCCTTTCAGCCCAAGATCAAGAAATCATAAAATTTACAGAGGAAGAGATCTTCATTTCCAGGATGTGTGATTACTTCAAGTGAAATTTGGGATGTGTAAAAATTGTCTCCAGTTCCGGGAATTGCCTGCCTTGTATTAATGATTGATTTTATAACCAAATCAGGGGCTCTTCTTACAAAATAGGGGGAAAACAGGATAAGTCATGGCCACCAGGCACTCTCAAGAATAGATGGCTCAACCAGTAGCCAGCCAAGTGTTTGCATAATAGTCCAGAGCCTGCTGGAGGCCTCTTCACTTTGCATGGCGTCCAGAGAGTTGTGCAGAGGTTCCGCCCCAGAAACTAGGTGCCCCTTCACTTGCCCCTGTATCACTTTCCTCTGTGTGTGCTTCTGTTTCTTAGGAAGGAACCTCAAAATTTGCAAACCTGGACAGCAGCGTGAAGGAAAACCAGAAGCGCACTCAGAGGCGGCTTCAGCTCCAGAAGGACATGGTATGTAAGGCCCTGGGTCTCCCTGAGGGCCCACCAGAGAGCGGCCCTATGTCAGGGGTTGGGCTCCTGCATGGCCCTGGACCCTCTAGTCTGCAGGGTGCCCCTGCCCTCAAAGAAGTTCTCCATTCTTTACCTCATCTGTTCTCAGCAGCCCTGGGATGTCTGAAGCTATTTTCACTCCCACTCGACCCAGCAGGAAATAAACACTGAAAGTCGCAAATCACATTGTTTTCTGGAACATTTTTATTTTCTGGAAGTGAGGGAAAGTCTGCGGCAGGTAGACTTCTCTCCCTTTTGCTGTCTTCTTTATCCACGCCTGTACTTAGGAGCTACCGCGACCTTGGCCTTGAGACCCCTGGGCTTCAGTTCCCCGACGGGAATGCCTACTGTAGCCAGCTTGGAACACACGGTGGCCCAGGACCTGGGTGCCGGGGAGAGAGAGTGTCAGCTCCCAGGAGGACTTGGTCCTTGTACTCGGAGATCTTTTCATTTGTTCCAAATCCTCTAGTCATTTTCTGGCTCTCGTCACTAACCCCAAGTACTAGCCAAATCTTTCTAGTTTTTCAGGACTCAAAGGAACGTGATACCTCCCTCTTTAAGACTGAAAGGTAGTTCTTGACATCATTGGCTTTATTTTTAACACTCTCCTAACTTTTAGCATAGAAGGGGAAAACCAGAGAGAGGAGAATGGAGACTGACAAGCTCAAAATACTCTCATCCCTGCTTTGAGAAGATTTTCTCCTTCTTTGGAAAGCTGGGCATAAATCAGAAATGTTGGTTTTGAGTGATGGGAGTCTTCTGTAACATAAAGCCTGTAAAGCGTTCACAGCACTTCAGACTTTTTTGGTGGTTCAAAGACAAGTTAAAAATAGCCGTTAAAAAAAGAGAGATTATTTTAGTTCAGGATGAAACCTTGTACACATGATAGGGAAGGACACACTGCAGCTGACAGAGAGTTCCTGAAGGACAAAACCCTGCCTGGAGTGAACCTCAAGGAGCAGCTCTGGCTGAGGAAACAGCCAGCTGCACACACATCAGGCAGCCTTGTTCTGCCCTGGTGGAGACTTTGTTTTCTTGCCAGAATTTCCATAAGTGCCTCAATGGACTGTAGGATGAGGTGTCCATGGAAGCCCCTTTTTATCTTCTCTTCAGAGTGGTTAGTGCCTCTGTGGCCTTATGGAGAATAGGGATGATTTCAAAGGAAATTTAGTGAAATTAATATAGTGTGTATATACCTGCAGTGGAAGTGCTTCTACCTTTATTTCTGAGGGGAATTTTTTTTTAGATAAACTTTTTATTTTAGAATTTAGAGGAGAGTTCCAGATAATACATAGAGTTTCTGTGGATCCCTCCCCCATCCCCCCTCCACCTCCCCACCTGCCCACCCATTGACATTTGCTGTAACCGTGGCATATCTGTCAATACTAAGAAACCGACCTGGGCATACTGCTGTTAACTGAAACCCAGACTTGACTTGGATTTCACCAGTTTTCCAAGAGCATCCTCGTTTTGTTCCAGGATCCAACCCAGGGCACCCCGCTGCATTTAGTTGCCACCCTAGTACCCTCTGCTGTGTGACAGTTTCTGAGTCTTTCCTTGTTTGTCATTACCTGACAATCTTCAGGAAGACTGTTCTAGTATCCTTAGAATGTTCCACAACCAGGGAGTGTCTGTTGTTTTTCTAGTGATTAGACTGAGGTCACGGGTTTGGGGAAGAATATCACAGATGTGAAGTGTCTTCTCATCGTATCAAGGAGTGAATGACATCAGCATGACATCTGATGTCACTGGTGATATTAGCCTTCATCACTTGGTTAAGGTAGAGTTCGGCAGGTTTTCTACTTTAAAGGGACTATTTTTCCCTTTCCCTCCTGTATTCTTCAGAACCGAGTCACCAAGCCACTTTACTAGTGACACCCCGTCCTCCTGCGGTCACACTTCTCCAGTGGGCAGCAGCCCAATCCTCTACCAATGGTGAGACCATCCCTCCCAGGGCCATTCTGAACCACCGGGAGTGTCCACATGCTGTGAAAGAGAACAGAGGTCCCTCTGACCTGAGCCTAAGCAATGTGTAAACCCCACTGTGAACACACTTGAACCATCTCCTGGCTTTGAGGCTTGGTTTTCCTGACTTTGAAAGTTACCTTGGTGATGAAGTTCCTGACCTATTTGTGTAGGGATTTTTAAAACTCTCATTCATGTAGGTTTGTACTAGTGGCCTTAAATTAGGCCTTGAATGGTCCTTAATTATTCTCCAAATGCTGTCGAGGATCACCTAGCCATTCGAAGACTGCTGCTTCCATCTGCAAATGGGCACACTGCTGACTGGAGCGGGCCACAGGTCCATTTGGTCCAGTGTGGGGGTTATTGAAACCCTGAACTTTCAATAACAGTGAAGGTGGTTTTACTGTGCTTGTTCTTCAGGGTGTGATGCAGGGAACTGTGCCCTACCTGGGCACCTTCCTGACTGACCTGACCATGCTTGACACTGCCCTTCAGGACTACATCGAGGTGAGTTCCAGGCTGATGGTGCACGTGGATCGGCAGCCTTCTCGGTTACCCAGGAGAGAAAGACACCTTTGTTTGTACCAATTGAGGGCTTTTTATGAACGTGGCATTGTGCTAGATGCTATGAGGAATACGAAGATGAGTGACACCAGCAGTGGCTCACAATCTAGTGGAAGGGATATATCAAAGCAGGCAGTGATGGACAGAAATAGTAAGAATTCAAACAGAAATGCAAAGAGAGAAGAGGACAGGCCACGATCAATTCCCTGTGAGGGGAGTTCATGGCAGATCCTTAGGAAGGAGTGGGTTTGAGCAAAGACCGAGGTGCTGGGTGGGACTCTGGCAGGTGGAGCTGAGGGGATAGGGTACCCTTACATTCTACCTGCTGGGGTAGGGAGTCAGTCAAGCTTGTGGATTTTTAAGTATCGCTTTATTGTTTCAGATTATTACCTTCTCTCTCTCTCTCAGAATGGGGAAAGAAGTGAAACAAGCTACTTGTTAGTAACAGTAATACAGTAGAATATTACATGGAGAAGAGATTGGATATTTGAAATGAAATTTAAGGATTTCCTGTATATTTAATTTTATCTCACCTTCCTGGTTATCACATGCAGTCAGTCAGTCCGCTTTTACTCTATCACAATTAGAAGGAGTGACAATTATCTTGCAAATTCCCACCTCCAAGGTCGTCGTAAATGTTGTGGACATGCTCCCTCAGAGAGAGATGCTCCCCGTCTCTTCACATCCTCTGCCTCAGCTTATCTCAGGAAACACTCATCAGTGTTGGGGAATTTGGGGGGAGTGACCAATGATTCAGAAGTTAAATTCAGCCTACTGAGAATAGGAGCTGGGACGATGGAGAACTGAAACTTAACTTTGGTGATGATGTTGTGTAGAAGTTTGATAAACTTCTTTTGATAAAACATTGACAATTTGGTTTCCAGTATGAGTCGATGACCATCCGTTTTTGTTGCTTTTGGTAAAGAAAAAAAAGTGTAACAGAACATTCACTCAAGCTTTTGTCTTCACTGTCTCTGCAAATGTGTTTGGATTCTGTGTTGTAAAGCCTTTATCATTACTGTTTTAGTTGGTTTCAGACATCTTAAGAGAAGGCTGTCTGCCAATCCTGTCCTATTATAATTAAAAGAATGTTTTTCTTTAAGTGAATGATGCTTCTTTTCCTCCTTTGTAGCCATAATTACAGTGTCATGAATAATTGTGACTTTATTATCCCTTTGAGCTATTTTAACAAAAACCTAGAACAAATAAGGCTGAGTTTCAAAGTAGCTTGGTTTGTCATTCATTTTAAAAAATTTCTTGCAGGGTGGGCTGATAAACTTTGAGAAGAGGAGAAGGGTAAGTAGGGGTCTTGGCTGTGGTTTTCCATTTTACTTCATCTGGGCATGAAAAAAATTAGAGGAGTGGAGACTTAAATTTTTTGCAGAGGCAGAAAAAAATGAGCATTTATTGAAAATTTATCAGATGTCATTGTCCTTGGCATGTTGTTATGTGGTATTGCCCAAGAGCCCTGTGGGGTAGGTTTTATCATCCTCAATTCAAGGGTGAGGAAACCAGGACGCAGAGAGATGAAGTAACTTGACCAGAGTCACCGGGTAGCACAGCCAGGGTTCAAATGCTGTCCTGTCTCTCCTGAGCCCACATTTCTTCCTTTACCCCCTCATCATCTCCTTCTTTACCATCAGCTTCAGCAATAACAGGTCCATTCTATTAAGGAGAAAGGGTTTCATAAGAGTATATGTTATGGAAGGGTTAATAAAGATGGTTAACTCCTGTAGGCCTATTGAAGAGAGGAAAGGAAACGGTCTTCATTGTTACGTGTGGATAATTATTCTTTTCCTTTCCTGTCAGCATAGGAAGGGGTGTGCAGCATCAATTTGAAATTTTTCTGTGCAGAGTAGAAGAGTTCCACACTGCATGAAAAAAGATAAAACAGAGCTTTGAAAATTCGCTGTGGGTTTAGTGTTTTTTAAAATGGTATATTTAAGCAACTCCAAGGAGTATGAGTGAGCAAAATAATAACTTCACCCCGTAGTAACTCTCATTGTTCTTTACTTATTCATTCATTCTTTCATCCCACAAACGTTGACTGCAGACCTAACAGGGGTCGGGCAGTGTGATAGGTTTAGGGGTTGCAGCAGAAAAAGCCCAGAGCTCCCTGCCCGCATAAAGTTCACAGTCAAGGAGGAAAGTAGACCAACCGGCAGTTACAATGCAGCCTGATAAGGGCTTGTGAGCAGAAGTAGTGGGTATTATAGGAGCACATGGGTGGGGCATCTAGCCCCAACTTGTGGGGTCAGAGAAACTTCCAGGAGGAAATGACATTGCAGTTAAAACCAAAGTTTTAGGAGCTGACCAGGCTGAACTCGTAAGTAACAAGATATACTACCCTCCATGAATGTACGCCTTCTGTCCCTGGTAGCGTTTGATGATAAATGTTCCTTGGATACTGAGACCAAGGGTGGAGGTCACTGGATGGGAAGTTGACACCTACGGAATCTGCCAGCTGTTGAGCTGCTTCTGTCCTGTAACATTAAAACAAATTCAGTTATTGCCTCCACAGTTACCCATCTCTGTCCTTTCACTTCAAAATAACCCTGGATGGTAATCTCTTTCCTTTTAAGACTAGCATGTTAAACTTTTGGAAAGTTTGAGTGTAAAACCTAAAGCTAAAGCTTTTATCCATTGCTGACTTTAAAAAAATCTTTCTTGAAACATCTAAAGAAGTATAAATAATGTTGGACATAATTATACACTTGCTTCTCTTGTGAGCTTTAAAAGACTGAGTTAAATGATTTACTGGAGTAGTAAAAACCCAAGGATCCAGGAAATCTAAACATTCCAGTTTATGAGGCCCTAGACTGTTTAGATATTCAGCCCTACCAAAACTTATTTATTGAGGGGTAAGGGTTGAAGGAGATGGGGGTGGGGAACTTGTGCGCTTCCTGACTTACAGTAATTATTTTCCTTATCTTTTAGGAAGTAGAATTTTTAAATACATTTTAGAAGGACTCAGGCTTAAAAAATAACTTTTCTGTCTCAAGAATGGAGATGGAAAAGAGAAAAAGGAAGTCACTATGACTTTAGGTAGTACCTAGTTTGGGTCGCTTTGGTAGCTTGTTTTATTCACATAAATTGCTTTTTTCAAGGAGAAAGAAGGATTGACCTCTAAAGCATGCAAAGGCACCAGTGAGTCAGAGTTACAAGCAGTACTTTAGAATCCTCCTAGATGAATCTGTCCATCATTTATCCTACTGTGGTGCTTCTTCATGTTGAAAAGGTGTATATTTGGTCGGCCTTTTAATTCACTCTTTCTCTTTGGTGCTCTGTCTGCTTTAGGAATTTGAAGTGATTGCCCAAATCAAGCTCTTACAGTCTGCCTGCAACAGCTATTGTATGACCCCAGACCCAAAGTTCATCCAGTGGTTCCAGACGCAGCAGCTCCTCACAGAGGAGGAGAGGTAGGCGGACACATTGCCCATCAGGGTGGAGCTGTGGTGTTGGCCAGAGGAATACTGCATCTGGTTCCTCATTTGGCCGTTTATTCAACAACTATTTAGCAAGCAGCTCCAAGGTTCCAGATCCTCGGTTTTCAAAGGTTAATGGTATAGCAGGAAAAATTGAACTGATGGCATCAGAAAATGTGCTTTCAGATTCTTGCTCTACCGTTTATTTATCTTTGTCACCTTGAACAAGTCACTTATTCTTCCTGATCTTCAGGATGCTTACTATAAAATGTTTCTTTGAGAAGATTAAATGTAATCATATTTGAGACAGCAACGTTACCATGTTTGTCACTATCAGTAATTGGTACTAGCTTTGAGGGAGCTTTCAAGTGGGGAGGAGAGACAGACTCATGAAGAATTGAAATACAATGGGTAATCAAAGTGCTGCAGGACCCAGAGGCAGGAACAGTTCACTTGGCCAAGGAAGCGGGGGGGGGGGGGGGGGGGGAAGGGAAGATAACGTGAAGGCATTAACATTTGGGCTGGGCTGTGAAAGAAAGAAAAGATTTCACCAGGAGAACTGGAGAAGAACATTCCAGACAGAGAGAAGAACGTGAGCAAAGGCCTGGTGGCCTGACAAGCTTGGCATTTGGAAGAACAGTTGAACTCTGGTTGGTTCACAAGGCACGGGTGTCAAAATAGAGGTTGACGAGCTTGGAAAGGTACATTAACTCCAGTGCCTTGAACGTTGGCCCAGCAGGTAGGGGTGTGTAGCCTTTACCCTGTAGTTCAGAGGATTAGAGTTCACAGGCCATATCCAGCCTACCTCCTGTTTTTACATTTTTAAATGGTTGAAAAAGAAACAAAAGAAGAGGAATGTTGTGACGTGAGGCAGTTATTTGAAATTAAAATTTTAATATCCATTAATAAAGTTGTACTGGAACACAACCCATTCATTTCCCTCTTATTTATGGTTGCTTTCATGCTTTAAAGACAGAATTGAGTAGTTGCAACAGCGACTCGCCCTGTACAGAAAATATTTGCTGACTTTTGCTGTAGACTAGGGGATTTCCTTGAAAGTTTATCATCAGGGAGGGTGAAGTTGACAGCAAAATAAGTATTTTGCCAATGAGGAAATTGAGGTTTAGAGAAGTGTTATAACTAGTCAGTGATAGAGTGGAATCAAACTCAGGTCTGCCTGACTCTAAGCCTAAGCTCCGAAGGTGGTTATATAATGTTGGACAGGTCATGTAAACTCTGGAAGCCTGTTTCCTCATTTGAAAGACAGATGATTTCTGAGGTCCTTTTAAATCTCAGAATGGGTTGGTCCTGTTACATTAAAACCTTTGATTCAAGAAAAAAAAAACTTTAATTCAGAGTACTCATCAGTTAATGAGATTTTTTTCTTTGCTAGGTAGAAAACAAAACAGTTACCGCCTCTCTTTACATTTTCTGGTCTGATGATCAGTGTGTATGAACTTCCTCACTCTGTGGATATCCTTCTCATGTATGGAACATACACACCATGGCTGGTGGTTTGGATCAGAAAGTTCAGGCTCAGAATATCAGCTATGGAATTGACTTTTTTTTTTTTTTTTTTTGCGGTACGCGGGCCTCTCACTGTTGTGGCCTCTCCCATTGCAGAGCACAGGCTCCGGACGCGCAGGCTCAGCGGCCATGGCTCACGGGCCCAGCCGCTCCGCAGCACGTGGGATCTTCCCGGACCGGGGCACGAACCCGTGTCCCCTGCATCAGCAGGCGGACTCTCAACAACTGCGCCACCAGGGAAGCCCTGGAATTGACTTTTTAATGATTAAAGGAATCTTGTTAAACATATCCCATTTTTTTCTTGCTGTTTATAAAACCGCTACGGCTTAAGTTAATATTTAAATAATTCCCATCTCAATGAATACTTCTGCTTGACCAACTCCCTGGATACATCTTTAGGTTTAAAAAAAAAGTACATGTAATAAGCAACTTACCAAGCTAATATTCACCACTTAACCTTCTTCACCTACCGAGAATCAAGTACATATCCTAGCTAGAGCTACAAACTTCATAAAAGACATTTCAAGGCAGATATAAATTCTTCTTGTGCCTGTGGAAGTTATATCTGCCTGGCATATAGATGTCTGAATCTGGAGCATTTTTAATTTAGGAGGTTTTGTCAATTAGAAATCATCTTTATATATTTTTATCAATAATATAACTGCCTATGTCTATTTACTGAAGATTAGATCATTTACAAATGTCTCTTCTTTAATTTCCCTTAGATAAACAGTAAGTTGAGCATGTACATGGGCACGCAAGCGTGCACACACACACACACACACACACACACAGTAATGGGAGGGAGGTGGGAGAGAAGAAATGATTCTTCCCCTGGCCCAGCAGTGGGTTGAGAACAATCAGGAAAACAGAAAGGAGTCAGCTTTTGATGCTGCCAGAGCAGGCAAATTCATGTGTTTGAGGCATGCAAAACGAAACAGCCTCAATCTGTACACCAGTAGGGGGGGTTTGAGGAGGGATGTGTCAATTTGTAAAATCTGGTCATTAAGTCAGTACCCTCTGACATTTGCCATAGAACAACATGGTGCATATCTTTACTTTGAATAATCAGAGCCTACCTCTAAAAGGAAGCCAGTAAATCACGTGGATTTAAATCTGTTCACCTCCCAAACTCTGGCCTCACGAGCTCCCCTCTCTCCCCCAGCTACGCCCTCTCCTGTGAGATCGAAGCTGCTGCCGATGCCAGTGCCACCTCTCCCAAACCTCGGAAGAGCATGGTGAAGAGGCTTAGCCTGTGAGTGCCACCCTGGGGTCCTGGGGCCCCAAGGGGGTCCTGTCTGAGTCAGGAGGGGAAGGATATTCAACAAAGTTCCCCTGAGCCAATTCACTCACTTGTTAAATAGTTTATCTTTCTATCAGGAATTCAATAGGTTTTCTAAATCCACTCATTCTTCCCCAGTGTTCCCTCTGGTCTGAACCATCATCGTCTCCTGCCTGGAGCACTCCAGCAACATCCTTACCGGCCCCACCCTTGCTCCAGCAATCTGTTCTCCACCCAGTAGTCTGGTCATGTGTTAAAATGTACACCAGATTACGTGGCTTCCTTGCTTTACAACTTCTGATGGTCTTATTTTAAGGTAGTCCAGAACTCCTTATCCTGTTTCACTAGGTCCAGCGTGATCTTCCCCTACTCTTCTTACCCCCTTCCTCTTGTCCGACACGCCCCCTTGTTCACCAGGATCCAGGCTCACCTGTCTCCCAGCCATCCTTCAACCACACCAGGCTCGTTCCACACTAGATGCACCAGGTGTTTGCACTAGATGTCCCTGTGGCCTGGCGTGTGCTCTCTCTGGGGCTCGCTCCTTCAGATGTCGGCAAAACCATTACCTCCTGAGAGAGCATCCTGTCTAATGTTGCCGTCTGCCCAGTCAGTCCCAATCATACCGGCTGTCACCTTCATTGGAATGTAAGCCACCTGAGAGCAGGAACCTTGTGCATCGTACTCATGGCTGTTTGCCCAGCTCAGTGCCAGGCATAGCTAACTTCGTAACACCTTGTATCCCTTTGAGTACAATCCAAAGTCTTTACAGTGGCCCTCAAGACCCTTCAAGACCTGCAGTACCAACCGAACCCCATCTGCCCGTCCCATCCCCGTCTGTCCTCTTACCTTTCCCTCTCACTCTACTCCGTGCACTCCGGCCCCCCAGGCCACCCTGAGCACACAAGTCACACTTATTTTTATTTGCTGTTTCTTCTGCTTAGAACACTGTTCCCCAGATAGCCAAATGGCTCACTCCCTCACTTCCCCCAGATCTTTGTCACCTTCTCATGAGCCTTCCCTGACCACCTTATTTAATACTACAGCCTGTCCACGTTACCTACCCTTGGCCCACTCTCTCACTCTCAGCTGCTTTGGATTTCTCCATTGTGTTTACCTCTGGCTGATGTGCTCTATGTTGTATGTGTCTGTTTATTATCTAGAATGCAAACTCTATGAAGACGGGCATTTATGTCTGTTTTTTATTCATTGCTAACCCCGGACCCTAGACTGGTGCCCTACACATAGATGATTAATAGATATTTATTGAATGAATAAATTGAGCCGTGTGCCAACACTGTTCTGAGAAAACAATACATGTATTCCTCATCCAATCCACAAAATAACCTAGTAGGTCCTGCTATTATACCAACTTTATAAACCAGGAAAGTAAGGCACAGACAAGGTAAGTAGTATGCTAGTTATTGTAGGATCTGGGCTCAAATCCAAGATTTGGCTCTAGAGCCAAGGTTATAACTCTTTTACCATCTTCCTAGTGGAGAAATACTTTCTGAAGGAAGAGGGGAAGGAAAGATGGAATGGGAAGTAAGAAGTGGAGGAGGGGAGAAGATGAGGGAGGGAAGGAAGAAAAGTAGGAGGAGAGAAAGGCTGAGGAGGAAGGAAGGAAAGGAAGACTGATGTCAGTTTAATTAGACCCTGTGCCTGGAAGCGAACCCTGCATGCTCATTTTTATATAACTGCTTCCCTTGACTCCGAGTATCTGTATTTACTGTGCTGGGTGCTCTAGCAGCTTGGGGTCCTCTCCCAGCACCCACTCTGGCAGCGTGCAGCCTTTGTGAGGATATTCATGTGAAATCCAGGAGAGGAAGTACTGTCAGGGTGCAGAGCCCTGCACAAAGTTTGGTGGCCACTCCATACATCTCTCTCGTTAGTGAAATCTTGCCGATATGCTTGAGTTTAACCCTTGGGATCTGCAGTTGAGTTTGAACATTGATTATGAATAGCACAGGTCACATGTCCCCCATCTTATTCCTTGTACATATAAAGGTGTTTGTATAACATTCATTTTCAAAAAATTTTATGATCTTAGCATTTTTTACAAGTGTTGAAAATGTATTTTTTCCTCTCCCTGCACTTAATCACCCATCATCCAACGAGATTGGAGAGAATTTTGGAGCCTTAGGGGAAGAGGTGCCTCATTTGAAGGTCAGAGATGCTTAATGTTGTGCTAGAATTAATCTTTACAATGCAGAATGACCTCATGGAATTGTACCAATGGAAGAACCTTTAGTCTTTGAACAATTTAGTTCTAAGTTAGAGACTCTCAGTTAACGAGCTAAGGACCACTAATTCACAGCCTTCAAAGGTCTACCTTGTAATTCATGGAGAAGTAAGACAGTAGCATTATTTTCTCTTCTGTGAATTGTGGTCAGTTTAGCTTTTTTCCCAAAGCCGCAGTAGTGCTTGGAGGTCCAAGAAAGGAAGTGACATGGAAAATGGGGCAAGAGATGGTGGGGTGGAGATGAGACAGAACAAAGATATGCTTTAGGTCTTGGAATTTGAGCTTGTAATTCCCAAAATTATTTAATAAAAAAAAATCAAATCCATCTTCATTGTTTCTATTATTTTATATAGCCAGTGCTTGTTTGGGTTTGGGCCTGTTTGCTAGTTTCTTTACATGCCATTCCTTCTTGAATCTTACAACTTCCTTCCTTGCTGTCTGTTAATGGTAAACAGTCATTGTCTGAGAAAGTCTTTATTTTGCCCTCACTCTTAGAATTATATTAGATGGGTATGGAGTTCAAGGATTACTGTTATTTTCACTCAGCACTTTGAAGATATTATTCCATGTCTTCTGAGTTCTGTTGTTGCTTTTGAGATGTCTGTTGAATTCTGTTCCTTTGCATTATGCCCCCTGCCCTGTTGCTTTTAAGAACTTCTTTGATCTTTGATGTACCACTGTGAAGGTTAAGTGGGGATTTAGTCTTATTTATCCTATTCAAGATGTGGTTCCTGGATCTGAGGATTCATGTGATTCATTAGTTCTGGAATCTCCTCAGCCACTGTCTCTTCAGATGTGGTCCCTTTTCCATTCTTTCATTTGTCTTCTTTTGGAATTCTCCCTACATACAGGCATTTCTTATTCCATTCTCTGTGTCTTTTAACCTCTCTTATTATTCATGTCTTTATATTTTGATGCTGATCTCTGAGGATTTTCTTCAGACCTATCATCTAGTTCACAAGTTTTCTCTTCCACATTTATTTAATCCTTCCACTGAGTTTTTAAATTTAAGTCACTACCTTTTTCACTCTAGAAGTGAAATTGTTTTTGCAAATTACCTTCCTGTCCTTTTGTCAGAGTGTCTTGCTCTTAACTCCCATTTTCAGTTTCTTCTTGTACATCTTTAATGTTTTTCAACATACTTGTTTAATAGCTTGGCTCATGGTAGACACTCAAATATTTGTTGAATGAATGAATGAATAAATTATTACTTTTTTTCTGATGGTTCTTGTAATCTAAAGTTCTCAGGAGCCTAGATTTGCTGTTTTGTTATGCCGGTTGACTCTCTCTTTGGGTGGGTTATTTCCTTGTGTGTATTTTGTAACTTTGTATTGTGAGCTCATCTTTATCAGGGAATTCTCTGCAGCCTATGTTGAAGGTGTACTCCTCCAGGAAGTTTGTTGCTGTTGCTGTTGTTTTTTAAATGCTAATTTCTTCAGAAGGATCACTGGCCTGAGAGTTCCTAGTTCCTGGACGAGCTAAGTAATAGCAGATCTGAGTGAGGTGCTGGCTAAAATCACACATGATCAGGGGAGGCATTTTTCTCCTACCCAAGCTCAGGCCAACAGGTAAATTTTGCTGCCTTCCTATGTCAGTAGGAAGATTTTTTTTTTAGCCCATCATTTTACTAAGGGTACAGCCCTCTGAGGATCCTGGCTCTTTGTAAAGGATGTCAGTACTAACTGCCCACCTTACATAGACAGAAGCCCTCATCTTTGGACCCTGCGTACGTGTTGAAACCCATGTGCCTAGTTTGCCAGGGTTGGTACCTCCACTCCCCATCCAGAGCAGAATTAGTTTGCATGTCCTGATTTTCAGTGCACTTTTCATCTCTGGCCTGCAGGGACTTTTCTTACTGTCTTGCAAGCCCAACTTTAAAAAGAATTTTTAATGTTTCTTATCTAGTTGTTTTATAGTGAAGGAGTTTAGGTTATTTTAGTTCACTAGATTGTTAGAAAAGAAGTCTTCCTTCTTGGTTTCTTGTCCAGCACAGTGCCAGCCTCCTTCTTCTGCCTCCTGGATTTCATTTTATGGTGGGAAGTGATAGGGGTGTGGCCACGGCAATTTGACCCTGCCAAAGCAGTACAGAACTCTCAAAAAATGGAGAACCATTGACCCAGAAAGACCTCAGATTAATATGGCCTTTCATTCAGCTAAGCAATCTGTGTGTTCTTTGAGGTTAGAAATAACCTATTGGGACAAGATGTTTACTATGATCTGTTAGAAACTTTGTAGCAAATGTTTCCCTAAAATAATAATGACAGGGTACACAAGACTGAGAAAACATCAAGGATTCAATTAACACAAAAATGTTTGCTTAATCATGGATTCCAGATTTGTAAGAGCCTGAATGCCTGGCATTATGTTTTCTGCAGACTGTTTCTGGGGTCGGACCTTATCACCAGTAGCACTCCCACCAAAGAACAGCCCAAGTCCACTGCCAGCGGGAGCTCTGGTGAGAGCATGGACTCTGTCAGTGTGTCATCCTGTGAGTCAAATCACTCAGAGGCGGAGGAGGGCTCCATCACTCCCATGGACACACCTGATGAGGCTCAAAAAAAGGTATAGACTTAACCCTTTTCCGTAATTCCTAATGTGGGCACCTGACCTAGTGTTTGCCACACGAGGGGTGTCTGTTTTCCAGTTGATCACTCTACAGCATTTTGCAAGTCATGTTTTTAAGAGGTGTTAAAAGCAGAGTTCAATCTGGGGACTCATTTCTTATAGAAACATGTCTAGAAGTGATAAGCCTGTTTGTTCATTCATTGAGCCTTTGAAATATTGTTCCATTCCCACATCCAGAGGCAACTGAAGGACTGTGACTTGTAACATGAGCTACACTTTATTCAGGAGATGGAGAATTTTCTTGGAGCAAAAAGTCAAGAGCCAAAGATGTGTCAGTCTCTCGGTGTCATACCTTGTCTCAGCCAAGGTTTTACCACAATAATGGTGCAGGGCAAACCACTCCAAAACTTAGTGATCTCAAACAGCAACCATTTATCCCCTGTCCTGCATCTGCAGGTTGGATTGGGCTTGGCCCTAGGCCATGGGTTTGGTCTAGGTCCGCTCTACCTGCCTCTCGTTATTTTTGGAGTTAAGAGCCACCCAGGGCATGCTCTTATCGTGCTAAATTGGATGAGCAAGAGGGCAGTCCCAGTCCTGCAAGCACGTAACAAGGCTTCACTTGGGTTCTGTCTACCAAAATTTGTTGGCCAAAGCAAATCATGTGGCCAAATCCCACATAAATAAATGAGGTGGGGAACTATATGCCACTTGTCATGGGAGGAACTGTGGAGTCTCAGGGCAAAGGGCATGGATGCAGGAGAGGTTGAGGAATTGGTAATAAGGGTATAATCTACTGTGTCCCCCAAAAGGGAAAGTGATGAGAAGTGATAAAGGAATTCCCAGAGAGAGTTTTTGTTCTCCATAGCTGCATAAATAAGTGAAAAGAAAACAAAAGATCCACCTTCATCTTCTATACACACCTGCTTCAGTCTGTTGCTCAAGGAGCTTGGATCAGAGATGTCAACTTTGGTGTGACTAGGACTTGCACCATTTTGGGGAGGATCTTGGCTAGCCAGACTTGCTGTGTAAGTGACTTCTGGCCCCTTAACTTATGCTTAGGCCAGTGAGGTAGAGTGTTGGTAACAATTCCTTCCTTTCATTTGTATCTGCCATTCTGCAAGGGGATGCGTGTGCTGTTTCACATTGTGTTATAAGCACCAGCAGCAATCTGGGAACCCTCAGGTGACCTTGTCACAAAATAGCCAATCCAGGAAGGGCTCATTAGACCTGAGATGACTCAGATGCTGCCCTAGCGGGATTTCTCACCCTTTTGCTTTGAAATCTGGAGACACATCTTTAATGCTCCAAATATTGAAGGAAAGCTCTGCAAACACCCACGGACTGGCTGTTCTCTCAGGCATATCTCCTTAATCAGGGATGGAATCATTCTCCGTGACTTGACACTCAGCATTGACTTTGTCAAAATCTGGAGTGAGGCCCCATCATTCACCTTTTGACAGGTTCTTAAGCTTTTTAGGCCCCATTTCTGATGATGGACATTGTACAACAGTGACAACTAAGCTATTGCCCACATCTTTGTGGGATTTCTCCCTGTCCAGGAAGGAGGTAGAATCACATTTGCATCTGTTGATGCAGTGGACGTGCACACAGGTCTGGGTCATCCCTTTTAAAACTATGCAGAAGCCCTGCGTGTGTCCTGTGCACACCCCTTGCTGCATCCTTTTTGTCTCCCCCCCTTATCACACTGGCTCTTCAGTTTCTTGCGCAAGTCATGAATTTTAATTCTTTGGATGAACATTTTTCAGAGTCACGAATTTCTGTGGGTTTAAAAATGAGTAATTGAATTGGACGCAAGTAGTTGCTGGGCTGCAGAAGCCCCGAATGTTAACTGGAAAGGCCTCAGTCCTGCTCAGTGCTTGGCTGGCCCCAGAGACCTTCACAGCTCCTCCCTACCCTGAGGTCCTGCAGCCCTCCCCACCCACCCTGCCTTTCCCACTGGCCACACTGTGAGGTCCCTCTTGAGTAACGTGTAATTTGCATTCCTTTTTCTTCATTCCCCTGATGGTGGTTTCTAAACATTTATTTCACATTTGCTCCACACTACTTAAATTCCCAGTAAGAATTTGGGCTCAAGAGGTGGTCTGTTTAATGGTGCTATAACCCAGGCATCTTCAAGGCTTTATCTTAAATGTCATTAAAATCATGGAAAAAATCTAACAAAAGATAAAGGATTTATGTGGAGGAAAGGAAAGGGGAAAAAATTGAACCAGTAATTGGAAAGGGGACCCTCTTGGCTACTGTGTAGTATACCTGCAAGCAAAGTCAGGCTGTTAAAATTATCCACCACCAGTTAGCCCTCAAATTGAGCCACTAAGTTGATTCACTTGGGAAGCTAAGAAAAAAAAAAAGTAACTAAACAATGTTATGATAAAGCCTCAGTTAGACTCCTGCATTACTAGAGTTGTCACATCATCTTGCTGGCTCTATTAAACTAATGATGCAGTCGAATTGAATGTACGGTTATTTAACGTACAGTTATGCCACAGGAAAGGGAAGTCATAGGAAATAAAATAGAGGAGACTCCATTTTACTTGGAAGCCAGATAATCAGAAAGCTACATTTCTGTACTTTGTTTCCATGGGAAGGTAGATGGGTACGAAAGAAATTAGTAAGTTATTTGTTTTTTAAATGACTTCCAGATTATTTTATTGGATTAATGTGGTATAATTTAGCTCAGCTCATTTTGAGAAATTATTTGTAATTTTCTATAAAAAGAATTGATATTTCAAATGATTCAATTAATGATATGTTTTGGACCACCACCTAATGATCTGGGGGCATTCTATTTCTTTGGTATTTGGTGTTGCACATATAAGAACCCTGTCGTTAATCAGAAAAACACGTTAACTCTAGTACCTCATTCTTTAATTATCCTTGGTATACAACATGAAAATGTGTACAGTTGGTTCTGGAAGCAAATGTGGTTAAGTGGTGGAGCCTCTCATAGGCTGTGTTCCCTTGGGCAAGTCACTCTGTTTCTCTGAATCGTGTTTCCCTCATAGTTCTAATGATCTGAATTTTGTTCACAAGATAGTTGGGAGACCAAAATGAAATAAGATGTCTGAAAGCTCATCACAAAACTCATGGCCTCACAGTCCTGAGAATCCCTGGGGCAGTGCTGTGCTGTGTTCATTCACCACATTCTCGCCGACTACAGACTGGGCCTTGGCTGCACCCTTGCTCTGTGAACCTGGCCATGGAAGTCAGGAAACTTGAGAGCACAGCCTGACAGTGCTGTCAACAGCCGTGGCCTCAGGTTCCTCAGCAGTAGAGAGGGATTGGGGCCAGGCCATCTCCAGGTGCCTTTCCAGGGCTCCTGTTCCCTGCAGAACTCGATAATCTGTGGTCCTCATCTTAGACACTTCTAAAAATATAGCCATTTCTCTCCTGCTCCAAAATCTGACAGTGAAACGGAATCACAATAGAAAGGATCTCTGCGGGGCAGGTTAAGCATCCTTCCTGCTCGAGGCGGTAGGACTGAGCTTGCTTTCTGCCCGGTGGGCTTCGGGGTTCCTTCACAAGCCCGTATTGCCTCTAGTTTCTGGTATTTGCTGCCACCTGCTGGTTACCCTCCTTCAGCGCAGCTAAAAGCTCGGGGAATGAGAGGACCACCTTGCCTGCCATGATGCAGAGTGATTCAGCTGAGCCCTGAGTCACTGACAGGCATCTGCCATGGGGGTGCTTCCACCAGAAATAAGACGCACGTGTGCTGTGGGCTGCTGTGAAAGAAATAACGGAAGTTTATTAGTCTCAACATCGACCTCTGCTTTGAAACTTGGGAAGCACACTGTTGGCCAGGGTTCCTAACAGTTCTGCTTCCTTCTGGGCTGTCTACCCTTCCAGCTCTCCGAGTCCTCCTCCTCATGTTCCTCCATCCACTCCATGGACACAACTTCCTCAGGGATGTCGGCCTTGACGCACCCCCTCTCCTCCCCTCCGCCCTGCAACAACAACCCGAAAATCCACAAGCGCTCTGTCTCTGTGACATCCATTACCTCGACAGTGCTGCCCCCCGTTTACAACCAACAGAACGAAGACACCTGCATAATCCGCATCAGCATAGAGGACAACAATGGCAACATGTACAAGAGCATCATGGTAAGGCGCTCAGACCGACACCCGAGTACTCACGTGCCGTGTCAGCACATATACATGCATTCACACAAAATGAGTATGTGCCACATGAATCAATGCCCATATCTCCCTGGATATAGACTAATCATATATAAAAATCTGCAGTGCGTATAGGATATAATTTTTACGTCTTAAAAGTTGCTAAACCTTATTCATCCAGGTCAGTATCACCCTCTTCAAAACTCTCAGCTGAGATGACTACATACAGGCATCCCAGGGACGATGCCACTGCTGCACGCCTCCTTGCAGGTCTTCCTGGGGATTAGCGTGTCTGCATTTATCATTGAATTGCTGTGCATTCCTAGCAATCTCCTCGGTGGTGGCAAAGCTTTCTCCTTTAGTCACTTGGACTCAGACTTAGTAAAGTGGATGATCAAGCTGGACAGTTTGCGTCCACGAGGAGCTATGCTTATAAATAAATGAGACTGACCTTTTTGAGCTTCCTATAAAAACTCTGTTTCTGAGCACAGTCCCCGAAATGTGTTGAATAATGGCAGTCTTTTTGGAATACATACAGAGCCTCTCCTGGTAATGACCTTGGGTGTGTAAGGTCTGGTGTGTTTATTACAAGAATAGACTCCTTATCTTAAAGGATGTATCATGTATTGAAAAGCAGACTCTCCTTTGCAGTAAAACCCCACAGTAAAATGTAAATCTCGCATCTCTACGCATCTTCATGACTTGCCTTCTTCAAGCCACACTGACTGCTTATAAGCTTAGCTTTGAATATGATGTAAGTGATAAGGAGTCACTGTCTTTTAACATCTGAAGAAAAGCTTTACTAAAGCGTTCACTAAATCAACAAAATATTTCTTGAACATTAGTTGTGTACTAGTCATTGGACGGGGCTTTGGGAACATAGAGATGAATGAGACATTTCTGTCTTTGAGGAACTTATAATCAAAAAGGAGATCATAAAGCATTTTTCAAAACGTACTAAATACTTTAATAGAGGTCAGATCAGATTGTAAAGGGCCTGCAGGCCTCATGAAGGAGTTTGCATTAATCTTGCAGTAGGGTCTTATCGCAGGCTTTTAGGTGGCGATCAGATTTGTTCTTTAGAGAAGTAGCTGGCATTGTGGAGACCTGATTCAGAAGTGCATGGGGAGTAGATTGGAGGTGGCAGAGCAAGTTAGAAGCTTCCATTATATTCCATGTAGGACGTGTTAAGGTTTTGAATGATGGTCATGTGGCTGGAGATGGTATGGATTTTTGCAAGATTTTTCTAAGTTAGAATTATGGAATTCATCCATTTAGTTATGAACTTTTTGGTTACTGTTCTGGGGGAGTGGAAGAGGGAGGACGAAAGGTTGTCCAGGCAGCCGGATGGTTGGTGGTCCCATCCAGTGCGGTGTAACTACTGGAGCGGGGGGTTTGGGGTGCACTTAATCCAAGGTCACCATAGGACATCCAAATGGCATCACCTAGTAGATGGTGAGAAACACAGGTTGGTGCAAGGCTGGTGGTGCTGGGGTTGGCTGGATGCGGTGGTGCAGCGAGTGAGGAAGGGCTGAGGCGGAGCCCACGTGGTGGCGAGGGAGGGGTGATAAGGGAGTGTCCGAGAGGAAGGGGCGCCACCAGGCAGCCGAGGTCATCAGCCGTATTATTGTATTTTCAGGGTGGTTTACTCACATGGCTTCTCTCACATATGCCAACCAGGGGAGTAAGTGCCAGCTGTGTAACTACGGTGTCTCTGAACTAAAAGGAACCGAGAACTGAACACGCAGCAATGCGGATGAATCTCTAAAACACCATGTTGAGCCAAAGAAATCAGATATCCCGCATTCTGCCGGAGTCTGATCTTTCAAAAACAGGCCCAACCTGTGGCGTTAGAAAACTAAGCTCCGGGAAGGGCACAGGGAATGTTTCGCATTCCTATTTAAGGTGTATGAGGGTGACACCCAAGCATCCTTCAGTATCGAAACCACCAGCCACAGGTGGTGGTTGAGCATTTGAAATGGGCAAAGTCCAAATTGAGATATGCTGTGTGAAATACACACCAGGTATTTGAACACCAGGTATTTGAAGGCTTGGTACAAAAAAATAACAATAATGAGAACATAAAATATCTTACTAACAATTTTGTATTGATTTTATGCTGATACAATATTTTGGACATATTGGGTTAAGTAAAATATTAAAATTTCCCTTTTGAAAAATAATTAAATGTGGCTACTAGGTATTTAAAATCACAGATGAGGGACTTCCGTGGCGGTCCAGTGGTTAAGACTTCGCCTTCCAATGCAGGGGGTGTGGGCTCGATCCCTGGTCGGGAAGCTGAGATCCCACGTGCCTCACGGCCAGAAAAAAACAGAAGACAGAAGCAATATTGTAACAAATTCAATAAAGACTTTAAAAATGGTCCACATTAAAAAAAATCTAAAAAAATAAATAAAAATAAGATAAAATAAATAAATTAATTAAATTACAGATGAGGCTCGAATTATATGTATCTACTGGCCAGTGCTGGTTCAGGATATCAGCGTAAGGCTGCACAGCTGAGCTGTTAGTATTGTCTGTGATCATCAGTTCCCCGCAGTAGCGTTTATGGTACAAAGTGACAGACTTTCGAGGAAAGCCCTTGGCCAGCCCATCCTTGTTTGGACACACCTGGGGAGGTTTAAGGTAAAATAAGCGTAGCCTGGTTTTCTCCTTAGGTAGGTTTAAAGCTGATAACTTAACATTAACCACCTTAACCCAACAACCATCCCCCAAGTTGGTGTCCTTTCTCCTCTGACTTTTTATGCTTCTGGACCAGTTTGATCCAGCTGCAGGAGTACTTCCTTTAGACTATAAAAAATTTATTTTTCTCCTTTAGAATTTTGTATGCATCTGTTTCTCCCTTGTATAAGGAGGTGCCAGATGTTTTGGTAACAGACCCTTGAGCACGGTCGTTGTCACTTACAGGGACCCCATTGTAATGCATATTGTTTACTGAATCACAAATACAGCTGCTGCCCCAGATCGGAGGGAGGCCTGTGTGCCCCAGACATCCTTGAGCTCACAATAAGAGTTTCTTGGAAAAAATCAGACTACTACGTTGTCATCTCTTCTCTTTTTTGGCTGTCTCTCTCCTCTTACCTCTTGGTGAGAATAGCTTTTATTTTTAAGTAAGAATAATCTGTGTTTCATTTTGCTTTCTTTCAAATTTAAAGAAATCACCCAAGGGATAGTACATAAGTCAGCCCCCTTTTCCTGTTGCTCTGAGTACCCTGAGAATAGTTGGCTGATGGGCAGAGATGAAGGGGAGAATTGGGGTGAGAGGAGGCTTAACTTGCACTTTAAAAAATGTTAGATTTATTATTTTTAAACACTTAGAAGCTCATTTTTATTGAAGCATAATTTACATATAATTACATACACAGATCTGAAGTGTTCAGTTCTTTGGGTTTTTATAACTATAACCATATATATGTGTACATATAGTTACATATGTATACTTCTGTTATATAACCACCACCCCAAGTCTAGATAAATAACATTTTTTATCCGCCCCGTCCAAAATTCCCTTATGCCCCTTCAATCCTGCTTTAACCTTAGTTGAAGATAAGGTTAGCTAGTTTTCTAACCCCACAGGTTAATTTGGCCTGTTTTTGAAAGAACAGACTCCTGCAACATGTCATCTTCTGTGTCTGCTTTCTCTGGCTCACCCGTGATGTTTGTGAGATGCATCACGTTGTTACATGTCTCAGTTCTCAGCTCCCTCTAGCTGTTGAGTCGTGCTCTTATCGTGAACGCACTACATTGTCTTTATCCTTCCCTGTTCTCCTATTGATGGAGATGCAGGTAGATTCCACTTTGGGGCTGTTATGAATAAATCTGCTATGAACGTTTGTGTACAAGTCCTTTCGTGGACATAATGATTTTATTTTTCTTGGTAGGTACCTAGGGGTGGGATTCCTGGGTTGTAGAGCCACTTGTGCTTTTTGAAATGGTCAGTGTGCAGAACTGTGGCCGTTCTGACCCACAGGTTGTAACCAGTGCTCAACAGGTGAGGATAATTTTGGCCCAGGACTGCAAACGCTGTGCATTTTTCACAATTCCCTCATATATATTCTTCCACCGGAACCTCCATTGGAACTGGCAAGGCACCCAGTCTCTCTGTTTTGATGGGGTTAAGACACTGTGGCTTTGAGAGAGCAGGTGACCGAGAGAAAAGATGACCTGAGGGTGGAGCCAGGACTGGAACTTAGGAGTGCTGGCTCTTGGTCCTCTCTCACTCCACCTGGCCATTTCTCCCGGGAAGGCACAAGACAGCAAGAATAAGAAGGTCAGCACAACTCTTCCAGGAGACATGAAGCTAAATGCTTTACACACCCTTTCATTGTCTTTCCAGTTGACGAGCCAGGACAAAACTCCCGCCGTGATCCAGAGGGCGATGTTGAAGCACAATCTGGATTCGGACCCGGCTGAGGAGTACGAGCTGGTACAGGTCATCTCGGAGGACAAAGGTAGGCACGTGTTCCTTCTCAAGGCAGATTGCCCCAGTGTGAGAAGACAGGAAGTGGACACAATGTCTTTCTTAAATGGAACCAAGTGAGGGTTTTTTTTTGTTTTTGTTTTTTTGGTACACGGGCCTCTCACTGTTGTGGCCTCTCCCGTCGCGGAGCACAGGCTCCGGATGCGCAGGCTCAGCGGCCATGGCTCACAGGCCCAGCCGCTCCGCGGCATGTGGGATCCTCCCGGACCGGGGCACGAACCCGTGTCCCCTGCATCGGCAGGTGGACTCTCAACCACTGCGCCACCAGGGAAGCCCCAAGTGAGGGTTTTTAATCACGCTAGGGCAGAGTTGCCGGGAGCCATATGCCATCACCTCGCTGGTAGAATCAAGCTTCTCAGGCTGGTCCCCCAGCAGCCCTTGTTGCTTTCTGCGGTCTTGCTGAGCGTTCCTCCCGCCCATTCTCTGTAAACTTCTCCTCAAGCCTTCCTGTAGGAAGAGGTCCCTCCCTGTGTCAGGAGCTGGGGAATGGACGGAGTCTGTTAGCTCTTTGCAGACGGCCATGCACCTCCAGTAACCAGTAATGTGTGTCCAGGTTGTGCATGACCCTGAAAGGTCGCAGTTCCTGCAATAATTTCTCATGGTTTCAGTTAACCACTTATGAGGGTCTGTCCTTCAGTTGATCCTTATTCATGATTGATCTTCAAGCAGCAAAAGCTTCCAGCGCCAGGATTGGAAGGTTCTTTACCTCACACTTACTGAGGCAAAGAACTGGTGATTATGAAATGTTCCAGTTTGCCTAGGAGTCCATTAGTTGAAGAAATCCCTTTTATGAAAACTCCGGGCACATAATCCCCCTGCATGTATCAATTTGCTAATCTGAATCGGGGTTGTATTTGTTGAGGGGTAGGAGGCGAGCTGGTAGGTAACTCCTCTATGCCGTGTCACGTCCGAGAAGGAGACTCAGGAAGACTGAGTCTCTTTTCCAAGTGCACAAGGAGTAGCCAATACTGTTGACTGAGGCCAACCCTGTCTGCTGACAGACCGAGCACAGACCAATGCAAGTGACTCAAGGGAGGGCTGTTCCCCAACAAGCATTCCCCCTAGAAAGGAAAAGAAGAATTATACAAGGCGGGGATGATGGAAGGGAGCAGTTATTCATACGCCATTTGACCAACAGATCACCCAGGGCTGTATCTCGGGCCCCGACGAGAGTAGGCGAAGTTGGAGTCGTACCTTTTCTTAGCGATGAAAAACTACAGCCTCTGAGAAAATTCTTGGAAGTTTTCTTTCGTCGAGCTGAGCCCTAGGTCATTGGGCAAACCTTTCTCAGTTTCATCTTTTAATGTAGTTACTGTTAAAAGTCCAAGCCTGAAAAGTGGTCTCTTGGGTTTTACCATGTCATCCACAAACCAACACGCCAAGCTGAGGCCAGTGGGTGTGAAGGTCCAGGAGTCCCGGAGTGCAGCTGGGGCCCAGCTTCACCAGCTGTGTGGTGGCAGGTGGGCTGCTTGACCTCCCTGGGCCTTGGTCCTTAATTAGTTAAATGGCGACAATACCCTACTGGTTCCTTGTGCATCATGGGTGATTATGACAGGAAATAATGCACCCAAAAGTGTACCGTACTGGAGATATGTTGATATATAGCTGTGAGGTAGGTTATTACTGACCCAGGAATATGTGGGCAGGAGACTGGGGACACTTTAAGGGAGTTATCCTTTATAGAACATTTGTGCAAAATATAGCAGAGTCACGCAGAAGCTGATTGCATCAGTTGTGCTGTGGAATCTCAGTGGTCGAAGTTAACGTAAGGTCGACTTAATCCAGTTCTGAAGGCAGACACCTCTCCTGGTTGCCTCCGTCACTCCACTGCCGCAAAGCAAGACTTGCACATTTTACCTTTTTTTTCCCCTGTTGGTTTTTTAAGATATCCATTACCCCTGAGTGCTTAAGAGTATATACCTTCTTTTAAAAATAAAAATGAATTCAAATCACTTTGCTCAATGACTTCATATTATGCTTGGAATAATCCTTGTTCAAAAATTGCAGCTATCTATATAGGTGGGAGTCACTGCAGTAGGCAATGGTTTAAATGTTAAGAGATAGATACCATCTTATTTGGTTGCCCTTTAATATTAAAATGCAAGTTCTTAAGGAAGCAAGGCCTCAAATGGTGTAACATACTGGTTTGATTTGGGATTAATTAAAAAATACTTTGATATTCCAAGTTAAGAGTACTGGAAAACGGTGTAGATTTTCTGCCTTTTCCCCGTGTTATTGGATTCGCTTAGTCTCTGAAAAACTGCATAGTGGAGTGGAAAATGGACTGCGGGAGGCTGGAAACCCGGGTTGGGGTCCCAGTTCTGCCCCTGACGAGCTGTGCTCTTGGGAATGTCTTTTAACTCCTGTAGGCCTCTGCTTCCTACTGCACTTCCTTCCAGCTAAAACATCCTGCATTTGCGCATTTTGTTCGTGGCTTGAATTTCTAAGATTGGATTCGCACTTAGATTTTTTAACTTGGGATTGGGAAAATTGTTGGAACCAATTTGCGGGGAGGAAGTGGTGGTCATTGTCTGGTTCCGTTTGCATTCCAGGGACAAAGGGCCATAGTCCCAGCCATGTGTCTGAGCAGAACTTCCACCTGCTACGGTCAGTGCTGGGCTGACCTACACGAGCTGACTACCTTCTCTTTCCTCATCTTTTTTAGAACTCGTGATCCCAGACTCGGCAAATGTCTTCTATGCCATGAACAGCCAAGTGAACTTTGACTTCATCTTACGCAAAAAGAACTCTGTGGAAGAGCAAGTAAAACTGCGTAGCCGGACCAGCCTGACGTTGCCCAGGACAGCCAAACGGGGCTGCTGGAGCAACAGACACAGCAAAATCACCCTCTGAAGGGAGAGACCAGTGGCCCCTTGCTTGCCAAAGGCAGGGTGGGGCTGAGAACAGGCCGTGGTGATTGCAGCTACCACCCAGTGTTAAAGGATCATTGGTGAGGTGGACAGATATTTATTGAGTAAGTACCTCTGGTGTGCAAGGCACTATGATAGGCATCGTGGGGAGATCGGAGATGAACTTGACACGAAAAGCATGATTCTCTTTGACCTATCTGAGATCGAAATGCAAAATTACCCACATTTATAAATATATATGTATGTACACATATTTGGTATGTGTGTGTATATATATAAATATGAGGGACTTATGGGATATTCTGGACTATGGAGAAACAAATTTGCACAATGGCCTGGGAAGTCGAGGTCACTTTTTACAGGGAACTAGAAGGAACTCAGAACCTCGTCTCCTACCTTCCAAGTAAACGGAATCAACCCTAGGAACACAGAGTGTCCTTTGTACCAGTATTATAAGCAGTCCAAACTATTTCTATAAAGGGAGAGGATTACTTTCTCAATCAAGTGCCACCAGAAAAGAACAACCGCAGAGGTGGGAACTGCCACAGGCTGAATGAAAGGCCACCTCGGAAAGGGTTTGGATGAGCCAGTGGCTTTGACCTCTGCTTGCATCGGCCAATTTCTGCTACCCCAGGGAGGGCAAGGAGCAGCTTTGGAGGCCTGTCTGAGCCACTGGTCCAGCCGTTGTGACACCTCTGGAGGCAACACAAGCCCATTTTGATTTCTGGCAACTGCATTGTTCGTTTCCCCCCCCTAAAGAACATATCACAATCATTCTTGCACATATAGCCGTGTTCTTTGGTAACTTATCAGCCAGAAAGGAAAGCACAAAAGGATGATGACCCATGTGGACTCTGATCTGTCTCGGAATGCCACGACTTCATTGTTTTTTTCTGATTGCCTTTTGCATGTGAAACTACATGTCTGCCGTCTTTTGCCATCTGGATCACAGTACCTCTATATTACGTGCAATTTGTTCCTCAGGTGTAGAAATTCCTACTGCGATTGATTATAACTGATGATTTTGAGCCTGTGAAAGATTTCTGAACAGCGATTGCTCTGTGAATAGCCCCTCGGAAGATGTTCACTGCTGAGAGCAGTGTCCTGTTCTACTTATTAACTTCTATAGCCTTCCTGTGCCTAGTCATGGGGAAAGAAATGGGGCTCCGTATATTATCCAACTCGTTTCTAAAGAGGTACGTTCTTCCAGATGGAATCAATAACTTCTTTTTTCAGGTTTCCACACTTGGTATCACAGTATCACTGTTAAGTGACACTTTTGTCTCCAGTACCACCATCATCCTCTCCCTTCCAAATCTGAGCTGTGGCTGGGGTTTGAACTACAAAGCCATACGTGAGATGTTGACACGTTTAAGAAGCACTTTCAGAATGTTGTCCTTTTTAAGAAGAAAATTCTCAAAATGCCAGTTTTTATTCCAAAAATAAAGAATGAACCCAGATATGAAGTGCAGATTGTAATGTGGAGCTTTTTTTTTTTTTTCCTCCTATCCTGTAAGACAGCTCCCAAAGGTTATGTGTGATTTATGTTACATAAATAGCCATATGAAATCTGCAAGAAACACCAGGGAAAGTCTAGAGATTTGTGGCGGTGGACCAAAGAATGAGAATGAGCCAGGAAGGCCTCAGATTTCCTTTAGGTCTTTCTAGATCAGACTGCATTGTAAAGACCGACTGGTTTCAACTAGTTGAAAAGCACTTTTTTTCTGTTTGCGAGGCTGATTCGATTTGTGCTTCTGTGCGTGGAGGAGGGATGGCCAGGGTGCTAGACATCATGGGGACTGAAGGAAACGTAGCCTCAGCCTGAATTTCTTGGTTGGAAGGTCAAAAAGAAAATGCAGAACTGTTGGCCTGGTTTAGGGCGCGGCTACCAAGACATACGTGTTGTGCCCATGTGCTCGCCTTGTGTATTTATACTGTATATGTAGAGTCTAGATTTATATACTGCAATGTAAAATATATATATATATATTTTCCTTTTTTAAAAAAGACAATGGAAGTTACAAGTAGATAAACCATAGCCTCATTTATTTAATGCCACTTTAACTGTCTTAAATTTGTTTCCTGGTGGACAGCCGGGTTAATACTTTTAGCTGCTCGCATGCTTGTCTTTCTGCATCTCCATCATCTGTTTACCTTTTGGTCAAATTAATAAACTGGCTTGGGACTTGGTTGGCATGTGCGGCCAGACCCAAAGGGATTGTATCTGGAGTATTAATCTGGTGGATCTGGGTTCCAGGTATGTCAAGGAGCATTTTCGAAGCCCATGCTGGTTCAGTTGGGGGGAGCAGAGGGAAAGCCAGTGGCACAGTTAGGAGAGACCCTCTCCACTGGTAAGTGTCGTGCGCATCTAGGGGGAAAGAATGACATCTTAGGAAACTGCCATCAGAGGTGATGCCTTGCTGGACAGCATTCTTAGGAGTAGTTTGGCTGGGGACCCTTTGTATAAAATCAAACTTAGAGTTGGGATCCAAGGCAGTACTTTGCCTTTCCTGAGTCTCCAATTGCTACCATCTGCACAATTCTTGAAACCATCCATGGTGCTCTGGGAGCCGGGAGGGCCTCTGTGGAGGAAGGAAACAAGGTCTTCCCGAAAGGCAGCTTCATTCAACAGATGCATGTTGTCATTCTGTCACATTGTTTCCCCCCCAAAAAAAAGGGATTCCTAAATGGATCCAAATGATCAAGTTTTCTGGGTCCTTGTGGGATAGTGGAGAAAGCCAAGTAGGTGTTTTAATAATCGATAATATGGGCAGGAAAAAAAGGGATTTCTATGTCTGGCACTAGGTGACTATGTTTTCAAGATCATTTGAGAAAATGGGTTCCCTTGTTTTGCCTCCCTGTAGAAGCAGCTTGGTGAGATTTTTGCCTGAAGGAATAATGTCTTAAAATTTCCTTCTTTGGAGCATTTTCAAGTTTGCCATGCAGCACAGGACCATTAGAGGCATACAGTATTGCCCCATGTCCCAGTTTTAGTGGTATCAAGAAGTTTCCCCGACGTCAACCCTCTTTTTCTACAGGGCTGCCGCAATGGCACCAGTTACAACCTGTATCCACAGTTCCACTATGAGAAGTTATTTCCGTCATGTTTTGCATTACCGTTTCCCCTAGGATCTCTGTTAAAATGAAATAATTCTGGAAGGGATTATTAGGCTAGCCTAGGCTAAAGTAACAAACCATGTAATCTCAGTAAGTTAAGATATGACACGTTGAAAACTGAACTAGGTATTGCAGATCGGGCAGCTCTCCTTAGCGGCTCCAAGGATCCAGGCAGCTTCCATCTTGCAACTCCACCATCTCAGATTTTTCCTTCAACTCCCAGTGATGGTAGAGAGAACTAACAACTCTTCCTGACTGCCTTAGACAAAAGGGACCACATCACTTCCATTCACAGTCCATTGGCCAGTCTATGGCCCCAATCTAAACGCAGGGGAGGGGGGGAAATGTAGGAAGATACCTGGAGGAGACGAGCATTTCCATCCCCGCACAAAGGAGTTCTGTCTTCTCACTAGGGTGCATGGCTTTGTTCATCTTCCCACATTCTCCGAAAAGTGTTTGGAGGAGATGGCAGTGAGGACTTGAGATGGGGGCTGCACAGAAAAAAGGAAGGGTTGAAGAAAGAGAGGTGCTCAAAGGAGGAGAAAAAACGAGTAATTTAATTTTGTTTAGAATTAGCCTTATAGAATTTATTTCTAACATGCGGTCACCACCAATTTACATGCTTCTAATGTGGTCCCTACTTTGACTAAACTAGGAGCTACTTTACAGACGTAGTTGTATGTCAAATTTAAAAAAATCTAGGAAATTTAAAGTGTTTACACATAAACTGAGAGATTCAAATAGAAGCCAAATTTAGTTAATTTAAGACTCCGAACTAGAAAACCACCACTTGGTGTGGTTTTCCAACATCTCTACCCAGAAAACTGTGTGGAAGCAATTCACTTATTTAATAGTTTGAGGTATTTAACATTTTCTTAAGAGTTGGAAGGAATCTTACAAATCATGTAGTCCTCGCCCTCATATTACAGATCCCGGGGCTGAGGCCCAGAGCAGTTAAGTCAGTTGCCAAAGGTCAGGGGCAGGGCTCTGAATGACAAAACCCTGCTATGTGGGTGTCAACAGTGGACTGGGCTTTCCTGACAGATGCTTCTCTACAGCCTGATGGAGCTGGAGAGGATGGCTGGGGTCTGTTGGCTCCATCCCCAGCCTTCCAACCATGTGAATTTCCAAAAGCTACATGTGAATTTCCACAGGCTACCTTGGTTAGATGTGCATCTGGTTGGTTCTGTCAAGTCTCCAAGGAGAGATCTGCTGCTGGTCGGAGCATTGCTGCCTGTTATCCTGAGCATCATTCCATCTCGCAGATGGGGAAACGGGGCCGTAAGGACCAGGATGACGTTGTGAGTTAACTCCCACCTAGGATGCATGATGAACCCGTGGGGTGGGTGAAAAGCAGCAACTGAATGAGGAGTTAAAGGAGCGAACACCAGTGATCAGTATCGAGTACTTTGTCCCCGTTTCCGCTAAAGAAATCATTTTTATTCCTACGATTGTTTCAACTCAGAGCAACATTTTGTGCTGCAGTCACTATCTCCCACACCAAGGGTACCGGTAAATCAAGTTGAAAAAAGAACAGTAAATGATTTAAACTGTTTCTAGATTGCTCCAGCCATTTAGAAAAAAAGATGGGCTGGCCCAAAAGTTCGTTCGGGGTTTTCCCATGAGCTGGTATGAAAAACCCGAACGAATTTTTTGGCCAACCCAATACCAAGGCACCAGTTTCAAAATGAGAGCAGCATTCTAAATAATACCTTGCCCCCAGATGTCTACTTCTGATGATCCTCGTTTATATAACATCTGACATCCAAGCCTCCAGCAAGTCAGCGAATTGGTCTAATCAGCTAAAAAAGAAAATTAATATATGAGATTTCATAGATGGGAAGTAAACAGGGGATGGGGTTGCAGAGCTTCTTTATACATCAGGCTGTGTGTGTGTGAGAGAGAGAGTGAGTGACAGAAACATTAGATATTAGTGAGGAAACAAGAAATGAGGCAGACTCTCTCTCTAGAAGCTTTGCATGGATGCAGTTTGATGTGGGTGGGATCTGACTGCCTGGCTCTGACTCCCAGCCCACTTACTATCTTAGGCAAGCCATTTAGCTACTGCTTCATCTAAAAAGTGGGGATTGAAAATAGTTCCTACCTCTGGAGGTTCATGTAGTATTACACTACACAGCGCGCGTAAAGAAAGCACTTCTCTCTGGTGCTTACTTTAAGAGTTCACTGCTGTTATTCCTGGGAAGCTCGTGGCCTAAGAGGAGGGCGTGCTGTCTTAGAAACCCTCCAGCCTCCTTCACCTAATAAGCAGCCACACGGGGCAGATGTGACACTCAGACATGGGACTTCAGATGCTTGAACAGCACCCTGGGAAAATGGAGCCTGCTTCTGCTTTGGGGAAAGACTGACTCACGGAGTCGGAGGGCAGCCAGGGCTCCTGCAGCTTGCTCCACAGCCCCACTCCAAAGAGGCTGGGGAGAGGGGCGTGTGGGCCCAGCGCAGCCCTGACCACGGTGCCTCCTGGCGGGGCTGAGGCTGCACAGGGACACACACTGGGCGGACTCGGAAGGGAGCCACTGGCCCATGTGAAACAACCCTGAGCTGGAGCATCCCCCTCCCAGAGACTAAGGTGATTCCTGTCAGGGTCCCCACCTTTTTTGGATTCCTTCTGCGGTCAGGGAGGGACAGTTCTCTCACCAGAAGCTGAGCCCCCATTCCCCTGTCCTCCCAGACCTGTATCTTTCTTTCCCTGCAGAATGGGGCTCTCTGCTCTGACTCTCCCTCTGTCCAGGGATGACTCACATGCAGGACAGTGAATTGTTGCTGTTCCACAGGCACTGGTGGTCCTGGGCATCCCAATTATTCCTTTGCATGCTGTCCAGCTCACTGCCACCTCAGCCTCTCCCATTGTCGCAGGCTTGCAAGGATAAAATAGTCATTTTAAGGACTTGGGTTGCCACTTCCATTCCAAGCCTCTCTTCTACTATTTTTTTCCCTCTGGTTCCCTCCCTTTCCAGCCTGTGCACCAGCCTCGCTTCTCCACTAATAAGCCTGAATCTGTTTTCTTATCCCCCTGGCCCTTGCACTTCTCTCCTGGACTTGAACCTCTGTGCTGTGCCCTGGAAGCTGCCTCTTTCCTCTCCCCTCTAATCCCCTAAGGCCTGCACCCCTCATCTGTCCCCTCCCTGCTCAGCTGTGGGCATGGTTTCCTCCCTGTGGCCATCCTAAATAGTAATATCCCCTTCAAGTCTTCCCAATTCATGCTGGTATTTTACAGAGCAGTTAAAACCCTTCAGACCACACCATCAACACAAACATCTCAACTCCTGTCTGAGGGTCTTCCCCAAACTGCCAGTTCCCTTTGGGAGAGGACACTTTGTCACAAGTTATTTTCTAAGCTTCTCTGAAGAACGGAGAGAGAGGGCTGTCCAGGACACTGAAAATCACATTCCCTCATGAGCAAGAGCCCAGACTCCTGCCCAGCCTCCCCTAGAACAGGAAGCACCCAGAGGAGCCCCCTCTGGACCAGCGGGGGGGAACGAAGCTGGTGTTCAGACATAGAGATTTGGTCAAAGTGCCCACAGCAGAGGAAGCCAGGCTGAAGAAGGGCAGGGGCAGAAAAAATAAACTCAGTAAATTAAAGAGAAACCAGTGTTCAGAGGTGATCCTTCATTCTTTCCATCCCTTTTGAGGGCATACAGGAGGGCAGCTTGGGGCTGTGAGCAGCCTCCCTGGTGTGGCAGGAGGGACCCAAGCTAAGATCATCTCAATATCAGTACACCTACGGGTGGAGGCAAAGACACAGGCCATCCTAGGCAAATCTATAGACCAGAAAGGAAGCCACTTTCCAGCCCAACAACAAATTTTAATGGAGCCATTCCACCACTTGCCTGGGACCCATTCAGTATTTAATAATTCTGTCAAATTCTTCCTGAAAGCGCACCTAAACTCTTCATGCTGCAATTCAAGCCATTTCCTCATTCCGTGTGCATAATAAGAGAAGGCACCATTTTCTCCTCCCACCAGGAAGCCTGCACAAGCCTCTAAACCAGCCTCACCCACCAGGGGGCAGACACCAGAAGCAAGAAATATACAGTCCCACAGCCTGCGGAACTAAGTCTACAAATACCCTACCCTGGGACCAGCTGGTCCCCAGACACTGGGTGATGAGAGGGAAGTGGACTGCTGGGACACATAGGACATCCCCTACAGCAGGAGCCACTTCTCCGAGGTCAAGAAATGTAACTAACCTTCCACACATATAAAAATACAAATAGAAGGGGCTTCCCTGGTGGTGCAGTGGTTGAGAGTCCGCCTGCCGATGCAGGGGACGTGGGTTCTTCTCCCGGTCCAGGAAGATCCCACATGCTGCGGAACAGCTGGGCCCGTGAGCCATGGCTGCTGAGCCTGCGCGTCCAGAGCCTGTGCTCCGCAACGGGAGAGGCCACAACAGTGAGAGGCCCGCGTACTGAAAAAAAAAAATAATACAAATAGAAGTTTAGACAAAATGAGATGGCAGAGGAGTAAGTTCCAGACGAAGGAACAAGATAAAACCCCAGAGGATAACTAAGTGATGTGGAGATAGGCTATCTACCTGAGAAAGCATTCAGAGTAATGATTGTAAAGATGACCCAAGAACTCAGGAAAAGAATGGATGCAAACAGAGCAAGAAGTTACAAGAAGAAGTTTTTAACAAAGAGTTAGAAAAAATAAAGAGCAACCAAACAGAGTTGAAGAATACAATAACTGAAATGAAAAACACAAGAAGGAATCAATAGCAGAATAAATGAGGCAGAAGAACGGATAAGTGACCTGGAAGACAGAGTGGTGGAAATCACTGTCATGGGATAAAATAAAGAAAAAAGAATAAAAAGAACAAAGCACAGTCTGAGAGACCTCTGGGACAATATCAAACGCACCAACATTCACATTATAGGGGTCCCAGAAGAAGAATAAGAGAGAGAAAGAGCCTGAGAAGATATGTGAAAAGATAACAGCTGAAAACTTCCCTAACATGGAAAAGGAAACAATCACTGAAGTCCAGGAAGCACAGAGAGTCCCATACAGGATCAACACAAGGAGGAACACATCGAGACACATAGTAATCAAATTGACAAAAATTAAAAATAAAGAGAACATATTAAAATCAACAAGGGAAAAACAACAAATAACATACAAGAGGATCCTCATAAGGTTATCAGCTTATTTTTTAGAAGAAACTCTGCAGGCCAGAAGGGAGTGGCATGATATATTTAAAGTGATGAAAGGGAAAAACCTACAACCAAGAATACTCTACCCAGAAAGGCTCCCATTCAGATTTGATGGAGAAATCAAAAGCTTTACAGACAAGCAAAAGCTAAAAGAATTCAGCACCACCAAACCAGCTTTACAACAATGCTAAAGGAACTTCTTTAGGTGGAAAAGAAAAGGCCACAACTAGGTACAAGAAAATTACAAGATGAGAAAGCTCACCAGGAAAGGCAAATATACAGTAAATGTAGGAAATCATCCACACACAAATATGATTATCTAAACCAATAACTGTGAGAGGATGAGAGTACAAATGCAGAATCTTGAAATACATTTGAAATGAAAAGACCAGCAACTTAAAACAATCATATACACAGACAAATATCAAAACATACATATATCAAAACCTCATGGTAATGGTAAACCAAAAATATATTAATAGATATACACACAAATAAGTAAACAGAATCCAAACACAACACTAAAGATAGTCGTCAAAATACAAGAGGAGAGAACAAAAGAGGAAGGGAAGAAAAAAGACCTGCAGAAACAAATCCCAAACAATTAATAAAATGGCAATAAGAACATACATATAGGTATGTACATGTATTAAATGCTCCAACCAAAAGACAGATAGGCTGAATGGATACAAAAACAAGACCTGTATATATGCTGTCTACAAGAGACCCACTTCAGATCTAGAGACACATACAGACTGAAAGCAAGGGGATGGAAAAAGGTATTCCATGCAAATGGAAATCAAAAGAAAGCTGGAGTAGCAGTACTCATATCAGACAAAACAGACTTTAAATTAAGACTGTTACAAGAGACAAAGAAGGACACTATGTAATGATCAAAGGATCAATCCAAGAAGAAAATATGACAAGTGTAAATATATATGCACCCAACATAGAAACAACTCATATAAGGCAAATGCGAACAGCCATAAAAGGTGAAATCAACAGTAACACAATAATAGTGGGAGACTTTAACACTCCACTTACATCAACGGACAGAACATCCAGACAGAAAAATCAGTAAGGAAACACAGGCCTTAAGTGACACATTAGGCCAGATAGACTTAATTGATATTTATAGAGCATTCCATCCAAAAGTAGCAGAATACACATTCTTTTCAAGTGCACATGGAACATTCTCCAGAATACATCTCATGCTGAGTCACAAAGCAAGCTTCAGCAAACTTAAGAAAATTGAAATTGTATCAAGCATCTTTTCCAACCACAATGTTATAAGATTAGAAATCAACTACAAGAAAAAAACTGCAAACCGCCACACATACACAAACACCTGGAGGCTAAACAACCTGCTACTAAACAACCAAAACAATATGCTACTAAACAACTAATGGGTCACTAAAGAAGTCAAAGAGAAAATTTAAAAAAATACCTAGAGACAAATGAAAATGAAAACATAATGATCCAAAACCTATGGGACACAGCAAAAGCAGTTCTAAGAGGGAAGTTTATAGCTATACAAACTTACCTCAGGAAACAAGAAAAAACTCAAACAACCTAACCCTACACCTAAAGCAACTAGAGAAAGAAGAACGAACAAATCCCAAAGTTAGAAGAAAAGAAATCATAAAGCTCAGAGCAGACATAAATAAAATAGAGACTAAAAAACAATAGAAAAAAAATCAATAAAACTAAAAGCTGATTCTTTGAAAAGATAAACAAAATTGATAAATCTTTAGCCAGACTTATCAAGAAAAAAAGGGAGAGGGCCCCAAATCAAGAAAATTAGAAATGAAAAAGAAGTTACAACCGACACCACAGAAATACAAAGGATCATGAGAAACTACTACTATCAACTATATGCCAATAAAATAGACAACCTTGAAAAATGGACAAATTCTTTAAAAGGTACAATCTCCCAAGACTTAGCCAGGAAGAAATAGAATATATGCACAGACCAATCACAAGTACTGAAATTGAAACTGTGATTTAAAAAACTCCCAACAAACAAAAGTCCAGGACCAGATGGCTTCACAGGGAAATTCTATCAAACATTTAGAGAAGAGTTAACACCTATCCTTCTGAAACTATTTCAAAAAATCTCAGAGGAAGGAACATTTCCCAACTCAATGAGGTCACCATCACTCTGATACCAAAACCAGACAAGACTACTACAAAAAAAGAAAATTACAGGCCAATTATCACTGATGAACATAGACACAAAAATCCTCAACAAAATATTAGCAAACAGAATCCCAAAAGACATTAAAAGGATCACATACAATAATCAAGTGGGATTTATCCCAGGAATGCAGGGATTTTTCAATATCTGCAAATCAATCAGTGTGATACCCCACATTAACGAATTGAAGAATAAAAACCATATGATCATCTCAATAGATGCAGAAAAAGCTTGATAAAATTCCACAGCCATTTACAATAAAAACTCTCCAGAAAGTGGGCACAGAGGGAACCTACCTCAACATAATATAGGCCATATATGACAAACCCACAGCTAACATCATACGTAATGCTAAAAGCTGAAAACATTTCCTCTAAGATCAGGAACAAGACAAGGATGTCCACTCTTGCCACTATTATTCAACATAGTTTTGGAAGTCCTAGCCATGGCAATCAGAGAAGAAAAAGAAATAAAAGGAATCCAAGTTGGAAAAGAAGAAGTAAAAGTGTCAATGTTTGCAGATGACATGATATCATACACAGAAAATTCTAAAGACACTACCAGAAAACTACTAGAGCTCATCAATGAATTTGGTAAAGTTGCAGGATACAAAATTTATATGCAGAACTCTGTGGCATTTCTATACACTAACAATGAAAGGCCAGAAAGAGAAATTAAGGATGCAATCCCATATATCATTGCATCAAAAAGAAAAAAATACCTAGGAATAAACCTACCTAAGGAGGCAAAAGACCTGTACTCCAAAGACCATAAGACACTGATTAAAGAAAAATCAAAGATGGTACAAATAGATGGAAAGATACATCATATTCTTGGATTGGAAGAATCAATATTGTCAAAATGACTATGCTACCCAATGCAATCTATGAATTCAGTGCAATCCCTATCAAATTACTAATGACAGTTTTCACAGAACTAGAACAAAAATTTTAAAAATTTGTATGGAAACACAAAAGACCCCAAGTAGCCAAAGGAATTTTGAGGAAGAAAAATGAAGCTGGAGGAATCAGGTTTCCTGACTTCAGACTATACTACAAAGCTACAGTCATCAAAACAACATGGTATTGGCACAAAAACAGAAATATAGATCAATGGAATAAGGTAGAAAGCCCAGAAATAAACCCATGCACCTATGGTCAATTAATCTATGACAAAGGAGGCAAGAATACACAATGGAGAAAAGACAGTCTCTTCAATAAGTGGTGCCAGGAAAACTGGACAGCTACATGTAAAAGAATCAAAATAGAACATTCTCTAACACCACATACAAAAATAAACTCAAAACGGATTAAAGAACTAAATGTAAGACCAGATACTATAAAACTCCTAGAGGAAAACATAGGCAGAACACTTTTTACATAAATCACAGCAACATCTTTTTGGATCCGTCTCCTAGAGTAATGGAAATAAAAATAAAAAAACAAATGGGACCTAATTAGACTTAAGAGCTTCTGCAGAGCAAAGGAAACCATAAACAAAAAGACAGCCTACAGAATGGGAGAAAATATTTGTAAATGATGCTACTGACAAGGGATTAATCTCCAAAATATATAAACAGTTCATACAGCAATATCAAAAAAACAAACCAATCAAAAAATAGGCAGAAGATCTACATAGACATTTCTCCAAAAAATACATACAGATGACCAAAAGCACATGAAAAGATGCTCAACAGCACTAATTATTAGAGAAATGAAAATCAAAACTATAATGAGGTACCACCTCACACTGTTCAGAATGACCAACATCAAAAAGTCTACAAATAATAAATGCTAGAGAGGGTATGGAGAAAAAGGAATCCTCCTACATTGCTGTTGGGAATATAAATTGGTACAGCCACTATGGAGAAGAGTATGGAGGTTCCTTAAAAATCTAAAAATAGAGCTACCATGTGATTCAGCATTCCCACTCCTGGGCATATACCTGGAGAAAACCATAATTGGAAAAGATACATGCACCCCAGTGTTCATAGCAGCAGTATTTACAATGGCCAGGACATGGAGGCATCCTAAGTATCCATCAACAGATGAATGGATAAAGAAGATGTGGCACATATACACATATATAATGTGTATATATATGATATACACACACATATATTACACAATGGGATATTACTCTGTCATTAAAAAGAATGAAATAATGCCATCTGCAGTAACACAGATGGACCTAGAGATTATCATACTAAGTGAAGTAATCCAGACAGAAAGACAAATATCATATGATAGCACTTATCTGTGGAATCAAAAAAAAAGATACAAATGAACTTATTCACAAAACAAATAGACTCACAGACATAGAAAACAAACTTACAGTTACCAAAAGGGGAGGCAGGGATAAATGAGGAGTTTGGGATTAACATATACATACTACTCTATATAAAACAGATGACCACAAAGGACCTACTGTATAGCACAGGGAACTATAATCAATATCTTATAATAACCTATAATGGAAGAGAATGTAAAAAAAGTATATATTCACATACAGATACACATGTATAATTGAATCACCTCACTGTACATTGAAACTAACATAACATTGTAAATCAACTATATTTCAATAAAGAAGTTTTTTAAATTAAAAATTAAAGAGAAGACACCATTTTCTATGTAATCTGTTAACACAATGTACTAAAACCTATCATTTCTCTCTTTTCCAAGCAGGCAAAAACAAAACCAAAAACAACATACTGGCCACCACCGGCCAGACTCTTCACCCTTGTCTCAGCCACCCTGCTCGATTTAGGGAATGCCATCAGCACACTCACAGGGAGGCCCCTCCCATGTCACTGCTCTCTCCTCCTGGCTCCCCTCCCACTGACACATTTAATCAGGAAGTCTCCAGGGAAGGAAGGTTCTCTCTGAGAACAAACATCTCCACAAAACATAAAATGTGGGTAAAATGATTACTTCCAAGGCTGCCTGTGCTGAGCTTTCTGAACAGATCATCCATGACATGCTATTTTATCAAATGACCAGCCTCACTGTAACTCTCACTTTGTCATTAGTTAAATCCTCACTGAATTAATTTCTTGTCAGTCATAAAGATCACTTACTTGGAAAGAATGTCTTGAAAGCACGTTGTAGAAGCCTCTTGGGAAAACTCATCTTTATCTTACAGTTACTAATTAGATGGATTTGTTCCAACTGTAAGTGAAAATATTCCCATGTGTGTAGCTGGATGGGAATTTTGTTTCCGACACCAACATTTTACTGGAAATCTCTGCACTGTCTGTCAGGAGAGCAACCAAACTTAGAATTCCCCCCAGAAACAATGGCCTCTGCATTCGTGAGGATAGTCTGGAGCAGGAGGGTAGCCGCCTTGCCTTGCCATCGTTATCGGGTCTTAAGACTGTTTCCTGTCAATAACCCCAACACATAGCTGACTCTTCGGTCCTACCCAGCTCCCCATCACTCCCTAGTAGGCCCTTCCACAGCCCCAAACCCAACACAACTGTCACATTCCCAGCAAAGCTGCCCCCAATGTCCCCCTCCTCAGCAGAACCAGGTTCCCTGGGCCCTATGGCCCCTTTTGTTCCAGCCTCTGAAAGAAAGCCATCCTGCTTACATGGCTGCTCCCTTGGACCATAGACGCCACAGCAGTAGGGACCTTTTCTAGACCTCTGAGCACCTCAGTGCCCAGCACAGGGCCTGAAACAAGGGAGCACTCACACCTGGTTTTTGAGGTTTTGGGGGAGCTTGAGCTGAAATACAGGGGGTCATTGAGGCCAACATGGGTTCTCCTTTTTTGCCCCAAGATAAATCTCTTTGGCCTGGGGAAAGCATTTCAGTACCTTTTGATGAATGGATAGATAGGCTGACCAATAGCACAGAAATGCAAGATGAATCCTCTGTCATCACCCTCCCACTGGAGGCCTAGAATCCTTTTTGGCTTACCCACCTCTCCCGCAGTCTAAAACATCTCCCACTGGACAGGAAGGCTGGTGACCATCCTCTGTTCTTTGCCACAGGGATTGCACAGCAGTGATGATTACCTTTGGCCTCTGACATCCTTGGCCAGTGCAGACCTGGAAATTCCAGCAGCGTTGGCTGTTGACCAGCGTTGGAGGAACCAATGAACAATCATAGAGTTGCACGTTTTTTAATTTTTCACAAAGTGCTCTAGAAGGCAAGTAGTTTATCACTTCCCCACCCTGAAATGACAGAGCATGACAGACAGTGTAGGATGCTGGGATGCTGGCTCTTGTTTTCCAGAGTTCCTGGAGCAGGCAGGCCCCAGTGAACAAAGCAAGGCCCGTGCAGTGTGTCGTCTGCATCTTGTAGACACTCCGTCCACACTCAGCAGCACCAACGCTGCTGAAGTCAGGGCCGTCCATCCAGAAGATAACACCTTGGATCTCAAGACCCAGAGAGGGTTCACCTTCCAGAGGCAGACAGCAGGTGGCATGACGGAGGCAAAGTCCTCTGACACTGCGAAGGTCTAATGTCTGGACTTAAGGCTAGACAGGAGGCAGGAAAGAATAATGAGGTCAAGGAATCCCTGGATTGCTGAAGGGATGACCTTCTAAAGAAAAGCTGCGTGTGCAGCTCACAGTGTTCTCAATGAAAGAACACTGCTTGGGATTCTAGATCTGAGTGGAGAAAAGCAACGGCTGGGCTAACAGAGCCAGACTTTTATTCACAGTAGAACAGTCCTAATCTAAAATTATAGAATTTATGAACAATGTCTTTTAAGAATGAGAATTCATAAACCCACCAGACCAGCTGACAGGGAAAAAGAAAAAAAAAAAAACAAACGCCAATGTTCTCTATGAACATAACCACACAAAAATTAATTAAAATTTCCTCCACTCCCAATACCTCAGCCTCTGCCCACCCCTTTAAAAAAAAATGAAATTCACGCACATCTGCACACACTCAAATACGCAAACGAAGTACAGCATACCAAAGGAAACCTTAGGAATCGCCTAAGGGTTTTTCACTAGCTCCCCAGATGCTCTGTTTTTCTAGACAAAGAGTCAAGCTCTGATAGCTATGTCTAATCAGTAAAAATCAGGCAGCTGAGATCCCTTCCCTCAGTCTCCTGGCTTATTGATCAATGCAGAAGAACCAACCATAAGTCAAGAGGGAAGGCCAAGGCTGGTGTTCTGTGGAAGGAAGCTGCCGGGTTGTCCTGCAGCCTGGGGCCCTCATGGTGAGAAGGAAGCTTGGTGCACCCAGCAACGCCACCAACGGGTTCTGCTCCAAAGCATGAAGCTCAGAGTCAACACCCAGGACATGGAGAGAGGAGCGTGTGTGGATGGGATGCTTGGGGAGGGGATTTCTGGAGACCAAGTTTTACTGCTTGCAGGCATGAGAACAGAAACCTAAAGCAAACCATCATGAGATATCCAAGGATCACAGATTGTGGAGCTGAAACAGATGATGTAGTCCAACTCTGCATTTTACATAAAATCCATTTATGAAGAAAGCAGAGAGGTGGTCTGCCCAGGATCCTGACTCCAAGGCTTCCCTGCTTGTTGGTCTAAATCAGTTGATCAGTCCACTGTTTCTAACCAAGGTTTCTCGCCTGAGGTGGAGAATCAGTTGTTCCCAGAAGGTTAGAATCTCCCACTCAACAGGCCTCCCTGTAAGAGTCAGGCTGGGAAATGCAGAAGAACCAGATTCTGGAACCAACATGTCTACACTCACCACTTCCCAGGGGGCAATAAAAGCCTGACACATATGTTTCTCTGCCTTATCCTACAGACATTTCCCCCACAGTTTGTAAAATAAATAATTCAAAATAGAATGAAAATCCCAGGCAAGGACAGTTTCTGGCCTAAAGATGTGCTCTGCCCCTTAACAGTGACTCATAAAACTCACACCTGCAATTCACTCCCAGGCTCAGGGTGGAGAGGACAGTCTGACGTGCTGGGGCAGCACATGAACCCCCGGGACAGCAATTACACACCAGCCCCAGACCCTTATATATTAAATTTATCTTCATAAATAGAGCATCCCAACTCAAGTGACCATAATAAAGAAGGCCAAAGTTTGAGTGTTTTCCTCAAGTATCTACACAAACCCTCAAATATCTACGAAACTATATCCTCATGGCAAAATGGACACCTCTTCATGGGAGCTTCAATTGCCATGATAGTCAAATGCCAAGTCACACACAGACACAAATACCCATCCCTGTTGGATAATGGGGACTAAGATGAAAAAGTCACTTTGCAATAAGGCTCATGGCAAACACCTTTACAGAAAAAGCCCAATTAATTTGATTTTAAATGATCTGATTCCCCCTCCCCCACACCCCGAACTTGGAACATACTCAAGTTTTCAAGGTCACATCTATGACATAAAATGGGCCCACTAGACCAATGGATGTGGTCCAGTTGACTTGGCTGCCAGGCCTACCCATTTATTGATGTGATAGTGTGGTGATCACCTTTCCCTTGGACGAATCTCTGAGCCATGCTGTTCAACCTCAATGTGGGAACCAGTATCATATGGGTAATGAACTGAGGGACAAGGTGTCTGGATTGAAGTTCATCTTAATGGTTGCCATAAAGCCTATTTGCTAGCCATCTAGGAAATTTGGGTTTAGTTTCCCTATTCTCTTCCCCTGTCAAAAATATACTAATTTTGATCAATCACATTAGACCACTTTGGTTAGATGATCGTGACCATGAAAAAGAAACTGGAACAAACATATCAACAGCCCATTAGGAAAACCAAAGGGCAGTAAACCCCCCATGGAACCCTCATAGCTCATCTCTCGAAGGCACAGTGTCCAGGGAGGTTGGCGGTGGCAGGGCCTCTGTGTTCTTGGCATTGCGGTAGATGTGACCTTGCTTCCTGGACTTCCAGGCATGTGTCCTGTCCCAGTCAGTGGCCACTGTCTCATTGTCCCAGATGGTTGAGGTCTCCGTGTCACTCAGATACCCTGGCTGGCCTGTGTAGTGTGTTGGGTAGATGAGCAAGGGTTCTGCAGAGAAGGCTTTCAAGTCCCTGGATTCGTAATGCTCCATGTACTCAGCACTGAAAACAAGAGGTGTACAGGTGGGTGAGGGGGCAGGACACTTACATAACAGGGGAAAAGAGCCCCACTTGTTATCTCTTAAATTCTCAGAGATTCATTTGATTATTTTTCAAGTTGTGCTCTGTGTGGAAAATTTTAGTCTACGCACACAATACAGTTTTCTTTAAAAGCTTTCAGATGGTCTAAACAAATGCACAAAGAAAAAGGTCAGGATATTTCTGTTGTATTTGGATAGACTAGTTTAAAAGTAAATTTCAGGTCTTATTCTAAAAATTAAGGATTAAGCTCTGTTGGACCATAATAATAAATAAACATGATCACTTTGTAGAAAATGCTCTGTTCCTGGATTAATAAATTAGATGGCTGGGAGCTGGATGGCAATAAAGGGTTGAGTGATGTGGTATAGGCTTGGAGGCACACCAGCGTGGCTTTGCATTCCAGCGACAAGTGAGTGTAAAGTGGAGGGACGACTTGCCCTCCCTCCCAGGTCTCCTGTGCAGATTACATGAGGTGACATCTGCTTGGCTGCTAGGTCTCAATTTCCTTTCTGTTGAGGGGATGATGATTGACCTCCATGTTTATGTTGGGAAGCAGAGATAAAAATCAGTCTCCGACATGTTGTCCATCTTTACTGAGGACAGGAGACAAAATGAGCAAGATGCAGGACAAGAACACTCAACTGCTAACATGAAGACCATCTAGGGAGGAATCACCCAGCAACTGAGAGAAGAAGCCAAGGTTAGAACCTGGTCTTCTGCTCCAGTAATGAATTCAAGGAAGCACTGATCAAGCAGCTATTATGTATAGAGTTTGGACTAGGCTCTAAGGACACAGAGATAAAAGATGGTTCCTGCCTCAGGGGCTCATAGGTTACTGGGGAGACTGACACATAAACCCATAATTTACCACGCCCTTGATAAGCACTAGGTCAGAGTGAACTCCCAGGCTACAGGAGCCCTAGCATCACACTGCCTTCTTCTATGGACACCTTGCTCAGAGGCCACCTCCACTCTCCCTGAGCCTCTAACACATCTCTGTGATTACAGTTATCACAATATATCGCAATGACTGTTCTTGAGTCTGGGTTCCCGACTAGCCTGTGAGCTACTGCCTGGCCAACAGTACACACAATGAACTAAGAAATGAACAGAAAAATCTGAGGTGTTTAGGAAGATGACCTTCACCTTCAGGTGTATATGGGTTTATGGAAGTAAGAAAATCAGAGATGAGAGGACTGAGCAGATTACATCCAGTTAAACTACCCACTGGGTATTAAAGAGGACTCCTATGCAAGACTCACCATTTCTGCCTCATCTTCCCCATCTGTAAAAGGGGATAATCACTCAAATCGGCCTCTCTGGGCCATGATTATGGAAAGATCACTTAGGAAAGTAGTACCCCTTAAAATATATTAAGTATTACCCAGAAACCAAGTAGCCTAATTCATGAATGGACTGTGCTCAAGGGATAGGCAGGCAGTTCAGGGTAACTCACACAGGATGCTTGTTGTACATGATTGGCAGAAACTCATCCACTGGTAGCATCTTCCCAAAAGGATTGGCTCCAACAAGCTTCTGTGCTCCTTCCAGAGAGATGACATAGCCCAGAGTCCAGTAAGAATAGTCAGCTTCGACCAGATTTACCACATTGGGCACAGCTTTCTCTGGCTCTTTTAGTTGCATCCTCTTCCTGCCAATATAACTAAAAGGAAATGGGTGGAGGAGAAAATACTAATTTTAGTATTAGACATCCATAAGAATGGAGCACAGCTTTGCAGACTTTTGAAAGCTTGGACCAAGTGTGTCTTATTTAAATGTATCACACAACAAGGCACATCACATCAACCATGGCTGTCATCTCCCATCAATGGGGCCATTCCTGTGGCTCCACTTATCAACATCCCAACTATTCTTGCCTAGCAGACTGTTGAAGCGTGAAAGTTGAGATGTAGAGATTAAAAGATCTTTCAGAGGTTTGAGACAAGATGGCAGAATAGAAGGACTTGAGCTCACCTCCTCTCACAAAAACACCAAAATCACAACTAACTGCTGAACAACCACCAACAAAAAAGACTGGAACCTACCAAAAAAGATATTCTACATCTAAAGATAAAGAAGAAGCCACAGTGAGATGGTAGGAGGGGCGCATCTGTGATACAATCAAATCCCATACCCACTGGGTGGGTGACCCACAAACTGGAAAATAATTATATTGCAGTGGTTCTCCCACAGGAGTGAGAGTTCTGAGCCCCACATCAGGTTCCCTGTTCTGGGTGCTCTGACATTAGGAGGAAGAGCCCCCACAGCATTTGGCTTTGAAGGCCAGCAGGGCTTGATTACAGAAACTCCACAGGACTGGGAGAAACAGAATCTCCACTCTTGGAGGAGGCACACAAGGTCTCATGCACAGTGGGACCTAGGGCAAAAGCAATGACTTCAGAGGAGCCTGGGGCAGAGCTACCTGATGGTCTTGGAGGATCTCCTGAGTAGGCAGGAAAGAGGCTGTGGCTCACTGTGGTGACAAGGACACTGGTGGTGGACACCGGTGGTGGAGGTACTGGGGAGTATTCATTGGTATGAGCTCTCCTGGAGGCTGCCATTTTGACACCAAGAACTGGCCCCACACAAGAGCCTGTAGGCCTAAAGTCTTCCTGAGCCCACAGTTGCCTCCAAACACACCCCTTGACACAACCCTGCCCACCAGAGAGACAAGACCCAGCTCCACCCACCAGTGGGCAGGTACCAGTCCCTGCCAACAGGAAGCCTGAACAAACCTCTAGACCAGCCTTGCCCATCAGGGGGCAGACACCAGAAGCAAGAGGAACTATAATCCTGAAGCCTGTGGAAGAGAGACTGCACAAAAAGTTAGACAAAATGAAATGGCAGAGGAGTATGTTCCAGATGAAGGAACAAGATAAAACCCCAGAAGAGCAACTAAGTGAAGTGGAGATAGGCAATCTACCTGAAAAAGAATTCAGAGTAATGACAGTAAAGAGGATACAAGATCTCAGAAAAGGAATGGAAGCACAGTCTGAGAAGATACAAGAAATATTTAACAAAGGACTAGAAGATATAAAGAACAAAGTTGAACAATACAATAACTGAAATGAAAAATAGACTAGAAGCAATCAATAGTAGAATGAATGAGGCAGAAGAAAGGATAAGTGAGCTGGGAGACAGACTATTGGAAATCACTGCTGCGGAACAGAATAAAGAAAAAAGAATGAAAAGAAATGAGGACAGTTTAAGAGGCCTCTGGGACAACATTAAACTCATAAATATTCACATTATAGTGGTCCTAAAAGGAGAAGAGAGAGAGAAAGGGCCTGAGAAAATATTTGAAAAGATAATAGCTGAAAACTTCCTTAACATGGGAAAGGAAGCAGTCACCCAAGTCCAGGAAGTGCAGAGAGTACATAGAGGATAAACCCAAGGAGGAACATGCCGAGACACATAATAATCAAATTGAGAAAAATTAAAAACAAAGATAAGATATTAAAAGCAATGAGGGAAAAGCAACAAATAACATACAGGGAATCCCCATAAGGTTATCACCTGATTTTTCAGGAAAAACTCTGCAGGCCATTAGTGGCATGATATACTTAAAGTAATGAAAGGGAAAAACATACAACCAAGCATACTCTACCCAGCAAGGCTCTCATTCAGATTTGATGGACAAATTAAAAGCTTTACAGACAAGCAAAAGCTAAGAGAATTCACCAGCACCAAACCAGCTTTACAACAAATACTAAAGGAACTTCTCTAGGTGGAAAAGAAAAGGCCACAACTAGAAACAAGAAAAGTATGAATGGGAAAGCTCACCAGTAAAGGCAAACATACAATAAAGGTAGGAAATCATCCACACACAAATATGGTATTAAAACCAGCAATCATGAGGAGAGTACAAATACAGGATATATGAAATGTACTTGAAATTAAGAGACCAGCAACTGAAAATAATCTTGTATTTATATAGACTACTATATCATTGTAACCACAAACAAAAAAATCTACAATATATATACACACAAATAAGAAAAAGGAATCCAAACAAAACACTAAAGATAGTCATCAAATCACAAGAGAACAAAAGAGGAAAGGAAGAACAAAGACCTACAAAAACAAATCCAAAACAATGAACAAAATGGCAACAAGAACATACATATAGATAATTACCTTAAATGTACACGGATTAAATGCTCCAACCAAAAGACATAGATGGGCTGAATGGATACAAAAACAAGACCCATATATATGCTGTCTACAGGAGACCCACTTCAGACCTAGGGACACATACAGACTGAAAGTCAGGGGATGGAAAAAGATATTCCATGCAAATGGAAATCAAAAGAGAGCTGGAGTAGCAATTCTCATATCAGAAAAAATAGACTTTAAAATAAAGACTATTGCAAGAGACAAAGAAGGACACTATATAATGATCAAGGGATCAATCGAAGAAGAAGATATAACAATTGTAAATATATATGCACCCAACATAGGAACACCTCAATACATAAGGCAAATGCTAACAGCCATAAAAGGTGAAATCAATAGTAACACAATAATAGTGGGGCACTTTAACACTCCACTTACATCGATGGACAGATCACCCACACAGAAAATCAGTAAGGAACACAGGCCTTAAACACAATAGACCAGATAGACTTAATTGATATTTATAGAGCATTCTATCCTAAAGCAGAATACACATTCTTTTCACGTGCACATGGAACATTCTCCAGGATAGATCACATGCTGTGCCACAAAGCAAGCCTCAGTAAATTTAAAAAAATTGAAATCATATCAAGTATCTCTTCTGACCACAACGCTATGAGATTAGAAATCAACTTCAAGAAAAAAAAAAAAAAACTAAAACAAAACAAAACACAAAACGCGTGGAGGCTAAACAATGGGCTACTAAGCAACAAATAGATCACTGAGGAAATCAAAGAGGAAATCAAAAATACCTAGAGACAAATGAAAATGAAAACACACTGATCGAAAACCTATGGGATGAAGAAAAAGCAGTCCTAAGAGGGAAGTTTATAGCAATACCATCCTACCTCAGGAAACAAGAGAAATCTCAAACAACCTAACATTACATCTAAAGCAACTAGAGAAAGAAGAACAAACAAAGCCCAAAGTTAGTAGAAGGAAAGAAATCATAAACCTCAGAGCAGAAATAAATGAAAGAGAGACAAAGAAAACAATAGAAAAGGTAAATGAAATTAAAGCTGGTTCCTTGAAAAGATAAAATTGATAAAACATCAGCCAGACTCAACAAGAAAAAAAAAAGGGAGAGGACTCAAATCAATAAAATCAGGAATGAAAAAGGAAAAGTTACAACCAACTCCACAGAAATTCAAAGGATCACAAGAGACTACTACTATCAACTATATGCCAATAAAATGGACAGCCTAGAAGAAATGGACAAATTCTTAGAAAGGTACAATGTTCTAAGACTAAACCAGGAAGAAATAGAAAATATGAACAGACCAATCACAAGAACTGAAATTGAAACTGTGATTTAAAAACTCCCAAACAAAAATCCCAGACCAGACGGCTTCACAGGTGAATTCTATCAAATATTTAGAGAAGAGTTAACACCTTCTGAAACTGTTCCAAAAATTGCAAAGGAAGGAACACTCCCAAACTCATTCTATGAGGCCACCATCACCCTGATACCAAAACCAGACAAGGATACTACAAAAAAAGAAAATTACAAGCCAATTATCACTGATGAACATAGACACAAAAATCCTCAACAAAATATTAGCAAACAAAATCCAACAAGACATTAACAGGATCATATACCATGATCAAGTGGGATTTATCCCAGGGATTCAAGGATTTTTCAGTATCCACAAATCAGTGTGATACACCACATTCACAAACTGAAGAATAAAAACCATTATGATCATCTCAATAGATGCAGAAAAAGCTTTTGATAAAATTCCACATCCATTTATGATAAAAACTCTCCAGAAAGTGGGCATAGAGGGAACCTACCTCAACATAATAAAGGCCATATATGACAAACTCACAGCTAACATCATACTTAATGGTGAAAAGCTGAAAACATTTCCTCTAAGATCAGGAACAAGACAAGGATTTTCACTCTTGCCACATTTTTTTTTTTTTTTTTTTTTTGCAGTACACGGGCCTCTCACTGTTGTGGCCTCTACCATTGCGGAGCACAGGCTCCAGACGCGCAGGCTCAGCAGCCATGGCTCACGGGCCCAGCCGCTCTGTGGCATGTAGGATCTTCCAGGACCGGGGCACGAACCTGTGTCCCCTGCATCGGCAGGCAGACTCCCAACCACCGCGCCACCAGGGAAGCCCACTTGCCACTTTTATTCAACATAGTTTTGGAAGTCCCCCACAGCAATCAGAGAAGTAAAAGAAATAAAAGGAATCCGAATTGGAAAAGCAGAAGTAAAAAAAAAACTGTCACTGTTTGCAGACGACATGACTCTATACATAGAAAACCCTAAAGATGTTACCAGAAAACTACTAGAGCTCATCAATGAATTCTGTAAAGTGACAGGATACAAAATTAATAACAGAAATCTGTTGCATTTCTATACACTAACAACAGAAGGTCAGAAAGAGAAATTAAGGTTACACTCCCATTTACCATCGCATCAAAAAGAATAAAATACCTAGAAATAAACCTACCTAGGAATGCAAAAGACCTGTAACTCCAAAAAATATAAGACACTGATGAAAGAAATCGAAGATGACAAGATATACCATGCTCTTGGATTGGAAGAATCAATACTGTCAAAAATGACTATACTACCCAAGGCAATTTACAGATTTAATGCAATCCCTATCAAATTACCAATGGCATGTTTTACAGATTTAGAATAAAAAATCTTAAAATTTGTACGGAAACACAAAAGACCCTAAATAGCCAAAGCAATCTTGAGAAAGAAAAACGGAGCTGGAGGGATCAGGCTCCCTGACTTCCAGCTATACTATAAAGCTACAGTAATCAAAACAGTATGCTACTGGCACAAAGACAGACATATAGATCAATGGAACAGGATAGAAAGCCCAGAAATAAACCCACACACCTATGGTCAATTAATCTACAACAAAGGAGGCAATATAAAATGGAGAAAAGATGTCCCTTCCATAAGTGGTGCTGGGAAAACTGGACAGCCACATGTTAAAGAATGAAACTAGAACATTCTCTAATACCATACACAAAAATAAACTCAAAATGTTTTAAAGACCTAAATGTAAGACCGGATACTATAAAACAGAGGAAAACAGGCAGAACACTTTTGGACATAAATCACGGCAATGTCTCTTTGGTTCCACCTCCTAAAGTAATGAAAATAAAGACAAAAATAGACACATGGGACCTAGTTAAACTTAGAAACTTTTGCACAGTGAAGGAAACCATAAACAAAATAAAAAGACAATGTACAGAATAGGAGAAAATATTTGCAAACGATGTGATCTACAAGGGATTAATCTCCAAAATATACAAACAGCTCATGCAGCTCAATATCAAAAAAAAACAAACCACCCAATCAAAAAATGGGCAGAAGATCTAAATAGACATTTCTCCAAAAAATACATACAAGTGGCCAAAAGCACATGAAAAGCTGTTCAACATCACTAATTATTAGAGAAATGCAAATCAAAACTACAATAAAGTATCAACTGACACTGGTCAGAATGCCCATCATCAAAAAGTCTACAAACAATAAATGCTAAAGAGGGTGGGGAGAAAAGGGAACCCTTCTACACTGTTGGTGGGAATGTAAATTGGTACAACCACTATGGAGAACAGCATGGAGGTTACTTAAAAATCTAAAAATACAACTACCTATGATCTAGCAACCCCATTCCTGGGCATATGATCCGGAGAAAACCGTAATTCAAAAATGTACATGCAGCCAATGTTCAGAGCAGCACTATTTACAATAGATAAGACATGGAAGCAACTTAAATGTCCATTGACAAAGGAATGGATAAAGAAGATGTGGTACACATATACAATGTAATATTACTCAGTCATAAAAAAAAGAATGAAATAATGCCATTTGCAGCCACATGGATGGACCTAGAGATTATCATAATAAGTGAATTAAGTCAGACAGAGAAAGACAAATATTATGTGATATCACTTATATGTGGAATCCAAAAAAATGATACAAGCAAACTTATTTACAAAATAGAAACAGACTCACAGACTTAGAAAACAAACTATGGTTACCAAAAGGGTAAGGTGGAGGGGAGGGATAAATTAGGAGGTTGGGATTAACACACACACACTACTATATATAAAATAGATAATCAACAAGGACCTACTGTATAGTGCAGGGAAATAAATATACTCAATATTTTGTAATAACATGTATGGGAAAAGAACCTGAAAATTATAACTTAATCACTTTGCTATACACATGAAACTAACACAACATTGTAAGTCCATTATACTCCCATATAAAATAAAAATAAAAAACATTTCATGACAAAAAAGGTCCTTCCCAAAGACCCAAAAGATCATTTCCCAAAGATGGTATAGGATTTCTAGCTGTGTTTACAGTGGTTGGAAGGGGACAAGAAAGGCCAGATGTGAGAATCCTGAGTTTGCTTTCAAGTCCCCAGAGTTTCAGCCTGGGGACTTGATATTTTCTGCACAGTTCTCCAAATTCTGGTGGTAAACACAAGACAGAAAATGCTTCGGGAAAGATACAGTCCACAGTAAAAGACCTAGGAAGCCAAGAGTAGCCCCAAGGGGGTTTCCTCCAGGGGAGAATGAATGACAACACCTGCCTGGCTTTCTCCCTCTCACCCAGCTTTGCCTATGCTTCCTCCTGGGTCCTGTCTTCCATGAACAACTTCTGCAACACAGGATGTACCCTCAGCCATTCCTACCTTCCCCAGTCTACTCATGCATCTGTGATCCATTACTTTTGTCTGGAGCCTAGTTTGTTTCCATTTGCCTGGACCAAGTTGAGGAGGTCCGGCTTCCTACCTGCTAGGTAAAGCTGACTTGCTCTATTTTGCCCTAAAACTATCTCTTTCAACATTCAAGGGATCCCACTTATCGAAACATCCTAGGATTTGTAGAATAAGTCTATGTTCACCTTCAGTTATTCTGAGGACAAATATACCTGTCTCTCAGCCAATGTCTCTTCAGAGCAAAGAGCCTGAATTTCTCTCATATACCAAGTGGAAGAGAAAATCCTACTGAGCGCTTGAGATGTGGCCAGAGTGGCTGAGGAACTGAGTTTGTACTCAATTTATTAATTTTACTAAATTCAAATTGTAATTAAAAAATTGAAGATGTGTAAAATAATATTTTCTGTTAGACAAAATGTATTATTTCAGTAGGACTACAGTTTACTTCAACAGTTGAAAATTTAGCATGTGGATTGAGATGTGTTATATGCATAAAACACATACTGGATTTTGAAGACAGTATGAAAAAATAATATAGACTATCTCATTAATAGTTTTAAAATACTGATTATATATTAAAATAATATTTGATATGTTGGATTCAAAAAATGTATTATTGGGCTTCCCTGGTGGTGCAGTGGTTGAGAGTCCGCCTGCCGATGCAGGGGACACGGGTTCGTGCCCCGGTCCGGGAAGATCCCACATGCCGCGGAGCGGCTGGGCCCGTGAAGCGTGGCCGCTGAGCCTGCACGTCCGGAGCCTGTGCTCCGCAATGGGAGAGGCCACAGCAGTGAGAGGCCCACGTACCACAAAAAAAAAAAAAAAAAAAAAGTATTATTAATTTCACCTATTTTTATCTTTTTAATATGATTACTAGAAAACTTTAAATGATCTTTTTCACATTATATTTCTACTGCCATGCTGCCCTAGATGATTTCAATGGCTTGTTCTATTCTTCCCACTTACTATTTTCTTTTTCTGGAGAAACTTAATACTGCAGTCACAGACAGTCTATCTGGTTTCATGTTTTGAGTTCAAATAACATTTGCTTTATTCATTTCAGAAAACGTGATGTGAAAAATTTGAAACCACTAATTCTTTATGATTACATAATAAATTTCAATGAAGTATTTTGACTTGATCAGTCCGGGAAATTTAGGAAACATCTTTTTTTCCTGTATCCTTACCAGGACAATAACTTTTCTTTCTTGGATCTGTTGGTACTTTGTCCTGAGAAACACATCAGCCAAATTGGAAGTGAACTGGGATGTATGTTACCTCTAAGCCTTAGACTCCCCAAGTCCAGTCCTCTGTGATTCCAAGGCTTAAGTGAAAATCACCTTTGCACATGTCATGTAAGCATAAAATAGGTTTCGGGCTCCATGCCTGTGGGGCCTTAACCACAGGCTGCAGAGCCATAGATTCAGAAAGGCTGAGGTGCGGGGACTTCCGGAGGATTTTAGGAACAATGATCTGAAGAGACAGTGCAGAATCTAATCACATGACAGGGTGCCAGTCTCTTTATTACATAGTCCTGGGTCTATTTCCCACAGGTTACTGGGTTTCTTTTGAGCTCAGAATGGTACATTTTCTAAGAGAACAAATATTCCATCGGGGCCCATAGTTAAGTTTCCCTCCGAGGATGGGAGGAGCAGGGACAGCTTGTCTGCTGCAGCTACTCCAAAGGAACAGCCTCTGATTTGATGAAACTGCCTTTGACACACAGCTGGGAAGTGAACATAATGCTTGGGAACTTTCTGCCTCATTGGAGGGAAGTAAAAAGTGTCATCTTAGCATAAAAAGAAAAAGAGAGAGCTCAATTCCCAGAGGTAGCAGGCAACGAGCATTAACTAAACTGTCAGTTCGGAGCCAGTACTCCCTTGATGAGCCTGGTTTTTCTAAGACAGCCTCTGAGCCTCCACTAAGCCCAGCTTCAGTGTTCTCCCTGTTTGCACAGCTTCCCTTCCCAACAGGAGCTCTCCCACTGACCTTCCAAACCTCCCACACCATCAGAGGCTACAGAGGAAACCTGTTCTCCTGGGAGCTGAGGCTCAAGTGTGACACAGGAACCTTGCCCTTGAGTGGGTTCTCCCTGTACATACTCCCTCCATGTACCACACTGGTTCATGAGTGGATTTCTGCCCTGTTCCCAGGTGAACACTCAGTCTGAAGGCCCCTAATCTACCTGCAGGTAGATTCCAGGTCTCAAAGAATCTCCCAAAGTTTCTTTCTCACCCTGAAGAGCATAGAGATGCAAAATCCAATGGTTATCCCCTACTCACTTCTTGTTTCTGGGAACATTTATGGAGAGAAAACCAGGTAAATGGAAGCTTGAGCTGCATCTCCTACGAGCTGGGGCTCTCTGCCCCTTGGAAAGAACTGAAAGCCTCTCAGTACTCTTTGAACAGCTTGTCATCTTGTCACTCACATCAGTTCCCAATCCAGCTGGACTCGATCAATATCATCCATCAGCTTCATGAGCTTCTTCTTAAACTGATGTTCAAAACGCACATCATCCTCAATAACAAGAGTCTTCTCCAGCTCTCGGTCAATTACCTGTAAAGGTCAGTGGGAAGATACCTTTTGAGAAGCTGATACTTATTTATCTAATAAAAAACGGGTATCAGAAAGTCAAAAGTATAGTAGCACAACATGTAATAGCTCATAACTGGAATCTAAGCAAAAGTCCATCAGCAGTAAAATGGATAAATAAACTGTGGTGTATTTACAGCAATGAGTGTAAGTGATCTACAGTTAAATGCAAAGTTACAGGTGAATCTCACAAATGTAATGTTGAGAGATTGAATGGAGCCATATGGTGTGTACACATAATAAAAGGAAAAATGTAGACAAAACTATTCTGTGCTGTTAGAAGTCAGGAGAGTGGTCACCCTTGGGGAACTGATGGCTAGGAAAAAATACAGAGAAGGGCTGTGCTTCTGGGGTGCTGGTAACCAGTTTCTTGATGTAGGTGCTGGTTAACCTGGCTGTATTATTTAATTTGTGAAATGTCGTTGGCCAATATCTTATGATCTACATATTTTTTCCTATAAAATTTAAAGTTTATCTATAAAACAAAGTTTCTTGAATAAAAAAGATAGGCATAGACTGGATCATTAAAAGGGAGAAGGCCCCTTCAAGAGGACTTTCTTCGGGCACTCTCTTTCTTTGTGGGAAAGACCTGACCCTTAACCAAGAACCCCACACTTTTTTTTTTTTTTTTGCGGTACGCGGGCCTCTCGCTGTTGTGGCCTCTTCCGTTGTGGAGCACAGGCTCCGGATGCACAGGCTCAGTGGCTGTGGCTCACGGGCCCAGCCACTCCGCAGCATGTGGGACCTTCCCGGACCGGGGCACGAACCTGTGTCCCCTGCATCGGCAGGCGGACTCTCAACCACTGCGCCACCAGGGAAGCCCGCACCCCACACTGTAATACCACCCCTATCAATGTCCGATCTGTAAGACAGGGGTTCAAGTCCTGGCTCTGCCCCTTCCTGCCTGAACAAGATAACTATTTTCTCTTGGGTAAAATAGGCCCATCTCTCCTAACCCATCTCACATGACTTCCGGGTGATTTCTTCTACTGAGTCACTTAATAAATGATGACATGCTAGATAAACACAAGGCATTCCTACTAAGGATGAGGATGCATCACTAGGAGTGTGGTCCCCAGAACGTGGGTGTCTTCCCCTATCATCATCCCAAGTGGCACCAAGGCTACCCTTCCTTGTTTGTCACTAGCCTTGTGTCAGAGGGAGACATAAGGCAATGACAGTTTCCAAGCACACTGCCAGAACAGTTATGGGTTCACTTTATATCTGGCCCGAGTTCACCTACAAGGTCCCACTCTCCTTCCTCCTCATTAAAGAACTGCACATTGAAATGAAGCATTATTTACCTCTTTCCAGACAGAGTAGTGGCTAAGGAAGCAGCCAATTTCACCCCTAGTTAGAGGCCTGGAGGAGTAGGGATCTCGATATCCGGGCAGCATTTCAATATTCAGGGCCTTCAGCTGGCTTGTGTTGAGTGCCCTGCAAGACAGAACATGCCCCAAAATTAACAGGTTGAGAGGTCCCCACCACAGAAGCCAGAAGGAAGAGTTCTGCATATTCCCCAGAGCCTTTTTGCACACTGAGAAGGACTCCTCATGTTTCCCATTATTCCTTAGGAGCTCCTCAGGGTTAATGTGTTGTGGTAGCATTATGAGCTTTGTGAAGACAAGAAATAGTCTTATGCTTTATTTACCCCTCGCAATGCCCAACACAGTTCTTAAGTATCATACTATTGACAACTTTGAAAAAGTATTTTCCTAGTGAAGGAGAGTGGCTAACAGAAAGCTTAAATACTATTAAACAATGGAAGGGATGAGGACAGGAAGGAATCAGAAGAGAAATTGTGTGCATGTGTACATCTTTCCTTTGGACATAAAAAAAAGGTTAAAGATAAAAATGCAGAGAGAATCTTGTAAGCAAGAGAGAAGTGACTCACTACATACAAAGTATTCTCAGTAAGATTAATAGCTGATTTTCATCAGAAACCGTGGAGGCCAGAAGGCAGAAGATTGATATATTCAAAGTGCTGACTGAAAGAGACCGTCAACCAAGAATTCTATATCTAGTCAAGCTAGCCTTCAAAAATGGAAAAATTAAGATATTCCCAGATAAACAAAAACAGTGTCACTAGTAGATCTGCTCTACAAGAAATACTAAAGGGAATCCCTTAGGCTGACGTGAAAGGAAACTAGAGAATAACTCAAATCCACATAAAGAAAAGCACTGGTAAATATAACGGCATAGGTATCAATAAATACAAATAATGTAAGTGTTCTTTTGTTTATAACTTTTCCCCTTATCTGATTTAAATTATAGCTGCATAAAGCAATAAGAGCAAATAATGTCTAAAGAACATTATGTATAAAGAAATAATTTGTGTAACACTAGAACAAAGGAGGGGGGAAGGAATGAAGCTATATAGTAGCTAAGTTTTATATAGTATTGAAGTTAAGTTGGTATTTTTTTATTGAGGTATAGTTGACATATAACATTAGTTTCAGGTGTACAACATAAGGATTCAATATTTTGTATATTTTGTGAAATGATCCCATGATAAGAATAGTTAGCATTCATCACCACACAGCTACAAATTTTTCTTGTGATGAAAACTTAAGATTTATTCTCTTAGCAACTTTCAAGTATGCCATACAGTATTATTAACTGTGGTCACCACATTGTATATTATATCCCATGACTTATTTTATTAAAAAGCTTATACGTTTTACCCCTTCACCTATTTCACCCACCTCCCAATCCCACCTGTGGCAACGAATCTGTTCTCTACGAGTTTTGTTTTGTGTGCTTTTAGATTCCACATATAAGTGATATCATATTTGTATTTCTCTGACTTATTTCACTTAGCATAATGCCCTCAAGGTCCATCCATGATGTCACAAATGGCATGACTTCCTTCTTTTTCATGGCCAAATAATATTCCATTCTATATATACACACATATTTTCTTTATCCATTCATCCACTGTCAAACACTATGTTACTTCCATGTCTTGGCTGTTATAAATATTGCGAAATGAACATGGGGGTGCATATATCTTTGAGTTAGTTTTTTAATTTCCTTTGGATAAATACCCAGAAGTGGAATTTCTGGATCATATGGTAGTTTATTTTTTTGAAGAACATCTGTTTTCCACAGTGGCTGCATCAATTTATTCCCAACAGTGAACAAGGGTTCCCTTTTCTCCACATCCTTCCCAATACTTGTTATTTCTTGTCTATTTGATAACAGACAGTCCAATAAGTGGGAGGGGAGATCTCATGATTTTGATTTGCATTTCCCTGATGATGAGTGATGTTGCTCAACTTTTCATGTATCAATACCTATTGGTTTTCTCTACGTGTTCTTTGGAAAAATCTCTGTTCAGATCCTCTTCCCATTTTTAAATCAGATTTTTTTTTTTGCTGTTGAGTTGTACAAGTTCTTTATATATTTTGAAAGTTAAACCCTTATCAGATATATGATTTGCAAATATTTTCTCCCATTTGGTAGGCTGCCTCTATTTTGATGGTTTCCTCTGTTGTGCAGAAGCTTTTTAGTTTGATACAGTCCTACTTGTTTAATTTTTTGTTGTTGTCATCTTTGCTTTTGGTGTCAAATCCAAAAAATCATCACCTAAGCCGGTGTCAAGGAGTTTATTCCCCCCTGTTTTCTTCTAGGAAGTTGGTATTAATATGAACTAGATTGTTATAAATTAAGATGTTAATTGTAATCCTCAGGGCAATCACTGAGAAAATAACTAAAAATATATATAGGAAAAGAAACAAAGGAATTAAAATGTTAAAGTAGAAAATATCTTTTAAACATAAAAGAATGGACATTCTTATGTCTCATAAGAATGGAGGCATAGGGCTTCCCTGGTGGCGCAGTGGTTGAGAGTCCGCCTGCCGATGCAGGGACACGGGTTCGTGCCCCAGTCCGGGAAGATCCCACATGCCGCGGAGCGGCTGGGCCCGTGAGCCATGGCCACTGGGCCTGTGCGTCCGGAGCCTGTACTCCGCAATGGGAGAGGCCACAGCAGTGAGAAGCCCTCGTACCACAAAAAACAAACAAACAAAAAAGAATGGAGGCATAGAGGAACAAATAAGACATAAGATGTATCGAAAACAAATAGAAAACAGCAGGTGTAAATCCTACCTTATCAGTAATCACATTAAATTTGAATGGATTAAACCCTGTAATCAAAGACAGAGCTTAGCAGAATGAGTTTTTAGAAAGACGATCCAACTATGTTCTATCTACAAGAGACAAACTTTAGATTCAAAGGCAAATAGGTCTAAAGTAAAAGGATAGAGAAAGATATACCATGTAAACGGCAACCACAAGAGAGCTGTAGGAGCTATACTGCTGTAATATCTGACAAAAAAATTTGGACAAAATTACCAAAGGAGAATATTTTATAACGTTAAGAGTCAATCCATCAGGAAGACATAATTATAAATACATATGCATCTTACAATAGACCAAAAACATGAAACAAACTGACATAACTAAAAGGAGAAACAGAAAATTCAAAAATAGTGGGAGACTTTAATACCCCATTTTCAGTAATGCATAGAACTAGCCAGGAAACAGAACCAATTAGACTTAACATTTATAGGACACTCTACCCAGAAGCAGCAAAATACACATTCTTCAACTGTACGTGTAACATTCTGTAAGACCACATGTTAGACCATAAAGACTATACAGACCGTAAAGCCTCAGTACACTTAAAACGATGACTGAAATCATACAAAGTATGTTCCACAATCATGATGAAATTAAAAATTGATAGGAACTTGGAAAATTCAAATATGTGAAATTAAACAACACACTCCTTAACAGCCAATGAGTTAAAGAAACCACAAAGGAAATGAGAAAATATTTTGAGACAAATCAAAATGAAAACATAGTATACCAAGGCCTACAGGATGCACCTAATGCAGTACTTAGAGGGCTAGTTACAGCTACAAACGCCTATGATTAAAATAAAAAACCTCAAATCATCTGCTTTTCCATTTTAAGAAACTAGAAAAAGAGCAAAGTAAACCCAAAGCAAGCAAAAGGAAGGAAACAAAGACTAAAGTGGAAATAAATGAAATAGAGAATAGAAAAATAGAGAAAAAACAAGACCAAAAGTTGGTTCTTTGGAGAGAACAAAATTGATAATCCTTTAGCCAAATAAAAGAGAGTAAACTCAAATTATTAAAATGAAGAAAGAAAGAGGGGGCAATCCCTACTGACCTTATGGAAGTAAAGAGGATAAGAAAATACTATGAACAATTATACACCAACAAATTAGACAACCTGGATAAAATGGACACATTGCTAGAAAGATACAAACTGACTCAAGAAATAGAAATTCTGAATATACCTATAACAAAGGAAAGAGGTTGAATTAGTAAAAAAAAAAAAAAAAAAAAAATGTCCCACAGTACAGTCCAGGACCAGATAGCTTCACTAAAGAATTCTGCCAAACATTTAAAGAATTAACACCAATCTTTCATAAACTCTTACCAAAAATAGAATAGGGAGCACCTCCCAACTCATTCTATGAAGTATTATCCTGATACCAAAACCAGAAAAAGCCATCACAAGAAGACTACAGACCAATATCCCTTATTACTATAAATAGAAAAATCCTCAAGAAAATACAAGTAAACAGAATCCAGCATCACATAAAAGGCATTATACATCATGACAAGTGGGATTTATCCCAGAATTGCAAGGTTCATTTAACATCTGAAAAAAAGTCATGTGATGTTTGTCTGTTAATTATTAACAGACAAACATCACATGATCATCTCAATAGACATAAAACTTGACAAAAATCCAACTGTATATGGATTAAATGTTTATATTCCCCCCAAGTTCACATGTTGATATTATTAGGAGGTGGGGCCTTAGGTCATGAGGGTGCAATGCTCATAAATGAGATTAGTGCCCTTATAAGAAGAGACACAGAGCTTGCTTTCTCTCCTCTCTTTGCTGTATGAAGGCACAAGAGGATAGCCACCTACAAACCAGGAATAGATCTCTCACTGTAATCCAGCCATGCTGGCACCCTTCTCTGGGACTTCCCAGCCTCTGGAATTTCGAGAAATAAATGTTATCTGAGCCACCTGGTCTATGGTAACTTGTTACAGCTGCCCAAACTAAGACACCAACACCCTTCCATGATAAAAAAACACACAACCCAATCAAGGCCATCTGTGAAAACTCCACAGCTAAGATTGTATTTAATGGTGAAAGACTGAATGCTTCTCCCTGATATCAGGAACAAGTCAAGGCTGTCCACTCTTACCACTTCTATCCAACATTGTACTCGAGGATCTAGCCAGGGTAATTTAATTGGGTAAACGAAATAAAACGATATTCAGGTTGGAAAAGAGGAAGTAACACTATCTACATTTGCAGATGACATAGCCTTGTATAGAGAAAATCCAAAGGAATACACACACTGTTGGGCTGCACCGCCTTCAAGCCTCGTAATTCCCTGGTCTCAAGAAAGAAGGAAAAGCCCAGAGACAGCGACAGCAACACCAATGGTTTATCGGACAGGGGATCTTACAAGTTGAAACAAAAGGTCCTGGAGCAACACTCCACCATGTATGGCAGACAACAGGCAAGACACAGCAGCAACCTTTGCTACCTAGGAGACGAAAGAGGCTACCATTTATAGGGGGAATTGATGTCAGGTGGGCTCATCAGTTACCAGGGAAACCAGCGGCTGGGGCAGGGGGCAAGTTACTGATTAAGCCCTATAATTAAGAGAATTGGACAGTCATGTGAGTGAAGCAGGCACTGGTCAAGCAGAGAATATACACAGAGCAAGAGAACAGCCATCTGGAGTGGCCTTACCATACACTCCACCCCTAAGTACCCTGCACAACCCTTACAGTCTTGGTCTGCCCCTCTTCTGAGATATCCCTGGGCTCAGGTATGTAGAGGTGCGCTGCAAACAAGCACCACAAATGCAACACAAACAATAGCAGCTAAGGAGTACCAAGAGTAAGCCAGGGGCTTGGCTTGCAGGACAGGAAGAAAGTGAGAGTCTGCAGCCGTCCCCAACATGGTCACATTAACGAGGTCAGCTTTCTCTGGCATCTTACTGCAGACCCAGTAATCAGACTCAGTTTGCAGTACGGCCACTGTTTTTGCCCAGTCCTCAAACAGATTCCCTCCACTCAGGCTAGGGATGGAATGTGATGTTTCAACAGGCACAATACAGGGGAGATTATGACCATTAAGCAAATTATAAGCAGTAACAGCATTCTGAGATCATACCCCTGCCTGTGGTTTTTTGCCTGGCCTGCTGTACCATACAGCCTGTCCACCTTCAGTCCCCACAGCCCAGCTGCTGCTGAATTACAGAGAGACGGTATAACAACAGATCACAAGAATAATATAATGGTGCCTTTTTCCAGTAGGGCGTCCTGATTTATTACCTTAGTAGTCTCAGGTGGGGCCGGGTAGAAGCTAGGTGAAATCTTTCCAATCCTATTGCCCACAGGGCAGCAAATCCAAACCACCGGGGACTTATCTGCCAGTCCCAGGGCCATTTTATAATGTGTTCCCCTGAGAGTAGATCCTGTGGAAGGGCAAAAGTGAGTTATTGTCCTGACCGATCGTTGGCAATGGTCCGTTGGTGGTCAACAGCTGAACTTGGATGGTGTTGACTAGTTGCCTCAGGGTTAACATGGCGTAGGCAGTGGGATGATAGCTCCTGGGATGTTCAGTTTTAGTTTGTAGGGCTTGAATTAGCCTCCTGGAAACTTGAGAGGGCAAGTTTCCCATCTCAGTTGTTGTTCAAATGGTCCACGATAAGCCTGGCAGCAGTGGGGTTGTAGGGCAGGTGGAAATGCCAGTGTATGTCATTTTTATCAGCCCATCTCTCAACTTCATGGCCGGTAAAGTGGGTTCCTTGGTCTCCATCGATGTCCATGGGGCTCCTGTATGTCGTGCACGGCTGTTCTAGATCCTGCAGAGTGGTTTTTTGTGTTGCTCCAGGACTCCGGTAGGCCTTTTGTAATGTCTTCCACCTGCTGTAACATGTTGTAGACTAAACAAAGTGTTTGTATTCACTAGCCATCCCTGTGCAGTCAGATGAGCCATGAGCATGGGGCTGATGTTTCTAAACTGGTCAGAGACTCTGAGGTTAACAGGACATCATCAATATAATGGAAGAGAAAGACATCTCTCATGGTGGTCAGTTGCCTCCAGTCTGGGGAAAGGAGCTGCTCTCCATCTGTATCCTGTGGGACAAGGGACCTCTGACCTCGTCCCAATCTTCTTCCTCTCCTTCATCACTGTTGGTAGGATACCAAACCTTGGGGTCCCAATTTGACCATCCAGGCTCTCTTGACAGCCCCCATTCATCAAGGACAGCAGCCACAGGGCCCCATGTGCTAGTGGACAGCCACCTCAGGATTACCCCCACAACTTTTCGTTACCTGTTCTTATTTCCCAACATTTTGGTGCTCACAGGAGTTTCCTCAGCCTCCTGGCTAGCTCGACAGTTGTTGAACTGCACCCCGTAGGTCTGCAAGCTTTATAATTATTCAGCCTCGAGACCGAAGAAAGAGCCCAGACACAGCCACAGAGACATCAGTGGTTTACTGGACAGGGGGATCTTACAAGTCTGAAGCCAACAGTCCTGGAACGCCACTCACTGTGTACGGCAGACAACAGGTAGGACACTGCAGAAACCTCTGCTACTCCAGGGAGGAGGAGTTTACCATTTATAGGGGGAATTAACATCACGCTTTCTCATCAGTTACCAAGGAAACCAGCAGCTGGGGCAGGGGCAAACATGCAGGCAGTTACTGATTAAGCCCTATAATTAAGGGGATTGGACAGTCATGTGAGTGAAGCAGAGACTGGTAAAGCAGATATACAAAGAGCAAGAGAAGAGCCATCTTGAATGGCCTGACCATACACACACACACACACACACACACACTATTAGAACTAATAAATGAGTTCAGCAAGGTTGTAGGATATAAGATCAGTATACAAAAATCAACTGTATTTCTATGCACTTAGCAATTTGCAATCTAAAAATGAAATTAAGGAAACAATTCCACTTACCATAGCATCAAAAAGAGTAAAATACTTAAGAATAAATTTAACAAAATTAATGCAAGACTTGCACACTAAAAACTACAAAACATCAAAGAATTAAAGCTCTAAATAAATGGAAAGATATCCCATGATCATGAATCAGAAGACTTCATACTGTTGAGATAGAAATTCTCCCCTCAGTTGATCTACAGCTTCAATGCAATTCCTATTAAAATCCAAACTGTCTTTTTTTGTGCGGAAAACGACAAGCTAATGCTAAAATTCATATGGAAATCCAAGGGACCTAGAATAGCCTAAACAATCTTGAAAAACAATAACAAAGTTGAAGGACTCATACTTCCTTACATAAGAAGCTACTGTGAGGCATAGGGACTGGTGTACACATCAATGGAACAGAATTGAGAATGCAGCAATAAACCCTTATATTTAGAGTTCATTATTTTTTGACAAGGTTGCCAAGACAATTCAGTAAAGGAAAGAATAGTCTTTTAACAAATGGTGCAGGGACAACTAGATAACCATGTACAGAAGAATGAATTGCACCCCTACCTTACATCATATAAAAAACGAACTCAAAATGTATCAAAGATCTAATGTGTATGAGACACATATAAAGGGTAAAACTATAAAGCTCTTAGAAGAAAACACAGAACCAAGTCTTTGTGGCTTTGGGTTTGGCAATGGATTCTTAGAATCGATACCAAAAGCACAAGCAACAACAAAAATATAAACTGGACTTCATCAAATTAAAAACTTCTGTGTTTCGATGGACACCATCATGAAAGTGAAAAGATGACAGAAAATGGGAGAAAATATTTGCAAATTATATATCTGACAAGAGGCTTGGATCCAGAGTATATAAAGAACTCTTACAAGTCAACTAGTTTTCCTTGGTCCGTGTGGCCTATGAAGGAGTTTGGGGCTATTAGAGGTATTTGAAACAGTGGTTCCCAAACTCTAGTGCATCCAAGAATAGGGTTGCCAGATTTAGCAAGTAAAACACAGAATGTCCAGTCAAATTTATATTTCAGATAAACAGTAATTTTTTAGTATAAATAAGACCCATGCAATGTTTGAGACACATTTAACTGGGTATCCTGTATTTTATGTGGCAACCTTACCAAAGAATCACCTTGAGACTTCTTAAATGCAGATTCCCTGCAGATCATAATTCAGCAGCTTGGGAACTCAGGAAGCTGCCCTCTTAACCAGCCCCTAGGGAATCTGACATGGGTGTCCAGGCCACACTTTGAGAAACACTGATGAGATGCTCTAAAGGAGTCATAAAAACTTCCACAACAGCTTCTAGTCATACTCCTTAGAGCCATTCATATTCCAAATTCACATATAACATGGAATTGCAGGTTTTGCAAATATCTATGCCTTGAAATAACAATTTCAAATAAAAAAGCAAAGCAAAGCAAAACAGAACAACAACATCAATAACAAAAACCCTTGAAGGAATCTAACTGGGTACCCTATGTGACTTTCCTGCCACGTTCCTGGGAAAAGTGATCAGCCCAGGCAGACTGTGGCAAGCATCTCATGCAACAGGAGACACAGACTGTTATGCATTTTTTCCATTTACTTTCTTCAGGTCACCCAAGGTTAGACGCTTTGCTCTAAATCAGGCTCTGAATGCAACTCTGATCGCATTCCTTCCAGTGCGCTACAGGGCTGGAAACCACCACAACCACTGGAAGAACCCCCAGAGACAGTGGAAAATCACATCCAGTGCAAACCTTCAGCATAATGAAGACCAGAGAGCACTGGATGGTGAGTGGATTTCTGCTCTACTCAGTGAAATTCACATATATAAGCTACTATGAGTCATAAAGTTTTCCCAAAGTAGGCTGCACTGTGAAGACGTGTCTATCTTGCAATGAGTGCAGATTCCTCCCACCAAGACTAAACCTCTGTCAGAGAGGGTGCATCCCCACTCCAACCACATCTGCAAGGGCTCGAGGAAAAACCCCAACTCACTTTCCATCCACAGCCTCGACAATCTTGACCTCAATCTCCTGCTCGTACAGGGTACGTAACATCCGGTCCCGCCTGTCCTTTCTGCGCTTGAGGTTTATCATGAAAATCTAATTCAGGAAGAAAAAAGGAAAAGAAACACAGATTATTCAACTCTTTTTCTAGGCTATTTGAAAAGTAAAGTAAATGTAATGAACAAAGTTTTGGAATAAGGATTGGAAAAGATGGGGAAACTGTGGTGAAGATTTGTTTATATTTCATATCAGGTCAAAAAGTTATTCTTCAGGAGGCCAAAGGTAAATCAAACCTAAAACATATGAGATGAAGGGGTAAGAAGCAGTTTGGCAAATGGTTAGATTTATCAGCAGACCTGAGTTTACTAAGTGTTTGCCTTGGACCAGTTCCTATGCGTCAGTTTCATCATCTGTAAAACTGAGATAATACTGGTCCTGTCACCTGGGTACAAAATATGAGCTATTCTTATAATTTATATCCACTGTAGAAAAATTTAAAGTCATTCAAAGAATAAGAAAAATCTACTCTTAACAAATTCCTTTTATTTCCAAAGGTTCCAAATTGAATTACCAAGGTCTTAATTTGAGTAGCTTCTTTACCAGAAGTTTTCAGCTCCCTTAGAATTTTTCTGAAAGAAGTAGAGAGAGAAAGGGTCCTGCACTTGGTGGTAGCCCTTTGGGAAAAGGCATCATTTCCACATCACATGGATCTGAGGGAAACCTTATAGAGAGGACACATACTGGTTCATGAAGTCCCAAAAATGTGCATTCAGATTGTCCCACATGAGGACTGGGTCTTCCTGCAGCCCCTCACCCTAGCCCCTAAATTCTCAATGACTGCACTAAACACACACATATCCTGAGGCTACTATAGGGAGTTACACAGATAATGAGGCTGGCCTGATTATTCCCAGATTTAAGGAGCCATAGAAGTACCCAAAGGCTCATGAATGTTATTACAGATATCTATGTGCTTTAATAAGGTTCTTTTCTACGAGCAGTAATAAACTCACTTTGTACATTAAACTAGTCCTGCACAAGAGGGAGACTTCAGCTACCAGTAAGAAATACTGAATAGCATGGGAAAGGAGAACCCTCCAGGAATAAGCTGGATGACATTGGCTTCATCCTAACGACCCATCTAGATGACTTTGAGGAAGACGTTTAATGTTCCAGGGTCCAGTTCCCTTGTTTGTAAAAAGAGGGAGTTGAACAACCTCATCTCTCAAGACCAGTACAGATTAAAATGTCTATGATATGTGGTTTATGATAAAGTTTGCTTTATGCTGTCTAGAATAAGGAAGAAACTATGTCTTATAAGCAGGCTGGAGTTCAGACTTTACTGGGGGTTAAGCTGTGGTTCACAGTCATTCTGAATGTAATCATCGAGATGCTATATGTTTTACCGGATCAAAAGCTAAATTAACTAAAATTTCAACTCTTCCTTACAAAATATTCTCACTTCTATCCATTTATACAGCTCTGGGCAAAGAACTGATGGGGGAGCAAGATGTCCTCTTTGAAGAAGTCATCCATCTGAATCAGAGCAAAGTGGATTAGGTACATCATGATTTCATTACCTCCGTTGTTTATCTAACTGGGCTATTATTTTTTAAAAAACAATTTCTGTGGTGACTGTATTTGCCTTGTTACCTGGGATTTTAAAATTTAATGAGTCATGTTCATTTATATTTCATTTTCTTCCTATTTAGAATCATACTGCGATGGGCCATGTTCCATCTCCCAATTTTAAGGCTATGGAAAGGAATGGGCATTTCCTCATGTGTTCACACAGAGCTACCTGAGGTCACTCCAGGAGAGCAAAACAAAACAAAAAACAAAAAATTAACAGAAATACAACAAAAAGTCCTCTCAGATCCAAGACCTCTAGTCTGAGAAGACTTTAGTAAATAACAATCCCGTCCTGGTTCCTGCCAGGACAAGTGCAATAAAAATTGCAGCCATGAAGGAAAAACACAGACGGCTTGCTCATACTTAGTAAATAGTAAGCAAACAAAAAGCCACGCAGCCGAATGCAGCCCAGACACCACCAACAAGGTCACAGAGTACTGGGAAGGTTGAAAAGGCCCCTGAAAATCCCTTTTTCCACTATCCTATCTCTGTCCCAAATAGAGAGATGACTACCAGGGTTCAGGAGAGTAGAGTCCCCGTATCTGCATCCTTTACAGAGTTGGCCTTTTCCAGAAGCCTTCTAAGAATGACCCAGTCCTTCCAGATGGAAGACCAGAGCTAGAAGATCCTGCTTTTGTCCCATTGTACCTGCTCGGATTTGATCCTCATTGGAATGTGTTTATAAAGGGAAAAATGAATATATGTAAAGACCCTTGGGTTCTTTTACCTGGAGACCTGAGAGCTGGTGAGAGCTGCAGGGAAGGAAAGCTGGAGTAATATGTGGAAGTGGGTCCAGTGCCCGGGGTGGTCCAACTTTTCTGCAGCCCTGATTGTTTATAAAACTATGTACACTTTAGTCTAATTCTTCTCTACCACACTTAAAATCATCTTGTCTCATCCTGCCCTCTGTGGAAGTAGCATAATAGCTGCTAACTCCTTTCCACTTAATATTCATGAAATACTCCTTTCCATTCCTGAAGTCTGCCTGCAAATAAATTTTATAGAATAAATCCCAATTGCCAGTTCCAGCAGCAATTTAAGATGGCTGTACTTTGGGGACCTGTATGACATAGTACAGGGGGATAAACAAGGCATTTTCTTTCAATTAATCAGTGGCAATGAGCATGCAGCACAAAGCTTGGCTTATAACACATCCAAAATTCACAGAAAAGTTCTGTCTCAGTTTGTGGATTCCTGAGGCACTGTCCTAGCTTCTAGACCACCAAGCTCCTGAACACTGACCAGCAGTTATGGGACATGAGGGACCCATTAAGGATTCAGTGACTTGGAGTCACAATTCTGGTCCCACCAAGTATCTGCTGTGCATATTACTAAGACAGGCATCTCTTTATATTTCTGCTTCATTCTTTATACAATTGAAACTTAATAATAAATATGACTCTCAGAGCACTATTATGAAGTTCTTGCCTGCTGAAGGGAGAATTTTAGAATAGGTTTCTTTTCTCACTTTTTCTTTGTCCTCTAAACTCTTCCCTCCAATCTTTTCCCATGGAAAAACAGCAGAGAGAAAATAAAGCAAAGAATGTTCCAGAGTGGTTTCCACTTACTCAGAATAAAGTTAAAGTCCTCCAATACCTAAAATATATATCTTCTTTACCTTACCCTTGAATCTTGATAAAATATGGCAATATCTGCTCCTAGAAAATATCACTTTCATGACTAAATTGTAACATCTTTCTGACTCAATCACTAATTTACTTTTACCATGATGCTCCTTTTTTAAGATAAGTGAACTGAGGCACAGAAAAAAACTGAGAACCTTTTCCAAGACCTTGGTTTCTTTTCAGCAGCCAAGCTGGTCTGGCTGGCTCCCAGACGTGTGATCAGGCTTGTGTTCTGATACAAACATATAAGCATGATGTACACATGTGCACAGGTGCACGTGCACACACACAGAGACACCTTTCCTACCTCATTGAATCCCATCTTGTCTGGATATTTAGGGACAACTGAGACGAACTGGGAAGGTTCCATTGGAGGATGGTCAACTGGAAGACACGAGAAACACACAGAGTGCTTTGTTAGTAAGAGGCTCGGAGAACAGCATTCCAACCACAGGCCTGACCTCTAGAAACACAGCCTGAATGTTCAGGGCAGGGGATAACTGCTCAGCAGTTTTCTAGCACTGAGTGGCTATATAAGAACCCCGGATGGTCACAACGCTGGTTTTGAGAGCACCTGTTTATATGCAGACTGCAGTATTTGCTCCATTTCCCTCAAGACCTATTTTAAGAGCATTTGAAAGGTAGTCTAGGGTAATGATTTAGGGTGAGGGCTCTAAAGTCAGATGACCTAGGTCCAAACTTTGGTCTGTGAAGGTCTGGAGCAGATAGGTGACCTCTCTAAGCCTGTTTCTTTGTGTGTAAAATCAGGATAATAAAAGTGTATCTCTTAGAGTGTTATAAAATTTAAATGAGACCTACATGCAAAGCACTAGCCACAGTAAATGAACACAGTAAATGCTCAATAACTCCTAGCTACTACTCACAGTGGCCCATGATGAAAGAGCTCAGAAATAGGCTGGACTTTTTTCTAAAGAATGCTTTTTATCTATATGTTTAAGATTGTAAAACTCTGGGACTATTTTATTTTAAAATCCCATCCAGGCAGGTTTAGCTACAGGTACTCAAAAGGTCCTTTATTTTAACGCAAACTCACCTCCAAGGCCCAGCCCACATCCCAGAACTTGGTACAGGGCTAACAAGGAAGTTTCCAGATGGGAGGGGTGTTGCATCTCAAGTAATAAAAGTTTTATTTATTTCATACTCTAAAAAGGCTTTCTTTATAAACTATATACTTTAAAGGTTGGAAGTAATATTGATTAAAGAACCTGAGAAGGTCTTGAAAATTTTTAGTATTTCACAAACTCAAAGTACTCACTTGGTTTTCCTTGAAGACATAATACAAGGAAAATATTAAGTGAGAGCTGGTAACTGGGTTGTTTGAAGACCTATAGTTGATGGCAATTGCTACTGTTCACCAGTATACATTCCCCTCTATTTCAGGCATATGAGAGGGGCTTTTCCACCTTCAGGTTAGTCATGGCCACATGAGTTGCTGCCACTCAACTCTCCAAACCCTCCTCCCACCCCTGCCCCAGCCCCACCTCAATGATCTTAGCAGCCTATGTTGATATGGAGAAGCCAAAAATTTGAAGCAGCCTAGAATGATGTGCCAACATGTGGAGGACAGCTGCCCAGGAAAGATACGAGGACCACTGTAGACTTTACATAACAAGGAATGAGCCATTGTTGTATGAAGCCAATGAGATTTCAGCATTCTTTGATATTCCAGCATAACATCACCTGTCCTGATTGAGATCCTGTCCAAAGGGTATTATTTGTTTAACTTACTCTCCACTGGTATATTAAAGAGAAACCACGACATCCACTTTCACTTATGATCAGATGATGTGAAACCGGAGAAAGTAGTGAAACAGGTTTCCTAAGCCAAACACAAGAGTTGGTCTTATTATTTCAATCCTGACCCCAACAGTCACATTTCTATGAGTACACAGTGCGTGTGTTTCTGTTTCCCTCAGCAGCCCAGAATATGTTGGTCCTCCCTGCTCCACCGCACTCCATTAATTTCTTTTAAAATAAACAAATGTTGATTGTGGGGTTACCATGTACAGCATTAGGTTTTTACGAGAAAAAATCTTAACATACCAACTCTTTCCTGTTCATGTTGTTTGAAGAGCTGTCTGGCCCTCTCTCATCGGGCCTTAGACTTGGGAGGGGGGTATATTTCGGGTTACCCTTTCCACTCTGTTAGTCTCTGTTTGGCACTCACATGGGCTGCCTGGCTTTAACGGTTCAGCCAAAGAGTCTGCTTTTAGCCACTTTGCTTCGATCAAACATGGGTAGTCATTGTGTTCACAGGACAAGTATCCCCCCAAAAGCCGCAAGTGGCTGGTCCTGAAAACCACCGTTGAGCAGAAATATGAGACACAGGCCTGGGTTTTGTCACTGAAGGTAGAGCTAAGCCATAGGGAAAAACAGGAGATGATATTAATTAGACTTAAGAAGCTTACTATGTGGGGAGAAGGGATGCATCTTGGCTGACATCAGACTTGAAGATTAGGTACATCCCAGCTTTTGTTTGGGATCATTTCTGACTCCATCATTCATAATTAATTCAGTTCCTCTTTGAATCCCTCTCCATACATGTCCCTCACTGTACCACCAATTGGGATGTGCTTCACTGGCTCCAGGATAGTTTCAAGATCTAGGAATAATAATAACTATTGGTATAGAGGTCTTACTACTCACTGCACTCTGGGCTACATTCTTGACATATGTAATTACATTTATTTAATCTTCATAACATGTACCACAGGATAGATCTGAGTATCCCTATTTTTACAGATAAGGAAACAAAGACTTAAATAACATGCCCAAGATCACAGAGCTCATAGAGCTGGTATTTGAACCTAGGTCTGACTCCTGCACCTGAACCCTTAACCTCCACTCTCCTCTACCCCCAAAGCTAGACCTTGGTAGCCATTAGCATCAAGTTGGCCTTGGGCAACTGGGCTGGGTTCACAGTAGCTCAGTTAGGTAAGTCCTCACTCCTCTGTTGCTCTTTCTGTGGTCTACACTGGAGCACACACCATCCAGTGTACAATGTACCAGCCCAGTCATGCCCAGAAATATATTTGAGAGACTGTGCTTGGAGCGAATCCTAACACTTGTCTATAGTTTCTCCTGGACTTCTTCCATGGCTGCAGCTACCACCCTAGCTCAGGTCCTCCCTCCCTCACATGCTTGGGCCATTTTAATATTTTTCAAACACTTGCATGCTCTTCGTCTTGCCTCATTATAACTGATTATGCACACTGTTGCCAAAATAATCTTCTTCCTTAGGCACAGCTCTGTTCTTGACCATAACAGTCACACTTGGCACTTAAGTGCTTTACAATTTGTTAACTGATTTCATAATCACCATGTCACTTTATCTTCACTTTTTTTGGGGGGGGGGTGGAATTGTTTGTTTTTATAGATATATAAATTGAGACCAACCCAGATGTAGTCTTGCCAAGGTCAAATAGTGAGTGATTGGCAGAGCTGGAACTCAGTTTTAGATCTTCTGACTTCAGATCCAATATTCCTAATAAACTTTACATGACATTCTGTTGCCTCAAAATGTCATTACTGAGAAGAGGTACCTAAGACTTCCCATCGCCTCATGCTCTGATTTGCATAACCAATCTCCTCATGCCTCACAACCCATTTACTACTAGCACCTTTACAAGATCTAGCCTCCTGTCATTCATCTCCCAATTTTCCATACAGCTCCTAATATACTAAATGAGCAAGTACATGAAGAGTGCTTTTAAAAGTGTTAGCCAGTGCCACTGTGCCACCTGCTGGAACTTGGAGAGGTCTTTTTTCCTCACCTGGAGGGAAGTGGAAGTGCCTTGGCTCCAATTTCCCCACTTTTGTACACTGACCATGTATTATATACCAGAAATATTACATGGGTCCTGAAGATGTAAACATAGGTAAATAAACATAAAAGAATCATTTCAGACAGGAGGACCTTCAAGATGGCAGAGGAGTAAGACGTGGAGATCACCTTCCTCCCCACAAATACATGAAAAATACATCTACATATGAAACACCTCCTAGAGAACACCTACTGAACACTGGCAGAAGACCTCGGACTTCCCAAAAGGCAAGAAGCTCCCCACATACGTGGGTAGGGCAAAAGAAAAAAGGAAAAACAGAGACAAAAGAATAGGGATGGGACTTGCACCTCTAGGAGGGAGCTGTGAAGGAGGAACAGTTTCCACACACTAGGAAGCCCCTTCACTGGTGGAGACGGGGGGTGGCGGTGGGGAAGCTTCAGAGCCACGAGGGAGAGCACAGCAATAGGGATGCAGAGGGCAAAGTGAAAAGATTCCCACACAGAGGATCGGTGCCGACCAGCACTCACCAGCCTGAGAGGCTTGTCTGCTCACCCACCAGGACAGGTGTGGGCTGGGAGCTGAGGCTCAGGCTTCGGAGGTCAGATCCCAGGGAGAGGACTGGGTTTGGCTGCGTGAACACAGCCTGAAGGGAGCTAGTGTGCCACAGCTAGCCAGGAGGGAGTCTGGGGAAAAGTATGGAACTGCCTAAGAGGCAAGAGACCATTGTTTCGGGGTGCACGAGGAGAGGGGATTCAGAACACCGCGTACACGACCTCCAGAGACGGGCGCGAGCCGTGGCTATCAGCGCAGACGCCAGAGACAGTCATGAAATGCTAAGGTTGCTGCTGCAGCCACCAAGAAGCCTGTTTGCAGGCACAGGTCACTATCCACACCTCCCCTCCTGGGAGCCTGTGCAGCCTGCCACTGCCAGGGTCCCGTCATCCAGGGACAACTTCCCTGGGAGAACACACGGTGTGCCACAGGCTGTTGCAACATCATGCTGGCCTCTGCCGCTGCAGGCTTCCCCACATTCTGTACCCCTCCCTCCCCCTGGCCTGACTGAGCCAGAGCCCCCTAATCAGCTGCTACTTTACCCCCATCCTTTCTAAGCGAAGAACAGACGCCCTCAGGCGACCTACATGCAGAGGCAGGGCCAAACCCAAAGCTGAACCCCAGGAGCTGTGCGAACAAAGAAAAGAAAGGGAAATTTCTCGGAGCAGCCTCAGGAGCAGCAGATTAAATCTCCACAATCAACTTGATGTACCGTGCGTTGCTGGAATACCTGAATAGACAACGAATCACCCCAAAATTGAGGTGGTGGACTTTGGGAGCAACTGTAGACTTGGGGTTTGCTTTCTGCATCTAATTTGTTTCTGGTTTAACGTTTATCTTAGTTTAGTATTTAGAGCTTATTATCATTGGTAGATTTGTTTATTGATTTGGTTGCTCTCTTCCTTTTTTTATATATATTTTTCCTTTTTCTCTTTTTGTGAGTGTGTATGTGTATGCTTCTTTGTGTGATTTTGTCTGTATAGCTTTGCTTTTACCATTTGTCCTAGTGTTCTGTCTGTCCGTTTATTCTTTTTTTAGTATAATTTTTAGTGCTTGTTATCACTGGTGGATTTGTTTTTTTGGTTTGGTTGCTCTCTTCTTTCCATCTTTCTTTTTTTTATTACTTTTTACTTTTTAATAATATTTATTTTTATTTTTATTGTAATAACTTTATTTTTCTTTCTTTCTTTCTTCCTTCCTCCCTTCCTTCCTTCCTTTCTTTCTCTCTCTTTCTCTCTTTCTCTCTTTCCTTCTTTCTTTCTCTCTCTCTCTCTCTCTCTCTCTCTCCCTTTTCTCCTGAGCCAAGTGGCTGACAGACTCTTGGTGCTCTGGCTGGGTGTCAGGCCTGAGTCTCTTAGGTAGGAGAGCCGAGTTCAGAACATTGGTCCACCAGAGACCTACCGGCCCCACATAATATCAATCAGAGAGAGCTCTCCCAGAGATCTCCATCTCAACGCTAAGACCCAGCTCCACTGAACGACCAGCAAGCTACAGTGCTGGAAACCCTATGCCAAACAACAAGCAAGACAGGAACACAGCCCCACCCATTAGCAGACAGGCTGCCTAAAATCATAATAAGTTCACAGCCACCCCAAAACACACCACTGGACGTGGTACTGCCCACCACAAAGACAAGATCCAGCCTCATCAACCAGAACACAGACACCAGTCCACTCCATCAGGAAGCCAACAAAACCCACTGAACAAACCTTACCCCTGGGGACAGCCACCAAAAACAATGGGAACTATGAACCTGCAGCCTGCAAAAAGGAGACCCCAAACACAGTAAGTTAAGCAAAATGAGAAGACAGAGAAATACACAGCAGATGAAGGAGCAAGGTAAAAACCCATCAGACCAAACAAATGAAGAGGATATAGGCAGTCTACGTGAAAAAGTATTCAGAGTAGGGCTTCCCTGGTGGTGCACTGGTTGAGAGTCCGCCTGCCGATGCAGGGGACGTGGGTTTGTGCCCCGGTCCGGGAAGATCCCACATGCCGTGGAGAGGCTAGGCCCGTGAGCCATGGCCACTGAGCCTGCACGTCTGGAGCCTGTGCTCTGCAAAGGGAGAGGCCACAACAGTGAGAGGCCCGTGTACTGCAAAAAAAAAAAAAAAAAAAAAAAATACAATTCAGAGTAATGATAGTAAAGATGATCCAAAATCGTGGAAATAGAATGGAGAAAATACAAAAAAGGTTTAATAAGGACCTAGAGGAACTAAAGAGCAAACAAACAATGATGAACAACACAATAAATGAAATTAAAAATTCTCTAGAAGGAATCAATAGCAGAATAACTGAGGCAGGAGAATGGATAAGTGACCTGGAAGATAAAATAGTGGAAATAACTACTGCAGAGCGGAATAAAGAAGAAAGAATGAAAAGAATTGAGGACAGTCTCAGAGACCTCTGGGACAACATTAAATGCACCAACATTCGATTTACAGGGGTCCCAGAAGAAGGAGAGAAAAAGAAAGGGGCTGAGAAGATATTTGAACAGATTATAGTTGAAAACTTCCCTAATATGGGAAAGTAAATAGTCAAGTCCAGGAAGCACAGAGAGTCCCATAGAGGATAAATCCAAGGAGAAACATGCCAAGACACATATTAATCAAACTATCAAAAATTAAATACAAAAACAAAATATTAAAAGCAGGAAGGGAAAAACAACAAATAACATACAAGGGAATCCCCATAAGGTTAACAGCTGATCTTTCCGCAGAAACTGTGCAAGCCAGAAGGGAGTGGCAGGACATATTTAAAGTGATGAAAGGGAAAAACCAAGATTACTCTACCGGCAAGGGTCGCATTCAGATTCGACAGAGAAATTAAAATTTTTACAGACAAGCAAAAGCTAAGAGAATTCAGCACCATCAAACCAGCTTTACAACAAAAGCTAAAGGAACTTCTCTAGGCAGGAAACACAAGAGAAGGAAAAGACCTACAATAAGAAACCTAAAACAATTAAGAAAATGGTAATAGAAACATATATATCCATAACTACCTTAACTGTAAATGGATTAAATGCTCCATCCAAAACACACAGACTTGCTGAATGGATACAAAAACAAGACCTGTATATATGCTGTCTACAAGAGACCCACTTCAGACCTATAGACACATACAGACTGAAAGTGAGGGGATGGAAAAAGATATTCCATGCAAGTGGAAATCAAAAGAAACCTGGAGTAGCAATTCTCATATCAGACAAAATAGGCTTTAAAATAAAGACTGTTACAAGAGACAAAGAGGGACACTACATAATGATCAAGGGATCAATCCAAGAAGATATAACAATTGTAAATATTTATGCACCCAACATAGGAGCGCCTCAATACATAACGCAAATGGTAACAACCATAAAAGGGGAAATTGACAGTAACACAATAATAGTAGGGGACTTTAACCCCACTTTCACCAATGGACAGATCATCCAAAATGAAAATAAATAAGGAAACACAAGCTTTAAATGATACATTAAACAAGATGAACTTAATTGATATTTATAGGACATTCCATCCAAAAACAACAGAATACACTTTCTTCTCAAGTACTCATGGAACCTTCTCCAGGATAGATCACAACCTGGGTCACAAATAAAGCCTTGGTAAATTTAAGAAAATTGAAATCGTATCAAGTATCTTGTCCGACCAGAATGCTATGAGACTAGATATCAATTACAGGAAAAAATCTGTTAAAAATACAAACACAGGGAGGCTAAACAATACATTACTAAATAACCAAGAGATCACTGAAGAAATCAAAGAGGAAATCAAAAAATACCTCGAAACAAATGACAATGAAAACACGATGACCCAAAACCAATGGGATGCATCTAAAGCAGTTCTAAGAGGGAACTTTATAGCAATACAATCCTACCTCAAGAACAAGAAACATCTCAAATAAACAACTTAACCTTACACCTAAAGCAATTAGAGAATGAAGAACAAAAAAACCCCAAAGTTAGTGGAAGGAAAGAAATCATAAAGATCAGATCAGAAATAAATGAAAAGGAAATGAAGGAAACAATAGCAAACATCAATAAAACTAAAAGCTGGATCTTTGAGAAGATAAACAAAATTGATAAACCATCAGCAGGACTCATCAAGAAAACAGGGGAGAAGGCTTTGATTCAACAAATCAATAGAATTAGAAATGAAAAAGGAGAAGTAACAACTGACACTGCAGAAATACAAAGGATCATAAGAGATTACTATAGGCAACTCTATGCCAATAAAATGGACAACCTGGAAGAAATGGACAAATTCTTAGAAAAGCACAATGTTCCAAGACTGAACCAAGAAGAAACAGAAAATATAAACAGACCAGTCACAAGCACTGAAATTCAGACTGTGATTAAAAATCTTCCAACGAACAAAAGCCCAGGACCAGATGGCTTCATAGGCGAATTCTATCACACATTTAGAAAAGAGCTGACACCTATCCTTCTCAAACTCTTCCAAAATATAGCTGAGGGAGGAACAATCCCAAACTCATTGTATGAAGCCACCATCACCCTGATACCAAAACCAGACAAAGAAAGACAACTACAGGCCAATATCACTGATGAACATAGATGCAAAAATCCTCAACAAAATACTAGCAAACAGAATCCAACAGCACATTAAAAGGATCATACACCATGATCAAGTGGGATTTATCTGAGGAATGCAAGGATTCTTCAATATATGCAAATCACTCAGTGTGATAAACCATATTAACAAATTGAAGAATAAAAACCATATGATCATCTCAATAGATGCAGAAAAAGCTTTCGACAAAATTCAACACCGATTTATGATAAAAAAAACCCTCCAGAAAGTAGGCATAGAGGGAACTTATCTCAAAATAATAAAGCCATATATGACAAACCCACAGCCAACATCGTTCTCAATGGTGAAAAACAGAAACCATTTCCACTAAAATCAGGAACAAGACAAGGTTGCCCACTCACACCACTATTATTCAACATAGTTTTGGAAGTTTCAGCCACAGCAAAAAGAAATAAAAGGAATCCAAATTGGAAAAGAAGAAGTAAAACTGTCACTGTTTGCAGATGACATGATGCTATATATACAGAATCCTAAAGATGCTACCAGAAAACTACTAGAGCTAATCAATGAATTTGGTAAAGTAGCAGGATACAAAATTATTGCACAGAAATCTCCTACATTCCTATATACTAATGATGAAAATTCTGAAAGAGAAGTTAAGGAAACACTCCCATTTACCACTGCAACAAAAAGAATAAAATATCTAGGTATAAACCTACCTAAGGAGACAAAATACCTGTATGCACAAAACTATAATTCACTGATGAAAGAAATTAAAGATGATAGAAACAGATGGAGAGATATACTATGTTCTTGGATTGGAAGAATCAACATTGTGAAAGTGACTATACTACCCTAGCAATCCACAGTTTCAATGCAATCTCTATCAAACTACCAATGGCATTTTTCACAGAACTAGAACAAAAAATTTCACTTTGTATGGAAACACAAAAGACCCCAAATAGCCAAAGCAATCTTGAGAAAGAAAAACAGAGCTGGAGGAGTCAGGTTTCCTGATTTCATACTATACTACAAAGCTACAGTAATCAAGACAGTATGGTACCTGCACAAAAACAGAAATATAGATCAATGGAACAGGATAGAAAACCCAGAGATAAACCCACGCACATATGGTCACCTTAACTTTGATAAAGGAGGCAAGAATATATAATGAAGAAAAGACAGCCTCTTCAATAAGTGGTGCTGGGAAAACTGGACAGCTACATGTAAAAGAATGAAATTAGAACATTCCCTGACACCATACACAAAAATAAACTCAAAGTGGATTAAAGACTTAAATGTAAGGCCAGACACTATCAAACTCTTAGAGGAAAACATAGGGAAAACACTCTATGACATAAATCACAGCAACATCCTTTTTGACCCACCTCTTAGACAAATGGAAATAAAAACAAAAATAAACAAGTGGGACTAAATGAAACTTAAAAGCTTTTGCACAGCAAAGGAAACCATAAACAAGATGAAAACACAACCCTCAGAATGGGAGAATACATTTGCAAATGAAGCAACTGACAAAGGATTAATCTCCAAAATTTACAAGCAGCTCATGCAGCTCAATATCAAAAAAACAAACAACCCAATCCAAAAACGGGCAGAAGACCTAAATAGACATTTCTCCAAAGAAGATATACAGATTGCCAACAAACACATGAAAGGATGCTCAACATCACTAATCATTAGAGAAATGCAAACCAAAACTCCAATGAGGTATCACCTCACACCCGTCAGAACGGCCATCATCAAAAAATCTACAGATAATAAATGCTGGAGAGGGTGTGGAGAAAAGGGAACCCTCCTGCACTGTTGGTCGGAATTTAAATTGATACAGCCACTAAGGAGAACATTATGGAGGTTCCTTAAAAAACTAAAAATAGAACTACCACACGACCCAGCAATCCCACTACTGAGCATATACCCTGATAAAACATTAATTCAAAAAGTCATGTACCACAATGTTCATTGCAGTTCTATTTACAATAGCCAGGACATGGAAGCAACCTAAGTGTCCATCAACAGATGAATGGATAAAGAAGATGTGGCACATATATACAATGGAGTACTACTCAGCCATAAAAAGAAACAAAATTGAGTTATTTGTAGTGAGGTGGATGGACCTAGAAACTGTCATACCGAGTGAAGTAAGTCAGAAAGAGAAAAACAAATACCATATGCTAACACATATATATGGAATCTAAAAAAAAAAATGGTTTTGAAGAACCTAGGGGCCAGACAGGAATAAAAATGCAGATGTACAGAATGGACTTGAGGACACGGGGAGGGGGAAGGGTAAGCTGGGACGAAGTGAGAGAATGGCATGGGCATATTTCCACTACCAAATGTAAAACAGATAGTTACTGGGAAGCAGCTGCATAGCACAGGGAGATCAGCTCGGTGCTTTGTGACCACCTCGAGGGGCGGGTGGGATAGGGAGGGTGGGAGGGAGATGCAAGAGGGAGGAGATATGGGGATATATGTATATGTATAGCTGATTCACTTTGTTATATAGCAGAAACTAACACACCATTGTAAAGCAATTATACTCCAATAAAGATGTTAAAAAAAAAAAAGTGTTAGCCATTGTTGTTATATGCCATATCCACCCAGCCCAAACTCTTCTCTGATCTCAGAAACTCCAGTCTGAAATTCATAAACTGCCTGATATTTTCAGTCCCTTCACTTTCTCTTAATGTCTCTTTGCCTTTTTGTTTTGACTAAAACTTGGCTTTCCTTTGAGGACACTGCCTCCCTTTCAGCTGTCAGAGTGAACGCTGATTTTTCTCATGTCCTCCAACTCACTCCTAACTGTTTCTCTTCCATCCTTCAAAAAGTGGCTTCTTTGAAGCATATTTTAGCCCTCTGTACCTCCTAATCTTGTTCCCTCAGCCACTGATGCCTTCATCCTCTGGCTCACAGTTTCAGTGTCCCTGCTGTCATTCTTAGAAACCTCAGCATCCACATGGTGATCCATCCAACAACCAACAATCTAGAACCAACAATCATTCTTTCAGTGACCCATTATCATGTCTGCATCCATCACACCCTTCTTGTTCTCACTCTCATCAGTACCCAACCTAGATTTCATGGTTCATCCCTTGTATGACCCTTGATTCCCTTTATTCATCTTGCTTGGTAAACTCCCAATCCTAGTTAAACCTGACTGTTCTCTTAGCACCAAGAACACTATGAAAGAAATTCACACAACTGCGTAGACTGAGTCACTTCAAAATTGTAGCCACAGCTGTCAAATTGGCACTCGATACTGCCAAATGATGCAACTATACCTCCCTAGTAAATTTATTTTCCCATTTCCTGAGAGGTCTATTCTATGTCTTGTTCTCTCTCCTGGAATCTTCAACGTCTCTCTTGAGCTGTTGACTGGACTATATATGTCATAGAGAAAATGTTTAAAGCCAAACTAGACCTACCTTTTCCTTCCACCTCAAGTCTACAAACCCAGCTGCATCTCTGCCTACACATTCTGCCTTCCCATCTGTGACAGCCTCCCTGTTCTATCTAGAACTTGTTTTCTCAAGGATCTTAAATTATCTTTTTGCTATATCATTAAATTCTCCCCATAGTTTGGATTTTTCTCATCAACATACAAACATGCTAAAATCCTACCTAAAAGAAAACACAAACAGCATAAAAGACAAAACAAAATGAAACAAAACCACCTCTCCCTTGATTTGTCACTCTCTTACAGCCACTACCCTACTTCTCTATTCCCGTGCCAACAAGAGTCCACTTTCTCAACTCCCCATGGCCCTCTCTTCAGCCCACTCCAGTGGGCTTTAGTCCAATCATTTGCACTGACGTGTTTCTTATCCAGGTCATCACCGATCTCTACCTTGAGAGAACCAGTGATCAGTTCTGTATCCTCGTTTGACTTCACTTCTCAACAGCATCTGGTTCCTTTTTGAAACACTTCTTAATTTTTCCTTCCAGCTTTCTGGCTGTTTGTGTCCTCCAGGGATCTGTCCTCCACTCTCTCCTCTTCTTTTCTACGTTCTCCTACAAAACAAGTTCACACTGTTCCATGGCTTCAAATATCCTTTTAATGCTGATGACTCTCAAATGTCTGTTTCCAACTGGAGTCTCTTCCCTGAACTCCAGATTCATATATCCAAATATCTCCTAACCTTTCCATTTAGATGTCTAATCATTATCTTAAGCTTATATGACCACAACTTCCCTCCCTAAGTCTTTTCCTGTAAAGCCATTCCCATTTCATTAAATGGTATACTAGGCCAAAATCCTGGAGTCATTACTGATTCCTTTCTTTCCTTCATGGGCTTCATCCAGGTTTCTGTATGTCCTGTTGGCTCTACCCCCAAAAATATATCCCAAATCCACCTGCTTCTCATCACCTTCCTACTACAGTTTGCATTCCAACCACCATCATCTCTCACCAGGAGAGATGTACTGGTCCCTTTACACTCTAGTATCCACACCCCAGCCTGAGTGATTTACCTAAATACATAAATCACATCATGCCACTCTCCCTGCCCCACCCACATGGAATCCTGTTACCCAAAGAATAAAGTCCAAATTCCTTATTGTGGCCACATGGCTCTGCATGCTCTGGACAGTTCTTCCACCATAACCCCATCTCCTACTCACCTTCTTATTCTGTCCATGACAAACACACTGGCCTGTTGTTCTTGGAGTACCCCAGGCTGTTTCCTAACAGCCTTTGAATGTGCTGTTCTTTCTGCTTGAAACACTCTTCCCCCAAATATTCACGTGGCTACTTCCTTGATATATTGTATATTTCTCTGTGTTGGAATATAAATTCCTTGATGTCAGAGCTTCTGCTGGTTTTGTTGACTGCTGCATCCCCAGCATATGAACAATCCATGGAACCTAGTATGTGTTTAATAAATACTTATAGCCTGATGCTCTCTTCTAAAGCCTTCCTTGCATCCTTACTGCTTTTAGAATCGGCATTGTACTTTATCTGAGCATTCAAGAATCATAACGATTAAACCACTCCAACACTCAAACTTTATTGCCTTCTACTGTTTAAAGCCTACTCTCTTCCAGGGTGTGAATGCTTTTTGAACAATGCCTTTGTTCAGTCTGTTTCCTCTACGTACAGTGCCCTCACTATAACACTCACTTTGTTTAAGTTCCACACTTCTATCAAAGCCCAGCTTAAGAACTGTCAGGCTCTCCTAGATCACACCAGCCCACAGCAATCTCTCCTTACTCCAAATTCCTACTGCCCTTATAACTGCTCCTTTCACAAAGCAATATACTGCATCATTGGGGTCTTTTTTAAATGTCTGTCCTGTCTCCCTAGTTAAATATAAACACCCAAAACAGAATTGGTTGTAAAATGTTGTGACTCCCTAGTACCCTCATAGAGTGACTCATACATTGTAGATAGGCGTTCGGTGTTTGTACATAAATTTTATGCCTCTTCTAATGCTTCAGTTGTACAGTCTATTAGCAGCCAGTTATTAACTGCCCATTGGGTTCCAGATGAACTAGTGCTTTTAGCATCTAGTTCATCTTTCCTGAGGACACTTGACAGCTATGATTTCATCATCACCAGCCTTTTCTTAATCCTACATAGGACTTCAGTGTGTGTTTCTGCATTATTACCCTCAAAGGTTTATTTTCCAATTATTTTATTATCCCAATTATGCTCTGTCTTTTAAAATTCAGGATCTAAAATTTTAACAAAATTACAACTAGAGAAGGTAAATACAATAATTAAATAAAACGCCATATATAAAGTGCCTCGCACTAGAGTTGGAGTGTACGGGGGAGCATTAACGACAGCTATAAATTACAGGTTCTTCCCAAATGAAATCTACCTGCCTAGCATATTGTTGTACATAGTTGTAATCATTAAAATTGATTTTGACAGTGTGTGTGTTTCTGTGTACAGGGAACTTTCTATGCTCTCAGTTCTGTGGGGGAAAAGAAGAGAAGGCAAGGCTCTGGTCAGCCTCTCTGGGCTGACATCTACTTGGAGTCAAGATTGAAAGCCATGGAATGGGGATGATAAGGAGACACACATTACCAAGCATTAAACAGAGTCCTAATAATAGCAACACCTCTTTGTTTTATGGAGTTGATGTATACTCTTTTATTTGCTCCTCTCAACCCTGCAAAGTCAGTGTTATTATCCTCACTCCACAGATAAAGGAACTAAAGCTCTGAGAGGTTGATTCTCCCTTCTTACATGATAGAGCCTAGGTTCAAGTCCATTATTCTGGCTTCATGTTGCATGTCCTTTGCAACACAGTTTTTATTCATTTGCTCATTCTTTCATTCACTTGTCTGGTCATGCATTCAGCAAATATTTGTTTGTTACCGATTATATGTCAGGTACTGTGCTAGGTGATTGGGATAGAAGGCAATAAGATACTGCCCTTGGCCTCTGGGTCTAGAACATAGAGAAGAGGCAGAGACACTATGTATTAAAGAAATTCACAGAAGAAATTCCTAAGGGCTGGTCCTAGAAATACTATCCCAGTGAACCAGCTGATTATTCAATCCTCATTCCCCCCAAGAATACTCTATTATTCTATTATTCTACTCTATTATTAATAGAGTATTAATACTATCATTAATACTCTATTATTTCTCCATTATCTCTATTATTCTCTGTACTCATAGAGAATAGTAGTGATCTCTTGTTTCTGTTTTCAAACTCAGGGACATTGAGACCGGGAAAGACCAAATGACTTGTAAACTATCATGTGCATCAGCAACAAAGGCTGTAATGTCAGGGGTGCTTTGCTCTCCATCCCAGGTATAATCTACAGATATGCTTTGCTCATCACCACCAATATGTCCCTGGTATACTGGGCTGACTGATGTTTTGCAAACACAATCCTGTGTAAAAACAGTAGGAGAGCTTGCTATTTAAAGGAATCTTCTGATGAATCTTTATAATTATTTTTGTCTTACCTTCTGGTCCTTACCATGTTTCTTAAAAAAAAAATTCTGCTTTCTCTCTATGTCCTTGCTTTTTAATTACTTCTCAAACACTTTAAATTCTGAGTCAGCCTTTTCTGAAACCATTCTTGTTATGGAAATTAGCTGAAAAAAACCCACTGGACTCTTTTTCAGTCCTTATCTTGCTTGAACTTCCTTCCATATCTCATGTTCCTGTTTTCTTAAAATTCTGTGATATCACATTATCTTGTTGATGAATCCCAACTCAACATCTTTAGACTTGATCGAACTTAAGTTTCAGATTCAGCTCTCCATCTATCCACTGGGCAACTCATTCATTCATTCAACAAATATTTACTGGGTGCCTACTAGGTGGCAGGGAATGGGCTATGTCTTGAGACTAACATGAACAAGGAATTTATTGTCTCGGGGTGAGAAGCAGGAAATAGATATTCACAAGCAACTCAATGGGTCTAAAAATGAACTCATGATCTTTCTTTGCAAATGTCTCCTTTAATCTACATGCATTTAAAATTCCTGCAGTCATTCCAGACATTCAAGTCAGAACTTACAAGGTTTCCTCTGCCTCCCTTTTATTCATCCACATATTCTTGGCTAAGTCCTTTCAAGTCTATGTCATAAGTTTATCTCCATTCCCACTGCTCCTGCCCTAGCTCAGATCCTCACCATCTTTTGCCTAGTTTACCATGTAATGTCCAAAACGGTCTCTTCACCTCTGACCTAAGACCAGCACCCACTGCCCCATGCTGCTCCAGCCATGTTTCCCTTACCAGGAGAGTGACCTTTCTAAATCCCGACATTTCAACCTTTCAACCTTTCAACCTGACATTTCGCTGAGAAAATCTCTTTAAAATCTCCCTTCCCTTCAGGAAAAGTCCAAACACCTTCTTACACATTAGAGGTCCTTCTAACTGGGCTCCTGCCTACCTTCCAGCCCTGCTTCCCATTGTGCCTCCCCAATCACCCCGACTGCCAACATACACACATCCTATGCTCTAGTGATGAATAACAGAGTTTCTCAGATACTGCATGAAAATTCAGTGCAAATATTCCCTCCTTTGGGTAGCCATTCCCAGCATCCTCCCTTAGGCAGAGTGCTTTTGTTACTTTCTCCTTTGGACACCACTGCTCATTACACATAATAATTAGTGTAGTCCCTGATCATTGAGCATTTACCAGTTCTGACATCATGCCAGACCCAGAGGCAATATGATAGTGTTTAAGAATCTGAGCTTTGGAGATACCAAGGTTGGTTCAAATCCCAATCTATCATTTATTTAGCAGAATGATCTATAGCAAGATACTTAAACTCTCTACATCCCAATTTCTTCATATTTAATATGAGCAATAATAAAACCCCTTTCATTGTGTTGTTGTAAGGATTAATGAGACAAAGTACAAAAAATGTTTAGTATGGTATCTGTTACACCATAAGCTATTATTAAGTTGAAGTCATAATTATTGTTTTTGCTAGTATACTTTTTACATATATCATGGGGAATTTGCCCCCAAACCCTAGATGTTTTATCTTCATTTCACAACTAAGGAGGTTAGATTACTTGCCCAAAGTCATATAATTAGAAAGCAACAAAGTTAGATTTTAAATCCATAGACAAAACACCATTATAGCCCTTAGGACACTATGTGAAATGTATTTACTGTGTACCCAGCTCTCCACGTGGAAGGGAAGCTCCCTGAAGGTAAAGACTTTGTCATATTCATATTTCACATAGGAAAAGTTTGAGAATGAATGAACAAATGAACAACTATGTTTCAGCCAAGGCTGACTGATGGCTCTGAGATTCTAGTCCTGGGAGAGGGAAAAAGTGGCTGGTATGCTCACAGTGGCAACGGAACATGAACCACCACTAGGCCCCTGGGTCACTCACTCATTGCTTCTATCTGCACATGGATGAGGTTCTCAATGTCCTCCTGTAGGGTCTGATGGGGCTTCAGGGGGATGGGCAGGTAGCCGTAGTGCTCTCTGTTGCAGAGGTGCATCTGGATGCCTGAGGACACAAGAGAGGGACAAAACTGGCCAATCAGAAAATACACTTCTTAGTTTTACAATGACAACTAAGAAAAAAGAGACTAGGCTGTGACCAAAGCTGAGTTTGGCACTGAAATTGAACAAGTAGTTGTTCTGGGCAGGGTGTGTAGACCTCAAAAATGCTCCTTTATTAAGAAAGTGTAACCAAAATTTGGGGCAAATAAAAACCCTGGGCCATTCTTCGGCTCAGAGGAAATTGATTTTTTTCTCTCTGAAGAGAAAGCATCCTTGTGGCCTGAAATGAACACTAAAGGCATGACGGGATCAAAAAGGAGGCAAGGAATTCCCGCTCCAGAGAACAGAATGGAACACTGTAATCCACCTACAGGAAATAAAGAGAAAATGAGGAATAAAAGCCACATTTTATATGAAAGCAAACAGGAAAATCCTGTAAGGCTGACAGATTATTAAAGCTAACTCTAAGCATATGTAGAACAAAAAATAAAAAACAAAGGAAACTTAAAATTTTCCATGATGCTCCATGGTTTGATTTCTTCTCTTAGAACGCATGGATTTGCAGTCAACCAACAGACATGAAACTTCTATAAAAGAGTCAGAAAGGGACAAAAGAAAGTCTGCATTTCAAGTCCTGTTAAGAACCTTCAGTATGACAATAACCAGAGACATAGCACAGCCCCCTTGTTTTCAAAACCCGCCTTCACAGCCCCAGCTGGATAACTCCAAGAGTTATGTATAGCACCTGTGTTCAACCAGGTAGCTATGAATATTGGAATCAAGAGGGTCTCAGAGAGATCCAGCAACTGACAGTCCTGACTAATGAAAAGACTGCTTAGGTAAAAGGATGAGTCTGCCAAGCTCTGATCCATGTGTGCAAGCTTCTGGTCTGTTAATTTCTAAAATCACCTATGCTTTCCAGACAGACAATTACCTGCATAGTGACTTCTCTATTTTGTGCAGATGAAATTTCCTCCAGTCAGCTGCATCACCTGCCAAATCAGGTGGAGCTGTCTTGTGGCATTAACAGAGAAGAACAAACAAAGAAAAGAGCTCTTATCCTCCCCTTTACTGAACCCGGCTCCCATCAGGGCTGGTCCAGCAACACTGTCACTTCTCCTGCCTTCACCAACAGGACTCACTAGCTCTACTGTTTGCCGACATGAATGCTTCTGAGAAACTTCAAATCCAAACGGACCCTCTTGCAAAGTCGTGATGAACTCAGGAAACAGAAGGGAAATGATTTAATGTTTAGGTTGCCTCTCTACCCTAATTAGGTAAACAATTTTACCATTCGACTTTGCAAAGCTTCAGTAAGAAGGGGAGATGAGACCTAGCCAAGCTATCCATCAAGTGTGAGGGGAGAAGAAAGGCATTTTCAGACGTGCAAGGTCCTATTTACTTGCCATCACACTTCCTCAGACAGTGACTGGATGATGTGGAAGAAGAAGGAGAAGAAAGAGGGGCAGGGGGAGGAAAGGAGGAGGGGGAGGATTACAAAAAAACCCCAAAAAACAAAAAACAAGGAATACGCAGGGCATAGTGAACAGGAGAGCCAATACAGAAGAGAAGAGGAGGGAGTTGCAGCTCCGAAGCTGGGGCACCTCTCACGTTAGAGAACAGGAGGCTCCAGGACAGACATCTTTACACACACACAGAGAACATCTGCTAAAGCTGACCATTCTAAGAGGAGTTTTAGACAGTCAGGGATTCGTTTTGGATGGCGTTAGTAATAATAAAACTAAGCAAATATAAAAGGCAATTGTTAAGTCAGATATGATAGGAAAACTAGCCATAGTCCATAAATGGAATTAGGTTCACATGATTTTAAGAGCAAAAACACTGACCGTGGCTCTTTCTTAAAGTACCACGTAACTACATCAAGAGGACAGGGTGATGGGAAGAATGCGTTTGCGTGAACGTGGCAGAGGGAGGGGAGAGAACTAACTCCTCCTCTTCACTAGTGAGTCAATAGGTATTTGCCTAAAGCAAAACCAGAAAATCAAGAAGCAGCATTATAAGCATGCTACTTAGAAACACGGATGTGACCACTACACCTGTACCATCATCTGGAAGAGTTAAAAGTGCTTGTCTTCTAAAAGAAGGAAATGGTACAGGGAGGTGACACCCAGGGGACTTCTGGTTTTATAATAAACTGTGGGGGACTATTCGAATTGATTCAACTATCTGCCTGGATAATTGGATAAAAATATAAAAAATTTAAAAGAAAATGTGTTGGTAATTAGATAAAATCTATGAAGGAACTTGGCACTCAGTGAAAGCTACTTCTGGGGCAAACAATTTTCTCTTTGAAAAAGAATGGTGAAGGATACTATACCTTGAAGGACTGTACTTCTTTTATGAAGATAGCAAACATTTTCTTGCACTCACCTAGTACCTTAACATTGCAAGATTGATCTACCTACCTTTATCCTTGGTGATGGAAGCTCAGAGTTTGAAAAGCTGTGATTTGCGCAAGGTCACACCTCTGTCGCTAAAGAGCCATTAGTGCCAAACCTCTGCCCCTAAAGAGCCAACGCCAAGTATCTCTCTACCCACAGAGGATTTGGAAACTGAGTCTCAAAACAAGTAAACACTCTGGATTGCCATCCCCGCACATGGGAGGCACTTTCAAGCACTCCCTGTGACGTGCAGGAGGAAGCTCTGCCTGCCCGTCACCCACATCTCTTGCCTCTTTTGACTCATGGCAGACATGTGGAGGATGACTGGCTGGTGCCAGAGATGGTTACTGTGGCCGTGACACACAGCCCAGATCACTGGCCACAGCGGGAGGTGAACTCCCAACCCTGGCTTCATTAGAGCCATGGAGACTTGTCCATGACCCCTGTGTTCTCTTCTTGGGCTGGATGGGCAGCCACGCCCCAGCACTCCAGCACCCTTGGATTGCCCCTGTCACTCCTCACCCACATGTGGCAATGCCTGGAGTTGGAGGTGAAAGATTAAGCGTCGAGGTTTGTGGTTAGATGGTCCTGCCTGGGACATGTGGACCCTCTATTTCCTTTTGGACATTTAAAAAAGGGTACTCCATGGGACTTCCCTGGTGGTGCCATGGTTAAGAATCCACCTGCCAATGCAGGGGACATGGGTTCGAGCCCTGGTCTGGGAAGATCCCGTGTGCTGCAGATCAACTAAGCCCAGGCACCACAACTACTGAGCCTGCGCTTAGAGCCTGCGAGCCACAACTACTGAGCCCATGCACCACAACTACTGAAGCCCGCGCACCTAGAGCCCATGCTCCACAACAAGAGAAGCCACCGCAGTGAGAAGTCTGCACACCACAATGAAGAGTAGCCCCCACTCACCACAACTAGAGAAAGCCCGCGTGCAGCAACAAAGACCCAACACACCAAAAAAAAAAAAAAAAAGATACGCCAATGGATGATCCATAGTTAGGGAGCTTCATAAGAGTGAGAACAAAAGAATATAAATCATCTTTCATCAAGACTCTTTCAAGAGAGAAGGCAAGTGCTTTGCTTTGAACCTAAGAAGGAAAGAGCTTAGAAACACTCCATGGGCTGCACAGGACTCCAGGCTCATTCAAGTCTCTTCTAAAAATACTACAAGCTGAGTAAAAGTGCTATCTTAGAGCCACATGACTGTCAGGAAAGCTCTTTCATTCCCTCAAATGACAGTCATTCTTTCCTATCTTGACTCCTGCCCTATTCACAGTTTGTACCACTGATCTGACCCCTCAGCTTTCACTGCTTCATAACTATTATTTATGTTTCCACATGTAAAGATCTTATCTCCCCAACTGTCACAGAGCCTAACACAATGCTAGGCACAGCAGGAAAGCCTACAGGACTGACCCTCTCTCCTTGCTTTTCTGCCTCTCTCCTCCCAGCAGAATCACCAAACAGCTCTGGGCCTCTGCACCTGCTATCAATGTCCTGGGTAGGCCTATGGGAATCTGACCAATAAAGAATGAAGTCCAAGTGAACAGGCCAAGCAAGGGGCATAGCTGAAAAATTCCTGTCTAGCTCATGTCATTCTTCCAGCCCCAAATCCAATTCTTGGTTTTAAAAACTATATCATAGGGCTTCCCTGGTGGCGCAGTGGTTGAGAGTCCGCCTGCCAATGCAAGGGACATGGGTTCATGCCCCAGTCCGGGAAGATCCCACATGACGCGGAGTGGCTGGGCCCGTGAGCCATGGCTGCTGAGCCTGCATGTCTGGAGCCTGTGCTCTGCAATGGGAGAGGCCACAACAGTGAGAGGCCCACGTACTGCCAAAAAAACAAAAACAAAAACAAAAAACTATATCATAATAATTTAGTGACTGGGTCACAATAATGCCTTGTGCAATGTCCATCAAGGAGGCCTCTGTTAGGCAAAGATCATTACTGTAATTGTTAACAGCGCAATTTCTTGGAGCATCTTTACTTCAAGCTCTTAAGCAAAGGGACTGGCATAATTGAAGGACTGGGAAGGCCCTGAGTCTGCTTCCCATCTTGGAGAAATCAGAGCCAATCACAGACCAAGTGGAAAGAAGCAGTTACCATTAACGCTGACACAAGGACCTTCATGAAAACTTCCAATCCACATGAGTATGAGAACCTTGCTTTTGCCCTGACACAGACCTAAAACATGTCTACACCTGGCCAAAGGGTCTAAATGGTTCTAGCTGCCAAGGGAAAAAAATAATCAGCTTTCCATATTTCCACCAAATATTCTCATTCCTACCAAATCTACAACTGATAAGTGGGATACCTAAGGCTTCTAGGATGGCCTGATGTGTGAGTTGTAGCTTGAATTTTATTAATATTCACAGCTGCCAGCAACCTGCCTCAACTGCCTGGGGTCTGTGTATGATCTCATCCACCCTGACTATACAGCCACATGAATTTATACACCATCTGCCTGGTTTCTAAACTCACTTTTGCTAGTGGTTAAGTGGCACATTTCTGGCTCATTGATAACGGGACCTGGCCTCTGTCAGGAAGGTCTGAATGACCCTGAGAAGAAAGCCTTGCTTTAGGAATGTTGTGTATCTTCATGTTGAACCACTTTAGTGAATTATATCCTCCCTGACTGCATGTGCAAGTGACACAAGAGTAATAACCTACTTTCCTACTGACTTGTCATCCTCTAAAAGCCTACAATGGTTCATGAAAGAGTTAAGTCTGGTTTTGCCCTTCCTTCCAGGGGGACTGTGGCAGAGACTGCTGGTTACCTCCCAAAATTTGTTTTCTCCTCCCAGAGAGAGAATTGGGGCTCCAGACTGCATAGAATAAAGACAACATTTTGAGCCTCCCAACATTCTGAGCTAGTTGTTGTCCTATGTCCTAAGTCTGGCTAATGGGCTATGCATGGCAGTGATGTGTTCAACTCCTGGATGGTACCCTTAAAGGGTCGGAGAGTGCCCTCCCCTCTATGGTTTTCACTCAACAGCTGAAATGCATCTATACTGATGAGACATGTTGGATCATATGATTAAGGACAATACCTCATGGAAGGTGGAGAAGCAATAGAGAAGGAGCCTGGATCTCCGAAAACTTTGTGGAACAGAGCCACTGTACTAGCTCTGATTTTTTTTTGAGAAGAAATAAACTTCCATTTTTTAAGCCAGGGTCTTCCCCAGTGTACTTTTGGCCCTCTGTCACAGTTTTCTAATTAAGTAAAGGACTCCTATATTGAACAAAGCAATGCAATAGCACCATAAAGAACGAATCACAGGCCCATGGCAACCACCACCACCTTTTTTTTTTTTTTTTTTTTTTTTTAAAGAGAGTGGATTCTTGGGTAGGGACCAGTCCTGGCTCTTGGTCATTGGTGCTCACAGGGACAGCAACACAGAGGGTGCTGGTATGGTTACTGCAGACAATTAATTGCCTCTAACACTACTTGAATAGGAAGGCTATTTCCTTATTAAGAGTGTTTTTTTTAATAAAATGCACAAAACAAAGGAGCTGGTTATTTGCAGTGTTTCCATGGTGGCAGTACAACCGCATACAAACAGTACCTGCTTGCCTGCTGGAGAAGGCAAAGACGATGATGTCATCAAAGGTCCAGGTGTAGTCCTGGTGCGGTGGGTAGAACATCAGCTTGTCAGAGGCTTCCTTCCTGAGGTCAATTAGGAATGTGGAGTGGACCATGGGGACCGGAAAGCAGCCCAACCTCTTCCATTCTCTAATCTGAAGATAGTCTGGGGTCCGTTTATAGAAGCCCTGTAAGGAACAAATGGGTAGGTTATGTTCACTGATCGGAGGGTTTCCTCTTTCCCAATCTTCTGTTAGGCTGACTCCTAAGTCATCACTGGTTAAGTACAAGTCCCCAAGCAAAGTCACCTTCTCTCTTCTTATCTTGGCCTAAGAATTTCCAGCTGAGCTCAGGAAATGCTATTTACGTATAAAACAATACTAAAAGTGTCCTGTTACCAGAAATAATTTTGGTTTCAGCATATCTCTTGATTTAATAGTTTCATAAAAGTATACTTTGTGTTGACTAATGATTGAATATGACATGGGTTATCAGAGGTGGTAGAACAGAGCAGTTAAGAACACATGTTCTGGGATCTGGCTGTCTGAGGTTAAATCACACCTCAGCTACTTACTGTCTGTAGGTATTGGGCAGGTTACTCAACCTTGCTGTGCCTATTTCCCCATCTGTAAAATAGGAATGATGGCGCTATCTACTCCATGGGGTTGTCTGTAACAATTAAGGAAGGTAAACCTGAAAAGTGCTTAGAGCAGTACCTAGCACCAAGAAAGCATCAATAAATATTGGCTATTATTAAAATTACTACAATACATTGGCTGATATATATATATATATATATATATTTTTTTTTTTTTTTTTTTTTTTTTTTTGCGGTACGCAGACCTCTCACTGTTGTGGCCTCTCCCGCTGCAGAGCACAGGCTCCGGATGCGCAGGCTCAGCGGCCATGGCTCACGGGCCCAGCCACTCCGTGGCATGTGGGATCTTCCCGGACTGGGGTACAAACCCGTGTCCCCTGCATCGGCAGGCGGACTCTCAACCACTGTGCCACCAAGGAAGCCCTGGCTGATATTTTTAACCAAACATGCAGTAGTTAAACATATAAATGGGATCTTTTTTCAATGCAATTACTTATTCACTATTCTGGTGGAGATGCCACGGCGCCACACTTTTGGGGGAATTCCCCTTTTGAAAGTTCTCTCTGGGCAAGCACACAGGACAACCAATGCCCTTACTTTGTGGTTTTTGAACACACTGGTTTGGAGCAACCCAGCTTGTTTTCCCTCCAAACTCAACTGTTCTTTCAACAAACATCTACTGAGTGCCTACTGTAATCCAGGCTGTGTTAGATGCTGGAGGCTTAGCAGTAAATTGACAACCCCAGTGTTAGCCCTCATGGGGTGCAGAAACCACTGGAGCTTTATACTCCAGTGGCACCAATTATAACTTGACTATTGCCAAAGCTCAAACCCATTCCAGAGAAGATGAAGATGTGTCTTGACAAAACATACTTAAAAGCATGTGAAGCTTGGAAAGGCATTTCCAAAAACGTTTTAGGCAATGGCAGGCTCATGGAATGAGTGTAAAGTTTCATGGGTCAGCACTCTGAAGGGCACAATACTCAGTAGTTGAAAAAGTTCTCTCATATTCATTAATCAGTCACATTCCCTTACAGTCACACTTTCTGCAGTGGTGTCAGTACCCACACATTAGGCACTGCAGCCTCGTCTCTGACATTTCTTTTAGTGTCTCAACTAGTGTTCTAGCTGAGCTAATGCTCACACTGACTACGTGGTAAGGAAGAAGGATCACAAATTAAGACTTAGAAGATGTGCGTCTTAGAGTCATCTTAACCATCTAGCTGATTGATCTTAGGCCCATGCTTAACCTCTTTGAGCCTAAGTTTCTTCTGCTGAAAAAATGGGGTAAAAGCTGATTTGTCTATCTCACAGGGTTGTAGAAGGGATCACATGGGATACGGTCTGTGAAGATACATTGGAAACTGTAATGCATTATATGAAGTATTATTATTCCTACAAATTTTTATAAGCCTTAAACTTAAGGATCACTTAACATCCTTCAACTTATCAATATTCTTCCAAGGGACAGAGGGAAAACTGGTTCTTTAGAGGACTGCTTGAGAACACATGTCAAATACAAAGTTCTAGACTACTTAGGACAATACTGTCAGAATGAGAAGCTTGGAAAATTCATGATAATAATGAATCACTGAATATCCTGGGGGCAGGGAGGAAGGAAGCAGAGAAGGAAAAAAGAGATAAAGAGACTTAATATGCTTCCTGCAGACAGGCAGAGGCAATAGATGTGTCATTTTTTCCACATAAACTGAATGTTGTTGGTAATGATTCTGGTTAATTGATCAGATAAAACTGAGGTCATTTTGTTTTGGATGTGTTTAAAGGCTCTGGAAACCAAGGCCTGCCTCAAGCTTATGAAGTCATTGGCTGTTTCTCTTCCTGCCCTAGCAGAAGCCTCACTGGGGATGATAGAGAGCCAGAAACAGAAATAAATTAGAATTGCCTCTAAATTGCTTTGATTTTACTTTTACTGTGCAAAGTAAGTGAGCTTTTAATATTAAAGCAAATAAAACAACAAAAACTGGGAGGTTGCCGTTACTAGGATAATCCACTCTTGATGCTGGTGTCAATGTACAACTCATTAAAAACACCCCAGAGTGTGATTCTGCCATGTGAAGCACTGCAGATTATTAACTGAGAGTGTATGAACTTAAATTTAATATAACAGCTTCTCCCCAAGGAACTGATTGGTTTTTATAAATATGAACTTAATCTGTCCCTAAAAGAGATGTGGATAACATGCATTCAAAATCTCTTGGAGCTACAGGAGATAACTGTAACGAAAGAGTACCACCACATCCAGTAGCGTGCTAGAGCCAGGAAGTTTGCAAGTCAGTTGACACATTGGTAGCTTAAAATCTGTAAAAACAAAAATCACGTTAATCCCCACCATTGTAAATAAACCACAGACAGCAAGCTTTGCATATTTGTAATAATTATATCATCAAGTGACTGTACTGCAATTTACTTAACCTTTCCCTCAGCTTAAACAACATTTGCATGGTAGAAGTCCTTATACCATGAAAACTGGTAAATGCTACCAGTCAAGGGTTTTCCCCCACAGAGAGTCAGTCATTATATATTTATCAGCACACCACTGGCCTCATTCTTCATCTAAAACCAAACCAAATATAAAAGAGGGACTGAAAATTTAGCTCTTTGAGCATGATAACACACTTAACATATAATTTTTCCCTTAGAGAATCTTTATCCTACATTGATATGTACTACATTGATCAGTTTATCTCTCTAATTTATTAACTAAAGAATAGAAACTGTAATCAGCCATAAACATTCACTGCAACAGATCTCTAGACTTCGAAGATTTTACAATGGAAAAGAGAGATGATGGAAATTTGAAATTTTGCTTTTAACTCAAATTATGTAAAAACATCTACCATGGCAGTTCTAATTATTAGATCTCTTTGGAAATATTTTGGCAACATATCAAAGGTCATTAAAATATTTAATACTCTTTAACTCACTAATTCCAGCTCTCAGAAGCTGTCCCAAGGAAATAATACTAAATACGGGAAATTTTATATTAATTATGATGGTCATTATAATAGTTAAAAGTTGCAAATAACTTAAATGTTTTTAAACTAAGAGAAAGGTTAAGTAAATTGCATTATAGCCACTTGATGATATAGTTAAAAACATGCAAGCTGTCATCTATGATGTTAGAGTGGTAGGGATTAAAATGATTCTTTAAAAAACGTTTTTCTCTTTCCAGTTTTTATAGTGTTCTTATGTTAGTTTTGATGAGCAAAAAAAATATTTAATTTTTTGAATTAAATATTCAAAAAGGGAGAAAAAATATTCAAAAAGGGAGAAAATATTCAAAAAGGGAGAAAAAAAGTACAAATTTCAGCAAGCTATAGTGGTTAATTTAAAGCGTCTAATGCTAAGCTCATTAGAATAATTTCTTCATAAGTCATCAATACAGAACAGCTCATGGGGTTGTGGCATTGGACCTGGATTTACCTCCTTTCCTAAAAATGCTTGCTCCAATAACACAATGACAGGCATGTTTCAAGGGAGAAAATCAGAAAAAGATTGATGGGGCTACTGTTGACAGGTGGTTGCCTTGTTAAAACTCATAACCTTAATTCTTTACCCAAAAGACTTGCCTGAGGTGTGATTCCACACCAGAAATTAGAGTACAGGCCCCGAGACTCCAGCATGGGGGCCACAACGGTTTTGTTTTCTGCAATCAGTAGATTGAGGGTCTGTGGATTAGTCAGGAAGTTGTCAACGTCTATGAACTAGGAAAAGAAAAGGATAACATCGCATGAAAAGGTACTTTTCAGTAATGGGTACAAGAGTAACCCAACACTTGCCAAAGGATCATGGAAACTTGCTCATGACACATGGAACCAGCTATCCATGTTATCCGTGTTTTCCTTATGGAAACCCCTTGCAGCCGGATGGCTTTCATTCAGGCAAAATACATTTAGTCTAACTTCCACATGTTTAGCTCTGCATAAGGCACCGAGCAATTAATTGGTATTATCGTTGGGCACATACTCAATGAGGACCCAACCTACACCTTGGTTAGTGGTTTAAGTATAAGCTATTAATGGCTCTCAAGCCCTTAAATAAGGACTTATTCACACTTACTGAGTGCCCACTCTAGGTACAGATGAACACACCTATTCAGGTTGTCTATAGTAAAGCCAAAATGGCCCCAAACCGATCCATAAATGCTATCTTAATGTTACAATTAGAATTTTTGTTTAAAGTACATTATATCAACCCATGTTAACCAATGAAGCTATTTCCCATTCTTACCAGAAATCCTTGTTAACACTGATTCATTTACAGGGACAGTATAGCAACAGTTTCTATCACATAAAATAATCACATTGAACCGTATACTTAAAAAAATTAAAATGGTAGATTTTATGTTATGTATATCTCCCCCCTGCAACACACAAAGTAAATAATCAGAAGCTTTCATTCTTTGAGAGTCAATCTCTTTACCAAAAATTTTGTGGTTCAGCACTTGTACACTTCAATGACATTTAAACAGCTATACAATGTTAAATATCAGCACAATTTGAAACTTCTATGAAATTATTTGTATTGAAATTATGTGTGTGATGAACTATTGGGCTGATTTTTCTTGTGGTTGAGAGGCTGAGGATGGACATAGGTCAAAAGTATTCCCTTTAGGAATCAGAGTCTAGTGACAGAGAAAAGACATCCATAAGTTTAATGAAACAACACTGGCTTTGCTTTACTGGCGTTATTTGTAGTGTTGTACTGGAAAACGTTTGCCAAAAGAATTAAATGGATTTTGGGGGCCACAGAGGAAGAACTTTGTTCCCATAAATTTGGGGGGAGAAGAACCTGTGTCAGTTTTCCAAAGGGAATAGGGACTGTAGCTTCTTGCTGATTAGGGAGCTGTCCTTTCCAACTGAGACAGTTTCCTGGAGGATAAGGATAACATTGATTCTTAATTGTCAAGTCCAGCATTTTTCTGGACCACTCTCGAAGTTCTGAGGGAAGTAATGGAACCTCTTCATGGAGAGAAATTCTCCAGGAGAGTCCAGCATAATTAGAAGCAACCAGGAAGCCAAGCAAGAGATACCATTCCCCAGACACTTGGGAGCAAAAGGGAATAATAGCATTTCAGAGCTGTTAATTTGAATCTCTTCTTATGTAATCAATTTCTCATATCCCCAAAACTCTTCTAAAAAGTCAAGACCTTTTATATTGCTTTACCCATAGCATTCCCTATGAACTAAAAAGCATTAGAGTTTCTTATGCCTACTACAATAAAGAGATTGAATAATTCAGGAGCTTATTTGCTTATTCACTAAAAATGCCAGGAATGAGTCTGAGATGAAATCCAGGTATCCTGATATTAAGTTCTCCAGATTTTTTCTTGTGCCTTTATTAAAACGTTGAGGAGGAGATGTCTAAAAAAGGGTTGTTTTGATTGTTCCCACAGTCCTACATTATCAACAACTGATTTGGAAACATTCTAGATAACAGTTGTCAAGAAATTAAACGTCTGTTTTTACCAGAATGTAGTCTGACCATTTTTCCCTCGCAGTTCGAAGGGCTGCCTGTCGTAGTTTCATCACATGGGCAAAACGGGAGCCAGGCCAGTGCTTTGGTCCAATTTCATCAGGATAAGACCTATAGTAATGATAACAATGATATTAATAATAATAATAGCTAATAATTATTGAGTGCCTATATATTCCAGGCACTATGTACTAATTCATTTAATCTTCCAGTAGTAACCCTAGGAAGTCGACACTATTATGGCTATCATTATTCCATTATTACCGATAAGAAACTGGTGCAAGGAGAGATTAAGTAATTTGCTGCTTCCCATACACATGACTCTTTACATGAAATATTTCAGTGGGTTCTCATTAGAACTCACTGGGTCCTTGTGATGTAAGTGCTACCACTCTCCCCATTTCAGAGGTGAGGAAATCGGTTAGAGTGGTTAAATCATTTGCTTAACATTATGCAGTTAATAAGGGGTACAGGGCCTCCCTGGTGGCGCAGTGGTTGAGAGTCCGCCTGCCGATGCAGGGGATACGGGTTCGTGCCCCGGTCTGGGGGGATCCCATATGCCGCGGGGCGGCTGGGCCCGTGAGCCATGGCCGCTGAGCCTGTGCGTCCGGAGCCTGTGCTCCGCAAGGGGGGAGGCCACAACAGTGAGAGGCCCGCGTACAGCAGAAAAAAAAAAAAAAAAAAAAAAAAATAAGGGGTACAGTCAGAATTTGAATCCAGGCATAACCCCAAAGCTCATGTTCCTAGACACAGTCTTATACATTTAGCCATCAAATAAATTTGGCAATGTTACAGCATCAAAATATGAGTTTCCCAGGAAAAACAAAGGTTTACCTTACGTGGTCAAGTCTCAGTAAATGATTCCACAGAGTCTAACACGTTGATCTGCCCCAGATGGAGTGAGATCATGGAGCAAATGCATAATGCTGGGCTCTCTCTCAACATCCACAAGGCAGCCAGGCCAGGACTCATCCACGACCATGGAGGCAGGTGGGTTAGCATACCCTCAAGAACCTTCTTGAAAGCTCCCAACTGGTGTGGTCAGTGATAAAGTCGCAGTGGCCCCAAACTGGCCACCACTTCAAGTTCTTAACACTGCACTGGCAGTACATTTCCCTCAGTGAATGAGAAACCGCAAAAAACAAGGAGACCGTAACCATACAAATAAAATTAATAAAACTATTTTTGCACAGGAAGTCTCTGGAATGTCTTCCTCAATTATTGTTTCTACAAAAATCAGTGGAATTTCTGTTTTTCTGAATATGTTGCCCCCCAAAATGCCTTCTCTGGTATTTCTCACACTGACCTTGGCATACAATATATTTAGTCAAAATCTGGCAATGGAGAAAATTACTAGGATGCAGGTACATAGAGTCTTTCTGGGCTACTCTAATTAGGCCAAATTCCATTATAAGGAACTCCAAAAGATTGTTCAAAATTTTTTACAGTGTTCAAATTTGGATGTTAAATTTTGCTCCATATATGGACCATATACTGAGATTTGAGATATATATGTAGATACATACGTACCTGCACATAATAAAAATATTATATAAAGAGAGACTAGAAAAACAAAAATTTGTTCTGGAATAGCACTCCTTATTATGATAATACATATTTGGCTTCCAATAAATGACTTATCCTGGGCAAAATTTCAGCAGCTCAATTCATCCTATTTCTACAATTTCTTAAGCTAGAATTGTAGTAGCCTTGGAAACATTTAGAGTAGTAAGTTTAAATACATTTATTCATGTTCTCATTTACTTATTTGTTCATCCAACAAGTATAAATTTAGTGTCCACCAAGAACATAGCACTGAGTGAAATATAAAGTATTTGTATATTTTAGCCCCTGCCAAAGAAATAAAAAAATACTTAGAAAAAAAATGCATGAATCAGATAGTTAATGTTAGTTAAGTTTATTGTTGTGTCAAAGAAGAAGATATAGGAAATAAGCAATACAAGTGTTGAGAGAAGGTACATCTTTGTAATTGGAATGATTAGCAACAGCTTTTGGTAGCAGTTAACCGGTAGCAACATCCAGATGAAGCAGTTTTCTTTTAGGAAATATTGGTGTATACGTATGGATGCTAAATTTATGAAATCTTTTAAAAATATAAATCAGGTATTTGAACTTCATTCTGTAGGTACTAGAGAGTCACTGAAGTCTTTTTAATAGAGAAATGACAGCACATCGCTAATATTTTAGGTAGACTGATTTGACAGTGTGGTATAGAGGATGATTTGAAGATGGAAGCTACTAAGAAATTGCTATGGTAAAGACTGGAAATAACGTAAATGTCCATCAGTAGGAGGTTAATTAAACAATTATGATACATCCACACAATGATACTCTGCAGTCATAAAAATAATGGAAGACACTCCTTAACTATTGCTTGGAATGATTACCAAGATATGATGAGTGAAAAAGCAAGGTGTATATCAGAAGTATACAAACTTTTCACTATGCTCCCTCAAGGATAAAAGGGTTATCCTCAAAGTATGAATAAATAATATCAATATTTTAAAATATATGCTGCTGTGGTAATTTACTTGAGAACTAATGAGAACCTGAACTTGGCTGGTAGCTGCAGGAGTAAAGAGGAAGAGAGACATGAAGATTTGTCAAAGGAAGAAATGGCAGGTCTTTGTAACTTACTAGACACAGAGATGAAAGACAAGGGAAAGTCACATGTGCCCCCAAAATTGGAAGCCTAAAATGGCTGGAAGACTGGTTAAGGGGGGAAGGGTGAATAATGAGTTCACAAAATGTTCTCTTGCTACTCACTCAGGTTCATCCATAGGCCTCCACTCCACATAGTGATAGGCTCTCTGGACATTTTTCAACCACTCCCTGAGTATTTCTGTTGTATTATCCACATTGTGATCAGTGGCTGCCCTGCATGAAAGAAAGCACAACACAGTTCAGTTATTATGTCACCCAAAGAAAGAGGGGGAAAACCAAAAGACCCCAGATTAACTGAAAGGAGAATGGCCAGTTCTAGACATTGTGTGTATGAAAATGACTCCCTCATGGTCCAAACTAGACAATGAATTTCTGAAGTGAGAGATGTTGCTTTAAACCATTTCTGTGTCATTAGATCCTTAAGCAGGACTTGGCCAATAGTAGAATCAATAAGTGGTTGTACTAAAATAGTATATACATAAAATGAATTAGAGTTAGGTAACTAATATTCTTGGAAATTTTCTTGTTTGTTTTAATTTTTAGTTATCCAAGATGTAAACTCTGCCTTTTAACTTACATAACAACAACCCTCAATTTAAGCAATTATTCAGAGTTGCATTTTCATTTCAAGTCCAACAAAAATTTTAGCCAGTGTTGCTTTAATCATATGCATTAGAGGGGAAGGTCACAATAACAGTTCCCAGTATAAAATTCAAAATCCAAGGTATCTTCACCTATCTATTTTGGATTAACTCTACCATGACTTATACACCATACAGTACCTTCAAAAGTCTTCAAACAATGTACACAAAACTTGTTTCTGTTCTACCTTGAAAGTTTAATAAACTGATCCACTTCAAAAGGAGCTTAACTCACTTATTAAAACAAAAGTAGTTTCAAATTTTATCACAAAGCAAACGCATGCTGAGTATAAGGTATACATCTAAAACAAAGTTATTCAGAACACCTAAAAATGAACCGATATTCCAGTCAATTGGAAAAGAAGGAAGGAAGCAGGGATTGTAAACTTGACATCAAATAAGGTAGAATTCAGGCCAAAAAATATTAAACATGACAAAGCAAAATTGTAATTCTACTAATAATGCTAAAGGATATAATTCACATCAAAGATATAATAAATGTGAATATCCATGTACCTTCATATAGCACAGGGGTTGGCAAACTTTTCTTTAAGAACCAGATAGTGACTATTTTAGGCTTGCAGACCATACAGTCTCTGTTGCAACTACTTTGTCATTGTAGCAGTAAAGCAGTCATACACAATACATGAATGAATGAGCATTGCTGCACTCCAATAAAGCTTTATTTACAAAAGTAGGCAACTAGTCTGCAGGCTGTAGTTTGTCAACCCCTGATTTAGCAGAAAGTATAGAAACTGCAAGGAAAAACAAGCACCAATAATAAGAGATGTTAATATACCATTTTCAGTTGAAGAAAGTGCAAATGGGAAAAAAGTAAATATATAGAGGATCTACAGAACACAATAATAGAGGTTATACTTTTTTCTCAAGTGTACATGGAACATTCACAAAAACTGACCAACAATTACATTATGAAGAAAGCCTCTATAAATTGGAATAATATAAACAGCATTCTCTAATCACAATGTCATAAAACTAGAAATTAGTAATAAAATAAAACCCCCAAAATTCCATTAAAAACTCTCTATTAAACAACTATTGAGTGAAATAAGAGCTACAAATAAACTTTATAACTTCTAAATATAAATATTGAAAACACTAGATATCAGAACTGGGGGATACAATTAAAGCAGTGGTCAGAGAAAAATTCAGTTTTTTTATCCTTAAATCAATAAAAATAAATGAGTTGAACTCCTATGCAAAAATCTAGAAAAAGAGCAACAACACAAACAAGCATAAATAAATAAAGACAAAATCATGAGGTAGAAAACAGAAAAAGAGCAGAACTAATAAACAAAAGAAATGTTACTTTTTTTGAGAACAAAAATCAACAAAAGACAATCACTAGTTAATCTAATCAAGACAATATAAAAATTAAAAATAAGAAATGACAAAGATGAGGGGACTATGACTGATATGGAAGGAATTTTTTAAAAATATCATAAGTGGTCACTTTGTGCAACTCAATGAAAAATAAGTTTAAAAACTAGATATAATAGAAGATTTCCTAGCAAGATGCATGTTAGCAAAATTGACTCCATTAGAGAGATAAACAGAACAATTTTCTTGGAAGAAATAAAGAGAAAAATGAAAACACTGGCCCAGGTGGTTTCATAGGGGAATTCTACCAGATATCTTAATAAATTAGATATTTCCAATGTTATGTAGCTTGTTCTCCAGAGCATAAGAAAAAAAAAAAAAAAATGGGGACTTCCCTGGCAGTCCAGTGATTAGGGCTCGGCGCTTTCACTGCCAAGGGGCCTGGTTAAATCTCTGGTTGGGGAACTAAGATCCCATGAGCTGCATGGCAAAAAAAAAAAAAATCCAAGCCCTTTTAATAATGCAAGTACAATATTGATATCTAAACCTGATAAAGATACACACACAAAACTATATAGGCCAATATTTTCCAATGAATATGCTGCAAAAATCCTAAAGTATTAGCAAAGAGAATCCAATATCCTATTAAGAAAATGTTATATATCATAGCCTAAGATTGTGCAATACAAAGGAAATTCATTAATATAATTCACTATATTAATAGACCTGAATAAAAATCATATGATTATCTCTGTAAATGCTAAACAGGTCTTTAACAAAATTCAACAGCTATTCTTGGTTTTTTAAACCACACTGAATAAAATTAAAATAGGAAGGAAGGGAGGGAGGGTGGGCAAACAGGAAAGAAAGAGTCATGGGAAGATAGAGGTGTCTGAGACTCTTAAAAGGCTTATACTTTATTGGCAATTCAGCAGTTCCTCCTGGGAGGGAAAGCTATTGGCATTATCAGCAGCAGTGGTTCCCTGAGAGCCTTGATAAGAGCAAATGAAGAGATGTGAACAGTGGTCATGTCCTCCATTTATGTCAATTTCAGTAAATAGGATTTTGTTAAACCCAATCTATAATGGTTTTTGTTTTTCCGACTTGAGTTTTTGGTGGTCAGTGCTGCTCCAAAAGTAACAAATCAAATCTTTAAGAGAGAGAATATTTAGGAATGTTCAAGAGGAAAAACACTGTTAAGCAAAGCATGGTGAAACTCCATGTTACATAGGGAATAAATTTCTATAAAACACCAAGTAACGTGAAGGTATGCACTTAAGTCACAAGGTATAGAAAAATGAAGGATAGAGGTCTATGACTAATATCTGAAAATCTTATTTCATAAAATGGATATTTGAACGAAAACTATCCTTCTCTAAAACATTATTCAAAAAACAGAGGATCAAGAGGTGATGCCGATGGCCACTTGATCTACTTTCAAGTCTTTTCTGGAAATCAGATTAGAATCAGCTCCTTTCTTCAAAACAAGGTCTAGGAGGGAGAGAGACCCACAGGCCCACCCAGACATTCCATTATCTGGAGGGAAGAGAGGTGATGTGTATAGCTGATGGTATTGGGTGATACCAGGTAAGTACATTGGGACAGAGATGGGGGAGTACAAGGAGGTGGGAAAGTGGGGCCAGGAAGCAATGTGGGAGAGAGACACGGGCTCCATCCAGTTTGCAACTGTGCCGAGAAGTGTAGCATATCAGCAAAAATCACATCCACTCACACACTGCCACAAGCCACCAATGTCCAGCATGATGGCCAGCATCATAGCCAGGAAGGGCACTAGAATTGTCAAACCACTCATCTCACAGTATGAAGCATGTGTAGAGCAATTCCTGAAACTGGGAATCCACTCCAATGCACATTATTCTTCACTCAAAGTACTATGAGTAAGAGTATGTTAAAACAAAAAAATCTTGACGATAGTGTTAGCCAAAAGTTTTAGGAATTCTAAATTATTACCAAATTACTTATAAATAGTGTAGGAAAATTGATAGCATCTACTTCTTTCCTTGACTGTTGTTTCTTCATTACACAGGATTTATATTCTCTTTGTCCTCCATACACATTGATGCATTTCCTCCTAATCATTTTAACAAAGGTCTCATTGTATGAAACTTACTTTCCTGGAGTACAGACTAAACAACTCCAAACTCTGTCTAAGTATCCACTACTGATAAACATCCAGAGAAATTAGCTGCCTGCTGTATGCAAAGATAGATGTCTCTGATTAAAAGTAGAGGCAGAGATTTTAAATACTGTCCTGATGGAATTAAAAACTTTCCTGTACAGCTACTTCCCCAAATTGTTAAGATTCTCTTTGTTCTCAGGCTTCTGAGGAAATGAGCAAATCCTCCAGCTGTGGTCACAGGTTCATCCACTCTGGTCTTTGATGAGCAGGGCCAGTCTCCTGCACCGTCCCAGAGAACACCAGCCCACTGAGGAAGGCTTACGTTCCCCCCTCAAGTCTAACTGCCCTGCCTCTCCACTCCCCTGGCGAAGGCAAATAAACAGAAATCCAGGCAGATACTTCTAACTGTGGCCTTTTAATCCCTCTTATGAAAGTGTGTTTCCGTTTGAATACATAATCATGAAAACATGCAGGCGCTGGTCTCTTCAGAGGGTTGGAGAGAGAGATATAGCAAAGGCCCAGATGCAAGCTCCCTGGAGGAAACATGAGGCTTTAGTTAAAGGTTCTATTTTCAGAGTCCTGTAGAAAATGTGACAGTGCAGTGCCTGACCTGCTGTGAGGCTCCACAAACAACAGGACACAAAGACATGATACTATACATAGAGAATCCTAAAATGCCACCAGAAAACTACTAGAGGAAATCAATGAATTTGGTAAAGTAGCAGGATACAAAATTAATGCACAGAAATCTCTTGCATTCCTATACATTAATGATGAAAAACCTGGAAGAAAATTAAGTAAACACTCCCATTTACCATTGCAACAAAAAGAATAAAATACCTAGGAATAAACCTACCTAAGGGGACAAAAGACCTGTATGCAGAAAACTATAAGACACTGATGGAAGAAATTAAAGAAGATACAAACAATTGGAGAGATATCCCACGTTCTTGGATTGGAAGAATCAACACTGTGAAAATGACTACACTACCCAAAGCAATCTACAGATTCAATGCAATCCCTGTCAAACTACCACTGGCATTTTCCACAGAACTTGAACAAAAAATTTCACAATTTCTATGGAAACACAAAAGACCCCAAATAGCCAAAGCAATCTTGAAAAAGAAAAACGGAGCTGGAGGAATCAGGCTCCCAGACTTCAGAGTATACTACAAAGCTAGAGTAATCAAGACAGTATGGTACTGGCACAAAAACAGAAACATAGATAAGCGGAACAGGATAGAAAGCCCAGAGATAAACCCACGCACATATAGTCATCTTATTTTTGATAAAGGAGGCAAGAATATACAACAGAGAAAAGACAGCCTCTTCAATAAGTGGTGCTGGGAAAACTGGACAGCCACATTTAAAAGAATGAAATTAGAACACTCCCTAACACCATACACAAAAAAAACTCAAAGTGGATTAAGGACTTAAATGTAAGGCCAGACACTATAAAACTATTAGAGGAAAACATAGGCAGAACACTCTATGACATAAATCACAACAAAATCTTTTTTGACCCACCTCCTAGAGAAATGGAAATAAAAACAAAAATAAACAAATGGGACCTAATGAAACTTCAAAGCTTTTGCACAGCAAAGGAACCCATAAACAAGATGAAAAGACCACCCTCAGAATGGGAGAAAACATTTGCAAACGAAGCAACTGACAAAGGATTAATCTCCAAAATATACAAGCAGCTTATGCAGCTCAATATCAAAAAAAATAAACAACCCAATCCAAAAATGGGCAGAAGACCTAAACAGACATTTCTCCAAAGAAGATATACAGATTGCCAACAAACACATGAAAGGATGCTCAACATCACTAATCATTAGAGAAATGCAAATCAAAACTACGATGAGGTATCACCTCACACCGATCAGAATGTCCATCATCAAAAAATCTACAAACAATAAATGCTGGAGAGGGTGTGGAGAAAAGGGAACCCTCCTGCACTGTTGGTTGGAATGTATTGATACAGCCACTATGGAGAACTGTATGGAGGTTCCTAAAAAACTAAAAATAGAAATAGTATACAACCCAGCAATCCCACTACTGGGCATATACCCTGAGAAAACCATAATTCAAAAAGAGTCATGTACCACAATGTTCATTGCAGCTCTATTTACAATAGCCAGGACATGGAAGCAACCTAAGTGTCCATCATCGGATGAATGGATAAAGAAGATGTGGCACATATATACAATGGAATATTACTCAGCCATAAAAAGAAATGAAATTGAGTTATTTGTAGGGAGGTGGATGGACCTAGAGTCTGTCATCAGAGTGAAGTGAGTCAGAAAGAGAAAAATATCGTATGCTAACACATATATACGGAATCTAAAAAAAAAAAAAAGGTTATGAAGAACCTAGGGGCAGGATGGGAATAAAGACGCAGACCTAGAGAATGGACTTGAGGACATGGGGAGGGGGAAGGGTAAGCTGGGATGAAGTGAGAGATGGCATGGACATATATACACTACCAAATGTAAAATAGATAGCTAGTGGGAAGCAGCCACATAGCACAGGGAGATCAGCTCGGTGCTTTGTGACCACCTAGAGGGGTGGGATAGGGAGGGAGGGAGACACAAGAGGGAAGAGATATGGGGATATATGTATACGTATAGCTGATTCACTTTGTTATAAAGCAGAAACTAACACACCATTGTAAAGCAATTATTCTCCAATAAAGATGTTTAAAAAAATAAAATAAAATCTTTGTGGCTAAGATGGATTTTTCCATCAAGCTAGGACGCTGAGGACACAGCATGTGTGAACCCCTTCAGGAGAAGCCAAGGGCTCTCTCCCAAACTGACAGCTCCTCCCACTTCCGTGGAAAATGAGTCTGCCATCCTTCTCCCAATCAGACCAGGAAAGGCACCCAGAGAGGTAACGGACATTGATAAAGGATTCCTTGAAAGAAACAAATGATGTGAAGATACATCTGGAGAGGTGACTTACAAGTGATTTACAGTGATTAGTGATTTCACTAATCAAACTGGAAAACCAGTGTTTGTGAAAGCACAAGCAGGCACTGGCCAGAAGACCAGTCTCCTGGGAGGCTAAGCCTGTTCAATCTTTGCTTCAATTGTCCCAACCAGAGTAGAATCACATTAAATCTCTGGCTCCGGCTGACATAGTAAGGAGAGCTCAGCTCTTGAGCTGTGCTAATCCTCACATAATTAATTTTCTTTGAAGGCCCCATTGGGACAGCGACTTTCCTTTATCTCTAAGGAGCACCAGGACCTGCCAGCCACTAAGAGGTCTCCCTCCTCCACCTTCAGGAGAGCTGTGGCCCTGATACGGCTGTGATGCTCATGTTGGTCCCCTCTTTTTCCAATAGTCTTTGCTGGCTTTCTTTGGAGCTAGTACCTGAAATGGAAGGTCTGGCAGATACAGGTGCAACATCCACATGGCCTTAGGGGGAAGGCTAGGTCACTTCTTACCATAAAGCTGCACATCTGCTTTCTCTCTGACTTTGCTTCTAGTTCCTCTTGACTCTTCCTCTTCCCTAGCTGTGCAAGGCAGCAAAAGCCCATGAGTCTCCAATTCAAAGTCACATTAGGACAGGGGTAAACACATACTGCAAATACAATCAACAGCATGTACAGGGATCTCCTTGGCAGATGAAGTTCCCAGGCCAGTAGGTGCATTGTCACTGTTACAGGGGAAAGCAAGAGACACTGGAGCAGACCAGTAGATAAACATGTCTGCAGAATGACAGAGCTTTCCTATTTGGCTGTGGCCAAAAATAAAACAGAGGTTTCTTTGGCAACGTCTAAACACACTGACATTTCTCCTTGTTTTAAAAGGTCAGTTTTCATTCCTCAGTCTTGGCTCCTAAACTAATAGCCAATTTGAAATAATTACAACTGACTCATTTCTTTTTACAAGGACTACTGAGGTTGTGAGGGCTAAACTCACACTGCTAAGTGTGGGGCCACTGGATGCCGGCCGGTGCCTTGGGAGTCAAGATGCTGGACTAGGAGGACGTGGAATTTGCGTCTTCTCACAACTAGGGCACCTACCAGACACCAGTGGGGGACCAAGGACACCTAAGAGGACGGGAGGAACCCCCAGCAACCGGGTAGGATGTGGGATGTGGGGGAAGTGAAGGGGGAGGAGAAGTGGAGGCGGGATGGGACTGGTGTCCCTGAAGGGTGGCTGGGGGAGGGGAAGGGATCCCATGCCCGAAGGGGGAAATTGGGGAACCACCGGGAGGGCAGAGGATCAACAGGGAGCGTGGCCATGTTTCCCCTGCCCACTTGGGCCCCCAGGAACCTGCTGAGATCCCGGGCCTGATCCGTTGCCCACCTAGGCCCCCTCCAGCTGCCCCTCAGCTGCTGAGGGAGTGGGAGGGAAGGGGGAGCAAAAGTAAAGGCTGGACCCCAGGACCCACACCCCTGAGGGGTGGCTGCGGGAGGGGAGGGGTTCCTACACCCAGCAGGACCCACCCACGGTTACGGGTCCAAAGGGGATGGGGGAGACCCTGGGGGAGACAGTGGGGAGGGGTGCAAAGAAATGGATGGAAATGCAGCCAGCTCTTTCCCTGTCCATTTAGGCACTGGGGAGCCTGTTGGGCTCCCAGGCCTAATCCTCTGCCCTTGGAGCCTCCCTCCTGCCACACAGAGCCCGAGCTCCACCCCTCCACCCCCACCCAGGGCCCTACCTCTAGGGAGACCCCCTCGACTGAGCTGGGCCTAAACTCCACCACACACCCTCACTCAGGACCCTCACTCCCAACTCCAGAACTTCACACTCCAGGGGCCCTCCTTTCCACCTGCTGCCTCTCCCCTTCCGCCCATGTGCTAAGCAGAGGCCCCACCCCAGGCTTGAATGTCGCCCCACCTAGACCACACCGCACACTCAAATGTCACCCTCCACCCACCTAGGTCCTGCCCCACCCTAAGCCCCGCCCCTGCCTAGTTTCCAACCCCACCTAAACTCCGCCCCCATAGCCAAGTCTTTTTTTTTTTTTTCTTTTTTCCTCTTTTAGACTGGGGTTCTGTTTTACCTTGTTGATTCACTGTTGTTGATTCTTTTATAATTTTTATTTTTCCTAATAAATCTTTTATTTTTCTAATTTTATTTTATTCTTTATATTTTGTTATTGTTCTCTCCTTTTGGCTTGTTCGCCCCACCCACAACCTTTTTTTTTTTCTTTTTTCTGTTGTGGTTTTATTTTACCTTGTTGCAGTTGTTACAATTATGGTTTTATTTTTGCTAATATAATTTTTATCTTTCTAATTCTATTTTGGTTTTTATTCTTTGATATTGTACTAGTCCTTTTTTTCTTTCTTCCTTTTTTTTTTTCTTTTCCTTTTTTTTTTTACTGCATCATGAAGCTTGAAGGATCTTGGTTCCCAGGCTGGAGGTCGGGCCTGAGGTCCTGTGATGGGAGCTCCAAGTCCAAACTGCTGGACTAACAGAGAACCTCAGACCCCAGGGAATATCAATTGGAGTGAGGCCTCCCAGAAGTCCTCATCTCAGCACCAAGACCCAGCTCTATCCAACTGCCTGAAAACTCCAGTACTGGACGTCTCAGGCCAAACAACCAGTAAGACAGGAATACAGCGCCACCCATCAAAAAAAAAAAAAAAAAAAAGAAACGACAAAAAAATATGTCACAGATGAAGGAGCAAGGTAAAAACCTACAAGACCAAATAAATGAACATGAAATAGGCAATCTACCTGAAAAAAAAATTCAGAGTAATGATAGTAAAGATGATTCAAAACTCAGAAACAGAATGGAGAAAATACAAGAAACATTTAACAAAGATATAGAAGAACTAAAGAGCAAACAAATGGTGATGAACAACACAATAACTGAAATTAAAAATACTCCAGAAGGAATCAGTAAACAGAATAACTGAGGCAGAAGAACGAATAAGTGAGCTGGAAGATAAAATGGTGGAAATAACTGCCAGGAAGCAGAATAAAGAAAAAAGAATGAAAAGAATTGAGGACAGTCTCAGAGACCTCTGGGACAACATTACACACACCAACATTTGAATTATAGGGGTCCCAGAAGAAGAAGAGAAAAAGAAAGGGTCTGAGAAAATATTTGAAGAAATTATAGTTGAAAACTTCCCTAAAATGTGAAAGGAAATAGTCAATCAAGTCCAGGAAGCACAGAGAGTATCATACAGGAAAAACCCAAAGAGAAACATGCTGAGACACATATTAATCAGACTATCAAAAATTAAATACAAAGAAAAAATATTAAAAGCAGCAAGGGAAAAACAGCAAATAACATACAAGGGAATCCCCATAAGGTTAACAGCTGATTTTTCAGCAGAAACTCTGCAAGCCAGAAGGGACTGGCAGGACATATTTAAAGTGATGAAGGAGAAAATCCTACAACCAAGATTACTCTTCCCAGCAAGGATCTCATTCAGATTCGATGGAGAAATTAAAACCTTCACAGATAAGCAAAACTTAAGTGAATTCAGCACCACCAAACCAGCTTACAACAAATGCTAAAGGAACTTCTCTAGGCAGGAAACACAAGAGAAGGAAATGACCTACAATAACAAACCCAAAATGATTAAGAAAATGGTAAAAGGAACATACATATCGATAACTACCTTAAATGTAAATGGATTAAATGCTCCAACCAAAAGACATAGACTGGCTGAAATGGATACAAAAACAAGACCCGTATATATGCTGTCTACAAGAGACCCACTTCAGACCTAGGGCCACATAAAGACTGAAAGTGAGGGGATGAAAAACGATATTCCATGCAAATGGAAATCAAAAGAAGGCTGGACTAGCAATTCTCATATCAGACAAAATAGACTTTAAAATAAAGACTATTACAAGAGACAAAGAAGGATACTACATAATGATCAAGGGATTGATCCAAGAAGAAGATATAACACTTGTAAATATTTATGCACCCAACACAGGCACACCTCAATAAATAAGGCAAATGCTAACAGCCATAAAAGGGGAAATAGACAGTAACACAATCATAGTAGGGGACTTTAACACCCCACTTTCACCAACGGACAGATCATCCAAAATGAAAATAAATAAATACAAGCTATAACTGATACATTAAACAGTATGGATTTAATTGATATTTATAGGACATTCCATCCAAAAACAACAGAACACACATTCTTCTCAAGTGCTCATGGAACATTCTCCAGGATAGACCATATCTTGGGTCACAAATCAAGCCTTGGTAAATTTAAGAAAAATGAAATCATATCAAGTATCTATTCTGACCACAATGCTATGAGATTAGATATCAATTACAGGGGGAAAATCTGTAAAAAATACGAACACATGGAGGCTAAACAGTATGCTACTAACCAACCAAGGGATCACTGAAGAAATCAAAGAGGAAATCAAAAAATACCTCAAAACAAATGACAATGAAAACACGATGACCCAAAACCTATGGGATGCAGCTAAAGCAGTTCTAAGAGGGAAGTATATAGCGATACAATCCCACCTTAAGAAATAAGAAACATCTCAAATAAACAACCTAACCTTACACCTAAAGCAATTAGAGAAAGAAGAAGAACAACAACAAAAAAAACCCCAAAGTTAGCAGAAGGAAAGAAACATAAAGATCAGATTCAAATAAGTGAAAAAGAAATAAAGGAAACGATAGCAAAGATCAATAAAACTAAAAGTCAGCAACTTGAGAAGATAAACAAAAGTGATAAACCATTAGCTAGGCTCATCAAGAAAAAAGGGAGAAGACTCAAATCAATAGAATTAGAAATGAAAAAGGAGAAGTAACAACTGACACTACAGAAATACAAAGGATCACGACAGATTACTACAAGCAACTCTGTGCCAATAAAATGGACAACCTGGAAGAAATAGACAAATTCTTAGAAAAGCACAACCTTCCTAGACTGAACCAGGAAGAAATAGAAAATATAAACAAACCAATCACAAGCACTGAAATTGAGACTGTGATTTAAAAATCTTCCAAGAAACAAACACCCAGGACCAGATGGCTTCACAGGCAAATTCTATCAAACATTTAGAGAAGAGCTAACACCTATTCTTCTCAAACTCTTCCAAAATATAGCAGAGGGAGGAACACTCTGAAACTCATTCTAGGAGGCCACCATCCCCCTGATACCAAAAGCAGACAAAGATGTCACAAAAAAAGAAAACTACAGGCCAATAACTCTGATGAACATAGATGCAAAAATCCTCAACACAATACTAGCAAACAGAATCTAACAGCACATTAAAAGGATTATACAGCACGATCAAGTGGGGTTTATCAGAAGAATGCAAGGATTCTTCAATATATGCAAATCAATCAATGTGATAAACCATATTAACAAACTGAAGGATAAAAACCATATGATAATCTCAATAGATGCAGAAAAAGCTTTTCACAAAATTCAACACTCATTTATGATAAAACCTCTCCAGAAAGTAGACATAGAGGGAACCTACCTCAACATAATAAAGGCCATATATGACAAACCCACAGCAGACATCATTCTCAATGGTGAAAAACTGAACTCATTTTCTCTAAGATCAGGAACAAGACAAGGTTGCCCACTCTCACTACTATTATTCAACATAGTTTTGGAAGTTTAACCACAGTAATCAGAGAAGAAAAAGAAATAAAAGGAATCCAAATCAGAAAAGAAGAAGTAAAACTCTTACTGTTTGCAGATGACATGATACTATACATACAGAATCCTAAAGATGCTACTAGAAAACTATTAGAGCTAATCAATGAATTTGGTAGAGTAGCAGGAAACAAAGTTAATGCATAGAAATCTCTTGCATTCCTATACACTAATGATGAAAAATCTAAAAGAGAAATTAAGGAAACACTCCCATTTACTACTGCAACAAAAAGAATAAAACACCTAGAAATAAACAGACCTAAGAAGACAAAAGACCTGTATGCAGAAAACTATAAGACACTGATGAAAGAAATTAAAGATGATACAAACAGATGGAGAGATATACCATGTTCTTGGATTGGAAGAATCAACATTGTGAAAATGACTATACTACCCAAAGCAATCTACTGATTCAGTGCAATCCCTATCAAACTACCACTGGCATTTTTCACAGACTAGAACAAAAAATTTCACAATTTGTATGGAAACACAAAAGACCAAGAATAGCCAAAGCAATCTTGAGAAAGAAAAACGGAGCTGGAGGAATCAGGCTCCCAGACTTCAGACTATACTACAAAGGTACAGTAATCAAGACAGTATGGTACTGGTAGAAACAAAGAAATATAGATCAATGGAACAGGATAGAAAGCCCAGAGATAAACCCACGCACATATAGTCACCTTATTTTTGATAAAGGAGGCAAGAATATACAATGGAGAAAAGACAGCCTCTTCAATAAGTGGTGCTGGGAAAACTGGGTAGCTACAGGTAAAAGAATGAAATTAGAACTCTCCCTAGCACCATACACAAAAATAAACTCAAAATGGATTAAATACCTAAATGTAAGGCCACATAACTATAAAACTCTTAGAGGAAAACATAGGCAGAACACTCTATGACATAAATCACAGCAATATCCTTTTTGACCCACCTCCTAGAGAAATGGAAATAAAAACAAAAATAAACAAGTGGGACCTAATGAAACTTAAAATCTTTTGCACAGCAAAGGAAACAATAAACAAGATGAAAAGACAACCCTCAGGATGGGAGAAAATATTTGCAAAGGAAGCAACAGACAAAGGATTAATCTCCAAAATATACAAGCAGCTTATGCAGCTCAATATCAAAAAAACAAACAACCCAATCCAAAAATGGGCAGAAGACCTAAACAGACATTTCTCCAAAGAAGATATACAGATTGCCAACAAACACATGAAAGGATGCTCAACATCACTGATCATTAGAGAAATGCAAATCAAAACTACAGTGAGGTATCACCTCACACCAGTCTGAATGGCCATCATCAAAAAATCTACAAACAAAAAATGCTGGAGAGGGTGTGGAGAAAAGGGAACCCTCTTGCACTGTTGAGAATGTAAATTGATACAGCCACTATGGAGAATAGTATGGAGGTTCTTTAATAAACTAAAAACAGAACTACCACATGACCCAGCAATCCCACTACTGGGCATATACCCTGAGAAAACAATAATTCAAAAGAGTCATGTACCACAATGTTCATTGCAGCTCTATTTACAATAGCCAGGACATGGAAGCAACCTAAGTGTCCATCAACAGATGAATGGATAAAGAAGATGTGGCACATATATACAATGGAATACCACTCAGCTATAAAAAGAAATGAAATTGAGTTATTTGTAGTGAGGTGGATGGACCTAGAGTCTGTCATACAGAGTGAAGTAAGTCAGAAAGAGAAAAACAAATACTGTATGCTAACACATATATATGGAATCTAAAAAAAAAAAAAAATGGTTCTGATGAACATAGGGTCAGGAAAGGAATAAAGACACAGATGTAGAGAATGGATTTGAGGACACAGGGAAGGGGAAGGGGAAGCTGGGACGAAGTGAAAGAGTAGCATTGACATATATATACACTACCAAATGTAAAATAGATAGCTAGTGGGAAGCAGCTGCATAGCACAGGGAGATCAGCTTGGTGCTTTGCGACCACCTAGAGGGGTGGGATAAGGAGGGTGGGAGGGAGATGCAAGAGGGAGGGGGTATGGGGATATGCGCATGCATATAGCTGATTCACTTTGTTATACAGCAGAAACTAACTCAACACTGTAAAGCAATTATACTCCAATAAAGATGTTAAAAAAAAAAAAAAGATGCAGGCCAGATGTCTCAGCAGGTGGAACACAGATACTGATGACATGGTACTTCTGATCACCTCCATCTGTACTGACCCTCAGGGAATGTTGTTAGCTTCTCTGCCACCCCAGAAAGTCTAGACTTCTGATGCTACAGAACAACAGGACTGCAGTCAGTGGGGCAGGAGGAAAGCAATATTGTGCAGCGATTTAACTTTGCTGCCTTAGAACCTGCAAAATATGCGTCCGAGAGGCTCAAGGGAACTGTGATGGAATGAACAACAAAGTTAGTCACCACCTGGAAGATTCACACCATGACTAATGATCTGGCAAAAAATGAATTTTCCAACTTGAGAGAGTTCCACCTGAAAATAAAATTTCACTTTTGGAAGCAACTAGTGAAATTCATTTTTAAGGAAGGGAATGTCATCAAGTCCTACCATCTCTGTCTCTGCTCTCAGGGAAAGCTTCACCAGCAGCTGCTCTGCCAAGGTGGGAAGAGATATGCTTGGCCACTTCGCAAACTATGATAATGGACTCTTGCCTCTTGGTTACTGTGCAGAGTTGTTTAAAGAACTAGAATCCTTCTGTTGGGTGGAAACTAGCTATGGATATGGTTCAGGATACAAATATGAACTGGGGGCTGGGGATTTCTCCCAACAAAAGCCTTCTCCTAGGTCCTACCAAGTCACTTAGTGGCAATTCTTCCTAATGAATGAAGAAATCAGGAAAACTCACTTCTCATGAAACCCTCCTCACCAACAAATAAATATTTATACTCTCTCAGTATCCTTCCTCAGTACGTACCATTTAATCCCAGAAACAATCACAGGCGTTACACACCTGAAGACTGGGTAAAAGTGATGTAAAAAGAAATGTTAATTCTGAAAATACAATCAACCAAGTAATCAATTTCATTCCTAAAGGGCAGGAAAGAGGAGTGGTTAAAATTTACCGACTGACCCATTAACAGTCAATTCCAAAGCCCAATATCATCTTAATAAAATCAGGATGAACTTAATTAAACATATTACAAATAAGCCATTTCTTGCTACTTTTGATTGTGAGCTAAAGTTTCCTCTCTTGGTGTTAAGAACCCCTCACCTGTATGTCTTGCACTGTCCCATTTTGAGCCTCATGATTAGCTAGGTAGGCATTCTTTTTATCTCCCCATGTTATAGGCGAGAAGGTTGAGGATGAGAGATTATGTCTTGCTCAAGCCACACAAATGGTGGGGGTTAGAGCCTGGACTCTTCCTTCAGGCCTTCTGGTGCTCCTCCCAACCCTAGCTCAGACCCTCCCCACAGCACTCATCCACAGAGAGTGGATGCCCACCTGTCAAACTGGAAGGAATTCTCTGCATCGTTAAAGACCTTAATCACCACGACCAATAGGATCATCTCAGCGCGAAAGGTTGGGAGGAAATAAAATAAGAAAAATGGGAAGATTCATTAGTTCCCTTTAAGCTTTGTTAAAGTGCCATTCAGCATAATTTTCCTTGGAGTCAAAACCCTTGGAATTCCATGAAAACATCAGTGGCAGTGTCTGAGACAAGATAAGTATGTTTCTCATTTGCCTAAGTACTTTTTCGTTTTTCTTCTCATTTGTCCTTTGTTTATTCTTCTTCCCACTCCTTTTCACCCACTCCTCATTTCCTCTTTTCTCTTCCTTGCTGGATTTTCCAATTCTATTAAGTTTTTAAATTTGTGGGTGTGCCCTGAAGAAATGGAGTTACTGGTGAAATGTTCTCCTGCACGGTCAACAACTAAAGCACCACAGGATCCAGAAAGGTGTTATTCTCCAGGAGCCCTGAACCTCCCACCCCCATACCTGTAACTACACATCAATTCCCTGCCCATCCTCCCAACATTGAACCTGCTCCTGTAATATAATTAACTGGTTCTATGTCTTTCTCCATTACCTGACTCTCTTCCCTGAGGACAGGACTATCCCAGCACCTAACAGAGATTATTGTGTAAAACAGGCACTAATCACGGGCTTGATGAGTGAATGAATGAACAATTTCAAGAGGACTTTCCCCAGTTCAACACAAGTGCCTACAAAGGCTGAGCACAGATAACATAAAGGAGTGAGCTGACAGTGTGAGAGAAAGACTGTTAAGAATAGACACACGCAGGCCCCATCTGATTGCTGCCATGCTAGAATGTGTGCCCAGAAATGCTAGACTTTCCTATCGTTTCAAGAGAAGCCAGATATCCAGGTTTTAGAGATAAAAGTCTGTTTATAACCTATTAGGCTGAAATGCCACAAATATATTCCAGTATGACAGCGGCTCTCTGGAAACCAGGGACCCAACACAAAGACCACATTATTTCACCTCTTAATAGCCACTGCCCATCCATCTGCACATGTTCAGGGCACACATTTCAGTAAGTAAATATTTCAAATATGGTTGGGAGGATAGCGGTAATATCACTGCCCTGCTTTCACATACCCAGAAAGTATCTTCAATGACAAAGAAAGATTGACATGCACAGGTTGAGCAAGGTCTAAATAATTCTTTTAGTCAGTCTAATAGCAATAGAGTTGCTATTAGAAAAAAGTAAAAACAATGATTCAGGCATGGGCTGACTATACGGGTACACTTCCCACAAATGCCATATGTAACAGATCTTTGCAGAGCAACTAAGGCATAATTACTGTTGCCCCCGTTTTTAAATAATAGCTTTATTGAGATATAAGGCACACACCTAACATCATCCTTTTAAAGTGTATAATTCAGTGGTTTTTAGCATATCCATAGAGCTGTGCAGCCATTACTATGATCTAATTTCAGAACATTTTTGTCAGCCCCAAAAGAAGCCCTGTACCTGTTAGCAGCCACTTCCCATCCTCCCCTCTGTCTAGCCCCTGGTAACCACTCTTCTACTTTCTGTCTGTCTCTATGGATTTGCCTTTTCTGGACATTGCATATAAATGAAATCATTCAACTGTTGCTTTTTGTGTCTGACTTCTTTCTCCTTAGCATAATGTTTTCAAGGTCCATCCATGTTGTAGCATGTATCAGTACTTCATTTCTTTTTATGGCTGAATAATATTCCATTGTATGGATAGACCACATTTTGTTCACCCTTTGATCAGTTATTAGAGGTTTGTTGTTTCACTTTTTAGTTATTATGAACAATGTTATGAACATTCATGTGCAAGTTTTTGTGTCAACCTGCATTTTCATTTCCCTTGGGATTGTTGCCCAAATTTTAAATATTATGGAAAGTGAACAAAATAGATTTTATTCTCTCCCGTTTATGGGGAATCCACTATGTTCTGGGCACTAAGCTCGGCATTTTCCAGCTATATCTCTAACCCTTATAGTAATTCTCAAGGTAGGTGTTATTATCCTCATTTTACAGGTGAGGAATCCGAGGCTTAGAGACTCTCTCCCAAAGCTTGTTCTCTTTTCACTTCTACTTCATCTCTGATAAGTATTTTTCTTAATTTCTGAAACTTTCAGTTTTCTGTTCCAATGCAACAAAAAGGGCCCCTTTACTCTGCTATATGAATGCCTTTCCTGTATATGATAGGAAGAGATGCAACCCAGGAACATGCGGCAGTCAGAAGCATGCAAGGTCTCAGCAGAGAAGCTGGGAAAGGCTACCGATGTAAACAGTTGGTCCTCAGGCCTGGCAGGGCAATGCCCTGGCCAAACACAGAGCCATTAAACATCAGGTCATGATGAACTGGGGCCAGTGTCCCCACCGAGAAAGTCACAGCCCAAGGACCGGGCTGGCTAAATGAAGCACGATGGGAGAACTCACCACCAGGATCCAATCTCTGTGTGAAGAAGAAAACTGGCTGATCTGGGCTAAAAATGTAAAGAAAAGGCGGGCATTTGGGTGGAGGATCAGAAGAAAGGTGAAAGAAGTGTCTGTGTTCTATACAGAAAGATTTACTTTGATTCACTCATTTCTAGAGAAAACTGTAGTTAAAAACAACAGTAAATATTTCAGTCACCCAGTGAGCCTGAGTTACTTGACACTATTATATAACTAAACACATCCTTAACCAAATAAAAAAGTATCAAGTCGGGAGACGCGGCTCTTCTGACAATTAGCTCTCTAATCTTAATTTACTTGAACTCTCTGTGCCTAATTTTCCCACCAGTAAAATGGGGTAATAACACTGTTGTTCATGCCTAGCTCAGTGGGCTATTGTGAGGAGACAACGGCATGTGAAGGAGTTTTCGATAACTTACTTTGAAAACTGGGCTCTCTCTAGCTGTCCCCAACACACACACACACACAGCCTCAAATAAGAAATAAGACAGCCTATTAAATAGGCTCTTAAGATGCATGATGAACAAAATTCAACACATGCATTTAAGTCAGAGAAAGCAGAATTATCACAGTCTACCATTATTTAAGAATAAAAAAGCCACATGCCCATTTAAACACAGAGAAAGGGAAAGAATAGTGTGGCAAAGACTGCTAATTGTCTCAATATCAGTTTTTCCTCTTCTTCCCTAGTAATAGAACTTTTAGTTGAGCCCATGACCATCAGCTTAAAGGAGTAGATTGTAAGCACCATGATAGCAGGACATTTGTCTGTTCTGGTCACTGCTCTATGCCTAGCATTTCAAAGAGTGCCTGGCACACAGTAGGTGCTCAATAAATATTTGTTGAATGGTTCCTTTCCCATAAAACTTCTAATAAGCACTGTAAAAATACCTGTACAGTGCTCTCAGTCCAACAGACACCTGTGCATCTCCTATGCACTTCCTCTGTGCCAGGCACCACAGCACCTGCTGGAAAACACAGTTTAATGGAAAATACAGGTGCGCAGATGGTCCCTGACCTAACGATGGCTCAGTTTTATGATGGTGCTAAAGCAATTTGCATTCAGTAGAAGCCATATTTCAAATTCTGAATTTTGATCTCTTCCTGAGCTAGTGATAAGCGGTAAGATACTCTCTCGTGATGCCGGGCAGGGTCAGTAGCCGCAGTTCCCCGTCAGCCACCGCATCACGAGGGTAAACAACCGAAACACTGACAACCATTCTGTACTCAGACAACCTTTCTGTTTTTCACTTTCAGTACAGCATTCAATAAATTACATGAGATATTCAACATTTTATTATCAAATAGGCTTTGTATTAGATGATTTTGCCCAGCTGTGGCTCACGTAAGTGTTCTGAGCATGTTGAAGGTAGGCTAGGCTCAGCCATGATATTCAGTAGGTTAAGTGTGTTAACTGAATTTTCGACTTCTGATATTTTCAATCTACGATGAGTTTATCAGGTTGTAATCCCATCATAAATCAGGGAAGATCTGTATAAATAAACAGCTGTAATTTAGTGTGATGTTTGCAATGGTGGATGTATAGCAAGGTCTCCAAGTACCAGAGAGGAGAGAGTGGCTGGGAAAGTGTGGGAGGGGCAAAGAATGAGAAGCCTGAACTGGGGATTGAAGAATGAGCAGATATCTAAAGGGAGGTGGACAGTAGATAGAATATTCCAGAAGGAGGAAGAGTAAGTGTGGAGACAGAGAGGTATGAAACAGTATGATGTGTTTTCAGAACTACATGTAATTTTGTTGGTCTAGGAATTATAGGTCACGTGGTGAGGTGGCTGCTGAAGGTTAGGGATGACACAGCCATCCCCCAGGAAAGGGATAAGCGTGGGAAGCAGTGAAGGTGTGTGTCCCACTTTTCTGGGTCCTCGGCATCTTGCCCTACTAGGAAAAATAAACCAATGAATAATTATCCGAAATAATATATTTTGCTAGATTGTGACAGGTATTGCCTTTAGGATAAATCTGTTCTTTGAATTCCTCAAAGGAAATTGTCAAAATACATACGAAGTGCCAGCCCACTTTATTCCATTTTCATACACAAGTTTGGCTGCCATATATGATGGGCTTTTGGGGAAGGAGTGATTTCTAACATGCTGACCCATTTTCTTCATAAATTCATTTATATTTCTCAGACCATGTATCCAAATTTCTCACTCAAAAACTGTGCCTGGTGCATAATAAACATTTAGCATGTGCTTGTTGAATGACTAAGAGAATAAATAAATGTTCACATAAATTGACGAAAAAATAAAAAACCGGTCTCTGTATTTATTAAGGGTCTACCACGCAAGCAGAAAAAGCAGCAAATAGAATAATATGAAACTCATACAAAGCATTTTGATTTTTTCAAAAGCTATCAAACTTTTTCCTTTATAGCACTTGTTTCCCCATTGAAAAAGTTGGGCTAGAAACATGACAGACAGAAAGGGTCCAATATGCAAACTGACTTCAAGGCTGTTTTTTTCCCACAGAGTCACCTAGAATGAGAACTTGGCTCCAGCTGATGAAAAATTTCCATCCAGTCCTTCGCCGTTACCCAATACCTGTTGTCTTGGTTCCAGTAATAACACACCCAGCCAGCTCAGGAGGGAGAGAGGAAATGTTTGCCTTGAAGTTATCTGCTTTGAAAAGTTCTAAGTCTGGCCTCCCCACATCACTTCATTTGGGGTTTCTTTCCCGGAAGGGGTGAGAGGCAGGGACTACTGTTTGGCAGGTGTTAGATCCACGTTCATATTCTGTACTCACTCATGCAAGTTGAAGAGTACCAAGACAAATTTTTGAGCCATTTCAAGTTATTTTACTCTTATTCCCAGTGTCAGAGGCAAACAGGAGGCTATTCTGATGGTATTTTTTCCAATCTCTATTATGGAAAACTAACACAGAGAGAAGGAACACTCTGTGTTCCCAACATTTCCAGGATCCACATGGCTTTGTAACACGCTACTGGGGAGGGGGGCATGCACAAATACATAGGGTCTCAATGGGTCTCTGCTACCTTTATTACTTGCTACACCTCTGCAGGGAAGAGAGCAGCCTCAGCTGAGCGCTCACTACCAGACAGACACTGAGCCAGAACCCTGTAGTTGTAACATTTCATTTAAACCTCACAACAACCCTATGAGGCAGTATTCTTATCAACCCATTTTACAGATGAGGAAAATCAGGTCCAAGAGGGGGACACATCATGCCCCAAGACTCAGTAAGAGAGCCAGACTTGAAGTCAGACAACAGGACTCTGATGATTGTCTTGTTAACACCTAAGTCTTTTTTTGAAATTGTACTTGGAGTAAAGTTTAAAACAGAAGGAAATACTTTTTAAAAGGTAGAGAGTATATTGCAGCCTTGTCTTCAAAGTGCTAGATATACCAACAGATGTTATGTGATTAGTAAAATGGCTGCAGCTATGGGCATATATGTTATTTTAGAGCCCCCAGGGGTCACTGGCCTCTTATCTTCAAGTGCTTACAATTTTGAATAATGCCTTGAAGAGCAAGTGGCACTTAACAATGGCTAATTGATTTCTCTCTTTAATGTTTCTCAAAGCTTTATATTGACTTGGTTATCTCCTCTCTAATGGATAGGCTTAAGGATCTTTGCCCTTGTTGTGAATGGAGACACCGGATTTAGAGAAAAGACAATGGAGACACAAGGTTTTTAAAAGCCTGCCCCAAATTTCATCCCGTGACTTTGGAAAGTAGGACAAAGATCCCAGATCTTAGGCTTCCAAGGTCTTCCCTGACCTCCCCACGTGGATCAAATCCCCTGGTTATAAGTTCTTTGGGTACCATGCATCTCTTCTTTCTAGTACTTATCAGAGTTGCAATTTTATATTTATTTCTATAGTATTGGGTAATTTATTTCTTGTGTCTGGTCTATAAGCTGAGGGCAGAGATGTGTTTGTCTTTGCCCGTCCTTGTATCTTCAAGCCCAGGACAGCATCTGGCACTGGCACTGAGTAAAGGGATGCTAACTGAATAACCGAATGCAAGATTGGTGTCCCCACCTTCCTTTTTAATCACTAAACATTTAAAATGTGGATACTTTACTGTAAAAATGAAACACAATCAGACAAGATTGGGGAAATATCTTTTAGAGCACTTCCTGTCTGCTTCATAATCCTTATCTGGAAAGTCTGACTTTCAAGTGGGCCCTGGAAATAGGCTGGGGTCAGATGCTATTGGGTACTGAGCTGTTGAAAGGCTCTCAATGAGCCCAATAGCCTGTCCAGGAGGAAGTAGGGGAGCGGGTGTCATCAGTTGCTTTGAAGGCAATCCCCGGAGACATTTGGCCAGGGAAGAGTTCAAGCAAATGGAATGTGGTCACGGTAAATATGGCAACAGGTGAATCACTCTTCCTGGCTTTCATTAGGGTGTGTCCCTCAAACCGAATTAGAAAACCAGCAAAAGGACTTGGCACCCACTGTCATAAACAGAGTGCAGATCCAGTCAATGCAGGGAGAAGGCGGCAACTTCCCTTTCAGACCTAAAAGAGGGTGCAGTGGCTTCTCTAGGACCAAGCAGCCCAATGGTAGCTCTCACTGCCCCTCCTTCCCCAGCCTCAGGTCAGGCCTGGTCTAAGGCAAGCTTCAGTCTTTAGCTGCAGCCACATTCTCCTGGTGGCATCATGGGAAGGAAGCCAATGAGGTCCAACCTTCAAATTCACTCCCCCAGAATCTCCTAACCAATTTTTCAGTTCAATTTTTCTGTAAATTACCTCATAACATGTCACTGGTGAAATTCTCATTTTCATTCCCACATAGCTGATGTTTAGAGAGAGGCATTCCTAGACCCAGATTTGAAGAAACTGGCCCAAGTTTCTTCAGCAGAGCATAGCCTGAGAAGAACCAAATTTTTCTCTGGACTACTACTTGTATGAAGACATAACAGGAGCTCTTTCGTGCAAGGTAGCACTCAAGATGAGGATCTGGTAAAATGAATCACATGTATTTTTTCATTTAATCCTCACAACATCCTAGGAAATAGGTATTCTCCCCACTTTATGAATGAGGAAACAGTCACAAAGCTAGTAGGTGATGGACCCAGGATTCAAGGCCAATTAACCTGCAAATTAAAGATGAATTTTCAAAAGCAATAGAAGAAGAGATTTCCTTGTGGTAACATCTCAGGAGCAGGAATAACAAAATAACCTGGCATTATATCAAGAATTTTATATTTGGTCACATTTTAAAAAATAGAAAATAAAGTCAAGTGTATCGGATTATACTATCTACAGATAGATTCCATCCTATCCAGTAGGCTGTGTACTGACTGAAGTAGCTTCTGGTATCTTTCAGTTATTAATTCTGACTAAATTACCTAACATCTCTAAGCTGTCATTTCATCTGTACTGTTATAAAGACTAAGACACAACATACAGAAAGAATAAACTTAACAGAAAGAAACAAATGGAGAGAAATAATAGTACTGATGCTTAACTTCAATAGTCATTTTTTGAATATACAAAATTTCCAAACACATAGCAAGACATTGTAATTGTATGTATACATTGTATATATATACAGTATATAAAAGACATAGACAGTGTAATCCAATAAAAGGCATTTGGCCCTGATTCATTGGGGAAAATAAATCCTCCAAATAACCACAGAATCTTTAAAAAAACTAATTTATTCACAAAAATGATTTTGGGATCCCAAATCTATAATGAACAATTCCAAATATATATGAACAGAGATGAAAAAAATCTTGAATAAAACCTTAGCAAAATAGAATACAATGAATGTGTAGAACTCAGAAAAAGAAGTATTCACTTGTGCTAGTGGGGAAGGTGGGGAGAGGGGCAGGGGATATCCCCAGGCACCCTCTTCAGGATGTGAGGACCCTGAGCCCAGAGGAGAAGAGCCACGTCAGGCCAGCAAGTGCTCAAAGGCTTCATGTATCACTGCCTTGCTGCCAGCTGGTGTGTTGGTTTTCTTCTCTTTTTTTGGTTTGACTATTTGTTTTTCTAAGGAAACCTTTTGGGTTTTCTTCACAATTTTTTTCCTGTTAATATCTCAATTTACTTTAAAATATCCCAATTACCTTAATATATTTAAGTGCATTGTCTTCATTTATACTCTTAATTGTATTTTTATGGGGTTTCCTAATTTACCATCTTTCCCTAATCTCTTTATGATTCTTTAAAATCTATAACCCTTTTTATTAATATTTTTACTCTTATTTCTTGTCCTTAATCTTCAATCCCAACTACAATACATGCATATATGTTTTGCTCTTTTAGCTATCTATCTGTTATCTAATGAAACAAATCTTAGGTTTCCTTTATTTTAAATCTTATAGTATTCTTTTCAGCCCCATCCTAACTAGTTTGACACTCCAATGCCCAATACAGTGCCGGGCCCATGAAAGACATATGTGATCCTTTTGAGCTAATGAAAGAAAACATATATGAGGAACAGAATGCAGAAAGTTCAGTTGGTAATGTTTAGAAGTCACTAGAAGCTGAATAAATCCATATAATCATAAAGTGATTTAAAGGTATAGAGAGTAATTAGGTTTCAGTGTTCAGTAAAGAAACCCCAAAAATCAGGACCAATGAGACAAGTGAAGAGACAACTATGAAGATGCAATAAGGAGACCTAGCTCAAACCTCGGACTCTGGAACTCTGAGAAAGGAAGGATATTTTCTGCCAAGTTTTCTCTCCTTAGACAAGAATAAATGTTTTGACAGCCCTGCAGGCTCACTGAATCCTCCACTTTGTGAACAAAGGCTGGCCTGCCTGGAGGTCAGGACCTGTCAGCTGAGTGCTGCTTATCTGCCCTAAAACCTCAGGGCACCAATGTTCTTTAAACACAGGCAAGGGTGTTAACTGGAGAAGACTGCAGCTTACCTGCTGAGAGAAATTGAAGGATGGGTTAGGACACACAGAAGGTGTCTGAGATCCTGAAGAAAGCAAATACATGCAAGGCTGAAAGACATGACCTAGTAGAAATATGTGAGTGAAGCCATCTGGACCTGTGCTTCTGTTTGTTGGGAGATTTTTTGATTATTGTTTCAGTCTCCTTACTAGTAATCATCAATTCAGATTTTCTATATCTTCATGATTCAGTCTTGGAAGATTGCATGTTTCGAGGAATTTATCCATTCTTCTAGGTTGTCCAATTTGTTGGCATATAATTGTTCATAGTAGTTTCTTATGATCCTTTGTATTTCTGTGGTATTTGTTGTAACTTTTCTTTCCTTTTTGATTTTATTTATTTGAGTCCTCTCTCTTTTTTTCTTGGTGAGTCTAGCTAAAGGTTTGTTGACTTTGCTTATCTTTCCAAAGAACCAGTTTAGTTTCATTGATCTTTTCTATTGTTTTATAGTCTCTTCCATTTATTTCCATTCTGATCTTTATTATTTCCTTCCTTCTACTATTTTTGGACTCATTTGTTCTTCTTTTTCTAGTTTCTTTGGGTGTAAAGTAAGATTGTTTCTTTGGGATTTTTCTTGTTTCTTGAGGTAAGCCTGTATTGCTATGAACTTCCCTCTTAGAATTGCTTTTTCTGTATCCCTTAGCTTTCGCTACGTTAAAAACATCAGTCTTAGCAATGTTTTTGTGGATCTGACTCCAAAGGCAAGGGAAACAAAAGCAAAAATAAACAAATGGAACTGCATCAAACTTAAAAGCTTCTGCACAGCAAAGGAAACCATCATCAAAATGAAAAGGGAACCTACTGAATGGGAGAAGATATTCGCAAATCATATATCTGATAAGGGGTTAATATTCAAAATATATAAACAACTCATACAACTCAACAGAGCAAAAAACAAATAAACAAACAACCCAATTAAAAGATGGGATCTGGACAGACATTTTTCCAAAGAAAACATGCAGATGGCCAACAGGCACATGAAAAGATGTTCATCATCACTAATTATTAGGGAAATGCAAATCAAAACCACAATGATGTATCACCTCACACCTGTTAGAATAGCTATTATCAAAAAAACAAGAAATAACAAATGTTGGAGAGGATGTGAAGAAAAGGGAAACCTCATACACTGTTGGTGGGAATGTGAATTGGTGCAGTCACCATGGAAAACTCAAAAAATTAGTAATAGAACTACCATATGACCCAGCTATTCTGCTTCTGGTTATTTATCCAAAGAGCACAAAACCACTAATTTGAAAAGATATATCCACCCCTACGTTCACTGCAGCATTATCTACAATAGCCAAGGTATAGATACAACCTAAGGGTCCACTGATGGATGAACAGATAAAGAAGATATGGTATATATACACAATGGCATACTACTCAGCTATAAAAAAAAAATGAAATCCTGCCATTCGTGACAACATGGTTGGACCTTGAAGATATTAACTAGGTGAAATAAGTTCGATGGAGAAAGAAAAATACCATGTGATTTCACTCATATGTGGGATCTAAAAAACAAAATAAATCAACAAACAAAATAAAACAAAAACAAATTTATAGATACAGAGATCAGATCAGTGGTTACCACAGGGGAAGGGGATTGGGGCGTGAGCTAAACGGGTGAAGGGGGTTGACTGTATGGTGACGGATGGTAGTGGTGGTGGTGATCACTGTGTAGTGTGTACACATGTTGAACTATAATGCTGTACACCTAGGTGAATATGCACCCAGAGGCCACTGGCACTCAGGTAATCAAAATAGTAAGTACTTAAGCTATTTATATTCTTGACCTTTATCTCCTTGAGAGAATTTTAAAAGTACAGTGCCTGAGTCAAAAAGGGAGACAGCTCATTCAGTGAATGAATGGGTGGACAAGTAAATACATGATCAAATACATTAATGGCAAGGGAAATGGCGAGCGGCAGAAATCTCTCTATAGAACAAGAGACTTAGGATCTGGCCCCAGCCAGCCTCGTATGGAATTTCAAGCAAATACATTTATATCCCAGATTTGTTTTCTGTAGGATTAACAGAGGTGTTATGAAGATAAACATAAAATAAAGTTTCATGGGACAGCATTCCATAAAGCTAAGAAATGATAAATTGTCATATTTCTTACTGTAAACTACATCACACAAAAGTGAATACAACATACATGTAAAAGAGTGGTAAATGCACCTATGTGCCCCTCTCCACCTTGCTTAAGAAGCATTATCAATACCTTTGAAGTCCCCTATGTGTCTTTCCTAGTCACTTCTCCTCCGTCTCAGCCAGTAATCTCTAGTCTGAATTTTTGGTTATTAATTCCTTTGCTTTTCTTTATTTATATGTTCACCACAAATGTATGTAACCCTAAACAATGAATACTTTATTTTGGACTGTTTTTGAACTTTATATAAATAAATTCATAGTATGTGTTTTCTGTGGCCTTACCTTTGACTTTAAAATTCACGTATGTTGATGTTTATATCTATAGTTAATTCATTGTTAATGCTGTAATTCAGTGATCTATTGACTGTCAATGCACATTTAGGGTGTTTCCAGGTTTTGCTATTAGAACCATGTTGCTATGACCTTTGTTGTATGTATTCTCTGATATGCATGGCCAATAGTGTATTTAGGAGTAGAATTCCTGGGTCAGAGGTCTGAGAATATTCACTTTTACAAGGAAATGCCAAACTGTTTTCCAAGTAGTTGCAGACATCCATACTCCCAGCAGTAGTATATGTGAGTTCCTGTTGTACTTCCAGCAATATTTGGTGTTGTCAGGCTTTAAACTTTTGGCCCACCTGGCTGGTAAGAAATGATATTTAATTGTGGCATTTATCTGCATTTCCTTTATTACTGATCAGGTAGTACAAAGTTTCATATATTTATGGTCATTCATGCTTCCTTTTTTGTGAATATCTGTTTATGTTTTTTGCCCCTGTTTCTATTGAGTTCTTTGATTATTCTTATTTATTCATAGGATTCTTTGTTTATTCTCAATACTATTCCTCTGTCAGGTGCAAAAATAATTTCCCAATATTTTTTTGGTGTTTTTTGATTTTAAAAAGTCCACCCCCTGCCCCCCACCAACTAGTTCTTTTGCTTTAGGAATGACTTAGGTATTCTTGGTTCTTTGGTATTTCAAATAAATCTTATAATCACAGCTCCTCAAGGTTCATGAAAAATCCTCTTGGGACTTGATTAGAATTGCATTAAATCTATAGATCAGCTTGGAGAGAATTAATATCTTTAATGAGTTTCCTATCCATGAACATCTCTTTCTCCACATTAAGTCTTCTTTATGATTTTAATAAAGTTTTAGAATTTCTTTATAAAACTGTTACCTATTTTTGTTAGATTTGTTCCTCTGTATCTTACATTTTTGGTAGCTGTTATAAATAGTATCTTTTCTTAAATGGATTTTCTGTTACTTGGTGGTAAATAGAAATCCAGAGTTTTGTATATGGATTTTGCTAAATTTTTCTATAAATTCTCATAACTTACCTGCAAATTCTATTGGGTTTTCTATGCAGTCATATCATATGGGAATGATGGTGTTTTATTTCTTCCTTTTTAATCCTTAACCTTTTATTTCTTCTTTTACTTCTACTGCTGAGGCCAGAATCTCTAGAACAAAGCTAAATAAAAGTGATGATGGTGGCACCCTTGTCTTGTTTCTAATTTTAAAGGAAATGCTTTAGCATTTCACTATCAAATATCATGTTTGTTACAGTCTGCTTTGGTGTTTGGTTTTTCTTGTTGCTTAATTTTGGTTTGTGGGTAGCATTCATTGGGTTGAGAAAGTTTTCTTGCTTTCCTAGATGGTGAAATATTACAAAATTTTTTTGCATCTATTGAAATGAACACATATTTTTTCTCCATTAATATGTTATTGTGATAAAATACATTTATAGATTTTTCTAATGTTGAACTAATTTTCCACTCTTGGTATAAACCCAACTTAGGATAAAATATCTCTTTAACATTGCTGGATTCAGTTTGCTAGTACTTTGCCTAGAATTTTTACATCTATGAAAACATGGGTAAGATTTGCCAGTATTTTCCTTCCTTGTATTGCCCTTCTAAGATTTTAGTATTCAGTTATGTTAACCTCATAAAACAAGTTGGAAAGTACTTGCTGTTTTTCTAATAGCTCAAAGAGTATACAGAATGTTGGAATTATCTGTTCATTAAATAGGTGGTAGAACTAATCTAGAAAATCTTCTAGGCCTAATGGTTTCTTTGTGGAAAGATTTTTAACTACTGACTAAATTTCTTTAATGGTTATAGGAATATACAGGATTTCTCTTTCTTCATGAATCAGATTGTTGTATTTTTCCCTAAGATTTGTTAATATTTTACCTAATTTCTCAAATTTATTAGTATAAACATTTATAGTATTTTTATGTTCTTAACATTAGTTTTATCATTATTTATATATTCTCTTTTTCATTTCTTACAATGTTTACATGATCAGTCTTACCAGATTTTATTGATTTTTAGAATATTTTAGGAGAATTACATATTGGATTTATTTATTCTTTTTACTTCAGTTTTTATTTTATGAATTTCTATCTTATTTGTACTACTTTGTTCCTTCATCTCTTGTTGGGTTTATTCTATTTTTTTCCCTAGTGACTTAATTTCGCCACTTAGCTTATTTAGTAGTATGCAACCTTCAACGTCTTCTAAATTGCCATTATTATTTCTTTCTTGGCCCTTGAGTTATTTATAATTGTGATTTTTATTTTCAAAATATATGGCAATTTTTGAGTTATCATTTTGTTGTTGATATCTGTCTAGTTGTGCTATAATCTAAGAATGCAGTCTGTATGATACCATTCTGTTAAATGTTTTGAGGCTTGCTTTTACCCTATATGGGTTTAATTTTTGTAACTATTCCATGTGTGCCTGAGGAAGAATATGTGTTCTGCAGCTACAGTAGTTCTTTTTTTTTTTTTAATTTTTCCTATCCTAACTTATTTTAGATTGAGATATTTTCCTCTTATTTCATTAATTTCTTCTCCAATAGTTATTAGTTATCATTGTAATATATGTATATAACTTAACAAATTTTTAATTTAGCAAACATTTTTACTCTCTGAAAACCAATACAAGGACCTTAGAATGATTTAACTCAGTCACGTCACATCCCAAACTAAATGTTATTGTTATACTATATTTTAGTTCTATCTTGATTTTCTAATTCTTTAGACATTGTTACCATTTTACAAGGCCAATAATTTTTTAAGATTCACCCACATGTTTAACATTTTCCTTGCTCACCACTGCTTTCTGCATCTTAAATCTTCTTTCTGGTATCATTTTCCTTCTCCTTGAAGTACAGGCACTTAGATGCTTCTTTAGTAGGTATCTGCTTATAGAAAATTCTCTCAGTTTTTGTTTGTCTGAAAATGTCTCCATTGACTCTCCTTGTTGAAAGGAAGTTTTGCCAGTTAAAGAATTTTAGGAGGGCAGTTTTATTTCAGCACTTTAAAGATATTCTGGCTTTGATTTCACTCTTGAAAACTCAGCTGTAGTATGTTGTTGTTTTTTAGTGATCTATCCTTTCTCTCTGCTGTTTTTAAGGTCTCATAATTCTAAAAAAATATATTTTGCAGTTTAACTATGATGTATCAGGTGAATTTCTTTTTACTTACCCTGCTTGAGATTCACTGGAATCTGTATCTGAAGATTGGTATCATTTACAGATTCTTGAAAATTCTCAGCCATATTCTGTCCAAATACTGCCTCTCCCCTATTCTCTTTCAAATCTACTCCTGGAATTCCAACAAGCATATATTAAGTGTTCTCATCCCTTCCTCCACATGTCTAAACCTCTCCTTCATATTTTCCATCTTTGACTTTCTATACTGAATTAAGGATAAATCTTCAACTCTATATTCCAGTTTATTAATCTGCTTTTATACTATCTGCATTTCTAACTTAAAGCATCATATTTTTTTTTCATTTCTAGAACTGACTCACACATCCCTATTTCAGATTTTCATACATACAGAGAATCACATTTTTCCAAAGCACTTTTATTACAGGCCAATTCAATTCACATTATTTTTAAAACTATTATTGAACTTAGTGTATGAGTCTCTTTGTTATTAGGAAAGTCGGCTGGAATCACATAGAAATATTCTGTCTCATTTATAAAACCCCATGAAATACCCTGCTCCAGAGCCTTCTTACCCCTGAATCTCAGTCTTTACAATCTTTTTAGGTCAAGTCAGAAGTCTAAACCCTTAGTTATAGTCGGGAATATTCTACAGGCCTGCAGTTTTGGGCTTTATGCTTCTCTGGTACAAAAATCTCATTTCTTTATAAGGGTCTTTCAACTGGAGATTTTGAATGACAAAGTTTAAACTCTCTAGCTATGCTACCCCATGCTCCTTTTTTCTCCTCCTCACTCCATTTTGAAGACTACGATTTTCCCATTTTGCTGCTGCAGGAAGCACACACTCCTCCACCAGGATTTTGGGATGGAAGCCCAGTGCTCACTGCGTGCCGGTCCCAGGCTCCACAGGTGGTGCTTCTACCACCAAGTGTTTGAGACCCTGAGCCCGACAGCGAACATCGTCCACTGGGCCTGGAGTGGACAGCTGTCAGGTAACTGCCCTGCAGGCTGCAAGAAGAAACCTGGGTTGGACTCCAGGCCTGCAAATAAACTCGTGGCCATCTGCATTCCCTTTCATGACTCAGCTGTTCTTCATGAAAGGATTCACTGTGTGTGAGGAGCAGGAGTCTAGACGATCTGAAAGAAGGAACAGCAGAGGAAAGCTGCGGAGATTATTAAGTCATTGAAATCAAGGTGCAAAGGAAGCTGTTAGAGGCTGCTGCTGCTCTGTAGCAACAGGAAGAGAATGTTCCACTGAAAGAATAATCATCACGCGGGAAGGTTAATCTTTGTGTACACAACGCAAACACCACATAACAAAACAGTACTAAAGCACCTTACTAGGATCTCAGAGAAAAGCAGTAATATAGAACAGGCTGAGTAAATGTTGACTTTGTAACTTGAAGTCCTATTCTAGTTTGGAATAGTAGAAAAAGGACTTGGGTCTGAATTCTTGTTCCACACTTTCTATTTTGGGGCCCACTGGCAAACTTTTTACCATTTCTAAGCTTCAGTTCTCTTATTTGTACAATGGGCATAATTATAACTATGTCTCTATGAAAATCAGAGATGATACATATAAAGAAATGATACAGAAATCACTAATTACCTCCTGGTATCCATTCTCTCCTTCCTTCCTGGTAATAAGAACTATGATTTTATCTGGGCACATCCCCACTCAGAGAAAAGGATACACTCCTTTAAGTAACACATCTATGGATGTATAAGTTTGGGATATATATATGATAATATACAATGATATATAAGAAATGTTGCACATGATTCCCATGAAGTGCTCTTAAAGCAAGGGGATTGGGTGGCCTTTGTTCCTTCTTACTTCCTGGAAGTTAGATGAGATGGCCAGTAACCATTTAGGACTAGGAAGACAAAGGATATATTTGTGAGTTAAATCAAAGTAGAGATTCAGAGTAAAGAGTTGGAAGAACACTGGGCTCCTAATGATACTATGGAATCACCATACTGGCCTTGGGCTCTTTATCTCCAAATTCCTTTATGGGGAAAAAGAATTTTCTCGTGTGTTTAAGTCAATATTATTTTGAGTTTCTGTTTTAAATCACATTCAACCAAACAATTCTGATGCAAAAAATTAGGCTTCCTATCGACCAACATTAAAATTTCACATTTTTTTGACCCAGAATCCCACTTTTAAAAATATATCTTATAAATGTACTGAGATATGTACATAAAAGATGTAATCAAAAATATGTATTGCATCATTGTGATGTCAAAAGACTGGAAACAAACTAAATGTTCAACAGTAGGAGACTGGTTAAGCAAATGACTTGTACTCAAGTGGTATATTTTTATGCAGCTGTTAGTTTGAGAAATCTATATGGAGTAATCTTCAAGTGGAGTAAATTCCCATTTGGGGGAAAAAAGATTATGTACTTTGTTTTCCAAAGATAGCTGAAACAATATCTCCCATCTCGTGATGTGACCTTGATACTCTTCCCATCAAGATATGGGGGCTGGTCTCCTTCTCTTGAATCTGGGTAGCAGAAGTGACACTGCGTGACCTCCAGGGCTAAGTCAGAAAGGTGAGGCAGCTTTCTCCTTGTTGACCAGAAGGCTCAAGCCCAGAGCCCAAAGTCACCATGTAGAGGCCGCCATGCTGTGAGGAAACCACAGCACGTGGAGGGGCCGTAAGTAGGTGCTCTGCGCAGCAGTCTCAGTCTTCAACGCCACCCAGTCCATGGACCAGACATGGGAGTGAATGAGCCTTTGATGATTCCAGCCTTCAAGTCTTTTGAACTGAGGATCCAGATATCACAGAGCAGAGGAAAGTCATCCCTGCTGTGCCCTTTCTGAATCTCTCAGTCACAGAGTTGGCGAGCGTAGGAAAATGGTTGTCTTTTTATGTCATGCAGCTTGGGGTTGCACAGTAATAGCATGTTTTTTGTGTGTGTATAAAAATTTTCAAGAAGAGTTTACAATAAAGCCTTTAACTTTGATTGTTTCTGGAGAGTGAGACAGGGGATCTAGAGTGGGGAAAAGACTTAGCTTTCACTGTGTGCTATTTCATACCATTTCAATTTTTCTTTTATTATGTGCAAGTATTATTGCATCTTTCAAGTATGTATAAAAAAGGACATTAGGAAGATGTGACCACAGTCAAGCAGGCCTGCCAGCTCCCACTAGCGATATGACTCTAAAAGCCCGAATCCCCATTGAGCACACGTGCTAAAAAGTCCAAAGAAGATGAAGATAATTTTACATGCATTCCAGTTTTTAAAATTAGGGAACATGTTACCAACTTCATCAAGTATAGTATCTCACTATGATAAATCTCTATCACTTTCTTTTCCACAATGAATTATTAATTTAAAAAAATTACCACCATCTAGCCTAGTGCCTAGGATCTAAAACAGCATTATTTCAATCATAGATTAAGGTGCACATTGAACACCATTTTCACTTTACATCTTCCAAACAGCAAGCTGGCCATGGGCTTTAGCCCCTGTCCTGTGTAACCAAGGGAGGCATTGGGCAGTCAGGTGAGAACCTAAAATGTGAAAGGTAGAAAGTCCATCTTCCCCAATCACTGCAGGAAAGCACGTGTCCTTAGAATTCATACAAGTGCTCTTCAATCTGGTAATGACAGGAAAAGAAACAGAAACACCCATCCTTAGCCATCCTCTTCGCCAGACCGTAAAGTCAATGGAGAAAAGGGGATGTAACGATTAGCTCAGAGGACTTATTCCAAACAATACCAGGAAATAGGAATAGAAATCATAAACCAAAACAACTAAAGTACTTAACCATGTTCTACAACAATTTCCTTAAGCATTTTAAAGTATCCTCCCATTTCCTTACAAAACTCTTTTAGGAGGAGTTGTAGCAAGAGACAACCAGTTCTCTATAAAAATTCCTCAGCAACTAAACAGCATACATGATACAGAATTTTCTAATTCCATAATTTCTAAATAGGAATAATGGATGATTTACAAACATCCTGAGGGACAGACTGGCCCTTTGTGGACATTTAGAGAACATTAGTTCTGGGAATTAATTAAATTCTGGGAATTTCTGTAGAAAAATCATTTTACTTTGCTCTATCACAAAACAATCTCAGTACAGAGCAACAGGAAGCCATGCATCCGGGAAGGGGATGGGGGGTGGGAGTTGCTCACTGAGGTTGGGATCAGTGGTTAGTCCAGGGATTGACTGTGAATATCATTAAAAGACTTCCTCATATAATGAGGTTCATGAAAATAATTGGGAATAATTAATATTTTACACCCAAAGGAAGTTTTTTTTTTCTACTAAGAAGAAGGTAATTCCCACACTGAGGGCAGGAGGCACCTAAAAACAGAGGGCCCAATGCAAGCTGCTGCAAAGTGCTAGCTTGTGCTCAGCGCCCCCTTTGCCTGTAACCAGGGCAGATCTATAGCAAAACATGAAGGAGCACAAAGTGGGGGCTCCAGAAACATTTTCTGAATGAATGCATGAATGAATGAATACCAAGGGAGCCCCAAACTTCTTCAGGCTTCCCTGAAGACACAAACTCATCAATAAGCATCAAGTCCCCAAACTACCTGACTTGATCCTTCACCTTCTTGCAAGGACCTCTAGCTCCTGTAGAGCTCCCCCGACCCCCATCACCCCACGTGAGCTGGTTGTCTTAATCTCTCCTAGCTGCTTAGTCACTCCCCACCCATAGGACTTCTTTGTTGATTGCCAAATGACCAGGAGTGTCATACTCAGAATTTCCACCCACCTGCCCTTCCTGTCTGGAATTAGTTTGATGGGATAATTTTTCTCTTAGAAGCTTTCTCAGCATCCTGCACACCCCACCCACACTCTGCCTTGCCATCTCCACCCCACCCAGCTGGTGCATGCCATGGAGATCTGGTCCCCGTGTGCTGATATTAACTTGAATTACTTCCCAGGAGACTCCTGGTATGAATCACCGGACTTCTCCTCCACCAGGCCTATTGTCATGGACTGAATGTTTGTGCTCCCCGCCAAATTCGTATGTTGACATCCTAGCCTCCAATGTGATGGTATAAAAATTCTAAGTGATAAGAAAAATGCATGTTTTAGTTTAACTTGCAGCTTTCCTTTCTTTCTCTATAATACATAAAATCATGGTGTATCTTGGATTTGATAAAATACTGTATTTTAAATTAACAGCAACTGAAGCAATTTTTAATATATTTCATACTTGCAACAAATCACGTGGCTCCTATTTTAAACTGCTTATAGGTCTTTCCTTCCTAATCTGTTGTCACTCCTGAAGAAGAGTAAGAACAGAAGCTCGTTTACTTGGGACTGTGTTTCTTCTGAGAAACAAGACCACAGCTCCATTTGGTGTGGAGTTCTGTGAGACAGGTCCCCAGGGCCACACACTCCCTGGGTCCTCAAACAAATATCTTGAAAACAGCCCCACCCGGCTAGTCTTCTTTCATCTTTCCTTTACCAAAGTTAGCTCGTCTTTCCCCAAAAATCTCTGAGACCTACTAAAGTAGAATATATACCCAGATCCATTTTATCCAACAAATACTCCATACCTGCTCTTGCCAGGTCCCAAGGTCCACAACGAAGATACACTGGGGAACACAGGATGTTTCCTGCTAACGAGGAACTTAAAATCTACTGAGACAAATTACTAATTTCAAAAGGAAAAAATTACTCTACAATGGAGAAACTGGAAACACCTTAATCTGTGTTAACATGTTGATCAAAATTAACATCACCAGAAAGGAGCAAACAGATATCAGCCTCCAGATGGATCCCAAAGACATCTGACTTAGTATTCCAGCCCAAATGCCTAAACAGAAGCTAATCATGAGGAAACATCAGAGAAACCAAACTGAGGGACATCTTATAAATGACTGGCCTGTAGAGTTTTTTAAAGGTCAGTGGTTCAGTGGTATGAAAGATAAAGAAAGGCTGAAATTAAATACTTATTCAGATTAAAGGAGATGAAAGGGATGGAATGACTTAATGCAATAAATGATCCTGGGCTGGAGCCTGTTCTTAAAAAGAAAAGAAGAAGGAAGAAAGAAAATTCTATAAAGGCATTATTAGAACAATTCAGGAAGTGGAAACGTAGATTGTAAATTCAAGTAGTATTGTATCAGTGTTAAATTTCCTGAATTTGATAACTGAACTGCTGCAGATACGTAAGAAAATATTCTTGTTCCTAGGAAAAATACAGAGTCATGAGGTATGCAAACTATCTTAAAACAGTTCAAAAAATAATAATACATATATACACACATATAGAAAAAGAGAATGATAATGCAAATATGACAAAATGTTGGTATACAAAAATTCTTTGTATTAGTCTTGCAACTTTTTGGTAATGCCTTAAATTACTTCAAAATAAAAAGTAAAAAACAGATAATCCCCATGAAAGTCTTTTGTATATACTTGTAAGGTTGTAGCACAATTAAAAAGAACTCTATCCTTAGTTGCCACATGATCCAGCAATCCCACTCCTGGGCATATATCCAGACAAAACTCTATTTCAAAAAGACACATGCACCCCTATGTTCATAGCAGCACTATTCACAATAGCCAAGACATGGAAACAACCTAAATGTCCATAGACAGATGAATGGATAAAGAAGATGTGGTACAAATATACCACGGAATACTACTCAACAATAAAAATGAATGAAATAATGCCATTTGCAGAAACATGGATGGACCTAGAGATTCTCATACTAAGCGAAGTAAGTCAGAAAGAGAAAGACAAATACCGTATGCTATCACTTATTTGTGGAATCAAAACATGACACAAATGAACTTATCTACGAAACAGACTCACAGATATAGAGAACAGACTTGTGGTTGCCAAAGCGGGAGGGGATGGATTGGGAGTTTGGGATTAGCAGATGCAAACTATTATATATAGGATGGATAAACAACAAGGTCCTACTGTACAGCATAGGGAACTATATTCAATATACTGTGATAAACCATAATGGAAAAGAATATGAAAAAGAACGTATAATATGTGTATAACTGAATCACTTTGCTGTACAACAGAAATTAGCACAACACTGTAAATCAATCATACTTGAATAAATTAAATTTTAAAGAAAGAGAACTCTATTCTTAAATTAAAAAAAGAAAATCCAATGAGAGGTATAGACAAGTAAACTTGCAAACCTTGGGGTTAAGAGTTCTAACACATTAATCTCCAGATCTTGAGAAATGAACCTGAATGAAGTCAAGATCAGAGAGGGAGTTGTCAGAATTAAACATAATTAATTAAATGTGAATTAAGAGCAAAAAAAAAAATTCCCCTCTGTTTCAACATTCCTAGGATTACATTTTATTAAGAGATTGGCATTTTCATAATCAACATAATTCCCTCAAATCCTTTTTGGAAATAGGTGAAGTATAAGTAAATTAACAGATGTGTGATTCTTATCTTGGTCTCTTTCTCAGCCACATGCATTGCATTAGCCAATTATTCCAGAAACCTCTAAATGAACTGAAAATGGCAATTCTTCAGTCAACTTGTCTTACACTCTGCCCTCCATATGAATTCCCCTTCCTTTCTCTAAACATCGAAACATCCGTTTTTATGTTTCTTTCAGACTTTAAATGGAGATTTATGAGTAGATCATCTTGGGGATTATATTTGTATGGTTGACAGAAGATGACACAACATTTTTCCAATCTCTGAACATCCAGAACACTGGTGGTGACATCCCATGAAGTCAACAGTGACAAAGGTAAAAAACAAAAAAGATTTCGGCTTAAATTTAAAATTTGTATTTATTTTGGTAATTTAAAATATGACCTCTCTCCCTACTTTTTGGACATAATTTATATCCTTTCCACTCTTGCTCATGTTCTCTAGTTCATAAGAATAGTGGTTATTGTAAGGATAGAAAGGAAAATGACAGGGCAACTAAAAATCTGAGGCTAGCGTTGCCGAACGCCCTGCTTTTGACCAACTCCTGGAGGAAAGAACTTCAAGATTCCTTTGGAGCTGGGCCAGTCTTTGCTCCAAAAGTAATGGCCATCTGTCACAGAGGCACCAACAGAACTCCTGGCCAGATTTGGGGCAACTGAAACAAATGATCATCAACTTCGAGGAGATGAATCACAGACACCAAGCAGGGAGCCAGTGGTGCCTTACAGCCAGGGGAAGCAAAGACAACAGCCAGTGGGGAAGGAAGGTCTGGTTTTAATTCTCAGTGGCACCATATGGCAGCTCAGTGAAGGGCTGCGAGTTGGGAGAAGGTCATTGCTTGGCATATAATCACCAGTGGCGGCAACCTACCATGGAAGCTAGTGGAGGTCCAAGAGCTACTGCAGCCTTTTCAAGAAACAATTCAAACCATGGTCAGAACAATACCACCTATATTTCACCTCCCTCCTTAGTGCACGTTCTGACCTACAGCTGAACACAGAGACACTTGTAAACACTTCTAAGTGAATGCTAGCTACGCAAGTGTTGGCCACATGGTTTGTTTTGAGAGCCTATTTAACTGAAAGCTGGAATCTGGGCCGGTAAAGCTTTCATTTTAGCACCCCTTCTCCAACATAGCTCCCCTGATGGCTTAACTGGGAAAGAGAAAGTATCCAGAAAGAGACAGCAAACTGGAGACCATTCTGCTATTCACAAGCTCCTGTCTCCTTCCAACCTCCAGTGACCTTCAAAGCTGTCTGCTGCACAGAAACCCAGGCAGACTCCATCTCTACTATCACCTCTTAGTTAAGGTGCCAGCCAGTATGTGCAAAACCAACTTCCTCGTTGCAATTGGCTGACATGATGTTTGACACATGGTCAGAGACCACTCTCTTAGTAATCCAAGGCATCACAATCTTACACTTCCCCTTAGCTCTCAATGTAATTATATAGTTAGTATCTTTATGCAGTTCTCTGAGCTGTCTGTCTTGTCTCACTGTTAGAATGTGTAAACCCTATGTGTAAAATCCATATGTGAGACACAAGTGGGCAGCAGTCTGATCTATTGGTCAATATGCTCCCAGATTATTATATAAACCAATAATGAAGTGACCTGACCACTGTAGTTTGGCAGGAAATGCAAATTGTACAAATTCCCTGCACTTACCCTGGCTCTTATTATAAAATACTTTATTATAATTCAGAATACTGTTATCTCCAAGAAGGATACGAGAGAAGGAAAACGGCAGAGAAAGAATGATATTTCTTTGTCCTTCCTTATGCCTCCTGAAAACACATTTCTCAGACCCCTCTTCCCCAGAAAGAAGAAAGAAAAATAGAATAACAAAGAAAAGAAAGAGAGTCCCCCACATCTCTCCTGAATCCAGCCCATCACATCCACAGCGTACATTTCTGCCGCCTCCTTCTTTAGGATGGTGAGTACAACTGATGTTTCATCCACTATCCTTACAAGCATTTTTGTGCGGATGTCTTTATAAGTGTTTACAACCATTGAAAAATGTTACCTGCTAATACAAACAAAGAAAAGAAACTATTTCGTTAGAGATTTTGATAGTCACGAAATCTAAATGAAACTGTGTATGCGGTATCCTACAGCATCTAGGGTTATCAGAGGAGAAAAATGAAAACACCATAGTGGATTACATTTCAAAATTCTTTTTCTTAAGAGAGAGAAAAAAAAGATTGAATCTAATTTGCATAATGAAGGTGGATTACTCTTTGAAACAATGAATCACTGTTTTATTGAACTTAGTGTCATGACAAAAAAACTGTATGTTTTCAGTGTGGCTGTGGGATTCTAATAAATGTGAAATTCATCCTCACTGTGTACTTTAAAATGCACTCCATTTCCATCATCACATAAGCAAAATAAGAGACGGGATCCTACAGAAGAGAATTCCAATTCCCCTGCTTCTGGGAAAAGCAGCATAAGGTCTCAGTTTGGGTCCTGACCAGATAAGCCCCTGAGGAACTGGGAGGAAACCATTAGTTATCTTCGGGGGCCTCAGTTTTATCATAAAATGTAAATAAATAAAGTCAATATTGATGAGAGAATCTATTAAAATAACTTATTTACCCTTTCCTGAATATTTATTGAGCCCCTTCCTACTAGGCACTTCAGTGCCAGAATCCGAGGATACAATCAGAAGACAGGCCCTGTTAGCAAAGAGGTAATTTAAAAACCTTTACAAGAAAGCTATGGAAGACGCATGAAACCACACCAAAGAGGTCTTGCCCAGATCACAGCCCCCGGGAGACCCTACTGGAAGATGGTAAGGTATGTTACAAACTTTGAAAAACAGGCAAGTAAGAGTGGAGAGGCAATCTGGATCTAGCAAAGAGTATTAACAAGGACCCAGAAATTAGAGAGAGTTATGGTCCCCTGGAAGGCAGCTCAACATGATTACAGCATGGGGCATAAAGGAGGAGGGAGGCCAAATAGGGCTGGAGAACTAGCAGAAGCCCTTTATCTTTTTTTTTTTTTTTTTTTTTTTTTGGGGTACGCGGGTCTCTCACTGTTGTGGCCTCTCCTGTTGCAGAGCACAGGTTCCAGACGCGCAGGCTCAGTGGCCATGGCTCACGGGCCCAGCCGCTCCGCGGCATGTGGGATCCTCCCGGACCGGGGCACAAACCCGTGTCCCCTGCATCGGCAGGCGGACTCTCAACCACTGCGCCACCAGGGAAGCCCCAGAAGCCCTTTATCTTGAAGGGCTTTGTGTGCCATTTCAAGATGTATAGACTTTACCTTCAAAGGCCATTGGAAGTTTAGAAGTAGCAAAGCCTGATTTTATTTAAAGAAAGATGGTTACTATGTGGGTCATGGATTATTGGGGGTTGAGACTGAGGGCAGAGCAATCCACTAGGAGATGGGAGAGGACAGTGACCTGAACTAAGAACATGGCAGAGAGGGTAGGGAAAAGCGAAAAAACTCTGGAGGATTAAGAAGGAAGATTTGACAGAATTTAAATAATAACTTGATATGAATGGTAGCAGAGAGGTCCATGTTTCTGTTTTGAGTGAATGGTGCATGGTGGTAGGAACATGGGAGATGTAGCTGGCTGAGAAAAGGGAAGAAAAGGTAGTGAGTTCAGTGTGAGATTTACAAAGTAGAGGAATCTCTGGACCATCCACATGAAGATGTCTAGGAGGCCACTAGGTGTGGAGCTCTGGAGAAAACATCAGGGGTAGAATTAAGAGTTGGGAGTCATCAGCACACATATGGTAACTGAAGCTACAGGAATGGACAAGACCATTTAGGGTGAGGTTGTCCAACAAGAAGAAGGTCCAATCTAGATTCCCTGGGAAACACCACTTTTAAGGAATATGAAGTGAGAAAGAAGTAAGCCAAAGAGAAGACAACAAGGTAAGAATAAAATTACCTCAGCATATTCACTGAAGTTAATATGTTGTCAAGAAATTATAATGAGTTAGAATTCAGAGGAATTCTTAAGAGAGAGGAATTATGGATCCAAGTGAAGACACTGTTATAAAAAAGGAAAGTGTGGTCCACATGATGGAATGCAGCAGAAAGATCACTGTATAGAAGTTGTCAAAGTGCCACTGGATTTAATGACTGGAATTGCTGGTGATCTTGGCGAGGAAACTTTCAATGGAAAGGAGGTTAGGGAAACCAGATTACAGAAACCAGAGGAGGAATGAATGCAGGTGAGAATGCAAAAGTGGCAAATGTAGACCATTCTCTCAAACAGCTTAACTGTAAGTCCTTGAGAGCTAACACTATTGTATCCCCAAGTCTAAAACATAACAAGTGAGAAATAAACATCCACTGAATTAATGCTAAATTAAGCAGAAGAAGATGAGATAAAGGCTACTGGGACGATAAAGTCAAGGAAGAGGATGGGATCCAGAGCAGAAACTGAGAAGTTTACTTTAGGCAAGATGAAATCTCTCTTCCATCCAAATAGGATTAAAGGAGGCAAGGAAATTGAAACCATGGTCATCAAATGGCTTCCATTTTCTTGCTGAATTCAGAAGCAAGGTGATATGCTGAAAATGTCAGTGGAGATGATGGAGTAAGTAGACTTACAAGAGTGGAGAACAGAACAAGAACAACTAACTGGGAAACAGAAGGATCACTGGGCCCACTTGAGGGTAGAGAGCTCAACTCGTGTGGCAAAATTAGCATGAGTGTGTGTTAGGGGAATGAGGAGGGGAATGAACCAGACCCCAAAGTAGAGACTGCAGGAAGATTGATCTGGGATTGGTTTTTTTCTAGGTGAGTAAAACAAAAAAGACAAGGGAATCTAAGGTATCTGCAACTGGGCCAGGCTAGAAGGAATTGAAGAACAAAAGGGACTTTGGTAGCAAGTAGGATCAATGAGGTCTTACAGAGGACAAAGATCAGATTGTAGAGGGCATGGCAGAGGGAGAGTTGAAGGCTCCTTATAGCAGGACATCCTATGTAAATGTAAGGTAAATACACATCTAATCCTGGCGCTTTTCTGGATGGCCGCTAACATGGAGCCATAACCGAACTCTCCAAATCTGTCTCAGTGCCCCTCCAGGCTCTCAGAACACTGCCTTGTTTCTGAACCCCCTGGGCTTCTTTTGTGATGCTGGGCTTCTAAAGAGTAGAGAGAGGCAGTATTTTACTCACTTTCAGAACAGAATTCCTGCCATCAGAAAGATTATTGACATCTTTGGTGAATGAAGAGATAAAAGTATACCTCCATGTATTTGCATATCTTCTAATTTGGTGAAATGCAGACTGTTTTGCTCATTTTCCCTGCATAGGTACATGTGGAACATTCTTAGTTCTGAAATCCACAGAGCAAGTCCCCGCCCCTGGGCCGTGAAGTCATTATATTGAACGTTAGAAAACAAGCTGCAGAAGAAGCCATGTGGCTGATGTGAAGAAGTGAGGCTTCGGTGGCAGATGACAAGTCACACTGTTTTCAGGGCACCTTCTGAGTGTGTAGAGGATTTGGTGAATTAAGTAAAAGGCTATTTTAGTGAAACTATGAAAATATCCTGAGTCCCAGCTGCAGACATCATAGATGTATGTGAAAGTCAAACAGAAATTCTAACTCATTATAATTTCTTGACAACCTATTAACTTCAGTGAATATGCTGAAGCTCTTAAAATGTCAAAGGTGATGCTATGAAAATGCATTCTCACTCCAAACCTCATACCGTCATGGGTGGCTTTATTTATAGGCCCATGGTGGTTTCTGAGGTCATATACAGTTAATAAAATGCAACAAAATGTTTTTTTTATGGACTACATAACCCTTAGTTACTACATTTATCTCAGAGTCAAGATGATTTTAAAATGTCCACTGTGGTTATAAATTATCAGTCACTAAAATTTTTATCATTCCCTGAATGACACCAAAGATCCAGGAGGGAATTATATAGCAAGCCTGGAGTAGGGTGAGTCGTCCTGCAAATTGCCATGCCGTGTGGCAAAGCAGCCGGACAGAATGTTTTCAAAGCATTTTACTGTGGGACATGAAGGTGGGTGTTGAAATACTATTTATAACTCCAAGTTTGGGGATTTTTTTTTCAGTAGTGAGATTTCAGTGTTAAATAAGGATAAACTTCATTAATTCAGAAAGCCCTAACATGAAAATTTAGTTGAAAGAACAGCTGGTTTGTGAGACAATCAAAAGTCAAAACAAGGTTTGAAAGGGACAGTTTGTACCACTCAAGTGGTAGAGGGGTGCAGAAGGGCAGCACTTGGGTTTGAAGTCTCAGGGCTTCAGCAGGATTGAATCAAGATTTTGTGGGGCTTGGAGCTTATATAACTTGGGGGGAACCCACTTTAAGAAAAGGAATCCAAGATTCCAAATGTAAAATGAAGTATGAAAGTGAAGATTTACTTAGAATGAGAAAATTACTGTATAAATAATTATAACACATTAATAAACTTGTTTTATAATCAAGTCATTATAAGAAATTTTCAAAGGCTGAGAAAGGCCACAAACATCCAAAATCCAGAAAAAAAAACATTTTATTAACTACCTGACATACTTCTATGAACTTATGTTCTTAGATTTTTGTTAAAATGGCCATCATCAAACAATCTACAAATAATAAATGCTGAAGAGGGTGTGGAACCCTCTTATACTATTGGTAGGAATGTAAATTGATACAGCCACTATGGAGTACAGTATGGAGGTTCCTTAAAAGACTAAAAACAGAGTTACCGTATGATCTAGTGATTCCACTCCTGGGCATATATCCAGAGAAAACTCTACTTTGAAAAGATACATGCACCCCAATGTTCAGTGCAGCACTATTTACAATAGCCAAGACATGGAAGCAATCTAAATGTCCATCGACAGATGAATGGATACAGAAGAGGTGGCACATATACAGAATGGAATATTACTCGGCCATAAAAAAGAATGAAATAACGCCATTTGCAGCAACATGAATGGACCTAGAGATTATCATCCTAAGTGAAGTAAGTCAGACAGAGAAAGACAAACATCATATGATATCGCTTATATGTGAAATCTGAAAAAAATTACAAATGAACTTATTTACAAAACAGAAATAGACCCACAGACATAGAGAACAAACTTATGGTTACCAAAGGGGAAGGGACGGGGAGGGATAAATTGGGAGTTTGGGATTAACATACACATTCTACTATATATAGAATAGATAACCAACAAGGACCTACCGTATAGCCCAGAGAATTATACTCAATATTTTGTATCAGGGAAAAGAAGCTGAAAAAGAATATATATGTAATATATATATAACCAAATCACTGTGCTGTACACCTGAAACTAACACATTGTAAATCAACTATACTTCAATAAAAAAATTTAATAAAAATTAAAAAAAACTCTGATCACCTCTTCATATGGCAATTATTTTACAGTATCTCATGTATAAAGAGAAGAGAAATATACTTTAGTCTTTCCTCAACTAAGGTTGGCTGGAATTTGCTTTTTATTATTAATAATGTAGAAAGTTCTCAAGCCATTTCACTGTGTTGCTAAGAGCTCTGAATGCCCTTTCAAATGGATCTGTCAGACTTTGTGAGGCCAAGATGCCTTCGGTCTGCTAGAACACAAGCTGAGGTGTTGGGAAGCAGAAAACTTCCATGTACTCAGACACACTGCCTCTGGTTGTGCTCTTCCGAGAGCAATTCTGATATATTCTGTTCCATGTGGTTCCCATAGAAAAAAGGAAGTGTCCAATAGCTTCGGACACTATTATATTCAGTTGTATTCACTATATTACCAAGTATGTTTCTAAGAGAAGAGAAGTTTTGCTTTGCCCAGGAATTTACGAGAGAACTAAATCATCCACTTCAACGTTTTCATGTCTGATGACTGGAAGTATTTTTCAGAGACAAGTTTCGATTATTGTTGCTCTTCTGCACCTCACTTACTTCTGAGACCAGCTACGCAGCAAGAACCCTTGGTCCTTCACCTGTGTGTCAAGTGGACCACAAGAGTGATAAACTATACATGGAGGTGACTATGAACCACATTTTCCTCACTATCCCCAAACTAAGTGCATCCCCAAGTCAGCCTCCTCTTAACCAGATCCCAGATACAACCATTGCCACTCTATCGCCACCCGAAATAAGGGGAAGAGGGATGGAGGGCAAGTTGGCTACGTGGTCTTAGCCCATTGCTGATGAAATATTTTCCCTTTGCGTGTTTTACCAAAACAGATGGGAATACATTGCAATGGGACCCCAGCAGGGGGCCTGAAGCTTAAGCTTGCTTAACTTCCAAGTCAATCTGCCTCTGGCCTGGATCAGGTCACTCTCTGCCACTAAGTCTATGGCTCTGGAAAAATCTTAATTTGTCTCAAGTTTCCCCTTTGTCAGATGAGGCTACGGCTAATAATAGGTGTTTCATGGGGTTGTGGTGAGCTCTGAATGAGTTAACTCGTGGAAAGTGTTATCATAATGCTCAGTACACCATAAGTATACAATTAATATTAGCTCTCACAATCAAGTGAAGGGTACTATGTTGCAGAGTACTATATAAGATAATAAACTATTTAGAAAACTAATTCATATACCAACAATAAAGATTAAGCAGACAATTGCCATATATTAATTTAACGATTTCTCTAAGGATAGCAATAGCATTACCCTAAATACCATATGTATTTGAGAACAATAAAACTACTTTTAAAAATTGTAACTGAGAGACTTAACTTGTACAAAATGAACACCTCTTCTTCCCATCTCATTATGTTTGAACTGGGGGGGATGGATGATTTGTTCCACTACAGTATTATAGGGGTAAGAAGGATGTTGCTTTTCTGGTATTAATTATTCTAAATGGCATGTTATATTTCCCTTCCTAGGAAGCATATAAAGAATTCCAGTCCCAGAAATCAAGGTTTCAAAACATCTTCAGAAGCAAAGTAAACAAAATGGAAAACAAATCTTAACAATGGTTTCATTCAGAGGAAACTTCTCATTGGTAATAAAATCAAGGAACAGTATAACCCTTTTTCAGACTACACACATTCTTCACTTTACCTTCAAAGTCTAGATATTTAATAAAATATACATAGAATTACTGCACAAATTACCTAAGCGAAAAAGCTTAAGATATTTTAAAGCCAAATTGGACACAGAGGCCCCTATAAAAACAAATATGTGATCTTTCAAAGGCATAAATTATTATGCTGGAAGATGCTCCAGACAGCAGGGATCAGAATAAACTGAGAAGGAAGAAATCTTTTCTGCCAGAAGCAAGCAGTAAGAATGCCAAAGGTAGGGGAGATGGGGAAGCTTTTAAAAAACAAAAGAGATCTCTGTGGAACCATATATCTGCTTAAAGTAAACCAGATTATAATTATTACTTTATTAGAGATTAGATTTTGAAACATCTTAAATTTGAACATTTGAATTTGAACGGCTCAAATCCTTTCTCACAGTCCCCATAAATGTGCCTCTCACTTCTGAAATCATTAAATCATTGCTCTCTGCTCTGATTTTTGGCTTCTCAGTATCAACTCACTTCGTGGTTACACTGTATGAGAGGCAGAGGAAATGTCATCGACTTAAGAAGCTAAATCTTAAGACGTAACAGCAGCACTTGTGAGGACTCAGGTATGAGACAGAAAAATCCTGGCAGTTATCGTATTTTTCATGAAGAAACCAGAGCTGAGCTTTGCCAAGCAGACAGCTATGAGCTCACTGGTCTGAAATAATTACCCATTGAGACTTTTCTCCAGCACAGAACTAATGGGTTTATGCAGAAAACATAACTCGAATATTGATTTGCAGAGTTTTTCTTTTTAAATCAGTAATCAGTAGCCTTTGTCTGTACTTGAGCCTGACATAGCTCTCGGTTACATTAATTGACAAAGTAGAAGAATAAAAAGAGAATAAATACTCAACAAAAGCAGATCGTTTTTAATTCACATTCTTTACGTTTGGTGGTCTCATTCCTGTTTTAGGAGATAAAGAAATCAAAGCCTCAAACATTTGAAACAGATAGAAGAGTTTTTAAGGGGTTTAATATTCCACAGTTGCAACTCAGAAATTAAGCACAGACTGAAGCAAACCCAAAACAAATTGCTCTGTTCAACCTAGAGACGACCTTAGAAATGTTCTTTATAATGAAGATGAGATATGCTGTGATGTTAACAGAGGGACCGAGGACATCGAAAGTGGACTGTGTTCAAATGATTTCCGCGGAAAGATACAGAGCAGGATCTAAAACACCGATCCGTATTTTTGCAAAATTGTGCTTCATGCCTCAAGAAGACAAAGTACAGCAAATAGTATGCAACTGACACTCAGTGATGCATGCCCTAAGCTTAGTGCATTCTTTCAACACTCCTAATCTGTGGTTTAATAAAGAGGTATATGCAGAACTGGCGATGTCCAGCATTCACTTGTTTTTTTAGACTCTTTGGATGGCTGTGTAGAACGTCTTCATTTATTGCGGGGGTTATATGTTGTGTTTAGTTTTATTTTGTCATTTTAAAACAAAGCACTTTAATTTTTTTATGAATACCGCCCCCTGAATCCTACTAGTAATGGCATTGCCATTGGTGACATACAGAAAGAAGAAAAAAAAAGTCTTTTGAGAACATTCCACTGTGTAATCAGGATGCAGGGAAAAAGTAGAGAATTTGCTGACGTAATACTCAAAGGTTTACAGCACATTTATTTCCACTAACTGGTGGGGGTTTAATTGTATAAGTTACACAGGTTGATAAGAATTAAAATAAAAACTTTATACTATTATTGATGATATTGAAAACTGACCATATTTTCCCCAAAAAGAAGCCCAAAGAAGAATGGTATGCCATTTAGAGGGCAAATCTGACCTAAGTCCAAGACAGATTAGCCACACCAGCCTTCTTCTTTTCTTCCAACAAGTGTAACCTTTCTCTGATTTAGGAATCTGCCTGGTTCCCCTTCTCTTCTCCAGTCCTACCCTCTCTTGCCAAGGTGGCTCCTTCTCATCATTCAGGGCTTGGCTCAAGTATCACCTTCTCAAAAAGCCCTTCTCTGACCACCTTATATATGAAGTACTCTTCTATCCAAGCACTTCATCGATGCCCCATTATCCTGTTTTACTTTCTCCTTAACACATCTTTTAAAATCATCTGGTTTGTTTATTTTGTGTCTGTCATTGCTCTCCCCCAGTACAACAGAAGCTCCATGGATGCAGAGTCTACATCTGTACACCCAGCATCTCACACAATGACATTGCTTATGTTCTTAGATGTGTAGGTCAGCTGCTTAGGACATCTGCGCTTGAAGTTTCTCATGAGCTTGTAAATAGATGTCATCTGAAAGCCGCACTGGGCTGGAAGACTGACTTCCTAGGTGGATCCCTCATATGGCAGCAAGTTGATGCTGGCTGTTGGTTGCTGGCCTTAGTTCCTCTCCACATGGACCTCTCCTTGGGATTGTTTTGATGTCCTCATGGCATGCGGGACATCCCTCAGGGCAAGCAATCCACGAGACTGGGGCAGAAACTGCAATGCCTTTTATGATTTGCCTTTTATGATTCGAAAGTCACGCACTCTCACTCCCACCCATGCCACTGGCCATGTGAGTCGGCATGGGAGGAGACTAGGCAAGAGTGAGTACCAGGAGGCACGGACCCTTGGGGGCCACCATGGAGGTTGGTTACCATACCACTGGTTACAGTTAGTTCACTATTAAAAAAGCAGGCCTTTACGGTAAGGCAAGCAAATACCCATACACCTTATATTTTTACATATTACTTCAATATTTAAAACACTTTAAAAGAAATAATCAAAGCTTTCTACTTTTCTATGGAGCCTGAAAAAATATATGAATTTCTCCTTAGTGACAGAATTAGATGAAAAGAATCATAAAATGACTACTGTTGTCCCTTTCATTTTTCGTTTAACAATAGGTTGCTGGTTTTGTTTTACTATCTACTTAGTTGGGGATATGCAGCACTCAAGCTCTTTGAAGTGTAAAAGTAAGATTAAGGCCAAGTGCAAACTGAGCTGGGAGGAGTTCACACAAGTATTTGGAAGCAGGTCCCCAGACAGGATCTGCAGCCCATGTGTCTTTTGAGACAATGACATATGCAACTCTTCAACCAAAAATGACCTCACTTGTTACCAGTTGATTGTTCAGGGGTCTGGAAACCACAGTGTATTATTTTACCACCCAGGGTGAAATTAACTACAGACCATAGCCATGTGTAACCTTGGTCTTCTTAGGGATCAAAGGCCAAGGAAGGCAAATACAGTTTTTTTTAAGTTGCTGAAAACAAGAATTATCTGTCTGGATTTTTCAAATTCATAATCACTTTTTACAAGGTGATGCGAAGAACAGCTTCTCCTAATTATTTCAGATAAGACACTTGCATTTCTAGTACTGCTAATTCTATATTTAAATAAACAGATCAATCCATCAATAAACTAACTAAGACCTACCTAGAAAAATGCTGCTTTGAAAAACTGAAAAAGAAAGGATTGGAAAAGAGAAAATGGAGCCAAATCTATGATGTTAGTAAGAATAGGAGTAAAAGTAGTGAGATTTAACTGGAATCTCAAACTAGATTCTAGCTAACTAGATTTAACTAGAACCCCAAAAATCTGCTACAGAGAAATGATTTCAGAAGGTGAAACACAGACTGTGGTTTATTTATCTGCTTCTCCTTTGACATCAAAAAGATGAAGTGCTCCTTTTAGAGAAACTATTTGCTTTCTAGCTCAAAGCTACGGAATGTCAGTGCAATTTATTATCTAAAACTTGACAGATGATACACAGATTAGGGGAAGCAACACCAAATCTCAGATACCTTGTTACACAGAAGAGAGGAAAAGCTTCAAAATCCACTTCACTACAGGGCAGAAATTGACCTTCTGTGCCTTAACTCACATTTACTGTTATATCAGAAGAAAAACTCATTAGCGCATTTTACGCTACCATGCCTGAACCCCGGGGTAATGAAAGCATCCTAGAAAAAAATCTTACTTCAGAAACTCAAAACAGCTGGTGCTAGATTGTTGGGAAAGCAGGCAGCTAGCTTGCAGCTTGAGAGTATCAGCTGAGTAGCCAAGATCAGAGAGAGCTGAGAGAGGCAGCCAAAGAGCAGTGCTTTCTCAGGATAATTCTGATCCAGCACGACTGCTTTTTTACTGAGTTCAAAAAAGGAAGAATTTGATTTTAGAGGCTGAACCCCAGGAATATAAGTCAGAGACACCAATGAGAACTCTCTTTGGAAAGAAAATTGTTGCCCTCCTGATTTTATCTTTTTAGAGCCTGATTTTATCTTTCTAGAGCCTATATACAAAAAATCAACTTTTTCTTCTGCTCCTACATTAAAGCATCAGCAAGGAAGGACATGGCCCCAACCAGCTCCATGTTACAAGGACCTTTCACAGGCACTCATGCTCCTGGCCTCTGAAGGTGTCAGTGCGGACCAATCTTCAACATCTCTATGGTAAATGACACCACTTTGAAGTAAAGCCTCTCCCTGGGGAGGAGCTATTACTTCAGTGCAATAGCCCATTCGCCTGCTGAAACTTGACTTCCATTGCCAGGTTCTAACCCCAAAGTGCACATGCAAGCTAATTCCCTCACACGGTAGACTGAGCAAAATACACAGGTCTGCACGCTGGCCAGCAGCTTTTGCAAAGAACAAACACACATGTTGTTTCCCATCACAATGGCAAATGTCCAACTCCTATTTCTGCCTTTTCAAAAAAGAAGGGGGACCTTCTAGGGAAGACCTGCACTTACTTATTTTGCACGCATGAGAAAAGTCAATATGTACACTCATGCCACAACCATTCCATCCCTGGTGCCCACAGCAATGGTTTTCCTAGCTTTCAGATCTGGAACTATCTCTTCTGACATAATTCTCTGTGTTCTTTTTCTTCTCAGCACAGCCCTTCTTTTGGCTGTTGTTGTTCATGAAAGAGATGGTATTTTCTTTCAGGCTAGAGGTTATATTAGTCAAGGTTCTCTGGAGAAACAGAACCAATAGAACAGATAGCTAGAGAGCCAGAGAGAGAGAAAGAGAGAGAGAGAGAATGTATATATATATATATAATATATACCTCAATATAATATATCTACTTCATACCTATCTATTGAGAGAGAGGTGGAATGATTTTAAGGAATTAGTTCATGCAATTATGGAGGTTGGCAAGTTCAGAGTTTGTAGGGTAGGCCAGAAGGCTGGAGACGCAGAGAAGAGCTAATGTTGCAATTCAAGTCCAAAGGCAGTGTGATGACACATTTTCTTGTTGCGTGAGGAGGTCAGTCTTTTGTTTTATTCAGGCCTTCAACTGATTAAACGAGGCCCACCTATGTTATGGAAGGCTTTACTCAAAGTCCACTGATTTAAATATAAATCTCAGCCAAAAACACCCTCACAAAAACACCCTCACAGAAACACCCTGAATAATGCTTGACCACATATCCAGGCACCATGCTCAGCCCAACTGACACATAAACTTAACCATCCCAAAGGGCAAAACAATTTTTTAATTTTTATAATTTGATGTAGATATGAACCATCAGTCTATTCACCAAGGATATGAGACAAGGATAAGTCAAAACTACTGAAAAGTTATATCTAAGTACAAATAAAGAAACAAAGGCCCAAATGGCATTTTAAATAATGTGGCAACAGAGTAAGCTGTTTTATTTTTCATGGTATCAGTGGTGGAACTGCAAATTCATAGCATGCTATGGCTAGAAAAATCTTTAAAGATCAGCCTATCCAGCACTCATGGTATAGCTAAGGAGACCAAGGCAAGGTAGTGAATTCAAGAAAATCTGAAAATATGGTGGGGAAGGGCATAGATGATGCAGAAGAGCCAACAGCTGAGAAACCAGATAAAACTCGTACTGGAATGCCTTATGTGGGATGTTACTGAGATAAAAATCACTCTCCATTGTCTAAACACACAACTATTGGGCGGCACCGAGAGAGAGAGAGAGAGAGAGAGAGAGAGAGAGAGAGAGAGAGACAGAGACAGAGAGAGACAGAGAGAGAGAGAGACAGAGAGAGAGAGAGGGAGGGGGGGGTGGGAGAGAGAGAGAGAGAGAGAGAGCACTCAAGGGGGTGCTGGATGGTTGGACCAAACAGGTCCATTATCAAAAGCTGGCCTCTGTATATCCAAAAGACAGAAAATCCATGCATGGATAACTGAAAGTTCAATTACTTCCTTTATTTTGATAAGACGCATGGGAAAATGAGAGTTTGGCCGTCACCATGCCAACAACAGCAAAGACTGGCCAGTGGGTCTGGGACTTCATGCTTCCCAGTGGGACTCAATAATCTGCCTCTCATGGGGTAGGGGAGTTCAGTAAATATTAGTGAGTTACTGTCCTTTCCTGCTCAGACAAATGCCAGCAGTGTCCCTTTAGTTCACTAGTATTTGCCCAGGCTTTGGGAAAAGCTATTAAGATTCAGCACCATTATCAAAGGGGACTTGGCAGCATCTAATCTTTGGGAGACAGAAAACTGGCCCAGAAGTGGGGCTGTAACCTTCAGTCACCTTCTGGCATTGCTGCAATCTGATGCCTAAGGAATGAGGATCCAGTGCATCTTTGATGCCCAGTCATGGCTTTGAAGCTGTGTCAAGACCACAGGACAAAGGCAGCACTGTTTATGCAAATTTAGAAACAAAAGAAGCTAGAATCCAAAGCCATTAAAAGTAACATCAGAAATCCAATACCCAGAGGTGATTAGAGGCCCTACACCAGTATGAAACAGAATGCCTGAAAGTGAGGCTGGGCAACACACCAAAACACACACTGGGAAGCAATCCTGAACAGCCACAGCCCGGCTGGATGTGCTTAGAGGGCTTGATGTCCGCAGCTCCTTAGCCAAGGGGCAGACTCTGTGTACCGCAGGAAGGAAGCCCTCGGCCACAGCTGCTCTACACCTGGTGCACGCAGCCCTTTCCTGAGAAGTTCCAATTTGTGCCCTCAAGGCCACCCTCTTGATGCCACGTCGTCCCCTTGGCAGTTCAGTCATCATGTGGCACGGGCCTTCCACAGGAGACGACACTATTAGGGACACCTTTGGGCACAGTACACAACAGGGTGATATACAAATGAGCTTCCGAGAAAACTTAGATATTTTTTTTTTAGGCCACTCCGAAAAAGATCTAAAATTGGGCTGAGGGTCCAGGAAACATCAATCGTGCAGAGTTATGATTCATAAAAATTCTTTAGATCCACTCACTCCATGAAGGGGGTACTGATGTCAGACCGGGAAGGGACCCGAGAGAACATCTGTCTCATCCACAGGTTCTCAAGTTTCGCTCCGCATTATCACCCCCTGGGAAGTTTTCAAAATATGTCACTTGCCCTAGTCCTACCCCATAGATCCAGACCTAAGTGGTCTGGGGGTGGGGCCCAGGCATCAGTATTTTTTTAACCCTCATCAAATGATTCTCATAAGCAGCCACATTTGAGAGCCACAACTCTGGCACATCTCCCTGATGTTACGGAGAGGAAACTGAGGCCCAGAGGGAATAAGGGGCTTGTTCTAAGTGACACAGCATGAGCAAATGAACAATGCCTCCCAGTCCTTTCACAAGACAACATAAATAACAAAATGAGGACATTTGCATACTGGGGGGAAAATGGAGGAGGCTGCTTCTGGCTGGAGGGAAGAGTTCCGGAGACTCCCCGGGGAACCTGGCCTCATCTTCCTCCCCAGGTGATCATTATCTCCCTGGCAGGAGGCATTAAGCTGTAGAATGCAGCTCACATTTCAGGGAAGGAAAAGGACTTAAAAAGAAAATGGGACACATAAACTTGAGGACATTTACAGTGGAATTTGTGATAGACCGGTCACCTAAAGGACACAATAAAACGAGGGTGTGGAACTGTATGAGATTTATCAATGGAGGTGTGATCATCCCCAGAGAAGGCTGCCTGTTGGTAAGCTTATAATAATGCTACTGTATCAACTCTGAACATACCTTCACGCAGCAGCGACAAACTCAGAAAAATCTTTTGTACAGCAGACTCGAATAGTGTAAATTTCCCAAAAGTTCTATTTTGGATTCATAACCAGTGAAGACACTAGGTTAGAGACTTTGTAATATCATGTAGTTAAGGCTGAACTTCAACTAAGCTAATTTAATAGACTGTTCATTGTTCTCCCAAATGAGGGGAGGAGCTTTTAAAGGCATGCCAGAGAGAAAATCAAAGGTAAGAAAATTAAATACCAGCAACAAAAGAATCAAGATGAGGGGATATGGAGACTGAAGTGGTTCACATGACTACTATTTATTTGGAGGAAATGCACTGGTTTGATTTCCCTCCAGTCTATTAAGAGATGTTCATCAATAGCTATCCTTCCTTCTATAAACCTAAATGCTTAATGAGCTCATGATGTGAGATACCTGAGCAAAGAAAAGGGTTTGAGGGAATGTCACTTTATACTGAGCCCCACTGCAAGGCACTTCATACAATGGGTAATCTGGAGCATTGCCTTAAAAAAAAAAAAAAAATATATATATATATACATATATATATATATATATATGTATATATATATATATATATATTTTAAATAGCCGCTATTGGAAGGTGGGAGAACACATGTGCTCAACTCAATAAAAAACACAGATGATGTCTGTCTGGCAGAGCCTCTTCTTTGTAATCCTGTACATTACTACTTCTCTTAATAAGAAACCCCTTGGCCTTCTTGATTGCTTACGCATCTGGAACCTGGAGTTTAGAAGATTCCAGTGTGTGACAACTTACCAAGCTTTGAAAATCCCACGGCCTGTACTTCAGACACATATACAGCTTTCAGTCCTTCCATGAGGGCCCCCTATTTTTCATGGGGGCTTCTGGGAGCTCATCTCCTGCAGTTCCCAGACCCAGAAGTGTATACAAATTACTTGTGCACGTGTTTAAGGCACAGATTCCCAGGCCCCTTCCACAGGCCATCTGATTGAATGTGGCTGAAACGGGGCACAGAAATCTATGTAACTAACAAATGTCCTAGGTGTTGTGATACAGCTGGCCCATGAACCAGTATTTAGGAACCACTAGTAGAAGCCCAGCAGCCTTATAGCAAAAGGTCAGCAGAAGAGTGATGAGGGCCACGTCCACTCATGGCCAATGAACTTGACCAATGGGGTTGAGTTGCTTTGAGGCCACCTCAACTACTAATTTCAACATGATTACCTGAATTTATCCACCTAGACAATCCATGATGGTCAAATAAATAAAAGGATGCATATAATTTTTTTTAGTCTGTTGCTTTAGAAATTCATAGTTTATCTTGCTAAAGAGAATTTTCTAGGATAGAAATCAATGTGTCCAGTAAATCTTAAAGTCTAACAAGATTGAGGAAAAGCAGAAAGGAGATTTGTAATTTTCTAAAACATTTTAGTATGCTGAGCCTTAAAGGCCAACTCCACAAAATCCATCTGAAACATAAGACACGGTCTGACTATCTGAATATACTCCCACCCCACCTGCTTCTAGCAGAGGGAATGCAGCTCGCATATAAGCTTACTGTTCAACGTTGCAGTGATGACATGAAAAATCCTGATTCCACCTGGCAGCAACTTTCCACTATCTTGGCGGGTCTCAGCCATAATCACTGTGGTGTGTGGAGCTTGGACAGATTATGGAGCTGGCTGGAAACCAAGAAACTAAAAAGCAGTCCAGCAGTTCAGCAAGGGACTCTGTGTTGGAAATGCCATAGCCCCAAATGCCCATGACCATATTTCTCACGGACAGCCCAGGAATTTAAGTTCCACTGTTAGTCTCCAGAAAATCCTGCCTTTCCCAAGGCCCTGAAAAGTGGCAATTTCTCACTTAATATGACTTTTAGGGAGAATGTCAATCAACATACATCCATGTATTCCCCTTTCTCAGAATCATCTCTCGCCCTGTGAGAACAGGAAAGCTTGACGTGGCCCACTGCCCTCCCCACCTCCAAAATGTATACAGTCAGTCTCAGAAAGGAAAGGGGATGCAAAGTAAGAGTTCTATTTCTTTTTTTTTTTTTTTTTTTTTTTTTTTTTTTTTTTTTTTTTTTTTGTTTTTTTTTTTTTTATTTTTTTTATTTTTTTGCTTTATAACAAATTTAATCAGTTATACATATACATATGTTTCCATATCCCCTCCCTTTTGCGTCTCCCTCCCACCCTCCCTATCCCACCCCTCCAGGCGGTCACAAAGTACCGAGCTGATCTCCCTGTGCTATGCGGCTATTTCCCACTAGCTATCTACCTCACGTTTGGTAGTGTATATATGTCCATGCCGCTCTTTCACTTTGTCACAGCTTACCCTTCCCCCTCCCCATATCCTCAAGTCCATTCTCTAGTAGGTCTGTGTCTTTATTCCTGTCTTACCCCTATGTTCTTCATGACATTTTTTTTTCTTAAATTCCATATATATGTGTTAGCATACAGTATTTGTCTTTCTCTTTCTGACTTACTTCACTCTGTATGACAGACTCTAGGTCTATCCACCTCATTACAAATAGCTCAATTTCATTTCTTTTTATGGCTGAGTAATATTCCATTGTATATATGTGCCACATCTTCTTTATCCATTCATCTGATGATGGACACTTAGGTTGTTTCCATCTCCGGGCTATTGTAAATAGGGCTGCTATGAACATTTTGGTACATGTCTCTTTTTGAATTATGGTTTTCTCAGGGTATATGCCCAGTAGTGGGATTGCTGGGTCATATGGTAGTTCTATTTGTAGTTTTTTAAGGAACCTCCATACCGTTCTCCATAGCGGCTGTACCAATTCACATTCCCACCAGCAGTGCAAGAGTGTTCCCTTTTTTCCACACCCTCTCCAGCATTTATTGTTTCTAGATTTTTTGATGATGGCCATTCTGACTGGTGTGAGATGATATCTCATTGTAGTTTTGATTTGCATTTCTCTAATGAGTAAAGATGTTGAGCATCCTTTCATGTGTTTGTTGGCAGTCTGTATATCTTCTGTGGAGAAATGTCTATTTAGGTCTTCTGCCCATTTTTGGATTGGGTTGTTTGTTTTTTTGTTATTGAGCTGCATGAGCTGCTTATAAATTTTGGAGATTAATCCTTTGTCAGTTGCTTCATTTGCAAATATTTTCTCCCATTCTGAGGGTTGTCTTTTGGTCTTGTTTATGGTTTCCTTTGCTGTGCAAAAGCTTTTAAGTTTCATTAGGTCCCATGTGTTTATTTTTGTCTTTATTTCCATTTCTCTAGGAGGTGGGTCGAAAAGGATCTTGCTGTGATTTATGTCATAGAGTGTTCTGCCTATGTTTTCCTCTAAGAGTTTGATAGTGTCTGGCCTTACATTTAGGTCTTTAATCCATTTTGAGCTTATTTTTGTGTATGGTGTTAGGGAGTGATCTAATCTCATACTTTTACATGTCCCTATCCAGTTTTCCCAGCACCACTTATTGAAGAGACTGTCCTTTCTCCACTGTACATTCCTGCCTCCTTTATCAAAGATAAGGTGACCATATGTCCGTGGGTTTAACTCTGGGCTTTCTATCCTGTTCCATTGATCTATCTTTCTGTTTTTGTGCCAGTACCATACTGTCTTGATTACTGTAGCTTTGTAGTATAGTCTGAAGTCAGGGAGCCTGATTCCTCCAGCTCCATTTTTCGTTCTCAAGATTGCTTTGGCTATTCGGGGTCTTTTGTGTTTCCATACAAATTGTGAAATTTTTTGTTCTAGTTCTGTGAAAAATGCCAGTGGTAGTTTGATAGGGATTGCATTGAACCTGTAGATTGCTTTGGGTAGTAGAGTCATTTTCACAATGTTGATTCTTCCAATCCAAGAACATGGTACATCTCTCCATCTATTTGTATCATCTTTAATTTCTTTCATCAGTGTCTTATAATTTTCTGCATACAGGTCTTTTGTCTCCTTAGGTAGGTTTATTCCTAGATATTTTATTCTTTTTGTTGCAATGGTAAATGGGAGTGTTTCCTTGATTTCACTTTCAGATTTTTCATCATCAGTATATAGGAATGCCAGAGATTTCTGTGCATTAATTTTGTATCCTGCAACTTTACCAAATTCATTGATTAACTCTAGTAGTTTTCTGGTAGCATCTTTAGGATTCTCTATGTATAGTATCATGTCATCTGCAAACAGTGACAGCTTTACTTCTTCTTTTCCAATTTGGATTCCTTTTATTTCCTTTTCTTCTCTGATTGCTGTGGCTAAAACTTCCAAAACTAGGTTGAATAAGAGTGGTGAAAGTGGGCAACCTTGTCTAGTTCCTGATCTTAGTGGAAATGGTTTCAGTTTTTCACCATTGAGGACGATGCTGGCTGTGGGTTTGTCATATATGGCCTTTATTATGTTGAGGAAAGTTCCCTCTATGCCTACTTTCTGCAGGGTTTTTATCATAAATGGGTGTTGAATTTTGTCGAAAGCTTTCTCTGCATCTATTGAGATGATCATATGGTTTTTCTCCTTCAATTTGTTAATATGGTGTATCACGTTGATTGATTTGCGTATATTGAAGAATCCTTGCATTCCTGGAATAAACCCCACTTGATCATGGTGTATGATCCTTTTAATGTGCTGTTGGATTCTGTTTGCTAGTATTTTGTTGAGGATTTTTGCATCTATGTTCATCAGTGATATTGGCCTGTAGTTTTCTTTCTTTGTGACATCCTAGCCTGGTTTTGGTATCAAGGTGATGGTGGCCTCGTAGAATGAGTTTGGGAGTGTTCCTCCCTCTGCTATATTTTGGAAGAGTTTGAGAAGGATAGGTGTTAGCTCTTCTCTAAATGCTTGATAGAATTCGCCTGTGAAGCCATCTGGTCCTGGGCTTTTGTTTGTTGGAAGATTTTTTATCACAGTTTCAATTTCAGTGCTTGTGATTGGTCTGTTCATATTTTCTATTTCTTCCTGGTTCAGTCTCGGCAGGTTGTGCATTTCTAAGAATTTGTCCATTTCTTCCAGGTTGTCCATTTTATTGGCATAGAGTTGCTTATAGTAATCTCTCATGATCTTTTGTATTTCTGCAGTGTCAGTTGTTACTTCTCCTTTTTCATTTCTAATTCTATTGATTTGAGTCTTTTCCCTTTTTTTCTTGATGAGTCTGGCTAATGGTTTATCAATTTTGTTTATCTTCTCAAAGAACCAGCTTTGAGTTTTATTGATCTTTGCTATCGTTTCCTTCATTTCTTTTTCATTTATTTCTGATCTGATTTTTATGATTTCTTTCCTTCTGCTAACTTTGGGATGTTTTTGTTCTTCTTTCTCTAATTGCTTTAGGTGCAAGGTTAGGTTGTTTATTCGAGATGTTTCCTGTTTCTTAAGGTGGGATTGTATTGCTATAAACTTCCCTCTTAGAACTGCTTTTGCTGCATCCCATAGGTTTTGGGTCATCGTGTCTCCATTGTCATTTGTTTCTAGGTATTTTTTAATTTCCTCTTTGATTTCTTCAGTGATCACTTCGTTATTAAGTAGTGTATTGTTTAGCCTCCATGTGTTTGTATTTTTTACAGCTCTTTTCCTGTAATTGATATCTAGTCTCATAGCATTGTGGTCGGAAAAGATACTTGATACAATTTCAATTTTCTTAAATTTACCAAGGCTTGATTTGTGACCCAAGATATGATCTATCCTGGAGAATGTTCCATGAGCACTTGAGAAAAATGTGTATTCTGTTGTTTTTGGATGGAATGTCCTATAAATATCAATTAAGTCCATCTTGTTTAATGTATCATTTAAAGCTTGTGTTTCCTTATTTATTTTCATTTTGGATGATCTGTCCATTGGTGAAAGTGGGGTGTTAAAGTCCCCTACTATGATTGTGTTACTGTCGATTTCTCCTTTTATGGCTGTTAGCATTTGCCTTATGTATTGAGGTGCTCCTATGTTTGGTGCATAAATATTTACAATTGTTATATCTTCTTCTTGGATCGATCCCTTGATCATTATGTAGTGTCCTTCTTTGTCTCTTCTAGTAGTCCTTATTTTAAAGTCTATTTTGTCTGATATGAGAATTGCTACTCCACCTTTCTTTTGGTTTCCATTTGCATGGAATATCTTTTTCCATCCCCTTACTTTCAGTCTGTATGTGTCTCTAGGTCTGAAGTGGGTCTCTTGTAGACAGCATATAGATGGGTCTTGTTTTTGTATCCATTCAGCCAATCTGTGTCTTTTGGTGGGAGCATTTAGTCCATTTACATTTAAGGTAATTATCGATATGTATGTTCCTATTCCCATTTTCTTAATTGTTTTGGGTTCATTATTGTAGGTCTTTTCCTTCTGTTGTGTTTCTTGCCTAGAGAAGTTCCTTTAGCATTTGTTGTAAAGCTGGTTTGGTGGTGCTGAACTCTCTCAGCTTTTGCTTGTCTGTAAACGTTTTAATTTCTCCATCAAATCTGAATGAGATCCTTGCTGGGTAGAGTAATCTTGGTTGCAGGTTTTTCTCCTTCATCACTTTAAGTATGTCCTGCCACTCCCTTCTGGCTTGTAGAGTTTCTGCTGAGAGATCAGCTGTTATCCTGATGGGGATTCCCTTGTGTGTTATTTGTTGTTTTTGCCTTGCTGCTTTTAATATGATTTCTTTGTGTTTAATTTTTGACAGTTTGATTAATATGTGTCTTGGCGTATTTCTCCTTGGATTTATTCTGTATGGGACTCTCTGTGCCTCCTGGACTTGATTAACTATTTCTTTTCCCATATTAGGGAAGTTTTCAACTATAATCTCTTCAAATATTTTCTCAGTCCCTTTCTTTTTCTCTTCTTCTTCTGGAACCCCTATAATTCGAATGTTGGTGCGTTTAATGTTGTCCCAGAGGTCTCTGAGACTGTCCTCTGTTCTTTTCATTCTTTTTTCTTTATTTTGCTCTGCAGCAGTTATTTCCACTATTTTATCTTCCACCTCACTTATCCGTTCTTCTGCCTCAGTTATTCTGCTATTGATCCCATCTAGAGTATTTTTTATTTCATGTATTGTGTTTTTAATCGATGTTTGATTCATCTTTAGTTCTTCTAGGTCCTTGTTAACTGTTTCTTGCATTTTGTCTATTCTATTTCCAAGATTTTGGATCTGGGAAATAGAATCTTGGATCATCTTTACCATCATTATTCTGAATTCTTTTTCAGGTAGACTGCCTATTACCTCTTCATTTGTTAGGTCTGGTGGGTTTTTATCTTGCTCCTTCTCCTGCTGTGTGTTTTTCTGTCTTCTCATTTTGCTTATATTACTGTGTTTGGGGTCTCCTTTTTGCAGGCTGCAGGTTTGTAGTTCCTGTTGTTTTTGGTGTCTGTCCCCAGTGGCTAAGGTTGGTTTAGTGGGTTGTGTAGGCTTCCTGGTGGAGGGGACTAGTGCCTGTGTTCTGGTGGATGAGGCTGGATCTTGTCTTTCTGGTGGGCAGGTTCACGTCTGGTGGTGTGTTTTGGGGTGTCTGTGGACTTTTTATGATTTTAGGCCACCTCTCTGCTAATGGGTGGCGTTGTGTTCCTGTCTTGCTAGTTGTTTGGCTCAGGGTGTCCAGCACTGTAGCCTGCTGGTCGTTGAGTGAAGCTGGGTGCTGGTGTTGAGATGGAGATCTCTGGAAGATTTTCGCCGTTTGATATTATGTGGAGCTGGGAGGTCTCTTGTGGACCAGTGTCCTGAAGTTGGCTCTCCCACCTCAGAGGCACAGCACTGACTCCGGGCTCCTCAATTTGGGATGATGTGTTGTCTATTCATGTATTCCGCAGATGCAGGGTACATCAAGTTGATTGTGGAGCTTTAATCCGCTGCTTCTGAGGCTGCTGGGAGAGGTTTCCCTTTCTCTTCTTTGTTCTCACAGCTCCTGGGTCTCAGCTTTGGATTTGGCCCCGCCTCTGCGTGTAGGTCGCCGGAGGGCGTCTGTTCTTTGCTCAGATAGGACAGGGTTAAAGGAGCAGCCTCTTCGGGGACTCTGGCTCACTCAGGCCGGGAGGGAGGGAGGGGCACGGAGTGCGGGGCAAGCCTGCAGCGGCAGAGGTCGGCGTGACGTTGCACCAGCCCGAGGCGCGCCGTGCGTTCTCCCAGGGAAGCCGCCCCTGGATCCCGGGACCCCGGCAGTGGCGGGCTGCACAGGCTCCCGGAAGGGCGGTGTGGGCAGTGACCTGCGCTCGCACACAGGCTTCTTGGCGGCGGCAGCAGCAGCCTCAGCGTCCCACGCCTGTCACTGGGCTCCGCGCTTTCAGTCGCGACTCGCGCCCGTCCGTGGAGCCCCTTTAAGCAGCACTCTTAATCCCCTCTCCTAGCGCACCAGGAAACCAAGAGGGGAGAAAAAGTCTCTTGCCTCTTCGGCAGCTCCAGAGTTTTCCCGGACTCCCTCCCGGCTAGCTGTGGCACATTAGCCCCCTTCAGGCTGAGTTCTCGCCGCCAGCCCCAGTCCTCTCCCTGCGCTCTGACCGAAGCCCGAGCCTCAGCTTCCAGCGCTGCGCGCCCCGGCGGGCGAGCAGACAAGCCTTTCGGGCTGGTGAGTGCCGCTCGGCACCGATCCTCTGTGTGCGGATCTCTCCGCTTTGCCCTACCCAGGTATGTGGGGAGTTTCTTGCCTTTTGGGAGGTCTGGGGTCTTCTGCCAGCGTTCAGTAGGTGTTCTGTAGGAGTTGTTCCACGTGTAGCTGTATTTCTGGTGTATCCGTGGGGAGGAAGGTGATCTCCGCGTCTTACTCTTCCGCCATCTTACCCGGAAGTCAAGAGTTCTATTTCTTTACTGCCTAAAATGTAGGCACTTTGGGCCACCTTCATGGTTTCCTTGGGCTTGACAGCTATCTTAGTCTATTTGGGCTGCTATAACAAAATACTACAGGCTGGGTAGCTTATAAACAACAGAAATTTATTTCTTACAGTTCTGGAAGCTAGAAGTCCAAGATGAGGATGGCAGCATGGTCAGGTTCTGGTGAAGGGCCTCTTCTGGGTTGTAGACTTCCTGCTGTGTCCTCACTTGGTGGAAGGGGTGAGGGATCTCTCTGGAGCTTCTTTTATAAGAACACTAATCCCATTCATGAGAGCTCCACTCCCATGACTTAAGCACCTCCCAAAGACCCCCCACCTCCTAATATCATCATCTTTAGGGGTTAGAATTTCAACCCATGAATTTTGCCGGGAGGGTGGTAGATGGGGAAAGTTCCATTTAAGGAACTTCCTCTCTCCAGACTGACATGTGCCTCAATAGACTTGGAAGTGATCAAACCTAGGAGGTAAAGAATTCTTCCAATGTAGGCAATTTATCACTTAAATCAAGTACTCATGAGGCTGCTTCATCAGAGCGGCCTGGTCCCACACACAGTCTTCTGCCGTCTTCTTAGGGGTGTGTAGCCTAGGATCATCACTTAAGTTATCATTTATGTTTTTGAAATGCACGTCTTCTAAGGGGTGTTGAAACATTAATCAAAAATTCTGGGGTGGGGCCTCCTCTGGTGGCGCAGTGGTTGAGAGTCCGCCTGCCGATGCAGGGGACACGGGTTCGTGCCCCGGTCCGGGAAGATCCCACATGCCGTGGAGCGGCTGGGCCCGTGAGCCATGGCCGCTGAGCCTGTGCATCCCGAGCCTGTGCTCCGCAAACGGAGAGGCCACAACAGTGAGAGGCCCGCGTACAACAACAACAACAAAAAAAAAATTCTGGGGCGAAGAGGATTACTTTGCACTATGTTTGCAGAGGAACACGATCTCATCAGCTAAACCAATTAAGTCAGGGACAGGTTTCAGCTTGCTGAACTTGACAAACAACTAAATAATAACAATTACTGCCTCGATTAAATGAAGTATGTTATGATATCATAAATTCAGCCTTGGTAGGATGTCATGAGGCTATTACGGGAAGTCTAAGTCCAAAATGATTTCTGTCCAGTGCTCCTAGAGAGGAAAAGAAATGCCCTGCAGCCAAATCTAACGTTTAATTCATACAAGAGACTTTGCTAATGTCACCAACCACAAATGCTGCGTTTTCATGGCTCCGGACAGCAGCAAGTTCCAGTGAATTAATTACAGCCACTCTATTTATATTCCGCATGGCTTTTCAATTACTACCTATAACGAGACGGGTTTTACCTTTATGAACATTAACGCACAGCTTTCCAACCATAGGACTGGAGAGCCGAGGGAAAAGTAATACAATCCTGATCATTTTACTACTAGGTCACTCACTGGCAGCTTGCCAAGCCTGCTGGTTCTAGAAAGCAGTTACTACTCGAGTCCTAGGGCTCCTGAGGAGCCTGAGCAGGAAGCAAGGGTCACCACCCAAATGCCTACAGGGGCCAGACAGCAGGGGCCAATCGTAAGTGCACAGAGGGTGGGCGTGATGGGGACCTGTCTGGACAAAGTCCGGGAGACAGCAGCTCCTAGGCTAACCATTTGTTGCTGTGGACAAATGCAGGCCTGGTGGGGCAGGTGCTGCTCACTCTGGCATGTCCAGTTTGTGTAAAGTTATCTAGTTATACATTTATGATAGACGCACGTTTTGGATTTGGGTTATGCTTCATTAAAAAAATTTTTTTTTGGCTTCCCTGGTGGCACAGTGGTTGAGAGTCCGCCTGCCGATGCAGGGGACACGGGTTCGTGCCGCAGTCCGGGAAGATCCCACGTGTCGCGGAGCAGCTGGGCCCGTGAGCCATGGCCGCTGAGCCTGTGTGTCCGGAGCCTGTGCTCCGCAACGGGAGAGGCCACGACAGTGAGAGGCACGCGTACCGCAAAAAAAAAAAAAAAAATTTTTTTAATGGGCTAAGGGCCACATTTCTGGGGGCCAGAGACACAAGAACAAGAGAGCAAGATGGGTATAATCAGGGAGGGTTCAGAGTAACTACCTGGAACAGGTGTTGTGTGAAGCTGGCTTTCACTGTGCCAGCCAGGACATAGGTACAGGTGGGATGGCAGAGTTTAAAAAACCTGGGATAGAGAGATTGACTTAAAAACATCACATTTGTGCAGAATATGAGATATCAATTACTTCTATTAGGTTGGCCAAAAAGTTTGTTCGGTTTTAAGTAAAAATAAAAGACTCATTTTCACCAAGAACTTTATTGAACAACGTATTCATTAACCAAATGTACTTTTTGGCCAACCAACATTTGGGTAAACACCTAAAAGGATATATGTATATGCACAGAAAGTTTCTAGATGATACACGAGAAACTGTTAACAATGGTTGCCCCAGGCAGGTGGTATGGAGTGGAAGGGAGATTAACTTTTTATTGTATTCCCATTCACACTCTTTGAAGTTTTATTACGGGACAGTATTATTTTTTCAATTTAAAAAAGAAAACGTCAGGAAAGAAAATAATGAAATTACTATAAACCTACAAGGACTCTAAGGGATTTAACTTCTTTTAGCAGCAATTTTTGATATGCTAACAATGTAAATGCAATTAAATGAACAGATCACTCCTTTGAGAATAAAAACGTCAAAACATATACAATACACACACTTTGTAATTCCTGATAAATAATAGCTATGATTTAAACACATATAGTGAAACCTCTTCATAATATGGTAACTGGGGAATAGAACTAAGAACCAAACTACAGGCTAATCATTTTCTCTCAAACTTTAACTCGAATGTATATTGTTATGTTATTTGAAGCAATGTGCAGAAATGAACCGTATAATAGTCCTACTATAGTCCCTATATAAGCCTTATAATGGTCCTACTATAGTATGCCTTAGACTTGAAGACAGTGCCACACCGTGATAGGACCCATGAGGACATTTAAGTGTTGGAAAAAGGACCGAGGCACAACCAACAGCCTTTCAGGTTACAAAGCCTTCATTGTTCATTCCTACGACCACCGAGACAGTCAAGGGAGAGGGCCATGGGAAGCATGCTTACGTACCTGGAGTCATAAGCATGCACCATGCACTAGCTGTAGAATCTGGAGAATCTGGAGAAAGGAGTTGAAGACAAGTACGTAAAACCAAACCCTGCTTAGAATAACTGGTATGCTCCTTTAACCATGAGCTATATTCCTTATAAAATACTCAACATTAAAACAGCCATATAGGGTTTAAAATCTAGAAATCTGTTATCTCACTCCGACACTTATTCATAATGTAATATACTGTGGGAACATCCCTTAACTGCCCTGTGCTTTGGTTTCCCCACCTATGGAAGTCAATTAATAAAACAGATCCAGGACAAGTTAGACATCCATTCTAACTCGCAAGTGATTTGTCTAAACTAGAGCAAGAGGATAGGTGACTTCAGTTTTTACCCAAAGGAAATATATAGTTCTGAGGTCCAATTGTGTTTTGAAATTGTACAGTGGAGGGAGGATTGATAGTGTCTCCTACTATTTGGAAGAAAGTTGAGTTTACATGTCAACCAAATCCAAGACCACTAATTAAAAAGGTTGAAAAACTGACCCTCTGTCTTACCAAAATGCTGCAGCCACCATGCATATGAATAATGCGGCCTTATTCGTTTGTCACTAAAAATACGTGATAAATTTCTCTCTGTTGCTATATAGCTGTGATCATAGCAAGTGACCTGCATATTTAAGTACAACCCACATATTTAGTCTCGTTCTGTTCCTGTGAAATCTACCAACATAGAACAGAGTTTAGCAACTAGAAAGTGCCCAAGTGACAAAATCATCAAGACAGTGGAAGGGAGCCACTGAGTCCCTTGTGTCATTCAAGCAGAAGGAGCCATTCTTCTTTGAAAGAAAACACTGGCACTCTTATCTTCCTAAGGTGGGTCAACTGACAGAAGCAAAAACTAGAACTAATTGGTCTTTTCTTGATCTTAAACAGAGCATCTGTACTCAGTCTGTGGCATTAGCTGCCTGAGTCGCATCCTGGCTCCACCGTGCACTAACCTTGTGACCTCAGACAAGTTATTTAAATTCTCTGTGCCTCAGTTTCCTCCTGTGTAAAGTGAAGAGCGTAATGACACTTCTCACCTAGGGTTGCTGTCAGGAGTAAATCAGTTATCATACCAAAGTGTTTAGAACAGCCCCTCCATGAATGTTAGTTTCCATTATGCTGATAACTTTTTGTTGGAAGGAAGAAAATAAACAGAGCTTCTTTTGAACGTATTTTCTTTTTTAAAATTTTCATTTGCGAAGAGAAAGGTAATGGAGATGAGACAAAAAGGAAAAGATGTATAGGAAATAGCAACTATTATCTATTTAGTAGCATGTGTGTAAAAGACATTGTAATACTTTATCTCATTTGCTTGTTATAATAACTCTTTGAGGTAGGTGTTATTATTGGTCATCTCCAGATGAGGCAGCTCAGCTTAGAGCTTCATGATGTGCCCATGATTACACAGGAGATTTGAGCCCTAGTCTATCTGACTGTAAGCTGCATACTCTGCCCTCTGTACTAAACTACCAGGCTGGGAAAAATAAGGAGAAGGAGGGGGTAAGCTGAGAGAAATAAACTAATGGAGAGAAGCAGACCAAAGTACATATACTTTTTCAGCCATGAGCTGCAACTTCTGTCTAGAGGGAAAACATAACCACTTAATGTCAAGATTGTAATGATAAAATGTGACATCATTCTCACCACTGATGAAAACGAGCATTACTAGTGGCTTGGAACATTTTGTAAACACACTTATATTAGTGTATCAAGTTAAACATTCACCAAAATGCTACTGGTTGGGCATTAAAATGTAGAGATAAATCCAAGCTAATCCCCAAACACGCCACAAAGTTGTGTGCAATATGTCAGGGTCAGTACCCCAGAACAAGCAGAAGTTCATCATTGTTAATGTTTATGTCAACAGAAACATCTCTTTATTTAAAAGCCATATGATGGTTTTCAATTCAGCATACATATTACTTTTCAAAACTCTACCAAATGAAATGCCCAAATTGTTCTGTAATTACACGATAGTTACTGCCTTGTGACTGCACAGACTCTGTGAATCCCAACCGTCTTCCCACACAGAATAGCAGGCTCTCCAAAAGACAAACTTAATGTATCTTTTGGGTCAAATGTTTTTCCTTGTGCCCTGCTCCATTTTCCATCATCATGTTACTTGCCACTGCCCCCCTTAATCATAGGCTTGGGAAGGGGGATGAGGTCAGCCTTCCCTCTACTGCTAAGGCCACTATTCATGGCTCCACTGAATTAAAGAGAACCTACTCAAGCGCACTGCCGCATGTTACAATGCCAACCTGTCCCCTTCATCTCAGCACAGCAGTGATCCCCATTAACCCAGTGCCGGTTTTAATTACAACACAAGGATTATCTCAGTTCCTTATCACAGAACTGTGATATCTGAAGGACAACAATTAGTTTGGTGGGGTTTTGAGATCAGATAGGTAAATGTGACAAGTTTTCCTTTTTGCCGGTACAAAGTCTCTAAAATATAAACTTTCCTTAATTCAACTGAATCCAAATAAACTTCATACTGAGATAACTGCCCTCATCCTCTGAAAAAGTTTTCAGGTCAATTTGTTGGTATTCAGTGCAGATCTGGTCCAGAACTCTAGGTGAGGGGAAAAAAAAAAAATCACACCACTGGGAAATCTGAATGTGATCATTGAACCAGGGTCTCAATTACTCATACAGGAAAGAAGTCTTATCAGATGCTACTCCAGCCATTGTTAGAAGTAAGCAGATGAATGAGAAGATAGAGTCTGCACAGAGTTACTAAAATAAGATGAAATGGAAGCGGGCAGCCCAGTCTCTATACTCAACATGGTTCTGTTTTATGAAGTTCTGGCCATTTTTTGACACTGACCATTTTTGACCTCAGCATGTGCTGGCCTTGCAGAGTGGAGACTAGCCAGTTTGGCATCTCAGAATGTTGAGGAGAGCTTGGGACTGAGAGACTAGAGTAAGTCATTGGCAGAAGCCCCTCAAAACTGCAGCATCCTAAACTGAGGTACTGCCTCTCCTGGAGGGTTATAACCCATCACCTTGCCCGCAAATACTCCTCTAGCGCTAGTCATGAAGTCAGCAGCTCCAGGGTACAGTGCAATGAGTTTGGAGATTTGCAAAACTTAGACCTGCCACTCACTTTATCTCCCCTGATAGGAAGCTCTGGTTAATGTTCCAGTACCTTTTTATTTTCCATGCTTCTCCCTCTTTCTGGAACCCTCCTTCCTTCCCAGGTTTTTGTGGATTCCTATTTGTCCTTCAAAACTGAGTTCAAACTAAGTGTCAACTCTCCTCAGAAAACCTTTCATGACCACACAACTGCCCCAATCTGATTTATATAGAAATCTTTTGTCACTCTCCCAAAAGCTATAAATGCCATTCAGATCACCTTACACTGCCTAGTTTAAAAAAAAAAAACAAAGCCATATTTATCTGTGAGGAGCCACATCTTTTTTTTTTTTTTTTTGTGGTATGCGGGCCTCTCACTGTTGTGGCCTCTCCCGCTGCGGAGCACAGGCTCCGGACGCGCCCGCTCAGCGGCCATGGCTCACGGGCCCAGCCGCTCCGCGGCATGTGGGATCCTCCCAGACCGGGGCACGAACCCTTGTCCCCTGCATCGGCAGGCGGACTCTCAACCACTGCGCCACCAGGGAAGCCCCGAGGAGCCACATCTTATTCAACCTTTTCCAGCCTGAACCTGGCATAGTGCCTGATTCTCACAAAAGAAGGTCATTACTTGCACAACCTCTCTGTGCCTCAGTTTTCTCATCTGTAAAAGGGTATAATAATAAGACATAACTGATAGGGTTATTGTGAAGAGGAAACCAGAAAAATGAATGTAGAGTGCTTAGAAGAACTGTGAGCTCTTATTATTAAATATTTGTAAAATTAACAAGTAAATATAATCTTCAGTCAGTTAGTTACTTTAGACAATATCTTCTATGAAATGGAGATAATCTTCTTTCTTTATAGGATGGTAGTTAAGATCAAATGAGATAACTAGTTGATGAAAGTACTTTGAAAGCTGTAAAGGACTATTTAAAAACTGGCATTTTAGGGCTTCCCTGGTGGCGCAGTAGTTGAGAGTTCACCTGCCGATGCAGGCGACACGGGTTCGTGCCCCGGTCCAGGAAGATCCCACATGCCGCAGAGCGTCTGGGCCCGTGAGCCATGGCCGCTGAGCCTGCGCGTCTGGAGCCTGTGCTCCGCAACGGGAGAGGCCACAACAGTGAGAGGCCCGCATACCACACACACAAAAAAACAAAAACAAAAACTGGCATTTTATTATTATTACCTAATAAATTATATAAGATTTCTAAGCCAGAACTCAAAGAAGAGTCTTCAGTGGCTGGTTAATGCAGGGGTTGCCCAAGGCCTTACCCAAGCCTTGGGTTTCTTCCTTTACTTTCCAACACAGACCATAAAGGTACAGTCACATGGACCAGGAATAAGGGTAAGGGAAAAGAGATCCCTAAGGTCTAAGCAGAATTGAGAATACTACCCATCTAAAGAGAACACCAACATCCATAGAATCTGGAACATCCAGGGAACTCAGGATGTACAATCATTGCTGAGTGATTCTGATCATATCACAAAATCTATGAAATTCAAGAGCTGGAAAGGATTTTTGAAATCACTTGTTCCTATTCCCTTATTTTACTGATGAGAAAACTGAGGTCTATGGATCCCAAGCAACTGGCCCAAAACTACATGTCAAGCTAGTGACAAAACAACTCAAGTCTCCTTATTTGTAGCTTTATATACATTTTGCTTATACTGTATCATGTTCCCTTTATCCTTTCTGGGGTGGTCTTTAGAAACAAACCTGGGTTCACATTCCAGTTTAACCATTTATTAATTCTGTGACTGAGTTATTGAACTGATCCAAGCCTCAATTTCTTCGTTTGTAAAATAAGGATGATAGTATCTTTTAAAAGTTTACTATATGATAAAAGGGGTAATGTCTGCACATCAGGTAGCAAAACCTGTGCCTGGTACTCACTTCCCCCCTCACTAATTTCCTATAGCAACTATTGTGATGTTCTTTAAAACTAAACAATGCATAAAGACCAAGACAATATTGTAAAGCATCTCTTTTGAAGAAAGCGTCTAAGAACTGACATTTGTGAAATTTTCTTTTGGTACTGAAATGGTTAAAAAAAATCCTTCTGGTTTAAAATCTGACTGCACCAACGTTCCTACTTTCCACATAACATGCCCTTCTCCGTGGCAGCCGTCACGTATAACAGAGTATATAGTAAAGCAGTGTATAGCACAGTGCTGCACTATATCTCATGTTTGCTTTCTCACCTCTGCACCTTTCCCACCAGGTACCATTAGGCTCCCAGTTTCAGCTACTGCTTTATCCTTCCTTTTCGCTTTCTGCCCAACCGTGGCTTTAAGGATGTCATGTCTGTGGACAGCTCCCTTTAACAACATAAGACAGAAATTGCTCCAGAGTGACCTGGGCTATGTCTTCCTCAAGACACCAGAGGCCTCTTGTCCATGTACCTGGCAGCCTATCTCCCCTGGCCAGTGTCCACCTCCTCCTCCACAGGCCCCTTAGCGGCTCACCTGGCCACCAACTTCTCACCCTCTGATACCTGCTTTTATAAAAAGATGTGGAGACAGGACCAAGTGGGAAAGTTGAAGTGGGCAGCCAGCTCCGCAGCAAGCACAGGGCCTAGGCCCGAGTCTCTACCCTAAGCGCAACAAAACTTAGCTGTTTGCCTTCCCGGGGCGGTTCGGTCCCCAGGACGCCCACCGGCACCCCAAGGCACCCCGCGCGGTTTGCATCTGCGGCAGGGAATGGGTCCCGGGAGGATGCAGGGACGGGACAGCTTGGAGCGCTCAGAGGAGACAGGACCCACGGTGGTGACGTAGTTAGGAAGACACAGCTGGCCCCAACTAGCCTCAAACTCTGCGTCCTGATCCCTTCTCACCTTCCTCCCCACACCCAGGGAGAACCTTGAGCCACTTTTCCAGCCTCTGAGTTGGGAGCAGGAACCTGGCACCGGGAAGCCAGGACAGCGCACTCCAACCACTCCGGAGGGCCCGCCACCCCGCCCCGGCCCCCAGCCGCAGTTTCGGTCCATGTCGCGTCCGGAGGAGTAGGCGGCAACAGGCAACCTTATTCCCGCACTCCGGGGCGAGGGATATGAGGTGGGGAAAAAGGGAATCCTCGCGAGTGTTAAGGGGGGAGAGGTACTACTCTTGCGGGGTCTCCCCAGTCCTGTCCGGGAGAGGGACGAGGTCACCCCGCTCCACACTGTCCCCACGGGAGCTCGGGGCGGGCTGCTTATCCTGGTTAGCAGCCCGTGGGCACGCAGACGCGCGCGTCCTTCCCCACCCCGACCGCTGATCCACCCAGGACCCACGCCGGCGGTGAGGGGTGTGCGCACCTCGTGTCCGCGTGCCCCGAGCGCCCCCTCTCCCCTCAGCGACACTTCGGGCGCCGCCCCCGCCGCCGGCCCGGCGCAGCCAGCTCACCAGATGGCCATCCTGCTCTTGGGGTAGTCCAGCCGCTCCAGGCAGCCGAGGAAGTGAGGCAGCGTGTGCGCAGCGTTACGCGCGAGGACGGCCACCATCACCGTGGGTCTCTGCAGGGGCGACTCGGGGAATACTACCGCCTCCCCTTCGTCGTCTTCGGAGTCCGGCTCGGCAGCGAAGCGCTCCCGGCAGCCGCCGCGGAGCAGAGCCCACGAGAGGAGTAGCAGCGCCCAGGCCAGGGGGGCAGCGGGGCTTGCGGCCATGTTCAGGGCCGTGGCGGGCGGCTGGACCACCGGCCGTGGATGCCCGAGGCCGGCAGCGAGGGGCGGAGGGGAGGCGGCTGGCGCGCGCGCACTGGCAAGACCTCGGCAGCCCGGGACCCTCCCGCCGCCGCCGCCGCCGCCGCCGCCGCCCCAGCTGCACTGCCCAGGCCCTGCCGCGGGGACCCGGAGTACCTGCCGCCGCCGGCGCTCGTCTGGGACTCAGGCTCGCAGACAGTCGTGTCGGTGCGGCTGTTTGTCCCGAGTCCCGCGGAAAGTTCCTCTAGTCCAGGCTCAGCTTGTACAGCTGAGGTCTGTGGCTTCCCCCAGAGCCGTGAGGTGTGGCCGTGTCTGCCAATGGGCGTGTGAATGCGTGTGTGTGTGTGTGTGTGTGTGTGCGCGCGCGCGCGCGAGCGTGTGTACATAACGGTACGACTCCAAGAAAATTTATTCTGCTTTTGCAAACCGCAGTCTAAAGTCCTTCACAGTGATGCAATGTATCCAGTTTTTCATAATGCACTTATTGACTAAATGGGTAGAGCTCTAAAATGGAAAGTCACCTAATGATTCACTACTATGATAAACAGTTTTTTAACTTCCACAAAGGCAGAATGTTTGCATTTCCTCACACTCAAGTGCTCTTTCAATTCATTCTTGACTGAGTAGACCCCTCAACAAGGTCAAGTTGGAAGACTTGGAGAATTTTAGAGCCAGATCGAACCCTTGAAATTAAAGAAAGCCCCTTGGGGGCCAGGTCCTCTACCTGCCAACTCAGGGTCCTGAGCTTCCTGACAGGGTGGCATGTTAAGGAGTAGATTCAGACCTACTTGTGAATGGACTTGAGGATATGGGGAGGGGGAAGGGTAAGCTGTGACAAAGCGAGAGAGGCATGGACATATATACACTACCAAACGTAAAATAGATAGCTAGTGGGAAGCAGCCGCATAGCACAGGGAGATCAGCTCGGTGCTTTGTGACCGCCTGGAGGGGTGGGATAGGGAGGGTGGGAGGGAGGGAGACGCAAGAGGGAAGGGATATGGGAACATATGTATATGTATAACTGATTCACTTTGTTATAAAGCAGAAACTAATTTTTAAAAAAGGAGGAGATTCACTTAGATGGTTTTCTTTCTCCTTAATGACCCAAACTGACAAACAGTCACAAAGAGAGGGAAAATCTGTACATGCTGGAGGAGAAGTATAAGGAAGAAGGAAGGAGGAGGGAAGGTAAATTAGCAGGTAAAGTGAAATTGCTAGGATACACTATCGAAGGATATTTAATCCTGAACATAATGGAGGAAAGCTAGTAAAGAAATCTGGAGTTCTTTCTCTGTGGAATTGTGTAGACTTTAATTTATCTGCATGCAGGATGGATTGATGACCTCCAATCCCAGCTTGCCCTACACGGTCTTTTTACTAGTTGTATCCAAACTTCTCCGCAACTATTAGACACCTTCTTCACTCTCCTTCAACCCCCTCCCTTCCTCAGAAGAATATCACCTCCTTTACTGAACTCCCTAAACGCCCCTGTCTCTAATTAATATCCCTACCAATGCACTGCTTACTTGCAGGTGCCTATTCACGACAGAGCTTCTGATCCCATCCTCTCCCTTCTAGTCCAGGACTTTTCTCCATTTATCTCCACTCTACTGAACCTTCAACTTGTCCCTTTCCATCAGCTCTTTTCCCTCAAGCTAAAAACTCAATCAGGGGACTTCCCTGGTGGCACAGTGGTTAAGAATCTGCCTGCCAATGCAGGGGACACGGGTTCGAGCCCTGGTCCAGGAAGATCCCACATGCCGCGGAGCAACTAAGTCCATGCGCCACAACTACTGAGCCTGTATGCCACAACTACTGAAACCCGTGTGCCTAGAGCCTGTGCTCCGCAACAAGAGAAGCCACTGCAGTGAGAAGCCTGTGCACGGCAACAAAGAGTAGCCCCTGCTTGCCGCAACTAGAAAAAGCCTGCAAGCAGCAATGAGGACCCAATGCAGCAATCAATCAATCAATCAATCAATCAATAAAAAGAAAAGAAAGAAAACTAAAAAAAGAAATAAAAGAAAAACTCAATCAGTCATCTTCTATCCTTAAAGAATTAAAAAACAAAAAAAATCTTGGCTCTCTTTCTAGCAATCCCCTCTCTTGGCCAAGCCCCTTTGAAAGAGAGCTCTACACTTGCTTTCTCCACTTCTTCATTTTCCATCTCTCCTACCACAGTGCATGTGGTTTCCCACTTTTTTACTAAGGTTTTTCTGGCAAAGCCATAGATGACCTCAGTATTGGAAGATTCAGTGAACTATCTTCAGTTCTCACCTTCCTGGATTTGTTGTGTCATCTCTCCTCCTTGGTCTCTTCTGAGTCTACTTGGGTGCGAGCCCCTTCACTGTGTACTACTCTTCTAGCCCTACATGTTCTCCCAGGGTGATTGCAGCCTCCAAATCTCTGTCTCCTGCTCTAACCTCTTTGCTAACGTTCATACTTTTATGTGTAATGGCCTGCAGACATTTCCTTCTGCTCCATCCTCCTTCAGGAATTGCCCTCACTCTCAGTTTTGTAGGGCAGGCTGAGAGTTGAACACCTGTCAGAGGTGTCATGACAGCCATGTACGCCAGCCACTTATGCAGGGGACATGTTGCTGGAGGGACTATTCAAAAGGTTCCATGGAGACCATCTCCATGTTGTTCTGTCTTCCTTCTTTCCCTTTCTTGGCCTGTTTCCCTCATCTTTCAAGACTAAGATCCCCACTCCTCAGCAAAACTTGGTTTAATGCCCTGCATTTGTAAATGCAGGGCATTAAAGCTAGGGAACCATGTTCCTGTCTTATTTCACTTCTGTTACCAAAGCTTATCCAAATCCATGTTTTTTCGAAAAATGAAATGAGGCACCAAAACTACACTGGTGCTGCGCCCTGTATGACCTCTAATGACATTTTAATGAAATCAGCTGCGCAGAGTTCTAAAATAATTAAGGCCTGGTCTACAGATAAAAATCAAGTTTCACAGCCATGCACCTTGAAAAACACCTATTTAAAACTTTTAGTCAACTTAGAGTGTTCATTTAGTCACTGAGGAGATTGAGGGCATGATAGGGTAGGTAACAGTGGATCATTTTAAAGACGGGGGTTGAGGGGTGGGGAGCGAGGAGGGGAAGCTCCGGGAAAGTTGAGTCCTCATCTTACTAACAGATTTATGCCACAAGTTCTTTAGAAATCAGTGATGCAAGTCTTGGATGATTTTCTTTCCTCAGAGAATCAATGTTATAAAACAGTTAATTTGTAAAAACGAATTTAAAAATAAAAGCTAACTATGCTTCAAAATATTCATCACTTATAATGCTCTTTCCATGGAAAACCTGTTGAATTGAAAGCCACACGCATCTCCTTGTCTCTGCTGCTAACAGACTGTCCCCCATAGTTCTTGCATGCATGTTAGAAGTAAGCACTTTTGCTCACCTCCCCTCTCCACACTGTGCCAGCCCAGGGAATTTCCCTCTTAGTTTTTCCCCAGGGACAACAAAACCTCTTTGCCTCTCATTCTCAGCACAGCTGTGGCAGGGGCAGGGCCTCTGAGGTGGACAGAGGGCTTCTTGCAGGAAAGAGTCTTGAGGTGTCTGTGGCTCCAGCAGCCAAGAAGAGGAGGAAATAAATGACTTTGAGGCAGAAGTAACACACTAGAAAGAGAAATGGATGCTTAGAGTTGGAGCTAAATTTTTGTCTCACGTGTCACTTATTATATGTGTGACTTTGGAGACTTGACCTCTCTGGACATCAGTTTCTTCCTATGTAAAAACATTTTTAAATGCTTGCCTTATTTGTTCATTCCACAAACATTTATGAAGTTACTAAGTGTCAATCATTTGGCTGTTGAGTGTTTGAATCCTTCTTCTCTAGAGAAAGGAGCAGAAGGTGTCCTGCCCTGGTGTCCTGCTGGGCCAGAGTTGGAGAAGGGAGTCTCTTGGATGAATCAACAGGGATAGTTTTTAGTGCACCGAAATATCTTTTTTTTTTTTTTACTACTTGGATCTTTTATTCCCTTTTCTTAACCTGCCTAAAATGCTACAATGTAAACATTCATCTGAATTGACAATGATGCCAATTTCAACACAAAAACACTTGAGAGAAGAATCTTAGGCAATAGTTTCTGTCATTCCTACATTTGTGTGAATTAAATCAGAGTTTGTAATCTCAGTACCTAAACTGAGGTGTGCTATAAGAAGCTTTGATGAAGGGAACAGAACGGGATCCTCATTTGGAGCACGGAACCCTTTGATGACAAAGCAAATCCTGTGGATTTCCGATATGTGGGCTTGAGGCCTCCAAGTCCAAGAGGGGGAAAGGGTATGGGAAGGTGGAGGGAGAAAAAGAGCTGTGACCGCGATGGAAAGGGCTAAAATTAAACTGTTCCACTTTCAAAGTTTTGTCTAAGCTCTGGCCTGCATCCAAGAATGATATAATAGTCACCATAGGAAAATGTTTTTCAATTCCAAACACATTTACACAAATTTGAAATGCATGCCTTTATCTCATTTGAAAAGACTAGATATGTTTCTTAAATTGTATTCACTTATTTGTTTCAAGGTTTCCTCACTGCCTGCTGTGTCAAGGCACAGGTGCTGGAAATGCATGGATAATTAAGATACATCCAATGAATGAATAAATGTAATAAAGTGGTATACATCTTATGGTGGAAAAGGAAGGGAGTGAAGGTGGTTAGGAAATGCCTTATTAAAGAAATGCCTTTGAACTAAGTATTGAAAAATGAGGAGCATGTTTTAGGAAAATGCCAGTGGGCATAGGGTAGGGAGAGGTTGGAATTTCAGGCAGATGGAACTATAAAAGCAAAAGAATGGGAGAACACAGCACATGAGAAATCACAATGAGTACAGCATGACTAGAGGGTAGGATAGGAAGTGGGAAGAGAGAAATCTGGAATATTACATGATTTTTATATAATTATCATATATAGACAATCATTTCTAGAAAAGCCAAAAATTCAGTTAAAAATGGAAAAAAATGAGCTAAATAGCTGATGTACAGTTAGCCTACATAATGCTTTCAAATGTTCATCTGTTTTTAAAGATATTGAATGGTCACAATCATATGGCAGTTGCAGGTTTCAGGTGATTAAAGTATCAGAACCAAAATTTTAGTTTAAATATACAAATTTTAAAACTCAGTAATTTTGAATTTACATGGTTAAATATCTTATTTTAAACAGATAAATACCATTCTATTTTCAACATATAAAAACATCTTACGAGCATATAAAAGCATTTAGTTCTTCATTTTATTATCTAAAACAATAGTTCCTAATACCTTTTAGAATGAAGACCCTTTTTGGATATAAAGAAAAAGAAGATAAGACCTTGCACATGACAGTAGTTGTATTTTTGGTAACCACCAAAAGTACCTAATGGCATGATCTGCTCTGGCCTCAGCCACTGTGTGCAAGGAGACTCTTGGACTATCCTGCATAGGCCATAGGGACTTTTTGACATTGCCCTTTCTCTGGGATGAGATGGGATTGATGGAAAGTTGCTGGTGTTCTTGGGTGTATTTTCATTTTCTGAGTGTTCTCCTTACTGATTTACAAAAAGAGCTTGTTAATTAATTTTGGCCTGGCAAAGAGAATGGAATTTCCCCTGATCTTGGCTGGTTCTAAAACATACTAACAGAATTAACACAACATTTTAAATCAACTATACTTCAATAAAAAAATACTAACAGAATGTATATTTTGTTAATCATAACTGCATGTATAACATATGAAAACAGTAATTTATATGTATGAGATGTAGTGCAGATTTAATTAGTCTGTAGATAAAGCTTGGTGCAGAAGTAGGTTCCACAGTGGAGTAGATTACACAGTTTTTGCAAAACTCTATTATCTGCTGGGGTAACTAATAAATGAATTCAGTAAAGTTGCAGGATACAAAATCAATATGCAAAAATCAGTTGCCATTTCATACACTAACCACAAACTATCTGAAAAAGAAATAAAGAAAATAATCTAATTTACAGCAGCATCAAAAACAATAAAAAATTTAGAAATAAATTTAACCAAGAAAGTAAAAGATCTGTAAACTATAAAACATTAATGAAACTGAAGAAGACACAAATAAATGGAACTGTAAATCTTTATGGATTAAAAGACTTAATATTGTTAAAATGTCCATACTACTCAAAGCCATCTATAGAATCCATGCAATCCCTATCAAGTTTCCAATGGCATTTTTTATAGAAATAGAAAAAACAATCATAAAATTCATATGAAACCATAAAAGACCTGGAATAACCAAAGCAATCTTGAGAAAGAACAAAGCTGGAGGCATCATACTTCCTGATTTCAAACTGTATTACAAAGCTATAATAGTCAAAACAGTAAGGTACTGGCATTAAAAACAGACACATAGACCAATAGAGCAGAATTTAGAGCCCAGAAATATGCTAATTAACATTTGACAAGGGAGCCACAAATACTCAATGGGGAAAAGGATATTCTCTTCAATAAATGGTATTGGGAAATCTAAATAGTATTCACATGCAAAAGAATGAACTTGGACCCTTATCTTAGACCACTTGAAAAATTAACTCAAAATGGACTTAAATGTAAGACCCCAAAATGTAAAACTTCTACAAGAGAACACAGGGGAAAAGCTCCTTGACATTTATCTTGGCAATGATTTTTTTGGATATGACACCAAAAGCACAGGAAACAAAATGAAAAATAAACAAGTGGGACTACATCAAACTAAAAAGCCTCTACACAGCAAAAGAAATGATCAACGAGATGGAAAGGCAACCTACAGAATGGAGAAAATATTTTCAATCCATATATCTGATAAGGGGTTAATACCCAAAATAAATAAGGAATTCATGCAATGCAATAGCAAAAAAACACAGACAACAAACAAAAAACCCAACCACCAACACCAACAACAAAACCAAATAACCCTATTAAAAATGGGCAAAAAACCTGAATAGATATTTTCCCAAAGAAGATATACAATGGCCAACAGGTACATGAAAAGGTGCTCAACATCACTAATCATCAGCGAAATGCAAATCAAAACCACACTGACATATCACCTCACATCTATTAGAATAACTATTATCAAAGAGATAAGTGCTGGCAATGATGTGGAGAAAAGAGAACACTTGTACACTGTTGGTGGGAATAAAAATTGGTACAGTCACTACAGAAAACAGCATGGATGTTTCTCAAACAATTTAAAATAGAACTACCATATGATCCAGCAATTTCTATATGTGTGTGTGTGTGTGTGTGTGTGTGTGTGATGTTATATATATCAGTTATAAAAAAGAAGGAAATCCTTCCATTTGTGACAACATGGATGAAACTTGAGGGCATTATGCTAAGTGAAATAAATCAGATAGAAAAAAGGTTAATACTGTATGATCTCTTCTATGTGGAATCTGAAAAGCCAAACTCACAGAAACAAAGAGTAGATTGGTGGCTGCTGGGGCAGGGGATGGGGGAAATGGGTGAAGGTAGTCAAAAGGTACAATCATCCAAAGAAAGAAAAAAAGGTACAATCTTCCAAAGACAATCTATAGATTCAGTGCAATCCCTATTAAAATACCAATGGCATTTTTCACAGAACAAGAACACATAATTTTAGAATTTGTATGGAAACACAAAAGGCCCTAAATAGCCAAAACAATCTTGAGAAAAAAAACCAGAGCTGGAGGTATCACACTCCCTGACTTCAGGCTATACTACAAAGCTACAGTAATCAAAACAGTATGGTACTGGCACAGAAAAAGACAGAGAGCCCAGAAATAAACCCATGCACCCATGGTCAATTTAACCTACAACAAAGGAGGCAAGAATACGCAATGGAGAAAAGACAGCCTCTTCAATAAGTGGTGCTGGGAAAACTGGACAGCTACATGTAAAAGAATGAAATTAGAACGTTTTCTAATTCCCCATTGGATATTCTTGCCTCCTTTGTTGTAGATTAAATTGACCATAGGTGTGTGGGTTTATTTCTTTTTTGTTGTTGTTTATTTATTTCTGGATATGTTGCCTGAGGCAAAGGAAACAAAAGCAAAAATAAACAAATGGACCTGATTAAACTTAAAAGCTTTTGCATAGCAAAGGAAACCACTGACAAAGTGAAAAGACAACCTGCTGAATGGGAGAAAATATTTGCAAATGATATGACCAATAAGGGGTTAAAATCCAAAATATATAAACAGCTTAATATAAAAGAAAAAAACGACCTGATTAAAAAATGGGCAGAAGACCTGAATAGACATCTTTCCAAAAAAGACATACAAATGGCCAATAGGCACACGAAAAGATGCTCAACATCACTAATTACCAGAGAAGTGTAAATCAAAACCACAGTGGAATATCACCTTACACCTGTCAGTATGGCTATCAAAAAGTCTACAAATTACAAATATTGGCAAGGATGTGGAGAAAAGGGAACCCTAGTACACTGTTGGTGGGAATGTAAATTGGTGCAGCCACTGTGGAAAACAGTATGGAGGTTTCTCAAAAAACTAAAAATAGAACTACCATATAATGGGACAATCTCACTCCTGGATATATATCTGAAGAAAACAAAAACACTAATTCCAAAAGGTACATTCACCCCACTGTTCATAGCAACATAATTTACAGTAGCCAAGATATGGAAGCAACCTAAGCATCCATTAAAAGATGAATGGAGGCTTCCCTGGTGGCGCAGTGGTTGAGAGTCCGCCTGTCGATGCAGGGGACGCGGGTTCGTGCCCCGGTCCGGGAAGATCCCACATGCCGCGGAGCAGTTAGGCCCGTGAGCCATGGCCGCTGAGCCTGCGCGTCCGGAGCCTGTGCTCCGCAACGGGAGAGGCCACAACAATGAGAGGCCCGCGTACCGCAAAAAAAAAAAAAAAAAAAAAAAAAAGATGAATGGATAAAGAAGATGTGTCATATATATACAATGGAATATTACTCAGCCATATAAAAGAATAAAATTTTGCCATTTGCAACAACATGGATGGACCTAGAGGATATTATGTTTAGTGAAATAAACCAGACAGAGGAAGATGAATACTATATGTTGTCACTTATATTTGGAATCTAAAAAATAAAACCAACAAATGAATATAACAAAACAGAAACAGACTCACAGATATAGAGAACAGTGGGGAAAGGGAAGGGGGTAGGGGTACGATAGGGGTATGAGATTTAGAGATACAAACTACTATGCATGAAATAAATAAGCACAAGGACATATTGTACAGCACAGGGAAATATAGCCATTATTTTATAATAATTTTAAATGGAATATAATGTATAAAAATAAAAATATTGAATCACTATGTTGTACATCTGAAACTAATGCAAAATTGTAAATCAAGCTATACCTCAATTTAAAAAGAGTGAAAAAAAAGAAGAAATCGGATTTTGTTTATGGTGCAATTAGGGATCCAATTTCTTTTTATACATACATGTATATGTATATGAATATATATGAATATACATGTACATATATATTATGTATATGTATACATATATGTATTCATTGCCTCAACTCTGCATTGTGTCTGCAATGTCATCTCTGTCCATATTTGTATGACTCTCTACTTGATTCTGTTGGTTTATCTACCCCTGTAGAAATATCACATACTCTTAATTACAGACCTTTATAAGTTCCCTCAGTTTGTTCATCAGAAGGTTATTTTTGGCCCTTTATGCCCACATTTCAGAATCAGTTTATCAAGTATTAGAAAATCCCTGTTGGGACTGTGATTGAAATTTACAGTTTATACAATTTATAGATCAGTTAAAGATGGCCCCAAACTGACCAATAAATGTTATTGAAGCTCATTGGAGAAGACCTAAATTAATGGACAGATATACTTCTCTAATGAGCTTCAATAACATTTATAATGTTCTCCACAAAGGGTTTGCTCATTTTTATTCTAGGTACCTTATTTTTGTTGTTTTTTTTCCAAATGTAAGCAGTATTTAAAAAAATTAAATATACTATATTCTGATTTTTTAAATGGGGAATTTAGATTGCACTCTTAAATTTATGAGAAATTGGAGAGAACATATTTTGATTATTCTGAATTCTTTTCTATATGTATGAGATTTTTCATACATGCTCATGCATATGGATAGTAAAATATCATAGCATTCTAAATATTTTACTAAAAGTATAAACATCTCACCTATTCTCCTGGAAACACAGAGAATGGGGAATTGTATGCTTTGTGTACAAAAGAAGGAATGAGATATATAAGAACATTCTTACAATCAGTGAATTAAAAGCTGATCCAGAATGCTAGTCTACATTTTTCAGCTTGAGATCATTGTCTTATACAATACTGTGTCAAAGCTTTTTCTTTTTAACACACTAAACATTCGTATCACAATTCAAAGTTCATTTTTCCTCTGGAGACTAACTGAATTAATGTCTCTGCCTAAACATTACAGACTTTTTTGTAGGAATAAAATGGTCTGGCTCAGATATCAACAAGGGAAATCAGTAGAGCAAGTGCCAGATTACACTGAATTTGATTTCACCCAGTATACTCAGGGGGAATTTTACTTGTTACTTATCTAGCTTTTTTCCTAACCACTTTGGTTCTCTGATATAGTGAACCATTGAAGCATTTATAAAAGGAGAAATTCTTCAGTCTATCAGAAGCTGAAACTCTAACCTGTCCTTGGTGGATTTTACTCTAGATTGTCACAACAGACATTTTGACTATACTTTAAACACTAGGTTAAGTGGTCCTAAATATTTTGTTTTCTTTCTTAACCATTCCCAGTCACCAAGACTTATGTTTCCATTGTTTAATATGAATGGCAAAAGACATTTTATTTTCATTCTTCAACTCTTTATAATAGAAGATGACATCAAAAGTCAGAAGCATTTAATATTTATGCTTAAATATACCATGCTTTTTCTAAGCAATAGAACTTCATCTATTTGCCAAAGGATAGCATTAGCCTGTTGCTTTTTTTTTTTTCAGTTTATGGTTCTTTCTGCATACTTTTGGGATTCCCTAACCTCCCTGCCCCATACACCTTTTTTTTTTTTTCTGAAGTTGAAAATCTTCCCTTGAAGATGTCTGAGCTTTGTTCACATAGTACCTAATTCCACTGGATCTCCTTACTGATTTATAAAATTTCCCCTTTCCTCATATGAGGAACAGAACACTCTTAAATGCTTCTATAAGTACCATCACCTGAACTGATTGGGATCTTTAGAGGTGAGAGAGAAAGATCTACTTACCTCTAATTACTTGAATTAGTGTCAGTGCTCAGTGCTTCAAGGAGCCTACTAATTTCAGCGTCATTTGCTTCTTTAGGGCTTAGCAGCTGCTTGTAGAGGCAAAGGTTAATGACTTCATTCAAATGTAATACATTCTAGGGCAATTTATGAATCTTCATGCACTTCTTCTTATATGTAATGCATTTTAAAAAATGCATTCAAGCTTTTTATCTGGTTTTAAACAGTTTGACTTCAGCATGGACTTCATTGTGTTTATTTTACTTGGTATTCATTTAGCATTTTGTACCTGCAAATTTCTTTCATCAAATTTGGGGAATTTTTAATTTCTTCCATTTTTTTCCATCCCATTCTATTTCTTTTCTCTTTCTGGTATTTCATTTACATGTATGTTGGATTGACTGATATCATGTGGCAGGTCTCTGAGGCTCTGTTTATTTTTAAAAAATCATTTTTCTCCTTGTTCACCTTGGATGATTTCTTGGATGACTGTTCTACCTTCAATTTCATTTAATTTTTTCCTTGTAATTTCCACTTGGCTGTTAAATCCAACCAGTGAAATTTTTTTTATTTCTGAAACTTTAATTTTTAGGTCCAGAACTTCCATGTGATTCTTTTTTCTTTTTCTCTGATGAGATTTTTTTTTTTGTCTCCTGAGAGTTTCATTCACTGAAAATATGTTTTGTTTTACTTCATTGAGGATAGTTATAATAGTTACTTTAAAATCTTTATCTGTCAGTTTCAACATCTGATTCATCTCAGGGTCAGATTCTACAAAATGTGATCCACTTTCTTGATTTTCGTTTGTCAGTAGTTTTGAATCATATCTTGCACTTTATGAATAATAAGTTGTGGAGGTTCTGGATTCTATTACTTTTCTATGATGAGTGTTATTTCCTTTGCATTAGCAGGTGATTTTCTCGGCTAAATTTGAACTGTAAACTCTGTTTCTTTGAGGATAACCCTAGTCTCAGTTCAGATCTTTTGTTTTTAACAGAACTGCTGTAATTCTGTTTCAGGTGGTTCAGGATCTGTCAGAGATGTGAGCAGAGTTAGGGGATCCTCTCTCTGGCTCCTGCCCTTTTGGGATTTCTCAATTTCTTCAGCATTCAAAGTTTCCTGGCTTCACTTTTTTGGTTCTCCAGAAAAGAAAAACTGGGAGTTTTCCCACATGCACCCCTGCTGCCAAAGAGCCTGCCTCCTGGACTGCACTTAGCTCCAAGCTAAACTCCAAGGAAAGGGCAACTTTCGTTTATGGTTCCTCATCTGCCCTTCTCCAAGCAAGCTTGCCCTCCCCACCAGAGTCATGCTTCTGTTCGCATTCCAGGGCATTCTGGTAGTTGCTTTTTGTATTATGTTTTCTGCTGGGAGATAGTCCAGTAGGGTCTTAGTCTGTCATATTTGGAAGCAGAAGTTCTATCCCTGCCTGGTACTTTGACTCTTGAGAGTCACTTCTTGCCTTGGTTAATGCAATGCCTCCTAAACAGTCCCTGCTTCCACCCTTGACCCCTAAGGTCTATTCTCAACACTTCAAGAAGAGGGATACTGTGAAAGCGTAAGAGCAACTTCTAGCATCCCCCCATTTCACTTTAGGGATTTAGGTAAATGCTTAAAATGTCCTACTCTGCCTGATTGAAACTCCTCGGCCTTGACTTCCACGTCACATGCTTATGCTGTGCTGGTTTGCATCCTACTTTTCTGACCGCTCGTGTTTACTTTCAACAACTCGAGTTTACTCTTGCTCCTCTAATCCTGAAAGGTCGGTCCACCCTAAAAATACGGTCCTTGGCAGTCTGGTTTTTCTCCTTTCCACTTTCTTCTCTGGAGATCTCATCCACTTCTACACTTTAAGCTTACATGTCACGGCAAAGAAGCCTTAAGTCTCTCCCACTTTCTCAGCAGAGCTGCAAACAGCGCTGACATAAGGAGAATTAAGGGCTTCTGGACTCGGGGTATTCTTGAACCTTCTTTTCGCTAGCATCTGCCCAGATCTGAATAAGCGCAGACCGAAAGGGGAGTGCGTTTGCGTAGGTTCTAGTTATGTTTGTCTGAAGATGGGGCTGACACAACTGTCCTCCCAGCATCTGAGCTCTCCCGCGCCAGCGCATGGGACGACTGGGAAGCGGAACCCAAACGCGCGCGTCTCTGCTTCTGGCCGGGCGCGGAGAGCGCAGCGCGGTGCACCACGGGCGCACCTCACAGCAGGGCATGGAGGAGAGCGGCGAGTCCCAGCCGACCGCGGGCTGCAGCGATGTGCGCTCGAGCGGCGACCGCGGCGGCGGCGCCCCCTCATGGGCCCCCGAGGACGCCTGGATGGGCACGCACCCTAAGGTCAGGAGGCGCGAGAGGAGCAGGGCGCCGGTCCAGGCCTCTACCCCAGGCGGAACCCACGGGCCGTGCTCCCCTTTGGGCCCTTGACTCCCAGCCGCATGGGATCGCCGTTTACGCGCGAACCTCACCGAAGGGGATCCTTTATGCTCACTGCCCGCTGCAGGCAACCTTATTTTTGTTTGTTTAAATGAGTTGAACTCTTGTTCTGACACCGCCCCCTTCCCCCTCCCTCAGACCATTCTTAGCTGGAGGGAACAACATTGAATACACCGCCCCTCAAGGCCAGATAGTAACCACCCCACTAATCTGAATTTTGCTGTCTTAGGGCTCGTTCCGGGGATGGTCTCATTTAATACTCACAGTAACCAAGCAAAACAGTCTGTGGGCCATGGATAAGATGTAGTAGTCTACAGTGATTAAGGTTTAGGCACAATCCTCATTTGCCTCTGCTTGGCAAATTGCTGCCCTGTACCAGTCATGGCCCAAACAATGAACGGATAGTGAATGGATATAAGGGTTTTTGTAGGAATATCAGGGACTAGATACTTTGGTCTAGTAACTTTAGTAGAATTACAGTCTTCTGCTGGAGAGCAATAGTTCATAGATAATAATCTAAAAACAGTCCAGAAAAGGAACAATTTGAAGATCTTTTCATCTTCTCTTGCTTGATTTTATCCTCCTGCTCTGATCCCCTTATTTCCCCTCAAGGTGAGAAAAACAAACACTAGCATGGAGGTGTTATTCAGTGCCATAAAAGAACCAAAACATGGAGAGGGATCATGGTGGTTAGGAGCATTAACTCAAAGTTAGACTGCCTGGGTTTGAATCCTGGTTCTGTCACCAGCTTTGTGATTTTTTTTTTTTTTTTTGGTGCAAGTTGTTTTATCTCATTGTTCCTCAGTTTTCTCATCTGTAAAATGGGGATAAGAATAGTACTAACCTTATAGGGTTGTTACAGGGTTAAATCAGTTAATATTGGTAAAGCACTTGACATAGAGTAAACATTACCTAAGTGTTTAATAAGTGGAACAACAGTAACAAATTTTAAAAACTTCTTCTAGATTTCATGTTACTATTTATATTGGTTGTTTGATTTTTCACTTCTGCATTTGTATTATTCAGTTTGAAAATTACTTAGGTCGATCCAGTAACGCAGTATCAGATTTATCATCCTCAAACACCAGTTTGATTATATTATTCCCATGCTTAGAGAATTTCCTTATGGGTAAAATTCAAACTATTAGCTTGGCCATCAAGACCTTGCCACCTGGTCCCCAGTTGCCTTTTTAGTGTCATTTTCAAACACGTTTAAGGTTTGAGGGGGACAGTTAATAACACCCCTCTTTTCCTGTACCTGTGCACACTTAGGAGGACACCGATGGGGAAGTGTGACTTCAGATCTGCACCCAGGCAGGTCTGCTGACGCCTCACTTCTGCATTGTCCCTGCTTCCCCACCTAGTCACTGACATAACTCGAATACCTCAGGCTTCTCTTGCAGGGGCAGGCCCCTGAAGAATGTTTGCTCAGTGCTGACCAACAGTCTGAAAGCAGCAGCAGCTTGCTTGGTCCTTTAAAAACCAACAATTAAATAACTCCCTACTCTTGAGTGAGCAGGGGTGGGGAGAGAGGCCAGGAGTGGTGTTCTTGCAGACTTTCTCCACAGGCAAATTAGAGACCAGGGAAATAGAGGCTCCCACTAACATGTGCCAACAAAAGTTCTATTAAAAAATGTCTCTACTCCTGGCAGATAGGTTTCTTTATAGGCCCTTGAATATGTGTTGCTTATTCCCACCTTTGTGTGATTACTCACACTGTTACTCTACCTTCTCTATTTATTCAAATCATACACGACAAGTCCTTCAGGGTCCAATTTGCATCCCACCTCTGCCAGGACACATTCACCAACCAAGCCACCTGAGTGGAGCTCCTTTGACCTGTTGTGTCATGTTTTTTTATTCCACTCACTTGGTTTTTAGTCACTTACTGTCATGTATTTTTATTTACCTACAATTGCAGGTGTGCGTGTGTTTACCCTAACAATCCATAAGTTTTTTAGAGATAGGGATCAGGGCTTAATTGCCATGTAACTCCCACTATACCTATAAGAGAGTCTTATATATTATCTATTTAATGAATAGTTGTTGATTGAAAGAAAATATTAAGAGATTCTTCCTTCTCTATTTGACAATTACATTTTGATTTTCAGTATTTAGAAATGATGGAATTAGATGTAGGAGATGCCACCCAAGTTTATATAGCATTCTTGGTTTACCTGGACCTCATGGAGAGTAAGTATTTGTTTTATTATTGTTTTGTTATTAGGGCGGTGGTGGGGGGATGAGGAGTTGGGTTGGCATATAGCGTTTATGCATTTGCTATTAATTTTGTCACTGTTGTGATTTCTTTATTCCTTTACATTGGGAATTACTGGGTAACAGAAAATACTAGAATGATAAGGAGACATAGCTTTATAAGTGATGTTTGCTCAGCTGAGTATTAGGTAGGTGTTTGGAACTTTTATCTTTTATTTTTGATAAACATTATTGTCCATTCAATGATGCACTTTCAGGTAAAAGTTGGCATGAAGTAAACTGTGTGGGATTACCAGATCTCCAGCTCATCTGCCTTCTTGGTACTGAGATAGAAGGAGAAGGGTTACAGACTGTGGTACCTACACCCGTCAGTGCTTCCCTCAGCCATAACAGGTGGGCAGGTGATTTTGATCTTTGTTTAACAGGTTAGTCCCTTTCCTGAATATAGCGCTAGGAATCATTAAATTAGAGGTAGTAATATATATATAGTATTTGTATACATTTTGTAAAATTTTATCTTCCACTTTTTTAGTTAACTCCAGGTCACAGCAATGTACACTTACATACAGATACAAACAGAGCATTTGTCATTTACACTTTTCCTTTGAAAATAAAATATCTTAATATTCTGTCTAATATTGATATATCACAGATGCTTCAACAAGTTGGTTTTAATTAATTACAGAGATTCTGTAGAGACAGATATTGGAAAGTTTTGAAACAAGGAATGTGGTTAAAAACAATCTTGATTTTTCCCTCTCACAATGTGTCTGCCACATATTGTTAACATTTTCAGATAATCTGCTGTTCGATGACTGTAAAAATTTGGAGGTTTTGTTCCTTTCCTCTCAAAGCATTTGTAGAGGTAGTAATATATTTTAAAAGGAATTTGGGGTACAGGGATCATTGCTTTACTCTTGGTTATTTGAGGAATAAGTTAAATATGAGTATTTAACAAGTATCATTTACTGTAAAGTATTACTGTATTTTTCATGTTCATTGGGAATTGTTTCATTTTAGATCTTTTTAACTTTATAAAAAGGCATGTAATCGTTTGAGGCTCACTTTATGTACTTAATGTCATACTGCTAACATTGATCTATAGTGTATTTTGGAGGTGGGGGGCTGCCATATAGCATTCCATCGTGTGATTGTACCACAGTTTTCATAACCTACTCTCTTGATGATGGAGTGTCGCTAATGTTCAACTTCAGGGGGTAATTTCAAACTGTTTTCCAAAGTGGTTGCCTCAATTTACTTTCCCCTGCAATGTAAACAAGATCTTCGGAAGCTGTGTGGTCTCTTATATTTGGTATTCTCAGACTTTTAAATTTTTGTCAGTTGAATGGCTTATCTCATTGTGGTCTTAATTTGCAGTTCTCTGATATTGAACATTTATTTATATATTTAATATTTCCTCTCTTGAGAAATGTATTTTCATATCCTTTGCCTACTGGATTGCTTATAGTTTTCTCATTGACTTCTAGGAGTTCTTTATATATTCTTGATAATAATCCTTTTGGTTGTGAGCTTTAAAATCTGTCTTTCAGGTATCTTTTGATGAATACAGTTCTTAATTTGAATATAATCCTATTTATCCATTTTTAATCATCAATATCTTTGTATCTAATTTAAGAACTATTTCCTGTCTAAAGGTCTAAGAAGTTCACCTATATTTTCCTAAGAGTTTTAAAGTTTGCTTTTTTTAATGGTATGAGAGGAAGGCTAGGAACCCTATTTTCATTTGGATAACCATTTTTCTCCACCTCCATTTACAGAATATTCCCTCCTTTCCTTATTGTCTGACATATCATCTCTGTCATTTTCCAAAGCTCCCTCTATGCATTGATTTGTTTCTGGGCTCTCTTTATATTCCATTAGTCAATATATTTATCCTTGTGCCAATACCACATTTTCCTAATTGGTAGCTTCATAAGAAGTCCTGGTATCTGGTTAACAAGTCTCCCTTTTTGCTTTTCTTCTTTAGAAGCTGTGGTAGGCAGCCTCTAAGATGGCTTCTTATAATCCAGCCTTCTGATGGTCACACTCTTGTGTAATTCCATTACCTGGAGTGTGGTCTGGAGTTAGTGACTTGCTTTCAATAAATAAAATTTGGCAAAAATGATGGGATGTTACTTCTAAGATTAGATTATAAAAGACTATGGCTATTTGGGGTCTTTTGTGTTTCCATACAAATTTGAAATTTTTTTGTTCTAGTTCTGTGAAAAATGCCATTGGTAATTTGATAAGGATTGCACTGAATCTGTAGATTGCCTTGGATAGTATAGTCATTTTAACAATATCAATTCTTCCAATCCAAGAACACAGTATATCATTCCTTCTGTTTGTGTCATCTTTGATTTCTTCCATCAGCATCTTACAGTTTTCAGAATACGGGTCTTCCTGACCTCAGACTATGCTACAAAGCTACAGTAATCAAAACAGTATGGTAGTGGCACAAAAACAGCTACATAGATCAATGGGACAGGATAGAAAGCCCAGAAATAAACCTACACGCTTATGGTCAATTAATCTACCACAAAGGAGGCAAGAATATACAATGGAGAAAAGACAGCCTCCTCAGTAAGCAGTGCTGGGGAAACTGGACAGCTATGTATAAAAGAATGAAATTAGAACATTCTCTAATACCATATACAACAATAAACTCAAAATGGATTAAAGACCTAAATGTGAGCCTGGATACTATAAAACTCCTAGAGGAAAACATAGGCAGGACACTCTTTGACATAAATCTCAGCATTCTTTTTTTTGATCCATCCCATAGAGTAACGGAAACAAAAGCAAAAATAAGCACATGGGACCTAATTCAACTTACAAGCTTTTGCACAGCAAAGGAGACCATAAACAAAACGAAAAGACAACTTACAAAATGGGAGAAAATATCTGCAAACATTGCGACCAACAAGGGCTTCATTTCCAAAATATACAAACAGCTCATACAGCTCAATATCCAAAAAACAAACAACCCAATCAAAAAATGGGCAGAAGACCTAAATAGACATTTCTCCAAAGAAGACATACAGATGGCCAATAGACACATGAAAAGATGCTCAACATCGCTAATTATTAGAGAAATGCAAGTCAAAACTACAATGAGGTACCACCTCACACTGGTCAAAATAGCCATCATCAAAAAGCCTACAAATAATAAATGCTAGAGAGGTTGTGGAGAAATGAGAACCCTCCTACACTGTTAGTGGGAATGTAAATTGGTGCAACCACTATGGAGAACATTATGGAGGTTCCTTAAAAAACTAAAAGTAGAGTTGCCATATGATACAGCAATCGCACTCCTGGGTATATATCCAGAGAAAACTCTAATTCTGAAAGATAATGCACCCCAGTGTTCATAACAGCACTATTTACGGTACCCAAGACATGGAAGCAACTTAAATGTTCATTGACAGATGAATGGATAAAGAAAATGTATATATGTGTGTGTGTGTGTGTGTGTGTACACACACACACACACACACACAATGGAATATTACTCAGCCATAAAAAAGAATGAAAAAAGAATGAAATAATGCCATTTGCAGCAATATGGATGGACCTGCAGATTATCCTATTAAGTGAAGTAAGTCAGATAGAGATAGACAAATATCGTATGATATCACTGATATGTGGAATCTAATAAAATGATACAAATGAACTTATTTACTAAACAAATAGACTCACAGACATAGAAAACAAACTTATGGTTACCAAAGGGGAAAGAGGGGAGGGACAAATTTGGAATTTGGGATTAACAGATATACACTACTATATATATAATAAACAACAGGACCTACTGTATAGCACAGGACACTATATTTAATATTGTGTAATAACCTATAATGGAAAAGAATCTGAAAATGAATATATATATATATATATATAGAGAGAGAGAGAGAGAGAGAGAGTAAACAACTATACTTTGGAAAAAAAAAAAGACTATGGTTTCTGTCAGGCACTCTCTCTGACTTCCTTGTTCTGAGGGAAGCCAGCTGCCCTGTGAACTGTCCTAGAGAAAGTCTGAACGTAGAGGAGTAAAGTTAATTACTGATGGAGCAAGATTCTTGAGAGGTGGGGAGTGGTGGATTCAAGAAACTAGTTAAAGAGATTAATATTGAGCTAGAGGAGGAACACCTGAACCTCTGAGTCTGTGGGGCAGGTAGAAAGGACAGAGGAAGACATAGGTGTATCTGAGTGAGTTTACACGCAGGGAAAAGGACAGAGCACCGTAAATTCTAACATGAAGCACTTTGATAAACACCTATTCCTTTCGTAATTCTCTATGATAAATGCATATTGATTTAATAGAAAGACCACTGGACCAAAGCCATAAGACCTAGGTTCTGGTCTTGACACTGACACAACATTTTCTTTGATGATTGGAGACACACCTAATTTTTCTGAGTTTCACTTTCTTTGTCTTTTATTGAGGGATATAGATTATCAGTAGATAACATGTAAGATCCCTTCCAAATCAAAGCTACCATAATTGGTTATTTTCACTGTGTGTATTGTGTAAAATTATATTAAATTTTTAGATTTCTATTAAATATTTTTTGTATGTGTGATTTGTTTGAGAATTGTTTTTTGATATATCAGGCTATTTATACCCTTCTTTGAGAGGCTCCTTACTCTGAGATTTTTCTGTGTGTTTGAATATCAACACACAACAATTTTACTAGCATTATTTCCAATAATGCTTCTGTCTAAAAGACTTAATAATTCACTCCTTAAATCTCTCCCTTTGTGTCTTTTAATTACTCTAACAAATATCATCCTAGCTAGTATTATTAATATGTTATTTGTTTGGAGAAGGAACTACCATTTAGAGTTTACCTGAATTTAATCCTAAAAAATAAAATCAATAGACTGTTTGAATCAAATCATTTCATAAGTCTAGAATAAGTTTGTGTCCTATTTATTTCTAGTTTTTCCCAACTGGTGATTATTGCTTTTCTAGCTTTTTAAGTTTGTTTTCTTCTTTAAAGAGAATTAGTTGGAAGGTTAACTTAGTAATCCATTTTTATACTCTTGAATTTAATAACTCAGAGGGCTTAAGTCTATGTGTTTTGTTTTTATATAAATATTCATAATTATATTATGCAGTGGAATAATAATACACAAAATAGCACAAATGAGGCCCAATACACATTACATTTAATGCCTTTTATGGCATAAGCTTTTCTCAACTCAAAGTATGCAGATAACCTTTTAGCAAAGATTTGTGTGTGTATGTTTGATTTCATTCCTCAGTTTTTAACAGGAGTGATATTTTTAGGTAGTAGGCAAACTTTTATCTATTTTTACTTTTATGTGTACTTTGTATATAAAATGTTACATATCTAACAGAGATGCTGCAATTTCAGACATTTGTGGTTAATGTAGCAATTTTCCTTCATTAGTAACACAGAGAAAATTATTGACTTTGAAGCTTTGGCAGCCTTGTATAGGGAAGAAATTCATTAAGCCAAGTCCTAAAAGTATTTGGGTAGGAATTTATGAAGGTAGCTCACCTTAAAAGAAATACATTTTTTTTAAATTTAAGAGAACAAATAGCTCTTAATTTATCTGATAATAAATCATCTACAAAAATAAATAACTCTGTTCACTTTTGAATATCATTACTGTCAGATAATATTGCTTGGACTTTTTAGTTTAGCAAATATTTATAGACAATTATGTGTCAGGAACTGATCTAAGTGCTAGGAATGCCGTGTTGATCAAGACAGCCTCTTTCATTTTTTGAGGTATAATTGACAGGCAACATTATATTAGTTTCAGGTATAAAACATGATGATTTGATATTTGCATGTATTGGGAAATGATCACCACAATGAGTCTAGTTAACATTCATCACCATACATAGTAACAATTTTTTTCTTATGATGAGAACTCTTAAGATCTACTTTCTTAGCCACTTTCAAATATGCAATACAGTGTTATTAACTGTAGTCACTATGCTGTACACTACATTCCCATGACTTATGTATTTTATAACTGGAAGTTTATACCTTTTGACTCTTTTCACCCGTTTCACCCACTGCCTCTGGCACCCACCATTCTGTTCTCTGTATTTATGAATTTTGTGTGTGTGTGTGATTCCACATATGCATGTGGTATTTAAGACATTCTCTTGAAAGTAATGTTCTAGCACTAAATGTTGGCTGGAAAATACATTTTATTTCATTTTTTGGTAATTGTTAGATGAGATCTGGTAAAAACAGAATTGTCCTTTGTTCAGAGATTTAATTAACTGTAATTTGGGACCACCTCCACTTATTTTATTGTTAGGTAATTGAATAACAGGGGTAGTGGAGTAATGATAAGTACTTTACACAAGGTTGTGTCAGGACCCAAAAGAAGGACAGAAAAAGCCTCCTGAAAATTGTAAGACACCATGTTTTAGTAGGACAAGTGCAAGTAGTTAAATGTGCCTGCCTGCCTGCCTAGCATAGAATCTAGTTCAGAGTAGGTGATTAATGGCATTGATTAAGGCAGCTAATGAACAAATGAATGTATAGAACTCATGAGAAAAGAAGGGAAGGATGGGGAATGAGGCAGGAAGAGTTACGTACATCATGAAGGCCATCACTGTTTTCACTTTTTTGCTGTTACAAATTGTACTCTAATGAATAGCCTTGTAAGTATATCCTTGTTCTCATGTATGAGCGTTTCTCTAATGTAGAAACCTAGAGGTGAAATGTCTGGGACATATAGCATTTATACCTTCATCTTTACTGGTTCTTACTAACCTGCTCTCCAGAAGGTTATCAGTTTATGGTCCCACTGACAATATATAAGTTTCCATAGACTAGGAGAAGAGATTTACTGACATATAGGTGACAAAGATTAATTCAGAATATGTAAATAACTTCTGTGCCTCAAGGAAAAGAACAACCCAAATGAAAAACCTGGGCAAAGAATGTGAACAGGCAGTTCATAGAAGAGGAACTCAAATGCTCAAATCTATTTGTAATCAGGGAAATACAGATATAAGATGTGCTTGTTCATGTTTATCTTGATGATGCAGAAGCTTTTCAGACAGTTTATGTTGTTATTGTTTGACAAAAAGAAGGTATGGGGGGATCTTTGAACAGGGCTATAGCTAGCTCATAACATGCCTTGGAGCGAATTAGAAAAAGGGACTCCCTCTGGACATACAGAAAAAGTCTCTTCACCAGGATTCAAGGTTTGGCAAGCACCATAAATCAGATTTCAGACGCACTTGTACCTGGCATCCTTGTGCAAGGCACAGTTTATACAATATACGTGATTCCTTACCCCTGAAGCATGTCTGTTGAGTCCTAGGTTTCCAGAAGGAACTCTAAAAATTACTGGTACATGGATGGTGTTATTGAAGGGCTTTAAGCAGGGGAGTGATGCTGCAGGTTATTCCATGTGGTTATAAGAGTATTTTGCATTTGTAGAGAAGTTACAGAATTTCAAAGTACCTTCACATGTATACTCTCGTTTCATCAGCTCTAAAATCCTTAGTGGTATATAGGGTACTTGTTTTATCCTAATTTCACATATAAAAAGCTTAGATTAAAAATGTGGTTTTATTTATGCTCTACTGTTCCCAAAAGATAATAAAGGATTAAATGAGTTGTGCCAAGATTCATAGTAGATAACAAAGTCTCATAGCTATAGTTCTTACTTTGTTGGTGATTTTAAAATCTTTTACTGTAGAATAAAACCAGATACAGAAAACTACATAATATAAATGCATAGATTGAGTTACAAGGCAAACATTTTGAACACTTGTAACCCACCAAGTCAAGAAATAGAACTTTTCTAGCCATCCCAGAACCACTTGAGTGTGCCCTGTCCTAAGCATTACCTTTTCCTTTCCCGTTATTCTTACTTTTATAATAATAACTTTTATTTTGGCTATACTATTTTATGGTGTACTCATGGTACCTTTCAACATTTCCCTGTCCTCTGTATTTTCTGAAAATTGGCAACTGGAACCAGGGCCTTGATTATATCATATTAATAAGACTGTAGCTGGTGGTCTGTTCTTTTGTCAGGAGGCATGTAATGTCCTTTTACTTTTTTTTTTTTTTTTTTGCGGTACGTGGGCCTCTCACTGTTGTGGCCTGCGGAGCACAGGCTCCGGACGCACAGGCTCAGCGGCCATGGCTCACGGGCCCAGCCGCTCTGCGGCATGTGGGACCTTCCCGGACCGGGGCATGAACCAGTGTCCCCCGCATCGGCCGGCAGACTGTCAACCACTGCGCCACCAGGGAAGCCCCTTTTACTTTTTATATACATTTTAAAATCAACTTAATTTCTACAAATAAAGCACTTCTTTATTTACATCTCAAATTTTGCCCATTAAAAAATGTTTTTGGTTATATCCTGTAAATCTCTGTTGATCTGCAGTAGAGTCCAGCAAACTCTTTCTGTAAAGCTCTAGATAGTAAATATTTTGGGATTTGCAGGCCATTTGGGCTCTATTGCAGCTCCTTAGCTCTGCCATGTTATGGTGAAAGCAGCCCTAGACAATACATAAACAAATGGTGTGGTTTTTATAACTTTATTTACAAGAACAGAGGGCAGTCCAGATTTGGCCCATAGACCATTGGTTTACCAACTCCTGATCTGTGGGTTTTGCCTCTATCCTTCTCTTTTCCTTACAGTTTTTCTGTTAAAGTACCTGGGCTGTTTGACATGCATACTCTCCCATAATCTGGGTTTGTCAGTTATTCACGGTGCATTTCAACATGTCTCCCTGTCCTCTGTATTTTCTGTAAATTGGCAGCTGAAACCAGCAGCTTGATTAGATGCAATTGGATCATGTTAGTAAGACTATAGCTGGTAGTCTGTTCATTCATCAGGCAACATATAATGTCTGGTTACCTCTCTGTGTGATCTTAGTAGCATTGATGCTTAATGCCTAGCTTTGACTGGTGGTTTTAACCTTTGTTGTCATTGTTGTTCTGACCTATGATTCTAGTCCACTTCCCTTGAACTGCAGCACAGATACAGTAGAGCTTTGGTTCATATATTGTTCCCAGGACCTCTTAGTGCTGACTTCCCCCTTTGACTGTCACTCAAGAAAGCACATTAGAATGGGCGTAGGTGAGAATGGTGATATATTATGGGGAATATTAATTTTATATTAAAATATGACCTGCCAACTTTGACGCTTTGTTGTTGGAAACAAATTACTTTCTACACACTGTACAACCAACTGGAGCAAACCAGCTGTAGATCACTATCCTAGACTGTGTTGCTTAGCTGCTTGATTATAGTGCTTTTTTTTTTTTTAATGCTCTTTATTCCTCAAAAACTTTAAAATGACATTTTTATTACTAGGGAATCTGGGTAGTATACAAAGCCTGAGAGCCAGAGGAGTTGGCAGTTGCTGCGGGTGCGACTTCTTGTTATTTACAAAGGGCATATTACACATTAAGGCATGATAGCTGTCTTCTTTATTGAAGTCCCAAGTTTTGGAGTCTGTTGTTTGTAATACTGGACCACACTCTATCATTTACATAGTTAACTACAACTTAGTTATAAAATATTTCCCCAGTGATAACAATAAATAATCTCACTGTAGCTCTTAAAACTACAGCAGTAGCTATCTTGCTGCTTGACTGCTGAGTGGCAGAATGGCATATATATTTGCAAGGCGTATGCTTTCCATTATTTATTTTATGATGTATATGTATTTGGTGACTCCTTAAAAGGTAACAAAACTAGACAACATTTAATGTTATATCTGTGTCAATTTCTAAGAATGCCCAAACAGTTTTTGTATCCATTTCCTATTTATTTTCCCAGGCTTTGGACCTAGTGATTTTATGTACATAGTTTCTGGCAAGAGTACAGACAGATTCCATTACAGAGCAAATGTGTATTTGAATAGCAGTGAGTGAATGCATTACTTTGAGCAAAAGTACAGTTTATGATTGGTGTTTTCTGTAAAGCAGTTATGCATAATATTTGCTCATAGTTAAAACACTTTGGCATATTTTTCAAGGCTCAGAAGGTCTTATGTATACTGGTCCCTTGTGAAAATATTGATTTAATACTACTTGCTGATCTCCAGTGGCAGAATAGAATTGGTAAAATGCCTATATCTGATACCTAGTGGGAAAATTATGTTGATGGAGTATGAAGTTGTTTGTGTTTCTTGAAGGGAAAGACACAACTCCTTTTTCTCTCATCTAAAAATACTTCCTAAAGCTAATGTAAAATAATCTTTAGCTTACATTTTAAAATAGTAAGTTATGTATTCGGATGGCATACGGAAAGTATTCTAGATTGTTTCTTACTAAAGTGAATCTCAGAATCCATGTAGCAGGTTTGGTCAGTGACCGTAGAGGTATGACTACAGTTTCCCCAGACTTCGTGATGATATAAAATCATAGTAATAAATTCACAGAGGTCAAAGAGATCTGATGAATTTAAAAATGAGACAGCCAGAGGAATGCTAATGAAAGACAGGGGCCTTTTTCAGAGCTAAGGAAGCCAATGAAGTCAAATTTATGTTCACATGGCTTAATTAGCTTCTCTTTGGACCATCCTGCCATTGATATTTGTTGAGTGTCCCTAAATGTGTGAAGTATATTACAACAAAGTTAGGATAATAATTTTACAGGCTTCTGTAATTATTAGTATTATAGGTAGTTATAAATGGGAAAATATCTTAAGAAACTGACACAAGGACTCATACCAAATTGTGAGGAAAAAATGTTTTTCTGTTTTTTAGCTATCAGTTTTGGGGTTTTTTGTTTGTTTGTTTGTTTTCTGATAGAACTTATGTTGTCTTCCAATTTCAATGTCAATTTAGTTTCTTCGGTAAAATATGAGAGATGTGCTGAAAACTGAAACCCCAGTTGCCATAGTTTAAGTTTATCTGCTTTTATACGTAAGTTAAAAAAAAAAAAAGCTGAGCAAAGTGTTCTCTACAATCATGAGATTCAGGGACAGTTAAGATACTGTTTTTTGAAATGCTCTATAAATCTCCTTTGTTACAAAGGATGATATTTCCTTGCTTAGTAATACCAGTGAATCATTCATCCTTTTAAACCCAACTAAATTATAAATGGCTGTCTTCTCTCAGTGCCAGAGAAGGATAGTGGATAGTTTATGTGAAGATGGAGCCTGTCCAATGACCATTTTATCCCCCCCACTTCCACTAATTTATGACATTTCTTTTGATGTGTGGTGATTGATAACCTCTCTAAAAGAGGTACCTTCAGCCAGTTTATCTGAGAGGCAGTTTTTCCAAATATCCTCTTTCTTAGCATCTTCCAGTCTGAATATTATTCTAGAAATTTAGAAAAAAGCCTTCAACATTCCATATACCAAATTGGTCATCTGCTAGTTCAGCAGCCATAAGGCTAAAAGTCTAAGAACTTTTGTCATTTGGTTTGATCAGAACTCTTTTGGCAAGATTCTTGTACAACTTATGCTTTAAGAGAAGTGAAGACAATTCATTCAGAGCCAAAGTTAGGATTTCTAGCCTGTGATTTTTTAAATCTGATGCTTAGCTTATTAAGCCATATCAACCTGTTTCTTACAGCATTGTTGTCAACGTTTTCAATGTTTCAAAAGAATACATTCTTCCTTCCTCCTACATTGAATCAAATGAATTGCAGTTCTTTTTTCTTTGTTGGAATTAATGTAGCTTTTAAATACAGTTTTTAAAGACTGTAAATAGTAATTTTTCTTTTCTTAAAGGTCATGATTATTTTTAAAATATTTTATTAGCTGTTTATGTGTTATCACAGCAGTAACCCAGGTAATAAAATAGACCAACTGTTTATTTTTTTATTATTTATTTATTTATTTATTTTGCAGTACGCGAGCCTCTCACTGTTGTGGCCTCTCCCGTTGCGGAGCACAGGCTCCGGACGCGCAGGCTCAGCGGCCATGGCTCATGGGCCCAGCCGCTCCGCGGCATGTGGGATCTTCCCAGACCGAGGCACGAACCCATGTCCCCTGCATCGGCAGGCGGACTCTCAACCACTGTGCCACCAGAGAAGCCCCCAACTGTTTATTTTTAAATTCATTGTACCAGTGTTTTTATGGGGAGAAGAAAAAGAACCCATATCTTAAAACACTGAGATGTGTAGGAAAAATTAAAATTTTATTTATTGTTCTTATACTAAAATAATATAACTTTCAGTAAAAATACTATGAATGTATATAATTATACTTTTTCTTTAAGCATTAAATGTAATGAATATAAATGAATATTAATATAATTATAGACTATCTAGAGTCAAAGAAGCATGTTTTGGTTTGGGGGGAAAGGATAAAAAAGTAAATTGCATATTACTCCAGCATTTTCTAGTTTGCTCATTCATTTTACTAGGCGTCTGTTGTGTGCTGGACTCAGGGGATCCAAAACATCACAAGATGCTCACAGTATTTAGCTGAGACGGACAGACATTTATAGCCATCGTGATGAATGTAATGAGAGACGTGTACGAGGCACTGAGGAGGATTGCAGAAGGAGGAGATAGAACCTTGGCTGGTGGTACAGGAGGTGCGGGAGGCTGAGAAAGCTTCCTGCAGGACGAGCTGTTTGAAATATGTGTAGGCATTCCATGTGGAATGGAGTTGGGAATGGATGTTCCTAACAGAAGTAATAACATGAGCAAGGTATTGAGGTCCGAGAGAGCATGGAAACTGCAAATGTTTCCTTAAAACAGGATATTAGTAATGGCAGAGGGAGGGCGTGCCTGCAACTGCTGAGAAAGCTCTGGATTAGGGGTGTGTGTGTGTGTGTTGATGTGAGAGAGATGGGAATGGGAGAAGGAGGAGGGAGGGAAGGAGGGAGAGACAGAGATAGAAAATATGGAAAAAGTACCCCTTCTCCTGATAAGCAATAGATCAGGAGAGGCTGAAGGGGTTAGGGAATTCAAAGATAAGAGAAAGCTAAATCCAGTGTTTTGCCACTTTGGGAGATGCTGGTATATCCTAAAAAAGAAAAGGTAGGAAAATTATTTGAATCAGAGTATTAGGAATTGTAATGCTTGTTTCCATTTTCTCTAAAGATACCAATTAAAATATACAAATCTACGAGGATATAGGAAATGACCAGTGGTTAGTGCAAAACCAAGTTTTAGGGATTTGAGGAGATTAAGTAACTCCCTCCATCTCTTGCTATTTCACAAGCTTCCTTTGTTGAACCTTTTCAAGTTCCTGGCCTCAAAATGTTAAAATGTTCTAGGGCTTAGGCCTCTGAGCTTTTCTCTTCTTAGGTAGCTTCCTCTGGTTCCATGGTTTTAAATATCATCGATATACTGATGACTTCCAAATTTATGTCTCTTCCTCTGCCTTTTCTATGAATCTAAGACTCATATTTAACTGTCTACTTGACATCTCCACTGAGATCTAAATGGCATCTCAAATTGCCATGTCCAGAAAGAACTCTTTCTGTTTTGTAAATAAGTTCATTTGTACCATTTTTTTTTAGATTCTGCATGTAAGCCATATCATATGGTATTTGTCTTTTTCTGTCTGACTTACTTCACTCAGTATGACAATCTCTAGGTCCATCCATGTTGCTGCAAATGGCATTATTTCATTATTTTTAATGGCTGAGTAATATTCCACTGTATATATGTACCACATCTTCTTCATCTATTCACCTGTCCATGGACATTTAGGTTGCTTCCATGTCCTGGCTATTGTAAACAGTGCTGCAATGAACATTGGAGTGCATGTATCCTTTCAGACCATCTTTTTCTCTGGATATATGCCCAGTAGTGGGATTGGAGGATCATATGGTAGCTCTGTTTTTAGTTTTTTAAGAAATCTCCATGCTGTTCTCCACAGTGGCTGTACCAATTTACATTCCCACCAACAGTGTCGGAGGATTCCCTTCTCTCCATACCTTCTCCAGTACTTATTTGTAGATTTTTTTGTTGATGGCCATTCTGACTGGTGTGAGGTGATATCTCATTGTAGTTTTGATTTGCATTTGTCTAATAATTAGTGATGTTGAACATCTTTTCATGTGCCTCTCGGCCATCTGTATGTCTTCTTTGGAGAAATGTCTATTTAGGTCTTCTGCCCATTTTTGGATTGGGTTGTTTTTTTTGATATTGAGCTGCATGAGCTGCTTGTAAATTTTGGAGACTAATCCCTTGTTGGTCGCATCGTTTGCAAATATTTTCTCTCATTCTGTGGGTTATCTTTTCGTTTTGTTTATGGTTTCCTTTGCTGTGCAAAAACTTTTGAGTTTAGAGGATGAAGTGATGGTTACCGGGGGGGATGAGTCAGGGGGGAGCAATAATTAGGGAGTTTGGGATTGACATGTACACACTGCTATATTTAAAATGGATAACCCTCAAGGACCTACTGTATAGCACAGGTAACTCTGCTCAATATTTTTCTTATTTTTTAAAAAATTTTGTTTTATATTGGAGTATAGTTGATTAACAGTGTTGTGTTAGTTTCAGGTGTACAGCAAAGTGATTCAGTTATACATATACATGTATCTATTCTTTTTCAAATTCTTTTCCCATTGAACTCTGCTCAATATTATATAACAAGCTAAATGGGAAAAGAATTTGAAAAAGAATAGTACATGTTAAAAAAAAAAAAAGAATTCTGTGTTTGTCCCCTAAACGGCTCCTACTTTCAGTAAACGGCAACTCTATTCATTTTGAGGCTCAGGCCTAAAACCTTGGAGATAGTTATCTCTCTCTATCTATCTATCTATACTTTATTTTTTAGAACAATTTTAGATTTACAGAAAAATTGAGCAGATAGTACAGAGGTTTTTCATGTAAGCTTCAGTCCAGCACAGTGTTTATTAGTTGTTACTATTGTCTTGTCTTAGTATGGTACATTTGTTACAAATCATGAACCAATATTGATATATTAGTGTTAAGTAAAGTCCATAGTTTACGTTAGGATTCACCCTTTTTATTGTACAATTCTATTGATTTTAACAAGTGCATAATGTCATGTATGCACCATTACACACAGAATAGATTTCCCGCCCTAAAAATCCCCTGTGCTCCATATATTCATCCCTTTGCCCCGACCCTGAACTGCTGGCAGACACTGAACATTTAACTTTCTCTGTAGTTTTGCGTTTTCCAGAATGGTATATTTGAAATCATATAGTATGTAGCCTTTTCAGATTGTCTTCTTTCACTTAGCAATACACATCCTCGCCACCACGGTACTGTTAGTTTTTTGAATTTTAGCTATTCTAATTCATGCATAGTAGTGTCTCTTTTTTTTTTTTAATTTTCAATTTTCTAATGACCTATGATGTTGAGAATTTTTTCATATGGTTATGTGCCATCTGTGTATCTTCTTTGATGAGGTATCTGTTTGGATCCTTTGCCTATTTTTTTTTTTTTTTTTCGGTACGCGGGCCTCTCACTGTTGTGGCCTCTCCCGTTGCGGAGCACCGGCTCCGGACGCGCAGGCCCATTGACCATGGCTCACGGGCCCAGCCGCTCCGCGGCACGTGGGATCTTCCCGGACCGGGGCACGAACCCGTGTCCCCTGCATCGGCAGGCGGACTCTCAACCACTGCGCCACCAGGGAAGCCCCTTTGCCTATTTTTTATTTGGGCTGTTTGTTTTCTTTTTGTTGAATTTTGAGAATTCTTTATGTATTTTGGATACAAGTCCTTTATCAGATATGTGTTTGGCAAATATTTCCTCCCAGTCTGTGGCTTCTCTTTTCATTCTTTTAATAGAGTCTTTTGGGGAAGAGAAGGTTTTAATTTTAATAGAGTGCAACTTAATTATTTCTCTAACAGATCATGCTTTTGGTGTTGTATCTAAAGGCTCATCCTCAAACCCGAAAGTCATCTAGATTTTTTCCTATGTTGTCCTCTAAAAGTTTTATAATTTTGTGTTTTACATTTAGTTCTATGTTTCATTTTGAGTTTAATTTTTGTGAAAGATGTAAGATGTGTGTCTAGAGTCATTTTTTTGCATGTTAATGTCAGTTGTCCAGCACCATTTGTTGACAAGACAGTTTCTCCATTGAGTTGCTTCTGCTCCTTTGTCAAAGATCAGTTGTCTGTATTTATGTGGGTCAGTTCTAGGCCCTCTATTCTAATTCATTAACCTATTTGTCCATTCCTTCACCAATACCACATGGCCTTAATTACTGTAGCTTTATAGTAAGTCTTGAAGACAGGTAATGTCAGTCCTCTCACTTTGTTCTTTTCGGTATTGTGTTGGCTATTCTAGGTCTTTTGCCTTTTCATATAAACTTTAGGATCAATTTGTCAGTATCTACAAAATAACTTTCTAGGGTTTTGGTTGGGATTTTGCTTAATTTATAGATCACAATGGGAAGAATTGTCATGTTAACAGTATTGAGCCTTCCTCTCCAGGAATATGGACTATTTCTCCATTTATTTAGATCTCCTATGATTTCTTTCATCAGCGTTTTATGGTTTTCCTTATACAGATGCTGTACATATTTTTGTTAGGTTTATACCTAAGTACTTCACTTTTTTGATGCTAATGTAAATGGTGTTATGTTTTTCATTTGAAATTCCAATTGTTCACTGCTGGTATGTAGGAAAACATTGACTTTCATATATTAACCTTGCTATGTCTCTTATTGGTTTTAGTCCACCCAGTTGTTAGACCTCCAAATTAATTTGTTAACAAATTCTGTCAGTTCTCCCTTAAAAGTATATCCAAAATCTGACCATTTCTCACTGCTTCTGCAATACTCTGTCACTCTGGTGTAAGCTACTATCATCTCACCCTCTGTACTGTCGCATCCTGAGAAGTGGGCTTCTTTAATAACACAGCATTTGTCACTACTCAATATACTATATATTGGTTTTTTGTTTGTTTGTTTGTTTGTTTACTCTCTTCTTCCCCCACTTCCTCCATGGAAGCAGGAACTTTGTTCTATTCGTTGCTATTTCCCCTGTGCCTAGGCTGGTACCTGGTATTTGGGGTTAAATATGTATTTGTTGTATGAGTGAACTCACTGAGACTACTCAGTTCCTGCAACAGAGACTTGCTAAATAATATCTTAAAGAACATAAGTTGCTACAAGCAACCTTCCAAGAGCATCTAGAAAATTAGAATGTCTGCAAAATTCATCACTGTTTCCCACACTGTACACTGTAACTCTAGCTGGTATGCATCTGAGGAGAGAGCAATCACAGATCTGGAGAGTCACTCTGCCAGTGCTATGAATAGTCTCCTTACCTTTTAGTTAAATTCGTTGGAAAAAGGACTTGTATTAATGGTGCAGTAAAGGGTTAATAGAACTGAGTTCCTTCTTTAGAACATTTTTAAAGTTATGAAATCTAATTCTGAAATGCTACATATTTTTTGAAGGATACTCCATTATTATTTCCCTGTAATCAAAAATATTCCTCTCTCCCAAAGTATATTCTTTATTACAAATTCATTAAATCATCATTATTTTATATGAGGCCTGAAGTCTAATAACTATTAAAACGATTTGTCATTCGGCTTCCCTGCATATCAGGATGTGTGTCCTCATACTACCTCTGTTGGAAATCTGCTTCTGGTGAAACCCCCAATTCTGGCAGCTTCTTTCAACTGACGTAGCACTTTTTTCTTACTCTCAAAAAAAGCTTACAGTTTATTTTAGAATGGCTTCCCACTGGGGTGAATAGCCACACAGGCACTTAATTGTTCAGTAAACCCCCCTGGGCTTTTAGCTGCCTTGATTTTTTACGAGGAAGGCATTGGCATGATTCCTAAGGAGGTGGTCTGTTATTCTTGAAACTTTCTTCAGGACTGAGCCTGTGGATGAATAAGGCACCGTGGGCACCAATTTAATTTTGCATTGTGTTTCAGAGTTGCATTATTGCGTGTCGTTTCAATATATCATAATGAGGCAGATCAGGGAGTTAATGTCTTTTATTGATGAAGCTACAGTGTGTATCAGTTTGGCTACATTGAAGGGGACAGGAGGAGATATTGCTTTCTGTGGATTGAAATTAATAATAATTTTAACCCATGATGCATTCTAGTTTGACAACACTGAGGTTAAAATCAATGTTGTCTTCAACTTTCTTGTCCTCTGTGCAAATCTCCAGAGATTACTTAGTCTGTATTGTAGGATTGTCACCAAAAAAATGAATGCTAAGGTTTATGGAAAGCATTTGAATAGCTTGGAGAAAGGGCAATAGCCAAATAAGGTTCCCTATGTGCTTGCCTCAGGCACATTCTCAAGTTAGCTTTGTTAAACTTGGGAGACACTGTTTTCAGTATGCTGAGCTCCTCTCTGAACAATTAAGAGAAAGAAAAACCTGTTATAAACATCAAATTCTGTTACTGTTCATCAACAACTATGATTATTACTGATTTATCTCTTTCTTTAGATGGGATTTTTTCCCTTGAAGTATAATGAACTCAGAATCTGAAATTTTTATTATTAATACAAGGTTATGTTTTACATATGTGGATTACTATCACATATGAACCATAAAGCGTTTTATTATCTAAATTATTATTTTAGATTTGTGTGATGAAACATCTCTACAATATTTTTGCAAAGAACTGAGCTTTTAAAAAGCATACGTATAAGGAAACTTTGTTCTGTGGTTTCTAAATTAAGATTTCAAACTGTAAGCTTGTTAGAGGTTAAGTGAGACTGTAGTATTTTAGTGATGCCTCAGTATCCTCAGCATCTTTACAACCATGTGTGATTTTTAAAATAGAACTTTGGAACCTGATGTTGTTATATTGAGATTGTGCAATCTGTTGACTTAAAGGCAAAGTAAACATTTTTAGTTTATTAGTATCCCATAAAGGAAACAAACAGGACAGATCTCAAATGGGCAAAGATGATGGCATTACTTTAAACATATGTTAAAAATTGACTAGAAGAGATCCTGAACAAGAATCTTTGTAAGACTTCCCAAGTGAGCTTTGGGTAACAGAGGCAGATAAATTATTTTATTGTTATTACTGTGAAGATTCATTGGTAATTTTCCCCCACGCTACCAAGTAGGATAAACAGAGCTCTGAGAGGGGAACTTCCATTTCATTTTGACAGTGATTTCCCTCAACTCCGAAGACAATACCCCCTTTACAACTCTGAGCTAATTTTCAAGTGTTAGCATTTCCCACATGGGTGTTTTGAGTAAGTCTGAAAATGTTTTGCTATTTATATCAAAGAACTCTGGAAACAAATATGAATGAGATGGAAATTTCTATCCTAACTTTTAGTATATGGTCTAGAGTTCCCACACAGTTTACATTAGGAAAACAACCATGCACACGCACACACGTATGTATGTACATTTCTGATTTAAACCATGTCATATCTTGAGAAAAAGAAAATACGCAAAAGTTGTCTTAATAGGTTTTATTTCCCTTTCTGTCTGTGTCCAGTCTTCGTCATACTCTGCCAGTTAGGGATATTTAAAGAAACTTATTTTTAAGTTATGTGTATTCCAGTGGCTTCAGAGTGTTACTTTCCATCAGTGCTGTGTAATAAGGTTTCTGATTAGTATTTATGGTTGCTTTATCTCTTTCTAAAGTAAACCTCTGATATGAACAGTAATCTAGCTAACTGTCATACAATTCAGCATAGGTGGAAATTATTTTTTAAGGGGAAGGTAGTGGTTACACTACCTTTGCAAGAATGCAAATCTGGTATAGATACTATATATAATAATACTGTATTCAGTGACTGCTTGACAGTTTGCAAAGCCTCTTCATGTATGCCACCTCATTGATTCTTAAAATAACCCTATTTGTAGACATTGAGGTATACTGTCTTCAGATTACAGCACCATTTGTTAAAAAGACTTTCTCCATTGAATTGCCTTTGTAGCTTTGTCAAAAATCAACTGATCACACTTATAGCATATTAAGAAGTAATACTTATGACAATATTAACACAAAGGATGGGGCTATGTTGAAGCAAGGAAATGATATCAGAGACTAACTTGAAGAAATGAATAGTATCAGAAATATTAAATATATAGGTTAATATATTTTTTATCCTTTTTCCTCTTAACTTTTTAAAAAGACATAAGATTGTATAAAGCAATAATATAACACTGTATTGAGTTTATAATATATAGGCATAATATGTATGACAGTAATAGCACAAAGGAGGAAGAAAGGAATGAAAGTTATACTGGAGTTTCTATATTTGTTTTAGAATTGAATTAGTATTAATCGGAGGTAAATTGTGATAAATTAAGATACTAATATATTATAGTGATCTCTAGAACCACCACTAAGAAACTCGAAAAAGTACAGTTGACCTTTGAACAATGCAGGGGTTAGAGGTGCCAATCCTCTGCACAGTTGAAAATCCAAGAGTAACTTTACAGTTGACCCTCTGTATCTGCAGTTCTGCATCCACAGATTTAACCAACCAGGGATCATGTAGTACTATAGTACATATTTATTGAAAAAAATCCACGTATAATTGGACCTGCATAGTTCAAATCTGTGTTGTTCAGGGGTCAACACAAATTAAAATTAAAATGGTACACTAGAAAACATCAATTTATTACAAAAGAAGGTGGTAAAGGAGGAACAGAGGAACAAAAAAGACATGTGATATATAGAAAACAAACAGCAAAATGGCAGATATAAATCCAACAATATCAGTATTAATTTTAAATGTGAATGGATTAAACACTCCAATCAAAGGACAGAAATTATAAGACTGGATATAAAAACAAGATCCAACTACATGCTGTCTGTAAAAGAGACACTTTACATTCAGAGACAACAATTTTGGAAAATTCTCAGCTGTTTCTTCTATACTGCTATAGTCTGAACGTATCCCGTATGTTTCATATGTTGAAATCCTAAGCCCTGAGTATTAGGAGGTGGGACCTTTGGAGGTGCTTAAGCCATGATGGTGGAGCCCTCATAAATGGAATGAGTGCCTTAAAAAAAGACCTCACATTTCAGATAGCTCTGAGAAACTGCTCCAAAGAGGTAGGGGGGAAGGTCAGTATATATGTGATTTTGGTGAAGGGGGAGTACCTGCAATAAGCACATATTTTTTGCAGAAGGTTTCTGCTAGTCACGAGGAGCAGACGTCACCACGAAGGATTTTAGTGCTTTTCTAGATATGAGGAGATACAAGAATTGGGCTCATAAAATCAGCTCCTGAAAACATCTAACTATCGGAAGACCTGTTCTGCTAGTTTTTCCCAGAGCACAGGGTGCCTCATTTGTGCTCTCCACACTGAAAGTCAGCAGCTGCAGTCGCACATGATTTAATCCTTGTAGAGGTGGGTGGCAAGTGCTAATGGCAAGTACCAATTTGTAGTTGACAGTGCCCACAGCCTAATCCCAGAAATCTGTGAATATGTTATGGCAAAAGAGATTTTGCAGATGAGATTAAGTTAAGGATTTTGTGATTGGGAGATTTGCCTGGATTATCCAGGTGGGCCTTATTAAAAAAAAGAGAGAGAGAGAGACCTTACAGAGATCCCTTGCCCCTTTTACCATGTGAGGACACAGTAAGAAGGTGCTGGCCATGAGCCACGAAGAGGACCTCCACCAGAATGAGACCATGCTGGTGCCTTGATCTGGGACTTTCCAGCCTCCAGAACCCTGAGAAATAAATATCTGTTGTTTATAAGCTGCCTGGTCTGTGGTATTTTGTTATAGCAGCCTGAATGGACTAAGACACACACCATTCTCTCCTTATTTTCCTCTGTAATTCTATTTACACATATGTTAAAGTGATATTGCATCAAAGGCCTCTGATGTTTTATTTAAAGAAAAAAAATTTCTCTTTGTACTTCAGCTAAGTTTCTTATGACCTATTTTCAGGTTCTCTAAATCCTTTCTTGTGCTGTGTCTAACCTACCATTAAGCCTAGTCAATACTTTGAAAATACATTTTTAAATTCTAGAATGTTCATTTCCTTTAGAATTTTCATTTTTTGCTTATATTTTTCATCTTGTCACTCATTTTGTCTGTCTTTTTCCTCAATGCTATAACATTTATTATAGTTATTTTAGAGTCTTTACTAATTCCAAAATCTGTTTTTCAACAGCTTTAGTTTTCTGACAGTCATCTTGTATTGACTTTTTGCTCTTGATTATTAGATATATTTTCCTGCTTCTTCGCATAGCTTAGAGTTTTTCACTGGATGCTGGACATTGTGTATGAAAAAAAAACTGATGTTGATAGACGGATGTCGATTCTACTCCCCGCCTCCAAAGAGCTCATCCTTTCCGCTATCTGGCAGGTAGAGTTAGTGTCTAATTTAGCCAATCAAATCAGAAGTCAAGAGGAGTCATGGCTGAACTGCAGCTTTAGTTATCTCAGTTCTCTTCTTGGTTTCATATGTCTTAAGAATGGGATCAGCCCTCTCTCTTCAGCAGGGCTTAGTGATTAGGGCTTGCTTGCCATTTTCCAGTCCCTTCCCCAGCTTCTCATGCTGTTGCTTAAACACAGCAGAAGTCCCATGAGTGAGAGTTGGTGAACTGGAGGGATTGTTGGCTTTTCAGATTCCATTCCTCGGTGCCAATTCAAGTGACGTTTTTACAAGTAGTGCTGTTTCCTCCTGGTCCCAGTGAAGTTGCTTGCGTATGACTGGCTTACTCCTCCAGCCACTGTGGCCAGACTTAGCAGTTGCCCTCAGGGATGGAAGTGGCTGTGTCTTGGTGTCTACCCTGGAAGGGCTCATTGCTCATTGAAATTTAGTTCCTTTAAACTTCTTTGTGTTTACCTCTCTTTTATGGCATTAAAGAAAAATGGCATATTGTTAAGCAAATCAGGTGTTTTCTCTTTATTATCATAGGAATGGTGGTCTTTTGAGATCTTTTATATCCTCATTAAAAGTGAAACCTTCTGTGCTGACTTTTGAATAAATAATATTGAAAAAGAAAGGAACACTGCTTTGGTGATCATATCTTACCATTTTTATTCTTAACCTTTTTAAAAATTATTTATTTATTTATTTATTTATTTATATTTTTGGCTGCATTGGGTCTTCATTGCTGTGCACGGGCTTTCTCTAGTTGCGGCGAGCGGGAGCTACTCTTAGTTGTGGTGCGTGGGCTTCTCATTGCGGTGGCTTCTCTTGTTGCGGAGCACGGGCTCTAGGCGTGAAGGCTTCAGTAGTTGTGGCATGCGGGCTCAGTAGTTGTGGCTCGAGGGCTCTAGAGCACAGGCTCAGTAGTTGTGGTGCACGGGCTTAGTTGCTCCACGGCATGTGGGATCTTCCCAGACCAGGGCTTGAACCCATGTTCCCTGCATTGGCAGGCGGATTCTTAACCACTGTGCCACCAGGGAAGCCCCCTTAACCTTTTTCGTAATGTAGAATAGGGGTCAGCAAACCTTTTCTTAAAGGGCTAGATAGTAAATATGTTGGGCTTTGCGGACAGAGTGGCAAAATTGAGGCTATTATGTAGGTACTTATATGACCATTCAAAATGTATCATTTAAAGATGTAGTAAAGGTTATTAGCTCATGAGCCATAGAAAACAGGTGACCATAGTTTGCCAGGCCCTGGTATAGAGACAAATGATAAAACAATTTGTTTTGATGAACAAAAAGCAAGCAAATATCAGATACTTTATGCGGGCCTCTCACTGTTGTGGCCTCTCCTGTCGCGGAGCACAGGCTCCGGACGCGCAGGCTGAGCGGCCATGGCTCACGGGCCCAGCCGCTCTGTGGCATGTGGGATCTTCCCGGGCCAGGGCACGAACCCATGTCCCCTGCATCAGCAGGCGGACTCTCAACCACTGTGCCACCAGGGAAGCCCCAGATACCTTAAAGAAATTATATTCTAAGGAGTTCTTTGGTACACCATCTACCACTGTCATCTACAATAATAAGTACCAAAAATGATGATCCTGAGCTGTCAAGACAAGTTTAACTTGTCTTATTTAGTGTAATTGAATTGCATAATAAATTTTAGAAAAATGTTTATCAGAAATATTTTAAAGTTTATATGCCTGAAGAGTTAGTTATAGCTATATGGAAACCTTCATTCAAAAAGCCTCATTCAGGGACTTCCCTGGTGGTCCAGTGGGTAAGACTTCGCCCTCCCAATGCAGGGAGCCCTGGGTTTGATCCCTGGTCGGGGAACTAGATCTCACATGCGTGCCGCAACTAAGAGTCCACATGCCGCAACTAAGACCCGGCACAGACAAAATAAATGAAGTAAATAAATAAATATTATAAGAAAAAAAGCCTCATTCATTCTACCCAAGTATTCTACTACATATTGAGCATTAACAATTTTTTTTAAAAAGCTTTGACCCTCAAAATGGGTACAATCCAGTGGAAAACAGACACTTAGATGTAAATATAAATACAAGGTAGTGATTGCAGTAATGTAGGTTTGCACAAGGTGCCTCTGTAGGGTTGGGGAAAGGTGGCAGGGAAGAATTCAGAGAGAAGATGATGCTTTGCTGACTCTTGAAAAGGAATTAAGATTTTGTCAGGTAAACATTTTATTTATCCAGTATTACCATATTGTTGAATTGCCTCTTTCAAGGTCATTTTAGAAATGGTTTGACTATGAGGAAACAAACTTAGCAACTCATTCTCTCCTTATCTGATTACACACCTGTGAAATTTAAATGATAGTAGGTAAGCAGCTTTTTGTGACTGTTTTAAGAAACCAGTTATCACTCTGTAACATATGCAGTGACTGAATGATAGTTTAGCAAGAACAATTTAATTTCAGCTTTTCTAGAAGTTTATTGCTGTTTTAAATCACTTTTAAAATCTTGTCTTCACCACAGGTTTTTTAAAAAGCATTATAATTACTATAGGAAGAATATTTCAAAGCAGAGACTTTTCTTTTTAGATACTTTATAGATTCAGTAGCTAGTAGGATGGGTGAAGAATCACAAGAATTTTTACTTAGGGTTGGGAGTAGAATTTAAGGGGACAAATCAGACTTTTGTTAGAATATAGTGTTGAGTTATTTATGTATTCAGTTGTAGCATGTTAATATGCTAGTAAATCTTTTTCTAATTCCTGGAAAATTGGTTAGCTTCATGAAAAAACAACTGATCATTTTTTATTTGCCTTTTTAAGAAAGCTCCTCTGGAGATTATATTTTACTGAATTATTGAATACAGGTTTTATTGAGTAGGTAATAAGAATTTTTAGTTTGTGGTAAACAAAAGCTAATAGTGTTTTGAAGACCTAGGTATTGGATTTAGTAGATTATTTTCCACAGCAAGCAAACTGAAATCCTTTATAACATTGATGTTTGATATATAATTTTACAAAAAAGTTTTATCTCTATATATTTTTCTTTTAGCTTTTATTAAGTAACAGAATACATATTGAGAGCCGCAAAAATATCTATATTCATATCTAATCATTCTGATACCTGGAAAGGCCCAACAGAATTATTTAAAAAGAAACAACTACCTGCAGAAAGATGATTATTACAGCTTATCTTTATTAGCACCCTCCTCCTCACAAAAAACCTGAAAGAACTTTACAGCAATAGGGGAATGATTGGTTAAACTATGAGGCAATAGAATATTATATAGCCATATAAAGGTTGTAATTATTAACACCAGTAGAAACATGGGGAAATGTTTATTATAGTCTACTTTTAAAAAAACAAACCTGAATACCGAATTGTTCCACTGTAAGATACCAAGTTGGAAAATTGGATAAATGAGTAACCGGGATCTTTAGCTAATTTAGATGCACTAAATACTGTTAGTGTCCCGTTCTGTTGGTTCCTAAATGCAGTTTTGATTCTCTCAGGTATGATCAGGAAAGATGGGTGAATACAAAAGAGAAGGACTGAAAGTCAGTAGATAGCTCTTATTTGCAAGATTTTCTGTATAAGAAGACAACTTTAAATGTTTATATTTGAGCCTTCATACATTTCCTGAGTCCGCATTATGGAAATAATGTTATTGCCTACCTCTTCTCCAAGATTTTACAGTATTTGATCTTATTATTAATTGAGTGATTGTGAATGCTAAATGTGTTGTGACTTTATTTTCAGGATAAGGGAGATCTTGAAGGCATCTCGAAAATTGCAAGGTGATCCAGATTTGCCAATGTCTTTTACTTTGGCCATAGTGGAGTCTGACTCCACAATAGTCTATTACAAGCTTACTGATGGATTTATGCTGCCAGATCCTCAGGTCAGTTTTGGGGCAACTATCAGTAAACATTGAAAAGATAAGAAAGTTATGACATGATTTTAAGTGTGAATCAATCCATTCACAGAACCATCACTTCTTTTGCAATATGAACATTCAAGAAAAAAAATGACTTGGTTTTTCATACCTCAGAAATGGCTATGTTCTGTTCAAAGCAACATGTTCCTAGCTGTTTTCACAAAAATAATTTGACTTCCCTACTCTACAGAAAATTTCATAGTTTCCCAGAGTACTTCATGAAGTCATGATGCACTTAATGATTTGATGAGTAACTGGGATGGAATGTAAAGGCTTATAATAGTTTTAAGAACACTTAAACGCTTCTTTAAGGAAATGTTAAATTGGTTGACATTTTGACAGGAACAGTTTAATAAGTAAATGTGTTTTATATGATTTCTTTACATACATTGTTGGCATAATTGGGATAATCACATTACATATCTTCCTAGTTTTGCTTTTAAATTACATTATCTATTGGGGAAAAGGTCCATCCTTATCTTTTTTTTTTTTATGTTGCAGAATATTTCCCTTAGAAGATGACACCTATACTTCCCGATGCTTGCTTTATTCACACAAGATTGGATTGAGACCCATCAGCCTGATTCATCTTTTATCTCAGAGATAGTCAGGGTTGACTTAGCTGGTCCCATTCCATAAGTTTTCTTTTTGAAGAATAAAACTTTCCCAGATAGAAGAATTTATCTTATTCAAAAATATAGGGTAGTTGCTCTAGAACTTTCTCATCTGGAGACAGTTTAATTATAGTTGTATACAAGTTTATGCCTAGGGTGTGTTCAGAAGGGACATTGTTGAGACTGCCACCTCTTTCCCTTACTCAACCCTCTCAGTGCCTTTTGGTCACTACAGCTAGCCTGGAATGGCATTTCAGGTACACCTTGACACCTGGAGAGTTTACTTTAGTCTGCTTTTTCATCCCCAATAGAAAGTATTCTTTCAATTGGTTTTTTCATGTTGTAATTACTGTCACTTCCCTCTTTGGTTGACTTTAAATCAAAACTAGAAATATGCTCATCCAGGGTGTAAAATTACATGTCTAGATTAATAGGGACCAGAGAATTGCTACCTACAAGAGTACTGGGTCTTTTTCTTCCGTTCTTATTACCACCACCTGTACTGTATCATAGCTAGAATATTACAAGAGAAATAGTAGGGGACAGTGTTAACCTTAAAAACATCTTTCTTAAGTAAACCCAGTTTTTCTACTTTGGTTAATACCGCCCAATTAAGTTGCCTAAAGTATAAACAATTATATGCACAAAGATGTTTCAAGTGACATTTTGGGCCATATAATAATACAAATTATAAATGACTTAAAAGTTTAAGGCAAGGGTCAGCAAAATTTTTCTGGAAAGGGTCAGAAAGGAAATATTTTAGGCTTTTCAGGTCATATAGTCTTTCTCACAACTTCTCAGCTCTGCTGTTTGTAGGACAAAAATAACCATAGACAGTATCTAAATGAATGGATATGGCTGTATTCCAGTAAAGCTTATTTACAAACACAGGGCCATAGTTTGCCAACCACTGGTCTGGGGAGATAGTTAATGAACATATATAGCTAATGAATCGTGTGTTATGTACCCATTAAAAATTAGTAATTACTGAAAAACATGAGAAAATATTTAGTAACAAAAAGCAAGATACAAAAGTATATGAATGTGTATGACTATGGCTATAAATAACACACCAAGTATATAATAAAAAGATGACAAAATAAATTACTAACTGGTTATAATAGGATGGCAGGGCAGGAAATGGATGACTTTGTCTTTCTTCAGTATTTTAGTTTTTCTCTATTTGTATTACTTTTATAATAAAAATGTTTTAAAATAAAAAAGTGTCCTGAGATCTATATTAGTTACCTATTGTTGCATACTAATATTACCACAAACTTAGCAACTTAAAGTAGCACACATTTAATATCTCAAATTTGGGTCCTTTGTAAGGTTGCAGTCAAGGTGTTGGCCAGGGCTGCAGTGTCATCTGAGGCTTCACTGGGGAAAAACCTGCTTTTTCACTCATGTGGTTGATAGCAGCTTTCTGTTCTCTGTGGGCACTTGTACTGAGGACTTCAGCTTAGTGGGCTATTGGTGAGAGGCCACCCTCTTTGCCACATGAGTCTTGCCAGCACAACTTGTTTCCTCAAAGCCAGTGAGGGAGAGAGAGTCAGCAAGATGGACCTCCTAATATCGTGTAATGTAGTCATGTACATCCTGTCACCTTTGCCATATTCTGTTGGTTAGGAGCAAGCCACAGCTAATTACGCTGGAAAACAACAATTACAAGAATGGAAAAATGACCAAAAGTAGGAAAATAACAAAATTGTATAAAGCATCATTCTTGATCTATAGTAGTTCCTGAACTCCTTTCCTTTGATATTTTTTGAATTTTACTTTCCTTCTTGATGGAAGGTCTTGGCAACTCCTTCAGACTCCCTCTGCTTCCCCAGAAGGCCTGAAGATGCACCAATTCAGAACAATATGGGTTTCTGTAACCCTAGTCAGCAATTTGCAGATCTAAGGATCCTAAAACAGTTTATGATCAGTTCTTAGCGTCTCTGCCATTTGATTCCTTTTGAGGGCTTTCATTACAGTGCTAGAAAAACAGTCTGCATTTTCAGAAAGAAATGTAGGGCTTAATGAATATTAGATTTGTGTGTCAGATCTGGTGACCAGTGGGCCCCTATGTAACTACAAGACCAGAAGTGTCTTGACTGTGAAAGGAGCTTTCTTACAGAAATCTTTAAAACTAGGTCTTAATCTCACTGTATGTCCTGGGATGTCTACTCTTTTTCAGAATGTTCCCTGTGTACTTGACCGAAGTTGTTCTGTCCAAAGCCAGCCAGATACCTGCTAGTGTGAGTAATGGTCCAGAACAGTTTGGAAATGGAGACGACCCGGTCTGTCAGTCTCATTTTAGTGAAAAATAGGTAAAGTGATTCCTTTTGTGTGATCAAGTAACTTTGTAATTGCATTTACATTTGTCTTTCTTGGTAGACTATGGGCTCCTTAAGAACAGAACAAAGAACTGTGTCTTTAAAAAATTTTTTTAATTGAAGTATAGTTGATCTGCAGTATTATATTTTATCAGTAGTTTCAGGTGTACAACATAGTGATTCAATATTTTTATAGATTATACTCCATTTAAAGTTATTACAGCATAATGGCTATATTTCCTTGTGCTGTACATGTATCTTTGTTGCATATTTATTTTACATCTTTATTTTATTAATCCCCTACCCCTGTTTTGCCCCTCCCTCCTTCCCTCTCCCCACTGGTAACCACTAGTCTGTTCTCTGTATCTCAGTCTGTTTCTTTTTGTTATATGCACTAGTTCATTTTATTTTTTAGATTCCACATATAAGTCATAACAAACCATGTCTTTTTTTATACATCTGTGTGTCCCACCACCTTCCACAAACTGGCATATACAAAGTGCTCAATAAATATTTGGTGAATGAATGAATGCTGATTGTAGACTTGTTTAATTGTATAATGGTTTACTTTTTGCCTGAAGGCAAACTAAAATGATCCATTTGGACACCAGAGGGCACTGCTAAATAAGCACAAAATTTTCAGACTTCAGAAATGAATTAACTAGAGAAGTGGTGCTCTTGAAAGTTTATTTTCAATCTGTGGGAAATAGCATAAATAAAAATATAAATAAGTTTTATGTGCTCATACCCCCCTCCCTTTTTCTTTCTGGCATGACTCTAAAATTATGCTCTCTACTGACATTAAATATGTGACTTGATTCATGCTTTACTCAAAATATAAATCTGTATTTAAAAATCAAAGGTTGGGGCTTCCCTGATGGCGCAGTGGTTGAGAGTCCTCCTGCCGATGCAGGGGACACGGGTTCGTGCCCCGGTCCGGGAGAATCCCACATGCCGCGGAGCGGCTGGGCCCGTGAGCCATGGCCGCTGAGCCTGCGCGTACAGAGCCTGTGCTCCGCAACAGGAGAGGCCACAACAGTGAGAGGCCCGCGTACCGCAAAAAAAAAAAAAAATCAAAGCTTGTTTGGGGCCAGGGTGGGTGGGTGTTTTTTCCTAGATTATGGTTTTGTTCATATCCATATGCCATGATGCATTTCAGTTTTTTCTTGCCAAAGCCTAATATATTAGATACAATTTCAAGAGCAGATCACCTAGCAACAGATCCCAGCTCTGAAACACTCATTGAACTGGCTAAATCCCAGTGGTGTGAGACATAAACTGCTGCTGTTATACCTATAAACTTTTCCGTTAAAGGGAAGCCCTCTCTAGATGGGAGTAGGATGGGGGAAAGGGTATGCGATGATTCCTCTCTAGTGCTGTCTTTGCCTGTGTATTTTGGGGTCCCTAGTGAATGCACCCTCTGCACTGGGACGGCTTAGTAGAACGCTGAGTGATCTACGTCCAATGACTCCAGACTGACTTATTTTGCTTCCTTGCCTGGGCCTCTCTAGGAGAATGTGTTCCTAAACACCACAGATCTCTTGTGAAGAACATGAGGGTGGAGGCACTTTGGAATTCTAAACTACAGCTAGAATAGAATAGTAATCTACAAAGTTCATGTAATCTGCAGTTTTTTAAAAAACTGAAACAGCTTTACACTTTTATATTCCTGGAACCAAGTGACTTAACCAAAACTTCATGATATTTCATCTTCTCTTTCTGAGCATTTTAGTTCTGAATTCCTCTCTGAGGTCACTTTTTCCATTGCAGCCCCAGCAGGAGGCCTTTCACTGATGCAGCACAGTGGTTCCTGCCAAAGTTTATAGTTCTTCTAGACAGAAGCACTTTATTCATCTGCTGTATTTTACCTTGACTGTTTACATATGCAGAGTAGTGTCGTATTCTGAACAATCAGTACAATTTTCCCTCCTTTCAGACCAAGAGCTGTCCCATTCCTTACCACCAACACTCCTGCAGCCTAATCTGCTTAATGATCTTTGAGTAAGAACTTGCTTCGGCTAACTAAGGGAAGAGTGTGGGAAAATCACGTGACTTATTGGACGGGTCTGCTTTTAAAATGTTTAGATGATTCTGGAAGATTAAAAATCAATTTAACTAAAATCAAACAAAGACTGGCTTTTTAGATTGCAGAGTACTAAATGGAGGTACTATTAAGGAAGTATTTAATTAAAGTTCATTAATTTATTAACATGCTAATTTATCTTCAGACATTAACTGTGCTTCTTCTGTGCTTAGATGACTGTGGTAAGTGCTGAAGTAACAAAGGTTAATGAGATATGACCTGTGCTCTCAAGGAGCTCAGATAGCCAATTACAACTCTCCTAGCCAAAACTCTAAAAGACTGTTGCCAATGTGAGTGAGGAATACCCATCATGCAGTGTATGAAGTCTGAAGTTTATGCGGTTTACTTAATGGTGAAGGGGTTCAACAACTTTTGGTAAATTAAACAATTTTCAAACAATCATTGTATGTATATTATTTGTCCCAAAGGACTGAACATTGGACAGGATACAGAGAAATATTACACAATGCACCTCTCAAAGACTTATTTTCTGGCTTAAAAGGAGAAAATCTATGTGTACAAGATAGAATGTTACAAGGCAGTATTACATATAAATGCTAAATGATAATTGTAAAGCAATTTATTCACTACCAAGTACTTCAGTACTCTTTATTTTGATTCTCAAAACAGAGCTGATATTATTTACTTGCTATTATTAATTTATTATGCTTATTCAATAGGTGGAGAAATTAGGGCACCAAGTGGTTAAGCAACAGCTTCATGTAGTAGCAAGTGAGTGGGTAATGAGGACTAGAACCAGGTCTCTTAACATCTAGCCCACTGTTCTTTTCAGAATCTTGTATGGTGCAGAGCAATATATTAATGTGTGTCAAACAGGCTTTGGGAAGAAAAAAATTAGCTCTACTTAGTCCTGGAGGGAGTTTTTTTTCTTTTTTTTCAGTACGCGGGCCTCTCACTGTTGTGTCCTCTCCCGTTGCGGAGCACAGGCTCCAGACGTGCAGGCTCAGCGGCCATGGCTCACGGGCCCAGCCGCTCTGCAGCATGTGGGATCTTCCCGGACTGGGGCACGAACCCGTGTCCCCTGCATCGACAGGCAGACTCTCAACCACTGCGCCACCAGGGAAGCCCGTGGAGGGAGTTTTTTAGTGATTTAGGGATCAGTTACATTATCCTCTTGGACTCTTGAACAAATGTATCAAAATGTCAAGCTGTGTGTGAATAATTTGGAAAATCATATTCATAGGCAATATATTTATAAGTTTTATTCCAAAGAATAAATACGATCATCTCCATGCTGTTAGGTAGGCAAACCTAAAACAATAATTAAAGTTAAATGAGAAAGAGCTCAGAAAGTTTCTTTGCTTGCTGGAGCTAAATTTTGTGCTGGTACAAAGAGTAGACTCGGGGAACTTTTAAATGATGATTTCACACTCAGTGAGGAAGGGTCTTGCACCATAAATATCCCCCAGATATGCTTGCTATTGCTTAGAATCCTACCATAATTCTATTTCTTAATCATGAAGCTTTGATCCAATTTAATTTGAGAAGCATTTTTGCAGGACCCCATGGAAGGGCCCAGTGCTAAGATTTGGGGGGACTACAAGCCCAAATATTTATTATTAGAGTCAACAGATAAAGTTAATCAGTTGAATTGTTATATGAATTTCTAAATGTTTATTCTCAATTTCTGTACTTGCCTAATTGCAGACCAGCGATATCTTGTGGATTGACACCTGTGTACAGACCACACTTTGAGTAGCCTGTGTTAGAGCTCAGATGAGAAGTGATGAGAGCCTGAAACCCAACAGTAGCCCAGGTATGTTAGGATGGGCAAGATTATGATGCTGCTGGTTCACAACCTGAGGAATTTCCCAGGTGAAATCTGAAACTGGCTCCTGTAGAGAGCGCAAGGAGAGACTGAAGAAAGAGGCAGGCCACTTAGATTGGTAGGTGGCAGTTTTAATAAGCACGGGAACTTACATACAAGGCTTATCTTGGGCAGCCGAGAGATAAGTAGATCTCTGTACCCACCCTCCAGGATCGTAAAAGTTTATATAGAGGCCTTAACTGGATTCAGTCATGTATTCAGTCCAGATGGTCTCAACAACACATTACTATCTCAAGGCTGCACCCTTGAAAATGGCTCTCACTGTGGGAACTGTGGGCAGAGCATACATTATAAGGAGAGGGGAGGGGTGAGAAGCCTCCAACTGCCCTAGTCTAGCCTGTGGGTCAACAGGGGGTCGTATCCTCTTGTAATCTTTTCCAACAGATTCAGTAAAACCCAGTGAATTAGTTAAACAAATGTTTATTTCTTGCTCACATTACAAGTCCTCGTACATAGACTTGGAAACTGGGAATCAGATCAACAGAGCCTCCAACAGCTAGAATGTTGTTGGTTCCAACGGTCAGAAGAAGCAAGTGCTGTAGTGCCACATACGGCAATTAAATACTTCCAGGAGAAGCAGCATGTCATCCCTGCCCACATTTTGTTGGCCAAAGTGAGTCACATGGCTGGCCATGATGAACTTCAAGAAAGAGAGGAAGTGCAAGGCCACTGTGTTCCTGGACTGAAAGAGGGAATAGTCAGAGAACAGCACTCCCAGATAATGAAAAGCAGAGGAAAGGTAGCAAGGAGGTAAATTTAACAACTGATTAGCTGTGGGAGCAAAGAAGGAGGGGAAGTTAAACCTCAGACTATTCCGAGTCACTTACTTATATGTGAATGGGTTTCAGGTTGCAATGGGGAGATAGTGAGAGGACTTTATAAGAGGGACACAGAGGTGGGGAAAGGGCCAACCTAGGGAGGAGAGTTTGGAAGAGAAACTTCCCCTGCTTTTATAGTCAGGTTCTAGATTTAATAGCTGATCTCCGAAGAGAGATCTTTTATGAAGCAGGAACCCAGGATTACTCTTCTCTCTCTTCTGATGCACCATGGGCTGTTGCACAGACTATGTTGTCCGGTCTTTACTTCCTAAGAATGGGGGAATGGGGGGAAGTATTTGTGCTGGTAGTGTGGGGGATTTAGTTGAACCCTGCAAGAATATTTCTGAAGGAAGCTGGTTAAATATGGATGCATGGATGGGACTGGGTTTGTGAGGAACCTGGGGGCTTTCTTCGGGGGATGGATAATTATCTAATGAGATCACAAACCTGGGGTATTCATGTAGATCTAGGGGGCTTTCAGAGTGTATTAGCATGGGCTAGGGAGAGAAAGTTGGGAGTAGACACCAGGGATTCCCATCAGTCCATGCTGGCATTGGCTGAATTGAGTATCATCCTGCAGTGCTCCTGTTCCACCTAAGTCACCTCTGTGTCCTCCTAATCTCTGGCCACAAGATCTTTCAGTACTCTTTCAATACTCTTGGGCACTTAGAAAATATTTCGTTCTTTCCCTGAACTCCATGGCACGTGGGGGGAACTTTCAGGCCATCTCAGGTCCTCTCCATCCTGATATGCTTTCCTAGCCAGACGTTCTTCTCTGCTGACTCAGTAAAATGCTAGGTGAACGACCATAAGGGTCTGGGGTCTGTGAGGTTTCACCTGAGCCTGGAGGCAGCAGCGGGTGGCTGGGGGACGGCTGCTGGCCACAGATTCTCATCTTGGATGAAAGGATTTCCCCTGGAGTGTCCACTGTTTCTCCTCTGCAGTGGGAACTCAGCCAGAGGGGGTCAGGGCAGAGGAAACGGAGTACAGGCCTCCGCTTAGTGACCCAGTCAGTGGTCTAGCTCTTCTGCTTTTGCTCTCACCTCTCCCCACCACCAGTTTTTTTTTTTTCCTAGTTTTATCTTATTTTAGGAGTAGGAAAATACTATGACCATTTCCAGATCTATTTTTCTTCCAAACATTGTTTTTGCCAAGATTTCAGGTTTTGAAACTCAAAAGGCAAGAATTTTCCTCCTTTTTTCTGTAGTATAATCTCATCCCCATCGCAGTGTGCCAAGAAAGGCTGTATGGGAAGAGGTTCACAGGTAACAAGAATTACTGAGCAGGGAAAACATTTCAGTTAATACATCAAAATATTATCCTTCTATATTTGCCAACAGAAGGTGTTAATTATTGTTAACATGTATATTTATACTCACAGGAACTACATAATTTCCTTAGTGTATATCATATCTTACCAATCAGACTGTACCCTACCTATTGGTAATACAGTACTTGGCACAGGAATTCCCTGGCAGTCCAGTGGTTAGGACTCAACACTTTCGCTGCTGGGGCCCAGGTTCAGTCCCTGGTGGGGGAACTAAGATCCTGCAAGCCACCAGGCATGGCCAAAACAAAACAAAACAAAAACAATACAAAAAAACACGTGGCACAGGGTAAGAGCTCAATAAACATTTTCTTTGATCACATTCAAGTTCATAAATGAACTGCTCCTTACCCAGTCCTATCCCTGCCATTCTAAGGGATAAAAAACTGCCTGTCTGCCCCATCAACCCCATGTAGAAAGGGGAGCCCCATGTTCCATGGGCTACAAGAAAGATGCTATATGCTCTTGTAAACATGCTTATGCTATGAGATACATTATATTTTGATCCTTTCCCTTAGTAGTTTTGAGAAATCAAGACAGAGGTTTCTAAACAAAATATATCCACTTAATATTTTATTACACATTCTTTCCTATGCTAAACCTGTGCATTTTTACTTATCCAACAGTTTTTGGAGGGAATGTAGACATGTAAACATTGCTAAATTTGGAAACTCTACTTAGAAATGGCAATTCCCTACTCATAATTATTAAATTAAATTTAGGTTTAAATGAGTATTATTCACCCACTTTGGGCCTTACTGTTCCACTTCTGTAAAATGAAGGGGTTTGTGCAGTCTGAGATCCATTCTATCTTAAATGTTGGTCCACCTGTAATTGAAAGATCTTGCTGCATAAATCTTCCCTTTTCATCAATACTTTCATCACTCTCTTCTCACCTCCACCACTGTATAAAAAAAAAAAAAAAACTTCTTCCAATCATGGGCTTTGATAATCTACCATTAGAAATGTGCTCATTTGAAGTTTTGAAGCTCAGGAGGCTTGAAAGGCAGAGCTTTGACTTCAGACCATCCAGAGTGACATGGGAGAGGTACATAATCTCTTTGAGCCTCAGTTTCTCATCTGTAAAATGACGGACAAAATATGTCCTTCTAGGCTGTATTTTCCTTGCATGATGAAATGACTGTGCGGGGATAAACAAAGCCTTGCACATCATAAGCTATCTGTATCCCATTCCTTTGCAGTCTCCAAGCACTTCCCATTGATGTGCAAGTTGCCACCTTAGGAGAGAATACATGTAAATCACTGGGAGCCAGGCCTCCAAGGAATGGGCCCTAGGTGCCCACTAGGGTAGGAAGAGGATGCAGGAGGACACCAAAGATAAACTTGGCTCCTGTCAACTTTATCAGGCCTAACCCTGCTGCTGCTGCTGCTGTAGGTGATGATGATGATGGTGATAAAAATTTTTGGTCCCATTTTGGGGAACCCTTTGAAGTCAGATAAACCGCACAAGAATAAGACAACTACTAGCTATGTAGTTGGCGGCTTACATCAAGTAAGGGAAATTTCCACTACATGGAAGCTGTACTGGGATAATTCACTGGGATTGAAAGCAACTGAGTTAAACTTAGCTCAGCACAGCACAAAAACACATTGAAAAATTCCCTCAGAATAGAAGCTGGAATGTTCAGGGTGGGTTTAAGTCATGGGCCCTGGCATGGAGCCTTCTGTTGATGGTAGGGATTGGGCCTCTTCTTGAAGGAATGAATAAGTAAAGAAACATGATATAATAACTAACAAACTGTATTTGTAGAGCCTGCTTACATTAGTGTGGGGGACGTAGGGACTTTATTTTGTTTTCCTCTGGGTCCCCAGAGCTTAGAACTGTGCCTGACATATAGTGGGTGTTCCCTAAATATTTGTGGAAGGAAGTAAACGAATACATATAAAATAATGTCAAGTGGTAATAAATGTTATGAAGAAAGTAAAGCAGGGTGAGAGGGTAGAATGCAACAGGAATGCAACTCTAGTTAGAGAGGTCAGGAATGGCTTTTCTCTGCAGGTGACATTGGAACAGAGACCAGAATGCAGTGAGGGAATGAGTCTTGCAAGGATTAGTCATACAAGGACTGGCCTTGCAGACAAAGGAAACAGCAAGTACAAATGTCTTGAGGTGAGAGCATGATGGGGTCTTAGATTCTGCATATTCAACAAGCTTTCAGGCAATGCTGATGCAGCTGGTCCGTGGACCACACTTTGAGGAGCAAAGGTTTGGTCTAGAGCCTGACCATGGAGTCTGTAGCTGATATGAGGAGGTCAAGGAACTGAGAGACAAGGTCATTGCATGAGAAAAAGAAGATGAAAAACTGCATATGCAAGATAATATTATTATGTAAAATTATATGCAAAATGGATATTAAAAATATCAGTAACGTTTTCCTCAGTGAGGTCACATGTCAGGTGATTTAAATTCCCTTCTTTTTAGATTGTTCCAAAATTTCTGTGTGTATTTATCAGAAAAATTTTTATTTCTAAAAAGTTAATTTTAAAACAGGAAATGTTTTTGGATAAGACACTGAATTCAAAATGTGTGAAAACATTTCTAATTAAAAAAAATTTTTATAGACATATGGGAATTGACTGGGGTTTGTTAGAAAAAGCTTTGTGGAGGGGATGGTTTTGAAGTGAATCTTGATGTCTAAGTAAGTGAAACCTAAGTTTGAGCTCTTAGCAACTTCTCTTCTCTCTTCTTTTCCTGTCCTCGGGTGAAAATGTGGAGGGATTTAGGGCATGAGTGGTGCACTAGTTATCTATTGCTATGTAACAGATTATCCCAAAACTCAGCTGCTGAAAACAACAAACATTATCTCACCATTTCTGTGGTTCAGAAATTTGGGAGCAGCTTAGCTGGGTGATTCTGGTTCATGTTTTCTCATAAAGTTACAGTGAAGACACTGGCTAGAGCTGAGGGCTTGACTGGGGCTGAAGGATCCACTTCCAAGATGGCTTATTCACATGGCTGTTGTCAGGAGGTCTCAGTACCTTGTCATGTGGAGCTCCGCATAGGGCTGATTCATTGACTCTTTTAATGATAAGGCAGCTGGCTTCACTCAGAGTGAATCATCATTAAGAGAGATGGGTGGGGGAGGGGGAGAGGAGGAGGAAATTCCAACACTTTTTATGACACACTGATATTTCTGCTTTATTCTATTTATTTACTTAGTCACTAAGTCCAGTCCACACTCTAGGAGAGGGGAATTAGAGTCTACCTTTTAAAAGGAGGAGTGTCAAGGGATTTGTGCATATATTTTAAAGCCATCACAGGAGGAATAGGGTATGATAGTTCAAGGGCATTCTAATTTTCATTTAAAGTGTGCTCTATAAGATTGTAAAATACCATAGCTTGCTTTGTTAGTCACTGAGCATGCCTGGTGTTTAGCAGAGTATGAGATGGAAAACATAAAGGGTAAGAAAAACATCTAGAACATAATGCAAGCCACATATGTATGTTTAAGTTTTCTAGAAGCCACATTAATAGAAGTACAAACAAGTACAATTAATTTTAATAATATGTTTTTAACCCCATATATGCAAAATATTTTTATTTCAACATGTACATATTCAATATAAAAGTTATTACTGAAATATTTTACATTCTTTTTTCTCTGTACTAACTCTGAAATCTGGTGTATGTTTTACATTTATAGCACGCCTCAGTATGGACTAGCCCTGTTTCAAGTGCTCAGTAGCCGTGTGTGGCTTGTGGTCACCATAGTGGACAGTCAAGTCTAGAGAGCAGGCCAGGAACAGGTCATTGAGAACCTTGGGTGGAATCCATGATGCAAACAGTGGGCCCAATAAAGGGTTTAAGCTGAAGAGTAACAGGAACAGACGTCTGTTTTAGAAATCACTCTGACTGTGCTATGGTTAGAATCTAGAGGGATGGAGTAGGTAAGACTGGACTTAGAGAGACTGCTAGAATATTCTGTGTAAAAGATTGAACTAGATTGGTTACACAAATGATAGAGAAGATGGCATGTAAGAAAGATAGTGCTAGGCTGTGCCCCACAGGCCTACAAGCCCAGTACTTACCCAGACTCAATGCTGAAGAAAGAGCCCGGAGTCAGTGACAGAGACATCAGTGGTTTAATGGCTAGGGGGAACTTACATATCCGAAGCAAGGTCCTGGAGTGACACCTCCCCTTCCCCAACTGTGGCAGCAGAAGCAGGCAGGACCTCACAGCAGTCTTCGCTCCTGGTAGGAGGGGGAAGTTACCAGTTATAGGGGGAATTGAGTTTGGCTCATCGGTTGCCAGGGAAACGAGCAGGCGGGCGTGCCCCTCACCACTCCTTTGACAAACTATCATAGTGGAGATAGTTCTGATCTAAAAATTAGAGCTAGCTGGGGCCAGGGGCAAGTACATAGGCATTTACTGATTAGGCTGTATGATTTAGAGGGAAGGTCAGTCAGGTGAGTAGGGTGTAGGACGGGTCAAGCAGGGGATGTACAGAGAGCAAGAGAACAACCATCTTGGGTGGCCTGGTCATACAGATAGCAAGGAGGTGGGTTGTTCTTGGATGTGGTAAAGTAGGTGGTCAGAAAAGAGAGAAGCCTAGAATGATTCCAAGGTTTATGGCTTAGGTGATTGAGTGGATACAAAAAGGAAATACTGGACACAGAACATATTTTGTTCTGGGAGGATGGCAAGGGAAGATTACAAATGTAGATTTGGAAAAGTTTTGATTGAGGTAATTGTGGAGGACAGAGGTGGAGATAACTGTGGACAGTTGCATGGGTGGATCTCGGGCTTAGCAGAGAAAACTAACTTCAAGTAGAATCATCACAACGCTTCTTCCTTCTATATAACACCACTGTGAAACACTGTAGAAAGTTCCAGTCTTCTCACTTGCTTACGGTGGAGGCAGAATAAGCTGAGGAGGAAGGAGCAGAGCCCCTCAGGATAGGCCTGGGGGGCCTGATTGACCTGGTCCCTTGGGAGCAAGAGAGATGCCACAGGAGCCCCACTAAGTGGTCATCTTAGAGCGAGGCAGGAGCCCCTCAGCCCGAATATTGTGCTGTCCCATTGAGGGGGAAAAGGAGAAGGAAAGTGTCTGGATAAGATATTAGAAAAGAATTCCTGTCCTGGAGTGTGGTTGTTCACCTCGTATGTTGTCTCCACCTCTGACAGTACGTTTCCTGTCAGTGAAGTGTGTCCAGCCACTTCTTTTCATTACTAGATGTGATGCTTTGATGCCAGAGTTGCAAACCAAAGTACCTACAAGGTAGACAACATGCAGGAGTGAAGCAAGTGCAGAGAGAGCATGACACACTCGGCCAAAGGGAGCAGTTGCCTCTCAGCTCCTGGAGATTTTTGTGAAGTGACAACATGGACCTAGTTGCCAGATATTCTTATTTTTGTGTGTGTGAGTTTTTTTTGTGAAGTTTTCACACTTTTTAGTGTCGGGTAAATTTTATTTAAAACCCAAAAACTAAATAAAACATGTCTGCAGGCTCCAACTAGCCCATAGTCCACCAGCATTTGACATTAGTCTGAACACCTTTTTTGTGTCTTTATATATCACCCTTAATTGTGTTTTTCTACTTATGTTTCCTACTGTAACCACCAATTTTGTGTGGGTTGCTTTTGTGTGTTTGCCTTTTTGTTTTGATTCTCTAAGAAAAAATATAATGGGTCAGACCCTATTTGTTAATTAATCTAATTTCTGGAAACTGGACAGAACTCTGTGAGGTAATGAGGCCCTTCAGTCTTTTAGGGACCTGAAACAAACAAACAAAAAGCTGCTATGAACATACGTGTATAAGTCTTTTTGTGGACATTGTGCACAATCTTTTTTTTTTTGCCGTACGTGGGCCTCTCACTGTTGCAGCCTCTCCCGTTGTGGAGCACAGGCTCCAGACGCGCAGGCTCAGCGGCCATGGCTCACGGGCGCAGCCGCTCCGCGGCATGCGGGATCCTCCCAGACCAGGGCACGAACCCATGTCCCCTGCATCGGCAGGCGGACTCTCAACCACTGCGCCACCAGAGAAGCCCTGTACATAGTAGCTTTATTCATAGTAGCCCAAACTAGAAACAGCTTAAATGTCCATCAGTAGGTGACTGGATACTCAGCAATAAAAAGGAACAAACTACTTTTATATATATATATTATTCATAAAACATTGTGTTGAACAAGAGAAGTCAGAGCCCAAAGAGTTCATACTATATAATTCAATTTATATAAAACTCTAGAAGAGGCAAATCTAATTTATAGGGACAGAAAACAGATCAGTGGTTGCTTGGTGCTTGCGGTGGGGGGCATGTAATACAAAAGAGCATGAAGGAATTTTCAGAAGGGATGATGGAAATGATTATATCTTGATTTTTGTGGTGGTTACATGTGTGATTATAGGTTCAAAACTCATCACACTTACACTTCAAATAGGTATATGTTATTTTATGTAAATTATACCTCCATACACTTGATTTAAACAAAAAGGTCCTGAATAAAGATTGAGTTCTCTCTGGTGCTCTCCTGTACCTCTTTCACCTGTGCTGCAGAAACAGTCAATAGATTTAGCTCACCTTTCTGCTTCCATGTGACTTGAATGAGGGAAAAGTCAGGGCCTTCCTGCTTAGAACAGGCCCAGCTAACCTTTTGCTCTTATCTTGCATCATGAAGCCTTTTCATTTGTTTAGTTTTCGGTCTTCATTTTTGGCAGGTGAGGTGTGGTGAAATCTTGAAGTTGGGTTTGGACTTACGGGGAGAAAAGGTGTTCCGTCTCTAAGCCTTCAGACTTGCTCGTGTGCTCCAGCCCAGCTTACAAAGGCTCTGCGCTGGGGTAAGAGCCCAACTTTAGCTGAGAATGGGACACTTACTTTCCTTTACCATTGTTCATTGGGTATATAGCTCCCTCAGGGACGTTTTGGAGAAAGATGGCTGAGGTTTAGGACATGATTTTGGTAGTCCTAAAACACTTAGATAAATACTATCTAAACATCATAATTCTTTTTAAAATAAGTCTTCCACAGGCATACCATGCTTATTCAGGCCTCACTGCCTTTGCACATATCATTGCTTCAAGCAGGAACGTCATTCTCCAGTCTTAATACCTCTCTGGGCTTGTCAGATACTTATTTTTTAAAAATCCAGCTTCGGTCATTGTCCCTAATCCTTTCCACCCACCAGTCTCAAAGCAGATCTGTGTATTTCTTGCTACATTGTTCAAAAGAAGAGACAGGGGCTTGACTGTCATACAAGTCTGAGTTCACATCTTGACCTACCACTTGATCTGCCACTATATATATATAGTCACTGAGGTTTAGAGATTGATATACATATTTATGTGTTCTTTTCATTTCTGAAATGGCGATGATAATTCCTACTTTTTAGGCTGTGGTATATATTATATGAAATAATTAAAGTACACAATTTGCAAAATGAAGATGAATAATATATTCTAGCTATTATTATTAGACACTGGTGGCAGAAACAGCTCACAGGCTGTTCTTGCAACTGGGTGTGGACATATGGCACGGAGAAAATGGAATGCGAGTGCTGTGTGTCACTCCAGGGGCAAGGATTTTAGAAGAGGGTGTCCCTTCTCCCCTCTCTTTTCCTTTCCATTGGCTAGAAGCAGAAGACAAAGGGACCATAGGAGTTGGTGGGACCACAAGATAGATGGAGCTTGGGGTCCTTAAATCACCACCTGGAAGAAAGCTGTCTGTCGCCCAGTAACACCTGCGTTGGACTGTATAAGGAAGAAACAAGTTTATTTTGTGTTGGGTCCCTGAAATTCTGGGGTTTATTTATTAGAGCAGCTTGTGTTAATTACCTTAGTGAACTTAGAAATGGGCACTTTGAAGTGAGGGTGAATGTAAGAAAAACCTAAAATATGCTGCATTGACTCAGCAGTTGGATGGTGGGTGGCACAGACACTGATAGTAAAGGCTGGGAAGATGGAGACCAATGGAAGCGATGGCAAAGCATTTGGTAAATCTGTTGTTACTGATAATTTCAAAGGCAGGCCAAGTGCCTTACAAGCCTTTTTCTCCAAGTGAGAGATAGGTTATCACTTATTGCGTTTAACAAAGTATCACAAGACAGAGATATGCTGCTCAGGCAAGAACTGGTTTGTATGACAGCAGAAATGAAAGGGACCAGATAGAGGCCAGAAATTTGAGGCTTCACAGGACTGGAAGGGAAAACTACTTATTGGCTCAAACCAGTAGAAGATGCGACTGAAAAAAGGCTTGAACAAGAGGTGCATTTAAAAATCTCAATTTACTAGATGCCATGCTAGCTTCTATAGAGGTTATAAAATAACTAGGGACTGTTCTCTGCCCTTGAAGAGTGTGCAATTTACAAAAAAGGATAAAACATGGACAAATGACTGTAGTGGACACAGTTTATGATTGAAATATTTGTTGCCATGAATAATGGAGGAATTACAACCCTCAGGCGGGAGCCCAGAGAAGGGGTTCTCAAGGGCGCAAGGAAGCTTGGGCCTTGTTTACCCATCAGCTTGTTTTTATTGTCTCTTGTTTTTTTAATAATCATCTTTGGGCAAAGAATAGGAACTTACAGCTTCTTAGTGTTTCCTGGCATGGGCCTAGTACGTTTTTATCTTGTTTTTATTGCCTCTTTGGCTGCACAGAGCACTTATCTAAATATAGAAAGGTACACCACTATGGACAGGACTGGAATAAAACAACATTTCCTTTCCAATCAATTCCCTTGCATCTTCTAGTGAACACCAGGTACTGTTCTTCTGTCAGAGTGGCAAGAGTGGGCAGCAAAAAAGAAATGATATTGAATTGTGGAGCTTTCCAAAGTAGAAGTCAATGACTGCAAGGCCTTCCGAGGTAGCGGGGCCAAGGTAGTTAGTGCTCTGGGCTGGCTCTCCTGTGACCTTGGGCGAACCACACAATGACAGTCAGCAGCACACACCTGTCCTTTGGAGGAAGGGCAGTGTAGTGGAAGGGGCGCAGGCTTCAGCAGACCCAGATTGGATCTCCTGCCCAGCCCCTTATTTACGGGTGACCTTGGGTAAATTACTTAAACTCATCTATAAAATGGGTGGTACTAATAAAACCTATCTCTTAGGGCTCTTATAGGGGTTAGATGAGGTAAATATATGTAAACTATTCAACACATTTTCAAGAAATGGTAGCTATTACTTTTTGTAGGCTGGTATTTTATAGCATTAATGTTTCAAATGTGACCATATTTTCAATTTTGTTTCTGGGGAAATTATATAAATTTATTCTTGATAATAACAAAAAGCAGCTCTTATCTACCATATGAATCAGATACAAGTCTCTAACTACCTTCATTCATTCTGGGGAGAGGGTTTCATTGCTGGAGGCAGCGCTGTGTAGTGGTTAGAGTGGGGGCTCTGGCATGAGTCTTTGGGGCTCAAATCCTGGGGTGTGATCTTGAGCAAGTTGCTTAACTTCTCTGGGACACAGTCCTTTTACTGCAATTCCAAAATAAGACTTTTTATGAGCTTTAACCCACTTTGCATAAATCTTCCTAATTTTGTGCAGAAATACTGTGATTGAGTCTAGGGGACTTCCCAAGACCCTGAGGGTGTTCTGTAATATATGTTACATGTGCCATGTTATCTTTATTAAATCTGAATTCTGAATTTCAAAACTCATCTGGCTCTAAGGATTTTGGGTAAGTGACCCATGACACACCCTCATAAGGCTGTTTTGAGCTACATTAACTTCATGTAAGCCTCTGGGAATCGCATTGGCTATTATTGTCATCCTGGGAACAATTCTTTGAGGCAGCAATTATTATCCCATTTTATAGATGAGGACAATAGGGCATAGAGACGTTAAGCAGCCGGATAGCTCATATGTGGTAGACCTAGAATCCAAACAAGACATTTCTAACACCAAATCCCGTGCATCCTATTGAAAGATTTATTCCCAGAGCCCTGTACTTGCCCTGGCAGAATTAGTCCCAATTAAGTTTCCACTCAGAGAAGTTAGGAAACACCATCAGCTGGGGCTGCCCTTTCCAAACATCTCCACAGGGAGACCAGCTCTGATGTGGGCTCCCCACCCTCTTCTCATGGCCATGCAGAGGAGGGAAGAGGGGGTGCTGGTAAGGCTCCCCACAGGGGGCTGCCAATGACACAGCATGATGAGAGAGCCTGGCCTGTACACTGTCCTGCTGCACGCCTCTGTCCATTTCTCTGATGGCCACCCTTTCTCAGTTTGCTTCCCTCTGGAAGATGACACTGAGAAAAGGATTTCAGTGCAAGTAGTTGATTTGTGAAACACAGGAAACACCATTTGCCATTTGGCAGTGAAGGAGGGAAGGGGAAGCAGCCAATAATAGGTATATTATTATTCATTTTCTACTGCAAGTAACTGAAACTCCACAGGGAAACGTGAGGTCACAGTGTAAAACATATGCCTCAAAATGATCCCACCCAAGGGATGAGGGAGTTGAGTTATTTATACCCCATCCCTGGAGAGTCATTGGTTGAGGGTTACTCCCAGGGACGTCCTTGGCAGATAACCAGAAGCAGCATGGCCTTCTTCATTCTGGAATATGAAGTCTAGGAGATAGGAGTGAAGCACTGACAGGGGCTGATACACACCCTTTAGCCCAGTTCTGTGTAGTAGCAGGAATAGCCTTATTTGTGAAAAGCTCAGGATGAATGATGTCTCATCCACTGTGGGTTTGATGTCCATTGACAGACTCACCTACCCTCAAAAAATTCCCACCATACTGCCTGCTGTGGTGCCTGAAATTGGTGCCAGTCTCCAGAGGCCACCAATAAAATGTGAGGATGTTACCCAAGAGAAGGAACAAATGAGCTATGACCTTTCCTTTCCTAGCCAGACTTGCCTCAAGGGAAAGGAACTTGGATCAAAGATGTTTTAGTGGAAAAAATGTCAAGAAATTTCTGATGGAGTGAGTCATCACCAGCGAAGACCCTGGATAATCTGGGGTGCCAGCTGCCAGATTGGAGGTAGACATGGAAAAGGTGACCTCTGAGGAGAGTGGCACCAATGGGGGACCAAAAGTGTGACTCAGAGAAGGAAGGAGCCCAAAGGGACATTTTCCTACTTCCCAGTTGTATCCAGATCAGGGGGCCCAGAAAGGAAGACTCCCTTCACCACTGCCGAGACTGTGAGTGCCCGGAAGATAGTGACCACATCTTCTTGTCTTAGTATTCGGAGCTCAGCACAATGACCAGCGACTCATCTAACTAAACTCATCTTTCTTTTTTTCCCAGAAAGAAATATTTCATTTTAAAATATATTTTCTCCTTGTGCTGTGTATACCTGGGCCTATGAAACCCCTATGAATGCAGGGGAAAGCAGTATTTTGGAACCGACCCCAATCAAGACTCTCCTGGTCTTCATGTTCACGCAGTTGAACCACCAGGCTTTTCACACACTTTACATTCTCCTTTCAGGCGGTGATCTGCTGGACGCCAAATTCTTAATCTCTTCTTCAGTTTCTGCAGCACTGGAGGCCATGTCTGGCCTTTCCGCTGGCCTAGCTTCTTGCTCTTCCAGAGCCTTGAGGCAAAAGGCCCTACCCCAGTGAATTCAGTGCTCTGCTCTTGCTTCCACCTGCCAGTTCCTCTCTGACTTTTCTACTAGCAACCCTACATTCCTACCAATGAGCTCTCTGTATTTCCACTTCTCCTTCTATAAAAACAAGCAACACCAACACCAACAAGTTACTTACTGGCAGTGAGACTTTGGGCAAACTACTTAACCCTCAGTTTATCCAGCAGTAGAAGGTAGAGAATGCCCCTGACTTCCCAAGCTTGTGGAGAGGACTCAGTGAGGTTATTATGAACTGAATTGTGTTCCGCCAAAATTCATATGTTGAAGCTCTAAGCCCCGGTGTGACTGTATTTGGAGTTAGGCCCTATAAGGAGGTAATCAGATTAAAATGAGGTCATAGGGTGAGGCCTTAATTCAATAGGACTAATGTCCTTATAAGAAGAGGAAGAGACACCAGGGATCTTTCTCTGTCTCTCCTTGTGTGCACAGAAGAAAAGGCATGTGAGGACACAGTGAGAAAGTACCATCTGCAAGCCAGGAAGAGAGGCCTCACCAGAAACTAAATTTTCTGGCAGCTTGATCTTGGACTTCTAGCTTCCAGAACTGTGAGAAAATTAATTTCTGTTGTTTAAGCCCCACAGGCTGTAGATTTTGTTATGGAAGCCCTAGCAAACTAATACAGAAGTAACTCATATAAAGGGCGTTGCTGTGGCACCTGACACAAGGTGGAGAGTCATTAAGTGTAGCTATTGCTATTACTATTGCTTCTAATAAAATACCCACCTTTCTAGGAGAGAAAGAGAATTCTAGAAATCCTGTACCAAACAGTTGCAAATCCATGTTAAGCTTCCGATGAGAAATTGAGGACGTCAGAAAGAAAGCAAACCACACTCCCTGAAATCTTCCAATCCTATTTCTGTATATAAGTCATAATGATTTGGGTCAAATAATATGACTGCATCTTTCCTCTGAGGAACTTAATGTGCTTTTGCCAACTACTTATCCATCAGGCAAATGTCTGTATCCTGAGGCTGAGCTAAGAGAATGTCTTAGATGGTCAGGCACCTGAGACCAGGACAGTGCACAGGGGGACACTAATAAAATATGATAATCGCATTTGTTCCACTCTCTCTTTAGTTTAGGTTGTGCAGTCTGGAAGTAGGCCAGACTGGTCCATTTTAGGAATTACAGGGTTGAGCTTACAGTATAAGACATATTTTCCTTCAAGTTGGCCTTGACTAATGGCTGTTCCATCTCTTAGAAGCATAGCTAACTCCAACTCGTGGACACATCAGGGAGAGGGACCTCCCAAAACTCCATTCTCTCACCAAAACTCTAAGGTTCTGGTTTCATAATGCTGTTTACATTCCTCAGGACGCCTCCGCCAGGGCCCTCCAAGTAGACTTCTGGGCTTTGGACCTCCTATGGACAGATCGGGGAGGGGACAGAAGAGGCCTCTTAAGCAACTGTAATTCTTTTTGTCTTTATTTTTAATCCAAATGAATGCATTAGAGATGGTACCAAAATCTATGTGGGAAAAAAGAACCATCTGAGATCATTGGTCAGAGTTCTAAGTGGTGTGGAAAGAGAAAAAAAAAAAGTGCTGAGTCCTGATAAATTGGAAGGGGGTTACATTGGCTAAATTGAAACCAGTTGAGGGGGTTCTTTTGTCTGGTTTTTTTTTTCCCCTCAAATTTCTCTTTAAATCAGTGTTGTCCGGCTGTCCCCAGAGACTACAAAAGACACAGATCAAATTTCTATTGTTCTTTCTTGTTACTGCCTCTCCACCCACCCTGGCTTCACCCAGAAGGGTGTTGTAGCCTATAGGATCCCTTGCCATTTATTCCTCTGTCACAGATGGATGAAGTGCTCGAATATGAATCATTAAACCTACTTCTTTTTGTATCTCCCAGATGCTAAGTATTTGTTCTCTGATTCAACGTTGATTCAATGTATTCATTAAATCCAAACATTTACTCAACACTCACCATGTGCCAGGCCCGCTTGAAGGCACTGGGTATGCTAAGGCAAATGAGACACAGATCCTGCCTTCAAAGAGCTCCAGTTTAGTGGGAGAGCAGAGAAATAATTACTAACACATTGTGGAAGAGGAGGACGGAGCATGGAAAAGGCTTTGAAGAGAGTACCAAGGGATATGGAGCTCACCTTCCAGGAGGGAAGAAGAAGAGAAGCCCCTTAGTGGGAGGGCAAATGTAATGGGGCAAAAGAAGCAGCCAGCTAATTGCTTTTGAAAGAATCAATCTTTTTAATATACGGCCAAAGGCGGCTAGGGATGTCGGTGTAGATTGCAGACAGCTTTAGCTTGGGCACCAAGAAGGAGCCTCGGAAGGTGAAAGCCTGAGTGGAAGAAACTTTCTCATATTGAGCAGCACTATGTAATCATTTGGCTCAGAATGGATGGAAGGAAAAGAGGGAGGGAGGGAGGGAGGAAGGAAGGAAGGGAATCACCTTACATACTTGAGGAAATATCATATATGAATCCATCTGCCACCATTCCATAATCCCAGCCCCTCTTCCCAGGAGGAGTTGAGAGATTGGCCCACTAGAGTTTCTCTTTAGCTTTCATAAGATACAACTAATAAATACCAAATTCATTGATTCCCTTATTACTCAGAAGACTAAGGAATGGACTGACCCTGTACCAAACTTATGAGAGTTGTTGATTTAGGAAAAGCAATGATAAGATGATGTCTTTTACTACATAGTGTGATATTACGATGGACAAAATTAAGTATATATTATTATCTGATTTGAACAATATAGTTAATTAGCATGTAGCTTTACGTTGGTGGCCAAAATCTGCTATAAACAAGTCGGAATGCTATTCAGATTGTGTCATTCTAAAAAAAAAAGGTATCCAGAAAGGTGCCCTAGTGTATACGTACACAACTGTCTATTTACTAAGTTAAAGCTCAATTTAAGGATTGCTGTAAGGATTTCACATGAGTTGAGGCCAGTGGTAAAACTTGTACGATGGCCACTGGGGAGGAAGAAGAGGCAGTGGGAGCAGGAAGTCTTCCTGAGAGCACCCACACCCCTCTAGAGCTACATTCCCCTATTTTTTCTACTTTCTTCCCATTAACTCATTGGGCTTAACTAATGGGATTTGGGTTTGATTTTTATCTGCTTAACATTTTTTTACATATCTATAGACCCAGATAGTGGTGGTAAAGAAGTTGACTCAAACTTTCTCAGGCCAGACATTAGATGACTGAAATCATGTCTTATTCATCTCTGCACCCTGAGTGTCCAGAGTAGGTGCTCAATATGTTCATTGTATACATTAATGGACCTCCTTGCTCCACCTAGTTTTACCACTAGAAAATCAGGTTCTTCAACAAATATTTATTAATTACCTACTCCTTGCCAGGTGCTGTATCCGGCACTAGGTTTATAAGAGTGAGCAAAAGAGACATGACCCTGTCTTCCAGGAGCTTGTTGCCCTTAAAGAGAAACAACAATTAAATCTGGAATTACAAGAAATTATGATAACCTCACAGTATGGGAAGTGGGGTGTTGACGGAGTCAATAACATGGGACCACGTCTGTTGGGGAGGTGGATCAAGCAATGTTTCCTGGTATAAGTGACTCAGAGCAAGTTAGAGTTCTCAGCTCTTCTAGGATTTATAACCTATTTAGAGAAAGAAAACTGTCATACATACAAAAGTAAGAAACAGAATGATGTAAGATACTCTAAATTCAGTGTTAGATCATGGATTAGAGATGGTAGAAAGGGTGAGATCAGAGGGCAGAAGTAGACATGGATGTTTTCAGGAGGAAGGGGCTCTTGACTGTCCTTGAAAGATGGGTAGAGCCAGTAGAATGGAATAAGGGGAGAAAAGGCTGAGGTGAGAATTGCACACAATTGGACAGGTGAGGCCTAGATGAAAGAGAGAGGCTGAATTAGGCGAGACCTGGAAAGTCAGGAAGAAATAGAAGTACAGTAAGCACAGTCATATCGTAGTTATTATTTTTCATAATGTGATAAAAGCTACTATCTGTCAAGTTCCAGTCTGGGTTAGGTTCTAGGCAGGAAGTGTTTAACAATAGGCCTACAATCCATCCTCTCTCTTTACCCGGGGGGAAGCCCATGGGACAGACAGAAGGAAGGTAACTCAGTCAAATCTTCATGTAAGCATGCTAATGATAGACATCCAACTAAGCATACTAATGATATTTGCTAGTTGCAGGATCCTTATCTATGAAATGCTTTTATAAGGAGATACCTGATCTGCCTGGGTTGCTCATTTGTTACAAATCTAGAACCTATGGATACGTTGAGCATGGTTTCTGGGAAAAAGTAAAGTAAATTAGGTAACTATCTGAATATAAATAGGAAGGTACTTCCCAATGACTCGTTTCCGTGTAGGTGATGTGGCTATATATATGGCTTAAAGGTTTTCTATGTTCATCTGGGCAAGAGAATATCTTGATGTGGCATAAAAGGGCCTGGGCGGCTGCATTAGTCTCAGACCACTCATTGATTTACCTGAGCCTTGCAATGACCTGTTTCACTGATGTTATTAGTAAAGCTTGACACTGGGTAAGATCTATTCTTATGAGTATGCTTTAACAATCTGATCCTTTGTGTTTTCTTAGGTATGTTACATATATTGGCTCACATCAACCCTCTAAGGTAGATGCTCAGAGAAATTAGTGAATGTATCCAATATCACACAGTGAGGAAGCAGCAGGCTTAAAATTTAATCACAGATCTGACTCCCCTGACCATACTCTTCCCACTGCTCTATATTTTTCCCCTTTTTAAACCTGAGTAAAACAGAACAGGTCACAGGGTAGGGGTTGGGGGGGCAGTCAGGCCCTAGGGTAGTGGTCCCCAACCTTTTTGACACCGGGGACCGGTTTCATGGAAGACAATTTTTCCACGGACCGGGGTGGGTGGGGAGGGTGTTTCAGGCGGTAATGCCAGCGATGGGGGAGCGGCAGATGAAGCTTCACTCACTGCCCTGCCACTGACCTCCTGCTGTGCAGCCCGGTTCCTACCAGGCTGTGGCCCAGTACCGGTCCATGGCCCAGGGGTTGGGGACCCCTGCCCTGGAGGACCATCAGGAAGCCCCACAAGTCCTTTGAGAGCCACTTCCCCAAAGTACAGTTTTGATGAGAAAAGTCTTTCTGGCATAAAACCTGATTCATTTGAGACCCAAAAGGTAGTGTTTGTGTCACATTTTCCATGGAATTTCATTTTCACCAGAGGCAAAACACTTACATCTCCACTGGGACTCTGCAACTCATGGAGAGTTTGTGTGCTATCAGGGGAATAATAGCACATTCCTTGAATGCTGAGAGAATAGCCCAAAGACTCTGCCCTTGATCAGATTAGATGACATGAGTTGGAGTTTCTCATTCCATTTTTAGCCTTAAAGCAAGCTGGGCCTTGTGGGAAGACTCACTAATTCCTGATGTGTTGGATCAGCCATATTTCACACAGGCTGCAGTTTTATGAAGACATTTGTGTCATTCATTCACAGCTCTGAGTTTTGTGGGGTTTTCTTTAAACATAGTACTTTACCAAACATTAGGATCAGCTTCCCTTCAGGGAACTCAAGTTTCCCTTTTTAAAAAACTAGTGTGTGAACAATGGGAAAGGAGGTAGACCACATCATGGAATCCATTTCTTTTTTTCTGGAGAAGTAAGTGGTTTAATTCTAGTTGCCTCAGATCAAGGAGTCTTATTCTTAGGGGACAGCTGCCTAGTGCAGCACCTTGGTTCCCGTTAAAAGCACCACAGGACATTCATAACTGAGATGTGACAGATTGCCCCATGCCTGGATCTCTTGCTCAGGGCTGCCAGCATCATTAATGGACAGATGGAGCCATCCTCCCTTCCTTGGCTGTGTCTGTTTAATCAACTTTGGAAGTAGCTATAATACCACCAGCTTATAAAAGTGCTTAATAAATATCTAAATTGCAATACCCCCAGAAAGATGTTCATCTTGGTAGAAAAATCTGACAAAGGAGTGTCAGAATCTTTATTTCAAATCAGAGCAGACCCATGCAGACCTTGTATCTATATGTAGCAGTATGTTGAGGGGCACTTTAACTTGGGTCTTACTAAGAAAAGCAGAAAGCTTAGTTGAGAATTACTGAAACATATAGAGCTGAGCTGAGAGAAGACAGTGGTCTGATGTAGACCTTAGGTTTGTCTTCTGGATTCCACTGACCCTCTTCTTAGGCTACACTGTTAGTATCCTGCTCTGATCTGCACTGGATTATTGCTTTCTTGCTTCTAGACCCTTACTGTTTTCAGAGAGTTCTCAGTCTTTGTTTATACTTTTACCCAATGTTCCCTTTAAATACAACCTTTCTCAGTTACAAAGGAGAATGTGATTCTTTCCAGTGTGTGGCAAAGTACTGGCTATTTACTTTGTTTACTACCAGCTTATTTGCTGATGGTCCTATGCCTTTCCAAACCCAACACTAGCTATTCTTTTTGTCCTGCTCTTTATGTTCTTTATTTTGCCTGTCATGTAATAGAAGAAAATTATAATAAACACATTTTTTAACCTGTTTAAATTACAGCTGAATACAAATTTCCTGCAATGTGTTGTAGGGCTGTCTTTGTAATACCATAGTCCTTTGGAATCATCTTGGCTGCAAATAAACAAATAGTTAACTAATAGTAACTTAAACAAGGAGGAATCTATTTTATGAGGGTGATTAATATAGTAACAAGGTAGTAAAGATTCCATATTGACTTATCTGTCATTCTTTAGTCTCTCCCATATGGATGTAGGTTAGCCATCTAGCATTAAGCATTATGTCTTCACAAAAATATCCAAAGGAAGACAGGGAGACAGTGCACACCATTCGAGTTTTATCTCTCTTTTTTAAATAGGGAGGAAAAATTTTTCCAAAATTTTACCCCCTGGCAGATTTCTCCTTAGTATCAAGGGTCAGGATAGGGTCACACGCCTATGTTCTGCCTATGATGAAGCTGGGAAAGTAACTGGCCTCTCTAGTGGAAGTGGACTTCTGTGTGTAAAGAAGAAGGAGGGGAAAAGCTGCTAGGTAGTCAACCACTGTTATGGACTGAATTCATACGTTGAAAACCTATACCCCAGTGTGAGGATATCAGAAGATGGAGTGAGGCCTTTGGGAGGTAATTAGGATTAGATGAGGTCACAGGGATGCAGCCCACGGGCCCTCCTGCCATTTTACACACACACACACACACACACACACACACACACACACACGCACACACACACAGGAACCTCTCCATCAGTTAACCCCCTCTTGAGAGTAGAGTTGACTCTGTCTGCTGTATCCCCCAGAGCCCAGAATTCTAGGAACAACACTGTAGAGTACTTTGGTAGAGGACCCAACATTAGTTCTGAAGTGTGAGAATGACATACACACATTATCTCCAGCCTGTAAGTTCACAGAGGCAGGACTAGGTCTGACTCGTGCCCTGCTTGGTCTCCTGTGAAGACCTGGCATGTATAAGGTCCTCCTTAAATATCTGCTGCATGAATAAATGAACTAAATGAATGAGGCAGAGTGGAGAATGGACTAGCATGGGAGGAGGCTACTCTCAGGCCACTTAGGAGACTGTTATAAGAATCCAGGTGAGGAATCATGGTGGGGTTGGAGAGAAAGGGCCAGAATTTAGACCAGCACTCCCCAGTAGAACTTTCCGCAATGATGGACATGTTTTATTCTGCACTGCCCGTTACACTAGCCACTAGCCACATACAGCATTGACTACTTGAAAGGTGGCCAGTGAGACTGAGGAACTGAACTTTTAATTTAAATTTAAATAGCTATATGTGGCTATTGACTACCATATTGGACAGCACAATTCTAGGGTTTTTGTGACAGAATCAAAAGAACTTTTAATAAATTGGATTTATTCATAAATTCAATCAACAAATATTCATTGACTGTTTACTAGGTTCTGGAGGAGAAAATTGGGGCCAATCTGCGGCAGTTGTGTGTGCCATGCCAAGGTGTTTAGACTTTGTAATAAAGAGTGGGAGGCTGGACAAGCTATTTTAGCAGGATTGGTCAATGAAATCTCACTGAGAGGTGATAAGCTGAGAGTTGGATGATGAGAAAACTATGGAGATTAGGAAAGAAAAAACCCAAAACCCCAAACAAGAACTAGAACAATCATTGATGAAAGAAAGCAATAAAATTCAGCCTGAAGACACTTAAAGCAAGAAGGTACCTGCACCATCTTCAAGTCTAACTCACTCATTTTCTGTCTCCAGAAAGGAAATCGAAGTCCAGAGAGGTAACTAGACTTGCCTGTGGCCACACAGCTAATTAATAACATAGTTGGGAACAGACTTAATCTCCTAACTTCCAACTTCGCACCCTACTGGTAAGTCTGAATCTCATTTTCCTTGCTAGTAAAAAGGTTATTGTGAAAAATGAAAAATGTAACATAGGCAAGGTGTTAAAAATGGTAGCTATATTTATTATTGGATTTGTTTCAATGTTACAGTGTTCCTCTCAAGTAATTATGTTATTAATAATAACTGTAGTATTATTTTAGTAATACAAAAGCATAATGCAAAAAATTTAGTAATTTAATAATGCAAAAAGCATGAGAAAGGCAGTGAACATTCAACTCATGATTTGTTTTAGTTATACTTGTTTGGGGTGAATCTCAACTTTGGGCCTGTGCAATCAACATCAGGCACCACCTGCCATTTGCCTAGAGGCAGCTGCTGGAATTACAAATGCTGTCAGGGAAGAAATAACCAGCCTCTCCACTGCTGGCCTTGCAAGCCCACCTTGTTAAGTGGTGGCAGGTATCACAGTTCTAAGGGTTTTTTCTCTCTTCTTCTGAAGAGAGAGAAAAATGAGGCTGTGGTTTTCCCAACAGACAGAGCTGTCATCAAGCTCTTTATGGAAAGCTGCCGTAGACAGGGGTTGAAAAGACGATGAAGGCTTTAACACAGTGTGAAAGTTGAAATGATGACAAGGGTGCACTAGAAGCATGTGACCCAAGAAAGGGTTTTCTGCCTTCAGGGTTAGGCCTTCATTTGGTTACTTGCCTTTTTATATCATACTCCCTCCCACTACACTTCTGCCCTTTGAGCTTCTATTTTTATAAATATTCAGATAGGACAAACAATATGATGAATAAGGTCATAGCTTTGCCAGAGTGATGGTGTTGATATATCCATGTTGACTCTCCTTGACATCTCTGTGTCACTTGACTTTCTGACCACACCTTTGGCGTTCAGCCCAGGAGCTTGGACCCCAAGCCCATGCTCTATTGGTTCTGTTGTGTTGCATCTGAGTTTGATGACTATGGAGCCATCTGTGCAATTATCAGTAATCAATAGTTTCATATACCTATTGCATGATCGCCAGAGTAACACTGACAACAAGGCATTGAACAACTGCAGGTTGCATATGAAAGAGTGACCTGAGAGCCACATCTGAGGCCCACTGCCCACTGCCTCATCACTCCAACCCTCCCTGGCCAGGGCCAGGACCCTCTTCCCAGACTGTAACCCCATCACCTCCCATCATTCTCAAGTATCAGTAGCCATCAGGATGATGCCTCTGCACTTTCCAGCCCTCTGGTGCTCCCAGTGCATCCTATAGTGGACACGGTGACATATTCGGAGCCACAGAGGCAGAAGGTCCAAGTCACTGGCCTGAATCCAAGCAAGTGTGGATTCCATACCTCTCTCTACCACTTAGTTCAGCTTGGGCCAATTATTTCATTTCCCCAAGTCTCCATTTCTTCACATGTAAAGCTGGAATATCTACCTCATAGGATACTAAAGAATTTTTAAATTGTATCATTGTATATGAAAATGCTTTGAAATTAGAAAGTACTATTCGAATGAGTGCAAGGCATTTTCATTAGTCTACACTACATGGTATTTTTGTGGAAAAAAATAAAACCTAATGAATATTAAATTATATTCATATCTAGCCAATATTTTGTAATAAGTATAAATGGAGCATAACCTTTAAAAATTATGTCACTGTTTTGTACACCTGTAACATATAATATTGTACATCAACTGTACTTCAATAAAAAAATTATATTCACATCACTTCATTCATTCATACATCCATTCATTCATTCACAAAGTTTTATTAGACAACCAGTCTGGGCCAGGCACTCTGTCAAGTGCTAGGTAGTTATATGATTGTGAACAGCCCAGATTCCTCATGGAGTGTACAGTTTATTTAGGGGAGGGGGACATTGTAAGCCACTAGTCATGCAAATATATCTATAATTACACAGCATGCTAGGTGCTATGAAGGGAAACGTGCATGTGGATAACAGTGGAGGGGCATAAATATGAGACTTGGTTGAGTTGACTTATGCAAAGCAAGGGCCTTCTAGGGAGCAGGAAGTGCATAAGGCAAGACCTCAAGACAGCAGAGCACTTGGCAAATTCAAGGATCCAACAGGCCCTTGTGGCTAGAACACAAGAAAGGAGAGGGATTGTGTTGCCAAAATCAGGCAGGCAGACCAAGAGTCACAGACGACTCCTAGGATTCTCTTATGAGATAGCTGAGAAGTGTGAGACTAGTGGAAGAAATGTAAGTAGAAGTTGTAAGACTGAGAGAATGTTCTTACTAGAGAAATGCAGTAATGTGGTCCGTTTAGTTTGAGATAGGATAAATTCATAAAGATTCTAATCTCTCGGGTGGTGAGAATTTTTACAGCAGTGTTCAGGATTTAGACACAGACATAGAAATTAATTTTTACATTGTTAGTTGTAACTTTCCACTTCACACTCCTCTATATAAACATTCTTACATGTTCGTAGTCCATAAACTTGTTATTTTTATCAGCTGTGTAGTATTCCATCATGGTATTTTTGGTGCTTCTATACACTTGTCTGCTTTTTCGTTCTTTGTAGTTTTTTCCCTTAAAAATAGTGCTGCTGGGAATATTTTTGTTTTCCCACAAGTTATTTTCTTGGGTTACATTCCCCTCATGGGTCATTTCTCTGCATGTCAGATAGCTGCTCTGATGCTCACAGTGTTTTGTGTCAGGCTTCACTTGCCCTGCCTGGGTGGGAACAAATTCCCAGGGTACCAGATGCTTCAGGGAGTTGGTGGGGGAGGGGCAGTGGCAGGCAGGAGGAGGATTTTCCTCATTAGATGTACAGAGAATGCAGGTTGTTGTGTTAATACGCTAATCCTCTAGGATGTTGCCTCTATTGGAGTTTTTTATGCACTCAGAACCTCCATGGCCCTTAGCCTGACAGGTAACTCGTTCTCCTCCCTCACTTTGCAGTTTCCCCCAAGGTCTTTTTAAGTTCTGGTGAGTGTTGTATGTGGAACAGAAAGGTGCAAAGGTAGTGGCAATGAATTAACTTGTTGTTAGCAGGAAGTGATTGTGAGACGAGGCATAAAATCTCTGTGACTGTAATTAACTGAAAGTTATAATTACATCATCTAAGGCAAATTGTTCCCTGAGTGTCAGCATGTTTACTTATTCCTTTATTTAATATTTCATTCTAACTTTCTAGATGGGGTTGAGAAATTAGTCAGGGACCAGCTTACCAGGTCAAGCAGGTATCTGGGAAATTCATCCAACTAATATATTTTCCTTGCCTGGTCGTATCTCACCTGCTCATCTGATCTAGTGTATCTTTTCAGCATTTTTAATTTATTATTAATTTTTTAATTGAAGTATAGTTGATTTACAATATTGTGTTAGTTTTAGGGGTACACCATAGTGGTTCAGTATTTTTGCAGATTTTATTCCATTATAGGTTATTACAAGATAATGGGCATCCCTGTGCCTTGTTGCTTATCTATCTTATATGCAGTAGTTTGTATTTGTTAATCCCATACCCTTAATTTGTCCTTCCCCCACCTCCCTCTCCCCTTTTGGTAACCACCACAAGTTTGTTTTATATATCCATGAGTCTGTTTCTGTTCTGTATATAAATTCATTTGTATTACTTTTTATTTTTTATTTTTTATTTTTGTATTACTTTTTAGATTCCACATATAAATGATATCATATCATATTTGTCTTTCACTTTCTGACTTATTTCACTAAGTATAATATTCTCTAGGTCCATCCATGTTGCTGCAAGTGACATTATTTCATTCTTTTTATGGTTGAGTAATAGTCGTGTGTGTGTGTGTGTGTGTGTGTGTGTGTGTGTGAATACCATGTCTTCTTAATTTGGTCAAAAAGTTACTGGAACAAAACAGAGTAACTGAACTCATTTGATTTGGGACAGGAGTATAGCTTAAGTTCAGTTCTCTGGGGAAGAAAACCCCTCAATTCTCTGTGTCAAATATAATGTCATATAATAATTTAGTCTACAGTTGTTGAAAACTGGGGAATACGTTCCAAAAGTTTTCTCTACTTTATCAAAGCAAAAGAAGACAGAAATGGAACATAATAACCAATTATCCTCTTTCTCAAAAAGAATATGTAAGAGAGGAGACAGGATCCTGATGGAATGTCAGCCATTTTGGTCAGGACCACCATCACTTACTGTCAGTGATGTCTGTAGTTAATCATAATGGCAAGGATATTAACCTGCAGCACCTGCATGGAGTTTTATGCTTGACACTGTATCCTTATCTCACCACTGTGAGGTGGGTTTTGTCAAGATCACAAAGCAGTGAGTGATGGACTCCGATTCACTGCTCCTCACCTCTTCTCTACCCTGAGGACACAATGGCTGGAGGCCATGTAGGGTAGCAGGACAAGACCATGCTGCAAGCATGGAGAATTGCTGGTCATGTTAGCCTCTAATCTGTTAGGTGAGTTTAGGTAAGTCACATAAACTCCCTGAGGTTTTGCTTCCTATAAAGCAGAAGGGACTCCTGTTTTTTCTCACTCCCATTGTGAAGGCTTGCCAGATAAAAGCTGTGAAAGTTTTTGGACAGTCAACCATAAAGTCATAACAATAGGACATTATTTTGTATTGTGATCACTATGATGATGTGGCAAGATTCTCATATGAGACATGGTAGCTGCTCTGGGGTAAAGATTCGCAGAGGAGTCAAATTCAAATGTCACATCCAGTGAGGTTGAGGTTCAAAATGAATCATTTGATATGCTGACATGCCAGGGAATCAGATAATTCACAGCCAGGAAGCAGCAGGAATCATGAACGTTGTGGATCTGACTTGATTGATGTGGTGACAGATGTATTCAAAGCATCACCAGGCTCCCTAAACAGATCTCCTTCTAGGGAAGCTGATATCTGTAGGAGGCTCCCTCCAGAGACTGCAGGCCAGGAATTGATCATAACAGATCATGAGGTAAATTTTTACAAGACTCAGGGGTTCTTCAGAGTGATCTTGCTGACGTTATCCTGACTCAGACTCCACCGTGCCTTGAACAATTACCACATCTCAGGTCTTGGGTTTCTAGATGATGGAATACTTCCATAGCTGATCCAGGCAGCAGGACATGAAGGCAAGGCAGAAATGTCATCCATACTTCATATAATCCCAGTAGACTGGTGGGTCTCAAACTCCAGGGAGAATAAAATCTCTTAGAAAACTTGTTCAAAGGCAGATTTCTGGGATCCATTCCCAGGGATAGAGAGATCCCATTGGTATAGTTTGGGGCCCAGAACTGTGCATTCAAACGAACTCTTAAGTAACAATGCAGGTAATGTAAAATTAACATTTTCAGGGAAAAAAATGTAGAAGAGAAGGGCCCTGAATGAGAGTTACTATGATAAAAATTAAAAATCTAACATTTATTGAGCACTTACTATGAACCAGGCACTCTTCTATACATACATTACTATAATACCTAATATGCCATATGTAAATTAACTCCTTCCATCCTCACCATGATCCCATGAGATATACAATAATATTTCATCCATTTTTTAAATGGAGTAACGGAGGCACAGATTGCTTAAGAAGATCCTAGCACCTGTGAGATCATGTCTTGGTTTCATAGTAAAATGTAAAAATGTTAATATCTCAGAAGAACTTTCTAGGAAAGGGATGGATTGTTCAAATCCCACCCAGAGGGAGAGTCATTACTCCTATAGCTCTAGCAATATAGCCTGATTCTAATATTAAAATTCATGCCAGCCTGGTAACTTACAGTAGGGATGGAGCTTGGGGGAAACTGCCCACCATAGAATCTGTTTCACAGGATCCAAACGTTGAGATTGGGGACCATGAAACCCCAATAGTTACAGCTTTGTTCATAGGGCCCCGGCCTCTAATGCAGAAGTTGCTCTTCTCCCAACCAACTTTCTCTTTGATGGAGTCCTGTTGAAATGCTGCAGGCCTCATCCTTGCCTACCAGGTTTACAGAAGGAGGAGTTTTTAAGCCTCTACTAATTAAAGTATAATGCTAACCATCTACGGCCAGTTAGCTCATTTAATTAGAGCCTATTAAGAATAAGGGTAAACTCACTGAACCCTACATTTACTCTCTGTTATGAAAGAATTCTTTGGAATTTTCCCCTTTTCCTTGGTTAAGAAGAGCAAAGAGGCAGGAGACTTGGAAGACCCTCTTAACTGGGTGTAGTTACTGAGACAGGCCAGCCCAGAGAGAAGGTAGTACTTAAATGTTTGTTTAAAAATGCTCTTTCCTGGTTTAATTATCCATGTACCATGATTTAAAGAACCTTGAAGTTGGCTGATCATTGCTTAAAATTTCGGAGCTCCAGAGTTCCAGGCCTACATTTCTAAGTGCCTGACTGCTAAAATGTTCCATTTGATTGCTCTGCCAGAATCCCTTCCTCCAAACATATCCCAAACTGAATCCATCATGTTCTCCACCAAGTCTCTCTTCTCCAGATGAAACTGTTTCTGTTCCTGATGACACTTCTCCCAGTCCAGGCTCAGAACCACAGCCATCTTTGAATGCACCCTCCCTAGATAGTCATCTGTGAGAGAAATTCACAAATTCTCTCTGTTCTGCTTTTATTCTTCCAACACTCTCATTACTGTCAGTACCGCAGTGCAGATCCCTTTTCACCTTGTGGTATCTGGACCACACTCTGGAAGCTAATGTTGTCTTCCTTTGTTCATCCTGTGGCTTCTTCCTACAGTGGCTCTGGGAAATTGAAACCATATCATTCTTGAGCTCAAAATTTCTCCATGATTTTTATTGCCTATGAAAAGGTTCTGCAACCAATTCCATTGTGTGTGTTTGAGGCGGGTGCAAGGGGCAAGGTGCAGGGCAGGGTGGGCGTTCTACCCACACCACCAAGCAATTCTTGGACACCAGCTGGGTATCCTACAATTCAGCTCAATTTTGACTCACTATCTACCCAGATGGCATCAGATTCCACAAGTTAAGGGCTCAGTCCCACAAGATGTCCCTCTACTTCAGATGTCAATTGCAAGTCCAGTTGTCACCTATATTTCTGACCAGCTGGCTATAAATCAGAGATTTCCTCAACCCTTTCCTGGATCTGATTAATTTTCTAGAACAGTACACAGGACTCAGGAAACCAGTTTACTCACTAGATCAAAAGTTCATCACAGGGACTTCCCTGGTGGTACAGTTGTTAAGAATCTGCCTGCCAATACAGGGGACACGGGTTTGAGCCCTCGTCCGGGAAGATCCCACATGCCGCGGAGCAGCTAAGCCCGTGAGCCACAACTATTGAGCCTGCACTCTAGAGCCTGTGAGCCACAACTACTGAAGCCCGCACACCTAGAGCCCATGCTCCACAACAAGAGAAGCCACCGCAGTGAGAAACCTGCGCACAGCAGCAAAGAGTAGCCCCTGCTCAAGGCAACCAGAGAAAGACGGCACGCAGCAACAAAGACCCAACACAGCCAAAAATAAATAAATAAATAAATAAATTTATGTTAAAAAAACCCAAACAGTACATGGCAGGAAAATGAAGCACAAGTATTGTTTTTAATCCACATGTTGATCTGTTAAGTGACTGTGATGGTTAATTTTATGCGTCAACTTGACTGGACTAACAGATGCCCAGATAACTGGTAAACTATTATTTCTTGGTGTGTCTGTGAGGGTGTTTCTGGAAGAGATTAGCATTTGAATCAGTAGGCTGAATAAGGAAGGAAGAAATAAAGAAGATTGCCCATACCACTTTGGGTGGGCATCATCCAGTCTAGTGAGGGCTTAAATAGATCAAAAAGGTGAAGGATGGGCAAATTTGCTGTCTTTGCTTGAGTTGGTACACCATCTTCTCCTGCCCTCAGCCATCAGTGTTCCTGGACTTCAGACTCAGACCAGGACTTACACCATCAGCTGCCCTGGTCCTCAGATCTTCAGAGTTGGATTGAATTATACCACTGGCTTCCCTTCTCCAACTTGAAGATGGCAGGTAGTGGGACTTGTCCTCCATAATTGTGTGAGCCAATTCCTATAATAAATTTCCTCATATATATATATATATATATATATATATATATATATCCTATTGGTTTGATGTCTCTGAAGAAATCTGACCTGGATCAAGACCCTGGTCTCCCCATTATGCTCACCCATAGTATAATGTTGTCTTCTACCATCTGCTGGTAGCACTTCTTTTTTTTTTTTTTTTTTTTTTTTTTTTTTCGTCACCCAGACTTTATTTCAAGGGAAGGTAAGAATGAGGATATTGTAAACACAAGTGTTCTTGACAACATAAATTATAGTTCCCAGAAGTTTCCCCCATGTGTTCCAATGTCATCATTACTGTTGTTTACCACAATCACAAGCAGTTCCCCCAGAGATAATTAGAAGATAAGCGGCTTCAATCAACACCTCCTGCAAAGTAAATAACTTTTCAGCTCTCAATCTTCATCCATCCAACAGTTCCTTCTTTATGGGACTCTCTCCTCCCCCTCTTGACTAAGGAACATTAGATTCTCTTTTCTGACTTTGCATTAGTTTTTTTTTTTTTTTTTTTTTTTTTCAGCTTTGGAGATATTTTATTTTGCTTGTGTTAAAAAAAATAGGGTTGTCTTTATTTTCCCTTATATAGTCTTGATACAAGATCTTGTCAGATTTATGAATTATGAATATCTACTCCCAGCCTATGTCTTGCCTTTTCACTTTCTCTTTTTTTAAATTAATTAATTAATTTATGGCTGCATTGGGTCTTCATTGCTATGCACGGGCTTTCTCTAGTTGCGGTGAGAAGGGGCTGCTCTTCATGGCAGTGTGCAGGCTTCTCATTCCGGTGGCTTCTCTCGTTGCAGAGCATGGGCTCTAGGCATGCAGGCTTCAGTAGTTGTGGTTTGCGGGCTCCAGAGTGCAGGCTCAGTAGTTATGGCTCATGGGCTTAGTTGCTCTGTGGCATGTGGAATCTTCCTGGACCAGGGCTTGAACACGTGTCCCCAGCATTGGCAGGCAGATTCTTAACCACTGTGCCACCAGGGAAGTCCGCCTTTTCACTTTCTTTTTTTTTTTTTTTTTATTTTATTTTTTTGCTTTATAACAAATTTAATCAGTTATACATATACATATGTTTCCATATCCCCTCCCATTTGCGTCTCCCTCCCACCCTCCATATCCCACCCCTCCAGGCGGTCACAAGGCACCAAGCTGATCTCCCTGTGCTATGCGGCTGCTTCCCACTAGCTATCTACCTTACGTTTGGTAGTGTATATATGTCCATGCCGCTCTTTCACTTTGTCACAGCTTACCCTTCCCCCTCCCCATATCCTCAAGTCCATTCTCTAGTAGGTCTGTGTCTTTATTCCTGTCTTACCCCTACGTTCTTCATGACACTTTTTTTTTCTTCTTAAATTCCATATATATGTGTTAGCATACAGTATTTGTCTTTCTCTTTCTGACTTACTTCACTCTGTATGACAGACTCTAGGTCTATCCACCTCATTACAAATAGCTCAATTTCATTTCTTTTTATGGCTGAGTAATATTCCATTGTATATATGTGCCACATCTTCTTTATCCATTCATCCGATGATGGACACTTAGGTTGTTTCCATCTCCGGGCTATTGTAAATAGGGCTGCTATGAACATTTTGGTACATGTCTCTTTTTTAATTATGGTTTTCTCAGGGTATATGCCCAGTAGTGGGATTGCTGGGTCATATGGTAGTTCTATTTGTAGTTTTTTAAGGAACCTCCATACCGTTCTCCATAGCGGCTGTACCAATTCACATTCCCACCAGCAGTGCAAGAGTGTTCCCTTTTTTCCACACCCTCTCCAGCATTTATTGTTTCTAGATTTTTTGATGATGGCCATTCTGACTGGTGTGAGATGATATCTCATTGTAGTTTTGATTTGCATTTCTCTAATGAGTAAAGATGTTGAGCATCCTTTCATGTGTTGGTTGGCAGTCTGTATATCTTCTGTGGAGAAATGTCTATTTAGGTCTTCTGCCCATTTTTGGATTGGGTTGTTTGTTTTTTTGTTATTGAGCTGCATGAGCTGCTTATAAATTTTGGAGATTAATCCTTTGTCAGTTGCTTCATTTGCAAATATTTTCTCCCATTCTGAGGGTTGTCTTTTGGTCTTGTTTATGGTTTCCTTTGCTGTGCAAAAGCTTTTAAGTTTCATTAGGTCCCATGTGTTTATTTTTGTCTTTATTTCCATTTCTCTAGGAGGTGGGTCAAAAAGGATCTTGCTGTGATTTATGTCATAGAGTGTTCTGCCTATGTTTTCCTCTAAGAGTTTGATAGTGTCTGGCCTTACATTTAGGTCTTTAATCCATTTTGAGCTTATTTTTGTGTATGGTGTTAGGGAGTGATCTAATCTCATACTTTTACATGTCCCTATCCAGTTTTCCCAGCACCACTTATTGAAGAGACTGTCCTTTCTCCACTGTACATTCCTGCCTCCTTTATCAAAGATAAGGTGACCATATGTCCGTGGGTTTAACTCTGGGCTTTCTATCCTGTTCCATTGATCTATCTTTCTGTTTTTGTGCCAGTACCATACTGTCTTGATTACTGTAGCTTTGTAGTATAGTCTGAAGTCAGGGAGCCTGATTCCTCCAGCTCCATTTTTCGTTCTCAAGATTGCTTTGGCTATTCGGGGTCTTTTGTGTTTCCATACAAATTGTGAAATTTTTTGTTCTAGTTCTGTGAAAAATGCCAGTGGTAGTTTGATAGGGATTGCATTGAACCTGTAGATTGCTTTGGGTAGTAGAGTCATTTTCACAATGTTGATTCTTCCAATCCAAGAACATGGTACATCTCTCCATCTATTTGTATCATCTTTAATTTCTTTCATCAGTGTCTTATAATTTTCTGCATACAGGTCTTTTGTCTCCTTAGGTAGGTTTATTCCTAGATATTTTATTCTTTTTGTTGCAATGGTAAATGGGAGTGTTTCCTTGATTTCACTTTCAGATTTTTCATCATCAGTATATAGGAATGCCAGAGATTTCTGTGCATTAATTTTGTATCCTGCAACTTTACCAAATTCATTGATTAACTCTAGTAGTTTTCTGGTAGCATCTTTAGGATTCTCTATGTATAGTATCATGTCATCTGCAAACAGTGACAGCTTTACTTCTTCTTTTCCGATTTGGATTCCTTTTATTTCCTTTTCTTCTCTGATTGCTGTGGCTAAAACTTCCAAAACTAGGTTGAATAAGAGTGGTGAAAGTGGGCAACCTTGTCTAGTTCCTGATCTTAGTGGAAATGGTTTCAGTTTTTCACCATTGAGGACGATGCTGGCTGTGGGTTTGTCATATATGGCCTTTATTATGTTGAGGAAAGTTCCCTCTATGCCTACTTTCTGCAGGGTTTTTATCATAAATGGGTGTTGAATTTTGTCGAAAGCTTTCTCTGCATCTATTGAGATGATCATATGGTTTTTCTCCTTCAATTTGTTAATATGGTGTATCACGTTGATTGATTTGCGTATATTGAAGAATCCTTGCATTCCTGGAATAAACCCCACTTGATCATGGTGTATGATCCTTTTAATGTGCTGTTGGATTCTGTTTGCTAGTATTTTGTTGAGGATTTTTGCATCTATGTTCATCAGTGATATTGGCCTGTAGTTTTCTTTCTTTGTGACATCCTTGCCTGGTTTTGGTATCAAGGTGATGGTGGCCTCGTAGAATGAGTTTGGGAGTGTTCCTCCCTCTGCTATATTTTGGAAGAGTTTGAGAAGGATAGGTGTTAGCTCTTCTCTAAATGCTTGATAGAATTCGCCTGTGAAGCCATCTGGTCCTGGGCTTTTGTTTGTTGGAAGATTTTTTATCACAGTTTCAATTTCAGTGCTTGTGATTGGTCTGTTCATATTTTCTATTTCTTCCTGATTCAGTCTTGGCAGGTTGTGCATTTCTAACAATTTGTCCATTTCTTCCAGGTTGTCCATTTTATTGGCATAGAGTTGCTTATAGTAATCTCTCATGATCTTTTGTATTTCTGTAGTGTCAGTTGTTACTTCTCCTTTTTCATTTCTAATTCTATTGATTTGAGTCTTCTCCCTTTTTTTCTTGATGAGTCTGGCTAATGGTTTATCAATTTTGTTTATCTTCTCAAAGAACCAGCTTTTAGTTTTATTGATCTTTGCTATCGTTTCCTTCATTTCTTTTTCATTTATTTCTGATCTGATTTTTATGATTTCTTTCCTTCTGCTAACTTTGGGATGTTTTTGTTCTTCTTTCTCTAATTGCTTTAGGTGCAAGGTTAGGTTGTTTATTCGAGATGTTTCCTGTTTCTTAAGGTGGGATTGTATTGCTATAAACTTCCCTCTTAGAACTGCTTTTGCTGCATCCCATAGGTTTTGGGTCGTCGTGTCTCCATTGTCATTTGTTTCTAGGTATTTTTTAATTTCCTCTTTGATTTCTTCAGTGATCACTTCGTTATTAAGTAGTGTATTGTTTAGCCTCCATGTGTTTGTATTTTTTACAGCTCTTTTCCTGTAATTGATATCTAGTCTCATAGCATTGTGGTCGGAAAAGATACTTGATACAATTTCAATTTTCTTAAATTTACCAAGGCTTGATTTGTGACCCAAGATATGATCTATCCTGGAGAATGTTCCATGAGCACTTGAGAAAAATGTGTATTCTGTTGTTTTTGGATGGAATGTCCTATAAATATCAATTAAGTCCATCTTGTTTAATGTATCATTTAAAGCTTGTGTTTCCTTATTTATTTTCATTTTGGATGATCTGTCCATTGGTGAAAGTGGGGTGTTAAAGTCCCCTACTATGATTGTGTTACTGTCGATTTCTCCTTTTATGGCTGTTAGTATTTGCCTTATGTATTGAGGTGCTCCTATGTTTGGTGCATAAATATTTACAATTGTTATATCTTCTTCTTGGATCGATCCCTTGATCATTATGTAGTGTCCTTCTTTGTCTCTTCTAGTAGTCCTTATTTTAAAGTCTATTTTGTCTGATATGAGAATTGCTACTCCAGCTTTCTTTTGGTTTCCATTTGCATGGAATATCTTTTTCCATCCCCTTACTTTCAGTCTGTATGTGTCTCTAGGTCTGAAGTGGGTCTCTTGTAGACAGCATATAGATGGGTCTTGTTTTTGTATCCATTCAGCCACTCTGTGTCTTTTGGTGGGAGCATTTAGTCCATTTACATTTAAGGTAATTATCGATATGTATGTTCCTATTCCCATTTTCTTAATTGTTTTGGGTTCATTATTGTAGGTATATTCCTTCTGTTGTGTTTCTTGCCTAGAGAAGTTCCTTTAGCATTTGTTGTAAAGCTGGTTTGGTGGTGCTGAACTCTCTCAGCTTTTGCTTGTCTGTAAACGTTTTAATTTCTCCATCAAATCTGAATGAGATCCTTGCTGGGTAGAGTAATCTTGGTTGCAGGTTTTTCTCCTTCATCACTTTAAGTATGTCCTGCCACTCCCTTCTGGCTTGTAGAGTTTCTGCTGAGAGATCAGCTGTTATCCTGATGGGGATTCCCTTGTGTGTTATTTGTTGTTTTTGCCTTGCTGCTTTTAATATGATTTCTTTGTGTTTAATTTTTGACAGTTTGATTAATATGTGTCTTGGCGTATTTCTCCTTGGATTTATTCTGTATGGGACTCTCTGTGCCTCCTGGACTTGATTAACTATTTCCTTTCCCATATTAGGGAAGTTTTCAACTATAATCTCTTCAAATATTTTCTCAGTCCCTTTCTTTTTCTCTTCTTCTTCTGGAACCCCTATAATTCGAATGTTGGTGCGTTTAATGTTGTCCCAGAGGTCTCTGAGACTGTCCTCTGTTCTTTTCATTCTTTTTTCTTTATTTTGCTCTGCAGCAGTTATTTCCACTATTTTATCTTCCACCTCACTTATCCGTTCTTCTGCCTCAGTTATTCTGCTATTGATCCCATCTAGAGTATTTTTTATTTCATGTATTGTGTTTTTAATCGATGCTTGATTCATCTTTAGTTCTTCTAGGTCCTTGTTAACTGTTTCTTGCATTTTGTCTATTCTATTTCCAAGATTTTGGATCTGGGAAATAGAATCTTGGATCATCTTTACCATCATTATTGTGAATTCTTTTTCAGGTAGACTGCCTATTACCTCTTCATTTGTTAGGTCTGGTGGGTTTTTATCTTGCTCTTTCTCCTGCTGTGTGTTTTTCTGTCTTCTCATTTTGCTTATGTTACTGTGTTTGGGGTCTCCTTTTTGCAGGCTGCAGGTTCGTAGTTCCTGTTGTTTTTGGTGTCTGTCCCCAGTGGCTAAGGTTGGTTTAGTGGGTTGTGTAGGCTTCCTGGTGGAGGGGACTAGTGCCTGTGTTCTGGTGGATGAGGCTGGATCTTGTCTTTCTGGTGGGCAGGTCCACGTCTGGTGGTGTGTTTTGGGGTGTCTGTGGACTTTTTATGAGTTTAGGCCACCTCTCTGCTAATGGGTGGCGTTGTGTTCCTGTCTTGCTAGTTGTTTGGCTTAGGGTGTCCAGCACTGTAGCTTGTTGGTCGTTGAGTGAAGCTGGGTGCTGGTGTTGAGATGGAGATCTCTGGAAGATTTTTGCCGTTTGATATTATGTGGAGCTGGGAGGTCTCTTGTGGACCAGTGTCCTGAAGTTGGCTCTCCCACCTCAGAGGCACAGCACTGACTCTCGGCTCCTCAATTTGGGATGATGTGTTGTCTATTCATGTATTCCACAGATGCAGGGTACATCAAGTTGATTGTGGAGCTTTAATCCGCTGCTTCTGAGGCTGCTGGGAGAGGTTTCCCTTTCTCTTCTTTGTTCTCACAGCTCCTGGGTCTCAGCTTTGGATTGGGCCCCGCCTCTGCGTGTAGGTCGCCGGAGGGCGTCTGTTCTTCGCTCAGATAGGACAGGGTTAAAGGAGCAGCCTCTTCGGGGACTCTGGCTCACTCAGGCCGGGTGGGAGGGAGGGGCACGGAGTGCGGGGCGAGCCTGCAGCGGCAGAGGTCGGCGTGACGTTGCACCAGCCCGAGGCGCGCCGTGCGTTCTCCCAGGGAAGCCGCCCCTGGATCCCGGGACCCCAGCAGTGGCGGGCTGCACAGGCTCCTGGAAGGGCGGTGTGGGCAGTGACCTGCGCTCGCACACAGGCTTCTTGGCGGCGGCAGCAGCAGCCCCAGCGTCCCACGCCTGTCACTGGGCTCCGCGCTTTCAGTCGCGACTCGCGCCCGTCCGTGGAGCCCCTTTAAGCAGCGCTCTTAATCCCCTCTCCTCGCGCACCAGGAAACCAAGAGGGAAGAAAAAGTCTCTTGCCTCTTCGGCAGCTCCAGAGTTTTCCCGGACTCCCTCCCGGCTAGCTGTGGCACATTAGCCCCCTTCAGGCTGAGTTCTCGCCGCCAGCCCCAGTCCTCTCCCTGCGCTCTGACCGAAGCCCGAGCCTCAGCTTCCAGCGCTGCGCGCCCCGGCGGGCAAGCAGACAAGCCTCTCGGGCTGGTGAGTGCCGCTCGGCACCGATCCTCTGTGTGCGGATCTCTCCGCTTTGCCCTACCCAGGTATGTGGGGAGTTTCTTGCCTTTTGGGAGGTCTGGGGTCTTCTGCCAGCGTTCAGTAGGTGTTCTGTAGGAGTTGTTCCACGTGTAGCTGTATTTCTGTTGTATCCGTGGGGAGGAAGGTGATCTCCGCGTCTTACTCTTCCGCCATCTTACCCGGAAGTCTGCTGGTAGCACTTCTCATCACCTCCCCTCTGAGACACTATAACCAAGCCACCATCACCTCTCTTTTTTTATTGAGGTGTAATTACATACTATAAAAGTCACCTATTGTAAGTGTATAATTCAATGATTTTTAGTAGTCATTTAGTAATAGAATTGTGTAACCATCATCACAGTTTAGAACATCTCCATCACCCCCAAAACATTTCTTTGTGCCTATTTGCAGTCAATTCTGCTCCCACTTTCAATCCCTGGCCACCACTGCTCTGTTTTCTATATCTATAGATTTGCCTTTTCTGGACAATTCATATAAATGGAATCATACAATATGTAGTGTTTTGTGTGTGGCTTCTTTCATTTAGCATAATGTTTTTGAGGTTCATCTATGTTGTAGCATGCACTGGTAGTTTGCTCCTTTACACTGCTGAATAGTATTCCATTGCATGGACATACCACATTTGTTTATCTTTTCATTAGTTAGTCAACATTTGGATTTTTTCAAGTTTTTTGGCTATTGTGAGTAAGTCTGCTCTGAACTTTAAGTCTTTCTGTTGACGTATGTTTGTATTTCTTTTACGTAGATATCTAGATGTGGAATTGCTGGGTTGTAAAAATATATTTAACTTTATAAGAAGACGCCAAACTGTTTTCCAAAGTGGGTCTATCGTTTTTCATTCCCACAGGTATAAGGGTTCTAATTTCTCCACATCCTCACCAATACTTGTTGTTGTCTGTCTTTTTGATTATAGCCATTCTAGTGGGGGTATAGTAATACCTTATTTTGGTTTTAAACTGCATCTCTTAATGACTTATTGATGTCAAGGCATCTTTTCATGTGCTTATTAGCTCTTATATTTTCTTTGGTGAAATGTCTATTCAAATATTTTGACTATTTAAAAATTGAATTGCTTGTCTTATTATTGAGTCATATGAGTTGTTTATATAATCTGGATACAAGTTCTTTATCAGACGTATGATTTACAAACTGTTTCTCCCAGTTTGTGCCTTCCCCCTTTCATTTTTCTAATGGTGCCTTTTAGAAGAGCAAAAGTTTTAATTTTTATAAAGTCCAATCTATCAATTTTTTTCTTGTTTTTGATATCATATATAAGAACTCTACATCTAAGTGTCACTACATTTTTTTTCTTATGTTTTCTTCTAGAAGTCTTGTAATTTCACTTCTACATTAAGTCTATGATCCATTTTGAGTTAATTTTTGTATGGTGTGAAGTTACTATCTACATTCTTTTTATTTTCAATTTTTTTTGCATGTAAATGCCAATTGTCTCAGCCCTGTTTGTTGGAAAGACTACCTTTCCCCTATTGAATTGCCTTAGCATATTTGTCAAAAATCAACTGACGATAAATGTGAGAGTTTGTTTCTGGACTCTCACCTCTGTTCCATTGATCTATGTGATTATCCTATGCCAGTACCACATTGTCTTGCTTACTGTAGCTTTATGGTTAAGTTTGTAATTGGGCGATATAAGTTCTTTTCTCTTTTTTTTCGAGATTGTTTCAGCTACTGTAGGTTCTTTGCACTTTCGTATGCATTGTAGAGTAAACTTGTCACTTTCTATAAAAAATCCTGATGGCAGTTTTATATGGATTGTGTTAAATCTATAGATCATTCTGGGGAGAATTGCCATCTTAATAAAATTGAGTCTTCAGTTTATGAACATGGAGTGTAACTCCATTTATTTAGCAATGCTTTGTGGTTTTCAATGTACAAGCCCTATCTTGCACTTCTTTTGTTAACTTGATTCCTAACTATTTTATTCTTTTTGACACTATGGTGAATGGAAGTCATTTCTTAATCTTGATTTTGGACTGTTCCTTGCTAACATGTAGAAATACAGTTGATTTCTGTGCATTGATCCTGCACCTTGTGACCTTTCCAAACTTGTTTATTAACTCTAATATATCTTTTAATGTGAGCATTTCTCAAGATTTTCTACATACAAGATCATGTTGCCTGTGAATAAAGGCAGTTTTACTTCTTCCATTCCAATTGGTATGCCTTTAATTTTTTTCTTGCCTTATTAAACTGACTAGAACTTTGGTACAAGGTTGAGTAGAAGGAGTAAGAGTAGGTATGCTTGCCATATTCCTAGTCTTTGTGGGAAAACTTTTGCCAGTGAATCCATTTGGGCGTGGCTTTGTCATTATTGGAAGATTTCAAATTACAAATCAGTTTTTACCTTATTATATGTCAATTCAGATTTTCTATTTCTTCTTGAGTCAGTTTAGCTAACATGTCTTTCTAGAAATTTTTCCATTTTACATAAGTTGTCTAATTTGATATAAAGTAGTAGTTTATAATATTCACTTATAATCCGTTAATTTTTTGCAAGAATGGAAAGGATTGCCCCTCTTTTTTGGGGGTTTGGTAATTTATAACTCCTCTTTTTATTTCCTGGTTAGTCTAGCTAAAGATTTATCAATTTTGTTGGTCTTTGCAAGGAACCAACTTTTGGTTTCATTGATTTTTCGCTACTATTTTTCTGTTTTCTATTTCTCTGTTTTCCACTTCTCTGTTTTCTACTCTACTCTTCATTATTTCCTTTCTCTTTCTTGCTTTGGATTTAGTCTCTTTATTACTAGTTTCTTATGGTTGATGTTTAAGTTATTGATTTAATAACTGTCTTCTGTTCTAGTGTAGACATTTATAGCTATATATTCCCCTCTAATTACTGAGTTAGCTGCATCCCATAAATTTTGATATGTTGAATTTTATTTTTACTCAGCTCAAAATATTTTTAAAAATTTCCTTCTGGTGTTTTTCTTTGACAAATTGTTTATTTAGAAGTGTTTTGTTTAATTTCCAAGTATTTAGTAATTCCCCCAATTTCCTTCTGTTGTTGATTTCTAATTTAATTGTATTATAGTTAGACAACACACTTTGTATGATTTCGGACCTTTTAACTTTACTGAAACTTGTTTTATAGCCTGACATATGGTCCACTCCAGACAATGTTCCATGCGTGTTTGAAAAGAATGTGTATTCTGCTGTCATTGAGTGGAATGTTTTATAAATATCAGGGAGGGCAAGTGTTTTTAAGTCTTCTCTATACTTGCTGACTTTCTGCCTAGCTGTTCTATCAATTTAAAGTGTAGTACTAGGATCTCCCACTGTGATTTTTGAACACTATCATCTCTTGCTTATGTTATTGTAATAGCTTAGCACTCCCTGTCCACCCTCCCTGCTTTATTTTTTTCAATAGGACTTATCATCATCTGACCTTGTATATATTTTACTTATATGTTAGAATATATAGGTCCTATTATGGCAGGGATTTTGTCATTTTTCATTGCTGCTGTAACCATAGTACCTGTAACAGTGCCTGACACATGTCACTCACAAATATTTGTTGGATGACTAAACACATCACTGAAAAAATGGCACCCACTATTCTCTTGGACAATTACAAAACTCCTTACCCTACCATCTGGAGGATAACTGCGATGCATCAATACCAGTGGAATACTGAGATGGAGTGGCCATAGGTGGAAACTCTCCCTTCTCCCTCATGTTTTTCCTTTGGGTTTCTCTCTCCTTATATTTTCTAGTCATCAGAGTAGTAGGACTTGAGGACCAGGACTGGATGTAGATCTTGAGGAACTAGACCACTGTGCTTGATTGAGATCCAGGCTGTTTGGTGGCCTTCTCCAGGCAAAGGAATCCCACTGGCATCAGGTGGCCCTGTGCAGCTCAGTTGGGGGTTAATTTCCAAGTGGAGAGGACAAGGAGGGGCTAAAACTTCACAGTAATAAACAGAGCAGCTTTCCCCTGCACCTACACTTTTTCCTCCTGAACCTGAGACAGCTAGCCATAGGGGGCTGGTCCAAGATTGGGTGTTCAAAATTCCAGCCAAACATCATTCCATCTTAGCACAACTGAAACTATCTACTCAGATGTACATCTTGATGTAGCTTTGAAATTTTATGTTTATCCTGCTTTGGAGGGCTATATTATATATAACAACATCAGAAAAAAAATACCCCAGCATGTAATATTTACTGAGTGCTTGGCATATGATATCAAGATTTTTCACATTTATCAAGTATATTGGATACTTTATATATCTATATGCTTAATCAGTTAAAAATAAAAGGCTGACTAATATTTTTCTTTCACTCATTAAAGTTAGGTCTAAGTTTTATAAACTGTTCTTGTATGGTGTGCATAACCAACTGGAGCTCAGAGGAGTGGTCTGAGCTAGAGACAACAATTTGGGTATCATGTATAAATGTATGATAATTAAAGGTATAGGGGTAGATCATATGCTCTGGAGAGTGATAAAAGGAGAGAGCCGAGCTCAAAACTTTGAGGAATTTAATTTTTAATGGTTGAGTAGAAGATGATGAGCATGAAAAGGCAGAGAAGGAGCACCCAGAGAGGTCACAGGAAAACTGGGAGGATGTTACACACAGGAAGGTTTGTGTCAGCTTTCTGAAAGCTTGCAATTCTCATAACAAACTTTGCTTTGGGGGAGGGAGTCTAACTCCTAATAAAGTACCTGTCATTTAATTAAAAATTATCATTAAGCAGGTGGTCCTGAAATTGTGCTTGACACTAGATAAATAGTTCTCAGCCAGATGTACCTACAACACTGGAAGGATGTAGATTTTTGCATTATTAAGATGTTGTGTCCTCATCAAAATTAGTTTATTCTAGGGCTTCCCTGGTGGCGCAGTGGTTGAGAGTCTGCCTGCCGATGCAGGGGACACGGGTTCGTGCCCCGGTCTGGGAAGATCCCACATGCCGCGGAGCGGCTGGGCCCGTGACCCATGGCCGCTGAGCCTGCGCGTCTGGAGCCTGTGCTCCGCAATGGGAGAGGCCACAACAGTGAGAGGCTCGTGTACCGCAAAAAAAAAAAAAAAAAAAAAAAAAAATTAGTTTATTCCAATTCTTGCATTCCCCCTCTGAGTGTGGCATATCCTTTCCAGATACCCTATTATTCATCTATGGCTTTTTGGCATTCTAGTAGTAAATTTGAATATTTGATGTCAGTGAAACTTGATGATAAACACTGTACAAATAAAGTTGAATTATTATTGCAGCATTCCTGGGAATGAGATTATTTCTTATTTTTGTGTTTAATGCTAGTGGCAGTAAATTCCCAATGAATTTTTATTTTATTGCTTTAGACTCAGCAACAAATTTATTTTGCTCATTCACTCACTCATTCATACATCAAATGTATGTTAAGTGCCTACTATATGCCAGACACTGGGAGCGTTAAGACACATCAGGCATGATTTTGAAGCTTTGGTATGCATTGGAACCACCTGGAAAACTTGTTAAAAATACATATGCCCCAATGCACCCCCTCATATTCGGTCCAGGGTCGTTTCTGGGAATCTATATTTAACAAGCTCTCTGTGTGATTCTGGTGCACAACAAAGTTTTAGAACTATTGTTCTATGTAAAAACATTTATAGTGAAAACTTAAATATACTAAAATGTAAGAGGTGTCAGATAGAAGTATACATGGGGTAGAGTGTATATTAAATTTTATTATATTTGTATCTTCTTATAGCAGTAGACTGTACACTCAACAATATTATTGCAAATTTTCAGCTATAATGGAATTTTTGTTAGGTCTTTAAAGCCTTAGCAATATGTTTATTTTCATTAATATTGCAGAAAATTTTAATGTCCTTATAACTGATCATAAAGGTAAGAGCATGCTGTAAACATATGAATATCATTATATCCATGCATACAACTTCCTTTAGTAGGAATGAGGAAAGCATCTGGCAGTTCTTACTTAAATGCTGGGGAGCATATTCTGTGGCCATTACAGGACTGGTCCTGTTATAAATGAAAAGGTTCTTTCCTTTTCTTTTATTCCTTTGTCTACTGGGCTCTTTTGCAGCCTGTTGATACAAACAGCATTAGAGGAGTATCAGCAGTTTCTAAAACACTCACAATAATGCAAAGGGCAAAACTCTGAGTCTTGCATTGAGGAAAATAAGCTTTCTTTTAAAGAATAATTGGTGTTTTCTTCTTAAACGGAGGCACTTATTTACTGTGCCATTCACAAAGAAACTTAGGCTGTGAGGGATGGATCAACTCCACTTTTATTGTAGGGAAGCTGTGATGTTCCTTGACTACAAGATTTAATAGGAAGAGATGTAGGTTAGAAGCAACTATTTAACAAGTCTGATTCAAAATTGAGTGAAAACAGCACAGGAAATCTGAAAAAAATTCTAGAATTTTTTCCAAATGTCGATTCAAAATGTCTCCTGGTCTCTTGAAATAGCTTCAAGAAGTGCAATATGGTGGCTGCTGATCCCCAAAATTCTTGATTTTCCTCTCTTTCCTGGGAACACAGGTAAACTACACGTCCAAGCCTCCTTTACATTCTCTATATGGTCATATACTAAGTTATAGCCAATGGAATATGAGTGGAAGTGATGTGAGATAGATAGATAGATATACCTCTTCTAGGCTTGACCCATAAAAAATTCCCACTGTGGTTCTCCATGCACCTTTCTGTCTGCTGGATGATGACACCCAGGCAACCTTGAAAGCCACAAATTGAAAACTGCAGAGCTTCTGTCAGCCTGGGTTCTTAAATGACTGTACGGAGCAGGGACATCCCATCCCCACTCCTCCCCATCCCAATGCCAATGGACTTTGCTTGAGAGAAAAACAACCCTTCACCCTGTTAAGCCTCTGAAGCGTTGGGGTTAGTCTGTAACAGCAGTTAGCCTACTTTAACTAATACAGGATGTAAGAATACGGGCAAGTCTATACCAAGAGGCCATGCACTACCTATTATTTCTGGAGCCAGAGCCCTGAACATAGTCCCATAATTCTCCTGCAGAGGTTGCCTTTACCATAATCCCCCTGAGAAAATTCTGTAGAAAAGACTCTTCTAGCTCCAGGGGGCAGTATTTAGGCTGTCAGGAGTATTCTAGTCCTACAAGGACAGTTCAAAGCGAACATTTCTCTTGGTCAGTGGGACCTGGTCCTAGCAGCACACAGAGTGTGAAATACACAGAAATTCTCACTTCAGAATTTGGAGACAACAGGATTGGATAGAAGGAAACCAGAGGCACAGCCACAATGGAGCATGCCACGCATGCAGAGAACCAGAGCACAGGACCACCTGCTAGGTCCCTTAATGGCACTTCACAGACTGGCAGGTATTGTCATTACAATTTAAGAGAAAATCCTCCTGGCTTTTAAAAAGTTTTACTGCGTGGAAGTCAGATAGTGAATTTCACGATGTTCAAAGTCCTAGTCCTTAGGAAAAGATAGATTTGCCTTCCCTTTTAAGATAATGACCGAGCCCCTCCAGATTGTCTCCTTCCTCTCCCAGCAGCCAGCCTTTCACACACCAGCACCCTTCCCACGGTGATGGCTTTCCACTGGGTAGCTATTTATGGCATCGCCCTTTCCAAATACAATCTCGGTGGATATGGGAACTACTTAAGAATTTGCAACCTGACTTTATTTTTAATTTTGGCTTGGTTTTTATCCGAAATATTCCTCCAAGCCTTAAAGCTCTTCAGCCATTTTACAATAAGTACCTCTCTTTCCTTCCTAGTCCATGAAATAAAATAGCCACCATCCAAGCAACAGTTATTCTGTACAAGGCCCTGGGCATGGCCTTTACCTACACTACATTACTTAATTGTCACAGGAGAGTATTATTGTTATCCCATTTTGCATATGAAGAAACTGAGGCAGCAAACGTTTAAATAACTTGGCCAAGCTCACATAACTAGTAAGGGGCAAAACCAGGGTTCAAACCTGTGCACTCTAGCCACAAACCTCCAACCTTAACCACTGTACTCTACTGCCTCTACTTCTATTTCAGTTTTTGCTCATGGAAGACATCTCTTGAGAGAGTAGTTGATCCTTCAGAAGGAAGATAAATAATTCCAGTTCATCAGAACTTCTTCTCTGCACCTTTGTTTTTCTTCATTCCAGCACTTGTGGAATTTGGGAACCTCTTACCATGGTACCAGTGTTCACTCTCTGAGGTACCTCCCTTCTCTAAATCTTAGCAGTTCTCTGGCATGGCGAGATCCTGGGGCTGTTGCCACAGTCTTCCGGAAAAGAGAAGCTTCTTGGCTCCAGCACGTTCTTAACGCTCTGGAGAAGAGCTGCACCGAGGGACCAATCTGTCGCTGTGTCTATATTTAGCACCATCTGCCAGGAATATTTCAAACTGCCTATTTTAGTACGTGCCATTTCGTGCAAATGCGACTGCTCCACCACTGGTTCGCGGGAAACCAAGGGCACTGGTGGGATAGGGAGTTTCTGCTCTTTATGTTAAGTGTTGTGAGTCGGCCCTTCAGGCAACCTTCCAATGAGACAAGGGAGAGGATGGAGGGAGGGTTTTCCCAGGGTGTTAGTCCCAGGGGTCCACACTTTTAGTGGCTCAAAAGCGATCCAGGGGTGGCAGCTGCCGAGGAGGCGGAGGGGGGTTCTGGATTGGGGGAGGAAACATAAAAAGCCCAAGGCTTTTATACAGCATCCCTGAGGCAACATGCTGGCCTTTCCCATTTCAGAGCTCCCCATTCCAGCTCCATAAATCACTGGGCAAACTCTTCCAGCCTTAACCAACCCTGTGCAGCCTTTGTGATCCATCTCAGGGCAAGACAAGGGCTCCCGTTTACTGAGGGCTTCAGTTTTCAGTGTTGGCTTGTACAAGCATCAGTTCAACTCGTCCATATGACATCCTTATGAGGGAGGTTCTAGTCTTAGCTCCACCTTACAGCCAAGGAAACTGAGGCTTGGAGAGGCTTAGGGACTTGCAGAGTTAGAATCTGAGCTTGGGCTCACTGAAGCCAGACCATGATCTTAACTACTGTTATCATACTGACCAGTTCTAAATCCCCTACCCAATCAGTCTCTCTGCAATAGACACTGTATTTTTTGCATATTATTTCCATCTGCAGCTTATTTTCCAGACTCAATGCTTAACTGTATTTGAGAGGTTCTGACCATAGGTTTGTTATCTAGCCCCACTGTGACTGTGTTGACTTCCCTAAAAACCCCTCCCAGACTGGGCCCAGAAACAGCCCAGTGAGGTGGGGGGCTCTTGGTTTTACCCTCAGCCTTGAGTAAGAACTGCTTGGAGAAAGCAGTTGAACAGCCTTATGAGAGCCTGCCCCAGCTGTAGAGGTGCATAGAGATGTATGGAATTCGTCCTTGTAGATGACAAGGGCTGCTGGAAAAGGAAATGCTACCAGGGACTGGCGTGGGACCAGAGCTGAGAAGACTGACAGTGGAGTGCAGTTCATTAACCCAGCTGTCCTGGGTGACTTATTTATCTTCAGAGTGGCTGAATCCAGGCAAATTCTGAACTGTTATAATAGGAAAATATCAAAATATATGTGTACTTTTTTCTAAGCACAATTCCTGAGGATGACCAATCACCCTGGGATGAAAGTTGAAAGAGGAGGTTACAAGAGATGGTTACATGCATGCTCTGGTGTTGTAGGTTGGAAACTGAGTCCTTGGGAAGTAGAGTGAGTGGTACAGAATAGAGATTAGAAATCAGAGCTTTCAACAGACAGCTCCACATCCCATCTGTTTCCGTTGTTTATTCCTATATACCAAGCCACCCTTAAACTTAGTGGCTTAAAACAAGAACAATTATTTTATTATTACCTCCCATGGATGTTGGTGGGTGGCTGTCTGGCTAGGTGGTTCTCACTGGGGTCTCTCCTTCAGTTGCAGCTGGACAATGGTTGGGGCTGGAGTCATTTCAAAGGCTTCTTCAAGTATCTGGAAGTTGGTGCTGGCTGTGAACTGGGACCTCAGCTCGGCTGTGTGTCAGGACAGCTATACATCATCTCTCCATGGGCCTGACTGTCCCCATAGGAAGAGAGCTGTGTTCCCAGAGGGAGAGACCCAAGAGAATGAGGCAAACACTATATCACTTTTTAGGACCTAGCCTTAGAAGTCACGTAGTGTCATAGTATATTCGCATTGTGGTCACAGGCGAGGCCAGATTCAAGAGGAGAGAATTATAGACACATTCCTCAAAGGAAGGAGAATCAACATCAATTTGTAAGAGGAGCATGTGAGATGGGATATATATTGTGGTGGCCATCTTTGAAAGATACAATCATCCACACCAATTACAATGGACTAGGGAACAACTTGGATTTGGGAGAAATTGGACGAGGTACTATAGCCAGTATTAAGTGCCAGAGGGCTGGAAGGGCAGTGGAGAATCAAGACTCCAAGCAATTCCTCTTGCATTCAACAAGTGTTTACTGGGTACTTATCAGGTGCCAGAAACTGGGGATACAGCAGTGATCAAGAGACAAGGCTCCAGCAGCTTTCATGTAATTTAGAGTCTGGTGGGGATGCGATGAACAACTGCTCAAATAATTACAGAAGTGCCACAAGGAACTATAAAGTTGGGTAAGAAGACTAATAATATTGGAGCAGGGTGTCTATTTTAGGTAAAGAGCTTAGGGATGACCTCTCTGAGGTGGGGATATTTGAGCAGAGACTTAAATGGATGGAGTGAAGCATGCAAACATCTGGAGGAAGGGCATTCCAGCCTAGGGAAGAGCAAGGGCAAAGTCCCTGCAGAAGGATAAACTTGAGTATTCAAGGTATAACAGGAAGTCCCGTGACTAGCATGGAGGGATTAGGTTGGAGAAGGGTAGGAAATGAGGTATAAGAAGTTACCAGTAGTTGGGGCAAAATCTATTACAAAACATTGCTTTTGCTGGTGTTTGGTTCCCTCAGTGTTAGGATGGTAGAACAAATCCTCCTCATTAGAAAGTATCCATCATGAATATAGGCTTCCTGTTTTCTAAACATAAATGACCATGTTTCCATTTGGGGCAGAGCTGACTGAATACGAATTTCAGAAAACGTCTCTGACATGAATGTAGAAGCATCTGGCCACCCTCAGGGTAACTTCCCACCACTTACCACAGTCAGTCTGGTCTTTGTCAGGGCATCTTCCTTTTCAGAGGGTAACTATGACAACAGAGCATGATGCTGATGCTGTGGCTGTGCAGCAGCCCTCTATTTGCACACATGATGCTGTGGGAACACAGAACTGTGAATCAGGGTAATGTCGGCCTCTCTCTTTGTAGTGAACAAGTTATCTGCTATTTGATTCAATTAATGTTTTTTTTACTCACTTTGTTTTTACTATGACTCTCTCATAACAAAATGATTAACATGTCCTATAATCTGTAACATCATTTCCCAAATTTATTTGATCAAGACCCTCGTGTTAGTTTTCTGTTGCTGCTGTAACAAATCACCACAAACTTAGCAGCTCAAGAAACACAAATGTATTATCTTACAGTCTGTAGATCAGAAGTCTGATGTGGGTCTCTACAGGCTAAAATGACAGTGTCAGCAGGGCTATGTCCCTTTCTTGAGGCTCAAGGGGAAGGTCCGTTTCCTTGGTCATTCTGGTTCTTGGCAGAATTGAATTCCTTGTGGTTATAGGACCAAGGTCTCCATTTTCTTGCTGGCTGAGGGCCATTCCCAGCTTCTAAAGGCTGCCCAAATTCCTTAGCTCATGGCTCCGTTCTCTATCTTCAAAGCCAGCAATGGCAGGTGGAATAACTCTCACACCTTGAATCTCTCCTCCATCTTCTTCTGTCTCATCTCTCTCTGACCACAGCCAGGGAAGATTTTCAGCTTTTAAGAACTCATGTGATTAGACTGGGCCCACGTGGATAATCCAGGGTGTTCTTTCCACCTGAAGATCCATGCCCTTAGTCACATGGGCAAAGTTCCATTTACCATGTAAGGCAACACAGTCACGTGTTCCACGGATTAGAGTGTGGACATCTTTGGGAGAGTCATTCCCTACCACAACCTTCATTCCCCAACCCCATTAAACTAGAGTTTAATGCAATAGAGTTTGGGAAGCCCTGCGGTAGAGGTATCCAGAGGGCTGATTCTAGACAGGAAAGAAGCTATTTCTTTAGGGGATGTTGCAACAGCCAAAGCACTGGGTAAGCACAAGACCAGATGAGGTTGGATTCCTCCACGTGGTTGGCGCAAAGGGGGGCAGAGGAATAAGGTTTCGGTGATGGGTTTAACCTTCTTGCTTACCTCAAGTATGAATCAGGTAGAATTTTCTGATTAGGCTTGTCTGTCAAGAACTTCTGCCTCTAGTGCCAGAAAGGAGAGGAAGGGACAGTTACTGCAGCAGGTGCTTTTCATAATCACCTCATATAATGGTCATGCTAACTTGTGAAGGTGAACCCTGCATTTGAACCTACATGAGGTAGATTCATTTGGTGCCTCACTCGGGTCCCCCTTACTGGGCTGGTGCACCCGTCTACAGAGGTGGTGAGCTAACAGCTTACAGCTCCCCCTTTCTCTAGAAATTACCCTTACAGCTGATGGGGGTTGCCTCAGCTTTGAGGTTATGCCACCGACCACCCCCTCGCTCAACGCGCATGCACACACACACACACACACACACACACACACCCTCCCAACCACAAAAGTCTGGCCCTCTTGCCTCATGGTGGGGACATTTCTGTGATGCTCCAGAGCCCTCTGGGGATCAAATCTGGACTTCTTCCTCGCTTTACTCTTTTCCCTTCACTTTTCTGCTTCCCTTCTTCCCTTACAAGTTTTTCCTGAATAAACCACGTGTTCCCAAACCCCTACCTCTGGCAGTACTTCCATAGAACCCAACCTAAGATGTAATAAAAAATTAATTCAAATATCGGGACCCACAAAATGGAGGCTGCCCCAGCGGCGGGGGTCCACATCACAGATCTAAACGAAAGTCAGTTCCCACTTACAAGAAATGCCTCACTGTCAAGGAAACCTCACGTACACCAGTCACAATCCTCCAACCCAGCTTTAGCTGGCTTCCCTCACCCTAGAAAACGAGACCTGCTAGCCTTAATACCGGACCTCCTAGCCAATCATGCCATTTCCTTGTTGCCTCTTCTAACTCTCTATAAAACGCAGTCCTCGCTTTTTTGCAGGTTCCTGGGCTAGACTCAGACAGCACCAAGAAAAAAACAGGAGAAAATGCCGCTATCGCCCCTGGTACCTGCCCCTTTCCGGGTATGTAGTTGAATAAATCAAATGAAGCCTGATTATTTCTTTGTAGAAGTGGGGCGGGAATTATGTGTAGGATTCTAAAGACTAAGTTTGCGGAAAAGGACAAGCAGTGAGAGTGGAGAATAAGTATGAATTCAATGGTCCCTCTCACTGTAAGCTCCTTGGGGGTAGGGGGCTGTGTTCATCTCATGCACACTGTATCCCTGCGCCCAGCATAGGAGCTGAAACGTGGCAGATCTGCAGCAGTAAGTGAAGGAAGTTGAGAGAAGCAACCGGTGAGGTTTCTGTGAGTCCGGAGGTTAAGCCAGGAGAAAGTTGGGGAAAGAGGATCTGTTCTCCGTAGCACATGCTCCTTTGCACCCTTCCAAGCCCTTCTGTGATGACCTCACCTTTCCCAGGAACCTGCTCATAGTTCCCAGGAAGCTGTGGACTCAGGCCCTCACCCAGAAAGTGGCACTTCCGGTCAGCCCCTCCTCCGCCTACACCGGGACGGAGTATCCCAGCTGCTCTTTAACCTAGGACAATGCCCCGCCCTTCAGAGATCTAGTGGACCCTTGGGTTAGATTTAAATTAGGTTTATTAATATATATATATATATATATTTTTTTTTTTTTTTTTTTTTTTTTTTTTTGCGGTACGCGGGCCTCTCACTGCTGTGGCCTCTCCCGTTGCGGAGCACAGGCTCCGGACGCGCAGGCTCAGCGGCCATGGCTCACGGGCCCAACCGCTCTGCGGCATGTGGGATCTTCCCAGACCGGGGCACGAACCCGTGTCCCCTGCATTGGCAGGAGGACTCTCAACCACTGCGCCACCAGGGAGGCCCTATTAATATATTATTTAAATCTGTGCCTCAAAAAACTAGGTAGTATTAACCCATGTTACCTTAGTGATCATATAAGACTAAAACAAATTTATGATGTAAACACCAAAAAAGTCACAAAACCAGTAAAATGAGCATTAATAACATTAATGAAATGTGACATCATATTCTTTTCCTAACTGTGTATTCCCAACACAGTGTGGTCCTAACTGGCCAAGCCCAGCTCTTTCCCAGTCAGCCCATCTGTATTACCCTGGGCCAAGTGCAGGCATCCTCTCTTGCACTCAGCTTTTCTCTCTTCCTACCACCTCTAAACCTACTTTTGGATAAAATGCACCCTGCTGTTTTTTAGCTTCCAGCAAATGCAAACACATTTATATGTTAAGCCCACCTCTCTCTATTCCTCATTAAAGGAAAAGAAATAAAGTGGCTTTACTTGGCATTAATGTGATCCCAGACACAAACTGGAGGCTGCAATCATGCGGTGACTGTGGATTATACGTTGGATATTCAGATTATTTAGAATATATATTTAGAAATATGATATATATATCATATTTATTATATATACATGATATATATGTATGTATACATATGCATTTATGTACATGAAATAATCGTCAAGTTTTAGTTTTAAAATAAAAAAGTAAAACATTCTCTTAGAAAATTTGTGGCCCCTTGAGGAACAACACTGTTTTAGGCATAGCCTCGTCTGGAATGCTGCGTCTCTGTATATGCTATTATTTCTCCTTCTGCCATACCCGTGCATTCGGTCATGCCCAAGAAATAAAATTAATTTTCTTTACCTCCCCTGTTTGCATATCCAATCATCATCCTTATTTATTCATCTATTCTAGAACAACCAATCAGCCACATTAAGCACGTATCATAACCACTCCTTGACTTCACAAGAACTCTGCAAAGTAGATATTATTATTCTTATTATGGTCCCAGTTTAAAAATGAAAAATCTGGAGCTCAGTGAGTTTGAGACTTGGGTTGCATTGGAAGTAGGGCTTTGATTCAGTTCTACCTGACCTCAGATCCCACACTTATTCTTCACTGTATCCCCAAGGTATTGAAAAGTGTATGGTACATAATCAGTACTCAGCAAATATCTTTTGAATGAATACAATAACAATGAACTGTTTCCATTGTGCCAGTCGCCTCTACTCACAGCCCACAGGAGCTGGACTCCGCTGTAGATCCGACGTAGACCCTGTATGTTTCTCCTTTACAGGCAGCAAGGCCCTGCAGAGTAGAAACTAAGGATCCTTACCTGGGAATCTCCATCATGCCTGGCACATAGTAGGTGCCTAAATATTTATTAATCAGAATTGGCTTGAGCTCTTAGGTAGTCATGGCCCAGCCTGGGATCTTCCTTCAAGGTTAGCTTAGAATTAGAAAAAAGACCTTGAGGAAGAGAGTGTGTTTCTGACGACTCCAGAAAGGCACCACCAGCAGCCTTGGTAAAGGAATGGGAAGCTTTGGCAACTTCCTTCTAAGGTTGGCCTCCAAGCCCTACTACGTAATGTATGCAAAAGCATGTGATTCAGAGAGCAGCAAATCCATGGAGCAGCGTGCCAGGTTTAGAGTCATTGAAGCAAGTGGTGTAAATGATGAAATTTAAAAGACAGAGACCTTTTTAGAAAAAGCCAGGGTGCACAGAAGTGACAGCATTGCAAGCTGGGTGGAAATGACAAATCTTCCCCATTCCCCTTGCAGGAGGGCCTTGGAGAATGGCTTTTAAAATGCCCTTTTAAGTCGCTGAAGGAGCCGTCAGCGGCATCAGCTAAGGCTGGGAAGTTCCTCGTGATCATCTGCAGCATAATTGAGGTTCCCACATTCTTTCTGCCCCGGCTGCTCCTCGGGTCAGATAAAATGCACCGGGGGCTCACGGTCCATCTGTGTTTACATTTCCCCCTCTTTGCTGTCCTTGTTCTTCTGCTCACCCCAAATCACCAGGCTCTTGCTGCCCCTATTTCAACAGGAAACTTTCTTTCCCCCCAGACTGTTTACAGCTTCCTCTCCATGCAGTTTTCCAGCCAGTGGAAGCCTGGCCCATTACTGGTTTGCGGTGGGTTTATGGTGGGTTTGCGGTGGGCACCCACTGAGCAGCAGGCAGCTTGACCTGAGCGTGTTCTCGCCTCACCCACTTGCCTGGGGGGGCGGGGGGCGGGCAGGGCCTCCTTGTGCTTCTGGAGGAGTCCCCAAATGTCTGATAAATTGCAGGGTGTTTTCAGTGACTGGGCACCTTTCCAAAGCTGGCGCATCTTTCCCTACCTCAATGAGATGGGTCGGAGCGGGAGAAGGAATTGACATCATGCGTAACCATCCCCGCCAGACATTGGACCAGGCGCCCAATGGACATTAGCTGGAATTCTCACAGCCATTTGGCAGGCTCAGTTCTGTCCTCACTCGGCAGATCAGGGACCCTAGATTCAGCAGAAACACAGCTAGGATGTCAGAGAGTCAGGACTCAATTCTAGGTCCCGGGCCCCAGAGCCCAAGCGCTTTTCACTTGAATACGCTGGAGGGACTTTGGCTTCTCCCCTGACACCAACACTCGCAGAAGGGAGCGTGCTCTCCCTCTCTCCCAACCCATTGCTGATTCATGCAGAAATTATAATAAAGTCAGGATTTTAAAGTTTCATTCGCCAGCTCTTCTCAGGTACACTTCAGTTCAAACACAGTTTTGGTTCCTGCCAGATTCTCCAGCATACTTCCAATTTCATGCAAAGTCATCCTTTCTGATAAGTTCATTTTGTTACATTTATGACTAAGTATGATTTCATTTTATACCATTTTAAGGCATCTCCTCTATGCAAATTCAGAAACCAGAGAAAAAATGTTTTTGTTAGATGCCATGCCCTGATTTTTGGATCAGAAAATGCATCCCCTCCCCAAGCTCCGCGCGGTGTCTGATCATCATCGTGATAATCATCGTGACTTAGTTTTCCTTTTAGCAGCATTTTTTTTTTTAAGTCTCTGTTCCAGGCACTGGAAGAACTGTTGTGTATCCCTCATTGCAGGTGCAGCACCAGAATATCCCAGCCCCTTCTCCAAACAGATTCTTGACCACGCAGTCTCAGCCTCCCCCTCCATACTAAGAGTTAAGATGCTTTTCTCAATCCTGTAGCAGATGAAACAGCTGCTCCTGCCTGAGGATCCCCTTCCCAACCCCCGTTCCAGGGAAATGTGTGTGGTGGGGGGAACCCCAGTGGAGGATGAGGTTGCTCTGTCTTGGCACCAAAAAGAAAGTCCTGCCCTTCCCTGGTGGGCCTCCTCCGGACTGGCTACCCTCCCTCCCCAAGGATGAAGCTCCAAGTGGTACCTCCAGCCCTGCCAGGAACCCACTCTTTCCAAACCAGTGAGTCATTTCCCCTCAAGGACTTTCTCATTAAAACCTTCCTGTTTGCTTTAGCTCTGGAGCTCCGTTCTGAGTTAGTGTTTCCTTCCCCATCCCCACTGAGCTGGAATTAATGGCCCGGCACCTTTCAGCTCTCCCTCCCTTTGCAGTTTTCCTTCCCACTCTTATCTCTTGGCTGGAGTCTCCACACTTTGTACACATTTGTGCAAAGCCCCAGAGTTTCTAAAGCTGTGAGGGAAGATATTGCTTGGAGTATAAATTGGGAAAATGAGCATCTACGAAGAGGCACCAGGGAGAAAACCCTCTGACCAAGAGCTTGTCCCAGATCCATCTGACATAGTGAGCAGAGCAGTTGGGAATAGCAACCTTTGACTAATGGCCTCTGAGCTGCTAGACCTTGAGCAGCTGCTGAATCCCCTGGAAGACAGCTGTGGTCTCCTCAGAGCCCTGGTTAGGAGCGTTGCGTGCACGTCTGAGACCTGCTGACCAGGGGATAGTTTTCTGTGTGGTCAGTAGCCACAAAACAGGACTCCGTGGGGTAGTAGAGGCCAGAAGACATCGGCCCTTTCTGGTTGAGTGATGGAGTGATGGGAAGAGAGTACAGAAAGAGAAAAGAAATGGTCATAGTAAACAGTGCACCTTAGTTCCTCTTCTATCAGTCTTAACTTTTTAGGGAGGCAGTTCTCTGTTCCAGGCACATGGAGAACCGTTTTATGTTTCTCATTGCAGGCCCAAAATATTCCAGCCCCTCCTCCAAACAGATTCTTGATTGAATAGAATGTCACGGGCTGTACTAAGAACATTGTCCTTTGTGCCCTTGATTGAGTAAAAGTTCACTGAAGCAAGTCAAGCTGAAGTTCAAAAAGTGTACATGACAGAAGAGAAGGGCCAAAAACTCGTCTGCTGACTCCAAACCTTTTATTGTTTATTCATTCCATCACAGTGTCATTATGAAAAGCTTTGGGGAGATTTTCCTGGGGTGATGGGTCCACCCCTCAAGTCCCATCACATTGACAATCCCCTGCCCCAGTAAGTGTGAGGCCCATACAATCTAGTGACTGCTGATGCGGCTCTGCAGAACTCCAAAACACTGCCACTTGGAAAACTTGCTTTCAAAGTGTGCTTATGGTTACTCATCATCACCAGCTTGGTGACTTCCACAGAAGGTGAGAATTCCATGGTTTGGGTCCTGGCTCTCTTCCTGCTGATTCAGAGGAAGCCTCGATCCTCCACAAGGCTCATCGGCCTTGTCTGCTGCTCGCCACGTTATTCCCTGCTCTGTGAACTTCTGCATCCTGTGCCATAAGTGATCCTTCCTTCTCCTCTTAGATTTTCAATCTCTGCATCCCTACTGACCTTTTCCAATTAGTCTACAAATTGCTTAACTCTCCATTTCCAAACAACTCTATGTACTCCGCCTGCTTCATAAGCCCTTCCCTTTGCGTCCTCCAGGGGGCGCCACCCACACTGTATTCTGGGTACAGGAGTAGTTTCGAGGAGTTTCATTTACCCAGGATACAACCGGAATGCAACTCCTCCTCTTCCACCTCCTCGTGCAAAGATGGGCACCGTTGCTTCCCTCCAGTTACTGTCCTGTGTTCTTCCTTCCTTCTAATACCATTCTTACAAGAGCCATCTCTGTTCCTTGCCTTTCCACGTGCAGAAGTCTCCGAGGACTTCCTACTGTAATATCAGTGGTCTCCTTTTCATCCTCCTGCTCGCCTATCTGTAGCGTATGATGCACCTGACTTTTCCCTCCTTCTGGAAACACCCTCCTTCCCTGGCCTTCCTGCTTCTTCTGTTCTCTCCTGGCTCCTCGTCAGTCCCCGACCAGCTCTCCACCTCCAGTGTTCTCTCTGAAATCTTGATGTTTCTGAAGGCTATGTCCTCAGCCCTCTTTTCTTCTTCACAGTCCCTTCCCTGGACAATTGCATTTACTCCCAGTTAATGATTTGAAACTTTCCATGTCAATACATCTTAATAATAACCAGTCCATATTTGATTATCCAAATCATCCCCCAAATGTCCTTTCTAGCTAGTTTGTTTAATGAGGAACCAATTAGAGCATGTACATCACATATCCCATTTTAAGTCCTTTTTAAAAAAGATCAAGTATAGACATAATAGCATGCTTGTTAAACGGATTTGGCCAGTTATCTACAGAACATCCCATCTTCTGGTTTTGACTAGGTGCTTCTTTACAATATCATTTAGCTTGTTTCTCTAACCCACTTATTTTTTATAAACTGGAAGGAAAAAGCAAAGGCATGATGATTCAATTTAAATCTTGTTAGCTGGATTATGTCATAGATGTGGACTTTATATTGCATTTCATCATAAGATACATATGTTCTGGTTGACTCACCATTGAGGATCCTAGCATTGAACCATCAATTAAGGCAAATGATAGTCTCATCCTTCCATTGTAGCACGATGTTTTCCCCATGTGACTAGCAAGTAAACGATGCGATGTTATTTTGGCAATATACAAATGTCCAGTGCCCCATCAGCCATATGCCTAATGCTTTTTTCACCAGTTTATACTCACTGCATAAGTTAATAATTCCATTAAGCGTTTAAAGTGATTATCAGCCAGGGTTCTTGGAAGGATATGGATGCCACACTTCAATTAATTAAAGGTTAATTAAGAACATTTTTAGGACAGAGCTATATACTGAGGTGTGGGCCATCAAGGGGTGGGTGATGAGTGCCAGGTGGGCAGCTGTTACCAGCCCTGGTCCTGAAGGGGCAGGAGAAGAAAGTGGTGCTCCTGGTGCTGGGCAAGCTGCAGCCCTGGGAGGAGAGCTGCCCACTGGGAGGAGTGGCTGCTGACAGAGGAATGCAGTTATAATCCAGACCTTCACCTGGCAGGGCACTCAGATGAAATGAAACTTTTCTGATAACTTTATTTTCTGCTTCTTACCTGAAGCACAGCAGCAGGACAGGGGGTTATAGTTGAGGTGCTGGAGGCAGGTATGTCCTTTGAGTAGCTGTTTCTGCACCAAGCTGACTATTGGCATTGAGAGCTATCAAGAGAAACAAAGTGGACAGCACTCTCAGGTGGAGGTTGACCTCTGGTTGCCAAAGCACAAAGTGGTGGGGGGGGGCAGATATCACATTTACAAAGGATAATTGTATTTGTTAGCAGGTCAGGGCCAAAGCTGTGTTGTCTCCCTGCGGGAAGCAATGAAAACAAGACGATGTTAGTCCCAGGGAAATACATCCTCACTCCTGAATAATTGTTTGTTTCAGCCCCCCGGACACTTTTCATTCAAACGTGTAAATGCACGGAAGAGAGAAGTTAATGATCACTAACCTTTTACCATCTTGGGAGGAGCGACTTCTGGTGCTAAGTGTCAGGAAACTTCTGAGGGAATGATTCCAGGTGCCCTTAGCTCAGGTAAGTTTCCTGAGCTTGGGAATAAAACACCTCTGCTTTCACTCACTGCAGGTTAAAAGAAATAGCACTGATAACGTGTGTCATGTCATTCAGTCAAGCGTTGGAGCCTGAAGGCATGCTGGTTCCTCTGGTCTCTGGGGGAGGGTTCATTACTGAGTTTCCTTCTAGCTGACAAGCGATTTGAATGTCCCCCTATTACATGGGATGCCAACAGCGTGGGGCTGAGAAGGAGAAGATTAGATTGATGGCTGCTCTATCACTTACCAACCAGGTGGCCTTGAGTGTGTTACTTGATCTCCCCAAACCAGTGTTTACATCCATAAAACAGTAATAATCATCATTCCCCTGGTTACAGGAGAAACAGCTGTCTTGAGGTAAGGTGTATAAGAATGGATTCTAGAATCAGAAAGACTGGAGCTTAAAATCTAGTTACGCTTCCTAGTGATTGTATAAAACTGGACAGTCACCTGTAAACCAGGTAAAACAGGGAAAGCAATGGAATTTTCCTCATAGATTATTTTAAAGATTAAATGCTGAAAAGCACCTAGCACAGTGCTGGCAAGGAATACGCACTCAAGGGTTCATTGTTATTAACATCAGCTGTCCCAGCTGCTGGTGGTAGGCAGGATGCCCTGGTGTGATGGCCTGTTTAACATCCTTGGGCAAAGCGGAGCCTGTGAATACGACGAGCGATCACTCCCATGGCTGTGGTACGTAATATGGCAAAAGGGGGGTCATGGGGTGGACCTGACCTAGTCAGTTTAAAAGCACAGCGCTTTCTCCGCTGGTCACAGGTGGGAAATCCTAGAAGTGGGCTCCTGCTGGCCTGGAAGAAAGTAAACATCCATGCTGTGAATAGCATGGGGACCACATGGCAAGGAATACCAATGGCCTCTGGGAGCTGAGTGTGATCCCCAGATGACAGCTAACAAGGAAATGGGGAACATATTCCTACGAGGTCATGAGAAACTGAATTCTGCCAACAGCCCGACTGAGCTTGGAAGGGGACCCCACACCTCAGATGAGAACTCAGCCTGGCCGGTGCCCTAACTGCAGCCTTGCGAACCCCTGAGCAGGGATCCAGCAAAGCTGTGCTCAGACTTCTGATCCATGGAAAATGTAAGATAATAAGTTTGTGTTGTTTTAATCCACTTAGTTTGTGGTAATTTGTTCACAGTAAAAGAAGACTAATATCCTACCTAGAGTTAATCAACACTACTGCTATTGTTCTCGCTGTGTCTGGTTCTGTTCCTAATTGCTGTCATCGGCAGCAGTACCTCGCTGCATAAATCATGACATTGCAAGAATGGCAAGAGGTGCTATTCTTCAACACACCCCCCTTAGACGGGAGGTATTCGCTCTGTCTTCTGCTAATGGGCTGGTGATGGTCACGGGGAGGAGTGGTTTATCGACCTCTGTGGCTTTAGAAAGGCACACAAATATCATCAGAACTGAGTCTTTCCTGGAAGACGTGACTTATTATGTGAAAGCCCTTTTCTTCAGAGGCTTCCTATTTGACACTACAAGTTTCTCACCTACCAAGGCCTTCTCTGCACCATAGACCAAACTTAGCCAAATGATCTGTTGAAGAGTTTTTAGGTCCTCACTGAGCTTGCAGCACGTTGGGAAAGGCAGTTATTAAACAAGTAATTGCACGAACATAGGAGTATAAACTGTATGGTGTGCCCTAAAGAATAACATGAAGTATCAGAGAAACTTGAGCCTGGAGGTTCAGGGAAGGCTTTTCTTGAGGAGATGATCCTTGCCAGGAGACCAGGAGGATGAATAGGAGGTAACCCGGCCAAGGGGTGATAAAGATGCTCTTCATCACAGGGAGCAGCTCGTGTAAAGTCCCTGAGGCAGGAGAGGTCATGGCCAGTTTAAGAAACGGCAAGACTAGTGAAGTAGCAAGGAGAAGGAGGAGAAGAGTGTGTGTGAGTCGAAGGTGGGGAGGGAGCAGAGGTAGATCCTGCAGGTCCTCTTAGGCTTTGCTCAGGATTTCAGTCTCAGTCAGGTTTTCCCTTTTAAGAGACCACCCAAGCCGGGATGGAGGAAAGGGATTGTAGGGAGAAGGACAGATGTGAAAATACTAGTTGGGAAGCAATTGCAACCATCCAGGCAGGAGTTCAGGGTGGCTATGACAGAGATCATGATGTGGACAAGGAGAGAAGTTAGATAAAGCTAATCTAATTTGAAGGGGCTTAACTTTGCCAGTTTTAAAAATGAAGAAAATATTTTCAGTCCACCCTACCATTTTGAAGAATTCACATTCATTCACTTACTTATTTGATAAATACGTATTGTGTTATTTTTATGTGCCAGGCACTGTTCTAAGCATGGCGATATAGTAATGAATAAAACAGGCAAAAATCCCCGTTCCCAAGGAGCTTGCAAGGGATTTAGATCATAAGCAAGGAAGATAAGGAACATATAAAATATATTTGTTAGCAAAAAATAGCCCCAAAAATGAGGAAACTTAGACTGAAAGAAATTAACTCAGCTTCCTCAGCACTGTGGAAGTAGAGAAATTAGCATTCAAATTCAAGTAAAATGAATCCAAAGTCAATACTATGTCCACTGTTTCATACTCCCCTATATTCTACAACTAAATTCTAGACTCAAATTTTAAATGCTATGATACATATGAACGTCAAATTTCTTTTGGAAGATACTGTTGATGAATTTGTCTTTGTTACCCCAGTTGAAATTATGTCAGTAAAGCAAAACTAGATTTTAAGAAAAAAAAGTTTAGAAGGTGATATTTGAGTAAAGATCTGAGGGAGGTTAGGGATTAAGATGTGCAGATATTGGGGGTGGGGTGGGTCAAGGAAGAGTATTCTAGTCAGAGGGAACAGCAAGTACAAAAACTCTGAGGTAGAGATGTGACTAGTCTTTTCCAGAAGGCTACTATGACTGGAAAATGTATCAGTTATCTATTCCACAATAATGCTAAGTAACAAGCAACCTCAGAACCCCAGTGGTATATCATAATAAACACTTAGTTTTACTCATGAGTCTAAAGATCACCTGGGTGGTTCTGCTGAGCTGAGCTGAGCTTAGCAGGGCTCATTCATGCCTCTGCAGTCAGTGGCAAGCCAGCATAGTTCTGATCTTGGGCTCCCTCACATGTGTGGAGACTCGGATAAGACAACTGGGTTGACTTAGCTCTGCTGCACATACCTGAGTGCCTCTCATCCTCCAGTAAGATGATATTCTGTTCTCATGCCTAGGGAGGGTGGGGAGAAAGGTGAGGAGAGAAAGAAAGAAGAGAGGGAGAGACCGTAACAGGAGGAGAGAAAGGGAGAGAGGGGATGGTGAGAAAGAGAGAGAGAAACAGGGTGGGGAGAGGGAAGAAAAGAGAGAGCGGGCACGTACACAAGACCTCTTGAGCCCTGGGCTCAGAACTGAAACAACGGCACTTCTGCCTCATTCTGTTGGCCAGAGCAATTCATAAGACCAGCTTAGTTTCAAGGGGTCGGGAACAAACTTCACTCCTTCACGGGGAGAGCCTTGAAGTCACATTGCAAAGGATATGAATATAGTGAGGGGTGGAAAATTAGGACCGGTTTTTGCTGTGAGTCTACCACATTGAGCTGGTAGGAGATAAGGTCAGAGAGGTAATGGGAATGGAGGTGGTATAGGGCCTTACAGACCAGTGTAAGTCTTTTGGCTTTTACTCTGAGGTGAGAAGCCATTGGAGGGGTGCCAGGAGAGGAGTAACACAGCCTGACTTGTATTTTAATGGAATCACTCTGGCTGTCAGGTTGAGAGTAGACTGAAGAAGGGAAGGAGACCAGTGTGGAGGCTACTGCAGTGAACCAGGCAAGAAACAATGGCGGCTTGGCCAGGAAAGTAGTCATAGAAGTGCTGACAAGTAGTCAGGTAATGGACATAATCTGAAGGGGGAATGGCCAGGATTTGCCTACAATGCAAATGTAGGATATAGAACGAAAGAAGAAAAACAGATGACTCCAAAGCACTGGACAGTTAGTTACTCTAGAAAAACTGTGTTGCAATGTACTGAGATAATTAAGGTTATGGGAAGAGTAAATTTCAGAGGAAATATTTTTCAAAAATCCTTAACTGCCTGACAGTTTCTTTCAGTACCTTGAGATGCAATTAAGTTAGACCAGGAGATATGACTTCAGTCAGAGCAGCCAGGGGCTCTCCTACAGTCCTTCCCATGACCTTAGACACGGGTTCTCACAGATCCAGAGCTGGCAACCACTGGGACATACTATGCTGTACAGCCTGACCCGTTGTTTACAGCCAGCATTTCTGACATTGGTTGCGGCATCTGCTCTGACTGGTTGTAGAATCCACTCTTGTTTCACCCTCCATTCTGGTCGGTTGGAACCCAGTTTAATTTTCTTTCTCCATGGCAGAGCCAGGAGAAGTAAAATATGGGTGGAAGTCCTCTACTTTCTAAAAGGCAGGGACTGTATCTCGTCCAGCTTTGTACTTCCAGATGGAAGAGGGTGGATGGATTCACTTAGTTTCACTCCATTCATAGCAAAAGCATCTCAGGTTTCACACTCAATTGAGGATTGACATATTTTTTTCTGTTAAAAAAAGGCACTTTGAAAGATAATCATGATTCTATGTGATCAGTATAAAGCGTCGAATACTCTGTGCAGTCTTAAAAACCTCCTATTTGGATAGGTAAGGAAAGTTACTATTGGAAGGGAGGAGTGTTTGTGTTCCTTGTCTCCCTAAGTTCCATCTTGGCTCATGGAGCAGGGAACTGACACCAACATTTTAGTGCTGTCTTCACAGGGGGAGAAGTGCAGGAACGGGAGGTTCCACCTCTCTCCGCTCCTCATTGCTTACTCCGCCTCAGACAAAAATGGCAAATCCGATGGGTGAAAATCTGACATGTACTAAGCCACGCTTTCCTAATGGGCAGGGACTTTTGTCTGCTGAGCAAAACCAGTTCAGCGCGTTGCCTTCACCTGAGCGTTCTCCGTCCCAGGGAGCAGGCTCCGACTCTGCCACCTTGTGGTTGGAGCGGTGAGGCAGCTCTGTTCCTTACCGCCGGCTGCTGGGTGAACCTGGGTTGGCTCTGCACACCCAACCCCTTTCTCAGATACACTGGCTGAGCAGATCCCAAGGTCTGGCTGTGATGGGAGTAGGAGGACTCACTCGGCCCCAGCCACGTTGCCCTGCATTCAGAATCCCTGAGCCAGTGCCCTCCTCAGCTCCACTTGTGTGAGTCTCCACTGGTGACAAGTGAGGTGAGTCCTAGAACCTGAATCCCCAACATCAACAGCAAACCCAACTGAGATTCTTAAAAAACTGGAAGTTGCTCTCATGTTTATCTTCAGCATAGTCTTCCTTCCTCTCCCTTTTTTTTTTTTTTTTTTTTTGCGCTTCTGGAATAGTCCTTTATGCCTCCATCCTTTTTTCTGAACCATATTTGAGAGAATGTGAAATTACATATTTATTATTGGTTTCAACTAACAGAAACACACTTGAGCTCTCTTAAAGACAAGAGGTAGAGCTTATTTTATTTTTCACAACTTTATTTATTTATTTTTGGCTGCATTGGGTTTTCGTTGCTGCCCGCAGGCTTTCTCTAGTTGCGCCGAGCAGGGGCTACTCTTGGTTGTGGTGCGCGGCCTTCTCATTGTGGCGGCTTCTCTTGTTGTGGAGCATGGGCTCTAGGCTCTCGGGCTTCAGTAGTTGTGGCACACGGGCTCAGTAGTTGTGGCTTGCGGGCTCTAGAGCGCAGGCTCAGTAGTTGTGGCACACGGGCTTCGTTGCTCCACGGCATGTGGGATCTACCTGGACCAGGGCTCGAACCCATGTCCCCTGCATTGTCAGGCAGATTCTTAACCACTGCACCACCAGGGAAGCCCCTAGAGTTTATTTTAGAGACAGGTTTATCTCCAAACCCAGGGGCAGGTAGCTAGTGGACTCTAGAAATAAAATAGAGCCAGAGCCTCAAATGCAGTCGGGACCTTCCCTCCCATCTCTAGAAGAGGTGACCATACATTTCAGTTTCTGTAGGAACCATTTCAGTTTCTGTAGGAACATCCTGGTTTACTCTTTCACTCTGCCCACAATCACTGTATGTCAGTCTCGGTCCAGTCAAGAGGCAGAAACCTCAAGGTGACTTAAATAGGAGAAATTTAATGTAAATATTTTAAATTTTCTGATAAAAGAGCAATTATAAGATATAAGGGAACTCTATGTGGTACCCTAAAGCTGAGGGAGAGTACCCAAGGAGGGACAACAGCAAAAGAGGACTCCCTTCCCAAGGCTGGGATTGCAACCACTGGGCAGCAGAGAGGTCTGCTGATCCACCCGGTCCAGAGCTGGTCTGCAGTCACTGGGCAAGCAGGGAGCAACTCTCTGAGACATAGTGGGGTGTAGAAAAACCACATCCAGTGGCCTGACACATGGGTGTGCAGAGCGGGTACAAGTGCCGTTGCAGATAGGAGGCCTGGAGCATATGGTGTCCATGTCAGGAAGCCCACAGGAAGGGGATTGTTAGGGCAGGCCAAGGCTGCAAGGACACCAAGGGACCATGACTTTGGGGCCTGTGCCAGAACTGGGTCAGAGTACCACCAGCTGATAACGTAGCTGCCAGAAACAGCAGGAGGGCCCCTTCCTCCTGCGTTCTCCCTTGAGTGACCTCTACTGAGAAAGCTTAACAAGTGCTCTTTGTAAAGGAGAGATGCTTAAAGGAATTCCATCTATTATTGCAGAGCACGCATTGAAGGGTGAATTTGGATCTGAGAGACAATAAATTGCTAACTGGCACAAATTTCAACAGTACCCTGGTAAGAATGATTAATTCCCAGAATAGTCAGATTCATAGAGAAGGAGAGCAGAATGGTAGTTACCAGGGGCTAGGAGAATGGGGAAACAGACAATTATTGTTTAATGGGTACAGAGTTTCAGTTTGGGAAGATAAAAAGTTCTGGAGATGGATGGTGGTGATGGCTGTACAACAATGTGAATGTACTTAATATTAATACCACTGAATTGTTCACTCAAAAAGGGTTAAAATGGTAAGTTTTCTATTATGTATATTCTACTACACTTTTTTTTTTAAGATGTTGGGGGTAGGAGTTTATTAATTAATTTATTTATTTTTGCTGTGTTGGGTCTTCGTTTCTCTGCGAGGGCTTTCTCTAGTTGTGGCAAGCAGGGGCCACTCTTCATCGCGGTGTGTGGGCCTCTCACTGTCGCGGCCTCTCTTGTTGCGGAGCACAGGCTCAGTAGTTGTGGCTCACGGGCCTAGTTGCTCCGTGGCATGTGAGATCCTCCCAGACCAGGCCTCGAACCTGTGTCCCCTGCATTAGCAGGCAGATTCTCAACCACTGTGCCACCAGGGAAGCCCTACTACACTTTTTAGAAAGATTAATTCATGGTTACTATATTCATGCCTCACTTTTGCTCCTCTCCATACATCCACTTTCTTCTTCCTTTCTCTGTTTCTCAGTCCACACATTAAAAACATGGCCACCAACAGCTCCTCACCTAAAACAGCTCTCCTTGTGTCAAGAAACCAGCCAGACTGAGTCTGGACTCTCACAATTTCCTCTTCCAAATTCTCCTGGAAGTTCTGCAGCAGCTTTGGTCCAATGCTCACTTTGGTTATTTGGGCCAGTATCATCTGCTATTGACCTGTTTTCAGAAGTGTTTATTTGTCATTTTGGGGGTAGGATGATTGAGGAGGGAACTTTACTGACAAGAGGAATCCACTATAATCATTTAATGACTTCCCTCCAGAGTTTTAACCAGATGGGGAAGTCAGGCAAAATACACACACACACACACACACACACACACACACACATATATACACACTCACATCAAGAGTAAAATCAATAGGTAAAATGATGCCAGATCAGTAAAAGTTTTTTTATCCTTTCCACTTATGCTAGTAGTCTAAATTAATATTAGAGGCATATGGCAGAATAATCATAATTATTTAGCAAGCTAATTAACCATATTTAGTTTCCTAATTGACCATAAAATGGCAGAAATCTTTATACATACAGTGAGACTTAAAAATTAATTGTGGTTGTTATAGGGATTGTCATTTTTTATTTTTGCAGGCACAACTCCTTGAAATGATATGTATTCCCATCAGGTGCTTCAGAGAAGCACTGGTCTTTCTCTTGACAGACAATGTGCATTTTGGCACCAAATTATTGGATGGAAAAATACAGGCATTTTCCAAGCCCTAAACACAGAGCATGTCATCTATTAGTTTGGATTTCTTCCTTAACTATTGTCACACCAATATGTGGTGATTTTTCTAAGAAGAAATCAATCCAAATCTTTCTTTGGACTCAGAATCCAGGAAGCCTGGGTTTTATCACTGGCTTGGTCACAGATGCACTGAAAATGGGCAAGTCACTTCCATCTTTGTCTGAATATCTCCATCTGGCAAATGTAGATTCTGACACTCACCATCAGATAATGTTTGCAAAATGTTTGACGGCCCTTGCTGGTAGACAGTATATAATTGCAAACTGTTGCAATGTTTTTTCTGCCCTAAAAATTCTTCTCTTTTCTAGAAACTATTTTTAAATTAAAAATATCACTTTTAAAATATGGCTACCTGGCAATAACAATTCAGTTGGTAATGGAGAGTAATTTGAAAAAAAAGAAAGTACAGGTCTTTTTCCGTGGCATTCCCCAGAGGTAACAGCTGAAAATTGCTCTAACTTTAATCCTTCTGAGACCAACACCCACAATAATAATTTATTAGCCTTTTATCTTCGATGTATCAACTTCAAAGTACATCTGATGGGTCCCCTCATGAAAGATGAAGATCTTTGCTCATTTACACTTCAACAACCACTGCCAGATATATTTCATTTTTTATTATTCTGTTACATATTTCTATAGCTTTACCCAATACATCCCTCCATTTCTTGATCCATCAATTTCAGATGGTATCTCTTGGCTTCCCTCTAAGATGAGAGATTTAATTGCCCTGTGTTCCCCTCCTCCCTTCATGGCTACCCCCAATGTCACAGCTTCAGTTCATCATATAGTTAATTTTACATTGTCAAAACTTATAGAATTTATACTTTCTTATATAATTAATTCTTCTGCATTTTGGCTGTTTATTAAGTTTTAAAATAACCAGGACTTATTTTAATTAAATGAATATTAGTCATTATTTGGTAAATTTCATTCTATTCAAATAAAAAATATTTATTGATTACATACTCTGGGCCAGAACCATTCTAAGTGCTAGGGATAGATCAATGAAGAAAACAGACAAAATATCCCTGCCTTCATAGAGCTTACATTTTAACATATGATTGGACTCATAGAAAAAGTGAAGAAATTCTATGGCATATAACCTTGCCAGTAGAAAAAGAAATGCACATACTTAAATTGGGAGGAAGAGGGAAGAAGTAGAGGAAGCAAGGTGCTGAATTTTTATAATGTATTATTGTCATATGCCTTCACTTTCTCACTAAGATAATAATCTAGAATCTGCAACACTTTAGAGGGAATTTATTTTCTTCTTGAAGCTATTCTTTCCAGAGCCTCCTGACTTGCTAATCCAACTTGGGTTGCTAACTTTTGAGGCTTAGTTTTCAATGTCATTTTACTCCAGGAGGGGAGCGGTGTTGTTCTGTTTATTGCAGGGACTTTTTTTGTTTTTGTTTTTTTCCAGCTTTACTTTGTATCGAGCAGCTGAGTTTAGTCAATTGTTATTTGAATTGCTTGTTTTTCTCTTTTCTTTATCTTTCTGGAATAAATTCTCAAATCATTATTCCAAGAAGCAAAATTATGAAGATAGTAAAAAAATCAATGATTGCCAGGAGTTGGGGGCAAGGAGGGAGGGATGAATAGGTGGAGCACAGAGGATTTTAGGCCAGTGAAAATACTCTGTATGATACTATAATGATGGATATATATTATTATACATTTGTCCAAATCCAAAGAATATACAACACCAAGAGTGAACCCTAAAGTAACTGTGGGCTTTGGGTAACTGTGATGTGTCATTGTAGGGTCATCAATTGTAACAAGTGTACCACACTGGTGCAGGATGTTGATAACGGGGGAGGCTATGCATGGGTGGGGTTTGGAGGCATATGGAAAATTTTCCTACCTTCTTCTTAATTTTGCTCTGAACCTAAAACTGCTCCAAAAAAGTCTTTACCTGCTGTATAAAAAATAAATTAATTAAATTAAATTTTTAAAAATTATGTTAACAGAAAAAAGCCAGTCACAAAAGACCAATATTGTGTGATTCCCTTTATATGAATTATCCAGTATAAGCAAATCTATAGACAGAAAGTAGGATAGTGGTTGCCTAAGGCTGACAGAATGGTAGGTTTAGGAGTTGATGGCTAAAGGATACAGGGTTTCTATTTGGTTATGAAAATATTACCAAATTGATTTTGGTGATGTTCGTACAATTCAAATATACTAAAAATAACTGAACTGTACACTTAAAAACGTAAGATTGAATCAGGAGACAATATTGAATAGGGTTTAAGGATATAGATTTTGAAATTAGGCTGACCTGCGTTCAAATCCTGGCTTTACTACTTACTGGTTGTGTGACTTTAATGAGGTACTACATTCTCTGTGAACTTCACTGTCCACATCTGGAAAATACAGATAAAGATATCTGACTCAAAACATACTCACACACCCCATCCTCAAAGAGTCTGGAAAGTGTCCTGAGGAAGCAGGACAGTGGTGGCCAAAGGCTCCCACCCCCTCCTCCGCAGCAGTTTCACCTCACTGACTGACTGCTTTGGCATGGAGGCAGCTCCATGCTGCCATCCTTGCCTTGAGGAGGGAAGACAGATCAAATTCAGTGAGAGATCAACTAATTTGTCACTCTCTCTTGACCCTTTCTTTCTGTCTGAGTTTTATCAATCTCAGTCCCATGTCCATAAATCTCCTCCCTCAAATTTCAAAAAGAGGGATGAAAAAGAGTAAGAAATTAAAAATCTCCATCATGATGTTATAGCCAAGGTTCCAGGCTCACTGTAGACAAGGATTGGACATTTATCAAGTACAAACTCCAGACTAGGATGAATTACGTCATTTGTTGTGGAAATTACAAGTGGTACTTAGTTGCTAGCTTACTTTGGCCAGACCAAGTGGATTAATCATTATGGTGTAATATAAAGTCCAGATGAAACAAAGTCAGCCTAGCAACTTTAGCTAGAGAGGGCAGTGTAAACACTTCAGAAACAACCAGGCAAAAAAATATAAACTGTGGAGAGCAGCCACTTCCAAAGCCAGAGCAAACTCAGGGACCAGTTTTCCAAGAGAATGTTTTATCTCAAGCCAAGTGGACCTAATACTAAAGCCCTAAGATTAAAGCCTGTTGTATCTACCAATCCATAGTATCAATAAAGGACCACTCATCCAAGGAAAGAGCATTCCCAACTCCTTTTTTTTAACCTACTTTACTCTGATCTAAAATGGACTCTTACAGAGAAGTCGACAAGGAAGCCATGATTAATATTTGGGCAGGAAGCAAATACACTCTACTGTGGCAGTATAACACTAGAACTAGCCATCAGGGATGCTTGGTTCTTAGTAAGATGATAATGATGACATAGAGTCATGAAATTTCCAAGCTGAAGTGAAAATAAGAATATTAAACATGATGACAGTAATACAGTAATTAAAGCAAACATTCATTAAGACCTGATTATGTCCAAGAAGTATTCTAAATACTTCACATGTTTTAAATCACTGAATCCCAACCATAACCCTATAAGGTAAGTACAATAAACATTCCCATCATACAGAAGAGAAAACTGAGGGTAGAGACCAATTCTTTCTTTTGGCCCTTCTCAATACTGTGGCCAAGTGAGGTGAGGGATCTTGTATATAGTTATTGAGGTTTGTTTTATTTGCCTTCAGACTTTCTTCTTCATAAATTCTTCATCTTCTTCCTCTTTACTCCATTTCAGAGGCTCAGTTACACCTTTTATAAGTAAAGAAGACTATTTTCATGGAAAGATCCTTTATCAGCCCTTACTTGTCAAGATCACTGACATCCAAATGATGTGAGCCAAATCCAGTGTTAAATTCTCCATCTTCCTTTTGCTTGTCCCATCAGCAGGATTTGACATAATTGATCACTCTTTCCCTTCCTCCTCAGAAATCTTTTCTTCCTTTGGCTTCTGGTACACTATTCTCTCTTGAATTTCCTTCTACCTCAGTGGCTGCTACTTCACTGTCTCTTTTACTGGTTCCTTTTCTTTTTGCTGACTCTAAGCTGGAGGCTCCATCATTGGACCACTTCTCTTCCATAACTACACTCACTCCCTTCGTGATTACTTCTAGTCATTTGGCTTTAAATATGATTCCTCAATTTATACTTCCAGACAGGACTCTGTCCCAGAAGTCCAGACACATATATTCAGTTGCCTACTTAACATCTCCATTTGGATGTCTAAGAGACATCTCAAACTTACTAGGACCAAAACCAAAGGTGTGGTTTCCCCTATCAAACCTGCTTCTCATACACTTTTCTCCACATTGGTAAATGGTAACTCCACCCTTCCAGTTGCTTAAGTCAAGAATCTTGAAGTCATCCTTGACTCCTCTCTTTATCCCATATTCAAATGCACAAACCCTGTGTCTCTACTACCAATGATATCAATATAGTTCAATATCAATATATATCTCCAATTCTCACCATCTCCACAACTATTGCACTGGTCTGGTCCAAGCCTCTACCATCTTGCCTGAATTGTTATAATGGCATCCTAACTACTCTACTCCTCCACTCCTGCCCTACTACAGTAACTAGAGGGCTCTTTTAAAAGTATAATGGCTTCATATGTCACTCAGAGCAATGACCAAATTTCTTCACTAGTTCATCGGCTCTATGTGCTTTGCAAGTGTCCTAATCCCACCCAAATACCTCTCTCCTATAACTTCTCTTATCTCACTTGTTCTTGGTTTCCTTGCTGTTCTTGAATTATGAGTCATGCCCCTACCTCAGGGTCTTTGCACATGCTATCTCTCAGTCTGGAACACTCTTACATGTATGGTTGGCATCCACTCTTACTTTACTTACTTTTCACTGTGCTCAAAATCACCTTATTAGAGAAGGCACCTACTATAAATAACAACCAGAACTTCTGTATTCCTGATACCCTTTCTTTTGATTTATTGTGAGCCTTAGCAGTTATGACCACTTGATTATTATATGTTTAATTGTTTATTGTTGATCTCACCCAATTAATTATCAGCCACATGAAGGCAGGGACTTTAGTTGTTTTGTTCACTATAATATCCCAGCCCTTCAAACAGTGCTTGACACTATTAATGAATGAATGAATGATGTTGAGTCAGACTGTTACCTATCGCAGGCGTACTTGCAATTAAGATTTATCTCTCATTGCAAAAATAAAGGCATCTCTCCTCTCAAGGAACTTCATGATTTAAATATGGTGAGGGTGAATGTATCCATGAAATTATCTTTTTGCAGTCTCCGACTCTGCCGTCCTATGGATCTATCCTGAGTACTGTTTTCTCTAAGAATTCACTTAAAAATTAAAATGAATGATAAAAGGGTGACTGTATTGCATAAGTTTGGGCAGGGTTCTTTCAGGCATTAAAATGAGTTCATCATTATGGCCACTGACTTGGCTCGAGTCCTTGTGCCATCTATGTGCTGCGGGAAGTCTTTTTTTTTCCTCCTCCACATCCTTTGGGTAAAAACCTGAAGAACTGAAAATACAATGGCCACAGCTATTCTCTGAGAACAGACTTAGGGCTGTGTCCCTTCCTTTGAAAAGCACACCACACATACCCACTCCCAATATAAATACAATAACCATGACTCTGACTGCCATGGAGACCCAGCTGCATTACAGACCTCATGCCAGATGAACAGAAGGTTAAAAGAAGGAATCTGCTGAAGAGGCCAAAAGTTTGGTTTGCTTGTGGACTGTTTTTTTAACCTTTGCCCATTCAGCAACTGTTAGTAACTGTTTTGTCTCTCTCCTCACCCCACAGTATTGTGCAGGGTCAAGCTTCCATTAGAGAGCACCTGACTTATATTACCCTTCTTCTTTTTTTATGTTAATATGGTTGGGCTTGATTAGAGTAAACAGAACAGGAGATTTGAATGAGTTCCTGTTTCCAAGGAAAGGAGGACCTGTTGATGCCTCACCCATATCCCCTCCACTTACCCTGGAGGTCAACTGCCTGTGGTTCCCACACACTCTGATGAATTCCTGTGACTCTGCCTGATGGCATTGTCTAGCTGCAGGACTAAGCTTGACCATGTGCTCTTATGCTCTAAGGAATGGAGTAGCCAACAGTGCTGAGGGCCAATGCCCCAGGTGCAGCACTCGGCCAATGAGAGATGGGAGTAGGTGAATAAAGAATTCAGCTTTCTATTCCTTCTACTCCTGAGGAATAGTTCTCAAGTATGTTCCATCCATTTTCTTAGAATGTCCCCAGTAGTATTAAGCCCCAGTCACCCACAATTCATTAACTCACAATTTATTGTCTTTATCCCCTTTATGACTCAATTTCTTATTCTCTCAATGTCCCTCCTGTAATCACCTCCCAAATAAATTACCTGTACTGAAATTCTTTTTTCAGATTCTGATTTTGGGGAATACAAACTGAGATAGAGGCATATTTTGCTACCTGAAATGGCTTGGGCTGAAGCTTGCTCTTGAGGAGAAGAAGCACCTGGAGCTACAGTGTCTGAACTAGCAGCTGCTGCTGCCACCTAGACATTGTCACTGAGCTGTGTGAAGCTATATGGCAAGGCTGAGTCTGGTAATATATTTTATCACTTGGATAATAATAAAATTACTTGGTTAGTAAATACCAAAGAAATGATACTCATTTCTTCACTTACTTTATTGACTTAAGCATACAGGTGTAAGTTATCAATATGAATAACATAGTAATGCATGTTATCATTTGATGATCAGTTAGTTGTTTGTTATGGTTTATTATTAGTTGTCTGTAATAGTCACATTGTATGTTTGTTATGCATGTTTAAGAAATAATAGTCATTTATGAATTTAATTTATTGAATTTTAAAAACATGTTTAGGAAGCTCCAGAAATGAGGAAGCTTTTTTAAAAAAACCTCCAGAAATCTACATTAAGGTCCCTTTGAATCTTTGCTAAGTACTGACCTACACATGCACAGAGTGAAATTATACAAAGCTGTTCAAAGAATGGTGGGGAGTTGTAAGCTCGCACAGGGATGAATGTGTTCAAACTCTGATCATCCACAGTGGAGGATCGTTGGGATCATCTGGGGCATTTAGTGGGGATTCCTGAGAGGTCACACCTTAGAAGTAAGTATGAAATATTCCTGGAGTAAAAACTACTTTAGCAGTACTTACAAAAGCTTAAAAAGAGTTATCAAGAAGATTATTTGGGGCTTCCCTGGTGGTGCAGTGGTTAAGAATCCGCCTGCCAATGCAGGGGACATGGGTTCGAGCCCTGGTCTAGGAGGATTCCACATGCCGCGGAGCAACTAAGCCCGTGTGCCACAACTACTGAGCCTGAGCTCTAGAGCCCACAAGCCACAACTACTGAAGCCCACACACCTAGAGCCCATGCTCCACAACAAGAGAAGCCACCACAATGAGAAGCCCACACACCACAACAAAGAGTAGCCCCCACTCGCTGCAACTAGAGAAAGTCTGCACACAGCAACGAAGACCCAACACAGCCAAAAATCAATAAGTAAAACAAATTTAAAAAAAAAAGATTATTTTGATCTGATAGTGACTTAAGTATCCACAAATATAAAACCCAACCCTCTTTAAAAGAACACAATGAAATCCAGACACTCAACAATGTAAGATTTACAAAGTCCAGAACCAATAAGTTTTTTTTTTTAAACTAGATGTGACAAGAAAATGGAAAATGTGTCCTCTAACCAGGAGTAAAGACAATCAGTAAAAATAGATCCATAAATCACAGTGATGCCAAAAATTACAGGGTGATAGAACAGTTATTAATGTAATATTCAAGTATATAAAGAAAGACATACGGGCTACCCTGGTGGCGCAGTGGTTGAGAGTCTGCCTGCCGAGGCAGGGGACACGAGTTTGTGCCCCGGTCCAGGAGGATTCCACATGCCATGGAGCGGCTGGGCCTGTGACCCATGGCCGCTGAGCCTGCACAGAGCCTATGCTCCACAACAGGAGAGGCCACAGCAGTGAGAGGCCCACGTACAGCAAAAAAAAAAAAAAAAAAAAAAAAAAAGACATAAACATAATGAGAAGAGAAATAGAACATATAAAAAAGAATCAATGAGAATGAAATTCTGGAGTGGAAAAATAAAATATTTGAAATGAAAAATTCACTGGAGGGAATTAACAACAGATTTCATACTGCAAAAGAAAAGGCTAATGACTTTGAAGACATAGCAGTAGAACCTATCCAAAAAGAAACAGAGAACAATGACTTTAAAAATGAACAAAGCCTCAGTGACCTGTGAGACAATATCAAGAAGTCCAAGATGCATGTAATTGGAGTCCCAGAATAAGAAGAGTGAGTGGTAGGGAAAGCAAACATATTAGAAGACTCAAGGCTGAAACATCTCCAAATTTGATTAAAACTATAAACTCACAGATCTAGTGAGCTCAGAGAACATCAAGCAAAATATCACACACACATACAAATACCCACATGCAGAGTCACACAAGGCACATTATAAAGTGCTGAAAACCAGTGATTAAAAAAGAAAAAAACTTAGCAGCCACCAAAGAACAAAGATAGTTTATACAGAGAAACAAATAAGAATTATTGTATACCTCTGGGCAGAAACTATGTAAACCAGAAGACAATTAACTAACATCTTCAAAATACTAAAAGGGGAAAAAATCCATATGCAACTAATATATTCTTCAGAAATATGGTAAAAAAATTTTCAGACAAGCAAAAGCTATGACAATTCATCAGGAGATCTATATTACAAGAAATGTTTTTTAAAATGTTGCTCATAATCAATGAATTTGGTAAAGTAGCAGGATACAAAATTAATGCACAGAAATCTCTTGCATTCCTATACACTAATGATGAAAAATCTGAAACAGAAATTATGGAAACACTCCCATTTACCATTGCAACAAAAGGAAGAAAATACCTACGAATAAACCTACCTAAGGAGACAAAAGACCTGTATGCAGAAAACTATAAGACACTGATGAAAGAAATTAAAGATGATACAAACAGATGGAGAGATATACCATGTTCTTGGATTGGAAGAATCAACATTGTAAAAATGACTATACTACCCAAAGCAATCTACACATTCAAAGCAATCCCTATCAAACTACCAATGGCATTTTTCACAGAATTAGAACAAAAAAATTCACAATTTGTATGGAAACACAAAAGACCCTGAATAGTGAAAGCAAACTTGAGAAAGAAAAACGGAGCTGGAGGAATCAGGCTCCCGGACTTCACACTATACTACAAAGCTACAGTAATCAAGACAGTATGGCAGTGGCACAAAAACAGAAATATAGATCAATGGAAAAGGATAGAAAGCCCAGAGATAGACCCACGCACATATGGTCAACTTATTTTTGATAAAGGAGGCAGGAATGTACAGTGGAGAAAGGACAGCCTCTTCAATAAGTGGTGCTGGGAAAACTGGACAGCTACATGTAAAAGAATGAAATTAGAACACTCCCTAACACCAAACACAAAAGTAAACTCAAAATTGATTAAAAACCTAAATGTAAGGCCAGACACTATCAAACTCTTAGAGGAAAACATAGGTAGAACACTCTATGACATAAATCACAGCAAGATCCTTTTTGACCCACCTCCTAAACAAATGGAAATAAAAACAAATGGGACCTAATGAAACTTAAAAGATTTTGCACAGCAAAGGAAACCATAAACAAGATGAAAAGACAACCCTCAGAATGGGAGAAAATATTTGCAAACAAAGCAACTGACAAAGGATTAGTCTCCAAAATATACAAGCAGCTCATGCAGCTCAATATCAAAAAAACAAACAACCTAATCCAAAAATGGGCAGAAGACCTAAACAGACATTTCTCCAAAGAAGATATACAGATTGCCAACAAACACATGAAAGGATGCTCAACATCACTAATCATTAGAGAAATGCAACTCAAAACTACAATGAGGTATCACCTCACACCAGTCAGAATGGCTGTCATCAAAAAATCTAGAAACAATAAATGCTGGAGAGGGTGTGGAGAAAAGGGAACCCTCTTGCACTGCTGGTGGGAATGTGAATTGGTACAGCCACTATGGAGAACAGTATGGAGGTTCCTTAAAAAACTAAAAATAGAACTACCATACGACCCAGCAATCCCACTACTGGGCATATACTGGATGTTTGAATGCTAAAACACCATGAATTAACACAAAAAAGACAGAAAGAGAGCAAGTAAGTAAATAAATAAGTGGGGGATGGGTGAATAGAAAAGAATAACAAAATTGTAAGTTTAAACCCAAACATACTGAATATTTCATTCAATGTAAATTGTCCAAATGCCTCAATTAAAAGATTCTCAGATTGAATAAAAAGCAATATCCAACTATATGCTAGCTATAAGAAACCCATTTTACATATAAGGGCACAGATAGGTTAAAGGAAAATAATAGAAGGTTTAATACAAGAAATGGAAGAAAAAATAGATAAATTGGACATCAGCAAAATTTAAATTTTTCTGCTTCAAAGGACACCATCAAGAATGTGGAAAGACCACCCACAGCATGGGACAAATATTTGCAAATTGTATATCTTATAAGGGACTTATATTCAGAATATATAAATAACTGTTACAACTCAATAATAAAAGATAAATAACCCAATTTTTAAATGATTAAAGGATCTGAACAGACATTTCTCCAAAGAAGTTACAGAAATGGCCAATAAGCACACGAAAAGATGTTCCACATCATTAGCCATCAGGGAAATGCAAATCAAAACCACAATGAGATACCATATCACTCCCACCAGCATGGCTGGAATAAAAAAGACAGATAATAACAAGTGTTGATGAGAACACAGAGAAATTGGAACCCCCATACACTGCTGGTGGGAATGTAAAATGGTCCAGCTACTCTGGAAAACAATCTGGCAGTTCCTCAAAATGTTAGACATTGAGTTACTATATGAATCAGCAATTCTACCCCTAGGTGTATATCCAAGAGAAATGAAAACATATATCCACACTAAAACCTGTACATGACTATTCGTAACAAGATTATTTATAATAGCCGAAGTGAAAACAACTCAACTATCTATCAGCTAATGAATGGATAAGTAAAATGTGAGAAATCCATATAGTGGAAGATTATTTGGCAATCAAAGGGAATGAAATAGTGATACATGCTACAACATGAATGAACCTTTATAAATGCTAAAGGAGTCAGACACAAAAGCCTACATATTGTATTATTCCATTTGTATGAAATGTGCAGAATAGGAAAATCCATAGAGACAGAAAGTAAATTAGTTTTTGCCAAGGGTTGGGTGGGTAGGGAAAATGGGGGTGACTGCCAGAGGATATGTGATTTCTTTATCAGGTGATGAAAATGCTCTAACATTGTGGGGATGGTTGCACAACTGTGACTATGCCCCAAAACACTGAATTGTACATTTTAAAATGAATTAATTGTATGACATGTAAATTATATGTCAATAAAGCTGTTATTTAAAAAAAGAAAAATGATGGGAAAAGTTATGTCAAGCAAAAACCAATAAAAGGAAGCTGAAGCAGACTTCAGAAAAAATATTACCAGGGATAAAGTGAGACATTTTATAATGATAATGAGTCAATTTACCATGAAGATATAACAATCCTAATGCATTTGCACCTAAAAATAGAGCTCCAAAATACATGAAGCAAAAGTCAACCAAACTGAAAGAGAAATAGGAAAATCCACAAGTATGGTTGGAGATTTCAAAATTTCTCTCTCAGTAATTGAGAGAACGAGTATATAAAAATTAATAAAGATATTAAAGTCCAGAGCAACTTTGTCAATTAACTTGACCTAATCAACATTTATGGAGTACTCCACCTAATAACAGTAGAATACACATTCTTTTCTAGTGCATTTGGAACATTTATTAAAATAAGCCATTTTCTGGGCCATAAAACAAATCTCAATAAATTTTAAAAGCATAGAAATCATACAAACCATGTTTTCTGTCCAAAATAGAATTAAATCAGAAATCACAGGAAGAAAGTATTTAGATATTGAAAAATAAAGCAAATATTTCTAAATAATCCATGGGTCAGAGAAGAAATCACAAGAGAATTTAAAAAATATTTAAAATTGAATAAAAATGAAAATACAACATGTCAAAATTTGACACAGCTAAAACACTTAGCTGTTTAGTTTGTAAATCACTCTTGGAGAAAAATTTAAAGCTTTAAAAGCTTGTATTTAAAAAGGTGAAATGGCAAAATTAAATTATTTGAGCTTTCAATGTGAAAATCTAGAAAAAGCGTAGTAAATTGAAATGAGTTATGGAAAATACAAGAAAACTAGAGAAAATGAGATCAAAAGGAAGTTCCTTAAAATAATCAATAAAATTGATAAACCTCTAGGTTGGTATATCAAGATTGAAAAAGGGGGGGGGAATCACAAGAGGAGACATCACTACTGATCCTTAAGATACTAAAAGGATAACAACAAAAAACTTTTTGGAAGGAAATATAGGAGAAAATCTTCATAGCCTTCAGATAGTCAAAGATTTTTCAGACAGTTCAAAAAATGTAAACCATAAAAGAAAAAATGATAAAGTGTACTTTATCAGAATAAAAAAAAACTTCTTTCAAAGACACCATTAAGAAAATGAAAAGGCAAGCCTCAGACAAGGAGGAAAGATTTACAATGCATATATCTGACAAAAGATTTATATCCAGAATATGTAAAGAACAAACTCTTTCAAAATCAGTCAGTAGGAAGAAAACAACTTTAAAATGGAGCAAGATTTGAAGTCACTTCACACATATCAAAGTGATGCAACAGGGCTTCCCTGGTGGTGCAGTGGTTGAGAGTCCGCCTGCTGATGCAGGGGACACGGGTTCGTGCCCTGGTCCAGGAAGATCCCACATGCTGCGGAGCGGCTGGGCCCGTGAGCCATGGCCGCTGAGCCTGCGCGTCCGGAGCCTGTGCTCCACAATGGGAGAGGCCACAGCAGTGAGAGGCCCACGTACCGCAAAAAAAAAAAAAAATGATGCAACAGTCCTCAATAAGCACATGAAAAATGCTTAACACCAATAGTAAAGAGGAAAATTAAAATTAAAACCACAATGTGATACCACTACAAATCCACTAAAATGATCCAAAATACTGACAAGTGTTAGTGCAAATGTAGAGCAACTATAATTCTTATGTACTGCTGGTGGGAACGTAAAATGGCACAACCACGTTGGAAAGAAGTTTGGCAGTTTCATATAACTTAAAAATATATGCTATCACACAAACCAACAATTCTATTTCTAGATATTTCCTTAAGAGAAATGAAAACATGATTCACAATATACAAATGTACACAATGTACACAAATTTTCATGGCAACTATATTCATAATAGCATAAACCTAGAAACAACCCAAAATATCCATCAACAAGTGAATATATAAACAAATTGTGATATATTTGCACAATGGAATACTACTCAGTAGCAAACAAGAATGAACTATTGATGTATACAGCAGCATAGATGGTAAAGATAGTAATTAATCTCAGTTTTTTCATCTGAAATATATCAATGTATATTCTGACCTCTCCCTCCCACCCCCTCATTTTATTGAGAAATAATTGACATACATCACTGTGTAAGTTTAAGGCAGACAGCACGATGGTTTGATCTACATGTATTGTGAAATGATTACCATGATAGGTTTAGCTAAAATCTATCTTCTCATATAGATACAATAAAAAGAAAAGAAAGAAAAAAAATAGGAAAATATTTTTCTCCTTGTGATGAGAACACTTAGGATTTACTCTTTTACCAACTTTTCTATATATCATACAGCAATGTTAGCTCTAGTCTTCATGTTGTACATACATCCCTAGTATTTATTTATCTTATAACTGAAAGTTTGTACCTTTTGACCACCTTCCTCCAATTCGCCATCCCCCTACCCTCTGCCTCTGGTAACTATAAGTCAGATCTCTTTTTCTATTAGTTTGGGGTTTTTTGTTTGTTTGTTTGTTTTTTGGATTTTTTTTATTCCACATATAAGTGAGATCACACAATATTTGCCTTTCTCTCTCTGACTTATTTCACTTAACATAATAAGGCCCTCAAGGTCCATCCACATTGTCACAAAGGGTAGGATTTCTTCCTTTTCATGGCTGAATAATATTCCATTGTACACACCACAACTTCTTTATCCATTCACCCATCAATGGACACTAGGTTTTTTCCATGTCTTGGCTATTGTAAATAATACATAGCAGCATAGATAAATCTCAAAAACATTATTCTGAGTGAAAGAAGCAAGACACAAAAATGAACACCTGTTTGCTTTCTTTTTAAAACTTGGTATATGCTAAAATTTCTATGACGATCACTAAAGGAGTAGAGATAGCTATAAATGTTAGCTATTTATTATTATTATTGTTATTATGATTATAATTATTATATTCCAGTGATATTATAGAAAGAAAGAGAAAGAGAGAGCGAGAAAGAGAGAGAAAGAATTCTGTAGTCAAATCAGTTTTGTTTAACCAAGTTAAATATATTTCCTGATTGATTTCTGTTTTTTCTCAAGTAATGTGCTTTATAAATCCTGAGAGATGTAGAGGGTTTGCAGCATTTCTTTTTCTTTTATTATTATTTGACATCACTTTATCTCGTGGAATATCTGTTAACATCTTGAGAAACTTGATATTCTGGGGAACACGTTTTAAGTTGAATCTGAATCCCCTTGGGCTTGGATTTGCCTGTTTAAGAGGATAATATAGCCATATATGCTTGAAGAGAATAACAGACTAGAATAACAAGGTCAGTTTCAGAAAGACCTTGGGTTTGGGAAAATAAGACATAAGGAAGAATTGAAAATACGATTGTCCAGTGATACCAGGAAGGGTGGGACATATTGCAGTCTGTTAAATGGAAGGAAAAAAACTAAAACCTCTGCCTAGCAAATGGGTTGCAAAGCTTTTGCTACAAGACTGTTGGAACATCTGGGAACACTGCCAAGCAATTCTAGGGAACAGACTTGGCACTGATTGTGGCCCTGTGTTCTGTATAAAAGAAAAAAGATTAATTTATTTTATGTCATAATACACTACCTAGAAGCCAAATTGCCAGTTAAAATTCTATTTGCAAGCAGGTGTAGGATTTCGATATAGCTTTCACCTAACATCATGGAATGCTGCTTCTCCATGATCAAACATGATGCAAGCTGTCTTTTCAACTACATTTTCAGTGTTTCAAAATGTTTAGAAAAATGGCAGGTTAGTAATGTCTGTAACTATAATTGAATCTTATGTATCTGCTCTAAATGCAGCTGTTTGGTTTATACAGTGTGGAGGAAATAAATCACCACATATAGAAAGGAGTGTTTGCTCTTTATCCATCCAATTAATTTTTTCCTCTAGAAGTTAACATTTTAAACATGTCCAAGCAAAGAGAAGGGTAAAGGGTATTTGACGGTTAGTTTTTCTAATTCCATGCTATTAGGAATATAGGATGTTACCTTTTTTTAAGTCCAGAATACTTTAATTGCAATTGATGTAATGCAACCCCAGTGATGCTTTTTTGTAACTCTGTGTATATACTTGTTTTCTCTAAAGACTCAAAGATATCTGCAGGCATTAATCTTCACAGTTCTCATGGTGGAAGACTACAAGGGCAAGCTAGACCTGAGCTGACCTGAAAAGAATCTGATAGGCGGAAAGATGGGAGGCCTTTCATCCTCTTCTCCACCCCTGGAATGCCCTCAGAACTTCTCTCTTTTGCTCTCCAAATCCTAGTAAGTTCAAAGCCGGCCTCCTCCATGAAGCTTCCCTTGATACCTCTGGTCCACCTTAATCTTTTTTCCTTTTTCTGAAGGAAAAGCCCATATCTCTAGTTCTCCTCAAGGTAGCACTCAGATCTTACTGTCTTGCATTGCCCCCTAATTATCAATCTGACCTTCTCTCTAAACAATACATTTCTTTTTTTTATTATTTTGTTGAAGTATAGTTGATTTACAATGTTGTGTTAATTTCTGCTGTATAGTGAAGTGATTCAGTTATACATATATACATTCTTTTTCATATTCTTTTCCATTATAGTTTATCACAGGATATTGAATATAGTTTCCTGTGCTACACAGTAGGATCTTGTTGTTTATCCATCCTATATATACTAATTTGCATATGTTAATTCCAAACTCCCACTCCATCCCTCCCCCACCTGCCCCTCCCCCTTGGCAACCACAAGTCTGCTCTCTATGTCTGTAAGTCTGTTTCTGTTTTGTAGATAAGTTCATTTGCACCATATTTTAGATTCCACATATAAGTGATATCATATGGTATTTGTCTTTCTCTTTCTGACTTACTTCACTTTGTATGATAATCTCTAGTTCCATTCATGTTGCTGCAGATGACATTATTTCATTCTTTTTTATGGCTGAGTAGTATTACATTGTATATATGTACCACATATTCTTTATCCATTCATCTGTCGATGGACATTTAGGCTGTTTCCATGCCTTGGCTATTGTGTATAGTGCTGCTATAACATAGGGGTACATGCCTCTTTTTGAATTATAGTTTTGTCTGGATATATGCCCAGGAGTGGGATTGCTGGATCATATGGCAACTCTATTTTTACTTTTTTTGAGGAAACTCCATACTGTTTTCCATAGGGGCTGCATCAAATTACATTCCCACCAAGAGTGCAGGAGAGTTCCCTTTTCTTCACATCCTCTCTGGTATTTGTTATTTATAGGTTTTTTAATGATGGCCATTCTGACCCATGTGAGGTGGTACTTCATTGTAGTTTTGATTTGCATTTCTCTAAGAATTCGCAATGTTAAGCATCTTTTCATGTGCCTGTTGGCCACTTGTATGTCTTCTTTGGAGAAATGTCTATTTAGGTCTTCTGCCCATTTTTTGATTGGGTTGTTTGGTTTTTGTTGTTGTTGAGTTGTGTGAGCTGTTTGTATATTTTGGAAATTAAGCCCTTGTCAGTTGCATCATTTGCAAATATTTTCTCCCAGTCCATAGATTGTCTTTTCATTTTGTTTATGGTTTCCTTTGCTGTACAGAAGCTTGTAAGTTTGATTAGGTCTATTTTTGCTTTTATTTCTATTGCCTTGGGAGACTGACCTAAGAAAACATTGGTACGATTTATGTCAGAGAATATTTTGCCTATTAAACAAGGAGCTTCTTGAAGTCACTTCCAGGTCCTGTGTTTCCGATTCTTGCTCCGTTCAGTGATGGGTTTACAGAGGGTAGCCCGTAAATACTTATTAATAAAGTGACTGATGAAAGAACCAGAGAGTTTAATTGTTTAGGAACCAATTATTCAGGCTGCTCCCTAACGGTAGGGAGGTTTGGGGTTATCGGTGGTTTGGGGATTACTTATATGTTATCATTTTTTCATCCATTTTCAGAGAGTTTAAGGAAACTCTCAGAGCTCCTGAGAGCACTTTTTTCTCATCTGTGCAAATGATTGGATTAGACCATAGGCAAAATAAAGGCCTTTCCCAGGTACCCCAAGCTCTTTTTGCGACAAGGATCGTCTGGGAGGGGATGGTGGAGGAGGGAGGGAAGGGCAGGAAGTGGGGCTGGAGATCCACCTCTGTTTTTGTCTCCCTCTGCCCCTTCAGCACCACACCTTGCTACATTGTTTGTTCTTCCATTCCCCCTCACAGGCCCCTGCACCTTTATGTCTTAAAGGACTGCTTCAGAGATGAGGATTTGGAAACATGTGTTTAGCACTTGTAAACTCCTCCTCCAAGGCTTTGCAGAGTCAACAGGAGGCATTTTGATTATAACTATTGGTTCTCAACACACAGCAAGTTGGCAGAAAATAGAGGTTAGACCCTGTCTCTTCTTGCTGCTCGAGAGGAATCTACACAGGCAGGGCCTGGCTAAGATTGCAGGCCTGAATCAGGGAACACAGTCCTTAACCCTGGGGCTTTGGGACACTGTGACACCTGGGTGAGAGGCCTCCTCTACACTGAACAACGAACCCGGGAGGCTCCAGAGCGTGGTGCTGACTGAGGTGGAGGCCCACAGAGACTACAGCTGTCTGATTTATTTCTGAGGCAGCGTTTCCACAGGAATCGGGAATGATTTAGTCTCTGATCCTTAGGTGGTTTCCTTTTACATCATTTCTGCCTCTTTTGATTGTTGGCACATTTGGAGAGTTCTAGGGTCCTCAACCTTACAGGTGTATAAGTTTAATAAAACACAAGTTATTAAAATCTGAGCTTACAAAATTGGTAAATTATGGGGGTGGATTATTTTTTCTACCACCAAAGGGTCTTGTGATCAAATTGAGTCCCTTTTATTAATCCATAATTCTCTTATTATGTATAACACTACATTTGTGGGCTTCTTTTTCCTGATTTCAGAAGTAATCCATGTTTCTAGCTAAAGTACACCTTGGTGATTAAAACCATGTTCTTTCACTTCAGCAAGACCTAGATTTGAGACTAGGCTCTGCCACTTACTGCCTATGGGTTTGGGTAAGTTTCTTATTGGCTCACAAATACAAAATTAAAACTTTTGCACGTATTAGAGATAGCATACCTTAGGCGCTCAGGGCATAATAAGTGTTCAGTATATTAGTGAGCAATTCTTAGTCCTTTTGTTATTAGAATATTTATGCATAAAGGTTGGTTTACCCACATCTTATTTAAATGCAGCTTTTTCGAGACTTCCCTGGTGGTCCAGTGGGTAAGAATCCGTCCTCCCAATGCAGGGGGCCAGGGTTCAATCCCTGGTCAGGGAACTAGATCCCGCACGCATGCCACAACTAAGAGTTTGCATGCTGCAACTAAGAAGTCCACAGGCTGCAACTAAAAAAAAAAGATTCCCATGTCTCAGTGAAAGATCCCACATGCTGCAATGAAGATCCTGCATGCCACAACTAAGACCCAGCACAGCCTAAATAAATAAATATTAAAAAAAAATAAATGCAGCTTTTTCTGTTTCATTTAAGTGTGAGATCTACCTTTATTGCTGTGACATATCTCCTTAACCATTCTGCTCATTGCCCCTCCTGCCCAGTGGTTTTGGTCCTCTGGCTCTGGGAGTCCCCCAAGTGCCAAAGTCCTCCTCTGACCCACCCATCACAGAATGGAGTAGAACATGGCTACTCCCAGATCATACTGGCTAGAGACTGAGAGTGTGAAGTTAGATGGGGCTTCTCTCTAAAATAATGCTTCTCACTGTGAGGCCCATGGACTTCTCTATCAGAATCACCTAGGAATGTTTATTAATTGCAATTCCTAGGGTCTTGTGCCACGGCTTTTGAAGTAGAATCTTTTGTGGGCTTCCAGGGTAGAACTCTGCATTTGTATTAATAATAAGCACCCAGGCTATTCTGATGCTAAATAAATAAAATTCTAGAACTGCTCCACTGCAGTCTTCAAGCTTGCCCAATTCTAGAGTGGCCTGGGGGTCCTTAATAGAAGTAGAGCTTCCTGAGCCCCACCCCAGAGTTTCCAATAGAGGAGCCTTAGGATGTATATATATTTTTAATATTTATTTATTTGTTTATTTGGCTGCATCAGGTCTTAGTTGTGGCACTAGGGATCTTCGTTGTGGCATGCAGGATCTTTTGTTGCAGCGCACAGGCTTCTCTCTAGTTGTGGCATGCGGACTCTAGGGCACACGGGCTCTAGGGTGCACAGGCTTAGTCGCCCATGGCACATGGGATCTTAGTTCCCAGACCAGGGAGCGAACCCGTGACCTCTGCATTGGAAGGTGGATTCTCAACCACTGGACCACCAGGCAAGTCCCAGGATGTGTATTTGTAATAAGTAGCCCCAGATGACTGTCAGGCTGGCAAGTATAGGAATGCTGCTGTGGAATGACTGGCCAGTGACGTGATTGCTGGTGGTGGTGATGGTGACAGTAATGGGGTTGGGTAGTGATTAAGGAGGTTTGAATGATCCAGAGAGTGACTTGGGTCAAGGGCCCATCTTTGGCTCTCTAACATCCCCTTCAGGTATGAGAGTCTGTGTCCAACCATTCCCATGGTGTTTGAGAAAGCAAAGCCAAGCCAGTCTGGAGAGAGTGAATAGTGCAAAAGTGAACAGTGAAGCTCTTGGACAGACACCAGTAATGCCAGATGGACTGCCATGGGACCCTCGGTAAAGGAAAGAGCAGCTGCTTGTCGTAACAGCCGTTCCTGGTTTTCTCTTGTAGCCTGGCTGAAGTTCCTACCAATATCTTTCCCACAAATGGCCTCTGTTCTTTAAGGCTGTCTGGGTAGGTTTGTAACCCAAGTGGCCTTAGTCAAAACAATGCCGTGCCACCAGGTGCTGGCCATTTAGTGACCCGTGACTAAGCTGTGCCTCCCTATGCTCCTCTGGGCCTCTGTGCCAGACTCTGCAGTCAGATTCATTCTCTCAGAGCCTATTCTGCCTTCTTAAGGGGCTCATGCTGGGTCAGAGCTTCTCCTCAGCAACCCCAGTCTAGTGATGACAAGCTGACATGCTTTGTGCACAAGTCTTATCTGTGGCAAGTAAAACAGTAATGCTTCAATCTCATATCTTATTGACAGACGTGGCTACTGGGTTGAAAAATCTAGTTGTTGTAAAGATGTTCTCTTGGGCTACTCATCCCCTCTCCATGGTGGTCTCCTTCCTCCCAGCAAAGCTGGACAATACTTCTCTCAGTCTGCTGCCTACCCAGTGATGGGAAGGCAACCTACAATCAGAGCAGGATCTGCCCTCTCTCTGTCTTCATGGCCACGTGGGTTCTGCACTTTTGCCCCCAACAACTTTGGGTGTGGGCCCAGCCCTTCGTGACAATACTGCTTTTTCCTTTCTCTTCTTGGAGTATCAGCTGTGACCTCAGAGGGTGGTAGGGCTTTACAATGAGGATGACTCTGATACCACTGTCATCTAGTTTGTTTCATGACATTCAGCCAGCAAACATTTAATGATGAGGTCTTCTTCCTGGCGAGATATTGTAGTAGGCTCAGAGGGGCATCCAAGATAAATAGGATAAAGTACAAGCCAGAAAGCAATTCAGATGAGGAGAGCAGGGACATTCCAGTGGATGACACATGCAAGGGTCAACCATGCTATGAAAATATTAGAGTCAGGATATTAAGGAGAGAAATAATGTGGAAATTTTTTCATTGTGATGTATGTATTTATATCTTTATCTACAGAAATCTGAAATGTCAGGAAAAAGCAATGATAATGTGCATTGTATTAAGTGCTGTGTTGTCAGCTCATCTAAGCCAATTTGGTCATTCACAACTGTTGGGTTCTTTTGGCAAATAATGGTGGCCTCCAATGCTAAAGGTAGAGGAAGTGTCTAGGTCTCATTCCCAAGAAACTTGCTACCAAGTGGTCCATTACAAAGAAAGCAAATCCTGCAACACACACACAAACATTTATCAGCACACAAACACAAGGAGTCATACAATATGCTCTTATTGGCTCCCTGCCTTGGTCCCTCTGCTAGGCCCCCTGTATGACAATTTCACTAGTGGCAGATACAGAAACATTACCTTGGGGGGATCAGCTAGCCATTGAGTCAGAATCAGACAGTAAATCCTCTGGTTAGAGATGGGACACAGGACCAAATGGGACTTCTAGGTTGGGGCATCACACTGAGAGGTATTAGGATGCTGAGTGGGACAGATTCATGCACAGGTGGAGATGTCTGTACCTTGCTAGTCACAAGTGGACACTACTCAAATTGCCTTTGAAAATTATTTCTAACTCCACTAAATGCTGCTGAATAACCCCTTCACTGCTGATGGAGATAGAGATAATTGAAGCACTCAAAGTACTCTGGAGTGTGGACTCCTCAGTGTGACTTTTAAAATCTAACTAAGCACATCTGGACAGTTTATTCCGGGTTAGGATGTTAATCACATACCCCTAGCATGTAGAGTAAAACCAGCGCGCACACACACACACACACACACACACACACTTATATCACAGTACTAAGCTAAAGTATTTTAAAGTAAATTTTAGACATCATCCAAGTGGACAATGTAACAAATCTTCAATTGAGTTATCATAATAATCTCAACAAGAAGATTAAATGAGAATGACTAAATTCACACTTAGTGAAAAATAAATACAGCTAATTACTGGTTAATTTGAACAAGCTTATCTTAACAGACAGAAGAACAAATAATACAGGCTTTATTTCTGATATTCAACTCTAATTCCATTAAGGAAAATCACCTCTGACCAAGGGAAATTACCCTGCCCTGCTTCTGTCTGGATCCTCATCCTTCGTCATCCAGGTTTGCTTATTCATTCATTGTTTTCCATTCGACAGCATTTACTGAGTCTCTGCACTATGACTGGACTGGGGTTACAAAGATGAATACAAATAGTCACTGTCCTCCAGGAGCCCACAATCCAGTGGAGAAAGCTGACTATTTAACAGGAGCCACAAGTAGTAATTCTAAGTCACAGATTCAAGATAGCAAGAATTATTACTGTCTTTTCTACAATGACATTAAATTTCTATCTTGGTCTCTCATTATGCTTATAGTGAGAAGTTTACTCCTAGCCAGTTCAGAATGATAGACAATTCACGGTTTTCCCCTTGCCCTTCGTCCTCGGGACTACATTTAGACTCCACCGGCTCCACATCAGTGGGAGGAACACCATTGTCTAACATGTGTGGGCATCTGCTCTGGGGTCTGGGCTCACATCTGACTTTCAGTGACCAATTCATGCAGGACACACTGTACCCTCCCACTCCCCGCTGAAAGTTCCCTTCAGAGCCACCGACTCACTCCCAGCTCCTTCAGTTCCCTTCTTGGATGTGGGAAGTGAAACTCTTAGAAGCCCTCCTCCCCTATATTTAAAATGCGTAACCAACAAGGACCTGCTGTAGAGCACAGGGAACTCTGCTCAATGTTAGGTGGCAGCCTGGATGGGAGGGGAGTCTGGGGGAGAATGGATACATGTGTATGTATGGCCAAGTCGCTTTGCTGTGCACCTGAAACTATCACAGCATTGTTAGTTGGCTATACTCCAATATAAAACAAAAAGTTAATAACAAAAAAAAAGAAAAAGAAGCTCTCCTCCCTTCTTGGGCCACCCTTACCCACCCTCAGAGTCACTCACCAGTGGCTTACTCACTCTTGCTTCTGCTTCCTTTTTCTCTGGCTCCAGTCCATCAAATCTTCCAAATCAGAATGAACTTTGTGCTGTAAAACATTCCTGACCTAGGCTTTTGATCTTTTAAAATATTCTCCTTTAAACAATGAACTGCCAACTTGAGTCTACTTGGGGAAACTCAAAAAGCTAATATTAACTAATTTCCTGCTCTTTGAATTTTTCATTTAGCAACCTTACTCCAAAGTGTAGTGAGTAGAGATTGCCCATCTGATCTAAATGGAAGAAAGGACAGGGGTATCAGCAGAAATAGAGATGCAGATGTAGAGAACAAATGTAAGGACACAAAGGGGGGAAAAGGGCGGGGGTGGTGGGATGAATTGGGAGATTGGAATTGACATATATACATTAATATGTATAAAATAGATAACTAATAAGAACCTGCTGTATAAAAAATAAATAAAATTCTAAAATTCAAAAGAAAAAAAAAGAAAATACTAGAGAAAGAAGTATAGGGTTTTTTTCCTAAATGCTTTCTCTCTATATTGGCAATTTCAGTAGAGTGGGCTCAGTAAAGGTTTTGACTGAGTGGACCCATAGGATGTCATGAGCACACAAGAGAGGGGCACTAAAGGCTAACTGGGAGGTTCCAGGAAGGCCTTGTGGGGGAAGAAATTAGCTAAGTGGATAAGTGAGTTCAAGAGGCAGAGAAAGTAGCACAACAAAGAGCTATGGCCATAACAGAGAATATGTCATATTTGGGGATCTGTAGCAATTTAGTGTGGCTGGCATAAAATTTATGGTAGGATGGGAGCCTGGTAAAATATGGGATTGAACTGGTAAACTGGGCTCAGGTAATGAAAAGCAATGGAAAGACACAGAAGGATTTTTTGTAAAGGAGAGTGACATTATCAAATTTACACTGTACAGAGGTCAATCTACCATTGGTGAGAATTGACTAAAAGGCAGGTAAACCAGTTAAAATGAGCTTTCAGGAACCAAGAAAGAGATTTTGAGGCTCTGATTTGATATAATGGCAAGAGAGGATGAAGAGAAAGAAGACAATGGAGACATAATTAGGAGATAGAATAGATGGGATTTAGCAATGGATTGGACATGTGTGAATAAGGAAGACGTAAGAATAATTCCCATGTTTTTAGTGGATGATGGTGTCATTCTCCACAACAAAGAGTGTAAGGGAAAGAGCTGATGGGGGGGGGGTGGGTGAGGTGGGAGGATGAAGAAAACACATCAGTGTCTGCGAGATATCCAAACAGAGTTGCCCCAGTAGGGTCAGGACCTCAGGCAAGAACTCCGGGCTAAGGTGGGACCTGGGATTCTGTTCCACAGAGGAGGTGGCTGAAGTCCAGGGAGTGCATGAAGATCAGCGAGAAAGAACATACACACCGTAAAGAGAAGAGGAATAATTCCAGCTTCTTAGAAATCACCAACATTTAACAGTCGATCCCTTTCATGTTTTCTCTTCTGTTTTCAAGCTGGTTTGCATCAGAATGGTAATTCTCTCATTTCAAGATTTTAATGCCAACTGCAGAGAATTCTGTGTTTCTGTTTATAATTGTTTAAAGTTCTGATTTTGAGCACAGCATCTTCAACAACTATTTTCAACCACTTTGGAGATCTGTTTGGAGCATAGTCTTTCTCTGTTAAACCTATTGTGTGTGGAATGTCACAGCCCCCTGATAACTGGCACTTGGGATCTCCTACACTGGTCTGCCCTGTGGTAGCGGAGGGGGCAGGAGGGTTTTCATGGCTCCCAAACCTAAAGGTAAGAAAAAAGTCTAGATTTTGTGCTGCTAAAAAGACCTCCATCTTTTCTCAAAACTCTTTTCTCAAAACTCTCAACTCTTATACTTTCTGTGTTACAGGATGAAGGGTCCCAGGTCTGTAACAGAACATTTATTAAAGTTTTTTTTTTTTTTTTTGCAGTACGCGGGCCTCTCACTGTTGTGGCCTCTCCCATTGCGGAGCACAGGCTCCAGACACGCAGGCTCAGTGGCCATGGCTCACGGGCCGAGCCACTCCACTGCATGTGGGATCTTCCCGGACCGGGGCACGAACCCGCGTCCCCTGCATCAGCAGGTGGACTCTCAACCACTGCGCCACCAGGGAAGCCCTATTAAAGTTTTGATATCACAAAACCCCACTGATAATATCTTTATGCATAGGCATATAAGATGTTTCTGTAAAAACTATTTTCTTAGGACAACAACAAAATGCCCAAAGTTATATAAGGTAAAAACAAAGTGATTTGATCCTGAAAGGTAAGGAAATAAAATTGCTTCGATAATTATCACTATCATGATAAAATGGTTATCATAAGACTTGAAAGTATTTTTCCATTTATCACAGCACATCTACAAGTTATTCACGGAACACCCGTGTTCCCTGGCATGCAGTATGAGAAACACTGTCCTCGTGGTTTGATTGTGATGGTGCACAATACTATGCTCACCAAATGGGACCCCATTATCTTTAAGTTTAAAAGGCAATTTCAGAAAAGAAGAGGGGGGCTTCCCTGGTGGCGCAGTGGTTGAGAGTCCGCCTGCCGATGCAGGGGACACAGGTTCGTGCCCCGGTCCAGGAAGATCCCACATGCCGTGGAGCGGCTAGGCCCGTGAGCCATGGCCACTGAGCCTGCGCGTCCGGAGCCTGTGCTCTGCAACGGGAGAGGCCACAACAGTGAGAGGCCCGCGTACCGCAAAAAAAAACCCAAAAAAACAGAAAAGAAGAGGGATGGCTCCAGAAAGCTACTTAGTCCTGTCCTTCAGTCTCTACTGCCCTTGTCTTTAGCGCTGTTGGGGAAAGCAGGGCTCTGGAAGTCTATAGACAGACCCTACAAAGACTCTGCAAAATAGGAGGCAGCTGGGCAATGCTCTGGCAGCAGCTGCAGCAGTGAGAGGTATAGCAGCAGTCATTAGACAGGCCACCCAGAGGGTAGAGCAGCCAAGCCAGTGATTGCAACCAGCTCAGCAGCAGGCGTGACCACCACATCACAGATGTGAGAGGCAGAGAAGGCTGGTGCACTGGCCTGGCCTGGCCTCATCTCCTGCTGTGCTCACATACACCAGCGGCAGCAGCCATGCTGCAGAGCTGTGTCACTCCCTCCCTCTCTGAGAACACATGAATGTGTATGATATACTGATGAAGGATATTTTTTTTAAAAAGGGTAAAATCATGCTGTCCTACAAATATAAAATGAACATGTGTCAAATATTGTGTTTAATTCAGTAAATGAATGAACCAATAAGACGTTACGACTGGTTTAAAGAATTCCAAGAACCATACAGAAATAGGGCATAAGGACTTCAGAAATGAATTTACTAATAGATGCAAGATGTGTCCACCCACAGGGCAATAATCAATTAATTTGCATTTCTATGGATATGAATAATTTGTATTATTATCTGTGTTTTACAATTTACAGGATTATAAAATAGCTCAAAGACAAGGAAAGATGGAGAGAATCCAGATGCGTGAGCTGCTTAGACTACTTTCTAGTTCATAGTAAGTTCAATGCAAGTTTTAGCTATCATTTATTATTACAATAATAGTGTATTTGGAATCAGACAGGCTTGGTTTTGAGTCTCATCTCAGCCACTCATTAATTGGGTGACCTTGGGCAAGGAAATTTATCTTTCTCAGCCCAGTTTTCTTATCAGTGTGCCATTATTTGGGGACTAATGAGGAATAACTAGAATAATGTTTGTAAAATACTCCATATAGGGATTAGCACAGAGTAAACATTCAATAGTGGTCATATTATTTTTATTATTAAAATTGGCAATTTTAACAGTGCTGAAACTTCTGTTTATATAACCAGCCATTGCTGTTTTCATTACTGGTGTAATCAGCTAAAATTCCTTTCGGATATAAAGTTATAAATCATAAATAGATAAATAAACCAACCTCAAATATTGAGTCTGGCAAAATGGTACTCATCATTTCTGTACTTATTTCCAAAGCTAATTATTGAGTAGGTCTATGTGTTTGCTTTTCTTCTCTTTCTTTCTTTTCTAAAAATTAGGCATCCTTGTCCTTAGGCATGGAAGGGAGGTTGTCAATGCTCCTTACAAACAAAGCATACAGCACAGAAACTTTTATTAAGGATCATTTATGAAACAGATCACTCAGCATCATGAGTCATTTATTGTCATTTCAAGAAACTCATTGACTCAGAAAAACCGTAAGACTGACAGGAAGCTTCAAGATTACCAATCCATCCATCTCTTTGTTTTAGAGGTGGGAAACTATTATTCAGAGAGGTTAAGTATATTGTCCAATGCCACACAGCTAGCCATCAGCAGAGTTGGGACCAGAAGCCAAATCTTTTGATTCCTAGGTTAATTTCCCCTGAATCTGCCTAATTAGAGCTTCATCTAGTTGGCAATAGCTAAAAACAGAAGTACTAACTTTCCTCTGCATATACTGAATTGAGAAATCAAGACCCACAGAAATGTCATGCCAGCTTCCCTACAGCACTCAGGACAGATTGGAGATGCCAGAAAAGGAGGTTCCACTTGACTGGAGCTCAGCAACCATTGTCCAGGGTGGAGTGAGCGACCCACTTGTCTGCAGCGCCTCATGATTTATTAACTGCTACTGGTGCCCATGAAATATTCATCCACTCTCCTAGTCACTGTTCCACTGCATCAATAAACCATTGCTCCCCCATCTGTCTAGGTGTGCAGCTTGGGGAAGACAAGCTTCACACAAAATGGAAAAGAGACCTCTTTGCGTGTTTAGCTCAGAGACAGAACACCAATGCACTTTTTAGTTTTGTTTTTTTTTTTTTTCTCAAAGGCAAAGTCAGGGCTGTCTTCCTGGACTCCTAGACAAGGAGAAACCCCAGCACCTAGGTGAGGAAAGGTCAAAATAGCGAGAGGGAAGAGCTAAAGCCTTCATGAGGTTGGCTTGTCGGTTGTCACGCTCCCAGTTTCAGCCTGAGTTTAGTTTTGCCCATAAGCAACAGAACAGGGCACAGGGAACCACGGCTTGCCTATCAAGGATGCTTCCCTGACCTTGAATCGGGTTCAGTGTGAAGCCTTGAATACAGCCTCCCCTCTGTGATCAGAAGCACTGCTCACCAGGATCAGAAAGAGTAAACTCTCCGCCCTACTTCCCTGCTCTCACTTATTTGGCGGCTTCTTCATGGACTTTTTTCTGCTACCCATTGTGATTGTTCCTCTTGAGCTCTCTTCTCTTCTTACTTATGTATATTCCCCATAGGTGTTTGTATCCGCAGTCATGCAGTCTCCCTCCATAAATATCATTCACATATCTCTAGTCCAGATCTCTCTCCAGTTTCAGATCTGTATGTCCAACTGTACCATCTATCTCTACCAGATAACCCCTTGCTTCTCAAACTCCGTAGGTCCCCAACTGAACTTATCATCACCCTCCAATGCCCCCCTCACCTCCTCCACTCTCCAAGCCTGCTCTACCTCTAAATCTTACCTTTGAGAAAGGAATCACCATCGTGTTACCTATACCTGGAGACCTGGGGGTCTGATCCTGATTCTCCCCTGTTTTTACCTCCATGTTTCAGTAATTACTGCTAATTTTTAATGTAAAACTGATTCTAATTCTAATGTAAAACTGATTTTAATGTAAAACTGATTCTCCCCTCTTTTTACCTCCATGTTTCAGTAATTACTGCTAATTTTTAATGTAAAACTTAGTGACTTAAACAGAACTTAGTGACTTAACTTAAACAAAACTTAGTGACTTAAACAGAACCAATAGGACGCCTCACTCACATGGCTGGCAAGATGGTGCTGGTCATCAGCAGGGAATTCACCCAGGGAACCTCAGTTCCTCTCCATTTGGGTCTCTTCCTGAGGCTCCTTGGGCTTCCTCACAGCATGGTGGCTGGGTTCCAAGAGACAAGAAGTAGAATATACAGGTCTCTTAAGGCCTGGGCCTGAAAACTGGCAAAGTGCCACTTCTGCTGTATTGTATCGGTCAGACAGTCAGAGCCCACCCAGATTCAAACATAAACCCCACCTCTTGAGGGGGAATATCAAAGAATTCAGGGCTATCTTCAATCTATTACACTCTATTCCAATCCAACTCTTGCAGTCCTCTCCCTACTTCTGTGCATTTTTACGTGCTGTCCATTTGGTCTTGAATGCTTTTCTCACCTTGTCCTATTTCCTGCTCTTTCTTCAAGATTCTGCTCAAGAGTTATAATATCTCCCCAAATCTTACTTAACCCTACTTCCTCCAGGGTGTAACATAACACACTATGTTAGCATTTATTATTCTGTATTATAATTATTTGTGTGTCTTTCCCTTAAGACTGTGAGTGCTGTGAAGGCAGGGACTGTCTTATTCTTTTTTGTGTCTCCAGAACCAATCATGGAGCTGGGCAGAGTAAAGGACCTCAGCAAACATTTGTTGAATGGGTAAATGTTTCCTTATTTTAACCTCTCAATGGTCCTGTAAGGTGGCAGAAATTGAGTATTATTCCTGTGTTACTGCCTGACTTCCTTATCTTAGATAAAAGAAAGAAACAATCATGACAAAGAATAATGACATAACCCAAGGTCACACAGCCTTGGAAGATAATTCAGTATAGTCAATAAGAGTTCAGTTCCCCAAAGTAAGTTGAAATCATAGACCCAGAGACAAGGTCGGGAAGGCAAAGAAAGAGCCCCACCATGAATGGACTCAGTTGTCTAGCAGAAAATGCCCCTGAGGCTTTCCACTCTATTCTGTGTTTACTAGGGGATGCAAAAGGCCTCTGTCCTCTGCCAAGAAACTGAAAATGCCAAAAGAGATGGAAGATAATCTCAGAATCTGTTTAAAAAAAAGAGAGAGAGAGAGAGAGAGAGAGAGAGAGAGTGGACACCATGCAGTGCTTTGTGCAAATAGGAAAGGTAGATTTAATGTAGATTCTCAAAATGACAGTGGGAGAGTGAGAGTTTGCTAGTAATTCTCAAGTGACTCTTCAGAGCAGAGAGAGACAGCTATTATCAGAAAGAGAGGCTGTGTCTAGAGGCCCAAGTGTCAGGGTCAATTGGATAATTCACTGGAGTTAAAACCTCAGCTAAGATAAAACATCCCTCAAGGACATCTGACTTTCTGTGCTCTGATTTCATGTTTAACATGTCCTTTCTGTTCACTAATTTGGTTTCTTACTTATTTTTTTATTAGGAAAATATCCTCTTGATAGCAGATATGGGTATTCCAGTCACTAGAAAGAAACCTTTCTTGTAAATTCACACATTGGTATTGCAACTTTTAAGCCACTTTCTTAGAAAAAAATCCCTGTATACAATGGATTTTTTAATAGTACAAATAATTTATATATACTTCCTCATTATAAGAGATTCAAACAATTGAAAGAAATATACATGAAAGCTCCTTTCACCACGAGGCCCCCATCCCACTTCCAGTCTCAGAGATAAGCATTGTTATGAGCCCAATATGCAGCCCTCAGTCCCTTTTCTATGCATTTATAGAGAGATATGTGAATACTTATGTGTCCCTTTTGATTTTTATACAAATTAGATCATACTATACATTTCCCTATTTCACATAACTCTATCCCATGAGCATCCTTCTACATTGGTCCACAAAGCTCTGTCTTCTTGTTTCTTATGGCCGCACTTTTTTTGTAGGATGTATTAGTCAGTGTCCTCCAGAGAAACAGAACCAATAGGATGTATATATTAGAGAGAGAGAAAGAGAGAGAGAGATTTATTATAAGAAATTAGTTCACGTGATCATGAAGGCTGGCAAGTCCCGAGATGTTCAGGGTGAGTCGCAGCTGGAGGCCCAGGAGAGTCAATGGTTTAATTCCAGTCTGAAGGCCTACAGGCTCAAGATCCAGGAAAAGCTGATGTTTCAGTTTGAGTCCAGAGGAAGGAAAAAATCGATGTGCCAGGTAGAAGACCATCAGGCAGGAAGAATTGTCTCTTACTAGGGGGAGGGTTAGGCTTTTTATTTTATTCAAGCCTTCAACGGATTGGATGAGGTCCACCCACATCAGGAAGGGCAACCTGCTTTATTCGGTCTACCAATTCAGATATTAATTGTATCCAAAAACACCCTCACAGAGACACCTAGAATAATGTTTAACCAAATATCTGTGTAACTCGTGGTCCAGTCAAATTGACACATGTAATTAACCATTACATGGAATTATGTAATTATTCTAATTTTGATGATATTTAGATTCTTTCTTCTTTCTTTCTTTCTTTCTTTCTTTCTTTCTTCTTTCTTACTATTAGAAACACTACTGAAATAAAAATCTTTGATCATACATTTTGGGGCACATGTGTGTGTGCAATTCTCTAGGGTATATTCCTAGATGTGGAATTTCTGGAAGTGGTAGGAAGACTAATGACCTCCCCCCACAAAAATGTCTATGTCCTAATCCCTTGGACCTGTGAATATGTCAGGTTACATGGCAAAGGGAAACTAATGTTGCAGATGGAATTAAGATTCCTAATCAGCTGACTTTACAATAGGGAGATTATCCTGAGTTAGCCAAGTGGGCCTAATACCAAGGGTCAAGAGTCCTTAAAAGTGGAAGAAGAGATCAAAAGACAGAATCAGAAAGATCACAGTGTGAGATGGACTAGCCTGAAGTTGCTGTCTTTGAAGGTGAAGGAAGAGGCTCACAAGCCAAGGAATGTTGGTGCTCTCTAAAAACTGGAAAGGACAAGGAGACAGATTCTCCCTAGAGACTCCAGTGAGGAACGTAATCCTGCCAATACCTGGATTTTAGGTCCATGAGACCCATGTCATTCTTCTGAACTACAGACGTGTAAGATAATAAATTTCTGTTGCTTTAAGGCACTAAATTGGTAGTAATTTGAAACAGCAGCCACAGAAAACTAACATACTGGGTCCTAGGAAATACATATTTAAAAATTTGATGAATAATGAAAATGGCTTTCACCAAAAATAGCATCTTCAATTGACAATTCTATCACCAGTGTAAGAGAAAGCCCATTTCCTAATACCTTCACCATCACTACATTTTATCAACCTTTTGTATTTTTAGTAATTTAATTGGGTGAAAAATTATTATTGCTTTGTTGTTGAGATTGAAGTTCTTTTTATGTGCTTACTTCCCTATTGACAGATGGAATATTTATCTTTCCTATTTTTAAACAAGTTTGATGATATTTTTTTCTTATTGACTCATAAGTGCTTTTTTTTAGGTATTATGACTTTTAATCCTTTGCGTGTCATCAAATGTTTTCTCCCAGTTCATCACATCTATATTAACTCCAAAAATGGTATCTTGTCCTGTAGACAAACATTTCCTTCATGACTGTGGGTTTTGTGTCTTCTTTAGAAAGAAAAGATACTATCTTTACTAGAAAAACTGCAGATGCCTATCTGACCCAATTAATAAACAGCTTGAGTGACTTTCAGTAAGTCCAACACTCCCTTGAGCATTAATTTTCTTATTAAAGTAACAAACGTATTCATTCAAACATTATTTACTGTGTACCACTTTATGCCATGCCTAGATGCTAGAGAGACATAAGTGAATACAGCATTCAAGGAATAGACAGTCTCATGGGAGGTATGGATGATTAAATGACCATAATAATAACAACAGAGAATAACATGTCCTGTGATAGAGATTGTACAAAATTCCATGGGAATCTGTGGGAGGAGCCCCACGTCCAGACCAGGAGGTTTTGTAGGGTTGGTCCAGGTAAGGTAGGAGAACAGGATGCTGGGCAGATGAAGGTGCAGGTACAGAGGCTTGGCAGCAAGAGTGAAGACCTACCAACAGGTCACAGAATAGGGGTGACGATAGTGGTGAGTTATGAGTCTGGATAGATAGGCAGAGACTGTTGCTGCCAATGTCATTCAGTTTAGCCTTTTTCCTAAGGACACTAGGAAGCCTTTGAAGTTTGAAGCAGGGGAGTGAGATATGGACCAGCATTTAATAGAGACCATTTTGGCTGTTCGGTGGAGACGGGGCTAAAAGAGAGTGTAATCAGAGGCAGGGAGGTCAGTGAGGAAGGAGGCCATCGTACTAACCTAGGAAGGAGATGACAAGAGTGAAAATAAAGTAGTGGCAGAGGAGATGCACACACTGGACAGACTGAGAGATTTGTGTCCACCTTTTCTACTGCTCATATTAGTTGTGGGTCAAGAATAACATGTCACATTTTTCCAAGTAGAAGTTCTTTGTAAACTAAAAACATCAACTTAATAATAGAACTGCAGGCAATAGAGATATTTCTGAACAGAGAAGACTTTCCAGAGAGAAGTAAAAGTCACTATTTTTAAAGTGCAGTCATTATATATTTGGACCGTGCGTACTTTTTCTTTTGTATTTTGATTGTCTTTATGTGACTATGTTGTATAACACAAGCTCAGCCTGTCTGCCCTCCCCTCTTATTCTTTGTTGATTATCTTCCCATGGATGGGTCAGGAAAGAATAGGGCTTATTGCCCATCTTTCCTGAGATTTCTACCATTCTCAGCCCTGCTATTGGCAACCATTCACCTCACTGCCATTCACCACCTACAAATCCTGGACCAGTGGATAAGAGTCAGCTTCCAAAGGGCCAGTGAAGGTGTGAACAAGAGAGAAAAAAAATTTTCTGATATTTTCCCATCCCTTTATTCTACATGACATCACTTCTCAAAGTGATATAGGGACTTTACACTTTACTGTGACATTAAACTAGTCAAAGGGAATTACAGTAGAAGAGCAAACCATTAAAACTATAAACTAATATTTTTACCTTGCTTTAAGGGACAAGAGCTTCCCTCCTCTCCACCCTCATCCCCAGCTCTGCTTCTGTTTCCTCTTCCCAAGCAAGTGACTGGACAACATGGTGGGACAGGACATGCTCTCTGCCAGGAGTAAAGCTTTCCTTATCACACAGTATTATTCTCTCAGCTCTCTGTTTCATTCAGAAATGGAAAAAAATATTGAACAGCATTTCCCAGGCCCACTGCTGGCTAATAGCCTCAACTGCTAATGTTTTATGAAATCCATCTCAGCCAATGTGGTACATTAAGCAGAACCCACTGGGTTCACACTTGCCCCCTTTCCTGCTCTCTCACATTGTTGGGCTTGTCCTGCTATGTGAAGAGGCTCTGTAGGATCCAAAACTCTGTGTCTGCCTGGCAACAGTGACGGAAAAGGAATGCCATCTTGAAGCTGCCAATTGCGCTTTGGGGCTGACGTTTGGTGGGCCTTCCAAAGAAGGCTGAGTTTGTCGACACTGTGAGTTTGGTTATCACGCATTTTTCTAGGACAAAGGCCTGAGGCAGCTCCTAGTACCATTTGGCTGACACTAATTTCATCTATTTCTATTTCTCATGGTTACAAACAGAAGCTGAGTCATTGGTGCTTTGGCATAAAGACGTCCAGTCTCACCCGTGAGACATCTGGCCTTATTAAATGGCAACATGTAGAAGGTGGGGAGGGAGCCAACTGGAAATCCATTCAGAAACTGTAAAAATAATCATAATAAGTTTACACATGCTGTCTTATTTGATTCTTAAGTGAGGTAGGTATTTTTATCCTTATTTTAAAGATGAGAAAACAGGCTCAAAGACTTCAGAAACTTTCCCAAAGTCATACATCTTGGTGGGAGGGGGTATATAGATTTATGTGATTCTAGGCCTAAATGTTCCAATATCTTAGGCTGGATGCTGTTATGTCCCTCTGCCGAGACCAAAGGATGCCATAATCCAGGAAAGTCAGTGACCAGGTCCAGGTGAGTATTGAGTTTGGTTTTGAAGATGTAGAGAAATGAGATCTTGCAAACAGGAAAGAGTGACATTTGTTTTGGGGATGGGGGTAAGAATTTATTAAATCCTGGGCACTAAATGCATCTGATTGGGAGGTAATATTGATACTAAAGATCCTACCAAGGGGGGAGGTCCTGCATTCATCATTGTTCTCAAGGAACTTTCATGTTTCACCTGTGATCAGGTTAGCCTCAGGCTCCAAACATGGTCACAGACTCAAGTACAATGGTCTCCAGTACCACTAGGAATTGGGAGCTGAGGAAAGATAGGACTGAAATGGGCTGGATGATGGAAATGTGACCTTTTGTCTTAGAGCTTGAAAGAATAGCCAGTGTCACAACCAGGAGCATCAGCTGGGCACCATTGGGCTATTTGCAGCTTGACAGCCTCTGTTGAATTATTGATGCCCCTCACTACCTCGGGACCTCCCCCTTGTTAACAAATCGCACTCCATATGAAAATTTAAAGAGGCAAATGAGTGCAATCTCTTGTCCTATTATTACCCTCTTCTTTTGCCATCTGAGCTCTAAGTCAATCAGCCTGATAGGCATCTCTTGGGAGATGGCACAGCTCATAGAGCCAAGCCCAGGACAAGAAAACTGAAGGCCATGAGTGAGACCGTGACCTGAGTCCTGAGTCAATTAATGGAGCCTGAGTGACTCTGAGCTGGGTGAACGCTGACTCTCTGAGTTATTGAAACACAATAGGGAAAAAAATCTGTTCCCTCCTCACTGGGATAGCAATGCCCCTGCCCCATTAGCCACATCCCTAAAATTTCCCTAAAGCAAAGGACAAAAAATTTAAGTTAAGTTTCAAATTTGGATTTTGGATGTTTTGTTTGGCCTGCAGGGTAGTGTTATTTTTAAAAAATGAAAATAGTTGCCAACATTTTTTAAAGTAGGTTTTACATAAATATCCAATTTTCTGACTTCTCTTGAGAAATTGGAGGACTTGGGCTTTCATTTGCTCATTGCAACACTTACGGGGGCTTATAGTAGCTGCTCCTTTAAGAGAAGGATTGGCTCTTTGCTTTGTCACGGTTCCTACCACTTGCTATAAGTGCTTGCACCTGTGACCCTCGGTCTCGAGAAAGATGGCGAACAAGTTTTTCTATGTGCTGCCTCAAGTCTGCTAGTAGGACTGCCTGGAGTACCATAATGGATCTGATCAGTTATGGTAGATTGCACTGTGGTTGGCAATTAACTATCCACCTCCCCTTCCTTATGAGGATTATACATCTCTGACCATTGCCTTGTGACTGTGTGTGTGGATCATTCAAGTAATGATTTTAAGAGGCATCATGGATTATCACCAGCTCTCTGGCTCTTTCCCTCTGCCGTGGGAATAGCACACCTCATGATCCCTCAGCCTGGATCCCAGAAAGTGCAGACCAGCAGCCAACTTCCAGCTTGGAGCTGAGCCACACACTGGAACAGAGTGGCAGCCAACCCTCGGCCTTCAGTAATGTGAGTGAACAATAAATGTCACTGTAAGCCACTGAGAATTGGGGATTATCTGTTACTGCAGTAGAACTGACCAATACAGCAAGACTAGGCTTACTATGAAAGGGTACTGTGATGAAAAAACAATGTTTTCCTATTTTCTGAGGAGAGAAAAATGATGGCATTAGGGAATTCTTAAACATTAATTTTAATTGTCTTTAATTTAAAAAATAATTTTAGGGGATTCTGGAAAGATCACGGCAGTGACATCAGAAGAACTGGGTTGAGTCCCTGAACCCACGTTTAATGACCATGTTATAAAAATTTTAATACTTTTCCTTTTATTATAGAGAATTATCTTTTAAAATCTTACATGTATTAAAGTTGTATTTGCAGTTAATATCATTTTGTGATAGTAAGAGGCCATTACAAAATATTTGTTCTATAAAGGGTGCCTAGCATCTGATAGAGTTTTAACCACTGCCTTATTGTGAGGATCACATGGCCTAAACCACCTGAAAATCCTTTATCAGTATTGAGTGATTACAAATTCTAGTTCTTACTAGGTTTCTAGTGATGTGTCATCTTTTTCTCATTTTATTAGGAGGCAGGTCAAGCAGTACTGTCCCCATTTGACAGATGTAAATACTGACACAGCAAGCAGGGAAGGGACTTGAGCTAGTTAAGCAGAGCATTGGGGGAGAGCCAGTTTATCACCCAGTCTCCAGACCACCAGGAATCTGTCCTGTGCCTTACACAGAAAGGGGGCCAACGGAGGACTTTTGAACACTTACGCTAATACACAGATTTATAGTCTAATGGTGTCAGTTATAATGAGATTTGGCCTGGGCTGGTTTCTTGGAAATAGTCAAAACCTAATTAATGTCAAGATCTACTTCCATATCTCCCTCCTACCTCCTTTGGCCTATAGTGTTGCTTCTAATTTATACTTTCAGTTTATAATGTAAATACTCACCAGCCCCTTTCAATCCTTGATTAACCTGGTCATCCTCTCAACCATCTAGTGGTAAGCATGGTAGTTATTTTTATTTAAGATAGTCAAGATTTAACTTGCACATGGATAATATTAGTTTGAAAATAACATACAAAGTTAAATACCAAGAGTTGGGATTTGTATAGTTTGGTATCATCCCGTAATTTTGGACTGAGTTTACTGTTACAACTCTAGGTCATCCTTTTGGACATCAAGGGCATTTTGACCGATTTGGGAGGCAATGGATGATTATATAACATTTATAGAAATACTGTGATGATCATCAGTGTACCTTGATCTTTGCATAAATCTGGAACTATTTTCTTAGGATTGGTTCCTTGAAGTTTCATAGATGGTTCTAAGCTAGCACCTGGCTTGATTCTTACTGATGGTCCACACATGCTTAACGATAAATACCAGTTTTTCTTTCTTTTTTTTAACTGAAATGTAACTGATTTACAATGTTCTGTTAATTTCTGCTGTACAGCAGAGTGATTCAGTTATACATACATTCTTTATTCTTTTTCATTTTGGTGTATCACAGAATATTGAATATAGTTCCCTGTGCTATACAGTAAGACCTTGTTGTTTATCCATTCTATACATAATGGTTTGCATCTGCTAACTCCGTGTTATGTCCCATGGGTGGCCAGAGCACCCTGAAGGACAGGGACCTACCTGAGCACCTAGTGCTAGTGGACACATCCCCCTTTTAGGAGATGCTGTTTTGGGGCAGAAGCTGGGTCACTGGTTAGATTTCCTCTGCTGTTAGGATCCCAGGAGTCTACTGCTGCACATTGCCCTCTGGAATCCTCAAGGATTTGGGAATGCCATGTCAGTTGCTCAGGATTTGAGGGCAGCCGGGCTATGTGGACTGGTCCTTGCTTTGGAACCCTGATACATTTTTAATGATAACTTCCACTTCCTGTGTTCCTCCCTGACTTCAAACTACTTTATGGAAAGTAGGCTTATGATGTGGCCCCACTGGATAATAGACATCTTTCCCACTGACTTAAAATTGATTTGTTTTTTAAAAAAGAGTGCACTGGATCAGAAGGAAGCAGGTCAGCAACCACCAGGTCTTGGAGATGTTTCCCAGGGGTCAAGGAGAACAGGGAAGATCTGTTGCAGATGGAAGCAGGGAAGCTAGAGGTTCTCCTCTCACACAGAAGGGAGCAGAGACCTCCAGGCTGTCTGGAGTGATGCTCAAAGTCACCAAGCACACTGATGGCCAAGTCCAGATTGATACCAAAAGCTGCTGCTGATAGGGTCCATCCTCCAACCACCAGCCTGGGTTGATGAGTATGTTTTTAGAACATGCTTTGCTCTTTGGCTCCCTTGACAGCTCCTAACCAATGTTTTCTTATTTAATTACTTTACATGTAATCTGCTCCTGCAGACTTGCCCTGTGTGAGAGGAGGCCCATGGGGGCTTTCACTAAGGGAAGAGAATCAGTGTGGTCTGGAAGAAAGAGCACAAGCCTCTTGGAGGGCTTTTGCCCTGCCAGGGGTTTGGGGACACCTAAGCTTCCTGAAGGCTGGACGTGAGGAGGTGAGGAGGGCAGTGGAAAAGAGTCACAAAATAAACTACATGTACTCTGGATTCCTCCAAGGACAGTTTGTATGCCTGAGAACTTGATCTCTTCTCACTGCTTTTCTTTCACTGTCTAGTATTGCAAAAAAGCTTTGGCAAATCATGTAATTTCCCCACGTTAGTCCTTTGTCTCTAAGGTAGGATTCTAACCCTGCTGGTCCTGAAATGGGGCCACAGCTGTTAAGGCTAACATGAGGCACCATTAAGTCAGCACCTAAAGTGATTAGAGGAAGGTGATGAATGCAGGAGAGATTAGAGGGGGGCTCTCTGGTGGTCTTGCCTACTCCTCCAGAGCCGTAGGAGCTGGAGGAAGATTGCAAACCAGGCCCACACCTCAGAGGGATTGCAATGTTGGCTGGAGGCCTCAGGAAGGAGCCTGGCCCGGTCCTGCCGTCTGGAATGAGCCTGTTTCCTACTGGTTTTGATATTAATGAGGTAATTATTGTGCATGTTTATGCACCTGTGCCTCAGCCTCTCTGCATTTCTTCTCCAAGCAATGTGGTTCCCTCTGTCCTTACCTTCCTCTAGCAGGAGGGGATTGAAAGGAAGGGATAAAAAAAGAAAGGTTTTCCTCTCTTTAATTTTGGCTTTGACTTCTGACTTTATCTCTGGTCATAATATTTATAGTTTTATTCACCATAATAGTAGCTACTAATAGTAGCTATTTAAGTTTTTGAATGTCCAGGTAAGCCCTGGCATATGATTAGAATGGGTTAAAGGGGGTGTGGTCTGGCTATGCCTCATTATAACCCTGGAACTTTGGCCAAATGACTTAATCTTACCCATCCTCAGTTACTTCAACTAGAACAAGAGAATAATAATTAGTACCTACCTCACAGAGTTGTTATTAGGCTTCAGTGAGTCAATGTATAGCACTTAGCATGTGCCTGGCACTTCTTTAGTGCTCAGTATAGTAATAGCAGTCAGAGCAAAGATGAAGTCGCTCTGGTGTCTAGAGTTATGGGTCTAGTCTATCCATTGCCTCATGGTACTTGACAAGCTAATATTGAAATGTATATGGAAGATCAAAGACAAAGGATTATAAGTGGTAGTTTTGAAAAAAAGAACAAAATGGGAGATTTCCCTTGCCAGATAGCAAGACTTTTATAGTTTATAGCAATGATGCAGATACTTGTACAGGAATAGAAGAATAGACCACTGGAATAGAGAACAACAAAAAACCATACAAAGTGAAGATTTGATACAAGAAAGCAGGAAAAGGATGGGAAACTGGTTATCCATATGGAGAAGAATAAAAACAGATCACACACCAAAAAATCAATTCCAAGTGTGTGATAAAGCTCTACATGAAAGCAAAAACATAATACTTTTTTTGAGGAAGAACCATAATTTATTGAAGCACTCTTTGTTTTGTAATTTTAATTATAACATTTATAAAAATACTGTGGTGATCATCAGTGTACCTTGATCTTTGCATAAATCTGGAATTATTTTCTTAGGATTAGTTCCTTGAAGTTTCATAGATGGTTCTAAGCTAGCACCTGGCTTGATTCTTACTGATGGTCCACACGTGCTTAATGATAAATACCATTTTTTCTCTTTTTTTAACTGAAATGTAATTGATTTACAATGTTCTGTTAATTTCTGCTGTACAGCAGAGTGATTCAGTTATACATACATTCTTTATTTTTTATTCTTTTTCATTATGGTATATCAGAATATTGAATATAGTTCCCTGTGCTATACAGTAAGACCTTGTTGTTTATCCATTCTATACATAATGGTTTGCACCTGCTAACCCCAAACTCCCACTCCATCCCTCTCCCACATCCCCTCCCCCTTGGCAATCACAAGTGCGTTTTCTGTGTCTGTGAGTCTGTTTCTGTTTCATAGATAGGTTCATTTGTGTCATATTTTAGATTCCACATATAAGTGATGTCATATGGTATTTGTCTTTCTCTTTCTGACTTCACTTATTATGATAATCCCTAGGCCCAGCCATGTTGCTGCAAATGGCATTATGTCAGGTTTTTTATGGCTGAGTAGTATCCCATTGTCTGTATGTACCACATCTTCTTTATTCATCTGTTGATGGACATTTAGGTTGTTTCCATATCCTGGCTATTGTGAATAGTGCTGCTATGAACATAGCAGTGCATGTATCTTTTTAAATTATAGTTTTGTCCAGATATATGCCCAGGAGTGGGATTGATGGATGTTATGGCACCTCTAGTTTTTTGAGGAACCTCCATACTGCTTTCCATAGTGGCTGCACCAATTTACATTCCCACCAACAATGTAGGAGGGTTCCCTTTTCTCCACACCCTCTCCAGCATTTGTTATTTGTAGACTTCTTAATGATGGCCATTCTGAATGGTGAGAGATGGTACCTCATTGTAGTTTTGATTTTCATTTCTTGAATAATTAGCGATGTTGAGCACCTTTTCATGTGCCTATTGACCATCCATATGTCTTCTTTGGAGAAATGTCTGTTTAGGTCTTCTGCCCATTTTTTTGATTGGGTTGTTTGTTTTTGTTGTTGTTGAGTTGTATGAGCTGTTTGTGCATTTTGGAAATTAAGCCTTTTTTGGTCACATCATTTGCAAATATTTCCTCCCAGTCCGTAGGTTGTCTTTTCTTTTTGTTTATGGTTTCCTTTGCTGTACAAAAGCTGGTAAGTTTGATTAGGTCCCATTTGTTTATTTTTGCTTTTATTTCTATTGCCTTGGGTGACTGATCTAAGAAAACATTGGTACGATTTATGTCAGAGAATGTTTTGCCTATGTTCTCTTCTATGAGTTTTATGGTGTCATGTCTTACAAAAACATAATATTTTTAGAAGAAAATGTAGGGAAAGCATCTTTGACTTAAGAGCTAGGGACTGATTTCTTAGACAATAAATAAAAAATAAAAACAATACAGAAAAATAGTGACAAATTTGACTACATTAACATTAAATCTAAAACTTCTTTTTAACGAAAGACACCATAAACAAAGATTAAAGGTAAGCCCAAGACATGGAGAAAATATTGGAAACACAGATAATTGTTAAAGGCCTAGTATACAGAATTTTAAAAGAACTACAACTCAATAAGAAAAAAAAGAAAGAAAGAAAACAGGCAAAATGTAAGATGATGGTCATTAATTGCCAATAAACACATGAAAAGATACTCAAGGTCCCCCCTAACTAATAAACTACAAATTAAAACAGCCAAAAGATACCATTACTCCCTCATCAAGTTGACCAAAATTTTAGAAGTCTTATCATAAAAAGTGTAAGCAAGGATATGGATAGATGAAAATTCTCCCACACTGCTTTGTTCCTGGTTGCAATCACTTTGAGCCAGAGATTGCACTTCTAGGCATACAATCTAATGAAACAATAAAGGTATATAATGAAATGGGAGATTTGTAGAGGAGCACTGATTACAACATTGTTAGTAACAGAATAAGAGGAAACTACCTAAATGACCATCAAGAGTGGATAGATAAGTTATGGGATAATAATACAATGAAATATTACATAAGAATTGAAATGGGGCTTCCCTGGTGGCGCAGTGGTTGAGAGTCCTCCTTCCAATGCAGGGGACACGGGTTCGTGCCCCGGTCTGGGAAGATCCCACATGCCGCGGAGCGGCTGGGCCCGTGAGCCATGGCCGCTGAGCCTGCGCGTCCGGAGCCTGTGCTCCGCAACAGGAGAGGCCGCAACGGTGAGAGGCCCGAGTACCGCCAAAAAAAAAAAAAAAAAAAAAAAAAAAGAATTGAAATGAATAGACTAGAATTACATGTATTAATATGGATACATCTCAAAAACATAATGTGGAATGAAAAAAAGCAAATTACAGAATAGGTGTTATAAGGTACCATTTATATAAAGTTTGAAAGCATATAAAACAGTGCTACTAGTTATTTATGGATTCACACATGAGACACATATTGTGGAGAGTAATATAAAACACGAATGAGAATGATAACCATCAAATTTATGATGATGGCTCCCTGTAGGGAAGATTTCAATTATAGTTGTAATCTTTTATTTAAAAAAAAAAAAGAAAAGTAAAGCAAATCACTTAAAATGTTAAGATTTGATAGAGGTAGATAGTGAGCAGACAAGTGTTCACTATGTTATTTTCTCTCACTTTGTGCATCTTTACAGAATTTTGTAATCCACTTTAAAAGATTTAAAATTGGCTTTTACTTCCAACACAAAGGAAGGTGAAAGTATAACGGTTTGCTGCTACAGTGCTGATGTATGACCTGCCACATCCTTCCAACGGCCTAGGACAACTATCCCTAGTACCTAGCACAGTGCCCAGGTCCAAAAGAGAATGCAATAAATGAAGATGGAAAGAAGGAAAGAATGAATGGATGAATGGGCCTGTGTTTGGAAATAGAGTATGCCTGGTCACACGTACGCTGTGCCCCTCCTATCATTAAATCACACTTGGAGAGTCATTTCCTCCCCATCCATCTCACTCAGCCTGAGTTTCCATCTAGTATAATAATTCAGGGGAATTACATTTAGGGACCATTTCTTGCAGGACGGCAAGGAGCTGCAATTCAGTCCTGCTTGTGCTCCGAATTCATTTTGGTGTTTTATCGGCAGCGTGTGGTGCTCAGAAGAATGATCCTCTCTCAGAGCAGGGCACTGCTGTCTTTCTCATATAATAATAATAATAATAACCAAAACAAACCCAAGGAAGTAAAATCACCAGGGAGGCCTTCCTCTTTAATTAAGGCATTCTAATGAGTCACAGTCCCACCATGCGTGGGACTCAATTCTCCTTTATAAATAGAAGATTATCAATGTGGGGTGTACTTTCAAAAGAAGCCCTGCTGCTGTTTCTCCTTCATTGCCTTCTCCTGGTGCTGCTGCTTCTGTCTGTGCATGCACATGCACATGCACACGTGTGAAATGTATGATATCAAGAAGATCCAAACCTCTTTACTCACTCAGCCAGCTTGGAATTCTTAGATTCTTTGGGTGTCACCCAAGGAAATGTAATATGGACCAGGTAGCTTAATTGGTTGGTAAGGGTGCTAATGAAGGTAAAGTCTTAGGTTCCATCCCCCAAAGCCAGAATGATGAACTCTGTTCAACAGACACAGAGAGCATCGCAAAGACTGGCAAATGTAGAGTTGTTTATGTGAGAGTAGGGCCGGACAAGGCAGGACGGCATGAATCATGGCAAATGTACCACCACCAGTGGAACTCAAAATTGGCCTCACCCTGGTGAATCTGTGGATTCCTTTTATGAGAAAAGGAGAGTACCTTATGTGGGTAAAACCAATTAGGGATGTCCTAACTCACTTACAAATGTAGAACTGAGAAAGTGGCCTGGGCCGAGATTCCTATCTTTATTGCTAAAGAGTAGAAAATAGAGTCCTGGTCTTTCTCACTGTCATTTTTCTGATTCTTCTGAATCTGAGGGTACATAATGAGGAAAAATGTGACAGACTCAAGCAAAGAGAAATTTGGGCTGAATCTCTGGGAAAAAAATAATCATGGTAAAATCCATTAGACTGTGTAATAGTTTCCCAAGGGAAATGATGTAACCCTCATAGCTGCAGTCATTTAAATTTGATTGAACCATACATTTATGAGCAGACCCCAGGGAACAATCCTGCATTGAAGAGGGGATGGGAAGGTGATAGGCCAGATGACCTAATAGATCTTTTTCAACTTAATTTCTAGGATTGTAGAATCCTAATTAAAATGAACTATATTGCCTGTTATGAACTCATTACATTAATATTCTGTAAGGTCTCTCCAAACAGGCCAAGGGGGTTTTATCCTTTTCTTCTTTCTGTGGAGCCAGAGTCCATGAACCACTTTAACTACATACCTGCTGCCCATGTACTGACTTCTTCCCAACAATGCTTGACAAAGCCTTTAAAAGAAATTAGAGCACATATTATGAATTAACAGTTTCTTCAATGTAATCCAGTGGAATGAGAAGCATGCTTTAATATCCTTGAGATGAACTGTGACAATAAATATTCTTCTGGCAAATAACAAAATAGTGATCTGGCTCTGTGACGGTAGCAATTGTCTCCACATAAGATCCAGGACTAAAACCTGATTGCTCGCATACGGCCCTGACTTTACCCTTTAGCTTCAGCTGATGGTTGAAAGGGAATGTTGATCACTGGAGAAATCTTAGCAGAAGTCTTGCCATCAAGGACCAGCCCAATTTCCCACTAATGTTGGCCTCTCTTCCTTGACTGTCCTCTTGAAATGGACTCCAGTGAGCAAGCTCAAACAAGATCACTGGTGGGCTGGCCAGGGCGGGTCTGAGAACCACCAGTGAAGGTGCACAGGGCACTGTAGCTCCCAAAGTAGCAGCAGTTTAGGGCAAGTGGAAGAGCTAGGTGACTCCATTGTCCATTTGCTATTTCAGGTGAATGTAGCTGCAGGATAAAAAGAAAGGGTGGTAACAGCCAGCTGGTAAGCTACTTTATCAGTCTTGTCTCATCCTGAGGATTCCCCAAAAGGTTCTTGATGAGCCACAGAATCCTACTGGCAGGGGTAGACATTGGCGTGCATCAGAGAATATCAAGCTCTACCTATTTTAAATTTATAAACTGGGCTTTAATTAGCCTTCAGGGAGTTTCCGTGGAAATTGAAGAGATCACTTTGCAACAGCACAAGGGTGCACCATCAGGTAGGCGGGAGGACTGGAAAATCCCTATTCCTCAGGAGTCAGAGGGTGTCACCTCACTATGAAATTGTCCCTGGCTCCTTCAGGCAGATCCCAGGAGCCCCCACTTCCATTATAGTATTTCTAATACATAATTGTCAGTGTGCATAGCAAATCCTACAGGCAAGGGAGAGACTGTGTTACTTCATCTGTTTCCCCCAGAGTATAGCTCAGTTCCTGATATAGAAGGCACTTAATGAAAATTTGTTAGGTTATTATAGTGATATCTTAGAACCTTGGTTTCTTCGTTGTGAAGTGGTGTAATAATACTAACTCAAATGGCTGTTCTCAAGATTAAACGTCAGAATAAAGTACTTAGGACAATGGCCAGCACTCAGATAACATGTAGTTCATTTCCCTACATTTTTGGTGTCAGAAGGTTATTTCTGGTTCTGATAGATAACAGGCAAAAAGTATTTTTAAAGCAGCAAAGAAACCAGAATGTTGCACACTTGAATTTTGTGTTTCAGTGTTATTGGGTTTCTAGAATAGGTCAGCGTTTGTACTCCACTTAGCATGGTAGAGGTTATACCAGCTCCAGCCCAAGTACCTGGGTATTCAATCTTCTCCTCATCATATACCATAAATAAGGGAGATTTCTGAGATATTCAGACTTGATTCTATTTTAGACATCCATGAAATAAACTTGGAGAATGAGTAAGCAACTGTCATCCATAATAATAAAAATGCCTTTTAGGAGGTGGCCCTGTTTGTTTGTTGATCATCAGAATTTCACCTTTGTTGTACCAGAATACCTCCAGGCCCTTCCTGTAAACACCCTTAGAGGTATCTTCTTCTTTGCTTTATTTCTACAAAACAAAGAGTTCCTATAGGGTGACTTGTAAAGGGGTTTGTATGGTCAAAACACGCCAGAGTGTGATGCTGGGTTTGCAGGGCCATCCTGGGACTGCTTGGCAGGAACTCACACATAGAATAGTCTGCTTCTAACCAAAGCCAGGTTTCCACTTTCCCACCAGCTCTGAATTTTACCTCTTACATCACTGCATGCCCTGCAGCTCAGTCCTTGCAGCTGTCCTCTGATTGCTATAGTAGGCACTGGACCCATAAGAAGCAAAGTGAAGGCTGAGAAGAGGAGGTAAACACTGCCGGAACCCAGTTGCTACTTGAAGGCATTTCCGAGGCTGATTCCCTCTAGCTCTGTTGTGAGCACAGTACCTGGCAATGGATCTGGCTCTCCACCCAGAGCCCCATGCCCGCCCTGGCCTATCATCCCTGGGTTCCCAATTTTTCCACGGTCTCATCTCTCAGCCACGTGAAATCTGTGTTGTCCTGGAGTCAGTGAGCAACTGCCTTCTCTTTTTCCTGCTTTTACTTCCAGTTGAAGTCCTGACTTTTTTTTTTTTTTTTTTTTTTTTTTTGGCGGTACACAGGCTTCTCACTGTTGTGGCCTCTCCCGTTGCGGAGCACAGGCTCCGGACGCGCAGGCCCAGCGGCCATGGCTCACGGGCCCAGCCGCTCCGCGGCATGTGGGATCTTCCCGGACCGGGGCACGAACGCGTGTCCCCCGCATCAGCAGGCGGAGTCCCAACCACTGCACCACCAGGGAAGCCCCCTGAACTCCTGACTTTTGATATTGAATCCTCATCAACGGAATTGCCTCCTTGAAGGGCAGAAGTGCCCCTACGCCTGCTCTGTTGCCCCAGCTGCCCTCTGTTGGCCGTCAGTGGGTACTGTGGTCAACCCTTTGTCACCCCTAGCATGGAACAGGAGCTCTTTCTTTGCTCTTTCCCAATTCTCATGTTTTCTTTTTAAAAAATTTGGTTGTACACTCAGAATTTTGCAAGCAACACTGAAACACCTCCCCTCCCCATGCTACCAATGACTGTCTCCTGAATGTGCCATAAAGCATCCCCCAAAGTGTCCAGCACTGGCCAGGCACTTGGTCAAGTTGGTCCTGGTGACTGGAAGGGGACATTGCTGAAAGGGCTACAGAACACTGCTTGGGTGTGGGCTTTATAAACTGGAGGGTGTTATGTCAGAGCAGGGTTTCTCAAACTTGGCATGATTGACATTTGGGGCCAGATAATTCTTTGTCGTGTGGGTCTCTCCTATGCATTGTAGGGTGTTCAGCAGTATCGCTGGCTTCCACCCTCCAGATGCCAGTAGCCCCTGTCCCAAGTTGGTTGTCCTCCCAGACAACCAAAAACATCTTCTCCAGCCACTGCCAAATGCCCCCTGGGGAGCAAAATAGTCACAGTTGAGAACCACTGCATTTGGGTGATGGAGCAGAAGGCCTGCCTTCCTCAGAAGGACTTCTAAACACAACACGTGCAGGTCTGTTCTCTGGGCCACTCAGTGCTTTGAAGTACGCCCTAATTGACTTTGGAGATTGACACTCAACTGCTGAATTGCTGTGGGGAGTGAGGTGGTCTCATGGAGAGCCTCTCTCATAAAGGCTTTAGATCAATCCTCCCTCTTCCTGCTGCCTGTCCTACTCTAGCACTCAACTCTGTCAGGCCTGAGCTCTACCTTCCGAGCCTTCCTGAGCCTCACTGCTCAGTCATATCCTCCCCTCCTGTCCCTCTCTCAGCAGCCACCTCTGGTGCTCTGGGTAGCTGCGGCCTCCACCTTCCTTTCCCAGCACCTCTCCTCCATCCACTTTGTCTCTCCCATTGATGGGCTCAAAGTCTCTTGTCTGAAGGTATTTCTCCCCATTCTACATCATTGTGGGTTTATACTCATTTGTACTCCATTACAATATTGGTTATGATCTCTTAAGAGAGAAAGGGAAGTTAACCATGTGGGTCATGGTTAAGCCATTCCTTCCACCATGTTAGAGGCCCCTTGTCTGTCTCCCTGGACCTGGGCTACACCCTGGACTTATATCTGCACAGCACATACTTAGATTGTCTATCTTTTGTCAGTCCTCCTGACTGGACTATAAGCTCTTTAATTCAAGCATCATGTCTTTTTCATCCTTAACATCTTCAGTGCTAAGGACAGAGGTGCTCACAGTGCATAGGACGTGCTGAGCAAAAGATCACTGAATGCATGAATAACTTCAGTCTTGGAAAAAAATTCCTCAATTGAAAGTCAGCTGCAATAGACTTTCTTGAACTTTAAGAAAGCTGAGGACAAAAGGCTTTGAACATTTTGTGCATGTGTCTCCTCAAGGAGCATATCTCTGCTTTAATTTGTCAGAAGCTGCATTCAGCCTCTGGGATTTCCCAGAATCTTGGACTGGAAAACTCCTGATCTTGTTTGTGATCTGCTGCATTCTACAGTGGGTTGAAGTCCATTCCTCTGACATCCCAGCTGGCATGCCCTGCTGATACTGCTACAACACTAATGCTGCAGATTAATGGCATACCCTGACACGGAGATGCCTTTTTCACAGTTGTGACTAATGGGATATTGATGGTGTCCCCTTAGACAGCCATCTATATATAAATGAAGCAGGATGAGCTAAGAGAATAAAATGCAAATATCAGTTTCTTTGTGTAACAGTTCCATAATATTCTCTGGGAGCCAGCCCAACTTTATGGAAATCACTCAGAAGAATCAGACAAGCTTTTCCTAGGACACTTTTATATTTGCAAAACCAACTTCAGTGTCAGCTTTGATGAATATTTATTGGTGTGGATCACAGCTCATTTTATAAACTCTTCCCCAGGACTATTAACAAACTCCAGAACATTTAACGTGATAATTGAGGAAGCAGAGGTATGAGACGTTTGGCAACTTGCTTAAGGCCAGAGGGTAAATCTGCTGTCAGGCTGAGACCGGGAGGCTCAGATCTTTAATATCCTGTCACCTCACTGAGAAGGGCTGCTGCCCTGGGTCAGCTTTGGGTGTTGCGGGGGGGGGGGGGGGTTGCCTCACCTTGGTCCAGTCATCACACGAAATGAGCCACCTGGTAACTCTCCTGGACTCACACAAGGAGCAAGCTTTCGAAATGAAGAGGAAGCCAGCTCATTTTCCTGACACATGTCACAGCTCTCACTGAAGGGAGAGACCCACTGCTGCCTGGTTGTCCGTTGGGGCATGTCACAGTCTAGATTGCATATGAAAGACAAAAAGCTCCCTTGTCATCTGCCTTTCACTCTACAGAGAGACAGCCTGGAGAGTGCTGTGAAACACCACATCACATATTAATTAGGAGGAGCATATGTAGCATTTCTGGGCCATGTGTGTCTGTGGCAGCCACACAGGAGGGAGTGAAGACGGAGCTAAACAGAGATTTGCTCAAGGTTTAGGAGACAGATCCTAGGGTCAGATGCTGAGACTAAATCAGTAACATCACCTTGCCTGCCTTCCTGCTCCTTGCTGCTCCCCTTTGCAGCCCAGCTGGGTTCCTATCCCATCAGAAGCTTCCTGGGCGGAGGTCACCTTCACCTTCTTGTCCTCTGCCCCATAGCCCTATGAGACGGGCGGGGGAGCCAGGACGCATGCGCAGAGCAGTCCGGGAGCAACGCACCCACCTGGAAATGCTGCTGAATGGTGAGACGAGTCACACCCCCGTTCCCCGCCCCCGCCTCCTCCTCCCCTCTGTGGACATGGCTTTCTGTGAGTGTTCATGAGAGGAAAGTTATCCAAAGCCAGGGACAGAAGTCGGAAGCCCGATTGCTGACTGCTTCCTGCCCCTTGCTAGCTGTGTGGCCTTAGGCAAGTTCCTTAACCTCTCTGAGCCTCTGAGTCCTCCTTAAAATGAGAATGATAATACCCATCTCATCTATGATGCAGGGTCCAAGGAGATACTGAGTATTGTATAGAAAGCATGCTCCACAAATATGAATGATGGTGACAGTGCTTTTATATCAGCTATGTCAGGTGTACCCTTAAAGTCTTAAGCCGAAGTTAAGAGACACCGGACCCCTTAGGCACCCAGCTACTGTGATTATCCATAATTATCATAACTCTGAGGATTTGCTACCCTTCTTGTATCATTATGCCCTGTCAGCTAGAAAGACTGGGATGTGCCAATCTGTGACCCCAGCAGACTTTATTGAGCACTTATAGTGTTTTTATCACTAGGTAGACTTTGTGGAGGATAGAAGAACAGACTGAACACAAACCCTCCCCCTAGAGAATGAACAGTCTAGAAACTAGAAAACAAGGCAAGAGTTGGAAATATAGCATCTTCTGGCCCAGCAGTATTCAACATTTTAGAAACACCATATCCTTTTGGGCACCTAAGTGTCCAGAAAGTACATTTTATATTGATCTGCAGTGCTGTCCCCTGAATATCACAAAGGCTCTCTTGTCTTCTTAACAGAGGTGCGGAACAAAAACGTGCCTCACATTTCTTTTAGGTCAAGAGACCTCTCACCCTCTTGCTCAAGATTCTCTCTGTGGATCCTACTTCTTTCTTCTTGAATTTGAATAGAACAAGTCCTTTCTCTTCCTCAGGCCCGTCGTCCGGATGCCAGTGACAGGTCACTGACCATGGCTCTTGCGTCTCCTCCTCACCAGTCCCCTGTTCCCAGCTTCTTAAGCCAGTGCACCACAACACACGTATACTTTCCCCACTCTGCTTCAGAGGTGGCCTGGTTGTTCTCTATCCCTGTTAATAGCATTTGGCCTGCAAAAGCTGAGACCAAGGAAAGATTTACATAACAGTTCAAGGCAACAGGATTTGTCATAAGGCAGCTGGTGATTAACTGCCAAATGAACTGCACAGACAGCCTTGTTTTTACAGGAGCAGAGCCTCCTTGGGTCCTTTTTGGAAGAAAGCAGAACATGCATTATAAACAAGCATAGATGAACAAGCTGGCTGAGAGGAAAGAGGTCGGAGTGAACAGAGGAAATCTAAGGAACTTGACCAACTGTACCATACAGGCAGTACTGGGCCGTGAAAAGTTATTGCCATTTTATTTCTTTCTTTATTTTTAAATTTATTTATTGTATTTATTTATGTTCGGCTGTGTTGGGTCTTCATTGCTGCACACGGGCTTTCTCTATTTGCAGCGAGCGGGGGCTACTCTTGCGGTGTGCAGGCTTCCCATTGTGGTGGCTTCTCTTGTTGCGGAGCACGGGCTCTAGGCACGTGGGCTTCGGTAGTTGTGGCGCACGGGCTTAGTTGCTCTGCAGAATGTGGGATCTTCCCGGTCCAGGGATCAAACCCATGTCCCCTGCATTGGCAGGCAGATTCTTAACCACTGCACCACCAGGCAAGCCCTGCCATTTTAATAAGTCAAAACCAGTTGAATATTGATTATTTCACATGGTTCAACTTAAACATTTTGGGGTTTGGCAAACATTTTTATGTTTACGTGAAAAGTTAATGTGGCTCTTCCTGAGGAAGAAGATAAGTCTGGAGCATATTTTTGGTATCTTATTTGGCCACTGGTACTGATGGCTAACGTGTGTAGCATCCTTTCTATGTACCTTACACACCACATGGTTTGTCTCATTTCAAACTCATGAAACCTGTGGATTAGGTAATTTTTATTCTTATTTTATGTAGGAAACCGAGGCTCAGAAAAGTTCATTAACTTGACCAAAGTTATACAGTTGATAAGTGGTGGAGCTGAGACTGGGACTTGAACCCAGGATTCATCTGGTTCCAGAGTCCACATCATTAATGCAGCAGTGCTTCACAAGGATGCATCCCGCACACTTTGCTGCCCAAACCTCAGCTGCTCAGTCAGCTCTCCTATTTATAGTTTATGTTCAAGAAACGTTTTTGAATCAAACTAAATACACACATTCAAAGGTTCAGTCACTGCATCTTCTTCCAAAGCACATGATTCTCACACACATATGTTTAATGCTTATGCAGACCATCTAAAACATTTCCCTTTCCCTTATGCAGTTACTGGGTATCTCTGAACCTCATTTTCTCTTCCAATAAACAAATATTTATTGAGTACATACTATGTGAAAAACCCCATTCTTTCTGCTTCTCATGTCCTTAATCTCCTCAATTAAAAATACGCACATGCACAATATTTATATATTTATATGTTTATGTATATATATATATCTATATATGTTTATTTATTTATATATATATATATATATATATATATATATATATATATATATATATATATATATATCAACACCCACTATGTGCCGGCCTCTGCACTCCGAAGACACAGAGATGAATGAATGAGGTCTCCTGCTTTCCATGAACCCAGAGTCAAGCAGAGGAAGTAAACCATAAACCCAAACCAGTCCCTGTCCAACAGTGTGAATTGGAGCAAAATATTGATAATAGAGAAATAGATGCAGTACATAGGGTAGGATATCGGGAGATATGATAAACTAGAGGACATCCAGGGGACTTCACAGAGAGAGCTAAGCTTGACAGCTCTACAAGCCCAGGACATAGTGCCAGGCATGTAGTAGGCATGCAGTACATTTTGATAAACAGAATTACATTGGCGAAACCAAAATGTGGAGTGGAACATGACATGGAATGTGGCTTGAGAGTTTCTACAGCTCTATGGATTTTTCTCTGCTGGGCAGTGGGGATTCCTGAAGAAGTTTAAATAGAAGAGCTCAGGATCAGATTTCTGGATGTGTGGCTTGTATGCGTGACATAGAAGAAGAGGTGAAAGGTGATGAATGTGCTGAAGGAGACCACTGCTTGCCAACCCAGAGCCAGAGACAGGACGGCAGAGATGCATGTCGTGCAGGGGACTAAGAAATGGAGAGATTCTTTCAGGGTCACCAGACTGACCTGCTGTGCCTGGTTTTCTCTAGGACTTCTCTGATTTCTTTCTTTGAGTATTTACATTTATATCCTACTTTCTAAATCTGAGATGGTTTGCAATACAGGAAACATATATAATAAATTTATTATTTTAATTTTATTTTTTAATTAAAATTTTAAAAAATTTTATTGAAGTATAGTTAGTTTACAACACTATGTTAGTTTCAGGTGTACAGAAAAGTGATTCCATTATATATTTTGTTTTTCAGATTCTTTTCCATTATAGGTTATCACAAGGTATTGAATACAGTTCCCTGTGCTATACAGTAAATCCTTGTTGTCTGTTTTACATATAGTAACATGTATCTGTTAATCCCATACTACTACTTTATCCCTCCCCCTTCCCTTTCCCCTTTGGTAACCAGAAGTTTGTTTTCTATGTCTGTGGGCCTATTTCTGTTTTGTAAATAAGTTCATTTGTATTTATTTTCAGATTCCACATACAAGTGATATCATATGGTATTTGTCTTTCTCTTTCTGACTTACTTCACTTAGTATGATCATCTCTAGGTCCATCCATGTTGCTGCAAATAGCAATATTTCATTCTTTTTTATGGCTGAGTAGTATTCCATTGTGTGTGTGTGTGTGTGTGTGTGTGTGTCTGTGTATCGCATCTTCCTATAATAAATTTATTAAAATAGAAACAGATTAGGTATATATCAGGGAGCTACATTAAATATATATATATCAGAAAAAGAGGGAGGGAGATTCTAAAACCACAGCCTAGGCCAGCATCACTACTATTACTGAGTATTAAGTTCGGTTCTCAGCTTCCACGCAGCCAAAGCAAAAAGTACGGCACACAGCTATTTTGTCCTCATTGTGTTTTAGGAGAGACAACCTTTCTCCTGGTACTAAATTCCGAAAGGGATTTCTCAAATTGGACCTTATTCGTGATATTAATGGCAACACTGCCTTCATAGTTCATCCCTGTCTGTCCTCAAATGTTGCATCTTCTGGCTGTCCCGTACGAATCTGCACCCTGCACTCAAGCGCTAAAGGAAATACAACTCTCTGACTCTGCACTGTGTGTGGACCTGCTTTCCCTTAGTTACGATTTAAGACTATATCCTCAGCTCCTGTCAGAAATGGGTATGAACAATAACACATGAAGGATCTTTCTGTATTTACTGGAAAACCGGACATTGTCCATTGTTCATTCAACAAGTACTTACTGAGAACCTACCCTCAGCAGGACACTGTTTTAGGCAAAGGTCTTGCAGTAGGGAACCACACAGGTAAAGTTCTTGCCCTATGGAGGTTGTATATTTCTGGGAGGGCAGACAACACATAAACAAATAAGTATATTTTGTCAGGTAGTGACAGGTACTGGGAAGACACATGAAGCAGGCTAAAGGGACAGTGTGTGCTATTTTAAGGATGGCTTACTCAGGAAGCCTCCTTTACACGGCTCAGCTTTCATCCCCATGCCTTTCTATCTGACTACATCACCTTTTCCTTAGCAACAGAACACAGAGTAAACATTACAGAACCAAATACCTTTTGCCAAGTTGACCACTAAGGATGGCAGGAAAATATTCTGCTACTATTTGAGGCAGAGGTTTTGGCCAAATTGCTCATAACAAAAATAACCATTCATACTAGCCTGGTCATTTCAATGGTAAATCTAATCTGCACCTAAGCTGTTGACTCCACGCTCTTTCTGAATTCCCTTCCAAGGTGCCAGAATAGAGTCATTTATGCAGCACTTATATGACTATGCCCTTAACATATGTTAGCTCATTGAATGAAATTCTTGGTAATCACGAAAGGAAAGAGGCAATAGAGAAGACGGTTAGAAAACTGGGTTCTGGGGCCAGACTGCCTGGGTCTACACCTGAACCTCAAGAATTCTTCACTGGTGATCTTAGACAAGCTATTTATCCTGTCTGAGATTGGTCTTCTTGTTTGTAAGAATAGTTAATACCTCAGAAGTTTATTGTGAGAATAAATTAGTTACTATGTGTATGACACTTAGAACATATCTGTCATATTACAATTAATAAGTGTTGACTATTATAACTCCAATTTACAGATGAGGATATTAAGGCTCTGAGAGGTTAAGTAACTTACCTGAATTCATACAGGCAGATTCAGAATTTAAACCTAGGTTTTTCTGACTCCAAACTCATGCTCTTCCTGTTATGACTGCCTCTGTCACCAACAATAGAAATTAAAATAATGTTTCCAATAAGAGATTTAGGTCCAAATAACAGTAGCAAAATGGAATCACTCACGAGAAACTAGGGTCATGGGTTATACTGGTGAATCGATCAATCAGCAATATTTATCAAGTGCTATTGTACCCACTCAATAAACAGGGGTAACTCAAAGCAAAGTGGATTTTGTCTTTGTCTGATTTTTCACTTTATTTCTTAATTTGTTTGTTTGTATAGCACTTACTGGGCTGTGGGAGATTCACAGGAACAGACGAAACGATCCCACTCTCAGTCTTGGGGAAGAAAGGGCAGAAAACACCTAGAAATGAAAAACCAGTAGCGAATATGGCCAGACGCTCGAGATGGTGGGCCCAGTCACAACAGGACTGGAATGAGAAGTGAGAGCACAGTTGGTCCAGGGTGGGACTAGTCACAAAGAGTTTGATCTAGGCCCTGCAGGAAGTGACCAACATAAATCAGCCAGGGTTCTCTGAAACAATCATGTCACATTTAAGGCCTAGTGAATGAAGGGATACTGAATAAAGTTAAGGGCAAAAACATTGCAAATTCAGTGCATGTTTTGGAGGGAAGCCTTTATGTGAAGCTGCCTTATTTGTAACATGTTTTTTAATCCATCAGTGTTTTTATAAGAAGAACTCTGAATTAGAAACCCTTATGCTAAAGGATTTCTTTGGTTCAGCGACTGTATCAGTCAGGGTGAGGTCAGAAAATTTTAACAGTAAATTTAATAAAAGGAATTGTTAACTAGATATGTTGTTAACTAGGTAACTAAAAGTGTAAAAAAGAGAACTCTATAGTATCATGGAGGTAGAAACTGCAGGAAGCAGCTCCCATCTCTATGCAGGGACCAGGAAAAAGGTTGGAATTATTAAAACTTAGAAGCTGGGGAGCAGGGGTCCCTAGGGGCTGGGACCCAGACCTCTGAGGAGAGGGTGCTGGCCCACACTGGTGTCTCTTTGGGGACACAAGGAGGCTGGTTCCATAATGGTTGGAGAAATTGCAAACTGGACTTAGCTGCTACTGCAGAAAAGTGAAGAAGCTTGTCTGGACTGTTCCTCACAGGAATAAGAAGCAGACATGAGGCCAGGAAGCAGCAAGTCCCTTCCCTTTGGCAGAACCTAACACGGAACTAGTTGGCAATACAAACGTGAACAGAATACAAGGATGAACATGGTGTCATCCCTCATCTTCAGCCTAGAAGGGAAGGGAGACATGGAAACCAGAAAGCACAATACTGTATATGTGATACCAGACAACGGAACAAGTTTGAAGGGAGCACTGAATTAGAAATGATTACTCTCAAGGGAGCAGATAGGAAAGACTTCACAGATAATTCCTGAACTGAGCCTCTAAAGGTGAGCCAGGCAGTTCTGGTCACTCAAGAGGACATTCTACACAAGAGCAGCCTGGACAAAGACATAGGAGCAGGAAGGAGGAGGGTGCCTTCAGAGTTCATGAAAATAATTCAGCCTGGCTGGACTGTGGGATAAGAAATGGAGGATGTGGTAAGAGAGAAAGTTCATGAGGCAGGCAGGGGTCAGATCATGAAGACTTTTCTATGCCCATTGAATTGTTTGAACCCTATTCTAGAAGCAGTAAAAGATTTCAACTAGGGGAGGAACATGAATAGAATTGTGTTTGAATGACAACTCCTGATTCATCATGGAGAAGAGGTTACAGGAGAGCAAAGGAGACCAGTTAGGAGGCTGTTGTAATATTCCAGTTGTGCAATGGTGAGAACCTGATCGATGGCGGTAGCAGTAGGAATGCAGTGGAAGGGACAGACAGGAGAAATGCTAAGGGAGTAGAACTGAGAGAAGCAGAAACTACAGGGAGGAAACAACACAGGAGTCTGGGCTATTGGCTTAGGTCACTGGATAGATGGCCGTGCCGTTCTCCAAGATGGGAGGTTAGTAGAGGTTGCTCTATGGGTGAGGGAAGAAATAAAAAGGATAAGATCATGACTTAAATTCTGTGCACACGGACATTTCAAATGAAGAGAAGCGTTCCTTAAAAGGCAGATGAGTTGACGCTGAACTCATCTTTAATAGGATGCTACGCACAGATGACATCCACTACTGCCTTCCTAAGGAGGTGTTGCTCATAAAGAAGAAGGAAACCATTCAGCGATTCCAGGAAAGATCTCCAGGATCTTTGACACTTACAGAAGATGTCGTCCTCATTTCCCATATTATCATTTTCCCCTTCTGTCCACATGACGATAGTGAGGCCTGTGTTGGCAATATGTCAGGTGACCACAAAGACTGACATGTGAATGGATTTGTCCCCATGCCTAATGCCTAATTCCTTAATGTAACTTCTGACCTGAAAGCTCCTCCTAAGCAGATGTTCAGAAAATTCTTTTAAAAATATCTTATTTTGTGCCTGAAGTAAATTCAAATCTCAGGTGATGATGCTACTGCTATTCTTAAATTCTTGGAAGGGACTGTTATTATTGCTGCTTTAGTGAACTACTATCATTATTAGAGCCTACATTTTTCCTCTTTTCATGTCTTCTGCATTGACATAGCAAGTATACACTAGAAGTCATTGAAAGCCAGCACTACCATAGCATTCTTCTTTTTAAGGGTTTCTAGAAGGCCGGCACTTGGTCTCCCTTTGATTTTCATTCAAATCATCTTCCTTTAAACATTGTTGTTTGAAAGGGAGAGGAGGGAATAATTTGAGGGCACGCAGGGGGTCTGTGGATGTCCCAGAATCAGCAGGGGCCACCTCGGCTGTCTTGTCCCTCTACCTCTGTGACTTCTCCTCACACCCATCTTCATCCACCCAAGCACTCGGCACTACTCTGCAAAGCCCAGCTCAAAAGCACCTCTTCCCCCCCAGCTACTCAAGCCCGCAGCAATTCTCTGAGCTCCTGCAACATCAGGACTGTAACTCTGATAGCCCTGAAGTGTCAATATTGAGCACGCTCGAGCATCTTTCCATGGGCGTGATCCCTTTTCCTAAACAGAGTGCAAATCTCAGGAGGGCAGAGACTCAGCTACCTTTTTATGTACGCTGTGTATACATTTCTTCAGTGATAGCCTTGACCCAAGTTCTCCTGGGCTAAGCCCCAGAGGTCACCGATATTTACTTAGGGGCTGATCTCTGTCCTCTCTGCTGTTTACACTCACGCCTCCTTGTAGTAGGGCACACAGGCACTGAGTAAGCTGCTTCCTCACTTTAATCAGCCCGTTTATCTCATTTATTCCTCTCCACACATGAGCTGCTTTAAAAAATTTGCACCGTACTTATTAACTCTGCTTCCCAGTAACATAACACACACACCTCCAGGTACACACCGGTTGATAAGCGGGATAAACCACAGGCTCTCAGAAGGAAATCAGCCGCCATAAAAGTTAATGTGTTTTCTCAGGGAAAATGCCCAGAATTGACTTGAGGACACGGGGAGGGGGAGGGGGAAGCTGGGACGAAGTGAGAGAGTGGCATGGACATATGTACACTACCAAATGTCAAACAGATAGCTAGTGGGAAGCAGCCGCAGAGCACAGGGAGATCAGCTTGGTGCTTTATGTCCACATAGAGGGGTGGGATAGGGAGGGTGGGAGGGAGATGCAAGAAAGAGGGGATATGGGGATGCATGTATATGTATAGCTGATTCACTTTGTTATACAGCAGAAACTAACACACCATTGTAAAGCAATTATTTTTCAATTTTATTTATTTTTTTTTACAGCACATTCTTATTAGTCATCAGTTTTATACACATCAGTGTATACATGTCAATTCCAATCTCCCAATTCATCACACCACCAACCCCTCCCACCGCCGCTTTCCCACTTGGTGTCCATACGTTTGTTCTCTAAATCTGTGTCTCAATTTCTGCCTTGCAAACCAGTTCATCGGTACCATTTTCTAGGTTCCACATGTATGTGTTAACATAAGATATTTGTTTTTCTCTTTCTGACTTACTTCACTCTGTATGACAGTCTCTAGATGCATCCGCGTCTCTACAAATGACCAAATTTCATTCCTTTTTATGGCTGAGTAATATTCCATTATATATATGTACCACATCTTCTTTATCCATTCGTCTGTCGGTGGGCATTTAGGTTGCTTCCATGACCTGGTTATTGTAAATAGTGCTGCAATGAATATTGGGGTGCATGTGTCTTTTTGAATTATGATGTTCTCTGGGTATATGCCCAGTAGTGGGATTGCTGGGTCATATGGTAATTCTATTTTTAGATTTTTAAGGAACCTCCATACTGTTCTCCATAGTGGCTGTATCAATTTACATTCCCACCAACAGTACAAGAGGGTTCCCTTTTCTCCACACCCTCTCCAGCATTTATTGTTTGTAGATTTTTTGATGATGGCCATTCTGACTGGTGTGAGGTGATACCTCATTGTAGTTTTGATTTGCATTTCTCTAATGATTAGTGATGTTGAGCATACTTTCATGTGTTTGTTGGCAATCTGTATATCTTCTTTGGAGAAATGTCTGTTTAGATCTGCCCATTTTTGGATTGGATTGTTTGTTTTTTTGATATTGAGCTGCATGAGCTGCTTGTATATTTTGGAGACTAATCCTTTGTCAGTTACTTTGTTTGCAAATATTTTCTCCCAATCTGAGGGTTGTCTTTTCATCTTGTTTATATGGTTTCCTTTGCTGTGCAAAAGCTAAATTTCATTAGGTCCCATTTGTTTATTGTTTTTATTTCCATTATTCTAGGAGGTGGATCAAAAAATATCTTGCTGTGATTTATGTCAAAGAGTGTTCTTCCTATGTTTTCCTCTAAGAGTTTGATAGTGTCTGGCCTTACATTTAAGTCTCAAATCCATTTTGAGTTTATTTTTGTTTATGGTGTTAGGGAGTGTTCTAATTTCATTCTTTTACATGTAGCTGTCCAGTTTTCCCAGCACCACTTATTGAAGAGACTGTCTTTTCTCCATTGTATGTCCTTGCGTCCTTTGTCATAGATTAGTTGACCATAAGTGCGTGGGTTTATCTCTGGGCTTTCTATCTTGTTCCATTGATCTGTATTTCTGTTTTTGTGCCAGCACCATACTGCCTTGATTACTTTAGCTTTGTAGTATAGCCTGAAGTCAGGGAGTCTGATTCCTCCAGTTGCGTTTTTTTCCCTCAAGACTGCTATGGGTATTCAGGGTCTTTTGTGTCTCCATACAAATTTTAAGATTTTTTGTTCTAGTTCTGTAAAAAGTGCCATTGCTAATTCGATAGGGATTACATTGAATCTGTAGATTGCTTTGGGCAGTAGAGTCATTTTCACAATATTGGTTCTTCCAATCCAAGAACATGGTGTATCTCTCCATCAATTGGTATCACCTTTAATTTCTTTCATCAGTGTCATAGTTTTCTGCATACAGGTCTTTTGTCTCCCTAGGTAGGTTTATTCCTAGGTCTTTTATTCTTTTTCTTCCAATGGTAAATGGGAGTGTTTCCTTAATTTCTCTTTCAGATTTTTCATCATTAGTGTATAGGAATGCAAGTGATTTCTGTGCATTAATTTTGTATCCTGCTACTTTACCAAATTCATTGATTAGCTCTAGTAGTTTTCTGGTGGCATCTTTAGGATTCTCTATGTATAGTATCATGTCATGTGCAAAGAGTGACAGTTTTACTTCTTCTTTTCCAATTTGTATTCCTTTTATTTCTTTTTCTTCTCTGATGGCCGTGGCTAGGACTTCCAAAACTATGTTGAATAATAGTGGTGAGAGTGGAAATCCTTGTCTCATTCCTGATCTTAGAGGACATGCTTTCAGTTTTTCACCATTGAGAACGATGTTTGCTTTGGGTTTGTCGTATATGGCCTTTATTATGTTGAAGTAGTTCCTCTATGCCCACTTTCTGGAGAGTTTTTTATCATAAATAGGTGTTGAATTTTGTCAAAAGTTTTTTTTGCATCTATTGAAATGATCATATGTTTTTTGTTTTTTTTTTTTGCGGTACACGGGCCTCTCAGTGTTGTGGCCTCTCCCGTTGCGGAGCACAGGCTCCGGACGCGCAGGCTCAGCGGCCATGGCTCATGGACCCAGCTGCTCCACAGCATGTGGGATCTTCCCGGACCAGGGCACGAACCTGTGTCCCCTGCATCAGCAGGCGGACTCTCAACAACTGCACCACCAGGGAAGCCCGATCATATGATTTTTATTCTTCCATTTGTTAATATGTTGTATCACATTGATTGATTTGTGTATATTGAAGAATCCTTGCCTCCCTGGGATAAATCCCACTTGATCATGGTGTATGATCCTTTTAATGGGTTGCTGGATTCTGTTTGCTAGTATTTTGTTGAGGATTTTTGCATCTATATTCATCAGTGATATCGGTCTGTAATTTTCTTGTTTTGTAGTATCTTTGTCTGGTTTTGATATCAGGGTGATGGTGGCCTCATAGAATGAATTTGGGAGTGTTCCTTCCTCTGCAATTTTTTGGAAGAGTTTGAGAAGGATGGGTGTTAGCTCTTCTCTAAATATTTGATAGAATTCACCTGTGAAGCCATCTGGTCCTGGACTTTTGTTGGAAGACTTTTAATCACAGTTTCAATTTCATTACCTGTGATTGGTCTGTTCATATTTTCTATTTCTGACTGGTTCAGTCTTGGAAGGTTATACCTTTCTAAGAATTTGTCCATTTCTTCCAGGTTGTCCATTTTGTTGGCATAGAGTTGCTTGTAGTAGTCTCTTAGGATGCTTTGTATTTCTGCGGTGTCTGCTGTAACTTCTTCTTTTTCATTTCTAATTTTATTGATTTGAGTCTTCGCCGTCTTTTTCTTGATGAGTCTGGCTAATGGTTTATCAATTTTGTTTATCTTCTCAAAGAACCAGCTTTTAGTTTTATTGATCTTTGCTATTCTTTTCTTTGTTTCTATTTCATTTATTTCTGCTCTAATCTTTATGATTTCTTTCCTTCTGATAACTTTGGGTTTTGTTTGTTCTTCTTTCTCTAGTTCCTTTAGGTGTAAGGTTAGATTCTTTATTTGAGATTTTTCTTATTTCTTGAGGTAGGCTTGTATAGCTATAAACTTCCCTCTTAGAACTGCTTTTGCTGCATCCCATAGGTTTTGGATCACTGTGTTTTCATTGTCATTTGTCTCTTGGTATTTTTAAATTTCCCCTTTGATTTCTTCAGTGATCTCTTGGTTATTTAGTAACGTATTGTTTAGCCTCCATGTGTTTGTGTTTTTTACCTTTTTTTCCCTGTAATTCATTTCTACTTTCATAGCGTTGTGGTCAGAAAAGATGTTTGATATGATTTCAATTTTCTTAAATTTATTGAGGCTTGATTTGTGACCAAGATGTGATCTATTCTGGAGAATGTTCCATGCGCACTTGAGAAGAAAATGTAACCTGCTGTTTTTGGATGGAATGTCCTATAAATATCAATTAAATCTATCTGGTCTATTGTGTCATTTAAAGCTTGTGTTTCCTTATTAATTTTCTGTTTGTATGATCTGTCCATTAGTGTAAGTGAGGTGTTAAAGTCCACCACTATTAGTGTGTTACTGTCGATTTCCTCTTTTATAGCTGTTAGCAGTTGCCTTATGTATTGAGGTGCTCCAATGTTGGGTGCATATATATTTATAATTGTTATATCTTCTTCGTGGATTGATCCCTTGATCATTATGTAGTGTCCTTCCTTGTCTCTTGTAACATTCTTTATTTTAATGTCTATTTTATCTGATATGAGTATTGCTACTCCAGCTTTCTTTTGATTTCCATTTGCATGGAATATCTTTTACCATCCCCTTACTTTCAGTCTGTATGTGTCCCTTGATCTGAAGTGGGTCTCTTGTAGACAGCATATATATGGGTCTTGTTTTTGTATCCATTCAGAAAGCCTGTGTCTTTTGGTTGGAGCATTTAATCCATTCACGTTTAAGGTAATTATCGATATGTATGTTCCTATTACCACTTTCTTAATTGTTTTGGTTTGTTTTTGTAGGTCCTTTTTTTCTCTTGTGTTTCCTACTTAGAGAAGTTCCTTTATCATTTGTTGTAGAGCTGGTTGGGTGGTGCTGAATTCTCTTAGCTTTTGCTTGTCTGTAAAGCTTTAGACTTCTCCATCGACTCTGAATGAGAACCTGGCTGGTTAGAGTAATCTTGGTTGTAGATTCTTCCCTTTCATCACTTTAAATATATCATGCCATTCCCTTCTGACTTGTAGAGTTTCTGCTGAGAAATCAGCTATTAACCTTATGGGAGTTCCCATGTATGTCATTTATCATTTTTCCCTTGCTGTTTTCAGTAATTTTTCTTTGTCTTTAATTTTTGCCAATTTGATTACTGTGTGCCTCAGTGTGTTTTTCCTTGGGCTTATCCTGTATGGGACTCGCTGTGCTTCCTGGACTTGGGTGGCTATTTCCTTTCCCATGTTAGGGAAGTTTTCAACTGTAATCTCTTCAAATATTTTCTCAGGTCCTTTCTCTCTCTATTCTCCTTCTGGGACCCCTATAATGCGAATGTTGTTGTGTTTAATGTTGCCCCAGAGGTCTCTTAGGCTCTCTTCATTTCTTTTCATTCTTTTTTCTTTATTCTGTTCTGCAGCAGTGAATTCCACCATTCTGTCTTCCAGGTCACTTATCCATTCTTCTGCCTCAGTTATTGTGCTATTGATTCCTTCTAGTGTATTTTTCATTTCACTTATTGTATTGTTCATCTCTGTTTTTGTTCTTTAATTCTTCTAGGTCTTTGTTAAATATTTCTTGCATCTTCTTGATCTTTGCCTCCATCCTCTTTCCGAGTTCCTGGATCATCTTCAGTATCATTATTCTGAATTCTTTTTCTGGAAGGTTGCCTATCTCCACTTCATTTAGTTGTTTTTCTGGAATTTTATCTTGTTCTTTCATCTGGTACATAGCCCTCTGCCTTTTCATCTTGTCTATCTTTCTGTGAATGTGGTTTTTGTTACACAGGCTGCAGGATTGTAGTTCTTCTTACTTCTGCTGTCTGCCCTCTGGTGGATGAGGCTATCTAACTGTAAAGCAATTATACTCCAATAAAGATGTTTTTAAAAAAAAGTTAATGTGTTTCATTCATAAAGGAAAACACTCCCCACACACAAAGGTAGCTTGGAAATTGGAGTATTTACTTTATGACCTCATTTATTAGCGAGAATGATGCCTTGTTTGATCTCTGAAATTTGTTTAGGATATTAGGAAAGGGCTCCTGGGTGTCTCTCACTGACAATTTATACACTAGCCTTGCGCACAAACCCTGGATATAAAGACTAAGGAAAACACAGTTTTTATTTCTTCTAGGCCATAATTTCTTGTCTCTAGCCAGTTAGTACCTGAGTATTTCTCAAGTAGTTTATATGTGCAGATTTTCCAAACATCTTTACAAGACTGTGTTAGTTTATTATCCCCACTTTGGAAAAGGGAGTATTCTTACCAATAGTAGAAAGCAACAATTTAGGATACTTAGCAAAGTGAATATCAGAACTGAGCTCTAATATTACACTACTGGATATTATTTTCCCTTTTAGGTAGCACCCTCTGCCCTGAAAAATTAGATTTATACTATCTTCTCCCTTTTGTGAGCTGCTGGCTGTCAGAAATAGAATTTGAAAGAGCTGCTGAGAAAACCTGCTTACTGAATACTGCTTCTACCTCTTCAGATGCTTTACCTCTGTCACAGAGGGTGAATGGGAGAAAAAAAAAAAAAAAACATGTAACTTTTTATTTCAACTCCTCACCTCTAATGGTCACCTAGCCTCATCCCCCAAACCACCACTCTGCAGACACAAACACATGACATGTTACCTTTCCTTCTAACCTTGTTTTCTTAGCAACAGTATGTATTGGATGAAATGCATTTATTCCCCTCCATCCTGTATTTTAACTGGGTATTGTCTATGTGCCCAAGGATGTGGTAGGAGATCATTTTTGAATAAGGGGATAAAATTTGCACAATTAACTCTGCTAGTAAGGCCTTCTGGGCTACACCAACACCGTTATCAGTTTGCAGCTATTTCATGATGAGGTCGAATTTGGTAAATCTGTGGAATGTTTGAACTTCAGAGGAGGTTAATCCAGTGGCTCTGTGTTGTCCTTGATGAGTTGATTTTATTGGCTTCCACAGGTAAGCATTGTCATAAGGCTCTTTTCTCTTATGGTGTCAACATGGTTGCTGCAGTTCCAAGCTTCAAATCCATAAAGCACACCATCCAGGAAAGAGTCCTTCTCTTTCCAAGCATTTCAATAAAGGCCACGTGGCTGTCTCTGAACCAGTGGCTGTGGCTAGGGTTATGGACTAAGATGATCAGCTTAAGCTAAGGAGAACCCATCCCTGGCACTGTGAGTCAGATCAGTTTCTCCTGAGGTATTTACCTGTCCCTAGTACTCATCTCTTTTTCAATCATATCCTATCATCCCAGGCCAAGCCTTCTCGTATCATACCTGGTTACTTTCTAAGAATTTCCCAGCTGAACTCAGCGATGTTTCTTCTCCATTCAGTTTATTAGGTGTTGCTCACACTTCTCTCCTATACTGTTACCTACTTTTCATCTTTACTTCCTCTTTTTTGACATGTTCTAGGGTTCTGTTTATTTTCCAGTACTTTTTGCAGTAGAGATTAGACCTTCTCTCCCCTACTGGCAGGATTATTCCTCAATCTCTTTTCTTTTTTCAGCAAGTTTTCCCCAGCCACCTGCTAATCCCACCTTCCCTAGGAATGCCAAAACACACTCTTCCATCCCTATTTACCCATTAAGATGTGATGCAGAAATAAAATCATGCCAGAACCCAGACAAATGGCACCAAGAGTAGATGTCCCATATTTTAGAGTTGGATGTAAACTGTATTTATACTTCCAAAATGGCTATGTTACGTTTCTTCTACTTCATTACGTTTGCACCTAAAATTTGACCAGCCCTGGCTCAACATCTTTTCAACAAGTGAGCAAATCAACAAGAACCCAAATCTTGAGTTCCTGGACTTGAACCAGAATCATAAATCTCACAGTGAAATCTAGTCAGTAATAATGGAATGCAACTTGGGATATGTAAATTACCTTGGTATTCAAATAGCCCTCAAGAGTTGAGATACTTATCCATTTCTCAAGATGGAAGGTATCCTTCTTAGGGTCTTAGTCTCCTCCAAGATTTGGTGATCAGATGTGAAAATCTCTGTGGTAATTGTGAATCAGATTTTGGACATTTTTCAAAACCTATTATTATCTACGAAGTGTTCCATCCACATACTCCTCTGGTTTGGGGTCACTTCAGTCAGTGAACTTTCCCTAAGAACTCTTCCCCATCATTCCAAAAGCAGTTCTCTGAAAAATCTATTTTAGACGCATAGTTAGAAATGATAGGAATCAAGGAACCCATCAAAAAGAACAGATGGTTACTTTCTGTGAGAAACAAATCCTTTAAAAACTTCTATTCAAAGAATTAACTAAGAGAGACTTGCCCATCCCCAGTTGTTGCTGAGATCTCTGTCAGCTGGTTCTTTGTCAACATTGATATCAAAGCTTTGGGTTCATTGTAAAAAAAGACAAACAAATCTGTATTAATCCGTTAAGTTACAGTGTTGTCAAAAAGGGGCTCATATGTATACATGAGTGGATAGATGGATGGATAGGTATGCCATACACAAAATAACCTAAAAGATTAATGATAGAATCTAGATGATGCATTTATGGGTGTTTACTGTCTATTTTCAATTTTTCTATATGTTTGAAATTTTTTTAAATGAAATGTTGGAGAAAAACAGGGCCTTGAACAACAATGAGATGGACCAGATGAGGGTGAGTTAGTACACAGACAGACTGTTGGAAGAAGCCTATAGGCAATGGTGGGGGGTGGGAAATCTATATAAGCAAAAGCATTATGGACTGGGGTTGGCAGTCACTAGGCAGAACAAGAGGAAGAAAACATCAAAGATTCCTGCGAGAGGCTATCAGAAGGCAAACAATAGATACAGCTAGTAGAGGATAAATTCCCTCCAATATACTCCTCTCACTACTATTAAATGCCCCATTTCTGAATGCTCAGGCAGGAGGGAAGAGAAAGCCCTGCTCCCTGTGTCAAGTGCTCTGCCTAAATTATCTCCTTTGCTTTTTGCTGTATGCATGAAAACAGGTTTTAAAGTGTTTGTTTATTTGCTTTTTGCCTTCACAGCCTCCCTTCATCCCTTACCCCCTTTCTAGGTAAAATCACAGGGATCTTCTTTGGGAAACTAATGCTTGATCACTGAATGCAGACCAGGTGCCCTATCTTATCTGTTTAAAGGTGTGGACAAGTAACATGAGTAAGTGAGGCCAGGGAAGCCCCATCTCTAGGGAATTTGAGTCTTGAGCACAGTTAACCATGAATGGAAGATGGTTGGAGCTGACAACATAGGAGCCTTGAAGAGTGCATTCATTAATTGCTGCTATCTGGATCCTTTAGAACTCTCTGGATTCCTGTCATTTTGGGCAGTGTTGTTTCTGTTGCTTGCAAACAAAGACTCTTTAACTGGCAGAGGCAATGTAATTTCCATTTCAGAAATAAGGAAACCTGTGATCAGAGGGATTAAGTGTTTTGGCTCAGGCCACCATTTGATATCTGTAGCCAAGTCTCTCTGCCTTCAAAACCTGTCTTCTTCTATACTTATTTTGCTATGCTCCCTCAAATGCTACGGACTAGGTTCTTTCCTCTTGCTTTGTTAAATATTTATTTTTAAAATTGTGGTTGGGGGCCTTCCCTGGTGGCGCAGTGGTTGAGAGTCTGCCTGCTGATGTAGGGGACACGGGTTCGTACCCCGGTCCAGGAAGATCCCACATGCCGCGGAGTGGCTGGGCCTGTGAGCCATGGCCACTGAGCCTGCGCGTCCGGAGCCTGTGCTCCGCAGCAGGAGAGGCCACAACAGTGAGAGGCCCGTGTATCAAAAAAAAAAAAAAAAAAAAAATTGTGGTTGGGGTTTTCAAATTACATTGACAATCTCCTCATATGCAAAAGCTCTTCTTAAAATGAGAGGTGGACACACGCTCATAAAGAGGTCCTGCTGTATATCGCAATATCTTTCCATACATATTTGAAACCTACCATTACTTTTTTCTCTGTACTCTTTTTTTATTGAAGTATAGTTGATTTACAATGTTGTGTTAGTTTCAGGTGTACAGCAAAGTGATTCAGTTATACATATATATCTATTCTTTTTCAGATTCTTTTCCCTTATAGGTTATTACAAAATATTGAGTATAGTTCCCTGTGCTATACAGTAGGTCCTTGTTGTTTATCTGTTTTATGTATAGTAGTGTGTATATGTTAATCCCAAACTCCTAATTTATCCCTCCCCCCTTTCCCTTTGGTAACCCTAAGTTTGTTTTCTATGTCTGTTATTCTGTTTCTGTTTTGTAAGTAAGTTCATTTTTATCTTTTTTTTCAGATTCCACATATAAGTGATATCATATGATATTTGTCTTTCTCTGTCTGGCTTACTTCACTTAGTATAATAATCTCCAGGTCCATCCATGTTGCTGCAGATGGCATTATTTCATTCTTTTTTATGGCTGAGTAATATACCATTACTCAGATGTGGCATATATACCCCACATCTTCTTTATCCATTCATCTATCGATGGGCACTTAGGTTGTTTCCATGTCTTGGCCATTGTAAATAGTGCTGCAATGAACATTGGAGTGCATGTATCTTTTCAAATTATGGTTTTCTCCATATATATGCCCAGGAGGGGATTGCTGGATCATATGGTAGCTCTATTTTAAATCTCATCTTAGCCACTTACTAGCTGGGTAAGTTTGGGAAAGCTATGTGCCAATTTGTAAATGTCAATTTCTTGATCTCTAAAATGGAGTAACAATAGTCATGCATCTCATATAGTTGTGATAAAGATAAAATAAGCTAATTCATGTAAGGTGCTTGGGACATAAAAAGAGCTAAGCAATGTTAGTTACTATAATGATAATGACAATGATAATGATGATGGTATCAGTCAGGGTTCTGGCAAGGAAAAGGGAGTATTTGAAGAGAGTTGAATGAAGGGTCTATTTAGAAAAGTGGGGGCAGGGTTAAGGGTTAGGAGAAGAACCTCAGCAAGCTGTAAAGGAGGGCTGCCCAACATGGGGTGGGATCTCCAGCTATGTTTCTAAAATAGTGGGTGTGGCAGACACAGTCAAATGTAGCCTCACAATGAGGGAGCCAGGAAAATAAATACCCTGCCCTTTTCCTCTCAGCTTACCCTCTAGTCTCTTGCCAGTGCCTCGAATGGGCCACACCCAGCTAGAAGCCAGAGGATGAGGAAGCGTGGTTGATGTGGTCCATAGAGGCTAATGTCTCAGGACACAAAGCCGGGTGCAGAAAGGTGGAGACACACTTCACATTAGCATCCTTTTATCTGTGTGAAAAAACATGTGTCCCCAACACAGAGCACCCCCATCTACCATTCATTGTAGGTGATATGAATTCAGTCAAAATCTCCCCTACACCTAAAATATTAGCCACTACCAGTGCCTTTTATGTAAGGTAGCAGGGAAATAAAGTCGAAAAACGAAATGATTAATATAAAACATAGCTGCACAGTCCTGCTTCTGAGGCTGGTCATGAGGACTAAGTTGATAAGCATAGGTTCCTTCATTTACCACCAACCCCGTGTTCTCCAGCCCCTCTACTGGGTTGGGGGGATTATATGCAAGAAAGTTTTAAGAGAATTGGGAGGCTCAAAGTTCTTGGTCTTGCCTGTGTCTGTCAAACATTCCCATCCCACACCCCAAGTCCTCAGCAAATCAGATTTTGATGTTGCAATTCTCAGATTCTGGATTGATCCTCACTCATATCAAACGTGCTGAAGAGGATAAGCAACGTTTTTCAAGCTGCTAGAGAGGTTTTCTACTTGGCTCTGACTGGACCTTAAAAGCTTTTAATTAGTACTTTTATCTGTGCACATTATTTAAAACTGACAGAAACAGCCAGCTCACACCACCATCTTAATAATTACCATTGTCACCAGAGCAACTAAGGACCATTGCTAATTGATCTTTCAACACCTTGCCCTCCACCTACACTGCATCCCAACATTCGTTACTTGTAATAATTTGAATAACATACAATGGATTATACATATTTTATTTTCATTCATCAAGAAGGTTCTGGAGAAATACAGCTACACGTGGAACAACTCCTACAGAACACCTACTGAACGCTGGCAGAAGACCCCAGACCTCCCAAAAGGCAAGAAACTCCCCACATACCTGGGTAGGGCAAAGCGGAGAGATTCCCGCACAGAGGATCGGTGCCGAGCGGCACTCACCAGCCTGAGGGGCTTGTCTGCTCGCCCGCCGGGGCGGGCGGCGCTGGAAGCTGAGGCTCGGGCTTCGGTCAGAGCGCAGGGAGAGGACTGGGGCTGGCGGCGAGAACTCAGCCTGAAGGGGGCTAATGTGCCACAGCTAGCTGGCAGGGAGTCCGGGAAAACTCTGGAGCTGCCGAAGAGGCAAGAGACTTTTTCTTCCCTCTTGGTTTCCTGGTGCGCGAGGAGAGGGGATTAAGAGCGCTGCTTAAAGGGGCTCCACAGACGGGCGCGAGTCACGACTGAAAGCGCGGAGCCCAGTGACGGGCGTGGGACGCTGGGGCTGCTGCTGCCGCCGCCAAGAAGCCTGTGTGCGAGCGCAGGTCACTGTCCACACCGCCCTTCCAGGAGCCTGTGCAGCCCGCCACTGCTGGGGTCCCGGGATCCAGGGGCGGCTTCCCTGGGAGAACGCACGGCGCGCCTCGGGCTGGTGCAACGTCACGCCGACCTCTGCCGCTGCAGGCTCGCCCCGCACTCCGTGCCCCTCCCTCCCACCCGGCCTGAGTGAGCCAGAGTCCCCGAAGAGGCTGCTCCTTTAACCCTGTCCTGTCTGGGCGAAGAACAGACGCCCTCCGGCGACCTACACGCAGAGGCGGGGCCCAATCCAAAGCTGAGACCCAGGAGCTGTGAGAACAAAGAAGAGAAAGGGAAACCTCTCCCAGCAGCCTCAGAAGCAGCGGATTAAAGCTCCACAATCAACTTGATGTACCCTGCATCTGTGGAATACATGAATAGACAACACATCATCCCAAATTGAGGAGCCGAGAGTCAGTGCTGTGCCTCTGAGGTGGGAGAGCCAACTTCAGGACACTGGTCCACAAGAGACCTCCCAGCTCCACATAATATCAAACGGCAAAAATCTTCCAGAGATCTCCATCTCAACACCAGCACCCAGCTTCACTCAACGACCAACAAGCTACAGTGCTGGACACCCTAAGCCAAACAACTAGCAAGACAGGAACACAACGCCACCCATTAGCAGAGAGGTGGCCTAAACTCATAAAAAGTCCACAGACACCCCAAAACACACCACCAGACGTGGACCTGCCCACCAGAAAGACAAGATCCAGCCTCATCCACCAGAACACAGGCACTAGTCCCCTCCACCAGGAAGCCTACACAACCCACTAAACCAACCTTAGCCACTGGGGACAGACACCAAAAACAACGGGAACTACGAACCTGCAGCCTGCAAAAAGGAGACCCCAAACACAGTAACATAAGCAAAATGAGAAGACAGAAAAACACACAGCAGGAGAAGGAGCAAGATAAAAACCCACCAGACCTAACAAATGAAGAGGTAATAGGCAGTCTACCTGAAAAAGAATTCACAATAATGATGGTAAAGATGATCCAAGATTCTATTTCCCAGATCCAAAATCTTGGAAATAGAATAGACAAAATGCAAGAAACAGTTAACAAGGACCTAGAAGAACTAAAGATGAATCAAGCATCGATTAAAAACACAATACATGAAATAAAAAATACTCTAGATGGGATAAATAGCAGAATAACTGAGGCAGAAGAACGGATAAGTGAGGTGGAAGAAAAAATAGTGGAAATAACTGCTGCAGAGCAAAATAAAGAAAAAAGAAAGAAAAGAACAGAGGACAGTCTCAGAGACCTCTGGGACAACATTAAACGCACCAACATTCGAATTACAGGGGTTCCAGAAGAAGAAGAGAAAAAGAAAGGGACTGAGAAAATATTTGAAGAGATTAGAGTTGAAAATTTCCCTAATATGGGAAAGGAAATAGTTAATCAAGTCCAGGAGGCACAGAGAGTCCCATACAGAATAAATCCAAGGAGAAATACGCCAAGACACATATTAATCAAACTGTCAAAAATTAAACACAAAGAAAACATATTAAAAGCAGCAAGGGAAAAACAACAAATAACACACAAGGGAATCCCCATCAGGTTAACAGCTGATCTTTCAGCAGAAACTCTACAAGCCAGAAGGGAGTGGCAGGACATATTTAAAGTGATGAAGGAGAAAAACCTGCAACCAAGATTACTCTACCCAGCAAGGATCTCATTCAGATTTGATGGAGAAATTCAAACGTTTACAGACAAGCAAAAGCTGAGAGAGTTCAGCACCACCAAACCAGCTTTACAACAAATGCTAAAGGAACTTCTCTAGGCAAGAAACACAACAGAAGGAAAAGACCTACAATAACGAACCCAAAACAATTAAGGAAATGGGAATAGGAACATACATATCGATAATTACCTTAAATGTAAATGGACTAAATGCTCCCACCAAAAGACACAGATTGGCTGAATGGATACAAAAACAAGACCCGTCTATATGCTGTCTACAAGAGACCCACTTCAGACCTAGAGACACATACAGACTGAAAGTAAGGGGATGGAAAAAGATATCCCATGCAAATGGAAACCAAAAGAAAGCTGGAGTAGCAATTCTCATATCAGACAAAATAGACTTTAAAATAAAGACTACTAGAAGAGACAAAGAAGGACACTACATAATGATCAAGGGATCGATCCAAGAAGAAGATATAACAATTGTAAATATTTATGCACCAAACATAGGAGCACCTCAATACATAAGGCAAATACTAACAGCCATAAAAGGAGAAATCGACAGTAACACAATCATAGTAGGGGACTTTAACACCCCACTTTCACCAATGGACAGATCATCCAAAATGAAAATAAATAAGGAAACACAAGCTTTAAATGATACATTAAACAAGATGGACTTAATTGATATTTATAGGACATTCCATCCAAAAACAACAGAATACACATTTTTCTCAAGTGCTCATGGAACATTCTCCAGGATAGATCATATCTTGGGTCACAAATCAAGCCTTGGTAAATTTAAGAAAATTGAAAATGTATCAAGTATCTTTTCTGACCACAATGCTATGAGACTAGATATCAATTACAGGAAAAGAGCTGTAAAAAATACAAACACATGGAGGCTAAACAATACACTACTTAATAACGAAGTGATCACTGAAGAAATCAAAGAGGAAATTAAAAAATACCTAGAAACAAATGACAATGGAGACACGACGACCCAAAACCTATGGGATGCAGCAAAAGCAGTTCTAAGAGGGAAGTTTATAGCGATACAATCCCACCTTAAGAAACAGGAAACATCTCGAATAAACAACCTAACCTTGCACCTAAAGCAATTAGAGAAAGAAGAACAAAAACATCCCAAAGTTAGCAGAAGGAAAGAAATCATAAAAATCAGATCAGAAATAAATGAAAAAGAAATGAAGGAAACGATAGCAAAGATCAATAAAACTAAAAGCTGGTTCTTTGAGAAGATAAACAAAGTTGATAAACCATTAGCCAGACTCATCAAGAAAAAAACGGAGAAGACTCAAATCAATAGAATTAGAAATGAAAAAGGAGAAGTAACAACTGACACTGCAGAAATACAAAAGATCATGAGAGATTACTACAAGCAACTCTATGCCAATAAAATGGACAACCTGGAAGAAATGGACAAATTCTTAGAAATGCACAACCTGCCAAGACTGAATCAGGAAGAAATAGAAAATATGAACAGACCAATCACAAGCACTGAAATCGAAACTGTGATAAAAAATCTTCCAACAAACAAAAGCCCAGGACCAGATGGCTTCACAGGCGAATTCTATCAAGCATTTAGAGAAGAGCTAACACCTATCCTTCTCAAAGTCTTCCAAAATATAGCAGAGGGAGGAACACTCCCAAACTCATTCTACGAGGCCACCATCACCTTGATACCAAAACCAGACAAGGATGTCACAAAGAAAGAAAACTACAGGCCAATATCACTGATGAACATAGATGCAAAAATCCTCAACAAAATACTAGCAAACAGAATCCAACAGCACATTAAAAGGATCATACACCATGATCAAGTGGGGTTTATTCCAGGAATGCAAGGATTCTTCAATATACGCAAATCAATCAACGTGATACACCATATTAACAAATTGAAGGAGAAAAACCATATGATCATCTCAATAGATGCAGAGAAAGCTTTCGACAAAATTCAACACCCATTTATGATAAAAACCCTGCAGAAAGTAGGCATAGAGGGAACTTTCCTCAACATAATAAAGGCCATATATGACAAACCCACAGCCAGCATCGTCCTCAATGGTGAAAAACTGAAACCATTTCCACTAAGATCAGGAACAAGACAAGGTTGCCCACTCTCACCACTCTTATTCAACCTAGTTTTGGAAGTTTTAGCCACAGCAATCAGAGAAGAAAAGGAAATAAAAGGAATCCAAATCGGAAAAGAAGAAGTAAAGCTGTCACTGTTTGCAGATGACATGATACTATACATAGAGAATCCTAAAGATGCTACCAGAAAACTACTAGAGCTAATCAATGAATTTGGTAAAGTTGCAGGATACAAAATTAATGCACAGAAATCTCTGGCATTCCTATATACTAATGATGAAAAATCTGAAAGTGAAATCAAGGAAACACTCCCATTTACCATTGCAACAAAAAGAATAAAATACCTAGGAATAAACCTACCTAAGGAGACAAAAGACCTGTATGCAGAAAATTATAAGACACTGATGAAAGAAATTAAAGATGATACAAATAGATGGAGAGATGTACCATGTTCTTGGATTGGAAGAATCAACATTGTGAAAATGACTCTACTACCCAAAGCAATCTACAGATTCAATGCAATCCCTATCAAACTACCCCTGGCATTTTTCACAGAACTAGAGCAAAAAATTTCACAATTTGTATGGAAACACAAAAGACCCCGAATAGCCAAAGCAATCTTGAGAACGAAAAATGGAGCTGGAGGAATCAGGCTCCCTGACTTCAGACTATACTACAAAGCTACAGTAATCAAGACAGTGTGGTACTGGCACAAAAACAGAAAGATAGATCAATGGAACAGGATAGAAAGCCCAGAGATAAACCCACGGACATATGGTCACCTTATCTTTGATAAAGGAGGCAGGAATGTACAGTGGAGAAAGGACAGTCTCTTCAATAAGTGGTGCTGGGAAAACTGGATAGGGACATGTAAAAGTATGAGATTAGATCACTCCCTAACACCATACACAAAAATAAGCTGAAAATGGATTAAAGACCTAAATGTAAGGCCAGACACTATCAAACTCTTAGAGGAAAACATAGGCAGAACACTCTATGACATAAATCACAGCAAGATCCTTTTTGATCCACCTCCTAGAGAAATGGAAATAAAGACAAAAATAAACACATGGGACCTAATGAAACTTAAAAGCTTTTGCACAGCAAAGGAAACCATAAACAAGACCAAAAGACAACCCTCAGAATGGGAGAAAATATTTGCAAATGAAGCAACTGACAAAGGATTAATCTCCAAAATTTATAAGCAGCTCAGGCAGCTCAATAACAAAAAAACAAACAACCCAATCCAAAAATGGGCAGAAGACCTAAATAGACATTTCTCCACAGAAGATATACAGACTGCCAACAAACACATGAAAGGATGCTCAACATCTTTACTCATTAGAGAAATGCAAATCAAAACTACAATGAGATATCATCTCACACCAGTCAGAATGGCCATCATCAAAAAATCTAGAAACAATAAATGCTGGAGAGGGTGTGGAAAAAAGGGAACACTCTTGCACTGCTGGTGGGAATGTGAATTGGTACAGCCGCTATGGAGAACGGTATGGAGGTTCCTTAAAAAACTACAAATAGAACTACCATATGACCCAGCAATCCCACTACTGGGCATATACCCTGAGAAAACCATAATTCAAAAAGAGACATGTACCAAAATGTTCATAGCAGCCCTATTTACAATAGCCCGGAGATGGAAACAACCTAAGTGTCCATCATCGGATGAATGGGTAAAGAAGATGTGGCACATATATACAATGGAATATTACTCAGCCATAAAAAGAAATGAAATTGAGCTATTTGTAATGAGGTGGATAGACCTAGAGTCTGTCATACAGAGTGAAGTAAGTCAGAAAGAGAAAGACAAATACTGTATGCTGACACATATATATGGAATTTAAGAAAAAAAATGTCATGAAGAACATAGGGGTAAGACAGGAATAAAGACACAGACCTACTCGAGAATGGACTTGAGGATATGGGGAGGGGAAGGGTAAGCTGTGACAAAGTGAAAGAGCGGCATGGACATATATACACTACCAAACGTAAGGTAGATAGCTAGTGGGAAGCAGCCGCATAGCACAGGGAGATCAGCTCGGTGCTTTGTGACCGCCTGGAGGGGTGGGATAGGGAAGCTGGGAGGGAGACGCAAAAGGGAGGGGATATGGGAACATATGTATATGTATAACTGATTTAATTTGTAAAAAAAAAAAAGAAGGTTCTGTGTTCTCACCAAATATGTTAGCAATCTGTATCAGTTTCCTATTGCTGCTATAACAAATTACCACAATGTTACTGGCTTAAAACAACACATTTATTATCTTACAGCTCTGTAGGTCAAAAGTCTGATATGGGTCTCACTGGGCTAAAATCAAGGTGTCAGCAGGGCTGCATTCTTACTGGAGACTCCACGGGAGAACGTGTTTCCTTGACTTTTCCATCTCTAGAGTCTGCATGCATTCTGTGGCTCAGGGCCCCTTCCATGTTCTAAGTCAGAAAAGGCTGGTCTGTCTTTCTCACATCACATCACTCTGACACTGATTCTTCTGCTTTCCTCTTCCACTTTTCAGGGCCCTTGTGATTACATTAGGCCGACTTGGATAATCCAGGATAACCTCCCTATCTTTAGGTCAGTTGATTAGCAACCTTAATTCCATCTGCAACCGTAATTCTCTTTTGCCATATAATATAACATATTCGAAGATTCCAGGGATTAAGGTGTGGACATCTTTGGGAAGCCATTGTTCTGCCTACTGCTCAATACAATCCTGATGTACAATCTTGGAGGTCCATTTCCTGAGGCCATTCATAGCGGTATTACTGTATCATTCTGGGTCCTCTCAGAAAACAGGTGGCATATTCTAAAGAGATGATTGGAGAACATTTAATGGAGGGACAGTTTATGAAGTTGTGGGCAGGATTAAAGGAATCAACAAAGGATGAGAAAGAACACTAAAGACAGTAACAGCAGAAACGGGCAAAGACTGGGGGAAGCAATTACCAGAACCAGGTGAGGGCTCTGGTTTTAGGTAAAGAAAGACAGCCAGTGTCAAACCAGGGTCCAGCCAGGAAGGAACTAGGGGAATAAATACCTTGCCCTCTCTCTCCTCCCACCCTTTTATTTCCCCCTAGTGTTGCCAGCTGGCCAAACCTGCCCAAGCCAGAAGGCAAGGGACCTGGGTTGATGTAGCCAATAAAGTCAACATCCCAAGACACAAAGCAGGCGGAGAAGGCTAAATAACTGGCCTACAGGGACAGACATACTATAATGCACATATCATTTAGTTACATAATTCTTACAAGAGTATGAATGGGACCTAGTGCACAGCAGGGCATTTGTATTTTAAAATAGCCAGCTTAGCCCAAATTAAACAACAAGTGGAATTTATGGGGAAATATTATTTTATTTTATTGGAGTATAGTTGATTTATAATGTATTCATTTCTGCTGTACAGCAAAGTGATTCAGCTATACATATATTTCCTTTTTTGTATTTTTTTCCATTATGGTTTATCACAGGATATTGAATATTGTTCCCTGTGCTGTACAGGGAACTATACTGGGTCCTTGTTGTTTATCCATTCTACATATAATGGTTTGCATCTGCTAATCCCAAACTCCCAATCCATCCCACCCCCACCTCCTCTCCCCCTTGTCAACCACAAGTCTGTTCTCTGTATCGTTCATTTGTGTCATATTTTAGATTTCACATATAAGTGATATATGGTGTTTCTGACTTACTTCACTTAGTATGATAATCTCTAGGTCCATCCATGTTCCTCCAAATGGCATTATTTCATTCTTTTTTATGCCCGAGTAGTATTCCATTGTGTGTGTGTGTGTGTGTGTGTGTGTGTATCACATCTTTTTTTTTGTTTTAAGTTTTTTTTTCGTTTACTTCTCAATGCATGAGAGCTCTTTTTTTTTTTTTTAACATCTTTATTGGAGTACGATTGCTTTACAGTGTTGTGCCGGTCTCTGCTGCACAAAAAGGTGAATCACCCATATGCACACATACATCCCCACATCCCTTCCCTCCCTCATCTCCCCCCCTCCCTCCCCATCCCACCCCTCTAGGTGGCCGCAAAGCACCGAGCTGATCTCCCTGTGCTGTGCAGCCGTCTCCCATCAGCTATCTACCTCACATTTGTAGTGTATATATGTCGATGCTACTCACTATTTACAATAGCTCAGGACATGGAATCAACCTAAGTGTCCACTGACAGATGAATTGATAAAGATGTGGCATATGTATACAATGGAATATTACTCAGCCATGAAAGGAAACTAAATTGAGTTATTTGTAGTGAGGTGGATGGACCTAGAGTCTATCACACCTTCTTTATCCATTCATCTGTCAATGGACATTTAGGTTGTTTCCATGTTTTGGCTATTGTAAACAATGCTGCTATGAACATTGGGGTGCATATATCTTTTCACATTATGGTTTTGTCTGGATATATGCCTGAGAGTGGGATTGCTGGGTCATATGGCAGCTCTACTTTTAGTTTTTTGAGGAACCTTCATACTGTTTTCCATAGTGGCTGAATCAATTTTCAATCTATGGAGAAATGTTTTTGAGCCGCAAGGCCTAAAGCAGGTCCTATCAAGTCACACTACATGATGTGTACATCTACAACTAATAAAAATAAAGAAGTACTATATAGACATAGAAATATATGAACTTGGAAGGATTTCATCCCATCACAGAGATGACAGCAGTGATTCAAAGGGTGTAGCCATGAAGGAAACATAATTTTCCTGCCATTTCACCAGGACTCTGTAAATAAACATAATGGTGGTAATCACATTCAGAACAAAATACTAGTCTGTCAAAGCATGTAAGTTATATATCGCTTTTTCATCTTGCCTTGGTTACCCCAGACACATCAAGCCATATTTTCCAAAAACTGCAATGCAAATATAGGTCCAAAAAACAAGGAATGCAAGGAAATTAATGAGTGTTTGTCAGTCACTCACATGCCACATGCATGAAAAAATTACAAACGAACCAAACAAAAAAATACCAACTTGGCTAAATACTGCTCAGAGAAAACAGTTTTTTTCACAGTTGAAGAGGTTTCCAGTATGAGACAGACACAGTTGTCTGTCACAGAGGAAAGAGCATTTTGGTAAATGAGAAAATTTTCCAGGGAAAAAGTGCAGAAGAAATTCTTTTTCCTTCCTCAAACCATAGAGGTCTATAAATTCCTACCTCCAGAGTGTTTAGAAGGGAAGGACCTTAGAGCAATTGCTCTTCTTATTCAAAGTGAAGTGCAGGGAAGAATTACACTTCCCAAGGCTCTGCACTGCATATACCTACAGAACAATTTCATTGGTAAAGAAATAGTGAGAGCATTTAGACATACAGTAACTGAAGTCTGGGTAATTGAAGCCAAAGTAACCTCCTGCCCTTGATTTTCTAAAAGATGTTAAGAACAATTCATGCTTATTATTTGAAAACATTTAAGCAGTACAGAAAAATATAAATTTAAAAGTAAAAGTTTTCTTCTTGTCTTTCTTTTTCTCTCTTTCCCTCCCTCCATCTCTCCCTTCCATTCTCTCTCTCTCTCCATATCTATATCTATCGATAACTACCTGTATGTGTGTGTATACATATATGCATATATACACATAGATACTTACACACACATTTTAGGAGACAACTAACATTCTGCCTAACAAACTTAAAAAAGGAATTTATAGAAGGCTATTGGTTAGCCTACATGATTATTAGGAGGGCTCAAGAGCCAAGAATAGAAAACAAGCAACACCTAAGGTTTCTCAGACAGCTGTGAACACAACCAAGTTCATGCCTCAGAAACGATCCAGTGAACATGATGCCGCTGCTGGTGCCACCACTGGATACTTGCCGCAAACTGTCTGAATGTGCCATAACTGGACACTTACTACCCTAATTGCGTTTTCTAGCCCAATACTGTGGTACAAACAGCCACTACTCTTTCTGCATCTTTATATCATAACATTCATACCTAAAGGATGGGTAGGAGAGTTGGATTGATGAGATTCAGTCTGATTGGTTGAGTCACAGCTTCCAGAGGGAGAGGCAAGAGACTATTTGGCTACTAGAGTGGGTGGCAGGACCCTGCTTCCTGCTGAGGGTCACACAATAGAGATCTCAAATTGGAAGAAGATTTGGCTACTGAGTAGCCCGAGAGAGACAAACATCAACTATCCAGACTCTGTCCTTTCAGTGGGCAAGGTGTCTGTCAAGAGATCCAGTTCATGTCTTCCCAGTTAGCAACCCCCAAAGAAAGAGAGTATCTCTCTAACAATATCCATTTGTTAAACTCAGGAAAGATTCTGATTGACACCGTTTGGGGGCTCATTCCTGCACCAATCACTGAGGTCATTAGCATGGAGCATTTTGATTGGCTCAGCCTGGGCAAACATGCCCACATTTGTGACTGGGAGCGGTTGGGAAGGCACTGCAACTGAAAGTCATTTATAACCCAGGAAGTAGGGAGAGGCTGATTGTCCCAAGGAAGATATACTGGAAGACAAACACATAATGTACATTTTAGGAGATCTTATAATCTTCTGGTCTATGTTTTGACTCACACTTCTTTTTCGAAATTTAGTTATTATACCTTCCTTTCTTAGTCACCTGAATATCACCATAAACCCTCAGATGTCATTATTAATGGATCTCAGATTTCATTCAGTGGTTCTTCAAAGTTGTAGATAAGACTTCAACCATGGTAGACTAACTGGTATGGGATGAGCTCTCCTTCCATAAACAACTATAAAACTGTGTAAAATGTGTGAGGCAACTGTTTTCAGACATTGGACAATAGGTGTACCAGATTGTGATCCTTGAGAAAAGGAAACTCACAAGGTGATCCTCACAGCTGCCATCTCTCTCTGCCTGGGGGCAAACTCAGAGTTTGGAGATACTGAACGGGTTAGAAACTTTAGGGCAAAGTAGGGCACTAGAGAGGAAGGAGCTGCACCAAAAGAAGACTCAAAATTCTGGGTGAGGGCTTCCCTGGTGGCGCAGTGGTTGAGAGTCCACCTGCCGATGCAGGGGACACGGGTTCATGCCCCGGTCCGGGAAGATCCCACATGCTGTGGAGTGGCTAGGCCCGTGAGCCATGGCTGCTGAGCCTGTGCATCCGGAGCCTGTGCTCCACAATGGGACAGGCCACAGCAGTGAGAGGCCCGCGTACCGCAAAAAAAAAAAGTCTGGGTGAGACCTTGGCTAAGGACTGGCTGTGCATGTTCCAGGTGAGACCACGCTAGGTTTACCAGAGAGTGGTTGCTATGGGATTGAAAGGAGAAAGGAATATTAGAGATCATGTAGTGCTGGGAAATATTAGAGGGCTGCTCCAGCCAGAGTGTGGAGACCTCATTAATACCATGGGTATCCAGCTGAGACACCAGGAGGGCCATGCTTTAGATGTAAGGACCATGCTACAGAAAGGCCTACAATAGACCCACCCTAACAAAACCTAAAAATAAGACTTAAACAGATCTGTAGGGGCATCAGAGTTTGGAAGTTGACTCTACCCAGCTTAGAGAGTTTTAGAAAACGCCTAGCACTTTCCACATATCTGCCATAACAAAGCGTAAAACAAGTCCATATAGATTCAAGGTGTTCAGCTAATAATTGAGCTACCTTATGGAACAAAAATCATGCTCTTCAGAGGAATATTACAGAATCCCAAGAATCTACAATATTGCCCACAATGTCTATTATACAATTAAAAATTACTAAAAATGCAAAGAAATAGGAAAATGTAAATCATAGTTGAGGGAAAAAGTAATCAATAAAAATTGATTAAAAGATAGTCCAAATATTTGATTTGCAGACAAAGACCTAAAGCAGCAATCATAAATATTTTCAAAGATTTAAAATAAACTATGGTCTTAATGAGTGGTCAGTTAGGGAATCTTAACAGAAAAGTAAAAACTATTAAGAAAGATAAAAATTCTAGAACTAAAATGTACAATACCCTGAAATAAAAAGCTCACTGGAAATGATTCATAACTGAGTGGAGATGGCAGAAGAAATAATCAGTGAACTTGAAGACATATTAACAGAAGTTATCAAATATTAAGAATATTAAGTGAAAATATCAAAGAACACTAGTCTCAGGGGTGTATAAGATAATTTAAAACAGTCTGACATATGTGTAATTGAAATCAAAGAAGGAGAAGAAAGTGAGAAAGATGCATAAAAAATAATTTGTAGAAGTAATGGCATGAATTTTCCCAGATTTTATGATTAACATTGACTTACAGATCCCAGAAGCACAATAAATTCCAAGCAGGCAGACTATAAAGAAAACCACACTTAGACACATCATGATCAAACTACTGGGTATGATATGTGAAGAAAAAAACTCCCAAATCTAACGAATAATGTTAGAAAACAGACCATTGTTTCCCTGGGGGCTGGGAGTGGTGGGAGAAGATTGAGTGGAAAGGAGTACAAGGGAACTTTTGTAATAATAGAAATGCACTGATTGTAAGGGTAGTTAAATGCATTTGTCAAAACTCATCACACCACATGCATTTGTCAAAACTCACTTAAACTGTGTATATTTTATCGTATGGAAATTATTTCTATGTAAATTTGACTCACAACACTAGAACTTAACACTTCAAACACCCTAACTTGATTATTTTCTGTCTTAGTTTCATGGCTTTAGTCTTTATATTTTTATTCATATAAATCTGGGTTTTATTGCTTTCTGTAAAAGAGTGAGCTGGACCACAGATGAAAATTGTCGACACTCAAATGACATATGTTAATTGCCTTTCTCTCCTTATTAAGTAGCAGACCTCAGCCTAGTCAAGTTCGCTCACACAAAATTCACCCTACTACTCTTTTTCTCCTGTCATTGAATATTGAATCTCTTAATAGAATGCCTTGGTTTCTGCATATATCCATTGGATATTGTATATATTACTTTTACTATATGTTAAAATGCAGATTAAATAAAATTTTATTTTTAATATATTCATACATTATAAATGAATATGAAAGTGCTATAAAAACAACATGTGTTTATAATTTGCCACTTTGTTTCTCGTGGAATTATTTAAAAAATTAAAATGCCAGTATTTGTAATGTGATGTAATCTTCCATCTCATTTTTTAAACATATGCTGAGAATTTTATCCAATGCAGACAAATTTAAGGTACTTCATGTGGGAGTAAAATGCTTTAAATTACTTAACAGCTATAATTGTTTGGAATTAGTTCTTCCCTTCCAAAGGAATGCTTTAGCTGTAGATGAAGGCAAATTCTGGTTGAGGTTTATGATGTAAAATTAATGATCAGTAATGTTCTAGAAAGAAACAGAAGAGATATAGTCTCAGTACACAAAACAATGGTACCAACTATGTCTGTGATGTTATTTTGGTCATTTCTACTAAATTTTTTTTGAAAAGATGAGCCTATAGGAATTAAACAAGGTGATATAAACAGAGAAGAACAGTACATTTGATAAAGTATCTGCTGAGGTAGAGATCTTTTATATTAAATAATACAGAGCAGGAGAAGAATGATGATAAACAATAAGGCTGACAGTAGACTGGACAGTTGTTTTTAGTCCAGGATTTGGAACCAGGCAGATAGCTTTTAAATCCTGGTTTTATTGCTTAATACCTATTTGACTTCTCTAAGTCTCAGTATCATGTTTGAAAAACAGATCTAGTAATAGCCCTTGCCTCCTAGAATTATTGTGAAAATTAAAAGAGATAATATGTGCAAATTGCCTAACATAATGCATGGCACTTAGACACATTTCTTAACAGTAGACTAAAATAAAATGACCAGTATCCTTTTAATAGATTAAATCTTGGTACAGAGTGTGGCAAAGGATTTTCTTTCTGGCTTCTACAAACTTCTATAAAGTCAAGATATATGGAAAAGATTTCTGTCATTGTGCTTGTCAAGCTTCAAGTAGCCCAAATGTCCCAGAGGGAATCTTATACTCTAGATTTTCTGGGATCCAACCATTTATGCTGTAGAAGGAAGCTGGAGCAAGGTGAACTTCTTCTGAATAACAGGAAAATTGTCTTTATGTGCTATGATGATGATAACAATGGCAGCCATTTCCCTAACCAAGTTGACTATTGAACCAAAAGTGAGATAAAAACTTTATATTTTTTTCCTGAGTCCTGAAAACCCTGAGTTGAGGATTAGGGAAAGGAATAAGCTTGAGACCTGAATTTTGTCCAGATCAGTGGCATCTTCAATTAGAATGCTCTTCTAATTGTTATGTCACTACAAACTTAATGCTCACAATGTCTGCACATTTTTATTTCAGACATGAAATAATAATTTAATTATGACAGGCAATTAAAAATGGTGACTACCATTTTCTGTTCAGTAATCTGAATAGATCAGCTACTAGTAAGGAGATTGAATCAGCAATCAAAAACTTCCCAACAAACAAAACTCCAGGACCAGACCGCTTTACTAGTAAATTCTACCGACTCTTCAAAGAATATATAATACCAATCCTTCTCAAACTCTTCTAAAAAATAAAAGAGGAGGGAACTCTTGCAAACTCATTTTATAAGCCCAGTATTACCCTAATACCAAAGCCACACTAGGATGCCACAAGCAAATAAAATTACAGGCTAGTATCCCTGAGGAACATAGATGCAAAATCCTCAGTGAAATATTAGCAAACTGAATTCAACAATATATTAATAGGATCACACATCATGATCAAGTGGGATTTATTCCAGGGATGCAAAGATGGTTCAACATCCACAAATCAGTCAATGTGATACACCACAGTAACAAAATGAAGGATGAAAATCATATGATCATCTCAATAGATGCAGAAAAAGCATTTGACAAATTCAACATCTGTTTATGATAAAAACTCTCAACAAAGCAGATATAGAAGGAACATAACTCAACATAATAAAGGCCATATATGACAAGACCACAACTAATGTCATTCTCAATGGTGAAAAGCTGAAAACTTTTCCTCTAAGATCAGGAACAAGACAAAGATGTTCTGTCCAGTCTCTCCACTTTCACTCAACAGAGTATTGGAAATTCTATCCAGAGCAATTAGGCAAGAAAAAGAAATAAAAGGCATCAAAATTGGAAAGGAAGAAGTAAAACTGACACTATTTGCAGATAACATAATATTATATATAGAAAACCCTAAAGATTACATCAAAACACTCTTGAGGATAAATGAATTCAGTAAAGTTGCAGGATACAAAATCAATATGCAAAAATCTGTTGCATTTCTATGTACAAATAATGAACTATCAGAAAGAGAAATTAAGAAAATAACTCCATTTACCATTGCATAAAAAAGAATAAAATACCTAGAAATAAATGGTTTGGTTAACAAGGAGGTGAAAGACCTGTCTATTAAAAACTACAAGACAGTAGTGAAATTGAAGAAGACACAAATAAATAAAAAGATATTGCATGCTCATGGATTGGAAGAATTAATATTGTTAAAATGTCCATACAACCCAAAGCAATATACAGATTCATGCAATCCCTATCAAAATTTCAATGGCATTTTTCACAGAAATAAAACAAACAATCCCAAAATTTGTGTGAAACCATAAAAGACTCCAAATAGCCAAAACAATCTTGAGAAAGAAAAACAGACATGGAGGCATGACATGCCCTGATTTCAAACTATATTACAAAGCTATAGTAATCAACACAGTATGGTATTGGCATAAAAACAGACACATAGATCAATGGAACAGAACAGAGAGCACAGAAATAAACCCATACATATATGGCCAATTAATTTATGATGAAGTAGGCAAGAATATACAATGGGGAAAGAACAGTTTCTTCAATAAATGTTGTTGAGAAAATTGGATACCACATACAAAAGTATGAAACTGGGCCACTATTTTACATTAAATACAAAAAATAATTAAAAAAAGATGAAAGACTTGAACATAAGACCTGAAACCATAAAACTCCTTGAAGAAAATATAGGCAGTAAACTCCTTGACATAGGTCTTAGTGATGATTTTTTTAATTCAACAGCAAAAGCAGCAAAAGCAAAAATGAATGAAAGTACATTATACTACAAAGCTTCTGCACAACAATGGAAACCATCAATAAAATGAAAAGGCGACCTACTGAATGGGAGAAAATATTTCCCAATCATATATCTGATAAGTGGGTAATATTTGAAATATATAAAGAACACATACAACTCAATAGCAAAAAAAATCTAATTAAAAAATAGACAGAAGATCTCAACAGATATTTTTCCAAAGAAGACATACAGATGGCTAACAGGTACATGAAAAGATGCTCTACACCATTAATCATCAGGGAAATGCAAATCAAAACCACAATGAGATATCACCTCACACCTGTTCAAATGGCTATTATCAAAAAGAAGAGAAATAACAAGTGTGAGCAAGGATGTGGAGAAAATGGGACCCTTGTGCCCTGTTAGTGGGAATTTAAATTGGTGCAGGCACTATGGAAAACAGTATGGAGGTTCCTCAAAAAATTGAAAATAGAACCACCATATGATCCAGCAATTCCACTTTGGGGTATTTATCCAAAGAAAAAGAAAACACTAACTTGAAAAGCTATACTCACCACCATGTTCATTGCAGCATTATTTACAATAGCCAAGATATGGAAACAATGTAAGTATCCATCAGTGGATGAATGGATAAAGAAGATGTGGTATATATATACAATGGAATATTATTCAGCCACAAAAGTGAATGAAATCTTGCCATTTGTGACAACATGGATGACCTCAAGGGCATTATGCTAAGTGAAATACATCAGACAGAGAAAGACAAATACCTTATGATCTCTCTCATATGTGGAATCTAAGAGATAGATTGCTAGATTGCTAGATAGATAGATAGATCGATAGACAGACAGATGGATACATAGGTCGATAACCAAGGTCATAAATACAGACAACAGATTGGGGGGGTTGGGGGGATTGGAGAAATGGGTGAACCTTTTTTTAGTTTAAATACATTGAATTTTAAAAATAAAGTAATAAACCAAGGGTAATAAAAAGAAAAATAAATAGTATATTTAGTACAATGATATGAAAAAACACACACATGGAAATAAGCAACAGTGGTAAAGGTAGTTACCTAGCTAAATATGAGAATCAGCATAATATACTGCCTAATATGTATAACTTTATACTGTACAATGGTATGTAGAATAATAACATTCTTTTTGTTTGTGGCTTCCCATTTATTACTATATGATTTTTTAAAACATGCAAAATATATATATAAATCTAGTTTAATAAATACAAAATGTATAAAAATGCAATTGAGACAATAACAACTTGAAGGAGGTGAGAAGATGTACATGTGCTGAGATTTAGTTTCCAATTTAAATTAAGTTGGAATGTGAAAAAAACTGACTGCTATATTTGTGTCTCCTTAAGAAACTTGACAATTTTCTTATCCATTCTGGCATAAAGTGTGTGTTTGTGAGAGAGAGAGAGAGAGAGGGAGACAGACAGAGATTGAGAGAGAGGGAGACGGGGGAGGAGGGTACAGCAGGGGAAGAACTGAACGTGAGTCAGGCAACCTTCTGCCTCACTGAAGGGACAAAGAACCTACAAAATTTAAAATCTACTCTTCTAGGAACTACATGTTATTAAATCGCTATGGCAACCCCTATCGCCTTAAACAATACAAGTTTAAGCCTTTTCTTTTGTTTTTAATTTTAGTTTTTTTATCAAAACAATACTTGTACTTGGTAAAAATCAAATAATACAGAAAAACTCACAAACACTGGTAGTTTCCCAGCCAGCTCTGGATATAGTCTCATCTCTTTTAATTGTTTCTGTACTTAGTTCTTTGGCTAGTAATTTCCACAAGTATTGTTACTATAATTATAAATATATACCCTGATTATCATTTATAGTCATCAACTCATGAGAAATGAAAATTTATCTCGCATTAACTTCTTTCCCATCATCTTCCCAATATTTAGCCCTGTATTATTTTTAATTCTTCTATTAGTTACTTTTGTAACATTAAATAATATGATTACATATTTGTTTCCATCAACCTTCTATGGGGTCATTCCAATTTGGAAAATGACCTTACCCTTCCTCTGCATACCTCCCTGGACCCCGCAGTCCACCTTCCACCAGCTATATATATATATATATATATATATTTAGTGTCTTCTGAACTTTATTGTATCATATTTCTGAATAAAAGTTTGATCTAAAATTTCTTTTTTTTTTAATTAATTTTTTTTCATGGGAAGGCATTTTTTTTTTACATCTTTATTGGACTATAATTGCTGTACAATGGTGTGTTAGTTTCTGCTTTATAACAAAGTGAATCAGTTATACATATACATATGTTCCCATATCTCTTCCCTCTTGTATATTCCCTCTTGTATATATTATTTTTCATGGTCAAATGTTTTTTGACAATTACATGTTGTCTTAAAATTTCACCAATATTCCTGTTGTGTCCATGGATTGACTCTGAAATTTGAAAATGAAAAAATAGTGTTTACATTAGTATAGCAATGTAAATATTGTTTACTGCTTGGCCAAGTAGTATATTAGGATTACTTTTCATTTTCTATAGGTTCTGTAGTTCCAGGGTTGAGCTGCTTTCAAGAGGTTGTCCCTAGCATCAAAGCCAAATCGATTTTCCTTTTTTCCACTATGTCATTTGCCTAAATCGACACCACATTTTGGTTTACTTCTTATTTCACCACACTTTTCTTACAGAGTTTTTGTTTTTCCCAGAGTCCTTTTTGCCCCCCTCTTATTTGATAGGAGGGGGCATTTCGGCCTTTTATTATATCCTCAATTATCTCGATCACATGTTTTATTCCATTGCCTCTTCCTCCTGGTCCTGTCTCATCTCTTCCTCCAATCAGGACTAGAGCTCTCTAGATCTGCTGCAGATATCCTGAAATTCCCATCTTGTTTTACTTGGTTGAACTGACTGTTTCTTGAATCATATATCTTCCCTTTTCTTTTTTATTCTAATTATGTTGGAGTACGTCCTCCAGTAACTAAGACAAGTTGCTTACAAATTACATTTTCTGAGTGTTTTCATGCTTTAATCTTCTCCGTTTGTTGGCCGATAGAGAATTTTAGGATGAAAATAATTTTCTTTAACATCTTTAAAGCACTGCAACTTTTGTTTTCTAGCATCCAGCTGCTCTTTAGAAGACCAGTGACAGTCTGATTCTCATTCCATTGCACATGAACTCTTGTTTCTTTCTGAAAGCTCTGGGGATCTTCTCTTTTTAGTGTTCGGTGATTTTACAAGGATGTATCCAGGTGTAGGTCTTTTTTAATTAATTGTGCTGAACATGCTCAGTTTTCAGTTCTAGGCATTTCTCTTGTCTTTGTAATATAATTTTCTTCCTTATCTCACCTCCCTTTTTCCGAAGCTCTTATTAACAGGACAATGGCTTTCTTGGATTGCTCTTCTAATGTCTCATTTTAAATCTTCATATATTTTATATTTTATATCTCTTTGACTTATTCTACATTTGAGATATTTTCTCAACTTTAATTTTCAATCCTTCAGTTGAATGCCTAATGTCATTAATCACATTTAATATCTGAAGGCTCTTTCTTCTTCTTTGATTGTTCCATTTTGTAGACCATCCGTGGCAACTATGGAGGTGCCCTGCTCAGATCTCCCTTCAAGGAGAACCTGCTGGAAGGAGTGCAGTTGACTGAGCGCCTCCACATGCAGTACTGTTGGGCTCCACTGTAGCATTCAACCCAAGCCCCACTTCCTGGGAAGCTCCCAGGCAACGACTGAGCACAGTGGGGACTAGAGCCTGGGTGGTCATTCACCCCAGTGGTCTGGCTGAGACCTTCTCAGACTGCACTGCAGTCTGGAAAGGAAGCCCTTCCTTTCCAATCCTTTTTCCTTCCCCCTCTCCTTTCAAAGCTGTTAGACCTACATCACAGACCGAAGGTTCTCTCTGCCTACTCCTGTTCCCTCCCCTGTTTATCTTTCATAGGCATTACCCCCAATACATCGTTATACTTCTTACTTTTTCTTGGCTTCTGTTTCTCTGAGGACTGAAGCTGGCAGAACATCCTAGTCTTGCTTTATGAATATACTATCTTCTCACACCTCTCTGAATATATTTTACTTATTCTTATAATGCCCAATACATCTAACAGACTGCATTTTACTTAGTAGGCTCAAACCACACCACAGTAGACTGAAATTAACTAGGAAAAAAGATGCCAGCAACACATCAAAAAAAGAAGGGGGTTAGGTGCACCCTCCCCCAAGTTTCCTATGAGGCAAAATTTTTGGTAATTCTAAGAGATGAAATAAAATAACAATAGTATACGAAAGTATGGTCCTGTTCCATCTGCTACTCCATAAAATTTTCAGATTTCATGGCAAGGTACGCTGCTACCTCATTCAAGTAATCCTCAGCAGGAATCACACAGTGCCTTGCACTTCTACTTATCCTAGTACTTGCCCATGCCTTGTCTTGCTACTGGATTTTAGGATTGTCGAGGGCAGGGACCTTGTCTTCTCTTCAGTGGCCTGTAATAGTAACAGTAATAATTGCTGTTTGTTGTATGCTAAAGTATTTACCACCATACCTTACCAGGTATGGTGGTAAATACTTTACAGCCCTTGTTTCACTTAATCTATGCAAACAATCCAATTTTGCAAAGGGATACACTAAATCTCGGACAGGTTATATAAGTGACCCGAGTTCCCCCAGTCAGGAGGAGACACACACCTGCCCCCTGCCCCCAGGATCTTTGCTCTCAGTCACATCCGTGCACTGACTCTGCCTGTGCCCAACACATAGAGGGCACTCAATAGCTTCAGCTGTACACACAAATAGGTCATCAAAACTTCATTTAATGTCAGGTAATATGTCCTCGATAGACTTGCGATGGGGAAGGAATACATGTACGAAGCTAAGGAAGCCTCATACATTTTGAAATGATCTTCTGGGGAAGAAGTACACTGTTTATCAATATCAAATCTTGTTTCATTTGAAGTTCCGTGATCCCATGGAGCTCTAATAATGTCACTTTTTTAATCTTTGAAATACAGATGCTGATTAGAAGGCAGAACATAACAAGTCTTTTATTTTCCCTCTTCTGTCATACAGGGCCTCTGTGGGGGAGAGGTAATGTGTTAACATGTGCAGAACACAGTCTCTTATAGAAAACCATCTCTTTACTTATCTGAGCTTCTCCTCATGTCCCTGGAGAAGTCATTAAACCAAACCATTAACCTCTTCTGGAGTAGTTAATGAGTCAGTTTTCTTTATACGAGACAAAGGTTTTAGGAAAAAGAAAATGTCATTGGTCCAGAATCAGAATAAATAAGTTTATACAGAAAATATGCACAGGAGATTTGTCAGCAACTTTTGTGATCTTTTTTCCCAATATGAAATATGAACTTTTAAAAAAATATCATCGTTTTTGTTCTTGGAATTCCTTTGTGCATCGTACATAGCTCATCAAAGGTTGCTTGTCATGACAGTTACAATGTTGCATTCTGCTGTTTATTAGAAGGTTAGGATTTGCCCAAGAATTGAATATGGGACTCCTCTCCTTATCCTGGAGTTATATAGTTATTTGGAGGCAAAATTGCTTTCTTTTTCCTCCTAATCTTTGTTACCACCAGCCCATAATACCATAAAATGTGTATTCACCTCCCTTAACTCATCCCTTCAGAAGTTACGAGAGATTAGCAGTCATAACCCCAGAATATGAAGTGGTGATCCCAATCTTTAGAATTGAGCCATGACTTGGACAAGGGACTGGTATGCAAGGGATGTTTGGAAACTAAGGCTGGCTAGTGTCTGGGTACTATTTCAGTTGTGGCCAATCTAAGGGTCCATGGACAACATATACACTAATGCTCTCTCAACTCCAGTTGCTGATGTTTAGCTTGTCTGTTTGAAGGCATCACATCCCCTAATCCAGAGCTAATCAGGTTGCTTTTTCCCAAACCTGACAATGCTAGCAAGACTTTAAAATTTTAAAACGTTTTTATGAAAGCTGGAATTTATCTGAAGAACAAGGAGACAGTTGCCTAATGATCTGAAGTTCATTCATTCTATAAATATTTATCAGTTGCTCACCCCTTTTAAGCCAATGGGCTGGATACCAGGGATACGGTGGAATAAGACAGACCTGGTCACTGCCATCATGGGGCAACGGCAGACAGATCCTCATATAAATAGACGTGAATTGGGGTTACTCTAGGTCCTACAAGGACAAGGTCCAGGAAGCTTTGGGAATGAGTAACAGAGGGAAGCAATAGTGCTTAGGGGAGACAGGGAAATCTCTGAGAAGGTGGCATTTAGGCTGAGGGGAGCTGAGTTAGCCAGGGAAAGAGTGAGAGACAAGAAGTCTGGCCTGTGTGAAAGCCCAGAGGTGAAAAGGAACCAGAAAGTCAATGTGTCTTCAGAGAAGCATCTGAGGTTCTTCTTTTGGAGTCCACAGGCAGTCGATGAAGAGCAGAGACTTCTATGACCACAGAGAGCAAACCTCAGTTATGAATACCTGCATAATATTAAGTACACATAAATAATGAGCCACTTCCCAAGGTGCCACAGCACAGCATGCTGGTGAAACATGGACCCTCTGCCACAGACACACTTGCACTCATACCAAATAATGTGCACACGAGCTTACTCACTGCAGCCTTGTCTGTCTTAGCCAGATCAGAAACAGCCCACTGTCTCTCAGTAAGGGATTGGTTAATAAATCAAGATATGGCCACACAATGGAATAGTATGCAACTGAAAAAAGAATGATAAACTCTCTACACATTCAAATGAAAAGATGTCCAACATTTCATATTAAGTGAAAAAGTAAGATCCAGAAAAATGTGTACCAAGTGCCACCACTTATATTTTAAAAGATAAAAAAGTAAAGAATATTCACAAGAATAAGAACACCAGCCACAGACTGGGAGAAAATCTTTGCAAAAGACATATCTGAAAAAGGACCGTTATCCAAAATATAAAAGAACTAAAAACAATTCAACAATAAGAAAATGAGGAATTCAATTTAAAAATGAGCAAACGATCTGCACAAACACATCATCAACATATATATACAGAGGGCAAGTAAGCATATGAAAAGATTTTTAATGTCATATGTCATCAGGGAATCGCAAATTAAAACAATAATTAACAGAATTGTATAAAAATTAAGATGCTAAAAGTACAAGAAGTAGATTTCCACAAGGAATTAGAAGTAAGATTTTGTAGTAAACATCAAACATCATATTTTAAAAATGAGATATGCTGTGAATGTATTTCCTATAGGAGTTTTTTCTCTTTGCTATTCTCCCTCAGCATCTGACTAGTAAAAACAAATAAACAAACAAACAAACAAACAAATAAATAAATAATGAGATACCACTACACACCTATTAGAATGGCCAAAATCCAAAACACTGTCAACACCAAATGCTGGCAAGGATATGGAGCAATAACAATCCTCATTCATTGCTGGTGGGAATGTAAAATGGGACAGCTACTTTGGAAGATAACTTGGCAATTTCTTTCAAAACTAAACACGCTCTTACCATATGATCCAGCAATTTCCCTCTTTGGCATTTACCCAAATGAGCTGAAAACTAACGTTCACACCAAAAACCTGCACACAGATGTTTATAGCAGCTTATCATAATTGCCAAAATTTGAAAGTAACCAAGATGTCTTTCCATAGGTGAATCTATAAATAAACTTGTGGTACATCCAGACAATGGAATATTATTCAGCACTCAAAATAAATGAGCTCTCAAGCCATGAATAGACATGGAGAAACCTTAAATGCATATTACTAAGTGAAAGAAACTGATATGAAAAGGCTGCATACCATATGATCTCAACTATATTAAATTCTAGAAAAAGGGAATCTATGGAGAAGGTAAAAATATCAGTGGTTACCAGGGGTTAGGGGAAGGGAGGAATGAATAAGCAGTGCACAGGAGATTTCTAGGGCAGTGAAATTTTGTAGGGTACTAGAATCGTGGATACATGTCATTATAGATTTGTTCAAACCTACAGAATGTTCAACACTAAGAGTGAACCCTAATATAAACTATGGACTTTGGTTAATAATGATGTGTCAATGTTGATTCATCTTTTGCAACAACTGTACCGCTGTGATGGGGGATATTGATGATGGAGGAGGCTGTGCACATGGGTGGGCAGGGGTTATGTTAGAACTCTGTATTCTCCACTCAATTGTGTTATGAACCTAAAACTACTAAAAAAAAAAAGGTAGGCAGAAAAATAAGCAAACAAAATACAGAGTATATTTGTGTCTGGTTGTATTTGCATGAGAAACTCTTGAAGGGTACCCCCAAAACTAATAAAAGTGGTTACTTATGACGGGGGGGCATGAAACAGATGGGGATGGAGGTGGGAGCAAGACCTTTTATTACACACCTTCTACATTCTTTTGATTTATGTGAATGTATCATTTATTCTAGAATTAAATTATGTGGCATGGGTGCACTAGAGCCAGCCAACCTAGATTTGATTCCAGACTCCACCAACTGTTACTGGCTAGTGTCATAATGAGCTAAATTCAGTGCCTGAGTTTTCTTGTGAGCAAAATGGAAGTTAATAATAGTTTCTACCTCACAGGAGTTTTTGAGAATGCAATGAAGTAATTACATGTAAAGCCATGAAATCAGTGTCCAGCACATAGTAGGTGTTCAATAAATCACGATGATAATCATGATAATGCTGCTCTCTAGAGGTATATAATTTTTCAGTTGGTATGTGTGGCTTTCTCCAGTGATTGGAATTATTGATAGATTTGTGGATGATTTTTATTTTCTTTGCTGTGCTTAAAATATTTTCCAGATTTACTATTAAGACCATGATGGTTTAATGAAAAAAATCAATTTTTTTGTAGTGATAAGAACACTTAACATGAGATCTACCCTCTAAACAAATTTTTAAATGTACAATGCAGTATAGTATATTATACAGCAGATCCCTAGAACTTAATTATCTTGCAAAGCTGAAACTTTATACTCATTGAACAGCAATTCCTCTTTCCCCCTACCCTCAGCTCTGGCAACCACCATTCTATTATCTGTTTCTATATGTTTGACTATTTTAGGTATCACATGTAAGTGGAATCATGCAGTATTTGTCCTTTTGTGATTGGCTTATTTCACTCACCTTAATGTCCTCAAGGTACCTCCATGTTTTTGCATAGACAGAATTTCCTTCTTTTTTAAGGCTGAATAGTATTTCATTGTATGTATATACCACATTTTCTTTATCCATTCATTTGTTTTTTTTTTTTTTTTTTTTTTTCTTTTTGCGGTATGCGGGCCTCTCACTGTTGTGGCCTCTCCCGTTGCGGAGCACAGGCTCCGGACGCGCAGGCCCAGCGGCCATGGCTCACGGGCCCAGCCGCTCCGCGGCACATGGGATCCTCCCAGACCGGGGCACGAACCCGTATCCCCTGCATCGGCAGGCGGACTCTCAACCACTGCGCCACCAGGGAGGCCCCTATCCATTCATTTGTTGATGGACATTTAAGTTGTTTCCACATATTGGCTATTGTGAACAATACTGCAATGAACATGAGGGTGCAACTATTTCTTCAAGATTCTGATTTTGATTATTTTAGATAAATACTCAGAAATGGGATTGCTGAATCATATGGTACTTTTATTTTAATTTTTTTAGGGAGTTCCATACTGTTTTCCAGAGTGGCTGCACCATTTCACATTCCCACCAACAATAATGTACAAGGGTTACCTGTTCTCCACATCCTCATCAACACTTGTTATCTTTAGTTTTTGTTTTGTTTTGTTTTGTTGATAATAGCCATCCTGATAGGTGTGAAGTGATATCTCCTTGCGGTATTAGTTTGCATTTTCCTGATGATTAGTGATGTTGAGCATCTTTTCACATACCTATTGGCCACTTGTATATCTTCTTTGGAAAAATATCTATTCAAGTCTTTTGCTCATTTTTAAAACGGGGTTATTTTTATGCTTTTGAATGGAAGTAGTTACTTGTAAATTTTAGATCATAACCCTTTATCAGATATATGGTTTGCAGATATTTTCTCCCATTCCATAGGTTGCCTTTTCACTCTGTTAATTGTTTCCTGTGCTGTTCAGAAACTTTTAATTTGAGATAATCCCACTTGCCTATTTTTGCTTTTATTGTTTATAAATGCAAATGCAATGTCTTGAAGTTTTCCCCTTATGTTTTCTCTGAAGAGTAACAGTTTCAGGTCTTCTGCTTGTCTTTAATCCATTTTGTATGATGATAATGTTTCTTTAAAAAAACAAACAAAGTCTGTTCATTCTCAGTCTTAAACACTGCCCAACTTTCATCTCTGCCCTGCTTCTGGCCTTTCTAGATCGATTGGCCCACTCACTGGCTTTTATATTCTCTAGTTTTTGAGATAATTACCCCTTCAGACTACACCCTTTTTCTTTGGTTCACTGTTGTTCGTGTATAAGTCCCACTCCTGGCTTTAGGCTCCTAACTTCAGCCTTACCTCTGATCTATAGGACTAATGTTTGCATTTGTTTACTATTTGAACCTTGATTGTACTTAAACTTGGGTATGAATCCCACCCTAGCTTTGTCCCAGGAAATCACTCCTGACAAATCACACTTTATCACAATGGCTACACCAATCCTGACCATCCCCTAAATTGGGGGAGGGGGTGGCAGGTGGGAAGTCAAGATGATTCACATTTTATGCAGAAAATATATTTATTGGCACAATAAGAGAGTTGGCATCTGGGCATGATTTCCAAATATGTATAGAATTTATAAAAGAGTCATTTGACTTTCTTATGATAAGCATGTCTCCTTGTAAAATCATTTTACAGAAAAACAGAATGGCACAACACCAGGTTGACAGTAAAGGCAATTCTGTCAATAATGACTGGAGCTGTTCCATGCAGCATTCAAGAACTGCTTGATTCAAAAAACAAATAATTTTTTTAAAACTATGTAAAAGTATAAAGATGAAAGAGCCATACTATTGCCTGGAGCACTAAGGAAAGAAGGGCAATGGGGGTGCATTTCCAGCCCAAGGTGCACATTGAATTTGACAGCCAGAAGTAACTTGTCCTGAGGCTTGGTCCTAGCCAAGGTCTCTGTATTCTGTGCATTCTCTGCATTTCCAAGAGGCAGGAAAAATGAAGTGTCATTATCGTGTTTTACGTTAACTATCGACAGGCAGAATTTGTGCACCTGGCACATGCTTAACATTCAAAATAATTCCCTTTACATTGACATAGGAAAGAGAAAAGAAAAGGTTTTTTAAAAAGTGAATATTTCTGCTGACGTGAAAACATTTATAACCTGGTATTTCTAGCCACTAGCATGGAAATATCTACCTTTGTAACCCTCAATATCATTTTTATGCTTATAGAATTTTCTAGAGAATGCTTAACTTTAAACTGGTAATATAATGTTCTTTTCCTACAGATATATTTCCCCCTGGTATATATGTAAACCCAGGCATTATAAAAGCAAATATACATTTTTATTTCTTCTCCTCCTCCTCTTCCTCCTCCTTTTACTTCCTCATGAGTTGTAGAAAAAGCAGCAGAAAGTGTGCTTAATAATGAAAATCGAGATCAAGAGAATGCAAAGTCACATAAATTCAATTTTGATACTCAGCTAATGGTAGTTGTAATAATTAATCAGCAGTTCCAAAGTGTTCTGTAAATGGCCATATGTGACACTTACATGTAGACTGGGTAGTTTGTTTTGCTTCACAGCTGCTATGTCCTAAGGGTCCTCCATAAACAACGAGCAATATAAAAAAGCCACAAAAGAGAAGAGGAAAGGAAATAACGTTTACCAAGTACTTAATATACGCCAGCCCTGTGCTAGATGTATTATATTCCTTAACTCTTTTATTCTCCTCAGGGCCCTATTAGAGGGCCACTAGTGTCCCAATGATGATGAAGATGTTGACAATGACCATGGTGGTGTTGATGGCTACAATTATTAAGACTTTCTTTGTGCCAGGCACTAAACTATCTTCACTGGACTGTTATTCATTTATTGAGTGCCCATATTGTGTGCCAGGTACTGTTTTAGACACTTGAGATACATCAGCGTACAAAACACACAAAAATCCTGGCTGTTGTGAAGCTATATTGGGGGGTGAGAGTGGCACTGGGGATTTCCAGGCAACACACATATATATAGGGAGCTAGAGAATATGTTAGAAGGGGAAAAGTACTTTAGAAAAATAATAGATCAGAGTACAGTGGACCAAGATTTTATGTGTGGGGTTCAAGTTACAATTTAAAATCAGCTGTCGGTATTAGTGTTTGTGGCAGTAGGCTTTACTGAGAACAAGCATCTTCAACTTGCAGCAGTTGAAGAGGCTGGCCACATGAATAGAATAGGACTCCATGCAGAGGGAATGGCCAATGGAAAGGATACTTGGAGTGTCCAATGAACAGCAAGGAGGCCCGTGTGTCTGGGCAGAGGAGAGCAGTACAATGAGCCAGATCCTGTAGGGCCTTGCAGGCCAATGGGAGGAATTTGACTTTTACTATGAATGAATTGATAAATCACTGGAGAGATCTGAGCAGACAATTGACACGGTCTAGGGTATATTTTTACAGAACTGTAATAGTTCTTGTGCTGAAAATAATACTCCACCTGGCAATAGTTCTCTGAGGTTTCTAGAATTCCCATCTTACAAATAAGCTGAAGAATGGAAAAATCAAATAACGTTAAGTGAGTGATAGAGCCAAGCATCAAACCCAAACCAAGCATTGGCTGTCTTCCAGACCTGGGCTCATTTTATGACCACCTTGAAAGAAGAGCTTCTAGGTTCATGCCAGTTCAAGTTCATGATGACTGAAATACAGGTTTCAGGTATAGGAAGAGGTCGTCTGTCCTACCTGGCCTGGTAGATAGCAGGCAAAAAAAAAAAAAAAAAAAAATTAATTCACCAAATGACTACTGAGTTCCTGTGTTTGTAGTTACCACATGAAGGACTGGAGGTACAAACTCACCCGATAGGTAGATTATAGTCTGAAAGGAGAGAGATGGACATTAACAAATATGTGCAAAAAAGTATTATAGGAATCATTTAAAAAGGATCTATAAGCTGCAGTTTAGACCAGATGGGAGTGGTCAATTCTAAGACGGAGCGGGTAGGCTCTTGACAGTTGTCAAAATCCTTTCTCATATTTAATGTTTTGTATTGTTAGGTTGTCCACTAGCTCTGAGTTTGGTTCAGATGGCTTAAGAAGAAAGATGTTTTTTTCTCTTGAGGTACTTTCCAGGAAAAAAGCAGATATTTTCTCATTTGAAGCTTCCTCCCTGCGTGTTGCCACTGAGTAGTTTTGCGATTTCAGTCTCTTGAATTCTTCTGTCTGGGACACGTTGCAGACTGCTGGAAATCCAGAAAACAGAAGGGAACAGAAAGCTGTCTGTGCCTTTGATGTCAGTGAACTCTGCTTCATCGTGTGTGTCTGCATGTCTGTTTCATGGTGTGTGTATTTGTGTTAATGTGTGTGTGTGCCTGCACATGCATCTCAGATTCTTGGAGAGCTTGCCAGGGCTGGGCAGCCCACCCATGGTTCTCCCCAAGGAAATTTTTTTGTTTATGAAACTTAATTGGTATCACATCACCGAGTTGGAGCGGGTACCTCTGTTGGATAAAGCATTCATGTACCAATTTCCTCCAAATAAACTCTTGCCTCTACGCCACTTTTCCATCCTGCTGCCTTGGTGATTCCTTTGGACATAGTTCTTCCAAAGCTCCCTTGCCAACCGTCAGAGAGGCAGTGCCATGAAAGAGAAACAGGATGGCCTGTGGACCTCTGGTCTATGCTGGGTTAGAATTTCCAATTCTGAAATTTCTTAAACTGGGTGACACTGGGAAATCCATGTACCCTCTTCATCTGTAACTCAGACATAAAAGTACCTACTTCATAGGGTTGTCTTAAATAAGATAACCCATGCAATGGGCCCGGCTCGTAACAAAGGCTCGATGAGTGTTAGCTAGTCGTAGGCTCACTTTAACAACATTGTCTTCTCACAGATGAACCAGTGGCAGTTCTGAGCACTGGATCATGGCCTTGGTCAACAATAAGAACCATCGGTCCATCTGAGGAGGACTTCCAGAGGGCTGGCCACTGGCTTGACTTATATCCCTGCTGGAAGGGAAGAGGTAGAAGGTTGGAGAATCACAAGCCCCCTGCTGAGATGTCACCTCGGCTGTTTCCATCCGTAGCTTCACCCCCAGGGATTGTAGAGATATTTTGTGTTCCTGGAAACTTGCTCTGGGCACCATCCCAAGAGAGCTCAGTGTTTAAAACGCTGTGTCCTCAGCAGTCTGGTCTCAGACCTTACAAGGCAAGATAAATTGCAGCAGCAGATGGAAGCCTTCCTTGGAGGGTTTCTAGGGAGGGCATGAGGAGACCATCGCCACAATCACCGACAGGCACTGACTTTGTCCACGGCAGTTTGCTGGGTGCCGAAATCGTCCAGTCCTTAGCGTCAGCTCAGTGCCGACTTACTCCCTGTTCCACTCTGTGGTCACAGTTGCTTATACCCCATTGCCTTGACATGAGACAGCGGGGACAGACATCAGCCATAAATGTCTGAGATGGCTGCTCCCTGAAAGAGTCAATCACCGATTCATGAGCTTGAGGATGAAGCAGAATCCAAACTCCTCAGCAGAACCCACAAGTTCCACACAGACAGTGCAGTTCTGTTTTCCTAGGAGGCACCCCCAGAAAAGCAGAGTTGAGGCACCCAGAAGCGGAGGCAGAGGCTGGCAGAGGGGGCTTTCTCAGGGAGTACATCCATTCCACAAACAAGCATGCACCATCCCCGTATGCACCCCCTGCAGGCTATGGAGCTCCTAGCCTGGAGCCTGGCTTGGGGAAGAGGAGGGCAGCAGGTGAGACAGTTAAGTGGGTACGAGACAATGGGATACATGCAGTGACGGTGAACAAAATGCTCAGGGAGCACAGTGGAGGGCCTTACAGGAAGGTAGCTTGGTAGGATCTAGAAAATAAACAGATCCCCCGAGGATTTAAAAAATGCTGACTCACAAACTCCTGCAAGGGCAAAGCTTAAGCGTCTTGAATGTGCTTTGTATCTTATCTGCCACGGAGTTGAAAGCATGTGAACAATGAATATAGAGGAACTGCTGCAACAGTAAATAAAAGGAGGCATTGGCTGGCAGTTGTGAGCGGCTGGGGGAGGGGTGCCCTAAATATGGACTGACTGGCTCAGTGCTGACTAGGGATAAAGTCACCTCTCTGCCCGCCAGAATAACCTTCACCCGTCTTCATAGGTGATTCAGGCTAAATCAATTAAACTTTGGACACTAATCTGTCTAACCACAAAGTTGGAATTTGGCAGGTTACCCACTCCTCCAGAAGCATCTAGGAGGCCGGTATTCTTAGAAAGGTGCTTTGTGTTTCCAGAAAGAAAGATGTTTTGAACATCTGAGGTTTTATCCTTCGCAGGGTGTGCTCAGTAAGGACATCATTACACTTGGGGAAAAAAACCAGACCCGAGACACGTGAGATGGGAGAACGTGTTCCAGCATGTCAGAAATAGACCAGAGGGTCATCATCAGAAATAACCCCTAGAGCAAGCATGGCATTGTAATGGATACCTAGAATGTAGGAACACTAAAGCAATCTTCTATTTATGCTCAGATAACATCAGACCCCTCTGGGGTCATGTGTCTAACTCCAGGAGCTTCACTCGAGAAAGGACAGCAGAAATTGGACAGGCTTCAGAGGACAGTTGTCAAGATGATTGAAGGGCTGGAAATAATACCTACCAGAAAGGATAAGGGAGACAGATCTGGCACCAACTAGCTGTGCCATTTTAGACAAGTCACTTCAACTCTGAGGAGTTCCATTCCCTCTTCTATGAAATGAGAATGGTGGCCTGACTGAGCGCTCAGGACCTCCTGGGTTTCACAGTACATTTGTAGTCCAGAAAGAGAGAAAGCTAGGCAATAACATTCTCATTCATTTTAATTATATGCCTATCTGTTACACATCTCCATCTTCTTTCCTTACTGGAGACAGAATAAGAGAATAAAGGTTGAGACTATAGATTAAGATATTTTGTTGAAGTAAAAGTGATGCAGTAGAGGGCTTTTCCCAAACAGGGCAGAATTCAGAAAATTAAATAGAGCTAACCTTTGAGGTTTTTGTTGAAAATAACATTTCAGTTCTCATGTCTTCAGAAATTGTAAGCCAACTCTCTCACCTGGAGCCCTTTCCCCTTACCCAATCCATGCTGCCATGAGAGCTTCTGGTTTCCTCCGCTTGGGTGAGGTGAGATGGGAATGGTCATTTACTTGCTCCCAAAGAGATGCCAGTAATCTGTGCCTACAGATTACTTTTTTGTAGGGTACAAAATCCATGTAAAAGCGAGAGGAGAGAAGCATCTACAGGAAAGCCTTGCCCTTCCTTTAATGACGTTCCCATAGTCGGAGACTGCCTGCTACCTGCTTTCAGCACGTAGCTGCTTCTTCTTGGAGACGAAGCCCAAAAGGGTGACTTGCCCCTCATGGCACTAGCCTTAGAATTCTGCCCCCAGGCTCTGCTTCCTTCTCTCCAGAGGAGCCATGGATTGGGAGCAAGAGTAGGAGACACATGGAACAATCTGAGACAGTAGCTGGAAAATTAACTCTAGAGCCTATGGTTCCCACTCATCACTGCCTGGGGTGTGAGGGACTCATTCTGATCCAAAGGCGCAGAGTCACGTCGCATGGAGTGTGGAGCCCAGCATCATGGTCACACTGACTGGTGCAAACACCCTGGGTCCCAGTGTCCAAGTTCTGGTAGTGCTCTCGGTCAGAATGGTTGCCAACCTGGGCTGCATTTTGCAATCAGCTGGGGCTCTTTAAAAAAAATACTGATGCCCAGGCTTCATCTGAGATGAATGAAATCAAGATCCCTTGGATTTCAGGAGGAATTTCCTTACACTATAGACTGGACCATGAACCACTATATGCTTCCACTGGCAAATGAACTTAAAACACACAAGACATCAGAAGAATCACAGAGGAATAGAAAATCCTCAGTTTATAATATCCTATCCCTAACATATATAACACGCCTTAAAAAATCCTCTTCTTGTGGAGATGCTATGTTTGTTATGCCTGTGATAAGCACGCTTTTACTCAGTACCCTTTTATTAGCTTTGGTTATCTGATGTACCTGAGGAACATCTGCCCCCAAGTTGTCTGCAAAAACCTTGGTTGCAGGTCAGTCTTAATAGCCACTTTATTGCTCTTTCTCCCAACTAATGTGATTTTGTCATAGTGCCTGGCACTTAGTAGGAACTCAGTATGTTTTTGATAACTGATGGGCAATTCTTGATCTTGACCCTGAAAATTTCAGCTCACTGGATGCTTAGATGCTATTAGGATAATTTATTCAGAACTTAGAATGATGGTAGCACATCCATAGGGGCTACTGGCTATAGTGTAGATTTACAGAATTTCATTTCCATCTATGGTTTTCCTGCTCTATCTCATCTGTCAGACAAAGGGCTTCCATTTGTACTCTCACTGCAGGATATTTTCACCTTGTCTGTAGATGCATCATTAAATAGTTCAAGATTAATTGCAGAAGAGATAAATAGCAATCTTTCTCGCTGTTGATGGCAAATTTCAGAGCCAGAATCTTTGATTCCCTTTAAACCCGGGTATTTTTGCTGTTGTTGTTATTTAACATTCCTTTGCAGCTCTCCTATAGGTGCTAGATGATGGATGGGGCAGGAGTACAATCTATCAAAGCATTCTGCTGGCATACAGATTACGAAATCTATTATGCCAATCATCGGTACCCACTTCGAACCTCTGTTTCTCAGCCCTATTCATCTTTGTTCGAGCTTCTGTCTCTTGAAAGGCTTCATTCACAACCACCCTCTTTGCCCCATTATCTCCTGGTCATTCTTCAAGGTACCTCCTCTCAGAAAGCCTTCCTCAGGAGGCTTTATCCTGATAATATCTACCATTGCTCCCTATAGGACCAACCTACCACCGAATGTGAACTCCTTGAGGACAGATATTGTGCTTACTCACTTCTGAATTCACAGCATTTAGCAGATTATAGACATTTGATAAGTTTTTAATTAATATGTACACTCAACATATAATTGTCCAGCCATCATCCAAAACTACAGTCTTCTAAGAAAAAACATTTTCTCTCTATCTCCTAAAAATAAAAACAAGTCACTGTTCTTTGCTACACAAGTTCCCAGGCTGGAATGGTGGTTCCTCTTTGATTCGCTTCTCTTCCCATAGCAAGTCCATCCTTTCTTTGGAATGCCCTGTAGCCCCCGACTCGCCACATGATTCCCCCTGAGCCTCGGCCGTGACCTCCTCACCTGCCTCGTACAGCTCTGTTCAGTATTGCCCTCCTCACTTGCCTCCCCTCTTGGTAGTCTCTCTCACCTCCACCCAGTGTTGCCATCAGCTTTCAGCTAATCTTCACAAAGGGAAAGGCTTGCTTTTGCTTTGCGCTTGCTCAAGAACCTATAATGGCTCCCTATTAGTGTTTGTTTTTCCCTAAAATGCTTCTTTTATTCCTTGTCTGACTTCATTCAAACTACTTATCCTAAATCTATTTGCTCCTTTCCTTCTTGCACCCACCCAACATAGATCATCCACTCCAGTTCAGTGGGTTGTTTTCCATCCCCTCCCATCAGCATGTCCAGCGCCCTCCTACTCTGCTCACTCTGACCAGCCTGCTGTGGAGCTCTGTTCAGTTCCTCACTCAGCAGGCAATGCCTTCACCTCCACTGTATGCCTGAGAGCCCACCTACCTTCAAGGCTCATCCATACCCCATTTCTTCCAGGACACCTGCCCTCATCACTCCAGTCCCCACTCATCTCTTCTTTCCCTGGTTTCCTTTTACATTATTAGCTGGTACCATGACTGCTTAGAGTTCCCAAAATATTACATATGTTTTAGTATCTTTTCCCCAACTTCATTTTAAGCTCTGAAATCATATGTAACATTTCTTTTGTATTCTTCCCTTTGCCTATCACAATGATTCCGGCAGACTTGTTGATGGTTATAATCTCTTAGTCATTGTGACTCATGGGAATGTTAGGAGAGGTCTGGTCGAAAGGTTATCAAACACCAAGAAACAAACTCTGAACTTGTGTGGGGAAAATAAAATTGGTCCATGTAGATTCTTTTTTATGTAATTAAGGTACATATTAGGCCAATTATTTAGATGATGCTAATCATCATCATCCTAGTAAACTGTAACCATTATTTCAATTTAATTGAACACACATGACAGCCTTTAATGAGTATGTACCACGTGCCAGCATTGTGGTGAGGTAGAGCTAGAGGTTCCCAAAATGAATAAACTGTAGGTGGGTAATAACAACACGAGGTAGACTATGGGTAAAATTATAATAGTGGTTTAAAAAATTTAAGTGTATTTTGGCTTATAGTTTATGGAAAAACTCTTGGACTCAGGGCATTGATATAGGATGTAGGAATTTTAAAGGAAGAGGTAGAACCTCACAGGATAGTAGGGGGCTAGGGGGCTGAGGGGAAGAGTGAAGTAGGGTAATAGTGCTAAGAGGAGCAAATTGAATGGAATTTGAAAGTGCAGGAAAACAGTTTTTAGAAAATGGTTGATTATATGCCATTTAGTTGGAGCATAAGGTATTGGGAAAAGGGAGGGAGTGGCAGAAAATCTGGAATGGTAAAAAGGTTCATTGGTACCAGCTTTTTTGGGCCTCAAGAGTTTGGACTTTTTCGGTAAGAAAAAAGAAGCCATTGAAAGGTTTTGAGCAAAGTCCTGATTGCAAATTCTTGCAGAATTCTGGGGCATAATTCCCTTTATGATGTTGTAGAAGTAAAACCTTGGCCTAAGACAACCAATTTCCTTTTTGCTTGAAATGCTAGACTTGAAAGAAATATATCACATACATATGGTCACCTTATCTTTGATAAAGGAGGCAGGAATGTACAGTGGAGAAAGGACAGTCTCTTCAATAAGTGGTGCTGGGAAAACTGGATAGGGACATGTAAAAGTATGAGATTAGATCACTCCCTAACACCATACACAAAAATAAGCTCAAAATGGATTAAAGACCTAAATGTAAGGCCAGACACTATCAAACTCTTAGAGGAACACATAGGCAGAACACTCTATGACATAAATCACAGCAAGATCCTTTTGGACCCACCTCCTAGAGAAATGGAAATAAAGACAAAAATAAATACATGGGACCTAATGAAACTTAAAAGCTTTTGCACAGCAAAGGAAACCATAAACAAGACCAAAAGACAACCCTCAGAATGGGAGAAAATATTTGCAAATGAAGCAACTGACAAAGGATTAATCTCCAAAATTTATAAGCAGCTCATGCAGCTCAATAACAAAAAAACAAACAACCCAATCCAAAAATGGGCAGAAGACCTAAATAGACATTTCTCCACAGAAGATATACAGACTGCCAACAAACACATGAAAGGATGCTCAACATCTTTACTCATTAGAGAAATGCAAATCAAAACTACAATGAGATATCATCTCACACCAGTCAGAATGGCCATCATCAAAAAATCTAGAAACAATAAATGCTGGAGAGGGTGTGGAAAAAAGGGAACACTCTTGCACTGCTGGTGGGAATGTGAATTGGTACAGCCGCTATGGAGAACGGTATGGAGGTTCCTTAAAAAACTACAAATAGAACTACCATATGACCCAGCAATCCCACTACTGGGCATATACCCTGAGAAAACCATAATTCAAAAAGAGACATGTACCAAAATGTTCATAGCAGCCCTATTTACAATAGCCCGGAGATGGAAACAACCTAAGTGTCCATCATCGGATGAATGGATAAAGAAGATGTGGCACATATATACAATGGAATATTACTCAGCCATAAAAAGAAATGAAATTGAGCTATTTGTAATGAGGTGGATAGACCTAGAGTCTGTCATACAGAGTGAAGTAAGTCAGAAAGAGAAAGACAAATACTGTATGCTAACACATATATATGGAATTTAAGAAAAAAAAATGTCATGAAGAACATAGGGGTAAGACAGGAATAAAGACACAGACCTACTAGAGAATGGACTTGAGGATATGGGGAGGGGGAAGGGTAAGCTGTGACAAAGTGAAAGAGCGGCATGGACATATATACACTACCAAACGTGAGGTAGATAGCTAGTGGGAAGCAGCCGCATAGCACAGGGAGGTCAGCTCGGTACTTTGTGACCGCCTGGAGGGGTGGGATAGGGAGGGTGGGAGGGAGACGCAAAAGGGAGGGGTTATGGAAACATATGTATATGTATAACTGATTAAAGTTGTTATAAAAAAAAATGGGAGAAAATAAAAAATATATGCATTAAAAAAAAAAAAAAAAAAAAAAAAAAAAGAAATATGTCACATAAAGCTGAAAACTGTCGAACATCTCAGAGAGCCAGGAGTTTGCTCTCTAATGTGTGGGATTTTGCTAAATGTATAATATTTGCATGTTTCCAGCGTTGTCATAGAAGCAAATGGCATGTTTTTGAGAATGTAGCTCTCCTGTGGTGTTTCCTGGCTAGGACAGGATGTACTTTCACTTGGAGGGTTGGATATCTGGAGCCCAAACTGGGGTGGACTTGTACCTTCCAGAGTTGAAGTGATTGGAGTTGAATGGCGGCCACCATCTGCAACACAAAACATTCTTTCAGTCTTTAGCAAGAGGGTCCCACTAATGGAAAAGTACATCAGGGAGGCTGAAGTCAAGAGGAATTCACTTTCACTGACAATTTCACTTGCATTTATTTATTCAGATTTAATATTTGCTGGAAGTGGAAACTTGTGTTCATTTTCTTTGGATCATTAAAATGTGCTCATCTGAGCCATAAACAAAGCCAGCCGTGCCCAGATATCAACTAGAACAACTCGATTAGTGATAATTGCATCACAGCTCCCCTGTGCATTTCACAGAAGCTCATTTGATTACAGTTACTAAAGACAATCTTGACAGATGGAGGAGATTAGACAAGTGGTTCTTAGTAGTTTCCACCCTCAGACAGATTTGACCAGGAAAGGATGCAGTCATACAACTGTTCTCCCTCAAAAGCATTTCAACACCTCAGCTAAACTGGTGGGGAGAATAGAGTAATAGTTTAATAAATTTTTTAAAATTTATTTTAGGTATGGTTTATGGTAATACTCCTAAAATCAGGAGCTTAAGACAAGATACAAAATTTTGACAGGAAGAGGTAGGACCTTGTAGAGTATTGGGGAATGAGGGAAAAGGTGGAGTAGATTAACAATGCTTCAAGGAGCAAATTGCATGGGATTTGAAAGCATAGGATCAAGCAAGCAATTGTATCTGGAGAAAATGTATTGTTATTATCCGACTTCAAGTATGAACATTTAAACTTTAAGGAACTGGTGTTACCAATCGGAGTCCCATGAATTATATTGTGAGAGCCATTTCTCAGATAACTGATAAATGAAAATCAAATTGAAGAACTCTAATAAGGCAAGGAGAGGTGAAAGAATGGGTGAGAGATGGCCCAAGGGCACATTTTGGAGAGAACCAGCCCAAAGAGTCTGGGCGTGCAGTGCTTCTAGGAATGGAGCAATTTTGAATCTTGACTTTCAGATTCTTAGCTGTACATGCCTCACTTTACAGCCCCTCAAGTTCAAACCTGACCTGAGACACACCCTCTTTCTGTGTGATCACCCTTCAATGGTGTGCACGTAGCAGGTGCTCAAAGATCCTTCGCTGAACAAATCTTCATAGATACTTCAACCTCACACATTTAAGTGAATCTAAACCTGAATGAAGAGATCTCCATGTCTGCTTAGGATCCCTGCCCTGTTTTCAAAGGACGCAAAGGCTGAATTTCTCTCTTTGTTGATTTGTGCATAGTAGTTATCCCTTTTTTTTTTTTTTTTTTTTGTGGGTATGCGGGCCTCTTACTGTTGTGGCCTCTCCCGTTGCGGAGCACAGGCTCCGGACGCGCAGGCTCAGTGGCCATGGCTCACGGGCCCAGGCGCTCCGCGGCATGTGGGATTTTCCCGGACCGGGGCACGAACCCGTGTCCCCTGCATCGGCAGGCGGACTCTCAACCGCTGCGCCACCAGGGAAGCCCTCCCTTTTTTGATTGTTAGTTTTTCCCCATGTTTTTGATAAATCTGAGTTGATTGCAAAGGTAAAATAAGAACTTCCTTTCCCCAGGGTTTTATTCATTCTTCCAAATTGAGCTGGAAAACACTATTATTAATTTTACCGACACTTGGGAGAACTTTTCCCTAATATATTGCTTCTAGGGGACACTGGCAAATTCTTAAGCCTGGGTAACCAATATGAAAGATCTGGAAAGAATCAAGTATAATGAGAATGTCTGAAAGAATTTGTTCTCTTGAGCAAACTAGCCTATTTCTAATAATTTCATTATTTTTATTAACAGTATTTTTTTTGAACTTCTAAAATAAATTTGTACCATAGCAATCTCCTCTCCTTGTGGCTTTAGAAACAATATCCACCATCTATGGAGCATTTATTATGTTCTGGTCATTCACCACAGACTTGATTTGACCCTCACAATAACCCTATGAGAAACGTGCCAGAAACTGAGGATCAGAGAAATTAAATGACTTGGTCACATCTACTAGGGGATGGAGAAGGGGTTTGAACTCAGGACAGAATGAGGCTAAAGCCCATTTTCCTACCCTACTGTGCTACTTCTCTAAGACCTGAGGAAACTGCTTTGTATCCCAACATGAGCTGAACTCCGTTAAAAATAAGCACATAGGCCAAAGACTTATCTCTCACAGGGTAGATTGCTTGGTGCCTCCCAGAAAATTCCAGCCTAACACCCTGAGATTAGTTAGCCTTGCATCTCTGATCCATGGAGGTCTGTTTAATTCAAGTCACATGTGGGCATTTTGACTCCAATTATAACGTCAGTTCTAAATCTGTTGGTATGTCACAGAGGCACAAGTTAAAACCCAGGAAAGAACTTGAGCTGTTACTGTTCCCAAGCAGAAACATCCTTGGAAGCTTATCTGAACAGAAGGCCTATCTGAAACCTTGGAGGTTTGCCCAGCCTTGGTTTCCTGTCTAACTGAAAGAAGAGAGACCCAGACATGGAGCCAAGAGGTTCACACTTGTGGGATCAGCAATCTAAATTTGAGGATTTGGACCAGTAAAGCCAGATGCAGCCTGCAACCAGGACCCTGCCAGCATTACCACTCCAATGGGCCCAATGGTACGAGGAAAAACTGGCAGAAGAAGATAAGAGTTATAAATGAAGTAATAATACAACAAGGCAAATCAACCTCCCAACTGGCAGAGATGGGGAGAAAGATCCCCTCTGGATTAGTTTTGTAGACTATTCTGCCATCCTTGGCATCCAAAAAGGATCTTTTGCTATCGGTGACAATGCTGGTAACTAACATGTATTGAGCACTCGCCATGTTTGTGATACTCTACTTAGCACCTTACACATATTTTTTCAATGGTGAGTGATTATAATGAAAGTGGCTGAAAAGGCAAATGTGCACCTTAAGGGTTTCTACAGAGGGTTTCCTTTTGGCACAATCTTTGCTAAAAAGGAGACAACTCTGTTTTTAGAGCTGCATCACCTCAACTGCCTGCACTGTTTTCGAAATCCCAGCCCAAGGTCACCTTGAGTCAAGATGCTTCGCTGTTGCCATGCCATGGCCATGACTGCAGGAATAACCCCATCACCTACTTTGGGAAGCAGAACCTCTGATGCATCCAAGGATCTCTTCCCTGCTCTACACCCTCCCTTTGCTTAGAAAAAAAAAAAAACATGTATTATTCAATGTGGTATTTCCAACACCTAGCTTGAATAAAATAGGTGCTCAATAAATGTTGGCTTGAAATTATTTCTGAATTTCCTTTATGAAAGTCTATTTCATCATTACCTAGAATGTGGGGCGGGGTGTAGGCTTGATTTAAAAAGTGGGAGAGAAGAAAAGATGACTCTGTTGTTGGTTTGTTTGTTTGAATTTATTTATTTTTATTTTTTTATTTTTTTGTGGTACGCAGGCCTCTCACTGTTGTGGCCTCTCCCATTGCGGAGCACAGGCTCCGGACACGCAGGCTCAGTGGCCGTGGCTCACGGGTCCAGCCGCTCCACGGCATGTGGGATCTTCCCGGACCGGGACACGAACCCGTGTCCCCTGCATCGACAGGCGGACTCTCAACAACTGCGCCACCAGGGAAGCCCTGTTTGAATTTATTTTTAACCTGCCTAATTCAAAAAAAAAGGATGTAAGGGAGCAGGGGTGCCAGCTGTCATGTACTATGCTGAATGTCACCATTCCTGTATTCCCCATAGCACACAGAAGAGGGTGGGGTACAGCGATTCAGACCTCATCCGTCTGTGCTCGAATTCAAAGGCTGACATATTTCCTAACTTGCCCAAGGCTCTGGCAGGGAAAACTCAGATCCCCAAACTCAGGTCATTCTAGTGCAGCAATAACCATCTGGGTTTTCAGCAACTTGGATGGAGCCATCTGTTTTCCCAGCCCACATAAAAATATGCACAAGAAGGGTGCAAATCAGCAAATCTACAGCTTCCAGGGGACCCAGCTGGGATGAGCCCTCCCTTTGAGGACCGCTGAAAGGTAAATCCGGCACTGGAAGACAGAGGGCCAGCAACAAGACTAAGGGTCCAAGCAAATCCAGACTCTGTCGTCCCTTCTTGCCTTTGCCGAGAATAGAGCCCACCTGGCTCCCTGGCCACGTGGCCATTGTTCTTGTGCGAGGGTCACTGTGGAGCATGCTGAGAGCCCGGAAAATTACCAGCGGCCTCACACAGTTTCCACCGGGCCACCAGGACCTGGCCACAGAGGAACTCCCTTCTCTGACCCTCCTGGGTCCTCTGACTGTCCAGTCAACCCTCGCGTTCTCACATAACGAGCATGGTGAGCCCAGGTGGTCGGGAACAGAGGGGCTTTTTGTGTCCTGGTCTTAGAGAAGAGACCCCCTTAGTTTTTCCCACATACCCCCCTTCCATGACTGCGGCTTCTCCTTTCCTACCACGCTACATCACAGAAGGGGATTTAGAGCCGTCCTGGCTCCCCAGCGAAGACAGAGAGCAGTGGATTCCACATGAAAAATGGAGTAAAATGGGGGTGCTGTTAGCCAGCCACCCAGGTGCAGGCGGCTTTTGGCAGCCCAGAACCTGGCGGTGATTTAGAAGGGTCTTTCTCATGGTTATTACAGTTAATTGTTACAGATTCAGCCATAGGCAAAGAGCCAGCTCCAAAGCCCCAGGGAATTTCAGATGGATTAATAAGCAAAATGGCATGCACGTAAGGCAGCTGATTTTCTATAAGGAAATGATTTCATTATTTCTTTATTCCTCACTCCTGGATCCCGTGCTTGTTATGTGCTCTCCTTCACATCTTGGAAGACATCTGTCCAACAGGGCTCTGGGTCAGGGGAAATTACTGTGTTCCTTGTTTTTAATTTGGCAACACACTTTCACCATGGGACTAGTGCGTTTTTCATGACTCCTGATTCATCTCAGAAAGATGCATTTCAACCTGGCCATCTTCTAGACTCAGTGGTATTTTGCTGTTAAACCAAAATTCTGCAGAGAGACAATGATGCAGTCTTAACAAGATAGCATGAATGGCATCATCACCATTTGCGTAAAGAAAGCCCATGCGCAGTTGGGAGCCAGAACAGTAGCTTAACTGATATCACACACAGAAACAGGGGATCTGTTAATTAGAGCTGGTGCTGAGCAAAAAGACACGTACTGAGCTTTGAACGTAACTTCCTCTTCCAGTTTCTTTTTCTCTGATCTTTGTGCTAAGGTCTCTATCATTACTCCTGAGAAGCAGGAATTATCTCAGAAAGTATACTGCTCTTTGGCATCAACCCCTGCTGGTTCACTCTGCCCCACAAACCCTACTAGTCCAGTGTAGAGGGAGAGAGCTGTGTATCTGCTAAATCTCCCTCCATCGCAAAAGATCGGTGCCTGGATTCATCTTTCTTTGCTGCTTGTGAATTTCCATTTCCTCTAAGCCTTCTCTCCATCACATAGCCCCAAGAAGCACAGGTTAATGAAAAAATGAAGAGCTTGACTTTATAAGTGAAACATTCTCTAAAAAAGCAGAAACTACGTGAACTAATATCTGTGCAGGAAAAAGAAAAGTTTTTCTGAGCTGTTTAAGAGTAATGATTTAATGACCATGTTGCTACTTAAAGATAGTCTTATTTTGCTCATTATTGCTATTTCCCATTTAAATTTTTCAGTGTGACTGAGGAGTCTATCATACCAAGTCCAAGCTTCTAGTATTTAAAAAATGCATGAAAATAATGCAGAAAATAATTGACTTGCTCCCAGCACATAAACTAGTCAGGCAAGACCTGGTCAGAATAATACTTTATGGCAGTCGTTGGCTATGTGTGTTTTCTGTAGGGGCCAGAGAGTAAATATTGTATGTTTCCTGAGCCATGCAGGTTCTGTTTCAACTGTTCAACTCTGCCCTTGTTAACACAGAAGCAGCCACACCCAGTACATGAATAAATGAGCGTGTCTGTGTTCCAATAAAACTTTATTTTTAAAAACAAACCACAGACCAGATTTGGCTCATAGGTCATAGTTTGCTGACCTCTGCTTCATAGCAAAGCCCTAATAAATTTTCTTCTTTGGCTAAACAGTGAGTGGGAGCTTGCAAAACCAAAGCTGCTCTGAGGGGATGACACATCCCCACATGAGATGGTAGCCAGCACACAATAACTGGGTTTCTTCCTTTTACTTTCTAACAATTAATAACTGACAATTTAACAGCTATTTTCAGCTTAGAAAGTACATATTATCTACTTGAACTGCAAATTCTGTGAGGTAATATCAACATAATGCAGATTATTTATTATCTTGAACTTCCAGTTTCTGGGAATAGCAGGTAGGTTATCCAAACCAATTATCCTATGGAAAGCAACTGAAAATACAAAATGCATCAACCTAAAAGCACCCAAGAGCTAACAGAGTAGGAAGCAACTACCAGACCTAAATGGAGACAAAATATTAAGCAAGCACAGAAACAAACTTTGCCCTGATAATAATATGTGCTGATCCTGGCAAAATTGAACTTTCCTTTTGGTGACTTTATGGAGTGATCAGGAGAGAAATGAAAGCCTCGGGCCTGTACAAGCTAGAAAATCTACTAAGAAATCACCACTACAGTAAACTTGAACCTCAAAGGAATAACCTCTGGGGTAAAAGAAAGCCAGAAGTGAAGCACCCTTCCTGCAAGTAAGCAGGTAGTTTTCACAGCCTCAGGTAGCTCAAGGACCCTCAAGCCTTGAACTTGGTTTAAGGTGATAGCTCCTCCAGACATCTTTCCGAAGAAAATATAAATCATATCTGGAAGAAGATACATGTAATTTATCCTGGGCCTTGAATTACTCCTACAAACTGTTTTCCAAGCACAAGAACCTAGCATATAGTCAAGAAAACTAGCCAACAATTAAAGCATCAGGATGTCAACTAAAAACAGATTTGCCAATACTTTAGCTATTAGAGTTATCAGAGACAGGTTAGAGAGCAAGAGTATTTACTGTTTTTAAAGAAAAAAAAAAGAACAAGCTTGATAGCAGAAAACCATAGAAATGACAGCATAAATTTTTCTTTAAAGAACCAATTGAATACCTAAAAAGGGAAAGTGAAACAACCAAAGATTTAAAACTTAATAGAAGTTTTTAATAACAGATTAGACATACTAAAAGAGAGAATCAGATATTAGTAGCCCCATATTTGAAAAAGAGGTGCCCAATACCCCACAATTAGCAAGTGCTCAAAAGTGATGTTTATTTTTTTGGATTGGAAGTCCCACTAACTTTTCAGTACATGGCCAACTTTGTAGTAGTACATAGTTATATTGCTAAGGGAGAGAGGAAACCTCATCTTCTTCTCTTGCCCACCTTAAACTGATCATTTTCAATCCAGTTTTGGAGCCCCATTCTGCCTAGTAACAATAAACTCCCCATTGGCTCACCAAAACATTGATCCCTTTGTCCTATCTAGGAATTTTGGTCTTGTGATCAAATTCACTTGATCTGCCACAATGGAATTCAAGTTCTTACCTTTAGTTTCAGTTTGTTCTAGATAATGAAATGAATAAAGGACAGCCTGCTACCCATCAAAGGGCCCTTGTGTTTAATAATCAAACATAAACAAATTTGGTAATTGAGAAAAAAGCAATGAAAAAAGTGTTAATATAATATTTCTTCATCTAAAATTATTTAAAAATCTATCTATGAGAGTGTTCGGTCCACTGGTAGTCCCACTGTTCAGAGAGAGGGCTATGTAATCCTGTAGTCAAACAGCCCTGGACACTGCCCTTAGCCTGATGTTCCCAAGGTCCTCTGACCCCTTTTGTAACTCACTTCACTGTGGCTGAACTCTGCCCAGATACCTTCAGAGGGATCACAAAGACTTGACCAAATCAATAGGATTAAGTTTCTTTGGCTTCTAATAATAGACTACAGTCCAAACAATACCCCTGTCCTAATTTTGTATTATAGTTTTCATGAATTGTAATTCTCTGTATATTTTAATCCCCACAAACTGTCAATATGCATTGTATTTACCATCTATTCTTCCTATTGCTCTTTGTTCCTTTTGGGATTTCTGGTATAACTTTCCTCCTGTCCAAAGAATTCCCTTTAGCATTTCTCTTAGTGTGGGTCTCCCGGTGATGAATTCTGTGTTTTTATTTGTCTAGAAAAACATTTATTTCACTTTCACATTTGAAAAATATTTTCACGGTGTAATCAATTCCCAGGTTGACATCTTTGTTTTTTCCTTTGCACCTTGGAGACATTGTTGCATTGTCTTCTGGCTTTTATTTCTCTTTTGAGAAAATAGTTATAAGTCTGATTGATTTTCCTTTAAAGGTAATGAGTCAGTTTTCTCTGGATGCTCTTAAGACTTTGGTTTGCAGAAATTTTACAATCATGAGCCTAATTGTGAGTTCCTTTGTCTTTTGTTTTATCCAGCTTGGAATTAGTAGCGCTTCTTTGATATCTTTCATTAGTTTTGGGGGAAAAATCTCAGCTATTATTTTTTTCATATATTGCTTCTGCACTATTATCTCTCTCCATTTCTTCTGTGACTTGTTTTATGTACGTTGGATCTTTTCTCCATGTTCTACATATTTCTTATGTGACTTTCTTCATTTTTCAACCTTTTGCTCTCCGTCCTTCAATCTGAATATTTTAACTGATTTATCATCCAATTAACAAATCCTCCTTTGTTATGTCCAATGTATGATTAAACCTTCTATTTAGATCCTAATTTCAGTTATTACGTTCTTCAGTTGTAGAAATTCCATTGATGCTTTTATAGACTTTAATTCTTTAGTGAAATTCTCCCTCTTGACATCTACTTTTCTTGAATATATTAATCAGGTTTTTTAAAAATCTATGTCTCATAATCCTAATATCTAGGTTAACTATGGATCTGTTTCTATTGTCAGATTTTGTTTAGAATTCCGTTTCTTGGTACGTCTAGTTATACTTTATTGACTGTACGACATTGTTTATGAAAAATTGTAGATGTTCAGGATGATGTTATCTTTCTCCAAAGGAAATTTATCCTGTCCTCTGGCAGACAGCTATAGTAGCAAGCAACTTGTAGTCTCTGTTAGTCTTTACATACCTCTGGCATATCAACTGAGAACCTATGGTATTTACTGGTGAAACCGAGGGTAGACATCAGTTACATCCATTAAACTATAACTTGCTTAATAAATAATAAACTGTAACCTGCCTTCAATCTTCAAGCTCGCTGCAATTGTTTTTACAAAAACTTACATATCCTCCAAGCGTCACGCAGCCTAAACAATAAGATGTTTGCCCAAGTTGTTTTTCAAGAACTTGGAGTCAGCTGTGTCCAGTTCAAGCTCCAGCCAGTTAAGACTGGTTGGGACCACCAACCCGTCAACTGGGCATGTGTGAGTATCCAATTCATGACCTTTTGGTGTCAGAGGGACCAAAACTTCACCCTCAGAACATGCTAACACTGCCATTTCCTGAATATGCATCCCATGAAGAAGCATGTATCTTAGCTGTGCCTGCACAGAATGATTACCTCACCTTTTTCTTCCCTGCAATCACCTTTCCTCAGCACGCCTCAGACCACCCTGCTTCTTTATCACATAAATATTCCAAGCCCCTCACCTTCAGGGAGGCAGATTTTAGGTTTGTTGTCCTGTCTCCTCACTTGGCTGCCTCATGAAGAAAGCTTTTCTCTGTTGCAAACCTCAGCATCTCAGCTTTTGGCTTGCTGCACGTCAGGCAAATGAGCCTGGTTCTGGAACATGAGAAGTCCTCCTGAGCAGACCCTGAGCTTCAGTTTTTATCTCCTCAACCTCCTGAGACTGCTCCAAACTCCTTTTTGTTTTTAACCTGCTTTCTGCTTGACTTTTTAGCCTCTTGTTTGTACACCTTAAGAATGTGACAAATGCCTCTAGATGAACACCAGAGGATCCTCTACACCTCTCTTATCTCAGGAGATCTTGGCCTCAGGTGCCATCTCCCCAGGTAGTCCTGAACTCCACCTTTTGTCTCCCTGGTTGCGTAAGACTGCTGAAAGCTCTGATGGATTCTCTGCCTCTTAGCATCCACCTTCTGTCCAATTCTCAGCTTTTCCTTCTGTGCCAAAAATTGGCAAATCCCCTGAACGTGGCACAGAGAATATTGGCCTTACTTTAATGAGTTTCTCTCCTTCTGGGATCTTGACTCCTCGAGTCCTGGATATTTTGGCTGCTCTTTGATGTCTTATAAAAATGTGTATTTTGTGCTTTTATATGGACTTTCTAGGTGTTTTCAACAGGAGACTTGATCTGTTGTGAGATACTCCATTATAGTCAGAAGTAGGATAAGCTTCCTATAATAGAAACATAAAATTTTTATCTCTCTGCTTTCATCTTTCTTCTTTTGTCGGTACAAGAAAATTAGGCTCTAGATTCCTTCTCAGATACATTAGAATCTTCTTCCAATACCTCTTAAATGTCTTATGCCTTCATTACTTTAGGGTTAACCCTACGTTGTTGATGCTTCTGAATATGCCCAGACCTTCAATAAGAGAATGTATCTGTCACATGTTTCTTGAGATGTGGGCTTCTAGTTCAATGTCTGGGAAGACATAGTTTCCTAAGCTTTGTTATCAAGCTTCATGTTAATCTCTGCTAACTTCTAAATTTCTCTAATTTAGTGAGTTTTTTCCTGTTGTGTAGAGATGGAGTTTCCTTATTTATTCTGCAAACATTTACTTGGTCCCAATTATTTCTTGGTCCTTTGTTTTTGAGCCTATACTTGCATTGCAAAATGCCTCAAAATGAGTAAAATATGAGACAATTCTATGTAAGTCTGTTCAAATGCCCATTGCTATTCTTCCTTTTTTGTGTGACTCTTTTTTTTTTTTTTTTTTATGGTATGCGGGCCTCTCACTGTTGTGGCCTCTCCCGCTGTGGAGCACAGGCTCCTGACGCGCCTGCTCAGCGGCCATGGCTCACGGGCCCAGCCGCTCCGCGGCATGTGGGATCCTCCCCGACCGGGGCATGAACCCGTGTCCCCTGCATCGGCAGGCGGACTCTCAACCACTGCGCCACCAGGGAAGCCCCTGTGTGACTCTTTTAAAAAATACATTTTAACTATATTTAGAATCCATCCCATAAGTCATTAATAAATCAATTAAAATATATCATTCAATAGACATTGTATTGAGCCTCATTTAAAATGCATATGTTGGAGCCATAATGGATCACTGTGTTGTCAGACATGTTGGTTCTTCATCTGTTGCTGATAAAAGTGAAACTATTTTTGGAAAAGTAAAAGCCATCTGCAGCTGCTTTGAAAATCAACTGACATTTTGTTAATTAGCATTTATTTACAGTAGTTGAATAACAATATCAAACTACAATAAGGAATGAGCAGTGAACATTAAAAAAGAAAGCGGGTGACATTAAGTTTCATCATTTGGCATCAAGTTAAAAGCACAAATTCTCTCACTTCATCCCATCTTACCCTTCCCCCTCCCCGTGTCCTCAAGTCCATTCTCTACATCTGCATCTTTATTTCTGTCCTGCCCCTAGGTTCATGAGAACCGTTTTTTTGCTTGTTTGTTTGTTTTAGATTCCATAGATATGTGTTAGCATACGGTATTTGTTTTTCTCTTTCTGACTTACTTCACTCTGTATGACGCACTAAGTTGGTCCACCTCACTAATAAGTGGGAAGCAGCCGCATAGCACAGGGAGATCAGCTGGGTGCTTTGTGACCACCTAGAGGGGTGGGATAAGGAGGGTGGAGGGAGACGCAAGAGGGAGGGGATATAGGAATATATGTATACGTATAGCTGACTCAGTTTGTTATACAGCAGAAACTAACACAACATTGTAAAGCAATTGTACTCCAATAAAGATGTTAAATAAAAAAAAAAGCACAAATTCTTTCAGAGACTAAAAGGGGATTCATTGAAGTCTGTTTAAATGGGAAATAAACTAGAAAAGGGAATGAGAGATCTCAGAGAGGTGGGGTTAAGGTGTGGCTCTTGGGTCTTAGAAGGGAAAAGATGAGCAAACCACTAGTTGAGTACCTAGTTAAGCAAAAGGGGAAGATAAGAAGTAGACGAAATAATTTCCATATTTAGTGGCTTTTTAACACAAGCCAAATTATCACTGGAATTTTGGCAGTCAGCAGATTCCAAATGCCTAGATGATCAAGTTAAGAAATCACATTTCACTCAGGTCCTGAACTGTTACATCAACCTCTGGACATGAAGCAGTCAGGGAGTGAGGGGAAAAGAGAGGGGCTGATTTTATCAAGAACATTTTAACATATTAAAATTAGACATCAGGAAAAAAATGCCCACAGTTTTTACTTCTTGCTTGCTTTCTTCTCTCCCTATGACTCCTAGAAGTATGAAAGTCAAAACTCAAAGCAACTGAGATATTTCCATAAAAAATAGCCAGTTCTATGTTACCAAATTTCCAGGTGATCTTAAGTGATGTTATCAATAAACAAATGAATCATAATTTCACCGTAATCCATAGAGAAGGACATTTACCACTTCTGTTCATCCCCTATAATTGGCACTAATACCAAATGTTCATTGAAGAAGGAGAAAAAATAAATTATTCTGCTATTTTATCTTTTAGAAATGTTAATGCACTTTCTAACACAGAGGTCCAAAGTGTCTAAACTTTTGCATTGATATACAGGGCTGTGCCCTGCTTTTTCTTTCTTAAAAATGCTGACTTCACCTCACAATTTCAATACTCTAGTGTTATTTTCTTCCAGGAGTGCAACAAAACAAAACATATTGCCAGTAAACAGCTAATGATTTCCATGGTTGTAAGCATGCAAACAGCTATGCATTTATGGAACTAGATATCCATTCTCTCATATCTCTGCAGGTTTGGTATGATTTTCCAACCCAACCATGATTCCCCCCCTGTGAAATAAGATAGATAATTAGTGATCTGGGGGACTGCCTGTCAGTACTGCACAGAATCTGCAATTCTGCCTGTCTTAATGGTCATGTACAAATTAGGAATACCAATATAGAACACTTTAACAGAAAAAAATGCATCAACTTTTCCATTCTCCAGCTCACTCCAGCCAAGTGACACTGATGACCAGCTCTGACCAGGATTTCAAAGCTAGTTTTTCTTTTTTAACATCTTTATCGGAGTATCATTGCTTTACAATGGTGTGCTAGTTTCTGCTTTATAACAAAGTGAATCAGCTATACATATACATATATCCCCATATCTCCTCCCTCTTACATCTCCCTCCCACCCTCCCTATCCCACCCCTCTAGGTGGTCACAAAGCACTGAGCTGATCTCCCTGTGCTATGTGGCTGTCAAAGCTAGTTTTTTAACCCACCCTCATTTATTGCCAAGCAATTGATGGGAGATCGTAAAGGCCAGTTATTCAAAGAATTTTCATGCCACTGAAGCCAATAATTGTAGCTTAAAAAGAAGTGGTGGCTTTATATTTTAATTATTAATCTCGCTTTCAGCAGATGTGCTCTGAATCTGCCCAACTACCCGTTGGCTTCAGCCAAGTGAACTATTTCCCTTGTTATGCATGCAGAATGCTAGTAAATAAAATATTTGTACTACAAAGTATTTCTCTTATAAATATGATTAGCTAAGATCCATCCGTTTTCCTGAAGATTTGAGACAGGGAGATGTAAAAATAAATAAATAAATACAACCAGCCTAAAGTATGATATGATGACAGGGCACCATCTTATTTTGTTCATTGGATCTCCATTTGGTGTTAATATTATTCCAGTTACCCTTTTACTTCAAAGCATGGAAAGGCTTAATTTTTTTATTATACTTTTCCCTTCCTTAGCAGTAACTTTATTTGAGATCTAGATAGGCCTGAACTTGCCTACCCTTGTTCTCACACAGGAGACCAGTGTGAGCATCTTTTTCATGATAAGTTACCAATCATTTTATATTAAAGTGTGCCAGGTACTCTAACATACATCATCTTCTTTAATGTAATTCAATCCTTTAATTATCTTGAAAATTAGGCATTATTATTTCCATTTTTGTGTTAGGAAACTGAGGCTCCCAGAGGAGTTCAAAGTGACACAACTGAAAGCAGCTAACGACAAATCAAACCTCATTCCATGATTCCAGTGCCAATGCTCTATCTCAGAGTATTTGGCTTGTTTTGTGAAGACAATCAGAAAGAGAGTTGATATTACTAAGATGATGTCCTTATCCCTAAGGTTTTTTTGTTTTTTATTTTATTTTATTTTATTAGTTTCTGCTTTATAACAAAGTGAATCAGTTATACATATACATCTGTTCCCATATCCCTTCCCTCTTGCATCTCCCTCCCTCCCACCCACCCTATCCCTCCCCTCTAGGTGGTCACAAAGCACCTAGCTGATCTCCCTGTGCTATGCGGCTGCTTCCCACTAGCTATCTACCTTACGTTTGGTAGTGTATATATGTCCATGCCTCTCTCTCGCTTTGTCACAGCTTACCCTTCCCCCTCCCCATATCCTCAAGTCCATTCTCAAGTAGGTCTGTGTCCTTATTCCTGTTTGAGCTATACTGTCTTTTATTTGAATTGGACCTCTTTTTCTATTAAAAATCAAAACTAATGCCAAATGCTCCATTATCACTAGCCTATTCAGAAAAGGCTGGCTTAGTCTTCTGTTTCACCTTTTGCCAATTTAAGAATAAATTAAGCATATCTGCTATTGAGCTTTCAAATTCAGAAGTCAAAGGAGGTAAGAAACCCAAAATGATCTCTGGAAGCTAACAGAAACTTTCTTAGCCTACCATAGATTATCCATCTCCCTTGTTTTGTTAGGGACCGTTTCTTCCTGCTTCCTCTTCCCACAACTGAGCAGTGTTTGCTTTTTCTTAGATGTTCCTATGTATGGAGGTAGGAGTATTTCAAACTCAGTGAAAACTAGCCCTTTAAAGAAACTACTGTGTAGAATAGAAAGTGGGCTTTGTCACAGACAGACTTGGCATCAAATTCTTTACGTGATAAAGAAGAATAGACTGTAAGAATAGGCAAGCTAGTGACCTCTGAGCCTTGGTTTCCTGATGATATTTGCCCTACAGAGTTTTTGCTAAATGAGAGGACATTAACTTAATATCTGAGATAACAGGACCCCCTTACTGTAAAAATTACTCCATTTGCCTGTGTTAGTTCATCTCGAGGTGGCTCATTCTCTATGAAGCAATTTTCTCCACTGCTGTTCTTTCTGGCCTGGACAGGTGATTTTATTATTATTACTGTGGTGGTGATGGTGGTGATGGTAAAACACACATAACCTGAAATTTACTATTTTAACAATTTTTAAGTTCAGTGGTATTTAGTACATTCACGTCGTTATACGATCATCACCACCATCCGCCTCCAGAACTTTTTCATCTTCCCACACTGAACCTCCGTACCCACTACACAGCAACTCCCCATTTCTTTCTCCCCTCAGCCACTGGCAGTCATCATTCTACTTTTTGTCTCTACAAGTCTGACTACTCCAGGTACCTCATGTAAGTGGAATCTCACAATATTTGTCCTTATTTCCCTCAGCACAATGTCCTCAAGCTTCATTCATTGTGTAGCACGTGTGAGAATTTCCTTCCTTCTTAGGGCTGAATAATATTCCATTGTATATATGTACCACATTCTCCTTATACATTCGTCTGGACTGATAATTTTGATCGTACGGTTGCTTGGGCAAAAAAAAATGTGATAGAGACCATCTTCTTTCAGAAAGGATGTATAGCTCATTCTGGGGGTTGGAGAGTTTGAGAAGAGAGGACCCCCCCGCCCAGGAAAACTAGTGTGGGGTGGATTGTCCTCAGCATATCCCCCTCACTTTCTCCTCTTACTATTCAGTACTTTTTGTTTATTATCCTTTCCTGGCTCTGTAGTTTTTGCATCATTTAAATAGCAACAGCCTAATTTAGGAGGATAGGATTAACATATACACACTACTAAATATAAAAGAGATAACCAACAAGGACCTACTGCATAGCACAGGGAACAATACTCAATGTTTTATAATAACCTATAAGGGAAAAGAGTCTGAAAAAGAATATCTATATAACTGAATCACTGTTCTGTACACCTGAAACTGACATTGTAAATCAACTATACTTCAATTAAAAAAAAAAAAAAAGAGCAATCGTCTAACCCAAACCCTAAACTCACGCTTTTATTCCGACACTAACTTAGGGAGTCACCCATTGTGAGGACAAGGTAAATAATATTTACTGTGAGTTTAAAAGTCTTCCTGAAACAAAGCTTGGCTATCGATGGCTCAGGATTTTTACGGCTGTGAAATGAGGAAAGAATCCGTTTTCATTCATCGGTTTCTCTGTCTCCCTTCTCTCCTTCCTCTCTATCTTTCTCTCCCTTGCCCCTCTTTCATTTCCCACCTTCAAGATATTTGTTTTGCTATCATGATACATTTGAGTCTATGTTCTTTCCCTGAAATGGCTGCAAAGAAACATAGTACTAGCCTAACTAAATAATTTTCTAGTTCAAAAATGTTCCTAAGAAATTCTCCCTTTTTGTTCATTTCATTTTGTATCTCTAGATCTCCAAATCTTAGGAGGAAGAGAATAGTGAAATGCTAAATACCACAGAACAATGTTGTGTAGTTTAATGGGAATTTGAAATAATGGAAAATCTGGTACAAATACAGTCCACTTACACCAAACTTCCAGGTTTGTCCTCAAGACATATATCTTTTTAAAGAATTGTTTCAACCCCAAACCTGCTGTAGGTAAAAAGAGCACACAGAACATCCATCTTCCTCTTTAGAAAATGCAGAGATATAAATCAATCTTAGTTTCTTGCCTTCAGAACACTGTGAAAAATCACTGTGGGAAATGCGTGTTCTTCCCAACCTAGGCAGCTCTCTAATTCTCTCTTTAAGAAAGGGAATGAAAGAGGCTTCCCTGGTGGCGCAGTGGTTGAGAGTCCGCCTGCCGATGCAGGGGACACGGGTTTGTGCCCCAGTCCGGGAAGATCCCACATGCTGTGGAGCCTGGGCATCCGGAACCTGTGCTCCGCAATGGGAGAGGCCACAACAGTGAGAGGCCTGCGTACCGCAAAAAAAAAAAAGGGGGGGGGGGATGAGTGATTTTGATCAGAAGGTCTTTAAAGCCCAACTCCCAACGCAAAACTTTCTATAATCAAACTGTCCCTAGAAACACGTCTACCACAAACACTGAATGGTTTGAAGCCATAAAAGAATTGTAGAATTTTAGAGATGGAAGGATCTTGGTCCAAACCTCTAAGTGGAAGCTTCTCTTTTAGTTCACAGAATGGAAGAGGTAGCGCCGTAAGAGTAGGAACTGTGGCTTGTGTGACTCATGATTGCTGTAGGATGCTAGGAGTAGGATCAGTGTATTTGGACAGCATGAAGGTGGAGGAAAGAAAGGGAGAGAGAGAGAGGAAGGAAGGAAAGAGGGACAGGAAGATAAATAGTATTTATGACATATTATATACATTATTTTTGGCCAAGAGCTTTTACTGTTTAGATTAACTAATTGAATTATCCCAGCAAACCACTAATGAAGATATTAATATCCCACACTTAGAGTTGAAGAAGTTCAAGTTCAAAGAATGTAAACTCATGTAATTCTAGCACATTGGAGAAAGGAGGCAGTGATACAAGAGGCAGAATTCCTCTTGAAGGGGACACAGGATGAGAGAAAGGCAGAGAGGATGTGTGTGCAGACCCACACTTATTAAATGCTTCTACCTTTGACTACAGTACTGTAATGACCTCATAGCCATGCCCATGAGTTCAAAGACCCTGAATTAATACTGACTGAAATTAATTTCCTCCTTCTCTGTCAGATATGGCGAGAGAAAAGGTGATAGTAGGATTTATAATATTTTCCTTTCTACAAGTTCTAGTATACCACTAATGTCTCCGTGAACCCCTCACCAATTGCAGTGCATAGTACACTATAGAAACATAGGAGGAAATGGCCTAATGCCAATATATAATGCTAAAAAGAAGAAAAACATCACTTTGATCCAAGCAGTGTTTGTACCCCAAGGTGTGAGTTTTGGTTATTCTGATTTCAGCTCCTAGAGCAATGGGTGCTACGACCAGTTGGCCTAATAACTCATTTCAGGAGAAGAGAAAAGACCCCTGAAGCACCCTGTGTCTGATTTGTAAGCAGACCTTTGCTGACACATTATTTAAATAATTTAGGAAAAGTGAAGGGCTCTCAAATTCACCAGCGTCCCTGGCCTCAAGGCACACAAATCTCTTTTCAGCATCTTAAATGTAATGTTCTGAGGCTCCAGGCAGACTTCTCTGACAAATCATTTAACTTCTGCGTGTCTCAGTTTCCTCCACAATAACATGAAAAAGCGAGGCTGGTCTCTAGGGCACATGCCAGCTCCAGCTTTCTGGGCTCCTGTGATTCCCCATGTATGGAGTGTCATCTGTGTACAGAGTATTGGATTCACTCTTGAATTTTCTGTACCAGTGGAAAGATTTACACACAAATTTTCATCACCATCATAATCATCCCAGTAAGTTTCAGAGAGTAGGCTAAGAATTATTTCTATTTCTGATTCTCACTATAATCCTTAAAATAGGCATTATACCTCCAATATACTGATGAAAAAATTGCACTAGTTCAAGAGTTATTCGATATTAGTGATTAATTTGGGGTGCCATAGAAGTGCTGTAAGATATTTTCAAAGTTGATTCGCCAAAAAAGATTTTTGTTTGTTTGTTTTGTTTTGTTTTTTGCTTAATTCTTTTTATTTAAGATTACTTCCTTAGGCTGGACATACAAGAGAATAATTGTATTTTCAAACATACGAAGGTCAACTCCTCTTCAAGGCAGCAGAAATCTCACTCTATCTATCAGGACCATTCCTGTTGGTGGAATTTAACTTTCCACAAACAGAATGAACCACTTCTTCCTTGGTGTCCTTTCTGGACCCTGAACATATTTCTCTCACAGCGCCGTTAACACTTTATCGAATTTAATCACTACATGCCTATCTCTCCTTACCAGATTTTACCTGTGAATCCCTAAGCCAATTTCTTTTATATTTATTGGAAGAGAATTTTTTATCTTAATTGTTCTATCAGTTCAATAGTACCTGATATATAATAGGCACATAAAAATCCTGAGTGAATGAAACGTTGATAAATTAGCTTTCACTGTGTTGTGTAAATTTAAACTACAAGCAAAAAATGTCTGTGTTTTATCTTTTCTCTATTTGCATCAGAATGGTAGGCTGGCAGGGAAAATGCCCTCAAGCACTCTTTCCTTTCCTGGGCCCCCCCACTCTCTATAAAATATTCTTGTAAGTACGCTCCCTTTTAGTTCGGGAAATTTTCTCCAGCCTACTTAACTTCAAACCATCTAGCTCAGATGTGCAGGGTTCTGCTTCATCCCTACGCTGTGTCCTCTCTCTTCACCTATCGCCTCACTATTGACAGCCAGTTGGATGGTTAAGTGTTGCTCTACGGTTTACATTGACAAGATCATAAACATTGGAGATGAAGATGGTTACCATGATTTGTCGGTTTATACTGTTATTCCTTGATTGATCAACATTAGCAATAGATTAGTTATTGGCTCTCTGCTAAAGTAGGCTATAATGTACCTCTTGTCCTTCCATACCTGTGATGGTTAATTTCACATGTCAACTTGACTGGGCCACGGGGTAACCAGATACCTGATTAACCATTATTTCTGGGGCTTCCCTGGTGGTGCAGTGCTTGAGAATCCACCTGCCAACGCAGGGGACACGGGTTCGAGCCCTGGTCTGGGAAGATCCCACATGCCGCGGAGCAACTAAGCCCGTGCGCCACAACTACTGAGCCTGCGCTCTAGAGCCCGCAAGCCACAACTACTGAGCCTGCGTGCCACAACTACTGAAGCCCGTGTGCCTAGAGCCTGTGCTCTGCAACAAGAGAAGCCACCGCAATGAGAAGCCTGTGCACCGCAATGAAAAGTAGCCCCTGCTCGCCGGAACTAGAGAAGAGCCTGCGCGCAGCAACAAAGACCCAAAATAAGGCAAATATAAATAAATAAATAAATTTATTTTTAAAAAACACAACCATTATTTCTGGGTGTGTCTATGAGGCTGTTTCTAGAAGACATTAGCGTTTGAGTTGGTGGCTTGAGTAAAGCTGATGCCCTCCCCAATGTGGGTGGCCATCAGCCAATCTGTTGAGGGACTGAATAGAACATAAAGTCAGAGGAACGCTGGATTCGCCCTCCCCCTGCCTGAGGGCTTGAGTTGAGACATTGCTTTTCTCCTGCTCTCAGTGCTCCTGGTTCTCAGGCCTTCAGACTACATCACCTGCTTTCCTGGGTCTCCCACTTGGCAGACAGCAGATTTGGGGACTTCTCAGCCTCCATAATTGCATGAGCCAATACCTCACAATAAACCTTTCTCTAGGATATACATAATATATTATATATATATATACACATACAGGTTTATATTTCCTCTATTGGATACATCTAAACTTATTTTTCCATCAGTATTCTTTCTTAGTTTATGCCCTCAATTTGTTGAGGAGCACATCTTCAAGTAACTTCCTAAGAAGGGTACATGGGAGGTAGATTTTCAATATAGTGGTATATTTGAATATGTTTCACTATTGGACTGATCATTTGGTTGAGAATTCTGCTCTAGATTGAAAAAAAAAATTTCCCTCATACTTCAAAGACATTGATCCATTTTATTTTAGCAACACTGTTATTGTTGAAAATTTTGATGCCAATCTGGATCTACCCATTTGTGTGTGCCCTCCCTCCTACCCCATCGTTCCTGCCCCTGCTGCTGGAAACCTTACGATCTCACATCCAGAATTTCACACAGGTAAGTCTAGGTGTGTATCATCATCCACTAACTCTTCTTGGCATCCAGTAGGCTCTTTTTTTTAAATTAGGAAATTTGTGATTCTCTAGTGTCACAAATGTCACCATCTGACCACCCAATTGTTTTTGTCCATAGCACATGTCAATCTCTAAAATATGGAATAATTTCCTTTCCTATTTTTCCTCTTCCATCACTAGAATGTAAGCTCCAAGAGGGCAGGCATTTTGGTCTTTTTTGATCACTATTTCATGCCAAGAACTGTGCCCAGCATCGAGTGGGTATTTAGTAAATACTTGTTAAGTAAATCTTTGTTTCATATTTAAGAAAGAAGTAATAAAAGCCGCATCTGTATATGTAGGTCTTGTCAACAGGCAGACTTCACTTTTTTTTTGAATTGTATTTTACTTTTTATACAGCAGGTTCTTATTAGTCATCCATTTTATGCACATCAGTGTATACATATCAATCTCAGTCTCCCAATTCATCACACCACCACCACCATCCCCCTGCTTTCCCCCCTTGGTGTCCATACGTTTGTTCTCTACGTCTGTGTCTCTATTTCTGCCTTGCAAACTGGTTCATCTGTACCATTTTTCTAGATTCCATATGTATGCGTTACTATACGATATTTGTTTTTCTCTTTCTGACTTGCTTCACATTCACGTTCAGATTGAGTGAATGGTCAGCTGACCATGCGGAGAGCCAACCATTACACTGGGAACTCTCAGGTGAGAGACTGGAGAAGAATTTACACTGGGGTGCAAACACCAAAGTTATTTCCAGAGAGTTCATTCTGAAAAGCAATTGTGATAAAAAATTTTATTTAGAGTACTGAATAAGTATCTTTAAAAATAACATGCCGGGGGGAGGCTGCAGGTAGAGAAAGAGAGAATAGAAATCAGAACTAACTCCACTTAAATAAATGGAAGGATTATTGGTGATCATTTTTTATCACTATATTCTCCAATATTTTTCAGATTTTCTATGTATTATAGAAATATATAAAAATTAACAAACTGTGTTTACAAGATGCTCTAGTGAGGATTATCCCTATGATTTCTGTATGATATGAACTGTTCATGTCAGTATCTATTCAGTACTTCCTCTTCATTCCAAGTTACTACCTGATTCTCTTCAGTTTTTTCCATGTCTTTTAATTCTTTAACCATTTGGAAATACCACTTTAATTTAGGCGTAGGTTTATTTAGAACTCTTCTATTTGATACAGTTGTTATCATTTTTGCTACCTAGGCAACAAAGCATGATTCTGTCACTAACATCTTTTCATTTTTAGCAAAATGAAATCTTAAACTCTTTTAACAAACTTGTAAAAATCAAAGCCAAACTTAAATATATTCCTTTCTCTTAAAGAATAAAATGGGGAGTGGGGATAAGTATAAGGGACTGCATATATGACTATGTTTCTTGGTGAAAGCAGAACAAGTTTGGAAAGAGAGAGAGAAGGGTGTATGTTTCAAAATAAAAGAAAAAACGTCTGGAAATATCAACAAAATCCACTTCTAATTTCCAAAGTTTGATTAATTTCTTGAAGAGGGTACCAACTGACTACACATATTGTACCTTAAATCCACATAGACCCACATACGCTATTTTTTTTATTATGGAAGCAATGCATCTTATAGAAAACAAGAAGTATTAAAAATGCAAATAAAGATTCCAACTGAAATAGCCTACCCTAAATTCTAGATATAACTTCTCTTGGATGCACTTTTGAATTCTACACTTTTACTTTAAAATTATATTGTGAGGGACTTCCCTGGCGGTCCAGTTGTTAAGACTCCACCCTTCCAATGCAGGGGGCACTGGTTCAGTCCCTGGTTGGGGAACTAAGATCCCACATGCTGTGTGGCCAAAAAGAAGACAAACAAACAAGCAAATTATATTGTGAACATTTACATATAATTAAAGTTCTTCAAAATCAGAAATTTTCAGAATCATCAATATACCATAGTCTACCATTCCAATACAATTTTTTGTTGAACTTATTTCCAGTTTTTGACATTATAAATAGAAAGTAAAGAATATCCCTGTGCAAAAAGCATTGTCCACATCTCTTTTTCATTTCTAACGACAGAATTCTAGAAGAATTCCTGGGCCAAGTGACCAGAGGTTTTTGTGCTCCTGAAACATACTGCCAAATACATCCCCAGGAAGATGGTAACACTAGACATTCCTTCCAGGTTACCTAACAGTATCCACCACCTGACCATCTCTCACCCTGAGCTGGCAATTAAATAGGTAAAATGATGTTTAATAAAATAGAAAACTAATAGCACAGCGAACTCTACCCAATACTCTGTAATGACCTATATGGGAAAAGAATCTAAAAAAAGAATTGATATACATATATGTATAACTGATTCACTTTGCTGTATACCTGAAACTAACATAACATTGTAACTCAACTATACTCCAATAAAAATTTTTTAAATAAAATGATGTTTAGATTTGTGAGATTATCAGGAAAGTTGAACTTTCCCCCATCTTTACTGACCATTCATAATTCCTCCACAAATTACCCTTGTCTTTTTATACATTATTTCTATGGAAGTGTCAGTAATTTTCTTACAGATTTATAAAAACTCTAGAAACAAATGTTACCTCTTTGTCTATCATCAGTGGCATTTTTCCAACTTTATCATTTTATTATTTCCCATGTTATTTTTCTTTTTTGTTTAAGAAATGATAGCTTTGATATACAACATTTAAAACTTTGTCACCGATTCTATTGATTCTGTCCTTTGGTGAAAGTTTCTTTCTCCTGAGAGTCATTTTTATTCGCTTCTAATATTTGTGTTGTTTTATTTGCTATATACATTGTTTTATATAGACATCACTGGAATTGATTACTGTGTGTGACATATGGGATAAGGTAAGGACTTAGACTAATATTTTCCATATTCCATTTATTGACTAATCCATCCCTTCCTTTGTTTTGATGTCAACTTTATAGCATCTCAAGCCATTGTACATAATAGGGAGCTTTCTTTTTTGAGGGCTAGTCTCTTTTATTGACCCATACTTGTGCAAGTACCACTCTTTACTGTAGCTTTGCAATATATCTTCTATCTGGTAGAACAAGTTGCACCCTGCCTCATTAGCTTTCCTTTCCAAATTTTCATTTGCTCTTCTTATGTATTTATTCTTCCAGAAAAACTCCCAAAGAAAAATCCCATTGAGAATGTATTGGGTTGCATTAAACCTAAAAATTAATGTGGGTAAACTTGATATATTTATAATAGTCCACACAGACACACTCTATGGCTTCCTATTTATTTAAGCCTTACTTTATGTCTGTTGGTCTAATTCTGTGGTATTTTTCACAAAGGTCTGACATATCTTTTTATTAAGCTTATATTTCTAGGTATTTTATATTCCTGTTACTATTGTAAAAGAGATTTTTCCCTCATTATATTTTCTGATTGTGGCTGGTGCGTTTGAAATCCATCGACACTTATATTCATTCATCTTGCTGAACTCACTGCTAATTATTTTTTAGCTGATTCTCTAGGGTTTTCTAGGTATATGATGATATCATCTGCAAACAATGATAACTTTATTCTCTTTTTTCTAGTAATCACACTTCTTATTTTTGTTCTGCTGTGACCAAAACTTATAAAATAATAATTAACTGTAGGGAGAATAGCAGACATTCTTGGTTTGTTCCTGATGTTCATGGAAATGTCTCCATTGGTATTTTCACAATAAATTATATGAGCTGTCAGTGTAAAACATTTTTTAATGTGTTAAGGAATTATTCCTTTATTCATAAATAACAAAAATATTTTTCCCATCAGAAATGATTGTAATACTTTACTAATGCCTTTCAAAATTTAATGATCGTATTTTTTTTATTTGACCTCTAAGTATGATATAACAATAAATTTTATAATAAACTAAACTGATAGTTTCTGCTTGGTCGTGGTAGATTATTCTTTTAAAATATTTCTTTTTAGTCCCATTGGCTAGTATTTAGAATTTTTAAAATTTTTATTTTATTTTATTTATTTTTGGCTGCATTGGGTCTTCGTTGCTGTGCGTGGGCTTTCTCTCGTTGCGTCGAACGGGGGCTACCCTCTTCCTTGTGGTGCACGGGCTTCTCGTTGCTGTGGCTTCTCTTATTGTGGAGCATGGGCTCTAGGCGCGCAGGTTTCAGTACCTGTAGCACGAGGGCTCAGTAGTTGTGGCTCACGGGCTTAGTTGCTCCGCGGCATGTGGGATCTTCCCGAACCAGGGCTCGAACCCATGTCCCCTGCATTGGCAGGCAGATTCTTAACCACTGTACCACCAGGGAGGCCCTAGAATTTTTAAATATATAAGTTCTTTTCTTTTTATCCTGTCTTTGTTAGGGTTTATTATTAGTAATAATAACGGCAGTTGTGATAATTTTGTAAGCTCATACCATGTTCCAAACACTACATTTTCTCCTATATTTTCTTACAACATTTACCAATGAGATACAGCATTACCTGTATTTTGCAGACAAGGAACTGAGGCTAAGATCACACAGCTCAAGGGAGGAGCCTGTCTCTCCAGGCTGTGCTACTTAGTTTTGAAGAGTTAACAATGAGTTAGGTAGCTTTCCATGCTCTGGGATAGACTACATAGAAAAGGAAAAATCTGTTCCTTGAAAGAATGAAAAGACTGATCCATATGTGTACAGGAGGCAAAATGATGCTATGAAAGTTCATGGGCTTTGAAACCAGATAAATGCTGGTTTGAATTCCAGCTCTGTCCATCACTTAGCACTCAATAAATAGAAACTACAGTCATTAAAAAAACATCTTGTCCCTAAGCCTTCTATGACAACATTTTCATTTATGCCAGGGTCTTTTCCTAATATTTTTTTCTATAACACCCTGTTGCCCCAAGAAATCATTTATTTCATCTTGATAATGAAATGTATTTTTTCATCGTCATAGGTACTACTCTCTTATGGTCTTAAAATCTCCATATCTTTTGTTATGTTCCTGTTGGTCTTTGGTATTTAATTGTGTGCTCCCTTTTTGTCTCAGCTAGATTTTCTAAGTACTTGTCTGTTGTTTTTATTAAATAAACTTTTAATTTTAGAGTAGTGCAGTAAGCTGAATAATAGCCCCACAAAGATGTCAATGTCCTAATCTCCAGAACCTGTGAATGTTATATTATATGGCAATAATATAACTTTGTGGATGTGATTAAATTAAGGATTTTATGATGAGGAGGTTATTCTGAATTATCTGAGTGGGCCCTGTATGATCACAGGGTCCTTAAAAGAGCCGCCCAGGAAGATCAGACAGAGGAGAAGGCAACATGACAACAGAAGGAGAGTTTGGAGTGATGCAGCCACAAGTAAATGAATGCTAGCAGTCTCTCGAAGCCAGAAAAGACAAGGAACAGAATTGCCTCTGGGGCCTCCAGCAGGAACCAACCCTGCCGGCTCCTTGATTTTCGCCCCCTAAAACTCATTTTGGACTTCTGACCTCCAAAACTTCTTAAATTTGCATTATTTTAAGCCAATAAATCTGTGATAACTTGTTACAGTAGCAATAGGACACTAACACAAAGTTTTAGATGAACAGAAAAGTGGCAAAGATACTACAGAATTTCCATATGCCCCATCCAATTTTCCCCTATCGTTACGATCTTACATTAGGATGGTACATTTGTCTCAATTAATGTTGATACCTTATTATTAACTAAAGTCCATACTTTTTTCAGATTTCCTTAGTTTTTTACTTAGTGTCCTTTTTCTGTTCCAGGAGCGCATCCAGGATACCACGTTACATTTATTTGTCGTGTCTCCTTTGGCTGCTCTTAGCTGTGACAGTTTCTCAGACAGACCATGTTTTGAATGACCTTGACAGTCTGAAGAATACTGATCAGGTATTATTTAGCATGCCCCTCAGTTGGGATTTAACAGCTGTTTTTCTCATGACAAGCCTGGGATTATGAGTTTTGGGGACAAGGACCACAGAGATAAAGTGCCACTCTCATCACATTCAAGAATACGTATTGTCGGGCCTCCCTGGTGGCGCAGTGGTTGAGAGTCCGCCTGCCGATGCAGGGAATGCGGGTTCGTGCCCCGGTCTGGGAGGATCCCATATGCTGCGGAGCGGCTGGGCCCGTGAGCCATGGCTGCTGAGCCTGCGCGTCCGGAGCCTGTGCTCCGCAACGGGAGAGGCCACAACAGTGAGAGGCCCGCATACCACAAAAAAAAAAAAAAAAAAAAAAAAAAAAAAAAAAAAAAAGAATACGTATTGTCAACATGACTCATTTTTGCTGTTTACCTTGATCAAATGGCTGAAGTAGTGTTTGTCAGTTTCTCTACCATAAAGTTACTCTTTTTCCTTCCTTTGATTAGTGTTTTTAAAATAAGGAGCTTTTAAAATTTGTCAGTTCCACTGTTTTTTTTGTTTTGTAAGTAATTAATGTCTCCTTTATGTTGATTAATTACTTCTGTCATGCTTGTGGCTCCTTTTTTTCTTTTTCTAACTTCTTAAGTCTTAGGTTGACTTATTTTTATTCTATTTTTAAAAATACATAAATCATTTAAGGATACGTATCTCCAATTGTCAAGGAGTTATTTGTTTGTTTAAATGTTTAAACATTTATTATTAAGTTCTATGTTTATAGCATAGTGGTAGAAGAGTATTTTTATATAACTTTTGCCTTTTCAAACTTTGTTTTTATTCTGTTCTATTATATGATTACTTTCTGTGCTTTCTGTATTTCCACGAATACTTCGAAAGAAGTTATATTTTCTGTTTGCAAGGTATAAACCAAACTCTAAATTTTGCAGTGGGTAGGAACATACTTGTTTTGATTACCACTGAATACTCAGCTTCTCAAACAGGGCCTAATACACAGTACGACTTCACTAAATAATTATTTACTAAATGACTACAAAATTTTGACACTCTCAGTTGTGACAAACAGAAATGTCTCCAGACATGGCCAACTGTCCCCTTGTGTACAATATCACCGAGGGAACCACTGCTCTAAGATGGTAAGATTGTCCACATAGAAAACACAAGTGAATCTGCTCAAAAAGTATCAGAATTAATATTTGAATTCAGCAAAGTTAGTTGATAGATTAAAAATATCAATATTAAAATAAATTACATTTCTATATAGCAGTAATAAACCTTTAGAAAATGTAGTTTTAAAATAAATAACATGAATGATAGAAATTAAAATTAGAAAGAATAAATCTAATAAAAGATATGCAAGGGCTTTAGGAAGAAAATTACAAAAATGTAAGGAAAGATATTAAAGACATAAGAACAGAGAAATTTACCATAATCCTGTATGAGAAGATTCATTGTCATTGAGGTGTCGTTTCTTCCCAAACTGATCTATAAATGCAGTGCAATTCCAATCAAAAGCCAATAGGGAGTTTTCATAGGATTTGACAAACTAATTCTAATTGGGGAATATGGAATAAAGATAGCTAAAGCACTTTTGCAGAAAACTAATTTGGGAACCTTGCTATATCATATATCAAAGTTTACTCTAAAGCTATAGTAATCAAGAATGTAGGCAGAGCTAGGCAAATAGAACCAGGAAACAGAATAGATATTTTATTTATAGACCTGCACATATATGGAAACTTGATATATGACAGAGGAGGCTTTCAAAACAGTAGGCAAAGGATATAACATGCTGAGATAACTGACCTTATATTTTGAAAAATTATTTTTATTTGTTTATTTATTATCTGTCTTTTCCAACTGCAGAGGAAGCTCCATGAGGGCAGTGATTTGATCCATTTCCTTCACAGTTGTGTTTCAATGTTGCCTTGGATAACTACTGTTCAGTTACATTGTAACTCATCAACATAAATATTTTGCTTTTCTTTTGGGTCTTTGTGGCTTCTGGTCTCAAATATTCCCTTGTATCGTGGGAATCCCAAAGAACAAAGTGGTCCACATTTAGTTCTCCTCCACAGCTTTCTGACTGGGTAACCATGGTTCTTGTGATTCTTGAACAGTGGCACTTTATGCTACTGAGCAGTTATGCCCACCTGCGGGTCCTTTGGCCTGGCTGGCTAGAGCATGGTCGTTATCAGGCCCGACCCGGACTGAGCCCCTAAATGGGTCAGTCACTTCTCACAGATGAAAGACATTCACAATCACACAAGATACCCTCATCCAGGCCCCTCTCTCCCATGTACGGGTCTAAGAGAGTTTGCCTAAGAGAACCAGGTGATATTAGTAGCTCAGGGCAAATCCATTAACCCTCCAGGAAAATTGAATAAATCTGCATGCCTCTCAGACATTATTCACTCATTTACCATGAATTTGTGAGCTCTATTACTTGCCAGGCACTACCAAATCATTAATACTTCTGACTCCAAGAGTTCTGTTTTCTATTACAGGGTCTGAGCACCTCAGCCAGCTGGCATATCAAGTTCAAGATCTAAAGCCATAAGTAGTGGCACAGGGATGTGGCAAAAATCTTGAAATGGCTCTCTGAGCCTTTCAAGTGGACTGTAAACACCTAGCATTCAAGGTTCTCCTTCATCTTGACCCAACAAACCCCCTCCGCACACTGCACACAGGCCCCTCACACTCTAATCTGTCCATCCCCTCACTACCCAGCAAACATGCCAGCATCCCTCCTGACTCTGGCTCCATGCTTCTGCTCTGGCTACCCTCTCAGTCTGCAAAACGCTCCGTGTCCTCTGTGCCCATCCAAATTCTTCTTTTCTCCAGGACCCAGCTGCTTTGATCAGTGTGTGCCCCATTGAATGTAGGGCACTCTGATGGCCCTGGTCCTGAGTGTGGAGGCTCGTGACCCCGCCCAGACGTCTGTCTGGTATTGCTCTTCCAGTGCCTCATGGGTTAGTCTAAAGATGATATCGAGTGAAATTCCACTCCAGGAAAGAAATCTCTGTATTTTATAGTATAGGAAACTAATGCATGGAGTGATTGAGTGACTCATTCTAGGAAACAAACTAGAAATAGGAGGTAGCTGGGCACAGTGGCAAACACTTGGCTCTCTAAAGTTAGAAACACCTGACTGTGAATCCTGCTTTGGCAGTTTACTAGCTGAGTGACCCCAAGCAAATTACTTCACCTTCCTGAACCACTTTTTCTTTATGTATAAATTGGGAAGGATAATATCTTCTTTGCAAGATTGTTGTGAATGTAAGAGATAAAGTACATAAAATACCGGACGTATGAAATTTAACTGCAGGTTTCCATTCTTTCTTAATTTTATTACACTGTCTCTTTCTACAAGACCAACCTCCTTGAAAGTACGTTCTATGTTGTATCAGTGCCCTATATGCTCCATAACACCAGCGCAGTTCAGAGCATACCGTGGGGCTATCAGAAATACATTTTTAAGTTTAAAAAAAAAAAAAAGGTTGTTTTCTGAAAGAACAATATTAACTTAAATGAACAGTTAGCTGAAACCTACTCTTGTTTTTTTCCATTCTTATTGCTCTGGTATGCTCTTATCTTTTACATATATTCCCATATGTGACAAAATATTGTGTAAACAAAGAAAATGTTAGTAATGAATGAGATTTATAGCCTATAAGAGAGTAGTGTTCTTGAACAAGATTTGGTTTTAATCCATGAAAAATAATGAATTATTCCCAATGTTAATTTATATTTTTGTATAAAAACTCCAGATATCAGAACTGAAAAGGTTTCCTGAACCATGCCAGAGGGTAGCTTCTAAGTTTAGAAGTTTAGTGTGCTCTGGCACAATGCCACTTACAGGGTGAGAAAAGTTCATGATTTCCCATTGTGTGAAGTCACATGTACAAAGTCCTTTTGTCCAAGTGGGCTTGTCATGTGACATCATTAAATATTTTTCACTTGGCCTTCTAATCACGTCCAAAATGTCATACCCCTAGAAGCAATTCGATGTATGAATAAATGGAAATTTGAGGTGAGGCTCAAAGGGGTCACCAGAATTATACTGTGACTAGTGAACCAAATGCAGACATCTCCAAGTTTACTTAAAACATGTACAAAGTGAGAAAAATTCAAATTAAGAGCTAAAGTCATATCAGGGTTAAGAGGTAAAAATAGCAGATGGGTCAGGTTATTGGCAGACAAAGAGTGCAGGAGGTTCTTTTGTTTGAGAATAGAGTTTGAATCAGGATGGAGTTCACAGCATTTGAGGACTTGTTCATTTTTCCAAAAGGAAACAAAAGCAAACTGATGATTTAGTAGAAAATAGAAGACAAAAGAATTGGAATTTAACTTCTCACATGACATGAATACAAACATGCAACATTTTTCTTATTTTGAAAAATCACCAAGGGTTATTTGGCAGGAATATTATTTTTAAATTTCTGCTTTAAGCTATTCATCTTTACCTTCTGAAGCAGTCTTTGTCTCTTACACCAGACGCGATCCCCCTATCGCTGTTAAATCACATGGACCCACAAAAGCCTGTGTCTGCTTGTTTCATTCTACAGATTCTCAATCAGCCTTCATGAATGCTTGTTTTGACACTGCACTGTTAGCAATTCTGTGTGCACTCCCCAGGCTCCTCCTTTCCTTCAATAACAAATCTTCATTAGACTTCAATTTTTCAGCCATTTAAACCCTGACTACACATTTTAGAATATTATCTAGCTCATCTATTTGCCAAAATTGTATGGTAACTTTTTCAATAAAAGATACAATTGTTGTGACACAGGTCCACAATTTCTACATGTTAAAGCAATATTCTTCTAACAACAATATTAGCACGCATTTGAAAAATTATTGGACAGGAGGAGTGTTATTTTCTTTAAGGATTTCTTGAGAAGGGACCACGTGCCAAGTCTGTATTACACTCCCTAACAGAAATAAAGGAGATGAAAAGAAATTGTAAGTGGATGAGCTATTCCTCCAGTGGTGTTAATTATGGAAATGAATTCTGGGGCCCCTGATGAAAGCTTTTTTTCCCTTGCTTTCCTGGCTAGAAGGGTTAATAGATCTAAGGCCACTTTAAGAGTTGAGCAAAGAAAACACAATCCAGGTCTTCCACAAATCTCTAAAGGGCTTCCAACATCCAGAATCATCTAGTTCTTTGCCATTGCCCAGGAGTCTCGGGGAACACTGATCTTCCTTTCATGGTGCCCTTGTGAATACTGGCTTATTGATTTAAAAATGATGGCACTGGAATTTCTAAAGAAAGTGGTGCTCTGGATAGGGAAAGTGACACTTTTTGAAGCTGCACAAATTTCAAAGAAGACTGAGAAAACATCAGCTGACCATCTCAAAAAATGATTTTTAAGAGGTTTATGGAGATTATGGGGGGACTAGAGACTCCAGTATCTCCCACACTTGCATACACTGGCTTTTCTTCCTCTTTACATATTTCTCCTTAATAATGAACCTCCCGCCTCCCTGGCAATCAGCCAAACTGAAAAAGCCTACTGCACCATAGTTTGAAGAATATGTCATACTGTATTAATACAAAGTAAATTCCAGGAATCATGTACTTTGGTAGAGTTCTGCTTCCCCTAACTTTAAATACCTTTTATTTTTCTCCTTGGATTCACTATGTGGAGCTAAGACCAATGTGATGCTTTCAATATTTGATATGTGAATCTATATATAATAATATGAATTTTCATTGCCCATTATAGTTTACAGTGCGCTTCCTTTTATATGACATTGTTTCTCAAACAGAGCTAATCATAGATGTCATGGGGGAATAGAAGATCAAAGAATAAAGAGCATCAATTTATTTTTCCTGCTGGTAAGACATTTAAAATGTTATTTTGTATTAAAACAAATACACATCTATTTTAAGTATAATGCATAATTCACATGAATTTCTCAGATGAGACTTCAAAGACATGTCATGCCTAAAATTTGCAGCTACAAGCTTTGCCTGTGGTCTGCTACAAGGCTATTGAGCAACTGGTGCTCTCATATATTATTGATATGGGGTGTAATATGATAAAAATCACTATGAAAATATTTTCACAATTTCTTGTACAGTAAGCATATACTTAGTGACACCCAGCATTCCCACTCCTAGGAATTTACTGAAGAGAAATAAAAACATATGTCCACACGGATATTTGTTATTTTATTATTTTTAAATACACAAAACAAAAGTTCCTAGCAGCTTTTTTCACAATAACTTAGATTGGAAGTAACTCATAAGTCCATCAATAGATGAGTGGACAATTTCTGGTATATCCATATAATGGAATACTTCTTAACAATGAACAGGAATAGTGAAACATGCAAAACATACATGAATCTCAGAAACATGCTAAGTAAAAGAAGTCAGATACAAAAGGGTACATACTGTATGATTCCATTTACTCTAGAAGAGACAAATCTAATCTATAATGATAGGAAAGCAGATCAATGATTGCTTGGGTTGGAGGTTTCCAGGTTAACTGGAAAGTAGTACAAGGAAACATTTTAGGGTGATGGAAATGTTCTTTATCTTGATAGTGTTGGTAGTTATACAGGTATATAAATTTGACAAAATTTATAGAAATTAACCCTTAAAATGAGAACACTTCACTGCATATAAATTATATCTCAATAAAATTGATTTTTAAACAATTTACAGAGTCACACAGCTAAAGTCATAAGGCTTGGATTTGAAACCAAGCCGTCCAACTCTAGAGTCTGTGCTCTCGCCACTAGATAATACTGCTTCTCTGGGCTATTCAGGTACCATCAACGCAAACAATTGTCCCTAACTGTGTGGGTTAAAATTCCTTGACACTCCTCCCACCAAGAGATGGAGTCTAGTTCTCCTTCCTGTGAATGTGGGCTGGCCTCTGAGCACCTTGACCAATAGAGTAAAGCAGAAATGGCACTATTCCAGTTCTGAGATACCCTTTAAGAGGCTGGCAGCTTCTACATTGGTCTCTTAGAACCCTGAGATGCCTTACAAGAGGCCAAAATACCCTGCTTGAGAGCCTACATGGCTCAGAGCCCTGAAACTTCATAGAGTGGGAGAGGGCTCCAGCCGAGCCCAGCTTCCTGCCATTCTTCAAAAGACACAAAGTATTTGAGTGAAAATGTCTTAGACCCTCCAGACCAGACAACCCCTGCATGAGTACTACTGAATGACCCCACACAACATCATATGGGGCAGTAGAATTGCCCAGCTGAGCCCTGCCTGAATTCCTGACCCACAGAATCATGAGATATACTTTAGAAGCTATTGTTTTAAACATTAAGTTTTGGGTACTCTGTTGTGCAGCAGTTAACTGGAAAACTGATCGAAGGGCATTATTCCCTTTTTGTTGCTGCTGGGGTTTTTCAGTGCTTCATGGAAACCTCTCTCTCTAGCGTTCCAGATGTGCTACTATAATTGTCCCACTCATGGGCTCAATAAAGGATAAACAGCTGAATTATGGAGGTCCATCATCACTTGTTACAGCAAGTCTATAAATAAAGAGAAATGTGAAATTAGAACCACCAGGATGCCCTGCTCAGCTACCGCATTTGGGCTACTGATGGTTCTTCATTGTATTTACGGTAAGGTATATGTGATCTGTAGCACTCCTAACCCCAAAATTAAACAACTTCAAGTTTTTGTGCAGTAACTAGATACTTATATAATTGTTCTATGAAAGGTAACCTTTTCTGAAACACTGCATCATTTACTGGATACAGAGAAGCCATTGGATGCAGCAGAATGAAGATTATTTTCTGAAATATTGGGCAATGTGTGACTTCAGCCTCTGTGCTAATGCAGTATGATAACTACAAAGTACTGAGGCTTCACTCTATGGGCTTAGCTATAAAATGCCAGCTGTCCCTAAGCACCAATCGCTTGCCACTCAAGAACACTCAGTGTAAAGAATAGACCTGTGTCCAAACTGGCAGGGAAGCCCTTGTGGATACTGCAGATGCAAGAATTGTCAGGACTATCCTAATGCCATTCAGCTAAAAATGCTTCCACTTGTTATAATTTCTGAGTGTATTCTCCTGAAATCAAAGTTTTAAATTTATTTGTTTGGTTGTGTGTGTGTGTGTGTGTGTGTGTATACAACAACCCAGACTCTTTACAGTCTGAAAAAACAATATTGAATGCTAATGCTTAAATGATCTGTCACTACTATTAGTAATGCCAGGTCACATCCCTCCTGGCATAAAAGCCCCTAAGAGCCACTAACTGAAAGCTACTTACCACAGCTGAAAAATTCTGACATGATCTCCCCACTGCCAACCTCTTTCACCTGACATTGTCTTTCCCTTCCCTGTTCTCCAGTCACAGGGGCCTTTATTAAGCACTTATTATGTGCCAGGTTCTGTGGCAAGTTCTTTAGGTGTATTATCTGATTTAATATTCATAACAGCCCTGGGAAACAGATTCTATTGCAGTGTTACAGATAAACAAATTAAGACCTAGAAATTGTGTATCTTGGCCAAGGTGACATAAATATTGGGAGTTAGAGCCAGATATTTAACTCTCTATACACTCATTCAATCCCCAAGTGTGAATCTTCCTTGAATTCAGACCAAATATCAAACTGCCTTATTGATCCCGCCACTTGAATGTCTAATAAACATCTCAAACTTAACACGCTAAGTGATCCAACTCAGAAATTTTGTGTTGGCAAGGATGTGGAGAAAAAGGGAACCCTTGTATACTGCTGGTGGGAATGTAAATTGGTGCGGCCACTGTGGAAAACATTATGGAGGTTCCTCAAAAAACTAAAAATAGAACTACCATATGATCCAGCAATTCCACTCCTGGGTACATACCCAGAAAAAATGAAAACATAATTTGAAAAGATACACATTCCCCAATGTTCACAGCAGCACTATTTACAATTGTCAAGATATGGAAGCAACCCAAGTGTCCATCAACAGACGAATAGACAAGGAAGATACACACATATAATGTGTACCATATAATGGTACACACATATATGTACCATATAATGGTACACACATATAATGGAATATTACTCAGCCATAAAAAGAAATGAAATATTGCCATTTGAAGCAACGTGGATGGACCTAGAGAATATTAAGCTTAGTAAAATAAATCAGACAAATACTATATAATATCACTTACATATGGAATCTAAAAAATAATACAAGTGAATGTATATACAAGACAGAAACAGACTCACAGACATAGGAGAAAAACTTGTGATTACCAAAGGAGCAGGGAGAGGGACAAATTAGAAGTATAGGATTAACAGACACAAACTACTATACATAAAATAGATAAACACAAGGATTTATTTTGTAGCACAGAGAATTACACCCAATATTTTGTAATAACCTATAATGAAATATAATCTTCAAAAAAAACACTTATTATCACTTAGATGTACACCTGAAACCAACACAGTATTGTAAATCAACTATACTTCAATTAAAGAAAAAGCACATGGACCAAAAAAAATGAAAAAGCGAAGTTTTGGTTTCCCCTTTTTATCCCCATCTTCCCAGCCTCAGTCAGTGGCACCACCCAGTTGCCAAAGACAAAAGCTTACATGTCCTTTTTCATTTCTCTCCTTCCCTCAACACCAACATTCAATTTCTCAGCAGCTCCTGTTAGGTTTCTATCCAAGATGTAACCTGAATCTGCCTACTTCTCTCATCTCCATTGCTACAAGCCTAATCTGAGCCATCTTCAACCTCCTACCTGAGATGAGAGTCTCCTGCCTGGCTGCCCTGCATCCTCTCATTTGGTCATCCTGCAGTGGTCATAATGGTCTCTATGAAGAGGTACCACTCACTCCTTAAGACCCTCCCATGATTTCTTCCCACTGCACGAAGAATGAGACCTAAACTCCTCTCTATAGCCTTCAAAATTACTTGATCTGGCATCCCTGCCAGTTTTCAACCTCTCATTGCCGTTCTTGTCTCTTTTTGTTATTATTGCTGCTGTTGTTTGGGAAGGGGAACTCAAAAACTGAGAGCTGTGTCAATCATACTCCTTAATACATGGTGCATTATCATCTTTGATCAACATAGATCCCTCACTTGTTTGTTAGTTGGCTGGCTTATTTCCTTTTGTCCAAATTCCCCACTTGCACTTCCTCTTCTTGATGTGTTTCATTTTTATGTCTTATTATAAATTGTGTATTGATGTCTTGTGTACATATATTTCTAATTTATGTAAATGATACTGTGTAATAAATCACATTCTCCTTCTTTTTAAATCCAGTGCTATGTTTTGAAGATACGTTTATGCTGCATGTTGCATGTTGCCTCTAGTCTGTCTTCTCATTGCTGTATATTACTCTCTGGTCCATCCATCACTTTTTGACTATCCGTCCCCTGGGGAGTGGACACCCAGGTTAGCCTGGCTCCCACTCTGGACCACCACAAACAATAAGCATCCCATTATTGTGGACTTATGTGAGAATTGCTTTGCAATATACTTCAGAGTGGAGTGGCTGGGTAATCTTATATATTTAATTTGAAAATATACTGCCAAATTACTCTCCAGAATACTACAGCCTATGTTCCCCCCAGCAATGCATAACAGCACCATAATCCCTGACCCAGTGTTCCTGTCAACGTAAGCATTATCCCACTTTCTGAATTTCATCACTCAAATAATGGAAAGTTTATGATAGCTAATGACTTTGAGCATCTTCTATGTATCGTAATACTTTAGGTCTCCTCTTATGGAAGTTTCTTGTTCGTGGCCTTTGTCTATTTTTCCCACTAGGATTATGTGTTTTTCTTGCTGATTTTTGCAAAAGCTCCCTTCTAATGCTGGATATAATTCTCTGAATGATGTTAGACAATGAAAATATTTTCTCCCAAAGTATCATCTGTCTGTTAACTTTATTTCTTGTTAAGTAGCAAGTTTTTGCTTTGATAAAATTGAATTCACCTTTTTTCCTTCATGATTTATGTTTCTGAATATTTTTAGGAAGTCCTTTCTCACCACCAAGATGCAGGTAATAGGGCTTTTTGTTTTTCCCTTCCAGGGCTTGCAGCTCTTTTTTCCCATTTCTTATTGCTTGGAAAAGCCCTCCAGTTTATGTTACATAGTAGCAATAATAGCATTTTTTTTTCTTGTTCCCAGTTTTAAAGCAACTGCATCTTCAGTTTTTCCACAAGTATAGTTTTTGTCGTGAGTTTTCAGTTAAAGTGAGTCCCTACAGTTCCTTGTCTTCTGATAGACTTACCATAAACAAGTATTGACTTATTTATGTTTTATCAGATGATTTTTCTACATCAGTTGAGATTAATAATATTTTAATAAACAATTATAAATGTTTTACGTTAGTCTACTCATGTGGTGAATTATGTTGATAAACTTTTCTCACATTAAACCATCCCTTCATTCCAGGGATAAGAAGGATAACTAATCTTTTGTTGTAGTTGTTCAGTCAGGGATGAAAATGAGTCCAACACACGAGATGTATGCGTTAAAGCACAGTGGTAGAGGGCTGCAGCTCGCTCAGGCAAAACAGCAAAGCCCTCAGTCCACTATAGCGTATTTATTTAAGTTTTATCCAGAACAAAAAGGTTCTTTCACTGGCTGTGTTGTCCTTGAACATCTAAGCAATGCACCTCCTTACTTTCTTATGTTCCGAATTATACCAAGGACATGCGTGGATCAGTGCCCAGAGCAATCAGTACTGCTTGCAGTTCTGAAACATTCTCACGCACCCAGCTTGTTAGGTGAGCCGACTCTTGGGTCACGTCTTTTCCCATGTCCTCAGTTACCCTGCTACATCTTTTATATAGAGTTTGACATTTATGATCATAAGTAAAACAGACCTATCATTTTCTTATGTGTATTTTTTTGTGTTTTTCCTATCTACTTCTGAAGTCATTACACTGGCCTCACAGAATGATCTGCTCAATTCATTTCCTATGTTCTGTAAGTACTTATATAAGATAGAAATTGACTGTTCCTCCAAATGTTGCCAATACTAATGTAAAAAACCATCTGTACTTGAGATCTGAGGGGATAGTTTGTCTTTTAGACACCCTTTTAGCTAGTAGTTATTGATATTTAAGTATTAGGTACTATTGATATTTAACTGGTATATCTAAGTTATCCATTTCTTCTTGTGCCAATTTTGACATCTTGTAATTTCTTGGCATTTGTCTATTACATATAGGTTTTCAAATGCTATAATACTCTTTTCTTATTTTTTTAAATCTTTCTTGAGACTGACCTTATTTCTGCTTTTTAATTTTGATTCTTATTTGCATTCTCTCTCTTTTACCTTTTATTGAGTGAATATTTTACTGAAGTATAACGTACACACAGAAAACTATATATCATAGGTGTGTAGCCCTGTGAATTTTTGTGAGGCATATATTTTGGAATAGAAATGGTGGATCAAGCATACATATGTACAAAAACACGGGTACAAAAATTATTATAGCAATATAATTTGTAACTGCCAAAAGTTAAAATAACCTAAGTGGTCATCAATGATAGGCTAGATAAAGAAACATTAGTATGTTCACATCATGGAATACTATGCAGCAATAAAAAATATAAACCACTACCACACACAAAAACATGGAAAAATACACAAACATAATGTTGGACCAAAGAAACCAGATACAAGTGGGGATATACAATATGATCTCATTTATATAAAATTCAGAATAGGCAAAAGTAAATTATGGTTTTGGGGATCAGAACAATGGTTAACTTTGGGTGGTCAGGGACTGGGAGAGGCTTCAGGGAGGGATCTGGGGTGCTGATATTGTTCTATACTGTGATCTGGGTAGTAGTCACAGACGTGTTCACTTTGTAAAAATTCTGTGAACTACATGTACTTATGATTTATGCACTTTTCTATGTATATAATATACTTTAATAAAATATTTACAAAAGAGACACCGACCGTCACAGTGGAATAATTACAAACCCTAGGAGTAACCCACACATGGTAAGAACATTTCAAACAAAGCGATTTCAAGAGGTTAAAAACAAAGACTTGGCAGAGTTACAAGACAAATACATACAAATAAGCAAACAAACAAAAGGAGTGGTAATATTAAAATTAGGCAAGGTGGAAAGTAAGGTTAAAAGTACTGAACAGGATACAGATGAATATAATGTGATGGTTAAAAAGCACAATATTTATCAAGAAGTTATAATGGTCAAAAGCTTTCTTACACCTAATGAAATAAGAGCTACATACATAAAGCAAGTCTTCTAGAACCTATTTAAAAGGCAATTAGAGGGCTTCCTGGTGGCGCAGTGGTTGAGAGTCTGCCTGCCAATGCAGGGAACGCGGGTTCAAGCCCTGGCCCGGGAAGATCCCACATGCCACGGAGCAGCTAAGCCTGTGTGCCACAACTACTGAGCCTCTGCTCTGGAGCCCATGAGCCACAACTACCGAGCCCACGTGCCGCAACTACTGAAGCCCGCACGCCTAGAGCCCGTGCTCTGCAACAAGAGAAGCCACCAAATGAGAAGCCTGTGCACCGCAACAAAGAGTAGCCCCCACTCGACGCAACTAGAGAAAGCCTGCATGCAGCAACAAAGACCCAACGCAGCCAAAATTAAAGTAAATAAATAAATAAAATAAATAATTTTTTAAAAAAATGCAATTAGAGAGAGAGAAGTCAGCACACTTCTTTCAGAATCAGAGAATCTGGTACTCAAAGACAAGGAGAGACTGAACAGTATATCAACAAATTCAAATTAATAAATCTTTAGAATAATTTTGGAAATCTCTAGTAGAAATATACAGTCTTCATATACCATTAAATATTTACAGAAATCAATAATATACATATCCAGAAAGAAACAGTATAAATTAAGTTTATTAATAACCCCATAAAATTAAGAATAAATAATGAAATGTTGAGCCAAAGTAGAAAATATTAACTACTTGGAAAGTAAAAACATTTTTAAATAGCCATTAGGTCAAGAAGATCTCAAAGCTAAAATGATAAACTCTACAGAAAGCAATAGAAAAGGAAAACACTTCATACATGAACTTATGGTACACAAAGATGTATTCAGAGTTAAAATATAATAATATATAGTCACAATGCCTTTATTATTTTCAGTAAGAAAAATAAAAGATGAAGAAATTTGCTGTCTATCTAGGAAATTTAAAAAGATTATTAAAACTTTTTTTTTTTGCAATTTAGGAAGAGAGAATTTATAGAGAAAAAAATTGAACCTAACAAAATAAGAAACAAAATTTAGTAGAATGATTAATGAAGCCAAATGCTGGTATTTCAAAAGAACCAATAAAATACACAACCTATTGCAAACTTGATTAAGAAAATAGAAGAGAAAGTAAAAATATGAAAAATTAGGGATGAAAAAAGAGACAAATTACAATGTAAGAGAGTTTTTTAAAAATTATGAGACAGAATTATATGAAACTCCATGGCAACAAATTTGCAAATCTAGAGGAAATGGATAATTTCTCAGTAAGATAAAAATGACCAAAATTAACCCAAGAAGAAGGCATGAGAAATTTTGAATAGACCAATTACCACAGAAGACATTGGAAAGGTCAAAAAGATCTTCCACTGAAAATGTTACCTACTGGTTTCATAGCTGAAATCTACCTAACCTTTAAAGAACAGCTAGTTCCTATATCTTTTAAATGATTCTAGGCCATAGAAAAAAATACAGAGGTTCCTGATACATTTTACAAAGCCTGCACAACTTTAACACCAAAACTTTGAAGAAGAAATAGATGACTGTAATCTCACTTATGTATATAAATGCAAAAAAATCTTTTTAAAAAAAGCAAATAGAATCTAGCAGGATAACTAAAGAATAAAACAACACAAATAGGATTTATTCAAAAAATGCAAAGTTTGTTGTACATTAGGAAGTCTATCAAAGTAATTTGTTAGAGCAAAAAGGGAAAAATTTGATCATATCAAAGATGCTAAGAAGGCATTTAATAAATTCAACAATCATTCCTATAACACTCCAGGTAGGGGGTGGAACTTCCAGAAGGCCTGAGTGAGAAGCTCAGAAAATACTATCCCCCCAAAACAATGATAAAACTTAACAAAATTGTCAAAAACAATCACTTCAAACTCTAGAAATTAACCAAAGCATAAAACAAATTTAAAAGTATTATTTACTCCTGGTTACATTCCTTGTTGTGAAATCTCTTTTGTCTGATATTAATATAATCGCTCCAGCATTCTTCAGATCAGTTTTTTTTTCTTTTCTATTTTTATTCTCTTTGTATCTTTCTATGCAATGTGGACTTCTTGTAGAAATCTCATGTCATTTACACGTAATGCAATTAGTAATATGGTTGGGTTTAAATATACCCTTTTGCTATTTGTTTTCTATCTGTTTCGTCTATCCTTTGCTCCTTTTTACTCCCTTTCCTACATTAAAAAAAAAATTTAGTATTCCATTTTATCCACCATTCACTTATTGATATACTTCTTTTGTAGCAGTTGCTCTAAAGTTTATAACATACATCTTTATCTTCTACCTTCCAATAATTTTCTAACACTTCCTACATATTTTAAGAACCTTACAACAGTATACTCCTACTTCTCCCCTCAAACACATTTTTGTCATATATTTTAGTTCTGCATATGTTATAAACCTCTCAATACATGCTTATTTTCTTTAAACAGTCAATTATCTTTTAAAGAGATTTTAAACGTGAGAGAAATGTATCTCTGTTTAACCACATATTTAACATTTTCAGTGCTTTCTATTCTTTTGTGTAGATCCAAACTTCTTCTAGTATTATATTCTTCTCTCTGAAGAACTTCTTTTAACATTGTTTGTAGCATAAGCCTGCAGGAAATAAATATTCTCAGTTTTTACTCACCTTTTAAAAACTTGTATTTAACTTTCATTTTTGAAAGAGAGGTTTGTAGTTTATAGAATTCTAGGTTGACACGTTTTTCCTTTGACAATTTAAAAATACCACTTTATTGTCCTCTGGCTCTGACAAGAAGTCTGTTGTCTTCCTTATCTTTGTTCTTCTCTCTGTATTGTGGTCCCCCAGGCCCCTGTCTGCATTTACAATTTTCTACTTATCAACAATTTGGTCATGACGTGCCTGGGTGTGACTTTCTTTGTATTTAATCTGTGGCTCATTGGGTTCCTTATATGTGCAACTTTAGAGTATTGATAAAATTTAGACATTTTTCAGCCATTACTACTTCAAATTTTTTTTCTCCTCCTCCATTCTAGGATTCCAATTACACAAATTTTAGACTGCTTGGTATTGCCTCACTACAGTGATGTTTTGTTCAATTTGTCCTCAGATTTTTTTTTCCCCTTCTGCCTTTTATTTGAAGTTATGTCTTTTTCCTGTGGTGTCTAAGCTACTGTTAATCCCATTCAGTGTGATTTTCATTTCAAGTATTGCATGGAGAAAAATAAAGTAGGGAAGGGAGATAGAAGCCAGGTGGATATTTGAAGTATGGCCATCAGGGAAAATCTTATTGATAAGGTGAGATTTGAGCAAAGTCCTGAAGAAGGTGAGGTCAGGAGATTCAATTCTTCATCATCCTCCAAAGCTTTTTCTATTATACTTTTAGCACCTTTTCCTATTTAACCTGTTCTTTTCCTCTAATACAATAAGGATAGTTTTCCATTATCTTCTGTATGTTCCTTCTTGTCTCAGAGTCTGTTTAATTGTGTTCTTTTGTACTTGTCTCTCTTCTGTCTTCTTTTCCCTTATTATTGATTCCTTTTACTGCTTCTCTTGTGGCTTCTACGTCTATAATGGTTCTACGTCTATAATGGTTTTATTTTACTCTTTCATCCTTTCCAAAGCTTTGACTACTCACTCTTCATCTCCTTTCACCTTATATTTGAATACTTTTATCTCCTCTTTAGTTTCTTACTTCTAGGGACCACATTTTTTTAATTTAATTGTGATCAGGGGAAACATTCTGTGGCGTAAGTCTTCATCTGGTGAATATCCTTTACCTGATTTTTGCTTGTCATGTACTTTTTTCTTTGTGGCTGCTTTTTGGTTATTACTCCACTTTGAATGAGACCCGTTCCTCCTAGAGCAATTACTTACAAAAGCTTGTGCAGGAATTGTTCATGCACTGAGTAGAGACAGAAGGCAGCTTGGGCTTAGGACTTTCTCACACTTTCCTACCATGTATGTGCCAACACTGCCTGTTCTCAAAGTTTAATGTTCTGGAGCCACTTTGGGCGTAAGCAGAAAGTTCACTTGTCTCCAGTATGCAATGTTTTTTTTTTTTAAATGATGATTTAGTAATTATTGTTCCTCGTTATTTTCTTTATTATCATCAGTAGCTGAACTGATTGTCACTTATGCTTGTTCACTCATCTACCTTATCAAACTGACAGCTTATTCTTGTAGAATTGGCAGGTCCACTCAGATTATCATTCAACCCCTCATCTCTTGCCTCTCTCTGGTGTTAAACCAGGTTTGGGATACTCCCACAACTCCACCTCCACACTGCTATATCTACTGATACAAGAAAGTAAATAATGGTTTGGCTCTCAGCATGGCCTACTTTGAAAAAAAGCATGTGCTTCCCAAGTCTGTCAAGGTATGTGCCCATCCTTGCTGTGTCCCATTATTTGTTCCACATGTTATTATATTGACAGCTACTCCTCATAGACTGTTGTTCCCTGGCTTTGCTCCTTCCTTATTTCATATTCTTCTCTGTGGTTTGCTATTGTTGTTTTGGTATTGTTGGTTTCACCGAGCAGAGTAAAAGAGAAGCTTTGATTCCAATCTTTAATTGGAAGTCTCAACAGCTTATTTTAATGCAATTCAACGCAATAAATATTGCGTGCCATGAGGAAGAAGGGTCTGTGTTTAATGCCAAGGAGAGTAAAAAGATAGAGGTAGAAAACCATAGCAAGCACCTGAAAAACACAAGTAATCCCATTCTTTTGGAACACAATTGAAAAGAAAGAAATCCACATCTATCACTATAGTGGCAATAGGACTATTATTTCAGCAGAAAAGTCTTTGCAATTTTGCCTTAAGGGAAATAGTCCAATTTATGTTCTGGGAACCCTCAGGACTATCCTAATAATAACAGTGCTTGGAATTATTAATAAATGATGCTGATCCATCCAAATAATTATGGTAACTAATATTCAGTATGGTTTTTGGTCGGTACTTTCAGAACCATGTGGGCCACTTAACAAAATAGAATTTCATGAAAAAAAAAAGACCAAATTTAGGATAAACACTTCTCTGAAGTGGTTCCTTGCCTAGCTAGGAATGTGTGCCTAGCTAAGAGTGTGCCTGTACCCAGCAGACTGAAAATATTGATCACTCTTCTGTGGTAATTAAGCCAAAAAAGACTTTGTGTCTCTTCAGGAGGCCAGGTAGAAAATAAATGGGATCAAGGGGCTTTGGGGACCATGATGATGCTGCAGTCAAGGAAGTGGATTTAAATACAACTAAGCAGGAAAGGGAGTCGGTGGCCACTTTTTATTCTCCTTAAATCTGGGAGTATTGTGACCAAAAATTAAACTGCAAGATTTCATGAGGTTAAATTGCTCCTCCTGTCTGCCCCAAATCATGACAAAAAGCTTTCACCTCAAAGAACTGGTAAATGACTCTCAAAGCATTTGCTCATTCATTTACCCCCCCAATCTTCCTGTCCATTCCCTTTTCTCTGTCTCCTCTGTATTCACCAGCAACCATATTCTTCTCAGTCTCTGGGTTCTGGGAAGAAACCAATGAAGCTCTGACCTGCTATTTGTAAAACAGATCTTACAAGGTGAACAACAGGCTTTTTGTTCTGTTTCTGAATCTTGTGGGATGTCCTACAGATGGACTAGCTATGGGAGCCCTTGAATTGGAGAGGAACCTGGGATGAAAAAGCTTAAGCCCTGATGACCTAACATCAGCTCTTGGCTTTCAAAAATATTAGCATAAGCCCTTGTCAAATTTGTGATAGATGGTTCTGGATTGGAAATAACTATATGTAAGTAGATTTCTAGAGAATGTATTTGATTAACACATTAGCAGTAATAACTAGATGGATCTTATTGGAAGAGATGGAAGGAAGGGAATTGACAATTATGGAGCTAAAACCTCTTATGGAACAATGGTTCTCTGAAATGTGGTCCCCAGACCAGCAGCTTCAGCATCCCCTGGAAACTTGTTAGAAATGCAAATTCTCAGGCCTCTCTTCAGACCTAGTGAGTCAGAAATTTTGTGGGTAGGGCCCAACAATCTGTTTTAACAAGCCATCCATTCTGATGTACGTTAAAATTTGAGAACCAGTACACTAGGGGAAGAAAAAGAACTCAAGGTATAGATCAATAGTTTTCAAAGTTTTTCTAGCATCAGAATCACCTGGAGAGCTTATTAAAACAAGAATCAATGGACCCTACTCTAAGAGTTTCTGATTAAGTAGGGCTGGGTAGGGGGGAAGATGCTTTGCATGCTAACAAGTTCCTAGATGTTATTGATGCAGCTGGTCCAGAGACCACACTTTGAGAACCACTGGTCTACACAAAAAAGGTGAGTAAGTGCAAGACTTCCTTGGCTCCAGGTTAAAAAAGGATTTGCTGCACTGAGGAGTTGGGGTCGGTGTGGGGTGGGAAGAGAAGTGATCACTGCATACATGTGTCAGTGATTTATACAGAGAAAGGCTCAGCCTGCTTTGGGCTCTGGGGAGGCAGCAAGGCCTTGGAAGTCAGGGGTTTAGTTTCACTCACCAAGTTTTCTGCTGTCTGTGTGTGAGAGAGATAGGAAAGTAGTAGAAAGAGCCAGCAGTCCAGAAAGGACCAAGGAGACAATCTTCAGAGTGGCCTGCATGAACCAAGCATCAAGGACCAACCATGGTGGCGACAGGTCAGTAGATACCTGCGAGGAGAAATCAGTTTGTAGAGCAGATCCCCCTCCTCAGACCCTGACTACCTAGCTCCTCCAGAAACCTCCAGAACTCACTCATGAACTGAGGAAAAGTGGTGACATTTCCAAACGGACTTAGAGGGTCTTCACCACCATGTAGTGATAGGACAAACACCATCCCTAAAAGGGTGAAGGAAGTGGGTGTCAGGGTACAACCAAGAGAGTATATATGAAAGGGTCCATTCTGTTAGCATCTCTCATAGCCTCTCTGAGATACTCTCTTTTTTTGGAGTATAATTGCTTTACAATGTTGTGTTAGTTTCTGCTGTACAATAAAGTGAATCAGCTATGTGTATACATAAATCCCCTCCCTCTTGGAACTCCCTCCCCTCCCATCCCACCCATCTAGGTCATCACAGAGCACCAAGCTGAGCTCCCTGTGCTATACAGCAGATTCCCACTAGCTATCTATTTTACACATAGTAGTATGTTTATGTCAAACATAATCTCCCAATTCATCCCACCCTCCCCTTCCCCCCCACGTCCTTAAAGATAAAGATTTTGACATTTTAATTCCAATGATGTTTAGTCAACAGGAGTAAGGTGTAGCACCTAATGATAAACACTTCAAGCTTGGACCTGAAATGACTGCCTCAGTTACCCTACCCAAGGGATGGGCCTGATGGAGGTATAAAGTAGAAATTAAGTTGAGTTCTAAAACACAAAATGACTAATTACAAGGAAACAATTGGTAAAACTCAAATCGAGGGACATTCTACCAAACAGCTGGCTTATACCTTCAAATATGTACTGCATTTTAGATTATGGAATTGTAGCAACAGTTTCCTAAATTTGAACAAAAATGAACCTGACTTTGTCTGTGGGTGTGGTAGATACAAATCTTAATTCACAGAGCAGAATAGTGAAGTTCATAATTCATCACAAAGAACTTACACACCAAGAAATAGGAATTGTTTTCTTTTTTTCATTTTTGAATTATTTTTGAGCTTTTAATCATTGGTGGTTGATTTCCTTCTTTGGGTGGTTAGTATGCTGTTCTCAGAGTGGGGTGCGTTGGAATTGTTCAGGGCAGGTGTGGAATATCGCACAGTCTTGATTTCAGTCTTTCCCAGGGTGATAAGAGCCACAGAGTTTACTGCTGACATCTGAGACAGGAAGAGTGGCTTCTTGCAATCTCTTTCAAAGTGACTGCTCTTTGATTTCTCTCCTCGTGTGATCTTTCTTGCTTCTGAATTTCTGTAGCGCTTGCAATCTGAACCCAGCACCCTAACACTTGATTTTATCCAGCCCGGTATTTTTCCCCAGTTGTTTCATGTACAAATCACTCATCTCCCAACCCAGATGTAACCTTCTCAGAGGCAGGAACTGTGTCTTCCATTACTTTTGCATCCTGAATAGCATTGCACTGTACCAGACCCCTGTAAGCACGGAAGGAACATTGATCAACTTATTCACAGAATGCAGTGAATGAATGAATAAATGAGTGGTAGTGTCCATTTTTCCTATAATTCAATTAAAAAAGCAGCTCCTCTCAGAAATATGTCCGTTGGATTTGAGAGAAGTTGAATAACAAATTATCTACTAAAAAGCTTAAGAATTCTCCATCTGCACATGACAAGTTATTATTTGATCATTAATGGTTGCCTGTATATTCCTTTTAACTCCTTGTTAGAGAATTACTGCATGCCTCATTGTTTAGGGCCAATAATGATGCATCTATAAGCTTACTCATTGCTCATCTCAAGTGAGCTGTTGGACTAAGCCAGGCAAGATGGTGAAATAAGCAAAATCTAGCTCTGATGTCCCTCCTTCTTCTGGCTACTCATACCATCCTAAAGTATCCCCCTAACCCCACTCTCCCATCTTCTTCTTAACTGTCAGTCAACCAATCAATTAGCTGGTAAGAGCTACAGTATTACCCCTCTATAGGACTACTTTTCTTTTAGTACAGGAGTCATTAAGAGCTAGCTTTTAGACTCTAAAGAAATGTATCTCTAAATTGTACACTTTCATATACTGAAAAGCCAGTGGGAGAGAGATTTAGGGACCAGGTTCCTTAAATCTCTCCTTCTAGGAAGAATCCCATTTTACCTGTTCATGAAGCCAGTGCTACTAAGATTTATGAAAAGAAGGCCATTTCTATATGAAGTTTAGGAACGCATTTTTTTTTCATTTTACATAGCTATGGTCATGCTTTGGGGAATGGATTTGGGCTAATGATTCTTACAAATCACTGGTTTATAAATCAGAAAGACATTTATTAATTTGTTTATGCTTGCTTGTTATTAGAATATTCATATATTCTGTTTAAGACATAGATGTCAAATACCTGGTAGAAGTGTCAACAATTTCTCCTAGCATGCTCACAGCAGACATTGCTAATTAAGCAAGCATCCTTTCCTTCTTAACACAGTGCTCCAGGCAACCATTGCCATTGCTCTGGACTGGAATGCAAGATAAAACCTTTCTGCCATTGCTATTCTTCCTAAAATCAAAATACCTAGGAAGTAATAATTTATCAGAATATTATTTGGTAAGAATGGAACCAGAGCGAATGACCTATTACAAAAAAAAATTTAGGAAATAAAATAACACAAGTAAAAATAAATTAGAACTAAGGAATTATAAAGTAGAGTAGGAAGTCAAGACGAGAGGAGGGGCATGGCTTTATGTAGCTAATGTCATTAGAACTTGATATAAATTAACTGGATTCAGAAGTTAAGAAGAAAGGAAATGAAAGAAGGGAGGAGGGAAGGTAGGGAGGGAGGGAGGAAGTTTTTGGATGGATTGTCACATGAGGGATGAGTGAGTTGTTAGACAGTGTCTTTATTTCTGTGACACATGCAGCAATGAACCTCATAAGGCTATCCCTCAGTAAATGCCAAGGGCATAAGCCTTAGGCAGAATTCAATGAAGGCAGTTTCATCATGGGTCAAGATAATGTGTTCTAATTTGATACCAAAAAAAGAACCCAGACTACTGAGAAGTGTGGGTGGATAATCCCAAAGGGAATTTGATGGTTTTGCAGAATATTTTCTACATTTGGGAAACTACTGCCAACCCACTATACAGTACAACTTTGCCAACCCACTATATAGTACAATTTTGCCAACCCACTACATAGTATCACTTTCTAATGACCATAATACCAAAAAATATTATCATCCTTGGGTAAGCCCTAATAAAATACTACTCTTCCTCTCTCCCTTTTAAGTAATTTTTAGAGTTTGCCAGAAACTTCTGTCATTGCATTCCCTCATACCATTGCTATGCCCTATAATAAGATATTTCTGAATTAGTTATATTTTAGAAGAATTGCATCTTGCAAACATATGAAACATATTAAATTGACAATGTTTTTCTACTCCATAGTGTAGCACATACTGGTACTGTGTTCTCAAACATAGCAGTTGTAATTTCAGTCACTTTCCAATCAAGAACAGTTCCTGGTACACCTAAGTGCTCAATAAATATACATTGAAAAAATAAATAAATAAATAAATAAACATTGAATAAATAAATATCAAGGGCCCTCATATTATTTTCTCCCACATGCTCTAGGTTTTGAAAGAGTTTGTCTAGTAAACAATTTGCATTTGAAAAATAATGAATTTGCATTTTCAGATCAGCATGACATAACTTTGGCCCTGTTAATTCTGATTTTTTGTACTGTTTGATTCTTACTGAATTTCACTTACAGGGAATGAAAGACCCTTCCTGTTTTGGAACATTGCCTTCGTTTTGAATCTTCTCTCAATAATATGTGCATGTTCCTTACCGCATACCGTAAACCAAACTAAATTCCAGAGGGATGGGACTTCCCTGGTGGTCCAGTGGTTAAGCTGCTGCGCTCCCAATGCAGGGGGCCCAGATTCGATCCCCGGTCAGGGAACTAGAATCCGCATGCCACAACTAAGACCCGGCACAGCCAAATAAATATATATTAAAAAAAAAAATTCCAGAGAGATTTAAGAGGTAAATGTAGAAAGTTAAAAAAAATGTTTTAATTAAAAAAACTAAAAGAAAATTTAGATGAATAGTATTTATCTTGCCCACATTTAAGAAAGGAATCTAAGCATAAAAACATTAAGAAAAAATTACAGATTTTATTGTGTAAAAATTAAACTCTTCTGCACATAAACAATCCAAAGGCAAACAAAAAGTAAGACTATATTTTCATTAATATGTAAAGGTTTACTAGCCTTCATTTACAAAGCATTCATACAATCAACAAGAAAAGTAATTTCTCAATGGAAAGATTGGCAAAAGACATTGACAATTTTAAGAAGAAAAAGTAAAAATAGTTATGAAAAACATTTAAAAATGGTCAGCACTACAGTAATAAGTGGAAATTAAAATGACATACTCAATCTGACCTATCACTTTAGTACAAATTCAAGGATAATAATACTTAATACTGGCAAAGGTATAGATTTTCTGGAAAGCATTTTGGCAATATGTGCCCAAAACCTTTAAAGTTCCTGGGCAAACCAGGGCAAGGTTGTATGTATGATGTTATTTTTTACCATGTTATTTACAATGGCCAAAAACTAGGAAAGAAATCTAGATGTCTAAAGAGAAAGGGAATGGTTAAAGTAATTAAACCATGTCATGGGAAAAAATTTTGATGAAATTGTGAAATCATGAGAAAATTCATATGAAGTAATATTAAATGATCAGAAAGAAACTGTGTATAGATATACATACAGTGTCATTTCAGTTATCTAGAACCTATATATCTGTATATGCGTAAAAACAGTTTAGAAGAAAATATACCAAAAGATTAATTCTGTGTTGTATTAATATAAAAGATATTTTCTTCTTTGTACTTTTCCTTCATTTTCCAAAATTTTCGCCAAAGCTCATGTATTATTCTCCCAAGTTTTAAAAGGTACCATATGGAATAAAAAATGGAATGCCTGGGCTTCCCTGGTGGCGCAGTGGTTGAGAGTCCGCCTGCCGATGCAGGGGACGCTGGTTCGTGCCCCGGTCCTGGAAGATCCCACATGCCGCGGAGCGGCTGGGCCCGTGAGCCATGGCCGCTGAGCCTGCGCGTCCGGAGCCTGTGCTCCGCAACGGGAGAGGCCACAGCAGTGAGAGGCCCGCGTACCGCAAAAAAAAAAAAAAAAAAAGGAATGCCTGATCTAAGTGAAAAATTCTAGAATGCTTCCCTATAATCCCTCAGCTCTTTCTTTTTTTTTTTTTTTTTTTTTTTTTCTTTTTGCGGTATGCGGGCCTCTCACTGTTGTGGCCTCTCCCGTTGCGGAGCACAGGCTCCGGACGCGCAGGCCCAGCGGCCATGGCTCACGGGCCCAGCCGCTCCGCGGCATATGGGATCCTCCCAGACCGGGGCACGAACCCGTATCCCCTGCATCGGCAGGCGGACCCTCAACCACTGCGCCACCAGGGAGGCCCTCCCTCAGCTCTTTCTAGGTGAGTACATTCTCTGGGCTCTGCTGTTCTCTGGGTTCTGGTGTTTTATGCCCTGAAGCTGTTCTCAACTTACCTCCCCAGGTGCAGGTGCACTTCAGTGATGGATGATAAAATTTCTCTAAGACTATATACCTAAGTTACTAAAAGCCAGGTCATACCTTATGAGTCAGATGTGTTGTTTGCAGTAAGAAAAGCAGACAGAGGGCTTCCCTGGTGGTGCAGTGGTTGGGAGTCCGCCTGCCGATGCAGGGGGCACGGGTTCGTGCCCCGGTCCGGGGAGATCCCACATGCCGCGGAGCGGCTGGGCCCGTGAGCCATGGCCACTGAGCCTGCGCGTCCGGAGCCTGTGCTCTGCAACAGGAGAGGCCACAGCAGTGAGAGGCCCACGTACAGAAGAAAAAAAAAAAAAGAAAGAAAAGCAGACAGACAGTCACAAAGAGATAATCAAAGGTATCCCCGTCAGACTTTAGGAGCAAGCTTTCTGTCCCTCCCAGGAGCCTTCCTTGAATCCCACTGGTTGGTTAGGGATTCCTCTTCTGGCTTCTCGTGTTGTCCTGACCTGACATCAGCATTTAATTCCTTGTACTGAGATCATCTATTCGTGTGCCCTTCTCCCTCCTGGCCCAGGCTGCGAATTCCTTGTGCACAAATCTCTGTTTTACTCATCTCTGTAGCTTCAGAACACAGTAGTGGTCAATCAGGAAAGCATTTCTTGCCTAGTACTTTCATCTGCACCTCAACCCTTAAAAACAAATTCAAATGATAAATGAAAAGATTAGTTTCTTTAAACTAAGATCAGGGAATGATGTTGAATCCTGCCTGCTTCCTCAACTCCACATGGCAAATCAGACATATATAAAATTGGTGGTTTCAGATTGTTCTGGCCAAAAGTGACTCTATGAAACCCAACCTTTGGATCATTATGACATGTTCACTTACAACTCTCTCCATCCAACACACTAATCATTAATTTAAATAACCCCTTCTTTTAATAACTTTGCTTTGAAATGACTGCCTAAAACCATGAACTAGAGTTGAAAGTTTCTCATTTCACTGAAATTGGACCAACATTTCCTGTTATACACTAACTGCTGTGGTCACTGGCTGTTCCTGGACTGTTGAGCCAGGGGCCTCTTCTCTGTTAGCTGCCCAGTTGTCTCATTTGTACAGCAGAGGCCAAGGCAACAGTGAGCTCTGCGGTCTGCAGGAAGATTCTGCAAGCCAGTAAAATCCTTCCATTTGGGACTTGCCTATGCTGGAATATCAGTGCTGCCTGCTCTGCTTGCAAACCTTCCCAAGCCTTGTCCATCTGGGACACTAGAATCCTTAAAGGACCTCTACTCTGAAGTCTGGCCTGACTGCTCTGTTCTCTAGGCCCTCTGACTTTGCATGGGTTTCATCCCATGTCTGTTTCTCTCACTAGACTGTAAGTTCCCTGAGGGCAGGGATAATACATCATGTATTTTTGTAGCACAGAGCCTGAAACACAGTCAATAACAAATTGAATTGAGCCACTGGGGGAAAAATAGATGTTTTTAGTGCTTATTATATTTTTAGACTCACTCTGGGAGACATCCATTTCTAAACAGAATTCTAAGCTTTTCTAGGACACAGTGTAGTTGATAGAAATCTTTGATTCATAGTTCTATCATCTCTTAGCTTTATATACTAGTAAGTTAATATCTCTTGAGCTTCAATTTCCTGAGCTATAAAATGGGAGTGATAATAATAGCATTGTTGTCAGGATAAGTGAAATGATGTCATTCTCCTAGCACATAGTAGGGGGTTAATAGTTTTTCAGCTGTTGGATGAGAGACTGTTGGATGCGACCAAGGCATAGGTACTGAAATCAACTACAGGTGATTCAATGTATAGCCAGAGTTGGGAACCACTGGTATAAACTTGGGGGATAGCTTTTGCACTGTAAAGTAAGCTTTAATACAATGATATTGCCAAGGTAGCCAGTAAATTTGGGTCTCTTCCTGTTTTGAAAGTTTTATGAAGGAATCTCACTGCAATCCACTGATCAAAAGATAGCTGTTCATACTACATGTAAAGCACTATGTTAGGTATACTAGGAATATTTTTTAAAGTATATGAATAGGTCCCATCTACCTTTGAGTAATTTGCATATGAAAAGCAAACTTGTCCATTTCAAAGAAGCTCATAATTTCAGTTTTACAAGGAAGGACCAACTCAAGAATCACCACCCATATTTCCTTTTTCACTGGGTTTAAACCTGGTCACGGGTCACTACTTCCTCACTCCCCTTACCACTACTACAGTGGGCTGGGTCCGTTATTCCATTATTCCACATGGAGTAAGTTCTAGGGGGTTTCATTCTTGTTTCAAAAACACATTTGCCTATAAATATTCTGTGGAAAAGCCTTTGCATGGTTTTATATTGGTAAGATAATTCTAGAGTGCCACATTTGACAAATGACATCAGCTAGCCTACCCTAGCCATAAACCATTTTAGAACTCTTACGCATAATTTGGCTTCAGGTCAAGGTGGTGTAATATGAACCAGCAGAATATACAGCACAGGGTGTCCTTAGCAGCCATCCTAAAGATCAGCAAAACTCATTCCTGTAAGAGAAGCTCATCTGTGAAGCAAGGTCGAGCCCAGTGTTCATCAGAGAAGGTCCGCTTGATTGAATTTCTCCTTGCCTGTAGGTACTTCTGCTTTGAAACTCTGTGGTGGTCCCTCTGGTTGCATACCTTATACCCATTCCCTCCCACCACCAATTACTGCCTTGTGTTCTTTGCTATAGGTATTTCCATTTTGTTCAGGAATCAGATAGCCGTATTCTTCAGGGGATGCTGGCCTCCTTTCCAGCTCCCACAGCATCCTTTTTTTTTTTTTTTTTTAATAAAGGGTTTCCTCATCATCCTTTTTTTTTTTTTTAATAAATTTATTTATTTATTTTTGGCTGCGTTGGGTCTTTGTTGTTGCATGCGGGCTTTCTCTAGTTGCGGTGAGAGGGGACTACTCTTTGTTGCGGTGCACGGGCTTCTCATTGCGGTGGCTTCTCTTGTTGCGGAGCATGGGCTCTAGGCGCGCGGGCTTCAGTAGCTGTGGCACACGGGCTCAGTAGTTGTGGCTCGCGGGCTTACTTGCTCCTCAGCATGTGGGATCTTCCTGGGTCAGGGCTCGAACCCGTGTCCCCTGCACTGGCAGGCAGATTCTTAACCACTGCATCCCCAGGGAAGTCCCCGGGGTTCAATCTTGATGGTTTAGATAAATTGTGGTAATTCAATTTCCTTTGCCAGTGATTGGTTTAGGAATAAGCATGTGACTCATAATTCTGGACAATTATGAGAGTAGAGGGAGCTTCTGGGAAGTTCTTGCTGTTCAAAAGGAACACAAAGGGAGATGTTTCTTGTTAGGCCACTGGATATAGATTTGTGAAAATATGATGCTTAGCGCTGCTGTAATTATCTTGCATCCATGAGAGAATATGTCTGGAACCAAAAGCCAACACAGTGAAAATGGTGTAATAGAAAGAGGGAAAGAATCTGTATTCCCCCATGAACTCACTGAGCTGCTGAATTAAAGACATGGATACCACCTGACCTCCATATTTCATTGTTATGTGAGATTATAAATGTCCTTCTTATCTAAGCCACTTTGGGTGGATTAGCTGTTCTTACAGCCAAACGCATCCCAACTAATACATCTGTGTTAGCCATATAAACAGATGTGGAAGAATCTTGTAGTAAGTGGTTGCTTACTCCAAAAACATGCATCTTAGTACTGGGGAATTTTCTGTTGGGAGAAAATTTGTTTTACACATTCCTTTCTTAGTTTCTTCCCTTACAGACATAGCTTGTCTCCAACACCAGGCTATGTCTCCCTAAGTACTTTACCACTCTTATTCACGAAGACCTGAGTGAGCCATTGACTTTGATATTTCATCAACCTAAAACAGAATGGTAGTGCCATTTACACCAGACACAGGTACAAGGAAAGATGGGCCTTAACAAGCCACTGTGGGCATTTTTTCATCTGTTGTTGTTGTTGTTAACATTGACATTGAGCATTACCATAACCATCAGTCTGAGCTCCTCGAAACCTTCTCTACGTGTTCTACACATAATAGATGTTCAATAAATTTTTTGTTGGATGAATGCATGAATAAACTATATTTGCAAGTAGCATGTCAAGAAGGATTTAGAGACTTGGAGATATTTGAGGCTCCATTTTTGAGATAGAAACCCAAGTACTAACTAGTCTTTTTCTGCCACATCTAGTTAAAACCAGAGAATGTAAGTAGTGCCCCTCCCTTTTTAAGAATGAGGTGCCCCCTCTGTCCTCTCTTGCTCTGATTCTCGTGCTTTCTCTCTCTGGAAATTTCAGAATTTAAGTGATCTGATCCTGTGAATATTTTTTTAAAAGCACACATTTTCATGTCTGCAAGCAGATCTTTCTTTGAAGCCCAAAGAATTCTATCATTGCTCGTTAAGAGTTTCTGACGCATAGGGGTGTGTGTGTGTGGGTGTGTGTGTGTATGTGCGTTTTAAGAGGGCTATGCGGTCAGGTCAGTTCTATAGTAATTAGTTTAGTGGATGACTTCAAAGGCAAGGGACTGTATATAACAGTGCTTTGAAGAAGTGCCTTTGTCGGAAATATTTCATCCAGCAGACTGACTTTGGGATCTGGGGTAAAGATTGGCTTTGTTCAACATCCAGTATACTTTCCCCCAGGGAAGGGCAGATTTGTGACATTCAGGGTGAGCCTGGGCAAGGAAGAAAATGTCTTCCTGTTTTCTTGTGGAAACTTCATCTGTCTCATAGAAGTGAGTCACTTCATACTAAGATTAAATGTCTCCAGAACCAGATCCTCCTCCCTGAGAAAGATAGAATGACCTCAATGGAGAGAAAGGAGCATCATGCTAAGATCAGGCTTCTCTGAAGCTCATTCTGCTTCAGAAATTAATTCCTCAGTTGATAGCGCTTCTCCAATAGTCCCATGAAGGAGGAAAACATGCTGGAGCAAAGGAAACCTGCAGGTTAAATGTGCTTCCTGCAGTCCCTTGTCACCTGTGCAACGACACAAAAATTATTTGCTGAATCCCATTAATTAGTATTAATCCTTCCACAGCAGAGTTGCTTGAATCTCGACCTAATACTTAATATTTCCTTATGAAACAGTGACCTGCTTATATGTCTGTCTCTCCCATTAAATTTTAAGTGCCTTGAAACCTGGTCCACATTTCAAGTCATCTTTGAACTCAGTGCCTGAAATACTTACAGTAGCAGACACTCAGTAAATATTTGGAAGTGGAACTAACTCATTATGTAATAGTGAAAAGGCCCAGGCTCAATAAGTTGACAGGTATTTACTAAGCCTAGAAGAAACAAGGCAGAGACTGTAAATAGAGGTATTTTGCTTATATAATGAGAAGAGTCTGGAATTTTGAATCAGACAGGCCATGTTTCGAATCTGAGCTTTGCAACCCACTGGTTGCTCTACTTTGAGTTCGTTGCTTAACCTCCCCAGCCCTCAATTTCATCCTCTGTGAAATGGGAATAATGACAAATTTTTAAATGAGTTGTTGGGACGGATAAATGAGGTGGTGTTATGGGTTGAATTGTGACCTCCACGTTCATATGTTGAGGTCCTAACCCCCAGAGCCTCAGAATGTGACCTGATTTGGAAATAGGGTTCTTGCAGATATAATTAGTTAAGATGAGGTCATACTGAAGTAGAGTGGGCCCCTAATGCAACATGACTGGTGTCCTTATAAACAGGGGAAATTTGAAGACAGACATACACTCAGGGAGAACATCATGAGAAGCAACCCTGGGAGAAGCAACCCTGTCTGAGAAAGGGAAGGAGAGCTTCACAGAGGGACTATGGTGAATTTCCATCTTGAGGGATGAGTAGAAGTTTGTTTAAGTAATATGGAAAGCACAGATATGGGGAGCTGAGTTAAACATGAGGCGTCAAGGGGGGGACTTCCTGGAGGAGGAAGTCTGAGCTGAGATTTGAAGGAAGGAGGATAGCATGGAACCCCACGGTGAAAGGAGCATAGTTCAAGTACCTTATCATAGTTAGGGAGACATGTGGGAGATGAACCTGGAGGTATTGACGGAGGTGAGGACATGAAAGGTCTTACTGGCCGTGCTAAGTGGTCTAGACTTTATCCTGTTGACAGTAAATAACATATATATATATATATTTTAAATAAATTCATTTATTTATTTTTGGCTGCGTTGGGTCTTCGTTGCTGTGCGCGGGCTTTCTCTAGTTGCGGCGAGCAGGGGCTGCTCTTCGTTGCGGTGCACGGGTTTCTTATCGCGGTGGCTTCTCTTTTTGTGGAGCATGGGCTCTAGACGCGTGCGCTTCCGTAGTTGTGGCTCGCAGGCTCTAGAGCGCAGGCTTCAGTAGCTGTGGTACATGGGCTTAGTTGCTCCGCGGCATGTGGGATCTTCCCGGACCAGGGCTCAAACCGTGTCTCCTGCACTGGCAGGCGGATTCTTAACCACTGCTCCACCAGGGAAGCCCCGACAGTAAATAATATTTTTATTGTGGTAAAATATACATAACATAAAATTTAACATTTTATTCATTTTTAAGTGTGCAATTCAGTGGCATTAAGTACATTCACAATGTTGTATGTACATCACCTTCATCCTTTTACAGAACTTTACACCCTCATCCCAAACAGAAACTCTTCTCATTAAACATACATTCCCCCACTTTCCCACTCCTGTCCCCACTCTTTTCTACTTTCAACCACTACTTTATTTTCAATCTCTATGAATTTGCCTATTCTAGGAACCTCATATAGGTGGACTCATGCAGTATTTGTCCTTTTGTGTCAGTCCACATCACATAATGTTTTCAGGGTTCACCCATTTGTAGCATGTATCAGAAGTTCTTTTTTTTTTTTTTTTTTTTTTTTTTTTGCTGTACGCGGGCCTCTCACTGCTGTGGCCTCTCCCGTTGCGGAGCACAGGCTCCGGACACACAGGCTCCGCGGCCATGGCTCGCGGGCCCAGCCGCTCCGCGGCATGTGGGATCTTCCGGGATCGGGGCACGAACCCGTGTCCCCTGCATCGGCAGGCGGACTCTCAACCACTGCGCCGCCAGGGAAACCCAGAAGTTCATTTTTAAGGCTGAATTTTCTTCCTATCTATCTATCTACCTATCTACCCATATATTCATTTTGTTAATTCACTCATCTGTTGATGGCATCTGGGTTTTTTCTACATTTTGGCTATTGTGAATAATGCTACTCTGAACATTGGTGTACAAGTATCCCTTTCAGTTCCTGCTTTTAATTTGGGGGGTATATGCCTAGAAGTAAAATTGTTGGATCATATGGTAATTCTATGTTTAACTTTTTGAGGAATCATCAAACAGTTTTTCACAGCAGCTATACCATTTTACATTTTTACCAGCAATAAACAAGGATTCCAGTTTCTCCATATCCTCCCCAACACTTGTTATTTTGGGGTTTTTTTGATAGTATCTATCCTAAAGGGTGTGAAGTTGTATCTCATTGTGGTTTTGAGTTGCATTTCCCTAAGGACTGATGTTGAGTACCTTTTCATGTGCTTATGAGCTATTTGCATATCACCTTTGGGGAAAAGTCTATTCAAATCCTTTGCCTTTTTAATTGAGTTGTTTGCCTTTTTATTGTAGGATTGTAGGAGTTCTTTATGAATTCTGAATATTAACTGATTATCAGATATATGATTGCAAATATTTTCTCCCATTCCATGAGCTGCCTTTTCACTTTTTTGATAGTGCCCTTTGATGCACCAAAGGGGACTAAATAATTTTAAGCAGAGAATTGATATTTTCCAATTGGTATGTAAAGGGTGGATTGGAGTGGAATGAGGTCAAAAGGCAGGGAAACAGATTAAATAGCCACACTATCCAGGCAAGACATGGTAAGGTCTGAGTTGAAACAGAGAAAAAATTGAAAGGTAGACATTTAGGAAGCAAAGGCAACAGGATTCTGGTGATAGTGTAGAGAAAAAAAAGGACAGAGGGAGGAAAGAGTGTTGAGAAACTACTTCCATATTCAGCAAGAGATGACGAGAACCTGAAAAGGGAACACTGATGAGAGCAGAGAAGGGGCCACATTTGAGGAGATTAAGTTCCAACTGATTGGACAGGTGTGAGAAAGGGAGGAGTGATGAATAACCCCAAGCATGGGCAATCCAGTAAAATATTACCTTAATTTACAGTTAACAACCTAAATTAAATTAGTCTCTGGCACAGACTAGCCTAGATGTGTTGGTTCCTGTAGTAGCCGGGTTTAGTGGAGCCTGCCCTGAATCATCCTTCCCTCACTTTCCACTGAAGTCATTTCTCCTTGTAAAAGTATCTTCTATGATTTATCACTATGATATGATTTATCAACCTTGAATCCTTTTTTGGAAGGGTATGGAATAAATAAATGTAAAAAACATAAGCCCAGATTGTAATCTGGAGTTTTGTGACTTTGAATAAGGACCTAAACTCCATAAGCTTCTGTGTGCTTCCATGTTTGTTAAATATAATATAATTTATATTAATTAATATAAATCTATATTTTAATGGCATCTTCCCCATGCAGATGCTGTGAGGATCAAACAGAAATAATTCAGATCAAACCCTTAGCACTGGGCCTGGACACAGGAAACCTCAATACATATAAGCTGTTGCAGTCTTTGCTATTCCACCTCCATATCCAATGGCCAAGCCCAGTTGGATCTAAAACAGCTTGAAGGCTGTGGCACAGCAGTGAGCAGTACAGGCAATCTGTGCAGGCCCGAGTCTCTGGCTCTTCATCCAGTGAGTATTGTGAAAGAATCATACCCTTGGAATCAGAAAACCGTGGGTTGAAATCTTGAATCTTCTGTTGACTAGCTTTATGGCTTCTTCTGCTTATGACCCAAGAGGGGGTGACAGAAGGTCACTCCTAGTGGTGAAGGGAACATTGGTCGCTTCTCAGAGAAATTTGTCACTATGTTTTGTCTGTCTTCAGAGGCATGACATCCAGTGGAAATGGCAGCTTCTCTCACTAGGAGCCCAGATCTAGAGTTGAATCCCCTACCTATAGGAATATGGTGGTCAACCTGGGTGGCACATAGGATTGCACTTCAGAATGTTTATGGTGCTGGGTAAGAGAACTAGCACATGTTTTGTATCAAAGCCCACTGATCATTATCACCTATAAGGTGCATCTTCCCCCACTCTCAGGGGAAGTGACACCATGGAGGGCTCAGTCCCCAGCTTGTTGGCCACTTCTGAACCTCAGGAGTGTGGGTTACAGCTGTCTAGCTGTAACAGTGCATCACAAGGTGATTTCCTGACAGGCTGTCTCTGCCAACAAAAGGTTGCAGCTGTTTTATAGCTGAGAGTGGGAAGGACTTTGAAATGACTGCATTTAAATAAGCATTTTCTGCCCCATGGGTTCAGTTAGCAATGGTTATGTCAAGCATTTAAAGGCATTGTACCCCATCGAGCTATATTTCTACAGGGCAATGTTAAGGAAAGATGCAACTATACGTGTACAAAGAGAGATTAAGAAACCATAGTCTGAAACCACATGATTTTAATACTTCTAACACAGGCTAACCCAAGCTCTGGAGAATATGTGACACCACCCCTCCCCCTACAAAAAAAAGGCAAAATGGCAGCTTTTATGATTTTTTTGTTTAATTTTCTTATTAATGCGAATTAGCTTGTCAGTGTATTTTGTCTGCCTTCGAATGAGTTAAATACAGTGGAGAGTGCTAGTCACAAACACGTGTATTCCACAAGCTAGCACTGACCCGTACACATTTCAAATTTGAATTAATTGCTGACATTAAGATTGGGGAGGGCAGCAAGAGTCAGGATTTCAAAACTGCTGGGAAGTTATGTCTGCTTGGGTCCTCTGGCAAAGCAAATGCCAAGATGGGATTAAATATGCAAACATTTTATTAGGGAAAATGCTTGTATGGGGAAAAAATAGGGAGAAGCCCAGAGAAGGCTGGGAGGGCAAGTTTGAGCAGCAGTGAAGGAGAGAGGAAGGGAAAGTTGGGTTGAAGTGTTCTAGGCTGCCGAGCAGTTTGAGGAGGATTCAGCAAAGAGTGGAGAGTCCAGAGGGCAAAGCTGGCTGTCAGAGGAGTCCTGTGTCTCCCAGGAATGGGTCTGCTAGTATCCCTGCTGCCCTCAGCCATTGGCTGGGCACAGTCACTGGGAAGTATGACCTCTGCACAGACTCAGCCATGGGTTTCAGAGTGCAACAGCTGGGGCATTGGTCAACTGATCTCCCTCTAGTTGGAGGTCTGCAAGTGCATCCCAATGTCTGCCACTGAAGCCATCTCCGGGTAGAGGGTATCTAACAGGCTGTAAATCAGCCTAAAAAAAGCATGCCCAGAATATTCCCTGCCAGGGAGCAAAGACTTAAAATAGCCAGCCACTCCTTCCTCTCATCCTTAGAACACTGTCTCTTTACCTGTCCACGAAGGTCTTGTATTTGTACGACACTCCTCTGAAAACTCTAGATAAACAAATACATATATATATACATATATATGAATGTATATGTGTATGTACCTAAAGAAAAAAGAGCAATCTCAAAACGTATTAATTATAGTATAAATGCTGAATGAGTTTGCAGTGAGCAGAATGGGGGTTTGAACTAACAATCTTGAAGGTCATTTTCAGTCCCAATAGCTATACTTCTTTAATTGTTCTTAGGGTAAGATTCTTAAAGGAGTAGACTCTGTTTTCAATACCCTTTTTCTCTAACTATAAAAGTAAAATGTGCTCTTTGAAAAATGAAGAAATATATTTTTAAATCAATCACCCCAAATTCTACCACAGAAATCATGAACATTTTAATATTTTTCAGAGCATTTGTGTATATCATTTAACTTTTTTATGATCTTGCTAACATATAATTTGACATCCTTTTTTTATAGTATAATGTATCAAACATTTCCCCATATCATTAAAAACTCCTTAGCACGGTATGTATTAGCATCTCTGAATATTTCCTTACGATAAATTCCTAGAAGACTAGTAATTGCTAAGGCAAAGGTCATGCAACCTTCTAATGCTTTTGATATATATTGATAAATTACTTTATCAGCGGCATAGAAGGGTACCTGTTTCCCTAAACCTTCCTTAACTCTAAAGACAGTATTTAAAACAAAAACCCTTGCCAGTTAGGGAGAAAATGGCATCATATTTTTAATTTATTTCCTTTAAACACTAGTAATATTTAACTTTTTATTTATTTTATTAGTAATTTATAGTTCATCTTTGGTGAATTGTTTCTTCACATCCTTGACCAGTTTTCTATCAAATTTGTGTATTTTTATTATTGGTTTACAGGACTCTTTACATATTAATGACCTAACCATTTATCTATCAAATATATCACAAATATTATCCATGTGTCATTTACTTCTAAATTTTGTTTATGATGTTTTTCTAATGTACAATTGTTTCATGCATTCAAAACTAGTGCTCTTTCATTTATGATTTCTGCTTAGATAAGCCTTGCCTATTTCAAGATTATATAAAATTTTACCTATGATTTATTTATTTTTCTACTGAAAAGAATATAAAAGTGGCTTTACTTTTCACATTTAAAAATGTCAGCCATCTGGGATTTATTTTTATATATTTCTCAAGGTAAGAATCTAATTTTGTCATTTTGCAAATTGTTACCAGTTTGTTCCAAAACTATTTATAGCATAATCTAGCCTTTCCCATTTGTTTGAATTTTCATCTTTATTACACACAAGGATAGTATTTTTAAATTTTTTGTGGGTTTTAAAAATCTCCTTTTGATTCATTTCCAGTTTTACTGCACTGCCATCAAAGAATGTGGCCTATACATTTCTCTACTTTGGGAAATATACCAGCCTTTCTCTTTTGCTGACCACAGTGGATCTCAGCCACTGTGAACTACTGTGTGGTGTTTTGCAAAGTAAATTGCTACTACTCATAAAATATATAAATTTGTGACTGGTGTACATATGAATTAGAGTCTATTTGATATATCACCAATAATAATATCATTCTCATTCACTGGCATTGCAATTGTTTTTTCCTCAGTTTTACTGACATATATAACATTGTATAAGTTTAAGGTACAGAGTGTAATGACCTGACTTAGATATACTGTGAAATGATTTCCTCAATAAATTTAGTTAACATCCATCATCTCACAGAGATACCAAAAAAAAGAAAAGAAAAGAAAGAAAATTTTTTCCTTGTGATGAGAACTCCTAGGAGGCATGACAATCCTTTTTTTTTTTTTTTTTTTTTTTGCGGTATGCGGGCCTCTCACTGTTGTGGCCTCTCCCGTTGCGGAGCACAGGCTCCGGATGCGCAGGCCCAGCGGCCATGGCTCACGGGCCCAGCCGCTCCGCGGCATATGGGATCCTCCCAGACCGGGGCACGAACCCGTATCCCCTGCATCGGCAGGCGGACTCTCAACCACTGCGCCACCAGGGAGGCCCGGCATGACAATTCTTTACAGGGGGGCAGACATGTAGGAGCAGTATGGAACCCCATCAGTTGTGGATTCCTGCTGTAGCTCCTTACTGTGGTGTCCACGAGGCCTAATCATTATAGGGTTCCTGTTCTTGAATTTCCAGAAGGACTCTGCTTCCTATGATGCTTTCTAAAGTCTTACAGTAATTCTTCCTAGTCCCTCCAACTCAAGCTGGTATGATTAAGCTTCTATTCCTTACAATGAACAAAGCCTAACTGAAACACCACCACTTTCTTCAGCACAGGAAGAAGGGACCAGTTTGTATCAATCAGAGTAGTAACCTGACAAGGTGGACATGAAACTCAAGCATGGATCTCTAAGGAAGGCAGACAGCCCTGGTGAGTGGGAGCCTTCTACTGAGTGGCGGAGTTAGCCCGTTGTGGGGTAGCCCACCATTGCCTGGGCTAGGCTCTCTCTCCAGTATCTCCCTTACCACCTGGACCTGAGCACTACTGCAGTGGGATCTGACTCTGCACTTGGCTGTTTGGTACACTTCCAGGAGGTTTGTAGGGATGATTCACTACTCCCTGGCAAGTCTAGCTCCAGCCTCTCTGCATGAGTGACAGTGAGATTCCATCACAAACTCCTTCTTCTAGTTCCTTGGGTCTTGCTTTTGCATTTAGAAGATTGAGGGTTGCCTTTATTTTCTTTCAAATGGGTCTCACTTCATTTAAAGAAAGTATCTAACAAATATTTTTTAGATTTTTCTGGATTGTGGTAGCATCTTAATTGAGTTTCTCAGATAGTTACAGATCTCCTCATATTTTTAAAAGTTCCTTTGAAGGAGCAGGAAGAAGTTAAGCCCTTGTGCTCAATTATTATCATGAGTTGAAAATTACATTTTCCAGTTTAATTCTTTTTTTCTCTCACTTAAAACCAAAAAGTTTTAATTTTTACATAATACCTCCTTATTGAATCTGCCCAACTAATCAAGGGGAAAATGCAATGAAAGCAAATCACCTGGTAGAAATATCAGGATATCCTTAATAGCTGTAAAGTATTATTTAACATGTAATTCGGATACTCTCAGAATAATAGGCATTGTATTCTTTGGGGTTTTTTGCTCTATTCTTTTCTCCATACATTCTTTGTTCTCTCTCTTCTCTCCATAGTCAGTTCACATTAGGATACCTAGTGGGTGATTTTAGGAATAAATAACTCATTCATTAAACACAATTTGAGCCCCACCATTTACAAAGCTTTCAGCAAAAGGTTATAGGAAATGTAAAGGGTAACCAGGTGCTGGCTATAGCAATTGCCATCAAAAAATTATAAGCAAGCTTCAAGAGAAGAGCACATGAAAAGATGTTCAACTTGATTAGTCATTAGGGAAATGCAAATCAAGCCTACAATGAGGTACAACTTCACACCCACTAGGACAGCTAGAACAAAAAAGGCAGGCAATAACAAGTGTCTGTGAAGATGTGGAGAAATTGGAACCCTCCTATTCTTTGAGGTGGTGAAAATGTTCCAGAATTACAGAGTGGTGATGGTTGCCCAGTCATGTCAATATACTGAAAACGACTGAATTGTACAATTTGCAAGACACGTATTAGTCAGAATTGGTTAAGTACTATAACAAATAAACCAAATCTCAAAGACCTTTAAGATAACCCTAAAACTTCAATAGGAAGTGGGGGAGGAAGAGCTCAATTCTGACAAGGGGGACTTTGGAAAGCTTCTCAGAACGAATGACTTCTAAGCCATACCACAGAGAACAAGTGATCATACAGTAGCCATTTACAAATAGCTAAGTGTGCCAAACACTAGGTCTTTATTTCTAATTCTCTATATACATAGTATGGTCACTCTGCTGCCGATGAAGAACCTGAGGCTCTGTGGTCAAGATGTCTTCCCCCCATGACAGAGCTAGTGAGTGGCAGAGAATACTGGGATCAGCTGAGAGGCAAGCTCTTGATATGTGTAAGGGTTTGAGTAGTCTACACAGAGGGACATGTGCAAGGGCACAGGGGTAGAAAACAGCAGAATATGGATGGGAAACAGCAAATCAGCTGGGTAGCTGGGCCATCATCCATCCAGTTAGTGATTGGAACTGAGAATCAGCCTGGAAAGGTAAGCAGAGGCCAAATTATGGAAGGTGTTGTGTCATGATGGAGAAGTTTAGAATTCATTCTGGACCATCAAAGAGCTGGAGGCATGTAAGCTAAATGGATCTGTGCCTTAGAGAAGGGGCTCTGACAGCAACAAGAATAGTATTCAACCAGAGTCTGAAGCCAAGGTGACTGACTAAGAGTCCAGCAGAGAGAGAGAGACTGAGGCCCAGACTGGGGTTGCAGAACTAAGCAAGGAGGAAAGGAGGAAAAGAATAAAGCCACCATTGCAAACTGGTGAAAGCATTTTTAATTTATTTATTTTTGGCTGTGTTGGGTCTTCGTTTCTGTGCGAGGGCTTTCTCTAGTTGCGGCGAGTGGGGGCCACTCTTCATCGCGGTGCGCGGGCCTCTCACTATCGCGGCCTCTCTTGTTGCAGAGCACAGGCTCCAGACGCGCAGGCTCAGTAGTTGTGGCCCACGGGCCTAGTTGCTCCGCGGTATGTGGGGATCCTCCCAGACCAGGGCTGGAACCCTGCATTAGCAGGCAGATTCTGAACCACTGCGCCACCAGGGAAGCCCCGGTGAAAGCATTTTAAATGTTCATGCTAATGCTTACCTTACATCGACACTGAGCATTCTGAATAAGGCACAGCTGTTCATCGACAGAGTTATTTTGGACTAAGGACTGATTTAATTAAACTGAGTGCTGAAGCATAGAAATGTCATGTCTCAAGCCTTCTAGCCACCTTTGCGATGTAATCTCCTACCCTTGTCAATAGTCTTCTGGCTAGAAGAACCCCCAAGAAGCTTCTGATTAGCCAGCAGGTGTCACGGTCTGACAGGGTTAATCCTTTTTTTTTGTTCTGGCCCCTCGCAAGTGACAAAGACCACTCTGGAGAAGATGGAAAGTGTACTGAGGCTACCTATCATCCAGCAGATTCCAGAAGATAAAATTGTTCTTTTCTGTGCCCAGTGGCCACCGTCAATGTGTAGTCTAAGCACCAGGTCTAAGAGCAAACCCCAGCTCTGTCGTTTATTAGTTGGGGTAAGCTTGGTGTTGGCCGTATTACTTAAGCTTGCTGTTCCTCAGATCTCGCCTCTAGAAAATGGAGATATTCCTAATAACAATTCCTTTATAGCATTGCAGGGGGGCTTACGTCAGTTAAAACATGTGGGGGAGATTAGAAAACTGCTTGATATACACTAACACCCAAAAACCACTTGAAACACTTGTTTTGGAATTTTTCAGTTCCTTCCTTTCCTTTAAGAATATGATCTGAAAAGAGTAGGTTGTTTATATCTCAATGACAGCAGTATTTTCCATTAACTTGTAAAAACTTTAATTCTCCAATTATATCTCAACTGAAAATAAAAAAGAAACTAACACTTTGTAACCGAAAATAAAATAAAATAAAAACTTTAATTCTCGATAATTGAATCTGAAATCAGTCCATAACATCAGCACCAGTATAGCTTTTGAACTGCAGTGTAATGAGAGATAATGACTTATTAGCTATTTTAGGGGCTCTTGCTTAATTATGGTGAAGGAAGCTGCAACTTTTTATGTTTACCTCCTCAATATTGTTTCACTTTCTGAAAGGGAGTAGGGGAAGGAGAGGGGGTTTTCAAAGAGGTAAAGTTGAGATGGAGATGAAAAATTTTTGTTTCTGTTTTTACTCTCTCTTTTTCACACACACACCCACACTTACGCACACACACGCACACAGTTTCCTTTTCTACTTTAGCCACATTCCTTTGGTTATATCACAGTTGCTGAGGTTTCTGGATGTCAATATTTCCTTTCCATTGTCACTAAGAGGAGCCCACATAGTGACTTAATAAGTTAATAGCAACCCTTACTCCTAAGGCTGTATAGATTTCCCACTGTCTGGCTCGAGTGCTATAGGAACATCAAGGTCTTCAGTTCTCACAGAGCTTACAGTTGATTGGAGAGACAAGACCAACACGTGAAATAACGGTACCATTAGCACATATAAGCTGGAAGCAAGATAGGACTCTAGCGGATACCAGTAAGAACCAATAACTTCAGCGTCTGGAGATTCATCTGTTACACCCACAGTGGTGGAGCTGTTGGGTGACCTGGGAAAAGGGGCTCCAAGCTGGAAAGCGAACTTCCACTATCTGGAGAAGGCCATGAAACAAGGAGAGGAAGCAGACAGCCTGGGGGCGGGGTGGGGGGTGGGGTTTGGCCTCCCAGGTGCCAGGAGTTCCCCTCCCTCTGCTCCATTCTCTTTGACCTGTGGCTGAATCTCACTCCTTGGTTATGGATTCCTAACACTTCTTGCTCCAAGTGACTATGTTCCATGTTTTCATCTGTTCCAATTTTGAAAATGAAATAAAGAAAATACATACCCTAAGGAGAAACCAGAGGAAGAAAAAAAAACAGATGTAAGAATCATAATTTTCCTATCTAAAAAGGCAGGTTACTCAGAGTACTTCACACATAGTTGAGAGACCAGTTACAACCATTAGCAAGTTGTTAGCACTGACTTTAAACTCCCTGCTCTGATGTAGCCCCAACCATTCAGAAGGAGCTGTGTGGTGTCACTAGAATTAACCATTATAAAAAAATACAAAAACAACACTCAATCCACAACTGCTTATTGGGTCCATTACCTGGGTAATGTGCATTGTGGTACCCCCAAAGAAGATTTAAACATTTAAACACACACACACACACACACACACACACCTATCTAGTCTCAAATCAATAGCTACTGATCTTGATGCCACCATAACGATATGGAAGGGCCCCAGTAGTATAAGGCTGTAAAATTTCAGCAAGTGAGGGCAACTATGGATTTTCCAAAGGTTCAGAAACTCAGAGGCTGGGGTTCTTCAGCCACTGTAGGAGTTAGACTGAGGTATAAGAGTGGGAGAGGTTGAAGAGAAAACATATTTCCAACAGTTAAGAATGTGGGCTCTGGCATTTGACTGGTGAAAATCAATCTTGGCCTTGTGCTAATTACTTCACCCCTCTATGCTTCCATTTCCACATCTGCATGGGAATGATGATAATATCCATATCTCTCTGATTGCTTTGCCGGGAAGATGAAGTGAGTTAGCTCATGTACATTATGAATTACATAATACCATGCTTACCACACAGCAGACAATCAGTGTTAGCTGTTATCGCATGGAGCAAGTACAAAGAAAGCACATTTCAGAGTAGTACTTATTTTAGGATCACTTGTTTCTGAATAATCCTGCCAAAGCTACTTTTGACTTGATTATTCAGAAAAATTAACCAGATTGGAAGCTTTTTAAAAATAAATCACATAAATTGAATTCATTTAAATTCATATGAGAAATTACAGGAGGTAGCAGTGTATAGATTTTACTATCTTTTACTCAATCAACCTGTACTTTCATTGGTTTCTTTTTTTACAGTCAATGGTAAAGGGACCCTATATGTCTTAGTCAGTTTGAGCTGCTAAAACAAAATACCGCAGGCTGGGTAACTTAAACAAGATATATCTACTTCTCACAGTTCTAGAGGCTGGAAGTCTGAGATCAAAGTGCCAGCATGGTCAAGTTCTTGGTAAGGGCCCTTTTCCCGGTTTGCTTGTGTTCTGGGTGGGGAGAGGCGGAGTGGAGGAGAGCTCTCTGGGTTCTTCTTATAAGAGCACTAATCTCACCATGAGGCCTCCCGCTCCCCACCATGACCTCATCTCCCAAAGGCCTACCTCCTCCTAATACCATCAGCATCGGGGATTAAGGCTCCAACATGTGAATTTGGGGATACAAACATTCAATCCATAACGCTGTACTTAAAAGAAACATAAGAAACAAAAATTTCAAACTTACGTGTTATAAATGGTTCTATAGAGCCAAATATTTATAAGTTAAAGCTTTAGAAATAAAAGAAAATCAGTTATGAAAGAAGTGTCTTTGAAGGTTAAAACTTAACTTTTCTGGGCAAAAGAGTTCTTTTTTTTTTTTGAAAATTGTATTTAGAGTGTTTGAAGATACATAAGCACAGAGGGGTGAAGTAATTAGCACAGTCTAATATAAATGTATAGTAGATTTAGATTGTGCTGACCAAACAGATGTGCAGGCAACTCTTGCTGTGTGGTTTAGGGCAGGGGTCCCCAACCCCCGGTCCACGGACTGGTACCGATCCTCGGCCTGTTAGGAACAGGGCCGCACAGCAGGAGGTGAGCGGCTGGCGAGTGATCTAGGCTTCATCTGCCTCTCCCCGTTGCTCCCCATCGCTTGCCTTACTGCCCGAACCGCCCCCCCCCGAAAAATTGTCTTCCACAAAACCAGTCCCTGGTACCAAAAAGGTTGAGGACCACTGGTTTAGGGTACATACCTAAGCCTCTCCAGCACCTCAGAGGCCCATCCTGTCTGCACCCCCCCTCCCACTGTACCCTTCCTACCCTCTCTTCTGCAGTCCTTACCCAAATCCCCATGGTCCCACTGCTCCTGCTGTGGCTATGTGCAAGAAAATGTGTGTGCAGGGGACTTCTCTGGCGGTCCAGTGGTTAAGACTCCAAGCTTCCACTGCAGGGTTCAATCCCTGGTCTCAGAACTAAGATCCTGCATGCCCCCTGGCAAGGCCCAAAAAACAAAACAAAACAAAAAAACAAAAAAAGAAAGAAAGTGTGTGTGTGTCGTGGTTGTGGTGGTGATGGGAATCTCCACTCCCATGTCCTCCACATTTGGGGGAGAAAGGAAAGGTGCCCCAGGGATCCCAGGTAAATGAGAAATGAATGTTCACATTAAAAAAAATGTTAATCAGAGCAGTTAATTTCTACAGAAATACCAGCACCAAACAGGGTTTATTGAGAGGCAAAAAGGGCTTAAGTTCCACGACACCTTATTCACATGAGCTTTTCCCAGGGGGCTTTTGCATTTTTAGCTTCCTTATCTGGAAAGTGGCTCCCCAAATTGTAAGTGATTCAAACCCTACAAAACCTGGATTGTTTCTGGTCAGCACTATAGGTTAATTATGGGATTCCTTTCATGGACTTTTGTGACTATCCTGAGAACCTTACTACCACATAAAATGTTGCTTCTAAGAAGTAGTTTCTAGTGAGAATTAACACAACATACCACCTGTTCTCAGCCCTGGGAAGATGTCTGGTCCCTAAACTAGGTTCTTAACAAACGTTTGCTGATTGAATAATAATGAAATAAATGAAGGGAAAATGGATATACTTGAAGCACTTACTGAGTACTTCTCTCTGGAGGGTAGGATTATAGTGATTTTTATTTCCTCCATACCTGGCTGAGTTTCTGAAATTTTTCCACAGTGAACATGTATTATTTTGAATAATTAAAAACTTGCTTTAAAAGTTCATAGTATGGATTTTGTAAACTTATACATGTATGGAATGCTTGCTCTGTGGCCTTCTGTTACTTCTGAGGGTATCAATTCAGAGGAGACCTACATTGCCTTGCTCTCAAGAAATGTATGGTGCCAGTCACTGTTCTGAGCCCTGAAGAGATAGATTACAACACAGGTCAACATTTATAGAGCTTGGTCTATTCAGGTGGTGGTGAGGGAAGGAGAGAAGAGGGGAAAGAGAAAAACCTGGTTATCCTCAAGCATCCTTTTATATAGAATTATATGTAAATAAACACACACACACATCTTAGTTATATACTTCTTTCATCTTACCATAGGAGAAGTTTTTAGGAGTGGCCTAAAAATCCCAGAGAAATGTTGACTACATTTGGATACACCCAGCAGATGGATTTTCACTCCCAACTTTAAGAAGGAATGCAAAGAGAAAAAAAAAAAGTCTATCAAATTACCAAATCTGGGATTAAACTATATATTTGAAAGAACAGCTCATATTTATTGAGTTCTTACCATGTGTCAGGCATTATGCGAAGTTTTTTATATGCATTGCCACCTCATTTTATTTTCCTTTTATTTTGACAACATGCCTATGAGATAGGAACTAGTATCACCAATCCCATTTTACAGATGAGGGAAGGAAGACTGAAAGCAATAACAAGTCACCTAAGGTAACAGAGATGGTGGCTGGCAGTGCCTGACTGGAATCCTAATTAGCCTACCAAGCCCTTCTAAACCACTCCTCTTCAGGAGGCCAGATTACAAAGAATTCTGGTTCCAAAGAGAAAAATAAACTAGAATATGGATAATTTAAAAAATGGAATACAAAGGAGTTTCAACAACAATGTGATACCAGCCTTTCAAATTAAAAAAGTAAAAACACTGGAAAACCATTTTCTTTTTTCTTTTTTCTCAAAAAGGCCGACTTCCTAGACATTATGGGTGGGTTATTAACTCATTTCATTAAACTAAATTATGAATTTGCTTTTCAATTAAGTGTCTCATCACTGTCACAGCTCCGATGTGTCCTTTCCTGTTTTCCAACTTCATCTTGGCCCAAAGTAAGAAATGATTCGGTTTGTGTGTAATCCACAGGACCCAGGGAGGATCTTTTGCCCCTTTTGTTTTCTTGGGTGTCCTCACTCTGGAGGCCTGGCATTCCTCACGTGTCTAGGGCAATGCAGGAGCAGCGAAGCGCGGGGAAGCCACACAAAAGACATCCAACCACTATCAATGTTAAAAGATCAATTCAGGGCGCACACGAAACACCCAGTATGACCAGGAAACGAAGAAAAAATACCTTCTCCCAGAGGGTGAGAAACTGGTTGACCTCTTGTGAGTGTCCACAAAAAACTGAGCAGGTAAAATGGTGGGCGGCGATCTTTGTGGAGCCCCAATCACCCCAAACGCGCCTTGCAGGCGCGGCCTCCGCCCTTTAGTCCCAAGAGGCCGGAGGGGCAAAGAGGGGTCGCAGGGCGCGAAGTCTCAGGCGGTGTCTCCTTCCCCTCCCCAGTGCAGGTTCTGACCAGTGGCCGACGCTTCATTCATCTTGCAGGCGCCGCGGCTCCAGGGCAGGGTAGCGGGGCAGGGGCCGGGGCCGCTGGGCAGCGCCCGCTGGTCCAGCGAAGGGAGGGGCCGCGCGGCGCGGCGAGGATGCCCGGCCTTCCCTCCCTCTGCTTCCAGCAGGCGCAGCCCCGCGGCTGGGCCCAAGGGCTGGCTTGGGTTTCCCGCAGAGCTGGGCCGCCCCGGCCTCCGAGCGGCCCCGTGGCTACCACGCCACCGCCCGGGTGTCAGGCCCAGGACGCAGCTTTCACACACACACGCCCGTCCTCACCCTCCTTCCCTCTCTGCAGCCCTGGCAGCCCCGCTCTCCTGGTCCCTTTCTCCGGGGTGCCCGGCACCCTCGCGGCCTCCGCAGGCCGCTCCCAGGGGCGAGGCTGGGTGCTGGACGCGCGCGGGAGCCGGGCGCGGGGAGGGGCCGACGGTGGGGGAGTGTCTGGCTGCCCCCGCCCCTCGAGTGAGTGACTGGGCGAGGAGGTCCCCTCCCTCCCGCCCCCTCCCTTTTTCCAGGTCCCCTCCCTCGCTCGCTCGCTCCCCACCAGCTCCGGCTTGCTCCCTGCCCACTCCCGGGGGGACGTTCCGTGCCGCGGCCGCCGCTTCTTTCACACTTTAGTTGGGAGCCGCGCGCCGCGCTCAGTTACTGGAGAGCTGGCCGCGCGCCGCCGCCTCCCGCACGCACGCACGCGGGCCGGGCTTCGGGGGTTTCGGCTCTTACCCCCGGCGTCTGGGAGGAGGGGGAGACCCGGACTCACTGTGGGGAGGAGGAAGAAGAGGAGGAGAAGGGAGGAAGAAAACAAGAGAGGAGGATCCGGGCGGGGGGCGGGAGGCTTACCACCTTCAGCCCCCCCCGCGAGCGCCCAAGGTAAGCGTGAGCCCACGCCGACCTGGGGCGGGGGGAGTTGGCGGCGCAGCCCGCCCGGGTTCCGCTCCGGGCGCGCCCGGGTGGGCTGGGAGGGAGGCCTGCGGGGTGCCTGCCGCGCGGCGGGGATGGGAGCCGCGGTCGTGGCGCTGCCGGCGCGCGCGGCCCGGGCCGGGGCTGCTGCTGCTACTGCTGCTGCTGCTGCTGCTGCTGCTCCTACCACTGCCGCCGCCGCCGTTGCGGGGCTGGCGGGGACGGAAGCTGGGGTTGGGGGGAGCTGCTGGGGTCATCTGCTGGCTGGGGCGGAGGGGTTGGGATGCGGTTGGGGCTGCTGACGACTTTCGTCACATTGAGGCCTGGGTGGCTGGGATTCGACCCCCCTCCCTTCCCATCCGCACTCCCCGCCGCCCTCAGCCTTTCCTGCTCCTCTCGAGCTCTGCCTGTAGCCGCCGTACTTTGCAAGCCAGAGCTTGAAAGAAAAAGCAAAATTCAGTATCCTCTGCTAAATCTCCGAGTCTCTTCTCCCGCTGCGACTGATTGATGTGTTTGTGTGGGTGCCGTGATCCCCGGGATTTCTGAAGTTTTGACCTTTTTGGGGTGACTTGTCTCGATGCAGCGATTTGCCCACCTCGATGTATTCATTATTCGTGCCCATGCGAGGCAGCCAGAGGGTGCCTGGTTATTGTACTGGGGAAAGATTTCACTCCCTTCTGCAGGCAGTTCGCGAAGTGCGGCCGCCGCAGCTGCCTCTGGTTTGCTGCCTGACGTCCTTCGCCGGTCTTCCACCCTGCCCCCCACCCCCTCCTCGGAGGGATTTTTTTTTTTTTTTCCACTTACTGTTTGTGTGAGAGGAGCCCCTGGGCTTAGAGCCTTTCATCTCCCATTCATCCCTCTTCTAAAGCTCTGAATTGTCTCAGGCACGATGGTAAAAATTGGGGTGGCTTTCTCTGCTCCAAGAGTTGCACGGTCAAGGATAAAAATATATACACATAAACACGTATTAATCCTGGGAGGTGACAAACACAGTTTGCGATAGAAGTGCTTGTTTTCCAGTAGGAAGTTGACAACCTATGTATGAGGTATCTCCCATCGCATGTGGGGTAGGAAAATTATTTTAAAATAGATAGTTGCTTATTTTGTACCGTGGCTGGAAGACAGCCCTAAGTTCAGCTATTGGAGCAAGTCTGAAAGTGATACACCCTGGTCACCTAGAACTTCACTAAAGATATACTCTGACTCAGACTTTGGGAGGGGGACTGACAACATAAATTCCATGTAATAGTTTTTTTTTTTTTTTTTTTTTTTAAGGAAACAGTTGGGCAGTTTGGGGAAGTGACACGTTCATTACACAGACAGATCTTATGAACACTTCCTAACTTGATGGGCTGGGCTCACCTTCTACCTAATGGAATAACCTTTCAGTTGGTAGAATTGGGATGTACCAGGGTAGAAAAAAATTATGGGTAGAGTGGGCCTGGGCTACTCTAGCTTTCTTGGGGGGAGAAGGTGATGTTTCTGAAGGGTCTTTAAGTTCAAGATGCTCAATCTGGGGGTTTCCTTCCCATTTTCATACTTCTAGAGCTGGATTGTAGGATCAATAGAACATGTTCTGTGTTGGCTGTTTGGAAATGCCATTGATCAGGCATGGAAATTAATTTAGACTTAATTATCTATTTTTCTTTTGCTCTTATAAAGTAGTAAGTGCTGGTGATAGGACAGCTGAGTGTATTTATCTCTGCATTAAACCAGTGCTGGGACTAGCAGTTCACGGATCAGAAATGCAGCATTGAAAGGTAACCTCCTTTAGTGTTTCCTGCTGTGCAGACTGGGTTCAGAGAACAGCTCCGGAGGGCTACTCGGAAAAGCGACAAAGACAAGCGGACTCAGCACTTGGATGAGCAGATGCCTGCGAAGGAGTGGGGTGCTTCTGTTGTCAAGCTTATCTCCATTCGGGCATTTTTCCCAAGAAAAATTGGACTTGGTTGGTAGGGAGGGAAAGTTCATCCTAGAAGGATCCTGAGGTTCTAGCTTCCCTTTTCAGCTGACTCAGTTTCAGTGGTTGAGAGAGCTGATAATTTTGTTTTATTGGCTAGTAATTTACCCTTTACCCTCTCACACCTGATCTCACTTTATCATCTAGCATGGATTTCTGGGAATTCGTAGGCCACAGTCTGAAGTGGTTTGAGCTTCTTGAAGAATCACAGGGTATACATCAAAAGCTTGTTCATTAATTGGTACTATTTGCTGTGACTGATGCAGAAACTCGACCCAGGAGGAAGGTGGTGTGTCCCATTGTGAATATCATTTCCAGGTTGATGGTGCCTCAGCACTGTGTTGGATTTTTGACCAGGCAAGACTTGACTGTCACATCCTGAGTGGCTTGCTCCAGGCTCCTTGTGGCCCCTTTCTTCTAGCTATTTTCTGTCAGGGAATGAGACGCCCCAGGTTGGAGAGAAAGAATCATGGCACCGCCCATTAGAAAAGGAGAGGGCAGGAGATTATTCACAGAGGGTCTTAAGTGTGATAAGTATCACCAGCTTCTCGTGAACTTATCGATAGAGTTTGGAACCCTGTGAGGCACAAGCAAGTGCATTTTTGGACATCTTATGTTCCTTCTTTGGAATTTTAGAAGCCTTGGAGCTTGGGAGAAGTAAAAGCTGTGATTACTTAGGCTCTCATTAAAACATGAAAGGCAGGGGCTTCCCTGGTGGCGCAGTGGTTGAGAGTCCGCCTGCCGATGAAGGGAACACGGGTTCGTGCCCCGGTGCGGAAAGATCCCACATGCCGCGGAGCGGCTGGGCCCGTGAGCCATGGCCGCTGAGCCTGCGCGTCTGGAGCCTGTGCTCCGCAACGGGAGAGGCCACAACAGTGAGAGGCCCGCGTACCGCAAAAAACCAAAAACAAACAAACAAAGAAAGGCAGCTTGCAATAGATCAATATATAATACTTAGAAAACTGAGAAGACAGGGATAGGGCCTGCGAGCAAGGAGAATTGTACACTGAAACTGTATTTTAAAATTGGTGACATTTGTGACTTTAAGAGATCATAAATCAAGAGCTTATCTAAAGTGACATGTAAATTATATACATACATATTTTTAAAGTAGGCAATTATTTTGCTTGACTCCCTCAGTTCTGAAGTTTAATTTTACAAGTTACAATTGCAACAAGAAACAACTTGACATGCTGTGGTTATGCAATCAGGACAAGAGTGGTTGCACGTAAACTGGGCTAGGATGAACATGGAAATGAACACACAGCAGTGTCCGCAGTCACCAGGTATTAAGAAGTCCCTTTTTTGGGCTTCCCTGGTGGCGCAGTGGTTGAGAATCTGCCTGCTAATGCAGGGGACACGGGTTCGAGCCCTGGTCTGGGAGGATCCCACATGCCGCGGAGCAACTAGGCCCGTGAGCCACAACTACTGAGCCTGCGCGTCTGGAGCCTGTGCTCCGCAACGGGAGAGGCCGCCCTAGTGAGAGGCCCGCGCACCGCAGTGAAGAGTGGCCCTTGCTGGCCACAACTAGAGAAAGCCCTCGCGCAGAAATGAAGACCCAACACAGCAAAAAAAAAAAAAAATCCCTTTTTTTTTTTCTTTTTAATTCATTGTGTTCCTGGAAAATGCATTTCCTAGGTTGTAGGGTAGTCACATAATGTTAAGATTGCTTCCTCTCTATACTTGTGAGAGGAGATGCAGCTGCCCCAATCTGAATGGAAACTGAGAAGATTAACTAACCGAACTAGGTAGTTAGAGGCAAACTGTTTTGCTCATCTCTGCAACCCCCATGGCGGCTTGTACACTCCCTTGCACTTGGAATAACTCAATGAGTGATTGAATTGAATGGAATTCACCTAATTAGTTAAGATCTGTAATGTGTCAAAAACCTCCTTGGAAATGCATTAGATGCGGATTTCCATTTTAATAAATCAGTAGGATAGTTTATCAAGAGCTCCATATTATGCCTCAGGTAGGGGTTTTTTTTGTTTTTTTTTTTTTTTTTTGCGGTACGCGGGCCTCTCTGTTGTGGCCTCTCCCGTTGCGGAGCACAGGCTCTGGACGCGCAGGCTCAGCGGCCGTGGCTCATGGGCCCAGCCACTCCGTGGCATGTGGGATCTTCCCAGACTGGGGCACAAACCCACGTCCCCTGCATTAGCAGGAGGACTCTCAACCACTGCGCCACCAGGGAAGCCCCATCAGGTAGGGTTTTTAAATGTTGAGAAGTATTGGACAGGAAAGTAAACATACCAAGCATAATGTCTTCTCAAATAGGAACTTCTAGTTAGGGTCATCTTTATTTGGAATATAGATAATATCTGTATTTGACAAATATTTCTTCACTCCTGATTGTGACTGTGGTCTTTCTTTTTTTGTCCGAGGCATTCAGTGAATAACAATGCTTCATATTTATAGGGAGCTTTATGGTTTTCACAGTTCTTTCATGTACCGTTGTCTTACTTGGCATTGTCCTGCAGCCATAGCACTCAGGGCTTTCCATGCTGGGATCTCTCCCAGAAGATGCCTGCATCAGGGAGTCGGGGAGAGGTCCTGGGGAAGCTCACAGGTAGCCCCACCTCTTGGTTTACTGGATTTTCTCAAGGGAGCTGTAATTGGCATTCACTGCTGGTCCCTCTAAAATAAAACAAGCAAAGTTGAGACTCGTCTCATGCAGCGAGCACGCTCAACTTGCCAGCGTTCATTCTGTGGCTTTGCCCCTACCTCTTTTCGCTCTCCTTGGGCTGCCTTTTACCTTGCCCCTTTGCCAACCGTCCCCTTCATCTACCTATCCTTTCTGAAGTGTTTCCACGTTTTTCTGTCTCACAGATTTTCATCCATAGGCTCTCCTGCTGCTTCTCCCACCACCTTACTTTTGCCTGCAAGACTTGGGTTGTGTGTTTCCGAATGACGTTTTCCAGTACTTGAACCTTATCTCCAGGCCCACTTTCCCTCTGACTCCTCCCACCTCTCCGCTCAAGTGTAGACTTTCTGCTTCCAGCCACTTCTCCTTTCTACCCTCAGGGCCCCTCTGCCTTGTCCTACTTTGCCCCCTACACCTCCCTTATGCCTTCCACCCACTTCTCTCCATCAAGCCCTCAGATCTTCCGGCACATGCCTGCCTCTGCCTGTTTCACAGGCTCACGCCATCTCAGCAGATGTGTTTACAAGCATTCATGAGTTGAAGTCCGCATACACGCTTTGTACCTTTAGGAGAATGGAGTTAGAACACCCCCAAGTTTGGGGATCTTTCTGCTTTTGTTTTCACTTTTGATTACACAATATTTTTGACTTTTAAAGGCTCTTAAGCCCTTTACTCATAGCTGAAGCACTTTGCTTCTTCACTTCACTTAGCTGTTACAGCCTATGTTGGATAATAGATAAAGGAATATCTAGGTGACTATTGTTATTTTTAAAGATTGGACAACATATCTTGAGAAGCACTTCAGAGATTTTCATAGTGGCACCATTGAAAGGCTTTCCTGTACACCCACATCTACTTACTAGTCACAGAAGTAGAATGGTTTGTTTAATTTCATCCTCAATACCTTATTTTTTTCTCCTTTGGTTAAATAAATGTTGGTTACATGAATGTTGGTTAAATAAACATTACTGTAATTTGAACCAAATTTTTTCTCATTTGTTGTGGTTTTACTGCTCTCCATGAAAATTTTATAAGCTCATTAGACACATTTCTACCAAGCAAGGATTCTTTAGCTAAGACCCACCATTGTTGCTTTCCCTTATAAATTTATAACCTGTGTTGGCCCTACCAGTAGGGTCAGTGGGAGAAAGAGGACTGCTACTGGAAAAACACAGCCTATTGACTCATTGCATACGAACTTAGGTTGGTCTTTTCACAAAACCATACTTCAGAAGTAGATCCAGCGCTAGTTACGCAATATCCTGAGCGCTCCAGGGCTTTTGGAAGAAGGTGCTTTAAAGGAGAGCAGGGACAATTGTTTTTAAGGAAGAATTCCCTTTCTTTGATGGGTCTGTGTTTTATTTGAGTGCAGTGGTTATTGCAGTAGTTTCAGTTTATTGTTACACCATATATGAGGACATTTTCTACCTTACTTGGTGACTTATGGTTTTCCCTGCCTGAGCAAGGTAAAGAAGGAGAATGAGAGGTTGGTGGTCTTTGCTGGAGTGTGAGGACATTTTTCATACCCCTCATCACAGATGCTGGTGGAGTAGGTGACACCCACCCAACAATCCAGTAGATGCAGTGTGTATCATCACAGGCACACCTAAAAGCTTCTCCCTGAACCCCACAGTTGACAAGGAGATCTACACAGGTCGTTTACAGTGCAGGGGAGCCCCTATATCAACAGTACATTTTCTTCCGGGAGAGGATTGAAAGGCCAGATGTAGAGTAAGGAGATGCTGCAGGCTCAGGCTGAGGTTTGCAGAGAACTTTTCAAAGACACAGATAATTAATACATGCCAAGGGGTGACTTCAGCAGTTCTATCTGAAAGTTCTGCCAAAAGCAATTTTCCTAAGATAATTTTGTAACAGTTCTTACAATTAAAAGGTTATAAAGGAATAAGCTACATATATCTAATTCTGTGTCTCAGGCAGATACTACAACTATTTTGAGGAAGGAGGTGAGAATCCAGGAACCTCTTTGAGTTGTTTAATATCTACTGAAAATTCAGATGTTCTGGTTTCTATGCTAGGAGTCCATGACAGTCTAGGTACAGCTCCCAAAACAAACGTCTGCTTACCGTTGGTGGCCGTCCAAACACCCACCCCCGCCCGGCCTTGAGCTTTCCTCCCTTGGTGGCTTCTCTTGGAGTCCAAGCCATTTCTCGAGTCTCAGTTCAAATCCCTTCTCCTTCAGGGAGCGTCTTCTCTGACCATCAGAGTGGTTTCTCCCTTGGCTTCCATGAACTCCTGCAACACTTATTTGTTGTTTATTTTATTTCAGCATTAGTTTTGGTCTTCATTTATGTTTATTTGTCGCCCCACCGAATTATCAGCTCTTCTATGCCCACTGGGCCTTAAGAGTATAACATGCTGAATAAGTAGCTGTTGGTTGATTGACAGCTGGTCATTGGTCTGAGGCTTAGAATTTTTCTTTGTGAAGACCTTGCTCTCATTTAAAACTCTTTAACCAAATGAGGAAGTGGAGTTTCTCAGGGATGAGAAAAGATAATGGGAATTGTTTAATTCCTTTGTTGCCCGAGGTTAAAGCATCTAATCTCTCTTACTCTCTTAGATAATATATTAAACAAACATTGACTTTTGTTGATGATACTTTGTGTCATCTCTGTGCCTGGCACTGGAGAGATGCTGGAGATACAGATAAGAAGGCCTGGCCCTGACTTTGTGGACTTCTCAGACAAGTGTGGGAATTGACAAGCACATGGTATGTCGTAAAGTGTCAAGGTGCTTTGGAAGTTGAGGGGAGAAAGCAGCCAACTCTGTCTAGAGGTAGGCTGACCCGGCACCCTGTCTCCCTGGGACAGTCCTGGTCTGTGCCCATTGTTCAACATAGTTATTAATGCACCCCCTTTGCCCTCAGAAGTCTCCCAGTTTGGACAATGAATTATATGATTCCCCCACATAAAGAAGTCATAGAAGGCTTCACAGAGAAGGAGGTATTCTGGATGACACTCGAAAGCTGCACAAGGGTCCCCTAGGGTATTGCTGACATTTCCAAAAATATTGGGGGACGAACATTGGTTTACTAACTGTTTTTCCTCATTTTACTATGGATTCATAGACTAATTCACAGAGTGGCATTTGTGGATAAAGGGATCTGGGGGCAGATGGAAGATGAAGTAGGGCATTCCAGCAGGGGACACACAGTGACGTCGAGAAACGTGCATGTAGTTCTTTGTGGCTGGAGCTTCTGCATCTTGCAAGATAAGACTGATCAACTATGCAAGGCTTCACAGTACATAGTTTGGACTCACTGCCCCAAATAAGAGGCATTGAGAGATTGTAAACAGGGGAGAGACATAATTTGCATGATAGATGGTTCCTTTGTGAGTGTGAGTAAAAGACTGGAGGGGAACAGAGAGTGTCCCCAGGACACCTACCGCACAATTGGGGCCCAGCACATATTTGTTGAATGAATGAATGAGAGAGAGTTTTTGAATCTGTGATAGTTGAAGCTACGTGGTTTTGTATGAGATTGCCCAGGGAAAGTAAATATTATAGAAGAAAAACACTGGACCGTGAGTTCCAGGGAACACCAACTTTTATGGGCTGTGGATGGAAAGGATAGTGAAGGAGACTGAAAAGTGCAGGCTCCTCACTGAGGCAAGAGAACCAGGCAGGTGGTGCCAGGAAGAGAGGATGGATCAAGAATTGGTGTGTGCTTAGAATTGTCACATGAAGAAGTAAAATAGCATTAAAATAGCATTGTTTTTATTTTCTCAGAATTTGTAATTCTATTATTAAATAGAAGTGGAAGTATTTACCTTATGGGAGATAACAAGATATAGGTACTTAGTGTTATTATTATATTCATGCTGCATGCAAAGTTTGAAGTTTTATCACTTTGATAGTTTTATATGTCGGGATTCTGAGGTTTGCCTTATATAATTTATGCCAGTACCTGGTGTAGTAAAAATCTGAGGCCATGTTTTGGGAGGATGATGAAATAACACAGTGTTTTTTTTTTTTTCTGACACTTGTTAGTTTTATTAAAGATTTGATGAGGAAAGAGATAAAAGAATAAATGAGTAGAAAGTTCCGCTAACAACCAGTGACTTAATTTATTCATCTTTCATCCTCCCCCAAAGTAGCCATAATTAAGGGTTGACGATGTCATCACCTATAAAAATAACCTCGATTTTTATCTTCCTTTCAACTTTGCAAAGTGTGCTACATCTATTATCTCACTATATCCTCACACCTGTGAAGACAGCAAAGCAGGCATTATCCCTATTTTGCAGATTAGAGAATTAAAACGCAGCAATGTTAAGTGAGCTGCCTGAGGTCCAAGACAGGTCCTGATGTTGTCACCGGAAACCAGAATAACACAGTGTTTAATCATTGTGAATTTATGATTGTGCATAGTGATTTATAAAGGGGTTAAGACACTCGAGTGTTTACATGCCACCAGATGAGGAGCCATCCACATTAAGGACACATTGAGTGACAACATTGTGACAAAGGATGGCTAGTTGCAGAAGCCAGGCTGAGTAGCAGTGTCATTAAAGGTTTGTGGTAGAAATAGAGACTCTTGTTGCAGAGTGAATTGTTACTTGTCCTCAGTCTCCACTGAGAGACCCTGGGTGGAGATGGGGGCAACATCATAAATGTATTGGAAAGAGCGTGGGCTTTGGATTCAGCACATTTTATCCCGTTTCCACCACCTCCTAACTCTAGCTTCATGATCTTGAATATCAGTGGTAGTAATTGACAATAGTAACGATAAAAGCTAACATGTATTGAGTGCTTACTCTGTACACAGGTGCTGTGCTAAGTACCTTACATGCATTGTCTTTAATGCTTGCGACAACCTTGTGAAGAACCTATGACTGTTACCTCTACTTGATGGATAAAGAAGAACTGAGGCTCATGGTCTCTGGGACCTTGACCAAGGTCTTGTAGCCAGCAAGTGGTAGTGCTGAGACGGGAATCCAGGCCTTCTGACTCTAAAGTCAGGCTTTTAATTATCGACTCCGGGGCAGTTCTCTTTGAGCCAGTCCCCCTACCCTTCCCACCACACACACATTCCTTTCCCCTCACCTACTGCTTCTCTTTGAAGCAGATCACAGACACTATGTCACCTTGTCTGTGTATACTAGATTATATTTCTAAAGGATAGGAGCTTTTTTTCCTTTTAACATAACCACAGTATCATTATCATTCCTAAAAACTTTTAACGATAATTTCTTAATATCAAGTATCCAGTCAGTAACCAAATTTTCCTGGTGGGCCCAAACATTTTTTTAATGATTAATTTGTTTCACACTTGAGAGATGCATCCGTCTTTCTTTTTTTTTTTTAATGTTATTTTTATTTATTTTTATGTTTTTATTTTTTTGGCTGCGTTGGGTCTTCATTGCTGTGCGGGCTTTCTGTAGTTGCGGCGAGCAGGGGCTACTCTTCATTGCGGTGCGCGGGCTTCTCATTGCGGTGGCGTCTCTTGTTGCGGAGCACGGGCTCTAGGTGCGCGGGCTTCTGTAGTTGCAGTGTGTGGGCTCGGTAGTTGTGCCTTGCGGGCTTAGTTGCTCTGCAGCAGGTGGGATCTTCCCAGACCAGGGCTCGAACCCCTGTCCCCTGCATTGGCAGGTGGATTCTTAACCACCGTGCCACCGGGGAAGTCCCCATCTTTATAGGCTTCCTTTCTCTATTTTTCCCTCCTCTTTTTCTCCCCTAGCAGTTTATTTGTTAGAGAAACAGGGATTTAATCTGTAGGATTCCCTGCATTCTGTAGTTTGCTGATTGCATCTTCTTTCTTAGTGTTCTTCACTATATTCTTCAGTTTCCAATATTTCCTGTAGTTTGATCTAGACTGGAAGCTTGATCAGGTAGTTTGGCAAGAGTACCTCATAGAAAGTGTTCTGTACTTCCTCTTATATCACATCAGGAGGCCTTCTTGTTTCTTTATTTGTGAGGTTAAGACTAATTGGTGGATTTAGGTGTTGTCAGCCTGACCTTTCCATTATAAAGCTTCCCCAGGCCCTTCAAAAACCACTTTGGCCATTGCTTAGATGTATTATTTCAGAAACAGTTGAAAAATGATGATATTCTATCATCCCTTCTGCATTTGTTAGCTGGAGTTTTTCTATTAAGAAGAAATTTTCCACATCAATAACTTGGTTACCTCGGGATATAGGAAAATTAATGCTCAGTTTTGTTCCCTCTGTTTTAAATAATGTTCAGAATTATGAGTTGACTTTCTGACATCTTCCAAAGAAGACCAATGAGGTTTTTTAAAAGTATCATTATGAGCTCATGGATTTTAACACAATTCATGTGTTTATAGTCCTTTGAAGTTATTTCTTTTGAAGTTCAAATTATCTTGGGCCTGTAGGAGATTCTTTAAATTGGCTTCTGAATCATTTTGACATGACTCTCATGGTCTTTGAGGACGTCTTTACTTTGTGGTACAACAAGGTATTTCAGGCTGATCTAGTACTTTTCCTGTCCCAGATCTTTTTATTGGTAAATGGTATTTAGATACCACAATCCGGGTGTTAGTAGTTTTCATTGCCTCTGGGCTGGTCATTGTTCCTAGGTCTGTTCAAGTGGACAAAGTTAGAAAAATATGTAAGTATGTATATCTAGCTACTGAGATATGGATATATACATATGTTTGTGTATTGATATGTTTTTGTATATACCTGGTGTGTGTATGACATGTATATATACATATGTGCATATTGTTTCTATTTAATGTAAGCAAACATATCTATTTTTTCCTTTTAGAAAAAAGGTTGCATACTATAGTTACGCACTTTGCCTTTTGCACTTAATGGTATTTTTCAGAGATCACTCTGAAGCCATATATGAACATTTCTTAGTGCCTTTTACAACTTCAGAGACTCCACTGTGTAAATAAACCAAACTTTGTTCATTTGGATATATAGTTATTTTCAGTCTTTTGCTCTTACATTGTATTGGGAATGATTTGTTTTCGGTGATGGGGTTTTATTTGCAAATCAGACATAAAGCCTGAATGGAAACATTATTTTTCCTTAGCTCAATGGACAGCTGAATGAACAGTGCTGCAGTGAATAGCCTTGTGAATATTTATGTATGTATTCTTTCCAGTTTATCTTTAGATAGATCCCTAGAAGTGGGATTGCTGGGTCAAAGGATGAATAGATTTGCAGTTTTGTTCAATATTGCCAAAGTCCCTTCTGTGGGTGCTACACAATTTTGCATTCCCACCAGAGGTAATGAGAGTGCCTTCTTACCCCACAGTCTTACCAGTAGACATGTTGTAAAAACCTTTGGGTCATTGACATTTAAATGATACTTTGTGTAATTTTAATTTGCATTTCTTTTATTATGAACTAGCTTGAGTTCCTTTTCATATGTTTTGGGGCCACTTGCATTTCTTTTTCTGTGAACTGTCTTTTCATATTTTTTGCCGATTGTTATAGGATTTTAGGTCTTTTTTTCCCCTTTATTTTATGAAGCTTTTTATGTATTAGGAATATTATATACTAGGGATATTATCCCTAACATCTGACAGTTTTCCCCCAGTTTATCATTTGTCTTTTTCCTCTGATTATGGTTTTTTTAGTGTAAATTTTTTTTCCTTGATTTAGTCAGTTATATCAGTCTTTTTCTTTATTGCCTCTTGGATTTGAATCAGGATGTAGAAAAACTTTTCTTCTAGATTGTAAAGCAGCACTATCCAATAAAAACATAATAGGAACCACATATGTAAATTTTTAACAGCCACAATAAAAAAAGTAGAAAGAAAGGTGAAATTAATAACATATTTTATTTAACCCAATATATCAAAAATATTGTTATTTCAACAAGTAATCAGCATTTTTAATTACTAATGAGATATTTTACATTTTTTTCATGCTAAATTTTTGAGAACTGATGTGTATTTTATACTTAGCACATCTCAATGTGGTCACTAAATTTTTGTTGTAAATACTTAATCTGTATTTAGACTATAAAATTTACAGTTGAAAAAGTAAATTCACATAACCAAGTTGTTCTAAGTGTACGTAAACGTTTTCTAATAACTGAGTTGAGTGTCAGTTTTTTAATTTCAATTTAAATTATTTAAAATAAATTAAAACTTCAAATTCAGTTCCTAGCCACATTTCAGGTACTTGGTAGCCATGTATGGATAATGACTACCATTTTGGACAGCACAGTTATAGGATAGTCACTCATATTTTCTTTTAGCACTTGTGTGGTTTTATCAATTAACATTTAAATCTGTGACCATTGGAATTTATTTTGCTGTATGGTCTGGGGAATGGATCCAATTTTCTCTCTTTTTTTTTTTTTTTAACATGGCTTATTTGGAAATCACAAACCACTTACTTATTAAAAAGTTCATCTTTTCCCCACTGATTTGGGATGTGCCCCTATCCTATAGTTAATTGCTATAAGTAATTAATTAGCTATATTTCTGCATTTTCTATTCTCTTCTATTGGTTTGTCACTTCATGTTCCAGTACCCTACAGTTTTAATCATAGAGGCAGTATAAATATGTTTTAACATTAAAACCATGTTGAGATACCATTTCATACCTAGTAGATTGGTAAATGTCTGTCAACATCAAGCATTGGACAAGAATGTCGAGCAAAGGGAATATACATACAATGGTGTTGACAGTATAAATTGGTATATGATTTTTGAAAGACATTTGGAATGCCTTGTGAGATGGTCCCCTGACCCCCTTAGCCTTCAGCATAGCAGAGCAAGGTAGCAGAGCAGATCCAAGCCTGGAGTGGGAGCAGTTTTGTCTAATAACTTCAGTTTGCCGTTCTAATATTATCATTTTCTATATAAATTGCATGGTGAAAAAGGTTGGGAGGCAGTGCCTTGGAGAAACTTACACATGTGCAAGAATGCTCATAGTAACCCTATTCATAACAGCAGAACACTGGAAACAACCTATTTGTCAATCAGCAGTATACTGAATAAAGAAATTGTGGTACATTTATGATAAATAGTCGTGGGAGTAACCTACAACTGTGTGTATCCATAAGGATGAATCTCACAAGCACACAATGAGTGGAGAGGCAAGGTAGAAGAATAATACAGTGTGATTCCATTTATGTAAAATTCAAAAAAAATGCTAAACCAAAGCAATACATTGTTTAAGGATTGATTCATGTATGGGAAGACTAAAGAAAAGCAAGGGAACTATTAACATAAAATGCAGGAAGATAGTAGTTACTTCTTGGGGCAAAGGGGAGAGTGTGATTAGGAAGGGCTACACACAGAACTTCCAAGGTGCTTGTAAGGTTCTGCAGGTAGCTACATAGGCATTTTTTTCATATACATTATATTGTACATGTGTTATGTGATTATTTCATAGCAAAACAACAACAAAAATCCAGACTCAGTAGTAGGCTGACCCAAACTCAAATAATTACATTTATGCTCAACAAAAACTTCTGTTAGATGTGAAACACTTGGCTCTTACCATGTCTCATTTAGTGACAATGACTTTTTAATTGGCTGGAAGAACAATTGAAGACAGGTTTGCTTTTAGTGTCTCGGTCAGGCAGCAAGAAATATGTTACTGTGTGTTATGTGCACACAAGTGACTGTCACATCACGAGGTACAACTATAGGTAGAGGCATGGGTTCTTTGACACTTAAGCAGTTTTTTTTGGCACCAGGCAATTATTTTGGGTACCACTTTTGCAAAATATAATCATGGCCAGTTTTAAACTTTATTCAGAGAGAGAATCTTTTTGGAGGGACAGCATCATAAATAGCAAACATTTATGAAGCATATGCTATACCTCAGATGCAACATGTACAGTAACTCATTTAATCTAGATAATAGTCCCATGTTAAGCCACACAGGGAATACATGTTGTCAGAAAGTCAACACAGGAAATACATGATGGGATTTTCATGAAAGCTTGTCTGACCCCAAATCCCATGTTCCCAACTTATATTCCAGAATATCTTTTTAAGAATTTCAGGAACTAATCTATCCTTTGCTCAGGGGAGGCCTGTCCCAGAAAGTTCGTATTTCTAGCCTTAACATTTCAGAGAAGGAAATCCCTGATTCTAGTGTGGCAGTTCTGCACAATGTCTGTGAATTTTTAACATCAGTTTTAAGTTTGCTGTCTTCAACAGCATTAAGCAGTTGCTCTCTACCCCTCTGTGTGATAGGTCGGTCCTCTTATACACTTGGTGGCCTTAAAGAATTTGATTGGGCAGTGGGAGACCTGCCAGGGTTTCTGTCGGTTTTCTGATTTGAAGCCTTTCCTAATTTTCCATCCCCAAGATTAGCCTGAACCCTAAAACCTCTCTTGACCATGCCTGTGCAAAGCCTTTGCAGCCCATTTCCCCTTCTGGCATTAAGATTGTATATATCTCTCTCTCTAGCTTGTCAGAATTTTAAAACCTTTTTTTATTTTTGGTTCTTCAAGAATTACCTTACATATCCCAAATTGTGATATCAACAAATGAAACTTATTCCTGGTCTTTTATCTGAGTCGTTATTTGGCATATTATTATCAGACCCGGCACTAATAATTGTTATTATGCTTTGAAGTTACATCATGTTTAGCTTCAGAGTTCCCCCATTCCTACCCCTTCTTTCCACTGGTATTTTCAGGAGAGAACACAGCTGATGAAGGGGATAGGGTGGGAAGGAGCATTGAAATGAGCATTTGGTTGCTAGGTAACCTGGCTTACTCAGGATTTGTGACTTCCTAAAGTTATGTAGAAATTAAATGCAGAGCTATTTGGAATCTCTGTCCAATGGCTCATTCCTCTTTAGATTAGTGTGCATTCACTTTGGGGCTGACAGTAGCTTCTAAATCTACACAGCCTCTTTCTCTGGGGGTATTAGACTCGCTGTTTCAAGGGAACGTATGTGGTAAAAACCATTCTTTTAATAAAAATGAGAAGGTCAGTGTACAAGTGAAGATGGTGAATCCCCATCACATCTTGTGATCTGTGGATGTGTATGTGCCTTTCTGAGCCCTAAGAGGATAGTTTTTATAGTGATACTGAAGCCATCCTTGTATCTTTCTTCTATTTTCATTATATTTGAACTTCCATCAAGTTTGCTTTAGGTTTTAATGTCAAGAAATAGACTTGCCCTTTATATAATCTCAAGTGAGAGCTATATGGTATTCTGTGTGAAGATAAAATCCCTTGCGTGTGTTTTGATAATTTCACTTTTTAAAAAGCATAATATCTAAGACTAACAAAGTTAAAAAGGAACCAAATAAAATTAAATAAACTCCTATGATTAGGAAGGAAGTCAAATGAGTATAACCAGAAAATGAAATGCCTGTGAGATTTATACTGGTTTTCTACTACTTGGTTAGATCCTATAATAATGATTTTTGAGGGCTCTTCTTTGGATCTTAGATGTTGTCCGTTACAAAGGTGGCATTAGAGCGAGGGTGAGGGAGAAATGGCCTTGGAAGAGAATAAAAAGAGCAGTGGTATTTATGATCAAGTGTTGTTCTTTGGAAAATAACATTCCTATTAGAACTTGTAGCAGGTTATTTGTTAAGTGGCAAAGAGGATCAGAATTATGAGGGAAATTCAGTTCAGACAGCACTGCTTGTCCACATAGCCTGAAGATAACCTTGTAATTTACAGAAACACATTCAGACTGTATTTTCCTGATTGCTCCTTTAAAGGACTATTCCGGAAGGACTTGAGCCTCTCACTCTGTTACATTGTGCTTTAATGGGCCAGCTGCTTGCATGTGAAAGAGTAAGAGAAACTCTGAGAGGCTGTGGTCTAAATTTGGATGCATTCGTGAGATGAAGTGGGTTTCTTCCTCCTTTCTACACTGCCCCCCTCACCCCCCATTTCTCTATGGAATTGAGTCTTTGATGTGGAACTAACTGTGGCTGTAACACTTTACATGTCTAAAAATGAGTGGGAAAAAATTAAATAGGTTCCTAAATGGTATCCCCCATACTTGAATGACTCCAGCTACATTTGGTAACATTTAATATGAAAAACGGAGATAACCTCTCCGGTAAGGGTTTCTTTCTAAGCTGAACAGAACTTTCCCCACGGGTCACATCCTGTGCTCTGCCACCTGCACTTAGTGCCATGAATGCCGCTGCTAAACAAACGCATGCGCAGTAGTTCAGAAATCCACAAACACCATTTTCTCTCTGAAGTAAATAAAATAGGGCTTCCCTGGTGGCGTGGTGGTTGGGAGTCCGCCTGCCGATGCAGGGGACGGGGGTTCGTGCCCCGGTCCGGGAAGATCCCACATGCCGCGGAGCGGCTGGGCCCGTGAGCCATGGCCGCTGGGCCTGCGCGTCCGTCCGCAACGGGAGAGGCCACAACAGTGAGAGGCCCGCGTAGCGCAAAAATAAATAAATAAATAAATAAAATAAAATACATCATCTTGGGTTATTTTGATAGCTCTAATAAATCTCTTACCTGCTTACCTTTGAAGGTAAGAGATTTATATTGCCTTTTTTTTTTTAGGGTGGGAGGTAGGACTGGGGCGCATAAGGAAGTATACCAGGTCTCTAGCAAATCATTCATGATGCCAAATGAACATTGTATTCGGCATGGCCATTTATCTTTTTTATCCAGTGTCAAGAAGTCTAAAATAAAAAGTTCTGTTTCTTCTTTGCCCTGATAAGTCATGATAAGGCCGTGATGAAGTCATGATGAAGAGGACTCAGGGTCTGGTTTTTGTACTGCATGGGCACAGGGATTCCATAGCAGACGTGCTAACGGGTATCAGGTGAGGAAGGGAGCCGTAACCTTCCATTATCAGGGTTTTAGAAACCATCAAGTGGGCCACAGGAAGTCAGAGTTCTTGTTTTCACTTTTTTTTTTTTTTTTTTTTTTTTGCTGTACGCGGGCCTCTCACTGCTGTGGCCTCTCCCGTTGCGGAGCACAGGCTCCGGACACACAGGCTCCGCGGCCATGGCTCGCGGGCCCAGCCGCTCCGCGGCATGTGGGATCTTCCGGGATCGGGGCACGAACCCGTGTCCCCTGCATCGGCAGGCGGACTCTCAACCACTGCGCCACCAGGGAAGCCCTGTTTTCACTTTTTACTAGACTGGCTCTACCTTTGTTATCTACGGTCAACACAAGAAAGAGCAGTTGGAGAATTAATAACTCAATGATATTAATACTGAGATGGGGCAGCTAAGAATGAGAAACATGTCCTAAATCGAAATCATAGCAATTCATTATTTCCTTGCTGAGTAGGTAGGTAACTCGATGCACTTGGTAATACATTAGAATTGCTCTATTAAAACTGGAAAATGTATGCTAATATTGTAACATCACAGTCAGGAATGGTTTATTTTTGTTGGTGGTAGTTTATTTCCAAATCAAACATAATGCCTGAACTGAAACATTTCTTTTCATCAACTAGACAGACAGCTGAATGAACAGAGAAGGTGGGTGAATTTATTCTACAGCAGCAGAAGCCCTGAGTATGGAGGGTTTGTGCTTCTTGGCAGAACCCTGCCCCCAAAGAGACTTCTGTGTCTCAACAGTGGGACCCATTGTATTGGTGAGAAAACACTGCTCTACTGGGCTTTTTATTACCTTGATTTTTAAAATTCATTATTCATTATTTTGAATCCAGCTCAACAAAGGGTTATTATTTGGGTCATTTACTAGGACCCGGAGCTTTGCTAAATTGAACTATAGGTTAAAATGTTTTGTCTATGTTAGGTATTTGTGAGGAATGAGAAATCCCTGATAAGCGCTTAGAAATAGGAACAGTCACTGAACTGCTAAATAGATAGAATGTGAAGGCACATCCCCCTGAAGGCTTTAACCATCCTTTGGGGATAGTATGACCTTTGAAAAAGCTGTTGTGGTCAGATTTCACCACCTTTTCTCTTGCATCCCAATCTGATGAAGTCTCATGCATAACAAAAATGGTGAATTGGGATCCTTTTTTAATTCCGACAATGACCCACCAGAAAATTTTAGAACAAAGTCTGTTCCGTAGTCACAGGGCTATTCTCACAGTGAACTAATGGGTTTGAATGTCAGTGTTCTTTCAGTACTAGACTACCAAGAGTTATTTCAGTTGAGAAGGTGAAATATGGGTAGTTTCCATCTATTCAGCACTTTTTTTTTTCATTCTTACTCAATTTTCAAAGAAAGTTTCCATTGGTGTTTATAGTGTAGGGATGACCTCAGGCCAGCAGTTGGGTAAACTACTTGCTGTAGTTTCTCCTTGGTCCAGGTGAGTTACAGCTGAGGGATCAGGAAGCTGCTCTCTTTGTACTTTTCAGCGAGTGGGCTCTTGTGTTGGAATTGATTCTGATCTTCAGCCTTTGTAGAAAGAAATTACCTCACAGTATTGGGGAAGAAGTAAATGAAATGAGGTAGTAATGGAATGTATGTGGGGTGTGCAGTGTGGGCTTGAGATGGGGGATGGGAAGACTGCAGGAAATGACCTGCAGATGGATTTTTCAGGTCTTCTATCGGAATAAAGGAATTCATAATGGATTTTGGTAAATTAAAACAGAAAGAGCGGGCTTCCCTGGTGGCGCAGTGGTTGGGAGTCTGCCTGCCGATGCAGGGGACACGGGTTCGTGCCCCGGTCCGGGAAGATCCCACATGCCGCGGAGCGGCTGGGCCCGTGAGCCATGACCGCTGAGCCTGCGCGTCCGGAGCCTGTGCTCCGCAACGGGAGAGGCCACAACAGTGAGAGGCCCGCGTACCGCAAAAAAAAAAAAAACAGAAAGAGCAAGAAAGTGATCTATAACAAAGTAAAATAACTCTCTTAGTCATGAATTAATAGCTCTTTACAGACCCATTAATAACTCTCTGCAGAGTGAGGGTTTCAGTCCACCTGGCCCACCACAAACGTGTAAGCTGACTGTCTACCTGACACGTTGCCTGGTTAACTGCAGGCCTCGAGAAATACATGCAGAATTGAATTAAATGTTACGGTGACTCCAGGGGCTCTGGGTAGTCATTGTTTCATTTCCTTTCTCTGTGGGTTTCTGAGTAATATTTTACTGTTCTAAACTGTACTCTCAGTTGGCTTTACTCTTATTTATGCCCTTTCTCAAGCAGCACTGCAGAGTTAGCTATCAACAGAAGAGGATCAACCCATTTATATAAATTTGTATAGTGGCAGGGAAAGACTTATAGCAGAATAAGGAAAAAGTATAAAAAATTGGCAAACTTATGAGAAATAAAAGTGATAGACTATGGAGAAGACAGTGTAGGGACAGTAGGAAATTTATTTTTTCTACATAATAGAAATAAAGCCTCTGTTCTTACATTTTAAAATGATAAATAAATAAATATGCTTCAAGCTTCTTCTTTTTAAAGAATTTATTGTTCTGGTCAGCAAAAGGAAAAAAAGAACTGTAATAGATAAAAGGTCTGTGAATAGTTTATCTAGGAAATATGGCTTTGGAAGCAGTGTCCTGATAATTATGCCTGTGTCCGGATAGTTAAAAATGTTTCAGGACGTTAGAATTTGTCTTGGGAGGAAGGGTTATACTAAGATTAAGGAATTATTCAGGTGGATATCTTGGATTTCATACTTTAGTCATAACTTTTGAACATGTTGAATGATTTTGACCAAATTTGTAATAGCACAAGAAATGTCTTAGATTCAACCTGTGGTTTGGTGTGCGGTGTTGAAACAACATTGAAAGCCAGTCCATGTCCAAGTGAATATATTTCTGTAAATTAAAATGAATTACTGTGAGTTTTAAGTGGATAAATGTGGCTGATGGTGTATGTCCATATTGAACGAGAACGGGTGGCCAGTTTTCGAATTTTCTTCTAATATACATTTTGGATTAATTTTATCTGAGGTTATGAAAGGTTAATTTGCCAAAACTAATTTTTCCCTTAAATCTCTGCATCAACTAGAGCTGTTTTTCTCAGGCAATTCTAAAATCCTACAGAAAAAATATAAATGAAATATTTCCAATTGGAGAAAATGCCTTATTGAGTCTCTAATTTTATTTCCATTTGTTTTAAATTTCAATATATATGGAGGCTTAAACATGAATATATGTGGCTTATGGGGAAGTTCATGATCAAATGCAATAATCAAGTGGGGTCCTATCTAGTTTTCAGGTTTGGTGTTAAGCAGGCTTAGAAAAACTGCTGGTTTCTCTAGTCTTCAGAGAGCTCTTCTGCAAATGGACTAGAGACTATTCCTTATTCATGACTGCAAGATAATTAGGAATATTTATCTTTTTTTTTGCAGTAAAGTGTGGCTACTGGGCAGCTTTCTATGCTACTTCCAAACTAGGGTGTGCAGAGTTCAATGCTATCTTTTTCTTAAAGACAACATAACTAAAAGTTATTGGTTACATGAATTTCTTTTGAAGTGCCTCATCCTGAGTTTATCATGAGACCTTACTAGGTTCTCTGTGTTATTTTTGTTATAAGCTAAAACTTGTCTCCCATCCACTAAGCTTGCCTCATTGTTCCAGACCCGGATGTAGGGTTCAAAACTTATTTGATGCTCTCCTGGTGCTAATCATATAGTTGAGACACCTAAAATTATGCAGAGATGATTGGCTATTTAGAGACTATTTGATATGGCTGGTCATCATTGAATGAAATTTCCAAGAGAACTGGGATGTCCAGGTTTTACTCTGTGTTCCTATTGCACAAGTACAGATGGCTTTTTAGTTGGGATGGATTCTGTGGCAAAGATAACATCATTGGGGGCTTTTTATATTTCTGTGTTTTTATTTTAGTTATTTTACTTCCCTAACCCCTGTTTTTCAATTCCTGTCAGATAAAACAAGGATGTTCTTAGGAAATGATGTAGCCAGGTTTAATTACCACTCAAATGAGGATAGCAAACAACCCACTGTTACAGCGAGGGTATCGTCCCTAGGGATTGTCAGCAGGCCAGCAGGGGGTCTTCCTGTGTAAGGAATGTGTGCTTGAAGATACAATATAAATTATAGACTCAGGGTAGTGTGAACACGTCTCCATGCCTGGGAGCATCCTCACAGGTGGTGAACACTTAGAGGAAGCCTCATACTGGATAAATAATGCTCAGGTACTCATTTATCTGTTTCTTAAAGAAACACGTTAATAAAGACAAAGAAACCAGAACAAAAGTGGCATAGGGATCAAACAGATGACATCAGAAGAGAGTTGAAATCCAGAAATGCGTTCTGAAAGGTTCTGCCTAATTACGTTACAGGTAGTCTGCAAATCTAGCCCTGAGTTTCCCTGTAACCATAGGAGAGGAAGAAACATCATCAGTTACAAGATTCAGTTATAAAATAAAAATATGTCATTTCTTTGCCCAAATGCAACTGTCGCTGCTTCTCATATAGAACTTCCCCCTTGTTAATGGACAACTGCATGATGACAGATTATCTTTGCTTGGGAAAATCCAGATTTCTTCCTGAGCCTTTTCTAGAAATAATTCTTTGATTACTGGAGGCAGGGAGCAATGGTAAGGCATCACGTTTTACACATCTAGAAGGATTTCCCCTCAGGATACAGTTATCCTAAAACCCCGAGAGCAAATGAAAGAAATATAATCTCTGTTGTTTCCCTGTAATCTCTCTGGTGGGATTGTGTTGGCAGGGGTGACCCTGCAACGTCCACCATGAGTCATTTCTCAAATTCTTCAAGGGAAGGAATGATTGTGGCTTCGTGCATGTTGTGATGTGTATGTAGGTACGTGTATGACAAGATTGTGTCGAGAGATTTTTAAAACCCTAATATTTGTTATCAGACTCCAGAGGTGAGGCTCATTCTCACATCCTGATAAAAATTATACAGTGTATTTATAGTCAGTTGTCGAATTTATTTGAGCTAAATCTCACAGTATTAATGATGATCAAAGTAAGGGAGTGAGTCACTGCTTTAGATCAGGATAGGTGTCCTGTCTGAACGTCTTAAATGATGCCAGCGTTGATTTTCTTTTTAGGTTCATAAAAGCCTTTGAAATCTGTAGGATATTTCTTTGTGGTTTTGACCAGTTGCAGAGCTTGCCAGTAAGTCCCTGAAGGAGTTCTGGTCAGACCTGAGTTATCAGAAGAGTCTGTTTCTGAAAAACGCTCAGTAACTGGAGGCATTGAGTCTGTAGCTGGTGTTGGCTGTCTCACCCACCATGAGTTTACAGAGAAGACTGCAGGGAATCTTGCAGAGGGACACAGGAAATGAAGTGAGAGTGTGTGTCAGCTTTGCCCTGATCCCTAGAGCCTTGTGAAGAATTCTCTCTGCCCTTGAAATATGGCCTGTGTGTATGAGTGTATGTGTGGTGGGGACATCTTCAAACCTCTTTTTTCACCTATAGTTTGACAGAGAAGTTGAAAGGAAAGAGGAGTTTCCAAGTCAAGAGAGGAAGGGCAAGGGAAGGTCACTCGGCCTCACATTTGAATATTTCCCTGGAAAAAAAAGGTCCCCTTGTGTGCACATTGCAGCTGCTTCCGTCTTTCTTCCAGGTAAATCCGTTGGCCATTGCGTACCTGCTTGAGTGATTATTAATAATAACCTTACACTTATGCACACACTGGGAAATCTTTGCAATAGAATATGTGACCTGAGAGCTGCAGAGTCTGGTTGTATCTCCTCCCACTCTCCAAAAGCCTAACACTAGACCCAGAAGTTAATAGTTGCTCAATAAATGCATATTGGATTAATTTGATTTTAGACCCTGGGAAAACCATCCTTGGGCTGTTTTTGGAAGAGGGAGCAAACATTACTCAGTGGAATCCTTAGAGATTGCTGGTCATGCCATAGGTATTCCTGTGGCTGTGACTAAAGCTTGACCCATGTAAACCTGAACTAACTGGAGGAGCCCTTCAGATGGAAAATTTGATTTTAGAAAGGCAAAATCACAAAGCCTGACCAAACCATGGATTTGGTAGTAAACGTTCCAATTCTATGGTCTATTTTTATTCTCTTACATATAGCTTTATTTAGTGTGCTAGATTGACTTGCTTTTTGTTGATACTGTTCCTTTGTTAAAATCTTGAGAAAACCATTTGTAAGTTTTGTGATTTAAGAAGTAAAACTGATGCTTCTCATTACTAATTTTTTTGCTTCTTTTGGCCACTGTTGTATCATTTATGTAAAGTTTTCTTCTTACTTCTGTGGAGGGAAAGCATAGCACTTTTGCCTCCATTATTTCATTTTTCAGTTTTGGAGATAATTTGTTTTGTAAGTCAGAGGTGCATTTGATGAAGATCAGTACTTATTAAACAATGTGCTGGTTGTTGGATTGGCCACATGTGTGATTTTGCACTCTTGTGTTCTTTGAACTTTAATTTTCAAAATGATAAGACATACATTTCTGTGGTTCTTCCTTATCTCCACCCAGACATGGCACTGTGCTTGGCATTGGAGATACAGCAGTGAGCATGACCATCGAGTAAAGTTGTGGGATACTGGATCACAGATGGGCATGAGTGGTCTTTATGTACGTAAAGAACACTACCCAGGAATACAGCAGACAAGGATCCCCACTGTTGGCTTCACTACTAATTAGCAATGTGACCTTGAAAAATCATGAAGCCTCTTTGGATCTGTTTGCCTTATAACTCATGACTGGATTGGGGTCTAGATGAGTTTCTAAATTTCATTGCACATCAGAATCACCTAGAAAGCTTATGAAAATGACAGGTCCTGGGCTTTAACAACAGGTGATCTGTTGCACTAGGTATGGGATGGAGCCTAGAAAAATTTTTCTTTTTTGCATGTTCTGTTCTGATGGACGTGGTCTGTGGGTCACACTGTCAGAAACACCTGGTGTAGATCATTGTTTTTCAAACCATGGGAGGTGCCCCATTAATGCGTCATGAAATCAATTTAGTAGATTTTGGAAAGCCGTTAAAAATAGAAGAGTGGAGAAATTATCAGAGGCATCATAGAGCAAAGATAAATAAAATTAGAAAGCCATTATGTACATTTTTGGGTGCTTGTTACAGCAGCACCCTACTTCCAGGAATCTAGAAAACTATTAAGCCTACTCTCTGCCAATTGATTTGAATGTGCAAATAGATTTGGAATTCATCTTATTCCTGGAGCACTAATTATTTCCAGAAGGTGAATTTATCTGGAATAGGGGTTTTAATATTGACAGTACCACCCGACCTGCCCTAGGATAGAAGTGTTGATCTCACCATCGCAGGGGAAACTTCCTCAGTATCATAACATAGAGTAAGTAGATCCTTCCTGAGTCTTCTCCTCATGAATATAATAAGAAGCACTGCTCCCTTTCACTTATTGAAAACAACTTGGATAACATGGAAATAATAGTCCCAGGCCAAAAATAATGCCAGGGACAAACTCACAGCAGCAAAATCATCTTCCTTAAGAGAGGATTTACTGAAAGGAGCTCTAGATGGTTATTCCCGGAAAACTGAACATCTCTCTCTTTGGTAGTATTTGCTCAGTAAGTATCTTTTGGGTGAATGCTTTCTAGAGCCACTTCAATTCTAAGATGCTAAATAAAACTTTTCTTTATTCATTCAATCCCCTTGTTCCTTGAAGTAATCATATACTTTAATTTTTTTTTCTGTCAGTGAATGATTTTAACTTATGAGAATGATAGTGGGAAAAAATTAAGTTTTGGGAAAATAATCAAAATGTTAAATTTGGAGGCAGTTGGCAGAAATTAATCATTTAATTTAACTTATTATACATACTCATATATATGTGTCCAGATGGGAAACACTGTCTTCAAAGTAGCTTTGGTGATTTTGTACTAATTCCAAAGATCTTGCCACTGTTTAAAGATAAGAATATCTATCAACTAACACTCTTTGAACTCTTTTTTTTTTTTTTGTATTTGCCTTCAGAGTCTAGCTATGATCCTCATAAGAAAACCAGTTTTATTACTTTTACAGTCACACCTCATTTTTATGAAAAACAGTATTACTCAACATGATTACCTACCTTACTTGACAAGTGTGGCTCGGAATGCCTGTTGATTGCGTCCCAAAGACATCTTCAGAGAATGCCAGTGTACTGTGTCACTGAGCTATTGAAATGGGAGTTGAAAACATATTTGAGCAACCCTCTTCATCATGTCACTGGAAGAAATACCAGTTTCTAAAGGTGACCACTCCAAAAGGCTGATACTCTTTTTTTTTTTTTTTGCGGTACGCGGGCCTCTCACTGTTGTGGCCTCTCCCGTTGCGGAGCACAGGCTCCGGACGCGCAGGCTCAGCAGCCATGGCTCATGGGCTCAGCCGCTCCGCGGCATGTGGGATCTTCCCGGACCGGGGCATGAACCCGTGTCCCCTGCATCGGCAGGCAGACTCTCAACCACTGCGCCACCAGGGAAGCCCGCTTACTCCATTTTGATTGACAAGTTGCCAATGATGGGTCCAAAAAGACCCAAGGAATGGTTGGAATTTAGGCCAGTTTCACCAGTGACAGGAACCTAAATAGGCCTTGTCTATGATTCCTCCAAGGAACGAATGATTGATGAATGAAAGTCACCTTTTTCTTTTGCTGGTGAATGCTCATATTCCGGTTCATCTGTACTCTACCTGCATGTTTGTGGCTCAGCTAAAAGAGTGGTGCTTGAACAGTAAGAGGGAAGGGTGACTGCCTAGGCAAGGCAGGGCTTGCTACAGACTAGGTGGATTACTGTCAAAGCCCTTTTCAGTGAAAAGAAGAGTTGCATATAAAGAATATGGCCTTTGCTAGCGTAAGAAAAAACAGCCAAAATTTTGAGCTGCTTCCATAGCGACAATGCTATTTTTCAAGTACAGCTAGAGCCTAAGTACACCCCTCCCCCAAAGACATCCATGCGTCAAGACAGCTCTCAGAGTAGTTGTGGAATACTTGTGAAGGCTTTTAATTAAATTTTTTTTCCTAGGGAAGGCGTGTTTATTTTACATTACTAATAAAGTAAAAATGTCTGCAAATAAGAGACCTCAAAAATTAAGACTTAAGGATTGCCGTCTTGATTAAAACAGTTTAAGCAGGCATTTTAAATTTGGGATTTTTAACAGTTATCACTAAAGGAATTCTTGGCATTTATATGTGCAACCTAATTTTAGATATTTGAGCTCACAATTTGGATTTATCAAGTAAAAGAAAAACTTCAGTTATCCATAGGATACGTTGAAGTTTCAGACATTTCACGTGGATGAGGCAATTTCCAACATCAGCATCTGCTAGATCCTCCTTTTACTTCTATCCCTAGTCCCTGAGGTTGCCACCTCCCATCTAGGGAAAGGTGAGAGCAGATATTTTCTTATGGAATGTCTGAGAAACCACCAGGCGAATTTGTGTAGAAGGTCTAATGAACTGTGTTGGAATAAGGCCAGGTCTGGCTGGGGACAAAACATGATCATGCTCTGTGTGTGGGAATCAGCAGAACTCTCGGTTGGTCTTTCTCCCTGTTCCTCCCAGTATCTGTAGTTCAGAAGTCAGTTAAGGTGGTGACAGAAGCTTGGGGAGGACATTCCGGCCTTGCCTAACCACACAGCCTACGCTGAGCCATAGAAGTGGGTTTGGACTGTTTCCTCCTCTGCCTGAAAAGAAGCTGACCCTAACAGAAACTTCTGCTTATGGACCCTGTCTCCTTTGTGGCTTGGTGGCAACTAAGACTTGGGTCCACCACTGAGATGATTCAGAGAAAAGAGCCTCCATTAGAGTTACTCTATTTCTGCCACTGTCTGGGGGCTGCTGGACTTAGCTGCCTGTGTTGACTTAGGTTTTGCTCTGTTGGGCTTGGGTAATGGCTCTCAAACGACTCCTACCAACCTCAGAAATGGTGATCAGGAGATAATTGAACTTACAGAGTGCTTTTCCTTTGTAAATTCATTCATTCTGTGGATGGATTTTTGTCATCTTGTTTCAAAATCTGCAGATAGTACATAGGCTGGGTGGCTTCACGTCAGTTAGTTGAGGCTTAGTGAAGGGGTCATTTCATCCTGGTCGCACAACAAGTCTTCAGGGAGACCAGTGCTGAAGTTAGTAGGTCATGCCATCTCCCTTTCTTTTTCTGTTACTGTTGGTTTGATTGTAACAGTAACAGAATGATTTCATAGGAGTGACTGTTTTATTATAAAAGTACAGTTTCTTTCACAAAATTTTATTGCTTTTTTTTTTTTTAGTCCAGGTTTTCTCTGCGTAATTAACTGCACTCTGGATTCTTTCTATAACACATCCATGGGGTCTCTCTGTTATCTGGTGCTATTGAAGAAGTGAATCCATCTTAAAACGAAGGAGGGAGAATGGGGTGTCAGACTGTCCTGGGTCTGTAGAAAGGCCAGCAGAGCCACTCATAGCAGCATGGTCTTCGGTTACTTAATCTTTCTGAGCCTGAATTTCCTTAGGCTCTTTAAGACAATAGGGAGGAACGGAATGTCTTTCTAACTGGCTTTTGGTGAAGATTAAATGAGAAAAATACATGTAAAAAAAGGTATCAGGCCCATGGCAAATTCTCAGTACATGGTGCAACTAATCCAATGTTTTTTGACGGTACTAACTCAGTCTCATGGGTTGGCTTCTGTGGGGAAATAACTGGTTACCAGCTTACCAAGCAGGAAGTACTGGATACTTCGTGGAATCGTAAGAAGTAAGAGCAAGAAAAGATCTTATTCATTCATTCTGCAAATATTTATTGAAGACCTACTACATACTAGGCTCATGAGATACATCACTGAACAACACAGGCAAATCCCTGCCCTCAAGGAGTGTTTACTTCAGCTGGGGGAAACAGACAATAAATAAGAAACAATAAATAAGTCAATTGTGTTATTTGTTGGAAAGTGATGTACCACGGAAAAAAGAAAAAAAAAAAAGAGCTTAAAGGCCATGTGATTTTATAATTTATTTACTTTTATTTTTGGCTGCATTGGGTCTTTGTTGCTGCACATGGACTTTCTCTAGTTGCGGCGAGCAGGGGCTACTATTTGTTGCGGTGCGCGGGCTTCTCATTGCGGTGACTTCTCTTGTTGCGGAACACGGGCTCTAGGTGCGCGGGCTTCAATAGTTGTGGCATGTGGGCTCAGTAGGTGTGGCTCGAGGGCTCTAGAGCGCAGGCTCAGTAGTTGTGGTGCATGGGCTTAGTTGCTCCGCAGTATGTGGGATCTTCCCGGACCAGGGCTTGAACCTTGTCCCTTGCATTGGCAGGTGGATTCTTAACCACTGTGCCACCAGGGAAGCCCAGCCATGTGATTTTAAATGAATCTAATTGGAAGGGATACATTTAATCAAATATCCGAAGGTGACAGGGTTAGCCATGCAGATATTTGGGGGAAGAGCATGCCAGGTGTCGGGGGTGTGGACAGCCAGTGCAGAGAGAGACCAGTGTGTCTGGAGTAGGTAGCAAAGGGAAGGGCAGGAGGTGAGGGCACAGGGGCCAGAATATGTAGTGGCCCGGAGGCCATGGTAGGGCTTTGGTTTTACTCTGATAGGGAAGGTGAAGGGAGAGTTTTGAGGACAGGACTGACAGTATCTGACTTAGGTTTAATGGGATCACTCTGGCTGCTGCTCAGAGAGCAGTGGAGATGAAAAGCATAGATCTTGGGGGTCATCTTTAACCCCTTCATGTTAGAATAGAATTTGGACTCAGCCTTTGAATCTGGGTCTGCTGCTGCACCACCATGGGTGTCAGAGATCCCCAAGGGAAGGAAATCTTCCAAATATCCTGTTACTGCCTGAGAACCAGGCTTTAGGCTGTGCAAGAAGGGGAGAAAAATGCTGATTCCATTGTTTTACTAACAATGTATCTTTGGGGGATAGAAAGCTGAGGCATTTTTGTAGCCTAAAATTACTTTTGGGGTGTTTGTCCACAGAGCTTTGGGTTTATAGATTGGATATTTCAAATAAGAGATGAGATTTCATTAGGTTGGCTGTGACATTTTATTAGACTTAAATTCTCTAGTTCTGGTTAGCTGTGAAGTTAGCTGTCAAGAAGTTGGGGAACCAGAATACTTCAGTGGTGTTAAAAAAGGGAGGTTTGTGATATGTTTTTACCTAAAGACAGCAAGCATCGATGAGGTGTCTAATTTTAGACTGTTAGGAGGAAAAAATAACTTAGTTTGGTAGACTTGCCTTCCTGTTAGGCCTTTTTAATTTTAACCTTGGTCAATATTCCATCCCCCCAGGCTTTCTCCTTTGGAGAGCCCTCAGTATGTCTTATTTTGCATCAAAATGTACTTTTATCCTCCCTTTGCTTAAACTGAAGTTGTTAAAAATAAGCTAATGCCTTAAAAAAAAAACCCCAAAGCCAAAAAAAACAATTCTTTAATTTTCTAAGTATTTTTAAGCCCATGATTTTTTTTTTAAATAAGGAGAACTGTAATAAATAGAGATTAATCAATGCTGAGAGGCCAGGTTAATTCTTTGAAGGAGGGCTGATTATCTAATTTTGGATCTTCTTGAACTTTCTACTTCTTTTCTGTTATTTTGACTATATTGTGACCACAAATCTGTCTACTCCTATAATTATACTGAAAGAGGGAAAAGAGATGAAATTCATATTTGTCCATTTCATCCGTTAACTACACAGTTTCACCTTTTTTGTTGCACTTTCCCTTTGACCTGCTATTATACTTTGGTTTGGTTGCATTCTTGAGGTGTTTGATCAAAAGTTGGCCATGAGAAAAATAAAATTCCTTCAGTCTTTAAAACAAAACAACATTTGACATAGGCTGTCATTAGGAAATGTTTATTATGCTTCTGATAATTTTTATTTTTTATTTTTATTTATTTATTTATTTGTGGTACGCGGGCCTCTCACTGTTGTGGCCTCTCCCGTTGCGGAGCACAGGCTCCGGATGCGCAGGCTCAGTGGCCATGGCTCACGGGTCCAGCTGCTCCGCGGCATGTGGGATCTTCCCGGACCGGGGCACGAACCCGTGTCCCCTGCATTGGCAGGCGGACTCTCAACCACTGCGCCACCAGGGAAGCCCCTGATAATTTTTAATATAAAATTCCTTCCTGCTTTTTTCCACCCCAGCTTACAAGGAAGCCAAGAAAGCAAATGTGACAATTTCAAATAAATGTATATTTGAGAGAAGTTTCTTTAGTTTCAAGTTCTCCTTGTCCATTTTTTAAACTATTTAGATGGAGTCACAGTTTTAAGTAATAAATCACAGTTTACTTGCCCCATCAGTGAGATATTCATGATGAGTTAGGATGATTAGGGAATATTGTTTACAGTGGAGCTGTCTGCAGTTTGGGGGTAGTTTCTAAATTCAGCTCTGGAATGGTAATTAGTATAACAAATATCTCTGAACTGGAGCTGAGAACATTATCTGCGGGGCTTTATAAAGTACCTGCTCCATGAATGTGAGGCATTCTGGAAGCCTTGAAGATTTCTGTTCATATGCATACATGTGTGTGCATACTTGTAGATGAAAGTGTATAAATACAACCGCATACACAAGACTAACCCTGACCAGAGAGGTATCAACCAAGTGCATGGGAAGGAGATCAGGGGCACATTCATCGAGGAAGTCTAATACGATGGCTTTGTTGGCTGATGGATAGGCTTTCAGTGGGTCAGGGTTGTTGGAGAAGGAACATCAGGCAGAGAAAAGAATGAGCAGTAGTGCAGCAATAAGGCCTTGTGGAATGTTGGCTGTCCCCAAAGCTGATTGTACCCTTCCCTGCTCTTATCCCTTCATTTGCCTTTCAAAGCCCAGCTCAAGCATCACCTTGTCTTAGGTGCATTCTGGAGGAAGGCTTTGTGTGAAATGGATATGAGTACTGGCATCAGACATTTACGTGCAATGCTCTTGGTCAGTTATGTAATAATAAGTGAAATTTATGTAACACTATCTACCAGGAGGCATTTTTAGTGCCTTGCATAGGCTTAGTCTTTAAACACTACAGCATCCCTCTGAGGTAGGAACTACTCTTCTTCCCATTTTACAGATAGGGGAACTAAGGGGCAAAAAGCATGAGTAACTTGCTCAAGGGCACACAGCTAGAAGGTAACAGTACTGAGGGTAGAACAGTGGCACTTGGACACCAGAAACCATTGTCTCAACACTAAATGCCCTGTGACCTTGCTGGGCCACAGCTCATTTATTTGTAAAGCCTTGTGATATGATTTTCAGCACACTTGTTTAGCATGCAGTGGGTGCTTGTTAATTGGAAATCATTGCTATAATTAGTATTTCCTGTCTTCCCAATTTGATTGAAATGTTTTTCTTTTTGTTCATACCTCTCTGATAGCATTACTGCACTGCGCCATAATTGTTGATTTGTCTGTTTCGCACATTGAACTGTAAGCATCTTGAGGGCAGGACCTCTACATAGAGAGCCTGTCCCCTAATGGCTCAGTAAATGCTTGTTGAATGAGTAAATGGATAACATGTTTGGGCTGTCATGGATGGTCTTGCTGCCCAGAAAGCAGCACTGTAGAGTGGTTCCTATCCAGGAATTTAGGGCGTGCAGTACCAGGTTTGAATCTAGCCCCTGCCATCTATTTGCTTTGTGTCTTGTGCAAATTATTTATCTTCCCTTCAGTCTCCACTTCCCTGTTTACTTAATGGGGGCAATAGAGTTGTTACAAAGATCCAGGGAAGATACTGCATATCTTGAATTTAACAGAATTCCTGGTTTCAGATAAATAATTCCTATTTTACTATTACTGAATAACTGCTAAAAGGCAGGTTCTGTGCTATTTGTTGGAGTACAGAGGTAAAGATTCCTCCCCCATGCAGGAGCTTCACAGCCTCATAGAAGAGAACTGTCACCAAATGCATTATAATTGTGTGCAATAGTATACAACAGTGACACGATTCAGATAAACTGGGGGGGAAAGGTGAAGAGTGGTCATTTTCTTGATGGAGGATATATCCAAGCTGGGTTTTGAAAAATGAGTAGAAGTCCTTAAGGCAAAGTCAAACGAAGCCCTCAGATATCAGGATTGTGGACCTAATTGAATAGGCAATGGGGAGCCAGTAAATTTTTTGAGTAGGAGGGTGACATCAACAGAACTGTCTTTTAGGAGGATTAATCTGACAAAAATATGTAGGATGAGTTAGTGGGGAGAAAAGTGAGGAAGTAAATACCACATAGATCTTCAGTGGAACCTCCTACATGGGATAGAAATCTATTCCGCAGCACCACTTACAGATAGATGGTCATCCAGCTCTGCTGGAACACACCCAGCAAGGGGAAGTTCACTGCCTCTTAAGGCAGCTCCTTCCTTCCGTTCCTCCCATCCATCCACCCACCTATTCACTCATCTACCCGCCCATCCACCCACCCACCTACTCTCCCATCTACCCATCCAAGCATCCTTTCTTAAGGGTTTCCTTTGTGCCTCTTACTGGGCTAGGTGACAAGAGTGCAAGGTGAATACAATATTGTTCTGCCATTGAGGATCTCCAATCTTGAATGATCACATGTCCATTATTGAGTGATCACATGTCCATTATTGAATAATTTTTATTGTTGGCAAGTTCCTTTCTCCTTAGCCTAAGCCAAAAGCTGCTTGCTTTTGAGTCTCTCTCCTACCGGTCCTACTTTTCTCATTATTTCTTCTAAAACACACGAAGTATGCTCTTCTTTTATGTGACTGCTTTTATTATTTTAAAAACTATCATGCAGCTTCTTAATTCTCTCTTCTTTTGGAAAATCTACTTCCTTTAAAAGGTCCTCGTAAGGCAGGATTTATAAAATTTAAGGACGTTTGGACGTGAATGGGACTTTAGAAGTCAATTAGAATTTATATCTTAACCTTCATCATTTTACAGGTAAGATCTGAGTCACAGGTAAGTTGTGACTTGCCTAAGATCACAGAGCTAGGTAGTGGCTAAACTGGGACAAGAACTCAGGCTTTAGGTGTCCATACTTGCAAGGGTAGTGCCCTCTCAAACCTTCTCTGCTGATAACCCTTCCCAAGCATTCTATAAATTTTCACTCTCTCTCACAGAATGTGGAACCAGAAGTTGAGTGTGGTGTCTCAAATGTGTTCTGACCTTGGGGGAAAGCTGTAATGAGAGTTAATAAAGCCCAACATTAACAGAATGTGCCAGGCTTCGTGCCAGCCTCATTACCTGCATTTTCCCATTCAGTCTCCCAGTAATTCTTACAGGATGGGGTTAGTACTCCAATTTGAAGATGGGGGAACTGCACTTAAGAGGGAAGTAATTTCCACTCCATGGCCATATAGCTAGTAAGTGCAAGTGCTGGAAATCAAACTGAGGGCTCTCTGACTTCACGGTCACAGAAGGGCCATTATTTACCATAATTTCTTAATTATATATGTATCTTAAAGAAGCTTGCATTGGCTGCAGCGTAGTATTTGTGAGCATGTGTTGAGCTTGTGGTCACCTTGCATTTCTGAAATTTTATAAAAATTTATTGTGGTCTTTATTTTTCTTTCTATGAAATGTTGCACTGTTGGTTTTATCTGGTCTCATTGGTTAAGAGTGGAACAAGGCTCATGCATGGGGCCGGAACACTTGGCTGTGACTGCTGGCTCTATCCCATGTGGTTGAGTTAGTGGAGTGTCAGTATTCTCAGATGTCAATCACAATCAGTCCTACTGACCTTGGTGTGGATGTGAGATCAAATTAGACAATATATGTGGAAGGGCATTGTAAACCACAGGTTCATGCTAATCCTGATCTTTTAAAACGTGGATTGGGGGGCTCCCCTGGTGGCGCAGTGGTTGAGAGTCCGCTTGCCGATGCGGGGGACACAGGTTTGTGTCCCGGTCCGGGAAGATCCCACATGCCGTGGAACGGCTGGGCCCATGAGCCATGGCCGCTGAGCCTGCGCGTCCGGAGCCTGTGCTCCACAACGGGAGAGGGCACAACAGTGAGAGGCCCTCATACGGCAAAAAAAAAAAAAGAAAACAAACAAACAAACAAACAAAAAACGTGGATTGGGGCCTGCTTTGCCCCTGGGCTCTAGCAAACTTGCTCCTCTCTTTTCTTGCAGGTTTTTCCTGCTCCCAGGAATACCTCCCTCCCTGCCCTCCTCCAACCCCTCAAAATGTCACTCAGCCCTGAAGGCCAAAGTCAAAAGCAAATTTTGGGAAAAAACTTCCCTTACTTCCCTGCCAGAATTAACTTTTTCTTGCCAGTGTGTGTTCATACAACTTTGTTTTTCTTTTTCCTTTCTTTCTTTTTTTCTGGCCGCACTGTGTGGCATGTGAGAATCTTAGTTCCCTGACCAGGGATCAAACCCGTGCCCCCTGCAGTGGAAGCGTGGAGTCTTAACCACTGGACCACCAGGGAAGTCCCCATACAACTTTGTTTATAGCATCATTATAGCCCTCATCTCAGTTGGCCTTGTATTAATATTTGTTTTGTTTTGCTCAGATATCCCTACTAGCCTCCTGAGAGCTCCTTGAGAATGGAGACCTTATAGTTTTCATCTTTATGAACCTTCTCTTTCCCCGAGCCTACAAGAGAGTCAAATAGTAGTTCATAGCCATTCCTCCTAGATTTGCTTGTTTGTTTTTGTTTTTGTTTTTTGCAGTACGTGGGCCTCTCACTGTTATGGCCTCTCCCATTGTGGAGCACAGGCTCGGGACGTGCAGGCTTAGCGGCCATGGCTCACGGGCCCAGCCGCTCCACGACACGTGGGATCTTCCCGGACTGGGGCACGAACCTGTGTCCCCTGCATCAGCAGGCGGACTCTCAACCACTGCGCCACCAGGGAAGCCCCCTCCTAGATTTATGTACTAGCAGCTTTGCTAGTTTCCCTTCTGGCCTTATTCCCATCAAGGTAAAGATGTTGGAAAGGATGGGTGGAGTGGAGCTAAGGAGATATTGTGGCCCTGTGTGATGAAGATCTTCCTTCAAGTTGTTGCCCAAGCTTGAATGAACTCTTGGGTTATTGTTATATAATGGTGACTCCTCAGAACAGTGCTCTTGTCAATTTGTCTGTCCTTTCAAAACTGGCCAGGATTACTGCAGGAGCCTCCTAACTGGTCTTCTTCCAACTTTCCCCTCCAGTTTATTCTGCACACACAGCCAGAGTGGTCTTTTAAAAAAGCCTGTCTGATCATGTTGCTCCCCTGCTGTAAGCCCTTCAGTGACATGCCTCTTTGCTCTCTGGGCAGGAATCTTCAATGGGACGGGTCAATGGGACCTGCCTGCCCCTCATGCTTGGCCCTGTCTCCTTACTGGGGTGCACTCTTCCTTATTCCAGCCCCACAGGCCTTTTTTTCAGTTCTCTGAAAGCACCCTGCATCTTCCTACCTTGGGGATTTTATGGGGGATAGAGGGAAAGGGCTCTTTTTTCCTTCTAGAAATGTTCCTCCCCCTATCTTTTAATTTGCTAGTTCCTATCTTGATTCTTAGCTTAAATGTCATTCCTCAGAGAAGTGCACCCTCACGAAGCATCTGGTACTTTCCCTTAGTAACTCTGATAATTATTTGTATAATTATTTGCCTTATGCCTATCCCTCCCACGAGACTCTTAAGTTCCCTGAGGGCAGGGACCTTGTGTGTTTTGTTAAGCAAGGCACACTGGGTACTTAGCACAATGCCTGACACACTGCAGGCGCTCAATAGATCATGGCTCTGTAAACAGAAGTACGAATTCATTCATTGGACTGTTACTTCTCCGGATTCTCCAGTGTGCAGGGGCCTTGGATCCATCAACTCACAGACCACTTAGGGGTTTCAACCAGGTAAACAAGCCACAGGAAGATGTCACCTTTGCTCACAGAGTGAGTGTACAGACCTCTGAGAGTGGAGCGGGTGGGGTTTCCAGGTGCGCGGTGGGGCTGGCGAAGGTGTTTTGAGAAGGTTATGTTTGAGATGAATCCAGCCCATATTTTGCCATTTTCAACTCCAGGTATCAGACTACCACGTACCTTGCCTAAATCTTGACACCTTAAGTGGACCAGACTTTTCCTGCTCACCAAGAACTCTGTCAAACACTGTATATAAAGTTAACTTGACGTGATACTCTTAGTGAATTTTAGTGTGTAGTGTTTGCAAAAATCTGCTAAAACTCCTTTATGGCTTGGACAGAAATCTTTCTACTGGTTTAGTTTCCTGGATCTACCCTATTTGAAAAAAAACAAAAAAAACCTCTGATTATCTCCTTTCCTTAGTCTTTGGGGATCCCCAAAGATTTCTCTAGAGAGGCTCTGAGGTCAGGATCTCCTATGTGTCCTGGATTGCTTTTTTTTTTTTTTTTTTTTTAAAGTTATTTGGCCTTTCACTTCTCACCAGCAGGCCCAGGGAGTTAGCTGGGGGAAAGGAACCCTGGAGTGGAGTCTGAAGGCAGGAATACTCTTCAGTTGGGCCATCTTGAACAAGTTATTTAACCTTTCTTGGCTTTGGCTTCCCTTTTTTTTTTTTTTTTTTTTTTTTTTTTTTTTTTTTTGCTGTACACGGGCCTCTCACCGTTGTGGCGTCTCCCGCTGCGGAGCACAGGCTCCGGACGTGCAGGCCCAGCGGCCATGGCTCACGGGCCCAGCCGCTCCGCGGCATGTGGGATCTTCCCGGACCGGGGCACGAACCTGTGTCCTCTGCATTGGCAGGCGGACTCTCAACCACTGCGCCACCAGGGAAGCCCCTGGCTTCCCATTTTTTAAATGGGGGGTGGTTGAAATGAATGAACTTGGTGTCTCCCTCTGGCTCCTGGTGTTCGGAAGCTTTCCTTTCTAATATAGTGATCCTCCAGTTCCAAAGTAATAGGTGCAATAGCTCTGCCTTCAGTTTGGGAAGTGTGCATCTTACCTTTCCTATCTTTCCCATCGTCTTTGCTTGAAAAAACCTCTTTGGTTGTCTTTCTTTTCTCCCCGCCTCCCCCCAGACTTCGCTCATTTTGGGCATGGCCATCCTAACATTTTTACAGGTTTGAATCACTCTTGGGCAATGACCCTTTGTCCACTTGACTCCAGGACTGGAGCAATCAATGACGTAGCTAAAACAGGACCAGGTTTTCCAGGTTTACATCCTGGCTCAGCGTGTGACCTCTGGCAAGGTACTTAGCCTCCTCTAGGTCCCAGTTTCCTAGGCTGTGCAGTGAAGATGACCATAGGTCCCACCCACTTCAGCGGGTGTTGCGAGGTGTCAGTACCCTCCCTGAGCACAGTCCTTTACACATGGGGAGCACTCCTTAAGAGCCATTTTTAATATTTGTGCCTCTTTTTGTGCTTCAACCATTAGAACATTTCCCAGCAAATTTACACTGAATTCTTTAGCTGTCCCGTATGGCACCTCGCTGTAGAAGACTGTATAGAACTCTACAGGTAAACAAATTTGCTGCATGAAGCAGCATTTAAAATCAGGGCATTTCTGCAACGAGCAGCTTTAAGGAGGAAGAGGATAAGAGGCAAGGAGGGACCAGGAGAAATGATTCTTTTTCCAAACGTTGTGGGACCTGCTCTACGTGCTCTACCAGCTAATTTACATTAGAATAGCTTCAGATGGGAGGGAGGAAGGAACATGGACAGGGCTGGTCATACTTCACAGTGTATCATAATTCATAATATGTACCCTTATCTTATATTAAATATCCTTTATATTTAACTGTGTGAGCATTTGATTGTTGACTTAAAGTGATATTTTGTAGACATTTAAGCAAACATACGCTAATTTTGGTAGTTCTAATTTCCTTTTGTGTTCTGGAGTCAGTTTTTTTCCCCCTCGTTGCAGATGTTTCTGTAGTTCGGTGAGAGCCTATGGGCCACTACCTGTGCTTGTGGTGGATAAGGTGGTCCTAGAGAGGGCAAGCAGCTGGCTCTGAGCAGACACTGGGCTGAGATCCGGTTGCCTTCCTGAAAACCCACACGCAGGGAGTGATGACATCTTTGCGCCATTACTGGGGGAATTACAAACAAAGGGATTCGGTTAGGAAGATGGACTTGGGGCAGGAGCTGTGGTCATCCTGGCTTCTTCCATCCCCCTGCCCTCAGGCTGCCCTACGCGTTGCTTTTCCCCACCTCACTCTCTCTCCCAACCAACACACGTTTGGTCTCGGTGACTCAAGACTGTACACACCATCACCCATTCATTCATCAGACATTCACTGAGTGCCCACCAAGTGCCAAACTCTGGGATTACACAGATGAATTCAATACCCATCCTGTCCTCAAAGAGCTCACAGCCCAGTTCTCCTCTGCTTATGTCACCAGTTGTGAAAAAGGCCCTTAATAAGTTGCTGACACTGGGAAAATAAATAAGTTCTGGGAGTGGAGAGGCACTGGAATCTTCTTGGCTCTCCTGTGGTTAAATATGGTGCCCACATCACTCTCCTCACTCCCACGCTGGTAATTGGTTGTAGGAAAGTTCTTTGCACTTGGGAATGACATAATTTTTTTCTTTAAAAAAAAAAAGGAATCTATGCAAGTCTCCAATTCTAAAATTCTGCAATTGTATGATTCTAACTTAAATTAGGAAAGCAGGCAGACAGTTTCTGAACGTGTTGCCATGGATGTTGTGTTGAGATGTCTGCTTAGTCACATTTGGTGCCATCTGGCATGAAAGAGTGACTGGATTTTGGTCTGAGGGCAACTCAAGGTACTTAGAGGGATCTGCTGTCCTTCCAATATTCCGTCGAAATGTCCTAGCACCTTAGCAGACCACCTGCCAGATAAAATACAGTATATTAAAAAATATGAATAATTTTTTTAGTGTACGTATATCACATGTGGAATACTTTGGGACGTACTTATACTAAAAAATGATCTGTTGTTTATCTGAAATGCAAATTTAACTGGTGATTTTTTTTTTTTTTTTTTTTTTTTGGCCTAAATCTGGCAGCCTTGGCAGCATCCACCTATAATCTGTGATCTTGGGAACATTTTGGTACAGGTAATACTGCACAGAAGTATCTATCAGATAGTAAGAAAGTTTTCAGTCAGTCAAGTCTGCCTCATGTTCCACTGAATGTTCTGCACTCTAAGTCCCTCGTCACATTTTACCGTTTGTGGAGCTTTGATTAATGTTTCTCTTTCCTGCACTACTAATGAAGTGACAAACAACCATTCTGTTAAAATCCTTAAAATGTCCATAAATGTAATTTATATTTCAATTAGCAGTCAGTTACTTACATTTTGAAAAATAAGCTTCTCTTGACTAAATAATATTTGGTGAAATTTCAATATACAGTAATTTATGAGTACTTTTGGGCTTTGCTTTCCTTATCTGATAAAATAGCTCTGGAATTTACGTGAGGTCAGGACCTTTTAATTCAAGCACACGCCGGGAGCTATCCCCAAATACCAGATTTTTCTACAGTTCATCTTTGGTTCTCATTAGCCTTGGAGTATTTATAACTATACCCATTCATCATCCTTTCTTTTGAGATCTGGTGCCTCTGCAAGGAAGAAGGAAATTTACAGCTCTACATTCTTGCAAAATTTATAGGCTTTTGGTGAGTTAAGATATTTGGTGAAGATAAAAGGAGAACATGAGAGTTTTGCAAAATCCTTAAGATTATTAGGAACTCTTCTGCTTTGCTTTTCCTGATTTTAGTGATGGAAAAGAGAATATGGAATAATGAATTTGCTGGTTTTCTTTATTGTATTTGATATCAAAAGACAAGTTTCAGAATATATATATTTTTTAAACCTTAATTCAGTCATGGAATTTTGGCACTAAAGTTCAGGATCAGTGGTATCCAAGTCAGACCCAAGAGGCACATGCTTTTGTTCTCTCAAGTTTGTAGAGTGAGGAGCCATATGTAGTGCTCTTTGTTTGAACTGTCCCCAGACATAGGTGGGTGAACTTTCTTCAGGGCCATGAATCCATCCTCACTCTGGCCATTCCTTAGGCAGGTAGATGTCTGCCACAGCCCAAGGCAGCAGTGCCTGACCATCTCCTCTTGGCCTCCAGTGGTACAGCAGATACGGCAGCCCTTCGCCTGTTTGCAGGGGGAGGTGGGTTGGGGTAAGGTGTGTGTTCATGGTATTCATCCTGGATCTTCCCTGCTCTGGTCCAAAGCCATAGCCATGGAAAACCCTTTTTCTCTCTGCTCAGGCTGCCAAGAGCAGTGCTCATTGCTCTCTGCTGGACCAGCAGAGAGAAGGGTAGGTATGCAGAAGGCTTTCTTTCCCAATTCCCTCTTTGCAAGGGACTGAGAAAGGACTGATTTAAAATATGCAGTGCATAGGTGATGTCCCTTATCTTTGTAAAGTGTAGATCTGAACATACTATTACTACTTGCCTACATAGATGCGTCCAGTGGCTCCCATTACCTGTGGGAAGAACTGTCAACATCTAAGGATAGCAGCATGTTGGGGACCAAGGCCCAACAGGGCTGTGAGGAGAAGAAAATAGGATGTGAAGATGAGGATGATCCAACAGAAGGGGAGGTGCTGATGATGCAGGAGAAAGAGGATGATGCAAGAGAGACAGCCTTGGTTAGGTGAGAAAGGGAGGGGAGGTTGGCCTTAGCAGAAGGAATACTATTTGCATGGTAACCAGCCAGAAGGCAGAGTATGTGGAATAGATGCAGCGAAGTTGGTGGCGTTATCATTGTAAAGACAGGGTAATTCTCTGTTCATGGCACCTCTTTTCTTTATTATGCATGTAATAAATATCAGCTGAGAGCAGCGGGGGAAATCTGAGATTTGAGGAAGTGGGAGTGGTCAGTGTGGAGAGTTGGCAAGTGCACAAACACGGAGCATAGGGGAGTGTGCGGCAAAGTTGGCTTCCCATTAGAAATGCCCAGCATAAGGAGAAGTCATCATGGTCTGAGGCAGAGTGGCATTGGAACCCACCTCCCAGGAGCCCATGACTTAGCAACACGCTTCCCTGAAGGTCAAAAAATCGATCTGATCAGTGCCATACTGCTCCGTTCCCCACTGAATTGACTTGTTGTTAGAACACATGCTGCCTTTTCCTCCCCTTTGCCCTTCCTGGGCCTTCTCCCACTCCGTTACCCCTCTAGCTCTCCCTTGGTCGTTCATTGATCACTCAGCAGCAGCAGGCATTGGTCTGTGTGCTGGGAATTCAGCCGTGAACAAAGCAGATGAGGGCCCTGGAACAACTGTTCTAAGAAGGGGTAGCAGCCATAACCAAGGAAAAACAATTGCACACAATACTTTCCGATACCAAGTGCTGTAAAATCAATAAACTGAGGCAGTGAGCTTGAGTGACTGGGGTGTGAGAGGGGAGGGAACTTCAGAAGGTCCCTCTGAGGACAGGACCTTGGAGTTGAGACCTGAAGGGCAGGAAAAAGCTGGCGGGGTGGGGTAGGGTGGGGTGGGGGGAGGGCATCTTCTGTGCCTTGTGGGGAAGAGGAGACTAGATGAACGAGCAATCCTGTGGGAGTGGGTGTTAGCATGGGGTGAGGAAACCCTCTTGACATTTTTGTTCAGGTGATTAAAATGTTAAAATGTTTCCATCCCATCATGGAAGAAATCTCTCTCTTCTCCCTCCTTCTCTCTTCAGAGCTCTTGTTTCAGTAATGCAAGCAAAGAACAATAAATAAGGAAATCTTTCTCTAATAAGTTTCACCCAGACCTTCCCTTGGGTCCTGTTTTTCCTCCTATCTTAACTTGGTATGTTTGATTCCTATCTTACCTGAGCATCTTTTTCACTTTTTCTCCCTGGTGTCACACCCTGAATGGAAAGATAGCCGCAGCTGTGGGTGAAGGTGGGCTGGAAGCCTGGAGGTACCAGGTTGTCTGTGTGCTTGTTGGGTGGGACCCAGAGGAACTTAGGTTTCATTTGCAGCCATAACGTCACTCTACGGACTTTTCCCAGTAGGGGAAAGGAAAACAAACCAGGAAGGCTAAAAGAGGTTGTGTTCTTAGGCACTCTCAGAATGGACTCTCCTCCTCATTTCTGACAAATATCTTAGAGAACTTAGCTTAATTCCAAACCCTGGGTTGCCCTGGAAGTCCTGAGCAGGTACCATTCCAAGAAAAAATTTCATTTGCCAATTATATTTCCCCTTCAGGGATTTGAGAGCCAGAAGGGATCTTGGAGCTTGTCTAGGTCACCCAGGGCGGTACCTTGATTCTCCTTCTGTGGCAGTGCTTTGTCTGGATGACTTGGTGCAGGCAGAGCAGACTGGCCTCTCTAGTACCATAGTGCACTGCTTCCTGATCTTTTTCCACTTCACAGGACCCGTAGAAAATGATCACCTGGGCAAGGCAAATTGGGGTTCATAGACAAGGTTGCTCAAGGCTAGAGATGGGAAGGGGAGCCTGGGTTGGGGAGGATGCACAGAGCAGGGGGTTTGTATCTTGGTACATGTAGACTCCATTGGTGGTATCTTTTTTCTTTTTTAGGTATTTTGCCTTTTTTTTTTAAAATTTTATTTATTTAGTTATTTATTTATTTAGGGCTGTGTTGGCTCTTCGTTTCTGTGCGAGGGCCTTCTCTAGTTGGGGCAAGTAGGGGCCACTCCTCATCACGGTGTGCGGGCCTCTCACTATCGCGGCCTCTCTTGTTGCGGAGCACAGGCTCCAGACGTGCAGGCTCAGTAGTTGTGGCTCACGGGCCTAGTTGCTCCGCGGCATGTGGGATCTTCCCAGACCAGGGCTCGAACCCGTGTCCCCTGCATTGGCAGGCAGATTCTCAACCACTGCGCCCATTGGTGGTATATTTTTAGGAAACACTCCTGGTAGACTGTAGTCCTTTACTAGATTGTGGGCCCCTTAACAAGTAGGCTGTGTTTAGTTGTTCTTGAATACTTTAGGCCCTTGAAAAGTTCTTTACAACTGGGAGAGAGCCCAGGAATATGGTTGCCTTAAATGCAACAAGGATCTCTTCGGTGAGAAATAACTACAGAGAATTCTTGCTAAGCCTTATTGATAAGTTACATCTTTGGGCTGCCTGGAGTCATGGTGCTCAGGTTGGAGTTCCAGTTCCACTGCTCATTGGCTGTTCCATCCTAAGCAGATTGCTTTATCTCTCGAGGGCATTTCCTCATCTGTGCAACAAGCATAACGCTATTTGGTATGTGACAGAGTCCAGACCCTACCCTCGAGCTTTCTGACTTAAAAGCCCTTGCTCTAAGTCACTCTTTTATGAACACAAACACGTTTATAAGACGCTGGAAAAGTCAGAGGTTGCATTTTTGGGGCAAAGATTTTGTGGGTTAGTTAAAATAGATATTGTCCAATAATGCCTGGATTTGTAAAGCAGTTGAGAGTCATCATATCAATGCATTATTGGGCATAATATTATGTTTTAGAGTTACAAAGGTGGTCAAAATAAAGATGGTATGAAAAAGTAGGAGAAGTGAGCCTGATGATTTCTTAAGGTTTTTGTGGTTGTTAACTTAGCAGAAATGAAAATGAAGTAAGAAATCAGCTTGGTTACAAATCAATTTATCTAAAGAAACCCCCTCCCCGCCAAATAATATTAGACTTGTTTCTTGCTTCTACTTTCCCAGTTTTGATCGGGGCTGAGTCTCATGAGAGTGAGGTCCACTCTGCTGGATTTAAAATGGTTGTTGGGAGAGGACAGTAGGAAGTGATATCTGATTTCTCCACAATAGATATTGATTGCTTTGGTAGAAATTAGCATGATTGAGACTTGCCTTAAGGTGAATAGCACCAGAAAATATGTCAATTTCCTTATTTTCTTTTTTTAGTATTAGAGGAAACTGTCTAAATATTTGCCCTGAGGAAATCTGATGATTCTAAAAGCTTCTTTGAAAGAAGTTTACTGAGAAGTTGAACAAACATTCTAATATAGTAAGTTTGGGAAAACATTTCTGACACTTTAAAGGCTATAATATGAACAACAAATACACACACACACACACATATATATATATATATAAATATATATATGAAGGAGAGGGGAGTGCTTTGTAAAGTTTGTGAAGTGTATGTCCCTTAAAAGTATGTATTAAGTTATGCATTAAGCATTTATGTTTTTAAAAAAATTACCTTTCCCAATTAAAGGAACCTGGCTGAGAGACCAGCCAGATTCTACATTTTGCAAGAAAATCAAGTCCTAGAAATGTTGCATTTCCTTTTGAATGTTGGTACTAGAGATACATCAAAGATACCGGGGGAAAATCTTAACCAAGTTCTCCCTATAATTTGAACTGAAGGGTTCTATTTGATGTTTTTTTTGGTTGGACCCAACATCCTGGGTAAACTGAAATTCCAGCTACTCCCTTTGGAGAGTGTCAGGGGAGAAGTACCTCCTTAAGATTATAAGTCTTCTGATAGAAGAAAGCTTCTTCTTTTGGTTGGTGGAAATTTCCATTCCCAGGATACGTATTCATTTTTACCTCAATGCAGCTTCCTCTTGGTTTTGTGATTGAGTTATTTTTAGTGAGTTACCATGCTTCTTCTCATTCCCTGCTTAACTATGCTGCATCTTTTACTTCTCTTTCTCCAATTAATTCCTGCAGCTCTTTCCTTAAACCCTTCATACACTGAGGAATATTTTAACTTTTATATGTTCCTTTTGAAAAAGAGGGAAATATCTGGTTTGTCTAGAAATGAGGTATCAGACCTGCCCCAAATCAGGTGTTTGATTCCAGGCTTATATTTGTGTGTCTTATAATACTATTTGAATTTATTCGCTATTTTCTTAGATTGTTATTCTTACTTGACCTAAAAGACCCAATTCCAAGATAAGAGGGCAGTAGCAATGTTGTGTGCTGATTATGTGCCAATGCTGTGCACATTCGTGACTTCATTTATGATAAGTGATATCATCCCTATTTTATAGATGAGTAGGCAGAGCTAGTTATCTTAACCACTGTGCTTATACTGTCTAGTAAAGGTACAATTCTGAGCTAGTTGGAAATTTATTTGTATAGTTAAAGCTGCTATAAACCCAAGATAATGTTCAATTTTTTGACTTGGTTTAGAAGATGTTCAAGCATTTGACAATAATAAAAGAAATGTATAGGCCCATTTTGCAATGCTTCATGTCCAGCAGGTACTGATGTTTATAGGGGTTGATAATCATTAGTAATATTATGAGTAGATATCAGTGAATGTCACAGCCGAACTCTTGTACTCCATTCAGTTATATTGTGGTCGATGGATGGAACAGTCCTAGTAGAGGGCACCGTGGATTTTTAGGTCAAATAGAATCCCAGCTTTTCCCCTACTCTTGGACGACCTTGCAAGTTACTCACCCCGTCTAACCTCAATATATTCATGTGTAAATGGGAATAATAATACCTCATATTGCTATGGTGATGATTAAATTAAATGGGAAAATGTACATAAATTGCTTAGAGCCTTAATATAATGTTCAGTAGAATGGCAGTCGTGAATAATAGTTGTCATAATCATACAATAGAATCTTTGAGTTGAGAAGGATCTTAGGGTCAGATGGACTTAGTACCAGTTCTCCTTCTACTAGCAGTGACGATAGCCAAGCCACTAGCCTCTCTGAGTTTCTATTTCCTCATCTGTGCAACGGAGATAATATTTAACAGGGGATCATGATAAAGATTATATGAAATGTGGCATCTGTAAAGTGTTTAGCACTAATTAACCCTCATAAATGGTGATGACCTCCTTCGTTTAAGCCGATAACCTGTGGGGACAGGGCAGCTCTAGCTACAATTGTTAGAGCTTTACTAACACTGGAGCTTAGTTTCCCTGTGACATTTGCCAGTTTGGCTCTAATCCCATAATCTGATTGGGAAAGTTATTTTTGCTCTCTGGGTCATGATTTTGATTAGATCTAGAAATATTGTTAGGACCCTAACCCACTTGCTTGATTGTTAAGATTAAAATTCTTATTCTTCTGCAGTTGATCTTTATCTCCATCTTCCTGGATACATTCTGTGCTGAACAAAAATATTTGTGTACATGAAAAAAAAAAGAAGTTCTAAAGCAGAGGAATGTGACAGGCAGCGTATCAGTGGATTGGATGGTTGCGTGCTCTCTGTGGTTGTTGCCTGTGACTCAGAGTTTAATACGGAGATCAACATTTTAAATAATTTAATGCTGAGTGTGCCATTTTAATTTATTTGATCTCTGCTCCGTTCTCCCTTTCTGTCTACCTTCATATGAAGCGCTATAGTTTGAATTCAGTTAATAACAATAGTATTATGCTGGGCTTTGAATGTGAAGAAAACATGAATAAACGAGCTAAATAAAGCATTTTCCTGAACGGAGTTCCCCTGCTTGCCGGATCTTCCCTAAGGTTTAGGTGCAAAATCCCTTAATCATATACTTAGCATTTCTACTCCTTACGTGCACATTTATTTGATTTCTGTGGGCTGTTCCTGTGTGCCCTGCATAAATAGCTCTGGGTGAGATTAGTATGTGTAATGTTAGATCTTACCTAACCTGCTTTTCAATGTTTTGGAACTGAGAGTGCAATAGCTGTTCTGATGTGAATAGTTATCTGGTTTTAAAATCCAAAGTTGTTTTCGACACTGGATGCCAGATTTTATATCCCACCGGCTAACAAGTCTATAAATACCATGTTAGCTTTCCTCCCTTCTGTCTCAGAAGGAGACTTCATCTCCAGTAGCAATCATCATGAGCATATAGCCAGTGGTGGGCTCCTGGAGCCCTCAAAGCAAGATTTCCTTTATAAACACCGTGCCTGTAAAAGACAGTTTGACTGCTTGGTGTTCTTTCAGGAGCATTGGGAGGATTCTTCACCCCATGTTATTTTCCCTGCTAATTACACTGTTGGACATTTATCCCTCTGGGGTCCACATCTCTCCTTCCCACCGTTCATGTTTCCTTGGAGGGACAGTACTTAAGTCCCTAGTACTTGATTATTCCATCATGACCCTTTAACTATCCCCCTTTTCCAGAGCTGCAGAAGGGATGGGTTCCCACTGGTCTGGAGTCCCTGAAATGGGGGTATCAGGCACTGAAATCCAAGCAGCGCCTGAAGTGCCTGGGTTCTGCTGTGTTCAGAGTCTTTGGGCAGGAAGGGAGAAGACCCAGTCCCGAGGCTCAGGCTGTATATATGGGCAGCATTTTCCATAGTGATCAGAAGTAAACCACAGCCTTCTGGGACGAGCTGGTAATTGAAAATTCTTTCAATTAAAAAAAAAATACTGCTTATGGGTGGGTGCGGGGAATGTACAACCTCCTAAAGTGCCTTCCATCCCGATTTGTTTAACTTGTATCCCTTCGGAGGGCTCTGCCTCCCAGCGAGGGAGTCCTGGAAAGAGATGCCAGGGCCCAGTCGGCACAGTCTCTGCAAAGGAGGATTCTGAATCTTTTACCTTCATCCATCTGTTTTCTTGCTTATCTTTATGTACGCTCAAAATGGCCTGGGTTCCAGGGGCCCACTTACTAGCTGTGAGACTTTAGGGAACATTACTTTTGAACCTGATTTCCTCGTGTAAAAATGAATAGGTAGTCTACATTCCTACCGTCCACCTCACAAGGTGGTTAGGAGGGAACTGAGGATCGTGCTTCATCCAAGCATTCGACAAACACGTGATGAACCCCAAGTAGTGGTTTATGCTAGTATTGTGCAAAGGCGTAATATAGTTCCCTATCCGGGGAGATAAAGAGAGCACTCTTCCAAGCAAAGGAGATTCCGTCTCACCTGTCATATCCTCAGTGTGTAAGCACCTAGCATGGTGACAGTATTTGTTCAGTGGTCATGTGTAGTGTGCTTTGTGCTCTAATATTATATGTGACTCCATATGGGACAATAGCAAGATGGCGGACGCGTTCTACCATAGGTGCGGAAAGACCTCCCAGCAGAGATAATGTTTGAGTTGAGTCATGATGGATGAGTAAAGTTTTATGAAGAATTTAATATGTTGCCCAGGTTTTTTTGCATTTCACCGTGGGCTGTCACGGGTCTCTGGCCTGGCATCTGAGAAGCACTCCTTGATTTTTAACTTGTCCATTAATCCTAATAAAATAATCTCGCCAATGTGTTTATAAATGTTTTGAGCAGGCTTGTTTTCAGAATATAAAATTTTATCATGAAAAACCTCTTAATTTATCTGAGCCCCCTTTTTTAACCTGATACCACTGCACTTTAAATTAAACCATGCTTTGTTTTTATTTAGGCCTGGCGTTTGTTCCTAATGGCAGGGTAATTATAGTGCACAGGAACACTCGGTGAACCGGAACATACTTGCTGTCGATGTTCAAATAGAATTTGTTCTTTTGAGGCAGGGACAGGAGAAAAGTCACAGACAATGAGGCAGATTTTCCAGAGGGCAGGTTGACAGAATGAATGTGTCCCTTAGGGGGCATCAGTTAATGGAGATCTGTTTCTTACGGGTGCATTTTGTAAAATGAAAGTTTTGGTCCCTAGAAAAGAATGTCATGTGAGGATAATGGTGAAAATTAATTAAAAGGGTATACATAACCTTAGGTCTTGCTCTGTATTACTGTTTTACTGTAATAGTTACATGAATGTTATATTATTGGCTAAATATTTCCCTTGTGGGGTTGAGGGACGTCATTATATGGATTTTGTGTTTATAAGACAAAATAGTTACCCATATGAGTTATATGGTAGAGCTCCCTCTTCCATGAATTTTCTTGAGAGATTAATTCTTTAAGCATAGAAACTTCTAATTCTCAAAATTTTAATGATAGACTTTTTAAAAATCAGGAAATGCTTCACACTTTTCATCAAAGTAAATGCAAAATAATGTAGTCTTTTCTTCTTTATGACTTCAGGATTATTGTGATGAGTGTCAATTATTATCTTGAATGCTCTGGAGAGATGCTCAGGGCGGCTTGAAATGGTCTGAGAGCGTGGTGCTTGATGAGTAGAGGAAGCAGTTGCTTTTTATATTTTTCTGTTTTCATCATCCACTGTCTTTTATGCTGTGCTTTTTACTGTTCCTCAACCTCACCCTTTTCACTGGCTTCTTTGCCATAGCAGATAAGCATGATTTGTCAGCTCCATCTTTTACAAAATCCTGCTTGTAGATCTCCTGTTGGAACTCAACACCTCCTTAGGAAGTATTCTTGCCAAAATATTGACCCTGAATTAATCAAACCTCTATATTCGAGTACCAATATATAGGACACAGAGCAATAACGTGAATGTTAAATGATCCATCAAGGATGCAATCAGCAAAATTAAACAAAACAAAACAACTTTACAGAATAAATGACCAAAGGGGTAGGAAAAAAAAAAAAAGACGAAGAAAGGCATTCATGGCACCTATAGATGAAAAGAGATTCGTCAGCCAGTTACAATGTGTAGACCTTATTTGGATCCTGATTTAAACAAACTGAAAAAAATATGAGGCAATTGGGGAAAGTTGAACACTAACTGGATACTTGATTTTCAGGATTTATTATTCTTTTTTAAGATGTGATAGTGCTGGCATGGTTGTGTGTGTGTGTGTGTGTTTTTTTTTTTTTTTTGCGGTACACGGGCCTCTCACTGTTGTGGCCTCTCCCGTTGCGGAGCACAGGCTCCGGACGCGCAGGCTCAGCGGCCATGGCTCACGGGTCCAGCTGCTCCGCGGCATGTGGGATCCTCCCGGACCGGGGCACGAAGTCGCGTCCCCTGCATCGACAGGCGGACTCTCAACCACTGGGCCACCAGGGAAGCCCATGGTTATGTTTTTTTAGTGTGGTCTTTTATAGATAGATACTGATATTTAGGAATGAAATGATATGAGTTTATAATTCTCGAAGTTCAGACTTAGGTTACAAGGGGCTCCATTCTACGGTTCTCTCTATTTTGAATATGTTCGAAATTTTCTATAAAAACTCTTTAAAAAAAACCACCAAACTAAAACTCTACTTTGAAGCCCAGTTCTGTCTGTGTATACAACCCGTTATTTTATGGACATTTCTAGAAAGAGTGATCTGCAGTCACTGCAGAGGCATAATTTTTCTTGACAGCTCTTGCAATTTCTTCTAATGTGCCCTGTTTCTTTTCTTTTTTTTTTTTTTTTGCGTTACACGGGCCTCTCACTCTTGTGGCCTCTCCTGTTGCGCAGCAGAGGCTCCGGACGCACAGGCTCAGCGGCCATGGCTTATGGGCCCAGCCGCTCCGTGGCATGTGGGATCTTCCCGGACCGGGGCACGAACCTGTGTCCCCTGCATCGGCAGGCGGACTCTCAACCACTGCGCCACCAGGGAAGCCCTGTGCCCTGTTTCTTAACTGTCTCCATCTAAGCCCTCTTCTCTTCTTGCTTTATACTAGGAATACTTAATCTGTGAGTTCATAGATAAACTTCCTCTAAAATATAGTGCCTTTTCTGTATTTGCAAATGTGCAGGTTTTAGGGGTTAGGCTCTTGGCATTGACCAGAGTTTTAAGGGTCCATATGATTCTAGAAGGTTAACAACCACCCCAGTGGCCGCCGTGCTCCACTGTCACATTCATGGAGTTGTCTTCTACTTGCACATTTCGCAGCTTGGATCTGATCACTGGTCCACAACTCTGCCCTGTGCTTCAGTCCTGTCCATTCATTTGTCTGCTCTTTATCTCCACCAACACCTCAAAGATAACATGTTGGGGGATAGTTTTACGATTTACCCAGTAGTTCTTCATGCCAAATACCTCTGAAGTAGCCTAGATTTCACTTTCTTCCTTACATGAACATCTGCACCTAAATAATCATCAATCTCCTATTATTTTACCTCTTAAATGATATTTTTTGTGTGTATCCTTTTCTTATTTGGTACAGTGTTTTTTTTTTGGTTTTGTTTTTTGTTTTTTTTTAACATCTTTTTTGGAGTATAATTGCTTTACAACGGTGTGTTAGTTTCTGCTGTATAACAAAGTGAATCAGCCATACATACACATATATCCCCAAATCTCCTCCCTCTTGTATCTCCCTCCCACCCTCCCTATCCCACCCCTCTAGGTGGTCACAAAGCACCGAGCTGATCTCCCTGTGCTATGCAGCTGCTTCCCACTAGCTATCGGTTTTATATTTGGTAGTGTATATATGTCTATGCCACGCTCTCACTTCGTCCCAGCTTACCCTTCCCCCTCCCCGTGTCCTCAAGTTCATTCTCTACGTCTGCGTCTTTATTCCTGTCCTGCCCCCAGGTTCTTTAGAACCTTTTTTTTTTTTTTTTTTTTTTTAGATTCCGTACAGTGTTTTGACTTGGACGTGCACCATCTCTCATTTGGCTACTAGACTACCATTGGAATCCTTCTTACCAACCCTCTTGCCCTCAGCCCAATCCCTTCTGTTCCCAGAAACGATGTTGCTAACACAAAAACCTGATCGTTCCACCTCTCTGTTCACATCAGTGGCTTACAAGGCCCTTCATTATCTAGCTCCTGTCTCCCTAAGCAGCCTGATTTCCTGACACTCCTCTTCAGACATATTTAGAGCATGACACACTCGTCAAATCTCCTGGGCTTTGCTTATATATTCACTCTGCCTGGAGGTCAACACCCCTTCCACCAGCCTACCTTACTCATCAACATGGGAAGTACGGCTTTACCCTTCAAGTTGTTAGGATAACTCCTCTCTCAGAGGCATCCCAGATGTTCCTCTTAGAGCACTTGGGAGCTTCTCAAATGCTCACTCTGCCATTTGCACAAACTGCCATTAAGTGGTGTTGTTTTTAACTGCCTTGTAATTGTTTACAGGCTATAAGCTAACCCATTATTACCATTATTACCTTTGTAGCATCTTTGAGACTCTAGCTTTTGCCCAGTCGTGAGGGCATGAGTGTTTAGTAAGTGGTTGCTGATTGCATGGCCTTGGTCCCCAGAGACCTTCTTTCCTTCATGTGGGTGCCACCTCGAGCTCTTTCAAGGAGATATTGGCAGGGAGATCACAGGGCTCCTTTTCCTCTTGGATCCCATTTCTTGAAGAGAGAGATGTCCTGAGTGGCCACTGGGAGGGGTAGGTGGGAGACTGTTTTCAAGCACAAGTTTTTCTTTGGTGACTTGATTATTTCCCTCTCTTTCTAGGTACCTCTGTTCTCTCCCATTTCTTTTCTCCTTTTTAAAAATTGAAGTATAGTTACTGTACAATATTATATGTTACAGGTGTACAATACAGTGATTCACAGTTTTTAAAGGTTATATACTCCATTTATAGTTGTTATAAAATATTGGCTAGATTCCTGTTCCCTCCCATTTCCTAGTGACCCCTTTAAAATATGAGTAAAGGGTTTGAAATAAGACTACTCTCTTCCTAAACATCTTGCCTACATATATGTATTTTTAAAATGAATTAGGGTGATTGAATTTTATTTTCAACTTATTTTGTATTTTTAGCAATGAAAATTGGAGTTTAACTATCTTACTACCCAGGAACCACTGAACTCAATATTGAGAGTGGAGCCGTTTTCCCAGAAAATTATTAGTTAAGTGTTCTGAAAGCAGTTTTAGTCAGAAAAGGCTTTGTCCATGATCACAACATTATCTCAAAATTAAGATCTCTATTGCTAATATTTTTATAAGCCTACCTATTAGCAGCTGTGAGTTTATATCTAACTGTGTTATCTCCATAGAGTTTTCCTTCAGTGTTTAGTAACCTCATCCTGCCAGGTCCATGGTGGAGAAGGCAGGATCTGCTAGCCCTTAGTCATGAAAATAGGAAAGCAAGGCTTACACTGGATTTGGGACATCACATAAAAGTCTTTCTGTCTGGTGTGTGGGGTGTGGGTAAGACAGACCGCGAGATGGAGGGAGGTATCTTTATGGTAGGATCAGGGTGTGTGGTGTCTTCAATTCCAGGCCTATGAGTCACTTGTTTAGAAGACAGCACAGTGAGGTCGTAGGTGGATGCTGGGTACATTCATTGAGGGGATGGTGCACAGAGGTTGCAAGTTTTATTGCCCAGGGTTCCATCAGAGAAGCACCCCTTTACTAGATTCCCTGGGGTCAGGGAAATGCAGAGCATGGCCTTCACACTGTGTGCAGGCCTCTCTGGGACCCTCCAAGCGCAGTGCTCCTCCAGGCAGGGTGCTCATCACTGCCCTTTCCTGGACTCCCCCTGCCCCCAGTCAGAACTTGCTAGGTGTCTAACCAGTTAACCTGGAACACTAAATCAGGGAAGGGTTAATGGTAGAATATGTTGTTAGCCCAACAGTATGTACATTTTAATGAATATCAACAATGCTTTAATACAAAGAATAAGAAATCTGTGAGTTTTATGTTGACAAGCAGCAGAGGTGAGATACCTACCTGGTAGGTTGCGGCATGCCCAAAAGGTGTACACGCGCGCACACACACAAACACACATAGCTAGATAAAGGCTACCAACATAAACATATAACCAAATTGCCTGTCCTTTTCTTTAACTTTCCTGCTCTCTGCTATGTCCATATCAGTATTGAACTTAATTAAATTTCATCTGGATGAAAGGCTTTATAAAGGTCAGGAAGAAAACCTAACTCATTTTTCTGTGCTAATGAGTTCTTTTATTCTTTAAAATCAGAAATGAGGATGGAGAAAAAAGAAGTGTCACTTGACTTCTGAATTCACCAGCATAAAAATTGCTTATTAAAGCTCTGATTTGAAAAAATGAATTACACAAAAATAATCGCCATGCCCTTTGCTTTTTAAAATTTTTTATTTTTACCCAATTTGGGGACATTGGTTTTAATCTCAATCTGCTCATCAACAGTTGTAATATTGTGCTTTGAGGCTCTAAAAAACGCTACACACGCGCGCGCGCACACACACACACACACACTTCTCTAAAAACTTAGGCATGGGTACACAGTATGTTCACAAACAAATGAATTAAAAGTTAGCAGCTGATTTTACCCCCAAGTGAGTATCTTGCAGCGCTGGAAGCCCCTTCTGCTCCAAGTTCACAAAAAGGGCGTTAGCAAATGATAAGCATCTGAAAGCGGAAGCTTTCCATGTTTATAAACTTCATGAGCACATGCTCCACGGAGTGATTACATCCTTTCTAAATAATTTCATTTTTAGAAATAAACGTTAATGTTAGTTTGTTACTGGAGATGAATAAAAGTGCCAGCCAATCCCCAAGTGATCTTTTGCTTTCCCTGGAAGGTGAAATATTTCGTGACATTGAAATCAGAAGTCGAAGCCAACTACTTAAATGAAATTTCCCTCTGGGTAGTGTACAGAATGCATCTTAAACTCCTAGACGTGTGTGTGTGATACAGACGTGTTCCTGATGAAAATTTTAGGGACTGCTTCTTGGAGGGAGCTTACTTCTCGTTAACAAGATAGAAGGTTCGGTGGGCAGCAGTGATGGTATCACCACTATGTCTCCTATGAAAGACTTATTCCCTTTAGAAAGGTTTTGGTTTCTAGAATCCACAAAGCCTAGTGCAGAGCAAAATTCCCCATCTTTGCAATTGTGGTCTTACCAGTCCAAAGGGAGAGGGCACTTCTCACATCATTGGTGGGGTCACCATCGGATGTGGGTCACTGGATAATGTGTTTATCAGAAGCAGCAAAATTAAGGGTTGCCCCAAAGTAAGCTCTGTGGTTTTCTGCTTGGGAAATAAGGTCCTATTTGCCTTGTGTATTATCAGCCTGACCCCGGCGTGCACTGATGGCAGAAGAGGGTGTACCCACCACATGCGTTGTTTGCACGTAGCCAGGCTGTGATTTGTATACCTTTTCACGGACATGTTTGTGTGCCTGGTGGCTCAGAACAAACTTTGGTTGGCCTTTTTCTAGCTAAATAACACCTAAGAATTTCTGTGAATCACTTTATTTATGGTGTCACACTAGATCGGTGGGATTGTTCAGGTTTAAGAGGTAGGAACAAAATCTGTATCTTGCTTGTGGATTCTGCCTGTCCACTCTTGAGCTCTCTCTGTCTTTCTTGTGACCCAGCACAGTTTTATTATAAACGGCTCTAGTTGATGAGCAATTTTGAAAGCCTTTAAAAAATTTAGTAGTTTTGCCTCACCTCTATTGTGTGTGCCTGGCCTTTCCCTGGCCTCGTGAGTGGAAAACTTTCAGTCAGAAGGAAGCATAAAGCCCTTTGCTGAGAGGATTGCTATGTTCCAGGGGCCACTGGTGTCTATTCGGCTAGGATCATTTCCCTCCTCAGTGGTAAACAAGCTGCCTGACGAGGAGCCACAGCCTGTTTCTAGAAAAATCTTAGCACTGGGAAGTATACTATGAAATGTCTCTAAGTGGTGAGGGCCACAGCCCACATCACTTCAGGGAGAGGATGCCGGAGTTGTGTTGTAGCCAAACTCATCTGGAAGAACTGAGCCCCATCCGGTCCTCCAGAGGTTCTGTGAGCAGGGGGAGAACTCAGCTGGCGCCTGTGGAGCCCCAGGTAAATGCAGCATTGCCTTAAGTGCAGGTAGAGCCCAAAGCCATGCCTCTGCCTGTGCTTTGCTTTTGTTTTGCAGTCCTTTCTTTGCTTTCCGTAAGATTTTAAAGGAACACGTTTTTGCTAGATCTGCATTTCTCATGAAACTAGTGTCTTGTTTTCCTAAAGGAGACAACCCAGTGTAAACACTGGTCTGCCTTTCAGTGTTTTGTCTTTTCCGTCCTTTGCTGAACCTACCGATGTTAATATCCCCTTTTGTTCCAAAGCCTTGACTTCCCTTCACATCACCACCTATTTTAGTTTGTAATCTCTAAAGAAATCTCAACCCAAACTCTTTTTTTATTAGGTTATTTGTTCAGAACTGCCGTGTTTGACTTGCTGTTCAAGAAATAGCTGTTAGTTTTATGTGTGAAACTTCAGGGATTAAGGGACAGCGAGTGCCAGATATTTTACAGCTTTTGTCTACCTCAGTTAGAGTTTAAGGAGGCTGCTCTCCAGCTTTCCGCAGAATGTGTTTTTAAATTGCAATTTTGAAAAGTCAACTCCGAAAGAGAAGAGAGGTTATATTTAATTTTTCTTTCTGGCGGTTGGAGAGATGGATTGAAATTTCTTTCTAAACTTGAAAACAAGAAACACAGCATTGGGACTTCCCTGGTGGCGTAGTGGTTGGGAGTCCGCCTGCCAATTCAGGGGACACGAGTTCAAGCCTTGGTCTGGGAAGATCCCACATGCTGCGGAGCAACTAAGCCCGTGTGCCACAACTACTGAGCCCGTGCACCTAGAGCCCGTGCTCCGCAACAAGAGAAGCCACCACGATGAGGAGCCCGCACACCGCAAGGAAGAGTAGCCCCCGCTCACCGCAACTAGAGAAAGCCTGTGCGCAGCAATGAAGACCCAATGCAGCCAAAAATAAATAAATAAATATATTAAAAAAAAAAAAAAAAAAGAAACACAGCATTGTATGAGTAGAAGGCTAACATGCATCATGTGGGGACTCCGAGTGCTTTATGCTAAACATATACCAATAGCAGCAGATTCATAAGGAAAACAGTAAAAATTTCATATAGAGAGTGAATTTTCTTTGTTTTATTTACTTTTGGAAAGACAGTAAGTAGGGAATTGCGTATATTTAAAACTTAATCCTTATACAGTAATTGAAGCTGAAAATCAAAGGAAAGGCTAGGAGTATTTCAAGTTTTGATATATTTGATACACTTCAGTAAGATATGGTTGAGTAGATTAGGAGCTTTGAATTTTGTATGGATAATCTGTTATCAGAGTTGGTGTAAATCAAGTCAGTAATTACAGTCACAGATACTTAGAGGTAAATTTAGTGGTAAGTCCAACAGCAGTGGGCAACATAACCCATTAGTCTCAAGCATATGAAAGAGATAGGATCTCTCAACATTGTCTGGTACCATGGTGTGGTTTCCCTAAATTCCTTAGAATTATAAATTACTGATCCCAAGCAAGTGTCAAACTGTTCTCAGATACTGACATTCTTTGGAGGAATTAGGGGGTAGTAAATATATTTCTTTTATATAGGCTATTTTTAATAAGTTAATTATATCCTTATTTCAAAACGGTCTAGATTCTGAAATTAGGAATTAGAATTTATGAAGTGTGATGGGTCGTGTGTGTCTGTCATAACTATCCTGTCATCAGAATTTTGTATTCCTCAAAGTTCCGCTGTAAAGAGCATGCAGTATTTGTAGGTTTGTCCCTAACCTGACATTTTAAAAGGCTTCAGTGAGCCCTCTCCAGACTTTCAGTGCCAGTGTCACTGTACTGTCTCAAAGTTGGAAGGAGCCTTAGAGGTCACCTTCAGCCACAAATGTAAGGTGACCTGTCTTGTAATTCAGCTTGTAAATAAAACCTGTTGGAACAGTGCTTTTGAAGCTTCTTCGTGCATAGGAGTCACTGGGGATCTTGTTAGAATTGCAGATTCTGCGGTCTAGGGTGGAGCCTGAGATTCTGATTTCCTAAAAAGATCCCAGGTGAATCCCAATCCTGTTGGTCCCTAGATCACACTTTGAGAAATAAAGTCTTAGAAAGTAGCTGTGAGATAGCCAGCTTCCCTCCCCCACCTGCAAATTAGAATCAGTCTTTCTTTTCTCCCTTTCTTTCTCTCTTTCTCTTTCTTTCTTTCTTTCTCTCTCTCTTTCTTTCTTTCTTTCTCTCTATTGAAGTATGGTTGATTTACAATATTGTGTTAGTTTCAGGTGTACAGCAAAGTGATAAGGGTATACATATACATATATTTATATATCTATATCCTTTTTATGCATTCTCCCTATGGTGTTGTGTTTGCTCCAGTATTTTCTCTCTTTGGGGAAAGCAGTGAAAATACAACCATAAATGGTTACCTTTCTGGGATTGCTAATATCAAGATTTACCATAATCTCTTTCACAGTGACCACTTAAAGCTCCATGTCTTTCTTGTCCCCATCAGATCTCAAGCACCTAGAATTACTCCTGGCCCATGCTGGGCCCTGAATAAATATCTGCTGAAAGAGGTTATGATTAGATGAATGTATAACATTCAGATTTGGGAATATTATGAGTCTTCATTTTGGGTTCTCACTGTCAAATTTTTAATAGACCCTGGGAACACATCCAGAAGCTACCTAATCCTCTGATGTGTGTAGTGTGGACAGTCACTCAAGTTCTTTTTCCCTCTTTTACACCCTTCTGTCCCCTTTGGATCTTTACCTTTACAGACTGAAGAAGACTCATTGTATCAGCCTTTCCTAAAATCAGAGTGTTTTCATTTTGTTCTGTTTTTCTCTGGGCTGTTTCTCCTTTCATCATGTCATTTGTGTTTAGATCAGTGGACCTGATATGCTGTATCACAAATATGGCTTGTACAAGATGAGGTCAGAGTGTAAGAAACCCTTTATGCTGAATTTCCAATAAACTTTCCAATGATAACCAAAAAAAAAGCAGCTGCATAATTCTCTGTGTATATACTAGAGAGAGAGAGAGAGAGAGAGAGAGAGAGAGAGAGAGAGAGAGAGAGAGAGAGAGTGTGTGTGTGTGTGTGTGTGTATATATATGCATGTACTGGAACATGGTTCTTACTTGCTGTGAGTTGTCAGGTTGACACGTGATGTCTTTTCATTGCTTCCTGCTTAAATTGATCTTCCTCTTTGATTAACCAAGTTAGGTAATTTCATCATCATAGCTAACAGCTTAAAGGCAACATGAAGAGTTTACGTCTGCATTGGACACTTGATGATCTTCAGAAAGGTTATGATATGTTTATTTTCTTTCATAGTAAAATATTCCCACTCTTCCCCTTTAGAAACAATTATGATAACACAAGCCCCAGATTTGATATTTTTCCTGCTAAAATTCTCCGAGTGTCCACTCAGATCCCACTTTCTGCACAGTCTTTCTTGAATCCGTCCAGGCATCCTTTGTTATTTGGTTTTATGATAGCCATATCAACCACCTTATGGTATCACAGTTTCTTACTTGCTCATCTTTTACTCTCTAACAATTGCTCCACTGGAGGCAAATACTTTTATCTGTATAGATATATATATGTCCAGGTGTGCCTAATCTAGTGCTGGCCCACAGCAGCAGTAAACGTTGACTGAAAAATTTAATGAATGGTCGCAGCATTTGGAAGGAGAGAGTAGACCAAACCAAGCGAAGGTATCTGGAGCAGCTTGGTGGAAAAGCTGATGCTGATCGTTTGGTTTGATGTTATGCCTTGCCTTATACTTATGATAACATGGCTGCCAAAATGTTAGAATTGTAAATAAATGCTCCATAAGAAGATGGTGTTGTTGCATAAAGCAGTAAGCTGCAGATATTTACAGTGTGTTCTGAATTGAGTTCTTACTCATAAGAGAGAACTTGTTGGGGACGTAGAAGTTACTAGAATTGCATCTGTCATCTTGAGAGGAAAATTGGCACATTCAACAAACACTTACTGAACAAAGATGAATAACAATGGTCGCCTGCTTTCAAGAAGCTTATGTTCTCCTGACATGTAGACTAACACCAAATAGACTGAAAGGAATGGATAAAGAAGATGTGGCACATATATGCAATGGAATATTACTCAGCCATAAAAAGAAACGAAATTGAGTTATTTGTAGTGAGGTGGATGGTCTTAGAGACTGTCATACAGAGTGAAGTAAGTCAGAAAGAGAAAAAGAAATACCGTATGCTAACACATATATATGGAATCTAAAAAAAAAGATTCGCAAAAAAAAAAAAAACCACCGCGGAGCGGCTGGGCCCCTGAGCCATGGCCGCTGAGCCTGCGCGTCCGGAGCCTGTGCTCCACAACGGGAGAGGCCACAACAGTGAGAGGCCCGCGTAACGCAAAAAAATAAAAAATAAAAAAAAAATTTAAAAAAGATTGTTCTGAAGAACCTAGGGGCAGGACAGGAATAAAGACGCAGACGTAGATAATGGACTTGAGGACATGGGGAGGGGGAAGGGTAAGCTGGGACGAAGTGAGAGAGTGGCATGGACATATATACACTACCAAATGTAAAATAGCTAGCTAGTGGGAAGCAGCCGCATAGCACAGGGAGATCAGCTGGGTGCTTTGTGACCACCTGGAGGGGTGGGATAGGGAGGGTGGGAGGGAGATGCAAGAGGGAAGAGATATGGGAACATATGTATATGTATAACTGATTCACTTTGTTATAAAGCAGAAACTAGCACACCATTGTAAAGCAATTATACTCCAATAAAAATGTTAAAAATCATCAAAAAAAAAAAAAAGAAAAAAAGACTGTAAGGAGCTCTGTGGTGGAGAAGCAAGCAAAGTGCTATGAGAACCCAAAGGAAAGAGACCTGGATTCCAGCTGTGGGTGGTAGAGGCGAACTAGTAGGATAGAAAATTTTTTTTACATAGATTCTATCTCTCTTGCCTTCTGAAGTGGAATTAATATGCTGCAGGCAGTCGGACCTCTTTGTGACCATCCACGTGAACACTGGTTTGGGGGCTCAGTCAGCTGAAAGCCGCTGTCCCTGTACTGCATTGCTCAGACTCTTCTGGACTCTTGCATCTGCTGATAGTTCTTTTTTGTGCCTCTTTGATGGGAATCTTGCCAGCTGTCAGTGTGCTTACTTCCCCATCTTTGGTCTGATTTGTTATGGGCTGTAACAGATAAAGGGGAAGTGAGATTGCATCAGTTTTGAGTGTCCTGAGGCATTTTTATGGGAGTTGAAGCTTAGTGTAAACATCATTTAGGCAGTTGTAGCCTTTTTTATCATTTAATGACATGTATACTTCCTGATACATATTCCCTTATTTATAATGAGAGCTGTCTTCTATAAGGATCTACTAAGTACATACATGGTAGTTGCTTTGTAGACACTGCTTCAAATGCTCAGAACTACCCTCCAAGGTAGATGATTTTATATTCATTTTATAGAAGAGGAAACTGAAGTTTAAGAGATTAATTAACTTTCCCTGGGTCTCATAGCTGGTAAATAGTAGATCCTGTTTCTTGCCTAATCTGTCTGACTCCAAAGCGTGGGTGTAACTGCTCCATCCTGCCTCTGTAAGTGGAGTCGAGTGTTCTGTGCTAGGTGTGGGCGATACTTGGGCCCTAGGAGACTCAGGGTCCTGCCCTCATGGAGCTTTGGCTGGGTGCCAAAGTATTTAAAGCCTGGCTAACTGATCTCAGTGGAAGAACTATTACTATTTTGTGGTGTTGAGTACAGATTGTTCCAGTGGGCCCTAGGAGACTCAGGGTCCTGCCCTCATGGAGCTTTGGCTGGGTGCCAAAGTATTTAAAGCCTGGCTAACTGATCTCAGTAGAAGAACTATTACTATTTTGTGGTGTTGAGTACAGATTGTTCCAGTGGCGTTTGGCCTTTTGTCCATCTTCTGCTAATATTTGCTTCTCTTTGGGAATTTAACCAAAGATTGATAGGGGGAAAAGGTTTGTTACAATCTTCTTGTCATTCATTCATCTGTGTTGGGTCCCAATGGGGAAACAGATAAAAGGAATCTTCTCTAAAGGAGTTAACATATACATTGCTAGATCTAGACTATTTGAAGCAATAAAAAACTATATATTATGCTTGGCACATGTGTACTGAATGGTAAATGGATATGGTTTTAGCTCTGCTATAATTTGAAACAGCTCCAAAAGTATTTCAATTTAACATCTTCATTTATTTACACCAACTCTGGCTTTTACAACAATCTGGCTTATTGCCAGTTATCACAAGCGATTGGAAATTTCTCATAACAGAATTAATTTTAATTCATGTCTAAATGTATGCCATAAAAAGAATTTTAAAAGAATCAAACTTAGACTAATTCAGAATTTAAGGGACCTTAAAATTTGTGTCAGGAAACAAAATGATCATAGAATGCTGGAACTTCAGAGAGAGCGAGAAATTTAACTCTTGCATAAATGAGTCTGTGGCAAATTTAAATAAATAGGAATTAGAGTAGTATTCGTAGCTTTATCATGTGTCTCTGTTTTATAGGGAATTCTATCAAAGATTTTGCCATTCCTTGAGTAAAGTGTACGTTTAAAAAAAAACTGCAGGGTATCTTAGTAATAATCATATTTACTTAAACATTATTTGACTGCATTTTATGCATATCACGTTGTGTTGTATGTTATGAAATAATTTTGTTTCTGCAGGGGAACACTCACATGATAGGTGACTTTTCCTATCTGCTTGTACTGTCTTTACTAGAAAGGTAGATTAGAAAGTGGTTTGGGGAGTAATTTATTTTAGTAAATAGCTTGACATTTAAGAAATTCATTACCTTAACAGAATGGGCTATATTTTTCTAACATATAAGTTGTTTCTGGGGAAGGTGAAGGGTAAGTCAGACACTTTTAAAGCTTGCTTGTAACACTTTTAGGTCAAAGAGTACAGCGTGTGAAACCTGTACCCGTAGGGAATTGATGCCAGTTATAAAAATGCCTCATTTGGCCTTGTGGAATACTGAAGAAACTACACGCAGCTCTCCTTGTTTATTTCCCAGTGACTGAATGACTTTCTTTTTTCACTTTTTTTTTTTTTTTTTTTGCGGTACACGGGCCTCTGACTGCTGTGGCCTCTCCCACTGCGGAGCACAGGCTCCGGACGCGCAGGCCCAGCGGCCATGGCTCACGGGTCCAGCCGCTCCGCGGCATGTGGGATCTTCCCGGACCGGGGCACGAACCCACGTCCCCTGCATCGGCAGGCGGACTCCCAACCACTGCACCACCAGGGAAGCCCTTCACTTTTTTTTTTATTGGAGTAAAATTGCTATTACAATGTTGTGTTAGTTTCTGCTGTACAATGAAGTGAATCAGCTATATGTATACCTGTATCCCCCAATCCCACCCATTAGGTCCACAGAGCACTGAGCTGAGCTCCCTGTGCTATACAGCAGGTTCCCACTAGCTATCTATTTTACACATGGTAGTGTATTTATGTCAAACCTAATCTCCCAGTTCATCCACCCTCCCCTTCCCCCACCCCCGCTGTGTCCACATATCTGTTCTCTACGTCTGCGTCTCTATTCCTGCAACCGACAAATAGGTTCATCTCTACCATTTTTCTAGATTCCACATATATGCGTTAATATACGATATTTGTTTTTCTCTTTGTGGCTTACTTCACTCTGTATGACAGTCTCTAGGTCCATCCACATCTCTACAAATGACCCAATTTCGTTCCCTTTTATGGCTGGGTGATATTCCATCGTATATATGTATCATTTATCCATTCATCTGTTGTTGGACATTTAGGTTGTTTCCATGTCCTGGCTATTGTAAATAGCGCTGCAATGAACGTTGGGGTACACGTGGCCTTTTGAATTACGGTTTTCTCAGGGTATATGCCTAGTAGTGGGATTGCTGGGTCATATGGTAGTTCAATTTTAAGCTTTTTAAGGAACCTCCATACTGTTCTCCATAGTGGCTGTATCAATTTACATTCCCACCAACAGTGCAGGAGGGTTCCCTTTTCTCAACACCCTCTCCAGCATTTACTGTTTGCAGATTTTTTGATGATGGCCATTCTGACCGGAGTGAGGTGATACCTCATTGTAGTTTTGATTTGCATTTCTCTAATAATTAGTGATGTTGAGCATCTTTTCATGAGGGTTTTATTAGTTTGTTGTGCTCTGTATTGGTTTAAGATTCCAAAGCTGCCCTGGGATTGTTACGGCCGCTATCTGTTTATTAACATCTCCATTTTTAAGATTCATACTATTTGGCAAACAGGTGTTGAACACCTTCTATGCAACGGTGACTGTGCTAGGAGTTGGGGACAGATTATTATTTTCTTTCTTTTTTTTTTTTTTTTTGGTGAATAAGAGAGTCTGTGCTTCTGTCCCTCATGGTCTAGTTTGGGAGACAGACATGAGCAGGCAGTGCGGACGTGGTGTGGGAAGTGCCGGAAGAGCTGAGGGCACCCGGACAGTGGGGGCAGGGAACAGAGATCACAGGAGGCTTCCTGGAAACCCGACACTTTGAGTGGAGTCTAGGGATTGAGTTGACCCTTCAATGAAAGCAGTCGTAAAAGCTTTTGACTCCATCCCCTTATTTTTCACTTTTCCTATGGTGGCTTCCAGTCTCCTCCACCCTGACAGCTGGTCAGCATGTCTTTTCCTTGCACCCCATTTCTCTCCAGCTCTTTCTGTTCTTCTTCAGGACTTTTCCTCACCGGGACTACCTGCACAGCCCTTTCCACAACCAAGAGAGCAGAGAGCACGAGGGCGCATCCTAGAGAGAACAACGCATTTCCTCTCTGTTATGCTGGAAACCATCATTGCTTTTCTCTAGATATCATAGCCACAGATTTCATTCAAAATCATCTTGGTAGGTAGTGATAGAAACAGGTTAGGGGTGGGGGACTAGCAAGCCGTGGAGGGAGGTCACGCAGTGTGTCCCCCAATCCAAGTGTTCACTCTGTTCCTTCAAGCAACTGCTACCATTGTCGGGAGAATCAGGATCCTTCATGGGTATTTACATCCTCAATAAAATGCAGCTTCAATAGACATTCAATAGAAATTGAGTTGCGGAGGTGCCAGCAAGAGGTAACAAGGTCAGTGATGCTATAAATGCCATTGAATATGCTCTGATACTCTTATCGATTTTTTTTTCACTAAAATCCTGTTACTCTCAAGCAGAGGAAATCAAAATGGGGTGACTACCCCTTTATCTAAAGGAGCATTTCCCCTTTCTTACCTCTCCAGCCAGGGGTGCCCTAGATCTGGATTAACTTTACTGGCATCTAGAGTTGCATTGTCAGTGTCTTCTGAATCATCTACTTGAAGACCCTGGCAGATCAACAGAGCCAGCGTGTGGGAAAGGCTCCACACATGGTAAAGTGGTATATAAGCATCAGTTGTTCTTACGTCTGTGATGCCAGCAGGGGCCCTGAATTCCGTAGCTCTCCATCACTGTTTGACATTGAGGACAAGTTTCCTTCCTTGTCTCCAACTCATCTCCATTTTCCCTGTCTCCTTTGTCTCCATTTTTTCTCCAGAAAATGTTGACACCTGCATGCCTGCTGTCATCTGAGCATCACTGCTAGCGGTAGCATTCTCAGTATCAGCACCTTGCCCTACTCCCATGACCCAGGAGCACCCACATCATCCATTCTGTCGGCCAGACCTCTTGCTTAGGACCTCGGAGCACCAGTCAGTCAGGGCTTGAACTGGGTGTTCCTTGTATGCCAGTGTGGTAGGCTTGTCCATCTGCTAGACTGTCCTAATGTCAGTGGACAGGGCTCCCCCATGCCTTACATACTCTGTCTTTGGTCTTCTTGACAGAATGTTGTTGGTGTCCAGCTTCTAATAACAGGTGGTTGAGTTGCAGGGGAGAGAAGTACCATTGCATACTCCTTACTGGATTCAATGAGTCTAAGATTTTTGACTTTAAACACACTGTATAGGCGGCCACCTGGTGTGATGAGCTGTGGCAAGTTTGGGTCTCCCTGTCCTAGGGTACTGCTACCAATAAATCCTCCCGATCACTGATGCTACCCAAATACCTCTTACCGGTGAGCCCGTTTCCTGCACAGCAGAGCCAGAGCCACCAGCCAGGAGTCAGCTCATGTTTAAAAAGGATGCAAGTCTGGCTGCTGCATTTCCTGTCTTACAGATTGATGATCTTTGACTGTTTTGCTGATGTCATTGTACATCTGTTTTTTGTAAATGAGTGTAACAAGGAAGGAGAATGGTTAATCGCAAGAACTCATTACACCATGAATGATGAAGGGTAGGCTCCTGTTTTATTTCTATTTCATTTGTTTGCTTCATTGGGGAAAACAAATAATCGTGTCACCCTATGGGGAATTTCACTTTCTCTTTGATATACAAATAAACAGCCTCCCACATTTCATTTATTTTTGCCACTGCTGGAATGGTTGATTAAAAAAACACATTAGGGCTTCCCTGGTGGCGCAGTGGTTGAGAGTCCGCCTGCCGATTCAGGGGACGCGGGCTCGTGCCCCAGTCCGGGAGGATCCCACATGCCGCGGAGCGGCTGGGCCCGTGAGCCATGGCCGCTGAGCCTGCGCGTCCGGAGCCTGTGCTCCGCAACGGAAGAGGCCCGCGTACCACAAAAAAAACCCAAAACAAAGCACATTGTTATGCTGCTTTCCTATATCATGACCTTCACTATTGGATAGGGAAAGGAAACCAATGAAATATGTATATTTTTTTAAGAAATGGAGGACCCTTCACTACAAATGCCCCTAGAAACCCAGGTCCATTAAAGCGAGATGGATGAGGTGATGACAAAACCAAACTAAACAACGGGGAGGAGGGCATGAGTCTTCATTTTCTTTCTGGTAATATGTCTCAGAAATGAGAATTCAGTTTTCATTAATTTATTAGAAAAAAAATTAAAGTGTCTTTTTCTCTCCTTCTTGTCTTCAGCTAGGAGGACGTTCCTGGTAATGGAACTAAAATTCATTTCCACTAAAACGTGTGTTCAGCCTTTGGCATATAAAACACATGTGACGTGGGGATTGTTAGAGGGTTCTAGATGCTGACTAACTTGGATTTTCCCGGGGCCAAATCCTAACTGGCAGCTCTGTGGCCTCTAGTTCCTAGTAGTGTGTATGCTTCCTAGGTTCCTATTTATATCCCTTTATCCCCTGGCTTTTGGAGCCCAGCAAAGAGGCTCCTCTGTTTTGTGATATTTCTGGCTGGCCACTATCGAGTTGTGATTAGCCAACCCTGATTTGAACAGCGGGTTTGCAGGCCCGTGTCTTGGTGGGGTGTGGCCATTTGGTAGTTGAGGGTATAGATTAGGAGGTCTTGACATACTGTTGCTAGCTTACTGAACCCTGAATTACTGATCCCCCAACACAGCATTTGTGTTCTAAAGTTGCTATTTATGGTTGAAAGCAGCTGCTGTACACATTGTGGGGTGGGGGGACGGAGTATGGTGAGATATAAAATAAATAAATAGTTAGACACAGTCTATCAAAAATAATTACAGTAAGGAAATGTTTATGGCAAAGTAGGAAAAAGAGATTGATACTCCTCCCTCCTCTCCCTGCAGCTCTGGAAGAATTATTTTGTTCATGTTCAGGGAGTTGTTGGGCGAGCGTTTGTAGAAAGCCATGATGTTAACTCAGTCATGAACTAGACCTTGTCATAAAAGTCAGCTGATGCAGTTGTGGGTGCTGCAGCCAGCCCTCCTGATGTGGGGGTAGGGGCGGGGTGTGTGTGTCAATCTTGGGTATATGTTTTTATTTCTTTCCTTTTTTATTCCTTTTCTGTTGTTTTCTATTCATAATTTTTTATCATATGGACAAAAGTTTCTATTTAAAAATAACCTTTATTCAGAGAGTAATTTTACCAAATGATGGTGTAATTATACATCACCATTTGACCTTATTAGACAGCCTCTAATAATCAGAAACTTCAACTTCACTTTTGGCAAAAGTTATTTTTTATAATTTCCATAGTTCTCTCCTCCTGCACATCTTTGCTTTCTAGCTAGCATGTCAAGTAACGAATATTTATTAATCTCCTACTTTGTGCAAAGAATTGCAGAGGATCAAAGACATCGAAAGCATGACTTGCCTTGAAAAATTTATAAGTAGACTAGAATACCAAGACAAAAGCGCACAAAAGTTAACAATATAGAACAACGGTGCAGGAGATGTCCCAAGACCATGTATATAATTACGTCCTAAATGGAGAGGTAAGAGCTGACTTCAGAGGAAAGGGGATTCCATAGGCCAGGTTCCACCGAGATGGAAAGATAACTGTGGACTTGCAGCAACATGAACAGGTGATGAAGGAGCCATGTGGACACATGCTGATGAATTTAGAGAAGGGGAAGATCTGCGTGACCTGGAGCAAGTTTTCTTAGAGGTGATAAGACTTGTTCTGGACCTTGAAGGATGGGTAGAATTCGAAAACAGGCGGAGAGGAATAAGAGGAGGGCTTTCTATCTAAGTGAGACCATGAGCCAGAGGCAGTTCGGGTTAGAATATGAAAGTATGTTCAGGGGTTAGTAGCTAGAGACTAGACTGGCTAGAGCAATATGCCTGTAGAAAGCTGGATGAGATTGGAGATGTGCATGGAAAGCCTTGATTTCCATGAGGAGTTCAGACTTTCTTCTGGGGGCCTTCATTCCTTATTTATTTCCTGAGCACATATCCTGAGCTAAGCACTGTTAGAAGCTAGGGATACAATAGGAAGCAAGAAACTCATAATCTGTGTCTTCCAAGGAGTTTATACCCTGGACTTATGGAACCAATAGATGGGCAGTTAGGAATTAAGAATACTCTGCCCTATGTGAGGGCTACGAAGGGGCCTATCAGGTATTCTGAGACCTTTGGGGAGGGACAGCTCATACAGACCAGAATTTCAACCAGGCAGAGGTAAGGAGGGAGAACCTTCAAGGCAGAGGATAGCAGGTGCAGAGGTGGGAAGACAAAGCCAGCCTGCTGCTCGCTATTTTGAAGTGGGTTTATTGAGTTCCTACTCTGTCTAGTTGGGCCTTCAACATAGCAGGGGAGACATACAGGAGATGGTTTCTGCCCTCCAAGTACTTAGTGTCTATTTAGAGAGAGATGCCTGAGAGACACCAAATAATTGACTCTATAAGTAAGAGTTTAGGAAAGAGAGGATTGAAGGAAGGCATGAAATGGTGTGAAGTCTTCTTCTTGGTAAAGTAAAGGCTTAAGCAGAAGTAGAGAGGCAGGCATGTGAGCAGAATATTGAGGGAGAAGGGTGGTCTGTGAGACCCACCTGATGAGATGAAAAGCATGCTGGTTACCTTGGAGCAGTAGCAAGAGGCAACAGTGAGCCCATGGGTCTGGGTCCTGGGGGACCCTGAGTAAGTTGCCTAAACTTCTTAGACTTCAGTCTTCTCATATGTAAAATTAAGAACCTTGACCTCAGTGGTCCTTGAGGCCGTGTCTAGCTTGAAAGTCCAAGTATCTCAGGCTTTACCTTAAAGGCAGAGTGAGTCTTGGAGGGTTTTGGACCAGGGGAAGGACTTGACAGAATCAATGCACTAAGAATCTTAATTTGTCTTAGTTGTAGAAAATTAATGGGATAATTACTAACTTATGAGAAGTACAGTTTTTTACTAAAAATTTTAATCATGTTCTCATGTTTTTAAAACTGCCAATAGGACCATCCTGATGTCCATTGGACATTGCTTTGTGAATTTTTTCCTTTCTCAAAACAGCAAAGACACAAACAAAATCTGTGGCCTAGAAAATGCTCATCAATAGTGAGAAGTTTAAAGGGTTAGAACATGATTTACAAATACAAATTTTAATTTGTGAATCATAAAAATTCTTTAACATTTTCAGGGAGATCTTGGAATTAGAAAATTTATGTCTTTTATTTTTGCAGTGCCATTCCTAGGGTGGTAATGGCAGTGATGTCATAGAGGCGATATGGGGGTGACTTCCTCCCAGATACGGGAATACTAAGCAGCTTGCCAGATGTGCCTTTGACATATCCAGGACCAAAACTGCCTCAGCCTGGACCCCACTAGAGGTCCCACAGAGATGACAGCTGGCCAAAGGCCTTGTTAGAATAGAACGTGGTCAGACCCTAAACGTACCCCATTTCTGCCATGTCTTTCTCCAGTAGAAGTGTTTACCATCAAGCCATGCATTTAGTTCTCTTTTTCAGACAAAGACTTGAAACCTTCATGTGTCAGCCTGGAACTGAAGGTGGATATTTGGAGATTGTTAATGCCAAGAGGTGCTGGCCAGGTTGTCTGGATGCTGAGCTGTGGTCTCCTGTTGGTGGGCCCCAGTCGTGTGGCTCCTGCCTGCATTGTCGGGTCCTACCAGGCTTGTCCCTCTGGTCTCTTTCTCTAAGTACATTGTGTTGGACAAGCGGGAAGGAATACCATGTTCAGCAGTTATGCTACTTCAAATGGGAAACATTTGGGCTGATATCAAATAACTATTTTAGAGTAGACTGGAAATTTTGGTAACATTTACAAGGTCCTAATAACTCATAACTTGTAACCCTAGATGTTCCTCAATAGCGTATCAATGGCTGAAGATGAAAAGCTTCTTACCCTCCCTTTATGTGTTTGTGGTCTCAAACCCCACTAAACATCACCGAAACGATGGTAGGTACGTGGAAAGACTCCCCAGTGCAGAGTCAGGAGCAAACTCATCAGGAGCAGGACAGCATCTGCTGGTACATTAGGGAGGAGTGGTCATTCCTCACCTGATTTTGCTTTGTCCTCCTACGTCTGTTTTCTCTCAGCTTCTTACTGTTTGTTTTCTTTAAGTAGATGATTACACAGAATGTGTTTTTTGACTGAGCTCTACAAAATCGATGAAGTTCTCAAAAGTCCTATGCCTTTCTTGAGAGCAGCATGAGAACTGAAGTCCTTTTTTTTGTTTGTTTTTTAAAGGGACATTGATTTGTGCTACCTGAAAATGGTTATTTATACTTTCAATTTGTTCGGCCCTCTGAGGACATCATCCTTAAAAAGTTCTTTGTCATGGAAAGCTTAGCAAAGATTTAAATTTCAGCAAAAACAAAACCAAACCCTTGATTTTTCAGATGGTTGAGTTTTAGAAGCGCAGCTCAATGTCTCTAGGCTCTAACTGACAGTCAGGAAATGCACAGTCAAGGTCTGGCTGACTTATCCATTTTGGAATCTCTGGTCCCTAGTGAAATGTTGAGAACTAAACAAGTTACCAAAAAATGGTTGTTGAAATAAATAAATGGCACAGTTTTCTTGGGCAGATTAGGGACAACTATACGAGTGCCAGATGCTTCCAAAATTCCATTATACTAGTATAATATTACATATAACTCCCTTCCTATCTTTTTAGGGAGTATATACTGAACATAATTTTAAATTGTCTTTCATGGCTCAGATGAACATTTTTAACTATAGCTGTTGGTGATATGCTAAAGAGGTCACTGACCACGCAGGTGACCTAGGACCTGGGGCGGAGGAGAGAGAGATCCCTTCTTTTTTTTTGAATTTTTTTTTTTTTTTATACAGCAGGTCCTTGTTAGTCTTCCATTTTATACACGTCAGTGTACACATGTCAATCCCAATCGCCCAATTCATCACCCCCACCACCACCACCACTTTCCCCCTTGGTGTCCATACATTTGTTCTCTATATCTGTGTCTCAATTTCTGCCATGCAAACCAGTTCATCGTACCATTTTTCTCGGTTCCACATATATGCGTTAATATACGATATTTGTTTTTCTCCTTCTGACTTACTTCACTCTGTATGACAGTCTCTAGATCCATCCACGGCTCTACAAATGACCCAGTTTCATTCCTTTTTATGGTTGAGTAATATTCCATTGTATATATGTACCACATCTTCTTTATCCATTCATCTGTCGATGGGCATTTAGGTTGCTTCCATGACCTGGCTATTGTAAATAGTGCTGCAGTGAACATTGGGGTGCATGTGTCTTTTTGAATTATGGTTTTCTCTGGGTATATGCTCAGTAGTGGGATTGCTGGGTCATATGGTAATTCTATTTTTAGGTTTTTAAGGAACCTCCATTCCCACCAACAGTGCAAGAGGGGTCCCTTTTCTCCACACCCTCTCCAGCATTTGTTGTTTGTAGATTTTCTGATGATGCCCATTCTAACTGGTGTGAGGTGATACCTCATTGTAGTTTTGATTTGCATTTCTCTAATGATTAGTGATGTTGAGCAGCTTTTCATGTGAGAGCTCCCTTCAAGAGCCCCCCATGTCTCTTTGTGAAAAGAGGTTTCTAAGAGAATTCATCTGCTCAACATATATTGCAGACCTACTGTGTGCCTGACCTGTGCCAAAGGGAATATAGAGAGGAATAATTAGGACATGGTCATGACCTTGGAAATCTGTCTAGTGAAGGAGACAGACACATAAACACATAAGAGTGGAAGATGTGAGTGGCACGGTCATCCAGGCTGTGACAAAGCATAGGAGAGCTCACTGACCTTCGATTTGTCTGCACACAGTGGCCTCTGCCTTCAGAGCCCTGGCATGTCCACACAGAGGCTGGCCTGCCCACCCCCAGTGCTGCAGAAACAACGGCACTGCTCAGGGCTCTCTGTGCAGGAGCTGCAGGGGGGCCATGAGCCTCTCCTGCTGCAGAGCTGCTGTTTCTTGGTTTCTGTCTGTATTCGGTCCTGCCTGCCTATCTTTGGTTTAGTTCCTAAGGAGAACTAAGCTGCCACAGTTTACCTCTCATCTCTCTTTCCATCTCTTCTTTCTCGTCTCTTTTGCCTCTGCCCCCTTCTTCGTAAAGTTCATCACCATCCCATGAAGTCATGATGATACTGATGATAATGACGGTAACTATCATGTATTGATTTTTTTTTACTAATTGCCAGGGGTTGTGCTAAGCACTTTACATATATCGTCTCATCTGCGCCCCTCAACATTCATGCAGTCTTATCCCATCTTGTAAATGAGAACCCAAGGCCCTGTGAAGTCAATAACTTGCCCAAAGCCACACAACTCCTTTCCTTTACAAAATCACAAAATGCTGGAGGTAATCTTTGCATCTCTAGAATTTTTATTGTGTGCTTGTGTGTGTGTATGTATGTTGTGTGTGTGTAACAGAGAAGGAGACTGAGTCCTTCACCAACAAAGAGGTTTTATCTGTTTGCTTTCTCTACGTTTTTGGGCCACTTCCAGAAATCGAGCTGTTCTGGTTGGAACTTCAAGGTTCTAGCAGGCAGAATTTCAGATGGCCAAGGCTTTCCCTTAGGGACACTCATTTCAGTGAACAGCTCTCAGTCCAGCAGGCAAGTGATGGGTTTACTCAATCACTGGGTCACTGCTGACTTCCCCTCAGACCTGGGATTGTGTGGCCTGGGGCAGAGCGCTGGGAGAAAGAAAGCACTGTTAGGCCAGGCTTTGCAGCAGTCTGTGATGGATGAGTTCATTTGTTTTAGTGGGCGGGGGGGGGGGGGGTGGAAAGGAGGAAAGGGGTTATTGTGAGAGGAAAGAGGAATGCACGTTTAGATTTTGAGAGAAACACTTTTTCTAGTGTTCGCATCTTATCAAAGTGTTACTACATTGCTTCGTTAAAAGGTTTTATAGTTCTGAGGATATTAAACATACATGTACTCAAATATTAGCACCAAAATCCACCAATAAGATAGCAGCAGGCTTTTCTTGTTTTTATACAATTCTCACGTTTGCTTCTAATGGTTAGTTTGGGTAATTTGTATCTTTTGTATCTGTTGGTCATAGTTCTTTGTATCTACCATAGTAACCAGTTTAAGGCTGAGATACAAGTTTCTGCATTAAGTTTAGAGACTGAATTGAATCAGAAATGTGGACTACAGTAGCCTTGTATAAAAGTTGAGTCTTAGGCTTCCCTGGTGGCACAGTGGTTGAGAGTCCGCCTGCCGATGCGGGGGACAGGGGTTCGTGCCCCAGTCCGGGAGGGTCCCACACATGCCTCGGAGCGGCTGGGCCCGTGAGCCATGGCCGCTGAGCCTGCACGTCGGGAGCCTGTGCTCCGCAATGGGACAGGCCACAGCAGTGAGAGGCCCGCGTACCGGAAAAAAAAAAAAAAAAAAAAAAAGTTGAGTCTTTGTAATTCAGTAAGGAAAACATCCCGTGTCTTTTTCCAGTGTGTGCATCAGACAAAGATCAGTGGCATTCAACTCTTGTCCTTAGCACCACGAAAGTAACATCCAGATTTCCAAAGGATTAATCCAGCTGCAGTTCTGTTCTAGTTTGTGTTGTTAAAGAGGATTAGCAGCTCAAGACTGACATGACATCTGTTTCACTGTCCTCCTCCTCAGTAAATGAGGGTCTCTTACCCGAGGGCCTCTTTCCAAGGGTCTGCTAAGAGTAGCACATTTGCTGGATGTTACTACATTTCTTGTTGCACAAAATAAAGCTGAGACAAGCACTAATTTAATTAGCTTGAAATATCCTATGACTTTGAAGAACATCTCTGATCCCTTTTTTCCTTGCCATGTCCATTAGTCACTGGAATTTTATTTCACTTTACTTTATTATGTTTATGATCTGTTAGCCGTGTCTGAATGCTGGCCCTTCAGAGGCAGGACTCGTTATCTGTTCTTCACAATGCATTTCAACACACAGGTCGCCCAGAATGTCCTTCATTGGCCATTCAGGAAGGATCATGACTTATCTGCTTAGGTTAGAATCAAATTGTGCTTTTTAAAGTAACTCATACTTATTCTATTTACATGTTCTAGTCATTTCTTGATTTTTTTTTTTTTCCTTTCCAACTGTTTTCTCTCATTTTCTCCAGGGCCACATATGGGGGCAAACTGATTCTACCCAGTGCTCCTGAAAAGCCATGAGTCTGATAGGTAATGTCAGGCATCTGGCAGAGCAGAGTATGCACAGAACATTACCTTGCATTTTATAAGTGCTTTGCACAGCATTTCATGATCTACCTAGATTTTCAAAACAATCCAAAAAAAGAAGGAAAACAGCCGTTACTACTAGGATACTGACAAGGAAATCACATGGATTTGTCCCAAGTGACATGGTGACCCAGCAGCACAGCTGTCAAAAGATCCTGGTCATGGGTGTCTTGGTACAGAAGTTTCCCCACTGACGCAGGTTGGCAGCTTCCTGCAAATCCCCTTGGTATTCTGAGTCTTGGAGGTGGAAAATGAAGGAGAACTCAAAAAGTCCATGTATATCCGCCATTGGCCTTGATCACAGAGGAGCAAATCCAGAAACGGCCTAATTCTTCTGCATAGGTTCACCCTGGTGTGGATGGGTGGCTTTAATCAAGATCTGGTATTTTCGTTTCTTGCCTTCACAGAAGTAGTGTCAGCCATGCATGAACTGTGTGAACACATATAGGTAATACAAGAATAGATTTTTCAGCTACAGGGTGAAGGCACCAAACTCCTAAGTCCTTAGCTGAAGAACAATTATTCCACAAGCTTTTTCTATCCAGCTCTCTATAAGAAACATTTAAAATTTTTATTTTATTTTTATCCATTAAAGGCAGAATAGAAAAGAGGAAATAAGAGAGCTAAGCCTTGTTCATTTTTTCACTTGATACGCAATTGAAGTCAACACCCTTGGGCCAAAACATAATTGGTAATAATCTTTAGACCTCATAGGGCTTCCTGAAATATTTTGGAAAAAAAAATTGCAAGTATATCCTAATTGGGTAAGTGCTGAAACAAAGTTTCTAAATAAACCGAGTCTAGGTGAGAAATGGCCTTTTTATAAGTTGTCATTTCATCCTCAGCATCACTTGGACATAAGTTCAGGTAGGTCATAGAATAAAAGGAAGAGGCTCAGAGAGAGGCAGCCCAGCCTTGGTACTGAGGCAGGCATGTAACCCCTGCGACCAGGGCTCAGCATCCCCACTCCCCTTCCAGTGCTCTTTTCACTTGTCACCTTGTCTCCTCGTCCTCATACCTCACTGTGGAAATCCAACAAAAATGTATCATCTTGCATAGGACTTACTATTGTTACGTTTTGGAGAGACACCTCTGTACAATTATTATTTGTGGAAGTGAGAGTTTTCCCATAAAGAAAGCAAAAGCAGATATTCCTGTTTCTTTGGCGTTAATAGCATATTGTCAATTGTCATGCCACCAAATGAGTGTGATACGAGGAATGAATATCTTCTGTGATGCCAGCAATTGCCGGGTAATAGGAAGGTTTGACTTTTCCAGAGTATCCTCACGTCAAATGTGACATCTCTTTGTGTATTACCTTTAACATGCACAATGAAATGTGAAATGGTGTTAACAGTAGCCCAAGGATACCAAAGCTTCAAGATTAGAAATCACTTTCAGGCTGTCTTTCTTCTTCCCCCCAGTGGGCTGCTGTATTAACACTCATTACAGCGAAGCAGAACAGATGGGCAAACAGACTGATTAGTTATTTATATATATATTTTTTTCTTTGTGAAGCTTAGATGTTGGCTCTTTCTTCAATAAAAGAAAGGAATTTTTAGATGTTGCCTTGTCTTGATTTCCCTTTTTAATCAAAGGAAGAAAGGGGGTACTTTGCTCCTGATCTATTAATAATGTGCCAATTATCCTTTTCTTAACTGCTGACTTCATAGCTCTCTGTGTACCCATTGCAATCAGAATTCGATTTTCTCTAGCCCTCCAAGCTGCATGTGGTGTCTTCATGTTCTTTCTGGCCTAGGATTTCTTTATGGAGTTTATCACTTTTAATTCATTTTTCAGAAGTGTCTTTCTTGACAAGGAAACTGTCTATAGTGTTTTTGGCTTTTCCATCCAAAATGAAAAAATAAATGATTAATTGGTGGAAAGTGAAATTATCCATAATATTACATAAATAGAAATATTTTCCATAGCCTTTTTAAAGAAGGTCAGATATTTCTTTGATTTTTCTTAAAACAGATTTTGCATATTTTATTCCTTCCCAATTTTATAAAAGTAGGTTTTTTGATGAAATTATGCTTCCAGTTCAAAAAGTTAAGGTAAAGAAAAAAGCCATCCACAATTCCACTTCTGGATATATATATTCAAAGGAAATGAAATTATTATCTTGAAGAGATATCTGCACTGCCATGTTCATTTCAGCATTATTCACAGTAGTCAAGGTATGGAAACAAGTGTCCTTCAGTGAATGAATGGATCAAGAAAATGTGAGACAACACACACACACACAGAGGAATATTATTCAGCCTGATTATGAAAGAAATCCTGCCCTTCCCAACTATATGGATGAACCTGGAAGGAATTAAGCTAAGTGAAATAAGCTAGACAGAGAATTTTATATGTAGGATCTTAAAAATAAAAATGTCAAACTTATGGAAACAGAGAGTAGAATTGTGGTCGCCAGAGGCTGGGGAGTGGGAAAAATAGGCAGAGGCTGGTAAAAGGGTACAAACTTTTAGTTATAAGATGAATAAGGTCTGAGATATAACATGGTGACTATAGTTGATAACACAATATTGTATAATTGAAAATTGCTAAAAGAATAGAACTTGTGTACGCATCAAAAAAAAGTAAATATATGAAGTGATACATGTGTTAATTAACTTGGTGGGAATCCTTTCACAATGTATATAGTATATTGAATCATCCTGTTGAATATAGTATATTACAGTTTTGTCAACTATTCCTCAATAAAGCTGAAAAAAATAAAAAGAAATCCATCTGCACTGGAAAAAAAGAAAAAAGCCATCATAAATCCATAATCTTTTCTTATAAAAGGGCAAATGTATCACACATATATAACATGCATAAAAAAGTAATGGACTAACTTGTATATAGAAAAGAACTTCCTCAGGTTATAATGTGAAGTGTCCTGGAACAATAATTCCCCTAAGGATATCTAAAATAGTACGCGAAGAGTCTTGAGGCATAGTGTAAGGAGAGGAGGGGTAAACGTGCACAGTTAAAGGTTTTTTAGTCTTTTTGAAAAATTTTGAATTGGATTTACAGATTTGCTAATGTATTTTATCAAAGCAAGAAAATTATTCTATAAAGATGGCCCTATATGAGGTTAATGCATAGCATTATGAAGGGATTACAGCTTCTAATTTCATGATATAGGATAATATAGCCGTATAGCCACTTGGGGAGATTTTTACACAAAGCCGTGGGCTATTAATTGGAGCCCATGTTGTTGAGGTGCCCAGTGATCCTATCATATAGATTATTTAGTTTTAAAAAATCATCCTCAGTGGAACTTGGTATTAGAAGATTCCATCAAACATCAAAGAGATGCTTCAGTTTAATTCTCACACTGTGATCTGTGACTTCAGAAATAGCATGCTGTTAATAACAATATGTGAGAATGAGACTCAGATCTTCTTGTTGCTTTCGGTCTCTGCATGCTCATTTGCACCCTCAGTTACCTCTCTAAGTGGGCTGGTTTCAGGGAGGTGAATGAATAGATGATGTGGGAGTTGGGAGAGAAAAGCTGAGCAAAACTAATGGAAAAATGGAAGCCAAAAAAATATGCTCGAATTTATGTGAAGGATAGTAGAAACTGAAGGGAAACTTTCTTGAGCAGATGATGGTGGCAGTAATTAGGGGTACATTTCTGAAGGTCTCCTCAATTTGAGGTCTCAGTTAGATTGAGGTTAATTAAGAGAATTTTCGGTAGAAATGAAACCTTGACATTACATCAGGCTATAAAAGAGATGCAGTTCAGTAGTGTTTTAATGATGTTTATTCAGCTATGGTTGGGTCTCAAACTCAACCTTTCTTGACATTCCCAATCTCGAGGCTGAATCAGGTGCCTGTGGGGTGAACTCCCCTGTCATCCTATATTTAACCGGCAGTTGCTGTACCAAATTGTTGTGAAACTGGTCTGTCTCACGATCACCTTTCTCTGCGTGTTCATATTCTGTGGGGGTGGGGAGGACACTGTATCTTGTCCTGTTTATCTCTATATACCCAGTGTCTGCCAAAAACGTGTCTGTCAGTTTAGTAGTTTTCAATAAATATCTATTGATTAAATGAATGAATGAATGGACAATTGTTTATGTGCAGAATCCAAATGACATAGTAAAAAACTTTCCCCAATGATCAATGGTTAATTTTGAGAGTTGGAGATCCTTTGCCTCTCAGATAACTTCATAATTATCTCCTTCGAAATGGGCAAAATATTAAAATATATTTCTGTCAAGGTTGTAAAACTTGAAAACCTCACTCTTAAAATTAACTTACTGCTGTAAAATACATAATGTGTGTTTCAAAAACAAAACCCGCACCTAATTGTGATTTGGAGAGAACTCACATTGAGCGATAGTGCTTTTTTTTTTTTTTTTTTTTTTTGCGGTACGCGGGCCTCCCCTGTTGCGGAGTACAGGCTCAGCGGCCATGGCTCACGGGCCCAGCCGCTCCGCGGCATGTAGGATCTTCCCGGACCGGGGCACGAACCCGTGTCCCCTGCGTCGGCAGGCGGACTCTCAACCACTGCGCCACCAGAGAAGCCGTCCACTTTTTTTTTATTCAAGTAAGATTTGTTGCTACAAACAGAATTTCTAAAACAGAAGAAACAGTGCACAGTGCTTTTCAGGAATAGCAAAGAGTAATTCACGTCTTAGATTCTTACATTAACTTCTTGGGTAGATTGTGAGGCTGTCAGTGTGAAATAGGAATGAGGAACAGAAAAGGAAGAGGACTCCCAGAGAGGAGGGTTGTAAACTGTCTCTGGATTCCTACTGTCCTTCTGGATTTTGCTAGGGTTTCCCACTCTCCTTCCTGTTTTTACTTTGTTTATTCTGAGGAGGCGGCAACAGACTGGGAGGGGAGGCAAGGTTTCCCCTCTCACTTCGGATTGCTCTGCGGTGTATCGTGTACGTGTGAGGTTGTTTTCCCACATTCCTTTTTGAAAAGTAAGGAATTCATTCTGGGAGCCCACACCTGTCACCTTACGTGGTGATGCTGAAAGGGAAGGAGGGACATGGGCCAAGCAGCAGCAACAACAACCCTTAGCAGCCACCTGCTTACAGAGGAGTTTTTTCCCTTCTGCCTTTAGAACTGATTCCTGTCTCCTATCCTACTTGTCTCATATTTCAGTGCTGTTCCTTTAAAAACTGTAGTAGGTCGACAGAGTGGATTTCAGCACTACTAATTTAATGTCTCTCAAAGTGTGCTCAAATTTGGATCAAATGGACTTCCTATATCTTAGGAGGTTTTATAGTTTATCTTTAAAGTTGGATAAAGTTAGCAAGGCCTCCTCCAGGGCCTCACAAGCATCAGCAGTGCAGTCCTCTTCCCTGCCCCGCCCTGACCTTGACCCCTCTGAACACACACACACACACACACACACACACACACACACAGACATCCGCCTCGCACTTCTAAGTTCCAGTGTCTTAGGTCAGGCAGTTCTTTACATCTGGATGATGGTACTGTCCTTTCAGCCTGGCAAGTTTCTACCAAACGTTAAGACCCTACAGAATATCACTTCTTTTAATTCCTGCCTTTTCCCAATCATCATTTAATCTGCTTCCTTGAATTCTACATTGCCATAGATTCCTGTGAATCATTTATCATGGCACTTAATACACTGTATTGTGTAGGTTAAAAAAAAAAGTCAGCACATCTCCCCCCATCTGGCCCGGGAGCTCTATAGACCAATATGAGTAGACCATCAGTGGAAATACTGTAGCTTTAATGACATTGCTGCTAACTATCATCAGAATAGTTGTGTGTGTGTTTTCCATATAGCTTTAAAAAGGGGAAAATGTGTTAACATGAGGTTACCTAATAGTGTTGAGAAACTGATAAACATTAACTAGGAAAAAATATCATCCTTGTTTGTAAAACTTTACCAACTAACCCTATACTTTCTGTTAATGATTTTATATAACCAGTGATAGAAACTAGTCTGGAGAACTATACAAAGACATGGTTAGTATTATAGCCATTGAGTTGATGTTGAAATTTGTATTTGCTTGGCTTGATTTAAGATCATTACCTGTGTTATCTAAGTTCACTTATTAGATTGATTTAGAATTATCTTTTAGTATTGGGCTAATTTGAAAATTTCCCTTTGCTGAGATTAGGTGGTTTAAATGGTAGAATTTCTATGTCCATAGATGTTGTCAGTGCTCTAGGAAGGAGGGCTTAGGGGCACCAATTTTGTTGGAAGAGAAAACTTGCAGCTGCCTTTGGTTAGCACTGTTCTTTTTTTTTTTTTTTTTTTTTTGCGGTATGCGGGCCTCTCACTGTTGCGGCCTCTCCTGTTGCGGAGCACAGGCTCCGGACGCGCAGGCTCAGCGGCCGTGGCTCATGGGCCCAGCCGCTCTGCGGCATGTGGGATCTTCCCAGACCGGGGCACGAACCCGTGTCCCCTGCATCGGCAGGCGGACTCTCAACCACTGCGCCACCAGGGAAGCCCTGGGTAGCACTGTTCTTGACACTGAGAAACATCAGTTGTTCCTAAAGTGGAGAGGAGAGTAGTGGAATATGGGTGCTGATGAAGATTAAGAGGGTGGCTTGGCAGCTTCTTTTGCTCTGCCATGGGTGTGAGGGGTAAGGGCCTGTGTTACAGTGGGATGGATGGAGATGAAGGCATGGGTAGATGTTTCAAAGTAAACACCTACAAGACTGGAACGGCTTGATAAGGATGATGAAAAAATAAAATAAATAAAAATGAGCAAGCTGAGCACGACAAACCTTGAGAATTTGGATAGTGACCTTGAGTGGGGCAGGGGAAGGTAAATTCACTGCAGTTAACTAGGGGATTGTCTCCTTTGTGGTTTATCCATAAATGCTCTTGCAGCCTTTAGTAGAGGTCAAACAGAGGCTTAAAGGCTCTGAAAGAGGTGGACGACCACCTCGTTTTCTTCCCTTCATATTCCTATATCTGCTCAGTCCTTAAAGCATTCAGCTAACTAAGCAGAAAATTGACAAAAAGTACATTTAAGTCCTTTCCCCCATCTCCTTCCTTCCCAGACAGTATCGCGTCAAGTAAAATAAAGTATTGAATGATTTATGGAACCCACTGGAAATGCTAGCCCATGTTCCAACCCACCTCCTCCTGGCAAAATCTGAGGAGCTAGGAAGAGCTGGCCTGTGTGCAGGACAGGATGAGGAGGTTGGAGGACTTTTCCCAGCCTCTGGAACTCGATGGATCTCAACAATGTGCTTTCCTCTCTCTGAGGCTTTTTGAGATTCCAGAACATTAGCAAACCTATATAGCCTATTAAGTTTGTGTGTGGCAAGTAGGAGTGCTCAAATATTTATTTGAATAAATAAATAGAAATTTTTTAGCTCCTCAAAAAGTCCAGCCACACCTAGAGTCTGTCATACAGAGTGAAGTAAGTAAGCAAGAGAAAAACAAATACCGTATGCTAACACATATATATGGAACCTAAAAAAAAAAAAAAAAGGTTCTGAAGAACCTAGGGGCAGGACAGGAATAAAGATGCAGATCTACTAGAGAATGGACTTGAGGACAGGGGGAGGGGGAAGGGTAAGCTGGGACAAAGTGAGAGAGTGGCACGGACATATATACACTACTAAATGTAAAATCAATAGCTAGTGGGAAGCAGCTGCATAGCACAGGGAGATCAGTTCGGTGCTTTGTGACCACCTAGAGGAGTGGGATAGGGAGGGTGGGAGGGAGGGAGACGCAAGAGGGAGGAGATATGGGGATATATGTATATGTATAGCTGATTCACTTTGTTATAAAGCAGAAACTAACACACCATTGTAAAGCAATTATACTCCAATAAAGATGTTAAAAAAAAAAAAGTCCAGCCACAGAACACTCTAAGACATAAATCACAGCAAGATCCTTTTTGACCCACCTCCTAGAGGAATGGAAATAAAATGAAAAATAAACAAATGGGACCTAATGAAACAAAATCTTTTGCACAGCAAAGGAAACCATAAACAAGACGGAAAGACAACCCTCAGAATGGGAGAAAATATTTGCAAACAAAGCAACTGACAAAGGATTAATCTCCAAAATATACAAGTAGCTCATGCAGCTCAATATCAAGAAAACAAACAACCCAATCCAAAAATGGGCAGAAGACCTAAATAGACATTTCTCCAAAGTAGACATACAGATTGCCAACAAACACATGAAAAGATGCTCAACATCACTAATCATTAGAGAAATGCAAAGCAAGATTACAATGAGGTATCACCTCACACCAGTCAGAATGGCCATCATCAAAAAATCTAGAAACAAATGCTGGAGAGGGTGTGGAGAAAAGGAAACCCTCCTGCACTGTTGGTGGGAATGTAAACTGATACAGCCACTATGGAGAACAGTATGGATGTTCCTTAAAAAACTAAAAATAGAATTACCATATGACCCAGCAGTCCCACTACTGGGCATATACCCTGAGAAAACCATAAGTCAAAAAGATAGATGGGGCTTCCCTGGTGGCACAGTGGTTAAGAATCTGCCTGCCAATGCAGGGGACATAGGTTCGAGCCCCGGTCCGGGAAGATCCCACATGCCGTGGAGCAACCAGGCCCATGCACCACAACTACTGAGCCTGAGCTCTAGAGCCCATGAGCCACAACTACTGAACCCACGTGCCACAACTGCTGAAGTCTGCACGCCTAGAACCCGTGCTCCAGAACAAGAGAAGCCACCATGATGAGAAGTCCATGCACTGCAACGAAGAGTAGCCCCCGCTCGCTACAACTAGAGGAAGCCCGTGTGCAGCAACGAAGACCCAACGCAGCCAAAAATAAAATAAATGTATATAAAAGAAACAAACAAGTAAAAAAAAAAAAAAAAAGATGTACCACAGTCTTCATTGCAACACTATTTACAGTAGCCAGGACATGGAAGCAACCTAAATGTCCATTGACAGATGAATGGATAAAGAAGATGTGGCACGTACATACAATGGAATATTAGCCATAAAAATGAATGAGATTGAGTTATTTGTAATGAGGTGGATGGACCTAGAGTCTGTCATACAGTGAAGTAAGTCAGAAAGAGAAAAACAAATACCGTATGCTAACGCACATATATGGAATCTAAAAAAAACGGTACTAATGAACTTAGGGGCAGGACAGGAATAAAGATGCAGACATAGAGAATGGACTTGAGGACACGGGTGGGGGAAGGTTAAGCTGGGACGAAGTGAGAGAGTGGCATGGACATATATACACTACCAAATGTCAAATAGATAGCTAGTGGGAAGCAGCTGCATCGCACAGGGAGATCAGCTCGGTGCTTTGTGACCACCTAGAGGGGTGGGATAAGGAGGGTGGGAGGGAGACGCAAGAGGGAGGGGATATGGGGATATGTGTATACATATAGCTGATTCACTTTGTCATACAGCAGAAACTAACACAACATTGTAAAGCAATTATATCCCAATAAAGATTAAAAAAAAAAAAAAGTCCAGCCACATGTTGTGTAGGGCGCAGGCCTTCTGACCTTGCTTTTCAAGCGGGGGTCAGATGAGAGTGACCCGTGCTGCATTTCCTTCTTCAGCGCCTGGTCGCACCCCAGTCCAGTGGGGTCGGGCGGGAATCACCACGGAGACTGAGACACTGACTGGCTTCATGTCCCACATTCTGATCTAGCGCTCTCTTCTTGCAGGTGCGCACATTTTGACCGACTCAGCCAGAAGGTGGATTTTCCTTGTGTCTAAAGAGAAAAAAATGTCCCCGTGCCTGTAGAGATGCTTTGCAGTTCAGCCCGGCTGAAGCTGACCGAATGAGACTATGGGCTGTGCCTCTGCGAAGCATGTTGCCACTGTTCAAAATGAAGAGGAAGCCCAGAAAGGGAAGAACTACCAGAATGGAGACGTGTTTGGTGGTAAGTGCAGTTGAATTTCATCCTTGGCCCCTCCATCCAGGCCTTTCATGTGAACAATTGCAGTGTTCCTGTGTTCTGTTTGCTGGGGGGCGGGACGGGGTGCAGGGGTGATGGGGGGCTGATGAGAGATGATAAAAATCAAGGCAGACCTTTTACATTGGGCAGTTTTCATCATAATTTATATCTAGAAGACTTTGAGGAGGATCATGGAGGTTTTATGTAGAGCTCACATTTAAATCAAGCTTTGAAGAACTAGTAGGACATAAACAGGTGCATGGGACAGTGGCCACAGGGTGTCCTGGTCCAGAACTGTAGGACTGAACACATGGAGGTCCAAAAGCAGGCAAGGATTTATAATGGAGGGAATGACGTGTTTTTTGGATTTTTATTATAAGTTTATAAGGAATTACTCTTTCTGTGAATTAGAAATTCTCGGTTTCAAAAACACAATTACAGTGAACTTAGAACTCGTCTTTTAACCGTCCTGTGATGATTCATAGTGATTTGAGACTATCTAGTGCAGAGGTCACAAACTGCCAACCCATGGCCACATCTGGTTTACAAATATATTTTCTTTGGCCCCCAGAGAATTTTAAAATAAAAAAGCAAGGCGGCCTTTAAAAATCAGGATGTTTCACACAAAACCCCAAATTTCTTGAGAAGGTCTGACAACACTGATTTTCCATTCCCTGAGGCAACAGTTGGTGGAATGGGGTAGCAGTTGCCGGTTCAGTCAGAGTATGGCCTCCAGTACACGGCTGAGCCCTCCCCGTGAACGCACATCAGGCCCCGTTCACTCACTGGCGTTCCATGCCTGGCCACTTACAGCCTTTTGAGTTTGCCTAATCTTGAGTTTGTCCTTTGGAAGATCAGTGATTACCCTGATGCAGGGTGGCTATGGGTTTGTACAAAATTCCAGTTAGTCCAGGCAGATGAAGCAGTTTTTGCTGAATTACTTTAACAATAATACCCAAGACTTGACATTTTCTGGTACTTCTATTCATAAAAGCACCTCTACATCTCTTATTCGATTAAGAACCTCATTGCAATGATGTTTACATGTAAACAAGTCAAGTGGCACTCTTCAGTCTCTGTCAAGGAATTCTACTGCGTTTCAATCTCTAGCTTTTGATCCGTTGCAATGGTTGTTTCTTCCCCTGGGGAAGAATTGGGAACAACGTGGAAGGGGTAATGCTCTGTTACAAGTGGACTCATGTATATGGAGGGAGGAAGATTTCATTTTGGTTTGTTTTAAGGAGATGTATTTGTTGCCTGGAACAAATTTGCTTCTAGTGGTCACTACCAATAGAAACAAGAAATGTGGAGAAGAGTGACATATGAGCATCTTAATAAAGTAGAATCCAGCTCTTTGAAACCACACCTTCTGGGAAAACAGCTAATAGGAGCTAGAGTCATCACTGTTACTCTCAAACACTTAACTTTTAAGAGGAAATAATCTCATATCAGGGATTTCTTTAAATTAACTTCTATGTGAGGTCTGTGTCATTGTCATTTTTGTAATGAGAGCTACCACTTATGGAGCCTTCACCATATGTCAGACACCGAGAAGCATTTACATTCATTTTTATGTTGAATTTTCGCAACAATCCTGTGAAACCTGTGCCATCTTAATTTTACAGATTTGGAAGCTGGAGCACAGTGTGACTAACTGATCCAAAGTTACTCAGCTACTAAGTGATAGAATCAGATGTCTCAGGCGCCAAAGTCCACATTTCTTCTCAATGTCATTTCCTCCTGCCTCCCATCCGTCACTCAGTCTTTTTTTTTTTTTTTTTTTGCGGTACACGGGCCTCTCACCGTTGTGGTCTCTCCCGTTGAGGGGCACAGGCTCCAGACGCGCAGGCTCAGTGGCCATGGCTCACGGGCCCAGCCGCCCCGCGGCATGTGGGATCTTCCCGGACCGGGGCACGAACCCGCGTCCCCTGCATCGGCAGGCGGACTCTTAACCACTGTGCCACCAGGAAAGCCCCATCACTCAGTCTTTAATGTGAAAAGGTATTCACTGGCCAGTACACGATGTGTCAGACCCTTTGCTAAATGCCATGGAGGATACAGAGATAAACCTTGCTTTCTAGGACTTCGTAAGAGAATGAAGAAGTGTTAGGAGGCAGAATAAGCCAAATACCAGAGAAGGAAAAGACATACACATCCTGATAAGAGTCAGAGGGTTGAGAGACTGCCTTGAAAGGTGGGATCAGAGCAGATTTCTTATAGAGGTGACAGCTGACCCTGACCCTAAAGGACTGGAGAATCTAAACCTGTCGGATGAAGGGTGTAGGAAGGAACTAGATGAGGAAAGGCTAGACGTGATGTGACCCATATTCAAGAATTACAAGTAATCCAGTTCGAATGTAATATAAAATATAAGTGAGAGGGAATTGGGTACAAAACTAAGTTAGGGTTAAATTATGGAGAATGTGGAATACCAAATTACAATCTGTAGAAAGGTAACCTTAGATTTGTAAGAGCAAAAATTTAGTGATAGTCAGTATATTGTATTAATATTTTGCTTGTCAATGAGACCATCTAACCATTCATTTGCTAATGTGGTTACAACTTTTATAGCTAAGAAAACTTTCTGTTGTTCTAAAGTACCATGTGGGGCTTCCCTCGTGGCGCAGTGGTAGAGGGTCCGCCTGCCGATGCAGGGGACACGGGTTCGTGCCCTGATTCGGGAAGATCCCACATGCCGCGAAGCGGCTGGACCCGTGAGCCATGGCTGCTGGGCCTGCGCGTCCGGAGCCTGTGCTCCTCAACGGGAGAGGCCACAACAGAGAGAGGCCCGCGTACCGCAAAAAAAATAAAAAATAAAAAATAAAGTACCATGTGTAGTTTGCAAATGCTAGCATCTAATAAAGGAGCCTTGTATTAGTCAACTATTGCTGGGTAATAGACACCCTCAGGATCTTAGTGGCGTTCAGCAATAATCCTGTCTTTCTTGATCACGAGTTGCTTGGGGAGCTGGAGTGGCTCTGCTCCGTGTCTCTCAGCTTCCTCCTGGGACCAGTGAGCCAAGGGGGCTACGCTCTTCTTTTGCAAAAGGGTAAAAGTACAAGTGATACACATGATGCCTCTTAAGCTTTAGGCTTAGACCTGGCACACTGTCACTTGCACCCACGTTTTACTAGTCAAATCAAGTCCCATGAACAGGCTCAAAGACAAGGGGCAGAGAAGTCCATCTGACCACAGCACATTCATGGCAAGGGTATGGATGTAGAGAAGGGTCAAGAATTGTGGCTAATATTTCAGTCTACCCCATGCCTGCCCAGTCATTGCTGTCTGTGTGGCTCCATGCCATAAAGTGCACTCAAGGCCTCTGCCAGCTTCTCTTCATCCTCCTGGTACTCACACTGAAGTTCCGTTCACTCCAGCATTCATCATCTTGTTACTCTTTCTTACATCAGCATTTGCAGGTTTGTGGCATTGTGTTAGATAAAGCAGGAATACAGGGAGGGAGAGAGCTTCATGTACCAGTCAGGGAGAGTTTTCCTAGCCCTACAGGGTTCTGGGAGTAGAATTGTCAGAATCCATTGTGAACATCAGTACCAGTATCCTAGATGTTACTGAATGCTAGAGTTTGAATATGACAAGAGAAGGTCCTATCTGTTTCTTCACTTGAATTAGTTTGCAAGCAGAAGTCTACAAAAATCCCAATAGAATCACAGGTGGTCACAGATGAATGGTAGATCTGGCTCACTTTTAGCCATTTGATATCTTTTGTCACCCATTGTTTCAGTGATCTATTATCACATAGCAAAGGACTCCAAACTTAGCAGCACTGATTTATTATTTTTCCCAATTCTGTGGGGTGGCTAGGGTTCATCTGCTGTTTTTTTTTTTTTTTTTTTTTTTTGCCTGGGCTCAGCCATGCAGCTGCATTCAGCTGGGAACTCAGCTGGGCTCGACTGACCATGATGGCTTCAGACCTCTCTTTCCATCTGGGTAGTCAAATTTTCATGTGGCAGCTAGCTTCCAAGAGAGGAAGTAGAAGCTTCCAGCCCTCTTAAGACCTGGGTTTGAAAGTGCAAGAATGTTATTTGTCCCATGTTCTGTTGAGCAAAGCAAGTCACAAGACCAACCCAGAGTCAAGGGAGCACAAAGGCTCTCCATCTGTTGAGTCTGTGCTATAGGGAGGGGAGGATTGTTGGGAGCTGTCTTTGGAGATGGGTTACCACACCCATTGACAGAGGCAATGAGAACTCATGACTGGATTGTATTCCAACCTGGACAGTTATATTCTGCTTTCTAAATCACGCCTCTATTTTCCACCAAATAAAATGGCCTCATTCACTTTTTAAAAGCTTAATGCTTGAAAGATGTTATTACCACATGTTGTTGAAGGGTTGACCAAGTCTGTGAAAGGTGGCATATTTGGGGACAGCTCTGAAGTATATGTCTCTGAGTGTGTGTACACACACACATTCGATCCTTTTCCTAAAAGTGTTAATTTAATTTCATAGCTTCTAAGGCCATGCTGGGGAGCGTTGATAAGCAGTGTGTTTTTACAAATAGGAATTTCCATTTATGTGAAGCATTTTGGTCTCTGTGATATTTTGGTTATTTAGGAGATGATGCCGAAAGCTCAGCTTCCCTGTACACCGGTGCTGAATTGAATGTCAGAGACATATTTTTGGGTGAAGTAGAAAAGGATAGCTTTATTACTTTGCCAGGCAAAGGGGGACACAGCGGGCTCCTGCCTCGAAAAACTTTGTGTCCCCACTTGGAGAGGATAGTGAGAAGTTTTATTGTAATGGTTCAAAGAGGGCATGATGAGCTAGTGGACATTCTTCTGATGGGTTGGTGGTGAGGTAAGTAGGAGTCAGCATCATCAACCTTCAGGTTCCAATTGGTCTGGGGTCTACATGCTTGTGGGTAGTGTACCATCATTAACTTCTCCCACCTGGAGGGGGTTTCAGTATTTGCAAAACAGCTCAAAGATATTGTTGTTTGTATCCCTTGATGGGGAACCAGGACCTTGCCCCAAGGCTGCACTGTTGTTTCTCTTGACTGTTTGCTTCTCCCTGGTCTCGCATCCCCTCTCTTCCCTAATTAACAACTGCTTGAATCTGCCCACTGGGACTCAGGGAAGGTCATGGAGGCTGAACAAAGGCTCCTTCCTGTAATCAAAGAAATGGGGGAAACAGAAAGGCTTTGTGCCCAGGAGCCCCACAGGGCCATGCTAGGTATCAGAGACACACCACTCAAAATGTGTGGGACAGAATTGCTATAGAATATTCCACCATTGAGGATTAACTGACAATTGGGCATCTTGACTCCTAGATTTCATAGATTTCAGGAGATCATTGACAAGGAACTTCATCACTGACGTTCACCTATAGACTTTCTTTCTACTTTAAGTATAGGAGCATAAAAAGTTTCAGATCTAAAGTTGTGTCTCATTTCTGTGGCCCTTTCAGAAGTAAAAGCCGGGCCAGAAAGCTCCATCTCCAGATTGGAATTTTCCTTTCCTCAGTGGTTAGGGCAGATGTGAAGAGTGATCAGCATATCTGCTGAGGTCATTCAGAGGACAACTGAGCAGATTGCCAAGACCAGCTTGCATAAAGTAAGTGACCAACAGGCTCAAGTTAGCAGGAACTAGTAAGGCAAGTTCTAAGAAAAGCCAGGTGCTTATTGGATTTCTTTCAACCATCATTCACTTAGACTATTAAAGTAGGTGCACAGAACAGATTCAGGCCTTATTAGGGAAATTTTCATATCAAACCTGAGATCATTATCTCTTCTGCAGCCCATCCCCAAGGGGGGAAACTCTTCAGTTATATTGACTTTCCTATTTGCGTGAAGGTCACCATCATTCTTCCAGTAATGTAGGCTTTACTCTTGCAAAGGCTTTAAACTTGAGGCATTTGTCTCTCCCAGTTCCCAGACCTGTGAATTTCACTCTCTCCTAGCATCACTTTTCCTACCACCAGCATAGTTCAGGCTGTTATAGTCCAGAACCCAGGATAACACAGTGTCCTCTGAACTGATGCTCCATTAGCTCTCTTTGTCGTTTGTTTGCTTCTTTGCTTTTGTTTTTAACTCTCAATTTTTTTGCACCCTTGCAGATGGTAGCAAGTTTTTCTAAAGTACTCCTTTGTCGATGTTAATTCTCCTGCACTCAGTTCTTAGACAGTAAAATCCTAAATCCTTAGTGAATATTCAAGACCTCTGACGATGGCTCTTACCCTCTTACCCACCTTGGCAGCCTTGTTTCGTTCTCTGTCCCTCATGTTTCCCTGTTCTTCAGCCAGAGGGACGGCTCACCCTGTGACCACTTTGTACGCCTGTGTCCTCCAGGTCAAATACACCGTGACTTCTGCTTGGCATGAGCCGTTTCTCCTGCTTTCATCTCTTTAAATCCTGCTCTTTTTCCAAACTTGCATAAAGCTTTCCTAATAACTTCAGAAAGAATCTCTTTCCTGCCATCCCAGAGTACATTTTTACATACTTATGTATTGCTTATATATTTAATCTCATTATTTGTGTGTGTGTGTGTCCTCTGTCTTATGAGCTGCAAAAAGCCCCTGGAGGAAGGGACTGTTTGACCTTGAGAGGACACAGGCTTCCAGGAGCCGGGGCCTGACCATGCCAGCTCCCCTATGATGAGGTGGCCTTGACTGACTAAGGACCAAGACGGTCCTCTTGTTTGTACGTGTCCCCTTAAGTGGAAGTGCTTAGATTATTAGAGTCAATTCTTCTGGAATGGTGGTGTGTAAAAGAGCAGCGGTAAAGCAAGAATTTGGCCGCTTTCTTTCACTTGGGCTCTATATTGCTGTGTGGCTTCAGTTCTGATCTGGTCCTTGGCTACGTAAGTTGAGAACATATAACGGGTGTGTGTGTGTGTGTGTGTGTGTGTGTGTTGGTGTTATGCCAATCTGTTACCCATCTAAAATACTATAGGAGGGCTTCCCTGGTGGCGCAGTGCTTGAGAATCCGCCTGCCGATGCAGGGGACACGGGTTCGTGCCCCGGTCTGGGAAGATCCCACATGCCGCGGAGCGGCTGGGCCTGTGAGCCATGGCCGCTGAGCCTGCGCCTCCGGAGCCTGTGCTCCGCAACAGGAGAGGCCACAGCAGTGAGAGGGAGAGGCCACAACAGTGAGAGGCCTGCGTACCGCAAAAAAAAAATAAATAAATAAAAATAAAAAATAAAATAAAATACTATAGGAAAAAAAAATACTATAGGGACCAACTTTACAGGTTATGGTGAAGATTAAATGAGAAAATAGATTTATACAGAAATTCAAAGCAGTTGGAAGCAACGTAATAATTCACTGTTTCTTCCTGTAATAATTGCTGGTTGTGTAAAGTGAAGATTAAAGATGAATTAATCTGTGTTTGTGAGATAGTAGCCGAGAGCATAATGTTGAACTCTCTGCCATCCAGTACAGTAGCCGCTGGCCACGTGTGACTATTAAGCATGTGAAATAAGGCTAATCCTAATTGAGATGTGCCGTAAGTGTGAATTACACACGCGATTTTGAGGACTTACTATGGTAAAAAAGTATAAAATAGCTCACTCATTTTCTATTGGTTACATGTTGAAAGGATACTCTTTTGGATATATTGAGTTAAATAAAATATATTATCAAAATTAATTTCCCTGGTTTCTTTTTACTTATTTAATGTCGCTGCTGGGCATGTTTCCAGTACTTACATAGCTCATGTTATGTTTCTATTGGATAGTACTAGTTTACGTCACTGGAAGGTAGTGTTGGTGTTGACAGTTTCCTTCCCTTTCACGTTTCAGTGTTGGAGTTTACTTATTATTGAATCGAAGAGGAAAGGGGTTGGGCTGAAGCAGCAGCCCTCATTTTGTGCTTTGACTCTGCAGGTGGGAGGTGCGTGCAGGTGAAGCGTACAGGACAACGAGCGAGGCAGAGATTGGGAGCCAGCCTGGCAGATGAGGTAGACCACACTCTGACGTGCTCACCTCTCAATGCTAATTGGTGGTAGTCTTTAGCTGCCCCCCCTGTAGCTTTCCTGCTGGCCTCCAGAAGCTTCTTTTGACTTCTGAAGTTATTTCCCAAAGGTCAAAGAGGACATCTTCCCCTCCCCTGCCCCCTCCCCCTTTTTTTTTCAGTGAGTTGGTAAAGAACCTTAAAAGAGAAGTGTTTGATGGGTGTGTGATAGAGCTGGGTCACAGTCACAAAAGCTGAAAAATATTTAAGTCAAGATGAGTGAGGAACCTGGCCCTGGGTTTAGTCTTTGAAGATTCCACAAGGTCCTGAGCTGAGCCTCCGAAAGGTCTTCAAGGCTTTTAGTGCACATGGGGCTAATGAAATGATAGAAGTCAGCCCACCTTGGCCCTGAGTTTCCATCTCACACTTCCGAAGGGAAAGTGCTTAGGCCAGCGTCTGACTCAGAGAAGGTCTCACAGTATCTTAGTTTCATTTTCTGCTTTTAGATCGTTCCTGGGCCATTCTGATAGGCGCTTATCACTTTGACAGGAAAGAGGAGACAGGCCCAAACCGTGAGCACGTAAGGCAGTGATTGTGAGTTCCCTCCTACCAGCTGGGTTTCTTCCAGCTTCCCCACTTCCTGTGTTGTCTTTGACAAGGAACCTCATCAGTGCCTGAGTTTCCTTGTCTACAGTATAGAGATAATAATGGTATCCACCACTCAGAGTTGTGTGGAGGATCAAACCACGGAAAGCACTTAGAAAGATGTCAGGTGTAATTAGCAGTTGAGCGTGAGTTGTAAATAGGAGTAGACTGGCCCAGCCTCTTCACTTTGGCCCCTTGCCCACCTCAAAACAGACCGCACTGGAATGCCACGTGATGCAGGATTTAATCTAGCTGAGGTAGAGTCAGTCTGAATTTCTGTTTGGAAAAATTTTCTATGACAGAAAGTCTCGAAATGCACGATACTTTATATATTTAAAGAAAGAAAAATCCAAGTGCTGTTTTTCCTTCCCTTGCCAACGGTACCATGAGCCTGTTCTTTTAATATTATATACAGAGGTAAGCCGAAAAGTAGGCCCATCTGTCACTTATTGCTACCAGGCAGCCTGACTGCAAGATGAGGGACCCTCCGAGTTCTCAGATGCCATTGATGGGGACGTGCTGGCAGGGCCCTCGGTGGTGTCACTTCAGTTTTATGTCTTGAGGGTTTCCTTCAATTGCTCCCTTGCCCCTCTAGGTGCCTGGTCTTCTCTGTAGCTGCCTGGAACCCTTCCTCAGGCAGAAAATAAGACTGAATTTGGCCCTGGAGAAGGCAACAGAGATGCTGCTGGGTGCTTCCCGGTGTCCTGGTACCATCCAGCGGAAAGCACAGAGGACTGGAGCTGTGGGCAAGGCTTGTTCTCTGCTGGGGGAAGTTCTAAAAAAGTGACTCAGCCACAAGAGAGAAGGTGGGAGGGTTTCTGTACCCATAGCACTTCTTCTCAGAGTTATTTTCTCCTGAATGACGTCAAAGAATTCAGAAATTCAAAACAATGTCCTCTTCCTGGAATCCTGGCTGATGTGGCAGAAAGGACCTGTTTTGCCATCAGCACCTGCCAGGTAGCACTTACCTAGCAGCACCTACCTGGTAGCAGCCACCTGCAGTGCACACCTGGCCATACCTGTCTGGTGCTTAGACCTCATTTAGGCCCCAGCTCTCTACAAAGATGCGCAGTACCTACCTTCTGCACCTGGAGCCTTAAGTGTGGCTGTTTCCTTTGCCCCTGAATTGTTAGCTGGCATCAAAAGCACAGACTCACACTTTACAGTTTATAAGGCCTTTTCATGAGCAGTTATAATCCCCACTTGATACAAAAGGAAACTGAAGAGCCCTGCCAGTTCACTTAACTAAAAAAGTGGGACTATGCCTAGAATTAAGGATGCAGACTCTTGACGAAGGATGATTCCACTCTCAGGAATAAGATATCTGTCTTTGTCATTAAATCCGAACCCACTGCCAATGCAGGGGACACAGGTTCGTGCCCTGGTCCGGGAAGATGCCCCATGCTGTGGAGCAGCTAAGCCCATGCACCACAACCACTGAGCTTGAGCTCTAGAGCCCGCGAGCCACAACTACTGAAGCCCACACACCTAGACAACTAGAGAAAGCCCACACACAGCAACAAAGACCCAACACAGCCAAAAATAATAAATAAATAATTTTAAAAAAAATCCGAACCCACTTTTTCTCAAGAGTCTTTATGAAGCAATTGTTAACTGGTTGCCCGAGTTCAGCCTCAGCTTTTTTTTTTTTTTTTTTTTTTTTTACATGAGGATGTTGCAAGACTAATGTGGTAGTTAGGGCTATTTTCAGTGGACCTGAAGTTCACTCTCACGGTGAATGCACAGGCCTGGAATCTGACTAATGGGTTTCAAAGCCTGCCTCGGCTACTCACTAACATGTAGTCTTGACAAATGACTGAGGCTCTCCTTGCCTCAGTTTCCCCATCTGTGTAGTATGCAGAATACAGTATTAGTACTTACTGCCTTCAGAGGACTTCAACGTATCAATGAATGGAAAGCCCTTAGATTAGGACCTGCCACATGATATGCACTGAGTGAAGCCCATTTATTTATTTATTTATTTATTCATTCATTCATTTTTAGCATTTTATAAGTTTATTTATTTATTTATTTATTTATATCTGGATGCATTGGGTCTTTGTTGCTGCACACGGGCTTTCTCTAGTTGCGGTGAGCGGGGGCTACTCTTTGTTGCGGTGCACAGGCTTCTCATTGTGGTGGCTTCTCTTGTTGTGGAGCATGGGCTCTAGGCATGCGGGCTTCCGTAGTTGTGGCATGCAGGCTCAGTAGTTGTGGCTCACGGGCTCTAGAGCACAGGCTCAGTAGTCGTGGCGCACAGGCTTACTTGCTCCGCGGTATGTGGGATCTTCCCAGGCCAGGGCTCCAACCTTAGTCCCCTGAATTGGCAGGCAGATTCTTTTTTTTTTTTTTAATGTATTTATTTTTTATTTATTTTATTTTTGGCTGCGTTGGGTCTTTGTTGCTGCAAGCGGGCTTTCTCTGATTGCGACGAGCAGGGGCTACTCTTCCTTGCCGTGCTCGGGCTTCTCATTGTGGTGGCTTCTCTTGTTGCAGAGCATAGGCTTTAGGCATGCGGGCTTGGGTAGTTGTGTCACACGGGCTTAGTTGCTCAGTGGCATGTGGGATCTTCCCGGACCAGGGCTCTTACCCATGTCCCCTGCATTGGCAGGCAGATTCTTAACCACTGCACCACCAGGGAAGTCCCAAGCCCATTTATTATCACTATCATCATCTGGCCCTAGTTTCCCTTGACTCTGCTGGGGGAAAAGCATAACCAGTCTATTGCAGATGTGGCATTCTCCAAACTTTAAAAGTTTATTGATTGTCTACATAATACAAAATAAAGAGCTACGTAATACTTAGCTCTTTATTTTGTATTTTAGAATATTTGTGTCCCTATGATTTGTTCTTTCTCTGTTTTGACCTAGACCAGCTTATGTTCTGTGTAAAATGTGAGTGTGTATGTGTCTTTAAATCAAAAGACCAAAGTATATGATTTAAGAGTGGTGAATATAATATTATGCCTTATCACTATAAAAGTGTGGTTTAAAAAATAGTACCAACATAAAAGTTAGCAAACATATTTTCATTTATCAAACATTAATCTATGTGTGTGTTGTATTTTTGTATATGGTGTGATCAGCATTTTCCTAGTCTTGGGTTTATCATGTACAGTGAGGATGTTTCTAGAAGGAAGGACACTTCTTTGTGAAGCACTGTGGAGAGGCCAAGAGGCAACAGACACAGATTGTAACTGGATAAATGCATTCATAGCTAACTGAAGTAAAAAGCTGCACCAATTAGATACTATTTCAATTGATGTTTTATTCTTTATTCATGTTCAACTCTATTTTATTCTTTAAAATATGAATCATTTTATAGAATTTATATGAACTTATATTCATAAGTATAATATTAAAAATTGAATTTCTAACTCATCCCTTCATACTAGAGTTTTCCAGATGAATCTAAAGGTTGAACTGTAAAATATGAAACCATAAAAGTACTATAAAAAATGGATGTTTTTATAATCTTAGGTTGCAAAATGTCTTCATAATGCCACAAAACCCAACGCCCTAAAAGAAATAGTTGACTACATAAAATGTTTAAATCTCTGCATGGCAACAAACACACCACCCGCCACGAACTGAGTTAAAAGACAAATGTCAAAGTGAGTGAGATTAATATCTGTAACACAAATAGGGTTAAAATGACTAGTATAAAAAGACTAAAATCTTTAAAAAATTTCCTTAAAATCTATAAGGAAAGAACTAATAACTCCAATTGAAAAATGGACGAAGTTTGTGACCAGGCAATCAAAAAAGAAAAAATTAAAAAGGCCAGTAAACATACAGAAAGATATTCAACTTCTTAGCAATCAAACAAACCACACCAAAACCCAAAGCAAAACAAAACATTTGTCACCACTCAAATTGGCAGGAACAGGCATCTGTCTCATGCTGTAACTGGGAATGTCAAACCACAACAATTTTTCTGGGGCACCAAATGGTAATATATAATATGTAAAATTTAAATGAGCTCAGCCTTTGCCCCAGCAGCCCCACTTCTAGGAATTTATCATAAGGAGATAACTGGACAAGCATGCAAACGGCTATGCTATGCTCAAGGGTCTTTCTCACTGATGAAACATATATCGAATGCAGCCATTAAGGATTAAGGTACTCTATTTATTGAGATGGAAAGAGGTCTATAACATGTCGGTAAAGGGTTTTACACAACATATCTTGTTTGTAAATTTTATATGTTTAAAATATATGTAAAATTCTGTGCAAGTTCATAAAAGAAGTGTTTGGAAGGCTGTTTACCAAAGCTTTAACAATGGCAAGCTCTCTATTGTGGAGGTTCAGGTGATTCTTAATTTCTTTTTTTGTATTTTCCTGTGTGATTTAACTCTTTTGTGGCTAACATTTATCATTAATACAGCCATTTATTTTGATAAATACAATTTTATGTTCCCACCTTCTGAAGGCCTTCAGTTGTGCTTTCAGGGTAATGTGAACTCTGTCCCACAGGAGAGAGCTCTGTCTATCACTGGAAATAGCCCCAGGGCAACAGGGATTGAACTGATAGTCTTGTTTGTCCAGGTAGATAGAGTCTGATCAGTGGTGCTTGTTGGTTTCATTTAAAACCTAGCAGTTTGTCCAGTCCACGGAGCGCTTAGTATCTCATGTGGCTTAGACATGGTGCGAGGCGCTGAGGCTATAAAGATGGATTAAATATGGTCCCTTTCTTTTAGGAACTGATAATGATGCAACAGATGGGCATCTCAACAAAAAATGTCAGTGTCCTATGATGATAATGCAAAAGGGCCTCTTAGGAGTAGGAAAAGACTCATAAAGAGGACGATTGCAATTATACTCCAGTAAAGATGTTAAAAAAAAAAGAGGATGATTAAGGCCTCAGCTGAGTCTTAAAAGATGAAAAACAGACGAAGGAACAGAAGTGTGGCAGGAGTTTCAGGCTGAGAGATAGTGAAAAAGCTCAGAGGTACATTTTGCATCAGGCATGTCAAGGGGAGACTGGGAAGCTTTACCAAACCAGTGGGGAAATAACTTTAGAAAATTTCATATTAGGGCAAGTATTTTAATATTTGGAAAGTTTACACTGTAATTTTCTTTTCAAAACACCAAAAAGCTCACACAGACAGTATAGGAATCATATTATGTAACCTGGAAATCGGCCGAGCATTTTTTTTTTTAATTATTTTATTTATTTTTGGCTGCATTGGGTCTTCATTGCAGCGCACGGGCTTTCTCTAGTTGCGGCGAGCGGGGGCTACCCTTCGTTGCTGTGCGCGGGCTTCTCATTCTAGTGGCTTCTCTTGTTGCGGAGCACGGGCTCTAGGTGCAAGGGCTTCAGTAGTTGTGGTGCACGGGCTTAGTTGCTGCGCTGCATGTGGGATCTTCCCAGAGCAGGGTTTGAACCCGTGTCCACTGCATTGGCAGGCAGATTCTTAACCACCGTGCCACGAGGGAAGCCCTGGCCGAGCATTTAGAAAACACTGGACAGATAGTGTAGGAGATTCGATGCTAATTCCTTAAGCTATTTAAATGATCAGCCTCACCTCAGGTTAGATAATTACAGACCTTGAAATACTAATGCCAGTACATGGTCTTGCATACATGTTGAGACTGTATTATCATTAAAGCATCATAGAACCAGCCAAGACAAAGTATGACGGTGTGGTATTTGTCCCATGCAGGGATCAGAACGTGACAGTTATTTATTATTGCACACTGATGATGTCTCCAAAGTTGATTTTATATGCATCACATGTCACGTGTAAATTCTTCACATCTGGTGAAATAAGAAAGACAAGTTACTGCCTTGAGAGGCATGTAGGAAGTTGTGGCACGTGAGCCCTGAATCTTTGCCCAGATTTTAGAGGGGAGGATTGGGACAGAGTAGGAGATAGGATTAGCAGGTCCATCCCCATGGGACAGAGCAGAAGTAGGTCTAGCATTCATTCACCCACCAGGCCTTCCTGAGCTTTCAGCTGTGAAATATTTCCAGTTGAGTAGTTTGTGATCATAAATCGGTGTCACAGTTTAATTGTGTTTCTGATAACACATTCTAAACAGTGAGGAAAATTGCTTCATCCAATTAAGTACTCCTAAAGTAATAATCCTCATTCAGTGGTTGTTGATAGACCAGTTACAAGGTTAGAATGGCTCCAATTGAATCAGTGTTTATAAACAGACCCTGTGTGCTCGTGGGTGGTAGATACACAGGAAACAAAATCAAGTGACCTGCCTCAAAGAATTTACCTTATTTTAGAAAAGACACCATTTATGCACGGGAAATATTCAGCAAGAAATAGAAACTTGAAAATATGTAACAAAGTGCTACATTGAGTGTCTGTTGGCACAGAATATCCTTGGGTACCATGGGTAATGGGAAAAATTAATGTAGGCCTGCATTTGGGGTAGAGAGAAGAGTGAAATGTGATGGGAAAATAAAGGCATTTCCCTTCTAGAGAGAGATCTAGCCACTCTTCAGTAAATCGTTATTAGTTCATGATCATTGACTCTGAGCTCCTTGAAGATAATGCTTTTAATTTAATCATACACCACTCTTACCTAACATAACATAATATCTGATATGTAAGTTATTCAATAACAATGAACTGATATTAATGATATCTGTTATTTACCGGGGGCTGTTATGCCCACTTATAGGTGAGGGGGTGGAAATGGTGAGAAGTTAAGCAACTTCCCTAAGTTTACACAGGTAATACGTTAACCTAGGGAACTCGGCTGTGTCTGGTTTCAGAACTTAAGTGAACAAATGTGTGCTTTATGAAGGGGAAGCAAGGAAGGCATTCTGTTAGGTATAGAAAGGGATTTTTAAAAATATACAAGATACAGTTCCTCTGTTCCAGGGACTTTCAATCTAATGGAAGAACAAAGCCGAGGATCACCTACCTCTTCCTTTCTCAGCCTGGCTGTCTGTCCATCAAGCACTGATTGCTGGAGCCCTGATACATGCGGGGCCCTTTGGTCCTGGCCCTCGCCCTGTGATCTGATGGCAGTCCTCTGGCCCAGTCCTCTCAGTGCCATCTTCACTGCCATGGGTCATCCCATGACAGTGAACTTCAGGGCTCTGAAGGAAGAGCACACAGATGTGATGCGCCATGCTTTACACTGAATTTCTTTTTGTTGTTGCTGGGAAACAATCACTGAGTACTGGTAGGAAAACACCCCCTCTTATTGTACCCTGCTTCTGAGCCAGTGCCTGTTGACTAGGGTCTGGGAAACTTACATCTGAGCCAGAGTAAGGTCAAGGGCACCTCTGTTTTAGAGTCTGGGAACTCATCTGCATGTCTGGCTCTGTCTGGCTTTGCAGTTCCTTGGACCAAATGAAAACCTAAGTGTATCAAATAATTAATCCTAAACTCTCTAGACTTTGGGATAGGAAGACAGTAGAGTTTACTATAGTTGATGCTTCATTTCCTTGTTCGGGTATTTCTATTTGTTCGTTTCATTGTATTGAGATGCTCTGATGTTAAATGGAGAAAAACTGGTTATGAAACTCATATATATAGAATGTCATAGACTGAAAACAAGCCTCTAGGTATTTACCAGGAAAGGTGAGTGATGATTATCTCTAGGCGGTGCTTTGCACTTCTGTTATATTTCCAAATATCTGCACCTTCTTTTCTAAAGGAAGTTTTTTGAAAAATTAAATAAATTTTATTTTCAAAAACATACTATGATGAACATTACTGTTTAAGATGAATATGCTGTTTATGAAAGAAAGAATAACCTAGAAAACTTTCTTAAAGGAGTTTATTTAGTACTCTTTATGTGCCAGACATTATTTCAAGCATTTTGTTATTTCTTAATTCATTTAATCCTCAGAATACCTTATGAGGTAGATTCCAATAGGAACCTATCAGCATGGTCCCCAAATCTGTACCTTCAGCCACTATGCCATGCTATTTTATCTTCAAGTCCTTTTTAACTTAAAGTTACCACCTGCATAGGTTATAAAATATGAAAAGCAATGTGGTCAAGATGCTGGCTTATTAAGAAAGTTCTGTATTTTCATATACCTGTTGCCACTGGAAATATCAACACGTGTAGCACTTTCCCTCGTTAGGAATTATTGCTGATAGCAAAGTTCTTCTGTCTCATGCTTCTCAGTGCCCACTTCACCGTGAATCATCACATTGAACTCCAGGGCTCTGAAGAAATTGCTCACTTTCCTAACTCCTGGTACACTAGTTAAACAGTTCGGTTTCATTCTGCCTGTCTTCAGCCCTGCACCCAATTGGTCACTGAAGATTGAGAATAAATCGAAAGATAGGAAATAACTATGATATAATTCCCTCTATGAGGTTTATTTTTAGCTAATGAGCCTTGTCTTGCTGTTCATTTCATAGCATAAAGAGGAGAGGTCATGTGGGGCTTGACAGATTACTAATTCGAAATCGAGCCACCTTAATCCTTTGTGACTTGACTCTCAGTCTCTCATTTCTCACATTTTCTACCGTAAGTAATTCTTTGCAGAAGTAACTATCTTAGAGCGCACAGTGGGCTACATACGGCTTAAGGTTTTATTAAAACAAACAAAACAAATGATGTGGCCCAGGAAGCCCAGTTTATAGAGAAGCCCTTGACTCAGTGGCTGGAGATCTTGGGTGTGGTTGGATGCTGCTGCTGATTGGCTGCTACAAGGCGATCTCTGTCATCTTCAGTTCCACATTTTGGGAGTGAGTGTTGAACTTCGGTTGGAGAGTGTTGAGCGCTCATGTTAAAAGGTTCTACTTTACCTGCTTCCCGGACTGTGGACAGTTCACAGGACACTGTGGTCTCAGTTTCTCTCAAGCCACAGGGCCATTGGAAAGACTATATATGATACTGTTTTGATGAGTTTTTTTAAGAAAAATGATGGTGGTGGTAGTGGTCAACAAATAACATCTTTATGGTCCCAAGTTGACCAAGTGTTGATTGCTTTATAATTTTTTTCTTCTAAAAATTTAGAGAGAATTATCCCCAGTATCTTCTGTAGCTTCAAAGCATTACCATGAGTAGAAGGCAAGAAAGCTGGAAGTGTGGGTGTTAACTATCCCTGCTTCCATCTTGGCTGGCTGGTTATTAGTTTATCTTTCATGCAGCGACGCTTGAATTGGTACAGTGTAGTTGCTGGTCAGTGTGAGATTTGTGTTGCTGACTTTCTGTTGTAAAGTTTTGTTAGAAGTAGTAGTGGGATATGTTAGTTCTATTTTTGAAAAGGGTAATAAAATGTATGATAGGACATAGTTTTAAACAAAATTTAGACAAAAGGGAACATTTAGTTTCCCAGGTTGATGACTTTTCCCAGGTTGATGACTCTAACCTGGTCACTTTCAGAGTGTGATTTTGTTGTTGACTTAACATAGCTATACTGTGTTGGTCCAGCCAGACTCTAAAAGAGCAAGAGAAAGTCACAACTTATAGAAAGTCAAATTCTAAAGGATAACAAAGGGATAATAGTCTCGTGGCTGTTGTATTAAATATATGCATAAATAATATTCTACTAACATATAATTAATAATTCAGTTTTAAACAATGAATAAAGATGGTCTTTGGTTTATAAAGGTTGCATAATTAAAGTTTTTATTGAAGTATAGTTGATTTACAATATTGTGTTAGTTTCATGTGTACAGCAAAGTGATTCAGTTATACCTATATATATTTTTCAGATTCTTTTCTATTATAGGTTATTACAATATATTAATTAAATTTTCCTAGATAAAAGGGCCATTGCTGGGAAAGGAAACTGGTGGAGAGAGGGACAAGTATATGCAGCTCACTTCCTTAAAAGTAATAGTCCATGCTTAAGTTATAATGTAAGTGGATATTTACATTTTCATTTAAAATATGTTTTCAGAAGCTATGTACGTGGCTATTAAGACCTGAAGGTAAAAGATTAAGGGTGACGTGAAAAAGCATGGTGCTAAAATACCAATCTGTGAAACTAATGAATTTTTTTCAGATTGTAAAACAAAGCCAAACTGGTACAAATCTGTATTTGCATTATGTTGCATTTCCATTTTGAAAACCACATTCAAGGCAAGCTAAATTGCCTTTAAATTCCCTTCTAGCTACAGGTACCCATGCTTCACTGTGTAAATGTCACTGTTGATTTTGATCTATAACCAAAGGAGAAACGATCAAATTATATATGAAATAGGATTTTATTTTTAATGTTGCACCCAGCATTTTGGCCTTTATTGTGTCAGCTGTTCAACACAATATTTATTCATTAATCTTTTACTTCCCATTGCATTCTTTCACTCCAGAAATGTCTCTTTATTTAAAAGTGTTTAGGTCTTGAGTTTTGACCATGCCTTTCCTCCTTTGTTCCTTGTCTTGTTTCTTCTAATGCAGTTGTTCAGTTGCCAAGCACTAAAATGAAAAGCAATATGCTTTTAGCTCAGATAAAACTCTGAAAATCACAGTTATTCATTCAAGAAATATTTATTGAGCAATTGCTAGAAACTGGCTTTTACTAGGGATGTAACAGGTAAAAAGACAATGGCTGCCCTCATTTTGTTCACATTCTAGGGAGTGACCCAGGCAGTAAACAGAAAGACATATAATACACTATCAGATGGGGATGAGCACAATGAGAAAAATAACAAAAGCAAGAGAGAGTGATGCAGTGGCTTTTTTTTTCCCCCTGGGCTGTGTTGAGTTTTCATTGCTGCACGTGGGCTTTCTTCAGTTGCGGTGAGTAGGGGCTACTCTTCGTTGCGGTGTGCGGGCTTCTCATTGTGTGGCGTCTCTTGTTGCGGAGCACGGGCTTTAGGCACACAGGCTTCAGTAGTTGTGGCATGTGGGCTCAGTAGTTGTGGCGCATGGGCTTGGTTGCTCCGCGACATGTGGCATCTTCCTGGACCAGGGCTCGAACCCGTGTCCCCTGCATTGGCAGGTGGATTCTTAACCACTGTGCCACCAGGGAAGCCCCACGGTGGCTATTTTAGATTCATAGGTCAGAGAAGGTCTGCCTGAGCAGTTGACATTTTTGAGCAGAGACCTGAAGGAAGGAGCAGGCCAGGAGAACACCCAGGAATAGTGTTTTAGGCAGAGGAACACCAGGGCCAGATCCCCGAGAGGGGGCAGCTGGTGGTTCCCAGGAAAAGTCTGAGGCCCTCAGGTGGGGAGAGTGGTGGGTGATGAACTCAGAGAGGCAGCCTGGGGTTAGACCAGGGGTCCCCACCCTCTGGGCAGCAGACCGGTACTGGGCTGCACAGCACGAGGTGAGTGGCAGGCTAGCGAGCGAAGCTTCATCTGCCGCTCCCCCATCGCTGCGCTGGCATTACCGCCTGCACCATCCCCCCACCCTCCCCCCACCTCCCCAGTCCGTGGAAAAATTGTCTTCCACGAAACCGGTCCCTGGTGCCAAAAAGGTTGGGGACTGCTGGGTTAGACTGTGTGTTGCCCCGAAGCTCAAATGTGGGCTCTGGATTCTATTCTAAATGTAATAGAAGCCAGGAGAGGGTTTTGGGAGTGGGGGAGTAATGTAGTCTGACTTTGGTTTTAATGTGAAGGCTTACTCTGGCTGCTATGTAGGGAGTAGACTGTCAGACCTGCCCAAGGCCACGTCTACCCATAGAGCTTCCTGAAGGAGACAAGTGAATCATTTCTAGGCCCTCCCCAGTTGAGGGGAGGTCAAAAGGATTTCAAGGCTTGAAACCCACACCTAAGAGTGGGTGACATGGCTTGATCCATGGGAAACAGGTGCCTCAAACGGTGATGTCAGCTGTTTCTGGAAACTGATATGGTGGTGGTGTAAAAGGGGTGAGCTTGCAATCCTTGCCCTTCTGGTCTGGCAGATACTTTGTACACCCAGACCTTGGGTGTACCTCTACCAGATCCTGCAGGAGCAGTGGGGAACCTTATCACCCACTGGCCTTGATCAGGTTAAAAGCCTCTTCACACCAAGTAAAAGAAACTTTGGAATGTGTCCAGGTCATGCATTATACTTTAAGATCTTTGAACTCTCGAGATTTTACCTAACTCAGGCCTTTGGGTGCAAGCAGTATCTTAGAAAGGTAGCTGAAAGAAAACGGTACAGAAGATGTGCTAAGGAACTGTGGCTGTTCTGTGTCTCTGTGTGAACTGTCCTCCCAAATTCTCCTTTGGCCTGTTTGTATAGAATGGTGTGGGCCTTTCATACTTTTCTATGTGTTGAAAATGTCTGATATAAGTCATTGAAAGGCTTAGAAGTTATAGCAGTTATTTTATTTTATTTATTTATTTATTTTTACTATTTCCAGCTTTATTTACATGTAATTGACATAGAAGGTATAATTGAAGGTGTACAAAGTGACGATTTGATATACATATACATTGCAAAATGATTATCACAATAAGGTTAGTTAACACTTCCATCACGTCACATAATTATCTTTTGTGTGTGTGTTTGTGTGTGTGTGTGTGCACGCAGTAAGAACATTTAAGATCATTTCGTTAGCAACTTTCAAGTATATAATGCAGTATTGTTGTCTATAGTCACCATGCTGTACATTACATCCCCAGAACTTACTCATCTTATAACTGGAAGTTTGTACTCTTTGACCAGCATCTTCTTATATTCCCTCACCCTCTAGTTGCTGACAACCACTATTCTACTCTCTGTTTCTATGAGTTCAACTTTTTTAGATTCCATATGTAAGTGATATACAGTATTTGTCTTTCTCTGACTTATTTTACTTATCACAATGCTCTCAAGATCCATCCATATTGTCACAAATGGCAGGATTCCTTCTTTCTCATGGCTGAATACTATTTCATTGGCTATATGTACCACATTTTCTTTATCCATTACTGCATCAATGGACATTTAGGTTGTTTCTATACCTTGGCTCTTGTTAATAATGCTGCAGTGAGCATGGGAGTGCAGATTTCTCTTCGAGATCCTGATACCATCTTTTTCGGATGTATACCCTGAAGCGGGATTGCTGGATCATATATATTGTAGTTCTCTTTTTAATTTTTTGAGGAACCTCCATACTGCTTTCCATAGTGACCGCATCAGTTTACAATCCCACCAACAGTGCAGGAGGGTCCCCTTTTCTCCAAATCCTTGCCAACACTTCTTATCTCTTGTCTTTTTGATGATAGCCATTCCAACAGGTGTGAAATGATTCAGCAGTTCTTTTTTGCTACTGTACATCCCTGTTGAGGAAGCAAAATGGACCCTGGAGAACGTTCACTATTGTAATCTACGTTTAAGTAGCTTACATATAGATGGTGGGTGAGGGTCACTGAGGACCACTTACCCATCAGCTCTGTGTCCTCAGGCTCGCACTACAGAGCCTACCTCACAATTGCGATACTGCACACTTTGAGTTGAACTGAACCACTCAAATGCCCTTATGAATCCTTCCCGAAAGATAAATAATAAGAACAGCTACCATCTCCTACAGACAAATTGAGCAGAATGTGTTACTAAAATAGTCTCGTTCAAACCGACCAGGTTGTGGAAGATGGTGTGTTCTTATTTCCTGTGCTGCCCACCATTGAAGTGTCCTCGAATATACTGTTCCCCCCACTCACCCAGACACATTATTCGTAAAGAGCTATTCTTTGTCGCTGTCAGAACACACTTTAGTCTCTAAGGGGAATCTAACTTGGCGATTCATAGCCACTGGAAATGATCTTTTGTTTTATGTGAATGAATCTCTTGTGAGAAGAGGTACAGACTTGGCAGGAGAGAGAGAAAGAGCACGAGAGCCCTCCTCGCCCCTCATAGACTCATGTGAACGAGCTCTCTCCTCGCCCTCTGGGACCTTTCTTCATGAGATCCGCAGTGAACGTCAAGTCATGACTATTTTTTATAAGTAGGGAAGCTGTACTCTTTTATCACAAATTGTACTTTAGCTGTGTTTTTCCATTTTAAAAATTCAGTGGCAGTGCTTGTAGCCTTGGGAATTACTTTAACTGAAAACAACTCTATCCAATTTCTTCCTATTCTTGCTAATGATCTTGCTGCCACTAAATTCTTTCTAATGGCTGTAGAACCCAGAATTGACTTCAGCTTCAGTCCAGAGGCATATTAAAAGAATCACCAAACATTCACTGACAAGCAATTTAAATTTTTACTGAATAAAGAATCCCAGAGGCATCTCATTCATAAACCTACTTCACTATGTACTGAAATCTATTTCCGTGACTCTCTAGCTCTCTGCCCCTCTGGTGACTTTTTGTCTGTCTGTGGACTGCCTCCCAAATCTCCCCTCTCTAATCTTCTGCAAAACTTTCCCCTCCAGCCCACTTCTTCTCATTAGCTCTGCTCTTTCTGGTGTAAATCCAGGCTGCTGCAGTTTCCCGCTAACCTCCTCACCCCATCGCCAGACTGCATCACAAAAGAGCACAAGCACGTCTGGCCTGCTGGGGAGGTGCCTTGGGAGAGGGGGAGGGGACTGGGATGCTTAAGCATCCGGATTATTATCTGAGAATCTTTTCCTTAACAGAAATCCACGTAAGTCAGAACCCAGTTAAAGGAATTACATCATTAAATTACACCATTAAAATGTCCTTCGTCCTTAACACAAACACACAAACACACACACACACACCATTGGCCAAATTGTTCAATGTTTCGGTTAACTCTATGGCAGCCACACTAAATGGGAAGAGTTTCTGGAATGATCATAGAATTTCCTAATCCTGACCAGCCATCCTGCAAATTCATGACCCTTGATCTTGGGCAGCAGTGAAGAATTAACTGAGAATGAATCAGCAGAAAGGTATTGCCAGTCCTAGAAAAGCCACTCTCATTTCAAGCCCTCTTGACAGTGGAATGACAGTGGAGTTTCATCGACTTCATGTACAAAGGAAGGCATGTGAGCCCCTCTGTTAGTATCTGTTCGTAATTGCTATTAGTGCCTTATGGTTTACCCCAAAAAGAAAATAACTGTTTGCATTTATCTTAGATCTTATTTTATCATAACACATTTTTTAATGCCTGACCTGAAAAGGTTTATCTTTATCTTAAAGGTGACTTCCATTGGGGAGAGGATCCATATTGTGATAACATTTTCTAATAGTTCTGTAATGGAAATCAGCAAACAGAGAGAATTTTTGTTTTTATCAGAAATTAACTTTACTACACGTTTGTGGGGAAGTCGAATAAGAGCCTGGGATCTGAGTCAGACTGCCTGGTTCAAGGCCTGGCCCCAGTCCCACCACTTACTGGATGGTATAGCTAGCTGGATGAGTGAACGTTTCCTTAGGATGGAGACATTGACGGTTCTCTTTCTTAGAGCCCTGTGAGCATTAAATGGGCTGTTGTATAACAGATTTTCTGAACTGGATCTGGGACATTTAAAGGGCTCTATAGGGGGCTTCCCTGGTGGCGCAGTGGTTGAGAGTCCGCCTGCCAATGCAGGGGACACGGGTGTGTGCCCCGGTCTGGGAAGATCCCACATGCCGCGGAGCGGCTGGGCCTGTGAGCCATGGCCGCTGAGGCTGCGCTTCCGTAGCCTGTCCTCCGCAACGGGAGAGGCCACAACAGTGAGAGGCCCACGTACTGCAAAAAAAAAAAAAAAAAAAAAAAAAGGTCTCTATAAATGATAGCTCTCATCCTCCTCCTCTTCCTCCACCTCCAGTGAAGGAAGACATCCTAGATTTATTGCTTGGTCTTAATGCTAAGATCATATATCAAAATTGTAGTGTATAACAGAAGGCTTAAAAGGAAGTTATCTTTCAAAATACAAAGTTTTTGTAAAGACATTGCAGTATTTACTGTATACTGTAGAATAGCTTCCGTTTTCTTCCGTTAGATGCAGTGGTGGTCAAATCGCCACTGCAATGAAAAGTCTCACAACCCTTACTTTGATTGGTATATTAATTCCTAACTTAAGGAGCACAGGGATGATATCTTCCACTGACAGAAGCTCCAGACGCCTGACCAGGGAGGCTCTGATAGTTTCCCTGATGTTACCCATGAATGTTAGTTGTCTTTATAACTTTTATTTATGTCACTGTGATTTGCAAATATGTCCAAATCCTTTCTGAATCCATTCATACTTTATGCCTGTACCATTTCTCAGAGTAATTATTTCCTGTGCTTTGCGGTTTAAAAAAAGAACTGGCTTAGTGGTTAGGAGCCTGGCCCTGGATCCCAACCAACCTGGCTTAGAACCAGCACTGCCACTTGACCAGCCAATCAAGGACTAATCTCTGCAACTGGAAAATGGGTTATAATGCCAGCCTCATAGGGCTGACATGAGGATTAAATCAAAGCAGGGGAGAGGACAGACAGCTGGGCAGGCTTTCTCTTGAACGGTTATCAAGGATAAGGGGAACCGCACCAAGAATAGTAGAGAGGACTTAGCTGGCCTCCAGCTTTTCTGTGGTTGGTGGAGAACCAGCATTCCAGAAGAGTCAGAGCAGGGCTCTTGAGAAGCTGGGTAAATGGCTGTCAGAACCACCATGCATGCCCTCCCTCTCAGGGAGTGGCTCGCCACTCATTCACTTTCTTGGTTAGGAATTATTACTGTATGATACAAAAATTAAACCCCCCCTCCATAGGAAAGCCTTGGTTGCATATGCATTCCTAAAGGAGTCCAGGCTGGATTTGGATCTGGTTGCATGTCTTTTGTCGGAGCGTGTCAGAAGATGCATGTTCCGGGGCCCTTAATGGCTGGCTCATAGTTCCCTGGTCACTGAATGAGCCTCAAATGAATGGAGGAGATGTGCTATCTGGCCTCTGAAATGATGAAATGATTCAGGAATGAGGCCTGCAGGTCCAGTCTTAATTATTAAGGGTGTCGTAATGAGGGAAGCTTTACCACCCTCCCATCCTTGCAGCTGTGGACACCTCTCAGCTTGTCCTCTTCGAAGGCGTGGACAAGATCCTAAGAATGCTAAGAGGCCATAGCTCCCGTGCACAAGCATCGCAACGCACTCCGTTCACTCAGAGGAGTCTATCCCCTGTCTCCACGGCACACAGCTGGGAAGTCACCAAGCCAGGTCCAGAAGAGAAAGGCCCTTTGAAGCCGGTGCTCCGTCCCTTGTGATTCACTGCTGTCCCGCCAAAGGGGAAGCAGCTGGGATCAGGTTCAGTGGCAGCTTCTTTGCCCCTATCACACCCCATCCCAACCACTCCCTGTTCTGCATGCTGTGATATCTCCCCATCACCAGTTGAAGGCATACCTTACAACTTCCCGTCGGGGAAGCGGGAAACAGGTTCTGGCAGATGTTGTGTCTTAAGCTCCAGCCCCACCAGTGCCCCACCAGCTGACTCCAGGTAAAAACTCCACCCTCGTGAGACTCTTTGTGGCTGCTTTCTCTGGCTCTTGGCCAGTCTTCTCCGTGTGTTGTTCTTCCTCACCTTCCTCACCTGACTGGTCCACCTCCACTGCTCCATGTAAGTTCCACCTTTGCTACACCTTCTTTCAGAGAGAGGGAGAAAGCCTTGGATTACGATGGTTGGGGGTCTCTCCAGAGGAGATGGTTGAGGACAGGCCAGAGGACCAGCTTAGCCTGTAACGATGGCTTTAGTCTGGGCCCTGGTTAGGGAGACCGTATCCCCTCAGAATGGAGCCTGCCTCTGGTGGGATTCACATACCAGGTCTTCCTGCACTGGCCCTGGCAGCCTCTGCTCCCTACATCCCTCGAGGCCCCCTGGAATCTGCGTGTTGGCTGTACTAGACCACTTGCAGTTGTTCCTGTTGGCCATGCTCTCTCTGGTTGTTGAACTCACTGTCCCCTTGCCTAGACCTGTCCTTCCCACGCACACACTAGTGTTCCTCAGCGCTCCAGTGAGATAACGTCACCTCCTCCAAGACTCTCCCCATCCTTGCTTAGGGGGGTCCCTCCCTTCTGTTCTTATTACAGTCACCCCACACATGTGCTTCATGGCTGCAGACATTCTGCACTCTATTTGCTCATTTTCTTAAATCTTCCCCTACTAGCTGTGAGCTCCTTGAGAATAGGATCTGCTTCCTTTCCCTAGGCATAACCCCAGGACTGAGTACTACGTTCTCTGGCACGCAGTAGGTGCTCAATGGATATTGCTGAAATGAAGAAGGAAAGAAACACAGAAAAGACAGCAGGGGATAGCCTAGCACTTGCCTCAAAGACAGAAAGCAGCTAGTTCCTTCCACCACCTCATGTCTGAACGAAAATCAGAGGTGTTTTTGCCCAGACCTTTTGGGGCCAGTAATATGTCCATAAATTGGTATAGTTTACAGAGAGCTCATATCGCAGTCAATAGGAAAAATGCTACAACTCCAATTAGAGAAAAGGGGCAAAGGATATGAAGAGATGTATCACAAAGGGCACACATGAATGATCAGAACAGGGGGAAAGTATTCAGTATCACTGGTAAATTTTGAAACATCAAACTAAAATAAAAATTAGATACCATTTTCACCCTTCAATTCATTGCATATTTTTAAAAAGGATAATACCCCTTATTAGTGAGGGTGTGCTGAAATGAGTTTTACATGACTGAAGCAAGACTGTATCTTTTATCTATCTCTGATTTTCAAATATATCCAAGCATTAGGTTTCACTAGTGAATAAGGATACAGTAGACATATGAGACTTGCCCTCTTAGTGATATTAACAGTTTTCAATTATGAGATATCATAAAGGGGGATATGTACAAATATGTACAATCTTCCTAATTCCCCTAGTGGAAACCCAGTGGCCAGGGTTTAATCTTCCACAAATATGAAGTCTGAAAACATAATTTCCCTGCTTGTTATTCTTTAACAGTTTATACTTTTAGACCATGAGCACTTCATGTATTAGACAATCCTATTTTGAAATTAGTTTTCCTTTATTAGGTTGATTTGAGACACACTCTGAAAAAAACTGAGAGCATTTTCTATTAAATGCACCAAAGCCTTATTTTAGAAATATTCAAAACATTTAGAACGAGCAGTTCATAATTACCCTAGAAATTGCTTAATGATAACTATTACATTGGAAAGGGCGAAATCACTTTCTGCCAGTGAGGATATAGTAATTATCGTGAAGGGACTGCCTGACTCAGAGAATTGATACTGGTCTATGAGGTCCTTCAGCTGAGTCTCTACTTTGTGCATAAGGTTTTCCAGAGTTAGTCTGTCTTGGTGGTCTGTGGCTGAGTGGAATAGGGTCAGCCTACTTGTGCAGTCAGTCTAGCCTGAGGAACGTGCTCCAGGTAGCAGAAGGGTTCTCAGAGCATAAGCCTCCCCGCAAGACAGTGGTTTTCCCCGGGCACTGTCTCCCGGCCTCTTCTGTCTCCCCACTCCACACCTCCTCCATTACTTATCACAGAGCCCAGCCCATGGTAGGTTCTCAGACTCTCCTGAACCTCAGCCATTCACTCTTGTGCCCTCAAGGAAGGCCGAGACTAGGAGCTGTGCCAATGGCAATAATTGAGTTAGGATATAAAGGAAGATAGAGGAACATTGTTTTCTTGTAACCCTGGTTTCACTCAAATAATGATCACTTTTCTTTTTCCTGTCATAAAAGTTATTTATTGTTCTTTTAAAATTATGTTATATTTTAATTAAAGCACTATATGCATTTAGTTAAAAAATGCTAAAGGCTTATCCTGGACGATAATATTCCCTTCTCACTTTATTTGTTAACATAGTTAAGTCAGAATTTTCAGTTAAATTAATTTTTGATGTTTACTTTATGCTTTCTGTTTTTATACCTTGATGGATTTTGTGCATTAGAAATAGTGTTCCCTGCAGAACCAGCACAGTTTTTCTAAAACAGCAGCCAACATTTATTGAGCATTTATTATGGGCTAGGCACTGTTTTAAGTGTATTCATATATTAATTCATGTGACTGTGTGTGTGAGATTAGGTACTATAAATATTCCCATTTTACAAATGAAGAAACCAAGGCACAGAAAGCATGAGTAAGTTGCCCAAGGCCATATGCCTAGTCATTCAAGCTCTAGAGGCCAAGCTCTTAGCCACTGTGAATACTCACCTCTTGAAAAAAATCTCACCAAGTAAAGAAATAAAGATCCTAGGCAAGAATTTGAAGTCATACCAGGATTTGGGGACTTGAATTTAGTTAGCTTGGGGGACAGGATGTTCAGTGGGAGAAACCCAAGGGAAGTGAGTTTACACTAAAATGCAGAATAGTTCAGTCTTTTAATTGGTTTGTTTATTTTTATAAATACTTCTTCTACCTCTTGTTCCAAGCCCTCATATTTTCTTGAGCATATAATAATAATTAGTCTACCAGAGAATCTTCATGCAAAATTTGGATGATGAAGCAATCTGGAGCATTCAGTGAAGATGCCCAGATGTTGCATTGTTTTTTTGTTGTTGTTTTTTTCTTTTCTTTTTTTTTTTTTTTTTTTGTGGTACACAGGCCTCTCACTGTTGTGGCCTCTCCCATTGCGGAGCACAGGCTCCGGACCTGCAGGCTCAGCGGCCATGGCTCACGGGCCCAGCCACTCCACGGCATGTGGGATCTTCCTGGACCAGGGCACGAACCCGTGTCCCCTGCATCGGCAGGTGGACTCCCAACCACTGCGCCACCAGGGAAGCCCTGTTGCATTGTTTTGATATGAGGACATTAGCACAGAGTTTTTGAAATCGGAACAGTCCTGGGAAAGATTCATTCTGGTACATATGTCATTGATCAGAAGAAGACTTAAGTGTGAAAGTATCGATAGATACGAATTTCACCATTCTAGGAAACAACTGTAAGATCCCTTCCTACCTTAAATAGTAGCATTTCTGGAACTCTTGCCTGTCTTCCTCCTTCCCCATCTAATATGTACTTTTATGAGAATTGTTAACTTTTTAATAGTTATGGCATTATGAACTCACTCCAGCACTCATCGCCTTCTAATTCACTCATTCTGAAGTCAGTTCCGTTGATTATAAATGTAACCTTGAGGCAGATCTTGCATCTGCAAAGCTTGGGAGGACAGGATAGGGGCCAGTGAGTTGCTGACAATGGAAGAATTGACAGGATCCTGAAAATGGGGTTGATTCCATAACATCTGAAGCAAGTCCAACCAACTGATCACCTTCTAGTTCTAAAAACCTAATTTTATATACATATATATGAGGCACTTTACGTCAAATGTGAGGCGCAGAGATTTGGTGGGAAACAGTGTGTCTTTCGCATGATAGAGCTGCCACAGAAACAGTGTAGCCCTCTCTGATGGAATCTGAGGAATAAAATGCTAAAAATATCACCACAGCAGTGCTTTTACCCCAGATCTATTTTGATTGTCACAGCCTGCAACTGTTTACCTAGAGAGAAAGGGGAGCAGGTTCGAAACGGGGTGTTAGCCTACAGCTCCTGACGTGCATTTTAAGAAGCCACCTGACAAGATCAACAGGAAGAAAAGAAAAATTGTGAACAGGTGTGAGGGAGCCAGAGGAAAACAGTCTGCTTGTGGCTCCTCTTAATTAAGTTGGCAGGTTGTTCTGTTGCTGGGCGGGGCTCTCTGGCTTGTAACAGTGGCTCTGCTACTTGCAGTTGCCTCCAGTGTGTGATCTGATGAAGGGGCTAAAGTCCCACACGGAGTCCCCCGAGCCCTCACCAAAAAGAAAAATGGATTTCTGGAGTGGTTGTGTCACTGCCATAACCCGAAATGCTCCATTGGTCCACACAGAGTGCCGTTCCTGACGGCTGCGTCACCATGGAAATGTGTGACACGTTGGTTGACGAGTTGTCTGTTTCCAGATGGGCATCTTCATCCCCAGCACCAGCCTTTGAGAGGCTTGACAGACCGTTTTTAAGTATATGCTTTATACAAATTGTGGTTTATCTAAGGGTCTTGCTGGCTTTTTTGTTTCATACCACGATGGATTCTGTGCAGTGTGTTATGTAAGTAATAATGATAGGTCTGGCTTTGCAGTCGTGGCTGTTTGTTTTTCTTTTTTATCCAGTCATAGCGTGTTCCACAAAGACAGCATTGGCTAGCCAGGCATGTTTGTTAGTGACACGCTAAAACCTATCCTCTTTCTAAATTGGTGATATTATAAAGAGTCTGTATGTGGAATAACACTGCTTTGAAAGACGTAGCCAGCAGCTTTTCTTCATTGAAGAAAAATATTAGAAAAATATCAATAGTTTGTCTGCTATTAATACTTTGAATTCAGCTGCGTTTCCTGGAGGGATAAAAAGAAAATGAAGATTGAATATCACTCAGCTGTTTAGAGAGCGTCTACTGTGGGCTGTGGCTTAGGGGTGGGAGAGGACAGCGGGCAAGGCAAGGGCGGGTCCCCTCTAGAAGAAACCTTTTTGCTGTGCCGCAGGCAAAGGGGCATCTTTTGGAAGGCTCTTTCAGAAGGTTCTGCTTAGGTCCTAAAATGTTGTGCTTTCCCCATGTCATCATGTGAGGTTTGTGTCCTCTAGACAAAGTCCTAGAGTCCACTGGAATTGTGTTTAAAACAAATATGTATGTATGTGTGTAATTTATATTTAAATAATTAGAGACTCACTGTAAGTAATTAAGATCACAATTTAGTTCAGTTAAATGTTAGTAATTATCCCAGTGAACCATCATTTATAAATATTAATGTTCCAAACTGAAGTTAGGGAGACCCATCTTTAGCTATTATTTTTTTCCTTTATTTTTGTCTCTGTTTAATTGCATGGGACGCATAATTAGACAGGGTCTTTTCTTTTTCGATTAACAAGTGCTTTTCCAACTTCTGAGTAAATAATCCTTAATTAAATGTGCCAAATTTATTAATTTACTCTTATTTTTTTCTCTCCTGAATACCAGATTGGAATGTGAAATTCTGTATTTTGTAGTTGTGGATCAGAACCCATTGAGTAACTTGTTAATACATTTAGGACGTGGTATTCCTAAAGGACTCATTACTGTAACCTCATACCAGTCTTTCTAATTTCTTTAGAAAGAAGCAGAGTCAATAACTACCTTGAATTGTCAGATGGAAAAAACAGTTGGCTCAGCTGTGACCATGGAGTCTTTATTCAGATATATGTAAATGTATTACTTTCATAAGGATGATAATTTTGAGAAACACTGGAACAGCATAATTACTTGAAGAAATATTACTGTAACAAACATCTTTGGGGGTAGCATGTTAAGGGATAGTATGAGGAAGCCTGAAACTATATAGGAAATGGTATTATAAATAGTAAGGCAAGAAATTATATAAGCATATAGTCATTGTAGCAAATTAACCACAGGCAATAAGAAAATATATTGCGACTCCCTAGTGATAGACATCTGTCTATTAGGTAGCCTTTTATAGACATTATTCCATGTCATATGCTAGGCAATCATCAGTTTGTTGGTTGATGAAATTTTCTAATTCCATAATGTCTGTGATTTTTCCTACACACTGGACTAAAGATGACTCAAAGTCACACCTGTTTTGACCTTAGTGTGCCCAAGTCATTTCCTATTGACAGAAATCTGGTGAAAATGTCATCATAGTCATCACCAAACCTCTACCCTGGAGAGGAACTTTAATTGCAAGTTTTCCCAAGTTTGTTCTATGACGTGTTTTGATATTGGAGTTTGTTGTACTCTCTCTCTGGCTGTTGCAAAGTCCAGGTCCCGTCCATGGCCCACTATACTCACCGCCTTGAGTGATAGATATACCTACCAATTAGAGCCGTGTGATATTATGGCTGTTCATGTGTGTGACTTTACAGAGAGATTAAAGTCTGTATGTATCATATGAAATTGTTGCAGACTGTTCCACATTTATTTATTATTATCATTATTATTATTTTTGCGGTACGCGGGCCTCTCACTGTTGTGGCCTCCCCCGTTGCGGGGCACAGGCTCCGGACGCGCAGGCTCAGCGGCCATGGCTCACGGGCCCAGCCACTCCACGGCACGTGGGATCCTCCCAGACTGGGGCACGAACCCGTGTCCCCTGCATCAGCAGGCGGACTCTCAACCGCTGCGCCACCAGGGAAGCCGTGTTCCACATTTAATATGGGGATCACCAACAGGAAAATTTCAATTTCCAATTGTGTATATCTATTTGTTGATCAGTTAAGCTCTTTAGTCTTACTTTGTGTTTCCAAAAGAAAGAAATTCAGGTGTGAACGTACTGCATAACGTTGCTGCCACAGGCATTTTGAACTAATATTCTCAAGGAGAAAAATCTCCTTAAACCATTCTGTGATATGCCCTAATGCGTATAAATTCCAAATAGGCTTTAGATATGGAATAACCTCTGTTTCTGCTGCCACCATCTGCTCTCTGTGAAAGGACCAGGCAGTGCCACTTCCATTAGCTGCCTTCGTGGTGCTGAGCTTTGCCAAGTAGACAGAGGAGAGTGCCTCATAAAAAGAGGCTGGTTAAGCTTCTTCCAGATTGTTTCAAATGAACCACACAGAAAGGCTGCAGGGAAAGGGCTCTAACAAATTATGCTGTTGGGCTTTTCTTACTGACACTTTTCTCCCATTGTGAAAAAAGTTATAAAATGTCTTTTCTTTTTTGGCACTCAGATGAGTATAGGATCAAACCAGTGGAAGAGGTCAAATACATGAAAAATGGGGCAGAAGAGGAGCAAAAAATAGCAGCCAGGAACCAAGAAAACTTGGTAAGCATTGAATTTCTCGTATAACAATGAATTTTGGTGACAGCATTATAATAAAATCTTCACTGCATGTTTAAACTGCAGCTTACACACTGGCATGAGATTTCTTGAAAATGCCATTGCTATTTATAGCTTGCCTGGAAGCTGTACCAGTACTCCTGTATCCTGTTTGTTTTTGAACAAGCCCTTCTTTAATCTTCATAGAGAATGTTTCAGGGGAAATGTAGCAAAATTATTAGTATTTCAAAATGGTTAAATTTAAAGGAAAAAGCATAAAGTAGGAATGAGTTTTATGGGGGGGGCATTACCTTTTTTCTTTTTCTCTGCATCCTTTAACTCGTGTCCAGATCACAGTGAATGGCTAAGTTTCATTATTCTCGATATGTAGTGTTGTTAAGGAAGTTGCCTTTCAAAGGAAAATAAGGTACTTTGAAGGTAGGTCTTTATCAAATTTGTACTTCACATTCACACTGTTAAGGTATTGTGGGTTTTGAGTTAACGTGAGAATTCTTATGATCTGAAACAGATTGTTAGGAACCTCTTTCTCTAATACAAATCAATATACATGTTCCACCTTAATATTCCATCTCTTAAACAAACAGTAAATTATCATATTAGCTGATTTCTTAAGAGATTACAGATTGTTAAGAATATGCATTTATTCAGTTATGTTGGAGTAGAATTGTTTTTCTCTTTTATTTTGGGGTTAATTGCTTGCTATTTTTTTCATGTTTGAGTGAATGTATTTTTAAGAAGTTTGCAATGTCATAAAATATTTTCACTTGACTTAAACTCCTTTTTCCGTTATGTGCTTTGTTTTTGTTTTTCTGATTTCTGCTACAGCAGAAGGAGTCGGCAGAATATTCACCAGTGCTCATGAGTATTTAAGGCTGTCCTTTTTCCATGATACACTAATGAACATAACAGGCTCACTCTTTTTCCTCTATTCTTTTCTGAACATATGATCTACAACTTGAAAAACTCAAGTATCAACAACTGAGTATTTTAGATCATTTTAAAGGAGTGAAAAACACTGTGATAAATTTTGCTTTATAAATGGGATTTGGATTTTAAGGTATCCCTTAAGTCACAGAGGTTCATCATACCTGTGGTATATTTTAACATCAATACTTAAATCCAGAAAAGGTAGCTATGACTAAATAGTGAAGTTAATATTATCAGACTTTTTACATGAAGTTTTTTTTGCTTTGAATAGATAAATAGAAGATCTGAGTAGTTGAAACATCAGTAGTCAGTTTTCTACTGTATTTTATTGAACAAAGTTTGTCGTTGCTTGATATAATTTCATCTTAAGTTATGAATCCCATCTTTAGTAATAGTATTTCCATTGGAGGCTAAAGAGACATTGGTGACCAGTCCGCTGGTGGCTTTTTCTTAGATGTAACTACTAGCGTCCATCTCTACTTCACATGCTTGTATCTCTGAAATCCTAAGGAAAGCAGTGACTTTTATCTTACAGCTTGTGAGTTTTTCCTCAGTGTTGCTCTCATCACATTTAGGGCCAGTACAACTTTTTTCCTTCTCTCTCAGTTTCATAGTCTATCAGCTCCTTGGTGCTAGTGTATTCTTTTTCAGCACTGTGGTCAGAATTGGTGCTTTTCCATGCAGACTGAATGGAGATTCAAAAAGAGAGAAATTCTGGCCTATTTACTCATGGATTATCTATGTCAACCCCACACCACTTCACTCTGCCAGCGAATCAGAGTCCAGGCCACCAAGAGGAGTTTTCAAGTATATGAAGACTTACAAGGAGAATGGGGACTAAATGGTTATTTTTGGTTCTGAGATTTCTAGACTGCGTTCCAAAATTAAATGATTTTCAGTTATTTGGAAGTATGTTACCTTTGTCACCTCCGTTTGGGGGGATGCATAATCAAGTACTGACCATGCATGCCGTTTGAGAAAACAGCCTCCTAAATTTGAAGCTTACATTGGAAGGTGGATGAGATAGACTCAACAATTCTTTATTTTTACGTCCATTAAAATAATCTGAGAGTCAAGTTGTTCTTACGTTTCAAAGAATGATTTTAAGATGTAGCTTGAAGTACTTTTTAAAAGATTTTTTTTTTTACCCAAACTGTTGAAATTAAAAGGGTTGGCAAACATAACCAAGGCATATGGCATCATGGTGACAACCATGGGTTTTTGGAGGCAGAAACTGCCTGGATTCTGATCTCAGCTCTGCCACTTACTCATTGCAGGATCAAGTTACTTCACTTCTCTAAACCTCCTGCCCATCCATTGGGGAAAAAGACAGTGCTTCATGGTGCTCTTGGGAGGATTACACGAGGTGATTGTTGTAAAACTTTGAGTGCAGTGCCTGGTACGTGATAAGCACTTAATAAGAGTTAGGCATTATCACATAAAACGAAAGGAAAGAATAATGAATGTTAGAGTCAGTGTTCCTTTTCTTTTTCTTTTACGTTAATTGGTGAGAGAGATTTAAGTGAATGTTTTAGGTTAATGCCAGTGTTACATCTGTTTTGAAAGATCTTGCTCTGGAACCATGAAATTCCTTAAACAAGTATGTTTTGAGTACCTGTTATGCATAAGGCCCTTACTTGTGTTGAGAGACACAGTGTACTTAAAGTCACTGTCCTCGAGGAGCTTACAGTAGAGTTGAGGGAACTGTTCAGGTCAACCAGTAGCTTACTGGGTGCCTCTGTGTACAAGGCTCTGTCCCAAACTCTGCAGATAAACACAAAAATACGGAAACCACTGACTCTTACCACAAGGCGCTTGTATTGCAGTAAACAAGGTAAGTACCAAATGACTATAAATAAAGCAGGGTTAGATAAATAAAACAAGATCGATTCCAAGAAGACAACACAAAGAGCTGCCGATATCAAAGAAGGCAGATATCTTGTCTGTTGTGGATCAGGACCTACTTGATGAAAGAGCTGGTGTTTACAATGGGCCTCAAAGGATAGAATGAGGGAGAGTGCCCCAGGCTGAAGTAACAGAGGTGGAAAACACAAAACGTATTTCATAAAAAGCACATGGTCCTGTTTGATTGGGGAGCGGGAGGGGTCAGGAGAAGGCATCAGTAGGAGAGCAGCGGGAAATTAGAGGCAAAACGTAGATGGGGTCATACACAGAGCTTTGATGTCCAGCTGAGAGGTCCAAAATCAATTCAGTGGATTAATGGGAGCCTTTGAAGTTTTTAAGCTAGGGATTGTCAGAATGAGATTATGATTCAGGAAAGTTTATGTGGAATCAGCAGGTGTAATATGGAGTAGTATGGGGAGCCTGGGTGGGAGATCATTCATAATAGTTTTTACAAGAGATAGTGAACCTGAACCAAGGTAGTGGCAGGGAGAATAGAAAAGGTTTAGGCAAGGTTGCAATAGAAGCAACAAGATTTGACAGCTTCTTATAGGTATTAAAGGAAGACAGAGGACTCAGGAGATAATGGTAATAACAAGACTGTGACACCTGGAAAGATGACCGGTAGTGGTGAGAATAAATAGTGACCTCAATGAAAAGATAAAATCACTAAGAAGGCTGTGTTTGATGAAAATACAAAGTGTTCATTCATTCATTCATTATTCATTACTCACTCTTGCCCACCCTTAAAAGATCAAATGTGGTCCACAAGAGAGGAAGGGAAGCATCCATCACATGACAATGTAGTAACTGCAGTAACAGAACACCTGTACTGTCAGGGCCTTAGGCTCTGTGCTTTGGGGGATGCAGAGGAGCATAATGTAAATCTCATCACCCTAGTGGGCTCACTTTCTGGTAGCAGATAGAAGGCATGTGACCTAAATGACCACAACTCAAGGTACATTGCGAATGTAGAGGCTGGTTTTGAGCAAGCAAAGCTTTAGGAACTTGCAGACTATTCATACGAAGGAGTCTAGCAAAGTCCACATCTATGAGTGTGTGGCGCTTGTTACCTGGGACATGCTAGGTGTTCGGTATATTTTTGTTTGCTTGAATGTGGATGGAGGAATGTATGAATAAGAGAAGTTGGACCTCGAGGTCCAACTATTACTTTGTACCTAGTAGTTGCTCAATAGTATTTAGATGTCCAGTCACTTGGGACATCTAAATACTATTGACCACGGTTTCTGTGGGTGGAAGAGATTGTGCTGGTTTTCTGTGGCTGATGATGAGTCATTTATATGTCAGCCATTTATGTACTCAGTACAAACATGTGCATTCATCCAGTTTTTACCACTGTTGGACATCATGTATTTCACTTTACTTCTCTCAGACTTTAATTCCTTCTTCAGGAAGGTAGTATAAAGTAGTAGCATTGGCTTTGGAGATTATATATAAATATATTTCAATATGGATCCCAGGTTATTTCTAGCTTTATAATTTTGGTCAAATATCTAAAACTTCTGAACTTCAAGTTCCTCATCTGGAATCTGGGAATTATAAAGTTATTGAAGTATTAGAAGAAAACATAGGAGACTATGTTTAGAATCTTAGCAAAGCAGGGGAGGCTTTCTTAGGACATAGAAAGCAAAAACTATGAAGAAAGAAAAATAGTGGGACTTCCCTGGTGCTGCAGTGGTTAAGAATCCACCTGCCAATGCAGGGGACACGGGTTCGAGCCCTGGTCCAGGAAGATCCCACATGCCACAGAGCAGCTAAGCCCATGGGCCAGAACTTCTGAGCCTGCACTCTAGAGCCCACGAGCTACAACTCCTGAGCCCATGTGCCACTACTACTGAAGCCCACGCCCTAGAGCCCGTGCTCTGCAACAAGAGAAGCCACCACAATGAGAAGCCCACGCACTGCAACAAAAAGTAGTCTCCACTCACCGCAACTAGAGAAAGCCCGCACTCAGCGACGAAGACCCAATGCAGCCAAAAATAAATAAATAAATATATTTAAAAAAGAAAGAAAAATAGTTTATTTCATTAGATCAAAATTAAGTACTTCTGCAAGACAGAATAACTACAGAAAAGTAGTTAATAGATAGGCAACATCCTGGGAGAAAATATTTATGACATAAAAGACAAAGGATTAGTACTGGGATTTCTAAAGAACACTTGTAAATAATTAAGAAAAGGCTAATCCACTAGAAAAATAGGTAAATGAAATGAACAGATGGTTCACAGTAGAGGATATTGGGTAATAAGCATATGAAAAGATGTTCCACATCACTAGAACAGTGGCTACTCTCTTACCCAACCTGCTGCGTTAGAAGACTCTCACACACCCCTCTGAAAGATGCTGACTTCAGTCCAGGGTGGGCTCACAGAATGGCTGGTGGGCTACTCTCTAGAATACCTCTGTGCTTTTGCTCTCTCAGTTAAATGTGTGTTTTCCAAGCACCAGTTTCCAAACCTGCTTATACTGGTTGAATGTCATTGTAATTATGTAATTTAGTTAGGTAATATGTAAACCAATGAAACACAAGTGTGGAAAGAGAGCTGTTTTGTGAAAATTAAATTAAATGCTTTGGAAAATCTTGATGAAGGCCATTACTAAAAACTTACGGTTAAATTAAATTAAATTCTGCACTCAGATTATTTCACAAGACTTTTACGTTCTCACTTCCCTTAAGAAACCAAACCAGGGAATCTTAGATGTACATTGTAAGGATGTGGTTAATGCAGAAAGTATATGTAGAGCCCCAGTCAGTGATCCCTTACTTGTGAAGCCTTGTTCCTGTGTCAGAAGATGGGAGGGGGAATGCACATCCATGTATTTTAAAATAAATAATATGCTTAATGTATATATACATTTTTTATGTTGCCCTACTTTAACTCACTTTATCATTTAATTACCAGTCAGATGGTGTTGCCTAACACAACCTTTATTGTAATCAGGGAAATGCGTATTAAAACATGATTCCTTAGCTTGGCAAAAATTTGAAGATTGATAATATCAGATTTTGGCATGGTAATAGGAAAATATGTATTTATATACTAGTGGTACATATTTTGGAGGACAATTTAGCAGTATCTATTAAAATTTAAACATGCCCTCAGCATCACCCAGCACTTCCATATCTTGATATCCACCCAAGCAGCTGCCCTTGTGAATGAGAAAGCTTGCACAAGACTTTCACTACAGCGTCATTTCTAAAAGTGAAAAATCAAAAATAACCTTCATGCTTGTCACTAGGAGAATGCTACAGCTGTAGTACACTAGACAGCAATTAAAAAGAATGAGTTAGGGCTTTCCTGGTGGCGCAGTGGTTGAGAGTCCGCCTGCCGATGCAGGGGACACAGGTTCGTGCCCCGGTCTGGGAAGATCCCACATGCCGCGGAGCGGCTGGGCCCGTGAGCCGTGGCCGCTGAGCCTGCGCGTCCGGAGCCTGTGCTCCGCAATGGGAGAGGGCACAACAGTGAGAGGCCCGCGTACCACAAACAAACAAACAAATAAATAAGTAAATAAATAGAATGAGTTAGGATTTATGAACTGTCAGGGAGAAACGCAAATTGTAGATTGGATATGTATAGTATGATACCATTTAAGGTTTTTTAGTGAAACAAAACAGCAACACCCTGCATGTGCTATGAGTACTCATAAATGTACAGGGATCCATAGAAAAACCTGGATGGATGTGTCCCTAACTACTAAGAGTGGGCACCTGAGTTAATGGGGGACATAAGTGTGCTATGGCTCAGTTTCCTCCTCTGCAAAATGGGGATAATAATTGAACTCACTTTAGCAGGAATTTGTGAAAATTAAAAAGATATTCCTGTAAACCCTTAGCAGGGTTTCTGGCATAGAAAATGCAGATGTTGGCTATTGTCAACAGTGGAGTTGGATTGGGTGTGGTGGTTAGGGGATTTTTATCCTTATAAAAATATTTTTAAAATTTAATATTTTTAATTTTTTAAGGAAAATATGAGTATATTATTTGTGTGATTTAAAAATTATTTTTAAAGGGGATAATAATAACAAAACTCCAGTAACTACTTGCATACCTGGGGATCTGTAATGTAAGTAGGATTGTCATTTTCTCATTATCCTAAATACCCTCAGTTTTTCACCATTATCTGATATCTGATTAACAGCAGGCAAGCTCAAGGAGCTCACGGAAGCTCTAGGATCATCCAGCTTCATTTTATGTAGGTTAATAGTTTTGCATATAAATAATTTAAGGGTAAATTACTCCAGTCTTGGCACTATTCAGTCCCCGTCCCTCTCCAAAGACAAATAAAAGACATAGTTTTGAAGTGCTCCCTCTCACTACACGCTAAGACATTGTCATTTCTTCCTTGATTAACATTTGTCATTCTTAAGCTGTCCTCCCTTAGGAGTTAATGAATCATTTGATGCTGGTTTTTTGTTTTGGGGGGTTTTAGGGTTTGAGTTTGGGGTTTTGTATGTATGTCCTAGATTTACACGTATTATAATAGTTTCTGACTCACTATTTCCAGATATCTTTGTATAAATGAGAAGGCACTTTTCTATCAAATGAGACATATCATGGTTCGGTGAGCTTTTGATTTTAGTATTATCCAGAGAGCTGAAGACTGAGTTGAAACATGCTTGTCTAACTCACCAATTCCTGAGTACAATCAAGTGACAAGATAAGAAATAGAGCATTCTAATGGGCTTTAGTGGAGAAGGAGAATGAATCAAGCTCTAGGTACGCCCTCTTCCCGCCTGTTGAGTTTGTGAGAGCTCCTATACCTATCTCCGGTACATTACACTTCCAGTAAATGTCAGGACATCCAGTTGCAGAAATGAAGACTTAGAGATTAGGAGACATCTTTGATAAGAGGAAAATTTCCAGCAACCTGTCAGAGCTCTCTTTGGAGCAGTGGCATTCAGCTGGTGAAAACTGGGAAGTGGCTCTGACCCACGGAATGTGCTATGGTTGAAGCAGTCCCCTGGAGGGGGCTAATGTTCTCCAAAGCATTGGATTGATTGACAGCCTGAAACAAACCAGAGAACAGTCTGCAATTTCACTCAGTACCTGTAGGTCAGTAGGAAAGCTAAGTGCTCAAGACTACAGTCACCATATCACTCTTTCTAGAGTATGCCGGTGAGGAACAAGTCATGTGAATGAACATTGTAAACTTTGAGTCAATAATGTTTATTATGCTAAGATATATAATTCCCATCTAGGTGTTCTCTAATGAGGAACCCTCTTAAGAGTCAATTTAAACTCTTCTTTTTAACAGATACGACCATGTTTACTTATCCTGTGACTCTGCAGAGCAGCTAATAGAATAGCAAACTGACTTTTCGGTTTAAAGGTTGTTCTTGGTGATCTTAGGAGTGACTGTTGATCTTTGAGTGCCCGACTCACATGGAAGGTCAAGTAATTATTTTTGGAAACCAGATAATGCAAAAGACCATGACTTTGAATTGTCCCAGTTTCCCAAGTCATTTATACATTCCTAGCACTTTTTTTTTAAAGCTTCTTTTTTTTTTAATTTATTTATTTAATTTGTTTATTTTGGGCTGCACTGTGTCTTCGTGGCTGTGCGTGGGCTACCTCCAGTTGTGGCGAGCAGGGCTACTCTTGGCTGCAGTGCGTGGGCTTCTCACTGTGGTGGCTTCTCCTGTTGCGGAGCACAGGCTTTAGGCGTGCGGGCTTCAGTAGTTGTGGCACGCGGGCTCAGTAGTTGTGGCTTGCGGGCTCTAGAGCACAGGCTCAGTAGTTGTGGCACACGGGCTTAGTTGCTCCGCAGCATGTGAGATCCTCCCGGACCAGGGCTCGAACCCACGTCCCCTGCATTGGCAGGCAGACTCAACCACTGCGCCACCAGGGTAGCCCCCTAGCACTCTTGAGAATAAGGTAAAATAAACTGACAGGGGTAAAGCTGATATTACAGACAAAGGAAGGGTCAAGCTCTATAAAGCACCTCCTTTCCCCTCCCCTCCCTCCTTCAAGGTGCAGGTTGGATTTGAGCTCAGGCTGGGGCTGGAATGAATTGTGGAGGTGGGAAGAAGTGGGATATGGACTTGAAGGAGTTACTTCCTGGTTTGTGGACATTCTAGAAGGTTGAGGGTTCCCAAACCAAAGTGAAGATAGGGGGTGAAGATGCTCCCGAGAGCATCTGTTTTAGACAAGAGAAACCTCTTCCTAGAGCAGCTTCATAAACATCACTTTAGCCCAGGAGTCATCCCCAAGATTCCCAGCTTTTAACTCAGTGATCTCATTCTCATTTCCTGTTCTTGCATGCATAGGACATGGGCACCAGCCTCGGGTTCTTCCAGATAATTAGAGAAACAGCATCAGGATCTCAGACACGATCTACCTGACCAGAACCTTTTAGTTTCTGGGGAGAAAAACAGCTCATGTGAGCTTTAGTTCTGGCAGCATCATTCTCTTTTGTTGCGGCACAGATGGAACAGGAGGGAAGAATTCTGTCTCTTCACTGATCTTGGAAAACATTCTTTATCCAACTAGTATTTTTGTGTTACTTGAGCCAGGCACATTTAGGGTCTTACAAATTCTCCTGGCACTGTGGTAGTTTATTTTAGAGTAGAACAGGAGTAGGGTGTAATTCACTAAGAAGGAGGGCTTTGTTGAATCAACCCTCTAAATGTTAAGTGTTGAACAGAAGCAGAGTTCCTAATTCAGGAACAGAATGTTATGAGAATAAAAGAATACCCACGAAGTGCTTTGTAAACATAAAGTCCAACACAAATTATAGTGGTTATTGTTGTCACTAGTTAAAAGGACACTTAGATTCGTTTCTGAGGTTAGTTGCTATTTCATGGCGGAAACCAAGTTAAGGAACAGCATTCTTCTGGTTCTAAGTAAGAGTTAATACCTAGTCCCCTGAAGAAAGACTTATATCATCATAGCACAGTTCATTCTGTCACGGAGAAAGGGCAATATTAAAGTGTACACAGGTTCCCCCCGCTATCCGAAAGTAGTGTTCCTAGGAAACTTCCCGTAACCTGGAATGGTGCAAAGTGATGAAGCAATTACCTTCAGACACGTCTTGCTAACGGATGCACAAAATAAACTGAGCTAAAGCACAGACACTCACAGACACAGTTCACAGGTGCAGCAGCTTCATGCTGAGATGCTGAATGTAGTTTCTGGGGAAGGAGCATGGTAGTGTCATTGTCACTGCTGGGGGAATGCACTGCCTTTATAATGGCTCCTGCAAAACAAACGCTGAATGCTATTTTCTCTTTTTGCCTTTTTTCCTAACAGCAAAAATCCTCTTCACATTTCTTTCGGTTAGCGAAAACAGGTACTAATTCTTTTGTAAAAGCGAAGTGGTGTAAAGCAAACTTTGAAAAAGCAGGGGATACCTGTACCCAACAGATACAGAAATCAACGCATCGAAGGTGGTTTTTGGAGCAACTACTATAATCATCCCAAAAGCTAGGCATAGCAGAACATGACTGAAACCCTATTTCAAATAGCTTTTACTCTTTTCCATACTAATACACTGACATGACCTTATGCAGGCGAACACGGTGTTAGGGTCCTGGTACAGCATCTCTCTTTTTTTCATAACTATTTTTTAAGTTGATGTGTAGTTAATTTGCAATGTTGTGTTAGTTTCAGGTATACAGCAAAGTGATTCAGTTATACATGCATGTATATGTATTTTTTCAGATTCTTTTCCATTATAAGTTATTACAAGATATTGAATGTAGTTCCCTGTGCTATACAGTAGGTCTTTGTTGTTTATTTTATAAATAGTAGTTTGTATATGTTAATCCCAAACTCCTGATTTGTCTCTCTCCTCCCCTTTCCCCTTTGGTAACCATAAGTTTGTCTTCCATGTCTGTAAATCTATTTCTGTTTTACAAAATAAGTTCATTTGTGGAATTTAGATTCCACATATAAGTGATATCATATGATATTTGTCTTTTTCTGACTGCTTCACTTAATATGGTAATCTCTAGGTCCATCCATGTTGCTGCAAATGGCATTGTTTCATTCTTTTCTATGGCTGAGTAATATTCCATTGTGTGTGGGGGGGGTATACACACCACATCTTCTTTTTATCCATTCATCTGTTGAGGGACATTTAGGTTGCTTCCATGTCTTGGCTATTGTAAACTGTGCTGCTATGAACATTGGGGTACATATATCTTTTTGAATTATAGTTTTCTCTGGATGCATGCCCAGGAGTGGATTGCAGGATCATGTGATAACTCTATTTTTAGTTTTTTACAGTATATCTCTTGAATAAATTCCTATCTCAGTGTACTCAGTTCTCACTGTCAGCTAGGTATTGTCTGGGTGCTGACGGAAAAAAAGGATTAATGAGGCACCAACGTAACTCAGGAAACTCAAGGGGTGACAGATACGTACACAGGAAGTCTCTAGTAGAGACCCTAATGCAGTCTTTTGGGAGAATGGGAATGGAATGGTGGACCCTGATTGGGAGATCTGAGGAGATCCACAGAGAGCCAGCACTGCAGCAGGACCTTGAACGAAAGCAGTTTGCCTTGGCAAATGAGGAGGGGAAAGGGATTTCGAGCAGAAGGAATAGTGGGAGCCAAGCACAGAGACGTGACATGAATAGTGAGTGGATGGGGAGGCTGATGGAGCACATTGTGAAGTGTTCATTGGGTAGTTAGTGTGTTTTAGCTGTTTTTTGTTCAAGCCAGCACATTAATTTCTGGTATACAGATAGCCACATTCTTTAGCCAGTTTGCAGCTACAGAATAAATAGAACAGATCTCTGCTCATCTAATTTAAAGATTGAGGGTGTTGATAATGACTTCCTTTTTCCCAGCATTGTTGCAAAATGTGATTGCTTTTTCCTTTTTTTTCTTTTTTTTCCGGTACGCGGGCCTCTCACTGCTGTGGCCTCTCCCGTTGCGGAGCAAAGGCTCCGGACGCGCAGGCTTAGTGGCCATGGCTCACGGGCCCAGCCGCTCCACGGCATGTGGGATCTTCCCGGACCAGGGCACGAACCCGTGTCCCCTGCATCGGCAGGCGGACTCTCAACCACTGCGCCACCAGGGAAGCCCCGTGATTGTTTTTAAATATGCCTTCCTTGGATGCAAAGTGTTTTCTAAAAGTTGCTGAACATAATTACTCTTGATCTCCTCTGCCCTGTAAAGCATAGCTTCTTATTTATCCTCCAGAACCTTCCCTGTTTAACTTTGGGAAGTACAGCAAACACAAACCTTATATTTAAAATTATACCTTATATTTAAATATTAAGGTATAAGGTATACCTTATACCTTATATTTAAAATTTTGGCCTCTTCTCCAAATACCATGATATTTAAATAGACAATGGAAAGAAGCCCTCTTCAAACCTTGATTCTGTTTGATCCGCATGGTCATTTTAGATATTGGATTTGTCTCGCTCTTTTAGCCTGGGTATTTTTTACCCAAGTGGCCCAGATACAACAGTGGAGTGGGGGGAATGAGTGACAAGTGAGAGGGCCACCTAAGGCTCACCACCGATTAGAGTATCTAGAACAATAACACAGTCATGTGCCTTTTCTGCAGGTTGTTCGTATTTCTCTCTTATCTCCCCTGTGATGCTAAAAATAAAACTAAAGCATATAAGTTTCACTCATCGATTGGCAAACTCAGTGAGGTAGCTTCACCCAAAATTAATAATTTATGCCCTGGAGGTGAGAATGTCAAAAACTGTGGTAATGTTTCTAAGAGTCTGGGCTTTGACTAGTGTCTCTTCTTATAGACTTTATTTGTGAGTAATTAGTACTTAGTATTAACAGAGGTATAGTACTCAACAGCCTCATGATTTGTTTCTAAAAGGTTCTTGGTAATTTTGACAATGGATTCTATACCTGTCATTCAGAAAAGATAGAAATAAATAACCAGGCATAAAAAATTCATACATCTTCTTTGAAAGGGGGGGAAACATATTGCTTAGCTTGTCAACATTATAATAGATACATGAAGATGCCATTGTAACTGCCTGCTTTACGTTCACAATAGATCTAATTTATTTACTCTGTATGATAATAGATGCCAGAGTTCCTCCTTCTTTGAAATTAAAACAACTGGTAATGACAGATATATTGTCTAAAACTTAATGAGCTGGTTTCATTTTTTTGTTCATGTCAGAGTGTGATGTTACACTGCACATTTTCATTTACTGACAAAACTTCTGCTCATAAGTAGATTATTTGAGGGCTTGCTTGATTGGAGGCAAACCTTTTTTTTTTTTTTTAATACGTTATGGATTTGTACAGTTGAGGGCACTTAGACCAGAAGCAAGACAGGAATCTGGTGACTAGAACTGGAAGATGAGGTTTAAAGGTTGGTCTCAGAAACAAGGCAGAAGAAAGACAAGTATCACATGATACCACTTATATGTGGAATCTAAAAACATGATACAAATAAACTTATTTACAAAACAGAAAAAGACTCACAGACATAGAAAACAAACTTATGGTTACCAAGGGGGAAAAGGGGAAGAGGGATAAATTAGGATTTGGGATTGAAATATACAGACTACTATATATAAAATAGATAAACAATTCAAGGACCTGCTGTATAGCACAGGGAACTATTAATATATTCGATATCTTATAATAACCTATAATAGAAAAGAATCTAAAGAATGTGTGTATGTGTGTGTATATATATATATATATATACACACACATACACACACACACATATCACTGAATCACTTAGCTGTATACCTGAAACTAAGAGGTTTTATAAATTTAAAAATAAATAAAAATAGAAACAGAACAGAGCGTTCCTTATTAGAAGTGGAGTCCAGGCACACTGACAGGAATCTGGGTCTCCCATATGCTGACCAGGGTTCCATTACTTCTCCTGAGTCTGAGATAACACAGAGCCTGAAACAAATGTCAGGGAACACCAGCTGTAGGCAAAGAACAGAGAATCTCTTTACAGTGAAATGCTTCACAGTCCGTGTGATGCCTTAACAGTCACAGTGAGTAAGCTCATATCAGAATCCCTGCTGGCCAGGAGCTGGTGGTCTAGTGAAACAAGATAAACAACACAGAGCCATTGGATTTGGTTTACTCCTGTTACTCTCTTACTTAATTGTACTTTTTAAATTAATTTTTTCCTGATTATAAATGTACTGCTTGCTTGAATTACTTCAAAACATCCTGGGAAAACATAAAAGTAAAAAATAAATAAAATTGGTCATAAACCCCATCACAGCTGTTTATGTTTTATGCCTAAATACATAGAAATATAATCTTTTTCTGAACAGAAGTGGACCTGAATTTCTTACAGAGCTATGTATGGTATTTCTTACCATATGTCCAGTAGCCATACTTCTAGGATAGTGAAAAACTGTGATCCCACAAACATCTTAATGTGAGTGTTGATAGTAGCTTTATTCACAATCACCAAAAAACTGGAAGCATGTAAGATGTCCTTCACTGGTGAATGAACAAACTATATACAATGGGGTATTATTTAGTGATAAAAAGAAATGAGCTACTAAGCCATGAAAAAACATAGATGAGTCTTAAGTGTACATTGCTCAGTGAAAGAATATAGTCAAAAAGGTACAATACGTACGATATGATTCTATTTATATGACATCTGAAAAAGGCAAAACCATCCAGATGGTAAACAGATAAGTGGTTTCCAAAGGTTTGTGGGAAAAAGGAGGGCTGAATAGGAGAAACACAGGGAATTTTTAGGGGAGTGAAACTATTCTGTATGAGACTGTAATGGTAGATACATGACACTATGCATTTGTTAAAATGCACTATGCATTTGTTAAAATGTATAGAACTTTACAACAAAGAGAGTGAGTTTTAATGTTTGTAAATTTAAAAAAAAATGTAAGAAGTCAGGGGATCCCAAGATGGAATGTAGACTGACAAAAGAATCTAACAGTATTACAAGTATATGAAATAACCTCACTGAAGAGGGTGACCTAAGTAACTTTAGAAATGATGGATGGAGACTGTAAAAGTAAAAGAAACTTTACGTAAGCACTGTACTCTTTTTTGCAGTGGTGCTAAGAGTTAACAGTTCTGAAAACACTGTAATTAATGAATTTGTGGATGCTGGATGGTGGAGGCAGGTTTCTCACTGTTGGAGTGAGAGGTTAGAAACACATGAGAGGTGGCTAGAAGCATCCAGTGGCAGTGGTTTAGAGTTGGTGATATCAGTGTGAATTAATGTTTAGCCAAATATAGATATAGATGGATACATGTAGACATATCGATAGATATGTGTAAACACGTGTAAACATATAGACACATGTATGGGCATGCATATATTTATATACATGTATGTACACACATGTGTTGATACCTGTATTTGTAGCATATGTATGCGCAGGTGTAGATATGCATGTACACACACACACGACTTTCTTGCTCTCTCAGCTGAGAGGACCTAGAGTCAATGACACTCCAGTAGCAACAAACATACCCAGCACCCAGATCTTGTTTCTAGTACCATTCTCCAAAAAAAAGGAACCAAGACTTTTTGGACAAATGGCTGATTATAGGGCTGGGGAATATGTAAGATGATCCTAGAGTATTTTGTAGTGCCCAAGTTAGGAAGTGCTAACAATATATACACACAATGATGGGGTATGTCACAGGGACACAGGAGCCAACTGAAAGAGCTCCGAGCAGTCAAAGCTGAAAGAATTGAAGCAACAAAATTAATCATACAGTAGTAGATGGTGCTATAAATATGGAATAGCGCACAATGCATTTACTTTATACAAATTATAAAAATAAATACCCATGGGTCCATACTGATACACATAAATGATTGAATAAATAGAGAAGAATTGATAAATCTCCTATGCAGAATAATTCCATATCATTTATGTATTACTCTACCCTGAAGGAGGTGGAGCATAACTTCCCACTTCTTAAGTATGGGCTGTGCGCAGTGACTTCCTTAGAGAGAGTACATTGTGAATATGGGGCAAGAAAGGTAACGTTAGAGTGGAGAAAACTGACAAACACTACCCCAGCCAGGTGATCAAAATTAACAGTGACAGTGTTAAGTTTATGTGGATAGCATGTACCCTTGGTATTATGTGATGAGAATGACCTCTGTGGTCTTCCTCCCCAAAACCCATGACCTCAGTATAATCATGAGAAAAAAATTAGACAAATCCCAATTGAGGGACAGTCTACAAAATACCTGGCCAGTACTCCTCAAAACTTTCAGGGTCATCAAAACCAAAAAAAAAAAATCTCAGAAACTGTCACAGTCAAGAGGAGCCTAAGGAGGCATGACAACTAAATGTAATGTAGTGTTCTGGATGTGCTCCTGCAACAGGAAAAGGACACTAAGTAAAAACTATGGAAATCTGAATATCGTTTCAATGTTTGGTTCATTAATTGTGACAAATGAACCATCCTAATCTAAGATTTTACCAATAGAGTGTAAACTGGGTGTAAGGTATATGGGAACTCTTCACTATTCTCACAACTTCTCTGTAAATGTTAAACCATTCTAAATTATAAAATTTAAGTATAAAATAATGGACCTGTCCTATACACACTATGAATACACTGTTTGAATATGCCATAATTTAACTAATACTTTTTTTTTTTTTTTTCTTTTTGCGGTATGCGGGCCTCTCACTGTTGTGGCCTCTCCCGTTGTGGAGCACAGGCTCCGGACGCGCAGGCCCAGCGGCCACGGCTCACGGGCCCAGCCGCTCCGCGGCATATGGGATCCTCCCAGACCGGGGCACGAACCCGTATCCCCTGCATCGGCAGGCGGACTCTCAACCACTGCGCCACCAGGGAGGCCCCAAACTAATACTTTAGAGAACAATTTTTTTAATTTTATTTTTTTATAGAGCAGGTTTTTATTAGTTATCTATTTTATTTATATTAGTGTATATATGTCAATCCCAGTCTCCAAATTCATCACACAACCATCACCCCTCCCCCCACTTTCCCCTACTGGTGTCCATATGTTTGTTCTCTACATATATGTCTCTATTTCTGCCTTGCAAACCGGTTCATCTGTACTATTTTTCTAGATTCCAAATATATGCGTTAATATACGATATTTGTTTTTCTCTTTATGACTTACCTCACTCTGTATGACAGTCTCTAGGTCCATCCACGTCTCTACAAATGACCCAGTTTTGTTCCTTTTAATGACTGAGTAATATTTCATGTATATATGTACCACATCTTCTTTATCCATTTGTCTGTCAGTGGGCATTTAGGTCGCTTCCATGACCTAACTATTGTAAATAGTGCTGCAGTGAACATGGGCGTGCATGTGTTTTTTTGAATTATGGTTTTCTCTGAGTATATGCCCAGTAGTGGGATTGCTGCATCATAGAGTAACTCTATTTTTAGTTTTCTAAGGAACCTCCATACTGTTCTCCATAGTGGCTGTATCAATTTACATTCCCACCAACAGTGCAAGAGGGTTCCCTTTTCTCCACACCCTCTCCAGCATTTATTGTTTCTAGATTTTCTGATGATGCCCATTCTAACTGGTGTGAGGTGATACCTCATTGTAGTTTCGATTTGCACTTCTCTAATAATTAGTGATGTTGAGCAGCTTTTCATGTGCTACTTGGCCATCTGTATGCCTTCTTTGGAGAAATGTCTATTTAGGTCTTCTGCCCATTTTTTTGTTTTTTGTTTTTTTTGTGTGTGTGTGGTACGCGGGCCTCTCACTGCTGTGGCCTCTCCCGTTGCGGAGCACAGGCTCCGGACGCGCAGGCTTAGCGGCCATGGCTCATGGGCCCAGCCGCTCCGCGGCATGTGGGATCCTCCCGGACCGGGGCACAAACCCGCGTCCCCTGCATCGGCAGGCGGACTCTCAACCACTGCGCCACCAGGGAAGCCCCTTCTGCCCGTTTTTTGACTAGGTTGTTTGTTTTTTTTAATAATGAGCTGCATGAGCTGTTTATATATTTTGGAGATTAATCCTTTGTCCACTGATTCGTTAGCAAATATTTTCTCCCATTCTGAGGGTTGTCTTTTTGTCTTGTTTATGGTTTCCTTTGCAGTGCAAAAGCTTTTAAGTTTCATTAGCTCCCATTTGTTTATTTTGTTTTTTATTTCCATTACTGTAGGAGGTGAGTCAAAAAAGATCTTGCTGTAATTTATGTCAAAGAATGTTCTTCCTATGTTTTCCTCTAAGAGTTTTAGAGTGTCTGGTCTTACATTTAGGTCTTTAATCCATTTTGAGTTTATTTTTGTGTATGGTGTTAGGGAGTGTTCTAATTTCATTCTTTTACATGTAGCTGTCCAGTTTTCCCAGCACCACTTATTGAAGAGACTGTCTTTTCTCCATTGTATATCCTTGCCTCCTTTGTCATAGATTAGTTGACCACAGGAGCGTGGGTTTATCTCTGGGATTTCTATCCTGTTCCATTGATCTGTATTTCTGTTTTTGTGCCAGTACCATATTGCCTTGATTACTACAGCTTTGTACTATAGTCTGAAGTCTGGGAGTCTGATTCCTCCAGCTCTGTTTTTATCCCTCAAGATTTCTTTGGCTATTCGGGGTCTTTGGTGTCTCCATACAAATTTTAAGATTTTTTGTCTTAGTTCTTTAAAAAAAAAAAAATGTCATGGTAATTTCATAGGGATTTCACTGAATCTGTAGATTGCTTTGGGTAGCATAGTCATTTTCACAATATTGATTCTTCCAATCCAGGAACATGATATAGCTTTCCATCTGGTCCTGGACTTTTGTTGGAAGATTTTTAATCAGTTTCAATTTCATTACTTGTGATTGGTCTGTTCATATTTTCTATTTCTTCCTGGTTCAGTCTTGGAAGGTTATACCTTTCTAAGAATTTGTCCATTTCTTCCAGGTTGTCCATTTTATTGGCATAGAGTTGCTTGTAGTAGCCTCTTATGATGCTTTGTATTTCTTTGGTGTCTGTTTTAACTTCTTCTTTTTCATTTCTTTTTTTTCTTTTTGTTAAATTTTTTTTTTAATTTTTTGGCTTTTTGGGTCTTCGTTGCTGTGCGCAGGCTTTCTCTAGTTGTGGCGAGCAGGGGCTACTCTTTGCAGTGTCCATTGTAACTTCCTTTTAATTTCTAATTTTATTCATTTGAGTCCTCTCCCCCTTTTTCTTGATGAGTATGGCTAAAGGTTTATCAATTTTGTTTATTTTCTCAAAAAACAGCTTTTAGTTTTATTGATCTTTGCTACTGTTTTCTTTGTTTCTATTTCATTTATTTCTGTTCTGATCTTTATGGTTTCTTTCCTTCTACTAGCTTTGGGTTGTTTGTTCTTCTTTCTCTAGTTCCTTGAGTTGTAAGGTTAGATTGTTTATTTGAGATTTTTCTTGTTTCTGAGGTAGGATTGTATCACTATAAACTTCCCTCTTAGAACTGCTTTTGCTGCACCCCATTGGTTTTGGATCGTGGTGTTTTCATTGTCATTTGTCTCCAGGTATATTTTTGATTTCATCTTGGATTTCTTCAGTGATCTTTTGGTTATTTAGTAACGTATTGTTTAGCCTCCATGTGTTTGTGTTTTTTACGTTTTTTTCCCTGTAATTTATTTCTAATCTCATAGGGTTGTGATCAGAAAAGATGCTTGATATGATTTCAGTTTTCTTAAATATACTGAGACTTGATTTGTGACCCAGGATGTAATCTATCCTGACCCAAGATGTGATCTATCCTGGAGAATGTTCCATGTGCACGTGAGAAGAAAGTGTAATCTGCTGTTTTCAGACAGAAGGTCCTATAAATATCAATTAAATCTCTCTGGTCTATTGTGTCACTTAAGGCTTGTGTTTCCTTATTACTTTTCTGTCTGGATGATGTGTCCATTGGTGTAAGTGAGGTGGTGAAGTCCCCCATTACTATTGCGTTACTGTTGATTTCCTCTTTTATAGCTGTTAGCATTTGCCTTTTGTATTGAGGAGCTCCTATGTTGTGTGCATATATATTTATAATTTTTATATGTTCTTCTTGGATTGATTCCTTGATTATTATTTAGTGTCCTTCCTTGTCTCTTGTAACATTCTTTATTTATTTATTTTTTTAAATTTTATTTATTTATTTATTTATTTGTTTATTTTTGGCTGTGTTGGGTCTTCGTTTCTGTGCGAGGGCTTTCTCTAGTTGCGGCAAGCTGGGACCACTCTTCATCGCGGTACGCGGGCCTCTCACTATCGCAGCCTCTCTTGTTGCGGAGCACAGGCTCCAGACGCGCAGGCTCAGTAGTTGTGGCTCATGGGCCCAGTTGCTCCGTGGCATGTGGGATCTTACCAGACCAGGGCTCGGACCCATGTCCCCTACATTGGCAGGCAGATTCTTAAGCACTGCGCCACCAGGGAAGCCCACATTCTTTATTTTAAAGTCTATTTTATGTGATATGCGTATTGCTACACCAGCTTTCTTTTGATTTCCATTTGCATGGAATATCTTTTTCCATCCCCTCACTTTCAGTCTGTATGTATGCCTAGGTCTGAAGTGGGTTGCTTGTAGGCAACATATGTATGAGTCTTGTTTTTGTGTCCATTCAGCAAGCCTGTGTCTTTTAGTTGGAGCATTTAATCCATTCACATTTAAGGTAATCATCGATATGTATGTTCCTATTACCATTTTCTTAATTGTTTTAGGATTGTTTTTGTGGTCTTTTTCTTCTTTTGTGTTTCCCGCCTAAAGAAGTTCCTTTAGCATTTGTTGTAAAGCTGGTTTGGTGGTGCTGAATTCTCTTAGCTTTTGCTTGTCTGTAAGGCTTTTGATTTCCTCATCGAATCTGAATGAGATCCTTGCCAGGTAGAGTAGTCTTGGTTGTAGCTTCTTCCCTTTCATCACTTTAAATATATTCTGCCACTGCCTCCTGGCTTGTAGAGTTTCTGCTGAGAAATCAGCTGTTAACCTTATGGGGGTGTCCTTGTATGTTATTTGTCGTTTTTCCCTTTTTGCTTTAAATAATTTTTCTTTGTCTTTAATTTTTGTCAGTTTGATTACTGTGTGTCTTGGCATGTTTCTCCTTGGGTTTATCCTGCCTGGGACTCTCTGCATATCCTGGACTTGGGTGGCTATTTCCTTTCTCATGTTAGGGAAGTTTTCAACTATAATCTCTTCAAATATTTTCTGGGGTCCTTTCTCTCTCTTCTACTTCTGGGACCTCTATAATGTGAATGTTTGTGCATTTGTATTATGTTTAATGTTGTCCCAGAGGTCTCTTAGGCTGTCTTCATTTGTTTTCATTCTCTTTTTTTTATTCTGTTCTGTGGCAGTGAATTCCACCATTCTGTCTTCCAGGTCACTTATCTCTTCTTCTGCCTCAGTTATTCTGCTATTGATTCCTTCTGGTGTATTTTTCATTTCAGTTATTGTATTGTTCATCTCTGTTTGTTTGTTCTTTAATTCTTCTAGGTGTTTGTTCTTTAATTCTTCAAGGTCTTTGTTAAACATTTCTTGCATCTTCTTGATCTTTTTTTTTTCTTTAACGGTACGCGGGCCTGTCACTGCTGTGGCCTCTCCCGCTGCGGAGCACAGGCACCAGACGCGCAGGCTCAGCGACCATGGCTCACGGGCCCAGCTGCTCCGCAGCATGTGGGATCCTCCCGGTCCGGGGCATGAACCCATGTTCCCTGCATCGGCAGGTGGCCTCTCAACCACTGCGCCACCAGGGAAGCCCATCTTCTTGATCTTTGACTGCATTCTTTTTCTGAGGTCCTGGGTCATCTTCACTATCATTATTCTGAATTCTTTTTCTGGAAGGTTGCCTATCTCCACTTTGTTTAGTTGTTTTTCTGGGGTTGTATCTTTTTCCTTCATCTTGTACATAGTCCTCTGCCTTTTCATTTTGTCTGTCTTTCTGTGAATGTGGTTTTCGCTCCACAGGCTGCAGGATTGTAATTCTTCTTGCTTCTGCTGTCTGCCCTCTGGTGGATGAGGCTATCTAAGAGGCTTGTGCAAGCTTTCTGTTGGGAGGGACTAGTGGTGGGTAGAGCTGGCTGTTGCTCTGTTGGGCAGAGCTCAGTGAAACTTTAATCCGCTTGTCTGCTGATGGTTGGGGCCGAGTTCCCTCCTTGTTGGTTGTTTGACCTGAGGCAACCCACTCTGGAGCCTGTAGACCATTTGGTGGGGCTAATGCGGACTCCAGGAGGCCTCACACCAAGGAGTACTTCCCAGAACTTCTGCTGCCAGGGTCCTTGTCCCCGCAGTGAGCCACAGCCACCCCCCGCCTCTTCAGGAGACCCTGCAACACTAGCATGTAGGTCTGGTTCAGTCTCCTATGGGGTCACTTCTCCTTCTGCCTGGGTCCTGATGCACCCACTACTTTGTGTGTGCCCTCCAAGAGTGGAGTCTCTGTTTCCCCCAGTCCTGTCAAAGTCCTGCAATTAAATCCCACTAGCCTTCATAGTCTGATTCTCTGGAATTCCTCCTCCCAGTGGGAAGCCTGATGTGGAGCTCAGAACCTTCAGTGGGTGGACTTCTGTGGTATAAGTGTTCTCTAGTTTGTGAGTCACCCACCCAGCGGTTATGGGATTTGATTTTATTGTGATCGCTCCTCTTCTACTGTCTCATTGCGGCTTCTGCTTTGTCTTTGGATGTGGGGTATCTTTTCTGGTGAGTTCCAGTGTCGTCCTGTTGATGATTGTTCAGCAGTTAGTTGTGATTCCAGTGCTCTTGTCTGAACAATTTTTCATAATACTTTGTATCTCCAGTCATTCCCTTAGCATAAATCCCTATGTGTAAGATGACTGAGACAAAGAGATTTTTTTAATATATGTATTCCAAATTATCCTCTCTCCAAAAACAATCTTTTACCAACTTATCTTCCCATCACCAAAGTATGAATGTCCATTTCCCTTGACCCTTTACCACATGGGGAACTTTATAACTTTTAGTTGTTGCTACCCTGTATCTTTTTGTTTTGATTTGCTTTTTTTTTGGTTACTAATGAGTTTACACTTTTAAAAATGTGTTTATAACTTAGAATGTAAGGTCCACAAGGATGAGATCCTATTTGTTTTATTCAGGACCTAATATTAATACTAATAATACTAATAAACATTTAATGAATAAATCATATTTCTTATGTTTCATTTTTGCTGGAATTGAACGTTTTCCTTTCATTGGACCCTAGGGGTAAAAAGGCAGGAGAAAAGAATTTGTTAATTCTATTCTTACACGTGAATATAAAACTATAAAACTGGATATCTTCATGAGGAATTCCTAAGTAATGGCCTCCTTGGATCTTATTCAGATAAGTTGGCCCATCCTTTATTATGCTGCATTTGAGTTTTACCCAAGATCCTGGCTATTGCAATAAGAACATTGCATAAGATGGGAACAATCGTGACCTTTGGGGAATCATGACATTAGGTGAAATTAATCCCAGATTAAAATATTCTTCTAGAATCAGTCATCCACCCATCCATCTGTACCTCTTTCCAGTCAATTAGGATAAAGAACTGGGATAGCAGTATTTTTTAAACAGGTTTGAAATATTCATCAGTTATTCCAATAGTGCTGAATTAAACATATAACTATGGTTAGGCAGCATCGCTTCCCTGACTGCTGAGAGATTTAGGTCATTCAGTAGGTTTCATACTCCTGAAGAAGAGTGCCCTTACCCAGTGTTGTGCACTGAGAGCATCAAAACTTATGTGATTCCTGCGTTAACCTCAGGATGATGAGATAAATGAACTGAGATGAATTCTTTGAACTGGATATTATGGGTCTTACTCACTTTGTCATAGAAAATATGCTCAAACGTTACTTCTTAAGGTATCTCTCAGTTTGGGGAGTACATTGACATTACCTGCTAACAATAACAGTATTTTCTGAGTTGGAGCAATGGTGAATTTTTTTACTCCTTAAATAGTTCTGCATCTAAGTTTCTGTAGTACAGTGATATTTTACTTTGTTTTAAGGCAAAGATACATGTACCTGCAGAGATGAATGGAAAAAAATAGCTTTTATTTTAGACTTAACATTAGCTATTAACACCTCCTTTGTTTTCTTTTTGTATAACTTTTGGTTATTATAATAATTATTTTCATACCATTGGTTTCCATGGAAAATTAACTTCCAGTTGTAACATCTTAATTTGTCATCAAATTTTCATAAAATGTATGCAGTGTACTCTTCAGTGTGGTTGGATCATAAGCTTCCAGTTTTATCTGTTTTAATTTTATCCTTTTGTTTCATGACATCTTTCTTTTCCATCATTTGATTTTGTGTTTTTTTTTTTTTAAACCAAGAAATCATATCAGCCTTAAGAAAGATTGGCTTGTGGTTCTGATTGTGTAAGCAGAAGCCATATCAGTGTTGTGACACACACAGGAATTTTGTGATCAGATCATGAAATGCATCTGAAGAATCCACAAGAGAAGTTTGCTTGTGTCAACTGTCCAAAAAAACAAAAAAAATGATGGGGGCAGGGTATCTCTGGGTTGCAGGGTTATGGAAGATTCTTCTTTTTTAAAAATTCCTTTCTGCATTTAAAATGTTTTCCTCCTTAATGAACATTTATTACTTTTACAACTCAGGGAAAGGAAATTATACAAAAAGCATTTAAAACACAAGGATTTACAGCAGAAGAACAACATTCATGCTACCACAAATATTAGTTGCTTTTTTTCTGGAAATGCACATATCTGTGAGAGGAGGGGAAAGGACCATTCACCCAATTTCCATCTCAGTTGAGAACCAGTGGAAACTTCATTGTGCTATAGGTGGTGTGGTAAATGAATGAAGGCAGCCCTGTAACTTTTCAGGGCTTTGTAAACTAGGAAGGTAAAAACAATTTGTCCATGTGGACAAATAGCTTTGCTTTTTAGGAATTCTTTAAAAGATACAATGAAAGTAGTGTTGTGAAACTATTCCCATTATTTAGCACAGTGGCAATAATTTAAAATTTTTATTGTTGGAGTTAATGAAAGAAAACTTGAGTTAACCAAGTTGCCCAGGGTTTAGAGTATATCGATCAAGCACCATCATTCCTTTATTCTTGCCTTGTTATTGAAAGTTTTTTGAAATATATTTTATTTGCCCTCTTTTTGTTAGTAAGTACAGGATTTTGAGTATTAGTAAATTTTTCTTTCATGATTCACTGTCTTGCCCTGGCCTTAAGGTTGTTGTTAAAAACACCAAAAACTGAACAATATGTCCAGAGGCTGAGGAGATTTGGCTAAATCTGTGCTAGCCTTCTGACATCCCCTAGAAAAGAGTTTATTTTTTATCTAAACATTATTTTCTCTTATACTTAACCTACAAGTATTTTTTGGAGTATCCTTCTGTTTCCAAAATTTTATTTTTTTTACTTTAGAATCATTAGTGCTGAATTCTCTCTTATCAGCTCAGGTGGAATTTGGCAGGTAATACAAACATAAATCAGGTTATTGGCATCCTGAAGTTGTTCAGGGACTAAATTGTGTTTGATTACTGCTTTAAAAAAATGAGAATTGTTTGGCAGCCTTATGGTAAACTAACCCCAAATATATCTAATCATTTGGCTGTGAACCCACTGTGTTTAAGAATGTTCACATAGGTACATTTTCATAGTCTCTCAATTCTTTAAAGGAATAACCCTCAACAGGAGAATTTGCTTAGCTACCATGGCAGGGATGTATGATATTTTAATATATCCCCCCAAATATCTACTCCCAGTTGCTTAAAAGAAATAGTTGCTTCACCCCATAGAAGAAAACCAATATCACCACTGTTCTGATTATCTATTATTGTTGCATCACAAACCACTGAAAAATGTAGTGCTGTAAAATAGCAAGTTATTATTATCTCATGGTTCTGTGGAGCAACTGGGTTTAGCTAGACAGTTCCTGCTTAGGGTCCCTGACGCACTTGCATTTAGTTGTTGGCTGGGGTTGCAGTCATCCTAAGGCTCAACTGGGCTTCGTCACAGGGCTGGCAATGGATGTTGGCCGTGAGGTCAGCTGGGGCCATTGACAAGTACCTATATATGACTTTTCCACATGGCTTGGGCTTCTCACAGCATGGTGGTCTGAGGGTAATCATGCTTCTCACCAAATAACTGGCTTCCCAGAGGCAGCAGCCCTTCTTCCAATTCTATTTGTCAGGGCAGTCACAGAGCCTGTCCAGATTCAAGGGGGTGAAATTATAGGCCCTGCCTCTTGATGGGGGAGTGGCAAGGTTATATTGCAGAGCACAGGGCATGGGAGATACTATAGCAGCCGTCTTTGGGAACTGCCATCTGCTACAACCACCAGCCTGTTCAGATGTTTCCATGGGTAGGGACCACTTTATGTGAAAAGCCTTGTGGGAAATCCCACTGACTTCAGAAACCTGGATTGTGTCCTTGGATCTACTTTCTATTTTAAAAGAAAAGCTGACAGAGACACATCTACCTCATGCTTGGGTCCTGAGCAAAACACCTCTATAAGTACCAGATACCCCAAAGGCTAAATGTATCTAATTATATCATTCCTAAGTCTTCTCAGATATAAGATGACATCTAAACAAGCCTAAGAAAAGCAATCTTTGGCATCAAACCTAGCCAGGCTACTTTCTAACTGGATGACCTTACTCAGACTGCATGAGCCTTGGTCTCTCATCTGTAAAGTAGGAATAATGATTTCCCCAGGTTGATTTGAGGAATTAGGTGATTTTTTGTAAAACACCTAGTATACTGCAGCACACTGTTAAGTACTTAACGAAAGATAGCTGTTTTCCTCTTATCTCTATTTTCCTGATTTCTAAGTGCTTCATATGCCCTCAAAACCAGCTCCTAGAGAGTTCCAGGCACTTCAGTATTTACTAACTTAGGTTTTACTATTTTGCTGAACAGCATCCATAGAATTTTTTAGTGAAGTTTTCTAATTAATTTCAATTTCAGGTCTTTGAACTTATAAGTATAGTATCAAAATCAACATTAATAATTTTTTACTTTCCTAAAAACGTTTCCAATGTGGTGGCTGATGTTGGATCATTGTGTTTAAAGTGGAAGATCTCCATTTTAGTCTTAATGACTAATTTTCAAGTTTAAATTAGCTCATGTTATTGGAATTTAAGAAAGAACAAATGGAGTGAATTTATAATGGGTGTTTAACTAGAATTTGTCATCACTCATAATGAGGAAAAACTGTGTAGCTCTAGGCAGCTCTCTTGTCTCAAGAGTCTGCTAATTAGCTAAATGTTTGGCATATCTCAGTAACCCTAGTAGCCTGTATAATTAAAATTAGCTTTGAACACACAGTATCCCACATCTTGTTTTCCTTTTTGAAGGCATCTTCTTCAACTGGGAGCCTTCTAATAATAGTTCCTCAGCCCTGAACTGATCTCAGGATAAGCAGGGAACATGTCCACCAAATGAATCTTTTTATTTTGTGTGTTTTTAAAGAAGGTTCAAGTGGGAAGCATTTTTTAGAGAAAAAAATAAATCCTTTATGGGGTTAGAGCTCGCAGTGATTTCCCAATCATTGAAGAGAGTACAGAAAGATTCAACATAGATGGACAAGTAGTTTATCCTTTGTAGTTCACTTAATTTTTTCACAAAATTTTAGGACTATCATGAAATTGAAGATTTTTTTTTTTAAGTCTGGCACTGGTATAATAGAGCATGCTACAGGTTGAACTATCTTGTCAAGACTGTAAGGAAAGAAAATGTCTCAACCCCATTCATTCAATCAGTCACTCGACAAATATTCCTTAGTCAGTTACATGACAGTTACTGTCCTTGGATTTGGAGATTATGAGGAATACCCACATGTCTGTCCTTGAGGAGCTTACTGTCTAGAAGGAGAAGGTAAGCCAGTGAGCATGCAGTTTCCAAGCAGCAGGCTAACAGGCCTAATGAGTAAATACATGGTACCATGCACACTGAACCCAAACTTACTACATCTGGAAAGTCTTCTTGATAGAGAGGTCCCTTTTATATTCTCATTTAGCTAAACTACCTTCAGCATCAAAGCTCTGTGAAAAAGAGTATTGAGAAATATGGGCTCTTGATTCTCCATCCTTTGTACATAGCATATGGTGCTTTGATGTTACAGGTGATTCTTGGGAATATCCTCTGCGCCGGAGGTGTGTGTTAATTCAGCAAGTGGTTGTTCGGTCCTTGTCATGTTCTGGGAATTGTGCTGAGAGCCAGGAATCCAGTGTATACCAAATTGTATAAAACATGGTCTTTGCCTTTGTGAAAGTCATAATCTGTAAGAAACAAGCTGGTAAAGAAATGTAGAAACAATATGGTACATGGTGACTTACAAGCATAAATTTCTAACTGAAAGAGCAGCAGATAAGGGAACAGTTTAACTGTGCCTCTGGAGGTCTGGGAAGGTGGGGCCTTGAGGGATGAATAGGAGTTTTGAGGGAGACCAGGTGAGGAACAGTAGGAGCAGAGGCCAGGGGCTTAAAAGGTCTTGGTGTCAACTCAGAACTCTCCCAGATCTGGTGTGAGATAGGTGTGGCAAGGTTCAGGGTCTGAAAGACTGTGTACACCATCCTAACAAAATGGAACGAACTGTCATGTAGTGACGAAGCCTCTGAACTCCCACAGACCCATGTTCAAATCTTTGCTGTCTCGCTCACGATCGTGTTACGTAACCTCTCTGAGCCTGAATATCCTGAGGACACACTTATAGTACCTACCTAAGGGACTGTTGTAAGGATTATAGAAGACAATGCAAGGAAAGCACTTAGCACAACACATTCCACATTAGCAGACACTCAGTCAATGTTAGCAGTTGCTCTTACTGTTGGATTTGATCCCATGGACATCGGAAAGCTAGTGAAAGTTATTGTTCTCTTGCTGTTGTCACTGTGGATTACTGAACCTCTTTTTGTTTCATCTTAAAATGTTGTTTTGATGATTTTAAAAGGTAATATTTGTAAAGTGCTTAGAACAGTGCCAGGATCATAGTAAGTGCTATGTAAGTGTTTATCACATAATTTAATCTGCTAAGGGATAAAAATATGGTTTTCTCATTTTATAGGTGAGTAAGCTAATTTCAGGGAAGTTAAACTTCTTGCCTAAGGTAGTACAGCTAATAAAGTGTGGAACCCGTGTTTCACTGCATATTATAGCAATTGCGTCCTAAAATTTGATTTAAAAAGATGTAAAGTCTGACCATCACAACACGTTTTTTAATTCTGTGAATTCTTGTCAGGTGCTTTCTGTCTTCGCTCAGGTACAAGTAATAGTTTTTTTACAGAGCAGGAGTCATAGCCAGCCTGTAACTTTGCATTCCAGTTTTTTCTTAGCATCATATCATTTTCCATTTCCCTTTATAGTCATCGTGTTGAATTTTAATGGATGTGTAAAAGTACTTCAAATTGATTTTCCTTAGCTTTTATCCTGCTGTTGGGTATTAGTCTATTTCCTGTTTTTCATTATTGTATAGTACCTGATGCCACTGTAAGCATATCCCTAAATATAGCCATTTTCTTCTGTTGATTTATTTCCTTACATAAGTTTCCAGGGGTGGGATCATTGGGTTGACCACTGTGAATAGTTTTATTGTTTTTGACATACATAACCTGGTGCCTTCCACCAGCAGTGAATGGAGAGTGCCAATTTCAACACCGAGATAAAGGGACAGAATTGATAACCTCTCTAGCAATGAGTGTTTTATTTTTTTAAACTCTTGCTAATTTAGTTAAGAATAAAAATGATACCCCAAGGCCAGTTTATTCTTTTGCATGTTTTGATTATTTTTATTTTTTGAAATGGATTGTCACCTAATTTGTAATGCCCTCTTTTATGCCACCTTCTCTTACTTTCTTTTTCAACGTCTAATTACTTTTTCAAGCCTCCATATATGTACCTCTTTTATCTATTTCTGTTTGACTAACCCAATTTTCTGCAGCACTGATTTTAATATTTATGCAATGATGATCTTACTGCTTCTGTCATGGAGTGAGTGCATCCTGCTGTTCCTGTTTCTTTATAGGGATGTTTCTTTTTCTTTCCCTGAGAATGAATAGCAGCTGTTCCCTGAAAATTTCTCGCGTGGTGTGCAAGACTTATTTCAGGGGGTTGTTAATTGCTTCTAAGACTTTTCTTGTTTTTCATTTTTTTTCTAGGTACATAGCTTTCTCATTAGGGCCAGATTTTTTTTTTTTTTTCTGTTTTCTTATACTTCCTCTTCAATTTTTGGAGTGTTTACTATAAGGAAGCTAATTTTAAATTTCATTTCTACCTGTTTGGAGGTTGGGATCAGGTCTGTCAGAGGTGCTCTTTTTTTCTCCATTATCCCATTTGCTATTCAGTAAGCAGCATTGCAATTCTAGTTGAGCCTGTAGACCAGACCATTTGAAGGGTCTCTCTTCATCTTGTTCCGGCATGTGGTTGTTGCCGATAGGTATCTCCTGTAACAGGCTGATGGAGCATTTTTAAAATGTGCCATTAGTGTGGTAGATTAAAAATAAAAATTTTCTTCTGAAGTTTTTCAGTTCTTACTACTCCTTGTATTTAGCTGTATATATTTGATTTATTTATGCATTCAGTTAGTTAACTTTTCAGAAAATTTCCTGTAGGTGTTTTTGCTTTTTTAAATTTATACCAGGAAATCTTTTCCTTCCCATTCTGATTTTTCGCAAAAGACAAGAATTGGGCATCAGATAATGATACAGTCTAGAGTGTGTGTGGCATAGTAGCATTGGTTTGGAGCCAGAGGAAAATGGATGTGGACCCTGATCACACTTAACTACCTGTGTGACCTTGGCAATTTAAAAAATATTTCTGAACCTCAGGTTTTTTCAACTGTAAAACAGTAAAAAATCATACCCACCTTACAAGATTGTTATGAAGATTAAATATGGAAAGCACCTAACAGGTTGCCTGGCGCAGGACAGGTTTCTAATAAATGATTGCTGCTCTTTTTAGTAGTATCATGACGTTTAAAGTGGCAAGAAAGCAGTCAGTGCTATGATGATGTAGGGTAGGAAAGCTATGACTCCAGATTCACAGTTAAAGGGTGGAGGTTGCTCTTATAGAAAAAATGAAACAAACCAACAAAAACCCCACTGGACCAAGAGTCATAAAAAGGAAGTTCTGCCAGTATCTCTCCCTCTGTGTTCTTGGTGAAGTGACTTCACTTTCGGGGCTGTGTCTTCATGCATAAAATGAAGGGGTCCTGCAACCATGATGGCTCTGGACTCTCAACTCTGTCCAAATTCTCTATTGCTTCTTACCACTCTCCTAGGTATGAAAGTCGCCTTTTGTTTTTGCTTTTTACTGCATATCTGATCGTGTTACTGTTTAACGCCCTTCCTCCAATGGCTTTGTGTTGCTCTCAGGTTCTGACCCGAGGAGGGGTTGACCCCCGGCTACCTCTGTGGGTTCCTCCCCACCACACACACTTTGACCAAGCTCCTTCCCACCCGGAGCCTGCAGTCCTGCAGTTCCCACCCCTGATTGCTTTCTCTGCCACTTCCCCTGACCAGCTCCACCTACCCTAGTCTCAGTCCTGAGGTCCTTGCCTCAGGAAAGCATCCTGTTACCCCTCCACTATCCTTCCTTGCTCCCCACAGATTTCACTGGTACCGCTTGGAACCCTGTACGGCTCTTTTGTAATGCTTACCACAATGGTAATTAAAGTTACTTGCATAATATTTGCTGTAGGCCACCTCTGGTTGGTAATGGCTGTTTCCCCAGTACCTCACTTACTGCCTAGCATGTTATAAGTGCTAAATAAATATTGGTAGGATGAATGAATGGATAAACGAATAAACATAATCTTTAACATAATGCTAAAAGAGGCATAGTCTTTGATCTTTTTTGTGTGTGTGTGGTATACGGGCCTCTCACCGTTGTGGCCTCTCCCGTTGCGGAGCACAGGCTCCGGACGCGCAGGCTCAGCGGCCATGGCTCACGGGCCCAGCTGCTCCACAGCATGTGGGATCTTCCCGGACCGGGGCACGAACCCGTGTCCCCTGCATCAGCAGGCGGACTCTCAACCACTGTGCCACCAGGGAATCCTGATTTTTAATACTTCCTGTAGATCCAAGACTTAGCCAGGTTGGATGCGAGGGAAAAATGAGTGCTTCGTAAACAATTTTTAAAATAAATTGGTTAAGAATCCACCTGCCATTGCAGGGGACACGGGTTCGAGCCCTGCTCCGGTAAGATCCCACATGCTGCGGAGCAACTAAGCCCATGCGCCACAACTACTGAGCCTGCTCTCTAGAGCCCGCGAGCCACAACTACTGAAGCCCGCATGCCTAGAGCCCCTCCTCCGCAACAAGAGAAGCCACTGCAATGAGAAGCCCACGCACCACAACGAAGAGTAGTCCCTGCTTGCCGCAACTAGAGAAAGCTCGCACGCAGCAACAAAGACCCAATGCAGCCAAAAATAAATTAATTAATTAATTTTAAAAAATGTTCTAACATGATATTTGGAGCTGTTGGTTCTTTCACATAAGAAAAATCCAAAATTAATTTCTATTTCAGTCCTCACTTCCAGTAAGAAGTGACCAGCTCTGCTATACCCTGTCAAATTGTGAAGTGAGGGGTGCTTGGTGGTGGTTCATGGTGGAGCCTTTTCTTCTGTATTTGGTGCATGTCTTGGCCTTGGAGGTGCATCTGTTCCTTTGCTGTATCCAGACCTGCCCTCAGACCATGACACCCAGACCCATGGGGACTGAGTTAGTTATAGAGTGAGTACACCTGAGAATAGGTGAGGTCTATCTGGGGGAGAACCTTCAAGAGCAGTCCTGATCTCCATATTTTCTTTGAATACCTAATACCTGCTCTACCTTGCCTGGTCCACAGTAACCACTCTGAAGAGGATTGTTGAGTGAAAGGTACTTGTTTCCTTTTCTTTCCCATCTATGGATAATGATGCCTTTCATTTACATCTCATTCTATAGTTTAAAGAGTGCTTTCACGGCCACCAGCTCGTTGGAACCTTGCATGCCGTGAGGAAAGTACGGCAGGTATTTTCATCTCCATTCTAAACTGATTTTAAAAAGGAAAAGAAAATATCAGAGGGTATTCCTTGCCAACTGTTGCCTGAGAGTTACTTTGTGTTTTTTTTTTCGAATGAAGTGGGATTTATATTTTAATTTTATAACTGTAAACTGCGTAGAGTTAAGGAGCTGAAACTCAAAAAATCTCTGCCTTTTAATTCCTAGGGTAAAGACATCCATTGCCTCTCATGCAACTTTTCAGCTCCATAAATTTTTTGCTTCTTTCTCTCAACATAAAAGATGGGATAAAGAGACACTATTGTAAATTATGATTTCTTTTACACGTTTAGGGGTTTTTTTCATTTTAATGATTTAGACTCTATAGTTTAGGACCCTTTCTGTTCCTTTTATTGCTAAGTATCTGTTGATTCAGCAAGCATATATTGAACATCTTCTGTGTGCCAAGAACTGTACCAGATGTTTGGAGTAAAATTAGGATATGATTCCTCTCTTTGAGTTGCTCACAACTTAGCAGGGGGTGCAGACACATAAATAATTAAAATACAGTTAAACCAGTGATATTGTAGAGGTGCGAAAAACTAAGAGAGAGGCCAAGCAAAAAGATAACTTCTCAGAGAAAAAAATGGGTGGGAGGGCAGAGGGGATCACCCCAGGCAGAAAGTACAGAAGGATGGGTCCCTGATGTGGAGAATAGTCCAAGGTAGTTGTGGCAAAGAGGAGCAATGGGGGGCGGTAGGGCTTGAGAGGCAGGATGGGTAGACTTGAAGGTCTTATGATGGTAAAGCTCAGGCATTCTCTAGGTAACAGGGAGCACTTGATATTTTTTAAAGCAGGTATGTGACATCAGATTTTTAAAAAATAACTGATATTAACATGTTCCCTTCTAGCAATTCTGAGTTCCAAATTAGAGATTTTGAGAGCAAGAAGTGAAGTGAAGCAAAAAGCAATGATTTGTTGTGGGAAAGTGAGCCTCACTTACACTAGCTGTCATTTCTGCTAGCAGCGAAAATGACTCAGGACAGCTGTGTGGGAGATCAGAAAGAGGAGTGGATAAAATCGAACCATATGGCTTCGGCTGGTCCCCTGAGGTCTTAGTTGTGATGTTAGGACTCATATCAGCCATCCAAACACAAGGACAACTAAGTAGAACCTAAAAGAAATTCCAAAAGTATATTCCTAAAAGTATATTCCTAAAAGTATATTCCAAAGGAGAAAAAGAATTCTCATTTTCCATAAACTATCCACAGCTTAAACCAACAAGGTCAGATGTTTTTGCTCTTTGAAACAGTTCCCAGTCATTTCACAACTCTTTACAGCATCAGATGCTCAAACCACGTCAAACAGCATAATTCCTGTTGAGTGGCACTTTAAAACAGCAAATGAGGATGTCAAAGAAATGGTGAATTGAGAACCATTTTTTTCCTCCTTTCTTATGAAAAAGTTAACTGAAAGCAACTGTGGTTCAATGGGTGGACTTCATTTTAGGTAATTAAGTTTGTGGTTTCTTGTATGTGTACTAAAAGCTGGGTGCTTACACCATCAGAGCCAAATTCAAATTCCATCTGAAGCCTTACTATCCCTTCTCGGAAAGAAGAACAAATACAATGCAACCCGCTGATTGTGTTCCGGTAGACTTTGGGAAATGTATTTCGAGAATATCTTCCAAGAGATTGCTTCCTCAATCTTCAGAATTTCCCGTTAACTTTGAACCCTGGCAATCTACATTGAATTAAATAATTTCTATTAATAGGACATGTTGATTGTCCTAGGAAACTTGAAGTGATGTAGTTATTAGCATTAAGTGCTATTGTTCCCTCTGCTGAATATGACGTTAAATCATTAAAAAAGAAATTGTAAGAAATTTTACTCTCATGGCCATTAACATGAGAGATGAGACATTTTCCATCATTTTAATGTATAGTGTACAGAGGGGATAGCTGTATGGCCATGGACACATCTTTTAATCTCTCTGGCCTCAGTTTCTTCATCAGAAAACAGGAGAGTTGAACCAGCTGACATGGAAATAGTTGACACTTTATTATAAGCATGTATTTCTCTTACATATAGTCCTTGCATACACACTCCAGGGCTGTCATGGAAGCTTCATAGTTTCAGAGACTCAGAGTCCTTCTCTCCTGTTGCTGCGCTATGTTCAACACACAGCTTCCCATTAGCTTTTTAACGCTGGTGGTTAAAAATGCTGCCCTAGCCTCTGCCGTCATGTCCACATACCAGCCAATGAGAAGAGAGAAAGGGCCAAGGGGAAGACGCATCCATTCCTTCAAAGGCGTGATCTAAAAGGCGTGATCTAGCTTCCACTCAGACAGCCAGCTAGTCCTGTGGTCACAGCTAGCTGTGAGAGGTGTGAGGTGCTGTCCTATCACGTAGTTGTCATCTATACTTCTCCGTATAGGAGGAGGGGGGCAGTTGTCTGAGGACCACTAACGGTCTCCTGGCACGACATCTGAGGTCCTTTCCAGTTTGAAAATAAATGATAACAAGTGCAAGTTCCAGGTCTAATTTCTCATCTGCCTGTGAAAAAAATTCAGACCATGTCTGTTTCCTGCAAGTACCTGTTTGAAAGTGCTGGTAACAGAGGAGGCAGGCGGAGAAAAGCCCAGCAGAGGGTGACATTGTAAAGCCCGTGGAGAGTAGCCCGATGGAACACATTCTCTGTGTGAAAAAAACTGATTACTTGAAAACAAAGAAATGTATTTGTTCCTCTCTATACTTCCCTTATCACTCAACAAGAAACAAATTAACTGAGACCTTAATTTCTTCTTACTACTTTCATATCCAAGTTTTGTTTCCAGTTAGAAGGGAGAATCAAGTTAGTTTCTGTTGGATACAAATTACTGATTTCCTCCTTTGCCCAGCCCAGGATATGGCTGGATAGAGCAAGGGGGCATTGTAAAGGCAGACGTGTTATGGCTGATGTTTGAATTAGCTACAGCTGCATGTTTAACCTTTAAAAGTAAAAGGATCCTGCAGAACTCCTTTTAACAGTGTGTATGTTTACCACGGGGGATGTTCGCTAAATCTCCTCCTTCTGAGTCCATGGGGCACCTCTTTGCCCATGGGACCATGTGACTTGCTTTTCCTAAGGGAATATGAGTGGAGATGATACGTGTCACATTTAAGGGAAAACCTTAAGAGCCAGTGTAGAATTCTGCGTATTCTATTCTGCCTGCCATGGCGACCGACAAAGTTCTTGCTTACTGGTCACTTTGCCTCTGCATCCCTGAGTGAGGACATGACATGGTGACATGGAACAGCTCCCCTGCTGACCTGTGATGGGCATGTAGCATGAATAGAAAGAAACCTTGTTTATAAGCCACTGAGTTTGGGGGGTGTTTGTTACCACAGCATAACCCCCTGGCTGATACAAATAGAAACTAAAAAATGCCCCCACCTATGATGGGGGTGGGGGACAGTTACTACTCTATTCATGAAAGTGAAATCATTAAACAAAAACCCATTATTGTTAATAAGTGCCAAAGAAATCCAGTGTATAATGCACACATCTTTTTGTCCTTCTAAAAGCTTTTACTCGAATACTAATAACTAGTGCTCAAATTATTAAGTCAATTTAGTTGTCTTTTCATAGTAGTTAGTAACAATATTTTAAGTAAATGCCAATTCCTAAATTCTCATCTTAACATAATTTTTAGGGTATATGATATACCAAGGTTTTAAAAGAAATTGACAGACATAGTATATCCTTGAGTCTGGCAGTTTTCAGTACTTTGAGTTATAGAAACTTGTAATCTAGTTTTGGAAAAACGTTTTTTATGCTATAAAGTTCTGCTTGTAGTTCTGAGGCCCTGTAACTTGGAGCAGAAATGGTGACTTTTTGATCTGTAACCTGTGAATGGTAGTGCCATGAACAACATAAATGCCATCATACCAGTTTTTCCGCAAAATATTTAGCATTTTTTAACCATTTAAAACAAGTATCAAAGTATACTTGTAAATTTTCAAATAACTTATAAAAACTTATTTTATTTGAAAGCCAACTCCAAAAACAAATAATAATAACTAACATTCATTGCATGCTTACTATCCACCAGGTATTCTAAGTGATTCCACAAATTATCTCTTTAAATCTTCATAACAGTCCTCTTATACATAAGAAAATTGAGGCACAGGAAAACTAAGAAATTTACTGAAGCCCATGTAGTTGCCAGTGAAGGAACTGGTTTGAACCCATGTCATTTGGCCCCCCTGAGCCTCCATTTATATCCACAGTGCCTCCTCGGGGGGCGGGAGTGTTGGGGATCCCCAGAGTCCTCCTGTCTGTTGTTGATTTTGCCCAACTGCGTAAGTAGCAGTGCAAATGAAATACTGATTACACTTCTTTCCTCATTTTCCAATTACAACCAGTATGTGATCACCACCCCCCACCTCCCAGAAATACTACTTTTATTTGTTTGGTTTTTGTTTATTTATTTTAAGTAAAGCTCTCTAAAGGACTAACTTACAGCATCATCCTAAGTGAATATGCTTCCATTGTCATTAGAATAAGCCTTGACCTGGTGATCTGCTGTGCATCTGGCCGGCCCTTCTCATCTCAGCAGGTAGAATCATGACCTCACTTCCGTAGGTCCTAGACTGGGACATTTACATGTGGCCTGTCTGGATATCTTCAGGTGACAGAATAAGGATATAAATCTTGTGCTCAGACCCTAGCAAAAATGATAGGAAGAAAGTATCAGATCCTTAAATATTTACTTAGGGATCTCATTGTGGTCCCCTGATGATGCTGCAGATCCAGAGAGCCTAAATTGCTCAGAGCGTTCTCCAGTTAAAACTTTAAAAGCAGGGCCCTGGATTCCTTCTTTTGCGTGATAAGCATAGCAGACTTGGCAGTCCAGATGGGAAGTGCATGATCTTGGTTGGCTTTTTGAGAAAGGTGTGCCAAGGAGTGTGTCTCCATTTAATGATCTGGAAGCCAGCGGGTGTCACAGGCTGGTGTGCAGAGTTACTGAGTCAGAACTGTCTGAGCTTGAGTGGGAAGGTGACAGCATTCCACGTGGCTTTTGGCCAGTGTGGCGTGTCCACGTGGCCAGCTGTCCTTTTACAATCTCTTGTGCAGTGATTGCTGAATTTGCTAAAGTTGAATGTTCTGGGGGAAAAGGAATGAGGGTGATTAATTGCCCGAACCGTGCTCTTGTTTTTGGTTTCAGGCAAATTCCTCCTCCATACAGGGTGCAGTCATCTTTAGCTTGTCGGCACATTATTGTCACAACATGTTGGGAGGCTCATCAGCTTAGCCACTTACAGCTAAGCAAGGGATGGAGTGAAAACCCCATCCCTTCTGCATGATTTCACCTGCAGATCTCACCAGATGTGGGAATCCTGCAGTATAGTACAGCACAGGGCGATTCATATAGTAATGCTAATAGCAAATACTGTGTGCCAGGCCCAGTTCTAGACACTTTACATGCCTTAACTCATTTCTTACTAATAACAACCTATAGAGGAGATTCTTTTACTATCTCTACTTTACGATAAAGGAATTTTAAGTACTTAGGGAACTTGCCTGGGGTCATGCAACCAGTAAAAGTTGGACCTGGATTCACACCCAGGCAGTCTGGCTCTAGTAGCTGAAATGACCCAATCACAGTTCACAGTAGTGTTCACTAGAGGATGGTAAAGTATAGGATTAATAGTGATGCAGAGGAAGGAAGGAAGTATTTTAGCAGAACATGTTACTTGTTATCAGCAGAAGGTTATAGATTTACCGGACAAGCAGGTCAGAATTCTGAGCTGCTATTGGTTGAGACAGTTTCACGTAGGAGAATCTTTTTTTTTTTTTTTTTTTTTTTTTGCGGTACGCGGGCCTCTCACTGTTGTGGCCTCTCCCGTTGCGGAGCACAGGCTCCGGACACACAGGCTCAGTGGCCATGGCTCATGGACCCAGCCGCTCTGCGGCATGTGGGATCTTCCTGGACTGGGGCACAAACCCGTGTCCCCTGCATCAGCAGGAGGACTCTCAATCACTGTGCCACCAGGGAAGCCCTAGGAGAATCTTTTATCCCCTCTATATGCAGAGTTAGTGGAGTTTGTGGGTATAATAACAGAGAGTTGTTACATAACAGAGAGTTATGTATAAGCTCTAGTGAGCTTATGCATAGGTAGCTCATTAGAAAATCTGTACAGAATACGTGTGTGGATCATGTAGCAATGATGAGACAGGACTGGTGGTCTTCGTGTTTGCCTGAGGATCCAGCAGACCTTTGGGGAGAAGGAGTAATGTCCACTGTAATGGACCCTGAGGTCCTGCAGAGCTCAGAGACTGCCAGCCTCCACAGCCACAGCATCCTTAGGGAGGAAAGAAAGAGTTGCAGTTCCATGGCCTTATCCGAAACCCTCTTAGACTGTGAACAGGGAAGAATGCTTTAAGGATGACACTATGGAGTATGACTGGAACATTCTCCCACCCAAACCATGGAGGACTGAGAGCATGGCATCCACCTTACTGTGGGAGCCGAAGACGAGGGCTGAGGATCACTGAGAGAGCAAGGTCCCATTGGGCAGTGGCCCAGATGCAGCACTGCTGGGGAGGGAACCCTCCCTCGCCTCAGGAAGGACAGACCTGTGTGCTGACAGAGGGGGTGGTGGATGGGGAGGTATGGCTGGAGCTAGCCACAGGGGCCCACAGCCATGGCAGGAGCACCTAGGCTGACCCGGATCAGGGACAACTGGGGCAGGGGCTGCCCATTAGAGGTGACTCCAGAGCAGGGCAGGGCAGCAAGAAGACCTTAGTGCCCTAATACCCGCCCCGGGTTTCTCTGCCAGGAAAACTGGGAGGAGTCCTGGGGGGTCCCAGAGCCTCTCCTGAGAGGAGGCCATGTTTTTACTCACATCCTTGGGTTTTCCTTCCTCAGACCAGTGTAGCCTGGGAAGCAACAATGATAATCAAATTATATTGTCACTTACGTGTCATGTACTAAGTGAGAAGTCAACTAGTTGGTTTAATAACCATTCAGGGCCTTCTGAGTTGCTCATTTATGTGTTTAAAGTGATCATTTGATATCATCTGTAACCAATTTGTCTTGGTTTTTGGCTCTAGACACCTGGATATTTTGGCTCTAGACATACTGTACCAGGGAAATTCTAGCTTTCTAGAATTTCCCTGGTACAGTATATCCACTGTATTGTTACAAGAAGTAGATTTTTTTTTCTAAAAATGTTTTTTATGACCTCTGGCAGTAGAAACAGATAGATGTATTTAATAATTTGGTGAAATGTCATCAGGAATATCATTTATTTAAAAAAAACTAAATATGTATTTGTCTTCATTATTTTGAAACTCAAAGTTTGCTGGTGGTGGAAGACCTGTAGTGATTTCAAATGCTTTTCTCTAGTAAGGAGGATTATTTTTGCTATTCTCAAGCACCACTGACTTCTAGTCCTCTTTATAGTTTTTTGTAAAAGATAAGAGGTTTTCCCAGAACCATTTATTCTTCCCAGGAATTGAAGCCAAATAAGGAATTAGTTGAGTTCATATTTGGTTTGAGACTATTATGATGTTTCCTTTAAGTAGTTTTGGAAAATACAGATACATTTGATCCCCATCACTCACTCTATTTTTGTTTTTAAACTTCTGGTTCAGCAACATTAAAGGGAATTAATATTTGGACTTAGATCACTTCTGATTTAAGGCTGATAGCTTTAAGGTTCAAGGTCACGCCTCTTGAAGTCACTTAATGTTCTGTGCATTTTTGAAAAAGCAGTCAAAACGAGATGTTGACTTCTACTGCCAGACTCAAACTTCCGTGGTTATTTACTTTATAAAATTAATCATTTAATAGAAAATTTAAATGATAAGATAGTGGCTTAGAGCTTGAGGCATGGTGGCTTGCTCTGTCATTTTTTTTTTTTTTTTTTTTTTTTTTTTTTTTTTTTTTGTGGTATGCGGGCCTCTCACTGTTGTGGCCTCTCCCGTTGCGGAGCACAGGCTCCGGATGCGCAGGCCCAGCGGCCATGGCTCACGGGCCCAGCCGCTCCGCGGCATATGGGATCCTCCCAGACCGGGGCACGAACCCGTATCCCCTGCATCGGCAGGCGGACTCTCAACCACTGCGCCACCAGGGAGGCCCTGCTCTGTCATTTTTTAAGAAACCATTTAGAACTCTGCAATACACCTTTTCCTTTTCATTTCTGATGATGTATGGTATGTGTCCAAAAAAAATTGGAAATTCAGGAAACAGATCAAAGCAACCAGATGCCATTTTTCACCCATTAATTTAGCAAAATTGCTTTAGTTTGACCATATCTGGTGCTACTGAGGTTTGAAGAAACCAACACTCTTGTGCTTTGTTGGCGGATTATAAATTGCTACTACTCTTTGATAGACAATTCGGCAATATCTTGCAAATTTTTGAATGCATATACCTATTTTCTAAGTAGTCCACTGCTAGGACTTTACTGTATGTGGTCTATTAGTCATCTGTTACTGCATAACGAATTACCACAAATCTTAGCAGCTTAAAACAACAAACATCTATTATCTCACACAGTTTCTGAGTTCAGGAATTGGGGGCAGTTTAGCTGTGTGGTTCTGGTTCAAGGTCTCTCATGACGTTTCCATCAAACTGTTGGCAGGGGCTACAGTCACCCCAGGGCTCACCTGGGGCTGGAGAGTCCTTCTCCAAGCTCACTCTCCTGGTTGTTGGAGGCCTCGGTTCCTCATCACATGGGCCTCCCTACAGGCTACCTGAGTGTCTTCATACCATGGGTGCTGGCTTCCCCCAGAACAAATGAACCAAGAGAAACAGAGCGAGCATGTGAAAGAAGCCCAAGAGGGAAGGCACAGTCTTTTATAACCTAATCTTGGAAGTGACATACCATCATTTCTGCCATAGACTCTGGGTCACATAGACCAACACTGGTACAGTGTGGGAGGGGGCGATGCAAGGTGCAAAAACAAGGAGGTGGAGATTCTCAGGGGCCCCCTTGGAGGCTGCCAACCACATGTGGCTACTTTAAAGCAAACAAAAACTAGAACTATATCACCAGCCTGAATGGTCGTCTCTATGTTACGTAAATTACAGTATACATCATACTGTGGGATGTGTTGCAGCTGTTAAATAAAGGAAAAAGATCTCTATGTGTAGCTATAAAAATCTTTAAAATATGCTATTAGGTAAATAAAGAATTCACATAGAGGAAGCTATATAGGATGATATATTTTATATGAATGTTTTAAAAGTATGTATGTGATCTGACAGAGCATACTTTTTTTTCTAGCATGAGAAACTGTTACTGGTGATGGACCTTTCATCTTTTTCCCTCTCTCCATTTTCCTAATGAGTAATTTTTTTAAATTTGGAATTGGGGTACGGACATCTGCCCTAACACTGCTGTTGTCCTGCCCCTTTACCATCAGTGCCTCAGTCCTGCCCCACACTGATCTTTCTTTTCCAAGTCCCTGAGGACTTCAGGAGTTGCTGGGCTGTGACTGTTCCTACAGTGGCCTCAGCTGTTCATTTGCAGCCCGTTTTCCTATGGCGCACGGACTGGGTGACACATGGATGCTTTCTGCCTCAGTGTCTTCAGCCAACTGGGCAAGAATTTTTGTTTGAACAAGTTTTGCAAGTTCCAAGATGCCTGGTCTACCTGGAATCTCATGAATCATTGGGTTTTTGTCTCACTGAGGTTTCCTCCCAGCTGACTATCCTGCCTTAAAATTCCTTTTCTTCGGAGGCAGGCTCTTGAGGCACGACTGGCCTGACTGCTTTCTTCTAGAAGCAGCATGTTTCTTTCTAGCCCTGGGGTGAAATGCTTCACTGAAAATTCTGCTTTCAGTTGTGAAGTTACGAACTCAGTGTTTTGGTCTGCCAGCTTCTGCTTCTTACTATCTTTCGAATCCTCATTTTTTCAGTAAGAGTAAGTAAATTTGCTAGGTACTTCCATTGTGCCCAGAGTCTGGTTATTTCTTCCATTACAGCATCTCCATGGCTCTCCTTTTCATTAATTCATTCCACAAATATGCAGTTAGCCTCGACTCTATGCCAGGACACTGTGTTAGGGACTGGAGAGAGAACTGTAAGCAAAAAGCCATATCCCCTCCCCGAACCGACCTTATTGTTTAGCGGGAGTGACCAATACTACCGAATTAAGCATACAGATCAATGACTACACACTGATAAGTGCTATGAAGGAAAAGCCCAGTTGCATATGTCAAGCAGGCAGACTTGCAGAGCCAATGATAGGATATACAGTGTCTTTGTGCAAGTTAGAAAAAGCCATCCCCTCTCTGTGGACAAATTAAAAGGCAGCTCCTTCAGGTATATGCAAGTGTATAGGCACAGAGTTTGGCAACAGATAGAGCCTATTTCTAGTTCACACAAAGGAATCATTTTTTCCAGGCGGACACAGTCCAGTACCAGGGCTTGTGACTTGGCCAGTAGAGCAGCCTTCCCCTCGCCCACCTTTATCAGGAGCCCTTATTTTGGACACAGTCTGCCCAACCAAAGGGCAGCTGGCTGATCTGGAGGATTGGGTAAGGCCTAAAGGCTAAGTTAACCAGACAAAGGGGAGGGGGCCGGAGTGATGAGGAAGACAATCCAGAGCCTTCCAGGCAGAGAAAACTGTGTGCTAAGGCCCCCAAAGTACAAGAGAGCCTAGGATATTCCAGGAACAGAGACTAGAGAAGGAGAGTGAGTGGAAGGGTAGGTTGAGCTGAAGCCGGAGCAGCCAGAAAAGGCCACACCACGCAGGGCAGGGTCTTCCTGGACCAGTCAGGAGGCCCAGATTGAGGATGGCCTCAAATGCCAAGCTAGGAAATTTGAACTGGAGTACCATTCTTTTATTTGCAGAGGGTCTGAATTATTCTGCCTCCTTTTTGTCTTTAAGTATAATCATTCTTTGCTTGTATAAGTTTGTGTTTATGATCCTCCTTCCTTGCCAATTAAAGGCACATAAATACTTCTTTCTCTCTTAAAGAACTGCAAATGGCATGCATGCTCAAGGCAAGTTCTTGGGCTTGCTGCTGGGCACATGGTTTCTGAGAACCACAAGGAGGAAATCGAAGGAAATCATGAGGAAAGTCTGTGCCTTCCCCCATGACCAGCTCCCACACACATATACACACATGCACACAACCACAGGAATGTTCTCTGCGACGTACCAAGTCGAGAAAATAAAGCCAAATGTGTTTGTCTATTTTACTCTGGCAGCATTTCAGGTATTTAAATTTTTAGATAACATCTTAAATTAATTTAACTTGAATACGTTAAGTGAACATATCCTATCAGTTATGAGGAGAACAATCAAAATGAATATGCTGTTCTCTAGGAAAGTGGTGTGGGTGAATATCAGACATTGTTTGACATTCACCACGACCATCTGAAATATTGACCTCGGACATCAGAATGTGCAGCTGCAAGGCAGGCGAATCAGGTGATTGGAAACAGATACCTGCCCCCTGCTGCCTCGGCACCCACTCCACTGGCTCCTGCCCCTCGTAACCACTGCTGGAGGTTGCTACAGCCCTATGAAGGCCATTACTCTCTGCTGGGCCTCCCCTCCCTCCTCCTCCTCCCTCCTCCCCCCTCCTCCCTCCTCCTCCCTCCTCCTCCCTCCTCCTCCCTCCTCCTCCCTCTTTCTGCCCTCCTCCCTCCTCCCTCCTCCTCCAGGTACCCTAATAGGGTGTGCTTCCCAAAGACCTGCTGACACCTCCTGGTGGTAGTACCTCAGCTGCACACTGTGAAGCAGAGAGTCGGCGGGTACCAGACACTGGTCAGGCAGGACAGTAAAGGTGCCTTTTGGAAGTGTAGTAACTCACATCTCCCATCTCCAACACACACTCACAGACACACACACGCACACACACACACACAGAGACACCCATGTGCACGCACAAGCCCACACTAGTCGGGAAGGCGAGGCTGGTTACGTTGGCCCTGAAAGAAGTGGGCCAGCAACCTATACTGCCTGCCTGCTCAGTGTTCTGGTGGGAACGTTCATTTTTTTGACTTACCCTCATCACAGTTTCATTGTAGGTGTCTTCGTGCTGTATACATGGAATCTACGTTGAGTACTTAACCAGTTCCTAAGGGGTCTGTAGACAGAATTCAGGAAGTTTCTGACATGATTGAGAGAAACAAATTAACGTCTTTATTTTCACTAACCTCTGACAAACATTTAGATTTCTGATTAGGACACATAGGTGGGGTACCTTCCTTTGGAGAAGGAAATAAGGTGTCTAGGAAAACAACACAGTAATTATGAATGTAGGCAACAAACCAGTAGCACTACCTGTGACTTTTCAACAACAGAAATCAGATGTTTTCATAGTACTTTAAAGTAATTGTAGATATTACTATTTGTTAAAGTCGTTGAAATATTAATGCTCATCACTGCTTCAAAATTACCATAGTTATCAGATCCTATAGTGTATCTTCTTATTTAATACATTAATAAAGAACATATATTGCTATATCACATATTTTTTTCCTAAAAATATTTTGATAACTCTATTTTGTTATAATTTTTGTCCTTTATAACCCCATGTGTTTATTTTAGGAATCTCAGAACACAATTCCAAGAAAAGGTACATTGGCTTTACCAGACTGCCAGAGGGGTCCATGGCACAAAAAGGTTCTGAACCCCATGTGGTGGAAAGCACTTGAGCTCCAGGCTTAAATCCTGCTCAGTCCCCTAGCTGTGTAACCTTAGAATAGTAACTTCTGAGCCTCAGTTTCATTATCTGCAAAATGGTTTAATAATAGTGATGATGTAGGTAAAGTAGGTGAAAATCTCAGTTAAGGAAAGGACTTATTCTTTTCCCTCTAGTTATATACTAAAAAGTGTGAGGCCTTGTTTAGAGTACTCTGCTTTTAAATTGATAAAGTAGAATCACTAAGAAATCACTTAAAATTCTCAAATCTGTTTTCTTTGCCTTTTGTTTTCTCTGTTAACAGCAGTTTTAAAATATAATAAACCTGTATTTAAATATATGTATTAAGTATATAAAGTCAGGGAAGGTATCATATATACTAACATTTATACCTTTTTAGTTGTTGCATTTTAAAATATTTTAGTCTCTCGTTTTCTGTTAAGGAAATAACATTGGATTCCCTACCCATTCTCTGCATGTAAGGTAATATCTTTGTCGGCCTTTTTGTTTGATTGCTTTTGTGATGTGTAAACATTCAGGTGTGGAGCAGCAGGGATGGTACTGCCAGCTAGGCAGTTCTGGGACATTCCTGGCAGGTGTTTTTTCCCTAGTCCATCACTTTTCTTTCTAATGAAAAATTTATCAGTAAAGGCCCAAAATTATTCTGTTTATTTTATGTATTCATATAGTGCTAATTTTAGATAAGTATATACGTCATCAAAAAACCTAATTATGTATAGAAAGTGCCTTTACAATGATAGTTAAAAAGCAAAATGTAGTAGTTGATTGGAGATGTTAATGGTTATTTTTCCTTAATGTACCAGTAACTATTGTATGTTGTTGTGTAAAAACAAATGGTATAAATAGATGTTTAAATATCAAAAAGATTTAAATATCAAGGAAAGCATTTGTGCTAGATCAGAGTGTAAGGCCTGTTAACGTCTATTTTTAAAAACCTTTTGAAAGGAAAGTACATTAATTTGTGTTAATTTTGTTGACTACCCAATTTTCTTCACCCAATTTTTTAAAAAGAGGCAAATTGTAATGCTGCCCACAGCACGTTTGCTACCTAAATTTCTCTTAGCTACCTTCTGGATTTAATCTGCAGGACTGATGAGCAGAATTTGTGGCAGTAAACCTGGCTGTCCAGAAGTCAAGTTTCTTCTAGTTTTGTGAAGATGGACTTATTGGACTTGGTTAAACCATAACTGGCTGTTGAGAGCTTGAGATAGTCTAGTCAGTGACATGATGCAAGACCAGGACATGTATTTTTTAATAGATTTTTTCAGCTCTATTGACGTATATTTGATGTGTCTATACTTAGGTATACAAGGTGATTTAATATATGTATACATTGTGAAATAGCACAGTCGAGTTAATTAATACATCCATCACCTCACAGTTACTTTTTTTTTGTAGTGAGAACACTTAAGAACTACTCTCTTAGCAAATTTCGAGTATACAATACTCTATTGTATAGTAGTATTCACTATAGTCACCATGCTGAACAGTAGATCCCCAGAACTTGTTCATCTTCTGAGAGTTTGTCCCCTTGACCAACATCTCCCGATTACCGCCACCCCACAGCCCCCCACAAAAGATATGTTCTGATAACCCAAATAATTCTGGACAGGGTGGCTATGAAAAATTTTAAAAGAGCAACAAAAAGGAACTTGGTATCTCAAATATCAAAATATATAGGAAATCTGCAATAATTAAAACAATGTACTGCAGGCATAAGAATCAATGCAACAGAATAAATAGCCCTGAAATACACAGAAAGACACACACACACACACACACAAGTTGGTGATCACTTGGAACACAGCAAACCAGTAGGGGAAGAAGTGGCTTATTCAGCAAACCACATACCAAAATACACTCCAGAGAACTAGAGAATTATGTGGGGTTAAAAAAAAAATTTTTTTTTAATCTAGGAGAAAAAAATAGGTGACTATTTAACCAATACTGGGATGGGGATGGATTTTGAAATGTAAGAGCAGTGGAAGAAACCACAAGTGAAAGAATTGCTTTATTTCACCATATTTCATTAAAGATATAATAGTTATGAGTGTGAGGAACTAAACCAAGAATACCACAAGTAAATGGAGGGTTTACTAGAAAGGGATCTTGGATTAATCCACAGGGAAGGACAGTGATTGGGCTGGGCCTTCCCAAGGCTAAGACAGAGAAAGCTACTCTAGAAGGACCAGGGATCTGAGCACTGTACCCGGGCTCTGTTACACAACCAATGTCTGCTTCTTTCTAGCTAGCTGTTCCACCCTGGACCAGCTATTTCAACCAAGGCCAGCAGGAGGGAGGACCCACTGCCTTCTCTGGACAGGAACAAGTTCTCTGAGAAGAGAATGTGAGTTGGACAGAAAAGGGCTCAGAGCAGGGCAGGGATGATTCATGCCTAATATATGCAAATTTGAAACTCCTTAGAACAAAAAATACAGTAAACGTTTAAAAGATAAATACTACCCAGTTAAAAAAATATATTGCAACAGATATTACCCCCCAAAATATTTAATATCTTTAACATAGAAAAGGGTTTTGTCAGATAATAAGGATATCCTGAACAATCCAGTTTTTCAGATGGGCAGAGGACATGAATAGACAGTTTTCAAAAAAAAAAAAAAGAGGAAAAGAAAATAGTATAGTATACATGGAAAAGAAGATTAATCTTATTAGTAGCAAAAAAAAAGCGGGGGAGCAGATTTAAGAAAACAATAAGATACATTTTTTGGTCTAGGAAATTGACATTTTTTAATGCCTTTTTTTGGTGTTTTTAAAATCATGCTGTCAATTCTGGTAAGGGTAGAGTGGGCTAGACACTCATCCTTCTGCTGAGGGTGTAAATTGTTACAGCCTTTCTGGATGAAAATATTTTAAGCCGTGAAGATAGGTGCTCATGTTCAAATTGATCAAATAATTCTTCGAAGAAAAAGGCTGTCAAAGATATGTATAAAGATAGCTATTGTAGCATTATGTATAATGGTAGAAATCTGGAAATAACCTAAATCCCCAATAGTATCTAATGGTTACTTAATAGTTTATCCATATAATGAAATAAATGAAATAGTGTAAGCCAGTAAAAATCATTTGTTCAAAGAATGTTATTTACATAATTCCAATTTTGTAGATAAACAGAAGAGAGAGAAAAAACAGAAACAGAGATGTAAAACTAACAAAGAAAATATTCCAAATTGTTAAGGCACTTGGTAGGGCAAGGTATTTATTTCCTACAATGAAAATGTTACTTTGGTTAGCAGAAAAACAACAGCAATGACATATTTGATATTTGTATCAAAATAAAATAGACATTTTTATCATTTGGCCTAGAGAAGGGACATACCTGTTCAGGAGAGTTGTTTCCATATATTCCTGGCATATTAGTTTAAAAGGATTAAATTAGTGAATCCATCTCTAAAGATCTAGTTCCATGCCTGGTACTCATCATAGTACTTAGAAAATGTCCACTGTACATTCAGATCTCAGATCTCTATTCATACATGTGCAGAGAGCCCAAAGCCTGCTGTGTATATCTCCTTGATTCTTCATGCAATCTGGATGTGACTTTTCACAGGTACCAGGATGAAGGAAGATGTATTTTATTACTTTAGGTTAGGAAAGAACAGTTAGCTTTAAAAATAAATCCAAGAGAAATAAACTAATGCCATTTTTTTTCTTGAGAATGACTGCTGGATTTCTATTAGTAATCCTAGGCACAGTAGTTATTTCACAGTCTGTCTTTAAATAAATTTTTATTTAAAAAAACTATTGATAGTTTCAAATTCACAAAAATTACATCCTGCTGTTTACTCTTAAATCAAAAAAAGTCAGTGCCCGTTTACTGTTTGCCTAACTCTGTGCTACACACTCTAAAGGCACTATCTTATCCTCACAATCCTATGTTTATGGTTTTTACTCCTCTTTTCAGAAATAGAGGTTTCAAAGTCAAGTTAATAAGTGATGGCTTTGAACCTGTCTGCTTAACTGGGCTCTCATGCGTCATTCATTCGTTCATTTACTCACTCATCCAATAAATAAAACACATCAATTCAAGGAAGTCCGTGTATAGCAAAGATTTTTAGACTTTATGGTCCACTTCCTTTCTATCATAATTTATAAAATAAAGTCTATATAATAAAACTTATGAACAGTCCCTTAATAATTTCTTGTAACTTAAATTGGCCTATAATAAATTCTTTAAATTGTGATGGTTGGAAATGGACACAAAAATTGAAACTTTTTTATTGTTTACTATTAAATTCAAAAGTGTATGTTATGTGTGTGTGTCTAAGAACAACATAAACATTTTTCCTAACTCTGGAGACTGCGACCTCTAGCTAAAGAGTAATCTTCTCCACCAACCCCCCCACTCTCTATTATCCTGTTGTATTTTCTTCTTACTACTTCTCACTACCTGACTTGATATTATCCACATGTTTGCTCATTTGCATTGCCCCTTGCTTCACTACAATGAAAGTTCTATTAGGGCACCAGGTTTTTGTCTTTTTTTTTTTCCCGTGCTTGCTCAGAGCTACTCGGTTCCATTTATGCAGAATGAATGAATGAATAGATGGATGGATGAATGAATTTCTCTGCCTCTATCTGCTATGTTGGAGCAGAGAACTCCCCCCACCCTCACCATTTTGAGGTTTCTAAGCTGTACCAGGGCTTTCCAGGAAATACCTGATGGGTGACTTTTCCCAACACTACCATGTGGCACCACCGTTCCCCCTATCCCTCACTCTGCTCTGACTTCCTGTGGGACCTGCTGCTGGAGCCCTAAACCCAGGAAGCCATCGGTGCCAGGCAAAGCCCCCATGAGCTGCTGCTGCCTTCCTGCACCTACACAGCCCCTCAGGGCCCAAGCGGAGGGCACTGATGTCCATAGCCAGAGGCTGCTGCTTTCATTATGGAAGAATCCTCATCAAAGTCCACCATTTCGTGGAACTGTGCTATGAGTCTTCTCTGCTGGTGTGGGAATGAGCACACACACTCTCACACCCACATGCAGAGACACCTGTTACCTTCCTATCCCAAAGTTCTGGACCAGAGCTACCTTGTGCTCCTGAATTCTTTCAGGTTCTGGTGAAACCTCCCTTTCTATTTTTATCCCTAGGGCAGGGATTGGGACTAAGGGGAGAGATTATTGTGAGGCGGGGTGGGAGGCTTGACTCAATCAGAAGTCCTGAGTGAGGAAAAATTCATCACAGCTCCACTTCAGCACTGAGGCATTAGCTAACAAGCCTCCAGCAGGCAAAATAACTTCCCTGTAGGCCACGTGGTACCTCCTGCAGATTGCCACTGTGTGGAACGGCCCACTGACCCTCCAGGCCATATGGATACAATGGACCCCTGAGATGAACTCACTTTAGTCCCCGCTAGGACGGCTGCTAGAGGGAGATAAAGCTTAGCTGCTTCCTTTCTGCTTCATTTTGGACTGTACTCTAGAAGGATATGTAAGAAATGGTATCCTAATTAGTAATTGCTCACTCCACTCCTTCACTCTCCAACACACACACACACACACACACACACACACACACACACAGACATTCACAGTGTTCACCACAGTATATATTCTCACGGAGTTTTATTTGGCTTCTTGGACAAATAAACCAAGGCAGGTGAGAGCTGGATAAGCCGTGGGGTAGGTCAGCCACGGTGGTAGGATTTGAGTCTCCCGACCTAAGAAAAGGAACATGCAGTGCCTGTTGACAGGCATGACCTTGTTCCATGCATGCTTCTTGCAACTTAAAGCGTATCCAGAAACCTGTTCTAGCTTCCAGCACAGAGAGTCACAGGGCCTCTGCTAGTAAAGGAGGCTTTGTTCTAAGAAGGCTGGTGCCTCTCGTAGATCTGGGCAGAGGAGAGGGCAGGGGGCTTCTGCCAGAGGCTAGGCCAACCCAAAGAAAGGGAATCAGGGGGCTGCCCCCTATTTATTTAAAGAAAACAAGGAAGAAGGAACCTTCCACCATCACCACCACTGTGACCACTGCTCACTATTTTTTCAGGTTTGTGTACCCATATAATGCTTTTAACCGGAAAAGGCTATTATGTTTTATTTTGAAACAATTTAGTATGTTGAAGAAGATGAAGGAAGGGAAAACAGAACCAGCCTTAGAAATCCTGGAATAGTAACAGGGCCCAACAGGACCAGACCTTTCCTATGGGGAGAAACCATACTCCACGCTTTGTAAAAACATGGTCCTTACTATTAAGGGGGATGGCTATAATATTAGAAAGGAAGAGATGAATGGAAGACTGTCTTGGCTTAGAAAATCCATTTCTATTTTTTGTTCAACTGAGTCACTGTGATAAAAGTGGCCTGAGCATCACAAGATTTGCTAACCTTTTGTCATCTGCCCTCCCACTGTTCCCGAAAATGTTAGTGTTTTTTTTCTATCAGCCTTTCTCTTGCTTCAAACAGTAGTTTCTCCTCATAGACAAACATTACATCAGTTTTTGAATTATCACTGATTTTTTTTTTTTTTTTTTTTGCATGTACGTGAGCTGCCCTTTGCTCCCATCTTTGCACTATCCAATTGGAATTCTTAACCAAATGCCTTGGCCCCCTGACTCTCAAGAATATCAGTTTGGGGGTCATGAATTGATCCATTATTGTTCATATAGTATTGAGTTAGCCTAAGAGGCCCCATTTGCAACATCATTCCCATGCAGTTTTAATCTCCACTTAGGAAGTATTTAGATTAATTCTGGTGCTCATTGACTATAGGTTAGTTTGGATTATTTTTAAGTGATTTTGTTTTAACTTTAAAAAACCGCCACCAGTAGCTTGGCAGTACTACCACAGAATGTTCTGAGTGAGGAATGTTGTTTTCAATAACCCCACTGTGATTTGGGTACAGCCATTCACTCATGAAGTGGGGAATTGCAGTGGAACTTCACCAACGTGCAGTTGTCCTAAAAGGGCATCAGGATAAGCCCCTGTTTGTTAAATGAATTCAAGCATAGGTCTATATACAAAATCTAACACATGTCCTGCTTTACCCGCTTGGTTTTTGGAATGCTAAGAGCTAAGGGCCACTGGCTGTAGTGCCCAGGTCCAGCTTTCTCAGGGCCAGGCCGTTCCAGCCCATTTCTTGTCTCCTCTTCCTTCCCTTCTCACTAATTCATTAGCAGTCATTAAAGTGGAAGCTTAGCTTACAGTTTTCACCTTAGCTTTCTGTTTTCCTCTTCAGCTACCACTTCACATCTTTCCCAACACTCACCAATAAGAAACTTTCAGCACGTGTGTCACAGAACATAACAGTCTTTAACGTTCATCAGTAAATGATTTCTGTGGCCCTGGTTTGTGTGAATAATGACTGCTAATTTCACTCAGGCTCACCTAACATTTGATCTTGGCAAGGTGACAAGTTGTAGATTTTTTCTTTTATTTCCTGGGGTAGCCACTAGGATTTTTTTTTTTAACATCCATTTGCTATGCCAGGAATTCCAAAGTCAAAATATACGTAAACCATTAGGTTGTAAACAAAAGCATCTAGCAGGAAGACAGTCTGAGGTCAAGTGTAACCATCTACTGCAGTACAGGGACCTCTCTCCAGTACCCCCAACACAGGGTCCTTTGGCGGCCAACTGCCACCCCTGTGAGGGGAGAAAACTCCCAATCACCAGGCTGTGCACTCTGGTTGTTGGGTTGTCAGATGCTTTGTGTGAGCTGAGGCCAGGATCTTAAGCTCTCTGTTTCTTCATATAAACTGGTGACTGTAATAATAGCAGTTATTTCCTCATAGAATTGTTGAGTGTGTTAAATCAATGAACACACATAAAACCTGTGGACAGTGCCTGGCAAGAGCTCAGTGCACAATCACTGCTTGTGGGTAATGCTGCCTCTGTAGGTGGAACCCTGGAGTAGCAGAGAGAGGAGGGATGAGAGTCAGTCTGACTGGTTAGAGCTCAGACTCTACCAGTACCTAGCTCTGTGAACACGCTTAATATTTTCTGAGCTCGGATTTCCTTCTGTGTAACATGTGGATAAGGAGTCCCTGGTATGTACTTGATGTAGCAGGCAGTCAGTCAAATGCCAAGTGCTTTAAAGGGTTAGCGAGAATTCATGTAAGTTGCCTGATACAGGGTAGACATGCATTAAACAATCATGATTCGTCACATTTCCTGCTTAGTTGAAGAGGCCAAAAAAGAAGGTTCTGTTTGCTTTGCCTTAGGAGACAGTATAGCGCTGTGCTTGTCACATTAGTGCCTCATAGATATTGGAGTATTTTGCTCAAAGGAGTAAATAAAGGAGAATAAAGATGAAATTGAAGAGTAATTCAGGTTTGGAACTTCTAAGAACCGAAGAAAGGACGTGAAAGATTTTTGCAAGCCTAGAAATGAAAAACCTGTTACATTAAGCTATTAGAGTGTATAAGATTCTCTGATGTGTATAGACTCAGAGTTTCTAGTAATATTTCTCTTCAATGATAGCAGAACTACACTGGTTCGTGCAAGCCAAAAGAAAAGGCAGATGAGAATACTTTTAAGGAAATGCAGGCTTTTTCCTTTCAAGAATTATAGTAACCCCCCTTTCTGGAGAATCCAGCTGAAAGAGTCTTTGTTAGGTGTCTTTTCTGCAGGTAAAGGAGATCCTAGCTGGCGCAACCAACCTCTTCCCCACCATCAACTCCAGATACCCCAGACCAACAAGTCATGACCTCCAGAATCCTCAGATATAACGCTGTGATCCCTAGCTCACCACCTCTAAAAGGAGCCAGTCCCTGGCAAAGATGCCCCCACAACATTAATTCTTCTCTTTACCTTGAATGATCTTTTTTTGCGGTACGCGGGCCTCTCACCGTTGTGGCCTCTCCCGTTGCAGAGCACAGGCTCCAGACACGCAGGCTCAGCGGCCATGGCTCACGGGCCCAGCCGCTCTGCGGCACGTGGGATCCTCCTGGACCGGGGCACGAACCCGTATCCCCTGCATCGGCAGGCGGACTCTCAACCACTGCGCCACCAGGGAAGCCCTTGAATGATCTTTGATTGTAGATTAAAGAGATGGTGACTAAGGGCAGCTTTTACGTCACCTGTTTTAATGAATAAACGGGAATTATTTTTAATTAGTGCTTCAGCTGTCTATGTAAACGATGCCCTCTGATGTGCTTAAGGGCCTTTTGAAAAACGGTAATTCCTTAATTTTGTTAAGCCTTGCTTGTTTGCAATGCTATTTGTGTTCTCTGTGAGAAATCTTTTAAGTAGAGATCATTTCCAGCCTTTGTGGACTAATCCAATTTTAGCGGAGATCATCTTGACAAGAACATTTACCATATTTCGAATACATTGCCGGGCAGTGGGTTTGCCTAGTCCAAGGGGAGTCTACCAGTGCAGAACAAGAAGGCACTTTCATGTAATTCAGAGCTGGCTCCATCTCCCAACCCTCTGCTCTCCTCAAAGACACATGAGTGTGCCCCCCAATTTCCATGGCTGCAGGGGTAGGGAGTGCAGATCCCCGGTAAACCTTGCCAAACCACCTTGAGCAGGGCTATAGGCCCTTGGCCTGATAAGATGTTACCCAGGTGACGGCATACATTCAATGACAAGATGAAGCCACAGTTTGGCATTTGGGGATCAATAGATGTGAGTTAGTTATAGGACATAATCAGATCACGTCTTAGCCCCAATATCATATTCAAAATGTTTTCTCTCCTAAATTCTTGAAATTGCTCCCTGAGAAGTAACTTTTGGTTCCAAAAGTCCGACGTTGCCTATTAATAGATATATTTTTAGGATGTTTTTAAATATGACACTTTGGATATTTCCCCCAGTTTCTTTTTTTAAAAAATCACCCTAGAATCAGTTTTCACCCACTAAAAGCCTTTTCGAGTTTTCTTTTTTTAGTCTATATTCCAGAAGAGTAGCTTCAGAGTTGCCAACTGAAAAAGGACCTGTGTGTTGTGTATGCTGCTGGAAGCTATTTCCAAGCACAAACTAAATAGTTTTAAAGTACTAGTACATGGAGTATCTCACGTGGTTTTGTGTCTAGCAGGAAGAACCACTTGGCCTCAGTGCTCTAAAATCTGTCAGGTCTTCTGATCAGGAGCAGTAATTATCTTGAGAACCGAAAGGAAAAAAATTACATTTGTCTTAGTAATTTCCAAGAAGGTAAATAAATGGTCCTTTTAGCAAAAGGGTGTTAGGCTGTTCACTGCCAACTTTAAACTGCAGTGATAGAGTCATAGCTCTCCCTGAACTGTAGGAATGCGCCCATCAACTTGGATAAACTCCACAGGAACTAGCCCACATTTCTGTCCATATAATTTGTCCATCAGCAAGTGTTCATTGGGTTCCTTTTGCCTAGCACTGCTCTAGCAGCTGCATAAAATATCAGAACAATTCATTTACTCCATAAGGGGGAGTGATGTGCTGGAGTTAATAGATAATTGTTATTCATTCAAAAAAATTTAGGGCTTCCCTGGTGGCGCCGTTGTTGAGAGTCCTCCTGCTGATGCAGGGGACGCAGGTTCGTGCCCCAGTCCGGGAAGATCCCACATGCCGCGGAGCGGCTGGGCCTGTGAGCCATGGCCTCTGAGCCTGTGCGTCCGGAGCCTGTGCTCCGCAGCGGGAGAGACCACAACAGTGAGAGGCCTGCATACCGCAAAAAAAAAAAAAAAAAAAAAAAAAAATTAAACATCCACTACTAAAATTATTTTGTGTATAACTTGGCACAAGTCTAGAATAAATAATGTTTTAGACCACAGTTGAAAGTTCAGAGAAGGATATCTATTTATACAAATGCTTGATTCCTAATTGTGTGGCCTTTGGGGGTGGTTCTGCATGCTCTTTGGCCTTTTATGTGTTTAACTACATCACATTTTCTATTTTAGACTTGAGCTCATGTGGCCAAAATTGTATCAGTTCAGCTCAAGCACTGCTCTGCTTGCTAACCTTCCTAATCCTGTGTATTTCCTGCATCATGATTTATTTAACAAGTATTTAGCTAATTTAGCTTAATTGTGGAGCCAAGGTAGTTAGAACTAAGATTTCCTGATTGCTAGTGTTTTGGTTCCACTAATTTGATCTTGTGCTTCCTTTAGCTCACAGATTCCATTAACTACCCCAAGACACAGGTCTTTACACCATCCGTAATGCTCTAGAGACATTTCCACCTTCTTTAGGTTTAACACCTACATCTCATTATCTTTTAATTGAGTTCTTGGACATACAAATGGAAAAGAAAATAATGGGTGATTAATGCTTCTGCCATGAATAAGAGCTAACTGTACATATAAAGAATGTAACTTATTTTAAAATTTCTTCTGCAGTGAAATATTGTGTTGATTAACAGCTACCAGACTGAGGTTAAACAGACTTTAATTAAAAATTACAAGCCCATGCAGGGGACACAGGTTCGCGCCCCGGTCTGGGAAGATCCCACATGCCGCGGAGCGGCTGGGCCCGTGAGCCATGGCCGCTGAGCCTGCGCGTCCGGAGCCTGTGCTCCGCAACGGGAGAGGCCACAACAGTGAGAGGCCCGAGTACCGCAAAAAAAAAAAAAAAAATAAAAAAAAAAATTACAAGCCCATAGCACTACTGCATGCAAATCTAAGAACACCAAATGGACGCAAACCCTAAACTTGTTCAGCAGCACCCCCTAGCATATATAATTTTAGGCTGTCAGTCTAGGAAGCAAATTCTAGTTCTCATGTCCTATCTAAAAAGTATATGTTTTTTACACATGTCTAGTTATATTGGCGCATTCTTCACATTATTCCTGAATTGAATGTCTGAAGGTAACTATAAACAGGGGATAGTGTAATCTAGTAGAATAATTTCTTGTGCAAATATTTTCAAAATGATTTTACTTTAACTGTGGCTGTCTTCTATTCATTGTCTCTGCTTTGGTTGGCTGATTTAAAGAGATTTTTGTTTTCTTTTGGAGTCAGTCATCTAGGAAAGAGGAAAAGCATAGCTGGGGGAGGTTCCTAAAGCAGATGGTGGAAATCCACAAGGTAGATGTAGTATGTTTAATTGCCTTGGTAAGTGTTAAGAACACAGCCTCCGGAGCCAGACTCTCTGAGTTTTGTGATCTTGGGCAGGCTCCCTAACCGCTCCATGACTTAGTTTCCTCCTATATAAAATGGGTTAATAGTCATAGTACCTGTCTCAGGGCGCTGCCACAGTTAACACAAACACTTTGGAAATGTAGCTCCTAATGAGTGCTCAGTGATGATCGACGGTCATTGTTATCATTATTTCACCATGAATGCTTGGATGTGGTCATGATCTGCAGTTTGGGCCCTGACATCAGAAAGACCTGAGTTCAAACCCTCTGAGAGTCCTTGGGCAAGTTGCTGAAACTCAATTCATCACCTCTAAATGGGCATAATAATAACAACTACTTCATAGAGTTGTCGAATTAGACAACGTATGCAAGGTGCCTACGTTAGACTAGGTAGGACAGGTGGATCATAGCTGTTACCCATTATTTCCTTCCGAAACACTGATAAAGCAACAGTTAAAGAACTCTACAGAATAGCAGTAATCCTCTATGACTAAGAACAGGAAGGAATATCAACATTCTGTAAGATGAAAAGCAGAGAGAGTGGAAACTGACTTAGCGAACCCAAGAAAGCCAGTTACACTGTAGAATGAGCAAAAGGCTCAGGAATTGCTAGCAGAGATATCTCTGGAAATGGAGAGGAAAGTGGGGCTGAAAACAAGAGGATTCATTGAAAGTCAGTGTAAAAAGCAGACTCCCAGGTCCCCTTCTACATTCCTTCCAGCCGGGCACTATTGAGGGCTAGGATGCCAAAATGAAATCAGGGCTTCTAAGTGAAAGTCTGCATTCTGAATGTCAAGGTCCTTGGTTGTCTTCTCCTATCTGTCTCCCAGGGTGCTGGCAAGGAGGTTTAGACTCTCCAAGATGAGATGATATGTGCCTTCTCTGGGGTCCCTACCAGCCCAAGTAAATAGATCCAAGTACGCTGCCCTTGGAGGTTATTGAGCTAAAAAGCCCTGTCGTATCCCTGAAGCCCACAGTCCACATACCCAGCTTGTATGCACGGGGCTTCCAGTCGGCTGACTAGCATCCCACGCTTCACTGGGACAGAGAGTCAGGGATCCCAGACCACAGTCCCCCGCGGGTGCATCGTAGTGGGGGTATACATGAGGCAGATCATTTGCTTGTGCCATTCAGGCCTCTTAGGTATGTTTGTTTAGGTTTTAGGATCCATTCATTGCTTCAATCCTAGCATGTTCCAAGCGTACCCCTGGATTTGTCCTCAGGTATACCTCATACCTAGCTGGCACTCAGTGACTGTCAGCTGGCATCGCTACTCATTCAGCCATCACAGGATAGAGCAAGTCACCTTCCACTTGTTTCACCTACTTCCAGAATTAGAAGATGTGATTTGAACATTCACCTGCTTTTATAACTCTGCCACTTGTGGAAGTTCCACAGCAGAGAGGAAGAAACCCTGGATTAAAGGACAGGTTTTTAACTCTGCCACTAATAGTATGACCTTCACGAAATCCTCTGATCTCTCTAGACCATGGTTACCACCAATGTAAAGGGGACAGATTAGACCATCTTTAGACACAGCTTCCTTGCTCCCAAATACCCCCACAGTATCAGGCCAAAAAGTGTTTCAGAACAAGTCTTTGAGGCTGACCTGGTTACTTTTCAGAAGTGTACATGCATACTACTCTAATTATAAAAAAAATGTTATCTGTAGTAATAAATAACTTTAAATCATGAAGATAAAAAATAATAAAAATGATCCAATATCTACCATGTTCCAGATGCTTGCATAATCTCATTTCATGGGATACCAGTGCTTTATGAAAGACATTCTGTTACCCCATTTTGCAGAGAAAGTAACTGAGGCTCTAAGAATTTTTATGTACAAAATTTACAGACAGTACGTGGCACAGTCTGGATTTTGAATGTCTGGCCACATCTAGAGGCCCCGTTCTCCAAACCTCACCATGCACCTCTTTTCTGAACTCTGTTTGGTGCTTCCCCGGTAAGATCATTACACTCATTCTAGTTCCCTCTCAACTGCTGTCAGTTTTTAGTCTGGCTTTATTGCCTTTCCCTGGAAATTTATATGTTTCCCCCTAAAGTTGATTGGCATTGGAGTCATAAACAAACCAAGACCTACAGGCCTTTCACAAAGTTAGTTTGCTCTCAGGGCTTCCCTGGTGGTGCAGTGGTTGAGAGTCCGCCTGCCAATGCAGGGGACGCAGGTTCGTGCCCTGGTCTGGGAAGATCCCACATGCCGCGGAGCGGCTGGGCCCGTGAGCCATGGCCGCTGAGCCTGCGCGTCCGGAGCCTGTGCTCCGCAACGGGAGAGGCCACAACAGTGAGAGGCCTGCGAACTGCAAAAAAAAAAAGAAGAAAAAAAAGTTAGTTTGCTCTGAGTTCTCAAAGTCCAAGGGCATTTAAAATGTTCTGCCTGTGTGTGGGATTTCCCTGGTGGTCCAGTGGTTAAGACTCCTCACTTCCACTGCAGGGGGCGCAGATTTGATCCCTGGTCATCGGGGAACTAAGATCCCACAAGCTGCACTGTGTGGCCAAAGAAAAAATGCTCTGCATGTGTGAAATAACACAGTGTTAAAATTTCTGCATAGCTGAACTTCTATAGGATGTGTAGTTTTTCCCAGTGTGGCCAAATTTGCAGATCATTGTTTTTCAGTGGATTATGTGACATACCAGTTGCCCCTTGAGATTGCAGACTATATAAATGTACAAGGAAATATTTTAACAGATCTTTGTACCTAAATCTGTTTTCTGTTTAATGTTGATTTTGAAGTGTATAAAAATAAGGAGAGAACATAAAATAGATTTGATGAAGCAAACAGGAAAATCTTTTAAAGAAGTTTGGGGGCGGCTGTAGGTGAGAACTCCCTCCAAACTTGGCTGTGCATTTTTTTCAACTGGGTAAAAGATACTTAACTTAAAGTTAGCTATTTTAACCATTTTTAAGTGGAAAGTTCAGTGGCATTAAATACACTCACATTTTTGTGCAACCATCACCATCTTCTATTTCCAGAACTTTTTTCATCTCGCAAAACCGAAACTCTGTACCTGTTAAACACTTAACTCCCCATTCTCCCCTCGCCCTAGCCCCTGGCAGCAACCCTATGCTTTCTGTCTCCATGAATTTGACTACTCTAGTTTGCTGTGCCTTTTGTAGAAGGTCTTACATGCCATGATCAGTATTATAATTAAGAGAGTAACAGCTGACGTGTATTACTGTTGGTACCCAAAAGGTTTATGGTGAAAATATTTCAAAGGTATTTAGAGTGAAATGACGTATGTTAAGCTCTTTATCCTTCTTTGAAATAAGTAATGAACTATTTTTTTTTTTAACTCCTGAGGTTCTTATAACTCAGCTTCTTAAAAGTGATGATGCCCATGTGCTCAGACAGGTGTCATCCCTTGCTCTTTTCTCCCATGGGGCCCCAATCACAATTTTAGTGAAAACTACAATAAAAGCACCATTCCTTCTTCCCTTTGGTCCCCCCAGCCCCATGCCCCCGCTCCAAAGTTCATGCCCGAGATCCTCCTGCCTTTTCAGGGCCCAGCCTCATATTCTAAGCGGGATTAATGTTGCGAAACAGTGTAGCACGCACATAAAGGAGGAGACATGTTCATTCATTCTTTCCTAAAGCAGACCTTTCTTGAACACCTACCACTGTCGCTTACTGCATGCAAGGATAGACAAGACACTATCACTGTCTTCAAGGGGCTTACATTCTATTCGGTTGAAGCATTTAGAACTCGTGTGGCAAGAAGAGAGAGATGTGTGAACAGCTAAGCCAAGGCGCCATCACAGAAGTCTGTGCCAGCAACACTGAGGGAGGAAGTGGTTCCACCCAGAAGGGTGAGGGTGTCGTCATGGTGTTTTCTTTGGCCTTTTGGCCTTTCTTCACAAGGCTGTTGCAGTATACCATGCTACCTTGACTTGCTTCTGCAGCTCCTGTTCATGGTCTCCAGGTAGATTTGGAGTTGTCTGGAAGACACAGAAGCAGAAGACTAGGTGGTGGCTCATCCATTTGGACAGGGAAGCAGCAGTTCCCGTTGCCACTTGTCTCGCATTTCCATCCTCCTCAGTCATTGAATGGAAGTGTAGGAATTTTCTAGAGCAGGGTTGAATGTCCTGTTGTACATGCATTAGCTAAATTCTGTTATTTGCCTCACATTTCGTTGGAGACTGAACTTTTCTTTAGAAGGTTAAACAGGGAACACTAATTCATATCCAGGTTAAAGTGTTCTCTCAAAGAAAATTCCTGAATAGACAGCTGCCTGATTTGGGGGAGGGCAAGTAGAGCTTTCTACAAGACATAATGATGATAGAAACGGGTCTTGCTTAGGTGGTAATTGGAGATTGGGACCCAAGGTGACAGAACAGTGAGATAGGGATGGAGAAGGATCTCACTGCCCTCAGTGCAGGAAGAGGTTGTATGCTGTGGAGAGGGCCATGACATCGTCCTAGGAAAGCCAAGAGTTTAGGTCCTCTTAACCCAATTTTTAAAAAGTAGCATGATGACACTCCAGTCTGGTCCATCTAAAACATTCCCCTGGATTGGGGTTTCCTCTTGACCACATATAAGGTGTATTTATTTTAGGGGGAAAATACACACACATGCGTACACACACACACAGTGCTGGTAAACCAGGTCTCTGGGTGAAAAAAGTCCTGATTTATGCCATTTGTGAATTTCCATAGTGTAAATACTCCCACAAAGGCTGATGTCAAACCACCAGCAGTTCACTCACAGAATTCCTGAATATGTAACAGTTGGCACTCCCTAGTAAGAGCCAGCTCCAGCATACCACTGGATGTGTGTATTACTTGGCCAGCGTGAATAACTATTTTTAAAAATTTAGATTTGAGTGCCTTTGGACAGGCACTCACTGATGACTGTTCTTACCAGTTGTACCTGCTCCCTCTGTTCCCTCTTGTTTACTCAAGGCCTCCATCCCTTCTCCTTACTTGCCTGCCCTTGACTTGCTTTGGTCTGGGCGGTGCAGATGCTGTTTCTCAGTCATGGCCGTGGGAGGATTGCCAAGGTTCTTGCCTGTGTCTTTAAAATTGTATGTGCCTTCCAGGCCTGTGTCTCATCTTTAGGTGTTAGAACATAAAGGGGAAGTTTGAGATTGCGTGAGCTACTCTTACTCCTACCCTCTTTAATTCATATAGATTTGGCATTTTTAAGAATGTAAAATACTTATTGAAAGATGTATATGTGGAGTTCTTATCCCCTTTCAGCCAATAACACTCTGACCTTGGGCAACTTATATCTGTTCACATTTGAGATTTTATGTCAGTATCCCATAAAGTCTTTAATGCAGGAAACCTTGGATTTTGGTAAAAAATATCCTTTAAATTGACTTCCCTTGGTGTTTCCACAGTGCTGTGGTATATGCCAGGATACAAACAGGGTTTTTTGTTTTGTTTTTTAAATTATTCTTCAGAAAAGTGATGCCACCTTGTATTTGAGTCACGTGGTACAGGGCTCTTTTGTTGTTTTAAACACGAAGTTTGAGAGAGACATATTAGCCTAAAACACTTGACTTTATTAGTTAGGGATCACTTTAGATGCTTTTAGAGATCTTCTGACAGAATCAGTTTTGCTTCTAAGTGAGAAAAAAATCACTGTGTCATTGTAAACAACCTTTTAACAGTTACTTTGAAAGAACCATGCAGCAAGTGGTGAACAATGTGGAGATCACCACTCCTAAATGTTTATTTATGGCTTGGAATTAAATTTCCAAGGCAACAGCATACAAAAATTCAAAATGCATTTTATTTCAAACAAATTAGAAGTGAAGATGGAAACATTAGAAGACTCAAAAAGTTAGTGACTCTGATTGTGGAAACACTGATGTCCGATGCACCTGAAAAGTTTAAATTAATTCCTGAGATATTAGCGTGAAAAAAGTAGTATTTCTAAATTAATATGATTTTTTACACAGTATGTGATTTTAAATATATATGTGTAGCCGAATTAATAAATTATATATTACAAGTAGTCACCTGAAGTTTCCAAGCACATACCTAAAAGATTATAAATTTAAGCTTCCAAGACACATTTCTGAGGATATTTTATTTGGAAGAACGGGGATCACCTTGTATTTAGGCCTGTGTTGTTCATTAAAGCTCTTAAACGTGTATTTTAACATATTTTTCTCCCGTTGCCAGTTACCTTTTTTTCCCTAATACTCAGATAGGAAAAGATTTTCACCTAAATAAGAGGCAAAGAATGAGGAAACAAGCAAACTGGCTCTTAAGACTTATTTGTGGGACTTCCCTGGTGGTCCAGTGGTTAAGACTCTGTGCTTCCACTGCAAGGGGTACGAGTTCGATTCCTGGTTGGGGAACTAAGATCCCGCATGTGGTACGGCCAAAAAAAAAAAATTTTTTTTTTTAAAAAGACTTATTTGCCTAGGAGGATCTAGAGAGTAAGAAGAATGGAGAAAATAGATTGAACACTCAGAAACCATTTTACATAAGGTAGACTTAGTACACTAAGGCTTATTGCACCATTAATAAACCCTAATTTGAAAGCCTCCTAATAAAAGAACCTCAGAGAGATAAGAAATGACAGCAGCTGGGGACATAGGTCACTTGTTCTTACCTTTTCTCCCCAGCTTGGTGGCAGGCTGCCGAAGGGGACCCAGTCCCATCATGGTCCCGCATCAATAGCAAGTGCTCGGCTCTGATGTTTGATGGGAATGGACACCCAAGCTGAGGGCAAATGTGGAGAAAGATCAAAATGAGAGCTTCTCTAGAAAGCTTCCAAAAGACTGAGAAGATAAGCAAATAAAGACAGTCATGGTCAAACACACTCCTTTAAAGCATCTCAGGATCAATTCTATTTGTGACATTTAGAATGAAAATATTTCTAGCGGCACATTTCTCCAAAAGGAGAAAGAAAAAAAAGGATGTGCTTATTACTCTTTACTGCCCTAAGTACCATATTTCAATTTTAAAGAGCTTTTTCAATCCAGATGCTAGCTGCAGCCAATCATTCTTTTCCTAGCTCTGGGCTAAAATTATGTCAATAATGGAACAACACCAGCTTTGATTATTGACTGTCAAGTCTGTGTATAAAAATCTAGTGACTGTGTCCACATTGTAAAATAATCGTATCATGGCAGAACTATTGCTTATAGTAGCAAGACAGCTGGGGATACTATTGAAACAATGACTTCCCCTCATTTCCTCTGACTTCTGGTGGGAAGAGGTTACAGAAGGGTAAAGGAGAGAGTGTACGGGCTGGGAGCTAAATTTAGAATTAGCCAGGATTCATCATGGAAGTGAAGGAAGAGATAATAAATGAAAAAAAGAAATCAGTTCTTTTCCACCAACCAGAAACTTAAAACACCTGTATGTGAAAACATAAAAAGATTTTTTTAAGCATACTTTAAAAAAGTCATAGAGGCCACAACAGTGAGAGGCCCGTGTACTGCAAAAAAAAAAAAAAAGGCATAATACATGCAACAGAGAATTTCTATATTTTATAAATATGTACAGTAATAGAAAAGAAAAGAAATTCATACAAGGAGCTCATAGGCAGAAGAGTAAAAGATGTTGTGGCCTCTATTGCTTCTCTTCCCCCAGCAAGCCCCCTGACTCCTGCTAAGAGACCCCACCCCACTTTCCTAGAGGTCGGCACCTGATGAAAGGCAGACTCAGCAGTGTTTCCTTGGGATCCTTGTAACTGGAGTTAACAGGGGTCCCTCTTGCCTGTTGGGTCACAGAGTTGGAAGGATTGAATCTGGGGTTGCCATAAAAATTTTTTAAATTTTTATTGGAGTATAGTTGATTTACAATGCTGTGTGTGTTTCTGCCGTACAGCAAAGTGAATCAGGTATACATATACATATATCTACTCTTTTTTAGATTCTTTTCTCATATAGGTCATTCCAGAGTGCCATAGGGTCTTGAAAAATGAAACCAAAGTGATAAGCAAAGATGAGAGCCAGGGAGAGAGGAAGCACTGCTTGACCACCTAGATCCCTTTCGGTCTGAGGTCAGATTCACTCCTGTGAAGTAAGCCAGTAAATTCTGGGCCTTCAGACAGGTGTTCTCTCCGTCTGTAGTACTTCTCTGCCATCCCTCTGTTACAGATGTGACCCCACTCTCATCTGCCTTGCTCCTACATGAATGTTGGTTAGGATCCACCTGGATAGACTATGTGTAATAAGTAAAGGATTTATCTAAAAAATAATTGCATTCTAATATACCCATTCAGAAAGACAGCATTGTCTCCTAATTTATTCTGATTCTTTAGGACATCTAGGAACAGGCCCTCAAGCTTCAGTTTCATTCCCTTCTAGAAAAATGCACCACTGCCCAGACCATTTCTGCGTTAACAGACGTGTCAGCTTTCCGTTGCTTGCCCAAAAAGATACCTTTACTTGAAATGGCAACCCACCCATTATGCATTTGTAGCAAGAAAGTAAAAGCACTTGTTTATATCTATATTTCACCCTTTTAATCAGTAACCCTAAACCTCCTTTGTTTCCCACTTAGTCACCACCATTTCCTACTGTCAGCCAAGCCAAAAATCTGGCTGTCATCTTTCACTATACTTTTCCTCTTCCATCTCCTGTATACACTCAATTACCTCAAGTCTTTTCTAGTCTTATATTATCATTTTTCATTTGGAGTTTTTTCTCAGATATTTGCAGTTGCTCCCTGAGGGCAGGAATCTCATGGGTCTTTTCTTGTTGTTACCCTCAAAGCCTAGCAAGGTGCCTAGTACATAGTGGACACTCAGTAATGTTCTTGATAACTCTCAAATCTGTTCCCTTGTCTCTAATTCCCAGAGTAATAAGCTATCTTATCAACACTAGCATTTGGTATGCACTAGCTAGCTAGCATTTGGTATGCACTTCCTATACAACAGGCAACCCAGTGAAGTAGGTACAACTTTTATCCCCATTTCATAGGTGAGGAAACTGAAGCACAGAGGTTACATAATCTGCTCAAGGTGACACAAGTAGAAAGTGAAGAGGAAGTCTGACTGCAGAACCCATACTCTCTTTTTTTTTTTTTTTTTTTTTTTTTTTGCGGTACGTGGGCCTCTCACTGCTGTGGCCTCTCCCGTTGCGGAGCACAGGCTCCGGACGCACAGGCTCAGCGGCCATGGCTCACGGGCCCAGCCGCTCCGCGGCATGTGGGATCCTCCCAGACCGGGGCACAAACCCGTGCCCCCTGCATTGGCAGGCAGACCCTCAACCACTGCGCCACCAGGGAAGCCCAGAACCCATACTCTTGTTATCTGCTGTGCTGTCCCCTCTTGTCTTGCTAGCTTCTCAGAGAATCTCTTCTGACTTACAGGAACAGCTTCCTGACCAGCTCTCTGATCCCATCTTTTTTTCCAAGTGGAGTATAGTTGACTTACAATATTATATTAGTTTCAGGTGTAGGACATAGTGATTCAATATTTTTATAGATTATATTCCATGTAAAGTTATTATAAAATATCGGCTATATTCCCTGTGCTGTACATTATACCCTTGTATCTTATTTTACACCTAGTAGTTTGTACCTCTTAATCCTCTTCCCCTATTTTCCCCCGCCCCCTGAGCCCTCTCTGATTCCATCTTTAAAACACAATTCTGACATGACAGAAGCTTCATAAACTCCTGCAGTAGTTCCACCTTATGTCAAAGGAAAATCTAAATGCCCAACATGAACCATTCATGGGCCAGCCCCTGCCCACCTCACCACCTTATCTTTCACACAGCCTCCTGGCACCCCAGGCTCTCTGTGGATCTGCCGGGCTCCATACAACTATACATGCCTGGTTCTCTTTTCTCCCTGCCAGGTATACATTCTTCAAGACCCAATCCTGCCTTTCCGTCTCCAGGAAGCTTCCCTGATCTCCTCCTCTGGGTTGTGTCATTGCAAGTGCTTCCACCACGCATACTTGTATCTTCTTTTTAACTTCTATTTTTTTAAATGTCTGTTCACTTTGTTTTTAGTAGGTGAAGAACATACCTTTGATTCCCTAGTACAGCCTGGCACGTAGGTACCATTAAATAGTGATTTAATGAAGAATGGGCCATTGGGTTTCTCTACTATAGTTTTCTACTAGTTTTTTGTTTTTTGTTTTTTGTTTTTTTGCGGTACGTGGGCCTCTCACTGTTGTGGCCTCTCCCATTGTGGAGCACAGGCTCCAGACATGCAGGCCCAGCGGCCATGGCTCACGGGCCCAGCCGCTCCGCGGCATGTGGGATCCTCCCGAACCAGGGCATGAACCCGCGTTCCCTGCATCGGCAGGCGGACCCCCAACTACTGTGCCACCAGGGAAGCCCCTAGTATTTTTTAATATATGTTTCTGTCCCTGTTTGACTTTTCATTGTGAGCCATGAACCTGGGTTTTGATATTTGTTTGGCCTGAGATGACTGAGTTTTGCAGATGTGATAGGCTGAATAATGACCCCCCCAACTCCCAATTTGGCCACGCCCTAATCCCTGGAACCTGTGAATATGTTCCCCTACATGGGAAAAGGAACTTTGACAAAACTAAGGATCTTGACATGAAGAGATTATCCTGGATTATCACAAGGATCCTTACAAGAGGGATGCAGGAGGATAAGCATTAGAAAAAGAAGATATAAGGATGGAAGCAGAGGTCAGAGAAGAGAGATGCTAAGCTGCTGACTTTGAAAATGGATCAAGGAGCCATGAGTCAAGGTAAGCAGCCTCTAGAAGCTGGAAAGCAAATACTCTCCTAGAGCCTCCAGAAGGAAGAAAGACTTGAACACTGATTTTAGACTTTTGACCTCCAAATTTGTGTTTTAATCTATAAGTCTGTGGTAATTTGTTAAGCAGTGGTAGGAAACCAATATAGATTTTGTTACCTTGAAACATGGCAGTGCAATAAATACCTAAAAATGTGGAAGTGACTTTGAAATTGGGAAGTGGACAGAGACTAGAAGAATTTTAAAGAGCATAATAGAAAAAGCCGAGATTGCCCTGAACAGCTAGTAGAAATATGGTTATTAAAGAATCTGCTGGTGAAGGTTCAGAAGGAAATAAGGAAGATGTTATTTGAAACTGGAGAAAAGGGGATCGCTGTCATATAGCAGCAAAAAGCTTAGCTGAATTGTGTCCTACAGCACTGTGGCAGCAGAATTTATAAACAGTGAACTTGATTATTTAGCTAAGATTTCCAAGCAGAGTGTTCAAGTCACAGCCTAGTTTCTTCTTGCTGCTTATAGTAAAATGCGAAAGAAAAGAGATAAATTGAGGGAAGAGCTGTTCCTTAATCAAAAAGGAACCAGGACTTGATGATTTGGGAAATTGTCAGCCTATCCAGATTGCAAAAGACACTAAAGCTAAAAGATTCACTCTCTGGAGAGAATGCTCTGGAAAGAAAACCAAGAGTGTAGCTGAACAATATTTTTGCTAGTTTCTGGAAAGGATTAAAAAGTCAGAGCATTTAATCACACAGATGTCTCTTTGAATAGATTAGGCATGTGATTTAGGCATGAATTCCCTCAGCCATCTCAGCAGAAGCCAGGAATAGAGAGAGGATTATTCAGGAAAGATCTGTGGAGGAACATCCTGTGCTATGGAGTGAATACCCATGGCATACACAGGAGACCCGTGAGGATCTCAAGGAAGTTATACCAACAGAAATACTGCTTCTTTGAACTGAAAAGAACAGTGAGAGGGTGAAATGAAAGAAGGTTGTTGCACTCCCGAACTTCTGTAGGCAGGAAACAATCTGATAAAACAACTCAGCTGCAAACCTGTGCTACCCTTCAAGAAAAAGGAAGAAAGACTACAAAGATGGAGCCACAGGCCCAGAGGGCAGAGTCTTAAACCACAGAGGATTATTCCAAGGCCTTGAAACCTGATGGAGTTTGCACAGTTGGATTTTGACATTGCTGGGGACTGATGACTCCCTTTTCCCTTCCATTTTCTTCCTTTTTGAACAGGACCGCCTGTAGCTGTAACTTTGTGTCTGTCCCACCATGTATTTTGTGATCAGATATCTTGTTCTGAATTCCACAGGTTCACAGATGGAAAGGAATTCTGCCCGAGGATAGATTATACCCAGAGTCTCATCCATTTGTAATTTAGATCATTTAGGTAATGAGATAATTACATAATGGGACTTTTAAGCTGATGAAATTTAAGTAAGACTTGAGACTTGAGTTGATACTGTAATGGGCTGAGACTTAGGTACCTAAGGATGGAGTGAATGTATTTTGCATATGGGATGGGTATGAACCTTTGGGGCCACGGGGAACAGTGGTAGGCTGCATAATACCTCCCCACAAAGATGTCTACATCCTAATCCATGGAACCTGTAAATATATTACCTTCATGGGAAAAGAGATTAAATTAAGGATCTTGACCTGTAAAAATTATTTTGAATTATTTGAGTAGGCCCATTATAATCACAAGGATCCTTAAAAGAGTAAGGCAGGAGTGTCAGTTAGAAAAAGAAGGTGTAAGAAGCAGAGGTCGTAGAGGAGAGACGATGCTTCACTGCTGCTTTGAAGATGGAGGAAGGGACCATGAGCCAAGGAATGCAGGTGAAGTCTAGGAGCTGGAAAAGGAAAGGAAACACGTTGTTTCCTAGAGCCTCAGAAGGAAGGCAGCTCTGTGAACTGTTTTTAGACTCTTGCCCTCCAGAAGTGTAAGACCATAAATTTGTGCCACTAAATTTGTGTTCATTTTCTATAGCAGCAATAGGAAATTAATACACCAGATTTTCTGGACACTGACATATTTGGAATTAAAGAGAGTTGTGGGTATGTCCAGCTAGATCAGGAAGGCTGGAGTCTGATTTTTGGCTGGCTTAGCACAGTGAATGCAAGAAAAAAGATCATGCCTGTAGGAAAAACTGGATCATTTAAGTTTTTGTTTTTAGCTTTGACACTTACAGTTTCTCAGCTTAGGAAAACCTGCAAGATTTTGGTTTACCCCAGGAAAAGTTTAGCAATTCTGCACAAATGATGGCTTTTTATTTGTTAAAATATTAAAGGCGTGATGGATGATACAGTTCTTTGTTCTAATATTTTGTTAACTTTGATTTTGATTTTTCTGCCTATGTTTTTACCTACCAGAAAAATCTAGCATAAAGCATGTTTATTTTGGGCTAGTCAGCTCTTAAATGCAATCTTTTAGGGACCATAATCCATTGATAGTTGGATTCTTAAAATCTTTGGTCTTCTTATTATGGATCACAGTGATTGTGATTCACATTCCTATGTGTTTTGTTTTATTTGATGGGTGGAGAGGGGAAGTGAAAAATGGAAAAATCAAGAGATGTGTAGGTGTGGGTGTCAGTGCAGTTTTCTGAGTGGGGAATAAACCACAGATTTTTGTCTCTGTTCTGTCTTACTGTGTCCAGGTGGCATTTAACATAATTTATTAATGTCAGCTAACCAACTAGTTTCAGCTTTGTTTTGAAATCTAAACTCTGCATGGCATTTTGGCCCAATTTAAACTTTCAATAATTAAGTGTTTTCCATGTTTAGTACAAATAAGATACTTGATGGATTTACACATGAGACTCTTCAGAAAGGAAGATCACAATGGTTAATGTTAGGTAGTTCTTGATTAAGAAAATATACTTTTTAAAAAAATTAGCATTAGGGTCATCATTAGGGCTATTTGTAAATATTCCAGTTCTGCTCCTTCTAAGCACGTAGTAGGATTGTACTTTCATCAGTCTCTTGACTAGTGTGGTTCTGTGACATGCTTTGGCTGAGTAAATATGAGCACTTAACCTTGCTCAACTCTATCCTCCCCTCCCCTGCCATGGTGATTGAGAGCACATGTAGACATGTGGCCTCCACTGGCCTGAGTCCCTGAGTGATGAGGATGAGCAGAGCTCTCCTGCCAGCCTGCACTGGACATGTAGCAGGTGTAAGACATAAACTTGTATATTATTAAACTACTGATATCAGGGGTTGTTTTTTACTGCAGCATAACCTACCCTGTCCTAACTTTTCGGCATCTTGGCCAAAAATTGAATGCGGTTCTTCCAAATTAGAAAAACCTGGAGATACATCATCTTGTTGTAAACATCCTTAACTTATAATTCTAAGTGTGATTTATAAAATTATAGCTTGTTTCTTTTACTTTTTTTCCACAACTCACACACACACACACACACACACACACTCTATTTTATTTTTACAAGAGATAAACTGTCACCAAGCATTGTAAATGGATGACCACAACAAAAGCAACAATGATTGCAATTACCAAACACGAAACACACTCATACTATGTCATAATATTGACATTCAGTCCAGGAATCCTCCACTGTAACAGCTCCTTTACTTTACAGTGAAAATTGATTTGTATACTTTTTGCCTCTGAGTCCTTGTGGGATTTTTTTTTTATTCAAACAGAAACTCACAAATCTTATAATCATCCTCATCAGTTCACTCAATCCCATGTAATTAATTTTTTTTTCATCTTGATCTTTTGTTAGCACTTTTATGAATTCATCAGTTTTCCGTTAGAGTTCTGAAAATGCTTATTCATTCAGTTCAGCAGTATAATCTGTTACCAGAAACCTGTACTTGTCAGTCTTTTCCATGAATTCCTTGAAAATGAAACCTTTTTATAGGAACATTTTTGCAAAAGCATCAGAGTATACCCAGAACTGTCTGTAAATGACAAAAGACTTAGAAATGACCACGGTTAAAGATTTGATGAAAGTTCATAATAATGCAGTTGACAAGGAAATTTAGTTATTTCTGAGATATACATTTTAAAGTAATAACTAGAATTATGACTTATAACATTATACCAGAACATATAAGATTTTTAGAAATTTCATATAATGTCTGAAACATTTATATTAACATATTTCCATACAAATAACCCAAAGAAAGTTTAGTATTAGTTGTTTTTTTGTTTGTTTTTTTATACTGCAGGTTTTTATTAGTCATCAATTTTATACACATCAGTGTATACATGTCAATCCCAATCGCCCAATTCAGCACACCCCATCCCCACCCCACCGTGGCTTTCCCCCCGCTTGGTGTCCATACATTTGTTCTCTGCATCTGTGTCTCAACTTCTGCCCTGCAAACCGGTTCATCTGTAACATTTTTCTAGGTTCCACATACATGCATTAATATACGATATTTATTTTTCTCTTTCTGACTTACTTCACTCTGTATGACAGTCTCTAGATCCATCCACATATCAACAAATGACTCAATTTCATTCCTTTTTATGGCTGAGTAATATTCCATTGTATATATGTACCACATCTTCTTTATCCATCCGTTGATGGGCATTTAGGTTGCTTCCATGACCTGGCTATTGTAAATAGTGCTGCAATGAACATTGGGGTGCATGTGTCTTTTTGAATTATGGTTTTCTCTGGATATGTGCCCAGTAGTGGGATTGCTGGATCATATGGTAATTCTATTTTTAATTTTTTAAGGAACCTCCATACTGTTCTCCATAGTGGCTGTATCAATTTACATTCCCACCAGCAGTGCAAGAGGGTTCCCTTTTCTCCACACCCTCTCCAGCATTTGTTGTTTGTAGATTTTCTGATGATGCCCATTCTAACTAGTGTGAGGTGATACCTCACTGTAGTTTTGATTTGCATTTCTCTAATAATTAGTGATGTTGAGCAGCTGTTCATGTGCTTCTTGGCCATCTGTATGTCTTCTTTGCAGAAATGTCTATTTAGGTCTTCTGCCCATTTTTGGACTGGGTTGTTTGTTTTTTCAATATTGAGCTGCATGAGCTGTTTATGTATTTTGAAGATTAATCCTTTGTCCGTTGATTCTTTTGCGAATATTTTCTCCCATTCTGAGGGTTGTCTTTTCGTCTTGTTTATGGTTTCCTTTGCTGTGCAAAAGCTTTGAAGTTTGGTTAGGTCCCATTTGTTTATTTTTGTTTTTATTTCCATTACTGTAGGAGGTGGGTCAAAAAAGATCTTGCTGTGATTTATGTCAAAGAGTGTTCTTCCTATATTTTCCTCTAAGAGTTTTATAATGTCTGGTCTTACATTTAGGTCTTGAATCCATTTTGAGTTTATTTTCATGTATGGTGTTAGGGAGTGTTCTAATTTCATTCTTTTATATGTAGCTGTCCAGTTTTCCCAGCACCACTTATTGAAGAGACTGTCTTTTCTCCATTGTATATCTTTGCCTCCTTTGTCATAGATTAGTTGACCATAGGTGCATGGGTTTATCTCTGGGCTTTCTATCTTGTTCCATTGATCTATGTTTCTGTTTTTGTGCCAGTAGCATATTGTCTTGATTACTAGAGATTTGTAGTATACTCTGAAGTCAGGGAGTCTGATTCCTCCAGCTCCGTTTTTTTCCCTCAACACTGCTTTGGCTATTCGGGGTCTTTTGTGTCTCCATACAAATTTTAAGATTATTTGTTCTAGTTCCATAAAAAATGCCATTGGTAATTTGATAGGGATTGCTTTGAATCTGTAGATTGCTTTGGGTAGTGTAGTCATTTTCACTATATTGGTTCTTCCAATCCAAGAACATGGTATATCTCTCCATCTGTTGGTATCATCTTTAATTCCTTTCATCAGTGTCTTATAGTTTTCTGCATACAGGTCTTTTGTCTCCCTAGGTAGGTTTATTCCTAGGTATTTTATTCTTTTTGTTGCAATGGTAAATGGAAGTGTTTCCAATTTCTCTTTCAGATTTTTCATCATTAGTGTATAGGAATTCAAGAGATTTCTGTGCATTAATTTTGTATCCTGCAACTTTACCAAATTGATTGATTAGCTCTAGTAGTTTTCTGGTGGCATCTTTAGGATTCTCTATGTATAGTATCATGTCATATGCAAACAGTGACAGTTTTACTTCTTCTTTTCCAATTTGTATTCCTCTTATTTCTTTTTCTTCTCTGATTGCCATGGCTAGGACTTCCAAAACTATGTTGCATAATAGTGGTGAGAGTGGACATCCTTGTCTCATTCCTGATCTTAAAGGAAATGCTTTCAGTTTTTCACCATTGAGAATGATGTTTGCTGTGGGTTTGTCCTATATGGCCTTTATTATGTTGAGGTAGGTTCCCTTTATGCCCACTTTTTGGAGAGTTTTTTTCATAAATGGGTGTTGAATTTTGTCAAAAGCTCTTTCTGCATCTATTGAGATGATCATGTGGTTTTTATTCTTCAATTTGTTAATATGGTGTATCACATTGATTGATATGTATATACTGAAGAATCCTTGCATCCCTGGGATAAATCCCACTTGATCATGGTGTATGATCCTTTTAATCTTTTGTTGGATTCTGTTTGCTAGTATTTTGTTGAGGATTTTGGCATCTATATTCATTAGTGATATTGGTCTGTAATTTTCTTTTTTTGTAGTATCTTTGTCTGGTTTTAGTATCAGGGTGATGGTGGCCTTGTAGAATGAGTTTCGGAGTTTTCCCTCCTCTGCAATTTTTTGGAAGAGTTTGAGAAGGATGGGTGTTATCTCTTCTCTAAATGTTTGATAGAATTCACCTGTGAAGCCATCTGGTGCTGGACTTTTATTGTTGGAAGATTTTAAATCGCAGTTTCAATTTCATTACCTGTGATTGGTTGGTTCATATTTTCTGTTTCTTCCTGGTTCAGTCTTGGAAGGTTATACCTTTCTAAGAATTTGTCCATTTTTTCCAGGTTGTCCATTTTATTGGCATAGAGTTGCTTGTAGTAGTGTCTTAGGATGCTTTGTATTTCTGTGGTGTCTGTTGTAACTTCTCCTTTTTCATTTCTAATTTTATTGATTTGAGTCATCTCCCTCTTTTTCTTGATGAGTCTGGCTAATGGTTTATCAATTTTGTGTATCTTCTCAAAGAACCAGCTTTTAGTTTTATTGATCTTTGCTGTTGTTTTCTTTGTTTCTATTTCATTTATTTCTGCTCTAATCTTTATGATTTCTGTCCTTCTGCTAACTTTGGGTTTTCTTTGTTCTTCTTTCTCTAGTTCCTTTAGGTGTAAGGTTAGATTGTTTTTTTGAGATGTTTCTTGTTTCTTGAGGTAGGCTTGTATAGCTATAAACTTCCCTCTTAGAACTGCTTTTGCTGCATCCCATAGGTTTTGGATCATTGTGTTTTCATTGTCATTTCTCTCTAGGTATTGTTTGATTTCCTCTTTCATTTCTTCTGTGATCTCTTGGTTACTTAGTAATGTATTGTTTAGCCTCCTTGTGTTTGTTTTTTACATTTTTTCCCTGTAATTCATTTCTAATCGCATAGCATTGTGGTCAGAAAAGATGCTTGATATGATTTCAATTTTCTTAAATTTACTGAGGCTTGATTTGTGACCCAAGATGTGATCTATCCTGGAGAATGTTCTGTGTGCACTTGAGAAGAAAGTGTAATCTGCTGTTTTTGGATGGAATGTTCTATAATATCAATTAAATCTATCTGGTCTGTTGTGTCATTTAAAGCTTCTGTTGCCTTATTGATTTTCATTTTGGATGGTCTGTCCATTGGTGTAAGTGACGTGCTAAAGTCCCCCACTATTACTGTGTTACTATCGATTTCCTATTTTATAGCTGTTAGCAGTTGCCTTATGTATTGAGGTGCTCCTATGTTGGGTGCATATATATTTATAATTGTTATATCTTCTTAGATTGATCCCTTGATCATTATGTAGTGTCCTTCCTTGTCTCTTGTAACATTCTTTATTTTAAAGTCTATTTTATCTGATATGAGTATAGCTACTCCAGCTTTCTTTTGATTTCCATTTGCATGGAATATCTTTTTCCATCCCCTCACTTTCAGTCTGTATGTGTCTGTAGGTCTGAAGTGGGTCTCCTGTAGACAGCATATATATGGGTCATGTTTTTGTATCCATTCAGCAAGCCTGTGTCTTTTGTTTGGAGTGTTTAATCCATTCACGTTTAAGGTAATTATCGATATGTATTTTCCTATGACCATTTTCTTAATTGTTTTGGGTTTGTTTTTGTAGATCCTTTTCTTCTCTCGTGATCCCCACTTAGAGAAGTTCCTTTAGCATTTGTTGTAGAGCTGGTTTGGTGGTGCTGAATTCTCTTAGCTTTTGCTTGTCTGTAAAGCTTTTGATTTTTCCATCGAATCTGAATGAGATCCTTGCTGGGTAGAGTAATCTTGGTTGTAGGTTCTTCCCTTTCATCACTTTAAGTATATCATACCACTCCCTTCTGGCTTATAGAGTCTCTGCTGTGAAATCAGCTGTTAACCTTATGGGAGTTCCCTTGTATGTTACTTTTCGTTTTTCCCTTGCTGCTTTCAATAATTTTTCTTTGTCTTTAATTTTTGCCAGTTTGATTACTATGTGTCTCGGCGTGTTTCTCCTTGGGTTTATCCTGTATGGGGCTCTCTGCGCTTCCTGGACTTGGGTGGCTATTTCCTTTCCCATGTTAGGGAAGTTTTTGACTATAATCTCTTCAAATATTTTCTCAGGTCCTTTCTCTGTCTCTTCTCCTTCTGGGACCCCTATAATTCCAATGTTGTTGCATTTAATGTTGTCCCAGAGGTCTCTTAGGCTGTCTTTATTTCTTTTCATTCTTTTTCTTTATTGTGTTCCACAGCAGTGAATTCCACCATTCTGTCTTCCAGGTCACTTATCCGTTCTTCTGCCTCAGTTATTCTGCTATTGATTCCTTCTAGTGTAGTTTTCATTTCAGTTATTGTATTGTTCATCTCTGTTTGTTTGTTCTTTAATTCTTCTAAGTCTTTGTTAAACATTTCTTACATCTTCTCAATCTTTGCCTCCATTGTTTTTCCGAGTTCCTGGATCATCTTCACTATCATTATTCTGAATTCTTTTTCTGGATGGTTGCCTATCTCCGCTTCATTTAGTTGTTTTTCTGGGGTTTTATCTTTTTCCTTCATCTGGTATGTAGCTTCTGCCTTTTCATCTTGTCTATCTTTCTGTGAATGTAGCTTGTTTCTTTTACTTCCTGCCATAGTAACTGAAAGACTTGGTTCTAGGTTTGTTGGTAAACAGTGAAATCTGTTCTGAGCAATTTCTTTAAACTGTTTACTTTTTTTTTTTTTTTTTTTTTTGTTGTTGTAATTTTATTTATTTATTTTTTTTTATTTTTTTATTTTTATAACAAATTTAATCAGTTATACATATACATATGTTTCCATAACCCCTCCCTTTTGCGTCTCCCTCCTACCCTCCCTATCCCACCCCTCCAGGCGGTCACAAAGTACCGAGCTGACCTCCCTGTGCTATGCGGCTGCTTCCCACTAGCTATCTACCTCACGTTTGGTAGTGTATATATGTCCATGCCGCTCTTTCACTTTGTCACAGCTTACCCTTCCCCCTCCCCATATCCTCAAGTCCATTCTCTAGTAGGTCTGTGTCTTTATTCCTGTCTTACCCCTATGTTCTTCATGACATTTTTTTTTTCTTAAATTCCATATATATGTGTTAGCATACAGTATTTGTCTTTCTCTTTCTGACTTACTTCACTCTGTATGACAGACTCTAGGTCTATCCACCTCATTACAAATAGCTCAATTTCATTTCTTTTTATGGCTGAGTAATATTCCATTGTATATATGTGCCACATCTTCTTTATCCATTCATCCGATGATGGACACTTAGGTTGTTTCCATCTCCGGGCTATTGTAAATAGGGCTGCTATGAACATTTTGGTACATGTCTCTTTTTGAACTATGGTTTTCTCAGGGTATATGCCCAGTAGTGGGATTGCTGGGTCATATGGTAGTTCTATTTGTAGTTTTTTAAGGAACCTCCATACCGTTCTCCATAGTGGCTGTACCAATTCACATTCCCACCAGCAGTGCAAGAGTGTTCCCTTTTTTCCACACCCTCTCCAGCATTTATTGTTCCTAGATTTTTTGATGATGGCCATTCTGACTGGTGTGAGATGATATCTCATTGTAGTTTTGATTTGCATTTCTCTAATGAGTAAAGATGTTGAGCATCCTTTCATGTGTTTGTTGGCAGTCTGTATATCTTCTGTGGAGAAATGTCTATTTAGGTCTTCTGCCCATTTTTGGATTGGGTTGTTTGTTTTTTTGTTATTGAGCTGCATGAGCTGCTTATAAATTTTGGAGATTAATCCTTTGTCAGTTGCTTCATTTGCAAATATTTTCTCCCATTCTGAGGGTTGTCTTTTGGTCTTGTTTATGGTTTCCTTTGCTGTGCAAAAGCTTTTAAGTTTCATTAGGTCCCATGTGTTTATTTTTGTCTTTATTTCCATTTCTCTAGGAGGTGGGTCAAAAAGGATCTTGCTGTGATTTATGTCATAGAGTGTTCTGCCTATGTGTTCCTCTAAGAGTTTGATAGTGTCTGGCCTTACATTTAGGTCTTTAATCCATTTTGAGCTTATTTTTGTGTATGGTGTTAGGGAGTGATCTAATCTCATACTTTTACATGTCCCTATCCAGTTTTCCCAGCACCACTTATTGAAGAGACTGTCCTTTCTCCACTGTACATTCCTGCCTCCTTTATCAAAGATAAGGTGACCATATGTCCGTGGGTTTAACTCTGGGCTTTCTATCCTGTTCCATTGATCTATCTTTCTGTTTTTGTGCCAGTACCATACTGTCTTGATTACTGTAGCTTTGTAGTATAGTCTGAAGTCAGGGAGCCTGATTCCTCCAGCTCCATTTTTCGTTCTCAAGATTGCTTTGGCTATTCGGGGTCTTTTGTGTTTCCATACAAATTGTGAAATTTTTTGTTCTAGTTCTGTGAAAAATGCCAGTGGTAGTTTGATAGGGATTGCATTGAACATGTAGATTGCTTTGGGTAGTAGAGTCATTTTCACAATGTTGATTCTTCCAATCCAAGAACATGGTACATCTCTCCATCTATTTGTATCATCTTTAATTTCTTTCATCAGTGTCTTATAATTTTCTGCATACAGGTCTTTTGTGTCCTTAGGTAGGTTTATTCCTAGATATTTTATTCTTTTTGTTGCAATGGTAAATGGGAGTGTTTCCTTGATTTCACTTTCAGATTTTTCATCATCAGTATATAGGAATGCCAGAGATTTCTGTGCATTAATTTTGTATCCTGCAACTTTACCAAATTCATTGATTAACTCTAGTAGTTTTCTGGTAGCATCTTTAGGATTCTCTATGTATAGTATCATGTCATCTGCAAACAGTGACAGCTTTACTTCTTCTTTTCCAATTTGGATTCCTTTTATTTCCTTTTCTTCTCTGATTGCTGTGGCTAAAACTTCCAAAACTAGGTTGAATAAGAGTGGTGAAAGTGGGCAACCTTGTCTAGTTCCTGATCTTAGTGGAAATGGTTTCAGTTTTTCACCATTGAGGACGATGCTGGCTGTGGGTTTGTCATATATGGCCTTTATTATGTTGAGGAAAGTTCCCTCTATGCCTACTTTCTGCAGGGTTTTTATCATAAATGGGTGTTGAATTTTGTCGAAAGCTTTCTCTGCATCTATTGAGATGATCATATGGTTTTTCTCCTTCAATTTGTTAATTTGGTGTATCACGTTGATTGATTTGCGTATATTGAAGAATCCTTGCATTCCTGGAATAAACCCCACTTGATCATGGTGTATGATCCTTTTAATGTGCTGTTGGATTCTGTTTGCTAGTATTTTGTTGAGGATTTTTGCATCTATGTTCATCAGTGATATTGGCCTGTAGTTTTCTTTCTTTGTGACATCCTTGCCTGGTTTTGGTATCAAGGTGATGGTGGCCTCGTAGAATGAGTTTGGGAGTGTTCCTCCCTCTGCTATATTTTGGAAGAGTTTCAGAAGGATAGGTGTTAGCTCTTCTCTAAATGCTTGATAGAATTCGCCTGTGAAGCCATCTGGTCCTGGGCTTTTGTTTGTTGGAAGATTTTTTATCACAGTTTCAATTTCAGTGCTTGTGATTGGTCTGTTCATATTTTCTATTTCTTCCTGATTCAGTCTTGGCAGGTTGTGCATTTCTAAGAATTTGTCCATTTCCTCCAGGTTGTCCATTTTATTGGCATAGAGTTGCTTATAGTAATCTCTCATGATCTTTTGTATTTCTGTAGTGTCAGTTGTTACTTCTCCTTTTTCATTTCTAATTCTATTAATTTGAGTCTTCTCCCTTTTTTTCTTGATGAGTCTGGCTAATGGTTTATCAATTTTGTTTATCTTCTCAAAGAACCAGCTTTTAGTTTTATTGATCTTTGCTATCGTTTCCTTCATTTCTTTTTCATTTATTTCTGATCTGATTTTTATGATTTCTTTCCTTCTGCTAACTTTGGGATGTTTTTGTTCTTCTTTCTCTAATTGCTTTAGGTGCAAGGTTAGGTTGTTTATTCGAGATGTTTCCTGTTTCTTAAGGTGGGATTGTATTGCTATAAACTTCCCTCTTAGAACTGCTTTTGCTGCATCCCATAGGTTTTGGGTCGTCGTGTCTCCATTGTCATTTGTTTCTAGGTATTTTTTAATTTCCTCTTTGATTTCTTCAGTGATCACTTCGTTATTAAGTAGTGTATTGTTTAGCCTCCATGTGTTTGTATTTTTTACAGCTCTTTTCCTGTAATTGATATCTAGTCTCATAGCATTGTGGTCGGAAAAGATGCTTGATACAATTTCAATTTTCTTAAATTTACCAAGGCTTGATTTGTGACCCAAGATATGATCTATCCTGGAGAATGTTCCATGAGCACTTGAGAAAAATGTGTATTCTGTTGTTTTTGGATGGAATGTCCTATAAATATCAATTAAGTCCATCTTGTTTAATGTATCATTTAAAGCTTGTGTTTCCTTATTTATTTTCATTTTGGATGATCTGTCCATTGGTGAAAGTGGGGTGTTAAAGTCCCCTACTATGATTGTGTTACTGTCGATTTCTCCTTTTATGGCTGTTAGTATTTGCCTTATGTATTGAGGTGCTCCTATGTTTGGTGCATAAATATTTACAATTGTTATATCTTCTTCTTGGATCGATCCCTTGATCATTATGTAGTGTCCTTCTTTGTCTCTTCTAGTAGTCCTTATTTTAAAGTCTATTTTGTCTGATATGAGAATTGCTACTCCAGCTTTCTTTTGGTTTCCATTTGCATGGAATATCTTTTTCCATCCCCTTACTTTCAGTCTGTATGTGTCTCTAGGTCTGAAGTGGGTCTCTTGTAGACAGCATATAGATGGGTCTTGTTTTTGTATCCATTCAGCCACTCTGTCTTTTGGTGGGAGCATTTAGTCCATTTACATTTAAGGTAATTATCGATATGTATGTTCCTATTCCCATTTTCTTAATTGTTTTGGGTTCATTATTGTAGGTATATTCCTTCTGTTGTGTTTCTTGCCTAGAGAAGTTCCTTTAGCATTTGTTGTAAAGCTGGTTTGGTGGTGCTGAACTCTCTCAGCTTTTGCTTGTCTGTAAACGTTTTAATTTCTCCATCAAATCTGAATGAGATCCTTGCTGGGTAGAGTAATCTTGGTTGCAGGTTTTTCTCCTTCATCACTTTAAGTATGTCCTGCCACTCCCTTCTGGCTTGTAGAGTTTCTGCTGAGAGATCAGCTGTTATCCTGATGGGGATTCCCTTGTGTGTTATTTGTTGTTTTTGCCTTGCTGCTTTTAATATGATTTCTTTGTGTTTAATTTTTGACAGTTTGATTAATATGTGTCTTGGCGTATTTCTCCTTGGATTTATTCTGTATGGGACTCTCTGTGCCTCCTGGACTTGATTAACTATTTCCTTTCCCATATTAGGGAAGTTTTCAACTATAATCTCTTCAAATATTTTCTCAGTCCCTTTCTTTTTCTCTTCTTCTTCTGGAACCCCTATAATTCGAATGTTGGTGCGTTTAATGTTGTCCCAGAGGTCTCTGAGACTGTCCTCTGTTCTTTTCATTCTTTTTTCTTTATTTTGCTCTGCAGCAGTTATTTCCACTATTTTATCTTCCACCTCACTTATCCGTTCCTCTGCCTCAGTTATTCTGCTATTGATCCCATCTAGAGTATTTTTTATTTCATTTATTGTGTTTTTAATCGATGCTTGATTCATCTTTAGTTCTTCTAGGTCCTTGTTAACTGTTTCTTGCATTTTGTCTATTCTATTTCCAAGATTTTGGATCTGGGAAATAGAATCTTGGATCATCTTTACCATCATTATTCTGAATTCTTTTTCAGGTAGAGTGCCTATTACCTCTTCATTTGTTAGGTCTGGTGGGTTTTTATCTTGCTCCTTCTCCTGCTGTGTGTTTTTCTGTCTTCTCATTTTGCTTATGTTACTGTGTTTGGGGTCTCCTTTTTGCAGGCTGCAGGTTCGTAGTTCCTGTTGTTTTTGGTGTCTGTCCCCAGTGGCTAAGGTTGGTTTAGTGGGTTGTGTAGGCTTCCTGGTGGAGGGGACTAGTGCCTGTGTTCTGGTGGATGAGGCTGGATCTTGTCTTTCTGGTGGGCAGGTCCACGTCTGGTGGTGTGTTTTGGGGTGTCTGTGGACTTTTTATGATTTTAGGCCACCTCTCTGCTAATGGGTGGCGTTGTGTTCCTGTCTTGCTAGTTGTTTGGCTCAGGGTGTCCAGCACTGTAGCCTGCTGGTCGTTGAGTGAAGCTGGGTGCTGGTGTTGAGATGGAGATCTCTGGAAGATTTTCGCCGTTTGATATTATGTGGAGCTGGAAGGTCTCTTGTGGACCAGTGTCCTGAAGTTGGCTCTCCCACCTCAGAGGCACAGCACTGACTCCGGGCTCCTCAATTTGGGATGATGTGTTGTCTATTCATATATTCCACAGATGCAGGATACATCAAGTTGATTGTGGAGCTTTAATCCGCTGCTTCTGAGGCTGCTGGGAGAGGTTTCCCTTTCTCTTCTTTGTTCTCACAGCTCCTGGGTCTCAGCTTTGGATTTGGCCCCGCCTCTGCGTGTAGGTAGCCGGAGGGCGTCTGCTCTTCGCTCAGATAGGACAGGGTTAAAGGAGCAGCCTCTTCGGGGACTCTGGCTCACTCAGGCCGGGCGGGAGGGAGGGGCACGGAGTGCGGGGCGAGCCTGCAGCGGCAGAGGTCGGCGTGACGTTGCACCAGCCCGAGGCGCGCCGTGCGTTCTCCCAGGGAAGCCGCCCCTGGATCCCGGGACCCCGGCAGTGGCGGGCTGCACAGGCTCCCGGAAGGGCGGTGTGGGCAGTGACCTGCGCTCGCACACAGGCTTCTTGGCGGCGGCAGCAGCAGCCCCAGCGTCCCACGCCCGTCACTGGGCTCCGCGCTTTCAGTCACGACTCGCGCCCGTCTGTGGAGCCCCTTTAAGCAGCGCTCTTAATCCCCTCTCCTCGCGCACCAGGAAACCAAGAGGGAAGAAAAAGTCTCTTGCCTCTTCGGCAGCTCCAGAGTTTTCACGGACTCCCTCCCGGCTAGCTGTGGCACATTAGCCCCCTTCAGGCTGAGTTCTCGCCGCCAGCCCCAGTCCTCTCCCTGCGCTCTGACCGAAGCCCGAGCCTCAGCTTCCAGCGCTGCGCGCCCCGGCGGGCGAGCAGACAAGCCTCTCGGGCTGGTGAGTGCCGCTCGGCACCGATCCTCTGTGTGCGGATCTCTCCGCTTTGCCCTACCCAGGTATGTGGGGAGTTTCTTGCCTTTTGGGAGGTCTGGGGTCTTCTGCCAGCGTTCAGTAGGTGTTCTGTAGGAGTTGTTCCACGTGTAGCTGTATTTCTGGAGTATCCGTGGGGAGGAAGGTGATCTCCGCGTCTTACTCTTCCGCCATCTTACCCGGAAGTCCCCTAAACTGTTTACTTTTTAAAGATTATTTTATATGTTTCCAATCTATCTTGTGAAACAACTATGTGAAAAATATTCGGTGCTTTAAAACTGATTTGCTCTACTTAACATTTACTTGGTATAAAATGAGGTACATGGTTATATTTTAATTTATGGAAAGAATTTCCATAAAGCTGAGACTTTCCATGCCAATTTCATCACTACTAAATAATTCTAACAAAATACTAATAATTCTAATAATTTCCATGGACAGGTAATTATAATTATGTTGACCTCACGTAATCATGATACCAGTGGGCCCAATTCAACAGTTGCATTGCGTAGCTTGGGCCTTGCCATTTGCTAACATCCAGATATTCTGGTAGAATAAATGTGGCTCAGCTAATCACCATCACTCAGAAGATGGAAGATACTATTCCTTTATATTTGAAGGAGGTGGTGTCCTACTTGTGTTAATACTACATACGAAATCACACAAATTTTTAAAACATCAAATGAGATTGTTTTCTCAGAGAGTATATCGTATGAGACAATCCCCAGAAGCTGGAATGATTACTCATTATTTATGTTATAGCTGAATGTGTTCTTATTTTTAAATGTGTGTGTACCCCCCAAAAATCTCCTAATTCTAGTTAAAGTATTTACCTTTTGTAGTTTTCAGGTACTTTCTGAAATACAGTGGTTAAAATGCACACACACAGAGTCATTGTGTAGAGGGAAACCCACTAAGAGTTCGTATTTAGTGCTTTTGTACCTTTTCTCTGTGTGGCCCCTCATTAGCAGGTCCCAGAAGCTAGTACTCCAACTCCCACTATTTTTCTCTAGGCCTCCAGCTTCCTCCATCCATCTGGCCCCTGAGATTTCTTTATAAGACAGAACTTCCTGCCGTTGGGCCCAGAAAAAAAAAAAAAGAAATTCTTCCTCATACTTCCAAACCAGACCAACTCTGGGAACCTCCCAGGACCCAGACTCAGTGGGCTGACACAGGCAAAGAAGTGATAGGAGGAAAGAAGCTCCTTCCCTCACCAACAGGGAGTAGTGAGGTACTTTCTTCAACTCCCTGAATGCGTTGTGTTGCCTCCTTCAGAATTAAGGAGCTGAAGTTCAAGAGGACTTTGTAAAGAAGCTGTCAATTTCTCTTGTATTCTGACTTTCCCTTTGGGAGATGCCCCCCTAGATTGGAAGCAGCAGAATAAATATATTTTGGTTTGACTGTCTTCAACATGAGAGAAGCTAAGAAGAGAACGATAGGTTTACTCTAGACACTGACAAGTGTGTTCTGTTCATAAATAAAATTGCAAGCAAAGGAGTTATTTGATTTGCTGTTTAAATAAACCTGTCACTACCTGACATTAGTTTGCAAACATTTTTGAGAAATGGATGTTTTTGTCCAGCATCCATTGAAAGCCCCTGAATGTACAGTTCAAGGGATTGCTGCTCTGAGAGGCCTTGCTATTGACCCCTGAGGCAGCTCTGCAGAACCCCAGGGCTCAGTTTGAAAACTGCTCTGTGGAAGGCCAAGAGGGAGAATTCTAAGCACAAAGGTACCTTTTCTCTGAAATAAAAGTCCTCAAACGTTTCTGAGTTAAGAGTCACCTAGGACTCTTGTTTAAAATGCAGATTCCTGGGCGCAATCCCAGAATCTGACACTTAGGAGGTATTGTGTTGGGCCTGGGAATCTGTATTTTGACAAGCATCCTAGATGATTCTGATACCAATATGGATGGATCATAAAAACACAGCTCTACCAACTGCCTGCTGAGGGCCCTTTCAATGGCTTCATCTTAATCCCACTTGGTCCCAGTTTATTTTAGGTACTTAGAGTATCAAATGTCATTAAAATAGTTTTTTCTTGCCAAGGGAAATAATATCTTAGTCACCTCTTCCGTCATCTCCCAGTTTAATTCTCTGTTCCTATTCCTGGGGCACCCCAAATGTGGCATGGCTCTCAGCCCTCTCTGTTGGAGCTGCTCCATCTGAGACTCCCATCAGTCTCATCCTTCCTCTGGCCTTTCTTGGTTTTGTTTGTTTGCTTGTTGTTTCTTTTTTTAAAGACAGGTCTCTTTAAACTTCTCCTTCCCCAACAAACAAACCCAAAGCAGAAGTTAATTGGTGTTTGTAAGCAAATATAAAACTGACTTTTTTTTTTTTTTTTTTTTTTTTTTTTTTTTTTTGCGGTACGTGGGCCTCTCCCGTTGTGGACCGCAGGCTCAGCGGCCATGGCGCACGGGCCTAGCCTCTCCGCGGCATGTGGGATCTTCCCAGACCGGGGCACGAACCCGTGTCCCCTGCATCGGCAGGCGGACTCTCAACCACTGCGCCACCAGGGAAGCCCCAAAACTGACTTCTTGATGTAAATACAGTGAACCAGTAAGCATATATATGCTCCCATGTAGCAAGGTGCTAGGTGTTCTGATAGAAAGACATATAAGAACAAATCCAAATAAATAAAATTTGTAAAATAAATAAAGCCCACAATGAGACACCCACTTGAATGACTATAATTGAAAAGACAATACCAAGTGTTGGCAGGGAGGTAGAGAAACTGGAACTGCACTGCTGGTGGGAATGTAAAATGACACAGCCACTTTGGAAAACAGTTTGGTGACATCTTAAATAGTCAAATATAAATTTATCATATAATCTAGCAGTTCCACTCCTTAGAGTCTACCCAAGAGAAATGAAAATGTATGTTCACACAAAGACTTGTATACGAATGTTGATAGCAGCATTATTCATAATAGCCACAAACTGGAAACAGTCCATATGTTCATCAAGTTATGCATGGATAAACAAAATACAGTATATCCATACACTGGAATATTATCTAGCAATTAAAATAAATGAAACAATGAAATATGCTGAAGTACAGGTGAATCTCGAAAACATTACGGTAAGTGAAAAATTCCAGATGCAATAGGCTATATATTGTATGATTCCATTTATGTGAATCTAGACAAAGCAAATTTGTAGAGACAGAAAGCAGATCTGTGGTTGCTGGGGCCTACAGATGAGAACAAATGGGTATGATGAAACTTTTGGGGCTGATCTAACTGTTCTAAAACTGGATTGTGGTGATAATTGCACAACTGTATAAATTTACTAAAATCATTTAATCATACATTTATAATGGGGGAATTGTATGGAATATAGATTTTATCTCAATAAGGCAGTTAAATATTTTTTCTTAAAGCGTATACCACAATTAAATAATTGAAAGTTCTTTTCTATGCAAAAGAAATAGAAAGGCACTATATATAGTTCAGGTGTGGCCTGCAGACCCCTGGAGGTTCCTGAGATGTTCTCAGGGAGTCTTCGGTCATTTTCCTAATAATAAAGAAGCTATTTGCCTTTTTGAAGGCAAATAGCTGTTGACATTTGTACTTATGGTACAAAAGCAATGGTGGGTAAAACTGCCTGTGCCTTAGCACAAATCCAGGCATTGGCACCACACCTTATTAGTAGTCATAGTGGTACTATTATTAGTAGTCACCACCACCAAGCATAGTGGAAGAATATATTCTATTTTCACTTAAGAATGCCCTTGATGGGGGCTTCCCTGGTGGCGCAGTGGTTAAGAATCCACCTGCCAATGCAGGGGACATAGGTTCAATCCCTGGTCCGGGAAGATCCCACATGCCACGGAGCAACTAAGCCCGTGTGCCACAACTAATGAGCCTGTGCTCTAGAGCCCGCGAGCCACAACTACTGAAGCCCACATGCCCTAGAGTCCATGCTCCGCAACAAGAGAAGCCACCACAATGAGAAGCCCGCTCGCCACAACTAAAGAAAGCCCGTGGGCAGCAATGAAGACCCAACGCAACCATAAATAAAATTGATTCTTAAAAAAAAAAGAATGCCCTTAATGAAGCAGTAGAAATTATTGAATTTTTTAACTCTTAGACCTTAGATGCATATCTTTTTATTTTTGAATAAGATCGTTATCTCAAGGAAAAGCACTTCTGCAATTGATTGAGTTGCAAGCTGAACTTACAGCTGTTTTTTGTGGGACACCATCTCTACTGTAGAAAAAAAGTGCCTGGCAGACAAATTATGGATATTCAGACTTAGGTATTTGGCAAACAGTTTCTCAAAAATGACCGAATAGAGCCCGTTACTCCAAAGAAAACAATTGTCAGTGTTTATTGCTGGTCATAAAATTCGAATGTTAAACCAAAATTAGAATTTTGGAAAACTTGTATCCACCACTATGAGCTTCACACCTTTTGTCAAGACTTTTCTCATGAGGGACTTCCATGGCGGTCCAGTGGTTAAGACTCTGCACTTCCAATGCAAGTGGCGCGGGTTCGATCCCTGGTTGGGGAACTAAGATCCCGCATGCTGCGCAGCGCAGCCAAAAATTAAAATTAAAAAAAGGAAAGAGGGCTTCCCTGGTGGCACAGTGGTTGAGAGTCCGCCTGCCGATGCAGGGGACGCGGGTTCGTGCCCTGGTCTGGGAAGATCCCACATGCCACGGAGCGGCTGGGCCCGTGAGCCATGGCCACAGAGCCCGCACGTCTGGAGCCTGTGCTCCGCAACAGGAGAGGCCACAACAGTGAGAAGCCCGCATACCGCAAAAAAGAAAAAAAAAAAAAAAGGAAAGATTTTTCTCATGAGATTGATGCCGATTTTAACAAATGTGATTTTTTTCATATTGTGTAATGAAATGTATCAAATTTGCATAATATAGGTAAGAGGTCTTGATACTAAAAACTTCAAGGACTACTGGCCTAGTGGCTAATAGCATGAACTCTGGGGCCATTCTGCATGGATTCAAATCCCAACGCTATTACTTATTACTTGTAGAATCCCAGTAAGTGTTTCGCCTCTCCATACCTCAGATTCCTCATTTATAAAATGGGGAAAATAATGATACCTATCTCAGAGAGGTATGTGGGCATAAAAGTAAATTAATATATATATACTTGTGAACGTTAAAATGAGTTGATACATGCAACCAGTTAGAATAACATGTGGTGAGTTGTTACTGATCTTGATGAGTGGTAATTTGTAAAAACAAATACATTATAAGTACAAAATAGATAGAAATCTCTATGTAATTATGTATATATTTGTAACCAGGAAATCTCCAGCTGCCTCCTCCCCATCCCCCATCCCCTCACCCCCCATCTCTGTCTCACCTTGGGTACTCTCACTTCCTGGAAGGGCACATCTGTGCCCAATGTCCTAAAGTGTCCTCCCCATCTATTGAGTCTCTGTTTGGGGCAGTTCCTTCTTTTTTAGCAGCCACACCATGTGTTTTTAAGGAAGATTTGGTGAGACAGTGTAGTTATGAAGGGTACAGTTTAATAAATTGAATAGAAACAATATAATTATATGTCTTTGCATTCTTAGAATTAGAAGTCTCTTTCCTGCCTTAGCAGTGTTTAAAATTATGATACATCATTTAAGTTCAAAGAGTTTAGGAAATTATGTGAATAAGAGAAAAAGAATAAGGTTCTGTCACATCAAATACATCCATTTTCAGTGCTTAATCCAAGCACACATAAAGTTTAAGGGAGAAAATGACTCATTTGGAGGGAACCTACATCTTCAGTCCTGCAGAGAGACTACAGTTGAGCTATTTTTATCTATGTTTAGAAAAGTTAATTATGTGCTGACATCATTTATTTGTTCTACCAATATTTGATGAGTGCCTCCCATGGAGTGCCAGGCCCCTAGCCAGGCACTGTTGTCCCAGTTGTAAAGAAGGGATGTGGGTCCCGCCCTCCTAGACTTACTGCATTAAAGTTTTCTAATTGTTCTCCCACCTTCTTTGTAAAAAAAATAAGGTAGTTCATCTGTTGTTCACTGACTACATCAGCAGAGGGAACAGTATATATTTTATACTTTTTAAATGTTCATGAAAACATTCTCGAGTTTAGTGTGAGGTAAAGAAGGTAAGCTAGACTGCAAAAGAACTGTAATGAATGTTTCTTCTCCTGAAAGATCACAAACAAAATTACTTTCTATTTTGGAGGACTGATGTTATACAGATATGCTCATGTTTGTTGGTAAATAGCAAACAACCAGTCATGTAAGTCGTTGCAGTTTCACTGAGTTACATGGCTTCTGCTATCCTAGGAGAAATAATGAGCTCTTGAAAGAGCTCATTTGGGGACCATCTGTTTATGTGCCATCCCACATCACTCTGCCTGTGGTGAGAATGGTGGGTCGGCCCACAGGACTTTTTATTCCTTGCCCCTACCTACCCCAGGTCTTTAATTATTGCCACACCTCAGGTTGCTTGAGTGTATATAGTCACCTGTTAAGTAGGTTTAGAATAGTCCTTCCTTTCATTTTCGGGGGTATATTTAGAGAGCAAATTTTAGAGCACCTTAAATATTTTTTTAAAGATAATGTAAAAACACAAAGCAGTAGTATTATTGAGACAGTGTGCTTACTGATATACTTGTATTTTAAGATTTGAGAGTATTTCTTTCCTATGCGGCTGGTTTACTGGGAAAAAGAAATCAGATCAGGCTAAAAGCCAAAGAAGTATTTCTGGAATACAGGCTAGTATTGAGTTTCATTGATGTAATTGAATTCAATCTCAATATTCATTATACATGGAAAATATTAGCTATTTTTAGTCATGTTCTTGTCCCTGTCACTGCTAGGGCCTTATGCAAACTTTATGTGTCAGTAACTGCAGTTGTCTTTCACAAATAAAATGCACAAAGTCACTTAACCTGGGCAAGCAAACAATGGCTATGGTTGTACTACTGCTGTTCCCTTTCACTAGAATCTTCTGTTCTTTGATTCTCTTACTGTTTTCAGTAACTCCACCTAAAAATCAAATATTACTCACACGTTATTTTCTAAAAGGAGCCATAGCTGTTATAAAAGTTAATTCCTCTTTTCAGGACAATGTTCCCTGTTAAAATATTTGGCAGTTCTACTTGTACTGTGTGACATCTTTGTAAGGACTTTTGTCCTACCCAACCTCAGAGGCTCCCAAACAAATCTAACATTTTGTTGATGAAAATTTATGCTCTTGTTTAATTGCTGATTCTCATCTTGTCTTTTACATGTGTGTTTATGTGTTTCAGGAAAAAAGTGCCAGTTCAAATGTAAGACTTAAAACTAATAAAGAGATTCCGGGATTAGTTCATCAACCCAGAGCAAAGTAAGTTCTAGTTCCTATTTTCCTATATTGTTTTTTTTTGGGGGGGGGGTAGGAGTTTATTAATTTATTTATTTTTGCTGTGTTGGGTCTTCGTTTCTGTGCGAGGGCTTTCTCTAGCTGTGGCAAGCGGGGGCCACTCTTCATCGCAGTGCGCGGGCCTCTCACTATCGCAGCCTCTCGTTGCGGAGCACAGGCTCCAGACGCGCAGGCTCAGTAGTTGTGGCTCACGGGCCCAGCTGCTCCGCAGCATGTGGGATCCTCCCAGCCCAGGGCTCGAACCCGCATCCCCTGCATTAGCAGGCAGACTCTCAACCACTGCGCCACCAGGGAAGCCCCTCCTATATTGTTTTTAAAGCTAAAAATGTTTTTAGAGTGAGCTCCATTTTGCCTGCCAGGTAACCAAGACTTATGATAAAGCCTCAGTAATTGAGACAGTGTGATTTAGTCTAATGGAACAAAATAGAGAGACCCAAAACAGACCCACAATATATGACAGAGCTGACACTTCACATCAGTTAGAAGAAAATGAAGGAGAATATCTTTATAACTGTGGGGCAGGGAAAAACTTTGAATAAGTCACAAAGGATACAAATCTTAAGAAAAATGATTAATTTTTGTGAATACATTAAAATTAAGAACTTCTGTTTATCAAAATATACTATAGGAGAGTAAAAGGCCTCAAAATGATGGAATATATTTACAATACGTATAATTAGCAATAATTGGGTTTCCAGAATATATCAAGTAATTCTATGAATCAATAAGTAAAAGACAGAACTCATAGAAAAGCAGGCCAAAGACATAAACAACCTCTTGACTGAAGAGGAAACATGAATAGCTAATGCATATGAAAAAATACCATTTCACACCACAAGATTGGCAAAAATTGAGAAGTCTAATGATACTAAAATGTTTACCAGAATGTAGGGATATAAACTGGTACAATTACTTTGGAAAACAACTCCACTCTCAGGTGTATACCCTAGAGAAACTCTTGTGCATGTGTGCCAGCAGGCATATTTTGAAATGTCCATAGCAGCACTGTTTATGTGAACTCTTAAAGCTCTTGAAGATATGGGACTTCCCTGGCAGTCCAGTGGTTAAGACTCCATGCTTCCACTGCACAGGGCATGGGTTCCATCCCTGGTCGGGGAACAAAGATCCTGCGTGCCTTGTGGTGGTGACATGGCCAAAAAAAAAAAAAAAAGCTCTTGGAAATAAAACCCAAATGTCCATCAGACATGTAATGCATAACAAAAATGTGGTATATTCTTATGATGGGAATGCTACATATCAGTGGAAATGAATGACCAATAGCTACCCAGACCAAAATAGAGGAATCTCATGAAATGTAAGGTTGTACCAGTAAGGTAAGTGGTAGTACCTGCCTATGTACAGTTTCATGCATATAAAGTGCAAAAACAGGCATAGCTAAGCCATACATTATATATATGTACGTGGTAAAACAATAAAGGCAAGCAAGGAAATGAAAAGGCATTAAATTCGGAATAGTGGTTCTTTCTACTGGATAGAAGACAATGGGACCAGAGGTTCTATCTCTTAATCCAAGTGGTGGTTACATGCGTGTTCCTTTAATTATTATTATTTGAAAATGTACAAATAACATTATATGTTTCCTTTTCTATGTGTTAAGTATTTCACAATTAAAATGCTAAATTAAAATGCTAAAGAGAATAATGAGTAATTTCTATATTGTTCTAAAACTGAGTCTACCTTGGTGATAAAATGCACTTGTGTGACTTCAAAGCTACCTGCCCTTTCTTCAAAGAAGCTGTAATCCCAGAGGCTGCAAATCTCTTCTGTGTTGTTCTGCCTAAATATGAACAAATTCCCTAAGGGTGCTGATCACACAAGTACATCTGACACAGTCACCACCATCCCCAAATAAATTTAACTATGACATATATGTAAATCAATATCATAAGTGGAAAAAGTTGTGTTCTCTGGTTCTTCCCAGGAGGTTGAGACAAAAATAACATAATCACTTTAACCTGACTGAGTGTCTGGAACTGCTGCAGCCATGGCCACTGTGATATGGTGGTTAGGACTCTTCAGGGGGTGGTGAATGAGCTCAGGGATTGAATTTTTTACTTCCAAAGAAAACTGGACATTTTAAAATCCATTTATCATTTACAGTGTCAGTATAATGGGACAACCGATTTTTTTCACCCTCAGGTAAATGTCATGCTATAATCACAACCTACCTAATCCACTTCACTTGTAATCACTTTTATCTACACTAATTTTATCTGCCTCTGGGGACAACAGATACCTGATAACACTACCAAATCATCTTTTCATTCAAGCCATTAGATATATGCTCCTTTTAAATGCTTCTAGAAAAAGACTCTATTGAGAATTTCTTTTTTCCTTTAAAGCAAATACTTATTTAACTTTGACACATTGAAATAGCATGCTTTGCAGACTGGCATGTGCTGAAGCTTTCAGAGAAGTTGATTAAATTGGCTCATGTGTTTACATTAAAATTATGAAGAAAATCCCCTGTTCTTCACACAGCATAATGCTCATGTGTGTGTGTGTGTGTGTGTGTGTGTATGTATTTTAAACTGTGAGTCAGACCATTGGGTTTCTGGAATTCAACTAAGAAATATTTCTGGAGAGCTAAGAGAAGGATTTTACTTTTTCTACTCGCTGACATAATATAGGATCCAGGAAATTATTATTTATTATGCAGCTGTATAAAATAAGATGAGGCTTTTTCCCCATGAGTGGAAGGACAATCCCATACCTGATAATGGCAGATTTATTAATAATGAAGGCAGATAATGCTCACATCTTCATTTGATGCACCACATAGAGCACATTCTTACTGTCTTTGTAATCTCAGGTCAATGACCTTATGTCTGTGACCTTCAGTTTTCTCCAAGAAAAATGGAGGTGAAAAATCCTATCTTATAGGGCTGGGGCTTAAATGAAATAATGTATGCCAGGTTCTTATCACAGTGTCTGACACTTGGTAAGAACACCTTAACAATTAGAAACAACCCAAATGCCCTTACAGGAAGTTGGATAGATGAACTACACTGTATTCACACAGTGGAATATTAGCAGTTAAAACGAATGCACTGCAACAATGCACAACGCTGGATGGACCCTAGCAATATAGCACTAGAACAAAGAGTAAGTCCTGCAACATTACGCAGAGCATAATGCACTCTATAAAGTTAAAAACAACTAAAATAAATCATCTGCTTTGTAAGCACATAGAGAGATAGAGTAAAGCTATGTAAAAGGAAAGCGGGGGCATGATGGTTCCCTTGAGTTGGGAGAAACACACATGAGTGGGACGTAAGTAACCTCTAGGTTCTTGTTAAGATCGCAGCTTTGTAGAGGGAGCTTAACCTCAACATAATAAAGGCCATATATGACAAACCCACAGCCAACATCGTTCTCAATGGTGAAAAACTGAAACCATTTCCTCTAAGATCAGGAACAAGACAAGGTTGCCCACTGTCACCACTATTACTCAACATAGTTTTGGAAGTTTTAGCCACAGCAATCAGAGAAAAAAAAGAAGTAAAATGAATCCAAGTTGGAAAAGAAGAAGTAAAGCTGTCACTGTTTACAGCTGACATGATACTATACATAGAGAATCCTAAAGATGCTACCAGAAAACTACTAGAGCTAATCAATGAATTTGGTAAAATAGTAGGATACAAAATTAATGCACAGAAATCTCTGGCATTCCTATACACTAATGATGAAAAATCTGAAACAGAAATTAAGGAAACACTCCCATTTACCATTGCAACAAAAAGAATAAAATACCTAGGAATAAACCTAAGGAGACAAAAGACCTGTATGCAGAAAACTATAAGACACTGATGAAAGAAATTAAAGATGATACCAACAGATGGAGAGATATACCATGTTCTTGGATTGGAAGAATCAACATTGTGAAAATGACTCTACTACCCAAAGCAATCGACAGATTCAGTGCAATCCCTATCAAACTACCCCTGGCATTTTTCACAGAACTAGAACAAAAAATTTCACAATTTGTATGGAAACACAAAAGACCCCAAATAGCCAAAGTAATCTTGAGAAAGAAAAACGGAGCTGGAGGAATCAGGCTCCCAGACTTCAGACTATACTACAAAGCTACAGTAATCAAGACAGTATGGTACTGGCACAAAAACAGAAATATAAATCAATGGAACAGGGTAGAAAGCCCAGAGATAAACTCACGCACATATGGACACCTTATCTTTGATAAAGGAGGCAAGAATATACAGTGGAGAAAAGACAGCCTCTTCAATAAGTGGTGCTGGGAAAACTGGATAGCTACATGTAAAAGAATGAAATTAGAACACCTCCTAGCACCATACACAAAAATAAACTCAAAATGGCTTAAAGACTTAAATGTAAGGCCAGACACTATAAAACTCTTAGTGTAAAACATAGGCAGAACACTCTATGACATAAATCACAGCAAGATCCTTTTTGACCCACCTCCTAGAGAAATGGAAATAAAAACAAAAATAAACAAATGGGACCTAATGAAACTTAAAAGCTTTTGCACAGCAAAGGAAAACATAAACAAGACCAAAAGACAACCCTCAGAATGGGAGAAAATCTTTGCAAATGAAGCAACTGACAAAGGATTAACCTCCAAAATTTACAAGCAGCTCATGCAGCTCAGTAACAAAAAAACAACCCAATTCAAAAATGGGCAGAAGACCTAAACAGACATTTCTCCAAAGAAGATATACAGATTGCCAACAAACACATGAAAGGATGCTCAACATCACTAATCATTAGAGAAATGCAAACCAAAACTACAATGAGGTATCACCTCACACCAGTCAGAATGGCCATATCATCAAAAAATCTACAAACAATAAATGCTGGAGAGGGTGTGGAGAAAAGGGAACACTCTTGCACTGTTGGTGGGAATGTAAATGGATACAGCCACTATGGAAAACAGTATGGAGGTTCCTTAAAAAACTTAAAATAGAATTACCATACGACCCAGCAATCCCACTACTGGACATATACCCTGAAAAAAACATAATTCAAAAAGAGTCATGTACCGCAATGTTCACTGCAGCTCTATTTACAATAGCCAGGACATGGAAGCAACCTAAGTGTCCATCGACAGATGAATGGATAAAGAAGATGTGGCACATATATACAGTGGAATATTACTCAGCCATAAAAAGAAATGGAATTGAGTTATTTGCAGTGAGGTGGATGGACCTAGAGTCTGTCATACAGAGTGAAGTAAGTCAGAAAGAGGAAAACAAATACCATATGCTAACATATATATGGAATCTAAAAAAAAAAAGTCATGAAGAACCTAGGGGCAAGACGGAATAAAGAGGCAGACCTACTAGAGAATGGACTTGAGGACACGGGGAGGGGGAAGGGTAAGCTGGGACAAAATGAGAGTGGCATGGACATATATACACTACCAAATGTAAAGTAGATAGCTAGTGGGAAGCAGCTGCATAGCACAGGGAGATCAGCTCGGTGCTTTGTGACCACCTAGAGGGGTGGGATAGGGAGAGTGGGAGGGAGACGCAAGAGGGAGGAGATATGGGGATATATGTAATGTATAGCTGATTCACTTTGTTATAAAGCAGAAACTAACACACCATTGTAAAGCAATTATACTCCAATAAAGATGTTAAAAATATAAATAAAAATTGCAGCTTTGGTTTTTTGTTTTGGTTTCATGGGTGCTTATTATACTATTATTTTTAAAAATAACTAAATAAAAGTGAGCCATGAACTACTAGCCATGGTGTGTCCTGCTGTGAGGATTAGGATTACCCCACTTCCCTGAGGTGCAATTGAAAAATAGTAATGATAATCATGAAGAAATAACTGTGTTTAGGCTAAGATTTTTCAGAAGTAATGGAATTTCATTTTTGCAGGTGAAGTGTTTGGGAATTAAGACGTTGCCTTCTTATACTTTCGCAGCTTAGGTGTTTATTGTTTGGAAGCTTATTTTTTTATTTTTTTTTTATTTTTTTATTTTTATTTTTTGCAGTATGCGGGCCTCTCACTGTTGTGGCCTCTCCCGTTGCGGAGCACAGGCTCCGGACACGCAGGCCCAGCGGCCATGGCTCACGGGCCCAGCCGCTCCGCGGCACATGGGATCCTCCCAGACCGGGGCACGAACCCGTATCCCCTGCATCGGCAGGCGGACTCTCAACCACTGCGCCACCAGGGAGGCCCTGGAAGCTTATTTTTTTAAGTCACTTAAAATGGGAGCCGTGTATCTTGCGGCTCTAGAGCTCATTTTGTCCACCTTTCCTTCGTTTGATTACTTGTCCTTAAGATTCCATAGCATCATCACCCTAGTCTTAGGAAACCGACAAGTCACAGAAAGAAGAGCCTCTGATGGCAGGGTTAACTCACAAGAGCTTTGCCGGGACCAGCTGGGAGCCACAAGAATGCTCCAGGGTATAAATGGAGTATAATCTATAAAAGTTTTGACTCACTATGTTGTACACTCTCAACTAATATAATATTGCAAATCAACTATACCTCAATAAAAAAGAAATGTTCCAGGGGAACATTGTGTTTTCCAAGGTGGAATTTTAGTAATTAGAGAGAAATAAGAATAGCCGAAATTGTTAAGCTGTAGTAGTTAAATCCCAACATACAGGCTTTTATAAAAGATTTTTAGATCTAATTAATCTTAGCATCAAGTATTCATACTTTATAAACGAAATGAGAAACAAACCAATTATCCCTTCCTAAATCTTGAAGAAAGACAGTAAAGCCAGCCCAGCATGCTTTTCCGTCTCCTCCCCTCACTCACAATCGTCAACTTGTCCATCAGAAGGGGTTTAAGAATCAAGTTGTTACCTAGGGACTGTTTCTCACAGTGCGGTGTGTACCCTGGAAGGTAAGAACTATTATTAATGCCACTGTGTTGATAGTTTCCACGGGAGGGGAGGGCATCCCTGTTTACCTAGGCGGGAGTCAGTCGATAGGGGTAATTCATCAGAGTGAAAGTTCTGTCTCTCTCCCTATGGAAGAGATTTAGGGCTTCTCCCTGAAAGGAACGCATGAAGAACAGCAGAGTAAGCCTCACGCTGTCTGGTTACACCATCTCTAAGACAACACACAGGTAACGAGGATCTCCGTGGTGGGCGTTTGCTCCACCTGGCAGGGTCTGCTGCACCTCCAGGGATAACGGAGTTTATCTGAAAGAGCTCAGTTAGTGCATTGGGATTTGAGAATACATAAGTCACCCTTCCATTCAAGGCCCTTTCCCTCCTGTCCGCGAATTCTCTCTGCTCTCCTTACCTTCTTAGTTTTGTCCTCATGAACCACGTTCGTCTCATTAAGTATGCCGTTAAATAGCAAAGAACAGGTAAACACACAGGGCGAGGGCTACTCAGACATGCCTCCTCACTTACTCTCACATTCCAGTGGATTTCAGTTCCAAAGAGGTGCATTTGCTGTCACCAGTACAGGAGATATTCAGGTCAAGTTCTCGGCTCGTTTGCTGCCAGCCCACACCTATGCAGTCAGCTGAATGCCATGCTGATGCTGACAGCCTGTGAAAAATACACATTTTAATATAATAACTAGGATATATTGTTATGGTTACACACAGGGTTGAAATATGCCATGTACTGCTTGCCTGTGCTTTTTGTTTTAATTACAAGGCAAAAATTGGGCACGCACCTCCGAGTAACACCACTATAAATAACGTGTACGTTGAAAGGAAATTGCGTTCCTTAAATCATAGGAACTGATAGACTATTATGAAACACGTTTGCAGGATTACTGTAATGACATTTATCCTTAGTGTGACTTCAGAGTACTTCAGTGGAAAAGTCTGCAAGAAATAAATGACTGCCCCAAAGTTTAGGGACTCAGCATTTTTCATCTGAGGGAGCTAGGTTTAAGAAAACACTGAAATATGCACTTAACTACTCTTTGTTTTTCAGCATGCACATCTCTGAAAGCCAACAGGAATTCTTCAGAATGCTGGATGAAAAAATTGAAAAGGTAAGTAAAATAACTACATGTTTCAAGGGAAATATTGCCTCATGTGTTAGAGTAACAATATTCTGGTTTCTGTTACAAAGCTTTTCTTACAAGGGGATGGTTAGAGTTAAAACAAACGTCCACACACCACAATGTGGCTAGGAGAATAGTTAATGTATAACAGAGCTTCCCAGGATCCTGGGCTACCGTTGATCATTCTTTAAAGTGTGGAAAGTCAGGTAGAGACTGGTAAGAGCCTTTGCCTAGAAACGGAGCGTTGCTGTCTATCACTGTGTATTGTCTGCACCTGATGCCCTGCTCGGACCTCAGACTGCAAGCAAGTAGGTCCTTAGTACCTGTCTACTACATACCCAACACTGCTCTGAGTTATTTACAAATGTTGCAAACATGTTGCAATCAATACCTTACCTCAGGGAAGTGACCATGAGACAGGTAATATTTGCATTTTACAGATAAGGAAATTGAGGCTCATGCTTGAGTAACTTAGCCAGGTTTGCAAGGCTAATAGTGGTCGTGTTAGAATTCCAGCCCACGTCTGTCTGACTCCAAAGCAGAGTCTCCGGGTTGCTTCTCTAAAGTGTGGATTTTACAGTGACAGTAAGACACTAAGTTGATTCATGTGGAAATTTAACCCATACTTATGATCTCAGAGTGCCATATGAGAATTAACTGAATGAAGGGTTCAATATGGTAATCATTAAAGGCTTACATGCCTAGAGAATTTAAATTTATCACTGCAGGGAGTGAATTTTAAATACTAAAGTTATACATCTGAGAATTATAATTTGAAAACCTTATTCTGAAAAAGAGTTAAATTCTAAATTCAGACTATATCACGACTATGGTTAAGGCATCACGGGCCAATTTTACCTTTGAAATGTTTTCCATTTTAATTTTTACTTATTTTTTACTTTTTGTGGCCCTTGAGCATTTCTTCATGAATTCCTAGGTTATGTATATATCAGTCAATGGGAGATAGTGAAGGAGCTCTTAAATTCATCCGTATTTCAGTAACAGACACCTCTCTGAGGTGGACCTCTCATGAAAGAATCATTATATAATCTTCTAATGCACCATTAAAAGACCAGCATATATTACCAATGTGAAAAATAGAAATGGGTAATGAACGAAAGTAATAGTTTAATCTATAGTGTTCCCTGGCTATGCTTACATTCTCATTTGAGTATAATTTTTTTTTTTAACTTTTAGTGAAATTTTAGCTTATGCATGACTTTTTAGATTGAAAACATCATCTAGGAATAATTACCAGGTTTCACATATTGGTTCAAAAGCTGTTCAACTTGCCAGTAACATTTTGTTTTCAGTAAAGAGAAGCATAAAAAGCAATGTTTTGTTCCTACTGTAATGGTGAAGATCTTTTCTTTCTCTGGATTATTTCTCCTCCACTAGCTTTTTGGCAATAAAAATATTTGCTTAGTAGTCAGAGGTAGTCTGTAAAAATTGAGACCTGAATTGTAAGTTATCTTTTTAAACAACATTTACAGACCCTGACAAGGTGTTTTAAATGATCTAATCTCTTTCTGGTGTGTTTCCATAATTGAAATTCTACCTCTTGTTACTCAAAACTGAAATTCATTGTTTCCATCTGAAATTCTACTTCCCTTCTTACTTTGCATCCAGGATGTAGACTATGATGTGTTTAGCACAACAAAAGCAAAGTTTATAACTTGATCATTTATTGGATGGAACTTTCCTTGGACAAAGGAGCATTTGTAGATTCAGCATACAGTGTTCCCACTATATATTGAATACATTTATATTCAAAAATGAGCTGTTATATAATCTGTGATACGTGCCCAGTTACAAATTTCTAAGGGAATTTTATATCTTCTCTGAACCAAACTTTCCTATTTCTGCTCTCTTACCTAAAGTTCATCCTTCTGAATTTTGTGAATATGCTATCCTATGCATCATCTAAACATTAAGCCTCCCCAAATTAAAATGTTCCTTTTTAATATATAAGTTCAGCTTAATATAATCTTCACCATAGTTTATATAACCAAAATTGGAAGTTGGATTCTTACGAATCATTTTCCTGACTTTTTACCATTGCTAAATATTTCTTTGGTCCAACTAATATTTAGACAACCATAAATACAATTCAAATCTATCCGTTAGGTTATATAGAATTGATTTAAAAAAACTAAACTCAGAGCTTCATGCTGAAAATTGGAGTCATTCTGAGAGGCCTTGAGTTTTGAGATATAATCTTTCTCAGAAATGTCCAGGAATTCCTTTTTTCTTCCTTAAATTGGTAGGAAGCAAAATTGAGTGAATCTGTAGAGATTTAAACCTGCCGTTCCTTGATTCATCCTTTGTATTTATTGAATGTCTACAGGGCATAGTTTGATTTACCTTTCAACTCTCCTCTCCATACTAAGAGAAATCTCTGTTCTGTCTCTCTCACGAAATAAGCAAAAGTACCATTAGTATAAAGAAACAAGGACTGCTAGATGGTTTAATACTTACAGTGAAACTTAATGTGGACGACTCTAAATCAAAAATGATCATGGTGCCGAGCTGCAGTTTACTTTTGTACCACAACTGGGCAAGCAGTTTTCTAAGAAGTTATTGGTGTCAAAGAAAATCAAGTAGCAAAAATGCATTAAAAAATTATTTAGCTCTTTTGATGCTAAATTAGTTAGCATCATTTAATTATTTAGCATACCAGGCATTATGCTATGACTCCGGATAGAAAAACAGATAGGAAATAAGGGATACAAAATAAGTAGGCAAGAGTCCCTTGACTTGAGGAGCTCAGTTTTAAATGCAAATTTCTTTGAAAAGGTAATTATTTTACCAACGGAGGAGTCCTTCTTTCATCACCCCTTACACCATTATCACCGTGAATCAGGTCCTCCTGTATTGAACGTAGGTGTTTCAGCGGTCAAGTGCTGAAACTTGAGGTCCATGAACCAGGCAGTTGGGACATCCTTGGACACTTGACACCATTTCACTATGCTGGCATGAAGAAGGCCGGGACACTGAGCTGCATCTGGAGATGACCACGAGAGAGATTTTTGTCAGGAGAACAGTGAGAGTTCAAAAGAGCATTGTAAGCTCTGATCTACATTTGCTTTTCCTTTTGGAGAGTAAAACAATGCTGTGAAACAGTGGGAGCACCTCATTTATCTTTACCTCATTATTTTTCACTTGGATACCTAACCATTATTCCATTACAATCTATAGTTGTTGTCCCTGACAATTCACAGGCTCCTGAACTTTATGTGAAGTGGTGACATTTGCCTAATTTTACAGCTTAAAGAAAATGACAGTTTACTGCAGAGCAAGATAATGATTTTAAACTCTCATCTTTCACTATATTTAGAGGAGAAAGAAGAGATCTAGGTTATTAAAACTTGGCCCTGTGGAGGAGTTTCTGAATATCGTACCAAAGACAGATCACATCAGATTTTAAGATATACTTTCTACTGTATATTTGAGTTTACTTGTAAGAAGCAGGAAAAGTAAATACATTTTTTAAGTATCTGCATTAATACTATCTTTCCCAGGCAAACGCAGGGATTTATATTTTGCTTTAGGAAGATGTAAGAACAGCTGACAACTGAGAAGTCTTTTGCTCTCTCAGAGAGAACCCTGAATATTAAATAAAGAATGTCTCAGTGCAGTGCCAATTGCATCTGGTTAGTTTTCCTCATGAAAAGCATCTTAAGCTCTGTTGGGTCATGGGCATTTTTTTGGAATGTTGTAAAAGTTATAAAGACTCTCCCTATAAAAATGCACATGGTATCATATACACAAAATTCTTAAGTAAAATTTTAGAGTTTTATAACTGTCTGGAGCCTGTCCTTGAGCCCCAGGCAAAGAACCCGTGCATTTCACTGATGGGCTTTGCTCAGATCCAGGGCCCAACTACACCCATGAGCACCCACGAGTCTCGTCAGGGTCTGATCTTATCCATATGTATCTCTGACTGTAAAGAAAAGTAGGAAACTGAGCACAGATAACTCCAAGAAAACCCATTCTCCTTCCTTTCATAGCTCCCTTCTCCTCTTTGAGAATAGCTCATAGTACTTCACCCCCCGAGGGTGAGCCATCAGCGTGCCACTGTGCCTCGAATATTCCTGTAAGATTTTGAGACTCCGCCTGTGTTGACTGGAATTATTCAATGTGACCTTTTGAGGAAATGTCTTAGAAAGAGCATCGGATGGATTTAAAATCAGCTGATTTTAAAAGATGTTTATCTATAGACATTTACACTTAGAAAATGTTTGGGTTCCTGAGGTGGCCTGATTTCCTTGGCCCCAGAACTAACCTAGTTGGTGAGAAACATGGTAAGTCTGAATTTATAAATTTATTTCAAGGGCTCCTTTTCTTAATATTATGTCAGATCAGTCTGAACTACGTTATGAATCAGTGTGTCAGAGATCCGAAGGTGTTTGCTTTTCATCTGGTAAAGAGAGTGACTTGTGTGTAATTATGAGCCATGATTTTTGGTTCTATATATAAACTCTTCCTGAAGTAGACTGTTTAACTGCAGAGCTGCTATAGAATCGAATATAATATTTGGCACCTGCAGTTGATGATAGGTTTTACTTTCTGGTGGTGCGTTTAAAGGCCTCCTCAGTGCTGCTAGTGATGAGAAACATGGGACTGATGTATCAGATCCTGAAGAATGTCACCCGGCCTGCCCCATGTGTACAGAGGAAGTCATAGCATGTCCCTTCTACCAGCTTGTCAATTTCCGTTATAACCAGGGCCTTCAGCACCGGCAGAGAGATGCTCTTGCTGGCACGTGTGTTTTGGAACTGGGCTGGGCTGCCGATATTCCATTAAACAGCTCCTTGCTCCATGGGAAACACAGCAAGGCCTTAATTTTGCTAATAACCAAATCCTGCCTTGTGTCTCCTTTCCCTTCATCCCCCTGCCTTGCCTGTTCTCTCTCCTCTATGTACCTTTCCTCATTCGCTGGTCAAAGTAAAGCTGTAATTACAAGGGTAAGGCTGTGACTCAGCCCTGTTTTGTTTCTCTCCCTACTGCATAGCTTTATGCAGGTGACTTCTTAATAGTTACTATGATAGCGTTGGTGCAGGAGCCACTGGCGAAGTGCGTGCACACTGTGGACTTTGAGGATCCTAGCGTTCCCCGGCAATCCATGTAGCTACTAGTCATGGGTCATGCAGTCAAGGAAAATAAAGCAGGCAGCAAGCCTAGAAGAATGCAACACACCCAGTCTCTGCTCACTTTCTTTTTTCTGGAGGGCTTGATTTTCAGAGAATTCTTGAGGTTCTATCAGCCTGGTGCCTTAGAGAGTAGCAAAGAAGAGTCCAGGTTCCAGAACAGTGGAGTACATGAATACAAATAAAAACCATGCCATTTTTATGAATGCAGTGAGGCCGACAGCGCTCTGAACTCAACAGCAACCTGGGGCACAGTCGGTGAATGGTGTCATTTTGCCATGGGTGTAGTACTTGGGCAAAGGAAGGTGGCCCAAGGTGCCACTCAGAGCAGAGAGACAGTGATGCTGGCTTGTGTCGTTTTTTTTGTCTTGTTCCCATTCGGTTTCTCCTTCCCGTCCTCTTCCTGGGTTGTCTGTTTCCCCTCCTCCCCATGGCCTTTCCACTCTGCGCTTAGCACCCAGGGGCATTGTTTTAGCCCTACAGAGGGTCCTTGGGGACAGAGGGTGCCAGCCTCTGTCACTGCTGATTTATTATTTAAAAATCTCTAAAAGAACTTGAAGCATTACATAGACGGTTCCCTAAGGATAAAAGTTGGGTCTCTTTGTTTGCCTAGAACCTAGCCCAGGGCCTGGGACAGAACAGAGGCTTAATAAATTTGTTGAATGAGTGAATGGGGCAGATGAGACCACTGGGCTTAGCAGAAGCAGAAGCACACGAAGGAAGGAGGTGTGATGGGGCAGACTCCTGTAGCAGAGGGCTCAGCGTGATAGGAGGGGCTCTTAACAGTTAGCAGCCCCACGGCAGGTATGTAGTAGGTACAGTGCCAAGAAAGAACTGAGAAAGGTCAAGAAAGCGAGAGAGTGGCATGGACATATATACACTACCAAACGTAAGGTAGATAGCTAGTGGGAAGCAGTCGCATAGCACAGGGAGATCAGCTCGGAGCTTTGTGACCACCAAGAGGGGTGGGATAGGGAGGGTGGGAGGGAGGGAGACGCAAGAGGGAAGAGATATGGGAACATATGTATATGTATAACTGATTCACTTTGTTATAAAGCAGAAACTAACACACCATTGTAAAGCAATTATACTCCAATAAAGATGTAAAAACAAACAAACAAAAAAAAGCACCTAAAAAAAAAAAAAGAAAAGAGACAGCATGGAGCAAGTGAAAGAGCCTGTGCTTCAAACCCCAGGCAAATCCGAAGGCCCACTCCAGTAGTAGCTGTGTGACCCCAGGCTAATTGTTTAACCTTTCTGATCCTCAGTTTCCTCACCAAAACATTTGGATAGTAATACTCACTTGTCCGGGAAATTAAAGAAAATTCATGTAGAGTCTATAGCGGAGTGTTTGATGTGTTGTATGTGCTCTGTGATTGGTAGCTTTTATTTTGGTTGAAGTTGCCTGTATCCACATCATAAAGACCATTTGTAGAGGAAGGATTTGGGGGAGGTGGTGACTGAAACCGAACATGCAGAACTTATCAGCTTGAACCTTGCTTGAGCAAGTGCCTTCCTGTGGTATAGATGTCTCCTTGTAGACAGAGAATTAGAACGGAATATTTTCCAGTGTACCGGCCCACCTCCCTCCTGTGTGGTATAAACATGTTAAGGAATTAGATTCGTGTGAACATTTATAGACCCATTAAATAACCTGTGCCAGCTTTTGAGCTGATTACAGAATGAGTCCGTGAGTCAGTGGCCCAGGTACAGCTGAATCCCTATCTGTATTTCTGCTATTTGGAGGGTTCATTCTTTTTTAATTCTTGTGGGTTGCTTAAAACCTGCTTTTGCAAATATTCATTAATACTAGTCTTAAAATGTTTATAACAATAACAAAAAGTTAGGAAAGGGGATCCCTAACAAGATCATTAAAGCGATAAGACTAACTTCTTTGATTCATTTAACAAGCTTATCTGGAATGTGTTCTCTGGACGCAGAAATGAGCCAGGGCCATGGAGCTGCACCATAGGGAATTAGGAAATTGGGTCCTTGCCTTTAGGGAGCTTCTAATCTAGCAGCATAAAGTTTTGAGTTGGGAGGAACTTCAGAGAGTATCTTATCTGATTTACCTGCAACTTTCCAAACTCCCACTAAACAGAACCCTCTGTAGCAAAGAATGAGGCATGCCCCTTTATATCAATTGGGAAGGAATTATAAAGCGTATTATGTTTTGTACATTTCTTGAAATGATTATTCTGAGATATCTTGTTATTTGTGGGATACTTATTCCTCTCTTTGAAATTCTGTGGAGAATTCCTAGAGAAAGCATTCTTGGGGCAGACACTTCTCGATTGCCCTCATTTTAATCCCATTTTTCTAAATAGAGTCAAAAGAGGCGTACCAAATACTTTAAACTCAGATTCTCGAAATTGGTTGTTGGAGGTTTGGAGATGTTTAATCATATTCTGCCTCCCTTCTGGGTTCTTAACAAATTTAAACTAGACACAGAGAGTCAGGTGAGTATCATGGGTCAGTATCTATCTTATTACTAAGTCTCATAATTCCCAAATGCAGAGCTTCTAGTAAACTAGTTTGGAATACATTTGCAATACTTAAAACATGAAAAGGACCTGTAGCCAGCATATATAAGGAAGTACTATTAATGCAAACCAATAAAAACCATCAATTAAAGTTATGAGTCTATATCCTTGAAATTCTCTTACATGTGTGCAATAAAGTTCACTGAAGCATACATACTATGCTCAGTAGCAAAAAAAAATTTTTTAACCTGGAAGCAGTTTAAGTGCCTAGCACTAGAGGAATGAATATATAAAATCCTTTATAGTCCCACAGTACAATATCATGCAGCAGTTAAAAGAAATGACCCAGACGCATATATATTTATATCTCCACAATTATAGATCTCAAATCATATTATTAAATGACTAGAGGAATAAGCAGAATGATAAAAATTGTATGACACCATACAAATGAAAAAAAACACTGTTTTTAGATGGACATTCAACAAGTATTAATTAAACACCAGTTATACACACACATACACGTGTGCATGCACACATTACTATAGTATGTTTTTATATGATATATTTATAAATGGCATGTATTTATATCTGTTTTATACATAAACATTCATATATAGGATGTATAGTTTATTTGGTATATTATAAATATGATACAATTATTAAAGTATCAAAAATGATCATACCAAACCCGTGACCACTGTTGTACCTGGGGATGGGGGAAGGGGAATGGGACCGGGATGGTAGTTTCATTTCTTCAGGGAGAGAGTGGCAGCTGGAAGCAATGTTACAAAATATTACTAGTTCTTATGCCTGTGATTGAAATGCAGTGCTTGTTACATTCATTATACTTTTCTGTATCTTTGAAATTTCTCAAAATTCAGAGAAGTCTATGAAGAGAGGAATATGTGTATGACAAAATGTCAGGTGGAAAACAAGCAGATGACACAGTGGTCGCTGGCGTTGCTCACACCTTCCACTGTATTCGCATATGTACAGTTTGGTGGAAGAAAACCTTCAGGAGGAACTAATACACGGGCACCAAGTCATGCTCTAAGTCACCGGAAGTTCTTCTGGGGTTTTCTTGTGTGGTTTTTTTTTTTGATTGATTGATTGATTGATTGATGGCTGCATTGGGTCTTCGTTGTGAGCTTTCTCTAGTTGTGGCGAGCGGGGGCTACTCTTCCTTGCGGTGCACGGGCTTCTCATTGTGGTGGCTTCTCTTGTTGTGAAGCACAGGCCCTAGGTGCACAGGTTTCAGTAGTTATGGCACGCAGGCTTCAGTAGTTGTGGCTCGTGGGCTCTAGAGCGCAGGCTCAGTAGTTGTGGCACCTGGGCTTAGTTGATCCGCAGCATGTGGGATCTTCCCGGACCAGGGCTCGAACCCGTGTCCCCTGCATTGGCAGGCGGATTCTTAACCACTGCGCTACCAGGGAAGCCCGGTGCTCCTGTTTTAATTTCATTTGAAACCTCTCCCATTTCCAAGGGCTCTGATAGTCATGGCCGCAGATGGAGTTGACCTCTATTCATTGCTGTTCTTATTGGCCAGTTGATCAAATGTGTGACAAGCCTTAATTTAATTGGAGCTTCATAACTTATTAGGCTAAACAGTCCCCACAAATTCAGTTAGTTCTGTTTTCCCAGCTTCTTATGTGTCCTCTGGGCCTCCCCCAGTTGTTATCCTCCCAAAGTGTTAATTCCCAGGAAATGTATTAGACTCATCAGGCCAATGGAAACCTCAGGATCCATCATGAAATCCCATGGACACTGCTCTTTTTAGGGTGCAGCTTGCCCACCTTAACCATGTCCTGGAAGAGGAAGGAAGCCAAACGGACATGTTCTCCCCAACCATGGGCCCAGGACACCCACTCCTCACTGCTCTCTGGGCCTTTTCTCCCTCATATCTAGCTAGTTCACTCTTCTGTGCCTTCTGCGGGCAGGGACATCCCATCAGTAGCTGCAGTCCTCTCCCTGGCCAAATCCATGTGCTTCCTATTCTGAAAGCAAAGAGGAAGGAAAGGGAAGGTGAGCGCTGTGGTCCAGCAAACAGCGTTGCTCCTCTGTGTAGGCAGGAGGGAAAGGAACCAACTTGTCACATTCTCCCCTGTCTGGTAGGCTAGCCCATGGAGCATTAAGAGGGGCAAACCCAGCATTCTCTACTCTCTCCACCTGTGACTGGGTGAGTCAGTCACCATCCATAAGGCCTCGGGGGGTGGGGGGGAGGAGAGGGGATAATGAGAGCCTGCTGGGTTCTCTAATCCAGCAAGAACGCTGATTCTCATCTGACTGACTGTTCTCAGATAAAAACTATAAGGAAAGGAGGTGTGTTCTTAGTCTCCCCAGACCTCCAGCCATGTTCAAAATAAATTCTAGGGTATAAGCAATTAGTTCAGAACAAAGAGCTCTGAAGAGTTTGTCTGGAAGGCGCATCTTTGTCAAGAGGCATATGGATTGAAATCCCAGGCCTGCTAAAGCCATTGTCCTGAAGGAAGTGAGTCTTAGAGGAGACCCATGAAGCTTCATGTCCTAGAGGAAGTGAATCCTAGGGGAGACCCATGAGGCTCCAATCCACCAAGTGGGTTCTCCTGGCTTAGGGGTGAGGGGGTGGTATTTAAATCTTAACTCTTATACCTGAGAATAGACTAATTTAAGACATCTCTTTGAATTAAGTCCATCAAATGACCTGGAAATCTTCTGCAAAGAATTACGCAAAATTTTATGGTATATCTCTTTATCATTATAAGGAATCAGGTATAACAGGGAAATTTTTTATGAGATAATATCAAGTAAAAGAAATAAAATTAAAAATTTGTTGTCTATCATAGGATTGAAACTATATAAAAATGACATACATATGGACAGAGATTTAAATGAAACTTGAAAACTTTCTAATTTATTAGCAAGACGGGGTTGTAAGAAAATTTTTAAATTTAATTTTGATTTTGATAGATGGTTTTTTTGTTTATAAGATAAGAACAATTTTTATAAAACAACGTTTTGGAGAAGAACCCTGGCCCCATCTTGAGAGAAATGGCTCTCAAGGTGGAATTTATCTCTGTTGTGTGAGCTCTTAGGAAGAGGGCCTGAACCCGTGACAGAGTTAGCCTCTGAACCTACAGAAGGTAATTGTATTTTCTGTGACAAAAGTGGGCGGAATATAGCCCATGGGCCAAATCTAGCCTGCCAGACAAGAATGGTTTTTATGTGTTTAAATGTTTGGGGGAAACAAAAGGCTGAATAATATTTTCTGACATGTGAAAAATCATGTGAAATTCCAACTTAAGGGTCCACAAATAAAGTTTTGTTGGAACACAGCCATACTCGTTCTTTTACTTTTCTCTGTGGCTGCCTTCATGCTTATAGCTAGAGCTGAGTTGCAACAGAGACCCTTTAGAATGCAAAGCCTAAATTATTTACTCTTTGGTCCTTCACAGAGAAAGTCCCCAACCTTGCTCTAGGACATCAGTTCAATATGGCCCAGAGACATGGGCATCCTGCATTCTGTATCCCTGCTTTTTTTTTTTTTTTTTCTTTGCTTTTTTTGGCCTTGCCATGCGGTGGCTTGTGGGATCTTAGTTCCCCGACCAGGGATCGAACCTGTGCCCTCTACATTGGAAGCACAGAGTCTTAACCACTGGACCACCAAGGAAGTCCCATCCCTACTTTTCCCTGTCCTCACTCCTGCTCGCCTCCTCGTGGGGAAAGGAGCATCATCCAAGTCATCTGAGTGCCAACATCAGGCAAAGCAGGACCTTGAGAAATAGGTCCCTTGATGCTTCTAAAATATCCTTTTTAGAAGGATAGAATCAGTAGAATGAGGATTTGGGTATAATAAACACTTCATGGGAGTTTTAAAGCTGTTTAGTCAATACATTCTCTCTTGGAAATGAAAAGGCCAATATACTAGGGCTCTTGTCACTGTGGCTGTTATCGTGGTGATCATTCCTCTACATGGTCAACAAAACAGTCAGAGGCTGTCTTACCCCTACTGGTCATTACGAACGATTCCTTTTTCCAACTGAAATGATAATGCACAAGTCTAATTAGAATAAAGCTCATTAGAAACAGACTTGGCCATTAATGCCTTGATTGATTTTTCTAATGAAATAAGCCAGGGGAGGAGACTTGAACAACACTGCTAATTATTTTTGCTTTTCTTCAACATTGCCTCAAAACTTGTTATAAATTGTTGTTGTGCTGTAACGAAAATGCTGCTGAAACACTCCCTGACTGAAGAGGCTCTGACACTTGCAGCCCCGAGGAAGCAGTGGAGGGCGCCTGACTCCTGGCCCACAGCCCTACAGGAGGAGGATTAAACAGCAGCCCCTGGGGGGTGTCCTTCATTTCACTCTTCCACCCTCTTCCCGCTGCCTCCTTGTCCTCTTTGTTCTGGATTCTGGCTGGTGGTTCACAGATGCTCAAGCTGTGGAATGCAGCTCTCGTGCCCCTGTATTCCTGGTTCGACAGAGTTTAAATGTTGAGGCTCCCATAGAAACTTAGATCCGAGGTTGCTGCTGGATGGTGATACATGGAGGAAAAGTTTTGGGGAAAAAGATGTTAGGTGGGCAGAGAAGCAAGATGGCCCATTAAGTGTCTGTACCAAATACTGTTAGGACAATTGTGTTTCATTAATCAAGATGTTCTTTGGTGCCCAGAAAGCCAGACTGCCCCACAGTGCAGGGTAGAAGGCTACCAAAGAGGCATGACTAAGTCAAGAAACAGACTCACTAAGCCCACAGTTAGGAAGAGAGAGGAGGAAGATGAATCATGTAAAGGAAGCAGACAGGAGGTAGGAGAATCCAAATAATGCACAGGTCAGAGACCTATGGAGCTTCCCAGTCATCCAGAGAGGTTCAGGAGAGGAGGGGGAAGTCTTCATTTGTCAGTTAGCCTGCTGTATGATGAGTATAACAGTGCACACTTCCAGGCAGAAATAAGCCTCATTAAAGCAAACTTCTGTGGGCCACACAAGGATTCCATTGAGTGTCAAAAAGACAAAGAGGAGAGGGCAGTTCTCATGGGTTCCCTTACCCTGGTCCTCTCCACCGGGGGGCCCCTTCCCAATAGAGTCTTCTGCTTTATCAGCAAAAAAAAAGAAAAAAAAGACAAGGGGGAATAAGAGACATGTTCTGTTCTGCCCCCTATAGTAAGGGAAGCAAACATTTTGGCTAAAATTACTTTTAATACGTGGTGGGATGGAAGGATGACTGAGAGGGGAAGAGACCAAATCTCCCTAGAGCTTTCACTTGAAATTATGATGTTGGAACAAGATCGTAAGACCAAGTAGCCACTAAGAGAAGTCTGGGGAGGAGGGAGTATGAGAGAAGAAAGCAATATATGTGGAAATGCAGGATGTACAAGAAGGATCTGCCAGTTTCGGACACAGTGGATGACCGATCCTGTTGTTTTGTTCGTCTTTTATATGTTTTAACTGTTTTTTCTTTGGGATAGTAGATGGTTTTTTCCATGCCTAATAAAAGTGCTGCAATGAAAATATTTGTACACTTCTAAGAATTTTATAAAGGTAGAGTTTACATGCCATAAACTTTACTTATTTTATAGGTACAATTCAGTGATTTTTAGTAAACTTACCAAACTGCATGACCATCACCACATTCCAGTTTTAGAACATTTTCATTACATCAGTAAGATCCCTCCTGCCAGCTTACAGCCAGTCCCCCATTCCCACCTCCAGCCCCAGGGAATAAATGCATATATTTTTAAAATATATATTTGGGAGTTTATCATTAATATTGATGTCTATGCTATAATAAGGGTATGAACATTCTCATGATTCATAATACATATTACCAAATTACTTTCCAAAGCAGCCATACCACTTTACAAGGCTGCCAGCAGTGTGTGAGAGTTGCAATTCATGGTACACTCCCAAGAATTGGGTATCGCTATTTTTAAATAATATCTAATTGTCTTCATTTGTATTTTTTTTATTACTGAAGCAGACCAGTTTTCTGTCTGCGTGTTTACTGACTTTATTTGTTCTAAATGAATTTCCACTCTGTACCCTTCCCTCTTGTTGAAATCCTCTTACATTAACTTTTCTTATTGATATGAGCTTCTCATGTAACTTGTCACACATTGTATGCTGCAGGTATTTTTCCCATTGAGGTTTGCCTTTTTATTTTGTTTTATTCTTTTTCTTTTGGTATGCAAAGTTTCATTTTTACATGATCAAATATGTTCATCTTTTTATTTTCTACGTGATCTTTTTTATGCCTTTGAGGCTAAGAGTTATTTCCTTCTCCAGAGCTTTGACAGAAGCTCAGTTTTATGTTCTGTTTTGTATTATTATTAAGATTTAGCACATCATTTCTCTTGGAATCTGTCATTTCTGGTGACCCTCTTTGTCAGATACTTAATTCTTACATATCTTAGGCCATATTACCAGGATATCTTATTCTGTACTCGTGATGTTTTTGATGGCTTCACTTTAAAAAGAACATGAGAAAACTGACACACATGCAAGGGAGTGAGACCTAGGTGGAAACCTCATTATTCACAGGTAATGGACCGAAGGATGCTGTCCGTCTGGGAAGACCTAGCCTCTGGTTACAAAGGCCCTGACTGTACCATTCTGTGGGAGTTACAGAGAGGCAGGGTTTGGACTCAGCTGTGAACAATTTCATGAGTAGCTTGGAAAAGTATCTGACATGTTCCAGTCGTAAAGAGAAGGCTCCCCACCTGTAATATAGTCAGTGGAGGTCTGTTCTACATTAGATGCAAGGTAGGGGAGGAAGACCTCTGGGTCCCCTTCCAACTCCAAAATCTCAGAACTCTCTAGATACTGTTCCTCCTTTCGTTTATTCAACAAATATCTATTGATCATCTAATATGTCACCAGCACTAGTCTAAGTCCTAGGGATGCAGCAGTGCAGAAGACACTTTCTGCCCACTGGATGCATCTACTCAAGGGGGAAGACAGCCAATAGAGGAGCAAAGCAATACATTAATGAGGTCAGGTAATGATAAGTAATAGAAATAAAACTGAAACAGAGTAAGAAGTGCTATTGTATATAAGGAGCTCAGGGAAGACGATGAGGTGACATTTGAGCAGAGGTCTAGAAAACGTGAAGTGATGGATGGGGTGAGGGCTGCGGGCAGGAGGAGCCAGCCAGGAAGTTGGAGCAAGGACAAGCATCCAGGCCCTGAGGTGCCAGCTTGTTTGAGGGCCTGAATGTAGATGAGTAATCCAGTGGTGGCCCAATTTCTCACATAGTCAGTTTAGTAACAGTTGGATCTGTTGACCTCATTTTTCAATATCATCATAAGAGCTATAATTTATTAAGTACCATGTTCCAAAGCTTTGCTAAACACCTATGTGTATTACTCCTAAGTCTCACGACAGCACTGCAAGTTAGGTCTTATTGTCCCCATTTTACAGATGGGGAAACTGGAGCTCACTGCTTCCTCTCTGGAACTTTCATCTTGTTCTAGTCTACTCCATTGGGGAAATACTCAGTTCACAGCTGACTATTACATGCTTGAGGTGTATGTATTTGGCCGAATGCACACACATCTACAGAGAAGTACTAGAGATTGCTGTGATAAACTCACCCCTGAAACTGGACAGCCAGCCCTAGACTATTTGTCTGCTTAAACTTGAGGAGAAGAAGTACTGTAGGCACTTGGAGGAATAGTTCCTTTATTTGAAGTCACTCTTTGAGCTGTTCCTGTTTTTTTTTTCTTCTTCTTCTTTTTTTTTTTTTTTTTTTTTTTTTGCGGTATGCGGGCCTCTCACCGTTGTGGCCTCTCCCGTTGCGGAGCGCAGGCTCAGTGGCCATGGCTCACGGGCCCAGCCGCTCCGCGGCATGTGGGATCTTCCCAGACCGGGGCACGAACCCGTGTCCCCTGCATCGGCAGGCGGACTCTCAACCACTGCGCCACCAGAGAAGCCCTGAGCTGTTCCTCTTTAAACTAGCAGAATTAGGACAATGTCCTTTCCTTTGCTACACCTTAATATTGCTAATTCTAAGCCTAGACATCTCAACAAACAAAAAATCCTGACCCTAGAACCTTAGAAATGTATGAGTTGACATAAATTTCCAGTTTCCAAGAAAATAATGTAGACAATTGAAGAGGGCGTGGAAACTCTACAGAGTAGGGGTGTGGTCAGGGAAACTGGTAGGCAAAAAGCTCCTTGAGATTTTTTGAGTCTACACCAAAACGCCTCTGTGGTTCTTCATACGACCCTTCCTTGTCAGCGTCATCATGCGTTTCCATTCTTCCCACACGTGGGGTCTCGTGGGGACCTGGCTGTCTGTAGCTTTTGGTGTGTCCTTTGCACAAGGGTGAAATTGTGTCTAACAGTCCCTAATGCTGGCTGCATACAGTGTCTTTACAAAGACTTCCATTTTGTAGTCCCTTTAAGGGGAAAGGGCATGCTTTGGGCTAAGAGAATTGCTGTGTAGCTCCCAAACCCAGCTCACTCCCACTTACTGCCTTCTGACAGCTGCAGGTTTTAATGTTCTCTTTTTAGCATAGTTCTTTAAAAATTTCAATGAGACGTGAAGTCATATTATAGAAACAAGCTCCCTATCTGGCCCAGTAGAGCCTGTGTGCAGGTGGGGCCCTTGTGATGCTGAGATGGGGCTCCTTCAGTACGTTTTCTTGGGCTCCCCTTAAAATGACACTGGCCATATGGGAGCTCTTACTCTCCTTGTTTTTGATTTCCAAGTTTTCTGTTCATAAAATAATTGCTTCTCAGAGCTGCTGACAGGTGATAATAACAAAAATAAAACTGATTTGAATTTAGTTATCAACTCACTACAGTCATAACAAAAGAGGCAAGGATTAGCCCTGTGTTCTGGGCTTCTCTGAGGTTTGCCCACAAGTAACAGGGCACAGGACTCCTACCTACTTTGCAGGGTTGGTGTGAATAACCAATGAAATAGTGTCTGCAAAGCAGCTGATGCAATTTTCCTTCTCCTTCTCATAGTAATTATAATAATTTCAGAGGAGCAAATGCTTGAGAAATGAAAGTTGCAGTTTGGGTTGACACAGAGGGTTTATAAGAGATTTGTCCCTCAAAAGAGGGCACTTTCCTTTTTTGATTGAATGATAGATTCTTTCAATTCTATAGTGCTTTACAATTTTCAGAAGTTTCACACACATGATTTCATATAATCCCATCATAACCCTTTTTTCCCTACCCCTCAAAAGAGGCCACTTTCTTATGGTAACAGTAAACTTGGAGGGTCTGAACTGATCCTTCTGTTTAACCCTATAATTCATTTACAGAGTTGGAGACACCGCTTTATCACTGAGTACACCAGTTCACGTGTGTGTCTGTCTGTCTGTCACTGCATCCAAGTCTTCCTTGTGGATAAGATGCCCTCCGAACCCCACATTGACCACCTAGGCCTTTGCTTTGATTGAGGCTTCTTAAGAAGGGAAGGGATTAAGGTGTCTGCCATAGAAGCTTTATTTGAGCACATGGGGTTCTGGCCCGTCTGGGGTGCAAGGCTGAGGTGGAAGGAAGAGCTCCCTGACACCTGGCAGAGTACAATTTGTGACGACAATTCTCACCCACCCAACCACCGTAAGGAAGGTGGTCCCTATTCTCCTGCCAGGGCCTGGACAAACAGGGGGTTTAATAGCAGTAGTAGTCATAAGAGCAGCAGCTAATATTTATTGACCACCTGCTAGAAACGGTATTTTTCCCATGTAATCCTGATGACAACCCTACGAAACAGAGACCATGATTATCCCCAGGAAACCAAAGCCCGAAGATTTTCCCAGTGTCTCACAACAGTGTGTGTGTCCACATAGACACTGGAGAAGTCCTCTCCTTCCCTAACGTAAACTCCATGAGCCCACCTTTCCCCTCCAGCCAGACGCTCAGAGGCCACTCGCAGGTCTACTGTCTGAGCCCCATGAGTTGAGGATACGTGGAGAGCATCATCTGATATATTTCTGATAGGTCTGGATGTGTCCTGTTGCCCACAGTGGAGAATAAACTCCCAACGGTCAGGGTCCACGAGGTTCTCCTTTCTAGCTCTCCATCATGTGGCTCAGGGAGTGTCTCCTGGGTGGTCTGGGCCAAGGCAACAGCTGGCATCTGCTTGGACACTGTCACCAGGGAGGTGTCATTGGGGACACACTTCTCTTGTCAGGAAATTGGTCACCCAGCTTCCCTGCCCAGGAGACTTCTTTTTGCAGCAAGTAAAACAAGCCTGGAGATGACACCGGGCTCAAAAACTCTGCAAGGAGCAGGGGTGAGAGTTGGCAATGTGATAGTAGAAGAAACCAAAATTTGCTAATTGGTGAATCGTTCAAAGAGAACAAGCAATCTGGGGCCGGTTAGCATGAGAACGGGCCACCCTTGTGCTTTTGCAGGCCCCAAAGACTTCTCGGTGTGGCAGCACTTTTTTATTTGTCAAACACATGTGTACACACATACACGTATAAAATTATGTGCCAGGCCCGATTTAATCACTTTACGACTATGAACTCACTTAATCTTCAGCAACCACATGAAGTTAGTACTGTTGTTATCTTCGTCTTACAGATGGGGAAAGTGAGACACAGAGAGGTAACTTGATCAAAATCCCAGAGCTAGTGAGTCACAGAGCCAGGATGACTGCCCAGCCAGGTGGTACCGTCATGCATTAAAATGACGCTGAAATATTAGGAGAATGTGAGCTACTTCCAATATACAGATATTGTGACAAAGAAACATACATTTGAGAAATAGTTGTATGCAGAATTATTATTTTCTTTATGTTTTAGATACTTTTAGTAATAAGTACCAGTTATAAAGAAAATTTTACTTTTAAAGGAACTTTCCCCCCAGAATTGAAACATGTAGTGTGTATTTAAAAAGAAAGAAGTCAGGGGGCTTCCCTAGTGGCGCAGTGGTTGAGAGTCCGCCTGCCGATGCAGGGGACATGGGTTCGTGCCCCGGTCCGGGAAGATCCCACATGGCACGGAGCAGCTGGGCCCGTGAGCCATGGCCGCTGAGCCTGTGCATCCGGAGCCTGTGCTCCGCAACGGGAGAGGCTACAACAGTGAGAGGCCTGTGTACCGCAAAAAAAAAAAAAAAGAAAAAGAAAAATGAAAGAAGTCAGCCCCCTCCCCCTTCCACTGCTGCTGAGCTAGCTGTTTTTGCTCCTGCCCATAGCCATGGTCAAGCCTACTCTCCACATGTTTCTCCCGCCCTTGTCTAGGTCATGGGGAGGCTTGGATGCCAAGCACTTTAGACAGTCAGGACATGGCTCTGACTTCTGTTGGAAAGAAGACATGGACTGTGATCACTCATGTAAAACCCTAAAGTATTAACATGGGATGTTTGCAGAGACCAAACTCCAACTACCACCTATGCTGTCTAGTCAGAAAGTTAAAGATATGTGCATGGCATGCCAAAGATTGGATGTCGGGTAAAAGCTTTATGACTTCGGAAAACTTCTGGGCCTCTCTGGGCTTTGTTTTTCTCATCTGAGGAATGGGAGACACAACAGTACATAAGACATAGGGCTGTGGTGGCAGAATCAGCAATACTTGAAAAGGGCTAAGCACAGTCCCCAACGTGGAGAGAGCATTCGGCAAACTTGAGCATCGTGGGATGTTACCTGTTCACACTTGTGTGATCCAGGGGTAGAGGGCCCAGTCCAGTTGAGCCACTATGATTGTCACTCCAGGAAATTTGAAACAACAAACAGACACAGAGACTGGAAGTCACTGGAACTAGAGCCCATTAACAGCCACTCTCAGGAGGTAAGGTCCATGTTGTTCCCACATCTGTCCTTCCCAACCTTGGTTACTGAGCCTTCACTTCTTTGGGATACCTTTGTATCTTTCCAATACATCCCTCTTTTTTTTTTTTTCTTTAAAAAAAAAGTGGTCAAAGGATATAAATAGTATGAATACGTGACTTTACACAAAGCCTTTATCTGTGACACTGTGACACAGGCAGGACAGGGACTTGTTTCCGTGCTCTCTGTGAGAGACTACAGACCAAGGAGCCATGTGCTTTGACCAAGACAGCCCAGTGATGTCAGACGTGGAGCTTAAATCCCAGGCCTAACTGTGCCTTCATAGAGTATATAACCTGCTGGAGAGAGGATGAACTATGTTCAAAAGTAACAGCTGGATGTAGTTCTTAAGCCCTCAAGTAACCTGTTTTGTTAGGGAATGCACTAAAAGCATTTTTGCCTTCTTTGTGCATCCCACACATACAAACATAGTCCTAGATATGTTATACATATTCAGTGAATCTTTGTTTTTTTAATCCCTGTTTTAACTTAGATTGGATTAAGGGACTTCCCTGGTGGTCCAGTGGTTAAGACTCTGCACTTCCACTGCAGGGGGCATAGGTTTGATCCCTAGTCAGAGAACTAAGATCCCACATGCCACACAGTGTGGCCAAAAAAAAAAACAAACCACCAACACATTAGGGTGGATTAAAACTAAGACATCCCCAGATTATGCCATCCTCCTCTGTAAAAGTGTAAGTTCTGGGCTTGGAGATATAGCTGTGGAGTGTGAACAGCCCGAGCAGAAAGGGACTCATTCACTGTTCATTTTGGTTTCTCCTGTTCATGATGAATTGGTCTCCTGAATGGATCATCCCTTTGGTAATTACTTGGTGAAAGGCTGAGTCTTTCCTGTGCCTAGTATAATATAAGTTCTTACCAATACAAAATAAGGGCTTATTGGGGGCTTGGTAAAACTTCCATGCTATGAGGTATATACAGTTTATGAATCAGCCAACACGTATTTATGACTTACCTACCTGGTGCTCAGTAGTCAATGACGGAGCCTGGCTCCTGTTGCAGGGAGACATATACTGAGAGAAAACCGATTGCAAGTAACTATCTCAAGCCTTGCTTTGGATTCTCAGTCACATCTTATTCTTTTCTTTTCCTCTCAAGGGTCGAGATTACTGTTCGGAAGAAGAAGATATCACATAGCACCAATTCTACCGCTCAAACTGGGAGCTACTACTGTGTAAATAGGTTACACCCCACGTTGAAATCTTTGCAAAGGTCGGTTCTCTTCAGCGAACAGCACTATAGCAAAAGAAGATCGTTCCATATCGTATGCCCCATTAAATTACAATGTTTCTTAATGAACTTGCAAAGGAATATTGCTAAAAACAAACAAACAAAAAACTGTTATCGAACTTTCTTTGTTGCTGCTAGTTAAAACTTGTTGCAACTTTTCACTTCTCTCAGTGTCCAGGTCTGCAGCAAAATTCTGCAATTTCACCTTAAAGATACTGTTGGTTTTACAGATGCTCTTCAACCTATTTTCTATAAGATAAGGTAGTGGTGAACTCAGATATCCAACTTCTGTCCTAGACCGGTTCCGCTTCTAAGACACGCGCCTCCGTCCCTCTCTCCTCCCCCCCTGCCTTCCCCCCGAGCAGTCCAGAGCCTTGCTTCTCACTGGCAGTGTTGCGCTTTGGAGATGGGACGGTTGCTATGGCAAAAGCCTTGTTTCTCTGAGAAGAAGACGTAGAGACGCTGTTATCGATTAAAAGCATGTTGTGACCTGACTCCTGGAAGTGACATAGGAGCGAACGGCAGGTGGTTTCATTTCCTGGGTCTCTTAATCAAAGATCAAGCTTGCGGCGTCAGTTTTGCTCCGATGCAGACGGAAGTGTGATCACAATCATTTTGAATCCCTCTTGCCTACTTTTTTTTCTAAGAAAATAAACATTTTACTGTTTTTATGTTTCCTTGTCTTCTCCCATTCATCCAGCTCAGTGTTTTACGATGATCCTGGGTGCGGAAGACGAGCCCTCCTTAGCAATGACGCCTCAGTGGCTCCCTACCCTCCCATTTATAACCCACCAAGCATTCGCAGTGCTGACAGTGGTCAGAGGAGGTGAGGGGACGTCCCCCGGCTTTTTAGGAGGGCCTGAAACCACCCTGTTACCTTTCATCCTGTTAGCAGATAAACCACCCTACTTCCCTTCAAAATGGCACGCGGGCCTTGCCACTTCCCTTCTCTTACTTGCAGCGCTGGATGGTGTGGTGAAAAGCATTTGCCGACTAGAAAACATAGTACATTGACACTGGTGATGATATTCGGAAATGCGAAAGCCAAAGCCCCGGGCAGTAGCGGGGAACATGAACTGTGGGTTTGGTAGAGTTTATTTTTCCATATTCTATGAAGAGAATGGTCTCTTCTCAAAGACAGAAATAATATTTTTAGCAAATGTTGTCACAAGTAAATAGCAATCAAAAGGAGAAAATAACTTTTGTATTTTTTTTAACACGTTCGATAGCTTTGACGCGGGTTCTCTTTGTTACTTTCAGGGGAGGGCACCCTATTCAGTGCCACGCCAGCAGTCCAGGTTTGGGTTCGGCCCACAAAAAGAAACACAGCAAAAGCCCTGTGTGTTTCTCTGTTTGCAGGGAATAGTGAACGCGAAAGGCCTCAGTATCAGCCACACTGCCACCCTCCGAAGGTGGGTAGTTAATACGCTCTGGGTAGTTGAGAGATCACCTGCCACAGAAAAGAATAAGAAGCTTAGCGTGTTCTTGCGGTGAAGATGAGCCTTGACTTGAAAACCCATCCACAGAGCTGGTGGCACCACTAATGTGTTCAGGGGGAGATCCCTTATCTCCTTTTAGACCCGGCACACACCAAAAGTGAGGGGAAGGAAACTCAGTCAGGCACAAGAGAAAATGGACTCAAATGTTAGCAACAAAAGCCCTTCCTTCTCTCAGCCGGCAGCAGCAGCTATTTGGGGGAGCAGCTGTGGTTGTTACATAAATAGAGACGCAGCCAAAATTTCAGGCTTTTTATCCAGCTTCGAGCAGAAAAAACGCAGGGAGAGTTCGAGTCGCCTAGGGTTTTATGTCCCCTCCCTTTCTATGGTTTTTGGCCAAGTGACTAAAATAGTTTTCCCCAACTGTAAACGAACTGCTAAGCCCCACCTTAAACTTGTGCACCAGTGACTTGTTCACTGTTCCGAGGGTGACCTTTTCCCGAGATTCCTTGTTCTTATCCAGCAAGAATGAAGCAAACACTAAATGTCTTCCATTTCACTCCTCAATTTGGTGTCTCAGATAGCGTCTTCCCAGAAAATCACCACCTTCCACGTGGAGATGAAACAGGCTCACATCATTTTTCTTACGGTCCGTTTAACATTTTGACACGATACGCATGTACACAGAACCACGTGTCTCTGGGGAATCTGATTTTTGAGGGTTTCATGAAACCCGAAGTGTTGTGCCCGTGAGCCAGTGGCTTTTCACCTGGAGTTCTGTCTCCCGGGTTTAACACGGGGTACCTCTTTGATGTGCAAAAGTGATGTCATCTGCAGACACATTCGGTACATCTAGAAACAGATCTGAGAAGTGGGGTGACGGAGCCAGTTGGCGTGAAATGCTTGACTATGTTAGCAACGCTCAAAACCGTCTGTTTTCCATTTGTTGGTTTTAATCATAAAATTGTCAAGGGATCTGTGTTTGTACTTTATTTTTTTATGCCTTCTGAAAAGGTCTAATGCAAAAACATTTGCCTTTTTTTTTTTCCCCCTGTGTATCTGAACATTAAGCCCATTGTCTCAGACACAGTGAAAGAATAATCCAGAAGCTGGTGCTTCTGCTGGCTGTCATCTCTGAGGACTCAGGGAGATGAAGGAAGGAGGGAGGGAAATGGTCTGGCGGATGGAGGTATAGAAAAAGAATGAGAAATGGACCGAGAAGCATTTAGGACAGAGAAGGGCGATGGCTGTGTGCCCGGTGCGATTCAAAATCCAGCTGCTTTAGTGGCCAGTGGGTGGGGCAGACTGTCCGCAAGATTTACAGCTGGATTACACACGCCGTATGGGCTCTGAGTTGTAGAATTGTAGACGTTCAGCAGTATGCGCGTAGCTTTCTTTTGGTTGGCAGAGATTCAGGACCATGGAGCACTGCTATCATAACTGAATGCGTGTTTGTTACTGGCAGAGAACCCTGAAAGAGGCTTTTACCTCATGATACCTCCTAGCCCCAGGCTGGAGCGTAGGGTGGTCTATTTAGGGACAAAGAAGGTACAAAGTCTGGAGACAGAAAACTAGGTCGGCCCTCAGACATCGCAGCGGCCACCCACCAGCCTGCTGGGAGACAGGTCTCTCCCCGTCTGCAGTGCCCAGGGTCTGAGACGGAGCTTTGATGCCCTGATTGAGGAGGAGCCTCGGCTCTTTAGTCCTCCGTGCTGGTTGCCAGCCTCCTGCACTGCCGTGTCAGGGGCTCATCCAGGGTCAGAGGCAGCCATAGCTGCAACCTGACAGCCCCCCGGGAGCAGGTCCAGGGATGATGGTGCCCCCGTTTCGGTCGCAGTTTGAGTTATCACTTTGTCTCCCTCACAGTCTCGTTGAGACTTATTTTCTCTTAGGGCCACACTCTCCCATAAGCCTGCTAAGAACAGAGATTATACCTCATATGCAGTTTACCTCAGCAGCCTATGAGGCCCATTGGCATATTGATTACAAGTCCTGCTTAGACACTGGGCAAGAATTTAAAAGAGCGTTTCCATGTCTACTGGTCTTAGAAAAGAAACTCAATTAAATATGTCAGTATCATAGGAAGAAAAATTATCAAATTCTTAATCTAGGAGAATACTGACTCTGAATCTTGGACTCCGGGACTCTGATATATTTTTTATGAAAGGCAAAACAATTGGTATCTAAGGCTCTCTCCTTCCTCCTCCCAACTCCCTCATAAAAAAGAGGTATCAGATTGTACTCTATAATTTTACATAAAATCTGCCTTGCATGCTTTCCCCCCCGGAAGACATGCTCAGAGCTTTATTTCTTTGTACGTCTCAGAAATTAAACTTTTTGCTAAGTTTTGCTTAAAACCCTAGTAGAAGAATAAGGCCTGGTTGGGGAGAGGGAATATATATTTAAGGGCATAATGAAAGGGTGGCTCGAAGCAGGAACATGGCTTCTCAATGTCATGGGTGGATTACTGGACCTCCCCACCTCCACTCCCGGCGCTTGTATAAAGCCAGGTGAGGCAATCGTGAGGCAATTGGCTTCCACCCTGCAAATATGTCCCTGCCGTAGACCTTTGGAATTTCATGGATAAGGTCTATGAATTGCCTTTTACCAATGAATGGACATGTTTTTCCAAGGGGGAAAAAATGCCCTTGACTTCAGTCACCTTTTTGTATGTCTCTGTAAGAGGGTCGAAAGCTATGGAAGAAAATGAGGATTGTGGGTAAACAGATTTACTTTTGTGACAGACCTTAGGACTCGCTCACTAGCTATGCCATGCTTTTCAGAAGACTCTTGTACCTTATCTGGGATCTAATCTAATCTTGGGGAAAGAGGAAAAGGAACTAACATTTATTTTTTAAATTCACTCTGTGTCAGATACTGTGCTAGGCATTTTTATAATTGTCTTGTCACAATAATCCTGGGAAGTGAATTTATTACCGCCGTGTTCAAGTGGTGTATCTTAAGTGTAGAATTCATATATCCAACATAAATGGCCATGTTGAAAGAAGGAAAGATGTCATTCAAGTGTTTTCCTTATTTTTTTTATTATTACTATGCCCTTTGCAACGCGACACTGTGAAAACAACCCTTTTGGGGGCATCTCCCTTTTCCAGAATCTCTCCTTGGCCCACCACCAGCTTGGTTTCCTCATGGGGAGTGTTTTACTTGGCCTTCCTATATCTGATAAGCTACACACAAACCAGGAGAGGCTAGCAGGGTGTTAGTGCCCAGAAGGGAACGGCTTTGGGATTTTAGGCGCATATCTCTTTCCTTGGAATCCTTTCAGCATGTGGAAAAGGAGGCTGGTATCTGCAGTGACCAGAACAGGCTTTTGAGTACTCTGGTTTCTTTCCTGGGTCCCAAGGCTTGTTTCATCCCAGGATGCATCTTTTTAAGGTGAAAAGTCTTAACCTCCGGAGAAGTTTAGGAGAATCTGATCTTCAACGGTGGAGGAAAGGCAATGCCTGGACCATTAACTTGACATCCTTTCTTGTGAGCTAGGGTTTGACATCTCTTTTTGATCTTTGGACTGGGGCCTCTGTATTTTCCAGGCTAGTTTAAACATTGAAACTAGATGTGAATCTCTTTCAAGACCTTAAATGTTTTAGATAGTCAGGTAGTGACTTGGATAGGCATTTAACTAATTTGTTCCAAGGTCAGAAGAGCCCAAGAATTCCCCAGAGTTCCTCTCTTTGCTTCTAAAGGCACAACCTCTAAAGAAGATGACTCATGTCTCCATGGCAACTGTTAAAGGTGCTGCCTAGAGGGGACCCGCCTCTGCCCTCACTTATTTAGCTTGAAAGAATCAAAAGAATTTCCTGTGTCAAGGGGGTGCTATGTCCAGTTTTCTTATGAAAACTGTTACCAAGATTCCTGCCTCTTTCTAACATGGTAGCTGTCAAATTCCTTCAAGATGATGTAGGAAATGGCTCTTATCTCTTGGAAGCCAGAGAAATTGCTTTAATTCACCAAGACTCACCCCTAAACCAAAGGCCCTATTCTAATACTGTCTTCCCTCTCTACTCTGAATTCTCCCTTCTTTCCTTTCCAGGGGTTATTTTTAGCCCAAGGCTTTGCATCTGATTGAGTAAGACTTAGAGGCAGTAAAAAGAATGCCGTGAACTCAGCCAGAACTGCCTTAGGGTCCCTAGGGTTGAGAATAGCTCTAGAACCTCGGGGACCCCTGGGCTTAGACCCAGAAGTGATAGAACAGCCCCTGGTTTCTGGCATTTCAGTCCAGATCTTCAGGGACTGTTCTCCCTTGACAGTCAAATGAGCAAGGGAAGTTTCGCAGTAGATTGCAAAGCCAGCTTTTCTGTATCTATTTTCCTAGAGCAGAACAAGGCAGCTGCCTTATAGGACTCTAAATTTGGATCAATTTCCTAACACACACACACACACACACACACACCCCACAGAAAGATACATGGATAAAAAATATATAGCTGCTTTATCATTGTAGTACTTCAAGGAAGAGCTGCATTTTGCCGTATTGTAATCTCTAAGATAATGTCTAGGAAAGCATTAGTGTAATTATAATAATACCAAACTAGGAAAAGCTAGTGATCACTCTCACTAAAGTTTGAGTTAGGCTCGAATAGGAGAATGAAGGTCTGCTGGTCATCTGGTCTTGTGCCCTCTCCGGGCCAAGATGCCTGTCACTAGCATCTTTCACTCACCTGGGCTTTAACCTGGACTCTGGCAGCCTTTCCCAGCTCCAGGCACATATAGGACCCATCCCTCAGGACACGTGCCAGGTCTAGCCGTATACCCCAGCATTTCTCACACACTCTCCCACTCAGCCAGTATGTCCCTGACTGTGGCACTTCAGCAGCTCCACTGGGACACTGGGACACCAGCGACTGGGGTTGGGGCCCCTTCGTCTAGGTTGGCCCAGATGTAACATTTCTAGCATTGCCTCTTCCAGTGTCGGGGACTCATTTATTTGACAGGTTTTATGGAGCATCTAGTATACTTCAGGCACTGAGCTAATCCCCAGCAATACATGGTTGACCCAAGCCCAGCTACCGCCCTCAAGGAGCCCACCGTTAGTGGGGAAGACAGTGTGGGAAGTGCCACTGTAGGGAATTACTGGGTGCCGTGGGAGGCTCTCAGAGGGACAGCCGCCCAGCTTTGGAAATCGGGGGCTTCCTAAAAGAGAGGACATCAAAGCTCAAGTTTGTCAGAGGCCTGAGGGAGAGCATTGCAAAGGGCCTTCCAGGCTGAGGGGACAGCATGGGACTCGGCCAAAGGAGGGACAAGATGGGTTGTCTGGGCCTGTGTGCAGAGAAGCAGCTGGAGCTGGGAGTTGAGGAGGGAGAAGAGAGGGATGTGGCCAGGGCAATCAGTGACCCAGCCCAGGGGGCATAAAGAGAGCTGTCGGTGATGCTCTGCCCGCTCTGAAGCCCACTGCCGAGGCCACTCAGAGACGTAAGTGTGATCCCCATCAGGATCAGAATTTCCCTCCTCACTGTGGAGGTACACAGTTTCTTGCTGAGATGATTTATTCCTGTGCATCCTCCACCCCTGCCCCAGCTCTTTGTCCTCTCCCCAAGAGCTGTTTAATTTCAAGAGCTTTAACCTGGGCTGGATTTAGAGACATACAGGGGACAGCTCTGGGTCATCCTGACCTGGCTGTAGAACCACCAAGGCTAAAAACACCTCTTGGGAACAGGCCGGCCTAGACCCCGGGATGAGGGTGCACCCTAAGATAAATACACGGGAGGCCGCCTAAGGCTTCCCAACTCGGGGTGTGAGGTCTTCGTTCATTCTACCAAAGGGCAGCCTCCCTTGGACAGCCTTTCCCCGGGTTGGGTCATAGCTGGTGGCCAAGCCTCTGCTGTGTCTGCAGTGTGCACCTGTGTCCTGCCAAAGAAAGGGGAATTAAAAAACGAAAACAAAAAAGCACAGATGGATTGTGTGCACATGGAAAATACCCGCAAGCCTAGACAGCTGCCATGAGCCTCGTGGGGACGGGGAGGCCCCTGGAGCCCTGCGCTCTTCGGGAGTGACTCAGGGAAGGCTCAGAGACAGCAGACAGAGTCTCTCTGTGCAGACAGCTCGCGGTGCCTTTTAGGTTTTCCAAAGAACCTATTCAGAGCCCAGAGCATTGGGTTTCTCTTCCCTTTGCCCCCAGACAAATAACTTTATAAGGAGAAGAAAAAGAATTAGATGAATCAAAATACCAGCTGTGAGGCGCAGCATGGTTCCTAGAAACTCAAGAAAAGGCCACAATAGGTAACATAATTTCCTTGAGAAGTTGGAGGCACTGGGGGCTGAAGGCAGTTTTCCTAGCTGAGGGGCTCAGGTCTCCTGACCCCAGAGGGCCCTGAGGACGGCTTGGGGCTCACCTATTTTGCAAGACCTCCACACCTGCCCTCCTGGGTGCAGCCTGGCATATTCACCAGCCTTCTGGACCCTTGGGAAGATTGTCGCTCAAACACCTACTCTTTTCCCAGATATCCTCTGGCTCCTTACTGAGGAATTTCTAATTCTGTGTCTTGTGGTTCCCACGCGACTATCCCACCAGCCTAGGCGTTTTAATTAGCATTCGGCCTGTAGTAATCACGACGCTGGAAATTGACAGGATATTTGGCCTCAAATACACCTACTTTAAAATGAAGGTCCTGGAAGGTCCCCTTGGTCGGGGTGTGGTCATGGAATACGGCCAGGTTTGCCTTAGGGCACCCTCTCCCCATTGTCTGCCGTGGTCCAATTCCCTCTCCATCACCAGGAAGAGATCAAAATGCTTCCCTGCCAGGTGTCAGTGGCTGTGTATTTGCTCTTCCCAAAGGCATCTGTGTTTCATTTAGGATAAGGCTTTACATTCAAGGAAAATCTAGTGGCAGGATCAGGAGACATCAGCTCTCATTCAGGTCTGGGAGATAATCTTGAGGCATTGCTCTTCTGAGCACCTGCAGAGGCTTCCTCAGGTGGGCGTGGGAGCCCCCGCAGGGAAGCCTGCCCAGCCCTCCACATGCACGTGAATTCTGTAAAGCGGTGGGTGCCCATCTGTTTGGACCACACGTGCCTGTCAGCAAAAACCTTGTGAGATGCATCCCCCCCGTATGTTTATTAATTTAAAGTATATATTCATATACTTCTGTACTAAAACATTAGGCACATTTTTTAAAGCGCACAACATAGAAATTTTTTAAAGAGTAAGATACAAAATATTATAGACAGAGGTTCTGGTATTTTCACTCTGAAGCCCTGAGGGTTTGGGTGCCCCCTATATGTGCACAGCCACTTTGGACACCAACCACCATTTCAAGAGCAAATCCTCACACCTTGATGGCATCCATCCCAAACTACTGTGCTGGCACTTGGCCCGAAGACTAGGAAGGTCTTAAAGCAAAATCCCCAGGAGATTCTAATCTGGGAGACAGGGCAAGCCAACTCTCAAATAGCATAAACTGAAACAATTCAAAACCCCATCCGACAGGAGAGCGGACTCCCTAGGCAGTAGTGGCTATAGGTGCCAAGAAAAGATCAGATACACTGTACAGAGCCATGGGGTTGCTCATATTCCCTCTCTGGGTCTCCAGAAAAGGATATTTGGCAATATCCCCAGGCCTCTCATGATTGGCATTCTTTGAACCCTCAAAGTCCTTCAGTAGTACTATTATTCCCCACAGCACCAGTGGGTCCACGTCGCTTGAATATTATTTTTGATTTGACCACCAAGATATGATGATGATTCTGTTTCATTTGAAAAGGGTCTGAGAAAGTATACAGGTCTAATTATATATACATATTTATACATGTGTATTTTTGTTTATTGTTACATTTTGACATTGGACTTTCTATTAAATAATTTTTAACAGATGACCTGGCTTTGTTCTCTTTTGTGCCTTTCTTTCTCCGTGGATCTCAGGGAAGGGGCTGTTATAAATGTCTGCAAAAGATCTTGGGGCCTTCCTGTCCCTCCACTCTTCTGTCTTCTTCCCTACTGTGTGTACATAAGTTCAAGTTCTGTTTTTACAGGAGATGTACTGCATCATGCACCCACTTGGAAAGCCCCCAACCTTGTTTTCATTGCCTCCAACTTTCAGGGACAGCCCACTCAGTCCCATCAGCTTCTGCAAATTCATAAATCCATAGATTTGATGAAGTTGCAAAAAAGAGCAATGACAAAAAATGATGCCATGAGCCTCTCAAATCTCTTGTACACCCCTTTCCCTCCACCACACACACACACACACACACACACACACACACACACACACACACACACACAGTCCTAGATGTGAGACCTTGGACAAGTTACTTAACCTTCCTGAACCTACTTGAAAACAATACTTTTCTCATAGGTTTGATTTGAGGAGATCCCATAGTAAATGCTCAGTAAACAACCACCCACTTCCCGAAGGCACTCATTCAGCCAGCTGGCATTTGTTAATTGCACAGTGTATGCCGGGCACTGGGGTCTCCCAAGTAGGGGGTCAGGGATGTGAGGAATTAAGGAATTCCCCTCTCTCCAAAGTCAGATGCAGGGGGAGCAGTATGAAAAATGAGGTATGTGCCTTAGAGTGTCTCTTGTTCCCCACCCTCAAGCTCCATGACTATCTGGCACATTCTGGACGCTGAAAACAGTTGATTCTCCCACTACGCTCGCCTTCCAGGATCTACCAGAGAGAAGTACACACACGCAGAGTCTCAAAGCATGAAGCCAAAAGCAGTTCCTCTTGACTCTGTCTTCCCTGTAGTATCAGCCTGTTCACCTCTGACAGGTTGTCAAACAAGGCAAAAGCCCAAGCTTCTGCCCAGAGGAAACTTGGGACCCAAGCTCGTTCTTTTCAAAATAGTAAGCCTGTTTCTCCCTGCAGAAGCTCGCTTGAAATCACAAGGCCAGCCAAGCTTGAAGGATTTCCTAACCCCACCTCACTCCCGGCTGCACCCCACATACATACACACATGCTGGTCCCCTGTAGCCCTGATTGGGAACTTTGGGAGCTTACTTTAATCTCAAGCCACAGAGAAGTCAAGCTGCAGAGGAGACCGCAGGACTGCCCCTCGTGTCCGCTCCCCAAGCTCTTGTAAGCAATGTCAGCGTCCAGTCCACTGGTCGTAGCTGGACTGAAGCCTGCACGTGGTCGCCTGGAGTTCTCTTACTTGGAAGCGGGAGTGGCGGGAAGTGACACATGAGTGACGGAGGGAAGAGGAAGACTGATTTGATAAAGCCTCATCAACAAATTGGAGGGAAATGAGTGAAACGAGACCACAAGTGCTCACACTCAGCCTGGCCCAGCGGATGGCTGTAGAGGATGGGTGCTTCTCCTCAGGGGTCTCCCGGCCACCATCACCCCTGCCACTGGCACTGCCCACCCACAATTTCCATCCTGAAAGCTCAAAGTCATCTGGTGGGGAACATGAAGTTTTAACTTACTAGATTCACATCATGTTACCCACTCTCTGACAGAATCCAGCTTCCATTGGCCACTGCTCTTAGCCGGGTCCTCACCCTATACTACCCTGCCATGTTTATTTTCCTACTCTGGTTCCTGCTCTCCCCTCAGGAAAATTCTCCCATTTCTCCTTATTACAGAAAATTGAACTTCCTTTGAGGTCCAGTTAAAACTGACCACTTGTATGAGACCCCGTCTTATGGCCCAAGACATGCCAATCTTTCCTGCCAAAGAACTTCCCTTTCAGCAGAGGCCAGGTGTTGGTGGGGTTAGAAGCCCTGAGAGGCTTGAGCCACAGAGAGTTGTGGTGTAAGACTAGGTCTCCAAGTGTAAGGTGAGGCCTAGAAACCAGGTCAAGTTCAAACACTTACTAAGAGCCGAGTTGCCGGTACTGAGGAAGGGTGAGCCCATGGCAGAGCCCGGAGCAGGCAGGTAGCAGGTCTGAAAGCTGTGATGGTCATGGAGGGAGTATTCAGGGAGAGAGTGGAGCATCTGTGTACAAGGAGATATGTAAAATAAATAAGCAACAAGGAGATAATGTACAGCACAGGGAATTATACCCATTATCGTGTAATAACTTATAATGGAGTATAATCTGCAAAAACACTGAATCACTATGCTGTACACCTGACACCAATACAATGTTGTAAATCAACTATACTTCAAAAGGAAGAGAAAGGAAGGAAGAAGGATGAAGGAAGGAAAGAAGGAAGGAAGAGAGGGAGGAAGGGAGGGAGGGAGGAAGGAAGATGTGCGCCAAACTATACATTACAAACAATGTTGCAACATTTTGTTTTTTGTAGGCTGAAAGGAACATCTTTATTACTTTTTTTTTAAGCAACTTTATTGGAGTATAATTGCTTCACAATGGTGTGTTAGTTTCTGCTTTATAACAAAGTGAATCAGCTATACATATACATCTGTTCCCATATCTCTTCCCTCTTGCGTCTCCCTCCCTCCCACCCTCCCTATCCCACCCCTCCAGGCGGTCACAAAGCACCGATCTGATCTCCCTGCAGCATTATTTCTGATCTCCCTGCAGCATTATTTCTAACGGAAAAACAGAATCATTCTTAATGCCCATCAAAAAGAGAATGGATATGGGCTTCCCTGGTGGTGCAGTGGTTGAGAGTCCACCTGCTGATGCAGGGGACGCAGGTTCGTGCCCCGATCCGGGAAGATCCCACATACCGCAGAGCAGCTGGGCCCGTGAGCCATAGCTGCTGAGCCTGCGCGTCCGGAGCCTGTGCTCCGCAGCAGCAGAGGCCACGGCAGTGAGAGGCCCGTGTACTGCAAAAAAAAAAAAAAAGAGAGAGAGAGAATAGATAAACAGTAGTTTAGTTAATTTTGTATCAACATGAATAAACCTCAAAAACAGAGCAGTGAGTGGAAAACATGCAGAGGATACAGTATGATGCCACTCATATAAAGTTTGAAAGCTTTCAAAATCATATCATATTGTGCGTGAATGCCCTACGTGTATAATAACGTGCATAGGAAAACATACATGGGAAAGACAAATACCAATTTCAAGAAAGGGAGGGGGGAGGGAGGATGGGAAGTGGCACAGGGGAGGGTTAACAGTGTTTCAGTCTTTTAAAAAATTAACTGAAGCAGATATGGGGAAATAGGGTGTGTGTTTGGAAAATATTCCCTATACTCTTTTGTGTGTTCAAAAAAAGACCATGCCAGTGGCCAGCTGCAGCTGGTTTAGACTCAGAGGCTGCCGCCAGCCACGGATGAGACACCAAAGCTTTACAGGAAATGGACATCACTCCTCTCAGAGCTCTGGTAGCTTTGGAAATCTGTGCTTCATCTCATATATAGGTCCTCTTCTCTGGTTTTCCCACACAGAGGGCAGATCGCCTGAAGTCGCACAGCCCCTAGCAGTGAGCTGCGCATAGAACTGGACTAGACAAACTTTTTTTTTTTATTGAAGTATAGTTGATTTACAGTGTCTTAATTTCTGCTGTACAGCAACATGATTCAGTTATACATATATACATTCTTTTTCATATTCTTTTCCATTATGGTTTATCACAGGATACTGAATATAGTTCCCTGTACCATGTAGTAGGACCTTGTTGTTTATCCATTCTGTATAAAATAGTTTGCATCTGTTAATCCCAAACTCCCAATCCATCCCTCCCCCATCTCCCTCCCCTTTGGCAACCACAAGTCTATTCTCTAGAGCTGTGAGTCTGTTTCTGTTTCGTAGAGAGGTTCGTGTCGTATTTTAGATTCCACGTATAAGTGATATCGTATGGTATTTCGACAAACGTTTTGTGGTCTGATTTCTCTCATCATTTTCTCCCTGAATGAAACTCTATCAATCACTTCATGTCATTCCCATTTGCAAAACACACCCTGTCCACGTGCATCTCCCTCCAGGCTGCTCGGCCCACATGGGGCCTCACACACGGCCCCTCAGACTTGCCCACGACCGCTTCCCACAAGGCTCAGAAACCGTGGTCTGCAGTCTAGAAAACGTTGAGGAAGAGGTTTAGAAGGTATATGGAGTGACGCTGAGAGAATCCCGTGTGCTAGAGGCAGGAGCTTCCTAAGACTTAGTGAGCTGTTCAGCACATTTCCAAACACCAGACGAGAGATGCCTGCCAGTGGCTCTCCTTCGAACTTGGTTCCCCCAAGAGTTCTGTGGCTCAAACAAATGGCGTTAACAGGGGGTAAATGCTAGGGGTGAGTAGGGCTTGAGGATCACACACACACACACATACACATACAAATAAAAGAGAAGGTATCACTTGGACAAACGTCATTGGTTCATTCTAAGACAAGCTTTCATTAACGGTCGACTCGGGGGGGGTCTCAACAGGGGCTGCACATTAGGTCACGTGGGGAGCTTTTCAGACCACCAGTGTCCAGACCTCAGGTCACTTAAGTCAGGATTTCTGGGAGCAGGGCTGGGCATTTTTAAGCATGTCCCTAGGCCACTGTGAGCTCAGCACAGGGAGGGTCCCCAGGCTACTTGCCTACCTAGCATGCCACTGAGATGGGCACCAGCCAACAAAGCTGGACAGAATAAACCCTGCTCCCAGGGAGATACAGAATAGTAGGGCGTGGGTCTGTACACACACTCCAAGGGGCTGTGAGAGCCCAGAAAAGGAAGCGCTCAACTCTGCTACCAATCTCGATGGTGAGAATGAGCCAGGAAGGGCGGGGAATGAGGAGGACTCCCAGTGACACATGAAGGTGAGTCTCTCTTGTCGATGGGACAAGAGAATGAATCAACCCCTAGAAGTCAAAGAGCTCAGGCTAGGGAAAGGCCTCAAGGGTTCATCTGGTGTCCAGACACGATGTTACTCCAGCCATTCCAAAGAGAATTTCGTGAACACACCCATCCTGGGCAGGAGGTTTACCCCTCATCGCTGACCTCAGGCAGAAGCCTAAGCCTGCTCCTACTTTGTGGTGTTCGTCACCCAGCTGCCCTCAGCCCTCAGTACACCCCTGGCTCTGAGAGATGCCTTCAGGATAAAACACAGCATCTAGGGAATGAGTTCCTTCCCCCCAGATTGACAAACCTCAGGGAAGGCAGATCCCACCCCCAGAAAAGCGGGGTCCCTGGATGCAAGGGACTGAAGGCAGTGGCTGCTCATCCTCTCTGCAGCATCTCTCAGCTGAATAAAAAGAACAGGATTTACACACCCAGGACGTTGCGTGGGGCAGAGCTCGAGTGGGGTGATGGGTGGTGTGATAACGATTAAAATTGAGGCTGCAGTGGTTGAATGCCTGGTGAGTTTGAGAATTGCCGGCTGGGATGTTGTTACCCAAGATATATGCATCCCCCTATGTGGGTCAGACGGGCTCACGGCTGGAATTTCAAGCACTTGCTTCAATTGTTCCCGGAGTTCTGGTCATTGATATGCTCGGCACTTGGTCACTGACCTGACGCAGGGTTCTTGTGGTTTGCTCTCATATCTGGGACTGAGAGCCTTGAATACAACCAACACAGACGGGATCCAATAAAAAGCAGTTGTAAAGGCTGACCTGCCACCACCCTGCTTCCCAGGGCCCCAGCTGTGGGGTGAGGCTGCTGGGAGGGAGGGATGCTGGCTGGTTTCCCCACAGTCCTTTTGTGTCAGCTGAAGGCTCCCCTGAACACTTCCCGTCTGCTACAAACCAAGGCTGGGGCCCACAGGGATATGAGTCTCCCATGATCAGACTGGAATACAAATGGAGTTGCCAATTTAAAGATCAGGTTAGGTGGCGTGGAATGGGAGGGGCACACAAGGAGAAACTCCTTTCCAAAGCCCCATCATTCTATATGTGAAAATTCAAGTCACTAACAAGGCTCCGTCTGTTTTCAGTTCCCGCCCCCTCTTCCCAGGCCCTTGCCCAAAAAAGGAGAAAAGGAAGCTTTAAATCGTCACCCTAAATCCTCTTTTATCTTTGACATAATCTGCCAGGATTTGTGCCCCTGCCAATGCAGTGAGATTCTGATGCCCCAGGGCCCCCTTTGACTCCTGCCAGGGCCCACAAACACCTCCCCATTCCCACCCCTCCTCCCCCCAGCACACAATTGGAAGGAAAAAGCTTGAAGGTTTCCCAAAATATAAGTAAATAGGGTCATCGGGATAAGTAGGAAGACCTGGGTAAGCAAATCCCTTCACTTACTGAAACTTGGTCATAGTCAGAGCTGAGTTCCCTCCCTCAAGTCCCAGATGAGATGAGCTTCTTAGCAGAAGCTGAGTCAACCAAACACTGGCAGAGTCCACATCCCAGGGGGGAAGTGTGACATCAAAGCCATCAACTGGTCCCCAACTGATCCATCCTTCTAATAGTCACTGCCACGTATGGAACAGAGACTAAATGTTCTCTCACATATTCCTCCAGATAACCCCTATAAAGTAAGTTCTGTTCCCTCACTTTACAGTTGGGGAACTGAGCCTCAGAGAGATTGAGTAACTTGCCCAAGGTCACACAGCAGTGTGTGGTAGAACCAGGATCAGGTCATCTGACCCAGAGGCCTGGCTTATAACCATTCGGCCCTAGTGCCACTGACATGTGTGCCTTGGGTCAGCGTGCCATGTCATCTCAGTCTGGTCATATTCTTTGCCTGGGCCACCACGGAGCCAGCTTCTTGAACTTCTTTCCAGTATGCTCTCCCCTTCCCTTCCTTCAGCTGAAACAGGTACCCTAAATGTGTCTCTCCTGGACCCAATCCATGGAGTACTCCTCACTAGTGGACATATGCTGCCGTGAGCACATGAAAAGGACCCCAGGCAGCCCTTCCCTCACAGCACCTACCACAGGGGGTTCCTTGCTTTTCTTCCCTCCTTCCTCCCTTCCTCTCTCTCTCTCCCTCTCTGCCTTCCCAAGCTTTCGGCTAGCATTTCCAGCTTTCCTACATGCCAGCTAGATGAGCCATCGGAGTCGGCACTGGTCATTCAAAGGAGGTCTTATAAATTCCATCCTCTTCCTGCAAGACCATCCCTGACAGACCTGTCCCCATGTAGCATTCTCAGGGCCCTGTCAGCTGAGAGGGTCCCACAGCTCTCAGCAGACGACCGCCTTTTGTCAAAGGCACTTTGTGAAGGACTTAATGCGTTGTCACTGAATTTGCTTACCATTGCTACGTGACTTATTGGGCTAAGGGACAATGAAGGCAGGCATCCCGTATAGCCCATATAGCCACCTCTGCACAGCACCTCCAGAGTACTCAATTCTTGCTGCTGACTGGCTGAGCCAGGTGGCCACTGAGTGCACATGACAACTAGCAGCCAATCAGCGCTCCCCACACCTTTTTAAAAAGATTCACACGTGTTTAATGTGTATAAAGCCAAGAAAAAGACAGTCCCGAATTCAATAGCAGTATTCTGTACAATTCATACGGTGGGGTTGAGAGGGAAGGTGAAGAGGCCGTAGAACCTACACCCCAACATGTACAAAAATAACTTAATAGCAACTCCCACCTGCAAGGAAGACATAGCTCTCTTTCCAGCCACCCGGTCCAAGTGAGGGGACATAGCACAGAAAACCCAGCACGGCGGGGGCTAACCCATAGGGACCCAAGGGGCTGGTGGGGGTGAGGACGGGCAGTAGTCCTGGGGAGGGACTACGTGGAGGTCCTGAGGCGATTGTTGGCTGAGCGAAAGCTCAGCAGCTTGTCCACCATGGGCGGGCATAGAAGAGCTAACTTGCCAGACTCGTGGGGTGGCTGTGCTCCTGCAGGAGATTCAGGCAGTACTTGTGGAAATCCGGCTTCTAGTCGATGTAGGTCACAGCTGCCATGCTGGGCACAGGACGAGTTTGCTGTGGTCCTGGAAGATGTTGCAGGATGCAGGATGATGGTTCTGTGCTTGCAGAATCAAGTAGGCAGGTAGGGTTGCTGGACTAGTTCATCACCTTCCCCTGGGTGCCCACCTTCAGCAAGTGTTCACTCATGCAGTTTTGGAAGTACTTGGAGAGTTGATCTTCATGGAGGAGTCGGGATGGGAACTCACAGCGGGGGAGAACTCTGCACCACCGTGCTCTGTGAACCACAGACCGTCACCAAGGCACCCGAGGATGAGGTGAGTCCAAGCATCAGAGAACACCCCCTACACTTCGCTACACGGCTGATGCCCGAGGCTGCACTTGTCCCAATAGTCCCCCACCTGCTGACTCAGAAGATGGGGATGCCGGAGGGATCCTCAGCCTCCTCTTGCCTCACCAGCCCCCTCTCAGAGGGCTTGGAGGCATTCACGCTATGCAGCCGCTGCAGCAATGTGGCACTCTCTGGTCTCCTGGACCACTGGTCCCTCTTTGCCCCAGGGAGTCTTGGGCATAGAGTTCTCTAGGCCTTTATTTAGGACTGTGAGTGGCTTCCTGTTGCTGGGATCCAGGCTTCTGAGAGCGATTGAATACCTTGATGGAATGGTGGGGCAGGTAATGGGAGATGGGCTGGGATGTAGCCAGAAGAAAAGAACTCGTCTTGAGCCGCTCATGAATGATCAGGTGGGCAATGGGACCTGTCTGCGGCATCTTCTGGAAGCGGGGGGTGGCCACGGGGTTGATGTGCTTGGGGATCCTGCATTCATTCTTCTTGATCCAGAAGTAGGTCAGTTTTAGGCAAGAGATATCAAAAGGTGATCTACCCACCGACAAGGTATATATCAACATGATGCACCCAATAGCCCCCCCGTCCACCAGGAAATGGCACCCTTTCTTGCTCAGCACCTCAAGAGCTACGTATTTAGACAGGGTTTTCTTCTTCTGCGCCCCATCATATTCACCTTTGGTTGCCGGGCCAGATCCCCTATTCTCACCTCCAGCTCGTCATTCAGGAAGAGTTTGCCCAGCCTGAGGTCCCAGTGAATAACCTGGTTTGGGTGCAGGTACTGGCAGCCGAGGACCATGTGCTGCAGGTAGCGGCGGACCTCGGGCTGGGTCGTCGCCTTCCTCCGCCAGTGCGGCTCCAGGGGAGATCTTCGGCGGCAGCAGCGCCCCAGCACCACCAACATAAAGTTCGTGTCCACGTGCACCTACGACTCCGTGCTGGTGGGCGAGAGGGCAATGAATAGACATCTCCAAGGACATCTTCTCCTTCCGGTGCGGCCTGAGCAGCCGCGACTCAGGCAGGATCTTGCGGCCAAACGCCTCCTTGGCGTCCTCATCCTGTCAGAGATCTCAAAGCACTTGGTGAGGGCCTCCCTGGTGGCGCAGTGGTTGAGAGTCCGCCTGCCGATGCAGGGGATGCGGGTTCGTGCCCCGGTCTGGGAGGATCCCATATGCCGCAGAGCGGCTGGGCCCGTGAGCCATGGCCGCTGGGCCTGCGCATCCGGAGCCTGTGCTCCGCAACGGGAGAGGCCACAGCGGTGAGAGGCCCGCATACCGCAAAAAGAAAAAAAAAAAAAAAAAAAAAAAAAAAAGCACTTGGTGAAGCCGCCCCTCCCCCAGGAAGCGGCCCAGCAGGCAGCACCGCCAACCGCGCGGCTCCACTACAACCTCCGGGATCTCTTTTGCCTGCTGGATGGCGGTCGGGGGCCCTGGGAGCCACAGCTCCAGAGATCCCGGCTTTCCCCGGTGGGCTGGTGCCCGCGCCAGCGTCTCTGCAGCGCTTGGCAGACGCAGCAGGGTCCTGGCAGAGGTTTGACACCGCTCCGCTGCTCCCCGAATCAAATGCTGCAACGGGACTGTTGCAAAAGCCTCTTTTCTCTCTCCCTCTCTCTCTCTCTCCTCTCTCCTCCTCTCTCCTCTCTCCTCCTCTCTCCTCTTTCCTCTCTCCCTCTCTCTCTCTTTTTTTTTTATCACAACCGGGGAGGAAGAAGCGGGACAGGAGTGGCGCAGGTCCTCCAGGTACCCTGGGCGGCCCCGCCCCACGCGCAGCCTCCAGCCCCAGGACTAGGTTTATTTCCTCGGGCAGAGGCTAAGTGTAGGAAAGGTGGCTTTATCAGATTAAGTCTCACTAGTGAAAATGCTCAGTCGCCCAGCCTCTGTGAGCAAGGCGACCAGCCTCCTGTGTACACAGTGGTTTCCAGGCTGGTAGGTGGTTGTTTTTCCTCCAAACCCTTGGCTAGCTCGGCCTCTCACCCGAGAGCTGTGGTTTGGGGAATGTTTTGACTTGAAACGTTCAGGCCCCTGGTGGTATTTGGAGTTGTGAGACCCTTCTGTGCTAAAAGGAAAAATGAATGGTCTATTTAGAGACTGCTAACAATTCACAGTATAAAGAACAGGCAATAATTCTGCTGCTGACAGGCTGGGTTTCTCAGGGTAGTCCCTGGGGAGCTGGCTGGGCGGCAGTCATGGCCCCTACTCTGGGTATTTCATCTGGAAGACCCCCTGCTAGTGGTGGCAGTGCTTCCAGAAAGCCTCTGCCCTGGCTTTTTCTGGGCCTCCCCTCAATTGCTTCCCAGAACACGCTCCTCTTGGGGCCTGTGCTTGGGCTGTGAATGAGACCACTTTTCCTAAATCCGATGAACTTTGCTCTTGACAAAGGAGGGAAGGGTGGTTATTTGGGAATGCCTTGAAACAGCTTCTCTTGGGTTTGAGTTGTGAGATTTTACCTATCGCAGACATAGACAGAGTTCACCTGAAGGAGGTAACTGCCTTTCCTCTCAAGGACAAAACACACTCCCGGGGGTTTCTGTCACCAGAGTGATGCTTCTTTCTATTGCATCCTAGACTCAGAAGAGAAGGTGAGAATCACAGGCTTCGAAATAAACACCCAACATAATTAAAAACTAAACAGTTTTCTAAAATACCAAAGCTTGTTTCAAAGCTTGACCAAATTAGGAATGGTGTTCATCTAATTTATCAAAATGAATTCCTTTATAGATACAAGTAATCCCAATCAAACTCCCGATAGGCTTTTGTGTAAAAATTCACAAACTGATTCTGAAGTTTATATAGAAATGCAGAGGATCTAGAATAGCAGAAACAATTTTGAAAAAGAAGAATGAAATTGGAAAACTAACACTACCCGATTTGAAGACTATTTCTAAGCTATAAAAATAAAGACAATATGGATTTGGACACACACACGTAGCATAGGCACACAGTATAGAAAGATAGATTAATGGAATAATATGAGTCCAGATGTGGGCCCACATGTGTATAGTCAACTGATTTTAGACAAAGGTGTCAAGGTATTTTGATGGGGGTAATTTGATGCCTTTTTAATGCATTGTGTTGGTATATGATTGGACATTCATATGCCTAAAACCTTGACCCTTACTTCAAACCACATACAAAAATTGACTTGAAACAGATTATAGTAGTAAATGCAAGAACTAAAATTATAAAGCTTCTGGAAGAAAAATAGAAGATAAAACTTTGTGACCTTGGATTAAATAAAGATTTTTAGCTACACACACACAAAAATCATACATCATAAAAATAAAAATTGATAAATTAGATTTCATCAAAATTTCAAAAGATAGTGTTAAGAAAAATGAAAAGACAAGGCACAGACTGTGATAAAATATGTGTAAAACACTCAGTCAATGGGGGTGCAAAATGGTACCCAGTTTGCAGTTTTTTAAAAAGTTAAGCACCCCCGTATCATAGCACCCAGCAATCCCATTCTAAGGTATTTATCCAAGAGAAAGGAAAGCATACGTCGACAAAAAGACGTGTACTCTTAATGTTCATAGAAGCTGTATTCATAATCACCGAAAAGTAGAAACCATTCAAATGCCCATCAATTGGCGAATGGTTTAACAAATTGTGGTATCTTTGGTATAAATAGGTAAAAAAAAAAAAGTTGATAAACGGATAACTACTGAAACTGATACATGTAGCTGTATGGATGAATCTCAAAAGTATTATGCTAAGTGAAAGAAGTCAATCACAAATGACTACATATCAAATGACCATTTATATGACATAATGGAAAAGTCAAAATTGTAGAGACAGAAAGATCAGTGGTTACAAAGGGCTCGGAGAGGGGAGAAATGGCAAAGGGACATGAGGGTACTTTTTGGAGCAATAGAAATGTTCTGTATATTGATTGTAATGGTGGTTACACGACTGACTATATACCTTTGTCAGAACTCCTTGAACATATACTGAACACTTTGAAAGGGTGAATTTTATGATATAGAATTATACCTCAATAAATCTAATTTTTAAAAACTGAAATTCCCAAACCAATTTTGATTAATAGAAGCTCATTAATTTGGATCCCCCTTATCCCTATTTAGTAACAATTTATACCCACAGGAGCCAGAGTTTATACTTGCTCCATCTAAAATGGTTGTTTTAAACCTTTAGTATCCTACTAGCAGGGAAGAGGGGGGAACTCAAATTTGTAGGATGTTACCATGTGCCAGGCAGACATCATGCTGGGCATTTTGCACGTGATTTTATTTGGTTCTTGTTATGGGCTCAATTGTGTCCCCCAAAATTGATATGTGGAAGCCCTAACCCCCAGTGCCTCAGAATGTGACTATACTAGGAGATGGGGCCTTTAAAGAGGGGACTGAGTTAAAATGAGGCCATTAGGGTGGACCCTAATGCAACCTGAATGGTATCCTTATAACAAGAGGAAATTTGGACAGACAGGGAGACACCAGGGTTGCGTGGGCACAGAGGGACGACCATGTGAAGAGGCAGCAAGGGGGTGGCCATTTGCAAGGCAAGGCCTCAGGGGAAACCCAACCTGCCAACACCATGATCTCAGACTTCTCACTTCCAGAATTGTAGGAAAATTAATTTCTGTTGTTTAAGCTACCCCGGCTGTGTGTTTTGTCTTGGCAGCCCTCGTGGACTAATACAATCCTCCCAACAATCTGAGGTGAGGAAGGCAGGAGGAAAAACACAAGGCTCTGTGAGTACTGGTAGCTTGCTCAACTCCAGTGGCTGGTAGGGCAACCTGGGGAGAAACACAGAACTGACACCCAAAGCTCACCACCACCTAGATTGCAAACGTTAGGAAATCAGAGCTGGTTTCTTCTCATCCTTGAACAACCTGTACTCCTTTTTCTCAGTAAATGTTGAATTGATGTAAATAATTAGAGTAACAAGATTTCAGGATGCAGGAGAGACCTACTTTATTTTTATAAATTTATTTGTTTATTTTGGGCTGCATTGGGTCTTTGTTGCTGCGCGTGGTCTTTCTCTGGTTGCGGCAAGAGGGGGCTACACTTCATTGCGGTGCGCGGGCTTCTCATTGCAGTGACTTCTATTGTTGCGGAGCACGGGCTCTAGGCACGTGGGCTTCAGTAGTTTCAGCATGCGGGCTCAGTAGTTGTGGCTCACAGGCTCTAGAATTCAGGCTCAGTAGTTGTGGTGCATGGGCTTGGTTGCTCCATGGCATGTGGGATCTTCCTGGACCACGGCTCAAACCAGTGTCTCCTGCACTGTCAGGCAGTTTCCTAACCACTGAGCCACCAGGGAAGTCCCGAGACCTACTTTAAATATTCAGCTATTTTCCAGGACAAAGTAATATCACTGATTTTTATAAACAGTGACTATGATCATAATAATTGATACCTTTGCCTATCCATTGTGCCCTAGGGGTGGCACCCAGACTTGCTCTCAAGCAGGTCTTATGGGACCTGCGCAATGAATGCTTTCTTAGCCTAGATGTTCATTCATTCCACAAATAGTTATTGAGCACCTATGATAAAACCAAAAGTCGAATTAAAAAAATTTTTTTTCTCTGTAACAGGTTTATCACCAAATCCTAGGTCATGCTGACATTTGGCCCATTAGAACAAATAATTAAGGGGATTTTGCTGTTGTTCATTTGTTTTTTTAAGTCAGATTTTTTTTTTCATTCTGGGCATCAATGCAAAGTGGAGAAAAGAACCCAGAGGTAAGGACTTGCAGTTCAGAAACGGAGGATCCCTTTATACTCTGGGGACCTCAGGGGGCAGAGACCTTCCTCTTGCCATGGTTGGATCCTGGGGGCTCAACAAATAGTGATTTGGGGGTAAATGTCTGTTGAACTGAACTAAATTTTGAATGATTCAACTGGTCAGTGTGGGGAGCAGCCACTCCCAGAGAAGTGACTAGATGTGCCTTGTGTGTGTGTGTGTGTGTGTGTGTGTGTGTGTGTGTGCCTTTTAAATTCAGCCTCACAAAAATTCAGGTGAGTTGGGCTGGCCAACCATCAGCTTGGCCAAGTAAGGGAACCACTAAGTGAAACCAGAAAATGAAGCAGAAGAGACAATTCTGTGAAGAATCAAGTAGTGCTTTTGGGTTTGAGAGGCCAGTGCTTATCCGCACAGAGATATCCAGTGAGCAGCCAGGAGCCTGGAGGAAGAGATGTAAGACCACGAGGACAAGGTGACCCTGAGGGCTCAGCCTGCCCCTCCACTGCCTCCTTGTCGCCTCCTCACCAGTCGACAGGTGTGCTGATGTTACCTTCTAAATGTTTCTTGACTCTTTTCCTTCCTGCCTGCCTACCGTGCACAACTCCAGGCCCTCGGCACCTCCTCCTTAGATCCCTGCTTTCCATCAGCTCACCCCCGACTATCTCTGCCCCTTTAAATCCCCCCATCACACTGTCACCAGAGTCTTATCCAAAATGAAATTCCTAGGATCTCCCTTTCCTGTTTAAAGCCTGTCGCATGCCTGTCTCCCTCTCATTCTTCACCCCTGGGCACAAGTGTTCCCTCTTCCAGAATGTGGTCCCTGATGCCTCCAGATCAGCCAGGGGACCCCCGTGTGCTTAGATCTCAGGTGGATCCTGCCTGACCACACGGAGGCTTCGTTACCTCGGGGTAAGTGTTCCTCCCCCAGAGCCCGGGAGCCCCTCAGGCTGCAACCAGACCTGGCATCTCTACCCTCAGCACCTCTCCCAGTGTCTGGGGCACACGGGTGTTGCACTCGTCTTGGGAGGGAAGAAGGGAGGGGGAGAAAAAGCAAAGAGGGCCTGATACTAATCTTGAAAACTGTCTGTGTGTGGTGGAGGATTAGTCACAGTTCCCACGTCCTACCTGAGGGAGCTCAGCTTGCTGCAGAGGCAGGAGAACTTGGGGCTAACTCCTGGCTTGGCCTCCTCCTAGCTCTTTGGCCTTTGTCAGGCTGTCTAATCTCTGTGGGTCTCAGTTTTCTCTTCTAAATAAAGGGGTAGGACCAGATGAACTCCACAGTCCCTTTAGCTCTGAATCAAAAGGCACCACGGGTCACCAGCCACAGGAACCTTGGCCCCATCTCAGCACCCAGTAACTTACCACCCAGAACCTCCTGCATCTGCCCCATGCCCTCCTGGCTGGTCTCCTGACCTCCCTCTCCCCAAGCTGCAGGGAGCCCACGGCAGCGTCATTAGAAAGCAGTGACAGTCACAGCCTTGCCCATGGACCCCACCAACAGCTTTCACAGGGGATTAAAGTCATTGTGGCTTCTCTTCAGAGTTTAACCAGCTGTTGTCTGGGGCTGGGCTTCCCTTCTCATAAACTGCTGAAGCCCAGATGGCCATGTCTTTGGATCTTCTTTATTGTCTTCTTTTTTTGTGTGTGTGATACGTGGGCCTCTCACTGTTGTGGCCCCTCCCGTTGCGGAGCACAGGCTCCGGACACGCAGGCTCAGCGGCCATGGCTCACGGGCCCAGCCGCTCCGCGGCATGTGGGATCTTCCCAGCCCGGGGCACGAACCCGTGTCCCCTGCATCGGCAGGAGGACTGTCAACCACTGCGCCACCAGGGAAGCCCTACTGTCTTCTTTTAAACCTCAGTAAATTCCTCTTTCCACCTACTGCTGGAGAGGAGTCTGCCAGGGCTTGAGGAAGCACAGCCCTCCTCCCACAGGTAGCCCCTCCTCCCCACCTAACTGGGCAACAGCCTCTGTGAATAAGGAAGCGCTGGTGGGCTCCGGCTGGGCACTGTGTGGCACTGTGGTGTCCTTGGGCCCTGCGCCACTGTGGAGAGATGGGGTGAAGGACACAGCCTCTCTCCTCACATTCCTCACAGCCTAGTAGGAAACACAGGTAAGAAGTAGCTATTGAGAAGGATGGAGATAAATGACAGGAGAACACATCCCACTCCTTCATGAATTCTATTTTTTTTATCTCCCGATAGAATCTAAGCTCCACAAGGGCAGGGACCTTGTCTTACTCACCACTGGATTTCCTGCACCTAACACTGCAACTGCCACATAGCAGACCTTCAAGAAATATCTGTTGGTTGAATGAAAGAACGTCATGTTCCTTGCCATATCCCCAGCTCCCAGCACAGCACTTAGTTCAGTAAATTCTTGATAAAAGAACAAATCAATGAGGGAGTGTCAGAGCAGGGCTTTAAAGGATGAATAAGAGTTAATCAAAATAAGGACATAAAAAGAAAGGGGCAGGAGATTCCAAGGGCAGACAGGATAACATTTACAAAGGCAAGTGCAAATGTGCAGTTTTCATGGAACAGCAGCTTGTTGGAAGTAATCCAACATTTGACCTGAAAATAAATTGGACTATAGTTTTGCAGAAGAGTAGCAGACGACCACCTAGGTGTTCTTTTTTTAAAATGTTGAACATCTGGGGAACAGTTTAATAAACTGTCATATGACACAGGGGAGTGTTGTACAGCCGTTAGCACGATTAAGATGGCCATTTTTTGTGTGTTTCTGAATAATACATAAAGTGAGCAGCAGAATTCGATCAAGCCTGTACATCACGACTGCCTTGTGGCCAAATCAACAGCTGCATTTGGCTGCTGGACATTGTAACTTTTCAAAATGTTTATATATTTCAATATATTGTCTTGTCAATGTTTTTAAATAGACAAAAGGGGGGGGCAATAAACAGGAAAGGCCCACAGTCTCCTCCTAGGACCAAGTCCCAGGGAACACATTCCAGGTGAGGAAAGGGATTCTATTTACATTTCTTTCCCTTCTACCACCAACTTATCAGCTTTAGATCATTAAAAAGTCACAGGGGGGCTTCCCTGGTGGCGCAGTGGTTGAGAGTCCGCCTGCCAATGCAGGGGACACGGGTTCGTGCTCGTGTCCCGGTCCGGGAAGATCCCACATGCCGCGGAGTGGCTGGACCCATGAGCCATGGCCACTGAGCCTGCGTGTCCGGAGCCTGTGCTCCGCAACAGGAGAGGCCACAGCAGTGAGAGTCCCGTGTACCGCAAAAAAACCGCAAAAAAACCCCAAAAAAAACAGTCACAGGGCCATTGTGTTTCTATTATATTGATCACAACTTTTTTTGTTTGCGAGTGACAGAAACTTAATTCAAACTAGCTCAAGCACAAGAACTAGCAAGTGCAGGAGCAGGTTCTTTCTATGTTTCTGTGTGTGTGTGTATCTATCTACATATCTATCTATCTTTATCTATTATCATTTATCTAGAGTCTGTCTATCTAGGGTTTTCTTCCTTCAAGAATAGCCTCATTTTCTCCTACTATAAATAGCTTCCTCTTTGCAGTCAAGGAAGCATGCTTCTTTGGATCCATCCACATAAAAATCCCAGGAAAAGCCTTTGGTGAGTTCTGCTTGGATCACATGCCCACTCCAGACCAATCCCTGTGACTAGCGACCAACCCGGGTCAAGTGTCCTCCCATGATGAACAGCACCTTGACTGACAGATCCAGGAAAATAAGAGAAGTGTTCTCCCAAACGAAGAGATGCTGAGGAAAATCAAACTACACGTCACCCACAGCAGCCTTGCAGGTGTCCCAGGCAGCCAGGTGCCATGTGTGGGTGGACACGCTGACATCATATCTTCATTCAGCGTAGGAGAAGGTAAACTTTGCATATGCATTTTTCATTTCTCACTGTAACCTCTTTTCTGGGTCTCAGTTTCTTCACCCATAAAGTGTGTATGTTGGGTTAAATTCACCTTTAAAAGTCCGTTGCAGATATGACCTAGCACTGCTGAGATATTTACACTTAGAATCTTGCTAACATCTGAATAATGGAAATGTCTGTTTCCTTGGTTGATTAATTCATGAGGTAGTTTTGGATATTTTAACTTTGTTGCTGTCAGTCATTTAAAAAAAAAAACTTGATCTGTTATTCTGCAAAGAAATCTAATCTCCTTCCCAAAGAGTATTTTTCAGTCTCATTCAGAATCTTGATTATTTGGATCATCATCTTTGAAAGAATGAGATATATGGGGGTGAAGTACTTTAGATCCATCCCGATTTTTAATTCTTAGCCCCAAACATTTTATTATTTCTAATCTATCCTGGAAGCTGCAGGAAGGGAAATCATTGCTCCCTTAGATTATCTGGAGCCCCCTTGACCTTGGTAGAGAATGTCATTCCAGGAGGGAAGGTCTCTGAGCCTGAAACAGTGGCTGTGTTATATTTACTGAGTATCAGTCATGTGCTTACGAAGTGTAAGGAAATCGAAATCGCTGAGGCATCAGCCCTTCACAGTGGTGTGGGACTCTGTGCCTCTTCCAAGCCTACCCATCTGCCCTACTCCCAGCCCCACCAAACCTGGGCCAGAGCAGGGCAGGTGTAGAAAAGAGGGCCCAAAGAAGGAAAATGACTTACGGTCAAGTGCTAGATGGTAAAACTTGAAATTAAAACCCATCTTCTGACTTCTTTCTAGTTCTCCTTCAGCATGATCCTCCTCTGTCTCACCTTCACCTCCAGCCACATTCAGAGCCTCCTTCTCCAAGACTTAAAACCAAGCCCAACCCTTCCTCACCCTCAGCTCCCAAGACCTGCTTAGTAGCGCCGCGACCCTGACCACCTGCCATGCTGGGCCTTCCAGCCTTGCCTCCCACAAACATCTTCATTGGGCAGCGTCACTTCCAGGCATCTGTTGTGTTTGCAGAGAAAGCCCTTTCCTTAACCCAAGCCTAATAATCCAAAGTCTCACTCCCCGAGGGATCTTCTAACAGCCAAGCCTTTGTTTAATTGTGGAGCCTGCCCCCACCCCGAAGTGTGTCTCGGCTCTGTCTGAGGCTCCCCACCTACAGTCCCACTCCCCTGCACACATTGGAAGACCTGTGGCTTTCTTTCACACCCCTGAGGATGTGACAGCGGATGCTGAGGCTGCCTGCCAGCCCCTGGGGCTGCAGAAGCTTCCGCTGGCTGGCTGGGGTGACAGGCAAGGTCAGCATCCAGGTCGATCCTGGACCACAGGGGCTGCCACCTGTTTGGTGTTTCCTAGATCACTGGCTCAGGGAAGGGGTGACCTGACTTCTCCCAGAACCTCCCCCTCACATCCAACAGAACTTTATTCCTCAAAGATCACAGCTTTCTTCAATGGGCTTGAGTGGCCAAAACCTGATATAGCAACAGAAACTTTACAACTTGAGAAGAACCCCCAATTGTCCTCCCATTCATTCTTCCGAAGAGACTAGTAAAAACCATAGCTAACTGTCCATTTCATAATTTATTTTTTCTTTCATAAAAATATTTATTGGACTCACTAGATTCTTGGCAAATTAATGAAGCTGACATGCTTTTTCAGACCCTTCATTTTCCTCACGTCTCAAAGCCCATCATAAATGCTCCCTCATCCAGGAAGCCTCTCCTAGAGTTGCTATTTTAATTCAATTTCATAGGACATAGAACCCTCAAGGGTTTGCTACTCACCGCTGTCTCCTCCACTCAGGCCTTGCCTTGGTGACTGGTACTGCAGCTAACTCTGTTATCACTAGACTAGACTTGGACAGAAACATCCAGAAGCAGAGTTTCTAATTCTCCACTCCTCATGCAGATGCCCCCAACCCATCAGCCTTTTGAAGCCCATTCCTTCCCACAGGACATCTCTACCCTCAGTCACAGAGTACTTCGCCAAGAAACCCAGTCTGTCTTTGTCCTGCTGACTCTGGCCTTCTGAACGTGATAACCAGATTAGTCTTAATGAAACACCGTGATGGTGCCTTGCTCTGACTCAGAAGCATGCATTCGTTTTCTACTGTTCATAGAATTTTTTCAGTCGTTCATCAAGGATTTGTTGAGCACCTACTATGCTAATTACTCTGCAAGACCCTGGGGATATAAAAGTGAGCAAAATACAATTGCAGTCTAGATGGGAAGACAAAAATAGGCAAGGAAAACAATAAATACAGTTGGTGCTGTGCCAGGCACACAGAATAGGAGCACCTAGGCTGGCCTAGGAGGGCTTTGTCAGGCAAGGTGGAGGTAAGACAGATAACCTGAATAAAACCTCCCTTACCTGCGTTCTGTGTCCTTCCATCCTCCAAGCTGTCCCCACTAAGAGTGTCTGCTCTGAGTATGCCACCCCACCACCAACTTAAACACATTGGCCCCCCTGCCTTCCTCCTTCTTCCTCTAGTCTAAATGGTTTTTCCTGGTGTGGATCGTAAATCTACAACTAAATGGTGAATTCCAGCAGAGCAGGACAGGCAGTCTTTGAGCCAAGTTCAGCTCCATGGTCTGCAGAGGACTGGTGGAGTAAGTACTCTGGCAGAGACGGTCAGTGTTACAGCCAGGCGATGCCCAGCTAAAGATGACATTTCCCCACCAATCAGAGGGCATGTAAAAGTGGAACATGTAAAAGTGGAGGTGCACCGCTTCTGGGTCCGGACCTTAGTGATGCTGCTCGTGCTCTCCTCCATGCCCTCATCCCTCTTCTCCTGGCTGACAGCCACATGTGGCTGTGGCCCTGCCTTGATCATGACCTGCAAAAGAAATCAATATCCTGGTCCTTAAGCCGTTGTATTGTTGGCTCTCTTTGTTGGAGGCTTACCACACCTAATACAATTTCCAGCACGCTGGCTTTCTAGCTTCCACCGCAAGCATGGAAAATCTAGCAACGCTATGCCTGCAATCTTGCAGGGCCACAGTCAGCAGGCCGTGAGCCCCATCCAGGCGCAGACCCCACGGTGCCCAGTGAGGCTGAGAGCTGGTGCCCCTGCCCTGGCCCTTGAGCTCTTGCTTTTCTGCCCCTTTACTCTTCCCCATGAACTGCCTGATTCTCGCAGGCACATTTGCAGAAGCATTTGAGCCTCAGAGCAGAACATGATTCAGAGAGTCCTGTGGCTGATGATCCATTTGCCTGGCTCTTCTCTCAGGAGTTTGTCCTGTTTTAAAATCTAAACCAGTTATTTCACCCCTGTTTTAGGACCTGGATTAGACCCAATGCCTCCCCCACAACAAATATTCTATAATATCCCCTTTATGTTCCTTAAATTAAATTAATATTATCCACCTACATTCGATTCTAAAAATCAGTATAATGCCCTAATGGAATGTAAAGGCAAAAAAAACCCCAAAGTCGCCTAGGATAACATCAGATGTGTTTCCATATGTAAAGGTTTGGTGCGACTGCGTCAGGAGCCAGCAGGAAGTAGTCAGATCCTCCCGTGTGGAAATCTGACAGCTGCAGACGCAGACCGGCACAGGCATGTGATTTTGGTAACAAATACCACAAGTGTCATTGCTATCAGGGATCTGATTCTTCCAAAAGATGAACAACTCTTGGTAAAACCCCAAACGAAACAAAAGTCTGTCTTTCCTTGATTTTCCACAACCGTTAAAACATGAAACAAATACTCTTTATGTTGATGAGTAAAATGGAGTTCAGGTTTACTCTCAGACCATTCCAAACACATCCTCTGCTGAGAATACACAGAGAGGCCTCAAGTAGTCATGCAGGCCAGGGGCAGTTCTTGGTTGGGGACACCAGCCAGAGCGTTTCTGCCTGTCCAGCATCTCTGCCCTTTCCCACTAAATGGTAAGATCATCCCAGGCCACTGTTAAGACAGCCACATACACTCGGGCATTTCCAAAGGTCCCCTTCCAGCAATTCTTTCCCCATGAGAACCGCTGCTTCAAACCCAGAAGATGCACAGAGGCGACGGCGATGTGGAAGCAAATATGAATAGGAATCGAGGCATCGCCTCATCTTGATTTTCTGTGACTCTCTGGACTTGGTAGGCTTGTGTTCAGCAAAGCCATGGGCGATGGTCAGAAAGGACTGTGCTGGGGCCCGCGGTGAGTGCGCTGCTTTTCCCTCTTTGACTCGGGAGAGGAGGAGGAAGTGGCCGCTTTCTCCCTGCTCCCCTGGAAACGCGGCAAGACAAGCTCTCCCTCCTCGTTTCTGTGTTGCAAAAGGAGGTATAGGTAAAGCAAGAGTCCGAACCTGAATGAAATTCAGTTCTCCCATGCCTCTCATCTCCTGCCTATTAATAGCCTCCTGGAACGAGTCACATTTGGGACGTTTATTCACCACCTCTGAGAGTGCGTTCACCTAAAATAGTTCCCGGGCCATTTTTCTCGGCTGCTGTGATGCTGCGCAGCCCAGAGGGACACCGGTTTCTCAAAGAAATGTGCGTTCAACCCGGTTCCACCCGGGCTGAGGTGGAGCCCAGAGTCAAAACATCAATCGGCTTCTCACCAACTTAGAAAACATGGCATATGAACGCTGCATCCTCTGGACCCTTCCCCAGGCACCAGCCTCTTGGCTTCTCCTCACTGAAGAAACCCCCTACTTTCTCCTCAGGCCTTGGTGTTGTCTAAGCTCTTATATGGCTCCCAGTGGCCTTCTGGACAAGTGCTGCAGTGGTTACAGATGTGTGCAATGGAGGAACAGTGAGAATCTGGTGCACAACTAATAATTGTTTGTGAAAAGAATCAGGAGGGCAGAAATCTGCCACTTTGTTACTACTTCCTGTTTCCAGCGGTAAATCTGTTGAATAACAATTAAAAACAGAGAAAGTGAGCAAGGTGTACTTCTTCTCAGGACCCTTCTTGGTCCTCAGATCCAATCCCCTCTGAGCAAATGCCTCACTTTCCTCATTTCATGCCATTCCACCACCTCATTTCCTCCTCTGTCCAAAACCATCTTTAACTGTCTGATGGGGAAGGTTCTGACCTGACAGGACGATTAAATATTAATACCGTGATTGAAGAGCCTGTGTGCAAATCAATTAAAAATAGGACATGTGGAGCTGAGACGTTTTCAATCTATTTTTTTCTTTCTGTCAGGAAAGCTGTGGAGCTCAGACCCCAGTGCCCTGGGGCTGGGATGGATCCCAGAGAGCATCCACACCTTCTGCCAGTTGGGTAGCCGGTCACCGCCCTCCTCAGTTGGGGCAGGTGAAGGGGCTGATGTGGCCTTTCTCCTGCCAGGAAGACGAGCAGGGACTTGAACGCAGATCACCCCCTCCATCGATCTCCTCCAGGACAAGATGCCACCCTCTCTGGCTCCCATCCCGTGCCAGCCTTCATCAGATGTTTGTCATTATTTGCTAGTTTTGTTGACACCTTGTTCTAGAATGTGAGGGAATACATTAAGGGCAGGAACTGTCCTCTTCATCTTTCCACGCAGATCCCCCCCAGTCCCTGGAATCTGGTGCACAACTAATAATTGTTTGTGAAAAGAATCAGGAGGGCAGAAATGTGCCACTTTGTTACTACTTCCTGTTTCCAGCGGTAAATCTGTTGAATAACAATTAAAAGCTCAATTCTTCTACTTTCTTCCAAGTTGACTTGAGGTGGCATATGAGTGACAATATAGCATACTCTGAGAAAGTCCAGAACAAATGAGGATTTATTTCTGTAAAAAAGAAGAGAGGACAGCTCCTTCCAAACCCCTGACACAATGTGGTTCTTAGGTAGATGGGCCCCAAAATAAATTCATCGCCAAATAAGATCAGAAAAGGCATCAAGATCCATTGCAAAATAAAGGCTCTGGGACATTCTGTAATCAAGAAATCCACTTAACATCCTTTAATTTGGCATTTCCCAAATTTTGTTTTGTGGAAATATGTTAACATCCTGTAGAACCAGGCAAAGGCTGGCCCAGCAGATCTCTAAGTTCTGTTTCAGCTCAAGTATCCCATAGTTTTAGGTCTTTAAAAGGCAACAGTAGGAACAAGGAATTTGAAGTCAGAACACTTAAGCTTGATTTCAAGCACTGCCTCTCATTAACTGAAAAACCTGGGTAAAGTCGGTCTCTCAGAACCTCAGTCTTCTTATCTGTGAAATGGGGATAATGATGGTATCTGTACCATTATGCTGCTTTGAGGATCACATTAGGTAACTAATGTATGCTAAAGCAATTTATAAACTGGACATGGCAGATATATATCAGCTATTACTATTATAAATTAAGAACGAAACAGAACTAGAAGTTGAACCTGAACAATTTCTTATCACCTAGTCACCTGCTGGAAACTGGTTTACCACAGCCCTGACTGCTCTTAATACTTCAGAGTAAAGACACATATTTTTTTAAATGGAGCAAATCCCTTGAATTCTTTCTTTTTCTTTTTCAGGTCAATACTTTCAACATCATTTCAACTTAGTATTTGTGCCAGAAAAGGAAAGAAATTAAAAACAAACAATGATTTGTTCTTCTATGCAGTGACCCTCCAGTTGAGTGAGTTTGGGGCTTTTCATTCAATGCCAAATGCTGGTGGTCAAATTAAAAACAGAGTACAAGACAAAGAAGACACTGATGGAGAAGAAATTCATTGCATAGAACCAAATTCCACTACAGCAAATTCAATACAGACAGTCCTAAGACACAGTTCTTCAGTGGGAAAAAATTGTCCTGCTGCATTCAGAACAGCTCTCTTCCCGGGTAGAAGGAATGTTGCTTTTTCACACCTCGTGCTGGTACCTGGTGAGAGTCATCCTGGCCCAGACAACACTTTCCTATCTTCTGCACATAATAAGTAGTATAAATTTATGCCATGAAAAAACAAATCACATGCCGAATTCTTCCACCTTGTTTGTTTATTTTCCTTCTTGGTCTTTACTCAAAACATGACTCTTGGCCAATTCAAACCTATTTGTGCAATGTGTTTCGTTTTTAAAGAATTGTTTCTTTATGAAGTTGAAGGTCCAATATTGAGTCTGCATGATGCAACTTTCTAACTGATTTTTTTCTGTGAGAATATTTCAGATTCTGATTGAATCACTGACAACATTGAAGGATATTCTCGGACAGGCTGGTTCTCAGCAGCAACTGGAATTCCTCAGAGAAAACATTACAATTGTTAAGAAATGAAGTAGCTCTCCTCCCAGGGCAAGATGTGGCCTTGCAGGTACAAAATGATGGCATCAGGATTGGGAAAAAATGGTTTCCTGCATTTTATTTGATTTATGGTGTAAAATCAAAAGCCCAGGTTCTGCATTTCTAAAATGTTCTGGTTGATGAAATTCTTCTCATAACATTTTTTTCTTTCAATTTTATGAAAAATGTGATGCATTAGCACAGGGAGGAAAATGTAACCTCTCAGTATTGCTGAAACCCAGGATGGTTTCATTCAGCAGTACCTGTTTGTGTGAACTTGGACAAATCTCTCCAAAATAGAAAAGTTCCACTGGTAAACTGTTTAGAAATGAATTCTCTGAAAAAAACTGCAGAGATATTCTGCTGTTTCATCGCTTGCTGATTTTCCCCCATTGAATTTCATATCCTATTTTTAAACTGTTTCACCTTAAGATGACAAAGCAGAGCTTTGAAAATAATATGGAATCCATTATTTTAATTTGCTTATTAAAGTAACTTGTCTCTTAATTCACATTAGATTCAAAAAAGAATGCTGGTATGTATGCTTAGTCCTTTATGTTTATTTTCCAGTCAATTCTTATGATTTTATAATATAATTTTTATTTTCCCGTTTTTCAAACGAGGAACCTCATTTTTTGAGAGTTTAACTCTTTAGCCCAAAGATGTGCAGTAACAACAGCCTTGGTATTGAACCCAGAGCTGTCTGATTCTACAGCCTATGTCCCCCCTCTGTACCTCATGCTGACTTTCTCACAGCTAACAATACATCGAATTCTGGAACAGAAAGGAACCTCAGAGATCATTTGCGGAAAACTCCATTTTATGTGAGGAATTGGAGCCCAGAGACATGAAATGATTTGCTCAAATTCACGTAGTTATTTACGTGATAAAAGCCATCACTTCTCAGCACCTTATGACTTTTCTTTCAGAATTTTTCTTGCACAGTAAGCACTCAGTGTGAGCTTTTGTTGGGATTTCCCTTCCCAAATGAAACTAGCTTTATTGTATTATATTATATACATATATATAATACATATATATACATACACACACACACAAATGATAAAAACAGCATTCATGCTTGAGGATCTGTTTCTACACATAACATTTCTGATGCCAAATGTGTGGGTTTTCCACACCAAGCAGTTCTCCAGTTCTCTGTGGAGACCAACAAGGTATCCTCCAATTTAATTCAATTCTGACACTAACTTCCTGGAGTGAGTGCAGACCCCAGAGGTCAAGGGCTCAGTCCCACCAGACTCCCCCCATGCCACTGCTTCAAATGCTAGTCACAACTAGGAGGTCCCCAGGTTACCCGCACTTCTATCTGACTTGGCTACAAGTCACGGGTTCCCACGACCCCTTCCTCCTCAGGTTTGAAAAATTTGCCAGTAATAAATGGCTCTCAGAACTCAGGGGAACAGTTTACTATTACCAGTTTATTACAAGGCTATTATAAAGGATACAAATGAACATCCAGATGAAGAGATACATAGGGCAAGGTCTGGAAGGGTCCAGAACACAGGAGCTTCTTCTGACCCTACAGAGTTTGAGGTGTATCACCCTCCTAGCATATGGATGCTTCGCCAACACAGAAGCTCTCTCAACCCCGTTTTCTTTGGCCGTGCCGCACGGCTTGTGGGATCTTAGTTCCCCGACCATGGATTGAACCCAGGCCCCAGCAGTGAAAGCCAAGGCTTAACCACTGGGCCGCCAGGGAATTCCCCTGGATCCCATTGTTTAGGATTTTTATGGAGGTTGTATTACTTATGCACAATTGATTAAATCATTGGCAACTGGTGATTAACTCAATTCCCAGCCCCTGTCTCCTCCTAGGAGGTTAGAGGTGAGCCAGTGATCTGTGAATCCTTCCAGCACACAGACCCTATGCCTCTGATCCTTGTGACATGCTGGAAGAGAGCTTGCTGTGTGCATCCATTCTTCATCTCCTTCCCACAGCCTTCTCCTTGGGCAAGGATTTCTCTCCAACTGTGAGCTTCTTATTCACTTACACTAATAGGTCCTTGTCACTCCAGTTGACAAGTGTCCCCATCTCCTGCACTTTAATCCTCTAATCCAGTTATTTCTGTTTTAGGAGCATAAACAAAACTCTTCTGGTTTGCCCTTTTGATTTCCCATTGCTTAAGCTTCCCTATTCCTCCTTGCAGTTAAAGCAAGAGAAATCAGACCAGGATCTCAGCTCATGTTAATCCCTTTCCATTTTTGCAAAATCGACTAATGCTACACAAGCCCTCAGAAACATTTTCTTCAGGGCTCCACCACTTTGAGAAGCAGCAAAGCTTGTCTTTGTGTTGTCCCTACCAGTGGTGTGCTGCTAAAATACATACATAAGGAAAGAAACAAATAAATAACCCTGATTTGTAGCTTTTGCTGATTTCCAATTTCTGTGGTGTAAATACTCCCCTTGTGACAGATTTCAAGCAACCAATGGTTTTATAACCTTTACCACCAGCCTGAAAACTTCCTGAGCATTTAACAATTGGCTTTTGAGAGCATATAAGAGCTGACTCCAGCACATCACTGGCAGGGCTGCCCTCCAAGTCTCCAGGGCACCCCAGTGAATGCCCACCTTGTTCTCCTTGCATTGTCACTGACTGACACAATTCTATCATTACTGAGCACTCACCATGGCTCCACTTCATATGTCATGGTTACTGCTGGGAGGATATCACCCTTCACTTGGCCTGAGTGAGAAGTAAAACATAGGACACTACACCTGTTGGGTTAAGCCACACACCCCTCTCAGAAATATATTTTTTAACACAATGAGTTCTTTTAAGCATAATGTTTTTCCATTACAAAAGTAATGAGCCACTTTGTAAAGAAAATTGGAAAGCAACTATTCATTCTCATATATTTTAAGAATTATTTGGTGTCATGGTAGTGTTCATGATACATTGCATTTTAAGTGTGGGATATAGTACAGTAGGATGCAATATGATACCAATTCTGTAAAAAAAAAAAAAAAATATATATATATATATATATATATATATATAAACGAAATACCAGAAATAAAAAAGAAAAAATGTCTTAACAGTAGTCATCTCTGAATAGTGGGAAGTAAAGATTTTTCTTATTTTCTTTTTTACAGTTTCTGTATTTTCCATAATTAATGCATCAACATGTATTACAATCTTAATGAGAAAAATATAATACGTATGATTTTAATTTGGACAATATAAAAATGAAATGAATTGAGACAATTTTTCTCTTCTGACTTGAAAATCTTTCCATTCTGATTTAAGGTAATGTTTTTGCAAGAGATTTAATTTAAAAGAAATAGCACCAATGAGCATGGGCTCTGTAGTTCTCTGCCCAGGGAGGTATCGGGGACCCTCCCTAGCCCTTAACCCTCAAGGAACTCTCCCATGTGCCTTTTTATATTATCTCTAATTTTCACAAAAACCCTGAAAGATGAATATGGTTAATCCCATGTTAGAAATGATGAAACTAAGAAACTCATTCTCCATGAGGACAGGTGTTGTCTCAAATATCCTGTCGCCACAGAAAGCATCTTTGTATGGGGGGCCTAGTGGTCAAGAGCACGGCCTTCCACCAGGCAGCATCAAGTTCTAGGCCCGGCACTGGTACTCTCGGGTACCTCTCCATGGGCAAGATGTTGAACTAAGCTTCCGTTTCTCATAAAATAAAGATTAAAAGATAATTTCCCTTAAAGGGTTGTTGTGAGAATTAAATGACATATTGTTCAAAGCCCTTAGCACGATGGTCAGCTAGGTTAGCTACAGGCTGCCGCAGCGCTGAGGTTGGAACATGGATATATCTGGCTACAAAGTCCACAGTCTCCACTCTGCAAAACTTCTTTTCTCCAGCAGGACTCCTCTTCTCTGTGAGGGTTTTGTTTTTTTTCATCCAGGTCAGGGAACTTTGCCTTGCTTCCAGCATAGCAGCCCCAACCGTCACCAGGCCCTGTTTTTGTCTATGTGAGGTAAGGTGTTTGCCGGGGACCTGGGGCTGGGGGCTGGGAGCTGGGGGCTGGGGGCTGGGAGCTGGGGGCTGGGAGCTGGGAGCAGGGGAGCTGGGGAGCTGGGGGCTGGGAGTTGGGAGCTGGGGGCTGGGAGTTGGGAGCTGGGAGCTGGGGAGCTGGGGGCTGGGGGTTGGGAGCTGGGGAGCTGGGGGCTGGGGGTTGGGAGCTGGGGGCTGGGAGCTGGGGGCTGGGAGCTGGGAGCTGGGGAGCTGGGGGCTGGGAGCTGGGGAGCTGGGGGCTGGGGGCTGGGAGCTGGGGGCTGGGGGCTGGGAGCTGGGAGCTGGGGAGCTGGGGGCTGGGAGCTGGGAGCTGGGGAGCTGGGGGCTGGGAGCTGGGGAGCTGGGGGCTGGGGGTTGGGAGCTGGGGGCTGGGGGCTGGGGGCTGGGAGCTGGGGAGCTGGGGGCTGGGGAGCTGGGGGCTGGGGAGCTGGGGGCTGAGGGCTGGGAATTGGGGGCTGGGGGCTGGGAGCGGCCTTCTCTTCAGCCGTGTGGTCTCCCAGGAACCTGGGGGCTCAGGATCCTTCTGCCTGGCAGGTGGATGGAGGACAGGACCAGCTCTCTCTGTCCCTATAGGAACTCCTTTCTCTCTCCAGGTCGAGTCTCCTCCTTGCTGACCAAGTATCTTGAGCAGCTGGATTTCAGCTGCGTCCATTCCTCTGGGGGAATCTCTGCCAAGCTGTCAGAACCTGAATTTCCGTGTTTACCCTTTCCCTGCTACACCTTCCTCAAGCAGGTGGCCTCGCCCGCCGGGCACCAGAAAATGTCAGAGCGCTGGCTGGGAACACGCCCTCCCGCTAGCGAGCAGGCAGCTCCCATGCTCTTTAGTCTTTGGAGCAGCCCTGCCAATTAGCTTGTACTCTGCCCACATGCCCAGGGCTAGAAGGAAAGCAGGCCACGCTAAGCAAAACCAGACAATGGGCTCCCAGGACACCGAGGGAGGCGGGAGCACCTGCTGTTCTCTCCTCTGGGATGAGGTAGGGGTGGGGTTGGAGGTGGGGCTTGCAGGGAGGGGGTCCAGCTGTGCACTCGCCCCAGGAAGTTCTTCCCCCACATTCCAGATGGGGCTCCACGGGGGCTGCTCAGAGGAAGGGGGTGGGAAGGGGATCTCTCCGGGCCCGGAGGTGTTGGCGCTCACACCTGGGGGCGGTCACATTTCTGTTCAGCCAGGAAGAATGCCTTTAGAGCAGGGCTGTGGCTTCTCCATCTCTGTGTCCTGCGGGGTCCCCGAGACTGCGCTGGCCACTGAAACAGTGCGGGTGGAGGGCAGTGTGTGCGATGGTTGAGGATGAGAACTGTGCGAGGGAAGCAGGTGTGGGCTCTCGTCCCACCTCCCTTGCTCGCCCGCCCTGTAACGTCAGCTACTTGGCTTCTCAGGCAAGGTTCCTTCCTTGAAAAAGCAGGGAGAATAAAAATGTCTACCTCACAGTGTTACTGTGAGGATGAAAAGCAATCCAATGTGGGAACACTTGGCACATAGAAAGCACTCAATAAATTGTGGCCGTTTTATTTACAGAATCCATGTAGTCTCTGTTTATAGATTTACTGGACTCTCTTCCGGGATGAAGAAAAACATAAGCCTTACCAAGGTAATATTTTATCTCTGAGGGTAACTAAAGAACCAGAAGTCAGAAGACCAAGATAAACAGGAAGTTGTAATGAACATTCTCAGAGATCCCTCAGGTGTCACACACTGGGCTAGGTGCCTTACGTGTGATATCTCATTTTACATGGCAGGTAATATTTCTGAAAGATCAGGCAGCTAAAAGTCAGACAGCTTGCTGCCACATTAAAGAAACAAAAGAAATGTTCATACTGGAATGCCTGCTGTGTCAAGACACCTAATTAGAAAACAACGTCATAGTGAATAGTAGACTGGGACGTCCCTGGTGGCGCAGTGGATAAGAGTCCACCTGCCAATTCAGGGGAAACGGGTTCGAGCCCTGGTCCAGGAAGATTCCACATGCTGCGGAGCAACTAAGCCTGTGAGTCACAACTACTGAGCCCTCGTGCTACAAGTACTGAAGCCCGTGCGCCTATAGCCCGTGCTCCGCGACAAGAGAGGACACTGCAGTAAGAAGCCGTGCACCACAATGAAGAGTAGCCCCCGCTCGCCTCAACTAGAGAAAGCACGCATGCAGCAGCAAAGACCCAACGCAGCCAAAAATAAATGAATAAAAAAATTTTTTTAATTTGTTTAAAAAAAAATAGTAGAGCAAGTCTCCAGCTCTGCCAGAAGAGCTAAAATAAATGTGCCAACAGGGGAGTCACAGAGTAAAGTCAATTGTCATCCTGGTGATTCCACTGATTCCACATGCATGACTCGGAGTTTTGACAGAACTGGGCATGTGTTGGGTCTTGGTGTCATGCTAAACGGTAGTGCTTCCAGACACACTTGTCATATCGCCAAGAGAATCCTATTCCAGTCGGAGATCTTCACGTCCGTTGAACTTGTCTAGTTATAAAGAAACACCATGGTAACTCAAACCACCAAAATAAAACGCTTTGACAATGACGAGGCAACAACGGGATGTTGGATTTATAGAGAGATTTTTATTTCCAGCTCATCGAGACATTTTACAAAGGAAAGGTAATCATTTCACAAAGATTATCTTCACCTTCCATATTGGGGCTCAGAGACATATTCTTACAAAGACAGTGCTGGTGTCATTCATTCATTCATTCATTCCATCTCTCACTTATGTTTCCATTCATTCAACCATGTGAGTTGAGTGCCGCTTCATAATGGGTAGAGGTAAGGTGACATAAAATGCCAAATAAGAAATGGTACATTTCTTTAGGAGCAAAGTCTGTTAGGGAATAACCTAGTGGCAAAGACTGGCAGTTACGCAAACAACTGTAAGCCAGGTTTATGCTAGGATGGGATGTCTGTGCTAAGAATTTTGACATTTATCACGCAGGTGATAATGGCACAATCGAAGGATTATGGGCCTGAGTGTGAGCACTCTAGAAGCAAGTGGTGTGCAGGATGGAGGAGAGGCAAGGAAGCCAGTTAGGAGGTGAGTGCAGTCATGCTACATGGAGTCTACTCCCACTCCCTGGCTGCCTCATTATCAGTTCCCTCCTCCACCCATGGCATCCGGGCCTTTCCTCCACCCCTTGGCTGAAACAGTTTCCTATGTCATGAATGAACTTCTCCTGGCCAAAGCCCAAAAAATACTTTCCAAGTTTTAGCTTATCATATCTCTCTACCCCACTTGCCACTAACTCTAGCTGGAAACGTTTCTCCAAGCACAGCCTCTTGCTACTTTATCTCCTACTTCTCCCAGAGGCTGCTGCTCTGGTTCAGATTTTTCATGACTTGCCCGTCAACAAGGCCTGGTGTTTGTAAGTCGCATCTAAAACTCTCCCTGGGAAATGTCTTGCTCATATTTGCAGCTTCTGCAGCTAAAATCCCTCCTCTGTAGATAATCTATTAATAAAGAGGATCTGAAAATGAGGACTCTCTGAGGGAAATTTTTATCACACAGGTGGTCTCAGCATTATATTATCATGAATCCATCTCTACTTATCTAAAGATGATTTGGGGTCAGATAAACAACGTCCTCCTCCACTTTGCCCTTGTCAAGCTGTACTGGGGCCTATTGGTGCCTACCATTGAACTAGTAGATTGAGTAGTTAAGAAGAGCAGGATGCAGAAGGAGACTTTCTTTCTGAAAGTCTTTAGAGAAAGATCTAATCTTCTGGGTGACTTTTTGATGAATGAAGGTCATTTAACAATTTTTTTTTTTTTTTGCGGTACGCAGGCCTCTCACTGTTGTGGCCTCTCCCGTTGCGGAGCACAGGCTCCGGACGCTCAGGCTCAGCGGCCATGGCTCACAGGCCCAGCCGCTCCGTGGCATGTGGGATCTTCCCAGACCGGGGCACGAACCCGTGTCCCCTGCATCGGCAGGCGGACTCTCAACCACTGCACCACCAGGGAAGCCCGAATGAAGGTCATTTAAACATCATCTCTGGTGTTTTAAAACTATGTCTGGTCTCTCAAGAGATGTTCTGCTTCTCTCTGGTCTCCATAGTGAATTGTTGACTAAAACACCAAGGGAAGCTCCACGGGGGTTGGAACCTCACTTTGTTCATTGCTGTTTGCCCAGGACCTAGAAAACACCTGGTACAGACTACAGACTCATAATTAGGTGCAGGGTGTTTCATGTTTGGGGAGATGCAAGTGGTCCCCACGTGTTCGTGATTTGTCAACACAAGGGAAATAACAATAACAAAAACTTTGGGTAAACTGTTGAGATCATGGATTAAGAGAATTTAGAAGAGGTCACTTTAGGATTTATCAGCTTCAAATCTTATGTAAATTTATTATGGCCTCCAAAAAACTTGAATCTTTGTGGGAGGCCCAGGATTTGGCAGTTACAACCACGAATGAGGTAAGACCCTGGGACATAATCAACCAGGCATGAACTGGCCAAGTGTAAACACGGAAGCTCAAATCGAAACAGACAACTTTCTTGTTTCAGCTCTTTGACCTCAGCACCAATGTCTTAAAATTCGTAGATCACAGGCTCCTCTCTGGTTGGATTTTGGTCGTGTCTTCTCATAGAGTTTAGTTTATTTTAAAGCCTCAAAAAAAAAAAAAAAAAAAACCCAGTAATCTTCGAATAAAGGCTTTCCACCTGAGACTGTTTGTGGTCTGCTCTGACAGGTAGGGTCCCAGGCAACCTGCTTACCAATCTGAACCTACTGGACAGTACAATGAATGGAGTTTATTCCCTTTGAATTAGTGCCCTATCAGTTTGCTAAACATGTTACCCAAATGCTGTGCTTGTTTCCTTCCTGGTGAGGGTCAGCTTGAAATTTCCAGGGCTGCTTGGTCTGATTCCAGGCCCATGGAGAACGGATGGCTTCTTGACCCACTTGTGCTGGACTCTCTCATGAACAGTAGGTAAGATGGTCTGTTGTCCCCAGGTTGAACTTTTCTCAACCTTTCATTCTGTAGCTTGAAATCAGTTTTTGGATTTAGCTGCTTATATTCAAAAGAGAAGCCTGATAACTGATTCTTATAATGAACCAGCATTTTACACCACCTTCAGAGTTGGAGTCAGTTAAGTATTGTTTCTGGAAAACACACACGATTTTCTTTTTTTAGTCAAGGAGTGGTGCCAGATCGAACAACGTTATGTTTTATGCCCTTTGTTAAAAATATGTGCTGATTTATGGCCTCTTTTTGATCCTGGCAAAGAATGCCTGCGTTCCCATCTGCTGTTGAGGACAGAAAAGAGACTGCTCTCTTGTGCACTGGTGATCAGGAACCAATTGTGCAGCTTCTACCTCTCTACCTTCTGGTAGAACAGCTTAGCAACAATTGCTGCTAAGCCCAAATCATTTTTGACATATGTTCTTAAAAACATACTGTGTCTATTTACAACTCCAGATAGCAGATGAGCTCATTCAATTTCCTAGAGTTTCATTTTGTAGTAGGAAAGAATCTTTGTACTCTATTACAAGTTAATCACTAAAGGGATGTCACCTGTAAGCTTAAATGATACATAATGGCCCATCTCTGGGAACCCTGCCTCCCAGGTAATAAGCATTAAGCTAAAATACCATCATTTAGCTCACATGAAACATCTTGACCAGGTCCACCTGTGAATGACTGCAGGCAGAAAGAAATTAACACATCCCCCGCTGGAGGCTGACGGGAACCAGGAAGTGTTTGGCTTTACTCCCTCCCCTTTTAGTATAAAAGAAGCCTGAATTCTAACTCAGGCAAGATGGTTCTGTGGGGCACAAGTCCGCCATCTTCTCGGTCTGCTGGCTTTCCGAATAAAGTCGCAATTCCTTGCCCTAACAACTTGCCTCTCGATTTATTGGCATGTTGTATGGTGAGCAGTATGAGCTTGGACTCAGTAACAGTTTTTGGTGGGCAGCTCGCCCCAGTTGGGGAATTTGGGGGTAAGGTTCTAGCAGCTGCCAGGACCACTTGTCCTGAGGACCTGCCCTTTAAAGTTCCCTGAAGCAGCACCCGCTGCCCCAGAGCTTGGCAGTTGGATCAAGGAATCGACGTTTAAGAACCAACAGGCTCCATACACTAGGGTAAGTCACTCCGGTGTGTGCAGCTGGAAACTTTATTTTCTCTGTGTTTGGGGTTTTTGCTCCAGAATAAGCAAGTTTGTTTTGTATTTGAGTGGGGTGCCCTGTTGGAAAGACGGAAGGGTTGTTGGACTTTTACCTGCTTTGTGAACCAGTTGTGTGTGCTGTTTGTGTTTTGTCGTGTATTCCTGTCTCTTAAAAAATGGGGAATATTTCAACTATCCCTAAAAAGTCCTCTGAGGCACATTTTGCCTAAGTGATCTGATTACAGCCATGAATCCATAAGTGAGAAGATACTATTTTATTGTAGGTGCTCTTTTATTGTAACAATGTGTAGCCACAGTACCTGTCAGGATCTCCAAAGGGGTTTAGGCAGGATTATCTTGGGACCCTGTGCACCGTGTACTGCAACCCTTGCTGGGTTAATCACATCGTTTGCAGTCTCCTGTGTCGGTGGTACACGTAAAACCCCAAGACCAAACTTGAGGGTTTATTTAGGATTTTCTGTTTTGTTCTTTGGGTTGTTCATTTCAGTTTGTTTGGTACTGTTTCTCCATTTACAACCAAATCAGTTTTGTGATATTTAAAACTTTTACTGATGCCAAATGGGGGAAAGGAACAAAAAAGAAAAAACCTGTCTATGGGACATTCCCAGGGAGAAGAGAAAAGTTCTACTTGGTTCCTAAAATCACCAAAAGCCCTAGCCCAGAATTCAGCCTGGTTGGTTGATGCCAAGGCAAAAGGGCATCCTTTTAATGGTTAGAGATGATCAATTGCTATTTATGGTTTTACGGTGGCTTTTGAATGACTCTATAGCTATTTTCTGAAGAAGTGGGGAAGAATGACGAAGTCCTTTTTATGCAAGCATTTCTGCTACTACATCAGGGAAAATAAGAAAAGGAAGGGAATGAAAGTGAGGATATGTTGCTTCAAACCTTCATTCCTCCACCTGGGCTAGCTGTTTTAGCCGCTCTGATATATCCACTCCTTCCCCCGCCTTCCATTCATATCTAGCCCCAGTTCCTGACACTGGGGCTCAGGACTGCCCCTCCTTATAGGGACCAATTAGAAAATCCTGTGTTAGTTCCTGGGTTACAGGGATTTGGTCTGGTATTGCCATCTAAGACTGACAAGGCACCCAGTTTGGGCCAGGAGCCACTCTGGGGCAGAGCAATTTCCTTCATGTCTTTATTTCATGGGAGGCTAAATGCAGATGACCAGCCGCCTGGGGTTCTCAGGCTTGTTTAATTGGGAAGATTGCAAACCTCCTTACAGGAGGATCTTCTACACTTGAAGCCCATTTGGCAGAACCCACAGCTGAACCAAATTGGGACCCCAATGAGGGAGGAACACCATTATTAGGACACTGCTTATTTGTGCATCTTGGCAGGGCTTTTAAAAGGGGAACCAAAGCAAAAGAGTTTGAACAAAATTCAAGAAATTCAGCAAAAAAACAAATGAAGACCCCTCTGAATTTTTGGAAAAGATTTATCAGGCCTACAGACAGTATATTAATGCAGATCCCGAGGCCCCTGAAAATATTAGAATGGTAAACTTGACCTTTTTGGGCAAAGTGCCTCAGTTATCAAGAGAAAGTTGCAAAGATTAGATGATGCATTTGGAATGAACCCTTCTCAATGGGTAGATGTTGCTTTTCTTTCTTTTTTTTTTCTTTTCTTTTTTTTTTTTTTTTTTTTTCTGTGGTACTCGGGCCTTTCAGTGTTGCGGCCTCTCCCGTTGCGGAGCACAGGCTCCGGATGCGCAGGCTCAGCGGCCATGGCTCACGGGCCCAGCCGCTCTGCACGCGGCATGTGGGATCTTCCCGGACCGGGACATGAACCCGTGTCCCCTGCATCGGCAGGCGGACTCTCAACCACTGCACCACCAGGGAAGCCCCAGATGTTGCTTTTAAAGTGTTCAACAGGGAACAGCGACAGAAGGAAGATGCAAAACGAAATGCCACTTTTTGGGCAGCGGCATTGGATTCCCAGAAGGTGAGTAACCCCGAGAGAGAAGTCACCATTGGGGAAGGAACAATGTGCTGCCATAAGGAGGAAGAACATTGGAAAACAGATTGCCTAGACTAAAACATAAGAAGAAAAACAATAAAAATTGAGAGCCTCTCATATGGTAGAAAGAGAGGATCACTCTGGTGAATGAAGAGTCCCAGGGGCTCCCTTGGACTTGAGGCACCTAATTCCCCACAGGAGCCCCAGGTGAAACTGACAGTGAGGAATGAGCTGATGAACAGTCTGATAGACCTCACCCTGAAGTTTTTCACCAGAACAGCTTGACATCAGAGTCCCACCAGAACATGCTTTAAGCCTACAGATGGCGCTCATATTTAGGTTACTCTGTGGCTTCAATTCCTACTGGAAAAAGTGTCCACTTTGCTACTGGTGCTCCTTGGGTGAATTATACTAGCCAGACAGTACTACACAGTGTTCATGAGAATGACAGTGTCAGTTACTCAGTCTCATGGAGGTGACCAGATCGGCTGTTTTGGTAGTGTGCTGTGTTCAGTCGATGTGGATAAAGACACCATTACAGATGTGCTCTTGATAGGTGTGCCTATGCAGATGAATGGCCTGAAGAAAGAGAAAGGAACAATCTACCCATTTACTATCACAATGGGTGTTTTGAATTGGCACCAATTTGTGGAAGGCCCCGAGGGTGTTGAAAATGCTCAGTTTGGTTCAGCCATTGCAGCTCTTTCAGACATCAACATGGATGGCTTTAATGATGTGATCGTTGATTCACCTTTGGAAAATCAGAACTCTGGAGCTGTGTACATCTACAGTGATCATGAGGGCACCATTCACATGAGGTATTCCCAGAAAATCCTGGGATCCAATGGAGCTTTTAGAAGCCATATTCAATACTTTTGGAGATCCCTAGATGGCTATGGAGATTTATTTTTTATTTATTTATTTTAACATCTTTATTGGAGTATAATTGCTTTACAGTGGTGTGTTAGTTTCTGCTTTATAACAAAGTGAATCAGTTATACATATGTTCCCATATCCCTTCCCTCTTGGGTCTCCCTCCCTCACACCCTCCCTATCCCACCCCTCTAGGTGGTCACAAACCACCTAGCTGATCTCCCTGTGCTATGCGGCTACTTCCTACTAGCTATCTATTTTACGTTTGGTAGTGTATATATGTCCATGCCACTCTCTTGCTTTGTCACAGCTTACCCTTCCCCCTCCCAGCTATGGAGATTTAAATGGGGATTCCATCACTGATGTGTCCATTGGTGCCCTTGGACAGGTTGTTCAGCTCTGGTCACAAGTATTGCTGATGTATCTGCAGATGTTTCATTTGCACCAGAAAAAAATCACTTGGCTCAACAAGAATTCTGAGATGAACCTCAAACTCTGCTTCAGTATGAGTTTAGACCTACTAAGCAAGACCTACTAAGCAAAACAATCAAGTGGCCATTGTACATAACATCACAATTGATGCAGACCAATAATCATCCAGAGTAACCTCCAGGGGTTTATTTAAAGAAAATAATGAAAGGTGCTTGCAGAAGACCATGATTTGTGCTAAAAATAACACAATGACTACTGTCAGACCTCCCCAGATGGGGACTCAACACAGGAGCACCTGCCCTACCAGGGACTGGAAAATAGACTTTACTCAAATGCCTCGAGTTGCAGGAAATTTTAGATAATCTGCTAGTGTTTTATCTTTTTCAGGGTGAGTGGAAGCATATTCCACCTGTACAGAAAGTCTTGAAGTAGTTAAAGCCCTCCTTAAGGAAATTATCCCCTGATTTGGATTAAGGCATTGAAACTGCATTCAATCTGGAGACCACAATCAACAGAAAGAAACAAGAAAAAGAATCATACATTAAAAAGGAACATTGTTAGAAAGGAACACTATTAAAATTATCTCAAGATACTAATTTTCTTGGGATAGGGCCTTGCCAGTTACCCTGCTATGGATCAGTGGCTCCCAGAAGCAGGCTTAAATTAACCCCCTTTGAAATATCGTGTGATAGGCCATTCCAGGTGTCTGCCCTGGTGAGAGAATCTATAAATGCTCTAAAAGGCATAGCAGTTGCCCATTATGTTAAAAGTTTGGGCACTGTGCTAACCTCTGTTCATGAAGTTGCCTCCAACAGGTCTGCCTATCCAACTAAAGTAGATGGTAATTTCATTATAGCTGGAGAAGGGTCAACCTATTTGTTTAATTTTGTCCAAATAAATAGCACAGGAATTTAGTATATGTATTGGGAGCTGGAACCAAAACTCCAAGTTCAATTACAAATTAGAAAACAACATGCTAAGGGGTTTCATCAGGTTTAAATAGTGGTAGATAAAAAAGGGAAGAGGATTTTACTACTGACTAAAGATTCTGGAGAACATTTATCACCCTCATTCAGCAGAAAGTAGTCAAAGTAGTCTTGTCTCTTTTCCCACAAGATTGTGGAATGGACATTGACAGTAGGGAATTGTAATAGGGAAGAATCTTTGTATTCTATTACAAGTTATTCACTAAAGGGATGTTGCCTATAAGCTTAAATTATACAAAATGGCCCATCTCTGGGAACCCTGCCTCCCCAGTAATGAGCATTAAGCTAAAATACCATCATTTAGCTCACATGAAACATCCTGACAAGGCCCTCCTGTGAATGACTGCAGGAAGAGAGAAATTAAACTTCCCCTCCAGAGGCTGACTGGCCAGGAAATGTTTGGCTTTACTTCCTCCCCTTTTAGTACAAAAGAAGCCTGAATTCTAGCTCAGGCAAAATGGTTCTTTGGAACACAAGTCCACCATCTTCTCGGTCTGCTGGCTTTCTGAATAAAGTCACTATTCCTTGCCCCAACAATTTATCTTGCGATTTATTGGCCTGTCATGTGGTGAGCAGTATGAACTTGGACTCGGTAATAATTTAACAACCAATTTCTACTGAAAGGAACCATTGCTGTTTAAAATGAGATGTGTGACAGGTATGTTTGAATTTTTCTGTAGATGAGGTAAATGTTTGCTAATTAGTATTCTGAATTTTTCTTCATTGTGCTCTCTGGTGAAAAACTTGAGATTCTTCTGTGTGTGTGTGTGTGTATTTTTTGGAAAAATCTTTATTATTTTATAAAAAGACTCTTGGTCCTGCCCACGTGATATGCCTCCCTCCATCCTTTTTCTTTCTTCCTTTCTCAAGTCTTTCAACACCCATTATGTACCAGGCACTGTGCTAGGCAAACAAGACAATGGTGAACAAAAGTGGCACAGATTCCTTTCCCCTAATAATTTTACTCATGTTGAATTAAGAGTCTTATGTTCAGCTCCTTAATTTTTATCAGAAGAGTCAAGCCTTATTTCCCACTTGGCTGGTTTTGAAATCACATGGACCTGCCTTCTGCAACATAGAATCCACATCTAACTTCATCTCATATAACTCTGCTGTTCCAAAGTGTGTTTCAGATCTATATCTCTGTTACTCTTAGACCTTAAGATCTAAACATTGTCAATGGTCTCTAAACTTTCTTTAAGATAGAGGACTATTGGGAATTCCCTGGCAGTACAGTGGTTAGGACTCTGTGCTTCCACTGCAGGGGGCACAGTTTTGATCTCAGTCAGGGAACTAAGATCCTGTAAGCTGCATGGCCAGAAAAAAAAATTTTTTTTTCATAAGAAAATTGATTTTGACCAAATATGTTAAAGACTTTTTGAAGCTACTCTATTTCTGTCTCAAAGTGAGTTTCTAACTGCCTCCCTGACTCTCCTCCTTTCTCCAGAGCTCTGAGACGGCCCTGCTAAACCTAGTTGGAAAACCACTGTCCTGAGGCAGGCTGATTTACCTTGTGAAATTGCTGTGGAACTATGCCTCTGGGGTCTGCCCTCTAGGCTGAATGATAATTCCAGGTTGAGAATCAGTTTGGCCCTCAAGCTTATCCTGGTTGTTTTTCTGTATATTTAAAAGTGGGCTGCCTACCTTTCTCAGAATCAATGGGCAAAATCACAGATTCTCATGTCCATCTGGTGTTCTGTATCATGTCACAGGCTACTGCAAAGTGATAGAAACTAGGACTCAGTTTTGAAAGGAGAGGCAAGCAGAGTGCTGCTGTTGAAATAGGTTTTCCAATTCTTATGGTTCTGAATTTCTCATTCTCTGCAATGCTTGTTCAGGGAACCCCTCACCCCACTTAGTGTAACTGGCAGGTTCTTACTCTGTAGCCAAGAAAAAAAGAAAACACTAGATAGCAGGTCAGTTCTCTGATATTTGCAGAGGATTGCAAGGTGAGTATTTTAGGAACATACTGCAGAGAATAAAAATGATACGTCTGGTCCAGTGTTTGTATTTCAGGAGAGAAAGAGAAAGAGGTGGAAAGACAGAGACAAAAAGAAAGAGACAGAGAGAGAATAAGAGGTTTCTAATTTTAATTAGAATTCTAATTCTAATTATTCAGAATAATTTCACCATCGGCTGGAAAGAGTCCTCATGACACAAAATTCTGCAGTTTTCCTACTTCTCACACCCCCACACTGTTTCCAACTCATTGCTAGAAGAGGGTTTCTAGAGCTAGAAGAAGGTGAAAAGCTTTTGGTGGAGGAATAGTTTTATATACCACTTCCTGTGCCCCGAATCTTTCCTGGAGTTTGGGGGAAGGGAGGGCAAGGCAGTTTTGTTTTTGTTCTTAGTTTGTTTTAGAAACCTTCTTTTCCTGAATATAAAAGCAATACATTTGGCAATACCAAATGCTGGTAAGGATACAGATTCATAGGATCTCATACACTGCTGGTGGGAATATGTATGGACTGATGCGACCACTTTGGAAAAACAGTTTGAAGTTTCACATACCCTATGACAAGCATTTCCACTCACAGGTTTATATCCAAATTGGTATACAGGGACACTGGGAAGACATGTACAAGAATATCCATAGTACTGTTCATAACAGGAAAAGTCTGGAAATAACCTAAAATACAGAAAGAACAGTAATATAGTTGCACAATAGAATATTACATAGTAATCAAAATAAATGATCTCCAGTGGCATACGCATCAATACAGATGAACTTCAGCAATATTAAGTGAATAAAGTCCTAGAAGATAATATATAACATACTATGCTCTTAAAGTTGAAGCCACCAAGATAAAAAAATATATAGCTAAGATAGCTTTACAAAAGCATGTATCCGTATACAACTTTATTAAAAGGAAAAGAAGGGAATTATGAGATTTGGGAAAGTGATTATCTTGAGTAAAGAAAAGTAGTGAGTGGGATAGGAGAAGATTCATGCCTAGATGCAAAGTTTTATTTTAGTCCTAGCTTTTATATTTAGCATTGGGTATATGAGTACTTACTACACTGTAATAAACAAATGAATAAATAATGGCTATGCATGGACCAATGAGGAGACTGTTTACTGAATTGATTAAGATTAACCCAATTCAGAGAGTCTCTGCATCCAAAAGACAAACTGAAAGCTAAAATCATACATTCCTGTGAATAATATAGAACCTCAGCAAAGAATGTGAAGAAAGACTCATCCCTAATTGTATCACTCCAGAGATAATCATTATTAACATTTTGGTATATTTCCTTTTTTTGATTGTTTGGTTTTTTATACTGCAGGTTCTTATCAGTCATCAGTTTTATACACATCAGTGTATACATGTCAGTCCCAATAGCCCAATTCATCACACCACCATCCCCACCCACCTGCGGCTTTCCCCCCTTGGTGTCCATATGTTTGTTCTCTACATCTATGTCTAAACTTGTGCCCTGCAAACCTGTTCATTGGTACCATTTTTCTAGCTTCCACATACATGCTTTAATATACGATGTTTGTTTTTCTCTTTCTGACTTACTTCACTCTGTATGACAGTCTCTAGATCCATCCACATATCAACAAATGACTCAATTTCATTCCTTTTTATGGCTGAGTAATATTCCATTGTATATATGTACCACATCTTTATCCATCCGTCTGTCGATGGGCATTTAGGTTGCTTCCATGACCTGGCTATTGTAAATACTGATGCAGTGAACATTGGGGTGCATCTGTCTTTTTGAATTATGGTTTTCTCTGGGTATACGCCCAATAGTGGGATTGCTGGATCATATGGTAATTCTATTTTAAATTTTTTAAGGAACCTCCATACTGTTCTCCATAGTGGCTGTATCAATTTACATTCCCACCAGCAGTGCAAGAGGGTTCCCTTTTCTCCACACCCTCTCCAGCATTTGTTGTTTGTAGATTTTCTGATGATGCCCATTCTAACTGGTGTGAGGTGATACCTCATTGTAGTTTTGATTTGCATTTCTCTAATAATTAGTGATGTTGAGCAGCTTTTCATGTGCTTCTTGGCCAGCTGTATGTCTTCTTTGGAGAAATGTCTATTTAGGTCGTCTGCCCATTTTTGGACTGGTTTGCTTGTTTTTTTAATATTGAGCTGCATGAGCTATTTATATATTTTGGAGATTAATCCTTTGTCCATGGATTCGTTTGCAAATATTTTCTCCCATTCTGAGGGTTGTCTTTTCGTCTTGTTTATGGTTTCCTTTGCTGTGCAAAAGCTTTGAAGTTTCATTAGGTCCCATTTGTTTATTTTTGTTTTTATTTCCATTACTGTAGGAGGTGGGTCAAAAAAGATCTTGCTGTGATTTATGTCAAAGAGTGTTCTTCCTATGTTTTCCTCTAAGAGGTTTATAGTGTCTGGTCTTACATTTAGGTCTCTAATCCATTTTGAGTTTATTTTTGTGTATGGTGTTAGGGAGTGTTCTAATTTCATTCTTTTACATGTAGCTGTCCAGTTTTCGCAGCACCACTTATTGAAGAGACTGTCTTTTCTCCATTGTATATCTTTGCGTCCTTTGTCATAGATTAGTTGACCATAGGTGCGTGGGGTTATCTCTGGGCTTTCTATCTTGTTCCATTGATCTATGTTTCTGTTTTTGTGGCAGTAGCATATTGTCTTGATTACCAGAGCTTTATACTATAGGCTGAAGTCAGGGAGCCAGATTCCTCCAGCTCCGTTTTTTTCCTTCAAGACTGCTTTGGCTATTCGGGGTCTTTTGTGTCTCCATACAAATTTTAAGATTTTTTGTTCTAGTTCTGTAAAAAATGCCATTGGTAATTTGATAGGGATTGCATGGAATCTGTAGATTGCTTTGGGTAGTAGAGTCATTTTCACTATATTGATTCTTCCAATCAAAAAACATGGTATACCTCTCCATCTGTTGGTATCATCTTTAATTTCTTTCATCAGTGTCTTAAAGTTTTCTGCATACAGGTCTTTTGTCTCCTTAGGTAGGTTTATTCCTAGGTATTTTATTCTTTTTGTTGCAGTGGTAAATGGGAGTGTTTCCATAATTTCTGTTTCAGATTTTTCATCATTAGTGTATAGGAATGCCAGAGATTTCTGTGCATTAATTTTGTATCCTGCAACTTTACCAAATTCATTGATTAGCTCTAGTAGTTTTCTGGTAGCATTTTTAGGATTCTCTTTGTATAGTATCATGTCATCTGCAAACAGTGGCAGTTTTACTTCTTCTTTTCCAATTTGTATTCATTTTATTTCTTTTTCTTCTCTGATTGTCATGGCTAGGACTTCCAAACTATGTTGAATAATAGTGGTGAGAGTGGACATCCTTGTCTCGTTCCTGATCTTAGAGGAAATTCTTTCAGTTTTTCACCATTGAGAATGATGTTTGCTGTGGGTTTGTCATATATGGCCTTTATTATGTTGAGGTAGGTTCCCTCTATGCCCACTTTCTGGAGAGTTTTTATCATAAATGGTTGTTGTATTTTGTCAAAAGATTTTTCTGCATCTATTGAGATGATCATCTGGTTTTTATTCTTTAATTTGTTAATATGGTGTATCACATTGATTGATTTTCATGTATTGAAGAATCCTTGCATCCCTGGGATAAATCCCAATAGTTGTGGTGTATGATCCTTTTAATGTGTTGTTGAATTCTGTTTGCTAGTATTTTGTTGAAGGTTTTGGCATTGATATTCATCAGTGATATTGGCCTGTAATTTTCTTTTTTTGTAGTATCTTTGTCTAGTTTTAGTATCAAGGTGATGGTGGCCTCATAGAATGAGTTTGAGAGTGTTCCTTCCTCTGCAATTTTTTGGAAGAGTTTGAGAAGATGGGTGTTAACTCTTCTCTAAATGTTTGATAGAATTCACCTGTGAAGCCATCTGGTCCTGGACTTTTCTTTGTTGGAAGATTTTTAATCACAGTTTCAATTTCATTACTTGTGATTGGTCTGTTCATATTTTCTGTTTCTTCCTGGTTCAATCTTGGAAGGTTATACCTTTCTGAGAATTTGCCCATTTCTTCCAGGTTGTCCATTTTATTGGCATAGAGTTGCTTGTAGTAGTGTCTTAGGATGCTTTGTATTTCTGCGGTGTCTGTTGTAACTTCTCCTTTTTCATTTCTAATTTTATTGATTTGAGTCCTCTCCCTGTTTTTCTTGATGAGTCTGGCTAATGGTTTATCAATTTTGTTTATCTTCTCAAAGAACCAGCTTTTAGTTTTATTGATCTTTGCTATTCTTTTCCTTGTTTCTATTTCATTCATTTCTGCTCTGATCTTTATGATTTCTTTCCCTGTGCTAACTTTGGGTTTTGTTTGTTCTTCTTTCTCTAGCTCCTTTAGGTGTATGGTTTGATTTTTTACTTGAGATTTTTCTTGTTTCTTGAGGTAGGCTTGCATAGCTACAAACTTCCCTCTTAGAACTGCTTTTGCTGCATCCCATAGGTTTTGGATCGTCATGTTTTCATTGTCATTTGTCTCTAGGTATTCTTTGATTTCCTCTTTCATTTCTTCAGTGATCTCTTGGTTATTTAGTGATGTATTGTTTAGCCTCCATGTGTTTGTGTTTTTTACATTTTTTTCCCTGTAATTCATTTCTAATCTCAAAGTGTTGTGGTCAGAAAAGATGCTTGATATAATTTCAATTTTCTTAAATTTACTGAGGCTTGATTTGTGACCCAAGATGTGATCTATCCTGAAGAATGTTCTGTGCGCACTTGAGAAGAATGTTTAATCTGCTGTTTTTGGATGGAATGTCCCATAAATAGGAATTAAATCTATCTGGTCTGTTGTGTCATCTAAAGCTTCTGTTTCCTTATTTATTTTCATTTTGGATGATCTGTCCATTGGTGTAAGTGAGGTGGTAAAGTCCCTCATTATTATTGTGTTATTGTCGATTTCCTAGTTTATACCTGTTAGCAGTTGCCTTATGTATTGAGGTGCTCCTATGTTGGGTGCATATATATTTATAATGGTTATATGTTCTTCTTGGATTGATCCCTTGATCATTATGTAGTGTCCTTCCTTGTCTCTTATAACATTCTTTATTTTAATGTCTATTTTATCTGATTTGAGTATAGCTACTCCAGCTGTCTTCTGATTTTCATTTGCATGGAATATCTTTTTCCGTCCCCTCACTCTCAGTCTGTATGTGTCCCTAGGTCTGAAGTGGGTCTCTTGCAGACAGCATATATATGGGTCCTGTTTTTGTATCCATTCAGCAAGCCTGTGTGTTTTGGTTGGAGCATTTAATCCATTCATGTTTAAGGTAGTTATTGATATATATGTTCCTATGACCATTCTCTTAATTGTTTTGGGTTTTTTTTTTTTGTTTTTTTTTTGCGGTACGCGGGCCTCTCACTGTTGTGGCCTCTCCCGTTGCAGAGCACAGGCTCCGGATGTGCAGGCTCAGCGGCCATGGCTCATGGGCCCAGCCGCTCCGCGGCATGTGGGATCTTCCCAGACCGGGGCATGAACCCGCGTCCCCTGCATCAGCAGGTGGAATCTCAACCACTGCGCCACCAGGGAAGCCCCTGGGTTTGTTTCTGTAGCTCCTTTTCTTCTCTTGTGTTTCCCACCTAGAGAAGTTCCTTTAGCATTTGTTGTAGAGCTGGTTTGGTGCTGCTGAATTCTCTTAGCTTTTGCTTATCTGTAAAGCTTTTGATTTCTCCATCGAATCTGAATGAGATCCTTGCTGGGTAGAGTAAACTTGGTTGTAGGTTCTTCCCTTTCATCACTTTAAGTATATCATGCCACCCCCTTCTGGCTTATAGAGTTTCTGCTGAGAAATCAGCTGTTAACCTTATGCGAGTTCCCTTGTATATTATTTGTCATTTTTCCCTTGCTGCTTTCAATAATTTTTCTTTGTCTTTAATTTTTGCCAATTTGTTTACTATGTGTCTCCATGTGTTTCTCCTTGGGTTTATCCTGTATGGGACTCACTGTTCTTCCTGGACTTGGGTGGCTATTTCCTTTTCCATGTTAGGGAAGTTTTTGACTATAATCTCTTCAAATATTTTCTCTGGTCCTTCCTCTCTCTCTTCTCCTTCTGGGACCCCTAGAATGTGAATGTTGTTGCATTTAATGTTGTCCCAGAGGTCTCTTAGGCTGTCTTCATTTCTTTTCCTTTTTTCTTTATTCTGTTCCACAGCAGTGAATTCCACCATTTTGTCTTCCGTTCTTCTGCCTCGGTTATTCTGCTATTGATTCCTTCTAGTGTAGTTTTCATTTCAGGTATTGTATTATTCATCTCTGTTTGTTCTTTAATTCTTCTAGGTCTTTGTTCAACATTTCTTGCATCTTCTCGATCTTTGCCTCCATTCTTTTTCCGAGGTCTTAGATCATTCTTCACTATCATTATTCTGTATTCTTTTTCTGGAAGGTTGCCTATCTCCACTTCATTTAGTTGGTTTTCTGGGATTTTATCTTTTTCCTTCATCTGGTATATACGCCTCTGCCTTTTTATCTTGTCTATCTTTCTGTGAACGTGTTTTTTTTCCACAGGCTGCAGCATTGTAGTTCTTCTTGCTTCTGCTGCTATATTTCCTTTTGGCTACTTTTTTCTAATTCCTATTTTTGAACAAAATTGTAATCATGTTGAAACAGTAATATTATACTTATACTTAATATTATATACATTTTCCCATGTGATAAAATAATCTGAATGTTTTTCACAGCTGAATAGTATTACATTATATGTATATATCATAATTTAACAAATCCTTTTTACACATTTATTTTGGTTCTACTTTTTTTGTTATGGGTAAAGCTGCAATAAGCAATTTGCACATAGATCTAGGGGCCTTCTCTGATTTCATTAAGATTCTTAAGAGGAGAATCAAGGTGTGAAAATTTTTTAGTTATTGTCACATGTTGATAAAGTGGAGGGCACTATTTCTGTGAGAAATTGAATATGATAGTGCACATAAACGTGCCTAATATATACATGATAGACCTTCAATATCCGTTGGATATGAAGCTGCATATAATTACAAGGTTAGTTAGAATATATTGGAAAAGGATAAAGGAATATCTTCCTCATCTACCAGGCTATGAAAATTAGAAGACTTAATATTGTGTCTTAACTTTTAGTGGAAATACAAGTGCATGCCATGGGAGTTTATTTTTATTAACTTTATGTTGCATTAATGATAATATAATTTATATATCATGTTTATTCTTTCAAAAATGTTTTCATATGCATCATCTCATTTGCTTTCCATAACAATCTTCTAAGGTATGTTAAATCACCCCCACTTTACAGATGAGGAAGTTGACACATAGGTTAGAATACTTACCCAAGGTTTTGAAGCTTAAAACTGAGTTCCAGGGACTTCCCTGGTGGCACAGTGGTTAAGAACCTGCCTGCCAATGCAGGGGACACAGGTTCGGTCCCTGGTCCAGAAAGATCCCACATGCCACAGAGCAACTAAGCCCATGCACCACAACTACTGAGCCTGCCCTCGGGAACCCGCGAGCCACAACTACTGAAGCCCACGCACCTAGAGCCCATGCTCTGCAACAAGAGATGCCACCGCAATGGGAAGCCCGTGCAGTGCAATGAAGAGTAGCCCCCACTCGCTGCAACTAGAAGAAGCCCACATGCAGCCAAAAATTAAAAAACAAAACAAAACCGAGTTCCAGTTTCAGCAATGGCAGAGGGGCTTATACTGAATGACTGTTCTGCAGATAACACTTATACACTATGGACAAAATATTTTACCTAGTTGTTTTAAAGGCACCAGAGAAAAACCTAAAGCAGGCAGAAACTGAAAGGGAAATGTTTAAAACCAATAACCTAAGTTTCCACCTTAAGAAACTAAAAAAATAACTAAACTAAACTCAAAAGATGTGGAAGAGATGAGACCAAGATAACAAAAATCAAACAGAAAAAAAGCTGTGAAAACTTAACAAAACCCAAAATTTGTTTATTGAAAAAATTAATAAAATTGCTAAGCCCCTAGCTAGACTGATACAAAAAAATAATGAAACAATTTATCGCTACTGAAAATGAAAGAGGGAGTATCATTACAGATTTTACAGACAATAATAGAATAATAACGGATTATGGTGCACAACTGTCAATAAACTCGACAACTTAAATAAAATGCACAAATTCCTTGAAAAACAGCTCACCTAAACTGACAAAAGAAGAAATGGAAACTCTGAATATCCATATATCTGTTATTTTAATTGAATTTGTTATTAAAACCTTTCCACAAAAAGGATTCCAGATCCAAACGGTTTCACTAGTAAATTCTATCAAACAAACAGTTAAGGAAGACATAACACCAATCTTAAATTCTTTCCGAAATTAGAAGAGGGAATATTCCTAACTTGTTTTGAGGCCAAAATAATCCCAACACAAAAGCTTGTTAAAGACAATACAAGAAAAGAGAATAAAGCATATCTCTCATGAATAGTGACACAAAAAGTCTTACCAGAATATTAATAAGTCAAATTCAAAAAGAAAAATACATCATTATTGCATGAGGTTTATCCCTGGAATACAAGGTTGGTTTAATATTCAAAAATCAATCAATGTAATTCACCATTAATAATATAAGAGAAAAACCACATGATCATTTAAATAACATTAAAAGCATTTGACAAAATTCAGCAGGTATTCACAATACAATTCTCAGCAAATTAGAAATACAAGTTACTCAACCTGAAAAAGGGCCTCTCTTAAAAAAACTAACATCACATATAATAATGAAATATTGAGTACTTTCTCCCTAATTTGATGAACAAGGCAATAATGTCAACTCTCACAGCCTCTATTCAACATTGTACTAGAGATACTGGCCAGTTTTATATGGCCAAACAGTGAAATACCGTCATCAAGACTGAAAAGGGAAAAGTTGTCATATTTTCACAGACAGCATGAATGTTTACATAAAAAATCCTACTGAATGTACAAAAAGTTACTAGAACTAATAGGTGAATCTAACAAGGCTCTAGGATATAAGAACAATATACAAAAATAATCATATGTCTACATATTAGCACCAATATATAACATTAATTTTTAAAATGTAAATAAAACTTTAAGACATTTTATATCATAAGCACAAAATAGCAATAAATTTAATCAAAGAAATGCAAAAACTTTACACTAAAAACTACAAAATATTGCTGAGAGAAATTAAAGATGTAATTAAATGGGCAAATATGCCATGTTCATAGAAAAGATGACCCAATGTTATTAAAAATGTCCATTTTCCCAAAATTTCATCTCTAAATTCAGTACAATCCCAATCAAAACCTCATCAGACTTGTTTTTTGAAGTAAGTGACAAGTTATTCGAAAATTTATGTGGAAATGCAAAGGACCTAGTATAACCAAAACAATCTTGAAAATAAGATGGAGGATTCACACACACTACCTAATTCCAACACTAACTAGAAAGCTGTTATTAAAGAGAAAGCGAAATTTGCATAATTGCCACGAGAACCTATTAATTTGGTGTGACTGTATAAGTATTGTTTTAAGGCTCATTTCTGTGCAGTCTATCATTTCTTACCTCAGGACAAAAATGGCCTATCTCTATTTAAAAAACAAAACAAAAAAAAAGAGGCAGTATAGCATAATTGTGTGTTTTCCAAAATAAAACTCACATACCACTGATCTGAAGGTGATTTTAAGTGGTAGACAAGTATATTTATTTTTAACAGTCATGTATTTAAAGTTTATGCATGCTTAATGTTAAGAAGAATCTTTTTCCATTAGTGATCATATAAAGTTTCCTTCTGAAATAAATTGAAGTTTTAAAAAAAAGCAGATGGATTTTAGGACTAATATGGGAATGCTAATACCTCATTTCAGAATTAGGCAGAATTACCTGCCCCAGAACTGGCACAGCAGGAAAACCCAGACTTCCCTCCATCCACACACCTCTCCCCTCATAGGCTTAGACTCCTTTTACTACAGAAAGTAGACTGGGAATCATGTTTTCCATAGGTAAGTTGGCTTGCAATTCAGTGATCTGGTGACAGATGGAGAGGCAAGACCGGTGTTACCTTAGGGAGGCTCCTCCCCATGGAAACACATGGAGCAGAAAATGTGTGTTCCCCCCACCCCCCCACACACATACTGGGCATAGACCTCCCAGCATCACCACTTTCCCCAGCATCCGTGGGCCCAGTTGTTGTCACTGTGTCTCCAGAGACTGATTTTAATGGCTGACACCACTCTCATGTGAACAGATTCCAGGTAGATCCTGCCTTGAATTCAAAGCTCCAACTCACAGAATTTAAACTATAAGTTCACCCATGGCTGCAAGAGAGGCTGCAGAAGCAAGACTCTATCAGAGAGCTTTCATTTCTACAGCGGCAACGCCATGGTTTGTGAGATGGAGCCCACCTAACAGAGAAAATGGAGGAAGGCATGTTGGGCAAACAAAGCCAGGACTCTATAGAGGAGAAACCAAATCTCAGCAAAGTTCGGTGACTTGCCAAGGTCGTGAAGCAAGCAAGTGGTTCTGCATTTATAACATCAAATTCTTGCTAAGCAAGTTCTGGGAACCAGAGGCTTCAGGAAGGAATTTTGGTTCTTTTATGTAAGAGGAAATTTAGGAACAAAAACAAAAAAAATGCAGCTCTCATGAACCAAGGAAAAATGATGTCCCAATCTGAATCTATAAGGCCCAAGGCTATGCCAGGGAGATGCTTTCCCCTACCTTTTCCGGGGAGATGAGTTGTGCAAAGTCCCTTTTTTTTTTTTTTTTTTTTTTTTTTTGCGGTACGCGGGCCTCTCACTGTTGTGGCCTCTCCCATTGTGGAGCACCAGCTCCGGACACGCAGGCTCAGCGGCCATGGTTCACGGGCCCAGCCGCTCCGTGGCATGTGGGATCTTCCCAGACCGGGGCACGAACCCGCATCTCCTGCATCGGCAGGCAGACTCTCAACCACTGCGCCACCAGGGAAACCCCCTGCAAAATCCTTTTTTGATGGTGAGATTAGAATTCCTGGGAAAGTACCTTTGTTTTTTTTTTTTTCCTTGTAAATTTAGTGTTTTATTAGAATAATTATCTTTTTTTAAAAGTCTCTTCTTCCTCTGTTCCCATATAGCTCTTTGGCAAATTTGGGCTCTTTCTCTGGCTTTAGAGCTTGTGCAAAGAGGCCAGCAGTCTGCAGCTCAGACACTCTGGCAGTGGTCATACCACCCTCTCTACATGGTGGAGGTTCTCCCCTATAATGCAGTTGCCTGGGCGGTCACCCTGTTTATCTCTGCCAGACTTATTAGGAGGCAGCCTTAGGGGCTGCATTGGAGAGCTAGTGAGCGTCCCTGCTTGGCAGGCCTGCTCCTGGGGATTCGTGGTGTAGCAACTACACTGGAGAACAAAAGCTGGTGTCCCCAGTTCAAGCCTTCCCTCGTGTGTACTTTGTTTCATGCCAGGATTCAATTTATGACTCCAGTCTCCAGTCACAGGAGATCTGTATAAACAATCAAGGCCATTCCTTATTGTTTATCCTCCAAATACTTGTCTTTTGAAAGATCCTTATGATTTCAAGGAATATTTTCTGCTGTTTTTTGAGAGATTGAGATGATTAGGTCTGTTTCTATTGGTGGGATGCTCTCCCTACATCTCTGTCTGGACCAATCAGAGGTTGAAGGACATATTACTGGGCCACAGCTGCCACTAGTGATGACCAGAACTGATTAATACTGTTAGAGTTTATAGGTGGAATTCAAGGGCAGCAATCTGCTGGGGGAGAGGCTGACGCAAGGAGGGGACTTGAAAGCACATGTATTGGGGTGGCCAAAAACTTTGTTCAGGTTTTTCTGTACGATGTTATGAAAAACCCAAACAAACTTTTTGGCCAATCCAGTACATAGCACTTTATACATTAGCTGATGGTAACTATCATGCTGAGATCCCACAGTGAGTATGGCACTGAGCTAACTGCTTTTAAACATAGCTGTTCTTTGAGATAGGGTCTATTATTATACCCACTTTACAGATGGGGAAACTGAGAGACCCAGTTCAAGGCCACATAGAGTAAGGGGTGGAGCCAGGATTCTAATCTCAGCAGTCTGGCTCCAGAGTCTATACTCAACTTCCACATCCTACATAATAAAGATTGAGAAAATCTTCCCTCCCCCAGCTCCCCTTGGTGTCACCACTAAAACCCTTCAAGATATCTCTCCTCTCCAGTATCTCTCCACCCCAACTCTGCGTTATTTAGCCAGAGTGTGTTTCTTTGAGTTAAGAACTCCAACTGCTAAGTCTCAGTTTTCTCATTGGTAAAATGAGAATTACAATGGTACTTGTCTCATATGGTTGTGTAAATTCTAAGCATGGGGTAAACATCCAATAAATGATCCTTGTTATTACAAGCTATTAGGAAGTTTTACAGAAAATACTGGCTTAAAATGAGATGTCTCTGGCTTCATTAGTCTAGAATTCTCCATCACTGCTTTACCAATATAGAGATAATCAGGTTGTTTATCATTCTTTCCTGCAGCTCTCTGTCTTACTCAGAATTTCAAACTTAGAAATTTCAGACTCAGTGATTCAGGTCTAAAGAGCACCGTCTCTGCCATCACTGCAAAGCAAGCTTGGGCACCCTTGGGTTTGAGACCCACAAGAGGGTCCTCCCAGCAGAGGATCTTGGTCTCACCACTTGAGCTCTGCCCACACACGTTAATTCAGATGGATAACAGCACAAAAGAAAGTACACAGCACATTCTTTCATTAATGGGTTTATTCATCAGGAAAGGAAGAGAAGAATAAATGCTGCCAATGAGAATAGCCAGTTTTCAGGGAATTAAAAGACATTTTAGCTTGAATGCGCTAAAAGTTTAAATAACCAGCAATAAGTTATCTAAGTTGGTAGTTTTCAAACTGTGTTCAGTGGAGCCCTGGAGTTTTGCAGAGGCACCTCAGGGGCAGAGCTGAAGTTAGTAATTATCTTACCGGCTGAATGTTAACTTGCAAAGGATTGAATATACTGAGGCTATAAAGCATGTGGAATGTCATTGAAACAGAAGAACCAGAACCTTCCTGCATCCTAAAGGCAACATCAGTCCTAGATATGTGTGACCTTGGTCAAGTCACTTCCCACCTCTGGCTTCTGTTTCTTTTCTGTCCAAGGAGGAGAATCAGTGATGTGATGATCACAAAGATCTTTTTGGCTCTAAAGCTCTGAGACCACTATCTGTTCTCTTCAACATCTACTTCCAGCAAAAAATATTTTTAGGATTATCTTTATACAACTCTCTTCAAAGCTGGTACATCCTTTCTTTGACATTTCTCAGTGATTGCAAATCCTAGCTCTTTCAGGATAAATGTGATTTTTGGAACTGACCAAAACAAAACCAAAAAACACCACCAAAAAAACCCAAAACAAAAACCAAAAAAACCCATATTCACTAGTTCAGAACCAGACTGTGAAATTCATATTTTATGGCAAGACAGGAAAAATTTAAACATAAAACGATTTCTCTGCCCTTTGGCCTCCTCTTTCCCCTCTACTGTGCATTGTGTATCTGCGTTATGCATTGACCAAACCTCCCCACTGGCAGAAATATCTGCTCAACCATAAAGAGCAACCTTCTCCTAGCATCGACAAGACAACTCCTTAGAAGATAACGTTCCCTTCTAATCTTGTAAGGGGCCACAATGACCCAGAAGCCACTACCCGCTAGATTGTGTAAACTGTCAATAATATACCATTTAATGGATAACCCTCTGTCTCAAAAAACTTATATAACGGTGTTTTGACTTCTAATGGGCAGAACAGTTCTCTGAGTTTTCTGAGCTCTTCCTGGGTTATAATCTTCAATTTGCCTCGAATAAAATTTTACATTTGTTTCTCTTAGATTGACTGATTAATTTTTTCATCGACAAAGTATTTCATTTAGTTCTCCACAAGTGTTTAGTGAGTACCTTTCAAGAGCCAGGTACTGGTGTAAGTGAGACACAGGTGAATTGGCCAGACTTTTCTGTTTTCTCAAGGGGGTCCCAGTCCAGTGATGAGCTGGTGAAACACACTTGTATTAATTTCTTTTGTGGTTTATAGATGTCTCCTAGTTCTGGCCATTCTGACTAGAGAAGACAAAATGTTTAAGCCAATGATTAGAGAAACGAGTAGTTGCCTTGGAAAGAGGGAGAACTATCTCTCCTGTCTACCATTTTGAAGGGTTTCTTATAAATATCCTCTAGCTCAGAGACCATAACGCCTGAATCTGTAAGCAGTGCCTTCTTCTATTACCACCCCTTCAGTAAGTGCAAAATACCTTCAATTCCCAGATCCTTTTGGTGGCTGGCTGGTTGGCAGTAAAACATTGTTTACAAGGATCTCTAAATCAGCCTCGTTTGGCAGCCATATTACACTTGGTTCAAATGGATCATTGTACAGAGATAGGAAAGGCAACCTGTGTAATAGAAATCTGATTAATCTAGGCTCAAGTCCCAGATCCATCTAACTGGCTTTTGGGCTTTGGGCAAACCAGTTAACTTTGCTGAATTTTATTTTTCCTTATCTATAAAATTAAATTACAGACATTTCACAATGTTGGCAAATGGATAAGGAATCACCTCTATTGAGTGCCCACTATATGTTAATACCTAGTGAGGGTTCAAAAAGTGGAGGTGGCATGGACATATGTACACTACCAAACGTAAAATAGATAGCTAGTGGGAAGCAGCTGCACAGCACAGGGAGATCAGCTCGGTGCTTTGTGACCACCTAGAGGGGTGGGATAGGGAGGGTGGGAGGGAGGTGCAAGAGGGAGGGGATATGGGGATATATGTATATGTATAGCTGATTCACTTTGTTATACAGCAGAAACTAACACACCATTGTAAAGCAATTATACTCCAATAAAGATGTTTTTTTTTTTTTAAAAAGTGGCAGTTCTTTTTATTATCAGGTCTGCAAGGAGGGCATTCGTCATCACACTGCCTGTGAGAGGAAAGCTGACCTGGATCAGTTCTCTTGGTGTTGCTGGAACTTGAGGGAATCACCATTGAGCTGAGCAGAGGCTTATAAAGGTATCCTAGGTGGGTATGTGACTCTGATGGGGCTCCTGGAGATGGGGAACTCCCAGGAACCACAGAAGGAAGAAGTGGAGGTGAAGCTGAGTCAGCATTCTGGCCAGAGCAGTTGATGGAGGCAAGGTCTGAACTGGTGCCTCCATGGTTGACATTAGAACTGTAGGAAGGTGAATGGATGAGGCACATTTTTTCCATTGACTTACTTGATTAAGCCAATCATCTATAGTATTTGGAAAGCCACATAATCATCATATGAGACGTTAAGCCATCAGAAAATCTCAACAGTTGGAGGAGGCCTTCAGTGCCCCTAATAGATCTAGAACTGGATATTGGCAAATGGTCCCTTGAAAATGAAGTCTTCTCTCCACCTAGACAGGTGGAGGTAAGGGTCTGCCAGCTCAGAGGTTGCAAACTGGAGGCTTTTGTTGTCACATCTATTTTGACTTGAACAGTGTTTAAAATAAGATTTCACTGGGATTTCTGGCTTTTCTCAAATGTTAGAAGATGGAGCCACACCGAACCTACATTCTGGCACACCAAAGATTCACTGACACCAACTCTTTTGGGGTTTCAGGTTATTCACAGCTTCTTCCTTGAAATGATTATTTCTTGTGGTTTTTATAACACTGCTCTGTCCTCATCTTCCTCCGCCCTCTCCAACTGCGTTTCCATTCTGTTACATACAAGCCCTTCTTCCTCTGCTAATCCTTAAATGCCGGCAATCTCAGGGCTCTGTTTCAGATCCTCATTTCTTTTCCCCAGTCCACATGCTTTTCTTGATAAACCTCATCTCCTCCCAGTGTTTTGAATCCCAGCTATATGATGCTACAGGCAAGGAAAACCTTTCCCTTCTTCCCTTCTAGGTTCTTTGGCTGGTCTAATAATTAAATTGACATAAGACAGATTAACAGTAGAGAAAACAAATTTAATTCCTATATACAGGAACTCATAAAAATATGAGACTCAAAGAAGTGACCAAAGTAGGCAGCTTTTATACCTTTCAGACACGGAAACAAATTTGCGAAGAACTGACAAGACAAAGTGGTTTGGGCTTGGGGTTAGCAAATTAGTGACGAAATAAAAGGTTTGCTTATATTGCCTTTCTTGTCCCTAAATTGCCTGTCTTTGGTGATAAGGATGTCTTGTACCCTCCTGGGACAGGGAGGGTAGCTTTGACATGGGAGATTTATTTCCCGCCTTCAGGAGGACAAAGGAGGGTCAGAGTGTCCTTGCACTGACTGTTTCTTAAGTGACTTTAATTCAAAATAATCAATATGCCAAAGCAGCATATTATGGGGTGGCATATTCTGTTCCCCTTCACTGCTGATGTCCATGGTAGCATGTGGTACAGAGGGGACTTGAATTGTGCAGAAGCACAAGATAGGAGGGTTCTGGTGTGATGTTTTTCTTTTTCCCTTTCATCCTTTAACTGACCTAGACTGTTTTTTAAAAAATTTATTTTATTGAAGTATAGTTGATTTACAATGTTGTGTTTAATTTCTGCTGTACAGCAAGGTGATTCAGTTACAGATATATGTATTTTCTTTTTCATATTCCTTTCCATTATGGTTTATCACAGGATACTGAATATAGTTCCCTGTGACATACAATAATAGGAGGACCTTGTTGTTTATCCATTCTATATATCAATTGTTTGCATCTGATAATCCCAAACTCCCAATCCATCCCTTCCCCAACCCCCCCTTTCTTGGCAGCCACAAGTCTGTTCTCTATGTCTGTGAGTCTGTTTCTAAGATAAGTTCATTTGTGTCATATTTTAGATTCTACATACAAGTGATATCCTGCGGTATTTGTCTTTCTCTTTCTGACTTACTTCACTTAGTATGATAATCTCTAGATCCATCCATGTTCTTGCAAATAGCATAATTTCATTCTTTTCTATGGCTGAGTAGTATTCCATTGTGTGTGTGTATATCATTTAGGTTGTGTCCATGTCTTGGCTATTGTGAACAGTGCTGCTATGAACATAGAGGTGCATGTATATTTTTGAATTGTAGTTTTGTCTGGATATATGCCCAGGAGTGGGATTGCTGGATCATATAGCACTTTTTTTTCTTACAGTTGTCCACATAGATTAATTTATTATCATTAATGGACTTCATTCATTTATCATGTCCATGCTGGGGTCTGTGCTGCGCACACAAAGATAAATCAGACATCATCACTACCTTCGGAATTCACACTCTCTTGCCAGGAGTTGAGGTAGGTTGGTAGGACGTAGGGAACCCAACACATACATAGTTATAGCCCAAGGTAATGGGACAACAGCCAAAGCAGGTACGAGGCTCTCTGTTGGCCCTGGCTGGAGTGATCACAGAATCCTTCCATAAGGGCAGGTGTTACACATCTGTGCATCCATTTGATTATACAGACATTCACTGAGCACGTCTCTGTGTCAGACACTGCCAAGTGCTGGGAGGGGATCTAAAGATGAATAAGAGTTGGTCCCTGCCTTCAGGATCTCACACCTGAGCAGATGTGAGTGGGAGCTGGGGAAGGTTGGGTGCACATAACTCATCAATGTCTTTACATGAGGCGGAGTGTGAGAGGTGGTGAGAGCAGTATGGCCGGGTGCTGTAGGGGTGCCCTCAAGAAACAGGGATTCTGCTCTGGCAATGGATATGATGGCCTCTAAGTTGATGTTTGGAGGCTTGAGTAGAATTTTCATGTGGGAGATGGGGAAGGGCTTTCTGGGTTGAGGGAACAGCCTGGGCAAAGACATGGAGGCCAGAAACTTCAGGGCACATTGAGGACTACTGGTGAGGACAAGCCTTGGCCATGAGCCCATTGGTCACCTGCCCATTTATGACAGCCAGTGCATGGCTGCAGCATAGACATGGGGTGGGGTCGGGGCAGCCATAGAGTGAGAGATGAGGCTAAGGAATTTGGCAGGAACTAAACCATGGGGGCCTTGAATGCCATGCCAATCTCTTGAGCTCTGTTCTGTAAACACTGTTTTTTTTTGGGGGGGGGGTTGTTTGTTTTTTTCTCACACACACTGTATTTTATTTTTACAAGAGATAAACTGTCACCAAGCATTGTAAATGGATGACCACAACAAAAGCAACAATGATTGCAATTACCAAACACAAAACACACTCACACTATGTCATAATATTGACATTCAGTCCAGTAATCCTCCACTGTAACAGCTCCTTTACTTTGCAGTGAACATTGATTTGTATACTTTTTGCCTCTGAGTCCTTGTGGGATTTTTTTTTATTCAAACAGAAAATCACAAAAATTATAATCATCCTCATCAGTTCACTCAGTCCCATGTAATTAATTTTTTTATCTTGATCTTTTATTGGCACTTTGATGAATTCATCCGTTTTCCATTAGAGTTCTGAAAATGCTTATTTATTCAGTTCAGCGGTATAGTCGGTTACCAGAAACCTGTACTTGTCAGAGTCTTTTCCATGAATTCCTTGAAGATGAAACCCTTTTATAGGAACATTTTTGCAAAAGCATCAGAGTACACCCAGAACTGTCTGTAAATGACAAAAGACTTCGAAATGACCACGGTTAAAGATTTGATGAAAGTTCATAATAATGCAATTGACAAGGAAATTTAGTTATTTCTGAGATATACATTTTAAAGTAATAACTAGAATTATGACTTATAACATTATACCAGAACATATAAGATTTTTAGAAATTTCATGTAATGTCTGAAACATTTATATTAACATATTTACATACAAATAACCCAAAGAAAGTTTAGTATTAGTTGTTTTGTTTGTTCTTTTATACTGCAGGTTCTTATTAGTCATCAATTTTATACACATCAGTGTATACATGTCAATCCCAATCACCCAATTCAGCACACCACCATCCCCACCCCCACTGTGGTTTTCCCCATTTGGTGTCCATACGTTTGTTCTCTACATCTGTGTCTCAACTTCTGCCCTGCCAACTGGTTCATCTGTACCATTTTTCTAGGTTCCACATACATGTGTTAATATACGATACTTGTTTTCATCTTTCTGACTTACTTCACTCTGTATGACAGTCTCTAGATCCATCCACGTCTCAACAAATGACCCAATTTCGTTCCTTTTTATGGCTGAGTAATATTCCTTTGTATATATGTACCACATCTTTATCCATTCGTCTGTCAATGGGCATTTAGGTTGCTTCCATGACCTGGCTATTGTAAATAGTGCTGCAATGAACATTGGGGTGCATCTGTCTTTTTGAATTATGGTTTTCTCTGAGTATATGCCCAGTAGTGGGATTGCTGGATCATATGGTAATTCCATTTTTGGTTTTTTAAGGAACCTCCATACTGTTCTCCATAGTGGCTGTATCCATTTACATTCCCACCAACAGTGCAAGAGTGTTCCCTTTTCTCCACACCCTCTCCAGCATTTGTTGTTTGTAGATTTTCTGATGATGCTCATTCTAACTGGTGTGAGGTGATACCTCATTGTAGTTTTGATTTGCATTTCTCTAATAATTAGTGATATTGAGCAGCTTTTCATGTGCTTCTTGGCCATCTGTATGTCTTCTTTGGAGAAATGTCTATATACGTCTTCTGCCCATTTTTGGACTGGTTTGTTTGTTTTTTTAATATTGAGCTGCATGAGCTATTTATATATTTTGGAGATTAATCCTTTGTCTGCTGATTCATTTGCAAATATTTTCTCCCATTCTGAGGGTTGTCTTTTCATCTTGTTTATGTTCTCCTTTGCTGTGCAAAAGCTTTGAAGTTTGGTTAGGTCCCATTTGTTTATTTTTGTTTTTATTTCCATTACTGTAGGAGGTGGGTCAAAAAAGATCTTGCTGTGATTTATGTCAAAGAGTATTTTTGGGCTTCCCTGGTGGCGCAGTGGTTGAGAGTCTGCCTGCCGATGCAGGGGACACGGGTTCATACCCCAGTCCAGGAAGATCCCACATGCCGCGGAGCAGCTAGGCCCGTGAGCCATGGCCGCTGAGCCTGCGCGTCCGGAGCCTGTGCTCCGCAACGGGAGAGGCCACAACAGTGAGAGGCCCGCGTACCGCAAAAAAAAAAAGAGTATTCTTCCTATGTTTTCCTCTAAGAGTTTTATAGTGTCTGGTCTTACATTTAGGTCTCGAATCCATTTTGAGTTTATTTTTGTATATGGTGTTAGGGAGTGTTCTAATTTCATTCTTTTACATGTAGCTGTCCAGTTTTCCTAGCACCACTTATTAAAGAGACTGTCTTTTCTCCATTGTATATCTTTGCCTCCTTTGTCATAGATTAGTTGACCATAGGTGCGTGGGGTTATCTCTGGGCTTTCTATCTTGTTCCATTGATCTATGTTTCTGTTTTTCTGCCAGTAGCATATTGTCTTGATTACTGTAGATTTGTAGTATAGTCTGAAGTCAGGGAGTCTGATTCCTCCAGCTCCGTTTTATTCCCTCAAGACTGCTTTGGCTATTCGGGGTCTTTTGTTTCTCCATACAAATTTTAAGATTATTTGTTCTGGTTCCGTAAAAAACGCCTTTGGTAATTCAATAGGGATTGCATTGAATCAGTAGAATGCTTTGGGTAGTAGAGTCATTTTCACTATATTGATTCTTCCAATCCAAGAACATGGTATATCTCTCCATCTGTTGGTATCATCTTTAATTTCTTTCATCAGTGTCTTATAGTTTTCTGCATACAGGTCTTTTGTCTCCCTAGGTAGGTTTATTCCTAGGTATTTTATTCTTTTTGTTGCAAAGGTAAATGAGAGTGTTTCCATAATTTCTGTTTCAGATTTTTCATTATTAGTGTATAGGAATGCCAGAGATTTCTGTGCATTAATTTTGTATCCTGCAACTTTACCAAATTGATTGATTAGCTCTAGTAGTTTTCTGGTGGCATCTTTAGGATTCTCTATGTATAGTATCATGTCATATGCAAACAGTGACAGTTTTACTTCTTCTTTTCCAATTTGTATTCCTTTTTTTTTTTTTTTCTTCTCTGACTGCCATGGCTAGGACTTCCAAAACTATGTTGAATAATAGTGGTGAGTGGACATCCTTGTCTCATTCCTGATCTTAAAAGAAATGCTTTCAGTTTTTCACCATTGAGAATGATGTTTGCTGTGGGTTTGTTGTATATGGCCTTTATTATGTTGAGGTAGGTTCCCTCTACTCCCACTTTCTGGAGAGTTTTTATCATAAATCGTTGTTGAATTTTGTCAAAAGCTTTTTCTGCATCTACTGAGATGAACATCTGGTTTTTATTCTTCAATTTGTTAATATGCTGTATCACGTTGATTGATTTGCGTATATTGAAGAATCCTTGCATCCCTGGGATAAATCCCACTTGATCATGCTGTATGTTCCTTTTAATCTGTTGTTGGATTCTGTTTGCTAGTATTTTGTTGAGGATTTTTGCATCGATATTCATCAGTGATATTGGTCTATAATTTTTTTTTTTTGGAGTTTCTTTGTCTGGTTTTGGTATCAGGGTGATGGTGGCCTCATAGAATGAGTTTGGGAGTGTTCTTTTCTCTGCAACTTTTGTAAGAGTTTGAGAAGACGGGTGTTAACTCTCCTCTAAATATTTGATAGAATTCACCTGTGAAGCCATCTGGTCCTGGGCTTTTGTTTGTTGGAAGATTTTTAATCACAGTTTCAATTTCATTACCTGTGATTGGTTGGTTCATATTTTCTGTTTCTTCCTGGTTCAGTCTTGGAAGGTTATACCTTTCTAAGAATTTGTCCATTTCTTCCAGATTGTCCGTTTTATTGGCATAGAGTTGCTTGTAGTAGTCTCTTATGATGCTTTGTACTTCTGTGGTGTCCATTGTAACTTCTCCTTTTTCATTTCTAATTTTATTCATTTGAGTCCTCTCCCTGTTTTTCTCGATGAGTCTGGCTAATGGTTTATCAATTTTGTTTATCTTCTCAAAGAACCAGCTTTTAGTTTTATTTATCTTTGCTATTGTTTTCTTTATTTCTATTTCATTTGTTTCTGCTCTGATCTTTATGATTTCTTTCCTTCTGCTAACTTTGGGTTTTGTTAGTTCTTCTTTCTCTAGTTCCTTTAGGTGTACGGTTAGATTGTTTACTTGAGATTTTTCTTGTTTCTTGAGGTAGGCTTGCATAGCTATAAACTTCCCTCTTAGAATTGCTTTTGCTGCAACCCATAGGTTTTGGATCGTCGTGTTTTCATTTTCATTTGTCTCTAGGTTTTTTTTTATTTCCTCTTTGATTTCTTCAGTGATCCCTTGGTTATTTAGTAACGTATTGTTTAGCCTCCATGTGTCAGTGTTTTTTACGTTTTTTTTCCCTGTAATTCATTTCTAATCTCATAGCGGTGTGGTCAGAAAAGATGCTAGATATGATTTCAATTTTCTTGAATTTACTGCGGCTTGATTTGTGACCCAAGATATGATCTATCCTGGAGAATGTTCCATGTGCACTTGAGAAGAAAGTATAATCTGCTGTTTTTGGATGGAAGGTCCTATAAATATCAATTAAATCTATCTGGTCTATTGTGTCATTTGAAGCTTCTGTTTCCTTGTTTATTTTCATTTTGGATGATCTGTCCATTGGTGTAAGTGAGGTGTTAAAGTCCCCCAGTATTACTGTGTTACTATTGATTTCCTCTTTTAGAGCTGTTAGCAGTTGCCTTATGTATTGAGGTGCTCCTATGTTGGGTGCATATATATTTATAATTGTTATATCTTCTTCATGGACTGATCCCTTGATCATTATGTAGTGTCCTTCCTTGTCTCTTGTAACATTCTTTATTTTAATGTCTATTTTATCTGATATGGGTATAGCTACTCCAGCTTTCTTTTGATTTCCATTTGCATGGAATATCTTTTTCCATCCCCTCACTTTCAGTCTATGTGTCCCTAGGTCTAAAGTGGGTCTGTTGTAGACAGCATATAGATGGGTCTTGTTTTTGTATCCATTCAGCAAGCCTGTGTGTTTTGGTTGGAGCATTTACTCCATTCATGTTTAAGGTAATTATCAATATGTATGTTCCTATCACCATTCTCTTAATTGTTTTAGGTTTGTTTTTGTAGGTCCTTTTCTTCTCTTGTGTTTCCCACCTAGAGAATTTCCTTTAGCATTTGTTGTAGAGCTGGTTTGGTGGTGCTGAATTCTCTTAGCTTTTGCTTGTCTGTAAAGCTTTTGATTTCTCCATCGAATCTGAATGAGATCCTTGCTGGGTAGAGTAAACTTGGTTGTAGGTTCTTCCCTTTCATCACTTTAAGTATATCATGCCACTCCCTTCTGGCTTATAGAGTTTCTGCTGAGAAATCAGCTGTTAACCTTATGGGAGTTCCCGTGTATGTTATTTGTCATTTTTCCCTTGCTGCTTTCAATAATTTTTCTTTGTCTTTAATTTTGGCCAATTAGATTACTATTATTCTTGGCATGTATCTCCTTGGGTTTATCCTGTATGGGACTTACTGTGCTTCCTGGACATGGGTGGCTATTTCCTTTCCCATGTTAAGGAAGTTTTCGACTATAATTTCTTTAAATATTTTCTCCGGTCCTTTCTCTCTCTCTCTTCTCTTTCTGGGACCCCTATAATTCCAATGTTGTTGCATTTAATGTTGTCCCAGAGGTCTCTTAGGCTGTCTTTATTTCTTTTCATTCTTTTTCTTTATTGTGTTCCACAGCAGTGAATTCCACCATTCTGTCTTCCAGGTCACTTACCTGTTCTTCTGACTCAGTTATTCTGCTATTGATTCCTTCTAGTGTAGCTTTCATTTCAGTTATTGTATTGTTCATCTTTGTTCGTTTGTTCTTTAATTCTTCGAGGTCTTTGTTAAGCATTTCTTGCATCTTCTCAGTCTCTGCCTCCATTCTTTTTCCGAGGTTCTGGATCATCTTCACTATCATTATTCTGAATTCTTTTTCTGGATGGTTGCCTATCTCCACTTCGTTTAGTTGTTTTTCTAGGGTTTTATCTTGTTCCTTCATCTGGTATATAGGCCTCTGCCTTTTCATCTTGTCTATCTTTCTGTGAATGTGGTTTTTGTTTGACAGGCTGCAGGATTGTATTTCTTCTTGCTTCTGCTGTCTGCCCTTTGGTAGATGAGGCTATCTAAGAGGCTTGATGGGAGGGACTGGTGGTGGGTAGAGCTGGCTGTTGCTCTGGTGGGCAGAGCTCAGTTAAACTTTAATCCACTTGACTGTTGATGGGTGGGGCTGGGTTCCATCCCTGTTGGTTGTTTGGCCTGAGGCAACCCAACACTGGAGCCTACCTGGGCTCTTTGTTGGGGCTAATGACAGACTCTGGGAGGGCTCATGCCAAGGAGTACCTCCCAGAGCTTCTGCCGCCAGTGTCCCTGTCCCCACAGTGAGCCACAGCCCTCCCTCCCCACCTCTGCAGGAGACCACCCAACACTAGCAGGTAGTTCTGGTTCAGTCTCCCCTGGGGTCACTGCTCCTTCCCCTGGTTCCCGATGTGCACACTACTTTGTGTGTGCCCTCCAAGAGTGGAGTCTCTGTTTCCCCCAGTCCTGTTGAAGTCCTGCAGTCAATTCCCACTAGGCTTCACAGTCTGATTCTCTAGGAATTCCTCCTCCCGTTGCCGAACCCCCAGGTTGGGAAGCCTGACGTTGGGCTCAGAACCTTCACTCCAGTGGGTGGACTTCTGAGGTATAAGGGTTCGCCCATCTCTGAGTCACCCACCCACCAGTTATGGGATTTGATTTTGATTTTACTGTGATTACGCCCCTCCTACTGTCTAGTTGTGATTCTGGTGTTCTCGCAAGAGGGAGTGAGAGCACGTCATTCTACTCCACCATCTTGGTTCCTCTCCTCCATATAGCACTTCTATTTTTAGTTTTCTGAGGAACCTCCACACTGTTTTCCATAGTGGCTGCACCAATTTTTATTCCCACCAACAGTGTAGGAAGATTTGCTTTTCTTCACACCCTCTCCAGCATTTGTTATTTGTAAACTTTTAATGATGGCCATTCTGATAGGTGTGAAGTGGTACCTCACTGTAGTTTTGATTTGCATTTCTCTAATAATTAGTGATGATGAGCATCTTTTCATGTGACTATTGGCCATCTGTATGTCTTCTTTTGAGAAATGTCTGTTTAGGTCTTCTGCCCATTTTTTGATTGAGTTGGGGTTATTTTTGTTGTTGTTGTTTTTCATTTGTCTATTTTATTTTATTCTTTTTAAACATCTTTATTGGAGTATAATTGCTTTACAATGGTGTGTTAGTTTCTGCTTTATAACAAAGTGAATCATTTATACATATACATATGTTCCCATATCTCTTCCCTCTTCATCTCCCTCCCTACCACCCTCCATATCCCACCCCTCTAGGTGGTCAGAAAGCACCGAGCTGATCTCCCCGTGCTATGCGGCTGCTTCCCACTAGCTATCTATTTTACGTTCGATAGTGTATATATGTCCACAGCACTCTCTCACTTTGTCACAGCTTACCCTTTCCCTCCCCATATCTTCAAGTCCATTCTCTAGTAGGTCTGTGTCTTTATTCCCATCTTACCACTAGGTTCTTCATGACCTTTTTTTTTCTCTTAGATTCCATATATATGTGTTAGCATACAGTATTTGTTTTTCCCTTTCTGACTTACTTCACTCTGTATGACAGACTCTAGGTCCATCCACCTCACTACAAATAACTCAATTTCATTTCTTTTATGGCAGAGTAATATTCTATTGTATATATGTGCCACATCATCTTTATCCATTCATCTCTTGATGGACACTTAGGTTGCTTCCATGTCCTGGCTATTGTAAATAGAGCTGCAATGAACATTTTGGTACATGACTCTTTTTGAATTATGGTTTTCTCTGGGTATATGCCCAGTAGTGGGATTGCTGGGTCATAAGGTAATTCTATTTTTAGTTTTTTAAGGAACCTCCATACTGTTCTCCATAGTGGTTGTATCAATTTACATTTCCACCAACAGTGCAAGAGTGTTCCCTTTCCTCCACACCATCTCCAGCATTTATTGTTTCTAAATTTTTTGATGATGGCCATTCTGACTGGTGTGAGATGGTATCTCATTGTAGTTTTGATTTGCATTTCTCTAATGATTAATGATGTGGAGCATTCTTTCATGTGTTTGTTGGCAATCTGTATATCTTCTTTGGAGAAATGTCTATTTAGGTCTTCTGCCCATTTTTGGATTGGGTTGTTTGGTTTTTTGTTATTGACCTGCATGAGCTGCTTGTAAATTTTGGAGATTAATCCTTTGTCAATTGCTTCATTTGCAAATATTTTCTCCCATTCTGAGGGTTGTCTTTTTGTCTTGTTTATGTTTTCCTTTGCTGTGCAAAAGCTTTGAAGTTTCATTAGGTCCCATTTGTTTATTTTTGTTTTTATTTCCATTTCTCTAGGAGGCGGGTCAAAAAGGATCTTGCTGTCATTTATGTCATAGAGTGTTGTGCCTATGTTTTCCTCTAAGAATTTGGCAGTGTCTGGCCTTACACTTAGGTTTTTAATCCATTTTTAGTTTATTTTTGTATAAGGTGTTAGGGAGTGTTCTAATTTCATACTTTTACATGTACCTGTCTGGTTTTCTCAGCACCACTTATTGAAGAGGCTGTGTTTTCCCCACTGTATATTCTTGCCTCCTTTATCAAAGATAAGGTGACCATATGTGTGTGGCTTTATCTCTGGGCTTTCTGTCCTGTTCCATTGATCTATATTTCTGTTTTTGTGCCAGTACCATACTGTCTTGATTACTGTAGCTTTGTAGTATAATCTGAAGTCAGGGAGCCTGATTCCTCCAGCTCCATTTTTCGTTCTCAAGATTGCTTTGGCTATTCAGGGGTACTTTGTGTTTCCATACAAATTGTGAAATTATTTATTCTAGTTCTGTGAAAAATGCCAGTGGTAGCTTGATAGGGATTGCATTGAATCTGTATATTGCTTTGGGTAGTACAGTTATTTTCACAGTGTTGATTCTTCCAATTCAAGAACATGGTATATCTTTCCATCTATTTGTATCATCTTTAATTTCTTTCATCAGTGTCTTATAATTTTCTGCATACAGGTCTTTTGTCTCCTTAGGTAGGTTTATTCATAGATATTTTATTCTTTTTGTTGCAGTGGTAAATGGGAGTATTTTCTTAATTTCACTTTCAGATTTTTCATCATTAGTGTATAGGAATGCCAGAGATTTCTGTGCATTAATTTTGTATCCTGCTACTTTACCAAATTCATTGATTAGCTCTAGTAGTTTTCTGGTGGCATCTTTAGGATTCTCTATGTATAGTATCATGTCATCTGCAAACAATGACAGTTTTACTTCTTCTTTTCCAATTTGGATTCCTTTTATTTCTTTTTCTTCTCTGGTTGCTGTGGCTAAAACTTCCAAAACTATGTTGAATAATAGTGGTGAGAGTGGGCAACCTTGTCTTGTTCCTGATCTTACTGGAAATGGTTTCACTTTTTCACCATTGAGGACGATGTTGGCTGTGGGTTTGTCATATGTGGCCTTTATTATGTTGAGGAAAGTTCCCTCTATGCCTACTTTCTGCAGAGTTTTTATCATAAATGGGTGTTGAATTTTGTCAAAAGCTTTCTCTGCGTCTATTGAGATGATCATATGGTTTTTCTCCTTCAATTTGTTAATATGGTGTATCACGTTGATTGATTTGCATATATTGAAGAATCCTTACATACGTGGAATAAACCCCACTTGATCATGGTGTATGATCCTTTTAATGTGCTGTTGCATTCTCTTTGCTAATATTTTGTTGAGGATTTTTGCATCCATGTTCATCAGTGATATTGGCCTGTAGTTTTCTTTCTTTGTGACGTCTTTGTCTGGCTTTGGTAACAGGGTGATGGTGGCCTCATAGAATGAGTTTGGGAGTGTTCCTCCCTCTGCTATATTTTGGAAGAGTTTGAGAAGGATAGGTGTTAGCTCTTCTCTAAATGTTTGATAGAATTCGCCTGTGAAGCCATCTGGTCCTGGGCTTTTGTTTGTTGGAAGATTTTAAATCAGAGTTACACTTTCAGTGCTTGTGATTGGTCTGTTCATATTTTCTATTTCTTCCTGGTTCAGTCTCGGCACATTGTGCATTTCTAAGAATTTATCCATTTCTCCCAAGTTGTCCATTTTATTGGCATAGAGTTGCTTGTAGTAATTTCTCATGATCCTTTGTATTTCTGCAGTGTCAGTTTTTACTTCTCCTTTTTCATTTCTCATTCTACTGATTTGAGTCTTCTCCCTTTTTTTCTTGATGAGTTTGTCTAATGGCTTATCAATTTTGTTTATCTTCTCTTTAGTTTTATTGATCTTTGCTATCATTCCCTTCATTTATTTTTCATTTATTTCTGATCTGATCTTTATGATTTCTTTCCTTCTGCTAACTTTGGGTTTTTTTTTTTTCTTCTTTCTCTAATTGCTTTAGGTGCAAGGTTAGGTTGTTTATTTGAGATGTTTCCTGTTTCTTAAAGTAGGATTGTATTGCTATAAACTTCCCTCTTAGAACTGCTTTTTCTGCATCCCATACGTTTTGGGTCATCGTGTTTTCATTGTCATTCGTTTCTAGGTATTTTTTGATTTCCTCTTTGATTTCTTCAGTGATATCTTGGTTATTAAGTAGTGTATTGTTTAGCCTCCCTGTGTTTGTATTTTTTTACAGATCTTTTCCTGTAAGTGATATCTAGTCTCATAACATTGTGGTTGGAAAGGATACTTGATATGATTTCAATTTTCTTAAATTTACCAAGGCTTGATTTGTGACCCAAGATATGATCTATCCTGGAGAATGTTCCAGGAGCACTTGAGAAAAATGTGTATTCTGTTATTTTTGGATGGAAGGTCCCATAAATATCAATTAAGTCCATCTTGTTTAATGTATCATTTAAAGCTTGTGTTTCCTTATTTATTTTCATTTTGGATGATCTGTCCATTGGTGAAAGTGGGGTGTTAAAGTCCCCTACTATGATTGTGTTACTGTCAATTTCCCCTTTTATGGCTGTTAGTATTTGCCTTATGTATTGAGGTGCTCCTATGTTGGGTGCATAAATATTTACAATTGTTATATCTTCTTCTTGGATCGAACCCTTGATCATTATATAGTGTCCTTCTTTGTCTCTTGTAATAGTCTTTATTTTAAAGCCTATTTTGTCTGATATGAGAATTGCTACTCCAGCTTTCTTTTGATTTCCATTTGCATGGAATATATTTTTCCATCCCCTCACTTTCAGTGTGTATGTGTCCCTAGGTCTGAAGTGCGTCTCTTGTAGACAACATGTATACGGGTCTTGTTTTTGTATCCATTCAGCCAGTCTGTGTCTTTTGGTGGGAGCATTTAATCCATTTACATCTTAGGTATTATCGATATGTTTGTTTTATTACCATTTTCTTAATTGTTTTGGGTTTCTTATTGTAGGTCTTTTCCTTCTCTTGTGTTTCTTGCCTAGTTCCTTTAGCATTTGTTGTAAAGCTGGTTTGGTGTTGCTGAACTCTCTCAGCTTTTGCTAGTCTGTAAAGGTTTGAATTTCTCCATCAAATCTGAATGAGATCCTTGCTGGGTAGAGTAATCTTGGTTGTAGGTTTTTCTCCTTCATCACTTTAAATATGTCCTGCCAGTCCCTTGTGGTTTGCAGAGTTTCTGCTGAAAGATCAGCTGTTAACGTTTTGGGGATTCCCTTGTGTGTTATTTGTTGCTTTTCCCTTGCTGCTTTTAATATGTTTTCTTTGTATTTAATTTTTGATAGTTTGATTAATATGTGTCTTGGCGTGTTTCTCCTTGGATTTATACTGTATGGGACTCTCTGGGCTTCCTGGACTTGATTAACTATTTCCTTTCCCATATTAGGGAAGTTTTCAACTATAATCTCTTCAAATATTTTCTCAGACCCTTTCCTTTTCTCTTCTTCTTCTGAGACCCCTATAATTTGAATGTTGGTGCATTTAATGTTGTCCCATAGGTCTCTGCAACTGTCCTCAGTTCTTTTCATTCTTTTTTCTTTATTCTGCTCTGCTGTAGTTATTTCCACTATTTTATCTTCCAGGTCACTTATCCATTCTTCTGCCTCAGTTATTCTGCTATTGATCCCTTCTAGAGTATTTTTAATTTCATTTATTGTGTTGTTCATCATTGCTTGTTTCCTCTTTAGTTCTTCTACGTCCTTGTTAAATGTTTCTTGCATTTTCTCTATTCTATTTCCAAAACTTTGGATCATCTTTACTATCATTACTCTGAATTCTTTTTCAGGTAGACTGCCTATTTCCTCTTCATTTGTTAGGTCTGGTGGGTTTTTACCTTGCTCCTTCATCTGCTGTGTGTTTTTCTGTCTTATCATTTTGCTTATCTTACTGTGTTTGGGGTCTCCTTTTTGCAGGCTGCAGGTTCATAGTTCCCGTTGTTTTTGGTGTCTTTCCTCAGTGGCTAAGGTTGGTTCACTGTGTTGTGTAGGCTTCCTGGTGGAGGGGACTAGTGCCTGTGTTCTGGTGGATGAGCCTGGATCTTGTCTTTCTGGTGGGCAGGTCCACGTCTGGTGGTGTGTTTTGGGGGTGTCTGTGGCCTTACTATGATTTTAGGCAGCCTCTCTGCTAATGGATGGGGTTGTGTTCCTGTCTTGCTAGTTGTTTGGCATAGGGTGTCCAGCACTGTAGCTTGCCCGTCGTTGAGTGAAGCTGGGTGTTGGTGTTGAGATGGAGATCTCTGGGAGATTTTCGCCATTTGAAATTATGTGGAGCTCGGAGGTCTCTTGTGGACCAGTGTCCTGAAGTTGGCTCTCCCACCTCAGAGGCACAGCACTGACTCCTGGCTGGAGCACCAAGAGCCTTTCATCCACATGGCTCAGAATAAAAGGGAGGAAAAATAGAAAGAAAGAAAGAGGATAAAATGAAATAAAATCAAATAACGTAGGATAAAATAAAATGGTTATTAAAATAAAAAATGAAAAATAATTATTATGAAAAAAAATTTAATGTAAAAAAAAAAGTACGGACAGACAGAATCCTAGGACAAATAGTGAAAGCAAAGCTATACAGACAAAATCTCACACAGAAGCATACACATACACACTCACAAAAAGAGAAAAAGAGGAAAAAATTATATATCTCGCTCCCAAAGTCCACCTCCTCAATTTGGGATGATTCTTTGTCTATTCAGGTATTCCACAGATGCAGGGTACATCAAGTTGATTGTGGAGCTTTAATCCACTGCTTCTGAGGCTGCTGGGAGAGACTTCCCTTTCTCTTCTTTGTTCGCACAGCTCCCAGGATTCAGCTTTGGATTTGGCCCCACCTCTGCGTGTAGGTCGCCTGAGGGAGTCTGTTCTTCGCTCAGACAGGACGGGGTTAAAGGAGCAGCTGATTCAGGGGCTCTGGCTCACTTAGGCTGGGGGAGGGAGGGGCACGGATGCGGGGCAAGCCTGCGGCAGCAGAAGCCAGCATGACGTTGCACCAGCCTGATGCGTACCATGTGTTCTCCCAGGGATGTTGTCCCTGGATCATGGGACCCTGGCAGTGGCAGGCTGCACAGGCTTCCGGGAGGGGTGGTGTGGATAATGACCTGTGTTTGCTCACCCGCTTCTTGGTGGCGGCAGCAGCAGCCCCAGCGTCCCACGCCCGTCTCTGGGGTCCGCACTGATAGCCGCGGCTCGCGCCTGTTTCTGGAGCTCCTTTAAGCAGCGCTCTTAATCCCCTCTCCTCGCGCACCAGGAAACAAAGAGGGAAGAAAAAGTTTCTTGCCTCTTTGGCAGGTCCAGACTTTTTCCCGGACTCCCTCCCGGCTAGCTGTGGCGCACTAACCCCTTCAGGCTGTGTTCACGCCGCCAACCCCAGTCCTCTCCCTTTGATCCCAGCAAAGCCGGTGCCTCAGCTCCCAGCTCCCGCCCGCCCCAGCGGGTGAGCAGACAAACCTCTCGGGCTGGTCAGTGCTGGTCGGCACCGATCCTCTGTGCGGGAATCTCTCCACTTTGCTCTCCGCACCCCTGTTGCTGCGCTTTCCTCCGTGGCTCCGAAGCTTCCCCCCTCCGCCACCCACAGTCTCCGCCCGCGAAGGGCCTTCCTAGTGTGTGGAAACCTTTCCTCCTTCACAGCTCCCTCCCACTGGTGCAGGTCCCGTCCCTATCCTTTTGTCTCTGTTTATTCTTTTTTTCTTTTGTCCTACCCAGGTATGTGGGGAGTTTCTTGCCTTTTGGGAGGTCTGAGATCTTCTGCCAGCGTTCAGTAGGTGTTCTATAGGAGCAGTTCCACGTGTAGATGTATTTCTGATGTATCTGTGGGGAGGAAGGTGATCTCCGCGTCTTACTCTTCCGCCATCTTCTCCTCCACCTCTTGTTGTTTTTGTTATTGAGCTGTATGAGCTGTTTGTACATTTTGGAAATTAATCCCTTTTTGGTTGCGTCATTTGAAAAATTTTTCCCATTCTGTAGGTTGTCTTTTCATTTTGCTTGTGGTTTCCTTTACTGTACAAAAGCTTGTAAGTTTGATTAGATCCCATTTGTTTACTTTTGCTTTTATTGCCTTGGGAGACTGACTTAAGAATTAATTGGTACAATTTATGTCAGTTTATGTTTTGCCTGTGTTCTCTTCTAGTTTCATGGTGTCATGTTTTTAAGCCATTTTGAGTTTATTTTGTGTACGGTGTGAGGGTGTATTCTAACTTCATTGATTTACATACAGCTGTCCAACTTTCCTAACACTACTTGCTAGTGATGGACTGCCTTTTCTCCTCTGTATACTCTTGCCTTCTTTGTTGAATATTAATTGACCATAGGTGAGTGGTTTATTTCTGGGCTCTCTATTCTATTCCATTGATCCTTGTCTGTTTTTGTGCCAATACCATGCTGTTTCAATTACTGTAGCTTTGTAGTATTGTCTGAAGTTTGGGAAGGTTATGCCTCCAGCTTTGTTCTTTTTCCTCGGGATTTCTTTGCCAATTCTGGGTCTTTTATGATTTTAGGACTATTTGTTCTGGTTCTGTGAAAAATGTCATGGGTAATTTGATAGGAATTGCATTAAATGTGTAGATTGCTTTGGGTAGTATAGCCATTTTAACAATATTAACACTTCCAATCCAAGAGCATGAGATATCTTTCCATATCTTTGAATCATATTCAGTTTCCTTTATTAATATTCTATAGTTCTCAGCATATAAGTCTTTCATCTCCTTTGACCTAGACTGCTTTTATTTTTAAGATCATAATGTTCATTTTGGAAATTTATCCAAGCACAGGTAGTTTATAAATAAAGAAACAGAAATTGCCTATAATCCAGAGATAACCATTATTAATATTTTGGTTATTTAAAGTAGAATTCTTTGCTATGCTGATATCCATCACTATCCTCTCACCGTAAGTTATTTTTCTTCATGACCTCATTATCATATTTATTTACTACTTTATTTTCTATCTTCTTTACTATGTTTAGCCCACTGCTGCAAACCCCAGGCCCTATAATAATGACTGGCACATGGGAGGCGCTCAGTAAGTTTCTGTTGAATAAATGAGTCTCTTTTTATATATAGAACAGAGCTGAGGTCATACTTTACATACAGTTCTAAATTTTTATTCATTTAGCATTATATTTCACCATGCCACTGACTAGCTTAAAACCCTTCAGTGAAGGGTTTAAAACCCTTTCTCATTACCCTTAGAACAAAACCTAAAATCCTTACTATATTCTGCAAGATGTTGGTATTTGGAAAGACACACAATCCTTATCTTTGGAGCTGCAGCATCTCAAATCCTCAGAATCCACATAGCCCAGCTCCAGGCTTTCCTCCCCATTTCCTCCCTTCCAGCCATGCTGGGCTCCTTATAATCTCCACCAACACAGCATACCCTCTCTTGTCTTGGGGCATATTCATTTTCTAGTGCTGCTGTAACAAAATTACACTGGGTGGCTTAACAACAGACATTATTTTCTCACAATTCTGGAGGCTAGAAGTCTGGGACCAAGGTGTTGGTAGGGTTCATTTCTTCCAAGGCCTTTCTTCTTGGCTGATTGCTGTTTTCTTCATGTCTTCACATGGTCTTTCCTCGTGCGTATCTGTGTCCCAAACTCCCCATCTTATGAGGACACCAGACACTCTAATTACCTCATTTAACCTTAATTACCTCCTTAAAGATCCTGTGTCCAAATACAGTCACAGACTGACGTATTTGGGATTACAACTTCAACATAAGATTTTGGGGTACACGATTCAACCCATAACACAAGGCTTTGAGCTAGTTGTTCCTTCTCTCTCTATTTGAGATCTCAGCTTAAATTTCACTTTTCAGACAACTTTTCCATGACAGTGACCAGGCTAGGTCAGCACTTTATATGCTCCCATAGTATCAGTGTCATCCCCTTTTAAAACTCTCATCACATTTGCAATTTCTTGTTCCATGTCTGTCTTTTGGATTCGACTGTAAAATACATGAGAACAAGACTTGGAACTGTGTTGAACATCACCTTCTTCCCAGAGCTTAGTTCAGTGCATGGTGAATAGGAAGGGCAATAAATCTTTGCTCAATTAATCCAAACTGAAGAGCATGCTCTTAGATATTAAAAACTTTTTATAAACATTGTTTTAATGAATGCACATTATTTTTATTGATGGGTCCTACTGTTCTTAATATTTACCCCATAGACATCTACATTATATCCAAATTTTTTCTCTTATTCACAATATTAGGATGGAAGTTTTTATCTGTCCCTCTATTTCCTTAGATTCCTAGTAATAGATAAACTGAGTTAAAAGGAAATAAACCATTTTAAGGCTTTAAGGTATACTGCTGAGTTGATTTCTAAAAAGATTGAACGAACTTAATACTTCTGTTAGCAGTAAAAATAAAACAAAAATAAGCACAAACTTATGAAAAGTATATGGAAAAGAGCTTGTTATATAAAATTTTGGTGAATATTTTATTGCCCAGTTTCTCAGAAAGGAATGTAAATCTGTGTTTTGTAGGTTTGGGGGAGAATTAGATTTCTGGATCTTGAATGAGGCATCCCTGTGTATGTATGGTGTCCGATATTTATTTTCACAACTCCCAGTGATGGAGATAATTTAATGCTCCCTTCAGGGTTAGAATACACATATGGGAGGGAATAGTAAGGCGGGGGTGGGTGGGAATTCCTTCACCTTTGTGTTCAAGTCTAGCAGCCTGATTCTTCTATTTTTCAGTACCTCTAGTTCGAGTCTGGGGGTTCCCACTCTCCAATTATCAAAGTAGAAAATGTGGATGATTGTCCTAGAATGTGTGTAGGGAAATTTCCATCAAAATACATGCAAATAAAGTCATGTGGATTCAGTAGGTAGAGAAGTTGGTGGAAGTTGAGGTCATTCTCACCTGCATCTATTTTCTCCATGAAATATATGTGGTGAGGTCATCACATGAGTGATGGGAGGAGCACAGGATATTTGAAAAGAAAGGTGGTGTGAAACTGTAGTCTCAGAGTGGGAAAATAAAGTAGCTAGAGAAATGTGGTTGGAATTGTGGGAAGTATTGGATCTCATCTGAGATTTGTGTTCATGATTTAAAGTCAGGCCAGCCAGCACTGGTGGTATGATTTCATCCAGCTCCAACAGCTACTTAAGGTTAGGTGGAAATCAGTGAGTAGTTGAGTTTAATAAGATTTAAAGTTTTGCCAGGTTTGTTCAAAAGAAGAAGAGACATTGGGAAGTGAGGTCACGGGGAGGGGTGATGGATTCTGAGAAACTGGAAGACTCGGTGGATTGGAGGTCCTGAAGAACTATCCAAGTGAGTGGACAAGACTGAGTTGAAAGTAATGATTAGAGACTGAGATCACAGGGCTTAAAAACATTTACATATTTTATTAAATATTAATATTAATGTAATAAGACAATTGGGGTTGGAATTCTCTTAGCTTAAGACCTCAGGTAAGAAAGGACTAATGAATGGATTAGTCCTTCTAAAGGTAGCAGCTGTCTGGGACTGCCTTGAGAACTTCCTCTACTCTACAGATGGAGGAAGCTGGATGGGAGAGTGGGGAAAGGGAGTTTAAGACAAGCTAGCTGGCAGTGTTTGTCAGATTGCCTCTTGACCCAAGGTCAATGGCTTTTCCCAGAAATTGAGAAACGATATATCAAGTAGGGGGTTCCTGTGTAGGATGTGCCTCCAGTTACTGCACAACCCCAACACCAGCGTGGTGGTGGTGGGAGGGTAGCAGCCAGTCCCTTGGTGTTAAGTTCTTCTTCCTCTATTTAATGACTTTGGTTCTCTCCCTTAACCTGTGAGGAAGGTTTTCAATCTTTTCATTTTAAAAAACCCCATCCTACTATTACATCCAAAGTATTTTTTCATTATTACTTGCTGCTGCTATTTCTTAAGACAGTACCACTTCTTACACAGCTGAGACTAAAACAAGAATAGAAATGTGCTCTAACACCATAGGACTTCTAAAGTTATTTCTCCCACTATCATCTGGGATGATGAGTGCATTCTTTTATGGATTAAGAGAATCACCAGGGTTCTATCAATCAGTGGCCTCCCATTGACTACTTCACTGTAAAGGATGGATGGAAATTATAGACCTCCAGGCTTATTAGGGTAAGTTAAGAGCAAGGCTTTGAGAAGGATAAGCCTTCCTAGCAGGTAGATGCTGACATTTACTCGTTTCAACCATTAAATTACTTAGCTTCTCTTAGTAGATAGACCTCTTAAAGCTTGCTTTACCCAGAAAAGAGAAGCAACCTCCCCTTTGAAATCTTCCAAGAGATACTCCTGGATCCTTTAACTCTTCCTGAAATAGTGGTGCTTTGTCCTAGAGGAATGGAGGCACGCTGAGACTGGAATTAATGCCCAGAGAACCTGAGAATGGATGCTAACATTTCTAAACTTCAATCCCAGGTGGGGAGAAAGTGGTCAGGTGGGAAGGTAGTGGCTGAGCAAAAGGTGAGCAGAAACTGAAATGGGGGTGGAAGGAGGGGTGAGAAGGACTGAGAAAGGAAGGGAGAGGATGGCACACCGGAAGGAGCATAGGCTCTGGAAATAAACCAAGGCTCCCGTTCCATTGCCCAGGCACAAAATGTCGGACTTCACATAAGATGATAAGAACTTGTTCAACTCTCAGTTTGCTGATCTTAAAGAAAACAATTATTGGGCTTCCCTGGTGACGCAGTGGTTGAGAGTCCGCCTGCCGATGCAGGGGACACGGGTTCGTGCCCCGGTCCGGGAAATCCCACATGCCATGGAGCGGCTGGGCCCGTGAGCCATGGCCACTGAGCCTGTGCGTCCAGAGCCTGTGCTCCACAACGGGAGAGGCCACAACAGTGAGAGGCCCGTGTAACGCAAAAAAACCAAAAACAAAAACAAACAAAAAAGAAAACAATTATCAATAAATAACAGTGATTATTATTATTATCAGATCTTTCAAGATATCTGTGTTCAGAAACCCTGAAACAGTACAGATGAAAAGCATAGTATCACAGTATCTGAAAGTGGCTGCTAAATGAAATGGTCTCACTGGAATTAACAGGAGAGGTCAGTATTACTCTTGATGAAAATATTAAAAGGACAAATGATTTTAATAAATATTAGTAAACAAAAAATAAACACGTTACCAATATTGACACTGAATTACTAACTCCACTCTGAGGGTCCTAGTTGAGTTGTGGAACTGTTCAACATATGTTTTGCATGTCTATACTCTAAGCTGTCCCCCAAATTTACTCTCGTAGGGTAAAATGAAAATTAAAGCGAAGACAGTGGTGAAAAAAATTTAAAGATATCAAAGTATAAAGATATGCAAAGTGATGCTTAAAATTAAAACTAGACCAGGATATTTACATATTTTATTAATCTTTACAATCAGTCATTATAATCAAATACACAATTATATACAAGGATTATATACATTTTGCCCAGACTTTTACATCACAGTACATAGTTTCCCTTAGAAATATTGTATACATTTATCACCAAACAATAAAATCCAACAACAGTAGTGTTACAGCACCTGTTAGTACAGACATCTTTTTCATAAATTACATCATAAGAAAATATACGGCTGTAAATTGGGCTTTTAAAAATGTCTTTTATAAAATCTGAACATACAATATTTCATTCACAGAATGTTTTTTTTTTTCTATGTTCTGACTGAAGCCTTGTGCATAAAACGACCGGTTGGAATATTTATTAAATGCCCCCACCCCCGCCTCTACAATTATAAGCACTATTTGAATTACTGACGCTGAGCTTTCTTTATGATGAATTTGGCATGGGGTTTGGTGAGGGAACAAATGCTGGTTTTACTATTATAAGGGCTGTGAGATGGTAATTTAAATTTAAAAAAATCTCAAGAGAGCATATTAGAGAAGTTAAAATCATAGAGTGCACAATTTTTTATTTTACCCTCTAACACTGAAGAAAAAGGGAAAAGTATAATGTTAAAAAAAATTGTTCTGAAATAACTGTATTCTTGTTGGAAGCCTATTAAAAGTTAAAAACAAAACCTACCCAACAAAATATCCCATCCCAAACATATCTGGTAAATTACAATTCTTTCACTCTAAAACTTTATGGGAAAAGCACTGCAAATTAGGGTATACCATTTTAATGGACCTTCCTAAGCAGAAAAAACTATAACTATTTTTAGTAGGTAAACAAGTGAAGTTTTAAAACTTGAAAATACCTGAATTAAATACTTTCTCTAATATCTAACTTTTAACTTTCAGATAAAATCCTTACTTGATTCCGGGTTTGTAAACATTGTATAAATCCTTCTTAGTCAATTTTATGGCTGTGGTGATCACTTCAGCTCTATCTCTATGCAGTCAACATCTAACTGAGGTAGACCAGATGTTTCTAAAATTCAGGGTTACATAGAATCCCCTGAATCTTTAGGAAGTAAATAAAATGCTATAAAAGATTTAAAAACAAAACATTTTAAAAAATGCCTAATGATGTTGAAATTTTTTAATGAAATAAAAAACAACTTTGTGGCAGTATGTCAATTAAGAATGGAGAGTCAATGACAATGTTGGAGTTTTGAAGCTGAACACTATACCTTCTTTTCCTAGCTAGGGAAAAATAACGTATAATTCCTTCTGGGTATTAAGTATAATTTGTTAAATTTTTTTCCTTTTCTTTTTTTTTTTTTTTTTAAGGATTCATTTTTCTAAACAAGCCAGCAATTTGCTTCTAAACCACAATGAATGGCAACAACTCCCCCTAATGGCCAAAGAAAGGGTAAGTGGCAGTAAGCTGGCTTTTCCTTGTATGCCACAAGATCTCTGCTGGAAATAAAATTACGTTGCTTTGATAACTTAGAAAATTTAGATTTAGACAACAATGGCTCTGAGATACAAAAAGAAAATCAAATCAATGTATATAAGGCTTCTGTAATCTAAGTCTTAAAAGAACATCTCCTTTTCTCCAAGCCCCAGTCCTATAAATCAAGGCAAGTCAAGTAATTAAGCTTCAGCTATTTTGGCAGCTTTGCAACTAAGATGAACAAAGCACTATGTCTATCCTTCTGTATACTATATGTATTATAGTTCTATCTTCTTACGCCAAATTTCACATGCAGAGAGACTAAAAATATCCATTTTGGTGTCAGGTTTAATTAAGGGCCAATAAAGGTCGTGTATACTACTCTTTTTCCCCCCTCAAAGTGAATTCTCTATTAGGTTTATTACTCACTGACCCAATTAAGTTTAGCTGGAATTTTTGAAAGCAGCTATTTATCCCCTTATAAAATAACATGTTTACCTGGGATCTAAGACATACTGTACATGAATATACATAACTACAATACAGCACTGCTGTTCTTTTAACAGCTCCATATACAGTTTAAGTTCATCAGTACCTCAAAAACTGCGTTTTAAGAAAAAGGGTTTTATAATGTCATGGTACAGAAAAAAGAAATTAAGTCTCAAATATTCCTTTAGAACTGATTCAGGTAAGTTAAAAAAAATAAATAAAATGAGTAAAGCCATGATTTCAATTACAGGGCTGTCTACAGATATCAACAACGAAGTTTTTAAAACTTAAATGTGGCCAGCACCAGACTGCCACCCACACTCACACACACACACACACACTCAAAGGAAAAAAAATTCTCATTAAGCTATATGGCTATATGTTAGTTGCTACTGTGTGTTTTACACAGGTTACTGTAGACTAATTTTCAAGTTCATATCAGAAGGAATATTTGTTTAAAAAAAAAGCAAACTTAAAAACCATGATTCAACAGAAAATGTGACAGACTTCTTAGGTGCAACTTTAGAAACTAGTTTCAAAGGAGGAAAAATAGTAGTTACTCCAGAATTTTTAGATCACTACCACAGTTTTATCATGGCTCCCTAAGATAGAAAAATGGAACAAAATGTATTCAGCTATTGGCAACATAGGCCTTGTGGCTCAAAATGCATTCTAAACATGGGATGGAGTAAGGCTGATGGCTAGAGGTAATCACCTCCAATGAAATGAACTGGAAAAGATATATAATTTACCCTACAAAGATATAACTTTAAGTTCCATTTCAGAGTAGTCACAGCTTTCCTTACGGAAGGCCCAATGGCAAGTTCATATTGCAACATTATAGTTTCTCCCCTTGCTCCATTTTTCAAAAGTATTAAGTAACCAATTTCCATGATATATGACCTTTTTACCTGGTCCCAATGATTAGTCTTTATGCAGAGAACTCACTGAGAAAGTACACTGGCTTCACCTTTGGTTTAAATGAAAAGGACACTGTTAAAGAGGGGGAAAAAAATCAAGTCATCTTGATCATGTTACATAATGAAGCAAGTGAAAATGATGAGCAAAGACTGTTTTCACCATGAATGTATTTGCTTCATAACCACTTAGGTCACTTTTGAGTGTTTCTGTGAAGGCAGCATAACCAGAATGCCCAAAATACTCCTATGTGTTTTCCTCAAAGAGCCTCTAACCCCAAAACCAAGAAAAGCGAGAGCTTCCTTCAATTAGAAAGCTGTACAAATTTGTATTCCCCACCTCACAGTTAACTGAACTTGTTTCTTATCTACCGTCTAGAGAGTGCAGAAATCTGCTTCCTAGAAACGCCCAATAATCTTTTCCTGGCCTGAGATGCGGCAGGGTGGTGCAACGCTGTCACCTGAGGGGGAAACTGTGAGTTTGCATTTTTGATGGGACAGTTATAAACAAGGTCAGTTCTAACACAGCATGTTCCAGATTCCTATGATAACTAACTCTCCCAGTCAGAACGTGGTTGTTCATCACCATACTTAGAGCCTCCCGTGAGAGAGCCTGCTTAGTATCAGGGTATCTATTATCCACAGTTTACCTTTTCTTTTGAAATACCTACCACCAGGTAGACTTTAGTGAGTCAGAGCTCATCCTTCTCCATCATTTCAAATGCTTCTATATCTTCATTCCAGTCTGCTAATATGGAGTCTATAGGTTGGACCTTTTTACCCCAGCTAACATTAGGATTGGAATCCTCCTCAGTTTCTGATTGTTCTTGAAGCTGGTTATCTAAATCTGTACATTCACCATCAAGACTTGTAGTCTCATGGTTTTCCGTGGGATTAGAATTCTGTTCAGGAGGAGAAATGCTTGCAGCATTGTCCGTATCTGCTGGAGACAAAGATTCTGGGTGAGAGTTTAGAGAACTTTCCTCAGGAGACTCCTGATCAACCAAATCAACCTCCTGAGAACTTGATGCAATCTGTTCAGCACTCTGATTCTGAGAATCATTTTCAGAGGATGGTTGTTCTTCATTTTCCATCTCAGGATCTGTATATGAAAGAAACAAACTTCATGCTACTTTCCCCACAAAACATGTACTATCACATTCTCAAAACCATACTGGTTTTGGTAATAAAACAAAAAAATAAAAGTTAAAGAAAATCATGTTAATGCAGAATGACTCTAATAAGTAATAAGACTGCCTTCAATGGGTATTAGTAAATGCCAAGAAATATACTAACAATAATACTATTAAAATGCATATAAATTTGTATTATGTCTCAGATTTATTAAATATCTAAATTCAGGAAAGCCTGCACATGAGAACATATTAAATAGAATACATTTTTAAATTTTAATTATTTATTTTAAACATCTTTGAGTATAACTGCTTTACGATGTTGTGTTAGATTCTGCTATATAACAAAGTGAATCAACTATATGTATATATCCCCATATCCCCTCCCTATCCCACCCCTCTAGGTGGTCACAAAGCACTGAGCTGATCTCCCTGTGCCATGCGGCTGCTTCCCACTAGCTATCTATTTTACATTTGGTAGTGTATATATGTCCATGCCACTCTCTCACTTGGTCTCAGCTTACACTTCCCCCTCCCCGTGTCCTCAAGTCCATTCTCTACAACTGCGTCTTTATAAATAGAATACATTTTAAACAGCACATGACATTGCTGTACTTTAAGATAATATTCTTTGAAAAGTGAAATTCCCACTCAGTAAACCATGAAAATGCAGATAATACAAAACTTTGAATGATTCATGGATATCAATGTGATTGATCAAATACAATATTTTCATAAACACAAAACCAGATTATTTACAAAACTTCTATTTCATTATTGGAGATCTATGAATTCTAAGATATAATCATAAAATCCACTGGAAGGATGAAAAGCAGTTTAAACTTCTTGTAATGAATATATAATAAAACCACTAGAGGCATTTTATTTAGGGTTCCTAGAAGAAAGTGCTTAAATATTAGCATTGACACCCACATGCTGCATTCTCAGACTCTGCAGTCAGTTGGTAAAGATCTCCCAAGTGTCCACTGTGTGGCAGGCACTGTGTAAGGTGCTAGGGATAAAACGAGGTGAAAACACACACCTGACCTGCCCTTCTGAATCTTATAGTCCAGCTGGGGAAAACAAAGTTTAGGAATAATCACACAATAGAAAACTCTGTGACACATGTCATGGTGTTAGGAAAGAATAAGGAGATTTGAGGGCTTCCTTCAGAAAGTGATACTTAACGATAATCAGAGTTAATTAGTCAAAGAAGAAAGGGAAGATGGACTTATGATAAAACCAGAAAAACTGAAGGAAAATACAGGCATACAGGGAGGTAGAGGAGGGTGTGTATACATATACCCTGATTAGGTAGGATTACCTGACTAGGGAAGTTTAAGATAGTTCTTAGGTGGGGTTGGTCAGGGGGAAGGAGGGCAAGGGGGAGGAGTCCCCACACATTCTCTCAGCTGTGGAAAGGGTACATTTTAATGTGACATCAAGGCAAACTATGGTGGGGCCCAAAGAAGAGAAAGCAGTGTCTGGCTGCTTAGGGCTCATTTATGCTAGGCTACCCTAAGTAGGGAGAAGGGAAAGAAGAACCTTCAACTTTGTTTCTAGATTGCATTAATCTAGTTTAGAAGAATAGGAAAAAGTGTAAGGCTATTTCTTCTAGTAATAAAGATTGTGATTTTGGCAAAAAATCACTCTAGGGTTACATGTTATATAATATTATTTTGGAAATCTAGCTAATAAAATAGAATAAGAAAACAGAATAGTATAGGCTCCAATCAAGATGGCAGCGGCAAAGAACGTGGAACTCACCTCCTCCCACAAATACATCAAAAATACATCTACAAATGGAACAATTCTCACAGAACACCTACTGAACACTGGCAGAAGACCTCAAACACCTGAAAGGACAAGAAAGAGCTCTACTAACGGGGTAGGACGAAGGGGGAAAAAAAAAGGAAGTGGGACGGGACCTATGCCCCTGGGAGGGAGCTGAAAAGAGGAAAGGTTCCTGCACCCTGGGAAGCCCCCTCAGATCAGCTGGGACAGAAAGGCAGCTTCAGAGGCGCAGAGGAGAGTGCAACAACCAGTTTGTGGCAGGCAGGAGAGAGACCCACACAGACTGTTGTACCGCTACCCTGCACGCCCCAGCCTGAGACGTGTGTCCGCTGGTACAGGCAGGGGCCGAGTGCTGATACTCGGAGTTTAGAGGACAGACCTAGGGAGAGGACTGCTGTTGGCTGTGCAGAGAAAGCCTGAAGGGGCTGGAGTGTGGTATGGCTACAGCCAGGGGTGTCTGCAGAAGCCCAGGCCTGCCACAGAACTGAAGAGCCATTGTTAAGTGGGGCACAAAGGGAAGGGTGCCATGGCAGCCCCTTTCTCCACATGCCAGCCTCTGCCTCCACCGACTCCGGGACACTGCACAACAGCCACTGCCTCAGGGGCTCCAGACTCAGCAGATTCCTGCAACCCAGCTGCCTCCTCGGGCTCCCACCTGGGCAGGCTCAGGGGTCCCAGCCACCGCCTAGGCTGGCACCTGCACCAACCACCACCTCGGCAGGCCCCAGGAGCAGACATCAGTGAGCTGCCCACGCACAGAAGCAGGCCTGAAACCACAGCTGAGCCCCAGGGGCCGCGTGACTTAGGAAGCAGGGCTGCAATCTCTCCCTGCAGCTGTGTGAGCTGTGTACTTACACCTCCGCTGCTGGCTTTGTAAATTCAGCATCTGCAGGACATCCGAGTAGACAATAGGTGCTCCCATGCTGGGGTAGGTCTGGCCTTAGCAGCTGTGGGCTTTGTGGGCACGTGCACATGGGGGCTGGGCTGGGCCTGGGTTTGAGCTGCCTCCATAGCTCCCACAGCAGGTCCAGGTGTGCAACTACTACAGTCCTGGGACCCGGCTTTAGTGGATCTGTGCTGGTGGCCTTGTGAAAACAACACCTGAGGGACACCAGGGCTGATTGCCAGCATTCCCAAGGTTGAGACGGGGCTGAGGGCAGTATACTTTGTGAGCCCACACAATGGGTGACAGGTGACACAACAGAGCACACTCACTGGTGAACAGCCCTGGTAGAGGAATACTCAGCAGCTCCTCCTCCCCCTGTGGGAATGCTCCAATCCCACCTACCTCACACTGCAGCTCAGAAATGGATCTGGGGGCTTCTACTCCAACAGCTAGGGAACAGACCCAGCCCCTGACAGGGCAGTAACAACCACAGAGCAAAAGAGGAGGCCCCGATCAATATCCAGTGCAGGCTCTGGTCACCACAACACCAGTCACACCTCCCATCAAGGGGATAATGGCCAGCATACACTGAGGAAAGAGGGAACAGGCATCCACACTAAAAACAGCCCTCACACCAAAAAATATTAAACCCATACAGGCTATACAGGGATGCTCCCACATAAAAATAGCCCTCCAAGACCACAGAGATAATTGTTTCTCCTAAACTCACAGAGCAAGAGAAGTGTAAGTAAAATGAAGAGGCAGAGGACCACTCCCAATTAAAAGATCCAGAGAATCCCCTGAACGAACAAACAACGAAACAGGCCTCTTCAGTGTAAGAGACATCGAGTTCAAACAGGAGATAATGAAAATACTGATGGAGTTAAGAAGGACTATTGATAGAAAGGCAGATTACTATTACTAGAAACTACAAACAGGCACCAAGAAAAATTAGAGAATTCATTCACTGAGACAAAAGCTGAGCTAAAGGCAATGAACAGCAGAAAAAATAATGCAGAATGAATAAGTGATCTGGAAGATAGAATCATGGAAATCACCCAGTCAGAACAACAGAAAGCCACATGAAAAAAAAAATGAAAGCAATATAAGAAAGCAATATAAGAATAAAGCATGCCAACGTACACTTAGTAGGGATCCCAGAAGAGAGAGAAAACAGGATTGAAGATGTCTTTGAAGCAATTATGGCTGAAAACTTCCCAAACCTAAAGAAGGGGACAGATATCCAGGTACAGGAAGCATAGAGGGTCCCAAACAAGATAAACCCAAACAGACCTACACCAAGACATATTATAATAAAAATGGCAAAAATTAAAGAGAGGATTCTAAAGGCAGCAAGAGAAAAACAGAGTTAATTACAAGGGAACCCCCCATAAGGCTGTATCAGTTGATTTCTCTACAGAAACGCTGCAGGTCAGAAGGGAGTGGCAAGATACAAAGTCCTAAAAGGGAAAAATGTGAAATGTAGGATACTCTGTCCAGCAAGATTATCGAATTTAAAATCAGAGAGAGAAAGAATTTCCCGGACAAGCAAAAACTAAAGGAATACAGCAATATTAAACCTATCCTAAAGGAATCGTTGAAAGGTCTTCTCTAAATAGAAAAAAAGTTAGAATCTTTAGGGAAAAAAACCATAAATGGAAAGTAAATCATTTAAATAAGCCAGTACACAGATTTTTTAAAATCACAATTAAAAAAAAAATTTCTGTGAAAGCAATGATAACCACAATGAATAGCAAAAGGATGAACATGAAGATGTAAAAGAGGACATCAAAATCATAAAATGTGGGGGAGGAGAGTAAGAAAATATAGATTTTTTTTCTAGAATGTGTTTGAGCCTACATGACTACCAGTCTAAAGCAAGCAGATATAGGAAGGGGTTAATATACTTGAAAAACAGGGTAACCACAAATCAAAAACATACAATAGATACACAAAAGAGGGTAACCACAAATCAAAAACATACAACAGATTCACAAAAACCAAAACCAGATTTTATGAATCTATCACATACAATAGATTCATAAAACAAAAGAAAATCATCAGACCACAAAAGGAAAAACCGAAAGAAAAAGAAAAGGACAAAGAAGAAATATAAAATCAACAGGAAAACAAGGTTTAAAATGGTAATAAATACATATCTATCAATAATTACCTTAAATGTCAATGGACCAAATGCTCCAATCAAAAGAGACAGAGTGGCAGATTAGATTAAAAAAAACAAGGGCCTAAAATATGCTGTCTACAAGAGACCCACTTTAGAGCAAAGGACACACATAGATTGAAAATGAGGAGATGGAAAAAGATATTTCATGCAAACAGAAATGACAAGAAAGCAGGGGTCGCAATACTATTTATCAGACAAAATAGACTTTAAAACAAAGGCTATAAAGAAAGATGAAGAAGGACACTATATAATGATAAAAGGATCAATACCAGGAGAGGATATTACACTCATCAACACATATGCACCCAATACAGCACCCAAATACAAAAAATAAACACAGTCATAAAGGGAGAAACTGCTGGGAATACAATAATAGTAGGAGACTTTAACACCCCACTCACATCAATGAAAAGATCTTTGAGACAGAAAATCAATAAGGCAACAGAGATCCTAAATAATACAATAGAACAGTTAGACTTAATTGATATTTTCAGGACATTACACCCCAAAAAAGCAGAATACACATTCTTTTCAAGTGCACATGGAACATTCTCTAAGATTGACCACATATTAGGCCACAAAACAAGCCTCAGCAAATTTAAGAGTATAAAAATTATTTCAAGCATCTTTACTGACCATAACAGCATGAAACTAGAAAACAATCACAAGGAAAGAAATGAGAAAAAACAATTACATGGAGACTAAACCACATGCTACTACAAAACCAATGGGACAATGATGGAAAAAAAAAATTAAAAAATACTTTGATGCACTTCCCCAGTGGTCCAGTGGTAAAGAATCTTCCTTCCAATGCAGGGGACGTGGGTTCAACTCCTGGTCAGGGAACTAAGATCCCAAGTGCTGTGGGGCAACTAAGCTGGGTGCCACAACTACTGAGCCCACAGGCCTCAACTAGAGAGCCTGTGTGCCGCAACTACAGAGCCCATGCACTCTGGAGCCTGAGTGTCATAACTACAGAGAGAAAACCCACATGCCACAACTAGAGAGAAGACTGCGTGTCACAACTAGAGAGAAGCCTGTCTGCTGAAATGAAGATCTCGTGTGCCTCAACTAAGACCTGACACAGCCAAAAATAAAAAATAAAATAAATACTTTGAGGTAAATGACAATGAAAACACAACCATACAAATAACATAGGATGTAGCAAAAGCAGCTCTTAGAGGGAAGTTCATAGTGATACAGGCCTTCTTTAAGAAACAAGAAAAGTCTCAAATAAACAACCTAACCCACCACCTAAACGAATTAGAAAAAGAACAAATAAAAAACCTAAAGTCAACAGAAGGAAGGCGATAATAAAGATCAGAGAGGAAATAAATAGAGACTAGAAAAAACAATAAAAAAATAATCAGGGAGGAATCAAGATTGCAGAGGAGTAGGATGTGGAGCTTACCTTCTGCCACAAATACATCAAAAACACATCTACAAGTGGAACGATTCACACAGAACATCTACTGAATGCTGGCAGAACTCAGACTTCTGAAAGGGCAAGAAAACCTCCACGTAAACAGGTGGGTTGAAAGAAAAAAGAAAAAAAAAAAGAGAAAGGAATCACGATGGGACTTGTGCCCCAGGGACGGAGCTGTGAAGAAGGAAACGTTTCCCCACCCTGGGAAGTCCCCTCACCAGTGGGGAGATCAGCCTGGACAGAGGGGGTGCTTCGGAGACTCAGAGGAGAGTGCAGCAACCAGTTTGCAGAAGGCAAAATGGACAGAGACCTGCACCTATGGTTGGTACCACCATCCTACATTCCCCAGCCTGAGATGCTCATCTGCTGGTATGGACAGGGGATGGATGCTGAAGCTGTGGCTTTGGAGGTCAGACCCAGGGAGAGGACCAAGGGTTGGCTGCAGGGAGACAGCCTGAAGAGGCTGGAGTGTGGCACTTGGAAGAGGTCTGGGCCTGACAGAGAGGCAAGGCACCATTGTTGGGGGGCACACGAGGAGAGGTATGGGACTGCCATAGGAGCTTCTTTCTGTGCATGTGGGCTCTCAGGCAACAGGACGCCATCTATACGAGCTCCAGGTGCAGGCACGAGCCACTGCTGCTATTGTGGGCTCCAGAGATGGGCATGGGCCATCGCCACAGCTAAACAACCTGTGAGCAGGCACCAAGTGCTGCCCCAGCTGTCCCGGGAGTGTGCCAGCCACCTCCACCATTGGGAAACCTGCAAGCAGGCGCCAATCACTTTCCCTGCTGCCCCGGGATGTCGCCCCTACTGGGAGACACAGCAGTGGGTGCCAAGCACTGCCCCTGCTGTCCTGGGAGTGCAAGGGCAGCTGCTGACACTAGGCGACCCAGGAGCAGGCGCCAGTTGCTGCCCCTGCTGTTCCAGGGGTGCGTGGGCTGCTGCCGCAGTTAGGGGACCCACGAGCAGACTGCAAGCACTTGCCCCCGCTGTTCTGGGCACTCACAGCCCACTGCCACTGCTGGAAGTCCCGCAGGTGGGCACGAATTGCTGCCCCCACCATACAGGGAATGCACACAGGCCACCGCACCTAAATATCCCATATCAAGGGGATAACAGCCAGTACACGCTTAGGAAAGAGGTAGCAAGCATCCAAACTAAAAGCAACCCTTGATTCTGGACATGATGGTGGAGTAGAAGGACTTGAGCTCAACCTCTTCTCATGAAAACACTAAAACCAGAACTAATTGCTGAACAACCATCAACAAAAGACTGGAACCTACAAAAAAAAGGTACATCCAAAGACAAAGAAGAAGTTACAATGAGATGGTAGGAGGAGCTTTTGCAATATAATCAAATCTCACAGTCACCAGGTGGGCAACCCACAAAACTGGAAAATCATTATATGGCAGAGGTACTCCCGCAGCAGTCAGTTCTGAGACCCTTGTCAGGCTCCCCAGCCTGGGGGGCTGGCATTGGGAGGCGGGGCCCCCAGAGCATTTGGCTTTGAAGCCCAGCAGGACTTGAGTGCAGGAGCTCCACAGGACTGGAGGAAACAGAGATTCCACTCTTGAGGGTGTACACAAGATTTCACGTGCACTAGGACCCAGCACAAACTAGTGACTCCATAGGAGCCAGGGCTAGACCTACATGAGGATCTTAGAGGGTCTACTGGGGATGTGGGGGTTGGATGTGGCTCACTGTGGGGGCAAGAACACTGGTGGTGGAGGCTCCAGGGAATATTGATTGGCTGAGCTCTCCTGGAGGTCGCCATTTTGGTACTGAGACCTGGCCCCACCCAACAGCCTGCAGGCTCCAGTGGTGGAACGCCTAGGCCAAACAATCAGCAGGGGTGGAACACAGCTCCACCAATCAGCAGACAAGCTGCCTGAAGTTGTACTGAGCTCACAGCCACCTCTATACACACCCCTTGACAGGGCCCTGCCCACCAGAGGGACAAGACCCAGCTCCACCAACCACTGGAGAGCCCCAGTCCCTCCCACCAGGAAGCCTGCACAAGCCACTGGACCAACCTCACCCACCAGGGGACAGACACCAGAAGCAAGAGGAACTACAATCCTGCAGCCTGTGGAAAGGAGACGACAAACACAGTAAGTTAGACAAAATGAGACGGCAAAGAAATATATTTTAGACTAAGGAACAAGATAAAAAACCGGAAGAACAACTAAGTGAGTTAGAGATAGTCAATCTACCTGAAAAAGAATTCAGAGTAATGACAGTAAAGGTGGCCCAAGATCTCAGAAAAAGAATGGAGGCACAGACCAAGAAGATACAAGAAATGTTTAACAAAGACATAGAGGACTTAAAGAACAGAGATGAATAATACAATAACTGAAATGAAAAAATACACTAGAAAGAAACAATGGCAGAATAAATGAGGCAGAAGAACGAATAAGTGTGCTGGAAGACACAGCGGTAGAAATCACTGCCGTGGAAGAGAATAAAGAAAAAAGAATGAAAAGAAGTGACAACAGTCTAAGGGACCTCTGGGACAACATTAAACACACCAGCATTTGCATTTATTTGAAGAGATGATAGCTGAAAGCTTCCTTAACATGAGAAAGGAAACATTCACTCAACTCCAGGAAGTGCAAAGAGTCCCATACAAGATAAACACAAGGAGGAACATGGTAAGACACATATTAATCAAACTGACAAAAATTAAAGACAAAGAAAAAATATTAAAAGGAACAAGGGAAAGCAACAAATAACATACAAGGAAATCCCCATAAGGTTATTAGCTGATTTTTCAGCAGAAACTCTGCAGGCCAGAAGAAAGGTGGCATGATATATTTAAAGTGATGAAAGGAAAGAACCTAAAACCAAGAATACTCTACCCATCAAGGCTCTCGTTCAGATTTGATGGAGAAATCAAAAGCTTTACAGACAAGCAAAAGCTAAGAGAATTCAGCACCACCAAACCAGCTCTACAACAAATCCTAAAGGAAGTTCTCTAGCTGGAAAAGAAAAGGCCTACAACTGGAAACAAGAAAATTACGAATGGGAAAGCTCACCAGTAAAGGCAAACATAAAGTAAAGGTAGGAAATCATCCACACAAAAATATGATATCAAAACCAGCAATCATGAGAAGAGAGTACAAATGCAGGATACTGGAAATGCATTTGAAATTAAGAGACCAGCAACTTAAAAAAGTCTTGTGTGTAAACATATATATATAGACTCCTATATCAAAACCTCATGGGGGTCTGCGGGAAGATGGCGGAAGAGTAAGATGCGGAGATCACCTTCCTCCCCACAGATACACCAGAAATTCATCTACACATGGAACATCTCCTACAGAACACCTACTGAATGCTGGCAGAAGACCTCAGACAACCCAAAAGGCAAGAAACTCCCCACGTACCTGGGTAGGGCAAAAGAAAAAAGAAAAAACAGAGACAAAAGGATAGGGACGGGACCTGCACCAGTGGGAGGGAGCTGTGAAGGAGGAAAGGTTACAGTGAAAATCTCGCAGAGACCTCCATCTCAACACCAGCACCCAGCTTCACTCAGCGACCGGCAAGCTACAGTGCTGGACACCCTATGCCAAGAAACTAGCAAGACAGGAACACAACCCCACCCATTAGCAGAGAGGCTGCCTAAAAACATAATAAGGCCACAGGCACCCCAAAACAAACCACCAGACGTGGACCTGTCCACCAGAAAGACAAGATCGAGCCTCATCCACCAGAACACAGGCACCAGTCCCCTCTAACAGGAAGCCTACACAACCCACTGAAACAACCTTAGCCACTGGGGACAGACACCAAAAACAACGGGAACTATGAACCTGCAGCCTGAAAAAAGGAGACCCCAAACACAGTAAGGTAAGCAGAATGAGAAGACAGAAAAACACACAGCAGGTGAAGGAGCAAGATAAAAACCCACCAGACCTAAAAAATGAAGAGGAAATAGGCACTCTACCTGAAAAAGAATTCAGAATAATGATAGTAAAGATGATCCAAAATCTTGGAAATAGAATAGACAAAACGCAAGAAACAGTTCAAAAGGACCCAGAAGAACTAAAGACGAATCAAGCAGCGATTAGAAACACAATAAATGAAATTAAAAATACTCTAGATGGGATCAATAGCAGAATAACTGAGGCAGAAGAACGGATAAGTGACATGGAATATAAAATAATGGAAATAACTGCTGCAGAGCAGAATAAAGAAAAAAGAATGAAAAGAACTGAGGACAGTCTCAGAGACCTCTGGGACAACATTAAATGCACCAACATTCGAATTATAGGGGTTCCAGAAGAAGAAGAGAAAAAGAAAGGGACTGAGAAAATATTTGAAGAGATTATAGTTGAAAACTTCCCTAATATGGGAAAGGAAATAGTTAATCAAGTCCAGGAGGCACAGAGAGTCCCATACAGAATAAATCCAAGGAGAAATACGCCAAGACACATATTAATCAAACTGTCAAAAATTAAACACAAAGAAAACATATTAAAAGCAGCAAGGGAAAAACAACAGATAACACACAAGGGAATCCCCATCAGGTTAACAGCTGATCTTTCAGCAGAAACTCTACAAGCCAGAAGGGAGTGGCAGGACATATTTAAAGTGATGAAGGAGAAAAACCTGCAACCAAGATTACTCTACCCAGCAAGGATCTCATTCAGATTTGATGGAGAAATTAAAACGTTTACAGACAAGCAAAAGCTGAGAGAGTTCAGCACCACCAAACCAGCTTTACAACAAATGCTAAAGGAACTTCTCTAGGCAAGAAACACAACAGAAGGAAAATACCTACAAAAACGAACCCAAAACAATTAAGAAAATGGGAATAGGAACATACATATCGATAATAACCTTAAATGTAATGGACTAAATGCTCCCACCAAAAGACACAGATTGGCTGAATGGATACAAAAACAAGACCCATATAAATGCTGTCTACAACAGACCCACTTCAGACCTACAGATACAAAAAGATTGAAAATAAGGGGATAGAAAAAGATATTCCATGCAAATGGAAATCAAAAGAAAGCTGGAGTAGCAATTCTCATATCAGACAAAATAGACTTTAAAATAAAGAGTATTAGAAGAGACAAAGAAGGACACTACATAATGATCATGGGTTCGATCCAAGAAGAAGATATAACAATTGTAAATATTTATGCACCCAACATAGGAGCACCTCAATACATAAGGCAAATACTAACAGGCATAAAAGGGGAAATCAACAGTAACACACTCATAGTAGGGGACTTTAAAACCCCACTTTCACCAATGGATAGATCATCCAAAGTGAAAATAAATAAGGAAACACAAGTTTTGAATGATACATTAAACAAGATGGACTTAATTGATATTTATAGGACATTCCATCCAAGAACAACAGAATACACATTTTTCTCAAGTGCTCATGGAACATTCTCCAGGATAGATCATATCTTGGGTCACACATCAAGCCTTGGTAAATTTAAGAAAATTGAAATTGTATCAAGTATCTTTTCCGACCACAATGCTATGAGACTAGATATCAATTACAGGAAAAGATCTGTAAAAAATACAAACACATGGAGGCTAAACAACACACTACTTAATAACAAAGTGATCACTGAAGAAATCAAAGAGGAAATTAAAAAATGCCTAGAAACAAATGACAATGGAGACACGATGACCCAAAACCTATGGGATGCAGCAAAAGCAGTTCTAAGGGGGAAGTTTATAGCAATACAATCCCAACTTAAGAAACAAGAAATATCTCGAGTAAACAACCTGACCCTGCACCTAAAGCAATTAGAGAAAGAAGAACAAAAAACCCCAAAAGTTGGCAGAAGGAAAGAAATCATAAAGATCAGATCAGAAATAAATGAAAAAAAAATGAAGGAAACGATAGCAAAGATCAATAAAACTAAAAGCTGGTTCTTTGAGAAGATAAACAAAATTGATAAACCATTAGCCAGACTCATCAAGAAAAAAAGGGAGAAGACTCAAATCAATAGAATTCGAAATGAAAAAGGAGAAGTAACAACGGACACTGCAGAAATACAAAAGATCATGAGAGATTACTACAAGCAACTCTATGCCAATAAAATGGACAACCTGGAAGAAATGGACAAATTCTTAGAAATGCACAACCTGCCAAGACTGAATCAGGAAGAAATAGAATATATGAATAGACCAATCACAAGCACTGAAATTGAAACTGTGATTAAAAATCTTCCAACAAACAAAAGCCCAGGAACAGATGGCTTCACAGGTGAATTCTATCAAACATTTAGAGAAGAGCTAACACCTATCCTTCTCAAACTCTTCCAAAATATAGCAGAGGGAGGAACACTCCCAAACTCATTCTACAAGACCACCATCACCTTGATACCAAAACCAGGCAAGGATGTCACAAAGAAAGAAAACTACAGGCCAATATCACTGATGAACATAGATGCAAAAATCCTCAACAAAATACTAGCAAACAGAATCCAACAACACATTAAAAGGATCAGACACCATGATCAAGTGGGGTTTATTCCAGGAATGCAAGGATTCTTCAATATACGCAAATCAATCAACGTCATACACCATATTAACAAATTGAAGGAGAAAAACCATATGATCATCTCAATAGATGCAGAGAGAGCTTTCGACAAAATTCAACACCCATTTATGATAAAAACCCTGCAAAAAGTAGGCATAGAGGGAACTTTCCTCAACATAATAAAGGCCATATATGACAAACCCACAGCCAACATCATCCTCAATGGTGAAAAACTGAAACCATTTCCACTAAAATCAGGAACAAGACAAGGCTGCCCACTCTCACCACTCTTATTCAACATAGTTTTGGAAGTTTTAGCCACAGCAATCAGAGAAGAAAAGGAAATAAAAGGAATCCAAATTGGAAAAGAAGAATTAAAGCTGTCAGTGTTTACAGATGACATGATACTATACATAGAGAATCCTAAAGATGCTACCAGAAAACTACTAGAGCTAATCAATGAATTTGGTAAAGTAGCAGGATACAAAATTAATGCACAGAAATCTCTGGCATTCCTGTACACTAATGATGAAAAATCTGAAAGTGAAATCAAGAAAACACTCCCATTTACCACTGCAACAAAAAGAATAAAATATCTAGGAATAAACCTACCTAAGGAGACAAAAGACCTGTATGCAGAAAACTATAAGACACTGATGAAAGAAATTAAAGATGATACAAATAGATGGAGAGATATACCATGTCCCTGTATTGGAAGAATCAATATTGTGAAAATGACTACTACCCAAAGCAATCTACAGAATCAATGCAATCCCTATCAAATTACCACTGGCATTTTTCACAGAACTAGAACAAAAAATTTCAAAATTTGTTTGGAAAAACAAAAGACCCCGAATAGCCAAAGCAATCTTGAGAACAAAAAACGCAGTTGGAAGAATCAGGCTCCCTGAGTTCAGACTATACTACAAAGCTACAGTAATCAAGACAGTGTGGTACTGGCACAAAAACAGAAAGATCAATGGAACAGGATAGAAAGCCCAGAGATAAACGCACGCACATATGGTCACCTTATCTTTGATAAAGGAGACAGGAATGTACAGTGGAGAAAGGACAGCCTCTTCAATAAGTGGTGCTGGGTGGGGCTTCCCTGGTGGCACAGTGTTTGAGAATCTGCCTGCCAATGCAGGGACATGGGTTCGAGCCCTGGTCTGGGAAGATCCCACATGCCACGGAGCAACTAGGCCCGTGAGCCACAACTACTGAGCCTGCGCATCTAGAGCCTGTGCTCCACAACGAGAGAGGCTGCGACAGTGAGAGGGCCACTCACCGCGATGAAGAGTGGCCCCCGCTCGCCGCAAGTACAGAAAGCCCTCGCACAGAAACGATGACCCAACACACCCCAAAATAAATAAATAAATAAATTTATTTAAATAAAAAAAGTGGTGCTGGGAAAACTGGACAGGGACATGTAAAAGTATGAGATTAGATCACTCCCTAACACCATACACAAAAATAAGCTCAGAATGGATTAAAGACCTAAATATAAGGCCAGAAACTATCAAACTCTTAGAGGAAAACATAGGCAGAACACTCTATGACATAAATCACAGCAAGATCCTTTTTGACCCACCTCCTAGAGAAATGGAAATAAAAACAAAAATAAACAAATGGGACCTAATGAAACTTCAAAGCTTTTGCACAGCAAAGGAAACCATAAACAAGACCAAAAGACAACCCTCAGAATGGGAGAAAATATTTGCAAATGAAGCAACGGACAAAGGATTAATCTCCAAAATTTATAAGCAGCTCATGCAGCTCAGTAGCAAAAAAAGAAACAATCCAATCCAAAAATGGGCAGAGGACCTAAATAGACATTTCTCCAAAGAAGATATACAGACTGCCAACAAACACATGAAAGAATGCTCCACATCATTAATCATTAGAGAAATGCAAATCAAAACTACAATGAGATATCATCTCACACCAGTCAGAATGGCCATCATCAAAAAATCTAGAAACAATAAATGCTGGAGAGGGTGTGGAGAAAAGGGAACACTCTTGCACTGTTGGTGGGTATGTAAATTGATATAGCCACTATGGAGAACAATATGGAGGTTCCTTGAAAAACTACAAATAGAACTACCATATGACCCAGCAATCCCACTACTGGGCATATACCCTGAGAAAACCATAATTCAAAAAGAGACATGTACCAAAATGTTCATTGCAGCTCTATTCACAATAGCCCGGAGCTGGAAACAACCTAAGTGTCCATCATCGGATGAATGGATAAAGAAGATGTGGCACATATATACAATGGAATATTACTCAGCCATAAAAAGATATGAAATTGAGCTATTTGTAATGAGGTGGATAGACCTAGAGTCTGTTATACAGAGTGAAGTAAGTCAGAAAGAGAAAGACAAATACCGTATGCTAACACATATATATGGAATTTAAGGGAAAAAAAAGTCATTAAGATTCTAGGGGTAAAACAGGAATAAAGACACACACCTACTTGAGAACGGACTTGAGGATATGGGGAGGGGGAAGGGTAAGCTGTGACAAAGCGAGAGAGAGGCATGGACATATATACACTACCAAACGTAAGGTAGATAGACAGTGGGAAGCAGCCGCATAGCACAGGGAGATCAGCTCGGTGCTTTGTGACTGCCTGGAAGGGTGGGATAGGGAGGGTGGGAGGGAGGGAGATGCAAGAGGGAAGGGATATGGGAACAGACATATATATATAACTGATTCACTTTGTTATAAAGCGGAAACTAATTTAAAAAAATAATAAATAAATAAATACATAATAAAAAAACCTCATGGGAACCGCATACCAAAAATCTACAGTATATACACACACAAAAAAGAAAAAGCAACCCAACATAACACTAAAGATAGTCATCAAATCACAAGAGATACACACACAAAAAAGAAAAAGCAATCCAAACATAACACTAAAGACAGTCATCAAATCACAAGAGGAGAGAGCAAAAGAGGAAGGGAAGAAAACAGACCTACAAAGACAATTCCTAAACAATTAACAAAATGGCAATAAGAACATACATATCAATAATTACTTTAAATGTAAGTGGATTATATGCTCCAACCAAAAGACATAGACTGGCTGAAGGGATACAAAAACAAGACCCCTATATATGCTGTCTACAAGAGACCCACTTCAGATCTAGAGACACATACAGACTGAAAGGGAGGCAATGGAAACAGATATTCGCAAGTGGAAATCAAAAGAAAACTGGAGTAGCAATACTCATATCAGACAAAACAGACTTTAAAACAAAGACTGTTACAAGAGACAAAGAAGGACACTACATAATGATCAAGGGATCAATCAAAAGAGAAGATATAACAATTGTAAATATATATGCACCCAACATAGGAGCACCTCAATACGTAAGGCAAACGCTAACGGCCATAAAAGGAGAAATCGATAGTAACACAATAATAGTGGGGGCATTTAACACCGCACTTTCATCAACAGACAGATCATCCAGACAGAAAATCAATAAGGAAACACGGGCCTTATATGACACATTAGACCAAACAGACTTGATATTTACAGAACATTCCATCCAAAAGCAACAGAATACACTTTCTTCTCAAGTGCACATGGAAGATTTTCCAGACTAGATCACATCATGGGCCACAAGTCAAGCCTCAGTAAATTTAAGAAAATTGAGATCATATCAAGCATCTTTTCAAACCGAAACACTATGAGATTAGAAATCAATTTCAAGAAAAAAACTGTACAAAACACAAACACGTGGAGGCTAAACAATATGTTACTAAACAACCAATGGATCACTGAAGAAATCAAAGAGGAAATCAAAGAATACCAAGAGAAATGACAATGAAAACATGACAATCCAAAACCTATGGGATGCAGCAAAAGCAGTTCTAAGAGGAAAGTTTATAGTAATCATACCACAGGAAAAAAGAAAAATCTCCAAAAAGCAACCTAACCTTATACCTAAAGCAACGAGACAAAGAACAAACAAAACTAAAAGTTAGAAGGAAAGAAATCATAAATATCAGAGCAGAAATAAATGAAATGGAGATGAAGAAAACAATGGAGAAGATCAATGAAACTAAAAGTTGGTTCCTTGAGAAGATAAACAAAATTGATAAACCATTAGCAAGACTCATCAAGAAAAGAAGGGAGGGGCTTCTTTGGTGGCACAGTGGTTCAGAGTCCGCCTGCCGATGCAGGGGACACGGGTTCATGTCCCGGTCCAGGAAGATCCCACATGCTGTGGAGCCACTGGGCCCGTGAGCCATGGCCGTGAGCCTGCGCGTCCGGAGCCTGTGCTCCGCAACGGGAGAGGCCACAACAGTGAGAGGCCCGCGTACCGCAAAAAAAAAAAAAAAAAAAAAAGAAGGGAGAGGGCTCAAGTCAATAAAATTAGAAATGAAAAAAGTTACAATGGATACCACAGAAATACAAAGGATCATAAGAGACTACTACAAACAACTATATTCCAATAAAATGGAAAACCTAGAAGAAACGGACGTCGTAGAAAGGTACAACCTTCCAAGACTGAACCAGGAAGAAATAGAAAATATGAACAGACCAATCTCAAGTACTGAAATTGAAACTGTGATTAAAAAACTTTCAACAAACAAAAGTCCAGGACCAGATGGCTTCACAGGCGAATTCTATCAAACATTTAGAAACTGAAACTCTTCCAAAAAATTGCAGAGGAAGGAACAATCCCAAACTCATTCTATGAGGCCATCATCACCCTGATACCAAAACCAGATAAAGATACCACAAAAAAAGATTACAGGCCAATATCACTGATGAACATAGATGCAAAACTCCTCCACAAAATACTAGCAAACTGAATCCAACAATACATTAAAAGGATCAGACACCACGTTCAAGTGGGATTTATCCCATGGATGCAAGGATTCTTCAACATATGCAAATCAATTATTGTGATATACCACAGTAACAAACTAAAGAATAAAAACCATATCATCTCAGTAGATGCAAGAAAAGCTTTTGACAAAATACGACACACATTTATGATAAAAACTCCAGAAAATGGGAATAGAGGGAACCTACCTCTACGTAATAAAGGCCATATACGACAAACCCACACCTAACCTCACTCTCAACAGTAAAAAGCTGAAAACATTTCCTCTAAGATCAGGAACAAGACCAGGATGTCCACTCTCACCACTTTTATTCAACATAGTTTTGGAAGTCCATAGTTTTGGCAATCAGAGAAGAAATAAAAGGAATCCAAATTGGAAAAGAAGAAGTAAAACTGTCACTGTGTGCTGATGATGTGATACTATACATAGAAAATCCTAAAGAGGCTACCAGAAAATTACTAGAGCTCATGAATAAATTCAGTAAAGTTGCAGGATACAAAATTAAAACATAGAAATCTCTTGCATTCCTATACACTAACAACAAAAGATCAGAAAGAGAAATCAAGGAAACAATCCCATTTATCATCACACCAAAAAGAATAAAATACCTAGGAAAAAACCTACCTAAGGAGGCAAAAGACCTGCCCTCTGAAAACTATAAGATGTTGATGAAAGAAATCAAAGATGACTCAAACAAATGGAAAAATATACCATGTTCTCAGACTGGAAAAATTAATATTGTCAAAATGACTATACTTCCCAAAGCAATCTACAGATTCAATGCAATCCCTATCAAATTACCAGTGACATTTTTCACAAAACTAGAACAAAAAAAATTTTAAATCTGTATAGAAATACAAAAGACCCCAAATAGCCAAAGCAAGCCTGAGAAGGAAAAATTGAGCTGGAGGATTCAGATTCCCTGACTTCAAACTATACTACAAAGATATAGTAATCAGAATTGTATGGTACTGGCACAAAAACAGAAATACAGATCAATGGAACAGGACAGAAAGCCCAGAAATATATCCACACACCTATGGTCAATTAATCTATGACAAAGGACACAAGAATATACAACAGAGAAAAGACAGTCTCTTAAATAAGTGGTGTTAGGAAAACTGGACAGCTATACATAATAGAATGAAATAAGAACATTCTCTAACACTACACACAAAAATAAACTCAAAATGGGTTAAAGACCTAAATGTAAAGCAGGATACTGTAAAACTCTTAGAGGAAAACACAGGCAGAACACACTTTGACATAAATCGTAGCAATATCTTTTTGGATCCACCTCCTAAAGTAATGAAAATAAAAACAAAAATAAACAAATGGGATGTAATATAACTTAAACACTTTTGCACAGCAAAGGAAACCATAAACAAAATGAAAAGACAACCCACAGAATGGGAGAAAATATTTGCAAATGATGCCACTGATAAGGGATTCATCTCCAAAATACACAACCAGCTCATGCAGCCCTATACCAAAAAACAAACAACCCAATCAAGAAATGGGCAGATCTAAACAGACATTTCTCCAAATAAGATATACAGATGGCCGACAGGCACATGAAAAGATGCTCAACCTTGCTAATTATCAGTGAAATGCAAATTAAAACTACAATGAGGTGTCACCTTACACAGGTCAGAATGGCCATCATCAAAAAGTCTACAAACAATAAATGCTGGAGAGGGTGTGGAGAAAAGGGAACCCTCCTACACTACTGGTGGGAATGTAAATCGGTGCAGCCACTATGGAGAAAAGTATGGAGGTTCCTTAAAAAACCAAAAGTAGAACTACCATTATGATCCAGCAGTCCCACTCCTGGGCATATATCTGTAGAAAACCATAATTCGAAAAGATACATGCACCCTGGGGAGACCTTCAAGATGGCGGAAGAGTAAGACGTGGAGATCACCTTCCTCCCTACAAATACATCAGAAATACATCTACATGTGGAACAACCCCTACAGAACACCTACTGAATGCTGGCAGGAGACCTCAGACCTCCCAAAAGGCAAGAAACTCCCCACGTAACTGGGTAGGGCAAAAGAAAAAAGAATAAACAGAGACAAAAGAATAGGGACGGGACCTGCACCAGTGGGAGGGAGCTGTGAAGGAGGAAAGGTTTCCATACACTAGGAAGCCCCTTCACTGGTGGAGACGGCAGGTGGCGGGGAGGGGTGGAAGCTTCGGAGCCACAGAGGAGAGTGCAGCAATAGGGGTGCAGAGGGCAAAGTGGAGAGGGAGAGATTCCCAAGGTGCTGACCAGCACTCACCAGCCCAAGAGGCTTGTCTGCTCAACCGCCAGGGCAGGTGGGGGCTGGGAGCTGAGGCTCCGGCTTCTGAGGTCAGATCCCAGGGACAGGACTGGGGTTGGCTGCGTGAACACAGCCTGGAGGGGGCTAGTGTGCCACAGCTAGCCGGGAGGGAGTATGGGAAAAAGTATGCAACTGCTGAAGAGGCAAGAGACTTTTTCTTGCCTCTTTGTTTTGCGGTGCGTGAGGAGAGGGGATTAAGAGCACCGCCTAAACAAGCTCCAGAGATAGGTGCAAGCCGTGGCTATCAGCAAGGACCCCAGAGATGGGCATGAGACACTAAGGCTGCTCCTGCAGCCACCAAGAAGCCTGTGTGCAAGCACAGGTCATTATCCACACCTCCCCTCCCAGTAGCCTGGGCAGCCTGCCACTGCCAGGGTCCCATGATCCAGGGACAACTTCCCCGGGAGAAGATACGGCGCGCCTCGGGCTGGTGCAATGTCATGCTGGCCTCTGCTGCCGCAGGCTCACCCCGCCTTCCGTATCCCTCCCTACCCCCCACCTGAGTGAGCCAGAGCCCTCTAATAAGCTGCTACTTTAACCCCATCCTGTCTGAGTGGGAACAGATGCCCTCAGGTGACCTACACATAGAGGTGGGGCCAATCCAAACCTGAATCCCAGGAGGTGTGGGAACAAAGAAGAGAAATGGAAATTTCTCCCAGCAGCCTCAGGAGCAGTGGATTAAATCTCCACAATCAACTTGATGTACCCTGCATCTCTGGAATACCTGAATAGACAACAAATCATCCCAAATTGAGGTGGTGGACTTTGGGAGCAATGATATGCATATTTTTTTTCCTTTTTCTCTTTTTGTGAGTGTGTATGTGTATGTGTGTGATTTTATCTGTATAGCTTTGCTTTTACCATTTGTCCTAGGGTTCTGTCTGTCCGTTTTTTTTTGTTGTTTTTTTTTAGTACAGTTTTTAGTGCTTGTTATCATTGGTTGATTTGTTTTTTGGTTTGGTGGCTCTCTTCTTTCTTCCTTTTTTTAAATTACTTTTTAATTTGTAATAATTATTTTTTATTTTAATAACTTTATTTTATTTTATTTATTTATTTTTCTTTCTTTCTTTTTCTCTCCCTTTTATTCTGAGCCATGTGGATGACAGGGTCTTGGTGCCCTGGCTGGGTGTCAGGCCTGTGCCTCTGAGGTGGGAGAGCCGAGGTTCAGGACACTGGACCACCAGAGACCTCCCAGCTCCATGTAATATCAAATGGCGAAAATCTCCCAGAGATCTCCATCTCAACGATAGACCCAGATCCACTCAAGGACCAGCAAGCTACAGTGCTGGACACCTTATATGCCAAACAACTGGCAAGACAGTAACACAACCCCACCCACTAGCAGAAAGCCTGCCTAAAATCATAATAAGGTCACAGACACCCCAAACCACACCACCAGACGTGGACCTGCCCACCAGAAAGACAAGATGCAGCCTCATCCACCAGAACACAGGCACTAGCCCCCTCCACCAGAAAGCCTACACAACCCACTGAACCAACCTTAGCCACTGGGGACAGACATCAAAAACAACGGGAACTACGAACCTGCAGCCTGCAAAAAGGAGACCCCAAACACAGTAAATTAAGCAAAATGAGAAGACAGAGAAACACAAAGCAGATGAAGGAGCAAGATAAAAACCCACCAGACCTAACAAATGAAGAGGAAATAGGCACTCTACCTGAAAAAGAATTCAGAGTAATGACAGTAAAGATGATCCAAAATCCTGGAAACAGAATGGAGAAAATACAAGAAAGATTTAACATGGATCTAGAAGAACTAAAGAGCAAACAATGATAAGCAACACAACAAATGAAATTCAAAATTCTCTAGAAAGAATCAATAGCACAATAACTGAGGCAGAAGAACGGATAAGTGACCTGGAAGATAAAATAGTGGAAATAACTACTGCAGAGCAGAATAAAGAAAAAAGAACAAAAAGAATTGAGGACAGTCTCAGAGACCTCAGGGACAACATTAAACACACCAACATTCAAATTATAGGGGTCGCAGAAGACGAAGAGAAAAAGAAAGGGACTAAGAAAATATTTGAAGAGGGCCTCCCTGGTGGCGCAGTGGTTGAGAGTTCGCCTGCCGATGCAGGGGATACGGGTTCGTGCCCCGGTCTGGGAGGATCCCATATGCCGCGGAGCGGCTGGGCCCGTGAGCCATGGCCGCTGAGCCTGTGCGTCCGGAGCCTGTGCTCCGCAACGGGAGAGGCCACAACAGTGAGAGGCCCGCGTACAGCAAAAAAAAAAAAAAAAAAAAAAAAAAGAAAATATTTGAAGAGATTATAGTTGAAAACTTCCCTAGTATGGGAAAGGAAATAGTCAATCAACTCCAGAAAGCACAGAGAGTCCCATACAAGATAAATCTAAGGAGAAACACACCAAGACACATATTAATTAAACTATCAAAAATTAAATACAAAGACAAACTATTAAAAGCAGCAAGGGAAAAACAACAAATAACATACAAGGGAATCCCCATAAGGTTAACAGCTGATCTTTCAGCAGAAACTCGGCAAGCCAGAAGGGACTGGCAGGACATATTTAAAGTGATGAAAGGGAAAAACCTACAACCAAGATTACTCTACCCAGCAAGGATCTCATTCAGATTCGACGGAGAAATTAAAACCTTTACAGACAAGCAAAACCTAAGAGAATTCAGCACCACCAAACCAGCTTTACAACAAATGCTAGAGGAACTTCTCTAGGCAGGAAACACAAGAGAAGGAAAAGACCTACAATAAGAAACCCAAAACAATTAAGAAAATGGTAAAAGGAACATATATATCAATAATTACCTTAAATGTAAATGGATTAAACGGTCCAACCAAAAGACATAGATTGGCTGAATGAATACAAAAACAAGACCGGTATATATGCTGTCTACAAGAGACCCACTTCAGACCTAGGGACACATGCAGACTGAAAGTCGGGGATGGAAAAAGATATTCCATACAAATGGAAATCAAAAGAAAGCTGGAGTAGCAATTCTCATATCAGACAAAATGGACTTTAAAATAAAGACTATTACAAGAGACAAAGAAGGACACTACATAATGATCAAGGGTTCGATCCAAGAAGAAGATATAACAATTGTAAATATTTATGCACGCAACATCGGAGCACCACAATACATAAGGCAAATGCTAACAGCCATAAAATGGGAAATTGACAGTAACACAACTACAGTAGGGGACTTTAACACCCCACTCACACCAATGGACATCATCCAAAATGAAAGTAAATAAGGAAACACAAGCTTCAAATGATACATTAAACAAGATGGCCTAAACTGATATTTATAGGACATTCCATCCAAAAACAACAGAACACACTTCTTTCTCAAGTGCTCAGGGAACACTCTCCATGAGAGATCACATCTTGGGTCACAAATCAAGCCTTGGTAAACTTAAGAAAATTGAAATCGTATCAAGTATCTTTTCCAACCACAATGCTATGAGATTAGAAATGAACGAAAGGGAAAAAGAACGTAAAAAATACAAACACATGGAGGCTAAACAATACACTACTTAATAACCAAGAGATCACTGAAGAAATCAAAGAGGAAATCAAAAAATACCTAGAAACGAATGACAATGAAAACACGACGACCAAAACCTATGGGATGCAGCAAAAGCAGTTCTAAGAGGGAAGTTTATAGAAATACAATCGTACCTTGAGAAACAAGAAACATCTCAAATAAACAATCTAACTTTATACCTAAAGGAACTAGAGAAAGAAGAACAAAAAACCCCAAAGTTAGCAGAAGGAAATAAATCATAAAGATCACATCAGATAAATGAAAAAGAAATGAAGGAAACAAGAGCAAAGATCAATAAAACTATAATCTGGTTCTTTGAGAAGATAAACAAAATTCATAAACCATTAGCCAGACTCATCAAGAAAAAAAGAGAGAAGACTCAAATCAATAGAATTCGAAATGAAAAAGGAGAAGTAACAACTGACACTGCAGAAATACAAAAGATCATGAGAAATTACTACAAGCAACTCTATGCCAATAAAATGGACAACCTGGAAGAAATGGACAACTTCTTAGAAATGCAAAACCTACCGAGACTGAACCAGGAAGAAATAGAAAATATGAACAGACCAATCACAAGCACTGAAAGTGACACTGTGATTAAAAACCTTCAACAGGGCTTCCCTGGTGGCACAGTGGTTGCGAGTCTGCCTGCCGATGCGGGGGACACGGGTTCGTGCCCCGGTCTGGGAAGATCCCACATGCCACGGAGCGGATGGGCCCGAAAGCCATGGCCGCTGAGTCTGCGCGTCCGGAGCCTGGGCTCCACAACGGGAGAGGCCACAACAGTGAGAGGCCCGTGAAACGCAAAAAAAAAAAAAAAAAAAAAAAAAAAAAATCTTCCAACAAACAAAAGCCCAGGACCAGATGGCTTCACAGCCGAATTCTATCAAACATTTAAGAAGAGCTAACACCTATCCTTCTCAAACTCTTTCAAAATATAGCAGAGGGAGGAACACTCCCAAACTCATTCTATGAGGCCACCATCACCCTGATACCAAAACCAGAAAAAGACATCACAAACAAAGAAAACTACAGGCCAGTATCACTGATGAACACAGATGCAAAAATCCTCAACAAAATACTAGCAAAGAGAATCCAACAGCACAGTAAAAGGATCATACACCATGATCAAGTGGGGTTTATTCCAGGAATGCAAGGATTCTTCAATATACGCAAATCAATCAACGTGATACACCATATTAACAAATTGAAGGAGAAAAACCATATGATCATCTCCATAGATGCAGAGAAAGCTTTCGACAAAATTCAACACCCATTTATGATAAAAACCCTCCAGAAACTAGGCATAGAGGGAACTTTCCTCAGCATAATAAAGGCCATATATGACAAACCCACAGCAAACATCGTCCTCAATGGTGAAAAACTGAAACCATTTCCACTAAGATCAGGAACAAGACAAGGTTGCCCATTCTCACCACTATTACTCAACATAGTTTTGGAAGTGTTAGCCACAGCAGCCAGAGAAGAAAAAGAAATATAAGGAATCCAAATCGGAAAAGAAGAAGTAAAGCTGTCACTGTTTGCAGGTGACATGATACTATACATAGAGAATCCTAAAGATGCTACCAGAAAACTACTAGAGCTAATCAATGAATTTGGTAAAGTAGCAGGATACAAAACTAATGCACAGAAATCTCCGGCATTCCTATACACTAATGATGAAAAATCTGAAAGTGAAATTAAGAAAACACTTCCCTTTACCACTGCAACAAAAAGAATAAAATATATAGGAATAAACCTACCTAAGCAGACAAAAGACCTGTATGCAGAAAATTATAAGACACTGATGAAAGAAATTAAAGATGATACAAATAGATGGAGAGATAAAATACCATGTTCTTGGATTGGAAGAATCAACATTGTGAAAATGACTCTACTACCCAAAGCAATCTACTGATTCAATGCAATCCCTATCAAACTACCAATGGCATTTTTCACAAAACTAGAACAAAAAATTTCACAGTTTGTATGGAAACACTCAGAAGACCCCAAATAGCCAAAGCAATCTTGAGAACAAAAAATGGAGCTGGGGGAATCTGGCTCCATGACTGCAGACTATACTACAAAGCTACAGTAATCAAGACAGTATGGTACTGGCACAAAAACAGAAAGATAGATCAATGCAACAGGATAGAATGCCCAGAGATAAACCCACACACATATGGTCACCTTATCTTTGATAAAGGAGGCAAGAATATACAGTGGAGAAAAGACAGCATCTTCAATAAGGGGTGCTGGGAAAACTGTACAGGTACATGTAAGAGTATGAAATTAGAACACTCTCTAACACCATACACAAAAATAAACTCAAAATGGATTAAAGACCTAAGTGTAAGGCCAGACACTGTCAAACTCTTAGAGGAAAACATAGGCAGAACACTCTATGACATAAATCACAGCAAGATCCTTTTTGACCCACCTCCTAGAGAAATGGAAGTAAAAACGAAAATAAACAAATGGGACCTAATGAAACTTAAAAGCTTTTGCACAGCAAAGGAAACCATAAACAAGACCAAAAGACAACCCTCAGAATGGGAGAAGATATTTGCAAATGAAGCAACTGACAAAGGATTAATCTCCAAAATTTACAAGCAGCTCATGCAGCTCAGTAACAAAAAAAACAAACAACCCAATCCAAAAATGGGCAAAAACCTAAATAGACATTTCTCCAAAGAAGATATACAGATTGCCAGCAAACACATGAAAGAATGCTCCACATCATTAATCATTAGAGAAATGCAAATCAAAACTACAATGAGATATCATCTCACGCCAGTCAGAATGGCCATCATCAAGAAATTTAGAAACAATAAGTGCTGGACAGGGTGTGGAGAAAAGGGAACACTCTTGCACTGCTGGTGGGAATGTGAATTGGTACAGCCACTATGGAGAACAGTATGGAGGTTCCTTAAAAAACTTAAAATAGAATTACCATACGACCCAGCAATCCCACTACAGGGCATATACCATGAGATGACCATAATTCAAAAAGAGTCATGTACCAAAATGTTCATTGCAGGTCTATTTACAATAGCCAGGAGATGGAAGCAACCTAAGTGTCCATCATCGGATGAATGGATAAAGAAGATATAGCACATATATACAATGGAATATTACTCAGCCATAAAAACAAAGGAGATTGAGTTATTTGTAGTGAGGTGGATGGACCTAGAATCTGTCAGACAGAGTGAAGTAAGTCAGAAAGAGAAAGACAAATACCGTATGCTAACACAGATATATGGAATCTAAGAAAAAAAAAATGTCATGAGGAACTTTGGGGTAAGACAGGAATAAAGACACAAACCTACTACAGAATGGACTTGAGGATATGGGGAAGGGTAAGGGTAAGCTGTGACAAAGCGAGAGAGTGGCATGGACATATATACACTACCAAACATAAAATAGCTAGCTAGTGGGTAGCAGCTGCATAGCACAGGGAGATCAGCTTGGTGCTTTGTGACCACCCAAAGCGGTGGGATACGGAGGGTGGGAGGGAGGGAGACGCAAGAAGGAAGAGATATGGGAACATATGTATATGTAAAACTGATTCACTTTGTTATAAAGCAGAAACTAACACACCATTGTAAAGCAATTATACTACAGTAAAGATGTAAAAAAAAAAAAAGAAAAAAGGGAGAAGACTCAAATCAATAGAATTAGAAATGAAAAGGAGAAGTAATAACAGATGCTGCAGAAATACAAAGGATCATGACAGATTACTACAAGCAACTATATGCCAATAAAATGGATAACCTGGAAGAACTGGACAAATTCTTAGAAAAGCACAACCTTCTGAGACTGAACCAAAAAGAAATAGAAAATATAAACAGACCAATGTGATTGGTCTGAACTGAACTATGATTAAATTTCAACTGAAATTGAAACTGTGATTAAAAACCTTCCAACAAACAAAAGCACAGGACCAGATGGCTTCACTGGCAAATTCTATCAAACATTTAGAGAAGAGCTAACACCTATCCTTCTCAAACTGTTCCAAAATATAGCAGAGGGAGGAACACTCCCAAACTCATTCTACAAGGCCACCATCAACCTGATACCAAAATCAGACAAAGATGTCACAAAGAAAGAAAACTACAGGCCAGTATCTCTGATAAACACAGATGCAAAAATCCTCAACAAAATACTAGCAAACAGAATCCATCAGCACATTAAAATGATCATACACCATTATCAAGTGGGGTTATCCCAGAAATGCAAGGATTCTTAAATATATGCAAATCAATGAACGTGATACACCATATTAACAAACTGAAGAATAAAAACCATATGATCATCTCAAAAGATGCAGAAAAAGCTTTCAACAAAATTCAACACCCATTTATGATAAAAACCCTCCAGAAACTAGGCATAGAGGGGACTTACCTCAACATAATAAAGGCCATATATGACAAACCCACAGCCAACATCATCCTCAATGGTGAAAAACTGAAACCATTTCCACTAAGATCAGGAACAAGACAAGTTTCCTCACTCAGCACTCTTATTCAACATTGTTTTGGAAGTTTTAGCCACAACAGCCAGAGAAGAAAAAGAAATAAAAGGAATCCAAATTGGAAAAGAAAAAGTAAAGCTGTCACTGTTTGCAGATGACATGATACTATACATAGAGAATCCTAAAGATGTTACCAGAAAACTACTAGAGCTAATCAATGAATTTGGTAAAGTAGCAGGATACAAAATTAATGCACAGAAATCTCTTGCATTCCTATACACTAATGATGAAAAATCTGAAAGTGAAATTAAGAAAATACTCCCATTTACCACTACAACAAAAAGAATAAAATACCTAGGAATAAACCTACCTAAGCAGACAAAAGACCTGTATGCAGAAAACTATAAGACACTGATGAAAGAAATTAAAGATGATACAAATAGATGGAGAGATATACCATGTTCTTGGATTGGAAGAATCAACATTGTGAAAATGACTCTACTACCCAAAGCAATCTACAGATTCAATGCAATCCCTATCAAACTACCACTGGCATTTTTCACAGAACTAGAACAAAAAATTTCACAATTTGTATGGAAACACAAAAGACCCCAAATAGCCAAAGTAATCTTGAGAAAGAAAAACGGAGCTGGAGGAATCAGGCTCCCCGACTTCAGAGTATACTACCAAGCTACAGTAATCAAGACAGTATCGTACTGGCACAATAATGGAAATATAGATCAATGAAACAGGATAGAAAGCCCAGAGATAAACCCACACACATATGATTACCTTATTTTTGATAAAGGAGGCAAGAATATAAAATGGAGAAAAGACAGCCTCTTCAATAAGGGGTGCTGGGAAAACTGGTCAACTACATGTAAAAGAATGAAATTAGAACACTCACTAACACCATACACAAAAATAAACTCAAAATGGATTAAAAACCTAAGTGTAAGGCCAGACACTATCAAACTCTTAGAGGAAAACATAGGCAGAACACTCTACGACATAAATCACAGCAAGATCCTTTTTGACCCACCACCTAGAGAAACGGAAATAAAAACAAAAATAAACAAATGGGACGTAATGAAACTTAAATGCTTTTGCACAGCAAAGGAAACCATCAACAAGACCAAAAGACAACCCTCAGAAATGGGAGAAAATATTTGCAAATGAAACAAATGACAAAGGATTAATCTCCAAAATTTACAAGCAGCCCATGAAGCTCAATAGCAAAAAACCAAAAAACCCAATCCAAAAATGGGGAGAAGACCTAGGTAAACATTTCTCCAAAGAAGATATACAGATTGCCGACAAACACATGAAACAATACTCAACATCACTAATCATTAGAGAAATGCAAATCAAAACTACAATGAGGCATCACCTCACACCAGTCAGAATGGCCATCATCAAAAAATCGACAAACAATAAATTCTGGAGAGGGTGTGGAGAAAAGGGAACCCTCTTGCACCGCTGCTGGGAATGTAAATTGATACAGCCACTACAGAGAACAGTATGGAGGTTCCTTAAAAAACTAAAAATAGAACTACCATACGACCCAGCAATCCCACTACTGGGCATATACCCTGAGAAAACCATAATTCCAAAAGGGTCATGTACCACAATGTTCACTGCAGCTCTATTTGCAAAAGCCAGGACATGGAAGCAGTCTAAGTGTCCATTGACAGATGAATGGATAAAGAAGATGTGGCACATATATACAATGGAATATTACTCAGCCATAAAAAGAAACGAAATTGAGTTATTTGTAGTGAGGTGGATGGATCTAGAGTCTGTCATACAGACTGAAGTAAGTCAGAAAGAGAAAAACAAATACTGCATGCTAACACACATATATGGAATCTAAAAAAATAAAAAGGTCATGAAGAACCTAGGGGCAAGACAGGAATAAAGATGCAGACCTACTAGAGAATGGACTTGAGAACATGGGGAGGAGGAAGGATAAGCTGGGACAAAGTAAGAGAGTGGCATGGACATATATACACTACCAAATGTAAAATTGATAGCTAGTGGTAAGCAGCTGCATAGCACAGGGATATCAGCTCAGTGCTTTGTGACCACCTAGAGGGGTGGAATAAGGAAGGTGGGAGAGAGGAAGACGCAAGAGGGAAGAGGTATAGGGATATATGTATAGCTGATTCACTTTGTTATAAAGCAGAAACTAATACACCATTGTAATGCAATTATACTCCAATAAAGATGTTAAGAGAAAAAAGAGATACATGCACCCCAATGTTCATTGCAGCACTATTTAAAATAGCCAAGACATGGAAGCAACCTAAATGTCCATCAACAGATGAATGGATAAAGAAGATGTGGTGTGTGTGTATACACACACACACACAATGGAATATTACTCAGCCATAAAAAAGAATGAAATAATGTCATTTGTAGCAACATGGATGGACCTAGAGATTATCATGCTAAGTGAAGTCAGTCAGAGAGAGAGAAAGACAAATAACATATGATATCACTTAACATGTGGAATCTAAAATACGACACAAATCAACACATCTACAAAACAGAATCAGACTCTCAAACATAGAGAACAGACTTCTGGTTGCCAAGGGAGAGGGGAGGTGGTGGAGGGAAGGACTGAGAGTTTGGGATTAATATATGCAAACTAGTATATATAGGATGGATAAAGAAACAACAAGTTCCTACTGTATAGCACAGGGAACTATATTCAATATCCTCTGATAAACGACATTGGAAAAGGATATATATATATGTATGCATATATATAACTCAATCAGTCTGCTGTACAATGGATACTAACACAACATTGTAAATCAGCTATACTTCAATTTAAAAAAATAACAGTGTAATATAGGAAAAGGAAAGATCAAGTGTATTTTCAGATTGTGTTTTATACTTAAACTCAAAGCAACTCAATTTTTAAAAACACCATCAAGATAATAAAATAATTTGATAAGGAGGGTAAAAATAAGTAGGCAAATACAAATAACCCCAATAAAATACAAATAACACTAATAAAATACAAATAACCCCAATAAAAGTAGAAGCTACAACACAGAATTAAATTTATTAAGAAATCTTATTGCTTAATACTATAAAATCTCAATGAAAACATAAAACAAGATCTGATTCAATTTACAGGTAAGTGTATGTTCCTGGATGGAAAGTCAATATTTAACAAAATTTTCCTGTTTATATGTAAGGTGTGCAATTATATAATTCCAAAATGAATCCCAATTCTACTTCTTTTTCTTTTCTTTTGGAACCAGATAGAATTATTTTTAAATTCCTATGGAAGAGTATACATCACAGAGAAGTCAAGAAATTCTGAAAAGTATTAGTGACAGGAGAGTTGCCTTATCAGATATTAAAATTTATTCAAAATAGCCAACTTTTATTATTGGCACAGGAATAAACAAACAGATTAGTGGAAAAGAAGAGCAAGTCCAAAAACAGATCGAATATATAAGAATATCTGATATATAGCAAAGTGGCAACAATCAGCTAAATAAAAATGGCAGTTGGAGAAGTACAAAAAGGAAGAAAGAATCTACCACACCACTACAAATCTTCATTCTAAGGTGCCTGCTGTCACAGTATGGAGTATCACAGTCCTAAGAGTGTAATGACTACATCATTAAATTCAGGAATGGTGTATCAGAAACACAGGAAGCAAAAAGAAAAAAAAGAACGAAGAAAATCTCAAGATACCAAAAAAAAAAAAAAAGAAAGAAAAGTACTAAGTTTTAATAATGAGAGGACAAAGGAACCTTGGCAAAGACTTCGAGACTGGATGTTCTACAATCATTCGTTCATCCACACAACCAGCATTTACTGAAAGCAAGGAATACAGAGCTGACACACAGGTAAAGAAGTACAATGTAATATAAATGTCAAAGTATCTGTGCAACTATATTAAGAATATGTCCATACATTTTATCTATGAAAATAAGAGAAAAGTTCATAGAAAAGATAGCATTTAAACCTGGTATTTAGAATGACTGAACGTTCTTAAAGAGGAAAAGGTTGTGGGAATGGGATAGGGATTAACAAGGCATTTCCAGAAAGAGGGAAGAGATGTGCAAATGCAAAAGTGCATGAGAAAACACGCGGTGGTTGGAGAAGAGAAGCTGGGGTAGGTAAGTATTGATTCTGCTAATGTTTCAGTTGCCCCTTTCCAGGCAAAGATGCCATCTGTTTGCATACTAGATTTGTCTCCTCGGAATCAAATTCCTTCCAATAGCAATCTAAGTTCTACAGATCAACCAAAGGACAGATTCACTGCAGTCAAGTTCAGTGGAGGATAATCTTAGGAAAAGTAACACTGCCAGACTTAAATCTTGAGCAGTTCAAACCATGAGACCTTTCTTTTATTTCCTGTTTTCTCTGTCTGCCTCTTTACCAGACAGACACAAATAGAGGAGTAGCCCTGAGAATATCTGTCTATACCTCTTAAGGCACTGGAATTCTACACTATAAACTATGACAATGTATTGAAATTTTTAAATGCTGATTTTTTTTCCCCATTGAGAAATACTACTGGGAAAAGTCAATTGAATCTCAATTGTAAACTGTTTCAATTTGGATCTAAGGGTAAACAACACAGTGTCCTTTGTTTGTGGGCACAGGGGGGGAATTATTATTAAGTACCTTTACAAATTCTTGAAATTTTGGAAACAGACACATGACAGACACGATATTAACACTCCTATGGATAACTTAATTTTTAGAAGTGTGACTGGTTTGATCTGAGGAAGCAGCATTTCCACTTGATAAATTACTAATGCTTTATTTCTGAAGAAGAATGTGTAGTAAGTTATCTGGACATTTTTGCTAGCAGATAGGACTGCTGCAGATATTTCTATATTAATAGCTGGGACTTATCAGAATTAGAAGGTGGGAGTGGGGGCTTGTTCTGGGGTTTCTATTTTCTGTCTTAATACGTGGGAAGAATGCCTCAATCAAAACTGTGTGACTTTTTAAGGGAAATATGTATCTGTGGAATGAGATTTTTAGAAAAGCCAATCTGGAGGACATTTTATCATTCAGACTTAAGGCTGCTATTATTTGGTGTACTTATATAATCCCACCTAGTACCCTTGATGGCACAATATGGCCAGATACAGAGCTAGGAGGTTAAAAAAGAGGGGCATGGGGTGCCTTCTTGGTCTTGTTCAGTGTTTTTCAAAGTATAGCTGTGTGCAATTAACTGGGATGCTTGTTCAAAATTTCAGATTCTGATCCCCCACTTTCAGAGTCTGATTCAATACTCTGGAGTAGGACTCAGGAATCTACACTTTTAACTACTACATCAGCTGATTCTGATGCAGAAGAGAAACACTGATGCATGCAGTAATGGCACAGGACAAATTAATGATAACCACTACAGACGTTAACTTAGATTATTTTCCTAAGTGAATAAAACAGTTGATTTAATAAAACTATTATCATTGACTTTAGTTACACTGATAAATATTAACAATTATACTGTAACTCATTGCTGATAGTTAATAATGCCGTACAGCTCTTTAAAAAGCTATACCAAAAGGGCAATTTTTCAAGACTTTTTGTCAAAATATCACTCTATAACAGAAATACAGTTCAAAAAATGGACTATCAAAACTTAAAAAATATATATAATTTAAATAAAGCCCTTTTATTACAAGGTCCTTAAGGGAATACTGTTACGCTGTTCAGACTTTTTTTTTTTTTTAGATAGTAGAACTGATCTTTTTTCATATCTTTTCTCTGGTATAAGAAGCACACGCTCTACCACAATCTCACAGTCCTCACCCCACACACTCCTACACATATACGGGTTTTTTAAACAAGTCGATCTTTTAAATATTTTACACTGCATTCAAATAAAAAGTAATCAAAAATAACACGTGCCATACAACGTCTATGTTAGAGTGACTCTTGCATGGGTATGGACTACTGAATTCACCTATTAGATATTTCATTTATAGATAAATAAATTGATTTATAGATCAATAAAGAATCATTATGGGACAGCTGACTAGACATGAAAATAATCTAATTACTTTAAACCAGATATTATCATGGTAGCCACTGAAACAATATATATATATATATGTGCACACACATGTGTGTATATACATGTATATATACACATACATATATATATATATATATAATTTAAGGCTTATTAAAGATACTTACTACTATTAATAATGTAGCTCGGAATCATTTTACCTTTTAATATTGCTGCTGAAATTCCAATGGTAGCACAAAATAGGGGGGAAAAAAGCAAAGGCATTAAAGAGTTATATGGAATAATATTTTGCCTGTGTTTGATGTGCTTAAATGCATGTATATAGGAAAGAAGATCTGAGTTGGAAAAAAGGGCTCAGAAAAAAAACCAAACAGGCACATAGGCGGATTTAAGAAGATCAGAAATCCTTTCTACTGTTTCTATTTATACATCCTTACATACATCCTACTCACTCCACAGTCCTTAAATAGTTGACATCTGAATGAACCTCAAAGAATAAAGCAATACAAGAAGACAAGACAAAACACTAATCTGGCTAGCACTAGATTATTGCTAAACTTTTTTTTTTTTTATTGTTCCACTTGGAAGATATACTGAATTGAAATAAGTTTCCTGCCTATCTACCAAGCAAACATCCCAACATCAACAACCCTGTACAGATTATACAACTTTATCCATTTAAGGGTGGGTGGGAGGAGTACTGCTCTCTCTATAGGTATCTCCAGTGGATAAGAAAGACTGCTGTTATAAGCAGGATTTCAGTCTGTCTGATGGTTCACTTTCCCTCATTTCTCCTCTCCTCTATTCCTAGATGTGAAACTATGAAAGAATACTAGTTAAGACCTTGCATTTATACAGCAATTTGGGTTTCAAAGAGCTTTCAAGTTACTAACAAACATTTTGGCCTAGAGAGGACTATATCATGAATCAAGGCATGCTATCTTGTTCTTCAGGCATCAGCCATGTGTAACTCTTGTAACTTATAAATATCTATGTGATGAACTTGGATCTCAATGGAAAGAAGCTGCTAGATTTCTATTGCCTTCATCAAGACAGTGGTCATTTGATTACAGGTGGCCTGGTAAAACCCCACTACTATTAGATTGTATACAACACCCTTCTATACAATCTCTTTTTATTCCTTATTAAAAAAATAGAAGATGTAGTATCAGTGAAACTGAATGGTGAACATCTGTGGATATTAAAAACGACTCAGTGTAATCTGTTATATTTTTATCACTGGGCAGAATTATAGCAAAAATTATAAATTACATACAAATATATTATTCTAGAAACATTCTAACTCAGCGAACAAAGCAAAATAAACATTTTACTACCCTTTTTTCCAAAAGAAAAATATATTTTGAAACCATCTTCTAAAAAGTTTACTTCTTTTACCAGTGAACCATAAATAATCTTTTTGTAACTCATTTTTGTTATCAAGTTCGGAAAATTAATGCTAAGCTGAATACAAATGATTTTTTACCCTTACCTCGATCTTTTGCTTTGTCAGAAAGGAGCACCTCCACCTCCTCATATTCCCGGATGGCATCCAATATGATACTTCCTTCTTTACTGAATAAGAACAGCATGGGGATCGTGATGTCATCTGTGTCCTTTCCATCACCTGCCATCTGGAACAGAGGGGCAGTATCACTGCTGCTCCCCTCATTGTCATCTAGCCAGAAAATGAATACAGCAAACATAAAAACGTTCGTCCATTAAAAAGGTCTAGCTACCAATCTCTACTGTTTTTTACCTGTTGACGGCATTAATTTTCTGCATCAAGAACCATAAAAACACTCATACTTTTGGGGCCCACTAATTCTACTCCTAGAAATCTATCTTGAGGAAATAATTCAAAAGAAGCAAAATGATCTATGCCTGAAAAAGTTTACTGGAGTGCTTTTTGTAACTGTCAACAACTGTAAACTATTATAAGTAAATTATAACGAACTACCTGAGGGAACACATAGAAAAACAAAATGTTATTATTACATAAAAAAAGTAGAACACAAAATTCTATGATTATGACTATAAAAATTTCATATGCTGGGGCTTCCCTGGTGGTGCAGTGGTTGAGAGTCCGCCTGCCGATGCAGGGGACACAGGTTGGTGCCGCGGTCCGGGAAGATCCCACGTGCCGCGGAGCGGCTAGGCCCGTGAGCCATGGCCGCTGAGCCTGCGCGTCCGGAGCCTGTGCTCCGCAACGGGAGAGGCCACAAAAGTGACAGGCCCGCGTACCGCAAAAAAAAAAAAAAAAATTCATATGCTTATGAAAAAGCCTAAAAATGGAAAAATTCAAAGGAATTACAATGATAGAACTATGAAATTTTATTGTTGTTTAGGATTTCTTCTAATGGCATTATATTGTTTTACCAAACTACAAATTGACGGTTCTTTTTAATATACTGTTCACAAGGAATAATTATGACTATACTGTTTTTTCCTCTGTAAGTTGAATGAAACACTATTGTTACTTTACGCTAGTTAAATAATAGGAGTACAACTGCTAAACACTGTTTTATTGGTGATGCCAGTTATGTCCAGACCTACTCTTACATGCCAGTCTCCCTGGAGAACCTGCCCATCCCTTCTCAGACAGCTTGCATGGATAGGCCCTTCTAAGTGGAGAATACCATGTAGAACCCATCCCCTTAGCATTAACTGACTAGACAAAGGATGGCTACCTGACCCTCAGTCTCTCTGCTGCTTGTCACTGTTACGACCACTCAACTCCACCACTGTAGCTTGAAAGTGGCTATAGATGACATGGAAACAAACTGACATGCTGTGTTCTAGTAAAACTTTCATTTACAAAAACAGGCAGTGAGCTGAACTTGGCTTGCAGGCTGTAGTTTGCCAACCACTGATTTAAGTTATGAAGCAGAATTTCTCCTAATACTTAGACTAATGAAATTCATGCATTCATTAAATCAACACTGGCGTGCTGATATGAGATAAGCAAAAGGCATAGTAAATAATTTTTCAGTGAAATAAATCCTACTGTTTTATTTTAAATCTCTTAATGTTTATTTACCCTGAGTTCAAAAAGGAAATCTATCCTAATTAAAAAGAATAAATTCAAAATGGAGTTCCCCTGTGAGACAATCTATACAGAAGAACTAACTTCACAAATAGGATGTGACCTCAGGTTTTCCAGTTCTTTCTGAATGTAAACTCATATTTACTTAAAGCATAGAAAAATTTATATTTTCCCTGATAGTCATGCCCTGCTTGTCACGGTATCAGTGATTTTTTGTGGAAAATGAAAAGGCAAACACACTGGTTGAAACACATGCGTAAAATGATTTGAAGTTTATAATTTCAGTGGAAAAAGACCCAAGGAGATAAAAACTTGCCAGCAACTAGTGCTTATACCCATGATATGTCAGTTATTTTAGGAAATTTTATATATATTATCTTCAAACCTTACAACCACCTAAAAGATATTTACTACCATTTTCACTGGAGCTAAAAAATATGCTATGGAATAAACAGATAAAGAAACTAAAGCTGGGCCAAGGTTACACCATGATTTTGTGGCAGAGCCAGGAACTACAACCCCACGTGTCTGAATCCAAAGCCGGCACCTATGTGGAGTAATGGATACTTTCAGTGATTCCCCACTGGAGGTGGCAGGGTGTAATTCTTGCTCCTAGGGGGCTTAGGATCTCGTGGGCCCATTTTTTTATCCATGGTATTGGGTGTTTTTAGCACTCACTCCTACTGCACCTTCACACCGGACCCCAAGTACTTTTATTGGCATTAATATATAGAAACCCAAATCTAGACTTTCAAACAAGATATGAGATATATACACATTCTTAAGAGAGTCATTGGATTACCTATCCAGTATGCCAGCTAGTGAAGTAAAAATAATGACAAACTCTGATAAAAGTTTGGAAAATGAAAGGAAAAATCCTAAAAATTATGTCTTAGTCAACACAATGACATGGAGGCTTACTTACCAATAACAATGCCACCAATGGCTCCAGCATTCTGGATGTTGCGTGCCTTTTCTGCAAACATGCACTGTCCTCTTTGTATCAAAGCAATCTTTCCCATCACTGCCTCAGGGTTAGTAAGCTCTGAACAACCATTGTACGGTTTACTGCTTGCAACAAATCCTCTTGTCTGGCAGAAATAAAAGTAACTTAAGTAATCTTTTATCTTCTCCAATCACTACCTAGTCATTAAAATTCAGTATCTAGAGCTTTAAGTAGACCTCACTTCTTTTCTAATGATAACATATACAATATATATTTAGCATACATTTTCATTTCGAACATTTTGCATATTATAGTACCCAACCAATATTTCTACTGTGCTTTGCAGTTTATGAGGCATTTTTATGTAAATTACTAAACCAAATCTTTATAATGACTCTGAGTGAAGTAATACAGATAATATTTCCATTTTACGTATGGGAAAACTGAGATTCAGTTTACATAATTTGCTCAAAGTCACGATGTTAGTAAGTGGTAAAGTTGGAACCTCAGGCTGACTCACTACGTACCCATACCTACACTTACAAGAAGCTGGGAACCATTTTTAAACCATCACTGGTAACAGGAAAAATTTTTCAAAGAGGGGAAAATGGATTTGGTCTACATGAATCTGCAAGCAGTTCTTCTTCCTAGAAAAATTAAATCCACCAGAGAGCTGATATTAAAGATGTGAGTGTAAAGATGTTTTAAGATCCTTCTCTCTCTTAGAAGGTAAACTCCATGAGGGCATAAATCTTCACTGGTTTTTGTAAACTTGATACTTAGCAAATATCTAAAATACTGCCCAGAATAAGAGTTATTGAATAAATGAATCAACTATAAACCTACATAGCCTTAAAATATACACTAGAAAAAGTTTAAATTGGGGATAATAGAGTTCAAAGACCACGGGCTTTAGATGATCAGAATACTTGGGTTCTGGTCTAGTGGCTATAGCTTTGCTACCAGTTAGTCACATAGTTGAACCTGTGAACTTTGTTCCCTACAGTAAAACTAATAGGATAGACTAGCTTAATGGCCTTCCAAATTTGCTCAGTGGAACCTCAGTGTCTGATGCTCTCCACAGCCACTTGTCCAGAGCACCTCTGCTTTAGCTGTTCCCTACATAAAGCCTCTGAATTAGATTTTTGTTCAAAGAAAGGTTTCAGTAGTTAAAAAGTTTGAAAACCATTTTTAGATAAGTTAAAGGCATTGAATTGGCGAACAATATCTGAACATTTTAAGTAAAATTCTATAACCATACTGCATACATAAATTAAGACTTAATATTTTCAAGATATGCTTTTAATTTTAATCTACTTTAATCTGGGAGATTAAATATTTAGGTGTTTTAAATAAGTTAAAACTACTAAAGTAAAAAAGAGACTAAGAAATTAGACAATACTTAAATAATATTTGAGTTCAATTTCAACAAGCATATTATAGGTGTACATACCTCTTTATGTTTAGACAGATCTAGCCCAAACTGAGCTGGACCAGCAGTTAATACCACCCGGCCAAAAAATGGGTGAGAAACAATTTGTACAGCTCGTGGAGGTAGCTGCTGCTCTTTTTGTTGTTGACTTGACAATTCAATCATCTCCTGCATAAACCTCAACCCATCTTCCGCGTCAATTGAACTAGCAGCCTAGGAAAGAAACAAATTAATTTTATCCTTTCTTTCTGGAAACTTTCAACTTTTTGATTTCTTAAATACTACTGCACTATAGTTTTCTACTCTAAAATTTCTCCTATCAGTTTTAGTCTCTACCAAATATTAATGGCCTTATTTGTTCTCAAAGATATTACTTCTGGAAATATTTTCTGAATATAACATCTGTAATTTTTATTAATGTCTCTTTCACTGTCCTATAAACCACTTTTGATACAAATTGAGAAGTGCACTTCCACTAAATGCTCACTTTGCTTGTTGTCTCCTCTGGTTGCCCTTTTAAGAAATAAACCTCATAACTGATCCATATTCCCCTTCTTCTTCGAAATTATGAACCAACAACCAGATTAAATTCAAAACGTAAGTATCAGGCACCTATTACATCCCAGCACTTGCCTAGGCACTAGGGACATAATCTTTTACTTTAAGAAGTTTGTATCTAGAGGAGAGAGACACGTAAAATTAGATATGATAAAATTTCTCAAGTGGGAAAGTGGACTAGTAACACAGACAAAGGACGGACTGATTCCGTCAGTTTGTATCTGGGAAATATTTGGAATCATTCAAACTGAGTCTTAATAGAGGAAAAGTTGAAGAGTGCCTGACTACAGGAGGAAAAGGATGAATTCCTAACACCTTATAGGAAAAGTCAATGGAACCTGACAAGGGATAGAGGATAGAGGAGAACGGAAAGGAGCTGGGAGAAAGAAATGCAAGCCCATCCTGAGATTTCTAGTTTTGGTGCCTTAGAGAATGATGATAGGGTTGACTGAGATGGAGAACGAAAGGGCAGAGAGACAGACTGTAGTGGGAGGAGGGAGAGAGAATTAATTCAGGTTTGGACAGATTGAGATTGAGATGCAGAAATGTACGACAGGTAGATCATAGCTGGGTTTAAAAAGTAAAGTTGGGTTTAAGAAGTAAAGTAAAATCAGGATTACACACATGTATCACGTGAACAAAGATGACAGCAGAGCTTGTAGAAATAGATGACACTATTGAAGAAGAGTATAGTAAGAAAAACATACGACCCAGATTCTTTGGTAGTGCCTACACTGAGTCGTGCCAAGAAGAGCTGCAAAGGAATCTACAAAATATTGCACAGAGTATTTGGAAAGGTGCTGCTGGAATGCCCTGGAAGCCAAGAAAGGGGTAGGTTTTAAAAAGAGGCCAGCCAATAGTTACATAAAAGTTCAATCAGAGGAGGACTAAGGGGCTACTGGTTGGCAATTATGTCACTGGTGACCCATGTGAAAGCAATGTCATCAGGGATGTCATTCCCACCGCTGGGGAGTGAGGATGAGTGAAACGTAAGGAAGCAGACAGAAGTCTCGTTAGGAAAGGAGGGATGATGTGGCAAGAATAGGGATGAGACAGAAACCTGAGGGGAAGGCAAGGTGAGGGGAAGGCAAGGTGGTGGGAAGGCTGAATCCGAGATTATGGGGTATCTGAATATGGTTCTACTAGGTTGAAATTATTTCTCAAACTGTAGTTTACTCAGAATTAATGCAGTAATAAGGTGGATAACTTAAAGCCCTCGGGCTTCTAAACCTTTTTTTTTATGAAAGCTTTTAAAGCAAAAATCAATAAAAATTTCCCAAAGAGGTATGTTATGTTTTCTAGGCATAGATAAATAAATGCACATTTTGATTTCTATAATGGATAAAGTATTTAAATTCAGCTCTTTGGAAACTAAAATAGTGTAAAATAGAGATATAAATATTAAAATGAATTATTAGCTTTTAAGATTATGTTCTAAATAAAATAGTGGAAAGACAAGGGACTGAGAAACAGAAAACTTAGATCTGAGTCCTATATTTGACCATATGAACGTAAGCAAATTACTCAACCTATTTGTGACTTGATTGATTTATACTACAAAGGGGTTGAATCAGATGGCTTTCCAAAATACTTCCAAGTCCTAAAATTCTGACACTCTGACTTTAAACCACACGCTGAAGGTTTTTAAAAAGCCAAAGGTCATTATCTTATTAAAGCTACTGAGACCAAAGAGTACAGAGATGGTAGCTAATTAGTACAGCAATGTCTTACTTGGATTGCATGTTGAACCAACTGGACTCTCCCATCTTTGAGGTGAATCAAACTCACCCCCATCTTCTTCAAGATTTCTAAATGCTCAGGGTTAGTGGCCATGAAATCTCTGGCTCTCAGAGGGGGTTTAGCTCCACTCCTGAAACTCTCCTCTCTGTTAAAAGTAATTATAGGCAAGGCTTAAAAAAACCCACACGTCAGAATTGGGGAAAAAAGCATAAGGCAAACAAATTGCTAGTTTTAAACTAGTGAAAAATGGAATAACTAGAAAGAGTTACTTACCTACATATAACTTAGGTTTTTAATAAGTGGTATAGCTTTCAAATATATTTTACAGTTACAAAAGCTTGTATATTATCTATAAGGCAGTATTAATCAACAGCATTACAATTATTTGAAGGTACACAATAGGTTGGCTTAGAGATTTATTACTATTTATTTCCCCCTCAAAAAACAGATGTTTCTCTCAATATTTTAAAAGCAAAACAATACTTATATCAGTGAATGATAACATTCACTTAAGAAAAATAATTTTTTAAAATTTCCTAGTAATGGTTTTTCTAATGTAACTATTTGGAAGAAAATGCACTCATTAAGGCAAAAAGTTTTATTCAACAACCAAGAATAAGTACCTCATCAAAAAAATCAAATCAAAACACTGTTATTTTTCCTATACAGAAACTACAGACAAAAGGAAAAATATTTTCTACATATACAAAACGTGGAAATATTTGATGAAACTGTTGTGTAAAAATGTGCTCTGGACCTAGAGGGGTGGGATAGGAAGGATGGGAGGGAGATGCAAGAAGGAGGAGATATGGGGATATATGTATATGTATAGCTGATTCACTTTGTTATAAAGCAGAAACTAGCACACCATTGTAAAGCAATTATCCTCCAATAAAGATGTTAAAAAAAAATGTGCTGTGGAAGTTACAAACTATCATATGCTGCCATTATTACTTGGTTCATTAAACAAAAGATACACAGAAAATTTCCATAATAATAAAGACATTACTGCAGAATAAACTTTGCTATCTAACTTTACTCACCAATTTTTAATTTTAATCAGTGATAAGTACATACTCAATATTTTTGATCTAAATGGATGTCTTCTTGGCTGTTATATGTTCCTTACGTTCTCTGTCATTTACTAAGAATTAATTTTGATATTAACAAATATAAAATAAGACATCTTACACTCTGATGATGCCTCTAGGACAGCTCTTGTCCACCACATTTTTCAAGGGTTCACGAATGCTCTGAGCATACAATGGGTCATTAGGGAAGAGAATCTGAGTGTTTGGACAAGTCCAATCAAAATTACTGTCATCCAGTTCTGTATATTCTGAAGTCTAAAAATATAAAAGAATGTTATGTAAATAAAAATAGTTACTTTACTTTATCATTTGTTCAAAGGAAACATTAAGCAAAATGTAAGTATACATAGGATGTAATAAAAGAAAACAAAATAAGAAACATCAAGGGTACTTCTCCTACCACACTATATTTATAGAATTCTAGTCATGGATTACTTTTTCCTTGGAAAAACAAAACAAACACATAGGAGTAAAAAAGAGAGTAAGACATTTAGTTCAAAAACATAACCTACTGTGTTCTTCTTAGAGATTCTTTGATTTGTAGTAGAGAGCCAAAGAGGTAACAGATGAGCTTCTGTTGTAAAAATGTAATCTTCTATGTCAAAAATAACGTCTTCTTTATCCGCGAATAACAGGTAAAGATATTTAAACATTTCGGCCAAGAAGAAGGAATCCATTCTAAAATAAAAGGTTACAAATAAATCTAAGAACATAAAAATATCCAAATGCCAACTATCTGAAAGCCACAGAATCAAGGTCAATAAGCCTGTCTACACCAGTACAGACATCCAAAGAACTATAGAATGTATCTATCCCCTGGTGGTAATAGCCTTGACTCCAAGCATATTCCAAGGAAATGAAAAAGACCAGAAGGGCTGCCTACCACACAGGTACACTAAATCTTGTCAATACTGCAGACAAGGTTTTTCTATGGGCCTTCTGAGGGAGTTTTCCACTTCTTCTACAGGGAACCAACAGCAGGGAGGTAATGCAGATGACCTTTACTACTGAGGACCATATAAGAATCTTCAATTAATATTAATTGAACTGGATAAAGTAATACAATTTTAATGCAGCCATTTAAGTGATAATCAAGAAGGTTTTTAAAGTAATCATTTACAAAAAGTTACATGAAAAAAGTACAACACAAAAATCACATGGACTGGGCTTCCCTGGTGGCGCAGTGGTTGAGAGTCCGCCTGCCGATGCGGGGGGCGCGGGTTCGTGCCCCGGTCCGGGAGGGTCCCGCATGCCGTGGAGCGGCTGGGCCCGTGAGCCATGGCCGCTGAGCCTGCGCGTCCGGAGCCTGTGCTCCGCGGCGGGAGAGGCCACAGCAGTGAGAGGCCCGCGTACCGGAAAAAAAAAAAAAAAAAAAAAAAAAAAAAAAAAATCACATGGACTATGATGTTAACTTTGTAAACATTTAAATACCTGCCAAGTGTGACTTTACAAATGATTTAATGTTATAACGTTTTAATAAACATTTTAAAGGAAAGCTTTTATAAAAAGTGGTAGGAAAAGAGCACAGTCATTAGATGGAGTTACAATAACAAGGAATTTAATTATATGTGCTACTTCCCAAAGCATCCTAGCTTTTAGTAGTTACTAGACAGGCTGCATAGTTTCGTAACTGGCCAAGCACAATTCTTGGCACATAGCAGGCACTCAATAAATGTTTGTGAATGCAAGTTTAAACAGCATTACTAAAGAATGAACTGGAGAGGCAGCTGGACATAGCGGTAAAGAGCTGGGGCTTTGGAAATAGAAAAGAACTTCTGATGACGAGCTATGTGACCAAAGGGATATTATATAAGGACTCTGACTTCAGTTTATTTTGAAAGGACATGATGACAATACATGCCTAACAGTGGTGCAAAGACTAAATGACATACTATATGTCAACTATTTAGCATAGCACCCGGCATGCGTATGAGCTCAAAAATAGAGCTATCATTATTTTTCCCAGACATAAATGATGTTTTATTTTGGAACAACTGTAATGTTTCAAAACTTCTTTGAACTTTTTGGATGTTAATCATTTTATAACAGATAAAATACTTCCCTGTCAATCTGCAATACACTTACGGTAATTTAACTTTTTCTGGAGGACTGACAGTTATGACCGTAAGAAAATGTTAGCTTAAGAACTGTAAACTGATGTGCAAGATTTTGATTTTTGGCAAAATTCCACAAGTGGTTACAAAACAGATGATTTGTAAATGCTTAGAAAAGACTAGAGACGTGGTAAGATCACTGCAGTATGAGTTGGGTAAAGCTAGCAAGTGTGGGTATCGTATCACATAATCTATTTTGTACTTTAAAACCATAAATATGTACACAAATGCAAACACACAGGCATGAAAAACGTCTGGAAGACTGTTTCTAAAACTGCCAACAGTGATTATCTTAGGATGGCAAGTGGGGAAAGTACTGTAGGGAAGATTTTCATATTTTTTTTGCCGTTTACATTCTTTAACTGATCATTTATTATAAGAAAAACACAGATATTTCTTTTTTGAAAACTGTGGGGGCGGGGGCAGGGAATGGAGACACTGGCGAGCCAGACACCACCACTGGTAGCTCCGTAGGGGAACAAGCAACCAAATGCAAAGAGCATTACATGGAAAACTTTAAGGCATAAGTATCTACACCCCAGATCCCTGAAAACAGTAATTTAGCTAATACATTAGATGACTGAGATGAAATTTAAGCCTTCTTTTTGGTCTAGAAACGCACACACACACTAATAAAAACCCAACAAAATGAAATTTTGCTGGGATGAGTATCAAGTGCTAAGTTTGCACTTTTAAAAAATAAATCAGTTTCTTAAGAGCAGGGTAGAGAACACCCATTTGTCAGCAAGTCATTGTCAAGTATCTGAGGTCAACCGGCCACAAGTTCACTGTGTTAAACGTAAGAAACCTGCTAAAGCACATCCAAGAATGTGGTAGGACAAGGATTAGGAGTTCTCAACCTTTTGTTGGGCCAAATGCACGCGAGGGACGCAACACTACCACGAGGAACAGTGAGCAGGCCAAGCAGTGATCCTCAAGTGGAGAGAGGGTGTAAGCCCACCAGCCCCTCAGAAGATGACCCATCTTGCGCCTGGACCCAGACGGCAACAGCGCTCCTGCACCACGTGCACCTCGGGCATCGTTAACTCTGGACGTGATGCTTCAAGGGGCACTCCGCACACTGGACTGCGCAACCAGAGTGCGGCACAGGCGGCCGTCAGAGATGCAGAAACAGCGCCTTGGGAGGGACACTCAGCAGGAGGAAGAGGAAGGACGCTGAATTTAGAAACACGGAACTCTCTGAACAGAGCACATCATGTCTTCCTCTGTAATTCCTCCACCTGCTACGTTTCCTTCTGCTCTAGCGCTCATCATGTGGCTCTAATTACTTCTTTACATACCTATCCTCTTCACTGACCGTAAGTCATAGGCGGGCAGGGACTGATGCTAATTTATCTTTTTATCCTCTTACCCAAATGCAGCGTCTCGAGCACAGCAGGTGATTAATTAGTGTTCCTTGAATGAGCTGCCAGTAGAGCATAGCCTATCTGCCTTGATTAGAATTAACCTTACTGTGTGACCTCAGGCAAGCTCCCCATCTCCCTGTGCCTTGGTTTCTTCATCTATAAAATGAAGATCATAATAGAAATTATACTTCAGAGGGTGGCTGTAAAGGATCAAATGAATTAAACATAGAAAGTGCTTAATTAGAAGAGTGCCTGAAATGTAGGAAGCAGCCAATAAATGTTACAGATAAATACAAAAGCTATCTGCTCTCATTTCTTGCTGTTTTCTGTGTGTCTGCTTCCAGAAACCTATCCATTTCTCATCAGCTGTGGTCAGGGAAGGCGGTCCCAAGCCTAATTAACTATTATCTAAATGCTCCGAGAGAAGGACTGAGGGTCAATTCTGTGAGTAGATAATGAGTGTTGTATTTCACCTGTCCCTAGTTCCTCTGCCGGAAACTCCTTTTACTACTTTCCTTTTTCTAGTTTTCTAGTCCTGATCCTTCAGGACACAGGACGCTCACGTGACTGTCATATCCCTATCTGCATTTCACGTCTCTTTAGTATGTTTCATAGCACATATACAATGCTTTAAAGCCTGTTTATCTGCCTGTCCCAGTGATTCAATGATAGAAAAGACATGTCTTCTTATCTTTAATCTTCAAAACCTAGTATAACTCTGGCACATAAGACACCTCAGTAAATATCTGTGGAATGAACACTTGCTAACCGAATGAACAAACAAACTTTAGTGTTCATTTAGAAATGTGTTGCTATGTTCTGGACAGTTAAAATAACAGAATCAAATGATCTCAGAATAACTGGAATGTTAGTGAATATCATATTAACCAAAGGGTGCTTTTCATATCTTGAATACTCCATGTCAACTACATCTATCCAGTATCCAATGAAATAGAAACTGCCAATGGTCCTCCCCAGCTCTCCAAATCAGCAACAGAATAAGAATATACACATTAACCACGATATTGCTTTTGAGGAATTCTTGACTGAACAGGAATCATAATCCAGATCATTAGTCATCATCTTGATAATTTCTAACATTTTACATAATATAAAAAACTATTAACAAAGAAGAAAACCCCAACTTTCCTAATACTCCAAAGACCAAGGTTCTGATGTTTAACAATCATTTATTCATCTATTTAAATATCATTTGAGCACCAACTGTATGCCAGGCACTATGGTAAAAACACAGACTTTTCAAACAATTTAAAATAAGCCTATTCAGGAGAGTTTAAAAAATAAGCACAATGAACTAAGGTTTGCATCTTTAAATACCCTTTGTAAAAGCATTAAGCTGATGTGAAATCTGACTAATAATATTCTGTGTTGTTTCAGAGTTACCCTGAGGAAAGGGGAGGTTAGGAATTGTTTTACCTGTCCTCATGACTTCCAGTACGAACATCCTTCATGGCAGCAAATCCACAAGGCACTCTAGCATATTTATTTAAATTTTCAATAAGTGTTTTCCCTACTTCAAGGTAGTAAGGATCTCCTGTAGCCTATTAAAAAGGAAAATATATGTGTACATATACATAGCTTAATAGTACCATATAACCATTTATTTATCAAATATTTATTGAGTACCTACTAGGTGCCAGGCATTATATCAGGCACTAGAATACATGTTACACAGAACCTAGTTCTGAAAGTAAGCCATGGATCTGCTTTATGAATTTCTTAAATACACAACTGGAAAGCTGCACAACTGTACATCTTAGGCTTTGGATGAAATTTCTAATGCCCAGAAAGGTTGCCTGATTAAAGGAAGGCAAGAGACATGCTTTAGAAAGCAGCTCTAGAATATAAAATTTCTCTTTAAAGAAATGGTTCGCAAGTATCTTGAAAAGGCATAAAACTTAGATGTCAATTCTTGCATCTTTCAATAACTCTATGAACTAGGTGAATAAGAACAATGATATATCCAACCATTATAACATTAAACAAGAACTTTGAAAAGCTGATACTATTACTATAAGATAGTGAGTTAGCCAACAGAGAACAGGAGCTAAATAGCAAAAAGAGAGTTAAATTAGCTTACTTTATACAAGAAGTAAGTACTTTCTGCAAATTCTGGCCTTAAAGGATGTTGAGCCCAATGCACCCTGAAATCTGTGGTAAATGCCTAGACAAAACAACACACAAATAGACATAAAAATGTGATTTAAAAAAAATAAGTAGTTCTAGAATATATAGTAGTATGTAAATTAGATCACAAACAAGAAAAAATAGTTAAAATATTGATAACAATTTTCATCTATAAAATGAAAATTATCACTGCTTAAAATCACAATTCATCTTTGTGAAGGCTGTTATTTTTACCAATTAAATGGAATTCCTTTTTTAATTGATCACTTTGGCTATTAGGAAGCTTAGGAAAAGCTATGGCCTCAGTAATGCCACTACACAGGTCCTCATTGTCTGCGTAATTGTGTTCTCTTCTTTTTTCTTATCTCCACTTTTTTTCTCTTAATTATTAAGTCTCTCACTCTCCTATTTCTATTTTAGCATATGCTCTCTTTTTTATGAGTCTCAAATCCTCTGTGGCTTGAAACAAACACTTTAGGAAGCCTTCTAAATTGGTGAGATGCTTAGATACCTCACAGAGGGTAGTCAATAAGTAGGGATAGAACAAGGCCATACACAAATTTGGAAATTTTTAATGGTACATTTCTGGAAAGCCAAAAGGTATGCTATTAAAATCTTATGGTATCAAGCTAGCAAGAATACTTATTACTAACATATAAAAACCAGGGAGAATAATTCTTAAGCAGCGTGAAGAACAGCTAACATTTCCAAATTTCCAGGGAGCATGTGTGATCAGCAAGAGTATGTTCAATGTATATTGTTTTCATAAAATAAGCTTTATAATAATAAATAAATAAACATATATTTATAAATAAATAAATAAATAAATAAATAAAATAAAATAAAATAAGAAAATAAAAAGTACAAAAGTCTCCCTAGCTGGTGGGTAAGTGGAAAAGTTAGAATGAGACACTATGCAATGGCATGGATTAGAAAAGGTTGAGAAATGCCAATTTGGGATTTTTTTTAACATTAAGTTAGTAAACTATCAGCATTATCCTAAACTAGACTTCTCTTAATACATGAGGAAAAGGAAAAACATATAGAACACTGTGTAAACCAAAAATATATTAATTAAATAAACTATTTAACCAGGAAAAATGAAAAAGAACAAACCAACCTTGAAGATGGCATTTTCTACCTTTAAATTAGCCATCTATAGTATATGTAAATTAGAATTCCAAAGATGATTTGCTTACCTCTGGTAGAAAATTGTGTTTTTTAATCACCTGATATAACATTTCATGAGTTTCAATAGCAGGTCTAATATCCCCCTTTAAGACCTAGAAACCAACAATAACAACAAAATTATCCAGTAAAATATGAGTTGACTTTATCTATAATCATTATATAAACAGAAAAATGTAGATTAATACAATTTTGAAGTGTGACTCTGTTTTCGTAATTCAATTTTAGAGATCACAAATGCACTTAATTATAATCATTTTACTTTAATATTAAGAGAATTAAAAGAGGTTTTTTTACCTGCAAACCTGGAAAAAAGGCAAGCAAAGCATCCATCCAAGTCCGAGCATTCAGCATTGGCTTATGGATATGCACATCAAGTAGAAGAGGTGGCTGGCTTATGTACCTCATTATGGCATCGTAATGCTAAAAAAGATCACAATATGTGTTCATGAAAGTAGATGAAAAATGCTGTACTATTTTAAACACAGCATATCATTAAATATGTGAAGAAATGAAACCCGAATTTACATATAAATAAATTTACTAAGTAACTGTTAATTAACTATGGAAATAGTTAAATTCCTTTAGATGGAAATCTTTGTAAAATATATTATATATACTCCCCTGTGGTTTTTTTTTTATTTTTTTTGGTATGCGGGCCTCTCACTGTTGTGGCCTCTCCCATTGCGGAACACAGGCTCCGGACGCGCAGGCTCAGCAGCCATGGCTTACGGGCCTAGCTGCTCCGTGGCATATGGGATCTTCCCAGACTGGGGCACGAACCCGTATCCCCTGCATCGGCAGGCGGACTCTCAACCACTGCGCCACCAGGGAAGCCCTCCCCTGTGTTCTTAAACTCTGATGCAGAATACCAAAAACTATAGATAAAATGGGACCTTCTGAAGGGTATAGACCTGAACATCACTATCCTGCAGGACTGTGGCCCAAGGATGCTCTTACGTCCTCTTGAAATATAGTTACAGGCTTCTATATCACAGAATTAGTTTCATTTTCTCCTTTGTCTAGGAAGTTTGCTCTCTAGGCAGCTAACATAACATTCTGGTGCTTGTCTACCTCAACTAATGCAGCTCATCACTGTTGCCACTCTTACGGTCCACTACCTCTGCCTTTTATGGTCTTAAAAACTCTTTTCCCCTTCTTTTATCTTCTCCTAGATACTTCTCAGCCTTGACAACAACAGGTTGAGCTGTCAGAGTCAATGAATGATAAAAAACCAATAAAAAAGAAAAAATCTGTCCTCATGCACCTCAAGAAAATCTTGTTATAATCTAATAAATGATATATTAAATGATATATGTAATAGTGTTTCTAAAAGTATTCAGTGATGACTTATTAGGACTTTTACTAGGTTTTTTCCCTAACTCATCTATTATTTATTAACTATTACTGAGTACCTGATAGATCTTAAAGCACTGTTCTAATCAGTTCATATGCATTAGCTCATTTAATCCTCCCAATAAATAGTACTAGCATTCCCATTTTGTGGATAAGGAATAGAGGAAAATATCTAAGTCACTTGCCCAAAGACACAAAACCAGTGGCACAACCAGGATTTAAACCCACACAGGAGAACTCCCATACTTTTAACTACTATACTGTACTATCTCACAATAATGTGTGTGAACTCATGGGTGGGCAAAGAAATGGTAAATTATTTTGAAAAGAATGTACTGACACAGCTGATGAGTCTACTACAGTTAATTTCAATTTGCTTTAATTACAGACAAAGGCGATCCAATAGGGTTCAATAATCTCTCCCTTCTCCCCTAAAAACATGCCTGTGAGTCTGATGCACACTTAAGACTTACAGACCTGCTTTTGAAATGAATACTCACTGGTTTGTTCAAGTCTCCAAAGCCCTGCACACTTGGTGTGGTCAAGGACTGGGCCAAACTTCCAAACTATTCCAAAAAGAATTAGAATCCAAAGGAAAAGGCTTTGGATTTCAATAAATTCTCTTCCTTGTATAAAAGATTAGCTAAAACTAAAATCTACATATTTTATTACTCACTGGAAAATCTTGAAAACTTCTGATGATAGATGAAAATAAAACTACTTTGTAATCTAGTTTTTGAAATGTATGTAGTGTTTACCCTGTCCCTGTCCAACATCATCAGGGAATACTGACCCCAAAACTAGTACAATTTAAAAATAATTTTTCAGAATGTCACTTAGATGATTGAGTTTCTATCAAAATCTGGCAAATTAAATTGGCTCTCAACTTAATACAAAATTGGAACAACTTACTGTATTAAATCTTTCCAGAAAGCTGTCATCTCCAAGCAAGACATAGGCTTTCAACAGATATTCATAATATGAATCAATCCCTGCTCCAACTCCACTATCTATGGAAAATACATATAAATGTGATTTTTTTTATTAAACAAGTCTTAAAAATTCTTCACAGAATACAGTAAAGGTACTAGTACACTAAGAATGAAAAATTAGTCTAAACATGAAATTGTTGAAAGTAAAAATTACACATTTACAGAAATATTAACCTTACTATATGAATAATAGTTCCTTTGTTGATAATAGTTTGTATGTTAAAAAAAATCTTGCTTTGCAAAATTGGCTACAGAAGTCTTATTTTAAAGTCTTATCTAAAAGCAGGAGATACTAGTTTTAAGAATATTTTTAAAGCTTATTTTCTTAATGAGGAACTTCAAAGAGGAAGCACTACCAGGTATTATTATGCAATTACTGGATCCTTAATCAGTTAGACATCAATCTTTACAGTTATAATAGATATGAAAACAACACTGCTGCTGTTTGGAGGTGACAGCTCTAATTGCTGAAGCTAGCACAACTGCTGGCTTCTTCCTCCAAGATCATCACAGAGGACCAAAGAAAGAAAATAACAAGAAGAAAACTGTAAGAACTTGGTGGGGAATGGAAGGGGAGGGCTTTGTTCTGGAGCAGAAGACAGCCAGGTATAGCTATGGAAGGATCAAACAGTAGAAAAAGTGCTGGAGCTTTGCTCTTGCTTCTCTCCTACCACTGCCTTAAGATACAAAGTCTCCTCCCATGCCTGCTACAACTCAGATCTATGCTCCAGGTAGCCTCAGGAATAAAATCAGGGCACCACAGAAGTCTTGTGTGAGGAAATGAACTCAAAAAGAGGTGGGAACTAATTTTAGACAATCTCTTCCCCACTCTTTCCCCTCTAAACTCTTAAGGCTGGTGAATCACAGTCTAAATTATAATTACAATTACAATCTTAGAAATCCCTATACTCAGGGCACACTCCAGGCCAATCAAATCAGAATCTCTAGGCGTCCAGGCATTGGTATTTTTAAAAACTTCTTAGAATTCATCCCTAAGATAACTGGGGCTGATAGGGATTGGAATTTGACCTCCCCACAAAGTAGGTGACAAGTGAACATGAACTTTTAGGACAAAAACATTTAAGATGCATGACTTTTTAAAAAGAAGAAAAAAGTACTGGAGTAGGATAGGAGTTTATCAGAGGAAGAAAATGTTAGAACAGGCAAACCAAGAATTTAAAATTAGTCTAATAAACACACTAAAGAGATAGGGAAGATATCAGCAACACAAAAGGAGAAGAAAATAAATTTTTAATTGAGAAGAAATTATGGAATAAAAATATAACAAAATTCCATAATAGATGGGACACATAGCATCTAGGATACAGCTGAGGAACAAATTAGCAAACTACAAGACTGCATGTAATAAAAGGAATTGCAAAAAGAGAAATAAAAATGAAAGATATAAAATAACTTTTAAAAAAAGATCAACTCTCAGCAATTAAAAACACAGATTTTAAATTGAAAGGGCCCACAGAATACCAAAAGGAGAGATAAAGAAAATTCTACACATAAAATTATTGTGACATTTTCAGAAATTTCTCTTTGTCGTTGATATTCTTAATTTTCCAGAGAAAAAGGAGATCACAAATGAGGGCATAAAAATCAGAATAACAGATTTTTTAACAGGATGTAAGAAAACAATAGAGTTATATTTTCAAAAACTTGAAAGAAAAGAACTTGAACAGAAAATTATTTACAGCCAAACTGTCTCTCAAAGATGAAAGCATAATAAAATTACTGTTAGACATGTAAGGCCTCAGAAGCTATTAAAAGCTACTGAAAACAGTTTGGGATAAATACTTATATAAGAAGAGAGGCAAATCTAAGAGACGTTGCAAGAAATATACAAAGTACAGGTGACAAAATACCTCGTTAAACTTTATTATCTTTAAAGAAAGAGGGAGGGGAGCAGCAGTAAGACCAAAAGAAAAAAAAGAAAACATTCATAATCAAAAAGAACTAAATATCTATACGATATCAACATAACAGAGGATGAGGGTTGGAACAGAGGGAAACAAAAGGATGGGAGAGCATGCTAAAGTTCATGTCTCACTAGGAGGTAAATATAGCTTTCAATTAAAAACAAAAGGATTAAAAGGAAACAGAAAAGGTGAGACCAACTGAAATAATAAGGTAGTATAAATAAACCCAAATATATTAAAAATACCAATAACATGAATGGACTAAATTTACCAATTAAAAGACAAAGACCGACAGATGGATTTTTGTCAGTAAATCTGTAAAATCTATAAATTTTACAGAAGTTACACTTATGGCATGAGCACCTGCAAAAATTGAAAGTAAAAGGACAGAAAAAGACTCATCAGGCAAATATTAAGCAAAGTAAAGCCAATGTAGCTGCACTACCAACATATTAAATAGACTTTAACACAGTATTATTAGAGATGGTCACTGCATAATGATGAAAGGTTCAACTAAGAAGAGACAGCAATTTTAAATGAATGCACCCAATATATAAAGCAAAAATACAACTACAAGGAGATGCTAATAGGTCCACAATCATTGTCAGAAATTTTATCCACCTTCTTTAATTCTTGATACGTCAAGCAAACAGAAAATCAGCAAGGACCTGCACAACATTATTAACTGAACAAACTGACATATATAGAATTTTATAACCAACAATTAGAAAATATATATATTTTTTCTTAAGCACAAGTGAAAGCTGACCATGTTCTAGGGCAAAAAGATAACCTTAATAAATTTCAAAGGATAGGTATCACATAGATCATAAGTATCATATAATATCAATAATATTTTTTAAAAGCACAAGTAACCCAATAGAAAATGGACAAAATATAAGAACATCCACATTAAAAAAAAAAAGGAAACATATATAGCCAATAAATATGAAGAAGTGTTCAACATCATTGGTGATTAAAGAAATACAAATCTAACCACTATGGGAAATCATCTGTACACCCATTTGATTGGCAAAATCTTTGAGTATGACAACGCAAAGTGTTGGGAGAGGATGCTGATCCACAGGATCTCTTTTATGTTGCAGGTGAAAGTGCAAAGTGGTGAAACAACTTTAGAAAACAATTTGACATATCTCCTGAAGTTGAACTTTAACTTATCCTATGACCTAAACATTCTACTCCTAGATATACAGACAAAAGAAACTTTTATACATGTATAAGAGAAGAAACAAAAATATTCACGGCACTAGGGTTCACAAGAGTAAAATCGTAGAAACAACCTAAATGCTCATAAATAATGGCTTATTCGCACAATAAAATATTATGCAGCAGTCAAAAAAGAAAGAACTACAAGCAACAATGTGCAAGAATTTTAGCAATATAATTTTAAGTGAAAAGTCTCAAAAGGTCTTATACGACATGATGCCCTTTTATAAGTTAAAAACAAAACAAAAAATATATTTTTAAGGAATACATACAGATGCAATAAAACTGTACTAAAAGGAAAGCAAGGGAATGATCAATACAATATCAGAATGATGGTTATTTCAGTTAGAGACAGAGGTATGAGATTACAGAGGTATGGAGAGTCAAGGACCATATGCAGAAGTAGTATTATCAAGTTAGTTGCTTTTATAATGGATGGTCCATCTGTGGGTGGTTACTACATTATTAAAAATGACTAAATAAAATAGGCCATGTATGGGCCAATGAGGAGAGTGAAATAAGAATTAAGAAAAGAAATTGCAAAATTCTGAAGCCAGGATTCAGATCAGTTTCAGGAAGGGACCATTTAGATAACACTTTGAAAAATTTTAGACAATAGTGAATAGAGGCAATAATTTTATTTTAATATGTTCAAATTAATATTTATATCATTTTCATTCATTTAAATATAGTTATTTCTTATTTTATATATAACATAGGAAAACAGAAATGTGTAGATTAGACAATCAAATCTCATTAGGAATAGTCTAGTATATTTCCATTTGTCTATGCCTGTTTTATAGGGGTGTCTTATAAAGATAAAATATTTTTATATGATCTTACGTCCTGTTTGTTCATAAAACATTGTTATATGCTTTGTCCCCTGATCCAATTCAATTTAAAAACTTACTGTTTCAACACTGATGTGAAATAATTCTCAAACACTGATGTTATTCTTTACTGATGATCACTTAGACTGTTTCCAAGTTTTCCACTACTACAAATAATTTTATGTGATAAACATCTTTGGGAACAAATGATTTTCTACCTTTTATATTGTTTCCTCAGGCTAGATTCCCAAAAGTGAAATTATTAATCAAAGGAACTAACATCACATTAGTGAGCACTTACTTCATAGTAAGTGTAGCATATGCCAGGCACTGTTATAAGTTCTTTATATTAACTCATTTAATCATTATTCTAACTGATTCACTTTGCTGTATAGCAGAAACTGACACAACATTGTAAATCAACTATACTCCAATAAAGATTATAAAAAAAAAACAAAAAACAAAAATCATAATAACTCTATGAAGTAAGTACTACTATCCTCATTTTACAGGTACAGATACAGAGGCACACAGAGGTTAAATAACTTGCCCAAGATCACATGGCTTCAATTCCAACAATATGGATCCAGGGTCTATGCTCTTAGCTACCATGCTATATACTATTTCTGGAGGTTGGAAAAAAAAACATAGGGGTTGGTGATAATATTATTAAATACAGATTTCCACTTAATTACACCTTGATATGAGATGGCTGAGGTATTCTGATCCTCTAATCTTCAAAGAAATTAGTTCTATTGTTTCATCTATAATGCTATAAGGCATGAAATAGTACACTAAGCCATCTAGAATAAGTGTGCTATGATTATTTGGCACCAAGGAAGAAAATCTGGCTACACTGGTTAATATTCTAGCAATCTTATTGAGAAACTATGCTTTATACTGTCGTAAAGACTATTTTAACAAATAAAAATCCTTTATTTCCCAACCATTTTGAGGATGTCAAGGCTTAATTTGAAAAGCCCAACTTACATACCTTTTCGTACCCAATCTCCAGTATGAATATTTATAGTCACGCCCACTAAATTACTACTTCGCTGTCTTTTCTCCCAGAGAAAATCAAGAGCTTTTCTTGCATATTCCTATAATAAAAAAAGAAAAGCATACTTGAAGAATTGCATATCTTTGGCAAACAGGAAACAAAGAAACAAAAATCAAAGGCCCATACTATATTTTAAGGATTAAGTAAAATTCCAAAGATAATCACTTATAACATACATTAAATTTCCTTGCAAGTCAAAACTACTGGCTCTTTTAGCCAGTTGAGTTTAGTTAAAAAGAATGACTCTAAAAATGCTATTTAGTGCCAATGATCTCACTTTAAGACCATACTTGTTCATCTACTCTTGTAGTACAGGTCTGCATTCACACACATGTATTATTAAAGTAAAAAGAGCTGGCATAATTAAATTAATTTATTAAAATAATTTCTATCTTTTAAATGCAAAGTAAAAATCTCCTTAGATACTCTAATTTACAAAACTGGAAGAGAATTTCAAAGTTGGTATGCCATCTTTGAAACAGAATAGACATTTCAAATCCTACATTTTAAACAGCCAGCAACTTCGTTAGTGAAGAGTAAGTAAATCAACTAGTATTCATTTGACAATACCAAAATTATAACCTTATAATAACATTTTTCTCTTCTTTTTTCATTTATTTTTGTCACTTAGACACTAAATTAAAATTATTTCTGGCCAAATTCTTGGCTTTGGATGAAAAGATGTTACAAAACAAAAGCAAAGAACATGTAAAAAAGAGTTTCTAAGTTAAAATTAATTTCAGAGCATTAATCTACTCAGCATTGTAGAAGTACTTCTATAAAAGAAATCTTTAAACCAATTTGTCACTCTGCAGATTGAAGAATAGGATGTAAAATAGTCTTAATTCTTGACTATTTATGCTGAATTTTTTAAACAAAGCAGACTGCAACTTTACTTAATGGTACAATTTCAGAGCTGGAAAGTTTCATAAAGATTACATTTCCCTATTCCTATCTTATAGCTAAGGAAAGAGGCCCAGTGAAATGAAAGATTTAACAAAAGTTTAAAACTGAATTATAGGACAACTAATATGAGAATTCAGATCTCTTTATATAGCAATATATTAGACCAAAAAGTCAACAAACTTCTTTCTGACAGGGGCCAGACAGTAAATACTTAGGCATTATGGGCCATTCAGTCACTGTCACAATTACTCAACTTTGCCACTGTAGCATAAATACAGCCATAGACAAAAATAAATAAATGAGCATGGCTGTGTTCCAATAAAACTTTATTTACAAAAACAGGCAGTGGCTGGATTTCACCTCAGACTGTAGTTTACCAGTCCTGTATTAGCTTGAGTCTCTGTCAACTGCATTAGGTTGCTTCTCTCATAATAAATTACTGTACATTCAAGAAGTTAAAGAAAAATCACAGTTTTAAAATATAAAATAACCCAGTGAAAAAAGGTTGGGCTTTGAATTCAGAAAGGCATGGATTCTAATTCTGGTTCCACTCATTCACCCTTTAGTCAAATATCTTTGAACCTCACTTTCCTCACGTGTAAATGCATCAGTATCTCAGAGTCTGTAGGTCAAATTAAATTAGAAAGTATGCAAAAATGACGTTTTTGTAAATGAAGGGAAAATATCAGTCAGCAAGTTATAGAACAAAAATTAAACCAAACAAGATAAACTTGTCCTTAAGATACTCTGAACATACAACCACACAAAGACCATTTAACTTGTTTTATTTACACTCAGATCCAAGGTCTCTAATGCTAGTATACAGTCCCTATTTCTGACTGTTCTATGTGTACCATTTGCTGAATTTTAAAAAATTCTTCTAAGTTATATGTTTGAAAAATTGGCTGTTACTATTGCACTCCAATGACATGGTTAAACAATTAGCTAAAATAAAAAGTGCAAGACATAGCTAGTCCACAACAAACTATTCGGGGGATATGAAGTCTTTGGATGATGAATAATATTTCCCCTTGGAGTAAACAAACTTACAGATGAGACTTAAGTGCAAAAAACAAACTCAATGAGACTTAAGTGCAAAAATTTCACTACGTTTTAGAAGATAAGTGAAGTTTTCAGAAATGAAATAGACCATCTAGAAGTCTAACAATAAAACACAGAGATAGTATTTCATGTAAGACATTTGTGATATCAAATTTCATATAGGTAATATGGCTAAAACATTTTGTAAGAATAAATCTAAAAATTTACTTTATAGTTCGTGAACAAAATGCAAAGTTGTACTTAATATAACTTCTATGTTTTTCACAATTTAAAACTATGTGCTGGAATTTAGACAAAAAGTTCACTAAAATAACAGAAGTCATCCAGTTCATTATCTTAATACTTGATCAATGAAGAAAAGCTATAAAGTTAGTTATGCCCAATATCCAGGAAATCAAAGACTATGTAAAGCAAACCTCAAATATCGTTGCTCCTGTGAATCGACTTAAAGCAGCAAACTCAAGGATCAAGGTACCTGCACAAGCTGTACAGGTATCTGTTTCAGTTCCTGTCCGAGCTTCTGGTTTTCTGATACCAAACTTTAAATTAATCTAAATAAAATCAGAAGATTATCATTAGCAATTATCAAGAGATAACGACTTCTGAATAAGAAACCATTTTTCAATCTAGACTTTTAATCAAATCATGAAAATAATTGATAAAATAAACATTGAAATTTTATCTGGTGATCACTGTGACTTTCCAATTAACATCTAGGGAAGTACATTCTAAGCACATAATATTCATGGGATAAATAAGTTTTCACTTAGCTCCTTCCTCAATGATATCAAAATTCAATATCATTATAATAATTACACAGAGGAAATACCTTCTATAACAATCCTGTTCTCTGCACAGTTTGAACTAGTTAGTACCAGAATAGGAAACCATACCAGTCCTAAAAGAAATTAGGTTTAATTGAGAATTTGTGAAAAAGCAGTACTATATTAAATGGTCTTTCACAGAGAAAAAACTAATTAAGTTATAGTATATATTTAAAAGGAGATTAAAATTTTATTTACAGGTTTAAATAATTTTGAAATATAGAGTATATTACCTTGCTGATAGACTAACAAATAACACAAAGAAAAATTTTTCAGCCGGCCAAACAATACCACAATATAAACCTGGATTAATCAGAACCAACCTGACCAGAAACTAGCTCTAAGGTTTTATGTGAGTTTAAAAAATGACTATTGACAATTACAATAGCATTTCTGTCCAGCAAACACTTCTGAGTTAAACCCATTAATGCAAATGCTATCAATTATGTGTTCATATCCAAGAGAGGTTGATTGTACAAATTTTCATGAGCAAAAGAAGTATTTACTAAGTGTGTTAAGAAAGGATGGGAAGGCAGTTATTTTCTACCTGTAGTCCTCTTCTAAAAAAATAATCTTTAAAATTTTCTTGATACTTCAGAGGATAAGAAAATAATACAATTTTCTTTGTTTTACTATAATGCTCTTAGTAGCTTCTGTTTCAATTTCTTGTCTGCTTCTCATGTTATGGCAAAAGTGAAGACATGCCAGATTCTTCAAAATTCAGCACCTCCATTTATAACAAAAACTAAAAATATTTACTAAAAGTAAATTAAATAAACATCTAGATGCTTTAAAATAACTTTGCTTTCAATTTTAATATGCTAAGAAAACAAAAAGATTAACAAACAAGTTTAAACCACACTAATAAGCAAAGAAATGTCAAACTTTAAACCACACAAGCAAAGAAATTTCAAATTAGAACGTGTTTCCATTTTTTTCCTCCTTAAATTGGCAAAAGAATGATAATACACAGTGTGGGCAGCAGTACGACACATGCACTTTTACACAACACAGGAAGTATAAAAGTAGAACTTTTCTGGAGAGCAACTGGTCGGTAAGTACACAAAGCCTTAAAAAGCTCTCCCTGTTTTATGACTTATTATTTTCTCTTCTAGTAATTTTTCCTAAGGGAGAAATAAGTTAAAAAGATGTATATAAGGATATTCAAAGAAGAGCTGTTTAAAAATATCACAAACTAGAAATTTAAATAAGAAATTTAATACTAGTCTGTTTCTTAAAAAAAAAAAAAAAATGGTGTTGGTCATGATCCACTAAATCAATGGGTAAACGAATGAGCTGTGACCTCCCCATTTGAAAAGCACGCTATATCATGCTGGATCTCCAGTCAGAGACTTCTTCATGGAGGAAATGAATCTTATATTGGTAGAGAAGTTACTCCAGCAAGCCAAAAGGCATGGAAATGAAAACAAAAACAAAACCAAAAAATCCCTAGGTGTTTTGGGGAACACAAATAGATTATTTTGGCTGAAATGGGACATTCATTTCATTGGAGTATGCGGTATGAAAGAACTTCAGAAAGAAAGTCTATTGCCAAACCATAAAGAAACCTGAAAGTGAAAGGACATTCAGTGCAACAGGCAGAGTTAGTAAAATTCTGAGAGTAATTTGATAAAAGTTATGTTTTAGTAAGATTAATTTTTTAAGTCTCTGAAGCAAAAACCAGAGAGAAAAGAGTAAAATAGGTATTTATAATAGCTTAGGAATCAAATTATATTAGTTTCAACAAGCATAGCAGCAGTAAGAATAGAAAAAAATTAATAGAGCTTGGTAATGGCTGAGGCGTCTGGCCTGGATAAGAGGGAAAGAGCAATAGTGTTGATAAAGAATGAAATATATCAGGAGAGTTCTTTCCATCTCAATGGCTTCCTTCCCTCTGCCTTAAATATAAAATTTTCTTGGGGAGAAAACAACAAAACTCCCTCAACTGACTCTGCTGCCAACTCTCTTTAACTACCAACATAGAGGAAATCTCAAAATGAATGGTCCTGTACTTTCACCTACTTTGAATCCTTCCTCCCCCTTTATTCTGCCACATTATATCCTTCAAGGCTCTGTTTGCACCTAATTCTCCTAATGTTTGCTGGAACAGCTCCTTTTGAAACTCTCTTTTTAGGAATTTGTAATACCTTACACTACTTTGTGGTTCTCCTCCTCAGTCTCCGAACGATCTCCTTTTCACTGCTCTGCTTCCTCCTCATTCCTCTCTGTTCTATATTCTCTTTATACCCTCTCCTCTGGAGAGTTAACACCTACTGTTACTGCTTTCACCATATCTTCTGCACAAATAATTCTGTGCCCAAATTCCAGTCTGGCATCTGTTTCTTCCTTCTGCAGCATAATCTATTGTGTTATGCAATGACACATAAAAGGCTTTAACTAATCTACATTCTCACACCATTCAAATGCAAATTAACTGAAATGTCAATATAAATTTCTTATATAGCTTGAAGCATTTTTTTTCCAGTCTCAAGCAGGTGAGGAACAATGGCTGGATCACAAAAATGGATTTTTTTTATAATAGCAAAGAAGTACACAAAGACTGCCATATTTTTCAGAATTACTTACTCTTGGATAAGGAAGGCCACTGGTAGTATTGAAAGCTGGTAAAAGTTTGTAACCCAATTGCTTTGCCATTTGGAGAAGTTCATCATTGTACCACTGCATGTACTCGCCTTTTTCTTTCAGCATGATAGCCAATGAGTGTCCACCCAAAAGACCCCTAAAATCACAGAGGTGAAACATTAGCTACATTGTACAGATACTTAAACATCATCACCTAAAAAGATGTGGGTATCTTATTATCAACAATTTAGAGTACATAAGGAAAGATCACAGAAGAACTTAACTTTTTCCCTAACTCTGGCTACTCATTTTGTGGCAAACCATATTACATAACCAGTATTAAAAAAAAAAAAAAAATCAGATGTTTTATCTGTTGTAAAGTGTTTGGCATTCTTAAATACCTTAAATTTTCTTAAAAAACATCCTAGATATCATTTATCTTAACAAATTTAACAGATTTGATTTTAAGAAATTTTAAATTTAATTTAATTATAGCATCATGAAATCTCTGACTCTTAGCCTAACATTAAAAAAAACCCAACTCCGGGCCTCCCTGGTGGCGCAGTGGTTGAGAGTCCGCCTGCCGATGCAGGGGATACGGGTTCGTGCCCCGGTCTGGGAGGATCCCATGTGCCGCGGAGCGGCTGGGCCCGTGAGCCATGGCCGCTGGGCCTGCGCGTCCGGAGCCTGTGCTCCGCAACGGGAGAGGCCACGGCAGTGAGAGGCCCGCATACCGCAAAAAAAAAAAAAAAAAAAAAACAAAACAAAACAAAACAAAAACCAACTCCCCACGCTGTATTAAATGTAATAGACTAATACACTCTGTGAAAAACTACAAATCTATTTCTTAAATTTAACTGAAGAACAGATTCACTTTGTCTGAAGAAGGAAATGAGTTGCAATAACACAAAAGTAACCATTAAATATAAAACTACATGTTGAAACGTGAATTAATAAATCCTGTAATTCCTGTGTTCCAAGAATATTTCAAACTGTTTAGTTCAAAGGTAATCCTATAAATTCAGTTTCATTTGGCTTGAAGAGGTGCTGGTCAAGGTTAGTAAACTAGATAATCTGGCGAAAAACCTGTGACGTAGCTAATACTCAAATATTCGACCTATAGTCAGTCCTTTTTTAACAACAAACAAAGATTGCCTTTGAGCTACAACTATTCCCAAAGCCTGTTGCTCTCTGTGCCTCATAAAATTCAGGGTCATCCCACAGCCTCTGTGTTTTATAATACCCCAACTTTTATCTTTTAAACATAAGAAATTTCTTGCTTTACTACCATCAAGAAATAAAGAGTGTACCCTTGGCTTTTCTGTTATTAAAATTAGAGCTTTAGTGTCTCACATACTTACCCAAGAACTCTGATGTTTGTTTCAAAGACTGATACAACTACATCATTATCTAAATTAACATCTCTTAAAACTTTTCTCACCGCATCTTCAAATTCTTTAGTTTTATTTAATACCTAGGAGAAGAAAATTATTGAAAACAAAGTCCTTTTCGATCAAGACATAGAGAAATATCCTCAAAATGAGCTGCTAATAGCAAGTTAATACCTTAAGACTCTAAAAAGTAACACATACAAAAAACTTTTCCCTTAAACCTATTATAAAAATGTGATACTATCTAAAACTGAAAAAAATTAAATGTTTATTTATATTGCAAGGAATCTTTATTTAGACACACTTCTTTTTTTAGACACACTGAAATATCACTAGAACTTTAAAACAATCATCATCCAAACTGTTAGCTTGTGTGTATGACCCATGACTTAGAGCTACAAGAGGTGAGCTCTACTGGGATTTGGCTTCCAAGTCAAAACAAAACAAAACAAAATCCACCCTATTCACCAAACATCATTTAAAAAGTTGCTTAGTCTCAGAAGAAAGCACATCCTTCAACTGATCCTAAATCATACACCACTTGCCATCTTCACCCCATGGATGCCGTAGCCCCTAACTAAGGAGGCAGTGCAATGTTGGGGTCAAGACCAAGCCCTGATTTGAATTGTGGTTCTTACTTCTATCTCTGAGCCTGTTCCTTCATCTACAAAAAGAGGAAATACCTACTCTCATAGGTTTGTTTTCCTAAATGAGGTAATGCATGTAAAGTACTTTTAGTAGAGTGCCTGACTTAGTTAAGTGCTTGATATCATTACTATTATTACCATTATTACCATGAGGGTCTAGAATCCTAAGTTAAGAACTCTGTGGATGCTTGCAATGAGCTCCATGGGGGGGGGGTCACTGTCATTACACAGGTTGCTTTAATTTTTCAGTCTAAATTAAGGCTGCACAAGTAGATGTTACTTAGATCCCAGGTCCATTAAAAGTGGTTTCCCTTTACTTGACTGTTTAATCTTTTTGTTTGATAATATTTTATAGTGCTTTCTCACTTGATTTGATACTTCACTAAAAATCCTAATTTAGGTATAAAACATTCTGTAAGAGTGTCTGACTAAAATTCAAGTAAAATTTAGGGTAAGCCTTGAGTAAAATATAATACAAAACCTGATTTTAAATTGAGTGCCTTCCCTTCTTAATCTCAGAGTCCGTGTAAATTCTGCAGCCACAAATGCAGATGCGCACAGCCCTCTATCACTTCTAGAAGGAAACACTTCTACTCACTCCTCACACACACACCCCTTCTTAATATCATTTTGTTCATTTTATTCTTCCAAAGTCTATCTCCCGAGAATTGTTCCCAAGAATAGTACCAATGCTATTTGTTTCAAAGGAGAATAAAAATGGGAAGAGAGTTCTTTGTCCATAATTAGCTAAAAATTCATTCTAACAGCCCCATGCGTTGATGAGTTTCTTAAGCACCTAGCTTATAACAAAGAACAAATTCAGGTCTCTTCCCTTCCCCCATTATCTTTAATTTGTTCAATATCTTTCTTTCTGTAGATTTCATGGCAATGTTGAATTTAGTGATAAATTTAAAGTTGTAGTGCTTGACTTCATTCCAATCAATAGAAACTAGATGGCTAGAATTATGAACAAGAGTTTAAACTGAAAGATCAAACTATGACAATAGAAGTTCTACTTAACATATTATGGTATGACCAAAATAAAAACAATAAGGTTGCATCCTGTCCCAAGTGATATGTCATCTAAGATTTTCAAATAAACAAACCACAAATCAAAACATGATCACAGGGGCTTCCCTGGTGGCGCACTGGTTGAGAATCTGCCTGCTAATGCAGGGGACACGGGTTCGAACCCTGGTCTGGGAGCATCCCACATGTCGTGGAGCAACTAGGCCCGTGAGCCACAACTACTGAGCCTGCACGTCTGGAGCCTGTGCTCCGCAACAAGAGAGGCCGCGATAGTGAGAGGCCCACGCACCGCGATGAAGAGTGGCCCCCGCTTGCCACAACTAGAGAAAGCCCTTGCAAAGAAACGAAGACCCAACACAGCAAAAATTAATTAATTAATTAACTCCTACCACCAACATCTAAAAAAAAAAAAAGATCACAAAGTAAATTAGAAATATTAATAGTTGTATTGATAAAATGTACAAGATAACTTTCCTTCTAAACGTAGGAAAAAACTTCCAAACTACTTTAATTTCTTCTAATTCTTCTGTTTAAATAGATATCTATTGATAGATATCTTAGATATCTAATCTAGGTCCTTCTGAAGTGAAAAGAGAAGTTAAATAATTTGGCCAAGGTCACATATCAATATTAGGTGATCACTTCTTGGTACTCCCGGCTAGAGGAGTCAGAACTCCAGTTACACCAAACATTACTGAGAGTGTGGTCCACGGACCGGCGGCAACAGCACCACCAAGTGGCAACTTCCTAGAAACACATGTCCTTGGGCCCCATCTTCAGTCTACTGGATCACAATCTGCATTTTATTTTAGCAAGATCCCCAGATGACTTATAGTACACTGAAGTTTAAAAAGCACTGCATTATTACACAGTGGTTCTCAAAGTTTAGCATACATCAGAATCATCTGGAAGCTTGTTAAACAAACAGACTGCTGGGCCTTACTCCCAGACTTTCTGATTCAATAGCGTCTGGGATGAGGCCCTACAATTTGCGTTTCTAACTAGCTGCCAAGTGATGCTGATGCTGGCGGTGCTGGAATCATACTTCGAGAGCCCAGGTCAAAGTGGTATAACTTCAAAGCAGAATAGAACCTTTATAATAATGGCTGCTCAATTAGAGACCAACAGGTTTCTAAATATAGGAAAGTTAGGCAGCCTAGAACCACATTTTCTCCTTCATTTCTGATAAAAAGTTTAAAAGCACAGAGAATACTGAGGTCCATGTTCATAAAAATGAATAAGAGCTTACAGAGAGATGATGGAGAACCTACTGTATATAAGGATAAAGCCAAGATGACAGAATGAGAAACAAACTTAAGTCCACCTATGGTCTTTCCTAATACACAGCTACTGCTCCTCACTCACCCTACCGTATCAAGATAGACCTGATGTGCATCATCCAGCTATACTTATAAATAAATAACACCACTTAGTTTCTCCCAGGGTGGTAATTTGTGCCTCCTGGGATACTTGTTTTTCTTTTTCTCTTCTATTACAGCAGAACACTATACCAAAAATAAGGACCACTAAACCAAAAATAAGGTACACAATATTCTCTCTCATCCTCATAGTCATTATAACATGGTTCACACATTCCTTTAATCTCTGAAAAATGAAGTCACAACTTTCAAAACCCTGATACAGCTAAAAAGGTCTAAACAACCATGGTCTTCTCAACAAAAAAGGTCTTCTCAACCATGGCTGAATTTTATAAACAAGAAGCTTTAGAGGAATAAATAATAATGCCCAGTCCCACTCCAGGAAAATTAAATCAGAATAACTTGGGAGAGAAGTATATTTTTTAAAACTTCACAGGTAATATTCCTGAGGTGCTGATATAGTTGACAGTCTCTGGTTAAAAAAGAAAAGAAAAAGAAAAAAGAATCACCCAGTGGAAGAAGAATGTAGAATCAATACTGGGAAGAAAAGCCAGGTTCTGAAAAATTTCTGCCACCACAAAGATTTTTCGTATTTTTAAAAAAATATTAATCAATACTTCAGACATTAACTCAAAGTTGAGAACTATGCTTTAAGGAAAATCCTGAAACAAGCCTAATTTTTATACCATAAATGATCTGAGAGCAAAGAACTAGAAAGATACTACCTTTAGAAATCATGACATCTGGAACTCAATCATTCCCCTCTGCCATCACAAACTGTCCCCAGCTAGAATTAATTTAAATGGTTTTGTATCCATGAGGTTTAAAAGGAGTGCCAAGTAGTGATCACTTGGTGCTAAAAATCACTTTTGAGAAAAAATTAAATTTTTAATGAACATAATACATAAAAATTCTAATTTAACAATTTTAGTATGATTGTGGCATGTCTTTCTGGAACAAGAATATCAAGGGCATTTTCTAGAATTACTTTCTTCCAATATCATCAACCTCCTTGTCCAAAGGGAAACAACTTTCCTGATTAAGGGGCCATCACCATACCTATAAATTATTTGAGTATCTCCATGATTCTACATAATTTCACTTGACATTCACATGACATTATCAATTCAAGAGTGTGAAAGATTTATTTAGAAGCAAAGATCAAATCATCTTAAATTCTGAAGGCTTCTATTTCAGACTTACTGTGTAATGATTATATTCGTAATACTTGAGTACACATATTAAGAAATATATAAAATAATTCAAGAAGAATCAAACCTACCACGAGGGTGTCCAAAGAATCAATCAGTGTCAGGGAAAATCTAAGAAACAAGTATAGTAAGATACACAATATTAGAATTCTGAATATCTTATCCATGAATGTATAAGCAGACGTATCTACATCCTACTGACTGGAAGCTTCCATTAACTAGTACTTCCATGCATCTACAGTACTGTGTAACTTGTAAAACACTGAAAGAACCTGAAGAGCCTTAACATCACATTTTTGTTCAGCATAACTACATATCTTTCAAAATGAACAGAAATATTCATTAGCTCTTTTAAAAGCAAATAAAAATACTAAAGCATCAACATCTTATAACACATCAGTGACTTTATATACATTCTAAAAGTTACATCCATCTTAACAAACTACTCAACTTTTCACTGATCTAAGAGGTAAACTGATTAATATTTTACAAAAGATAACAGAAAGGAATAAAGGAACTTAACGTAATACTTAAAGCAGTCTTTGAAATTTAACCAATCCCCAGATATACAACTGTACACTGCCTCTGAGATGTCTTAAGACTTGGGAACTCTGAGATGCCATGCCATCCCCTTTGTTAATACTCACTTTCCCAAGGCATCATCAACATCACCTCGACTTGGCTCTTGGCCTCTAACTCGACCTCTGCAGGTCAAAGGCATGAGTTCATCAGCTGGGTACGCATGTTCCTGCAAGGTAAATCTCAGTGAGTCACTAAGGAAAACAAGAGAAGCACCCATCATTTAGAGAACACAACTTTTCACATTTTTTTTTTAAGTAAAATAAAAGTTAGTCAAAAATTCTACTATCCTTACAGTGTATGGAACCTTAAAAGAAAAAAAAAACTTTTTAGCCATAAATAATACATGCTTGGAAAAAAAAAATACAGGAAAATATTTCTTTGAAAATCTGACAATCTGTTTCCCCTCCACCCAATCTCACTCCCCAGATACAATTACTGTTACAATTGGCATTTATCCTTCCAGATTTACCCACACACACTGAAATACATGCACATATATCATTTAAAAATTTCATTTACAAATAGGTACTCATGCCATATGCATACACTGTCCTAAAATTTGTTTACTTAAATCACTATGGGGTTTTCCATGCTGGAATTTTACAGATGTATTTTATTCTTTTTAATAACTGCAAAGTGATAATTTAATATTAGTTAGTATTATTGAGTACTTATGTTCTAAGCACTGTTCTATATACTTTATTTATCACACAACCCTCTGAAACAGATTCAATTATTTCCATTTTATAGATGAGAAAACTGAGGCCAAGAAAAGTTAAGTAAGCCTATGCTATGCAACTAGTAAATGATGGATCCAGAATTCGAACCTGGCAACCTGACTCCAGAGCCTATACACTTACTTCATAGTACTTGCTCCTCATATTCTATTCCAAAGAATGAATATGCTAAAATTTATTTATTTATTCCTCTATTGATGAACATGCAGGTTGAACTCAATTTTTCACTGTATAAAAAATGCTTTAATAAACAGCTATATGCCCATGTCTTTTGTACATATGCTTGTATTTCTATGGATTAAATCCCTAAAGCCAGACCCAATGCGTCGAAGGTATGGATATTCAATTTTTGATAGCTACTATCAAACTGAAGACACCAATTTACACTCCTACAATACTCTAACATAGGAGATGATCAATAGTTTACATTTTGCCAATAGCGTGGATAAAAAATGGTATCTCAAGTTTCATTATTAATGAGGATAAATATCTTTTTGTATTAGCCATTGCTATTTCTTTTTTTGAAATGTCTGTTTATACCCTTTGTTCATTTTCTATCAGTTGTCTTATTAGCCAAGAGACTCCTTATACACCGTTATACACAGTAAACATTTTTCTCCTTTCATTCGGCTTTTAACTTTGTTTATGGTACTTTTTACTTTAAGCTTTATATATGTAGTTATATCTATTAGTCTCTTTCTTCATAGTTTCTAAATTTCAGGTATGGTTAAGAAGGCTATCTTGAGTCTCTGAAAACAGTATTCTTATTTTTTTTTATGTCTAGATACTTACTCCACCTGGAATCTAATTTTGTTTATGATGTGAAATAGGGATGTAACTGTATTTGTTCCCCCAAATAGCCAATTTCTTATATACCACCTTTTAAACTATTCATCCTTTCCCTAACTGCTTGAAATACAGCTTATTAGTTCAAAAGTGTCTACACAAACATACAGTTCTGTAGCCTCTACTTTGTTCCACAAACCTACTTCCTGCTCCAAAACCATTATCTTAATCATTCTATCTTTGCAACATGCCTTGATACTTGGTTATTAAGCAGTTCACTCCCCTCAATTATTTTCTTCTAAATTTTCTTAATGACTTTTTCAAGTTTACTCTTCTGGATAACTTTAAAATTTCCTTAAAATTCCATTGAGAGTTTGATTGGAAGAGCCTAAATTGGGGAGAATTGATATCTTTACCAATTAAATCTTCCGATCTAGGAATACATCAATATATTAATTCAGATCTTCTTTTATGAATTCAGTTTCCTCATATAGGTCTCACATATTTCTTAATATTTCTTAATAGGTACTTCTTTATTGAAATAGGTTGATGTACAAAATTATGTCAGTTTGAGGTGTACAACAGAGAGATTCAACTAATAGGCACTTTATAGTCTGGCATACTATTGAATAGATTTTTTTTAATGAATGATCATGACAGAGTATTTCTAGTCTTGGTGATAATGAAGCACATGCAAGAATCCTCCCTCCTGTCTACAAACACAATGAAATGTTGTATAAATTTTTAAAATTATTTTTAATACATAGCTGAGCTTGAGAATGAGGAAAGAAATGTTCAAGTACCAAAACTGAATAGCTGAGTGTAGAAAGTGAAGCTGCACTGACCACAACATGGGCATTAGGAATAAAAAGACAGGCCTTAGTGGGAAATATGTTAATGCCCAAAGGGTATGAGATTTGATGCTGTTGGCCCTGCATGCATGGCCATAAGCCAGTGAAGTAGGTTCTTTAAGTTGGATAGTTGCTTCAGTGAAACTGGACTAGAATATCTCCACCTACTGGTTGAGGTCTTAACAGAAAAGGAGGGAAATAAGAAAGACCTGAAGTTTGTTTTTTCTTCACCAGGGGAGTGTCCCTAAAAGATTCTTCTAAAATTAATAAAATGTGACTATGAGAAACATTTAGAAGCTAGAATCACTGTATTTACATATTTCAACTTTAGACAATATTTATTGACTACTTGACAAGAATAACAGGATTAATATACTCATACCTTTCCCCAATTCAACTCAGGATTTTTATCAATTATATTATTATAGGCACTTTTCACTTTGCATGTTTTCACTATACACTTACAAATTGAGATCCACAATTTACTTAAATAAACTCTCAACAACATAGTTCAAATCTCAGGTACCACTGTATTATTAAGTAATTGCACAGAATGCAAACTTTGATGCTAGTTCTTCAATCCACAGATCACTATGTAAATAATCAGTGATCAATCACACAACTTCTTTCAAAGTGGAATTAGTGACTGATCACTGTGTATCTATTGTTTAGTTCACAGACAGACAGCAAGCATGAAGTTATGTGCCTCCTTGTCACCTAGTGATAATCCTACATGACAGTTTGACAACTTATAAAAATAAACAATCAGAAGAGGAAATTAACCAACGAGGATGAAAGTTCACAAAGAAATGAAAAGTGATAACACTGTAAGTGAAATTCAAATTGAACATAAAAGGGGTATAGAAGAAACAGCTGACCATGGAATGCTGATACTGCTGCCATTCAAACAGTATCTAGATATGCAGCCAGAGGAATTTAGTGAAGGCCAAATTATCCACGTAGATGAAAAAACTGGTTGTGACATAAAAGGATAAACACATTGCAGAGGAAATATTGCCTGCAGAAAACTCCCCATTAAAGGAATTCCCAGAGATATTTCATGACACAGAGGGCAAAGGATAAAATTTTTTAAGCTGATCCAAATATTGAAATTTCTATACCTTCTATACAAGGCATGGCAGAGATGTATGGTCCGTATCTTGAGTTATACAATGAGAAGAAGGCAAGCAAGGCAAGCACTGTTCTGAGTGAAGTTTTTGCAAAGAAATAACATTTTAAATTTCAAAGTCTCTAATATTTTGAATTATGGTATACTAAATAATAGTTTCAGCTATTTAAAAAATTTCTCTGTACATTTATATTCATCAGAAAGAAAATTTTTAATGTTTGACAAAGATTTTAAAAGGTTTATAACATTTGTATTCTGGTCTGGAACTATAATTCCCACAGTTGCTAGTGTCAGAATTCTACTTAAATGGAGTCAACGCACACCATTTTTCTTTGGCTTCTCCATTCTTGAGGTTTTATTTTGATTCATCTCTTGGTTGCCTGAACTTTGTTCTCATGTAAGTTATTTTTGTTTAGGTATTTTAAAATAGTGTCATCAGTACTGTTATTTCTCTGGTATTCCTGGGTTAGGCTGGCTCTTGCCTTACACTTGAAGAACAATCTGAATGGTTATAAAATGCCTGCAACATATGTTCTTCCCTTCAGAAATCTGAAAATACTATTCCACACCCTTCTTGTTCATTAAGTATCACCTTGGCAAAGTTTCTAAGACTAGTCTGATCTTTTGTACCTTGAATATGACTTGTTCCTCCTATACTTGTATGTCCACATGATTCTTAATTCTTAAAATTCAGCAAAAATATTCCTGATTCCCAATGTCCAACTCTACCCTACTGCCTCTCACTAAACTCGATTATCTAGATTCCAAACTCACAGCACATTAGCAGCAAAAAACCAGAACAGAGGTCAGGAACACTAAACACATGGTCAACACAAAGGGAAAGACCAAAAATAATTTTTTTTAATTAAAGGGCTTCCCTGGTGGTGCAGTGGTTAAGAATCCGCCTGCTGATGCGGGGGGCACGGGTTCGAGCCCTGGCCCAGGAAGATCCCACATGCCCCGGAGCACCTAGGCCCATGTGCCACAACTGCTGAGCCTGCGCTCTAGAGCCCACATGCCTAGAGCCCGTGCTCTGCAACAAGAGAAGCCACCACAATGAGAAGCCCGCACACCGCAACAAGGAATAGCCCCCACTCGCCGCAACTAGAGAAAACCCGTGCGCAGCAACAAAGACCCAATGCAGCCAAAAATAAATTAATTAATTAATTAAAAAATTTTTTTAATTAAAGTAGACTAAATACAAAAAGCACTGCAGACTGCAATCCTTCAGGTATTTTAAAAAGTTCTGTGCTCTACAATGATTTATTTCCTGAGGAAAGGATTCCAGGCAACAAATGTTTTGATATAATTAGAATCCACATGCAGCTACTAAATTCTGAATTCAATATTTCATAATATTAATATTATATATATTTTTTTAGTATAAATTCCTAATTACTTTTACATGTGTCTTTTAGATGTCAAGTTCCTAACTACTTTTTCAGTTAATTCCAATAGAACCGTGATTTACCAGAATGCACAACATTTTTATTGCTTTATAGTTTTATATCTAACACATATAAACAACACTTAGAAGTAACTCAACATAAGTAATATTTTTTAAAACTTGCTGATATATTTTGCAAGGTACTTTGTAAGAGATCATTCAAATGTTAATTTGATTGTAAAGAGCTCCTTACTTTTTAAACCGCTGCTTATAAAGCTTAATACTACTATTTTTAGGGTTTTGCAGAACACACATACACATGCCCAAACACCTTTGTCTGAAATAAACTCAAACCCTAAGCTCATCCAGGTAAGAAAAATATTAATAGCAACTGCAAACCAGAATAATCAAATAAGGGAGTTTTGAACCAGGTGTAAAAATACTTTATGTCCCCGTTTCAACATTAAGGATAGAAACAAAACCACAGCCTTTTCTTTGGGTTAACCACAAAGCAAACTACAGTTGGTTTGCATAAATTCAGAGCAATGCATACATGGCACATAAACAGCTGTATTACACTTCAAACACCCTGGCTATTTGAGGTTACAGTAATGCTTTCTCTTCACAATGTATTGCCAAGACAAAGGATAAGAAATTCATACTGTTATGACTCAGAGCCAGAAAAAATAACCTTTAAAAATTATCACTCAAAATAAAACTCAGGTGATAAAAGAGTCCTATATCAATTAAGTAGAACAGGTGCCTAGCTAAAAGTAAGACAAAAACATAAAATAAAACAAAACATAGTAGACTCTCCACATCAGATTCTAAATTTACTGGCACTTTGATATAACTCTGCTTCAAAACACTCAAATCAAAGTGGCATCCAAAACTGACTTTTTAGTAAAACCAATTCCAAAAACTAGGAAAAGGGAAGAGACTTTATCCTACTAATAAGACAAAAGTATTATTTATAATAGTGAGTTGTTGAAGATATCAAATCTATTTAATTTCCCATAAAGTTACATACATTTCAAATGTTTTATTCCAGATCCTTATTGTTAAACACCTCCCTCCTTGAGGCAGGTAAGGTATTCCTTCCTAAAATAAAAACTAAATGATACTTAATAAATCATCTATCATATATTGATAGCATATGCTAATTACTGATTGAACTTGCATAATTTCTCAGTTCTCTTTTCACCCCAAGTCAAATTTTCCTTTTCCTTTTGTTCACTATTTATACTCACTTATTAAACCATTTTTCAGGTGTTAAGGATTCCATTTATCTAAACTATTAAATTATTCATACTTCTACATTGAACATATGATCCTTTGAGGTAACATATTTTCTGGAATGTTTCTCAGAGAGAAATAAGTAACAAAACTGCAGTTGTCTCATAAAATTTTAAATTAATCACAACAGAGTGTTAGCAAGCTTTAAAAGTTTCTACTCAAAATACGATGAGAACAAAAGTTTCCAAATTCTTCAATATATGTTAATCAATTTGGTTTTGATCAATGATAAAATAAATTGAACTTATGAAATAATATATGAAATAAATAAATGATAATAAATAATGTTATAATGAAATAAAGTCCTGCTACCAACAGATTGTTTCAGGAAAATTGTTATCAATAATGCAGAAAAAGCATTTGACATAATTCAATAAATACCCTGTGATGATGAAAATTCTCAGCAAACTAGAAATAGAAAGGAACTTAATATAGAGCATCTATGAAAAACCTACAGCCAATATCATACTTAACAGTGAAAGGCGAACTGCTTTCTCCATAAGATTAGGAATGAGACAAGGATCTCACCACTTCTTTTCAACATAATACTGTAAGTCCTAGCCACTGCTATAAGCAGAAATAAAAGGCACATAGTTTGGAGGAAGGAAGAAGGAAAAGTCTTTGTTTGCAGATGACATGATTGACCATGTGGGAAATCCTAAGGAATCTACCAAAAAAGCTACTAGAAATAATAAGTGAATTTAGCAAGGATCTAAGGTTATCAGAAAAAAGTTGTATTTCTGTATAACATCAATGGACAACTGGAAATTAAAATTTGAAAAACTACAATTTACAATAGCATAAAAAATATGAAATAATTATGAATAAATTTAACAAAAGATGTGCAAGACCTGTACACTGGAAAGTACAAACCATTGCCAACATTAAGAACTAAATAAATGGACAGAGACATCATGTTCATGGATTGAAAGACTTGATACTGTTAAGAAGTCAATCTCTCCAAACTGATCTATAGATTTCAACATAATCCCAATCAACAGCTCAATAGGCTTTTTTTTTGCAGAAATTGACAACATGATTCTAAAATTTACATGGAAATGCAAAGAACCTAAAATATCCAAAACAATTTTGAAAAAGAACAAAGCTGAAAGACTTACATTGCCTGATTTCAGGACTTAATATTACTTAATTCAAGACAGGGTGATACTGATGTATGAATACATATTTACCAGTGGAAAAAAATACAGAGTCTACAAACAGACCCATGCATATACAGTTAACTGATTTTACAAAGGTGCCAAAGTAATTCAGTGGGGCAAGGATACTTTTTTCCACAAATAGTGCTGGAATAATTGGATATCCACATAGAAAAAATATATATATAAAGAAACCTTTACCTCATACCATATATACAAACATTAACTCAAAATGAGTAATAGATCTCATTGAAAAAGCTAAAATTATACAACAGCTAGAAGAAAACAAGAAAATCTTTGTGACCCTGGGCTAGGCAAATTTTTTTTAGGTAGGCTATAAAAGAATCATAAAAGAAAAAGGATAAATTGGACTTGCTCACAATTTAAAACATTTTCACTTCAAAAGACATTAAGACAATTAAAAGGCAAAGTACAGACGGGGAGAAAATACTTGCAAAACATATATAAAGGACTGATATCCAGAAAATATATATCTCTTATGACTCAGTTATAACAGGACAAATGACCTGATTTTAAAATGGCAAGAGATCTGAACAGATGTTTCACCAAAAAAAAGATATACTAAGCACATGGAAAGATTTTCAACATCATTAGTCATCAGAAAAAAATCAAATTAAAATCACAACAAAATACCACTACACACCCACTAGAATGGCTAAAATTAAAAAGACTGAAAATACATAGTGTTGGAGAAGGTGTGGAGCAACTAAAATTCTTATAATTGCTTGTGTGGAATGCAAAATGTTACAGTCACTTCAGAAAAGTTTGGCAGTTTCTTATAAAAAGTTAAATGTAACTTTCCCATATGACCTAGCAATCCCATTCCTAAGTATGAAAATGTATGTCCACATAAAAATTTGCATTCACAGGTTCACAGCAGTCTTTTAGTAATAGCCAAAGACCAGAAACAAGCTAAATATTTATCAACTGGTGAATGAATAAACTGTGTTCTATCAAATCAACGAATACTACTGAGCAATAAATAGGAACTACAATATCTCCAACAACATGGACCAACCTCAAAAACATCACGCTACAGGAAAGAATGTGAACCAAAACACTACATACATATTTTAAGATGCCACTGATATGAAATCCTAGAAAAGGGAAAACTAGTGACAAAGAGCAGGTCACAATGGTTGTTAGAGGTCAGAGGTGGAGAAAAGGAACTGACTGCATAGGAGCATGAGGAAGCTTTTTGGGGTGATGGAAATGTTCTAGATCATAAATGTGGTGGTAGTTAAACAACTGTATACAACTGTCTGACTCGGAACCATGCATTTGAAATTGGAAATCTTTTTCTCTGTAAATTCTACCTAAATAAATAGAAAGACCTGGTTCTATTAAAATCCTACATGGAGTATCAGAGTGTGATTAAAAAAAAAAAAACTATGAGAGGATACTAAAGAATTTCTTAAGTCATTTTGGCAGATTTTTAGGATGTTCTATAAGTAGAGGTCAAGGAACAATGGTTAATAAAAGGTAGTCCTACAATCGTCTACGCAAAAAAATGTACATATACGTTTATATCTTCCCTCCTCCCAACTATTAATATCACTTCTAAACTACTTTATTTACACAAGTACTCTTTTTGATGAAGAAACTATCAAAAAGAAACATTAGGTACACAGTTTCAAAAAGGAAATATGAAAAAGTTCTAGAGATGGATGGTGATATTTACACAGCAATGTGAATGTAATTAATGCCATAGGACTGTACACTTAAAAAGGGTTAAAATGGTAAGTTTTATGTTATGTATATTTTACCACAATAAAAAATGTTTTTAAAAAATTAGAAAAAAAAAATTCTAAGAAAACTTACATAAATCTAGAAATCCACAAGAAAGTTACATTTTAAAACAGTTCCTTTTATTTATTTATTTTTATTTATTTATTTATTTATGGCTGTGTTGGCTCCTCGTTTCTGTGTGAGGGCTTTCTCTAGTTGCGGCAAGTGGGGGCCACTCCTCATCGCGGTGCGCGGGCCTGTCACTATCGCGGCCTCTCCTGTTGCGGAGCACAGGCTCCGGACGCGCAGGCTCAGCGGCCATGGCTCACGGGCCCAGCAGCTCCGTGGCATGTGGGATCTTCCCGGACCGGGGCACGAACCTGCGTCCCCTGCATCGGCAGGCGGACTCTCCACCACTGCGCCACCAGGGAAGCCCCAAAACAGTTCCTTTTATTTAAATGATAAAGACTGATCTCTTTCTCTGAACTGTGCACTCACAAAATCAAGCTTAAAAGTGGTTACTGGTTTGATGCTACTAGTTAAAGGAAACTGCTTACCAACAATTTTAGAGTTTATTTATAATGTTTAGGGCTCTACCAAAGTAGTTTCTGCTTATAACAGTGAATAATTGAGTTATCTACAGTAGACAGGAAAAACATTAGAAGACAAAGATCAGATCTGAGAGCTCAGATCCAAAATGGTTATTTGGTGGCCTAAATACATGTATTTTGTCATCTAAATTAATCTGCAAACAGACCTCAGCACAAATACTAAAAACATGCTAATAGAAGCCCTAAAGTAGCTGTGTTCTAAGGTAAATAAGGTCACTCAGGAACTGCCAAAACAAACATCTAATTTCATGCTATTTGGGGAAAAGAGAAAGCCATCTGTGCAATTCATTGTGGATAAACTGCAATCTGATTGGGGCTAGAGATCTGTCAAGTACAGTCGTTAAGATTGTTGGTACTTATGCTATTAATTGATAAAATCAGAAAATTCCTGGATGTAACACCAAGAGATGGTAGAGCTGTAGTAATCTACCTAAGGCTGGCAGGGCATTGTTATTGAAAAACAGCATTAATAGAACCTGGCGAATCATTAAAAAAAAAAAGCTCAAAGGCTGCGTGCCTATAACAAGGAAAGAATAAGTGTTTGAAGAAAGTTCTATGCACGATCTGGGGAATGAGTTCTGAGTTAAAGCCTTGACAAATTTTAGGAGGGCAATTTCAGTCTCAGGTAGAGACTGAATTACTAGCAGCAGTGATGGTAGCAGCAGCAGCTGGTAGCAGTAAACTCTTACACAGCGCTTCCTATTTGCTGGACACAAGTTCTAAGCACTTTAATTGTATTAACTTGTTTAATCCTTACAACAACATTGTGAGGCAGGTGAACCATTTTGGAGAGATGAAGAAATAGGTTCAGGGAGATCTGGTAACTTTCCCATTGTAACCCAGCTGGTAGGTGGCAGAGCCACTTCAGGGTGTCCTGCTCCATTTCCAGAATTCTTGCTCTTAACCATATTATTTTGCTTGTCTTTGGGAAATAGCAGTGTTTTCCCGGGAACAAGGAAAGTTAAAAGGCATTGCTGTAATTGTATACTAGAGAGAAATATTTTTAAAAACTAATAAGAAATGAAAAGTTTTCAACATTTATTAAATGCCTACCATGTGCCAGGCATTTTACATTTTAGCATAGTAGGCAACTGACTACACCAAAGTAAACAGAGTTATAGATCCCCAAATTTACCGTTAACTTGTATTTTTAATAAAATTTACTAAATGATTTCTTTGATTTTAAAAGGCAAAGATATATCACAATAATCAAGTGCAAAAAAATTTTTTGATTACACCTTCACAAGAATTCAATTCAATTCTTTCAAAACCAAAAAACCAAAACATAAAACATTTATGTACTAGGCATGATGCTAGCTAGGCACCGGACATATAGATGAATTTATTAAAAATTAAAGAAAATGGTCTCCTGTTCTCGAAAATCCTAGAATCTACAATAATCCTTTGTACTTATCCCCATTTTACATAGGAAGACACTGCTCAGGGGGATTAAATGATCTGTTTAGGGTCCACGCTAAATAGCTGAGATAGGATTTGAACTCAAACCCGTCTCACTCTAAAACCTATATACCTTTTACTCTATAGCAAGCTAATAGTGTTTCTGAGTATAGGAACTAGAAAAAATTTTCAACTGACTTCATATAACAAGTAAGGGCACCTGGTCTCTGTTTAATATTTTAGAACTGTTTCATGTTAGCTGAGAACTTGAAAAGGGGAAGTGTGAATTCTAGACTAAATCTTGGGTTACAAACTTCACATAAATTGAGCATAGCACAAGTACATTGCAAGAGTCACTCATGTTGTAAAACAGTTGAATATTTTAAAATACATATTGCAGTAGACTGCGAAGGGTGTGACTCCACTGGAAAAATGGAGAGGGGTGTTAATTCCAGGAGTTTCCAGTCTTTGGAATTGAAATCCCTCTCATTTTAGATCTTGCAGGCAGGTGGGTATAATAGAAAGTTACCCAATTAGGGTCCAATAAATAGGAATTGGACCAGGAAGTCCTCTGAGGGCTGCCCTTGGTACCTGCTCTGTCAGAAACCCATTTCTATAGTAGGAAAAAATGTACTGATATAACTTTCAGCTGTTTACCTAATAAGGAAAAAGATGTTAAAGATACCGTGCTTTACAAAGAGAGGACCCTATTCAGAATGAGATGTATTGAATTAATCCAGCTGTATACCACTGTATTCAACTTTGGGACAAAAAGTATGCATTTATGACATGGCTTAGGTTTGAAGGTGTATCCTGGACCCACTTGGCCGCCTCAAAACTACTAGCTTAGATTTGTTAAATTATGCTTTGCCCAAATTGAATTAACCAGGGATAAATGATTTTGAAAGAAATGTTAAAGGAATGGCTGAGTCTTGAGAAATGAATTCAAAACTGTGTTTTCAACATGGTTAAAAACACCTGAAACTTCATCTCCATCATGTCCTAAAACATTTAAGAACTCAGTATGTACTCTTAAAAACTGTACAGTATAAAAGGGAATAAGAATTATCAAATATAAGACATGTTTAAAAATACAAAAATGCATAAAAGCATATGTACTTACATGTTCATAAAGATAATGTTAATATATAAAGATTTTTGGGTAATAGAAAAATGGACTCAGAATCAGTTGAAAACTTCTTAAAGCAGAATCAATTAAAGTTAGTTCTCTGCCAAACTTTTCCCAACTACATTTTATAGGCCTTAATCATAAAAGAAGATCTGCTGACATAACAAGGCATAAGAAGTAATTCTCAGAATAATTTGATTAAACTTCAAAATTACACAAATTTACATGTAAAATTATGTTCTGAACTCTAAAATTTGCTGGCTAGTTATCTTTTAAAAATTATTATCACTATGTTTTTGCAGTTTAAGATCATTTTATTGAGTGGCAAGAGGTGGCCAGGGTGGGGGAGCAGCTACAGATGTCCTTCCCCACCTCCTACCCCTGTACTATAGGGGGATTAAATTTTTAATTGTGGTTCAAAACATGTAACAGAAAATTTACCATTTTTAAGTGTAAGTTTAGCAGCGTTAAGTATATTCACCATGGCGCAACAGGTCTCCAGAACTTTTTCATCTTGTAAAACTGAACTTGCTACTTCATCTCAAGTGAGCACTAAGACATTTTAAAACAATATGGATCAGCATATCTAGAAAGCAAAATATATTCAAATCAAGGCATACTATGAGGATATAATTTGGACAGAAACTAGGTGACAGTTTGACTCTCTTAGCAATTGTTTTTTTCAGAGTGAATAAAGTAATTTTGTAAATAGTTTTTTTTTTTAATTAAGAGAATCATTTTCCTTAAGGCCAGAGATAACATCTTATTCATGTTTACATCCACCTTAACTATATATTTAATAAACACTGTTGATAGCATCAAAGGAAACTATTTAAATACAAAGTTTCATAATCTAATTCAATTTATTCTTACCTATTCAATAAATTGGTTCTCTAAGAACCACTATCAGGAATACTCTGTTAGCCTATGTTTGTACTATTTTTTAAAAACTTCCTTTAAAAAAATTAATAACAATTTTTTAAAGGAAATAAAACTTATTAATTCAGGTTTTAAAATTCCCAGTTGACTGTGCTCACGTAATAATCAGCTCTCATAAATGGTATATAAAGATAAGCTTTCTACTTACCATGTAGTTACCATAAGCATGATCAAACATTTCCAGTACTTGATTCCTAATTTTAAAAGAGCAGAAATGGGAAAAAGTTAAGTATATTCTATTTATTGTCTTTCAAAAAGTTAATGCTCCTTCATAAACATATACCAGTAAAAAATAAAAGAAAAATTTAGTTAGGAAGGAACATAAACAGGGTCAGGAAATACACCCATGTTAGTAGACAAGCTTTCATGAATCACACAGAGATGAGCCAAACTTTTCCTATTCTAGCAATTTATGTAAAAGTCATCTTACAATCTTTCCTAAGAAAACTGCTGAATGATACATGCCATGAAGAGAGAAGAAAATCTGATGATGAAAAACAATTACCTCGTAACAAAATTATTTAACATAAATGCCCTGAAAGGTGAAAATACTGACCAGATCCAAAAGAAATAATTGTTACCATTTATTGCTTATACTATACATTCTACCAAAAGAAAGGGGTTGGTGTGTGTATTGCTATGAAATAACGATACTCTATGAAGCCTCTGCCTTTCCCCTTAAACTGAATAAGATCACTAATGCCTAGTTTAACACATTTCTGTTAATATGTTTGTCATATTTCCAAAAGATACATTTTATGATTTTATGATGTACCTTTGGCTCCTTTAAAAAACCGTCAAAAGTCAAATAAACAATATTCACCCCTGATATGAGAAAACTAATTTCTGTTAATATGTTTGTCATATTTCCAAAAGATACATTTTATGATTTTATGATGTACCTTTGGCTCCTTTAAAAAACTGTCAAAAGTCAAATAAACAATATTCACCCCTGATATGAGAAAACTAATCCTCGAAAAGAGATCTGTGTATTTTGGCTAACTCTGTTTCTCAAAATCCCCAAAATGACTGTATAAAACGGAAATTTCTGATCCCCACACCAGATTTACTAAGTCAAAATCTGCAAGACTGGGACCAAGGAATCAGTCTTTCAATTAAACACTCTCAAATTGGGGGAGTGAGGGTTATAGGAAAAACTGCAAAAAATGTTATGGCTAGGCAAGGCCAAGTCTCTCAATAATTAGCAAAAGAAAAACATTTTAATAATCTTTTATTAATTCTTACTATTATTTCCAAAGTTCCAATCACTAATGGCAAGAATTGAAGAGAATATTAAAGAAAATGGCTGGATATATTTTTACTTTACCTCCTGTTATATTGCAATTATCATTTAAAAAATTGTAATCATGGATGATGAAATACTGGTAATAATATAGCCAGCAGACAGAAAAGGACTAATTTCCAGATCCTGGCTATAATAACCAGCAGACTCAAGTACACTCAAACTTGTGAACTGAACAAGCTAAGTCCTGACAACTTTTTATAAATAATAATCATTTAAAACACCTAATCATTAACAAGGTGATAAGTCACTTTGCTAAAACACTAATTCTTTATATGTTTATATGTATGATAGAATATGGATCAAGTTATCTCAGAAAATTACAGAGTATCTCAAAAAATCCTTCTAGACTTTTTTTTATTATATTGCAGGTGATAAAGAGCTCTCAAATTAGCTAACAAACAAACAAAAAGGAGCTAAATTTTCCCTTCAAGCACTGATATCAGTAAATGGAATATGGAAATTCTTTTTTCCTTCCCCTGAAATAGAATTAATACAAAATTATTGTCAAGAAGTAAATTTCTGTAACTGGTAATAGTAGTGCCTAGACACGTGTATTACAGGTAACATAAGCTTTAACTTGTTAACCCAACTTTGCAAGCATTCAAGCTTCAAGACTATGAATAAATCACGACTGCAAACAAGGACACCTTATTTTCCAATCCTTACATTTATGCAGCCCATGATCATCAAATTTCACAACAAATACTTCAAAGTGGAGGTCTTTAATATCCAGTTGAGCTCTCTCACTTTCTTAATTACACATATAAGTCCTAACACTCATTTAAATACAGAATGGTAGAATAATTACTATATTATACAGAGATTTTTTTCTATAAGGTTTTATATCTATTCAACAAATGGATAAAAATGTACTGGAAATTAGATCTATAAATCGGCTTTTTCTAAAGTTACATTGCTTGCCAACATGCTACAGAAATTGAACTGTTTTATACTTCATTTTTTAAGTAAAAACGTTAACAACTTTTGTAACATTTAAAACACAAAAACAAAAAATGAATTCCAGGAAGTATAAGACTACATATAACCAGGTAAGTAATTCCATAAACTATAAACTGCAAGCAACCGAGCAATTGCTTACTATTCATGATAATTTCAGTCTTTATCATCAGTTTAGTTTGGGCGGAGGGTAGGGAAAGGGATAGGCATTTTCTGTTTTTTTATCATAAATCATTATTTGGATTTTCAAAAAAAATTGTACAGGTAAACCTAATAAATCATAGTTCTATTTCCTGAAAATTCCTGGATGAGAAAGCAGTCAAGCAATGTGTTTTTGTGGTTTGTAGCTATAGACTCTTATTCTACTCTTACCCTAGAGTAAGGCAATCTAAATTAACAAGCCTAAATAATTGTAACTTCACTTTCATAAATGATCTCAAAATTTGAGCTGAAATCGCAAGCCAATTTGGTTGGAGCTCTACAGTTAAAAATTTATTTTGGTCAAAAATCAGTTATCCAATGACTTTTCTTCAAATAAAATTTTTTAACAAAAAAAGGAGAAAGGGGAGTTGTGATCAAATAAAAATACTTGTTGTCCTTAACAGACTTGAAGCTTCTCTCTCCAAGTCTTATGGAAGTGTAGCAGAGTGGAGTGAGCACAGGCTCTGAAGTCAGACCCGGGTTTGAACACTGGTTCCACCATTTACTTAGCTCTGTAACGCTGAACAAGTCAACCTTGAGTCTCAATTTCCTCATCTGCAAAATGGGGATCGCATCCACCTCATTAAGAAGTAGAGAGGATTACAGAGATAGTATATGTAAAGTGCCTGGCACAGAGTAGGGTATTCAGTAAAGCAGTTATCAGTGATACATTAAATTCACAAAGAGAAAATTTAAGACACTTATTAGAGTTTACTGGTAATTTTGTTTTGATAACTGACACTTTAAATTTTCCAACAAGTGTCTCTTATTGCTATTTTATTTAAAAACTAATACAAGACTCTTGCAACAATTTAAACAATATGGAAGTCTGTATATATCGATAAAATAAAACCTAATGGTTTTACCTCACCTCCATTGTAACTCCAGGAGGTAGTCATCTTTCCATGTTTTTCTGAGCTTAAACAATTTCTTCTCCATTTTTTTGGTTTTTTTTTTTAAACATGGGATGGTACTACACATAGTATTCTACAGCTTACATCTTTTTGGCCTTGGGAGTATATTCTGGGTAGCCTTCCGATGACCTAACTCCTCCTTAATATCTGAATATTATTCCATAATATGGATGCTCCAAGGAACAGCTCTGTTCTTTCAAAATGCATATCCTTGTACACCTATCTCTACTTTAATAGTGCTTTTATTTCTGTAGGATAGATTCCCTGAGATGGTATTAATGAATCAAAGAATACATACAATTTAAATTTTAGGAGACTGTCAATAAATTACAGCAATTTACACTCCCACCAAGTTTCTTCTCACACCTCAACTATCCAGTCAGTACTCCATTCATGTATAGTATTTACCAGCCTGATGGCAAAAAACCCAGGTTTTTCATTGTTTTAGTCTGCATCTCTCACATTTATGAGGTTGATTATAAATCAACCTCACGTTTATTGACCATTTGCATTTCCTCTTGTGTGAATTAACTCTTCACGTCCTTTGCCCATTTTCTACTGGTTCTTGCCTTTTTCCTTATTCATTTGTGGGATCTGGTGTGTATTAGGAACACTTACTCTAAATTAAATGCTGTACATATAACTGATGATTTTATGACTTTCAAGACTGATAAAACTACTTTGAGTAAAGTGAATAGGTATATTTAATTAGGGCTTTTGAATACTACCATCAAATATTGTTCTACTATGAAAATGCAGTGCAAGAAAGCACTGCAAGGAAATGGTAAAATGTGTAAAGTTCAAGTTCCAATGAACGCCCCCTATTCCGTAACAGGTGTAAACATGATTTCCTTAACTGCTGTGAGATCAGCAACATTTCCCACCTGGGAGCTCACTTGTGCAAGAAATCTAACCACGTCTCTGATGAAAGGCAACCTCGGAACTCTCACGCGCAGGGAAACGGGCTGTAGCCCCCTTCACGGGCCAGTGACATGGCAGCCGCGTTGACACACCGCGGCTGGCCTTAAGGAGCCTGCACGTGTCACAGACGGCGCGGGCGACACCCCGACAGTCCCGCGAGGTCGCATCGCGGGCAGCGACCCCCACTTTCCCGGACCCTGTCCACCCCGCCAGGGTTCTCTCGAGGCAACAGCCGTCCCAATCGCGGCAGGAGAGGCCACTGGGCTCCCGGGTCGCAATGACAGGCAACTCGCCCGTGGTCAGCCTCACGAGGAAACCCACCCCAGGCTTCCAAGCACCCTTACCCAAGCTTCTGTTTCTCCTCCCTACTCATGGGCGAGGCCCCCGCCGTCCACACGGACGTGGCCGACACCAGGCAGAGCGCGGCCGTCGCCGCCACCAGGCTCCATGGCGCTCGCTGGGGGACCGAAGACCCAAAGCCCCGGCCGCCGCCGGCTTCGCTCATGGCCCCGCGGTTCCGCGCACGCGCACGCGCAGCTGCTACGCCCGGCCGGTGGGACACATTGCCGGACGCCGGTGGCAAAGGAGCTGCGAGCCGTGCCGAGGCCGGGATGCGGAGGAACGCGAGCGGCCGCCGTCGCCGAGCTGCTTCCCGAAGCCACCGAGCCGGTCCCCAGCGCCAGCGTTGCCACCGCCCTCCGCTCTCAGCAGCCCGGAGCGCCTCCCCCAGCTTTCCGGTGTCGTAGTCTAGGAAACCACCTCCCCCAACGCTACTTCCGGGTAGGGCCCAAGACGCTGAGCCTCAGGACCAATGGGGGCCGGATCGGAGAGGGGCTGGCCCGGGGGACAGGAGAGGGCATTGGCTGGGAGAAGTGAGACGTGGACAAAAGGCGGGACCGGGGAGGGACCTTTCGCCTCGGCCATCCTCCGACCAGTGAACTTGAGGCCTGAAAACTACCGCTCCCAGCGTGCACTGCTTCCTCCACGGCTCTCTCGCAATCCGACTCCACCGGGCTAAATTTCCACTCTGGGTGGGCGCGCTGCACCCTGCGACGTGTGGTACCCCGAGGGGCTCGGGCGGTTCCTGCGATCCCTCCTCCCCCGGCTCCCTGCAGCCAGCCGCCCCACTCCGTGGGCTGCCGAGTCCCGGAGAACCCGTCAGCTCTTTATCCCTCTTCCTGCGTATGCGTTTCGCTGAGGGCTGGCAGGATGAGGCTCAGACGGCCTCAGGTCAGTGCTGCACGCCTTAGGTAAAAGTAGTCCTATTGCAGTAGTCTACCTTCAGGGAGATTTCAATACTGTAACAGCAAAAATGAATTGAGCCTTTGACGGCAATGTGCTGAGAGTTTTACTTGCATTCTCTCATGCACTCTTCTCAACTCTAATAGATGAGTACCACCGCCCCCATTTTGCAAACGAGGAAACCGAGGCCAGAGAAGTTAGGTAATGAGCCTTGTCACACTGCTGGGTTAGATTCCAACCAGCCTCTGTGACTTGGAAGACCTTGCATGTAATCACAAGAGTGAAGGAGGGCACCGGGGGGGGGGGCTCGTACTTGATTAATAATAGTCATCTAGAAAGCTCAATGTAAGGAAACTAGTGTGAGCTGCAAAGAAAGTGTAATGAAAATTGGAACTTGCCATTAATTTTGATGGACGAGGCAAAATGAGGAGTAAAATCCTCTTGAAAAACCACACTGTTTTTCTTCTATAATAACTCAGTAGATAGGTGCGGAGTTTAGGAGCTTGGGCGTGACCTGTGTGACCACAGGAAATCGCTTACTCTTACCGTCAGCAGCTCAGCTGTTCTTGCTTGATTTCTATCATCTTACATCCTCTGCTTCCCTCTCAGACCGACCATTCAGGTGACACCAATGACTCCTCTGCCTTCCTTACCCCTCTCTGTCTTAAAATTTTAAGGTTTTCTTTTCATCGGTTTTCTCTTTGTACTCTATTCCTTGGTGATTTGTTCCACTCATGGATTCAACCATCATATCCCTGTGGTTGATTTCTAACTCAGTCTCTGCCCTGATCTCCAGACCCACATTTCCACCTCCCCAATAGAAATTCCCTTCTATCTGACCCAAGGGTAAGCTCAAATGTAATAATGTTAACTGACTCAATATGTCAGAATCATCTTCAACTCATCCTACTCCTTCAGTCTATGCCCAATCACTTGACAATTACCTAGACTCTACTTCTGCTATCACTACCTTTCTTTCTTCTCCTGCTTCTGCTCAGTTCAAGCCTCCATTACCTCTTTCCTGAACCATTACAATAGCCTCCTAAATTATCTCCTTGCCACCCTAACTTTTCTCTACATTGCTACCAGAGTTGGCGTTCAAGGACATCTACAAATCCTCTGAACATGTTATCTCCCTTCTACCCCTGCCCTGCACTCAAGTCCTATGAGAAAACTAACAGATTTTCATGCTATATCCTTTCTATGCCTTTGCTGTTACCATCCCCTCTGCTGTCCCACCATCTTTGTCTGTAGAATACTCACTACCCATTAAGTCTCTGCTCAGATTCCACCTCCACAAAATCCTTCCAAAACCTTCCAGCCGTTAGACATCATCCTCCCATTGTATTCTGTGTCCTTATTCTTGTGTTTTTCACAGTCAGCCATGTCCACTACTTTGTGACTGCATGGAGGGTATTGACTTTAGCTTATTTATATCTATGTTCCAAAACTCAACACTGTGCCTCTCTGTAATATACAGATGCTCAATAAATGTGCCTCACTGCGCCTCATCTGTAATATACAGATGCTCAATAAATGTTGGGTATACTTATCTGTTTCCTTATCCCTTCAGTTTCCATATCTATAAAGTGGGAATAATAGTTTTTATCTACTTACATGGAGGCTGTGAAAACACATGTGGTCACTTCTGTACAGTATTTAATTTTACCCTTTGTACAGACCTGCAACCCTATGTTGGTTCCATCCTGGATCCTCTTTGGCAGCTTTAATGATGAAGCTAGCTAAGTAAATAATACCTGTGAATTGTTCTTGGCTCTGGCACAGAGAACATGGCAAGCTAAAAGTCAACACGAATCATTCAGAATTTGAAAACTAGGAACAAAGAAAACAGAAAAACAGCCAGCGACCTTCAGTTATATTGAAATGTGGTCAATTTTCTTTGCCTTCCTGATGTTCCAATCCTTTATAAGAAGTCAATATTGACTAATAACTGTCACTGAGAAACAATGTTCTCAAAAAGAAAAAGTACTGGCTTTTAATGTGTAGCATTTTCTGGGGGTTTTTTCCCCTTGGCTTATTTGTTTTTAAGCTAACACTGCACTTTAAAGGTGTATAATGAGAATACAGAACATATTCTTTGTTGACTTGCTAAATAATAAGCATCTTTTTCTCTCTTACTGAAATTCAATTTCTAGCCAATGGTTGAGTCCATTTTTCACTAATCTCTGCAAAACCATAAGGGTAAAAGCTGTGGCCTAAAAAGCGTTGCAAGTTAACGTATCTAAAGTGGAGCCTGTGGAAGTAAAATAAAAATATATTCACAAAGTGCATTTCAAAAAGAACCCATTTAAACCCCTTACTGGAAATAATAGAAATTCTTAGCTAACTGGCAAATTGTGAACAGCAGGAAAGTTTGACATTCATTATTTCAAAACCTACACACAGTATTTTAGAACTTATATACTTAGTGATAAAATGCATATAGGAAGCACAACCTTCCGAGACTGAACCAGGAAGAAGTAGAAAATATAAGCAGACAAATCACAAGCACTGAAATTGAAACTGTGATTAAAAATCTTCCAACAAACAAAAGCCCAGGACCAGATGGCTTCCCAGGCGAATTCTATCAAACATTTAGAGAAGAGCTAGCACCTATCCTTCTCAAACTCCTCCAAAATATAGCAGAGGGAGAGACACTCTCAAACTCATTCTACAAGGCCACTATCACCCTGATACCAAAATCAAAGATGTCACAAAAAAAGAAAACTATAGGCCAATATCTCTGACGAACATAGATGCAAAAATCCTCAAAAAAATACTAGCAATCAGAATCCAACAGCACATTAAAAGGATCGTACACTGATCAAGCGGGGTTTATCCCAGAAATGCAAGGATTCATCAATATATGGAAATCAATCAATGTGATACACCATATTAACAAATTGAAGGGTAAAAACCATATGATCATCTCAATAGAGGCAGAAAAAGCTTTTGACAAATTTCAGCACCCACTTATGATAAAAACTCTCCAGAAAGTAGGCATAGAGGGAACCTACCTCAACATAATAAAGGCCATATGTGACAAACCCACAGCCAACATCATTCTCAATGGTGAAAAACAAACCATTTCCACTAACGTCAGAAACAAGACAAGGTTGCCCACTCTCACCACTATTATTCAACATAGTTTTGGAAGTTTTAGCCACAGTAATCAGAGAAGAAAAAGAAATAAAAGGAATCCAAACCAGAAAAGAAGAAGTAAAACTGTCACTGTTTGCAGATGACATGACACTATACACAGAGAATCCTAAACATGTTACCAGAAAACTACGAGAGCTAATCAATGAATTTGGTAGAGTAGCAGGATACAAAATTAATGCACAGAAATCTCTTGCATTCCTATACACTAATGATGAAAAATCTGAAAGAGAAATGAAGGGAACACTCCCATTTACCATTGCAACAAAAAGAAGAAAATACCTAGGAATAAACCTACCTAAGGAGACAAAAGACCTGTATGCAGAAAACTGTAAGACACTGATGAAAGAAATTAAAGAAGATACAAACAGATGGAGAGATATACCATGTTCTTGGATTGGAAGAATCAACATTGTGAAAATGACTATACTACCCAAAGCAATCTACAGATTCAAAGCAATCCCTATCAAACTACCAATGGCAGTTTTCACAGAAGTAGAACAAAAAATTTCACAATTTGTATGGAAACACAAAAGACCCCGAATAGCCAAAACAATCTTGAGAAAGAAAATGGAGCTGGAGGAATCAGGCTCCTGGGCTTCAGACTATACTACAAAGCTACAGTAATCAAGACAGTATAGTACTGACACAAAAACAGAAATATAGATAAATGGAACAGGATAGAAAGGCCAGAGATAAACCCACACACATATGGTCACCTTATCTTTGATAAAGGAGGCAAGAGTATACAATGGAGAAAAGACAGCCTCTTCAATAAGTGGTTCTGGGAAAACTGGACAGCTAAATGTAAAAGAATGAAATTAGAACACTTCCTAACACCATACACAAAAATAAACTCCAAATGGATCAAAGACCTAGATGTAAGGCCAGACACTATAAAACTCTAAGAGGATGGGGCTTCCCTGGTGGTGCAGTGGTTGAGAGTCCGCTTGCCGATGCAGGGGTCACGGGTTCGTGCCCCGGTCCGGGAAGATCCTGCATGCCGCAGAGCGGCTGGGCCCGTGAGCCATGGCCGCTGAGCCTGCGCGTCCGGAGCCTGTGCTCCGCAACAGGAGAGGCCACAACAGTGAGAGGCCCGCATACCGCAAAAAAAAAAAAAAAAAACTCTAAGAGGAAAACATAGGCAGAACATCCTATGATATAAATCACAGCAAGATCCTTTTTGACCCACCTCCTAGAGAAATGGAAATAAAAATAAATACATGGGACCTAATGAAACTTAAAAGCTTTTGCACAGCAAAGGAAACCATAAAAAAGACAAACCTTAGAATGAGAGAAAATATTTTCAAATGAAGCAACTGACAAAGGATTAACCTCCAAAATATACAAGCAGCTCATGCAGCTCAATAACGAAAAAACAACCCAATCCAAAAATGGGCAGAAGACCTAAATAGACATTTCTCCAAAGAAGCTATACAGATTGCCAACAAACACATGAAAAGATGCTCAACATCACTAATCATTTGAGAAATGCAAATGAAAACTACAATGAGGCATCACCTCACACCGGTCAGAATGGCCATCATCAGGAAATCTACAAAAAATAAATGCTGGAGAGGGTGTGGAGAAAAGGGAACACTCTTGTACTGCTGGTGGGAATGTGAATTGGTACATACAGCCACTATGGAGAACAGTATGGAGGTTCCTTAAAAAACTTAAAATAGAACTAGCATATGACCCAGCAATCCCACTACTGGGCATATACCCTGAGAAAACCAGAATTCAAAAAGAGTCACATACCACAATGTTCATTGCAGCACTGTTTACAATAGCCAGGACATGGAAGCAAGCTAAATGTCCACCAACAGATGAATGGATAAAGAAGATGTGGCACATATATACAATGGGATATTACTCAGCCATAAAAAGAAAGGAAATTGAGTTATTTCTAGTGAGATGGATGGACCTAGAGTCTGTCATACAGAGTGAAGTCAGAAAGAAAAACAAATACCGTATGCTAACACAGATATATGGAATCTAAAAAAAAATGATTCTTATGAACCTAGGGGCAGGACAGGAGTAAAGACGCAGACATAGAGAATGGACTTGACACAGGGAGGGGGGAAGGGTAAGCTGGAATGAAGTGAGAGAGTGCCATGGACATATATAAACTACCAAATGTAAAATAGGTAGCTAGTGGGAGGCAGCTGCATGGCACAGGGAGATCAGCTTGGTGCTTTGCAACCACTTAGAGGGGTGGGATAGGGAGGGTGAGAGGGAGACGCAAGAGGGAGGGGATATGGGGATATACGTATGCATATAGCTGATTCACTTTGTTGTACAGCAGAAACTAACAACACACTGTAAAGCAATTATACCCCAATAAAGATGTTTTTAAAAATGCATATAGGAGTTAAACGAGAGACTGGTGTGTTATACAGGAAGAACACTGGTGGAAAGCATTAAAGAGAATAGGGATAAGGACTTTTAAAGACTATGGAAGAGATTTTAGATGCATTAAGCCCATTAAAAATGGTAGGAAATAAGAGCCATTTATAAAATGCCCTTTAACTGGATAAGAGTTTGTTTGCACAGCCTTGCAGCTTATGTAAATATGTATGCTCACCTCGTGTTCTCATTACTTGCTTGCGTGGATGAATCAGGAAATAGGGGTTGGAGCCCTGGTTAGAATCATATGTATTCACAAACATAAAGGAGAGTCTCCACTTTAATATTATGGCTGAGAAATTGTCCCAGGAGGCTGCGACCAGTTGTGTGAGACTGACCTATAGCAGCAGGTCCTAAATGACTTGAATTCTTTAGTATGACAGATCTAATTACTCCTAAAACTCTAGTGTAGAATTTGGGAGTGGTGATTTTGTCATTCTTCAAATTGCTTTTCCTGTTATTTGAGAATGTATGGAATTTACAGAACAATTTTCCTCCTGAGAACTCAGTCTTCCAAACATTAAATAAATAAAGACAGTACTTATTCTACATTTACAACCAAAGAGTACTTCATGAAAAAGGTACTCGGTGAATGTTGTGGATTGACTCCATTATTGGCTCTCTGACTGAGGTTTCTAAATTCTAAGAAAGAGAATGGGAAATTTGAATGATTCACCGCCCCCAGAGATGTCCCCAGGGCTTTTTCTGCCTCAGTCAGAGCTGATCTTCCACATTGCTTCAGCTTCAGATTATTATCTCGCTTCTCTCAGTGGCACCTGCACCAGCTCTCTCAGGCAAGAGAGGTTTTTCTCCTACGGCATGTTTAAGGTTGATCTCACCCTTGTGCTTGTCTCTCATTCTGTAGCCATTTTTCATGTACTTCATGTATCAGAAACAACTCCAAGTCACATGGCTCTTCACAAACAAGTGCATCTTGCCTCTGGCCCCTCTCCTAAGTCCACATTTTGTACTACCAATTTAGTTTCTACTTCACGTGTTAGTCTGGCCACAAGGTTTTAAGTCAGCACCATTCAACAACATTCTGCACAGCTTGCATTGGTAGATTAATGGTGACTCTGGGCCAGCTCTGCTGCTTATTAGCCATGTTATCGTATGCAAATTACATAACTTTTTGTGCCTTAGTTTCCTTATTTGTAAAATGGGAATAATAGTACCTACCCCAGCATTTTTTAGGAGGATTTAACTGTTTAATTGTTGTAATACCTTCATTATCGGGGTGTTGTGAAGATGTTAAGATGATGTGTGAAAAATATTTAGCACAGTTTGAAAGAGCTCAATAAATAATAGCTATTGATATTCTCATTATTATGGAGTAGAAAACTTGCCATTTTGAGAGTAGGATTCAAGGGTGCAAATGAACTATTCTTAGTCCACTGCTGAAGATTAATGGACTTTGTAATTTAAAAAAAATTTTATTTTTTTATATTGGAGTATAGTTGATTTACAATGTTGTGTTAGTTTCGGGTGTACAGCAAAGTGATTCAGTTATACATATACACATATCTATTCTTTTTCAGATTCTTTTCCATTATAGGTTATTACAGAGTATTGAGTAGAGTTCCCTGTGCTATACAGTAGGTCCTTGTTGATTATGTATTTTATATATAGTAGTGTGTATATATTAACCCCAAACTCCTAATTTATCCCTCACCTCCACCTTTCCCCTTCGGTAACCATAAGTTTGTTTTCTAATGGACTCTATTATTATTTATAGAACTAGCTCTTGAACAAATATCTTCAGAGCTTTCCTATCCCATCTTTGGGGGCTTAAACTCAATTTTAGCACCCTCTTTGGGGTCCCAGGTCACCACATTCTAATGTCTAATTTTTTTCTGGTTTTTCTCCATGTCTCCTCATGTCACTTCCCTTTCCTTCCTATTCCTCCTCTTCATCTGACATGGATGTGTGTGTCATACACACACACACACACACACACACACAATTTGTTTTGTGCCCACTGCTGAGCATTTAACTTCAAATCACATGACTTGAGTTCTCGACCTGGATCTGCCATTTACCATTCTATGCAAGTCAGTTTCTCTAAGACTCAGTTTTTCGTTTTGTTTTTTCATTCCATATGGCCAACAGAGATAGGCTGAAGTTCTAGCTGTGGAATCACATTAGTGGTCAATGGTTAAGAAGGGGCAAATAACTTGCAAATAATTTAATTATGCAAAACTGCTGGCTTATTTTTGGCAGATAGTGATAGCAACCAAAATACAGGAATCAGGATTTTGACAACCTGTTTGTTTGATCCGACAACCTCATAACCAGTTTATAATTAAACCAAATCTTAGGCCAGTTTCTGTCATACAGACATTTGTTAAACATTTGTTTAGCAAGCAGGGACCAGTTAACATATACCACCTGTTCTGTGAGTCTGATGAAATGCCAGGTCTTGGTCCTTTTGGATTCTGTAATCATGGCCTTGCACGAAAGATTCACTGGAGGTGTATGAACAATATTCCAGAGCCAGGATTCTATCATCCTTTCAGTAAGCATCAACCAACTGGAATCCCTTCATCCCCCAAACCATTTCTAATGGTCCAGCTTTTTACAACTTCTTCATGCCAGGGTGGGAGTACCTCTAAAGTATTTTAGCTAGTCCGTATATCTTGGAAATCACAAATTCTATCAATGAGAGACTATTTCTAACATTCATTATGATGACTAACCATTAATTTCAACAATGAACATTCATTTTTGACATTTGTTATATTAAATAAAATGATCTTTGGTGTTAATAGAGATAAGATGGAGAAATGTACTTGTAGTACCCACCTCTATAGGGAGTCTCCCTGATGAGATCTCTGGCTGCCATCCAGGAGTGGGGATTTGTGATGGGGCAACTGACTGCACCTCAAGTGCAATTTAAGCTAATCCATTCATAATATCATACAGCCTATGGTAAAGAATTTTAGATATACAGGCAGACATCATCATGATAATATTTACAAGGGATATATAGTACGCCAGGTACATCCCCCCGCCCTTAACACATGAGAATTATTATCCTTGTTTTACTGATGTAGAAAATGAAGTTCAGAGAGGTTATGTCACTTTGCACAGGTCAAAAGCAGGGAAATGGTACGGTCAAGATTTGGATATAAGTCCAGACCATTTCTACCATATTAGGATGACCCTAAATTCTGGTTTGCCTGCGACAGTCTTGATTTACAGCATTATCCTCTTGTCCTATCTGATTAGTGCCCCCTTTCATTTTCAAAACTGGCCCAGTTTAAATAATAACATATAATCATCCAAACTATATTACATGGCCTTCAAAATCCGGGGATCTCCATTCCCCAACTATGTCAGATTATCTCAGATGTATGAACACACCAAGCAAGTGCTCCTGGCCTGGCTTTTTCTTGCCCCATCAGGCTATTTTGAATAAAAGGGAGAAAAAACAGTATAATTAGGTGGCACAAATTCAAGAAAAGAAAATCCTGCTAACAGGAAATACAAGTCTCCTCCTTTACTAAGAAAGATGTAATAATGAGTCACCAAGAAATTGGACAGACTGAAGTAACTGATTATAAAATGCGATGAAAATTATGGGAAAAAGAATAAGACCATTATTGAAGTTAAGCTATATTTTCAACCGTGTTTGCCCAAGAACATTCATATTGACTAAATTCGGTGTCTGTTTTGTCTGTTTCCATTTATCCTTACTAAAAGAGAAAAAAATTGCACCCAATTTTTACCGCCTTAGGTATAATATAAAAATCATACCTTTGGTTACAAACTTTCAGTTATAAAATAAATGGCATGGGGATGTAATGTACAACATGACTGTAGTTAGTAATACTGTAATCCATATTTGAAAGTTGCTAAGGGAGTGATCTTAAAAGTTCTCATCTCAAGGAAAAATTTTGTAACTGTGGTGACAGATGTTAACTAGACTTATTGTGGTGGTCATTTTGCAATATATACAAATATTGAAGCATTACATTGTCACTTGAAACTAATGCTATGTGTCAGTTATACCTCAAAACACACACACACACGGACACACACACACACACACACGCGCGCATCTTCGGTATAGAATTAGATTTACCTCAGTTGTGGGAACTAGAAAGCACTTCTCTAGGATTCCTTGAAAATTGTCTCAGAGCATTCCTTCTCTAAGCAATACTAAAATTCCTTACCCTGCCGTGACTTTTCCTTACAAGATAAATACAGCCATCTGTGGATGTATATGGGTTGAGAAATGCTGGCCTTTGCTCATCAGTGGGTTCCCCACGGCAGAGACACATTGCCACGTGATCCCATAGTAAGCGGGCCTCCAGAACTGAGAAGCGCTCTTGTGTGAGGCAAAGCCAGCCCTCTGTCACTCATCATCCCATGACTGGGTTGACTATCAGAGGCTATTGTTTCAGTGTTTCTAATGGTCCCCTCTCTGAAGTGTACTATTCTTTGTAGCTTCTGCACTAAGGTTGAGCTGCAACCACACCCTCTTCCCACCTCTGATACTGCCTGAAGTCTTGCCAGCAGTGGGCTGGCAGCAATGGTAGATTAAGAACATTCTAGAAGGCCAACAAGACCAACTAGACAACTTGGGATTCACTGATTAATTCTTTGCATTGTGCCCTTGGTTAGATACAGGCTCTTTCTTTAAATTCTAGGAAGCTTTCTGGGGTAAAGGGTGGGGAAGATGGGAGAAGGGGACAACCACACAGTAAAATCTGTTACCTTGGTCTTGGAGGGGAAATGAGTCTTGAGTAGGGAATGCTAAAAAGGATAGAACATGGTTTGTGTGAAATTTACACCTATTTGATTGATAATAAAATGTGTTTCAACTCTTACCTACAGCTTAAAAATAACCACTAGGCATTTGTGGTGTCATGGTCAAGGCGGGGATCCTGGGAGTGTTTTGAGCTGGGAAGATAGGACAGATCTTGTCTATATCATATTTCCAAAGAAGAAAATCTCATTCTTTCCTAATCTAATAACGTGATTGTGATCCCCCCCTTTCTTCTTGTTGGGATTGTAAGAAAATAATGGCTAGTGTCTAATGAATTTGAACACCATTCGTGCATTGTGTATATACATTATTTTTTGTCCTTTTAACAATTCTGTGAAGTAAGTACTATTACGATTCTCATTTTCCAGATGAGGAAAGTGAGACACCAAGAGGCCCTCAGCCTCCCAGCTATTGAATGGCAAAGCCAGGTTTCAAAGGCACACAGTCTGGCCCTGGAGGCGGCGTTCAACCAGCCGATTCCTTGCTTCATGACAAACTTTCTAAAACGGGTTAGCATGTTCCCTGCTGCCTTAAAGTACTAAAACAAACATCTGTAACTTGCTTAATTGTTCCACATGCAGCTCTCATATTGGAAAACATGACAAACTTTATAACACCAATTGTAACACAATTTCCTTGACTTATAGGACATTTGATATTATCTTTAAATGGGTTTTTGACATTGAAAAACATTCATTGACTCAATATTTTCTGTTCACCTTCCAGATATAAGACACAAAATTGGGTAAGCACAGAGTCTTTGAAAGAGCGGTGCGGGGGGGACCTCTCTAAGAGAGATAAGAGATGCCCACAAATCATTATAAAATGAAACAAAATAAGTGCCATCAGAGAAGGGCAAATAAAGAGCTAAGGGGGTTCAGGGAGGCAAAGCTGCCAAATCTAATGATCTTAAACCCCAAAGAGTGTCCCACTTCCTAGAGTATCCGTTGTCATATCTGCTATGTGCAAACGATGATGAAATCTGTGAAAGTATCATAATAAGGACCTAAAGAAGTATTAATAATCTATGATAAAAACCCTGCAGATAGCAGGCATAGAGGGAACTTTCCTCAACATAATAACGGCCATATATGACAAACCCACAGCCAACATCATCGTCAATGGTGAAAAACTGAAACCATTTCCAGTAAGATCAGGAACAAGACAAGGCTGCCCACTCTCACCACTCTTATTCAACATAGTTTTGGAAGTTTTAGCCACAGCAATCAGAGAAGAAAAGGAAATAAAAGGAATCCAAATTGGAAAAGAAGAAGTAAAGCTGTCACTGTTTGCATATGACATGATCCTATACATAGAGAATCCTAAAGATGCTACCAGAAAACTACTAGAGCTAATCAATGAATTTGGTAAAGTAGCAGGATAGAAAATTAATGCACAGAAATCTCTGGCATTTCTATACATTAATGATGAAAAATCTGAAAGTAAAATCAAGAGAACACTCCCATTTACCACTGCAACAAAAAGAATAAAATATCTAGGAATAAACCTACCTAAGGAGACAAAAGACCTGTATGCAGAAAATTATAAGACACTGATGAAAGAAATTAAAGATGATACAAAGAGATGGAGAGATATATCATGTTCTTAGATTGGAAGAATCAACATTGTGAAAATGACTCTACTACCCAAAGCAATCTACAGATTTAATGCAATCCCTATCAAACTACCACTGGCATTTTTCACAGAAGTAGAACAAAAAATTTCACAATTTGTATGGAAACACAAAAGACTCCGAATAGCCAAAGCAATCTTGAGAACGAAAAACGGAGCTGGAGGAATCAGGCTCCCTGACTTCAGACTATACTACAAAGCTACAGTAATCAAGACAGTATGGTACTGGCACAAAAACAGAAAGATAGATCAATGGAACAGGATAGAAAGCCCAGAGATAAACCCACGCACATATGGTCACCTTATCTTTGATAAAGGAGGCAGGAATGTACAGTGAAGAAAGGACAGCCTCTTCAATAAGTGGTGCTGGGAAAACTGGACAGGTACATGTAAAAGTATGAGATTAGATCACTCCCTAACACCATACACAAAAATAAGCTCAAAATGGATCAAAGACCTAGATGTAAGGCCAGACACTATCAAACTCTTAGAGGAAAACAGAGGCAGAACACTCTATGACACAAATCACAGCAAGATCCTTTTTGACCCACCTCCTAGAGAAATGGAAATAAAAACAAAAATAAACACATGGGACCTAATGAAACTTCAAAGCTTTTGCACAGCAAAGGAAACCATAAGCAAGACCAAAAGACAACCCTCAGAATGGGAGAAAATATTTGCAAATGAAGCAACTGACAAAGGATTAATCTCCAAAATTTACAAGCAGCTCATGCAGCTCAATAACGAAAAAACAAACAACCCAATCCAAAAATAGGCAGAAGACCTAAATAGACATTTCTCCAAAGAAGACATACAGATTGCCAACAAACACATGAAAGAATGCTCAACATCATTAATTAGAGAAATGCAAATCAAAACTACAATGAGATATCATCTCACACCAGTCAGAATGGCCATCATCAAAAAATCTAGAAACAATAAATGCTGGAGAGGGTGTGGAGAAAAGGGAACACTCTTGTACTGCTGGTGGGAATGTGAATTGGTACATACAGCCACTATGGAGAATAGTATGGAGGTTCCTTAAAAAACTTAAAATAGAACTACCATATGACCCAGCAATCCCACTACTGGGCATATACCCTGAGAAAACCATAATTCAAAAAGAGTCATGTACCAAAATGTTCATTGCAGCTCTATTTACAATAGCCCAGAGATGGAAACAACCTAAGTGTCCATCAACAGATGAATGGATAAAGAAGATGTGGCACATATATACAATGGAATATTACTCAGCCATAAAAAAACAAAATTGAGCTATTTGTAATGAGGTGGATAGACCTAGAGTCTGTCATACAGAGTGAAGTAAGTCAGAAAGAGAAAGACAAATACCGTATGCTAACACATATATATGGAATTTAAGAAAAAAAATGTCATGAAGATCCTAGGGGTAAGGCAGGAATAAAGACACAGACCTACTAGAGAATGGACTTGAGGATATGGGGAGGGGGAAGGGTAAGCTGTGACAAAGCGAGAGAGAGGCATGGACATATATACACTACCAAACGTAAGGTAGACAGCTAGTGGGAAGCAGCCGCATAGCACGGGGAGATCAGCTCGGTGCTTTGTGACCACCTAGAGGGGTGGGATAGGGAGGGTGGGTGGGAGGGAGACGCAAGAGGGAAGAGATATGGGTACATATGTATATGTATAACTGATTCACTTTGTTATAAAGCAGAAACTAACACACCGTTGTAAAGCAATTATACTCCAATAAAAAAATAATAATAATTTAGCATTTCTTGGTCATGAGGTAAGATTAATTGGATTTTAGTAAATAATATTTATCTCATTTGAAATACTGAGATTACTCTTTTCTGACAAACCATACTCCTCATTTCCTTGAAAATATTGTTAAAGTCTAATCCTTAATGAAATCAATGCCTCACCCTAATAGGTGCTTAATAAATACATATTCATTTGGTTGAAGACTTTGCTTAATTAAGCCAGCCTTTAGCACTCATTTGTACAGTTGAACATAAGTCTCATTATATCATTCTCAATAGTTATCATTCTCAATAGTTATCCTCTGTTGTCTTCATCATACTTGATTCATCTTTCCATTCTTTTAGTCATTCAACAAACTTTTTCAGAGGTAGTAATCAGTGTTGATGCTTTTATTTCTTTACAACTTGAGCAATTTATTGGATGGTGGTGCCACTCACCAAATGGATCGGGGCAATTGGGGAGAGAGTGACAGATGGTAAGTTCAAATGGGACATGCTGAGTTTGAGTTTAAGGTACCTATTTGACATCCAAGCGAAGGAATGCATTAAGAAGCTGGATGTATGGGTCTGGAGAGAGCCCAGCTAAATATAAAAGATTTGAGAGTCATCAAGCACCATAGGTAGTAGTTCAAGCCATGGAAAAGTAGTTCTTCACCTGAGGGGTAAGGACCCACAGGGAGTCACCAAGTGCTTCAGGATGTCCATGTAATCCTAAAATTATATGCAACAAGCCCTCCCCACAGGACGTATTTCATCACATTCTCCAAGGAATTCATGACTCCAAAAAGGCTAAGAATGAACGGTGAAAAGAAAAGGTTCAAGAAGAAACAGCAGGGATCTCCAACATTTAAGAAGTGGAAGAACAGCAAAGAAAGGATCAGAAAATTTGGAAAGAGTCACAGAAGTCAAAGGATGAGAAAGTTTCATGGAGGGAGTGGTCAATAGTGTCCCATGTGGCAGAAAGGTCAAATGAGATAAGGACTGAAAGGTCCTTATCTTACTTGCCAATTCCCTCAGGAGTGTTCTGTATGCAGTGGATACTCAGTAAATGTTGACAGAAAAATTATATCCATTAAATCATTTGAGAGCGGTGAAAGAAAAATTAATAGAGTGATATGCCAATGGCAGGTTTAATTAGGTTTGCTGTCACATTAACACATGAAACATATAAGAAATTAGATAGTTAAGATCTTATGAGGCCACTTTATAAAGTCTCTTTTAAGTGGTGAACTGAATCAATCTCCCAAATAACTAGAGCCAGCTTTAGTTGGCTCTAAAGCTGTTTAGTAAACAGCCCCTTCTATGAAGTGAATGAAAAGATAATGTCTCTGTATACTTCATTGTCCCTCCTGCTATACTACAGTGCCTGAAAAACTGATTATTCTGGAAGCAAGTGCACGTCGACTGGATTATGTCACCTGGGAGGTGGGCTACAAACATCAGCTGGCTAAAATGTTTGCAGAAATACCATTAACCCACTACTATTGTGGATTGTTAGCTTGAGATTAACATCCTGACTTTTTATTTGCAACCCTTTTGTTTATAAAGATTTCATAAACACTGTATAGTAGCATTTAATACTAAGAGTCGCCCACCACCCCCCTAAGCAAGTAGTCATAGAAGTCTTTCTTATAAGTTAAAAAAAAAAAAAAGTCCCTATGTCTTTTAAGGATGTAGTCTCATATAGTACAAAGATGGTTAAAAATAATAGGCAAGGGCTTCCCTGGTGGCACAGTGGTTAAGAATCCGCCTGCCAATGCAGGGGACACAGGTTCGAGCCCTGGTCCAGGAAGATCCCACATGCCGCGGAGCAACCAAGCCCGTGCGCCACAGCTACTGAGCCTGCGCTCTAGAGCCCACAAGCCACAACTACTGTAGCCCGCGCACCTAAAGCCCGTGCTTCGCAACGAGAAGCCACCGCAATGAGAAGCCCGCGCACCACAAAGAAGAGTAGCCCCCGCTCGCCGCAACTAGAGTAAACCCGTACGCAGGAACAAAGACCCAACAAAGCCAAAAATAAATTAATTAAATAAATTAATTTAAAAATAGACATAAGTTTTGAACATAGTTCAAATGATAGTGGTGCTGATGGTAAACCCTTTTATTATTTATGATATAAGCCAAGGGACTGCAAGAAAGAGATGCCAGATATGGTGATTTATACAAGATAGAAAGTTGTTTCTCTCCCAGGTAATATTCAGAAGCAGATGCGTGATTCAGGCCCTGATGGACAATTCTACTCCACGAAGTCATTCAGGAACTCAGGATGCTATTCTGTCCCCTGGTAGGCATCTCAACAGTAGAAACTGGTTCACCAGCATCATATAAACCTTCCAGCTCCCCTGAAGGGAAAGAGAGAGAGGAGGGCAAGCAGTTTCCTTCATAAAGGAATGTGACCAGGAAGGTGCACACACCACCTAGGCTCACATCTCATCGGAAATGAGTTATTCAATTGGTCACACAGAGCTGCAAGGAAGGCTGAGATTTTTAGCCTCTAACTGAGCAGCCATGTGCCTTTAAACTCAGGAGATTCTGTTACTGGACAGGAGAAGAGGATAACAAATATGGGAGACACTTGCCAGTCTGTGCCAAACTCTTGCTTTGGTGTTCTTACAGTCATGATTATACTTACAGATGCAAGTATGAGTTTTTTAGACTAAAAACTAAAATAGGATAACTCTGGAAAATCCTGTTTTACTTTTAATTTTGTTTATTATATATAGTTTATCTGTCAAATCCCCAAATACTGTAAATAAATAATAGAATCTCCTGGGAGAGGTGTTAAAAAACATTATTTTGACTGAGCCTTGGAGAAAGTTTGGTTACAGAGGTAGGTCAGCTTATCTTTATGACTTTCCTTATCCTGTCTCATCTGTATAAGATGCATAGAGACAGTGTGTTACTAGAAATACTGCGAGACAGCTTCCCTTGAGAGTACTTAAATCCCGTGGGCAGAAGAGGCAGCTAGTAAACAGTAAAAGCTATATTATCAGTAATTGCAGTCGCTCCTGGAATAAAAGAATAAAAGAATTAAATATAGTAGGATTAACATAAAAGTACTAGAGGGCTGTTATTTACTGTTTCACTTTTGGATGGTGGATCCTGTTGGAAGTTGATAAGAAAACTTAGTGGTTTGCAAAGTTATTTACTTTACTTAATATTAGGTTTTCGTAAGAAAGCAGGGAAATTATGAGAATAGTCACCCAAGTAAGTGTGAATCAGAAGTGTTTTCCCAACACTTGCATTCCTCCAGTATGCCAGGAAACCTAGATTTTAGAACCATTTTTATGCATTTATGAAGTTTTTTCCAACTCCCAGAAATCTGATTTGTGATTTCATTAACAGCAAATTCAAGAACTGTGCTATTCAACATGGTAGCCAGTAGCCACGTGTGGCTGTCGAGCACTTGAAATGTGGTTAGTCCATAAATGTAATTTATATATACTGGATTTCAAAGACCTGTTATGAAAGAATAATGTAGACTATCTGATGATTTTTAAATATCAATTCCATGTTTAAGTAATAATATTTTAAATACATTGGGTTAAATAAACTATATTATGAACACTAATTTGATCTGTTTCTTTTCACTTTTTAAATGTGACTACTAGAAGAATCTTAATTATATTATGATTTCATACCATATTTCTATTGAACAGTGCTGATTTAGAAGCTACATCAGGGAGAGGATAGACAATCTCTTTTTCCAGGCTTGAATTGATCTAGTCTAGGGCACATTGTCTTCATTCAAAGTTATAGGGTTTTAAACCAACAGCCTCTCCACCCTATACTCTCTCATTCCCCAAATCAATGGAAGGACACTGATAATGTATCCCAGAGTCATTGGCCTTGGGTTGAAAATTTTCTAATGGTGGCTGTTTTACTATTCTGCATGATGATCCTTTCCATTTACAGACAATTCTATCAGAAACCCTTTCTTTACAGTGGGAACAATATTGGCTCTCTGTAATTTCAACTTCTTCTAAGACGTTCTCCTTTTGCATAATTAAAATAAATCTTATCCTTCTTGCCATATGAGTCTTACCATTTAATTTAACTTAAAAAGTGTAAGGTACTGTATAAGTAACTGTAAACAGTGTCATGCCCCCTTCATCTGCCTCAGCTCAAGTCGACTCCACCCCAGAGCAAACAGAGCAATTCCTGTTCCCTTTACTTGTTTGACACATTCTCATTTGTTAATAGAAGTTCTTTTATCAGAATATTCAATCTCTACAGATACAAGTTTGTGGAGAAAAGCATGAGCCGTTATAAGATAAAAATATTCACTAATGAACTGACCTCTAAAAATGTTAGCCTGCACTAACTTCATTTTCAGTTTAACACTGGTGTCTCTAGGACACAATAGTTTCTTCCAAAAGGAGTGATTTAAATACCAAAGGATTGAGAAGCACCAGGGGAAAATTGATGAAGCCCTTTCAAAGAATGATTTTTTATGATGGTGTAGCAAAATTCATATGATGCAAATTGTCTCTCATACTATCAAACAATTTTTCTGTCAGGAAAATTTTTTTACAAACAAAAAACAGCACCATACTTGTGTGATAGGTGGGAAAACATGGCCCAAATGTTAGATTAATTAATGAATTAGTAAATATCTAGGAATGTAAACTTTATATCCTGGAATATAGGATTCTGTATTTTCTTGAAATTCTACTACATTTTCTTCCTCCATTCTGCATTCTTTATTTCTGAGAAGAAAAATACCAAATCATTACCCTTTCATCCCTTCCCTTTTGCCACCCTCTTGATGTTTCTAAGTACCATATGGTACCTTATAAGGTCTTTGTAGTGGTTTGAATGGTGGCCCCCAAGAGATATGTTCATATCCTCACCCCTGCAACCTGTGAATGTGAGTTTATTTGGATAAAGGGTCTTTGCAGATGTAATTAAATTAAGGATCTGTGGATTCTTTGGTGGGTCCTAAAGCCAATGATAAGCATCCTTAAAAGAAACAGAAGAGAAGACACAGAGGAGAAGGCCATGTAAAAACTGAAGCAGAGATTGGAGTTGGGTGGCCACAAGCCAAAGAACACCTGGAGCCACCAGAAGCTGGAAGAGGCAAGGGAAGCTTTGCCCCTAGAGCCTTCAGAGGGGGCACTGCCTTGTGGACACCTTGATTTCCAACTTCTGGCTTCCAGAACTGTGAGAAAATAAGTTTCTGTTGCTTTAAGCCACCAAGTTTGTGGAAACTGTGATGGCAGCCTTAGGACACTAGTATAGCCTTGCTTGTGATAAAAAGCCTTAACTTGTAAACTAGCTGAGGAGGGGGGAAGGAAATAGTCAACTTTCAACCTTCACTTTTGGCCCAGGTAGCCATTATACTTTTTCTTGGTATCAAGGTTGGATTGAAGGTATAACATGTCAAATTACTCAGCCCTAATCATACTAATTACTGAATAATAATCATTACTCATAATCCCTACTCTGCCATTACCTTGATAATTTAAGCAAGTTATTTTATCTCTTTGGGTCTATGTTTGCCTCTCCCTAAAATTAAAGGAGTAAGTTAGATCAGAACATCCCAAACCGCTATCTTGAGGAATTCTCTTTTGAAGGATATAAACGGGTATACCCCACAATACCCTTACCCAGAGCCAGGGACTGGGGGTGGGTCGTGTTCTGTGTTCAAATAAATATAGGAAGCTCTGGGCCAGATGTCTGCTATGTCACCTTACCCCCTGGCTATCGCTGATTTGGATACTAAGGCAACTAAGCAAACTGGGCCCAGAAATTATAGTCTTTGCTGGTTCCTAGAAATGGGGATAAATAAACTCAGGGGCCATTAGTTAGTCACAGTCCTACCCATGTACAGAAAAGTGGAGAAAGCTACTCTGCATACAGATGATAATGGAGCAGATGAACAGAGAGGCAAAAATGGGAGCTCGGGTAGCCCCAGAGCGGGGAAAAATGGAGAAATTATCTCCTGATGGATTTGGCGTTCTTTAGTTCCAGCGAGATACTTCTATAACCATAAAATCAACTCTCTTCATTTTGCCTACATAATTTCAGTAGGATTTTGTTACTTGCATCCAAAATAGCATTTACTGAGACAGGAAGATTAGCACTTGGTAACTAACATCTTATTGGTGCATCTAAAATACTACAGAGAGAAAAAGTACTGCAAAACGAATCCTAGCTGAAGGCCTAGGGATGGGAATTAAAGTTCCAAATAAAGAGGAGAAGAAAGCAAATTTTGCATACTTCACAATTAACTTTATCACTTACATTTTAGCACTAATTTCGTTAGCAAAAGGTCTAGCATAAAATTTAATGCATAATCCCTGTTCTCGGGGATTTTACTATAATGCTGATTCCAAACTAGTATTAATCCCAATAGAGTCTCAGGGACAGCTGTGTGTAATTGATAAAGGGTCACCAGTTTTAATTAAGTGGAATAAGGTTACTGCTTCCATGATAGCCATTGTATAACTAGAAGTAAAAAAAATATTTCATTTAAAGGAGTGTCCCTACAAATTTTATAGGTTTACTAAATTTTAAAGAGGGATTAGGAGATTATCTTTTTCATGTAGAAGTATTTAAAATGCTTTGTGTCCTGAAGTACCTTGGGGCAAGACTGGGAATAAAGACACAGACCTACTAGAGCATGGACTTGAGGATATGGGGAGGGGGAAGGGTAAGCTGTGACAAAGTGAGAGAGTGGCATGGACGTATATACACTACCAAATGTAAAATAGCTAGCTAGTGGGAAGCAGCCGCATAGCACAGGGAGATCAGCTCGGTGCTTTGTGACCACCTAGAGGGGTGGGATAGGGAGGGTGGGAGGGAGGGAGATGCAAGAGGGAAGAGATATGGGAACATATGTATATGTAACTGATTCACTTTGTTATAAAGCAGAAACTAACACACCATTGTAAAGCAATTATACTCCAATAAAGATGTTAAAAAAATGCTTTGTGTCCATGTGTTTAATGTCATCCCTTTACTGGAGTCTAGCAACTTTATCTTCAGGCATTTTTTACCCTCTGAGGGAAAAGTTTCCATCTGTGGTTTTGATCTAGAAATCCTTATTTTTCAAAGAATTAGAAAGGACACGGTTATACACCAAAGGATATTCGGATGAAAAATTTAAAATTCAGCAATTTTTTCAGACTTCAAGTGACCATATGTTGTGTTTTTCATAGCATGTCACGTTGTGCTTTAATGAGTGTGACCTCTTTCGTATTTGCAATTCCTTAAGGCATAACAAGCATAACAAGCAAGCGGTAATGGGCTTAAAGAAATTGTCTTTCATGTAAGACCTCTTGGGGGATCCCTCAGTAATACACGGCTAAAAATAGAACCTAGGAGGTCCTAACTTCCCATGGGACAGTCTGTCAGATCTTGCACACCCAGGCGCCTGGCTCTTCATGGTGGGAAGAAAGTGCTGGCAAGGTGGTCTGGCAGATGCTGGGGCATCACCTTAGGGATTCTGATGAAGAAACTTTGCGTCAAGATCAGAACTTCAAAAGCAGCAGATGAGCCCTTCAGGACAGTACTCATCAAATGGTTATTGTGAGGCCAATTTTAAATTGGCAAAGGTTTCCAGTGACTTTCTCCCTTTTGCTGATATATCATTCCCAGTTATGGGAGTCAACGGGCTTAAGACTAGGAGTAAATGCACCCAAAGAATCCGTTAATATATGGGATTCTAGGAAAACAGAGGACACTTTTGCTGAATTTAAATTCAAATTTAAGATATTTCAAAACATTCATGTTTTTCTGATTTTTAACAGTAAGACATCTTCATTTTGGAACATGGAGGGGGAGAAGGGAGGCGGATGCAAAAGACAATAAGAACCATTTATAATCTCGCCAGCCCAAGCCACTGTTTCCATTTCAGCAAATTTTCTTCCAGGCTTTTTTGCCTATACATATATATTTAATTTCCTTGTGATTTTTTTTTTTAAAACTCAAAACCATGGCTAAGCCTCTCCTACATTGTTGCAAACTCTTTATAAATGATTCTTTTCAAGGATGGTACACCTAGATATATTGAAAATAAAATAGCTCAGCAGAAAGATTTAAATGGTTCTTTTCAGTGTTCTGAAGTTCAATGCAGCTATGAGTTTGGAAACCTATAGGTGAAGACAGTTCTTTCTCCTCTCTCTTCTTCCTGCAGTTTAAATGGAGACTCGGAATCCACTTTATTAGAAGAGTGATGTAGGCTGTACCTTGTTGTAGAGCTTCTTGCCAAGGATGAGGACATTCACCTCCTACATGTGCTCATGGTGCGGAAGTCATTGCCAGGCACACATCACATTTCTCCATGATGGTCTAAGCCACCACATCCATGATGTAGTCTTAGCTCATGTTAGTACAGCTCTGGTTGTAAACATAATTTTTAATGATTGTTCTATCATTCGAGGTTCTTGGCTGCAAACAACACTCTAGCTAATTAAATTAATTAAAGTTTAAATCAATGTAAATATGTTAATCTCTTGGAGGGCCCAAGAACCGGCTTGAGGAATATACAGCTCAAATTAGAGCACCAGGGGCTTCCCTGGTGGTGCAGTGGTTGAGAGTCCACCTGCCAATGCAGGGGACACGGGTTCGTGCCCCGGTCCAGGAAGATCCCACATGCTGCGGAGCGGCTGGGCCCATGAGCCATGGCCGCTGAGCCTGCGCGTCCGGAGCCTGTGCTCCGCAACGGGAGAGGCTACAACAGTGAGAGGCCCACGTACCGCAACAAAATAAAAAATAAAAAAAAGTTAGAGCACCAGGATGCTTCAGGAATTTAACTGCACCACTGACTTTGGAGTTCGAACGCTGCTGCTAGCCCCTCTGTCACTGCCCCTCTGAGAGCTGGATATCTCTGCCAAAACCTACCACCCTCAGCAGAATGGAGTTTTTTCATGGACACCTCTTTTTTCCTACCATTATTTTGAATTGACATTTTGAAAGAGTGAATCTGACTAGAGGAACATACAACACATACCCATGCCCTAGCTGCGAGAGAAAGTGGAAAAACAAGTTGGTGACTTCAAACTTAGGAACAGAGAAATTCTGCCCATATGTAAAGGCTCTTCATAAGCTACTGGGCAGAGAAAAAGTATAACAAAACTCAAAACAACTGTGTAACGCTTTACTGTATAAGTGTTTCATAATATGTTTAATAATTACTTTGTTGTTGAAAACTTGGGCCACTTAAAACATATTTTTTAGTCATGTTTATTGACGTATAATTTACATACTACTAAAATCTGCCCTTTTCAGTACACAGTTTTATGAGTATTGATAAATGCATAAAGTCATGGAGCAACCACCGTAATCAAGATATAGAATAGTTCCATCACCCTCCAAAATCCCCTCACACGCCACTTCATAGTAAGTCCCTCCCACGACCCCACCTGCAGGTAAACAATGACCTATTTTTATCCCTATAGTTTTTCCTTTTCCAGATTGTAATATAAAAGGAATCATACAGTATGTATCCTTTTTTTACTCTGCCTAATTATTTTGAGACTCATCCATGTTATTGTATATGTCAGTAGAGCATTCCTTTTCATTGTTGAGTAGTAGTCTATTATATGGATGTACCAGTTTATTCATTCATTCACCAGCTGAAGGACATTTGGGTTTTCCAGTTTTTGACAATTATTAATACAGCAACTATAGACATCGGCATACAGGTTTTTGTGTGAACAAGAGTTTTTCTCTTCAGTAAACACCTAGGAATGGAATTACTGGGTCATATTGTAAGGGTATGTTTAACTTTTTTTTTTTTTTTGCTGTACGCGGGCCTCTCACTGTTGCGGCCTCTCCCGTTGCGGAGCACAGGCTCCGGACGCGCAGGCTCAGCGGCCATGGCTCACGCGCCCAGCCGCTCCGCGGCATGTGGGATCTTCCCGGACCGGGGCACGAACCCGTGTCCCCTGCATCGGCAGGCGGACTCTCAACCACTGCGCCACCAGGGAAGCCCCAGGGTATGTTTAACTTTGCAAGAAACTGCCGAACTGTTTTCTAAAGTGGACATCTCTTTTTTGCATTCCCTCCGGCAGTGTATGAGAGTTCTAGCTGCATCCTCCCCGGCCCCAGCCTTGTTTTCATTTTAGCTATGCTAATATGTGTTAAAAATAATATTGATCCTAATCTTTGATGAAATTCCAGGACAGAAAATAAATACAACATGGGAACCCCAGTGAAAAGTCATTCTCTTTTCCTTCCCTAGCTCCCCTTTGCTCAACTACTCTTGCTCCCCATTAACTTTTCTTATAAAATTTCGTCTCCTTGGGGACAGAAAGAGAAATATGAAGTAGACACCAGTAGAGTTAGGTGAATTAGTAGTAGCTGGTTACCTGGCCAACCCAAAACACATTTCACATGAGAGAAGCTACTTAGGAAAGAGCCAGAAGACCTGTCTTGTACCATATTTTTATTTATCAAAAAACCCTTAGAATTTTTTTTATTAGTTTCTGCTTTATAACAAAGTGAATCAGTCATACATATACATCTGTTCCCACATCCCTTCCCTCTTGCGTCTCCCTCCCTCCCACCCTCCCTATCCCACCCCTCCAGGTGGTCACAACCCTTAGAATTTTAAAGGACAGACACCCTTGCACATGGAAGAGAAGAAATAAAAGCCACCTGGGAGTCCAAAAATCAGTGTCTATATATGCACTTTCCCCCTTGAGCCTGTTATAACTTTAGATATTCTTTTAATTTCTCTAGCTTCTAGATTTGTCCTTTTGTATTGAATCTGCTCATCTAGGTTGTGATTTGGCTCAGTTCCTGGCTTCTGCCCCATTATTTATCCACTGCCCTTACCCCCTTGAACAACCTCTAGTACCACAATCACTAACTCCCCTGGCTTCAGACCTGCTAGTGTCAGCATTTAGACACTTGTTATTGGCTTCAGACCCAGCCATTATCTTCCAGTTTCCACCCAGCCCTTGCCTGAATGCTTGGGACTTGACATTATTGATAACTTGGATGGAAACACCAAAATAAATGAAATTTATGGATGCCATAATGCCAGGAGGATAGCTAATATGTTGGATGACAGAATTAGGACAAAGAATATTTCATTGTTTGGAATAAAGAACTGAAACTAATAAGGTGAATTGTAGCTGAATGAGGTTCTGAACTTAGTTTTCAAACTCAGCTGCACAAGCATGAGATGGGAAGTCATGAATTAGTTCTGCCACATATGGAAATAGCATAAGGTTTAAGCAGACTACTTTCATGTGAGTCATTGGAGTGGTGAAATAAGTGGGACTGCCAAAAATAACTGAATGTGGGCTGAAGCTTCATTACCAGACACAGAGTAAATTGGTCAAAGTGGACATGATCTCACTTTATGCCACCAGTCAGACCATGCTTGGAATATCAGGTTCAGTTTTGGGTCACACACTCTAAGACAGTAAGACAGACAAAGACAAACTGAAATGTATCCACCTTCACCTCCCATCACAGTCTGGTTTCTGTCTTACCGAGGCACTGGTGAATTTTTCGTGAGCCAGTGGACACATTTCATGCCTTATCCTATTTGACCTTGCTGCAGTATTTGACACATGGACCACTCCTTCCTCCCTCAAGTTGTCTTCTCCTCTGGTTGCTTGTCATTATACCCTTTTACTTTTTTTACCACTTATCTGACCATTACATTTTCTCCTTCTGCTCTACAAATATGGATGTTCCCTAAGTTTCCTAGTCCACTTTTCTTCTATAAATTCTCCAAGAGAGATCCTATCATTTCTGTAGCTTCAATTACCAAATATATGCCATTGACTATTTCTGGGGACTATTTCCCCCAGATCCCTATTTCTAGCCTTGATTTTTTTTTGAAATCTTGTTCTATATATCCTCTTTGTTTTTGGTGAAAATTTTTGATCAGTAAATGCCCAGAAGTCAACAAAAGGTCTCTAAGGGGAAAAATAAAATGTTAAAAGGAGATAGACTTCCAAAAGTAGGACAAATCTAGTGGAGATTATTTGCAATCTGGGACTCCTTCTAGATGTTTAACCACTGAGGCAGTTGCTTTGCCTGATTCACATTCTGGGCAGAGATGCTTCTTGCAGGAATGGGTTCATTATGGCCTTCTCTAAGCTGCGGTCAGAAGTGGAGTGGGAACGTGGACGAGCCCCACCTTTAGAAATAAGTAGTGGGCTGACAATTAACCAGTCTTCCTTTTACCTTCTGAAAAGGACTCAAAAATGGTGGACCTGGGAACTTAAATCTACGGACTTAACTTTTTTGTAACTTTTAGAGTTTTTATTTTTATTTCATGTATCTTCCCACAGTGCTTGAAAGCAAAAACTTTACCATAAAAAAAATGCTCTTTGCTTCCTTTTGAAGATAACAAGGAAGGGAGGAAGTGACAAAAATGTGCCTTACTGGACTGGGCTAGGGGAGAGAAGATTTTCGAGAGAAGGCATTCTAGGCTATGAGGCTATTGAGGGAGAAGGGAGTTTTGAGGAGCCAGCTTCAAAGAAGAAAGGAAAACACAAAGAACTAGTTGGTAATTGAGCTGTAAAAAGACTCAACAAAGGAAGTCAAAGCCATTATTACATAAAAAGAGACAAATTGGGGGATATTTAGTCTGGAAAAGGGATCTCAGTTATTTGGAGATGTTTGAAATCTGTCAGGAGGAAAAGAGCTCAGATCGCTGTGTATTTCCCTGATGGACAAAATTGGACTCATGGGATGGAAATTATAATTAAGGATGGTGGCAGAGGAGGAACAGAGCATGAGAGTAACATTTCTGCTCTCCAAACATCAGAGCTGTCTGAAAACAAAATGATCTCCTTTGGGAGACAGTGAGCTCCCCACCCTTAGAGGATGACCAACCAGCAGGAGGTTTTAAAGGGGAAATGCAAGCACTATGGAAGCATTTGCACTCGATGAACATTAGGGTATCTTCCAACCCTGAGAGACTATGGTTCTATGAATATATTGAGTATCTAGGCATGCAGGGAAAACTCCCTCTCTTCTCAAAGCTATGACTCAAAACATGTTAGAAATCATTAACAAATTTCTTGGTGTTACATGATTAAGTGCCAAAAGTTGTCAGCATAAAAGCTGAAGGAATTCTGAGAAAAAAAGGCTTGAAATGATGCAGGGAGCAGAATGTGAGTCCTGATGCAGTCCTTTGTGCTGGACAGACAAGAAAAGACCTTCTTGGTGAGATGGCATACTACAAGATGTAAAGGGAAATTATTGTAAGCCCCAAAACCTTTTATTCAGCTTTCATTAAAATTTTAAAAGAAACCATGGGTCACTAGGTACAACAATATTCTAGCAAGAAAGCTGGAAGTGCAAAATCTGATACAAGTGCTTTTAAAATGTTATATCCTGGGGATCATATTTAAACAGGAAAAGGAGAGGGATTAGGAATATTTACAAATCAGTTACCTTAGAGTTACAAAGAATATAGAATACTAACCAGGTAGGATAAACTTTTAAGTAAGATTTATCCTTACTTAATTGTTTTGTGGCAGGAAATAAGAGTTTCTAGCTGGTTTAAAATTTTGGTTTACTTTTATTTTCCTTTTGAGAAGGGAAAAGAACTTTCCTTCAGAAGTGGGTGTGTGTTTATAATTATCCCCCAAGGACTGTAACCTTTCCTGAAGACTACCATTATTTGCTATAGAAAAACTGCATCTATTATGGGCATGTTTGTTGTAGAGAATGGTGCTTGTTTATATGAAGTTATATACTGCTTGTCACAGGTCAAATTTTCTCACTCTCCTGAGATAATTAACGTTGATCATGACCAATGACCTTGTTATAATTAATCTAAGCACTATATAAAGTATATATTGCTAAGATGGGGGGAATCTCTTTTAGACCTTTCTTCTTATAAGGTTTGTAAGTTTAAAAAATACTTTTAAATAGAAGACTCATTTTCCAAACCCATGCAAAAATCAAGATTCTTTGATAGATCAATGGATTAAGGTTGGGAATGATTGTGTTTTGTTCACCTAATGGAGAGTGGGGCTACAGCAGCACATAGACATTGGGGAAGGATGTGAGAGGGACCAACGTTCTGTGTGAGTGTTCATGTTAGTATCCTACGGAGGCAAGAGTACCGTTTTAGAATCAAACAGAAGTCATCTGAATCCTGGTGAGGCAGGCTGGTTGCACTGATGCCCCAGTTAATGGCTCCCCTGAACTCTTGCCCAATGCAGTGTGTGACTTTGCAGCTCTTCCATCTCTGAATCTCGCCCAGCCTTGTGACTTTTTGGCCAATAGAATATGGCAGAAGTGATGTTGCACCAGTTCTGAGCCCAGGTCTCAGGAAGCTTTTTGCCTCTCTCTCTCTTTCCTTCTCTCCCTCTCTTTTCCTGGCTACTGCAACAGGAATGCGCCTGAACCAGCCTGCTGAAAGATGAGAAACCCCACAGAGCAGAGCCCAGTTGCCCAGCAATGGATAGGCTCCACCAACATACAGCCAGTCACCTCCCACACATGTTGAGAGAGCCAGCCAGGATGAGAAGAGCCGTCTACCTGGTGTTTGACCCATAGACTTCTGAGCAATAATAAATGCTTACTGCTTTAATCCACTGAGTTTTGGAGTGGTTTCATTTTGTAGAGATTGCTAAATTATACACCTGGTTCAACTAGTTACTAGCTGTGTAACCTTCAGAAGTTGCTTAACTTCTTTGAGGCTCCTTTTATTCATTGTGCTTAAACGCACATTATCTCTTTTAATCCTGACAATAACCTTGTGATTGGGTGCTATTATTCCCATTTCACAAACAAACTAATTCTTATAAAGGTTAAGTGGCTAGCCCAAGTTCACACAATACGTTGACAGCCATACAATTTTCTCATAAAGGACTTCAAAGCAAGTAAACCAAGTTTATAAGCAAACTTCGTGAAGAATTCTAAATTGTGATCTGAAAGGCAGAAAGGTTCATGAACATTAAGAGTATTCCTTACATGGAATAATTGAAAATTTCAGTGCAGAAAACATAACCCCCAAACTGAAGGTAGTGCTGGCAGGGGCTGATTGTTTTGTTCATCACTATTCCCAGGGTCTGGCAGAGTCCATGGCACATTAGCAGATATCGATAAATATTTTTTGAAAAAAATTAATCCATGAATGAATCCTGACAGTACACGGAAAACATCATTTACTCTAAAATCTGAATCAAAAATTTAAGGTTCAAAACTTGAAGCGTCCAGCAGACAGAAATGAAAATACCTTCATTTTCCCTCACACGATCCCTCTCAAACTGTGCAGAAAAAACTGTCCCCCACGTGATTCAGGCAGGAGCACAAAGGAGGGTGAGGCAGGGAGTGGAGGTGTTGAAGTCTTACTAGGAAATGTCAGCTCTTAGCTTCAAAATCACCCCAATGCCTTGCAGAAATTCTCCAACACATAAACCCACTTTCCTACCCCAACAGTTACACTTGGAATTGCTAATACAAAGAGAGCTCTCACTACTACATATGCATACCCCTTTGTGTAGAGACCAGAGGGGGAAAAACACAACTGGATCTGCAGAAGGTCTGGAACAGCTTCCACAGAGGACTCAAGGTTCCTGGGAAAAGTGTGAAGAGACTAATAGATAGCAATCTTGATAAAAATTTTCTTCAGGGAATCTGTAGGCAGCTGGATTTTGGATTGTAGCTCATGATAGAGAAAAAATAAAAGAGGCAAGAAACAAAGGGCAAACGTGAATAGGTTCAACAATCAAACCTGCAATTTCTTGAGTAGAGTCCTCAGCTGCCACTTCTGCTGCCAGAACCCTTCTTCCTCTTCTTGCAGAACCACCGTTTTCTTCCCAGATTTCCCAGCTGGACTGAATCCCCCCAAATCAGGGACCACATCTTCTTCCCTGCTCCTTGGCCATCCTCAAGAAGAGGGCTTGCTAGAAGGAAGATGCTGTCCATTAATTTTCAGGCATTTGCTCATGCTTCACAGATTTGGATGCCATTCAGTGGTAAACTTCTTAAACTTTTTGCATTGTTGACCTCATAGGGACCTCACGAAAACCCAGTGGAGGCTACTTTCCTGAAAACTAGGAGGTGGATCATAGTAGCTAGCTTGATTTGGGGGCAACTTGGCTCTGATGCTCCCTCACAAGAGGGATGGGTGTGCAAAAACCCATGCTCGAGTCCCATCACTAAAACAGAACTATCTAAGTAGACTGAGGGTGGGTAAACTTCCCAGTATCACAGATCCTTATTATGTGCTAAGGGATCACCAGCTATATCTCCACTTGTCTCTTACATCTGGGATTGGGGATATTCATTCATTTATTCAACACTTCTTGAGCACTTGCTATATGCAGGCACCTATGCTGTGCTAATGATTCAAAGATTAAAGGCAGGGTCCCTGCCCCAAGGCACAGGACGGGTATATGGCTGCAGCAGTGAGAGGAGATGAGCAGAAGTGAGCAAGTACATTTGGCTGAGAGCTCAGCAAAGTGTTACTGGGGGTGGGAGTGGGATGGGGAAACTGGCCTGACTTGTACTGACTCTTACAGGAGAAGTAGTGGGAATTGGCCAGGTGGGGAAGGGAGGGACAGATATTCTTGACAAAGGGGAGCCTGTGGCAAAGGTTGAGAGTTGTTCTTTCTCCAGCACTCACTAGAGCGCCTGCATACACAATCATTGTTTTTTGGATGAATGAATTTATGGATGAATGAGCAACTGTGGATATTGGTGAGTAAATATTGTTTTAATTATAATTATAGAAAGAATAAATATTTTGCTCAGTGTTGCCCATTGAAAACAAATTTGTTTGAACAGCATTTCAATTACATCAAGAATAATTGCCCATGGCTGTATTATAGACGTAATCCAACTCCTAGAGAAATTAGCATATGCATTTTAAAAGCATAATTACAACTGACATTAAGTGACTTCCCTGTGGCTTCTTTCCTGATGACAGAAAAGTAAAAAGTTCCATGATACAGCAACAGTGACTCACCTTTCTGTCTCTGAGGACTCCTCCTCCCAGCTCAAGTATGACATATGCTTCAAAGATGAAACTAGCCCCATTCCAAATAAATATGACATTGGACACTTCTTCAAGGACAAACATTTTATTGCAATATAGGCACTTGGCAGGGTAAATATGTCGTTACAAAGTGTTTTAAGTTTATATACTTTCTATAGTGACCAGAAAAATCAATCCACAGTGTAGATTTCTTTGCTGAGGTTGCAGACTTCAGAAGGCAAATCGTAAAACCCATTTGTTTATGGTAAAGTAAGAAGGCACATGTAGCCAACTTTTTTACCTAGTGAAATCGTATTATTGTTTTAGTCAGTGATGTCCTTCTCTTCCCCAAATTAAAATTGCTATGTAGCATTTATCACTTATCGCTTTTTATAAAGAAATAAAATCACTTGTCTGAGAGAATTGTGGAACCCTTTGAAATCACTGGCTCCAATCTGAGGGTTACAAAACCAGACTTGAGAACCTCTGTAATAAAATGTAGAAGATCGAGCCTGAAGACCTGTAGTTCTTCACACTCAGCCTCTTTATAAAGCTTTTGGACAAACTGGAACCTTATCCTTGTGGTCTCTAAAATACGTTTTTTTTTTTTGAAAAGAGTTTACTCTGCATAATGCAAGGCACTACTGTCTTTAAGCTGCAAAGGAAAAAAATGACAAGCTAATTATTTTTCAAGGAAAATATTCTTTGTGAAAAGTCAATAGTAACATAACTAAAGTCATGGAATTTTTGCTGAAGACCATGTCTTGAGGTTTCATGCATTTCAAATGATTTGCCCATAAGAGAGATCCCCAGAGCAGCCTGCAGAGGCTTTTTGCGCTGCTCATTTAAATCACAATAACCTTGCTCCAACCTGGAAACCACTGAAGCAATACAGATAAGTCTGTATTAAAAGCAAGACAACCTCATGGTACTATGAAGCTATTCCACTCAACATGTTAAAACAAATAAGGAAATTTTAATGCACTTTAATTTCCTGTTCCATCTTCAAATGGAACAATCATCGGACTTAATCTAGTGGACTCGTCTTTTGTGAAATATGTACAGAAAAATTCCTTGTGTTCTCAGCTACATCCTTCCACTTGGTGTCTGGTCGCCTCTGGTCTACGGATGGGTAAAGGGAGGGCACTGACTGATGTTCATCCATCCAATGAAGTGACAGGTACTCTCATTTAGGGTTGGAAAAACCTCTTAGCTTTCCAAGGTGCGCCAAAAGCCCCGAAGTGAGCAAAGGGAGGAAGCTGAGAAGCTCCGGTGTGGGCTCAGCCTGGGCCCTGACCTCCTCGCTTGCTTGTCACAATTCTCCCGGAGAGAAGGGCACTCCTTGGCGAGGCTGGGTACTGCTCCTTTGGCTCCTGGCCTTACCGGGCAGCACATCGGACCATCTGGCCACCTGCCCCTTGGACTTTGGAATTGATTTAAGAGAAGACTCCCCAAGGGCAGAAAGCCCAAGTAAAAACATCTCCTTGCCTGACAGCAAGCCCCAAAAAGCCCCGGCACAGCGGTGTGGTGGGTGATCAGTTCTCACATTTCCTGAGCAGCGGGACACAAGCAGTTCCTTGTTAGGCACTAGGGATATTCAAGGGACTTGAGAAGGCAGGGAGCCATTATTCAAGGCTGTGTGTGCAGGAAGTACACAGGATGACTAAACCCTAGTGTCTGTCCTTGAAGGAAGGAGCCCCTGGAGAGACAGGAAGTAAACATAATTGTAATATTCTGAGCCAAACGCAAGGACATGAGTGAGCATGGGCACCGCGGGGACCAGGGGAGGAGTGACCTCCACCTTCCTTACCTACGATGAGATCCTTCACAAACGTGAGGATCTAAACACTGCAAAAGAAGTTGAAACAATTCAGTATGAGAGTATACTGATACTGATTATTTTTCATCCCTTATGACCTAGAAATCCAAGCAATTCTTCATGGAGAGGTGGAGAGGGAGACATTTTAATTCCTGGTTAAATGGTCAAACTATGGGACACATTCTTTAAAAAACTGATATAAACTACTTGCTGCTGATGATCAAAACAAGCTCTTAGGACAAGAGCTTGGGATCTAATATTAAAATTTGTGGAAGGAAACTTCAAGATGTGGAACTGGGACTAAAGCTTTCAGGAAATAATCTGGTATTTTTCTGAAGGACAAGAGGACACATCTTTTTAATCTTTTACAAGTAAGTCCATTCCACCTTTAACATTAACAGGAAGAGGTCAAGATCCATTTAGAAGACGTATTTCCGTCTATTTCCATTGAAGTGTAAGCTCTGGGAGAAAGGAGCAGTCATTTCCACCACAGTATCCCAGCACCTGGGACATAACAAGATTCAACTTGCCGAACAACTGAACAAATAATTTCCATTTCTGCTAATATCTTTGGAATTTAATGATCTATAGCTTGTTTTCTCTCTCTCTCTCTCTCTCTCTCTCTCTCTCTCTCCTTCCTTTCTTGTTCCCTTTTCTTTCCCTCTTTTCTTCTTTCTTTTTTAATTCATTTTATTCACTTCATTCCCTCCTGAGAAGAAACCAGGACTGTTTCAATGGAAAGACAGAAAGTTGTCATATTTTTCCTTTTAGATTAAATTCCTTTGGTCCTTTTGATTTATACTAGACAAGCACCTTATCTTTTCATTTTTTTCTCTTTCTTTCGTTCTTTTTTTGTTGTTGTTGTGACTGTGCCTAACACAGCATGTGGCCTAGAATAGCTGTTCAAATGATGTCTGTTTAATTGGTAGGCTTTATGCTCGATAATTCAGCTAAGCTCTTTCTCTGCACAGTCTAAGGCTAATTTGGAATGTTTTCAGGCTTAAACATGCCCAGGAGATTTCCTTGTCTCATCTGATTTTCTCCAGAAAGTGATTAATTTATAAGAATTAACAAGATTAATTAGTAAGAAATTGATAGCAAAATTGGGAAGAGGCCCAGACAGCTGCACAGACCACAACCTTCCTCCGTTTCTGCTCAGCTTCCCCTGAGATGTCTCGGGCATGATCTCTCAGGCTCTGTGGGGCTGCACACAGCAGGGGGGACTGATGTTCACCACCTCCCTTTCTTGCAGCCTGAATGTGGACGAATGCTGAGTCCTTAAGAGACCGTGAGGCTGGTATAGTAAGCAGACGGTGAAGCTGCATTTACTGCATGCCTTTGCATTCTTACAAACAATTCAGAAGCCTTGAAGTGCATTAGAAGAGAATGTGCAGAACGCTCCGACTGTCTTCTCCGCAACACCCTCCCTCCCGGGACACCCTCAGCTGCCTCTCACTCCACACACTCCGTTACCTTTGTAATTCCTGGCAAAATGCTAAAGCAGTAATTCATGGCAGAACAGTTCCACTGCACAAAGGTTTGCCTCAGTGCTCATGCTCTACGCGCATTCCCTCTACCTTCATTACACAAATTAAGGAAGTACTTCATAATTTTGTTTTCTTTTTGTTCTGGTAACAAACTGCAGGCAACCCCTAAGTGTATCCTTGAGCTGTATCCTTTTGGCTGAGTTTGTTCAAAGAAAGACTTTTGGCAAATTGTCCCTTTCACTCCTCCGAGGGCTGCGCTGGGGGATCTTCTCTCTGTGAGTCTAGGCTATAGGTGTCTGCGTCACTCTCAACCACCCACTGACACTCGTGAATGCGGGTGGCCTTACTCTCCTTTGCCTCCACGCTAGCGGTAGCCTGGGCTGTGCTGCGACTCCCTCCCACCGCCTCTTCTTCCAGAGAAACCTGGCTCTCACTGGGGCTGACGGGGTCAGAACTTAACTTGCAAACTTCTTGGGGCATAGCCTCAGCCTCCACAGCGCACCTGGGCCCTCCTCCTTCAAGGGCGTCCAGTCCGGAAGACCCCGCCGTGAGCTCCCTCTCCGTGGGCTCCTCGGCCTCCGCTGGCTCCTCTAAGGGGCCTGGGCCCCTGGCGCCCTCGCTGAGCAACCCCCAGGCTGGCTGAGCCTCTGGAGATGCCCCCAACTCTACCCCACCAGCCTCAGCCTCGGGAGAGGGAGGATGGGCCTCCCTCTCACTGACCTCACTTTCTTCGCTGTTGACCTGACTAGAGGCAGCTGCTTGATTGGTCTCTGTGTAGATTTGGGTCGTTTCCTCTTCTTTTTCAATTTCTTGGGGAACAAGGGTCTCCTTACTTGTATCTTTTTCGATCTCAGGCGTGGCAGATTCCGCTGGTACTTCAGTGGTCACCGTCAACAAATTTCTGAGCTCTTTCAAGGAGCCCAAGGCGGAGGTGGGCTCTGGCTTTTCCTGGGTGGGCTCTTGGCCCTCATGAGTCTCTCCAAACTCCAGCTCTGAGGAGTGTTTGCTCAGGGCTCCTGCTGTGTCTTCTGCAGCCACAGGATTCACAACAGGGTCATCTGTGCTTGAAATGATGATCTGCCCGTCCCCATCTGGGGTCGGGCTGGGCACAGGGAAACAAAGGCTTTCTCCTTTGGCCAATGGACTAGGGACCCCTGGCTGTTTCTTTTCCCCTGACTCCTGGAATACCTCGTTACTCAGGATCTCACTATCTGGAACTTCTGGCAGAATGGCTGAGGCTCTCCTGGCAGGGCTGGCCTGGTTTGACCCTGCAGGAGTTTTTAGATCAGTTAAGCTGGACACGCTTTCACTGGGCAAGGCCATGTTGTCTTCAAATAAATTGTGTTTCTTTAGGATAGCAGCTTCCTTTATCACTGAGGGATACCAGAAAACAAAACATAATGTTAATACTCTGCCCTGGCCAACCCGGATTTTCTGATTTTTATCCAGAAGCCAAACTCCCCTCTCAGCTTTTCTGGCCATCAACATTTCCCAATTTCAAGTTCCAGCTTATATCCACCCTCTTCCAGGTAGTCTTCCTCGATGACCAGAGCCTACAAACTCGTGCCAAACCCTGAACCTCTGTAATGTTCATTCATTCATTCCTTCACTCATTTACTTCTTCAGACAGCACACATTGACTGGACATCAACTATGGGACAGACTCTGAGAATCCAAAGATGAATAAAATATGGCCTTGGCTTTCAAGGAGCTCAAATCTATAACAGCATGACCTGTATCACCCATGGAGGTCCCTATCACATTTCATTAGCTGCTAGTATGTGTGGCTCCGGTTTGCCTACTTTGACTGAACTCCTTTAGGGCAGAACAGGCCTTAACTTTCTCTGCTTTTACTCAAAGTCCAGTCCTGAAAGTGTAATGGGTCCTCAGTACTGAGCATGCAGACAGAGCTCTGTTGATCTGCAGTGTCCAAACTGAAGGCCTATGTACCTCTAACTCAGCCCTAGAGGCCTTGAGAGGAGTCAAATTAACAATAACAACCAGTAGCTGACATTTATGACAATCAGCCTCCACCTCTGGCTGTGCAGGTTGTACAGTGCCCAGTGATCTCACACCCAAGGGGGTGCCATTCACATCAGAGACAGCATAGATGTGGGTATTCAGCGTAGTAATTTTCCAGCAGGCAGCAGTAGCATGTCCTGCTCGAACCAAATCAGTATATCGTGACAATTTTTTGACAGAGAGCAGTCAGGCGTCTGGAGGAAGGGAGCCTTTCTCTAATTTGCCCAAAGGTGGACTAGCAGTGGCCTTGACTGAGCCCTTCCTTTGTGCAGATACTGTGCTGACGTCTTTATACTCCTTGTCTCACTGGAGGAGCTACTTGGACCTGGGGCTTGTGCTTGGCCAGCTTTCTTTGTGGAGGGGTTTTGGTGATGCTCTTTGTGGAGACCAGATATACGTCTCAGGCCTATAGTTTTAGCGATGGCCCTCTCCAGCCTATTTCTATCCAAGTTTTCCTATCTACACTCCTATCCCAAAGAAGGACTGATTCCATGGGACACTGGGTGCTAGAGTCTTAACAAGACTCACAGAGGACGGAGTCGTCGCCCAGTGTCTTTCTGTCCAGCTGAGCGGAGGTGGGGAATGTGCTGAGAGCAGAGCAGCTGGGAAGCCCTGCGACTGAATCACCCCCTCCAGGCTCGGGAGGGGTTGTGAGCCTGTGGCTAAGAAGAGAGCCCTTTTTCCTCTGTTCTGTCTGCAACAGCTGGAGGAAGATAGCTGTTCATGAGACACCCTGGGTTTAATCTCTCTAAGCCTTAGTTTTCTCATCTGAAAAATGAAGCTTAAAAATCTCATCTCACAGAGTCCTTCTCTGGATTGAAAGAGAAATAATATCTAACGGGCCAGTGGAGTATGAGACAAATCATGACTGCTCAGGGGACGTCCCTTCTGTCCCTGTTCTCTGTCTCCCCAGCTCCTCATGTCAATTTCCTCTTCCCCTTTCATTCCTGTTGATAAAACCTAGTTGGCCTCCCAGGGTCCACTCAGGGGTACTCCCCTCTATCTAGAGCTTTCTCCAGCACCAGGGAAAGCTTCCTTACCTTTCAGAGTTTCATCAAGGAGGATCTGATGTAAAATCTCCTCATAGACATTTTCAACATGGATCATATGGGTGTGATCTGCAAAGATGAACTGCTCATATTTCTGAAGCTCCTGTAGAGGAAGAGGTAAGAAGACAAAGGGGACAAAGCATGAGATGCCAGTTCTCAGAGGAGCTATGGAAAGGACGGCTGTGACTTGTGATCCCCCCCTTGGAGTGTGATGCATTGGTCATTCCCCTTCCCTTTCCGCAGGCACCATTCCGTGTACTGGGGACATGCTCTATGCCCTTCGAGGGGCAGACACCAGAGATTGTGATCATCTCAAGGCCTTGTCAGTGGGTCTGGGGCCCTCCTTTTTTTTTTTTTTATCATAACCAAAACATTTCCTCCCTCTTCTGCTTCTGCTTTTTTTTTTTTAAATGCCAAAAGTAATTTACTAAGGTATAAGTTATACCCAGAAAAATGCACATATTTTAAAAGTACAGCTCAATGATTTTAAATGTATAAATATACTCATGTAACCATAACCCAGATCAAGACAGAAAACACTTCCATCACCCTCATACCCTTTTCTAGTCTACACTCCTCCCACCCCAAGAGATAAGCACTGAGCTTGTGTCTATCACAATAGATTAGTTTTTCTTGTTCTTTAAAATTACATAAATGGAATCCTATATTCTTTTTTTGTGTTTGTTTTTTGAGATTCATCCACGTTTCCACATGTAGCAGTAGCTTATTCCTTTTTATTGATAAATGGCACTCATGGGTAAACTAAAATTGTTTATCTATACTCCTATTGATGGATATTGACTGCTATGTACATAACTGCTATGAATATTCTTATGCATGATTTTGTGGATTTAGGACTTACTTATCTTGAGTGTCTCACCTAGAAGTGAGATTGCTGGGGCCTAGAGTAGAGGTATGTTTAACTCTCTTAGGATGGGACCCCTTTTCAGGTGTGGAGAATCTCTAGTCAAGGACTCTTCAGAAATGTTCTCCTCTTTCCCTCCAACTGGCCCTGGAACTCACTGATTCTATCTAAGGCAATCCAGGCATCATGCAAAATCCTTTAACACTTCCTGCTTTCCAAGAGTCTCCACCTGGCTTGCCTGTTATTGGTATGAGGTCAAGTCGTGGATCAGAATGAACTAAATTATATCCTAATGGTTAACTCAGTAATCCTTACACCTGATGGTGCTGGTGGAGGGCTCCTGACACCTGGTTCTTAGAGAGCCAGGGACTTAGCAGTGGGATTCAATGCCTTTTGCCTGGAGGGAGAAGATTTACAGCAGGTGATCAGAAGCCACCATATTCAGACAACTCTCAGTGCTAGGACTTGGGGGTCTGTAGCCCCAGACCAGATCACAGTGGGTAATAATGGGACCCCTTTATACCCACCCTAGGGAAAGCCACAGGACTGAAGAGACATGAGCTTCCATGACCTCAAGAGGGTCTGTGAGACAGAACAGACACACAGAAAAGTGCCACATGGGAAGAGCATTGCCCAGGAACTGGACACTGCCCTGGACTAGCTGTGGGGCACTAGGCAAGCCAGGTCACCGCTCTGCGCCTCTCTCTACCTCTGCAAAATGAGGGGCACAGGCTCATGTCTGCAACACCTTTCATCTCCCCATGTGGTCTTCCGCTCCTTAGTCCCCTGACTGTTATTCATCCCTCAGGACTGGGTGAAAACACGACTCTGGGAAGTCCTCTCTGCCCCCATAGGCAGAGTTGGGCACCCTCCTCTGAATTCTGCTATCACTCTTCCCCACAAGGCTTCTGCTGTGCTCATCACAAAGTCCACTGTGTACCTGTCTCCTGCCTCTAGGCTGTGAACCCCAGGACAGCAGGGACACTCTCCTGGCACAGCGCCTGGATCGTATTTGATACATATTTTATATATGTTTGCTGAGTAAATAAACAGTAGACCTTTAAACTTTCAACCAGCTAAATAATTCTGCAGAGAGGAATCATTTCTAGGGGAACTTATTGTGATGCGTACAACTTTACAAAACAGGTCTTCTATACTGAATTGATCAAACTGTGACATATATTTAATTCCCTGGATCCATTAAATTGGAATCCCTGAGGGTGGGTCTGGGAGAATCAGAATTAAAAAAAAAAAATCTCCCCAGGCAATTCTAAGGTGCAGCTTGGGTTGAGTACCGCAGATCTTGGAAGCTGTGACTTAAAGGACCAAGGGAAACACACTTGAGTAAAATAGAGAATCCTTCTCTGAAGCAGATGCTCCCCTAATTTATTTATTCTGTAAATCCAGATGTTTTTAAATTTCTTGACCCTGATACAATATCCTTCATTACTGAAAACGCTGGGCCTTTCTCTTGAAACCAGTCTCTCTTGATTAAAAATCACAAGAGCCTCTTACAGATTGGGTACAACTCTGCAGATTCCTGGAAAAAGGGGAGCAGACTGGAAGGGGGACTTTCCTTACTCTTCTCCCCTCATGGGAGGACGTGGCTCCAAGGACCCCAAACTGCCTTTGGAATTGGAAAAGAAAAATAAGCAGAACATCTGCATGCAGACATGTCCAAGGTGGACTGAGTCATCCTTTGGATGGCTGGACTTTTCTATCCACATCAGGCAAGAGACAATCATATAGACAGATTCTTTACTGCCCTGATTTGATCAAATCCTTTTCTATGAAAGAAATATACCCTCAGAAATAAGTGCCAGGTCCTAGAAATGCCCATGGTTTTCTGAAGAAAAACAGCATTTACAGACCGTTACTTAGCCCCTCAGGCTTCCTCATTTGTGCAATGAGGATATAAATAGCACCTCCTCATAGGGTTGTCATGATATCATGGAGACAATCCATACAAAGTGCCAAGCACATGGCAAGCACTTATCAAATGTTCACTGTATCACCCTAGGCTTCTCAGTCTTAAGAAGGATACTGCAAAGTATTATAATCTCCATTTTTCTTGATGAAATCTAGGCCAAGAGAGAGGAAAAGTGACTTGCCCGAGGCCCCAGAGCTCATACACAGAGGAGCTGGGACTTGAACCCAGGTCTTGACCCAGTCTCCACAGTTGGCTCATCCATGACCCTGCTCTACAGACTAAGTCTCATCTTCACAATCATGGCTGTCACTGGTTGCCTAGCGTTCGTGGCAGCTTTAAATGGTTTCAGTTTCATTGATTTCAGTAAGCGTACATTACTGGATTTAACAGAACAAATAGCCTTCTGTAATCGTGTTACTTAAGGTCTCTTCATGGATGTAGAGGTCAAGTTTCAGAAGACACGTTGGACCTATGAGTCACACCATAATGAGGAACCCCTGGTATCCTCAGGCATGCTACGGCAACTCTTCACTTGGCTCAAACTCTGATGATTACCCTTTGAGATTTTGTCTTGTCCAAGGGTCAGCAAATCCAGCCAGCTGCTTGTTTTTGTAAATAAAGTATTATAGGAACACAGACTGCCCATTTGTGTATGTATAACCTATGGCTGCTTCAGTGCTACAACAGCAGAACTGAGTGATTGTAACAGAAACAGTATGGCCGTGAAGCCTAAAATATTTACTATCTGACTATTTATTGGAAAAGTTTGTTGACCCCTCCCTGGTCAAATACTGTTTGTAAGCACATCATGACCAAAAAAAATTTTGCTTGAACTTCATAGGCAACAACAGCAGGCTCTGGAGTAACCCATCCCCTTACCGGTTTGCACACGGACGCCAGTGCCTTCTGCACGGTGGGAAGTGTGATTTGAACCAGCGCCTCTTGAAATATCCTCTTCCGGATGGTGCTGCTGTCATAATCATATTGCTGTCAATACAGAGAGAGAAACATAGGCTAAATAGCAACATTACAATCTGTTCACTTTTGCTTACACAAAAAACTCAGCTACTCACTTCGTCTCCCTTTCCCCCCCTAATTTCTGAGGACCCTTGTGGTGTTCCAAGGTTTCAGAGATCTTTCTGTGCAATTCTCTCACACTCTAAGTAAAGGTTATGACCGATAATGACCCATCTTACCCTCCCCTCTTACACATGTGGAAACTGAAGTAAGATTAAAAAAAAGAGGGACTTCTGTGTTAGAAAGTTGAAGACAGAACTGGAGGATGAGTTACTATTTCATCACCCCATCCTGAGTTGGTCCATGGGAGTCACGATCATCTCCTTCCTTCACTCTACATCCTGAAAGCGGGATTGGTAGGTTGTAACGATTTCCACAAGGAAAGAGAGCATCTGGCTCACAGCTACATTAGCACCATGGCATGTTAACCAAAGAAGTGCAGTATCTGGAACTGGAAAGATGATGATTCACTCTGTTCTACGTGGAACATCCAAACCTAGAGGCCAGGGTTTGGTTTTAGGTGTTGCTTTAAAGTGGGGAAGGCACAGACAAACTGGAGCATAGTCACAGGCACGTGAGCAGAATGGTCAGGCCAAATAAAGAATGGTTAAAGAGATTTATACTGGAGATAATAACTTGGGGCAAAATCATAGCTCTATTCAAACAACCAAAGGCTACCATGTGGAAGAAGGACATGAACCAAGAGGGTAGAACTAGAATTGCCAGTGGTGAGAACTTTGGCTTAGCATTAGGAAGTATGTTCTTGTAGTTAAAAGTGTCTAGGGGGCTTCCCTGGTGGCGCAGTGGTTGAGAGTCTGCCTGCCAATGCAGGGGACACGGGTTCGAGCCCTGGTCTGGGAAGATCCCACATGCCATGGAGCAACTAGGCCCGTGAGCCATGGCCGCTGAGCCTGCGCGTCTGGAGCCTGTGCTCCGCAACGGGAGAGGCCACAACAGTGAGAGGCCCGCGTACCACACAAAAAAAAAAAGTGTCCAGGGAAGAGATGGACTGTCCTGAGAGGTAAAAACTGTGTTGATGTGGCAGGTGGCATTGACATTGGGACCATCTTTTCTTTCTCAATGGCAGGTTCAATATTTTGTGTGTTACCATGACAAATACTGCTTTTAATCTCAATGATTTGGTTGCCAGAGTTTCCTACTGCCTGTGAGGCATTAAGTTCAGGTCTGAAATTCAGGGACCATCTCCTAGGCTCTGTGAGACTTCGATCTTCTGTTCCAAAGCCCTGCTTAGGGGAAGTAGGTAATAAAAAATTAGTGGACTAGGCTTAGGGATAGTTTTAGCTCTAAGCTCACCACGGACTAGCCTGTTGAGCTTATGTAAGTCATGTGATATCTTAGGAAGTCAGTTTCCTCATCTCTACAATGGAGACATATTCCAATGATCTCACAAGTTCTTGTGAGGATCAAATGAAACAGGTTTTTAAAAAAATTTATCTTGGCTGCGTTGGGTCTTTGTTGTTGCGCGAGGGCTTTCTCTAGTTGCAGCAAAAGGGGCCACTCTTCGTTGTGGTGCGTGGGCTTCTCATTGCGGTGACTTCTCTTGCTGCAGAGCACGGGCTCTAGGCGCACAGGCTTCAGCAGTTGTGGCATGTGGGCTCAGTAGTTATGGCTCGTGGGCTCTAGAGCACAGGCTCAGTAGTTGTGGTGCAGGGGTTTAGTTGCTCCGCAGCATGTGGGATCTTCCTGGGCCAGGGATCGAACCTGTGTCCCCTGCGTTGGCAGGCGGATTCTTAACCACTGTACCACCCGGGAAGTCCAGGTTGTTTTTAAAAAAGCTTAAAGGTATGACCTATATAGGTAAGCTCCTATTATTACAGCCATTTTAATATACACTTATGCATGAAGCACATTTAAAACAATTTCATGGGCTTCCCTGGTGGTGCAGTGGTTGAGAGTCCGCCTGCCGATGCAGGGGACACGGGTTCGTGCCCCGGTCCGGGAAGATCCCACATGCCGCTGAGCCTGTGCGTCCGGAGCCATGGCCGCTGGGCCTGTGCATCCGGGGCCTGTGCATCCGGAGCCTGTGCTCCGCAACGGGAGAGGCCACAACAGTGAGAGGCCCACGTACCACAAAAAAAAAAAACAAAAAAAACCCCCCAAAAACAATTTCATAAAGCAGGTATCATGATGGTTAATTTAAATAGGTTTTACTATACTGTAAACTCCTCGAAGAAAGAGGGTGTGCCTTGCTTATTTTTATATTCCATGCAATACCTATCACAATCCTTTGCTTATAGTGGATAGCCAATAAATATCAAGTCCAATTGCTATGCAAGTAAGCCTGGACACGTCACTTCTGGCTGAGCAAGTGACAATGATGCTGAGGACCTGTGGTCCCTAAAGTAGCCACTAGATGGCAGAATAGGCATGAAAGTCGTGGGGGAACTGCTGCTAGGTGATAGTCACGGGTGTCTCAGGCAGGAAAGAGAAGGGGAAAGATTTGTAAAAGGGGAGGCAAGTGAAACAGAGAACTTGGTATTTTCCACTTAACAAAACAAATGGGTCACATTCTTGCTTCGTGCTTCCTACAAATGAGAGAACAATTTTACCTTTAAGACTCGGAGCTTAACCTTCTCGATGGCGACTGTGGTTTTGGAGGCCTCTCCTTGGAGATGTGGGGAAAGCAACTGCTCAAAAGTGAATACCGCATTCTCCATTAGCTAGAAACCAAAAGCAACACAGAAACAGACCGCAGTTACAGGCTGGGATCACTACCCTCTCCAAGTCTAAATCAACTTGGAGAGAAGGAGACGATGACCACCAAAGATGGTCACTACCCTGTGGGTGACCCAGGGCAACAGGTCCTCATCCCACTACATGGATTGTGAGACGCATAGGCCCATGGCCACAGTGGCATCAGTAAGAGGCTGGGAAGCGCACACGCGCACACACACACACACACACACACACACACATACCTATGCATGTATGTACACATGTATGTATCTTTTCTTCTCATCTCTTCTCCTTCCACCCTTAACTGAGAAACCCAAGACCGTGGGGTTGAGGATATCATCATTTCCTGTGGTCATCCCCCTCCTGTGTTCTCTGGTGCCTGTGGTCAGGGCTTAATGAAATGAGGTGGCCCTTTAGTTCTGCACCTCCACTTTCAGATGGATGTAAACCATGCCAGCACATCTCTCGCTCCATTTTCCAGCCTCCCACCCTACTTCTCTTCCTTTCTCTGCCAGGCTGGGAAGGGAGGCAGGGTCAGAGCTCAGTGGAGACCGTGGCTGACATGCTCATGGGTTAGGGAACGGAAGTAGTTCAGATTTCTTATTCTCTGCACTTGCGCCTGTACCTGTTTCACCAGGGTCCAGTACTATCAAAGGGACTTCAGTCAAACCGTTGACCTATTTTGTTCCTTGTCTGTCTTTAATCCCTCACAACTCAGAGGTTAGATAATAAAGTGTGCCACTTAATCCTGCCTATAACTTTTAAGAAGAAAAATCTCCTTTCTTCCCCAAGCCTGTGATCCAAAAGCATCCAACACAATACCTTTCTCTCGGCACTTTCAACGCTGTAGCGAATTTATCTAAGAATCTGTCTCACTATAAGCTCCCCAGAGTGGAGTCTGGCACAGTGTCCAACCCACAGGAAGCTCCCTTCGAACATTTGTGAAGTAGAATTGTGCTCTTAACGGCTTCAATGATCACACCCTTCCTTCATTTAGAAAGCATTAGAATATGGAACGAGTTTGGGCTGTTCACTCCTGCCCTGGAGAAAAAGTTTCTTGTGGGAAAAAAAAGGAACCTGTCAAGGAGACCCAAGAAATCCAAATTTAAAGCTGTGATTGACTGATTGATTGATTTACTTTTAACTAGGTTAGGGAATTGATTCAAGCCACTGGTTCTCCATCCTGGTTGCATATTAAAAGCAGTAGGGATGGGAGTGGAAGAAATTTTTTTTTAATTACCAAAAAGATAATATCAAAATCACTGGGGGTGTGGCCTAGACATCAGTATCTCTTAAAAGCTCCCAGATGATTCTAATCTGCAGCCAACATTAATAGCACTGATTTGACAAATCAAGTAATTATCAATTAATGCTACTTTATTTCCCTGAGATATCTCTTCTTTATGATGCTCATCAACATGGAAGAAAGATGAGCCAGCTGGAACAGCACAAAATATGTCCTCACTCAACATGGTGACTAAAGAAAGGGGCCTCATTTCCCTGAGCTACACTAGTACACCTGTCTCATTTGCCGCACTTGTTTCTCTGCTCCCCCATCCTCATCCACATGGACGACCTCACCGCCCCTACCTCTTGCATGTAGTTCTGCGTCCTCTGGACCACCAGGTCAATGTGGGGGAATCTGAAGCGGCTCTTGAGATCCTGCAGGTGCTCCTGAAGCAGGTTGACTTTACTATAACAAGGTTCCATCTTCACGGAATCCAATGGAAGATTCATAAGCCGGTCTAGATGCTGCATTTTGGTGAAGGGAAAAATGACACACCTTCAGACTTAGGAACTATATTACGTGACTATTACATTTTACATAAATTCTAAACAATCACACGTTATTAGACTGAATCACTTCTCAGATCACTATATCTGTGACATCTTCATTGTCTTACTTCCGTTCTTGGATGGGTCCTTAGGGCAGCTCTATTGCTAGGATAGAGATTGGTAGAAGAACCAACTAGACGACGGAAGCTCCCAGGGCCGCATTCAGTGGGGCTCAGTCTTGTCAAGCTCTTGATGGACTCCAAGTACCCACTTCCAGAGCTCAAGAGGTCAGGACGGCTCTTTGGCACATGAACTGCTGTTGGCTCACAAGCCTCCAAAGGCTTCTTTAATGAGTGACATCCCTCTCAGAAAATCCCAGGGAGTTCAGGATGCCCCCTGGACTCTAAGGGTAAAGCCAGAGTCCCCACAGTTCTCTGAGGCTCTGTCAGTGCCCAAGGGCTTCCCTCTGCTAGTGGATGGGGAGGCGGGTGAGATAGGAAGAGGCCTAGCCTAGAAGAGGTAGCCAGTTTTAAAACCTGAGGTCCCCCCTCCTCTAGTTTGTACAAGTGATAACTTGATCGATGAGGCCATACGACTTCCAGCAAGAGGACAGCAACTGACCTCATCCACTAAGGACCTCAAGTATTATCAACATAGTCTTACACTATGAGTGTTTTTGCCAACAGAATGCATCTTATTTTCAAAGCTTATTTAAAAGTAATTTTAAAATTGAATATTGGAGATCTAGAATAAACAGGAGGGTGGATGGAGAAAAAGAAGACAGAAAGAAAGGTGCTGAAAATGGAGGCCTAGGGAGAACTGGGGAGTAACACAGTTAACAGGGTGATTGTGAATAATACAGGATGTGCTGTCTGAGTTTCAGGTCACAGAAAAGAGATAAATCTGGAGTTCTAGATTTCTCTAAACAAGAATTTAACAAAGGGACTTCCCTGGTGGCTCAGTGGTTAAAAATCCGTCTGCCAATGCAGGGGACATGCCACGACTACTAAGCCTGCGTGCTAGAGCCCATGAGCCACAACTACTGAGCTTGCATGCCACAACTACTGAAGCCCGTGTGCCTAGAGCCCATCCTCTGCAACGAAGAGTAGCCCCCGCTCACAACTAGAGAAAGCCTGCGTGTAGCAACGAACACCCAACATAGCCAAAAATAAATATTAATTAATTAATTAATTTAAAAAGATACAGAAACTTGGTTATTTATAAGAAAAAAAAGAATTTAACAAGGGCCCACTTTCATTGTGCTTGTAAAAGGAAAATATTACTCCCTTTAAGAAGTGAGTTCTGGAGAACCTCACTGAAGTAGAATTAATGACCAAAAGCATGCTGTCAAACTTGCCCCTTGACATATAATTTGTAATGTGTCTATTTTTTAAAATATCAATTAAACAGACAGGAGAGGAAAAATCGATCGGTTACCACTTTGCTCCTGTAAGATTGGCAGAAGTTAAACAAGTGATTCCCTAATGCTGACGGGAATATAAAGGAGAAAGTCCTCTGCCATGTACAATTGGTAGAATTGTAAAATTTTAATTCTTTTTTTGGGAAGCAAATGGAAACATCAGTTAACATGAGAAATATTCCTACCTTTCAACCTAGCAATCCTGTCCTAGACATCTATCCCATAGAAATAAAAGCATCAAAGTAAACGAATATATATAACAAGATTATTTATTGCAGCTTTGCTCATGGTGCTAGCAACATTTGGATGATTGAACAAATCATGGTGTATTCATACATGAAATATTATGAGGTTATTACAAAAAATGATTTAGAGCTAGAACAGTTAACTTAAAAATTGTTTCATGAGGTATTTTTGAATGAGAAAACTGAAAAGCAGAGCAGTATATATAATATAATCCCATTTTTCTAAGAGCAAACTACCTAAAAAAACATAGCCTACAAAATGTGTGTGTTTTATAGGCTATATGAGCATGGAGAAAAGCACAGAACAACATATGCTAAGTTGTTAACATTAGTTTCTTGAGTGGAGGGAGGGGATATGGGGGGAGAAGGGAGAGTAAAGTTAAGTTCAAAAAAAGGCTACAATAAGAAACCTCAATATTTACAAATGATCTTGTTTATATACAATTTTGTGTATGTATGCATTAAAAAAAAAAGAAAGGGAAAGAAACAGGTGTCTGGTTTTATCCACTGACTTGTAGGGATGTCTATCGTGATACGGCAAGTGTAAAACAAAGCTGCCCAGTTATGTCTGTCAGTGATTCTCAAATTTTAGGATACATCAAGTCCTCTGGAGGTCTTGTTAAAACAGACTGCTGGGCCCTACCCCAGAGTTTCTGATCTGGTAAATCATCAGTGGGGCCTGAGAATTTACATTTTAGCAGCCATATGATGATGATGATGATGGTCCAAGGACCATACTTTGAGAAACATTGGTTTTTATCATGAGTCCATACTTTTGGAAGCAAACAAACCAACAAACAGAATTTATATAAATGAGGATATACGTGTATATATTTGTATGAACAAGGGAGAAGCAGATGAAAACACATACTAAGCTATTTATATTAGTTATTTCTGGGAGTTGGAAGTGGAAAGGGCTTAGGAGTTGGGGGCGGACTAAAATTAGGTGGGTATGGGTGATGGTTTTTAATTTTGCCTTTATGTAAGTATTTTTGTATATTGTTTACCTTATACAAGCATGTTATTATTTTTGCGACTTGAAAACCATTAATAAAGGAAAGCAGGTAGATGGATGGATGAATGGATGAATGAATAATGTGTTTGAATGAATCGCAGAAAGGCTAGATGAATAGATGGAAGGGCAGCTGAATGGAAGGAAGGAAAGAAGGAAGGGAGAGAGGGAGGGAGGGAGGGAGAGAGGGAGGGAGGGAGGAAAGAATGAATGAATGCAGATAAAGACCCACAAAAAAGCAGTCCCAGGCAGACAATTCACACTCCACTCCCTGGCTTCATATCCTACCTCCTTTAGCTGGGCACTGTCTTTGGTGGTCTGAAAGTTCTGGTTAAGTTCATCCACTTCTTTTTCAAAGAGTGAGCGTACTTCACTGAATCCTGAGCTCACCGGTCCCATGAGCTCCTCCAGAATGGATGCCAGGAATGGCTGCACACTCTCTGCACAACTTCTCTCTGCTGGCTGAGCCACCATCGCTGAGGTAGGAAATAGCCAGAAAACTGTGAGTGATGGCAAAATTGGATTCAGAGGCACTGGAGCGGGGCCAGGCTGGACAGTGCCCCACAGAGCCATTTAACAGCCAAGGCAAGCTCAACTGGGCAAGAGAGACCAACACAGTGAGTCCTGTGCCAGCAGTCACCAGAATGGAAAACCATCAAAGAGAATCTCTCTTTGAGAATTGGAACGAGGAGAATCTCTCCCCTCCCCAAGATTACCTCTCCCCTGGGATGACATGCATTTTTCTGCTTGGTCCCTATGACTATATAATGCCTATTACAAAAAAAGAAAATGCCAATGACCCATCTATTTCCTATCAATCATCATCATTATAAATTCATCGTTTGTCTTCTAAAAACACAATTTATTAAGTTTTAATTCATTTTTCTAAGAGTTAACCAGTCGATATAATTCAATTTCCCTCCCTGCTTCTCCAGGGCCTTTTTAAAAACTCAAGTACCATCTTTTTGTGGGGCAAATGGAAACAAATTCCAACTGGTTTGCCACCCTGCCTCCCATCCCCACCCCCAATTTTAAAACACACGCTATTTTTTAATCAAGGATGACATGCTTAGTGACAGAAACATAAAGAGTACAGAAAATCATAAAGAGGGATTAAAAAAAAATGTAACCATACTCTTACTTCCCAGAGGAAATACTGTCGTTTGATTGACTTATTTATTTAATTTTTCAACATCTTTACTGGAGTATAATTGCTTTACAATGGTGTGTTAGTTTCTGCTTTACAACAAAGTGAATCAGTTATACATATACATATGTTCCCATATCTCTTCCCTCTTGCGTCTCCCTCCCTCCCACCCTCCCTATCCCACCCCTTTGGTGGTCACAAAGCACCGAGCTGATCTCCCTGTGCTATGCGGCTGCTTCCCACTAGCTATCTACCTTACCTTTGGTAGTGTATATATGTCCATGCCACTCTCTCACTTTGTCACAGCTTACCCTTCCCCCTCCCCATATCCTCAAGTCCATTCTCTAGTAGGTCTGTGTCTTTATTCCCATCTTACCCCTAGGTTCTTCATGACCTTTTTTTTTTTTCTTAGAATCCATATATATGTGTTAGCATACGGTATTTGTTTTTCTCTTTCTGACTTACTTCACTCTGTATGACAGACTCCAGGTCCATCCACCTCACTACAAATAACTCAATTTCGTTTCTTTTTATGGCTGAGTAATATTCCATTGTATATATGTGCCACATCTTCTTTATCCATTCATCCGATGATGGACACTTAGGTTGCTTCCATGTCCTGGCTGTTGTAAATAGAGGTGCAGTGAATATTTTGGTACATGTCTCTTTTTGAATTATGGTTTTCTCTGGGTATATGCCCAGTAGTGGGATTGCTGGGTTGTATGGTAGTTCTATTTTAAGTTTTTAAAGGAACCTCCATACTGTCCTCCATAGTGGCTGTGTCAATTTACATTCCCACCAACAGTGCAAGAGGGTTCCCTTTTCTCCACACCCTCTCCAGCATTTATTGTTTCTAGATTTTTTGATGATGGCCATTCTGACTGGTGTGAGATGATATCTCATTGTAGTTTTGATTTGCATTTCTCTAATGATTAATGATGTTGAGCATTCTTTCATGTATTTGTTGGCAATCTGTATATCTTCTTTGGAGAAATGTCTATTTAGGTCTTCTGCCTATTTTTGGATTGGGTTGTTTGTTTTTGTGATATTGAGCTGCATGAGCTGCTTGTATATTTTGGAGATTAATCCTTTGTCAGTTGCTTCATTTGCAAATATTTTCTCCCATTCTGAGGGTTTTCTTTTGGTCTTGTTTATAGTTTCCTTTGCTGTGCAAAAGCTTTTAAGTTTCGTTAGGTCCCATTTGTTTATGTTTGTTTTTATTTCCATTTCTCTAGGAGGTGGGTCAAAAAGAGGAGCGTAGTAAAGGTCCCGATTCATTAAGTCTGGATACGACATGGAAATCTGCATTTCTTTTTAAGTGCTAAGGTGATTCTCATGATTAACCAGGTTTGGAAGCAGCAATGCAGTAAAGGAAGTTTGAGTTGGAGGAGGCTTGAGCTCACTCTGTGGATGGAAGTCTAGCTTTGTGGAACTCTTTAAGTCACCTAACCTCGTACGGGATCAAAGAAGTACAAACTCATCTCAGTGTCCAGGCCCTCATTTTACAGATGTGAAAAAGGGGGCCTGGAGATGTTAGCTGATTCAACCAAGGTCACACTCTAATTTTCAGATCCAGAATTATAATTAAAATATATTTCTTTATTTTTATTGGCAAATAACTTGCTTATGGTGAGACAAATGGCCACGTTCTTATTTCAATTTGCAAAAATATTTCACACAGTTACAAAGGATCAGACTGCATCTTACTCTGAGAATCTGAGATGACCAATACTATTGATACTATGAGTAACTCACAAATATTTGAGATATAAAATATTAACCAGGTCATGCAATTACTAGGGAAAAACCCCTTTCTATTGTATGATTCAAATATGAAACAAACTATGACTCCTAAAAATAACTTACTTGATACCAAAATGCAAAATTGTTTGCCAGGAAGATAAATGAATTATTTATAAATTAACTCTGAGAGAAGAACTATTTGAAAAGTGTCTAATTGAAATTTCAGAATAATCATGAACACGGGTAATATACATAAAAGATTTAGCAGCTGGCTGATGTCCACTGCTGCATGGGGGCAGAGAGAGACACAGGGAGGGGTCGTGGAAGGCCATGCTCCTCTCTGCTGGATCCCCCCTTGCCTATGTACCACCATGTGCTCCAGCCCCCTCTCTGTGCCTTTATTCAGTGTTCCTTTCACCTGTGCCTTCCTTCCTCCACCTCTGCTTGTAAACATCCTACTCACCTCTTCAAGGCCCAGTTTAAATTTCACCTACTCAGGACAGCCTAATGCCTGGAACCACCACACAGCTTCCTGAACTATGGTCTGCTGGTGTTTCCTTAATGATCGAATAAATGTTACATCCCACACAGGTATGCTCCGCTATTTTTCAAGGATGCAGAGATGCTGCTGTAATGATTCATGTGTTGTGACACATTAATTCAAGAGCCATACATTAATTCAGTTGAGCAGAGTGATTAAGAGAGAAAATGCTGGGGCTGGGGGCTGGGTTTGTCCTGACTGTCACACTCTACCTTTGGAATCTCAGGCAAATTACTTAATCTCTACCTCAGTTTTCTCATCTGTAAAATGGGGAGCATAAGCGTAATTACTCTGAGGGTTATGGTGAGGATTAAATGAGTTCACTGTGTTCAAAGTGCTCAGAACCCTATGTGACCCTCTGGAAGTACTCAGTAACTGTTAGCTCTTACTATACCTGTTAGCATTACCATCAACTGACACTAAAACAGTACTCTCATTGTGAGGAGCCCACATGGTTTTTTGAAGTCGAAATGGTTCCTGCTTAGGAACCGCTGTGCTCTCTGTTCTTGCCTCTTTTATGGCATTTGTAATATATTTCCTTCTGTTTCAGTATCTGTGACATGCTTTTTATCCTCTTCTACTTGTAAAATCATGTCTTCTTCTTTGACTCTTCATAGACCTTGTATTCAGCAGGAGCAGAATAAATGCTTATTAAATGAGTCAGTATTTGTGGGGCAGAACTTAAGCCAGTTGCTTCACTCTCAAGAGTCATATGGGAAGAAATGGAGAGATTGCTACTTTAATACTCCCAAAGTTGTTTTCTTGAAATCCAAAGTCCTTTATCAATGCAGCCTGATGTGCACTTTCTTGTTTTAAAGGGAGAGAACCAGAGGCCTGGTTACAGTGTGTTTCTGACATTCTGTTTTAAAAAGACCTGATCACAATTTCCTTTCAAGGCTTCCTTTAGGAAACAAAAACTAGTCCAGGGCAGTATATTTTTCCATTTTATGTGAAATATACTGGAGCCACAGAGATTTAGGCAAGAGAGAAAGAGAGACCGGTTTAATTCAGGCCATGAGAATGGCCACTGTTAGGCTCAGCTCAGCTCCAGACAAACAGAATGTATCCGGGGACACGAGCTGGGTGTTGGCAGTTTTAAGCTGTATAAAGCATTTCAATATATAGTCAACTCTAGATCTGTTGAGCGAATAAAGGAATAAGAGATCTGGATAATAGGAAACAGAAAACACTCTGAAGTTAATTTATATCTGGCTTTAGAAGGCATCACCTGAACAGATAAACAACAGATTCAGACACACACTCCTTTGCTCTAGTTATGCCTCCTCCAACCTCCTCTCAGGAGGACCTGTTAGAAGAGCCTGGAGCGAGCTGGGCTGCAGTATGAACAGGGCCTGAAGTGCAGAGGATAATCCACCAAGCAGAAAATCCCATTAGGTTCTAAGTCTCTTGAGCACAGGAACTGGGTCTTCCCTGTTCACTGCTAAAGCTCCATCGCCTTGCTCAGAAAGCACTTAGTGACTATTTTTTGAATGAATGAGCGAGTGAATAATTTGAAAACTGACTATATAAGAAGATTGCTGATAAACAATCACAGATGAGCTGGCATGCTTTCCCTCTGAAATGATGTTCAGTGTGGTGTGCTTTTGGGGATGCAGGAATGCAGAGCCATAGAATTTTATCCTGTCGGATTCCTCAGAGGTCATCTAAGTTCTCTTGTGTGAAAACACGCAAACTTCTTTCTTTCAAGGGCCAGATACTGAACATTTTCAGCTTTGCCGCCCCTAAGGTCTCAGTTCCAACGACTCAACAGTGCCTTTGTAGCATGAAAGCAGCCTCAGCCAGTACATAAATGAGTGGGCACAGCTGCCTTCCAATAAAATGCTATTTACAGAAATAGGTGGCAGGCCAGCTTTGGCCCAAGGGCCACAGTTTGCTGACCCCAATCTCATGGGCCCTTGTGATTTCAGAGGAGGACACTGAGGCACATAGAAGTCGAGTGACCTCCCTGAGCACACGTGACCAGCTAACATTAGAGTTGGGACTATAGACGGTTCCCTACTTAGGATGGTTTGACTTACGATTTTTCAAGTTTACAGTGGTGTGAAAGCAACAGGCGTTAAGCAGAAACTGTACCTCAAATTTTGAATTTTGACCTTTTCTGGGGCTAGTGATAAGCAGTAAGATTCTCTCTCGTGACGCTGGGCAGTGCCAGCAGCCGCAGTTCCCCGTCAGCCACCGCAACACGAGGGTAAACAACCGATACACTGACAACCATTCTGTACCCAGACAACCTTCTGTTTTTCATCTTTGGTATAGTATTCAATAAATTAAATGAGCTATTCAACACTTTATTATAAAAGAGACTTTGTGTTAGATGATTTTTCCCAACTGTAGACTAATATAAGTGTTCTGAGCGTGTTTAAGGTAACTAGGCTAAGCTATGGTATTTGGTAGGTTAGATGTATTAAATGCATTTTCAACTTACGATGGGTTTATTGGCATGTAACCCCATCGTAAGTGGAGGAAGATCTGTAGGATCCAGATTTATTGACTCTAAGCCAAAAGTTTTTTTCTTGTTAAAGGAAAACCCATTATTCACTGATTCAGATATTCACTGTGAGTCTGCATATACCAGGCATGGTACTAGGCACTAGGGATACCTGAGTGAACCAGAGCAGCATGGCCCTGCTCTTAGAGAGCTTACAGCAGGGAGAGGGCAGGAGCAGAGCCATTATAATTTGGTATGAGAAGTGCTACATCGGGAGAGGTGCAGGATCAGGATACACAGGCACCACTACAAGGCAAGCAGCAACGCTTCCTCCACCCTGTGTCGTTGAAGTTTCCAGGCGGAGGCCCTTAAGAGTACCACCAGCACGCTCCTATTTCAAGTGTTATCATCTCCTTCCAAGTCCCTCGTTTAACTCTCCTCTGAAACTAGGAATTCTCACTATGTGATGGAGCCTTAGATACACAGCTTATTTAGTTTGTAGGAGCGTGGATTATCTCCACTGACCTTTGATCTTTCCAATTAAAAAGTTCTTTGAGTTCACAATCTGATCCATGTCTGAACGGATGGTGCCTTCCAGGTCTTTCGTCAGAGCCCTGCATTCCTCCTTCAATGCACTTAATCCTTCTGAAACTTGATGCCGAACCAGGTTGTAGGCCTCTTCGAGGAGCTGCAACAGAGAACAACACATAAATTGGGGCTCTGTCGTGCGTCAGCACGTGAGGGACTCAAGTAGAGGCGGGTGGGTTAATCGCAGACAATCGCAACATAAACAAAACTGCACACACATTCTCATTTGTCTTTCAAAGTTTGAGTCTGTTTGGATTAGTCCTCATGTAAGTGAGACTGAGCAGACTGGGCAGTTCTCCACCCAGGGAAGGAATTACGTATTAAAAAAAAAAAAAACCCTAAAAAGAGAAGGGAAAGGAATGTTCACTTCGAGCAGCACAGCTGCAGAGCAAAATCATCGCTTACACCGAGCCAGGCCCTCTTTCTGTCGTTTTTCTTCCCCTTCATTTTAGGCAGGATGTCTGTCTGAAGGGTTGGCATGAGCTCCTCCATCACCAGGTTACTCAGGATCTGTCAAGAGGAAGAGAGCCTCAGAGCTGGTTCAGTTGGTGACGCCTAAATCTCAGCATCAGGCTAACTGAAGGTGTCATAACTGGCCACCCCCCGTCCTGGCTACATAAGATTGTCCTGTGCTACATGAAATCTGTTAGGTTAATAGTTTAACTCTGGGTCTGAGGCCACACAAATCTCTAGGAAGACAACCCTAGATGGTAAACGTTCTTAAATATCTGCAAGGAACAGTCACGCCTGTTGACATTTTCCCACTGGAAAGGACAAATTCCTCAATTCAAACTTCTACTAGTCAAACTAGAAGAATCTAGCCCATTTAGGATAAGAGGGGGAACTTCAATTATAGATAAGGGTATCCTTAGCAAAATTGTGACGGGGGTCAGGCTTGGTTTGGGTGGCTTGAGTTCTTGTCTGTATCCCCTGACACCATCATTTCCCCTGGAGCTTTCTTGGGATCTAAGTGTCTTCATGCTCTTTGTCCCTACTGCACCCTGAATCCCACCTCCATCTTGTTTAAAGTTTAGAAAAAGAAGGGAATAACAAATACTTTGGAACAACTGGACATTGGTGGGATGAGTAGAATATGGGCGGGGGTTGTCTACAGTTTTCAGGGTGTTTTTTTAAAAAATATTGGTCCCAAGTCTTTCCTAAAATGCTGAGGTGAAGCAGCATTTTTGAGGAGTTTAAGAAGAACTTGACATGTGCAAACTCCATAGAAATCAGCAAGTCCAAAAATCAGGTTCAAGTACATAATCAATAATTCATGAACCTCATCTTGCCCAGTGGAGTAAATTCTTGTTTGGAACACATTTGCCCAAGAGTGATGCAAGTGTTGGCATGGGGAGAGTGAGCTGAGAGAGTAAGGACACTGAAGCCAGAACTTCAAATCAACGGGAAATATTGTCTTAGTTTAAAAGTATTAAATTCAAGAATCATAATAATTGTCCAAATTCATCCTTTTGCAGAGATTGGCTTGAATCTGAGCATGAGCGTGTAAGGGATTTGAAAGATGAAAATGTTATACTGTCCAAAGAAAAAGAACATTCCATTTGGGTGGGCTTATAGTTTTCTTTTAGTCTTTCCCATACAATGTTCCAAGAAATTTGGTTCTATTTTATAACTTAAGGGATTGGAAAGGAAATATGTCTGGAAAAAAAAGGAGGGGGATGGGAGTGGGTTGAAAGGGGGGGAGGGGGTTGGTGATAAGGGAATAGCTCTGGGGCAGGCAGAGGCCAACTCTGTCTCATCCCAACAGCTCTTCTTCCTGTAAACGTCAGCCCCACCACATCCTGACCTTGTGAGGATCCTCACCTGTCCAGGATCTGCTCTGAGCTTCCCTACCTTGGTTAGCCCTCCATGAGCAGGGTCCAAAGCCCTGGGGCTATCGGAAAGAAAGTAGCTAATCTAATAAAACCAATCATACTAATGAAGGAGTTTCCCCAACCTTCCCTCTTCAGAATAGAATCCACTGAGTTTTACCATGAGGAACCTAAAGATATCTCTCGTGCTTTAAAAAAGGGTGTGTGTGTAAATTTAATTGCTGGGATTTAACTGGGAGATTTTAAAATTCCACCACACATGTACGAAACCAAACCTGGCATTAGGTTGATCGAAACCAAGAAACGCAGGCCCGCTCCCTGAAGGCCACATCACATGTTACCTTCCAGATGCTGCAGCTGTGAGGAAGGTGTGAGGCCCAGAGAGACTGCCCTCCTTCCTGAGGCTGGCCCCATGGTCTGATCAGGCTGTTGGCCTTGTGCCCTTTGTGTTACTCAGCAACCATGGGTGAAAGAATCCATTTAAAAGGGTCACATTCAAGGTCATTAGACAAAAGCCAACCTATGGACAAGACCTAAAAAAATGTGGATAGGGCTTCCCTGGTGGCGCAGTGGTTGAGAGTCCTCCTGCCAATGCAGGGGACACGGGTTCGTGCTGCGCTCCGGGAAGATCCCACATGCCGCGGAGCGGCTGGGCCCGTGAGCCATGGCCGCTGAGCCTGCGCGTCTGGAGCCTGTGCTCCGCAACGGGAGAGGCCACAACAGTGAGAGGCCCGCGTACCGCAAAAAAAAAAAAAAAAAAAAAAAATTTATGTGGATAGCCTTCTGGTCTTGAAACCACCCTGATCTGTGGGAATTTTGAGCTGTTCTCTTGGCCCATCTGGTTAATTTAAAGGCAAATAATAAGTATACCACATAGCTTGTACTTACATTTTACAAAATGCTTTCCCTCATGACTTCATTTGATACATTTTTTATTAAGTAGAAAATATATTGATGCTTTTACTGGTATACAAATATTTTCACCTTAATAGTCTGTCAGGCAAGTTATTCTAAGATATTTGCTTTGCCTAGACACTTGCCTAAAATAGCCATCACCACGAGGGCATGCCATACTTGCTGTGTGAGTCATTACTATGAAGATAATAATGTAACAATGCTGAAAATCTTCTGAATACAGTCCCCTAGGATAGAAGGGGTTAGGACAATGTTATGATTAAGTTCTTAGCAGACATGAAAAAAAATGCAAATAAATTCAGCGCTTTAAACAAAAGATGTCATATTCTCAAACTCAGTTATGCTATGCCCTTTTCTTTAACTACTTGGTAGCTTCTTTGGGGCGCTGACCTCTTTTTCCTGTGGGTCGTAGGACAGACACTGCTTCAGCTCCACGTGCAAGCGGTTACAGTGAAGCTTACCCTCACCAGGCCCCACACAGGAAAGTCTTGGAAGTTATTTCCTTTTACCAGCTTCTTAAAGGATCACCTGACATGGCTCAGAATGCATATCTGTCACAGACTGGCTTTGTGACTTGGGCCAACTTCTCTGAATGTTCTTTCTCTCGCCTGGAGGGTACTGGACAAATTATCCTGAAATGCCCTTCCAGCGCTCACATCTTATGAGTCTGTGATTTCACCAAAGAAACTTAGATTCCTGGGGGAGCAAAACTTCATGTTGGGTCACTTGATAACTCCAGATTTTACTGATTTCTTCTCTGGTTTTTGTTTTGTTTTGTTTTCCCCTGTAAGGTATTTTTTTATACAGCAAAATTAGCACCTTCCTGTGACTGCTTTGTGCTAATGCTTTATGATGTCTATATATGAACAGACCCACATATGTACCCACACACACTTCTAAGGCTGCCTTGTTCTCTGGATGCTTCTAGGTATGTCTTGCCTCACCATGATGGCAAGGGATGAGTCATTTCATGCTTTTACACCTTACAGCAATTCACACCTATCAGCGCAAAGTAAAGAGCAGAAAGTCAACAAAAGAAAACAAACTCAATACTTAACTCCCAGAAAGGACTTAGTACCTGCTTTCAATGCAATCGTGAAGGAATGTGAGCTGATGTGAGATTTTGAATGAAAGAAAAAATTAAGTACCCTAGCTAAACTCAAGGAGCTAAATAACTGTTTAACTTGGTATAGTCCCATGGTTGATGTTGATCTTTCACTGGACCAGAAGTCGGAAGCCATCATTTCCTTTGCCATTTATCCACTTAGCATGTGACCAAAACAATCAGCTCCACAAGGCAAGGACCATGCTGCCTTGTCCATCTCTGGTTCACTAGCACCCAGCATAGTGCCTGGAGTATAGCAGCTCAATAAATAATTGTTGAATGAATACAACTGGGCAAGTCACTTAATCGCTCTATTCTTCCCTCAGTTTTCTCATTTACAAAATGGAAATAATAACTGCTCTACATATCTCATGAGATTGATAAAACGAACAGAGTGGGCTTCCCTGGTGGCGCAGTCGTTGAGAATCTGCCTGCCAATGTGGGGGACATGGGTTCAAGCCCTGGTCTGGGAAGATCCCACATGCCGTGGAGCAACTAAGCCCGTGCGCCACAACTACTGAGCCTGCGCGTCTGGAGCCTGTGCTCCACAACAAGAGAGGCCGCGATAGTGAGAGGCCTGCACACCACGATGAAGAGTGGCCCCCGCTTGCCGCAACTAGAGAAAGCCCTCGTACAGAAACGAAGACCCAACACAGCCAAAAGTAAAAAATTAATTAATTAATTAAAATGTGTCTTAAAAGGAAACATTATAACACCAGGTTTTGGTTTAAAACAAACAAACAAACAAACAAACAAAGAAACAAAAATGAACAGAGTTAGGATTTGAACATAAAAAGTACCATACAATGGCATTTTAATACTGGTACATCTATTAAATATTCATGTTTATATAACAGGCCAATCAATGGCAAATGGTTCAGCCTCCCTTATGCTTTCATTTTTCTTTTTGGCATAAGTATGGATAGTCCTTAATCCTCTCAGATGTATAAATGGATGTGCTTCCTCCAAATATCAGAAACCAAGAATTGATTAAAGTTCTTGAGTAAGTCTCAGGATGGGAAATAAATGAGTTTAGAATCCACCAAAAAAATAAAAATAAAAATAAAGAAAATAAACAAATGGGACCTAATGAAACTTAAAACTTTTGCACAGCAAAGGAAACCATAAACAAGACCAAAAGACAACCTTCAGAATGGGAAAAAATATTTGCACACAAAACAACTGACAAAGGATTAATCTCCAAAATTTACAAGCAGCTCTTGCAGCTCAGTATCAAAAAAAACAAACAACCCAATCCAAAAATGGGAAGAAGACCTAAATAGACATTTCTCCAAAGAAGATATACAGATCGCCAACATACACTTGAAAGGATGCTCAACATCACTAATCATTAGAGAAATGCAAATCAAAACTACAATGAGGTATCACCTCACACCGATCAGAATGGCTATAAGCAAAAAATCTACAAATAAATGCTGGAGAGTGTGTGGAGAAAAGGGAACCCTCTTGCACTGCTGGTGGGAAATGTAAACTGATACAGCCACTATGGAGAACAGTATGGAGGTTCCTTAAAAAACTAAAAATAGAACTACCATACCACCCAGCAATCCCACTACTGGGCATATACCCTGAGGAAACCAAAATTCAAAAAGAGTCACGTACCACAATGTTCATTGCAGCTCTATTTACAACAGCCAGGACATGGAAGCAACCTAAGTGTCCACTGACAGGTGAATGGATAAAGAAGATGTGGCACATATATACAATGGAATATTACTCAGCCATAAAAAGAAATGGAATTGAGTTATTTGTAGTGAGGTGGATGGACCTAGAGTCTGTCATACAGAGTGAAGTAAGTCAGAAAGAGAAAGATAAATACCATATGCTAACACATATGTATGGAATCTAAGAAAAAAAAAAAGGTCATGAAGAACCTAGGGGTAAGATGGGAATAAAGACACAGACCTACTAGAGAATGGACTTAAGGACACGGGGAGGGGGAAGGGTAAGCTGTGACGAAGTGAGAGAGTGGCATGGACATATATACACTACCATCGTAAAATAGATAGCTAGTGGGAAGCAGCTGCATAGCACAGGGAGATCAGCTCGGTGCTTTGTGACCACCTAGAGGGGTGGGATAGGGAGGGTGGGAGGGAGATGCAAGAAGGAGGGAATATGGGGATATATGTATATGTCTAACTGATTCACTTTGTTATAAAGCAGAAACTAACACACCATTGTAGAGCAGTTATACTCCAATAAAGATGTTAAAAAAAAAAGAAAAAGGAAGAAGAAGAAAAAGAAGGGGGAGAGGAGGAGGAGAAGATTCTGAGTCATATGGTAAAACAGTAAAGAACAGCCCACTACCACGAGTAAATGTTTTTGGCTTTAGATGTTTAATGACCATACAAAGGCAAGACACCATCTGGCATCTTCCAAATATTGTTCCCTAATAACAAATTTCACACTTGTTTTTCTGGGATATGAGGGGAAATTAAAGAATAGCATTCTTGGACCCTGTATGCCTTTAATTAAATAATGCCCATACTCAGCCTCCTCTTCCTGGCTGAATCAGCTATGTGATTGGTGTCCTTATGGAGGATGAGGTCATATCATGAAATACAGTCTCCTTGTAGATTTGTAACAAAGTGCCTGGTACCAAACCAACCAAGACACTTAGCCTATGACTGACATTTAATCAGGGTCTTGGGAAATTATACTGGACCACAGGGAATAGAGTACCAGAAAAGGTAAATGAAACATATAGAAAACTATCTAACGCTTTCGAAATTTGTTTCCTTTAATTACTTCATTTATAAATCATTCCATAGATAAAGACAGCTATTGGCCAAATACTTTTCCAACAGCATCTCATTTAATTCTCACAACCCTGCAACACAAACATTGTCATTCCTATTTTTTTCAGAGGAGTAACCTGAGACTAAGTTAAATAAGGTTGGCAGGCTTTAACCCAAGTCTTCTGACCTAAAGCCCCACCACACAATTTGCACTATGCCACACTGCTCACATTTGCTTCTAGTCTGGAAGCACGAGGTCATTTGAGAGAATATGCATTTTCCAGAAAGAAACTGGAAGTAGCTCTTCCATTGCAGTTGCAGTATTCTGGGCTGCCCTATTTAGTACCTGGTCTGGAGGTCTTTAGAGGTGTCCAATAGTTGGCTGACCAAACACTTCTAGACAATGAGAGAAATGGCCTTTGGAACCACATCCTCCATGCTTGCAACTTTTTAAATTTGCTTGTTTATTATGACCCTGACCTCCTACCACTCAGATGGAAAATAGGATCCAAAATTCTGAGCCCCTTGTTACCTGGACTTCATCCCCAGTGATCATTTCCCACGAGCCATAGTGTCCCTTCTCCTGTCGGAAGAATTGCACAGCTTCTAAAAAGGCTTGGACTTCAAATGTCGTCTGCTTCATATAATCTAAAAGAAAGAGGCAAGGGCATTTAGCAAACAAAACCACTTTATTTTATATTTTTCCATGGTTCAGAGACCTGGCATTACCTGAATATTACAAGGGATAGAATTATGAGACACAAAAAAGTTAAGCAAGTACTGAATTCCAAATTCATCTGCAGGTGTATATCACGTGACTTGCTCACTATACCAGCTGATTAATTCTATCAGTTACTAGACATGCTGGTTATGACCAGAGCAAATCTATCCCCCTTTATCTCTCTTGTATTTCCCTCAGACACCCAGGCACTTAGTGGCTTTATGCCACCAACTATAACACCTCAGTAAGGCACACTATTCCTCTAAGTGCCTCATGTACCCAAGGTATCCCCTCTCAGTTTCCCAAATAAAACTCCAATTTCTCTGTGACCTGATATCAACTTTCTGTCAAAAGGACATCAATATAATAGGCTGATTTATACAAATGAAGGATAATAATTGCTAACACATATAGCAAGATACTGTTCTTCTAAGCATGTTACATATTTCATTGAAACCTCACAAAAACCTCTGAGGGGAGTATTCTTATCATCTCCAGCTTGTAGATGAGGAGACTATAGCACAGAAAGCACAGAAAGGTGACTTAATTGCCAAAGGTCATATACCAATAAGGGTATGAACTCAGATAGTTTGACACAAGAGCCTGCTTCTAAGCACTACACTATACTACCTCACATACTAGTTTTTTGATTTGCCTTTCCAAACATATTGGATTTTAAAAGGTGTTATATCTGAGAGATAATATCCTACCACAAAGGAATAGATACCTAATGGTATAGGATTTTTAAGCATGCTAAATGGCCTTCCTAGAATTCCACAAATCATACCGTGCATGCAAATACCTTCATTTCTGCAATGGACTGAATGCTTGTGTCTCCTAAAATTCATATGTTGAAACCCTAATCCCCAATGTAATGATATTTGGAGATGGAGGCTTTGGGAGGCAATTAGGTCATGAAGGTAGAGCCCTCATGTTGGACTTAAGCCCTTATAAGACAAGGCTCGCTCTCTTGCTCTCTCTCTCTTCTCTTTCTCTGTCTCTGTCCAGACACTGGATCTGCCACTGCCTTGATCTTGGACTTCCAAGACTATGGTATTTTTGTTAGAGCAGCCCAAACTGACCAAGAGAATTTTCATCACATAAAACTAGCTCATGCGGGCTTCCCTGGTGGCGCAGTGGTTGAGAATCTGCCTGCCAATGCAGGGGACACGGGTTCAAGCCCTGGTTTGGGAAGATTCCACATGCCGCGGAGCAACTAGGCCCGTGAGCCACAACTACTGAGCCTGCGCGTCTGGAGCCTGTGCTCCGCAACAAGAGAGGCCGCGATAGTGAGAGGCCCGCGCACCGCGATGAAGAGTGACCCCCACTTGCCACAACTAGAGAAAGCCCTCGCACAGAAACGAAGACCCAACACAGCAAAAATAAATAAATAAAAATTAAAAAAAAAAATCTTAAAAAAAAAACTAGCTCATGGAGGATACAGTGATAACCGAATTATAGAAATATTAGCAGGAAAGTGAATTTTAGAAATAATCTAATCTAACAATAAAGAAATCAAATCTTAGAAAATGGAAATAAAGTAGGCAAAGTGAAGTGACTGAAAGGGTCAAGTCTCCTGCCTCCTGCTTCTCCCCTAATAGGACACAAAATTCTCTTGCTAATAGCATATGATCTGTATTAATAGAACAATATTAGGTAGGTCAGTTGAAGGCAGCTGATTCACTGGTGGGGGGGACGTTCAGAGCTTTAAGCCAGTAGGATTGCTCAGTCAAGGACTCAATGGTTGATTTGGGGACTGAGCAGAACTAAAAGAGCATCAATCTGCTCTAAAAGGGGACAATCAATTAATGGATTGTAGATGACTCTTTTGAGATTGGCTTTCTAGGTCATAAACCTCAGGAACGTGGAAAAGAGAAAATACAACTCAAGGAATAGCCTCTATAAGAGTACAAGCAAAATTCTTCACAGTGAAGATACCATGAAGCCCAGAAGCTCCACCTTCAAAAATGTGGAACAGTAACTGACATTTCTAATATCAACATAAAGATTTAGTTAAAATCTAAATCAGAAAAAGGGCATGTCCCAAGAATCAGGTTTTCAAATTGAAGTGTTTTCTTCCTTGTCATTTATTTATTTATTTATTTTGGTTTGGCAATTGATTTAGTGTTTAATCTTAGAGGTCTGGAAAACACAAGTTAAGGTCTTGGTATAAAATTGACAACAAGGGGGCTGTGATATGGGGCTCAGTACACTGGGAGGAACTATACCAATTGAGATGGAAACTGTAATTACTACATTGAGATTCAAAACTGACTCATGTGCTCTTATTTTTAACAGCTGTTTTCATTTCCAGTCTAAGGAAACAAAGAGATGGAAGAAAATGTGGTACTTAGATGGAGTGAGTATTGCCAGACCCACGAGCCTGGGAATGAGGTTTAAGTTCTTCAAGTCCTTACAAGAAGCATCAATTTACTTCTTTCTCCCCTAGCTGACCTCAGTAACCAGAGGAGGTATCTGAAATCATGGCCATACCATCTATATCTATATACATATATATGTAAAGAAAACTATGACACTCCCTCTGATGGTTGCTTTTTCAAAGACCTTTAGAGAAAACAACTGAAGAAATGAGATTTGGAGGCAATGATGTGGGAGCCAGAGAGAAGTCAAGGAAGAAGTGGAAGAGCTAGAATGCAGCAGTGGTGCAGGATGAGGCATCTTAATATAGGCGGAGAAGAAAAGTATTAGCAATCAAATGAACCATAAAGGAAATTATAGTCATTGAACAGTAGTAATGAAGTTTAAAAGAATAAGGGCATGAATCTCCATTCTGGACTCTACCATTAAGCCAGACTTACACTGGATTTTAACTACTCTTTTTCCTTATGGTAAAAAGGACCTAATCACTGATTTCATCATTAGATTTTTAGATTATAAAAGGATTAAAGTAATTTATATAAAACTTTTAGAACACTACCTGTCACATAATAAGTTGCTTTATGGATATTGGTTCTCATGATTATAAACAAAGTCCAAAAGAAACTGCCAGATCATTAAGGAAATAAAGACAAAGGTTTGCTTTGTAAAGGACAGAGCTACATTGCAATGCTCATATGATCTTCACTTCTTCTAAGTTGTTTGCAAAGGCATTGCTGAACTCAGCCAGAATGTACAGGTGTTTGAAAGAAACCAGATTTTCAGTTATTTAATCTACTTCCTGCCACAGATCCCATGGGAACAAATTCTGGGATCATAATCACCCATGCTCCTGCCAACAGGAACTTGAGAGTTAGTTCCATGGCCCCCAGAATCAACAATGGTTTTTGATCTTTCGGCCCTCTCCTGCAAGCTGACTTAGAAAAATGGCAGGCATCAGCTCAAACTCTACTTTTCCAACATGCTGTAGTCATGAGGATGCTCAAGGAGACAGACGTGCTGGGGAGAACTTAGGCATCATTAAATGCAGCTCCTTCAATTTACGGATGAGGAAACTGGAAGAAGAAATGGTTAATTTCTTAGCTGAAGGTCACACAGCTGGTCAGAGTCAGAGCCAAGAGTTGAAAAAGTGGCTCTGGCATGTCATAAGCAGCCTTGGCATTCATGCTTACTTAAATCATAGACTATGAGAGTTAGAACTGATCTCAAAGGTCACCCACCCCAAGCTCTTTTCAATGCTGGGAGCCTTCAGAATCCCTGAGACACTCATCCAGGCTTAGCTTGAATATTTCCAGTGACAGGAGGCTCACAATTTAATGAAATAGTCTTTTTTGTCACTGAACTGTTGTAATTATTTGAAAATTTTTCCTTCTGTTGAGCCAAAATCTGTTTCCATGAACTCATTAATCCTGCTTCTGCCTTTCAGAGCAAAATAGACAAGTTTACTCTTCTTCCATATGGTAACTAAAAGATAGCTGAGTATCCTTATTTTCCTGCAATCATTCTTTAAACAATATAGTTTGGGGATTTTTAAAAACTTGGCCCTCCTTTTTTCTTCCTTCCCTTAGTGACCAATTTGAATCTGTCAATATCTTTCTTAAATTTGGACCTAGACTGAATACAACACAAAGAGTATTGTCTAACTAGTGCAAATTAGGTAAAGTAGAAAGATCACTTTCCTTTTTCTGGTCCCTAACCTCTTTTTTAATCAACCATAGCATACTGTTGCCTCATACATTTCCTGTAGTCCAATAAAATCCTGACAACTTTTTCATAAAAAAACCCTTGTCAATCTAAGCCTTTTCTAACCCATACTTCTGCTTTTGATTTTGAAGTGCAGGCTTTAACATTACCCCTATTAAGTTACAACTTACCGTGATCAGTTCAGTGCCCTAGAGCCTGCCAAAATCATTAAAAAATTGTAATTCTGTCCCCAGACTCCCTTTTACCTTGGTATCATTCGAAAATTTGGTGGGCTTAACCTTCTGTGTTTCTATCCAACTCACTGACAAAAACATTCATCAGATCAAAGGTGAGGACAGAGCCCTGGGAAACTCTAAACATTTTAGGAGACATGTGGGAGACACATCTTGGCCATTCACTCAACAATCACATCCTCGGGACCAAGACTATTATTGAAAATAGAAAATAGACTATGTCTATTTTCCTTATTCCCTCCCTAGTTCTAATCTGTGCAGCTGCATGGAAAACTCATATTTGGGAGACATGATTAAGGACTTTTGCAAGGGAAAGAAAGCTTCTCTAGGCCCCTTGGGGACAATTATTCAGGGGGCCAGCCAGAGAGAAATCGTTTTTGGTTTTTTTCCACTTATATGGATTTACTGCATGTCTGAGTCAACTGAAACGCCAAAGCTCCAAGGCCTATGTAGTCATTCTGGATTTTGACTCTGGCTGCTGTGTCGGGACTCCCTGACTCGGGCTGGGTTTGGAAGCTGCCTTGTTATTTTATTTTATTGGTAAATGGTGCCAAGCCATGTTAGCTGATCTGCCTGGTGATTTGTGAAAGTTATGTAACAGCATTACTCACTACACTGCTATGGGGTTCATCTCACTAATGTATGCTTCCAAACTGTCTTCCGCTTCAGGTCATATGTTGTCTTTTTTTAGGAGACCTGCGGCAAGGCTGTTTGTCCTAGTTTCTCTTCCAGAGCAGAGAAGCAGCACTGGGGAAAGTAACCAACATTTACTGAATACTATCATGGAGTATGAACCATAAGAGATGTTTACACAGACTATCTCATATAATCCTTCCAATAATCCCATTAGGTAGGAATTCATATTCCCACTTTAAGGTTGACAAAGAAACTGAGTTTCAGAAAGGTTAACTAATGTGTTTAAGCTAGTATATGGACAAGCAAGGCCTATTTGCTTCTAATGTCCTGTTATAACACTCTATGGTTTTATTTTTTATTTATTTTTTGCTGTACGCGGGCCTCCCACTGTTGTGGCCTCTCCCGTTGCGGAGCACAGGCTCCGGACGCGCAGGCCCAGCGGCCATGGCTCACGGGCCCAGCCGCTCCGCGCCACGCGGGATCCTCCCGGAACAGGGCACGAACCCGCATCCCCCGCATCAGCAGGCGGACTCTCAACCACTGCGCCACCAGGGAAGCCCCTATGGTTTTATTTTTTTAACTTTTTATTTTGAGATAATCATAGATTCACATTTTTATAAGAAATAATACAGAGATATCCAATATATCCTCACCCAGTTTTCCCTAATGGAAATATCTTGCAAAAGCTATAGTACAATATCACAAGCAGGAAATTGACACTGATTCAATCTAGCCACCTTATTCAGATTTCATCAGTTTTACATGCACAGGGGTGGGGTGTGTGTTGTGGTTTAACTTTTAAATTATTTTATTTTATTTTTTTATATCTTTATTGGAATATAACTGCTTTACAATGTTGTTAGTTTCTGCTGTATAACAAAGTGAATCAGCTGTATGTATACATATATCCCCATATCCCCTCCCTCTTGTGTCTCCCTCCCACCCTCCCAATCCCACCCTTCTAGGTTGTTACAAAGCATCGAGCTTATCTCCCTGTTCTATGCAGCAGCTTCCCATTAGCTATCCATTTTATAAAGTTATTTTAAATTTTATTTCTTTCTCAAAGTTTAGAATCATGTAATTCTGGAATTTGACTATATCACAGGGATCATTTAGTCCAAACCACTCATTTAATTAGTGAGCAGATTGAGGGCAAGACAGAATGTGATATGCATTAAAGAAAACCCTCTCATTGGAATTAAAAATGAATGATGTCTGTTCTAATGAAATGGTAATAAAAGTTTTTATTTTTATTAAAAAACTTATTTATTCATGACCAACTTAAGCAAATATTTATTACCAAATTGTAAATAATAACTCTTATGAGAACTAGCCCCAGGTTTACTTAGAAGTCCCTGAATAGTATTCTGTAAACTGCCAGATGAAAATATTCATCTACTGGCCAAATCATGTCTGTGTTAGTGAGCACAGATCTACCAGGAAGAGAAGAGGAATAAGCCAAGAAAGAATGTACACTTCCTGAAGATCCAGGGACCCCAGAATGAATTATAATGGTGTTACTCTAGTTGAAAATACAAAGATATGAGAACTCACTCTGAGGATATAAAAGCCTTCTTTAATAAATGGAAAAAAGGTGTTTCTATTGTTTTGATAGAATGTTTTAACCATGCAGAAAAACTGTATGCCTCATCTAGCTAAAAGTGGTACATCTCATGAATTTTTGACTTGTCAATAAATATTAAAAGGCTGTTTATTAACACAGAAAATGAAGTGGGGATTACTAAAACAAGTGAAGACTAACCTCATTTCCTTTAAATAAATTACATTGGTAGAAGAGCTACCACTGACTTTGGAGACATCCTGTATCTAGATTTTAGCAAGACAAATATTAGAGTTTTGCATAATTTTGACTGACACACTGAAGAAATTTAGATTAGTTGATAATGCAAACAAACATAATGAAGTAGGTAAACAGCCTAAATGATGGGTGCTGGTTAAAGGGCTGATGCTACTGACATCTTAGAGGAAAACATTTTCAATTACTTAGAAAAGGTAATATATAGACAGACAGACAGATAGAGATAGATAGGTAACCAGGGTTTCACTTAACTGTGAGCTCAGTACAAGTCAGTGGTATGATACAGTTGTACATAAAGCAGGGGAGGTTGGACCACAGGAATGTGGAATATACCAAAGACAATGACGGTTATAGATAGATTCTGAGATACACTACTCTGAGCTTATCATTATATACTTCCAGCTCATGCTGAGCAACAGAATATTTTACAAAAAATTTAAAAATAAAGAAAAAAAGGTGGAGTATTCTGAAGAAGACCAAGTAAATGAGGAATCTCACGGCCTTGGAAAGAAAAAACCTAGAGGGAAGAATTCTTTATCTGTGTGAAGATCTGCAATGTAAAAGAGGACTGGATTTGTTCCTTGTAGATTCCAGATACTAGAGTCAGGATAGAATGGTCCAAAGTAGAGTGTGGCAGATTTTGACTCAATATTTTGACTCAAAATTTCTAACAATTAGATTTATCTTAGAGTGAAATAGGCTCCAATAAGTTGTCAAAATTTCCCCTCCCGGGCTTCCCTGGTGGCGCAGTGGTTGAGAGTCCGCCTGCCGATGCAGGAGACACAGGTTCGTGCCCTGGTCCGGGAAGATCCCACATGCCGCAGAGCGGCTAAGCCCGTGAGCCATGGCCGCTGAGCCTGTGCTCCGCAACGGGAGAGTCCACAACAGTGAGAGGCCCGCGTACCGCAAAAAAAAAAAAAAAAAAAAAAAGTTCCCCTCCAAGAGGAAGTGCTCCATCAGGGCTGAGTTACCTTGTAGAAGGTGTACGGACTTGCTTAAATCTCTCTATTATATACTATCATGACATTGTGTACCTCCTCACCATAGCACTTAGAACAATTATAATTTCATAGTTGTTAGTATAATCATTTTAATATGCCTTTTCCCTAGACTGTAAGCTCTAGGAAGACAGGAGACTGTTGTTTGCATTCATCACTGCATCCTCAATCCCTGGTCTAGTGTCTGGCACATAAGACAGAAAGAGAAAGAGGGAAAAGAAATGAGGGAAGGAAGGAGGAAAGAAAGAGAGGAAGGGAGAAAGGGAGGAAGGGAGGGATTCAAATACTAGAGAGAGGGCTGGATTAAATCTCCTTATAAATTTCCTTCTAAACTGAGATTTCTTGATTACAAACAAAACCCAAGCACTGCAAATGAATCACATTCTCTTACTGAGTCTTTTTCCTACCGTTGTAAAGAATTTCTGAAGGAAATGGATGTCCTCATCCCAATGCTTCTCAGACTTTGGTGAGCATCACAATCCCCTGCAGGACTTGCTGAAGCAGACTGTTGGGCCCCACCCCAGAGTCTCTGATTCAGCAGGTCTGAACTAGGGCCCAAGAATGTGCATTTCTAACAAGCTCTCCAAGTGATTCTGCTGCAGGTGGTTTACAGACCAGATTTTGAGAAAACAAATTACAGAGAAGGAAGAGATACAGTAGAAGACCGTGGCTCTTGAATGCTTAGGGTCTTAATGAGGGCTTTCCCTCATTATCAGGTTAAGAAATGTCCCCTCTGTCAACTGCTCACCTATTTAACACAAATGAACCCTTCTACTTACTCAAAGTGATGTATAAAAATAGTACTATGACAAAGATTTATCAGAGGTATGTGGATAAGGAGCCACTTTAGGTAGGTTCATAAGGACATCATCTCATGCAACTAGAACTCTACCCGTGGAAGGGAACTCCCACTCACTTCAGAGGCAATCATCATTGTCTGGACATAAATCCTCAGATGCAACCCTAGTTAAACCTCATTTTCCCTTTTTTGGTACTCAGTGGATATGTGGACTATATCTTCTGTGGCAGCCTTCTTTTCTTCAGCATATATTATCTCACTTCATTTTTCTTAATTTTTTTCAAAGTCTCAAAGAGATAAAAATGACCTATGCTCTCATCTCTTCCAAAGAGATGAGAGAGTCTCAAATGCTGCAAAACAGAACATATTATATCCTTTATCCAAATCAGAACTATCAGGTGGGATATAGGTCAGTTCTTGATTATCTTTATTGACTAAGGAAAGCGACGACAATGATAATTCTTAAAACTTTGCTTCTGTAATTTTATTTTATTTTTGCGGTATGCGGGCCTCTCACTGTTGTGGCCTCTCCCATTGTGGAGCACAGGCTCCGGACGCGCAGGCTCAGCGGCCATGGCTCACGGGCCCAGCTGCTCCGCGGCATGTGGGATCTTTCCGGACCGGGACACAAACCCGTGTCCCCTGCACCGGCAGAAGGACTCTCAACCACTGCGCCACCAGGGAAGCGCTGCTTCTGTATTTTGTGTCTACATTGTAATTCAGAAGAGTCTGATGTCCCAGTGATTCACCCTCTATTAAAACATAGAACAAAGTTGCCTGATGGGGAACCAATTTGTGCTCGGGTTGTCCTCCTTCCTTACTTTAAGTGATGGCATCTCAGACCGATGCTGGTTGAAACTACTCCCTTCCTTTTCCTTCTTTTGCTCCTTCCCCAGCTCCACCACCCCTACATGTGCAGTCACATGTATGCACACGTGTACACACACCCAGAAACAAATCTTTCCCTGGGCTGCGTGAAGTAATCAATACTGGCTCTAAAGGTTTCCCCCAGGGTAACAGAAGGGAAAGTGGGAGGGCAAAGAGACTCTAGACCAGCACTGTCCGGTAGAAATATAATGAAAGCCACATATGCGATTTTAAATTTTATAGTAGCCACATCATAAAAGTGAAAAGAAAGTTAAGATTAATTATATATTTTATTTAAACCAATATATCCAAAATATGTAAGCAATATAAAAATTATTAATGTGATAGTTTACATTCTTTCTTTTTCTTTTTTTTTTTACTAAGTTTTCGAAATCTGGTGAGTGTTTTACACTTTCAGCACATTTCATTTCGGACTATCCACGTTTCGAGTGATCAGTAGCCGCATGTGGCTAGTGGCCACCGTGTTAGACTGCACAGCTCTGAATGTTCATGGTTTAAGTTCGATTGTTTATCTGAGTGGGGGCAGAGGAAGGAGGCAATAAAAGAGGGCACGCCACTGCACGCCTGAACGGTATTCAAGCAGCATGATTGCAGAGGAGATGTATTCAGATGTATTCCTACTCTAAACCAATAAAGAAGGAAGAAACCTGACTTTATCTTTAATTCATCATTACACACAGAGCACAGCTCGTCTACTAGAATAATCCTAGGAGCACAACAATGCACAAAAATAAGAAATAAGATGACTTGCAACAAGTCCTTATATGGAGTAAGGTTAGAGTTTAAGACCCTTGACAATTATATCTCACTCATAAGTCCTGCCCCATGGGCAGTGAGGAATCCTTATGGCTTTAACTTTGAGGGCTCTCTAACAACAATGCCGTATCATAATAGTTCTGCATCATGTGGCTAACCACCAACGGACATATTAGATGAGATCATTTCCAAACAGGATACAGCCTTACAACAATCTGCTATATTTGTAGCAGCAAATTGTTCACCCCTCTCTTATGTTCCACCAAAAAGAAAAAAACAGCTAAAATGCCTGATGGATTTAGGTGCCTCCTGTTCCTATTGTAGACAATCTCAGTAGTTGCTATAGACTTGAATGACATGATGTAATCAACTCATTCCATGGAACTATTTGAAAGAATTGGCCTGATGATCTAATTCTCTTATGGTAAAACAGAGAAAGAGGAAATAAAAAGAAAACCTCAATTCCTGTGTTGGAAGTATGAAAGCTTCTGAATGCATGAGAGAAAGAGAGAGAGAGAGAACATGCATGCACATCTCTTACCTTGATGTGTTAGTTATAAGCAAATACCTCTTGAGTAGTCACAGCTCTTAATGGTAGTTTTACCACTAAGGAAGACATGATGGAATCATAGAACTAGAATGGACTTTTAATGTCTAGTTCATTTCTCTACTAGTAGGGTAGCATTTATTTATTCAATAACTGAAATACTACATAAATTATTCCAGACCTATGATCATTATTCATAATAGTAAAAGCTAATACTTATTAAGTAGTACATTCCATGTGTGGGTTTACAAATCAAAATTAATCAAGTTTAAGTCATTCAGAAGACATTCTCTCAGTCTTTCCATACATCACATTTTAGAACACAAGAGTTCTCGTTCTCAGGCAGTTCTCCCTTGTGGGGGACCTACATTTCTCATGTTACAATTGAGAACATTTCTGCAAGTAGCATCTTCAATGGAGTTAGAAACACCATTGGAAAATCATTATTGTGTCTTCCCAGACCTTTTCTTTCAAGCTGAGTAATACAAGTATCTCTAAGATTCCTTGCAGTTTTTATTTTTCAACCCCATACTTACATTTTTGAATCTCCTCTGATAGCATTCTACAACTCCACATTTCTTAAGTTTTAGGCTGGGCGTAGTTCTCCCTATTTAACTTAATATTAATATAACCTTATTTAATATAAACTTATTTTATACTGCAGCCTGCCCTGACCCTTTCACTTCCAGCACCCTTAAACCCCCTTAATCTCCCCTACTATTTTTCCATAGCACTTATAACCTTTTATCATATTTCATAATTTGCTCATTTACTATATTTATGGTTTATTTGCTCTCTCCCCCATCGGTCCCTAACTAGAATATAAATGCACAAGAACAGGGATCTTTGTTTTGCTCATTGCTGTACCCTGAGTTCCTAGAATAGTCCCTGGCACACAGTATATGCTCAATAAATATAGACCTGATCAATGTAAATTCACACAGTTTCTAATTAAGTTAATGTATAAGTATTCATACAGACACACGTTTCTAGCTGATTGGTAAGTATATCGGGCAAGACACAATTAAATGTCTAAATTTAAAATAAATGTTTATTTTATTACAATAGAGAAGAAAACTGGGTTATACTGGAAGTACTCATTCTTTAAAAAGTTTGTTGCTCTTCAGTAGCAAGGATTGGGAGTACTGATTATTTCTGTTTTATTCCCATATTTTTCTAATTATGAACACTAAGTCCACAAATCTAGAATATTCAGAGTTAATGTTCACTCACTTCTCAATTTAAATATAGGTATCAAATATTAAATCTATTTTAGGCTCCTAACACCTTTACCTGTATTTTAAGTTAGACCTCATAATTTTAGATTAAAAAATATTGTGCCTACATGCTATCTGGAGAAAACAGACCCAACTTCCATTTTTTAAACAGCAATTTTATTGATGTGGGTTTATTTTTGATCCCCATTTTATCCCCAATGCTTATTATGGTGCCTAAAATATAGTAGGGGGAAATCTTAAATTATTTATTTATTTAATGAAAAATAACTCTGGCAAACTAGGAAAAATTTGACTGAAGACATTTGGGGGAAAAGCAACAAATACAGTGTATTCTAAAAAATTTAAAAGTAGGGAAAAAGTGATAACTGATTGATGTAGAACTGAGAAAAATCATACTTCAGCCAGAATCATTGCACCTATGGCCTAATCCCTATCATATATTCACTCACTCACCAAACACTGGTTGAACATGTTCTATGTATGAGTCACCGTGAAGAATTCTCTGAATAGAAGGGGAAAAGATTTGGTTCATAGGCATGAAGTTTAGTGTAGGAAATAACGATAAATCCAACATCTCTTCACCACTGTATCCCCAGCACCCCAAACAGCCACAGGGCAGATGTTCAATTTGGTAAAAGTGGTACAAAGAATGGCTAATTATCCATAAGACAATAAAGGGTGTAATAAATGCTATCAGAGAAAGCAAAGGGCCATGGGAGTTAAGAAGGGAAAGGAGTCTCTCTGGTTTGGGATGGGAACGTTTTCCTGGAACAGGGAGCTAAGTGGACAAGGATAGGTTGAATTGCGGCAGGTGGCGGGTGTTCAAGGCAAACGGAGGAGCATGATCCAAAGCAAAGAGGCAAACCACACAGAGCACATACGAACTGTCCTCACCAAACAGCATTTCCTGTTTTCAAATATCTGAGCTACGAAATCTTCAAACCTGCCTGCAGAAAGGGTTTTTAAATTTATATTAAGTGCAGATATAAAATTATGTGGTTATCAAGGCTTCCAAAAGAGTACAAGGCAGTGAGCTCTGGAGTCCAAGAGGCCTAGGGGCTTCCTAACTGTGACCAAGATGCTGTTGTGTTGTATGAGGCACCGTGCAAAGGACTGAGGACAGAGACTGGCACTTGTGGCTTCTCTACAGCTGCTAGTAGCTTTCCTTCCTCTCCTTCACTCAGTGTCCTAACTGCAGCCTTGAGCTTACTTGGCAGGAAAAGCGCACATTACAGGCATACCTTAGAGATACTGCGGTTCGGTTCCAGACCGCTACAGTAAAGCAAATAGCCCAATAAAGGGAGTCACATGAATTTTTTGGTTTCCCGGTGCATATAAAAGTTATGTTTACACTATACTGTAGTCTATTAAGTGTGCGGTAACATTATGTCTAAAAAACAATGTATATACCTTGATTAAAAAATATCTTATTACTAAGAAATCCTAACCATCATCTGAGCCTTCAGTGAGTCATAATCTTTTTGCAATAGTAACAACAAAGATCACTGATCACAGATCACCATAACAATAATAATAATTAAAAAGCTTGAAATATTGCAAGACTTGCCCAAATGTGACACAGAGACATGAAGTGAGCAAATGCTGTTGGAAAAATGGTGCCAACAGACTTGCTTGATGAGGAATAGCCACAAGCCTTCTTCTATGTGTAAAAAATTCAGTATGTGCAAAGTGCAATAAAGCAAAAGCACAACCAAACAAGGTTTGGCTGTACAACACTCTAGTGTATCCCCATCAGTGTGAGTCTGGTCTTTAAAGAGTTTTTATAATCCTCCACTGAATATGACATGTAATAAGTTAATACTTTCTAAAGTAATTTATAAATTAATGCGATTGCAATTGGAATTCCAGCAGGCATTAGGGGATACTTAGCTACAATGAGTGTGAATTCATAAAAAAGACTATATGCCTAAAGTAGTCAAGAAAAATATAACATGAATGAATTGTAAGGGGAAACTTCTCTTATCAGATATAAGAACATACAACAAAAATCTACCATAATAGAATCAAAATCGCATTAACATGGGAATAAATAGATCAATGAAAAATAAAAGAGAATATTTAGATAACCTAAAGATTATATATACAATGTTATATGGCAAAGATAGTAGCTTATTCAGTTATTCAATGGGGAAGGTTAGATTTAATAAATGGTGCTGGCACAACTGGTTATCCACTAATATACATATATACACGTGATTTTCAGGCAGACTAGAGATTTAAATATTAAAAATAAAGCAATATAAAAACTTCAAGAAAAATCAAGGGAAATTACATAATAAGCTAGGGGTAGGGGAAATCTTAACAAAGGCAGAAAAATCCAAAAGCCATAAAACAAAAGATAGACAGACACATTTGACTGTATAAAAATGAGACATCTTTGCATGGCAAAATATATCATAATTAAAGGTTAATGACAATATAATTAAATTGCTCCCAAATCCCTATATAGGTCCTTGATGTATCACATCTAATCTGAAAATATCTTGTTTACATTTATTTCACAGCTTTTCCTTCTTTAAAACCTGTAACTCCTTTGAGAGAGTGTGGGTGACAAAATATGTTAACTGTATTATCAGTGCTAATAAATTAGATTTTTTCATTTTTCTCTGGATTATCTGGAGGGGTTCCATTCCAGACACATGTGTGTCTCCTATTGTAATCATATTTTGTAACTGTAAACTGACAGGTTCCTTTTGGTGTCTGTAATCCTGGTTCATTTAAGAAAGATTACTATTAAAAAAAAAAAGAAAGATTACTATTACAGAAAGTGTAAAATTTTCTCAAAAACTTTCCCTATGCCTCTGTAGAGAAAAACATCTTTAAATAAATGTGAAATATTCTCATTTTTGAAATATGGGTGGCAAAAAACCCCAATATGATTGGCTAATGACAACAGATAAATGATGAATTTGAGAAAAATGTTTTTAATGAAGAGATAGAAAAGAGTTACTATCTGCAGATGAATGGATAAAGAAGATGTGGCACATATATACAGTGGAATATTACTCAGCCATAAAAAGGAACGAAACTGAGTTATTTGTAGTGAGGTGGAGGGACCTAGAGTCTGCCAAACAGAGTGAAGTAAGTCAGAAAGAGAAAAACAAATACCGTATGCTAACACATATATATGGATTCTAAGGAAAAAAAAAAGAAAACAAATGGTCATGAAGAACCTAGAGGCAGGACAGGAATAAAGATGCAGATGTAGAGAATGGACTTGAGGATACGGGGAGGGGGAAGGGTAAGCTGTGACAAAGTGAGAGAGTGGCATGGACATATATACACTACCAAAAGTAAAACAGATAGCTAGTGGGAAGCAGCCGCATAGCACAGGGAGATCAGCTCAGTGCTTTGTGACCCCCTATAGGGGTGGGATAGGGAGGGTGGGAAGAAGGGAGATGCAAGAGGGAAGAGATATGGGGACATATGTATATGTCTAACTGATTCACTTTGTTATAAAGCAGAAACTAACACACCATTGTAAAGCAATTCTACTCCAATAAAGATGTTAAAAAAAAAAAGGTTATTATCTGAATTTTCACAGAGCTCTTACAAGAAAATAACCAAAATAGGGAGTGGGGGTAGAGAACAAAAAAAAGAATGAATGAATGAATGAATGAAAATGGTCAAAGAACATCGATGGACAATTCACATAAAAGGAAATTCACAAGGCCAATAAATACTCTTATCACTCTTTTTCCCCTCTCTCATGATGTAAGCTTTACTCAACTATCAGGCAAATGACAGTTATTTTCTATTTAAGAATGAGCGCAGAAAGCTCCCTGAAGTCAACAATTGATTGGTTTCTTATGCAGGAAAAAGCGGGGCAAATAAATACTGGATAAGATGCTTAGACTCTCTGGTAGTCAAAGAAAGGGCACTCTAAGTATCAAGGAGATTCACTCCCCCACCCCCATCAGCTTGTCACAGCAGAAAAAAGAGCAAAAAGGCCTATTAGTGACAGCAATGCAGAAACAAGAGTGCTCTCATACACTGTAGAAATGTGAAATTTTACAATTCATCAGAAAATTAATCTGGCAACATCTACTAAATTAAAAATACATTTACCTTTAAAGTTAGTAATTCTACTTTTTTTCACTGCCTCAGAGAAAAAAGAATATAAGGATACATGCACAAGGATATCTATTTCATCATGAATTATAGTGGTAAAGCAGGAAACAAAGTTAGGGCTATCAATAAGAGAATGGTTGAATAATGTAGGACACAAACCATGAAATATTATATGGCCACTAACAAATGAATCATAACTATGTCAACTGACTTGGATAGATTTCCATGAGGCCCTATTGAGTAAGAAAAACAAAAATGCAGAAAAGTATGTATCACATACTTTTAATACAGTCTTATTAAAAATAAACAGTGACTACAAAAGCCCCTATAATGTATATATGAATATGGAGAAAAATATGGAAAGATACATATAGGGTTTTTAATATTGTTTACAGAGAAATGAAGAGAATAGGAAGGAGAGAGCAAACAAAAAAGCCTAGAATTTATGATATCCAATTTATGCATTTATATAAACTTTATATGTCTTTTATATATATATATAGATGGATAGATAGATGAGAGAATTTTAAATAAAATAAAACAAAAAGGAGGAAACAACATTTCTCTCAAAAAAATCATGTAGTTCAGGGCCTCCCTGGTGGCGCAGTGGTTGAGAGTCCGCCTGCCGATGCAGGGGATACGGGTTCGTGCCCCGGTCTGGGAGGATCCCATATGCCGCGGAGCGGCTGGGCCCGTGAGCCATGGCCGCTGAGCCTGTGCGTCCGGAGCCTGTGCTCCGCAACGGGAGGGGCCACAACAGTGAGAGGCCCGCGTACAGAAAAAAAAAAAAAAAAAAAAAAAATCATGTAGTTCACTAAAGCCCTCTGCTGCCTGCAAATTGGTCCTCCTCCCACCCACGTTTATCAATGCTGCTTCTCCTCCATGTGATCCTGGGTAAGGCACCCAGCCTCCCTGTGTCCTTAATCTATCAAATGATGGCGGTGGAGCACATGATCTCAAGGTTCTCTCCAGCTTTGGCATCATCATCTGATGCCTCTGAAAACACAAGTCTATGTTTGTATTTCCCAGGTAACCATGTAGCCTACAGAAATAAACCAATAAGGGTCAGAAAGCAGAAGCAGACTATACCCCACTATCTGATTTCTGTTTTACCCGTTCTCTTTTTAAAAATTTTTCTTGACTAGGTAATCAGGCCAATGCTTATATTCATGTTGCTGTGAAACCATCACCACGGTGTGCAAGCAGGCTCACTTGCTGTACATTGCTGATGTGCTTTGCAGTGTTCACTGAATTTCTGTTGGATGACTTCTGGCCACCAAATAGGCATTTTAAGGGAAGCGCTGGGTGCCAGTTTCATGAACAGCAGGGTGAGAACTCCATTGCTCAGCAGGGAACTGAGGCCTGGAACAGCAGAAGGGACGCTGAGCAGAGTGCGTGCAAGACAATCAGCTTTCACTGTTGTCACCCCATCACCTCGCAGTTTTTCAGATGATAATCAATCAGCACCCATGTGTCCGGCACATCAGTCACAGGAAACTGGAACCAAAGCTGGAAATTTAGGGCAGAATGGGCTAGGGTGAGATGGCGGTGGGAGGAGTGGACAGATCAGAACAGGGACTATAGACAACAAAGGGAGAGAGAGAGAGAGAGAGAGAGAGAGAGAGAGAGAGAGAGAGAGAGAGACAATAAGAAAAGGTTACAAGAATTGGCCCTCCTTCCCTGGTGGCGCAGTGGTTGAGAGTCTGCCTGCCGATGCAGGGGACACGGGTTCGTGCCCCGGTCCGGGAAGATCCCACATGCCGCGGAGCGGCTGGGCCCGTGAGCCATGGCCGCTGAGCCTGCGTGTCCGGAGCCTGTGCTCCACAACGGGAGAGGCCACAACAGTGAGAGGCCCACGTACCACAAAAAAAAAAAAAAAAAAGAATTGGCCCTCTCTTGAATAGCTGAAAATAAACCCAAGAACTGTTGTGTTGGGTGGGGTTGGACTTAAAGCTACAGGGTTAATACAGGCTGGAGTTGTAGACTGAGGAAGCAGTAAGAAGGAAGACATGCCTCGATGGACATTCACAGATACGCAAAGCTGCAGGCAGTTGGGAATATGCAGTGAAGTTCAGTAAGAAGCACCCCCCCCCTAAATATAGCACTGGGAGAGGGAGATGCGGGAGACATAGCAGGCAAAACCCTCAAATTTCCAGAGTTTAAAAAAAATTTAACTTTGTGAACATGCTAAAATTTTCAAAATATTATAACATCAATTCCAATCATTGCAAAATTGTGACTTAGATGTCACCTCTTTTATTTATCCTCAGACATCATGAAAAAAATGTGTTTATTAGAATAGAAAATAAAAGAAAAACTGTGAATACTGTTTATGGGATGACATTACAAACACTGATGTGTCATTTTATGAAAATGTTTTTGTATCTTAAAAATAATTATAATGTATGATATGTATTCAGCATTTACTTTATGTTAGTCATTGTACTAAGTACTCTTTTGGATTATTATCTCATGGAATTTTCACAGTAATTACATGAGGTCAGAACTATAAGTACTTCTCTCTTACTGATGAGAAAAGCAAAGAGTAATAAGGGTAAATAACACAGCACATAAGTGAAGCTCCTAAGTGGTAAAGCCAGTATTTGAATTCAAAATAATCTGATTCCATGTAAAGCTCACAATCACTATGTCATAACACTCTCCACAAATAGAAAATCCACTTGAATTATGCAATGTCAAGTTTCAGAGAAAGCTTTTTTGCTTAAAGCCTACTTCACGAAGAGACATACGCCATCACGTCCAAAAAAAAAACAAAATTGTGCCCACAAACATTTCAGTCATGCAAAGTCTATGGCCCACATTGTCTGAAAATGCATGGGTCAAACTAAATATCATAGCTCTTATTTTCAAGTATTTTCTAGACCAGGGGTCAACAAGCTTTTTCTGTAAAAGGCAAAATAGTAAATGTTTTAGGCTTTGAAGGCCATATCGTCTCAGTCACAACTACTCAATGCTACCATAGTATTGAGAAAGCAGCCATAGGATACCTAGGTGAACAGTGTGGCTGTGTTTTACACAAAAACAGGTGGCAGCCAAATCTGTCCTATAGACCATAGCTTGCCAACTCTTGCTTTAGACCACACGTTCTTCAAGGCTCATTTGCCATGTTACTGCTTCAGAGAATCTTTCCCTTGAACCAACCTAAATCAAGCCCTTCTATTAAAATGTTTGGGTGCATCTTTTACACACACATCTCAATTTGTAATTTTTTTCTTTATTATTACTAGTTTGTAAACTCTAAGAAGGTGGGGGTCATATCTGTTTTGTACACCATTGGATTCCCAGAACCTAGCAAGTGCTCAAAATAAAAAAGGTGCTCAGTGAGTATTTGTTGGCAGAAGGAAGGGAGGGAGAAAGAGGGAAGGAGGAAGGAAGGGAGGGAGGGGGGAAGGATGATGGCAGCTTCTCATACTTAACGTATTTCTGTGTTCTGGAGTGGAATTAGTGTGCTTCAGAAAGCCACCTTCCCCTGCACCACTCTGACTAGCACTGTGCAGTCTTTTTTTTTTTTTTTTTTTGCGGTACGCGGGCCTCTCACTGTTGTGGCCCCTCCCGTTGCGGAGCACAGGCTCCAGGAGCGCAGGCTCAGCGGCCATGGCTCACGGGCCCAGCCGCTCCGCGGCATGTGGGATCCTCCCGGACTGGGGCACGAACCCGTGTCCCCTGCATCGGCAAGCGGACTCTCAACCACTGCGCCACCAGGGAAACCCTGTGCAGTCTTAATGGTATCATTAGATATCAAAGTGCCCCAGCATCCTTTTACATGAAAGGAAAACAGATTCTTACCCTTTTATCCACAGGTGCAAGGGCACCCACAGTTAATTCTACCATTCAAGGAGAGGAAAGAATGATAAGATTCACCTGGTATTTCCATGTACCAAGCCAACATCAGGCCATGCCAAAGTACACAGTATTAGAAAACTGCAGACCTTCCCTTGGTGCTGCCTGTTTATCCTTAAATTCTCCCCCTGCCCAGTTAACATCAGCCACTCTACTGTGATGGGAAGAGACTAGCCAACCCACCAGGCCAGCCAGCACTGGGTTTCTTGATCCTCTTCACATCACTTCCTAGTCAGTGCACAATCTCTCATCAGGTTTTATTAATTTAACATTACATGCCTCCTCTCATGAGCTCCAAGAACTTCATGTTTAGTGGTTGACTCTCACCTCAGCGCCACAATATTGTAGGTGTTATTAGTTGACTTGTCCAATGTCCTCTGCCTTATGAAGGCTTTGAGCACTAAGGCAATTCTCCATTCCTACCTCCCCAGTTGACTTTATCTTCCTTTAGAACTACTGACACCTTATTCATAGAAGGACAAAAAGAAGACAGATGAGATTATTTTTGTTTTCATTTTGGCAGATATGAAACAGACTTGAGGCTTTACCTCCGTCATTCAGGAAGTATTGTTCCTTCTAATATAAGAAAAATGTGATGGCATACTTAGCAGATGCATGTAATAGATGCCACTCAGAGCCTTTAACTGAGCTCAAATTTAATTTTTAGTAATTTTGAATTATAGATTCAATGCCTACTTTTAATTAAATAAAACTCCTAGAAGCGAGTAACTGCACTTGTGATTTCAGAATCTGGATTGCCTACATTTACAAGAGATGCTTTTGCCTTCTGGAACAAAACAAAATATGCCTGATCCTTCTTCTTTGTGACAAAAGATAGTTGAAGATTTTTTTCCTCTCCTCAATCATTGTGAGGCCACATACCCAGTTTTCTCATCACCCAACCTGGTTTCCTGACCTCGTATTATTCATCACCTCTCTGAACACACTCCAATACATTGCAGCAGCAAGAACACAGATCTATGCATGAATCAGGCTGAGCTATTTAATAGTCTTGTGAACTTAAACAAATTTCTTTGTTTTCCATGAGTCTCAGTTTCTTCATCTGCAAAAGGGGGCTAAAAATTAATTCTCCTTAGTATTGTCATGGGGACTGAAAGACCATATATCAAGCACCCAGTACATGGTCTGGCCTGGCTGACATTATTCCACTAAAGCTTTTTTTTGTTTGTTTTGTTTTTTTTTTTTTGCTTTGCGGTACGCAGGCCTCTCACTGCTGTGGCCTCTCCCGTTGCGGAGACAGGCTCCGGACGCGCAGGCTCAGTACTGGGCCATGGCTCACGGGCCTAGCCACTCTGCGGCATGTGGGATCTTCCCGGACCAGGGCACGAACCTGTGTCCCCTGCATCGGCAGGCGGACTCTCAACCACTGTGCCACCAGGGAAGCTCCACTAAAGCTTTATAGGGAGGATAGGGGTTTCAGAAACCACTTCAATGTGAGAGAAAAGTCTGTGCAGGTGAAGAAACATTCTTGTGTTCTTCTTTTGTTAAGTTACTTATTCCAAAGTGACTCTACCAATTACAATTACCAATGTAACTGTGAAGGATTATATGTAAAATGACCACCAATGTACAAAAATAATTTTTTTTTTTCTCCTTCTGCGGTACGCGGGCCTCTCACTGCTGAGGCCTCTCCCGTTGCGGAGCACAGGCTCCGGACACGCAGGCTCAGGGGCCATGGCTCACGGGCCTAGCCGCTCCGCGGCACGTGGGATCCTCCCGGACCGGGGCATGAACCCGTGTCCCCTGCATCGGCAGGCGGACTCTCAACCACTGCGCCACCAGGGAAGCCCCCAAAATAATTTTTTTTAACAAAAAGAAGGAATATTTAATGGGGCACAACCAGCAAAACAATTAATTTAAATAACAGCACAATGCAACAAATTTCACTTTGCTTGGCCAGTCTTAGTAGTCAAGTAAGATAGATTTTCATGAATTATCCAAATAATAAGCTAAAGGTACTCTTCTATATCAAGAATAAAGACTAAACAGGGATCATAGGAAGTGATAAGGAGCATGAGAAGAAGTTGCAAAGTTGATGCACCTTTGGAGAAATGGAAAACAAGCAAATAATTCATAGTCAAGTGGATAGTCAAGGAAGAAAGCTGAGTCTTCCAAGGAAATTGCCTTTGCTGTTAATACAAATAAAATGTACCTTCCTCCCAACACTCTGGATAGCTTTAATAGCTACTCATCATTTTCAGATACTTCTTCAAATAATGACATCCTCCTTAAGGTCATTCATTCAGTTAAAAAAAAAAAAAAGAAAATGTGTGCGTGCTTATTATACCCCAGGCCTGGGGCTAGCGCTGAAATGCAATAGTAGATGGGCACTGGCCCAGCCTCCAGGAGCTTCTAATTTTGGGAGTCAGGCAAGTAAGCAGTCAGTGATGATATAATGTAGTTAGTATTGGGAGGAAGGAAGGATGGACAGACTGGAAGAAGGATATCAGAAGGGCTTTCATCTAGCCCTTATAAATTAAGGAAGGCTTTCCAGGGGAAATAACACATAAGCTCAGGCCTTCAGAAGATGAAACTAAGGAATCCCCAAGGGAGCTACTTGCCCAGGATTTATTCCTAAGGCAGAAAGAAGCAAAAGGCAGTGAAAATAGTGTTGTAATTCTAGGATATATTCTTTGGAGGAAAATTAAGAATACAAGAAATATAATTTCAAGATTATAATGTGTAACAGTCCATTTATTTCCAATTGTTAGCTCCCTATTATAATATTTCAATTTCATATCTGTTCCTTTCTCTTCAGTTATGAAATTCACATTTCTAAACTATAATTCAAAAAGAGTCATGTACCAAAATGTTCATTGCAGCTCTATTTACAATAGCCCAGAGATGGAAACAACCTAAGTGTCCATCATCAGATGAATGGATAAAGAAGATGTGGCACATATATACAATGGAATATTACTCAGCCATAGAATGAAACAAAATTGAGCTATTTGTAATGAGGTGGGTAGACCTAGAGTCTGTCATACAGAGTGAAGTAAGTCAGAAAGAGAAAGACAAATACTGTATGCTAACACATATATATGGAATTTAAGAAAAAAAAATGTCATGAAGAACCTAGGGGTAAGACAGGAATAAAGACACAGACCTACTAGAGAATGGACTTGAGGATATGGGGAGGGGGAAAGGTAAGCTGTGACAAAGCGAGAGAGAGGCATGGACATATATACACTACCAAACGTAAAATAGATAGCTAGTGGGAAGCAGCCGCATAGCACAGGGAGATCAGCTTGGTGCTTTGTGACCACCTAGAGGGGTGGGATACGGAGGGTGGGAGGGAGGGAGACGCAAGAGGGAAGAGATATGGGAACATATATGTATAACTGATCCACTTTGTTATAAAGCAGAAACTAACACACCACTGTAAAGCAATTATACTCCAATAAAGATGTAAAAAAAAAAAAGAAATTCACATTTCTAGGAACATCTTAATTAGACCATAAGTGACTGAGATTCCTAACCTGGTAAAAGGAAAATTGTTTGAATAGAGTAGTACCATGTTCATTTAAAATCACCAAATATGGAATTAGAAATCAGAAGAGGAACCAGAAATGGAAAAACTTTAGACCACCATCTCTATCCAATGGCAACTTACTCATCTATGCTGGGAATTTCTCTATACTTCGTCATGACCAAAGCCAACTATAAATGTCAATCAACCTATCACAAAATTAATGATATTCATGATATTTAGAACTTTCTGGCAGTCCTAAGAAGGTTTTGTTTGCAAGGTAGCTATAGAAGGAATAATAGAAGTTTTGCACTTGTTTCAGCCAACAAGAATTCAATTTCTTTTCCATTTTAATATGTTGCTCATTGACGAGCACAAATGCAGGTAAATTGATTTATTTTAAAGTCAAACACTAAATATGATGACCTGCATCTGCAGAAAAGATACACAGTGCAGTACCTGTACTAAGGCTGCGACATCAGTGAGGCCAACCAGAAAGCTGGGATGTAGCCCCCACTACACACGGCACACACACACACACACACACACAGACTACACATATCAAAAGTGGCCCAGCTGTAATACTGAATGCGCTTAATGAATGGCCTTGTTGCAAAATGTTGTGGCTTCTGACTAGGGTACATAGTGCCAGGAAGTACAGCTCACTCTGTGTATGTTAAGCTTCTGCTGACAAGAAGTGCTAGACGGATGCAAACTACCTATGTTCTCGGCAAGAGTGACTCATTACAATTGCCAAAAGGAGCCTACAACTTGGTGGAAAGGCTTTTGGTGCTCAAAACTTGAAAATATCTAATTTGATGTCTTAACGAGTGGAGAAAAACAGAAGAGGGGAGACCTTCAACTACCATCCTCCTCACAAGGAAGTGAAGAAGGAAAGGACAGTGGCTTAGATGTCTTACAGAAGCGCATTTGGGCTGATTCGCCATGTTCTCGGGAACCAAACCACTTCAAGTTGGGCAGGAGTGGCCTTGAAATGAGATGGAATGAGGTAAAATGATGTTCCTGGTCGACTTTCCAATTCTGTTATTCCACCTATCCTTGACAGTCAGAAGAAAATAATTCCAAAACTCTCCACTATTGATTGAATGGGCTAGCCTTACAATAGAGTCTTGCTTATAAGCAACAGCTGTATGTTTTTGGTTTGTTTCCTCCCACCAGCATCTAAGACAATGTTCTGGATATGGTAGGCACTTAATAAGGGTTTTTTGTTCCAATTTTTGCCTACCTCGTCACTTAAGGTGTCCTTTATCCCTGGCATATATGCACGAAACTAGAAGAAAATTGGTTATACCAGTCCAGGCATTTGGGCAGTCCTCTACCTTCTATGGAAAGCTAGGGAAGGAACAGAGAAGTACAAATGAAGAGAAGTCTCAGTTCTTTTCTTAGTTGGTACTGGCATAGGTCGTGCCCTGATCTCCCACAGGAAAGGGAACTTGGTAGGGAGTGGCTTGGTCAAAAATGGGTATTATGATGTCAGTTCTCCTCCCTGACTTCCTTCTCTTTCACTCCCTTTCTAAGCCCCTTAAAATAGGAATGTCCCACTAACAGGCAGATGGTGGTCACTTGAAGCATAATTTGTGGTCTCCAAAAGAAAACACTAAAAACATATCAGGTCAAGTCAGGACTTCCCTTCAGCAAAAGCCAATATAGGAATCCAGCTGGCATAAGAAAATGCTGAAAGGAAAAAAATATATAAAGGCTAAGTACTTAAAACATAAGGAGATGGTGATACAGAAGTACCATGAATTTTCATTTTCACCCCTGCACTATACCCCACAAAATTATTCTCAGCTGTGAATTTGCATAAGCCAAGAAAATTCTGACTTCGGAAGAGCATTTTTATAGTACACAGTTTACCATGGGAACACCCATCTGGGTTAGGACACAACTTCATGCTTTAAAGCAGAGAAAAGACTGAACTTCTGTATCTCAATTGCTACCTGAATTTCAACAGATGGACATAAGCTCACTTCCCTCTCGGATAGATATTAGGAAATCAACCATGCTGGTATGGTGCAGTGAGAAGTGACTAACCTCAAATCATCTGGGCCTGAATAAGGAATTGGACTAGATTTTTTAAATAGCAGCTAGTCAAATAAAGAGCACACAATAGGTGCTTAATAAGTACGTGCTCACTGAGAAGCCACAATGGTACAGTGGCTGAGATAGAGCATGGACTTTGGAGTCAGATTGCCTGGGTTTAAAATCTTGTACTGATCACTAGCTGTCTTCCTGGCTGCCTCAGAATCCTCATCTATAAAATGGAGATGTGATGATAATGGTGTCTACCTTACAGGACTCTTGTGAGGGTTAAATGAGTTAATACAGTGGTTTTCCAAGTATGGTCACCACACCAGGAATATCAGCAATACACAAGAACATGGTAGAAATGCAAATTCTTAGGACCCAATTCTTAGACCTATTGATTCGTGAACTTTGGAGGTGGGGCCCAGCAATCTGGGCTTTAACAGGCCTTCCAGGGGATTCTGATGCCACCAAAGTTGCAGAATCACTGAATTTATGCCTGTAAGCAAACAGCACAGTTCCCTTTGTTCCCAAGCTCACGGAGCACTCAGGGAGCCCTCAAGACCATTAACATTTAAAGGCAACAACTAGGCTAACTCAAGTTTTCAAAACCCAAGTTTCCTCTCCTCTTGTGAGAGGTGCCTTCCCTATACCCGGAGGAAGGAACTTCCTTATCCCCAAAACAGGGGGACACCAAGAAGAATCCGAACAAACAGACCATGCTAAGGTTCCTCCAGTTTACTGAATTTAGCTCATATCTTTTCATGACTTTCCACTCTTCATCACACTTAAAAACACTCAGGTTTAACCGTTTCTTCAGGTCTTCATTTCCTTATGAAGGTTCCCATGTCATCTAAAACTTATATTAAGTAAATCTATAAGCTTTTCTCCTGTTAATCTGTCTTTGTCAGTCTAATATTCAGAGCCAGCCAGGGACCCTAAGAGGGTGCAGAAAAGCTTTTTCTCCCATACAGTAGTTAGAAGAAGAGAACACAGGCAGAAGGGGAAAGAGTCCATCTTTTAAAGATCATCTATACACACATACTCAAGGTACAACTTGGCAGAGGGAGCTTTCAAGTAAAATTAGATAATTCAGTAGAAAAGAAAAAGGCTCACACTGGGAATGTAAAACTCAGTAAGTAAATAAAATCATCCCAGTTTTACTTGCTGTTAGATTTAAGATAATTTTCAAAAAGGAAATTCTATGAAGTTGTAGTACCCTAACTGAAATATTATAAATGGTTCAATTTTATCACATAATTGCTAAGCACACTGTGGCCCTTCTCTGCTTTTTAACTATTAATTGAATGTTATTTCAAACACTGATTTCATATTATAAAAATCCTGACTATCACGAATGTAATTTAAGAAAAATAAAAATTAAGTTGCTTAAAGCAAAATATCTTACATTTTAGAGGAGACCTTAGGCAGTAACCATTCTCTAACTTTGAAGGGATGCTGGTTTAGAATACAGATTTCTGGGCTCCACTCCTCAGAGATTCTCATTCAGTAGGTGTGGGGTAAAGCCAGGGAATCTGAAATTTTAAGTCTCTTCACCTCCACCCTGATCCCACACCTGGTCATTCAGGGACAAGTGGTTCACAGACCACACTTTGAAAAACATGGCTAAAAATCCTTGTCTACAGATAACCCTAAACAAATAAGAGCTTCAGATTAAGCAAAGTTTTCAGAGCTGAGACTTAACCCTTTATATACAGGAAAGGTTTGAACTATTTTTAATGTAAAGCTTTGTAAGATGTAGTCCACATTTTTCTGTCATCTTACCCATAGCATATAGGGTATAATTTAATCTTGATGACAGAAGACTTTATGATTATTGTCATGGCTGATATGTGCTATAGTTGCAGACAGCATTCAACACAGAGTTGACCAAAACACTGATTCCTAAAGTGGCCCTAGAACTCGAAAATGTTCTAAGTGTCAGCTTTAGTTTTTAAGTCTTTTCCCCAAGGGCAAGGAGGCAAATGTACAGCTTCAGAACCTCAAGAGCAATAAAACACAGTTGCAAAATTAATGGGGGCTTAAAAGATGGAAGTGGCCTTTGTAAAACTGCTATTAGAGACAATTAACTTTTGAACACTGTTCAAATTTTATCTGTTGGTATCCAACAATATGGTAGGCTCTCTACTTTAACCAATCCTCTAACTGAAAATAAAAATATGTTGGATAAATTACACTGTAAGTAATATTTTAAAATGCCTTAATGAGCTGGCAATAAAGTAAGTAATCTGTTATGGGTTGCACTGTGTTCCCCCCAAATTCATATGTTGAAGGTCTGACCTCCAGTATTTTAAAAAGTGACCTTGTGGGCTTCCCTGGTGGCGCAGTAGTTGAGAGTCTGCCTGCCGATGCAGGGGACACGGGTTCGTGCCCTGGTCTGGGAAGATCCCACATGCCACGGAGTGGCTGGGCCCGTGAGCCATGGCCACTGAGCCTGCGCATCCGGAGCCTGCGCTCTGCAATGGGAGAGGCCACAACAGTGAGAGGCCCGCGTACCGCAAAAAAAAAAAAGTGACCTTGTTTAGAAATAAGGTCATTGTAGAAGAAATTAGCTAAGATGAAGCCATTCTGGGGTTGGTTGGGCCCTAATACAATGATGTCCTTATAAAAAGGGGAAATTTGGACACAGACATGCACATAGGGAGAAGGTTTTGTGACGATAAAGGCAGAGATAGAAGTGATGCTTCTATAAGCCAAGGAGAGAAGCCTGGAATGGATCCTTCCCTCATAGCCCTCAGAAGGAACCAACCATATTCTTGCCTCCAGAATGGTAAGACAATAAATTTTTGGTGTTTTAAGCCACTTAGTCGGTGGTACTCTGTTATATCAGCCTTAGCAAACTGATACAAAACCCAAAAAACAGTCCTAGGAAACTAATATAAAACACCAAAATGTAAGCCAAGCCTTGAAGCCACTTTTAGAAAAGTGAAGGCATTATTAGACCTAATGCCCTTACTATCTTTAAGCTAATAACCTTTAGCTACTCTTTTCATAGCCTCCCAGGATGCTGAGGACCACAAAGTCCCAACCTGTCACTGGCAAAACCTACCGGGGTCCCCAGGAAAAATAAGATGGAATCTAAGTGATAAGGTCTAACCTCTTCTTTTGTGCTTAGTCTAGTTTCACGTGCCTATAGCGGGCCAGGTGCAGACGCTTTGTGCCTAACACATCGGATTAGAGTTCCCAGTGAAGGACTGCTGCGCCTGATGCCTCGGCTCGGCAGGCCGCGTGCAGAAGCCCTGCACGCCATACTGCAATTCAAGACAGTGGTGGCAGGCCATGGGTAGAGATGCCCTGCCTGGCTCTTCAGTCTGGCGCACCATGCGCAACATGCCTGTGCTGCCAACTGGCAAGAACTCTGCCCCCTCCCTCCACAGACAGGACCCTCTAAAGCAACCCCACCAAGGGCCTGTCCAGGAAAGCGTGAGTTGTAGAGAGCAAGTGTCTCCATTCTTTGATCAAAGAATAAAGCTTTCCTTTGCTTCTGAACCGAAATCAATCTCATTCTATTGGCACAAGCGACACTAAGCAGGAGGACCCTTGTCGGGGCCCAACTCAAAAGGGTTGGCAACAAATCCATATAAGGTACTAAATTAAACTGCAGAAACCACCTGCATACAAATGGTCTTAGACCATTACAAGGAAAATTACCTGTCTCAAAACCTTGGCACTGAGTAAAGGAGATAAATATTTCTCATGAGAACGCATATTCATAAGCCTGTGCCCACAGGCTTTATGGCCTAAATTCACATGAGATGAGTGGTCCAAATACCTAGCAGTGCCCTCAAGTATCTGGTAAAAGGTAACACAAATCGTCTCTAGAGGAATTCACCTTCAGTTGGCCTCAATGTGATATAAGCTTATCATAAAAAATCATAAAGTACACAAGTTAATAAGGTGCCATGAGCAAGAATGAAGAGAAATAAGAGATAGAAGAATACAACCCATAAAGATCTCAGATGTTGGAATTAGCAACCACAGGATACAAAATATATTAAGTTTAACATGTTTAAAAATAAAAGAAGGAATTGAAAATGTGAGTGAAGAGAAAGAGATGATTTTAAGACTATTCAGGTTAGAAAAAAAATCAAACTAGAAATAAAAAATATAAAAATTAAAACTCAATAAATGTGTTTAAAAGCAGATTACAGTTGAGAATAGAGATCTGTAGAAACTGTTCAGGAAAAAAAATATGGAAAATATTAAATAAAAGGTTAAGGGAATAAGAACATATAATATATATCTAATCAGATTCCCCAAAGGAGAAGAGACAGAGAATGAGGGAGAAGAAGAGATAATGGCTAAGAGTTTTCCAAAATTGATTAAATAATAACCCACAGATAACCTCAAGCAGTATAAATAAATAGGAAATCACAGCTAAGACACATTCTTGTGAATTTGCAGAATACCAAAGACAAAGAGATGTTTAAAAAAAAATAAGAGAGAAAGGAATCAAATTACTCTCGAAAGAACAGCAATTAAGCTGATAACAAATTTCTCGACTTAAGTGACAGAAGCCAGAAGATAGTGTAATGAAATATTCGATGTGGTGATAGAAACATAACTGCCGCCCAAGAATTTCATATGTAGTGAAAATATCTTTTAAGAATAAGTATGAGATAAAGACATTTTCTGATAAACAAAATCTAAGAACGTGTGATCCCAAAGTGAAGAAAATTCTACAGGATATACCTGAGGAAGAAAGAAAATGCTCCCAGATGGAAGGTCTGAGATGTAAGAAAGAATTATGAACAAAGAGTGGTAAAGCTGTGGCAAACATTAAAACTGTATAAAGCAGCAACAGTAATATACTGGAAGGTTAAGATAAAAAGATACAATTAAAATTCAAGCCAACAATAGCCTGCCTATCAGTGGGGGGCGGGGAGGGTTAGTGTTAATGGAGTTAAATATTTTAAGTTCTCTGTACTTTTTGAGAGAAAATTAAGGATACTGGTTAATTTTTGACTTTGAGAAGTTAAGTTATGCAAGCTAACAAAATATAAGTGGAATATACACATATCTATTGTAGAGCGATAATAATCCAGAAGAAGGCAAGAATGTAGAGAAAAGGCAACGGGGGATATATAGAAAATACAAAATAAGATGGTAGGTCTATATGAATAATTATAGTAGATGTAAATGGACTGAATGCTCCATTTAAAAGATTGTTGTTTTTACTAACTAGATATTCCATGCAAGCCCTAAAGAAAAAGAAAGTTAGTGTAGCTACATCAATACCAGACAAAATAAACTTGAAGGCAAAAAGCATTAAGATAAAATGGGTCATTTCATAATGATAAAAGGTTCAATTCACTAGGAAGATAAAAAATGTCAAATATGTATTCATCTAGTTATATATATGTTACAAAATATGTAACAAAATATAATTCAACTGTTAATAGAAATGAAAATAATCTACCATCATAGTGGCAAATTTTAACATACCTCTCCTAGTAACTGATAAACTTAGCATAATAGAAGATAATTAGTAAAAATACAGAAGATTTGAATGACACAATTGACACACTTTAGCCAACGGGTGTATACAACTGTTGAATATATATTCTTTTCAATTACCTATGGAGCTTTCATAAAAATTGACCACATACAGGGCCATAAAGTAAGGTGCAACAAATTTTAAAGGATTATACCATATAGACTATATTTTCTGTTCAAAATGCAGTTAAACTAGAAATCAATAACAAATATACAATATATATTTGGAAATTATGAAACATAATTCTAAGTAACTCATAAGTCAAAGAAGAAGAAATACTGGAAATTAGAAAATATTTAAATCTTAATGATAATGAAAAATACTGCCTATCCAAATTTGTGGGATTTAGTTAAAACAATATGTAGAGGGAAATTTATAGCATTTAAATGCTTATGGCAGGGTAGAAGGGCTGGTGATTAATGAATATATTATAACAGTTTCTACTGTTGCAAGATGAATTACACCAAAAGCTAATGGTGTAGAGCAACAATAAATATCTATCCTCTCTCATAGTTTTTGTGGGTCAGAATTTCAAAAGCATGGCTACGTGGTTCTGGCTTGAGGTGTCTCACGAGGTTGCAGTCACATCATCTGAAGGCTTGAATGAAACAGAAGCATCCACTTCCAAGGTTGTTAGCTGGCAAGCTGGTGCTAACTGTTGGCAGGGAGGCCTCAGTTTCTCTCCACGTGGCCCTTCACAGAGGGCTGCTTGTGTGTTCTCACTAGATGGTGGCTAGGTTCTCCCAAGTGGGTGATTCAAAGAGAAAAAGCCAGGCAGAAGCTATTCTTTTTGTGACCTATTCTTGGAAGCCACATACCATCATTTTTGACACATTCTATTTGTGAGAAGTGAGTCACTAAGTCTTGTTCACAAGAGGAGGAAAATCAGGTCCCATTTTTTTTTTTTAAGGAAAGGGTGTCAAAGCATTTTAAAACAATCACAATGAGCTGAGCACCTATTCATTGTAGAGGTAAGAAAAAAACTCTAGCAAAATAAGCCCAAGGAAACAGAAAAAAGGCAATTTTAAATGACATCAGAAATTAACAAAATAGAAAACAGATACACAATAATCTGCAAAGTCTAAATTTGGTTTTTTGAAAAAGTTGACAAAACTGATAAACTTCTAGTGAGACTGAACAAAAAAAAAAGAGAGGAGGTACAAATAAACAACATGAGAAATAAGGAAGGAACAAGTACAGATGCTACAGAGAATAATGGGGGCACTGTGAGTATATTCTTTAAAAACAAGAGGATATTATACATAACTTTATGCCACTAATTTTTTAAAATCATAAAGAAAATGGATACATTTCTAGAAAACTGTAACCTACTAAAACAGACTTAAGAAACAGAAAAACTGAATAATCCTATAACAATTTAAAAATCTGTCAGTAGTTAAAAATCCTCCCTCAAAAAGCACACTAAATTAAGGTCTTACAGGCAAGCTCTACCAAATGGAAAAATACACTAGTAATTCCAGTCTTAAACAAACTATTCCAGATTATATAAAAGGGAAAAGTAGAGGTAGGAACACTCTAACTCCTTTTCCGAAGCAAGAATAACCTTGATAGCAAAATCTAAAAATGTCATTGTAAAATAGGAAAATTACAGGTCAAATACACAATGTGAACATTCCTTAAGACGTTAGCAAATCAAATCAAAAGTAAATTTCTATAAATAAGCATCAAACAGAAAGTGTTCACAGCAGCACCGCTAATAATAAATAATGGAAACAGCCCAAATGCCCATCAACAGTAAAATAGATACTAGAAATTATAGCATATTCACATAATGGAATGTATTCAGCAATGAAAATCAATGAAATACAGCTACAAGCAATAACACGGGTGAATCACTGGAATATAATATTGAAAAAAAGAAGCCATGAAAGAAGATGTAATAAAATTCCATAGGATTAAGTCTAAAAACATGCAAAATGATTAAACACATGTGACAGAACTACAAAATCCAGGATGGTGCTCTCTCAAAGGGAAAAGAAGTTAATAGGATCAGGGAGAGGCACATAAGAAATAACAGAGGTAACAGTAATGTTCTTTATATCTTCTGTAAGCTTCATAAGCGTTCTTTTATAGCTACTCAATATTTAATTTAAAACCTCAAAACAACTAACAGAATGAACAATAGCTCCTAGTATGGTCTCTTCCATCTCATATGCTCTAAATTTCTTTACAGTATAGGAAGGAGTACTGTAGCTCACCATTCTATAACAATAGGTGAGAATTTTCTCCAAGCTCTCCTGAATGTTGATTTTTAAAAGAAATTTGGAATACATGTCAGATAGAACTCTTCCATAATGTTGATTATCTAGCCACATATTAAAACAACCATACCATTTGCTCTGTCATTTTAATAAGTGTATTTCAGTCTTAACCATTTTCCAGCTACAAGTGAAAAAACTGGAAAGCTATTCAAGCTTTCAGTCATAATAATGTCAAAAACTGTCCTGTGGTTTTTGAATTTACCCAATCCAAATGGCAGAGACAAAAATTTTTTGCTTGAATTCACTTTGACTCTCTGGTTGTTCAATCTTTTCTATTATTGCTCCAATTTGTCACCCTTAACTACCATAATAACAAAATTTTTAGACCTTCATACCAAAATAACTACTTGGTTCCTTGAAAGTGGAGGGGGAAGGTGGGCAGTCCATGGTTTCACTGAAACTATAGCGTGTGTTTGACAGGCCAAAAAAAATATTCAAGAGTAGTTCCATGGCAACATAGCTTTAGACAACAAATGAACCAAAGACTATATATGAACTGGTGGTGATAAATGCTAAATGGCTGAGAGGAGCAGTTCTATTTTTTCTGGTCTCTGATGGAGACCTGTTCTTTCAGGTCCAACTCTTAAACTGTTTTGAGAGCTTCAAGTAATTTAAGTAAATCCAAAAGTATAAACACTATGAATAAAACATGTTTAGACCTATTATTTCAGCTTTATTGAGGTATAATTGACATAAAATTACAAGACATTTAAAATGTACATCGTGGTGATTTGATCTATGTGTACACTGTGAAAGGATTCCATCCATCTCGTTAATTAACACATCCATCACCTCACATATTTCTCCTTTTTGTGGGGAGGTAAGAACATTTAAGTTCCACTCTTTCAGCAAATTTCAATTATACAATACAGTGTTATCACTACAGTCATCATGTTTTTTGTTAGATCCTCAGACCTTATTCATCTTATAACTGAAACTCTGTACCCTGTTACCAACTTCTCCTTATTTCCCCCACCCCCCGCCCTGGCAACCACTTTTCTGCTCTGTTTCTAGCCTTCGACTTTTTTTTTTTTTTTGCGGTACGCGGGCCTCTCACTGTTGTGGCCTCTCCCGTTGCAGAACACAGGCTCCAGACGCTCAGGCTCAGCGGCATTGGCTCACGGGCCCAGCCGTTCTGCGGCATGTGGGATCCTCCTGGACCGGGGCATGAACCGGCGTCCCCTGCATCGGCAGGCGGACTCTCAACCACTGCGCCACCAGGGAAGCCCCTCGACTTTTTTTTTTTAAGATTTCACATATAAGTGATTCTATGCAGTATTTGTCTTCCTCTGCCTGGCTTATTTTAGATTAATTACATTTAAAAAGTATTCCAACCCATGTCCTCAAAAGCTGTATAATCTTCCTCTATAAATAAGAGTTTTTATTTAAATTGTATAAAAACCATAGTTGGCTTTTTTTTCTTATTAGTCATCCATTTTATACACATCAGTGTATACATGTCAATTGCAATCTCCCAATTCATCACACTACAAGCCCCCCCGCCACTTACCCGCCTTGGTGTCCATATGTTTGTTCTCTGCATCTGTGTCTCAATTTCTGCCTTGCAAACTGGTTCATCTGTACCATTTTACTAGGTTCCACATATGTGTTAATATACGATATTTGTTTTTCTCTTTCTGACTTACTTCACTCTGTATGACAGTCTCTAGATCCATCCACGTCTCAACAAATGACCCAATTTTGTTCCATTTTATGGCTGAGTAATATTCCACTGTATATATGTACCACAACTTCTTTATCCATTCGTCAGTCGATGGGCATTTAGGTTGCTTCCATGGCCTGACTATAGTAAATAGTGCTGCAATGAACACTGGGGTGCATGTGTCTTTTTTTTTTTTTTTTTTGCGGTATGCGGGCCTCTCACTGTTGTGGCCTCTCCCGTTGCGGAGCACAGGCTCCGGATGCGCAGGCCCAGCGGCCATGGCTCACGGGCCCAGCCGCTCCGCGGCATATGGGATCCTCCCAGACCGGGGCACGAACCCGTATCCCCTGCATCGGCAGGCGGACTCTCAACCACTGCGCCACCAGGGAGGCCCAGCATGTGTCTTTTTGAATTATGGTTTTCTCTGGGCATATGCCCAGCAGTGGGATTGCTGGGTCATATGGTAATTCTATTTTTAGATTTTTAAGGAACTTCCATACTGTTCTCCATAGTGGCTGTATCAATTTACATTCCCACCAACAGTGCAAGAAGGTTCCCTTTTCTCCACACCCTCTCCAGCATTTGTTGTTTGTAGATTTTCTGATGATGCCCATTCTAACTGGTGGGAGGTGATACCTCATTGTAGTTTTGATTTGCATTTTTCTAATAATTAGTGATACTGAGCAGCTTTTCATGTGCTTCTTGGCCTTCTGTATGTCTTCTTTGTAGAAATGTCTATTGAGGTCTTCTGCCCATTTTTGGACTGGGTTGTTTGTTTTTTTAATATTGAGCTGCATGAGCTGTCCATATATTTTGGAGATTAATCCTTTGTCTGTTGATTCATTTGCAAATATTTTCTCCCATTCTGAGGGTTGTCTTTTCGTCTTGTTTATGGTTTCCTTTGCTGTGCAAAAGCTTTAAGTGTCATTAGGTCCCATTTGTTTATTTTTGTTTTTATTTTCATTACTCTAGGAGGTGGGTCAGAAAAGATCTTGCTGTGATTTATGTCAAAGAATGCTCTTCCTATGTTTTCCTCTAAGAGTTTTATAGTGTCCGGTCTTACATTTAGGTCTCTAATCCATTTTGAGTTTATTTTTGTGTATGGTGTTAGGGAGTCTTCTAATTTCATTCTTTTACATGTAGCTGCCCAGAGTTCCCAGCACCACTTATTGAAGAGACTGTCTTTTCTCCATTGTATATCCTTGCCTCCTTTGTCATAGATTAGTTGACAATAGGTGCGTGGGTTTATCTCTGGGCTTTCTATCTTGTTCCATTGATCTATGTTTCTGTTTTTGTGCCCATACCATATTGCCCTGATTACTGTAGCTATGTAGTATAGTCTGAAGTCAGGGAGTCTGATTCCTCCAGCTACGTCTTTTTCCCTCAAGACTGCTTTGGCTATTCGGGGTCCTCTGTGTCTCCATAAAAATTTTAGGATTTTTCATTCTAGTTCTGTAAAAATGCCACTGTTAATTTGATAGGGATTGCATTGAATCTGTAGATTGCTTTGGGTAGTAGAGTCATTTTCACAATGTTGATTCTTCCAATCCAAGAACATGGTATATCTCTCCATTTGTTGGTATCATCTTTAATTTCTTTCATCAGTGTCTTATAGTTTTCTGCATACAGGTTTTTGTCTCCCTAGGTAGATTTATTCCTAGGTATTTTATTCTTTTTGTTGCAGTGGTAAATGGGAGTGTTTTCTTAATTTCTCTTTCACATTTTTCATCATTAGTGTATAGGAATGCAAGACATTTCTGTGCATTAATTTTGTATCCTGCAACTTTACCAAATTCATTGATTAGCTCTAGTAGTTTTCTGGTGGCATCTTTAGGATCCTCTATGTACAGTATCATGTCATCTGCAAACAGTGACAGTTTTACTTCTTCTTTTCTAATTTGTATTCCTTTTATTTATTTCTTTTTCTTCTCTGATTGCCATGGCTAGGACTTCCAAAACTATGCTGAATAATAACGGTGAGAGTGGACATCCTTGTCTTGTTCCTGATCTTAGAGGAAATGCTTTCAGTTTTTCACCATTGAGAATGAGGTTTGCTGTGGGCTTGTCATATATGGCCTTTATTATGTTGAGGTAGGTTCCCTTTATGCCCACTTTCTGGAGAGTTTTTATCATAAATGGGTGTTGAATTTTGTCAAAAGCTTTTTCTGCATCTATTGATATGATCATATGATTTTTCTTCTTCAATTTGTTAATATGGTGTATCACATTGATTGATTTGCATATATTGAAGAATCCTTGCATCCCTGGGATAAATCCCACTTGATCATGGTGTATGATCCTTTTAATGTGTTGTTGGATTCTGTTTGCTAGTATTTTGTGGAGGATTTTTGCATCTATATTCATCAGTGATATTGGTCTGTAATTTTCTTTTTTTGTAGTATCTTTGTCTGGTTTTGGTATCAGGGTGATGGTGGCCTCATAGAGTGAGTTTCGGAGTGTTCTTTCCTGTGCAATTCTTTGGAAGAGTTTGAGAAGGATGTGTGTTAGCTCTTCTCTAAATGTTTGATAGAATTCACCTGTGAAGCCATCTGGCCCTGGACTTTTTTTTGTTGGAAGATTTTTTAATCACAGTTTCAATTTCATTACTTGTGATTGGTCTGTTCATATTTTCTTTCTTCCTGGTTCAGTCTTGGAAGGTTATACCTTTCTAAAAATTTGTCCATTTCTTCCAGGTTGTCCATTTTATTGGCCTAGAGTTGCTTGTAGTAATCTCTCAGGATGCTCTGTATTTCTGCAGTGTCTGTTGTAACTTCTCTTTTTTCCTCTCTAATTTTATTGATTTGAGTCCTCTCCCTCTTTTTCTTGATGAGTCTGGCTAAAGGTTTATCAATTTTGTTTATCTTCTCAAAGAATCAGCTTTTAGTTTTATTGATTTTTGCTATTGTTTTCTTTGTTTCTATTTCATTTATTTCTGCTCTGATCTTTATGATTTCTTTCCTTCTGCTAACTTTGGGTTTTGCTTGTTCTTCTTTCTCTAGTTCCTTTAGGTTTAAGGTTAGATTATTTGAGATTTTTCTTGTTTCTCAAGGTAGGCTTGTATAGCTATAAACTTCCCTCTTAGGACTGCTTTTGCTGCATCCCACAGGTTTTGGATCATCATGTTCTCATTGTCATTTGTCTCTTAGGTATTTTTCTATTTCCTCTTTGATTTCTTCAGTGATCTCTTGGTTATTTAGTAATGTATTGTTCAGCCTCCATGTGTCTGTGTTTTTTACATTTTTTTCCCTGTAATTGATTTCTTATCTCATAGCGTTGTGGTGAGAAAAGATGCTGGATATGATGTCAATTTTCTTAAATTTACTGAGGCTTGATTTGTGACCCAGGATGTGATCTATCCTGGAGAATGTTCCATGCGCACTTCAGAAGAAAGTGGAATCTGCTGTTTTTGGATGGAATGTTCTATAAATATCAATTAAATCTATCTGGTGTACTGTGTCATTTAAAGCTTCTGTTTCCTTATTTATTTTCATTTTGGATGATCTGTCCATTGGTGTAAGTGAGGTGTTAAAGTCCCCCACTATTACTGTGTTACTGTTGATCTCCTCCTTTATAGCTATTAGCAGTTGCCTTATGTATTGAGGTGCTCCTATGTTGGGTGCATATATATTTATAATTGTTATATCTTTTTCCTGGATTGATCCATTGATCATTATGTAGTGTCCTTCCTTGTCTCTTGTAACATTCTTTATTTTAAAGTCTATTTTATCTGATATGAGTATTGCTACTCCAGCTTTCTTTTGATTTCCATTTGCATGGAATATCTTTTTCCATCCTCTCACTTTCAGTCTGTATGTGTCCCTAGGTCTGAAGTGGGTCTCTTGTAAACAGCATATATATGGGTCTTGTTTTTGTATCCATTCAGCAAGCCTGTGTCTTTTGGTTGGAGCATTTAATCCATTCACATTTAAGGTAATTATCAATATGTATTCCTACGACCATTTTCTTAATTGTTTTGGGTTTGTGTTTGTAGGTCCTTTTCTTCTCTTCTGTTTCCCATTTAGAGAAGTTCCTTTAGAACTTGTTGTAGAGCTGATTTGGTGGTGCTGAATTCTCTTAGCTTTTGCTTGTCTGTAAAGCTTTTGATTTCTCCATCGAATCTGAATGAGATATTTGCCGGGTAGAGTAATTTTGGTTGTAGGTGCTTCCCTTTCATCACTTTAAGTATATCATGCCACTCCCTTCTGGCTTGTAGAGTTTCTGCTGAAAAATCAGCTGTTAACCTTATGTGAGTTCCCTTGTATGTTATTTGTCATTTTCCCCTTGCTGCTTTCAATAATTTTTCTTTGTCTTTAATTTTTGCCAATTTGATTATTATGTGTCTCGGTGTGTTTCTCCTTGGGTTTATCCTGTATGGGACTCTCTGCGCTTCCTGGACTTGGGTGGCTATTTCCTTTCCCATGTTAGGGAAGTTTTCAACTATAATGTCTTCAAATATTTTCTCGGGTCCTTTCTCTCTCTCTTCTCCTTCTGGGACCCCTATAATGCGAATGTTGTTGTGTTTAATATTATCCCAGAGGTCCCTCAGGCTGTCTTCATTTCTTTTCATCCTGTTTTCTTCCTTCTGTTCTAGCAGCAGTGAATTCCACCATTCTGTCTTCTGGGTCACTTATCCGTTCTTCTGCCTCAGTTATTCTGCTATTGATTCCTTCTAGTGTAGTTTCATTTCACTTATTGTATTGTTCATCTGTGTTTGTTTGTTCTTTAATTCTTCTAGGTCTTTGTTAAACATTTCTTGCATCTTCTTGATCTTTGCCTCCATTCTTTTTCTGAGGTCTTGGATCATCTTCACTATCATTACTCTGAATTCTTTTGCTGGAAGGTTGCCTATCTCCACTTCATTTAGTTGTTTTTCTGGGGTTTTATCTTGTTTCTTTCTCTGGTACATAGCCCTCTGCCCTTTCATCTTGTCTATCTTTCTGTGAATGTGGTTTTTGTTCCACAGGCTGAAGGACTGTAGTTCTTCTTGCTTCTGCTGTCTGTCCTCTGGTGGATGAGGCTATCTAAGAGGCTTGTGGAAGTTTCCTGATGGGAGGGACTGGTGGTGGGTAGAGCTGACTGTTGCTCTGGTGGGCATAGCTCAGTAAAACTTGAATCCTCTTGACTGCTGATGGATGGGGCTGGGTTCCCTCCCTGTTGGTTGTTTGGCCTGAGGCAACCCAACACTGGAGACTACCTGGGCTCTTTGCTGGGGCTAATGGCAGACTCTGGGAGGGCTCACGCCAAGGAGTACTTCCCAGAACTCCTGCTGCCAGTGTCCTTGTTCCCACGGTGAGCCACAGCCACCCCCGCCTCTGCAGGAGACCCTCCAACACTAGCAGGTAGGTCTGGTTCATTCTCCCCTGGGGTCACTGCTCCTTCCCCTGGGTCCTGATGCAGACACTACTTTGTGTGTGCCCTCCAAGAGTGGAGTCTCTTTTCCCCCCAGTCCTGTTGAAGTCCTGCAATCAAGTCCCACTAGCCTTCAAAGTCTGATTCTCTAGGAATTCCTCCTCCCATTGCCGGACCCCCAGGTTGGGAAGCCTGACGTGGGTCTCAGAACCTTCACTCCAGTGGGTGGACTTCTGTGTTATAAGTGTTCTCCAGTCTGTGAGTCACCCACCCACCAGTAATGGGATTTGATTTTACTGTGATTGTGCCCTTCCTACTGTCTCATTGTGGCTTCTCCTTTGTCTTTGAATGTGGGGTATGTTTTTTGGTGAGTTCCAGTGTCTTCCTGTTGATGATTGTCCAGCAGCTAGCTGTGATTCTGGCGCTCTCACAAGAGGGAGTGAGAGCAAGTCCTTCTACTCTGCCATCTTGGTTCAGGCCTTATATGATGGTTTGCATTTTATGCTACACAAAACTTAACCAGTAAACAGCTACATTACCAAATATTTTATTTCCTGAGCATATCTAAACTAAACTAAAAAATATAGTCATGTTTAGCCAGTGGACAAAATACCAAGTTATCAGTTGTTGCTACTTATGAAAATAACAGACATATCCCAGGTCTCAGATGACCTCCAATGAATGGTACAAATGTATCACAAGAGTAACTTGATTTAATAGTAATGTGCTTTAATTGACCAAAGATGAAAAATTCTTTTAAAAAGTAATGTTGAAAAGACAACATGGTAATGTATAACTGAAACAGAAGTCAAGGACTAGGTGTCAGGACAACTGGTCCTCTACCACTGACTAGCTGGGACCTTGGGCAAGTAAGTTACTATCTGAGCCTTATCACAAATAAACTCTGAGGAGATAGAGTAGGCAATCACTAAGATCTCTTCCAAATTTAGAGTTTTATGAACAGTAAAAAAGGGTCAGAAAGCGGAAAATGATAACTTCCTAAGAAAAAATGGCATATTCACATACGTCACATATTTATAATGTGTCGAGTATTAACTGTGTGAGGCAAAGAGTACACACTAAACTCAAAGAGAGACTAATCTCCAAGCAGAGAGAATTCTTTTAAATATGTTTGTTTGGAACAGTTTATGAAAACTAGAAATTGGTATCTAGTTATTTATTAAACAGTAATTAGCAAACATTTTTGTTTACAATGCATAGAGGTTTTAATGCATTGAAACAAACATACACTATGAAATACCTTTTATAAGTAAAAGCATTCAGATAGATGTTTACAAAAATTGTATTTGTTTATCTATGTCCAGTCAAACATTATTCATTTGCAGTAAAGTGTCCAAAAGAGCCCAAGTACTGTTAGCATTTTGTAATTCATAGATAATGTGTGTGTGTATATAAATATAAGTATGTGCCATAAATTCAGACATATGTTTTCATATATTACAAAAGAAAATTCATTGAATATTTTCAGTTAAAATTTATTGATGCCCACGTCAGACACTTAATCCCTCAAGTAATAAACTTGTTTCATAAATGGTAATGGGTGTTCAAATAAACATACCAAAAAGGATTTGCTCTAGCTAATTTGAATCATACGACCCTTTCCTGTTTTTTGGGGTTTTTTTTACTTCATTTATTTATTTATTTTTTGGCTGCATTGGGTCTTTGCTGCTGAGTGGGGGCTTTCTCTAGTTCTGGCAAGTGGGGGCTACTCTTCGTTGCGGTGCATGGGCTTCTCATTGTGGTGGTTTCTCTTGTTGTGGAGCACGGGCTCTAGGCACGCAGGCTTCAGTAGTTGTGGCACGCAGGCTTCAGTAGTTGTGGCACGCGGGCTCAGTAGTTGTGGCACGCAGGCTTCAGCAGTGGTGGCACATGGGCTTAGCTGCTCCGCGGCATGCGGTATCTTCCCGGACCAGGGCTCGAACCCTTGTCCCCTGCATTGGCAGGTAGATTCTTAACCACTGTACCACCAAGGAAGTCTGACACTTTTCTCTTTTAAAATTCAATTTAGGGGCTTCCCTGGTGGCGCGGTAGTTAAGAATCTGCCTGCCAGTTCTGGGGACACGGGTTTGAGCCCTGGTCTGGGAAGATCCCACATTCTGCACAGCAACTAGGCCTGTGTGCCACAATTACTGAGCCTGAGCTCTAGAGCCCATGTGCCACAACTACTGAAGCCCACACGCCTAGAGTCCGTGCTCCGCCACAAGAGAAGCCACCAAAATGAGAAGCCTGTGCACCACAACGAAGAGTAGCCCTGCTCACCACAACCAGAGAAAAGCCCGTGTGCAGCAACGAAGACCCAACACAGCCAAAAATAAAATAAATTTATTTAAAAATAAATAAATAAAATTCTGGTAAATTCAGCAGCATTAATTGAACACCTAAAACGTGTAAGTGTCAAAATCCAATCTAATAAAGGCATTTGATTTGACATGGGATTTCTGGGATAAGAGCTCAAGGCATACAACCCTGACAGCAACCAATTCCAAAGTTTAACCATCTATTATAGCTCCACATTCAGCCTAACTCACTCCATCACATGCACCCTTGAATAACTTAAATGTCACAGGTGATTGAACTAGTCCAAGTTAAAGCAGAAGTTTGCAAAGTGTCTTTACATGATTGTGTTCTCTTCATCAAGAAAGATGTGTTTTTTTTAATAGTATCTTTTCCAATGCACGTGCCCTTATGCTTCCCAGATGTTCTACTGTGCCCTATTTCTTAGTGTTCATGATGATGGGAACCACTGGCGTTTGTTTAGTGGCAGTCCTGACTGTCCTTCAAGCTAGCAGAGTACTGCTGAACAAAACTTTGCCACCATTCCACCTTCATTCCAGAATCACCTTCTTCTGGTGATGGCTGCCTGACATATGACTCCTTTATTCCCCAAATCCTTTATGCTTTGTATTGACAATTCTCTCACTTATTCATGCCAGTGTGTTTATGAATTAGGCCAAACCACATTTATAACTGTCATCTCTAAAATCACACTTCAATTCTGAAATCAGCTTTACTTTAGTACTAAGTTATTAATTTATTAGTGTCTTCGAACCATTTTATGAAACACAAGATATTTGTCTGAGCGCTACAGAGGGACACAAAAGATGGTACAAGATTCCCCTTCAGGAATTTGCCATAGAGTTGGAGAAATAGGACAACTAGGCATGAAAATGAATAATGTAAGGCAGACTGTGGTGAGCATCCAATCAGTGGAACAGATAATAGGTGCTAGTGAAGTTATCCCTGTGGCCTTCATGGCAGGGGTCAGACTGAAGCTTGTTCTTAAGGAAATAAGAGAGAATTCGAATAGGTGAGGAGTGGGTGTTTCAGGTGTATGAGAAGGCCAAAAAATGTCTAGGTAAAACTTTCATTAAAAGCAGGTGGGTGGGGTAGGGTAGCAAGGTTGGGGGAGAGGAGGCTTGTACTTGAGAATAGTGGGAAATCAGGCACACAATAGCCAGTCTCTTTGGAATTTTCATCTTTTTGAAAATGGCAGTGCCACTGAAGGATTTTAATCAAAAATTGTGTTTAAATATGATTTACCTGACTGTTACACATGGAAGGAGGTGGCAGTCATTGGGAAAAGTAAGATCAACTAAAAGCCTCTGGGAATGTTTCTTATGAGTCCCAAAACAGATTGGTAGCAATGAACTTGAAATAAAATACAGAAGAGACACTGGCATTTGAGTATTATCTCTATGAAGAGGGTGAGTCAGAGACCCTGATTTACTGAATTTCACACAGACTTTGTATTCCTAAGGAACATGTTGTTTAAATACTCAACAGTAAAATCATAGGCCCATGTCGTGAGTGAAGTTAGTATTTAACACAAAGTCACCAACCTATTTTACATTAATGCTTACAGATTTTGGATACAAACATCTTTAACCTACTTCAACACACATGCCCCATGCTTCTCCCACATGGGCATATTTGCAACTATACATGAGGATGGAGGGTGGACATGTTTACAGAGCCTGTACCAGATGCCAGGCCCTCAGCCAATTCCATGACCACAGACAGGTTCTTGACTTCCCATCTGTCTCTACTCTAGATTGTGCTCCTGTTCTCCAGCCTTGTCCAGGCATCTGTCTATGAGACTCCCTCACCTGGATGTCCCTAGACTTCTCCAGCTCAACATCTGCAACACTGAACACGTCGTTTCCTTTCCCTGGAGGCTGCTCCTCTTCACACAAGGTTCCCATCTCAAAGAATGGCAGAAAACTGGGGCTCTTCCTTGGGTTCTCCCACTGCCTCACTCCGCACATGATCTATCCTTAAGTTCTATTGATTCTACTTCCTGGATATCTCTCTTATTCAGCTACCTCTTGCCATTTCCATTGTCACCTCTTTGGTGCAAGCTACCACCACCTGTAGCCTGCCAAAGCTTCCTAAGTGGCCTCCTGGCATCCCAGCGGCTACCCTCCCATCCACTGCCCACACAGCAGCCAGTACGTGTGACCTTTCTAAAATGAAAATATGTTTGAGTTGCTTATCTGCTTAAAACCCTTTAATGGTTTCCTACTGATGCTAAAATAAAGTGCAAACCCCCTAATATGCCCCACAAAGCCCTTATAGTCTGGCTCCTGCCCATCTCTCCATGCTTGCTTGGCACCTCTCTCCTCTCTAAGCACCAGCCACATGAAATTCGTTCAGTTCCTCTAATAGTCCATGCTCTGACTCTCTTCCTGGCCCCAACATATCCTATTTTTCCTGCCAGGAACACTTTTTCCCCTTCCTGAAAATTCTTATGCCAAGGAATGATTATCCTGAGCTGGAAGGACAGATTCACATTGATAATGATCATTATTCCACATTGCATGTATACAGTCTTCTATATGTGTTAACAGTTTTAGCTATATCCCTGTAACTACAAGCACCATATTTTGCAAACTACAATTCTGAATAGGACTGAATTTTGGACAACAGGACTGTCTTAGAACATTTTGGCTTTATATAAGTCCCATTTTTTGTAGAAGTGGACATTTGGAACCCTGGACTTCTCCCATCAGGGACAAGGGGCTGCAGTAAGATTCCAAAAGGACAGAGGACAGCAGCTGCTCTAGGTACATGTCACTTGATGGGGTTGAGGGCAGGCTGCCCCAAGTTGTGCTACTCTAGCATGAGGATTATTTTGAGCTGAAAACAATCAAAGCCCAAAAGACTCAGGAAGAGCCTCTGAACTTCCCCTTTACTGCCTAAAAGAATTTAAGGTAGGAGGACTGTCCCAGGAAGAAGCTATCACCATAGATAACTGTAACAAAGTATTGAAATTAGTAGTGGTAGACAGGGAGGAGCCTAAGCAAAGCTGTTTGATCAGAGTCCTCTCTGTGTCCCACTGTCTTTGGATGGCCCAGCAAACATTAACTCTTCCTATCTTCCTGTGAATTATCTTACTTTCCCTCAAGGAAAAAGAAGCCTCAGACCCCCAGCTCTTTCTCCTTAGTCCAGAATATATATAAGCCTCACCTTGCCTTGATATCTTTGAAATTCTTCATACTTAAGTGAATTCCCCATCTACATGTAATAAATTTGATTTTTCTCCTGTTAACCTGCTTTGTGTCATTTTAATTGCCAGCCAAAAGAAGCAAGGTGGGGAAGGGGAAATTTCCCCTCTCCCTCAAACAATGGGCTTGATATTTAGTCCAGTGTGTTGCAGAAGATTAATCTTGTGGAGTTTTCTTATGCCTGCTCAGTGAAGAGGTGCCAAAAACAACACACACACACACACCCCTCTATGCCCCTTATGAGTGTAAATCATCTTTGAGGCACCCAGAGGAAGATCTGTCACTTGAAGGAAGGAGGAGCAGAGAGCCCTCTACTTGCCCTTACCTACCTCAGGATATAGCCTTATTGTCCAAGAGCAGGGTGTAATTAAGCCCTTTGTCAGGGTTAAATAGGAAAAAACCCATTCCATAAGGAAGAACAGGAGAAGTGATTCCAGATTCAGAATGAATGGACATGGGTATTTAGACCGTTTGAACCCAGAACTCCTGGGGCAAGTGGCCTGGGCTGTGTGGTGGGATTTGAGCACCTGGGAACCCCAAGTAACAGAAATCGTTGGCAGAACTTACCATGAAGGCAACGAGATGATCTTCCCTGAAAGATCCCTTAAGGGCATTATGCTAAGTAAACTAAGTCAGACAGAGAAAAACAAATACTGTATGATCTCACTTATATGTGGAATCATAAAAAAATGGACTCACAGAAACAGAGAACAGATTGGTCGTTGCCAGAGGAGGTGGGGGAAGGATGGGTTAAAGGGGTCAAACTTCCAGTTATAGGATAAATTAAGTCACAGGTTGTAATGTACAGCATGGTGACTATCGTTTACAATACTGTACTGTATATGAAAAGTTGCTAAGAGAGTAGAGCTTAAAAGATCTCATAGCAGGCTTCCCTGGTGGCGCAGTGGTTGAGAGTCCGCCTGCCGATGCAGGGGACACGAGTTCGTGTCCCGGTCTGGGAAGATCCCACATGCCGCGGAGCGGCTGGGCCCGTGAGCCATGGCCGCTGAGCCTACGCGTCCAGAGCTTGTGCTCCGCAACGGGAGAGGCCACAACAGTGAGAGGCCCGCATACCGCAAAAAGAAAAAGATCTCATCGCAAGAAAAAACTCTTGTTAACTACGTGAGGTGATAGGTGTTAACTAAACTTATTGTGCAGATCACTTTGCAATGATCATACATTAAATCATTATGCTGTACACCTTAAACTAATACACGTTATATGTCAATGATATCTTAATAAAAGTGGGAAAAAAAGATCCTGAGGACTTGTGAATGGACAGATCAATAGCGGCCCAGCATCAGCTGCTAGAATATCTTGGACCTAGTTGTCAACGGCAGCACATGCTGGCCTGAGAGCCAGTGGGGCAATGACAAAGGCATACGGCCCTGGCTCTGGTCGCCTGGGAATAGAAGTCAGCAGCCTCTCCAAAGCCCCCTCAGGGTTTCTGGCCCTTATCACAGCACTAGTTTTACACGTATTTCTATATTCTTCTGGTTATTATGGAAACAATAATGGTTAACTGGAAGTTTGTGAAATCTCTTACTGGTTTAGTCAAGATCCCACAATGAGTAACAGGCAGAGATTGAAACCAAAAAAAAAAAAAAAGTGACACAGTAAAGATGGGTGGTACATTGTGCCGTCAAAAACAAAGGAATAGAGGCGAGAAAGGAGAGACCCATGAGCTCATTGGCCCATGACAGTCAAAGACAGTTCCCTACAATGTTTTGATGGTCTCTGGTTCTGACTGGAGCCACTGGAAGCTATGCCAAATCACGTTAAGTCTGCATAAAGTGAGGTTTCTGGACAGAGGAATGTGACACAGAACCAGGGCAATGTGACTAGACCCCATTATCTCAGTGCCTTTGATAACATACTGGAGAGCAGAGTGGGGCTGTGAATCGACTGAAATCTTCCATAAATGGACTCTAAATACAGGCTACATAACTTCCAAAAACTCCCCAGAGAAACTCCTATTATGTACACAGAAGGGGGAATGAAGCCAGTCCCATCTGGCTGGGTGGAAAACATTCTCTGCTTAGTGAAACTTCATGGTTCTTGTGTTTAGTGCCAAGTGCATGTTCATACTAGACCAAGGCCCTGCACACAGAGGTGTAAGTGTACGAGTTAGATGGTGCAGTCAGTGCTGGGGAATTCTTTGTCTCTAAAACATCAAAACCACAAGGTAAGATATTAATAAGGTTATCATTTTTATAAAGTCTCTAATGAGTTATGAGCCAATATTATGATGAACGTTGGTCAGGGTTGCTAGAGCAAAACAGAGTGACATTATCTTTTTCCATTAGCCTTCTATCATTACACAAGCTAAAATCAAGAACAGACTGAGATGCATCACTAGTGACTTTTGCTCAGTGGCACTGACACTCTCAGGGAAACCTCAGAACTTTAAAGTAAATGTACAGTGAAAGTATTAGGAAATACAGTAAAGGCACAGATGGATGAGGTGACTCAACTCAAATGTCACCTGCCCAGAAAGGCCTCCCCTGACAAGCCTTCTCCCTTCTTCCCTACGTAGTAACCTCTAGTTACTCTGTGACACATAACTTTGATAACTATCAAGTTTTCTTGTGAATTTGTACGTGTGTTTGCCCCTCTTTCCTGTTTGAATGTAGACCCCAAAGAGGGGAACTTTGCATGATTCATTACTCTGTTCCTAATACCTTTATAGGTTGGCACAGAGTCAGTCCTCAGTAACATTTGACTGGTTACCTTTCCAACTGCCAAATAACAAAGAGCTCAATTATCTGTACCTGAAGGTTTTGCGGAGTCCAGAAAAACCAGCATTCACATCAATTTATCAAAAACATCACATACTGGAAAGAGAACTCTTTTTTATTATGGACCCAATAGTAATTAAATCAGTACGTAGAGGCAACATAGTCTGAAGCAATGCAACTCCAAGTGTGGTCCATGGACTAACAGCATCAGCATCCCTTGGCAGTTCGTTAGAAAACCAAAATCAGGGCCCCAGTATCAGTATATCTGAAGGTGGATCCAAAAAAAAAAAATCTGTTTAGCAAGTTTTCCAGGCGATTCTTATGTACCCTAAAGTTTTGAGTAACTTCTTCAGAAATAAAGGTGAAAATAAGTAAGAAATGTCATAAGGACTAGGATTTTGCCAGGGACAATTGGTACATTCTTGCTGTCACTGAGATTTTTAAAAATCAGGAAAAAGAGGAGGAATTATACTCAAAATTATATGCATAAATATGGTGCTCTGTCTACATGTGCCGTCAGAAACCTACTCCACGTCCTGTTGCGCTGAGGCTTCCCTGCCCTGACTGAACAACCAGCAAGCTGGCCACGCTCTTTGTGTACAACACCCTCACTTCATTCGATTTCCCTCTCCTTCCAGAGGCAGCACCATCCATGGCTCTTTCTAGGAATCATTCTAACAGGTGACTGACCAGACCAACTGAGAAAAGGCAGCCTAACTGGGGACCAGAGGGCAGCCGTGCCATACCATGATTTAGATGTCTGATGCAGTCACTTAGGAGAGCACTGAACTTCTTCTGGTCAGCGGCATCCTGGAAGCAGAAGTAGCCATGTCTGAGGAATGGCTGCCACAGGTACACCGGGAATTCCTTGGGCAGGACCACAAAGGGCTGCGTGTTCTCCTTCTCACTGGATGCTGAAGAAACATGGAAAACACAAAGATGTTTTAAAACGTGTATCTCTCATTTAAAATATTTATTTCAGGCTGTGAAGGTTTATTTCCGGCTGGGGGGCAGCCAATGCGATGGAAAGGTGGTGTGAGATGTCTTCACAGGGTGGGGGAAAAGAAGAGTTCAGCTTCACCTGTCTCACTCTAGCAGGTGGCCTCACCTCCTATCCACAGGGACAACCAAGGCCATCAGACATAATCTATGTCAACTTCCTCACCAGGAATGAGCCACAAACAGAGTTCACTCCTCCCTACTGGTCCTCGGCAGTTGATGCGTCTACCTGTCAGGCGCTCACCCTGCTCTCCCCCAGGCCCCCATCCCACCAGGTCTGCTCTCTGCCCTGCACTCTCTCCCATCTCCTTGTCACTGCTACACTAGCATTTGCTGCTTTGATGCCATCAACCCCTCTTCTCACCCTAGTCTTGTTCCTGCCCCACCAGTCCCAAAACCAAACTGCCTGTTACTAATGTCATCCTGACTGCTGGCCTATGGCTTCTTCATTACCCACCCTTTCAACCCGACTGGAAACATCGGTTGCTGTCAATTACCCCTTCTTCTGAAAACATTCTCTTGACTTCCAGGGCCCCTCTCTCCTCATGTCCTTATTGTTTCCCCTTTTCAGCTTTATTGTCTCCTCTGCCCCTTCTCTCCATCTCCCTCTTTACGTGTTGGTATTTTACCGTTCTGTGCTGGTTTCTGCTCCATTCTCGTCTCTACTCTCCTGAGGTGTCCTCATTCTTCCCATGACTCTGCATATTGCTTCTGCAACTCGTATTTCCTTTTCCTCCTTCCTTTCCATCATGCTTTTGCATAGAAAACTCTCATTCGTCCTTCAAAAGTCAGTTCAAAAGCCACCTCCTCTGGGGTGCCTTTGTTGGCACCACCCTCTGCCACCAGAGACAGAGTTGGGTGCTCCCTACCTTGTTCTCCCAAAATAATGTAATGATCTGTTTTCGTGTCTGGTACCCACACTCAGAGTGAGAGACATCAAGTGAGATAAGCCTCCCCAGCCAAATGATTTTCCCTGGGAAGTAGAACCACTGCCCCGGAGCTCCTAGAGGATGGAGGCTTCATCTTACTTATCTTTGTATGCTCAGCCCATAGCAGAGCCACGGGACCTAGCAGATGTTCTACTACGGTTTGTTGAATGAATAAATGTGCTGTGTTGTCCGAGGAAATTTTAAAAGCCTTAAACAATGGGACTTTCACCTCTTCCCTCAAGATCAATTCCAAGAAACTCATGTGAACCCCTTATCATTCAGATCCCCTGTCTAAACTTTATTCCCCTCCGTGCATTCCAATTCTATGATATTGCACTAGGTTAAATGAGCCCCAGCTTATTTCCAGAGTCACGGAAAACAAGCAGAAGAAAAAATTAGTTCTGTGCTCTCAGCCTACATAATGGGCACAATCTCAAGGAAAGCAAGGGAAGAGGGACCCAGTAAGAGGCACTGGGCATACCAAGAAATGGATCATAACCATAAGGAAGGCTCCAGAACTGCGTCTTGCTACCGGCAAATGAATAAATCAAGATTGGCTTAGATAAAGAATAGATTTCCTGGGGCATACATTGGAATTCTGTTTCTGAAGGTAACAGAGTCAAATGCACTGGGAGCACAAACTTTGGCCCACCAGTCCCTAGCAAAATGCCTGGCACATGATAACGTAAGAATGAATCAACACATGAATGACAACAAACAAATAAATGATTGAATGCTGTAGTGGAGACTTCTTAGTTGTAACACATCTCTATTCTCTCCTCTTTCTCAGTAATAAAACCCCTGATTTTTATTTTAGCAAGTGCCTGCATACAATAAAGACTACATTTCCAGCCTCCATTGCAGTTTCGTGTGTCACAGCCACTAAGTTTTGGCCAATGAAATGTAACCTGAAGTGGCAGTGAGACTTCCTAGAAGCATCCTTAAGGAGAGGGAATGTGCCTGCCTCCTCATCTTTTCTCCTTCCTCCTGTCTGGAATGAGAAAGCCATGGCTAGAGTTCCAGCAGCTACCTTGGACTATGTAAATCTGGGCCAAAACCCAGAGATAAAGGGGCAGAAAGCTAAAAACAGTCCCTGACATTTATGGAACTGCCTGTACTGGTAATATCCAAATATTTTTAGCAAGAAAATAAAAACATATGTATTTAATTTGAGATTTTTGTGGTGTGCAACAAAGTAGATGCTAGCTAATAAAACGCCAAACAAGTGAATCACTTTAGCAAAACATGGGACCATTTTTGAACATCATCTTAGCACACTACTGTGTAAAGAAGACCTATATTGATAAGCCTCCAGTGCTTTACCTCTAGTGAGGTTAATTTCTCCCATCTTTATTGTGCCTTTATTCTTTCCAATAAAATTAGAATCACACTGCTGTTAACAGTGTGATTCCTGTTAACATAGTTTTGTGAAAATACTCTCCTTGCCCTTTCCAAGAGGTCACAATTTTGTACAAACAATTAAAAGCAACATTCACCCCTTACATTTAAAAAAGCCTTAGGAAGCCCCATAAAATTCATTCCTATTAGCCTCTTGTTGTCACTCATTTAACATTTTACAACTATTTTCCAGATACCATTAGTCTGCATTTTTTCTGAGTTGAGTTATAAGGATATCACAAATGATCTACTGTAGAATATTCTATTTTTAAAACTGAGAAGGGCACAACATACAATTTAAAAAGTCTTTGAAATGTCCAGTCTGAAGCCCTGGGCCAAATGGCACTAGTCACACAGGCCTTGTGTTTTTTATTCCTTTTCATTCCTTCTGATATATTTCATCAATAAATCAATAAACATATTGTCAGTTCTGACTGATTTCATTGGAAAGTTCTTTTGAAGTGGCTCTAAGAGTCAACGTATTGGCATCCCCATTTCTAAGTGGCAGCTCCAAAGCCAAGATAACATGTAAGTAGATGTTAAAATATAATAATATGTATAGTGTACATAAAGTGTTGTTTTAGCTTGAATTACCTAGTAAGAGTTTGTTAATCTAGGTTTATGGTTCATGTACTAATCCTATAACAGTGTCATTAAAAACACTATGCTAAGCATTCTGCACTGAAATAACAATTGATAAAATAATTCTATATTGTCCCCATAAATTCCAGTGAAATGATTATACCTATTAATAAGAACCAGGGCTCTCTTCAAGAAACTAAGTAATTACTGTGCAGTGTGATTTACACAAAGCCAGATGGTGTTATTACATTATCCACAGTTCATGAATCTCTATGAAACGCTCTATTTCGTCTGAATATTATCCATCACACTCTCCACATGGAAAAAGTGAAATGAATGAGAATCAAAGTATGTTAGAGCTGGTAATATCCTTCTAGATTTTCAATTTCAAGGCCCTAGAACTGGGAGAAACAGAAATCAGAGAGGTTCAGCAACAGCTAGGGAAAATGCTTGATAAGTGTCACAGATAGAACTAGATAAACATCCAGCCTTCAAATTCTCAGTTCAATGCTCTTTCCATGGTAGCATCCAGCTATTATTAAAGATATGCTAATTAATGAAATGCTTTTTTACACAGTAGCTATGAGTTACTGTAATGCTTGTTAAAAATATTTTGTTGATTTAGGATATTTTATTGCATATCATCCTAAAATTAGAAAAATAATATTCTCTGACAGGTCTTACTGAAAGATGGGATTATACATTTCACAGACTGGGCCCTACATATTTATTCTGCTGTCTTGTGTAAAGCTTGCAATATATTCCAAAGCTTCAGGATGCCTGACCAATGGTATATTTTCCATGTGCTAGAAGCACAGTGACTGACTTGTGTATTACCAAATATGATTTAAAGTAACAGAATTGTTACAATGTTTACCTGAATTAGAGAAATTATATCTTCCATTTGCCAATGGAGAATGTGTGTCTAGCCCAGGGTTTCTCAGCCTTGGCAACTACTGATATTTAATGCCAGATAATTCTTCATTGTCAGGGGTTGTTTAGCAAGCATCACAGGCCTCTACCCACTAAATGCCTATAGCACGATCCTCCCAAGTTGTGACAACCAAAAATGTCTCCAGACACAGCCAACTGTCCCTGGAGAGTGAAATCATCACCCCTTCCCTTGAGAAGCACTGATCTAGCTAAACAAAACATGTTTAGGAATTTTGTCTTGGGAAGGAATGCTCAGCAACTCACCAATAGGGTCTGGGAAATGCCGATCAGATAATAAACCGTATTCATCTTCTGAGGTTAACACCTTGCCACCAGCTGGAAGAATTCGGCTTTTAGGGGGAGCTCCTCTCTGATAGGCCTGGGAAAGGAAAGGCATAAATGATTGGATTTTTGGAAAATATCAGGAATATTAGAAATAGACAAATATACTCAGAGATAGAAATTCCCACACTATTGCAACGAGTAAGGGTCATTTATTCAAAAAATATGTTTTGCACTGGAAGCCTCTGTCAGATACAGCATCAGGACTTGCTCCAGGACCAAAAGCAAGAAAGGCTATTACACTTTCCACTGGCTATGTTTTAGCTGCAGTGATTGGGTCAGGGAAGGTCACATGACCTCAGCATGTCCAATCAGAGTGAGTGTTAGGGTTTGTCCCAGGGCCAGCGAGAAAAGCTCTTATAGTTTCCACTGGCTATATCCTGGCTGCAGTGATTGGGTCAGGGTCAGTCACATGACTTGATTCAATCCAATCAGAGTGAGCTTCAGGCCCTGGAAGAGGGGCTAACAGGAAAGCCTCAGCTCTGCGAGGAGGTGGGGATAGGACACCACCACCATCTTGTTACTGTGGAGGACTCTGAAGGAGCCTGACAGTGGAGATTGTGGCCTGTTAGGGAAGTCAGGCTGAATGAAGGCAAAGATTTGAGATGGAAGAAAGAACAAACTGAATTCTGATATCACTGGAGCCGTGGATCCAAATGTGCCTGAAACCGGACCTGTGCTGTGGAGATTTCAAGTCAGGAGCCACCAATCCCAGCCCCTTTTTCTTGTTTTTTTTAATCTTAAGAAAAAAATTGTTTTATTGAAGTATAGTTGACTTACAATGTTGTGCTAGTTTCAGATGTACAGCAAAGTGATTCAGTTACATATATATATATTCTTTTTCATATTCTTTTCCATCATAGGTTATTATAAGATACTGAATACAGTTCCCTGTGCTATACAGTAGGTCCTCGTTGATTATCTATTTTATGTATAGTAGTGTGTATCTGTTAATCCCAAACTCCTAATTTATCCGTCCCTTCCCCTTTCCCCCTTTGGTAACCATAAGTTTGTTTTCTGTGTCTGTGAGTCTATTTCTGTTTCGTAAATATGTTCATTTGTATCATTTTTTTTAGATTCCTCATATAAGTGATACTGTATATTTATCTTTCTCTAACTTACTTCACTGAGTATGATAATCTCTAGGTCCATCCATGTTGCTGCAAATGGCATTACCTCATTCTTTTTATGGCTGAGTAATATTCCATTGTACATATACACCACATCTTTATCCATTCATCTGTCATGGACATTTAGGTTGCTTTCATGTTCTGGCTATTTAAATAGTGCTGCTATGAACACTGGGGTGCATGTATCTTTTCAAATTAGAGATTCTCTGGATATGTGCCCAGGAGTGGGATTGCTGGATCATATGGTAACTTTATTTTTAGTTTTGTAAGGAACCTCCATACTGTTCTCCATAGTAGCTGCACCAATTTACATTCCCACCAACAGTGCAAGAGGGTTCCCTTTTCTCCACACCCTCTCCAGCATTTATAATTTATAGACTTTTTGATGATGGCCATTCTGACTGGTGTGAGGTGACACTTCATTGTAGATTTGATTTGCATTTCTCTAATAATCAGCAATGCTGAGCATCTTTTCATGTGCCTTTTGGCCACCTGCATGTCTTCTTTGGAAAAATGTCTATTTAGATATTTTGCCCATATTTTGATTGGTTTTTTCTTTTTTTGATATTGAGCTATATGAGCTGTTTGTATATTTTGGAAATTAATCCCTTGTCGTTGCATCATTTGCAAATATTTTCTCCCACTCTACAGGTTGTTTTTTCATTTTGCTTATGGTTTCCTTTGCTGTGAAAAAACTGATAAATTTGATTCAGTCCCATTTGTTTATTTTTGCTTTTGTTTCTATTGCCTTGAGAGACTGACCTAAAAAAACATTGGTATGATCTATGTCAGAGAACGTTTTGCCTATTTTCTCTTCTAGGAGTTTTATGGTGTTAGGTCTTATAATTAAGTCTTTAAGCCATTTTGAGTTTATTTTTATGTATGGTGTGAGGGTGTGTTCTAACTTCATTGATTTAAATGCGGCTGTCCAATTTCCCCAACACCACTTGCTGAAGAGAATAACTTTTCTCCATTGTATATTCTTGCCTCCTTTGTCAAAGATTAATTGACTATAGGTGTGTGGGTTTATTTCTGGGCTCTCTATTCTATTCCATTGATCCATATGTCTGTTTTTGTGCCAGTATCACACTGTTTTGATTAAAGTACTTTTTTTTTTTTTTGGCTGTGATCATGTGACCAGCTCTAGACTAGACCAATCACTTCAGTCAGGGTAGAGCTTTACTTGACCTGATGTGGGTCACAGCCCCTCCTGGCCCCAAGGGTGAAAAAAATGTTTTGCGTCCTTGCTACTTGTGGGTAGTACTTTAATACTTTTGTGTGATGGTCACAAGATGGTAAATCAGAGTCCCTAATGTCAGGGAGATTCACTGTAGATATGTTTCTCAAACGGGGTGAAACATAATCTCAGTAACTTCAGAAATTCTGCACCACACTTATCATTTTAGATGCTAGCGCCTGAATCATTCTAATAACCAAAAGGATGATGATGCATACAGACATTTACCACACAAAATGCTTGGAGACTAATGACAAATGAGACTGTGGGACATGTAACTTCAAGTATGGTTGCCAAGGATTTTTACCAAAAACATAAAAATGTAACCATGATAAACTATGCCACCACTTTGCCCTCAGGCATGAGACTGTTTTGCAGTAAAATGATCTGGGATGAAAGTATAATATCATGACATGACATCAGAACAAATTCTGGCCAGCAGACAAAAAGCTCTGCTGTTTGAGAAATGTAAAAGGGGCGCTAAAGCAGTGAAGCAGTTGATTAAACAGATATACTCACATGGACATGCAGATAAGATAAAATGTAAGTATGTGCATCTGATGGGAGGGCATAAGTCAAGGGAAAATTTTGAGACTAACAAGCTAAAAGCAAGTTGAGAACAAACCACGAAACTGTGGGATCCAAAATCTGGAGTGTACTCTTGGGAATAACTAAAATAATGTTGATCAGGGCCATAAAATCAGAGTAACAATAACACATTCTGCATCAATAAGATAGTGACTGAAGAAACCCAAACAAAACAAACTCTTGTATACCTAAGAAGGTTGTTTTCATTCTTGTAAGAACTACTAATCAACTGCTCAAGCACATCAGGACCCAGAGCAGAAGAGAGAAGAATCCAAAATGGTGTGATTTTGAGAAAGTCTAGGAACAGGTTGATTAAGACTGGCCTCAAATGTGAATTGTGTTATCTGTGAAAACAGGCCTAATCTAGGCTTTAATAAACATTATATATTATATTATTTAATCCTCAAAACAGCATTGTGGGGCTTCCCTGGTGGCGCAGTGGTTGAGAGTCCGCCTGCCGATGCAGGGCACATGGGTTCGTGCCCCCGTCCGGGAAGATCCCACATGCCGTGGAGTGGCTGGGCCCGTGAGCCATGGCCGCTGAGCCTGCGCGTCCGGAGCCTGTGCTCCACAACGGGAGAGGCCACAACAGTGAGAGGCCCGTGTACCGCAAAAAAAAACCCCCAAAAAAACAGCATTGTGAATTAGACATTATCTCCATTTTATAAACAAGAAAAATGAAGCTCAGAGAGGTTAAATAACTTGCCAATGACCCAGTGGTGAGTAGGTGACAAATCCAGGATTCATACCTGGGTTTGTCCAGCCCCAGCGCAAGTGTATACGAAGTAGGAAGTGAGAATGAGAATGCTCATTTTTTTCCTCCTCAATTACCAGCCAAAACTGGATTCTCAATAAAAGAATAGGCAGTTTATAGATAGATACTTCATGTATAACTCTTAGGTGTAATTTTTTAAAAAAACCTTCTGCAATTAAAAAGCAGGATATCATTAAAACTTTAAGGAATTACGGCACACTGCATGGGCATTTTTCTTCCAAGTTTAAAAAAAAATTGGTTATTACCAAATTCAGTGACCATATCTTAACAATTGGAACAAGTTCACCTGAAAATGATGAGCAAAGTAAAGAAAGCAATCTAGTCCATAAATTGCAAGTTGAGGGAGCAAGCGTAAAAAAATGAAAAGGGGAAAAAAAACACCAAAATTTGATTCAAGATGAAACTTCCGTTAGTGCCAAATGTGGTGAAAACCTTAATAAATACAAGAGTGAGTTCTATGAGTGTTTCCTCCACATTAGTTAGTTGTCATACTGACAACTGCTGTATATTGGGCTCTGCCAGCACTTGGCCATATGCTAAGGGCTTCAATGCATTCATGTCTTTAATCCTCACAACATTGTGATGAAGGAATCATGCTCACCGTTTTACAGATGAGAAAACTGAGGCTCGAGATTTATAACTTATGCAAGGACACATATCTGGTAACTAGTAAAGGTGTGATTCAAAGTGCATAATATTAACCATTAGGTTATACTGCCTCTTCTCAAGCTTCCCTGAGAGGACAGTATAACGGGCCATATGAAATCTAAAGTGATTTATTATTATCATTATTTGTACTGTATTGATCATTTGCTTCAGAGAGCAAATCAAATGTTGACTAAAATCCTAAAATAGATAAAGCAGAGAAGATACTGGCTTAACAAATGTTGAAAAGAATAAGACTACCCAAGAAAGCACTCGAGTACTGCCTGGTAGATGGCATAATAAGTTTGTATTATATTTTATTTCTATTTTCCATCAAAAAGTGGAAGGAGACACATTATCTGTCAGCCTGAAGCCTCTTCCTAAAGGTTTAGCATCAGGGGTAATTACTCAGTGTATCTTCAGAGGATGCCCTGACTAGTTTTGAACTTAGAGTAAAGAGTGCAGAGTTTTAAATATGTTACTAACTTTAACACATAAATAGTAACTATTCATTTCAAAGGGAGCTTGAGAATCTATGTAGACTGAATATGTGTACAGTATGAGATCTGGAAGGAATCAGTGGGATCATTCAGCCTCACACTCTAGTTTAATGGAGGCCTGACCTCAACTTTAGTTTTCCAAATTCTCTGCCCAATGTTCTTCCATTTACACTACATTACCTCCCTTGATGGGGAAAGAAATGGGAACCAATAAAAACTAAGGTCCTCTCAGGTGCTACTAGGCACTGTACATATGCTATCTCATCTCTCCACGTTTTACAGACAAGGGAAATAATGAGATAACCAGGAAAAAGCTAGTGAAAAAAATTCATACATGTAAGTGAAATAAAGTATGTGAAAAGTTCTGAATTTTTAGGAACCCATGCAAATCCAATCACAATCTTAATAAATAATTCCTCTGCCACAGAGGAAGCTTAAGAGTGGGAAGACATGGAGACATAGAGCAGAGAGGGAGAGATATCAGGGAGGTGACTAAGGCCTTGAGGCCCAATGATCATAGGAAAGGCTCCCGCACTGGCCACTCAGTATAACCTTCTATCTTCACACTCGCAATTACTTGTTCAAAGTCTACGTTGCCCACTAGACTGCAAGCATCTGTCTAATCTACAGTGATATGCCTAGAACCTACTATAACCCACAATAAATATCTGTTGACTGAAATGAATACCGGAATCTGTTAGTGCTCACTGAATCAGTCAGTCTCAAAGGAGAGGGCTTGCCAGTCAACCCAGCCAACATTTAAGAAAATTGCAAGAATCAGTGGTAACAAGGAAATGTCTTACCTCTTTGTTCTCATAGCTTTCCACAGCAAAGTCATTTTTAACCACAACATATCTCTCCTTCCATTTCCTTATGTCCTCAGCAAACTGTGATAGCTCTGCTTCATACAAAACTGTTCCAGGCTCCAATGGTGGCTTAAAGAAGATGAATGCAATTAACGGTCACAACAAAAGATAGCATATCCTGCTACCACTAAGACTATTCGTGGTATTTCAAGGAATATTTTCAGAAACTATCTTGTGCTGAGATCCTGGGGAAATTGTTGCTTCCCCCCACCTCCCTCCACATTTCCATTTCCTGCTTCTGACCAAATGCAAATATTTGTCTTATTGATATTTTTGTGATTTGCATTCCCTTTGTTATGCTACAAGAACAGAAGCATATGCTAGAAGGGATTATAGTAGCAAGGTTATGCCTTGCATACCTGTGGCACTTAATAAATCCTTGGTAAACTCTGTGGAAGAGAGAGAGTGAGGCAGTTAACTGTAAGTTGTGGACATCTATCCCAACACCCTGAATATACCTCAGGGTTAATTCCTGAAAAAACAGGGGAATTAACAGGCTGTTCCTCTCTTTGTCAACCTTCAGGGGCTGCCTCAAGAGTCAGTGTTGAGTGGTTTCTCCAGACCCAAAGGTCTGGGAACCAAGGCTAAAAACACTTAACCCACCTTTGTGCTCTTCAAGGAGACTCTGTTTATTCTCTAGTTAAAGAACAAGCAGGCAAGCCGGCAAACCTTCATTCTACCTCTTCCACTTAAAGGTCTAGGGATTTCTTGTTCATAACCCCAGCTAAAAGCCAAGTCGTCACTGATTTCTCTCTTCTATTATTCGTGCTGTAGGGAAGTCTCTGTTAGATACCTAGTTAGGTCTTCTATTGGGCTAACCGTGTAAGGGGTAATTCCCATCCTACCTCATGTATTATCTCAAAATATAGGAATGAGCCTCCTGTCTTTCACATGTCACTGACTTTACATTGATGTTATTCAAACACTATAGTGCCTTTAACACAATATTGTAAACCAACTATACTTCAATCAAAAAAAACCCATAGTCGCTTTAGAAACTCATGCCTCCCCTTTGAAGTAAAATTTACATGAACCATACAGAGAAGAGTGATATGCTAATCTTTTTAAGAATCTGCTAAGGGTTGAAATAAATAGCCTTATAAATTCCAGGGCTTAATATTGAGGCAGATAATGAGGCACTCTCCTATATGGACTCATTAACACGTGAGAGGACCTCCTCTTAAAATGAGACTGCAACCATATATAAGCTGAACTTTATAGTTCTTAGGTACAGCATTTCTTAAACCTGGGCCACTTTTTTTCTTTTACTTATTTACTTTTAGTGTATTTATTTATTTATTTATTTACTTATGGCTACATTGGGTCTTCATTGCTGCGCACAGGCTTTCTCTAGTTGTGGCGAGCGGGGGTGGGGGCAAGCGGGGACTACTCTTCGTTGCAGTGTGCGGGCTTCTCACTGCGGGGCACGGGCTCTAGGTGCACAGGCGTCAGTAGTTGTGGCATGTGGGCTTCCGTAGTTGTGGCTCATGGGCTCTAGAGCACAGGCTCAGTAGTTGTGGTGCACGGGCTTAGTTGCTCCGCGGCATGTGGGATCTTCCCGGACCAGGGCTCGAACCCAATCCCGGACCAGGGCTCGAACCCATGTCCCCTGCATTGGCAGGCAGATTCTCAACCACTGCGCCACCAGGGAAGCCCAAACCTGGGCCACTTAGATCAACTGATAGGTTTGTTAAAAATGCCGCCTCACCAAACATCCAGATAGTGGAGACTTGGTCAAACTGTGTCCCTGAGCGAGGACCCTGTGGAGCAGAGCAGCCCTCTGCAATCTACGCGGTGGACACGCAGGGCATGTGATAGGAGGGAAGAACAAGCTACTGTTTGTAAGCCAGTGAGATTTTGGTGTTGTCTTTTTACCGTACCATATATTACTGTATCCTGATCGGTTTAATCTTATTCATTTAAGTCCTTCATTATACTGAGTATTTTTTATCGTGGTAAAATACACATAAATGCTTTTCCATTTATTTATGTGTTGTTTAATTTCTTTCAGCAACATTTTGTTTTCAGTGTACAATTCTTTCAACTACATGGTTCAGTTTATCCCTAAGTATTCTTTTTTCCTTATGTTATTTTTTATTGTGGTAAAATTAATACACATGGCATAAAGTTTACCGTTTTAACCATTTTTAAGTGTACAGTTCAGTGGCATTAATTATATTCACATTGTTGTGCAACCATCACCACTATCTATCTCCAGAACTTTTTATCACCACAAACTGAAATTCTGTGCCAATTAAATATTAACTCTCTATTTCCCTCATCCCCACTCCCTTGTTACTACTATTCTACTTTTTGTCTATATGAATTTGACTACTCTGGGAAATTCATGTAACAGGAGTCATACAATATTTGTCAAAAAAAATGCAGCTTCACCTTAGACTTATATACTATATACTATACTATACTGATACTATATTAGAATCTCTGGGGGTACAGACCAGAGCTTGCATTTTTATCAAACTCCCAAAATTTTGTCAATCACTGTTTTATGGGGATGACAATCAGTTATCCCTACAAAGCCATGCTGCTAAATCTATTGGTCAACTTTCAGCAATATCTGACCTAATATCACTCCCTCTTTCTTGAAACCCCTTCTTTATTTGACTCTGGCACATTGCACTTTCCTGATTTTTTTTTTCCTACTCCACAGGCTATTTTTTTTCTCAGTCCATCTTGCTGAATCTTTCTCCTTTTTCTGATCTCCACATGTTGGAGGGGCCAGGACTTGGCCATGGAAGCTCTCCTTTTCTCTGTTTATACTTTCCCTTGATTATGTCCCATGACTTTAATACCAGTTTTGAGCTAAGAACTCCCAAATGTCTACTCCCTAGCCTCAACCTCTCCACTGAGCTCCAAATCAGAGCATTCAACTACCTAGTCAGTATTTCCATGGGTGTATGTGAAATAAGTATCTTAAACATAACGTGGCCAAAAGTGAAATGATTCCCATCCACCTCTGACTCTTCTGAGTAAAAGACAAGTCCATCTGCTTATTTGCTCAAGCTAAAAGCCAAGTCATCACTGATTTCTCTCTTCTTCTATTATCTCACACCCAACCCATCAACAAGTTCTGTCAGCTCTGACTTGGACTCTTCTCACAACTGTTTCCACTACCACTCTAGTCCAATTGGCCATCATCCTTCTCTTGGACTGCTACAGTGTCTTCCTTGCCAGTTTCCAGTTTCTTCTCATGTCCCTCCCCATAGTCTATTCTCTATTGAAAAGCCAGAAAGATCACTTAAAATTATAAGTCACTCTGTATTCAATACCCTCCAATAACTTCCCATCACACTTAAAAACCTTTATTGTGGTCTATGGGCCTCCATGATCTGGTCCCTATTTGTCACTCTGCATTCCTTTTTCAGCTCTCCTCCCTTGCTTATATGGCTGTCAGCACACTAGCCTTCCTGGTATGCTTCTGACTGCTGCACGGTCTTTGCACTTCTGTTCCATGTGCCTGGAACACTCTTCCCACAGATATTCACACAGCCTACTCTCTTATTTCACTCTAGTTTCTGCTCAGACATCATCTCCACAGAAGGCTTCACTGACCACCTTCTCTGAAATAAGACTCCTGCTTTATTTTACTTTGTAGCATTTCTTATTACATGATATTCATTTGTTTATTTGTTTATTGTCTGTCTTCTATTTGAATATTAACAGGAAAGCAGAGAATTTGTCTTGTTCTCAAGTTCTTAGACTAGGGCCTGACACATAGTGTCAATAAATATCTTTTTAGGTTGTGGATAATTATTATAATGGAGCAAAGGAGAGAGAATAAGTTACAGCTTTAGAAGATAAAATCACGTTTGATCAATGACCAAAATAAAAACACCCATAGTATGAGGCACTGAAATTATGACTTTTTTTTTACTGTACTTCACCACAGCAAGTCAGATTTCTGACGTCAAAGCATCAATGTGGGAAAAACATAGTAAGACTGAAATCATGTTAGTTTTCTTTTTATGTGGATTACACCATCAACAAGAAATCATATGTTCTAACTTCCAGGCAAATAGTTTTTTGAGCATGAAATGATTGGAGAACAGATTTTTTAAACTGTCATTCAAATTATTGTTTATTTCAGAAATATTATGAGTTATAAACCATTCTTCAGTGGGAGAAATATGAACACCAAATTCCATGGGTTACCTTGGTCTTCAAAAATTGTGATGTTAAATCTCTTTGCTGTTCTACTTCACTGCGTACATAATTGCAGAAAGCCACAGAGTACTGGCGACTGTAGTAGGGACTGAAGTTTTTGATAGCAGCCTCAGTTTTCCCTGGAAAAATATGAAAATTAGAATTTAAAAATGTAGCATCTGTCTCCATAACTCTATATATACCCCTCTAGGCTCCCCAACACCTCCGCCTCCTAGGGATTCGTTATTAGCCCACATGCCCTGAGAACTTTGATACCTGCTGCCATGACTTCCTCCCCCTCTGGCATCGTCCTGAGAGACTTGGAGGTCCTTAAGGTCCATCTATCCGTAACCAACTTTCTTCATTTTACATTAACAACCCATTGCCATGACCATAAACTCAACCATCTTCCTAGTTCTTCTACAACCACCATTCTACCTCACCCTGTTCTCCACTTCAACTTGCTCATTATCTTCTACCTCCAGTCATTCAACTTCTCCTACACAGCAATACAACAATAATCCCAGAGTTCACCATTTCAACTCTGCACACACATCACTCCGTTTGTCTTCAGATCCTGAGGCTCCACTTCTAGTCCTGCTGATCCACAGCCCTGGATAAAATCAACAAACTGTTTCTTCTAGTTCTGCTCCTACGTTTCTGGGCTTAAATTTTTAAATTTAATTTTATTTATTTATATATTTTTTGGCTGGGTTGGGTCCTGTTGCTGCATGCGGGCTTTCTCTAGTTGTGGCGAGTTGGGGCTACTCTTCGTTGCGGTGCGCGGGCTTCTCATTGCGTTGGCTTCCGTTGTTGCGGAGCATGGGCTCTAGGTGCGCGAGCTTCAGTAGTTGTGGCACGAGGGCTCAGTAGTTGTGGCTTGCGAGCTCTAGAGCACAGGCTAAGTAGTTGTGGCGCAGAGGCTTAGTTGCTCCACAGCATGTGGGATCTTCCCGGAACGGGGCACAAACCTGTGTCCCCTACACTGGCAGGTGGATTCTTAACCACTGTGCCACCAGGGAAGTCCCTAAAATTTTTTATGATTCAGAGAATGATATAACTACCATGGTGTAGAGGTAAAAACTTTGGATTAAGAGTCTCGAGACCGGGCTTCCCTGGTGGCGCAGTGGTTGAGAGTCCACCTGCCAATGCAGGGCACATGGGTTTGTGCCCCAGTCCAGGAAGATCCCACATGCCGTGGAGAGGCTGGGCCCGTGAGCCATGGCCGCTGAGCCTGCACATCCGGAGCCTGTGCTCCACAACGGGAGAGGCCACAACAGTGAGAGGCCCGTGTACCGCAAAAAAAAAAAAAAAGAGTCTCGAGACCTAAATTCTGGTCCCCCAATTCTAGAAGACAGAGAAGTGAACCAGCTGTATGACCTCAGTTGTCACTCATTCTCTCTAGGCTCAAGCATCCTAACTGTAAAGGAAGATGCTCACTAGTCCACACTTTTCTTGGAATCTACGTGACAGTGAAATATAAGCATGGAAGTACAGCTGCCTCACAACTGTGACCAGCAACTACAATATGACCTCTTAGCACCAGAAGAAAATTAATCTGAGGAATAATCATGTGGGAGGAGCTTGAGGACTCGAGATGGAGGGAGAGGGAGAGTCAGGCACTGGAATACTCTTGAGCTTTTCCAACCTATGCTTAACTTTAGAAAGTAGGGAAATTGCGAAGGCAGGAAAGGAGAAGAAGAAATAGGGGAGAAAGGGCAAAGGGGCATTCTGAAGCAGATGAGTAATCCTCACAACATTTCAAGGACTTGCCACAGAGTATACAAATAAATACAGGTCACCCTGACTGTACTTACAAGCTGTTAGTCCTTGGAATAAGAATATTAGCTTGAGAAAAAATAAACCTGATATAACATTCCAAAATATTTTAAAAATACTCTCATGTGAACTTGGCATAATTTTTGTTTTCAAATTTGATATTATAGTCAACAGAGAAATATTAAAATATAACGTACATAGCTACTTATAGCTCTGTATGTTACATTTTATACTTAATTTTATGTATAGCTGTTTACAGCTATTACACATGTAAAATTTCAAAAATAAGTGAAGGGTTCTAACCACATAGATCAAGATACTCAATATGAGAAACTTGAATTCATAGCTGCCAACTTCTATGCCTATGGAATCATTGCCCCAAACACCCACAGTGTATAAATACTCTCTCTATAAGGAAAATCCTTCTTTAGTTCAGGCATTTAGATCTCATGATACATATGAGGTAAAGGGGAATTCTTGCTTATTCCCTCAATAAAATGACATTTTCTGATTGTATTTATGAGCTTTAATAATTATTACTTGTAAGGTGCTTTGATACCCACTAATAATAGGTTCTGTAGAAATGCAAATAAAAGTTCCTATAATTTGAATCAGGTATACTTTTGCTTGCTTTGTGAGTTTATGGTATTACTATTAATCAGTATTTGCATAATACTTTAATAGACTCAGGCTTTATGTGTCTAATTGGTTATTATTTTTTTAGCTTTTATACAGTGCATAAGGAATAAAATTCTATATACTTGTCTATAATTTTCTTGTATAGGCATGGGACATCTTTGAGAATCCCCACAATGAGAATGGTCTCACCTCACTGAAACATATAAATAATTAACAAAATTTGCCCTTAAGATCCAAGTAACCACTATTTAGTCTAGCAGGAGAGCAGCCAGTTAATTTCCGATTAATTTTTACACTCTTGCAAGCAATTGGATTGAAATAAAAGGAGGTGGATGTCATTTTATGATGAGCTTTACAAAGCCTTGAAACCTGACATCCTGCCACATCACCAAGCCCCCTCAAGGATGCCCTGCTTCTACTGAGATGCAACAATGCCACCACTCCCTCCCAATGTATGAGAAAAATGTTTCTGTGATTTGAATATCTGCATATACTATCAGCACAGCATCCACCAGGGAGCATTCATAAAAAAGAGATTACAGCTTCCTAGGGGAATTAACCTAAAGACTGGTTCAAAATGGAAATAAAACAGCTAACAACATCACAAGTTCTAAGAGGAAAAGAACCTAAAGCGATTCCCAAAATGTATCTAGATTTTAGATCAAGCTGATCTAAACCCAAATAAAGGAATGCCCAGTGTAGGGATCTTGACAATTTGAGAAAAGCCTGGTGTTGGGGCAAAATACCACTGTAGTTAGGAGGATGGACTCTGGAGTCAGACAGACATGGGCTGACTCTAAATTAGAGTCCCATCTCTGTTACTTACTAGTAGTGGGACTTCACACCAGTTACTTTCCCTCATATAAAATGAAGCCAACAAGAGTAGCAATCTCATGGATTAAAATGTTATATTACTCAATCATAAAAAAGAAAGAAATACTGCCATTAGCAGCAACGTGGCTGGAACTAGAGAGAATTATTCTTAGTGAAATGTCAGACTGACAAATACTGTATGATATCATTTATTTGTGGAACCTAAAAAGTAATACAAATGAATGTATATGCAAAACAGAAAGACTCACAGATATAGAAAACAAACTTGTGGTTACCAAAGGGGAGAGGGAAGGGGGAAGGACAAATTAGGGGTATGGTATTAACAGATACAACCTACTATATATACAATAGATAAGCAACAAGGATATACTGTGCAGAAGAGGGAATTATACCCATTATCTTATAATAACCTATAATGGAATATAATCTGCAAAAATACTGAATCACTTTGCTGTACACCTGAAACTAACACAATATTGTAAATCAACTATACTTCAATTAAAAAAAAACAGTAGCAATCTCATAGTGCTGTCTTAATCACATGAAACAACACAGTAAAATAAAAGTGCTCAGCACTGCATTTGGCACATAGAAAATTTTTGGTAATCCCTAGTAATTAAATTGATGATGAAGCACCCAAGCCAACCACCCAGGGAAGGTCCTTAAACTAAACTGAGGAATCAAGGAGAAGCCAAAAGCAAGTTGTCTATTGTAACTCTTTAACTGGGGCCATCCTGCCCTGCTGCATACAGAACAGCCGTCCTACTCACTGCAAGCTCAAGACAAACATAACCTACATTTTCATAGATGTTTTAGGAATGCTTATCAGCACGTAAGAGGCCCTCAGTGCAACGTGACTTAAAATCAACTAAATCAAACATTAGCCTTAATAAGTCAAAGTGAAAAGCGAGTTAGTAGCTGTGTTACATTGAGCTCCTCTCTTCGAGCCTCGATTTTTTTATACTGAGGTATAGTTGATTTAGAGTGTTGTGTTAATTACTGCTGTACAGCAAAGTGATTCAGTTATACATATATATATTCTTTTTTTTATATTTTCCATTATGGTTTATCATAAGAGATTGAACATAGTTCTCTGTGCCATACAGTAGGAACTTGCTGCTTAACCATTCCACATATAAAAGCCTACATCTGCTCACCCCAACCTCCCACTCCATCCCTCCCCCAATCCCCTCCCTCTTGGTAACAGCCAGCCTGTTCTCTATGTCTGTGATTCTCTTTCTGTTTCACAGATAAGTTCATTTGTGCCATATTTTAGATTCCACCTGTAAGTGGTATCTATGGTATTTGTCTTTCTCCGTCTGACTTATTTCACTTAGTATGATAATCTCTGGTTGCATCCATGTTGCTGTTGCTGCAAATGGCATTATTTCATTCTTTTTTATGGTGGAGTAATATTCCACTGTCTATATGTACCACATCTTCTTTATCCATTCATCTGTCAATGGACATTTAGGCTGTTTCCATGTCTTGGCTATTGTGAATAGTGCTGCTATGAACATAAGGGTGCATGCATCTTTCTGAATTATAGTTTTGTCCAGATATATGCCCAGGAGTGGGATTGTTGGATCATATGGTAATTCCATTGTTAGTTTTCTGAGGAGCCTCCACACTGTTTTCCACAGTGGCTGCACCAACTTACATTCCCACCAACAGTGTAGAGGGTCCCCTTTTCTCCACACCCTCTGCAGCATTTGTTAATTGTAGAGTTTTTGATGATGGCCATTCTGACTGGTGTGAGGTGATACCTCATTGTAGCTCTGATTGCATTTCTCTAATAATTAGTGGTGTTGAGCATCTTTTCATGTGCCTATTGGCCATCTGTATGTCTTCTGTGGAGAAATGTCTATTTAGGTCTTCTGCCCATTTTTGGATAGGGTTGCTTTGTTTTTTTGTTGTTGAGTTGTATGAGCTGTTTGTATATTTTGGAAATTAATCCCTTGTCAGTTGCATCATTTGCAAATATTTTCTCCCATTCTGTAGGTTGTCTTTTTGTTTTGTTTATGGTTTCCTTTGCTGTGCAAAAGCTTGTAAGTTTGATTAGGTCCAATTTGTTTATTTTTGTTTTTAATTCTATTGCGTTTGGAGACTGACCTAAGAAAACATTGGTACTATTTATGTCAGGGAATGTTTTGTCTATGTTCTCTTCTAGGAGTTTTATGGTGTCACATCTTATGTTTAAGTCTCTAAGTCATTTTGAGTTTATATTTGTTTATAGTGAGGAGAGGGTGTGTTCTAACTTCACTGATTTAAATGTGGCTGCCCAATTTTCCCAACACCACTTGCTGAGGAGATGGCCTTTTCTCCATTGTATATTCTTGCCTCCTTTGTCAAAGAATAATTGACCATAGGTGTGTGGGTTTATTTCTGGGCTCTCTATTCTGTCCCATTGATCTATATGTCTGTTTTTGTGCCAGTACCATGCTGTTTTGATTACTGCAGCTTTGTAGTATTGTCTGAAGTTTGGGAGGGTTATGCCTCCTGCTTTGTTCTTTTTTTTCAGGATTGCTTTGGCAATTCCAGGTCTTTTATGGTTTCATATGGATTTTAGGATTATCTATTCTAGTTCTGTGAAAAATGTCTGAGCCTTAATTTTGTCACCTGTAAAATGGGGATTATAAGACACCCATTTTCATAGCATTTTGTGAAGATTCAATGGGATATTCTACAGGTTAAAAAGTACCTGTAGCAGTGTCAGACATTTTAGTTACTCAATAAATTTTGACTATTATTACTATTATTTAATATTCCACCATGAGAGCATTCAAATAAGTGGATCAGCCCACAGGCACCACACAAAATAACTTCAGCTTAAACCAGCTTGTTTCCACAGTTTCCAAGATGCTTGAGTATTGAATTGCCACTATTTAGTATAATATTCCCTTTCCTAAATTGTTTGTAAAACACAGTGCCAGGTCTTTCTCTAAAAGGAAGTTACTCAATAATATAAAGACTAGAGCCACAAAGGGCTTCTTCTGCATTTTCTTACACAAGCGCTTTTGGCACAGGCATATTTCTTCTAATCCTACTCAATTACTGCAGCATACTATGCTGGGTGTGGTGCTGCTACCATTTACATGACCAGGCTGCTCTCAACACCCTTCAGGGTGATCATCACTAAAGTTAAAAGAAGCCTCCATGACAGGTCTGTCCACAACACGTAGCTTCAGTTCAACTTTGTAAAAATAAGAAAAGTATCTTCTGGACCTTTTAAAACCATTTGAATTCATACAGACTCCAAAACTCAGCACTATTATTTGATTCCTTTTCCCTTGCTCCCATATTCAGTCATCAGGTATTGTCACTTCTACTTCGACAATATTTCTTGAATCCATCTCCTTTTCCCCATCCCAACCCTCATGACTTCAATCAAGTCTTTATTATCTTGAAACAACATTGTAAAAGTCTCTTAATCTGCCCTATCTCAGAAACACAGCAGAGCAACAATGCAAAACAAAACATAGCAAACAAATCAGAAAAACCTTTCTAGCTTTCAGTTCTAAAAGAGGAACAAAAAAGTCAGAGCCAGAGTGGGAGGGGGCAGTGCCACTGCCGATACATAAATCCTGGAGGATTATGGGAGAAAGACAAAGCTTGGTCTGTGTTGCAAAGGCAGATTCTAGGGAGTGGCCAGAGCGAGTCCAGAGTTGATGGAGCAGAACAGGAAAGGCTGAATCATATCTGGCCACCGTGGTTCCACTCAAGAGAAAGCTGACACGAGTTATCAAGGCCCAGATGTTAGATTGGGGAACTTGCCTTCAGAACCAAGTCTTGCCATTAATGCTCCCAGGAAACTCTTTTGAAAGCCTTAAGAGACACACCTCATAGTCGTAGAACCACAATCCTCTGCATCCCCGCCTGACAAGTTTCATTTGACATGTTGTTGCAAGATCACGTTAATTCCTTTGTAAAAACCTTCAACGGTTCCCCATTGCCTAGAAAAGTAACCACTTAGCCTGGCACCCAAGGCCCTGTGATCTGGCTCCAACTATCTTTTATTTCCCACCTCTCTACTCAGACTAACCCTCCTCATCCCCTGTACATGGCCATGATTTCTCCCTCCCTTAAAGCCCAGGTGGCAATCCCAACCCAAGAAGAAGCCTTTTTGCTCTCCCTAGCTGGAAACACTCACCTTCTTTCGTATTCTCCCAAAACTGCACCATTTTTGCTACAGCTGTTTATATAGCTTATCTCTCCTCCAGGGGTACAGTGTATTTATGTACTCAGCAAATATTTGTTGAATGAATGAAAGAATGGCTAAGTAAATATTTAAGAGTAAAGCAAATTACAGTGCATCACAATCATGAAACCCATGCTAGTACCCCAAGAAAGGAGAAAGGTCCAGTTCTCAGCTTGACTATTTATTATTAAAACTATGCACTCTCATAGCACAATTCTTTTGTTTAAAAAAAAAAATTGACTCTCACAGGTTAACTCCGTTTAAGCTTTTAGATGACTTTTGTCCCTGAAATTATAGGTGCGGAATTATTTACAAACAGAAGCTTTTACTGGTTTGTTTGTTTTTCTTGACCAGTTTGTAGACATGGGAAATATATAAGGGCCTAGGTAAAACTTATATAAAGTCTGAAGAACCTGACAGATTTGTATATTTTCTCATTCTAGAAGGTTGTTTGTCAACATTCCAGTCCTTCAGTAGTTTATCTCAATTCTACACTTTATCAATAGTTTTCTTCCTTGAAAGATACTGTTTCTAGTGGATTATTCCTAGTTCCTTCATTATTCCCAGGGTCAAAACAACTATGGTATATTAAAAAATCTTCTCCAAAATATTCAGATTCTATGCTGTTTCAATCACTTTTAGAAATGTAGCTCATAAGTACAGCAAGATACAAAAATCCAAGCACTATTTTTGCTATATATCCTTCTTATCTTTTTTCAATTATTTTTTAAATAGTTGAGATTATTACATTTTGTATCCAGTTTTATTTACTTAACATTTCACCTTTGGTTTTTCCTGATACTACAAAAAACAAAAAATTACATTTTTCAGATGTTACATTTCTATTGTTACTATGAAGGAGAAAAATACAGAAATTAAAAAAAAAAAAAAAGGCTCCTTTTAACCAAGTGGCTGTTTCCTGAAAACTGAGGCAAATTCACACATGAGAAGAGGGTTAACTAGGCCTTTGGTGCACTATCCTTTTTTTTTTTTTTTTTTTTTAACATCTTTATTGGAGTATAATTGCTTTACAACAGTGTGTTAGTTTCTGCTGTATAACAAAGTGAATCAGCTATGCATATACATATATCCCCATATCTCCTCCCTCTTTCGTCTCCCTCCCACCCTCCCTATCCCACCCCTCTAGGTGGTCACAAAGCTCCGAGCTGATCTCCCTGTGCTATGCAGCTGCTTCCCACTAGCTATCTATTTTACATTTGGTGGTGTATATATGTCCATGCCACTCTCTCACTTCATCCCAGCTTACCCTTCCCCCTCCCCATGTCCTCAAGTCCATTCTCTACGTCTGCATCTTTATTCCTGTCCTGCCCCTAGGTTCATCAGAACCATTTTTTTTTTAGATTCCATATATATGTGTTAGCATACGGTACCTGTTTTTCTCTTTCTGACTTACTTCACTCTGTATGACAGACTCTAGGTCCATCCTGGCACAATATCTTAAAACCTTTCGAGGTTTCAGGTGAAGATTAATTTGGGAGAATGACAGAAGTAGCTCTGAAAATAAAATATTTTTAATATTTATAAAAGTATAATAATATCCACTGTTGTTTATTTTCCCCAGAGTTTCTCAGATTATAAAAGTTTAAAAGTCCTGATCAGTTATAACATCAGCTTTAGTTTCAGGTTTCTAAGCACCATCACTTTGCACCTTAGGGTGGAGATATCAGAAATCCCAATTCACAATACAAAGGTGCAAAAATCTAATTACACAAAATACTGCCCAAGGGCTCTCTCTTTCTTCTAGTAAATGCCTTAGAGAATGGGGATAAATTGGATTCTCCATAATTGAACTAAATGATGTTTTATTTTTTAAAGCACATTTATTATTGGTGCTTGAGTGACAGGTTTTCTTAACAGACTCTACTATAAAAATTCTTCATGGGCAGCATTGATGCCAGCAGGTCCCTGCATCCTAGCTGGCAGAAACTCCAATTTGAGTTAAAAATGAGACATATAAACCAACTAAAGTTCTCTGTGATTTACTTCAGATATTAATCCACAGAAGAGAAACACACACTTATGCTCTCAAGAGCTTCTATTTAATATATCAGAGTCATGCCAGGACCCTCCCCGGACTCAAAAAGCATCTGATAGAAAGCAGATATGCTTAGGAACGAACAATAAAACAGTTTCCTTGTTTCCAAAACTTACACTCATAGAAATCCTAAACTCTGAGTGTACTTGCCCTTGGACTGTTAGAGACCCTCATTTTTTTCCAATCCCTATTCTAAAAGCAGGCGCATTATCTTTAATATAGCCACAAAGCTTAGCCCATTAAGGCATTCAGGGAGTCCACAAGTACTTACAGATGCTACATAAGGGGCCAGGCACTAGCTCCAGTTGGTGAGGCAGAAGCAAAAACAGTGTTTTCTACAAATGATCACAGCCACTGAAATGAATTAAGGTTCCCATCTGCACTACATATTTAGTAGAACAATACTTCGACAGGTTAATATAAGAGAAATGGGAGGAGCTATCTATGGGGGGAAAAACACTATCATATTATGTTACAATACTCACTACCTTGACTCTATGGAAAAATAAAAATCCTACTGTGGTCAGCTATTCAAGAGAACAGATCTTTAGAACCTGTAGGACCTTAAGTCTGGTTTCCTCTTTTTTAGGGGAAGAAACCAACTGCAGTGTTAGAAAAATACATATGCCTGTACTTCTATGCACACATTTTTCTTTAGCCATAATTAGATGGAAGCTAGCTTTAAATTTTCTTCCATTTCATTTGGGAAAAGTGCTTGGAAATTTTCAAAATTATTTTGCCATTACTTCACAGCATGTCTCCAATTTCCTCATGACACATTTGATGAGAATAAATCATGTTTATTTTGCTACTTCTCTAAATTGTCTAATTTCCCCTAAGGAAGTTGCAGATTGGCTGTCTTTTTTTATTTTTAAAAAAAGGAGAGGGAAGAGTGTGAAAAAGAAAATTAAACCAATCTGATACAGCTACTTTTTCAGAAAGCATCGCAAGAACTATGAATGTAGGAAGAATACTAATATTTTGACCATTAAACAAACTTTTTTGGTTTTGAAGAAAATATAAAACTGAAATGCAGAAACTGAAAAAATGAAATTCCCTTTGCTCTTTTTGAGTCTAATTATGGTTATTAAAGTTTTTGCACATATTTTATCAGAGGTTCTCAGATTATTCCAAAATCCTGAAGATAATCTTTGCTTTGAGATTGCAGCCACGCAAATGAATACAACATGCACATTAATAGAAGTCAGGCCATACTTAAATGAAGCAACAAGCTTAGGAATGTTACTAAGTGATTCCCCTTCCAACATAATAGGTTCTCTGGTGTCTCCTTCAGATTCTCTTTTATTTTCCTAACTATGCCCTTTCTTTTTTCTTATTTTATTCCACTTTTCTTCTTTCTGCACAGAAGTATGTTTGTCTGAAATGCTTTCTGTTACAGTTTTTACTTCTTCTCTTCAAGAATTTATGCTATTAATGTAAAAAAAAAAAGAAGAAAAAATTCAAGAAAACTATGTTTGGGACCCAGATACGCTTGTGCTTTGTTAGTCTGGGGAGACAGGTAACAATAAGAAGGAGTGGACTTTGTTATAAAATGAAAGGTGGCATTGCTAGGTTTGGGGAAGTCCAGGAAAACTTCATAAACTATTCAACATTTCTGCAGGCCAGCTAACTTTCTGAAACCATTTACAAGGTAGGTAAAGTACTCACTAGGGAAAGTTATTTTAGCATGATCTAACTTATCCTCGCACAAATTTCAGAACTGCCAAAATGGTTCTGACTCCTGTCCACTTGATTCAGTCAGGCACTGAGTCCTCTGAATACAATTTTCTTGATGATAACTCAAACACCTTCAATTTTGCTTTTTTGACAACCTAATGATTGCCAGCCAGTGTATCAGTTAATCACTAAATTTAAAAATTCTTGAGTAATGTACGTTAGTGAAAAATTAACTAAAAGCTATTGTATGCGATGTTCTAAAAGCAGAAACAGAAAAACCCCACCAAAACCCCCAACAGTACTATCTAAATAGTACCAGGTTATTTAAAGTCACACATTTTTACTATGGGAATTGCTCTTCCATAAAGTGAATTCGCATGGGGCTTAATAAATGTGCTAAAAGCTCATACGACTATCTCTGCTTGGAGTCCAAGCCTCACAGGTAATTCACTTACTCTAAACTAGCATTATATGCACCAAGGGGGTTAAATATGAAGTAGAACTGTAAATAACTGAGACTACCCTCCACAATAACCTGTATAAAAGCAACTTGAGTTCATCTGGACAGTAGCACAGACATGCCAATGTCAGTCACATTCCAACTTCCATATATTGATGAAAAGACCAAAGATTACAGAATTCTAGAGCTGGATGGGATCATAAGGGTCATTTCCAACCTTTTCCTATTTTCAGATCAAGAAATTAATTGGCCCATGGTCACAAAACTAGTTAGTAATAGAACATTTATGAAATTTTTTAATGATCATTGTCAATGTTTTTAACAAAGTTTTTCTCTCTACTAAGACTACACTGATTTTTATGGAGGAATTCAAGCACTCCCTTTTTATTAATGGAGGAATGTAAGTACTCTTTCGTAATAAAAACCACATTGTCAAGAAGCCTTGTGAAATTATCTTAAATTTAGGTAAAAAGATGTTGTTATGGTTAATCTTATGTGTCCACTTTAGTGGGCCATGAGATGCCCAGATATATGCTCAAACATTATTCAGGAGGATGTCTTTGAGGGTGTTTCTGGATGAGGTTAGTATCTGAATAGGTAAACTGAGTAATGAATATTGTCCTCCCCAATGTGGGTGGACCTTATCCAATCAGTTAAAGGCTTAAATAGAACAAAAAGGTAAGAGGGAATTTCCTCCTGCCTGACTTTTGAGCTGGGACATTTGTCTTTGCTAGCCCCTGGACTTAGACTGAAGCGACTCTTCCTGGATCTCTAGGCTGCCAGCTTTCAAACTGGAGCAACAACATCAGTCTTCTGGGTGTCCAGTTTGCTGCCCTCAGATCTCGGGACTCGTTAGTCTCCAGAATTGTGTGAGTTGATTCCTTATTTAAAACATCTCTCCTGTCTCTCTCTCTTTCTCACTCTAATACAGATATAATCAATTGAAATACATTATTGAATCCTCACAAAAGATCAATTTATTTCATTAAATGTATATTAAATTGTTGGGTCAACAAGATAAAAGTAATGAAAATGTCTAGGGCTTCAATGTAATGAGTTCTAAATTTTTCAGTAGAATCTGCAAGCCAGTGTGTTTCAGAATACTCTCTGAAACACATGGAATCTGTACTTAAAACATTCCATTAAGTGATTTATGAAGGACAGTAAAAGCATTTGGCTCAGCTTCATCCAGCTGGCAGAGGTTGCCAGCAAGAAGGCAGAGACCCAGCAAAGCTCTGAGTAGAGGGGGAACAAGCTGACCTTATCTGAGTACCCCTTAATCTCATTCAGGTGTTCCAATTAAGTGGTATCACTGTCTCAATTAAAGCTGCAGTGTCTATTGGCTAATACCATAAAGCTTCCTGGGAAATGCACTAATTAGGTAGATTTTCTTATCTGCTGATTAAGAATCTGTTTTGCACCAAATCAAGGTTAAAACTTACTGCTATGGACCAACCCCATCGTCTGTAGGATATTCAAAATGTCTTTAACAAAGTTTCTCTCATCTCTTCCCTATATTCCCTATATTCTACTTTATCTGAGCCAAGAGATGAGGTATGTTGAATCATAGACCACTAATAACAAGGGTTTTGTATATGTGTATATTTCAATTATGAACCATTTCAACATAATGAACAATAAAGTGAGTAACATATATTCCCACTATCCATCTAAATAAAATTTACCATTACCCCATATTTACCTCAAAAAAATGTTAAGCAAAACACTACGGCTAGAGAAAAACAAATGCCGTATGCTAAGACATATATGTGCAATCTAAAAAAAAAAAGGCTCTGATGAACCTAGTGGCAGGGCAGGAACAAAGATGCAGACGTAGAGGATGGACTTGAGGACATGGGGGTTGGGGGGGAGGGGAAGCTGGGACAAAATGACACTGACATATATACACTACCAAATGTAAAATAGCTAGTGGGAAGCAGCCACATAGCACAGGGAGATCAGCTCGGTGCTTTGTGACCACCTAGAGGCGTGGGATAGGGAGGGTGGGAGGGAGGCTCAAGAGAGAGGGGATAAGGGGACATATGTATACATATAGCTGATTCACTTTGTTATACAGCAGAAACTAACACAACATTGTAAAGTAATTATACTCCAATAAAGATGTAAAATAAAAAGAGCATCAAGGATTGCCAGCAGCCACCAGAAGCTACGAAAAGGCAAGGAAGGATTCTTCCCCAGAGCCTTCAAAGATCATAGCCCTATTGACACCTTGACTTTGGACTTCTAGCCTTCAGAACTGTAAGAGAATAAATTTCTGCTGTTGTATGACAAAAAAAAAAAGAAGAAGGAAAAGGCAGGAGAATCATAAAGTGCTTCCAGTAAAAGTAGAACATATGTCCAAGTACCTTATTAATTAACCAGAGTAGAGAAATTGGGTATTATCTATAGAGGGATATAAAATGAAGTGAAGGCATTTCTTTCTAACTCTTAAGACAGGGCATATTTGACCATATTTCCATGTTGATGAGAAAGATCCACAATGAGGAATGCTTGCAAATACATCCTTGCAACCGTAGTACACATTTTTCACAGTCTATGAAACATATATTTTACTGTGTCTTCAGTGAAATAAATGAAAAAAATTTAAGAGGTAAAAAGGGGTATGCTGGGCTTCCCTGGTGGCGCAGTGGTTGAGAGTCCGCCTGCCGATGCAGGGGACACGGGTTCGTGCCCCGGTCCGGGAAGATCCCACATGCCGCGGAGCGGCTGGGCCCGTGAGCCATGGCCGCTGAGCCTGTGCGTCCGGAGCCTGTGCTCCGCAACGGGAGGGGCCACAACAGTGAGAGGCCCGCATACGGCAAAAAAAAAAAAAAAAAAAAAAGGGGGGGTATGCTAATGACCTTACTTTGCAATTATTTTATTTCCCATGCATCTGAAAATATATGTAGATCTTTTAGCCATTTACTTTATCTCAAATTATCTGAGTCCTTTGATTTACACAGTAGGATCAGAGAATTTTTACTCCTGATTTTGACTGCAGTCTTTCAAACAAAGAATTAGAGTTTTTTTAACAAAGTGGCTCTTTGCCTTTTCATTACTTTATGTATGTATAGATAGATGTACTTGAGGAGAAATAAGAGTGTATATAATTTTGTGTGGTCAAATTTATAAATCAGTCATACTGTGTTCTCTCAAAAAAATACTAGGATCAGGGATTTATAAACTGAATTTTAATTGAATACCTAACACACAGTAAATGCTATAATGAATACACTTGGTAATTTAAGCAACTTTATCTATGGTTTTTATTTATCTTTTTGAAATTTGGTACAGTTGTCAAAATATTATATCTTGAAATAAACCAGTAACCCTGAAAAACAAACAAACACTACAGCTACATTTGTAGGCCCCTTTACCCTGCCTCACAACACCACTAGGCACCACTATGCTCAAAGTGATGTTTATTCCTTTAAGGCATTTTAGACTCTTACAAACGTGTGTAGGTATCCATATGAAACTAATAGCATTGTTATGCATATTTTCAAACTTGATTCTACCTGTCATTCTGCAGCTTGTTTTCTTCACCCATATTATGGCAGATAGACAGACATCATATGTCATATACATATATATAAGGTATTTAACTCTTATTCATTTTTACTGCTATCTATACTTCTAGATAGACATCATATGTCATATACATATATATAAGGTATTTAATTCTTACTCATTTTAACTGCTATCTGTACTTCTAACATATACTACAATTTATCTCCTTGTTGATGGATCTCTCACTTGTTTCCTCTTGCTTTGCTGTTATAATCAATGCTGGCGTGAATATTTACGGTGCAAATACACAAGAGTTTCTCTAGCGTTGAGTGTAGAATTCTGGAGCAAAATGTGAGCATCTTTACCTGACTTGGTATTGCCAAATTTCTCTCCAAAGTGACTGTGGAATTCATATCCCACCAGCTGAGTATGAGAGTTTCCTCCTCGCACGTCATTAGAAACTCTAGGGATTGTCCCACTACACATCTTTGTCTATTTGATATGTGAAAAAATGGTGCCTTAATTTACATTTATCAGATTACTAGTGAGTTGAGCATCTTTTCATACATTTATTGGCCATTCAGGTTTCTTATTCTGTGAATTCACACCCTCTCTCCATATGTATTCTTACTGATGTGCAGACATTGTTTATCAATTTTAGGTGTGAATCCTTCTCAGATATAAACATTGCAGTTGTTTTTTCCCAGTCTGTGGCTTGCCTTTTCCCATTGATTATAGTGTTGAACAAAAGTTTTAAAGTTTAATGAAGTCAAATTTAACTACCCTATCCTCTCTGGTTTGTAATTTTAGGGTCTGGTTTAAGAAATCCTTCCTTACTATTTTCTTTGTAAGGATGTTTTCCTATATTTTCTTCTAAAAGTGCTTTAGCATTAAGCTTTTACAACCTGGAATTAATTTTTGTGTAGAATATGATTTAGGAATCCATACTTTTCTCTACAGATAACTAATTATTCCAGCACTATTTATTGAATAGTCCACATTTCTCCCAATATGTATAACCACAAATGATATGTATCAAGCTCCCATACATATCATGGGTTGTTTTTGCACCCTCTACTTTGATCCATTTGTCTATTGTCTATCCCTGTATCATTAGGCTAAAGAGTAATTGCATTTTACACTTGCAATTGCCTTTCCAATTCAATCCGATAAATAATTAGCTCCTTTTATGCTTAAGGTCCTTCCCAGGTACTACAACTGTTAAAGCCAAGTAAGAGTCCATGAGGTCAAGGAGCATACAGCCTAGAAAAGAGAAATAAGTTGTATTCAAATGACTATGACATAAGGAAGACTATGAGAAGCATTAAAAGAAAAGCATCAAAAACATGGTTTCTGGCTTCATAAAGGAGGGATATTTGACTGGACCATTTAAGAGTTTTTAGGTTTTTGGTGAGTGGAGTGGAGATGATGAGATTATCAGCTATGAACTTTGCACTCCCTTTGACATTATATGGAGTTCTGGGGCTTCTACTGTTGTACAACTAGATATCTCCCAAAATGAGATCCTTGAGCCTGGAGTGCCCCATAGAAGGGATCCTTGTTCTACCCTCCTAAGTGCAGAATGTATGACAGCCAGGTGCTTATGAGAGTGTGTAGGAAGAGCTAAACTAATGTTCAAAGAAGTATACGAGCACTAAGAAAATAATAATAGTTTGCATCCTAAACCCTTTATGTTATTAACTTATCTAATATACCTATTTTACAGATGAGAACATTAAAGCAGAGAAGAAATGCTTATAGTTTGGGCAAAAGTAGAAATTGAATTGTTTTGAATCTTGCACATCTCAGAAATAGCAGAATTCTGAGGATCAAAGGAATAATTCATGTGAAACCTGGCAAAGTGCCTGGTACATTATAAGCCCTCAATAATTAGTAGCAAATATTTGAAAAAGTGCCATTAAAAAAATTGTGAAATGGCCCTTCTAGTCCTTATTGAGAATCACTGACCTTGAATGATTTCTTTTTTATCTTTCATTCATTTTATTTTTAATTGTGTTTATTTTATTAAATACGTAATATTCATATAGTTCAAAAATAAAAGTAATATAAAAAGATATACTTTGAGATATCTTCCTCCCACCCCATCCTTGTCCATTCCGTTTCCACCTGTCTCTTAAATGCAATCACTTTTATTAGTTTCTTATATCTTTCCTGTGTGTGTGTGTGTGTGTGTGTGTATTCTAATTTTTACCTATGTATTATGCAAAGGTTAGCATATTTATACACTGCTTTGAAACTTGCTTTCATCTAACAGCATATCCTGAAGACTTTTCAATATCAATACACAGTGTTCTCATTCCTTTTTTTAACTTTTGCATGGTGTTCCATTATATGGATAAACCAGTTATTTAACTTGATGATCCTTGAAGTGTGGGCCCTAGACCAGCCTCATCAACATCACTTAGAAACTTGTTAGAAATGCAAATTCTCAGGCCCAGTCCCAGACCTACTGAATCAGAAACTCAAGGGGTGAGGCCCAGCAAACTGTGTTTTAGCAAGTCCTACAAGTGATTCTGAAACACAGTGAAGTTTAGAACCATCGGTCTATTCAGTCCTCTACTGATGGATACTTGGACAGTTTCCTCTGTCTAGTGTAAGCAATGTGGTAATGAATCATCTTATATGTGTCTTTTGTACCTGTGCAAGAATGTACATTAAAATGTACACTGTACAGTCTCACAAAAGAAGAGTGGTAAATGGTAGGTATATGTAACTAACACTGTTTTTATACTTCCTTATTACAATTTAGGTGCATCCATTTCTTTTCTATACATTGCAGATTCTTGTAGGCCAGGCTGGAAACCAAACTAACAGTTATAACGTTGTTTCTACAGGGAAAGGCCTTCCTAAATCCAAGTCACTGACTTATAATTGAAACATTTGGAGTACATGAAGGACTATCTAGATATGAGAAGAGAAACTGTTACTTCCACTTTGCAAAAGGGAAACACTTTAAAAGGAGATTCTGTCTTGAACAAGATGAACTTCTGTGGTTGACTGAATGTAGATCAGAGGTGGACGGCTCCTATGGATGCAAATTTGACTTACTGTGTAATCAGATTAGTGGCTGTCATCTGTCCGCAGTCCCCCAAATATGTCACCATTTGAGGTTTTCACCATTTGAGGTTTACACCAAGAACTCAGAGGGCTCATTTGGTTTCAGAACTAACGCCCTAAATGAGAGACTTCTGGGGTTTTAGATACATCTGAAGAAAGCTGGCTCAGTCTCAGCACTGAGCAGATCCTCAAGTCTTTCCCTGGGGCAGATTCTCCTGAGCAAGGCTGGACTTACAGTGGCCAAAAATTCTGTTTCAGAGAGGTGTGCATCCAAATACCCATTAAGATGGTTCCACCACTTATTCATTATATGACCATAGGCAAGTTACTTTATCTCTAGGGCAGTGTCATTTAATAGAAATTTCTGCTATGATGAAGATGTCCTACATCTGTTCTACGTAGTATGGTAGCTACTAGTCACATGAGGCTACTGATTACTTGAAATGTGGCTACTGTGACTGAGAAACTGAGTAATATTTCAGTTACCTATAGTTAACTTTAATTTGAATAACCATGGCTAGTGGCTACCAAAAGTACTGCAGCTCTAGAAAACCTTCATGTCTTCATCTCAAAATGGGGATTAAAAACCACCCATCTCAGTGTTTTCCTTCATCTTTCTGGTCATAAGATTCTCCTAGGCTCCCTGATTAAAACAACAACAAACAAACAAACAAACAGAAAATTCCATTTCCTACATCAGACCTACTGAATTGGAATGCACTCAAGAAAGGCTAGAGATCCTGTACCTTCAATATCTTCTTCCAGTTGATTCTTATGATCAGACGAGTTTGGTATTTAATAATAGCATTATAATGAAGAGTAGATATGGATGCCTGCACAGTACACATCCCAGAGAGAGAAGAATCTGGTTCTGGAGAAGTCAGTTTGTTGTGTAAACACATGTGCTCACTAATATCTAAAGTACTGAAAGGGATCAGAATATGCAACAAAAAAATATGCTACTTTGACATAAGGATTATTTTGAGCTGAAAGCAATTAAGAAGCAGCAAACACAGAAAGAGCTCTTTTCCCTTCCCCTATCTGCCTAAAAGCAGGACATAAATTTCCCTTTGTGAGTGTGTTCCCCTTCGCATCTCCCATACAAGAGGGAGAAAACAACCATTATCACTGGAGAAAGAAAGTTAGCACCAAAATGGGTCTGTACAAACAAACCTTACTAAGATAAACCTTGGGACTTCCCTGGTGGTGCAGTGGTTAAGAATCTGCCTGCCAATGCAAGGGACACAGGTTCGAGCCCTGGTCCGGGAAGATCCCACATGCCGTGGAGCAACCAAGCCCATGCACCACAACTACTGAGCCTGCACTCTAGAGCCCACATGCCTCAACTATTGAAGCTGGCACACCGCAACGAAGAGGGCAATGAGAAGCCCACGCACCGCAACGAAGAGTAGCCAATGCTCACCGCAACTAGAGAAAACCCTCGTCCAGCAACAAAGACCCAACGCAGCCAAAAATAAATAAATAAATAAATTTATAAAAGATAAAATAAACCTTAACTTTCATTATTTTCCCCCATATATTTACCTTCCCACAGTTTACTGCCCTAGAAGCCCAAATCCCTTTTCCTTTGTCTTGTCACTTCTCTACAAATTTATCACCCTTTGTTAAGGTGGTATAAAAGCCCCAAATTCTAACTACCCATCTGATATGCAATACTGAGTTGAATGTATGTGAATTGCATGCTTAAATAAACTATTTTTTCTCCTGTTATTGTCTCTTGTCAGTTTAAATCATAGGCCCCAGCCACCGAATTTAAGAGGGTAGAGGAAAGTTGCTGCTTTTTTCCCCTCCCCTACAGCATCCAATTCAAAGCTCTCTGACATGGTAAGACAGTGTAGTACTTCTGGGGGTGGGGGATATTCCAGAAGGCTGAGGGCACTTTATCAGTTTTCCTTTGTTTGTTGTAATGGAAAAGAATAGAATAATATAAGCAATGAATCTCTTAATGGTAGCTTTAAGGCTGGATGATCTTGGCACTATTTGATGGGGTAAATTATTTTGGAAATTTGGTGAAGGAAGTTGGAATGGGGAGGTAAGAGAAAACTAATATGTAATTATACCACCAAGATAATTTGAAAAACAGATGTAAAAGAGGGATGGGGGAAAGAGAAAAGTTGAAAGAAAATCTTTTATAGCAAAAAGTTTCTTTAATGTCAAAGTTGTTAACTTCATGAAATAGAAAAAAGAAGGATCTCAGTAGGATTAAAGGACGGCTTTTTGTCAAATAGCCTGCATTCTAGTCCATTCCTAAATTTGTTGCTGTTTCAATAAATATATTACATAACCACCAAAGGGAATTCTGAAATCTCAATATAGTTCCAGAAATCTGTGAACATTCCCATTTTGCAGATGTGGAATTCATCTGCTCATTTACTTTCCTTAAGAGAACATAATGACATTCTTTCAGAGTACTTGAAGCTCTCCTAATAAAAGATACAAACAGTACAAGAAAGTTTGTTATTTGTAGAAGAAACATCATAAGCTAATAAATGTGTCTATTATTGCTCTGTGGGCTCTTCTCATCAAGGAAACTGATCTAGAATAGTATAAATAGATACCATTGGGTCTGCTTTATAGTAGATATACAGAAACAGGAATAAAAGATGGTAATTTGGGGAAGAAGAAAGCTGCAATTAGGTAAATAAATATATATGTGTAAAGCTAAAAGAAGCGCAGGTTGGGAACTTCACTTGAATTTCCATTCTAAATTTCACTTTAATTGTAACATTCAAATTATAATGTTAGACTAACTGCAAATTTTGACTTTTATTACTACAGTAGATGGGCGATAACCTAGCTATGAGCAAAAATGTAAAAGAATTCATTAATTCTTCTTTATCCCTTTTAAATAATTGATTTATGTTAAAAGAAACCAAATAAATTATATATAATTTGGTCTAAAGCTTTAAAATGAGGTTTTTTTTAAGTAAAATATTTAATTTCCAAGATAAGATTGGAGGTTGTTTGTTCCATCTAATATAATAACAAAATATTAATATTTTATATTATAATAATATAACAAAAATAAATATTTTTAGTGAATGAATGAACTGGCTAAGTATGAAAACACTACTCTTTTGCTCACAACATCCTTTCTTCCTTCTTCCTCATTCATATTCTCTTTGTCTCTCTCTCTCTCTCTTTCTTCGTTTAAACCTAATATTCTACTATTCACCTCCCACCCCTTAGGCACTTGTCTGTCCTGATTCTCCCAACCAACCCCTAGGATGCCTCCAAGCTTAACTTCCTGCACTACCTATCCTAGCACTCTGGGATACCATGATTTAGCCTTTAATACCACAGTCAGGAACACCTTTTATTTTCTTACCCCTAACTATCTACAAAATCTGCCACATCAGTTTCTAGCCCTGGATCAACTCCTCTGCCCACTTTCTCCAGCTGCTTCTTGCAGCCTCCCCAGCAGTACAGAAGACATCACAAAGCCATGCATTTGGCTCCACTACAAACAAATGAGCTCCAGTCTGGGCTGGACACATCACTATTCAGCAAACCTTTTCTCATCCTTGGTGACTGCCTCTTCCACTCTCCACAGCAGCTATTGCATCTTCATCAGTATCCTCACTCCCTCCTCCAATTTCCCTTTACTCTCAGACTTCCTTTTTTTAAGAAAATAGAGATAACAAGTGTCACTTCTCTCGTATCCACTTCCAAGTTCATCTCATTGTCAAATATACTTTCCTCCTTCCTGCCTGTCTCAAAGGAAGACATCCCAACTTCTTCCTCCAAACTCTTACCCCATCAACTATGTCCTTTTTCTTGCATTGTCATTATCTTCCTCTCCACTGGTTTTTACCTCTAAGCCCACAAATGTGCTCAAGTCCTGAAACGAAAGCAAAAAATCCACTTCCAAATCCCTCACCTCCTATCTACTTCTTTTTTTTTTTTTTTTAATTTATTTACGTATTTATTTATTTTTGCTGTGTTTCTGTGCGAGGACTTTCTCTAGGTGCGGCGAGCGGAGGCCACTCTTCATCGCGGTGCGCGGGCCTCTCACTATCGTGGCCTCTCGTTGCGGAGCACAGGCTCCAGATGCGCAGGCTCAGTAGCTGTGGCTCACGGGCCCAGTTGCTCCGCGGCACGTGGGATCCTCCCAGACCAGGGCTCGAACCCGTGTCCCCTGCATTGGCAGGCGGACTCTCAACCACTGCGCCACCAGGGAAGCCCCTCCTATCTACTTCTTAATCAGCCACTTTCCCCCTTAGAAACACAACCCCAAACCACAGGCTATACACCTTGATGACTCCCCCATGTACGTCTATCATCCCACCCTCTCCTGAACAGTCATATATTTCCAACTGCCTCCTCCTAAAGACTCCACATGGACGTCCTTAGAGGCACTTAAACTTGCTTCCTATGTCACTTAACAGATCCACCATTACCTGGGTGCCTGCAGTAGAAATCTCAGTCATCCTTTCCTCCTTTCGGTGCTACAGACACCAAATCCTTCCCATTTGACCTCAGGAATCGCTCCCAATTGCAGCCCTGCTACCAATGATTGTTCAGACCCTCATCTCCTGCAAGAACAATTCCTGGGCTCCTATCTTGTCTCCTCCCTCTGACCTCTCCCTTTTCAAATCTGTTTTTCACACCACCAACAAAGGTAACGTCATGAAAAGTGCGTGACTGATGAGACCCCTCCCCTGGTAAGAACTATCCTGGGCTCTTCAGGCCTTTCTCAAGTTGTCCCCAGCCCTCCTCTCCAGGCTCTCCTCTATCCACAGAGCACAGTGTGCACTGGCTACGCCACGTTCCCCACTGCTGTTGAACATGCGCATCTCTGACCCTTAGGCTCTACCCTTCACTCTTCTCGGAACCCGTAGGTCCAAACTCCTATTCATCTTCAAAGTCAAATTGAAAACCTACCCTGAAGCTTCTCATGACTTTCCTTCACCCACCACCTCAGTCAGAATTAATTGCGCCCTTTTGTATATTTACAACCCAAATTGAACCCCCAGTTTGCCCCTTTCCACTGTAGTGTACTGTAGTGTAGTTAATTGTTTACATCCCCTCTTTCGCCAGTACAGCAGCTCAGTGAAAACTCCTGAGATCCTAGAGAGGTTAGTACCAGGCATGTAGTATGCCTCGATAAATATCTGAGGAATGGATATTGCAGATATCAGCTCTATTTTGAATGCATTTTCTGCCCATCCTCCCAACATCCATCACCACAGGACTAAGGAAAAATCCAGTAGAAAATTAATTTGGCAAACAAATGGAACATTTACACCAACATTTAAACTTGTAAGTACCTCTAGAATTCTTTAGAAAGCTCCATTCCAAAACTGTTCTGTTTCTTGCATACTGTGGGCTTATTTTGCCTTCGTTAGAGGATGAGGAAGCCTTCATTTAAATAATAATTTGTCAGAAAAAGTCATTCTAAAGCAGTATGTTTAGCTATGCAGGGATTTAGTACAAGACAAATTGCAAACAAACAAAGAAACAAAATCGGTTATCTTAAGTGTTTAGGTAGCTGGTACAAACTGGACTGTCGTGACCTCCTGATGAATCAGGCTGATCTGCTCCCCACAGCCTGGGGCTCCAGAAGAGGAGCTCACAGAGGGAGCATTTTTTTCCTTTTCTCCAAATCTGATCTGAAGTTTACTGTTCTACTGGGAACAAATCATCAAAGCTACCCATTTACAAAGAAAGTTGTGAGGTAGAAATTTAGATTAAGACCATGCTTAGGTGGCACAAAAATACTTAGTTGATTTAATCCCATTCAGCATGAAGCAGGGGGCAATAAAGTTTAAACAGTGTGAATATCGAAATTCACTTCTTATTGGAAAAACAAACCCAAATTTATGCTGGAAATAATTTTAAAAGAGAGACCTTTAAGAAGAAAAGAAGTGAGCTCCTCTGTCATCTGTTCTGCTGTTTCCCATGAAAGGTTTCTATGGTGCTTTGGACTTGTCTATATTTGGGTAATGGCAACAGGTGAGGAATAAAGAGCAGCTGCATATTGACTCCCTGGGGGAGAGGGAAATTCTGCAAACATCCTAGGTAATGAGTATAAAACATATCTCTACACACAATGCCTTCTATGAGTCACAGGCTCTTTAAAAATCTCCAGATAAATAAAACAAACACTAAACAATAACCAAAAAAAAAAAAAAATTAACCAAACATACTCAAAAATAATTTTAAGATTGAAGGAATTTCCCTTAGGAGGGAAAGAGATGAAAGTCTTCTCTCAGTTACCCAGGGCTAGAAAAAAATATCTCTATATATTTGTTATTAAGGCTTTAAATAAATAACACCTGCCAACCAAAGCCAGGGAAATGAAGGCACAGGAAATGAGGCAAACTTTAAAGAGGAAGTGGTTTTGAGCTGTCAACTGGAGTGGATTAAGGAGTAGGAAACCCACAAGGTGTGTAAAAGTGGTAAATCGAGGACCTCATCTTAAAAGAGAAACTCAAAGCCCAAGGCTAGATTATCATAAAGATGAGTAATACAACATATTAGACTTTTATGGCTATTTGAAGAGACTATAAGAAGAAAATCAAGAGACACCAAGAAGATAGAAGGTGTATTATATATAAAACCTTCTAAGTTTGCCATTAAAATGTATGTAAATCATCAAATCGTTAAAAATCTAAAAGAAACATTTTAGAAGTAGAATAAGAACACCTCTTTTTGATTATATAATTCTCCTGGATTATTTAAAATTCAGTAGTCTGAACAGATATCTTAATGTTATAAAACTTGGTAGTTTATCTGCTGCTTTAAAGTTATAATATAAAAGTTGAAGCAAATAAAAATTTCCTTCCATTGAAAAGCAGTGTATTTCCCTATCTAATTATGCATAATAAAGTATAAGAAAGTGGTACTGTCAGGGAAGTAAAGTATGGTATATTTTAAATTGAATGCAACCACTGAAAATGTATTTGTGAAAGGGAACTAACATGTAAAAATGCATGTCATAAAAGTAAGCAACAATAACCAAAAAGTGAACATAGAGTTTTATAGAGAGTTCACAGAGAAGTAAACAAATGAAACAAAAACAAAGAAACCCAGCTGGACAGAGGGGGAAAAAATGACTGAAAGAAACTACTAAAACGATAACAGTGATTATTATTGAATAATAAACTCATGGATGAGTTTTTTCCATCTATTTATATAAAGGGCTATGCTTGGTAGGTATGTTTTATTTTTAAATGGGTAAGAAAGAAAACTTTCTCTAGAGAAACAATACAAAGTAATAACCTGCTTAGTTAAGGTCTAAAAAACCAGATTAGAGAGCACACAATTGCCCAAATAAAACCATTACATATTATTAAATTAGTATTTGAAAATCAAGGTAAATGGGTGTCCCATTAACTGACAAAGCATGGCATAATCAATTCAATCATTTTAAGAGTAGTAGTAATCAATAGTAATCTCTCAAACAGCATCGATTCTGCCATCATTTTCAAGAATATTTATACAGTTGAAATAAGGGATTGATTTAGCTAAGCTATGATTCTGTGCTGTGGTTATTTTAAGCATGTAGTCCCAATTTTAAACAAGTAATCACATAATAATAGCAATTTTAACTGCTTCTTCTATATTACAGTTTTAACACGATTCTTTCAAAATATATTAAATGTTTATTATATGCACATAATTATAGTAAGTGAATTGATAGGAGTAGAAGGAATGATTCTCCCCACTTTCTACCCTTTTTACCTTCTTCATTCTTTTCACATTTCTGTGAGGCACACCCACCACCCACTCCCTCATCCCCATCCCATTCCACCTCCAGACATACAAATGATTATAATGTCACTGGGGAGAGAACTCAAACATACTGGGGAGTATAATAAGCATGTAAAATACAATGACACTAAATCATTTTTCTTAATAGTTTCATTACATTTGACTTCTAATTAAAATAATAATTTCTGTTGCCATCTATGACCTTGGTGTTATAGTTTATCCATAGAAACTCCCTTCCTTGGAATTCCAGCCAGTCCTTTTCTAATTCCCAAGACACTTAATTTTTTTGGTCAGCATTTTTTAAGTATAATTTACATACCGTAAAAGTTACCAACTTTATGCTTTGTGACCACCTAGAGGGGTGGGTTAGGGAGGGTGGGAGGGAGACGCAAGAGGGAGAGGATATGGGGATATATGTATACATATAGCTGATTCACTTTGTTATACAGCAGAAATGAACACAACATTGTAAAGCAATTATACTCCAATAAAGATGTTTAGGGCTTCCCTGGTGGTACAGTGGTTGAGAGTCCGCCTGCCGATGCAGGGGACACGGGTTCATGCCCTGGTCCGGGAAGATCTCACATGCCGCGGAGTGGCTGGGCCTGTGAGCCATGGCCGCTGAGCCTGCGCGTCCGGAGCCTGTGCTCCGCAACGGGAGAGGCCACAACAGTGAGAGGCCCACGTACCGCAAAAAAAAAAAAAAAAAGACGTTTAAAAAAAAAAAGCTACCAATTTTAAGAGCACAATTCAATGAGTTTTGACAAATGTTTATAATCGTACAACTATCACATGATCATGATGTAAAATATTTTTATCATCCCCAAAGACTCAAAAAAAAAAAATTCAGGCCATCCATCAACAAATAATAACACTTAGTCCCATTTAAATGTTGTAGTACTCTAAAATCATAATTTTAAATGATTCAAAACAGTGTTGTCCTTTGACTTTCTGAGATTTAGTAAGTCTGGTTTCTAAAAGTTTGAAAAGAAGGTCTATGCCACTTATTTTTTGTAAATAACAACTTACTAGAAGATTTCTTTTCAAAAAGAAGAAGAAATATTAAGTTTTAAAGCACTCATTTAGTTTTTAAGAAATCTCACTGATTTAAGAATTTCCTTCTGAAAGTATGTCTTTTTCTCCACCAAACAGATTTTATACTTAAATTTACATTTTGGGGTTTTTCTTAATACAAAAATAGCAAATGCTGGCTATTTGTATCAGCTCCATTAATGCTTAGTCAAAAATGTTAAAGTGGGGCCTCCCTGGTGGCGCAGTGGTTGAGAGTCCGCCTGCCGATGCAGGGGATACGGGTTCGTGCCCCGGTCTGGGAGGATCCCATATGCCGCGGAGCGGCTGGGCCCGTGAGCCATGGCCGCTGGGCCTGCGCGTCCGGAGCCTGTGCTCCGCAACGGGAGAGGCCACAACAGTGAGAGGCCCGCATACCGCAAAAAGAAAAAAAAAAAAAAAAAAAAAAATGTTAAAGTGTACTGGATGGATTAGATTATCATGAAATGTGAATAGGAATAAGATTTGTCTAACTTTTTTTTTTTTTTTTTGCGGTACGCGGGCCTCTCACTGTTGTGGCCTCTCCCGTTGCAGAGCACAGGCTCCAGACGCGCAGGCTCAGCGGCCATGGCTCACGGGCCCAGCCGCTCCACGGCATGTGGGATCTTCCCGGACCAGGGCACGAGCCCGTGTCCCCTGCATCGGCAGGCGGACTCTCAACCACTGCGCCACCAGGGAAGCCCGATTTGTCTTTTACTGAACATTGTGCTTGGTGCTTTAAACATTATCACATGTCATCACTTAACCAGCCATAATACCACACCCAGCAGGTTAGAGCACAAGCAACCCTCCAGAGATAGTAATAGGCATAAGATCAAAAACAGGAATCAAGAACCCCTCCACCCCAAGGGAACATCCAAAGGATCAGTACATCCAGCTCCAAGCTGCAGTTGTCCTCTTCATGCTTCAGTGACCTTGGCTGCCAGAAACCAAAGCCACTACTGTGTTGTCCTTACACATTGTCTCTCACAGACTTTACAGGACTATCTGGTTTACTGGGCTTTTCTTTATCCTCTTTCACAACTTCCTACTCAGTGACTATTTTACCAGTAAGAGACTGGAGAAAAATGGATAGGGTAAAACTCAAACCTATTCATCTTTCAAATAAATAATCAGCAATGAAATAAAAGTCTTTGGAGATTAAACTCCAGGTAGACTACTGAGAGGAAAGTTTGAAATCTGCTCAGTTCAAAGTGAAGGCTGCTAAAACACACGTATCTATCAACCTTCAGCCTGGAAGACAGAGAGACTGACAGCCTGATTTCTTTTGGCAGATTTCCCACATATCTATCTGTGGGGCACACTCCTTAGTACAGAGATGGCCTGAAATGAGCATGCTCAGAATAATAAGAATGAAATGGACCCAAGAAGAGCAAATTATATGATTTCAACACATGCTTTCCTGTGTGTATATGAAAAGATATGCTTTTGTAAATAAGGAATCAACAAGAAGTAAATCAGACAAGAAGTACGTGAGACAGAAGCACAAAATCATCCATTAAATAACTCCTAACGAGTGCATATTATGGGTGGAAGGGAGTAAGGGCAAATATGCCTATGATGACTCTATGTAAACATACAACCACCAACTTGGGAAGGAGAGTTCAGGAGTATGGATGCTCAGTGCTTTGGCCTCCCTCCTGGAAGAGCCTTTGGTAAGATGACTGCAGTCACAAATTTACATTATGGTTTTAGGACACGTGTTAGTATATTTCAAGAAACCAGAACCACAAAGGGATGTGGCTCAACTAATTTAGTCTTTAGTGATAGAGGCAATACTTCAGTAAGAGGTAGATTGGTCCCTGGCATGTTTTAAAGTAAGTGTATTTCATTGCTCCTAAAATGCACAGTTTCTTCATATTTTAACATCTTTAACTTGGGACTGTGTTTTATAATCAATGGGGCCTTATAATTGCCTTCCACGAAGTTGCACCCATGGCATGACTGCATGTACACAAACTTGGTCATAGCTGTTCACACTGCTGTCACTGTAACTGAGCTTTGTTTACAGTTAGCATTAAATTTAATTGGCATTTTTATATGTCTTTAAAAGATTATACTGATTTGACAACAAAACAAAAAATCATTGTACAAATAGGCATGGAAATGGAGTTGCAGGATAAATTTTAAGTTAGTGGAACAAATATTTACCTTTGGAGAAATGACCATAATTCCTTATTTTGTTGTGAAGCAACAATCAATTTTTAAATGAGATTTAAACAGGAGGCAGTGGAATTTGAGTTGCATGTTGTTACAACGATACAGGCAAAGGACTGTCCACCTCATGCCAAGCAATACAACTGAGAGCAGGTGGAAATGCCAAATACCTCAGAAGAGATGCAAGAAATGTCCAAGCAATGATAATCCAATACGGCCAAATCGTGTATAGTGCAGGATGATCATTAAACATAACTAGCAGCACTTTTTTTTTCATAAAATAGTTGTGCACTCACAATTGAGATCATACACAAAGCAGTGAAATACTATAGTTAGATTTGGCTTCAGTACCCTCTCCGTGGTTCTCCCCTTCTTCAGGTACCTCAAAACACTCCCAGCTGTTCCTGCACATTAGGGTTAGGGTTAGGGTTAGGGTTAGGGTTAGTATCTCTGGGAGATACTAATATTTGAAACATAATATCTAATTATGAAATAAGTTATGGACACAGCTGGCTAAAGCTATAAACTGTTTTGCATTATTCCTTGAAACCATCTAGAATACATGGAAAATCATAGGTTCAAATATATTTGATTCCCTTATTGGTGGTTCTAAGCAGAGTGCCAATTCAACCAAACATGATGAATTCTTCCCTTTTGTATGTTTGGCTTCTTTGACTTGAATTTATGATTTTCTAAAAGCTTGAAAGTTATTAATGTTTAGCACAGTATTTAAGAAAGACAAAGTTTGGGCATAATCAAAGAAAAACTTAACTGCCTCTCTATTCCTTTTTAGTACCAGTCTCTTTATATCTGTTTTCTTTAGCATATAGAAAAATTTTCCCTTTATCCCTACTAAGGACTACCTACAACCCTGCCAACAAAAAATAGAAGCACAACAGATGATCATTATAATGGTAAACTTTCAATAACCCAGAAAGCATGACAAGGAAAAAAAAAACCCTCCCCCCAAATTTGACTGAAGACATTGAAATTAAAAAGTAACCAGACTGAATTAAGTACAAACTTCCCTCTCTAACACTGGAAACCCTTTAAATACCCATATAAATTCCCAGCTTGCATTTTACTCTTACTTCTGCTACTTCCCTACACTCCCATCAAACTAGACCACTGTCCTGCCAACAAGACTTGCACCTTCCCATGTCCATGCTGTGCCCTCTGTCTAGAATGCCCTTTCTTCAAGTCCAACTCAACACTCCAGAAATCCTACCCATCCTTCAAAATCCATTCATTCAATATATATTAAGCACAGTCTAAGTGTAGCACACTAAGCATTAAAAAAAAAGCAATTTGGAAGGTTCCCGTCCTGAGGAGCCACCGGTCTGACTTATATTAAATGCTACATCATCCACAGAGCCCTTTTGGATCCACTCAGCCACTTGTGATCTCCTCTTCCTTTAACTCCTCTTCTCTAGTATTATTTCAATTTAACAATCTCTTACTGATCTCCTATTCTATACCAGAGATAATACTGGGCACTTGCATATGCATTTACATCATTTAATCCATATAACAGCCTAACTAAATAGTGTTACCACAGAACCACTGGTCATATGAAAAAAACGGATGCTCATAAATTCACATTCATGGCGAGTGTCCTATTAGGGACCAGAAGCAGGTTCTACTGACTTTTGTATCTGGCACTATTTCCATCAATATTTCAGCAGCATTCACTTGATCTTGTTTTTTGCATAGTCATCTTACCTTCTCTATTACAATGACATCTTAAAACAAGAATTGAATCTTACTCATTCTAACGTGTAACTTGACCCTATATGAAATATCTGACTTATAGTAGGCACTCAAAATGTGTTTACAAGGAAAATTGTGTCCCAGGTATTCTGGTGAATGCCAATGATGGTTCATAATGATGCAAAGATGAGGGTCTTAGGCCAACTGATCTCCTTGACATTGTGAGAAGTGGGGACGTACCAAACCCTTATCAGAAGTTGGAATGAGAGGAAAGATGAGGGTTGTGAAGAATCTCAGAGTGTATGTGGGAAAATCATTGGTTCACAAAAGGGAAAATATGTTGACCTGATTAAGACTGGAAGGTCTAAAGTAAGTAACATACTAGAAAAAGTATTAAAAGAAAAAAATGTGAACAAGGGAAGAAAGTTTGTGAGAATTCAGACTGGCTTCATCAAGCTCTGTTCACAGATGCTGAGTAAAATGTAGATCCTGGGGACCAAAGAAAGGCTAGTTGAATAAATTTCAAAGTCTGAATCCAGGGACACCAAATTAGTCAAGAGCTAAGGGTTTTTTAAGCCTTGATTAGGATTTGAGGCCCAGAAAGAAAAACAATCTTCCTTCTCTAGGAACTTAAGTAGCTGAGAGACATCTTAAGTTACTCCGAGAGCTCAATTTGAGTCAGGAGGTAGAAGCAGCTACACAGTGAGAAAGAGCTACAGGCTCATGGTTGAAAGCAAATGTAGACTAGGGAGAGGCTGACAGGGTTTTAGAGCTGGAAGGGACCATAACTGCTATCTAATCAAAACTATTCTTATGATAGACACAAAAATGAGAAAGTTGAGTCTGTTTAAATGTTTACACTTATGCTAAACTAAGTAACATGAGCTTGCCCACTTATAACTGACCTCATCTAAGTATAGCTGTGCTCCCACATTCCATCACCAGGCAGTGAAAGCCATATGCACCCAGAAGGAATGCATATATGCCTTGCCTGAACTGTGATGGATACTGGGATCAGAGGACCACGAGAGAGAAAAGAACTACTGGAGAGCTCACAAAGTCCAGGAGCATAGTTCTGGAGGCAGACATTTTCCATTTTTGACCCCCTGGAAAGTGGAAGTAGAACACTTTCCAAGGGAAGTGGGATGGAGAACCATCCAAAGGAGCTCTCTGTTGGGACTTCCCTGGTGGTCCAGTGGCTAAGACTCCGTGCTTCCACTGCAGGGAGTGTGGTTTCGATCCCTGATTGGGGAATTAAGATCCCACATGCCATGTGGTGTGACCAAAAAAAAAAAAAGGAGCTCTCTATTTATGGGGTCTCATGTTTATCACACTCCCAGATTGCTGCTTCCCAGTGTATACTAATTTCCTATGGCTGCTGTAAAAAATTACCATAAACTTAAAATAACAGAAACTCATTCTCTCATAGTTCTAGAGGCCAGAAGTCTAAAATCGGTAGCACTGGGACAAAATCAAGATGCAGCAGGCTCCCCTCCCTCTGGCAGGGTCACACTCCCTCCAGAGGCTCTAGGGGAGAATTTGTTCCTTGGCTCTACCAGCTTCTGGTAGCTGCCAGCATTCCTTGGTTTGTGGCTGCATCACTCAAAACTCTGCCTCAGTCTTCACATTGCCTTCGTGTGCGTGTGTATGTGTGTGTGTGTCTAATCTCCCTCTGCCTTTCTCTTATAAGGATACATGTGATTGCATTTAATCGCCTCGTGTCAAGATAATTAATCACATCTGCAAAGACCCTTATTTTAAATAATTTAACATTACAGATTTCAGGAGTCAGGCCCTGATATCTTCTCTGAGGGACATTCTTCAGTCTACTACACCATGTTAACAAAAGTCACTCCCACTGTTAGCATAAAAATATTTTCAAATAAAGAAACTGATGGTCTCATATGAAACCACACTACAAGACTCCATCCTGTTTCTATTTCTCCTATGCCCCTTTGTTACTTGCACATTTCTTTGAAAGAATTAATTATAAGTTCATCTAAGGAAGCACGTTAGGCAGTATAAACATTCAAAAAATCTAATAAAATTATCTAGGTATTCATTCCTGACTTCTTTTAGCAGCTGATTTTTAAATCCGTCTTAAGATGGTTCTGGAGATGGCACAACCCTTCTGTTGTCCTCCAATAGCCCTTCTACTCTAGAAAATGGCCCTCATTAGTCTTCCCCTTCTTCTGCTTCCCCATACCACCATACAGAAAAGATCAAGTTATATTTTCCTTCACAGATAGTTAAAATTTATATATTGTTTGCATGTTGTTTGTTTCATTCATTACCTCAGTAAATATTCTTAACTTCCTACCATGATCCAGACACTGTGCTAATCCTTGCAGATACAAAGATGAAAGGCGGGCTGGTGTCCCCAGTGAATGTAGCAGATATGGAGCATTGCCAGCACAGTAAACGTGATGAATGCCAGAATGAAAGTAAATACAGGTACCAGAGGAAGCTACAGCAATGGAGCAACACATTGCAGAAAGAGCTCAGGTTCTTGAAACAGAAAGAACTGGATTCAAATCCCAGCTTACCACTTACTGCCTTACTCTGGGACCTTAGGCAAATTACTTAAGCTCTTTGAGCCTCACTTTTCTTACCTGTAAGATGGAAACAAAGACTACTCACTTTAAACAACTATCATGAGAACTAAATAGTATAATATATATAAGGCAAGGTGCAAGGAGCATCTAAGTGGCCTGAGGGAATTGGGGAAGCTTGACAGAGACGTAAGGCTTAAACTGAAACTCAACATGCACGTAAAGGTTTGTCCGGCCAGTTCAGGCAAAGACTAAAATCTCAAGGTAATTAGAAAGAAGGTTACAAGGTGAGGCTGGAGAGGCGGGCAGGAGTCAGTCATGAGGTTTACAAAGGGCCACTGGAGACCTTCTAAGGCAGAAGTGACATGCTCAGATTTATGCAGACGTGTCAAGGATGGTTTGGGGTACACACAAAAATGAGAGTTGGGAAGATCAGTTACAATTTGGTGTAATAATCCTGGCAAACGTTCATAAAGGCTTGAAGTTGGGCAGTGACATGGAAGAGGATAAGAGAGGAGGAATATTAAAGACACTCTGGAGGTAGAATTTACTATTTAGTGGGGGATTGTCCGTGACAGGTAACAGAGAGTAAGGAGATCAGGATGGCTCCAAGATTCTCAAGTGACATCTGCATATCTGTGTTTTTCCATGTTTTCTTCCTAATAAAATCAAACAAAATCTTTCTTTTTGAATCAAAGAAGAAATTCAAACTGAGATATAAATACAAAAGTATGTTGAACATACTTTTCAGCTTTCAAGTAGTTGTTTTGACAGCATGAAGCACTATAAATGTATTTTTAAATCCCATTAAGCTTTCTTTTCAGAAATTAATTATTCTGATGGAATTATTTTCTTTTCTTTTTTTTCTTATTAGTTATCCATTTTATACACATCAGTGTATACATGTCAATCCCAATCCCCCAATTCATCACACCCCCACCCCCACCCCCCGCTGCTTTCCCCCCTTGGTGTCCATACATTTGTTCTCTACATCTGTGTCTCAATTTCTGCCCTGCAAACTGGTTCATCTGATGGAATTCTTAAGCTAAAGCATTCTCTTCACTAATAGGAATTATAGAGTGCTGAGAGGCTGTAGATACCAAATGTAAATACAATATTAAAGGTAGAATTTTAGAGTTCACCCTAGTAATCATGACCAACATCCCATGGACGGCAGATAAACTGTAACTTTAAAAGTTAGCTTCAGCAGCTAAATCAAGTTACATTGTAGGTTACATTATCAAACATCCACTGGCTAATTTACTCCTGAACTAAATTGATTACCACTACCTCTGGCAAGGATTTTGGATTATTTTTGCTTTCCCAGTAATTTTACTTTTCTTGCCCTGATTAACATTCATTCAGTATTCAGTAAATGTGTATTGGGTTGCTATTACATGCAACCCCACAAGAAGCCACAGAATTATATAGAAGAACACAATTTGGTGCCAAGGTAGAGGTGAGATACAGCATGTTCTGTACAAGGCAGAATGCACTGGGCACCACGTAAGTGCCGTAAACAAGGCTCTGAGAGCTCAAAGGAGAGTTACACTTTCAGGGCAAATAACTGAAGGCAGAGACAAAGGGAGAAAAACTCTCAGGCAGAGAGAACCACAGAAACAAAAAGGCAGAAGGTAATAAGCCCAAGGTTTCTCCCCTATTCTTTCAGTTCCTCCAATAGAGCTTGCTCCTTCCCACTGAGGCTACTTTGGCTAAAATGCCTTCCTTCCTTCCTTTCTCCCTTCTGCTGATCTCATTTCAAATGTTACTTCCTCTAGGAAGCCTTCTCTGACAATTTCAGGTAGAATTTAAAGTTTCCTTTTTAACTCACAAGGCCCCTCCAAACACATTTTAAATGCATGTATAAAGTATTATTTGAGAATGACTGCCTGATTTTAAGTCCCTCACTTTTGCCACTTGACATCCAAAGGACTTTGGGCAAATTACTCAATCTTTCTGTGCTTTGATTTCCTCATGTATGAAATGGAGATACCTATATTATTGGTTAGGATTACACGGGGTAAATTATGTCAAAGGTCAGTGCTCAAAAAGTGCTTTATCACATACTTACAACTGTCTCTGACACTAGATTGTAAACCTCTGATGGGTAAGGATATATCCTATTTGTCTTTGTAGTTCCAGACTCTTGCACAGCACTTGGGAAATGCTGAATAAATTAAAATTTTCAGTCATCAATACCTGATTCTGGGAGTGTCTCGAGAAGATCTTGAGGAGAAAATATCAAATAAGCAGATAGTGATTCAGAATTAGCACTCAAAAGAAAATCATCTACATTGAGGTGTAGATTTGAGTTATGTACACAGTAGTGATATCAAGAGGTGGAATACAAAGACAGAAAGAAAAAGAGAGAATAGAGCCTAGAATAATCTCACATTTTCCAGTTTGGAGAAGAAAGGAAAAACAGGGATGGTACAAGAAGGGAACTGACTAGGGAAAGAGGAAAACCATAGGACAGCCTTCTTCATGGAAACCAAGTTGAAAAAGAGATTCAAATGAAAGCAATTATCTCAACAGTGGGGAACAGGCAAAGGAAGGCAAAAAAAAATGGATTTCATGAATAGAGGTCACTGATAATATGAAAGTAGTAGTTTTAGTAGACAAGTGAAGGTGGGAAGAGGAATATAGGGTGATAAGTGAGAGTGAGAGAAAGCAATGAATACAAAATTCTACTCTTGAAAAAAGGTTGGTGGTGAAGGAAAAGAGAGATATGTGATGGCAGCTCAAGGGATAACAACGCAAAAGGTCAAAGGAAGGATTTCCTGGTGGTGAAGGTGGAGGTGGTGATTATGGTGTGTGTGAGATAGGAAAGGCTTTAGCCGGTTTCCAAGATCAGAAGAAGAAACCAGTGAGGAGGGAAAGGCTCCGGACAGAGAGGAAGAGGGAATGGATGAGGAGGTCAGGTCCTAGGCTAACTTGAGATTAAAAGGAGACTCCTCGTGCCCTGAAAAAGGACAGTGTGGGTGAGTGGTCATTCAGAGACCATCATGACAAGAGAGTCCAGAAGCCAAAGCCCCTGGATTTTACTAGAACAGCTCTTTCTGGTGCTGGCCCAACAGAACTGTAGCTGGACCTCAGAGACTAAACAAGAATTCCCACATCCACTGCAGGACACCTGGTTTTGAAGATATCAGCAATTGTGAATGGTAGCAAGGAAGCAAATTTACTTTTGCAGACCTGGCAGTGACTTGGAACTTTGAAAGTTCCTCAAATCACGTAATACCAGACTACCCCCATACCACTTTTAAGCAGCAAGAAGCTTAAAAATATGGGAAAGAAAACAATTTATAATGTATTGCTTTAAAATGTTTTTCTCATGAAAGCACAGTGATAGGTATACAGGATCCTAATTAGTATAAATTTGGTATACCCTAATTTATTTTAGTAGAGGGCGAGCGAGAGGACTACTATTGTCCTATTGTCTTAAGACCATGTGACAGTAATACAGTTCATATTAACTTACTATTACAGCAGGCATTTGGCAAGAAAGTTAAGCAAAATACTTGTACAATATTTTTTTAACTTGTCCTCATTAGTTCTGTGAGTAAAAATGCTCAGGCACATTCTGCATTCTAATAGACAAAATAGATAATCTTTGTAAAAATGTGAGAAGGCTCTTTCTATTTCTGAACGGAAAATAAGTGAAATCATCAACATTTTGTCACTTACTCTGCTTGAGATGCATCGAAGGGGTTACTTCCTACATCTCCTGGCTGCCTACATAGATACAACTGAAAAGGCACTGCACCCCCTTCAGTCTACCCTTTCTTGTCCCAATTATTTCCTGGTTCACATTATGGAAAATGTGATAAACATTTTATTGACTCTGGACATCACTTAGAACAATACCCAAACCACTTTGGGATTTGGCAAACAGAAGAAGGAAAAGGAAAAAGGAGAATTTAAAGGAGAGAAGATATTGAGGCAAGTAAACTAAAGCCCACTGAAGCTCTTCGGCATTCCTTTCCCTCTCAATGCCAACAAGTCTTGTTCTAGATTATGAAAGTTAAACCTCTAAAATGTCAACACTTTTATTTAAAGAATCTGGGAGAGATTCCATGGACCTCCTGAATTCAGATGGGGGTGGGGACATAATACATATATCTTACAATACTAGTTACTTTACTGTGGTTACTTAAAACCAATTAGAAGTGCTTCCTTATGTCCCATGCTAAATGATATCATAGATTTGTGCCTGTTGTCATGTTCCTGCAACATTCTCAGAGATGCATCTATAATTTGGCTTAAGGTCTGCTGCTGGGAGATGAAGGAGACTATATTTGCCCTAATTTGTAGCAAATCTTCAACCATTCATTTTGCAGCTCTCTGACCTCCTCACTCCTAATTCAGGTCTTGTCTTCCCAATTCTATTTAAGAAAGGAGTTGTGTAAAGATATTAGTCTCACCATGAATTGTGTCTCTAGGACCTAGAAAGGTGTACAATAGTGTAAGTGATGATAGCCAAGTCTGTAATTAAAGTGTTTGAGGTTACAGCTAGGTTTACGGGGTCGGTTGCTCAAACGGGGAAGTGCAGAGGGCATGTGAGTCTCCGAAAAGAAGGATGTTCATAGTTCTTAGGAGAAGGAGGAACTTTTCAAGTTTTTAACTTAAATTTTTAATAGGGAAGGATACAAAGACAGCTGAAATGCAAGGATGTTAAAATAGAGGACCAATCTTGACTCAACTTCCCACAGCTCGCAGTCCAATAACAGAAACTATATTTAGACAATGCATAGTACATACAAGGCCTAAAGTTTACAAAAACAAATTAAGTGGTACAATTTAAAGTCTCCTGAGGTCCCCGAGTTATCATTGATTCAAATACACAAAAATTATTGATCTGTAGAATAATTTCTCAGGGAGCCTATAGAGTTCATAATGAAAGCTGGGTAGGCCAAGAAATACAACAGTAAACGATCAGAAAGAGAACATAGTAATCACTGTATGTTTACACTTCCTGTGTGCATTAAAGTTACACTTTTTTAAGTCCATTTGGCTGTTTTCAGCTTTAAAAAGGAGATGCATTTTGCAGGTTATAAAATACAACAACACTTAGCTTTAGAGAAAATCTGTAGCACAGGAGGAAATAGACAGGAGCCTTGAATTTTATCACCTCTTAGAAGAAATCTTTATAAATAAATTTAATGGGTAAACTTTAATCTCAGACATATGTGCAGTAAAAGTATGTTTAAAAGTTCCATTTTTAAAAGAATCACATTTCTCCTGGATGCTCTCCAGGGATATGCCTGACTAACTGTCCACATGTAGTACCAAGGTAATGACTGGTGGGAACAGTCTCTCATACTCAAGCTCTGTAACTGTGCACTAACAAAACAGCCAGCCCCCGTGATTTGTCACATCAAATATGAGAAGGCACCTCCATGTGACTTGAAAATCAGTGATGTTTTAGAAAAATCCTCAACCCAAAACAAGAAAAAGAAACATGTGAAGATAAGAACATCAATGAGAATGTGAGCTGCTTTGTTTATTTTCGAGAGAAAGTGATACTTTTTGTTGTAATCTAACATATCTAGAAAAATGGTTAAGCTTTTTGGGTCACAGGCCCATTTAACAGTATGCTGAAAGTTTTGGATACCAGAAAAAGGTATATAGACACAAAGTTACGCCACTTTAAATTCCCTGGCTCCAAGTCAAGACATTTTGATTTAGATGTCTGAGAAGAATCCTTCTGAAGCTAGCATCACTAATATTCTCAGTTACAAAATTAGACCAGAATGAGTTCTGTGGGAAACCTGCATTGGCCAACAAATGGAAAAATAATGGGCTTGTCCTGAAAGAGAAGAGGAAAAGAGGAGATTACATCTAAATTTTATTAATATTTTAGCTCAGACTTAAATTCAATATTTAAAATGGTGACTCTCTGGAATTAATATAGGCCCCAGACCACTGCAACTTGAATATAATACCAATGCATCAACGCCATTTCTTAAGAGAGAAAATTCTATTTTCTTAACGGAAACAGAAAGGTTGCAGTTGAAGTTTGTTAATGAAGCTAGCAAATGTTACTGCTGAATAACACAGAAAAAGCCATCCATACTGTTTAGAAGTTGACCACATATCTTGAGGTTTGAATATTTGCAACCTGCTAAGAAAATGCAATGTAGCAAGTCAAAACCAATAACCCAGCAACTGCAAATTACTGTTCAAAAGTGGATTCCAAAATCTTTGCTCATATAGTTAGTGGGCTCTTTATTAATTAACTAACTTAAAAAATCTTTATTAAGTGCTAAATTATCTAGCACACTATGTTAAACAATGTGGGTGATACGAAAGAGTGTAGTTCACTGTGGAAGATTATGCTCCAAATGAAAAAAAGAAAGCTCAGCATTTGAAACTTACCACAAAAAGAAAGGTAGGGAGGGTAGGATGAAATTCCAAAAAGAAATATGGAAAAATCATTTACTACATTTATCTCTACCACACTGTATAGCAACTTCTACATAGTTACCTCTACAGCCACTGCTGATTTCTGTCTTTGTGTATGTGCAGCACCAAGTCACATCCAGAAGATACCCAAGCACCACTAGAATAAAGAAACCTGCTACTGCCCTGGGAGGAAAAGGGTGGGTGATGGTTATCACTCTTTGTTGGGGGTATCAAAGGCTCTGTGCAGACAAAATAAAGTCAATCTTGCTTGCTGTCCATCTTTCTGGTGACTAGTTCTGAAATATAATAGTCTACTGAAACATACTAAGCCCCACTAACCCAGGATTCAGTCCTTGGATCTTCATGGGAATGAATGCTTGAAGACAGAGGGAACATCATCATCATCTAAGAAGTCCCAGGCTGGAGACTAAGAGACCCAAGAGTATAAGTGGGATTCTCACACATCTTCCTTTCAATGGTTAGGACTTTGGAAAAGTGAGAATATTAAGGAAGTGAACTTACTAGGAAGAGGTGTTTAGCAAACAGGATGTCATTTTCTGTTTGATGACTTTATGTAGTACAATGATGGACTTTGGGTAGGGCTGGAGTACCTCTCATGAGGACGTGGAAGAAAGTCTTGGAGACTATTAGGTGGTCTTTAAATTGAATATGGAAGAAAAAAAGAAAGCAATATTCATGCAAAATCATGAAACCAGTTGCCAGAAATGTCTGCAGTCTTGTCATGGGAAAATGAAGAACAGTTCAGGAGAAGCCATGAGACTCCTATAAGAAAACAATAGGGAAAAGTTCCCAAAATGATACTCTCAAGGGTCTCATAGTTGTATGGGACCAGAACAGAGTATGGGAATTGGAGAGTAAGATGGTAAATACAACCTCATAATGATTACTGGGAGTTGGTAGCATTCCAAAGAAATATCTGTAAGGAAGGGTGCTAAAGAAATATCACTTATCATCTGTGTGAAAATCCATGAACCTAGGCGGTAAGGGTGATGAAAAAGCATTTGAATGAGGATTAAATGAGAGGAAAAGATATCATCTTGTTGATGAAATCCATATTAACAGACTATCTGGCCAAATGGAAGAAATGGATGATATGTTCCTAATTTAGTTTACAGTGCTGGCACAGAGGTACAAGAGTTGTGATGGGAAACTTCAACTACCCAAACATTTGATTGGAGACTCTAAACTAAAAACAGAATGTCTGACAAGTTACTGGCTGTACTGGATAGCAACTTTATTTTTCTATAAAGAGAAGCAGTAACCAGGGGAATTGCTACTTGAATCTTATTCTAAACAACCAAGATATCAGCTAGTGAAGTAAAATAAAGAAAGTTGGGTGAAGGCAATGATGTCATTGTATCACATGTAAAGCCCTCTTAACCATCCTTCACTCACCCAAGGCTTTTCACTCTCTTCATAAAACACACTTGCTGATTCACAGAATCCCAGGGCTCAGGTTTGATAGACTACCCTCTAGTACCTCCACTTCACCTGCCAAACTGTGTGCTTTTCAAACATCTGTTGTGTTTCCTTCCAAACCTATTCATGCCAGTTGTACTGGCTATTGTGGACAAGTAATTTAAATTAAATATTATACAAACTGACTAAATATTAGTACAAAAAGAAAAGGATTGTTGTTAACTAAGTTAAATGTTTGGGAAAGTTTTGATAGAGTTCTAATGAGAATTGTTGTTAAATTAGGTGTAAAGCAATTCAACAGTAAACATTGTTTGAAAACCTAAAAACCACAAAAAATGGACCTAGATGGATTTTGTGATCAGATTTCTTTACAAGATCTTGCCCAACTCAAAGGAACTCAAAATTGAAAATTATAAAAATTATAAATGATACAAAAATTATAGATGATAAAAAATTACTGATACAAAAAAAACTTTTGCCCTATGTCAAAGATTGGTGAATGAATATATTTGTTTCATTAATATATTTTAAGTTAAAATACAATATTCAAAGTACATGTATCTTGTTATAATTTTCTATTTTAACTGTTTTTGATAATAGTTCCCCTCCATTCCAACAGCAACAGATAAAAGGCATTCTTGATAGCCAGGTAGAGGGTGGTTGAAAATATGATGATAAAACCTGGACTTCTGTAAAGCAGACTTCAAAAGGCTCAAAAGAAACAGAACCAAGACTTTGGGGCAAGAGACTCTGAAAGAGGGTTGAGTGGCACCTACGTGTCCACATAGTCTGTAATTCTGTCTATACATTCACAGATAGTGATTCCACCAAGGGAAATGATGGGAGTTCCTACATAGCTCTATCATGACCTCTGATTTTGACAGCCTAGGATAAAAATATAGATAGATTGAGACCTATAATTTATAAGAACAACAAAAAGGGTTCTTTTAGTTATGTTAGGAACAAAAGGAATATCAGGAAGAGATAAGCCCAATGTCTGGCACCAAGGCCGTGATGTTGCTGGAATAACAAAGAGAAACAACTGCTCCACTATTATTTTTGCCCTAGTCTTCTCTTCCAAGAATGATTTGGGGACTTAAAATAGTAGACTAAATATGGTAAGAGAAAAAGAAAGCCCAAGATTGTTAAAGAGATTTAAAGTGAGCAGTGGAACACTATAAAATAACTACAATCCAGTGTACTGAGAAAATTCACAATTAAGATTGCTAAACTGTTGGAACTTCCCTGGCGGTCCAGTGGTTAAGATTCTGTCCTTCCACTGCAGGGGGCATGGGTTCGATGAAGATCCTGCATGCTAAGTGGTGCGGGCAAAAAAAAAACAAAAACAAAACCAAAAACAAACAAACAAAAAAAGATTGCTAAACTGCTGCAGACCAGTAGAGGTGCTGGAAGAGTTGAATGGATAAATGTAGATCTGATTCTCAAAAAAATGAAAAGAGGAAGAATGAATGCAGACTTTGCAATCTACAGGACTTTGAGCTTAATTTTAAAACCAGGAAAGCTAACAGAGTCAATATTAATGAGATAGTTTGAAATTTCAAAATTAAAAAATAGATCATAAATAGTATCTGTTTCAAACTAAAAGCAACTATCAAATTTATTGGGGAAATAATAGAAGCACTTCTTTTAAAAAGCAGGATCAAAATCAGAATGACTGCTATGGGGGAGGGGGGCGCATTCTCTCCATTCTTCATATTTTTGTAAAAGGGAATCTGGTACAACAGAAAGGAGAAATTGCCTAAAGATGAGTTTAGAGTCCAAGACAAAGAAATGCATTGTTTCTCCTGTCCTGCTTTCTATTGGAGCAACCGACATGCAGTCAAAACTTTTGAGATCTTTGTAAAAATGCAGCAGCTCTCGGAATTAAATGAGTTTAAGAAAATTTATACAGGCAAAATGCATTAGTAATAGCAAATGATGCTATGAAGTTAGGTGCTGTAGTAAAAAGAAGTCTGGCTTTAGATACAGAAGGACAAATACTGTATGATTCCACTTCAGTGAGGTACCTAGAATAGGCAATTCATAGACAGAAAGTAGAATAAAGGTTATTACTTAATGGGCACAGAGTTTGCATTGGGAATGATGAAAAAGTTTTGGGTATGTAGATAGGGGTGATAGTTACACAACACTGTGAATGTACTTAATGCCACTGAATTGTACACTTACAAATGTTTACAATGATAAATACTGTATTATGTATACTTTACCAAAATAAAAAAATAAAAGATGTCTGGCTTTGACCAGACAGACCTGGGTTTGAATCCTAGGTTCTTACAGATTGAGAGCTCCCTTCTTTTTGTTTTGTTTTTTCTTATCAAAGTATAGTTGATTTACAATATTATATGTTTCAGGTGTACAACACAGTGATTCAATATTTTTATATATTATACTCCATTTAAAGTTATTAAAAAATAATGAATAGGACTTCCCTGGTGGCACAGTGGTTAAGAATCCGCCTGCCAATGCCGGGGACACGGGTTCGAGCCCTGGTGCAGGAAGATCCCACATGCTGTGGAGCAACTAAGTGTTTGCCACAACTACTGATCCTGAACTCTACATCCCGCGAGCCACAACTATTGAGCCCATGTGCCTAGAGTCTGTGCTCCGCAACGAGAAGCCACCACAATGAGAAGCCCGCACGCTGCAACAGAGTAGCCCCCCTCACCACAACTAGAGAAAGCCCGTGCGCAGCAACGAAGACCCAACACAGCCAAAAATAAATAAATAAATTTATTTTTAAAAATAATGAATATATTTCTTTGTGCTATAATATATCCCTTCTTATATACACAGGAGCCTGACTGCTGACCAAAGGCCAAAGACCAGGGAGAACTGGTTGGGGCTGGGCAAAGGAGGTGGCAGAGGGCCTGGTCCAGGAGCCAAGTGTGAGCCAAGAGGCAGAGGGTGGAAACTAGGAAGAATTCAGTTCTAGCACAATTCACTAACAAAATAATAATGCAAACACGCATAAATTGGCTTTAGGAGATAATGAGTTTCCTGTTACTGGAGGTATTGAAAGCTCCTCACAGCCTTATAAGTGCATTCAAGCATAAGATGACCTTTAATAACTTTTAAATTCCCTTCCAAAGGGGCAAGCAGGTGATGTTTATTCCTTTACCATAATCTCCTTAAACTATGGGACATATACAGTGATGCCCCCAAATAATGGTGAAGTGGAAAAATAATGGGGATGGAAAAAGAGCTCTCAGATTATTTGGTTATTCAACCTACTCCTGGATAAGTACAATCAAGATATTCAAGAATATGCAGCAAGAAGAAAATATCCTTAAAAATAAGAATTGCCAAATACAATAATCACTATTAAATATGCCTATGGAATTCTTTTTTCAAGAGATCCTTAGGTATACACGGTGATTAGAAAGGTGCTTAGAATGGTGCTTAGATTCCGATACATTTCTGTCTGAAAAAGGTCTGGAGATTCAGGTAACTCCAGTTCAAAGCAATTATTTATTCATTTCATTCAATAAATAAGTTTTGAGGACAGATACCATGGAATACAAAGGGGGTAGGAAAATGCATAAGTAAAATTTCTCCTCCCAAGAGCTCGGATTACTTACTGCCAGAAATTCAGTGTGGGTGATACATTGTGCATCTATTATGCCTTTTGTTTTAAAGCTATAATTAAAAAATTTTTTCACACTCTTTTGACACCCAAGAAGTATTTCTAAGAGAATAATCAGAGATGCACATAAATATTAATGCATTAGGATGCTCACTAAAAATGAAAATGACATGTCCCACAGAGGAGAATGGTTAAATAAATTATAGGATATAATTTACAGAAGCTGATATCATCCACAGCCAATAAAACATGCTTTAGAAGAACATTTGGTGATGAGAGAATTGTTTGCGGCATAATGTGGAGTAGCAGTATACAGACTTGCATGCGAAATACGATCCACAGAAATGGCACACGGCACTTCTCTCTCAAAATGAAGCAGTTATTAATTTTGTGATAATGCTGTCCTTCAGAGTAACTATGAAAACTGAACTAGGATGATGCTAAGGGGCATGAATTGCACCTATTCAAGTGTAAAATCACAAGTTAGAATTTAAGTCTCAGTTCGTAATCTGGAAATTGGGGATGATAATATTTGTAGGAAATTATGTATAACTGAGTTTGGATCCCTGCTCTGACACAGACCAGCCATATATACGGCTCTAGCACCACCAGGCAGACAGCAACCATCACCATCACTACTGCCGTTATCATTATTGAGTGGAGGCCAGAAAAGAAGCAATAGGGCTTCCCTGGTGGCGCAGTGGTTGAGAGTCCGCCTGCCGATGCAGGGGACACAGGTTTGTGCTCCGGTCCGGGAAGATCCCACATGCCGCGGAGCAGCTGGGCCCGTGAGCCATGGCCGCTGAGCCTGCGCCTCCGGAGCCTGTGCTCCGCAACGGGAGAGACCACAACAGTGAGAGGCCCGCGTACCACCCCCCACACACACACAAAAAAGAAGCAATAAAGAGATAATTCAATGGAGTGTTTATTTAAAACAACTCAATCGAGACAATGATTTTTTTTTTGTAATTTATTTTATTTTTGGCTGCATTGGGTCTTCGTTGCTGTGTGCGGGCTGTCTCTAGTTGCAGCGAGTGGGGGCTACTGTTTGTTGCAGTGCGTGGGCTTCTCACTGCGGTGGCTTCTCTTGTTTCAGAGCATGGGCTCTAGGCACGTGGGCTTCAGTAGTCGTGGCACACGGACTCAGTAGTTGTGGCTCGCAGGCTCTAGAGCGCAGGCTCAGTAGTTGTGGCGCATGGGCTTAGTTGCTCTGCGCCATGTGGAATCTTCCTGCACCAGGGCTCGAACCCGTGTCCCCTGCATTGGCAGGCAGATTCTTAACCACTGCGCCACCAGGGAAGTCCCCAAGAGAATGATTTTTTTATCTGCTTCATCTCCAAAATAGTTTTTTAAAAATCAAGGGTTATAGGGGAGTGATCAAGGTTACCAGTGAAGAGGAATCTTCATTAATTTAGAAGTTGATGGTCTCATGATTGACCACCTATTAGCTTGATGCTGAACAAGGAATCTGAGCCTGTTGGTGAAAAGGTGCACAACTTTTTTTCAGGTCATCCAGCACTGTTTAGCCTCGTAAGATGAAATTTGCAAAAGATAACTATAAGAAAGAGTAATGTAATTTATTCCCCACTATAATTTACTCCATATTCTTAAGAAGGCAGGCAATGGACACACTGCCTTTTCGCTCCATCATTCTCCTGATATGTATTAGGGGCCATTAACCTAGGTAAGAAGATGAATTACTAGAGATGATTATGCACGCCTTCAGCAGCCCATGAAATGTACCCGAGAACAATAAAGATATCTGATGACCTGTCAGGGAGATGCTTATGGAAATGAGAACATCATGATCACACTTCTGCTTGTTCATCTAAAGGCTATCATGATATATAGATGGAAAATTTTCACTTGCTCAGTAGCATCACAAATAAGAAGCTGGTTTCAGATTAGGATATGCTAGAAAGGAAAATTCATGACCAAATTCCTAGTTCAGCAGTAAAAGAGGACAATAATGGACATAAATCAGCATCCAAGCTTATTTCCTTTGAAAACAATAATTTCACTAGATGACAGTTCTTACTGCTCTTCTGAAATTATAGTATTTGGCACTAAAAATTATTTGTAATCTCAGAAGTAAAATATATTATAAATATATGTATCATCAGCATCTTTCTGCTCTTAAATAATAAATGATATTTCTGACTGGAATTCAACAACCTTCAAGGTATCCATGAGAATTAAGACAAAAAGAGGATGAGGCAACTGATATCAAGCCATACAGCAAACTCCTTTTGGGAGCAGGAACTCAATTAGGTTATTCTGAAGCCCAGCCTCTTCCTCTCACGGCAATACAGTGACACTGTTAAGAGCAGGGCCTTGGCTTCAGAGGGAATTCCATGCACTAAATAACACACATGTGGCCTTAACCACAGACATAATCTCCCTGGGCCTCAGTCTTACCATCTGCAAAATAAGCATGATAATAGTACCTTTCTCAGAAAGTTATTGTGAGGATTCAAATGAGATAATGTGTATAGGTTCTTAACATAGTGCCTGGCAGGTAATTAAAGGCTTTACAAAACAGAAACAGAGTCACAGACGTAGAAAACAAACTTATGGTTACCAGGAGCGTAAGGGGGGGTGAGGGATAAATTAGGAGGTTGGGATTGACATATACACACTACTATATATAAACTAGTAACTAATAAGGACCTACTGTAGAGCACAGGGAACCTTACTCAGTACTCTGTAATGACCTATATGGGAAAAGAATCTAAAAAAGAGTGGATATGTGTATAAGTATAACTGATTCACTTTGCTGTACACCTGAAACTGACACAACATTGTAAATCAACTATAATCCAATAAAAATCTTAAAACAAACAAACAACAGTTATTATTAGAGGAGACATTCATTGTCTATCTGAAATCTCCACTTGGATCTCAAACGTAGCATGTCCAAAAATGAACTCTTCACTCTCAAATGTGTTTCCCTCAGTCTTCCCTGTTTCAGTAAGTTTCAACTCCATTCTTTATGTTGCTCAGGTCAGAAATCTTGGAGGTGTCCTTGAGGCCGCTTTTTTCCCCTCCTATACCATAGACCTCATCAGCAAATCCTAGCAGGTCTACCTTCAATATGTATTTATAACGCAACTACTTCTCACTACCTCCAGCTACCCCCTAGTCCAAGCCTTCCCTAACCTGGATCACAGATCTAGCTTCCTAACTAACCTCCAGCTTTCTCCCTTTTCCCTCTTACAGTCTGTTCTCTACACAGGAGTCAGAGAAATAGATTATTTCACCCTTCTGCTCAAAACTCCCCATGGTGTGTCTTCTTATTCAGAGTAAAAGCCCAAGTCCTTACAGTAGCCTGCAAGTCCCTCTGTGATGTTGCCCCACCTACCCCCTGCCCTCCATCTTCCATTAGCACGCGTTGCTCATTCCTCTCTAACCACACTGACTTCCCTGCTGTTCCTAAGGCAGGATAAGCTCCCTTCCAAATTCAAAGCTTTCGAACTTGCTCTTCCCTCTGCCCAGGATGTATCTCCCCCAGATATTCCTGTATCCCACTCTAGCACTTCATTCAAATGTCAGAGAGGGCTTCCCTGGTCCCTTATCTGAAGTAGCAGCCCTCATCACACCCTCCTCTTCTCTGTTCTTATGTTTCTTCAAAATACTCATTACCACATACATCTTATTATTTGTTTATTTTTCCCCACCAATACCTCCATGATAAAGTCCCTCAAGAGCAGTTTAGTGTGTTTTGTTCATCTCAGTTCATGAAACAGGGCACATTCTATTTGATGACTAAAAGGAAAGATACACAGTGAATGCCTCACCAGAAGAAATAGGTCTGTTCCGTGACATTTTATAAGTTCATCCTAAGTAAGATTCTTCAGCGAGACTTAATCAATTCTATGACTTGTTTCACTAATAGGAAAACTGAGGCCTAAAGACAAGCCCAAAGTCACATGGTAAGTGTTAGAACCAGGACTCAAACAAGTTCTTCTGTACCAAGTGTCATGCACTTGTCCCTAAAGTCCATGCTTTCTATTGAGTATGGAGCATGCCGTAGTCTCAACTCCATGAATTATAGAAAATGTGCATCAGTTCAGTTCTGGTTCTAACTGGCTGACTAAGGATTTTAAGGGAAAAGACTTTATATGCTGTACAGTTTATTTAAAACCTTTTACTTTGGTTTTAGAATAAATAAGATAAACTATTGTAAATGATAAAACAGCTAACAGTTGAGAGTCTAAGTCCCTAAGAGTGTTAAGTATTTTGCAAGGATTAACACAGTGAATCCTTACAACCTCCATCTGGGGCAGTACTATGATCCCCATTTTACCGCTGAAGAAACGAAGGTCAGAGGAGGTTAGGTAACTTTAAAAGCTTGCACAGCTAGAAAGTGACGGGCCAGAACCTGAACTAGTAGTCTGCCTGCAGAGCCAATGTTCTGTTGAATCACAAAAGCTGCAGAGGTAACATGTTTGATGAAAGTTTTATAAGGATTTATCTGCTCTGTAAGTTCATTTTATTTTGTCCACTTTCCTGAAAATGGAACAGATACAAATTATAAATACCGTTTTGAAAATTTTTATTACAAACTTAAACGTCTTACACTCATTTGCAAAATATATCATTTCTCCTTTTAATTCACAATGCAAAGTTGAAAAAATATCCCTAGAGAAACAATGAGTTTGGCTCTCAACACATCTCAAGACGTCAAATATTTTCATAAAAACCGTACAGAGACACTAAGAGTTTGGGCTCTCTTTCTCAGACATCCACTGATGTTAATAACTGTGATGATCTGAAATAAGCAAAGTAGTTATGGTATGCCTCAAGAGTTTCTCATGAAAGCGCCACAGAACAACACTGAAGAGAGGAAGTGCCAAGACAGGAAACACATTGGTAAGAGGGTCACCAAGTTGTCATGGGTCAAGAGGCATTCCTTATGGCTCTTCCAGAACTTACAATTCTAGGGACCACTGAAAATGCAGAGAAATGCAAGTTTAGAGACATCCCAGAGTCTAGATGACACATAATACTTTCCAAAGAGTGCTGAGTAAGGGGACTATTTATTTCAATTGCAACAGCAATTCTTAAATTCCTAAAAGGGGGAAAAAAAAGATTTATTGGCAATGCATCATTTAAGGTAAGGGTTTTTTGTCTAAACTCTTATCTTAAATATTATTTAAATATGCAATGGCCCAAATGTGATCCTATGAAAATCAGTGCATCATAGAGGGAGAAGGAGCTGGAGGAAGGAAAAAACCTGGGGGAAGGAATATTCTGGAACAGAAAGGTCAGTAAAGACTCAAGACATCCTCTCAAATTTGGCTATAGAATCCACAGTGGGAGCCAAGAAGAGAAAATGGGAGAAAAGAAAATGAAGCCCACCATTTAGTTCTTTTAATTGCTCTCCACTGTGCTCCCTCCTGGCTGGAAGAAAGGGGTGATCATGTTAAGTACTAGGGTTCCACATGTTTCCATTCCTTCAAGACAAAATCCAGAAGAGATGAGAATAGTGTAGCATTTCTTTATGAGCTTAAACATTCAACGGAGGGAAATACAGGGAGGAAGAATGATCTCAGGACTTCTTTTATCTGGGATCATGAGGGAGGAAGTCAAGTATGAGCCAGTCTGTCTGCCCACCTGTGCCTGCCATTCTTCAGTAGCAAGAGGAAGCTGTACTTAAGTTTTAGACCTGGGGCTGAACAAGACATCAGATTGAAAGAAGAAACTTGCCATTTTCAGGATTTTATGTATAACTCTGAATTAGAGTATATTCTGGTATGGACTGGAAACTTAAAGTTAGAGCTTTTGGGTTTGGTTGGGTTTGACTGAAATACCATGGACTATGAAAAGAGCTCTGTCCCAGGAGTGTGGGGACCTGAGTTCCAGTCCCACATCTGCCATTACTAGCTATGCAGATAGGAGCAACTCAGTCTCTCAGATCACAATAAAGTGATTGGGTTAGATGTTTATCTCTAAGGTCCCTTCCAATTCTGTGAATCTTTATTCAAGAGCAGGAGCCTAAAAGAATTATGTGAGCCATAAACATGAGTCTCAAATGTAATCTGAAGTTTTCTAGTAGCAGGTTAAAAATTTTTAACGGATTGGTTTAATTTTACTTTATATTTAATGTATTTTATTTATATATGTATTTAACCCAGGACCAAAATAGTATCACTTCAATATGTAATTGCTATTAAATAATATTACTAAGCTATTTTACATTCTTTCCTTTGTACTAAGTCTTCAAAACCTGATGTGTATTTTATACTTGCATCATATCTTTATTTGGACTAGCCATATTTCAAGTACTAGCCATATTTCATAGTCAAGTTTAGAGGGCTTGAGCTTTTCTTACCTAAAGATAAAGATATAGCTTATCTTCAAAGTGAGATTACATTTAAAGTAGAAAAGCTATTCATTAAAATGTTAGGGTCAACATATTGAAGATGTAAGGGAAGATGTGATCAACAAAGGGATAGGACTTTTGATGGCAATTGCCAAATGGAAAGATACAGAAGGAAGCTGTGTCATGTGGAAATTCAAGGGTTAGACAGAAATGATGTATGCCACCTCCAGGCCTAATAAAATGTTTGCACCTAATTCACCACTGTCCCTGACATATGCAGGTGTTCCATTAAGATCTATGTGGCCATAATAATAATAGAGCCACCAGATCAGGGGTTTCTAATCTGGGGTCTATGGATGTTTATGGAATCTTCAGATAGAATTCAGGGAGCCCAAAAATTGAATGAGGGTAAATAACATCTTTATTTTTATTACCTTTCAACTCAAATTCAGCATTTCCTTCAATTATGAATGTAGGCAAACCACAGTAGAATTCAATAGTACTTGTGACCTCATCCTCAACAGAGATCACAGATGTCTTCTTAGCACATTTCATAACTGCGTATCGTACAACAGCACTTCATCCAAGTGACAGCAGTTATTAGACCCACCACGAGACCTTGTCATTGGCTGCATTAATAAAGAAGCACATATATTATTATGTCACAGATTTTTAATGTACTTCGATATCTGTATATCAATAAAATTGGTTTCTTTTGTAAGTCTGTGTATTTTTTTTAATTAAAAAATATTATTCTGAGAAGGGGTCCATACGTTTCAGCAGACTACCAAAAGGCTCCATGGCACAATGCACTAGAGGGAAAGACTCTGGGTCCTTGAATGACCCCAACCCCCTTCTCTATCCCACACCAAATCACCCTGGATTGTGTAATGAGTGAGAAATAAATCGTTATCATGTCAAGCCACTGAGATTTGAGGAATGTTAGTTTCAGCAGTTAGCCCACTCTAATGTACAACTGAATATGTGGCTTCAGGCCAATGCCAACTGGTTACAACTGTGACCAGATTCCATACACTGAAGAGACAGGCACTGGCAGTTACAAGCTGGTAAACTGGGTCTCGAAAAAAAAAAAAAAAAGGCCCCTTCATGGCTGATTTATTTATTTATTTTTGGCTGCTTGGGTGTTCATTGCTGCGCGCAGGCTTCCTCTAGTTGCGGCGAGCAGGGGCTATTCTTTGTTGCGGTGCGCAGGCTTCTCACTGCAGGGGCTTCTCTTGTTGCAGAGCACGGGCTCTAGGCATGCGGGCTTCAGTAGTTGTGGCACATGGGCTTAGTTGCTCCACGGCATGTGGGCTCTTCCTGGACCAGGGCTCGAACCTGTGTCCCCTCCATTGGCAGGCAGATTCTTAACCACTGCGCCACCAGGAAAGCCTCACCATGGCTGATTTTAAACTACCAATATGATGTCACTGAACTCTGAATTAGGAAGGATGCCCAGCCAGCGTGAGTTGACCCCTGGAACATCACTGGGACTACTCTCCCTATGACATTTCCTAGAAGGGTGTCTTGCTATCACCCTCCCCTGGTTGGAGGGAGAGGTGTGTGCAGAATCTTGAGAATAGTTGTCTAAAGGCTCCTATTTAAATCATCATATCTGACTTTTTCATGATGAATAAATAAAGCAGAATACCTTAGATGCAGTCATTTGTACCTTCAACAATCTGTTGAAAAGAATCTAATTAGTACTAATTAGTACTAGAGTGTCCCAACAAATTATAATGCCATTGCTTCTGTAGAGGCATTGTGTTTAAACACTCTGAAACATTAATTAGTCTACAGAACAAATGTGGGAGATAGGTATTATTCAGCAGTGCCTGAAAGCCAATTATTTACTCTGGGAAAGCCTGATGCTGTTCCTGATAGTAAAAAAAATTGATTATCATAATAGTAGGATTGGGAAATTCCAGAATTACTTGACCTTCATTTCTGACCTTCCTTTATTTCACTGGGCATTACTGCTGTCCCCATTTTACATGAGAAACTGAACACTGCCAGTTGACAGATCCAAAATCTACAGATTTGAAAGCTCCATTTATGAGTCTTTTGTGCCTTACTTCCCAAATATAAATATTTTCTTTTATAATGAAGAAGTTGCTTAAATACACCATTTTATTAGAGTTAATTTAAAGTGACCTACTATGCCTGCTTTCACCTATTTGTAAATTCCCTGCTATGTTTTGCTAACATTTAGACAAATTTTACTTTCTGGATTAAGCTATTTATAATCTCATCCACTAAAAATATTCACTTCAAAAAAATAGTCAAATCATTTGGGGTTAAGATATGGAATCAAGGGTTTAGTAAATGTTTCAAGGGATAAATTACTGGCTTATCTCATTTAAAGTTAATAAGTGACTGTTCAAATCTTATCAAGCTGATGCTCCTTTCCATCAGAAAGCAGCTATGTGGACAAGAAAAAGCTATGTGGACAAGATCTGTAATTTCTGGAAGAACATTTGATAGTCCATTGTTTATTCTCTGAGAAATTTACTTGCCTGGAACATAGTAGGCACTCAATAAATATTAGTGTTTAATGTTGTTATTATTATTATCATTCCTCAGACCAGGAGTTATCATTTTTAGTTAAGAATTGACATCCCAGTTGATATGCACAGGTCTTAGTTATGTTCTAAAATTATCTGCTTTAAATGTAAATAGTACAATATATGTATATGTATAGTTGATTCACTTTGTTATAAAGCAGAAACTAACACATACACAAAAAGTTAATAAATCAAAAAAAGTTAATAAACATAAAAAATGTAATAGTACATTTCAATTAATGTTACTAATTTAATCCTTCTTTATAATGAAACCATTTAAAATATTTATACTCCAGATATTATACAATATCATTACCATTGCTAGTAAAATTTACCTTTATTCTAACTCTAAGCCTACATCTGTTTTGTTTAGGCCATTATTCAGACATACCTAACTCACTCACTCAGCATGACTTACATAGGAAATAATTTTTAAAACAAACATGTTCACTCGAAATTGGGAAAACTTCTGAGTTCTTTTGAGCTAATCATAGACATTGTCACTTGCCCTATGTGAGCCCCAGAGGTAATGGTACGTGACCACTACTAACAGTGTCCTTTTCGAAAGAACATCCACCATTTCCCTTTGTTTCTGAATTGACCCTGCTCATCTGTCCCGGCCCCAGACCAGCGCCATCTCAGCAGTTCTTCACGAAGATCTGCTCTGCGCCTCTCCCAAATCTACTGAGAATGTTGGTAGCAGGTAGTACGGCTACATTCTCCAACAGATGTTCCAACAGACTTCAAAAACACAGTATTCACATTGTTCTTTCCTAGAGACTGGAGACAAGAATTATTATTTCTACCTTCCATTTCTCTCCTCATTGTGTTCATGTTTTCCTCTACTTTAGGAAATGGAACGTATTTATAAAAACTGCCTTAACATCCTTGTCTGCTAATTTCTTCATGTCTGTAATTCCTAAATCCATTCTATTGATGGATTTTTTTCCTTTGAGTTATGACTATTTTCCTGCTTCTTCATTTGCCTGGTAATCTTTGATCGGATTCTGGGTATTGTGAATTTTACATTGTTGAACGTATATTGTATTGTATTCCGATAAAGAATGTTGGACTTTGTTCAGGCATGCAGTTAAGTTACTTAGGATCAGTCTGATCCTTCTGAGGTTTGCTTTTACATTGTTTATTAGACAGGTCCGGACCAGTGTTAACATCTAGGGCTAATTTCTGTTCACTACTACAATGCCCTATGTGATAGAAGGTCTTTCTGTTTCATTTTGTTGTTGTTGTTGTTTTAAGGTCTTTCTGTTTTGGATGATGGGAATGTAAACTATTCCCAGCCCTGGATGAGCGCCAGGAATTGACTCTATAAAACCAGATACACATGATCTTCTATTCTAGAAAATGGTCTTGTATTATTATTATTTTTTTTATTTTTTATTTTTATTTTTTTTGTGGTACGCAGGCCTCTCACTGTTGTGGCCTCTCCTGCTGCGGAGCACAGGCTCCAGACGTGCAGCCCCAGCAGCCATGGCTCACGGGCCCAGCTGCTCCGCGGCATGTGGGATCTTCCCGGACTGGGGCACGAACCCGTGTCCCCTGCATCAGCAGGTGGACTCTCAACCACTGCGCCACCAGGGAAGCCCTTGTATTTTTTTTTTTTTTTTTTTGCTCATTTTCTCCTCTTCATTTTCTTTGTTCTCTATTTCCTAGGACTTCTGTGAGTCAGATATTGAAATTTTGGGATTAACCCTTGAATTTTTTTTTATTATTGCCTCTTCTATTTTCCATATTTAGATCTTTTTGTTCTATTTTCTCCAAGATTTTCTCAACTTTGTTTTCCAGAAAACGATTGGATTTTTAAAATTCTTGATCATTAGATTTTTAATTTCCAAGAGATATTTCTTATTCTATTATTGTCATTTCTTCATTGCATCCTGAACTTGTTTTCCAAACTCAATACATGTCTTATTTTTTAGGATATTCACTATAGTTAAAATTTTTTTCTCCTTTCATTCATTTATTAAGCAAATATTTATTGGTAACAAACCATATACCAAACACTGATCTCTCAAAACAAAGACCCTGCTCTCGTGGAGGTGAAAGTGCTGATAGGCAGGCAATAAAAAACTAACAGATAAGTATATTTTATGTCTGTTAGTAATAAGTGCTATGAGGAATCCCCTCCATCAAAAACCTTTCCCTCTTGCTCACTACATTCCACCCATACCACCCTTTCTTCAATTCCTTCAGGTTCCTTCTCCTCTTCCCTTTCTATACACTGTTCTCTCTACTCAAAATATTCTTCCCCATCCTCCTGAGCACTATATCTTAAGTATATCTCATCTCCTTGCTCTATCACTACCATCCGTTTTCTGTCTCAATACCCTTTTTACTCCGTTCGTAACATTTATCAAAACTCGTAATGTTGCTTACTTACCATTTAATAGCCATTCATGCTTCTCCCTTGCCAAGTGAGCCTTATTTTGTTCAGGTGTCCCTATAGCCATGTGCTTCAGTGAGGATAGGGCCCAGCCCCAGGCAGGGGTGAATCTGGATTAGTCTAACCAAATCATGATAATTCCATACTCTTGCCAGTAATAACTTAGGAAGGAATGTGTGACCCTGTTCTCATCAGTGGGATATAAAGGCAAGTCTGCTTGTAAGGCATCTGGAGAAGGTTTGTTCTTATAAAGAGACTCACAGAATAGATAGTCCTCTTCTCGGCCTCTGGAACATTGCTTTACTTAAGAACGTGATATCTTTTGCTACTCTAGTCATCTTTCAACCATAGGAGAGCTAGCCCACAGAAAGCAGAAAGATAGAAATAAGCTGACCTTTGATGATATCGCTGAGCCACTAAATTAGTCCTACCTTCATGTTTCTTCATGTTCCCATGAGCTCTACTTGAGAAATCTACTAGAGCTTCAAACACCAATGAGACATCAACATAAGGACTGATGTATTCAGTAATACTTACTTGGAAAACAAAGATTAAATGAGAAAAAAAGAACATAACATAATGGTTATATGCCCTGACAAAGTAAAATCATAAAATAAAATTGGGGGAGAATTGGGATAGCATATACAAAAATTTTGTTACTAATTCTTAAATCAGCTTGTTCAACAGTTTTCTACAATCATAATTGATGGTGGTAGTATATTCTCTGAAATAGTTGTATATATTAAGTGGGATAACATAGATAACAATTTGAGGATAGTTAATTCTACCGTCTATTGTGCCTTTGAGAACCAAGAAAAAGGAGATAAAAATATAATGTAGGAGATATACCTTTTTTTTCACAGTTCTGTCCACTAAAAAGGTCCAGAAACAATGGCCAACCCAGTCATAGCAATGAGCCTCTCTAGGCCCGAACTGTCTTCTTGAATACCATTTTCCAGTAAAAGAAACCAGGGATTCTTATAGATATTGCTTATTCCAAGTATGGAATAGGAAATAAATGTGATGAACCAAGAACATCTTGACCTACTAGAAGGCAAGGAAGCTATCAAATACTACTAGGGTAATTTCAAAAGGACTCAGGAGCCAACTTGAAGAGGCTTTCATTGCCAGTGAGGGGAAATTCGGGCTTCAACAAGGATAAGACTTACAGTGGAATTCGTAAGTTTACAATGATGTTTTTTAAATTAATTGATCACCTTCAGGGGATGACAGGAAACCAACAAATCATCTTGAAAACTGGTAAATAAAATGAAAGGGTAAAGTTTTTATCCTGCCTTTCCTATATGAACTATCATATGAGGCAAATAGTAAATTTGCCAAATAGTAAATAAGGAAAGTATCACTCTATAAAGCTATTCCAGCTAATAAGTGAAAACAAACTGACATAATTAGAATATCACCATTCTTCAATCCCAGTGAATTAATGGGTCCTGGCAATGAGCATCAGTAACCGCTAACATCACAAAAAGAGACAACCAAATGTTAGGTGCCTCCAAATGAAGAACACAGCACCACCTATAGCCTTGACAAAAGTATTAATCCTCAGTCTGATCACATCTCACTATCTCTCTGTCGATCTGTAGAAAATACAGGAGAAATGCGTGGAACTGCACCATGAACAAATTCCAGACTGTGGAAAACCTTACATGTCCAATAGCCCAGATCTGTCAACAGATCATTTGCAAGTAAAAGTCAGAGACGTAAGGGAAACCTGTAGATTAAAAAAAACTTAAAAAGATATTTTTATAATGGGCAAGGCTAAACTATAGTGTTTAAAAATGCATTGTTGGGTGATAAAACTATAGGAAATATAAGAACGTCATAACTATAAAATCCAGGATGAGTAATGCGGTCATCTGTTACATTGGCAGCCCCGAACGAACCACAGCTCATGGTATTCATGACTTTGTGGAGTCCCCTCCTCTTGCATCTGAACTGGCCCTGAGACTTGCTTTAACAAATAGAATGTGGCAGAGTAATACTGTGCTGTCCTAAGGCTAAGCCATAAGAAGCTCTGGCAACTTCTAGAAGCTTTTGCATTCTTGCAAACCCTAAACTAACATTTTAAAAGTTCAGGACCCTACTGGAAAGACCATGTAGAAAGTCCACCTGGAGAGACAGCTTACCCAAGTTCAGACCAGCCACCAGCCAATCTGCCAGCTGAACGGACTCACAGGACTGACTACTAGGAAATAAGTAGAATCACCCAGTGGAATCCGAGGCAGATAGCAGAACTGCGAGGAAATAAATAGTTCTTTTAGGAGCCAGTATCTTCAGGGGTAGTTTTTTTTGGAGAGACAAAGGGGTCTCAGATTGGAATGGGGTACATGGAGGCTTCTGGGATGGCTTTCCATTTCTTGACCTGGGTGGTGGCTACAGGCCATTTGCCTTGTAATGATGCACTAAGCTATGCATTTGTTTTGCATGGTTTTGAAGCCTATGTTTTATTTTTAAATAAAAGAAAAAAAATCCACATGATTTGGCATAGAAACTTTTACTCTTTTTCCAAAATTCCTTCAGACTATGGACTTTTTAAAAAGCACTTCAAGCTTCCTAGTAAAAAACTTTTGATTTATTCTGTTCCTATCTACAGCAATATCCAAACAACATCAAGCATAGAAGTATAAACTTCTTTGGGTCTTAGACCTTGCAATTTGCAAAACTGAATTAATTTCTTTCATATATCTAGATCTTTTCTTCTCTCCTGTGAGAAAAAACATGTAGTACCAAAAAAAAAAGAGGCACTTTTATAAGCTGGCCTGCAATTTCTCATTGGCAGCAACTTGCTAGTCTCTTTTTAAAATGAATTTTCCAGTTTCAAAGGAGAAAATCTGTATTGCATTTGGGACTGTGTGTGTGTGTGTTTTAGTTTGGAACTGTTAGAATTTCAGCCCTCATGTCCTATGTTTTACTAAAGTGCCTTTAACAGACTGTGGCAGATGAATTGTGCTCTTTTATTCTTTTGTCTTCCTTTTCATTATTATCCTCACCTCTGACTTCATTTTCCATTTCACAAGGCAAACTGCTGTTTGTACCTTTTTTCTTAAAATGGTGTTAGTTAGCTTTCTGATTAGGAGATTAAAACTCACTGTCATAATGCACGTTGCATATTTTGTAAAACTTTCACAGGACATTTATTTTAATTAAATTAGAAACTACTGTCACAAATTGTGCTCCTCCTGTTGCACTTCTTACCTGGGAACCCAGTTCAGATCTTTCCAGAGAACAACAGAGTAAAACCATAATCAGTTCAGTAGTCCACAGCAAAAATAAATAAAAATCACTATTGTCATTCTAGGAGTTACTATTACTAAAGCACCCGTGATGAAGTGATCCTCTTGTAGCCAATGTCCATAGGCAAAAAAAAAAAAGTGTTTCATCAAAATCAGATCTTGATTTAGCACCTGACTCTGTGCGTTCATCAAAACATGAATTGGGACCAAAGAGGGAAGATCACTCTTTCTTCCAAAAGCACGGGAGAAAATATTGATTTGTCTCAGCCTAGGGTCTTTATTTTTGATGAATCTAAGAACCTCAATTCACATTAAATTCCCAAAGTCTTGACTTCCATTCGCAAAGACTAAAGGTAGTAGAAAGTAATCATTGCCACCCGAAATTCCTAATCTGCAATAGTTTTCCTAATGCAAAACTCCTGCCAGCTTCATTAGTAGATTGTCATTTTTTAAATTAAAACATAATGGGATCAATATACCTTTGTGCATTATTTACACAGGGCCCTCTCCTTCTTCTTTTCTCCCGTCCCTGCTCTTCCCACCTGAGGCACTGCAATTCCTCACTTCTTAGGAGAACCCATTTATTTCTACAAATTAGGAACTGAGACAAATACTAATGGGATAATTCTTACCCACTTCCTCCTTTCTTTGGATTAATTTTTCTTGAGGGGGACCTAGTAAGGCAGCACTTAGTGTACTGGCTAGAATGCTTTGGGCCATAAATAACAGAAGAAAATTATATTAGTTAGGATAAGTTTGTGGATAACAGTAATCGCACAGGTAACACTAGCTTAAGTAAGATAGAAGTTTATTTCTCCCTTATTATGGTCCAGAGGTAAGTAGTCCAAAGCTGGTATGTAAGTTCTACTACATTAAGTCCTCAGGAACCTAGGCTCCTTTGTCCACTTATTCCACTTTGCATGAATTCCTTCTGAAAGGACAAGCCATAGTCCAAGATGGCTGCTCCAGTCACATTCGCAATCTAGCCAGCAGTATGGAGGACAGGACAAAGAAAGGCACACCCTTTCCCTTTAAGGTCACTTTCTGGGGACTGCATACAGCACTTCTACCTACATCCCATTAGCCAAAACTCAGTTACATGACCCTATCTAGTTGCAAAGGAGACTGGGAAATATCTTTATTCTAGGAGTTCGTGTGGCCAGCTAACATTTGGAGGTTCTATTATTTTAAAAAGCAAGAGAGAATTATACTAGGCGATAACTAGAAGTCTCTACCAGCCCAACTCAAAGAGGACTTAGTATCTATCATAACAAGAAGTACTCAAGAGTAGGGCAGGCAATCAGCAAGGTTTGTTGGGCTCCAGCTTCTCCTCTCGGAGACTGCCTCAGCCTGGCACTGCTCCAGGTGTTGCCTATGTCTTAAGCTAGTGCCTCTCCTGCTCAACAAGATAAAAACAGCAGTTCCAGGCATCACATTTCAGATGCAACAAAATCCAAAAGAAGGAGAGAAAGAATACATCTCTTCCCTTTGTCTTCTTTTGAAAAGGGAAGAAAGTTTTCTTAGAAGCAGCCTGCAAAGTTCCCTTCAAGGTTCAATGGACAGGGACTTCCCTGTTGGCGCAGTGGTTAAGAATCCACCTGCCAATGCAGGGGACACAGGTTCGATCCCTTGTCCAGGAAGATCCTACGTGCCGCAGAGCAACTAAGCCCGTGTGCCACAACTACTGAAGCCCGCGCGCCTAGAGCCCATGCTCCACAACGAGAAGCCACTGCAATGAGAAGCCCACGCACCACAACGCAACTAGAGAAAAGCTCACATGCAGCAACAAAGACCCAATGCAGCCAAAAAAAAAAAAAAAACGTCAGTGGCCAGATTTCATCACAATCCCATGCCTTGTATACAGCTGACCCTTGAACATCAGGGGGGATGGGTGTGAGGGGCGCCCACCCTCTGCACAGTTGGCCCTCCATATATGCGTTCCTCAGTAACTGCAGTTCCTCCACATGCCCAGATTCAACCAACTGTGGATCATATAGTACTGCAGAATTTACTACTGAAAAAACCCTGCATATAAGTGGACCCATGCAGTTCAAATCCATGTTGTTCAAGGGTCAACTGCAATCACTGACAAGAACACACCACCATGATAGGCATGGACCAACCCGCACCCATCTCTCAGAAGCCATAAGTGGGGCCAGCCTCTCTGAAACAGAGGGCTGCCCTAACAAGATTGGGGCTCTGTTATGAAAGAGGAATGGGGAAAGGATGCTGGGTTGGCATCTAATAGTGTCTACCACACTCTGTATCCTAAAATTCCATTACAATATACAGTTGACCCTTGAACAACATATGGTTTTGAACTCCGTGGGTCCACTTACTTTTTTTCAATAGTAAGTACTACAGCACTACATGATCCACAGTTGGTTGAATCCGTGGATGTGGATCCACGGATAGAAAGGAACCGCAGTTATGGAGGGCCTACTATAAGTTATACACAGATTTTCGACAGTACAGAGGGTCAGCACCCCTAACCCCCATATTGTTCAAGGGTCAACTGTACTTTTACTAGAGATAAATTGAACTCTGAGATTACATCAGACCAGTTCTTTTGCCCATCTCCTACCAATAAATTACAGCTGAAGAACAAGCAAATGTGTGGACTAATAACTACGCACCTAGGTTGAGTAGACTGCACCTATCTTCCATTCACCTGGTCTAGGGAGACCACTCCAGACACTATAATCAGCATAAATTTCACATACAGCCACCTAAGTTAACCCTTATGGTATAAATATGAGAAAATTCCTCTGAGAGAAATACATGTTGTTTTTAAGCTGAAACTCATTTCTTACTTTATAAGCATCAGATCACTGATGAGTATTTCAGAGGAAGCTGCTTTACAGGTTAGGTGTGGCTGACAATGCGATAGTAAGTCTAGGAGAAGAACAGTTTTCCTGACTGCTATTTGCTGCTACCAGGCCTACAGGTGTCCTCCAGCTTCCCCCAGCCCACCCCCAAGAACCCAAGTATCCCTCAGTTCTCAGCCGCGGCGTTGATTTTCCAGTACTTTTCCGGCCCTCCACAGGACATATGTGAGAGAGTTTTCAAGTCTGTTTTCTTTTGATTCATCAAAAATTCAATGGTAATTTTTTAAAGGAAATAAAATTATTGCTTTAACAGGAAAACACTGTGCTTTTTGAAGCTGTAGTTCACTTTTAGGCATACCAAAAGTTTAAAAGGAAAAAAACACAGGGCAGAAAAAGAGAAAAGTGCCCTAAATTGACCACTGATGCCCGGATTTTATGAACTTTCTTTCTCATTAAAGCAAGACCCTTTTAGGTCACTGCTAAAAGCATTCCTGACGGCTAACAGATGACACTACCCATGTGATTACAAGCTGGTCTTAGTATTGTTTATTAATAGCAACATCTCATCAAGGGAAGTTACTGAAAGACTTATAGACACATCCCCAAAATGTATTCTGTTGTTAAGAAACATGAGCGTGGTACTAATTTTCAAAACTAACATCTTTAGAAATGAAGTAACTCCTTTAACACTTCTGATGCCCCTTTACCTAGAGATTTACCAAATCTTAAGAAATAACGTACTTTCAAAATATCCATGGGACAAAGATCACTATTAACACAAAGTTTTGAGGCACACAAACCAAGTGACAGCTGTTAAATGATTTGGCCAAAAGTAAGTGCTGATACAGAATCATTAGCCTACTAGAAATACTGCTGCTCATAACACGTACAAGATTAAGTTAGCAAAATTCACTCCAAATGTATTGACTAGTTATTCTCCATGTTGGCAAAGTTTATAAAGCTTGAAAGAAAGTTATTTTCTCAGCTACAGGAGCTTTCAAATCTATAATATTTCACTGGCAGCTACTTTATGAGAAAGGTTATAAAATCGTGCTTAAACTTTACTGTCATACTTTCAATTGTTCTGCTTACAATTAAATCAAAGCTTGAGAATATTTGTGGGCTAACGGATGGGCAAAGCAGTGAAGACAGGGTTATGGTTTTTTTCAGGGATCTGGGGCTTCAAAACCATCAGGAAATCACAGCCTCATGAACTTCTTTTGCTCATGCACTAACAATTCACACCACCATGCATTTTTCCAGTGCTCTTTTCTCTTTTTGGCAAGACTAGTATTCTCAAATGAGGCAACTTCTCATTTTCTCTGGAGGTATTCTAACTTTAACTCTTCTCTTCCCTCCACGCCTACATACCTTGAAAGTGCCCTCCCAAACAAATAATGAGGAGATATAACTGAACAAGACTAGAGGATATAATGACTGTCACACAATCTGCTCATAGTTTTATGCATTCGGAATGCATTTATTACAAGTCCTTACTGTGTACTAGATAGCTCATATTTTTGTATGTCATAATTTAATTTCAGAATGAAAAAGGTAACACATTTTCTTATCACATGAGTACAATGCTTGCATCAGCAGCAACATCCATGATAACCATGAAGCAAGTTAACCCCCTCACACTGCAGGACTTCCACTGATTACCGTAGAGGCCATGCTGCAACTTGATGTGTTTCTATGCTTTCTAGTGAAACAAAGTTTTATAAAATAAATGCCATAAACATATTTTGCTAATAATTAAATGCAAGCCCCTTCTCACAACGTTCTAGTACATTGTTCTTTCAGTCCCCTGCACATTGGTGTAAATAACAAGCATGTAGCCAAATTTGTAAGATTAAGGCAGACTTGGTTTAGCTCTTTTTCTAATATAAATAAATCATCCATCTTTCCCCCATTTTAAATAAACAACAGCAAAGGGATACTTGACCAAGTTTTATTCCCCGACAGTAAGGGTTGTTGATGATCTTCTACCTCTCAAAGCACCAGAGCAGAAGTCTGGAAAATCAGTTAAATTGCTCTCAAGTGCCCTAATTTGATATCCTTTTTAAATGGTTTTAAATGTTGTGGCGACTGAAAGCAAATTTGGAATAAGGACACTAAGTAAATGCTTTCCTCTTAGGAAATGGTTCAGGGGCCAGAAAGAGGTACCAGAAAGAACTTTTTTTTTTTTTTTGCAGAATTAGGGTAAAGCCAGAAAAACACTAAATTCACAAGATAACCAACTGTTAGGTAGTGGTTGTCGGCAAGGTTTGCGGGGGAGGGAAGAGAAAGAGGCCAATTACACCCAGGAGATAAAGAATCATGATTTCCTGCAGTTTCAGCTCAGTTTGGGTTTTGTTTTCTTCTGCCTCACACTCTTTACTGTATCACTATATCCCAGAAAGGATCTCGAATGAGTTTCTCCCCATAAACAACTTTAGCAACTGTTACCCAATATGCCAGTGTTCCTCTTTCGGTTTCCCCCAACCTCTCACCCCCGGGAAGAGAAGGGAACCGCACAACCTGGGGGCCTGATACATTGTCCTTTCTGCCTCTGATGAAATCATCCCACAAGTGACACTATGAAGCTCAAGTAAAGCTGTGGCTGACGCTGCGTCTTACAAAACCAGGCCAGGGAAATTCTGCCTTATATGCCGGGAATCCCCAGGGGAATCTCTTGAAGCGAGGGGACATCCCCACTGTTCTCTCTGCGGCAAGTTCAGAAAGAGCTCAGAACTGAGTCCAATGCCAGGTACAGGACGGCGCGGTGTTGCTGGGCCGCGGGCGGGGTGTGCAGAACAGACACCGAGGCGGCCCGAGTGGAGGGAGCTGGGTGGTCCTCCTCTCCACAACCTGCACCTGCGTCTCCCAACCGCCCGGCGGCGCTTCCCTAAGCACCCCCAGCCCCTTCGCCCTGGCTGCCCCGCACCCCACCCGGGCCAGGGCGCGCGGGCCGAGCTGCCGTCCGGTTGCGGGAACCCTGGCTGAGCGTCCCGTGCGCCCCTGTCATCCCCGCGCACGCCGGTGGAGAGCGGGCCGTGGCGGGCCGTGGCGGGCAGGGGCGCTGCGGACGCCGCTCGGGTCGCCCCCTCTGGGACCAGTACCCGGGGGCCCAGCCTGGCCCAAGGCTCCGGGCGGACGGGCGTCGCGCTCCCGGGAAGCCCACGGCGGGCGTACCTCGGATGTAGGCGCACTTGCCCTCGTCCAGCTGACTGGAGGCCGAGCCGCCCATGGCGACGGTGCGGGAGAACGCTGAACGCCGCGGCTGCCTGACCCGGGCGGGAGGGACTGATACTCCCGTCGGCGCCCGCTGCCCGCTCCTGGAAGTTGATGCGACGGAGATCTGAGCTGCAATTAAAGGGCAAACTTCCTCCAAGAGGCGCGGCCTTCTGGGGCGCCTCCTCCGGGTCCGCACCCTCTGAGGATCTGTGGGCTGGCCCGGGGCTGTCTTCCCGCCTTCGTTTCACTGGGGAGCTCCGAGGGGATGTCTGGTCTGGAAGGACTACTTCCCGCTTCTTCTCTTCGCTGGCTTCTTATTTTCACCTTGGGGTAAGAGGACAATTTCCCTAGCGACTGGAAACCTCTGTGAGCTGGAACCTTCCCCCTCACATCTCACAAGGCGGAGTTCCAGAGCTCCTTGCTTTGCACGCCCTCCTCTCTGGTACGGAAGCAACAGTTCTTCTCAAGCGTTATAACCTAAGAACTTGTTAGAAAAATCTCGGCACCCTTCCTCTCTCTACCGCCACACCCCCCCCACCCCCCCCCCACACACCGCCCCAATTAGAAACTCTGGCAGTGGAGCCCAGCAATCTGTTTTCACAGGCACTCCAGGTAATTCTGATGCCTGTTGACGTTTGAGAACCAGTGGTAAACTGTCCCTTCCTGCAGCCAAGAGGTTGGACCAAGGAGGGAGTGGAGGATGAAGGGAAAAAAAGAGAGAAATAGAAAAAGCTAGGGAGAACCGAAGGCTGGGCGTTGATCAGAGTCTGCTCTTAACATCTTTAGGTTCGGTTCCTCCCCTCCGCAAACTAGAAATAGTTCATTAGAAAGTGCACTTGTTCTTTTCCCACAGCCACTGTTTAGCTTGGCAGCTTCTCCCAGACAAGAACCAGCTTGGTAGAAGGGTCACCACTCATTTCTTCCTATTCTTAGCAGTCAGATTTTAGTGATTCCTGTTGACTTAACCTCCAAAGTCAAATGGTCTGTTCACACAAGAACCAGGCATGTGGAGGACTTTGAAGGCTTTTCCCTCCAAGGTTATCTAGCATTTTAGCACAAAGATTTCTCATGCCTCACACCCAGTTTCTCACACCTTACGTTCCAATCCATCAGCAAATCCTTTCAAATCTACTTTCAAAATACATCCAATATCCAACCATTTCTCATCCCCTCCACTGCTATCAACCCCATCATTTCTCACCTGGATGATTACAATAGCCTCCTAACTGGTCTCCCTCCTTCAGAGAAAAAACCACAAAGTCTATCACAGACACTCAGCAGGACTTCCTCTCTGCCCTCATCTACCACACACTCTCCCTCCCCCTTGCTCTCTCTACTCCAGCCCTACTGGCCTTTTTGCCTCTTCTAGGACACACCAAGCTGAGGGCCTTTTTTGCACATGTTCTTTCTTCACCTAGATTTCTCCTCCCTCAGGTAATTCACATGGCTTACTCTCCAATTCTCTCACTTCATTCATAGCTCTTCTTAAATGCTAACACCTCCGAGAGGCTTTTCTTAACCCCCTATTTAAACATCAGCCTTCATCTCTCTGCCTCTTACCCTTTCTTATTTCTATTCATATCACCTAGCATCATCTGACATATATTTCACTGTCTGTCTCTCCCCACTGAGATGGAAACTCCATGAGGTCAGGGATTGTCTTTGTTGATACTGTTGTTTCTTGGGGTTTTAAAAAAATTATTTGTTTTCTTTATTATTATTATTTTTTTCTTTAAGGGCAGGGATTTTTATGTTCTCTGATATATCTTAAATGCCTACTTAGAACAACACCTAGCACATAGTAGGTGCTCAGTGGATAGCTATTGAATAAGTGAATGCGTGAAATATAAAATATAAGAATCTGCACTCAATGAAAGCTGTGATCTCAGTGGATAATCAGCATTTCCAGATAACTATTCAATGATTTAAACAATTCAATGTTCAACTCTTTTCTCAATATTCTAGTTGGCTCTATTAAGTATATTTTCTCAGAGTAATAATTCCTTTCATTATATAAATTGTTATAATTATGCCTCAGAATACTGTTATTGTTATTAAAGAAAACTAGTCTGGATCTCCTGCCAGAGTACAATTTAAGCTTGTCTTAGCTCTTTAGCTCTTATTTGGGAATACACTGAGAAAAGACTGATGACACTGATCTATCATTCTGTGCTCATTTGTAACATTCACAGAATGGACAAGGTACAAGGAAGGACTTTGTATGGTGTACTTATTAACAAGCTTTGTAACCAGACAGTTCCAGCTTGGAATCCTAACCTGATAGATAACTTAATAGCCATGTGACCTGGTCAAGTTTCTTAACTTACCTGTCTTAGTCTCCTTATCTGTTAAATGGAGCTAATAACACTTACCTCATAGTACAGTCAAAATTAAATTTGATTGGGTCTGTGAAGCACTTAACATATTCCGAGGAACATAATAAGTGTTCAGTAAATGGAAACTAGGATTGTTATTATCAGTAAGGACAAAGTGGTCAAAGAGGCAGTTTTCTAGAGAAAGTGTATTTTAATTGGACCTTGAAAATCACTGATGTTACATTAAGCAAGAAATTCTGCTCCCCTTTTTCCCCAAATAAAACTCTTTTTCCCCAATCGGTTTACAGGAAAAACTAAGGAATTCATTATTTTAGTCATAGTATTTAATATTTGCAAATCCTATGTGGGAATCATTTTATTAATCACACACTAAAATGAGTCTCCAAGCAGTTCAATAACTTTATGAACCAGATTCAACTTCATATGATTCAAATCAGCTAGTTTAGAAAATTTCCTTTGCAATGTTAGTTTTTGTATTGCATCAGTGTTTTTGGTCTTAAAATACTCTTGAGACCATTTCTTTCAGGTAAGTTTCACATACTAAAATGATTACCTTTTTTTAACATCTTTATTGAGATATAATTTGCCCATTTAAATTACCTTTTTTTTAAAGGAACAAACTAGTTTAATAGACATTTAGCACATTGAAAATGTGACTGTGTCTTGGGATTCCCTTGCATGTCATAGAACTTTGAACCCCTTGTTTGCCATGTTCTCATTTGAGTTACTGACATCTGTCTATTTGGGAATTTAACTGCCTACAGAGCAGGGACAAGCTCAAACTGTGCATTTCCCCAAGTACCTTGTACTTCCCTGTAATATCGGAGTATAAACTCTGTAATGACTTGATTGACTGGTAAGTATAAACAGTAGGTCACATCAGCTGTCTAATTTAATCTTCACAAAAACCCACTGAGGTAGGCACTATTATTATCACCATTTTACAGGTGAGGAAACCAAGATTAAGAAGTTTAAGGAATTTATCGAGGTCACCCGTCACCTGGGCTTACCTGACTCCAGAGTTCATCCTCTTAACCACGATACTGCTTCTTCTATTTTGAATCTTGCTTTTGTTTATTTACATAAGTAACCAGGTTTTACTATAGAAAAATTAGACACTACTGATAAACAAAAAGAAAAAAGCTGGAAAATTCACCCAAATCCCAACATCAATATCTTTAGATAACCCCAATCACCAGTTTGATGTAGATTCCTACAAATTTACATACAAATGTATATGCAATTATAATTTATAACTATATATACATTCATTTATAATTACTTGTTTATCAAAATGAAATGATGTTCTATATGTATTCTGTAATCTGTATCATAATTTTTCATCTGGAATATTTCCATCTAAATATTTAGATATAGGTCCATGATAGTTCATTGTATAAATGTAAATTAATTCACCTATCTACGAGCAATGGATGCATACCTATTTCCCTACTCCTCAATCACATTGGACATTGGCATATCTTTTATTATTATTATTATTTTCATTATCCCATTTAATATTTGGCAATTTGGGGAGTTGAAATTGGTATAATGTTCTATTTAATTTTGAAATTCTTAACAAGAAGGTTAATTATTTTTTCCATGGATTTTCTGGCCATATGTGTTCCTTTCTGAATTGGCTATTGTTATACTTTTCCATTTTCCTATTGATTTCTTTTTTTTTTCCTTCATTAGTTATTTATGTGATCATTTTTATAATATCTTACAATATCTGATTGGCATTTAACAATTGAAAACAATACTACATTTATAGTAAATGTCTACAAATAAGATCAAAGGTCAGAGACTATAATCACTCTTGCATATACCTTTGACAACCACAACCCTCCTATCGTACTTGCTTCACAAAACCGCAGCCATGGCTAAAGAAACCCTTCACCTACTCTGCACCTAAACTCATGCAACTGAACATGGCTGGAGAACATCCACACTCATAGTTCATGACCATGAACTTCAGGTGAGCCATTCATTCAGTATAGCAATCATACCATATTTCCCTAATCTCTTCCTTTGCCTAGTCTTTCAGATGATTATTTCACATCCTCTCTCTTTCAACCAACCAGTACCTTCTCTCTCATCCTCACTTTTAGCTGTTTAGCTGTTTTTGACCTTGCTTCCTACTTTCCTATTGAGAAAACTGAGGCAATAAGAATCAGCATCAAAACCCACATACTCTGCCTTCCCATTTGCTGCTAAAGACAAGTACCTACGCACCACTGTGCAGTCAATCTAGTCTCTAATTTCCATTCCCTCTCACCTAATCAATGACATTGCTACAGTAATTTCTTATTACAGTGATTTCTTATTCTTACTGATTTGTAAGAGCTTTATATATATTAAAGACATTTACCTGTTTAACACACACTGCAAATTAAACACATTTGGCTTATTAAAACATATTTCCTTATGTTCTTTACTGAATAATCTTCTTTGAAGATTGTGCTAAACATAGGCAAATTATAAAATCAATTTGTCTCTGACCCTCTCCCACCTTTACTTAACACTCTCTTCCCCTCTCCTCTTTGTACAATTTCTAAAGAAGGCCTAATCTTAATATCTGTTATAGGATGTTGTACAAAATAGGGTTAACTATTGAAAGTCATTTTATGAACTGTTTTTGTTTTTTTTTAAATGAAGCTCCTTCACTTACTAACAAGATTGTTGCAATACTCTAATACGTTCTGTCTTTTTCAGGGGTATAAGCTTTAGAAATCCTCATTCTGATACTGACTTGCCACATGACTTGGGGAAATAAAGTTTGTAAGCTTTATATTTCTTTTCTTCAAATTGGGTATCTGAAAATTAAATGAGATCATATATGTAATGCACTTATTACATATGAATATGTCTAGCACATATTTAGCACTCTCTAAACGCTAGCATGGTAAGAGGTAATAAATGAAAAGGTGTTTTACTGTTTGGTTATTATTTGCTTTTATTAACATATCAATGTTAGCTCTTTTTACTCTTGTTCTTATTATAGTACCTTTAATTTGTGACCAGCAAATCATACTTTCCAGGAGGCAGGACATTAGGATCAATTTTGAAAGGGAAAAGATGTGCCCATTATGTTTTAATTGTATATTTGAAAGACACAAAAATCTGTTTTTGTAAACAAACTGTAGAAAATTAACTGGATAAAATCTTTTCTAGAAAGAATATGTAGAAGATGGAATCCAACTTCTTCTCATCAGTGATTCCTGAGGGGAAGTTTCAGAAGCTCCAAGGATGTGTGGAATTTTTATTAGAAAAATATTTTTTTAATTGAGAAACATTACTTTTGCTCAACCTACTTTTCAAATATGAATCATCACAATTTTATGTAGACCTCCAGCATTGTGCAAGACCTTAGACATAGAGTAGAAGTCAAAAGTATTTTAACAGAAACCGATAAAGGCTTAAAACTAAGGATGACAAACTCTAGACCCAGTGGGGCAGTTAGATGTGTATGGACCAATCTTCAAATCTGACAAAGACCAAAAGTGACCAAGGCCACAAGCGAGATGCTGGTGGCCTCGAGTCCCTATGCACAGTTCCAGCCAAGCTGCTTCCACCTCGTGAAGATAGGTTTTGTGATGGGTTGCACCGCGGGCATGGCGGCGGGGGCGCTCTTCAGCATCTTTTCCTGTCTCAGGATCGGAATACGGGGTCGGGGTTTAATGGGCGGTGTCAGGAAAACCATGATGCAGAGCGGCAGCACCTTTGGCACATTCATGGCCATCGGGATGGACATCTGATGCTAATCAGGGCAGTGGTTGCCCACTACATCCACCCCCTCACATCAGTCCCAGTCCGTGTACCATAACAAAACAAGTCTTTGATTTAAGAAAAAAATTTGACAAAGACCAGACCAGCATAGTTGCCTTTGTGAAATCTATAACCATATTATTGCCATAGATAAACAGATTATAGGGTTCTTCTGAAGGCGGGACTCTAAACTACCTTGTACTTGGACAAGTTAGTTGTTAGTTTAGTACTAGTGCACAAAGAAAAGAGTGCCACCTGCTGGACCAGCAATGATACTCCCTCCCGAGCCAGGGCTTCATGGCAAGGAAGACAGACACTCTGATCCAAATCAAATTCATATGCTTGCCTTTAAATTAGTTTAACAGACATTTGGCATTATTCAGCTATTCCTTATAAGCTTCTTTTGCTCATCTGACAAATGAATTGTTCTTCCAGAATAGATTTTTCCTGTCGAATTTATTTGGGGGGCTAATTCAATTATTTTATATTTTAAGGTTATACTTACTGTTTATAACACACAGTTTGACCTTAATTATAATCCATTTTGTAAAGCACTGTCTCTTGAATTTTTCCTCTTGCAGTCTCAGTTCACTCTTTTCTTTATAATGCAAGTCACCAATACATTAATTCCCCTAGTCATGTATCAATAGTTGTGAAAAGTAATATGCCAGGGCTCTGACTTCTATTCTGGCATGCTTGAATGGGGAGATGGGAGGAAGTATTGGCAAGGAACCCCAGGGGGATGCAGGAACAGTGGGACTGGTCCATCAAGGTGGGGATGGATATTACATCACTGATATTGTTTAGAATTTCTGTACATGATGATAAAAAAATATACAAGCTGACTTAGTTATATTATTTCTTTTCCAAGGACAGACCACTCTCTCAGCATCTTCCCAATACACTGCCAAATATTTGCACTCACAAATAGTGTGAGGAGAAGGGCAGAGATGTCCAGATTTCTATGCCTTGTGTATGAAAGAATGTATCCTTCTATATTGGCATGATTTAGTGAACCTGATTAAAACTGTCTTTATCCACACTGCCTTAAGTCCTTTTCTTATTTTGACATTGTACCAACTATCAGTTCATTTATTGATAAGTTGCAAATGATAAAGCTATCATTTTAAATACCTTAAGGTGAATCAATTTAATCAGATTACATTCTCCTAAAATTTAGCTAAGATCAGCTCACTGCATGAATAACAGTTTTGAAAGAGAAAAAGAGTAATCTAGGAGTGTGAGGACCTTTGAAACACATTTTGTTAGTTTGTTTCCAAACTGGGCCAGTCAGAATCTTGCCCAGGATTTCTCTATTGTAGCTATTGAAAAAGAACCGGTCCTTTCCCCTTGGGTTGATAAACTGGTAGGATATGAATCCTGAGCTGCTAGTGAACATTAGTTACCAGGAGAGCCCCTGATTGAAAGAGAATTCTCTGATGACATTACATTAGTTGAGTTCTGGCTTTCCCAGTTACGTGAAACAATAAATATTCCCCATTTTTGTTTAAGTAAGTTTGAATTGGATTTCTGTCTTCCTTCCCAACCAAAAGCATTTTGACCAATATATAGTGCTTTAAATATAGTGCTTGTATGCAATATTAAAACATTATATAGCTATACTATATCTCTTTATATAATTGATTAAAGCAAATATAAGTAGACTGCTTTCTATGAGTGATTTGTAGCCTGTGCCAACAAATGGCAGTTAGCACAATATATAACAATTTGCTTTTCTTTTCTTAATCATTTTTCATTCTCTACAGTTTTGAAAGTGATTTATTTTCATTCTAGACATTTGATTAATGATTGGCTCTACATATACACTAATTCTAACTCAAATTTAAAACCAGCTGGCTCAAATTTTGTCAAGAGAATTAGCAGTCCTCTGCACATCTCGACCTGAATATATACAAATTTTGTTCCTTATTAATCTCTTTTTTAAAAAATTAGATTCATAAAATTCAAAATTTTAGTTTAAGTCAAGCTGCAATTAAATTTGGAAGCATGGCAGAGTTTGGATTAAAATTAAAAAAAAAAAACTAAATCAGACTGGCAGAAAATCTGCAGCCTTAATGGCTATGTTTTACATGGTGTTATTAAAGTTATAGCCACATAAATTATGTCACTTTATCCTAGAATTCTTGGAAATTAACTATGGTAATAGTGATAATAACTTTAACTTAAAGGGAGCCCAGTGTAGACAAACTAAGCAAAATTGAGAAAACTGTTGTGAAAGTGAAGTATCAGTAGAAAATCAGCTGGAGAACAAGGATAGCATTAACCTTCTAGCTTTTCTGTTTGTTGAGACTGATGCGCTATAATCTTGATGGCAATGACTTGTCCTCCAGTGCCTAGAACAGTACCAGGCTATGGTCAGCACTCAGAAGAAGCTTGTTGAATGAATGAATGAATGAATAAATGAATGCTCTTCATGGGACTTCCCTGGTAGCCCAGTGGGTAAGACTCTGCGCTCCCAATACAGGGGGCCTGGGTTAGATCCTTGGTCGGGGAACTAGATCCCGCATGCATGCTGTAACTAAGAGTTCGCATGCCGCAACTAAGAAGTCCATGTGCCACAACGAAGATCCCGCATGCCACAACTAAGACCAGAAGCAGCCAAAATAAATAATTTTTTTAATTTTAAAAAAAGAATGTTCTTCAGTAGATACAAATCTTTGATGCAACAAGATTTTTCCTGTAATTACTGTAGGTTTTAAGACATAGTCATTGCAGACTGAGCCAGAAGGAATTTCAGGTATCCTTTTCTTCAAGCTTCCTCATCTTAATATTGAAAGAACTGAGATCAGAAGAGGTAAAGTGACTGCCCAGAACAAAGATGGGGTAATAAATCAGTTAACAAACATTTACCGAGTACCCACTACTTGATAAATATTTGGAACTGTTTCAAATAATGGGAATACAGCAGAGCATAAGACAGCCCAAGTCTCTGCCTTCAAAATAATTTATATTCCAGTGGAGAATGATGATTAACATGTCAATGAATAAATAAGATTTCAGTTCCTGATAAATGATGCTTTGAAAATACTAAAATAGAATATTGTGGTGGAGAATGACAGAGGGTGGGGAAAGACACAAGTGATTTAGTAGAGTACTCAGCACAGGACTCTCTAAGAACTCTCATGTGAGCTGAGCCCTGAATGATGAGGACACACCCACACAAATGTAAGGAGGAAGAATATTCCAAGTGCAAGTGCAAATGTCCTGAAATGGGAACAAGCTTGGTATGCTTGATGGAAAGAAAAATAGCCATAGTGCTTCAGCTGGAATGAAGAGGGGATAAAATGGACAGAGATGAGGTTAGGTGGGCAAATACCACACACTGCAGAACCCTGGGTATCAGGAAAAGGAGTTGAGTTTCATCACAGAGGGTGATGAGACACCATTTAAAAAGTTTTGAGGAGGGAAGTCATATAACTTAATTTTCATTTTAGAAAAATCACTGAGACTGCTGTATGGAGAATGGACCAAGGTGAAAAAGAGATGAAGCTGGAGACTGATTAGACTGTCCTAGTAATCCAGGCTGGATGGTGGTCACTTGGACTAGGATGTAGCAGTGGAGAAGGGAGAGCAGTAGCCAGACTAAAGACATATTTTGTTAAGTACCTATAGGACTTGCTGATAATTGCGTGTGGGCAGTTGGGCAAATGAAGATGTCGTTTACTGTGATGGGAAAGACTCTGGGAAGAATAAATTGGGAGGAAGGGAAAAATAATTGGTTCTGCTTTAGACATGTTATGTTTGACATTTTTATTAAATACTTAAGTGGAAATGCCAAAAGGTAATTAGGTAAGTAAGTCTAGACCTCAGGATAGAGGGGAAGAGGTGTGGATTTGGAAGTCATCCATAAATAGATGATATTTAAAGCGTGGCTGTAGGAGAGAGTGCAGGTAGAGAGCCTGGAGCATTGTTAGAGGTCTGCAGCCAGAAAAGGTGCTGAGAAAGCTACCAGGCCAGTCATAAGAAAATCAGAAGAGTCCGAATGCATGGACATCTACACTGGCAGCCTTAATAGGAACTGTCTCTTATCAATGTGGGGATGGGAGAATGGAGTAATGAAAGCCTGACTGAAGTGTGTTGAGGTGGAATGGGAGGCAAGTACAAAAAGGTAGCAAGTTAAACTTGGCTTTCAGAAATTTTTCTGTGGAGTGGGGAAGAGAAATGAAGTGGTGATTGCAGGAGACTGGAGCACCAAGAGACATGTTAGACTGCTAATGGAAGCAGTGCAGTAGAGAGAAAGAATTTGATGATAAATGAGAGCAAGGGAAGAACTGAAGATACACAGCCATGTGGAAGCATTGGCCTTTGGCCTTGGCTGGAGCAGGGATGCTTCTTTCACTGTAACTCAAGGGAAAAACAGATGCCTAAGTTCAGAGGCACGTGAGCTGCAGGATTGGGTAAGGAGCTGAGGCAGTTCTTGGCCAATTCCATCAAAGTTGTATCCAATTTTGTCAAATCCCACTCCAGAGGGAAGCCACATACATAGCCTCCGTTAGAATGACAATGTCATATTTCTTGTATTGGACACAATAGCTGAAGCTTTTGATAGATGTGATTCCTACTTCAATTAATTTGCAATGTGAAAAATATTCTGCAAATCTGATAATAATATGTTCAGTGCTACAAAAGCATCATTATCGACATAAATGGAATTCTTATAGCACTAACCTTGTTTTGAGGACAATGTAGAAGAGACAAAGCCCTTTGAACTAAAAATTCAAATTTTTAGTCTGAATAAAGGAATGAAGTCAACGCACTGAAAATGTGGAAAGAATCTGGGTCCTTGAAATCACTGTTGAACCACTGAATTCACCAACTCTGGAAAAACCCTACCCCAGATTTCTTGTTGTGTGACTTGGTAAATGTACCAACTGCTTAAGCTGTTTTTTGCTGGTTACAATCACAGCTGAAAGCATTTTAACTGATATAGTATTTTATTGGGACCACTGGTAGCCATCTGGAAAAAAATAAAATAAAGCTCAAACTTTATGCAAAATCGATTCCAGATAAATTAAAATATAATTTTAAAGGTACTGGACAAAACTATGAGGGAACTCTTCTATAATCCTGGATTAGGAAAAGCCTTTCCAAGCATAACACAAAATCTAGAGGCTCCATATGGATGTAATAATGATTCAATAAGCCATGATACTTTATGTTGCAATGTTTATCTGAACAAAAAAGAGAGTAAACAACATGTACAGAACATGTACACACTATATATACCTTATATAAGAATATGGCTCTATGTTCATTGGGTTCTTTTTTATTTTACTATAAAGTTTCTCAGATTTCTGATTTGTTTTAAAGATGTCGATCTAATTATCAATATAATGCCGCCCCCCCAAAAAAATCTAGAGTCCATACAAGGAAAGATTAATGTCCATATAAATATTTTAAATTCTTCATTTAAAAAAATCACAAGTCAAATCTAAAAAAACAAAAAAAATGGTTCTGATGAAACTAGGGACAGGAGAGGAATAAAGATGAAAACGTACAGAATGGACTTGAGGACACGGGGAGGGGGAAGGGTAAGCTGGGACGAAGTGAGAGAGTAGCATGGGCATATATACACTACCAAATGTAAAATAGATAGCTAGTGGGAAGCAGCCACATAGCACAGGGAGATCAGATCGGTGCTTTGTGACCACCTAGAGGGGTGGGATAGGGAGGGTGGGGGAGAGACACAAGAGCGAGGGGATATGGGGATGTATGTGTATGTATAGCTGATTCACTTTGTTATACAGTAGAAACTAACACAGCATTGTAAAGCAATTATACTCCAATAAAGATGTTAAAAAAAAAAGTACAAGTCAAAAGACAAATGAAAAGTTGGAAAAATTTGCAATTTGAACCAGAGATGAAAGGTTAACTTCCCTAACATATGAGAAGTTCCTTTAAGTCTACTAGAAAAACACCACCACCAAAATAGAAAATGATACAGGATATTGATGGAGTGTATGTCAAACAAATGGTTCTTTCCTTTCTTTTTTTTTTTTTTTTAATTTATTTTATTTATTTATTTTTGGCTGCACACATCGTTGCTGTGTGCGGGCTTTCTCTAGTTGTGGCGAGCAGGGGCTACTCTTCATTGCGGTGTGAGGTGTCTTCTCTTGTTGCAGAGCACGGGCTCTAGGAGTGCGGGCTTCAGTAGTTGTGGCTTGCTGGCTCAGTAGTTGTGGCGTGGGCTCTAGAACGCAGGCTCAGTCATTGTGGCACACTTAGTTGCTCCGTGGCATGTGGGATCTTCCCGGACCAGGACTGAACCCATGTCCCCTGCATTGGCAGTCGGATTCTTAGCCACTGTGCCACCAGGGAAGCCCCACACAAATGGTTCTTAAATGTAGGAAAAGACGGGGCTTCCCTGGTTGGCGCAGTGGTTGAGAGTCCGCCTGCCAATGCTGGGGGCGCGGGTTCGTGCCCCGGTCCGGGAGGATCCCGCATGCCGCGGAGCGGCTGGACCCGTGAGCCATGGCCACTGGGCCTGCGCATCCGGAGCCTGTGCTCCGCAGCGGGAGAGGCCGCAGCAGTGAGAGGCCCGCGTACCGCAAAAAAAAAAAAAAAAAGTATATATATATATATATATATATATATGAAAAAATGCTCAACTTACTCATAAAAGATAACTTCACATTAAAACTATACTGAAATACTATTTCCCAGGTCGTATCTTCTGTTCAGGAAAGTATGGGAAACAGGCCCTTTCATAGGTTGCCGGCCAGTGTGCAAACTGATACAGCTGAAGGGTAATTTGGCAATGTCCATCAGCATTACAAATGTGCATGCTCCCAGAGGTAGCAATTCCACCCGGTGAATGTGCCCTACGGAGTTATTTGTACACTTGTAAAATTATATTTGATAAGGTTATTCTTTGTAGCATTATTAGTAAAAACAAAAGATTTGAAGACCAGGTAAAGGTCCATCAAGAAGCCAGTTAAATAAATTTTGGAGCAATTGTAAAATTGAACACTATTGTAGCTGGGAGTAAAAAAAGAATGAAATTTTCCTTTAAATTCTGGTATGGAAAGATCTTCATGATTTAGTGTTAAGTTAAAAAAAAAAGCACAAGATACAGTATGTATAGTATGCTACCATTTGTATAAAAAGAGGGAGAAATATATGTACATACTTGCTTGCATATACCTATCTGGAAGAATACACAAGAAACTAATAACGTAGACTGCCTATGGCAGAAATGTTGGAGACAGACAGGAAGGGGAAAAAGACCTTTTACAATATTTTTTATACATATTGGATTTTAAAGCATATAAATGTATTATATATTTTAAAAATAAATTTAAAGACGTGCAGATTAGACAAATTAATCTCTGTTATTAAATACTCATGATTTGAGAAATACAAATTATTTTTGTTAAAACAAATGTTTGGAAAAAACTTAAATGTCCAATAGCAGACAGATTAAATAAATTATGGGACATTCATTCCATAGAAAACTAGGCAAGCGTTAAAAGAGAAAGAGAAAGCACTTTATGTAAAAATATAGAAAGACCTCTAGGACACATTTTTTTAATATAAATTTATGTATGTATTCATTTATTTATTTTTGGCTGCACTGGGTCTTCGTTGCTGTGTGCGGGCTTTCTCTAGCTGCAGTGAGGGGGGCTACTCTTTGTCGCAGCATGCAGGCTTCTCATTGCAGCAGCCTCTACCGTTGCGGAGCACGGGCTCCAGGCGCGCGGGCTTCAGTAGTTGTGGCTCGAAGGCTCTAGAGCACAGGCTCAGCAGCCATGGCGCACAGGCCCAGTTGCTCCGTGGCATGTGGGATCCTCCCAGACTAGGGCTCAAACCGGTGTTTCCTGCATTGACAGGTGGATTCCCAACCACTGGGACACCAGGAAAGGGAAGCCCCTCTAGGATACATTTTTAAGGGGGAAAATAAAGATATGAGGTACTTCCCTGGTGGTCCAGTGGCTAAGACTCCATACTCCCAATGCAGGGGGCCCGGGTTCGATCCCTGGTCAGGGAACTACAGGGATGCCGTAGAACTCACATGTCGCAACTAAGAGTTAGCATGCTGCAACTAAAGATCCCTCATGCCACAAGGAAGATCCTAAGTGCCGCAGCTAACACCTGGCACAGTCAAATAAATAATAAATAATTTTTTTTTAAAAAGAAAGAAAGATATGAAATGGGTCACATAGTAGCCTACCATTTATGTAAAAAGAGGGAAAAATGAATATATGCATGACTTATTGGTTGCCTGTGAGAAGGGGGAGTAAGTAGTTGGCAGATGAGGTTTGGAGCAAGCTTTTTTACTGCATATCCTTTTATACCTTTAAAATTTTGAACCACATAAGAGCATTGCCTACTTTTTTAAATAAAATAAAATGTGACTACATGCATGCTCATAGTGATGTCTCAGTATTTTAGGACAGTTAAAATAAATTCCCTATAAGATGGTAGTTCAAAGGGTTCTGGAGTCAGGCTTTCAGGGTTCAAACTCTGATCCTACCAGCGACCTTAAGTAAGCTACTCAAACTCTCTGTGCCTTAGCTTTCCCGTTTCCCAAGATGGGGATCATAAAGTCATTTTGAGGACTGAAGGACAGAATGCTTGCACTGCTTAGCACAATGCTAAACCCATCATAAGGCCACACCAAAGGTTAGCTAGCACCATTCCTAATTTGCTGTGATTATCAAAGCAGCAGAAATTTTAAAGCAAAAGCTGTTCTCCTAAGTCTTAATTTTGTTATTCCAAGTGATACTTAAGTAATTTAAACCAGTCCATTTAACAAATAGAACATAATGGATGGATAATATAAATGCTAACACTAATAACTGACAAATACTTTGTTATTAAGATATTTTTTCATCTATTGTTTTCTTTTTCTCTCTTTTAGTATGTGGTATTTTTCTTAAGCTATAAAATATTATTTACTGGATGCTTACAGGTGACATCATTATCCTTTCCACAATTAAATATGAAACTATCAGTAGATCCTAAACCTACCTCTTTCTGTCCTCTCTGGTTTTTTGTGTCAGCAATCCTGGTCACCCTATCATCTTCTGTGAGCCCCTGAAGAACAAAGACCACAGTAAGTGATCAGTGTTGTATCCCCAGTACCTGTCATGATGCCTGGAGCACGAAGGCATTCAGTAAAGGTTTGTTGAGTGAATGGACAAATGAATGAATGCATACATGCATGCATGAGAGAAAATGGAGGGAAAGTAATCTCCTTTCTACTTCTGCAGTCTTGCAGAGTCAAAAGAAAGAGAATGAGATGCTGAGGGTTCATGGAAAGTTCAGCAACAAAGAAAGAGGTTTCCTCTTCTTAGCTAGTGCATGAGCTCAAGGAGCTGTTGCTCAGAGGTTCTCCCTGGTGGCAGTTATGAGAACTATTGTAGGACGAGTGAAGAAAACAATTATGGAGCACCGACTGCATATGAGGCACTGTACTAGACACATCAATACATTGTTTAAACTTCTCAACAATAATACGAGGTAAATGTTATTCCTATTTTGTAGATAAGGAAGGGGTTATCTAAAGGAAGTACACAAACTATTCAACCATGGAAATTAGCAAATCCTAAAACATTCCATCTATAGCTCAATACCCTGAACTCTGCCTAAGTTCAAAATTAACTATCTTTCTCAAGCAAATGTTCTAACTTGGAAGCCAAATTGTAGGGTAAGATAAAAATAATACAGCAATACCTTTTAAAATAAAAACATTATACAGCTCCAAGGTAGCTGCTCAAAGGGTACTTGTAACAAAGTAGTCCAAAGTTCCACTAGGACTACCTTGGTAGACTTCTCTTTGACTTTCTATCCAGCTGTTTTGTGGGAGAAATTAGAGACACAATGAATGATTATACTATGGCTTTTTGTCATCCTATGCTAATGAATATAACTACTAGGGTAGCCGTGACAGTTAAATTTTATGGATCAATTTGGCTAGGCTATGGTATCCAGCTGTTTGGTCAAACAGTCTAAATATTGCTGTGAAGTTATTCTGAAAATGTGATTAACATCAGTAGACTTAAGTAAAGGAGATTACCCTCAATGATGTGAGTGGGCCTCATTCAACTGAAAGCCTTAACAGCAAAACTTGAGGATTTCTGGAAGGGAAGGAATTCTGCCTCAAGACTGTAACATAGGAGTCTTTTCGGTGTTACCAGCTTGCTGGCCTGCCCTGTGAATTTTTTTTAAATAAATTTATTTATTTTTGGCTGCGGTGGGTCTCGTTGCTGCTGCACGCGAGCTTTTCTCTTAGTTGCGGCGAGCGGGGGCTACTCTTTGTTGCAGTGTGCGGGCTTCTCATTGCAGTGACTTCTCTTGTTGCGGAGCACGGGCTCTAGGCACACAGGCTTCAGTAGTTGTGGCATGCGGTCTCAGTAGTTGTGGTGCACGGGCTTAGTTGCTCTGCGGCATGTGGGATCCTCCTGGCCCAGGGCTCGAACCCGTGTCCCCTGCATTGGCAGGCAGATTCTTAACCACTGCGCCACCAGGGAAGCCCCTGCCCTGTGAATTTTAGACTTACCTGCCCCGACAATCAATTCCTTAAAATGAATCTCTTTATATTTATTTACATACTTATGTATATATATATTTATATATAAAATAATTTGGGAGAAGAGCATTCATAATACTCAGCTGTAAGAATTAAAAGCATTCAAAAATCTTGTTTGTTTGTTTTTAGCCGCACCTGGAGGCTTGTGGGATCTTAGTTCCCCGACCAGGGATTGAGCCCGGCCCGGCAGTGAGAGTGGCGAGTCCTAACCATTGGACCGCCAGGGAATTCCCTAAATACTTTCTCTTTTGATCAGAAGTCGCACTCATATTTTTTAAGCTTTGGGGGTAAAAATATTAATATGGGGGCTGTGACGTGATTTATAATAAGAAATATATATTTGGCCTTCATCCCCATTTCTGGCACAGAGCTCCTAAAACCCCTGGAATTTCCTAAGAGTGAGAATGATAAAGCTGTCTTTTTTATGTTAATAAGTGACTTTTGGAAAGCCCTAGGTAACCAAAGAAGGGGAGGGGGCGGTGGGGGGGCGGTGGGTGGGGAGCTGGTTGCCAGGGAAGCCAGCTCTGTGATTAGAGGGTTGAAACTTTGAATCCCACCCCTCTGACCCCTGGGAGGGGAGAGGGGCTGGAGGTTGAATCAATTGCCAATGGCCAACGATTTAATCAGTCATGCCTAGGTAATGAAGCCTCCATAAAAAACCAAATAGACAGGGTTCAGAGAGCTTGGAGGTGCTGGGAGAATGGTGGTCAGAGGACATGGAAGCTTTGTACCCTTACCACATGCCTTCCACCTGGCTGTTCCTGATTTACATCCTTTTATAATACACCAGTGATCTAGTAAGTAAAGTGTTTCTGTGAGACACTCTGGCAAACTAATTGAATCCAAAGAGGGAATAGAGGGGCTTCCCTGGTGGTGCAGTGGTTGAGAATCTGCCTGCCAATGCAGGGGACACGGGTTCGAGCCCTGGTCTGGGAAGATCCCATATACCGCGGAGCAACTAGGCCCGTGGGCCACAACTACTGAGCCTGCGCATCTGGAGCCTGTGCTCCGCAACAAGAGAGGCCGCGATAATGAGAGGCCCGCGCACCGCGATGAGGAGTGGCCCCCACTTGCCACAACTAGAGAAAGCCCTCTCACAGAAACGAAGACCCAACACAGCCATAAATAAATAAATAAAATTCAAAGAGGGAATAGAGGGAGCCTTTAATTTTTAACAAGTTATTCAGAACTACAGGTAACAACCTGGGCTTGACATCTGCATCTGAAGTGGCGGATGGGGACAGTCTTGTCAGACTTGAGCCCTTAACCTGTGGAATCTGATTCTATCTCCAGGTAGATAGTGTCAGAATTAAGTTGAATTGTAGGACACACTGCTGGTGTCCAAGATGTGTGGGGGAACCCCTGCCCACATTGAAACTGGGTCCCAGAGTGCTCTTTAGGGGCAATCAGAAATAACAGTCAGGTGCCCCAACTATCTGGCACAAATATTGGGGGACCTTGGTCCTGTACATCCTGACTCCCTTTGCTCCACTTCACTCCTGTTGTCTCTCCAGTCTCAGCAACTCTAAATGAAGCTGCTCTGCTCACACAAACATTATATAAATATACATATGTATTAGTTCTGAAATATATATTAGTCGTGTTTCTCTGGAGAACCGTGACTGATAAAGAAGCTATGCTATTTGCAACAGATCAAAAATAAACTAGTATTAAGAAGACTGAAGTAATTAGGAGTCTGTGTCTCTCTTTTGGTAGCATTTATTCAGAAACATTAACTCCAAATCTGCTTTGGAATCCTACAGTCTCTAATTATAGTACAAAAAGACCCAAGATTTAAAAAAATAAAATTAATTGCAGGTCATTTTAATTTTTAAAACACATGATTTATTGCTTTGATAAAGTGCTAAGGTCATCATTAAATCACACAATGAAAAAGTGATGCAACTTTAAACACCCTGAAGCACTAATTTTAGGGATCCCGTAGGATTTTTTTTCAATCCTTAGGTTGTATCCAGGTTGTGTTGCAATATCCATATTTAGATGTGCCCCTAAACTTTTAAACTTTCCTAAGTTTAAAACCACTAAAATATGAAATAAGAACTATCAGGAAAGCATCTGGAGCAGCCACAAAAAAACTGGAGGGAAGTACAATTAGAACAAGGCTCTGAGCGGTTAGGTGAGAGTCACTTAGCAGAATCTAACAGCAAAGAGAGAATAAAACATAAAATGGATCGACTCTTCTGAAAAGTGTTTGAATCTCAAGTGTTGAAAAAATGTCTAGTTCTCTCAAGTTTATAGAGGCAGACACTGTAGCTCTTTAAGGAGCACCTACCGTGGACCAGGGTGCTGGCTGGGAGCTGGACACAATCCCCACCTCTAAAAAGATTAGAGTCTAGTGGAGGAGACTGTCAGACAAGTAAACGAGCAATTGCAATGAATTGCAACATGCTTTATAAAACTATTTCATTTACACTGATTTGAGAGAACACTTTTCCCAGGCAAGAAGGACAGAAAGATGACTGTGCTAGAGAGAAGGGAACTGACTGCAAAGGGAAGAGAACAGCCTTCGATAGAAGGAGAACTTTCACTCAGGTCTTGAAGTAGAAGGAGCAGAGAATTTGAGGGTGAAGAGAAAAGAGATCAAAGCAAGGAAAGTCATTCTAAAATAGTCCAGGCAGGAGATTTCCAAAGCACAGAATTCAGTTTAGGGCCAGGCTAGCAGCCTAGCCTTCCTGTAGGGTACGTGGGGGGACACTGTACACGATAAAATGAGAAAAATAGGGCTTAGTGAGAGACCGGAGGTGGGAAAAGGGGAGAGATGCCCGAATGTCTGGTTTGGGAAACTGTGGCTGTAGAAAACAGAAGGCTAAAAACAGACAGAAGGATAAACTGCTCCGGGAGGAAGAGGATGAGTTGAGTGGGGGAATGATGAGATTGAAGAGCTAGTGGAATATCCACGTGGAGATTTCAAGTAATCGCAGTAACCTGGGTCTGCCACTTGGGAGAGAGTTTAGGCTAAAAATTTAAGTTCAGTCCTCATTAGCAAACTGAATGAGATTCCCCAGAGGAAGAGGGCAGGACAATGAAAGGAGAGAACCAAGGAACAAAACTGCTGAATCCTAATATTTAAGAGGCAGACCAAAAGGGAGCAGCCCTGGAGAACGCTGAAGAAGGTCAAGGAAATATTACTGTGCCTTTTTGTTTTATTGTGGCAAATTATACATGACATGAAACATATCGTTTTAACCAATGATAAGTGCACAATTCAGTGGCATTAATTACATCCACCATGTTGTACAACCATTAGCACTATTTATTTCTGAAACTTTTTCATTACTCCAAACAGAAACCCGGTAACCATGAAGCAATAATTCTCCATTGCCCCTAACCCAAGCCCTGGTAACTTCTAATCTACTTTCTGTCTCTATAAATTGGACTACTCTAGGTACTGCATATAAGTGGAATCATTCTTTTGTGTCTGGCTTATTTCACTTAGCTTAGTGTCTTCAAGTTTCATCCATGTTTTATCATTCCTTTTTATATATTGTGCCTTCCTAAAATCAGGAAATAGAAACAGGGAGAATAGTCAATATGGGTGTAATAGGACTGTTATTAAGGCTCACACGCTGGGGCTTGCCAGAGGGAGAAAGGAAGGAGATAAATCAACTGGGAGGCCAGAACTGAAAGCTAAGTGCAGAAACCATGATCCCTTAGCTAAGAACTCTGTGGTAGAGCAGACAGGCATCTGGGAGTTGGAGGTTGCTGGGCAAATCTTCATCTGAGAACCAGATAGCAGAGTGTATTTGGACGGATGACTGAACCCAACACAACATTCCCCTCTTCTGATGGGAAGTCCTGGTGGAAATAGTTCTGCCTGAACAGTTCCACAGGCCCTGGATGGAGGGGGTAAGGGGTGGGGAAGGGGCTGTGACCTACAGTTACTGTCTGAAGGAGGGTAAGAGCATGAGCCAGAGAAGCACATCAGAAAACAGGTCACGGAGCAAAGTTAGACAGAGGAGCTGAAGGGCAGGCTCAACCCAGGTGAAAGAGGAAGAGGAATATGCAGATGCAATGGTGAAATACTCAGAAGCTAACATCAGAGGCTAAATTCTATTAACATAAGCATTGTGTGACCAGGGCAGCTTCATTTAGAAGTGTTAAGACTGGAGAGATACAGTGAATTCAAAAGGAATAAGTAATTGGATCAAAAGGAATCAGAATGTACAGGACCATGTTCTCCAAATATTTATGCCAGAGAGTTGGGGCACCTATGTATCATTCCTGATTGCCCCCGTGTTAATATTTTTGCCCCCAAGGCTTAAAAGATAACAGTACAACTCGTGACCCCCCGGAAAAGGTATTCTGAATGCTTTTAATTCTTACAGATGAACATTATAAATATTCCCTCACTCAAATTATTAAATTATTGGTTGAGAAAATTAAGTTTCTCATTATATAGCATCTATTTCAAATAATGTAATTTTGTCATATAGTGAATGTGTTCACTGGGCTTCTGAATCCATAAATCTATCAATTTTGCTGAATAATGAAGCCAAAGAATTATAGAAGACTATAGAAGATCTAAATAACAGTAACAAACGTAACAGACATATACAGAACACTGGATCAAACAACTATAGACAACAAGGTATTTTCTAGGACACAAGAAACCTTTATAAAAATTCTCCATATACTGAGCCATAAAGCAAGTCATGACAAATTTCAAAGGACTGAAATCATATATGGCTGTGCTAGAAATCAATAATTTAAAAATGATAACTAGAGGTTTCCCTGGGGCGCAGTGGTTGAGAGTCTGCCTGCCGATGCAGGGGACACGGGTTTGTGCCCCGGTCCAGGAAGATCCCACATGCCACGGAGCGGCTGGGCCCGTGAGCCATGGCCGCTGAGCCTGCGCGTCTGGAGCCTGTGCTCCGCAACGGGAGAGGCCACAACAGTGAGAGGCCCCCATACCACAAAAAAAAAAAAAAAAAAAAAAAAGGTAACTAGAAATTTAAAAATATACTTCTAAATAACCCATGGATCAAAAAAGAAATAAATATGGAATTTTTAAAATGCCATGAATCAAAACTTAGAGGATGCTTCTAAGTATCCAAAAGAAAATTTACAGATTTAATTGCAAAAATTATAAAATCTAAATTGCTGAAAATGTATGAGCTAAGCAGACTTCTCAAGATGTTGGGAAAAATTACAACAAAATAAACCCAAAGAAGGAGAAGAAAGAAAATGATAAAGTAACAACAAAAAAAAAAGGAACTCCAAAATAAAAATATAGTAGAGTATCAACAAAACCAGATGTTTCCTTGAAAAAATTAAAAATTGATAAAATTCTATTGATATGGATTAAGAAAAGAAAGAACAAATAATCATATCAGGATGAAAAGGGGGACAAAATTATAGTTACTACAGACATTAGAAAGTTAATAAAGATTTGAATAGACATTTCTCAAGAAAAAGTATACAAATGACTAATGAACAGCAAAGGATGCTCAACATCATTAGTCAGTAGGGAAACGGATATCAAAACCCCATTGATATACAATTCACACCCAGTAAGATGGCTATAATCAAAAACGACAGACAATAACAAGTGTTGGTGAGGATTTGGAGAAATGGGAACCCTTGTTTATTGCTTGTGGGAATGTAAAATGGTACAGTCACTTTGGAAAACACTCTGGCAGTTCTTCAGTATGTTAGACACAGAGTTACCATATGGTCCAGCAATTCTTCTCATAGGTATCCAAGATAAATGAAACCGTATGTCTACATGTGGTACATCCATACAATGGAATATTATTTTTCAATAAAAAGGAATGAAGTGTTGATTCTTTCTAAACCTGGATGAACCACTAAAATGTTACACTGGGTGACAGAAGCCAATCACAAAAGACAACACATTATACGATTCCATTTACATGAAAAATCCAGAATAGACAAATCTATAAGAAGGAAGTAGATTTGTGTTGCCTAGAAGTGGGGTAGAGGGATGGTGGTAGTCAATGAGGAGTGACTGCTAATGTTACAGAAAATCTTTGGGGTGTGATGAAAATGTTCTAAACGTAAGATTGTGGTATGATTGCACAGTTCTGTGAATATACTAAAAATGTTGAATTACATGCTTTAAATGGATACATTTTATGGTATGGAAATTACACATGAGCTGCGTTATATCTCTCCAAAATTCATATATTGAAGCCCTAGCCCCCAGCACCTCAGAATGTGACTAGATATGAAGACAGGGCCTTTAAATAAGTGATTAAGTTAAATGAGGTCATTAGGATGGGCCCTAGTACAATCTGACTGCTGTTCTTATAAGAAGAGGAAATTTGGATGCACCAGGGATGCATGTGCACAGAAAAAGACCATGTGAGAAAACAATGAGAAGCTAGCCATCTGCAAAATAAGAAGAAAGGCCTCAGAAAAAAAAAAAAAAAACACCAAACCTGCTGACACCTTGGTCTTGGACTTCTAGCCTCCAGAACTGTGAGAAAATAAATATCTGTCATTTAAGCCACTCAGTCAGTGGTATTTTGTTATGGTATCCCTAGCAAACTGTACATATCTCAATCAAGATTTTTTTTTAAGTATTTTGCCAAACATCCTTGGTTCTCCCCTAAAAGAAACTGTGTATTCAGTTCTCCAAACTATTAGAACTATTTAGGTCTCACGTAGAAATTTCCCTCTTTTTTACCTTATTTCCTAAAATTCTTGCTTGGATTCTTTATTTTTCCATCCTTCCTCATGATAATAGACCTCATTAATATTAGCTCTGGTTTTCAGGGAATGGCTTATTTTTTGTTTGTTTGTTTGTTTTTGCGGTACACGGGCCTCTCACTGCTGTGGCCTCTCCCGTTGCGGAGCACAGGCTCCGGACACACAGGCTCAGCGGCCATGGCTCACGGGCCCAGCCGCTCAGCGGCATGTGGGATCTTCCCGGACCAGGGCACGAACCCGTGTCCCCTGCATCGGCAGGCGGACTCTCAACCACTGCGCCACCAGGGAAGCCCCGGGAATGGCTTATTGATTTAGTAAAGAGCCGGGGAAAAGGTACATACAAAGACATGCAACATCACTCTACCAGAGCAAGGCAACAGATAATTCAGAAGCTCCCCTTGGTGTAATATATACCCAATCTAATGTGAAAATCCAAGTTCAGGCAATATAAATTTACTGACCCAGGCTTGGGAACTAATACTTTCTTACATTTACATTTCCTCAAAGTAGAAGAAATAGCTTAAAGAACATAATTTGTGCATTTGTCTATTTTCCATTAAAATAGCATCATACAGTAAAAGTTGTATAAAAAGCTATTTTAGAGGATATAAACTTTGTGAAATAAAGGCCACTTGTGAATTTGAAATATAAAAAATAAGATAATATTATGAACAAATTATGCCAAAAATTTGAAAGTTTAGATGAAATGGACAAATTCATAAAATATTACAGAGAATTAAGACAAATAAAATTTAACTATGTAAGCATACTAATTTAAGAGGATTATTTCTCCCAATAACTCTTCAAATATGTTGCAGTGTATTTATTACCTATAAACTTAATCAAAACCAGGAATACTTTACATGCACAGGATATGTCAGTTGGGATCATCCTGTCCACTGAAATATGGATTGGATCAGCTCGAATATTCACTGCACTATTAGGAAGTCCCATACCTGACTTCCCTGGTGGTGCAGTGGTTAAGAATCTGCCTGCCAATGCAGGAGACGCAGGTTCAATCCCTAGTCTGGGAAGATCCCACATGCCACAGAGCAACTAAGCCCGTGCGCCACAACTACTGAAGTCTACGCGCTCTAAGGCCCTCATGTTGCAACTACTGAGCCCGTGTGCTGCAACTAGTGAAGCCTGCTCACCTAGAGCCCGTGCTCCACAACGAGAAGCCACCACAATGAGAAGCCCGTGTGCCTCAACAAAGAGTAGCCCCTGCTTGCAACAACTAGAGAGAGCCCAGGCGCAGCAATGAAGACCCAATGCAGCCAAAAATAAATTAAAAAAAAAAAAAAAAGAAAAAGAAAAGAAAGAAAGTCCCATATCTTCCTCAAGATTCCTGAAAATTTCTAGGGAGATCATATTCATGTTGTTATCTGGCTCTGATAAAATTTGACCAAACTTTAGTTAAGCACCTCTGAGTCCTCCTCTCAACAAGGCCTCAATCTTGGCCTGTAAGAACTGCAACTTTTAGTACAATTTCATCCACACCCGTCCCCTTCACCAAAAGACTTGAAGAAACGCTAGCATAGTTTCTGAGTTAGAGTTTCTGTCCCTAGGACGATGACCCCAGCACCCTTAAGTTCCTGCCTAATAAATCTCGATGCTGCCAAAAGAATTTACTGCTTGTTCCAGCCAACACCTGACTATAGGGCCCTGACCTCCTTTTTCTTAGAGCATTTACTTTAAAAAAAAAAAACTTGCAATCATAAATGCTTTCTCTGTCCCTTTGAGACCTATCTTCTACACTCAAGAATGTGTTTCTCGACATTCTACAGAATTTGTCAAATCTTTGAAACTTGGAATATATTGCTTTCATAATAATGAAGTTTATTGCCTATCTATCTGAAGTGTCTAATTTTTCAAGTTTGTACGTTTATTAAGTGATTTTAACATTGGCTGTTTTTTTGTTGTTTTGTTTTGACTATGGAAAGATAGTTTCAGGGGAAGCTGAATTCTTTTAAAACACTTGAGGCAAAAAAAAAAAAAAAAAAAAAAAAAAAAGAATGTGTTTCTCATGTACCTGGGAGCCATCTCTTTGAAATGTAGTCATCAGGAAAGATACAACAACCCCTGTCTCCCAGTTTCTGGAGGGTAGAAGCCTACGTTCAATAAGCATCACTTAGCAAACTGATGACCTCATCATACTGACTAAACCTCCTCCCCACTGATGTTGTCCAGTACTTTTTCTTTCACACATTCCAGCACTTAAAAGCCTCCCACCTTTTGTTTTGCTGGAGTTGAGCTCAGGATATACCGAGGTCTCTCCTCTACTGCAGTGGTACTAAATAAAATCAGTCTTGCTGTTTTTAACAAGTGTTCAGTACAAAGTTTTTCTTTCATTTTTGCTTTGAATTTTTGCTTCCGCTGAGTTAATTTAGGTAAAGGAAGGTCTCACTGTCCCACATATGCCATTTCTTTTTCACATACCACGTGGATCCTGTTGCAAAACCCAATACCTCTCCCTAATTTCCTTAAAAACAAAACAAAACTTCTACAAGTAATTAGTGTGAACAGCCAGTTTTACTGAAACATGATGGAGAAAGAGGTAATTTACATCACAGAAAAGTAAATGCTTAAAACAGAGTATCATAGATCCTTTTACAGAGCCCTTTACCTTTTTGCTATATTGTTCGGCCATCTTCTCTCCTTCCTCAGCTCCTGTTCTCCTAGCTTCTCTGGACACCATTCCTTTCTTGTACCAAGCAGTCTGCTACCTCTTTTGTTCCCATGTCTCCCGCTGACTCTGCTGAGATTCTCACCTTCCACCCCAAGAATCTGATGGAAGTATTTCCTAAAGTAAGACAATTCCCTCCCTAAGATAAATTCCAGCGCCACTTATAACGAGAATTTTTTACCTTGATACAATTCATATAAATCTTCATATTTACCTATTTGCATATCATTATTGAATCCCTTATCACCATGCTGATAAAAGATGATTGTAATACCTATAGGTACCAAGAAGCAAGTAAGTATTCTCTGCCTTATCAGAGAAGCAAAACCATCAACACACAGGGGAGAAATTTCACTAAATTAAAGACACTTACTAGTGGCAATTAAAAAGTCCATTACTTCACACATCAAAAAGCATTTAAATAGCTATTTATTTTGCTGCATAAAATACATAAAAATAAAAATCATGTAGCTATTTAACACATTATGAGTCTATTAAATGTAATACATGAAAGGCTTTAGCACTAACCTATGTCCGCTCAAAGTACAAAATTCCCTACACGTATCTAATGCTATTTCTCATTTTTAAATAAATGTCAGCCTTGAATGAATCCATTTCCTCAAAACCCTCCAAGAGCTATTTTTTATTCTATTGCCCATGGACCTTTAGTCTCCATTTTCATTTGGCTTGGATAACTATTATTAGCTGAAAACCACAAACTACAGATTGTTTACTTCACACCTAGTAGAACCTTCAGTGAGAATGACAACTTGCTATAAGTAAGCAAATTATGATGAGTCTGGAATGGCTACTCTATCTACCAAGAACACGCTGAATGATAAATGTAACACTTATTAGCTATCTATTATGTCTAGTCATTTTAGATGCATATTCTTTTCAAGTTTTACAATCTGGTGGCAGGTGAGTATAAGCATACCGATTTTATAATTTAGGAAATGACAGTGAAGGAGGTTAAGCAACTGCCCCTTGCCCTCAAATTAAATAGCTAAGACATGACAGAACTTGATATAAATTCAATATTTTTTTCTGACTCAAAAGCCTATGCCCTTAATACAATAAAATTTTGTCATGTGCTACTTTTCACATTCTACACGCATTTGCACTATGGATATTTTTATCCAAAATTAGGAATTCAGTTAGCTCCACTGTAGATACTGTGCCTCAGTCTGTTGAACAGATATTAAGGTAGCATTGCACTGTTTACAAAAAATGTGCCACTTGTTTTAAGTAATTTTAATACCTCCAAGAAACATTTAAATTGCTTTTCACATAATAAACTTACTTGTGTTTTAGCTGATGAGCTACACCTATTTTCTAGACGTTACTTAAAAAAATCCTGGCAGGTTTTTTTTTTTTTTTTTTGCGGTACGCGGGCCTCTCACTGCTGTGGACTCTCCCGCTGTGGAGCACAGGCTCTGGACATGCAGGCCCAGCGGCCATGGCTCACGGGCCCAGCCGCTCCGCGGCACGTGAGATCCTCCCGGACCGGGGCACGAACCCACGCCTCCCGCATCGGCAGGCGGACTCCCAACCACTGCGCCACCAGGGAAGCCACTGGCAGGTTTTATTTCTCCAAAAACATACAGAAATCTACAAAATATTTTTAAAATTTTATTTCTTAACAATTATTATTAGGAAAAATGTCACTTTTTGGAAGTATAGTGAATTTGCAATGTTTCAGGTGTACAGAAAAGTGATTCCGTTATATATATATGTATGTAATATATATGTATTCTTTTTCAGATTCTTTTCCATTATAGGTTCTTATAAGATACTGAGTATAGTTCCCTGTGCTGCACAGTAAGTCCTTGTTTATTTTGTATGTAATAGTGTATATCTATTAATCCCAAATTCCTAATTTATCCCTCCCTATTCTCTTTCCCCTTTGGTAACCATAGTCTGGTTTCTATGTCTATGAGTCTAGAAAAATGTCATTTTTCATCATTATTCCTTCCTTTTCCTAAATCTCATTCATATTTTACAATAGGTCACCTATCTTTTGCTCCTGCCCATACACACATAAGCACATACTCAGGACCACAAACACAAGAGTCCCTGATGACTTCATGTTTACAAAGAAGCTAAAGAATAGCACTTTCTGGAGAGATAGGTATGCTTCCAAACACATTCTATGAGGCCAGAATAACCCTGATACCAAAACCAGACAAATGTATCACAAAAAAGAAAATTAAAGGCCAATATCATTGATGATAATAGATGCAAAATTCATCAATGAAATATGAGCAAACTGAATTAAACAATACACTAAAAGAAAAAATACATTAAAAGAATCATACGAGGGCTTCCCTGGTGGCGCAGTGGTTGAGAGTCCACCTGCTGATGCAGGGGACATGGGTTCGTGCCCCGGTCCGGGAAGATCCCACGTGCCGCGGAGCGGCTGGGCCCGTGAGCCTGTGTGTCTGGAACCTGTGCTCCGCAATGGGAGAGGCCACAACAGTGAGAGGCCCGCATACCGCAAAAAAAAAAAAAAAGAAAAAAAAAGAATCATACGAGATTGGTTCAAGATGGCGGAGTAGAAGGACATGCGCTCACTCCCTCTTGCGAGAGCAGCGGAATCACAAATAACTGCTGAACAATCATCAACAGGAATACACCAGAACTTACCAGAAAAGATGCCCCACATCCAAGGACAAAGGAGAAGCCACAGTGGGACAGTGGGAGGGGCGCAATCACAATGAAGGCAAGTCCCCTCGAAAAGTGGGTGGGTGACTCACAACTGGAGAACACTTATACCACAGAAGTCCACCCACTGGAATGAAGGTTCTGAGCTCCACGTCAGGCTTCCCAACCGGGGAGTCTGTCAATGGGAGGAGGAATTCCTAGAGAGTCAGACTTTGGAGGCTGGCAAGATTTGACTGCAGGAGTTTTAGAGGACTGGGGATGTGGAGGCTCCACTCTGGAGGGTGCACACAGGGAGGTGTGCACATGAGGACCCAGGGAGCGGTGACCCCATGGGAAACTGAACCAGACCTGCTTGCTAGTGTTGGAGGGTTTCCTGCTGAGGCAGGGGGTGGCTGTGGCTCACCAAGGGGACAGGGACACTGGCAGCAGAAGTTCTAGGAAGAATTCCTTGGCATGATCCCTCCCAAAGTCTGCCGTTAGTCCCAACAAAGAGCCATTAGGCTGAACTGCTGGGTCACCTCAGGCCAAACAACCAACAGGGAAGGAACCCAGCCCCACCCACCAGCACATAATTGGATTAAAGTTTTAGTGAGCTCTGCCCATGAGAGCAACACCTAGCTCTACCCACGACCAGTCCCTCCCATCAGGAAGCTTGTACAAACCTCTTAGATAGCCTCATCCACCAGAGGGCAGACAGCAGAAGCAAGAAGAAATACAATTCAGCAGCCTGTGGAATGAAAACCACATTCACAGAAAAACAGACAAAATGAAATGGCAGAGGACTATGTACCAGATGAAGGAACAAGATAAAACACCAGAAAAACAACTAAATGAAGAGGAGATAGGCAACCTTCCAGAAAAAGAATTCAGAATGATGATAGTGAAGATGATCCAGGATCTCGGAAAAAGAATGGAGGCAAAGATCGAGAAGATGTAAAAAACGTTTAACGAAGAACTAGAAGAATTAAAGAAAAAACAAACAAGGGTGAACAATAAAATAACTGAAATGAAAAATACCCTAGAAGGAATAAATAGCAGAAAAATTGAGGAAGTATAACAGATAAGTGACCTGGAAGACAGACTGGTGGAATTCACTGCTGTGGAACAGAATAAAGAAAAAAGAATGAAAAGAAATGAAGACAGCCTAAGAGACCTCTAGGACAACATTAAATGCACCAAATTCGCATTATAGGGGTCCCAGAAGGAGAAAAGAGAGAGAAAGGACCCAAGAAAATATTTGAGAGATTACAGTTGAAAACTTCTCTAACATGGGAAAGGAAATAGCCACCCAAGTCCAGGAAGTGCAGAGAGTCCCACGCAGGATAAACCCAAGGAGAAACATGCCGAGACACATAGTAATCCATCTGACAAAAATTAAAGACAAAGAAAAATTATTAAAAGCAACAAGGTAAAAACAACAAATAACATACAAGGGAACACCCATAAGGTTAACAGCTGATTTCTCAGCAGAAACTCTACAAGCCAGAAGGGAGTGGCACAATATATTTAAAGTGACGAAAGGGAAGAATCTACAATGAACATTACTCTACCCAGCAAGGATCTCATTCAGATTCGATAGAGAAATCAAAAGCTTTACAGACAAGCAAAAGCTAAGAGAATTCAGAACCACGAAAGCAGCTCTACAACTAATGCTAAAGGAAGTTCTCTAAGTGGGAAACACAAGGGAAGAAAAGGAGCTACAAAAACAAACCCAAAACAATTAAGAAAATGGGAATAGGAACATACGTATCAATAACTACCTTAAATGTGAATAGATGAAATGCTCCAACCAAAAGACATAGGCTTGCTGAATGGATACAAAAACAAGACCCATATAAATGCTATCTGCAAGAGACCCACTTCAGACCTAGGGACACATACAGACTGAAAGTGAGGGGATGGAAAAAGATATTCCATGCAAATGGAAATCAAAAGAAAGCTGGAGTAGCAATACTCATATCAGATAAAATAGACTTTAAAATAAAAAATGTTACAAGAGGCAAGGAAGGACACTACATAATGATCAACGGATCAATCCAAGAAGAACATATAACAATTTTATATATATATACACACCCAACATAGGAGCACCTCAATACAGAAGGCAACCGTTAACAGTTATAACACAGGAAATTGAGAGTAACACAATAATAGTGGGGACTTAACACCTCACTTACACCAATGGGCAGATCATCCAGACAGAAAATTAACAAAAAAACACAAGCTTTAAAGGACACAATAGACCAGACAGATTTAATTGATATTTATAGAACATTCCATCCAAAAACAACAGAAAACACTTACTTCTCAAGTGCTCATGGAACATTCTCCAGGATAGAGCACATCTTGGGTCACAAATCAAGCCTCAGTAAATTTAAGAAAATTGAAATCGTATCAAGTATCTTTTCTGACCACAACACTATGAGATTAGAAATCAATTACAGGGAAAAAAACATAAAAAACACAAACACATAGAGGCTAAACAATACGTTACTAAATAACCAAGAGATCACTGAAGAAATTAAAGAGGAAATCAAAAAATACTTAGAGAAAAAAGTCAACAAAAACATGATGATCCAAAACCTATGGGATGCAGCAAAAGCAGTTCTCAGAGGGAAGTTTATAGCAATACAAGCCTACCTCAAGAAACAAAAAAAAATCTCAAACAATCTAACCTTACATCCAAAGGAACTAGAGAAAGAAGAACAAACAAAACCCAAAGTTAGCAGAAGAAAAGAAATCATAAAGATCAGAGCAGAAATAAATGAAATAGAAACAAAGAAAACAATAGCAAAGATCAATAAAACTAAAAGCTGGTTCTTTGAGAAGATAAACAAAATTGATAAACCTTTAGCCAGACTCATCAAGAAAAAGAGGGAGAGGACTCAAATCAATAAAATTAGAAATGAAAAAGGAGAAGTTACAATGGACACCACAGAAATACAAAGCATCATAAGAGACTACTACAAGCAACTCTATGCCAATAAAACGGACAATCTGGAAGAAATGGACGAATTCTTAGAAAGGTATATCCTTCCAAGACTGAAAAAGAAAGAAACAGAAAATATGAACAGACCAATCTCAAGTAATGAAATTGAATCTGTGATTAAAAATCTTTCAACAAACAAAAGTCTAGGACCAGATGGCTTCACAGGTGAATTCTATCAAACATTAAGAGAAGAGCTAACACCCATCCTTCTCAAACTCTTCCAAAAAATTGCAGAGGAAGGAACACTCCCAAACTCATTCTATGAGGCCACCATCACCCTGATATCAATACCAGATAAGGATACTACTAAAAAAAAATTACAGACCAATATCACTGATGAATATAGATGCAAAAATCCTCAACAAAATACTAGCAAACAGAATCCAATGACACATTAAAAGGATCATACACCATGATCAAGTGGGATTTATCCCAGGGATGCAAGGATTCCTCAGTCTACACAAATCAATCAATGTGATACACCATATTAACAAACTGAAGAATAAAAACCATATGATCGGGCTTCCCTGGTGGCGCAGTGGTTGAGAGTCCACCTGCCGATGCAGGGGACACAGGTCCGTCATCCGGTCCGGGAAGATCCCACATGCTGCGGAGCGGCTGGGCCCTTGAGCCATGGCCGCTGAGCCTGCGCATCTGGAGCCTGTGCTCCACAACAGGAGAGGCCACAACAGTGAGAGGCCTGCGTACTGCAAAAAAAAAAACAAAAAACAAAACAAAACAAAAAAACCCCATATGATCATCTCAATAGATGCAGAAAAAGATTGCGACAAAATTCAACACCCATTTATGATATAACTCTCCAAAAAGTGGGCATAGAGGGAAACTACCTCAACATAATAAAGGCCATATATGACAAACACACAGCAAACATCATTCTCAATGGTGAAAAACTGAAAGCATTTCCTCTCTAAGATCAGGAACAAGACAAGGATGTTCACTGTCACCACTATTATTCAACAGAGTTTTGGAAGTCCTAGCCATGTCAATCAGAGAAGGAAGAAAAAAAAATAAAAGGAATACAAATTGGAAAAGAAGAAGTAAAAATGTCACTGTTTGCAGATGACATGATACTATACATAGAGAATCCTAAAGATGCCACCAGAAAACTACCAGAGCTAATCAAATGTGGTAAAGTTGCAGGATACTAAATTAATGCACTGAAATCTCTCGCATTCCTATACACTAATAATGAAAGATCAGAAAGAGAAATTAAGGAAACAATCCCATCCACCATTGCAACAAAAACAATAAAATACCTAGGAATAAACCTACCTAAGGAGACAAAAGACGTGTACTCAGAAAACTATAAGACACTGATGAAAGAAATCAAAGATGACTCAAACAGATGGAGAGATATACCATGTTCTTGGATTGGAAGAATCAATATTGTGAAAATGATTCTACTACCCAAAGCAATCTACAGATTCAGTGCAATCCCTATCAAACTACCAATGGCATTTTGTACAGTACTAGAGCAAAAAATCTTAACATTTGTATGGAGACACAAAAGACCCCAAATAGACAAAGCAACCTTGAGGGAAAAAAATGGAGTTGGAGGAATCAGACTCCCTGACTTCCGACTATACTACAACGCTACAGTAGTCAAGACAATATGGTACTGGCACAGAAAGAGAAATACAGATTAATGGAAGAGGATAGAAAGCCCAGAGAAAACCCCACGCACCTATGGTCAACTAACCTATGACAAAAGAGGCAAGGACATACAATGGAGAAAAGACAGTCTCTTCAATAAGTGGTGCTGGGAAAAGAGGACAGCTACATGTAAAAGAATGAAATTAGAACACTCCCTAACACCATACACAAAAATAAACTCAAAATGGATTAAAGAGATAAATGTAAGACCAGACACTATAAAACTCTTAGATGAAAACATAGGAAGAACACTCTCTGACATAAATCATAGCAAGATCTTTTTTGATCCACCTCCTACAGTAATGGAAATAAAAACAAAAATAAGCAAATGGGACCTAATGACACTTAAAAGCTTTTGCACAGCAAAGGAAACTATAAACAAGACAAAAAGACAACCCTCAGAATGGGAGAAAATATTTGCAAATGAATCAACAGACAAAGGATTAATCTCTAAAATATATAAACAGCTCATGCAGCTCGATATTAAAGAAACAAACAATTCAATCAAAAAATGGGCAGAAGACCTAAATATACATCTCTCCAAAGAAGACATACAGATGGCCAAGAGGCACATGAAAAGCTGCTCAGCATCACTATTTATTAGAGAAATGCAAATCAAGACTACAATGAGGTTATCACCTCAAACCGGTTAGAATGGGCATCATCAGAAAATCTACAAACAGCAAATGTTGGAGAGGGTGTGGAGAAAAGGAAACCCTCTTGCACTGTTGGTGGGAATGTAAATTGATACAGCCACTATGGAGAACAGTATGGAGCTTCCTTAAAAACTAAAAATAGAATTACCACATGATCCAGCAATCCCACTACTGGGCATATACCCAGAGAAAACCATAATTCAAAAAGACACATGCAACCCAATGTTCACTGCATTACTATTTACAATAGCCATGTCATGGAAACAACCTAAATGCCCATCGACAGACGAATGGATAAAGAAGACGTGGTACATATATACAATGGAATATTACTCATCTGTAAAATGGAACGAAATTGGGTCATTTGTAGAGTCATGGATGGACCTAGAGACTGTCATACAGAGTGAAGTAAGCCAGAAAGGGAAAAACAAGTATCGTATATTAACACATATATGAGGAATCTAGAAAAATGGTACAGATGAGCTGGTTTGCAAGGCAGAAGTAGGTACACAGATATACAGAACAAACATATGGACACCAAAGGGGGAAAGTGTGTGTGTGTGGGGGGGGTGGGATATACTGGGAGACTGGGATTAACATATATACCCTACTATGTATAAAATAGATAACTAATAAGAAACTTCCGTATAAAAAATAAATTTATTAAATTTAATTTAAATAAATCCTAATATCAACAGGAAATGACAGACACATGTAAGTGAAAACTAACTTTATTAGAAAAATAATTGCATTGAATTCCTATAATTGGATGGCTCTAAAAACCACCGAGTTTCAGTTACTCAAGGATTGTGATGGAATTTCACCTCATGAAAATTCAGGAACATAACCAAATTATTTATTTCTTTTAAATGGTGTATACCATGAATAAATGTATCATTATGTTATTTAAATCTAATTTTAAAACATTAAAAAAAAAGAATCATACATCATGATCAAGCGGGATTTATCTCAGGGATGCAAGGATGGTTCAGTATCCACAAATCAATCAATGTGGTACGGGCTTCCCTCGTGGTGCAGTGGTTTAGAATCCTCCTGCCAATGCAGGAGACAAGGGTTCAAGCCCTGGTCCGGGAAGTTCCCACATGCCACAGAGCAACTAAGCCCACGAGCCACAACTACTGAACCTGTGCTCTAGAGCCCACGAGCCACAACTACTGAGCCCGCGTGCTACAACTACTGAAGCCTGTGTGCCTATAGGCTGTGCTCTGCAACAAAGAGAAGCCACCACAATGAGAAGCCTGCACAGCGCAATGAAGAGTAGCCCCCACTCACTGCAACTAGAGAAAGGCTGCACGCAGCAACGAACACCCAATGCAGCCAAAAATAAATAATTAAAAAAAAATCAATGTGGTACAACACATCAACAAATTGAACAATAAAAAACATATGGTCATCTCAATAGATGCAGAAAAAGCTTTTAACAAAATTCAGCTTCCACTTATAATAAAAACTCTCAACAAAGTGAGTATGGAGGAAACATACCTCAATATAATAAAGGCCGTATATGACAAGCCCACAGCTAACATCATACTCAATAGTGAAAAGCTGGAAGGATTTCCTCCAAGATCAGGAACAAAACAAGGATGCCCACTCTCACCACACTTATGCAACATAGTATGGAAGTCGTAGTCAAAGCAATCAGAAAAGAAAAATAAATAAAAGAAATCCAAATTGAAAAAGGAAATGTAAAACTGTCACTGTTTGCAGATGACATGATACTCTCTTCAGAAACTCCTAAAGACACCACGAAAACCTACTAGATCTTATTAATGAATTCAGTAAAGTTGCAAGATAGAAAGTTAATATATAGAAGTCTCTTGTATTTCTATACACTAACAATGAACTATCAGAAGGCAAAATTAAAACAATCCCACTTACACCTTGAGGGCATTATGTTAAGTGAAATAACTCAGAGAAAGAAAAATATTATATGATGTCATTTATATGTGGAATTTAAAATAAAACACAAAAAAGCAAACTCATAGAAAAAGAGATCAAACTTGTGGTTAACAGAGACAGAGCGTGGGGGGAGGGGAGATTGGAGGAAGGTGGTCAAAAGGTACAAACTCCCGGGCTTCCCTGGTGGCGCGGTGGTTGAGAGTCCGCCTGCCGATGCAGGGGACACGGGTTCGTGCCCTGGTCCGGGAAGATCCCACATGCCGCTGAGCGGCTGGGCCCGTGAGCCATGGCCACTGAGCCTGTGCGTCCGGAGCCTGTGCTTCGCAACAGGAGAGGCCACAACAGTGAGAGGCCTGCATAAAAAAAAAGGTACAAACTCCCATTCATAAGGTAAATAAGGAGAGGACCTTCAAGATGGCAGAGGAGTAAGACGTGGAGATCACCTTCTTCCTCACAAATACATCAACATCTATATGTGGAACAACTCCTACAGAACACCTACTGAACACTGACAGAAGACCTCAGACTTCCCAAAAAGCAAGAAATTCCCCACGTACACGGGAAGGCAAAAGAAAAAAGAAAAAACAGAGACAAAAGAATAGGGATGGGACCTGCACCTCTGGGAAGGAACTGTGAAGGAAGAAAACTTTCCACGCACTAGGAAGCCCCTTCACTGGCAGAGACAGTGGGGGTGGGGGGGGGAGCTTTGGTGCCACGGAGGAGAGCACAGTAACAGAGGTGCAGAGCACAAAGTGGAGAGATTCCCGCACAGAGGATCGGTGCCGACCTGCACTCACCAGCCTGAGAGGCTTGTCTGCTCACCCGCCAGGGCAGGTGGGGGCTGGGAGCTGAGGCTCGGGCTTCAGAGGTCAGATCCCAGGGAGAGGACTGGGGTTGGCTGTGTGAACACAGCTTGAAGGGGGCTAGTGTGCCACAGCTAGCCGTGAGGGAGTCTGGGAAAAGGTCTGGAACTGCCGAAGAGGCAAGAGACCACTGTTTCTGGGTGTGTGAGGAGAGGGGATTCAGAGCACTGCTTAAATGAGCTCCAGAGACAGGCGCGAGCCACGGCGATCAGCGTGGACCCCAGAGATGGGCATGAAACACTAAGGCGGCTGCTGCAGCCACCAAGAAGCCTGTGTGCCAGCACAGGTCACTATCCACACCTCCCCTCCCGGGAGCCTGTGCAGCCTGCCACGGCCAGGGTCCCGTGATCCATGGACAACTTCCCTGGGAGAACACATGTTGCGGCTCAGGCTGTTGCAATGTCATGCTGGCCTCTGCTGCTGCAGGCTTGCCCCGCATTCTGTACCCCTCCCTCCTCCTGGCCTGAGTGAGCCAGAACACCCTAATCAGCTGCTACTTTAACCCCGTCCTGTCTGGGTGGGGAACAGACACCCTCAGGCGACCTACGCACAGAGGTGGGGCCAAATCCGAAGCTGAACCCCAGGAGCTGTGCAAACAGAGAAGAGAAAGGGAAATCTCTCCCAGCAGCCTCAGGAGCAGCAGATTAAATCTCCACAATTAACCTGATGTACCCTGCATCTCTGGAATACCTGAATAGACAAGAAATCATCCCAAAATTGAGGCAGTGGACTTTGCGAGCAACTGTAGACTTGGGGTTTGCTTTCTGCATCTAACTAGTTTCTGGTTTTATGTTTATCTTAGTTTAGTATTTAGAGCTTATAATCACTGGTAGATTTGTTTATTGATTTGGTTGCTCTCTTCCTTTTATATATATATATATTATTTTTCCTTTTTCTCTTTTTGTGAGTGTGTATGTTTATGCTTCTTTGTGTGATGTTGTCTGTATACCTTTGCTTTTACCATTTGTCCTAGGGTTCTCTCTGTCCTTTTTTTTTTTTTTAAGGATAGTTTTTAGCACTTGTTATCATTCGTGGATTTGTTTTTTGGTTTGGTTGCTCTCTTCTTTTTTTTCATTACATTTTAATTTTTTATTTCTAATAATTTAAAACCTTTTTTATTTTAATAACTTTATTTTATTTTATTTATTTATTTTTCTTCTTTCTTTCTTTCTTTTTTTTTCTCCCTTTTCTTCTGAGCCATGGGGCTGACAGTGTCCTGGTGCTCTGGCCGGGTGTCAGGCCTGAGCCTCTTAAGTGAGAGAGTGGAGTTCAGGACATTGGTCCACCAGAGAACTCCCAGCCCCACATAATATCAATCAGCAAGAGCTTTCCCAGAGACCTCTGTCTTATTGATAAGACCCAGCTCCACTCAATGACCGGCAAGCTACAGTGTTGGACACCCTATGTCAAACAACTAGGAAGACAGGAACACAACCCCACCCATTAGAAGAGAGGCTGCCTAAAATCATAAGTTCACAAACACCCCAAAACACACCACCAGACATGGTCCCGCCCACCAGAAAGACAAGATCCAGCCTCATCCATGAGAACACAGGCACCAGTCCCCTCCACCAGGAAGCCTACACAACCCACTGAACCAACCTTACCCACTGGGGGCAGACACCAAAAACAATGGGAACTACGAACCTGCAGCCTGCGAAAAGGAGACCACAAACACAGTAGGTTAAGCAAAATGAGAAGATAGAGAAATACACAGCAGATGAAGGAGCAAAGTAAAAACCCACCAGACCAAACAATGAAGAGGAAATAGGCAGTCTACCTGAAAAAGAATTCAGACTAATGATAGTAAAGATGATCCAAAATCTTGGAAATAGAATGGAGAAAATACAAGAAACATTGAATAAGGATCTAGAGGAATTAGAGAGCAAACAAACAATCATGAACAACACAATATATGAAATTAAAAATTCTCTAGAAGGAATCAATAGCAGAATAACTGAGGCAGAAGAAAGGATAAGTGACCCTGAAGATAAAATATTGGAAAAAACTACTGCAGAACAGAAAAAAGAAAAAAGGATGAAAAGAATTGAGAAGACCTCAAGGTCTCTGAGGAAGTCTCAGAGACCTCTGGGACAACATTAAACGCACCAACATTCAAATTATAGGGGTCCCAGAAGAAGAAGAGAAAAAGAAAGGGACTGAGAAAATATTTGAAGAGATTATAGTTGAAAACTTCCCTAATATGGAAAGGAAATAATCAATCAAGTCCAGGAAGTGCAGAGTCCCATACAGGATAAATCCAAGGAGAAACATGCCAAGACACATATTAATCAAATTAATCAAAAATTAAACACAAAGAAAAAATATGAAAAGCAGCAAGGATGAAACAACAAATAACATACAAGGGAATCCCCATAAGGTTAACAGCTGATATTTTAGCAGAAACTCTGCAAGCCAGAAGGGAGTGGCAGGACATATTTAAAGTGATGAAAGGGAAAAACCTACAGTGAAGATTACTCTACCCAGCAAGGATCTCATTCAGATTCGATGGAGAAATTAAAACCTTTACAGACAAGCAAAAGCTAAGAGAATTCAGCATCACCAAACCAGCTTTACAACAAATGCTAAAGGAACTTCTCTAGGTAGGAAACACAAGAGAAAGAAAAGAACTATAGTAACAAACCCAAAACAATTAAGAAAATGGTAATAGGAACATACATATCGATGACTACCTTAAATGTAAATGGATTAAGTGCTCCAACCAAAAGACAAAGACTGGCTGAATGGATACAAAAACAAGACCCGTATATATGTTGTCTACATGAGACCCACTTCAGAACTAGAGACACATACAGACTGAAAGTAAGGGAATGGAAAAGATATTCCATGCAAATGGAAATCAAAAGAAAGCTGGAGTAGCAATTCTCATATCAGACAAAATAGACTTTAAAATAAAGACTATTACAAGAGACAAAGAAGGACACTACATAATGATCAAGGGATCAATCCAAGAAGAAGATATAACAATTGTAAATATTTATGCACCCAACATAGGAGCACCTCAGTACATAAGGCAAATGCTAACAGCCATAAAAGGGGAAATCAACAGTAACACAATCATAGTGGGAGACTTTAACACCTCACTTACACCAATGGACAGATCATCCCAAATGAAAATAAATAAGGAAACACAAGCTTTAAATGATACATTAAACAAGATGGACTTAATTGATATTTATAGGACATTCCATCCAAAAACAACAGAATACGCTTTCTTCTCAAGTGTTCATTGAACATTCTCCAGGATAGATCACATCTTGGGTAACGAATCAAGCCTTGGTAAATTTAAGAAAATTGAAATCACATCAAGTATCTTTTCTGACAACAATGCTATGAGACTAGATAGCAATTACAGGAAAAAAATCTGTAAAAAATACAAACACATGAAGGCTAAACAATACACTACTAAATAACCAACAGATCACTGAAGAAATCAAAGAGGAAATCAAAAAATACCAAGAAACAAATGACAGTGAAAGCATAACAACCCAAAACCTATGGGATGCAGCAAAAGGAATTTTAAGAGGGAATTTTATAGCAATACAATCCTACCTGAAGAAACAAAAAACATCTCAAATAAACAATCTAAACTTACACCTAAAGCAATTAGAGAAAGAAGAACAAAAATACCCCAAGGTTAGTAGAAGGAAAGAAATCATAAAGATAAGTTCGGAAGTAAATGAAAAAGAAATGAAGGAAATGATAGCAAAGATCCATGAAACTAAAAGCTGGTTCTTTGAGAAAGTAAAGAAAATTGATAAACCATTTGCCAGACTCATCAAGAAAAAAAGGGAGAAGATTCAAATCAATAGAATTAGAAATGAAAAAGGAGAAGTAACAACTGATGCTGCAGAAATACAAAGGATCATGAGAGATTACTACAAGCAACTATATGCCAATAAAATGGACAACTGGAAGAACTGGACGAATTCTTAGAAAAGCACAACTTTCTGAGACTGAACCAGGAAGAAATAGAAAATATAAACAGACCAATGTGATTGGTCTGAATTGAACTGTGATTCAATTTAAACTGAAATTGAAACTGTGATTAAAAATCTTCCAACAAACAAAGGCCAGGACCAGATGGCTTCACCGTCGAATTCTACCAAACATTTAGAGAAGAGCTAATACCTATCCTTCTTAAACTCTTCCAAAATATAGCACAGGGAGGAACACTCCCAAACTCATTCTACAAGGCCACCAACACCCTGATACCAAAACCAGACAAAGATGTCACAAAGAAAAAAAACTACAGGCCAATATCACTGATGAACACAGATGCAAAAATCCTCAACAAAATACTAGCAAACAGAATTCAACAGCACATTAAAAGGATCATACACCATGACCAAGTGGGATTTTCCCAGGAATGCAAGGATTCTTCAGTATATGCAAATCAATCAATGTGATAAGCCATATTAACAAATTGAAGGAGAAAAACCGTATGATCATCTCAATAGATGCAGAAAAAGCTTCTGACAAAATTCAATACCCATTTATGATAAAAACCCTCCAGAAAGTAGGCATAGAGGGAACTTACCTCAACATAATAAAGGCCATATATGACAAACCCACAGCCAACACCGTTCTCAGTGGTTAAAAACTGAAACCATTTCCACTAAGATCAGGAACAAGACAAGGTTGCCCACACTCAACACTATTATTCGAAATAGTTTTGGAAGTTTCAGCCACAACAATCAGAGAAAAAAAAGAAATTAAAGGAATCCAAATCGGAAAAGAAGAAGTAAAGCTGTCACTGTTTGCAGATGACATGATACTATACATAGAGAATCCTAAACATGCTACCTGAAATCTACTAGAGGTAATCAATGAATCTGGTAAAGTAACAGGACACAAAATGAATACACAGAAATCCCTTGCATTCCTACACACTAATGATGAAAAATCTGAAAGAGAAATTAAGGAAACACTCCCGTTTACCACTGCAACAAAAAGAATAAAATACCCAATAATAAACCTATCTAAGGAGACAAAAAACCTGTATGCAGAAAACTATAAGACACTTATGGAAGAAATTAAAGATGACACAAACAGATGGAGAGATATACCATGTTGTTGGATTGGAAGAGTCAACGTTGTGAAAATGACTATACTACCCAAAGCAATCTACAGATTCAATGTAATCCCTACCAAACCACCACTGGCATTTTTCACAGAACTAGAACAAAAAATTTTACAATTTGTATGGAAACACAAAAGACTCTGAATAGCCAAAGCAATCTTGAGAAAGAAAAACAGAGCTGGAGGAATCAGGCTCCCAGACTTCAGACTATACTACAAAGCTTCAGTAATCAAGACAGTATGGTACTGGCACAAAAACAGAAATATAGATCAATGGAACAGGATAGAAAGCCCAGAGATAACCCCACGCACCTATGGTCAACTAATCTTTGATAAAGGAGGCAAGAGTGTACAGTGGAGAAAAGACAACCTTCTCAATAAGTGGTGCTGGGAAAACTGAACAGCTACATGGAAAAGAATGAAATTAGAACACTCCCTAACACCATACACAAAAAGAAACTGAAAATGGATTAAAGACCTAAATGTAAGGCCAGACACTATAAAACTCTTTGAGGAAAAGAGAGGCAGAACACTCTATGACATAAATCACAGCAATGTCCCTTTTGACCCACCTCCTAGAGAAATGGAAGTAACAACAAAAATAAACAAATGGGAGGTTCCTTAAAAAACTAAAAATAGAATTACCATATGACCCAGCAATCCCACTACTGGGCATATACCCTGAGAAAACCATAAGTCAAAAAGAGTCATGTAACACCATGTTCATCATGGCACTATTTACATTAGCCCAGGACATGGAAGCAACCTAAGTGTCCACTGACAGATGAATAGATAAAGAAGATGTGGCACTTTTATACAATGGAATATTACTCAGCCATAAAAGAAACGAAATTGAGTTATTTGTAGTGAGGTGGTGTAGTGAGTCCTAGGTGGACTCTAGGTCACACATAGTAGTGACCTAGAGTCTGTCATACAGAATGAACTAAGTCAGACAGAGAAAAACAAATACCGTATGCTAACACATATATATGGAATCTAACAAAAAAATAGGTTCTGAAGAACTTAGGGGCAGGACAGGAATAAAGATGCAGATGTAGAGAATGGACATGAGGACATGAGGTAGGGGAAGTGTAAGCTGGGACAAAGTGAGAGAGTGGCATGGACATAATATACACTACCAAATGTAAAATAGATAGCTAGTGGGAAGCAGCTGCATAGCACAGGGAGATCAGCTCGGTGCTTTGTGACCACGTGGAGGGTGGGAGGGAAACTCAAGAGGGAGGGGATATGGGGATATATGTATACGTATAGCTGATTCACTTTGTTATACAGCAGCAGCTAACACAACAATGTAAAGCAATTATACTACAATAAAGATGTTAAAAAAATAAATAAGTACTAGGGATGTAATGTAAAACATGACGACTATAGCTAACACTGCTGTATGTTATGTAGGAAAGTTGTGAAGAGAGTAAATCCTATGAATTGTCATCAAAAGGAGAAAGGTTTTTTCCTTTTTTCTTTCTTCCCTGTTTATTGTATCTATATGAGATGGGTGTTAGCTGAACCTATTGTGGTAATTATTTCATAATATGTGTAAATAAAACCATCCTGCTACACACCGTAGACTTATACAGTGATATATGTCAATTATTTCTCAATGAAACTGGGGAAAAAAGAATTTTAAATAAGAGAGTTAGTTTACATTGAAAATAAAATCCCATTTTCAGTCTCATCAAAAAGAATAAAATACCTAGGAACAAATCTAACTGAGGAGGTAAAAGACCTGTACTCTAAAAACTATAAGGCACTGATTAAAGAAACTGAAGACAAAACAAATAGATGGAAAGATTTACCATGTTCATGGACTGGATGAATTAATATTGTTAAAAAGACCATATTACCAAAGCAGTCTACAGATTCAATGCAAAACCTATCAAAATACAAATGACACTTTTCACAGAACTAGAACAAATAAGTCTAAAATTTGTATGGAAACACAAAAGACCTGAATAGCCAAAACAATCTTGAGAAAGGAGTACAAAGCTGGAGGTATCACACTCCCTTATTTCAAACTATAACACAAAGCTAGTCACCAAAGCAGTATGGTATTGGCACTGAAACAGACACAGAGATAAGTGGAACATATTAGAGACCCTGGAAATGTACCCACACCTATATGGGCAATCTACAACAAAGGAGGCAAGAATATACAATGGGAAAAGACAGCCTCTTCAATAAATGGTGTTGGGAAAACTGGACAGCTACATGCAAAAAAATTAAAGTGGACTACTCTCTCACACCATGCACAAAAATAAATTCAAATGAATTAAAGACTTAAATGTAAGACTTGAAACTATAAAACTCCTAGAATAAAAAATAGGCAGTACAATCTTTGACATAGGTCTTAGTAATATTTTGGGAGATATGTCTCCTCAGGCAAGGGAAACAAAAGCAAAAAAAAACCAAATGGGACTACAACAAACTAAAAAGCTTTTGCACAGCAAAGGAAACTATCAACAAAATGGAAAGGCTGTCTACTGAATGGGAGAAGATATTTGCAAATAATATATCCAATAAGGGATTAATATCTAAAATATAGAAAGAATCATACAACTCAAAAGCAGGAAAACAAATAACCCAATTAAAAAGTAGGCAGGGCTATATGGGAAAAGAATGTAAAAAAGAGTAGATATATGTATATGTATAACTGATTCACTTTGCTATACACCTGAAACTAACACAACGTTGTAAATCAGCTGTACTTCAATAAAATTTTAAAAAAATAAATAAAGTGTATTTCATTGCTTTAAAAAAAAGTAGGCAGAGGATATGAATATACATTTTTCCAAAAGAAGACACACAAATGGCCAACAGGCACATGAAAAGATGCTCAACATTACTACTCAACAGGGAAATGGAAATCAAAGCACAGTGAGATACTCCCTGATACCTGTTAGAATGGCTATTATCAAATAGATAACAAATAACAAGTGTTGGCAAGGATGTGGAAAAAAAGGAACACTTGTGCATCGTTGGTGGGAGTGTAAATTGGTGCAGCCACTATGGAAAACAATATGGAAGTTCCTCAAAAAATTAAAAACAGAACTACCATACAATCTAGCAATTCCACTCCTAGGTTTTTATCCAAAGAAAATGAAAACACGAATTCAAAAAGATATATGCATCCTTATGTTCACCACAGCATTTTTTATAACAGCCAAGATATGGAAGCAACCCAAGTGCCCATCAATAGATGAATGGACAAAGAAGATGTGGTATACACATATGCAATGGAATATTACTCAGCCAGAAAAAAAGAATGAAATTTTGCCATTTGAGACAACATGGATGGACCTATAAGTCAGACAAAGACAAGGACCATATGATTTCAGTTATATGTGGAATCTAAAAAACAAAACAAATGAACAGACATAACAAAAGAAAAACAGAGTCATAGGTACAAATAGGTGGTTGCCAGATGGGAGAGGGCATTGGGGAGAGGAGAGAAATACATGAGGGAGGTTAAAAGGTACAAACTTCCAGTTGCAAAATAAATGAGTCATGGTATGAAATGTACAGTGTTTGGAATACAGTCAATAATTACATAATATCTTTTTAGGACAGATGGTAACTAGATATATCATGGTGATCATTTTGAAATGTATAGAATATTGAATCACTATGTTGTATAACATAGTTGTGATTCAAGAGGAACTAACATAGTGTTGTAGGTCAATTATACTTTAATAATGAACAAAGAAAAAGACAAACACAGGAAAAGAGATCAGATTTGTGGTTACCAGAGGTGGGGGGGGTGGAAGAAGGGGAAATTGGATGAAAGCAGTCAAATGGTACAGACTTCCAGCTATGACTAAGTACTAGGGATGTAATGTACAACCAGAACGATATAATGAACACTGCTGTATGTTCTATATGGAAGTTGAGAGTAAATCCTGAGTTCTCATCACAAGGAAAAAATTTTTTCTATTTCTTTAATTTTGTATTAATATGAGATGTTGGATATTCACTAAACTTATTGTGGTAATCATTTTATGATGTATGTAAGTCAGATTATTATGCTGTACACTTTAAACCTATATAGGTCAATTATATCTCAACAAAACAGGAAGAAAAAAAGAATAGTGCTTTTTTTTTTTCTTCTCTCCTTTATAGAAGGAATTTCAGATATGGATTAGTCAAAAGTCTCCTGATGGACAAGTAATTGTCTTTGGCTGAGCAATGCTGCCGACCTGAATTAAATAAATTTCAGGAACTTAACATGAAATTCTTAACATAAATTTGTTTTTGTGGTTCAAGAGGGGCTAACGTTAAATATGCAAATGGGTTATGATTAATTACTGCATCATTTGTTATTACATTAAATACTAATACCAAATGAGGAACACCTAGGGCTTCTAGAAGACCACAGATCTAGCCAATTATTGTGGACTCCGAGTTCTTGAGGTTTTGCTGTTAGATCGACCAAAAATTCTAAAGATACAGTCCCCATTGTGTGAAGATTTCAGGGAAACAGTAACTTTTATACACTATAGGTGAAAGTATAGTTGATAAAACTTTTCAGTTGGAAAATTTTATTATGTTATCAAAAACTTTCAAATGTTTAAACTGTTTTGATGAAAAGTATTTCCTCTTTAAGGAGTTTGTCCTACAGAAATATTCACTATTAAAGAGATTCAGGTGTAAGGATATATGTAAATCTTATGTACACAAGATTATGTGTAAGGATATTCACCATAAATTATTGATATTAAAAAAATTTGAAGCAACTTAAATGCAACAATAAGGATTTTATTTTATTTTTTTATTTTTTGCAGTATGTGGGCCTCTCACTGCTGTGGCCTCTCCCATTGCGGAGCACAGGCTCCGGACGCACAGGCTCAGCGGCCATGGCTCATGGGCCTAGCCACTCCGTGGCATGTGGGATCTTCCCGGACCGGGGCACGAACCCGTGTCCCCTGCATCGGCAGGCGGAATCTCAACCACTGTGCCACCAGGGAAGCTCAGGATTTTTTTTTTTTGCGGTATGCGGGCCTCTCACCGCTGTGGCCCCTCCCATCGCGGAGCACAGGCTCCGGACGCACAGGCCCAGCGGCCATGGCTCACGGGCCCAGCCGCTCCGCGGCATGTGGGATCCTCCCGGACCAGGGCACGAACCCGCGTCTCCCGCATCAGCAGGTGGACTCTCAACCACTGCGCCACCAGGGAAGCCCAGGATTTTATTTTATTCACTGATGGCACATCGACATGATAACATACAGTAGGAAAGGCAGTATAATATGCTAGTTAGAGGAGAAGTTTCCAAATCAGACAAACTAAGGTTTGATCCTTACTTGCTGTGTGACTTTAATATTTTCTAGCCTCATATTTTTCATCTACAAAGTGTTGATAATTACACCTACTTCATATAGATATAAAAATTAAATGAAAGAACATATGTGGGCTTCCCTGGTGGCTCAGTGGTTAAGAATCCACCTGCCAATGCAGGGGACACGGGTTCGAGCCCTGGCCCGGGAAGATCCCACATGCCGTGGAGCAACTAAGCCCGTGCGCCACAACTACTGACCCTGCGCTCTAAAGCCTGTGAGCCACAACTACTGAGCCCAAGTGCCACAACTACTGAAGCCTGAACGCCTAGAGCCCGTGCTCTGCAACAAGAGAAGCCACCCATTGAGAAGCCTGTGCACCACGAAGAAGCGTAGCCCCTACTCGCCGCAACTAGAGAAAAGTGTGCGCAGCAACAAAGACCCAACACAGCCAAAAATTAAAAAAAATTTTTTAATTAAAAAAAAAAGAAAGAATGTATGCTTCTAAACACTTAGCACATTATCTAACACTTGAGAAATATTATTTTCTGTCCATTACAAATGATATTTAAAGTAATATTTCAGAATATGGGAAAATGCTTACAATACAATATTAAGATTTGAACTATATGCAGATAACAATTGCAACTGTAACATAATCCAAATATACCTGAACCTATGGTATGACTGTATTAAGGTCCAACATTTTTTTCTCATCAGCCCCTCTCTGGGTAACTGCAAGACCTCAGCTCTGTCTCTCCAGTATTCCTCGGGATTTCTAGGAAGCCCCAGGGTATATCTTGTGTACATTACATTCCCACAACATCCAGGCTACTCCTGGTGTAACCTAGTCCATAGCAACTGGGTTGAAATTTCTTCTGCCTCCGAGACCAGTCGTGTTATTAAATATGATCTGAAATTCTTTGCGCTTCTTGGCTTTGGTATCTGAAATTAAACTGAAATGTTCTTTAACTGTCCACAGAGAATTAATGTTGCCTGACTTCTACTAACTCTCCTAATAATTATTCTCTCCTTTCATTTACTTTTTTGTCATTTATACCTCTAAATCAATCTTATATGCTGCCCTACTTATATTTTTATTTTTTAAAATTTTATTGAATGAAAGATTCTTTAAATTCTACAGTGCTTTCCAATCTTTAAAAGTTTCACACACATGATTTCATATAATCCCATAATAACCCTTTCTCAAAATACCCTATTCCTATATTGCCCCTCTCCTCTTCCCTCTCCCCACTGGTAACCACTAGTTTGTTCTCTATATCTTTGAGTCTTATGTTGCCCTATTTTTAAATTGTCTTTCTTTCACAGTATATTTTTGCCCTTTATTGAGTTGACTTCTTTACTGTTAGTGACTTAATCTCCTAGATTATAAATTCCTTATGAGAAAAGACTAGGATTTCTTTTTAACATCCCCCATAGCACCCAGTGTAATTCTACCACAGACATAAAGTAGGAACTCAGGAAATTCTAATTAATGCAGCCCCAAAGATGCAGTAAGGAATAAATTATGTAATAGGTAACTATGACTCAGCAAGAAATCCCTTTATGCTAACAGAGTGGGCCTTCACATGTTGACTTCTCCCATCATTCGTCATACTACCATGATCCAGCGCAGCCTAAAATAGTGGAAAGGCAGCAACCCTCTGTTCTGGGCTCCTCTGACCTGACAAATTCCTCCCCTACATGGGCTGCTGAGACATGAGCTGAATGTGAGACATGCTTCCATAAGGAACAAGGCAGGTTCAACATGCACTACCCTGTATTCCTGATCAATTTCGCATGTATCCTTTCTTCTGCTTCTTTGCTGGTTACAGGTGAAAATGAAAATGATCTCAACCAACTCATCATTCAAACCAAGCTTTAAACCTGAATCAGCCTTTGTGATCTGACCTGCCTCATCAGGTACAATTGTAAATATACATCATCTCATCTAATCCTCACAAAACAAGGGGTGATGTGGCGAAGACAGTGCTCAACAATGACTCTATAACCTCCTCTACATTTCCCAGACTCCCCTGCAGATAGGTTAGGGCCATGTGACTAGTTCTGGGCAATGGACTGAGTAGAAATAACATATGTCTCTAAAGGCCAAGGAAGTTAAAAGCCGATATGGAGGTCCTCCATACTGCTCCTGCTATAACATTCCTGGATTGGAAGCTATTAGTCACAAGAGGAAGCACAGCTGTCACATCCACATAGGAATCTATGAAAGCAAAAAATATAATTTGTTTGTGTTAAACAACTAAGATTTCACAATTTGTAACTTCAGCATAGCCTATCCTGTCCTGACTAACATAGATAATATTCAGAGTATTTAATAACTAGTACAGAATGGGCACTGACATATCAGAATGGATGTAACGAACAATCAGAACAGACATGGGCTGTACACAGCTGGTATGGCCATATGAGTCCATACCAGTTGAACAGCCCAGAAAATAACTCTACAAACTTATCCCAATTTCATAGTTGATGAAATTCATGAAGTTCAGAGAAGGTCAACTGGCCTGCCTAGAATCAATGATTTCTAAGTGATATTCAATCCAGCTCTTCTTGCTATAAAGTCTGTTCTCTTCTATCTCTACATTCTATTTCCTACTTGTTGCATGCTTAAATTATCTCAACAACTCATCACCAGTTGTTTTTGATGCTGCAGTAGAGCTGTCCAAATAGTCTGTTCATCTAAACCATGGTGGTATGGTCCAATAGTATATGTTTATTATTGCTGAGTTTTCTTTAAATTGAGCCCCTTCTTGTTTCCTATAGAATGTCAGCATTATATTTTGCTTTTCTTTTAAATTTTCTTCTGTCATTATTCTTAATTAATCCTGAAACTGTAGTATTTAAGTTGATACATCCAACTTTATGATATATATTTAAAAGGCAAGAGAAAACTAAATTGGATGAAATCCTGGCTTTTGGCAGAGTTCTTTTGCTCCTGCTGCTCATTCTTCATTTAAATTCATAAGTCTCTTTTCTCCATGACAGGATAATCATCTCCACAGCAACTGACTATTACACCACAAAGGAAGATATGCCTGTGAGTGAGAACTGACCAGCAGGAGCTGAGCAACACTCAGGCAACAGAGATTCTATTTTCACACAAATATCTCTAATTATAATAAGCTAAGGAAGAACTATATCATTCCCTCCATCCCACCCAAATACAAGCAGAGCTATTGCTACATAGTTTCTCACAAAAATATGGTACTTTCAACCACAGAGAGCTTTAATAAGCACATTCCTATGTAGAGATGGCATCACCTATTATTGCAAGGCAAGCATGTATCTAGACTGAAAAGCAGGCACTAGTTAAATTAAAATCACACAGATTACGTCATGATTCAAGAGGAGAAATTAAAGCAGAATATGTTTTACAGATTGCTAATAATATTCAAACAAACTACAAGCCAAAAGTGAAAGGAAAGGTACAGAAATGGTTACTGGCCAAGGAATAATTATTACCAGGGCTGCTCTTTCCAAAGAGGAAATTTGGAATGGGCATGGTGGTGATCAGGAGCTTGTATGGGTGCTAATCACAGCAATGATAACATGCACTACATTTGAAATGGGTCTGAACACTTTACAACACAATTTCAAGGCAGCACTTTCACTGGCAGGCAGAATTCTCTAGGGAATCTGAAACCATAGTATATACTGGTGACGGAGTCCAAGAGAACATTGGGTGATTACTAGGCACTGTCTACTACCCACCGTTTTTACATTGGTTTCATAGAATTATAAGTCAAATCATATTTATAATCTATAATACACAATCTTACAAGTGACATACGTTGTTTGAAGAATATCAATCTCTTCTCTCCCACTAGATGATAAGCATCTTGAGGGCAGGCACCACATCATATGATTATGCTATTTCCTATAATGTTCAAGACAACCCACGATAAAGAGGTTCTGTCTCAATATACTGAAATGACAAGTTCCTCAGATCTGTTACAGCAGGAAAAAAAAAATCGTTGAAGTAGACACTATCTCTCTGCCCTTTTAGCCCCAAAGCTCAGATTAGTTGGGTGGTAGGGTGACCCCCATTCTGGATTCTCTCAACACCAGAGCCCTCCCAAGTTGTCTAACCTGTTAGTCTCCTAAGAACATGTAACCCTTAAGCTGGATTCCGTTATCAACCATGCCAAAGAAGCTTCCTCCTAGCACCTTAAATCTCTAGCCCCTGTACTCTTCTGACTGCATCTGACCTCCCTGGATTATCTCTGTTGTCACTTTCTGCATGCTGGTCCCCAAGCTGACAAATGTTGCTGGAAAAAGTTAGCAAACTTTGTTGATGTTGCTTTCTCTAAATTCACACTTGTCACCTCCACAGAGCCCATACTGCTGCCCAGGAATCTTTTGGGTCATCTCTTACTGATTCCTTAGCACTGTCTATATTGGGGATAATATTCAAAAATTTTAACTACTATAGCAGAGGCACCATCCTTGAACTGATACAGCAAGGTCTGAGAGAGAATCCCAGCTGCACCCTGTATTTACCTCTTTTTTAAAAAAATTATTTTTATTTATTTTTTTGGTTGTGTTGTGTCTTCGATGCTGTGTGCAGTCTTTCTCTACTTGGGGGGAGCGGGGGCTACTCCTCGTTGCGGTGCGCGGGCTTCTCATTGCGGCGGCTTCTCTTGTTGTGGAGCACGGGCTCTAGGTGTGCAGGCTTCAGTAGTTGTGGCGTGCAGCCTTCAGTAGTTGTGGCACACGGGCTCAGTAGTTGTGGAGCACAGGCTTAGTTGCTCCGCCACATGTGGGATCTTCCCGGACCAGGGCTCGAACCCATGTCCCCTGCATTGGCAGGTGGATTTTTAACCACTGTACCACCAGGGAAGTCCCTGTATTTACCTTTTAGTTGCTGATTGAGGCAACTTGGGAGAGAAGCGAGGTTGCAGGAGCAGCAGATATTTACCAGCTGATATGAAAGCATGTCAATATTTTAAACAACCAGTACAGCTGTATGGTTTGAAACAACTGAATATCAGTCCCGCTTTCAACTATGACTCTTCTAAAAACTGTCTCTCCTTTTTTCCTGCCCCCATTCAACATCAGCCTTTCTATTTATTCATTCAAAAAATATTTATTGGGCTTCCCTGGTGGCACAGTGGTTAAGAATCCGCCTGCCAATGCAGGGGACATGGGTTCAAGCCTGGTCCGGGAAGATCCCACATGTCGTGGAGCAACTAAGCCTGTGCACCACAACTACTGAGCCTGCTCTCTAGAGCCTGCGAGCCACAACTACTGAGCCCTCGTGCCACAACTACTGAAGCCCGTGCACCTAGAGCCCGTGCTCTGCAACAAGAGAAGCCACCGCAATGAGAAGCCTGCGCAGCACAGCGAAGAGTGGCCCCTGCTCGCTGCAACTAGAGAAGGCCCGTGTGCAGCAACGAAGACCCAATGCAGCCAAAAATAATAATAATAAATAAATATTTTAAAAAATAAAAATAAAAATAAATAAATAAATATTTATTGAGCACCTTGCATCATTTTAAGTAAACAAGAGACCCAAAAAACCCCCGTCCAAGTGGCCTTACGTTCTAGTGGGAGTCATAGGTAAGAGAAAACAAATACAGTAAGTAAAATACATAGGATGTCTAAAAGTGAGAAGAGCTATGGAAAAAAAGAAAAAGGAGAGGGTACTGGAGTTCGGGACTGCAGGGAGCAGGTGAAGATTTTAGACATGGTGTGAGGGTTGGGCTCACTGAGAAGATGAGGAATGAGCCATTTGATGGGCAAAAGCAGGACAGAGGAAACAGGACATGCAAAGGCTTACATTCTAGCAACTCCTCATTATGCAGAGATAATTTAAACTCCAACCTCCTGCTGTATAGAGATCAAAGTTATCGGTAAATGATCTCTTTGGCTTTTCTTCCTTTGCATCTCTAACACATCCTTACCTTTTTTCTTTTCCTTCACATGTTAGATGAATAAGTGCTCCTCCTTCCAATGTCTACTGCTTTCCTGTGTCCTCCCCACCCTCCTCACCTCATTTACCCTTATTTCCACCATCTACAATCTCTTCCCTTCTGTCTCTTCAGATAGGCAGCAGTCTTTTCTAAATCAAAACACCATTGTCACTTGACCTAAATGTTTCTTCTAAGTACAGGCTATTTCCTCCATTTAAAATCAAATACTTTCAATTTCCTCACCACCGATATTCTCTTTGGCCTCCGATTTCTGCCTTCTGCCCCCTTCAGACAACTTAAACTAATCTCTCTTTTTTTTTTTTTTTTGCGGTATGCAGGCCTCTCACTGTTGTGGCCTCTCCCGTTGCGGAGCACAGGCTCCAGACGCGCAGGCTCAGCAGCCATGGCTCACGGGCCCACCCGCTCCGCAGCATGTGGGATCTTCCCGGACCGGGGCATGAACCCATTTCCCCTGCATCGGCAGGCGGACCCTCAACCACTGCGCCACCAGGGAAGCCCTAAACTAATCTCTTGACTCCTAAAGTCAAATTGCTCCTGGACCCTGTTCACAGTTCTGTCAATTGATAATTATCACTGTCCAGGGAAGATTGATTTGGAAAGGGATACCCATCTACAATTACTTGTATTAAAATCAGGATTCAATTTGTTGAAGTTGTAAATCTTAAAACCCTGCGGTTTTTTAAATGTAATTTTATTTTATTTCATTTATTTACTCACCTATCTATCTATCTATTTATTTTGCGGTACGCGGGCCTCTCACTGTTGTGGCCTCTCCCGTTGCAGAGCACAGGCTCCGGACGCGCAGGCTCAGCAGCCATGGCTCACGGGCCCAGCTGCTCCGCGGCATGTGGGATCCTCCCAGACCAGGGCATGAACCCTTGTCCCCTGCATCGGCAGGTGGACTCTCAACCACTGTGCCACCAGGGAAGCCTAATTTTATTTTTTATTGTGGTAAAATACACGCAACATAAAATTCAATCATTTTCAAGTATAGAATTCAGTGGCATTAAGTACTTTCATGATATTGTATAACCACCACTGCCACTATGCACTTCCAGAACTTTTTCATCAACTCAAGCAGAATCTCTGTACCCATTAAACAAGTATGCCTGCTCCACTCTGTCCCCACTGGTAAGCTCTATTCTACTTTCTGTCTCTATGAATTTAACTATTCTAGGTGCCTCATATAAGTATTTGTCCTTCTGTGCTTGGCTTATTTTACTTAGCATGATATTTTCAAGGTTCCTCCATGTTGTAGCATTTATCACAATTTAGTTCCTTTATAGGGCTGAATAATATTCCATTGTGTATATATACCACATTTGTTTTTCCATTCATCTGTTGATGGACATTTAGATTGTTTCTACCTTTTGGCTATTGTGAATAATACATCTGTGAACACTGTTGTATAAGTATCTGTTTGAGTCCCTGCTTTCAATTCTTTGAGGGTATATACCTAGGTGTGGAATCGCTGGATCATAGTTAATTCTATGTTCAACCTTCTGAGGACCTGTTAAACTGTTTTCCACAGAGCTGCACCATTTTACATTTCCACCAGCAATGCATAAGGATTGCAAGTTCTCCACATTCCCGATGACAAATGGTATTTCTCACTTTTTGATAAACAATGTCATAATCGGTTAAAGTGGTATCTCATTGTGGTTTTAATTTGTATTTTCCTAATGAGTAGTGATGTTGAGCATCTTTTCATGTGCTTATTGGCCATGTGTATATCTTCTTTGGATAAATGTCTATTCAAGTCCTTTCCACTCCTAAAACATCTTTATACTTTCTAATTGGGTTTTTGTTGTCACTGTTGAGTTGTAGGAGTTCTTTACATAGTCTAGATATTAATCTCTTAACAGATACATGATTTGCAAATATTTTCTCTAATTCTATAGATTCTTTTCACTTTCTTTTTTGATTGAAGTATAGTTGCTGTACAATATTATATGTTACAGGTGTACAATATTATATGTTACAGGTGTACAATATAGTGATTCACAATTTTTAAAGGTTATACTCCATTTATAGTTATTACAAAATACTGGCTATATTCCCTGTATTGTACAACATATCCTTGTAGCTTATTTTACCCCTAATAGTTTGTACCTCTTATTCCCCTACCCCTATGTTGCCCCTCACTCCTTTCCTCTCCCCACTGATATCCACTAGTTTGTTTTCTATACCTATGAGTCTGCTTCTTTTTTGTTGTATTCACTAGTTTCTTGTATTTTTTAGTTTCCACATATAAGTGATATCATGCAGTAATTATCTCTCTGACTTATTTCACTTAGCATAATGCCCTCCAAGTCCATCCATGTTGCTTCAAATGGCAAAATTTCCTTCTTTTCTATGGCTGAGTAGTATTCTGTTGTGTATATATATACCACATCTTCTTTATCCATTTATCTGTTGATGGACACTTAAATTGCTTCCATGTCTTGGCAATTGTAAATAATGCTGCCATGAACATTGGGGTGCATGTATCCTTTTGAAAGAGTGGGATTTTTTTCAGATATATAACCAGAAGTGGAATTGCTGGGTCATATGGTAGTTCTATTTTTAGTTTTTTGAGAAACCTCCATATAGTTTTCCACAGTGACTGCACCAATTTACATTCCCACTAACAGTGTATGAGGGTTCCCTCTTCTCCACATCCTTGCCAACATTTGTTATTTGTGTTCTTTTTGATGATAGCCATTCTGACAGGTGTGAGGTGGTATCTCATGGTGATTTTTCTTTTCACTTTCTTGATAGTGTCCTTTGACGCACAAAAGTTTTAAATTTTTGATGAAGTTTAGTTTATCTCTTTTTTCTTTTGTTACCTGTGCTTCTGGTGTCCCAGCTACAAAATCATTGCCAAATCCAATGTTATAAATATTTTACCCTATGTTTTTTAAGAGTTAAACCTCATTTTTAAGTTCAACATATTCTATTTATAAATCGAATAATTTAAAGTATAAAAGGTCACTTTTACTTGTTATTAGGCTAATATTCAATTAATTATGTTTTCAAAAGTTAAATTCCGGGCTTCCCTGGTGGCGCAGTGGTTAAGAGTCCGCCTGCCGATGCAGGGGACATGGGTTCGTGCCCTGGTCCAGGAGGATCCCACATGCCGCAGAGCGGCTGGGCCCGTGAGCCATGGCCGCTGAGCCTGCGCATCCGGAGCCTGTGTTCCGCAACGGGAGAGGCCACAACAGTGAGAGGCCCACGTACCTCAAAAAAAAAAAAAAAAAGTTAAATTCCCCTAAAATATTTTAAACTATGCTTTCAAATTTTATATTATCTTCAAATGCTTCAAATATCTGACAGAATAAACAGCATGGTTTATCTAAACATTTAAATAATCAACAAACACATATGGATTATCACAATATTACAAAACATAGCCCTAAACTACTACAAAAATGGGAATTCAATACTTTTGAGCTATATCATAATTTTCTATATATTCCCAGGGTTACAGAATCACTTATCCAACCAAAGGTAGCAGATTTTCCATCCTACTTGGCCTAAAATTTGGGGCACAAAAATGCCATAGATTTAGGTCTATCAGAGATTATGAAGTTAGGGCTCTTTCCGGAGCCCTTTCTTGCAGTGATGGTCATTCTCCTGCCTGCCCATTTTCTTCCAACCTAGTAAACAGATAGCAAACACAGAATGAGATCAGAAAGGAAGTTAGAAAAAGAAATACAGATTGGAAAGTCCTAGTCAGAAACTGAGAGTTATCGAGTTGCTGAAGATCCCAACAGACAGAGCATATGCCCTCAGACCCTTTTTCCTTTTAAACAAGCAACATATTTTACAACCTTAGATGTTACTGTGACTTGGTAAGAATCTCCTCTCTGCCTAATTGAATTCTATATTATTTTTTTGTCTTTCTTTTGGCCTCCCTGTTATTGGCAAACCCCTTAAACTTAAAAAACTTTAACCAATATGGACTGTGATCCTCTTTTTTTGGAAATTGTTTCCCTTGCTTTCATGAGGCTACAGTCTCCTGGATTTTCTCTCATCTGTCTTCACTGCCTCTTTTTTTCTTGGATCCTTTCACTCTTTCTTCCTCCCCACACTGCACAGAGGTGACCAAGCTCCAAGTTTCACAGCAGAGCCCTCTGGCTCTCTCTATAACCACTTTCCATTGGAATCTTCGGCAACTTTAACTCTCACCTTTTGACCAGGACTTTGCAATCTGTACCTCTATTTCCAATTTCTTTTTTGAGCTCAGATCTGTGTTTTCTATCTACTGCTGGAAATTTGCACCTAGATTTCTTGCCTTTAGTTCACACTCAACTCATCTGAAATAAAATTCTTTATCCTTTTCACAAATGAACACCCTCTCTGACCTTCCCTTATGGGTACTAGTATTCTCCCAGGCACAAGACATGAAAAGTGGTAGCCTTATAAAAAGAGAGGATTGGGAATTGTAAGGGCAAAGGGGGCAGTAGGAATGATAGAACAGAATTAACATATCTAGAATAGAATCTTCAGAGGGAACAAAGCAAAACACCAGGGCTTAAGGGTTACATTCCCGATCCCATTCTGATTCATGGCTACATGTCTTGCTAGGTTTAGTTGCTATGGAACAGAGTTGCCCCGGACCAAGTTCAAGCTTTGTAACTCCATCTGTTGGGGAAGGACAAGCTTCCTGGTGGGCTCAAGCTTTCTCCACTAGTTAAAAAAAAAGCTGTTTTAATACAACAGAGCTCAAGAGTTTTTCTTTTCAGAAGCATCCAAGCAAATCCACTGACTTCAGGGCCAAAGCTCTCCCTGAACATTGACTCTGAGTATTCTGTTCTCAAGCACCCTGTAGAATTTTTGGACTCCTTTCTTTCACTTCTCACATTCAGTCTGACACTAACACAGGTTTTTTTTCTCAAATATGTCTCTCAAATGTGTGTATTCTTTTCCAAACCCTCTATTACCACCAGGTCCAGGTTCTCATTACCCTATTCCTGAAGTACTTTGGCCAGTATTTGCTATCTCTGCCAATTGTCTTTCTCTCTGCAATGATCAAGTCTTATGGTCAGAAAGCACCTTGGAGTAAGCTAGTCCAAAGTCCATCTAACTCTTGTATCACTTCCCCAGCCTCTCTTACTGTTCCTCTAACCTAGGATAATTAACCCACCTCAAGCACAGTGATGAAGTTGAGTACCATATTACTTCCTGTTTTCGAAAACTTCCAATGGGGTTTCCAGAGTAAAATTTGAACTCCGGAGCTCATATTTAAGTAAGGCTCACACGACATAATAGTCATCAACCTCTTCAGCCTCACACCTCACTGCAGCCTCTCCACCACCCACAGTAGACCACTTACAGTTCCTCAAATACACCGTGCAACTGAACTCTGCTTATCTGCCCACTTGGTTCCCTTTATCCAAGAATGTTTCACTCTCTGCTTACCAAAATCCTGCTTATTCTTCAAGACCTAAGACTCAAATTCTCCTTGTTTGAAATTGTCTTCTCTCTGCTCCCACAGCATTTCATTTATATTAAAGAGGAGAGTGGCTTTACTAGTAGTTGTGCATGTTTCTCTCCTTCAGAAAACTGTGAGCTCCTTGAGTATATATATTATGTGGTATTTTTGTTTTCTTGAGAAATTCTTGAGAAATTGAGAATCCCCTATTCTCCTGACTTTCTGCTTTCCAGACATTTTGGTTGGTCTTACATGTGGCAAAGTGTTTTTACATAATTATTAATGAAACATTCAGTCTCTCACTCAGTACTAGCAGTACAGGGGCTGCAAGATTGAATTCCTGGCACAAATAATACATTGGGGCTAATGACTATAGCAGTAAGAGTACAACTGCTTTCCTGGCACAGAATTGTAATGGGGTAAACTGTAACTTCTAGTGCCTGGTGGTGGCAACATTTTCCTCATTAGACCTGCTAATGGAATGTGGTTTGGGGCATTCTTCCTAAAAGCTTAGCCTTGGGTCTAATGTTGCAAATATTCTAACCATTCTGTGAACTACTTCATACCTTTTAATAAAAATCCTTTCCCACTCAGTCAGCTAAAGTCAGCTTCTGTTGCTTACAACCAAGAACCCTGACTGATGAAGATATTTTCCTTAATTCCCCATAGACCAACTAAGTCAGGATCATAGTATTTAAAAGACTTTACTGAAGGGTCAGGGATAACAAAATGAAAATACTGTATTAAAAGTAACCTATCACAGGTTACTAGATAATTGCTGCTCTCGGGGGCTACAAGCCCAGCCTGCGCTCACAGAGAAATTTCATAGGCCCCTGTGCCTAGTCTCTGACATGGCTACAGGTGCAGAAGCTAGCTTTATCCCTACCACAGCCAATTATCCTTAACCACAGTGCACAGTGCCTAGGGCCCACAACACTTTTAGGAAGCCATGAAAATGTTTTTGTTTTAGTTTTTTTAAATGGAATTTTAAAATGAATATAATTATAATAAATATAATATGTAAATTATAATAAAAATATAATAATGAATCCAGCCTGGATTATACAACACAGTCATAAAATACAATGTGTGTGTGTGTGTGTGTGTGTGTGTAAAGCAGAATAGTGAAATAAAAAATAGACCCATGGGCTTCCCTGGTGGTGCAGTGGTTGAGAGTCCGCCTGCCGATGCAGGGGATGCGGGTTCGTGCCCCAGTCCGGGAAGATCCCACATGCCGCGGAGCGGCTAGGCCCATGAGCCTGTGCTCTGCAATGGGAGAGGCCACAACAGTGAGAGGCCTGCGTACTGTAAAAAAAAAAAAAAATAGACCCACACATATACACTTAATTGAATATTTATCAATACAAAGGTGCCAAGTCAATTCAATGGGATAGGAAAGTCTTTTAAACAAATGGTGCTGGAACAACTGGAAAAAATAAATCTTGAGTACTCATTTCAGCGGCATTCCAATTTTTATACTAAAATTGGAATGATACAGAGAAGACTAGCATGGCTTTTGCACAAGGATGACATGCAAATTCGAGAAGCGGTCCATATTTTTAAGACAGTTGATTTTTTTTTTTTTTGCAGGACGTGGGCCTCTCACTGCTGTGGCCTCTCCCGTTGCGGAGCACAGGCTCCGGATGCGCAGGCTCAGTGGCCGTGGCTCACGGGCCCAGCTGCTCCGCGGCATGTGGGATCTTCCCGGACCGGGGCACGAACCCATGTCTCCTGCATTGGGAGGCGGACTCTCAACCACTGCGCCACCAGGGAAGCCCTAAGACAGTTGATTTTAAGTATTCTTACCACACACACAAAAAATAGAAACTATGTGCAGTGATAGATATGTTAATTAGCTTGATAGTGTTAATCTATTCACAATGTGTGCATATACCAAATTCTTTAATTAGAACAATCTAATTAAATAATGGGCAAAAACCTAAACAGACACCTCATTCAAGAAGATATACAGATGGCAAATAAGCATATGAAAAAGATGATCAATATTATGTGTCATTAAGCAATTACAAATTAAAACAACAATAAGATACCACTATATACCTATTAGAATGGCCCAAATACAGAATACTAACAACCGAATGCTGGTGAGGATGTGCAGCAACAGGAACTCTCACTTACTGTTGGTGGGAATGCAAAATGATGCAGCCATTTTGGAAGAGAGTTTGGCAGTTTCTTACGAAACTAAACATACTCTTATCATATGATCCAACAATTGTGCTCCTTGGTATTCACCCAAATGAGTTGAAAAGTTATGTCCACACAAAAACCTGTATATGACCCTGAGAAAACCATAATTCAAAAAGAGACATGTACCAAAATGTTCATAGCAGCCCTATTTACAATAGCCCGGAGATGGAAACAACCTAAGTGTCCATCATCAGATGAATGGGTAAAGAAGATGTGGCACATATATACAATGGAATATTACTCAGCCATAAAAAGAAATGAAATTGAGCTATCTGTAATGAGGTGGATGGACCTAGAGTCTGTCATACAGAGTGAAGTAAGTCAGAAAGAGAAAGACAAATACTGTATGCTGACACATATATATGGAATTTAAGAAAAAAAATGTCATGAAGAACATAGGGGTAAGACAGGAATAAAGACACAGACCTACTAGAGAATGGACTTGAGGATATGGGGAGGGGGAAGGGTAAGCTGTGACAAAGTGAAAGAGCGGCATGGACATATATACACTACCAAACGTAAGGTAGATAGCTAGTGGGAAGCAGCCGCATAGCACAGGGAGATCAGCTTGGTGCTTTGTGACCGCCTGGAGGGGTGGGATAGGGAGGGTGGGAGGGAGACGCAAAAGGGAGGGGATATGGGAACATATGTATATGTATAACTGATTAAATTTGTTATAAAGCAAAAAAAAAAAAACCTGTATATGGATGTTTATAGCAGCTTTATTAATAATTGCCAAAACTTGGAAGCAAGCAAGATATCTTTCAGTAGGTGAATGGATAAATAAACTGGTACATCCAGACAGTGAAATATTAATATGAGCTATCAAGCCATGAAAAGACATGGAGGAATCTTAAATGCATATTTCTAAGTGAAAGAAGCCAATCTGAAAAGGCTACATACTGTATGATTCCAACTATTCTGGAAGAGGCAAAACTACAAAGACAGTAGATAGATCAGTGGTTGTCAGGGGTTCAGGGAAGAGAGAGATGAACAGGCAGAGTATACATGAATTTTAGGGCATTAAAACTACTCTGTATGAAACTACTCTTTATGATACTATAATGGTGGATGTATGTCCAAATCCAATGAATGTACAACATCAAGAGAAAATCCTAATGTAAACCATGGACTTTGGGTGCAGAATGTTGATGGTGAGGGAGGAGGTGTAGGGGCATGAGATATATGGGAATTCTCTACACTTCTGCTCAGTTTCTCTGTTAATCTAAAACTGGTCTAAAAAATAAAGTCTATTAAAAAACTGAGAGAGAATATTCTTATACGTATACCCGATAAAGAACTTATATCATTATACCATTATAAAGGACTCCTACAAATAAAAAATAAAAGGATTTAAAAACCCAATTAAAAATAGGCAAAAGACTTGAACAGACATTTTACAGAAGTAGACATACAAGTGGTCAATAAGCTCGTGAAAAGATACTTAACATCATTAGTCATTGGGGAAATATTAATTCAAACTACATTGAAATTCTACTTCACATGCACTAAAATGGCTAAAATTAAAGACTGGCAACCTCAGTTGTTGGCAAGTGTGTGGTACAAGTGGAACTCTCATACACTGTTCATGGGAGTATAAAATGGTACAGCTTTTTTGGACAACTGTTTGGGAGCTTATAAAATTATACACCCACTTAGTGACCCAGCAGTTCCAATCCTAGGTGTTTATCCAAGAGAAGGAAAATATAAATTCACAAAAACTTGACCAAGACTATTAATAGCAGCTTTATTCCAAAAACTGGAAACAAACACAAATGTCCATCAACAAGATTATGGATTTTTGAAAAAATGTTGCGTATTTAAACACAAATATTACTCAGTAATAAAATGCAATGAACTACTAATACAACAATATGGATGAATCTCTAAAACATTGGACCGTGGTGATAGAAATCAGAACATGATTGCCTATTTGGGAAGGGAGATTGACTGAAGGAGGACATAAAGGAACTTTCTAGGGGTGATGAAAGTGTCTTATATCTTGACTGGGGTGTTGGTTACATGGTTACATTTGTTAAAGTTCACCCAGTTGTACACTTACCAGGTATTGCATTTCACTGCATGTCACTTTTACCTCCTTAAGAAACCTTAAGCTTGTTAAGCAAGACATATCATTTATACATATTTTTCATTTTCTTTCCCCATCATGCCTAGAAGAATGTCCAGAACACAATGAGTGCTCAATACATGTTTAAGGAAAGTTAAAACAAATGAACAAATCGTTTTGGCAGTTTATAGACATGCAATGAGAAATTCAGGTAGCTTCTTCCAGGCATGTGTCTAGTTTCCTTCAATAACTTCTTACAGGGAGAGGGACCTTCCTTCTCTGCTTTTCTTAGACTGTCAATGATCACTTTAGCTTTGAGAAAATTAACTCTCTTTGGTGTTCAATATACATGTATGTGTGCACGTGTGGATGTCTCCACAGTATGATCAATTGTCTTGAGTGTTTCTCCTGTGATAGAAACTGTCTAAATTGATGAATTATTTTTAAAATTTTATCTGATCATATAAATGGATAGTAAAAATAAACTGAAAGCTAAATCACAGGTACTTTTGAGAAAAGCATTTTTGCTTAATTAATGATTTTTAAGATAATTTTCCCTCAAAACTAGACGAATGACTACAAAGTTATTCTATATTGTGCATTTTTTTGTCTCAAGACTGTTTACAAACTAAAACACTTATTATGAGAAATCTTTACAAATAATTTCGAAGTATTGAAAAACAAAGTTTATATAACTGTAGGTAGATATGTTAGGCTAATGTAGAAAAGAATCTTTTTTTTCCTTAGATATAATCTTTAAAATGAAATTACTTTCAGTACTTAAATGTGATCTGAAGAGAATAAACTTCTTTATAGCTTCAGTTACAAAAAAAGCCGATGTCAGACAAAGATGTGTTATTGAATTCTAGCTATTGAAATGTGATGTCTGAAATTACAGATGAGAACAGAGAAAATAGGGATGTGTAAATGTTAATATTTACATATCAAAGCTGTATTTTCTGAGGATATTTTGCTTTAGATTAAGTAAAAGTTACTCAGAAAATCTTAGATCTTTGAAATATTTTTCAAATATAATTGCATTTCAATGAAAATAACTGCATTTCAAAAGCCAAAAGTTTCAACAAGTTCCAGATTAAGAAATGAAGTCCCAGTTAATTTGAAAAGATGATTGGAGAACTTTTATTTCATTATATGACTAGCATAAAAGGAAACTTCTGAACCACGTACGAGTTCTGATTCTTTACTTTCAAGTTGAGGTCACATTCCTCTCCCCGTCATGGGATAGTCTCCTCCACAAAACACACATCTGTTTTAAATTCCCGCCACATGTGATAAATCAATGCATAACAGATAATAAATTTGGAAGACTGTATTCCTATAGACTTTGGCTTCTATTCTTTTAGCCTTTGCAAGTCTGATGATTTTTCCATTCTTAGCTCACACAGAATGTGCTTTAGAACTCAGAACTTGTCTCCAAAGGCAATCAGTGGGAAACTTGAAATGATCAATACTTGCTGCTGTGTCTCTATGAGCTTTGAAAAACTGAACCACCATTTCACAACTTCCTATGCTATAGTCCTTTTTATCCACTTATGTTTAGTAATTGGGGATTATTACTAAAGTGTAATGGATATTCACTATTTGGATTATTCATATGTTTATTCTCTTATTTTAGTACAAATATTCAAAAAATGTATCCTCATTTCTATTAATTAAAGCAGGACCACCAGTTGTGAGAGGGCAGTTTAAAATAATGGTTAAGGACATGAATTTGCACACCCTATTGCTTGAGGTGCCTTAGGCAAGTACTGAAATGCTTTAAACCTCTATTTTCTTTTCTTTTTTTTCCTTTGGCCACGCCGTGTGGCTTGTGGGATCTCAGTTCCCTGACCAGGGACTGAACCTGGGCAATGGCAGTGAAAGCCCAGAATCCTAACCACTAGGCAATCAGGGAACTCCCTAAACTTCCATTTTCTAATCCATAAAATGGTAGTTATGATGGTAGTAACTTCCTCATAGGTTTGTTGTAAAGATTAAATGAGATGATGCTTATAAAATACTTAGTACAGTACCTAACACATACAAAGTTTATGAGGTTGTTGGATATTAGCACAGCTGTGACTCTACCTACACCTCTTCCAGCTCCTAGGACTAAAGCCACTATTGCCAAGAGTGGAGTCTTATGAGAGAAAATGCTGTTCCATAGTGTGTAATTAATAATCGCGGTCGAGGAAGAATTATTTCTGTGGCCTTTTTATTATTGGCCTCACCACATTTACTATGTGTCTGTCTCCCCTACTAGATGATGGGTTCTTTGAGGATAGGGTCTATGTCTTATGTCTCTGAATTACTGACTCTGGTTAATTGTCGACTCTTGCTAAGGGAATGTATAAATGAACATGTATGTGAATATACTTGAAACATTCATTTTAAATTTGAGTTATTTAAATGGTTTTAAGTAATCAGAAAGAAGAATTTCTTTTAACTGGGTCTAGTAGAGCAATACAGACATTACAGCTACAAATAAAAGGACAGTTATCAATCACATTTTTCTTTGTTCACATTTCAAAGATGAAGTCCAGTTTAGGCATTTTATGTTTGAGATGCCATTGGACATCCAAGTGGAGAGACTGAAGAGGGAGTTGGACATAAGTTTGGAGAGGTCCTCAAGTTTCCAGAAACTTACAGAAGTTCATAAGTTTGGACAAAATGGGGCATTGTCAATATGGGTAGCACTTAGAGCCATAGGATAGGCTGAATAGTATCACCAAGGGAGGGGATATAAATTAAGAGGACATAAGGTCCTAAGACTAAACCCTGGGACATTCCAAAACTTAGAGTTTGGGGTAATGATGAGAAGCCACAAAAGAGACTGAGCTAGACAGGGTCAGAGAGATTAGAAGAACCAAGAGAAAACCAGTCATCACATGTTCAGCTCTCATTGTCCCTGGCTCTTTTCAACATGCACTCTGATTCTTCTCATCTATCTCAGGAGCTTCCTCCAACTTCAGGGCATTATCAGTAATTTTCCTATCTGCCCCTCTGCTTCTCATGACCCTCACTCAGTAATTCTGTTTTGCCTTTGTCTTCAGATTTGGCCCACCTGCAACTTGAGGACATAGGGTCGGGGTGTCCATTTGCAGCCTCAGCTCACATAAGCCATGCTGTACATTTCCCTTATTCCTCACCTCACCTGTCATCTTCTCCACTGAAAGAGACAGAGAGATAACTACTCTTGATGTTCTTCGCTTCAGACCCTCTGGTTCAGCTTTCAGGTTGGGTGCCTTGCACCCCCTTAAACTTATCCTAAGCCCTGCTTTCCTGGACTTTCTCCTTGCCTGTGTATTGTATGCTGGCTCCAGCTCTGGGCATTCGGCCACTTTGGAAAAACCACCTGTACTTTCCAGTCAGTCCCTGAGTCCCTCTATTTCTGCACAACCCCATCCCCACTCTACCCCAACTTCAGTGGACAGCACTTTTTGCTGTGACCCCTCAGGTCATTTGAGCCATAGTTGGAGGGAGGTCAAGTCTCCTGAACCCATCCTAATATATTGCCCAAGCTTTTTACTATATGGTGATCTCAAAGAGTCTGGGGAAAAAATTCCCTGGAATAGAGATGTATTAAGATGGAAAATTCAAATATTTGATTCTCAGCCTACAATTTGTACTTGCTTCTTGCAATCACATGCTAAATCAGTAGGAATTTCTTGAAGGAGAACTAAGGAGTCTAATTAGCAAATGACACCTAACATTTGCCTTAGAGACTGTGGGATATAAATTAGTAGGAGAAGAGAATCCCAAAATAATTATATCGGTCCTAGAACTCTTTTTGTGGGCTCTATAAGCATTGGTTGGCCCCTGTTTAGCTTAAATTCTTATCAAGTAGGATTAGGAATGTTTAGGGGAATAGAGACTGAGGTCTAGTAACAAGCCATTTGAATTCCTGAGTTTCAAGGCCACTACACTACCAGATCTCTTAGAAAGTCAAGAATTCCCAAGTTCTAGTTTTCTTATTTGTTTTGTTGATGATGCCTGATCTAGAACAATTGTTTTCTTTATCTCAGTCCTTCAGTTAATAATAGGTAGATATGTGCTGAAATTTTCACTCATTTTTAACAGATAAGCATGTAATTGTACCTTTACTACTGCTGTGATAAAACACAATGTTTTATTCCATTGTGAAACATTCAAACAATACAGAAAGTAAACAATTTAGAAACTGAAAGTCCTCTAAAGTCCTCCTCTCCTTAAATATACTCAATCCCTCCTAATAGTTTGGTGTATATTTTAAAAATATTTCTGTATTACAAAAATGGGATATATGGAACATATTGCTGAGAACTATTTTATTTGATAATATACCTTTGATACCTTTCTACGTCAGTACTTGTAGCTCTGTCTCATTTTTAACGGGTATATGATGTATTACTGTATGGATTTACCAAAATTTTTGAGCCAAAAATGTAGGTTATATTAAGTTTTTTACAAACACAATCAATGCAAAAATTAACGTTCATGTATATATTTCTTTGTACCCTGTGTGAGTACTTCTGTAGGATATATTCCTGGAATTGGATTTCTTAGGCTAAAAACATACACATTTAAAATTTTGAGAGATAATGACCAAATTGCTTTTTTAAGAGGTTGTGTCATTTTTCATGAACATCAACAAAGTGTGCAATATCTGTGTTCATAAACATTGACCAACAGTATTATAATTGCCTGAACATGACAGGTAGAAAATTGTATCTATTCAAATTTGCATTTCTCTAAATGTTATGGTAATGATTAAGTTAGATACTTTTTGTAAAATATATTAAGTATTTTTATTGACTGCTTTTACAAAACTGTAGTTATTATCATTAATTAAAGGTATACCAAATGTATCTTAGGAGCAAGGCAGAAACATGTATGTGCATATATATATATACATATATATTCAATATCTACATCTATATCTACATCAAATATATAAAACCTTGTTTCAAGTGCTGAATAATGACTGGTGTTGAGAGATGAGTGATGACATTTTGCCCTCCTGCTACTTTCACTCTGGAAGGAGGGGGGACATCCTTGCACACTGCTAATCTAAGCAAGTGAATTGGGGAGAAAAGACAGTAAATGTGGTTTGAGGACTAGTCAAACTTTGAGTCCCAATTGGAATTTCGGATTAATATATAGCATTTTAAACTTTTACTCTTGGTACGAAATGTTACTGTGTTTTGACGAGACTTTAAAATCAACATCCAAATGCAGTTCTATTTGAAAGTCCACCAATAACAAACTTTCCTGTTGGTCATAATTTTTCTCTGGGTAGCTGCAATAATATCACGTGACATTCCTAACATGGGTTCTCCTGACCCAAGATCATTCCTGGAGTATTCATTTCCAAAGATAGCAACCTCATTGCTTCTCTGTTCTTTTCCACTGAAGAGGTCTGTATTTTCTGTTTGTTGACAGAGATGGCTCTTTTTCCGTACCATGAATGACATGGTGTCTACGGGTTATATTTGTGACATCTTCTTGTAATGTAATTTGCATTCACTATGTGTGAAGCCACAAGCTAAAGGCTTAGATGAGAATATGGCCAAGCCTAATTAAAGAGCCAAGTCAGGAAATGAATAGGTTGGCAAATAGCTAAGAACTGGATCATGTAGAAGAAAGGACAGCTGTGTTGAGCTCAGGCCCAGAGTAGTCTTTTGAATTTTAGGAAAGGGAGAGTCAAAACAGGGCAGCTAATGTGATGAAGTCCAAAAGTTAAACTGGAGCTAAGGATGTATGAGTCAAGAAGTCAAGAAATTGGAAATCCACTAACTCTGAACATCAATACTGTTCTAGAACAAAAGCTGATTAGATCAGAGGATGAGTGAGTACTGGAGAGGGACACAACCAGGTGAGTTAGGCCACCCGTATATACCTAACAGGATACTATGACAAGAAGATTTATTTGCAGCTACCTGTATCTTATCTTACTCCATATGTGGCAGTACTCCTAATTCTTAAGGAACCACAGTCATTTCTGATCTTATAAGCATGACTTATGAAATGTGTTTATTTACAAATGATGAAACAATATATACAATGGAATATTAGCCATAAAAAAGAATGAAATCTTGCCATTTGCGACAACATGGATGGACCTGGAAGGTGTTATGCTTAGTGAAATAAATCAGACAGAGAAACACAAATACTGTACGTTTTCCTTTATGTGGAATCTAAAAAATGAAACAAACGAACAAATATAACAAAACAGAAACAGACTCACAGAACAAACTAGTGGTTTCCAGAGGGGAGGGGGCGGGGGAGGGGCAAAACAGGTGAAAGGCTTAAGCGGTACAAACTAGCAGTTATAAAATAAATATGATACAGAGATGTAATGTACAGCACAGGGAAGACAGTCAATACTTTATAATATTTGTGATGTGTAGTCTATAAATATATTGAAATACCATGTTGTACACCTGAAAATAATATACTATTGTAAGTCAACTATACTTCAATAAATTTTTTTAAAAACATAAAACAAAAAATTTTCTACAGACTAAAATCCTTAGGAAAAAATCTCTTCCTGGATGTAACACATAAAACCTTGGTATTCTAGGTTGACCAGAATGGTTTTCAGATTTACCTGAATTGTAACCTACTTCAGTATGTTATTCAATGTATATTTCAGTGGTTTACTTTTGTGGAGTATTAAAGGCTAATGGATACTGCAGGGTTTTCTACATCTTGATGTAGTCTAAAATAAAACAACATTTTCTTTGTATGGTTGGGATCTGGCAGTTCTTTTAAATTCTTTACTGAAAAACATTTCCAAGAAATGTGTTAGATAAGAGATGTCTTTACCCTCCACTCTCTCACCCACAAAAACTATTCTTCCATGCTTGTTTTAAGTGGGAAAAATTAAATTGTCCACAAGGGCAATTTGAGCAAGCTGTAACTTGATTTAAATATTTCGCACTCTTCAACTGTACTTTCCCCAGGGATCTTCCAGCCTTCTTTTCCAGAGAAATTTCCATCTTAGTTCTAAGTTTTGATCTTAATTATCTATTCCTTGCTAGTTTCCAGGATTATTCTTGGTGTTCCTAGATCAATGCCAAGGCACAGTTCTCATCTCTTGCAGTAAACATTTTAAAAGGAAAAAACCTGCAAAGTTTGTTTGAATAAACTAACTTCACATTAGAAAACTAAAGCCAGTTAATTATTAAATCATACTTTATTTTATATATCAAGTTGGATATCACAATAATATCCTCCATTATTAACTATAAAGAAACAGTTGGCTATTTGTGCTGCATCAGAATGAAAACTTTTATTCTTTTGACTGTTTTCAAACACATGCTAGTTCATTATTTTGCTAAAAGGCACTAACAGATGTTAGGCAGAATGTGGTCACATCTGGGACATATAAAATACCATTCCAAGTCTCCATAGAAGGGAAATAGCAATATTGTTTAGTTCTCCCCAAAAGCTCAACCAGCCCATCTCATTTAATCTGTTTAAGGTGAACAGTTAAGAGTAGCACCAATTATTTTGGTTGTCTTAGGAATATAAAAAGGAACAATGAACTAAAACACCAAAAGGGAAATGCCCTATGTTGAAATACAAATAAAAAAAACTTCACTAAAGCTTGTGGCTAGAGCTATATTTTTTCGGCTGAAGAGGTAGTAAATCTTGAGTTGCCTGCTTCCTGAAGCCACCTTGAATTATAGGTCTCTTTAGGCCCTTCTACAATGTTTCTACTTAATTTGACCCTTTCAAAGAAAGCACAACACATCTAAAAGATGGCAAATAAAGATTCTGGTAGAAGATATATATATATATATATATATATATATATATATATATATATATATTTTTTTTTTTTTTTTGGCGGTACGCGGGCCTCTCACTGTTGTGGCCTCTCCCTCTCACTGTTGTGGCCTCTCCCGTTGCGGAGCACAGGCTCCGGAGGCGCAGGCTCCCGAGGCGCAGGCTCAGCAGCCATGGCTCACAGGCCCAGCCGCTCGGCGGCATGTGGGATCTTCCCAGACCGGGGCACGAACCCGTGTCCCCTGCATCGGCAGGCGGACTCTCAACCACTGCGCCACCAGGGAAGCCCAGAAGATATATTTTGACAGTTATATATATATATATATTTTATATATATACATATATAAAGTGATTAAATCCCAAGATATTCCAGTCTTTTAACCTACCTTTAAGTTTTAATTTTTTCTTTTTTTTTTTTTTTTTTTGGTGGTATGTGGGCCTCTTACTGTTGTGGCCTCTCCCGTTGCGGAGCACAGCCTCCGGACGCGCAGGCCCAGCGGCCATGGCTCACGGGCCCAGCCACTCCACGGCATGTGGGATCTTCCCGGACCGGGGCACGAACCCGCGTCCCCTGCATCGGCAGGCAGACTCTCAACCACTGTGCCACCAGGGAAGCCCTGTTTTGTTTTCTTAAAGTAACTTTTCTAAGAAAACAAAAACAAAACCTGATGGTTTTTGTCAACAGATCAGGTTCATATACTATTATATTTAGCGTTATCTCTAGCTTCTTGAAAATAGACCACATTGAGGACTGGAATAAATACTAGTGTTGAGAGGAAGCTCTGGAGATGTTTGCCTCAGACTGCTTACCCATTAGAAAGAAGAAAAATGCTGGAGTTGTGTGTACAGCACAGGGTGGGAAGGAACATGTGGCATAATGGAATGTATCCTGGACTTGGAGTCAGAGTACCTAGGTTTGAGCCTCAGCTCTGCCACTTATGAACTCAATGTTTGGGAGAGTTAGTTAACCACAGAAATCACATTTCCCTCCTCTGTGAAGTAGGAATAATACCTTGGAGAACTGTTCTGAAGAGCCAGTGAAATAATGGCTATAGAAGTGTTCTGTAAACTGTGATATATACATAGCTTGTTATTAACAAACTATTGGTGGCCTGCAATTTTCATCCCAGATAAGCAGATAACAATTAGATATTTGGAGCACAGCTGAAAAGAAATCCATGGAGGGGATATAGAATAGACAGGCGTGAATTTCCATTTGAGACACACTGCCTAAACAGAGAAAGCCTCTGGGGGACTAAATGCAACCTTGATAGGAATGTCTGCTTTTAAGTGGTAAAGTGAGGCAAACCAAGCTCATATGAACTATTCTATTTCATATACACACTGGGATCAAAGATTCCCAGTCTTTCATTCTCTTAACGCCTATTTAAGGAGCATCTATTACATGCCAAGCATTGTGCTAGGTATACGCTGGTGAACAAGATTTCTGCTCTGAAGGAACTTGTGTCCTAGTTACATTAATATCTTTATTCCAAGCACTAGGCAAAGTGTTAGCACATAGTAGATGCTCAATAAAAGTCGACTGAGCTGAATTAATCTAATTTTGTAGCATTACCATAGCAGAAAGCCAGTAAAGAGATGATTTTTGTGATCAGAGATGTCTACCCAATTCACCATGTGATTAACAGGGTAATACTTCTGAAGTTTTGAGGGAAAAGAAACTTTCTAACTAGAGTTCATCTAGTATTATATAGTATTAATTTAATGTTTTCCTGCTTAAAATATAGTTATCACTTCCAATTAGTACATTTAACAAAGGAGCAGGGTGTTAGTAGAAAATGTTTTTCAGGGTGGTATCCCTCATGTCAGGTCGAAAAATTAGCAAAAAGAATATAGGCTGGATATGTCAAATCACTATTGACAGGCTGACTATGGACTTGACATTGATTTAATACACAATTAAAACAAAGGGGAAGAAAAATGGAAAGTCCATTCTATTTATATGATAATCAACTCTTAACAAGTACAGAGAGTTTATGTTTTGAAAGCATACCTTTCTTGAAGCCACTCAAGAGAGCTAGTGTTATGAAATAAAACTTTTTAGAGTTTTTTCATAATATCTAGAAGCTGACTGGTGGGGTCAGGGTGATTGACGTCAGTATTGGCCACCAATATCACCACTTCTTCTGAACTCGGTTCAGCCTCAGTTCAAGGACTCAGTCCCCTTGCAGATGGAGGAGGCTATGTAACTAGTTTTGGCCAATGACATGCGATCAGTGATCTGTTTCCTTCCCAAGCTAAGGCTGTGAAAAGTTCATAAGGATTCTTTACTCACTTTCTTCCTCTGCCACAGAGACTCAGTTGCTGTGTTCTGGGTGATACAGCTACAAGATGGTGAGCCCTCTGTCAATCTGGAGCCCTCTGTCAGTCCTGGAGTGACTGAAATAGAATGAAGCATGAGCAAGCAATAAACTTCTGTTGTGTTAAGGCATGGAGATTTGTAACTATACCATACACAGCCTTTCCTGATTAAGGTAGTCAGGGAAGGCCCATAATACTCTCAGTCCAAGTTTCTGAGTAAGAGATAAAATAGATAATATGAGTTCCATGAATTTGTCAGTAGTGTCTTTCATATTAAGGATGCTAGCCTGAGGTCTAGCTTTTTAATCACATTTAATCCAGATATCCCATAAGTTTTCCATCAATTGTCCTGTGAATTTTTCTAAAGTACCATATTTAACTTTTATCCATAAAGTTCCTGTGCTTTTTACAAATGATCACTTTCCTCAACATTAATTGAATTTCTTAACCTAACCACACATTATTTTCATAAGCATTTTTACTAGAGCAAAACGTTCTAAATTACGAGCAGCATTAATTGAACGACATGTGCAGTTGTGAACAAAGAAGGGAGATGCTTCTGCAACTGCCCTGTCTCTAGAAAGTGGACCTTGCAGAAGCAGAAGCATTCCTAATTATTTTGATTTTTTTTTTCCACATTGGAAAAAGACCTTAACGTTGAAGGGCTGGTAGAATCTGAGAATTGTCATTTCTTATTTAAAGCTTTAGATAGTTAGTGACAGTTTTGAAGTCCCTGTCTTTGCTCTTGTTTACCTTCATGGATTGTTAGGTAGGGCACACAGTGTGTTGTGTTTAATATTTTAATGCCTGTCTTCTTTCTTTCTACCTATCCAAAGCTAACGCTCAGAGTCCTACTCGACTCCGAGCTCCTCAGGAAATTTCCCCTGAACACACCAGCTGGAACGGTTCCTTTGCTTTTCCAAAATCTTATGTAAATTCATACCATTTATTTGGCATTGCTTGTAGAGAGTTTTACAGAATTCAAAAGCTGGAAAGGACCTAAGAATCATTCAACACAATCCTCTCATTTTGCAAATGAGGAAAGTAAAGTCCAGAGCAATTATATAATTTAGTTAAGTCACATATTTAGAGACACATTGGAAGCTATAAACCCAGTTCGCCCAATTCCCAGTGCAGTCCATTCCTTCGTGCCACAAGTGCCTTCACATTAACTATCTGGTAGCGTTGGTTACCTTTTCCAGAGAACAGATCATCTCACCAATAGTATATCTTGAGTTCAGGGAACTCTTTCACTTTGTTACTTCAGTTTGTAGCTTAATTTATACACATTTTATATACTCTTTGGTAGACTACCTGGTTGTGTTTTAGGGAGTCACAGGCGAGAGCAGGAGTCCGAACCCGATCCCCAGCAGCCGGCCAGGGAGGCTTAATGGGGGTCGCAAGTAGGGTCAGGAGACCTCAAGGAGAGAGAACGCCGAGAACGAAGTGGCGCAGTCGTCATCCGGGCATTGCCCGGGGGCTCCGTCGCCCCGCGGAGGGCGCCGAGGGGCGGGGCCGGGCGGCCCGGGGCGGGGCGGTGGCTCGGGCCCTCCGGGCAGCACGCGGCGGCGCCCCCTCCCCTCGCGCTCCTGGCGCAGTGCACGTCCCCGTCCCGCGCCTCCGCCCCCTCGCCCACTCGCTCCTTCCCGCCCTCCCCACTGCGCCGGCCGAGCCGGCTTCCCCTCGGTCTCTCATGAATATTGAGCGGCCCCTGTTGTATTTCCCGAGCTCCATTGCGGAAGCCGAGGCTCGCCATATTGTGCAGCGGCGCCGGCAGCCGCGGCGTCTTGTACCTGAGTCTCGCTCCGGCCGCTGCTAGCGGAGCCCCGGACTGGGGCAGGAGCCGGTGAGCGGGGCGGGCGGGGAGGCGAGGGGCGCGGAAGCGGCGGGCTCGGCCGCGCGTTAGCTCGGCGTGGCTGCGGGAGGCTGACGGCCGCCCCGGGGCCGGGGGGGTGTGTGTTTGCGGGGGTGTGAGGGGAGATGGCGCCGCCACCCCCGGCCACTCTCGGGGAGGGGATGGCGGGGGAGGCGGCTTCTCATTGTTACCGTTTCTTCGAGGGTCTTGGCGGGGATGGGGAGTCCGACTTGGGGAGGACCCCGTGGGCGAATCTCGGGGATTCCTTCCTTCGTGCGAACCGCTCGCTCCTCTGCGCGGAGGCCGGGGCTGCGGTGCGGCCCCCTCGCCTCCCGGGGCGGGGGCCCCAGCTTCTCCACGTCCGCTCTTCGGAGGCGAACCGCGTGGAATGCAGGGTTTTCCTCCCCGGGCTTCCCCCTCGCAGCCGGGGGTGTGTGTCCGCACTGTGGAGGGTGAGGTAGGGGCGCTTTGTGCAAATAGCACGCTTCCCCCCGGGGTGCTGGAGTCCGGGTTCGAGCGCAGAGGCTCTCCTCGGCGTCGGGGTTCCCTGTAGACTGCGGGGAGACCCCTCCTGGTGAAAACATTCCTGGACTGCTGCTTGCTTGCTCGGGAGTATCTGTTGCTGCTTTCTAAAACCGCGAGGTTGCCCCGGAGGAGTCGTGGGGGGAGGGGGTGTCTTGGTTTGTTTCTGATGGAAGCTTCGCGTTTTGAACCCAGTCGTGTACGCTGAGGTCTTTGGTACCGAGTGTCGCCGGGGAGCCCTCGTCCTGGTTGTCAGGATCATTTCCCTCCTACAGACGTTGCCTCCCTGCTCCCAGAGATACTGTGAGTAAAAATTGGTCTCTAAAACTTTGAGGTTCATTCCGATTATTTGGCCCCTAAGACCAATTATAGGCTTATCTCCTTGAATCTTTTTTGGGTATCTATTGCCTGGCTGTCAGAAGTTTTAGAGAATGTGTACCTTTTACGTGGTAAAATGGTTTGAAAATGTCAGGTTTCTCGAAAGTGTGTAAAAATACTTGTTTGCTGTGAAAAGGGTAGCTTTGCATTCGGTATTGTAGTAATATGGTTTACTTCTTTTAAAAAGTAAAAAAAATTGAGACATGGTTTCATTGTTTTAGACTGAGAATTATGTTGAAAACTAATGTATGTGTGATTTGCATCACACAGTCTACTTTTGGTAGTTCCAAGATGATGAGCTGGAATACTTAGTGTAATTGGCAGATAATCTACTTTCCTCACTTGCATTAGAGTGTAGTTGTTCAATATTTTAATAACTTAGATTGGTGTTAGAGCTTGGTTTTAAAGTGAGTGTTTCATCCTTTGATTTATAAAGCATTTAAATGGCAGCAATATGCCTCTTGGTTATTCCTTTTTCCCCCTAAAATTTCTACTTGTCACAATCAACAGGTATCTTTTAAAATCTTGTTTGTACATTTAACGTGATTTTTAGTAAAATAATGGGTAGTTATATAAGACTCCATTTTCCAAAGCTAACACAGCAAATATGGCCCCTTACTTTTTCTAAGGATTGGAGATAATTTCCTTCAGGTACCGTTGTGGAATACACATTTGAGGTAAATTATAGTAGTTGTGAGAGTGAAACGGAGAATTTGTGAAGGAAAACTGCCTGAGTAGGCTAGTCCGCTTGAGTATTAGAAAAATATGCTGATGGTCCTCAAATGTGCTGCATAGAAAGATTTTAAATTAGAACCATTAACATAACGTAGACAATGCAGAAGACATTCAACAGTCTGCGAATTTTGAGTTTTTTCCTCTGCCTGTGTGGAACACTCAGACTGCTAGCTCCCAGGTTTGTGTGGATAGAAATACGGAGCAGGTCAGCAAACATCTTTGGAATTTCATTTGTCTATTACTGACCTTCAGCATGTGGTGTCAGGTCTGTCTCTTTAATTTGATTTATTCGTGATTTGTGTTTATATTATGCAGTCTTTGGAGTAAAGGTGATATATGTCTAATGAATAATATATAACCAGATGTTTCAGTGACAGTTTCATTTCTATACATTAGCACAGAAGCATAATTCCTTCTAGCAAGAAAAGTGAGTTAACATTAAAATGCACTTTATTAAAATTACGGCAGCATTTCTGGTGTGACTTAAGCACCTCACACCTTTGTATCGACTCATTTGTTAAATCTGGGGAAACTAGACAGTGTATCACAGTTTGCAGTTTTTTTTTTTTTTTTTTTTTTTTTTTGCTGTACGCGGGCCTCTCACTGTTGTGGCCTCTCCCGTTGCGGAGCACAGGCTCCGGACGCACAGGCTTAGCAGCCATGGCTCACGGGCCCAGCCGCTCCGCGGCACATGGGATCCTCCCAGACCGGGGCACGAACCCGTATCCCCTGCATCGGCAGGCGGACTCTCAACCACTGCGCCACCAGGGAGGCCCCACAGTTTGCAGTTTTTAAAAAGGGAAAAATACTGTGAGATTATGTACAGTCAGACGGCGTACAGATCTACACTTGATTTTTAATTAATGTTTGTTACTCGTGGTGTGGAAGACAGACATTGTCGTCAGACATTAGTTATTAAATTTCCTGATGTTTTTCATTTCTTTGGAATCTTTCAAGATATCAATGTTATTATAGTAACTTATTGAATGTTTATTTGCATTTAAGTGAGTAGATCCCCATATAATTTGGGTACAGAGGTACAGTAAAATTTACCCTGTCCATTCTCTGTAGATCCAGATATCCTGTCTATTCCCCCCCCACCCCCCCAAGACTTTCACTTTTTCTACCTAATGTGTCAGACGGGTCCTCTGGTGACTCTTGTAAGGTGTATAGCTTGGTTGATTTTACATGGATATACTGACCGTGGTAATGGGACTTCTGGCAGTTAAGTAGCAACTGGTGTTAGTATGTCCATGGGCAGGAGCTAGGTGATGAGTCCCCGAATTATGCTAAGGGAGTACGTGGCCCACTCTCCACTTTATGCTTTGTGGAGGAACCCCAGTGGAACTGGCATGGACTTTAAACTTCAAAATTTTTTTCACTTCTCTTTTGTCTTATGGATGTTAGGCAGCCGAAGTGGACTAATATGTCTGGGGCTAGTGATACCTTTTCTTGGATGCTCAGGAACTATATACATACGTTACTAAGAATTCTGAGAAAGATTCTCATTGCTTGACTTTTCCTTCTCTCTACGTATCTGCCATTTTGTCATAATTAAAAAAAATCAATTTATTAAGTACAATAATGAAAAATTATCAGTATTATTATTATTTTGCGGTACGCGGGCCTCTCACTGTTGTGGCCTCTCCCGTTGCGGAGCGCAGGCTCAGCGACCATGGCTCATGGGCCCAGCCGCTCCGCGGCATATGGGATCTTCCCGGACCGGGGCACGAACCCGTGTCCCCTGCATCGGCAGGCAGACTCCCAACCACTGCGCCACCAGGGAAGCCTGAAAAATTATTTTTGAAATTAACCTCAGATTAAATTGTCTAATGAGGGCATTTTATTAAATGAAGTAACAAACCGTAACATTTGAACAAAGCATTTTGGTCATTTGTTTTCAACAGTTGCGTTGATTTGGGGCTCTCCTGCAAGAGGGATTTCTTTTTGTTCCTATGCTGTAGCGTGTAGTTGTAGTTTATGAAGAAGTTAGATTCTAACGTCAGTGCGTAAAATGAAAAACACATGTAAGAAATTATGCTTGAAAATCCCTTAGGATAGGAAAACATACCAGTAAGTTCAGTTCATCTTTAGTGTTGGAATAGATTGTTGTTTCTTTTGTTGAACACTAGATGAAGTAGTCAGCCTGCAGTATGGGCTGTGTTGAACACAGCAAAAAAAAAAAAAAAAAGTCTTTAAATGTAAGAATCACATTCAGCGTGGCATCATGCTCATACCAGGAGAGACTTGTGGGAACTGAGACCACTGAGGAACAGCAGACCAGCTCCACTATCTCACATTTTCTCTAGGATACATGTGCTCTAGTGAGAGGACGTGGCGGGGGGGTGCTTGGAATAGTCTGAACTGTTTAAATGTTTCTTGTTTCCTCTCTTTTTTTTCCTTTGCAAGCTGAATAATTTAAATCACAAAAGTTAAATGATTTTTTAATTGCAATTTAATAGACACAAATTTAAAGTGTTTGGTGTTTTTTTTTCTAAAATGTATTTTACCTGTAACTCCAATGTTCCTTTGCTTTTCCCTTCAGTAAAGAAGCAAGGTATCTCAGAGGAGAGCAGCTAGAATCACTGTGATTAACAATGTGTTAGTGTCCAACAGAGAAAACAAACTTCAATAGGAATTTGAACAGAGGGGATTTAATATAGGGAGGTGGTTAGACGAGTGTTAAGAGCGAAAAGAGAACGTTACTCAGAGAAGAGGTTCTACTGGCCTGGTTCTGAACTTTTGAGGTCAGCCTTGTTGAGCTGCTGATGAGTTCTGGGGGATACTGAAAGAAGCTGGAGGCTGGAACCAATTGCTGCTGCCAGTAACTGGAAGGAAGTCCCCTCACCCCTCTTCCTGCTTTCCCATCTCCATTCATTACCTCCATTGGCAAAGCCTAACAGGGAGCCCCCTGGCAGAAGAGTTGGTGAAATACAGTTGCACAGTCTCAGCCTAAGCACCACAGAGCAGTCTAGAGTGGTGGTTTTGGAGTTGAGAGACAGGGAGTAAATTACCTGCACAAGTAGTATAGATTAAAATAATTTAAATAGGGAAACCTGTCCTTACTTTGCCTGTTCAAAAAACATTTATTGATTATCTTCTGTGTGCCAGACCTTCTGCTAGGGATTAGGGATAGAAAAATGAAGCGAATAGGGTCTCTTATTCAATTGAATAAGCAGAGATGACAAACTACCATGCAGTGTGTTAAATGCAGTAACAGATAAGTGATATGCTTTGGGAACCTAAAGGACATAGCTACCTACTTGCCTCTTCTCTTCCCAGCTAAACCTAATGACTACTGTTTTTATTTGGTATCTTGATCAAATCCAACTTCATTCTGTTTGACTGGTGTCCTATGAAAGCTGTTTCTCTGAGATGCCTCAGATTTATCATGCAGTTATTGTCATTAGCTAAGCATTTCTCTGTGCTTTATTTTTCTAGATTATAAAGACCATCATTTTCTCTGCACTTATAGCCTAGCCTAGTACTTCACGCACAGAAGATGTTTGAGGAATATTTATTCTTGCAGTGGATAATGGGAATTAAAGTATTGCTCATTACCTTTGTAGACATTGTTTCCTCCTTCCAAGGTCATTAGAAAATAGTTTGGCTAGAGTGTTATGATTTTATAGATACGAGAATTGAAAGATTTAAATAATTGGTTAATGTGAACTATATAGTACAAGTAACTGATCTACAAATAGGACTTTGGATTTCTGATGTGTTATATTCCAGATCCAGCAGTTTTGGCAGGGATTTTGTTTGATGGCTAAACAAAATCCTCTTCTACTTCTCATTTTAGAGCCTAATGTTCTAAAATCTCAAATTATTTTGGGGTGGGGGGAGGAAGAAAAGAAGCCCCTCATTTTATTTCTTAAAAATAAAAACATCATGCAGTTTCTGTTTACATTGTTCTTTTTAGTTGTCTACTGTTTTCTTTTTTCTACTCACTGTGTTGATTATACTACCTCTATTAGCTATTGTAAAATGTGCAAATCTGCATACTTCATTTCGACTTCTTTTTCAGAAGAGTGTTCTGCGTGTTTCCCCCACCATACACAGACTATGTAGATTTAACTTAAAACCAACTGATTTTTCACTTATAAAAAGATGTATGCCTCCATGCCAGTAATTGCATTAAATCCTCACTATTTACACTATTTACTGTATAGAGTCTAATTCAGTCTGGGACGGCTGTCTGTATAGAGTCTAATTCAGTCTGGGACGGCTGTCTTGGAATCCAGCCAAATGTTTTGTAGAAGGCTTTCCTGTATTACAGAAGGGGTAGTGTTGTGTGTAGTAGAAGGAGCTTCAGAATTGAAGGCAGGAGACTTGGTTTCTAGGTCTGGTTCCACTACTAGCAAATTTCTTGGCCTTTCTGTTTTCTTTTCTAAAATAATAATAATAAAAAAATAGCACTCTCGTTGACCTTCCAGGTTATTTGTAAAGGTTTAAGAGGTAATGTAAAGAGCGTTATAAATATAAGAGGGTGTATTTGAAGAAAGAGAGAGGGACAGATTGATCTGTGGCATGGATCTTGAGAGAGAGATAGACAGAGATTGATCTGTGACATAGTTGTGTGTCTACTTTCAAGTTTTTGAGTCTCCATATTTAAAAGAAGATTTTTAGGGTGAAATGGAGTGTGGGAGGAGTTGTGGATGTCCTATAACCCTACTTTTCCCAAGTCTGGTCAATAGTGTAGTATTCCCAATCTCCTTAAATAATTGTCTGTTAAGGTTGATGTGCTTCATTAATTTCCTTTCACCAGGGCTAAATGCCTTATGTCATGAGACAATACCCCAAATTTATACACTTAGGCACAGAACTACCACTTTGCAGATTGTTTAAATGACAAGGGCCTAAGGGAGTAGAAGAAATAGATGCTGTTACTATTTTGACTGGAAGTTAACTATTTTGGTTTTGTTTTATTTTTGTTGTTTTATAATACCAATTACAGAAAATCTCTGTGCTTTTTTTTATTTTTTATTTTTTTGGTTACGTCAGGTCTTAGTTGTGGCATGTGAACCCTTAGTTGCTGCATGCATGTGGGATCTAGTTCTCTGACCAGGGATCAAACCTGGGCCCCCTGCATTGGGAGCTTGGAGTCTTAACCACTGCACCACCAGGGAAGTCCCTCTCTGTGCTTTTAAAAAGACCCTTAGCAAGATTAGAAATTATACCTGTTGTTTAGTTTTTTTTATTAACACCTTTATTGGAGTACAATTGTTTTACAATGGTGTGTTAGTTTCTGCTGTATAACAAAGTGAATCAGCTATACATACACATATATCCTCATATCTCCTCCCTCTTGTGCTTCCCTCCCACCTTCCCTATCCCCCCCCTCCAGGTGGACACAAAGCACGGAGCTGATCTCCCTGTGCTGTGTGGGTGCGTCCCACTAGCTATCTGTTTTACCTTTGTAGTGTGTAAATGTCCATGCCACTCTCTCACTTCGTCCCAGCTTACTCTTCCCCTCCGCGTGTCCTCAAGTCCATTCTCTAGGTCAGCGTCTTTGTTGCTGTCTTGCCCCTATGTTCTTCAGAACCTTTTTTTTTTTTAAGATTCCATATATATGTGTTAGCATATGGTATTTGTTTTTCTCTTTCTGACCTCACTCTGAATGACAGTCTCTAGGTCCATCCACCTCACTTCAAATAACTCAATTTCATTTCTTTTTATGTTGTTTAGTTCTAATGAATTTAATTTCGTATCCTTGATCTTAAAAGTTTTTTTTGTTTCTTTGTGGGTAAATATGAAGAATTTTTTTTGAATTTGATTTTATTTTTTTATACAGCAGGCTCTTATTAGTTATCCATTTTATAGTTATTAGTGTATATATGTCAATCCCAATCTCCCAGTTCATCATACCACCACCACCACCATCACGCCCCGCCACTTTCCCCACTTGGTGTCCATACATTTGTTCTCTACATCTGTGCCTCCATTTCTGCCCTGCAAACCGGTTCATCTGTACCATTTTTCTAGGTTCCACGTATATGCGTTAATATACAATATTTGTTTTTCTCTTTCTGACTTACTTCACTGTGTACGACAGTCTCTAGATCCATCCATGTCTCCACAAATGACCCAATTTCATTCCTTTTTATGGCTGAGTAATATTCCATTGTATATACATACCACATCTTCTTTATCCGTTCGCCTGTCGACAGACATTTAGGTTGCTTCCATGACCTGGCTATTGTAAATAGTGCTGCAATGAACATTGGGGTACATGTGTCTTTTTGAATTATAGTTTTCTCTGGGTATATGCCCAGTAGTGGGATTGCTGGGTCCTATGGTAATTTTATTTTTAGTTTTTTAAGGAAGCTCCATACTGTTCTTCATAGTGGCTGTATTAATTTACATTCCCACCAACAGTGCAAGGGGGTTCCCTTTTTTCCACACCCTCTTCAGCATTTGTTGTTTGCAGATTTTCTGATGAAGCCCATTCTAACTGCTGTGAGGTGATATTTCATTGTAGTTTTGATTTGCATTTCTCTAACAATTAGTGATGAGCAGCTTTTCATGTGCTTCTTGGCCATCTGTATTTCTTCTTTGGAGAAATGTCTACTCAGGTCTTCTGTCCATTTTCTGATTTTTTTTTTTTTTTTTTTTTTTTTTGTGGTACGCGGGTCTCTCACTGTTGTGGCCTCTCCCATTGCGGAGCACAGCCTCCGGATGCGCAGGCTCAGCGGCCATGGCTCACGGGCCCAGCAGCTCCGCGGCATGTGGGATCCTCCCGGACCGGGACACGAACCCGTGTCCCCTGCATCGGCAGGTAGACTCTCAAACACTGCGCCACCAGGGAAGCCCCAGGTTGTTTGTTTTTTAATATTGAGCTGCATGAGCTGTTTATATATTTTGGAGATTAATCCTTTGTCCGTTGATTCGTTTGTGAATATTTTCTCCCATTTTGAGGGTTGTCTTTTCATCTTGTTTGTAGTTTCCTTTGCTTTACAAAAGCTTTAAAGTTTCATTAGGTCCCATTTGTTTATTTTTGTTTTTAATTGCATTACTCTAGGAGGTGGATCAAAAAAGATCTTGCTGTGATTTATGTCAAAGAGTGTTCTTCCTATGTTTTCCTCTAAGAGTTTTATAGTGTCCAGTCTTACATTTAGGTCTATAATCCATTTTGAGGGTTTTTTTGTGTGTGTATGGTGTTAGGGAGTGTTCTAATTTCATTCTTTTACATGTAGCTGTCCAGTTTTCCCAGCACCACTTATTGAAGAGGCTATCTTTTCTCCATTGTATATATCCTTGCCTCCTTTGTCATAGATTAGTTGACCACAGGTGCGTGGGTGTATCTCTGGGCTTTCTATCCTGTTTGATTGAGCTATATTTCTGTTTTTGTGCCAGTACCATACTGTCTTGATTACTGTAGCTTTGTAGTATAGTCTGAAGTCAGGGAGTCTGATTCCTCCAGCTCCGTTTTTTCCCTCAAGACTGCTTTGACTATTCGGGGTCTTTTGTGTCTCCATATAAATTTTAAGATTTTTTTGTTCTAGTTCTGTAAAAAATGCCATTGGTAATTCGATAGGGATTGCATTGAATCTGTAGATTGCTTTGGGTAGTATAGTCATTTTCACAATATTGATTCTTCCAATCCAAGAACATGGTGTATCTCTCTATCTGTTTGTATCATCTTTAATTTCTTTCATCAGTGTCTTACAGTTTTCTGCATACAGGTCTTTTGTCTCCCTAGGTAGGTTTATTCCTAAGTATTTTATTTTTGTTGCAGTGGTAAGTGGGAGTGTTTCCTTAATTTCTCTTTCAGATTTTTCATCATTAGTGTATAGGAATGCAAGAGACTTGTGTGCATTACTTTTGTATCCTGTAACTTTACCAAATTCATTGATTAGCTCTGGTAGTTTTTTGGTGGCATCTTTAGGATTCTCTATGTGTAGTATCATGTCATGTGCAAACAGTGACAGTTCTACTTTATCTTTTCCAATTTGTATTCCTTTTATTTCTTTTTCTTCTCTGATTGCCATGGCTAGGACTTCCAAAACTATGTTGAATAATAGTGGAGAGAGTGGACATCCTTGTCTTTTTCCTGATCCAAATTCAAGGAAATGCTTTCAGTTTTTCACCATTGAGAATGATGTTTGCTGTGGGTTTGTTGTATATAGCATTTATTATGTTGAGGTAGGTTCCCTCTATGCCCACTTTCTGGAGAGTTATCATAGATGGGTGTTGAATTTTGACAGAAGCTTTTTCTGCATCTATTGAGATGATCATATGTTTTTTATCCTTCAGCTTGTTTATATGGTGTATTACATTGATTTGCGTGTATTGAGGATTCCTTGCATCCCTGGGATATAAATCCCACTTGATCATGGTGTATGATCCTTTTAATATGTTGTTGGATTTTGTTTGCTAGTATTTTGTTAAGGATTTTTGCATGTATATTCATGAGTGATATTGGTCTGTAATTTCCCTTTTTTGTAGTGTCTTTGTCTGGTTTTGGTATCAGGGTGATGGTGGCCTCATAGAATGAGTTTGGGAGTGTTCTTTCCTCTGCAACTTTTTGGAGGAGTTTGAGAAGCATGGGTGTTAGCTCTTCAATAAATGTTTGATAGAATTCGCCTGTGAAGCCATCTGGTCCTGGACTTTTGTTTGTTGGAAATTTTTTTTTTTTTGCAGTATGCGGGCCTCTCACTGTTGTGGCCTCTCCCTTTGTGGAACACAGGCTCTGGACGTGCGGGCTCAGCGGCCATGGCTCACGGGCCCAGCCGCTCCGCGGCATGTGGGATCTTCCCAGACCAGGGCACGAATCCGTGTCCCCTGCATTGGCAGGCAGACTCTCAACCACTGCGCCACGAGGGAAGCCCTGTTGGAACATTTTTAATCACAGTTTCAATTTCATTACTTGTGATTGGTCTGTTCATATTTTCCATTTCTTCCCGGTTGTCCATTTTATTGGCATAGAGTTGCTTGTAGTAGTCTCTTAGGATGCTTTGTATTTCTGCAGTGTCTGTTGTAACTTCTGCTTTTTCATTTTTAATTTTATTGATTTGAGTTCTCTCCCTCTTTTTCTTGATGAGTCTGGCAGTGGTTTATCAATTTTGTTTATCTTCTCAAAGAAGCAGCTTTTAGTTTTACTGATCTTTGGTATTGTTTTCTTTGTTTCTATTTCATTTATTTCTGCTCTCATCTTTATGATTTCTTTTCTTCTGCTAACTTTGGGTTTTGTTTGTTCTTCTTTCTCTAGTTCCATTAGGTGTAAGGTTAGGTTGTTTATTTGAGATTTTTTTTTGTTTCTTGAGGTAGGCTTGTATAGCTATAAACTTCCCTCTTAGAACTGCTTTTTCTGCATCCCATATGTTTTGGATCGTTGTGTTTTCATTGTCATTTGCCTGTAGGTATTTTTTGATTTCCTCTTTGATTTCTTCAGTGATCTCTTGGTTATTTAGTAATGTATTCTTTAGCCTCCATGTGTTTGTGTTTTTTACGTTTTTTTCCATGCAGTTGATTTCTAATCTCATAGTGTTGTGGTCAAGAAAGATGCTTGATACAATTTCAGCGTTCTTAAATTTACTGAGGCTTGATTTGTGACCCAAGATGTGATCTATCCTGGAGAATGTTCCGTGCGCACTTGAGAAGAAAGTGTAATCTGCTGTTTTTGGATGGAATATCCTATAAATATTAATTAAATCTATCTGGTCTATTGTGTCATTTAAAGCTTCTGTTTCCATATTTATTTTCATTTTGGATGATCTGTCCATTGCTATAAGTGAGGTGTTAAAGTCCCCCACTATTATTGTGTTACTGTTGATTTCCTCTTTCATATCTGTTAGCAGTTGCCTTATGTATTGAGGTGCTCCTATGTTTGGTGCATATATATTTATAATTGTTATATCTTTTTCTTGGATTGATCCCTTGGTTATTATGTAGTGTCCTTCCTTGTCTCTTGTAACATTCTTTATTTTAAAGTCTATTTTATCTGATATGAGTATTGCTACTCCAGCTTTCTTTTGATTTCCATTTGCATGGAATATCTTTTTCCATCTGCTCACTTTCAGTCCTCATGTGTCCCTAAGTCTGAAGTGGGTCTTTTGTAGACAGCATATATATGGGTCTTGTTTTTGTATCCATTCAGCAAGCCTGTGTCTTTTGGTTGGAGCATTTAATCCATTCACATTTAAGGTGATTATTGATATGTATGTTTCTATGACCATTTTTTTAATTGTTTCGGGTTTGTTTTTGTAGATCTTTTTTTTCTCTTGTGTTTCCTACTTAGAGAAGTTCCTTTTAGCATTTGTTGTAGAGCTGGTTTGGTGGTGCTGAATTCTCTTAGCTTTTGCTTGTCTGTAAAGCTTTTGCTTTCTCCATCAAATCTGAATGAGATCCTTGCTGGGTATAGTAATCTTGGCTGTAGGTTCTTCCCTTTCATCACTTTAAATATGTCATGCCACTCCCTTCTGGCTTGTAGAGTTTCTGCTGAGAAATCAGCTGTTAACATTATGGGAATTCTCTTGTATGTTATTTGTTGTTTTCCCTTATTGCTTTCAGTAATTTATCTTTGTTTTTAATTTTTGCCAATTTGATTATTATGTGTCTCAGCGTGTTTCTCTTTGGGTTTATCCTGCTTGGGACTCTCTGTGCTTTTTGGACTTGGGTGGCTATTTCCTTTCCAATGTTAGGGAATTTTTCAACTATAATCTTTTCACATATTTTCTTGGGTTCTTTCTCTCTCTCTTTTCCTTCTGGGACCCCTATAATGAGAATGTTGTTGTGTTTAATGTTGTCCCAGAGGTCTCTTAGGCTGTCTTCATTTCTTTTCATTGTTTTTTCTTTATTCTGTTCCATGGCAGTGAATTCCACCAGTCTGTCATCCAGGTCACTTATCTGTTCTTCTTCCTCAGTTATTCTGGTATTGATTCCTTCTAGTGTTTATTTCATTTACGTTATTGTATGTTTGTTCTTTAATTTTTCTCACTGTTTGTTCTTTAATTCTTCTAGGTCTTTGTTAAACATTTCTTGCGTCTTCTCGATCTTTGCCTCCATTACTTTTCTGAAGTCTTTGATCATCTTCACTATGATTATTCTGAATTCTTTTCCTGGAAGGTTGCCTATTTCCACTTCATTTAGTTGGTTTTCTGGGATTTTATCTTGTACATAGCCCTCTGCCTTTTCATCTTGCTTGTATTTCTGTGAATGTGGTTTTTGTTCCACAGGCTGCAGGGTTGTAGTTCTTCTTGCTTTTGCTGGCTGCTCTCTGGTAGCTGAGGGTATCTAAGAGGCTTTTGCGAGCTTCCTGATGGGAGGGACTGGTGGTGGGTAGAGCTGTTTTTTGCTCTGGTGGGCAGAGGTCAGTAAAACTTTAATCCTCTTGTTTGCTGATCGGTGGGGCTTGGTTCACTCCCTTTGGTTGTTTGGCCTGAGGCGACCCAACACTGGAGCTTACCCGGCTCTTTGGTGGGTCTAATGGTGGACTCTGGGAGGGCTCACACCACGGAGTACTTCCCAGAACTTCTGCTGCCAGTGCTCTTGTTCTCACGGTGAGACACAGCCACCCCCCACCTCTGCAGGAGACCCTCCAACACTAGCAGGTAGGTCTGGCTCATCTCACCTGGGGTCACTGCTCCTTCCCCTGGGTCCTGTTACGCACACTACTTTGTGTGTGCCCTCCACGAGTGGAGTCTCTGTTTCCCCCAGTCCTGTCAATGTCCTGCTATCCCATCCTGCTAGCCTTCGAATCTGATTCTCTAGGAGTTCCTTCTCCCGTTGCCGGACCCCCAGGTTGGGGAGCCTGATGTGGGGCTCAGAACCTTCACTCCAATGGGTGGACTTCTGTGGTATAAGTGTTCTCCAGTTTGTGAGTCACCCACCCAGCAGTTATGGGATTTGATTTTATTGTGATTGCACCCCTCCTACCATGTCATTGTGGCTTCTCCTTTGTCTTTGGATGTGGGGTATGTTTTTTGGTGAGTTCCAGTGTCTTCCTGTCAATGATTGTTCAGTTAGTTGTGATTCCGGTGCTCTTGCAGGGAGAGCATGTCCTTCTACTCCGCTATCTTTAGTGTCGATCGTAAAATTTTTAACTAACATATTTGTGAAGAAAACATGCCTCATAGAATTAGTGGAAAGATGCTTTTTTATTTTTGTGAGGTAGTGTTCTCTAGGAATGTTTCCTCTTGTGATTGTAAAGTAATGGAAGCATGTTAAAGCCTCTCAAATATTGATAGTTGAATTTTGTCTAAAATATTAAGACTAAATTTCTCCATTCTTAATGTTATTATGATTGGTTACATTTGTATTCAGATGTGGGTCTCATTTACCAGTTTGAGTTAACTAGTCATAATTTATCAGTTTAGTGTCCTGAGATATTTTTTTTTCCTGAGAAGTCTCTATAACTTTTGAAAATTTAGTGTTACAGTTTTGTATAATTCAAATAACATGATTGTTAATTCTAATTTATTTTATTCTGAAATCTTTGAGTCAAGGATACTGGAATAATTGATTTAGGAGAATTAAGACAGTACAGTTGTGCCAGTGAGAAAAAAATTTTCACAGAGTCAAGAAGCTGTCATTCACTTCTTAAATGGATTGATTTTAGTTTTAATCCCTATGTGCAAAATAGTGCTTAGTCCTTTCAAAAGTAATTAAGAGCTAAGAATGGGAAAAAATCCATGAATTAAGTTGTCTTTTTAATGAAATATAATAACTTACAGTTGTCACTTTATTAATTAAAATTTTTTTACTGGAAAATTTAAGAAATGGAGAAAATCATAATTTCAATACTCAGTTTTAATTGCTCTTAAATTTTGATGTATTTCCCTTTGGAAATAAATTTTAGCCTTTGGCTTTTGTTTTGTTTGAAACATAGTTTTAACTATCTTTTGTATATAGACCTAAATTTATGTTTATTTTAAAATCTGACTTTAGATATCACTAACATTTTCTATGCCATAACCATTTTGGTAACATTTTTGATGATTGCATAATATTTCAGGTAGATGTACCATAGTGTAATTATACACTTCCTTGTGGTTGGATCCTAAGGTTCCTTTTAGCTTTATGTTGATGGTAGGGAAGTACAACGTTCATTGTGGCAACCAGATGGAAGTAATCAACAAGTAGTACCTGTTGTCTCCATAAGTTTATCTTTGCAAGAATAAACCTGTGTTTTTTTTCTTAATTGAAGTGTAGTTGATATACAATATTGTGTTAATTTTTGTTGTACAGCAAAATGATTCAGTTATATGTATACATACGTTCTTTTTTATATTCTTTTCCGTTATGGTTTATCACAGGATATTGAATACAGTTAGTAGGACCTCGTTATTTATCCATTCTATATATACGAGTTTCCATCTGCTAACCCCAACTCCCAATCCTTCCCTTCCTCACTCCCCTCCCCCTTGGCAACCACAAGTCTGTTCTCTACGTCTGTGAGTCTGTTTCTGTTTGATAGCTAGGTTCAGTTGTGTCACATTTTAGATTCCACATTTAAGTGATATCATATGGTATTTGTCTTTCTGACTTTACTTCGTATGATAGTCTCTAGGTCTATCCATGTTGCTGCACATGGCATTATTTCATTCTTTTTTATCTCTGAGTAGTACTCCACTGTATATATATACCACATCTTCTTTACCCATTTATCTGTTATAGACACTTTGCTTGCATGTTTTGGCTATTGTAAATAATGCTGCTGTGAACATTGGGGTGCATGTATCTTTTCGAATTATAGTTTTGTCTGGATATGTGCCCAGGAGTGGGATTGCTGGATCATATGGCAACTCTATATTTTTAGTTTTTTGAGGAACCTCCATACTGTTCTCCATAGTGGCTGTACCAGCTTACGTTCCCACCAACAGTGTGTAGGAGGGTTCCTTTTTCTCCATATCCTCTCCAGCATTTGTTATTTGTAGACTTTATGATGGCCATTCTGACTGGTGTGAGGTAGTGTCTCACTGTAGTTTTGATTTGCATTTCTCTAATAGTTAGCCATGTTGAGCATCTTTTCAGGTGCCTGTTGGCCATCTGTATGTCTTTGGAGAAATGTGTCTTTAGGTCTTCTGCCCATTTTTCAATTGAGTTGTTTGTTTTTTTGTTGTTGAGTTGTGTGAGCTGTTTCTAAATTTTGGAAATTAATCCCTTGTCAGTCACATCATTTGCAAATATTTTCTTCCATTCCATAGGTTGTCTTTTAGTTTTGTTTATGGTTTCTTTTCCTGTACAAGAATTTGTAAGTTTGATTGGGTCCCATTCGTTTATTTTTGCTTAAAATAAACCTATCTTTGATGGCAGTGGCTTGTTGTGCAGTACAGCTGAAGAAAACTGAGAAGCAGTTAGAGAAGGTAGCCTCCATTTCCCTGTTTAAGATTTGGAATTCTTTTTTAGACAGTGTGTAGCAAGTGTTTTTGGCCTTCAGTCCAAGGATCTCTTAAGGATCCATGAGTAGTCTGGAATTTTGCTTGTGTGTTCTTTTGTATTTTTTATTTTTGTATTCTGCACCCCACCCCCCAGAGATGAGAGTTCCTAGCTTTCATCAGATTCTCAAGGGGCATATAGACTCAGAAAAGTTAAGGGACATGGACTTATAGGATTTTGTTTAAAAAGTGGAGGTAGAGGGAAAACTATATTTAAAAAGTGCCTGAAAACAGTAAGACAGTGTCTGTTGTATCAAATTACTGTTAGTTTTCCTTTCCATTTATTGTTCAATAATATAGAATCAGTTTTCCTTAGGAGAGAAAGGGTTTTGCTGCTTTTGCTACTTAAATTCTTCTGTACTGTAGTATTATTATGGTTTTCTTTTTTTAACATTGGTTATTTGAAGAACTCACATTAAGATTTTCAAAGTCTAATTGCTAATAAGTAACTTTGCCCTTATAGACATATACATATGTCTATATATTTTTAATATATACATATTTAAATCTTTTTAAATTGCTAACCAGGAACTCTGCCATAATGGACATTAAAAATATATCACCTAAAACATGCTCATTTTACAGATAAAGAGAATAAGAGGTATATATCGACTTGCTCAGTCATGTTGATTTCTAGTATATATGAGCTATGCCAGACTTTTGCTGCTTTGATGAATCTAGAGGTTATGCTAACCTTTATATTTATTAGAGCTATAAGACATCTTTCTATCCTTAAAGTTTCTGGTTTCTTTTTTCTTCATCTAAGACCCTGGCCTTTGAAACTGCAGGAGCTGCTTTTTGCCAGTTTTAAACTTTTTTTGATGCAAGTTGCAGAAACCAGGAGATAGGGGCAGAAGAGAAATCAGTTTACCTTTTGAAATTGTATCAAGAGCCCAAAATGAGAATTGAGGTCTCCTGAATCCCAGTCTGGCTGCTACTGTTTTCCATAACAGTTGCTTTTCTGCGAAAGAAAATCTACCCTAAGTAAAGGGACACCAGAAACACATTCTTTACTTCTCCAATCTTATCTGTTGTTTTAAAACTGTTAAAATCTGTGCTTGTTGTATTTTGGTAATAATAGTAATAGGAGTTGGAAAATGGAGGGAAACCCCCTCTACAAACTCCAGCAACTCCATGTTATCTTCTAAAATAGAACTTTTACATAGCTATAATTGTAGCACAAAGGCAAGTTAGTGGCCTCTCTCATCTCTTTACCTTACCAGTATTACTACTTACTGCATATGGTATTAATAATTGTTATTTTTAATGATTGAAGAAATTTCCCGATGTTGATGTTGCAGCGGGTGTCTCCGTGCTGATGGCATTATTATTGTAGTAGTAGTAATAATAATAATAATTGGCGTGGTAGTTAAAGGCATGGCTTTCTTAGTCAAATAGACCTGAGTTTGAGTCTTTCCTCTGACCCTGTGAGACCTTTAAACAAGTTGCTTGCTTGTTTGTTTATTCAGTTATTTATATTTTGGCTTGATTTCCTTATTTATTAAATGCGGGCAGTAATAGTACATATTTCATAGGGTTGTTAGGATTAAGCAAGATTTCATATAAAGTGGTAAATACTCTGTAGATGTTACCTATTATTATTAATAGCATTACTTTCTAGGACTGGGATTACTGGGTGCAAGAATATGAATGTTTTGTATCTCTGGAAATGGATTGCCTAGCTGTTTTCTGAAAGGGTTATTCCAGTTGCTGTTGGGAGAATGTGGAGGCATCAGCCTTCAGCTTTCTTATCTTTCTCAATCTTATTTTTTCTTTTCTGCCCTTGTCAGAAATTTAGACCCTGTTGGTATATTTTCTGTGACACAGGGAATGTTGCTGTTACTTTGTACATTGTTACTTGCTAAAGCTAACATTTGTTCATCAGCGCTTCTGCTGCTTCTGACAGGAATCTGCACTTGATAGGCATTTCTCTTCCCAAGAAAGGATGACAACCTTGGTATACCACTTTTCAAAAGTTGTTAACGTCGGACTTCCCTGGCGGTCCAGTGGTTAAGATGCTGCGCTTCCAAAGCAGGGGGTGTGGGTTGGATCCCTGGTCGGGGAACTAAGATCCCATATGCTGTGCAGTGCAGCCAAAAAAAAAGTTGTTAACATCTATTCTGGCGTGTTGGGTTTTGGACTGAAAGTCGTTAGTTACTAGAATTCTCTTTTTAGCTTTGCCATTAATGATAAGCATATGTAAATCTTTAAGCTTTGCTTTATGCTTTACTTGTGTTTCATATCTCCCTCTCAAAGAGAAATACAAATCTCTTTCTGCCGTTAAATCTGCAGATTTTTATTGGGAGCCAACCATGTATGCTGATGGCATAGAGCAACAGTCCACAGTCAGTAGTAAGCTGGTTACACACATCAGTATGCTCCCCTGTTTACAGTTTCCTGTAATCTGGGTACGGACGTGAAATGAAGTTGGTACTCCCTCTTGCTCTACTTAGGAACTCAGAATTTTTCTGCTCTGCTCAGCAAATTATCAATGTCCTTTGTGTCTCTTGGTCTTGTAGCATGGGGAGAATGAAAATTAATCTCTCTCTAAGAATGTGGTTAGTTTGTGTTGTAGAGCTGGTACATGTTCAGGGCTGAGAACCTAGATTATGCAAGAGTTTGGGGTTTAAACTATAGTACTAATGAGTCAGTAGTTCGGCAGTAGTTTGGCAGTAGGTCGCTAGATTCAAATAATTGGTTGAAGCAGTTGACTGGGAACCCCTTAGGCAAGCAGAGGTTGATACATATTAGAAGAATTACAAAATCCAGACTGGCAGATGAGAACCAGGAGGTAAAGTGCCACTGTAAGGACTGTCTTGTCAGAGGGACAGACAACTAAGAATTCAGGAAATCAACAAAAATGGGAGGTTCTGACCAAATGGAGCAAAGAAGAAAAAAATAACAGGAGGAAAAAGCAAACAAAACCCTCCACGTGTACAGCCTCTAGCACAAAGATACCAGTTCAGAGGAAAATCTATAGCTAGCTCACTGTTTAAAATATGTATGCAAGCATACCAGATGGATGTGGAGAGCTATGGTATCAGCTCTTTTCTTTAAGACAAGGAAAAAAGTGCAGAAAACCTTGTATATGACTTGGAATGCTAGACGTGTGAACTTTTAATGCACAATACGCCTCTTTTTGACCTGCTTTGAAAAGAAAAGAGTGGAGGAAACGACTGGTCGAGGTTGGTTGAAGTGTTCAAGTTGAAAGAAGTTGCTAAAGGTAGAATACCTTCTTAGCTCAAGAGGACACGACTGTGTTAGGCATTGTACTATTCAGGATATTTAAGCAAGTTTTTTGATCCACAAAATATGAGAGCTAAGGGGGCTCTTTATTACTTAATATAAATTCTTAAACTTAACAAATAAGGAAACTAGATCCTCAGTTAAAGTGACTAGCCTTAGTTCACCCAAGAATTTGGAAGCAGACCTTCTTTACTATTTGAGTATATTTGTAGAAGATTTGTGGCTATTACTGTTTCAGTAACTGATCTTCCTATTATCAAATTGTCTCCACCTAGTGGCAACAAATATTTTGCAAGGCTGAGTACAGCCACCGGGGGAAAAAAACTGCTGGGGGCCTTTATTCCTCACTGCTTTTGAGGAAGTCAGCCTGGTGACAGTTGTGTTGTTTTGGGGAAGGGAAAGGAGGAGACAGTGTGCCTAATGCTTACTACATTTTCCGTAACCTTATAGGAATTTGTAAACTCTTTATACTTGAATTAGGCAGCACGTTTATTGTTGACCATGTAAGAAGTTCGTGTGTTAAGCTTGTACTGTTTTCATGTACACACACACACACACACACACACATATTATATAAGCATATATGCATATATACTCACATACATACTTTTTTCCCCTCTTTTCCCATCTTTATAATGAGTTAAAAGATAGCATGATAACTTCATCAGTGGAGAATAGATGAACTAAACAATAAATGGTGTTGGGACAATTGCCAGTTACGTTGAGGGGGGCGCTCTGTGGCGGGGAACAGGTGCTGACCTTTGTAAAAATTGAAATTCTGAAAGTATTAGAATAAAGTATGGGTGGATGGTGGATACTGTGTACAATTTTAGAGTATGAATTAGCTTTCCAAAGAAGCCATAGAGGAAAAGATAAATACATTAAAAATATATAAAAAATAAAATCTATGGCCTAAAGAAGCCAAAGGCAAAAGACAACAAACTGGGGGAAAATATGTAACAGTCATGACAAGCAAAAGGTCAATTTCCTTAACAGAAAAAGTTCTTACAAATTAATTTTTAAAAAAACTAATAGAAATGGATATGAATAAGTAATTGACAGACCCCCCCAAGAAATGGCCAACAAAGCTCTGAAAAGATACTCAGCTTCACTCATGGTTGAAGCCTTGCAAATTAAAACAACAATGAAATATCATTTCCCACCTATCAGATTCGGCAGGCTTTTTAACAAAGTGTTGCTAATTCTTAATTGGTAAAAAGGTACATTGGTCTAGCAATTTAGCAATATTTGTCTGAATAAAAAAAATTACCTGCCTTTTGTTCCAGTAATTACACTTTTAGGAATTTGCCTAGGCAACATCTTAATTAGTATAATTTTCTGTCAAATGTAAAGTCAACAAAACATACATTAAACTAATGAATGAATGAATGGTAAACCACATCTTTATTGGGGGACAATTTCAGGAACTTATAGTATCATTTGGAAATGCCAGGAGTTTCCTAAGGTCACTTAAAACTAATCTTTAGCTAGAACAGTTCTCAACCCTGGCTATACATAGAAACCATCTGGTTGACTTTCTAACCATACCAAGAGCCCCAGAAATAATGATTCAGTTGCTCTGAAATGGGACCTTGGTATCAGAATTGTATCAGAGCTCTCCAGGTGATTCCTGTATGCAGCCAAATTTGAGAACTACGTCTCTAGATTAAGGTTGTTTTTCCTGTGAATACATTAATTTTCTTCTGGCAGAAGATAAGACTTTATTGGGCAAGTAAGCTGAAGTTCATATTTTTTCCACCTTGTCCCACCCTGCCTTTGGCTTTCGCTTACAATTTGGGTTCAGCTGGTACGTTAGTTTCCTATTGCTGCTATGACAAACTACCACAACATAGTGGCTTAAAAATAACACAAGTTTGTTATCTTACAGTCCTGACAGCCAGAAGTCCACAGTGGGTCTTGGGGAATTAAAATCAAGGTGTTGACAGGGCTGTGTTCCTTCTGGAGGCTCTAGGGGAGAATTCATATCCTTTTTTTTTTTTAGCTTCTAGAGGTTACCTACACCCTTTTGGCTCATGAATTCTTCCTCCATCGTCACGCCAGCACTATAGCATCTTCACATTTCTTTCTTTGACTTATACCTCTGCCTCCATCACATTGCCTTCTCTCTTTTAAGGACCCTTGTGATTACACTGGGCCAAATCCAGATAATCCATAAACTCCCCATATCAATATTATTGATTTAATCACATTGGCAGAGTCCTTTTTGCCATGTGTGGTAACATGTTCACAAATTCTGGCCATTATTCAGCCTGCCACAGTTGGAGACCTAATTCAGAAGCCACTAAAAATTTACAAATGGAATATTATATTGTATTTTAAATTGATATCATATTGCAGCCCAAAGGAAATTAGCTTTTTTATGGTAAGTTATGATTAATGTTTATTGCCCCTCAGAAACAATCTGCAGTTTTTCTTTTATTGTTAGAAATGTGGGTTGGATAGCCTAGGCATTCTTGTTTCTATTACAAAATAAATAATAGCTATCATATATTCTTCACAGAATGGTACAAAATAGGTGCATACTTTATTTCAACCCTGGCAGGATTTTATACTTTGATATTTGTAGTATCTCCGAAGAGTAGTTTATAGCAGGGTTGAGGTTCACCAGTAGGTTTCTTCCTATTGGTGACGAGTTGTTTTCAAACCAGCTGCAGATAATCCTTAAAGATTGATATATGGTGGGATAATTTTAACTACTTCTGTTCCTACACCTGTGAGTTCAGTTAACAAGCCCAGAATTTCCTTTGACCCTTACTCCACTTTTTCTTTTTAAACTGCATGTTCCTTTCTCTTTATAGTTTTGGCTAATATAAGCTGAAATTTCCCACCAGAACCTTTCTTGCTTCAGATGGGTTTATTCTTCTGGATGACCTTGCATGTACCTTATGTGCAACAAATGCAGAACTGAATTCAGCTTCTCATCCCTTCCTAGAAGATGCATACCATTTCCTGTTTAAAAAACATTTAAAATATTTTTTTATTGCTGTAAAATATATACTATGTAAAATTTACCATTTTTGATCATTATTAAGCATAGTATTAAGTAGCATTAAGTACATTAACACTGTTAATGTAACTATTACTACTATTTATTTCCAGAACTTTTTCATCATCCCACACTGTAACTACTCATTACCAATCCACCCCCGCCCCCAGCCCCTAGTAACCACTATTCTACTTTCTATGAATTTGACTATTCTAGGTACTTCATATAAGTGGAATCACAATCTTCATTCCTTTGTGTTTGGCTTATTTTACTTAGTATAATGTTTTATTTATTTAATAGTTTAATGTATTTTAATAGCAAACTTACAGGAACAACACAGAAGACAGACAACATTAAAAACATGTACTTGCATATAGGACAATTCAGAAAAGCATAGTGAATGGATGGAATCTACTATATGATAAAAATGCTACAAACACCATTTAGTTGCAGTCAGTAAGAAATTTACTCGTTTTAAAAAAATCCAAATGCTGGCATTGTCCAGAAAAATTTAACAGGTTTATTTATAATTGTTATAAAGTTGAACTGCTGAGACATTTTGACTTGCATTAATGCTTTATGTCCCCTTATTTATATTAAAAATTCACCCACAAATGAAAATGGAAAAACTGCCAGTACCTGATTTCTGTCCTCTATTTTTCCAGTCATGTACTTAGGTACTTTTTGACTTCATTGGGCAGGGGTTGGGGGGGGAACTAACATTCAGAACTACCAGTAACAGGAGGATAGTGTTCTTTGATGTGCAAAAGTTTTAAATTTTAATAGAGTCCTATTTATCAGTTTTTGCTTTTGTTGCCTGTGCTTTTTGTGTCATATCCAAAAACTCATTGCCGAATTCAGTGTCATGAAGAATTTCCCCTGTGTTTTCTTCTAAGAGATTTATAGTTTTAGCTCTTACATTTAGATCTTTGATCCATTTTGAGTTAATTTTTTTATGTGGGATAAGGTAGGGGTCTAACTTCATTCTTTTGCGGGTAGATAGCCATTTTTTTCCAGTAACTTTTGTTGACAAGACTGATATTTCCCCATTGAATGATCTTGGCACACTTGTCGATGTAATTGACCATAATACATGAGGATTTACTTCTGGGATTTCTATTCGATTCCATTGGTTGGTCTGTATGTCTGCCTTTATGCCAGTACCAAATTATTTTGAATATTGTAGCTTTGTAGCAAGTTTTGAAATTAGGCAGTATGAGTCCTCCAACTTGTTCTTTTTCAAGATTATTTTGGCTATTTGGGGTCCATTGAGATTCTATATGAATTTTAGAGTGAATTTATTTTTTCTGCAAAAAATATTGTTGAGTTTTTGTTAGGGATTGTACCGAATCTGTAGATTGCTTTGAGTAGTATTGTCATCTTAACAATATAAAGTCTTCTGATCTATGAACAGGGGATGGGATGTCTTACCATTTATTTATGTCTTTAATTTCTTTTAGCAATGTTTTGTAATTTTCAGTGTACAAATCTTTTTTCTCCTTGGTTAAATTTATTCCTAAGTATTATTCTTTTTGATGCTTTTGTAAATGGAATTGTTTTATTGATTTCCTTTTCAGACTGTTCATTGTTAGTATATGGAAGGTCAGCTGATTTTTGTGTTGATTTTTTTCCCCCCTCTGCAACTGTTGAATTCATTGATCAGTTCAGTTTTGAACATTTTTTGGTGGAATCTTTAGGGTTTTCTACATATAAGATCATGGCATCTGTTAACAGATACTTTTACTTCCTTTCTAATTTGGATGCCTTTATTTCTTTTTCTTGCCTAATTGATCTGGCTAGAACTTCCAAAAATACGTTGAGTAGAAGTGGTGAAAATACCATTTCCTGTTTTGTTATCTCACTTTCTTAGCATCAACATCTTAAAAAACCCACAAGCTTGTGGCTCTACTCTCTTCTTTTCTTATTTCCTATATCCCATGTATTTTACCTTCTCAGTATTTTTCAGCTCTGTCCCTCCTAAGTCATTCTTCTTATTACCAGCCCCATTCTAGGCATTTCTTATTTGGATACTAGCCTTTAACTAGTATTCTTGCCTCCCTCATCCTCCACTGTTGCCAGAGTTGGTCTTTTTGTCCTAAATGCAAATCTGATCTTGTCACTGCACTGTGAATTTCTCCTGACACCTTTGCATGACATATTGAGCCTCCCTGATCTCACCCACAGTTTAATTCTTCAGCCTCACTCTGTGCCACTCCCTTTCTCCCTCTTATCACCAATTTAATGGTGAACTACTTGGAGTTTCACGAACACCATGCTGAGTTGTGCCTTTGCTTTATGTTGGTCCTTCAGGACTGCTTTCCTTTCCTCAGTTGGTTAACTTCCACTTAACTGTCAACTCTCCTCCTCCAAGGAGGAATGTCTTTCTCTAGGTTTCTTTGTGCTCTTGTAACATTTATCAGACTGTGTTGAAAATATGTTCAGGGCCCACTAGCCAGTAAACTCATGGAGGGTCTCATTTCCATCATGTGCTGTGGTAGCTCTCAAATGTTTCCTAAACTTTTGAACTGAACTGTTTTTCATTATGGGTCTGCTAGCGTCTCATATGGGTAGGCAGAAGGACAGAAGGAAAACCAGGCTGCTGCTGATATAACTGGTGTTGGCTATTAATAGCCCTTGATAGGTGCTTTCTGAAGTCTTGGGGAGAGACTGAATCGGGCCATTAAGAAAGTGTCTGTCGGGGTGGGGAAAGTGAAGGAGTAGTGTTTGAGGAGATGAGATAGTGATGAGAAGTATTATAGGAGGGCACAGATCACACTAAATTATCTAGATCTGCATTTTAAATGCTTTAAAAAAATCTTAAAGCATTTATTTTTCCTGTAACTGTAACTTAATTTTACATAGAGACCAGAAAACATTAAGTCTGTTACCAATAGTACTCAGAAACTTAATTAAGACTGGATAATGAAGATATGGTAAATCACCTTTGAAAGGTTCCTGCTTTGTGTTCCACAGCGTGGAAAGATATAATCCAATTAGGAAGTGATTATATTACCTTTTAAAATAAAGCTGTTGGGTTACCAAAAGTAATTTAGCTTTTTATTCCAGATGTTTATTACAATGACAACTTTTCCAATAAAGAACACTTTCTTTGTGTTTTAGAAGCTTACAGAAATTAGTGTCTGTCTTACAGCTGTAGCTTTAGATTAAACTGCTGTGAGTGGCTTTTACGAGGTGATGCCTATTGCAGGCAGTGTTATGATGGCAGTTGGATTGCTTACTCAGAATTATTGCACCCTGGTTTGCCTAGTCTTGAATAAATTTCTAAACTCTAACACCTGTATCCTGTGAGCAAGCAGTGTTTTAATTAAGGAACAAATCGTTTGCTCATTCACATGTTGTATAATGTAATGCAAGAGGAAAAGAAAAATGCTAAAGGTTGGGAGAGTTAATTTTTTTTTTTTTTTTTTTGCGGTACACGGGCCTCTCACTGTCATGGCCTCTCCCGTTGCGGAGCACAGGCTCTGGACGTGCAGGCTCAGCGGCCATGGCTCACGGGCCCAGCCGCTCCGCGGCATGTGGGATCTTCCCGGACCGGGGCACGAACCCGCGTCCCCTGCATCGGCAGGCGGACTCTCAACCACTGCGCCACCAGGGAAGCCCGGGAGAGTTAATTTGATGTGACCTTTATTTACTTTATGTTCAGAGATGGCAATAACTATGGAAGAAAAAGATAAATTTCTTGTCACAAAAAAAAGAGTTTCGTAGTTTTTGTTTCATAGTAGAGAAATAAATCTCAAACAAATGAAGAAAAATGCTTTATAGGAAAATGGGATAATCTAAGTAATTTAAAAGTGATTGTATTTTCTGATATATGGTTCACAGTTTAAAAAACAAATTAAGGAAACAAATCATATACAGGATAAAGACAGAAGTATTGGCTGTGAGGAGTTAGTTATATAGTTACTTTTACTTTTGGCAGTTGTGGTACGCTGAAAAATGGACCCTCCAAAGATATCCACATCCGAATCCCGGGAATCTGTGATGTTACTTTATTTGGGGGGTGGGGGTGGGGGACTTTGCAGATGTCATTAAGTTAAAAATTTTGATATAAAGAGATTACCCTGGATTATCTGGGTGAGGTCTAACTGTTATTACATTTGTCCTTGTAATTGAGAGGCAGAGAGAGTTTACATGCAGGAGAGGAGGAGGCAATGTGACCACAGAGGCAAAGATTGGCGTGTTGTGGCCACAGGTCAAGGAATGCCAGCAGTTACTCCAATCTGGAAGAGAAAAGGAACAGATTCTCCCATAAAATCTCTGGAGGATGCACAGCCCTGCCAGCGCCTTGATTTTGGCCCAGTGATATTGATTTAGGATTTTTGGCCTCCAGGACTGAGCGAGAGAATTTTCTGTTGTTTTAAACCACAAAACTTGTGGTAATTTATTTCAGCAGTTGTAGGAAACTAATACATCAATCTTTCTTCAAAGTATGAATGGACATTTCTAAATAACTTCATATACCTTAACTCTTTGTTAACTCTTTGTTCTTTTTGGGGGGGGTATATTTATAGTCAAGCATGTTAGACTCTAGTTCTATTTCAAATACTCTGAATAGACCAGGTAATTTTTATGATTAAAACAACTGGTAAACATTTTTAGGCGCAGAACTTTGAGGTTTTAGATCAAAATAAGTTACATTTAAAACTCTTTTTTGGGGAAGAGTGTTTTTATTCATTCTGGAATCTCCCTGGTGGCTACTTTCAATAGCTACACTCTGGTAAGAGTACAATTTAGAGTCCTAAAATTTTACAACACAGTGTCAGTCCTTTTGCCTGTGTATCTGCTGTTTGATAAGAATTCTTCTTTCACCTGTACTACAGAAAATGTACACTTGAGGCTCTTATTGAGAATGGAGTTATGAGTTTTTTATGCCCCAGCATGTGTCAAGGAGTCTTTGAGACTTGACACGTTGGTTTATTAGGAGTCTGACCAAAGTGTAAAGACCGTATAGATTCTCTACTCTTTAGCCCTGTATCCTTAATGATCAGACAGCAGTGTACCTGGCCTATATTAATCTTCTCAAAGATTATATATGTGTTTGGGGAAAGAGAAGGATAATTCAAGAAACATCCATTTGAATGCCTCTAAATGTTCTTCAAAGCTGTGGTTCAAGATGCCCTTCTTTATGTCACCTAGTGCCCCTTTTATAAAGAATCCATAAGTTTCTAATGGGATTTGAGCTAGAAATATCTCTATCTAATACTTCTTTTTTCCCTTAAGCTTCCAAGAACTGCTCTTAGTATTCAGTTACATACAGGTGACTAGCAGTAAACAACTGACAAAGATATCTGCCCTTTCTGGCAACTTCTGTTTGTTATAGAAAAGGCCTTAAATAAGTAGTCTTGGAAACAAATAAGCCTGTTGATTGATTTTTTTTTAATCACATGAGGCACATGATCAAGCATTCTTGAGTTCCTTTCTAAAATAATAAAATCATTATTTTCGAAAGGGGTTTTATGTAAAAATTTTTATTTTTAATAAGTTAGGGGGTGGCTAAGTCATTTTTTCCCCTAGTCTTTTACATATTGGGGGGGCCTGAGAAATAATAATTCCTATTTATTGAAATAAAGGAAATTATATCTTTTCAGTTTTATGGGTTATCATTTATAAAATGCCAGACATTTTATATGAACATCTCATTCAGCTTTACCAATGACACTGAAAAGTTTTGTCATTTTGCAGATTAAAAAAAAAAAAGAGCCTTGAGAGACTGAGAAATTTTCTTGTGGATCTATAACCAGTAACAGCCAGCATTAACATGCAAACTCAGGTTGATCCAGTTCCAAAAAACACTCTGCTTTCTAGTTGTCTCATTTATTGTACTATAACAAGGATATCCCTAAAATATGAAGTTCTCTGACTTTATGACTGAAGAATTTATGGTTTAGTGGATCTGTTTTTCCTTCTAGGGGAGCCAGAGAATGATCTTCGGAGCAAATGCATGGCCCAGTCAAGGAATTTGAGGGTCTTGGAGGTCTCAAAGAGTTGAATGGAATCTGTATTAGTATCGTCCTTAGTTTTTTCATGTGAAACCTGCTATTTGCCACATCTAACGTCTATAGACTAGACCACGTTTTTTTAATACTCCCCTCAGCCAATTTGAGGATTATAGATGAGAGGTGGGATAAAAATGGCACTTTGGGGAGCCTTTACATTACTTTGCTAGGTACTATTAAGAGAATATTTATGTGAGACGATGTTATGATTAGTGTCTAAGTCCCTAGATGAGTCTTCAAAAGACTAATCCATAATGTAATTGAATTAGTATACAAATACAAATTTTCCAATAGTTTAGACATGTAACTTAAGTATGATATATTTTTAATGTGGAAATTTTAGTTTCTAAGTTGGGGATTAATGACAAAATAATTTGTATATTCATTTTAAAAAATTTGTCACTCTTCCTAAAGCCTGAATTACAGGATATGTTTTACCAACCAAATTCTGTTAGAATGATAAAATTTTGATATCTATATTTGTTCATATTATCCTGAAAGTAGACAACATTTCGGGGGCCAGGATAGATTTTACAGTAGTAACCACATCAGTTCCCTTTTGCCCCAGTTCTTCACCCCTAGAGTGATGCAGTGAGAGTGGGATGTTCGTTTGGTAGGTGATAAATCCCAAAAATTTGACTCTAGGCGCTTGTATACAAGTTGCCCACCTCTCCTTCTGAGAGAGGGAGAGAGACCTTTGCTCCCAAATATAAACAAATTTTCCTTGGTTACGGAAGGGGAGGATCCTAGATTCTTAATCTTTGGACTATTAAATGAATGTTTCTGGGGGAAAAATTAGACAAGTCTCAGAATTTACAACCCCTGGAATGTCTCTCTAGTCTCACAGCTGTCCCACCCTGAAATATAAACACATATCCTAGAGAGGTGAATCTCTTATCTATAAGTTTTCAAAGCCTGTCCTTTGAAGGACAGATTTCTTTGCTCAGAAAGTCCTCACCATGCAGAAACATAGAACTATTTTCTCTGCACATAGAAAATAGACCAACTGATGAATCTTCCTTTTTGTTTTATCTTTTCTCATGTTAATTTGAATTGACTTTTTTTTTAGTCATGAAAATATGAAATGTTAAGGTTGCCTAATTTGAGTTCCTTTCTTTATGTCATCATCACCATTGTTGAGTTGTTCAGCAAATACTTATTAACTATTATATGCTAGGCACATTGCAAGGTACTGAGAATATTGTGGTGAATAAGATAGGTAACTACCCTGCTTTCAAGGAGCTTAGAGGCTATTAAAGTGTAATGGTGAAAAACAAACAAACAAGAGAAGACTTGAGAGAATGACAAAGTTAGAATTTTGTTGGAATGCATGAAGGAGCTAGCTGTGGGAATATTGTGGGGGAAGAGAGCATTCTGTTGCAGGTAGAAGGATGGCTACTGAAAAGATTCTAAAATTAGAATGCGTTTGCCAAGATTGATAAAGATGGCAAATGTGGCTAAAACACAGTCAACGGAATTCAAAATTACAAACATATTTAGGTATTTGGATTTCCTTTTTAATTGCTTAAAAGAGGTCAATCACATCATACATTTTGCTCTACAACTTGCTTTTTTTTTTTAACTTAATGTATGATGTATACATATGTTGAATTCCATGTCAGTGTGTATAGCTACATAGTATTTTGTACTATGGGTATATTCTAATTGACCATATTCCCATTGATAAATATATATGTACATGATTTTTTGCTATTACAATGCTGTGATGACTCTTCATGTATATATATTTATTGCATACCTGTATGAGAATTTTTGTCAGGTAGATTTCCTAAGAGAACCATTATGAGGTCAAAACTTCGGTGCATTAAAAATTTTGACAGATATAGGCTGCTCTGAGTGGTGATGGTTCAACCAGTACCGTACAGTGAGTCTTATTTTTTGATTTGGCCAAAGAGCAGAGAGTTGTTTTGGTGTATTCTTCCATTGGCAGCTATTTTTCAGATACTGATTTTTGATTCACAAGTTAATTTTATTAAATTTTTTGAAGGATAAATGAATGGGATTATTTTATAGTTTAAGGTTACCTTTGTGTGTTAAAATACATGTACTAAAGTTCTAAAAGCTGATGTGTCTACTATTAGACTTATAAAGAATGTGGATAAAATTACATCAGCCAGTAAGTTAATTGTATGTTGATGAAAGGTAATAAACTGAAAAGTAGGGAATGCATTTCCATAGGGATTTCTGTACCAGTCGTGTATAGTTTGATTCAACCAGTTTCCATTTCAAAGAGTACATTCTTAATGCCAAAAACCGCAGTTATGCCTGAAATGCCAAATTGCTCTGTCCCCAAAACCATGCCACTGTACACTTCCAATGATTTGAGAATTCCTGTTTCTGCAGACCCTTTTAACACCCAGTATTATCAGTCATCTTAATTTTTGTCAGTATTGCAGACAAAAAAATAGAGCATTTGTTGATAACATTGTCTTGATTTGCAATTTAGTGATTTGTAGTGAAGTTAAGCACAATGTAGTTCTGTTGGCCACTTGTATTCCTCTGTTAATTATTACCCATTTATCATTTTTCCTATATTGAGTTGTCTTTTAAATTGACCTGGGGGAAGATTTGTTGTGTATTATGGATTTTGGCCTTTGTTTATTATGTATGTTGCAAATATTTTCTCTCTGTCAATTTTTTATCTTTTAAATGTGCTTATATCTTTTGTTGTTTTTTGTATATAAGTTTAAAACTTTTATGAGGTGAAATGTGAACTATTTTTAAAGCCTTCTGGGTATTGTGTCTTGCTTAGGCTGCCTCCCTAATCCCAATCATATGAAGACATTCTACCTTCTTCTAGCTCTTTCATATAGTATTTTTAAAATGTTTAATCCTTCTAGAATTTTTTTATTCATTTATTTTTGTAGGTACATCTGATTTAATTCAAAAAACTTAAAACTTTTTTGTTATCCCTCTGATTTAAAGTATCCTAAATTACATAAATTCACATGCTTTTGAACCTTCTGTTTTGTGCATTATTTCATTCATCTTTATGCATTAATTCATTCGTCTTTTCTTCAGACCATAGTGTTGCTTTTTGTTAGGCTTTAATGTTTGATGTAAGGTAAGCCTCACTGATTATTTTTCTCTTTTAAAATATCCTGGGTGTTCTTGTGCATCTTCTAAGTGAACCTTAGAATCACTTTGTCTATTGATATTTTGATTGGGATTGCCTTACATTGGATTTATATGTTTATCCAATTTAGGTCTTCTTTAATGGCCTTCAGTTAAGTTGTAGAGTTTTGTCTGGTCAATATTTTTTGAAATTTACTCCTAAATATTTCATAGTTTTTGTTGCCATTGTGAATGGTTGTGAATGGGAGCTATTAAAAAGTACATTTCTAAGTGGTTATTCCTGGTTTATAGGAAACCTGTGGCTTTTTGGCCTGGTTTTCTCTCCTCAAGCCAAACATGTTACTGCCTTTTTTTTTTTTTAGGTCTAGTAGTTTTTCATTTGATGCTACTGGACGTTCCAGGTAGCTATATTATCTGCAGCTGATAATTTTGTCACTTCTTCTTCTAGTGTGTGTATGTGTGTCTCTCTCTTTTCTTTTCTTTTTTCCTGGTGGCATAATTTAGGGCTTCCAGCAGAATGTTGTAGGGCAGTCGTGTTTTGCTCCTGACTTTTTAATAGGCATCTTCAAAAGTTTTAACTTTGGGGCTTCTGGCGTATTTTCATCAAGTTAAGGATATTTCCATTTATTTCTAACTTTCTAAGACTTTTAATTAGGAATAGTTGAATTTCTTAAGTGGTATAAAGATGAATATAGCATTCCCATATAATCTAATTTAAAAACCTGTTTTATATCTATGTGCATTTTCTAACTTTTTTTCCCTTTTTGATTATGTCAGAAATTTAGCTATGGATTAGCTGTATCAGGTTACTAAATTTTGCTTTCATGAACAAGTCTATTTTTTTTTATTATTATTTTTTTGCTGTATGCGGGCCTCTCACTGTTGTGGCTTCTCCCGTTGCGGAGCACAGGCTCCGGACGCGCAGGCTCAGCGGCCATGGCTCACAGGCCCAGCCACTCCACGGCATGTGGGATCTTCCAGGACCGGGGCACGAACCCCTGTCCCCTGCATCGGCAGGCGGACTCTCAACCACTGCACCACCAGGGAAGCCCTTTGTTTTTTTTCTTTTTAAAGCAGTTGTTTCTGTTTGATTTATGCTTTTATAATGATCATTTTCCCCTTTTACTTAATTAGGTTCATATTCTAATTTCTAATGCTTGGTTCGTATTTTTTTTTCCACTCTCCATGGTTTTATTACTTAAAAATTGAAGGTTATAAGTATTTCTGAAGGACATTTTTCTCATTACACATCCCATACATTTTGGTAAGGTTGTATTTTCACTTTATTAATTTATAAAGAACATATAGTGTCAATTTTGCTTTCCTTTTTAACCCATTCCAGTGTGGCTTTTGCCCCTCAGCTTAACCCCATTTGATTCTTGGGAAGATCACCATCATGGCCCCTTCTTTAGTTCTGTAACCTCTTCTTGTGTATTTTCCCATTTACTTACCTGTCACACCGACCCTTCTGTCTTTCCGACATGTCTGTTTCTTTGAAGTCCTTCCTTGAACTTCTGTTTTTAATAGCTCCTTTTCTCTTCTTGATTATCTAAACCAATGCTCTTTTTCGTATCTCTCATTTAGAACTTAAGAATTTTTAATTGATTGTGTGCATACTTGTGTTTACTGCTATCATTCTTAGCACTTTGTACAGTGCATGTGGTGCAATGGATAATCAGTATTTGAATGAGTGAGTAAATGATACGTAATCTTATGAAAGGATTGGGGCAGGGAGAGGGACCTACCCAGATATATAGGCCTTATGTCAGGGCAGATCAATTTTGGTAAAAATACTTCAGGAAAATTGATAATCTGGAAATTAAATTTCTTTCAAAGTATCCAAGCCTTATAGACTTTTGTGTAGCTCAGGAGTACACATACATACCCTGCTTTGAAGATTCCTAGTTAAATCATAAAAGATCAGCATTAGGAAATTCTTTCCATTTATGTATTATTTAAAGTGCATTTTTTTCCTTTCTAAATGTCTTCCCTCACTCATTTATTTAACTTTTATTGAAAAGCAGGCTCATTTCTAGGTGTAGGAGAAAATATTAAGATGTATCAAATTATTTAAGTCAGTGGGATAGACATGTAAGCAGCTCTAATGCAATACAAGTAAGTTCAAAATAGAGAAAATACTTTGTACTTTGCACCCCTTTTTTCTACTCACGTAAGTATATATAACCTTTTCCTCTGGCTTCTTCAAGATCTTTTCATTGTCTTTGAATATCTGTAATTTGAAAATGATATGCTGAGGTGTGGTTTTTTTGGCATTTATTCTGCTGGGTATTCTCGGAGCTTCCTGGATTTGTGGTTTGATTATCTGACATTAATTTGGGGAAATTCTCAGTCATTATTGTTTCAAATATTTCTTCTGTTCCTTTCTCTCTTCTCTTCCTAGTATCCCCATTACATGTATGTTAAATCTTTTGTAGATATTCCACAGTCCTTAGATATTTTGTTCTGTTTTTCTCAGTCTTTGTTCTTTTTGCTTTTCAGTTTTTGAGGGTTCTATTGGTACATCCTCTGACTCAGAGATACTTTCTTTAGCTGTAGGCAGGCTACTAATAAGACCATCAAAGGCATTCTTTATGGCTGTTACAGAGTTTTTGAGCTCTAATTTCTTTTTAGTTCTTTCTTAGGATTTCCATCTCTCTGCATACATTGCCCATCTGTTCTTCTGTGGTCTTTATCCTTTAGAGCCCTTAGCATATTATTCATAGTTATTTTAAATTTCTTGTCTGATAATTCCAGTATCCCTGCCATATCTGGTTCTGATGCTTGCTTTGTCTCTCAAATTGTGTTTTTGTCTTTTGGTAATGCCTAGTAATTTTTTCTAGAGCCGGACATGATGTACTGGGTAAAAGGAACTGCTGCAAAAAGGCCTTTAGTAATGTGTTGGTGAGGTGTGGGGGGAGGGCAAGGGTTCTGTAGTCCTATAATTGGTCTCAGAGCCTATGCCTCTGGCTGTGAACTTCACTAGTGGTTCTTAGTTTTTTTCTAACCCCTTTTAGGTGGGACAGGAAGACTAGAATGGACTGGAGTTGGGTATTTCCCTTCCCCAGGTCACTTAGGTTCTGATAATATTCCATCAGGTTAGGTTCTGGTTAACTAATTTTCCCTGAGGGCAGGACTTGTTACGAAGAACTAGAATACTCTGGCATATTTAGAAATGGTTCCTTTTCCCCTCCCTCTGCTGGAAGCATGAGGGGATTTTTCTCTGATAATTAGTGTGGGAATCTGGTTGGGCTGCTGGAGGTAAATTTCACAGTATAGTGGGGGCCTCCCTGTGACTGGGTCCTCCTGGAGTTTTTAACTCTCAGACTTGTCCACACTGAGCTTCCTCCAACCATTTTTCAGTTATAGTTCAAGAGCTTCCTATCTGACACTGCTTCCTACTGCGGTTTCAGTGCCTCAGTCTGCTCAGGTATGTTGAGATTCCCTGTATTCTGTCTCTTCAATTTTGAGGCAGTGATTTTGCCTTGTGTCCTCCTCTCGCTTATGGATCCCAGAAGAGTAGTTGACTTTTCAGTCTGTTCAGCTTTTTTACTTGTTAGGACTGAATGGTAACTTACATGCAGAACTGGAAATGAAAGTCTAACCTTTTTCTTGTTTAAAAAAAGATAAGCTTACTAAATCTTTTTGTGTAGAATGCATAGGAGTTTTCGTCTCTTTTGCCTGCTCTGCTGTTTGCTTTATGGGTAGTCACTTCTTGAGGGTGTTGTATTGAAAAAGCTTTTGAAACCACATTGAGCCTCCACAAAAGGACTTGGTGATCTACCATGTGCGAAGATGTGGAAAGTCAGCATGAGTGTCAGGTATTTGTGGTCCTTAAAAGAGCATTCTGAATATCCTATTGCTGTTTCCCCTTCAGTTATTGAAGCTGTGAGCTTTCAAAATTCAGCTGTGACTAGATCTTTCCTCAAGATTTATTTTCTGTTTCTGTCACTGCTACTAAAGTTATCTTGTCCAAACTATAATGCTAACATTCTCTCCACAAATTTGAGTGCCTACTTTATGCAAGAAACATTTCTGTTTTGTTGGGGGTATCTTTTATTCAGAAGTATAATTTAGGTGGGTATTGGGCCACAGGTAGACCTAGATCTTCTGTTGTGCTGCAGGGATCTTCAGGCAGTAGTCAACTGGGAAGCACATTCCTGTTGCTGGAAAGAATCCCTAAGATTACTTTGTCTGACACCTAATTTCCCTTCTTTGCTGGCTTCAACTCTACTCTCCATCCTTTCAGATTATAATTATTACCTAGGCCATCCATTCTTGTTCCTTTCCTCTTTCGTTGCTCTGTCTATATACATAGATGACTCCCAAATACCGGTTGTCAAAATCACAATTTATTCCCATCCGAAAAACAGAAGCTAAATGTCTTTTACATTCTTGGCTTGGGCAAAAATGAGCTGCAGACAGAAATGCAGCTTCTCACTAAACCAAAGAAGAGGAAAGGTTATATATGATTTGGTGGAAGGGTAGAATTTAGGTTAAATTTAAATGAAAAAATATATTGACCTAAAGCAAAGAGGAACTAATTCTAGAGAGCTTAACTGTTCAGTAACTGCCAAAAGTAGAAACTTGAGCTTCCTAAATACATGTAGGTAATGTGCTTTAGGCCAGAGTAGAATTTACAGCTCCCTCTGTATATGTGGATTGTGTCTTGAGGCAAAAAATTGAATTTTTCATTCTCAGATCCCCTTTTGACCCTCCTTGGCCAGGTCACAGTAGAGGTCACTAAATATTGTTCAGATTTACACTGCTCACATGTTCTTAAAAATTGAGATAGCAGGGGCTTCCCTGGTGGCGCAGTGGTTGAGAGTCCGCCTACTGATGCAGGGGACGCGGGTTTGTCGGAGCGGCTGGGCCCGTGAGCCATGGCCGCTGAGCCTGCGCGTCCGGAGCCTGTGCTCCACAACGGGAGAGGCCACAACAGTGAGAGGGCCTGCGTACCGCAAAAAAAAAAAAAATTGAGATAGCAGTTTTGGTGATCAGCAAGACTGTATCCTTTTTTTGGTCTAGGATTACCTGCTGTATTATCTGATAAGATGGCATCCATGCAGTAGCATTTAAGATTCTAGCTACCAGGGAACATATGATTGATTGTAATACTTGTAATACAGATTCAAACAGAAAGACTGGAAAATTTTTAAAACTCGTGTAGATCCTAGCTTTCCAAATGATGATACCAGGAAGTTCTGGAACTACAACTAACTTGTGAATTACTTCCTGAATCTTAGTTGCCACAGGAATACAAATATCCAAATCGGATATAATTTGGCTATGTTCAGGAGAACTAGCATCTCTAGAAAGAAGACTTTTAAAAATATATATATATATATATATTTTTAGGAGAATATTTCATTTGACAGTTCCTATTAATTTGCTGGGGAAGCTTTCTAGAGACAGATGAAAGGAGTGTTCTGTTTATAGTTGACTCCAGGGTAACAGTGTTGAGACATGAGTTAGGATTTAGAATTCTTAGAAATTCCTGCTATCTTAGTAGTTTTAGTTCTCTGATAAATTCATCATGCTATTGTAGGATTTATGGTAGAAACAGTGGTACATGTATCTACAGGGAAGCTGTATTTAAAGGTAGTTCAGGGCTTCCCTGGTGGCGCAGTGGTTGGGAGTCCACCTGCCGATGCAGGGGAAACGGGTTCGTGCCCCGGTCTGGGAAGATCCCACATGCCACGGAGCGGCTGGGCCCGTGAGCCATGGCCGCTGGGCCTGTGCATCCGGAGCCTGTGCTCCGCAGCGGGAGAGGCCACAACAGTGAGAGGCCCACATACCGCAAAAATAAATAAATAAATAAATAAATAAATAAAGGTAGTTCACTTTGAATTCAATGAATTCTAGAGTCATCTTCAGAGCAGCATCATTGGTAGATTTGGGGCCATTGTTCTTTACACACACACACACACACACACACACACACACACACACACACACCACGCTTTATTTGCTAATAGGGAGCAGTGCCTCTTCCAGATATTTTTCTGATTGCTGTATCTGCCGGTATCTTTATGAATAGGTCGTTAAAACTTAGAGGCTGAAGGATCTTTGATTTTTTTTTTTTATCTGAAGGATCATATGTTTGTTTTAGTTTGTCAGTTTTCTAAAGGTCTTCTAACATTTTCTTTCAGCTCTGTGTTGGAAATCATCCAAATTTGCAGTTTTCTGTTCCATTTTTTTTTTAATCCTGTATTTTAGATTTTAGCCTATTAAGAAAAAGAGGGGGCAGGTTCTTTTTACATTGCCTCTTGGGTCTATCCCACAATACAGGTTGAACGCCTTGAAGCCAGTTTCTTATGTCTCCTATTTATCGGTCCATTCCTTGTTTGCAGCCTAGAATTTTCGTCTTAAGTTTTAAAGGAAGGGCACCAGAAAAGGCTTTATTTATCACCCTGGTTTTCTTGCTTTCTCTAGTCCCTGTTGAACGTTTTGCAAGTTTTTTTTTTCTTTTTTCCAGCCACTTTTCAACTATTTTTGTCCATCTGAGGGGCTACAAGTAAATGGAATCATTAATATAAGCCTGGGATTCCTGGACAGTTTCTTAATAGAATGAAATTCAGTAGCAGCCATTAGTCTGTCTGCCTTTTGGTTTTCGAAAGTCTTTTATTGTGACTGTTAGCCCTAAACTGTACCTTAACTTAGTTTCCATTGGTTTACCTACCATTGTAGTAGTCTTAAGTGGGTATGGGTCATTGGTTGTTTTCTTGGGGGAAGACCTTGAAGAAAGGATAGTTCATTTAGGATTCTAAGGGTGGCAGTAGAGGGGAACAGAGGGAATATAGGTAAAGGTGGTGATGCTAAAACATGATAATGTTGGATGCATAAGGAGGGCAGGTTTCAGATAATTTGAATGCTTTTTTTTCTTTGGTCTTTGCTAGAGAACTTTAAAGGGATGCTACTTTGAAGTTTGGGTTTAATTTTGAGGCCTCAGCATACCAGTCAAAAATGGCCACTGGCCATTGTGTATTTGGTACTTTTTTTCCTTTCTTTTCTAGAGCTTCTTTTAGTTGTATTATCTTTGACATGTCCAAAATTACCAATAATAGTTAAGGTAATTATAAACATCCTTGGAGAAATTGTGCCATCTAGCCTGGTAAGCAGAATAACTAGGATTATAATAAGAGTGTATATAGGGGCAGGAGTTCTGCCAGGAGAAGTTTGCATCTTAGATGTAGAGAAACCCACATCAATACACAAACTACATACAGTAAGATCAAATGGTGCTTATAAAATGGTGGCACGGTGGTTAAGAATCGCCTGTCAATGCAGGGGACATGGATTCGAGCCCTCGTCCGGGAAGATCCCACATGCCGCGGAGCAATGAAGCCTGTGCGCCGCAACTACTGAGCCTGCACTCTAGAGCCCGCGAGCCACAACTACTGAGTCCCCTTGCCACAACTACTGAAGCCCGCGTGCCTAGAGCCCGTGCTCCGCGACAAGAGAAACCACCGCAGTGAGAAGCCTGTGCACCGCAATGAAGAGTAGCCCCCGCTTATCACAACTAGAGAAAGCTTGCACACAGTAACGAAGACCCAATGCAGCCATAAATAAATAAATGAATGAATGAATGGTGGCTAGGGACCATGATTTAGTCCCTAGAGTACAGAAATGTTAACCTTTAGCCCCAGAGTACAGAAATGAAGGAGAAAGTCCTCCTACATTAAACAAAGTGATCTCTTTTAGATAATCTCTTCATGAAGGCTTTTAGAGAGGCTATGACAAAGTTTCTTGCTCCAGAGAGCAGATACTGGTCTGTTGGGTCTCTTGTATCCATCAGTTTGACTAGATAGCAATTAGTAGAGTCTGTGCCATCATTTGATCCTGTGAAGATTGAATGATAGAGAAGAGACAGTAGTTCATGAAGGAGAAGTTTTCTGGCACAAAATTCTTTCAATTTGTGATTCTCGCACTCAGGGAGATACTCAGAGAACCACAGACTACTAATCCTAGGATAACAAACTCAGCTAGATTAGTGACCAGAGCTCTGTGAAAAATTGCTCAGGTTTCAGGCTACTGTTGAGGACACTGATCAGGAATCATGATGGAGCTGAAAGATAATTATATTTCAAGCACAGAAGATTCAAGGAATGTTTGCTTGTTTGGGAGTCCACTAGTTCTGATAAGCAAAATGAGTGAGTCTTCAAGGTAGACTCAGTGGACAGCCTCAAAATTATAAACAAAAGCCATGACTCACTCAAATTTGAAAAATTTGAACATATTTATTTCAAATTTTTGCTTGTACAAGGGAGAAACTTCATGTGGAAATGTAGCTGTTGAAGAGACAATGTATATTGAATTTTAGAGGGGGTTAGAATTTAGGTTAAATTTCAGTGAAGTGCTTTTACTTATAAAAGCAAAGTAAGTTAATTGCTCATTGGGTGGGTTCTTGAGAGCAGGGTTTTTTTTTAATTAATTAATTACTTTTGGCTGTGTTGGGTCTTTGTTGCGGTGCACGGGCTTCTCTTGTTGCGGAACACGGGCTCTACGCACGTGGGCTTCAGTAGTTGTGGAGCGTGGGCTCAGCAGTTGTGGCTCCCGGGCTCTAGAGTGCAGGCTCAGTAGTTGTGGTGCACGGGCTTGGTTGCTCGGCAGCATGTAGGATCTTCCCGGACCAGGGCCCGAACCCATGTCCCCTGCATTGGCAGGCAGATTCTTAACCATTGTGCCAACAGCGAAGTCCAAGAGCAGGTATTTTAAAATGGTAGCTGCCAAAAGTGCAAAATTCAGCATCCTGGATACAAATAGATCATGTCCTTCATTGTTTATGTGCCAGTGTAGAATATATGCCATACTGTGATTGTGCAAGTTGTGTCTTTAAGCAAGTGTGATATTTTTCTTTCTCACTATCTACCAGACGACTCTACCTCCCTCAGTGCTCCATTAAATAACTGGAACTCGGGTTGTGTAGCAGCTCCACTTCTCTTCTAACCCACACCTTCCTTCTGTGTTCTATCTCAGTAAAGGGTGGTTGCTTTCCTAAAATCTTATTTGACCCTTCCCTCTTAGACCAGTGTCGTATGTATCACGTAGTGATCTGTCTGATTCTTTCTGTCCGTGCTTTACTGCTTTGGTTCAGATAGTTAATATCACTAAGGTTTTTTAACAGCCTCCTCATTGTTCTTACTGCTAGTTGCTTTCTATTCTGTCTTCTACCTACTGCTTGAATTTCTTTGAAACTATTTGATCATGTCACTCTCTTGTTTAAAACTTCCAGTGGCTTCCAAACTCATACATACGTACATGTTGCTCGACTTTGCCTGGAACCCTGTTTCTTTTGTACTCCCATCCCAGTGTAGTATTTTTTTTTAAGGCTGTTTAATCTCCATTTAAGCCTTCCCTGACTCCTTAAATTTCCTGATCCTTCTCTGTAATTCCATATTGTTTTTTCCATATGGTTGCTTAGACTATCTTGTCAGTTTGTAGTTCAGCTATTTACACACATTTCTTTCTTTATAGGCTATGAATTCTGAGGCAAGGACCTAGAGCAATTCTGCTTGGCCAATAATAGATGCTTACTAAATAATTGAATGATTGGAGCCTCTTCCTTTGCTCTAGAGGAGTTAGTTGTCTAAGACCATATTCCTTACATGTATACTAGATCTCGTCCCCCTATTCAAAGACAGGCAGAGAAGTTGGCTGTACGTTGTTCATTCATAACAAGAGGAAAGTCACAGTGGTGAGGAGACCTTGAAATTGTGTCACACGGTGAGCACTAGGAGGAACTAGGACGTTTAGCCAGAAGTAAAGAAAAATCAGGTGGAATATGATAACAGTGTCCAAATATTTGAAAGACTGTTGTGTAGAAAAATTATTCAACTTAGTCAGTTTGCCTCCAGAGGACAGCTGTAAGGTGAATAGGAAGCAGTTTGGGGCTCATCAATAGGAGGAGATAAGCTGACTTATTAGAAAGGGGATTTTTCATGAGTGGAGCTGTGAAAGTAGAGGCAGAATGACCTGTGGCTTAAAGTGCTTTAAAGTAGATTTTGTATCTTTGGCAAAAGTTGGACTAGATGGCCATGCTGAAGAGTCTGAGATTTTCCCGACAGTTCTAAGTTCCATGACTACCAGTTTCAGAAAGATACTTCTTACTTTGGGTGAAGAGAGTTTCCTATACATCAGTAATAATTAAGCATTCTCTGTGTGCGAGCTGTTAGGCATTCAGAGATCAATGATAACTTCTTGCTCTCAAGTAGCTTGTATTTATAAATGGAAAGATTCTTGAGCTTTTCTTCTTCATTCTTGAGGAGCCAGTGTGTAATTTCTGTTGGTTTTACTCTCAGGATTTACAATGTCTAAAAATTAGTTTTGAGATTTACTTCCTTTTCAGATACTAAAATTGTTTTTCTCTCTTCTTTATTCCTAGCAATGTCTCAGGCTGTGCAGACAAACGGAACTCAACCGTTAAGCAAAACATGGGAACTCAGTTTATATGAATTACAACGAACACCTCAGGTAATGTAGATTAAGATAACTTAGAGGGAATATGAGACATATAAACTGGGATATAGTTTTAGAAAGTGAAAACTTAAAAGAACATAACAGTAATAATAAATTTATATATAGTTCTAATTTATGTATGTTTGGTTGACACTTCATTTCTTGAACAAATAATTTGAGTGCATATTCTGTACCAGGTCCTAAGCTAGGCAATAGGTAAAGTGGTGAATAAAACAGATGTGGCACCAGCCCAGGGAGTTTATGGACATCAAACAAGTAAATTACACATATGAGAAGTTATGTAAAGGGAAGGTCCTTAATGCTGTAATAAATAATAACGGGAGAACCAGGGAAGACTATTTTGAGAAGGTGAAGGTGGGAAAGACTGGGAGAGGAACACGTTTGAAGGAGATAAACATGCTTAAAACTGAAGTCATTTTCAGTTTGAAATGCCTATATGACAAGTAGAGATGTTACCTAGGGGTCTGGACTAAATATAAAGTTTTAGGACTTGTCAGTACATTTTAAGCATGAGAATGCCAGATCACCTAGAGAGAGATGAGCAGAAGGCCCAGAACTTCATCCAGAGGAGCTTCAAGATTTAGAAATTAAGTAATGGAAAAGGAGCCAGCAAAGGAGACTGAGAAGGAACGGCCAAAGAAAAGTAAGGAAAAATGGAAGATGAAGTGAGGGGATCAAAACATAGGACAAAGTGTTTCAAGGAGGATGCAGTTACTGTGTTCAGTACTACTGAGAGGATGAGTAAGATGAAGATTACAAAAGTGAGCATTAGAGTTGGCCGTATATACTTGGTGACCTTGACCAGAGTAGATTCACTTGAGTAGGTTTTGCTGTGTTAAAGGGGAGGGGGAGGTGAAAATGAATAGGTAATGTTTCAGAGAAGTTTGGCTGTGCAGAGAAACAGAGAAATGGAGTGAAAACTTGAGGGCAACATAGAATCGGGAAGTTATTTAAATTTTGTTTTGTTAATAAGATGAGAGATGGAACCACCCTCACCCCACCCTCCTCTACACACAGCTCTAAGCTCATCATTCACATTTCACTATGCAGCAACCCTATATTAATCTAGGCTGATTCAGTGAAGAGGGAGAGATTGCTGAAGTCTGAGATCAAATAGAATAATCCAAAGAGGGATATACTTGAGAAGGTAGGAAGGAATGGACATGTGATAGGAAGAAGTGTACTTTCTCCTTGTAAGAAGAAAGAGGAAGATGCTTTATAAAGATTTGGTAGAGAGAAGACGAGAGAGTTCCTTAAATGAAATTTGAGGTAAGGTAATTAATCTATTGAACATTTAGGTGGTAGGTCTGCAGATAGAAGAAAAGTTGTAAAATATTGTAGTGAAAAGAAAAATGAGTTTTTAGTGATATCAGTCTGGTTGTGTGATTCCTCCCTTTTTTTCCCCCTGCAGTGCTATGCAGATGCACAGGTATAGGCATGGAAAATATGGATAGATGGTTTATCCAAGGTTCAGATTTTGCTAGGCAAATTCTAAAGAGGAAGAGGGGACTAGACTTGATTACTAGCTGAGTCATCATCATACTCTCTGTGTGATTTATAAAATCGAGGTTATAATTCCTAAATCAAAAGTTTGTGTGTATATTAAACTAAGTAAAATACAGAAAGTGCTTTATATAGAGAGGTTGAAACATAATGGATACTTGATAATGGACAATATCTATAGTTTTGATGTCTTTCCTTGTGGGGTCATCAATCTTTGACCCTTTAGAGAAAACACAAGTACGATGGAGAGCCAGTGGAGACAGGAAGTGTCAGTAACATATGGGAAGCCCCTTATTCTGCCTACATCTTCCTTTTCAGTGACCACATGCTAGACCTCTTTCCTCAATCCATAGGAGCCTGTATTGGTGCCTTTAGAGCTACATAATCTTTGTTCTCAGTGCCACCTTGTGGGAAGGGTGAGTAGTGGTAGTGGCAAAGAAAGTAGGAGTCACTAATCAGTGCATTTGGGAGGTTTGTCCTGAATTCTACATTGGAACTCCAAATGCATTTTCGCACTGAAAACATTTTTAGACATGACAATTAGAAATACTAATACTTTTTATGCTTCAGAGGTGCTATGGTTTAAATCAGTTTGTAGGTTAACTTGAGAACCTGACCACTTTGTATAAAACTGCTCTGTGGATCAAGACTTTTTAAGGTTCAAAAGGTGACTTTAAAATTAAATCCTGTTAAGCTGTGTATAAATAGGGAATACTTGTATTTGAATTTTAAAATCTTTTAATGGATGGCATGAAATGTATAGTTTATTATCAAAATGGTGCAGTTTTGCAGATGGAAGAAGTTTTAGGGTTCATTAGCTTAACTTCCTCATTTTGCAGGTAAGAAGACAATGTTAAAACTAATTATTTAGTGTCACAAAGCTAGTTGTAGAACTAATAGAACCTAAGCCATCTGGTTCCATATTCAATGCTTTTCTTATTGCTATACCAGGGTAATTTAGCATTAGTTATCTTTTAAATATATAATATGTTATCTTTAGCATTAAAATAAGGGCATTTATGTAATGCTTTGGTGCTGGGGCTGAGGGGAGTTGTAGGAGATTATAGCTAAAACAAGATTGGTTGTGAGTTGACAGTGATGGTGACTGGGTGATGGGTATATAGATGTTCATTTTTGTCATTTTCTATATTCTTACGTTTGAACTTGTCCATAATTTTTTTTTAATTAGGTAGCATTTAATTTTAAAGTGATGCTTTTACAGGAGGCAATAACGGATGGCTTGGAAATTGTGGTTTCACCTCGAAGTCTACACAGTGAATTAATGTGCCCAATTTGTTTGGATATGTTGAAGAACACCATGACTACAAAAGAGTGTTTACATCGTTTTTGTGCAGACTGCATTATCACAGCCCTCAGAAGTGGGTATGTTAAAATGAATTATGCTAGGTACTTAAATTATACGAGGACAGTGTTCTAGTGCTCTGTGGGTTTTGAGAAATACATTTTCTATAAGTGTTCATTTGAGAATTGGAAATTTATCTAAAGTCTAGGTTTTAATTATTGGAGAATCTTTGTTTTGAAACAGTTGATTTTATATAGTTTTAGAAGCTTTTTAGGATGAGTTTTTATTTTGAGGAAATTACAAAGCATGAAACTATGATTTTCTCACTTCTTAATTATATAAAATAATATCCTGATTAATGCTATTTTAATAAAATCATAACATATAAATTAATATATATTAGTGGATAGTTTTTCCATGTGTAGCATGGATATCAGAAACGGGAAATTTAGGAAGGAATAGATTTTTATTTCTAAAATGGTTATATATAATTTATCATGGGGAAGTATTTAGTTTTTTCTCTATTGGCAAGTAGTATGGAGAGTCTCAGGTTTCAAAAATCTTGCTTAGTCACGTCAGATATTCAAGGAAAGTCAGGTTAATCAGTTTAAATTTCTGCGACTTAGTAAAGCTATTGGAATAAAGATGATAATTATCTGGAAACTGGCTATTTTTGTCTTTAGCCCAAAGCTACTGGCATTATTTACATTTTCTTTTCTCTCTTTTTATTTAGCAATAAAGAATGCCCTACCTGTCGGAAAAAGCTAGTTTCCAAAAGATCACTAAGACCAGACCCAAACTTTGATGCACTCATCAGCAAAATTTATCCAAGTCGTGATGAGTATGAAGCTCATCAAGAAAGAGTATTAGCCAGGATCAACAAGCACAATAATCAGCAAGCACTCAGTCACAGCATTGAGGAAGGACTGAAGATACAGGCCATGAACAGGTATATGGGAGAGAAGGCCAGGCAGGGCGGCCATTTTTCCAAATACTTTATTAAATACTGAATTAACACCCTCCATTTTGAGAAAGATAAAATGCAGTAACAAATAGTAGTTCTGTGTGGTTACCTTTTCTTGAAGGTATAAAATATGTCTCTAGGCATAATACGGTATTCCATTTAAAGTACTGGAGTCTTAAAAAAAACAAAACAAGACGAATACCCCTCTTATACCCACTTACCATTGTATTTCTCCTCTTCTCTTTAAAAGAGTTGTCTGTGCTTACTATATCCAATACTTCTACTTCTACAATACTTCTACTGTTCCATTTTGAACTCCCCCAGTCAGGCTTTATCCCTTTATCCCCCAGGTGATATGAGTATCACCCTTGTTGAAGTTACCATTGACCTCCACATTACAAAACCCAATTGCTGATTCTCAGATCTTATCTTACTTAGCAGCATTTTACACAGTTAATTTCTCTTTTCTCTTTGACTGGTTTTCTTCTGCTGGATTTCAAGAGATGATATTCTCCTGGTTCACTTTGTGTGTCGTTAGCTGTTCCTTATCTCAAACTTAACGTGTTCAGTACTGAACTTGTAATTCTTATCCCCTACTTCTCTTCATTCTTGCTCATTTTAGTTGATGGCAACTCCATCATCCTACTTGCTTTAGCCAAAAACTTTGGAGTTACCTTTAACCTCTCTTTTTCCCAGTCTGTATTCCAGTTTGTGAATAAATATATTTTTAGCTTTTTCCATAATATATCCAAATTGATCTAGGCAACCACCATCTTTCATTTGAAAGTGTTGAAATAGCCTCCTAATTGGTCTTTTTCAACTTTCCATGCTTACCTCTACATTGTCTGTTCTCAGCACAGCAGCCAGAGTGGTAAATTGGAAGTCAGGTCATAGTTCTCCTTTGCTTTGAAGCCTCTAATAGCTTCTATTCACATTCAGGTTAACAGACTTTAATGATAGCTTCCAAGATCCTGTATAATCTGAGCACTTTCCTCACCCCATTCTCTTTTCTGCTCTGACATCTCCTGTTATGTTTAGGCTTCAGGGAGAGTCAGCATCTTCCAAAGCCACATCCCAGTAAAGCCAGCCACCAGTAAAGCCACATCCCAGTCTAGTGGCTTTCACCTTGGCTGAATATCAGAATCACTTGGAAAGCTTTTAAATCCTAGGGCCTCAAAGGCATCACTCCAGACTAAGTAAATCAAAATCTTTGATTGGGGTACAGGCATCCGTATTTTAAAGGTTTCAGAAGTGGTTCTGAAGAGCAAACTTTTAGTCTTTTACTAGGAGAAAGAATCCCCTTCATAAAATCCTTTATAGATAGACCTTTGATTTTGCTTGAACATTTCTAGTGGTCGGAGTATGTGATAGAAGCTTCTTTCATTTGTTAATAACTTTATTAAAGCTTCTTGGCTGTTTTTGAGACTTAGCAAGCTTGTTTCTGCCTCAGGGCCTTTATACTTCCTGTTCTCTCTTTCAGGAACCCTCTTCTTCTAGATAGTCCACATGGCGCACACTCATTCTTCAGGTGTCTGCTAAGTTCCCGTCTTCCACCCCAGGACTCCATACTTTCTTACCCTCTCTGCCTCATTTTTCTTCATAGCACTTATCATTCTCTGAACATGTGTGTGTTATTTGCTGTACTAGAATAATATAAGCCCTAAGAGGGTAGAGACTGTGTGAGTATTACTGATTCTTATAACACCAGTACATAGAACTACGTTTGGCTTAAAGTAAATAAGTAAATAGTTTTGTATGAATATATATTTTTTTAAAGTTCTTCCCTTATATTGAATTAAAATTAGTCTTTTGTATGTAGCAGTCTTGATCTGTCTTTGTCAAAATACTTATGTTGGATTCTATATTTATTTCAGATTCTGCTTCTATCTACTAGTCCTCAAATAGTTTCATATAAATATACATTCTTATATGCTCTTCTAAAGGCTAAATATTTACATTCCTAATTTCTTTTACTACCCATATGACATTCAAGTTTGTTGGTGTATAATTCTTGAAATGCTACCTCTAGAACAGTATGTAGTGTTATGGATATGATTTGATAAATGCAGGATATGATAGGCTATTGATCTACCTCCATTATCTGAACATGATTTTATGAACGCTGCCTGAAATTACATTAATCTAGCTCTGTTCTTTGGAAAGAAGTGTGAGGTAAAAATAAATACATCAGACAAGTAACCCTGTTGAGTTTTTTGTTTGTTTCATTATTTTGGTCTTTCCATATCACAGTAGAAAATTATGATAAAAAACATAAAATTTACCATATTCAGCATTTTTAAATATACAGTGCAGTATTGTAAGTACATTCACACAGTTGTACAATCAATTTCCAGAACTCTTTTTATCTTATAAAACAAACTCTATACCCATTAAGTGACAGTTCCTCATTTCTTCCTCCTCTCCTCAGCTCCTGGTAACCACCATTCTACTTTGTGTTTCTGTGATTTTGATTACTTTAAATACCTCATATATGTGGAATCATACAGTATTTGTCTTTCTGTGATTGGCTTAATGTCTTCAAAGTTTATCCATGTTGTAGCACCTGCAGAATTTCCTTCCTTTTTAAGACTAATCCATTGTATGTGTTCACATTTTTTTAAAAAATAAATTTATTTATTTTTAGCTGCATTGGGTCTTTGTTGCTGCACGCAGGCTTTCTCTAGTTGCAGTGAGCGGGGGCTACTCTTCATTGCATTGTGCGTGCTTCTCATTGTGGTGGCTTCTCTCGTTGCAGTGGCTTCTATTGTTGCGGAGCAGGGGCTCTAGGTGTGCGGGCTTCAGTAGTTGTGGTATGCAGGCTCAGTAGTTGTGGTTTGCGGGCTCTAGAGTGCAGGCTCAGTAGTTGTGGCACACAGGCTTAGTTGCTCTGCGGCATGTGGGATCTTCTAGGACTAGGGATCGAACCTGTGTCCCCTGCATTGTCAGGCAGATTCTTAACCAGTGTGCCACCAGGGAAGCCCCAGTGTTCATATATTTTTGAATCATAGTTTTGTCAATTAACATATTAGTCACCCCCTCTTAATTTTGAAATGCTGTATAGATTTCATAAACAGTATTTTATTTTTTTGGGAAAAAAAAAGTTCTTGAGCATCTTTCCTAAGTAAGGATGCTCACTCTCACCACTTCTATTCAACATGGTATTGGAAGTCCTAGCCACAGCAGTCAAAAAAAAAAAAGGAAAGGGAGGGAGGGTATCCAAATAGGAAGGGAAGAGGTAAAATTGTCATTATATGCAAATGACATAATACTCTATAGAAAACTGTAAAGACTCCACACAAAAACTATTAGAACTAATAAATGAATTCAGCAGAGTAGCAGGATACAAGATTAATATACAGAAATCTGTTACATTTCTTTAGACTAACAACAAAATATCAGAAAGAGAAAGTAACAAAACAGAACAATCCTGTTTAAAATTGCATCAAAAAAACCCCCAAAAACCCTAGGAATAAATTAAACCAAGGAAGTAAAAGACCTATATGCTGAGAACTATAAAATTGATAAAGGAAATAGAAGATTCAAAGAAATGGAAAGACATCCCATGTTCTTCTTTTTTTTTTTTGTGGTACGCGGGCCTCTCACTGTTGTGGCCTCTCCCGTTGCAGAGCACAGGCTCCAGACGCGCAGGCTCAGCGGCCATGGCTCACGGGCCCAGCCGCTCCGCAGCATGTGGGATCCTCCTGGACTGGGGCACAAATCCAGGTCCCCTGCATTGGCAGGCAGACCCCCAACCACTGTGCCACCAGGGAAGCCCCCCATGTTCTTGAATTGGAAGAATTAATATTGTTAAAATGGGCATACTACTCAAAGCAGTCTATACATTTAATGCTATCCCTATCAAATTACCCATGACATTTTTCACAGAACTAGAATAAATAATCCTAAAATTTATATGAAACCACAAAAGACCTAGAATTGCCAAAGCAGTCCTGAGGAAAAAGAACAAAGCTGGAGGCATAACCCTCCCAGACTTCCGACAAGACTACAAAGCTACAGTTATGAAAACAGCATGGTACTGGTGCAAAAACAGACATACAGATCAGTGGAACAGAATAAAGAGCCCAGAAATAAACCCACACAACCTGTGGTCAACTAATCTTTGACAGAGGAGGCAAGAATATACAATGGAGAAAAGAGTTTCTTTAGCAAGTGCTGTTGGGAAAGCTGGACAGCCACATGTAAATCAATGAAGTTAGAACATTCCTTCATACCATACACAAAAATAAACTAAAAATGTCTTAAAGACTTAAATATAAGACATGACACGATAAAACTCCTAGAAGAGAGTATAGGCAAAACATTCTCTGATGTAAATTGTAGCAATATTTTTTTAGATCAGTCTCCGAAGGCAAAATAAATAAAAGCAAAAGTAAACAAATGAGACCTAATCAAACTTATATGCCTTTGCACAGCAAAGGAAACCATAAACAAAACAAAAAGACAGCGTACGGACTGGGAGAAAATAGTTGCAAATGATGAGACTGACAAGGGCTTAATTTCAAAAATATATAAACACCTCATACAACTCAGTAGCAAAAATCAAACAACCCAATCAAAAAATGGACAGAAGACCTAAATAGGCATTTCTCCAAAGAAGACATACAGGTAGCCAGCAGGCACATGAAAAGATGCTCAACATCACTGATTATTAGAGAAATGCAAATAAAAACTACAATGAGGTATCTATCACCTTACTCTGATCTGAATGGCCATCATCAAAAAGTCTACAAATAATAAATGCTGGAGAAGGTGTGGAGAAAAGGGAGCCAGCCCGCCTACACTGTTGGTGGAAATGTAAATTGGTGCAGCCACTGTGGAGAACAGTATGGAGGTTCCTTAAAAAACTAAAAATAGAGTTACTATATGATCCAGCAGTCCCACTCCGGGGCATATATCCAGAAAAGGTGAAAACTAATTCGAAAAGATACATGCATCCCAATGTTCATTGTAGCACTGTTTACATTAGTCAAGATATGGAAGCAACCTAAGTGTCCATAACAGATGAATGGATAAAGAAGGTGTGGCGCGCGCACGCGCGCACACACACACACACACACACACACACACACTGGAATATTAGCCATAAAAAATGAAATAATGTCATTCGTAGCAAAAGTGGAGATTATCATACTGAGTGAAGTCAGAGAAAGACAAATATATGATATCACTTATATGTGGAATCTAAAAAATAATACACATGAACTTATTTACAAAACAGACTCATGGACATGGAAAACAAACATATTTACCAAAGGGGAAAAGGGGAGGGGGAGGCATAAATTAGAGGAGTATGGGTTTAACAGATACACACCACTATATATGAAATAGATAAACAACAAGGATTTACTGTATATAGCACAAGAAACTATATTCAGTATCTTCTAATAACCTACAATGGAAAATAATCTGAAAAAGAATTTTATATACATATGTATGTATGTATGTGTGTGTATAACTAACTTTACTGTACACCCAGAACTAACACAGAATTGTAAATCAACTATAGTTCAATTTAAAAAAAAAGTTCTTGAGCATCTTTCCGAAGCAGTGGGCTATTATTTCCTTGTTCTGACAATAAAAATGTAGTAATGACACTATTCTTAGAAGTGCATTTCGTTCTTTCACATTTCTTTTTCATCACATATTCTCTCCTTTTTTCTTGTGTATACAGCTGGAGAGGCAATACATATGGTAGAAAGAATGTGTATCATGTTCTTTCTCTGGTTCTGGTGCTTACTAGCTTATAACCGTGGGCCTTGGACCTCAGTTTCGTTGGTTTTTCTCAATTATAAGATAATAACGTTAACTGCCTTGATAGTTGTTTTGATGGGTAAATAAGATGTATACACAGAGTACCTTGCCCAGTTACTGGTTTTTAGTATTTGAGCTTGTTAGAGAGCTGCTTCTGTGTTTATGCTCCATATTTAGATACCATCTCATCTTCTGCATTGGAATAATTTTGCATTGCATTAGCAGACTTTGGGTGAGGTCAGCAGCGGGCAGGTAGTGCTTACCATTACTCTTAAATCCTGTTTCCTTAAGAAATTCTAATTAAAAAGGCATAAATATCTTCCCTCAGAACTGTAAATTTTTCATAACTGAATTATGCCTTTCTTTAGATTTAAAATCTCATAATAAAGGAAATCATCAAAATGTAAATATTTGCCAATAATCCCTATAATCAATAAAGAAAATTTTTAAGGGAATATAAACATTTGTTTAATTTATTCAAACGTTTGCCTGTGTATAAGTGACGTTCCCCAGACCTTTCAGGGACATGTGGAAAATAAATGACATTATTCAACTTGGAGCAAATTCAGTTATCAAGATGTTTTTAGAATTCAGTTTTTGGGGTTTTTTTTCTGGCTACGTTGCGTGGCTTGCAGGGTCTCAGTTCCCCGACCAGGGGTTGAACCCAGGCCATGACAGTAAAAGCCCGGAATCCTAACCATTGGGCCTCCAGGGAACTTAGAATTTAGTAAATTCAGTAAACATACTTCAAAATGGATGCACTGAAAAGGCCTAAATGAAGATTTTATGTTTTTTGTTTTGTTTTGTTTTCCTTAACTAGATTACAGCGAGGCAAGAAACAACAGATTGAAAATGGTAGTGGAGCAGAAGACAATGGAGACAGTTCTCACTGTAGTAATGCATCCACACATAGCAATCAGGAAGCAGGACCTAGTAACAAACGGACCAAAACATCTGATGATTCTGGGCTTGAGCTTGATAATAACAATGCAGCAGTGGCAATTGATCCAGTAATGGATGGTGCTAGTGAAATTGAATTAGTATTCAGGCCTCATCCCACACTTATGGAAAAAGATGACAGTGCACAGACAAGGTAAGCGTGTGGGTTAGTTTCAGATTATCTGAATTTAGAATGTTAAGGAGTTAAAAGGCAATTTTAGATAAGAATTAAGGGTGATATTTGTCATCCCATTGATTGCCAGGGTTTGGTTGGATATTTTGGCTGCCTGCATTGTTGTTTTTGTCTTTCCTCATGTGCTTCCCACCCACAGTTGCATATCTGAAAGGAATGACCTTTCTAGGTAGAGGAGGAGAAAGGATCATTTAAGTTTCTTAACAGTGATGCTAGGGTGCCAGTAGGCTCTAAAATTCATGCTGGCCAGGATGGCTGCTTTACCACTATATAACTAGAGAGCCTGCCCTTAAGTGCATATAAGCATCAAATATTTGTTGAGTGAGTAAATGGTATATGATGCTTTAAAAAACGATTAGCACTTCAGTGCTTAGTCTTAAAAACCTAAAATTTATTAATTCTTAGACAAGAAGAAATTTGTTCATATTCTTAGTATTCTTCTTGCTGCTGTAGACTCAAAACTCTGATCATTGGGGTTGAGGGGTATGTTCTTTTTTTTCCTCTCAGTACAGTGTTATTTCTATTTGATTTTTGTCATTTTATGTCATATTTTATGGATGGTAAGGTAGGTAGAGCTTTTATGGCCTGGTAGATAGTGAGCTTGTACTTTTCCCATTTCTGTACCTTTTCAATAAGAAATTTTTAGATAATAGAGGAATAAATTTCTGATATTATTTTGTCAATAATTGACACATTTTACATTTTATATACCTTTTTAGAAATGTATTCATTGTTTGTTTTTTGTTTTGCGGTATGCGGGCCTCTCACTGTTTGTGGCCTCTCCCGTTGCGGAGCATAGGCTCCGGACACGCAGGCTCAGCGGCCATGGCTCACGGGCCTAGCCGCTCCGCGGCATGTGGGATCTTCCCAGACCGGGGCACGAACCCGTGTCCCCTGCATCGGCAGGCGGACTCTCAACCACTGTGCCACCAGGGAAGCCCCTAGAAATGTATTAGTTTTATAATTTATGTATATTTTATCACTAATCTAGAAATTAAGGTTTTAATGATTTATTTTTCCAGATACATAAAGACTTCAGGTAATGCCACTGTTGATCACTTATCCAAGTATTTGGCTGTGAGGTTAGCTTTAGAAGAACTTCGAAGCAAAGGAGAATCAAACCAGATGAACCTTGATACAGCCAGTGAGAAGCAGTATACCATTTACATAGCAACAGCCAGTGGCCAGTTCACTGTAAGTATTTAAAATAATAGGCTGTTGAAATTGGGAGTACATTGATCATCTGAGAGTGGCAGGTTGTGGGGTGGGGCCTAATAAAATGGTACAGACCCTGGAAGAAGGAGAAATTGCAGCAGGTAGTTAACTTGATACATCCTTTGTTCTTTTATGAATAGTATAAGTGACAACAAGTTTATCTTAAGATTTTTTTTAAGGTGGACTTTTTTTAAAATTGGGGTATAGTTGTTTTACAGTGTTGTGCTAAGATGGACTTTTCTGTTTGTTCCATCTCACAATTTTGTGCTTTGAGCAGTTTTCATAATTCTTTCTTTTTTTGTTTGTTTTTGTGTTTGTTTTAGGTGTTAAATGGCTCTTTTTCTTTGGAATTGGTCAGTGAGAAATACTGGAAGGTGAACAAACCCATGGAACTTTATTATGCACCCACAAAGGAGCACAAATGAGCTTTTACTAAAACCAATTCTGAGAATGAACTTTTTTATAGCCTATTTCTTTAATATTAAAGATGTACCGTCATTACTTTTATGGACAGAACATTGGATATGTTGTTCAGTTTTCTTTCTGAGCCAGATTCGTTTACACTATTAGAATCTTTTCCCCTTAATTTAAGATATCCTTTTTTGGAAGGGACTGCAGTTATTCAGTACTTTTTCTTTCCTTTTAAAACTATATCTAGGTTGTGTGTTTTCACAAAGTGTGGTTCCATTTGGAGCATCTTGGAGCTTTTGACCCAGGAATTTTTCATAGTTCTGTATTCTTAAGTGAAGATTCAGTTGGCCGTCCTTTCCCCTCCCCTCAAAAGTTTTTTAGGCCTACAGAATGTTAAATAATATGTATTTTGACTTTTTTTCCTGGAGTCTTGTATATTTATAGTTTTCTATATAAGCTGTAGTATCTTCATGAAGACCAAGGCTCAAATTTACTGTGCGTAAAAAACAATTCTCATAGGATTATTATTTTCATGGTGTTTTCTTCCATAATATCTCATTTTTTTAAAAAAAAGTTCTTTATGAACTTAGTGTCCATTGTCATGCAATGTTATTTTCTTCCATTTTTTTCTCTCTAATTTTGGAATTTCTGATCCTGGGAAAGAGAACCAAACAAGATCTCAAGTTCTGTGAGAACTTGGTTCATTCACAGATTTCATTGAAAAAAGAAAAATTAAATTGGTTTTATGTAGTCTTCAAGTGTATATTTAAAAAAAGTCTTTTTTTGCATTAGTTCTACTGTCACCTCAGTTCCTTTATTATGTGTTATGTTTTTTCCTATTAAAATACCAGAGACATGGAGATATTTTGCACTTTAGCCTTGATGAAAAGTACAAGATATGTTCAAAGCTTCCCTGATTCTTTTCTTATTGGTAGCCACATAAGTTTCAAAAATAATATGGTACATAGAAGTAACAATGGGGAAAAATTTGCTTCTGTTTGAAAAGTGTGTTTAGCATTTTGGGTTGCCATATCAGTTTATAAATTTGGTGCTCTGCTAATTATACTCTTTCTAGAGAAGCAAGTTAATGGAGCTTGAGCCCTGCCTTGATGTGTAGTGAAAGATAATTCTGTAGAAGAATGTCAGCCAGCATGGTAAAGTTGTTCTACTCTTCTTAATTTAGTTTTATATTGAAGGACAGTGTTTGGTGTTTAGAGCCAAAAGGCTTTATGATTACAGGTCAGAAATAAGATTGACTTGCGTTTTATTTTTCGTCCCTGTCCTGATTCCAGGTATGTTTCCAAGTTTATATTATCAAGGTATTTACAAAAACATGTTTGCATTGAGAATTAACCATAAAAGGTTTTTGCCAGGGGAGAGTCATCCTCTAATACCATTGTAACTAAAGCCTGTCTAGTCATTGTAAATATTTACCTGTCATTTTTGACAGATTGGGGCCAGCTTAATGTTTTAAATCTTCACCCCAATATGCAAATTAAAATGCTTGTTCAATTTTTTACCATTTTATTGAAAATATTTAAAATCTGTTTTTACCTTGGGAATCTGTGCCATGAAATTTGAAAACCACCAAAAATCAAGGGAAATTTTGTATTCAGTTCCTTTTCTGGTATAATGTTAAATTGTATAGATTATTAATGCATGTCCACTGAATATAACCCTGGTTTTGTGGTATAACTGCTTAGATTTTATTGGTGACATTAGGTTAGTGGTTGCATTAAATAACTAAATTCCCATTGTGATTATTAATTGAAATTTGTCTTTAAGCAAAAAGTTATTTGTGAATATAAGCTTTGTGCTTATAGAATGTATGTGTTTTTATCTGTCAGTATGGGAGGATGTAAATTCTTTGCATCATTAGTGAATTTATTGGATGTGTAATCCTTTGAAAAATATAATTATAGGTATTTGATAAGAGCATTGAGTGTGTAGTGTCGTGTGTGTGTATGTATGTGTATGTGTGTGTGTTTTGGAGGGTGGGTACTATTTACTATTAACTACCAGCCATTTCATAAAGTATTTATTATCTAAGTAACTTCTATAACCACTGTCTCACCTGAGGAACAAAAGGCTCACTAAATAGGACCTTTGGATAATACATTATCATTTAAAAATTTATTATGGTAAAGTATATATATAACCTAATTTATCATTTTAACCATACAATTAATTCAGTGACATTAAGATATATTCACAATGTTGTATAACCATCACCACTATCTATTTACAGAACTATTATCCCAGTCAGAAACTCTGTACCTGTTAAATGATAATTCCACATTACCACTCCTACCCCCAGCTCCTGGTAAACTCTGTTCTACTTTCTCTCTTTGACTTTGACTATTTTAGGCACCTTATACATGTGGAATCGTACAGTATTTGTCCTTTGTGTCTTATTTCTCATAGCATAATGGTTTTAAGATTCATCCATGTTGTAGCATGTATCAGAATTTTATTCCTTTTTATGGCTGAATAATATTCCACTGTATAAATTTACCACATTTCTTTTATCCATTCATCTGTTGATGGGCCCTTAGATTGCTGGACATTTAGCTGTTGTGAATAATGCTGCTATGACCATTTTTGTACAAGTATCTGTGTGAGTCCCTGCTTTAAATTCTTTTGGGTATACACCTGGGAGTGAAGTTGTTGAATCATGTGGTAATTCTATATTTAATTTTTTGAGGAACTGCAAACTTTTCCACAGTGGCTGCACCATTTTGCAATTCTTCCAGCAATGTAGAAGGATTCCACTTTCTCCACATCCTAACTAACACTTATTTTTTTGTTTTTGTTTTTAATAGCTGTCATGATGGATGTGAAGTGTTGTTTCATTGTGGTTTTGATTGCATTTCCCTAATGGCTTGTGATGCTAAGCATCTTTTCATGTACTTATTAGCCATTTGTATATATCTTCTGTGGAGAAATGTCTATTTAAGTCTTTTGCTCATTTTTAATTGGGTTGTTTTTCTGTGTGTGCTGTAGGAGTTCTTGATATATTCTGGATATTAACCTGTCATCAGATATATGATTTACAGGTATTTTCTCCCATTCTGTGGGTTGCATTTTTCACTCTTTCAGTAGTGTCCTTTGATGTACCAAAGTTTTTAATTTTGATGAAGTCCAGTTTTTCTTTCTGTTGCCTGTTCTTTTGGTGTCGTATCCAAGAAGGCATTGCCAAATCCAGTATCACGAAGGTTTTCCTCCAAGAGTTTAGATCTTTGATCCATTTTGAGTTTTGTATATGGTGAAAGGTAAGGATTCACCTTTGTTTGCATTTGGATTTCCAGTTTCCCCAGCAACATCTGTTGAAACGACTGCCCTTTCTCCATTGAATGGTCCTGGCAGCCTTAATTAATTAATTTTCAATTGATGATTATATGTCATGGTTTATTTCTGAGGTCATATTCCATTGGTCTGTATGACTGTTCTTTTGCCAGTACCAGTCAGTTTTGATTATTGTAGCTTTGTAATTAGTTTTACGTTATCATTTTAAATCTTAATGCTGGGGAAGACAATATTTCACTTGTACGTTTAAGAAAATTGAGGCTTAGGATTCTGACTTGGACAACTAAACAAGAAATAATTAAAATTCCAGATGAGAAGAGGTGTCTCTTTTGAATTCCCATCACATTTCTAGTTAGAAATATTTGGTTTTCTAAGTCTTAGAAACATGATTATTAGAAAGGAATAGTAATTAGTGTTCCATTGTTGTAATTATAAAAATGGCTTCTTTGAGAACTTAATGAAGTAAGGACCTCTGAAAATCTGATGTTCCATAAAAGCAATGAGAACACTAAAAGTTGTCAAAATCAACTTTGTCAGAACCCTAAAAATTAACTAAAGACTGCCAATAGTCTAAAAAGCACTTATTCAACAGAAACCGTTAACAATATATTTTGTAACGTGTGTGTGTATGTGTGTTTATGTATATATGTACATATGTATGTATGTGTTATACTGCTTAAGAACCCTGCTTTAGAGTCTGGATTTAAATTCCAAAATTCCAATGCAGTCTGCCTGGATTTAAATTCCATGCATCACTAGCCTTGGACAGGTGATGCCAAGGTCATCATTTGACCTAGGGCAATTCTTTTTTTGTTTCTCCAGCACCCACCCGCAATGGGCAAGTTGGTTTGTAACATTTTATATTGCCCTATCTTTCCCTAGTTCCAGGGTAGCCTTGAAAACAAGTAGCCTTGCAACTATGATAGCTGTTAAAACCAGCAGCCTAGTTGCTACTGGAGGGGACTTGAAACTAACCAAAAAGCCCACCCCAGAGAACTGTCACTATTTGACCTGTCTGGTACCTCACTGAAAAGCTCTATTCTCAGAGCTTGTCTTTATTTAACCTGACTCCACTCGCTGTGTGCAAACAGCTCTGTCTTCAGCCTGTTTGTGGAAAGCAGCTGCAGTTGTTTACCATAGAAGCTGCCTGAGGCAGTGATAACAATTGGGGCTAAAAAGACACTGACCAAAAAACAAAAGGAAAAGCTGAGGAATGACATATCTGTAGAGGACTTTGAAAAACTCCAGCATATTCCTGGGAATCTAGAAGGCCACATGCACAAGGCTGTATGCATGCCCAAGAGAAAAATGAAGAAGGCACCATTCTCACCTGTGACAGAACTTGAGGCTCTGCAAGTAGGAAGTGAAGGCTAAGGCAGAGTTGTAAACTGCGTGTTGGGGTGTTGAAGGCCTATCCCAACACATTCACAGAGCACTTCTTCAATGCTAGGAGAGTTATTGTTTGAAGGCATTTAAGGAGATTTCTGTCCAATCATTAGCTGACTTCTAAGCTAACAAAACAGAATATAGTGGTCACACTCAGCAAAGAATGCAGACTTTACAGAATTAGCCCAAGAAGTTCACTAACAAATAGCAAAAACAACAAACCCTGGGGAGGGAAGGGATTCTGTTGTTCAGAGTTGCCACATTATATTAAACATCTAGTCTCAACAAAAATTTACAAGACATGCAAAGAAACAAAGTGTCTGGGAGGAAGCCCAGATGTTTGACTTATTAAGCAAAAACTGTTAGCTTTTAAAAGCATGTTCAAAGAACTAAAAGAAACTATATCTTAAAAGCTAAATTTGAGGATAATCTTTCACTAAATAGAGAATAAAAGTAAAGATAAATTATGATAAAAGAACCAAACAGAAATCCTGTATTTGAAAAATATAACAAGTGAAATAAATTCAGTAGAGGGCCTCAAAAGCAGATTTGAACTGGTAGAAATATTCAACAAACTTGAACAGAGGTATCAAGAGGTATCAATTGAGAGTGTCCTCTCAGAAAAAAGGGAAAGGAATAGAAACTAACACAACATTGTAAGTCAACTATACCCCAATATAAAATAAAAATTAAATTTAAAAGAGTGAAGGGGATAAAAAGCTGCAGAGATCTGTGGGACACTGTCAAGTGTATTAGCATAATGGGGGTCCTAGAAGGAGAGGAGAGAAAGGGGCACAAAGTGTATTTGAAGAAATAATTGTCCAAAACTTTAGAATTTTATGAAAAAGAATCCACACATGTCAGAAGCTTAACTAATGCTAAGTAAGACAGACTTTCAGAAGCAGTGAGAGAAAAGTGATTGCATACAAGGTGTCTTTATTAAGATTAACAGCTCACTTCTCATGGGGAATCATGGAGGCCGAGAGAGTAGTGAATGACATAAAAAGCACTGAAAGAAAAAGACAGTCCACCTAGAATTCTGTATGCCACAAAATTATTCCTCAAAAATGAAAGAAGTTAAGATGTTCACACATAAAAACAGAACAAATTTGTCACTAGCAGACCTGCCTGCCTTACAAGAAATACTAAAGAATCCTTTAGGAAGAAATGGAAGGTCATTAGATAGTAAGTTGAATCCACACAAATAAGTAGCACTGGTAAAGTTAACTACATAATTAAAGGACAGAATACTTGTATTAGCTTGGGCTGCTATAACAAAATACCATAGACTGGATGGCTTAAACAGCGTACATTTGTTTCTCATAGCTCTGGAGGCTGGGAAGTCCAAGATCGAGGGGTGGGTAGCTTCAGTTCCTGGTGAGGGCCCTCTTCCTGGCTTGTAGACAGCTGCTTTATCACTGTTTCCCTGCATGGTAGAGAGAGCTCTGGTTTCTTTCTTTTCTTATAAGGACACTAGGCCCATAATGGGGGCCCCACTCTCATGACCTCATCTGAACCTAAATACCTCCTGTAGGCCCAACCTCCAGCTACCATTACATAATGGGTTTGGGGAAGAGACATTCAGTCTGCAATAGTACTTTTTATTTGTAAGTCTTCTGATTTAAAAGAAAATCACATACAGTAATAAATATGAGACTGTTGAATGGGTTATAATGTGTATAGATGTAATTTGTATGGCAATAGCATAAAACACCAAGGAGGGAGGAGCTATATTGGAGCAAAGGTTTTATAGACTGGAAATTAAATTGGTGTTAATCTGCAGTCAGATTATTTTAAATTAAGATGTTATCATCCCTAGCACAACCACTAAAACAATAACTCCAAAATCAGTAAAAGGAATTAAAATGGTGTATAAGAAATTAACATTTAACACAAAAGAAGGCTGTAATAGAGGAATAGAGAAATAAGACATAACAAAGAAGACGATAAGCAAACTGGCAGATACAAATCCTGTTACCATGAATTAAATTGGATGTGAATGGATGAAACAGTCCAATAAAAGGCAGTTGGCAGAATGGATTAAAAACATGCAACTATATGCTATCCACAAGAGACATGCTTAGTTTCAAAGAAACAGATTGGTTGAAAGTAAAAGGGTGGAAAACATCAACAGTAACCAAAAGAACCTAAATAGCTATACTAATTTTAGACAAAAGAGACCTTGGGCTTTCCTGGTGGCGCAGTGGTTAAGAATCTGCCTGCCAATGCAGGGGACATGGGTTCGAGCCCTGGTCTGGGAAGATCCTACATGCTGCAGAGCAACAAAGCCTGTGCACCACAGCTACTGAGCCTGTGCTCTAGAGCCTGCGAGACACAACTCCTGAGCCCGTGTGCCACAACTACTGAAGCCCGCGCACCTAGAGCCCATGCTCTGCAGTAAGAGAAGCCACCCAATGAGAAGCCCGTGCACCGCAACAAAGAGCAGCCCCCTGCTCCCCGCACCTAGAGAAAGTGCAGCAACGAAGACCCAACACAGCCAAAAATAAAGAAATTTATTTAAAAAAAGAGACCTTAAGACAAAAATTGTTAGTAGAGACATAATCATTTATAATGATAAAAGAGCCAGTCTTCAGGAAAATGTAACAATTGTAAATATGTGTCCACCAAACAACAGGACCCTAAAATACATTCCCAGATTAGGCAGAAACCAGCAAAATTGAAGGGAGAAATAGACAATTCAACAATAATAGTTGAAGTCAACACCCTGTTTTCATAGTGGACAGTTTAACTTGGTAGAAGATCAACAAGGAAATAGACTTGAACAGCACTGTAAACCAACTGGATCTAACATAGCAAGAGAAAACTTTACCCAACAATAGTAGAATACATATTCTCAAGTGGACATAGAATGTTCTCCAGGGTCAGCGATAAGCTAGATCATAAAACAAGCCTCAGTAAATTAAAAGAAAAAATTATTCAGTTTATGGACTTTGGCTACAATGAAATGAAATTAGAATTCAGTAGCAGAAGGAAATTTCATTAATTCATAAATATGTGGAAATTAACCAATACTTTAAAAAGGTCGGAGGAAATATCAAAAAGCAAATTGGAAAATATTTTGAAGTGAATGAAAATGAAGACACAACATAGTAGAACTTATAGGATGCTGTGTTTAGAGGGAAAATTACAGGTGTAGATATTAACAAAGGAAATCTCAAACTAATAACCTTCCACCTTAAGACTGTAAAGAGCAAAGTAACCATAAAACAAGCATAAGGGGGGGAAAACATTGAAGCAGAAATAACTGAAATAGGTCATAGGAAAACAAAAAAATAAAAGATGGTTCTTTGAAAACATCAACAAAATTGACAAACCTGTTGAGAAGACTCAGATTACTAAAATCAGCAATGAAGGATATCTACTGACCTTATAGAAAGAAAAATGATTATAAGGGAATAATATGAACAGTTGTATGCCAACGAATTAGGTAACCTAGATCAAATGGACAAATTCCTATAAAGACACAAACTCTGAAACTGGCTCAAGAACAAATTGAAAATCTGAATAGATTTATAATAGATTGAATTAGTTACAAAAAAACAAACAAAAAAATAACAACTTCCCACAGAGAAAAATGCCCAGACCCAAATGACTACACTGGTGAATTCTACCAAATGTTTACAGAACTAAAACCAGTCCTTTGTAAATTCTTGTAAAAAATAGAGTATACTTTCTAACTCATTCTGTGAGGCTAGTATTTACGCTGGTACCAAAACCAAAGGCATCACAAGAAAAGAAAACTACAGATCAGTGTTTCTTATGAACACAGACATGAATCTCAGACAACAGCAACAAAAAGCCCTACTAGCATGCCAAATCCAACAACATATAAAATGATTAATACAGGACATCTGATTCTAGGAAGATGGAGTAGTATTTTCCCAGAATAGGCAGACAGAAAATAGATCAGTCATTGCTAAGGGCTGGAGAAAGAGTGAAGATTATGGCTATGGGGTTTCTTCTTGGGGCAATGAAAATTAGTAATTCTAAAGTTGGTGATGCTTGTACAACTCTGAATATTTAAACCCCCCTGAAACAATTCCTTAAATAATACTTTAAAAGGGTGCATCTTATGGTAAGTGTCTTATATCTCAATAAGGTGGTTATTTTTTAAAATGACTCCTTTATAGAAGACAAATGGGTCTTCAGTTACAGATACAACTTTCTGTACCATTCAGCATACTCTTAGTCTAACCCTACTAGCCTTTTGGGCCCAGTTAAAATTAGAGATGTATCTTAGATGGTGTCTAAGGTTGCTTCCAGCTTAAACATTTAATGATGCATTCTGATGCTTACAAACAGCATGTTTTCTTATCACAGATGATTTATTTGTTATAAAACTGTGACCTTTTTGAATATGGCTATACATTTTATTACTGTTACAGAAATTCTCCTGTAGCTGCTATGCGTTTGAAAGTTTACAGCTAGAAACCACAAGCTTCCTTTTGTAATTTTATTTAATTAGGAATTGATTTAATAAATAAATGAGTTGTGTAGCTAATCTATGATTATTTTAGCAGAATGTAATTGAAGAGCTCTCTTCAGTGTTCTTAAGTTATACCAAATTTCTTTCAAATGAGCTCCTCAGAATCTGAAGTGATATTCTTTCATTGTGTATAGCCCTTAATACCAGTCTCCACTTCAGGTGGCTGTTTTAGTTTGCTGGGTCTGCCATAACGAACAGACAGATGGCTTAAACAACAGAAATTTATTTTCTCACAGTTCTGGAGGTTAAAATTCCAAGATCGAGGTGTTGGCAGAATTGTTTCTCCTGAGGCCTTTCTCCTTGGTTTGTAGATGACATCTTCTCCTTTTGTTATCACGTGGTATTTCCTCTGTGCATGTGTGTCCTAATTTCTTATAAGGACACCAGTCATACCAGATTAGGGCCCATCCCCAGTGACCTCACTGAATCTAAATTATACCCCTTAAAAGACGCTATCTCCAAATACAGTCATTCTGAAGTACTCAGGGTGTTAGGACTTCAATATGAATTGGGGAGGGTAGGGGGGCACAGTTCAGCCCATAACAGTGCCTAATGCTTGTTACTGGCCTAGACACAATTTAGCAGGCAATTCCTAAGGTAAAGATGAAAGTATACTAAATTATGCTAAATTAATCTTTTAGCAAAACATAAGATGGCTGGAGTCTTAAGACTAAATTTTATTCATTTGGTGACCAGTAATAAAAGTATATTGAAAGTACTGCTCAATTGGCAAGTAAAAGTTATTTTCTAAAAGTGTACTTTTTCTGTTTAGTCAGTGGATTAAATTTTAAACTTCCTGGTTTAAACCAAACTCCATTAAGATGATACCAAAGGAATACATTTTTAAAAAAATGAATAAACTCAACAGGTCAAAGATAAGGATTCTGGAGACAGATGTTAGCTGTCAGCACATTGGGAAGATGAATGTTTTGACATGGATGGTGAATGGTCAGTGGTAACTGATAGAGCAGCATGAAGAAAGATCAGGAATGTCCACAAAAACCTTAAAAATTGGAGCCCTTGGACTGCTGGAAAAGATAAGGGTACAAAATGAGCATGAAAATTGGATTGGTTAAATGTGTGTATAAGGAGTGTTTGGATCCACAGAAACCATCCTCACCACTAGAAGACTGCCTTTCCATTGTCCCATCAAGAGAAGGGTGATTGGTTCTCTATAAAATATGAGCCAGAGCTGTGTGAGACTTGGGACACCAGGCATAGCAGAGGGGGCCGCATCCTGAATGGTGAGATGACCCTGTTCCCTTCCCATACAAAGTCCCCAGAATGCTGGCATTCTGATGATCACTAGGTAGAAGACTGGAGGATTCCTCTTGGAGAAACCCACAAAGACATTTGAGGGTAACCCAAACAAAAAAGCTGCACTTTCTCAGTCGCCTTGCAGTATGGTGCACCAGTAAATAGACTTGAATAGACCTTTGCACACTGAAATATAAGAAGCTAGCCCAAGTCACCAGGCATTTGAGGAAAACCTCTGACATGAAAGACAGGCTGAAACTATAACAGATCAAAACTGATGAAAGATGAAAAGATGAAAAAATGAAAAAGGTAATGCAGGAAGCAGAAAACCAACTTTAAAATCACAGAAACTCGGTGCTTCCCTGGTTGGCGCAGTGTTTAAGAATCCACCTGCCAATGCAGGGAACGGGGGTTCGAGCCCTGGTCCAGGAAGATCCCACATGCCGCGGAGCAACTAAGCCCGGGCACCACAACCACTGAGCCTGCGATCTAGGGCCCGCATGCCACAACTCCTGAAGATCGCGTGTCTAGAGTCCGTGCTCCACAACAAGAGAAGCCACCGCAATGAGAAGCCCGCGCACCACAACGAAGAGTAGCCCTCACTCACTGCAACTAGAGAAAGCCTGTGCACAGCAACGAAGACCCAACGCAGCCAAAAATAAATAAATAAATTTATTTTAAAAAAATCTCAAACTCTTACATTCACAAATTAAAAGTAATATCTTTGAAAGGAAATATGCGAGAATAAAAGAACTTGGAAATTATAACATACAATAGGAAAAATGTTTAAGACCAACAGAAGTATTGGAATGCAAGTCAGATGCATCTCACAGAAAGTGGTAAACAAAAAGGTGGAAAATAGAGAAAAAAGTTAAAAAATCTATCTAGAAGGCCCAAAATTTAACTGTAAAAAGTTTTAGGAAGAGAGGAAAGGTTAAATGGAGAGGAAATTATTGAAGGAACAACGTAATAACATGATTCAGAAGTGAAGGACCTGGGTTTCCAGATTGAAAGGACCCCAAGAGTGCCTAGCACAAAGTATAGTAAGAAGCTGCATATCAAGGACAGGAGCATGTGATAAAAGGATTCTGAAAGGTCCAGAAAGGAGAAAACATGCACATGTTCAAAGAGGTAAAAAACCATAGTACCAGTCATCTCAAAAATAGTATAAGAAAACTATATCCTCATCTTCTACGGTATTTAGTATATAGGAATTTAATAGGTGGTGCCTAAAATTGACTGAATTGAAAATTCAAAATGGAAAATAAGAGGACTGTTAGTATATTATATAGAAATAAGGAGTGGATCTTTGGCCCACTCCTTCCACCTCTAAGAATTTACTTAACTTGTGAAATAATGTATATGTACTACTTTGGTAAAAACAAACAAACAAAAAAGAAAACATTTGCCTTCTGTTCTCATTTCTGTACGTGAATCTGATGTAACCGTGGCCAAGTGTCTTAGTTCCTCTACACCATTAGCAGTGTCTTCTGTAAGATGAAGGGGTTGATGTTGCCTATGGTCCTTTCTGTCTTTAAAACATGAACTTTTATCTTTGAAAGTATGGAATAAAATCTTTACAGGGTTGAGCACACACTTAATAGATTCTTATCAAATGTATTGAGATTTTCAAGTTGTGACAGATTACTGAGAGACCTCTGGAATTTAATGCAAGTTTACCTGTTATCTTCAAAATGTTGTTTGCAATGATTTTGCTATCAATCGAGTCCAAAGTATAATGAACGATTGACGGTTTCAGATATGGAAGATGTTCAGTAGGCCAGTGGTTAACCATAGTTTTGTAATAATTCTGTTCCAGAAGTTTCTATGGAACTGCTTTTAGTCAAAAGTTGACAATTAAACTTTACGTATGTCTATATTTCCTTTAATATAGGTAGATCACCAAGGGACTAAAAGCATGAGTACTGAAGTCAGCCTGGGATTGGATCCTGGCTCTTTCATTTGCCAGTTTTAGAGTGGAATTGGATAAATCTCATGTAGCTTTGCTGTAAGCTTATATGATATAATCTGTGTAAAGACAACAATGTGTAGTGCTAAGTCTCACATAAATACAAGCTATTAAAATTAACATGCCACTTCCTAGGAAATGTTTTTACTTGGCACATTTTATTCTCAGGTCTCTATCTGGGGTCCCCAATCCCCGGGCCATGGACCAGTTAGAAACCAGGCCGCACAGCAGGAGGTGAGCGGCGGGCAAGCAAGTGAAGCTTCATTTGTATTTACAGCCGTTCCCCATCGCTTGCATCACTGCCTGAGCTCCGCCTCCTGTCAGATCATCGGCAGCATTAGATTCTCATAGGAGCACGAACCCTACTGTGAACTGCGCATGCGAGGGATCTAGGTTGCGCGCTCCTTATGAGAATCTAACGCCTGATGATCTGAGGTGGAGCTGAGGCGGTGATGCCAGCGCTGGGGAGCGGCTGCAAATACAGATTATCATTAGCAGAGAGGTTTGACTGCACAGAGACCATAATAAATCAACTGCTTGCAGACTCATATCAAAACCCTATCTGTGGGCTTCCCTGGTGGTGCAGTGGTTGAGAATCCGCCTGCCAGTGTAGGGGACACGGGTTCGTGCCCCGGTCCGGGAAGATCCCACATGCTGTGGAGCAGCTAGGCCTGTGAGCCATGGCCACTGAGCCTGCACGTCTGGAGCCTGTGCTCCGCAATGGGAGAGGCCACAACAGTGAGAGGCCCGCGTACAGCAAAAAACAAAAAAACAAAAAAAACACAACCCTATCAGTGAGTGGCAAGTGAAAACAAGCCCAGGGCTCCCACTGATTCTGCATTATGGTGAGCTGTATAATTATTTCGTTATATATTACAATGTATTAATAATAGAAATAAAGTGCACAATAAATGTAATGTGCTTGAATCATCCCGAAACCATCCCCCCTCCCCCCGACCCCGGTCTGTGGAAAAATAGTCTCCCACGAAGCTGGTCCCTGGTGCCAAAAAGGTGTGGGATGGCTGGTCTATATGATCTAAGATTCTCTCTTCATAGGGGCTTCCCTGGTGGTCCAGTGGTTGAGAATCTGCCTTCCAACACAGGGGACGTGGGTTTGATCCCTGGTCGGGCAACTAAGATCCCACATGCCATGGGGCACACTAAGCCGCACGCCTCAACTAGAGAGCCTGTGTGCTTCAAACTACAGAACCCATGTGCTCTGGAACCCGCACCACAACTACAGAGCCCATGTGCTCTGGAGCCCACATGCCACAACTAGAGAGCACATGTGCTGCAACTAGAGAGAAGCCCGTGTGCCACACAACAAAGAGCCTGTATGCTCTGGAGCCCGCACACCACAACTAGAGAGAAGCCCGCACGCCACGATGAAAAATCCTGCATGCCCCAACAAAGATCCCGCATACTGCAACTAAGACCCAATGCCGGCCAAAATTAAAATAAATAAATAAAATTTTAAAAAAGGGCTGGGATGGAGGCAAGCCCCCTAGACCTCTTAAAAAAAATAGTGATTCACTGGGGGCCATTATATAGTAATCTACCCCAGCACATTAAAAAAATAATAAAAATAAAATTCTCTCTTCATAGTCAACTTCAATTGCATAAAATAGATTGAAGAAGTTTACAATTTTGGGATAACTCAAATTTACAATTTACTCACATTTTAAAGTTAATAGTCTTATCATCCCCCCTACCCCCCCGAGAGCCAGAAAAGGATCCTTGGGCTAGAAGAGGAGTTTCTTTGCAGAGTGGGGAAAGAGGCAACAGAGAAAGGGAACATGGCTATGATTGTAAAGTGGCGTGGGCAAGTGTAGACAGTCTTTCTAGATGTTCAGCTTTTGTAAACTCTTCCTGGGCCTTGTGATTTCCCTTTCCTAAAGAGTGTGGGAGTCAGTCTCCTTATGGAGACTAACATTGTGAGATGCCCACTTTTCCAGCCTCCTTTGTAACTTTAAGGCTGAGATTGTTATAAAAGACAGTTTGATCCTGCAAATTGGCTGAATTTGCTATCTTGCTGGGTATCTTCAGTGAGAGTAGAGACACTGGGCAGGAAAGATTGGCATTCTCAGAATTGGAATAAGAGTTTCGGAAAGATTTGGTTGAATGAGTATCTTAAATCCTTAACTCCACTGAGCCTAACTTAAAATGGAAGAAACTCCTTAGATATTTGCTGCCTTGGTGTATGACTGCTTAATAACCTCACTTCAAGTGGTTAGTTACCTGGGAAAAAGTGTATATGTTCTGTTATCCTTAAAATCCCCCATTGTCTCCAGGACATACAAAAACAAAGTGTGACCTGAAAGATTTTTTTTTAATCATATATACTGATATGCAGAGAATACCAGGGAAATAGATTTTGAGTATGTTGGCTCCTGAAGGGAGGAATATAATTTTTAATTGGGTCATATTATCAATATGGGTATACTTATACCCAAGGTTAAGGCTCAATTTGTCAGCTTGAACAGCTGGGGATAGTTCTGTTTACTTGTTATTTTGACTCAGCAATGGCTTATCTAAATTGGAAGTAGGATGCTAGAAATTCATTGATATAATGTAGAGAAGGAAAATCAAAGACTTAGAAGGGGGAATGTTGGGGAGGATTTATAATATGATCTGCTCAACCAAATTTCACTGTATCCCTCCTGAGGGCCTGATTCACTCTGTTTACCAAGGCATTGAGAAATATACTGCTGAGCAGAGAACTACACCCTTGAGAAGCTTTACAGTATGTCTGTAGGCCATGAATGCCAGTGGGAGATGCATACATTGAAATGGACTGCTTGATGCAGTGGCCATTGCCAAAACTTCAGTGTGTCAGAAACCAAGTAGTTCCCTTAATGCTAGACTAGAAAGGTGGTGTAGTTACTATAATAGGCAGTAGGACTAACAGGGTGGTCAGTATTGTCTGTTTTTTTTGGGTTTGGCTAATTGATTGTGTGATCCAAAGGACAGCCCAACTTTTTAAATTTTTATTAATTAAAAAAATTTATTATTATTTGCGGTACGTGGGCCTCTCACTGTTGTGGCCTCTCCTGTTGCAGAGCACAGGCTCCAGACGTGCAGGCTCAGCGGCCATGGCTCACGGACCCAGCCGCTCCGTGGCATGTGGGACCCTCCCGGACCAGGGCATGAAACCGTGTCCCCTGCATCAGCAGGCGGACTCTCAACCACTGCGCCACCAGGGAAACCCTCCAGGCCCGATTTAATGCCTATTCCCATAGCCTTAACATCGCAAGTATGTTCCTCTTAATCTTCTCCAAAGTAACCTGTGGCCGTTTACCAGAGCAATTATGCAACAAGGAAATAAATTCCTAGACATTTTGGGATTACTGAACTGGTCTTGAGTTAGTTCTAATTTGTGGAAACCAGACCATCATGCATTTATTCAGAGTGGAGGCTTACGAAAGTCAGGTGATAAAATGGAGTTTTAACCCATATCTGCTACAGTGGCCCCTAAACCCATCTCTTGGTTACTTCTCATTCATTTCATGAGTGTATGGTTAGAGTATTAACAATAGCAACTAGCAGAGTCAACACACCGGTTTCCTGATGGTGGAGTAGGAACTGGTTTCTTGTGTTTACCAAATTTTAATGGAGGGATACAACTGATATTACTTTACAATGTGATCAACATTTACAGTGTCCTAAATTGCTACTACTGTTATAGTAACAAGGTGCTAATGTAGAATTAGATGGAATTTAAAAGATATTTCCTCTTTAGGTTGATAAAGTACCTTAACAGAGTTCCAGACTACTTCCTACCAAACTTTCTTTGGAAAATCTGCGTGTATATGTGATATTAATACATATAGATATGTAAGTGATTCAATATTTTTACAGATTATGCTCCATTTAAAGTTATTCCAAATGGGGCTTCCCTGGTGGTGCAGAGGTTAAGAATCTGCCTGCCAGTGCAGGGGGCAAGGGTTCGATCCCTGGTCCGGGAAGATCCCACATCCTGCGGAGCAACTAAGCCCGTGCGCCACAACTACTGAGCCCATGAGCCACCACTTCTGAAGCCTGCGTGCCTAGAGCCCGTGCTCTGCAACAAGCCACCGTGATGAGAAGCCTGCGCACTGCAACAAAGAGTAGCCTCTGCTCGCTGCAACTAGAGAAAGCCTGTGCGCAGCAACAAAGACCCAACGCAGCCAAAAATAAATAAATTGAAAAAATAAAAATAAAAAAATAAAGTTATTCCAAATGCTTATATTTCCCTGTGCTGTACAATATGTCCTTGTTGCTTATTTCTTTTTTTTTCTTTTCTTTTCCTTTAAAAAAATTGGAGTATAATTGCTTTACAATGTTGTGTTTCTGCTGTACAATGAAGTGAATCAGCTATATGTATACCTATATCCCCTTCCTCTTGGACCTCTCTTCCACCCCCTGCCCCATCCCACCCATCTGGATCATCACAGAGCACCGAGCTGAGCTCCCTGTGCTATATATAGCAGGTATCCCGCTAGCTATTTATTTTACATATGGTAGTGTATTTATGTCAAACCTAATCTCCTGGGCTTCCCTGGTGGTGGAGTGGTTAAGAATATGCCTGCCAGTGCAGGCAACACGGGTTTGAGCCCTGGTTTGGGAAGATCCCACGTGCTGTGGAGCATCTAAGCCAGTGAGCCACAACTACTGAGCCTGCGCACCGCAACTCCTGGAGCCTGTGCACCACAACTACTGAAGGCCATGTACCTAGAGCCCGTGCTCCACAACCAGAAAAGCCACCACAATGAGAAGCCTGCGCACTACAGCAAAGAGTACCTGCTCACCACAACTAGAGAAAGCCCATGCACAGCAACGAAGACCCAACGCAGCCAAAAGTAAAATAATTTTAAAAAAACCCCTAGTCTCCCGATTTGTCCCACCCTCCCCTTCCCCCCTCATATGTCCACATGTCTGTTCTCTATGTCTAAGTCTCTATTCCTGCCCTGCAGATAGATTCATCTGTACCATTTTTCTAGGTTCCATATATATGCATTAATATATGATATTTGTTTATCTCTTCCTGGCTTCCCTCTGTATGACAGACTCTAGGTCCATCCACATCTCTACAAATGACCCAATTTTGTTCGTTTCAATGGTTGAGTAATAGTCCATGATATATATGTACCACATCTTCTTTATCCATTCCTCTGTCGTTGGACATTCAGGTTATTTCTGTGTCCTGGCTATTGTAAGTAGTGCTGCAGTGAACATTGGGGTACATACGTCCTTTTGAATTACGGTTTTCTCAGTGTATATGCCCAGTAGTGGGATTGCTGAGTCATATGGTAGTTCTATTTTTAGTTTTTTAAGGAACCTCCATACTGTTCTCTACAGTGGCTGTATCAATTTACATTCCCACCAATAGTGCAAAAAAAGTTCCCTTTTCTCCAGCATTTATTGTTTGTAGATTTTTTGATGATGGCCATTCTGACCAGTGTGAGGTGATACCTCATTGTAGTTTTGATTTGCATTTCTCTAATAACTAGTTATGTTGAGCATCTTTTCACATGCCTCTTGGCCATCTGTATATCTTCTTTGGTGAAATGTCTATTTAGGTCTTCTGCCCATTTTTGGATTGGGTTGTTTGTTTTCTTGATATTGAGCTCCATGAGCTCTTTGTATATTTTGGAGATTAATCCTTTGTTCATTGCTTTGTTTGCAAATATTTTCTCCCATTCTGAGGGTTGTCTTTTCATCTTGTTTATGGTTTCCTTTGCTGTGCAAAAGCTTTTAAGTTTACTTAGGTCCCATTTGTTTATTTTTGTTTTTATTTTCATTACATTTCATTTCATTTCATCTAGGAGGTGGGTCAAAAAGATCTTGCTGTGATTCATGTCAAAGAATGTTTTTCCTCTGTTTTCCTCTAAGAGTTTTATAGTGTCTGGTCTTACATTTAGGTCTTTATACATAATAAATTGTATATCTTAATGCCATACTCCTATCTTCTCCCCTTTCCCCTTCCCCACTGGTAATCACTAGTTTGTTCTTTATATCTGTGAGTCTATTTCTGTTTTGTTATAAACGTTCATTTGTTTTATTTTTTAGATTTCCACATATGTAATAACATGGAGTATTTGTCTTTGACTTAATTTGACTTAGCATAATACTCTCTTGGTTCATCCACATTGCTGCATATGGCAGAATTTCATTTTTTTATGGCTAATATTCCACTGTGTGTGTGTGTATGTGTGTGTTTACCCACATCTTTATCAATTCATCTGCTGATGGGCACTTAGGTTTCTTCCATATCTTGGCTATTGTAAATAATGCTGTTATGAACATTGGGGGTGCATGTATCTTTTTGAATTAGTGTTTTTCTTCAGATATATACTCAGCAGTGGTATTGCTGGATCATAAGGTAGTTCTGTTTTCAGTTTTTTGAGGAACCTCCATTCCATTTTCCATAGTGGCTGCACCAATTTACAGTCCCACCAACAGTGTCCTAGGGTTCCCTTTTCTCCACATCCTTGCCAGCGTTTGTTATTTGTAGACTTTGATGATAACCATTCTGACCAGTGTGAGGTGGTGTCTCATTGTGGTTTTGGTTTGCATTTCTCTGATGATTAGTAATGTTGAGGATTTTTTTTTCATGCTCCTATTGGCCATCTGTATATCTTCTTTAGAAAAATGTTTACTTGGGTCTTCTGCCCATTTCTTAATCGAGTTTTTGTTTTTTTGTTGTATGAGCTGTTTATGTGTTATCAGATATTAACCCTTCATCAGTCATACCATTTGCAAATGTTTTCTCCTATTCAGTAGGTTCTCTTTGCATTTTGTCAGTAGTTTCCTTTGCTGTATGAAAGAAAGCTTTTAAGTTTAACTAGGTCCCATTTATTTATTTTTTGCTTTTACTTCTGCCTTAGGAGACAGATCCAAAATAATATTGCTACGATTTATGTCAGAGTGTTCTGCTTATGCTTTCTTTTGAGAGTTTTATGGTTTCACGTCTTACATTTAGGTCTTTAATCCATTTTGAGGTTTTTTTGTGTATGGTGTTTGGGAGTGTTCTAATTTCATTCTTCTACATGTAGCTGTCCAGTTTTCCAAGTACCACTTATTGAATAGACTGTTCTTCACTATATATTTGTGCCTCCTTTGTTGTAAATTAATTGACCATGATTGTATGGGTTTATTTCTGGGCTCTCTATTCTGTTCCACTGATGTGTGTCTGTTTTTGTGCCAGTACCATGTTGTTTTGATTACTGTAGCTTTGTGTAGTATAGCTTGAAGTCAGGGAGCATTTCTGCATATTAATCTTATGTCCTGCAACTTTACTGAATTCATTTATTCTGATAGTTTTTTGGTGCAGATTTTGCGGTTTTTCTATATTTAGTATCATGTCATCTGAAAATAGTGACAGTTTACTACTTTCCTTCCAATTTGTGTGCCTTTTATTTCGTTTTCTTGTCTGACTTCTATGGCTAGAACTTCAAATACTATGTTAAATAGAAGTGGCAAGAGTGGGCATCCTTGTCTTGTTCATGATTTTAGAGGAAAAGCTTTCAGCTTTTCACCATACAGTATGATGTATGCTGCCATAATGTCCTTTATTATATTTAGATATATACCAACATATATGAGGTATAACCTTTATACCAACTTTGATGAGAGTTTTTGTCATAAATGGGTGTTAAATTTTGTCAAATGCTTTTCTGTGTTTATTGAGATGATCATGTGATTTTTCATCCTTGTTGCTGATGTGGTGTACCATATTGATTTGTGAATATTGAACCATCCTTGCATCCCTGGAATAAATCCCACTTGATCATGGTGTATGATTTTTTTTTTTTTTTTGCAGTACGCGGGCCTCTCACTGTTGTGGCCTCTCCCTTTGTGGAGCACAGGCTCTGGACGCGCAGGCTCAGCGGCCATGGCTCACGGGCCCAGCCGCTCCGCGGCACATGGGATCTTCCCAGACTGGGGCACGAACCCGTGTCCCCTGCATCGGCAGGCAGACTCTCAACCACTGCACCACCAGGGAAGCCCTCCTTTTTATATATTATTTTTTTTTTTATTAATTTATTTATTTTTGGCTGTGTTGGGTCTTTATTTCTGTGTGAGGGCTTTCTTTAGTTGCGGCGAGCAGGGGCCACTCTTCATCGCAGCGCGGGCCTCTCACTATCGCAGCCTCTCTTGTTGCAGAGCACAGGATCCAGACGCGCAGGCTCAGTAGCCGTGGCTCACGGGCCCAGCCGCTCCGCGGCACGTGGGATCCTCCCGGACCAGGGCCCGAACCGGCGTCCCCTGCACTAGCAGGCAGATTCCCAACCACTGCACCACCAGGGAAGCCCTTTTTTATATATTATTGAATTCAGTTTGCTAATATTGAGGATTTTTGCATCTGTATTCATCAAAGTTATGGCCTATAATTTCCTTTTTTGGCAGTGTCTTTTTCTGGTTTGGGTTTCAGGGTCATGGTGGCCTTGTAGAATGAACTTGGGAGTGTTCAATTTTTTGGAGTAGTTTGTGAAGGATAGGTATTAGCTCCTCTTTATATGTTTGGTAGATTCTCCTGTGAAGCTGTCCAGTCCTGGACTTCTGTTTGCTGGGAGTATTTTTAAATTGAAGATTCAATTTCACTACTAGTGATTAGTCTGCTCAGATTGTCTATTTCTTCCTGATTCAGTCTTGGAACGTAGTATGTTTCTAGAAATTTGTCCATTTCTTCTAGATTGTCCAGTTTGTTGGCATATCGCTGTTCATAGTATTCTCTTATGATTTTTTGTATCTCTGTGGTATCAGCTGTTATTTTTTTGTTTCATTTCTTATTTTGTTTATTTGGGTCCTCTCTCTTTTTTTTCTTGATGAGCCTGGCTAAAGGTTTATCAGTTTTGTTTATCTTTTCAAAGAACCAGCTCTTGGTTTCACTGATCTTTTCTGTTGTTTTTGGTTTTTTTGGTCTCCATTTTATTTCATTTCAGATCTTTATTTCCTTCCTGATCTTTATTTCCTTCCTTCTCTGCTGACTTTGGACTTTCTTTGTTCTTCTTTTTCTAACTCCTTTAGGTGGAAGTTTATGCTATTTCTTTGTGATTTTTCTTGTTTCCTGAGGTAGGTCTGTATTGCTATAAACTTCATATTAGAACTGCTTTTGCTGTATCCCGTAGCTTTTGTCTTAAGGGATTTTCTGATTTCCTCTTTGATTTCTTCATTGAGCTCCCCTACCCCCAGTAGCATGTTGTTTAGTCTCCATATGTTTGTGTTTCTCCCATTTTTCTTTCTGCAATTGATTTCTAGTTCCATATGGTTGGGAAAAATGCTTGATACATACTTTCTGTCTTCTTAAAGTTGTTGAGACTTGTTTTGTGGTCTAGCATGTGACCTATCCTGGAGAATGTTCCATTGCACATGAAAAGAAAATATTCTACTCTTTTGGGATGGGATGTACTGTAGATATCTAAGTCCAACTGGTCTGTTCGGTCATTTAAGACCACTGTTGCCTTATTGATTTTCTGTCTGGATGATCTGTCCATTGATGTAAGTGGGGTGGTGAAGTCCCCTACTGTTACTGTATTATTGTCAGTTTCTCCCTTTGTGTCTGTTAGTATTTAGCTGCTCCTGTTTGGGAAGTGTATGTTAACCAGTGTAATATCCTCTTTTTGTATTGGTCCTTTTATCATTATATAATGCCCTTCTTTGTTTTTTGTTATAGCCTTTGTTTTAAATTGTGTTTTGTCTGGTATGAGTATTGCTACCACCATTTTCTTGTCATTTCCATTTGCATGAAATATTTTTCCATCCCCTCACTTTCAGTCTTTGTGTGTCTTTAGCTCTGAAGTGAGTCTCTTGTAGGCAGCATATAGAAAGGTCTTATTCTTTTTATCCAGTCAGCCACCCTGTGTCTTTTGATTGGAGCATTTAGTCCATTGACATTAAAGTAATTATTGATAGGTATATACTTATTGCCATTTTATTACTTGTTTTCTGGTTATTTTTGTTATTTTCTTCCCTGTTCTTTCTTTAGTTTCTTCTCTTGTGGTTTGATGATTTTCTTTAGTGGTATGTTTGTGTTCCTTTCTCTCTTGTTTTTGTGTATCTATTGTAGGTTTTTGATTTGTGGTTACCATGGGGTTCATATATGTTGACCTATATCTATTTGTTTTAAATAGGTAGTCCTTTAAGTTCAAACACATTCTAAAAAGATCTATTTTTTTTTACTACCTTCCCCTACACTTTGTATTTCTTATATTTTACATCTTCATGTTTATCCCTTTACTGGGATATCAAGTATCCCAGGATCAAGTTATACTTGATTTTATAATTTTTTTGTTTTTTAATCTTTGTACTAGCTTATTTAAGTGGTTGATACTCAGCTTTTACTACATATTCGCCTTTACTAGTGGGATTTTCCTTTCCTATAGATAATTCCTTCTTGTTATTGCCTTTTTTTTCCACTTAGAGAAGACCCTTTAACGTTTTATTTTAGGGTTGACTTAGTATTGATGAATTCTTTCAGCTTTTGCTTGTCTGAGAAATTCTTTATCTCACCTTCAATTCTAAATGATAACCTTGCTGGGTAGAGTATCCTAGATTGCGGGTTTTTCCCTTTCATCGCTTTATATATATCATGCCACTCCCTTCTGGCCTGTGGTTTCTGAAGGAAAATCAGTTGATAGCTTTATGGGGGTTCCCTGGTGTATGACTGTTTTTCTCTTGCTGCCTTTAGAATTCTTTTAACTTTCGCCTTTTTTTTTTTTTTTTTTTTTTTTTTTTTTGTGGTACGCGGGCCTGTCACTGTTGTGGCCTCTCCCATTGCAGAGCACAGGCTCCGGACACGGCTGATGGGCCCAGCTGCTCAGCGGCATGTGGGATCCTCCCGGACCGGGGCACGAACCCATGTCCCCTGCATCGGCAGGCGGACTCTTAACCACTGCGCCACCAGGGAAGCCCCACTTTTGCCATTTTTAATTTTGATATATCTTGCTGTGGGTCTCTTTGGATTCATCTTGTTGGGAACCCTTTGTGCTTCCTGTATCTGGGTATCTGTTTCCTTCAGGCTTTGGAAGTTTTCAGCCGTAATTTCATTAGTACATTTTTGACCCCTGTCTCTCTTCTCCTTATGGGACACCTATAATGTGAATGTTGGTACACATGATGTTACCCCAGAGATTCCTTAAACTGGTTTTTTTTTTTAGTTTTTCTTTTTGCTCTTCTCATTGGGTAATTTTCATTAATCTATCTTCCCAGATCACTTATGTGTTCTGTATCACCTAGTCTGCTGTTCATTCCTTTTAGTTTGTTTTTCATTTCAGTTATTGGGTTCTTCAATTCTGACTGGTTCTTTTTTGTATTTTCTAGTTCCTTTAAAAAATTCTCACTGTATTCATCTATTCCTTTCCCTAATTCAGTTAGCATTCTTATTACTAATGCTTTGAATTCTTTATCTGGTAGATTGTTTATTTCTGTTTCATTAGTCCGCCCCCCACCCCCAGCCATTTTCTCTTGCTCTTTCAATTGGGACACATTCCTCTCTCCTTATTTGGCTTATCTTTCTCTGTCTCTATGAAATTAGGTGTGACAGGTACCTATGGGATTCTTGAAGGGGTCCTTATGTGGGAGTGTCTCTGTATAGTCTGCATGTTTTTTGGTGGGAGAGCTGGATCTGACATAAACACAGGTCACATCTTTCTTCAGCATGTGCTGGCAGCTATCACCTTGGTGGGAGATGGGGCTGGAGATGGAGGGGCTAGGGCTGGAGTCAGGTGTGAGGCAGGGCTTCCCATGTTCTCAGTGGCCTATCAGGGTGGGGTCAGGTCCCAAGTTGCTGGAGCAGAAGCCCTGAGGGTCAGGTCTAAGCTGGCTTGGTTACCTTTAAGTGTGTGCTTTTGACCCTCCTAGCACTGTCACCCTCACACCAGAGGGGGGCAGTGCTGGAGCAAGAGGTGCAGAAGTGGGTACTCAGCGAGGGTCAAGGGTTGAGGTGCTGGCCATGGGGTCTGGCCTGTCAGAGATCCTGAGTGCCTCTGCAGCACTGCCTGTGCGATTACCAGTAATGGCTGCCCACCTCCCTGTTAAGACAGCCCTTAGGGTTTGAGCTGCCTTGGCATCTTACGGCCAGCTGAGCTTCTTCCTTGGTTGTGGCAACCCTCGCTCCAATGTGAAGATGTGATGCGAGGCAAGCAGTGCTGGAGTATCTGCTCAGCTCAGGTTGGGGGGTATACCAGAGCGTTCACAGGAAAGGAGTCAGCCAATCGCAAGGTTTCAATTTCAGTCTCCCTTTCCGCCCAGCTTTGAGAGCAGGTGAGTATCCATGTGCTCGTGAGTGGACTGCAGGCTTCCCACAGCCCACCTGTTAGTCTCACTGGCCCTCCAGCCAGCCAAGGGGGCTCATCTTCCCTTTGTTGGACCCCAGGGCTGAGGCATCCAATATGTGGCTTGAACCACTCACCCTGCAGGGAGGGCCTTTGCCCGTGTAATCTCCCTTTTCCTCTAAGTCCCCTCCCAGGGTCACAGGTCCCAACCTGATTGCTTGTTTTCCCTTCTTACCCGTTTCTATTTGAATCTTCCTTTCAGCCTTGGTTGTACAGGAGTCTTTCTGACAGTTTCCAGTTAGTTTTCAGTGAGAATTGTTCCACATGTACATGTATTTTTGAAGTGTTTGTTTGTAGGGGGACGTGAGTTCCACATCCCCCTCCTCCTTCACCTCGACTCCTCTCCCCATACACATATATTGTAAATAATCACATGGTCCATGTGCTGGTTTGTCTTACAGATTTATAGTAATTTTTCTTAAGTATACAAAAAAAGTAATAACTTTTATTTCTTTTTGTGCTCTTTTGTGTGTTACAATTTTAACTGGCAGGAATAATAAAGATATTTTAATGGTCATTATAGAGACTAACTTGCACTTCACCTGTTCCTTTATTTTACTAAAATTCTATTAATTGGAGACAAGAAAAAGCATCCTTCTAGGACTATGCTGTAATAACACAAAGAGATTTTCTTTTATTTCCTCTAAGTTAATATTCTATGTTGATGCAACCTAGACTCCCTGAATTTCTATATATGTCATGGGAGTGCTTACATGGTGTATTTAAACCTTTCAGTTGTTACTCTCCCTCAATTCTCAAGCTTACTGCTTGTAAAAAGTTACTTCCTCTAACAAGGTAAATATGTATTAAATCCTTGAGACAGAAATCTAAATTTTTGGTATATCTTTTCATCCAAAGTCTTACATTCAAATGAAGCAAGAACAATATTTATTAATGGAAACGAGATTTTTTTCCAACTAATTTTCATAGTCATGTTAGCCTGAGCTACTTGTACAAAAAATTAGCACATACACACACCAAAAAACAAGCAAAACAACAAAAAAACCAAACCACCCCCTAAAAATCAAAATCCTCACTTCATAAAGTCAGAAGGTGACAAGTTTTACTCCTGAGAGGTAGACAACCAAGCAAATGAATATTGTACGTGCATTAACTGAGGCACTTGAGATCACCCAGTTTGTTTAATTCATAACAAAACCTCTCTTCAGAATTTAGTGCTTGTGAACAATCACTATATAAGAACAGTGGTCTGAATTTACTTTAACAAAATCTTACTCTGAAGTTTAGTCATGTAGACCTTAAACTTAAAAGAAACTGTATTTCTATCTCAGGCAACTATTTAATTTCTCAAAAGCTAGTAATGAAAGATCAATGTGGGGAGAGGTATGATTTCTTGAAATTGGAAATATATTTTAGCTTCTATTTGTGAAAAAATATATTAGTGACCTGAAAGGACATGTTTCTCCTATTCTATTTACGGTCATTTTAATAAAAGGCTTCCTCTTATACACTACAAACAGAAAAACATAAACATCATGAATCAGTTTAAGCAGAGATGTGATTAAGTATAGTAAAGGATGGTTTCCATAACATACATAAAATTCCAAACACTTTGCATGTGAAAAATTTCTAAGTATTAAACAGTAGGGTGATCTCAATCACAAACTTGGCCTTCACATGAAATGTTTTCATTAAAATTTTAAGTTTTCTTTAAAATAAGAAAAACTTGGAAAGCATAGCTCCCAAACCAGCTAAGTTAGAAACTGCTAATTTTCTGAATGAAAACAGCACTGTTTTTTTTATTTTTACACAACTGAATTGAAAGAATAGAAAAAGCACTACAGTTGATATAGAGAACTATTAGGCCATCAACACAGACATCTGGGAACAAACTTCTTTTACATTTACCATCTTCTGCAGCCACTTGCTTCTGCTTTGTCATTCACTGACATTTCAACCCTGTCGGCCACTGTATCTTCGGACGCTGGTTGGACATGGCCCTCTGACTGTCCTCCAGTGTAGGTGGGGGTGCTGTACTTTAAAAGGATAGATTTAAACTGCATTAGAGGTGCATCTGTACGGATACCCATCGGGTCAAAATGAGTTCGGCTTACTCGAAAGCCTGCTTGAGAAAGACAGCACAAAAACTTTTTTAACCTGGAACAAGGAAAGGAAAAAAATAATGAGGTTCTTGTACTTTTATTTAAATCACAATGTCATTAAAATATTAAATATATACACTGTCATTCACTGACTGTCTTACTTTGGCATATTCATTCCTTTAATGCTGTGTCTATGGATGTTGTAATAAAAGGGAGGATGTTCAGTATTGACATCAGTCTTTTGCCTCTTGGCTAAATTTGTGGTTGTTTCATTACTTCTTCTCTTTCCTGAAACATACGTATATAAACACAGAAAGTTAGCATTCTCTTAAAAATTACAAGCCAAATACTTTTATAACTACATACTGTCTTTGAGTATAAATCCTCTGACACACACCATTTCAACCTATCTATCTAATCTTAATTCTAGATAGCTTTTACTGTAAGAGTAAGATATATATTCTTGATACTTTCACTATCTGTCACCCATGTAATTTTAATATTTAACTGTTTGCTGAATCAGAACTTCTTTTCTACCTTCTTCAATTTTAAGCCTCAAGTCTATTTCCACCTTCTGTAGAAAGCCATTTATGAATTCTGGGCCAGTCATCCCATACTATACTACTCAGAGTTTAAGTTCTGTCATTTTTTGTTTTCCTTGTTTCACATATTTAGGTCTTTTATGTGTATAAATCCTTTCTTCCCGAATTATATTCTAAGTTCCTGGGAATAATGTCCTTTATTTCTATACTTGTATTTTCTACTGAATGCCAATACAGTTGATCCTTGAACAATGCATGTTTGAATTGTGTGGGTCCACTTCAACATGGATATATTTTAATAGTAAAAACCACAGTACTACATTGTCCATGGTTGGTTGAATCTGTGGATGAAGGGCTGCTAAATTATACATGGATTAACCCTGGGGTTGTTCCAAGGGTCAACTGTATTTGATATACGGTAGGTCTTCAGTGAACACAAAACAAAACCAACACAAAATCAGTCTCAAGGGCTTGGATACAGGAATTTAAAAAGGTATAATGTATGATCTCATTGCCTACTTCTTACCACAGTACTTAGCCTTTACATTTTAAGTGAAAGGCAGCTAGCAAGTTAAGTTTCTAGCAGTGTATCCTTCCGAAAATCACAAAAGGAAGACAGTTGAGATATCCAAGTTACTATGAGATTCTTTCTGAATGTTCAACTCAATTATTTCTACAAGGATGTTATTATGGCCAAATTTAAAATTTTTATGAAAACATTCACTTAAGCAAAAGCATTCAGAAGCGAAATTTGATGCATGAAAATGATAAACTGCATTCAAAGATAAATATAAATTATTGTTGAACTGTTGCCTCATGACTCCCCCATTAAATCAAATAATTAAAACTTGATTATACTCTCACATTAAATCTAAGAAGATTTAGGAAAATCTGAGACTAAAAATCTGATACCAAACCTTATTACTACCATCAGCAGTACATGGATTTTTTTTTTGCCTGATATTTTCTATCATGGAAGATTCTGTATGTTGATATACTGGTTTAGAATAATCATATAATTTCAGAGCTATAAAAGAACCCAAAGAGATTAGTCTAATTTCCTTAATTTATACATGAGAAAGGCTCAGAGATTTTTAATATTTTTAAAACTTATGTTTTACCTTATTCTAAAAAGGTTTTATGACAACTCTTTTGAAAGTGGGGGACCTGGCTGAGGTTATACAACAAACGACACAAAGAAGTAGAATGATGCTCTTAAATCTAATGCGCTTCACAGTATACCATAATGCCTTTTTCTTCCTCCAACAGAAATTAAGGAGAATAAATCATTTAAGTGATTTGAATCTTTGCAAATTAGTTGAAGATGCCAAATGAACATGACTGTTGCAAAGAGTATGCAGTAATTACTAAACCCTAAGCTATTAGCAGGAGTTGAAATTTTCTTGTCTTTGAAGATCAACACTAAAATTTTGAGCAACTAATACAAAATTATAGCTTGTAATTATAGTCCTGTTCTTTCAGTCTTAACACTGTTTTCTTTTTTTTTCTTTTTTTTTTTTTTTTTTTTTTGCGGTATGCGGGCCTCTCACTGTTGTGGCCTCCCCCGTTGCGGAGCACAGGCTCCGGATGCGCAGGCCCAGCGGCCATGGCTCACGGGCCCAGCCGCTCCGCGGCATATGGGATCCTCCCAGACCGGGGCACGAACCCGTATCCCCTGCATCGGCAGGCGGACTCTCAACCACTGCGCCACCAGGGAGGCCCAACACTGTTTTCTTTTTACCTGTATACAAAACACATTTAGAATCTAACATTGTCTTTTAAAAACTATAGACATTAAGGCATTGACATTATAAACCTTAACACCCTTTTGATATGAATTTGCAGTGTCTAATATAAGTAAATTTTAAAGTATGCACACACCCCAAATTGTAAGAAAGGCCATGTGATAAATTCTTACGGCCAGAGTGTAGGGTCTTCTGGTTAATCAATGGAATTCCTATAAATCATATGTTGATGAGAAAGTTTATAAGAATTAGAATAAAATTTAATCTTAACTCTATAACCTTTATCAAATATAATTTGATCTTATTTTGGTTCACATGGTTAAGATCTTATAGCTCTTGCAAGGGGATCACCATATATTAGAGATGTGAACTAAGTACATATTAATAGAAACCTTGAACTGTGCAAATGCCAGATAAACAAGGTTTATTATAATTTTGTTGTTGGTATAATATGAAAATGCATTTTGAAGTACACTACCAAAGCAATCTCTTCCCTTCCAATTACCCTTCTGCTATGTGCCCTTTTGCACAGACACATACATACATATATACACACATATATACATACATACCTTGTGCAATGTAATTATCTGTTGTGGTATCATCTGTAGTTTTAATAAATACACCATATTCTTCTAAAATAAAAACAAATGGGAATGATAAAATATTTTACAGAATGACGGTAAGCAACAATTCGAAGTTTAAATAAAAGCTTACTTAATTCTATGCACACTACTTTTATGAATATATGAGATTCTGTGACCAAAACAGGCTACAAGAATTCATTTTTTAACCCTTTAATAAGAGCTACTTCTTCTAATGACTCATGACAATGCCAGGATGTCTAACAAGCCCACCCTTATATCAATAGCCAGATAAAACAAAGGAGAAAAAACTTAGCTTTACTGAGTGATAAGTGTAAAGCTAGCTTCCATGTCTTAATGGATATTACAAAATTTTTGGCCACACTATTCTCAGAGTGATCTCAGAATTCTCTTTCTAGGAAGCAGATGTAGGGTAATAAAATCACAACAGACTTTTATAGTTCTTTTAATCTACTAAAATTTAAAAAATACATCTGTCTTAACAAAATCATTATTTATTTCATGCCCCTAATATAAACCTGAAGAAAACTATGCAATTAAAAAAAAAAGTTAACCGGATTATGATTAGACTCATTAGAGAGGATTTACTTAAAGCACACAACTTATACTGCTTTTGATTATAACATCAAATAAAGATAAAAAGATGGAGTATTTCTGATAACCAATTTGTAAGCCAGTAAATTAGTGTTCAATTAGTCACCTTGCTTGTTGAGATTTGAAGATGCATGAACTGAAAACTGACTTTGAGGAGTACACTCTGACTCAAAGATTAATGTCTTTATTAGGGTCTGAATGTCATCTAAACCATGGTGAAGAGATTCAAATAGCATTCTTTTGAGGAATCCAGTATTGAAAAGGGAACTTGACCTGAAAAAGGAACATAGAATTGGGTTTGAGAAATGTTTTCTTTAAAAAAAAATAAGTCTTCATAATTTAACAAGATAATTTGCCCACACCTTTTATCATGTCAGTTCTCTAAGCTAGTGGGATTAGTCAAGGATATTTTATTCACATTATGTCAAAAAGAATTTATTGAGCCCTTATAAGGTGTATAAGTCCTGTGGTACATAATAGAGGTGTAAGATATACCAAAGTATAAAATTCAGTGTTTACCTTATGAAAGCTTATAAATCTAGACAGAATCTAGACAGGGACATAGTGTAAGGCAGAGGTTTTCACAATGCATATTCCAGCAACAGTAAACCTTAATTCCAGTGTATATATGGTGGGACAGGGTGAGATACATGAGAATTACTATGCTGGTGGTGATGTAGTTAAAAAATGGCCCAGGGCTGAGTCTGATATGCTTCCCATTTAATTTGAGAGTCACAGGTGTAATGGACAGAATATCAGTTCCAAGTCAGATAAACTTGAATTCCTGTCCTCGCTCCACCACTCACTAGCTATGAAATCTTGAGTAACTACTGCTTTTGAGTCTCATATTCCTCATCATAATATGGAAAATAAAACCTCTCACAGACTTGTTATGGGAATTAAATGAGACAGTACACCTACGATCCCTAGTACAAAGTATATCCTCAAGGAAGAGAAGCTGTTATTATTAAGGTTAGCAAATTATGAAAGGATATGTGATTTTAAGTGTCAAATGAGTGATCAATATAAGCTTTACTAAAAGACAATTTAAAGATTATTTTGGGTTTAAACACTTAAGGAGAAACTCCAAAGAGGATGGATAATTTAAACTGGAGGTGAGGAAGGGTAAGAGACTGGATGAGTGTAAAGACATGAACAATGGCTTTAAGTGAGAAAATCTTAAGTCACAGTTTAGACCTCAGTTTTGGAGGTCAGAAAACCTGAGTTCTGGCTCTGCCTGTGCTACTAACTACATTTTAGGGGGTCAGTTTTAGCCAGCACTTAAATACACTGCGCCATAATTTGCTCATCTGTAAAATGAGGGGGGAGTTGGCCTAGGAGATCTTTCTGGATCCAGCAACCTGTTGTTCTTAATTTCCCTAGTTCCAAGATCAGTGAGTAGGATCAATGTGTGATATAAGTAAGAGAGTACTAGAAGGTAAGGTTGGCCAGGTCATTCTTAATCTACAAGTATTTTACATGAAATGAAGATAAAATAATGGGTATCAGCACAAATATGTTTACTACTAGGTTAATTTTTAGGCTTAGTAGATGGCCAAACCTTGGCCTGGTAAAGTAATAAGGTTGAAGTTTGCAGTGATTCTTGTCACGATGCTGTCAGGAATCTCAAATTTCTACAAGAATCTCTAGTAACATACGCTTACGAGAAGGATTCTGAGTAAAAGCAATTCAACTTTAAGGCATTAAAAACACAATAACTAGTTACTAAAGATGCAAAAGCACACATACATTAAATATCTGCAGCTGCGTCCTGTCTAAACAGCTTTACCTGACACAAAAGCAGACGTTTACTTTCACATGCCCTTCTTACTTAAAACCAATTCCTCAAAGACCTTTTATTAATATATTAGTTGACTGGTCTATAAAAGTGACACTTTACAATCACACCCTAGTTCTATAGTTATTAACTGAAAAAAGCCTCATTCTTACTATGCAGAAATAAATTATTTGCAGATCAGCTAGGCTTCTCTTTGATCCTACTGCATCTTAGCCCTGTCATGAACTTGGAAGAATAATGGTATAGAAAAATCTGAAAACAAAACACCTCAGGTTCATAGGGGGAAAAGAATCATAATTATTTTCCTATACTTAAAAAAAAATTGAACCTTAATTTGCTTGTCTTTTACCACATAATCAAAAGTCAACAATCAAATCAATACATACATCAATTTTGAATATATTATGCTTAGGCACATACCATAGAGGTCCAAGTTCTATTGCTGTCTTTCCAGGCATGCTTCCATGACAGTTACAGGGTAGCTGTCTATATGGGTTTTCTGTGAAAAGATAATAAACAGAGAAGTCAAAGGGGAAATGACAATGTAAACAGTAGTAAGTATTATATTAACAATAATTTGCAGCTACAATATACTGAGGATCTACTATGTGCCAGGTATTGTGCTAAGTATTTTATATGCATTAAGAAAATTTAATCCTTACAACTCTGAAGTAGGTACTGTTAAGATCTCAGTTATATAGATCAGAGGATTAAAGCTTAAGAAAGATGTAGAAATCCACATCAAACAACTTATTAGAGGCATAGCTTTTAGTCAGTATACTACCTGAAATAATTTAAGTAGGAGAAAGTCCTGTTAATTCCACAAGATATCCATATTTTAAAATCAACTGATTGGGGTATAATTTACATGCAGTAAAATGTATACATTTTATGTGAAAAGGTTGATGAGCTTTAACAAATGTATATACTCTGGTAACTAACATCCCATCAATTAAAGACATTTCTTATAAGTTAACTCTTCTGTAACTGGGAAGAAAATGAATTACTCTATTCCCTAGGCTCGATGCATATTCAGCCCCAAAAATCTAGGCTAGAAACTAATTCAGTTTAAAGAGCAATGAGGGGCCTGATGTAATCACAAGGTGACTGGGGAGGTACGAGAGCTATTCTTAGTTTCCAAAAAAGGGTGATATTCTACCATGGACTTTTCAGTTCACTTCAGACCCAGAATAGTCATTTTAAATCAGACTCTGAGTTCCCCCAGACCATTCCTGGGTTGATCATTCACTTTCTTGGAATGGCCTGATCTGATCAGTGGGTCCTAGATATATCCAGAACCCAGGAATTATGGTGGTAGGGACATGGGTCTATAACCTCTTGCTATCTGGTATCACTCCGTCATTCAATGCAATTAAATGGCAAAATGCACAGTTGTAAAATCTTATATTTACTTAAAGGCTCCCTTCATTGTTCGCTCCTAGGTCTACCTTTCAGCCTTAAAAGAAGGTGTGGTTATCATTAACCTTAGCTTTGTTGAGAATGATGTTCCTCAGTTATTATATTAATATATTCAAAAAGTTCTCCCTGAAACCATTAAATAACTAAACTACAAATACTACAGGCAGGGTTACTGAAATTAGGGCGATTTACAGTATGGTTCTGTCAGTCACACCAACTTACCGCCGACAGCACAGATATAAATTTGTATTTGTTTCCTGATGCATTTTGCAAAATGCTCCCATCATATAAACCTGTATCTTTTTTCAAGCCCCTCACCTAGGATTTCTCAGTGCCTGGTCAGCATCAGCATCTTGAGGGATCAGGGCTCTCATTTCAAGTTACCAGTAGCAAAAAATGAAGGGGTAAAAAAATAAGAAAACTAGTATTTCTATGTCACTGGTAAAACAGGCTATGAAGGTAATTCCAGATAAGGAATTCAAACATATTTAGAGACTTTTATTTAAATGCAATGGACTGAACACATACTTTATCTCTGCTGTTTCTTAAAGCATTATTAAAATGAGAACAAAGGAATAAAATTCAAACCCCAAAGATAAATAAAATCGGAAAGGAGATAACAAAAGATGATGAGAGATGTCAATACAATTTTAGAAGTGGGAAGCACATACACAAGGGTATTTAGCAGGTCAGAGAAAGCTAAAGCCTAAGCCTGAAATGGGTAGAAGGGCTACCAATAAACAGCAAGCCCACTGGTGTGGGGGACCTGGAAAGGCTTCAGAATTGAAGGTATCGATGGTCTCTGAAGATGGGAATAGGGTGGTACCACACACACACAAAAAAGGCCTCGTTTAAAACTTTAAGACTTGTGGATCTTCTCTAATACCAACAGTCAGGCTTCTCCATCTTCCCCATCCCAAAAGAGGAAGTTAATCTTGGGTGAGGCTGAACCACAGAGAATCTGGAACCAGGGATATTAGTCACAGTTAAGAGTGAGGAGACATATGAAAAGAAAGGGACTAAATAAAAGTCTGTACAAATGTTAAGACCTTCCAGTCTCCTTCCTCAACATGGTTCCTAGAAAGCTGATAGAAGACTGCAAGATTCCTCTGTAGAAATACTTACCAATCCAAGAGAAAAGAGATACACACACACACACACACACACACACACACACACACACACACACACACACACACACTCTCTCTCTCTCTCTCTCTCTCTCTCTCACTGACTGGCATTTGGGGATTCTTGACTGGCATTTGGGGGTTCTTGTAGTGAAAAGGCAGACTGCCTTCTCATTACAGTAAAGTCTATCTGTTTATAAGCCCTGCCGCAAGTACTTCCACATAACTTTCAGCATGGAAAACTAAAGACCACTAGACATTTGAGATATACTATGACAGAGAACAAAATTACAAAAGAGAGAAATAGGAAAGAGAAGAACTAAAACAAAATAATGGCAACAATACAAAAATAAGCAAAACAAAAACCCTATCCTCCCCTAAAATATAAAATATACCCAACTATAATCAATAGTCTTAGGTAAGATTAGATTTTACATCTCTGAAACAAGAATAGGATACTACTAAAAAGGGAGCAATGAAAAAAATATGAAATAACTCTTGGAAATGAACCAAGTATGACAAATTTAAGCAGGAAAGTTGGAAAATAAAACTCAAGGAAATCTATAAAGTAGAACTAAATGCCAAATAAATTAATAGTAGAGATATAAAAAAATTAGAATTAATATAGAAGATCCATCATATAACTAAAATGAGTTCCAGGAAGAGAGAAGAGAGATTTTGAGAGAAGAAAATTATCAAAGAAATAATAGAAAAAAATTTACCAGAACTGAAGAACTCAAGTTTAAGTGCTCACAGATTGTCCAGCACATTGAATTTAAAAAGATGAATTCACACACAAAATGAAGTTATTTTAGAATACTGGGTTAAGAAGAGATGTTTTAGGAGCACTCAGAGACAAAAACACAAAGGACCGTATATATAAGAACAATAGCAGACTTGTCAATATTGGAGGCTAGGAGACAATGGAATAATATCTTAAGCATTCTGAGGAAAAACAATTTCCAACCTAGGCTTCTATACTTGGCCATGCAATCCTTCTCAGGAAGCTATGGGAAAAAGTGTAGTTTCAAAAGGCAAAAGTAAAGAAGGAAAAGTGGAAAATACATAAGATTTAAGATATAGGAAATTCATCAGAAGGAGAAAGCCAAAGAAAATTTCCAGTATGATGGTCTAAAAGGAAGCCCTAGGGCAACAGCTCTCAGCAGACCTAAAAAACAACCCAAGCTAGAGCAGGAGGACTGTCTCCAGGGGAATGAAATGAAACCCAAAGATTACTTGATGTTCTTAACCAAAATCACAGGAACACTGAAACTGGATTATGGATTATGAAAAGTATATACACAAAAGGTGACAAATACATAGTAATTATTAATTCCAGAGTAAGCAAATAGTCATATAAAAAATCTTATTACAGGGGCTTCCCTGGTGGCGCAGTGGTTGAGAGTCCGCCTGCCGATGCAGGGAACACGGGTTCGTGCCCCGGTCCGGGAAGATCCCACATGCCACGGAGCGGCTGGGCTCGTGAGCCATGGCCGCTGAGCCTGCGCATCCAAAGCCTGTGCTCCGCAACGGGAGAGGCCACAACAGTGAGAGGCCCGCGTATCGCAAAAAAAAAAAAAAAAAAAAAAAAAAAAATCTTATTACAGCATATTAACTGGTTTATCTGTGTTGTAGCAGCCTTCTAAGATAGATAGGCAGCAATTATTCCTGTCTGTGGCATTCATACCATTCTATAATCCCTTCCTCTTGAATGTGAGATCACTGGATCTAGAGACTCATTTCTAGTGACTAGAATATGGCAATATTCTTTTTCTCTTTCCTTCTTTTCCTTTCTCTCTCTGGTTCTTGCTTAATCCTTCTGACGAAGTGAGCTGCTATGCTGTGAGTATGAAGAGGACTGCATGACAAGCAGTAACCATGTGAATGAGCTTGTAAGCAGATCCTTCCCCAGTCAGGCCTTGATGACTGCAGCCCTGGCCAACACCTTGACTGTGGCCTTGTGAGAGACCCTCAGCTACTGGACCCAACTGAACCATACCCAGATTCTTGACTCAGAGAAACTATGAGATAATAAAAGTTGTTTCAAGCCACTAAATTTTGGAGTAATTTGTTACACAGTAATAGATAACCAATACGACTTGTGAACAATATTTTTATATTTATAAAAATATAAACACTGAATATTGATTAAGCCAACACTGGAGAGGAGAACTACATGCATGTGACTGGGCTGGCTTGAGATGCTGAATACTCTTCTTCCATGAAAGGAAGTTACAGGCAGTATAAGCATGCTACTTAGAAATAGGGAAGACACTAAACATTAAAGACTTTAAATATTAGAAGAAACAGCTATGAGGTTTTAGCTGTTGACTTTAGGGAGTGGGGCAGATATCATTATTTTATTAATAAGACTTATGGAACTATTTGACTTTTTAAATTATGTATTACAAATTGATAAATATAAAAAATTCTAAGTGACCTGACATTTTTGAAAGACATAATCATTTACACTCTGCAAGTCCTGTATGATTACAAACAAAATGCAGACAACAAATCATATTGCTTTATAGCAATTTATTAAGTAAAAAATCCTTTAAAATGTTTAATTAGGGGGAGGGGGCAGGATGGATTGGGAGTTTGGCGTTAGTAGTTGCAAACTATTACATTTAGAATGGGTAAACAAGGTCCTACTGTATAGCACAGGGAACTATATCCAATCTCCTGGGATAAACCATAATGGAAAAGAATATAAAAAAGAATGTATATATGTGTATAACTGAGTCACTTTGCTGTACAGCAAAAATAAACACTAAATCAACTATATGTCAATTAAAAAATATTTTAAAAAAAGAAAAGAACCCACTGTAGTAACAGTCCAAAATTATACAGCAACATGAAGCACTTCTGATGGAGAGGGAAAGATGTTAGGTTTTTATGGATTCAGGATCAAATCTGAACAGAGTGTATTTGAGTTTAGTTACTTGTTGATCCTGTAAAACACATACGGTGAGATATGAAAGGATAATAAACTCCCTGTAAGAAAGAATTGATTCATAATTTTAAGGGCAGGAATACCATCAGTAACACTGGGGTATGAGGTAAAAAACACTGAGATTCTTTTTTATTGAGGGAAACTCACATTACCGATACCCTTTTAAACACTGAAGAGGTCTGTTATTTCTTACATAAAGGAAAACTGAATTAGGAAAAAACAGAAAAGAAACCATAGGGCACTAAACCAATTATCCAGGAGGACCAAAATTTTCCAAAGTTTCATCAAAGATATTTATGAAATCTATATTTTAAAAAGCCAGAGTGGATTCTGTAACTCCTCTGATTTTGTTGCATTGAAACCAAGATTAGGATGGTGGACTGAGCATTTAAACCTGTCTTCTCTTCTTATTCCAAATCTCTAGAAATGATAGAAAATATATTTTTATGAAAAATTCCTAAGTAGCGCTGGAAAATAAGATGAGTCATCACACATCCCAAATCATTCAGGGCTTTCTGAAAGTCTACAAGCTGTGAGATCATGCTACTAGAAGAAAACCACACTGGGGAGAATAGCTATTAAAGGCAGAAATAGCCTAGGGGCTATATGAACCTAAAAAGCAAGGATGAATGACACCAGAGTAGCTCTAGGACAACTGTTAAAGGGATTGGTTAGAAAACTGTACTTGAAGCAGCTTATGATTATATAACTCCTCTAACCCATGATTAGTAATTACACAAGATATTTGTCTTCAGTTTGAAGTGATAAAGGTTTAGGTTGGAGAAGCAAGATAGTGCCCCAAATGTGATAAAAAACAATTATCTAGGGCCCTAAGAAGCTCTGAATTCCAAGTAGGATAAACACAGAGAGACTCACTCAGACACGTCATAATCAAACTGCTGAAAGCTACAGAGAGAATCTTGAAAGCAGTAAGAGAAAAATAACTTATCAAGTATGAGGGAACAACAATACAATTAATGGGGACTTCCCTGGTGGCGCAGTGGTTAAGAATCCACCTGCCAAAGCAGGGGACATGGGTTTGAGCCCTGGTCTGGGAAGATCGCACATTGCCACAGAACAACTAAGCCCGTGCGCCACAACTACTGAGCCTGTGCCCTAGAGCCCATGAGTCACAACTACTGAAGCCCACGTGCCACAACTACTGAAGCCCGCGTGTCTAGAGCCCGTGCTCTGCAACAAGAGAAGCCACCGCAATGAGAAGCCTGCGCACCACAATGAAGAGTAGCTCCCGCTCGCTGCAACTAGAGAAAGCCCGTGCACAGCAACGAAGACCCAATGCAGCCACAAATAAATAAATTAATTAAAAACAAACAAAAAAACAATTAATGGCTGACTTTTAATCAGAAATAATAGAGGCCAGAAGGCACTGGAATGACACAGTTGAAATGCTGAGAGGAAAAAAAAACCTATCAACCAATAATTCTACATCCAGCAAAACTATCCTTCAAAAAAGAAGGTGAAATAAAGACATTCTCAGGTAAACAAAAACTAGGAGAATTTGTTGTAGCAGACTCACCCTATAAGAAATACTAAAGGGGGTTCTTCAGGTTGAAATGAAATTTTACAGAGTAACTTGAATCCAAAGGAAGGAATAAAGAGTACTGGAAAGGTAATTATGTGGGTAACTATGAAACATATGTGTGTGTGTCTCTTTTCTTAATTTTCTTTTAAACTCATAAGATTTAAAAAATAATACTATATTATTGGATTGGGTCTGTAGATGTAATTAACATATGACAAAAATAGCACAGGAGGTGAGAGAAAAATAGAATTATATTAGAGCAAAGTTGCCACATTTTGCCAGTCTTAAGTCAGTATTAACCTGAGGTAGATCAAGATAAGTTAAAGGTATACATTATAATCCCTGGAGAAACCATTAAGAAGATAACTGGAAAAAACATAGCTAAGAAACCAACAGAGGAATTAATTAAAATGACACAGTAAAAAAATATTTAACACTAGGAAGGCAGCAAAGGAGGAACACAGAAGACATGAGATACATATAAAACAAATAGTAAAAGTGCTGAAAAGCCAAACATTTTAATAACTACATTCAATATGAATGGTCTAAACACACTCACCAAAAGGCAGAAACAATCAGATTGGATAAAAAAGCAAGATCTAATAAGACACTTACAGATTAAAACTAAAAGGATAAAAAAAATATATTATGCAAATAGTAACTATGAGAGTGGTATTTGTATTAATATCAGACTATAGGCTTTCAGATAAGAAATATCAGGGATAAAGACAGACATTTCATAATGACAAAAGAGCCAAAGATGGGGCTTCCCTGGTGGCACAGTGGTTGAGAGTCTGCCTGCTGATGCAGGGGATACGGGTTCGTGCCCTGCTCCGGGAAGATCCCACGTGCCACGGAGAGGCTGGGCCTGTGAGCCATGGCCGCTGAGCCTGCGTGTCCGGAGCCTGTGCTCCGCAACGGGAGAGGCCACAACAGTGAGAGGCCCACGTACCGCAGAAAAAAAAAAAAAAGAGCCAAAGATGATACAACAATTATAAATATATACGAATATTTTTAGATAAAATGATAGTTAAAGAAGACAAGTTGAAGAGAGCACACGCATAATAGTACAAGGTAAGACAAATATTAGAATTAAAAAATATTTAAGAAAGCTTTCTTGAAATGAAAGAATATTTGAAGCTACACGATGAAAGGGGATGCCATGATTAGAAAACTGATCCTAAAAATAAGGTTAGAACATAGTATTTCAAAAATAAATATTCATTTGGGCAGCCAGGCAAAATATTATGTCATATAAAAGAAGGAAAAGTTACAGTAATATTCAGTAATAGAAGACAATAAAAGAATTTCGAGAAGGCACTCAAACTTTAAACGTTTTAAGTATAAAGCTATAAACAAGGAGCTTTAAACATGCAAGAAATCAGAGTATTTTCCCCATGAACCCTCTTGACTAAACTCAGAAAGTTAAATTTAGCCAACCAACACATAATTCAAGAAATTATGGCAAGAACACTGATGATGAGCACCGAATATATTTAATGTGTGGGTTATACTGGCAAAACAGAATATAAATGTTACATATAACATAAAAATGGTATAATGGACAAAAACTAGGATGGGAAAATGGCAGGCTCTTACCTCATTTATGTTACCAAAAACCCAAAGTATATTACTTAAAACCGATAAATCCAAATTACAGAAACGTACACTTATTTGCTACTACAAAAGTAAACATTAAGAAAATAAACAACAGACTAGATAAATCAGTATCTAATATAGTTAAGAGAAAAGGGCAGAAAGGACAACTACTAAAACTTTAAAAAATAAGGAGAACCATAGAAACCAAAGAAATTAGAAAGAATCATTAGACAACACTTGGCTCAACTCTATGCAAATAAATTAGAAAAGCTGAGTGAATACTATTAACCCTTTAGTGAACAAATAATTCTGAGGCTAGCTAAACTGTTCCCAAGCATTGAAAAAAATGTAAAAGCTCCAAATTCTTTTTGAAGGGAATTTAAACTAATTCTAAAGCCCAACCAAAATTATTCTAAAAAGGAAAACTATATACCATCTTATTTATGATACTGAAACAGAACTCCTTTAAAAAATTAGTAAACAGAATCCATAATAAAAGAATACTTCCTAACAGAGTAGTTTATTCTAGAAAGTCAGAATGATTTGATATTGGGAAATTTTATTACAATTAATCAAATTAATAGATCTAAGGAGAAATACCATATAATCACCTCCACAGATGCTGAAAAAACGTGACAAAATTCAACATGGTGATAAAACGTAGTAAAATTGTAAATGAAGGTTACTTTCTCAACCTGATAAATGATAGGTATCTCAGATTTAAGTATGAATCAGAAAGCACCAGAGCGAACTAAAACAAGGAACATGATAGGACGCCCTCCATTCCTACTATCAATTAACACTGTAGCAAAAGTATTAACTCTTGGACAAAAGAAAAGCATACTGGGTTCTTAGGAAGCTTCAGAACCGTAACAATATCTCTATTCTCCTCAATGTGATCAAGATAAACCACCAACTGGTTTATTTATTTATTTTTTTTGTTAAGCCAAAACAAAGGATCCAATGTCAGAACACTGAAAATAGAGCTATGAGAAGGGATTGTCTTAACAGATATTAAACAACACTAAAAGTCTTCTGTAATCAAAACAGTGAGATAGAGGTGTATGAATATCCAACCACTGGAAAAGAATATAAAGTCCAGAAACACACTCAAATATACATGTGGGATTTTAGTATAAGATAAATACGGTAGTCTCATATCAGTGAAGAGGTGAACTATTCAATGAAACATAACCTTCCTTGAATAATATAGGATAGGAAAGCTCTTTCCAACTACAGACAAAATTCAGAGTACATTAAAAGTCTGATCTTAACAACAGCAACAATGAAAAACTTCTGCATGAAAAGGTAAAAAAAAAAGATGCAAACAGTGACAAAATGAGAAAAAATATCTGCAACTATCGTATCATATCACAAGGGTTAAACTCTAGTATATAAAGGAGTTCTTAAAAATCCATATTTAAAAAATGCCAAGAACCTAACAGAAAACAATGGGCAACTCTATGTCCCAGAAAAGCAAAATAAAAACAGCTTGATGAGGGCACAAGCCACATCTTTTTCCTTGATTCCCCAGGCCTGGCATATAGTAGAGGCTCAATAAATGTTTACTGAATGAATTTTATAACTGATGGCTTTTATATTCAGTCAGAAACATGAAAATTATTTTTATAGAATTAATGATTTGAAACATCCTAGACAAAGAGGTAATCTGACTTAATGTTCCTAAAATTAGTGACAGTGGAAACTAAGTTATTTCTAGATGTTTCAACAGAGGGCAGGGCTAGAGAGCATAAATTATGATGAGTAAATGATTTTAATGAACTCACACGAATGTCTTGTCTGTTGATGAAAGGAAATCCAGTATAGGAAATAAAGTTAGCACTGTAATCTTTAAAATCAAAGGACAACAATATGTATAATTAGGGATGTGATAAAGGCTTATTCATTGGAGGCTTATACATAAATTAAACAGAATATACAGTCAAAAGAAACTTGAATTTACCTTCTACCATATTACCATCCTTCTGAAAAATTCTCTCTTCACACCACTGACAATGGATGAGGTACTGAATCTTCTTGGCTGTTTCATCTGCAGAAGTAGGCCCCCTCAAAACTCTCACAACAACCAATACAAAATGTTCCAGAGCCACTGCAAACAGTACTTCTATGCCTTTGTTACATCGGGCTGCAGCTCTGGAAAAATTTTTTAAAGTTATTTTGGGAGCTTATCATTTTCCTTTGTTTGGCATTATACTGACAATACTAACTTGGACACTAAACTATGGATGGGTTATGGGAAAATAAGGAAAATTCGATTCTTAGTAGCAGTGATTTTAAAAGATCATTATTGTAACTTCTACACAAATTGAAACACAGGATATATAGGATGCTTGGCAGGATTTTAGTAACTACACATTTTCCCTTATGGAATCTTCTCAATATTCTCTGGTTTTCAGTGTCACTTTGTTTCTTGTCATCACAACCATCTTTCTTTCTTTTTATCTACTTTTTTCTATAAAATCTTCCTCTAAACAGTATGTGTTTATTGAGTACTAACTACATGCAGGAACTGAACAGTCAGTGAAAAATGAATAAGCAAAGTCCTTGCCATTATTACTTTTATATACTTTTGGATTAAATTCTACTTGGTACACCATTTATGTACTTAGTTTTCCCTCTACAGTTCTAAACTAACTTAGACTTTGTATATGTATTGATTTGAATCAAGTTTATAAGCCATCATTTTTTTAAACTACATAAATAAAAGATGAAATGGACATTAGAAAATGATTGTTTCTAAATCTAAAACCAGGCTTTGCTTTCCCTTTTCATGGTGCTGTCCCCTACATTGTTGAAATAAACTGATTTGAAATTAACTTTCAATGTTTTCTTTCTTACTACTTTAATTATTTTAATAACACTTTAAATTGAAGAGTAAACTATTTTAGGCACAAGCTTTTAAATCAAATTCTAACATAACATAAGATTACCAAACAAGATTACATATATGGAATACGGAATTTGTATTTCGTGCATATTTTGAAGAATGAAATAAACACTTCTTGTAATATTATTTCTTTTTATCATATACCCAGACGAGGTACACTGTTGGCCATTTGGTACCTTGCCACTGCAGCTACAACAATTCTGGCTGCTAGCTCCTTGTAATATTCAGTTCGGACAATGTTACAGCCGTAGTGACGCCGGGCAACATGTTGTGCCTTGGCATATAAAGAACTGATATCTGTAGAAGTCACCGACACTATGCCAAGGTTTCTTATATTTCTGAATGCAGAATCAAGATAGTTCACAGATGTTCCAAAAGGGTCTAGGTGTCTAAAATCACAAAGAATATAGACATATTTAAAATCATACTAGTATCCAAAATAATACCATTGTCATTATTTCTAATGACAAAATTCCATGGATTCAAAAGGACTTCATAAATCTATTTTAAATACATAATTATGTTTTTAAAGTAAGCAATAAAATGATGATATGTAAGACATGTAAAAATAAATCAGGCTTAAAGGAAATTGTCATGCCCAGGCATTTTATTTCAAATGCTAGAAAATGTTCTTACTGCATTCCTTAGGCCAATGCCAAAAAACTGTATTAATTTAAACAAACAAACAGTGACCAACTATGTTAATTTTTAACGGCCCGCTCCCTACCCTGCCTCCCGCCAAATCCAAGTCGGTTTAGAAAGCGACACAATTTTTTTCACTTACATGAAATCAAAAGATCTCAAATGCATCAGTACATTGGCATCCATTTTGGTCACCTTAATATTACCAAAGTTTTCCTCTCCTTCTTCAGGAATATCATCACTCTCTTCCTTTTCCTTACTGTCCACCACCACTTTCAATTTGTTTAAATGGCAGTTCTCCTGAATCAACGTCACAGAGTTTTCATTCAAATCATTAATTGTAACCTTGACTGCATTTCCAAGGTGTTTTGCCCATTGTAATCCCATTATCCCTTGGGAGAAATTGGAGGAAAAATGAGTTTTTAAATTGTAATAAAGAATAAAAGTAGTATAATAATAATAAAGAATATAATTTTATAAAAAACAAAAACAATTCTTTCAAAATCTTAATACTTTCATTAGTAATTCTTATTCTACTTCCTCACTAAAATGCCTCTGAAGAAAATTTACCACAAGAAAATGTGTCCAACAGATTTCCATTAATAGTTTGTAAAAAACTTTTCTATAATCCATGTTCAAATAAAATATCCATCTATGTTCTTTATTTGGGCTTTGGTAGGATTTTTTTTCTTTCTTTTTACAATGGAATACTTTTTTGAAACAAAATCTTACAGAGAAACCCAATATACAATATGAGTAAGAGTGCAGTTACTGTACTTGAAGGGAAGATGGGTAGTTGGAACTCCTCCTGCTGAAGTTTACCCTAATGTACCAAAATATGAAAACAACTTTCCTGGATCAGTGCTTTTCAAATACTGAACAACAGCATCATTGTGAATGAAAAAGAACAACTTTGTATGTGTAAGCAAATGACCAAGAGAAATTGAGACCAAGAGGGCCCTTCTCACAGGCTTTCTATTCCTATTGGACTTGAGTCATAAGGCACATTCACTACACAGTGGGAGATGGTGACACAAGCCTAGCCAATATGGAGTAGAAAGACCCCTATTTACGGGAAGTATTAACCATCTTCTCCCTAGTAGATAAAAAGAAAGAAAGATGGTTGTGATGACAAGAAACAAAGTGACAGTGAAAACCAGAGAATATTGAGAAGATTTCATAAGGGAAAATGTGTAGTTACTAAAATCCTGCCAAAAGTTAGCATTTACTATGTGCCATGGTCTTTACATATATTTTCCTATTCTTATAACAAGCTTGTGAAGTAAGTTCTAATATTCACATTTTATATTTATTTATTTATTTGGTTGTGTTGGGTCTTAGTTGCAGCAGGCAGGCTCCTTAGTTGCGGCTCACTGGCTCCTTAGTTGTGGCATGCGAACTCTTAGTTGCATCATGCATGTGGGATCTAGTTCCTGGACAAGGGATCAAACCTGGGCCCCCTGCATTGGGAGCGTGGAGTCTTAACCACTGTGCCACCAGGGAAGTCCCTATCCACATTTTAGAGATGGGGAAACATGCAAAATGACTGCTATGGCTTGATTTAAGTTTATTAAGGCACATTAAAAAGAAAAGGCTGAGAAGATCTTACTTAAATGATAGTTTTAGTGATTTCAGGTAAAAAAATGAGTAGTTCATTGCATCATTATTTACAGTAGCCAAGACATGGACACAATCTAAGTGTCCACAGATGGATGAATAAATAAAGAATATGTGGTGTGTATGTATGTATATATATATATATATATATATATATATATATATATATATATATACCCAGTGGAATACCATTCAGCCATAGAACAGAAGGCAATCCTGCCATTTCACACTACATGGATGGACCCTGAAGGCAGTATGCTAAGTGAAATAAATCAGAGAAAGACAAATACTGTATGATCTAACTTATATGTGGAATCTAAAAAAACCAAACTCATAGAAATGGAGATCGGATTTGTGGCTGCCAGAGGTGGAGACTGGAAGGGTGGGAGAACTGGGTGGATATGGTCAAAGGGTACAGACTTGCAGTTATAAGATAAATATGTTCTGGGGATATAATGTATAGCAGGGTGATTATAGTTAATGATACTGTACTGTTTACTGGAAAGTGACTAAGAAAGCAGAACGTAAAAGTTCTCATAAAAGCGGAAAAAAAAATCTGTAACTATGTGAGGTGATGGATGTTAATTTTTTTTGGTGATCATTTTACAATATATACACATAGCTAATCATTATGTTGTATATCTAAAACTTATACAATGTTATATGTTAATTATATCTCAATAAAACTGGAGGAAAAAAAAGAAAAAAAATGACTCCACTATCAAGAAACGTATATAGTACCCAGTCTAGGATAGACATTTAATAAATTTTATTGAATGTAAAAAGAGAGAGAGAGAGAAGTTGTGTCAGGGAAAATGCTGGGAAATAAATCTGGAAAAGTAGGTTGGGTCAGATTATAGAGGATATTAAATTGCAATCTGAGATGCTGAACTCTATTTAGGCAATAAAAATGCATGATTTTTTTTGACTGAGAAGTAATATTATCAATTCAGTGTTTCAGAGGAAGGGCTGTTTGCAATAGCATACAAGACAGACTGGGTGGGAGAGATATCATTGCCAAAAATCATGACATTGGTGGATATGGAATCGAAAAGGAGTATGAGTCATAATAAAAAAGAAAAATTAGAACAGATCGGTGGTTGAGTGTATGTGGGGACAGTGACAGGAAAAGGAGTAAAAACTGATTCAAATTTAAAATACGACTGGTGGGACTTCCCTGGTGGTCCAGTGGTAAAGAATCTGCCTTCCAATGCAGGGGACGTGGGTTCGATCCCTGGTCGGGGAACTAAGATCCCACATGCCGTGGGGCAACTAAGCCCGTGCGCCACACTACAGCTCACCCGCCTCAACTAGAGAGCCTGCGTTCCGCAAACTACAGAGCCTATGTGCTCTGGAGCCCACGCCACAACTAGAGAAGAGAACACCCGCATGTCACAACTGTAGAGAAGCCTGCGTGCCACTACGAAGAGCCTGCGCCACAGTGAGTGCCACAACAAAAGATCCCACATGCCGCAATGAATATGCTTCATGCATATTCATGCTGCAACAAAGCTTCATGCTGCAACAAAGACCCAACCCAGCCAAATAAACAAACAAATGTTAAAAAAAAAAAAAATCCAACTGGCTCAGAGGATGTGATCAGCTTAAAATCACTACTTCATCACTTTTACCATATTTAAAGAGACATTACTAATGATGATGATGATGGTAGTAGAAGTAGTAATAATACAATAATGATGATACTGAATACTTTCATAGCATTTGCTATATACCAGACACTGTTCCAATTTCTTTACATGTATTAATTTACCTAATCTTCACATTATTTTATGGTGGGTACCCTCCTTTAGATAGATGAGGAAACTGAAGCATAAATTTCCTGTGGTTAGACAGCTGCCATGTTATAAAGCTGTGATTTGAATGCAGCCAGTTTGATTCCACAGTCCATGTTTTTAACCACTAGTTCTCCCTGAGGAGAGGAACTTAAGGAGAGCTAAGTCATGCTTTCATCCTATTGGTACAAACTTCCCAAGAATACTCTCCTATAACCTTTAAGAAGTAAGACGTGGATTAGGTACAAGTGGCTTCTTAGAAATTTTCTACTTTTTCTATTATCTTTTCTCTACTGTTAAGCCCTTTTGGGAAAAATGTTCTCAATCTTTAAAATTTCACCTTACCCTACTGCCTAATGACTATGCAGTATTTACTGCACCACAAAAAAGAGACAACCAAACACCAACTGATAACTGATCGCAGTAAATGTGTATTCTTGCAAAAAAAAAAAAATCCTATCTGAATCTGATCAAACCTGAAGATCCAACTACCAATTTACAGAAATACGAGAGATAGAGGAACCATGTGATGGTTCATCTTATATGAACCATGGTAATGCAATCAGCAAAAATCTAGACTGTGGGAAACTCTACAGGGCAAATGACCTGTTATATCAACAAATAATTATCACACATACACACAAAATGATGGAAGGTAATATAGATTAAAAAGAGACTTAAGAGACATACTAAACAATTGCAATATATAGTCTTTGGATTCTGATTTGAATTTAAAAAAATTATGAAATAGGCATATCTAAACATTTGATGATATTAAATAATTATTCTTAATTTTTTAGGTGTGATATGGTATATGGGTTTTAATTTTAAAAAGTCCTTATCTTTTACATATCCCATTGAAATATTTACAGATGAAGTGATCTGTGATTTGTTTCAAAATAATGGGGATATAGAATGGAGGAATGAAGTATGAGGGAAAGTGCATGGGAATACATAGACAAGACTGAGTATGAATTGGTAATTTCTGAAGTGAGTGATAGATATAAAGGGATTCATTTATTATATGCTCTACTTTTGTACATATTTGAAAATTTTCCACAATAAAAAAGTTTACCTTGGATCTATTTTTTATATCAAAATATTTTGCTACATATGATATCCATATAAATTTCCTAAGAAAAGATACTGTGCCGGAAGGTGGGCAAAAGGTACAAATTTCCAATTATAAGATAAATAAGTACTAGGGGTGAAATGTACAACATGATGACTACGTATAGGTAACACTGGTATATAGGAACGTTAAGAGGGTAAATCCTAAGAGTTCTCATCACAAGGAGAAATATTTTTTCTTCTTTCTTCTTATGGTATTGTATCTACGTGAGATGATGGATGTTAGCTGAACCTATTGTGGTAATCATTTCACAATATATGTAAAGCAAATCATCATGCTGTACACCTCAAACGTGTATACCTGTACAGTGATGTATGCCAATTATTTCTCAATAAAACTGGGGAAAAAAATCTCTTCAGGTTCACATGATATAAACAAACCCTTAGTTTTCAAAGTGGCTAAACAACAAGAAAAAAAAAGGGAAAGAAAAGATACTGTACAGATCTGATAAAGTGGGGTTCCAAAAAGGCTTCATTACATACCAGTAGCTCCAAAGGCATCTAGACATTCCAAAGGTTTTCGTTCCTTAGCCAAAGCAGCCAGTGTACAGAATATTAGCTGCCTAGAAGGAAGTATAACAATCAAATAATTTTACAGCACCATGGTTTCATCACTGTAGATTTTATTTTAAGAATAGTGAGAAATGGGGCTCCTATTTACTATGCAAACTATTTTGGAAAGAGACCTAATATTATATTCCTTACTTAACAGTACAAGAACTAAAAATCTGTGAAATTAAACTACAAATCGAATTGGGTTTTTTTTAACAAGTATTCATGATGAATAATGATTTTATAAATAAAACGTGCCCACAAACTTGCCCAACATGTTCATTTAATTATATAAAGTTAGACCTATTTTACTCTCTGAGAAAGAAATTGGTTTGGCAGAAAAATAAAAGAGAAAACAATCATTCTGAGGAAATTCTAAAATAAATGATTTTCAATCTATACCTAGTTTTAAGTTTCAATATATTAGAACAAAAAGATTAAGAAAAGGTACATCTGTAATTATTTGAAACATCCTATAACCCTGTTTTCAATGTATCTTACCGATTTAGTTTCATTTTGGGATTAAAATAGGAATCTGTTTTCTGAGGTACAGAATAGTTGGGACAAACTTGTACATCTGTGTCTGCCTCTTTCAAAATTTCATTAGGTGGTTTGGCAGCAGCAGCTAAAATTACAAAAAAAAAAAGATTTCCAGTGAAATACAAAATAATTCTAAATATCAAAAACAATATATATTAAAAAATAACCTTCCTTTATAATATTTCATGTTAATGAAATCAGTTGGGTAGATGCCAAAAAAGTCCCCCCAAACTGACCTACCTAGCACTGTCTCTGGAAAAGAGTAGTACTCAGTTAAGTATTTGGTGAATTAAAGTTTGTCAGCTTAAAATCTTAACTGTCTAGCACATCAATATATCTGTATACCTAGTTAAGAATAATCAACCTAAGATAGCACAAAATCCTAAAATACCTTTATTACTCATCAAACACTACATTGTGTTTATATAGGTTGGTTGCTAAATATATTTTATTGTGGTTTAAACATTAGAAAATTAACCTTTCTCTGTAGTTACATTCCATTAGCTGGCATGGATGACTAAGAGTCACTATATTTCCTGAATGTGCTTGACTTCCGAACACTTTCTCATAATTATGATTTTAAATCACAAATTATATTCAAACAGCTATAAGCTAATGTAAAAAAATATTCTACATTTAATATACATTTAGAATCATTTAGCTATAAACCCAAATGAAACAGTGATGTGTTTGTGTGAATATATTTTAAATATTTAAGAAAGGAGACATGTAATATGTGTGGGGGAAATATAATTGAGATTCTCTATGTTTGGATTTCTTGATAACATTACTATCAGAATGTTAACTAAATGGGAACCATATTTACCTTTCTACAATGCCAAATAAAAGTAATCTTTCCTAGTATTGTGTTATATATCTTTCTATACTCAACAAAGTGTCAAGTCACATATCTCACAAGATCAGCCTTTCTCAAACCAGGTTCTGTGAGCAAATTAAGCCCTTCAAATAATTATTTCCGTGACTTTTTTTTCCAATTCTTAAAGGGAAGGTCCAGAGTACCATTCTAGATGTATAACAGAGAAGTTCATTCATTACATATAATGGATGCCTTAGGGCAGGAGGGCTTAATTCGTAACTCTTGAGAAGGAACTGTCTCAGTATTAACAAGCTACTAATAACTTGATATCACTCAGGATAATAAAGAGTCTTTATATATCACTCTACCTCCTTTTTCCAGTGTTTTTCGATAATAAGTATAACACAGTTATTGGTACAGGAGCCGTCATTCGTAATAAAATTCTATAGTCTTTCATTAAGATACCTATATTTACTTGAACATCAGTTACTTTTTTCTACCCATATTTAATATCTATCCCAGATATTAAATATATCTGTTAAATTGAGAACAGTTGAATATTGTTGGGAGTCTCACAGAAACAAAACAAAACCTGACAGATTAGTAGTTAACTAAATGATTTGGTTAAGTCACTGTATTTTGTCTGCCTGATATCTGAAAAGAATAATTAGACCATTGTTTAAGAATTTACTTATTAACATGTTAATAAGATTGTTCAACTTACCAGCAATATACGTGGATTTAGTCTCTCCTTTATTCACATGGCGCCTAACATGTCCTAGCATATCCGTCCTTCTGGTGATTGTTGCTGAACAAATAATACAATGATAATGGGCTCCCATTTTACTGGATATCTATCAAACAGAGTATTTAATTTAAATACATCAATAAGTTACCAAGTCCATGAAATAAAAGTTTATTTAATGTTGTAAATTTATGTATGTTAGTGTATTTAGGGTTTAACGTGTAGAAGATAGTATTCATTTTGCCATGTGACTTTGAAAGGATTTTTACTTCCTTACCTATATTTACATATGCTTTTTAATCTTACTTTACAATAGGCCACAAGTTTAATTTCTTAGTTTTTTCCTTTCATTCTAATCAGCAAATAACTGTACTCTATCTTCTATAAGCAGCACTTAACAAACGGTATGACACTAGCAGCAATGTGCTGGTAGATGTATAGCAACTGGCTCTCCAGGAAAATAAAGCCCTGATTTGTAGTGTCTGCAGCTGTCTGTGGTTTATGTACTCTACCATGGCCGATGTCAAGCTACAACTGTGACATGTGAAGCTACCAATGTGACATCACTGAACATGAATTTGGGAAGAGATGTGCAATATCATACCAGAGAACACTGCCACCGTGCAGATACAGAATACATAAATAACGTTAAGAGCACAGGTAAAAGTAAAATGTAGTAAAATAAATGGGAAGTAGTGAGTTGTGAGTATTCATTACCTTTGTTTTTAATATAATTTATTTACTTTTAAGTTTATATAATTTAATTTTTGCTGATGGCCACATTTAACAACGAGCATTCAAGATTTCTGGAAAATTGAGCTAGTTCTAGCACACTACTAAATGTTAGAGACAGAATAAAAAGTCTATTTTTCCAAGTAAAAATTCTCACTTTATAGTTCCTTATTTAGCTAAGAACAAAAACACCACTCCAACAGCTCTTTCCTGCTTTTGATGCCTTTTTACTCTTATGTCCTATTTACTTGGGATCATAGAGCAAGGAGAGAATAGTCAAGAACATTGCACAAGGTTCCTTATGGCATTGTGGTTATCATATTCAAAATATCTTAGATAGGGTTAATGGACTAAGCATTATCCTAACTACTTAAGAAATGTTTGTTTTTTTCCCCCCCAGTTCTTTACTTTTTTTAGTGACTTGAAAGGAAAATTAATAATGAGAACCCATTAAACTAATGTGCATTCAGGATAGTGTCACTATAAAATATTTTATAATTCGTATTCCCCAAAGGTCAAATCATGTTTAAAAGTAAACACACATACTTTTTAAAAAAAGTTAGTGAGATTTCAGAAAGTTTCTTCATTCTGTCCTTTGACAAATTAAGAGGAAGAACATAGGGAGGATGAGTATGAATCGACACATATTAAGATATTTACTAAACCACAGAAATTAAAGGCTCTTATTCCATGATCAAAATTTATTTTGAAACAAAAAAATTACTATTTAAAAATCTCCATTGCAAAATTAGTAAGTGGGTTAATTTTCCTTTTGAACACAAGGGAGCAGGTGATCTGACTGAAATTAAAAACTTTAAAATGAAAAGTTCAATACAGCAACTTCTTTCATACATTTCATATTTTTCCTACTATGGTAATCGGAAAGCCCTTGTAAAAAAAACCTTAAACTCATTGCTGAATGTGCACATTTTAGTTGTAAAGCAAGTCAAAATTGCACTTTCTTTAGGGACAGCTAAATCTAAAAAAAAAATCTACCATGTGATTACCTGTTCTCCAATAATGTTTGGTTTCACTGGTCGACAAGGTAAGTGACAGATGCACATCCTGTAACCTAGAATGAAAAATGAAGAATTGCTGCTTGTCTATCACTGTTCATTAAGTATTCAATTATTATTAAAAATTACTAGCAAATTTTATTTTATAAGAATAATTGAGATTATTCTTATATTTGTAATGTCATAGTTTATTTGAATGAGATTGCCTTAGTTTTATGTAGTTGCTGTATATGACACAGTATAAAAACAAATACAGGAGATCTAGGGTCAAAATCTGGTTCTGCCAAAAATATCTGTGTTACCTTGGTCTAGTCATTTAGCTTCTTTGGGACTCAGTTTTATCGTCTTTCTGCCATCTTGACTTTTTCTTAGGCTTCATCTTCTCTGCCTTATGCTGCATTTACCATTATACAGCCTCTTCTTCATTTATGATACGGCACTATCTTAGTTCTCTTCCCATCTTTCCTACTTAATCTTCTTTACAGATTATTTTCCCTCTCTCATAGTCGAAAATGTAGATTTTCTGTATGCTTGATGTGCTACATAAATTTTTTCTCATTTCCTTGGTAACTGTAGTGCCTTTCATGATTGCAACTATCTCCCCTGTGAGAAGGAATCCCAAATTATAGCTCTCTTACCAATTCATTCCTGAGGGCCAGATCTCTACTTCCAATTGCCTATTGAAGACATATGACTGGTTATTTCAAAACCTACTGTTGGGAATTCCCTGGTAGTCCAGTGGATAGGACTCCACGCTTCCACTGCAGAGCACATGGGTTTGATCCGTGGTCCCTGTTTGGGGAACTAAGATCCCACAAGCCGTGTGACACAGCCAAGTAAAAAAAAACAAAAACAAATAAAAACCCAATAACAACAGAACTCCAAAAAATCTACTGTCAAGGACTAAAATTTTCATTTCCTCTTGAACCAGGTCTCTTTTTCACCTTTTTAATGAATGATAATGCCTTCCAGTTACTCCCAATTCAAAAACTAAGTTATCTTTAACTCCTTTCTTCTCATACTTTACATCCAATCATTTATTTGTATATGTTGAAGTGTCTCAGGACTCAGACCTTGGACAACAACTTTTTTCCACCTCTATGTACTCTTAAGGTTATCCCACCCAGTCTTACGGCTTTAAATACCATCTATATTCTGACAACTCCGAAATATGTATCTCTAGCCCAAACCTTTTCCCCAAAGTCTAGATTCATGTAGCCTCCAGGCTACTTGATATCTCCATTAGATGCATCTCAACATTTGCATGCCTAAATCTGAGGACCTGTCCTTCCTTCTCATACCTAATGCAGTCTTCTCCATCCCAGTAAAGGACAGCATTTTTCTAGTTGCTCAAGTCTCAAACACAAGCATTCTTGGCTTTTTCTCCCTCATCTCACTTCTATTCCTTCAGCAGATCTTATTCAACATATTTGCCAACTACTCTGAAGCCTGCTCACAAAGACAAAATCTATCATGTTCACCATCTACTAGATGACCACCATGTGAAAGAACCCAACAACCTAATGTACATGACAGAGTAAAGCAATACTATGAGCCATCAAAGAGAAAAGAATAACTTGGAGGAGGGAGACCAAACCTAAAGATTAAACAATGGCTTAAATAAAGCAAACGAAAGAGACCTTTATAATTAAAATGAGATCTTTCCTTTTTGATAAGAAGTCAATATGGTTTACTATACATTCTTATAAATAATTAAACATACGGCTTCTGAATTTGTCTCTAATTCCCTTTTCTCTAAGTAATTAGTGATAATCTAAGAAAATAATTCTGTATAGTTCTGGCTTCTTTTTTTGGGTGTCTTATAATGGCTATTTCATTCAGTCTGGTTGAAATCCCAGATAAGCACATTTAACAATGACTATACTTATATAATCACATACAAATATAAGTATATACATGTTTAAGATTGATATTTAGGGCTTTTTTGGGGGGGGTACTTTTTGGTTTTATCCCATATATTGCTATTTTCATTAGTAGTTTACCATGGAAATCCTTCCAAGTAAACTGGTACAGATCTAATATACTCTTTTCAATGGCTGCATAATATTTCGTGGTATGTACATACCATAATTTATTCAATCTCTTATTTTAGTTCCAAGTTTTTGTCACTAAGCACATGCTGCAATGAATATTCTTGTACACCTATCCTTGTGTATTGCTGCTTTTATTCCTAGGAAAGGGAGTGCCTGGTGGATATTTTAAATTTTTAAAATGTTGCCAGATCTCTTTCCAAAAATGCCGTAATATATAATTCACTATCTCAGAATCTAATAATTCACTGTCTCTAAGAAGTATTTTAACTTGGTAAGATGTTGTTTTTTTTCTTCAACTTTATTCATTTCTTTGAGTCCTCCTGTTAAACTTACTCCCTCAAATTGTGTCATTTTTGTCACTATTATAATTGTTTTTTTTCTAATTTCCATTTGTCTAGAGTAGAGAGACTGATCAATCTTGTATCTCACCACTGTTACAAATACTCTCATCAACTGGCTTTTTTAAGCCATCAGCAGAAAAAAAAAGATGCTTCTTTTTTTTTCCAATATTCATACCAATTATTTTATTTTCTTGTTTTACTACATTTATTATATCTTCAAAAATATGTGTAAAATTGTAGTTGTTCTAATATAAAAGGAAAAGTATAACTTATTAAAACATGGTTCAATAAGTAATGTGGATCTTCAGCGCCAAGCAGGTACCCCATACAGAAGAGATGCTTAATAAATGTTTGCCACACAAAACTATTGGTGTCACATCTATCTATTGCCTAGAGAGCTATATGGTCTTTTATTAATAAATACATTAAAAGAGGGGCATTAATCCCTCATAATTTTAAACTGAAAATATTTGATTATGTTTTCATTAAAATTCCAAAACTGGTACCAAATCTTTAATTTCGTTTACATCACTTTCAGCAAGCACAAAAATACTAACCTTCAAATTCAACTGAGACTTTCCAGTGTAAATTTTGAAGGTGACGATGAAGCTTATGACTATTACAAGCTCTGAATTTTTCCTTGGGGCACAATGGACAAGCCTGTTTGTTTCCTGTTAAAGGAAAAGAAACTAATAAAGCAAAGAATATACTAGCTATTAATGCTTAAATTTAGCTACAAAAGAAGTAACGGGGAACCTCTCTTGCCTCTGCCCATTACCCCCCAAAACACACACTCACACACCTTAGAAAATATCTTTCTTAACATTAGGGAGAAGTCATTCCTGCCTCAGCAGGTACTTAACAATAGTTGTTTTAGCACATGGTTAGTAACTTATTTTTTTTACCTAAAACTCTCCTCTCTGTGGCTAGCAGATAGCCTTGTTGCCACTGGGAACAGAGAGGATGAGGAAGTGATAAACTACATGATATCCCTCCAGCCAAAGAGCCTGTCAGAGAGAATGTCATTCTGTGCTTTGGGCAGGAGAAAAGGCAGCAGTTGTCACACTCCCAGAGGGCTAGGAGCTGGGCAGAGAGCATAAGTATCTGCTCTGATACTCTTCTACTCTAGCAGCAACAAAAATAGTTAATGTGCGGAGTTAGAAAAATGGAAGAAGGAAGTGGAAGGAGTACCTTGGATCCTATATAATTGCTATTCTGAGACTGGGGTCATGGTTACAACCACTGTATCCTATTACTAAATTTGTAAGTTCTTCCTTCTTTATTAACATGTTCTTGGAAAGATTATGTATTAAATAAGTTTTATTTAATTAGAAATGTAATGTATCTTAATAAAAACTTTGATAGTATACAAAAGAATTAAAATCTCAAATCCAGGTTTAAAGCAATAAAATATACAGAAATAATAACTCAATTTTTAATCCAACAAATATCTTTCACACATAGCACATGGCAAGTATAAGCACAATTTTATTTATTTATATATATATATATATATATATATATATATACTCTGCCTACTTCAAAAAACTGTGAGGAGATCTTGAGGATGGAATCCAAGCACTAAGGATGGCAAAGTATAAAGAGAAGAGCTTGGGGCGCTGACAACATTGTGAAACTCTGTACCAGCCCTACATTGCCAGCCTTGGGACTTCTTTTACATGAGAGAATATAAGCCTCCAGACTACTTTTTGGATTTCTGTTACTCATAGTAAAATGTAATTCCTAACTTTTAGCATACAAAGCCCTTATATATCCATGAGACTGTAATTTCCTTGAGAAGTTGTGAAATAACTTATCTCATAGCACCTCTGCATATAGAAGGCTATAATTTCCTAAGTAAAAAACCATTATTTCACTTCTGCTCTAGTTCAGTGAAAATAAACAAGTCTATGCTTAGAAAAATTTTCATGTGTTGAAAGATGACAAATCATTAGAAACTGAGAAAAAACACATTTTCAAATCATGGAAATACCTGCATCAAGATTATCTGAGTTCAGTGAACTGGCAGAGTCAAAATCCCCTTCAGTTACGAAAGCTAACTTCTCTAGATCAGCAAGCTGCCTTTGAATTGAGATGTGTCTCTCTGAAAGGAAATTTTAAGAGTTAGAAAATTATGCTTTAACAATATTCCAACTTCATTTTTATTTGATCATGTCACATGGAATTTTACAGTTTTATTTCCTATAGCTCAGTGCCCTAGTACCTAGATGGGAAACTCAGTTTATAAAATGACAAGTGTGCCTAAGAAGGCAGAGTTGGGGAAAAAACTCCGCTGTGTAACCTCACAGCTTTCAAATTCTATCTTATTATTCAATATAATTCTACAAAAGAAAGGTTCTAGTCTGTACAAAACACTGAAGCCATGTTTCCTGTTTTCAAAGAACTTTCAACCAGGTGAGAGAGATTAACACATTAACTACTAACTAGAACACAAGGCAGGGTGAAATGAACATTAGGGGTAAAGGTAATATAATGGTGGCCTCCAGAGGAAGAAGTAATTCATTCCAACAAGTGCCCCTGGGAATGTCTTCACTGAAGAAGTGGCATTTGACTGAAATTTAGGGTATGAAGAGAATTTTGTAAGGTATGAATAGAATTTCAATAAGTAGAGATTTGGTGTCAGGCCTTATAAACTGAAGTAACCTAATAAACGAAGGCATGTGGTGTAAAAATACACAGCCACCTCTATACCACTCCTGGCTGGAAAGTAGTATGTTTGGGGGATAGAGTTGGTAGAAAGATATGCAGCCAAAAATGTATCATGGAAGACATAAATTCTATGCAAGTTAGTTTGGACTTCACTCTTCAGGCAATGTTAATTCAGGTTTCCGAGGAAATCAAAGACATGATTTGAATGCATTTCAGGAGGTTACCTCTGGCTGTAGTACCAAGGATCAATAATTGAGGTGAGAAATTAGTAACAGAAAAGTACTGGAGAAGAGAAGGTAAAAAAAGAAGCAAAGAACTTGGGATGTGAAAGTAAAGGTGAAGATTAAAGGATGATCCTGAGATTTAATAATACTGTTAACCAATAAAGGAAGCAGAAAACACTTTTGGCAGAAAGGAAGAAAGAGGAGACAAGGGAATTTAGTTTTTTTACACAGTGTGTTTGATTACTACTGGTATTAGGTACTCAAGTCCAGTAGGCAGTTGAATTGTTTTTGGAGCTCAGGAGGGATTCTGAATAGATATAACTCATAAATACACATTAGGTGAAACTATGAGCATGAATAAGAAAGCGTAAGGGAAAAATGTTGTGAAACAGAGAAGAAAAAAGCCAAAACTCAGTCCCAGTAACACATTTTTGGGTTACTCAAATATTATACATTCTTCAAATTACATACCTGTAAATTTTGGAATATATGAATAAATCTTTCCAAAATATATTTAACATTCTTGAGTAAGTCATGTGTGGGTTGCATTCCCCAATGCTACTGAACCCACTACTGATTAATATAAATGGATACAATTTGTAAGTGAGGTATGGAGGTATGTATGTATTTGTAAGAGACGTTGAGGAAAATCAAGAGGGTACATTCAAAACAGAAAAATGGTATGGAGAATCAAGATAATGCAGAAGCCAAGAGAGAAGAGACTGTAAAAGAGAAATGCTCAACAGTAAGTATCACAAATAGTTGCAGAGATCAAGAAAAGACCACTGGATTTAGTATTTAGCAAGTCTCTAGTGACCTTTAAGAAAGAAGGTTCAGTGAGGTGTCAGAGTACAAATGGGATTGGAAGGAGAAACCAAGTATAGAAAATCAGCATAGATTATTTTTTTCAAGAAGTTTGGTAGTATAAAAAAGGAGATGGATGGGATTGTAACTTGTTTTTTCTTTCTTTTTAAGGATAGAGAGACCTGAATATGTGTAGCCCCAAGGAAAGGAACATTTACAAAGTGGAATCCTGAATATGCAAGACTAGGAGATGTAACTGACAGGAAAGGATCCCCAGTGAGATAGGAGTCAATGGGGGTAAACCACAAGGCTCTCTAGTATTAATTATATAATTAGAATATACAATTTCTCGGCACTGCTGTCTTCCTGCCTATCCCTCTCCAAGCTTCATGCCCAGTTGCTTTGTTTTCCTTCTGTATAATTTGTGTTCTTGTTTGTCTCCCCTACAAATAAGCAGTAAGTAGGCAAGGGCTATGTCTTATTCATCTTTGTAACAGTTAAGTGCCTAGTGCAGTAACTTGCACACCACAGGCACTAAAGTTTTAAACTAATTTTTTACAAAAATCATTAGTCTTTTTGGATGCAGTAGCACACTGAGTCAATAATTTTGGAATTCAATTCAGCACTGTCAGACATTCCTGCTAAAATTTATTAAAAAAACAATTTTTACCTAATTCTAAAATGAGAAAAACAAGGAGCAACAAATGCTATTGTTTAACTTCTTATATCAGGTATTGTTCAAATGACTTACAATGAGATGATTTCTATAAACAGGTAAAAATTTTTCCCACATTACAAAAACCTTTAATTGTTAGGTGTCTGACCTTACTGTCTAGTAAGATTCAGGCAATGAATCCACGTGTACAAACCAACCTATATAATTTGAAATCATGAAAGCTTTTGGCTTCCATAGTTCAAAGATCTGTGTGTGTAAAACAAGATATATAGTGCTACATAACGATGTGCTTATTTAAATCATTCCAACTACTAAGTAGTACAAAGTAAGTGAAAGGGGCCTGGTAAGCTAGAAAACTGAAAATCCTGTGGCCCGCTATTGAAGTAAGCTCTAAAAGATCTGTCTAAAGAGTCCTGATATGCCTATGTACATCTCTGAAATCACTTTCTGGTTCAACACAGTAGTTATCAATCTGTACTTAAAATCACTCAATCTTTTTGTAACACACTAATCCAGAAGTCAATAGGCAAACCTCTTGTTAAATCAGATGAGTCCAAGATGCTAGGAGGTTCTTTTAAAACTTCTTTTTCCTCAGTTTTCAATTCTATTTCAGATATGCCATCTTCATCTTGCCCAGTTAAGACTGATTTCAGAGGGCTAACTAGACCATCTAAAAATAATTTTTAAAATGTGATTAATGTGATTAATATGTTTCTAATGCATTTCAGATTCTCAGTCATTACCTACTTGTCCCAGCAATGCATTTTTTAGGTTTCTCAAACATCATGCATTCTTCAGATTACATACTTGTAAATTTTGGAATATATGAAGAAATCTTTCCAAACTATATTCAACATATTCTTCATGGTGGGGAGGTGGAGAAGGCATGCATTCCCTAAAGCTGTTCAACCACCTCTGATAAAAAATATCCCATCTAGAGATGAGTTAGGGAGGATACCTTACTCAGGAGAGTGTTCCTCCTCCTCCCTCATTGTAGTTGTGGATGAAGAAACAACTGGGCTTATTTTGCACCTACTAGCTCTGATCTTCTGTGATTGAGGAAGAGCCTACCAGAGGCCTGCTGACTTTGTCTTTTCTGTGATCTGCCCTACTCTTAAATCTACTATAACAATTTATATGTTGTTTTAAAATTGTAAAATAATTCTATTAGATTATAACTGTCCAAATGTTTTATAAACATTAATCTCACAACTGGCTTAGAAGTAGGAAAGACAACGAATTAATTTAAGATATTTTGTTATGATTCAGAAAGAGCATAAAGGTCAATTTTGGGACTAAATTTTTAAAGAAAACTTTCTTAGACCTTACATTTGAAAATGTTCAGAAGATTCTTAAGAAAGTGTTACTTATCAATCTTTTAAATTCCTTTATGGTCCAATAAATCATCACTTAGAAAACATGCAAGCACATTCAGAAGCACAATAATACGGGCTATTAATTTTCAACAGCCGACTTCTGATGGGAAAACGTACAAAATTCAATTGGTATTTATGTCTGAGGGAAGACATCTGTAATTTAGCCGACTCTTTCTTAAACTATTCATCAGTCTCAAATTCTTTTTGGAAGCAAGCTGCTAAAGAAAATGAAATAATGAGAAAAACCCATCTCTTGCCTCTGTCGAGGCACAAAAGCTAATTGACAGCAACGGCTGCTAAATCTTGGCAGTTAGCATCTACTACAGTAAACAGGTTGCCTCGGTTACTCTATCCTGTTTTAAAGGACTTAGTGAACCATGGCAGACGGGGCTGAGAGGGAAACTACCAAATTAGGTGTAACTTCTAATTTTTGTACCAAAAAAAGACTCCCTTTAACGAAGAAGCCCACAACCTCATTATTTCCTTCTATCTGCAGCACACCTGCCCCCCACAGATCCTTCACTGTGAGGTCCCCAAGGTTTGTGGAGATGCCTTCCCCCATCCTACACCCGTTTTACCCGCTATACGGGTTCCTCCTTCCTCCCCCCATTTTTTTTAAAACTGCTTTTCCCCACAAAAACCATCCCAGGGGAGAAGGGCCTCCCCTACTTCCCAGCAAGGCGCACTTTCTCGCTTCTCCTGCGGCAGACAGATCTGGGCCTCCTGCACTTACTGCTTTCAGCCTCATCAGGGGCAGAGGCTAGGGACGGGGACAGGGTCGGAGCCTGGGCCAGGGCAGGGGCTGGGACTGGAGCCGAGGCCGGAGTCGGGGCCGAGGCCGGAGCCGAATCCGGGGCCGGAGCTGGGACCCGAGCCGAGTCCAGGGCCGGGGTCGGGACCTGGACCTGGGCCACTTCCACCTCCTCCTCCTCCTCCTTCTCCTGGGGCAGCAGCTCCTCCTCCGCCATATTCTCCATAGTTACCGCCTCCTTGCCAGGCCCGACCGGGGACCAGGAGGGGCTCACGGCGGGGTGAGACAACTGGCGTGAAAGCCCAGAGGGCCGGATCCGAGGAGTGGGGAAGCAAATGGGGAGGGCGGGATGCGTGCAACAGACAAAAGACGAAGAACCAGGGACCAAATCCAGTCAGCAGAAAAATAAAAAGCAACAGACAGCGATTCGCAGTCCCATCCACTTCCTTTTCCCCGAGATGTTACGACGCCAGCCCAGACTGCGCAGGAGCGGGCTGGGGACGGCGTCCAATGAGGTCAGAGAGTTCCGTTTCCGCGGTGCGTCTCCGTCCCAGGCGTCAACCACCGAATCCAGCCAAAACTGCAATACCCAGGGTGCACCGCGCCGCACGGGGGGGCGGAGCCGGAGTTCCAAGTCCTCAGAGGAAGTGAACGCAAAGCTAAACAAACGCTCGGGAGCGTTCGAGCGGTACCTGCCTCAGAGCGCAGAACTACATTTCCCAGCGGGCATCGCGCTCGGGGTCCCTTTCCTTTGGCCTGGGCGTCACGAGTCGCCACCGGCGCGAGGGCTGGTGAATAAGGTAGGGAGCCGGGGCGGGGTGGTGGGGGAATCGTTGACGTTACGCTGGGCAGGCTCCGCGCCTCACTCCGGTACCGTAGCGGGCGGCCGGCGGGACGGACGGAGGATTCCGGGTCCCTTCGAGCCTGGGCTGGGCGACTCTGGGGGCGGACCCGGGGTTGAGCCTGCTCTGTGGAGGGTGGGGTTCTGGCCCGGCCCTTCCTCTGAGGCTGCCCCTCGCCCCGGCTAGGGTCAAGTTTGTGAGTACGCGAGCCCGTGGGCCTAGGCGGTTTACAGGACGCTGACAAGCTCGCCAGTCACTCAGGTGGACTTCGAGTTGGGGGTCTGCTCCTCATTTCGCACCTTCACGCACACCGTGACCCGAACACTCTTTTCCTTTTGTTTTTATTTTTGCCCTAACCTACGTATTCCCAGTATCAGCGCTGCGCCGTGGCTGTAAGATTCCTCTGGATAGGGAATTTGGCCGGGTGGGGGCGGGGGGAGTGCCCTGTGCTTATATTTAGGCTGTTAATACCCAAAGCTCGTTAATATGTTGAGCTTCGGGGCATTTGACTGATGCGATTCACATTCCTCAAGGCGTATGGAAGTGAGTTCCCCGGCCCCCATACTTCTCTTGCCTTTACTCTCTGAGCCTGCTTGAGCTTAAGCCGCGCTCCTTCAAGCCCGCTGGGGTAGGCAAGGGGAAAATCTTTGAGTTTTCTGGCTACTCTGCCTGGAACTGGTCCGAATGTTACAGGCAGCAGGGCAGGAGAGGGAAACTCTTTTTAGTCTCAGGTTCTCGCACTTCAGTTTGGTTTTCCTAGTTAATAAAGCTGATACTTAATGCTTATCTCATTGGTCTATTTATTTTCTATTTGTTTCAGTCCGCAGGGGAGAGCGAGTGTTATTATTTGGCAATTTGAAACTCAAAACAAGAATCTGGTCCTCCCTCCAACCCCCCAGTACCTAGGAAGTATATTTGGAGGGTTCCCCCCCTCCTCCCCAATTTAATGGAAACACAATTTATCCCCTGGAAGTTTTCGTGAATTATAGTTCTAAAGCCCTCTTCGTGGCCCCATCCCCAAGTTTTAACTATTCCTGGATGTACGCTGCCTCACTGCTCGTAACAGTTGATTAAAAAATGGCATAATAACACGTTATAACTTACAGACATGAGTAGTAGATATTTGCGCATAATCCAAGAACCAGTGATTTTTTAATTTCTAAAAGACTGGATGGTTCATTGAAAGCTTGGTTCGGTATGTCAGTCTCATTAATACCAGCTGGAAACCAGAGATGAAATGGGTTAGATTTTTAGCCTGTGCATTCTGTGGGAATTTTAATTTTCTAAGCATGGTCCCTGCTCTTGAGACATCCTGAAGAAGGTGTCTTCAGAGTTTGGAAGAATCATATTAAGTGAGTATACTACTACTCTGTTGCTGCCTAAGTTATCTCAAAACTTAGTGGCTTAAAACAACAAAAACACTTATTACCCCACAGTTTGCATGGGTCAGGAATTCAGAAATGGCTTTCTGGGTATATCTGGCAATGGGTCTCATGAGACTGCAGTGAAGATACCTACCAGGGATGCTGCCATGTGAAGGCTTTCTTTGGGCTACAGGATCAGCTTCAAAGGTGGCTCATTCACATGCCTGGCAGTTGATTCATTTTTGGCAAGAAGTCTCAGTTCTTCCTTGGTGGGCTTCTCTTCGGGTTATTTGAATGTCCTCATGATATGGTGATTGGCTTTCCCTAGAGTGAACAATTCAAGATAGAGTAAGGCAGAAGCCATAATGTCTTATTAGACCTAGCCACATACTACCATATAGCAATATCCTGTTGGTTACGTGGGTTGTCTGTATTGACTGTGAGAGGGGGCTACATAAGACTGTAATTACCAGGTAGCAGAGTTCATCAGGAGCCATTTTGGAGACTGGCCGGCACAGGAAGTCTCCCCTCATTTAGTTTGTATTTTGATTTCCATAGGATCAGTATGAATTTCACACTAATATGAGTATAAAACATTTGTCATAGTACACATATGGGTGTTTTTCCTTTGATAGTCCACTATCTGCAGTGTTTTTTTTTTTTCAATTTGTCTTATGGGTAACAGGTTCAATTGTGTTTTTTTGTATTCACAGCACAATGTGAATGGGTTTAAATTGTAAGAGGTAACATAACCAGTCCATTGCCTCTAAGCGTTCATCTCATGGAAGTTATTATTTTTCATTATGCCTTCCCCTGCTTCACCCCCCAAGACTCCCATGGAATGGGATCCTTGGAACAAGAAAGAGAAATGAAGATTATTCTTCTAATCTGAAAGCTGAACTGTGAATTCAATTATTGCCATAAATTATCTTACAAAGCAAAATTTCTGGGTAATTTAGAATTGTTCTTAGAAGTTTATGTTGGCTATTCTTTTATTAATTTTTATTATTATTAGATTTCTGTTAGCTATCAGCATTTTTATTCTTTCTTCCGTAATCATCAAAACATTCTAAAAGTTTGATTTAGTGTAATTGATCATTCTTTTATAGAACTTCACTTAGTGTGATCATGATTGACCAGGAGTAGTTGCAATTGCTTGGTTTCTAGTCTTTGTTATGTTCATAGTGTCAATACATATCACTGCCAGCAATAAACTCTCCTTTGGACTTTGCTTCTGGACCCCTTTTACATCCTCTTGCCCAACAAACCTGGTGATATTCCCAATCTCTGGCCTCTACGTTCCAGTACAGGATGGTTGTATACATTATCTTGAGAGTGTTTATGACCATAAGGAATGACTATGTTTGTTTGTTTGTTTGTTTGTTTTCCTATCAGTAACTAACAGTATAGACTTGATCCAGAACAGGGCTGGAAAAGTGAGACTGGGATGGGAAGTGGACAGAGGGACTGGATCAGCAAGAGTTGGAAGTGGCTCAGAATGAACAATGAATATTCTGGGGAAGAAAAATTCACTCATTCATTCACTCAGCAGGCATTTGTGAACACCTCCTCAGTTTTCAATACAGCATATTCTTCACGAAGCTCAGGTAGAAGAAAGACAACCATGTAAGCCAGCATTTATTAAGACCCTACTGTGTACTATCCTGTACAAGGTATTTTTACATCCATAGTTTCATCTGAGTTCTTCAAAAACCTTCTCAGATGAGTTGTCTCTATTTTACATATAATGAAACTAGGGCTCAAAAAACGTATGTATTTTGCCTGAAGTCTCACTCAGTGAGTGACGGAGGGTGTGTTGGGAAAATGAAGACTTTTGACTAGTTAGTTTTGAGGTATATATAGGTGGGGCAAAATACAGCAGTCTGGTAGGCAGTTGATAATGGTGTTGTGATGCTTGAGAGAGAAGTCAGGGCTAAAGGCATAGTTTTGAGAGTCATTCCTAAAAAGGTAATAGATGAAGCTGAAGGAGGGGAACAGATCATTATGAGGGAGAATGTAAGTAAAATAAAGTGGAACAATGAGAGAATCCTGTCACCTTGAGAATGGACAAAATATGGAGATTATTTTGTAAAACTCCAGTCTTCAAGGAACTGAAAAAAGAATAATTTCTAATGTTTTTGTTGTGGCAGTGGTAAAACATAATGTGCTTTTGATATTTATTTTAGCTTTTCAAAATGTCCAGCAAAGAATCTTACGAAAAAAAAGAGAAATCTCAGAGAAAAGGCACCGCCCCATCACCCAATGTTGATGAAGAAGTAAGAATTCTGGTTTGTTGACCTAAAGATACCCTTTTTTACACTTTATTTTTGTAAAATGAAAAAAATACACCTCAGTTTCAAAATGAGATATGTAAATATTTTGTTCTTCCCTTCTGACCCAGGAAAAGTCACTTGTTATTCTCATTCTTTACTTGCATTATTTTGTTTATTCCTCACAGCTCTATGAGGTAGGTACTGTTTTTATCCCAATTATACAGATGAAGAAACTGAGGCTTGGCGGTGTCCTTTGTGCTTCCTTCTCATCTTCTTTTTTTTTTTTTTTTTTTTTTTTTTTTTGCGGTACGCGGGCCTCTCACTGTTGTGGCCTCTCCCGTTGTGGAGCACAGGCTCCGGACGCGCAGGCTCAGCTGCCATGGCTCACGGGCCCAGCCGCTCCGTGGCATGTGGGATCTTCCCGGACCGGGGCACGAACCCGTGTCCCCTGCATCGGCAGGCGGACTCTCAACCACTGCGCCACCAGGGAAGCCCCTGCCTCTACTTCTATCACCGTGATCCAGGCAATCAACTTGCTTTCCTAGGTTATTCAGTAGTTTCTAAATTGATCTCCCTGCTTCGACCTTTGCCTTCTTGTGTTCTTGACATAACAGCAGAGTGATCCTATTAAGATGTAAGATCATGTCACTCCTCTGCTCAATATTTTCTCGTGGTTTTCCACTTCAGAGAAAAAGCTGAAGTCCTTGCTGGGGCTGACAAAGTGAACTACTCTCCCCGTCTCATGTCCATTACATTCTCTCTTTGCTTTCTCCACTTCTTGGCTTCCTTGTTGTTCCAATAAGCCAGACACATTCCTGCCTCAGGGACTTTGTGCTTGCTGTTACTCCCTTTGAATTGAAAAATTTCCCCTAGATATCCACAGGGTTTGTTCCTTCATTTCTTTAGGTCTCTCTTCAGATGTCAACTTACCAGTGGGGCCTTTTTTGACGACTCTGTTTAAAATTGCAACTGCCTCACCCTTGCCTGTCAGCCCTTCCTGACCCCTTTCTCTGCTTTATTTTATTTTATTTTATTTTATTTTATTTTTTGCAGTATGCAGGCCTCTCACTGTTGTGGCCTCTCCTGTTGCGGAGCACAGGCTCCGGACGCGCAGGCTCAGCAGCCATGGCTCACGGGCCCAGCCACTCTGCAGCATGTGGGATCTTCCCGGACCGGGGCACGAACCCGTGTCCCCTGCATTGGCAGGTGGATTCTCAACCACTGCGCCACCAGGGAAGCCCTCTCTGCTTTATTTTTTTTCCATAGCATCATCTGACACACTAAATATATTATTTGCTTATTTGTAAATACCTGCACTAGTTTTTAACCTCCATGAGGGCAGGGACTTTTATTGTTTTTCCATTAATCTGTCCTCACTGTCTAGAAGAATGTCTTTGATACATGGTAGGTACTCAAAATATGTTTGTCCTGGGTCTATTGAATTCAGGATCCACTGAAAAATAACTGGATATATGGTTTTGCTTTGTAGAAGAAGGAATTCCACCATGGCAGTGCCACTTCTCAGTGTCCTTGTCTGAGTCGTCTGCAGCCTTCTGCTGTAGCGCCTGTATCCCATCTCATCCCTAGTTCAAGAGCACCTACATCTTCTGATTTCTAGTTGGGTCTTCCTTCCTCTTACCAATGTTTGTGTGTCCTTAAACATTGTTCTCGGAAATTTATTAATGTAGAAAGAATCTTGATTTATAGTAAGTGATGAAATAATGCTCTCTTATGCTGTGCTTATTTTGTGCTTTTCTTTCCTTTTTTTCCAAATGGCATTTTTAGGATAAGAAAGAGAAAAAAACCTCAGCAAATTCTACTAGTTCAGCTTGTTCTGTAATATCAGTTTCAACAGAGAAGAGAAAACTGGTGAGTGTTGAGATACTGTAACTAACTCTAAAAATTATTTATATTTACGTTTTAATGTGCAGTTAGAAGGTTTATGATATAAATTCCCCCACTACTTTTCCATTAATTTTTTTCTTTATATTTTTCTTACTTTTTGATAGCCAATAGACAGAAAACCAGTTTTTTCTTTCTGCTGCTCACTAAAAAGCGTTTATCAAGTTCTTTGTTTCTTTGTGCTAATAGACCCTATTATGCGGGATTAGACAGCATGAATATAAATTTAGACAGTTTTTAGGTCTTTCCCCATATATGGTTGTATTTATCTTTACAATTTCACTTTGAGATAGCCAAGGCACATACAGTGTTTGCACTTTCCGATTCAGAAATAGAGATCCAGAAAGTTAAGTGATCTGTCAAAGGACACAAAGTTATTTGCAGCAACAGAGCCATGTCCAGATTTCTTTCCACTGTCTCACAAGTAATTTGAAACAGTGACAGCAGACCAAACACATTAACCTAGTACATGGGTGCTTGTGAAGTACTCACCATATTCAAGTGGGAGTTAGGTGTATATCAGGATAGCTACACAGTTGTTGTAGGTAATAAGCGAAGGTAGTTGCGAAAGTTCCATGAATGCAGAATTGGGTTTTTAAGAATTTATTTTCACGTAATGAAACTGCTGTTGCAGTTTATTCTTGCTTTATTAAACTTCTTAAAACACTGATTTCATCATATTTCTCCTCTGTTGAAAAATCTTCACTTACTTTTTTAGTTTATCATTTAGGACCCTCTTAAATTTGGTCACACCTTAACTATCCAGTTTTCTTTTTTCTTCTTCCTCAAAACAGTCCTGCTTCTAGTGAGGCAAGTTTATTTTCTCTCTGCTGAATTTACACCAGTAGCCTCCAGCTTCTTAGAATGCCTAAGCATTTCTAACTGAGAATGCCTTTTTCTTTTACCCGTTAATCTTTATTCAATATATGTTCAATTTTTAGCATATTTTTTGTCTACCTATTTTTCCTAGATACATTCCAACTTCTGGTGTTTGAGGTTTTGAACTCTTTTTACAACTTACTATTTATTGTCCTGCTTTGACACTTATGTCCTTTATATTAGGTTATTTGTACATATCCTTCTACTTCTTTCTACTTTATCCTTTTACTGTACTCTGAACTCTTTAGGACAGGGACTATACCCTCTTTCTCTATTATTTTTCTTGTGCCTAGCTCTTGTCCCCAGAATACATAGAGAGACAGGGTGGTAGAATAGAGAGGGTAGACAGATCTGGTTTCAGATCACGGCTCTGCTACTAACTTGCTCTGTGATGTTGAGGATATTTTTGCTCTGTTTGAGCCTTGGGTACTTTATCTGTAAAACGGAGATGATAATAATAGCTGTCTCACAAGATTATTGGAAAGATTTAGTAAATTATTGTGTCAACCTATTCACTAACACATAGGTATGGAAAAAATACCGTCTCCCAATCTCCTTCCCCAGTGCACAATTTATATTTCCTAAATGATATCTTTTTTTCTTTCAGAAATCAGATCATACAGATATTCTGTACTGTAATGTAAAAAGAAGACAAGAACTGAAAAGGTAAGTTTTCTCTTGATATATTTTCACTTTTTTTAGCTTTTAATTATGAGACTAAATACTTAGATTCACAAAATCCTTTATTTTGTTTAGTACTGTTTTGCAGCAAATATAGCTAAATCACAGATTATGATTAATTTTCTTAATATTTGTATAAATTTAAGAAAAAGTTGAGTGAAATGAGAAGTCTGTCAGAATTCTATGCTATGTAAATACTACTTTCAAATAAAATGTAAATTTTTATCTCAAGTAATTTGATTTTGACGCACCCTTATAAGATACATAACTTCATTATATATAGTAATGGAAGAGGTTATGAGGCTGATTTAATAATTTTGGATAAATTATCTTTGCATATTACCCATGAAGAGAATATGTATCTTATTGAATTGGTAAGGGTCTAAAACCATGTTAATTAAAAACAGGTCATGGCTACAACTAGAGAACTTGGAGAATAGTGTTAGAAATAATGGAGATTATTTCTCCTTAGTTTTCTGTGTTCTTTGGGTAAAAAATTCAGAGAATTTTGTGGTGAAGGAATTCTTGCCACTAATGGGGGTAAATAAGTATAAAAAGTATAATGCATGATAAAAGTTGGTAAGATCAAAGTTTCTCTGAAAACAAGGAGTTACAGGAAAACAATTAAAGTGGCATTAAATCTATGAATAAAACTTCTGCTTCCCTGACAAGCTCAGTTAATGTTTGCTAAAATCAAAAAATCCAGCTTGCCTCTGACTCTTTTTCAGTTTTTCTTTTGAATCATCTTCTTTTTTGTGTGAATTTTTGTCTCTATATTATTATCTGTTGAAGTATACTCTGTCACAAATTTCATGTTATATTGACTATCACTTTCTAAATTTTTCAGATTTTTAATGCCTTTTGTACTAGTATCTTTTAAAAAAAATTTAAGTTCGAAAACACTGCCTGATTTTTCACTAGTTACCTTTTGCTTAAGAACACATTTTCTAGCCTTGATTTTATATCCATGTATAAGAGTGTAAATGGAGTTCTGATCTATATACTCAACCCCCTTGGACTTATTCATATAGTCTCTGGGAAGAGGAAAAAATAATGTTGAATTATTTTGAGAATAGGATCAAAATTATTCTAAGGATGCAGTGAAGTTCAACTTGGCATCAGTATTTACTCAAAATCTGCTACTTGGCTTCAGCCCTTGCATCACTGAATAGTTGAATGTCTTATTCAATGACATTTCTGTATCTCTGAACCCAAGTGTGATCAATGACCATGCTATTGTGTGGGTTATTACCATATCTAATCAGAGTAACAATATCAGTAATATGAATGGTGCAAAGCATCTAGATTTATTGTTAATCTCTGATTATTTACTTTCAGATGTTGGTGTGTAGTTTAGATGTAACTCATAGTGAAATTTTCTTTTGTCAAAGACAAAAGTATATGGCATACAGTATACTTCAGAACGACCTTGTTGTGCATTTAAACAATGTGGTATATATTTGAAATGTTGATTGGACAAAAGAAAGATGTAATACCGTGCTTAGTAGATATCAATATCAGTAATGCAGGATTTCTCACGATCATTGGTTGCCTGCAGAGAAAATGATTCATTTGAGGTTGTTGTTTACTTTCTGGAGCAGTAAACAAACTTATTTGCCTTAAGGTTATAAATATTTCTTTATGATACATGACATCTTCCGAAAAGATCTCCCTATTCAACTACAGGAAAGGTCCTGAAATTGATGTGCAAACATTGAAAGCTGAGATGTAGGTGGAAAATCAGAGAGAATTTTGTCATCCTGAAAGCCAGTTACATTGTATTGTTACCACAATTCCAGATCCTTGGTTTAAGTGCATATACATGAATTTATTAACAATAAAAATATAAGCAAAGGCAGCAGTCTTTTGAAAATATTCAGAAAGCATTTTGTCAAGTTGCACACAGTTTGTGGGATTTCTTCAATAAAAATTGCATCACAACCCCACTGGCCAAATCTTTAAGTCTAGGAGTTGAAAGGAGATAAGTTTTATCTCAGTTAGTATTAGAGAGATGGTACTGTTGCCATCAGCAGTACCCATTATTGGCAGAATTAACCAAAAAGTAGTTTATTCTTCATTTGACCTAAGTTGAAAGTTTAGTATGTGATTTAATATCCTAAATGTGCATTATGATGGCTAATGGAGTAATCTAGCCACTAGTAATGTTGAGCAATTATTTTTCTTGCTGTATATCATGTTTTAAAACATTGGTTACTAAATTTTGGGACTTTCCTGGTGGTCCAGTGGTTAAAACTCCGTATTTCCACTGCAGGGGGCATGGGTTCGATCCCTGGTCGGGGAACTAAGACCCCACATGCTGCGTGGCGTGGCCAAAAAAATTAAAGTAAAACCTTGGTTACTAAAATTTAAAATAATCTAATTATAACAATTAAATTTTTGACAAGATTTCACATTTATTTTTGTATCACAAGAGTTCAATCTAGGATGGTGATATTTAGCTTCAGCTGATATTGAGTTTACGCTTAAGTCAGTCATAAGAAAGAAGTATTTGCTGTATGTCTAACATGTCTAAAAAGATCTCAGAACTTTAGTATTTTGGGTTGCAAATATACAACTGCATTATCACAATATAGCATTTTGCAAAACTAGTTGATAAGAGGTAACTTTTAAGATTTAATTTTGTTGGTCTTTTAAAAGGTATTATAATGCTGAGTTTTTATTAATTATGACCATATGGACCATGGTGCATAGATTGCTGTGAAATATGCAGTACAGGGCTGTTGTGAAGAAAAAAATAAAATAGGAATTTTAAACTGCTCAGAAAACTACAGGGTCCTGTTAAAATTTTTCTTTTGTTTGTTGTTTTTCTGATTTTTCTTTAATACAGTTGATGTCTTATATGATATACTATTAAGTGTCAAGCTAGGGTCCTATTAAAGTTTTGTTTTATTGCTACTTATTAACAGATAAATAATGATAGGCAGTCTTTTTGTAGAAAGAGATAGTAAAGAAAGTAAAACCAGACGAAGACTCAGGTGAAACTCCTATAGAAACTCTGAGATGTTTATAGTTTGCTCTTGCATAATTAATTATTTGAAAAGTCACTTATTTACCATCTCTTTCTCCCCTGCTGGACGGTAAATTAATTGGGGGTACGGACTGTATTTGTTATGCCCTCCGCTGCCTCCCAGTGCCCGGCAGAGTGACAGGTACTTAAAAGGCACTTAAGGATTTACTGATATAAATGAATGGATTGTGGTTCGTCGAATTTTTTTCCCCTTTCTTTCTGACTACAAAGTAATATCTAGTTTTATTAAGCAGGAAAATGTTATCACTTCTAGCTATTGCTGCTTCTAAAACTTTTTAGCACATTTCTTTCTAGCCTTTTTACTATGCTAGAAAACTGTTGAGACCGCATTACATGTACAGATTTGTGCCCTTCTTGTTCTCTGCTTAATATTATATCAATATGTTTCGTTATGTCATTGAAGACTTTTCATAAACATCATTTGAAATGACTATGACACTCTATCATATTCGATAGAATGACATGTTTTTTAGTCATTGCAAAAATTTTAGCATTTATCTTGTACCTGATTTTTTCCTCTTATAAATAGCCCTGAATTGAATATCTTGCTGTTATTATTTTTTAGTCCATTTCTGCTTTTTTTCCTCCTTGGTATAGATTTCTAAAGTACGAATTACTAAGAAGTCAAAGGATAAGAACATTTTTAGAATTCTTAATTATACTATCAGATTCCTTTGTGTAACTGTTAAATCATTTTGCATTTCCACTAGCAACATATGAGAGGGTCCATTTTACAATTTCTTATTGGTGTTTAATGTTATTTAAAAATCTTTGCTAATTTGATAGAAGAAAATGGTATGTTGTAATTAGCATGTCTGTGACTTCTAGGGAAGTCAGACTTTTTTCCCCAAAGTGTTTATTAGCTATTCCCTTTTTCTCTTTCATTAATTTTCTGTTTATGCCTTATTCTAGAGTCTTAGTACTTTTTTTTTGACTTTTATTTAATTTATTTTTTATACAGCAGGTTCTTATTAGTTATCCATTTTATACATATTAATGTATATATGTCAACCCAATCTCCCAATTCATCTCACCACTACCCCTGCCCCGCCACTTTCCCCCCTTGGTGTCCATATGTTTGTTTAGAGTCTTAGTACTTTTTGATGAGCTTTTTATTTACTAAGGCTAATAAGCTGTCACATAAGTAGTGAATACCATTTCCAAGTTCTTTTAATTTTATTATTTTTTAATATGCTAAAGTTTTAAAGTAAATAGTCATTTACGTTTACTGTTTTCCTTTGTGATTTTTCCCACTGCTATTAAGTTTAGGAAGTTCTCTATTAAGAAATCAGATAAATATTCCCTTTTTCCCCTATGGTTTTTAAGTATTTAATATGAAGTAGAGCAGTTATGGAAATAATAATTATTTCGCACTTAAGTGTTTAATCTCTTTGAAATTATACCATCTGGTAGTATATAAAGCTGTACGTTTGTGGGTTTTTTTCCAAATAGCAAACCAGTTATTCCAATAACTGTTGAGTAATCCTTTCCACTTCATTCTTAATGTAGCCATTTCTTACTTCTTATGAAGTTCCTATCAGGCCAGTTCTTTCATTTCCTCACTAAAATGATACATTGCAATATTACATATTATCAGGTACAATTGTAATGTAACCTAGTTTTCTGTGCTGCTTTACAGACTGAATGTAGAAACTGCCACTCCAAGAAAGAGACCAAAAATTAGTTCTTCATTCCAAGGACTTGTTAAACTCCAAGAGACATCATACTCAAATGATAATCAAATTATTTCTCAGAGTCCTTCTTCAAATGGAACTAAAAAAGGTATAAGTAAATGTGTAGATTTTAAAGTTAAAGATATTAAATTGACAGATGTTAAGAGTGAGCTGGACCATGGAATTAAAAACTTCAGCAGTCCTAAGATTGCCAAAGATGTGAGACCTAAAGCTGAAGGCCAGGCAAGTGAAAAAAAATGGCCTCATTTACTTGCTCAGAGGCAGAAGATGAAGGAACTCAAGAAAGAAAGGTATAATAAATTTAGAGACAGTTCTGAAAAATGTGTTTTGGAGAAATGCAAGAGAATCCAATTTTCTCAGGATTATAAGTCCAACAAGATAATTAAAGAACCCCTCCAATCTAGAAGAAGAAAGATCAGTTTCAAAATCCTAGGAGAATCCCGTGAAACCCTTCAGAAGCTTGTAGAAGAAAATGTCTTCAGTTTGGATTTTAACAAGTTAAAGACTAAGCAGGAGAAAAAAGAATGCCTGGAAGGCTCCCAAGTTTCGTTAAATTTGACAAGGCACAAAAGTGGACATTTATTTTCAGATTCCACGTATAAGCAAACTGTTCGTGAGTGGGAAGGAAAATATCATGAACATCAAAGAAGTAATGATTCAAGTTCTAGTGAAAACCTAACCAAGGTAAGGTAGTGCAAAATGAATATAGGCTTTAGCAAAGAGTTTTAATGTACTTAGGTTTGTGTTGTTTCTATTATAGATAATGATCATAGAGAGCTGATTCTATTTAGTCAGGAAGATAATGTTGATTCTTTTATTTTACCACGATAATTCCAACTTCCTTAGGAGGCTATCCTGGCAAGTATCAAGGATCCAAAATAGGAAGGAATGTGTAAAAATATAGAAAGAAGCCATTATAGATCGTTCTATCAGAAAAGCACTGTGACAGTATTAGGCTCTTCTCTAACTCCAGGAACTATAGAACATCCAGGGGTTATTATTCCAAATAGCTATTCGTTTAACAAATTATTTTTTGAATGCCCTATATGCCAGGCATCACAGTCACTGTCTTTGTTTTCGGAGACTTACTTAATATGAGGAGACACAGAAACAGCCACCTCAGGTCTGATCAGTACTTATCACCTAATATGGGAATACACAGCAGGGGATTGACATGGCCTTGGTGCACCGTGGAGGGATTAATTCAGGAAGGTTTACCGGAGGGGATAACAAGTAAACTGAGAACTGAGGATTGAATAGGAGTTATTCAGGTGCAGACAAGGTGGAGTGAGATGGGAGAAGCAGGGATGTTCCAGGCAAAGGGAACTATGTGTACAGAGATCCAGGCTAGAAAGCTTGGCATAGCTTGTTTTGCTTCTAAATTATGTAATAAGTCAGCATTTGTGGACTAATTTGAGAACCTAATTGCTACAGCCTTGTTTTCTATGGCAAATAAAATTATTTATTGATACCTTTAAGACAACTTTTAGAACTTTGGAACTTGAGAAGTTCTGAAATTTAGAGACTGCTTAAAAACAGGTGGTGGTGGAACCTACCTACTTTTAGGAATCAAGACTACAAAGTGTAGTATAAGATACTTCCTTTGAAAAATGGAGGGATCGTAACTAGGGAGGCCAGAAGAGCTTGAGAGAGAGTACTCTTTGTTCACTGAACTTGAAGGAGTCCAAAGAAGGAAAGAATTGAGTTTGTTCTTTTTATTGCTTTCTTAAAGGAAAGCTACAGTTTTCTTCTTGTGCTCTATAACCAGTTCTGTAGAGTAACATGCAAGCAAGGAGTGAATTTTCCAGTATGTTTACCAAACATCTTTGTATCATTGTTTGGTGTTCCCCTCGTGCTGTACATCTGAGGAACAGTATGAGAAATCCCTGCACCGCATCTTATAGGTTTTTTGCTCTCTGTGTAGAATTGCTACACAAACCAAAAGAGATACATAGCATGAATATTAAGTTGTAGGGGAAGCAATTTTTGCATGATTACTTTTCAGTTATTGGAATTAAAACTCTTTATATTCCTTTGATAGCAGTCTTATCTGACTCAAAGTCATGTAGACACAGGAGCATCAAGTAAATATTGTTCTTATCTTGAATATATTATCTTTAGCATATTATTGACAGTAGCTAATCCTCTTAATAGTATATTTGTTGTTTTGTTTTCCTCATATGTTCCTCAGTAGATAATTATGTTCCTAAAATAACGAGTGTACTTTACAAAGAAATAACCGTATTTTCTGGATTTAGTAATCCTGTTATGCTTTCCTAGGAGAAAGTGACTTATTTTGTTTCTTAGGTTTTATAGTCCTTTGATACAGACCCTTCTCAGTTTGCACCCTCCCCTCACCATTGCTAACTAATGTTCTAGAGATCTGTGGTTTATAGGCAACTTTTATAAACGGTATCCCACTTAATTCTTATGAGTCTGTGGGATAGAGATTCATCAGTTTATCAAACATTAATTAAAGATACCTATTATGTGTTATGTTCTAGGCATTTAGAGATGAATAAGATGCTTTTTACCCTCAAGAAGTTCCCAGGGAGGTAGATTAGTAAAATACAATTGCAAATACAGTGAAGTAAATATTAGAGCCCTAGGAATTTGGCTGGTATTAATATAAATTTGGGAGTGAGTTAAGGAAGGGCTTATTAAGGTGGAGGTTCTTAAGCTTGGTATTGAAAAATGTGTAGAGCAAAGAATAGAAGTGTTGTCCTGTCAGGGGAGAGGACCAGTTGTGTAATGGCTCAGAGTTATGAAATTGCATGGCAAGAGCCTGCGTGGGCACTTAAGTTGTTCATTTTGACTTGAGATGTGTAGAGAATTTATAGAAGAGGAAGTTGGAGAGGAAGCGAGGGTCCAGAAAATGGATTTCTTTATCTCTCATGGGAAAGGTTGTTTTTTATCTTGTAGATAGTACAGAGCCATTGAAATGTAGTCACGGAAGCAGTATAATCAGGTTTTTAGTTTGGAATCACTCTAGCAGATAAAACCATTTATACCATCATTATTGTTATTCCCTTTTGTCATCTCTAGGGAAGGCTTTGTCCCGGTCCATGTATTTAATAAAGCATGGTAGGGAAAGGCAAACATTTAACACCCACTAAGACTTTCTTTTATAATAAGGAGGAGGTTTTCCAGGACAACTGACATGAACTTTTCTGGATTTGGAGGTAACAGAAAATTTATTGAAATCACTGAAAGTGACCTGTGGTCAAAGAGAGTGAAGGGTAGTAGTAAAAGAATGAAAAGACTTCAAATGCCACGAGTTTCAGGAAGTTCTATAATAATCTCTAGCTTGGTTGGCACTCCTTAGCTGAAGAGAACCTAAAGCTCTAGTGAGATTTAAAGTCAGGTGAAAAAGGCATTATAAAACCCAGGGTCATGGAATAATAAAGCTATAATGGGCCTACGTGTGTGATGTATGTGGTGTTGTATCAGGTGAAGATTGATGTTGGGTAGTTTGGGTAGAAGCTGAATTCCCAATAAAGCAACATATGATACACTTGTTTAAAGAGGGTCTGTAATTTTTATACAGTGTCTTGTAAAATACATGTGAGTTTGGTGCTTGGAGAATTCTTAGAAGATGATTTGGTTTAGTAGTGGCTTTTGCTGAGTTCCTTGTCACCTGTATGTAGGGCTGAGTAAGTCTCATCCACTCACCAAAAGTGCCAGTGAAAAATTGAGATTTTCAATCTTTGCTAGGAGACAAAAAATAAAACACCCATAAATGATAACATTTTTCAGCTTTTCCTCCCTCAGCCATATAATAATCTTCAAGTTCCCTTTGTTTTGTTATGTCACTTTTATAAATGGCTCATTTACTCCTGGATAAAAATTTCCCACCACCAAAGGCCAGCTGTTTTTACCTTTGCTGTGGTTGTTCTGTTTCTTAGGGTGACATGTTTTATCCTAGAATATGACTATTTTTAGGAATGTATATATATAGATGAGTAAACCCTAAAGAATTTCTACTATGTTTCATAACTTAATAGAATGAGGCTTTTCTATACTAGGGGCAATTTTTCATCTGGGGGCAGTTTTGCCTCTTAGGGGGGCATTTGGCAACTGACTTGATGGAGACATCTTTTTTTCAGTTCATTGTTTTTCTTTTTATTGTGACTGTTTAAGTATGTACCCCCAAACAACATAGTTTACTTGTCTTTAAACTGAAGTATAAATCCTTTTCTCTTCAACTCCATTTACAATCAGATTTTATCTCTATTACTCCACTGAAATTGCTTGGGCAAAGGAATGGAGACATTTTTGATTGTCAAGGTTGGGAGTGGGTAGGTATCTAGTGGGTAGAGGGAAGAGATACTTCTAAACATCCTACAACGCATAGGATAGCCCCCAAAACAAAGAATTACCTGATCCCAAATGTCAGTAGTGCCAAGGTTGAAAAACCTTACTCTAGGTATATGCTTCGTAACTAATAAAATTACTTTTCATTTCAGAGTTTTGAAGCACCATGTTCTTCAGTGTCACTTGAAAGTATTCAAGATACAGATCAAGAGGTTACTGATATATTTATTTACTTTGAATATTTTTAATGAAATTAAGTCAAAGGGTTCCTATTTCAATAAAATATAATGAGTATAAAAACCTTGATAGTATGAAAATAACAGGATGTCTCTGCCTAATTCAATACGTAAGTTTTTATGAAGCCATGAAAAACTATTTGGAGAAGTATTTACATTTACTTTATCACCTTTTGGGCTTTTTTTCTAATAACCTCTAATCTGTTTTGACAGAGTATCTTTTTTTTTAATTAATTAATTAATTTATTTATTTATTTATTTTTGGCTGTGTTGGGTCTTCGTTTCTGTGCGAGGGCTTTCTCTAGTTGCGGCGAGCGGGGTCCACTCTTCATTGCGGTGTGCGGGCCTCTCACTGTTGTGGCCTCTCTTGTTGCCGAGCACAGGCTCCAGATGCGCAGGCTCAGTAGTTGTGGCTCACGGGCCCAATTGCTCCGCGGCATGTGGGATCTTCCCAGACCAGGGCTCGAACCCGTGTCCCCTGCATTGGCAGGCAGATTCTCAACCACTGCGCCACCAGGGAAGCCCCTCTAATCTGTTTTGAATAAAGAGCATGGAGCCTGTGGCCCACAAGTTACGTGAATTTTAAATTAATGTTATGATTTTGCATGCTTATGCCTTGGCTTGCCAAAATGCAGTATGATATTAGCATGTTTTGCCTCATTTTTCTAATTAGCAACAAGATGAACATTTGTTCAGTGAAAATGAGGGCACATACATATTTATTTTTTACCTGTTGCTTCATTTCTCAGCTAGAATCTCTTGGTTGAACCTCATAGAATTATTGCATACAATTTTATCTTCCCTGCTTCTAAATTAAAATTAGATTCATGGAACACTTTGTGTTTTTCTATTTAAAGGAGACTTTAAAAACATACTGATTGCTTTTTATTTGTGACAGTCAGTTATACTTTTATTTCTTTTGGATCAATGCCCCTTGATAGAAGAAAGATTTCTCACCTCTGCTCTAAAGTTAGTTAGTTAGTTAGTTACTTTAAATTCTTTGCATCAGAATACATCAGGGAACTATTTCCCTGAAGTGAGAAGGGTATTAAGATCTGGATTTCAGTTTTTGATGGTTCATAAACAATCTTAGAAATCTTAGGAAAAGTGCTCATCATCCAGATAAAAACATATTTGGCTCCTAAAATAGTTTGAAGTGAGAATGGGAATGAGAATTAACTTGTTTTGGAAGTCTGTTTTGTACTGGGCTCTGGGTGAGGTTCTTCACATTATTGCATTTAATCCTTACGAAGGATACTAAAAGGATACAGATATTTAATATTCCTATTGTGTAGATAAACTGAGACCCATGGTTGTTAAATAATATGCTTGCCTAAGGTTGCAGAAATAATAAAGTGAGAAGAGAAGAGCTATATTAGAAACCTTGTGTATGTTTATAAATCTGTATTCTTTTATCATGTGGCTTTCATATTTTTGTAAATATTTTTCTTTCCACAAACTATCTCATATTAAGTGAATTAATTAAGAATTAATTGCTTTTTTCTCTTATTAATCTGCAGAGAAAATAATTCAAAATATTTTACTGCGGGTCTTTTGCAATTTAGATGCAGATTGTAGAAGAGCTTCACGCTGCACGTGTGGGAAAAAGTGTGGATTTACCTGTGGTTCCACCTTCTGGAGAGTTAACAAGTATGGAGATTGACTTGGTGGAAGATGATGTACATTCCTCTTCTGGTATGTCCTATATGCATATGACAGTTTTATGATCTCCTATATTTTCTTAAGAATTAATGTGCCGACATTCAATTTTTATAATATTTAGAGGAAAAATGTTAAGATGTGCTTATTTGAAATAATAAAGTATATTTCTTTTAGCTACAGGAATCAGGTCTAAGATTTGTCTTATCATCATTTGCTTTATATATCTCACATTATTAAGCAGTTAGACATGTTTTCTCTTTCTCCTTTTGCCAAGGGGCAGTAATCAGAGTTATGAGCTGTCTTTTATTCTTGCTCTTAATCATAACTTTTAACAATTTCAGCTTTGTAAAGCACTGATCAGAAATAATGCAAATTGCTCAAAAGTATTATATTCATGGATTTCTTATTTATAGAGTAAAATTGTGATTATTCTCACTCCTTGGAGAAGATAATAATAGATATTACCCAAAATATGTTAGTATACTGTTTTGAATTGTATTTGTGAAAATAGTCATGCTATGTTACATTCACATTGGATTTTTCAATTTATTAAGTGTTTTCCTATGCATCAACTTACCTGTTCCTCACATGACCCTATGAAATAACTGTGCTAGTCTTATCTTTTTTCCTTCATTTACACATATTTGTTTTTTCAGTTGTATTTCAGAGTACGTTAAAATTAGCTTATGATTCCTAAGTACATAACTACCAGTGATAGAGTACAGGGTTTGGCAACATAGTTACTGCTGGTGCAAGTTAATTTGAGTTAAAATCCACCTGTAAGCAATATACAATATTCTGCTGGTGGATAATTAAACACTGATTACTGTTCTTTCTCTTAAGAATTGGAGTAAATGCATTTTTGTTTTTATTGTCTAAAGTACTGCCTTAAGAATGCTATCAAAGTTCTGTGATATCAAAATTGTAGTTGTTATACAAGTCTGTTATCAAATGTCATGAAATCCTCACTTTGCTCTTTTTCTCTAGCAAATACTGCTTCAGACAAAAAGCTTTTAATTGTTGTTGACACAAATATACTGATGAATCATCTCAAATTTGTTAGAATTTTGAAGACAACAGAAATCTCAGGTATTTATAGAACATATTTACCGATTCTAATTTTCTTATTTGAGTTGATACTTTATATTAACAGTGATGTGGGTATTTTCCCCCCACAAACTTATTTCCATTTGGGTATGCTGTTAAGTATGTGTGTGTATATATATATGAAGCACAATCAACTTAAGTTTAAAAAAAAAAAAAAAAGCCTTTACAGGTTAACCTAGCTTCTAAACTTACTCTTCTGTGATTTCCAGTAGTATTTATTTTTGTAACATTCTCTTGACACTTACATCTGATTTTAGTTCCTATTTTTATCTATTATCTCTTCATTTAGATTGTGAATTTCTTTAAAACTTTTAATTCTCCTATAGCAGTTTGATTTAGTAGCTCAATATATATTTGTTGACGTCTAAGGAATCTTTTTATTTTTTAGGCTTTGACAGGCTTGTGTTAATAATTCCCTGGGTTGTTGTGCAAGAGCTGGATCGTATGAAGGCAGGAAAATTCCTGAAACATGCCCAGCACAAAGCTATACCTGCAGTTCATTTCATCAATGACAGTCTCAAAAATCAAGATGGAAAGCTATGGGGTCAGTCAATACAACTTGCATCGCAAAAACTTTGTAAGTATTGTTCTCTCAGGGTGCTTCCTGATTAAGATTTGTTTGGATGCTGACTCATTAATGAAGGGAAATGGTGCAGAACTTTAAAAAAAAATTAGCAGTATTACAGTGTGAAATGGCAGGGCATAGTGATGCTTTGGCATATTCTGTTAGGCTTTGTTTGGAGACCTTTGATTTTTATTTTTCTGCTTCTCCTAGACCTTCTTAGGTTATGTCCATATTTCACAGAGAGTGACTGTATAGTTCTGTATGCATAGTTGTCTATATTACAGTACATTGGATTCTTTTTTTAAAATACCGTGTTGAGTGATGAGGCCAGTGAGTGATCTATGTTTCTAATCATCACTGCATGCAGTTAATATAATGCAGAGGCAGGCATTGTTTTCCTCTGGTTTGTCAGAACCTGTAATAAGGAGGTATTTTTATTATAGAGGTCTATAGATTTTCTCCTGATTTTTTTTCCGTATTAGTTTTTTTTTTAGTCATTTAAAAATCTTAGAACCTAAGTATGTTCTTCATGTTTTTATTTTTTTTAATACAAATTTTATTTATTTAATTTATTTATTTATGGCTGTGTTGGGTCTTCGTTTCTGTGCAAGGACTTTCTCTAGTTGTGGCAAGCAGGGGCCACTCTTCATCGCACACGCAGGCTCAGTAATTGTGGCTCACGGGCCCAGTTGCTCTGCGGCATGTGGGATACTCCCAGACCAGGCCCCAAACCCACGTCCCCTGCATCGGCAGGCAGACTCTCAACTACTGCGCCACCAGGGAAGCCCCCATGTTTTTATTTTATTTTTTATTTAAAAAAATTTTTTTAACATCTTTATTGGAGTATAATTGCTTTACAGTGGTATGCTAGTTTCTGCTTTCTAACAAAGTGAATCAGCTATACATATACATATATCCCCATATCTCCTCCCACTTGCGTCTCCCTCCCACCCTCCCTATCCCACCCCTTGTTCTTCATGTTTTATATAACTATTTGGAAAAAGATCTGTGTGTAAAGCGACACTGTTGCCTCTGCAGAGATTATACATACATTTAGAGGACATATTTCATTCTTTAAAAATTGGTTTCTTTCCAACTCAGAAATATTTGTATATGTAGATTTATATTATTTTAAATATGGATTTATGTTGTCTACTGTATCCATATTTACCATAGGATATGAAAGAATTCATCTTTAGATGAATCTAATCATGAAATTAACCCTGAGAAGGCTTTTGGCACAGCTGTCTAGTCTTAAATCTTTGAAGAGAAAGGGCCTCTCCCATTAATTCCTTTATTTATTCCCTTTACAAATATTTATTAGCTCTTAGTATATTCCAAATACAATGTTTATGCATTTTCAGTAGGAACATCATGTGCTGTTTAGGAGCTTTTAAAGGAAACCACTAAAAAAAAAAATCACTTATTAGAGTTAAGAAAATATTAAAAATATTAAAATTAAAAACACATTATATTAAATTGAACACCTTAGATGGTCTTTTTTTTTTTTTTTACTTTCCGTTATGAAAACTTTCAAATGCAGTATAATATAATGTAATATAATGAATCCCTATGTACCTCTCACTCATTTCCAGTGATTCTCAACATTTTGTCATTCTTGTTTATTCTCTCATTTCCTTTTCCCCTTCTCCCCCAACTCCTGGAACTCCTGTAGTACTTTGATATGTATTGCTAACAGATAGGACTTTTTAAAAAAACAGCCATGCAGTTAACAAAACCTCTGATCTAAACCATCATTTCAGTAAAACCCCAATCCTTAAGAAGAGGTGGGAATTTTTTTTTACTCTTAATCTTTTATTGTTTTTCTTTGTTAGTTGATACAAATTGTGTTTTATTATATAATTATATAGATGATGATAATAATAGACAACACTTACGTGGCCATTACTCTCCAGACCCTTTTCTAAGTGCTTTACAGCCAATATCTCATTCAAACCTTATAGTACTTGTGGAAGATAAATTCTTTTTAGATCCATTTTATTGATGAGGAAATTGAGAGATAGAGATGTTAAGAACTTGTCCTAAATGGAATATCTATCTCTTCAATAGGTTGACTTTGAGACTTATTTTAGAAGAGCTAATTTTAGAGTAGATATTTTGGCCTCATTTATTATTTATAGATGCTTGTTATGTTTCTTTTGATTTTTCATTTTTATGTGCTTTTTTGATACTTTGACTTCTTCAGTCTATGCTTTTTGGGTTATTAAGGAGGATAAATCATAGTAGTGGTCTCAAACTTCTGTGCTGCTTCAATTTCTGGGTCTTCCTTGAAATCCGTATTTCACTTTAAAGCTTAAATTGGTATTATTTGATCTTTGTTTTGTTAAATTGCGCTTTTAGTTATAAGGCTGTAGATAGATTATTTGTGTAATTCTCTGTGTCAGATAAATCCTGTATTTGTTTCACTGTATTATTGTTATCTGTCAAACTGATTATTTAAAACATTCTTTATATAAAATCTAATGTACTCAATACATTTAGTCTGTTGATAGTGATTTTATGATATCCTTTAGCAATATCCTTAGTCATGTTTATCATAGTAAAATTATATTTTATATTCTAATGGTAAATTGAAATTCTTATGAAAAAACTTAATTCAGGATTATTGAGTGAAATTAAAGTACTTGCTTGGAGAAAAGCAAGAACAAAACAGTCTTTACGCTTTATATCTGTGTAGCACATTTGCCACTAACTCTAATAATTGCTTATCTTGCTGTATTATTTTCTTTTATGTAATCCCAGTATTATAACAATGTATTTTTTTAGACAAGCATTTTCCATTAAAAAAAAGAAAAATGCCACAAACTGAATGCAGATAGTCCGTGTTAAAATAGCCTTAGTTGACCATAATTTTAGTGTTGTCCTTACTCTTTTCAAAATTGTGTTTATTTGATGTAGTATGCATTATTGTGAGAAGAGAATAGGATTTGAAATGTGATTGACCTGGGTTTATAAGCTGACCTAGGGAAAGTTAAAGGTGAGGAAACTGAGTAAATGAAATGGGGGGAAATGACCTCCCCCTGAAAAAAATGGTTGTGAAGATTGGTTGAGCTAATATATTACTTAATGATTTATGGTCTGGAATAGGCGATAATTCTTTTGTGTCCTTTTACATGAGAAGGTTATACAGATTGATTAGAAAAACTAAAAATCCCTTTCCCCTAAATGGACATAGATTATTAATAGGGAATTCACAAAAGAAGAAGTACAACTAGTCAGTCCTTTGTTCAAGGCAAATATTTTCCTGTCTGTTTGCTGTTTTTAGTATTGTTAATTTCTCATGTATAAAGTTTTAGTTTATATCTTTCACTTTTTCCTTTGTTGTTTTTTTTTTTATTGCTTCTATGTTTAGAAAGCTACTCCTTCCCAGCACTTGATAGGAACACAGTGCTCAGTGCATTGGGAATATAAATTAGTAACTTTTCAGGAGAGCCATTTATTAGTGTGTATTAAGAAGCCAAAAGAGGTGGTTCTCTTTCTAGAAATTATTTTAAAGAAATAATCAGAGATGCTCACAGTGATTTATATAAATAATGTTCATCACAGCATGATTTCTGCAGCAAAAAAATTGGAAACAATCTGACTGTCTAACAATTGGAGAAGTTACGTATAATGATGTAGCCATATGAGAGAATATTGTATTTTGAAAAATGTTAATGACGTGTGATATTAAAATAAGATTTAAAAAAATATAAAGTGCAATCCCAAATTTCTTAGATTAAGTTAGAGAAAAACAAATATCATATGACATCACTTATATGGAATCTATAAAAAATTAATACAAAAAACCACTTAGAAATTTGTCTCAGTTCTGAAGGCTAGAAGTCTAAAATCAGTGTGTCAGCAGGGTTGTTTCCTTCTGAGGGCTTTGAGAGAAGGATCTGTTCCAAACTGCTCTTCTTGTCTTATAGATGGCCATCTTCTCCCTATGTCTCTTCACATCGTCTTCTCTCTGTGCACATCTGTCTCCAAATTTCCCCTTTTTAATAAGAATACAAAGTCCTATTGGATTAGGGCTGACACTAATAGACTCACTTTAACTTGCAAAAAGAATAAAAAACAAAAATAGGATTTAAAAGAATATGAAGTACAATCCCAAATTTCTTAGATTATGCGTGTATACTTATAGATGGTGGATATTGGTAATATTGAGCTGATGGAATTATGAGTTATTTTAATTTTTTTAATATTTGCTGAATTTTCTAGATTTTCTATAATTATTTTATTTTTATAATTAGGTAAAAATAATTAAAAGCAAAAATAAAGTTATCTGACCCCTCCCACATGAGACATTTGTTCCATCATTTTTATATTTTCTTTTATTATATTTTTGTTGAATCATTTATCTGCCAAATATTTGTACCAGACACTTCTAAGTGTTGAGGCTGCAGCAGTGAATGAGACATACAAGGCCTGCTGTTGAGAAGCTTTAATTCTATTAAATGTTAAAAATTATATTAACTATAATTTATACAGAACTTATTTTGGTATTGAATGTTAGTAGAGGTCGTTGCTGTTTAAGTGCCATTTAAGCTGAGTCTTAAGTAATATATATATGCTACTTAAGGAACACATGATATAAGCATATATTGGGCCAAGTGTTTCATATAAATTTTCTCATTTAATCATCCTGTTAAGCAGTTTGTCCATTATTACATGTCCAGTATGTGGGAAAGCAGGGATTCAAACCCAGATCAGTCTGTTTTCAGAGTCTGTTTTGTTCACTTTTGAATAGTACCTGAGCAGGTGCTCAAAAATATTTGTTGATAAAATATTTCATGAATATTCTTGTAGTTTTAGGTATATCTTCCAAGCCCATGTGTCCTAGAAAAAATGACAGAACAGGTAACCTTGAACTTTGATACCTTTAGAGCATGTACTGTAGCCTTTAAACATCCTTTTTTTGGTCAAATTGAGTTACTAAAGTTAACCAGTGATTTTGAGCTGCCCATTTTGCATTATTGTGGTATTTGTGAGCTAAAAGAAGGAAAATTGACTGCTATAATATATGTCTGTCTATCTGGCTTGTTGTCTGATTAAAGAACTGAATCACATCTCGCTAAGGCTCATGCTGTGAGATCAGTTGAGTTCTGTCTAGATTTCACCACGAGATTGTGAGACCACAAAGAACTTGTCTTTTGAATGTCCAATTACCTAGCATAGGCACCTGGTACAAATTAGACCCTATATAAATATTTATTGAATGCATGAATGAATTTTCTAATTTGAAAGTTTAGAGGACTAAGTAACTGTAGGCTAAAAGTTGAGGGGAAGAAAGGTTATAATCTGGGAACAAAGTTGAGGTTCACTGTTCAGTACATCTTGAATTTCAGTGTGTAAGAGAGTTGCCAAAGGCTTAAATCAATCTTTGGGTCCAGGCTCCAAAGATTCTTTTCCAGAAATGGGTCTGGGTAAGTACCCCAGGGAGTTCTGAGGCAGGTAGTGTAAGGACTTATAAGAAATGCTGTCTTTGGTCCTATTCCTACACATTACATTATTTTCACAAAAAAACAAACTTACTACATGCTTTAAGGCTTGGAGAATGCTAGAGGACACTCTGTCAGCCACATATTAGCATTTGTTAGAAATTACTTTTTGTATTCTCTGCCTAGCGCCTGTGTTGCCTTCTCCTGTACATCTCTCTCTAAATGTTATTGCTTATAGAGTTTAAGAAAAAGCAGACACATGAAAGTGGTTCTGTTGCTGGCAGAACAGTTGCTTATAATTTTACAGACCTCTTTTAAGTTGTTAATTTTAAGCATGATGTAATCATATAATTTACTTATGTTAAGTTACTAAGTGACTGAACTGAGACTAGATTTGTAGCTTTTGGTTTCTAATATGGCATTTAACCTACTGATCAGATTTTTCTGTTGGGTTTATTAATAGGCATATCCTATTCCATTTTACTGATAGTAACAAACTAATCAGTTTATTAAACCCACAACTATATGCTGCCTGAATTCTAGATCCAGAATTTTCAAGGCATTGTTTTTGTTGTGTCTTATCTTCCTCTTCTTATTTAAAAAGTTTTCTTTCTTATAGATGATTTGATTTGTAAATAAGGCCTAGATTCTTCATACAGTTCCCAGATTTTTAGTGTGCTTATTGATTGTTGCTTTTACTAAATTTGCAGATGGATTGAGTGATGAGAACAATGATGATCGTGTATTAAAATGCTGTCTTCAGTACCAAGAATTATTCCCTTGTTCTCTTGTTATTTTGTGCACGTGAGTTTCACGATCATTTTACTCTTTTTTTAAAAATAGTGATTTATATTAAAGAATTTTTAAAAATCATACTGTGTCCCCCATACCAAGATGAAAAATATACATACTTTTCTAAATCTGCCAGTAAGTATATTCAGTTATATCTCATATTCTTATAATGTGCAAGCTATAGAAGAATGAGATTTGAATCTCATGGTTTCATTTCAACTTAAGTTATTTGATATTTAGAAAACTTTTGAAAAAGCAGGGAAAGTCAATTTAACATCCCCCCAAAATAGAAATAAAAATCTGACATTTTTGGTCATGAGGCAGGAGAGTTAATTAACTAATTAATTAATTTGTGGAGAAGGGCTAAGTTATGTTGCAGTTATATCCTTGATGCCTGTGATAGAGTTAGAGTTGGAATTTTGGATCTACCACTTAATCAGCTTTGTGACCTTGGAAAGTTGCCTAATGTTTCCTCATGTGTAAAATATAGGGAGGATAATAATACCTGCCTTTATAAGGTTATTGTGAGTATTTAGTCAGAAAATATATGTATATGACTTAGAAGAGTGCCTAGCACATAAAATTATCTCAATAAGAGTTTTTTCCTCCTCCTCCCTTCCTCATTCCATTCCTCCATTCCCAACTAATGTATTCATAACTTAGTTCTAAGGTAAAAGTATCATAATGTTAAGCAAAATTGTATTCATCATGTATAAGAAAAGGCTTTAAAGGAACTGATAAGAGCAATTTTAATTTGCAGTTTTAGTCTGAATTGTATTCACTGAAAAATGGGCTTTTTACAGTTTCATGATCATGCCTAGGTTCTCTGAAATGGAGTGATTATAGAAATGAATAGCCGTAAGATTTTCTTGTAAGGGGGCTTGGTCAATTATCATTTTAGCTGTGTTCAAAGATAATGTTATTTTTTATATTAAAGGAAATATTAGAGATTTCTATCTCTAGTTTCAAATTATTTTTTAATCTAGGACATAAGATATCATGTTGGAGTTTGTTGAAGGCTGAAATAGAATTAGTAATATGTTAATCATTTTGAATTTGAGATAAACTAAAATTGAGAGATAATTTTTATATAATTGTTATTTTTTTAGTTCAACTTAGAATGAAAATTAAATTGGTGAGATTTTATCAGTTCTCCATTATTTCTGCAGTCACTGTTTTGGAATTAACAGATGTAACAGTTTTTAGTGAAATGAAAATTTGTAGTCAGACTTTACTTTTAACTGACATCATCAGGTGAGCCTGTTTTATATTTTTATTTTTTCCTATAAAGTGTGGTAATCATACTGTGTTAAGTCACACATACTTAATGTGAGGATACATTTATATTACTTAAATGGATGATGATTATAATAATTAATATTAATAACAACGGTGATTAGGAGAACCCTTCTATAAACACTATATACTATACCTCATTCTAAGTGCTTTACTCACATTTACCATCCTAAATATGGGCCAGCAACCCCCAGTTAATATCTCCAGTCCATATCTCTCTTCTAAAGTCTCGACTAGTATATTCATCTACTTATTTGATATCTCTGTTTGGATGTCTCATAGACATCTGGAACCCACCATCTCCAAAAATGAACTCCTGATCTTTCCTTCTAAACTGTTCTCCATCTGAATAAAAAGTACCATCTTCCACCCATTTGCTAAAGCCAGAAACCTAGGAGTCATTTTTTTTTTTTTTTTTTTTTTTTTTTTTTTTTTTTCCTTTTTGCGGTATGCGGGCCTCTCACTGTTGTGGCCTCTCCCGTTGCGGAGCACAGGCTCCGGATGCGCAGGCCCAGCGGCCATGGCTCACGGGCCCAGCCGCTCCGCGGCATATGGGATCCTCCCAGACCGGGGCACGAACCCGTATCCCCTGCATCGGCAGGCGGACTCTCAACCACTGCGCCACCAGGGAGGCCCTAGGAGTCATTTTTGATTCCTGCCTTTCCTTCGTAATCTATATCCAGTTAAATAGCAGGTCTTGTATGGTCTTCTTTTCTTTGTCTACTCTGCCACCATCCGATGTCAAGTGATGTTATTTTTCCTGTTCCTTTTCTGCTCTAAGACCCATTATGCTCTCTACTTCAATACTTACTTTCCATGTATTTTTCAAAAAGTAATAACGGTATTTTTAATTTTTAAAAAGTTACGTGATGAAGATTTTCAACAACTTTCAAAATGAAGAAGAGTTAATAAACTCCTAAATACTCAGTTACAACAATTATCAAGATTCTACCATTCTTCTATTATCTATATTTCCATCTACTCCCTGTCCCCCTATATGATTATTTTTATACAGTTCTTTTTATTTTAAGGGAAAATGTATAATATTAAAATGCCCAAATCTTAACTATACAGTGTTGACAGTGGATACCCTGGTGTAGCCCACATCCCTCTTGATACATAGAATATATCCATTACCCCAGAAAATACTCTCATGCCCCTTTTGTGCTCTTTTCCTAGTTTCTTTTTTTTTTTTTTTTTTTTTTTTCTTTTTGCGGTATGCGGGCCTCTCACCGTTGTGGCCTCTCCCGTTGCGGAGCACAGGCTCCGGATGCGCAGGCCCAGCGGCCATGGCTCACGGGCCCAGCCGCTCCGCGGCATATGGGATCCTCCCAGACCGGGGCACGAACCCGTATCCCCTGCATCGGCAGGCGGACTCTCAACCACTGCGCCACCAGGGAGGCCCTCCTAGTTTCTTAAGGTGGACGCTTAGACCATTTTTTTTTTTTTAGACCATTTTTTGAGACTGCTGTAAATTTCCCTTTAAGCACTGCTTTAGCTGCATTCCACAAATTTTGATATGTTGTGTTTTTATTTTCATTCAATTTAATATATTTTATAATTTTCAGGAATTCCCTGGCAGTCCAGTGGTTAGGACTCAATGCTTTCACTGCCAGGGCCCAGGTTTGGATTCGACCTCTGGTCGGGGAACTAAGATCCTGGAGCCATGCTGCGTGGCCAAAAAAAAAAATTATAATTTTCCTTATAATTTCCTTTTTGACCCATAAGTTATTTAGATATTTGTTGCAATTAATTCCAAATATTTTCAAAATTTCCGGTTATCTTTTGTTACTGATTTGCTCTTTAATTCTGTTATGACTTGAGAACATAATTTATATGATTTCTATTCTTTTAAATTTGTTAAACTTTGTTTTATGGCCAAGAATAAGGTCTAACTTGGTGAATATTTTATGTGCACTTAAGAAGAATGTATTCAGCTCTTGTGGGTAGAGTATTCCATAAATTTTAAATAGGTCAATTTTGTTGATAGTGTTGTTCATGTCTTCTATAACCTTACTAATTATCTGTCTACTTGTTCTGTGATTACTGATAGAGGAGTAATGAAATTCCCAGCTGTAATTGTGGATTTACTTCTCCTTTCTGTTCTCTTTGTTTTATTTCATGTATTATGAAGCTCTGTAGTCAGAGGCATACACATTTAGGATTGTCTTCTTGGTGAATTGACACCTTTCTCATTATACAATGTCTCACTTTGTTACTGATAATATTCCTGGTTCTGAAGTTTCCTTTGTTTAGTATTAATATTACTACTCCAGTTTTGTTTGCTTAATATTTATATAGTATATCTTTTTCATCCATTTACTTTTAACCTATCTGTGTCTTTATATTAAAGTAAGTATTTTGTGGATAGCATGTAGTTGGTACTTTTCTTTTTTTCCATTCTGACAATTTCTGTCTTTTTAATTGATGAGGTTCTACTATTCACAGTTAATTGGTTGGATCAGAATCTACCATTTTGCTAATTATTTTCTGTTTGTTCAGCTATTCTTTTCTTCCTTTTCCTTTTTTTTTGCTTAGATTAATTGTGGTGCCATTTTATCTCCATTATTGACTTTATACCTTTTTGAAAAAACTTTTTAATGGTTACTTCAGTGTTTATAATATACAGCTTTACTTGATCAAAGTCTACCTTTAAATAATAATATATTGCTTCATGTGTATTGTAAGGATTTTAATATGCTTCGAATTTCTCCCCCTGTCCGTTTTTGCTATCATTGTCATATATATATTTTACTTTTACAGAAACAATAAACACAGTACTTTGCTAATATTTTTGCTTCAGCCATTTACCATCTAAAGCAATTAAAAATAAAGTGAATATTTTAATCTTGCATTCCATTTTTAGCACTCTTCATTTCTTTTTTTGGATCCAAGTTTCTGTCTGGTGTCAGATTTCTGGTCATATTCATTTTGCCCAAACAACTTTCTTTGACATGTTAAATCTGTTAGCAGAGAATTTTCTGGTTTTATTTGTCTGATAGTGTATTTATTTATTTATTTATTTATTTTTGAAAGATATTTTTACTGGATGTACAATTCTGGTTTGATTTTTTTTTTTTCTTCTGGTATTTTAAAGGTGTCACTCCATTTTCTTCTAGCTTGTTTGGTTTCTGATGAGAAGTCTGCTGTGAATGTTGTCTTTTTCCTCTGTGTGTAATGTGTCTTTTTTTTTCCCTCTCGTTGCTTTCAAGACTTTGTCTTTTGTTTTTTTAGCAGTTTGTTTTAGCAGTCTTTAGCAGTTATGGCCAGTTGTTTGTGGTAGAGGAGAGGACATTATCCTGCTTAACATTCTCTGAGTTTCTTGGATCTATGGTTTGGTGTTCATTTTTAGTTTTGGAAAATTCTCAGCCAAATATTTCTTCAGATATTTCTGCTGCCCCATTCCTTCTTTTCTCCTTCTGGTATGACAGAATTACATTGTAGTAGTGAGCATCCATGATGACTCCAGTGATCCCTGCCTCTTAGTATTGTTTGTTTGTTTGTTTTTGTTTTTTTCTTTTTTGGCTGCACTGCATTGTGAGATCTTACTTAGTTCACTGACCAGGGATGGAACCCAGGTCCCCTACAGTGGAAGTGCAGAGTCCTAACCACTGGACTTCCAGGGAATTCCCTGTGCCTCTTAGTATTAATGCCCTTGTGTAGTCCTTTCCTACATTGTACCAGGATTGGTTGTCTGTGTGACAGATAGCACGCATCAGAAGCGATGGTATGTCACTTCTTAGATTAGGTTAGAAAAGACTGGGAATTCCTTCTTGGGCACTTTTGTTTCTTCCATCTCTCTTGGATCACTTGTTGTGGGGAAGCAAGCTCCGTGCTGTGAGGAGCCCTGTGGAGAGGCCCACATGCTGAGAAACTGAAGCCTCCAGACAAAAACCAATGAAGGGCTACTCCCTGCCTATAGCCACATGAATGAGCAGCAATTAAATCTTGAGATGACTGCAACCCCAGGCAATAGCACGCTTCACCTTTGTGAGAGACCGTGAGCCAGAACCATTCAGTCAAGCTACTCTCAGATCCCTGACTCTTAGAAGCTGTGTGAGATAATAAATGTTTTTCCAAGCTGCTAAATTTTGGGGATTAATTGTTACACAGCAGTAGACAACTAATCCATGCATGTATATTGGACCATTTGATATTGTCCAACAGCTCTTATGTATTTTTTTAACCTTGTATTCTCTTTTTGCTTCAGTTTGGATAATTTCTTTTGACCTGTCTTAATGTATGTTGTTTCTTTCCTCACTTGTGTTGAGTCTGTTGAGGAGTCTGCTGAAGGCATTCTTCATTTCCATCTGGTTTTACATGCTATTCACCTTTTTCATTAGAGCCTGTAACAGATTAATCAAAATTATTTAAAATTTCCTATCAGATAGCTTCAACATCTGTGTCATGTCTGAGTCTGGTTCTGTTGATTGCTTTGTCTTTTGGCAGTATGTTGCTTTTTTTTCTGGGCAGAATTTATACGCAGGTTTTAGGACTTACCTTCTCTGTGGTTTCCTCCCTTCTTCAGGTTCCCCCTTAACTTTCTATATGCTCTGGCCAGTCCTGAACAGTGCCTTCTGACATTTCAAGCCATAAAGGCTGTGGCTTTCTGTTGTAAGGCATTGATGAATTGGGGAATACCCTCAGGCAAAAGGATAGAAAATTGTAGCTCTTAACAGTGCAGCATCTGCTTCTTGAATGTAGATTCCCCTCCACCTTCTGCCTACATTTGATTGCCTTCTAGTGCCTTCAAATCGGGTTTTTGGGGGTTGTCTTTTTTTGTTGCTTTTAGTCCAGATTTTCTAATTCTTGTTGTGGAAGGGTTAGTCTGACCAAGCTACTCTGCCATTAACAAAAGCTGGAAGCCTGCTAGTTGCAAGAACAACAGTTTGGTAAACACAGATCTGATCATGTCATTTCCCCATTGAAGCCCTTAAATCTCTTTCCATTTATTAATGTTCTTGCCTTTCTCCGTAGCCACATAAACTGGTCTCATGCACTATGCTCTAATCATACTGCTCTTTCAGCAAATAGCAAATTCACATCACTTGTCTTATGCTCACTCTAAGTAAATTTATAATTGCTTACCCTGTGTAAATTACTTATCTTATTATGGCTCTCTGTGTTTATCTTGGGATGATCATATTCTTGTGTTCAAGTCCAAGTCCATCTCCCACTTCCTGGGTATAACTTTGGACAAGTTACTTAACCTTTTTATACCTCGGTTTCTTTCTTTCTTTCTTTCTTTTTTTTTTTGGCCATGCCGCATGGCTTGTGGGATCTTGGTTCCCTGACCAGGGATTGAACCCAGGCCCTCAGCAGTGAAAACGTGGAGTCCTAACCAGTGGACCCCCAGGGACTTCCCATACCTCAGTTTCTTATGTGTGAAATGAGGATAAAAATTAGTACCACTCCTACCTAAGAGGTTTGTTGTGAGAATTAAATGGATTGATATATATATAAAGTGCTTAGAACAGTGCCTGGTACCTGGGAAACATTCAATATATAATAATAATAATTATTCTCAAAAGCTCAGATGATTTGATTCTAGTGTATATTTATTTATCTTCTATATTAAAAAAATTGTTATCGTTTGTTAATATATATGCTGAGAATCACCAACCTCTGATTAGATTCCATGTGTTTTTAGTTGCCATGTGATTTATCTTATAAAAAATAAAATATTTTTTCCTCCTAACCCAACCTTAGGGATGATAGAAATTTAAGAAACAAAGGCCTAATAAGTGGTGTGAAGTCACTCAGTAAAGAAGAAATGAGTGCAGAATTATTAAACTTATCTCTGAACACAGTTGTATGTCATCAGCCTTGTATATCTAAACAACAATTGAAAGCAGGTAGTATTCTTACTACAAATAATTAGAAATATATCTTATTTTATGTACTAAGAATATTGATAACAGTTGGAATTAATAGTAAATTTTTATTTTGTACATTGAAAGTAACATTGTTTGGAGTATTTTCTGGCACAAATGGTAGAGATGAATGAATATTATAATGGTAATCCAAGAGAAAATATAACATTATTGCCTTCTACATATACTTTTACAAATTAATTTGAATTTTTGTCTGCACACTCACATACATTTTTATATATTTATAATCACTGCATCATATTTTTTACCTTGGTGTATACCTTCTAAATTTAATAGTAGCTACAGGAAATATTCATTTGAGGTAAAGAGAAATTTTTAGTTTATTTTAAAAATTAGTTCCATATTCATAACTTTCTATTAATACAGTAAAAACTCAGTAATAGAGAAACTTGAAGGACTCTAGTAATAATTTTTTTTTTAATTTGAACGAATATTTAAGAAAGCTAAAGGCAATACTGCTGTTTTATCTCTTTTTTTCCACCAGAATAATCTGTTCTATGGCTTGATATTTGTTGAAATATATTAAATCTTACATAACTTAAAAATATATCCCTCCATTTCCCTCTGTGGGAAAAATAATTATTGAAGTCTCTAAAAGCATATATATATGCTTTATGTATTCATGTATCACATGCTACTTCTTTGACCTTTTTGATAATAAAATTTCTTTTGTCATAATATTCAAAATGGCATTTAGAGGGAGTAACAGAATATTCTAGTATATGGTTTTTCAAGGGAAACATGCGTTTGGTTTGCCCATTATATTACTGTCATTTTAAATCCTTGGTTTGTATTTGTAGAGATAAGCCCCTTAATACATTGAATTTTGCCATAAAGAAATTGCAGTTGTTTGCAGGTGTCAAAGTAGTAATTATATTGAAATAATATCAATTAAAATAATCAAAACTTATTTTAGAAGGGGGAGGAATAAAGGTGGTTAAGTCAGAGCTTTTAGTCTTTTCAAAGCAATTTATTGATATGAGTTGCGATTAGAAGAATATATTATCTTTGGAAGAAAACACATTTTGATCCATAGTTCTTGGTTTTCTATTATAAATAGATGCAAAGCATTATTTTAATTTTTACTTTTTTTGAAAATAATAAAATTTAAATTTTGGTTAAAATATCATACACATTTCTCCAATTTCTATTTTAGTAAAAACATTTCGTCTCCTTTTGTCAAAAGATAAAGCTTTTGCTAATGTAATATATTTATGTTGAGTCTAAGACAACTATACTGGAAATAAATGTTTCTAAATACTGTTTTATTTTTATTTTTAAAATTATTTATTTATTTATTTATTTATTTATTTTTGGCCATGCCGCATGGCTTGCGGGAGTTCCTCAACCACAGATTGAACCCCGGCCACGGCAAGTGAAAGCCTGGAATACTAACCGCTAGGCCACCAGGGAACTCCCATGAATACTGTTTCAAAAATAAAGTATTCATTTGTTTTTTAGGATCGAATACTAATTATATCCATTAAATGTTTATTATTTATGGCTAAATACTAATTATATATGTAAAATATTTACTATTAGTGTCCTAAATAAAGCCTGTAACTATTTGTTTTAAAGAAGCAACACCTTTAGAGAAGAGCTGTGAGGAGGAATCTACAGACTCTGAGCTATGCATTCTACTTGAAAGCATTGTATCTGATCTCGAAAAATCGCTTGGAACAGCTTTATCTTCAATACTAGAAACAGAAATGAAAATTGCTTTTGGAAACCTTTGGATGGAGGTGATTATTTCAACTCTTAGTTGAAAATTTCCTTTTTATTGCTAAAGATTTATTACCTTATTTTAAGAAATATTACTTATATAAAAGATGTGTAAGCTTCATTGTAATAATCTACATCACATTGTATATTTTTCTTGAAGATTTTGGAATAACTCTTTGAACGCTAAGTGTTGGGCATTTCCTAAAGATTAGGACTATGTTTTATCATTCATTTTTTTAAAATTTTATTTTATTTTTATAGAGCAGGTTCTTATTAGTTACCTATTTTATACATATTAGTGTATACATGTCAATCCCAATCTCCCAATTCACACCACCACCATCACCCCACCCCACCCTTCCCCCCTTGGTGTCTATACATTTGTTCTCTACATCTTATCATTCATTCTTTTCAGTTAACGAATATTATTGTGTGTCTACAGTGTATCAGACAAATTCTCTCCATGGAGCTTAAATTGAATTCAGAAAACCTCATTTTAAGTTTATTTGAGTCAAAATGTCTAGTATAGGGAATTACCTTAGCAATATGTTTTCAGAAAGAGAAGTTAAATGTTGACTTATGTAAATATGAGAATCAGAGTATAAATTTGATATTAGTAAAATATTTTGAATTTTCTTTAGGTTCACATCTTTTTCTGCAATCAGTAAAACACCACATTTGGCAATAGTGGCCTTTTTAGTTTGATGTTTGTTTGCTATTCACATTTATCATTAGGAGAAACTTTGTTTCCCATCAATTGTATCTCTTCCCGATATTCAGTGAGATTCTAATATTTGCCAGTGTGGCTTGATTATATTATCAAGTGTTGAACCAAGATGATGAAGAATGATCAGATTCTTCTAGGAAGGTTGACATAAATTAGATTTCATAATAGAGTCTAGGAAAGTCATTGCATATGAACGATTCAAAAAAGGATGTGCTGACATCTTGTAGTACTAAATGATCAATCTTCTTTGTAAACATGTCTTTACAAGAGTGTAGCAAGTGTCAATTATAGTTGACAATTTTTTTCTATATAGAGTATTTTCTCTAGTTTTATGAAATAGATTGATTTCCTCATAGAAGTGACCATGTTGAAAAGTAGATCGACAACTTTTGCTGATTAGAACTATGCTTCTTCTGATTAGAACTGTGTTTTCTTTTTGCACACATAGTTTCTGAAGCTATAAGGATTAATACTAATATGAATTTTACAAAAGCAATTTGCAGTGGAATTAGCATTTTAAGATTGTGATTGGCGTTTAATAAAACATCTTTTAGTTTAAAAAGAATTCAACTATGTTTTGCCTGGAAATATATGTAGGAATTCCTAAATAGGTACTTTTAAATAATAGGAATAATAAGTAAATCAATGATGCTCTTTTTTTCTAGGTGCTGTACTTGAAACCACCATGGACTCTAAAACATTTATTACAGTGCTTTAGAAAACACTGGTTGGCTGTATTTGGATTAGTTATGGAAAAGAACTTGCTTTTAACTGTTGAAAGCCTATATGAAAATCTCTCTAAAGGTTTGAATTTTTTATCTTGTCTTTGGAAGTGTTGTATTAAAGTCAGACTAATAGATATACTCCATGGAATGTGAAGATGAATTGATAAGAGATTTGTCAGTTAGTTCTTAACCATTTATACTTCTAATTTCTTAAGGAAATTTATGGCAGCTGGATGAATGGATGCAGTTCCTAGAGCTTGTAACTGTTAATTGTATCATTGTTGATGTTCCTGGATATTGTGAATATATAATTTTTAATAATGTTTGAAAACTTTTTAAAGTTTATTTAGGTATGCAAATAGAATTATGTGGATTTTCTCATCGTGTTTAACACACAAACTTTGACTACATTTCATGTACTAATTTAAAAACTAGTTTATCAAGGTTTCTATTTAAAATACATGGATAAGGAATAGGAAACCTTTGGCTTTGGTGCCTAGTGAATTTTAGAACCAAGACGAGACTAAAATCAACCACTTAGTTGGTAGTTTTTAAACTATGTTGCACAGAACCTTCTTAAAGTGCCTCTGGAGTTGCCACAGATTGGAGGTGGAAAGGTTGATGGGGAGCCTGATAATAGTGGGCCTTTGGCCCTCAACCCCAACTTTAGCCATTCAGCTTTCTTTTGTTTGTTTATATATAGAGATTCCATGTATGATTAAAAAAGAAAAAGTTTTTCTGCTAAGAAGCAAAAGATGTGAAAAACACTGGTCTAATGTTATTAAAGTCTGTGTTTTATTGATATGATTAAGGAAACAAGACTCGAGAGGGTAAGTGATTCGTCCAAAGTGAACAACTAGATTTGTCTTGCTATACCTTTAAAAAGCAAAGTATAACCATTGTTAGGATGTTCAGTTGGTTCTTGACTTTTCTTAAACTTCTAACATGAAGTGATCTATTCTGTTTATTACTTTATGTATTAGTTATATCCTGTCTACTTTTAAAAAAATAACTGAGTATATGTGAGCCTTTACATGACCACCTGAGTACAGGAGGTTTTAAGTTAGGCTTTAAGGTGCAAGAGCCAGGTAATGAAGAATAAGAAAGATGGTTTTACTATAAAACATGTGAAAACAATTGAACACACTTGAACACAGATTTTGACACTAAGCTTCCTGGAAACTAAGATAAAACAAAAACATTCTATGGAGGGTTATGCCAGCTCTCTCTCTCTCCTCAAGTATAAACTCTTTGAAAATGTTTTATATCTTTAAAAACTTCCCCAGGGAATTTAAAGTGCCTAGTCAATACCTTATGACTTATATATGGAATAAGTCATAAGGTGTAAGTCAATACCTTATGACTTATATATGAATATCTTTTTTTTTTTTTTTGTGGTACGTGGGCCTCTCACTGTTGTGGCCTCTCCCGTTGCAGAGCACAGGCTCCGGATGCGCAGGCTCAATGTCCATGGCCCACGGGCCCAGCCGCTCAGTGGCAGGCGGGATCCTCCCGAACCGGGGCACAAACCTGTGCCCCCCACATCGGCAGGCGGACTCTCAACCACTGCACCACCAGGGAAGCCCTGAGTATCTATTTTTAAAAGCAACTGATTTTTTTAAAAAAAGACACGCTTTCCAGGCATTGATCTTTAACTATGGAAAATATTTATTGGGGTATTATTATATAAGGAATATAAATATGTATATATATATACATGGAATGACATACTGGACATGTCTCCAAAGCAGTTTTACAAGATATATAGAAACATTGTTCATATCGTTTACTAGGGGCATGATTTAGTTGATTCTATCAAAAGAGAAAGTCCATAGGGCTTCCCTGGTGGCGCAGTGGTTGAGAGTCCTCCTGCCGATGCAGGGGACACGGGTTCGTGCCCTGGTCTGGGAAGATCCCACATGCCGCGGAGCGGCTGGGCCCGTGAGCCATGGCCACTGGGCCTGCACGTCCAGAGCCTGTGCTCTGCAACGGGAGAGGCCACAACAGTGAGAGGCCCGCATACCGAAAAAAAAAAAAAGAGAGAAAGTCCATAAATCATCTTGAACAAGATTTTCAAAAATGGGATATCTAGTTGCCATCTTCCATTTGTCCTTTTTTCCAGGGCTGGGCACTGTTTTGCTCTTACACACAGCTTAGAGGTAGTAGTCAGCAGCTCTAACTATTTCTAGTAACAAGAAAACTGAAGAGATGGTGACTGCTCCTTTTGGTAAAAACTCATTTTGAGGATTATTGTGTGCATAATTTATTGATCCTTGATCTAGAAGAATCTGATGCCTAATATTTACTGACTTGTGAAGAACATATAATAGAATTATAAAAATGCCTTCTGCTCTAAAATAAATTTGAATTAGAAAAAATCAGAGTTTATGATTTTGTTTATAATCTTTTAATAGTATCCTCAGCCGTTGAATTATACATGTGTTTAACTACAGTATACCAAGCATGTATCTTTAGATCAATTTGTAGAAAATTGTGTAGAAGATGAGTAGTAGCTTTTTCCGACTTTGTAGTCCCTATTAACTTTAACCTAAATAATTATTGATCTTATATAAGCATTAAATTATTTCAACTATATAGATTTTATGTTGTGTCTAGGTACTGAATTGATCATTGTTATTATACTTTTGCCCATAATCTTAGTAAAGAATTCTTGTAAGACAGAAATCAAATGAGTAATTCAAGGATGTAAGCCCTACCAAACATAGCCTACCCTGGAGAAGCAGCACCCTTAAGAGAAGCTGTGCCCAGTTTCTTCTTCTGAGGAGATTTACCTACATTCTGTCTTCTGTAGCATCTCTCATCTCTTCTTTTCCCACAGGAATTTAAACTAGTCATTGATTTAAAAAATAACTAGGGGCTTCCCTGGTGGCGCAGTGGTTGAGAGTCTGCCTGCCGATATAGGGGACACGGGTTCGTGCCCCGGTCCGGGAGGATCCCACATGCCGCGGAGCGGCTGGGCCCGTGAGCCATGGCCACTGAGCCTGTGCATCCAGAGCCTGTGTTCCGCAACAGGAGAGGCCACAACATTGAGAGGCCTGCGTACCACAAAAAAAGTAATAAAGTAAAATAACTAGAAGTGTTTTGTAAGGAAATAGACTGGTTGTTTGCTTGATAAAAGGGAAGCCAGAAGCTTGGCTATAACCGTCACATTAGATTAGAATTTCTGAATTTGTGTAATTAATTATGAAAATCTATTTTTTATTTTCACTTAACCTTTCAATATTTCACAAGCAAATACTTGTTGTGTAAGTTACACAGAGAAACTATTTTTTTTAACTCATAGTGCCAGTGAAAAACCATGCCAGTGTTTCAGAATATAACAGAATTTCTGAAGCTCTGAGCATTAAAAGAAAACAAAACAAACACATTGTAGCATGGTTATTTTAAATGCCTTCAAAATCTATTATGTAGTATTCTGCCTTAATAATAGAAATAATTTTTTTCTGTTCTGAATTTTAGTGACATTAGAAAGTTATTCAACTTCATTGTTCATAACTTTTTGAATCTGAAATTATTGACACCACTTTTCCCAATTGGTTTGAGAATTTAATGTAGGCGATTTTAGTTCCTTGAGAGAAAATTGTCATATCTTTAAATTATTACTTGTAGATTAACTCACTTTGCTAATTTATGGGGGAAAAAAGTTCTACTAGCGTCTCTTGCCCACAGCTCACTGTTACCCAAATTGCTTACTTTTCGCTGAGGTTATATTGTGTCCAGAGAGAACACATTTTCAATAAATCTAGTATTACGTTTCATGTAATGAAGTTTGAAGGTAAATCACTACATGGTAACTGAGTTGATTATGAAAGGTTCTGCATATAATTTAAGTGCTTACCGCCAAAATGTGACTCTATGATACCTCAACAGTAATATGTATACAAACAACCTCAGTTTTGAAAATCTGTAGTTTAACTCGTTTGGTGGTTATCTCTTTTCTGAAGAGTTTAATGTTCTTTCATTTTCTTTTACTTTTTTAAAATTGAAGTATAGTTGATTTACAATGTTGTATTAGTTTCTGGTGTACAGCGGAGTGATTTAGTTATACTTATATATGCATATTCTTTTTCATATTCTTTTCCATTATGGTTTATTAAAGGGTATTGAATATAGTTCCCTGTGCTATACAGTAGGACCTTGATGTTTGTCTATTTTATATATAGTATGTTGCACATTTTACTTTTACTTTGAAGTTGACCTTGTTGAGGGACATTCTGGAATCTGAATGTAGTCTTGGTATCCAGGACCCACAAGGATAGCAAAATTCTCAATGCTCAAGTGCCTTATATAAAATGGTATAGTATTTGTGTATAACCTACACACATTCTCCTGTATACTTTAAATCATCTCTAGATTATTTGTAATACCTAATACAATGTAAATGCTATGTAAATAGGTGCCAGTGCACAGCAAATTCAGGTTTCACTTTTTGGAACTTGATGGAACTTTTTTGCCAAATATTTTCGACCCATGGTTGATTGAATCTATAGATGTGGAACTGGTGGATATGGAGAGCAGGCTGTACAGAATACCAGAATCATCCCCAAGAACTTTGTCTAAAACTAAGTCTAATTGTTGCTTTTTACACAAGAGAGATAAATTAGGAGTGGCCTATAGGTGTAAATGCATACACTTCTTAAATTTCATAATTATTATTACATTGGTTTTCCAAAAACATTTTTGTGTTGTATACTCATTCTTACTTATTTTTTCCTCCTTAATTTTCTGTTACCAGCTAACAATGCGGTGGATTTTACAACAGTGAAATTGCTGCTTCAGGATTCTAAAAGTTTGCTGCATGCTTTCAGTACAAGGTCAAATTATGATGGTATTCTTCCACAGGCCTTTGCTCAAGTAAACAAACTACTCCAAACATTTATAGAGGTAAGAGACCTTTGGAATGCCACTTAGAGTAGCTAATCACATGCATTCTAAAAATGTATTGGGCAGACAACAGTAGGTAAAAGATTTTAACTTATTCTAATGTACTAAAAGTAAATATTAAGTGAATTGAATGGTGAGTAAGCAATCCTTATTACAAGTTATAAAACACACATCCTCTTGTGGAAGCAGTGTCACAGCAGTTGTTGGGATTTTATATTATTTCATTTATGAATAGAGGAAAGCTGTGCACTGTTGCTGACTACTCATTTTTCAGTGCTCCTGACCAGTGGATCACAACATGCATCAAGATACTTTGGAGATTTTTTAAACATGCAGATGCCAAGCCCCCCTCAAACTTTACTGAATAAAACTTCTGGCAGTGGTGCCCAGTAATGTTTTTTTTCTTGTTTCATGTTTTATTTTGAAATATTTTCAAACTTACAAAAAAATTACAAGAGTAATATAAAGAATTCTCATATATATCCTTTACCCCAATTTCCCAATGTTAATATTTTATCACATTTGCTTTATTGTTTTCCCTGTCTATCTGTCTACTTATCTAACCAAAATATTTTTTCTGAACTGTTTAAGAGGATGTTACGGATATCATTCTCCTTTACCCCTAAATATTTCCATATATACATATCCTAAAGAATAAGGATATGTAATGTAACTAGAATAATTAATCAGAAAATTAATATTGACATAATTAATTATCTAACCTGCAGACCCTATTCAAACTTTGCCAATCGACCTACCAGTTTTTTCACAAGTCTCCTCATGTGAGTCTTACGCAGTCCACCTAGCACTGATGGCCTTTTTGCCCCTTTAAAATAACTATGGGAGTTTTGTCCCTGGTAATACTGTATTTCTACAGTCTTCTAAGTTCAAATCTAGAAAATTCTGGATAGTTTATATGCCCGAAATAGCTCAAAAAACTCAGCATCACAATTACTAGATAAGCTATTAATGGTACTTTCATCTAGTATGTATATATCATATTCTTTTTTTCTTTTGAGTTACTGAATTGGCCAGGTTTTTCTCAGTGATTTTTTCTGGTAACATAGGTCCCACTACTTATGAAGTAATGAAAGGATTAGATGATATTAAACTTAGTCATAGTTGGTGAGGAAAGAACTTACTTGCGTAAGAGAGTATCTTATGGAGTAAAAGAAGCATCTTTTTGATAAACTCATAGGAAATATGTGATAATTCTTGAGGAAAGAATTGATTTAAGCGGTGAATGATCTTTTGGTTTAAGATGACCAAAACATCGGTAGTTATATTTTTCTATGGCAAGTGTGACTTTTAGAACCTTTAGTAGGGAAGAATGGACCTGGAAATGTAGGAGTTGCAGCTTGAGTACTGTACTTGAACTGTGTAGGGGAAAATACATTATCCTTTTCCCTCACAGAACTGAGCCCTAAACCCCATCTTTACTGAAACAGACATGGTGAACAAGATGAAAAGTTCACGATACTCACAGGCTTATCAGTTTTTGAATTAAAATTATGGAGAATAAAGAAAATTAGGATTGACTGAGATAAAAATGTTAATGAATATCAAGATTCTTTCATCAATTGGAAACCTAGCAGTGGGAGTTACCATGAAAATGTGATGTTAAAATTTAGTGTTGCTTATCACATAATGGTATGCCTAAGATATATTGCCCCCTTTTAAAAATATTGAATTATTGCTTAGTAAGTTATTTCTTCTTGGATCCTGATTTTCCAGTTGTCACATTAGTAAGCTTTAAGAAGGCAAGTGGCAAAGAATCTAGTATCCTCATTAGTGCATTTCCCTCAACACTTGGCATTAGTCTGATTGCTTGAAACAACCTGTGTTGTTTCCACAGTTAGAGCTTTCAAGTGTTGCTTTATTTTCATGTTTGAAATAATTCATTGTCCAAGTCAGCCAGGAACATTGTGATTTAGCTTGGGCTTTTGAAATACACTTTCAATAGGGTTTTGTTTTGTAGAATACATTAGATTTGATATATGACCTGAATACTTAGTCATGTGTCACTAACATGAGCAACAACAAGAAATAGATTACCTCCAGGAATAGGATATCTAAATATAGTAACTATAAAAAAAAATCCCCTGTATCTGAATTTACCAAGTATAGAAAATCTGGAAAAGAGAAATATTCATTATTTGTTTGCTTCTGAGAAACAAAAATGGAAAGTTAAGTAGCATCATTTTCCAGATTTTTATATAGATGGGGTGGAGAAAAGGATATGTATTTTTTTCTTTTATAAGCCTTTTAACCACCATAAAAAAAGAAGACTTGCTCTTCCAGGAGATAGAATAATTAAAATAAGTCTTGTTAATAAACTTTAGGGTTGTGTGCCTCAGACTTCCCATGCTGACTAGTTGTGTTTTTACCTTCTGGTTATTTAAACTCTCTGAGCCTTAATCCCTTCTTTTGTAAAAAGAGTATAATGATCTCTGCCTTAGACCTTTCATGACAGATAAATTAATATTTGCAGAGCACTTAGTGCCTAGCATATAGTAAGTGCTATATAAGTGTTTGAAAAAGCAATCCATTTGCATAGTTGTATACACTGCAGTTTGAGAGCTGAGGACAAGCACTATGTGGTGAGTAAACATTTAGAACAAAATACATCTTTCCATTCATGTGTATTTATTAAGTTCATAATTAATGTAAACAGGCAATTTTCTTCCTGCCTCAAAAGAAATAAAAGGGAAATATTCTCTTTATAGTTGGAGAGAGATTATAACCCCATTCATAGACTACTGAAGGTCAAATTCTGTTCATGCCTCTTAGCATCTGTGTGACCTTGTGTGAGTTACTTATCCTTTCTGTGCCTCAGTTATAAAATATAGATAATCACGGCATCTGCTTCATAGAGTAATTGTGAGGATTAACTTTATATCTATATATAAAGTTCTAAGAAAATTATAAGTAAAGTTCTTAGAAATTCTTGTACATGAGAAATGCTCAATAAATATTAACTGTTACAGTTTTGGAAATTTCCTTCTTTAAAAATTTGATAAACATGAAACTAATAAACCATGAATAATCCATGAAGCTAACCTTTGAAATCATACTTTTATCAACAAAGGAAACCTAGAGATTTTATTTAAGTTCACAAAGAAGTTATAGTAGTGCCAAGTCAAAAAACCCAAGTTAAAATCATAGTTAAAACTTTTTTTCCATTCTATCAGATATATTTTTCACCTGAGTTAATATTTTCCCCCAAAGTGATGTTTTTAAAAAATCACTTGAACCAGTAGTATCACTCTTTTACCTTGCTTAAAAATATGCTCAGATCTATTCTTAAATACTTTTAATTGGTCATGCTATTTACTGTACCATCTCCTTCCATCAACTACCAAACTTCTTAAAAGAACAGTCTATAACAGTTGTTTCCATTTCTTTGCTCACTTATTTCTTCATCCCTTACAAGTAGAATTCTACTTCTATACTCTGTAATAAATAGATTGGAAATATTGTTTGATATAAATGGAAAAGGAAAATTTTTTTTAGCTCTGATGCTATTCCGGGAATATTCTATACATAATCAAGGAAAAAGAATAATCAGCACCTCCCAGAAAGCTAGAACATTTGTAAGCAACAATTAGCATTCTTTTTCTCTCACTTACTAGTGAAGGACTAGCTGTATATTATGTAATTCTTATTTCCCCAGGTCAAGGCAAAACTTAAGCAAAATCCTTCAAAAAATACAGCGGGTGAAAGGCAAGAAGATAATTCTTTGATGAACTCTAATAACCAAGAAATCACCGTTTTCTCAGGTTCTCATCTTCCCCAACCCAACAGGCATCAAGAGATCTGGTCTATCCTAGAGAATGTTTGGATTACAATATGTCAAAACAGGTACTAAATTTCCAAGAATTTTTGAGTTTTAGGGTTTTCCATCATTACTCTTATTCATTAAATAGTTAGTGTTTGGGTTGTGAGTTTAACAATATAGTTTGTACTAGATTATCTTAAGAGGGCCTTTTGTCAAATTTGTACCCTTAGAAACAGTGATGCTTAACTAGGGGTGCACATTACAATTATCTGGAGAGTTTAAAATATATATACGCCTAGGTTCTAAGAAGTGCTGATTCAGTAGGACTGAAGTGAAGCTGAACTAGTGCTTCTCTTCAGGTGATTCAGATGTGAAACCTTGATGGGAATCATTGCCTATTTATGTCAAAACCAATGAATAGTCACCAAGATTAGCTAAACGAATTAGCAGGATACAAAGCCTTAATCAGATTTAAAATAATGTAAAGAAAACATCAGTCTGGATTAGGGAAAATTCATGTAAATTTTTTTAAAAGAAAGATAAATACTTTTACTTAAAACGGAGAAATACTTTTATTTCATACACATGAAGTATTATGGTCTTGGTAAAATGAAAAGATAGAGACCGTTTGTGAGTAGTCTTTAAATAGGCTGCTGCTAGAGTAACTTAAAAAATAATTGAAAACAACTGGTTTTAAAGTAGGCCGACGCTCCCTTCCATACTTTTCCCCAAGCCCATAGTCTTTATATAATTAATATGTTAATCTTACTATATGTTTTGTAGTATGATTTTGCCACAAGGGCCCAGTTTGTTGTTTTGGATTAAGATCATTTATCTGTTCTAGTTGTCTACAAGAGCAGCAAAGTAATATTAGCACTCCACTTAAACATCTATTCTCAGTCAGTCATAGATTTGGGACCCATTTTTAGTCCTTGACAACAATTAAACAAATATATAGTCTGTTATCCTAAAGAAATTCAAACAAATATATAGTCTGTTATCCTAAAGAAATAATGATATCTGACATGTGAGGTAAAAAAACATCTAAAATTTTGTATTTTCATATAAAGCAAAGGTTTTGTTTGTTTTGTCCAATCTTAACGTATTTTTAATGTTGTGGCTTATCAGATATTTTTGTTAGCAGAAAGTTGCCAGAAATGATCACTTTAAAAATAAAGTAGTTTAAAACAATATCTAAGATATTTTAATGTTCCTTTCACTTAGAAAACATTTGAGTACTTTATGTACCTTAGACCTGACCTATAATATACATACATTTGTGTTGGATGTTACAGAGTTCTTGGTAATTTCTGGATAATAGACTTTACATTATAGTACTTCAGTAAGTGAAAAATGCTTATATTATTTTATTGGTATAGAGTTTTTAAAGCCTACTTCATTGTTTCCCATGCCTGGTTGTGTACCAGAGTCACTGTAGAACTTCTCAACATATTCATGCTTGAGTCTTTCACATAAAGATGCTCATTTGAAGATCTGGTAGGCCCTATGCACAATTTTTATAAAATAAAAATAATAGTTTTTATAAAACTATTATTAGAGCACCTATGCACAACCTTAAAGAGGTTGGGGTTAGCAGGTGTAAGCTTTTATATATAGAATGGATAAACAACAGAGTCCTGCAATATAGCACAGATCTATATTCAATATCCTATGATAAACCATAATGGAAAAGAATATAAAAAAAGAATGTACATATATGTATAACTGAATCACTTTGTTGTACAGCAGAAATTAACACAACATTGTAAATCAACTATACTTCAATAAAAAATATTGAAAAATAAAATAAAATAACAAATCTATTCACTCCGTTCTGGAAGCTAGAAAGTCTGAAATCCAGGTGTCTGCAGAGTTGGTTCTTTTAGGAGGTTCTGAGGGAGAATCTATTCCATGACTGTCTCCTAGCTTCTAGTAGCTGCCAGCAGTATTTGTAGATACATCACTCCACTCTCTGCCTTTGTCTTCACATAGGGTAGTGCCCACCCTAATCTGGTATGACCTCATTTTAACTTAACTAATTACAAAGATCCTATTTTAAATAAGGCCACATTCTGAGGTTCTGGGTGAACATGAATTTTGGGGGGACACTGTTCAGCCCATACAGCATATGTTTTGATTTTTTATATGGTTGTTATTATTTGAGTACATTTTGTATACCTTAATTTTTCTGTTTCATAGATGGCATAAGCATCATTTTAATAGTTGTTTGGTCTTTCATCAGGTGGCTAATTTACTATTTACTTAACACTTTTTTTAATATTGTTGAACATTTAGGTGATTACTAATTGTAACCCAGTTATGAATAATTACTAATATGTGATAGATTTCTAAAATTGGAATTATCAGAGTAAAGTGTATGAACACTTATAACATCCAGTTTCAGCAAACTCTAAATCTGATGTCTGATTTTTTTTCTTCATCCTTATGTACGGGAGTACTGTCAGTACTTACGTACTGACTTGAATATAAATTGATATTATTACTTCCATCTCTTATGGTCTCTTAGAGTGAAACATTATTCACATAGCTTTTACAGTATTACTTTAGATTAGACCTGTATAGTTGTTGATCCATGTCTTTTGCATGAATGGTAGCCGGGACATTCACAAGTCACTGTCTTTTATTTCTAATTTAAATAGATAAGCATTATGAGAGATGAGTTATAAATATTACCTAATGTTATACATTAGAAATCGAAATACTTGAATTACACTAAATATGCATGTGTACCTATGAGCATTTTTTTCTCTATTTTAGCATGGATGTGTTTCAAAGATTGGGCTCAAATTCAGCTCTGATGTCTTCAAAAGTAGCATCATTTGAAGAAGCATTTGTATATCTTCAAAAGTTAATGGAAGCTGTTAAGGTTATTCTTGAAGGAATTCAGAGGTAAATACTAACTAATTTTAAAGTTTATTACTTTCATCTTTCTTTTAGGTTTATCAGCTTTTTCAGAGTTGCTGGGAGTCTTCCAGCAAGTTTTATAAACTAATGGCTTTTAGATTTAACTTCTTTCCCTCCCTTGCAAAGAATCCCTGTTTCTAATTTGGACCACACGAATCTTTCCACTTTTTTCCTTTCTAGGAAAAAATAGACCAGATTGTAAGCTTCATAAGGAACTCTATTTTCTTTATTGCATAACTATAGCTACAAGAACAGTGCCTGACACATAATGGCACTCAGTAATTACTTGTTGAATGAAAAATATGTGTTAAGGTAATTATCACTGCCCTTTAAAAACAAATATATGTTAATGTTTGTAAACATGATTGATTTCATCCAATAGAGTCTCACAGTACCACAAACTGAAAAAGTTTGAGAAACAACCTAGTTTTATGATGCTTTGAGACAATATATATGTGATTATTTTAAATATTTGTGATGTATATAGAAAACATAGTTCCAGAAAGGTACAGAATGGACCATACCACCTGTGTAGCGTGAAGTCACATGTTTTCTTTTGTGGCACTGAAGAAGAATACTAAACTTAATCTTGCAATTTTTTCTTTATATACCAAAGTTGCTTGACCTGAATTGGCATGCAGCTTGCTGACAGAAGAATACTGTTCTTTATAAATTAAAAAAACAAAATCAGGAGGGGGCTTCCCTGGTGGCGCAGTGGTTGAGACTCCACCTGCCAATGCAGGGGACACGGGTTCGTGACCCGGTCCAGGAAGATCCCACATGCCGCGGAGCACCTGGGCCTCTGAGCCATGGCCGCTGAGCCTGCGCGTCTGGAGCCCGTGCTCCGCAACGGGAGAGACCACAGCAGTGAGAGGCCCGCGTACCGCAAAAAAAAAACCAAAAAAAAAAAAAGAAAAATCAAAACTGATTTGATTTTAGCATGTCCAAGTTTTAAAAACTTGGATTTTTAAAACAATAGCAGCTTTTGGTTTTGTTTCACTTATCTTTAAGGGTTTTTGGAAACTTCATCTCGTTGTTAATGCACAAAGCATCTGTACCTCTTTTTGGATCACTTGGCTAATATGATTCTTAGAATAAAAAATGACCAAAGCTTTTTGCCACTCTTAAGTTACTAATGAATTGAAGATGTAACAGATCCCAAGACAAGTTAAGTATCATCTCTAAGTGCATGTAGTCTCTCTTTTTATTTAAGGCAATATTAAACAAGGGTAGCTCTATGAAGAAGAAATATTTAGTTCTGATGTTAGCTGTGTAAAAGCTGTTGCACATGGTACATTGCATAAAAGCCATGCTTGACACATTACCTTTTCTACAGAAAGTAGGGATATTAGTCTGAATTCAATTACTCAACAAATGTTTATTGAGCACCGCCTGTGCTTGGCATCATGCTAGCTCTGGGGAATCAAAGAAAAATGAGATGCAAACTCTGACTCCAGTGAGCTTGTAGAAATAGTGCAAACAGTCACATTGAAACATAATTGCAATAGAGAGTTATTGATATTTTAATAGGAATACAGGCAGTGGAGCCAGGGAGAGTCTGGGAAAAGATGAGACTGGATCGAGGTTGGAGGGGAATGTCTTATAAGCTGCATAAAGCAGTTTCCACTTTATCCTGTAGGCTAGTATTTCACACATCCAGAGCCGTCAGTTATGTGCCTTGACAGAAGTGTTTCTGGTCCAAAAAACTTCAGAAATATTGCATACTATATTACCCACTCAGAAAATCACTATACATCCATTAATAGCTTTTATAGACTTTGCTGTAGAGAAAGCTTCTTAATTTTAGAACCTTTAAACATATTGTTCCCTGGACCCCACCCCAGAGATTCTGGTGGAATTGGTCTGAGGGTGTGCCTAGCTATCAGGATTTTAAAGATTTCTCCAGGTGATTCTAATGTGTAGCCAGTTTTGAGAACCACTAGCCAGTATGCTTAACCAGTTGTTCTCAGAGTGTGGGCACAGAACTAGCATCATCATCACCACCTGGAACTTGTTAAAAATGCAAATTCTCAAACTCTACCAGACCTCCTGAATCAGAAACTCGGGGGTAGGGCCTTGCAGTCTGTGTCCTCCAGGTGATTCTGTGCAGACTAAAGGCTGAGCACCATGGGCCTAAGTGGTGCTCAGCCCTGGTGGCCAATTCTAATCATTTGGGAGCTTAAAAAAAAAGAGAGAGAACAATGGCCGGGTGCTGTCTTAAACCTATTCAATCTGATTCTCTGGGAGAGGGACCTGGGTGTATGCATTTTTACAAACTCCCCTGGTGAGTCTCATGTGGAGTCATAGTTGAGAAGGTATAGCATGTACTGCTTTCATAAACTATATCTAAGGAAGTAAATACTTGAATTTTAAGGCTGATTCAATTTTGTTAATCTTTCCTGTAAGTGTACATACCTCCAGGAATAAAAAAATGTTAGTTGTTCTGCTACTTTTTATCATGTGACCTGGAGTAAATTGTCTTGAGCCTCAGTCTTCATCTATAAAAGAGGCATAATAATGCCTTCCCAGAGCTTTTCATAAAGTTACTGTGCTTTGAAAGTCGGGTGTTGGTATAACTAACCAAACCAGTGATTCTCTGCTTATTTGTTGGGGAAGATAAGAGTTCTAGATCTTATCCCAGACTTACTGAAATCACAGTATCTGTAGGTATTTTGTAGAGGAGGGAAGTTGTATTTTTAACAGGCTTTCCAAGAGATTTATATGCAGTTGGTGGGAGACCACAGTTAAAGAAATTAATCCAACCTCCTGTAATAAATATACTAGAAGCTCTTGAGTTACCAGCAGAGGGCATTATGATTAAAAAGTTTGCCCGTTTAAGCATTCATTAATCAACGGAAACTACTAAAATTGCAAGTTTTTTTTTAAACCTTCAAACAGTGGACATTTGAAAAAAACGTAGTAAAAGCTAATATATATTGTTTTGTCCAGTGAATGTGTGATCCTAAAATCCTTTAAAAAACAGAGTCATGTTAAAGTAAGTTCAGTTAAAAAATTGAAGGTTGGCTAACTATGAGTGGATTTTTAAACGTTGAAAAATACACTCAAATTTGTAGTGACTACAAATTCATTAGTATTTCGGATGCTTACTAAAATGAAATAGTTTCATTTAGTTTTGAGATGCATGCTCAGTGAATATATGTCAACTCTATTTCTTTTTATTATAGCAGATCATTTATAGTGTTACATTAGGAATCAATAATAGATGACCTGTTAACTGGGTCCTTCAGTTAAAGAAGTGAATGAAAATGAGTTTGTTGAACTAAGAGTTTGGGCTTCTAGTTCCAGATCTTTCCCATTGTAGCTGACTTCAGGCATGTCATCTACCCTCTCTAAGCTACAGTTTCTTTCCTTAGTAAGTGAGAATACTCATCCCTTCTTCACATGATGTGTATGAAGATACTTTTTAAACTGTAACATATTTACAAGTGTTAGTCTTTATTTTCTCTTTAAAGCTGATATGTTAAATTTGAAATGTTTAAAAGTGTGTTATTTCAATTTTAATAGGGGTCTAAACATGATTGTTGTAAGTTAAGATTGAAAATATTGATGTAACAGTTGTTCACACAGTTATACAATTAGGAGCAGAATACCTAATTTGGTAGAAGTTGAAAATGGGATGAAAATATTGCTGATTTCTATACTTTCTGCACACTTTCTTCTTGGGTAGGAGAGTGAACTTATTTGCTATTGGTTTAGAGATTGCTTCTCTCTTATCTTTCCTTTTATACATATACAGGATTAATTTGAGCACTTTTGTTAATGGTTTTCTTATCTAAACACTAGCGGACTAGTCAGTATTCTTTCCATGTAAACAAAAGTGTTTTCAGATTTATTTTTTAGGGCAGTACAATCTAGTCTCATACTTCAGTGAACTGATGTCTAGATTGATCAAGTTACTCTCAAGATCACAAAAACCTTTTGCTTAGTATATGAAGATTACAAAGCTTCATTTGGAGTGAAAAATTAATCGAAGAGTCATATGGCAAATTCTAAAACTAAGAAAACTTCTACTTGTACATTAATCAAAAAACAGTAAATGTCTTGTGCTTAGATTGACATATCTAAACAGGTCATGTAATCCAAATCTGAGGCATACTATAAATGTGTGCAGCTTTAACCTGAAAGATAATACTCACAACAACAATGAATGTATGTTTTTGTGTCTGTGAAGTAGATGATGAGCTGCCTGGTTTAGAAGTAGAGGAGAGGAAAGGGGGAGAGTGAGGGTAGGAAATTGCAGTCTGCCTACATTTTATAATCATGTTTGTGTGTTTCACCTTTATAACATAATGTTGAAATTATTAAAAAGAAAAAAATTGCCAATTGTAGCATTTGAATCCAAAACTATAACTAGACCATGCTTAAGTGTGTATATTCATTTTATCACTTGGTTTAATGTGCAAAACTTTGTATTTCTGTGTCAATTTCATGAACTCTAGATTTCCAGCTCAAGTAGCCTTGGATGAAGTGGTTAAAATAATGAATGTTTTCTCAATTTCATATTTTGAATCTTATGGGGGGGGTTATCAATAACTTGGCACATTTTGTGGGGGAGGGAACTTCTTTATATGAGGGGATATCTCAAATTTAATTAATTAATTAATTTTTATCTCTTAAGCTTAGATGATTTTTTTCTCTAGCTGTCATATTTGGTTTGATTATTTTAAAATGTAGACTGAGTGCTAAATGGTGCCTTGGACACAGTCATATTCTGGATGGACATTCATTTGTGATCATAGTATATGATTTTGGAAAATGAGACTTCTGCTTGAATTTAGGAAAGGAAGATGATTAATTTTTATCATCTTCAAATGCTTTTAGTAATCTTCAAAACCTTTGTAACCTCTGTTACATTCCTGTGGCTTTGGTTTGAAATACCTTATAGAGCTGGTTTTCTAAAACAAAACAATTATAATCACGAAACTGGGGATGCTTATGTGTGTGTGTGTTATTTACATATATAAATTCTTATTAAGTCTCAGAAGAAAGAATTTTCCTATTACTCTCTTACCCCATTTTAACATAAGAACAAAACATATACTGGTATAACCATACATAATTCCTGGGAAAAGGAATCCTACAATCACAGCAGTTTTTTATATCTACTAATGATTTAGTAGCTTCAAAGAGTGTGGAGTTCGCATTTGAGAGAATATTAACTTAATATTGTATGTTTTGATAGCTGACCTCTTGAGGTTTTAGAAGGGTTATTTAGGAAAGGTCATCCTTCGGTTGACACAAAGATAACACTCTTTAGGCTGTTTTATAGATTAGGTCAATTGTTGAAACAAAAGTTTTTATGAAAGCCGTAGAAAATAAAGACCTTAAAATTAGTGGCTTTTTAGCATCTTGACTCATTGCAGTGTGCAAGATGTTCAGCCATTGATAAAAAATTTTCCTTGTCTAGATTAGAGAGGTTTATCCATGTTTAGGTCTGACCTACTTTCTTTGAGGCTTGGCCTTTCTACCCTTAGATAATTAGACTTCACCTTCCCTCCCCCATTAGGGTTTCCACAGATACCACTGCACCTCTTTATCAGCTTTTTCATATACCCCATGTCCTGTATATCAGTCACTATGTTGAGTAAGAGAAAATAATACAACCTTTTATTTTAAAATGAAAAGGTTTAGTTGCTTCACCCTCCATGCCATCATTTTAGACCTTTTTCATAATTTATTTCATAATCAGCTCCCTAAGACTTTGACCACTTTTAGGGCAGGAACTTTGCTTACTTTTCTTCATTTTACTTTTCTATACCTAGATTTATACCTGTATGACGCATAGCAGATGGTTAAAAAAAAAAAAGGCGGGGGAGGGGTGTTGACTGGTTGAATGAGTCTTTTATAGTCTATCTGGTGGAAGGCAACTTCTTGTAGGGCTGAATGCTGCTAACAGTACTACATTATGACATCAGATGAATAGGTAATATAGAGGTTCCAAAAAAGATACAGAAGAGAGAAGCGCAAGCTATGAAAGGGTAAAGAATAAGAAAATCAGGAGGGGGCTTCCCTGGTGGCGCAGTGGTTGAGAGTCCGCCTGCTGATGCAGGGGACGCAGGTTCGTGCCCTGGTCCAGGAAGATCCCACATGCCGCAGAGTGGCTGGGCCCGTGAGCCATGGCCGCTGAGCCTGCGCGTCCGGAGCCTGTGCTCCGCGGCAGGAGAGGCCACAGCAGTGAGAGGCCTGTGTACTGCAAAAAAAAAAAAAAAAAAAAGAAAAGAAAAAAAGAAAATCAGGAGGAAGGAGAAAGACTGGAACAAAGAGATTAAGGAGATTAAAAAGGTATTTATGTCTAGAACAGATGATGGAGCCTCCAGTAATTTGCCCAAATGGCTCTTGTGGTCCCATGTTATCCTTAATTGCTTAATTCTGATCTCTCTGTATCAACTATCTAAATTAGGGTTAGTAGAAGGAAAGATGAGATGTAATGGAAGTGATTGAGACTTAAGGAGTATAAGCAGGTATTTCTTATATAAGACATATAATGTATATAAAATATAGACAATAAAAGCTTTTTATGGTATCTATATTACAGTTTGATAAACACAGCTTTAACATAACATTTATATCAAATGTATGTAATACATAGTAAAATTTATATTAAATTAGCTGACAAAATATATGGCATCCACATATTAATCTGACTGAATTATCCAACACAGCTGATATTTTTTTAACCTTCCTCTTTAATGCTACTGAAGGTAATAGATCACACATGACTTACTTTTTAGACTAACTAGATTTCATTTTATACATTTGAAGCTCTTATCTATGCTTCCTAGCATTTGTAATTCAAGAATAGGAAATAAGGACCTTTATTTTCATCCTAAATGTCAGCGTTGTGATGCCAGTTATTTCTGCTACCCCTAAAGCATTTCTAAGTGTTGGTGTTCTTTTGTTTTAGTCAGTAAAATCCAGTTTTGGTGATGGAGTTAAATATTTCCCATCATAAACTTCTTGATCACACCAGAATCAAATAATCAAATATAAATGAAGATTACTTCTTGAAGATAACAAATATTTTACTTTGTTTATAGAGTTGTTTTTATTTAAAATCAATACTTTAAAATTTTCCCTTTGTAGCTGGTTATTTCTGCCTAATGATTTATTGATCTGATAATTTAACTAAAATTCCCTGCTATCCCTGCTATTAAGTCACCCTAAGAAATGCTAAAACTACCAAACACTACATTTTTCAGAGAAGCAGATGGGATGAATGACTGACTAAATCAGTGGGGTTAGACATCAGTAAAATAAATGAAATGGAGTGGGGGATCAAAGGTGCTCAACAAGGGTAATTTTAACTTAAATAATTAGTATATAATAAATACATGGGTAAAGCCGGATGATCAGTTCTAATTCCTTCTTACAGAGTAGTTGTACAAAAAAAGGTTTAACGTTAGAGTGTACCCTAGACTCTAGGATTAGTCTCATCTATTTTGAGAAATATCTTCTTGTGCCTCTAAAGAACTTTAACACTGTAGTAGACCAGCCATCTGCCCATAGTGAGAAGTGATGCAATCAATGTTCTCAAGGCTGTTTCCAGTAATATAAAAGGTTGGGTCCAACTCAGGACAATGTTTTCTCCCTAGAAGGTAACTCAGTAAACATTTATTATACGTCAGAAACCCCTGGAATTTTTTTACATTTTAATGTCCAATCCTTGTCAATAAGGCATAATAAACCTTCAAGAATCAACATTTACTTAACCATTAGTAATAATGTAACTGGAACTATAAGTTGTAGATTTTCCAATTAATGTTTCTTTTTTGCTAACATTAAGATAGATTATGTTTTGACAGCACATAGCTATATATTTTCCCCAACCTGATTGTTGAGCTAAGACAAATAAGTAAAATCATCAACATTATATTTTTATATTAAAGATAGTAATTTATGCAGATTTTATTTAAGCTCTTGATAACGTAGATGAAAAAGTGTGAGTACTTTTGTACAGCATTGGAGTGTAAGGTAGTATAAAGACTGTATCAGTCTTCTTTTTTCTTTTTTTTTTTTTTTGTGGTACGCGGGCCTCTCACCGTTGTGGCCTCTCCCGTTGTGGAGCACAGGCTTCGGACGCGCAGGCTCAGCGGCCATGGCTCACGGGCCCAGCCGCTCCGCGGCGTGTGGGATCTTCCCAGACCGGGGCACGAACCCGTGTCCCCTGCATCGGCAGGCGGACTCCCAACCACTGCGCCACCAGGGAAGCCCAATGTATCAATTTTCTTTAAAAGGATTTGCCTCCACTTACTAGGGTGACTCTGAGAAAAAGTGAAATACTCAGACCTTTTGGGGGGTTACTAGATACTGACTCTGAGTTAATACTAATCTCCGGGGACCTAAAATTTGACTGTAGTTGGAGAAATGATCAGGGAAACAGATCTACCTTGATTAATAAGCAGTGACTACTGGTTTGTTTGGAAACGGAAAAAACAGAATTTGAGGATTGGTGACAGGAAAGTCTAGAGGAGAGATGTGTGGATGGGCATCTTGTAATGGGCACAGAGTATAAGGGTATTTGTGTCCCATGTGAATACTCATCAAAGACTTCCCACTGCAGTGGAGACTCTCAGTAGTCAAATGGACAAGATCAGCTGTCCTGTGGGTGTCAGTCACCCTCTTCCCCTAGCCACCCCAGTGTTTGGTCAGTGAGCTCATATGCAAAGGGACAATAAATAGCAGCCTGGATAACATGAGCTCAAACGTGGGACTTCCTCTTATGAAGGCTGCTCTGGATGCTACCACTGCTGAGAGCCCAAACTGCCAACAGCTGAGGCAAATGCTAAGCAGTCTAGAAGGCACCATTCCCTAGGGTACCATCATGTCACTAGTGGCAGTGATTCAGACCCCTTCCATCATGAAGGGGGCAGTGATTTGTCCTCACTGGAATAGACACCTCTTTTAAATATGGAATTAAGTTCTCTCACTGCAGTGCTTCTATCAGCAACTCCATCTGTTGATTTAAGGGATTTGTTGGCTACTGTCTTGATAGCCCATACAGCTAAAAAACTAATTTTATAGCAAAAGAAGTACAGCTATGGTTACATGGAATTCGCTGGCTTTATCATATACTAATCTAAGGAACTGGCTTGGTAAAACACTGTAAAAGACTTATTTTCCATACCAGCTGTAACCTATGAAGTTAAGGTGCTGTCCTATGATGCTGTTTCTCCCTTAGAGAATTGCTCCCTTAGAGAATTTACATTCTCTCCCCAGAATGTAAATCCAAGAATCAAGGGGAGCAAGTGGTAATGGTTTCTCCACAATTAAACCAGATAACTCTTCTGTTAACAAGTACTGTTTCAGTCATTGCTGAGTCAGGAAAACAAAAGCCACTCTAGGTATTTCAAACAAAATTTAATACACAAACTTAATTTCAGTGCTATTGGAAGGACTGGAAGAGCAAAGGGGAGAAAGTGGTAATATCTGGAGGGGCAAAAAAGAAGAGGGTTTTTAATGAATTTTGAAATTTTCTGTATCTTGGTGCCCTCTGTACCATAGGAGCACAGTACTACATGATTACTGTACTTATTTTTAAAACAACAGTTCCTCTAGATTGCTTGGAAATAGTTGTAAACAATTACAAGAAGTGGATGTGATCCTATAAAATATTTTGTGTATAGAAGTAGAAACATTCTTCAGTCTAGTGTTCCATTCAATTAAGGTGTAATTGTTATGCTTCCTTTACATATATAGGTTTAGGACCTAATGTACAAGCAACCATCTGTTCTCAAACAAAACAAAGAAAATCTAACTTATTTTCAGAACCTTTATTCAGAAATTAATTTTCTTTCATAAATGTGTAAATTTTCAAAGAAGTTACAGAAATTTTATTATAACCTGAGCCAATGCATTTTTCATACCTATGTGTTTTCAACTTTCCATTAAAAAGTCGCTTAAAATAGAACTCCATGTTCAGAAATTTAACTGCCAGTTCTTCAACTTAGATACCTCTGTGACAGAATGACTGATGTAGGAAGGGGCCATTGTTTATACACCTACTCCTTATGAATTTCTACACTCCACCTCAGGTCTACGTCTTACCTGGGCTCAGGGGTGATTGGTTCCTGCTGCCACAATCATATCTGTCTACCACCAACAGAGGTACAAATTTCTCTTCTCATGCTGAGATATGGAAAATATTCTCCCTTAGTTCAACTAAGATACCATAGGACTTTATAGAAGGAACCTTCACTAAAAGGCTAATGAATATATGACTAAGCAAAAGGAAAAAAAATAGACAAAAGCAGCTCAACAATTCCTCGTGCTGAACCAATCAAAAGATTAGCTGCAAAAGAAGTTTCATACTTTGCAGTTTATGTAGTTGATGTTTTTTTCCCTTACCTCAGTCCTCATGTTCTGGGTCACCTGTTGCTAAATACCAGAACTTACTAGCTTAAAACAATAGCAGTCAATTATTTATTTTCTCTAATGGCTTGACTGGACACGTGTGGGTAGTTCTCACTTGAGAGTTCTTGTGTGGTTGTGGTTAGATGGTGTCTGGAGTCATCTCAAAGGCTGGCTGATGCTGGCTGTCAGCTAGAACACGAACATGTAGCATCTCCATGTAGCCTGGGCTTCCTCATAGACTGAAGGCTGGTTTCCAAGATCATCCCAAAATAACAGGTGGAAGCTCTATTGCCTGTAATGACATTGCCTTTCTGACTGAAGGTGTTATTTTGCTTTCATTCTTGATTGATACGTAACTGTGTGTAGATTGTAGGTTGACAGTTATTTTCCCTAGGCACTTTTTAAAAAATATTTATTTATTTATTTGGCTGTGCTGGGTCTTAGTTGTGGCACACGGGATCATTTTAGTTGCAGCATACAGGGTCTAGTTCCCTGACCAGGGATTGAACCCGGGCCCCCTGCATTGGGAGTGTGGAGTCTTGGACATTGGACCACCAGGGAAGTCCCTCCCTAGACACTTTGAAGATGTAATTTCATTATCTTATATCTTCCTGGAAATGAGTAGTCAGCTGTCAGCATACTGTTTTTTTCTTAGCTGGTAATCTGTCTCTCCTCCCACCCCCGTCCCACCCTGGAATGCTTTCAAGATTTTCTTCTGTAACGTTTATGTTTGGTAATTTTATCACAAGATGTCTAGGTATAGGTTTTGTTTTATTTATCTTTCTTGAGATGTGGTGTGTTTTCTTCAATCTGAAGACTCATATCTTTAACTCTGGAAATTCTCAATTATTATCTCTTCGATTATTCTCCCCCTCATTCACCTTAATTCTCTTGTTTTGGAATTCCTATTGCTGACTCTCCTCGTTCTGTCAGCCGTATCTCTTGACTCCTTTTTTCCATCTCTTTTATCCCTCTGTGCTGTATTCTGAATAATTCTTCAAATTTATTTTCTGATTCATTAATTATTTTTACCAATTTTAAATAATTTTATTTAATCATTAAAAATATATAGTACCTTCACATTGCTTAAAAATAATTCATTAGGTGAAAAAGAATATACAGTGAGTGAAAATTCTTCTTTCCATGTCTTTTACCTCAGTTAGCTCATTATCTTCAAGGACAATCAAAATTAATTAGTGTAGACTCTCTCTTGTCTATACTTTTGCTTATGCTACCTGTTTTAAAGTGAGACTAGCCTGTAAGCTCTATAAGGACAAGAACTCTTTGTTTTGGTTTTTGATATATCCCCACCTCACCCAGGAGTTAATGTATAATGAGTAATCAATTAGTACAGAAATAGAAAGAAACTGCCTGGTCATCTGGATCTTAACACCATGATTTTGTAGTTTTGGAAGAGTTCATCCTCAAATTTGTAAGTTTAGGAATTTTATTTTACCAGTTTACTGAAAACTTACCAGACTCAACAGACTTTCTTCTAACCAAATTTAGAAGAAAGCAAGCTGATATATCAGAATGCCCATTTATTTATTTACATTGAAATCAGTAACTCCCAGCTGAACTGAAATATTTATAAACTAAGTGACTCCTAGAGGAAAGTTTATGCTGCAAACTAGATTACTACCAAGTTTTCTTGCTGACTGCTGGGAATGTTGACCTCAAGATAAAGTAATCTCTTTTCTCCTCTGGAATTTTATTTGCCAAATAGTCAGGTCAGCCTTTCCCCTATACAGGGATATTCTTTTTCTTTAATCCCCTTTTATAAGCTCTGTGCAAACTACTACTTTTTGTCAATTATGTCAACTAATAGTTATCTGAAAATGTCAAAACACAACTGGTCAGATTTCAGTGTTATTTGCATTGCTTAAATTACATTCCTATTTCCCTAAGGTGCTATCTTGATGACTTTGATTAGAATTGGCTGATTACTAAGGTCTATCAGCAGCATGTTTGCACACCATCTCTTAGGGTTGGTATTAATCTCATGTGTTACATATCTAGAGGCATTTTGTATACTGGGTAGGAAAGTGGTCATAGAGCCATCTTCCCTGGGTTCATATCACTGCTCTATTACTTCCTAGATTTTTGACCTGGAGCAAGTTACTTAAAACCTTTGTCCTCCATTTCCTCAAAAATGGAGAAGTAAAAGTATCTTCTCACAGGATTAATGAGGAAGTGAATTACTATATGTAAAGGACTTAGGACAATTTAGAACAGTACCTGACAAATAGTATATAAATTATTACTATTGCTGTTGTTTTGTTGTTATTATTCTTACTGATTTATATTTCAGAAAAAAAATTTTTTTTGCCTTGGTTCTAAATTGTGGAGGTTTACTCTCTTTGGAAACCATACTCTGTGTGGACTAACTATAGGATCATTCTTATACTGTTCTTGTTCAGATGCAGCGTTACCTTAGATTACTGTGTATTCCATAACTGATCCTGTTGATAATCCCTTTACTACTTTTCCATATTAGTATCCTTTTTTCCTACTGTTAGCAGAACTTCTGGTTCCAGCATTAACTCCTTAATGCCTGGACTCTTGTGATCATCTTCTAATAGGTCTCCTTGCCTTTAGGCTCCTTTGACAGTTCCTTAAACTCCTTAAATCATATTTTATGGTTTCATTTTTTTCCTTTGTTCAAAAACATTTATTTTCTCTTATTCCCCTCTGGTTCAAATACAGCCTTTCCAATTTGTCAGACAAGGCTTTTGACTGCTTGGTCCTAACATACCTTTTTAGTCTTATAGTCCTCTAGACTACTTTGTAGTTAAGCCAAATTAATTTTTTTGTGGTTTTCAATGCAGGCCTTATGTTTTCTTAATTCTGAACCTTGACGCAATATCTTCTCAGAGCTTGGAGTGACCTCTTAATCTACATGTACTTTTCAAAGTTTTATCCATTTGTCCAATCCCAGTTCAGAAGCCACTTACTACAAACAGGCTTTACAGTTTGTATTGAACCCTTAAGGTTCTTAGCACATGTTGCCTCCCATTATAATTACTTGCAGACATTTTATCTCTGCTCCTAAATTGTGAACTCCATGAGGCAGGATCAATATCTTATATCCTTGGTATTCCCGAGATATCTTGCATGTTGCTTTGAACCCAGTGCTATTTGATAATAGTAATAAATGAATAAATAAGTAACATTTATTAAGTAGTTAGTATGTCCCAGTCACTGTACATAGGTAAAGCTCTTTACCTATGTGATCTTATTTAATTCATACAATAACCCTCTCAAGAGATGCTACTGTTACTGAACCAGGCTCATTTGCCTTTCTCATAACGAGCCAAATGCTGAGATGTCAAGGTTTGCAACAGAGAAAGAGTTTATTTACGAGGCAGCCAAGTGAGGAGACGGGAGAAAAGATTTCAGATCCACCTCCCTGAAGGCTGGGGGGCTTGGGATATTTATGGGCAAAGCGTATAGCGTGGTCAGAAGTGCAGGGGAAGGTGACTGGAGGTAGGAAAAAGGTGCGGTAATTGCTGCTTTGCTCAGCCGTATCTGAATTACATGCTTCTTCATGGGATGCATGTTCAGAAAATGGCAGCGTTAGCATGCTCTGAAGATAGAGTTTTTGACCCTCTGATGTGGAAAGGTCATTCCCTGGACAAACAAGTCTCTTCTGCACAGACTCTGATTGGCCCCATTGGTTCCACACAGTTTCAGCCAGTTTTGTTGTCTTATGAGCATAGGGGTTTTTAACAAGCTGTTCCCTTATCTGCTCTTCTGTAAGACAAGCTCAAGAACTTCTGTTAATCACCAGTTTCTATTAAACCTATGGGGCATGGTTTCAGGAAGGGTTTTTTAAGCCTGTGGGGGGCAGGCTTTCACTATCACACCCATTTTACACATGGGGAAGTAGGATCACAGGGATTATATCATTCCCCAAGGTCACACAGTTTATACTTGGCAGAATGACTTATTGAAATTGGTCTGATTCTAGAGGGCTCACTTTTTAAATACACTAAACTTTCTGACTGAAAAAATTACTTTAAAGTTAGTTATATTCCAGAGATATTTTTTAGTTGATTTTATAGAACTTTAGAAAACTTCTAAGTTTAACTTAAAAGAATATTAAATGACTGATCAAAAAAATACAAAATATCTTTGCCTTAGAAGGAAATTTTCCTTCTTTGTTTTTCCAAATTTGTCTTTTCTACCTTTCATTTTTCTGGGAGGAGAATGAGTCCAATTACCTTGGTTGAAATGAATATCCCAAAAAAGGTTTCCATTGGTAGATGGTCTTGTCTCTAGAGACAGATGTTAACAAATGAAACAACTGGGGTAACAAAAGCATGAAAGAAAACTGTATCTGGGTTATATTGCTGACAGTCAGCCCTATGCAATTTGGAAGAGTGGTTAAGACATGTCTTAAAGCTGGAATAAAAAATTCCATCCTGTGGAATGCTCAGACTAGGTCAAGATTAAGTTAGCATCCATGTATCAATACAGTGGGTTATTCATAGAAAAACAAATAGGTAAATTTGTTGTTTTCATGCATTTTAAAATGTGTCATTTGCTTACATTTTTTACTTTGTAATGGATTAGATTATGTATTTTAGAAATGCCTTAGAATTTACGATGCATAGTTGGATTGGAAACAGTATTTCTAAGTTTGAGAAGAGAAAGGAAAACAATGGTTATTTATTTTAGAGGAAGAGTGCACATGGTATCTTAGGTAGTACCAGAGGGATAATAAAGATATGTGAAACTATCCTTAAGCCCAAGGGGCAAATGTGATGCTAGAAATTTGAGGTAAAAACGCATAAGAAAGAAACCTGGAACACAAAAAAGGACAAGGGAGGAAACAGGATGAAAGATCCAAAACATTCTTGTTTGAACAGTGCTGGAGTGCTCCTGCCTTTTTAAATTGGCCATGCCTATGTAGCAAGGGTGGATTAGCCCAATTTATTATTACAGATCTGTAAAAGCAGACTGAAGTTGAATTATCAGAAAGGTAGACTGAAAAGTTCCAGAGACTGGCAACACAAATATCTGGAAATTCCCTGGCGGTCCAGTGGTTAGGACTTGGCACTCCCACTGCTGGGGCCTGGGTTCCATCCCCGGTTGGGGAACTAAGATCCTGCCAGTCTCATGGTTTGGCCAAGTTTAAAAAAAAAAAAAAAAAAAATCAAGGAAAGAAGGAGTTCCAAAAGAGAAGGAATCTTTGACAGTGTCTTGTTACTACTGAGAGGCCAAAAAAAAACGTTGTCTGTTAGATTGAGCAACATAGAAGTCGTTGGTGAATTTGTTGGCAGTTTCATAGGAGTGTGGGGGCAGACGTTAAACATCAGTAGGACAAGTGGGGGCAGCAGAAGGACGTTGTGAAACTGTGGGAGGTCAAGAGGCCAGGAGAAGAGACTGTGTTCCAGATTTCCTTGAGAAAACAGTCAAGTCAGTGTAAATGTTTCTTAGATAATATCAATATATGAAAAGATAAAACCATTCACAATAAACATCAGAGTTACAGCAAAGACAGTGATTTTGTCATAACAATACATGAAGTTATTCTTGACCCCTTCACTGCAGTAATTCTGAAGTCTTCTGGTTCCTCAAAAAGGCCTTTCTGCTAGGATTTGCCCTCTTATAAATGGAATCATACAACATTTGTCCTTTTGTGACAGGCTTATTTCACTTAATACAATGTTTTCAAAGTTCATCCATGTTATAGCCTGTTGTAGCCAGAATTTCCTTTTTAAAGCTCAGTAATGTTCCACATATATGCCACATTCTGTTTATCCATTCATCTGTTGGTGGACATTTAGGTTGCTTCTACTCCTTGGCCATTATGAGTAATGCTGCTGTGAACAAAGATGTACAGATATCTCTTTGAGTCCTTGCTTTCAGTTCTTTTGGGTACATACCCAGAAGTTGAACTGCTGGATTATGTGGTAATCCTATTTTTTAATTTTTTTGAGGAACCACATACTGTTTTCCGTAGCAGTTATACCATTTTACATTCTCACCAACAGTGCACTAGGCTTCCATTTTCTCCACATCCTCATCAATACCTGTTATTGTCTGTGTTTTTAAAAATAACCATCCTAATGGGTGTGAGGTGGTATCTCCTGATTTGGTTTGCCTTCTTTTTATAAAAAGTCTAATGCATTTTAAAAGCTCCTTCAGTGTTGATTAGTTAAATGTATTTGTATTACAAAAGAGTTTTATTATCTTCACATTTTTTCCCCAGATTTATTCTACATAGAACATTTCTCTAATGTTTCTGATCTATTATGAATGTCTATATATAGTGAGGTGTGCTTATGATAAGGCAGCAATAAAATTGTGTCTCAGCCCCAGTTGGATGTATTGAGATCTTACAGCACTAAATGGTGGGAGCACAAGCTAACTCAGTCTTCTGTCTCTTTCACTGTGAGCTCGTATCTTGGCTCTGCCCCTTGTGATCTAGAGAGGTCTTATGTGCCATGTTACAATGGAAAGATAGTAGGTACCTGGCAGTGAGGTGTGATTAATCAGCTAGGAAATAACATTCATAAAATATTAGGAGGAGCTGTGATTGAGTCTTATGCAGATTTAGCTGGCATGTAGTGGGCATAGGACTCACTGAAGACCTAGTTGTGAAGACCTAAATTGTGAAGACATCGTTGAGGGGCCCCGATAGGGGCCTCAACACTAAGTAGAAGAGAAATGAGTTGGTTTTTCATACTTCTGGCCCCTTTCAGTACATTGTTAGTACTACGCCTGGAACTGGCCTCCAGCAGCACCGTCTCGAGCAGTAAGGTTATCTTTTAGCAAGAAGCATAATGCTACGAAGCAAAGCAAAGTAGTTCTTTGGCAGCTAACTACTCAATGAATTCCACAACGGTCTCACATTATGGGAAGTGGTCCATCTTGCTTCTAACCTTGAGGACCATGGCTCCTCAAAGCTGAGCCCCCAATATTTAGGAATGTCAGCTGTATTCATTTGCTAGGGCTGCCATAAGGAAATACCACAGACTTGGGTGGCATAATTTGCTTTCTCACAGTTCTGGAGGCTGAAGTCCAAGATCAAGGTGCTGGCTGGGTTAGCTTCCTCTGAGGCCTCTCTCCTTAGCTTGCAGATGGCTGCCCTCTTGCTGCCTCTTCGTATAATCATCCTTTTGTGCACGTGCATCCCTGGTGTCTCTGTGTATCAGAGTTCCTCTTATAAGGACAGTCAGATTGGATTAGGGCTCATCCTGATGGCCTCATTTTAACTTAATCACCTTTTTATAGGCATCTCCAAATATGGTCACATTCTGAGGTACTGGGGATTAGGACTTTGACATATGAATTTTGGGGGAACACAGTTCAGCCCATAACAATAGCCAAGGCCCAATAACAAAAATAAGTGCTGGATTTGAGGAAACTGGGAGTGTTGTGATAAAACTTTTGGGACACATGATGGCTGGCATTTTTCAGAATTTCCTGAATAACGATACAGGATCCTAGGGTCTTCTGACCTAGCCTCACTAGACCAATCCAGATCCCTTTGCTAAAAAATGTCTCTTTAGTTATGAATGAAGAGCCATCCATCCAGTACTTGACCAGTGTATGACAGAAGATGTGACAGAGGCTTGGATTGCACCTTATCATAGACTCATTAGCTAAGCTAAGAATATGCTGCTTTGTGAACAGTTAAGATTTTTCTGAAGATGGCTTTTAATTGAACACTAAACCTAATTAGTGAGATGGATTTTTGATACCACCACAAGCGGTCTTTTCGTCAGTCAGAGATTCTAACTATTTTAGGTTCATTTCCATGACCTTTGTCATAAATTGTAGTACTGATGTCAGTTCCCATAATTCATGTGAAGTCACATAAAGATAAAACTGAGATTAGGAATATGCATGTTTTATCTGGGTTTGGCCAACTCAGCTAAGCAAAGTTCAGTAGTATGGCTGCAGCTGATTATCATAGTAACACCTTTTATTTCTAGGGGCGCTCCTGGATCCTGGTAATGTGAAACAGTATGCTCTCATCTGGTTGGTAGCCAATGGGTAGGGCATAGTTCCTTTGTTTCTCCATGTTCAGATCATATTTTATAGATTATGTCCTGTATTGATAATAATCATGTTTTTGTTAGAGTTTGGATCCACCTTTACCTTAATTGCAATAATTAGGGATTGAAAATGTTATTGGTTACATATTGGCCATCTTCTTTGCCTTTCATTTTTCTGGAATTCCTTATTGATGTTTACATCAACATCCAAGACTAAAGGGAGAAGATTGTCACCATTCATATGGATCACATAAAAGTTCACTGCTGGACAGACTTTACAAGGAGATAACAAGTCCCCAAAGGGTTTGAACTAAATATTTATTTAGTTCTCAGTTGATAAGCTACAGTGATAATTGGGGGTGTTTTTTAAAGTAAGAGGTAGAATAATAATAATAGCTAACATTTTGTTGAGCCAAGAACTGTTCCAAGTACGTTATATATATTAACTCATTTAATCCTCTTAACAGTCCTAGGAGATAAGTACTGTTATTGTCCATGTTATACATGAGAAACGTAGGTGCAGAGAAGTAAAGTAATATACCTGATGCCACTCAGCTGGAAAGTGGTAGAACTATGATTTGAACTCAAGCAGACTGAGTCCAGAGACCATGATCATAATCATTATATCCTTATGCTTAAATGCCAATGTAGAAAATACATTGGTGGAAGAGGCTGGTGACCCATATAAGAGAATTAGTGGAAAGTGTATGGATATAGGGTGTTTTAACCATTCTGCAAAATTAACAGAAAGCTGTAGTATTTGCCATTATGTTCTAATTGTATGTATGTTTATGTGTAGCACACATGTAAGCCGTATAATCTTTTCCTTAATCTAAATGATATTTTCTTTCTGTAGAATTTGCTTTTATAATTAAATTTCGAATGTAGTCATTAAAATTACCTATAAACTCTCCTTGTTCCTACCACCAACTTTAAAAAAATATCTCCAGTGTTCTGAATAGATCAAATTTTAATTATTAATTGTATCCAAACTAGTCCAAAGTTCCTACATTTAATACCTATATCTACAAAATTCTTTGCTCTAAAGGGGAAACAGGAACATAAAATAATTTATTTTGTTTAAGTTGCTTAACTTTATTTTTTGCTTTTTACCTTTTTTAATTGCATATGGTGTTCTTTTAAAATCTGGAGCTGATGGATATCTTCCACTTGCATAGCTGATTTCACCAAATTAACTATAGAAAACATATGATTTTAATTTTACTTGTAATAAAGATTCCCAAAAAGGTACTCTTAAAATCCAATACCGTTTTCCTGATGAGTATATCCTATTGTTAATTTGATAAATTTTCACCCAGTTTATCAGTAATACAACTTAAATTCATCATCAGCAAAATTCAGTTTGCATGTCACTGTATTAAAATAAGAGGAACATAGATGGAGCTAGAGATTATCATACTAAGTGAAATAAGTCAGACAGAGAAAGACAAATACCATATGATATCACTTATATGTGGAATCTAAAGTATGATACAAATGAACTTATTTACAAAACAGAAACAGACTCACAGACATAAAAAACAAACTTATGGTTATTAAAGGGGAAAAGAGGTGGGGGAGGGATAAGTTAGGAGTTTGGGGGTAGCAGGTACAAACTACTATTTTTTAAAAAAAGAAGAAGAAAAAGGACAGAACTCTAGGGTCAGAATGATCTGAAGTTGAATCCTAGTTCCATTCATTTACTATCTCTGTCACCTAGATATGTTAATTAACCTTTTTTGTATTTGTTTCCTAATCTATAAAATGGAGTTTATAATAATTACTTTATTAAATTGCAGAAATTAAAGGAGACAGCATTTGTTCCATCCCTGGCACTTGGTAGATGCTGAATAAATATTGTCCTCAATAAAGATGTAATAGTTGATTCATAGTAAAATTTAAGCTCTGAGTCAGTTCTTAGCTTTGGAGAGTGTACAATGAGTTTTTAAAATAATGTAAACAAACATTTTTACTTCATGTAATTATGTATTTTTTTAAAATAAATTTATTTATTTCATTTATTTTATTTTTGGCCGCGTTGGGTCTTCGTTGCTGCATGCGGGCTTTCTCTGGTTGCAGCGCGCTGGCTTCACATTGCGGTGGCTTCTCGTTGCGGAGCACAGGCTCTAGGCACACGGGCTTCAGTAGCTGTGGCTCTTGGGCTCCAGAGCACAGGCTCAGTAGTTGTGGCGCACGGCCTTAGCTGCTCCACGGCATGTGAGATCTTCCCGGACCAGGGCTCGAACCTGTGTCCCCTGCCTTGGCAGGCGGATTCTTAACCACTGCGCCACCAGGGAAGCCCTAATTACATATTTTTAATCTAACTTCTTTATTGTAGTAAAATACATGTAAAATAAGTTTACCGTTACCATTTTCAAGTGTTCTTAAAAATGTATTAATGGGGTATTAAATACATTCATAATGTTGTACAACTGTCACCGCCATCCATATCCATAACTCTTTTCATCTTGTATAACTGAAACTCTATTCCCATTAAATAGTACCTCCTCATTTACGCTTCCTCTCTAGCCCCTGGTAGCCACCATTCTGCCTATCTATAATTTTGACTACTCCAGGTATATACACAAAAGAATTGAAAATAAAGTCTTGTTACTGTACAAAGGGCTTGCTGCCCAATTCGCATACAAGCCAGTACTATGACACCAGCTTTTGAGAAAAGGAAAGACTTTATTGTGAGGTTGACCGGCAAGGAAACAAGGAGGCACGGCTCTCAAATCTATCTCATCAATCTGGGGTTTGGTCAAACTTTCATGAGTTAGGGGAAGAGGTTGGTTTGAGCCCTGGTGGGGCAGGTTTCCATTGGAGGGCTTTGGAACTTGGCCATCTATGGTAAGGTTAGGTAAAGGGGCTTCAGCACTGGATCTTCCTGAACAATGGACCCTTCACTTCTGAAAGGGTTCTGGTCACATCCGGTCCTTTGGTTCTCTGGAGGGGAGAAACTTTGGTTCCAGGTGTTATTTGAGGTCAAAATTTTCTCTTCTGCATGTGCTTCGGCTACATGACTTGTGGTTTTGTTTTGTTGTCTCTGAAAAACAACTCAGTATCTTGTTAAATACAGGGCAGGGCCAGTTTGGGCTGGTTCTGCAATTATAGTGTCAAAGAGATATTTACATACCTATGTTCATAGCATCATTAGTCACAGTAAGTAAAACATGAAAGTAACTCGTGTCTGTCAACAGATGAATAGATAAGCAAAATGCGGTATATGGATAACAATGGAATATTATTCAGCCTTAAAAAGGAAGGAAATTCTGACACATGCTACAACATGGATGAATCCTGAGGACAGTATGCTAAGTAAAATAAGTCATATAATTAGTTTTAAACTTATTTTTAATTTTCTTCAAACATGAAAAACTATTTAAAATATTATATTAATGTGAAACTGCCTTGCCAGCAGGGAACATAATTTATTCAGTTCTGTGGGTTGTAAGTTAAGATTTATAAATACCCAAGAATATGCTCTCTCTTCTTTTGAATTTCTAGAATTAGATATTAAACTTGAATATTCTAGACTTATTTCCCCACTCCTGAGTCTGGTGCTTTATTTCTCCTATATAGGAGAAAAGTTTTATTTCAATTTTTTAAATCCTTATTTAAAAATTAGTCCATTTTAATGCATTATTTGATTTTTTAATTTTAGTCAGATTATATTAACTTTCATTTCTTTTTAAAATTTTTGAGTAGCATAGTCTTTTTTTCTTGATGAGATACATTAATATTTATCTAATATTGATGAGATGGAAATGAAATTTGTTTAACTCAGATTAACATGTTGCTTACTTAATGTTAATTGCTCGTAAATAAATAGAAAACTCAAAGTGCTTATATGGTTAAGAGTCAGGACTCGTTGGTTCTGCTACTGACTTCCTCTGTGGTTTTGAAAAAGATATAACAACTACAAAGATTTAGTGTTTGAACATACACAGAATAGTTTGCCAGAAGCATTTGATACAAGGCAAATTAAAGAGGTTTTTTTTTGCTTACATATGAAATTCTTAAAAGATTTTAAAGAACTTTATTTCATTTGATTTCATAAAATCATTTAAGGCAAGAAGATGTGAGGGTTATCCTTTTTTATTAGTGGAAAAAGCATGGACTCCAGAGTCAAACCAATAGAGATTTAGGTACCCACCACCACTCTGTAATCTTGGGCAAGTTTTTTACAACCTTGAGCCTTGGTTTCTACATCTGAAAACTGGTTTTCATAGCACCTAATATTTATTGACATGTGCCAGGCATTGTGCTAATAAACATTTTGGTATTTTAGATTCATTATTTTATTTACTTCATATAATAACCTTATTCAGTAAATACTACTTTCTCCTCATTTCACAGGTGAGGAGCTGGGGTACAGAAAAGTAGGTAACTTGATCAACTTGGTTTGTAAATAATCTACGAGCTGCAGATTAAATCCTACTTCAGTCTATTTCCTAATTCTGATTCCAAAATTCTAAAGTGAAATTTCAAGATTATAACAACTTGAAGATAGGCAACCATGTCTTTTTTCTTTCATATTCCATAGCTCTTAGTATCATATACACTTGAGAGAATATTATGCATTTGATATATACTTACTGATTGTTATGAATTTCTCTTGAAAAACAGATGTGGATATATTTATAAATTAAAAAAATGGCCATTTTCTCTAAGGACTAATTCTTTCTATTATTCTTTTTAAAAGTTGCCATTGAAGGGTAATTTTAGGACTTTCATTCTAAGAGTCTTTTGTCTTTGTGCTGGTATTTTAAAAAGAAATGAGAAAGCTATAGAGAAGGCTGACCTCTCAAGAATTTTTGTGTGGGGAATTACTAAGGCATGAAAGTCCATAAACCATTTTTCTCCATTTCATTTTTTGTGTATTTTCAACAAGCTGTACTTCTAGTTAGTAAAAGTTGGCAGTTTTTGTTTATACCAGGCCAAATTCCATTCTCATAAACTCAAAGTTCATTGGACATAATGAAGTCTAAATTCAACCCTAAATTGAGTGTATTTTAATAAATATTGTCTAGTCTCTTTGGGGCTCAATTTACCTCAAAACATTTTTTTAAATTGGGGTATAGTTGTTTTACAGTGCTGTGTTTCTACTGTACAGTGAATCAAAACATTTTTAAGAGTAGCAAATTTTATAACAAATCCTATAATGTGTATCCTTCTTTTAAAAAATAACATGTACAATTTTATTCTGATTATAATAGTAATATATTTGTGAATGATGCTGACATCTCAGTAAGCCTTTTTTCATTAGAATATAATTCTGTGATAATTTTGTCAAATAATCAAGTATTTAAGTTTGTACAGTGTACATCATTGTACATCTCAGTAAATTTATTTATAAAAGTCACTGAATTGTTAAAATGAGTGAATAGTAAGACTGTTAAAAAAATAAACAGTAAGACTGTTAAAAAATGGTTTTACAGTCTTGAACAGTAAGACTTAAAAAAAATAAAACCATGCTGGGAGTTAAAAATTTTTTCAATTTTTGCTAATTGGAAAACTAGGATGATGTAATTGTTTTCTTTATTTCATACTATGGCTATGACTTGTTGCTATAGATAAATGACTATTTTACCTAAAACTAGTTTCTTTGCAAAATATTTCAGGACAGAGAAATATTAACTTTATTCTCTGGCAAAGAGCGTACTTTGCCTGAAATTTATAAGCCTCTCTTGTAAAACATTTTGTTTTATCTATTTTTTTACCCTCTTTATGGACAGTTTGGATTATTTCCAAAGCTATAAAAAAGAATGGGTGTAAATTATTCTACATTGCTTATAGTATGTTTACACTAGGTTACAAAGTTGGAACACACTATTTTTCCATTGCATTTCTAGAAGATTGGTTTAGCTTATCTATATAGCTTTCTTCTCATATTTGAAAACAAATTATGGACCCTCTCCAATGTATTTATCCTCTTGTTTTTTCTTTCTTTTTTTCGGTATTGAGATTGTGTCTTAAAAATTACTTGTTGGGAGAATAATTTTTTCTATGAAACATTTTTAGGCAGATTTTTTTTCTTTGTTTTTTTTTTTTTGGCTGCACTGTGAGGCATGCAGGATCTTAGCTCCCCAGCCAGGGATCAAACCCGTGCCCCTTGCATTGGGAGCACAGAGTCTTAACCACTGGACCTCCAGGGAAGACCCATAGGCAGGTATTTGTATGTTCTTAAAGATATTCTGTATGTGTCTCCTCCAAAAGAGTATGACCCATTTAAAAATTTGACTATATCCTGAGAAATTATTTATAAAAGCTCTCCCACAAGTCTGATGAGGGCCAACTTGTTTAAAGATCTAATTAAGTTTATTGAGATCAGTTAACTCTAATATCTGACATCATCAAGCATTGGCAAGGATGTGAGAACCTAGAGACACTGTTGTAATTAAAAGGCACTTGGAATTTAAGAATTAATTGGGGTGGATTGATTTTTCATTAGTTAAATCATCATGAACTTATTCTGTGGCTTGAGACTATTAGGCATTAGATGGTAATAGTTGTTATTGTTACTATTTTTTATATACATATATATAGTACTTGTTGTATATCAGACACTGTTATAAAGACTTTACAGTAACTTGTTTAATTGTCACTATAATCCTATGAAGTAAAGACTATCACCATCCTCATTTAGCACATAAGGAAAATAAGTCGCACAGAACTCACTCAAGAACACAGAACCCAGGCAGACATTGCTCTTAACCACTTTACCATAATGAAAGGACTTCTTTCCTTTTCTTTCCCTTTTTTCGAAAGAAAAAAAAATCATCTTGAAAGAATTAAAAAAAATACTTAGTATAAGAAAATGAGAATTAATACTTTACCGCTAGAGGGAGAAACATGGTCTTCCATTTCCTTCTTTTTATTTCTTGTTTCCATTTTTTGTTTTTATGTTATTTTTTTATTTTTATTTTTATTTTTTCACGGTACGCGGGCCTCTCACTGTTGTGGCCTCTCCTGTTGCGGAGCGCAGGCTCCGGACGCGCAGGCTCAGCGGCCATGGCTCATGGGCCCAGCCGCTCCGCGGCATGTGGGATCTTCCCGGACCGGGGCACAAACCCGTGTCCCCTGCATCGGCAGGCAGACTCTCAACCATTGCGCCACCAGGGAAGCCCTGTTTTTATGTTATTTTTATGAGTCAGTGTTATTTCTAACAACTGACATAGTCTGGTTACTAATGCTTTTTCATCAACTGCTATGCTGTTAGTTTAAACAGTATTATTTGAATTTAGTCACAAAATCTTTATTAGGATTGTTTTTTATGTGTTTGATAGTCTATATCAGTTGTCCACTTGGATTGGTTGCACATTTTTGTGGAAAATCTTTAAGCTTTATCTGCAGCTTAAAAGGTAAGGAGTGTAAAGGTATTTCACATTTCTACCTACCTTTTGAAAAATCTATATCATTGTAACTCAAAATGTGAACTATAATTTCATGTTAGAATGCTAATGGTTGTTGATTAACTGATGATGTAAATATTAATATAAGCAAACAAAAATCTTTTAATAATTTGATATTTGATATCAATTGATAATCGATATTTGTTGAAATAAGCTCATGGTTTTATAACTGTAATTGATAAATAAAACCCCCAAAAGGTTGTAAACATTTTAATAAGCTTATTATACAATAAGGTATCTCTCACAGTATGAATATGTGCTGGGAGAAAAGTTCAACGTATTGTTTTTTCTTAAATCATTCATTCCCCCTCCTTTGTTTTTATTTTATTTTTTAGGATTTTGGCACCCAATAGTGATTATCAAGATGTTGAGACCCTCTATAACTTCCTAATCAAGTATGAGGTAGGAGAAATATTTTTAAATGTTTATCATATTTCCATTATAATCAAGCTTTAATATAAACAAACATAGGTGTTCTAAAATATAATCAAATGCTATTTAATTGATATTTGCTTTAAATTCTTGAATGCCACAGAAGTTTGCCAGTGATAGTCAGGTTTTTTTTGTTTTTTTTTTTTCATTCTCTAAGTAAAAACATACAGTAGAGACCTATAATAATACACTTTCTCCAACACAGAATTGTTTCTCATCAGGGGTGCTGTTGGCATTTTGGACAGGTCATTTCTTCATTGTGTGGAACATTGCAGGATGCTTTAACATCTCTGCTCCTCAGATACTAAATGCCAGTAGCTCCCCCAGTCAGTGTGACAAGCAAAAATACCTTCCCACCGCACCCCACTCACATACCCAGATGGCCCCTAGGGAGGAAGAACCACCTCCGGTTGAGAACTACTGATTACTGAAAAAGAAAGCTATAATTTAGTTTCCTCCATAGCAGCAGCATAGACCCTGGAATTAAAGTTCTCGTGAGGCTCCAGTGTATTTTGTAAATTAATCTGCATGTTTTTCTTATCCTTGTTGATCCAAGGAAAGTATTCTGTTGATCTTAAGTTTTTGTTTGCCTAAAGTTCTTTACTCATGTGCCCATATATTCTTTCTTTTTAAGTGTGTGTGTGTTTAATTTTTAAAATACTCTAAATAAAGGAATATGACATATTTTCATGTGTCACTTTTCTTATGGAGTCAAACTTCTTTAAATATATTTCTTCACTTTTATTCCTGGTTAGCTCTTTATTTAACTTTTTTATGCCACATCTTACATTAAGAACCTAGTGACTAAGAACAGAGACCCTGAAGTCAAACTACTCATGTTCAAATGTTGGTTCTGCCGCCTATTAACTGTATGATCTTAGATGAGTTATTTAATTCTCTTTGCCTCAGTTGCCTCATCTGTAAAATGGGAATAACATAAGTAGATAAACTACAGCTATTCTTTAAAGACTAAATAACTTAATATATATAAAGTGCTCCACACAGTGCCAAGCACAGAGTAAGTGTTCAATAAGTGTTACTTATTTTATTTAAGGAAAGAGTGGTTGTTTACATGTACTTTTTTAAAGTTACATGTACTTTTTAAATCATCTCTTTTGAGATGATTCAGTGAAATAATTATTTCTTTATACTTTCTGAATTTCAAATTCAATAAAAATATATTTGTGGAAACAATGGGGACAATTTTAAAATCACATATCCTGGAAAAATCTGATATATAGGTCCTCTTTGGATTTAGTGCTTTCTGTTGCTGAGAGCCTTAGGAGAAAATACCCAACTTGCTATTTATAAGAATATGTGGATCTGAGTCCCAGATTTTGAAAGTATTTCTCTTAGCACAACTTCCTCCCCAATACCAGTTACTACATTGGATATATTTGTCTCACATCATAAACAGTGATACAACCATTTAAAATTTTTAAGATGTTTGGCTATTTTTATACTTAACCTTTGCCTTCTGATCTTGATTTTTTAAGAATTAAAAATAATATAGTCATTTCTGCTATTTGGCACTCACTGTAAATAGTACAGCTAAGAATTAACGACACCAATTCCATAATCCATTTACAATCACAACTCTAATGTTTACTGATGGGGAGGCATCTTTTAGCTCTTTGTTTTCTGGGAGTTATTAAATGATATTTAATAATGTAATTTAAAATGTCCCAATATGAGTAATTTAGAATGTCTTGTATCAAAATTAATGAATAGAATAAAATGGTATATTTCAGGCTAGAACCTGTGATGTATGTCATGAATTTGTGTTTCAGTTTTCCTTTATTAGTAGTAGATTAACTGCCTACTTTATAAGTCATCTGCTGTAACCTGGAGCCACATCACACTTACACTCCAGCCACGTTCTGGGATAAGTGTCTAAATATACGTGGATGATTGTTTTTTAAAGTAAAGATAAATCTAGATACTTTTTGCTAAAAATCTACTAATGGCTTCAAAAACTATTTTGTATTCATATTATATCAGGTTCAAAATCAGTTCTTCAGCTGATTTTTCTTAGCAGTTGATAGAGAATAGATTATTCCATTCATCTTCTGATCAAAGATCTGCAGTGTTGATTGTTGAAATTTGCTGGCCTAAGTTTGGATACATTATAGGTCCTAGGATGTTGGGGCAATAGTGAAAATATCAAAGGCCCTTGAGACCAGGGCAGAACATGTAAAGAAATAGGAATTGGACTGGTCGATAAGTTAACTCTAAATGTATATTTTAGAACATTTTTGGAAGATTCTTTTAATAAAAATTATAAAGCACTTAAAAAATAAATCATCAATTATATACCAATTTCATAAATCATTAAATATAGTAAATATTATGTATAATTAAATAACATTAAATTGTATATAAATATATAATCCTAATTTTAAGTGAAAATTTAGGGTTATATACATTTCAAATGTTATATTTAAAAACTATGTGTTTTTAACCTTCAGTGAATGGAACATTTTCTATACAAATACGGTGACCTTATGAAAATACTGAGGAAGCTCATAGAACTTTTGCAAATAAGCAAAACCCTAAAATCTATAGAAGACTTTCATGATATAAATCTTTAAAGTAGTGTTAATTAAATCTGGGTAGGAGCATTTTTCCTCATCAAAAAACTGCTTATGGCTAATAATAGCTTGAGTATTTTTAAAAGTAAATTGAATAGAAGATAGTCTCAGTTTCCCTTCACTAATACAGAATTTCTAAAAACTTAGACACTAAATTATATCTTGAGTAATCTGATAAAAAGAATTTCCTTCTACAAATTTCCAGATTCTACCTTTCAACTTAAGTAGAATACTGTCTAAATCAGTGGTAAGTCGCAAGAAATACAGGATTCCTTCAGTGTGTTCTCCACATGTGTGCCACAACAAGTTTTTGTATGATGAAGGACTTTTATATTTATAGTGTTGTAAATTGTCTCTGAATTATAATATTTATAAACTTAAACATATTAGTTTAAATACTTAGACCTCAGTAGTCTGAAAAACACATTTCTTTAGAAAATGTCTATAAATCAGGCTTTTTCCTAAACAGGTAGATCTTCCCACACAGTTTATAACCTTAGTGTTTAAATGAAAGTTATTCAGTAATAACTTTCAGAAGTGTCAATCATAGTATTCAAATGTTGTTAGAGTTGAATATTTAACTTTTTCTTTCAGCTTGCATTATTTCTATTGTTCATGAAATAAACAAGAGCTGACTGATTCTGCTTACAGTAGTCTACCTATGGAACCCCAAATCTACTCTAGTCCTTTAAGTACAGCTGTTAAAAAAAATTTTTTTAACAATTTATTTACTTTTCCCAGAAAATAAATATTGAATAAGTACATTAGGGCTAGGCTAATTGATGCATGAATCTGTTGATAAGAGCCAGTAGTGGTAGAATTTAGTGTTTCATGTACTACACATTTTTTTCTGTCCGTTTGATGTATAAAATGATCATCTGCTTTGTTGAGATTCCCACTAACCCCAGGACCATCTCACTTCTTCTGGTTCTCTGAACAGATTAAGTTGTAACAATAGGACTAATATTTTTACACATAGTTCAGTGTTAGTATTATGGTCACTGATCTTCTAATTGTTATTATTTAGTCCTTTTTATGCAAAAACTAGAAACTTGACATTCTGCTTCCTCAGAATATGGGCCATTCTAATTGTGTTCTCTCCACTCATTTGACTTAATATGCATTTTAAATAGCTATATCTTGGTTCTTTTCAGGCAAATAAAAATGTCAGATTTACTGCCCAGGAACTTTATGATTGTGTTTCACAGGCTGAGTATCGGTAAGTCATATCTGTGTGTGGATATATAAGTGTAATACGCTTTTACCATGTATAGCACTACTTGGTGGTGGTGCTGAAGGGTTCTTTTTACGTCTTCACTAAACTATGATTTTTTTTAACCTTTCTAAATATGAAATATACATACGTAAGAGCTGTGTGTGTGTGTAGGTATGCACATAGCAAGTTTAAGTTTTAAAGTGGTTCTCAAGCTTTGGGGCATCAAGGTTCTTTTATTTTTTTTTATTTTTTATTTATTTATTTTTTTAAAAATTTTATTTATTTATTTATTTATTTATGGCTGTGTTGGCTCTTCGTTTCTATGCGAGGGCTTTCTCTAGTTGCGGCAAGTGGGGACCACTCCTCATCGCGGTGCGTGGGCCTCTCACTATCACGGCCTCTCGTTGCAGAGCACAGGCTCCAGATGCGCAGGCTCAGTAATTGTGGTTCACGGGACTAGTTGCTCCGCAGCATGTGGGATCTTCCCAGACCAGGGCTCGAACCCGTGTCCCCTGCATTGGCAGGCGGATTCTCAACCACTGTGCCACCAGGGAAGCCCTATATTTTTAAAAAATACTGAAGACCCCTAAGAGCTTTTGTTTATGTGGGTCTTATCTATCTATATTTACTGTATTAGAAATTAGAATTGAGAAATTTAAAAATATTCATTTAAAAATAACAGCTAATTACATGTTATGATAAGTAACATAATTATGAAAATAATTTTTCCCAAACACAAAATATTACTTACAAGCATGGCATTGTAAGAGATTTTTGCAAATCTCTTAATGTCTGACTTAATAGAAGACAGGTAGATTCTCATAGCTTCTTTTGCATTTAGTCTTAACAATCCCATGTTACATATCTATGGAAAACTGTTGTACACTCTAATAAGGACGAGAATTCAAAAGGCAAATCACATCTTAGTCTTACGGACATAGCTTTGACCTCACAGACCCTTTGATAGAGTCTACATTCCCCAGTCTATGTTTTGAAGAACAGCTGGTATAAAGAATACTCATATGCCTGCCATTCAGTTGATAAAATAGACCTTTACCCACCCTTATTTGTATCCTCCCTCCCATTTTCTCCTTAGTGAGGACATGTGTGTGTGTGTGTGTGTGTGTGTGTGTGTGTGTGTATGTATATATGGTTTCTTTCATAGCATTCATTTGTAATAAGAAGGGGGAAGTAGTATAAATCTGATTCTGGTATGCACAGGGTATAGGTGTAAAGCCCTTCAATCCTGGGCCAAGGCAGACAAATTCATGAGGATTAAATACCCATTTAACTCTTCCAGGGTTGCCCTCCAGTCCCATACCCCCCTGCCCCCAACCCCCAACCCATATTGGTTTTTTAAAATAATTTTATTGAAGTACAGTTGATTTACAGTGTTGTGTTAATTTCTGCTGTACAGCAGAGTGACTCAGTTATACATATATATTTATATTCTTTTTCATATTCTTTTCCATTATGGTTTATCACAGGATATCAAATATAGTTCTCTGTGCTATATGGTAGGACCTTGTTGTTTATCCATTCTAAATGTAATAGTTTGCATCTGCTAACCCCCAATTCCCAATCCTTCCCTCCCCCACCCTGCCTCCCCCTTGGCAAACACAAGTCTGTTCTCTGTATCTGTGAGTCTGTTTTTGTTTCAAAGATATGTTCGTTTGTGTCATATTTTAGATTCCACATGTAAGTGATATCATACTGTATTTGTCTTTCTGACTTACTTCACTTAAAAGGTCCATCCCTGTTGCTGCAAATGGCATTATTTCATTCTTTTTTATGGCTGAGTAATATTCCATTGTGTGTGTGTGTATGTCTGTGTATGTGTGTACCACATCTTTCTCCATTCATCTGTCAGTGGACATTTAGGTTGTATCCATGTCTTGGCTATTGTAAATAGTACTGCTGTGAACACAGGGGTGCATGTATCTTTTCAAATTATAGCTTTGTCTGGGTGTATGCCCAGGAGTGGGATTGCTGGATCATATGGCAACTCTTATTTTTAGTTTTTTGAAGAACCTCCATACTGTTTTCCACGGTGGCTGCACCAATTTACATTCCCACCAACAGTGTAAAAGGGTTCCCTTTTCTCCACACCCATTTCCATTCTGACTGGTATGAGATGGTACCTCATTGTACTTTTGATTTGCATTTCTCTAATAATTGGGGATGATGAGCATCTTTTCATGTGCCTACTGGCCATCTGTATGTCTTCTTTGGAGAAATGTCTGTTTAGGTCTTCTGCCCATTTTTCGATTGGGTTGTTGGTTTTTGTTGTTGTTGAGTTGTATGAGCTGTTTGTATACTTTGGAAAATAAGCTGTTGCCAGTTGCATCATTTGCCAATATTTTCTCCCATTCTGTAGGTTGTCTTTTCATTTTGTTTATGGTTTCCTTTGCTGTGCAAAAGCTTATAAGTTTGATTAGGTCCCATTTGTTTATATTTGCTTTTATTTCTGTTGCCTTGGGAGACTGACCAAAGAAAACATTGCTACGATTTATGTCAGAGAATGTTTTGCATATGTTCTCTTCTAGGAGTTTTATGGTGTCTTGTCTTATATTTAAGTCTTTAAGCCATTTTGAGTTTATTTTTGTGTATGGTGTGAGGGTGTGTTCTAGCTTCATTGGTTTACATGCGGCTGTCCAACTTTCCCAACCCCACTTGCTGAAGAGACTGTCTTTGCCCCACTGTATATTCTTGCCTCCTTTGTAGAAGATTAATTGTATAAAGAAGTATTTAGGGTTCTTATCAAAATACTAGCTTTACCAATATTTTTCTTATCTTTTTCCCATCACACCATTCTGCCCTTTAGCTCATGTTAAAGGAGGGGAAGGGGGCTGGTGGATGGGGAAGAAAGACAGCCAAATAACAAACAAAAATTACATACAATAATGGTGGTCATATATTCTACAAGTGATAGCCATTTTCAAATTTTCCATCAGCCTCCATCTTTAAAGGGACCCTCTCAGATGATATGAATGGGGAATCAAGGCTTATTTTGTTTTTATTTTTTGAACTTTTGAACTTTATTTAATTTATTTTTTTATACAGCAGGTTCTTATTTGTTATCTATTTTATACATATTAGTGTATACATGTCAATCCCAATCTCCCAATTCATCCTGCCACCACCACGACCCCCTCAACTTTCCCCGTTTCGTGTCCATACGTTTGTTCCCTACATCTGTGTCTCCATTTCTGCCCTGCAAATCAGTTCATCTGTACCATTTTTCTAGGTTTCACATATATGTGTTAATATACAATATTTGTTTTTCTCTTTCTGACTTACTTCACTCTGTATGACAGTCTCTAGATCCATCCACGTCTCTACAAATGACCCAATTTCGTTCCTTCTTATGGCTGAGTAATATTCAATTGTATATATGTACCACATCTTCTTTATCCATTCGTCTGTCGATGGGCATTTAGGTTGCTTCCATGACCTGGCTATTGTAAATAGTGCTGCAATGAACACTGAGGTACATGTTTTTTTGGTTTTTTTTTTGCGGTATGCGGGCCTCTCACTGCTGTGGCCTCTCCCGTTGCGGAGCACAGGCTCCGGACGCGCAGGCTCAGCGGCCATGGCTCAAGGGCCCAGCTGCTCCGCGGCATGTGGGATCTTCCCAGACCGGGGCATGAACCTGCATCCCCTGCATCGGCAGGCGGACTCTCAACCACTGCGCCACCAGGGAAGCCCACATGTGTATTTTTGAATTATGGTTTTCTCTGGGTATATGCCCAGTAGTGGGATTGCTGGGTACTATGGTAATTCTATTTTTGTTTTTTTAAGGAACCTCCATACTGTTTCCATAGTGGCTGTATCCATTTACATTCCCACCAACAGTGCAAGAGGGTTCCCTTTTCTCCACACCCTCTCCAGCATTTGTTGTTTGTAGGTTTTCTGATGATGCCCATTCTAACTGGTGTGAGGTGATACCTCATTGTAGTTTTGATTTGCATTTCTCTAATAATTAGTGATGTTGAGCAGCTTTTCATGTGCTTCTTGGCCTTCTGTATGTCTTCTTTGGAGAAATATCTATTTAGGTCTTCTGCCCATTTTTGGAGTGGTTGTTTGTTTTTTTAATATGGAGCTGCAGGAGCTGTTTATATATTTTGGAGATTAATCCTTTGTCCATTGATTCATTTGCAAATATTTTCTCCCATTCTGAGGGTTGTCTTTTTGTCTTGTTTGTAGTTTCCTTTGTTTTGCAAATGCTTTTAAGTTTCATTAGGTACCATTTGTTTATACTTCTATTACTCTAGGAGGTGGATCAAAAGAGATCTTGCTGTGATTTATGTCAAAGAGTGTTCTTCCTATATTTTCCTCTAAGTGTTTTATAGTGTCCGGTCTTACATTTAGGTCTTTAATCCATTTGGAGTTTATTTTTGTGTATGGTGTTAGGGAGTGTTCTAATTTCATTCTTTTACATGTAGCTGTCCAGTTTTCGCAGCACCACTTATTGAAGAGACTGTCTTTTCTCCATTGTATATCCTTTCCTCCTTTGTCATAGATTAGTTGACCATAGGTGCATGGGTTCCTCTCTAGGCTTTCTCTCCTGTTCCATTGATCTGTATTTCTGTTTTTGTGCCAGTACCATATCGTCTTGATTACTGTAGCTTTGTAGTATAGTCTGAAGTCAGGGAGTCTTGATTCCTCCACCTCCGTTTTCTTCCCACAAGACTGCTTTGTCTATTCAGGGTCTTTTGTATCTCCATACAGATTTTAAGATTTTTTGTTACAGTTCTGTAAAAAAATGCCACTGGTAATTTGATAGGGATTGCATTGAATCTGTAGATTGCTTTGAGTAGTAGAGTCATTTTCACAATATTGATTCTTCCAATCCAAGAACATGGTATATCTCTCCATCTGTTTGTGTCATCTTGATTTCTTTCGTCAGTGTCTTATAGTTTTCTGAGTACCGGTCTTTTACCTCCTTAGATAGGTTTATTCCTAGGTATTTTATTATTTTTGTTGCAGTGGTGAATGGGATTGTTTCCTTAATTTCTCTTTCTGATCTTTTGTTGTTAGTGTATAGGAATGCGAGAGGTTTCTGTGTATTAATTTAGTATCCTGCAACGTTACCATATTCATCGATTAGCTCTAGTAGTTTTCTGGTGGCATCTTTAGGATTCTCTATGTATAGTATCATGTCATCTGCAAACAATGCCAGTTTTACTTCTTCTTTTCCAATTTATATTCCTTTTATTTCTTTTACTTCTCTGATTGCAGTGGCTAGGACTTCCAAAACTATGTTGAATAATAGTGGCTAGAGCGGACATCCCTTTCCTGTTCCTGATATTAGAGGAAATCCTTTCTGTTTTTCACCATTGAGAATGATGTTTGCTGTGGGTTTGTCATATATGACCTTTATTATGTTGAGTTAGGTTCCCTCTACGCCCACTTTCTGGAGAGTTTTTGTCATAAGTGGGTGTTGAATTTTGTCAAAAGCTTTTTCTGCATCTATTGAGATGATCATATAGTTTTTCTTCTTCAGTTTGTTAATATGGTGTATCACATTGATTGATTTGCATATATTGAAGAATCCTTGCATCCCTGGGATAAATCCCACTTGATCATGGTGTATGATCCTTTCAATGTGTTGTTGGATTTTGTTTGCTAGTATTTTGTTGAGGATTTTGCATCTATATTCATCAGTGACATTGTTCTGTAATTCTCTTTTTTAATAGTATCCTTATCTGGTTTTGGTATCAGGGTGATGGTGGCCTCATAGAATGAGTTTGGGAGTGTTCCTTCCTCTGCAATTTTTTGGAAGAGTTTGAGAAGGATGGGTGTTAGCTCTTCTCTTAATGTTTGATAGAATTCACCTGTGAAGCCATCTGGTCCTAGACTTTTGTTCGTTGAAAGATTTTTAATCACAGTTTCAATTTCATTACTTGAGATTGGTCTGTTCATATTTTCTGTTTCTTCCTGTTTCAGTCTTGGAAGGTTATACCTTTTTAAGAATTTGTCCATTTCTTCCAGATTGTCCATTTTATTGACATAGAGTTGCTTGTAGTAGTCTCTTATGATGCTTTGTATTTCTGCGGTGTTTGTTTTAACTTCTCCTTTTTCATTTCTAATTTTATTGATTTGAGTCCTCTCACTCTTTTTCTTGATGAGTCTGGCTAAAGGTTTATCAATTTTGTTTACCTTCTCAAAGAATCGGCTCTTAGTTTTATTGATCTTTGCTATTGTTTTCTTTGTTTCTATTTCATTTATTTCTGCTCTGATTTTTATGATTTCTTTCCTTTTTCTAACTTTGGGTTTTGTTTGTTCTTCTTTCACTAGTTCCTTTGGGTGTATGGATAGATTTTTTTTTTGAGATTTCTCTTGTTTCTTGAGGTAAGCTTGTATTGCTACAATCTTCCCTCTTAGAACTGCTTTTGCTGCATCCCATAGGTTTTGGATCGTCATGTTTTCGTTGTCTTTTTTCTCTAGGTATTTTTTGGTTTCCTCTTTGATTTCTTCAGTGATCTCTTGGTTATTTAGTAACGTATTGTTTAACCTCTATGTGTTTGTGTTTTTTACATTTTTTTCCCTGTAATTGATTTCTAATCTCATAGCGTTGTGGTCAGAAAAGATGCTTGATATGATTTCTGTTTTCTTAAATTTACCAAGGCTTGATTTGTGACCCAAGATGTGATCTATCCTGGAGGATGTTCCATGTGCACTTGAGAAGAAAGTGTAATCTTCTGTTTTTGGATGGAATGTCCTATAAATATCAATTAAATCTATCTGGTCTATTATGTCATTTAAAGCTTGTGTTTCTTTATTAATTTTCTGTCTGGATGATCTCTGTCCATTGGAGTAAGGGAGGTGTTAACGTCCCCCACTATTATTGTGTTACTGTCAATTTCCTCTTTTATAGCTGTTAGCAGTTGCCTTATGTATTGAGTTGCTTCTATGTTGGGTGCATATATATTTATAACTGTTATATCTTCTTCTTGGATTGATCTCTTGATCATTATGTAGTGTCCTTCCTTGTCTCTTGTAACATTCTTTATTTTTAAGTCTATTTTATCTGATATGAGTATTGCTACTCCAGCTTTCTTTTGATTTCCACTTGCATGTAATATCTTTTTCCATCCCCTCACTTTCAGTCTGTTTGTGTCCCTAGGTCTGATGTGGGTCTCTTGTAGACAGCTTATGTATGGGTCTTGTTTTTGTATCCATTCAGTGAGCCTGTGTTTTCTTTTGGTTGGAGCATTTAATCCATTCATGTTTAAGGTAATTATTGATGTGTATGTTCCTGTTACCATTTTCTTAATTGTTATGGGTTTGTGTTTGTTGGTCCTTTTCTTGTCTTGTGTCTCCCCCTTAGAGAATTTCCTTTGGCATTTGTTGTAGAGCTGATTTGGTGGTGCTGAATTCTCTTAACTTTTGCTTGTCTGTAAAGCTTTTGATTTCTCTGTTGAATCTGAATGAGATTCTTGCTGGGTAGAGTAATCTTGGTTGTAGGTTCTTCCCTTTCATCACTTTAAATATATCATGCCACTGCCTTCTGGCTTGTAGAGTTTCTGCTGAGAAATCAGCTGTTAACCTTATAGGAGTTCCCTTGTATGTTATTTGTCGTTTTCTCTTGTTGCTTTCAATAATTTTTCTTTGTCTTTAATTTTTGTCAGTTTGATTACTATGTGTCTCGGCCTGTTTCTCCTTGGGTTTATCCTGCCTGGGACTCTTTCCGCTTCCTGGACTTGGGTGGCTATTTCCTAACCACGTGAGGGACGTTTTCGAATGTAATCTCTTCAAATATTTTCTCAGGTCCTTTCTCTCTCTCTTCTCCTTCTGGGACCCCTATAAATGCGAATGTTGTTGCGCTTAATGTCATCCCAAAGGTCTCTTAGGCTGTCTTCATTTCTTTTCATTGTTTTTTCTTTATTCCATTCCACAGCAGTGAATTCCACCATTCTGTCTTCCAGGTCACTTATCTGTTCTTTTGCCTCAGTTACTCTGCTATTGATTCCTTCTAGTGTAGTTTTCATTTCCGTTATTGTATTGTTCATCTCTGATTGTTCTTTAATTCTTCTACGTTTCTGTTAAACATTTCTTGCATCTTCTCGATCTTTGCCTCCATTCTTTTTCCGAGGTCCTGGATCATCTTCATTATCATTATTCTGAATTCTTTTTCTGGAAGGTTGCTATCTCCACTTCATTTAGTTGTTTTTCTGGGGTTTTAGCTTGTTACTTCATCTGGTACAAAGTTCTCTGCCTTTCCATTTTGTCTGTCTTTCTGCGAATGTGGTTTTCCTTCCACAGGCTGCAGAATTGTTCTTCTTGCTTCTGCTGTCTGCCCTCTTCGTATTGTTCCTTAATTCAACACTGAGATTCATCCATGTTGGGGCATGGAGCAATAGTCAGTTTACACTCAGTTCTATTATAACGTGACATGTGTTCCTAAGTATCACTGTTATGCAGATTGCATACTGCATACTGAACTATGCAAATTCATGCAATAAAAGCCACAGGTCTCAGAAAAGGTGGAGTTGGGGTACATCACTCAAAAACTTAAAAAGAGGGCTTCCCTGGTGGCACAGTGGTTGAGAGTCCGCCTGCCGATGCAGGGGACATGGGTTCGTGCCCCCGTCCAGGAAGATCCCACATGCCGCGGAGCAGCTGGGCCCGTGAGCCATGGCTGCTGGGCCTGCGTGTCCGGAGCCTGTGCTCTGCAACGGGAGAGGCCACAACAGTGAGAGGCCTGCGTACTGAAAAAAAAAAAAAAAACAAACAACTTAATAAGGGACATTGAAAAAAAGACAGGAACCTAATCTAAATAGTATCACAGTATTACACATGTTAAATGGTTAAAAAATACCTAAGTCATAAAATAAATCTAACACTTTACCTTTAAAAGAAGGTGAAGTTTGCTTATGGATGTGATCATAGGAAAGGTTGTAGCCTGTGGATTAGTGTGATGGGGTAGAATCTGAAATTGGATATAAGGGTGTAGCACCAGATATGAATAGTTGTGGCTCATAACAGGAGTAAAGCTGAGGTAACTGGTACATATTTGAAGTACATGCATGTGTGTATTGTGTGTATTCCTAAGCAGTTTGGTTCAGCTGCGGTGCAGTTTTCTCTGTTGATCTAGCATTTTTCACTGTTGAAATCCTGTTTAAGAAAATACGAAATTTTTGTTGTGCTCAGATTGTTCCTTAATGTATCAATGGTGTTGCAACAAATTCTTGTGTTCTAAACAAGAGCTGTAACAGAACTGATGGTATTTTCACTGCTATGTAATGTGCCACTGTATCACTAAACCACAGTTTATTTGTCATTTGTAATTTGCAGATACATTTGTGTAGCTATAAAATTGTATGAGCAGACATGGTGACAAAGTTAATTATCAAGGTGCTTCTACTGGTAAAACTCTAGATTGATAAATATATTTGATAATATCAAGACACTAGGATTGTTACTAGGCAGCATAACTATGAAAATTCACTCACTCACTAGATTAAAATAAGTTTTCTCAGAAAATCTGAAGCCAGTGGGGCATGCATTATCTGTTGTAGCTGGGGGTGAAAATGGTTTTTTACCCTGATATTCAGACTCTCAATTAATCAGTTGTACTCTTATTTATATATCTTTACAAATAATCCACATTTAAAGGGATTTGTATCAAAATGAGATTTGTATCAAAAATATAATGTCTTCCAAGCTTAGTGATACTTTTGAAGGTGTAGAAAGCTCACCATATATAACTTGGAGGGCAGAGTCCCTTGCAGGATGGTTTCAATCAAATGTCTAAAATTATTTTGACTTCAGCTTACTGTTTAAATACTTTGGAGGTTTTGATTTTTTGTTTGTTTGTTTTTTGCAGGGGGGGAGGGGTGCAAGGGTCAAGCTTGAATGTTCAAAGTTAAAGTGGTGTACCCATTTTTTCTCTTCTTTGTTTTCCTTCCACTTACTATTCCAGGGATTTGAATTATGATTAATTAATAAGCTCCCTCTTATGTCCTAAAAGTGTGAGTTTTAAGAGAAATCAAATACCTCTAATATCTTGAATGGATTGGAAAATGGGGATTGCTGTTCAGTGGGCTTTTGGTTATTAGCTTTTAGATTTGTTACTCTGTTGTTTGTTTTCAAATTATTTGCCATATTTTCAGTGAATGTTCCCTCCCATATTAGCCTCTGGTGTACTCCACAGCTCACGTAAGCTGCCAGAAGACAGAGGTTCTTTTTGTTTCAGTAGTTTATACTAGACACAGAGCCAAACACAATAGATACTAGGTAGCAGAGTTTCCCTGTGACTCAGAGGTGAAAATAGAAGAATGATTTAACTTGGCAAAGACAGTTACTTAGATTGTCTGAATTTGCTAATCTTTTTTTTGATTTGTAAAGTGTTCCTTGTGAAGGAAGAGGCTATTGATGTGCCCAACACCATATTTATTGCAATAGGGAGGAAATTAAGTAGCTCAAGAACAGAAAACTATTTTTTAGGTTCTGATAAAGCAAGTAATTAAGGTTTCAGATTGAAAGTAGTAGCTTTGATCAAAAGTTGAATTCCATGACACAGTAGAACCTTGGTGTTTATATGTATAAATCAGTGTTTTCTGTCTTCTGCAGTTTGTAGGTTCTTTGTTATAGCTTTTGCTCTTGCCAGTGGGGTCTGAGCACTGCTTACCCTGAGCAGATGAGGTGTTTGCTCAGAAAATCCAGAATGGTAAATTATAACAAGATTGTCAAACAAATATCTTGTGTGATATCTTCTACATATATGAGAAATAAGTTAGGAACAGTATTTAATTCACTTTGTTTGACAGAATGTTCTGGCATGTTTGCAAGACAAGTCTCTAAGGTCATTTTTTCTATGTGAAATGCACATTACTTTGTGACATCAGCTCCATAAAGTACCTGGCGTATCCAGATGATATGCCGCCTGAGGCATGTGTATCAGGAGCAGCTTTGTTTTCCTTCCAGCAGGTGCTTTCAGGGATTACTGCTTTCTGACTCCAGGAATTGGCTCCATGGTAGTATCTTCTAGATTACATTAGAGCTGTGGTTCCTGGACCCGAGTGTCAGCACCACCTGGGAACTTGCAAGGAATGCAAACTCTAAGGCTCCAGCCCAGACCTTCTGAATCAGAAACTGTTTATATACTGTTTTTATATGCACTACACTGTATTCCATTTTTCCTTTATTTGAGATGCACATTGCAAATGTATAGAAACATTGAGAGAGTTGTAAAACAGATATCCATTGTAGACTTTTTTCTTGTACCTAAAAAGGATTTTGGAAAAACTGCATCAAATATTGGAGTTAGGGCACTTAAATTCAATACTGCCATGCCACTTTGACAAAACTAGCTAAGGAAATGAGTCAGATAACCACTGGAATTATTTTTTAATTGATCTGATCAAATTTCCAGTTATTTTGACCCATCTGAGATTTGGTCAAATTAAGTTTGATACTCATAATAGGACAATTTAGAAAGACAGTGGCAGTTCTCTAGAAGTTTCATGAGCAATATAGAATTGCAGAACTAGAAGCAACCTCTAGTCTCGAGCTTTGTTCCAGAAAGGATTAGGAGTTGGGATTGTTCAGTTTGGAAAAGAGAAATAGGGTCACTATAAGGGACATAAAATATTTGTACTATTGGAAGAAATAAGGATAACAACTTTTTGTTTTGTTTTAATTTAGGCAGACAGGTCAGATAGGTATTTTTTTAAGGCCCAATGTAAAGGAAGAACTTTCTAGCAATTAAGAGATATCAAAATATGTAATGACCTTTCTCTCAGTTGTAAATATCTCATCACCAAGAGGTGAAAGCCAAGGTGAGATGATTCATTGGGGATGCCACAAAATGGTAGACAGAAGTGTTAATATTCTGCCATATCTAATATTCTGCCATTCTACATATAATCCACAGGGAAAAGGAACTCAAGAATTCCTATCTTCATAGTCTAGTATAGACCCAACACATGTGATGAAAAACACCTGGTACTTTCCTCAGCCAGCAATGACAACTTGATGCAGGAAACAAAATCTGTAGGTGATAATCCATTGTTAGAATGCTGACTCCCACAAATAAAACCAAATGCCATTAGGATGAAGAGAGGGGATAGGGCTCTCCTCTTAACTCTGAGAGGAGGAAATCAGAGGAGAAGAAAAAGAAAAGACATCGAAATAGATTAAAAGTCTAGTTACTAAAGGAATTTTCTTCCACATGTGGAATAAGTAACCAAGAACAGGAATAGGGGCCTGCCCTTTTTATTTCATTTTCAAGTTTATAAGAAGACATTTTACATCTCTCCAATTTTGGACCTCTTAGGGTCTTCGGAAAATTATTTTCTGAGCAGTTGTAAAGAACTGGCAACGACATAACACTGATTTTAAGCACTCCAAATACAGGAAACAGGACTAGAGTAACACAAAGCCAAAAGTCAGGTTTTATCCAGCCCCAGGGAAGCCACACGTCTTCAGGCAGTGAGGCTGCTCAAAATACAGTGTATTTACTTGGCTGCAGCTCCTAGCTCTCATCCTAGTCCTTGAGCTCTTGATTGACTTCTTTTTTCTTCGTACCCTACGTCAAGGGATCCGTGAGGGTGGAGGGGCAGAGGAGGGGCAGTGTGCAAAGGTAGCTGGAAGTCCTCCCCGACACTCTGGACATGGTTCAGAGCAATCTTAGAAGCCAAAGAAGTCATAACAGTGTAATTTTCATAACTGCCATTTCTTGAACACCTTATATACCAGATGCTGTACTGGGTACTGCGTATTCTTCGTGAACTTATGTAGACCATCTCTCAGTAGATTTAAATAGGTTTCCATGAGATTTGAACTCTATAGACACCATGTATAATGGATTGGTGCTCTAACCAGTAACCTGAAGACCTCACAGCTGGTAGGCCTCCTGTCAGCTTTTGAGAGTCCAGCCAGGCTTCATCTTAGATAAACTTGTGAGTAGTCATGGCAAATATCAGGCCTTTACTCCCTGCTTCCCCACCTCTGGTTTAGAGTAATTATCTAGTATTCACTTGTTAATGGCTAGGTTACCTATCTTGACAATTCTCTTTAAGAGTTGAAGCTCTGTCAACTTCCTATCCCCTCACCAGTGTCTGTTCCTGTCTGGAGGTGCACCCTCTTAGTATCCTCCAGTTTACCTGTTCTCTAATTCCCAAGCCAAATAAAACAAAAATATGTGATCTGCTCCACAGCATTCTTGTTGACAGCGGGTCTGCCATGGGAACCTTTATTCCTGAATTAAGAAATTGCACCAAAATCATCTCCATGTTGACTGTCTGTGAACCCGTGCTGCTAAGTGCTTATCCTCCCATGTTGTTTGGTTTGGGCTAAGGATCCATAACTTTGGCATTTTTGCTCTCAAATATCAAATAATGTATTTCAAATCCCAGTGTTCTCCTGTTGTCTTAATATTTTTTTCATTTATCTGACTAGCTGTCTTGTAGTGATATAAAATTTCTTTATCCCCTAGGGAAAAGTTAACTATTGGATGCCACCAGCTGGTTGAGATGGAACGTACCATGCAACAGTGCAATGCCTCCGTCTATATGGAGGCCAAAAACAGGGGATGGTGTGAAGACATGCTCAACTATAGAACCTAAGTGCTGATTTTGTAACTTAGAAGGAACTGCATCTGTCTTCAGGAACAACAGAGTAGCTTTCAACCTTTTGTGCCAAACCCGGGAGACTTGCAAGAAATGTCTCCAGAAATGTCTCAAATGTCAATGTCTCATATATACAAAAAGATGATTGCCTATTACTGACAATCTCATTGAGGTTCTAATGCATCCATTGTGGGATAAACTGTGAACTCAACTCGTCTGAAGTTGACTTTACCTCCCTACCTCTACTCCTAATACTGAGCCAGTGTGTCTAAGGAAAGGAGAGCCATCTTTTTGGTCATCTTAGGGCAAGAGCCACTGTGGCATCTGAGGAAGGCCCAGTGTTAGCATCTCTCTCAACAATAAATATGGGCATGTGACCAGAGACGTTTCCAAACCTCAAGAAAGAATTAGGACATGACCATGCTCACCATATTCCACAAGAGAAATCTTACCCCTAGGCTGTTTTATGATCAAACTGTCTTCCATGTAGACCTGATCAAGTAATATGTATCCCTTCCACTTCCCCCAAGGTAAGGGAAGTAGAATTTTGACTTCAGCTCCAACTTGCTACAGTAGCCTCTTTTCTTCCCTGGCCTTGTCACTTCTCAGTGCATTTCTCATGGGAAAAACAGGGAGACCCCTCTGCTCAGTGTCCTCTTAAATGTGAAACAGCGTGGATTTATCAGGTAGCAGTGGCTGATGTTTGCCCCTGGCTAAACCAGGTGTTTAACTGACTTCTTATTTAGTTATACCGTAAGTTGGAAATCCTTGTTTACTAAAGTATATTATGCTTTTGTTAATACATTAGATTAAATCTAATTTGGCATTCTATTATAAATGCTAATTTATTTTTTTAAAAAAGCAACGAATTATTTTTAGTGATTTTGCTTTTCATTTTACTTCCAAATTTTGTTTCTGAACTGCATACAGGTCTGATTATAAAAGTGAACCTCCAATGAAAGAGAACTTTGCAGGATGCCCACTAGCAGGAAGAAGGATCCAATGAGCTTTGTTTGCTTAGAAAGCCACACCTCCTCCTGGGGCTCAAAGTGCCCTCAGGGATATGAGCCCGGGTAGGAGAAGCTTCTAGAGCACCTCTGCTGTCTGCCTCTTTCCTTTTCCATCCCCTCCCCCCACCAAAGATTTCTTCAGACTTTTATCCCTCAGCTGCTTCTAGTTGTTATTGAGTTTTGCTCCGCTTTGTTTTTGTTGCTGTTGTTGATGTTTTGGTCGCAGCTTGCAGGACCTTAGTTCCCTGACTAGGGATTGAACCGTGGGTCCCTGCAGTGAAAGCGCACAGTCCTAACCACTGGACCGCCAGGGAACTCCCTGCTGTGCTTCATTACCTCCCTTTTTGTCTCTTTTCAATATGTTATACTTTTTAGGAAATTTCTTTTCACTCCTATCATCTGAATACTTCTACGTATTTCACCCTATACATGTGGATTTTAATTTTATCCTAATCTATGTGTCTTTCACTTTGTGCGTTGTCAATTTTCAACCTTTTTTAAATATTTATTTTGATATGTGAAAATGTTTTAACTTTCTAGTCTTATTTTTATCTTTAGAAGACATTCTTTAAAATTTTTTTAGTGTTTATTTCTTTGAAATGTCAGGGTTTTTTTCTTCTTTTTGTTGCCTTCTTTTCTTACCTGAAACTTTAATTTATACTTTTTTTCTAACAGTACAGTGTGGGAGTTGAGGGATCCCTTTCCTCCCATCCCCTGCTCTTTCTTTTCTGGGTCTCCCCTCTGGATTGGAGTAACTCAGTTGACATAAGGATCCTAAGCCCCACCTTGATAAGTTTGTTTTCATGGGAAATTATCATATCTTTAGAACTTCAGGTTTTAAAATCTCCATTCAGTATACATAGCTATTGTATTTTGGGCAGAAGCTTCATAAGCATGCCATGAGCCAGAAGGGACTGATGGGAAAAGTCACATGAGGGCAAGGGCTCTCTACATAAAGTCTTGCCTTAGTGAGGAGCTGGTGATAACTTCCTGAGAAGCATCCCTGAGGATTTTGACAGCAAAGTTCCTGGAACCATTTTACACTAGCCTTTTCCAGCTTACTTCCACAAGATAGTCCATTTCCTTCTGGAAAGGACCAGGGAGGGTCCTCTGGCTTGGCCAGGCCTCAGCTCTTCCAGCACTCTGAGCCAAAGAAAAGTTGGCTAAAGACTTAGAGTCTGTTGTGCCCTACTGGGTCCTCCTGTTAGGACCTGCAGTGAGCAGTTGGGACTGCACAGATTGGAACTTCATAGATGAGGTAATTTCACTTTCCTATCATTGTCTTTGCCTGTCATACGAAAGACAGGGGACACAAGACAAACCTGAAACTTTACTTCCTTGATCTTTTGGCCATCATCTTAAAACATAAGTTCTTTCACTCTTTCAGGGTTGATCCACAATTATTTAGTGTCATGGTCTCCCTTAAGAACCTAGCTTTTATTGTTCATACTCCTGATGTGACATCCCCCATGCCCACCTATCTATTAGAGCCTTTTAGCTCCCTATCGTGTGAGTTGGGATGAAGTTACCTTTTTCTTAGAGGGAATACACCTGACTATTGAATAATGAAATGCATCTTCCACTTAGGAAGTGCTGCCACCCATACTCCTTTTCTGATTTAGATTGGACTGACAGTCCAGTCTCCCTCCCAGTTGGTGGCTCTTTAAGCTATTTTGCCAACAAACAAAAAACCCCACTCCAGTGAAAATAAGCAACTCCATGAGCTTGAGCAGAATTTACAGCTATGAACCTAGAAGGTAAGGCAATAAGACACTCAAATTTCAGCTACCAACATGGCTCAGTGTTCCTAACTACAAACCAAATTCAATATCCTAGGCTTCGCAACTCTTATTGTAGACTGTTATCGGCTGAACTACATTAACTCAGTACATAACCCTTGCATGGCCAGTGGGGATGAACGGTTCCCTGATGTGATTTCTAGTCAGGTAAAATATTGACATGTCCTAGACTTTTTAAATTTTTTTTAATTTTTATTTTTTTGCAGTATGCGGGCCTCTCACTGTTGTGGCCTCTCCCATTGCGGAGCACAGGCTCCGGACACGCAGGCTCAGTGGCCATGGCTCACGGGCCTAGCCGCTCCGTGGCATGTGGGATCTTCCCGGACCGGGGCACGAACCCGCGTCCTCTGTATCGGCAGGCGGACTCTCAACCACTGCGTCACCAGGGAAGCCCACCTAGACTATTTAAAAAAGGCTTTTCCTTTAAAGGTTTGGTTAAGCTAGAAAGACAAAACTTTTTCAAGTGTAAAACTGTAGTTTTGAGTTTTGTCAAACACAATCACATAATCACCAGCACACTCAAGTAATGAGTTCCATTGCTCCTCGAAATTCCCTTGTGCCCCTTTGTAGCCAATTCCCATTCCCATCTCAGGAAGCCATTGATGTGTCTGCTATCCATGTAGCTCTCTTTTCCAGAATGCTATGCAAATGGAGGCTTTCGAAGCTGGCTTTTCACTTAGCATGATGCTTCTGAGGATCCATCCATGTTGTTTTATCAATAAGTACTTCACTGTTTTTATTCCTGAGTAGTAGTCCATTGTATTGATGTACCCTTCCATCCATTCACCAGTTGGAAGGATATTTGAATTTTCAGTTTTTGGTGATTATGAGTAAAGCTGCTATATTCATACACAGGTTTCTGTAAGAACATGTTTTCATTTCACTTGGATAAATACCTAGGAATGGGATTAATGTGTCAAGATATTTTTTATAAAAAACTGTCAAACTTTTTCCAAACTGACCTTACAATTTTGTAATTCCTCCAGCAATTTGAGAGCTCCAGTTGTCATTTTGCTTTTTACATTTTCCTAATCTATGACAGTAAGCATGTTTTCATGTTATTATTGACTCCATTTATCTTCTTTGGTGGAGTGTCTTGTTCCAAACCTTTTGCCCATTTGAAAACTGGATGGTTTTATTGAGCTTAGAGAGCTCTGGATGCAAATCCCTTATCAGATGTTTTCTTTCAAGCCTGTACCTTGTAAGGATTTGGCACCACTTTTGGTTAAGGTAGAGACAGGACACTTGCATAATGCAGAAGGTAGATCTTACTATCATGATTTGAGAGTAGCCTTAATGGATAGCTGGCCCTGTTAATTATTGATTGGATGACCACCATTACATTTGATAGATGCCTTCAAACTTGGCAACTCTTAACTTGCAGGACAGTTCAGTTCATCTCTTAAGAAGTTTCAGTCTCTCGCTCATTGGTATTCTGTGTGCCTTTTTCCAGGCTAAAATTGTATTAGTCCTGTTGTTCTCTCTGAGCAAATATCTTGTATTCCCACAAGATATCAACCCTGTATATACTCAGCTTAAAAACTGAGCTTTTGCTTCTCACCCTTATTCAAACCCCCAACAGAGCATTGAGCTCCTAACAGTGAAGCCTAAGTACTTTAATGGCCATTGTGCTAGTAACAGTAAGTTAAAGAACCCATGATATGCACTCGAGTACATCCCTCTCTTTATGTACTCTACTTACTGCTCAATGTATCATTATCATTTTTAAGACTTAAGAAACTTCTGGTCTTATTAAGAAAACCGATGCTTCACAGTAATTGCTTTTTAACCTTCAGATAATTTATTTAATAGGACTCCTGTTAACAGGACCAAATTTGTGGCTTGGCCTTACTAAGTATTTGAGATTGATATATTCGATTCATATATTGGTATTTCCTCCTCTTTTTTCACTCAGTTAATTTACTCTGTATCTTAAGTCTCAATGAGAGACTCTTCAAATCCTTTTTTGAAACAAAGTAGGGTACAAAAAATTGACTAATACTATAGAGACCATGTTTTCTGTGACTCATAGTCTTCTAAAGGCAACTCTGGAATTACAGTAATGTCCTAGAGGGACTTTTTCCTTTGCCTACTTCAGTTTTAAGTTAAGAATTCTGAGATCTGGAGGGATTATAGGGTGTACACCTAATATATTAAGCACTAATTATATTCCCAAATCCAGGTCTTTTCCTAAAATATGATTATGTAAGGAATTCTAAAACATTGAAATGGTAAAGTATTTAAGACATACTAGAAGCCAAAAATCAAAACCCTATCCTTGAAAATCACAATAAAAGAATTTATTGTGATTTATGCTTGAGTATAATCAATTGTTTTGTTAATTCAAACAGGTATTTTATAGTTTTGCCACTCTTTTAGGGATTTAGTCTAGTATGTTTTGTGCATTATTACTATTGATTGCAAGAGTGGTTATTACCAATATCATTTCTAAACTATTCCAAAACCCATACTGGTTTTAAAAAAAATTCTTTAATTAATGCTGAGGCTATGCCATTTTCTCCTTCCCTCAAAAAAAAAAAAAAAAAACTTAATGTGGATAAACAGAACTGGTCCCTGAGCACTATTTTTTTCTTTATGAAACCTTCTTATATTCAAAACATACTTAAAGAACTTAATTTTAGCTACCAAACTACCTGTTTGGCATCAATGGTACTATAGGTAAACTTTGACCCAAAGTATTCCCACATATTATTGCATTAAGCATGTTACATAGGAATTGAGAAGTGATTTCAAAGACACTACACTGACTCCCCCCACTAAAATCTTATTTCCTTGTGCTAAATAAATAGAACATATACAGATCTATTTTAAAAATATTCATCGTATTAGGCAAATTCAAATCTGCCAACCCAGTTTTAGTCCAGAACCAAACCAGTGACAGTCAGGAACTACACAGCCACCAGGCGAACTGATTTCCTTTCTTGTTGGTTCTCTGTGGGATAGATGAGTGAAATAAGGTGTCAAAGTCCCAGTGGAACATTTGTAAAAAAATACCTAATTTTCTTCTCACCCAGGTTAGCCAGTGGATAGTCATGTTGTCCCAGTTGGCTCATTAGATTCCTGTGTGCCTCTGTCTTCCCAGAGAAAACAAAACAAAACCAAAAAACCCCCTTTACATCAGTCCTTATTTCAGATGTAAGATGCCAGTTAACTATTTTCCCACAAATACCTTAAGCTCATTTTTACTGGAAAAAAAAAATTTTCCCCCAAAACTTTTAGTAATGAATGAGTACACAACAACATTTGGATAGTAATCCCATGGTGCAAGGATTTCCTGCAAAGTACCTTTAATATGTTTGCATCAACAGCAAGCATTAGGATGTTCTAATTTTGGCACCGTAAGTTATATGTGTAGCATTACACATTAGATAGATACCAAGTCACCACCCCAACCAGTATTTATCCATATGAATAGGAAAACTGAACAAAAACATAGTTCTGATAAAGGCTGCATTCATAAACCCAATACAGTTTAAGGTAATTTTTTTTTTTCTTTTTACAGTCAAGGGCTGCCATTTAGGATTGTTTTTTTAATGATAAATAAAAAATAGGAATTATTTAGAAGATAAAATACTTCACTGTTCTTTACTGTTATTAATATAATATTGAGTGTTTTGCTATATAAAATATACTCCCAAGAAGTCAAAGTATTTAAAAACAGTGTATCAAATAAAAATCACAGCCATGTTACTGTTCAGCAACTCCATTCCAATAAACATTGGTATTGCATTCTCAAAAAAAAAAAAAAAATTGTAGCTGAGGCAAGAGCTCTCTGAAGCTTGCATTCTGGGCGTGTAAAACACCTCACTGCATACTTTTAAGACTGTCACTCTGCTTCAGTAATTTGAACCTGCCACATTTTACTTCAACAAGTAAAGCAGTCTGCTGAGAATACAAAAATTTATAAAAAGGCCATCATAAAAGATTAAGCCTCGGTAGGCATGTAAGCTTTCTTTTAATAAAAACAAAAATAGTCATTGTCATCTAGTTAAATAAGTCTCTTTGTTATAGAGTGTTCCAGTTATTGAAAAAGGGCCCTTAAAAAACCCAACTGCCTATATCTTAAAACCCTACCTCTCTCTTGCCCCATAATACACATTTGAGGGAAGAGTCATTTAATGTGCAAATTGGCAAACAAATGTGGAGGAGAGGGGACTTCTTGAAATGATGTGCCCAATCAATTCTTGGTTTATTCTTTTACAATATCAACTTCCAAAAAACTAAAATAACCAAAGTAGCCCTAAAAATACACAAAACAGACCTTCATCTTTGCATTCCTTTCCCAATAAACACAAAAAGTATATACAGCATGTTTAATAATATGCAATATGCAAAAGCTTTGTGTTGCCGTTAGCAACATCTATACCCACCCACCCTCCTTATTCACAAGTGTACCTCTACCTAACACAATTACATCACTAAGCCTGTTAGTTTGAAAGGGTCTTCAATTTGTTAAAACTGGAAAATCTTGGTATAGGGGCTCCACTCATTTGACTCAAGGTTATAGACTTCCACCGTATTCAGAAAATCATTGCCATCAAATCCTCCCACTGCATAAATGGTGTTCCCTACAGTTGCAATCCCAGCATTGCTCCTTGGTGAAGTCATGTTTCCCATCATCTTCCATTCATTTCTAGTTGGATCATACATCTCCACACAACTGATGGCATGAGAACCATCAAAGCCACCACCTACAAACAGTTTTCCTAAAAGAGAAACGAGACAAGGTTAATCTAGAGAGGCTAAGAAAGAAACCCTTAAATTGATCTTTTGCTAAAACAGTGGTTCTTGGTAGAAAAGCCTGTTCATTCTGTCAGAAAGTATTTACTGAATGCCTACTAATGTGGTAAGCACTCCCTAGAAGCTGGGGATACAAACGGAATAGAATTGAAAAGAACCCCTTTGTGTGTGTTACGTCAGGCAATTTAAAGGAAGGGAGGCACCATCTAACTACAGTGCAATTCTCACAACAATTCTATGTGGTTGTTTCTATTACTGCCATTTCACAGATGAAGAAATAATGAACAAAGAAGTTGGACAACTTGCCTAGAGATGCAACTAGTAAGTGGCAAACCAGAGTAGTTCTGTGCACTGGAAGTTCTGTTATTAGTCCAGTGCATAAGAACTAAGATTCAAAGTAAGTTATAGGAAAGCAGGTTTCAGATAACTGAACATTTTCTAGAGCTCTCCAACTATATAAAATGATTTTGGCATTTCCAATTTCTTCTTGGAAACAGACTGAACTATGACTATTTTCAAATATACATGCAGAACAGTTAATAGTTAAATTATTTTCAGACAAATAAAATGTTAGCATTAAATATTCTCTGGAGCTTAAGGAAAAACCTTATTAGTGATTCTCGAATTCATTATTTTCTCATCTGACTGTCACTTAGCCTACCTGCATCCAGGTACTTACCCATAAAAGAACCGACAAGGCTCATAGTAGGCCAGGGGTTGCAGGACAGTAGGCTACTTACTGGCAGGCCTACACACTTAGGCTCTTGCCAGTTGAGCCACAAGCTTTGTTCTAAAAACAATTCTAACTGAATTCATTATTGTAATTATGTAATTAACATTATGTAAATCCATAAAATGGATGTGAAAAGAAAGCTGTGTCTATATATGATGATTTGCAAACACTTGTTAAAAATAATCTAAAAATATTAGGCATGGAGTAGACAATTAGAAAAGACTAGATTTAGATGATTTGCATCTCTTTTGTTTTACAAATCAAATTTTTAAAAATTCTTGCTCTAAAGAAACAAACTCAAATTCCAAGATGATGCATTATGAGTATGATTTATGGAAGAAGATGAATTAATATATTTATGTTATATATTCAGTACTGAGTGGTTAGAAAAGACATTTCTAAAAGACAAACCACCAATCCCCACTGCGTCAGAAAAGGCTAGTTCTGAATTCTTAATTATACAAGTGGATAGTTATCACTGACATTCTCTTGGAATTTTAGAACAAACTCTTGCTACTACCTACTCCTCAACTCTCCCAAATCCCAACACTCACCGCCAAGAACAGCCACTCCAGCTCCTCGCCTAGCCACATTCATGGATGCAATTAAAGTCCAGGTGTTATTTTCAGGATTATAACGTTCTACTGTGTTCAGACAATTCCAAGACTCTGCGCCTCCGATTATGTACAAATAACCACCAAGCTCACAGACTGCAGACTGGTGTCTACCTATAAAATCAAGTCAAGTCAAAATTATTATTCTATCTCCCAAAACTGTAAGTGTGCACTACACATACCGTTGATTCAGAGGTCTTAAAAAAAAAAAAAAACTTAAAAAAAAAAAATCAACTTACGAATGTTAAGAGGAGCACAGCTTGTCCATGACTTTGTTATAGGATCAAATACATCACAATTTTTCAGTCCTTTTTGGCCATATGGATCTGAGCCACCAACGATGTATAATTTCCCATTCAGAGCACACACTCCTATGTGAGTATAAAATAAGGTTATAAATTGATAATTATCATACTTAAATACTGATGATCTCAGCAGAAAAGTATTAATCATACTTAAATACTGATGATCTCAGCAGAAAAGTATTACCTGCATTACAACGGTTAGTTCTCAATTCTGGAATAGGAGTCCAGTCATCTATGTTTGGATCATACATCTCTCCACATCTCAGGTCATCTGAGTGGCCATTTGATCCACCTACCACATAGAGCTGGCCCTATGCCAAAAGCGAGATTAATATTTCCGCCATTCTCAAGTTCTTAGAAAAAGCTAAATGTGGGCTGCTTCTTCCTGCAATATAGTGCACTTACCATGAGTACGGCCATTTGAAATCGGGCTCTTGGTGTCCTCATGGGAGCAAGAAAGGACCAATGATCTGTATGTGGATCATAGCATTCAACTGTTCGAAGACACTCCTCTCTGTTATAGCCACCTGGTACAAGAACCACAAAGAGTTATGTTTAAAATATTAAACTGGACCAGGGTTTCTGGTCTAGAATGGTTTAAGTAATCTGTACAAATGAGAAAAAGAATCTTTGTCCACAAACTTAATAAGACCACATTAGTTGACGTTTTAACTAAGTGCTTGTAATAGCTGAATGACAAAATTATGAGTGTAAGTAAATTGCTTAGTCTTGACTTGAAAATTAGGAGAGAACAATTACCCACTTCACAGTTTTTTAAGAATTAGAGACAGACATTAACTTGAAGGCTCGGCAATACTATAGTATTGACTTTTTATTTCTGTCTTCTTAGAATGTGGTAAAGTGGAATGCCACAGAAGAAGGCATATTAAACAAACCCTGTCTTCCAAAGTTTGCATGTCACAAGCAAGCATAAACGTCCACTTATAGAGGCTTAGCCAGTTGAAGGTTTCTGATAAGTCACTCATCCTTCTATTCTTACCTGCAGCTATGAGTTTGCCATTCATCTCTGCTGTCCCCAGACCAGATCGTGCATACTGCATAGGAGACATGGGCTTTTCTATTAACTCATCTGGTTGCATCTCAAAGCTTAAACTTTTAATGAGTTTTGGAGTACTTGTTGGTGAGCTCTGTGGGCTGTTTCGCCCATGAAGGAAAATGACACAGAAAATACCATCCAGCACAGCCAGGCACAAGTAAGTGTTATCTGTAAGCACAAGAGTTCCATGTTTAAAGATGCAGTTTTTATTACTTTTGGTTGCCGTGTGATCCTGAATTGGACTACAGATTCCAGACAGGGGATGACCTGCTACTCTTTTCCAAATTTAGTTGCTTCTGAGTTTATTCCTCAATCACTTTAGAAGTATTATATGGTTCCACTTAAAACTCCTTCTTAAAAAAGAAATAAATTGAAGGCAATCTGACAAGTGTAATACACTTACTTGAAGTCTTTTCCGAAGCAACAATTTTCCACTCGTGCTTAGGGCTTTGTATTGTAGCATTTGGAGAAGAGAGACATCCAATGGAACTGCTACTTATCTGCTTATGGCCATTCTCACGTGGTGGCTTTTTCTGCAAAATCAAAAGGCAGCTACAGAAACCTAGCCAAAGACCATACCTGGTGTACCTTTGCTCCTGAGCTATTCCACAACACTGAGAAAACCCTTAGTACCCTCCACTTGTGCATGACATTTATAGCACACCTAGATTTAACACAAAACACCACTTTCTGACTGACACACATCACTGGCATTCTTCCATCTCCACTTAATAAGGAAACAACTACACCTACCCTGGTCAAGAAAAAGTTCAACAATTAAAAAAACATGTTGTGGGTCAAGTATTAGAATAGTCAAGAAAGGAAAAAACGGAACCTCCTCCTTCATAATCCACATAGTCTTTATATTAAGTATAGAATCTTCCAAAATGTTATAAATCTAAAACAGCATGAATTAACTGAGAGAAAACATTTAACCCACTATCTCCATGAAACTGTGAAACTTAACTAAATCGTATGTACTGGTATCCTTCATATTAGCAGATATATATCCATCCAATCTCTCTGAAAGTTATTTTACAGGAAAAAAAGTGGCAATTACAAGAAATATTTACAAGTATATTTCTCTAGGATTCCCTTAAAGGTATTATAGAGTGGTTTTCTAGACAAGTAAAACTACATCAAAACACAGAAGTAAAAATGGTAATCAGAAGTTAATGAAGAAATACTACTAAAAGAACCAAACATTTTTAAACGAATACACGAGAACATAAAAGAGGGAGAAATGGGCAAAGCTACAAATTTTCAAATGACTGTAAGAAGATTACATTGTGCCCTCGTGTATGAGTTCCCTTTGATGGTTTTCTTCCAATTACTTTAGCTCTTGACACTTCCAAAGGATATGATCACATGGCATTAGAAGAGTCAAGATTACCCTGGTAGGAACTGCCTGCTGAACAAATAGGTACCACCTTCAGTACCTGGCCAAGTTTGCTCATCCACTTATTTTGATCCCCAGGGCCACAGCCTCATGGGTAGACAGAATCTCTAATGGAAATTTCTGTTTCGAGTGGAAGAAAAAGGCCATGAAACAATAGAGAAAAAGATTTTGGTAGCTACTTGAAGCTGTGAAAAAACTATCAAGTTTGGTGTAAGCAATTCAGCAAATGTGGTTATAGCTTAAGTAGGCTATTTTGAGAAAAGGCGAAGAATGTACCATGCTAATGGTTATAATTACATTCCATTTAGACATTTATTATGTACCTAGGTGTTATATTAGGCACTTTATTCACACTGTCTCTTTTAATCCAGTAAGGGCAATATATCTCTCCATTTTATAGGTAAAAATACTGAAAATGAGAGAGAAAATATGCATTGCCTAAGGCAATGCAAGAAAAATAAGGATTAGGAATTCTGAGTATAAAGCCACTCTTTTATACTATGACAGTCTGTGTGTCCTGTGCTACTAGGAATTACAAAGTACATAAAACCCTATCCCAATCTGTGGGAAGAAGGGATCCAAAGTAACACAAGTTGATGATGCTTGTTTAAGAGCTTTTACCGTAGTAAGAAAACTGTTCTAATGTATGGCTTTAATTGAGAGAAAATCAAATGTGAAAAAAAAGCACAGTAACAATGAAGACTACTTAGTGTTATGTAACTAACCAGCCTTATATAGAAATGCTGGTTAACTCTTTTATGTTCCTTCCAGAACATTTTCAAGCCTAATTCTTTACTCTCCTTTATTTTCAAACTTTACCCTATCAACTCCTCCCACTCAGCCCACCCACTGGCCCACACTTTCTTTGCCGCTGACCTCCCCAAGGGGTGGTCCCTGGTAGCTTTCTTTTTCAGCCACCATCACTTCTCAAGCTAAGCGTTTCTTAACCTTAATACTCTCTGGAAATTATACCCACTAAAGGTTAGAAAGTGGCTTCCTAAAACCAGTGTAGAAGAGATATCCCTAATCTTCTTTTACATGACCTCCCAGAGGATGATCTGACACAGTTAACAATCTAGTCCTCCTTCAAACTTTCTTCTCCTATGTTAGCTAGCTTGTACAACACAATTCGATTCCAATGGCGGCTTCTCAACTTTTTCTCTTCCTGAAGCTTAGTGTGTTTCCTCATCCTTTTTAGTTCATCATCTCTATTCATGGCACTTCCCTGGAATAAGTCACAAAGGTCAGAGTCCTACTCACCCTCAAATTCTTTGTTTCCTTAATTTTCCTAATCTAAACAATCACTAAAGACCTTTGCAACTATAAATATCTAGAGTCCACCCTTTCCCCTTCTCGTCCTTAGATCAAGCCCTCATCTTTTCACCTGAACTACTGCTTGTAATAGTCTACAAATTGGTCTCACAAGCTTTAATCTACCCTCTGTACCTGGTCATAAAAATAGAAGGGTTCGATGCATTTAGTAAAGTAAAACAAACAAACAAAAAAACCCCTCAAATCAGCTGGAATCCCACGACCCAGAGACTGCCACCTGATAGTTAACTATCTGTCTAAAATATGATAATGAACATATAGATCTCTGCTGTATGGAAATACCATAATTTAACCAATCCCCCTACTGTTGGACTCTTGTCCAGTTTTTCACTATTATTAAAGTTGTGAAATATATCTGTTCAGATCACTCTACTCCTTTGTCTAAAATTCTTTGAAAGTCCCACACTACTTGTAGAATAAAGTATGATCCCCGATCAGATGTTATTTACCTACTCTCCCAGTCATGTGACCTGCAATTCCAACAGTATCATCCTTTCACAGGTATCCTTTGCTATCTGACACACCTCTATCTGCTATGCAAACTCTTCCACATCCTCAGATGGCTCAAATGTTGCCTCCTTTGTGAAATTTCCCTAGTTTTTCTCCTTTTGGTTCCACCCTCCCCTTAATGTCTTCCATAGGTAATTCGTATAAGTCTGTTCTGTTTTACCTACTCCTGTAAGGTCCCGGAAGCAGAAACTGTCTCTTACACATTTTTGGGCCCTCTTACCTAACATCACAGCCTGCCACTTATCAGGCACTCAACCACTGCTTATTGAAAGAGTACTTTAAAAAACCATTAACTTACAGTTTAGAGATGTTTAGAGATAAGAGGGAAAATATCCTCAGTGTTCAAAATGCACAAACATGAACAAAATTCTCAACTAACTCAGCCCCAAAAGCTTTTTGTGAAAATAAAAATATTCAGCCACTACTGACACAGAACACCTGATAGTATCACCATACACGTTATTTCTGAGTCTATCATTTACCTTCTAATTATTAAAGGAAAACACCCATTAACTTGGGTCGATTCAGCCTACTTTATAGTTATCCCTCACAAATACAATGTTGAGCTAAAGGCCAAACAAAAAGAATACATATTGTATAACCATTTACATAAATTTCAAACACAGGCAAACTAATCTAATGCTTCAGAAGTTGGGATATAATGGCTTCCTTTGGGGTAGTGTAGGGCAGTGACTGGGAAGGCGGCAAGAGGAAGGCTTCCAGAATGCTAGAAGTCTCTTCTTGACCCAGGTAGTGTTTAAACCAGTGGGTTCACTATGTGACATTTATTCTTTGTATTCTTTTCTCTATGTTATTTATCCATAAACTAAAAAAGTTTATACCTGAGATTTTTTTTAAAAAAATTGGGTCTAACAGTTATTCCCATTACAAACAACTATTTTTTATAATCTGACCAAAATAACAAATAATTTCTATTTTGCTTCATCTTATTGGCCCTTTTTCTTACTACTTGTAAATCCTATTTGAGAAAAAAATCTTAAGTGGGATTTCCTACTTTGTTCTGTTAATTTCTTTTTATGTGGCAAAAATGGTAGTAATGGTATGAAAGGTATGCTTGTTTTCTCCCACAAGTGTTTCTGTCCAGTTATACCAGTGAAGCTCTTCCACTTTCCTTTATTAAAGGAAAATCTCAGTATGCTATAAAATGCTCTAATCAAATTTCAACCTGAGGTTACCTCAGATGTGCAATGTGTACCTGCACAAACTGAATGTGGTCATCATCACTGCCAAACACCTCAGCCTGTCCATCTAGTAGGTTCCCATCAAGCAGCTTGTGATCAGCTGAGTAGTACAAGGTTTGAACCTGCAAAACAGCAACAGAACACCCATGTGGCTACTGTCTCCATGGCTACTCCACTAGTATGCAGATCACACAAACGCCTCAAGGTAACCTCCAGTGTGCTTCTTGAGCTTCTTGACATCTTACTCTGGCAGGATCCCAAAGTAAAGAAAATACATGTCATGGTGGTAAAAATGTAAAAAACAAAAATAAGATACAGAATCTTCTAATACTGGCTGAAGAGTCCTTGGCTTGGGTGGCTTGAAAGAAATCTTCGTTTTTTCATAGCTTCTATGATACAGCATTAAGAAAAAAAGGCACTAGTACAATATATAGGCTCTTAAAGAATACACATATTTATAATAAAATACTGAATATGGTTTACACCTTTGAAGAGTAAGTGGTCTAATGTGCATAAACATATTTCTGTCCTGCGCAAGCAATGTCAAGAAAAACAGATAAAAAACAAGTGCAAAAATTCAAACACGCTTCAGAGACACCTCCCTTAACAGATGCAAACATATGGCTAATGCATCTGATTTTCAAGTGGGAAAACATATAGAATTTAAAAATCACCTGTTAGCCTTTTTAGAGCATAATGATAACTGTATTTTTAAAGGCCTAACAGGTTTGGTAAGCCTTTAGTGAATCCGAAAGGCTTAAGTGGAGGGATAAACTCAAGGTCACTCCACTGTTCCATCTGCATGCTTAATTCCCACTATTTCTCCATCAATTTTCTCTTGCATATTTTTCAAAAAGTAGCCCAAGTGAGTGACTATATGTATGAACAACACCATTGAAAAACACAAAGCTTTAAAGACAAGAATCCTGTAAAGGAGTAAACACCATTAAATCATCATCGTTCTCTGCCCACAGCGGATTTTTCTTAGGAGAACTGGGGCAGGACTGCTGCTTCTTTACGTGTCAATACACTTGAGGATTCTTCTTGTTTCTTCAGTCTTGGGTATCCTAGTTTTGTTAATAAACCTATGGGGAGATAAATCAATGGGGAGGAACAACCATTAGAAGCTTTTACCTACTTGTCAATTTAAAGCAAAAACCTGTGAAGAAAAATTAAGAATCTACAGAAAATTTCAGTACCACCTCCCATTTCTAAAGCAAATTACATGCTACTTTAAAGAAAGTTAACAGCACATAATAAGCAAAGAAATAAAAAAAGAAAAGCAGAAGACCAAACTGAACAGTTCATTCAGCTCACCTGGACACCCCCCCTGTTTCTCAGCTTAGGGGTACCTATAGCAAAATTTAAATTCTTTAGGGTCATGGTTATAAAATAAAAGTGAAAGGGAATCCTTCATGTTACAGCAAAATAATTTTTAATAATTGTTGAATCCCATTTACTTTAAAACTAACCTCTTCCATCAGCTCTTCCAGACTGTCTCCATTCTCCCAGATGCTACGCTGCACCCAGTTGATTACCTTTGTGTACAATTTGCCATTGCTGGGCAAGCAAACATTATCTTCAAGCATTACCTCCAACTAGAGTTGGGAAAGAACAAAGACACATGGATCAGTGTTGAGCCTCTAATTCTCAATTTCATAATAAAGAGGTCATAGATGCCCAACTGCACTCCATACGTTTACTCTAATTTTTAAGGAAACCAGTAGCCAAAAAAAAAAGAGAAGAAAAAGAAAAGAAAGTAAACAAACTGGTAGGCAGAAAACCATTACACTGGTAAAAATAACCATATGGTTTCAATGTGTTGTCTTTTTCATAACCATTACTCACTTGCTTGAAACATGGAGAAAGATTACATTCCTGGAACTAAGTAGTATGTACCTCTTTATTTAACCTTTACATCTTTCATCTTTATAGATTTTACCTTTAGCCGTGGAAGTTTAAGAAACTCTTCCTCTTCTGAAATTTGTAACAAATGCTCCTGAATATAAGCATCAACCTTATTCAACAAACGGGAGTCTCCCATACAACTTGCAAAATTTCGGTAAGAGATGCAGCTGGTAACATCCATTCTAGATAGTAAATAGTCACCACAAACCTTGGAAAAGAAATACACGAGTGCCAACATTTACATACATTTTATTTAACAAATATTTAATACTCAGTGTGTAAGTACTATGTGAATATATAAAGATTAACCAAAAATCACTGCCTTAGAACAAGTTTAACAGTAGGAAGAATACATGTATACAAATGATAAACATCAAAGAATGCCATTCAAATATATAGGATGCTTAAGGAAAAATGAAACAAACTGAAATGCTATGAAAATGCACATGAAATGTTCGGACAAGTATTTCCAACTAGAATGATAGATCGGGCTTCATAAAGGCAGTAATCTGAATGGGGCTCTAGAGGGGAGATGACATTGAATGCACATAGAAACTAGGGAAGATGCTGCAACAATTTAGTTTGGCCAGAACAAAAGATAAGACAATCAGGAAATAGTTTTGGAAGAACAGCAACTATATTAGGGAGAGCCTGGATTTCTAACCTGAGGGACATGTGCTATGACCACAAAAGGATTTTTAAGCAGAGTGAGGGGGTTAGCAAACTTCTTCTCAAAGGGCCAGACAGAAAGTTTTTAGGCTTGTGGGCCGTACTTTCTCACCACTTCTCAACTGTCACAGCAGGTGGAAAGCAGCCATAGACCGTACGTAAATGAAAGCTATGTTACCATAAGATGTTATAAAAGCAGGCAGCTGGCCTCAGGCCTGCAGTTTTCTGACTCCCACATTAGAGGATTAAATGCCTTTTTTCCTGTAAATTATTAAGCACTTCTCAGTGGCATTAAATTCTAGAAAGAATACTTCTAAAGAACAACCGAGAAGTGTAGAAGAACGGAGAATTAAGGATATGAGTTATATGATTAACTGAGAAAATCAAGACTTACCCTGTCAGAGAAGACTATTGAAAGAGCAAGATTGTAGCTTGAATTATCTGAGAGGAAGTGTGACCCTGCTGTGTTACATTGGCTAAACAGTTAAAATTACATAAATATTCGGTTCTCTAGGGGAAAAAAAGGGACATTTTCAAGTTCTTGAGTCCAACAGATGTCTTATAACAAATTGTACACACTAATCATATAAAATAAGACCCCATAGTAACAGTACTCCTTGTATATTACTTCTGTTACTCTACCTGCTTCACTCGGTCCATCTTCAGCTTCTTTGCTGCAGAATAAACGTCTTTGACTAATTCCTTATCGGCTTTCAACCTATTAGAAAAAAGGTTCTTTATCATTTATCATACCAAGGCCTTGAAACACAGATACTTAATTTAAATAAATTTAGAGGGACTTGGAATTTCATTCCCTAGTTATATGATGTACTTTCGAGAACTTACTGAGCAGTGTAGGCATAATTCAACAAGACTTCAACAGCTTCCGGATTGAGATCATCAAACTTAACGTGAGAAACTCGGTGAGGATCACTATCATTATTAAAGATTTCAAATAAATAGGGACTGCAGCAAGCCAGGACTGCTCTGTGTGCTAACATCTCATGGCCACAGACCTGCAAGGTGAGGAATTAACATTAGAAGCACTGTGGACTATGTATTTCTCTAGCTGATTACTACATCGTATCCTTCATCTTACATTTCTGGGTAAATCATTCTTTTTTAAACTTATTTCATTAAATGCCTTCTATGAAAAACAAAACAAGCCAATCCAAGAACATATGGTTTTTTAGTAATGAAAGATCAATTCTGTAAGTTTCCAATTACGTTTTAAATACCTGAAGTCGAACATCACAGAACTGGCCACTTTTCCTCAGGGCATTTAATTTGGCAACAGAAGACTCAATGAAGTTTTCGTCTTCAAACATTAAATATCCATTGGGAATCATTTTTCCTTATAATTTGGCTAAAGGGCAGAAAGAAAGCCAAGTTACTTTTACTTATGAATGGTGATTTTTATAACATTTTAAAGAGTAATGCAGTATCTTTAATTTTCAAATTTCATCCTATCGACAACACACAAAAATTTTATCACACAAAAACATTGCTAAAACACCACTGGCACTGAACGTCTAAGCCTTTGTACCCCTATACTCTGGTCCTAAGTCTTTTCAAGGATTCATACAGTAGTGTTATGGTGTCCCAGCAATTTTGGCCAGGTTTCTATTCCTATTAGTACACTCCTTGTGAAGGGGGAAAAATATGTAAACCCAGCCCTGCCCAAACCCATATAACAAGCAACTGAAAAGCCTGGAAGGATGTGAAGTGGTCATCATCATCGCATACAGATTCCTTGGTTGGGGCTGCAGTCATTCCTTTACTCACTGATATATACGACTAACTTACATTCTGTTCCCTTTGCTCTACTCAATATTCTGTGATAACCTATGTGAGAAAAGAAGCTAAAAAAGAATCAATATATGTGTAACTGTATATGTATATGTATAACTGAATCACTTTGCTGTACACCTGAAACTAACACAACACTGTAAATCAACTATACGCCAATAAAATTAAAATATTTTAAAAATTCTGTTCCCTTTGCAGGTTTCATATATTTTAAATCACTTATCTCAAAAACATACAAGATAGAAATGTATGTTCTTTAAAAAATTTTCCATTTCACCGTTTCCTGTGAACAAGTGACTAATGGCTACACAAAATGCATCATTAAAAAGTGGTAATAGAAGATTTCAGTTTGAAGTAACTGATTTATTTAAATTCAAAATAGTTTATAGAAAGGAAAATATAGCAAAAATTTTTTTCTACGAATATTACTGACTTCGCCTTTTAAAAAAATTATGAAAGGCTGTTAGTGTACTTGGCACAGTCTTCAGAAAACAAAAAATGTGTGCACTGGGCACTGACTATCCACTTACCTACTATACTGGTGAGAAATGTATTTCCGGGGTGTTTTAAATAATCCAAGGACAAAGGAAACTCAGCACTTTGTTGAGGTATGAAGACAGGTGGCTGAAGTGAAGGCAGAGGTGTCTGAAGCTCTAATGGTGATTCCAAAACTTATCAGGCTTGAAAATGATGTAATCAAGTCCTTTAAAGCTATAGACACGAACTTCTTCTGTGATAATCATGCATCATAATCTGTAATAATGACAATTGTTGGATATTCAGAATGATCAAAGACTGCCATTGATCTAGGTAGATCAGATCACGCAAAGTCCTGATCTTGGAGACATTTTGAGGTAAATGGCACAATACAGAAAATAACACGAATGCAACTATACATAAGCATTTTCATTTAACCTGCAACCACTCAGGTGATTAAAAAAAAATAAAATCCCTCCCCAGAAGGAGCTAGTAACTTTTACATTTAAGTGAGATACACAAGCACAAAATTAGAGGAAAATATAAATATTGGTTAATCCTAATATTCTTTACTATTAGATTCCAACGAATATACAAACGTGTTCTGTCTGTGTTACCAGCCAGCAAGCAACCATCATTATTCCCCAACATGTATACAATGTTACAGTCAAACCAGATACACTGTTTCCCAAAATGTGCTCTGTACTTACCCACCTCTGTAACTTCAAGTTTCCTTCTCTCGGAATACCCTTAACCCAGCCTCTGCCTGCTGAAATCTTACCTCCAGAGCCCCTGCCAAATCCCTTCAGCTGAGTAGTTCCTCCCCATCCTCCACATACTAAACCCTCTCTGAAAGTGTGTGTGTGTGTGACCTTCCAGCTGGTCTGTTCTGGCTTATCTTCCTTGATTCAAGGCCTCTTGAAGGCAGAGCCTCTGTTTTCTTTATCTTTGTATCCTTCCCATCTCCCCCCACCAAAACAACTAGCCTAGAAACCTGAATATAAAGATGAGTAATTTGTTGAAATGAACTAAATAAACAAAAAGGAAAATATTAATGTCTATGCTTTGTATGATCATTTTTCTCATATACAGTTAAAAACTACCAACGGAATAATTCTGGTTCAAATCAAATCTTCAGGGAAATCACATTCGGTCCTCCCCCCATTTTCACATGTCATTAACTAAAAGTGTCAAAGTCAGATGGTACTTATTTTTTAATCATCTGAACTGCTATTACACTACTAATTCAGCAAACCAGAACTAAATAAGAAATTATTTGAAAGATGTGCATACTTTTTAAAATGGACATCTTCAAATTACCTGTATTTTCCTTATATATCAATCAAGCCCACAATTCTAAATCTAACAATTATGTTAATGTGAATGGTCCCTTACCCCGGAACCCACTTGAAGGCTAGTCCAGTTCCATTTCAACAAGCTATTGTATTAAGTGCAACACATGCACAATCTCTATCCCGTATGCCTTCACTGGTTTCTCCATAGCTTAGGTTTTATTTCAAGGAAACCTGAGTATTCTGACTCAGGTTGGGACTGTTGTCAATGCTTACTCCTTCAATGAAACTATTTCATACCTTTATGTAATATTGATTTCCTCTGCTCTACACTTGCATCCAGATTAGTTAATTCAGCTTTTCTTAAGAAACCAGTTCTAACAAAACAAATGTTTTCCAAGTAACACACAATTCTATGTACAGAGAGAACACACTATCCAAAAGAAACCTTCAAACATTTTCAGCCAAGACCTAGCTCAAGTTGGGAAAATCTATACAAGGGTGAAAGGGGGGGACCCCTCCATGCAAGTTATGTTGGATATGATTTAAATGTATGCCCTCTGAAAAACCAAAAACAAAGGGGGATTTATAAGTATTTTAAACTTTGACCAGTTTTATTCAGTATTTATTTGTAAACTAGCCTTGATCTTACCAAGAATAAAAATGGCATCTATAAATATATAGACATACCTCATTTTACTGCACTTCACTTTTTGTGCTTCACAAATACTACCTCTTTTTTTTGCAAATTGAAGGTCTGTGGCAACCCTGAGTTGCCAGCTGATGGTCAGCATTTTTTAGCAATAAAGTATTTTTAAATTAAGGTATGTATGTTATTTTAAAGACATAATGCTTTGGACACTTAATAGACTCCAGTAGAGTGTAAACATAACTTTTATGTGCACTGAGAAACCAAAAAACTGGCGTGACTCGCTTTACCACAGTGGCCCAGAACCAAACTCACAGTATCTCTGTGGGTGTATTTGATAAATTGAAAGTTCTACCTTAAATTTATTTTGGAAAACAACAAGAACAACAAAAACCTGGATGGTTAAAATCACTTCAGTCCTTTGGGAGAAAATACTGGAGAACTTTTGGAGCAACTCTTGCCATACAAATTTGTACAATACTATTAGTTTTGCAATAGAGTGAGTACTACTACATTAGTACTCGATTTTCTCGTACAGCAAGGTCTTAACATGAACCTCATCTCTTTTACATCTGCTGATCCGTATAACCCTACTTGATTTTAAAAGCTAGCTCAAGTCCACTCGACATTTAAGTTAATGCAACAAACTTTATTTAATTACCGTCCTCATATACTATATGCCCCTACTCTCACCCACCCCCAAGTTGGAGGAGGTCACCTCAACTTCTGCCTGCAAAACCATGTCTTTCAAAGTTCACATTCACTTTCACTAAAGTTAGTGTGGACAAATTGAGTTTTAAGCCATTCCAAAGAGTCATAGATCTCAGTTTAGTCTATGAAACTCAGGCTCAATGACTGATGGAATAAAAATGTGGGGAGAATTTTTTATCTTTGAAAAGCCAAACCGAAAGCCCCAACATCCCAGGCTTACATAAAATTACAAAATTTAGAATTTTGATATTTAAAAAACACATTCGACTAATCCACTTTTAAAATTAAAACTGAGATCAAATGCAATATATTCTGGTAAACAGTCTTCAGTTTCTTAATATGGCCAGTGCAAGAAAAGGGATACAGACGACATAAATGAGTAATTGAATTGCTTTAGTAAAACCCAGAAGTTCACATGTTACCACAGCCCCCCAAAAGATCAGCTGAACCCAAATACAATTCAGTAAGCCTTATCAAGGAGCTGTAAAAAATGTAGGCACAATATGACCTGCCCCCAAATTCTTCTTGGGCCTTCAGTAAGAGCAAGATAAAATGTTATCAAACCTTCAAAGAATCCTTAAAACCTCAAGGCAAATTACAAGTATTATTTAAGTTTCAAGGCAATCTTTTGAGGGTAGCCAACTCACAAAATAGTAACTAACTCCATTTTTAAAGGACAGACTTTATAATACAAAGTAAGTCAATGAATCTTTTAAAAACCAGAAGTTATACATTCCCAATGTCTGAAACGATCCATCTATATCAAAACTCACCAAACTCACTCACTCACTCCATGCTTTTAACCTCATTGTTCTGTAATTCTTATATCCCACAAACATTTATGGCTCCAAACATATGGCAGGCACAGTTTGGAATGGGATGCTCATAACACAATGGAGTTAACTCCATTCCCCAGCCTTGAACACTCCACAGACCAATCAGAAAGACAAACCAAGCAGTGAAAACAGTTCAAACAAAAGGGGAAAAAGGTATGAAAGCACACATATTCCAGAAACTGCAGCAATCTCTGTTTAAATAGACTGTAGTTTGCAGAATGCATATGGTAAACAGTAGGAGAGGAAGTAAAAGAGATCAACATTAAGGTTTAAACAGAGCAGAAGTTTTAGCACAGAGGCATAGGACACTAGCAGAAATATAGGGGATGGTCTGGAGGAATGGGTAAAACATGGATGCAGGGAAATTATTTATAACCCTTGCTTATCCTAACTAAGGTAATAAGGATGTTTTAGAGTAGATATGCGGCATCAATATCAAAATTAGAATTCCAAAAAGCATAATAGAGACATTTTTAGTTTGCTGCATGCTTAAAGTTGGGAAGGAAAAGAGGAGTTTGCTTTGGGACATTATAAGGCTGAGGTACCTGTTGGGCATCCAGGTTGATACCAAAAGTGTAAGGATAGTGAGCGATGTATCGGTTTATAAATCATTTACAAGGTGGTAATTGAAGTTTACGAGTGGTTCTAACAAAAATTCAGAAATACTCCTTTATTCATTAATTCCTCCATTTACACTCTAGCACAAGGTAGGAGGCTCCCCAACCTTCTTGTAGATTTGACTATACAATCATACTGTTGAAAAGTCAATGAAATGATTTTTAGGGGTACTTCATCTTAATATCAATGATTAAGACAGTTCCCCAACAGGAAAACATTTTGCATTAAAAAAAAAACACACAACACTTATTTGTGAAACACATTCAATCGCCACCTAAAATATCCTTCAATCAAGAAAAAACAAAACCCCACTCCAAAGTATTGGGGTGGCCAAAAAGACACTAATTTAAAACTAAAACCAAAACCTGGAACACTTTGTTTTGGGGAGAAAAGTCAGAACAACAGAACTACAAATTAAGATAATTAAGAAATTAATATTAACTAATGATAGAGATTTCATCTATTAGGAAAACAGAGGAAAAACCATTCTGGGTCTCCTTTAGGTCAGTGATGCTAGTCCAGTTTTACCTCTCACTACCAAATTACAGACATTTGACAAGTAGCCTGCCAGCTGGTATTAAATTATAGTATTCTCAATCCAATTCTAAACAGTCAGTGTACACCTCATCTCCAGATATACAAAGAATAACTGCTCCTTCAGCATCTTTCAGACCGAAGTTTTGGCATGATTATGCCTAAAGCTACTCATCAGTATACTGTTATCCTTAAACAACCACCAGTGCTAGAATTAGTAAAAGAAAATATTGCCTCTGGTAGTCTAGTCCATGCTGTACTTGTTGAACTGTTTAGAGTAGTACTATGCTTACAGGGTTGTTATTTACTACTAGACAGAAGATCACCACACGCAAGTTCTCAAAGAACAGCTTGATGCCAGGGTGTTCTAATCCTCCATGACTGACAACAGACATTAAGGAAACAAAAATAAACCCTTTAGGCCTCTGATTTCTACTTATTTAGTTTTTGAAACGTCAGCGGCCTCAAACAATAGATCTGTCTACTTTGTATTGGGGAAAAAGTAAATCTATTTCTAAAGTATTTGTGGTTCAAGTTTCCCTACGGTCAATCCTCAATCTGATACTGCCTGCTACCTTCCTACCATCATGAGCTTACAATCAGAGTCCCTTTGCAAGATGCGCAGAAGGACGGAAAAAGAGCAAACCTCTCTGCCGATTTTCTTTGGCAAAAACAAAGTGGCGAGCGCCCCAGAGTGACTGGAGAGTCCTGCAGTCCCAGGCCTTCATCCCCGCGCGGCGGGGCGGGAGCCCACTCCAAAGGCTGGGAGGCAGAGCGCCCAGCGTCTGCACACCCCCGCCCAGGATTGGCCAGCCCCGCAGTCATTCAGCGCGACACGTCAGGGCAGCCGCTCCCTTCCTCCCTCCTCCCGCCCCCTTCTCCCCGCGCTTGGCAAGAAAAGCGGGCAACGTGGAGCGGGAACAAAGGACCCCGCGGCCCACGGCGATCAGGGGCGCGGTGCCACCCTACCCCAGGCCCGGGGTACCGATGGGGCCTTGGGCCAGCTCCCCGCCCCCACTCGCCGGGTCCTGGAAAGGCTCACGGAAGAGAGTCCAGACCCCGGGCCGACCCCAATACTAGGCATCGGTTCCTGACAGCAGGAACTGAGATTCCCGCGCCCTCCTTCCGGGAGGTCATCCCTGGCCCGCGCGCGGCGTCTTGACCCAGGCCCCCGAGGACCCCTCGTGCAAAAACTTCTCGTTCCTCACGCCCTGCTTCCTCGACTCCAGCGCTCTCCGAGGCGGCCCGCGCCCGCCCTTGGCCGCTAACGCGATCCGGCAACCACAGCAGCACCGGGAGCGCGAGGGCCGCTCGGCTGCAGCTCCTCGCCCCCAGAGAGCGGCGGCGGCAGCAGCCGCGGCTTGGGGAATCCTCCTCCCGGCACCCGGCACCGCTCCGCGCCATCCCCCAGTTCGCAGTCTGGCTGCGCCCTCTTCCTCCTCCACCGTCGATGGGACCGGCGCGTATTACCTGGTTCATCTCTAAAGAGACGGAAAAACTCATCTCTGGAGCTTCAAAGGGGAGCAGGAGGAAGCGGGCGGGAATCGGCCCAACGGAAAGCGCCTCGAGGCCACCGAGGAGGGAGCGGCCGAGCGGGGAGACGAGCGGACAGCCCGCGGAGGCTGCGAGGAAGGGGAGCGCACCGGAAATTCGCGGGGACTCGCTAGCTCGCTGGCACAGCGGCGCTGAAGCCGCAGGCGGCGAAACTGTGCCCAGCAGTTCCGAGCGACCGACCTCCACGCGCGTCCCGGAGACACTGCCCTCGCCGCCGCCGCCCGCTAGCGCCTCACCCCCTCGCACGTCACCACGTGCGCCGCTGCCGTAGCCGCCGCCAACACCTCCCCGACGCTTCCGGCTGGAAAGCGTCGGCAAATGACGAGCGAGCACAGCAATATAGCGCTCGCGGCCCCGCCCACCGCTGGCCCCACCCCCACCCTTCCCCCCGCCCCCCCACCCTTCTCCCCTGCCCTGTTTGGTTCCGTCCTGCGCATCTCAACTAGGTCAAAGCAAGGTGATCTTTGGAAGAGCGGGTGCTCGGGGCCCGCCACTTGTCGCGCCGTCGGCCCTCGCCCTTTCAGACAGTCCGGGAACTGGTTCCCTCCAGCCGCCCTCACCTGTTCTGCCATCCCCTGGAGGCACAATATAGCCAGAGAGATTAGATGTGAGAGATTAGATTTTTCGGCGTCAAATGTACATCTAGGCAGCAGCCCTAGGACTGGAGCTGGCCGCAGTGGACCTAAGAGTCCGTAGCTGCCCGTCTGCCCTCACCTTTGTAGGAGGGTGGTGCGAGGAGGAAGCGTGGTGATTGTGAGGAAGAGCAGAGGCACGCTGACGAAAAGGGGTGAGAGGATTCAGTAACTTCGAGAAAACAATTGGAGAGGTCAGAGAAGGCCTAATATTATATCAGTGTTGCTCTGAAAAACTGTTTACTTCTACTTTTCGTCCCCGGGATTTGTTTTGTCTGAGTGCAGCTCTCCTCTCGGCGACACTGAGTCAGCTCTTTGCTGGGCTTGCCCTCTTGGAAAAAGAAAATAACCTTGAGACCAGATAGCAACCTTAATTATCCCCATGCACTCACCCACCTTGCCCCCAGAAGACAAACCTGTTCAGGGGGAGCGTGGGGTATAGCAGGCTGACAGCAACTTCATGGGACTCTGAAGGGCACACTGGAAAGCTTCCTAGATTGAAGGTGAGGGGATTTTGTGAGGTAAAAGTGTTTGGCAAAAGCTTCCAGGTTAATGTCCTGTTAGCCTGGCCTGATTTGGTGAGGGCGCTTAAGCCATCTACACCTGACCTTGTTTGTATCTGATCCCTCTGCTTAATTAGTAGACATATTTCTAGGAGCTCTTTGTCATCACTCCCCACCATTCTTTATCATTAACTATTTCGTATATGCTTATGGGAGCAGGAAAAATGTTGGGACCCTTCATCTGCAATAGAAGCTTTACAACTTTTTATTCTAAAATATTGAGGCAAGGAGATTTTTGTTTAGTTTTGTTTCCAATTCAATTGTGGAAGGAAACAGCATCTAAGATATCTATAATTCTTATACCCTTCTCAAGGAGAAAAAGACTGACATTTGCCACTGGCCTCTTGTTTTTGTCTTCTGATAATAATTGACAGCAGTGTTCACTCTTATTGCAAATGAAACTATTCAAGTACATACCTTTTACATTCCTTTAATACCATAGACTTCATCTTTCCAGAGAGAGAGTATGAACTGCCCACTTCAGGTAGGCACATGACTTTGTGGCCTGCTGGACACATGGTCCCACTCGCTGTACTCTAAATAGTGCCTCTGTGACCTGAAACAGTCACCACTTTCTTAAAGCTACAGTGTGATCAGTCAATGCATTTTTGCCTTGTATGGAATTTCACATTTGCATATTACCTTCTCTATGAATAATGAAAATTTCTGCATTCCATTTGTCTTCCAGGCAACTCCAGATTTAAGCCTATCTTTCCAATTACTATATAATCCAGATGAAAATTTAACAATGGAACATCGTGGACAATTTCAACCCGGTAAAGTAACAAATTATAAGATTTCACTCAATATTTTAATTACACAAGATATATTTGAACAGTGTTTAATAAAAATAAAAACTATCAACTTCTATTTTATGTCAGGCACTGAGAAAGATAAATTAGGGATTGATGCCAACCTGCAATCTGCCTGTTTTCCTCTCTGATCCTGCTTTAAATGTTGTCCCAGTCCTAAACTCTGGCTTGTGTTTTATTCTTTATGTATTAGTTTGCTAGGGCTGCTGTAATAAAGTACCACAAACTGAGTGGCTTAAACAACAGAAATTTATGGTCTCACAGTTTGTACTTCTAAAATCAAGACGTCTGTAGGGTCCTGATTCCCCTGTAGGCACTTGAGAAGGATCTGTTCCAAGCCTTTCTCCTGGCTTCTGGTAGTTCCTTGGTTTGTGGCACCGTAGCTCCAGTCTTTGCATGGCATTTTCCCTATATGCCTGTCTGTGTGTCCAAATGTTCCCTTTTTATAACGACACCAGTCGTACTGGGTTCGAGGCCCACCCTAACCCAGTATGACCTCATCTTAACAAAATCTCCATTTCCAAATAAGGTCACATTTTGAGGTACTGAGGGTTAGGACTTTAACATGAATTTTGGAGGGGACATAATTCAACTCATACCCACTTTAGTTCAGTGTTTCTCCAAGTTTGGTCCATGGACCACATTTATCAAAATAACGTGGATGTTCTTATTAGAAATGAAGGTTCCCAGGCTTCACCCTAAACAAGTGATTCTCAAAGGAGGGGAGTGATTTTTTTGGCCCCCAGGGGACATTTGGCAATGTCTGGAAACAGGACTGGGGAGAGGTGCTACTGGTTGCTGCTAAACACCCTACAATGCATAGGACAGTCCTCCACAACAAGAAAATGATCCCACCTCCAACGTCAACAGGGCCAAGATTAAGAAACCGTACCCTAGGGCTTCCCTGGTGGCGCAGTGGTTGAGAGTCCGCCTGCCGATGCAGGGGACGCGGGTTCGTGCCCCGGTCCGGGAAGATCCCACATGCCGCAGAGCGGCTGGGCCCGTGAGCCATGGCCACCGAGCCTGTGCATCCGGAGCCTGTGCTCCGCAACGGGAGAGGCCACAACAGTGAGAGGCCCGCGTACCGCAAAAGAAAAAAAAAAGAAACTGTAACCTAGAACTGCTAAATCAGAATCTCTGGGGCCTTGAAACGTACATTTTGACAAGCATCTCAACTACTTTTACCCACACTAAAGTTTGAGAAACACTGCACATACAAAAACCTTTTCTAGGCATATGTGCATGCTCCATTTTGTTCCAGATATTAGTTACCCCTCTTATTTATTAGCCATGCTAACTATGATAAGATAATCTAATTAAGTATTACAATTTAGCAATTCACACAATTTGTATGTCTTCCTGTACTGGAAACTTGTTTCTATTTTAAAATTTCTATACCATATTATGTTATTTTGGGTCAACTGTCTACATCCTCTGGATGCCCTTTGGTGAAAATTGTTGCCAGTCTCTGGCTTTGGCAAAGCAAAGCTGCACCTCCTCCAGTCCACTAGTTTCTCCTGTACTCAGAGTGCCTGCCTTGTCTGTTTCATATATTTCTCTCATCCCTTGCAGTCATGCTGCTCTTCTCTCAATTTCTTTCTCTTCTTTACTTCTGGCATTTGAAAATATTTTTAGGGTACATTAGTGGTGCCTTAAAAGCAGAAACAAGAAAATGGTAGAGGCATAAAAGACACAAGAAGCACAGGGAAAAAAATCTTAAAACTTCCATTAAAATAGGTCATTGGACACTGTTATATATTTCAATGTATGACAAACTGAGAACTTGATGCCTCTCTAAAAAATTGTTTTAAATATTCCCTTTTAGAGAGAATCTTCCATTTTCCTGATAAAACTTCCATAGAGAACAGGAAAGCTGTAAGAAATATATATATATATATATATATATATATTTATTTATTTAATCCAGAGATTATAAAATCAGATTATTTTGGTCCTGCATTATCCTTACTGGCTATTACATTATCCAAGCTGACTATTTTACTTTTGCTAGTTTTCTAAAGTCATCACTGCTAAAAATTTGAGAACAACTCTAGCCTCCTGTTCCAACAACCAGAATCCCCTAATAGTTTCTTTCTCTTTCAACAATTTCTTAGGAATTAAAACTTCTCATGTCATTCAAACATACTTTCTGTGACGTTATATGACCTTTAAGCCAGCTGCCTCTTTGTGGCCAGCAATCATATATATATTCAGCTCTTGAATTCGAAAATGCAACCTAACCTTTCCAAAAGCCTTCATCCAAAAAGCCTTTTCTGCTTTTTTTTTTAATCGATTGCTGAGAATAAGCAAGGCATGGAATAAGCAGCCTTTATACTAAGCTGAGTTTTTAATATAAATATTAAAATCAAACGTATAAACAAAAGTGTGGTAACATATAGCACAGTCTGTACAGTTCGATCCAGAAAGAGATCTTTTGTGGCATTTGCATCCAAAATTTGATACCTGATGGAGGAAAGTTACACAATACAGTTCAGCCGGACTAGCCAGCCAACTGTTGCTAGTGTAAACTGATCACTTAACATATGAAGTCAAGAGACTACTTCAAAAAAATCAGAAAGGATAAAGCAGTGGGGTTGTAACATCAGTTCTCCCTTCTTCTATAATGCTTTCTACTGTCTGAAGGAGACCAGAGTGAAGTACAATGAGAAAATGATGAAATTTTACAAGATTCTTGTGAACTGGGCTTTCGAAACTACTGAAGACGGAAAGTCATAAAATTGTTATCTAAGAATTCCTACCCTGAGAGTAATCCCTCCTGGCCACAATTCTCCAAAATTGGTACCCTAGGGAACAGAATTATCAAGTGAAATGTTATCTTTCCCAGTCATCTCTAATGTCTTACTAGAGAGAAAAATGTGAAAGAAAAAACTTTGGTGGTGACGTAGTCTACCAGTGCCCTTAGAGGTGACTATGCGTGAGATACCCTTCCTCTCAGTACCCACCAATCCTTCAAGACCCAGTTAGCACTTTGCCACTTCTAAGAAGTGGGCTCAGATAAATGGAAAGAGTGCTGCACTTGGAGGTCTAGGTCCAAATCTTAGCTTTGTTACTTAACTATTTAAGGAAAATCTCTTGTCTTCTTGGTGACTCTGTTTTCTACTGTTCAAAATGGGAACAATAATACTTGCCTCACAGAATTCTATACTTGGCACATGGTGGGCAATGAGTAAATATTTCTTTACTTAAAAGCCTCCTCCAATTACTCCAGCATACATGACTTTTCTCCCATCTCCCTGAACCCTGGCACATCACTTATAAAATTCATTTGTCTCTTAATCCACCTTGGGGTACTTTTATGCTCGCAGGGTTAAGAGATGAGTGGTTTGAAGCATAGCAGCAACCCAGGCTCTTAAGCAGGTTGTTCCTCTGCCCTCAGACACCTTGAAGTGTTGGATGAATGAATGTCTAAACCACATGTGCCTCTCGTGCCTCTTTCTGTCAGACTGATGTTTCCAATTAGTGAAGATAAGTGCTAGAGGAAGCTGGAATGCTAGAGGACTAGGGAAATAAGGACGGAAGTGGTTATTGAGGCATATCAGGAACCAGAGGGAATAAAGGCACCTCAAATGGCAGAACAAGGATGTCGGATCTCCTTGGCTGATTTCCTTTCTCTTTCTCAAAGGGGTCTCCAATGTGCTGAAGGGGATGTAGGATTCTCAACTCCATCTTCCCTTCACCTAGGGAAGTGTGTATACAAACATCCTAAATACTGCTTCCTGTGTCTCTTCCAAGTGGAAAAGTGTCATTCTGTAGCTGTTTCTCAGATTTTTTACATAAAATTATTCTTTACCATAACAAAATACATCCTGATTTTTTGCTCCGTATTTCCTAGAAAATTAGGAGAAGCCTATGATCTGAAACACGGTGGGGGTCAAGGTTCTTCCCTGTGTGCATCTATGCCAGGACGCAAGATCTGGCCCTAGCAAATCTCAATGTTCAAGTTCCTTTTCAGCCACACTGAACCTCTCCCTTCCTTAATACACCATGCCCTTTGGGTGTACCATGGCACCAACTGAAGCACCCTTTACCTGGTTAACTTCTACTCATCCTCCAAACCTCAGTGTAGAACTGTAGAAAACTCAGTTCTTCCACGCAGCCTTCCTGGATGGGCCTAGGCTGGGCCACTGTCCCTCCTATGAACTCACACAATATCCTGGGACATCTCCCCTCTTTGTAGCGTGAATCACACAGTAATGAAAGTACCACCTGTAGGCACCCCATCTGTATACTATGCTTTGGGAGGACAGATGCCATCCTGTTCATCGTCATATCTTCAGTACCTGCCCTGGGCCAGGCATGTAGAGATCCTCAAAACACATCACTACAGCAAATGAAGAAGGGAAAGGTATGCATTATTGTTGTTGCCTTGAAGACATGAAAATGTACAAGAAGTGACTTTTGCCTGAATTTTTGTAGTGTGATGATCAATTCGTTTTAGCTTTAAAATTCTAACCTAAAATAATACGCGATATTCACAAAGCTTGTAGTCAAGGAAGTACCATGTAGGTACTTCTCTGTCACTTTTCAGAAAAATGCATCAGTGGGGCCACTGCAAGCCTTTGATGTGACTCTGTTTACCTACATGTTATGGCCCACATGTCAACATTAGTCACCAAACAGCAAGTCAAGCACACAAATTCTTAACAGTTTGAGTCATTTCATTTTCTGGAAGGTAATGTATCCACAATTTTGATATCAGTCGAGGGAGGTCTCATTATTCTAATGTTGCACATACGAGAAGCCTCTCCTACTCTGCAGAGCCTGTTTCTGGGTTTCTTAAGCTCCTCCATTATATCACACGCTTCTTGCATGTCTTCTCCAGATTTTAACAGCCACAGTGCCAAGCATGATGCCGGGCACATAGCAGATGCTTGAGGGAATTACAGAATAGCAATTTTGACTGTTATAGGGGCATATAGTCACTTCTGATGTTATTTTATTCACTTCTTACAACAGCCTCAAGAAGACATATTAGCATTCTTATGGGTAAGGAAATGGGAATTTAGAGATGTTGGGATGCTTGCCTGAAGTCATGTTACTTGAATGTTGGTGCCAGGAGTTCAATCCAGGAGGGTCTGATCTGAAGCCCACCCCTGCTCTACCACCACCCCCTGCCTTTCAGTACATGTTTACTAAATTGATTTATGACTAATTTCCATAGGAGACAAATGAATCAGCTAGCACAACTAATTCATCTAGGGGAAGGGTCAACAGAGAGGATATTGATAGGTTATATAACTGAAATTTGTCTTTGGTGCTAGTGGAATTAGCCACGAAGAATAATCAGAAGCACAATGTAACCAGTACCTAGAGCTGCAGACACACCAATTTGGCAGGCAGACCTAAGAAATGGAGTAACCCTTCTTGATAAACAGCATTAACCGAACTCCGTGAACAGGTCTCTAAGAGAAACAAGGAGAGGCAAACATGGCTGGTTGCCTATGTTGTCCATCCATTCTCCTTTTCCTCCTTAGAAACACGGTGCTAAAGGCCACAGTTCCTAGTCTCCCTTGCAGCTAGTTATGGTAAACTGAAATGTGAGGACTTCATAAAAGTGCTCTTCCAAGGAAAAAGGAGTACCTTTCTGCCTTTCCTTTTCCTGCTGACTGGGATGCAGATGTGATGGGTTGAAGTCAAGTAGCCATTTTGGAAAAGTCGAGGATGGCCAGAGCAGTGTGCCGTAGGAAGAGCCTAGCTTCTGATGATGACCTTTGAGCTGCCATCCTGCTCTGGTCTGCCAAACTCTAGAATTACTCTGTGTGAAAGAATAACAAACTTCCATCTTGTTTAAGCCAAAAGTGGAAGTGGAAATAGCCAGTTTAGTGATTTCCATTATTTGCAACAGTGTCCCTCCTGCGTGTTATTCTGTTTCTGTCCAATTTATTTCATTTTACAATACTGCAGATGTTTATATTTCCTGGAACCTATGCTGCACATTTGAAACTAGCAAGCAGCAAACATCATTTCTATGTCATAGACTGTTTGGTTACTGATCCTATCTAACAAGTTCACAGTAAGTCCTTTGTAGGTGACTCTGATGAAAGGTCAGGAGGCCACATGTAAACTCTACAAATAACCTCAAGTTTTGAATTATGCAATTTAGAAGTTTAGGCCCTACCTCAGCTTTCTCTTATCTGACCACTGATCTAATGCCGCATCATTTTTATTCTGCCAAATGGCATATTAGCCTACTTGATGTTTAACTGCAAATGTTTACTGAGTTTACACATAATAAAGTGTAAAACATGTGCTGTATACAGTGAGTTCACAGATGGATTGTAAATGTTTTGATTCTTTAATAATCAGTTTACTGAATGGGGGTAAACTCTGTGGGGTTATAAATAGGGAATGGGTTTATTTTTCTCTAACCTTCAAATATGGATTCTCTCATTATAGGTAACCCTTCAGATAGATCCTATAGTTTTTTAGTCACTTTTTAGTATTTAAGGCTTACTTTCAGGTATTAAAGACAAATACATTTCAGTCTAAATCAAAACCTTACACTGAATTCTCTAATCCAATTACATCTAATCTCACATGTAGTTCAGAGTTTCCCCTGGCCTTCCCCACCCCCAGCCCAGGCCTGATCCAAGGCTCAGGCCCCCACAGTGGGCGTGAGGAGGGGGTGTGATCTTTTTCTCACTCTGCCTTTACTCTCTACCCATTGCATAGAGAGTAATCTCTGCCCATTCTAATCTCTGCCCTGTTTTCCTGTCGTGTGCCCTCTTGCTCAATTCTCTCCAGTCCCATTGGCCTCCTTTGCATCCCAGACATGTTAAACATGTTTCTGCCAAGGGCCCTTGAGTTTCCTATTTCTCTTCTTCTCTCTTCCCCCAGCCATCTGCATGGCTTGCTCCCTCACTTTTAAGCCTCTGCTCAAATGTCCCCTTATCAGTGAGGCTTCCCTGACTACCCTATCTCGAGTGACACACACCCACACCCATCACTTCCTTACTCTGCTTTATGTTTCTCATCTCACCATCTGATAAATTACACTTCTGCTGGGAAGCAGGCGCGTATCTCCCCTCCTGCTGTCTTTATGAGGCAGGTCAGGAGGTAGCGTAGCTTTCTGTCTTTGTGAGAAGAAGTGGAAGAAAAGCCAAAACGCTCTCTGCTCCTTTGAATTCCTGTTCTCCTTGACTTTCTTCAACCAACTTTCACAATTCGGTCTTGTGGTATAGAAGCTGGAAGTGAGAGTTTCATAGATACTGGACTGATGTGTCTTCTTTTACTAAGTCTGCCATGGACGTGTCAGGCACTCTCTTTAGAACATGGGGGCAATTGTCTCTGATTATTCTCAGCTTTGGGACTTCAGCTCAGATATAGAGATGAAAAGTAAAACTTCATTCAACATGCTGTTAACTAAGAACATTCTCACAATCTAGTGTGTTCTAATTGACACAAAGAGAACATTTGAACTTGAGGTAACCGTTGTGATATGAGCAAGAGGCTCCATGGATTCAGGATGTCCAATTTTTAGGAAATAGGAACCTAGGCATTTACACAGTTCAAAAGCAATTAAAACTGGTTATGCAGTGATACTGCCACTAGATCCAGCCATGCTAAAGTCAACGCCTGGACTTTTTATATGAATCAATTAATTTCTCTTTTTTTCTTAAGCCAGGTGACTTGGCTTTTCATCACTTGCCACCCAACAGTCCTGGCTGTCCCCATGCCATTTCTTTACTTAAACTGCTGCCTGTGTATTGTCATCAGAGTTGCTACATTCCTGGCATATTTTCTCAAGTTGGACTTTTCCCAGGGAGTGCTGATAATTGAAAGGATTTATTAATGTCCCACTCTCGAATTCTTCTGGCCACAGAGCACAATAGAAGAAATATTGTTAGTAATTGTTTTGACAAATTCAGTAATGCTATGTTTGGATGCATAGTTGTGTTTGCGGTTCTGAATTATATTGCCCTACATATGGCTGAAGAAAATATTTTCTTATTTATTTTCCATAATAATCCAACAAAGTAGGCTCATATTCTTGGTAATCATCATTTGCATTAGTTAGTCTTTAGATAAAGCATACAAATATCTTTAGGTTATTAATCTTTTATATTTAAATATGAGTTATATACCTAACTCCAAAGGTACTATAATCCTTTAAGGAACTTAAAGTCCTTTAACATTCATTTATTCTCCCTAGTGCCTGAGACATATTCCTCTAATAAAGAGATTTATAAAATAATATATAACCCAGTCAATGTGGTTTACATCTTTGAGAATTTTTAGCAATGTTACTGTTGGGAGAATTTATTTTCTGGAAGAAATCGGAAATTATTGCTAATTTCAGATTTTAGCCATAATTCAGAGTGTGATAAAAACCAGGGTGTGATTTTATACACCCACCAAAGTTCTAACTTTAATTTCCTGTTTTTACTCTGAAAAGAAAATGTTTATGGGAAGAAGTACCAAAAATTGAGAGGAAATTTGAAATCAAATTCATTATAGATTCACCCCAAAGAAAGAACTTTGAGCCCCAGATAACATAAAATACTACACGGGGTCTAGTTTTGGATTCCTCCTTCTGATAGGGATGTGGAGATAATAGAGAGGTTCCTAAGAAAAACAGGAAAAGATTGTGGGGTAGGATTGGTAAAGTAAGATCCAGTGGTTCTTTACTGAAAAAGAAAAGCTGATCTCAAATTCTTATGTCTGGTTGTTTATAAATTAATTCATTAAACAAGTGTTTATTACATGTTTACTGTATACCAGGCGCTATGGTGAGTTTTCATCCTGTAGAGTCGGAGACAGACAATGAAATAAGTGACTATAATCACTGTAATAACGCTGAGGGAGTGAGGGAAGTTCCAGGCCCTATGGGAGTCTGGAAGAAGAGCAGGTGAGCCTGTGAAGGCAGCGACCAGAGAAACCTCATGAGGTGCGGTTTGACCTGAGACTTGAAGGATGGGTATGAGTTTTGCTGGTGGATAGGGAAGGACATTTTAAAAAGCATATGCAAAGTAAAAAGTGTGTCTGAGGATTCCCGGGTAGATTATGATAGGGAGGGAGTAAGACGGGAGAAGACTGGACAACGAAATGAAGGTGGGAAGAGAAGCAGTTACCTTACTCCTTATTCTTTAGAGTTTGGAATTGTCTTAAAGGCAATGGGGAGTGGCCGAAGGATATTAATCTAGGGAGGAACATTATCATATTTGCATTAAAAAAAGCTTTGTGGAGTGTTTTCATAAGGAAAAAGCTAATGAGTTCCCCATATCCACAAGAGAGAATAAGAAGGGAAAAGATGAGATAAAAGGATTGAATCATTGCAAGAGAGAGTTCGATAAGACAAAGAACTTGACCCTGTGGTCAAGACAGAGGTTGTGAAGACCTGAAGATGTTTTATAAAGGATGGTCGTCTTTCACATTTTAAAATATGTGTCTGGTTTGAGGCAAGAGGTTCCATATGCTGAGATTTCCTAAAGTATGTTCTTTAGAAGAGTTGTTAATAGATGTTCCTTGAACAGAAAACAAAATTTTACTGCTCTCCAAAAGTTTGGCTTGGGTGCGCTGGAGAGGCCTATCTATTTGCTGTAGGACTTTTTACAGCCTTTAACATGCTAATGTGCCTTGTGAATCTTTGAGTGGGACATTGGATTCAGGGTTTCCAAACTTAATTTATCACAGGACCCCTATGGTCTTCTGTTCTAAAGAGAACACTCGGTAAAATAATGAACCAGATATATTTGATTCTTTTACCAGCTCTAAGATTTTTCCCTTAGGTTCTGAAATCCTAAAAAGTATTTAAGACTTGGAATTACTTTTCCAGAGTGTTTATCCATTACAAGTCCATGATCTTACAGTTCTCAAGCAAGTCTGTCAAAATTTAATAAAAACTAGGCAATGACTACTTTTTAGATCCCTTATTTTTAGGATATAATTGGATAAAATATGAACATATATGCTGGCCTTAAACTCAAATCAAACTAGAATCCTAAGGGTCAACTTTTTTTTTTTTTTTTTTTAACTGCGCAGAATGCGGGATCTTAGTTCTCCGACCAGGAATCGAACCTGTGCCCCCTGCAGTGGAAGCACAGAGTCTTAACCACTGGACCGCCAGTTTGGCCCCTCCTAAGGGCCAACTTAGTAGACAATTCAGGAAACCAAAGGTATACTCATTTCAAAAAATTAAAAGACAACAGGGAATAGATAAGCTGTCCCTCATCCCTCCACATAAAGATATTTCCTGACAGCAATTCAAAACTCAGAGAGGGAATTAGAATTCTAATGCGTAGTTTTAACAGAGAGATGGAATTTTGGAGTCATCTAAAGAACATCACCTTTGGGAATGTGACATTAGGTTGCCGGGCATAAGACTTGGGACGTTCAAAAAAACCTCTCAAAAATAGATTTTCTAGTGATTTAATCTAACCCTCGAATTGCAAATAGACTTCAATTTAGATGTCAATTCCAATTAGTCGGCAGTGTTGCTTGAAGTATTAGGTTGTGAAGAGTTGAGAGTCTCCATCCACTTTTGAAGTCATACTTGGAGGTATGTTAGGTCATAAAGTGTGCTGGTAAGCTGGATTGGATGAGAAACAACTATTTGAGAAATATAGGCTATTTAAAAATGATTCAGAAGATCTTATCATTCACTCTTAAGATGATTCCTAATTATTTGTTTTTGTTTTGCTCTTTTGAGATATTGTTTAATTATTTTTTCTCTCAATATCACTTGTATGTAGGAAAACTATTCATTTTTATAAAAGATATTTTTTAACCAGCAAAAAAAAAAAAAAAAGATCTTGTCAGGTCATTCAATGTATGTAACCCCAGAGGTCTGGAAGAAGCTGGTGTCCAAGAGAACCATATTACATTGATGGAGGTTAAAAATGTGAACTTGGCAGAAATGTGATACAACAATGGACCCCATAGAAAGGGGTCCTTGACAAGGAAGTTTACAAATCTCTTTTACCGCATGATGTGTAAGTCTTCAAATTTAATCTAGTGTCTATATGCAAATTTCTGTTGGAGGCTGTATGGTTGGTCTTTTCTGTGAGTACATCGAGTTTGTGTTCATTATTCTGTTTTGCCAAGCAAGACTGTAAATCCTTAATGAAATTCTCAATATAAAGAGTTAAGGATTTTCTTTCCTTTAGCAAATGGGGCCTCTGTTACCCACAGGTATCCCACAGTCCCTGCAATGGGTGACACTGTCAAAGGGAAGGATATTTCACTGGGAATAAAGAAGGAAAACAGTAGTATGTCCTTGTTGATCACACAGTCCAGACATATCCTGACCACCATCTCCTGCAGGGGCAGGGGGCTTGCCCTGTTGGCAGACAAGCTGCTACTCAAGTGGAGTGATGCACCTGGTGAGTCAGGACCCCTTACAACTTCACACCCAGCTTCCTGCCCAAATCGGAGCCAATTCTGTTTCTTAGCCAAATGACATAAAAAACAACTTGAGGAAAATATAAAGAAAGTTATGCCCTTTTGAGACAGTTTATTTCCAGTAGTGTCTAGCCTGTGGCTAAAATTCTGGACTTGAAATTAGGAGAGCTGAGTACAGACTAGGCAAAGACAGAAATGGAAAGTTCTCTGTGCCTTTCCCAGCTTGAACAGGCACTACTTCAGAAACTTTGACAATTCACCTTCCCTGGGTCTCAGTGTCCTCATACTTTTCTTTTTTTTTTTTTAATTTTTAATTTTATTTATTTTATTTTTATTTTTGGCTGAGTTGGGTCTTCGTTTCTATGTGAGGGCTTTCTCTAGTTGCGGCAAGCGGGAGCCACTCTTTTTTTTTTTTTTTTTTTCCCGTTGTGGGGCACAGGCTCCAGACATGCAGGCTCAGCGGCCATGGCTCACGGGCCCAGCTGCTCCGCGGCATGTGGGATCTTCCCGGACTGGGGCACGAACCCGTGTCCCCTGCATCGGCAGGCGGACTCTCAACCACTGTGCCACCAGGGAAGCCCAAGGGGGCCACTCTTCATTGCGGTACGCGGGCCTCTCACTATTGCGGCCTCCCTTGTTGTGGAGCACAGGCTCCAGACGCTCAGGCTCACCAGTTGTGGCTCACGGGCCTGGTTGCTCTGCGGCATGTGGGATCTTCCCAGACCAGGGCTCAAACCTGTGTCCCCTGCATTGGCAGGCAGATTCTCATCCACTGCGCCATCAGGGAAGCCCAGTGTCTTCATATTTTTAATTGGGATGAGAGGAAGGCTGGAGGTGGCGACAGTGGAGAAAGGGATTTCATATTTCATAAATTCTAGATAATTTATCTAAAGAATTCCCTGCTTTCCCCAGACAACACCCAATGGGCTCATGAGACCAGCAATGAGATGATCATCCCACAAACTGGAAGAAATAGAGAAGAAATAGAGAGATCCCCCCCGCCCACCGAATCCCCTCGCAACTGCTGCAGGAAGTCCCCAAGGTTTGTCAAACAAGTGATTTGGAATTTCTGTGGTCTCTCTGGCCGCCTTGTAGTTTCAGATATAGCCAGTGCCCTGAGACTCCTGAGATGCACACCATCATGAGCGTAGTACCTCACTCCTCACTGTGTCATAGTCCACCTTACAGTGGACTATGAGGTCTGGGTAATGTGGCCCCAGGTTATTGTTTCCCGGTACTACTGCAGGTGTCCTTTCCCGAGGATGGACAAAAGCTTCTGAGGATCAGGCTGGGAACAATCCAACTGCATTCAAAATCACCTTTTCTGTCAGAAGACCTGTTTCTAAGCATGGGTATAGACTGGCATAGAACTTCTTTCCTTAAGTTCCTTGGACCACTGGCCTTCAAACTTTCTGCTCTCAAAAGCTTTAAAAGACTTTTTGTAAAACTCTGTATCTCTTTATGCATTATCAAGTCAACATCTGAACATGTTGTACAAAGAATCTATTTTATAACATCTTCATTCTTTAAATACTTTTCCTCAAAATCCTGGAGTTGCAGGTTTGCCTCATTCAGGTCAGACGTTATTCATTGTAAAATGAGAGAGCAAACTATCTGGCCAAAGTAGAATGATTCTTTTTTTGGTCAGGAGAAAGCTGACTTCATTTTTATCTTTTTTATTGCAAGTAAGTGTGGTTAAATGCATGCCTGTGCAGTGTTACTCCTTAATTCAAGTTGAGATTAAGTTGAGAGAGAGACGGCTTGGAGCTTTCTGGTGTCTTGCTTTGCTTTGCTCTCTCTCTCCAGAAATCTCCTCAGGAAATCTCCATTCCCTCATGGTCCCTGGGTTTGTGGCCTGGAGTTGTTTACCCCTGGAGCAAACACACAAAGGTTATTTGCCCAGTGGGGCTTTGCTTTCACTTTCTTTTGTAAAGTGGTGGCAGGGCCTCTGGTTGGGAAAGGGGATGTGGAAAAAGGGAAACACGGGCCATGCCACCGCAGTGTTCTCTTCAGTAAACCAATGTTATGAGAGGACACGTGGGAGTTCAGGATTTGAACGCGGATTCTGTTCAAACAGTCCCTGCCTGTGAAACCCTCCAAAGTATGTGTGTGTGTGTGTGTGTGTGTGTGTGTGTGTGTGTGTGTCTATGTGTCCACACATACCCCAGTTAAGTTATGGGCACCCCAGTTTGAAGACCACTGTCTTACACCCCGTTATTCACCCCAGCTGGTAGGTTTGATTGCTCTTTTTAACTTAGGCCTGGAAATTTGAATATTGAGTATTTGCAATGTACCAGTCAACTTAGCTACCTAAGTTTATCTTCCTGGAGATCTTGTTATAGATAATTAACTGTGCCATCCAAAGTCACGTAGCAAAAGACTCAGGAACCAGAGTGAAGTTCTCTTAGTGTTTTTTTTTTTGTCCCCCCTACCACAAAGGCATTCTTAGTTGTACAAGACTTGGTCAGCTGAGTATGTGAATTAAGGGAAGGATTAAAAAGGAAACCTCAGCCTTTATAAACTATTTCTGATTATTTTCCTCATCTTCCATCCACCCCACATAATATCTCATCACTTTGGCCTGCCTGCAGCAAGAATCCTGAACCCTTCATGTTTCCTCTTAGTACCTTTCCATTCACCAATCCTCCCCTGCTCTCTACTGCCACCCCCTTCTCTGCTCCTTGGCTTTTCCTTGTGTTGGGAGCCCATGTCTCTTCCCTACTAAAAAAAAAACCCATTGTAGTAGCCCACCTTGAATAAAGTCTTCCTTACTGTCTTTAACAAGTATCATGAATAATTTTTTCTTTAACATTCCAGTAGGGCTTTAGATAATCTTGTGAAGCAGTTTGATTTACTTAGAGAAATCTTCATAATATTATATTAATTAGATATAACTCATAAAACAGTGACTTGTTAATTCATAGAACAATTTTCTAATGTCTTTTTGAAATTTACTACGTAGTAGAATAAAAGATTTGACAGCTCTTAAATAGCTTTTATTGAAAAAAAGATCAATTGTATCCGAATTACTCCTAAATATTATAAAAATCATTTCCCTTTAAAAATAGCTGGCCAAGAATCCAGAAAAACTCTTCATTTTAGAGACTCTCCCTACCTTTTGCTTTTCTTTTCTCTTATATCAGTCATTTTATTTGTTTATTGTGGACAGTAAGAAATCAGTTTTTACTTTGAAATGAAAGACACTCACTTTTGTCTTTAAATTTTTTAAACTATATTGCTTATTTTTTTGATAATGTCTTAGGCTAACTTGGCAATTTCTAGAGTTTTATTAATGAAAAATTTTTTCATTTTCAAAATTAATTAAAATTTTTGGGCTTCCCTGGTGGCGCAGTGGTTGAGAGTCCGCCTGCCGATGCAGGGGACACGGGTTCGTGCCCCGGTCCGGGAAGATCCCACATGCCGCGGAGCAGCTGGGCCCGTGAGCCATGGCCGCTGAGCCTGCGCGTCCGGAGCCTGTGCTCTGCAACGGGAGAGGCCACAGCAGTGAGAGGCCTGCGTACCGCAAAAAAAAAAAAAAAAAAAAAAAAAATTAATTAAAATTTTTTTATTAATGAAAAATTATTAGATTTACTGCCTCTATCCTGTTGGGTATAAAAGGAATAGTATCTAATTATACTCTAATTTCCCACTTTTTTTTTTACTTTTAATTGTTTATTTTTTCCACTCAAAAACTGAGATATAACTCACATAGGCTTAACCCTTTTAAAGTGTACAATTCAGTAGTTTTTAATATACTAACTTTCTTTTTAGATAGCATCTAGGGTCACCTTTTTTTTTTTTTTTTTTTTTTTTTGCGGTATGCGGACCTCTCACTGTTGTGGCCTCTCCCATTGTGGAGCACAGGCTCCGGACGGACAGGCTCAGCAGCCATGGCTCACGGGCCCAGCCGCTCCGCGGCACGTGGGATCCTCCTGGACCGGGGCATGAACCCGTGTCCCCTGCATCGGCAGGCGGACTCCCAACCACTGCGCCACCAGGGAAGCCCAGGGTCGCCTTTTTAAAGGGCAGATTTCTACACTGCAGTTCTTCCAGTTTACAAATGAATGGCTTTTCTGTTCTTGAAGTACAGAGCCCAGCACAGTGCCTGGCAATTTATTGGTCCTCAACAGACATTTATTGAGTGAATGAAAGAACTGAAATGTCTGCCTTTGGTTACTGAACTGCTCTTGAACAAGCTTAGAAATGAAAAGCTTTGAAGGATTTCAACATCCCCTTGAACATAATGATTGGCTGCTGCGGATTCTTCATCTTGCCCCCTTTTTGCGAACCACACTGACAAACAGAACACAGACTAAGATTACTACCCTCACTCAAGTTACATTCAAATCTGGGTGTTGAAAATGTCCTATAGTTAAATGGCACGAATGTCACTCATGTTTCTGTAGTCATATTTCTATTATACATCTCTTTACAGGCTTTTAAGAATTTATTTGCCATTAAAGATATATCTGATCCTGAAACTTGAGCCTGAAGAAAAACCAAGCAACTTTCAGTGTAGGGTCTACCAATCCACTTTGAGAATGTGTATGTGCATATACAGTTGCTTGCTTCTTCCTCTCCCGGGAGCCCTCTTGAGTCAGAGCCCTGGGACAATGGGGTCTTCAGTGTTTGCTGAAGATAGATCAAGACCTATGGAATTCAGTTTATAGTGTATAATGCATGAGGAATACAGCTGCCCTGAAAGAAGAAAATATTTCGTATTTTGAAATAGTTTTGATATGTTGGATTTATTTATTTATTTATTTATTTATGGCTGCATTGGGTCTTTGCTGCTGCACACGGGCTTTCTCTAGTTGCGGCGAGCTGGGGCTACTCTTCATTGTGGTGCGCGGGCTTCTCATTGCAGTGGCTTCTCTTGTTGCGGAGCACAGGCTTTAAGCTCGCGGGCTTCAGTAGTTTTGTGGCATGCGGGCTCAGTAGTTGTGGCTCGCGGGCTTAGTTGCTCCACGGCATGTGGGATCTTCCCAGATCGGGGCTCCAACCCGTGTCCCTGGCACTGGCAGGCAGATTCTTTTTTTTTCTTTTTTGCGGTATGCGGGCCTCTCACTGTTGTGGCCTCTCCCGTTGCGGAGCACAGGCTCTGGACGTGCAGGCTCAGCAGCCATGGCTCACGGACCCAGCCGCTCCGCGGCATGTGGGATCCTCCCGGACCGGGGCATGAACCCGTGTCCCCTGCATCGGCAGGCGGACTCTCAACCACTGCGCCACCAGGGAAGCCCCGGCAGGCAGATTCTTAACCACTGTGTCACCACGGAAGTCCCCATTGGATTTATTTTTTTGTTTGTTTTCATCAGCTTATTTTTAAAGCCAAATCATGAGTCTATATTGAAAATTTGTGTGGTTTAAAAAAACGTTTCCTGAAGGAAAGCTGTATCAACTATCAATAGGGACTTTCAGTTTTCTTATTCATGTCAAGTTCAACACAGTAAACAAGTTCTACTGAAGCGAAGATGCACATAGAACTTTCCTCTTACAGATAAGTTCCTTTAGGACAGCCTAGCAGGGTGTTAGCTCTTCACTCCCTCTCCAGGAGTAAGTGTTCTGTGAGCTACTGCAGCCCCCAGCTGAGCCACAGCAGATGTTGGGGCCCCTCATGAATCAAAGCACACAGGTATAATCCTGACCCTGAGGGAGCAGTACCTCTATAGGAAATCATTATGCTTCTAATCAATTCAAATTAATTGATTCAATTTTACAGTTTAAAATTTGCATTTATACTAGTCAAGCAAAGGATCCTTTATGAAACACTAATTTTAGGGCTTCCTCACCTCTTGCCTGGATTGTTGTCATTGTGTCCTAACTGGTGTATCTGCCTCTTTTCTCAGGGCAGTTGAATACTGATTAGAATTGCCAGATAAAATACAGAATGCCAAATTAAATGTAAATTCCAGAAAAACAAAAGAAATTGTTAGTATAAATTTGTCCCAAAATATTTAGTATATCTTGCCCCCATATATTACATAGGATGACTATAATATATGATGGAATGACTTATCATGCAATCTTTAAAAAATTCTTTCCATCTGTCAGTGCTGACCACTTCCAAATCTCAGTACCCAGCCTCATCATGTGCTCTAAACCAGCAGTTCCCAACCTTTTTGGCCCCAGGGACCGGTTTCGTGGAAGACAATTTTTCCATGGATGGTGAGTGGGGCATGGTTCAGGCAGTAATGCAAGCGATGGGGAGCGGCAGATGAAGCTTCGCTCGCCCGCTGCTCGCCTCCTGCTGTGCAGCCTGGCTCCTAACAAGCTGGGGACTGGTACCAGTCCGTGGCCCGGGGGTTGGGGACCCCTGCTCTAAACTGAGTATCTTCATTGTGATGGCTTGCAGACAAGTTGAAATCTAAATTCATTATCTTCCCTGTCCATGTTCTCAATTTCAACAGTGTTGCCACCATCCATCCAGTTCCTGAACTGCCCTGGACCATTCCCTTTGCTCCAGTCACACTGGCCTCCTGGTTATTCCTCTAGGTTGGCCAAGTTCCCTCCTACCTCAGGACATTTGCACTTAATAGTTTCTGTACCTGGAACACCTCCCACCTCCAATATTTACATGGCACTCTCATTTCTACCAGTTTTATCAAATGACACCTTACCAGTGAGACCTTCTCTGATCACCTTATTTAAAATTGCATCCCCAACTCTGACAATCCTTATTTTCTTCTCTGCTTTATATTAATTAATTTTGCTTATTTATATTCCTTATTATCTATCTCTCTCTACTAGGAGGTAAGCTTTTTATGATAGGGATTTTTTTCACTGCTAAATTCCCAGCACCTGCAATAGTGCTTGGTTTATAGTAGGTGCTCAATAAATTTATTTGCTAAATAAATGAATAAGTCAATATGTACATCTGTATATCCACTTTCAAATCTCATTGTCTTCTTACAGGAGAAGATGCCTGTTCTGTGCATCAATGTACCCACCTTATTGCCTGGCACATAGTAGAGATCCAAAAAGTGATTTTTTTAAAATTAAGTTCATTGAAGTTGGGAGTGGTAACAATGGAGAGGGAATAGTGTGTGTCACTTTAAGAATACTTATGTTTTTATTCATCGTGTTTATAACCCTGACATTACTACTCTGTACACAACCCTTAAAAGAGAAAACTACCAGTCATTGTATTCACTTGTTTACTGGGACAAATGTTTGGCTTACACTGTTTGTAAACACTAAAAAATTGGGGGGACATATTATATGCGAGCATTGTGGGAAAAGAATTTTGTTGGTTTCAAAGTAGTGACACTTGCCTGCACACAGTTCCCATTTTTGCTTTAATCATAATCAGATAGAATATAGGTCCACAGTTCTTTATTGAAAACGTTTAGGAAGCTGGGTTCAGGATTCAGGCTTTTTACCCCAGGTTTTAGAAGGTAGAATGTGCTTCCTTATTCATTACATAGTCAGCAGTCTCGGGCAGACTTGACCAACCATGTCAATACTTCTGCAGAGAGAATTCTGAATAGTCACGCTGGGTAGGATACGGACCATTAACAGCCCACATAGGTTCCATTCAGGTTTTTCCACAAAAATAAGTTTGACGCCAAAAGCATGGGAAAAGTTGGTTTTCAGAGATTTTGAGTTGTTCTCCTCGCCTGGGGGTGTTATTGTGGCTGAGTGGTAACACTCAAGTGCTGCATGACCCAAAAGGCTTTTGACTTCAGGAAAGTTCCTGTTCCTGTTCGGAGTTCCAACCCCAATGATAGAACAAATGATACATGATTCTGATTGAATGACAACTCAGTGTCACCCAATAAATCGATCATTTAATTTTGAATGACTTAATCTATAAATATAAATAATTCAAGCAAATAGATGCAAGAAGGAAAATATCCTTTTCTATTCAATATCCCAGAACCATGACTAAAAGAACATGGTCACATCATTAGTTGTGCACAAATCAGGGTTTTCATTTATTGCTTCTAGTTTGAAGTCCTTAAGGCAGAGTTTCTCAAAGTTTAGTGTTTAGACTGTACAGCAGGGGTTGGGAAACTTTTTCCTGCTAAAGGGACAGATAGCAGATATTTTCGACTTTGCACATCGCATGTCTTGTCTACATGTGAGTGTGTTATTTTCCATACCTCCTCTGCCCCACCACCTCCATTTTCTGCCCAGAGAAAACTGCCTGACCCTGGAATTGTCGACATGTTAGGATAAAGCCATCAAAGAAAAATCTTGTTGGCATTTGGCATTTGGATTTATAAAGTATTTTGTAAGAGTTACCCTTGATCACATAACCACTCTTTTCACTCTAATGGATGACAACCAAATTATTTCTTGCTGTCAGAAAACAGCTTCTCAATGAAAAGGCACTCCTGGGAAGAGGCTCACCTCCAGAAGGAGATGGCCCCGATAAAGACCATGCTGTCAGTGAGGGGCGGGGTGATGTCATAGCCTGCCTCCTGGGTTCTAGATGTCTTCTCTAGGACACTGTTTAGGTATCCCTTATTGGATCCATAGCATCTAACTAAACAAAATTCTGATTTTTCACTTATTCAAAGTTAACTGCCAGCCTGGGATATTTCTGTTAAAGGGTACTTTTAAAAATAGGAGATATTTCTGTTAAATAAATAAAATACTACTTAGAATAGCTAACATTGTGCTATCCACTGTATTAAAGCACTTTACATCAGTTCTTCAGGGTAATCCTCGCCACAACCCTGTGAAACAAGTATTATTAAGAAACCAAGGCTTAGAGCAAATGACTTCTCCAAGGTCACCCAGTTAGTGTCAGAGCTGAGCTTCTAACCCAGATCTTATAGAGTCAACCTTATACATTTAAGTATTATAGAATATGGCCTCATAAATATATATAATTTTTTGCATGAGAAGAAGAAAGGCCTATTGGTTATGCCTTGATTTTTTTTGTAGATGATCTTACCATGAGGAATATTTAAAAACTGGCTTTGTGTATAGTGCAATTGATGCCATTCTTTTTGTCTGAGGAATGATGGATGCCATGACCTTTTCCTTTTGTAGGGATACTGACTCTTTTCTTTGTAGCATAATCTTCTAGCAGGTTGTTGTTGAATTTTTTTAAATGTGGCTTCTAAAAAATTAGCTTGAATTTTTGTCACAAAGATTTTGTTTCTAAGAGAAAGTTAAAACCTTCCTGACATTTTTTCTATCCTAAGCCATTAAGACAGTTTTAATAAGGTTTGAACCTTCTGTAATCATGAAAAGTTGTTAATTTAGTACCTATGGTATGACTAATAGTCTTCTCTCAATTAACTTATGATTAAAGGCTTTACATTTCCTTTTTTAAAAATTTATTTATATTACTTATTTTATTTTTGACTGCGTTGGGTTTTTGTTGCTGCACACAGGCTTTGTCTAGGTGCAGCGAGCGGGGGCTACTCTTTGTTGAGGTGCGTGGGCTTCTCATTGCGGTGTCTCCTCTTGTTGCGGAACACGGGCTCTAGGCACTCGGGCTTCAGTAGTTGTGGCTCGCGGGCTCTAGAGTGCAGACTCAGTAGTTGTGGCGCACGGGCTTAGTTGCTTCGCGACATGTGGGATCTTCCCGGACCAGGGCTCAAACCCGTATCCCCTGCATTGGCGGGTGGATTCCTAACCACTGCGCCACCAGGGAAGCCCTGGCTTTACATTTCTTATTCCCTAGGTTTTCTGTATCTAAAGTAGAGAAGCGACAATAATACTAATTATTTTAAGCTCATTGAAATCTTTAAGAGCCTATATTTTATCGTTAGTGCATGGGCTAAAGGCTGTTTTTCTCATTATAGGGTTGAAGACTGACTGACCCTAGAATAGAAAAGTAATAAACATCCCCTTGGAGACTTTCTCCTGAGAGAGGAGGTAAGAAGCTGCCTTGTAAAGGTAATACCCTTTATTTTCTCCAGTAAATACCCTGTTGGAGAAAGTGATGAAAGAGAAGGAAAGAGCAGCTATGCTCCTTTTGCCTTTTGTACCTAATACAGGGGATTCCAGGTATCAGAACCAACAGAAAGTATTTTCCAGACAAGCCTCCTTTTGCAGAGGCAACTATTTTAAGTTCTGCTGTTAATTTCTATTTCTTGATTTATCAGTTCTGGGCCATATGTACTGACTTCTTGCTGTAAAGTATGAGAAGAATTCTCATAGAACCTTCTATCTAAATTACTGTCTTTTGTCTCCTGATATTTGTTACCTCTAGCATTATATTCAGTTCTAGAGGTTGCCTGGAATGACTAGACAATATAGATGGCCTCTGTTTTCTGACTGACTTTTAGATATACCTATTGACTCCTTTCCTATGAAAGTTGAGGAAATTAGCACAGGTATTCATTTTCTACTTTTTTCCTCCCAATTTTCCTTAGTTATGTTTTTATTTTTAAATGGCCATGGTTTATAACATGCTTCATTGCCTGGTAACATCCTTATCAGCCCCTGATTGCCCTCAGGATAAAGTCCTAATTCTCTACTATAGTGAATAAAATCCTTAACCACCTGGTCCCATCCTATCTCCTAATCTGCAGTACAGGAGTTCTCACTGTCCTCAAGGTACCATAGCTTTTTTTTTTTGGCAATACGCGGGCCTCTCACTGTTGTGGCCTCTCCCATTGTGGAGCACAGGCTCCGGACGCACAGGCCCAGCGGCCATGGCTCACGGGCCTAGCTGCTCCGCGGCATGTGGGATCTTCCCGGACCGGGGCACGAACCCGTGTCCCCTGCATCAGCAGGCGGACTCTCAACCACTGCGCCACCAGAGAAGCCCGGTACCATAGCTTTTTATCTCTCAGGGACTTTGCACATTTAATTAACTCTATCTCTGGAATTCCAACCCCTTTTCTTTCTGGCAAATTTCTGCTCATGCTTCAAGGGTCCCATGGACCCTTTCACAGAAGCCTTCCTGCCTCCCATTTTCTGGGGTGGTCAATCCCATGGGTCCCCCTAGCTCTCTTCCTATCTCCATTCCAGCACTTTTATATTGAACTATGATTTTGGGTGTATGCATCTGCTTCCTCTTCTTGAATATGAACATTAGATGTGTGCATTCCATTTCTGTGTCTCTGGCCTCCAGGGTAGTTTCCTCACACAGAAGGAATGAATGAATACACAGAAAAGAAAACGTTTTAACCCCAAAACAAATACATTTCGGATATTGTTTCTTTCCTAAACCAATTTCATTCAGCAAAGTTTTCAGTGGTCCTTTCCTGGTCTGGTTTATATTTTTCTTTACTTTGAATACCTTGTCTACCTCCTTGGGGTGGGAATAATTGAAGGAGAAAATAATTTCTGCCTGTATTGCTGGTAGATGCATTGCTATGTTGAGCTCAAAAGTGAGGAAGGAAAAGAGAAACATACACCAGAACATGGCTTTTTATCAACATATACCATTTTAGAAATTTAAGTCACAGAACAAAGGGAGGATAAAGTTACTTTGAAAGGATGTTTGTTATCAAGGGCTCTAAATAAAAATAATTTGTCTTTCATTCTTACTTTTTTTTCTTATACTAAGTCAGTTGAAAAAAAATCACTCAATGTGCATTTGAGAAGAGAATCAATTCCCGTAAGTGTTATTTATTTAAAACAATTCCTTAGAAACTACTACAAATGCATGATCTATTTTGAGTAAACACAGAATGTGACACAGGTTCAGTTGAACTGGCACAATTTCAGTTCTCTGTTGACTAAAATCAGGCCACATGATGATCCTCGTACACTTGTTAGATTTCTGTTATGCTCTTAACTCCTACTGATGTAAAACCGATTAAGGCCAGTGGTGAAAAGATGCTAATGAACTGAGTACCCAGATATAATTGTAGTTCTCTGTGTCCTGAAACAGTGTGATTTTTTTTAAAGAAAGGTATTTAAGCAATACATGAATATACACCAGTAAATTATAACACAGATAATTCTGGGAGCCTGTCTTCCATTATTCTGATGCCACACTCATACACCTACTTTTATTTTTTTGCTAAATTTATTACTTTTACATGTGTTAAATAGATTTTGTTTCAATAATATAAAATATACTATTACTATATAATATTTACAACTCCCAGGATATCAGATTAACATCTGTAGTACTTCTCTTCAATTAAAGTTCAATAATGAGTTTTGGTTTTTTAGTATCTGATTTATAAATCAATACTTTAGGTTTTAAAAAATCTATTTAGAATATGTAAAATCCTGAAGTTGATTGGGGGACTCCAGTGTAATTAATTCACTAAGGAATACTTCATCTAAGTCACACTGCAGTGGAAAAGGAGAAATAAACATGATTTCTCAATGTGAATATTCACTAACAATGTAGATAATTTTATACCCAATTTGTAAGAATCACAATACTAAAGATATAATGGGATGAGTACAGCCAGAACCCGGGACTCATCCATGTCCCAGTTTGCCACACCTCACTGGTTAGAACTTGGAAATACCAGTGTTTCCACTCACACATCAAGGCTTGTTCTAGGGAAAGAAATGAACACCATGTTTCAGATTAATCTGATTTTACCACACTTTTATACATTTGAACAAAACAATCAAATCAGAGTCAGGGAAACTGAAAGAAGCTGAGTTGAGGAGAAATAAACCAGGAACAGAGCTGAGAGTCCTGACTTGGAGTCTCTTCTCTACTCTGAAGCTGATGAAAATGAATGACTTGCCTGGGTCATGGTTTTCACTTCTAAAAAATGAGGAAATAGACAGAAAATGTTTATGGTTCTTCACTGTTCAAATACCCTGTGCTCCTGTGAGTCTACAATGATCAGGAAAGCAGACTAAGATATCAAGAGAAATTAGAAACAGAAGATCAACCTCAAACTCAGGCAAGAGGAGAAGAACCCTTGTTTTAAAGATTAGGTTTATACTTAAGCCATTTAAGGGAAACTGGCATATAAATTCACTTAGGAACAAATACTGGTCTGTCCTTTGGGCTTTTTTTAAACTGCAGGCCTATTATGAAGGTAAGTTATGAACAGCTAAGTGTGCCTATATAATCAAATCATCTTTGTATAAGTAAGGATGAAGGAAATGCCAGTCTATTACATCATGAGTCATTAAGTAAGTGATTTAAGCTATGTCAATAGCTTGTGTAACAAGAAAAAAATCCACCGTTATTAAATAATAGGGAAAGGTTTGTATCACATAATTTAAAAGTCAGGATCAAAGCTTTGTTGTGACACATAGTATAGACTACCAGCTCATTACTTCATGATCACATCTCACTGTAATAAGATTATTAGCAATACTTTTTCCTTTTATTTTTATTTATTTATTTTCTTTTGTGGTACGCGGGCCTCTCACTGTTGTGGCCTCTCCCGCTGTGGAGCACAGGCTCCGGACGCGCAGGCTTAGCGGCCATGGCTCACGGGCACAGCCGCTCCGCAGCATGTGGGATCTTCCCGGACCGGGGCACAAACTCATGTCCCCTGCATCGGCAGGCGGACTCTCAACCACTGCACCACCAGGGAAGCCCTCCTTTTATTTTTATTTCTAGTAAATATTAAGTCTTCATGTTTGGGGCAGTTCTTAAATCTAGACCAGTCTAAAACATAGTAAAAAGTTCCATTCTGTCAAGCTAGTCATTATTCATTCTACAACTGAATCTTAAATCTATCTTTTAACTTCATCCTCAGTAACCAGGGTAAGAAGGTTAATCATATAAAAGATGTAAGGTCAAATCACTTTTTTTTTCAGAATCACCAAGTGAAATCCATTTCTGAATGGACGTATCAAGTTGTAGTTTGCATTTACCAAAATGTTGAAAGAGTACCTCTTCATATTTGTTGAAAGAGCACCTCTTCAATCATTTATTCAATTTGTATTATGTTCCAATTGTACCAAACATTTACATAAATTATCCCATTTAACCCTCACAGTAATTTAGGGGGTAAATATCATTATCCTCATTTTACAGATGAGGGAACTATGTTTAAGGAAATGGGATGTCAAAGTGGCAAAGCCAGGCTTTGAAGTCACTTCTCTTAACCTCTGTGGAAGTGGAAGGGTGACAGATGGAAGGTGAGTAGTTATTAAATTCAGAAGAATAAGAACTTGCTTGTTCTAGTAAAATCAGGAAAAGTGAAATTCTACTTACTTGGTGATGCTTTGGAATATCCATCAGGCACTCAGTAATACATAGTGTTTGACAACTGATTGATCAAGCCTAGCATTCAACAGGATTATTATCAAAGATGAGAAGAGTTTGGTTGTGATAGCAATTGTGTTAAGTAAGCAGAAAAGGTGTTATTATCCTTGTTTTACAAAGGAGCAAACAGAAGCTCAATGGGTAAATAATTTACAGAAGGTCATGCAGCCAGTAAGGAATGAAGCCTAGACGTATAGCTCTTCCAGAACTAAATGCAGTATTCTTTCCACAGTGCCACACAACCTTCCCAAAGATGGTGCTCTGTTTAATTCAGGGAGGGCTTTACCCCCTTTACTTGTGGCTTACCATGACTGTCTTGGACTTTCCCCCAATCCCAGATATTCTAAGTTATATATTTGTGACCTTGAATATAGCCTTGAACTAGATGCAGCACCACTCTACTGCCTGGAGGAGATGAGCTGAACGCTCTGAACCACAGAACCTGGAAATAACAAAGTGTTTAGACATGGTGAGGTAGTGATGTTATTACTGCTTCAATATGACAGAAGGAAATGATCACTCACAGTGAGCCCTTGAGCCTAGAACACGCTTGGCATTTGGAAAGAACACTGTAAATGTTTGCTTAATAAGGGATTAAATAAACACAACCATAGGGACCACTGCTGGTTTAGCTGCTGGTCTCCAGGTTAGGGAGTATGAATCCCAAAGGATATACCATATGATCCACTAGGATATGGGATGAAAATACTAAAATTTATACAAAAAGTTTTTTTGTTTTGTTTTGTTTTGTTTTGTTTTTGCGGTATGCGGGCCTCTCACTGTTGTGGCCTCTCCCATTGCGGAGCACAGGCTCCGGACGCACAGGCCCAGCGGCCATGGCTCACGGGCCCAGCCGCTCCGCGGCATGTGGGATCTTCCCAGACCGGGGCACGAACCCGTGTCCCCTGCATCGGCAGGCGGACTCTCAACCACTGCGCCACCAGGGAAGCTCCAAAAAGTTTTTATATCATCTTTTTAAAAATTTCTATTTTGTTTTATAATGTATAGGATATTTAGCATAGAGGTACATGTAAATAATTTATGAATAAAAGTATAAAGATACAAACATTAGGATTACATTATACAAAAGGTTTTATTGATGGGGTACATAATTTTTTAAAAGTTGGAAACTTCTGGTTAAGATCAATTCAGCTGCTTTGCCTTCTGTGAGCTCCATAAGGGTTTCAAAACATCTTTTGCTGTGGTTCTCAAATTTTAGTGGGCATAGGAATCATTTGGGTTGCTTGTTTAAAAAGCACACTACATGGTTCCAAACCCAGATATACTGACTCAGTAGATCTGTGGCAGGATCCAAGAATCTGAATTTTTTACAAACAACCAGGTAATTCTGCTGCAAGTGGTCTCAGGGGAAACACTACCTCACAAGGCTGCAGTAAACTGGAGCATCTCCCCCTTCTCCCACCATCACTTTTCAGATACCTTGATGCAGTTTTGAGAACCGAAGGGATAAAGTTCTCCTAGGTTCTCCTAGCCTATTGGTTATGAGCTTAATGCCTTGAAGAAAAAATATGATGGTAATAATAATATTTTAAAATCAGCTACCATTTATTGAACACCCACTTAGTATAGATTATTTCTAATCATCACAATAATCCTACAGGGTTGCTATCATCAGCCTCATGATAGAAGAGGAAATGGGTCTGAGCAAGGTTAAGTAAGTTACCCAAGATTTTCTATTAATTTTTCTAAAAGCTTTGAGTCTCAGAAGAAGAAACTTTCTTTATAATTTCCCAACAATCCATTGTCCCACTCATGTGTGGGAGAATTAGGTTTATAATCTTGATCTCTTTCTGCATTCAGATTCACATGACTCAAAGGTTGCTAAGAATCATAGTTCTGGTTTCCTTGTTGCCAGCCACTACCTTGTCTTTGTTCACAATGAGCTTGGAAACTCCAGAGATGGCTTATCTATACTCTACTGTAATAATCTACCCACAAACAAAGGTTAATTAAAGATAGATGACTCTTTTAAATACAAATACTCTGAAATATTTATGTAAAATTACCCTTCTCATGCCCTCAACTGCCATCTTTGAAATGGAAGGTTTGGGCTAAACACGTGCTCAAATCCTTCTATCCCAAATGTTAAAAAAGGATAATTTACCACTGCTTTCAGCAATGTATAATAGTCATTTATTTAAGACTTCTCCTGGTTTCAGTGCCAGAGCTATCTCCCACCTTCCACATCTTCCAGCATGGACTCATCTGCTTCCCACGTTAAAGCAAGTTAGTCACTCTTGTGAAGTCCACACTACTGCCAACTATAGTGGCTGTTACAGGCATGAAGAAACGAAGCACCTTAGTAGTACCAAGACTGTATAAACTCAAAAACCCATTTCCAAAAGCCACGTTAATTACAGTCCTACTTCCTCTCTTAGACCACTTACTTTGAGAGAAGCTATCTGTCTTGTCATATCACTCAAGCAGGCCCACAGACAGGTTGAAGGCAAAATAGAAGGAACTGAGGCCTCCAGCCAGTTGCCATGTGAATGAGCCATCTTGAGCCAATGGTGCACCATCTTGGAAGTAGACCCTTGAGCCCCAGTCCAGCCTTCAGGTGACTGCAGTCCTGGCAGACACTTTGACTGCAAGCTCATGAGAGACCATAGGAGAAAACCACCCAGCTAAGCCACTTCCAGATTCCTGACCCTCAGAAATTATGTATGATAATAAATATTTGTTTTTTTAAGCTTAAACACACACACACACACACACACACACACACACACACAGCAACAACACTCCTAGGACGCGTCTCTGAAATAGAGTGCCTAAATCACCCCCTTAGAGATTTATCCTGGAAGGGAGTCTGGCCTGAACACCAAAACAATGTTTTATAATTGTGTTTTATTGATTCCTCTTCCTATATCGTCAACCTCCAAATGGTTATCAAGAATTAACATACCCCTCCCTTCTCACTGCATTCCTGGATCTAATCAGGAGGGGAATGGTAAGTGTTGGGCCAGCTGTGGGTCTGGTCATTAACCATAAACTCATCAAGTGTTGGCCTGTCACTCTGACCAGGATCATTCTGACCTTGAACTATTCACCAAGCTTATGCTTAAGTGGGCTTCAGCTACATGCACTCTACCCACAATAAAGACATTGTGACCACTGACCTCCGGGCTGTAGGAGCTTCTTAGAGTCTGCAAGAAACATAGGTTGGCCTTGTGGTCTTTTGGTGTGACATTCAAGCTACTGGGCCATTGTCTGTATTCTACTCTGTGAGATTCCTAGGAATTAATACAAACAGGTGTCAGAGATGAACTGTGGATTTCATATTGTCTCAAAAAGAAGCGAGGGGGATTCTGCTTATTCAAACAAGGAATTTGTGAATCTTTGGACCCTAATGATACCTCTTTGTGACTGTAAATAACACCAGTAAGTTCTTTGGCTGGGGCAGCATGCCAATGTAATAAGATAAAGATCAGCCTTGTTTTTACTTGCTCATATGGGCCTGGGGGCATATCCTCACCACAGAGTTCATTCTCTGACTTCAAAGAGAATTCTTCTGTGAAGAAGTGATGCATTTAGAACTTAATGAAACTAAACTATGCCAGTATATAATGATGGTTGGAAAGACTTTTTTTAAACTTCCTTGTCTGTTTTGCAAATCATAGATTTTTAGTTTGAAATGTGTACTGTGCACATGAAATGGCCCAGATACAATATAGTAGTCTTTTTGATAGAGAATTCTTTTTCCATTTTACTGTCCTTCATTTTATGCAATTTACATTGAGTTTCAACGATATGAGCATTTAGTGATTCATTATCTTTTAATTTCATAAACAAAAGTCAGAGTTTGAAATAACTTCTGTTGTTTTTAGATTTTAATGGTTATTTTTCTTTTTGCCATAAAACTTTCTTAATTGCTAGGACTGGATCTTAGAGAAGCCATGTTGCCTTCCCTTATCACGTCATTGACACCCATCTACACCATTCCAAACAGCTGCAGGTTGAACCATTCTGCCACTAACTAGCTATGGAATGCTGGGCCTCAATTTCCCCACCTTTATATTGGAAGTCCTGGACTACATGGTGTTAAAGTTGCTTTCCCATTATAATATTCTGTAAATCAAAAAAAAAATTTTTAAGAAAAACTTGTGACAAATTAACCTTTATTTTTAGTTATAAAATTTAGGTAGAATAAAAATAGTCTGGCCCAAGATACTTCCCAATACACTTCCAACATTTTCTTTGATTATTTGTATCTTTTCAGAGAAGTCAGCCTTTTCTTTTACCCTCTGGATCTCCCTCTCTCTAAGTATGTTCCTTGGTTGAACAAATTTTGGAAAAGCAGTTGAAAAAAAAGAACACTATAGCACTACAATCAGTTTACTACAGTAGTTTCTAACCTGACTGTGGCCATCAGATGTGGACTGTGGGGAAGCAGAAGTGGGTAATTGGATATACATAGTCATTCTCTGTTCATCAAATATCTTCCCCCTCCTTTGAAAATGTGACATTGTGAATCCTATTCTAGTTTGCTGTCCTAATCATCAGCAGTTACAAACTGACCACCTACAGACTTTCTGTGGCTTCTAGAGATATTTTCCTTATCCTCCACATTCTAGAAGGGCCAACTATGTCAGTTTTCCTGGGACTCTCTCTGTTTTAGCACTGAAAGACCCATGCCATAGGAAACACCTTGGTCATGGACCAACCAAGGATGATTGATCACCCTATTAAAAATGTTGGTGCAAGAGTTTTTTGTTCCTTTTTAAAATTTTTTGAATTAGTTGCCAAGATTTAAATATCAGGTGATTTCATAGAAAAATCCTGATTTCTGGCTTCTCTATAAAAAATGAAATATCTGGCACTACTGGGCCCTCTTTCACAGCAACAATCAGCAGGAGCGGAATAACTGCTGCCCCAATAGACAAGGCATGTTATTTCCAGGGTCCCACAGGCCCTGCCACTCCACAGGACTCCCCCAGAGTGAGGCTGAACACCAGATACTCATCAATGCCCTCAGGCTGTTGTTTCTCCTATGGTAAAGTGGAAAGTGAAATAGTTCCTATATCTATATCTCTATCAGAAGGGGCAAAAAACGAAAGATCTACCAATAGGAGAAAACATATTTTTGGGTGTGTAAGTGAAGAATATCCCTATCTGTTAATAGACCTGACCCTCCACACCTGGTACACAGCCTACTGGCCCCTCCAGGCATTGAAGTCCTGGTACACATAACGGGTTCTGTCATTTATAGTGGATGGCTGGTTGGTACCTTGACTCAGGAATTTGGCACTGTTGGCCAATGTGCCAAAACTACTAGCATCCCCAGACATTATTAAACTATGTCTTAAATGCTTGATCCTTCCTGACAGGAGCTCAATTTCTGTCATTGCTTCTGCCTTATGTAGAAATCAGATAACCCTTATTTTCCTCACCAGGGATTCCTTGAGTTTCAGCCTCTCTAATTAACTTCTGGGCTTCATTAATCTTTTTTTTTTTTTTTTTTTTGGGAATTGGAGACTTTATTTTGAAGATTCAAAGTTTTATATTTACAAATTTTAATATTAGTTATTATGAATGTTAAGGAGCTATTTTTTTTCTTTATTTTATTTTTACTTTTTTTGCTTTATAACAAATTTAATCAGTTATACATATACATATGTTCCCATATCCCCTCCCTTTTGCATCTCCCTCCCACCCTCCCTATCCCACCCCTCCAGGCGGTCACAAAGCACCGAGCTGATCTCCCTGTGCTATGCGGCTGCTTCCCACTAGCTATCTACCTTACCTTTGGTAGTGTATATATGTCAATGCCGCTCTTTCGCTTTGTCACAGCTTACCCTTCCCCCTCCCCATATCCTCAAGTCCATTCTCTAGTAGGTCTGTGTCTTTATTCCTGTCTTACCCCTATGTTCTTCATGACATTTTTTTTTCTCTTAAATTCCATATATATGTGTCAGCATACAGTATTTGTCTTTCTCTTTCTGACTTACTTCACTCTGTATGACAGACTCTAGGTCCATCCACCTCATTACAAATAGCTCAATTTCATTTCTTTTTATGGCTGAGTAATATTCCATTGTATATATGTTGGGCTTCATTAATCTTGAAGTCATCAAGGACTCTAAGCAAACACATGTAACCTAGGGCAGGTAGTCAATTTTTTTTTTTTTTTTTGCGGTACGCGGGCCTCTCACTGTTGTGGCCTCTCCCGTTGCGGAGCACAGGCTCCGGATGCGCAGGCTCAGCAGCCATGGCTCACAGGCCCAGGTGCTCCACGGCATGTGGGATCTTTCCTGGACCGGGACACGAACCCGTGTCCCCTGCATTGGCAGGCGGACTCTCAACCACTGTGCCACCAGGGAAGCCCATGTAGTCAATTTTAATATTCTCTCACATGGGAATATTTATAAAATGGCCATCTCCGACATTAAAAAAAAATGGCAATCTTCACATTCTTGTCTGTGTTTGCAGGAATTTAATCCTCATCTATAAATCCTGAATAAGCAACCAGCTGGAGGGTGTAGAGATTCTCAGCTCCATACAGACAGGGATGGTGCCCTTTTTGGACTCATTATTTTAATTCCAGAAAACAGTACATGCCTAGCCCATAGGGAGTCCTTGAGTAGCGTTAACTGAATAGATGAATGAATGAGTGAGTGAATAACTAAATGTTACAGGAGAAGGAGTAAGCTCAAGCTGAGAGGACTTGAGGTCAAATCCCAATTTCTAACCGCAGCTCTGCCTCTCACGAGCAATTTCTCTGAGCTTCAGTGTCTCCATCGGCATAGCAGAAATAATACCTATACCTCACAGGGAAGCTATGAGGCTTAAAAGAGAGAATGTTCCAGGTCTAGCACACAGAAGGTACTCAAAAAAGGGTAGCTATTTAAAAACTCCTTTGCAGGGGCTTCCCTGGTGGCGCAGTGGTTGAGAGTCCGCCTGCCGATGCAGGGGACACGGGTTCGTGCCCCGGTCCGGGAGGGTCCCACATGCCGCGGAGCGGCTGGGCCCGTGAGCCGTGGCCGCTGGGCCTGCGCGTCCGGAGCCTGTGCTCCGCAACGGGAGAGGCCACAACAGTGAGAGGACCGTGTACCGCAAAAAAAAAAAAAAAAAAAAAAAAAAAAAGTCCTTTGCAAAGGATATTGGAGAGAAAGAATGGAAGAAATCCTTAAGCTATTTTAAGCATGAAGTACTTAAAAGGAAGAATTTAAAAGTTGTAGAGAGTTTTCCTAAATTTGATAAAATCGCATTCTTAAAAGTACATTCTCAAATTTTGTTTAGGTTTTTCTCTATCTCTATATTTTTAGTTGAGCAGGGGCTCTTCGATTATCATTTCATATTGATTCTATTTAAAGTTAGATTTTAAGTGTGTAAAACAGATAAACCAACAGCATCTATAATTGCAGTGAACTTTTTAAATATTGAAAAGCATGCAAATATAAGGTTAAGAATAAAAAGACTGTGACTTTTATCCTTGAAAAAAATGAATTAAGTAAAATACATATACACACTGCATTATGTGACCTGATGTAAGTGTAGACAGTATATGTTATGAAAATAGAGTCATTCAAATAAATAACCTTTCATAGATTTCAAATAATAAAAATGAAATCTAGTACTGAATTTCTTTCTTACCAGTACAAATCTGAGATTCTGTCCAGTTTAAGCCTTTCCAAAGACTTGAGTTTGAACACTGCCCTAAGTTCGAAATAAATGTACATGACCAGCTATGAAAAACGGTGCTCAGGCTGACGGATCTTACACTTTTCTTGTAGGGCTATAAGGTATAAACAGTTCCACTATGCAGGAGAGCTCAGATCATGGCTTTAATGAGCTTGCTTTGCTGGGACTGATCTTTAGGAATGGTGATAACTATTCATCATATGCCGTTGCATCTTTGAGAAAAAGTAATCATTTCCTGAAATTGTATGAATGCTACCCATCAGTACTGTGTATAAGAGACTCTTGACTCTTTGACTTGTATTTGGGGCAAACTTTTTGCCCTGCAGATATGAAGTTGAAGATTCATTTGTTTTTTTTTATCTCTTATCTCTCCATCCTGTCTTACCACCACACCTGCATGTGGTAAACTGGCCCTCCACATTCATTCTAATCTCCTTCCAATGTACCTGCATGTGGTAAACTGGCCGTCCACATTCATTCTAATCTCCTTCCAATGTGCCTGCCTGTGCTGCAGAGCCTGGAAAGCTAAAAGCCACATCTTCCCAGACTTCCCAGAAGCCATGTTTTTGTTTTTGTTTTTGTTTTTGCAGTACGCAGGCCTCTCACTGTTGTGGCCTCTCCCATTGTGGAGCACAGGCTCCGGATGCGCAGGCTCAGTGGCCATGGCTCACGGGCCTAGCCAGTCCGCAGCATGTGGGATCCTCCCGGACCAGGGCACGAACCCGTGTCCCCTGCATCGGCAGGCGGACTCTCAACCACTGCGCCACCAGGGAAGGGAAGCCCCCATGATTTTCCTTTGAATTTGTTCCATTAATCAGAAGTACTGCCATGAGAGCTGGAAGATCAAGCTCGCTGGAGGGCAAGCTTCGTTGTTTTGCTCTTTCTACCGGCCAACACTGTCATGGTGGTATCTGACTTTCCTGGGGGTGGTTTTCTGATCTTGACAGCTCCTGTCAAGGGTGCTGACCTCCTTCTCCTGCTAGCTGCCTGATCCTGACGGTGGTGGTCTGGTCTCAGAGCCAGCAGCTGGAACCTCAGCTTCCGGTTCAGCTAGAGGTTTCCTGATTGAAGAGCATTCTCTCCCTTGGTGGGACAGTCAATGTGTGGCTTTCAGAGTGGTCCGTGAGAGCTCAATGTGGAGGCTGTTTCTTCAGCCTTCTCAATGATTCTGTGAGCCACAGAATTAATGCTGTAATTAAGCCCTTTCAGCTTAAACTAGCTAAAGTGCATTCTCTTCTTTGCAACTGAACCTTGACAGACACAACCTTTAATTCCTAACCATTGAAGTCTCTTCCACTCTGAAATCGACTAGGAGGTAGGCTTATTTGTTCAATCAGTACACAAACTTGGGCCTGGAACTGTTCTAGACTGTGGGGTTGCCATGATAAATAAACACATAATGTCAAGTGCTCAGAGAACATTCATTTAAGAGGGCAAGACAGAAACTCACCATGTAAACAAATACTCATGTCAGAGATGGATATAATGAAGAAACGAAATCAGAGTAAATGATAGAGAGTAACTCTGGCAGGCAGGGAGGGTCATATTGGATAGTGTGATCAGGGAGGAAGGCCTCTGCGAACAAGTGACATTTAAGTAGTGACCTGAGTAAAAAGCTGGGATCCGCCATGTGATGACCTGTGGTTAGAACTTTACAGGAGCGGGAGCTAAAAGAAAGAGGCAGAAAGGTGAGAATGAGCTCAGGATGTACAAGAGGCAGAAAAAAGGCCTGTGTGACTAGAGCATAATGAGCTCAGAGGAACAAAGGTAGGAGTCCATTTCACTTATTCACTCATTAAATATTTATTGAGCACTTACTATGCACCAGGCTCTGTTCTGGGTGCTTGCACTACAGCAGTGAATGATACAGACAAAAAATTCCTGTTCTCCTGGAGGTTATATTCTGGTGGTGGGGAAGAGAGGAACAATAAACAAATAAATAGGTAAAACACATATTAGATCATGGTTCTCCACCGGGGATGACTTTGGCCCTCAGGGGGCATTTGGCAGTGTCTGGAGCTATTTTTGGTTGTCACACTGGGGAGAAGGAGGTGGTGGGTGTTTAGTATTTAGAGGGTAGAAGCTAGCAACATCTCTATGTTGCTAAACGTCCTGCACTGCCCAGGGCAATCCCCCCAAATAAAGAATTATCCCCAAATGTCAATCATGCCAAAGTCAAGAAACCCTGTATGGGCTTCCCTGATGGCGCAGTGGTTGAGAGTCTGCCTGCCGATGCAGGGGACACGGGTTCGTGTCCCGGTCTGGGAAGATCCCACATGCCGCGGAGCGGCTGGGCCCGTGAGCCATGGCCGCTGAGCCTGTGCGTCCGGAGCCTGTGCTCCGCAACGGGAGAGGCCACAACAGTGAGAGGCCCGCATACCGCAAAAAAAAAAAAAAAAAAGAAACCCTGTATTAGATGATAAAAGTTATAGAGAAAAAAAAGAGAAAGATGATAGGGAATACCAGGGGCAGGACATAGGAGGGCAGGAAGCTGTTTAGGGAAGAACGCAGTAGGAATATGACATTTGAACAAAAACCAGAAGGAGGCAAGGGAATGAGTCATGTGGATATCTACCGGAAGAACATTGTGGGACAGGGAATAGCAAATGCAAAGGCCTCAGGAATGACCATGTTTGGCAAGACCCAGGAGAGCAAGGAGATCAATGTGGCAAGGGCAGAGTGAGCAAAAGGGAGAGGAGCAGGGATAAAAATGACAAGGTTACAGGGGCCCTGAGTTTTGGCTTGCGCTCTGAGTGATCAGGAATCAATTACTAACTCAGATCAATTAAAGAGGTTTGGTCAGACATGATTTTTAACTTCTTTTTTTTTTTTTGCGGTACGCGGGCCTCTCACTGTTGTGGCCTCTCCCGTTACGGAGCACAGGCTCCGGACGCGCAGGCTAAGTGGCCATGGCTCACGGGCCCAGCCGCTCCGCGGCATGTGGGATCTTCCCAGACCGGGGCACGAACCCGTGTCCCCTGCATTGGCAGGCGGACTCTCAACCACTGCGCCACCAGGGAAGCCCTGACTTCATTTTTAAAGGGATCACTCTGGCTGTTGTTTGGGAAATGATTCATTAAAGAATGAGGACAGAAAGCAGGGAGACCAATTAGTTGGCATTAAGTGGATGGTGAGAGCAAGAGAGGCAGTGAGGATGACAAGCAAGCTTCTGGCATGAGCAAGTGGAAGGTCTGAGTTGCGGTGCACGGAGATGGGGAGAACAATGGGGGAAGCAGTTTGGGAGGCAGTAGAGATCAGGCATTCCATGTTGGACCTGCTGAGTTTGAGACATCTACTAGAAATCCAAGTGGAGATGTCACAGACTGCAGAATATGAGTCTGGGGTTTAGGAGAGAAGTCTGGGCTAAATATATAAATTTATTAAAGTCAACAGTTAGGTGGTATCAGGACTTCCCTGGTGGTGCAGTGGTTGAGAATCCGCCTGCCAATGCAGGGGACACGGGTTCGAGCCCTGGCCCGGGAAGATCCCACATGCCACGGAGCAACTAAGCCCGTGTGCCACAACTACTGAAGCCTGCGCACTCTAGGGCCCGCGTGCCGCAACTACTGAGCCCGTGTGCTGCAACTACTGAAGCCTGAGTGCCTGGAGCCTGTGCTCTGCAACAAGAGAAGCCACCGCAATGAGAAGCCCATGCACTGCAACGAAGAGTAGCCCCCGCTCACTGCAACTAGAGAAAGCCTGTGCGCAGCAACAAAGACCCAACACAGACAAAAAATAGATAAAAATTTTTTAAAAATCTGAAAATTAAAATAAAACAACAACAGATGATATCTAAAGCCACAGGTGTAAAAAACTCACTAAGAAGTGTGTCTCAGGACTCAAAAGCTAAGCAGGGTGGGTCCAGAATGTGTAGAATATTTATCAAACTGCTGAAAATATATAGTCAAATACTTTGCTAGAAAAGACCAGTTATAATTATAAATTGGAAACCTGCTTATAAAATGTATTACTTCTGTTTAACCTTCATATATTCATCTTACACATTAATTCTCAAGAGTTGATAATTATGACTACAAATTCCTTAAGGAAAGGCTAAAAATAAGGTATTTAAAGTAATGGTATCATGGATTACTAGGATTGTTTAAAGAATTCCATAATTGGACCAAAAACATCATCTAATCTGAATCCAAAATATTAGAGATGACAAAATTGAGGCCCCACGTGGCCAGGGCATAGACTAGTGGGACTTCAGAGTGTCATTTGCCCAAAGTCACCTGGCAAATTAGGGGCATAGCCAGAATAGGAAGCTTAATCTTCTATTTCTTATTTTGATGCTCTTTCCACTTTATCACGCTGAGAAGTCAACCCAAAACAAAAAACCCTTCTGAGATAATGATTTCCGTTGGGGGAGAATTTTGATTTGTTTACAAATATTTGATATCCACAAAACTCATCCTATAGACAGCCTGTAGCATAAAGCAATGCACCTCTGTATCTGCAGACGAATAAGAATCAATCCTGTGCACTAAATGCAAGGATGAAACACCAAGGGAAGGTAAAATAAGCTACTGACCCTGGTGCTGTAACAGCTAGGAGGAAGGTAAGGAAGTGAGTCAACATGGTGACGTAACTTGGTTAGCCCAAGATTTTGTTCTTACCCTGTAATAAACAAGCCAACATTGAAAAAAGCCGCTATTTATCCCTGATGAAATATCCCATGGGTATTGTTGGTGCAACAGTCATAGGAGGGAAAGTGATTCTGTGCTTTGCCTGCAGGGAACAAGAACTAATCTCTTTTGATCCCTGTCTCAAAGCACACTCGCAAATATACTCGTTTATTTCTGTGGCATGAAGAAAGGTGCTGAGGATTGCTAGGGCTCCACTATACACAAAGGAACAGAAACATCAGAAGGGGAAGTGAGCTGGCCCTGTCATCTTGTGAGTCAGTGGTGGAAGAGGCTGCATTCTATCCTGTGGTTTAGCCACTGAACTATATGCCTCCTCTGTGCCTGGTAAACAAACCTGGAGAGACAGAGCAGTCTGGGTCTGGTCGAGCCCAGGGTAGGGGGAGAGGAACAAGAGAGCTTACATTCAGGCAGGGAGTAACACGTATGGCACAACCAGGGAGTGCAAGTCAAAAAATCTCAGACTTCAGACCTCTGCTGTTCCTTTTATGCCAAGGTTTTCCCTCTTAGTGTTTGTGTTCTATATGACAAAATCTGGGTTGCTTGCCTTTTTGCTCATTCCTTTTTAAAATTTTCTGAATAAAAGTACCTTTAAAAATATCAACTTTGGGGCTTCCCTGGTGGCACAGTTGTTGAGAGTCCGCCTGCCAATGCAGGGGACACGGGTTCGTGCCCCGGTCTGGGAGGATCCCACATGCCGCGGAGTGGCTGGGCCTGTGAGCCATGGCCTCTGAGCCTGTGCGTCTGGAGCCTGTGCTCTGCAACGGGGGAGGCCACAACAGTGAGAGGCCCGCGTACCACAAAAAAAAAAAAAAAAAAAAAATCAACTTTGGATATTTTTTTCAAAGGGGGTATGGTTTAAGACTGCTTTCTGGAACTCTATTTACTTCCTTTCTTCTGTTCAGTATAAGATTATTCCAGGGACAGGAAATATGGTTTAGTAGGAATGTTCTGTTGAAAAAGAGAACTACTGACATCATCTTTGAAAAATCAAAGAGTACAATAATCTAAATTCCCAAAGCAAGTCCTTTAATGGAAAGTTCCCCACTGTTGCCTTCTGGGAAGTAGGGTCCTTAAGCAAGAGACCTGAATCCTATTGAATTATTTTCCCATGTGATAGAACTTTGCTTATATTCTAGGCCATTCTGGAAAAGTCTTTCCAAATTCTACTCACAATTTAAGGCCAAGCTCACAAACAATCTCTTCGCTGAAAGTTCCCTGATTATTCCTCCCAGGCAGTGTGTGTGTGTGTGTGTGTGTGTGTGTGTGTGTGTGTGTTGTGTTTACATTCCTCCATTAGACTGAAATGTCCTTAAAGCTAACCCAAGATTCTAGTCTGTATCACTCAATCCTATACTCTCTCTATAGTACCCAACATAGAATTTTTGTATAAAAATAGAGGTATCTCAAATAATTATAGCTAGAAATAAATGGTTACTTGGCTACCACATTGAAGGGAATGTTCCTAGAAGATTATAGATAGTGCGGGGCTATGTAAAAAGTCCTAGAAAGGTTACTACCTAAATGTGTATTTAAGTGCATTCCATGTCATTGCAGGTCTGTAGGCAGAAAGTGGATAATAAAACTTAAGAGATGCTGTAGAGGAATTTATATAGCAGGTAAGGACGTAAATCAGATGACCTCTAAAGCTTTTTCCAACTGTAAATTTCAAAATGACTTTTTAGAAGGTTTTGCCTTAGGTGAATAATCTTGTTGCACTATTGCCCCCAAGGACACTGCCCCTACAGCAGGCAACTCTAGAAGCTTTTTTTCCAAACCACCTGATTAAAACACCTCAGTTTACAGCTTCTAAGGAATGCATCATAGAAGCCTCCTAACCTTGATGTAATCCCACCTTCACTTTACTTAGGTATCATGGAGGCCCATGGTTCAGGAAGTCCACAGAGTAGTTAGAACCCGGATTCTTAACTCTCAACCCCAGATTCAGAAGTTCAAGTTTAAGTGCCCATTTTGTACTCACTTGTTCTGTGTGTTTGTGATCTCTCCAAGCCTAACCCAGATCCAGAAGAGAGTCTGAGAATGATTATTCGAATAGTCATCATTGTTGCTCTTTCTTCTCTGTGTCGTCAGTGGGGAACACTGAACGGACTTTGGGGTACTGCCATTCCTTCCCAATAATTTTAAGTGCCAGATTAATGCCACAGAAAAAGAAAGTGGCAGAAAAGTTGAAAACATGCCCCTTGAACATGCCATACTTCCTGATCATTGATGTTCCTCGAGGTAGCATCCTCACTCTCTGAAGCACAGGAACAAAACACTGCTGAAGCAGACTATGCCTAACACTATATAGAGTAAGTGGGATTTCAGGCACCACTGGGTTTGGAGACTAAGTTAGGAAGAATGTTTCATTGTTGTCTGTCCATCTCTCTGCCTGCCTATGTATCTATCTATGTATCTATCTATGTATCTATGTTTCTATCTATGTATCTATCTTCTAATCACAAAATATATCATAATAGTGCTAGTTCCTACGTGTTGTAAATGCAGATTTTTTTTTTTTTTTTTTTTTTTCTTTTTGCGGTATGCGGGCCTCTCACTGTTGTGGCCTCTCCCGTTGCGGAGCACAGGCTCCGGATGCGCAGGCCCAGCGGCCATGGCTCACGGGCCCAGCCGCTCCGCGGCATATGGGATCCTCCCAGACCGGGGCACGAACCCGTATCCCCTGCATCGGCAGGCGGACTCTCAACCACTGCGCCACCAGGGAGGCCCCGTAAATGCAGATTTATGTAGAGCAAACAGTTGAAGGGATGAAAATTAACCAGGACCTAAAGACAGCTATGTTATAATATGGTAAGCTGTTTCTCTATTCTAATTGTTCTACTATCGATACTTTAAAAGAAAGATTGATAAAGCAAAAAATACCATAACAGACCTGTCACATGTTTCTTTTTACCAATCTGCTTCACAAAATAAATCTTTTTGTGCGATGAATACAACTTTCCCAAGCTAGAGACTATTCTTATCAATATAAGGGTAAATACCCATATATTAAACTCTAAAGTATCACAAATTACTTAAAGTAATTCCACCTAATTGAAAGTTCTCCATTTTAAAATGATCTGTGATGTTTTCAAGAGCTTCTTTGCCCTCACTGAGGAAATATGAGCTGTCTGGGTATCTGTGGAAGTATCAATATTTACAATGCAAAATAATCAAACCACCTCCTATGATAAACAACCCAACAAATGACAGCAAAACCATTACTGCTTCAGCTTCTAAAAAGACTTCTCCATGATATCACTGTCAGGCTCAGGAAGATATTGTGTTGATTCATTGCTTATATATGAATATATTGGATAATGTATATCCTAACAGTGTTGTAATGAATCCAGTAAAAAGGCTCAAACCTCTGTTTTAAGGACAAAATATTTATTTATTTGTTTGTTTACTACATATTTCCAAACCCTTCCTGATTTTCTTGTAAATATCAAATTTAGGTTTCTGTAGCCTAGCACCTGTTGGTTACACATTAAATAGTTGTTAGATTGAATTAAATCAAATGCCCACCAAATCTGGTTAATCAAACACTGAATTCACTCTTCTGCTGACCAGAAAAGAAAGAATTGAGGCATCTCACCTCAGCTGCTATAAATCTGGTGTGTTTATACAGGGACAAGTGATCAGAATCAGATTAGTTACAGGGCGCTCCATAATTTATTGTGAGGCTATAAACAAGGAATCATATCCCTTCCTTTTCCTGCTGAAAATCACTGACCAGGGCATGGAAAAATCCCAAACCCAGCACCTCTGCTTTTTTTTTAAATCAGTCCTGCTGGCGTCTTGGCAGACCAATTTGGAAACCATGATTAATCCCCTGGTAAACAGAAAATAGGCTCTGGAGCCAGGAGAAGCCAAACCTGAGTCACTCTCTGGAGACTCTACCCTCAGCCAATCTAACTCTACCACCTCCTCCAGGAGCTGGCGATTTTCAGCAAACAGAAAGGCCTTTCTGTGGTGACAGAGGAGCCCAGTGAAGCAGAGACTAAAATGTCACTGTAAGTGACTGACCACAAACTGGTGTAACCCAGATACATGCAGGGGTTACCATGTCCCAGATTATTCAAATGAAATTGGCTAGACCTCCAGGCTACATGAAATGGAAAACTCAATATCCTTCGCAATTTCTCCAGAGATTGGGGGGAAGGAAGACAATGTACCTAGATTTTTCTTTGTCACCTACGGCTCTAACTTAGTTTGGTCTGTGATCATCTTGCCAGTGCATGAAAGCTACCCTTGCTGTTGCCCCTTGTTGGACATAGTCCTGCTCTCTGCACTCACTTTATGTACTTCCGCAAATACCCCTGACTCAAGACTCTGGGTGTTAACTACTTTTATGGAAGAGTCAAGGCAATGGAGAAAATTTACATGGAAGCACCAAATATAAGAAGATGTGGTACATATATACAATAGAATGTTACTCAGCCATTAAAAAGGGTGAAATAATGGGGCTTCCCTGGTGGCGCAGTGGTTGGGAGTCCGCCTGCTGATGCAGGGGACACGGGTTTGTGCCCTGGTCCGGGAGGATCCCACATGCTGCGGAGCGGCTGGACCTGTGAGCCATGGCTACTGAGCCTGTGCATCCGGAGCCTGTGCTCTGCAGGGGGAGAGGCCACAACAGTGAGAGGCCTGTATACCACACACACAAAAAAAAAAGCACAGAAAAAGGGTGAAATAATGACATTTGCAGCAATGTGGATGGACTTGGAGATTATCATACTAAGTGAAGTAAGTCAGACAGAGAAAGACAAATATCATATGATATCACTTATATGTGGAATCTAAAAAAATGATACAGGGACTTCCCTGGTGGTCCAGTGGTTAATACTTCACACTTCCACTGCAGGGGGCACAGGTTTGATCTCTGGTCCAGGAACTAAGATTCCACATGCCGTGTGGCGTGACCAAAAAAGTAAAATATAATAATAAATAAATAATAAAACAAATTAACTTATTTACAAAAAAAAAAAGGAAAAATTAAATATCCCTGTTCTTAAAAACCCTTCATCCATCCTGGCCCCAGAAATTTCTTACCCATTGTCCTTTCCTCAAGCACTGGCCTCCTCTGGCTATGCCCTCCCCTCTTTCTCCAGCTAAGCCCCTCTCCCAAATTCCTTCCACTTTATTATGTAAATGTTGCTTTGATTTCCCTGTTTCCTTGCAAACAGTATCCTCACCTTATACTCTCAAAATATTTTCCTAAACAAACACACCCCTTTTCCTAAGAGGAACTTTATGCCAGGTGTTCATATAGTACATTTACACACACCTACACACATAGATGAGCATGCGCACACACACACACCTATGACTGTCAGAAAACACTTGCACAGACAGAGCTGTGAGTTCTCAGGAGCTGTGTCCATAGGACTGGAATAGAAAAATGGGAGAGAATGGGAGGATTTTCAAGTTGTGGGTTTTTTGGGGTTTTTTTTAACATATGAGTACTGCTTCTCCCTTACTTTTCTAGGGTACAGTGTTCACTAGAAATATTAAAGATTCTCACTGCTGTTTAACTGTCTGAAACCAGGTGGCACCAAGAAGCCCAGCTTCTATTCCTCAGGACACATCCATGGTGCTTCTGGTAGCTCAGGTGATCCCTCTCTCCCCGTGGGTTTCACAGGCTCTTCAGCCTCTACTCTCTGGTTCATTCTCTCTGCAAGGCACACCACCACACACACCCTTTGACACCTAGAATGCTCTGAATCAGATCTATTCTTCAAAGTTCTTTTTGTATGAAGTCACCCAGATTGTGGCATTTGATTTTATTCTTTTCTTCTCCTTACTCATTTCATTTACGTAGACACCTCCTCCCTAATAGACACGTAAATTCTCTTGCGTGCAAGGACGGTGTTTGGCCCTTTCTTTGTGTTCCCCACATTGACTAGCACAGTTCAAGACATGCGATGGATGCTCAGCAACTGCCTACTGGGTTGAATTAAACAGATCACAGGACCTCTGAACCCCAGTGTAATTATCCATAGCATAATTAACCACACACACTAATACACCTTCTTGAGGGCAGCTAAGAAAACTTGGATCCCTGGAAGTGACGTCGTACAGCCAATTTGGGTAGTTTCTAATCTCAAATCCAATATCTACCTTTTTTATAACCTTGGGCCAGTCATTTAACTTTTCTAAGCATCATTTTTTAAATCTGTAAAATAAGAAAAATAAAAACACCTACCCTGCTCAGCTCACATAGCAGTTATAAGGATTAAATGGGAATATATACATATGAAAGTGATCTGAGAAGCACTGTGCACAAGACAAATAAATTATTGTGACTATTAAGATGTTCCAGATGTCTTAAAAAGAGCTTGAATATTTTAGCAAGTAGTGTAGATTATTGATTAAGAGTCTTCTTATATTTATTATGAAGTATTTTCCTATAAATAAATGCCACTATTATTTTCCAAGAATATTTTCTTATCCATAAAGGAAGAGGTATGACAGCTCTCTAACCTATGCAAATCTTAGTTATAAGCAAAATGTCTCTCATTTTTTCTCTTCTACCCAAGATAATTTGTTTCATTTCCTGCAGGATTAGCTATCATAGGAAAATCAAGGTATATAAAAGCCATCTTTGATGCTAATATTATGAAAATTATTACTTTAACACTCAATGGTAAACTATGTTGGGAAAATGCTTTTAGATGTGGCAAATTTTACTTAACACAAAAGACTATTTTTAGAGTTGTTAAATAATAGCAAGCATATTTTTTATTATAAGAATCTAATGAATTTTTAGGTACTTTAGCCTATAACTCTTCTTTATTTCAGTGTATATTAATTTCCTGTGGCTGCTCTAACAAATTACCACAAACTTGACGACTTAAAACAACAGTTGCAGAGAACAGATGTTTGAAATCAGTTTCATTGGGCTGAAATCAAGGTATCAGCCAGGCCACCCTGCACTCCTTCCACGGGTTCTGAGGGAGAATCCATTCCTTGCCTCTTCCAGCTTCTGTGTAGTTGTCAGCACTCCCTGGCTCAAGGCTGCATCACTTGAATCTCTGCCTCGTGGTCATGTTTCTCCTCCTCTTCTGGGTTCCAGGGATTAGAACAAGAATATCTTTGGGTGCTATTTTCGGCCTACCACGTAGTAGTTCTCAATCATTTATCAGAATCACCTGGGAGGTTTGTTAAAACAGAGTGCTGGCGCCCACTCCCAGAGTTTCTGATTCGGTAAGTCTGGAGTGGGGTCCAAGATTTTGAACTATTAGCAAATGCCCAGGTGATGATGGTGCTGCTGGTCCCAAGCTCACACTTTAAGAACCACTAACTTACGTTATCCAATGCTTTAAAAATTACATTCATGTCAATTTTCCCACCTCAATGTTTTTATCAACTTTTTATATGTCTTTTGTGCATGTTGACAGAAACAGTGCAACTGACACTTTTTTCTCCTGTAGATTCTGCCATGCTTTCTTCTCTGTCTTAGAGCTCTGCAGTTAGACACTTCTAGAGATCAAAATGTTTCTTCTATGGACTCATTTGATGCTCCCGTTGGTTTCAGCAAGAGAAAGTATAGGGTTTATTTTAGCCTGGCATTCAAGGGCCTTCAAAATATGACTTTAAATCATGCCTACAGTCCACAGCCAGATTCTTTGAAGCTCCCCAAACACCCTCTGAACATTTCTCCAAGTAGGAGACTTCCACACTCAGTGGTTCCTGCCTTTCTGGCAGTTTCATTATATGAGCTTATATGGTTGCCATTTTTGCCTACTCGGCTTCAAGTCAGATTCTGTCTCTAGTAGTCAAGAGTCCCGACTAATAACCTATGTGAAGGGTATGACTCATAACCGTTTAGTAACTCTTGTAAGAAAAGTGGCACCTCCATTGTCCTGATGAGAATTTCTAAACCCCTGTGTATATTAGACCATGCACTGTCCTTGAAGACACTGGGTATAATGGAAAATTATATATAACTCATTGTTATGAACCCAAGGCAATAGAAAAAGAAAAACAGAAGAATCCAACTCTTTCTCTTCAGGAGAAATTTTCACAGGAATCTTGGTGTGGGAGTCCAATCTTCTTAGTTTTACTTTTGATAGTTCAAAAAGGTAAAGCCCAGAAAGGTCAACTAGCTCACTTCTGTCATTAAAAATAGCTAATGGAAGGGGAAAGACATGTAAATAAATTAAAAATAAAATGTATGGGTACAGTGGTAGAAGTATACACACACTACGCCAGTGGGGCACAAAGAAGGAGTGGGTATTTCTACCTAGAAGCAAGAGAGAGAGAAAGGGCTCGAAAATGACTTTAGGGAGGTGGCAACTCTAGAACCCAGTTTCTCGGGACAAAGACTGCCTTACGATGTCAGCTCTTTCTAGTCTTCCGCTCATTTGCATAAAAATCATATATCATTAGGTCAACAAGTATTTGTAAGATACCTATATATATGAGGTGCAAGTTAAATAAGGTAAGGATTCTTTTCTCAAGAAGCGCACAGAATGACACAAAAAAACCCCTCAAATTTTAAAGTACAACATGGTTAGAAGATAAAATGATATGCTGCCTAGGATATTTTTCCAAAAAAAAAAAAAAGTGGGGGACAGGAAGTGGGTGGAGGAATAGATGAAACAAGGCTTGCCATGGGATAGAAATGGTTGCAATTAGGTATGATTGCTTTGCAATGTGATGACTTGGCTAGGCTGAGCTACATTTCCCAGAATTCTATTCCCTCTATGTTTCTGGTTAGGGTGGGCCATAAGAGACATTCTTGTTTGGAATTTGGGGACTGGAAGTAAAGCTGCAGCCAATTTTTTTTTTTTTTTTTTTTTTTTTTTTTGCAGTACGCGGGCCTCTCACTGTTGTGGCCTCTCCCGTTGCAGAGCACAGGCTCCGGACGCGCAGGCTCAGTGGCCATGGCTCGTGGGCCCAGCCGCTCCGCGGCATGTGGGATCTTCCCGAACCAGGGCACAAACCCATGTCCCCTGCATCGGCAGGTGGACTCTCAACCACTGCACCACCAGGGAAGCCCTGCAGCCGTTTTTATAACCATGCATATTGTCTTTATCTGTTGGTTCACCACATTGGCAGGAGACAGTGGACAGGCCTGAAACTGCTCCACCTACTTCTGGAACTTCCTTCAGCCTCTCCAACTCCACAGCAAGGTACGTGTGCCTAGCTCTGTGGTGAAGGGCCCTGACTTCTGTAAGACAGCCTCAAACCAGGGTCTAAGGCAAGATGAGTTTCCGTCTGTCCTCGAAGTTTCCAACTCCAGCATGTTCTTGTCTCCCACTTTATACTCATCTTCCCCTCCTGACTGCCTGCCCTGTGCACTTCAAATTCCAGCAATCGATTCAAGGGCAACAGCCTTACAGCGACTGTTAAACCAAGTTCCACAAAGGCACAGTTGTATATGTACAAGCATACACACATATATGTATATTTAGACGCACACACATATTCACACATGTCCTAGTAGTTCCACTTAACTTTTTTTTTTTTTTAATCCGAGTTCTTCTTAGAAGCCCATATGATTTAAATTTACTTATTTATTTATTTATGGCTGTGTTGGGTCTTCGTTTCCGTGCGAGGGCTTTCTCTAGTTGTGGCAAGCGGGGGCCACTCCTCATCGTGGTGCGCGGGCCTCTCACTGTCGCGGCCTCTCTTGTTGCGGAGCTCAGGCTCCAGACATGCAGGCTCAGTAATTGTGGCTCATGGGCCTAGTTGCTCTGTGGCATGTAGGATCTTCCCAGACCAGGGCTCGAACCTGTGTCCCTTGCATTGGCAGGCAGATTCTCAACCACTGTGCCACCAGGGAAGCCCCTCCACTTAACTTTTTGAACAGTGACTGATGCAGTGGGTGATGGGTACATTGTACTCTTCATATTCTTTTCGATTTTTTGGATATGTTTGAAATTTTTCCCATCAGTACTTTATTTTAAATTCACTATGGAAGAGTTTGGCAATAGAGTCTGTATAAGATGCTATGGAATCACCGGAGGGGAGCCATCTCCAGCATATGAGGAAGCAGCAGGGGTTTCCTCCTCCCAGCGAATCTCTCCCTTTGCTTCCCCAGCTCCCTTTTGTGCTCCTTCCTCCTAAATGCAGGTCACTTTAATCCTCTTAATCCTTCTTCCTAAGCATCCGCCCCCAAATTTCAACCAGGCTATGGCATAATTCTTAATTCTCTATAAATATATCTGTCCTGTTTCTGGATTTCCAAACTCTTGTTTCTACCTATATGTTAGATGTCTCCTTATTCATGGACAACCAACATCTAAACAGTAGCATTACTTTGCAAAACTAAAAGCTAATCCTTCCAACTTCCAATTTCTCTTGGTCATTCATTCCTCGTCCCTGAGCACAAAATCCAGGGTTATCTTGGACACCACCTCTCTTCCACCCAATCTTTGGCCATATCCTGTCAATTTACTTCCACAGATCTGCATTCTAGGGCATCACAAAAGTTTCTCTTCTCTTTATTATCTTATCCATCTGGTCATTCTTGTATTCATTCCACAATGGTTTTCCAAGCATCTATTAATATAGAAAATCTTGAGATGGATTGAAGGAAGAAATACATCCTTATCCTTTATCATTGCTTAAACACTTACAGCCTCTCCATTACTTACAGAATAAAACCCATGCTGTTAGTCTTTAAGGTCATCTAAAATCTGGCCCTGTGTGTGGGAGATGTGACTGCTGCTGGGGTGATGAAACTGTCAAAGAGGTTTTGGGGAAGGACTGTTTCCAGAGCAAGAGCCTCCTTAGAAGTCAGAAGTCAGAAGTCAGGCTAGGAGAATCAGAAGTCAGGCTAGGAGAATCTCTGTCTTCCCGCGCCTTTCTTTCTTTTTCCTTTTTTAAAATAAATTTATTTATTTATTTATATTTTTGGCTGCGTTGGGTCTTCATTGCTGCGCATAGGCTTTCTCTAGTTGCAGCAAGTGGGGGTTCGTTGCGGTGCGTGGGCTTCTCATTGTGGTGGCTTCTCTTGTTGTGGAGCACGGGCTCTAAGTGCGCAGGCTTCCGTGGTTGTGGTATACGGGCTTCAGTAATTGTGGTTCACGTTCTTAGTTGCTCCACGGCATGTGGGATCTTCCCGGCCCAGGGCTCGAACCCATGTCCCCTGCATTGGCAGGCGGGTTCTTAACCACTGCGCCACCAAGGAAGCCCCTTCCAGCGCCATTCTGAATCTGGCTGGGAGTTAAGAGAACACAGCTTTTAATTTCTTCCTATGTTAACAAAACAAAACAAAACAAACAAAAACCTGTGATTATACAAATGATATGTGTTCTCTTTTTTTTTCTAACTTCAAAACTACAAAGAAGCAAACAGAATAAAATAACAATGACCTCTTAATACCACCACCCAGAAACACCTAACCACTTTTCATATTTTGGTGTGCCTTCTTAAAGAATATTTTAGTTTTAATTTATAAACTTTGGATAACACTGTACATACTGTTTTCTAATCTTCATATTTCATTTAACAATATATTGTGAGCAACTTTCCATGTCAAATAAATTTCTGCATCATTTTTGAAGGCAGCACGCTTATTCTTTTGTATGGATATAACTATGTACACGCTTCCCTTTTTTGGGACATTAAGGTTATTTCTAATCTTTCTCTACAACAAAAAAATTTGCAATAAGTGTCCTTATAGATGAATCTTTTTCTGCATCCTCATTGTTCTGTTTAGAACAAACTCCCAAAAGTAAAATTCCTGAGTCAAAGGGAATGTATATTTTTTTAAGGGTTTTGATATAAGACCATATATTTTTCTGAGGATCATTTGGAAAACTTGTATAGGATTTCAGCAACATGCCAATGGTATAAGGAGTCTAAATGTGGCAGAACTACACCTAAAGTTGCCCTTAATCACCCACCTTCTGAGGATATTAGAACTCTGGGGTGCTGGTAGGTTAATTACTTCTTTAGTATGATATATATTAACCTGATAGTTTGAAAGACAACAGTTTAATTGATATGTAGAGAAAGTACATTATAAGAATTTTATTCATCATTTTATAGTATTATTTAATTTGCTCCAGGGTTTGTTTCTTTGGATAGACATTTGGGTTGCTATTGTTATTTTTCAATATAGACATTTTCTGTTTTAGCACAAGACAGTAATGAGTTTGTGAATGAGATGGCATGACAGAAAACTTCCACTCCACCCTTCTATAACAATAGAACTCAGCCAACCACCTGAGAGCTATGTTTCCCACTTTTCTTGCAGCTAGGTGTGGCCATGTGACAAGTTTCCGGCCAATGATAAGTAAGCTGAAGGGATGTACACCCTCCCCTCTACCCTTCTCAACTTCCCACTGGCTGGAATGCAGACATGGCAGTAGCTGCTGCAGGAGCAGTCATATTAGACCACTAGATGGAAACTTCACATTGAGGGTGGCGGAGCAGCTAGCTAGAAAAACCTAGTCCCTCGCAGCGTGAAACTGCCAAGTCTGCCACAGTCTACTTAATCTTGACTATTCTGTGAGAAAGAAACTTCTATCTTGTTTAAGACTGTTATTTTAACCTTTGTTTCAGGAGCTAACACAGAGGGAAGATTTGGGGAGCTTGGCCATTTATTTTCACTGGCCACTAATAAAATAGTCCCAGTGGCAGATTAAAATTGTAACAGAGACTTTTTTGGTTAAAGGACAAAGAATATGTTGACAGTCAAGTAAATCGAAGCCAAGATATGTTACGATAGAAATATGTGCAAACTCTTTCAACATCTAATGAGCTTTTTCTTTGAGTCAAAAATCCAGTTATGTAGGGCTTCCCTGGTGGCGCAGTGGTTGACAGTCCACCTGCCGATGCAGGGGACACGGGTTCATGCCCTGGTCCGGGAGGATCCCACATGCCGCGGACCGGCTAGGCCCGTGAGCCATGGCCACTGAGCCTGTGCGTCCGGAGCCTGTGCTCCACAACGGGAGAGGCCACAGCAGTGAGAGGCCCGTGTACCGCAAAAAAAAAAAAAAAAAAAAAAGTTAGACTCAATGACTTTGCTTTAATTTTATTTTTATTTAATTTTTGTGATTATATAGATTTTGTGATTATATAGATTTCTTCCTGGATGTTCAGGGATTTTATAAAGATGAAAAAAAGATGAATAAATCTTCAAATTATAAAATTTAACTCCATGTAAATTGCATATAAATATATGCATACCCACTGTTTTATAAATTATAACTGTACTTACATACTACCTTTCTAAAATGATCTAGATATCACCAACTAAATAATAAATTTTACATTACCTAGTAAATACATGAAGTTGATTATTTCTATATCCACTTTAGAGGTAAGGAACATGAGAAGAAAGAAGCAATTATGTCACAGATGAGTTTCGTGAAGACCCAAGAGACTTACTGTAAGTCTTATACTGTGTATGTGTGTGTGTGTGTGTGTGTGTGTATCCATATATACATCTCCAGTAACCATTTCTTTCTTCCGAGTAGCACCCAGATTTCCTCTTGTGGAAAAGCTCACTGAGCAGTGACCATCCTGTAAATCCAGATGCATGCCTCCATGGAAGTTGAGAAGACCACATCCTTCCCGGCCCCTCCACTCACCCCAGCCAAGGGGCAGGCACATGAAGAATCAGCCAGGCAGTTGCTTTCCCATGGGCTTTTGAAACTTGAGTGACACAAGGAAACAGCAATGGCTCTGACCACAGGAAGTTTTCCAGAGTGCCCAGCCTGTTTCCAAGCCCTGCTCTGAAATACCACATCAGTTCTGAGCACACCATCAACACCACCAAACCCTTTGCTCCAATAAATATGCTTTAGCTTCACTTGGCCAGGTCAGTTTTTGTTAGCAGCAGCCAAGGGACTCTCACTGCCACAAAATCTCTTACCACCATATGACCTAACCTCTCTTTCCCTAGTGAATAATCTTTGTTTACAACCTAAATGGACAAAGCAAATATATGTAAAATCATGTTTCAAATTTTTACAGGGTATAAACATAGTTTTTTGTTGGCTACAGCTTGAGAATTCAGCATATGGGTTTTAGTGTTCTCCCTTTTCATTCTAAGATGTAAATATTTTCCATCTGAAAATTTAACCATATACTTCAAAACTTAGGTAATTTTTTAATATCCTTGAATTATTCCTTTTTATATACTAATTTACATCTTGTGAATTAATCTGTTCCTTAAAAATAATTAGTAAATACCATGATACAGCTTCTGTCTCATATTTTATCTTTTCCACACAGAGAACCATAAACTAAGTTGGTAGCCAACTTAGTTGTTAAAACAAGTAACTCATCACTCCTAATGGACACAATTTTTTGCCTCTGATTTGCACAACTTTCCATTTTAAGCATCAGCCAAGCAGAAAAGACTGGTGGCTAAGCAACAGCTTTCCTCTCAACGACCAGAAATAGAATATATAGAAGGCTAATTTATAAAATATTCTATACATATGTAATACATAAAATTAAAGAGAAACCCAGCCCCACAGTCTGGCTGTTCACCCAGAATGCTTGTCATGAATATTGAATTCGTGACAGTGTGTGAATTCCGAATACATTTGATCCATGAATTCTAAAGTAACTATATATCATCTTGTATCTTCCTCATTACTGAAAAACCAGCAAGTAATATAGAAACTAGAGTTTTGAAGCAGATTTCCTTAGAAAAAGTATTGGTGGAGTGTACACTTTAGGTTTTGTTGAACCAAGTCATTGCTAATGTAGCATTCACATTTCTGTTGCAGTACTGCTCTCTTGGTTAAAACTACACATTTGATGCCCTAGGAGGACATACCCCAAGCAGTTAGTAGTGAACACCATGGGGAAATGACCGTTTGCTTTTTCCTCTGTATTCTTTACGATGAAAATTAAAATTGCTAGTAGTTGCTGGACGTTTATGAGGTGCTGGACACTGTTCTAAGATCATGTGTGTTTAGTCATGTTAGCATTCTCCATTTGGCAGATAAGGAAAGAATCTCAGAGAAGTTGTGTAACTTGCTCAAAGTTATGCATATAGAGAACAACAGAGAGCTGGGATTTGAACCCAAGCAGTGAAGCTCCAGGTCTTCAGTACTTCACTAGTTTTCCTTTTATAAGTGTGTTTATAAATATACATAGAAGTAATCCCAGAACCAAATATGCATTATTATATATTAGGGAGCAGTGTGAAGTGTGAGGAATCTTAGATTTCTAGAAAAATGTAGATTGTATCCACTTCCTTATTTCCTTAGTCTCTGTGCTTAAATTTCTTCTCCACCATTCTGCTGAAACTGCTTTCAGGAAAGTCTCCAATGAATTACAATTGGCCAGATTTCCTTTCTGAAGGAATATGATATTTGACACTATTGTCTACTTCCTCCTGGACCTTCTCTTCTTTTTAGCCTACATGATGTTGCCATTGAAAAGTTTTCTGCTGCTCCTTCCCTTTCTTCACCTGCTCCTTAAATATTGATATCCAATATTCCATACTTAATCCTTTTTCCTTTTAGTACTATAAGAAATTATGAACATACAATATGAACCAAATCATGCATGCCCATAGCAGACATTGCTATTTGATTTTGGCAGTTTTCTCTGATCCCCGATGCTATCTTAGAATTCTCAAAAATGCTTCAGGCAACAATCAAATGATCAGAGTTTGCAGATGAGAAGAAACTTTTTTTCCACTCCTGTTTTACATACCCATCTTGGAAGAGCTCATCTGTAATCATGACTTTAAATTCCAAAAATCCTGGGACTTATTCATTAGTGTTTTCAGAACCTTGCATAGTGCCTGCAGAGCATGGTTTAGGTTGGTTGAATATTTGAAGCACAGATGTTAAAATGTTTGATGCACTAACAATATCTAAGTATGTCCTGACATGTCTTGGGTGCTTGAAAATAATTAAAGTTGAAATGTAGGGGTCCTAGAGTATATAGAACATAATGACAATATTACAATGAGGTATGTACATTTCTTTTAAAATTTATTTATTTTTTTTTTGCTGCGTTGGGTCTTCGTTTCTGTGCGAGGGCTTTCTCTAGCTGCGGCGAGCGGGGGCCACTCTTCATCGCGGTGTGCGGGTCTCACTATCGCGGCCTCTCTTGTTGCGGAGCACAGGCTCCAGACGCGCAGGCTCAGTAGTGGCTCACGGGCCTAGTTGCTCCGCGGCATGTGGGATCCTCCCAGACCAGGGCTCCAACCCGTGTCCCCTGCATTAGCAGGCAGATTCTCAACCACCGCGCCACCAGGGAAGCCCCGAGGTATGTACATTTTGAGAAATTTTACTTCTGAACAAAACTTCCTTTTTTTTTTTTTTTTTTTTTGGTACGCGGGCCTCTCACTGTTGTGGCCTCTCCCGTTGCGGAGCACAGGCTCCGGACGCGCAGGCTCAGCGGCCATGGCTCACGGGCCCAGAGGCTCTGCGGCACGCGGGATCCTCCCGGACCAGGGCGGCAGGCGGACTCTCAAACACTGCGCCACCAGGGAAGCCCCAAAACTTACTTTTTATACAAGACTTTATAATTGTTTTCAAATAAGTAAACTTAACATCTCAATAATAAGAAACACCCAAGGGAACTGTGGAAGTTTCATTTGGGGTTTGAGGAGTTGGTAGCAAGCTAATCCAGTGGGATATTTTCTTCAAAGTTATAAAATGCAATTCAACGGCCAGTGAGAATAAAATGCGCTTTCTGGGCTTCCCTGGTGGCGCAGTGGTTGGGAGTCCTCCTGCTGATGCCCGGGACGTGGGTTCATGCTCCGGTCCGGGAAGACCCACATGCCGCGGAGCGGCTGGGCCTGTGAGCCATGGCCGCTGAGCCTGCGCGTCCGGAGCCTGTGCTCCGCAACGGGAGAGGCCACAGCAGTGAGAGGCCCAGAAACCGCAAAAAAAAAAAAAAAAAAAAAAATGCACTTTCTATTTATTCCTAGCCAAGGTTTAAGTAGTAGCGTATAATTCTGCACTGTACTTTGTAACCATTTGAAAGAATTATATATCCTCAATAATCAGGGTTGCAGCCTGATATTTTTTCCGAAAATTAATAAAGTAAATAAATCTCTAAAATGTTTACTACAAAGATGCTTCCAATAAAACATGTTTATAGAAGTAGAATAAAGTGTTGTAAACTTTGAGCCTGATTTTTCTCCTTCCTCATTGTTTTATGTTTAGATTGATCTATAAAGGAGAATTGTTATACAACAAGGAAGTATTTTCGACTGAGGTAATATTGCCTAAAATTTATTTATTTATATACCACTTTTAACATTTTTTCTGTATTCTTATAAAAGTACAATAGTACCTAGCATATAGTGCTAAATAAATGTTAGCAGTTATAATTATATATTATCAGAGATGCTTGGCTTATGTTGAGGGTGAGAAGTGTACATTTTTCAAGGCATGTAATAATGTGGTTCAAAGTGTGACCTATCAGCTCATATAGCATTTACACTAGTGCACATTCAATTTCAGGGTGTAACCAGAAAACAGCAGCACAGAGGTGGTGTAGAGCCTAGGACAGGAGGGCCAGCCTGTTTATAAGGTATCAATTTTCTCATGAAGGTATCGGCAAACTTTTTCTGTAACAGGCCCTTTGGTAAACATTTGGGGCTTTTTGGCCATATGGTTTTTGTTGCAACTACTCAACTTTGCTGTTGCAATGCAAAAGCAACCACAGATAATACATAAATGAATGGATGTAACTGTGTGCCAGTAAAATATAAAAAACAGTGGTGTCCTGGATTTGTCCCAGGGATCATATTTTGTAGACCCCCTATGCCAGTGGTGTGGTTTTTGTGCTCAATTAGTTTTCTTAACTCTGCAAATTCTTTTTTCGTCGTTTCGTCCTCTGTGTGTGTGTTTGTGTGTGTGTGTTTGCCATTGCTATGTGTTTCATTTTTATCTCGCTCATTTTTAATGTGGACTGAACTTCAGTTTGCTCTGATGCAGGTAAATTCTTCTGGACACTTTCCACCTTATCTGAGATTTGTTTCTCTTCCATTCAGTATGGTTTATAGGCTGCATATTGAGATGGGAGCTACATGCAGTCTTTATTGGAAGACCTGAGCTCTGTGCTTTAATCTGAGATTACGATAAATATTCTATAACAAAGAGCAATCAAACTAGTTGGGAGTATATTTTATTTTTGGACAGATTCTCTCGGGCTTTTGTTCATTTTTCCATTCTTCATGAAGCCCTGGAAAACGGTAAAGTCTGGAGTATTAACTCCTCCTGACATTGCCAATGCACTCCTTTATTTCACTTATCTCCAATTTTTGGGGGTGTTGGTGGTGTTAGCAATAATTTTCTGGATTTGTTTGACTCAAAATGTTAATTCAGTATTGTTTCTGGTAAGTGGGAATAGGATTAATAGATATTCTCAATCCCTTTTATTTATTTCTTATTTTTTTAGATGCCTCTTTTCAAAGTTTATGACATTAAGCATAGACTCTTTCCTTGAATGGTAACTGAGGACTTTTTTTTTCTTCATCCTATTCACATTGCTTGTTTGCCTATTTTGTCTGTTTGTGAGCAGAATAGTATGGTGGTTAAAGATACAAACTCTGGGTTTAGACTGCTTGGGATCATATCTGAGGCCTACCAATTACTAGTTAAAACCTGTGCTTCAGTTTCTACATCTGTAAAATGGGATAATAATAGTATTTTTTCATAAATGCATTATACTATTGAATGAGATATTATATATAAAGTTCTAAGAATAATGCCTGGCACATATTAAGTACTATTCAAATTGTAAGTATTATTGATATATGTTTTTGATTTTTGTTTTCTCAGATGTTGGGATAGGTGATTTTGCTATTTGGTTCATTCTGCCATATTGACCTTCAGCTATAATATTTTTGAAGCTCTATAGTCTTTCTTTATTAGAAATTAAACCTAAAAACTTACAACAAACTCTATTATAATCACTTATGGACAGTAGAAGAAGAAAGAAGAGGAGGCATTTAATATGCTTAATAAATAAGCAAATATGAAAGAGTTAGCCTTGCAGCTCTCTTTACAAATGAAATTGATTCATTTTCAGCTTCGTGTAGACTTGATTTATTCTGCCAGCCTGGCTCATATATGACTTGACTCACTTCAGAGCATACACTTTCTACTTTGTTTTGTCTGTTTGTCTCAAACCAAGGCTCTTCCAAATCCCCTTTCCTGACCTTATCTTTTGGCCACAAATGCCTTTTCTCACCTCCTGCCACCTGGAATGATGTTGGTTCCACTCTTTCCATTATTTCCCCTGTAAAGGAAGCTTTTGTACTCCTGGCTCTAAATGGCAGAGACATTGGTTATTGCTTGCTTATGTTTTCACCCAGAGTATTAGGTACAGACTTTGTCCTTCATTTAATATGAATGTGGGGTTTAGGGTGAAAGGATTCTATCCAAATCCAGGATACTGGTTCCTTAGAAATCTCTTAACTTATAAAGATTAATGGAACTTTTTCAACTGGTTGCACTGGGACTCAGGATTTATAGATAGGCCTAGTTTTGTATAGCTTCTTTACAATTCCTACCACCATGTCCTCTTACAGTATGAGTTTTTTAAATCTTAGAATTATATCGTAGCAAAATGGAAATAAACAATTATGTTCAATAAAAGCAGCATCACTGGATGGGATGCACAGTTAAATTAATTTTTTGATAAAGTGAAGATCAGCTAGCAACCCATTTTATCTCTGTCTTTCTCTCCAACCTTAATATTGAACATGCGAAGATTAGCTTGACTTGGCGCTGACCCTAGGACTTAATCTGAAAATCAAAGTATACCTTTGATAATAGTTTATTTTTGTTTTCTTCTAAAACTAGATGTTTTTCCATGAAAGAAAGTTTGTTTCTTGAGTTCTGATTAATTGAGGGTTTGATATTTTTCTCTTAGCTCTTGTTTATATGCTACCATAGAACGAGGTGTGACCATAATATTTGGTCAGTCTGAGTTACTGTGGCTCATGACGTCAGTTACATAAGTCCAGGTCTAATATTTCCAAGTTTCTGTGTAGCCAGTCTACATGAGAACCACATGATGAACCAGATCTTTTAGTCATGTCTAGTTCTACCATATTCATATGAATATGACAAAAAAAGGAAAGAATGGTAGCATACTTCTTCAAACCAATTAGGCAACATTTCAAGTATTCAGATTAGTTCTGAAAATAATATAACAGACCCCTGGGTTACTGCTGTCCAGATTTATCACAGGATTTGAGGACTTCTAAATCCTCAAAAAAGTAAGTGTAAAAGGTGAAGGTATCTCCCTCCCCTTCATACTCTTCCTTTCCCTCTGTCCTTAGAGGTCATTGTACTGAAGATGGCATATGCATCCCTTATTTAATGCTGTGTAAAAAATTTACCCCTAAGACTTAGTGATGTAGGACAACAACCCCTTATTATTGCTCGTGAGTCTGCAGGTCAGCTGAATAGTTCTACTGATATGAGGTAGGCTGGGCTGATCCGACCTAGGATTGCTCATGTGTCTATGGTCAATTGGCAGTTCAGCTGAATAGTTCTACTGATATGAGGTAGGCTGGGCTGATCCGACCTAGGATTGCTCATGTGTCGATGGTCAATTGGCAGGTCAACTGGGTTCTGGTTTGTCTTACTACGGCCTTACTCATCTGTCTAGTGGTTAGCTGATTGTAGGCTGGGGTGATGGGGTTGACTGGGCCATGTGGTGTTCATCACTCAGCAGACTAGCCCAGGCTTGTTCACTAGACACTAGCAGGGTTCTGAGAGGGAGAGTAGAATGGAAGTGTGTTCGGCCTCTGGCAAAACATTGCTTTCAGTGTATTCTGTGGGTGAAAATGAGCGTCACAAAGACATGAGATTCAAGGGGTGAGCAAATAGACTTCACTTCTTGGTGGAAGGAGTGGTAAAATCACATTGTAAAAGAGTAGATTTCTAGGAGGGGTGGGAAATTATGGCCATTTTTGTGATCCACTGCAAATCATATGTATTTTTTCTATGTATGTACATGTGTTTATATTTATACATAATATTTCCTATTGTTATAAAAATTAGCATAATTAATATCCTATTCAATATATGGCTTTACACATTTTTTAAAAAATTCATAATTATTATATGTTTTTGAAGTTTACTGTATCGATGAATTTAATGCATCACAACTTATCTATACCTTCTCTTATGGATGGACACAAATTATTTCCCATTATTTTTTGTAATCACAAGCAAGGCTGCAATGAACATGCTTGTACACAATTTAATGTGCATATATGAGAGTTTCTCTAGGTTCATTTCTGAAAAATGGATGGATTGGGTTGTACGATACATACATTTTCAACTTTACTAGATATTGTCAAACTCTTGTCCAAAGTAGTTAGACCTGTTTACACACCCCATCAGGGAGTAGTTTCATTTCTCCTACGTTCTTATGAATTACACTTTGTGTTATTAGACTTATTTTTATATTTTGTGGAGCCAGTTGGAGAGTATCATCATTTAAATTGCATATTCAGTTAGCAAGGTTGAACATATTTCATATGTATACTGGCCAGATAAATTTCCTCTTCTGTGAATTAATTGTCTGCTCATATATTCCAACATTTAAATTTTATTTTAAACACTAAAAGTATTTCCATTGAGTTATTTGTCTTTTTTTATTATTTACAGTTAAAATGCATATAAATACTGGAAACCGTCCTTTTTCAATTATATGTATCATCTTTTAGATTGTGGCATTTATTTTAACTTGGTTTATTGTGTGTTCTATTATACAGATGCTTTTGAATAGTAGTATAGTCAAATATTTCAATATTTTCATGGTTTATGGTTTTTTTAATCTTGTTTATAAAAACTTTTCCTACCAGGATGTCATAAGTATATTTTTCTGTATTTTCTTTTAAGGTTTAAAAGTTTTTCTTTTTGTTTAGTTTCTTAATCCCTTTGGAATCTACTTTATGCATGATGTAAAATAGGGATCTAATTTTATCTTTTTCCAAATAGAAAACCAGTTGTCCTGGCACAAGTTATTAAGTACGCAGTCTTTTCTTTCTCAATGATTTGTGTTGCTAATGTGTCATATCTCAAGTTCCTATGTAGACATAGATTTATTTCTGGGCCCTTTATTCTTTTCGGTTGGTCTTATTTTTCCATCTCTGTACCACTGATATGCCCTTTTAGTGACTGCAGCTTTACAATAAGTTTCATATTTGGTAGGGATAATATCCTTTCTCATTCTCCTTCAAAACTGTTTGGCTCTTCATGGCCCTTTGCTCTTTCATATTAAGTTTAGGAGCAGCTTATCAAGTTAAAGGTGGAAAATTCCATGCAACAAAAAAAACAGAACAAGGTAAGGGAGATTGAGAGTGCAGGGGGAAATTTATATGGTTAATTAGGGTGATGAAGATAGGCCTCATTGAGAAAGAAGTAGAATTTGAGGGAAGACATATAGGAGATAAAGAATTTAGCCAGTTTTCTGGAGGAAGAGTCTTGCAGGCAGAAGGAACAGTCATTGCTAAGGTTCTGAGCCAAATATGTCTGAGAAAGAGGAAGGAGGCCAGTGAGACTGAAGCAGAGTGAACAAGGGGGAAAGTAGTAGAGTTAAGGTCAGAGTGCTTATGGGGGCCAGTAAGCCACTGTAAAGATATTGGCTTTTGTTTTGTGTGTGATGGGAAGTCATTGCAGGGTTTTGAGTAGAGTTGTGACATAGTCTGACTTAAATTTTAAAAGAATCACTCTGGCTCCTGTGTTGAGAATAGAATGCAGGGAGTAAGTATAAGAGTAGGAGACCAGCCTGCTTAAAGATGGTGGAGGAGTAAGACGTGGAGATCATCTTTCTCCACACAAATACATCAGAAATACATCTGCATGTGTAACAACTCCTACAGAACACCGACTGAACGCTGGTGGAAGACCTCAGACTTCCCAAAAGGCAAGAAACTCCCCACGTACCTGGGTAGGGCAAAAGAAAAAAGAAAAAACAGAGACAAAAGAATAGGGACAGGACCTGCACCAGTGGGAGGGAGCTGTGAAGGAGGAAAGGTTTCCACACACTAGGAAGCCCCTTCGTGGGCGTAGACTGCAGGTGAAGAAGTGGGGAAGCTTAGGGGCTGCGGAGGAGAGCACAGCAACAGGGGTGCGGAGGGCAAAGTGGAGAGATTCCTGCACAGAGGATCGGTGCAGACCAGCACTCACCAGCCCGAGAGGCTTGTCTGCTCACCCGCCGGGGCAGGCGGGGGCTGGGAGCTGAGGCTCGGGCTTCGGTCGGATCCCAGGGAGAGGACTGGGGTGGGCGGCGTGAACACAGCCTGCAGGGGGTTAGTGCACCACAGCTAGCCAGGAGGGAGTCTGGGGAAAAGTCTGGACCTGCCGAAGAGGCAAGAGACCATTGTTTCGGGGAGCACGAGGAGAGGGGACTCAGAGCACCACCTAAACGAGCTCCAGAGATGCAGCTATCAGCGCGGACCCCAGAGACGGGCATGAGACGCTAAGGCTGCTGCTGCTGCCACCAAGAAGCCTGTGTGCAAGCACAGGTCACTATCCACACCTCCCTTCCAGGGAGCCTGTGCTGCCCGCCACTGCCAGGGTCCCGTGATCCAGGGACAACGTCCCCGGGAGAGCGCACGGCGCGCCTCAGGCTGGTGCAACGTCATGCTGGCCCCTGCCGCCGCAGGCTTGCCCCGCATCTATACCCCTCCCTCCCGCCGGCCCGAGTGAGCCAGAGCCCCCTAATCATCTGCTCCTTTAACCCCGTCCTGTCTGAGTGAAGAACAGATGCCCTCAGGCGACCTACACGCAGAAGCGGGGCCAAATCTAAAGCTGAACCCCGGGAGCTGTGCAAACAAAGAAGAGAAAGGGAAATCTCTCCCAGCAGTGTCAGGAGCAGCGGATTAAATCTCCACAATCAACTTGATGTACCCTGCATCTGTGGAATACCTGAATAGACAACAAATCATCCCAAAACTGAGGTGGTGGACTTTGGGAGCAACTGTAGGGTTGGGGTTTGCTTTCGGCATCTAATTTGTTTCTGGTTTTATGTTTATCTTAGTTTAGTATTTAGAGTTTATTATCATTGGTAGATTTTTTTATTGATTTGGTTGCTCTCTTCCTCCTTTTTAAAAAATATATAGATATGTATTTTTTCCCTTTTTCTCTTTTTGTGAGTGTGTATGTGTATGCTTCTTTGTGTGATTTTTGTCTGTATAGCTTTGCTTTTAACATTTGTCCTAGGGTTCTGTCTGTCCTTTTTTTTTTTTTTAGTATAGTTTATAGCACTTGTTATCATTGGTGGATTTTGTTTTTTTGATTTGGTTGCTCTCGTCTTTCTTTTTTTAAATTTTTAATTTTTTTATTTTTAATACTTATTTTTTATTTTAATAAATTTATTTTATTTTATTATTTTTTCGTTCTTGCCTTCTTTTACCTCCCTTTTCTTCTGAGCTGTGTGGCTGACATGATCTTGGTGCTCTGGCCGGGAGTCAGGCCTGTGGCTGTGAGGTGGGAGAGCCGAATTCAGGACATTGATCCACCAGAGACCTCCCAGCTCCATGTAATATTAAGTGGCGAAAGCTCTCCCAGAGATGTCCATCTCAATGCTAACACCTAGCTCCACTCAATGACTAGCAAGCTACAGTGCTGGACACCCTGTGCCAAACAACTAGGAAGACAGGAACACAACACCACCCATTAGCAGAGAGGCTGCCTAAAGTCATAATAAGGTCAGAGACACCCCAAAACACACCACTGGATGTGGTCCTGCCCACCAGAAAGACAAGATCCAGGCTCATCCACCAGAACACAGGCACCAGTCCCCTCCACTAGGAAGCCTACACAACCCACTGAACCAACCTTACCCCTGCAGACAGACACCAAAAACAATAGGAACTATGAACATGCAGCCTGTGAAAAGGAGATCCCAAGCACAGTCAGTTAAGCAAAATGAGAAGACAGAGAAACACACAGCAGATGAAGGAGCAAGGTAAAAACCCACCAGACCAAACAATGAAGAGGAAATAGGCAGTCTACCTGAAAAAGAATTCAGAGTAATGATAGTAAAGATGATCCAAAATCCTGGAAACAGAATGGAGAAAATACAAATGTTAAACGTTTAACAAGGACCAAGAAGAACTAAAGAGCAAACAAACGATGATGAACAGCACAATAAATGAAATTTAAAACTCTTTACAAGGAATCAATAGCAGAATAACTGAGGCAGAAGAACAGATAAGTAACCTGGAAGATAAAATAGTGGAAATAACTACTGCACAGCAGAATAAAGAAAAAAGAATGAAAAGAACTGAGGACAGTCTCAGAGACCTCTGGGACAACATTAAATGCACCAACATTCGAATTATAGGGGTCCCAGAAGACGAAGAGAAAAAGAAAGGGCCTGAGAAAATATTTGAAGAGATTATAGTTGAAAGCTCCCCTAATATGGGAAAGGAAATAGTTAATCAAGTCCAGGAAGCGCAGAGAGTCCCATACAGGATAAATCCAAGGAGAAACACGCCAAGACACATATAATCAAACTATCAGAAATTAAATACAAAGAAAATATTATAAGCAGCAAGAGAAAAACAACAAATAACATACAAGGGAATCCCCATCAGGTTAACAGCTGATCTTTCAGCAGAAACTCTGCAAGCCAGAAGGGAGTGGCAGGACATATTTAGAGTGATGAAAGGTAAAAACCTACAACCAAGGTTACTCTACCCAGTAAGGATCTCATTCAGATTTGACAGAGAAATTAAAACCTTTACAGAGAAGCAAAAGCTAAGAGAATTCAGCACCACCAAACCAGCTTTACAACAAATGAATGCTAAAGGAACTTCTCTAGGCAGAAAACACAAGAGAAGGAAAAGACATACAGTAACAAACCCAAAACAATTAAGAAAATGGTAATAGGAACATACATATTGATAAGTGCCTTAAGTATAAATGGATTAAATGCTCCAACCAAAAGACAGAGACTGGCTGAATGGATACAAACACAAGTCGCGTATATATGCTGTCTACAAGAGACCCACTTCAGATCTAGGGACACATACAGACTGAAAGTGAGGGGCTGGAAAAAGACATTCCATGCAAGTGGAAATCAAAAGAAACCTGGAGTAGCAATTCTCGTATCAGACAAAATAGACTTTAAAACAAAGACTACTACAAGAGACAAAGAAGGACACTAATGATCAAGGGATCAATCCAAGAAGAAGATATAACAATTGTAAATATTTATGCACCCAACATAGGAGCACCTCCATACATAAGGCAAATGCTAACAGCCATAAAAGGGGAAATCAACAGTAACACAATGATAGTAGGGGACTTTAACATCCCACTTTCACCAATGGACAGATCATACAAAATGAAAATAAATAAACACAAGTTTTAAATGATACATTAAACAAGATGGACTTAATTGATATTTATAGGACATTCCATCCAAAAACAACAGAATACACTTTCTTCTCAAGTGCTCATGGAACATTCTCCAGGATAGATCATATCTTGGGTCACAAATCAAGCCTTGGTAAATTTAAGAAAATTGAAATCGTTATCGAGTATCTTTTCTGACCACAACGCTATGAGACTAGATATCAGTTACAGGAAAAAATCTGTAAAAAATACAAACACATGGAGGCTAAATAATACACAACTTAATAACCAAGAGATCACTGAAAAATTCAAAAAATACCTAGAAACAAATGACAATGAAAACACGACGACCCAAAGCCTATGGGATGCAGTTCTAAGAGGGGAGTTTATAGCAATACAATCCAACCTCAAGAAACAAGAAACATCTCAAATAAACAACCTAACTTTACACCTAAAGCAAGTACAGAAAGAAGAACCAAAAAACCCCAGAGTTAGCAGAAGGAAAGAAATCATAAATATCCGATCAGAAATAAATGAAAAAGAAATGAAGGAAACGATAGCAAAGATCAATAAAACTTAAAGTGGGTTCTTTGAGAAGTTAAACAAAATTGATAAACCATTAGCCAGACTCATTAAAAAAAGGGAGAAGACTCAAATCAATAGAATTAGAAATGAAAAAGGAGAAGTAAAAACTGACACTGCAGAAATACAAAGGATCATGAGAGATTACTACAAGGAACTATATGCCAATAAAATGGACAACCTGGAAGAAATGGACAAATTCTTAGAAAAGCACAACCTTCCGAGACTGAACCAGAAAGAAATAGAAAATATAAACAGATCAATCACAAGCACTGAAGTTGAGACTGTGATTAAAAATCTTCCAGCAAACAAAAGCCCACGACCAGATGGCTTCACAGGCGAATTCTATCAAACATTTAGAGAAGAGCTAACCCCTATCCTTCTCAAACTCTTCCAAAATATAGCAGAGGGAGGAATACTCACAAACTCATTCCATGAGGCCACCATTTTCACAAAGAAAGAAAACTACAGGCCAGTATCACTGATGAACATAGATGCAAAAATCCTCAACAAAATAATAGCAAACAGAATCCAACAGCATGTTAAAAGGATCATGCACCATGATCAAGTGGGGTTTATCCCAGGAATGCAAGGATTCTTCAGTATATGCAAATCAATCCATGTGATGCACCATATTAACAAATTGAAGGAGAAAAACCATATGATCATCTCAATAGATGCAGAAAAAGCTTCCGACAAAATTCAGCACCCATTTAGGATAAAAAGCCTCCAGGAAGTAGGCATAGAGGGAATTTACCTCAACATAATAAAGGTCATATATAGACAAACCCACAGCCAACATCGTTCTCAATGGTGAAAAACTGAAAGCATTTCCACTAAGATCAGGAACAAGACAAGGTTGTCCACTCTCACCACTATTATTCAACATAGTTTTGGAAGTTTTAGCCACAGCAATCAGAGAAGAAAAAGAAATAAAAGGAATCCAAATCAGAAAAGAAGTAAAGCTGTCACTGTTTACAGATGACATGATACTATACATAGAGGATCCTAAAGATGCTACCAGAAAACTACTAGAGCTAATAAATGAATTTGGTAAAGTAGCAGGATACAAAATTAATGCACAAAAATCTCTTGCATTTGTATAGGCTAATGATGAAAAATCTGAAACAAAAATTAATGCAACACTCCCATTTACCATTGCAACAAAAAGAATAAAATACATAGGAATAAACTTACCTAAGGAGACAAAATACCTGTATGCAGAAAACTGTCAGACACTGATGAAATAAATTAAAGATGATACAAACAGATGGAGAGATTACCATGTTCTTGGATTGGAAGAATCAACATTGTGAAAATGAGTATACTACCCAAAGCAATCTACAGATTCAATACAATCCCTATCAAACTACCAATGGCATTTTTCACAGAACTAGAGCAAAAAATTTCATAATTTGTATGGAAACACAAAAGACCCTGAATAGCCAAAGCAATCTTGAGAAAGAAAAATGGAGCTGGAGGAATCAGGCTCCCAGAGTTCAGACTATACTACATAGCTACAGTAATCAAGACAGTCTGGTACTGGCACAAAAACAGAAATATAGATCAATGGAACAGGATAGAAAACCCAGAGATAAACCCATGCACATACGGTCACCTTATGTTTGATAAAGGAGGCAAGAATATACAATGGAGAAAAGACAGCCTCTTCAAAAAGTGGTGCTGGGAAAACTGGACAGCTACATGTAAAAGAATGAAATTAGAACACTCCCTAACACCATACACAAAAATAAACTTAAAATGGATTGAAGACCTAAGTGTAAGGCCAGACACTATAAAACTCTTAGAGGAAAACATAGGCAGAACACTCTATGACATAAATCACAGCAAGATCCTTTTTGACCCACCTCCTAGAGAAATGGAAATAAAAACAAAGGTAAACAAATGGGACCTAATGAAACTTAAAAGCTTTTGCACAGCAAAGGAAACCATAAACAAGATGGAAAGACAGCCCTCAGAATGGGAGAAAATATTTGCAAATGAAGCAACTGACAAAGGGTTAATCTCCAAAATTACAAGCAGCTCATGCAGCTCAATATCAAAAAAACCAAACAACCCAATCCATAAATGGGCAGAAGCCATAAATAGACCTTTCTCCAGAGAAGATATACAGATTGCCAACAAACACATGAAAGAATGCTCAACATCACTAATCACTAGAGAAATGCAAATCAAAACTATAATGAGGTATCACCTCATACCCGTCAGAATGGCTGTCATCAAAAAATCTAGAAACAATGCTGGAGAGGGTGTGGAGAAAAGGGAACCCTCTTGCACTGTTGGTGGGAATGTAAATTGATACAGCCACTATGGAGAACAGTATGGAGGTTCCTTAAAAAACTAATAATAGAACTACCATACCACCCAGTAATCCCACTACTGGGCATATACCCTGAGAATACCATAATTCTAAAATCATGTACCACAATGTTCACTGCAGCTCTATTTACAATAGCCAGCATATGGAAGCAACCTAAGTGCCCAGCAACAGATGAATGGATAAAGAAGATGTGGCACACATATACAATGGAATATTACTCAGCCATAAAAAGAAAGGAAATTGAGTTATTTGTAGTGAGGTGGATGGACCTAGAGTCTGTCATACAGAGCGAAGGAAGTCAGAAAGAGAATAACAAATGCCATATGCTAACACGTATAAATGGTTCTGAAGAACCTAGGGGCAGGACAGAAATAAAGACGCAGATGTAGAGAATGGACCTGAGGACACAGGGAGGGGGAAGCATAAGCTGGGCTGAAGTGAGATCGTGGCATGGACATATATACACTACCAAATATAAAATAGATAGCTAGTGGGAAGCAGCCGCATAGCACAGGGAGATCAGCTCGGTGCTTTGTGACCACCTAGAGGGGTGGGATAGGGAGGGTGGGAGGGAGACGCAAGAGGGAGGAGATAAGGGGATATATGTTATGTATAGCTGATTCGGTTTTTTATAAAGCAGAAACTAACACACCATTGTAAAGCAATTATACTCCAATAAAGATGTTAAAAAAAATAAAAAAGAGTGGGAGACCAGTAATGGGGTTATTGCAGTAATCCCGGTGAGAGATGTTGTGGCTTGGACCCAGGTAGTAGCAGTATAGGTATGAGAAATAGCTGGATTCTGGATCTATTTTACAGGTAGAGTCAACAGGATTTCTTGATGGATTGGGTGTTCGGGTGTAAAGACAGATAGGAGTCAAGGATGACTCCAAGGGTTCTGGCTTGAGCAACTGGAATAAAGAATTGCTATTAACTGGTTAGGGAAGACTGTGGGAGGAGCAATTTTAGGGGAAGATCAAAAATCGGTTTGGGGCATGCTGAGTTTGAGATGCCTATTAGACATCTAGGAGGAGATGAGTCTGGAGTTCAGGGGAGAGATTCAGGGTGGGGATATAGATTTGGGAAAAATTAGTATATGTCCGGTATTTAGAATGTGGAGACCAGATGAGATCATCTAGGAAGTGAGTATAAAGACAAGAGGTTCAAAGACTGAGCTCCTTGCTAAGTCAAAGAAACACATACAAGGGACCTTTTGGGCGAAATGGAAATGTTCTAAAACTGTATTGCAATGGTGTGGTCACGTGACTTTGTACATTTACTAAAAATCATTGAACCGTACACTTAAAACGTGAAGTTTATGGTATGTACCTTATGCCTCAGTGTAACAGCCTTATTCATATACATTTAAAAAAAGAAGTCAAAGAGGTGAGAAGGCCCTAGTAAAGGCTATTTGAGGAGTGGCCAATGTTAAGGGGAAAAAGCCAGGAAATTACGGGGTTCTGGCAAACAACGCAGTATGACTTTCATTCTCTCTGTTTGTCCTTCCTTGTGTCATTTCTCTACTGTATTTTTTACAGCTAAAGTTGGATAAAAGAAGTGGAAAATGGTGTTACTTGCATTTGCTTGAATATATTCTTTTTTTTTTTTTGCGGTACGCGGGCCTCTCACTGTTGTGGCCTCTCCCGTTGCGGAGCACAGGCTCCGGACGCGCAGGCTCAGCGGCCATGGCTCACGGGCCCAGCCGCTCCGCGGCATGCGGGATCCTCCCGGACCGGGGCACGAACCCGCGTCCCCTGCATCGGCAGGCGGACTCTCAACCGCTGCGCCACCAGGGAAGCCCTTGAATATATTCTTAATCCAGGTTCACCACGTCCCTGTTCTGCCAGCTTGTTTTTGGATCGAGTGAAAAACTTTAAAGTTTTGCTACCTTGAATTCTCCCAGACTAAAGGAACTGATAAATATTGGAGAATAGGGGTAATGAGAAGGGGAAAAGGTGACTTCACACAGAAGAATCTTTGCTTAGATGAGCTCTGCAGGTGTATAAACAACAGTGGAGAAAGGGGTCATCCGGATGGGAGTCCTGGAGCCCTGGGCATCCGCCATAGCGGTGGTGGCATCTTTGTAAATAGAGAAGCAAAGTTCACAACAGTTTAAAATGACGTTAAACAAATGTGGAAAATCCGGTGGCAATGGCTTTTCCTTCTTTTATATGAAGGCTAAGACGTGGGTCATGCTTTGTGGCTTTGGGAACTGATAGAGTAAGAGACACTGGCAGATGCCTATCTTCTCATATAAGGGCTCCGGTAGCATTATGCAAAGTAGTGTAGGGTTTAGTCATCATCCCATGGAAGCCTTTGCTTTATTTAAAGGGTGTGATGTGTTGCCAGATGCATGAAGTCACTTCTTAGAGGTGTACTTAATAAGGGAGGATTAAAGAGAAGCAAATGCAGTTCTGAGGATCAGAAGAATAACTTGTGAGCAAATACATATTTTAATTTTTTTTCTCCACGCTCAGAAATTGTGTAAAATTTTGTAAAAGTTTTCAGAAATTATGTAAAAATCTGAGGCCCAAATAGGGAAACTGAAAAATGAACTCAATATATTGAAATATAAAAATTAGGAGGTCAGGAAGTAACCTATCATAGGTGGCAAATTAAATCGGAACAAATTCATGCCAGCCTTTTATATCTTCTATTAGATAATGTGAATCAATATGTTTCTTGAGGGTGAAAATAAATGAGCTAAAGATCTCGAGTGAAATACTTGTATTTTGATAGATTGGAGTGTGGAGCATTTCACTTTCGCTGCTCCATTAGCATGGGATATAATATTTGTTTTAGCACATCTCATCCAAGAAGCTCAAGACTAATATAAGTGGATTATTTTGGTTAGAAAGAAACCATTTTCCCCCTAATAAACAACAGTTTATTAGATGTGGCTAATCCACAAATCACAGAAACCTTTTAAAATTAATTTGAACATATTGCCATTTCATTTTAACTGGTGAAGAGGACCTGCCATCCAGAAGGAGCAGGAAAGCTGGTCCATTGGCCTCTCAGGCAGGGTCTGCTAGGGCTGGGGGTGGGCAGAAAGGAGCTGGAGGGATTAAAATGCTCGTTTCTGATAGAATGGTGGTAGTTGAAGAGGGCGGGCTGCCTCTGAAGCATGGAGATTGCACTCCTGTTCCTGCAGCCATGGGAGAAGGAAGAGAGTGGCCGCCGGGAGATGTGGCTGCTTTGTTTCCTGAGGGAACAGTGCTTCTAGTGGCACTTTACTCATAAGTGAATTTCTCTTCTATGCCAAGCCGTAGGGACAATAAATAAACTGTCCTGTTGAGTGCGCACCTCCTGACCACGGGTGAATCGCCTGAGACGGTCAGTGGGATCAGGCGGCATGGAGTAGCCGGGTGGATGAAGGTAGCCATTTGCTCACCCATCCATTTAAAATGTTCCGTTGGGCTTCCTTGGTGGCGCAGTGGTTGAGAGTCCGCCTGCCGATGCAGGGGACACGGGTTCATGCCCCGGTCCAGGAAGATCCCACATGCCGCGGAGCGGCTGGGCCCGTGAGCCATGGCCGCTGAGCCTGCACGTCCGGAGCCTGTGCTCCGCAACGGGAGAGGCCACAGCGGTGTGAGACCCGCGTACCGCGAAAAAAAAAAAAAAAAGTTCCGTTGAGCATCATCTAGGTGCCAGGAATGGTAGTATGGTAGTAGGTGCTAAAATATAATAATGAGCTAAGTAGACATGGATCCTGCCTCCGTTAGTGTAGTAAACTAGTATAGAATTAGAACCTGCGCTAAGTACGCTGTAAAGGAAAGGCACAGGAGTCTGCGAGAGAGCACGATGGGGTGTGGGGAGGCAGGAGCTGAGGTAGTAGGGTGGTCAGGAGTATGAAAGGGAAGAGAAAGGGGGCAGCAAAAGGGCCTTGCCGCCTTGCCCAGTTTTCCAGGAGGTGTGAGGCCTGCCCTGAAGGAGCCGGAAGCCAAGTGGAAGGGCCACTTCTGAGAGTGGAAGCTCACCTGGGTGAGCAGCAGAAGGAGCACAGGGGTGGGACTGGGGTGATGGTGGCAGGGATGGGGGTCAAACAAGGTCTTCAGAACAAAGCTAAGGCACAAATGCATCGTGCACGGGGGAGGAGGGAGTGCTGCCATCCGTGCGGCCTAGTGGATGTTAAAAATGAAAAAAAGCAGTTAACCTGCTTATTTGTAGGCAAAAAACCCTTAACACAATACAGCAGTCCCACCTTGTCCACGGTTTTGCTTTCTGCACTTTCAGTTGCCCATGGTCAGCTTCGGCCCAAAACTATCTACGTGGAAAATTCCAGAAATAAACAATTCATAAGTTGTAAATTGCGCACTGTTTTGAGTAGTGCAATGAACTTTCTCACCGTTTTCTTCGTCCCACCCAGGATGTGAATCGTCCCTTTGTCCAGCATATCGCACCCGTTTAGTTACCTAGTAGCTGTCTCTGTTTTCATATCGACTGTCTCCGTATAGCAGTGCTTGTGTTCAAGTAACCTTCATTTTACTTAACAGTGGCCCCAAAGCACAAGAAGAGTGATGCTGACAGCTTGGATATGCCAAAGAGAAACTGTAAAGTGCTTCCTTCAAGTGAAAAAATGAAAGTCCAGCTAGAAATGAATCCCAGTGTCTCTCTCCCTGGACAGGGCTGGGTAAACCCAGATACGCTCGTATTCTTGTGCTATCATTTTCTTTAAGTCGTCACGAACCACCATCCTTCAGTTAGCCAGTTTACATTTACCATTAAAACAACCAAATACTTGGCTTCATGGCTCTGTCAGGCAGTTTTAAAAAATCAAAAGTGAGCCATGACTTGAAATCATTTAAGGAAAAGGAATAAAAAGTTAATGAACGAGAAAGACCCCAGAAGGACATCCTCCATATTCATGACGGTCTTACTTTTTGTTCCTCATTTAATTCCACATGCTTTTATTTTTGAAACAAACTTCTAAGATTTTCTTAACATTGTCTTTTTTACTTTAACTATCCACCCCCTTTTTAACCTTCCTTCCCAATTTTAATTGACTGCTATTTTTATTTATGCCTTTGGACTGCAAAACTCAATTGGGATGTTTTCTTCTTTATTATTTGAATATTGTACTGTGCTTCCATCTGTGTCTTATATTTTCTCTCCTATTTTTCACAATTTGTTTCAAATCCCCTTGATCCCTCAAGCCATTCAGGACCCTCACCCACGCACTTTTCTTCCTTTTTACTTTTTGAGTTACCGAATGACGTTTCACCACCTACTCCTTCTCCCTCCTCCACAGGTGGTTGTGATACCAGAGTAGAGTTCTCCATTATGGACTTTGAGGACTTCATCGGTGCTTGAGTGGCTGCTCTCCTGATGGGCAGTGGCCATCTTGTGCACTTCTCTTATTGCTAAGAGACAGGGTGAGGCCATAGTCTTTCTCATATTTTATTGACAGATAAATTGAAGTGATAAAGGTTAAATAGCTTTCCCAGGAACAAACAATGGGTCAATGATAAATGTTTTGCCAATTTTCTCTCCATTAGAAGTTGGTCCATTGACAATATTCTTCTTTCATAATAAATCTCAAATAAACATAATAAATACTCTTCTAAACAGAAATGACAGCTTTGTGAAGATCCAAATGCAGGCTCTTGGAAGAGTTCCCTGTTTCTCTGCCCTCTAGTCCTCTGAAGCACCCTCTTTTTCTCAACTGGCTCAGATGTTCAACCCAACTGCTATCCAGCCCAATCTTCCTTCTAAGCTGAGATCCTGTGACCTACTTCTCCTCCCCTTTAACAAAGCAAGTATAAGAGGTTAGAGTTTCCCAAAGATTACTGAGCACTTAATTTGTTCCTACATGCTTTGCATAAGGTCTCTGCTATTATCTCCAGTTTACACACGTTTAATACCATATATTTAAGGCCTGATTCAATCCCTGGAACTGTATCTCTTGGTTCTCCCTGTTCAAACGTACAGAATCTCATAGAATATGTCTTTCAGTTAACGTGTTTCCAGTTTAGATGTCTTGACTGTTCTGATGGTGAAATCAGTGTGGTTATATCTGGACACTAGGTATTTATGTGTGGTAAGATGGGAGTGTTGCCTAAGGATTGGATGAGGCCTTCTCTCCAAACATCTCTGGATGGTTCATTGCAGTAAATCATCTTCCTTTCACCCCAGGAAGTATCACAAAGAAATTTCCCTCTGTGTTCACAACACTGTATCTATTTCTGCTGCATGGCATGAGGTGGTTTTACAACTTAAAAATAGCCTCTTCCGTTTTTTCCCATTCTTCTGTTACTCCACCCCTCTGCTCTTCTTATCCTTGTTTTTTCCCTTAGCAAGTTACTGTATTTGCTGAAGGATATAGAAGTCCCATGATGGGTGAGGGGAAGGAGATGGGACTGTAAATTGGAAACACAGCTGCAAAATGGAGGGAGGTGAGGACGATGCTTTTCTCTAATTAGGAAAACAAAACTGTTTCAAGTTTTCAATGATCATATGGCCATGCTTATTAATCATCATCACCACACAAATAATAGTTAACAAAGTGCCATGTACTTTTACATGTACTAAATCCTATATGATATTTAAGACATGTTCTTCCTTTTTTTTTTACGTTCACTTTATAGGTGAAAAAACTGAGGTTTAGAGTTTGTACAGGTTGCCCAAGGCTACACAGGCAATAAATAGTGCAGCAAGTTTCAAACCCAGGTCACGATGACACCCAAGCCCACATTGTGCTGCTTCTCTGCATTCAAAGGTGGTGTGAGAGGTCCACTGGGAAGAACTTGTTGCTATAAAATAAAACATATATAATAAAAACACAAAATCTGTGCAACCTGATATGTTGCAGTATAAATGTAAATGGAAGCACACACAAATTGTTCTAATTAGTATCACTCTTATGCAGTCAAATCAATTTTTTACTGTTTCTTTCCTCATTTTGCTAGTTTTCACATATCTCCAACCACTTTTCCCAGATGCCTGGAAGGTCATTTCCTATCTTCCAGTGATATGCATGTACTGATGACATCAAAGGCTCTCTCTGTTTGGGAGGTCCTGGGGGTTGCCAGGTAGTTCCTAGTTCATCTTTTTCAAGATCAAACTGTCAATAACTATTATCTCAATCCAAATGTATTAGATTTCATGCTACCAGAATTTTATAGTGCAGTGATGCAGTGATTGCGAAGTTGAGATTTGGCATTTCGTAGGCTATTGTTTGCAGTTCTCTCTCTGCCATTTCTCTGGTTCTGTCACCTTGGCTATATGCTTTCTAAATTTCAGTTTTCCTCTCTGTAAAAGGGATATAACAAGAGTACTTAATGTGGTTATTAGGATTAACTGAGCTAAAGCTGAAAAGCACCTAGTACAATCCTTGATGTAATAAACACCCAATAAATGTTAGCTGTTACTATTAAGAGTAAAATACTAGTCTCATACTTTATTATGCAGGGAGAGAAGGCAAGAAATGGCTGAATGAATCCTCTGAATTGTGTAATATTAATTTAGATTTTTTTTCAGGGGCAATATTATGTTCTATAAATCCTATAATGTAATAGGAAGTATCCATTCTGAATGGATCCTTCTGAATTAGGAGATTGAAAATATTAGTGAACAGCTTTCAGATGGATTCAGTTCATTTGTTTTCCCTCATTTCTTTTAAATTTTATTTCTATTTATTTTTCCCAGTTTTATTGATGTATAATTGACAAATAAAATAGTATATATTTAAAGTATACAACATGATTTTTTAATAACTGTATATTCACTTTATTCTTTGTTCAGATTAAGGTTTAATTGACAAATAAAATTGTAAGATATTTAAAGTGCACATCAGGATGATCTGGTGTACATTGTGAAATAATTACCACAATCAGGTTTATTAACACCTCATCACCTCACATAGTTACCATTTTTTGGTGTGTGTGATGAGAATGGTTAAGATTTATTCTCTTAGCAAATTTCAAGTACACAATACAGTATTATTAACTATAGTCACCATGCTGTACGTTACATCCCCAGAATTTATTCATCTTATAACTGAAGGCTTATACCCTTTGACAGCATCTTTCCATTTTCCCCACCCCTCTGGTAACTAATGTTCTACTCTCTGTTTCTATGAGTTGAAAAAAAATTTTTTTTAGAGTCCACATATAAGTGAGAGCATACAGTATTTGACTTTCTCTTATTTCACTTAGCATAATGTCCCCTAGGTGTATCCATGGTGTTGCAAATGACAAGATTTCTTACTTTCTTATGGCTGAGTAATATTACATCTTATGTATATATATTTGTATATATAGATAAATCTCTATATATACATGTATATCACATTTTCTTTAGCCGTTTGTTTTTTGATGGACACTTAGGTTGTTTCCTTATGTTGTCTGTTGTGAATAGTGCTGCAGTGACTGTCGGAGTGCAGGTATTTCTTTGAGATGCTGATTTTATTTCCTTTGGATGTATACCAGAGATGGAATTGCTGGATCGTATGGTAGTTTTTATATTTTTAATTTGTTGAGGAACTGTCCTACTGTTTTCCATAATGACTGTACCAATTTGCATTCTCATAAACAGAGTACCATTTTTTGGTGTATGTGTCAAGTATTTTCATGTGAATGTAAGAGGATTTCAAACTCAGTTTTTAAATCTGACTGAGCACTGCTCTTTCTTCCCAGAGTTTAGGGTTAACATGAGGAGAAACTGTATTTTCTATTCTGGACAGTTTTTTTTTTTTGGAGATGTTTCCAGGACTTATTTCTGTGTTTCAGAGACAGCCACAAATGTTGTCTTTGTACGCTTACAAACCAGCAGACGTCATTTCCCAGGCCATCTCTAAACAGGGACCTGGTGGACAATTTTGATGAACAGCTAAGCTCAAGTTATTTATGAGGCATGTGGAAATATGCATGAAGCTTTAAGGATGCTGCAGAAGGCACTTAAAACACAAGACTTGAATGTCTAATGCAATGAGAAGGCTGTGCTTTAAGCAGAAAAGGGAAATCCCTCTTCAAAATTGCACTAATGGTTTTCAGTGTTCTTTTAATTTTACCGTCCCAGATACTTAAAGTCTGTAAGCTCTGCCAGTCTCATACCTGAAAAGAGTTGCTATAGGGATATTTGTGTCTGGTAAAAGATCATAGGCAGATCTTGAGATTAATTGGCAGGAGGGCATAACTCATGATAAATTCTTTTGACATGTTCGTTCAGAATTGCATTGATTATCTTAAAGTTGTTTTCTTACAGGAACATGGGCAAAAGTACTCTGTAAAATGTAAAGTTATGAATAACTCTTACAATAAACAATATGAGGGTCTTTTAGCCTTAAATAAATGATTAAACTTATTCTGAATAATCCTAAGGAGAGTGCATAAGACTAATGAGAGTGTGGCAGAGAGAGGAACTCTAATTATCAGAGATGTTTTGGGGGAGCAGTGGGCTTTCTTGGGAACTAGTGAGTTTGCAATCACTGAGCATGTTCAAGTGTGACCCATGTGTTTACTTGTCACGGGTGTTACAGAGAATGTTGACGAGACCAGCGACTTTCATTCTTACTCTCTTACAAGGGTATAGTGAAGTTCTCCAGAAGCTACAAGATCTGCGATTTCACAAGTGATTAAATGCAGAAGTAGATATAAGAATCCATCTATCTTCCATTAAAGTAGACATAAAAAAGATTTGTAAAGTTGTAAAATGATGCCATTCTTCTAACTAAACAATTTTTGTTTGGGAAAATTGTTATTTTTCACAAAAATGTTATTTATGTTAACATGTATTATATTTATTAACATTATTTTTAATGAATTATTACAGAAATATTTTTAACACTTCTCACTTTTTATTTCTAATAAGGTAAATATAAAGAGTTATAATTCATATACACACCAGTTGTCTGAGATCCTTATATTTGTTATCTGTTGCCATGTAACAGATCATCCCCCAACTTAATGGCTTAAAAGCAACAAATATTTATTATCTCACAGTTTCTGTTGGTCTGGAATTCAGGAGCAGCTCCGCTGGGGAATTCTGAGTCTCACGAGGTTGCAGGCAAGACCACAGCTGCCGTCATTGGAAAGCTTAACTGGGGCTGGAGAATCTGCTTCCAGGAAGGCTTACTCATTGGCTGTGGGCAAGAGGCCTCAGTGCCTTTTGTTATGAATCCTCACAACATCATAGCTGGCTTCCTCCAGAATGAGTGGTCCAAGGTGGAGAGAATAAAATGGAGGGCACGGTGTCTTTTGTGACCCAGACTCAGAAGTCAAACTTTATCATTTTGCCACATTCTCTTCATTAGAAATGATTAAGTACAGCCCACATCCAAGGGGAAGTGCATTAGGTTCCATTGATGGGATGAGTATCAGAGAATTTGTGGACATATTTTAAAACCACAACTGTCCTCTTTAAGGACCCCTGGACTGGATGATCTTAAAGGGTATTTTTAACCCCAAGTTTCCATGAGGAAGGGAAATGCGGTAAATGTTTAGGTCAGAATAAAGATCCAAGAGGCCCTCTTGAAAGGATTTCCCTTATTACCTACCTGGCAAATTGCCATAATTCTTTAAAACTAAATTTGGAAATTACTTCCTTCTGAAAATATTTAGGTCTCTTCCTCTGTACTATCTCTGTACCTATGTATATGTCTGATATTATGCTTTTCACTCTGTACTGCAATTATTTTGTTTCTTATTCTCTTTTCTTATTGGACAGTGAGATTTGGAGGTCAGGGATGTTATCATATTGCTTTCTTTCTCCAGTATCTAGCACTGTGTCATACTTATTCATCTTCTGAAGTCACATTTACTCTATGTTGGTTCATTTATTCTTTCCTACTGTTCCATCTTTAGTGCCCTATACTGTGTTAGGCGCTGGGACAAGATTCCTGTTCTTATGGTATATTTTACTAGGAAGACAGACAATAAATAAGTAAACAAACAAACAAGATAGTTTCAGAAAGTGACCCATGCTATGAAGAAAATAAATGCAGACTTAACTGTGTGGGTTGCATGGAACAGGGGTTACTTTAGGTGGGGTGGTCAGGGCACACTATAAGTCTACATGTCTGGCCTTCAGTGGCCCAGCCTTGTGTCTGAAACTGGGATGGACCCAAGTCCCCCAGCATGGGAAAGAAGTGAACAGACCTCAGAGTTCTGGGTGTAGGGCCTTAGGACATTCAGAAAATGTCAAATGCAAGGTTCCAATGTAAAAGCAAAAAACAGATCTGAGGTGAAGAATCTGTAGGGTCAGTGTGGCCAGAAGGGGCACATCGGTCACTTGCCTCTGGCCATACCTACAGACTGAGAGAGAGTAAGCAAGGTTGCCTGAGCAGAAGTGTGAACACAGTGGAGGCTGCGAATCATCCAGGGTCACCCAGAGCCCACAGTAAGTAGTGGAGTTGAGCCTCAAACCCAGGCCATGGGCTCAAAACAAGTACATTCTTGCTGTCTCCACTAAACTCTGGGAACTTAATGGATGGGTATGAGACTTGCCTATTTTAGAGGATCAGAGAGTACAGGTGGTGTCATTGCAGTGTGTGTGGGACATGGAAGTGCAAGGCAAGGCGATGAGTATGGGAGCTCAGAGCTCATTCTAGCCTTTTGTGCTCGCACTAGTCCCGTCCCTTCAGGCCAGTTACCCTCATGTTCTTTTCCTCCCCTGTCCAAACCTGCTTTCAGGGAAAATTCCCTAGTCCAGGAAATGTTCAGCTGGTGCATAATACAGGTGTGGTCCAGCAGGTTTCTGCACAGCAGACATGCTCAGTTCCCAGAATCTCCTGGGGGAAAGATTCTGAAGATTTCTCATGACTTTGAAAATATTTTCAAAATTAAGTCTTAATATCCTAAAAACAAGCAATTAACAAAGTAACAAACAAAAAACCCTCCAAATCCTCAAATGTTGGCTCTTCCGTGAAACCTCCCCTGACTGGTCAACCTTCTCTCCTTTTTGTGGCCATAGCATTTTATATATGCCTCTTTTCAAGCCCTTCTCTTATTTTAAGCAATTAATTGTTTACAGGTCTCTCTCTTTTGAGGGCAGGGACTGCCATTTATTCACTTTTGGTATATTTTACTTGGGTAGATGTTCAATAAAGGAAAAGGGGAAAAAGGAATCTAAAGCCATGCACACAAAGGTGCCACGGGCTGGTGTCTGCTTGAGACATTGCCCCTTCCCCCAGACGATATCAGTGTACTGCCACAGGAGGCTGGTTAGCTGAATGATGGCATATCTTTCTTACAAAGAATCCCTAATAAGGGAAATGCTTATGTTATAATATTAAGTAATAATAGAGCCAATTGAATTGAATGTAATGTATAATAATGTGTAGGAGGAAGATCTGGAGGGAAATGAACCAAAATGTTGAAATCATAATCTCTAATTGGTAGCATTATTTATGATTTTATTTTCACCTCTCTAATTTTATGTGTCTTCTGAAGTTTCTAGAATAAGTATGTGTTAATCTATGTGAGATAAGGAAATTTGGTCTCCCCCCGCAAATATCTCTCAGGAAAGAGGGAGTCTCCTTACATTCTAGTGATTCCAGTGTCCTTTGCATTGTGGAATGCTCTCTCTGACATTTTTTGATCCACAAAGTACTATCTGGGGAAGACACATTAGTTTTAAATGACCTCAAGAAATCATAAAATTTTAGATGATTATGGTGACCTTCTAAATAAAAAAAAAGAGAGCAAAGACACTTAACATGAATTTAATGAATTCTTCCCTAGGGATAAGATCCCTAAATTGCAAGCCTTAGATGTCACTGTAAGTCAGCTTTCTGGAGGTCCCTTTACAAAGCAATAATGTAAGTGGTTACACTGTTAATATTATGAATATACACTTGTAGGATAAATGGAAAAACAATTGTCAATATTTTGTGAATAGGTACTTGTGGCTTGATATAAAAATTCCAATGGCAGCATCATAGTTAAAAAACACACACATGGGCTTCCCTGGTGGCACAGTGGTTGAGAGTCCACCTGCCGATGCAGGGGACACGGGTTCGTGCCCCGGTCCGGGAGGATCCCACATGCCGCGGAGCGGCTGGGCCCGTGAGCCATGGCCGCTGAACCTGTGCGTCCGGAGCCTGTGCTCTGCAACGGGAGAGGCCACAACAGTGAGAAGCCCGCGTACCACAAAACAAAAACAAAAACAACAAAACAAAACAAAAACACACACACATACACAACAGATTAGATGAAAGAGAAGATTACATCTGGAAAACTGTCAGATGATTCACAAGTGTCTGTCATGATATGGAGGACACTTGCCACTAAAGACACATATAGCAACTTTGAATCAAATACCTTAATGGATGGAAGAGTAGGAGAAAAAATACTTCTAAATTGAATGTTATTTTATATAATATGATTTTAAATATGTACACTTAATTATATTAATAAGTTGAACACTGAAATTAGATACATAACTATTTCATCTATATCCCTAAAGGCTTATATTCAAGTTAGTCAAAATCATTAAACTTTTTTTTTTCTCTTTGGGAAAGTGACCTTATGTTAGGGTCACTTTCTATTCCTGTATATTTTTTAATAAGAGAAAAACCAAAAGCACAAACTTGTTATCCCTTCCAGGGACTCTTAAAATTTAACAGACATTTATGCTCTTATGTAAGTATTTAAACTTTAATGGTGAGATCCATTCATCAGCTGGTGGATGGGGAAGATATTTAGGGAGGCAGATGGGTCTCACTGCCCTCAGAATTTCAGAAGGCAGGACATTGACTTGAACCTGAGTGAGGCTGGCTTTGCAGGGGAAGTTTCCACCAGGGGAAACTTCTTGGAGGAGTGACTTTGGAGCTCACTCAACGAGTAGATGGAGGACATATTAGGAAGAAAGGAATAAAAAGGTATGTGTTAGTGATCTACTGCTGCATTACCACCCCCCCAAAACCTAAGTGCCTAAAACAACACCCATTTATTTATCACTGTTCTTTGGCTTGGCATTCTGGGCAGAGCTCAGCTGGGACCGCTCAGCTCTATCTGTTGGCACCTGTTGGTGGTTTAGTTGGTCATGGAGAGCCTCATTCTCAGCTCACAGGGTGGGGCCTGGGTAAATGATCCTGTAATGGCTGGACTGCTGGGCCTCTTTCCCCATGTGGTCTTTTTCATCCTCACAGATGGTCTTGTTCACATGGCAGCAGTGTCCAAAGAGCATGAAAGCAGAGGCTTCAGGGCTTGTAGAAGCCAAGGCTTGGAAGTCATAGGATTTCACTTGTGCCACAAACTATTGGTCAGAGCAAGTCACAAAGTCAGCTCAGATTCAAGGCAGTGGGGAAATAGTTTCCACTGTTTAGTTTTGATGGGAGTTGCTGTAAAGAATTTGTGGCCATATTTAACTTATTGTAGGGCATCATATGGGGAGAGAAGAGCTTCTCGAAGGGAATAGAGACAAGAAAATGTAAACTGTGTCATAGGAATTTTAGGGAGTTGAGCTTGATTAAAATAGAGGAAGCCTTTTGGTGAACAGCTCGAAATGACACTGGGTAGGCATCCTGAAGGGCCCGAGGGCTGTAAACTTAGAACCAGGACTTTGATGTGAAGGTTAGCAAACCCAGTGCATGTGCCCGGTCCACTGCCTCAAATGATTCCTTTTAATTCATCTTCAGTATTGTTTTCACTTTAGAAGTACTTTTTGCTTTGAGATCTTAGACAACCCTGTGTCATTAAAGTGCCATGTCCAGAAATGGACTTGACCAAAGTCCTTATGGACTTTCAGAAGACAAGACAGCACAGAGGCAGTAAAGGACAGTGGTTAAGCACATGAGCTCTGGAGCCAGACAGATCTTGGTTCAAACCCTGTCTTTACCACTTGGAAACATACGACATTTGATTAGTCATTTAACCATTTTGAGCCTCAGTTTCCTCCAATATCACATGGAGCTAAAATAGTACCTACCTCACAGGATGGCTGTGATGATTAGATAATATTTTTGCAGATTTACCTTAGGATCTTAAGCATTAAATATGTAAGTTCTCAGTTACTGTCAGCTGTAATTATTGCCTTTGGATTTTCACTCTTCATCTTTAAAATGAGATACTACTACTGAAATTCCAGGATCTTATTCTTAAAATAGCTAATGAAACTGAGTATAAAGAGATTTGCAAATATAAAGGGCTTTGCCCGTTCCCAAGGATAGTGTTCTTTATTGTGATCTGCATCTGAAGAAGGTCTGTTTCAAACTAATTTTTTTTTGTAGTTGTTTTGTTTTTATTTTTTTATTTTTTTTATTAGTTTCTGCTTTATAACAAAGTGAATCAGTCATACATATACATCTGTTCCCACATCCCTTCCCTCATGCATCTCCCTCCCTCCCACCCTCCCCATCCCACCCCTCCAGGCGGTCACAAAGCACCGAGCTGATCTCCCTGTGCTGTTTCAAACTAATTGCTTCTCTTCCTTGAAAGAAAACTGACCTCATGGCAAACATGTCTTACACAGAGTTGATGCTTTGAAGAATAAATGCACCTATTTTCTATTTGAATGTATTATATAAGATGAATCAGGATGCTGGAGCCTGCTCACTTTTAACCACATATTTCCCCTATTTAATAAAATTTTCTATCTCCTACTGTCTTACAGGCCCTATGCTAGCTAGGCATTGGAGATAAAATGGTGAGTGAAATCAACATTGTTGCTCTCAACAGCTCTGCATTAAATAAAGCCTAAGTAAAAATATACATAATTTTTTTTCTACAGGGAATATTTACAAATAGATCCCTTAATTTTTTGTCCTCAATCCTGGGCATTATTAATATTAATTTACTAGAAGTAATTTAACCTGGTTTTTAAAAAACACAATTATTTTGATAGAAAATTCTAGAGCCAACCCTAAGTCAGACAGTCCATCTGTCTGGCAAGTAGAGTGACAGCTCCATTGACTAATAGTGTAGGGCTTCCCTGAGTCCAACACCCAGGGAAAGAGAGAACAGCTTCTAGAAGGGAACAGAGGCTGGTTGGACCCCTCATAGTTTTGGTGGTACCACATATAGTAAGGGAGATCTTTAACCACAGGTGCATTAAAAAAAAATAATCTGTACTAATCTGAGTCAAATTAATGCCTCCCAGACCATTTTATTTGGAATTTATCCTTGGTTGTATTCATGTTTTTCACCTATCTACAAATGAATAACCTTATTGACTCAATAAATAGAAAGCATCATAGTCACATATAAAGGGGCTCAACTGAGGTTTTAGAAGACTTCAAACTCAAGCTTAATGTCAGTGAAACAAAAACTATTTGATAGGTTATGGAACTAGGTTCAGCAGAAAAATAGGCAAGGTTCTGGCTTCATTTCTGTTCCAGGAAAGGGCATGGTACCTAGTTGTGGATGGATCTTTGTCCCAAACTGGAGGTCACAGCCAGAGAAAAGTGTTCCACATCATCCTGATTATTTCATTCAGAGCATCTAGAGAAAGAACAAGAAAGATCCTGGCCTCTGCACTCTTTTTCACTATCATTTAACTTTCTGAGGCTCTACTTGGAAGCATATATCCACCACTCCTCGTCTCTTTCTCCCACTCCTGATTCACCTTTGTAATGCTTCTTTAAACCATTTCCCAGAAAATAGTTGAATCAGTTACACTGTTTTATGTCATATGCTTTAATTATAATCCAAAAAGCAGGAAATGGAAAGTATTGGCATACAGCTAATTATCAGATAAAAAAGAACGTTTCTTCAAATGTGGTGAGTAGAATAGCATGTCATCTCCTGTCAATTAACTATGAATGTGCCCATTCCAGCACTTTTTAAAAGAATCCCTCAAGAAAACTGAGAAATACATTTTTAATGGAGTCACCTGTGCCTCTAGGCCTTGAGAACTTTAACAAGGATCACTCCATGAAAAAGTTGCTATAGGCATGTATAATAAATTAAACATGAATTTTAAATTATTTACTGAGTCTTCCTAAGGGATTGAGATGCTGTAGGGATAATGAAAATGCAATGTTAATAAGCAATCAGTAGTAGATTTTTAAAGGGGCTGAAAAAGAAGGGTCCATCTAAATGTCACCTTTGCTGAAAAATGACCTAAAAGGATAACTTCAAACTAGTAGTACTGATTAATGTAAACTTGCAATGCAAGGCATTACTTTTTTTTACATACTAGTGCAATTTCATTTGTTCATATTTTTACATGTTTAATCATGTACAACAGTGTAGCAATAGAGCTGAGGGAGAAAATAATAATAATATAATAATAATAATGATAGATGCTATTTATGAGTTACTTTGATTGGACTTTTTTGTAAATTATCCCCAGGTTGTATAGGAGACAACTGAGTATAGAAAGATTTAATAGCTTGCTGATGGTCATTGAGCTAGGATTTGAACACTGTCTTTTGTGACTGATCCTTGTGTTTCCTTCCAACTACACCCTTCTACCCAAATCCTATTGCCTCCTGAAGGTGGATTGATGAAGAGAAGTAGCTAAGGGCTCTGGTGTCAGAGTTCTTAGTTCAACTACCATCTCTTCCTCTTTTTTTTGTTGTTTTTTTGTTTTTTGCGGTACGTGGGCCTCTCACTGTTGTGGCCTCTCCCGTTGCGGAGCACAGGCTCCGGACGTGCAGGCTCAGTGGCCATGGCTCACGGGCCCAGCTGCTCCGCGGCATGTGGGATCTTTCCGGACCAGGGCACGAACCCATGTCCCCTGCATCGGCAGGCGGACTCTCAACCACTGTGCCACCAGGGAAGCCCCCATCTCTTCCTCTTACTAGCTGTGTGCCCTTGGATAGTTTCTTCCTATTTAAAATAGAGAAAATAATGTAAGGGTTAAGTGGGAAAATGTATACAAAGCAATTAACCCAATGCCTGCTATTCAGTAAGAGTTCAGTATGCTGTATTGTTATTGTTACTGAAAGTAAACAAAAGGAAAAAAGAATGGTGTGGTTACCTTTGATGACAAACAGCCCCAAAGTAGTGCCATATGTTCTTGCTGGGTGTGGGAGAGCAGCAGACTGCTCACTCCGTTGCGTCGTCAAGCCTGGGTGATCCCAGCCTGTCTCACTCATGGTTTACTGTCCAAAGTCCCCTAATGCATCTGACTGGATGGTGCTCACTCCCATCCTGCACCATCTGGTGACAACGAAGGAGACACCTCAGCTCCCTTTGGGTAGTGCATGGCAAGTTCATGGTCAGGATAGTTTCTTTTTCTTTTCTTTTTTTTCTCAGGTTCTCCTCCTGGAGCTGAGCCAGCAGGGAACTCTCCAACAGGTTTCTCCTTTTTGAAACATCTCTTCCATCCCTGAGCTGCTAGGGCTTTTCTCTTTAAAGGAAGCCTGATTTAACATTCCTAGCTAAATCAAAGAACATTCTGTGGCTTTTTGAAATTCCTTTCTGAAGATGGGAGGAGAGTGTGACGGGTTGAACTGTGTGCTTTCAAAATTCATATATTGAAGCCCTAACCTCAAAATGTAACTGTATTTGGATAAAGAGCCTTTAAAGAGGTAATTAAGGCAAAATGAAGTCATATGAGTGAGCCCTAAGGCAATATGACTGGTGTTTTTATAAGAAGAAGAAGTTAGGATGGAGAGATGACCATGTGAGGACCCAATGAGAAGGTGACTATCTGTAAGCCAAGATCCCAAGAAAACAAACCTGCCTGGTGTTGGACTTCCAGCTCCCAGAATTGTGAGAGAATTAATTTCTGTGTAAGTCACCCAGGCTGTGGTGTTCTGCAATACAGGTCTGGCAGATGAATACAGGTAGAATGGTCTTCAGGTGGTCCTGAAGCAGGATATACTGCCTCAAGTGCTCTCTGGTGAAGCCTGAGTTAGAGGAAGAGCCTTCACTGATAGGTCACTGAGGGTCTCATTTTGTGAGGGGCAGTGGAGGGACAAGAGTGCTGGGAACTTTGAAGTCACCCTCTTGAGAGGGTCTTCCATCTTAAATATCTTTCTCCAAAGGTCTGAAATTATATCATTAGCAATTTATATGGAAGTCTCTTTTTTAATATCTTAAAATTTTATTTGTCAATTATAATTCAATAAATCTGGAAAAAAAAGAATTACATTTATGAAAGGAAAGAACTAGTAAGGCAAGCAGATCTAAATACTCGGATTGCCTCATGGCTGGCATGCAGTCCTGGGGCCAGGCATCCTTGTCCCAGGGTCAGGCAAGTCTTTTTTTTTTTTTGGCTGCATTGGGTTGCTGCACGCGGGCTTTCTCTAGTTGTGGCAAGTGGGGGCTACTCTCCGTTGCGGTGCGCAGACTTCTCATTGCGGTGGCTTCTCTTGTTGCAGAGCACGGGCTCTAGGCGCATGGGCTTCAGTAGTTGTGGCATGCGGGCTCAGTAGTTGTGGCACGTGGGCCGTAGAGCGCTCAGGCTTCAGTAGTTGCGGCTTGTGGGCTCAGTATTTGTGGCTCGCAGGCTCTAGAGCACAGGCTCAGTAGTTGTGGCGCACGGGCTTAGTTGCTCCGCGGCTTATGGGATCTTCCTGGACCCGGGCTCAAACCTGTATCCCCTGCGTTGGCAGGCAGTTTCTTAACCACTGCACCACCAGGGAAGTCCCAGGGTCAGGCAAGTCTTGCAGCCTTTTTTTTTAGTTCAACAAGCTCATGATAAAATAAGAATGCAACAGATCACTGGGATACTATTGATAGACTATGGATATGGGATGTGGATTTTGGAGAAGGGTTCCAGGAAAGGGGCAGTGAAGGAGAAGATGCAAAGGCACAGATCATCAAGTCCTTTCCCTCCCAGCTCTGCCCAGAGCCAACCCTTCTGACTGGGTTTACAGAAAGAACAGTGGAGTTTTGTTTCTTCCTTGGTACCTCATTCCAGGATAGTGAGGCTCTCTGGGCTGGGGGCACAAGGCTGTGGTGATTGCTTCATGGTCAGTGGTTGAGATGGCTGTCCTTCAAGAACCTTCTTTTGACCTTGTAGATGCTGCAACATTTTGATCAGAAATTTCTGCTTTAAATGTAAGGGATGTGGTACAATTGAGGAAGGAAGTATGGAGAACAATCAAAACAAAACACTCTGGCCCCAGTTCAGTAAAGTAGAACACATTCCTGCCTCCTGCCCTCCACCAAAGTGTTTAACTTTTCCCTTTTTGTTCTTACTTCTGATTCTAGTGTGGTATAGTTTATAACTTTGATATTTTTATTTGTCATCATTTTGCCTTAAACATGGACACAAAGAAGACTTCAACAGCAGTAAACAGTAGCTTGTGGAAATGCTTTTGTGTTTGAAGTTTGATTAAATTTGTCCTTCAATAAGATTTCTGCTCCTACCCACACTCTCTCTCCTTCCTTCCCTGAAATCTTCCCCCCAACACCGCAGCCCATCCTCACACCCTCAGGATGTTAGCAGGTTTAAAGGAAAAGGATTTACTTTTTAAATGAGACTGCTGAAGACTGAAAAAAGCCTTTAAGACTCTGCAAAATGAATTTCTAAGTATATAATTTCTGACCACTAGGGCAGATTTTGTGAAGCAGGAGACCATCCCAAAGTTTCCAGTAGGTTAGTCTCTATACTTAATGAGAGTTTTGCGTGTGAGATGTAAAATTATGAGCTGTTACTTGTCTTTTTTTTTGCATATTTTAAATTGTATACCATGAATAATCAGTTTCCTAACATGTATATTCACACTCAACCTTATAGCAAAAACAAAAAACAAAAAACCAATCCTGTACCTATTAGAAAGAAAATTATCTCATTGAGTATTTATAGCATTATTTAAAATGGATGTATATTATTTCATTTTATATACTATACTTTATTTAACCAACCCCCATTTCTGGACATTTCAGTTGCCCTCATTGTCTTTGCCATTATGCTTATAGCACCCACACCTGTGACTTCATGGGGTGTTAGCTTCATTCAGGTAAAGGGGAAAAGCATGAGTCTAGTTTACAGATGGCTCTGCTGACGCCAGCTGGACATGGACTGCTGAGGTGCCAGCAGAGCCACATGCCCTGGAGGTTGGAGGTGGGAAATCCTCCCCACGGGCAGCACTTTGAGCAGTCCGCCTTGTGATCCATTTTGCCTGGAGGGAGAGAAGACCTGAGGACTGACGGCAAGGAGGCTTAGGAAGAGTCAGGTGGATGATGCTCTTGAACTTGTGCCCCACATGAATGCTGTCCAAAGAGCATCTACTCCAAAGGCAACTCTCCATAAAAGGGTGGATATGGTGAGCTGCTCTGTGGATATCACTCAGCCTTGTCTCCAGCTATACCTGTGCTTGCCCAGTGTTTTGTGAACAAGGTCAGAGTAAGAGCTGGAGTCTGTGAATACCTGCAACAACAAAATTTCACCTTACAAATACTGACTTGGTCACTGGCCCCTTTGAGTGTCAGGTTTTCTAAGCAATGTCCAATCCGGAACATTTCATATGGTGCCATATGCTAAGTGAGGCATGGAGGGATTAACCACCTGTTTGGGTCATTTCTGACCTAGCAGCACCAGTTGTGGAATACTGAACTACCAGGACTTGTATCACTTTTTGGAAACAATATCACGGCTCAGTGAATGGGGTGGCTTGGCTTTCTACAAGGGTTTATCTGTTGTCCTGGTTAACTCTGCTCCAGAGAGCCATCCTCAAAGCACTAGAGCACTCTGAAGAATCCATGGTGGGTTACAACACCATTCTGTAGGTATTCTGCACTAAGTGAACTGGTGACAACCTTTGACTGGTAGGACTAAGAGATGAGTTTCCACCATTATTTCGTGTGGGTTTGTATTCACTCTTATCTAGATCCAGCCTTGTAGGAATGACCATATCTTGTTATAGAGCATGGGTGACTAACTGTAACAATGTCTTAGGGTATGCATATGCTCTTCTTCAAAGAGCAGGCTTGGAGGGCAGAGAATCAGTTGGTTTCTATGGAAGGCTTTGCTTGTTTTCTAATACACCCCGCACAATACTGGTTCCCTTGCACAATACTGACTTGTTAATCCAGGAGATGGTTACATATTCTGTGGCTTAAATTTTTTATTGTAGTAAAATACATATACCATAAAATTTACCATTTTAACAATTTCTAAGTGTACAGTTCTGTGGCATTAAGTCCATGGCTTTTTGCCTCTAAACTTGAGCCCACCATTCCTTTCTATGGAAGCTTCATTCTCTCCAATGCCATGACCATGTTTCCTTTATGCCAAGATGCCATTAATTGTAAAACAAGCCACTATATTAATAGGAACATTTCATTAAAAAGTTATTCCTGGCAAGTTTCCTTGAATGTCAGTTATAAACCACATTCCTATTTCAGAAGAATTAATACGTATAAAATGCACATGACAGCATTGAGGAAATGTGTGGGTTCTCTGTGTTCTGTGGCAATGGCAGGAGTTTAAAAAAATGTTTCTGAGGGGAGAGACACTTTCTCTATGGCATCTATGAGGATCAAACTGGAAACCCATAGCTTATTGGGCAGTCACAGGAAAACCCCATGACACTGCCAGTGCAGGGGACCTCTGAAATAAAAGGAATGTTTAGGTTTGTGGAGAGTAACAGGCTGTCATGACAATCTCAGGAAAAACTTTATTGAAGACTAAATAACCACTACCACAGGAAAGGTTTTCATACTTATTGAGCATCTACTTTCTGCCGAGAACTTTATGTACATTTCTCACTTTACCCTCAGTGCAATCTTGGGAGGTAGGTTTGATATTTTACGGAGGAAGATAAGCAGGCTCGGACTGTTTAAATAATTTCCAAGATCTGATGCCTGGCAAGTGGTGGTACTGGGGTTTGACATTTGGACTGTATGACTCTAGTACCTGCATCCCTCTCCTTCATACCAGTTACTTAATGGGTTCTAGCCACTCTGTAACATGATAGAAACAACGGAGTTCCCTAGTCTCCTTCTAGGCTTGAGGTTTTAATATGATCTTCTGCTTTAAACCCCCATGGTGGCCATTCCTATAGAATCATTTGTTGACTGATCATGTGCTACTTTGTGATGGGTTTCTATTTTGACCCCTATTTAAAACTTTGTAACTTATTTAACATTTTAAATATTTTTGTCCTTTCTCTCTCATAGATTGTAAACCCTGAGAGGACACTGATTTGACTGTTGTATCTCCCACAGCATTTTACAAATATTGGTGGTCAATTACTACCTATTGATTTGATTTTAATGAATGTTAGGGAGACATTTTCTGATATAGTTGATCTGAAATAAACGTCATTGTCAAGATCATTTAAGGCATTAAGGTGTGGTTCATGGGACTTCTGACAATTCTTACACCCACAATGTCAGAGATTTAGGGAGATTGATGAGGGAATAAATGGAATTTTGAAATTTGAGAATAGCTTTTTTGTTAAGGATTTCTAGAAAATATTTGCACTACTTTCTTTTTTTATTTTTATCTTTATTGGAGTATAATTGCTTTACAATGGTGTGTTAGTTTCTGCTTTATAACAAAGTGAATCAGTTATACATATACATATGTTCCCATATCTCTTCCCTCTTGCATCTCCCTCCCTCCCACCCTCCCTATCCCACCCCTCTAGATGGTCACAAAGCACAGAGCTGATCTCCCTGTTGCACTGCTTTCAATCTTTGCTGTTAAAATCCCTGTAGATTTTGATCAGCATTTTCATTATATTCATATTTTGTCCTCAATCAGATTATTGTCCACTTTCACCAGGGAAACTTCCCTTACCAAATAAGCAACCTTATTATTATTATTTTACCTCTGAGCCTTACCTTTTTGAATATTTCAGAAAACTAATACTGAAAATTTTTCATGCTGAAATATCTATCAAGATCAAAGCAGGGCAGGAAAACATAAGCTAATTTTATTCAGAAGGTTCTATTCTCTCTTGGCCTTGGCGATTGTTTCCTGCTCAGGACACTTCCCCTGAGAGGGTGACACTGGACAGCAGCCTTGAGAGTCAGTGAGAATGGTCTCAATGAACAAGAGAAGAGATAAACAAACTCTCTTTCCCTTCATGGTATTACTTATTTTTCATTGGAAAATATGCATAATTCAAACTACTACAATTCCCATTCTTATGCCAAATGTAATCCTGGAGGAGACTGTCGTTGGCATGAGGTCTGGAGTTTGTACTGCCTCAAAGCCAGTAGCTTGTTTTTCCATCTGGGCTAAGCACAGAGTTTGCAAGCTTTTTTTTCTGACTTATTCTCTGGTAAATTCCAGCCTTGGGCTACTAGAGGATATATGCAAGGCTTTGCCCCAAGAGCTGGAAATGTACTATGGCCCTTGTTTAAAAATGTTTTGTTACTGGAAGTACAAGTAGTTCTTCTGAGGTTTGTGTGGCCACCTCAGGCTTGTGGGTTCAGTTCAGAGTTTCAGTTTAGCTCTACAAGCTTTTATGGCTTGGCTACCTGAGTGGCTGGCTCTCACACTATTCCTTCCTCCAAGCTGGGAAGATCTGCTGGAGTACTTGTCTAAAGATTTCCATATTTTGCTGTGGAATAGTCATGGTGATGGCTCAAGTGTTCTTGGAGGGTGTTCATATCTGGAAGGCCCCTATCTGGTCTGACACTTCTCCAGTGGTTGGCTTTTCCTGATGGGGAAGTGTTTAAGTACTCCATCTTAAGAATGTACTATCTGTTGCACTGAATTGATTTATGTAGGTTTTCTCAAAGTTTGGAGCCTGTGTTTGTTTCCTGTTGCTGCAGCAACAAATTCCACAAAGGTAAAACTCTGCAAATTTATTTTCTGGTGTTCTAGAGTTCAGAAGATCAAAAGAAGTCTTAAGAGGCTAAAATCTAGGTGTCAGCAGTCCTGGTTCTTTCTGGAGGCTTCGGGGAGAATCTGTTCCTTATCACTTCCACTTCTAGAGTACCCAAGCAGTCCCTGGATGCATCACTTCAAACTCTGCTTTCAGGGTTAACCTGCCTTTTCCTCTACTGTAGACAAATTCTCTCTGCCTTCCTACTACAAGGACTCTGATTACATTTAGGGCCCACTGGTAATCCAGAATAATCTCCCCATCTCATGATCCTTAATCACATCTGCAAAGTTGCTTTTGCCATATAACGCTCTGGGGAATTGGACGTGGACATCTTGGCGGAGGTGGGGGTGGGTGGAGGAGGGGGCACTAGTCAGCCTACCACGGAGCCTGATGCATCTGAATTTGAATCCTGGCTTGAACAATGTTAAACTTTCTAAAGCTTAGATTGCTCATGTCTAAATGGTGATAATAGTGCTCATCTCTTACTAGGTTGATGTAAGATTTTGATGAGTAAAGTAAGTAAAGCATCAAGGACCCCATAGGCTTTTGGTTAATGTTAGTTTTTTATTTTTTTCTTCCTGTCTCCTCTTATAATATCTGAAAAATTAAAGATTTCAGTTTGAAGGCAAATGAGTCTTTCAGCTTTATAATTATTGTAGCACAAATACAAAATACTAAAAATACTTCTGCTGAAGTGATTGTCACACAGACAAAATACTGGTTAATACCGAGTTAGGGATCCAAGTCAGCATGAAACTATAATGAAATGTAACAGAGAATGTATTATTGTATTTAGAGATGTACATATTGTAATGTGAATGGAATTAGAAGCTTTCAACTTAAATATCATATTGAGGATTTTCTCCTTTCAATGTCTACTCTGCTTTGTTTCCACAAATCAGACCACTTTGTGTCTGGGGGAAAGGGAGTGAGAGGGGAAGGTGTATCATTCTTCAAATGCTAGTATGGTTTTTATTTTGGCATGGAATAAATCAAACCAATGATAATTTGTTTAACAAATATTAATTGAGCATCTCTGATAGACAGTGGTCAAGATGTTGGTAACATAAAGATGAAAAGCCATGATTTCTACCTTTAAATGGTTTATAATCTAATGGAGAGACAGAAAATAGATAACTCTAATAAATTAGAATTATAATTGGTATAATGGAAGCACTGGGGATGAAGTACTTAAGTCTGCTGGAAGAATTGGGTAAGATGTGGAGGACAGGTGGTCATTCTTGAGCCAACTCTTGAGGGAGGGAAGGCATTTTCCAGGTGAATATGGGGATAGAGTAATCTAGGCAATGGAAGCTGTATCTGAAAGTGTATGAAGGACCATAATACATGCTCACAAAACCGTCACTAGCTTAATGTGGTACGGGCAGATAGGTGTAGAAATTTATCTTGAGAAACAAACATCCTTGACATTGAATTCAACGATGAATTCAGGTTCATTTTGTATAGGTAAACCTGGATAACCTAATATTCATTTACTCAACAAATATTCGTTGGGCAGCTACAGTATGTAGGAGAGAGTGCTCTGGGCATACAAATTTTAGAGGACTCCATTCTTGCCCTCCAAGTCCTTAGAGTCTAGTATAAGAGCTTGTGATCAGTGTGTTCAAACTAGAAATTTGAAGAGTTTGCAGTTAAATGCAAGTGGATGTTTCTTGGGCTAAACCTTTATGAAAGTTGAGAGCCTTGAAAACTGGAGTTAAAACAGAACTTAAAGCCCATTTATTTTATTATCCAATGGCAGTGGCGATGACTGGCTCTTTTGAACATTTTCATTCCCCTTTCAGAGTGAGGAGTAGTTACTGGGCGGTGGCTTCTTGGAAGTGAGCAAGGACTGCATTTCCTAATTCTTCTTACATTTCAGTGGAGACATATGACTAGTTTTCACTATTGGAATCTGGCGCACATAACTTGTTGGCTGAAGTGGTTAAGAAGCAGGTGCTTTTTCCATCTTCTCTTTCCTCCCTCATCTCTGGCTGGATTTACAAAAACAGAAAAACAAAAACAAAAAACAAAAAAACATACAAAACAAAAAACCCTGTATGATTCTGAGGATGGTGTTGGTAGAGGCACAAGACAGGACTTGGTCCTTGAGTCACCACTTCCAGGAAAGCTACCAGTTGACTAGAAACACTCTCATTGATTAATACAGGAGTGAGACATAATATTATATTGTTCAAAGCTACTAAAAGTTTGGTATTTATTTGTTTAAGCAACTTGTATTACCCAAGTTATCACAATAAGGGTTCTCTTATGCAACATACCACGATTCCTGGGATTGGGTCTTCATCGTATCATGGAGGGCCAATGATTTTATTTGACAAATCTAATTGTTAGACATAGCTCCCTTTTATTAAGATAAAATCTGATTAAATTCTTTCTTTTTAGCCATTATTTCTGTAGCAAGGCCAGGTAAGAAAATGTGCATGTGTTTGTGGTAGGAAGGGGCTTCCTTATTACATCATCGTAGAGGGAAGAGGCAAGTTTCAGAGGCCAAGTCTAGTTGGTAAGCATGTTAACTGGAAAGAGATTTAAGAAAAAAAATCCAGCTGAAGACAGTGTGGTCAGAGGCAGAGATGGTCTTGAGAAGGGCTATCTAGAAGCTCAAAGTGAGCCTATGAGCCTATGAAGGTCAAGAAGACCCTCTCGTGATAAACACCATGAGGACTGAGAGTTCAGCATCTAAATCCAATGATAGGCATGAGGGGCTAGATGTATCTTTCCATGGATGGTGGTGGGGAGCTTGTTCCTTAAAGGAATAAGGGTAGATGAGACGGGAGCAAGAGAAAATAATTTACCCTTCTCTTTATGTCCTTCATGAGTTTTATCTTTTCCAACCTAAGCAAACTCTTCTTTCTCATGTTTTTCTTATAGACTTTATAAAATTATTTTTACTTTCTTCTGGATTCATTTCAAGTATGTGTAGAATTAAATACAGTACTTCACACGTAGACAGTTTATTGCAGAGGTCAGTGAGAAGATTATTCTAATATCTGAATGTTATATGTATGGTAGAGTGTTAGGAGGCTGGACTTTGAAATGAAATAGGTTGGGTTTGACTTCCCAGTTTGACTTACAAACTTGATGCTTTTGGGTAAAATACTTCTTTGAGCCTCAATTTTTGCATTTATAAAAGAAAAAATAATACTGTATCATATGACTACTGTCATGTTAACAAACCACTCAAGACTTAATGTCTAAAACAATAACCACATATTATTTCTCAAGAGACTATGGGAGGGTTGGTTGAACTCGGCTGGACTCTCTTATATATCTGGACTCAGTAGGTTGACTGATCTAGAATGACTTCAGCTGTGATGACTTAAATGTTCTCATATTTTCTAGCAAGCTGGTCTACACTTGCTCTTATGGTGACTAGCAGGGTTCCAAGATGAGGAGAATGGCAGCACACAAGGCCTTGTGAGACCTGGTTCAGAGCTGGCATGATGTTACTTTGGTTGCATTCTTCTGGCCAAAGAAAATCCAGCAAAAATTCAGGGGGTGAAGATTCCATTGCTTGATGGGTCAGAGAGGGGATGGGAAAGGAAGGAAGAGGTACAAAGTCACGTTGCGATGGATGTGGATAGAGGGAAGCCACTGAAGCCAGTAATGCAACCAATCTACCATAAATACCTTCCTCCAAGAGATTTAATCAAGGGTAAACAAAATATACGTATAAACTACCTAGCACCCAGTAGACAATCAATAAATTCTAGTTCTTCCCCTTTTATTCCTCTCCTTTACTTCTTTTCTGTTAATGAAGTCTGAAAGTTTATTAGTTTTCTTAGCTGCTACTTATTATTCTTGGACTTGAAATAAATCCCAAACTAATTTTTTTTTTGGTATGAATCTGTCTCTCACCTTCTATATTTATATAACATGTTATATTTTCTGGTCCTCAATTTAAGGTTTAAAACTTATCTTTAAGTAAATTAAAATTTATTATGTGCATAGTAATGGCCCATATATTGTGCAAAGTGTTGTACATAATAGTGTGGTGATTAGGGGCACCGACTCAGGAAACACACTTCCTGGTCTTGAATCCTGGCTGTGCCACTCAGTAGCTCTCTGACCTTGGGCAAGTTAACTAACCTATTTGTTGTAGAGTGGGAATAATAATAGTATATTTTATCATATGATTGTTGTGAGAATAAAATGATTTAATATTTTTGAAGCTCTTAGAATGGTGCTTGGCACATAGGAAACTCTATATGAGTAAGTGTTAAATAAATGAGTGAATAAACCAATCTCTTCTTTCACCTTCAGTTTATCACAGTTTAACACTGTGAGATCACAGTTTAGTGTGATCTCAACTCTACAGCTCAAGACATTGTTGAGTGATTTTAGCACTTCCCCCCTGAACACATAGGAAACTTATATAAATAGTTATTAAATAAATGAATAAAAAATCCCTAACTTCAAGATATTTCAGCAATACACTGTGTTGAAGGGATATAACCACAAGATATTGCTGATTGATTCAAGGCTCTTCTCCCCAAGCCCTGTGTGCCTTCGGAATTCCTCTCAACACAGTATTCCAACAGCTTTTACAAATTATTCCAAGCAGATACCCAAGAAGCAAACTGTTTTTCCTACCTTGTCTTCTGGGTTGCTCTGACCCTGCATTCTAACTTGTCAAGATACTTTTGAGTCTTGATTCCTTTGTTTTTTTCTATTATCTCCCAGTCTGATTCATCCACAAATTTGAAAATTGTGTTATCTTATTTTTTGGTAAAAATATTTAAAGATTACCATTAAACAAACTCTGTTGCACCCAGTGAGGAACCACTTTCCAAGTTGGCACAATTGTGTCTTAACTATCTTGAGTGTTTGGATTATCCAGCAAATTTATAATCCATACAGGTTAACTTTCATCATTTTATCTACGTGGATATTATGAGAAACTCCAATTGTTTGCAGAAATCTGTTTACATCGTGTCCATTGCACTTTTTAGCTCACCAACCTAACAGTTCTATCAATAAAAACAGTGAAGTTGGTTTGAAATCACCTAATTAATAGTAAAATTTTCTATTAATTATTATTAATCACAGTCCAATTTTTCACAAAAACACGTTTAAGGTTTTTCTCTACATGTTTGTCAGGGAGTGGTCTATATTTTACAGACTCTAACCTTTTTCTTCTAGTTATTATTTTTTAATTGATTAGAATATTTGGACAGTATATTTTTCCTTTAAAATAGCTTCAAAATTACTATAGTTATACATATGCATTGTAATAAGTACAGATAATATTAAGAGGGAAAACAAAACTTTAAAAGATCACTATATATAATGGAATATTATTATATATAATACTTATAATAATATATAATATTATATCTATATATATTTGAATATTATTCAGCCATTAAAAGAAGGAAATCCTGCCATTTGTGACAACATGGATGAACCTTTAGGGTATTATGCTAAGTGAAGTAAGTTAGACAGAGAAAGAAAAATACTGTACGATCTCACTTATATGTGGAATCTAATAAAACCAAACTTATAAAAACAGAAGATTGGTGGTTGCCAGGGACTGGGGGGTGGGGGATATAGGGAGATGTTTGTCAAAAGGTACAAACTTTTAGTTATAAGATGAATAAGTCCTGAGGATGTAATGTACAGCATGGTGACTATAGTTAATAATACTGTATTGTGTACTTGAAAGTTGTTGAGAGAGTAGAGCTTAAATGTTCTCAAAACACACACACACACACACACACACACACACATAACTATGTGAGGTGATGGGTATGTTAACTAACCTTTTTGTGATAATCATTTTACAATGTATATTTGTATAAGATCATCACCTTGTATACCTTAAACTTACATGATGTTCTATGTCAAATATATTTCAATAAAGCTGGGGAAAAAAATCACCCAAATTTCTACTATCCCGAGTAAACTGCTATTAATATAATGGTGTTTCCTCTTCCCTTCCCTTCCCTTCCTCCTTTTATGGAAAAATGCTATCCATACTGTTTCTTAGCTTTTTTTCACTTAACAATCAATTATTAACGTATTCCTATATTATTAAATATTCTTCCACAGCATCATTTTTGATGGTTGCATACAGCTTGGTTGTATGAATGTAACATAATTTAATTAGCAATCCTCTATTTTGGGGCACTTGTTTTCAATTTCTTAGATCATAAATATTGTCATTTTGAACATTTTTATGGATAAAATTTTGTGTACAATCATGATTATTTTATTAGAATATATTACAAAAAGTAGATTTGTTGAGTCAAAAGATTCATCATTTTTAGCTTTTTAATAAATTTGTCAAACTCCCCTCTCCCTCCCAAAATATTGTTGCTGTTTGTATCATACTGTTGTCTGTTCTGGGCATTAACATTAACATTTTTTTTAGTGATTTTGATAGGTACAAAGTTATCTCATTGCTTTAATTTGCACTTATTTGAGTAATAGTGAGGTTTAACTTTTAAAAAATAAATATTGGCCCTTTAAATGTTCTCTTTCGTGAATTTCCTACTTATTTCCTTTGTCTGCTTTTCCATTACTGTAATCAGTTTTTCCTATTTATTTGTACGTGTGCTTTATATTTTAGTGTCAGTGACTCCTTGTCTGTCATGTATGTTACCAAGCTTTTGTTCAGTTTGCCATTTGTCTTTAATTTTGATTTTGTTGATATACGTACAATTTAAAATTGTATGTAGCCAAATCTAGCTACAACTTGAAAAAATTGTCTTTGGTATTGTCTTCCAGTAATATTGTATTGATATAATTAAATATTTAAACCTTCCAGAACTGATTTTTTATGTATTACTGAAGCCAAGACCTCACTGGATTGGTTTCTTATTCCCATCCTTCCACATTCATGTCAGTGAGAGCAGTCACACTCAGGGCCAGGAGGCTGAGTTGGAAATACCATTGTTCTAACTAGTGTGGCATCCACAGCATACATATCAGTGAAGCCAGAGGAACATTCTGATAGAATTTGTGTTTGCGCTGATCTCATCTTATTTTCTTCTGCATTTTCATCATCATTGGTTTTTTTTTTTCAGTTGAGATAACCACTTCCTTCCCTTTTTTCTGAAGTTCACTTTAGTGAGCTCAATGGGTGCTACAAACTGGCTAAATCTAGTTAAAAAAATCTAGCTGGGCCCACAGGCATTCCTTTCTATTATAAAGGCCTTAATATTTTTATTATTTTAGCTCAACAGCATTTTTTTTTTCCGTATTAGTATTAGTTTATGGGAAATAGGCAATTACACAAAGTACAGGATTGGAACCAAAATTTGTTTTCAAAATGTGAGTTTTGAGACTTGGAGGATTTCATTCAAAAGTCTCAATTATATAATTACAAAAAAATTCATGTTTCAGGAAAACATACTTAATTTTAACATTATCACAAAGTTAGTCAAGTATTTCAAGGGGAAACAAAACAGAAGCAGTGTTTACAAATTTAGACTACATGAGACATTGTGGAGACTCTTTTGTTAGTCAACAACACAATACATAATTTTACACTACACTTCAAAAATGATGCATCTGTGAACAATATGATAAAGGTCATAGTGTTGAAGACTTTAAATTCAATATTGGTAGAGTTGAAGACTAAATTCAAGGTCAAAGTCATACTAACAGGGTTGTTGTGATGAAAACTCTAAATTCAAGGACAGATTGTCTAAGAAAGGACAAACAACTAGCATTCAAGCTATTTAGTCAATTAGTTCCCTATGAGTACAAAATATATAGGAATCACTAAATGGATTAGCCTAATTACAAATTCTGTTCATTTCTAAATAACTTATAAGTCTTTTCACAGAATCATTGTCACATATTTTCTCTCTATCCTTGTGTAGGTATTTCTGCCTCATTTTTTTTTTTTTTTTTTTTTTTTTTTTGCGGTACGCGGGCCTCTCACTGTTGTGGCCTCTCCCGTTGCTGAGCACAGGCTCCGGACGCGCAGGCTCAGCGGCCATGGCTCACGGGCCCAGCCGCTCCGCGGCATGCGGGATCCTCCCAGACCGGGGCACGAACCCGTGTCCCCTGCATCGGCAGGCGGACTCTCAACCACTGCGCCACCAGGGAAGCCCTTCTGCCTCATTTTAAATCCTTATTCAAAACAATTCTCTCCCAATTCCATATTTTATAAGTATAAAATATTTTTAAACAAAGAAATGTCTGTTCTAGACATTTCTAGAGAACTATTTTCCCACTAGAGAAAAAAAAGTTTCGCATTTCCTCCTCTACCTCAAAAACACAAAGCAAACCCAAACAATCCAATTCCTAAAGTAGCATCTCATAGAACCCAGGGCCTGGCACAATATTTCATGCTAGTTTTCCTGCTATAAGCTGAGAACAATTTGATTATTTACATTATTGAGAAATTTGTTTAACAGGCTGCATTCATCCCAGGGCTTCCATCAGCATAGACTTGCTTAAAAAAAGGCTAGAGCAGTGGCATCTTTGAATAAGAACATCAAAGACTCTCCTCCGTCTCTCCTCCTAGTATTCTTCATCAGATTCATCCATATCTGCCCAATGGTCATAATCGTCTATTTCCTCCTCCTCCTCTTCTTTCTCTTGCATCTCTTCATGTTCATTAGGACCCATTTCCAATCGAGCTATAGACACCCTGAGTGTCGGACATGCCATATGGAACCAGGGAATGGTGACATTAAAGATCTTGTCTTTAAAGTAAAAAAAAAAAAAGGAAGATATAATATCCTTCCATACAGCGTGATGTTATATATGAATATACAACTTGTGTATTCATATACCCAGCCTGGACTGATGATTGGAAATTTACCAACAACTCCAGGTCCTTGAACTTCTTCCTCATCACCTTTATTTTTAAATTTTTTTAAAAGATTTTTTTGATGTGGGCCATTTTTTAAGTCTTTATTGAATTTGTTACACCACTGCTTCTGTTTTATGTTTTTGGTTTTTTGGCTGCAAGCCATGTGGGATCTTAGCTCCCTGACCAGGGTTCGAACCTGCACCCCCTGCACTGGAAGGCGAAGTCTTAACCACTGGACTGCCAGGAAAGTCCCTTCACATCACCTTTAGCATTTGTTATTCTCCAGTAGTGACTGTCTAACTGACAAGCCTTCTCAGGAAGTGCGTCTTTTGACATTTCAGTCCTGATTCAGTATGTGAAGAAATAGTGGGTTGGGTGTACAGAGCTGAGTTCCTGCAGAAACAATGTGGAAACTGAAACTGTAATATCCCCAGTCATTGCTACACACTCTGGATCATAAACATATCTGAAAATTTGGTCTCTGATGATAGGGAAGCCACCTGATACAACATTGTTGACATAAGAAGTAAACCAGTCAGTAAAAGTAGCACCTATGATAAACATGTTAGTAGCAGCTGGACTCCGAGCCATTTGGTCAGACATTTGGTAGTGAGGTAGGAGATAGATGGGCCCCTGGGCTGGACAGCTGGTATTTGTCAAGTGGAGTAAAACTGAAGCTTTGTTCTCACGCAGACGCTCCAAGGACAAAGCTAGTGGCAGAAGCTGAGCTCTGCTGAAGTAAAGAGATAAGATGACCACTCCTGAGGTCAAGGAAAACTTCCCTGTCTGCACATGCTCAGTAAGCCTCCTTGGGGGTCAAAAAGGGAGGGTATGCCACCCCATAGTAAGTGTGGACATACCCCCCACAGGCCTCTGGGGTGGGATCCACCTTAGCAAAAAGTTGTGCACGCATGTTGATGAGGGTCCTAGGGCAGGTCAGGTGTGAAGAAAGAAACAAGAAAATTGGCCAAAGGTAAACAAAAACCCGGAAGGACTGTCCTATATAAGTGATTTAAATCACTTCTTTATTGTGCTACTCATTTAGGACGCCCATACTCTTTCTCTCAGGGTGTGTATTTCTGCCTTGCTTCTGACTTAAATAAACAAACTGCTTCTCTGTGTGCTCACCCACATGTTATGTTGTATCTCTAATGATAAACTTTGTACCTGTTTTTACAATTTTTGCCTCCTTCAAATATTCTTGCTTTCAAACAGGGGAAAGAGCCAGGGCCACTTTGCTGCTAGCCTCTAGTGCCTGGTGGTCTAGTGGCTAGGATTCCTGGTTTTCAACTCAGGCTACGCATGTTCAATTCCTGGGCAGAGAACTAAGATCTCTCTTCAGGACCACTCATTGCTGTCTCTCCAAAATCAGTAGAAGACATCATTTTTGTTTCAGCCCTTCCACTGCTATGTACCGACTCAAACCAGTATGTATGCAAAAAGTTAAAGGGAGAAAATATTTCAGTCTCTGTCTCTTCTGGAAGCCTCCAGCAGCTGTATAGATGTCTAACAAATCCTCAGAGAGATAGTGATTAGACAGCACCATGCTTCCCAGCAACCCAGGAACCACTAACTTCTGCCCATTGTGGATATGATAGTAACATCGATAATCATCTGGAAGTGTGAAGCCCATCTGAGCTTCTGCAGCATCTAGGTCTTCCTCTTGAGCACTCTCTTTCAGAGAGAAAACCATCTGGACATCTGGGTTACAAATATTTCTTGAGATCATCCAAGGCCTTTGTAATAGCAGCATAATGGTCAATATATCTTCCTATATCAGAAATGTATCAGTGAAGAGGGATTTCCAACACTGGTTCTTCTGTGTTTTCTCTTCCTCAGGTATCAGCCAGTATTTTTTGCAATGTCTTCTCCACAGCGGATCATGACTTGATAGCTAAGTCTTTAACTGACATAGTAACAATTGATTAGGTCTCGGTAGTCCAAGAAGGATAAGATGAGGAGCAGGGGATCGGTGGGCAGTGATTCCAGGGTCAGGGGCGCTGACTGGTCTCCATGGCCGCCATCTTGCCTGGCTCCTTGCAGGCCTGGCTCCATGCCCCGCCCCTCCCAGACCCCGCGGCCACCACCCGCCTCCATGGCATTTGTAAGCTGTGCATTCTATCCATGATGTGTATCAGGTGGAGGTAGCTCGTCATTAGCTCCAAAGCCCTAGAACTCTTTTTGTCTCTAAAGAGGCAACATATAAGTGAATACTGTTGTGAATACCCAAGTGAATCAGTAAGCAATTGTGATATGATGGAATCTGCCACTGATTCCTGATATAAAATTGTGCAAGGGAAAGGAACTAACATTTATTGGGAACCAGATACTGTAAGTACATTTACATAATTAAGTCCAAACTACAGTTTTGCTGAGGTTACATATTAGCAATCTGATCTTCAGAAGAAAAAATTGAAGCTAAGGGATTAATCATCAATTTGCCTAGAGTCACGTAGCTGGTACAAGGTGGAGCTGACATTGAAATAGAGCTCTTAAAACATTTAGGCCACTGAGGATCATGCCTGCCTTTATCATAGTTCAGTAATCAACTGAACTCTTGGCTCAAGAATATACCTTAAATGCCAAGATCAAGTAGCAAATGGATGTGGTATTGGATAATCTACGTCTGTTTCCTCTGAGGTACCCAAAGTTAGAACACAGTTATTTTGTGGTCCCTTCCTCTGTACCTAGTTCAGTGATGGTCAGTAAGTCTCAGGAATCTGACTGCTCCAGTACTTCTTTCTTATGTAGTCTCAGAATTTCTGATAAAAAGGAGTTAATACTTACTAGCCACAGATTTATAGTTCTAGAACCACTGACTTAGATCATCTAATAATCTTACTTTTAATTTTTAACACACATACTACTCTAACGGGAAAAAAAAATTGACCTTACCAAAATTCATTGCAAGACATACTTCTTAGACAAGACAGTAATGAGGCAATGTCTGGTTCCTGTTAAAAGTGAAAAATAAATGATTCATAACCCAAACAAAAGTATAGACTTTATCATAAACATCATTACCCAATGCATTGTCAGTAGAACATGCTATGAGAAATATGAAATTAGACCTTTCTTTATACCTTAATTTAATTTAGTCATCACTTGAATCCTTCCTGACAGTTTAGAATCCAACCTATTTTAAAGTGGCTAGAGAAGGAGAGATACATACTCACACCTGGAAAGAGTTGCCATATTTATCCAAAGTTCACACCAGGAAGGGACCAGTGTGTTGTTTGTTTTGTTCATAGTTATATAGTTTTGTCTCCATAGACGTTTGAATTTCATGCTCAGAATTAAAAGTAGTAAAGTGCCAACAAACATCAGTGTTTCTGAGAAAGCTATGTAAGATTTCAAATCTAAATGTTGCAAACATTATTCCTTTCTTCCTTGTTTGCCTTAATCTGTTTTCCCTTCCCGTGGAAACTAGCTTTTGTTTTGAAATCTGACATAGTAATAGATTGTTGCAAAGGAAAACAGGAGAAAACAAATATTGTTTTAAAATATTGCTTATATGCCTGAGTATAATGTGTTTATTATTTTTAAGCCAAGCATTTGTTTTACTTGTTTGGAAAAATAAACTCTGTGCCACAGTGCATTGCCTGCTAGTATCTTATAGAGCCATGTATGGCTGGTCAGTTATTTTGGGGGGTGATGGGTGGAGGATAAGAATCTCATGCAAAAGACATATATAGGGTAGCATAAAATGAAATTTACTTTTCAGTAAGAGTCTGAGGGGCAGCCTGACGTAATGGAAAAAATCCTGGATTCAGAGCCAGGAGATCTGTGTAAATGAGAGGTGGTTGTGTTGGATTTCACTTTGAAATATTCTGTGACAGGAAATGGTCTTGGGAGAGGAAGGAAGAGGGACTTCTGGAGCTTCAGAGTGGGACCATGAACATTAAACAGAAAGGATAGCTCTGGACAAGGCTGTGTGATGTCCTGTCCTGTGGAAAGACTATTACTTGGGGAGAACTGGGCATGTGAATGAACCTGAGGATGTGACCTTGGAACCCTGTCTGGTTTTGGTGGGGAGTATGCTTGGTTAAGTGCAACCTAATTTCTTCCTGGAATCATCCTTACTTGTCTCTTTAAAGACTGTGAGGCCAGTCGGGGATCTATACTCTGCTGGTGGAAGTAACTGGAACCAGAGATTCAGGTGACATCACCTGGGAAATAAATGTAGGTTGAGAAAAGGAGAAAATCCAAGGTCACCCCAAAGTTCAGAGCTTGAGTAGAAACAGAGGAGCTCAAGAGTGAAAAAAAAAAAAGTCCGGTGAGGTAAGAAGAAAATTAGGAGAGTGGGTGACACTAAGGCCAAGAGAGGAAAGTGTTTCAGGAAGTAGGAGTTGGTCAATAAAGCTACATGTTGCTAAAAGTCTCAGTAAGATGGAGGCTCAGGTGTGTCCATTAGGTTTGGCAACATCAGGTTATCGGTGACCTGACTAGAAAATGGAAGAATCAGAAGCTTGACTGGAGTGATCAAGATGAGATTGGGAGGTAAGAAAGTGGAGACAGGAGGTATAACTACTCTTTTGAGGTTTTTGCTATATAGAGAAGGAAAGAAATGTGGTGAAAATTAGAGGGTACTTTGGGTCAAGGGAGGGTGATTTTTAAGACCAGATAAACTAGATCAGATGAGACGGATTCAGAAGAGTGGAAAAAATGGATGATGCTGGAGAGAGAAGGCAAAACTGCAAGGTAATGAGAGGATGTGGATCAGGAGATCCCAGTGGAGCAGGTGGGCTTTTTTTTTTTTTAGAAGAATAGACACAACTAAGTAATGTCAGGAAGGAAGGTAGAAATAATAGGTACAGAAGAAAGTAGATAAACAGAAAGACAAGGGAACACCATTTAAATTGCTTCTTATTTCTCAGGAAAATATGAGGTAGGGTCAAGGGCTAAGGTGATGTTTGAAGAGAGAGGAGGAAGTATGTAATAGTTGTCTACGAGAGTTGGAAAGCAATGTACTGGGGAAGTGTAAGTAGAGTACATGTCGGGAAGTATCAGGTAACCATTTGTGACTCTGAGTCATGAATTTATTGTGGAACTAATTAGGGGTATTAAATAGCTTTCTTTTTTGTGTGTGTGTGTTAGTTTCTGCTTTATAACAAAGTGAATCAGCTATACATATACATATATCCCCATATCTCCTCCCTCTTGCGTCTCCCTCCCTCCCACCCTCCCTATCCCACTCCTCTAGGTGGTCACAAAGCACCGAACTGATCTCCCTGTGCTATGCAGCTGCTTCCCACTAGCTATTGATTTTACATTTAGTAGTGTATATATGTCCGTGCCACTCTCTCACTTTGTCCCAGCTTACCCTTCCCCCTCCCCCTGTCCTCAAGTCCATTCTCTAGTAGATCTGCATCTTTATTCCTGTCCTGCCCCTAGGTTCTTCATAACCTTTTTTTTTTTTAGATTCCATATATATGTGTTAGCATACGGTATTTGTTTTTCTCTTTCTGACTTACTTCACTCTGTATGACAGACTCTAGGTCCACCCACCTCACTACAAATAACTCAATTTCATTTCTTTTTGCGGCTGAGTAATATTCCATTGTATATATGTGCCACATCTTCTTTATCCATTCATCTGTCGATGGACACTTAGGTTGCTTCCATGTCCTGGCTATTGTAAATAGAGCTGCAATGAACATTGTGGTACATGACTGTTTTTGAATTATGGTTTTCTCAGGGTATATGCCCAGTAGTGGGATTGCTGGGTGGTATGGTAGTTCTATTTTTAGTTTTTTCAGGAACATCCATACTGTTCTCCATAGTGGCTGTATCAGTTTACATTTCCCACCAGCAGTGCAAGAGGGTTCCCTTTTCTCCACACCCTCTCCAATGGCATTTTTCACAGAACTAGAACAAAAAATTTCACAATTTGTATGGAAACACAAAAGACCCCGAATAGCCAAAGCAATCTTGAGAAAGAAAAACGGAGCTGGAGGAATCAGGCTCCCTGACTTCAGACTATACTACAAAGCTACAGTAATCAAGACAGTCTGGTCCTGGCACAAAAACAGAAATATAGATCAATAGAACAGGATAGAAAGCTCAGAGGTAAACCCACGCACATATGGTCACCTTATTTTTGATGAAGGAGGCAAGAATATACAATGGAGAAAAGACAGCCTCTTCAATAAATGGTGCTGGGAAAACTGGACAGCTACATGTAAAAGAATGAAATTAGAACACTCCCTAACACCATACACATAAATAGTTTTCTCTATCAAACTTCAGTTTCTAGAATGTGGCCAGAGTTGAGTTTAAGCAGATTTGATGTTCCAGGCAAGTAGGAAGGAGGGAGAGAGGGGGAGAGTGATTTTCTGCGCTTGGAAGATAATGAGGACATGAAGGGTGATGAGCTGAGAAAAAGTCATTGGTAAGTGGGGGAGTGATCAGGACATTGATATATGTGCTCTATAAGGAAGTAGAAGTGAGCGAATTGTAGGCCTATGGTATGGGCTTCAAACGAGCTGGGTATTTTAAAGAAAAAAAAGGGCAAATGAAAGCTTTGAAAGTAGCACTGGGAGCTAGGAGGATACCAACCAGCATCTGAAGTTCATGGGCTATAAAGAAAAAAGCAAACTCTGCTTTTATCCTTAGGAAGAATAAGATTTCAATTAGAGAAAGAAGGTGAAAGAACCATTCAGAGAAAGGGAAGACAGACTGGGGGTTCCATATGGCCCAGTGAAGAAGAGGGTAGAGAAGAATGGAGAGGGTGGACATAGGACTATGGGATCCAGACTGGAGGGCAATGGGTGGATGAATGATAGGACATTAGAGTTCTGAGAGTGGTTGAACAGAAAGGGATATAAGGCATGAGAGGTTAGTCTTGATGGCCTCTTAATGGAAGACCCAGCAGTTCAGATCTGTCTCATAATATAACTATAAGGAACAGGGAACTGTGGACAAAAGATACTGTACAGGCTTCCTTGGGTTTCTGGACTCTATTGGGGGTTATTACTACTAACTAGCTGCATGCCCTAGTTTTGCATGGGCAAGTTCTTGTCTGGCTCTCACTTTATTCATGTACAAAGTGAGTCACTTCCCAGGACTCATATGCTGTTTTCATTTTCTGAAATGACCTTTACTTTGTTGCCAGGCTGTTGAAATCCTAACCATTCTTTAAGAATCCTCTCAGAAACCATCTCTACCATTAGGCTTTTCTCAGTTTCATCACCCATTTCAACCAGATGTGAGCTTTATGTTTTCAGAATCACCGTAACACTGTCTGAACCATCCCAATGGCAGATATCAGTCTTCCAAATAATACAGTTATTTGTGTTTATCTCTCATCCTTGTTAAAAACTCCATGAGATAGGAAATGCAATACATTCTTTTTGCTCAAGTAGATGCTCAGTAAGTGACTTTCGAATGAAGTCACTTACTGAGTCAGTAAAGCATACTTCTGGAGGACACAACAGTATTGAAGTAACAGAGACTATTAGAAAGAAAAAGTGAAAAATACCTTGTATGATACTTCAAATTTGCATGGGACATTTCGGTAAGTAGAAAATGCAAATTTACTAGGTCTAAGAGTTGTTTGTATACCTCTTGCTACAAACTTGAAGCAATTACAGATACAGTAAAGCTATTAATAGGGGCTTAAGGAATCCTGTCATGTTAAATGGAAAATAACAGAGGAAGAAAGGAGGTGAAAATTCATATATTTAAAGACTATTGGAAATACAAGGAAAGCTAACTGAAAGACATAATATAATTCCTAGGCTTTAAAAAATGCCAATGTAGAATTTGTACTAATACAAATTAGTGAAGAATTTCTCTAGGCAAATGGTTGCCTAAAAATGTATCTGTATTGGGAAGCGTATTAGTTACTGGTCTGTGAAATTGCATGACATGATTTGGAATGTGATGTTGCTTTGTCTGTTAAGCAGAGTATTTTTTAAAAAAATTATTTACAGGCTACATTTTAAAAACCGAAATATAATTGACAGTTAAAAATAGTATATGTGGGCTTCCCTGGTGGTGCAGTGGTTGAGAGTCCACCTGCCGATGCAGGGGACACAGGTTCGTGTCCCGGTCTGGGAAGATCCCACACGCCGTGGAGCGGCTAGGCCCGTGAGCCATGGCTGATGAGCCTGTGCATCTGGAGCCTGTGCTCTGCAACGGGAGAAGCCACAGCAGTGAGAGGCCTGCGTACAGAAAAAAAAAAAAATAGTATATGCTTAAGGCATACAGTGTGATGATTTAATATACATGTACATCGCTAAATAATCACCGTAATCAAGCTAATAACATGTCCACTGATACAGGCTACCTTTGAACCAAGGCCAAATCTATCCTTTTTTTGGGCGCTGGGTGTGGAATTAATTAGACTTAATACTGACGAAAATAGGGTGGGACTATGTAATTTTTTATACAATTTTTAAAGGTTACACTCCATTTACAGTTATTACAAAATAGTGTAAATGGATTATTTTAGTAGCTGTATTTTTTGAATCCAGAGTTGAGTCACATGGTCTGACAAAAAAAAATAGTGTACTTATTGGGACCAATGGGACATAATGTTGGAAACTGGAAGTGTTGGGAAATTCCAGAAGTTTATGTTGTGTAACAATTCCACCACCATCACTACCACCACCACCACCACCACCAAAAATAGTAACATTTTCTGAGCCCTTACTATGTGTCAGTCTCTATTCTGCTTTACATGTTGTACCAGTAAGAATTCAACCAGAGACACAGAGCCAGTAGGAGATATAATATATATTAAGAGATTTATTTTGAGGAATTGCCATATGGGATTGTGGGGGGTCCATAGGCTGGGTTGTTAGGAAGGACAGACAAGCTGGAACTCTTGTGTGTGAGCTGAAGCTGCATCCACAAACAGAATTTCCTCCTTCTCTGGGGTGACTCAGGTCTGCTCATAAGGCCTTTCAACTGATTAAATCTGGCCCATTCAGATTCTCGAGGATAATCTCCCTTTCTTAAAATTACTTGGTTATGGACTTCCATCACATCTACAAAATGACCTTCAGAGCAACATTTAGATTAATGTTTGCTTGAATAACTGGACACTGTAGCCCAGCTAAATTGTTAGATAAAACATGTATTATCTGATTTAACCCTCAAAAGAATTCCTCTGAAGCAATTCACACAAATGACAAATCTTGGAGCAAGGGTTTGAATCCAGGGATTGATGTAGGGCCCTGGGATTATATACCATGCTGGAGTGCATTGTAGGAGAGAAACTAAAGCCATACATAGCTTTTCCTCTGAAACATCTCTTGGGACAGGCCCCTTGTATTTCCTAGAGAGCAATCAATCCCTTATAACTAGGATTGGTGGCTGCTCTCAGGCTGTCACATGGAGGATATTATTCAACACCCAAGTTATAGTGATAAAAATAATTTAAATTCATTAGCTCCCTGGAAATTGCTTAGTTCCCTTAGTTTCATTCAAAGGGTACAAGGGAAACCAAGCAGTTTGTCTTTGTCATCCTGTTTACCCCTCGATACATTTTACTAAGACCATGAATGTAAAAATTGATATTGAGACAAGTATTAAGCTTAAGTTAAAATTCAGGTGATGACTATAGAGGGTTTATTTTAATCTAAATCTTTCTTAGCTATAATAAGAAAGAGCAGACCATCTGGTAGAAAGAGTAGAACGAGATGGAAATGCAACAGAACTGTGAACAGAAAGGGCAGTCCAGTAACTGAACTGTAGATGGGGGTGGATCGGCATGTGGTGACTGTCTCTGCTTGAGCCTCTGGCTGCATACGAGTCTTGGGGGTCCTGGTGGAGAGGCTAAGATTGGCTGGTGTCAGGGTGGACCCTTCAAAACCCATAGGTAGGTTTTGGAAAGTACTGTTGGTTTCCAGCCCAGTGTCCTGCTGAGGCTGGGATCTATCTTCTCTGGGCTTTCCTGGGACCACGCTCTTTCTCTCTTCCAGATCCCCTACTGATTGGATTTTACCTCTCAGGAAGTGCATTCTCCTTCAGGGTCTCAGTTAGATACTCTGACAAACAACAAGGGCAACAAAAGCACAAACACTTTGCTCCTGTGTCTGTGACAGACTCTGCATGCCTTACTTTGATTGCAAGCTTTCTTGAGCACTGCTCTTCCTAAAAGGGAAGAACTATGTGAGTAGGCTGACTATTGACCCCCAAAGATAGCAGATCCTAACCTCTGGAACCTGTAAATGTTACCATAGATGGAGAAAGGGTCTTTGAAGATGTGATTAAATAAAAGATCTTGAAATGTGAGATTATTTTGTATTATCTAGGTGGGCCCTAACTCCAATCTGAAGTGTCCTTATAAGAGAGAAGGAGGGCTTCCCTGGTGGCGCAGTGGTTGAGAGTCCGCCTGCCGATGCAGGGGACACGGGTTCGTGCCCTGGTCTGGGAAGATCCCACATGCCGCGGAGCGGCTGGGCCCGTGAGCCATGGCCGCTGAGCCTGCGCATCCGGAGCCTGTGCTCCTCAACGGGAGAGGCCACAACAGTGAGAGGCCCGCGTACTGCCAAAAAAAAAAAATAATAAGAGAGAAGGAGATGTGACACAGAGAAGGAGAGGGTAGTGTGAACACAGAAATGGACAGGAGTGATGCAGCCACAAGCCAAGGAATGCCAGCAGCCATGGGGAGATGGACAGGGAAGAACAGATTCTCCTCTAGAATCTCTGGAGGGCTCTAGGGAAGATGGTGCTCAAGTGATACTGATTTTGGACTTCTGGCCTCCAGAACTGTGAGAGAATAAGTTTCTGTTGTTTTAAACTGCCAAACTTGTGGTATTTTGTTACAGCAACCCCAGGAAACTAATACAGCATCCTAACTTTTCCTTCATATGACTCCTAATATCTCATCATCTCTATTAAGTCCTCTGTGAAAAAATAAAGAATCCTCATAGCGATTCTACACCTCATCCAGTACTCTATTTACTTGATCTTCAGGAGAAAACTCAAATGTTTATTGGTTTGTTGTATTGTATTTATTCTTTGTTTGTTATAAGCTAAAGAATGGAAGGGAAGTTTTCATTCGCTTTGTGAAATAGCCAACATAATGCTCTATAGACACTGTTTTAATGATAAGAACATGTAGAAGACTTTAAAAGAGAAAGAATTATGAGAATAATGGTGTTTGGCCTTCAAATCAATACCTGGAAAAGGCCATCTGTCTCTTTCTTTTCTTATTGTTGCTACTGATTCCTGGCTCTGTTACTTATGCTGATGGAAAGGTTTCTATTGTTCATCAATTATTACAGCTCTTTTAGCTCAATGGCTTACTTAGTATTGCAATTCTCTGTATTAAATGCCTTGAATCAGTTTTTAGGCCAATGACCCAATGGTAATAACAATAATAACACCAACAATAATAATGTAAAAGTGGGCTTTATACTATTTTATGTCACTTACCACAAGAACCTATAAAGGAAGTACTCCTGTAGATGAGAAAACTGAGGTTCAAAGCATTTAAGTGACTTATCCAAGGTCAGAGCTAGTAAAGGGCAGAGCTGTATGCTTAACAATGACATGATGCAGTTTTTAAATCTTAAATCGTTCAATCTCATTCAATAATGATCACAGATCAGTATCCCAGATACAGCTCAGGCACTTCAACTCACTCCCCCTTGGAAAATGGTCCCCCCGGTCCCTCTCTCCACTCCCCACTTTCCAGAAAGGCTGGGACAGCCGTCTCTGAGACCTAAATCAGGTTCCAGGCATGAGGTCTAGGGAGTCTTGGGAATATGATATAATTTGTAGCAACTGGTCCAGTCCTCTCCTCACCCTCCTTTTCTCAACTCTGCTTAAACCTCTTTCCCTGAGGATTTGCATGTATCAGTGTACATATGATCCCACTTGGATTATTCTACAGCTGAATTTAGAGCTAGAAGAGGTCTTAAAAATATTTAGTTCAAACAACCCCTTTGACAGATGAGAAAAACCACATTAAAAAATACAGAAGATTTTAAGAGAAACAGAATTATGAGAATAAAAAGTTAAAAAATAAAAAGACAACTCTCCTCTTTCATTAGAATGGATTTCGGATTAGAATGGCCTGCTTGTCCAGTTGCTAATGTAAGTTAAAGTGGCAAATGTAAAGTAAGCAAGGTTATTCTATGACATTCAGAGTTTTCTGATTATCAGTACAATCTTTTTTTGCAGATCAATGCATTTTAGCATTTTATTACAACATGTAGAGTGTACTTAGATCCTTTAATTATCCATCTTATATTACACTCTTAGGCATGCTTTAGGATACAGATCTTTGGAACAGCTAATCTGAATACCAATGATTTGGTTAGGGTCTTAATTCCTAGAGAAGATAGGTTCATTTGAATTTCCAATTTAGGATATTATTTCATCTTGTTTTGTTTAAAATATCTTGATTGGTAAAATTTGTGATAATTTGGCTTTTCTGTACTCCCAAATTAAAGAATTTACAAGAGAAGCAAAAGTCAAAGAGATGTGTTCAATATACGAGACAATATTAAAAATCAGTTCATTTAAACAGCAACATTGAGAATTTATAGTATCGCAAATAACACTTTATTTTTCTCAAATCTGGATTTGATAGATGACTTGGCCACATCTGTTACTCTGCATGAGCACCCCTAACATGAATTCTGTCTTACAGGAAGGGAGCCACTGATTTACTGTACATTTAGAGTGGCTTTATTATGTGTACAGAAAGTTTTATGTAAAAGGATGTTAACTGCAAATGCTAGGAAATTGCCCAAGTGCTCATTAATAAGGAACTGGTTAATATAATATAAATCTATAAAATGGAACATTCCATTAAAAATGCAGTAGCTATATATATGTATATATGTATCTGTGTATATATATATATATATATTATACATATAGGTGGTGTAATCCTCAAGACATATTTTTAAGTGAGAAATGAAAGATGGAGAAAAGTCTATACAGAACACTGCTATTTGTGTTTTTAATTAAAAATTTACTTTTCATTTTGAAATAATTTTATATTTACAAACAGTTGCAAAACTGGCATGAGAATTCCTGTTTATCCTTCACCTAGTTTCCCCCAAAGTTAACAATTTACGTGACTGTGGTACAGTGATCAAAACTAGGAAATGATCATTGATGCAATTCTATTAACGAATCTGCAGACTTTTTGCCATTTTTTTCAGTTCTTCCACTACTGTCCTTTAGGGTACTTTGATCTGGGGCAGCATCTCCAGTTCATCAGCCTTTGCCTTTCATGACCTTGATCCTTTTGAAGAGCATTCATCACATATTTTGTACAGTGTTCCTCAGATGGGTCTTTCTAATGTTTTCTTGTGATTTGACTCAGGTTACAAATTTTGGAGGGTCAGAATATTGTAGAAGTGGTGTTGTGTACCTCACTGTTCATATCTGGAGACACCTCTCATTGCTGGAGGTGTCAACTTGATCACTTGGTTAAGATGGTGTCTTCCAGAGTTCTCCATGGTCAAATTATTATATTTTCCTCTTTTATTAATAAGTACCTTATGGGGAGTTAATTTGAGACTGTGTGAATATCCTGTTATTTATCATACTTTCTTGTCTACTAATTTGAGCAGCCATTAATGATTTTTGCCTGAAACAATTGTTACTGTGATGTTTCCATTTGTGTTTTTAAAAGTGACGTACACACCTATGCCTGTGTCTACATAAAATATCTTGGGAATGATATATCAGAAACTGCAAAAAGTGATTAGCTCTGGGGAAGAGAATTGGGGAAGAGGGCAGCTAGATAGCCAACTCAGGGAGATGTTTCACCATGTAACCTTTTATGCAGTGTGAGTTTACCAGGTTCATATCTTATGATTTGGGGAGGGATAGTGGTAGGATCAAATCTGTTGATTTAAAAAATAAAATCATCTTTTCTAGTGACATAAGAATACTGTTTACTATCAAATTAATTTATGATAAAAATTACTTGGAGAGAAGTGAAATTCTACTTAACAAAAAGGATTTTGCTATTTTCTTAAATACAAATTAGAGACTGTTTCATAATATTATCTGAAATCATAACTACTTGGGTTTGTGATCCAGAACTGTAGCTAGCTGGTAAATTTTATCCCTAAAATATAAACAGCATTAAAATTTCACTTATTGAAAATTGTGATAGATTTTTAAACTAGGTCTGTATTGTATAATCATCTTTTGGTATAAATATTAATTCTAAAGAAACATCAGTTCAGGAACAGAATATGGCACTCCTACTATTGAGAGAAGTCATGCTGAGCAAGCGTTTTAGAATTTTATTTGTAACGTTCTGATATATTTCTTTTCACAACTAAGAAAAAAAATGCTTAAAAAATTCCAGGTCTTACATTAACTATAATTTCTTATCACAATCATTATTCTAAGAGAAGTTTTGGAACCGTTCAGAAAATTTTAGAAACACTGACTTTTCTTGAGCTCTGCTGGTCAAATATGCTATGTCTATGCTACTTGTATAACTGATGGAATACCAGTCTTCCCAGTTTGTGAGCAAAATGGGTGACATTTATATTTGTAACATGGATGTCTATGCCTCTCTTCACCAGAGGGCTCCTCCTTTTTTTTTTTTTTTTTTCGGTATGCGGGCCTCTCACTGTTGTGGCCCCTCCCGTTGCGGAGCACAGGCTCTGGACGCGCAGGCTCAGCAGCCGTGGCTCACGGGCCCAGCCGCTCCGCGGCATGTGGGATCCTCCCAGACCGGGGCATGAACCCATGTCCCCTGCATCGGCAGGCGGACTCTCAACCACTGCACCACCAGGGAGTGGTTTAACATGTAAAACCACTCCTCCTTTGACATGTAAAAGTAAGTAGGAGGCTTGATCTTATAGATTTCTTGAGTTATCCACACAGAAGTCTCTTCAATGCCTTATGTGATTTCCCAGCATTCCAAGTTCCTCCATGACCCCCAATGGTGATACTGTTGACTCTTGTTCTGTTCTGTTTCTCTGTCATCCTTGGCTGTGATGATGCCATCTCACTAAAACCACTAGAGAGTCATGAGGGGAAAGTGTGTGAGTGTGTGTGTGTGTGTGTGTGTGCACGTGCAATTACTTTGTTTCTTTAACCTTCCTGAGACTTGTGTAATAGTTAAAATAACACTGTCAAATAGATTTTTCTGCAGTGGTGGGTATGTTCTATACAACTGGCACTGCCTGATACAGTAGTCACTAACCATATGTGACTAATAAACACTTGAACTGTAGCTAGTGCAACTGGAAAATAAAATTTTAACTTCATTTAATTTTATTAAAATTTAAGTGTTCACGCGTGACTAATGGTTACTGTAGTGGACAGCACAAATTGAAAGCATGGTTTCTGGAATCTGATTATTGCCAGCTGTGTGATCTTGGGTCAGCCTAATTTTTCTCATCTGTTGGATGGAGGTAATTATGTACCTACTTCATAGGCTTGGTCTGAGGATTAAATGATATGTGTGGAGCACAATGCTTGCTTTATGAAAAGGGATCAATAATACTTAGCTGCTGTTTATTATACAGATTACCACAGCTCCAATCCTTCTTATTTGCAGGAGTGTTTCATCTTTTTAGAAGATGACCTGCTCTAAGTATTTGTAAGTTTCCCTTTGATGCACACTGTGGCCAGGAATTAATGCTTTTAATGCTTCTTCGCTATCACCTTGCTGCTGGGGTTGGGAAAGGAAGTTAGTGAATGTTTCTTAGTGAACTGACCCACCTGCAGGTCTTGAAACCCCATTTGCTTCCATGGTTCCCTCTGACCCTAATGTGTCCATGGTGAGAAAAAGGTCATATTCCCCTTCAATATTAGGCCCAGTCAGAAGAATCCCCAAACAAGGGTATTGGGGCCCCAAATGAGCACTTTAATACAACAGCTCTTTCAGTTTATACACAGACACTTTCTCCAAGGCACTTATATAGAGGACAACTTTTAACAAGTTCTGGCAGCTGCTGCATACTGTGTCCATGCCACTATGCCCAAGGACTATGAAACCCTCAACCACCATGGTGAATTTCCACTTGGGATGTCTGTTTTTCTGTCTTCACACTGATGTCCTAACATCCCTGGGGGTAAGCCCTGTGACTTTCAACGGAGTGAATATGGGTCCTCGGCTTTTTACTCCCATGAGACTTCTCATCTCTAAATAATTTATAGCAAAATGGATTAAGTGGGAGGAGAGACCACATTTAACTCTACCTGGTAGCATCTGAGGCCCAAATGCAAATGGCCCTACTGGGGGAAGATGAAGAGCCTCAGAGTCTTCACGTCCTCTAATGTTTGACGTTTCCTGACTTAGTCCCTGAGAACCTTAGCCCCGTTCTTTTGTGATTCCTTCCACTAAGCAGTGAACTTTCCTAAACAATTACCAAAATAGGAGGGTATTCATCTCACAGTAAATTCTTCTTAACTTAGGGGTTTATTGATATCTGAATAGATTTCAAGGCAGTCCTAGAGAGATATTTGCTTTACAGGATAATTGTGAAATATTAAATATGAATTCACTATGCTAGCAATAGGAATTCTGTCTGTTCAAAAGCGGGAGGTATATATGTTTCAATCACTTTTTTAAAAAAGTAGTGGTGGTATGTTTCCACCTATTGGTTTTTGAGGCTTGTCTCTCCAAATGCTTGCTTGAACAAAGAAATAATCAGTAGCTATTATTGTGTATAGAAGGAAAAAAAATTCAATCATTTGTGATATGCAATAGGGAGGAGTATTTTGAAAATGCATTTTAGTTATAACACAATGAATATATAATGACAATGATTCCCTGAATTTAACCCTATGGGTTATGTGCATTAAGCACTATTTCAACAATAAAGTAAGAAATTCAAGAAAATTCTGTTTGTAAAAGACCCATAATAATACAAAAGTGAGGGCTGCTGAAGGAAAAATAATATAAAACATCCTTTCACAACTCATTTACTTTGTAATTATTAGTTAATGATCCCATATTTTTTGGATTGAATTTCTTTTTGGGGGGGGGAATTAAAAGAAATTTTATTTATTTTTTTATTAATTTTTATTGTAGTATGGTTGCTTTACAATGTTGTGTTAGCCTCCACTGCACAACAAAATGAATCAGCCATACACATACAGATATCCCCTCCCTTTTGGACTTCCCTCCCATTTAGGTTACCACAGTGCATTAGGTAGAGTTCCTTGTGTTATAAAGTATGTTCCCATCAGTTGTCTATATTATACATAGTATCAATAATGTATATGTGTCAATCCCAGTCTAGCAATTCCTCCCTCCCTACCCCTTTCCCCCTTCCCTTGGTATATTCTATGTCTCTATTTCTGCTTTGCAAATAAGATCATCTATACCATTTTTCTAGATTCCACATTTATGCGTTATTATATGATATTTGCTTTTCTCTTTCTGATTTACTTCATTCTGTATGACAGTCTCTAGGTCCATCCACATTTCTACAAGTAGCCTAATTTCATTCCTTTTTATGGCTAATATTCCATTGTATATATGTACCACATCTTCTTTATCCATTACTCTGTTGATGGACCTTTAGGTTGCTTCCCTGTCCTGGCTATTGTAAATAGTGCTGCTGTGAACATGGGGGTGCATGTTTCTTTTTGAATTATGGTATTCTCTGGGTATATGCCCAGTAGTGGGATGGTTGGGTCATACAGTAGTTCTATTTTTAGATTTTTAAGGAACCTCCATATTGTTCTCCATAGTGGCTGTATCAATTTACATTCCCACCAACAGTGTATGAGTGTTCCCTTTTCTTCACACCCTCTCCAGCATTTATTGTTTGTAGATTTTTTGATGATGGCCATTTGGACCAGGTGAGGTGATACCTCATTGTAGTTTTGATTTGCATTTCTCTAATAATTATTGATGTTGAGCATCTTTTCATGTGTTTGTTGGCCATCGGTATGTTTTCTTTGGAGAAATGTCTATTTAGGTCTTCTGCCCATTTTTTGATTGGGTTGTTTGTTTTTTTGATATTGACCTGTATGAGCTGCTTGTATATTTTGGAGATTAGTCCTTTGTCAGTTGCTTTGTTTGCAAATATTTTCTCCCATTCTGAGGGTTGTCTTTTCATCTTACTTATGGTTTCCTTTGTTGTGCAAAAGCTTTTAAGTTTAATTAGGTCCCATTTGTTTATTTTGATTTTAATTTTCATTACTCTAGGAGGTCAGTCAAAAAAGATATTTCTGAGATTTATGTCAAAGAGTGTTTGGCCTATGTTTTCCTCTTGAGAGTTTTATAGTGTCTGGTCTTACATTTAGGTCTTTAATCCATTTGGAGTTTATTTTTGCATATGGTGTTAGGAAATGTTCTAATTTCATTCTTTTACATGTAGCTGTCCAGTTTTCCTATCCCCACTATTGAAGAGGCTGTCTTTTCTCCATTGTATATTCTTACCTCCTTTGTCATAGATTAGGTGACCATAGGTACATGGGTTTGGATTGACTTTCTTTTGAAATTTCCTTTATGTATTTTTTATGTTTTGATTTCATGTGTAGTATTCATAATTCTTGGGTATATGAGGAGGAGATTTTATGAATAAAAGTTAATACTACTGTTTCAAGGGAGAAGAACTATTAAAATTTTACAATACTGTTTAATCAAAAAATGCCTTTAATTACAGAGGAATATATGGTCAAAGCCAGAATATGGATGGTAGAATATTTACTTTTACAAACCTACTGAAACCTGGGGATTATTATTTTTTTCTCTACTTTTATTCTAGGACTCCAATTAACATATATTTTACATATCTCTATATTCTTCCACAGGTTACTGAGGTTCTGTTTATTCTTTTTTCTTTTTTTTAAGGCTGTTTATTTATTTATTAATCAGGAGAATATCAAACAAAAGTTTAATAACATGTTTACATGGGAGAGACCCAGGAAAAGCCCTCACCTTAAATAGAAGCCCTCACCTGAAATACCATCCTCAGCTAAAGACATAAGAGGATGTTGAGGGTAGGGAGTCAGTTATGGAAGGCTACCAGGAAAAGCACAGTAATTATGATTAGTTGACATAACATTCAGAAAGTTGAAGCCTCTGATGTATGACAACATTGTGTTCATTGTATTGCAAAGACACTGGTCTTCATTGCAGTAGTTGTCAAGCTCAAAAGCAAAATTAGCAATATCAATTTTGTCTGCTATTTTAATGGAATATATGGTTCCATGTGAGTGAATTTTCTATGTAAGTGAAGCACTGATATTTTCTTTAATAAGATTATAAGCTCCTTGAGGACAAAGACCAAGAATTATTTATTTAAATTATATTTCCTAATGTAAGAAGTACAATATTTGGCACAAGCACTTAAAAAATACACCTTTTGATTTCTACATAATTTATTTTTCACAGCCTCATCAAAAGGAGCAGGGTGGGAAGAAGGAATCCTACATGCACGCTCTGGAACACTTATTTGGTTATGTGCTTTCGTCTTCTCATAGACACTTAGCTTTCTGTTTAGTTCACCTCTGTATCCTTGACAACAATCACGTGCCAGCTCAGTGACTCCCACTGTGTCAAATGGCTTGACCTGACGACTTTGGAGTTAGATTCTCTGAGTCTGTGTTTTCACTTTTCTAATTGCTAGTTGACTGATTTTTTGCTAATTCTTTTCCTTGAGTCTCAGTTTCTTCATCTATAAAGCTGGGAAACTGATGCAAAGTTGTTATGAGACTTGCATAGAGAGATTCATGTATGTGCACCTAACCCAGTGTCTGACATACAATAGGCACCAATAAATGTCTCCTCCCTTCCCTTCCTTTCCCTTCCCTCCCCTATTTCTTTGCAGGGTGGATATTCTTTTCCCTTGTTTTATAGAGGAAGTAATTGAGGTATAAAGAAAGATATGTGACTTACCAAAGTTCACTTTTATATTTAGGAAAAGCACCAGAATTAGACTCTAGCTCCTGATCTCCTAGTCATGTTTCTGCTGTTAGATCATGCCGCCTTGTGTTTGTTTGGGTTTTTTTTGCAGTATGCAGGCCTCTCACTGTTGTGGCCTCTCCCATTGAGGAGCACAGGCTCTGGACGCGCAGGCTCAGCGGCCATGGCTCACGGGCCTAGCCGCTCCGCGGCATGTGGGATCTTCCCAGACCGGGGCACGAACCCGTGTCCCCTGCGTCGGCAGGCGGACTCTCAACCACTGCGCCACCAGGGAAGCCCCTTGTGTTTGTTTAACAAAGTCCATAGATTGGATTTGGGGGCTCAAGACCAAATGAAGAAATAGATAACAAATTTCAAACAAAAAGACAATGAGAATTTTACTAATTTATAGCAATGTTTCTTCATTGTAGACTCAGTAAAAGGCTCTAAGTTTAGTCTTATGTAAGGTTTGATTTGAATGTGGCAAAGTTACTGCCTTAAGGAATCTACAGGTGGTAGAAATAAAAAGACAGGAATCCAAAGGATGATAATCCAATGCAGTGCATCATAAGAGCCTCATGAGCCCTGTAAAGCACTAAGGGAATTCAGAGAGGTGGGAGGGGTCTTCTAGAAGGCAGCATGTTTGAGCAGGTGTAATGATCCCCTCTCCATCATTGTGGGTAGGGTTGAAGAGGACTCCAATACTGCTCATTTTCAAGTTCTTCTGCCAGTGCTACTTATTCCTTGTTTTACGTACTGTCATCATAGAAAACACCTGGATTTGGGTTCAAAGAACCCAGAACTCTTTATAAAACCAATTGTGCAAATATTTTTGTTGCCTTGTCTCTATGTGGAACGGCTGTCCTCGAAAGTATTGCATTTGCTTCCCATATTTAATTAGTCACTAATGACCAATATGGGCTATAAATGAGTTCTTTGCCTTTGCTGATGATTCAGGTCAAGCATGGCAGATGGTTCCTTATGCTGAATTCTCCAACAAGCATCTATTACAAGAAGATGGATGCCTCAATTTCAATAGAACAGCCAAGAGCAAACAGTTTGCAGATGGCCAGCGTTCCTGGCATGGGGATATTTCACCACAGGATGCTTCACCACAAAGTTCAGCCTTCCTTTCAAAGCGGCCTTCCTTTCTGCTTTCTTCCTACTTCTTCCTTCCTTGCTGCCTCCTTCCTCCCTTCTTTTTCATTTATTTTTTCTTTATTTCTTGTGTTCCTACCCAAGAGGAGTATACCAAAGAAACAGAGACTATGGTTTCGTCCCAGGTGGAATTGACAATAAATTTAAGGAGACAAAAACCTGAAACATAAAATTATTTGTGGATAGAGATAAGTGTAGGGTGAGGAAGCCCAACCTATATTCTTAAAGGTGGAGAGAATTCACAGTAAGTGGTCCATTTGAGGTGGGGTTTGCCAGGAAAGTTTCTTGAAGCCAATTTGCTTACTTTCTTTCCTGCTTGCTCTAAAGCAAGTCATTTCAGGTTCTAGTCATTTGATTCCATATGCATTTTGTTCTTTATCTGCATCATCAGCATATCTACATTTTTGGGGGTTTATCATCCAACCCAAGCTGACTGATGCCTAATGTTCTTATCTTGTTTCCTACTGTTTATATAGTGTTCAAACTTAAGGCCAATTTATGATCAGTCTTTTTATTCTCCATATATTCTTACATTGGTCTGACTACAGCTTCCCATGGGATTACAATAGTGATGTACAGGTGATGGTGATAACAAGAGGGCTTGTTTTGAGCACTATTTGATTCCATACTCCAAATTAAAACTTCCTATTGGCCAAACATTGCCAGGGAAATCTTTGGTAGTACAAAGGCAAAGAACAAATATTTACTGAAGACATGCTACGCTAGATACGGTGCTATGTATTTTAGACAAATCCATTCAGTTATTACTCACAGTAACTTCAGTTTACAAAGGAAGGAACTGAGGTTTACAGAGATAAGTCAACTTGCTTAGGATCATACAACTCATATATGTTGGAGCTAGAATTCAAACTTAGGTCTCTCTCACTCCCAAATCCATACCTTTTGCACTATGCTAAAAAGCCTCCTTAATATAGGGCTTGTAAAGGGTTCCCAGATACTTGGGAATGCAACAGAATCCCAGACATGCCACTGCCACCAAAGCCACTGTCACTGCCCCAGTGGGAATCAAGGGCTTGTGGGTGCTCCACAAAATGCTGTGGAAAATGAGTGATGTGTGTGAAGATGGCTAGGGAGAGGGGGAAGGTAAGTGTGTAAAAGATGTTCCTCTATCATCAGTTTTATGTTCAGCTATGAATACTCTGCCATAAAGAAGGTCTGTGTTTCCAATGTTACGGCTCTGTAGTTCCACTGGTCTCTCACCCTGCTTACTGTTCATAGCTTTTTGGGGAGAGTACCAGTGTTGCCTCTATGGAGTCTAGGTGGTGTCATTCACCTTGTAGATCCAGAACCAATGTCCCCTCTGATTGTCTTAGGGCAGGGACCAATCGTCTGATTCAGTCTCAGTCAACTGTTATGGTGTCTTATTCCTTCAAGGGTCTCATTGCCTTTTTTGGCATCCAGCCTTGGACAAAGCCAATGCAGTCTGTCTCATTAGCTTTTATAACTTTAAATCTCTGTGGAAATACTTAGTAATCTTAGTTCCTTTTCCTTAGGAGGCTTTGGGTTCTTTATATAAATTGTACACGTAATTTCCAGAAACCTCCATACCCACTTCTCAATGGTATAAGAGAGGGGTGGCTTGCCCTCATCTGTTAAATATTGGAGCTTGGTCTTTAGTTCACTCAGAATGTGATTTCTGTTTAATCTCAGAAGGAGAGTAACCAAATACATGCTCCTTTCTAAATGAGATGACAGTACTCTCTGTGGCCTGGTACTTCTCAAGCTCAGCCCCAGTTTTGTATCGCCTAACTTCCTCATTCTGTTACCATCCATGAACCAAAGCTGACTGGAGGCCAAAGAAAGGCAACAGCAGGAAAGCCTATTTAGAGCAAGACACAGACATACAGGAACTGAAGGAGGGAAGTGCATGAGTGATGGATGGGGGAAGGGAAGTGAGGGAGTGAATTTTTAATATAGAAGAGTTTTGATTTTGAGGCAGCTTCTTCCTTGTGACAGGGACAGATATACCATTTGAAGCGAATGAAGCTTAAGCTTCAAGCCTCTCACTTGCATGGGACTCTTCCAAGGCCTTGGGAGAGATTCTATAAATTTTTGTCTATAATTTTATGCTTTTTTTTAAAAAAGGAAATTCCCCTCCCTCACATTGTATAAACTTCAGGCTCCACAAAACCTGGTTTCATTCCTGCTCTTTTAGAACGGTTCTTGCTAACACAGAGACCAATCCTAGCTTGACTAGTTGAGAATTTAGACTGAATTGGTAATTATAAGCCCTGAATTAAGGGGCTGCTTAGTGAGAAGAGGTAAGCTGGAACTTCTGGCAGCCCATTTTGTTTGGGCCAGGGATGCTAAGTAAGTTTCATTTCAAGTGTCAGCCTCAGTCACAGTCATGGTAGTCATTATGTTGAGAAGGGTTCTGAAGCCAGGTTCATGAGAGGCAAGAAGTGATGGCCACTATGGATACCTACCCAATACTAGCCTTGATGTGGGTTGGACTCCATCTCCCTGGTCCAAGTGGGAAGCTGCAGTGTTACAAATATGGCTGGAAAAAATACAGAGCAAAGGGATGTCTTTTTCTGTGGTGTCTTTCAGAAAACACAGAACAATTCTTTTTATCTGGCTTCATGAATCATACAAAATGTTAGGACACCTGGCAAAGAAAGAGTCTTCATAAGACATGTACTCAACCTGGCTAATGGCTGTCCCTTGAAAGCAGAGCCCAATGCTGAACAGAAAGTGGGCTAGTGCCTCTGAGTATTTCCTTTCTCTGTCATGAGTTTGCACGTCACACGGAGACTTAGTGGTCATTTTCCATATGTGGAGTGAGGATGTCAAATGCTGTATTCTGGGCTTAGCACATTCAAAGAATCAAAAATCATGGTTCATTAAACAGTTAATAAGTTACAGCAGATTTATACCATGTACTTTTCCTAAATAGTGTGTGTTATGGGTTGAATTATGTACCCTTCCCCCCAGCCCCCACCATCCATTCAATATCTCAGACTATGACTGTGTTTGGAGAGATGGGCTTTAGAGAATTAATTAAATAAAAATGAGGTCATTAGGGTGGACCCCAATCCAATATGACTGGTGTCCTTATAAAATGAGAAGATTAGGACACATATACACATAGAGGAAGAGTGCCATGTGAACATGAAGATGGCCCTCTACAAGCCAAGGAGAGAGGCCTCAGAAGAAATCAAACCTGCACCCTGATCTGAGATTCCTAGCCTCCAGAGCAATCAGAAGTAAATTTGTGTTGCTTAAGTCACCCAATCTCTGATACTTTGCTGTAGCAGCCCTAGAAAACTATCACAGTGTGTTTGCAACGTTCCTTTGGGATTTTGTTCTTTTCCATATACTGTGAAATTTCACATATTTTTATGTTTTCTGTTGTATTCATATTTATTGAAAAGTTCTCTCCTCATTTTTCCTTTTTTTTTTTTTTTTTTGACCATGCAAGCTCGGGGCAGAACATTTAACAGTGGTGATTTTTGCCACAAGCTAGACTGACTTGATGTTATTTCTATTTAGACTGCCAGAAAGATTTATTGAGAAGCTGGTGAAAAGGAGGACAATTCAAATTAATTTCACTGAAATGTACTGGAGGATGTAAATAACCCTTGGTTTGAAAATCTGGTTAGCAGTCCTGCCAGTCCAGAAAAATGTTGCTGGAGAGAAAATAGCAGAGAAGATTATAAAAGTACAGGCTTATCACAAAAGAGGCTGTTTTGATCTATATTTTGAATAACATGGTTGAGGTTAGTAATATGTTTATTTCAGAAACAAGATGTTGAATTTCTGTAATCAAGATGATGAATTTCTGTAATTATTTGGTGTGTATCATAATCAGCTGTAGAGTCAGCAAATGATGTGCACTGTAGCCCTCAAAGGCTGAGATCACAAGGAAAAAAACACATCTTGATTAGCCATAATTCATTAACCAGAGTTCATTTGCAATCTGCTCTTAGGAGAAAAATGTGCAACAAAAAACAAACATACAAGGCATTTGAAAACAAATAATCAAATTTCTAGAGTGTAGAAATTCAGGCCAATCATATATCATGTACATCTATATCTAAATGTTTATTTAATATGAATTATTGGCTATTGGCAAGAATTAGGATACTGAAGTAATGCAAATCTTCAATCATCGAAAACTGAGTTAATTTATTTTTGTTCATTATACAGCATTTACTAAGGCAAGGAAGTAAGCTGGTTATATTAAGAAGGCATTTTCCATAGCAAGGGTAAAAACAAATGAGCTTTCCTATTTACTTGTCATCTAAGCAAGAACTTCAAAGAATAAACATCAGCCTTTAGAAACAGAGGTACTGTGTTTCCAGTTTCACTAGCAAGAGCCCTTTCATACTAGTCACTCACATATAAATGTTGACTTGTTTGCTTTCAAAACTTTCTGATATTTTTTATTAAAGACAATAGATTTTTTTAAAAAGGGTTTTCTAAGAAAATTTGACTGTCAACCCTTGGCACTCATCTGCCAGAACTGCTAGGTGGGCAGCCATCTGCAAGGAGTCTTTCACCGCGGATGCTGTAAACCCCTGGTATGAGCCTCCATCCTCTCTTGCCTGGACCGCTGCAGTAGCTTCCTATAGAGTCTACCACACCGTAATCCTCTGTAGTCTGTGCTCAACACAACAACCAGTGTGATAATTTAAAATATGTGTGTCACAAATGCTGGAGAGGGTGTGGAGAAAAGGGAACCCTCTTGCACTGTTGGTGGGAATGTAAATTGATACAGCCACTATGGAGAACAGTATGGAGGTTCCTTAACAAACTAAAAATAGAATTACCACATGATCCAGCAATCCCACTCCTGGGCGTATACCCAGAGAAAACCATAATTCAAAAAGACACATGCACCCCAGTGTTCATTGCAGCGCTATTTACAATAGCCAGGTCACAGAAGCAACCTAAATACCCATCGACAGACGAATGGATAAAGAAGATGTGGTACATATATACAATGGAATATAACTCAACCATAAAAAGGAACGAAATTGGGTCATTTGTAAAGATGTGGATGGATCTAGAGACTATCGTACAGAGTGAAGTAAGTCAGAAAGAGAAAAACAAATATCGTACATTAACGCATATATGTGGAATCTAGAAAAATGGCACAGATGGACCGGTTTGCAAGGCAGAAATAGAGACACAGATGAAGAGAACAAACATATGGACACCAAGGGGGTAAAGTGGCGGGGGTGGTGGTGGTGGTGTGATGAATTGGGAGATTGGGATTGACATGTATACACTGATGTGTATAAAATGGATGAGTAATAAGAACCTGCTGTATAAAAAATAAATAAATAAATAAAAATAAAATAAAGTAAGTGTTTCATTTCAAACCCTTAGTTCAAACCCTCTATGATTTTTGATCTGTTTCAGAGTAAACACCAAAGTCCTGACAATGGCCTCTATGGCCCTCCATGATTTGCCCTGTCCCTCTGTCCCGTCTGTCACTGGCTTGACTTGTCCTGCTCTTCCCCTCTGCTCTAGCAGTGCTGACCTCTTGGCTGTTTCTTAATCCTGCCAAGCCCATTCCCTCTGTCTGGAATGTTCTTTCTGCAGTTGTTTACATGACTCCTTCCTCCACACCTTTGGGTTTTTGCTCAAATGTCACTCTCTCAGAGAGAGTTTTCTCTCGCTTTAAAACTGCCAGCCCTCCACAGCAGCACTTCCCATTCCCTTGCCCTGATTTGTTTTTCTCTCTCAGTCTTATCACCTATGATTTAGTCTCTACTTGTTTGTTTTATTGTCCTTCTTCCTCCACTAGGATAAAAAATCTGTGAAGGCAAGGATTTTAGTCTATTTTGTTCACTGCCTAGAATCCTGTTTGGCCCATAGGAGAGCCAATAAATATTAGTTTAAGGAATGAATGACTGATGAGGATTTTCCCCAGTAACTTATTCACTTATTTGTCAAAGGGGCCAGCAAGAGAACTCAGAAAGAAACTAAATGAAATTCTAACAGTGGGTTAGGGCTCAATGAAATGGAATGAAATAGAGGGAAATAGCAAAGCATTTTGTCCAGTGCCATCTTGCATTCTGTGGGATTTGACAATAACATAAAAAAGCAAAAAGAGATAGACTGATATTTCCATAATAACATCTCTTTCTATATATTAAGACCATAAAAGAAACAAGTAGGCTACAAAACATTCTCTTTCAAGATAATAATATTTCTTCCATTCTTTCTTCCTATTTGTTTTTTGTTTGTTTGCCTAATCACATAAATTATAGAAATTAATGACAGAGATGGGCCATTTTCCAGAGGTTTGACAAGTGAAAAATCCACTGATGCATTTTTTCTTGTTGCTGTTGAACAGATTTTTAAATGAAGAAGTTTAATTACTTGAGTTTTATCATTGCAGGCATCTGCTAATTACAGCTGTTCCTACAAACTGGATTGGAATATACTTTTTTCCTTTCTCCTCAAATTAAAACCTGACATAAAAATAGCCATTGCTAATTTGAGGATGATCATTTCAGCATTTCACCATTTTGGCTCCCAGTTATTTAGCATCTTACAGAAAAGCACTTGCTTGACTGCTCATTGGCAAAGATAAGTGAAGCATTTAACCAATGTAAAATGATGGGATAAGATTTACATATGCTCTCAAAGTAGTAACCTACTTCCTGGGTGAGGACAACTTACAAAATAGATGTTAAGTACCAAAATATATGATTTCCCCTTCAGATAGTGATATAGAAGTCCTGTGTTTCCTCATAGTGTATATCCTGGTTTTTTTCCAATCCCCTGCCAGTTCTAGCATCTATCAAAAGCCTGGCTTGGAGAAGTAATGTTTAAAGACATCTAGGGGAAAGGAAGTAAAAGGCAGTGAGTATCTGTGCATTAATAATTTTTTCTCCATGACACAAAACACAATTTCTTACCAGTTGTGTTTCCCTTTTTGCTATGGCTGCCAGGAAGCTCCAAGTCATGTTTATTAATAATTTTAGTAACAAAATTAGCACTTGGGGCTAGCATATTTGCTTCTTCCAGGTATTCATGGCCTCCAGATATTTGTGCTTTTTCATTTATATTGCATTATTGTGTATGCCTATGGTGAGCACCTTCACATTGATTTGTAAAATATATGGATTATAAAAGAAACAGAAGCTTATTTTAGTCCTAAATGGCTTCTTTGTCCTCCTTTCCCCTTTCTTCCTACCCCAATGCCAGCAGCCTGATAAAAAGTTGACATAATGAAAAATAATAAAATTACTTTGTTTAGATTGCATTTTGGTCTAGGCCTAGGTAAATAACATCACTGACAATATTTAGAGTCCTTCTATTAATAACTGAATTGTTGTATTGGATTACTTAATTATGATGAAACAACCAAATTGAAGTTTCTGGAGGGAATTATTAAAACAAATAAGAATTATTAAAACAAATAAAACAATGTCAGCAAATTGCAGTGTGACTATGATACTGTGTTCTCATGTCTGTGAATAAGAGGATCAAATGCTGGAAGTGAGCTCCATGGGCTTGTTAGAGGGGCTTGTCTGTTTTAGCAAGTTTATCCCCAGTGTCTGAAACATAGTACAGGCTCAATGGATATTTGTTGAATGACTATTGAATGAATATAATTTACCATATATGATGTTATATAAACTGTATGTATGAGATGAAGCCTCATTCAGTTGTATTTCTAAGTGGAACGTAGCCTGAGTGGTGATGGGAGGGAGGAAATAATGGAGAAATTTCTCTCTAGAACCCACATAGTTACAATTTTGGTGTTCTTCTTTCCTTGGATAGATCTAGATTTCCATTTGGTGGTATTTTTCCTCTGCCCAAAGGATTTCCTTTAACATTTTTTGTAGGGAAGTTTTGCTGTAGATAAATTCTTTCAGCTTTTGTATGTCTCAATAAATCATCATTTCTGAAGGCTATTTTTACTGAATATAGAATTCTAGGTTGGCAGATTTTTGTCTTTCAGTGCTTTTTAGATATTGCCCCATTGTCTCTTGGTTTTGCTGTTTACAACAAGAAGTCTGCTGTCATTTTTATCTCTGGTCCTCTGTACTTAATGTCTTTTCACTGGTTTCTTTTAAAGATTTTCTCTTTATCATTGGTTTTAGGCGATTTGATAATGATGTGACTTGGTGTAGTTTTATTTATACTTCTTGTACTTGGAGTTTTTTTGAGCTTCTGGATATTTTTGTATTTCTATAAATATTCTTGAGATTTGTTCTGGGATTCAGTTAAGTTACTTGGAAACAGTTTGATCCTTTTAGTCTTGCTTTTAGGTTTTGCTAGGTGGGAGCAGAACAGTCTTTTGTCTAGGGCAGATTTTGCCCCACTACACAGGACAAATTTTCTGATCACTCAATCCGATGTCTCATTAATTATGTGTTTTTCCACTCTAGCTGGTGGGAACAGGAACTATTTCTGGCTCTGTCTGAGCTCTGGGAATTATTCTTTCTAATCCTTTTGGACAGTTGTTTCCCAGACCTTCGATAGTTTTCTCACACACGTGCTGATTATTACTCAGCTGAAGACACAAGGGTGACCCTTTGCAGATCAGAGCTCTCTCTGGTATATCACCCTGCAAATTCTAGCTTCTTTAGCCTTCCTAAACTCCCAGCTCCAGCTCTTTAACTCAGGCAAATTGTGGGTCCCAGTTGGAAAGGTCTGATCCTCCTCCATGTGTTTCTCACATCCACTCATCAGGCTAACCTGAGCATGATCTCATGGTTTAAGGCCAAGGAGCATGGTTGGAAAGATAGCAAGCTAACTGGACAAAGAAAATTACATGAGTGAGCCCAGAATCAAGAGATGAAAAACTGAAGGACTGTTACTGCAATGAGTCTGCATAACCAGTTTTATGGCGCTTGATGCATGTTGTCAACTTATTCTTTAGAAAGAATATACAATGTTACCAGCAATATATATGTATACCTGTTTTTTATATGGTCTATTCATCTTTGAGTTTTACATATTGATTTATCTTTTCAGTGCTTGGTCATATACTTGATTTTTCTTCTTGAGGAAACTGGTTCTGAGTCATTTACATCGTATTACTCTTCTCTTGTTTATGAATATATATATATAGTATAATTTCTTTATTGATTATCCTTGCAAATAATCATCTAAACTCCAGAAATATTGATTAATGTAAATTTTTTCTCTCTCAGTCAATGGAATTATATGAACACTTTAGGACATATAACCAATACTAGCCTTTATTTTAATGGCAAATTTCCATATGATAAGACCAGTTTACTTAGAGACGGGTGTGATTGAGAAACAATATGGAAGTTAGAAATGGATTTAAAAGCAAAGACATTTAGAACTGCAAGGACTAGATATTATCTAGTACAATGTCCTCTTCATAAAGATATGTACAAATAAGAAAACTGGGGCATAGAGCAGTTTAGTTACTTGTCCAAAATGCAAAACCTGTTAGTGATGCAGGGTCTGGTACACAACAGGTATGTAATAAGAATTTTTTGAGTGAATAAGTAAAATACAAGACTGGAATTTATGTCTCCTATGTTTGGTACTCTTAATTATGTGATCATAGAGGTATAATGTCTCTAGGATTGAAAACTAGCCTCAGCTACAGGACAGAGAGAAGCAAACTAGATCCATTTAGGGAAGCACAAACTTTCAGGGTATTAAAAAAAATTTCCTCAGTAAGAGATTGTGATGGCTTTCTACAAACATCCAAGTAGAAGATATCTTACTGTTCTCCAGAGATGTGTGGGCCAATGAGTGAAGATGTGAATGAGGGAGAATGTCACACCCTAATGTTAGCAAAGGTGATACCAATGAGACAGCTCCCCAAAGCCTTGGGAATGTGGAGACTTAGACTAGATTAGGGGAAAATAGTCTAAGACAGTGGTACAGTTCAGGTCTGATAAATTCAGCTGTGTGAATAATGAATAGATAGAATGCAAAAAAAGTATATTCATTCCCAATGTCAGGATGTAATTATCGTATGGAATTTGGTCTATTTTAACTTTATGATGCTTTTAATGCCTAGGATGTCAGCTCATCAGGAATGTCTAGTAAAGTTTATCTTTTTGTAAATTATCTCTTTATCAAGTGAAGTATTAGAACTTTTACTAATGACTAATCTGGTACCAGGTACAAGCCTGAGGTTATTAACAGTGTTTCAACATAAAGCAATGAAAAAGACAATCCTCAGTTGTTAACTACTGGTTTCCCACAGAACAAGAAAGGTAATCACTCAGCACAGCCATTTCAGCTCCTGGGGACAGGATGAGATAGGGTGAGGGATTGGACAGGTGGTGGTCATGCAGGAATGTATGGCCCAGCTCCCCAAGAACTGGACTAAATCTCCCGCAGTCTTGTTTAGTAAGAATTTTATGGTTGACTGACTTGAAAAATGTTTTCCATGGTCTGTTGGTGTTAATTATCAACAGGTATTGCTGGGTATTTGCAGCTGGCCCTGACAGGAGTGCTCTGGAGAGAACCAAGACACAACAGTCCTGGAAATTTGGCAACTGTGGTGATAAGGGTGATAGAAACTCATAGATGTGATTTGCATGTTTTAGTCCACAACAATTAAGATTGACAGGATTTTTGTATAAAGTTTACAAAGTCATGAAGAAGCATACACAATGGTGAGCTCTCCAAGGGCAGGAGTGCCTTGGTCTTTTTTCCACCTGAAGACTTTGCGTTCACTATTTCCTCTGCCTGGAATGTGCATGCTTACTTCTCGGTATTCAGGTCTTAGCTAAATGCCACCTTCTCAGAGAGGCCTTCCTTGATAACCCAGTCTAAACTAATTTCCCCTATACCCATCCACTTCACTTTCTCACACATCATTCTGCCTGATTGTCTTCATGATACTCATCATTATCTGCAATTAAATGCTTTTGTGTTGATTGTATGTCCTATGCTGGTGTTTAAATACCAGGAGAGAAATAATACTGTCTGTCTTGGTTGCCGTGATATCCCAGAGCTCACTAAATGTTTGTTGAGTAATTGAATGGAGCAAACATAACTTATTCAGTGAGTCATAAAATCATGTCAGAAGTAGAGTATATATCCATCAACAACCCAATCAAGAAATGGGTGGAAGACCTAAATAGACACTTATCCAAAGAAGACATACAGATGGCCAAGAAGCACATGAAAAGCTGATCAACATCACTAATTATTAGAGAAACGCAAATCAAAACTGCAGTGAGGTATCACCTCACACCAGTTAGAATGGGCATCATCAGAAAATCTACAGACAACAAATGCTGGAGAGGGTGTGGAGAAAAAGGAACCCTCTTGCACTGTTGGTGGGAATGTAAATTGATACGGCCACTATGGAGAACAGTATGGATGTTCCTTAAAAAACTAAAATAGAATTACCATAGGACCCAGCAATCCCACTACTGGGCATATACCCTGAGAAAACCATAATTCAAAAGACACATGCACACCAATGTTCATTGCAGCACTGTTTACAATAGCCAGGTCATGGAAGCAACCTAAATGCCCATCAACAGACGATTGGATAAAGGAGATGTGGTACATATATACAATGGAATATTACTCAGCCATAAAAAGGAACGTAATTGGGTCAGTTTTACAGATGTGGACAGACCTAGAGACTATCGTACAGAGTGAAGTGAGTCAGAAAGAGAAAAATAAATATCGTATATTAACGCATATATGTAGAACCTAGAAAATGGTACAGATGAACCGGTTTGCAAGGCAGAAATAGAGGCACAGATATAGAGAACAAATGTATGGCCACCAATGGGGGAAAGTGGGGGTTAGGATGAATTGGGAGATGGGGATTGACATATACACACTAATATGTATAAAATAGATAACTAATAAGAACCTGCTGTATAGTACAGCAAACTCCACTTTGAACTCCAGGAGAACTAACACAACATTGTAAAATAACCATACCCTAATTAAAAAGAAGAAAAAAGAACTTTGGATATAAAAAGTCAATGTTTTTTGATGATGGTAATAGGGTTGACTATATAATTTATCATCAACCAGCAAAGCTTTGAAAATTGAACAGGTTTTAAAATATAATACAACTATGAAATTAAAAAAAAAGAAGTAGAGGGTATATCTTGACACTAAAAGTTAGTTTTCATGTTCATTAGAGATATTATAGAACATCTATAAGAGTTTCTACCTTGGTAATATTAGTTGGTTCACAAAGGCATGAAATATTAGTGAATGACAGATCCATTAAAGTTCATTAAAAGACAGTAAGGATTGTGACATGCAGCTGTAGATGTCTTTAAAAAAAAAAAAACTTTATTTATTTATTTTTGGCCACACCATACAGCTTGCAGGATCTTAGTTCCCCAGCCAGGGATCGAACCTATGCCCCCTGCAGTGGAAGCACAGAGTCCTAACCACTGGACTACCAGGGAATTCCCTGTAGATGTCTTTTACGAAATGTCCTTTGTTTTTTCCTGTCAGAAAGCAGAATACTGTACAGAGTAGTGTGTGGTCTGATCCAGAATAATGTTTCTAAATTTTTCCGTATCACATCTTTATTGGAGACCCCAGAGAGAGAGCACGTCTCTCAGTTAGAGATGGGATAAGGCAGGAGGAGACTTTGGGATATGACATGGAGGGATTTCTTTTTTACCTGAGAATCTACCTAATTGTGGTGACACCTTGGAGCTCTGATCAAGCGACATTTATATGACATTAGACAATGTAAAGAAGAAGAAAGAGGAGGGGGAGAAGGAGAAGGAAACAGGCTGTGATTTCACAAAGGTTTATTTCACCTGAAAACACGCTTTATACAAAACCGAAAATAGACACTCTGTGTGGTCTGAGGTTTGAGCAAAGAATCAAGGAACTTTGACAAGTGCTGACTGTTGGACCCATACACTGCCCAAATTTGAACCCTGACTCATAACCTTTCTGAGCCTCAGTTTCCTCACCTGTAAAATGGGGATAGTAATAGTAGCCACCTTCTAATTTTGTCATGAATGTTAAATGAGTTAATACAGTGGAAGTGCTTAGAATGGAATGGGGCCTGACACATAAATGTTAGTTTTTTGCTTTTTTACATAGAAGGAGCCAAGTAGCCAGTTACATAGGAATTGGTGGTAGAGGAGTCAAGCATTTAATGGCACTGAAAAGGGTATTAGGAAAGAGAGTTAAGGGGAAAACAGAATAGGACTGGAGTTATTGTTCAAGAAGCCTGAGGAAGCTAACAGAGGAGGCTGAAAAACAGGTCAATTTTCAGACTGTGGAATGGGTGGTTGGAAGCTAAAAAGCCTTTGCGCATGAGATTATCATGGACCCAGGAGAGCCACGTGGACCTGAGTACTGGAAGTGGGATTGTAGAATGCCTACTTGGCAATACACAGTGGTTTATCCAAGCTTAGCTAAAGCTTTTATCCTCTCAAGCATCTATGTGCTTCCCTGTTTAGGAGCCCATATTGGAATTTAAGACTCAGAGTCAACAGCACTGAGCTATAGGATCAGATAGGCATCAAACACTTGGAGGCAGATAAAAACACACCTTCTGGCAGTACCTGGATTATTTGCTTCAAAGCCAAATGAAGTTGCAAGCAGCTTTACTAATTACAGGGTGGGAAACTAGAAGTTTTCTAAAGAGCAGGGAGTGGTAAATGGAAAATAATACCACAGTAGTCATAATGACTAATTATAAGGTCTAAATGTCATTGAAATGACATTGAATGTCATAGTTTTATTTAGCAAGTTGGATTATGGCTTCATTTTACTGTATTTAAAACAGCTCAGGTTTAATGGTGTCCTCAGTTCCCAAATTTTGTTTCCTCTATAATGTCTGAAGTTTCTCAACTGCAGAGTTTCTTACTATAGAGGCATTCAGAGACTGGGGCAGCACTACTATACTACAGTAGAGATAGATACTCAGTGGGTAAGCTGAGAGGCTTCTCAGAATAGCAGGGATTTAAGCTGGTCTTAAGAAAGAAAAGAAACTAGCATTTATTGCATGCTAAGTGCTTAACACCTAAGCATACCAGGAACTTTATACATGTCTCAGCCCTCACAATAACACTATATATTGGGGGAATTATCCTCATTTTACAGTGGAGAAACTGGGGGTCAGAGATATTAAGTGACTTAATAAGGTGATATTGTCAGCGTTTGAATCAGAGATGTCTAATTCCAGAATCCGTATTCTTCCTTCTGTACATCTCCCTTCTATTACTTTCACAAATGAATACGATGAGAGGGGTGGGCAGAGATTTGTGGTGGGAGAGGAAGGAAAGGGAGACATGGAAACAGCAACTGACATAGAACAATTTGATAAAATGAATAGAAGTAGAAAAACTCATTCCTTCACAGATCTAAGTGAGCTCTTATATTATGTGCAAGACACTTGTGTAAAAAAGTTAGTTGATAGTGATCTGGAGAACATCTGGGGGACATTGGCTATATGGCTAGAGGGCAACCCGTGAGAGGATGGGAGACTGTTTAGGTAACTGTGGCCTGGAAAGGTAGGGGAGAAGGAAAACTTGGAGGGCCTTGGGAGTGCAAAGAACTTAGCTGTGTCCTAGATTGCTTTTGTAATTGACTCGGTCTTCTCTTGCTTTTCTGATCATAGGCAACCAGGAGTCACATGAGCTTCTCTGGGTTATTGTGGGTGATCTTGAACCCTGTAAATTTGAACTAGGGTTGACTCGTATTTTGAAGGTAGATGGGTGGGTGAGTGGGAGTTGATGAAGTCTGGACTTGACGAAGTTTGTGATTCTCTCTCTCTGTCTCTTTTTAAAAATCATTTTGGGTCTTATGACCAATTGAATTACTAAGTTCTTGATAGAAAAATAAGTGGTTTTAAAATGGTTTTCAGGAAAGCAGTTGAAGAATGGTAGTAACCTCATTATTTTGCTGTTAGCACTGTGGATGTCCCTTTTAACAGTCTAATATTAGATGATTGATATACTTCTTTGTTTCTCCTGAATCTACTGTACTATTCCTACTTTTATTATAGCAATCATCACAGTTTAGCAAAATTATTACGTATTTGTCTTCACCACTAGATTGAGATTGTTAGTTTGTAAAGGCAAGGTGAGTTTAATTGCCTCTGTCCCAGTTCAGTGCTTGGAACCTAGTAGGTGCTTAATATGATTTTGTTGAGTTAATTTAAAAAATTACAGACCTCTCAGAGACAGTTTGGTAATAATAGTGAGTAGTGCAGGACTGTCTAAGCTTCCACTATAAGTAAGTCTGCTGTAAATCCTAAGTGGCAAAATATGCACCTTGTTGTATCAGGCAAACGCTAATTATCACCTGTGGTAGGTACCCTGATTGTTCTAGATAGTCCCCAAATGTGGAAAGGCATTTGAGGCTTATCTTTTAATCAGTACTAGTATGCTGGTATGATAGTATCATTTTTCATTTTTAGTGGAATTTTCCACTTAATGAAAGGACACCTATGAGCCTTGGAATGGGTGTTCCCACCACTGGGCGGCTCACACAGGGAACTGGCACTGTTTTGAGCTATATGTTTTGTTTGTTTTGAACTATATGTTTGTTTTGAACTATATGCATCCACAGCTTTGTAAACCACTGAACTGAATAAATGCACCAAGTCCTCTGATGCTGCCTTAGGAAAATAATCTTTCTCAAAGTTCAAGTTGTTTTTGTTTCTGTCTCAAAAATCTTATCTAAGGGAGTCAGCTACATGTGTCCTCTTATTATAAAATATACTAGAAATTTTGCCTCTAATTTCTGGACAAAAGTCTTTTGGAAACTTACTGCCCATTACCCCAAGTATGCCTTTCTTTTCAACTGGTAATTGAAAAGAATCCTCCTTTCTTCTGTGGAAATTTAGGGGTACTGGAGATTTAGGTGTTAGCAGCGTCTCAGCAAAGAGGATAAATATTTGACCCATAGTCGGAATCATTCTTGATGTAAAAATGGTTTTAGTGTCATGCTGACCCAACTATTTTGACTCGTAGACCAAATTTATTGTGTTGATAGAGTAGAAACCACTTAGGTAATTTCTCATCATAGTGGACCGCTACATAGATCCATTGGAAGTGACACCAAAAATTGAGTCTTTTCCATCTCCCCCTTTTGCGAATAGTCAAGAACTCCGATGACTAGGTAGTTTTGGGTGGTGACTTTGTTCTTCTTTGCTTACTTAAACCATGTTACTAAACAATAAATAGCAAGCATTGGCTCTTGTCAAGTACTGTGCCAGGAAGAAAGACACAGACCATCAGAGGCTGCTTGTAAGGAACCACTTGCAATCTAGCTGAGGAGAAAGGGCATTTGAAACAGTACATATATTACAAGCATTGACAAGGCGCATATGGGATGTTTGAAAACTGGAAAGAGCTATGTAAATGTAAGCTTTTAAGGCAAGACATGATGAATTGCCAAGTTGTGCTTTGAAGGATGAGGAGGACGAGGGACAGGGTAGGAAGGATATTCCCATGTGGCCTTTGGTGAGGAGACAGAAAAGCATAGTGTGACTGTGCTTCGAAAAGTGGTCAGTTTTCCTGTTTTACATAAAACAAAGGTCTTATACAGAAAAATGTCCTCCAAATATTAATCCATCAGCTCAGGGACTTCACATATGCAGTCACCTCTCCTTTAGAGCCATCCCCTTACCTTTTCCCACGTTTCCATCTGGCTAGGCTTTCTCGTCTTCAGATTCCATCTTAGACCTCACTTTCTCTCACCAGTATTCTTGAACTGTAAACCAACACTACCTCCCTTTAAATTTCAAACATCTTTTCTCCTCAACTAGACTGTAACTTCCAGTGTTAGGCCCTGTGTCCCCAGAGCCCCAAATATAAGTCTCTTTGCATTATAACTGACTGTTTACTCGTCTCAATGCTCACGAAGGCTCTAAGCAGAATGAGGGCGACATCAAGTGTATGTTCTTGACTGTTTATGGTCCTAGACTAAGCACAGTGTCTCACACCGGCTAAGGGCCCATAACTTGCTGTCAAGTATATTCAGTGAAGAGCAAAGAATTGAACAGACTCAGCACACTGAAGGGGTAAATATTACCAGTATAAAGAGAATGAAAGGCCTTTCTCTCTTCAGAAACTTTGAGAAAATGTTTGTCAAGGGGCTGGGAATTAGGGAAATGTGGGGTGGGAGAACAGGGAAGAGAAGTGATTAGAAGGTAAGAGTGTGAGGGTCAGGAAGGAGAAAGGATATTGTGTTATAACTGGGTTCCTAGTCACTTACCTTCTTAACAGTTTCATTCGGATGATAGCTCATTTTGCATCAGTCACCTCCCAGCCATCAGTTGTCTTGATTTAAATTATATTTAATGTCTAATACTCAAAGCATATTTATATCTTATTAATTCTTGCAGTTGAATTTCCTTCCCTCTCTTCCTTTCATCCATTGACTCTCATTCACTGGTTAACTCATCTGAAGAATATTTGAGGAGCTACTTTATGCTAAGCTCATAAAAACTTTGGTAACTGGATATATCTTGTGAAACACAGTAATCCAAGTTTACATGCTTAAATTTTTTTCTCTTTACAATTTAAGCCCAAGCAATTGTTTTCACCCATTTGGGTTTTCTTAGCAGGGTGTAAGGACTTAGATGGAAAATCCTGGCTGCCGTGACTATATTAGTAATGTAATCTGAGTCAGGCCCTTCAAAGTTTTCTATACAAGGTTACAGGGTAATTTTTTTTTCATTTTCGTTAAATTCTCCCCTACCCCTATCTTCTTCAGCTGTTACCAGGGAGTAAATGGCTGAGAACTCCAAGTACAAAAGATAGCTTTCACGCTGCACTAATCCTTAACAATCTTTAAACAGGAAGAGTAAAGGCAAAGTGAAAAAAGGAACTTTTACTTACTCTCGTCATTTTCCAGTTCTATATTAGATAGACACAAGAAAAGATTTTTACTCTGAAATCTCAGCCATTTCAGAGGCTTCCCTTAGCATTCAATGATATACAGCGAGTGTGTAAGACTGCCACAAAACCCCCTGGGCGGCTGAGTTGGTGTTACGTGCAAGGCTGAACATCCATTCCCAATTCAGTGTCTGTAATGGTATCAGTTTGCTCTTTCCTGTGTCCACTGATAAACCTCAATAAATGATACTAAAGGTTATAATAGTGATGGACCTTGTTCTAGAACTATGTTATAATCTGGGACCTAGGAAGCCACTGGCAAACTCCAGTTAGTGACTACTGGGTGGTGGTCAGTGTTTCAAATTACCAGAAAAATCAAGTTGGCATAATTCAAAATAGTGGATTACCTGTTAAGTACAAGCACATTTTAATGGAAAGAAACCTCGAGAGTGATGTTTAAGATGATTAAGACATGCTTAATATACTTCCCATGGTCCTTCCTGATCTGGCCCTGGAACACTCTCTCTCATTTTGTTCTGGCTAGTTCCACTGTCTTTAGGTCTCAGTTTATGAACAATTTCTGCTGAGAAGTCTTCCCTGACTCTCTTGTGTATAGGTTCACTGCTTATTATGCTCACGTCTATTATAATACTAAATGCATTCCTTCTCTCTTCCCTCTCTCCCTCCCCTCCCTTCCCCTTCCTCTCTCCCTTCCTTCCTTCCTTCTTTTTCCTCTTTTACCTCCTTCTTTTCTCCTTCTCTTATAGAATCGCCCATCCTGTTGAGAAGAATCTATTAACCTGGTTCTGGTTAGGACGATACGGGTGAGAGCAGTCATGCCAATTAATTTTTTCCTACTCCTTCTAGAGGAACTCAGGATCCACTGGGATTCTTTGCTATACTTTCTGAAATACGTTAATACATGATTCTCTTGGCCATTTAAGAAATATTGCACAAAAGAGTTTTTTGAGTATGTACAGATTTCATAAATCGATAAAGTATAAATATACTATTACTCTAAATATAATATGAATGCATATTAATCTAGTTTTCTTCTTTTAACTCCTGCTGGAGAAAACCTTCTAATGGCCAAGTAAATTGGCCTTTTTTAAGGTATTCTTCCTATTTGACCACTTCGTGGTAGTCTTTGGTCTCAAGTTGACCTTCCTATCTCATCTGCTTTCCTGGTTCTCTTATTAATTCTAACAACAGTAGTTTGTTTGTTCCTTTCATTGCCCCTCTTCTTCCATCCACACTTTGAATGCTGTATCAGCTACGATTGTGTTTGGCTGTACATACTGAAAACCTTACAACAGTGCTTAAATTGATTCAAATTTATTTGTTATCAAGTGACAATAGATGGGAATTTATTTGCTATTAATACATCGTGGGGCAGTTCTTTTCCATCTGCTTTAATTATTTAAACCTCTCCCAAATATAACATATATAGAGAAAAGTGTATAAAATATAAATATGCCTGTTGTCAAATCATACAACGAACACCTGTGTAACCATCACCGAAGTCAAGAAATAAAATGTTGTCAATATCCCCCAGAGACATCCCATGTATCCCATTCCAATTCCTACCCCCTTTCTCCACCCCAAAGATCAACCCTCTCCTAATTTTTGTGGTAGTTGCTTCCTTACATTTCCTTACAGTTCTACAGTGCTAAAACTGTATTATTCCTAAGTATACCAACTATAGTTGAGCTTTGCCCATTTCTGGCTCTTTTATATAAAAACCATACAAAAATGTGTTTTTGTGAGTTTGGTTTCTTTTGTTCAACATTTATTTGTAAAATTCATTCATATTGTTATATGTGGTATTCATTGCTAAATGAATTCTATTGCATGAGTATGCCCAAACTGATTAATCTAGTTTGCTTTTGATGAATATTTGGGTAGTTTCTTATTGTTGAGTATTATGAGTAGAGCTGATATGAATGTTCTCATCTGTCTCCCAAGGTGCATTTCTTTAGATATGCACAGAGGAGTTGAATTGTTGGGTTTCGGTTTTTTTGGAAATAGAAGTTCTCTTCAGTGATGTGACAGAACCGGGTAGAGCTCACCCAGCACAACCCACAGAGTCACCTCCCAAATGGATTTGTCTCCGAGCAGAAGAGTCAAAGTGAGGCTGACCCACATGTGGGTGGGGTTGCAGTTGTCTGGCTCATTTAGTTGTTGAGAAAAGCAGCTGATCAGAAAGTGAGGGGGGGGGTTAGTTAGATGCTAGTGAAGGAATCCCTTTATCTCTCGGGCATCTTGGGGATTGAAGGAGAGGCTCAGGATTGGCTCTATTTGGAGACCTCTTAGTTGTTTACCCAGGACTAAGTAAGCCTCAGTGGTATATTAGAATCAGAAATTTGGGCAGGTGGTCCTGGAAAACTTCTCTCAGAAGGTGACTTTTTTTTTTTTTTTTTTTTGCGGTACGCGGGCCTCTCACTGTTGTGGCCTCTCCCGTTGCGGACAGAGCACAGGCTCCAGACGCGCAGGCTCAGCGGCCATGGCTCACGGGCCCAGCCGCTCTGCGGCATGTGGGATCCTCCCGGACCGGGGCACGAACCCGCATCCCCTGCATCGGCAGGCAGACTCTCAACCACTGCGCCAGCAGGGAAGCCCCAGAAGGTGATATTTGAAGAGAAACCTTAATCATTTGGGGGAAGAACATTCCAGTGAGAGAAGAGCATGTACAAGGCCCTGAAGTGAGGACACTGTTGGAGATGTTAAGGAAACACAAGATGGCCCATGAGGCTGGAGCACAGTGGGCAGGAGGGAAGAGGGGCAAGGCTGGAGCAAGATGGGGGAGGTAGAGCAGAGGCAGGGCTTGCAGGACTGTGGCCCACAGAAGGGAGTTAGTGGACCTCAGTGTGAGGGAAGGAGTATTAAGTTGGGCAGTGAACCAATCTGATTCATATTTCAAAGAGATCACTCTGGCTGGATTGCTGTGTTGGCAGGAGTGGCAGCTGGGAAACCCGTGGGAGGCTATTTCTCAGGGAGAGATGAAAGTGGCTTGAACTAGAGGGTAGTGGTGAAGGGACGTGTTAGAGCTGGAAAAACTGAAGGCAGAAGAGTTGACTGTGTTTCTGTGGCATGAACAATCAAGTGGAAGACAATATCATGAACTGAGACAGGGAGGGCAAGGCTAGGAATCATTTGGGGCAAGGGGAAGAGGAGGCAGCTGTAGCAAAAAAAAGTTCTGTATTGACCATGTCAAGTTTGAGAGGCCTGTTAGGTATTTCAAGGGAGCATTCCGATCCATGAATTTGGAGCTGAGACGAGTGTTCCTTACAAACTGTGAGCAAATCTTTATACCTTTGGGCCCTATCACATGGCCTGGTACATGGTAGGCACTCAATACATGTTCAGTGAATGAATTTATTTAAAAAATATACATGGAACTCTTACCCTGTGCCAGGCACTGTTCTAGGAGCTGAGAATATAGCAGTGAACAAAAATTCCTGTCTCCCTAGAACTTAAAATGAATAAATGCATGCATGCATACATACATGAATAAATAAATGAATGAATAAATGAATGAAATGTGTATCCCTGTAATAAAGTGTTTCTTATTTTATTTTTTCTGTCTTAAAAAATCTTTGAAAATATTAATTAAAAATGGAACTCTCCAGCAGGATCAATTATAAGAATCATGTCTAGAGAGACGTACTGATAATAACCTGTTTTGCTTTCTCTTTCTCTTTTTAACTTGGTTTTCTTTACCTTTATGTGCCTGAGACCTGTGTATCGGTTGGTGGTACAGTAATTGTGGTAGATGGGTGTCATTTACAGTTGCTTCGGAGTCAATTTCTAATTTTCCCTTGAAAAATGTTATTTACAGGCACCCCATTTTTACTTGCAGGTGTGAAATGGCTCTGTGACACATGAAGCAGAAGCAAAATGTCACTTCCGAGGTTTGTGATAAAATTTCTTGTTAGATTCTTCAAGTAGAGCGAGAGGCCTTTCTCACGGCTGTGACACCCTGTGCTGCCGAGGCAGAGAAGCTGAAGGGAAAACTTGTGTGCTTTAGTGGGGAGTGCCTGTGGTCTCACCACTGCGCTAAATAGAGTTCCAAGTAGTTTGGTGTTAGTTAATATTTTGTAAATGGATTTAGCATCTTCTGAGCTTTCAGGGAGTTTGTAACTTAGAACAACCTGCAGTGATTCTTTTTGCCCAGTGAGGTATTCATTAAATAATACAAATAATTAATTCCCATAAAACATCTTTATATATTTGGATTCTTATATATTAAATATCATGTTAATTCCCAGAACGGATTATTCCGTTTTCTACACTAAGCCCTACTCGACATGATGTTAAAAACTGTTTGTTTGTTTTGGACCCTGGTTTTCATTGATAACAAAAGAATATAAGTAGCACGTGAGGTTTTGCCTCATCAACAAAGTGGATATTTCTTAGAAAGTTCATCTTCAATCAGGATTTCCCTTTTTGATTGCCTTAATCAAGGAAAAGATAGACTCTCTAAATGAAATACCCCAATCTCACCAGAATTAGAAAAGGCAACTACCTAAAATTAAATTTCCAAAGGCCTGAACTTAAAGAGTGTTAAAACATTTACATATTAAGGGATGTGTTCCTTCATCTATATTATGTGCTTGCAAGAGAATTGATAGTTGCTGATTTGGGAGAGCTTGAAAAGAACATTCATGAATGTATGTTTTATTATTTAATATATGCTCTCCGCTTTTTTTTCTTCCTGTCCAGTGTATTCCCTTTTGAATCTTGGGACTCCCCGTACCAAGTCTTCTCCAGATTAAGATTAGGAAGCGGGTTCAGAGGCATCAGAGTCTACAGAGAGAACTCTGCTGGTGCAGCGAGCATCCTTCCCTTCTTCCAGCACACTACACAGTGGACAAGAAAAGATGAGCTTTCAAATGTGAGTAGGTTATGAAGCGCATGTAGTCCATGCTAAAGATTCTGATTCACTTCCTGTAGGTGATGACAAATAGTTGGAGGATTTTAGTGGAGGAAGAAGAGAATCAGGTTTGTCTTTTAGAATGTGACTGGTGGTGGTGGGGAATATGATGGTGAATGGCATGAATCTGGGAGCAGGAAACCCATTAGGAAGCCACCACAGGGGATGGCTATTTTCCACTCCCGCCCCAGCTTTGTGTTGAGTGTTCTCTGGACATAGGCTTAAGTCTCTGGTTCTAGCCACTAGTTTGGAGTGCAAAGAAGTTGCAACAGTTGGCAGAAATAAAGATTATTCATCATCTGCCCTCTTTCCTGCAGCCCTGGTCCCATTTCCCCTCATGGTTAGTAGGAAGAAAATCTTCACTGGTGTTGCCTTTCTCTGTATTCTTTCTACGATTGGTTATCTTCCACCATTACAAAGTTTAGTGCCTTAAAAAAAAATCAGCAGAATTGGAAAATCTCACTTTGGGAGACGGCCTGGTCCTTCACAACCTGTTCCTCCAAGCAAACTTGATTTGTTTGTTAAAATAGGCATGAAGAAACTCTTCTGTGAAGCTTGCTTTTCAATCTGACGTGTACTAAAAGCTGTGTGTTTCAAGAACTTGGCTGTGATCCTCCAGCAGGTGAAACTCCCCAATCCCTGCCCCCACCCCACCTTGCACTGGCTCTTGGTGCCATCACAGCTTCCTGGGGAGGGCTTTGGGGGGCATGGCCTGATACGTGAGGTGTTGAGTCTTCCCTGGGGTCAGCTGGCTCTTTTCTTGGGTTGGAAAAGAAATGAAGCTCTTGGTGTATGCATTTCTTAAGCATATGCATTTCTTAAGCATGTCTCTATCACTGGGGATTTGTCTTCCTATTTTAGGACTGAGTCTCATTTCAGTGTAAGTGTGAGGCAGGAGATAATATTTCAAGCCAGATTTCCTCCCTAATTGTTGCTTCAAGTAAAAGGAAAATTGGGCTGGGAGTCTAGAGAGCTAAGTTTTAAATGTGCTCCATTACTAATTTAAATAAAAATGAAATAACATTTTGTAGTACATAATTTTTTATGCTAATTCTGGCAGCTGGCTTCTTTATTTGATTTCTCCTTTGATTTTAATATAGAGATGTATCTCAGAAAATCTTTCCATCAGCCTATCCATATCCGTCTATTTTTCTTTCCACACATTGTCTCTAGCTTGAATGTCCTCAAGCTTTCGTTGACTAATTAAAAAAAAAAATGGCTTGAGATCTCATTTCATCCACTGAAAAGAACTCCAGAACTGTTCCACGTCTCTGAGGGGATGGAAGGTGGGTATGTTAGTGAGTCTACCTTACAGCCGATAGTCTACATAAATGGTGTAATGGAGAGTGCTCCCGATTTGGATCCAGATTGCCTAGGATTGAATCCCAATTCTGCTGCTTCCTCTGTGACTTTGGTCAAGTTACTTAACTTCTCTGTTCCTCAGTTTCCTCACCTTAAAAATAAAATAGTTATTGTCTCCACCTCATGGGCTTGTTTTGAGGGTTAAATGAGTCAGTAACTTATAGAGTTGTTAGGAAGACTGAGTAAATTAATATATATAAAATACTTAGCACGGTGCCTGACCTATAGTGAACATTATACAGCTGTTTATTATTCTTTCATGGCTCATTTTTCCTTTGCTCACTGGCTCCTGCCCACAACCGTCTAGCCAGCTATTGCTGCCATGCCCTTTTCCACACAGTTTTGCCTCATGCCAGGCACCAGCCTTCTTCCTTCATTCTTCTGAAGGCATTGCATGAATAAGGCTGCTGTGAGTAATAATAACACTTAATAATAATAGCTAACACTGACTGAGTGCTCACCTATGCCAGCACTGTTATTAGAACTTAACATCTACTAGCTCATAATTCTCATACCAACTTATGAGATAAATGTGATCATTTTCCTCATTTTACAGATGAGGAAATTGAGGCACTAATCAGTTAAATAACTTGTCCAAGGTTACACAGTTGGTAAAGAGTGAAGCTAGATTTTCGAACATCATTTACTTACCATTCTCCTGGCCCTTGTATATATAGGGAAGTATCTTTTCTTCTTCTTCTTCTTCTTCTTGTGAATGATATCCTTAGAGTGTACTCCTTTGGCAGGTCAAATTCCTCATCAACAATAAGTGGTGGGGTGGGTTGCAGGAGGAGAGGGAGGGAGTCTCAATATGTAATGGTGAGCCTAAGGAAATATCTGGAGTATACTGAGAACCAAGTGTGCGCTGCCGTTGTACGAAGCCCTCGACATCATTTTCTTAGGGAATTCTCATGGCCACACTCACTTTCTATTATGGTCATTTACATAGTTTTAGGAAGGCAGGGACTTGCCTTCAGGTTACACATTGCTCATGAGTTGTTAAGGCAAATTTGAACCCAGGTCTATCTGGCCCCAGAACATCATAGAGCATCTTTTCACTGTACCATCCTGCCTTCCTCAGAGTTGACCAGAGCGTTTATGCCTTCAAGCATTTGATGCTGTGTGACTTTTCTTTTGGCAGTCCTCTTCCCCTCTTTTTCAAACTTCTCTGATTTAGCTTTTCTTTTCAACAGCTCAATCATATGAACAAATATTTGAGTGTCTATAATGTTTTTGTTTTGTTTTGTTTTGTTTTTTTTCGGTACGCAGGCCTCTCACTGTTGTGGCCTCTCCCATTGCAGAGCACAGGCTCCAGATGTGCAGGCTCAGCGGCCATGGCTCACGGGCCCAGCCGCTCTGCGGCATGTGGGATCTTCCCAGACCGGGGCACGAACCCGCATCCCCTGCATCGGCAGGCGGACTCCCAACCACTGCGCCACCAGGGAAGCCCCTGAGTGTCTATATTGTTAACATTAAGTAGGAGTAGTTAAGTGGATTAAGGATGCTTATTGAAATATTTAATCTTATCACCCCAAGGAGCTGTAAATGTGATGCCTGTAAGTATCATTAAGCTTTGTTCATCTCAATAACAGCTGGTATTATAGTATTATGAAATGTTAAAGCACAGTTACTGCCCTTGAGATGGTTACCTGGGGTGGGAGGAGTGTATGTGTGTGTGTTGCATGCAAGTACCATTTCTCATGAAGTTCTCCCATCAGGACCCTCTCTAGGTCTACTCAAAGCAGCCACCCTGTCGAACTGCTTTGCCTGCTGTCCCAGATTATTCTGGGAATGTGTTTTAAGGATTTGTGTCAGATAATTAAGACAGTCAATAGGCTTGAATTTTTTTTGGTTTTGCCTGGCTGAATGGCTTAATTGCAAGGCAGTTATTGGATGCATATTCATATCACTGGGGGTAGGACGTTACTGGAGAACTCTGGATTGTCTACCTTTAAGCCATGTACACTCACCTGTTGGGTTTCTAGAACTTGCTGGTTGACAAAATGGTCAGCTTCCAGAAAATGATGGATTATAGTCAGGACTTTCATGTTAATGTGCTCTAAAGGTGACTTTCTTTAAGCTTTTTGATTAATGTACTGAAAAAAAGTGTCCAGATAAAGCACTGTGTAACAAATTACTGCACAATTTGTGGCTTAAAAAATATCCATTTATTATCTTGGTGCTGCAGTTCAGAAGTCTGAGCAGGCTTGACTGGGTTCTGAGCTCAGCGTCTCACAAGGCTGAAATCAAGGTATCATGAGAGATTGTACATGAGAAATATTTTCGATTCTCTGAGCTGTAGATTATATGACCATTTTAAGGACTATCTCATATGACTTGATACTTACACCAGACAATTAACTATAGAGATTTGAGAGGGTGAACATTTTGGTATTCCATTTAATTTGATACAACTGGGCTTTAGTATTGTTTTAAATTGCAGTATAGTTGATTTACAATGCTGTGACAATCTCTGCTGTACAGCAAAGTGACTCAGTTATACACATACAGACATTCTTTTTTTATATTCTTTTCCATTATGGTTTATCACAGGATATTGAATGTAGTTCCCTGTGCTATACATTAGGACCTTGTTGTTTATCCATTCTAAATATAATAGTTTGCATCTACCAACTCCAAACTCCCAGTCAGTCCTCCCCACCGGCCCCCTGGCAACCACAAGTCTGTTCTCTATGTCTATGAGTCTGTTTCTGTTTTGTAGGTAGGTTCATTTTTGCCATATTTTAGATTCCACATATAAGTGATATCATATGTTATTTGTCTTTCTCTTTCTGACTTACTTCACTTAGTATGATAATCTCTAGCTGCATCCATGTTGCTGCAAATGACATTATTTTGTTCTTTTTTATGGATGAGTAGTATTCCATTGTATATATATACCACATCTTCTTTATCCATTAATCTGTCGATGGACATTTAGGTTGTTTCCATGTTTTGGTTATTGTGAATAGTGCTGCTATGAACATAGGGGTACATGTATCTTTTAGAATGATAGTTTTGTCTGGGTATATTGGGCTTCAGTATTTATTCAAGCAACATAACTTCTTCTCTTAATCAACCATTGACCATCTTTTTCCCTGACTAAAACACTGTATCGGCAGTCAGCGTATCCAAGTTGGGCTTTTAGTTGTGCTGCTTGAACAAATCATTTTTCTGTCTCTATTTCTTCCTCCTAAGATGCTATTAATGCTACTGTTTACTCCTTAAGTATATTTCATCTTGCAAAACCTGTGCTCAGCAGATGCCCAGCAGGTGGTATACATCTTCTTGATCCCACTTTCTTCTGAAGCCAGTGTTCATCTCAGATTTTCATACTGGGAGAAGTAACCTCTTTGTGAGGTGGCTGTGCATGCTTCATCCCTCTGTTCCATTAGTCCCTTGGTTACCTGGTGCAAGAACGTGTAACATTTGTATTGTACTTTACAGTTCACAAGGAGGACATGAGCCATTCAGTATCTGCAATGAACTGAATGTTTATGTCTGCCCCAAATTTATGTGTTGAAATCCTAATCCCCAAGGCGATGGTATCAGGTGGAGGAGGCCTTTGGGAGGTGATTAGATCATGAGAACCCTCCTGAATGGGATTAGTGCCATTATAAACGAGACCTCAGAGAGATCCCTAGCCCCTTCCACTGTTTGAGGTTACAGTGAGAAGGCGGCCGTCAATGAGGAAACAGGTTCTCACCAGACACAAACCTGCCGGAGCCACGGTCTTGGACTTCCCAGCCTCCAGAATTGTGAGGAATAAATTTCTGTTGTTTATAAGCCACCCTGTCTATGGTATTCTGTTATAGAAGCCCAAATGAAATGAGTGTCTTATTTGATTCTTTCCATAATTCTGTGAGGTAGATATTATTATGATTTCTATTTTACAGGTGGAGTAAGTAAGGTTCAGGAAATTAAATGACTTATTCAACTTCACATAAGAAACAGAGCCAGGACTGGCACTCAAGTTTCTGACTTCAAATCCTGTGCTATTTCCACCTCACCTCAGCTAAGCAATGAGAGCTGCATGTAAAAAAATTTCAGATATGAGGAATGACTTCAATATTGGTCATTCTTTATTTCTTGTGCTGTTTCAACTCTAATTTTTGGCTCTTTTGATTTTTTTTCTCAAATGTATTTTCCCAGAATCCCAATCAGCATATTGGCATCGTCCTGCGTGACTATTAGTATCGTCCTGGGGCACAGCCATGCGTGGTATGGAAGAAAGTAACTGAGAACAAAGGATTATTTATAATGTTGTCTCAAGGTCAACAGGAGTTGTACCGTTTCCATATTGGCCTCAAATGTTTATAATTTACATGTTTTAATTCAAGTCTGAAAAGAGTGGGTATTTTATTGTAGGAGATTCTCAGGTATATGGAGATCTCTAAGATTTATATCTTTGAGACTCTGAGAATCCCCTTCACAGAACAATTAACATAAGAACTTATATACAAAATTTTCTGTACAAATCAAGGAATTTATTCATCCTTAGCATTGTTTCCTAATCCCATTCCTAATGTAATTATTCATATATCCATTAATTCTAGAGATAGTCAATTGAGTAGCAATGTGTACTAGTGGATAGGAGGTAGGATTCTGAGGTCAGGCTGCCTGTGTTGAAACCCAAATCCTGCCATTTATTTGCTGGTGACCTTGGCTATTAACTTAATCTCTCTGTGCCTCATCTATAAAATGGGCATGTGGGGCCTCCCTGGTGGCGCAGTGGTTGAGAGTCCGCCTGCCGATGCAGGGGATACGGGTTCGTGCCCCGGTCTGGGAGGATCCCATATGCCGCGGAGCGGCTGGGCCCGTGAGCCATGGCCGCTGAGCCTGTGCGTCCGGAGCCTGTGCTCCGCAACGGGAGAGGCCACAACAGTGAGAGGCCCGCGTACAGCAAAAAAAATAAATAAAAAAAAAAATAAATAAAAAAAAAATAAATAAAAAAATAAAATGGGCATGTAATAGAACCTACCACTTAGGGTTGCTATGAAGATTGATGAATTATTAAAGGTAAAACACTTGGAACCATGACTGCCTGTGCAGGTAGGACTTCTCAAAGAGCCCTCAAAATTGTCCTGCCCTAATCCCCAGAGCCTGTGACCATGATGAAGCATCACTGCCACAATTGTGTTATCCAGGCACCATTGACCTTAGACAGGAAGATGATCTGGTGGACCTAATCTAATCACACAGGCCCCTTCAAAAGCAGAGAGCTTTCTCCAGCTGATGGCAGAAGAGGAAGTCAGGGAGATTCCAAGTGTGAGGAGGACTTAATGTGCCATTGGCAACATTGACAATGGAGCAGCCCAACTCAGAAGGAATGTGGGCATCCTTAAGGAGTTAATAGAGACCCTGGGATGACAGCCAGCAAGAAAGTTGGGACCTCAGTCCTGCAGCTGCAGGGACTAAATTCAGCCAACAACAGGAATGAGCTTAGAAGTGGATTCTTCCCAGAATCTCCCAATAAGAGCTCAGCTGACTGATATCTTGACCTCAGCCTTATGAGATGCTATGCAGAGAACCCAGTCAAGCATGCCTGGACTTCTGAACTACAGAACTGTGAGATAATGGACGGGTGCTTTTAGCCACTAGGCTGTGGTAAATGGTTATGCAACAATAGAAGACTAATAAGAGTTACATAGAGGTGCTTAATAAATATTAGCACTCATTATTACATTTATTATTAGACATCTTCAGTGAAGGATGTACTGCATGCAGCACTAGGAAAACAATGTTGAACAAGATATGGTGCAAGTCCTCAAGGAGTTTATAGTCAAGAAGATAAACCCTTTCATTTTTTTCTGACACCCAGGCTCTTTGAAGATCAATTGCTATTGAATCTTGTACATATTTCTTCTTATTTTCCTTGCTTTGGTTCACTTTTATCATAAATATTCATTTTTTAGATTTTTTCATTTTTAACCAGTAGCTAGACTATGTTTAGCCACCAGCAGCAACTGTTTGCCATGAGGGAATTGGGACTAGGATTTATTGTTGTCTCCTGTGCATAACCATTAGGGGGTCTGGGAAGCTCCTAGGCTTGTGCTCAAATATTGTAAGTCATACCGCGGGGACAGCTGTTTCTAACAAAGGATCTATATAATCCTTTATCTCTAGAATCTACCACCTGGTGTTCTCAACAGCCCTGAGCACAGAACAAGTCCCAGTTTAATCAAACTGGAATACAAAAGGAGCAGTGGGGGCCACACCGTGAGATCCCCTTGAAGTTGTTCCAAGGGAAAGGGACCTTTTGTTACAGAGACACCTCATTTTAGAGTTTAGTGACCTGTGACACTTCCCCAGCTGGCAGCTCAGCAGGGACCTTCTGATACCTCCCTACACTCAAAAGCCACTTTTGGTGGGCAGAACAATGAAAGGATCATTAAGAGCTACTTGGTGGGAGGGCGTTGGGGGAAGGATGAGAACAATGATGGAGCAGTGGTATTAACGAACATGCCTGCAGGGATTTTATGATTTTTATTCAAATGTGAGCTGTCTTCATTTTCTGAGTCTTTGCTTTGCGATAAGTTTGGTGGGTGTTTGTGTATTATTTACTACAGGTCATGGGGATAATATCATTGGACTTTTTTTTTTTTTTTTTTTGGCGGTACGTGGACCTCTCACTGTTGTGGCCTCTCCCGTTGCGGAGCACAGGCTCCGGACGCGCAGGCTCCACGGCCATGGCTCATGGGCCCAGCTGCTCCGCAGCATGTGGGATCTTCCCGGACCGGGGCACGAACCCGTGTCCCCTGCATCGGCAGGCGGACTCTCAACCACTGCGCCACCAGGGAAGCCCATCATTGGACTTTTTTTTAACCTTCATTTTAAAGGTCTTTGAATTGGAGCTAGAGTGGAAAGGGGGAACCCATTTGCTGCGTGCACTAATTTTGAAGCACCCAATCCCCTTCCTGAACCGGAATCTTGTTCCTTCCTACTGAGGTTTTTCAGAGAAAAGACATGAATAATGCCCAAAGCCATTTCGATATCAAAGTACATTTTATAGAAACCTCGAGTTGTAAAGCTGGGAAGCATCTGAGTCATTTGGTCTCACCTAGCCAATGCAGGCGGGAGTCCCCATGACCACATCCCCAGGGGAGATCATGCAAGTGTTTGAACAGCAAGGCAGTCTGAAGAACAGGAGCTTGGGGGCAGGCAGAGCTGTTTTCAGTTCATCATTCTATTACTTCGTGGCTCTGTGATCTTGAGCCAATTATTTGGCTTCCCTAAGCCTCAGTTTTCTTATCAATAAGGAGGATAATCATACTTAACCTTCAGCCTAGTTGTGGTGATAAAAATAAACAATGTAAAGTGACTCCTAGTAATTTCCATCTAACAATAGTTTTAAAATTTCCATGGTTTAAGTTATTACAGGAAATGACTTTGGCAAACCTAGGTCTAGTCTGGAGAGGCTGGAGGTTGGGGAAGAGGGAGGGGGTGTTAGGTGAAGCCCCTGAACTCCAGACCCTTATGTCCAACTACCTTTTTGATATTTCCTGACAGGGGTCTAATAGGCTTTTCAGACTTAATATATTCAAAACCAAGATCCTATTCTTTTTTCTCCTCACACTTGCGCCTTGTCTTTACATCTCAATAAATGGCAACTCCATCTCTCCATCTAGCAGTAATGGTCAAAAACTTTGATGATGTCCTTGATTCCCTCTCTTTCTCTTGCCCATTCAGTCTGTCAGGAAATTCTATTGACTCTACCTTCAAAATATGTCTAGAATCCAACTACTTTACATGACCTCCACTGTTTCTGAATTTGGTCCAAGTCATCAGCATTTTTCAACGCAGAAGTCAGAGTGATTCTGCAAAAATGTGTCAGACTAAATCACTCTTTGGCTCAAAACTCTCGGACGGGCTCCCCTGTCATTAACTAAAAGTCAAAGACATTATAATGGCCTACAGCACCTGTGTGTGTCTATAAACTGTCACTAGTCCATGAGGAGATTAGGAGGTTGTGCCAGAATGTAAATCAACTATGTCACTATTTAATTTGTTTTGGGATTCTGTTTAGAGAGAGTCTTTTAAGACCCCTGTCTTGTTCTGTTCTTAGTTATGCTGGTCTACTTATTGTTAGACCCTAACTCATAACTAAATGTGCAAGGCTGAAAGAAGCTCTGATGCCCCTGGCAGGCAGAGAGGGTGCAGTGCTGGAGGGGTGAGCTTCTACACTCCCTTATCTCTAGTTGTTTATCTTTGATTCCTCCTTTTCTATAAAGAAGAATCCTACACTTAAATCCCAATTGTCTAGAAAAATTTCTCTCAAATATGTTTACTAATCTTGTGTGTCAGGCACTGCGTTAAATATAGCTGGGTATACCCTCATGAACAAGATGGCTTTGACCTCATGGAGCTTACGGTCTACAGCAGCACAGCCCAATAGAAATATAATGTGTGCACATGTTGTGACTTAAAATTTTTTAATAGCTACACTAAAAAAGATAAAAAGCAGGTAAAATAAATTTTAATAATATATTTCACTTAGCTCAATGTATCTAAAATACCATCATGCCAACATAACCAACATAAAAATTATTAATGTCATAGTTTACACTTTTTTATTGTACTAAGTCTTCAAAACTTGCTATGTATTTTATGCTTACAGCACATCTCAATTTAGACTCACCACATGTTAAATGCTCAGCAGCCTCATATGGCTGGTGGCTACTGGACTGGGCAATGCGGGTTTACCGACACCAGATACATAATCACACAAGTAAATATTTGGATTACAATGGTAATACGCACTTGGGAAGAGCTTGGGAATGCTAAGGTGAGACTTGAGGGATGAGTTGGAGTTAGCCAGGTGTGAAGGAAGATAAGAGTACTCCAGGCAAAGGCAATGGTCTGTGTGACAACTTTGAGTTGAAAAAGGAGTGAAAAGGAGGCCAGCATTCTGAAGTTTGTGAGTGAGGGGGGAAATGATGGCACTAAGAACAGGAAGAGAGAAATCATCCAGAAGAAATCTATTTTTAGAGAAAAGATAAATGTGATTTTAAGATGTTGACTTTGGGTGAAAAAAATAGAGATGTGGGATAGGAAAATGGGAGAAAGGAAAGACCAGAGATTTAGCCTTTAGAGTTGGTGGAGCTGGCAAGTTACATCTTTTGTCAAAGTCCTAATGTCTGGACTTCTTTTCTGGGGCCGCTTGTAGGTGGGCTGGAGACCACAGCCGGGAGGGAGTGGGGTAAGTTGGTGAAATAGATCAGGAGGGGGAAGAGATAGAGAATGAACATAAAGTGTATCCTAGAGAGGGCCAAAGGTCATGAAGGGAGATTAACTCAGTGATGAAGTCTTAGGGCCAATGGGAAAAGGAATGAAAGTTTAAATCAAAGGGATGAAAGCCTGGGAGAGGTGGAATGGAATGGGGGAGCAGAAATAAGAAGAGGGGGGGTCAAAGTCAGCTGGTAAAAAGTGATTGGTGGACAGTCACTTTCTTCAGGTGGCGGCCAGCAGCTTAAATGGGTGGTGGGTGAGCCAGGTTTAAAACAGAAGTAAAAGGTCCAGTACACACTTTAAACAACTATCATGTTACCAATACTTCTGCACACTGCCAGTTGAAGAGGAAGTGACCCAGAGTGTGAAGACAGGCCCTGGAAAATGGGCTGATCCTTCTAAGGGCCATAGCAAGCTTCTTTGCCTGGAGAGAAAGCTTACTTGTTTGGGCACTGTGGAAACCTGCCCAAACTGTTACCTCCCATGCTCTTATAATCTGGCAAGCAAGGTGTCTGGTGCTCTCAGCAAATCTGAAAGAGATGACAGTGATGAAAAATGGGTGTTTATCTCTCAGATGGTGAAGTCTCTCTTCCACCCATCACCAGGAGAGAAGGCAGGGCATTCCTACATCACTAGGCCTTGCGTCAAAACCCACAAATTTTAAAGCTCAAACTCCATCATGATTCGCTCAAAGCTTGCTGCATCTGTGCTGAGATCACCTGAAGAAGTCTGATTCCTAGGTTCCCGGAGTTTGTGTTTTCCACCCTGTCACCTGGAATGCTGAAACAGCAAAGAGTTCTCTTGGCTGCGTGAGAGAATGCAGCATTTGGTAAGATGGGCAGTGAGCCTGTTTGAAGACCCAATCATGAGCTGGGCACCGACTGCAAATGCTGCAATTAAAACCAAAACAGAATAAAACCATCCTACAGACCAGATGCCTTTTAGCAGGAAAAAACTGTGCTCTGTTAAAATAATGTGATGATGCTCGTCTTTGGAGGTGATCCTGGCTTTCAAGGACAGATATTTTCTCAGTGATGTTTGTGGAAATGTTACTGTCTACTCTCTAGGTCTTAGCTCTGACAGTATTCTCCCCTCATAATTCCTGAAAGTTAAGGATGATAGGTGCATGAATATGAAGGGTAGCAATGTATGGGATAGAGATCATTTCCAAGACTGGGAGAGTCATTTTTAATCTAGGCTTGTCAAAATAACTGTGCGTCTACATTTACTGATCATGCTGATTAAATAATGATTAAAGGCTGTGTTAAATCATTCTGGAACCATACAGGCTTAAACAATTTTGAGTAAATTAAAAGAAAATATGCTTAGGTCTTTGATTATAAGCCATTCTCTTGGATGACAGTGCATTCAGGTCTTTTGTGGAGGAGAAGAGGGAAAGAAAGTATAGGTGGCTGAGGAGGTAAGGAGTTGCATGGGACCAGATGGCTCAGGGCTTGGAGGTCGTGACAAGGAGTTTGGGTTTTATTCTAAGAGTAATAAGAAGCTAGGGGAGTGTTTCACACAAGGAATATTCACAAGATCTGATTTGTGTTTTTAAAAGCTTACACTGGCTTCCTTGGGGTGCAGCCATATTGGATCTAGGGGGAGAGTGAAGTTCCCATTCTAATTCTGCTCATGTAGCTGCTGAAAGGCCTGATTCCCAAGGGATGTGGCAACAAAGAGAAACAACTCAGAGGCAGGAAAAGAGCAGGCCGTGCAGAGGGGAGATGCACAGCTCATCTTTGTCAGCTGATTTTAGTGCAAATTTCCTTTATTACCAAGGGGCATTTCAGGGTACATACAGGTTACATGCCACCCTTCTTATCCTCCTTTGTTTGGAGTCAGTTAACAATTAAGAAGCCCCTCGTTTTGCTCCTCTGCCTTGGCTAAAGGAAGCCAGGGCATACTCTGGTAACCCCTCTGCATAAGTCTGTGTAACTGAATTCTTTGTTTCATCCTGACTCTCGCCCTCCAGAGCTGGACTGGACTTGTTCAGCTGATGTCTTTCTCTCTCTTTGCTTCTGAGGTTTCTGGAGAAGCAAAGTCCATTTCAGTCTGGGGGCAGACTTATCTCTATAGTTGCTGTCTGGGGTGCCTTTTCTTGAAGCTGCATGAATCCCCAGGCAGTGAGCAATCTCTGGATTTTGTCCTTGGCCCTTGCCAGGCACCCTCCCCACCTTTTTTTCCCCACAGGCCCCTGGCTCCCTGGCCTGCTCTGCTCAGCTGAGACTTCTGTCTCTATCCACACAATCTCTTCTCTAGCGAAGCCTTGGCTGATTCAGTCTGCCTTCCTCAGACACAGGTTAGCATGCCCCTTCCCATCATTCTTCACATCTTGAGCCCTGGCTCCTGATAAATGTGGAACAAACCTGTTTTCATTTCATATCCCAGGCCTCTATGCAATAAATTTTACAACATCAATATTTTGAAAATTCAACTCAGTTATTTTAAAGGTCATTTCCGTGGAGTCTTATTAACCAGATTTCTTTTAAAGTTTTTTTGTTATATTTTTATTTCAAAAATTTTACCCTCTATATACAATTTCCTAAGCATCTGGACCCCTCAAATTTATTAATCTCTCTCTTTAAATATCTACTGTTTTTCTTAATGAATATTGTGATATATATATGTACCTATATCTAAGATTAAATGGCTTTTATAAAAAGCACTCAGAATATTCTTAAGTGTACATTTTGAACTTTAAATTGAAATGTGTCAGATCTTTTTACTTTAGTAATTACAGTTAAAAGTAATTTTAGCTCTAATATTTAAAGAAGTAGACCCTAATAATTACATCCCTTTGTACATTAGTAAAAAGTGATATTCCCATTACAGAACAGAGGTTCGTTGGAATTGCCTCTTTGCCCAGCATTCTGGCTGGTTGCAAGTACCTGAGGAAGGATTAAGGTAGTGAGGTGAGGTCTGTTCCTTAAGTGTTCCACGAACGCAGACTTAATGGGCTGGTAGGGGAAGAAACAGCATTTGCCTTGGAAATTGTTTGGGTCAAGCTTTTGGGAACTATAAGGCCTTCTCAGAACTTAGTGAGGGTAATTCAATGATCATTCTTGGATCTTTTGTTTTTCCAGTTATAAATTCTCTTGTGGCTTAATTATATATGAAAATGTAAACAGAGAAGGGTCATTAAGCAGCCTATAATGAGGTCAAAGTGCCTGTGGATTCTCCACCTGCCTTTTGTTGGATTACATATTAATATTTCCTGGTAATGGACAATAAACTAGGTGTTCATAACCTTTTAGGACTCAAACAGAAAAGTGTTTGCATAAAATCCAGTATTCATTGGCTTCAAAGTGGGCTCATATGAACATCTCCCTCCTGTCTTCCCTTACTTAGAAAAGCAGGTGCCTTTACAGTGGTCCAACCCAGAGTCTGTGGAATTCTACATCTGCACTCTTTGCTTCACCTTGACCTATGGCTTTTTACAATTTATGCCTCAATGGAGCTTATTATGGGAGTCTTTTCTTTTTAAAAAATTGAGAACAAAGGGAATACAGTTTGGAGATATAATCCTTTTTTCTCTCTATTAATATTCCTCCCGTCTGTCACTGTTCCCATCAAGATGATTTTTTCAAATTATAGGAGCATTCCATGTTCGCTGTGAGAAATTAGAAAATACAGACTAGCAAAAGGAAAAAAGAGGTACCTCAAATTCTACCATGCAGAGGTGACCAGTTTGGTTTATAACAATGTCCTCATTAGGGGTGCATTGGGGTGCACACCTGTTTCTATGAACTCTTCATGGGGGTGCTGTCTACTTTGGATCTATGTATGAAAGTTACTATTACTAGAACCAGGAGAGACAAACTGTTCTTGAGACTAAGTATAACAGAATAATGAGAAAGTGGTAATACTACAGGTCATGTGCAGCCAGGGCCAAAGAAAGATGGCATTGATTGCATGTTTGCCATCCTGTGGAACCATTTGCCTGTGTGAGGACAGAAGAGGTCCCTGTCAGGGTAGTAAATGGTTTGTAGCTCAAACAGACTTGGACTGATTGCAGCATGATACACTGAATAACATGGGATTACTCTGGCATTGCTTAGTGCTTTTCTTCTTTAAAAAGTCTTTGAATTCTTTTAAGCAACTGACTTCATTTAGAATTAAAAAAATACCAATTGAAACAACTCTGAGCTCTACTACTACTTATTAAATTAGCAAAAAATTAGTAACAATGGCAAAATCCAGTGCTAGTGGAAGAATACGGTTGTATGTTGCGAGTGTCATTTCAAGTGCTCCAGTGATTCTGGAGTACATTTTGTTCAATTATCATAAGAGCAATAAAACTGATTTTGTGCCCTTTCACTCAGTTATCACCCATGTTATGAGATAGAGGTCAAGGAAATAATAATAAAAAAAGGAAGCCATTTATATAAAAAATGTTATAACTTAAATTATGGGTAATCAAGAAAATCATTGTCAAGAGACTCTCCTTCTATTTTTATCATTTTCAGAAATGTGTTTCATCCACTTAGGGGAGCTCTTCTAAGTATTGTAGTCTTTGAGTGGTGACTGAGCCCAGGGCTGTAGGAGAGAAACTTCTCTTGATTAAGTGGAAGGACACAATTGGTGACTTTCTGCACAGAAAAACCTGCTTGTGGATTTCCTTTACTCCTGCCAAATTTTCCCAATATATACACTAATGTTGATTGGTAACATAACAGAATGCAGAGTTAACAGGGATCTTAGAGGACATCTTATTTAACTCATTAACTGAGACAAGTACCTCCTCTAAGTATGTGGGCAGATGGCTGCTCATTGCTTCAACTCACTACGTCTTAGGACAATTTGTTGGAAGCTCCATTATTTAGGAAGTTCTTCCTTATGTTGAAACAAAATCAACCTACTTGCAACTTCTACCTGTTAATTCCACTTCAGTCTTCTAAAGACATGTAGAATAAATCCAGTTTCCTTTTAAGTCTTTTTTTTTTTTCTCCCCAGGCTGAAAATAGTTCTTTTAAACTTTGCTCAGATGTTCAACATATGGTTATTTTTCTCTGGAAGGATACCAATTTGTTGATGTTCTCCTTAAAGCACTGCAGAAGGAAATGACTGCAATACCCTGTGTGTAGTCTAAACATTGCAGAGAAGGCCTAGTAGGATTGTTCATTCTTGACACCACACTTATGAATATTAAGACCTCATTAACTTTAACTCATGCATTTACCCATATTCTGTGTGTATACAACTAAAAGCTATTAATATCATCATTTATGTGGTTGTTTGGGTTCTCCTCTATTCTGTAGAATTGCTTACTTGAATCTAAGTGCAGTTCTTCATCAAAATATATAAATATATATATACATATATTGTTTTTTAAAGAAGATGTTGGGGGTAGGAGTTTATTAATTAATTTGTTTATTTTTGCTGTGTTGGGTCTTCGTTTCTGTGCGAGGGCTTTCTCTAGTTGCGGCAAGCAGGGGCCACTCTTCATCGTGGTGCGCAGTCCTCTCTTGTTGCGGAGCACAGGCTCCAGACGCGCAGGCTCAGTAGTTGTGGCTCACGGGCGTAGTTGCTCCTTGGCATGTGGGATCTTCCCAGACCAGGGCTCGAACCCATGTCCCCTGCATTGGCAGGCAGACTCTCAACCACTGCGCCACCAGGGAAGCCCAAAATATATAAATATTTTGATGAGGAATAATTTAGAGACAGTAACAAGCACTAATCTGAATTTTTGCATATATAAATGCCCATCTAACCACCACCCAGAACAACGTATAGAAATTCCCCAGCACCTCAAAAGGTTCTCTCATGCCCCCTCACAGTCAACAGCTCCCCACATGTCACCATTATTCTGACCTCTGTAACTGTAGATTAATTTTGCCTGTTTGAACTTCATATAAATGGAATTGTGGGATTCCAGTTCTCACACTGGTGTCTGTGAGATTTATTCATATTGTTGAGTAAAGCTGAAGTTTACTCTTTTTTTATTGCTATGTTTCATTCTTTAGTATGAATTATACCACAATTTATGTATCTATTCAACTGTTTGTCTTTTTTGAATAAAGCTACCATGACAATTCTAGTACATGTCTTTTGGAAGATACAAGTACTCATATCTGTTGGTTATATATTCAGGTGTAGAATTGATGAGTCATGGGGTATATATGTGTTTTGCTTAGTATATGCTAAGTTTTGTTTGGTATACACTGATAAACAATTTCCAAAATAGTTGTACTAGTTTATATTCTCACTAGTAATGTATACAGTTTCAGTTCTTCATATCTTTTCCAGCACTCATTATTGCAAGTTCTTTTAATTTTAGCCATTTTAAAGAGGTGGATGGTGTTATCTAATTGTTTTATTTTGCATTTCCCTGACGACTGGTTATCTGTATAATTTTCATGTAAAATTAATTGCATGATTCAGCTCTCTTGAATTCATTTTGGATTGCTATTTCATTATCCAAGAAATTCACTATTCCACCTAGCTTCTTGTTATCCACTCATTTTAGTTATGTCATTTATCCTCCAAGTCCCCATAATACAGGGATGTGTACAGAATATGGCATCAAACGCCTCTAAATTGATATCATTGTTTTGACAGGTATCCTTGGGTAGGCTCTCAACCAATTATGAAATCAGCCTAACTGTATGATTATCAGCCAACATTTCACCATGTTCTCAATAAAATTATCTAGAAATATTGAAATTCAGATCCTCTTATGCCTATAGAATTCTTCTTATCTATCAGTCTAGTTGGTATTCCTATTGAAAAATGAAGTAAGTTTAAGTTGGTATTCTTTGTGAATCCAGAATGGCTCCTATTAATCATTTATTCCCTCTCTGTGAGCTTACAAATTATCCTGTTGATTTCCTAATGATATATCCTCCACTTCATAAATGTAAGCCAGCATTTTCAACTTCTTACTTAAAACAAAAGTATGGTTCATGATGGTCTCCTTGTTTCATTCAATTGCCATGTTTAAGTTGATTTTCTTTTTTATAAATTAAATCCTACCTTAATGATTTTAAGATAGCTCATTAGTTGACAAATACATAACCAGTACTTTTTTCTTGGAGGATGGGAATTAAGAAGTATTTCACAAGGTAAGTAATCATTCATTAATTTGTCTCTAAACTTGAATTTCTAATTATCTGATTTTCCTAATCCCATATATACTAAAGTACTGCTTTACTTTTGCAAATGGTCAGAATGATAGAAAAGATGGATAGTGGGAAAGATTTTTTTAGAAAAGAAGATAATTCAAAACTTAAAACTACTTTAGATCATTTAATGAAATTATCTTGGTCTATTAACTGGATCTCAGTGAGATTAAAGAGATCGTCAACTTTTAAAGTGAGAATCTGGTCTAGCCTTGAGAAATATAGAAGCAATAACAGAAATAACCAATTTATATTATAGGGCTACATTTGCTTGTTATATTTCTTTGTGATTTAAGCAAGGAAAGTAAAGATTTCATGGAATATATTCAATTAGCTAGAGCAGATGCCTTAATTGATTGGAGAGTTTTTGGCCACTACAACCCCCAATTAACTTTGTCTTTTATGCTTCTCACTATATTGTAATAAAATGAATCAAAGAGAAAATAGAGGTTATGTAGTTCAGTGTTTAAAATTTACCCATGAGGAAAGTAAGACCCAATGAAACTAAATGATTTGCTTAAATTTTACCACCCAAGTAGTGGTTGAAGAAGCAGATGGACAATGTTTCTGCTCTCACGAAGATCACATTTTAGTTGGAAGGGGACCTGGAAGAAGAAGCAAAACACAAACACTAGAACAGAGTAGATGGTGGTAAATTTTAGACAGAGAGACTGGGATACATCACATTGTGTGGCCAGATCTTTTGCAATTTAGTTCTCTTTCTGCTTTACCAAAATTCTTCTTGAATGACTGTTTCAAAGAAATAGAGGAGACAAATGACACAGTACTTCGCATGTGTATTAAAAGTCAAAAATACAAATTTATTTTCTTTTGATTAACATGTCCCCATTTGTGTGGGTTTTTTTGCAGGGGGGGTCTTATTGTTATTGAAGTATACTTGTTTGCAATATTGTTAGTTTCAGGTGTACAGCACAGTGATTCAGTTTTTTTTTTTGTAGATTATATTCCATTTTAGGTTATTACAAGATATTGGGTATAATTCCCTGTTCTACACAGTAAATCCTTGTTGCTCCCCTTATTTTTTAAGAAATATAAATTCAGAAAATATTTCCAGAATGAAGATATATGTAAATGAAAAATATACTCAAGGAGCTCAGAAAGTCCAGCAGTGTTTCTTAGGGCAAGTGAATCATATAGTTTCATCTTTGAAATTATTTTTTCCAACATATTGATTAAAATCTTCCCAGAGGGGTTTGATGAAATGGTATGACTAATGACTAATCTAGAAAATATTCCAATAGCTTTTCTAAGGAAGATTCGAAAAATACTTAGAGGCCTCCTCAAATCCTAGTCAGTGTATACTTTATCTAATTTGGCTGTCCTTCAGCTTTCCTGCCAACAAACAGGGAAAATATTTAGCCTCAAGAACTACTTTAAACTTCAGGGAGGTTTTAAAAAAATGTCTGAGATAGGATCCTGGCCCTCAGGGCTGCCATATTCTAATTAAAGAGATAACAGTACCAGGTGGTTAGTGTGTTGAGCAAGTGGTACAGATAAGAGGTTTGATGGATATGCAGAGGAGGGAGAAATGCCTTTCTGCAGAAGGAAGGCCCCCTGGGAGAAGTTATGAGTTGGAATGGACTTTGAAGGATGCATGCTTTGAAAAAGAGAATGCTGTAATTATAGCAGCACTTGTGAAAGCTTTCCCAAATAAAGCTTCTGCAGGGACTGGGGCAGGGATTATTATTGTTCCCCAGTGACATAGATCAAAAAAGTCCATTTGTGATGAACAAGCCTGGGTGGTTGGAAGAGGTGAATAGGGTAGGGTAGAGCAAAGGAGGAGGTGAAGGATGACTTTGTAGTCTGAGTCTGGGTGACAGATGGCTTCATTCATATGACTGAGAAGTTCTGAAGGGAGAGCAGGTTTGGAGGTAAGGTCATATTTAACGTTAGCAGCAAATCTGACTCAAAATGTCTGTCAGATAGTAGGAGTGAAGGACTGGCTTAAGAGTAAGGTGATGGTAGTGTTGAGGAATCACCTATATGAGTACTGGTCAGTGAGAAGGGGGGATGTGGGCACTCTAAAGTGAAACATTGACCAAGAGCCGTTGATGCCTTCCACTGGGGCATTTCTAATTGACCTCCTAGAGTTAAATGATTCCTTGGACGCTTAAGGGAGCTGACAGTTATTGACCCAGTACTCACCTCACTCAATACTCGATGTTAATGACAGCAAATGGGGCAATCTATATTAGTACCCACATAGTCCTACTCCTGCTTATTGATAGGATGAAATATATGTGCTGTATGCCAAGTATCTATCTCATATCCTTTGTGATCTAGACCAGGGCATATTGAAGGTGGAAGGAGGCACAGTTCAATCATGCCAGGACAACACGTGTAAACCAGGACTGCCCCAGGCAAAGCAGTAAGTATGGGCAGCCTACATACTGAGGAATTATAACATAATTACAAAAAAGCATAAGGTAAAAAAGAGCAATTTTTTTTTTTTCTTTTTGCGGTATGCGGGCCTCTCACTGCTGTGGCCTCCCCCGTTGCGGAGCACAGGCTCCGGACGCGCAGGCCCAGCGGCCATGGCTCACGGGCCCAGCCGCTCCGCGGCATATGGGATCCTCCCAGACCGGGGCACGAACCCGTATCCCCTGCATCGGCAGGCGGACTCTCAACCACTGCGCCACCAGGGAGGCCCAAAAGAGCAATTTTTAATGTTTTATTAGCTAAGTAACCCTGAATAACCACTCAACCTCTCTAAACCTTCATTTTCTCATCTGTAAAGTTTAAAATACTGTAAGTCCCCTACATTAGAAAGAGTTCTGTTCCAAGAGCTCGTTCCTAAGTCCAATTTGTTTGTAAGTCCAACAAAGTTAGCCTACGTACCCAACTAACACAATCGGCTATATAGTACTGTAATAGGTTCATAACACTTTTCACACAAATAACACATAAACAAACAAACACAAAAAATAAAGAAAACATTTTTAATCTTTCAGTACAGTACCTTGAAAAGTACAGTAGTACCAGCTACATCACCACTGCTTTTATGCTTGCTTCGAGACATTCTGGGCTTGAAATAAAGACACTGAACTACTGTACTCTATAGACTATTGTACAGTAAAGTGCACAAAAGCACAACCACTTGTAGAGGATGCACGCACCTGATAACGTACGCAGACACGTGAACTAACATGATTGGACTTGCAAACACATGTTTGCATCTTTGAAAGTTCGCAACTTGAAGGTTCTTATGTAGGGAACTTACTTAATACCCTTGTCCCTCTACAGTTCTTTTCAACACAGCATGCAGGGTGATCCTTCCAATACGTACACTAGTTCTGAGTACATGGATGAAAGCAGAGAGACCAGTTAGAAAATTCTAACTCTTGCAATAATCCAGGTCAGAGGTGATTTTAGTTTGGACTGGAATGGTAGTAATGAAAGTTGTGAGAAGAGGTTAGATTCCAGATATAACTTGAAGAAAGAACCTACAAGATTTTTTGCTGAGAGAATGAGGGATGTTAAGGAAGAATATAAGTTTTTTGGCCTAAGTAACTGAAAGAATAAAATTACTATTCATGAGGCTGGGAAAACTGTGAGTGGAATAGATTTTGGAGGAAGATCAGGAGTTCAACTTTGGATATTTTAAGTTTGAGATGTCAGTTAAATATCCAAATAGAGGCGTTGAGTAGGATATTGAAGTCTGTAGTCTAGGAGAGAGTTTGAGCTGGAGACATACATTCGGAAGTCACCAGATGACATACGCAAGTATGTGATGGTCCACATAGAAGAGGAGAGGTCCAAGGTCTGAGCCCTGTGCATTCTGACTAAAAGAGAAGGTAAAAGAGAAGGAAGGAAATAGCAAAGCATGTTGAAAAGGAGCAGCCAGAGTGGTAGGAGGAAAACCAAACAAACATGTCTTGGGAGAAATCAGAGGAATATTTGTTAATGGGAAGGGAATTATCAGCTCATATGAGCAGTCATCAAGTCAGATGAGGACTTAAAATTGATCATTGGATTTAGCAACATAGAGGTCATTGGGGAGTGGTGGGGTCAAAAGCCTGAAGTGGAAGGGTTTAAGAGAGGAAGGGAGGAAAGAAATTGGAGACAACAAACCTAGGCAAGTATTTTAAGAAGATTTTCTCTAACAGCGAGAAGAGAAATGAAGTAATAGTTGGAAGGGAAAGGGAAAGGAAGAGCACTTTTTCTGCCAAGATGGACAATGATCAAGTAGAAAGAAAAATGAAAAATATAGCAGTGAGGAATGAAATTTGTGGAAAATGGAGCTAGTATGCAAATTGAAGGGGGTGGTCTTTGCTTGTCTAGTAATAAGAGCCCATGGCAGCAGTTAGATGTGGGGCTGATGTGGAAAGAGGTCAAGTCCCTGGTTTGTTCTGCGTGTGAGCTTGGTCATTCCTCAAGTGAGCTAATGTCTGCCCCATGGCTTTGTGGGAGAGAGTTGTGTGTCCACTGTGGACCTTTGACTAAGGCTCACTAAAGTGTAGTATATTAATATGAGTTTGGTGCTTTCAGTGTGTGAGACATTGGAAGTCTAGGGTTGTATCTCAGTTCCATGTGAATTTCCCAAAGTGAAGTTATTTCTCTGAACTTCATTTTCTTCATCTGAAGGAGAGAGAGAGAGAGAGAGAGAGGCAGAGAGCACTTTTCTTCTTCTCTTTCTTTGTTCAGAAGCATTTATTACTTCTTAATCCTATGCTTCCCTCATTCTGTTTCATTAAATTCTCCCACCCTCTCTCTTTAAATTCCCCTTGTTCAGAAGGCAAAGTTAAACCACTCTTGAAAAATTTCCTTTTTGTTTGGTGGCAATGTACTTTTATTACTGTCCAATGACACTTTGCATTGGAGGAGCATTTTTATGGCTCACAAGTACTTTCTTATAAGTTATATCATGTTTATGGTCAAGAAAGTATCTGTTTAACATTTAACATATTGTGATTTGGGGAAACAGAGAGGTTAATTGACTAGCTAGTAAGTGGTAGTAGACCTGTGCCAGAAATCAAGGTATTTCTCTAATAGTAAAGTGACTACCTCTCACAGTATTAAATTGCAATGTTAGAATGGCGGCTTATACTTGAATATAAAATACAAAGAAACCAAATAAAGAAAATATTCAAAATATATTCCACCATTTCTTTCTTGTTAAAAAAATAAATTTTCTTTTTTTAAAATTAATTTTTATTGGAGTATAGTTGATTTACAATGTTGTGTTAGTTTCTGCTGTACAGCAAGTGAATCAGTTATACATATACATATATCCACTCTTTTTTAGATTCTATTCCCATATAGGTCATTACAGAGTATTGAGTAGAGTTCCCTGCGCTATACAGTAGTTTCTCATTAGTTACCTATTTTATTTATAGTAGTGTGTATCTGTGAATCCCAATCTCCCAATTTATCCCTCCCCCTCTTTCCCCCTTGGTAACTGTAAATTTGTTTTCTACATCTGTGACTCTATTTCTGTTTTGTAAATAGGTTCACTTGTACCTTTTTTAGATTCCACATATAAGCGATATCATATGATGTTTGTCTTTCTCTGTCTGACTTACTTCACTCAGTACGACAAGGTCTAGGTCCATCCATGTTGCTGCAAATGGCAACAAATTATTTTCCTTATACAAATAATAGAAGAGTATATCCTTGTTTTAAAGAGTTCTGACAGTATAGACAAAGCAAGTCCCCATTTACTTACCCCAGTCTCACCGCCCTTCATGGAGGTGACTACTGTTAATTTGTACATATCTCTCTCTTTTAAAAAGTGACCTTTGGTGTTTTATCTGGTTTGAAAAGTAGTATGTTGTCATTATAAGAAAAAAAGAAGAAAAAATCAGCAACTCATTATCTCACTAAACAGAGATAAATATTTTAGTGTATTTCCTACTAGTTTTTTATCTATGCAAATATTTATAGTCATGCATGTTTTACATAATTGTAATTTTAGTACATGTGCAGTTGCCCCGCTTTTAAAAAGTTTTAACATTATAAAATGGACATTTTCCCATATTGCTAATAATTTTTTGGAAACATCTAGTTTTTTTGTTTTTTTTTTTAATTTATTTTTGGCTGTGTTGGGTCTTCATTGCTGTGCATGGGCTTTCTCTAGTTGCGTCGAGTGGGGGCTACTCTTCTTTGCGGTGTGCAGGCTTCTCATTGAGGTGGCTTCTCTTGTTGCAGAGCACAGGCTCTAGGCGTGCAGGCGCACAGGCTTCAGTAGTTGTGGTGCACGGGCTTAGTTGCTCCGTGGTATGTGGGATCTTCCCGGACCAGGGACTGAACCCGTGTCTCCTGCATTGGCAGGCTGATTCTTAACCACTGCGCCACCAGGGAAGTTCCAAACATCTAGTTTTTAATGGCAGCGTATTTCTTTAGTTAGGTGTGGTCCCATAATTTAACTATTTACTATAATATTGGAAATTTCCAATATTTTTGCAATTATAAATACTGTTGAGATAACTTATCTCCTTTATATGGTGAGAATGTTTCTTTTTCTCCCTAATAATGCACATTTTCATTTATGGACCCTACTGAGTGTTTTTATAGGAAGAGAGACCAAGTACCATGGTAATTATTGATTCTCATTGTCTGGGTAAGTGCCTCACATCTACTGAGGTACTTATATCAAAACAATAGTAGTGGGGACAATAATAATGAACATGCATCTTTGGTTACTCATTAATGCCATCTGCTCGGTAAACCATTAATGAGCTATGACCTGTGAAAAGTGTTTTTAATTACATTTTTTTTTTCTCTTTTTGCTGTTTGATTCTACCAGACTGCTGGATCCTTTGAACATGTTGTCTATTGTCTGGAGTAGCAAATGAGCTCTCTGGTTTTACGCTGACTTAAACATGATGGTAGAAAAACAACGATTAAAAACAAATGTCCCTCTAAGCTTTGGATGTTGCACTGAACATAGCATGAATGTTTTGAGGTTAAAAGTTCCTACAGTCTATTTGATTAATAAACAAAGCACAAAACTTTTCAGTAATAATCACTCGATGATTACAAATAAAACAAAAACATAAAAATGATGAACCTAAATAGTAATCAACTAAATTAAAATAACTACGAAAATTAGATAACCTTTTAAACCTATGAAATTAGCAAAGATTATTTATTTATTTATTTATTTATTTATTTATGGCTGTGTTGGGTCTTTGTTTCTGTGCGAGGGCTTTCTCTAGTTGCGGCGAGCGGGGGCCACTCTTCATCGCGGTGTGCGGGTCTCTCACTGTTGTGGCCTCTCTTGTTGCGGAGCACAGGCTCCAGATGGGCAGGTTCAGTAGTTGTGGCTCATGGGCCTAATTGCTCCACGGCATGTGGGATCTTCCCGGACCAGGGTTCAAACCCGTGTCCCCTGCATTGGCAGGCAGATTCTCAACCACTGCACCACCAGGGAAGCCCCGCAAAGATTTTTTAAATGAAACATCCAAATTTGTCAGGATATAGAGGCATAAGCATTCGTGGAAAGCTTCTTGGCCAGTGAGGATGTAGATTGATTCCATTCGGTCAATTTGGAAATAAATATTAATGCCTTAAAATATGTCTTCTCTTTGAGCCAGTGCTTATACTTACAGAAATGTATCCTAAAGAAATAATTATTACTGTGGGATTCTGGTAAAGATTAGTGACAAAAAATGTTCAGCAATTTTTATACTAAGAAATAAAGAGAAACAGTCTCAACATTAATTTATTCAGTCAATATGTATTTATTGAGTCTTGTTATATGCCAAATTCCATCATTCCTCAGAATCTTTGGGTACAGTGGTGAACAAGGCATGGTTTCTCTTATCAAATACCTGTAGCTCAGTAGGTACATCCATTCAATGAAATGCTAGGCACCCTTTTAAAAATTATGCTGTAGACATTTGCTTCAGTTAAGATGGAGTAACAGGGTTTAGATTTACCATACTGTGCTAAACAACAAAATACAAGAGAAATTATACAAAGTAATTATATTCAGGCATTGGACAGAGAGTGTAAGACTGTAATCTCTGAGAGAAAGGAAGTTTTAAAAAAAGAATACTAAGAATACTAAGATTGCATCAGATTACTACCTAAAGGAGGTTTAGGCAAGGTGGATGTCTCTGCTAGCCTTGCATAATTGAAGAGATAGAGATCAACGTTTAGGGAAGTCAAGGCTGCTAGAATTTTCAGAGTAGAGGACTTGGGAGGAAGAACTCCATAAAGAGAAAGCTTCATAGATTTCTAGAGGGATCCCCTTGAGTCTTTGACTGACTGCTGATCTGTACACATGTGAAAGGAAGTTATCTGCCAGAAGGAATGGGTAGAAAATAAGGAAATAACTGCCAGAAGGAATGGGTAGAAAATATCTGGATCACACAAAGTTAGGAAATATTCATGTTTCCAATAGCCAGAGTACAAAGATTTTATAGAGTACAATCCTTAGAAAGTAATCACTTTATTAGTGCAAACGAATTGGCCTTAGACTAAAGGCTACTCTGGATCTGCCCTAACAAAGCTTAAAAGCAAGACTCAAAAAATACAGCTGATTGCTAATAACTTCACTGCACACCAGAACAAAATCCACTGCTGTTTACAGAGTTCAACAACGAATGATGTAAAATTCACTCTTTCTGTCCATCAATCAAAAATTGTCAGGTGTGCAAAGAAGTAGGAACATACAACCCATAGGAGAAAAATCAGTCAATAGAAAGAGAATCAAAAATGACAGAGGTGTAGAAAGTAGCAGAAAAAGGACATCAAAACAGCTATTATAAATGTATTTGACATGTTCAAAAAGGTAGAGGAAAACATGATGATGATCGAAATCGAAGATATAGAAAAAGGCCTAAAAGGGACTTTCAGAGCTGAAAAATAAAATATCAGAAACAAGTACATTGGATGAGATTAACAGCAGATTAGATACTGCCAAAGAAGAGATCAATTTGAAGATACAGCAATAGAAGCATTCCAAAATGGAGCAAAGATATAAAAAATTTTTAAAGGAACAGAGCATCAGTGATGTGTGAACGAATATAATGCAGTCGATCACGTGTTACTAGAAACATAGGTCCTAAAAAAAGAGGTGGACAGAACAGAAAAAAGAATTTCTGGAAACAATGGGCAAAATTTGGGGAGTTGATTGTTTGCAAAGGGAAAGAAGGTAATTTTTTGGATGATGGAAATATTTTATATCATAATTGTGGTGGTTACACAATTTTATTCCTATGTCAAAACTCATTAAATTATACTTAAAATTGGTAAATTTTACTGCAAATCTATCTCTATAAAAATTATGGTCCTCTTCCCAAAAATGATGTGGAGAATCATGAAATGATGATGGAAGAGGTAGTAAGGTTAAGAAGAAGGCTTATAAGTTTACATTACATTTGGTTTTTGAAAAAATGCAGAAAAAGGCTGAAGAGATATATAACGAAATATTAGCCCTACAGTTTGATGTGTAATAGGAAAAAAATTTTTTTTTTTTTTTTGGTACGTGGGCCTCTCACTGTTGTGGCCTCTCCCGTTGCGGAGCACAGGCTCCGGATGCGCAGGCTCAGCGGCCATGGCTCACAGGCCTAGCCGCTCCGCGTCATGTGGGATCTTCCTGGACCGGGGCATGAACCCATGTCCCCTGCATCAGCAGGCGGACTCTCAACCACTGCACCACCAGGGAAGCCCGGAAAAAAATTTTTAAGTAAATTATTTTTTCTTCTTTTTACTCATGTTTAGTTTCCATTTTTAATTTTTCCCAATCAAGAACATGTATTATTAATGTACAAATAAAGAAATTGCCATTTTTTTGACTTTAAGAAACCTAGGAGTTTGGGCAATGGTCAGAACAGGCACCTGCCAATGACTCCTGGGAGAAAGGAAAATATAAATAGTGTCCTTCTGAAATGTAAAAGACAGCAGCATCTTTGTAGTACATCTATTCCACAAATTAGTTGAGTATGATAATCCTGCATCATGGCTGTATAAAAGAATGCTTTTTTGTAATGTGTTTTAGAAAAACAATTCGACCAGTGAAATCTGAAAAGAGAATTTATTGGCTCATAACTGAAAAAGCTGGATCTAGGTTTTCAAGTATCAAGGCTTTTCTTCTATCTCCACAGCTTTCAGCTGTTTTCCTTTTTGATGACCTTATTCTTTAGCTTCCAGATAGCCTTGATAGGTATAAGTTCATATTGTTGAGTCCATGTACAGTTTTCATTTCTGCCAACATTGCTACATTGCTCATGAACTTTATCAGCAAACACTGGAGTGGCAGTTGGAGGACAGTGTGGCCTGTCATCTGGTCCAATTCCTCAGTGGGGTCTTTTGGTGACCATTCATATGAGCCACAGATATTCTCACAATCTGAGTCCTTTCAGAGAGTTACATACCTTTCTCCAAACCTCACCTTCAATCCTGCAATGTCATTCCTTCCAAAAATTTGAACATCTGACATTAGCGCATTCCAATAAACCTGTATAGGTTTATCCTCAAGCCATCAGTATTTATAGGCATACTGGACTAAGAGATCTCAAGTTTCTACTCACAGTGGGGTTTCTTTTCTTCGTTGTTCCTCAGGGACAATGCCTCTAGAACAGCAAGTACAGTTAGAGATGCTACTTGATTAAGCTTATGATAATCCACAGTTATTCTTTAAGACCCATCTTCCTGATACACTGATCAAAAGGTAAGGTAAATGGAGATGTGATAAGAATCATGACCCCTGCATCTTTCAAGTCTTTGATGGTGGAACTAGCCTTTGTGATAGCAGTGGGAGTTCAAAGAGTTATTACTTGTCCAATTCTATCGTAATACTCCACAGTTCAAGAGACTAATGTGTAGATTCTGTGCAATTCTGGGTATACCTACTCAAGCTACACACTCAGAACTGGGGATATGATCACATAGTAGGTTTATGGCCACCCTGAGCCTATGATTAGGTGGGTTTATCTGTATGATGATCTCTAACTATAAATGGTGTACCACAGGATGGGTCTCCAGGAATTAGCACATTTTGAAGCCAATGTCAATAAAGATTCAAAGGACCGGGTATTTCCCTCTCCAATGCATAGTTATCTTGTCAAATGATCATGCTTCCCACAGTTTTCATAGGAAAAGTTAGAAGGAAGATGTATAATACCTGCTTTCATGTGCTTGCAGGTTTCTTCCTCGAAAGTGCCTTGCTTTCCTTCCAGGTCTATGAAATGACTCCAGAGAACTGGATGAGGAGAGTGGCTGTTATAGTAGTTCAAATCAGCCCTTTGTTAGCCAGACCTAAAGTTTTTAGTTATATAAATCAAGTAGGACCTTAGTGGGCTACCCACTGTTTCAACCTGAGGGGACCCACAATTAACTAGCCACCCAAAAGGGTCATAATTGAATGTCAGACAGTTCTGCCCATTAGGTTATCTTGCATTTGTGTACCTTGCATTTAATCATTAAATACCAATACTCAGCCTCTGTGACCCCAGAATCCTGGTATTTTTCAATGAAATCAGTGGAGCCCATTTCCAATGCAGCGTTTCTAGCTCATAGACAATAACTAGGTGAGGTCATATGAGACCTTCAAGCAAGGCAAGGACAGTTTTATTAAAAGGGGGATTTGAGGCTTTTTCCACTGGTAATAGACTACTCAGCTCAATGTAGTCAGTCACCTGAATCTTCCCATATGTCCTTATTTCAAATCTTGGGGCTCTAGTCTTTTATTACTGCTGCCCTTAGTTTCACCTAAGATATTTGCCTAGGCTGTAAATTACATGTAACGAACATTGTAAATTGGCAACAGCTAAGATCAATCTTTAAGTTTGTTTTAGGACTATTACAGGCCTGCAGGAGCAAGAGGGCAGAGACTCATATAGGACCATTGTAGAAATCCCCTGATTATTGGTCTGTATTTTTAGCTTTGAAAATTTTAGCTTCTCTTTCTTTAAGCTATCAAATGTCCTTGCATTTCTTCAGCCCTTTTATACAGTAGTTATATGCCATTGGGTCTCCCCAAACCTGGCTTCAATGAGTTCTTCATTCCAGCTGACCATCATTTGCCCTTGACTGCCGTGGGCTACCAGAGTTTCATCCATTTACACCAACTGTGTTTTTATTCTTTTTAGCTACCATCAGGTCAGTTGATAGGTTCCAGATTGCCCCTGTTTCATTAGGCATCTGTTGCTTGTACCTCATACCTGATACAGATGTCTGCTCATTTAAGTTCCATGATAGGCAGAACAGTGCCTCCAAAGATGCCCCTGTCCTAATCCCTGGAACCTGTGAATGTGTTAAGTTACATGGCAAAGAAGAATTAAGGGTGCAGATGGAATTAATGTTGACAATTGGCTGAATTTAAAATAGGGAGACTAGCCTGGATTATCCAGGTGGACCCAATGTAATCACGAGGGTCCTTTAAAGTGGAAGAGGGCGGTAGAAGAAGGGAGAGTCAGAGGAAGACTAGTCAGGGAGTTGCAATGTTGCTGGCTTCAAAAATGGAAGAAAGACGCCTCTGAAAGCTGGGAAAAGCAGAGAAATGGGTTCTTCTCTGGAGCCTCCAGAAAGAAATGCAGTCCTGCTGATACCTTGATTTTAGGACTTCTGACTTCTAGAACTGTAAGAGAATAATTTTGTGTTAAACTACGAAGTTTGTGGTACCTTATTGTAGTAACAATAGAAAACTAAAGCAGATTCTTAGTTTCAAGCACAAGAAACTAAATGGCTTTTAAGTAGAAGAGATTTATTGAAAGAGTTTTATCAGATAGCTCTCAGAATCTCCGGGAAGGGCTGGAGCACAAGCTGCAGAGGCTCCCTGTCCGAAGCTATACCACAGTCTTCCCAAGGACATGATTCACTGAACTGCTGTAGTCCCCTTAGGGGCATAGCCACTGAGCTTGCACTGTTGATAGAAATGCTGGACGCTAGGTATCAAACACTGTTGGTAGAACTTCAGCCTCTCTCTGGAAACTGAATGTATGAGCAGATGCTATTATGCATCATCCTCTCTAGAGGATATAGATTTTGTGCATTCTTTGGATCATTAACATTTAACCAAAACCTGGAATCTAGATGTATGACTGTCTTGGCTTGGCTTTTATGCTTGCACCATAGCTGCAAGGGATTTTGAGAAAGTGAATATCTGGCATAGTTGGCTTTTCTGCTCTGCTTCCAAGGTGGTGGATTCCTCACATAAGAAGGCGATTCAACTGCTGGTTACCATAAAGTATGACTAATGTCTACCACAGCAATCACAATCCTAGAAGAGGAGAGATTTTGTCTCCCAGGGTCTGTTTCAATCTCTGAGAAAGATTCTGATTGGCCTTGCTTGGGTCCTTTGCTGACCCCTGTAACAAATTATTGTTTAAGATGAGTAGGAGGTTCACTGGTAAGCTGGTTTTGGTGGGGACCCTTGACTGACAGCCCTTTATGGAAAGATGTAGGTACCCAAAGGAAAAGTGGTTCAGTTATCAGACAAAAGGAAAAAGGAAAAAAACATTATGATAAAAAGAGCTTATGACTGTAGCTAGACCCATTTGAGTTAAATCCCAGCTATACTGCTTGCTGGTTTGCAAAGTCCAATTTACTCAAATGTACCTGCATTCTACCAGAGGAGTTGAGTCCTGACTCTGGTGCCAGGTTGCCTCGTGTGTGTCCAGGTTCTGTCACTGCTAACTGGGTGATTTTTGTGTTTCAACGCCCTCATTTTTAGAATGGGTATAAGAATAGTACTTCATAGAATAGTTGTGATTAATACATGAGTTAATAAATGAGCTTAGAATAGTGCCTGGTACATAATAATTGCCATCATTAATTATTATTATTATTTTAGTACAACTCAGACACACAAAGAAAGGAACTTAAAATTATTTTTATATAACTAATCTAGTTTTCATACTGTTATATCTGCTAATAGGGGTGGGGTGTGGGTGTGGAGGGGAACTGAAAATTGCTATTAAGAGGTAATTTAAATAGCGTCTTTTAGATACAGAAGCAATACGTTTAAAACTCAAACTCCTTATGAAACTGTCTCCCTTCTCTCATGGGGTCTCACCCCCCCTCTCCTTTCCTTCCCTAATGTGAACTGGGTGCAGGAAGAAAATGTAGATCATCATGGCACTCAGGCGGTCTCCTGTATCTTCTCAGATGTCCATCTGACTGGTGTGGCTGGTCAGATCTTGTCCCTGGAATCTTGAGCTGGTGGCCATTGAAGTATGGCTGGCCCTGCCTTGTTTTTGACATCAAACTGTTATCTTCCCCTGAAGAATTTGGGTCCTGCCATAGCCTCCGTATACAAAGTCCCTGCTCACTGTGGCCCTTCTTCCTGACTCTAGGCTGCTTGGCTTCAATTTTCCTGGAATGCCCAGAATTTCCATCTGTTTTATCTCTAAATTTTATGGTATGAGTTATCACCCTCTACCATTCCTACACGGTTAACCCTGCACCCTGTTGAAAATAGCATGTAAAATGCTAGTCTTCTTTAAGGAGTTTGCTTTTTTTTTTTTTAGGCTATTCTTCTGAGAAATGAGGATTAAGTTCTTCTGTACTTGGATTAATTGGGTGTTTATATTCCCACCTGCATCTCCTCCCCACGATTTTGACTCTTAGAGGATAGTCAGGATGCCTGAATCTGAACTTCTTCCTTTTTTTTTTTTTCTCACTCTCTCCTGTCATCTCCAGCTCCCCCAGTGACAAAGATTTCTTTTTCTCCTTCTTCTGAGCATTGTATCATATCCTGAGTTCTTTCTGGCTTTGTTTCCCTGCTTTATCTTTCAGGTCTGGTTCTTAGTATTTCAAGGAAAGCCTTTTGAGTTTGCAAAATTCCACTCCTTCTCAACAGAACCTAGTGATCAAAACTAAAAATGGAACTAAAAAAGTATAATTTGCAAGTTGAAGCTGAGCAATAACTTTATTTCTCCTGTGAAAGTGTTAAATGCTCTTGATTTTACTGGGTAGGGAGCAACAAGGCAATATACCAGTTTAATATTTTTAAAATATGATCCTTGTTCCACCAGCTATGCAGCAGATACTTGATAACAAGCTATTCTTATTTTATGTAAATATACTTGTTTAAATGAAGCCAGGAAATAATGCTTACCTTTATGCCTAAGTATTGGAGTTGCTTAGCAATATACTAAAGCTCTATACCACTCATTCATTCATTCACTCAACAAATATAGATAGATAGCCTATTATATGCCAGGACTTGCTTTAAGTGTTCCACAATTTCCTTTTAGAGTTTAGGCCAAATAAGTGACATTGCTTTTAACTGTGAAATTTTCTACAAGGCACTCCCAGATTCTTCAGTAAGTTGGGTATGACCCAAGATGGATCACGTATATACCAAATCCACCAGTTAACAAATAATAATTTTTCAATATAGTGTCCCAGTTCAATGAGGTTAAATTGCTTCTTTTGACCCCACTCAGTATTAGCTGAGTATGGGATGAATGATCAAGTTGTTGGGAGTGGCACTGCAGATCTTCCTGTCTGACCAAACCCAGCCCAGCGTTATTACCAGGTTCCTGGATCTCCTGTTGGTTTCCTTCTTCTTTGCACCCAACCCTGGCCCTGAGCTCTGACATTGGCCATGGCAGCAGAGGACGGTTAATGGCAGTGATGAGTTATACTGAATCCAAGGAGAAGGCCCTTAGCTCACTGAATTTTTGGAATGGGAAGCCTGTGGTAAAATTGATGTCTATTACTGAGGAGCAAAAGGCACTGTTGCAAGTAGCAGAGTCCTGACTATGTCTTTTTGACCCTCTGTTTTCTATTTTTATGTAAACATGGTATGATTAGACTTTAAATCGTGAGAAGCTCATGGAGAAAGCAGGTAATTGGAAACATTTTGGTTATACTGTATGTATCATGTATAAATCATATTTACCATACCTAGTTAGTGAGATAATAGGTAAAGCTCTAGGTAAGTTTACTATAAAAATAAACTTCTATAACTTTATACCAGTTCTCAGTAATGATAAAAATATAACCAATTTTCCAGAGATCATATGACTCTTTTTGTACATGTCAAGTATATTTGAAAGTGTTTTGCTATATGTGAAATGGCAATTTTTCATGTGCAAAAGCAGCTTTTAGAAAGATAGGAATAGATATGTCAAGATAAAACTGAAGATGCTTGCCCATGCAGGAAAATGTCATATGTAGTCAGATTGGCTTGTAAGTGCAAAAGCTTCTTATAACTCTTGAATCCTCTGAAACGTGTTTTTTCCCTGTGTGCTAAGAAAACTCACACAGGTAGCTCACCAGTTGTGACATGCCTACTATGAGGACTATTTCCTTGGAAAATGATCTCAAGTTACCTGTGCTTCTGGGACTAAGTCAAACGCCTGAGAAATTTTTTGGAACCAAGACTGAGATATTTTCCAATTTTTGAGCTGATTCTATGTAGCATATGTGTTCCTAAAAAGCTGCCTTAAACTGTGTATTTGTCAATAATTTCAGTGCACTAAGGAATCTTATTATTTAGAGGAACTCCCAAGCAAGTATCCAGAACAAAAATCATCTTGTGCTCTAATCACAACCTAATTTAGCTGTTTTATAACTTTTTTAAAAAGCAGGACATACCTGGTTTATATTCCACATATTTAAAATAAGGTTTTGAAAATACTAGATTTGTATTTATTAATGTATAAAGTACACGGATGTTAACAGTACAGTTTTATGGGTTTTGACAGATGTATGCACCTAGGTGACGAACATCCCAATAAAGATGTAGAACATTTCCGCAACTTGTAAAATTTCCTTATGTGCCTTTGCAGTCAATCTCCTTCCTCCCTCCCAACCATTGTTCTAATTTTTATTACCTCAGTTTAGTTTAGCTTCCTCTTGAACTTTCTATAAATGGAATGCCCTCTTGCATCTGGATTCTTTTGTTCAAAATGTTTTTGAGATTTATTCATGTTGTTATGGGTATTAGTAGTTCATTCTTTTTTATTGCTCTGGAGCATTCCATTTAGTGATTATGCCACAATTTGTTTAACCATACTTCTATTGAGGGACATTTTAGTGTCCAGTTTTCAGCTATTATGAATAAAGCTGCTATGAACATTCTTTAAAAGTCTTTGTGTGGAAATGTTTTCATTTGTCCTGGGTAAATTCTTAGGAGTGGAATTATTGGGTCATAGAGTAGGGATATGTATAATATACAAAGAACTGAAAACTGATTTTCTGAGGTGGTTGTTGCATTTTTCTCTCCAACCAGTAATGTGAGTGTTCCAATTGTTTCACATCCTTGCAAATATTTATGTTGTCAGTTTTTAGCTGTTTGCGTGGTAGTTCTCATTGTGGTTCTAATTCGAATTTCTCTGATGACTAATGATGAATACTTTTTCATGTGGTTCTTGGCCATTAATGTCTTGTGTTTCCTCTTTTTTATAAGTATATTTTCAAGTTTTACCTATTTAAAAAGGATCATCTTTATTATTAATTTGTGGTAGTTCTTTATATATTTTGGATATAAGTTCTTTATCAGATACATGGGTCACAAATATTTTCTCAGTTTCTGCATTTTTTATTTACTTTCTTAATATGCTTTTGATGACACATAATATGTTTTTAATTTTGATGAAGTCCAATTGATTACTTTTTATTTTTGGTTAGAACTTTAAAAAATCTTATCTACAAATTCTTTTTCCATCTAAAATCATAAAGATAGTCTCTTAAATTTTCTTCTGGAAGCTTTATAGTTTTAAGTTTTATGACCAATCTCTAATTTTTTGTATGGCCTGAAATGGAAGTTCAAACTATGTCTTTTTGTGCATGGATATATATATTTTTCTGGCACCATTTGTTGAAAAGACATTCTTCCCCCATTCAATTGCATTGACACCTTTTGTCAACAGTTTTCCATTATTTTTGGACTCTATTCTACTCCTCTGATCTATTTGAATATCTGTATATTAATATTATACCATCTTAGTTACTGTAGCTTATAGTAAATCTTGAAATTAGGTAGCATGTGTACTTCAATTTTGTTTTTCTTTTTAAAGATTGTTTTGACTATTTTTAGTCATTCTCATTTTCATATAAACTTTTAGAAAGTCTTCTAATTTCTACTTTTAAAAAGCCTTGTAGGGTTTTGTTTTTTTTTTTAAAAAAGCCTTGTAGGGTTTTTAATGTGATTACCTTATTTACTTTTTTTTTTTTCTTTTGCGGTACGCAGGCTTCTCACTGTTGTGGCCTCTCCCATTGCAGAGCACAGGCTCCGGATGCGCAGGCTCAGCGGCCATGGCTCACGGGCCCAGCCGCTCTGTGGCATGTGGGATCTTCCTGGACCGGGGCACGAACCCGTGTCGGCAGGCAGACTCTCAATCACTGCGCCACCAGGGAAGCCCCTGGAAACATTTTTGATCTTTGTCTCCACCAAGCTACAAGAGATATTTTTGCCTGAAAGAGATTAAAACTGAAAAAGTATTTTCAGGTGGTGTCAGCTTGCTAAGAATTGTAGAGTTTATTTTTCTTTAATTGTCTTTATTTTCAATATTTTTACACAGTAGAGGAATTCTATGGCATTTTGATTTGGAAAGTTTAAGATTCACTGGTCTGGGATTCCAGCCTGGGAAGTCAGGAGGATGGTATTTTTTTGTTTGAAATTCCAAATATCTGACTTAAGGCAAGTCTTCAAAAGCTATCCCTGCCTCTTCCTGCCAAAACAAAGGTAGTGTTGCTTATCATAACCTAAAACTCATGGAATTTTGTAATTGGATATGACCTTAGAGATTACCTGCTCTTACCTGGTAATTTTATGTATGAGGAGACTGGGACTTTGAGGGGCTGAGTGATTTACCTAAACAACATTCAACATTCGGCATGTTCATAGCAGAGCTGGAATTTGAACCCTAGACTCCTGTTACCAGTCTAATGTGTTTTTTACTCAAATGCAGTGAATTTAGAGAATATTTAGAAAGACTCCAAGATTCCAAAATAATGAGTCTATACAAAATTTGACTAATAAGAGTTAAACAATTTAAAATATTTTAAAAATGCTGTTACCTGAATTTCAAAGAGCAGTGTTTATCTTCCATAGCTGAGTTCAAATTTAAGCAATCATGTCAGAAGAGCCCCATAAATCCTTGTCAAGTACCAAATAATCTGATTTAAAGGAGATATCATTTTCCTCTTTATTTTTGGCATAATAATATCAATTTGTATAGCTTTTAAAGATTACAAATGTTTCATTTGAGCCTCACAAATAGCACTATAAAAATGACAGCTAGTATTTACTGATTGCTTACTATGTGCCAGGAACTCTTCTAAGAGCTTTATATCTATTAACTTTGTCCTTAAAACAGCCCTAGTTACTGCTATTGTACTCATTTTATAGGTGAGGAAACCAAGACACAGAGTAACTTGCTCAAGGTCACAGCCTTGAGGAAGAGCTGGGACTGGCCCTAGAATGGATACTTTTAGTCATGTTACTCTAGAGCTGCTTAGGTAAGCAGGGTAAAGGTACAGATTGTTCTTTATCTTTTTCCCATGAAGTTTTTTTTTTTTTTCCCTCAGTGCTGCTATTTACCTGGAACACTTTATCCAGGTACCTTTTTCCAAGGCCATATGACGCATTTTACAACTTGGCACTGGTCACGTCTAAGGCATTAGGGAGAACATTTCTCAAGGTATTAAGAAAAATCATGATAAATTTTCTTGTAATGGAAATAAAATCTTTATTTTTTGACCTTGCTATATTTGAGACTTCAAATACAGCAATTAAACCCTTAGACAATACATCTTGTTTTCTACCTCACCTCTTTTTTACAGATAGGTCTTTCCTCTGTTACACTATTCAGTTTGCCAGAATTTATTTTGGGAAAAAATTTATAATTACATATAATTCTCTTTCTGTATGCTAAAAAAAAAAACCATCAAGAGAATGAGAAGACAAGCCACAGACTAGGAGAAAATATCTGCAAAAGACACATCTGTTAAAGAACTGTTATCTCAAATATACAAAGAAATCTTAAAACTCAACAATAAGAAAACAAACAACCCAATAAAAATATGGGCCAAAACCTCATATGAAAAGATGTTCCATATCATATGTAATCAGGGATGTGCAAATTAAGTCAACAATAAGATACCACAGCACATCTATTAGAATGGCCAAAATCTGCAACTCTGATAGCACCCAATACTAAGGAGGATGTGGAGCAATAGGAACACTCATTCATTGCTGGTGAGAATGCAAAATGGTACAGCTGGGGCTTCCCTGGTGGCACAGTGGTTGAGAGTCCGCCTGCCGATGCAGGGGATGCGGGTTCGTGCCCTGGTCCGGGAAGATCCCACATGCCGCGGAGCGGCTGGGCCCATAAGCCATGGCTGCTGAGTCTGCGCGTCCGGAGCCTGTGCTCCACAACGGGAGAGGCCACAACAGTGAGAGGTCCACGTACCGCAAAAAAAAAAAAAAAAAAAAAAAAAATGATACAGCCACTTTGGAAGACAATTTGACACTTTCTTACAGAACTAAATATACTCTTACCATACAACCCACCGGTTGCATTCCTTGGTATTTATCCAAAGGAGTTGAAAACTTATGTCCACACAAAAACCTGCATGTTATAGCACCTTTATTCATAATTGCTAAAACTTGGAAGTAACCAAGATGTCTTTCATTAGGTGAATGGATAAATAAACTGAGGTACACCCAGACAATAGAATATTATTCAGTGGTAAAAAGAAATATGCTATCAAGACATGAAAAGGCAAGGAAGAAACGTAAATGCATATTACTAAGTGAAAGAAGCCGGTCTGAAAAGGCTACATACTGGATGATTCCAACAATATGACATTCTGGAAAAGACAAAACTATGGACACAGGAAAAAGATCAGTGGTTCCCAGGGGAAGGGATGAATAGGTGAGGCACAGAGGATTTTTAGGGCAGTGAAAATACTTTGTATGATACTGTAATTATGGATACATGTTGTCATACATTTGTCCAAACATGTAGAATGTACAGCAACAAAGAGAACTGTAATGTAAACTATGGACTTTGGGTGATTGTGGTGTGTCCATGTATGTTCATCAGTTGTAACAAATGTACCACTCTAGTGGTGGATATTGATGATGGGAAAGGCTGTGCATGTGAGGGGAAAGGCAGTGTATGGGAAATCTCCCTACCTTCCTCTCAACTTTGCTGAAAATCTAAAATTGTTCCAGAAAGCCTTAAAAAAACCCAGTTATAAGTGGAACTAAATGACCCATTGGATGTAATATAGATGGAAAAAAATGAGTCTAGGGGGATGGGACTAGGTGAAAGATAAGAGATTTGCAGGTGGAGATAGTGAGTTCAGTTTTGTATTTTATAATATTTATTTATTGAGCACTTAGCATGAGCCAGGTACTGATTTTTCCCATCCTATAGATGTGAAACTGAAGCTTAGAGAAGAGTCTGCAACCGAAGTCTTATTACAAGCAAGAGATAGAGCTGGGACTCGAATCCAGATCAATCTGATGCATTTCTTATCATCCTGTCATACTGCCTGTGAGATGCTTGTGAGACCATCCAGCATAAAATAAGTCTGGAATCCAGGATTAGGTATGAATGTGGCCATTGAGTTGATGAATTGAAAAGAAGACAAAGATGACTTGCCACTTTGGGTGAATTTAGGTGAGAGAGACACTTCATGACAGAGAAGGCAAGAGGCAAGGAAGTATGCCAACATAATTGGTGTACAGGCCCAGGAATGTGTTAGTCATCTGTTATGGGTGAGTTGTTATCCAACTCTAATCAGGTGACCCACACTGAGACAAGAGTAATGGATAGGAATGTTTTATTTATAGTTGTCCATAGATAGCAGCTGCCTTATGCATGTTGAACCTTTCATCATCCTCCAAACCATCTTCTTTTTGGGGGATAATGCTGTAGAAACATACTTGAATCTGGACAAGCACTCACTATGCACCAGTGCTGTATGGAAAAAACAACATCAGAGTTCTGGTCTGCTGAAAGCTCAGACCCTAACCCCAGCTGGGACCAGCGTTCTGTAGCCTTGACCTTAAGATGAATAAAATAAAATGTGAAGATAAAGAATGCATCTTTTATCTGGTTATGTTCTGTTACTTTAAAATAGTTTAGTCTTGAATGTCAGTGAAGCCCCATGACTTTTTCAGCCTCCCACCTCCCATTAAACTAACCCAAAGATAGTTTTCTTCATTTCTCTGTGCTGTTGTCATCTTATACAGAGTTTCAAGACAGTCAGAAGCAGCACCCAAATCATATTTTTTCATCTATCCTATTTTTAAAGAAAATTTTTATATCCAAAAAGCATGTGAATGTTACTTCCAAGAAACAATCTGAAATGATAACTTCAACCTTCTTTCTCCTTTTCTTCTTGAGCAGTGCTGCGTTGGATCAGAGAGTCCTAGGTTTCATTGTAGTTCTGTCAGGGAATAGCAGTGTAACAATGGCCAAGATACTCAGATACACTGATCCTTAATTTCCTCATCTGTGAAGTGAGGATAACACCAATGCTTTAGACTGTGAAGATGCGATGAGATGTATCTTTTCCTCCTGCTGAAAGAGAGAGAACTGGGGACAGTCATTTTGTGTCTGGATAGGTCTTCAGTAGAGCATGGGAAAATTTTCCTTTGATTCTGCCTCTTACATATTTTCTTTGCGCTCCATTGCAGCCTGCCCTGGCCTCAAGCCTCCTGGTTTGAGGTTGTGCTCTACTGGGCCATTTGCTTATTTCTCTCAAATCCTCCTTTCTGTTGCTTCACCATTCCCCTACTTTTTAGAGCAGGCTCAAGGATTAGTATATCTAAGAAGGTAAAAACAATAAATAAGAACAGATAAAGGGGTGGGATAAAATTGTCCTTTGAAACCCTCTACCGCAATTCTGCATATGTCTAGAATCTAGGAGGTACACGGGTATATCGCAGTCTTTGCCTGGCAAAGTAGTTCTGTAGGATGGAAATCTTCAGCCTTTTCTGTGCTGAGGTAAACACCTGAATGACATTCTCGTGCTTGACATACTTCCTTGGAGGCAGAAGTGAGATGGGTTGCAGGTTACGGACAGCTCTTAGAGCCCCTTGCTGTATCTATCCGTATTCACCCCAGTTTCTCTCCTGTAGAAGAAATGCAAGTGAATTTGAGAGGATTATGGACACAGCCTTTAATCAATCCCTGTGTATAAAAAAAGTGAAACATCTTCACTGTTTAGTACTTTTTATTAATAAGTTTACTGCCCCCTCATTCACAACTGATTGTACCCTGGGCCTCAAAACTGCAGTTGGTTGGTTGCAAATTGCTGCTTTAGAAAGATCTGTTAATCATCGATAAAATCAGATGGTCCAGTGTGGTGATTTCTGAGGTTGCTTTGAGCTTTAACATTTTATGTTTTGCTCACATTGTGCCACAAAGTCCCAGATCTTACTGGTAATAGATAGCAAGGGTACTTCTGAAAGACCTGGTGCTGTGGGTTGAGTCGTGTCCCCCAGAATATATGTTCAAGTCCCCAGGTACCTGTGAATGTAATCTTAATTAGAAATAGTGTTTTTTCAGATGTAGCCAAGTTAAGATGAGGTCATACAGGGTTGGGGTGGAAGCTAATTCAGTGCCTGGTGTCCTTGTAAGAAGAGGGAAACTTGGACTTGGACACAGACAGGGAGAGAACATCATGTGACAGTGGGAGCAGGGATTGGAGTGAGGCAGCTGCAATCCAAGGAGCACCAAGTGTTGCTGGTCACCTCCAGAAGCTAGGAGAGAGGCCTAGAACAGATTCTCTCTCAGAGCCTCCAGAAGGAACCAACCCTACTGACACCTTAATTTCAGACTTCGAGCTCCCAGAGCAGTGAGGCAATACCTTTCTGCTGTTTAGGCCACCCAGTTTGTTGTAATTTGTTATGACAGCTCTAGGAAACGGATACACCTGACAAACTTCAGCTTTGGCCGATCCTGACCAATGTTTAAAGTTTGGCATTCTGTCATCCCTGTCACGTGCCCTGTGACTGGACACGTCTCCAGTGGGCACGTGCACGAGACGTGCAAGTGGACTGTGGACCTGCTTCTCTTGCCTCTCCCCACAGGGAGCCTGCAGTCTGTCTGGTCTTTCTAAGGTATTTGTTTTTCAATTTACCTGGCAGTTGATTCCCCTGGATTCTCTTGACCAGCTCCTGCTGTGGTCTTTCTGAGAGGGTGACTTCAAACCTAGACTAGAACTGAGAAGAGATTTTAGAAAACAATTCTTGGCTTCCATTAGCTGATGTAATTTTAATTTATAATTTTCATGTCAGGGTGATCACCAGGAAATTAAAAAAAAAGGCATTATCTGATAATCTCATGACAGTGTCATTTTATGCTGATGGGGTAATTTGTCCCTTTAGAGAGAGCTATTTCTTGAGTAATTATTTTGGGTACTAAGTGACAGGCTCAGACTATTTTAGGCCTTTGTGGCCTTGTCTCATGACATGCACTTACCTTGAGGATAACGCGGGTGGCAGGTCTTACCCGTGACTCACTCCTCATCCAGCAGTTCGCTGCACTGTTCATGTCTTTAGCAGATAGAAGCATTTGACAAGGAAACCTTGGAAGATTTGCTGCCAATGCGATTTTTATGTAAGACTGGCATGAAAGATTGTTCTTGTGCCTTACTAAGCATCTTTTCACTCAGACTAGACTTCTTGGTGACAGCCCAGGAAATTCACTAGATGTGAAGAAATGTGTGATAGCCAAGTACTACATTTGATAGTTTTATAAAAGTTTTCCAATTTGTAGCTGCCTCACTTAAACTAATATGGGTTTATATAAAGTTATCTTCATTTATGCTTCCTAAAATGTATACTTAACTAACTATATTAACTTGTACTAAAAAGAGTAAAGAGATATAGACTATTTAAATTTATTTTAAAATATTTAGAAAAACCCTTCCAACACTTACAAAATACAACACATTTCAGGGTGATGACGTATGCATTAAAATAATGTTCAAGGGGCTTCCCTGGTGGCGCAGTGGTTGAGAGTCCACCTGCTGATGCAGGAGACAGGGGTTCGTGCCCCGGTCTGGGAAGATCCCACATGCCGCGGAGCGACTGGGCCCGTGAGCCATGGCCGCTGAGCCTGCGCGTCCGGAGCCTGTGCTCCGCAACGGGAGAGGCCACAACAGTGAGAGGCCCGCGTACTGCAAAAAAAAAAATAATAATAATAATAATGTTCAAATCTGCCAACTGCTACCTTGTCCCCTCCTTCACCTAAAGTGACCAACATTAAAGAGTCTTAGTGTATCCTGTCTCACCTGTCCATGGCCTGGGTTGTAATTACAGCTTTTCCACAGATTCTCTGTTTCAGATCCACAGCTAAAGCGCCAAGGTTTTTCAGTGCTTAAGAGATGGAAATGCTATTTTAGTAATATTGCTTTTTGAATATACAAAGCTCTGTGAAGATGAGGGTGAAATGTCCATTGCCTATTGTGCCCAAAAAGGGTGTGAATGTTCAGATTTATAATTCTTATTATTTACCTTTTGTATATGAAGAAACTGAGATTCAGATAGGTTCAATGACTTGCTCTCAAATATTTAAAATGACAGCAAAACAGGAAGATCTCCCTGTTATAAAGGCCCACTGATTTCATATCAAGAGTATGAGAATCTGCTCTTACAAAAATACTGAGACAAAATCATAGAGTGTAATGCAATCCTACTAATTAAAGGATTTGAAAATTTTTGGCCTATCTACAATTTAATTACTTTACTGGCTATTAGCTACAAACCTTTTAGCTCCTTAGTGGTTTTTAAAATGTGAAGAAGACCTCAAGTCAAAGAGCCCAAAGCAAAACACACTGTTTTTTCCTGATAATGACATTTTCCAGACGTGATTTTTCCTGCTGTCACAGTGTGATAAAAGGCTTGGGTTTATAACTTGACCTAAGCCTTACCTTGGTCTTGCCCAGCAGAAATATGTGTTTCACTAAATTAACAACGGATCTTAAGGCAGAAAGTCAAGCTAATTCCCAAAGTCAGTATTTTGTCCCTATAATTTGCAGGTGTATAAGGACCACAGAAATCAGTTTAACGTAATTTTCCCATTTTTCCTGTTCAGCTTCTGAGATGCCAACTACTGTTTTCAATTTGTCTGGGGATTTCATCTTTCAGAGCTGTCAAGAATTTTAGTGGCTACAAGGAGAGACCCTGAAGGTAAAGTTTATTGATTTATTACTGCATTCATATAAAACACTAGTGGATTTTTGAATACCAGGAAATATAAGAATGATCTTTCTTACATTCAAAAAATGAGAATTTGTGTATGATGAAAATAATACCAAATATTAATATGGTACTTTTCAGTTCAAACAGTGCTTTCGTTTCATTCCTGCAATAACCCTATATATCAGCTAGCTGAGTTGTTGAGCAACAGTGACACCCAACACACACACTTACACACACACACACAAACATATATACACACAGACATACACATATATGTTCAGTTTTCTCTCACATAAAAAATACCCCAACACTACCATCTCCTCAAACTGTAACCCCTATCTCACAGTTGATTAATTTCTAAAATTCTTGAAAAGGTAAAAAATGTTCCCATGACTGTCTTCAACTCCTTACTACTACTCCATTAAGTCTGTTTAATCTTTACCATTATAGAAAGCTTTTAGTTGTGAATGACTTTCTTAGTGCCAAATCCAGTGGATTTTTCTCTGTATTTATCATCCAAAGCTCTCTGTAGTTTTGGATTCTATTGGTCAACTCCATGTTTTCTCTGTCTAGGCTTTTAAGTGTTCCTCACCATGGCTTCTGTGGCAATGCCATTTTCTTCCCAATTCTACGGCCAGGCCCTCTCTGATGTCTTTGCTGGTTCCTCTTTCCTTTCTTCTGGAAAATGTGTACATTCCCTAAGGTTGTGCCTGTGACCCTTTTTTCTTTCAGGCTCTCCCCTCTCAGCCTCAGGCCGCCCTGAGCAATGATTTTACCTGTTTCTGTTCATCCTCCTCCCCCACTTTCTACAACAGCCATCGTGTTGCACCCTGACCCCTTCCCTCTCAGCTGATGATCATGACCCTCCTATAATGAGAAAGCAGGGCTGGGAAAGCTGGATGTGAATCCCTTTGGCTTTCTATCCGCAGCAAGCTGACCTCCACATGTACTCACGCTTACATCCTCTCCTCCAGCTTATGAGGAAGAGAGTGCCTCTTCCTGCTCAAGACCAATCCTTACTCACGATCCTACCCCCTCTGTCCTTTCTGGGAACAGAACCTTGTTCTATGGATTATTTCCTCTCTTTCTCTGTCTGACATTTTCAACCTCTTTCTCTTTATGTTTGGAGCCCATACACATGTTCATGTCTCTCCAGTCCTTAGAAGTGCCTGCCTTGATCCAGGGCCCTCTCTAACTACCAACCTATCTTTCTCTTTCCCAGCAGGGCCAAGCATCAATAAGTAGAGTCTAGAAGTCCTTCTATTTCCTCTCCTTTAACTCTTTCTTCAATTCAGTGTTTAATGTCAGCCCTCTGCTTTTACCGAGGTTTTCAGGGACATTTAATTGGCTCACGTCACCAGGGTAACTTAATTTCTCAGCAGCAGTTGACACTGCCCACCACACCCCCCTTTTCAAGACTTTGCCCTCTTGGCTTCCATGAAGCCACTCTCCCCTGTTCTTTGATTATTCTTTGTTTCTTCTGAGCTCTCCTCCTTCTTTCTTATTCTTCAAATTGTTTCTCTTTTCCTTTTCCACCGCCTTTGGTCTTCCTCCTCTTCCTCCCCCCTTTTTTTCTTTTCCCCCATTGATACTCTCCTTTGGGCTACAAGTTTAAGTCCCATTTTTACTCCGTGGTACAAATGACAGACATCGTTCACATGCCAGACACTTCCGATGGGAGTGTCTGTGTCACTGGCCTCAATGTCTTCTTTCTTGCTCATCAGTAGCGCATATTAGAAGGCAGGTGAATGAGAGTGGTTCTTATCAAGATCACCTTGCACCCATTTTTATTTCTGGGGGAAAAAAAGTAAATAATTTGCAAACTTCAGTACTTTAACCTTTACTAGTGATAGATTACTGGAAACACACCTCACAATTCATTGGAACACATTAGTGTATCATGACAACTTGATTGGGAAAGGCTGCTATGTTAGGTGTTCAAATGATTGTTGAATTGATTTGGATTTATATTAATGATCTTGGAGTTACTTCCTGGAAAATTTTAAACCAAAAAAATTATTTCCCCCCAAAAGACTCGTTAACTTATCTACCTATTTATCTTACCAAAAGGTAAAATTCTTATTCTGGGAGCATACTGGATTGGAGCAGCCCTGTTCTCAAATTCTTAGAATTGAGCAGTGAGAAAAAATCATTCTGGGGGGTCTTAATGGTTTTCTGTATTCAAGAGTCCTATATTACAAAGAACAGTTTCTAAGGGAACTAAGATATCATTCAGGTATTAAAGAGACCCCTTTTTCTGGAACCTGCAAAGAATGAACTGAATGGAATGGCACATATTACCTTGAGGTGCTCCGATAAGTTACAATATCTGAAAACTTGGATAGGAAAAGATTAGAGATGTATGTGAATCAGGGCAGCTTAAGTCCTGAAATATTACATATCTTCTCATAGTGGCTTTAAAGATAACCTTGCATTTCATGACTTCAGTGATTCTAAAATCTGAATGGAGAGATAATATTCTCTAGATATTTATAGCAAGCACATTCTTTTATGTTTATTTTTATAATAATTTGAAGTAGATACTCCAGTCACAGTGGACTATTAAATCTGCTTTGCCGTTAATAATTAAGGCTCTGAAGGCCAAAACTTAACCTAAAAATTTACATTGACCCAGCCCATGTTTACTAATATTACCTTTTTTCCCTCTAGCTGTCCCTACCTACTTCTATTTTTAGCTTATTTCAGTAGAAGTATGCAACAACCCTCCTATAGCAAGCCCACCAATTTACTTCAACAACATTAGATTAGAAGCTTTGTAAAAGGTGGGAACCATGCCTTATATTTCTATTCAAGTGCTTTATACACAATTGACATGTAATAATTTTTAAAAGTTTTGTCATGTCAGTAAGTAAAACATTTGTAGGAAATATAGATTTCTTTGAAAGAAAAATCATTTATTATCCCATTAAGCAGAGATAATTACTATCAACAGTTTAGTGTGAACCAAAGGGTGGCAAACTTTTTGTATAAACAAATAGTAAATATTTGAGGCACATTGGACCTTGCATTCTCTATCCCAACCACTCAACTCTGCTGTTGTGGTGTGAAAGCAGATGTAGGCAATAGAAGACAAGAAAATCTGTAGACAATGTTTGTGACTGTGTTCCTATAAAACTTTATTTTCAGAAACAGGCTGGTTGGATTTGACCTGCAGGCTATAATTTGCTGACCTCTGTATACACTATCCTTTAAGCCCGTATATATGTAATATGTATAATAATGTATATGTAACATATAACATATATATATGTATGTATATGGGTTTTTAAAAATGACATCATAAAGAGATTACTAGATATCCTTTCAAATCTTGGAGCCTCTGGGGATTGTCTGTCCTATAGAGCATGGATATTTAATTGCCCCAAAGGGGGAAAATATTGGTTCTTTAGGGGTGGAAAAAAACCCTTAGCTCTTACAATATTTGTGGCTCTCCAAAGTTCAATTCTACCCAACAAAATCTTATTTTTTAATATTTAATTTGGGGGAGGAGAAAGTTAGGTAAAAATGTCTAAAAAGTCTCCTTAGGAAGATAACAATGAAAAAAAAGTATTGCAACATTGTTATATGAATCTTTGTCTTCGATTAGGATATTTTTCAAGTCTATAGTTTTTAAGATAACTGACAAATTATTACAAATGCAAATAATTCTTGTCTATAGACTTGCAAATGAGTTTTGTACAGTGGAGAGACCATTCCCACTACTCATCACTAGGAAAAAGCCAGTTTTGTGTCCATTTGTAAATTTATCTCAATGTTCATTCACCCTATGTAAATTTGTGGTTCTCTAATTTCTCCTTTGAATTGGTTGAAACACTTGCCTAGTTCCCTCATTTTATAATAATGAATTAAATAAAAATCTTTGACAAGTATATATTTTATATCTTATGAGAGTCATGGTTTCACCTTTTCAAAAAGATACAATTAACAATTTCCATTGGTTTGTAACAGTCTTTTGCACTTGACAATATATCAAAAATCTTTCCATATCATTACATATTTTAAAGATCATCAATATTCAATTAAATGAGCATGTTTTAAAAATGATATTTTACTGTTGGAAAACAATGAATTATCACTTTATGAACAAGCATAGATCCCTCTCTTAAATATGCAGAATATGGAAAGTCATAAAGTGTGTCAAAAGCCTGTTGCTTAATTTTTTGGGCATACTGCTTATTTGCTTTCAGTTCCGTGTTGACTTTTTCGAGGACGTGGGCCAGTGGACATAGAGGCCAAGCTATTTTCATGGCTCTATTTGTTGACAGAAGGTTGCATGTGTCGCTCCTATGAATCTAAGATCATTCTGGGGAAAGCACTGTGCCCTGGCCCTGTCAGAGGTACACATGAGGTGCAGGACACTGAGTACGCTCCGATGCTTTACTTGGCTCAAAGTACCTAGTCAAGATTCTGGTTTGGCTTGCAATTTATTTCAGGAACATGGAAAGGCCACTGTTTTTCTGGGCTTTATGTTACATTGCCAACTCTGAACCTCTTTACCCTCTTACTGCACAGACCCTAATTTCTAGCTCCCATATAAATGTTTTATATTCTTTAAAAAGTTTAAAGTTTAATCCAAAATTGTAGAAATGGATCTTCTCAGATTTTTATCTATCCTGTTTAACTCTTGTTAAGGTTGCCTCCCTCAGACCCTCCCTCTCGCTCTCTCCCTCAGCTTCTCTCCCTCTTTACAATTGCCAGGTGAGTGGGTAGCAAGTGCCAATTCTCAGAATAATGTTTTTAACTTCCTTTTAGGAAACCAAATAAATTAATGTTTTATACACAGAGGGGAAGGCAAAGATAAGATAAAGTCAATTTTACGAAGTGGATACTAGTTATACGATCGGAGTAGTGAGATGGAAGTCACCTCATCCAATATCCTATAAAACAAGCCACTGTTATACATCTGCAGCAGTGGTATAGCTAATCTATTAATGTCATTTTATCATTGCTAGAAAAAATATAAAATGCAGCACTTTCAAGATCAACCAGCACTTTATAAAATGGTGCCAAATTACATCAAGGCAAGAAAGATGATCTCTGATTTTTAAACTGAGGATCTCTGATTTTAAAACTTCTAAGTTTTGATTTTTGGTAAAATCTATTTAACATTTCAGGATGCAGTCCTTTGATAAATGTCTGCAATTCCTTTAGTAATCTCTCTGCCTACAACAATGTCTAAATTAAGGACTTACTTTTTTATATGATAATGGGTTTTATCTTTATTATATAATTGCATCTTGAAAATTCATAACAAAATGGCAATTTCAATTAAAAAATGAGCAAAAGAACTAACCACCCTTAAGTCAAAATGCGTATTACAAGAATATGCAATCTCACTAACAACACAACTGCCAGTTAAAATGTGGGTGTGTGTTTTAACACCTTAACCATTTTTAGGTGTACAGTTCAGTGGCATAAAATACCTTCATATTATTGTGCAACCATCACTATCATCCGTCTCCAGAAGTTTTCATCCTCTCCTCAGCCCCTGGCAATCACCATTCTACTTTCTGTCTCAATGAATTTGACTGCTCTAGGTAATTCATATGAGTGAAATCATACATATTTGTCCTTTTGTGACAGGCATATTTTACTTAGTATTATGGTCTTAAGGTTCATCTGTGTGGTAGTATGTGTCAGAATTTCCCTCCATTTTAAGACTGAATACTATTCCATTGTATGTACTTCCTTTTGTTTATTCATTCATCTGTTGATGAACACTTGAGTTACTTTCACCCTTTGGCTGTTGTGAATAATACTGCTATAAACATGGGTGTACAAAAACCTATTCAAGTCACTGATTTTAATTATTTTGAATATATACCCAAAAGTGGAATTGCTGGATCATATGGTAATTCTACTTCTAATTTTTTGATGAACTGCTGTGCTGTTTTCTGTACTGGCTGCACCATTTTACATTCTCACTAAGAGCACAGTGAGTTCCAGTTTCTCTACATCCTTGCCAACACTTGCTATTTTCTATTTTTTGGATAGTAGCTGTCTTAATGAGTATAAGGTGGTATCTCAATGTGGTTTTAATTTGCATTTCCCTAATGATTAATGATGTAGAGCATCTTCCCATGCACTTATTGGGCATCTGGATCTCTTCTTTCTATTCAAGTCCTTGGCCATTTTTAAATCAGATTGCTTGACTTTCTGTTGTTGAGTTTAAGCACTTGCATTTGTATGTACATGTGGAAGATTAAGTTCAAAGAACTGAATTTTTTTCACACAATAGCCAGATAAATCCTTGGGATAGTTTAGAGAATTACCTAGTTGATGATTGGGAGAACTCCCTTGAAGATATAAAAATAATACATGTTTTTTTGTTCAAAGATAAGATTCATTTATTTCCAGTGAGATCACCCATCTATAAAATTCATCTATCATCAACCAAAACAAGATCAGCCACTTAAAAATATATAGGTTAATTTATAACAAACTTTTATGAATATGACTAGGTAATAATTGACTGAAATAATCCTGAAACACATCAGGTAAGTATCACCAGATGTCAAATGAAAGGCTAATCCTTGAGTGTTAAAGAGATGAGACCGGGGCCTCCCTGGTGGCGCAGTGGTTGAGAGTCCGCCTGCCGATGCAGGGGATACGGGTTCGTGCCCCGGTCTGGGAGGATCCCATATGCCGCGGAGCGGCTGGGCCCGTGAGCCATGGCCGCTGAGCCTGCGCGTCCGGAGCCTGTGCCCCGCAACGGGAGAGGCCACAACAGTGAGAGGCCCGCGTACAGCAAAAAAAAAAAAAAAAAAAAAAAAAAAAAAAAAGAGATGAGACCTCTCAGTAATTTCAGCAAAGAGTCTTTCTGAGGATGGTTTGTTAGTGTCCAAGTGAGGAATGCTAAACGTGCCGGCTTCTCCTTAAGTTGTGGAAAAGAAGTTTGAGGATGGGGTACTAGAAATCTGAGCAGGTTTCACGGTGACCCTAGAGGCCAAACAGTTTGGCTTTAAGCACAGGAGATTAACTCATTGCTTTAAATCGAAGCTACTCTCCATCATTCAAAGTCCACTATATTCTGGTCTCACCTTGCTCACCCAACCTAATTTCTCATTCTCTTTCCAACATATTCTCCCCAAGCAGGCTAGCCTCCTCTTCATCCCAAACACTGTCTTGTGGCAGGTGTTTATCTCAGGGCACGAGGTATGCAAATAATGTGACTGTTTTTCTAACAGCTTGACTTCCATTTCAAGCCATTTTTATGAAGGGCTATGAAAACTCATTTTCATTAAAATCATAGTTTTCCTCTATAAAAGTCCCAGGGGCTTAAGGTGAGCCAAGGTATCAAGTAGGGAGCCCATATTTCCTTGGAGTCCTTGGACCAGTATTTCTTTATCTCCCTCCCTCCTCTGAGCCCAGATAATAATTTTCTAGATCTACGGTGGAGACAATTTGCTCTCACTCATTCCAGTTCTTTTCTCCCTGGCCTAGTCCCTTCTCTATTAAGAGCCTGAACTTTTTTTTTTTTTTAAACATCTTTATTGGAGTATAATTGCTCTGCAATGGTGTGTTAGTTTCTGCTTTATAACAAAGTGAATCAGCTATACATATACATATATCCCCATATCTCCTCCCACTTGCATCTCCCTCCCACCCTCCCTATCCCACCCCTCTAGGTGGTCACAAAGCACCGAGTTGATCTCCCTGTGCTATGCAGCTCCTTCCCACTAGCTAGCTGTTTTACATTTGGTAGTGTATATATGTCCATGCCACTTTCTCACTTCATCCCAGCTTACTCTTCCCCCTCCCCATGTCCTCAAGTCCATTCTCTACATCTGCGTCTTTATTCCTGTCCTGCCCCTAGGTTCTTCAGAATCTTTTTTTTTTTTTTTTTTAGATTCCATATATATGTGTTAGCATATGGTATTTGTTTTTCTCTTTCTGACTTACTTCACTTTGTATGACAGACTCTAGGTCCATCCATCTCACTATAAATAACTCAATTTTGTTTCTTTTTATGGCTAAGTAATATTCCATTGTATATATGTACCACATCTTCTTTATCCATTCATCTGTCGATGGACACTTAGTTTGCTTCCATGTCCTGGCTATTGTAAATAGAGAAGAGCCTGAACTTTTGAAAGTCAAAAAACCAGAAGGAAACTCCTTTCTCTTTGTTGCTACATACTTTTCCCAAGACAAGGCACATAGAGCAGCCCTGCTGACTGTATGGGGGAAAAGGTGAAGAGAGTGGAGGGAATGAAACACTGGGGGAAAAATAATCAGTTAATATACAGAAATTTATCTCACTATACTAACTTCAACGCTTTTACATTTGCTCAGGTTGTTCTTGCTTAGAACATTCTTCCTCTTCCTTTATCCCTCTCCTGCTGTACTTCTCCTTCAAGCTTTGGCTTAAGTCTTCCCTCTTCAATGTATTTATTCTCCTTTACTACTGCTCTTATAATTTATGTCTCATGAATTAATATTGAATGTCTTATAATTGTTGTAGGACTGAAAGAAAAGTCACCTAGTCCAAGCCCTCATTTCAGGCTAGAATTTCTAAGGTATCCAAGTGTTAGTTTAACCCAGTAGTTCTCAATGTGATTCCCCTGACCAACAGCATCAAGTGGGAACTTGTTAAAAATGCAAATTCTCAAGTCTCTTTGTAGATCTACTGCATCAAACCCTGAGGTCAGGTCCAGAATCTGTGTTTTAACAAGCCATCCAGAGGATTCTGTTACTTACTCTGGTTTGAGAAGCACTGATTTAACCTATGTTAGCCAGTGGAAGGAGACACTTGTTAGTAGAAGCGATTTCAATATTTGAATGCCTACTGAATGTACTTGAATACCTCTAATGTGTGGTATTGATGGGGCACTCATAACTTATAAAGCCTCTTTGGAAAACTGATTTACATTGGTCTGAAATCTAAATCTAATGTCTTCTACCCATCGCTCAGATTTAGCTTCCTGGAGTCACAGGGAAGAAATCAAATCTCCCTTCCACGTGACAGTCTTTAAAATATCTCAGTATTACTATCATTTGCCTCTCTCTGCTCCTCTCTTATCCAGTGGCATGACTTTTGAGTCCCTTCACTGTCTTGCTTGCACACAGCTGAACACAATCTTATTTATTTACAGTTCTCTTTAGTGAGCTCTGCACAGAGCTGAGCCCTGCTGTTCAAGGTCAGACAAGCTAGAGGAGAGTGGTTATCAGTTTCTTGCTTCTAGGAATTATACTCACGTTAATGTGAGCTAATACGGCCTTAGCTGGTTTTTTGGTGGCTACAGTGTTAATTCGTACAAAGCATGTTGTTAACTGAAATTCTTTGCTGTTCTTCACTTCTTCTTTTAGAATTGCTTCCAGACCCCACTTTGTGAATCACACAAAAGAAACTCATTTTTTAATGGTGGCAACACTTTTGTTTTTGTTTTTAATCCAAACTGGAATTCTTCCTGTTGATACCCATCTGAGCCCCTAGGTACATATTCCAAATAGCTTTTGGTTGTATATACATATACTCTCACTGAAGGTAGTACTTGGCAGAAATTCCAATAAAGACTTTTCAAAGAGCTTTCCAACAATGGCAATGTCCTTGGGAGGTACAGGTAACACATAACTGGACATATACATTTGTGTGCTTGCTTCTTATGGTGACTTTGCCTCACATATTTGTTGCATCAAATATCCACCCTAATACAAGAAACCACAAAAAGAGATTTGACCGCATAAAACAGAACCCAGATGTTTGTAGATCAAAGTAATGACACTCCTTAAAATGTTAGTAAGTAAAATATATTCAGTAAATCGTGTAAAATGTACTCAAATTGACAAGACTAACAATTCAGTCATTAAGTGAGAAAGGCATGAGCTTATTTATTCAACAAAATGTATAGAGCTCCTTATGTATAATGCGTAGGAAGAACTAATATATATTAGACTCCTGGAATATACCAGTCATTTTATGTGGAATCCCCATGAAGTAGAACTGATTACCCGGTTTTACAGTAGAGAACTGAGACTCTGAGGGGATAAGTTGTCCAAGGTCACAAAACAAGTAACAAAACAGATACTTGAATCCAGGCCTTCAGGCTCCAAATCTTGCTCCCTTTCTACTATATTATACGAGGAATATGAAAAACCAAAAGATATAGTTTCTGTACCCAAGAAGCTCAAGGTACTTCATAGAAAAATAAGTAAATATGGATTTTTTAATTCTCTGTACATATCAAAGAAAGTTAAGTTAAAATTAAAAATTCGTTAATTGAATAAAAAATAATTTTAAAATGGCAATGTTTAATTTTGGCAAGAGCTGAGTAAAATCAAAACTTTTCCTACAACTTGGTTAAAATTTATTTTGAAAGAAATTTAGCAATATAGATCAAGAACGATAAAAATATGTATACCTTCTTTTATACCCTTTAAAAAAAGTCTCAAGTTCCAAAAAATCAGTCCACTCTCTACAATCAGATGTAAAATTATGACCAACAGAAAACACAACATAAACTTTTGTCATGTTAACAGAGTAAATGGTTTTACTAAGAACTACTGACATTTCTATCAGTAGTAGCCATAGGGAGGCCGTTGGTTGTGACCATAGTGTCCATATTGATGGGGGTAGTAAGGTTCTTGTCTGTGCTGTGGGTAATTGTTACCCCAGGATCGTCCATGCCACTGATTGGATCGATTGTCACTTGGCCACCCCCGTCTGCTATCTCTACCTCTAAACTGTCTGTTATCTTGCAACCTATTGCCTCTCTTTCTTTGGTTCCCATCAGCTCTGCTATTCCATTCCTCAACAATTGGAGGGGACTCAGGAGGGCGTTTCAGGTATTCCTGGTACTCTTTGTCATCTTCTGTGAATCTACTGACAAACATCTCTTCAAAATTTGGAACAGCTTCAGAAGTGTCAGTCATTCTGAAATTCCCAGGGATGTGAGGCAGCTGTACTATTTAATGTTTAGATTGTTTAGATCTCCGGCCCAGAGCACCGTCACAGGATCTCCAGACCCCTTCAGCTCTCCGAGGTAACAGGGCCACTTTCATGTATCACTTTAATGTCAGCCCTCTGTATCTGCGGTCAGCATCTGCAGATTCAACCAACCAGGGATCATGTAGTACGGTAGTACATATTTATTGAAAATATAAGTGGACCTGTGTGGTTCAAACCTGTGCTGTTCAAGGGTAAACTGTTTGTATATATGTTTGTGTAAATATATATCTATATCTACATATATATGTATACACACATACATTTATTTTTTTTTTTTTTTTTTTTTTTTTTTTTTTTGCGGTATGCGGGCCTCTCACTGTTGTGGCCTCCCCCGTTGCGGAGCACAGGCTCCGGACGCACAGGCCCAGCGGCCATGGCTCACGGGCCCAGCTGCTCCGCGGCATATGGGATCCTCCCAGACCGGGGCACGAACCCGTATCCCCTGCATCGGCAGGCGGACTCTCAACCACTGCGCCACCAGGGAGGCCCCACACATACATTTATATTGCCTATCTTCTTTTTGGGTTTGAAAAAGTATTTTTTATTGAAATATATTTGACAGGTAACATTGTGCAAATTTAAGGTGTACAAGATGTTGATATGATAGATTTGTATATTCTTATATGATTGCCACTGTAGAGATAGTTAGCACCTCTATCATGTCACATAATTATCATTTTTTTGTGTGGTGGGAATAATTAAGATCTAGTCTCTTAGTGAGTTTGCTGATTATAATACAATAATGTCTATATTCACTATACTCTGCATTAGATCTCTATGACTTATTTATCTACTAGTTGCAAGTTTGTCCCTTTGATCAACATCTCTTCTATTCTTGCCACACCCCAGCCCCTGGCAATCACCATTCTACTCTCTTTTTCTATAAGTTCAGCTTTTCTACATTGCACATGTCAGTGATATTGTACAGTTTTTATCGTTGTCTAACTTTTCTCACTTAGCATAATGTCCTCAGGTTCCATTCATGTTGTTGCAAATTGTAGGATCTCCTTCTTTCTCATGGCTGAATTTTCTGCCTATCTATCTATCTCAAATCTTCTTTAACCACTTGCCTGCCTTTTTCTCTTAAAATTTTCTTATAAAATATGGCGCCTCTGGATTAAGGTCACCTTGACAATTTTTGTACTCTATACATGTCTTTCAGCTTGTCACTGGATTTAACATAGACTAGAACATGGCATGTCTCATGGAAAGTTTTCATAGGCTGTGCCATTCTGTGGTCTCAGCCAATACTGTACTGAATTGTTGGTGGGAGCACAAAGCAAGGTGTCTAACAATCCAGGTAACCAAACAGCTCATAGACAGTGGCAAGTGTGGCCCGTTATATGTGACTTTCTGCTCTAAGTCCTCCCTGTCACTAAGAAGTTATTGAGCTTCAGAGTCACTGACTGAGTCTTGACAAAGTCTCTCCTTGACCAAACCTTAGTTAGGCTCCTTTGAACCCTTTAGGCCTTGACCTTGGTGTCTGTCCTTGTTGGGCCAGCATCAGCCAGTCACAGCAAGAATCTTGCTAAGTTGGTTTAAAGAGAGCCCCCTACCCTTGATATCTGGTCATCCTCAATACAGAAAATTCCACATTCCCCAGCATCCCCCAGGTGATATATGATCACCTTGGCTTGCCTTCAGCAAGAGTTCTATCAAGTCACTTTAGGCAGAAATCCCCCTCACCCTTGTAGATAATGTAAGTAATCCTTTCTGTAATTTTCCACCCCCTGACCTCCACTCTTGACTAGAAATCCCCACTTGTGCATGCTGTTTTCAGAATTGAGCCCAGTTCTATACTGAGATCTCTTTCCTCCTATTGTAACTGTTTCTGAATAAAATATAAGTTTACCAGTACAACTACCATCTAGCTCCGACTTTAACAGTCTTAGGTTTAAAAATTTCTGCCACAGTTGCCTTTTAAGCCCTTTGGTTTACATTTTGTTTGTGTAGAATTCTGTAAATTAAGATGATATAGGCATGAGTTACAGAATCACATAGACCTGTTTTGAATCACAGCCCTTTCATCTGCTAGCTGAGTGACATTTTGCAGAATACTTTATCCACTGCACCTCAATTTTCTTATTTGAAAAGTGGGCATAACCATACTGATCTAATAAGATTATGAGGAATAAATGAAGTAACACTTGCAAAAATGCTTAGGACAGAATAGTAACAAAATAAATGATATTATTATCATTTTGGTGGGATTGTCTAATGAGGAGAAACATTGGAATGTTTTATTGCAAGAATAACTGCTATTTAAAAGTGTTTCTTTTTTCATATTCTTTTCCATTATGGTTTATTATAGGATATTAAATGTAGTTCCTTGTGCCATACAATATAGTTTATCCATTCTATATATAATACTTTGCATCTGCTAGTCCCCAAAAAAGTGTGTTTCTGGTTTTGGAAATATCAGGTCAGCTTGGACCAGACCTTCTTTTTCTGGAAAGAACCACTTAATGGCTTTTCTCAGAATTGTGGAAATTTAGTAACAAGCTTACCTGTTTATGTAGCAATATGAAAATGCTTACATTATAATCAACAAAAAGAATACGCAATTGAGTATACAGTAGAACCAAATACTTATGATTCATGTTATAGGAAAGATATAGTATAAAGATGAAGCAAATATATGAAATGCAGATGTATTACAGTGGTGGAATAGGATTTTATTTGGTCAGACAATGGCAACCCCTCTCTGTGTTCTTAGTAGATAGGGATTGCTGGTTGGTGTATGTGGGGTGGGAAGAGGGAAGGCATATTTACACAGGGTGCCAAGAAACTTTTAGAAATCAAAAGGATTGAGATCCTCATCTCTTCCCTTTTGAGGTTCAATATTGTTAGGACATCTCTGACCTCATGGACCGAGGTGTTTCCAGTTGAAGTCACTGACCAGGAAAGGAGACCAGGTTTCTTCCACCCAGGAAGGAAGTCACTATAAAGAAGGGGAGGGTTTAGGCTTGTGACACATGTCCCAAATAAGGTCCTAGATGGTGACGGGGAAGACTGGGTTGGTGTTGCTCATCTAACCCTCAGAAAAACTCTACAAGGCAGGACCTGGTGTTTATCCCTGTTTTTCATTACAAAACTTAGAGAGGTTAAGAAATTTGCCCAAAGTAAGAGTGCCAGGAGGTAACTTAGAGCTGAGACTTGAACTTGTCTGTTTCTAGGATCCTTGCATCTCACCACTATACTCTGTGTCCTGTCTGAGACCTTTATATGGTTTTTCTCCTCCTCAGTTGACAAAATAAAGAAATGCTAGTTGGAGTTGAGGATTAAGACAAATACTCCAGTGAGAAAGGTACTGGTAATTAGAGAAAGAGAACCCAAAAGGGCTTTGAGGTTTCCTGGCCTCCTGCAAGAGGGTAATGATTATGTGATGTAATCCACATTCTTGCCTGACTTCTGGAAATAAGAAAAACAAGAATTTTCAAGATGATTGCCTAAGATTAAAGGTCATTCTGTGGCCATATTTAGTGGTTGGTTTTTTTCCTATGAAAACTTGATCTTTCCGGACCTTAATGATCTCATCAGTAAAATAAGAGGGTTGTACTAAGTCATTGTTTAAGGTACTTTTCACGCTTTAATGTTTGTGAGTGCCCGAATTTATAAGCTTTTTCTAGTATTTAACCTTTGGCCTTAGCCTCTTTAGCACTATGCTCAAAACTGATAGACTCAAAGTTTATGTGACAGGTAAGGAAGCCAGGACAAAGGACTTAAGGAAGGTTATGAAGCAGGGAGTCTGGCAGCAAAAGGTTTCACAGCTATTTATTAAATGGAGTTGAAAGGAAATAATTCAGGATCTCAGAAACCAGTGGATAAAGCAGAAAAGGTTGAAGTTCAGGAAAGGCTTTCAGAGGGATTACATAGAGAAATGGATAAGATTTGGTTGTGCCTTAGATGTTAGCAGGCTGCAATTAGATTGGCCAGTGTGAGTTAGAGAAAAGGATTAGCCATCACAGGGGTGTGAGTGAGTAACAGATTGCTGTGCAGCTCCCCTATCTCACAGCTCCAGCCCCAATCTCTTGGAAGATGGCATAGCTGCTGACACCATCACCAAAAACTCTACTCGCAACTACACAAAGCTTTCTTAGTCTTAGTTCAGGTGAACCAAAGAATAGATACCAACTGAGGAAAAGAAATGTTAAAAAAAAGTCATGAAAACACAGTTGGGAGCAGTTTTATTCTGATCTGTTTGAGAGAGTAACCACTTTCTTGTCCTCCTCTTCCTTCTTTCTTCTCATCTTCCTTCTTTTGCCTCATCTATCCACTTCTTTCTCCTTCCTTTCTCTGCAGTTCCTTTCCCCCACCTCTTCATTCTTCCCCCCCCCCACTCCCAGCACTTACAGCACCATGTTTAAAAGTCCATGCTGGGCACTGTGGCCAACACAAGATAAAGGAGACATAGTTCCATTTTCTCACGTTGCTCTGAAGCAACAAGAGAGACAGACACAGACAAAGAATGCAGTAAACCAAATTTGTAAAAATCGTCTCTCGGGTTTCTTTTCCTCACCTCCACCTTGTCTGTACAGACCCATTCCAAATCTGCTAAAGTTCTCTCCTCCTCCTCCTCCTCTTCCCCTCCCCATCCTCTTCCCTTCTAAAGCTTGTTCTAAGGATTAGATGACTAATGGCTAATAATTTTCCCTAAGCTAGGAGAAAAAATTCTCCTAAGGTTCATTGTGTCATATCAAGCAAATTCCAGACATAAGACCAGTCACTAGCTGGGGCTTCCTCCTCTTTTTATTAAAACAGTTACACAGAGTGTTTTAAAAAATAAGTTTCAGCATTTAATCTTTTTATTGAGTAATGATAGTATTTCCAGGACTTTATTGAATGCTTACCATGTGCTAGGTACTTAACATTATTTCTAATCCTTGTATTATCACTCCGCTGCTAACATCAATTCATAGATGGATAACTCAGAGAGGTTAAGTGACTAGTCTGATGTAAAACAGACAGAAGTGGAATTAGAACATAAATCTAACTCAAAAACCCAAGCTCTTTTCACTACCTCTATGCTTTAATGACAAAGGGGGTTGCATACAATCTTTTTACTCCTCTTCAGAAGAATTCTACTTTCAAGTACTGTTTTTTGTTTATTTTGTTTTTGTCTTATTTCTTAAACTTACTCATGAGGTAAGGCATGTGTTAAAGTTAGGCTACTAGCTTTGAAATACAATTGGATTCCTTCTAGGTTATACAAGTATGTGATCTGTTTTTGTTATCAATTGTAAACTCTACTATGATATTCAATTAAAATTTTTAATAGTTAGAAAAAGTACCAGAGTGGCATAATTTTTTAAAGTTAAGACTTTAAAAGTCTTATTTCTCCAAAGAAGATATACAGATTGCCAACAAACACATGAAAGGATGCTCAACATCATTAATCATTAGAGAAATGCAAATCAAAACTACATTGAGGTATCACCTCACACTGGTCAGAATGGCCATCATCAAAAAATCTACAAACAATAAATGCTGGAGAGGGTGTGGAGAAAAGGAAACCCTCTTGCACTGTTGGTGGGAATGTAAATTGATACAGCCACTATGGAGAACAGTATGGAGGCTCCTCAAAAAATTAAAAATAGAACTACCATATGACCCAGCAATCCCACTACTGGGCATATACCCTGAGAAAACCATAATTCAAAAAGAGTCATGTACCACAATGTTCATTGCAGCTGTATTTACAACAGCCAGGACATTGAAGCAACCTAAGTGTCCACTGACAGATGAATGGATAAAGAAGATGTGGTACATATATACAATGGAATATTACTCAGCCATGAAAAGAAATGAAATTGAGTTATTTGTAGCAAGGTGGATGGACCTGGAGACTGTCATGCAGAGTGAAGTAAGTCAGAAAGAGAAAAACAAATACTGTATGCTAACACATATATATGGAATCTAAAAAAAAATGGTTCTGAAGAACCTAGGGGCAGGACAGGAATAAAGACACAGACATAGAGAATGGACTTGAGGACACGGGGAGGGGGAAGGGTAAGCTGGGACGAAGTGAGAGCATGGCATGGACATATATACACTACCAAATGTAAAATAGATAGCTAGTGGGAAGCAGCCGCATAACACAGGGAGATCAGCTCGGTGCTTTGTGACCATCTAGAGGGGTGGGATAGGGAGGGTGGGAGGGAGATGCAAGAGCGAGAGGATATGGTGATAAATGTGTATGTATAGCTGATTCATTTTGTTATACAGCAGAAACTAACACAACATTGTAAAGCAATTATACTACAATAAAGATGTTTAAAAAAGACTTTAAAAGTCTTAAATTTAATGCTTATTTATAAAAACACATGTAGTTTTATACATTAATATTCTTTGTGCAAAACACATGTGGACTTACAGGCATTAACAAAAGCCAAAGGAAATCATAAGTCTTCTTACTGCTTGGTGTCATATACAACTTTAATGTATATTCGCTTGATTTATAGAAGTTGCCAGAAAAAAATCTCACTTTGATATTGTACAGCTTAAAAATAACATTATGAATTTTATAACCAATTTAGTTCAAAAGACTGTAAGAGAAACCTAATGGACTATTAATTTTTTGTATCTTGGCATTGATTATATCATTCTTACTGCATTAATATTAATTTTCATTGAGAATATTTTGCCAGTATGCTTCTGTTACAACATAATAATCAATAGGGGAAAGTGTAGCATTGATCTGAAATCAGTTGTAATAGATTGTGACATTAATTTGTGCTCATCCTATCATGAATTTGTATCAAATTGAACTGATGCTGGTCATGTCCACATTACAATAGAATTTCATGCCATGTCTACATGGTGCCTAGATAATAGAGGCAGTGTTTAAACAGCGGTTCCTTTAACCCCTCTGGGTGTCAATGCTTTCATCTGTAGGTACAGATTATAATGCTTCAAAAGAGTGAATGGCACATTGCTAACATTTGGTGTGGGTTTACTATTATAACCTATGAACCCTATTTTAGGAGTGAGAATGCTATTAGTAATGTTGCCTGTAACAACTGTTGAAGCTTGAAGCTAAACAACTTGAAGCTAAACCCACCAGTAGTCAGAGATATTAAACTCGTTTAAATGTGGACCTAATACAGCTTACAATCCATGAGAGAGGTTTGGAGAGGACTTTGACCATGTTTGAGGGGTGGGATCTTCTAACAGGGGAGAGCAGGGAGCAACATTCTGATGTCAGTCATCAGTTAAGCTCTTAATTTTCCGGGTTTTCTGAACTGTGCGTCCAGGGCATGCTCTGGAAGAAACTTCAGTGCTCCATCCAAATAAGGTTTAGAAATATTTCATAACCTACTCTCTTCTTGGAGATTCACAGTATTCATTTACATAGGAAAAGCTTAGAGGTATGCAGAAAAGAATCCTGTTTTTACTTAATTCCACCTCACTTTTCTCAAACTTATTTGTTAATGGAACCCTTTAAAAACATACCACCTTTAAATAGTCTGTATAATTAGTCCTCCATGGAACACATCTAGAGAAATGCTGATTCATAGAAAACTCAAAACTCAGCTACTTTTCCCTTTTTAAAATTTAGGAGTTTAAGGGACTTCCCTGGTGGCACAGTGGTTAAGAATCTGCCTGCCAGTGCAGGGGACATGGGTTCAAGCCCTGGTCCAGGAAGATCCCACATGTTGTGGAGCACCTAATCCCATGCGCTACAACTACTGAGCCTGCATTCTAGAACCTGTGAGCCACAACCACTGAGCCCACGTGCCACAACAATGGAAGCCCATGTGCCCAGAGCCTGTGCTTTGCAACGAGAGAAGCCAACACAATGAGAAGCCTGAGCACCACAACGAAGAGTAGCCCCCACTTGCTGCAACTAGGGAAAGCCCATGTGCAGTAGAGAAGACCCAATGCAGCCCCCCAAAATAATAATTAATTAATTAATTTAAAAAAATAAAATTCATGCATTTAAGACAAATTGTGCTGACAAATAGCTTCCCCAATTTACCTTTTCATACATATTTAGTTGTAACAAAAACTTAACCATGTGGTAGGTAGTGAATTCATAAAACCCAGGTGAGGAGATCAGAAGCCATGTATCTATACATGCCAGATGTGTCTATATTTAATTACTTTTTTTTTTTGGTGACTTCCTTCCTCCCTCCCTCCCTCCTTCCTTCCCTCTTTCTTTCTTTCCTTCCTTCCTCCCTTCCTTTCTTCTCTCTCTCTCTTTCTTTCTTTTCTTTCAGTTTTATTGAGATATAATTGACATATAGCCCTGTGTATGTTTAAGGTGTACAGCGTAATGATTTGACTTACATACATCATGAAATGATTATCACAGTAAGTTTAGTGAACATCTGTCATCTCATATAAATACAAAATTAAAGGAATAGAAAAAATTTTTTTCCTTGTGATGAGAACTCAGGATTTACTCTCTTAACAACTTTCAAATATAACATACAGCAGTGTTCATTGTATTTATTATGTTGTACATCACATCCCTAGTACTTATTTATCTTATAACTGGGTGTTTGTACCTTTCATGCAGTTCCCCCTCTCCTGACCCCCTGCCTCTGGTAACCACAAATCTGATCTCTTTTTCTCTGAGTTTCCTTGTTTGTTTTGAAGTATACTTGACCTACAATGCTATCTTAGTTCCTGTTATACAACATAGTGATTCAATATTTCTATACATTACAAAATGATCACTGTGATCATTCTAGTTACCATCTGTCACCATACAATGTTTTTTCATTATTGACTATATTCCCCATGCTGTACATTTCATCCCTGTGGGTCATGTATTTTAAAACTGGAAGTTTGTACCTCAATCTCTGTCACCTATTTCTTCCTTCCCCCCACTCCCTTCTCCTCTGGTAACCATCTCTTGTTTTTTGGGTTTGTTTTGTTTTTTTCCTGTAGCTACAACTCTGTTTCTGTTGTGTTGTTTATTCACTTGTTTTTTAGATTCCACATATAAGTGAAATCATACAGTATTTGTCTTTCTCTGTCTGACTTATTTCATTTAATATGATACCATCTGAGTCTAGCCATGTTGTCACGAATGGCAAGATTTCATTATTTTTTATGGTTGAGTAATATTCCATTCTATAGATATACCACATATTCTTTATCCATTCATTGATCAGTGGGGGCAATTAGGTTGCTTCCATATGTTGGCTATTGTAAATAATGCTGCAATGAACATTGGGGTGCATATACCTTTTCCAATTAGTGTTTTTGTCTTTTTTCAGATAAATACCCAGGAGTAGAATTGCTGGATCATATGGTAGTTCTATTTTAACTTTTTGAGGCATATCCGTACTATTTTCCATAGATGCTGCACCAATTTACATTCCCACCAACAGTGCACAAGGATTCCCTTTTCTCTACATCCTTGCCATCGCTTGCTATTCGCTGTCTTTTTATTAATAGCCATTCTGACAGGTGTGAGGTGATATCTCACTGTGGTTTTGATTTTCATTGCCCTGATGATTAGTGATGTTGAACGTCTTTTCGTATGCCTGTTGGCCAGCTATATGTTTTCCTTGGAAAAATGTCTATTCACATCCTCTGCCCATTTTTAATTGGGTTGGTATTTTGTTGTTGTTCTTTTTGTTTGTTTTGTTTTGTTTTTTGTTGATGTTGAGTTGTATGAATTCTTTCTGTATTTTGGATATTAACCCCTTATTGAACATATTGTTTGCAAATATCTTCTCCCATTCAGTAGACAGGCTTTCTGTTTCACTGCGTTTCCTTTTCTGTGCAAAGCTTTTTAGTTTGACGTAGTCCCATTTGTTTTTTTTTTTTGTTTTTTTTTGCTTTTGTTTCCCTTGCCTGAAGAGACAGATCCAAAAAATTATTACTAAGACTGATATCAAAGACCTTACTGCCTATGTTTTCTTTCTTTTTTTTTTTTTTTGACTTAATTGATATCTATAGGACACTCCACCAAAAACAACAGAATACACCTTCCTCTCAAGTGCCCATGCAACACCATTCAGGATAGATCATACCCTGGTCCACAAACCAAGCCTTGGTAAATTCAAGAAAACCAAAATCGTATCCAGCATCTTCTCCAACCACAACGCTACAAGACCAGGTATCAATCACAGTAAAAGACCTTCTGTTCTATTCATGAAGTGAGAAAGTTTTCCCAAGCCAATGAAACACAGAGTACCCTTCAGGTTTTCCCTTTCTAGTTGGAAAAGTTCAGTGACATGGAGCAATGACTCCTCTGGTGCTCTACCTGGTTCAATTGTTGGTGAGGATATGGAGCAACTGGAACTTTCATACACTCCTGTGAGGCTTTCACACCATATGAAGTCACTGTTCACCTTTTTCTGCCGTTATCATCTCCATCAACTGCTGAATTCTGCTAGTGGTGGAGGGTCTCCTGCAGATGCAGGGGGTGGCTCTGTCTCACTGTGAGGACAAGGACACTGGCAGCAGAAGTTCTGGGAAGTACTCCTTGGAGTGAGCCCTCCCAGAGTCTGCCATTAGCCCCACAAAATAGTCCAGGTAGGACTGCCTATGTTTTCTTCTAGCAGTTTTATAGTTTCAGGTCTTAAATTAAAAATGGATTAAAGACTTAAATATGTGTTTGTGCATAGTGTGAGAGAACAGTCCAGTTTGATTCTTTTGCATGTAGTTGTCTGGTTTTCCCAACATCATTTAGTGAAGAGACTGTCTTTTTCCCATTGTATATTCTTGTCTCCTTTTTCATAGATTAATTGCCCATATAAGTTTGGGTTTATTTCTGGGCTCTCTAATCTGTTCTGTTGATCTATGTATCTGTTTTTGTGCCAATACCATGCTGTTTTGATACTGTACCTTTGTAGTACAGTTGGAAATCAGGGAATGTGATACCTCCATTTTTTGTTCTTCTTTCTCAAGATTGTTTTGGCTATTCATGCTTTTTTGTGGTTCCATACAAATTTTAGAATTATTCTGGTTCTGTGAAAAATGCCATTAGTATTTTGGTAGGGGTTGCTTTGAATTTGTAGATTGCCTTGGGTAGTATGGTCATTTTAACAATATTAATTCCTCCAATCCATGAACATGGAATATCTTTCCATCTCTTTGTGTCATCTTCAATTTCTTTCATCAGTGTCTAAGAGTTTTCTGAGTACAGATATTTACCTCATTAGTTAGATTTATTTCTATGTATTTTATTCTTTTTGATGTGATGGTAAATAGGATTGTTTTCTTAATTTCTCTTTCTGATAACTTCTTGTTAGTGTATAGAAATGCAAGATTTATGTATGTTAATTTTGTATCCTGCAACTTTACAGAATTCATTAATGAGCTCTAGTGGGGTTTTTTTTTTTTTTTTGGTGACATCTTTAGGATTTTCTATGTATAGTATCATGTCATCTGCAAATAGTGACAGTTTTACTCCTTCCTCTCCCATTTGGATTCCTTTTATTTCTTTTCCTTCTCTGATTGCTATGGCTAGGACTTCCAATACTATACTGAATAAAAATGGCAAGAGTGGGCATCCTTGTCTTGTTTCTGATCTTAGAAGAAATGCTTCAGCTTTTCACCTTTGAGTGTGATGTTAGTCATGGGATTGTCATATATGGCCTTTGTTATGTTGAAGTATATTCCCTCTATACATATATATATATTAAGTATATATATATATACTTAATATATATATATAAGTTTATCTGGTCTAGTATGTCATTTAAGGTTAGTGTTTTCTTATTGATTTTCTGTCTGGATGATCTATCCATTGATTTAAGTGGGCTGTTAAAGTCCCCTACTATTATTGTGTTACTGTCAATTTCTCCCTTTATGTCTATTAATATTTGCTTTATGTATTTAGGTGCTTCTATGTTGGGTGCATATATATTTACAACTGTTGTAACTTCTTCTTGGATTGACCCTTTGATCATTATGTAATGTCCTTCGTTGTCTTTTGTTACAATCTATGTTTTAAAGTCTATTTTGTCTGATATAAGTATTGCTAACCTGGCTTTCTTTTCATTTCCATTTACATGGAATAACTTTTTCCATCCCCTCACTTTCAGTTTGTTTGTGTCTTTAGATCTGATGTGAGTCTCTTTTTTTTTTTTTTTTTTTTTTAAATTTTATTTTATTTTATTTTTTTGCTTTATAACAAATTTAATCAGTTATACATATACACATGTTTCCATATCCCCTCCCTTTTGCGTCTCCCTCCCACCCTCCCTATCCCACCCCTCCAGGCAGTCACAAAGTATCGAGCTGATCTCCCTGTGCTATGCGGCTGCTTCCCACTAGCTATCTACCTCACGTTTGGTAGTGTATATATGTCCATGCCGCTCTTTCACTTTGTCACAGCTTACCCTTCCCCCTCCCCATATCCTCAAGTCCATTCTCTAGTAGGTCTGTGTCTTTATTCCTGTCTTACCCCTATGTTCTTCATGACATTTTTTTTTCTTAAATTCCATATATATGTGTTAGCATACAGTATTTGTCTTTCTCTTTCTGACTTACTTCACTCTGTATGACAGACTCTAGGTCTATCCACCTCATTACAAATAGCTCAATTTCATTTCTTTTTATGGCTGAGTAATATTCCATTGTATATATGTGCCACATCTTCTTTATCCATTCATCCGATGATGGACACTTAGGTTGTTTCCATCTCCGGGCTATTGTAAATAGGGCTGCTATGAACATTTTGGTACATGTCTCTTTTTGAATTATGGTTTCCTCAGGGTATATGCCCAGTAGTGGGATTGCTGGGTCATATGGTAGTTCTATTTGTAGTTTTTTAAGGAACCTCCATACCGTTCTCCATAGCGGCTGTACCAATTCACATTCCCACCAGCAGTGCAAGAGTGTTCCCTTTTTTCCACACCCTCTCCAGCATTTATTGTTTCTAGATTTTTTGATGATGGCCATTCTGACTGGTGTGAGATGATATCTCATGGTAGTTTTGATTTGCATTTCTCTAATGAGTAAAGATGTTGAGCATCCTTTCATGTGTTTGTTGGCAGTCTGTATATCTTCTGTGGAGAAATGTCTATTTAGGTCTTCTGCCCATTTTTGGATTGGGTTGTTTGTTTTTTTGTTATTGAGCTGCATGAGCTGCTTATAAATTTTGGAGCTTAATCCTTTGTCAGTTGCTTCATTTGCAAATATTTTCTCCCATTCTGAGGGTTGTCTTTTGGTCTTGTTTATGGTTTCCTTTGCTGTGCAAAAGCTTTGAAGTTTCATTAGGTCCCATGTGTTTATTTTTGTCTTTATTTCCATTTCTCTAGGAGGTGGGTCAAAAAGGATCTTGCTGTGATTTATGTCATAGAGTGTTCTGCCTATGTTTTCCTCTAAGAGTTTGATAGTGTCTGGCCTTACATTTAGGTCTTTAATCCATTTTGAGCTTATTTTTGTGTATGGTGTTAGGGAGTGATCTAATCTCATACTTTTACATGTCCCTATCCAGTTTTCCCAGCACCACTTATTGAAGAGACTGTCCTTTCTCCACTGTACATTCCTGCCTCCTTTATCAAAGATAAGGTGACCATATGTCCGTGGGTTTAACTCTGGGCTTTCTATCCTGTTCCATTGATCTATCTTTCTGTTTTTGTGCCAGTACCATACTGTCTTGATTACTGTAGCTTTGTAGTATAGTCTGAAGTCAGGGAGCCTGATTCCTCCAGCTCCATTTTTCGTTCTCAAGATTGCTTTGGCTATTCGGGGTCTTTTGTGTTTCCATACAAATTGTGAAGGTTTTTGTTCTAGTTCTGTGAAAAATGCCAGTGGTAGTTTGATAGGGATTGCATTGAACCTGTAGATTGCTTTGGGTAGTAGAGTCATTTTCACAATGTTGATTCTTCCAATCCAAGAACATGGTACATCTCTCCATCTATTTGTATCATCTTTAATTTCTTTCATCAGTGTCTTATAATTTTCTGCATACAGGTCTTTTGTCTCCTTAGGTAGGTTTATTCCTAGATATTTTATTCTTTTTGTTGCAATGGTAAATGGGAGTGTTTCCTTGATTTCACTTTCAGATTTTTCATCATCAGTATATAGGAATGCCAGAGATTTCTGTGCATTTATTTTGTATCCTGCAACTTTACCAAATTCATTGATTAACTCTAGTAGTTTTCTGGTAGCATCTTTAGGATTCTCTATGTATAGTATCATGTCATCTGCAAATAGTGACAGCTTTACTTCTTCTTTTCCAATTTGGATTCCTTTTATTTCCTTTTCTTCTCTGATTGCTGTGGCTAAAACTTCCAAAACTAGGTTGAATAAGAGTGGTGAGAGTGGGCAACCTTGTCTTGTTCCTGATCTTAGTGGAATTGGTTTCAGTTTTTCACCATTGAGGACGATGCTGGCTGTGGGTTTGTCATATATGGCCTTTATTATGTTGAGGAAAGTTCCCTCTATGCCTACTTTCTGCAGGGTTTTTATCATAAATGGGTGTTGAATTTTGTCGAAAGCTTTCTCTGCATCTATTGAGATGATCATATGGTTTTTCTCCTTCAATTTGTTAATATGGTGTATCACGTTGATTGATTTGCGTATATTGAAGAATCCTTGCATTCCTGGAATAAACCCCACTTGATCATGGTGTATGATCCTTTTAATGTGCTGTTGGATTCTGTTTGCTAGTATTTTGTTGAGGATTTTTGCATCTATGTTCATCAGTGATATTGGCCTGTAGTTTTCTTTCTTTGTGACATCCTTGTCTGGTTTTGGTATCAAGGTGATGGTGGCCTCGTAGAATGAATTTGGGAGTGTTCCTCCCTCTGCTATATTTTGGAAGAGTTTCAGAAGGATGGGTGTTAGCTCTTCTCTAAATGCTTGATAGAATTCGCCTGTGAAGCCATCTGGTCCTGGGCTTTTGTTTGTTGGAAGATTTTTTATCACAGTTTCAATTTCAGTGCTTGTGATTGGTCTGTTCATATTTTCTATTTCTTCCTGATTCAGTCTTGGCAGGTTGTGCATTTCTAAGAATTTGTCCATTTCTTCCAGGTTGTCCATTTTATTGGCATAGAGTTGCTTATAGTAATCTCTTATGATCTTTTGTATTTCTGCAGTGTCAGTTGTTACTTCTCCTTTTTCATTTCTAATTCTATTGATTTGAGTCTTCTCCCTTTTTTTCTTGATGAGTCTGGCTAATGGTTTATCAATTTTGTTTATCTTCTCAAAGAACCAGCTTTTAGTTTTATTGATCTTTGCTATCGTTTCCTTCATTTCTTTTTCATTTATTTCTGATCTGATTTTTATGATTTCTTTCCTTCTGCTAACTTTGGGATGTTTTTGTTCTTCTTTCTCTAATTGCTTTAGGTGCAAGGTTAGGTTGTTTATTCGAGATGTTTCCTGTTTCTTAAGGTGGGATTGAATTGATATAAACTTCCCTCTTAGAACTGCTTTTGCTGCATCCCATAGGTTTTGGGTCGTCGTGTCTCCATTGTCATTTGTTTCTAGGTATTTTTTAATTTCCTCTTTGGTTTCTTCAGTGATCACTTCGTTATTAAGTAGTGTATTGTTTAGCCTCCATGTGTTTGTATTTTTTACAGATCTTTTCCTGTAATTGATATCTAGTCTCATAGCATTGTGGTCGGAAAAGATACTTGATACAATTTCAATTTTCTTAAATTTACCAAGGCTTGATTTGTGACCCAAGATATGATCTATCCTGGAGAATGTTCCATGAGCACTTGAGAAAAATGTGTATGCTGTTGTTTTTGGATGGAATGTCCTATAAATATCAATTAAGTCCATCTTGTTTAATGTATCATTTAAAGCTTGTGTTTCCTTATTTATTTTCATTTTGGATGATCTGTCCATTGGTGAAAGTGGGGTGTTAAAGTCCCCTACTATGAGTGTGTTACTGTCGATTTCTCCTTTTATGGCTGTTAGTATTTGCCTTATGTATTGAGGTGCTCCTATGTTGGGTGCATAAATATTTACAATTGTTATATCTTCTTCTTGGATCGATCCCTTGATCATTATGTAGTGTCCTTCTTTATCTCTTCTAGTAGTCTTTATTTTAAAGTCTATTTTGTCTGATATGAGAATTGCTACTCCAGCTTTCTTTTGGTTTCCATTTGCATGGAATATCTTTTTCCATCCCCTTACTTTCAGTCTGTATGTGTCTCTAGGTCTGAAGTGGGTCTCTTGTAGACAGCATATACATGGGTCTTGTTTTTGTATCCATTCAGCCACTCTGTGTCTTTTGGTGGGAGCATTTAGTCCATTTACATTTAAGGTAATTATCGATATGTATGTTCCTATTCCCATTTTGTTAATTGTTTTGGGTTCGTTATTGTAGGTCTTTTCCTTCTGTTGTGTTTCTTGCCTAGAGAAGTTCCTTTAGAATTTGTTGTAAAGCTGGTTTGGTGGTGCTGAACTCTCTCAGCTTTTGCTTGTCTGTAAAGGTTTTAATTTCTCCATCAAATCTGAATGAGATCCTTGCTGGGTAGAGTAATCTTGGTTGCAGGTTTTTCTCCTTCATCACTTTAATTATGTCCTGCCACTCCCTTCTGGCTTGTAGAGTTTCTGCTGAGAGATCAGCTGTTATCCTGATGGGGATTCCCTTGTGTGTTATTTGTTGTTTTTGCCTTGCTGCTTTTAATATGATTTCTTTGTGTTTAATTTTTGACAGTTTGATTAATATGTGTCTTGGCGTATTTCTCCTTGGATTTATTCTGTATGGGACTCTCTGTGCCTCCTGGACTTGATTAACTATTTCCTTTCCCATATTAGGGAAGTTTTCAACTATAATCTCTTCAAATATTTTCTCAGTCCCTTTCTTTTTCTCTTCTTCTTCTGGAACCCCTATAATTCGAATGTTGGTGCGTTTAATGTTGTCCCAGAGGTCTCTGAGACTGTCCTCTGTTCTTTTCATTCTTTTTTCTTTATTTTGCTCTGCAGCAGTTATTTCCACTATTTTATCTTCCACCTCACTTATCCGTTCTTCTGCCTCAGTTATTCTGCTATTGATCCCATCTAGAGTATTTTTTATTTCATGTATTGTGTTTTTAATCGATGCTTGATTCATCTTTAGTTCTTCTAGGTCCTTGTTAACTGTTTCTTGCATTTTGTCTATTCTATTTCCAAGATTTTGGATCTGGGAAATAGAATCTTGGATCATCTTTACCATCATTATTCTGAATTCTTTTTCAGGTAGAGTGCCTATTACCTCTTCATTTGTTAGGTCTGGTGGGTTTTTATCTTGCTCCTTCTCCTGCTGTGTGTTTTTCTGTCTTCTCATTTTGCTTATGTTACTGTGTTTGGGGTCTCCTTTTTGCAGGCTGCAGGTTCGTAGTTCCTGTTGTTTTTGGTGTCTGTCCCCAGTGGCTAAGGTTGGTTTAGTGGGATGTGTAGGCTTCCTGGTAGAGGGGACTAGTGCCTGTGTTCTGGTGGATGAGGCTGGATCTTGTCTTTCTGGTGGGCAGGTCCACGTCTGGTGGTGTGTTTTGGGGTGTCTGTGGACTTTTTATGATTTTAGGCCACCTCTCTGCTAATGGGTGGCGTTGTGTTCCTGTCTTGCTAGTTGTTTGGCTTAGGGTGTCCAGCACTGTAGCTTGCTGGTCGTTGAGTGAAGCTGGGTGCTGGTGTTGAGATGGAGATCTCTGGAAGATTTTCGCCGTTTGATATTATGTGGAGCTGGGAGGTCTCTTGTGGACCAGTGTCCTGAAGTTGGCTCTCCCACCTCAGAGGCACAGCACTGACTCCGGGCTCCTCAATTTGGGATGATGTGTTGTCTATTCATGTATTCCACAGATGCAGGGTACATCAAGTTGATTGTGGAGCTTTAATCCGCTGCTTCTGAGGCTGCTGGGAGAGGTTTCCCTTTCTCTTCTTTGTTCTCACAGCTCCTGGGTCTCAGCTTTGGATTTGGCCCCGCCTCTGCGTGTAGGTCGCCGGAGGGCGTCTGTTCTTCGCTCAGACAGGACAGGGTTAAAGGAGCAGCCTCTTCGGGGACTCTGGCTCACTCAGGCCGGGAGGGAGGGAGGGGCACGGAGTGCGGGGCGGGCCTGCAGCGGCAGAGGTCGGCGTGACGTTGCACCAGCCCGAGGCGCGCCGTGCGTTCTCCCAGGGAAGCCGCCCCTGGATCCCGGGACCCCGGCAGTGGCGGGCTGCACAGGCTCCCGGAAGGGCGGTGTGGGCAGTGACCTGCGCTCGCACACAGGCTTCTTGGCGGCGGCAGCAGCAGCCCCAGCGTCCCACGCCTGTCACTGGGCTCCGCGCTTTCAGTCGCGACTCGCGCCCGTCTGTGGAGCCCCTTTAAGCAGCGCTCTTAATCCCCTCTCGTCGCGCACCAGGAAACCAAGAGGGAAGAAAAAGTCTCTTGCCTCTTCGGCAGCTCCAGAGTTTTCCCGGACTCCCTCCCGGCTAGCTGTGGCACATTAGCCCCCTTCAGGCTGAGTTCTCGCCGCCTGCCCCAGTCCTCTCCCTGCGCTCTGACCGAAGCCCGCGCCTCAGCTCCCAGTGCCGACTGCCCCGGCGGGCGAGCAGACAAGTCTCTCGGGCTGGTGAGTGCCGCTCGGCACCGATCCTCTGTGTAGGGATCTCTCCGCTTTGCCCTACCCAGGTATGTGGGGAGTTTCTTGCCTTTTGGGAGGTCTGGGGTCTTCTGCCAGCGTTCAGTAGGTGTTCTGTAGGAGTTGTTCCACGTGTAGCTGTATTTCTGGTGTATCCGTGGGGAGGAAGGTGATCTCCGCGTCTTACTCTTCCGCCATCTTGAAGTGCTCTCTCTGATGTGAGTCTCTTGTAGAGTCATATATGTATGTGTGTGTGTGTGTGTGTGTGTGTATGTATAGTTATTTTAAGTTACTGATCTTAGGTTCAAACACATTTTAACAACTCTGCATTCCCCCCAACCCACATTTCCTGTTTTTAACATCATATTTTACATCTTTTTGTTTGTGTATCCCTTAACTACTTCTTGTGGTTATATATAGTTTTACTACTTTTGTCTTCTAACCTTTCTACTAGCTTTATATGTGGTTGATTTACTACCTTTACTGTATATTTGCCTTTACTAATGAGTTTTTCCCTTCATAATTTTTATATTTCTAGTCGTGGCCTTTCCTTTTTTGCTTAGGAAGTCCAATTAACATTTCTTGTAAAGCTGGTTTCGTGATCATGAACTCTTTTATCAATAGCTTTTGCTTCTCTGTGAAATTTTTGTTCTTTCCATCAAGTATGAGTGAAAGACTTGCCAGGTAGTCTTTGTTGTAGGTTCTTCCCGTTCATCACTTTAAATATATAGTACCACTCCCTTATGACCTGCTAAGTTTTTGCAGAAATGTCAGCTAATAGTTTTATAGGAGTTCCTTGTATGTAACTTGTTGCTTTTCCCTTTCTGCTTTTAAAAGTCTCTCCTTATCTTTATTTTTTTCCATTTTAATTACAGTGTGTCTTGCTGTGGTCCTCTTTCAGTTGATCCTGTTTAGGACTCTTCCAGCTCATGGATCCATTCTTCTGTATTGTCTTATCTCCTGTTGATTCCTTCTAGTGTATATTCTATTTACGTTATTGCATTCTTCATCTCTGTTTGTAACTTCTTTATATTTTCTAACTCTTTGTTAAAAACTTCTGACTTCTCACTCTGTTCTTTCAATCTTCTCCTGAGTTCTCTGAGCCTCTTTACCTTGAACTCTTTATTGGGTAAATCACTTATCTGCATTTCACTTAGTTCTGGGATTTTATCTTGTTCCTTTGTTTGGAATATATTCTCCTGTTAACTTATTTCACCTAATTTGCTATTTTTATTTCTATGTATTTGGTAGGTTGGTTATGTTTCCCAGCCTTGGAGAAATGGCCTTTTGTAGGAGATATCCTATGCATCCCAGCAGTGCACTACTTTCTGGCCAGCAGAGCTACATGCTCTAGGGATGCCCCCTATGTGGGCAGTGTGGGTCCTTCTTTTGTGGTGGACTGAATACTATGGGTGGTCTGTTAGGTGTGATTGGCTCCCGGTCTGTTTGGTTGCCAGGCCCTGTCTTGTGCAGAGTCTTTTGGCCACCAGTGGGTAGAGCCAGGTCACTAGGCTGTTGGCTGCAGAGCTCTGGGGGCCCCAAGGACAGTGCTGGCTCACTGGTGGGTGGAGCCAGGTTCCAGGGTAGGTGGCTTCAGGACTGGGATTCCTGGATCTAGTGTCACCTTACATGTGAGTGGAGCTAGTTCCTGACATGGCTGGCTGTGTGGTCCAGGGTGTCTTCCCACTGGTGATTGGGACCAAATCCCAGGGCAGCTGACTGAGGAGCTCAAGGTGTTCCAGAGCTGGTGCTGGCCTACTGGTGGGTGGGCTGAGTCCTAACATGACAGACTACAAGGCCCAGAGGAGTCTGAGGCTGATGCCCACCCACTGGTGGCTGAGGCTGCTCTTGGGGTAGTGCTAACCCACTGGGGGCTAAGCTGGGTCTTATGGTTTCTGGGTGCAGGGCTCTGGGATTCCCAAGGCTCTTGCCAGTGCACTGGTGTGCAGGGCCAGATCCTGGGCCCTCTGGGGAACAAGGTTGTGTCCCAGGGTGGCAGTGGGCTCAGGCAGCCTAAGCTGGTGTGTGGGGCTGTGTCCCTGACTGGCTAGTTGCTTGGCCTGAGGCATACAAGTCCTGGTGTCAATAGGCTGGTGGATAGGACTGGGTTCAGTGCTAATAGGCTAGAGGGAGGATTCCAAAATTGTGCTTGCCAGCACCAGTGTCCTCATGGTAAAACCAGCTCCCCCCAAATGGCTACCACCAGTGTCTGTGTTCCCAGGGTGAGTGCCAGGTGCCTGCTGCTTCTCTGAGAGGCTCTCCAAGATCAGCAGATCATTCTGACCCAGACTCCTTTCAAATTACTGCTTCTGTCCTGGGTCCTGGAGTGTGTGAGATTTTGTGTGTACCCTTTAAGAGTGGAGTCTCCTTTAAGAGTGGAGTCTCTATTTCCCAAATCCCTCTGGCTCTCCCGCAAGTAAGCCCTGCTGGCCAAACAGAGCCAAATATTCTGGGGAGCTCATCTTCCCCATGCAGGCTCTCTTGGCTGGGGAGCCCGATGTGGGGCTCAGACCTCTTGCTTCTTGTGGAGAGCCTCTGCAGTTGTAATTATCCTCCCATATATTGGTTGCCCACCTGGGGGTATGTGTCTTGACTATACCTCCTCTCCACCCTTACACTTGTCTTACTGTGGTTCCTTCTTTATATCTTTAGTTGTAAGAGATCTTTTCTGCTAGTCTTCTCATCTTTCTCATCAATAGTTGTTCTATAAATAGTTGTAATTTTGGTGTATCTATGGGAGGAGGTGATCTCAGGGTCTTTCTACTCCACCATCTTGGCCACTCACCACTAACTGATTTTTCAGAAAAACATTTTAAGACCCTGTAACCATGTTTATATTCTCATTCCAATTTCTTGAGGACAACAGAGATGAATCTGGGGAAAATTACCACAGGGGAAAAAACACATTACACCTGGATAAATTTGCATCCAGTAATCTAGGCTTTGGTGTTACTAAGTCGTGTTCAATAATTATTTAGCGCTTTGTGCTCACAGTGGTAGGTATGCTCTGGAAACACATAACTGTCATGCACTTTATAATGTATGTTTTAAAAGTAATTCTTTTTCCATATTATATTAGTTATCTATCACTGCATAATAAATTACCCCCAAATTTAGCACCATAAACAACAACCATTTATTATCCTTACATTGTTGGGGGGTCTAGGCTGCAGCCCAGGTGCTGACAGGAACTGCAGTTATCTTGAGGCTCGACAAGGGGAGAATCTGCTTTCAAGCTCACCCACGTGGTTGTTGGCAGGATTTAGTTCTTTGTGGGCTGCTGGACTGAAGGCCTCTGTTGCTGACTGGATGTTAGCTGGAGGTCTCCCTCTGTCCATTGCCACATGTGCCTTTCCATAGGGCAACTCACAGTATGGTAGCTGGCTTTCATCAGCTGAGCAAGTAAGAGAACAAGAGAGGGTGTGCAAGATAGAAGCCAGAGTCCTTTTGAAACTTCATCTCAGAAGTGACATCCTATCACTTTTGTCACATTTTGTTTGTTAGAAGCTCCTCACTAGGTCCAGTCCACACTCAGGGGAGGGAATTATATCAGGACATGAATACCAGGAAGTGGGGATCATTGAGTCATTTTAGAAGCTGTCTATCACACACATTAAAAAATTGTGGCATGAGGGTGGTGTTCCACTAAATGGGTCTGGTACTTAAGGATATGTTGATGTTAGTCTGATTCAGAGATTATAGGTTCATGCATTAAAATCCAATAAAATATTGAATGATGAGTTAGAGAAATTTGTACTTACCTCAATTCCTTTCCAGATAAATACAGAACACTGTATTTACTTGGAAAGAATGTCTTGGTAATCTCTGGTTAGGTGGAAAAAGAGGTCTGGAAGGCAAGGATCAGTACTTTGTGTCAGGTTGATGCCACAGAGTGGAGTTCACAGTTCACAGCTGTGGAACTGACTGGGCTCTGAGTAGAGTCAGTTAGATCTAGACATCTGAAAGACAGATGCTGATGCTGACATCTGAGTTACACTTGTTTGCAATATGGAGAGTTAAAAATAACCTTGGAACTTTAGGTTTTTATTTAGACCTGTTGATCAAAGTACAAACTTGAATTACTTATCTATTGCTGAGAAACAAATTGCCCCCAAATCTAGCAGCTTAAAACAACAAACATTGTAACCCATAGTATCTGTGGGTCTGAATTTGAGAGTGACTTAGCTAGATGGTTCTGGCTCAGGGTGTCTCATGAGGTTTGACTCAAGATGTCAGCAGGAGCTGCAGTCATCTGAAGGCATGACTGGGACTGGAGGATCTTCCAGGATGGCTTGCTTACACGACTGTTGACAGGAGCTCTTCACCAAGTAGACCTCTCCATAGAACTGCTTGAGTATCCTCATGACATGTCATCTGGCTTCTCCCAGAATGAGTGACCCAAGGCAAAGAAAAAGGAGGAAGCCACAACATCTTTTATGATCTAGTTGAGGAAAATATACACTGTCACTTTTGCTATATGCTGTGCACTAGATGTGAGTCATTAACTCCAGTCCACACTCAAGGGGATGGAAATTAAGCTTTACTTCTTAAAGAGAGGAGTATCAAAGAATTTGTGGAAATATTTTAAAACCATCACAATACTCTAAATGTTTTTCTTAGCAAAACAAACCATCAAAAACAAGGCAAAACCAAATGAATTTCCTAAATATAAATAGCCCTGTTATTCATTAGAAGAATGCATTTAAGAAAAAATTTACCTGTCTCCTTTCATTAACAAATAAATTATTCACAAATATTCAAAATGAATACATGTCTGAGAATCTGAATTTCAGGATATTATATTTGAAGGTCATTTATCCAAAGAGCAAACTTTAGCTTACCAACTCTGAAAAAATTGAGGAAAGGACACTAAGATAAAACTTCTAATTCAGCAGTGTTTATAACAAATAGTTAGCTTTTAAGAATTAAATGAATCCAGGCTTCCCTGGTGGCACAGTGGTTAAGAATCTGCCTGCCAATGCAGGGGACCCAGGTTTGATCCCTGGCCTGGGCAGATCCCACATACCACAGAGCAACTAAGCCTGTGCGCCACAACTACTAAGCCTGTGCTCTAGAGCCCGTGAGCCACAACTACTGAAGCCCGCGCACCTAGAGCCCGTGCTCTGCAACAAGAGAAGCCACCGCAGTGAGAAGCCTGCGCAGCACAACTAAGAGTAGCCCCCGCTCGCTGTAACTAGAGAAAGCCCGTGCTCAGCAACAAAGACCCAACGCAGCCAAAAATAAATACATTAAATAAATAAATTAAATTTAAAAAAGAATTAAATGAATCAAAGTGACTTACAATATGATATTTTAGCTGTCTAGGTCCCAAAACGTTTTCTTCAATTGCAAAGCATCACTGTTTTGCCACAGAGTATGTAAGAATTGCTGCAAATAAACAGATGTAGCAAAAAAAGCAAATACAAATCCCAAACAGAATTTACACTAATCTACTATCCCACTGTTTTTCAGGAGTTCCTAGCCTGGAGGTTGATCTTTTTGCCCTTTCTCTCAATTCCTGAGATGGAGCACAAAGGCAGAATGAATAAGGAATGCTAGGAAATGCTAAATAACTTTGGCATTAAGACCCTTCCTTTCTTATAGGGTCAACCTCTATTAGGACTGCTTCTGAATTCCTAGGTTGTCTTGAATTTGGGACACCTTCCCAGATGGGAGAGTGCATATCTTGCACAGAAAACTTCTTTTCTTCATCCAAGCACTTTTGAAGACATCTCCTACCCCCAGGGAGATTTGGAAATGTGGAGAGATGTTTTTGGTTATCACCATTGACTAGGAGCTGTTCTTGGCTTTTAGTGGTAATATGTTCCTTACCATTAAAGGATAATCTCACAACACAAATAATTGTCTGGCCTCAAGTGCCAATAGTGCCTCCAGTTAGGAAACGTTTCCTTCTCCTCTCTCGAGTTCTACCTCTAGTTTAGGTTGTAAACTCTGGGAAAGAAGGGATGTGGACCCTGTTCATCGCCCTAACCTCAGTGCCTAAAAAAGTACTTTATATGTAGTAAGTGCTCAATAAATATTTGTTGAATGATGTGCCACCCATTATTGATTGGTGGACAATAAGACAGGTATAACAAAAACCTGCTGACCAAAGTTCAATTTCCTTAGGCCTTAAATTGAATGACCTGGTGTTGGGATCCTGGAAACACCTGCTTTTCAAGTAAAGTTTCTTTTAGAGCTTTGTGTATGTCAGCTTGGAGTCTATCATTTTGGGGGATGGTTACCCTGTGTGCCATAGTTTACTGTGAATCTGGGATGTGAATATAATCTCAGAGGGCTGTGAGGAATCCTGGATTTAATTTTATTTTGCATCTCTGTATTTAGGGGAAGTTGAAATACAATGCATACTTCTTTTGGTAACAGTTTAACCCCAAATTTATGAAGATATTAACTTGAAATCATGGTTCCCTAGATTTCCTGGAAAAGTTTGGAAATCTTTTAATTAAGCTTTCTAGTGATGGGGTGTTTTCAGTCTGTAAAGTGTGATATTCAAGGTTAAAAGGGGTAAAACAGGTTGTGAGGCTTTGGGTAGGTATAACTCTTCCTTCCAGTAAGACTTTCCAAAAAGCAAAATGGCTGTAAATGTTGGACTATGTTTCCTAAAAATAAACAGAAGTTTATCAATTATCAGAAATATTGTTGACATGTAATTTATATTGTATAGAAACTACATTAAAAGATTTTCTCCTCAATATTTCAAAGAAAAATTTCCTGTTTACTTCATTTGTCCTTTCTCTTCTTTTTTCTCAATGTTAATTTTCATATTATATGAAAATTGCTCCCTTGATTAGCATTTAAAGTCTCTTCTCTGGGGGTGTCTTGGTTTTGCATTTCTAGCTATTTATACCATCAAGGAACAACTTCTTTTCTTTTTTTAAAGCATCAACTTTATCGCAAAAGAAATATTTACAAATTATTTTTTTCTCGTGGCATTTAGTGTTTGTTTCTTCTCACCTCCGTCTGTATTTATAGTATATTCACGCATTGAGTATTTAACATTCCTTCATGATTCCACAACAGAACTTCTTTCCCCCCAGACATCTAATTACTGTTTTCTGTCACAACAGCATATTTTTTTGTGGCATAAAATTGCATACTTTTTTTTGTACTGAAAGCAGTGTTTTAACTGGGGGGAGTTGACAGACTCTGTGGACCTATCTTCAAGGCTGGGTTCAGAGCAGCTATTTCCATAACAGTCCCTGATGAATTCTAGCTTCTGGTTTCTTTTTATATATAATAACAAGACCCTTGGAAAATAACGATAGCCAAATAAAGATAACCACTCCTCTACAGAATCACTGGTTTCCTGGGAGTGATTGCCATTATTTATAGGCTAATATTTGTCTGGTTAAGTTGCTTTTGCCAGTGCACACAGAAGCAAATCTCATCAGCATCTGTTCTCCTAGGCATTTCTTCTCCCTCTTGATTTGTAGAATTGTTCCCTTTTAGTAACTATTTTGATGTTCTGAAGCAAGCTCACTTAACAGTGCTTTTTTTTTTTTTAATTTATTTTTTTTTTGCGGTACACGGGCCTCTCACTGTTGTGGCCTCTCCCATTGCGGAGCACAGGCCCCGGACACGCAGGCTCAGCGGCCATGGCTCACGGGCCCAGCCGCTCCGCGGCACGGACCGGGGCACGAACCCGTGTCCCCTGCATCGGCAGGCGGACTCTCAACCACTGTGCCACCAGGGAAGCCCAACAGTGCTTTATTTTTGAGTTGGGGATAGTTGAGGCGTGTTAACACGTGTGTGTGGTTGCATTGTTCTGCCCTTTCCTTTCCTCCGAAACCACCTTTTGGAAGTAAACCTTACATGGGGAGAGGATTCGGAGGAGGAAGGTGCATTCACAGTGTATTTATGTTTTAACCTCAAAAATTTTTCAAGACAGAACCTGTGGTGGGATAACAGAGGCTGATTCTGAGAAATGTCTGTGGGAGAGCCTTGAGTTGGAAGATGTTCTTGCTGAGATGGCCATTGGTGTATCTGTGCAATACTTTTTTTTTTTTAATTGAAGTATAGTTGATTTACAAGGTATTAATTTCTGGTGTACAGGAAAGTGATTCAGGTTTTTGTTTTTGTTTTTGTTTTTTGCGGTACGCGGGCCTCTCACCGTTGTGGCCTCTCTCGTTGCGGAGCACAGGCTCCGGATGCGCAGGCTCAGCAGCCATGGCTCACGGGCCCAGCCGCTCCGCGGCATGTGGGATCTTCCCGGACCGGGGCACAAACCCGTGTCCCCTGCATCGGCAGGTGGACTCTCAACCACTGCACAACCAGGGAAGCCCTGGACCTTGTTTTTTTAGATATTTCATATATCGTAGTTAGTATCTGCTAATCCCAAACTCCTAATTTATCCCTCCCCCACCCCTTTTCCCCTTTGGTAACCATAAGTTTGTTTTCTATGTCTGTAATTCTGTTTCTGTTTTGTAAATAAGTTCATTTGTATCATATTTTAGATTCCACGTATAAGTGATATCATATGGTATTTGTCTTTCTCTTTCTGATTACTTCACTTAGTATGACGATCTCTAGGTCCATCCATGTTGCTGCAAATGGCATTATTTCACTATTTTTTATGGCTGAGTACTATTCCATTGTGTAAATATATCATATCTTCTTTATCCATTCATCTGTTGATGGACATTTAGGTTGCTCCCATGTGTTACTGTAAATTATGCTGCTATGAGCACTGGGTGCATGTATATTTTTGACTTATATTTTTCTCTGGATATATGCCCAGAAGTGGGATTGCTGGATCATATGGCAACTCTATTTTTAGTTTGAGGAACCCCCATACTGTTTTCCATAGTGGTTGCACCAGCCTACATTCCCACCAACAGTGTAGATTGGTTCCCTTTTCTCCACACCCTCTCCAGCATTTATCTGTAGACTTTTTAATGATGGCCATTTTTTTTTTTTTTTTTTTTTTTTTGTGGTATGCGGGCCTCTCACTGTTGTGGCCTCTCCCACTGCGGAGCACAGGCTCCGGACGCGCAGGCTCAGCGGCTATGGCTCACGGGCCCAGCCGCTCCGTGGCATGTGGGATCTTCCCGGACCGGGGCACGAACCTGTGTCCCCTGCATTGGCAGGTGTGCTCTCAACCACTGCGCCACCAGGGAGGATGATGGCCATTTTGACAGGAGTGAGGTAATACCTCATTGTAGTTTTGATTTGCATTTCTCTAATAATCAGTGATGTCAGGCATCTTTTCATGTGGCTATTGGCCATTTGTATATCTTCTTTGAATAAATATCTATTTAGGTCTTCTTCCCATTTTTTGAATGGGTTGTTTGTTTTTTATTATTGAGTTGTATCAGCTGTTTGTATATTTTGAAAATTAAGCCCTGTCAGTCACATCGTTTGCAAATATTTTCTTCCAGTCTGTAGGTTGTCTTTTCATTTTGTTTATGGTTTCCTTTGCTGTGCAAAAGCTTATAAGTTTGATTAGGTCCCATTTGTTTACTTTTGCTTTTATTTGTATTACCTTGGGAGACTGACCTAAGAAAACATTGTTATGATTTATGTCAGAGAATCTTTTGCCTATGTTCTCATCTAGGAGTTTTATGGTGTCATGTCTTATATTTAAGTCTTTAGGCCATATTGAGTTTATTTTTGTGTCTGGTATGAAGGAGTGTTCTAACTTCATCAATTTACATGCAGCAGTCCAGCTTTCCCAACACCACTTGCTGAAGAGATGGGTTTTTCTCCATTGTCTAGTCTTGCCTCCTTTGTTGAAGATTAAATGATTGTAGGTGAGTGGTTTATTTCTGGGCTCTATATTCTGTTCATTGATCCATACGTCTGTTTTTGTGCCAAGCTGTCTTCATTACTGTGGCTTTGCAATATTGTCTGAGGTCTGGGGGGGTTATGCCTCCAGCTTTGTTCTTTTTCCTTAGGACTGCTTTGACAATCCTGTGTCTTTCATGGTTCCATATAAATTTTAGGACTAGGTGTTCTAGTTCTGTGAAAAGTGTCATGGGTAAATTGATAGGGATTGCATTAAATCTGTAGATTGCTTTGGATAGTATGGCCATTTTAACTATATTAATTCTTCCAATCCCAGAGCACGGGATATCTTTCCATTTCTTTATATTGTCTTCAATTTCCTTTATCAGTGTTTTATAGGTCTCAGTGTATAAGCCTTTCACCTCCTTGGTCAGGTTTCTTCCTAAGTATTTTCTTATTTTGATGTGATTTTAAAGGGGATTTTTTTTTTTACTTTCCCTTTCTGTTATTTCATTGTTAGTATAAAGAAATGCAACAGATTTTTTGTATCCTGCTATCTTTGTGCAGTTCTTGATAAAGGCTTTTTCTGATTTTATAGGAGAAAAAACAGCACTAAGCAAAATTAAACATCTAGATTCCTATCCCTTCCTATCACTGAGGCTTGGGAAATGGGAAATATGGGAGTTGTTCTAATTTTTTTCTCAGCTAGAGTTATTTCAGAAACAAAGATTAGAGTGAACTCCTCTCTTCCCTGCTCTCTGAGTGGCTTTGGGTACAAAGTTTCAGTTATGCAAGATGAATAAGTCCTGGAGATCTACTGTACAGCACAGTGTCTATAGTTAACAATACTGTATTGTACACATAAAAATTTGCTAAGAGGGTCGATTTTGTATTAATTGTTCTTATCCACACATATAAAACATAACAAATAAGATGTTGGGAGGAAACTTTTTGAGGTGATGGATAGGTTTCTGGCATAGATTGTACAGATGGTTTCATGGTTTTGTATTTATCTCTAAACACACCAACTTGTATACATTAAATATGTACAGCTTTTTGTGTGTCAATCATACCTCAAAAAAATGGTTAAGGAAAAAGAAGTGGGCGTGGGATTTGAATTTGGACCTTCTCTGTGTTTGCTGGTCTTTTTGGTATCCCCAGCTTCCCCTCTTATCATGGCTAATTCACTAGGAGTGAAATGGCAGAGAAGGTGTCCCTCTGTTATAGGAATTTTTTAGAAGAAAGAAGTCCCGATCTATCTTGTACCTTCAAGTATGTCAGGTATAGCAGGTGAGTCTTCTGAGATTTATGGAGGGTGGGTGTGCCAGGGTTATAACGGTTCAAGGTGGGAGGGAACGGAGCCTTAAGTCTCTCACAGTACTGCATAAAAATGGACATTATCTTGATCATATTAGTATTCTCACCAGTTATTAAAAGCCCTCCTGAGGCTTTGGTGACTTTGAGTGAGGGTTCTTTTTGTCCTGTACCAAGGAAGACATACCTCTCTGTAGAAATTTGGATCAAAGTTCTAGTTCTCAAATCATGGCTTCTGGATAGGTGCTTCAGGGGTCCTGTGAACATTTGATTCAAATATTATTTCCATATTTACCTTAACCATTATATTAGTAAGAGTAAATAACGCTAGCTGCCATAACAATGTTCCAAACCTTACTTGCCTAACAGTTAAAGTTTATTACTTGCTATTCCAAATCTAGTAAAATGTCCCTGGTCTGCAAGTGGCCTTCTACATGGTCCTTAAGGAGCCCAGCCTCCTTCCACTTTGGGGCCTCATCCTCTTCTCTGGACCCTCAGAGTCCTTTCTAGCCAGCAGGCTGCTGAGGAAAGGGTTGGAGGGTTGCCTGTGGCGAGTTTGCAGGTGCGGGGTCTGGGAGTGGTGTGGATCAGCTCTGCTCACATTTCACTAGGTAGATCTCACACAAATGGCTCCAAAGAAGGCTGACAAACGTGGTTGAGCTGTATACCCAGAAAGAGAAGGAAAAAGAGATGACTTTTGCTAAAGACACACCACAATCATTTAAAAAAAAATCTTTTAACTCTTTGGAGACCACAACTTCTTAAAACATTGCCAATGTTAACTTGTTTTAGTGAAGACTTTGGGAGGAAACTTCATTTGCTCTGTTTAATGATAGAATGCCCTAAAGTTGCCAAAGGAAAAAAAAAAGAAAAAAAAGCTGTTACGAAAACATCCTCACCATCGGCAGCAATTTATCTGTGGGAGTCACTGTCATCACTCTCAAAAGTAGATGCAAAGAAAATACGAAAAAAAATTAGATTCTAGAACTGATATGTCTGCAAGTCATCTCTAAATCCAGATCACGTTCACCCAGAAAACTTCCTTGCTCTTAGTGACTAAATTTATAGCATTGGAGAGAAATGTGATCTTATAAATTTATATCAATAAAATATTTCTCTCATCTGTTCTAGGTATATTGAGGTTGTATGAAAGATTTATCTTTTTAAAAAGGGTTCCTTTGCTTAACAAATTAAAAACAGTGCTGTCTGGTCTCTTCCAGCTCTAACATTTATACTGTCTATTTTTATATGCCATTGAAAGGAAGCCTAACTCTTGATTGCATATAAATGGTTCAATGCAAATTACTAAAGTTGGTTTCCTTAAGAGGAAAGTTAAGTTACACTAGAGAAACTCTCACACGATGTGCTTCCCCAGCTTGTCTTAAATCAACTATTTCTAGAAAATCCTAGTGGCTTGAAATCTCCAGAGGTACCTACCAGCTAATAATCCATGCTAATAGTTGCCACCGTTTATTTGAAATTTTACAACTGAAACAGGCTTTTGCTTGTTGAGAACCACCCTCACCTCTCTTGCATTGACTGTAATGTCAAGTCAGGGGTCTGTTAAATTAAAGACCCACAGACCTGACAAAGACCAGCATTGATTCTCTCTGCCCTTAGATTTCTTCTGGATTAGGTTTGGACATCTGCTTTGGTAGCCCTCTGCCTACCTCACTCAGGGGCTGCCTTGGGTCTGAAATATACAGGCAGGCAACTCAGCCATAAATTAGATGTTGCTGAGGCTGGTGGTGCTGTGGCTTTTGTTTTCAGGGTTGCAGTTTGAGGCAAAGGTCATAATTCCTGTTCCCATGACTGCTGGCACCAGCCACAGGGTTGCTAAGGGAGCAGCCACAGACCAGACTGTGATGGGAGAAATGAACTCAGGTGACCCTGCCTGCCTGACACAGATGAAGCCATTTGGAACTGTGCCTCTACTGGAGAGTACTTGCAGAGGGCCAGGCTCTCCTAGATCTACTGTTCCCCTCTACTGGATGGGCATAGACATCCTAGATGCATAGCGAGGACTTTTGAAGAACGGAGTGTTAGCCTTACAGAACTCAGTTCTGAGGAGGTGGAGACCACACAACTTATTCCCAATTTCACCTGCGTGCAATTAGCCAGTGACTGATTTGCTCGGCTTGACCCCTGCTTGTACTGAAACTGGTCGCATCTGTAAGATCTGCTAGGTTTGGATTGTACTTGATCTGGTACACTTGCAAAAATTACCATTTTGTGTTTGAAAGCAGATGCGTTTAGATGAGAGACAAGAGAAGACAAAGTGGTTTCTGGATGCTGCAAAGGGCCTTGGCAGCTCTGAAATGATGTTTCCATTCAGGGCTGACTGTGTATGTCAAAGCAGATGCAGGAGAGTCCCTTAAAATTTGCCTTAAAATTACTATTATTTCAATAACATTTAAAAAATTAATGAAATGCAAAAAAAAATTACTATTATTTCTATTACTATTTGTCTTTAATGAGCATAAGAGTGTGGGGCTGGGACAGTGACCCTCAGAGGCCTATTTTCTTTAGCCACCAAGTGCGTCCTTTATATCCCCGCATCACTCCACAGGTTAGCCTTTCCATAATTTCTCATTTTCCTTCCTGTTTATTTTCAATCTTTTTTTTGACCCACACGTCTGCAAAGAATGACAAACTTGAAATGCCACAAGAGAAAAAGAAACGTAAAGCTATGGAATACATGTTTTATACTCCTTGGAGAAAATATAGAAAATTCAGATAAGAAAAAAAGGAAAATTAAACCACCCTGTTTGTTTCTCTAGATCTATCCTTCTCCATGCTGTGGAGTGCCTGGGTGGCTGACCTGCATCCAAAGGCCCCCCCTTGCTTTCTGACTTCCCCTTGGGTTTTGCCAGTGTGAGTGAGGTTGGGTTATTTATTTCCTCCCTGTGGGGTTGCTGCCAGCTGGCTGTGGGCCTTGATTGAAGGGCACAGCTCCTACCAAGCAGCGCCCTTAATAGAATTCTCTCTCTACATATTCAGGAAACCATTTGCTATCCCATCTGTACCAGTGTAGGCTGGTAATGGGGTCTACTCTGGGAACCTGTACCATTCTGCACCCATATCTTGCAAATAGTCCCTTAATAAACTTTCCTTAAATTACTTAAAGAGCTTCATCTCTTTTCTGCTGAAACCCTGGGTGGTACAATTATAATTATTACCCAGAGGTAAGCACTGATAAGCATTTTGGTATATTTCCTTAGCCACCTTTATTGTGTGGCTATATGTATGGGCAACAGACTTAGTGTAATTCTGTATATGCATCTTTATATCTCTTTTCCCCCATAATTACTTATGAGAGTGATCCCCTACTAGTAAAATCTTCCATACCCTAAGTCATGATTTTTATTGGCTATATTTTTTTCCACTGTATGGGTATAACTTGAATTTATTTTAGAATTCCAGAGCAGTTTTATGATCTGTCTTCTTTTTATTCCCTCAAACTTAGTAACTCCCTATTTCTTATGTGTGTTCATTTCACAGTTTTACTTAGCAAAATAGAAGATTTGACTAGATCAGTGTATCACCACCATTTCAAGGACACCCCTTTTGGGCACAATCTTAAGCCAAGTTTCCTCATGGATAATTAAGCCTATTTCAATCTTCACTCACCTCAGTGGTTAAGTGACTTCTCCAAGGTCTCATTCTAGTAAATTGCAGAGCTGGAACTTGAACCCATGACTGCTGTCTCTAAATCCAGGGCTTACCTACTCCAATATGTTATGTTTACCAATTTGTAAAACACAAACTCTACCTCTAACCATGGACATCACAGTTCTAAGTTAAGGAAGAAAGCTCAATTTAAAAAAAAAATGTGTGGTTCTAAAGAAATGAGCTATCAAGCCATGAAAAGACATGGAGGAATCTTAAATGCATATTTCTAAGTGAAAGAAGCCAGTCTGCAAAGGCTACATACTATATGATTCCAACTATATGACATTTTGGGGGAAGACAAAACTGTGGAGACAGTAAAAGGATCTGTGGTTGCCACGGGTTGGGAGAGATGAATAGGTGGAGCACAGGGGATTTTAGAGCAGTGAAACTGTTCTGTGTGATACTACAGTGGTACATACGTATCATTATACATTTGTCTAAACCCATAGAACGTATACCACCAAGAGTGAACTGTATGTAAACTATGGACATTGGGTGATGATGATGTGTCAGTTCAGGTCCATCAATGGTAACATATGTATCACTCTGTTGTTATCACTCTGTTGTTAGATGGTGATGGCAATTGCATATGTGTAGGGGGAAGGGGTATACGGAAATCTCTCTCTCTTTTTTTCCTCTAAAAACCTAAAACTACTCTAAAAAGTAAAGTCTATTTTAAAAAATGTGTTGTTCTTTTAAAATAGATATAGTATTAGGTTTTAGTGCCAACAGATTTGCCATGTCTGACTCGTTTTCCTTTAAGAAAAATGACCAGATTTCCCCTTTTATCACAAATGTCTGCAGTAAATTGACGTTCCTATCTCTGGGGCTTTCCCCACTGGCAACCAGTTTTCCTATTGTTATTTTAAAGCAGCTTCAGCACTGGTGTCCTATATTCTGGTAATGTGGACACACGATCAATTATAAAATATATCTAGTTTTAAGGATGTTTTCCTGCTGGAGAGTTTCATACCCGAGTCTTATAGTGAAGATATAAGAGATTTTTATCTAAAGCCTTGGAGATTTAGAGGAATAAACTAGAAGCTTAACTTGAGACTTTCAAAATCCTAAAATCTATTCAGGCATCCATCAGACATGACAGAATGATTATATTACCTCCAGAATTAGATGTAGGACTATATGTATGTTGGGTGGAATTAATTTGACTCTCAATTCCAATGTACACTAAGTATATCTTTTCCCAGTATATCAACAAGTATGCAAACTTAAAGTCAGAACTCTGAAATGCTTATGCATTAATTTCTTTTTGTTGAAACAGTTTAAGGAAATATTCTTTGTTAGAAAGGGTCATAATGAACATATGTGGATAGGTTGCCCTGTTGGCTGCTTAAAAACTCACAATTGAGACCGTAATGTAAACAAGAATCTTTATGTGCACATTTTCTGAGACTGGGTGAGTTAAGAAGTGCATAAAGTATCAGTGACTGATTTGCAAGGTGTGAGTCCTATCGTGTATATTGACTATTTGTACTTCTAGAGTCCCCTTTCTGTTGATCAGGGATTATGGCAATTATGTTTTGGAAATTTGATCACCTCCTGATTTGTAAAATCAGGTTTCCCTGGGCACAGAGTTTTGTTTTTTCCCTTTGTCTTTTGAGATAGATTCATAGGCAGCTCTTGTATTTACACGAAAGGAGGAGGAGAGAGATGGAGATGTGATAAAATTGAATTATCCGAAAATCATTTCTATTTGGATTTAGAATTCATTGTTTTTTTATTTTTATTTTTTATTTTTATTTTTATGGTTATTTATTTATTTATTTATTATTTTTTATTTTTATTTGGCTGCATTGGGTCTTCATTGCTGCGTGTGGGCTTTCTCTAGTTGTGGCGAGTGGGGGCTTCTCACTGCGGTTTCTTCTCTTGTTGTGGAGCACGGGCTCTAGGTGAGCAGACTTCAGTAGTTGTGGCTTGTGGGCTCAGTAGTTGTGGCTCACGGGCCTAGAGAGCAGCCTCAGTAGTGGCGCATGGGCTTAGTTGCTCCACAACATGTGGGATCTTCCCGGACCAGGGATCGAACCCGTGTCCCCTGCATTGGCAGGCGGATTCTTAACCACTGTGCCACCAGGGAAGTCCAAGAATTCATTGTTTATTTTTAGATAGAAGATATACTGTCTTACCTCATTTTCCTTGAGCCAGTTTAAGAATTATATTACATAAGCATACAGTGGTAAAAGGCAGCAGAGGCATTTCTGAAGCATGCAGGGTGAGGAGAATGAGATTTAAATTTTATGGCTATTGCCATATTGCTCATACATGCTTAGATAACTTAGTTCTGTAATTTTTGCTCACAGTGCTGTCATGTTTTACCAGTTGTATATTAGATAAGGAATAAAATAAACAAGATTCCATTTCTGCTGTCAATTTCCTATGTGCTCAGTGTAGACTGGGAGTGACCAACTATCCTTGTTTGCCTGGGACTGAGAGGTTTCCAAGGATGTGAGATTTTCAGTTTTAAAACTAGGAAAAGTCGTTCACTTTAGCTCAAGGGAGTAACTGTGGATAGGGGATGGATGCGTTCTCCCAGTGACCTAGGCCAGGTGTATAATGCGAGGTATAGAACCTTGGGGACAGTGAGCAAAAATAGTGGTTAAGGAAAGGACTAGAGCAGAGTTAAGTAGAGAGGCTGAAGTTAACAGCCAAGTCAAAGTTTTAGGGAGTGAGGGGCGTCCTTGTGTAGGGCCAAAAGAAATTAGAACAAGCTACACCCATTCTAGGTGGATAATGAGGGTAGCTCCCCCCAGGAATTACAGCAGAGCTGACTTCTATCACAGTCTTCTCATTTGATTCCTTCTGCTGCAGGAATGGGCGTGTCCAGACACTTACAAAGCTAGCAGAGGAAGCCAGCACTGTCCTTTAGGGCAGTAGGCTGTCTCCGTCCTATCCAAGGGATAAAGTAAATATTTCATCCTAATAATGAACTCTAGTTTCTTATTTTCATTTTTAAAAAGTGCTGAGTATTTTATTTTATGATTGTACAGGAGAACTGAGTGGTATTATGTGACACTCCAAAATGCATTCCCTAAAAGTTACCCTCCCATGGATGAGGTGGTCTGGCTGATGATGGTGGCCTGTGATTTTGCTGTACTCTTTCTCCATGAGGAGAAGAGAGGCTCAGACTCCTTTCTGGGTCTGCATGGGTAGGATTCCTGTCCAACCCCAATATAGTGTGCTTGCCTCTTTCCATCTGTGGGGAGGAGATGTGTTACCCTAACCCGTGGTACTTTTTCTCAGCATACTATATTAACTAATTCAAAAAAATTTTTAAGTGGGAATATTTGAATGCAGAGAAAATAGGAGGAGGGAAAGAATGATGAGTCCAGGAGTGAATCCACAAAAATGTATGCTGCGAGGTTCTGCATGATGGACAAACAAAGGCCACAAGTCTCTGTGCCCAGAGAGAAATACAGTCTATCATATGAGTCAGTGTCCATAAGAAAAGAAGAGAAGTACAACACTTCTTTGTACCAAAGCAAGGGGGCATTTTTTTCCAGGGTGTCTTCTTAGGGAGCACACTTTGAAATATAATGAATAACATTCTCAATAGTATCTTGATAGGAGTTTCATAGACGTGTTTCCCATAATGTTCCTCAAATAAAGGCTAATGGTGTCATTCCACAATTCAATTTAACAAAATTCCTATCTTAAATTTTTTTACAGAACAAAGTGAACTATAGATATATATACATTTTAAACCTAAAATAAATAAAATTCATCAAAAGAGGGAAGTAGAACTAAATGAGACCATCTAGATATGAAGATCTCTACTGGCTTGGGTCACTCCAAAGATAGATTTTAGAGTGTGCAGAGGAATGTCTGGATTTTCTATCCTTCAGGCAGTGCTCCATAATGATGTTTCCCGAGCAAGCATTTGAGGTACTGAAAGCAATGAGTTTGATGAGATTCTGCCTGACAAATACCTCCTGGAATGCACACTCCTCTGTGGCCAATTATGTCTAGAACCCATCAGACAGAATTCCTCAGGCAAATGTTGAGAATTCAAATATGGATGCCACCTGAGTAGAGGCCTTTTATGGGCCAAGGAGGGGTTATGACAGTGCCAAAGCTCTCCTTACAATTCTGGTTCTGTTCCAACACATGGCTGAATGGAAGGGCTCTAACATTCTATATCTGTAGAGCAGTATGTTAAGAATGTAAGTATGTAAAAACGTTTAAGCTCTCAGTCATGGAGAACTGAGGTCCTTTTATGGGTAGGCCTCAGATAAATCTCTTTGGCTTCATTTTGACACTGTTCTCAAAACTGTCTTAGAATGGTACCTGGAATCTCTGCTTTTCAGAACTCTCTCTTTCTTTTCTTCTCTTTTTTTTCTCCCTCCTTTCTTATCTCCCTCCCTGTCTCCTTCCCTCCATCCATTCTTCCTTCCTGCCTCCCCAACCCCTTCTCCTTAATTCATATCTAAATCCAAAGACTCTCTCAGAGCTTGAAAGCAAAATTCTATTTGTCTTCTCCAACTGCTTCTCAGCCTGTCAGGGGACCCACAGCTCCAATTTCTCAAAGAGTTTCCACTACTTTCCTTAGTTAAATTTTTTTAAAATTAATTTATTTACTTTATTTACTTTTGGCTGCGTTGGGCCTTCGTTGCTGAATGCAGGTTTTCTCTAGTTGTGGCGAGCGGGGGCTACTCTTCGTTGTGGTGCGTGGGCTTCTCACTGCGGTGGCTTCTCTTATTGCAGAGCACGGGATCTAGGCGTGCAGGCTTCAGTAGTTGTGGCACGCAGGCTTAGTCGCTCCGTGGCATGTGGGATCTTCCCAGGCCAGGGCTCAAACCTGTGTCCCCTGCATTGGCACGCAGATTCTTAACCACTGTGCCACCAGGGAAGTCCTCCTTAGTTAAATTTTTTTTTTTTTTTTTTTTTTTTGCGGTACGCGGGCCTCTCACTGTTGTGGCCTCTCCCGTTGTGGAGCACAGGCTCCGGACGCGCAGGCTCAGCGGCCATGGCTCACGGGCCCAGCCGCTCCGCGGCATGTGGGATCCTCCCAGACCGGGGCACGAACCCGTATCCCCTGCATCGGCAGGTGGACTCTCAACCACTGCGCCACCAGGGAGGCCCCTTAGTTAAATTTTGACGCATATTTTCACACAGTTGTTTCTTAATAAACATGTATGAACACAAACATAACTGTTTATATAATTTATTTCAGTCCAGGTACTCTGATTCTAGATAGTCTAAAGACATCCCCAAATTCAGAATGGTTTGGGAGTGAAGTAAACTGTGTTGTTATATTCTGTCTTTGACAGGTTTCAGAGGAGAATTGGACAGTATAGGAGTTATATGCTCTTGTTAGTAATTTTATGTTGGGATGCTAATCACATTGTATGCAATCTCCTATTGATTTTTCTAATGTTTTTTATAATCCTTACAAGCTGTATATTTCCATTTTATTGGTGAAAAACTGATATATGGGAAAATATTTTTAGTTTGGGAGTTTTCCAGAGATAGAGATTTTTTTAATCTTATGAGCTATGAGACATTTTCTTTACATTGCAATTTTTCAGTAACTGTTTTAGTGATACTCTTTATTTTGTGTCTAAATTTGTTAAGAGACATACTCTTAAGAGCACTGTTGACCAGATTTCTGGAGTTCTACTGATAACCTTGAAGCTGACCTCTTTTCTGTTACGGAATTTACATTTGGCAATTAATACAGCTGAAATGTCATTTTCCATATCAAGCAATGTCTTTCACTTCTTTGGCATTTCTAGCTACTATTTTTTTTAAAATTATGTCTTTGGGGTAGATCCATTTATTCTGGATCTTAAATATCAAGCTTTCAACATTTGTCCTTTTAGAGACTGTGTCACGAGGCTGAACTCTAATACTTGAAAACGGTTAGTGTTAAATACTTTACAACTGTTTGTACAGTTTATCACCTGCTCTGCTTCCAGCTGGTTCTAAACATTCAGGTATTTAGTACCTGACTCTGCATCAAAATGTTCTGAAATATTTTAGTAACCAAACAAACCGTGCAATGAGGAAGAGGTTCAAACAACTTGCTTGTGGTTATGGTTGTCAAGGAAACCATTTCCTTATATAATGTTTGACCACAGCCCTGGTTTTTTTTTGTTTTGTTTTGTTTTGTTTTTTGATACTATAAAAACAAAACTTGTAGTGTGGAGAAGTAAATGTACAGTGAAATGAGCCACAAGCCAACTGGAAGTGACGAGAATGTACTAGATGCAAAATGCTAGATATTAATTGATATGTTGTTTGTTTGATAATATAAATATGAAACTGAAGAGGGATAATATGTTGAAAGTGTGGTAGAAGGGGAGTGGGAGTAAAATATCCTCGTTGAAACAATTTCAAGGTCCCACTATGTTCTCAAAATATACTGTGTGCATTTTTAGGGAAAGCATTTCATTTAATGAACAGGTGATCCCATCTTTGCCAAACACAAATTCAAGGGATGGAATTTTAAACAGATTTGATTACATAATTAGTTGGAGATTTGAATGCATTGCCCAGGGATAGACTAGACTGCTAGAGGCTACAGGGGCTGCAGGAAATGGAGAGCCTGTTTTGGGGGTTTGTCCAGTTTATGCTGGGTTTTGCTTTAAAGGGAAAGAGAGAGTTGTGGAACACGGTGATGCTAAAACTCCTTATAGGAAAAAAAAAAAGATCCTAGAATGTTGATAATGGATGAAATATAATTTTTAAGCCTTGTCTCAAGGCCTATACATGTAGAACAAGACCCTAAAGAGAAGAAGATTGTGCTGGTTTGGACACTGTAGTTTTTGATTCTGCAATGTTGGGTTTGCATGTATAAATTGTCAGCATAAAGTGTGACAAGATGATAAGAAAGGTGAATTGTAAAGTGAATGACTTTACAGAGACAAGGAGTAAATTGAGCCTCATTTGAAGCTATTCAACCTATGAAAAGGAGTATATTATCTAAGAGATATCTGATTTGAAATGTTGAGAGTCAGATGAAAGTCCAACAGGAAGAGACAATTTCCGAATAGATTCTGATGTCTACAAGAAATTGTTTCTTTCTTGATTGAGCAATGTCTTTCCTTATTTTATAAGCTAATTATACTATGTATGTAAATTAAAATATTAATTTATACCTCTCCCCTCCTTTACCTTCGATGTATAAAAGTAACTGCAGAATATGATACAGTAAAACACTCACTCTTTTTTCTTTGCAACTTGCCACAAAGGAAATGTTTGGATGACTTAAGATGTCCAAAGATAGAGCTGGCTCATCATTGCTTGTGGCCTCACATTTAAGTATATTTTATTTCTAAAAGACTGTGAAATACTTATCTCACTGCCCAACACACTATTTTCATAAGTCGTTTCGTACAAAAGAATAGGAAAAGAAAACAGAATGAATATATTTTAAGGACATGATAACTGACCTAATAAAGGAGAATGCTTATAAGAAAGTAAATGGTAATGAACTGGAGGAGGAGAATAAGGTGTCATGGAATTAGCTTCAGATCCCTGTGGCATTTTAGTTTGTATAAAAAGGTCCGAACCTAGTGCTTAACATGTAGGTGATTAATATTTCCTCTTCTATTACCATACCTCCTAGCACTGCCAACCATAATTTTCAGATTTCTTATCTTTCATATTCTCTTAAGAGTTTCCATTTTTCAATTAGTCAATCTAGAAGCATGAGTATGGGGGAAAATGGTGAAATGTATGAAAATCATACGTGAACTTCAGTTAAAAGGAAAGGAGAGGGCTTCCCTGGTGGTGCAGTGGTTGAGAGTCCGCCTGCCGATGCAGGGGACACGGGTTCATGCCCCGGTCCGGGAAGATCCCACATGCCGCGGAGCGGCTGGGCCCGTGAGCCATGGCCGCTGAGCCTGCGCATCCTGAGCCTGTGCTCCACAACAGGAGAGGCCACAACAGTGAGAGGCCCGCATACCAAAAAAGGAAAGGAGAGCATGCATTTAAAGGGCTATCACACAGAAGAAGAATTTAACCTATTCTCTGTGGCTTTCATAGATGGAACTCGGATCAGAGGGCAGAAGGTATATCAAAGTAGACATTAAGTTCTCAGAGTTGCTAAAAATGGACTAGGCTGCTTTAATATGCAGAGGACTCACCATTATTGGAGGAATACTTTACTTATTACCTACCCTGTCTTTGGGTATCACTTTGTGGGGGGGGCCCTTGAGGGTTTTCACTATATCAACTATCTCCTTTCTCTCGAATGGCTTTTCCCCTTAGACTAGAATTTCTTATGTCTCTCCCTTTACCAAGCTCTTCTCCTAATTTCCTTACCATCCATTCATTCCATCTAAGTGAGAAACAGGTATCCAATCCTATTGGTTTGATGTCCTCACTGTCTCTGAGTCTGCCCTCTTCTTTCTATTCCACTCTCCCTCCATCATAGATCTTGTCTCCCCCTTGAGATGTGAGCTCCTTGAGGGCATGTGTTGCCTTTTATTTTTTTATCCCTAGTTAGTTAGCATAAGAGCTGGGTGCTCAGTAAATGTATACTGAATGAATACATAACTGTCAATAATTTACTTTGAAGCCACTTTTGCTTTGAGTGGCCCGTTGGTCTATTTATTCAGTAAATATTTTTGAGCATCAACTATGTGCATTGGTGATATATGAATGAATAAGACATAGTAATTTTCCCTGAAAAGATCATGGTCTAGTTGGGAGGAAAGTATGTGAACAAAACTTGATTTTGCTCAGGCAATGTTATGAAAAGAAATATATACCCGATCAACTTAATTGGATCTCCAGAATATCAGATTCCTACCCCTTTGCAGGGACGCCACAGCTAGCTTAGGCAGGTGATTTTTGAGAAGCCAGAGTCAGGGTTTGGGTTTCATGGGGCTGAAGATAGCTCCTCCCAGAGGTAACAGACGACATCAATATTTGAGAGGGTGAACTAAGCAAGTTTAGGAGGGCAAGCCATTGTTCCATAGTTTTGATTCTGACTACCAGTCTCTTCTTGCTAGGGATTATCTTCCCTTAGGCTAAAGATTCTCATGTTTTTAGTTTTCTTCTTGGGCTTCATCTGCTCCACATCAAACCCTGTTCCACATTGGTTCACCATCAAACTGATCACTTCTTAGAGTGCACATATAGTTACAGAGCTTTTGATTTTTCAGTCTGCAGTTGTTTAAAGTTCAGGCTTTCTGCTTGGCTTCACCGTTATGGTCCCCCAGTCATTTATTTTCCTATTTCCAATTTTACGAATCCAAGCAAATGTACGAAATGTTAGACATGGAAGGCTCCTCCAATGTTATATATTCTGTTAACCAGTTCATTGGAAACGCTTGTAAATGCCTACTCCTTCCCTCTACCAAAAATGCTAGTCAAAGTTTTTTCTGAAGCTTTAATGAGAGTGGTTTTATAGACCACCCTGGATTTAAGAAGGAAAAGAAAACACATTCTTGGCTGAGTGTATCTTGGAAGACTTTCCCTTATTACTGTGATACCCTTCTCTCTCTACTTATTCTGGTCTCTAACTTCTAAATGTCCTCAGGCGATAGTCCTCCTGCAACAAAATGTGATTTTGTTATTTTATCTGTTTCATGCTCCTCCCACATAAATAGGATGGATATTACGATTTTAATAGCGGAAGAGGAGAAATATAGGAACCGTGTATATGTGCATATCTATGTATATAAATATGCATACATATGTGTGTATATGTACCCGTGAAACAGAAAAGTCAAGGGATAAATGTCAGAAGAGCGAATAAAACAAACAGAGAAATAAACTTGGTCTTCATTTGTGACCTCAGGTTTTCCCTTCCTTTCTTTTTGTCTCCAATTTCCCTCCATTTAATCTTTACTTGTCCTGACATTCGGAATGGCAGATATCTGAAATGAACTTTGTCTCATGAACCCTGATTCCCAGCTCGGCAGTCTGTGACCAACGCCGTGTGTGCAGCTGGCAACCTGTGACACACCTAAGCCATGTGATGCCATCACATCACAGTCAACTGAGGAACAGGTGAAGTCTAAAGTCTGTGACTGGAATCATGAAAGATACCCTCAGGTTACTTTCCAAAGGCATTTGACTTTTTAAGAAATGTCTGTATTCTGATTTTATGATCTAGCCAGTTACTCATTCACCAAAAATGTTATATGCCGGTGAGGCAAACCTTACTTTATCAAGTTATTCCACTGCTGCCTCGTAATGATTGAGGGTAGGGTGGGGTGGTATGAGAAACCACAAAATAACATGTGTTCAACTCCTTCCAGCTCATTTAAAAGTTCCAATTAGTCTGAGAGGCATTTGATTTGGTTCCTACTTTCCAACTCTTAAAATCTTCTATCCAGTGCCTATACTAATTTGGTGTTTCTCTTCCATCTTTCCCTTTCAATCAGAATTAAACAATTAAATTCTGCTATCATTTATTGTTCATCCTCTGCATATCAACCTCAGAATCTTTAGTGCTTTCTGGATTCACAGGAATGGATGTGCCCTTGAGAAAATACCACCTTCATACCTTGTGTTCATGAAAGGCTTAAATCCAAAACGTATTTAGACCTCTCTGGCTTAAGATCACATAGATTTTTCCTCAGTAGTTCATTCCAGAGTTGGATAGTAAAGAATTACATGCTTTAGACAATGTAATATGGCCAACTCCAGATTATTAAGAAAAAAGATTTTGGCATAGATAATCTCAAATTTAAAATATGTCAACTTGTATAATGAAAATTAGGCAGAACATTTAAGTCAGGCACAAACTAATCATCTTTCTAAGCTTATCCAGCGCTCTCTGCCAACTCTTGATTATGTTGAAGTTGCTGATCTATTTTTCAGATTCTCTCGGGGGTGGTCTCGTAAGGTCATGGTCTGTTCTAGGATTCAGGTTTCTATGCTTCAACAGAAGGCCCAATTCCAGGCTGCTACTTCTAAAGAGGGTAAGGAAGGAGATCCCCCCAGTCCCCCGAATCGTGAGAACCTGGTGTAGGCTACCTCTACCTTGGGTCAGATTAAATGGCAGCTAAACTACCTGTTCTTGGAAACCTCCCTGAAAGCACCACCTTCCCTTGGTCTGAAAATCTAATCTAGTGTATTCGAGGAGAAGACTGCTGTCTCCAGAAGACCACTGCGAAAACAGCCGAGGGAGGACCAGGGCTTATCACTGATATATGATATATACTGAGTTCCTGGCTCAGGGCTTGTATATATTTGTCCAATGGATGGATATTCCTTGTAGGAGAGGAAAAGTCCTAAGTTTATCTGATTAGCTAAGTAATGTGAATAGATAGTGTTTGTGACCAAAGAGCGTATGACTAGAGGAAAACATTCATGATAGGCACATGGTAATGAGATGGAGGGATCGTGCTGCACATCTGCATACAGATGCTGAGAACCCCACTAGAAATACTGAATCAGGATTTCTGGAAAATAAGGCCTAGGAATATGCATTCCCCCACCCTCCCACCCCCAGACTCCACAGGATATTTAGACACAGCCACCACTGGGGATTATTCCAACAAAAGTAAGTTTCCTAGAACAGGCTTGAATGTAGTGCTTTTGGGGTATGTGGAGAGACAATGAATGCTTACTGACTGACGGATTGAATGAATGAATTAATCAGGGACTACCTAGAACTTGAGTTCTTAATTATAGTTACTGCCTTGCTGCCCCCATCGCATTCAAGCCTGGATGTCTTTACCAGCACTGCCAGATCCTCAGCTGTGGTCTGGAGCATCAGGAGAAGACAGGAAGAGAAAGGAGGAGACAAGCAGAAGATGTCAACTGAAATAGCATCTTGGGATGTTTTGGGTTCCATCTAGCCTCCCCTTCCTCCCAAAAAAGAGGCAGATTGACATCCCATCTCCCCAGCTGGCTGATGGCACGTGCATGACTGAAAGTGATTAACGGCTTCTTACGAGGATCAGCCTCAGAGCAGGAAAGCTGATGATAAAATGGTGCATGTGACAGAAATGTGGCCTTGCAGGACCCCCAGAGGAGCTCCAAATCAGATCAGCTGTCCTTCACTAATCAAAAGCTGACTGTAGCTCACTCCTCTATTTGGAATGAGTCTAGCCTTCCATCATTACGGCTGAACGGCAGGTTCATGAATAAGATTTTAGCATGAAACTGGGTACACGCTTGTTATTGTAATCTCAGCCTGTGAAATGAAATGTCTTAAAGGCTGAATCAAGCTCATGATCTGCAGTCCCTCATTTAGAGTGTGTTAGCGCCTTCTCCTTTACTCTTGGATTGCTTTCCTCTTTCTTCCAATGCAAATTGTGGCTGGTGCTCAGTGAGTGTGCCCTTATGCATTCAGCTGGAATCTCCAGCGATAAGCCAGGACTGGGGATGGCCTTCAAGGAAGAAGCACTGGCAGAGGGGAGAACTTGAGATCCGTGACATTTAGTTGAGCACTGTGGAAGTGCTCTGCAGCACAGAAATTCATGGAGACATATTATTAACCCCACTTTATCGAGGAAGAAACTGAGATTCCAAGATGCTGAGAAAGTTGCCTAAATTTACATAGGCAATAATGTAGGGGAGTAATCAGTAGAGGGTGAGAGGTAGAGGAGTGGAGGGGAAGGCATAAAAGAAGAGAAGGTGTGAAAGGTCAGTCATAAAGCAAGGGATGTTGAAAAGAATGAGGAGAAGAAGGGTTAAATGAGTGCAGGGTTTTTTTTGGTTTCACTTTGGGGTTTTTTAGGTTGTTTTTTTGTTTGTTTGTTTGTTTGTTTTACTGTACCCTATTCACCTGGAGTTCAGTTATAAATCATCTGAAGTTTTGATCAGTTACCTCTATACTCATTGCTCGTTTAGAGTCTTGTCTCTAACACAGCCCCAGAAGCCCAGTAGGGGAAATTCTTTGGGTAGAGCTAGCTAAGGTCTGTGCCAGGTCAAACACACATAGAATTAGATCCGACCAGGGGACTAGACATTCTCTACTGCTGGTATCAAGTCAACGTGCACTCAGTCTGGATAAAGCTGTTCCCTGACCCAGCACCTCCCTCTTATACGCTCACCAGTCAAGGATCACGCACATTCCAGGAACCATGTGTCTGTGACCTCCTCAGCCTGTCATTGCTCTGTGTCCCTTGCTTCTCACTGCAGCAAGTTGGACCCTGAGTCACATCACATGAGACAGTCAGAAAAAATGTTCTGTTGACAAACGTTCCTGCCACATACTATGCATGCTCTGCTATAGATAAAAGAAATGTGACAGGAAAGTACTCAAAATAGTAATGATCCATTTCTTCCTGGATTTTCTTGTACAGGTTGAACACTAAAAGTAACTTTAAAATAGCTGCACTTCTTGTACACCTGGACTGAGATTGACTACCTATTAAATAATCTTCAGCCATTAAGAATTTGCTGCTACACCTGTGAAATTTTAAAACTGAACAAGTCTAATAATTTCAGAAGACTAATAGTTATGCAAACATTAGAGGAGATTAGAGTTTGTTTATGGTACCTTTACAACTCCCTGGAAAGTAAATATTAAAACTGTGTTTTCAATTAGGGACGTTGCTTTCACTAACCAGGACCTTAAAGAGAGCATCAGGGAGCTGACTGTACATTTAATGAAAGTCTGTGAATTGCCATAGCTTGTATTTCTAGAGAAATTTTTGTCATCTGGGACCACAATCATGACAAGAGACTAATATGTGTCTTAAGGTCCCAACCTTTGAATTTAACTGCATTATGATTATATTTTTTCTTTGGCAGTAGGGAAGAAAGACTCAGAAATATCTCTTCTAAGAATGACAGTTTGTATTGTGCTTTTTAAAAAAAATCATGCTCGTATTGTTGATCATAACAATGTTCTCTGCCTACCTTCTCAAAGCTGTCATCAACCCTGGAAACTACCTGCTTTGATGAGCACCAGTTAAGAGGCAAACTAGGTCAGAATTTTGACTGGGGATTGTGAAAAGCACAGCAAAAGCTGTGTAACTCAAGAAATGCTAAATAAAATTAATCCTCTATAAATAATGGCATGCAAATATACCTGGTAGTGAAATACTATAGTTGCTCTATGAGAGCATTTGAAATAGATTTTTTTTTAATCTTTCTGGTCTCTAGCCCTTTATCCTTCTGAATTATTAGTGTCACTTGAAACCTTACTAGAATGTCTGTCTGCTCTCTGTAGGAATTGGTTCTCCAAAGTAATCAAATAAACTCTCTTAACTAGAAGAAGCTGGTTAACCATTATGCGGATAGAACATTGTAACTAAAATGGGACAGTTCCTCTCTGTCCACCAATGTCTGCCACCAGTAGACCTCTGCCTTTTGACTACGACTTCCTATCCATAAATGGAGTAATCCAGCTTATTTAAGAGAGTTTGTATGATTATTTTGGAGACATTTTCAAGTGCTATGATCTGTCTCTCCGTCCATCCACCCATTGATCCATCCATCCAACCAATAAATATTCACTAACCCCCCCATTTAGTATGTTCAAGCCACTGGGCATAGAATGGTGAGAAAAACAGGATAGACAGGGTTTCTGACTTCAGGGAGCTTATAATGGAGCAGCAAAGGAACACAATTTAAAAAGCAAATATAAATAATAGAAGAAGTGTTCTGATAGAGGAAGGATATGAGACCGTGGGAACACACAGCCTCAACACGTAACCTGTGAGAAGCTCTCACAGGGGAAGTGATGTCTGAGTTGAAACTTGAGGCTGAGCGGGAAGAGGTCAGCCAAAGAGCAGGCAGAGCCTTGTTCTGGGCGGGAGAATTAGCCGACAGGGAGAGAGAGTCATGGGTGTTTGGGGAGCTGAAACATTGGAGTTCAGGGAGAGGAGTAACAGGAAATGGACTTGCAGAAATAAGGTGTCTACCTACCTCTCCTGAGGAGCCTTGAAAGAAATGCTAATGAGACTGGACTTCATCCTAAGACAGTTGTAGGGTTTGGAGTAGGGAAACAACACAATTAGATTTCCGTTTCACAAGGATTACCTTGGCTGCAGTGTAGAGAATAGAGGCAAGACTGAAGGAAGGGGGACCACTTGGTCGTCATAGTCTTGACAAAGGACAGAGGTGGCCTGGACAGTGCAGCAGTAGTAGGGAATGGAGAGATGTAGGGAGGCAAATAACAGGATTTAGTGGCCGACACTATGTGGGAGATCAGGGACGTGATAAATCCTTATGATGCTGAGCCCTGTTTCTCACAGGAAAAGATGTGAGAAGCATGAAGTGCAGGGATTTTCTGGAGCTTGGAACCAATTGTCCCTTGGATTCTGTGTTTGATCTTTTCTTTTTTGGACTTGAAACTCCAGGAGGATAGAAATCATGCAGTGTACTTTCTCCCTACGCAATTGGTATCATGAAAGAAATCACAGAAAAACTGGGTTTGAGTCACAGTTTTGCAATTCAGTAAATTTGAGATATCAGGCAAAATACTTAATGTCTAATCAGAGCCCACTTCAGGCCCCAGGAAGACAACAGTGAACAAGAATGAAATCTTTTACTTTTATGAGCTCTAGCTGAGAAGACAGATAATAAGCAAATAAATAGAAAACTAGATAATTACAAATTGTGATAAGTGCTATGAAGGAAATAAAAAAAGGATCATGAGATAGAGCTAGAGAATGAGAATTGGTCAGTCACTAAAGGGCTTGCGGAAAGGCTTACAAGCAGAAGGGACAGCAAGTGCAAAGCCTGCCAATTGGAAAGAGTTTGGTGGATCAAGTAACAGGCAGTCACGGAGGCAGGCCTTGTAGGCTAAGAGGAGATTACATTTTATTCTAAGAGCAAGAGAAACCGTTAGTGCATTTTAAGCAAGGCAATCAGCATGTCCAGATTTACATTTTTATAGTGTCATTCTGGCTGCTAAGTGGAGAATGAGTTGGAGAGGGAGAAAGTAAAGAGATCAACTAGGAGACTATTACAGTTGTCCAGGAAAGATAAAAGTAGCTCAAATAATAATAAATAATGGGTCTATAGCACTTACACTCTTTTTAGAAATTTTTTTTCATAGATAATTTTGGGTAAGTTTTGGATAAAAAAACACTGAAAATGTTTTACATAATTTATAAATTTCCATCACTTTATTATCAAAATACAGAAAACATGAAAAAAATTACAGTGTTACACTATATACCTACCTCAAAGATTCTAAAATAACCATTTACTATTCTCACTTTGTCACATGTCTGTTCCTCTAACCATCCCTCTATGAGGCCATCTTATTTTTTTGATGCATTTCAAAGTAAGTGCAGGTATCAATACACAACCCATAAACACTGCAGCATGAATAAACTTAACTAGGAATCTGAATTTTTTATGATTCTTTTTTTCTTTTGTGATGAAACATACATATTTGTAATGCACAAATATAAATGTATTATTTGACACATTTGCCAAACTCATATAGCAGTGTATGCCCTATTTTCTCTCCTTTTCTTTTGGCATCTCAGTGACACTTTATGAGACTTTTGGTATTATTCCACAGGTCCCTGAGGCTCTGTAAACTTTTTTCAATCTTTTTTCTCTCTGTTATTCAGGTTGGATAACCTATTGATCTATCTTCAAGTGCACTTTGCTTTGTCATCTTCAATCTGCTATTAATCTCATTCAGTGATTTAAAATTTTTTTTAGCTTTTTATTTTTCAGTTCAAGAACTCTTTTGATATTTTGTTACGGTTTATGTTTCTCTGCCAAATTTTCCTGCTCTTTTATTCATTATGTATTTTTCTTTGTAATATTATGCATAATTGTAATAGCTGCTTCAAAATCTTTGTCTACTAATTTGAACATCTGCATCATTTTAGGCTTATTCTCCATTGATTGCCTTTCCTTTTGAATTTGCTTTGTATTTTTCTGTTTCTTTATATATAAAGTAATTTTGGATTGTCTCCTGGACAATTTGGATAATATTTTGTGTAGACTCTGGATTCTGTTAATTTCTTCAGAAGAGTGTTGATTTTTTTCAACTTAAGTAAAATAAAAACAAGCGCTACCTGGTCCTAACCTAAAAACTCCAGTTTCTTTTGTAAGCAGTCTACATATGATTAATTTTCACAACCTATCAATCCTATAAGATAGGCCATTTTGTAGATGAGGAACCTGAGGCACAGAGAAGTTAGGTAACTTGCCCTTACAGCTAGTAAGTGGAGGAGTTCCAGAGTCTGACTTTCCCATACTTCTTAAAGTGGAGTGCTCACAGTGGATACAGAAATAGGTGCACAGATCTGAAAATTATTAAGAAGTTAGAGGACTTCCCTCGTGGCTCTGTGGTTAAGAATCCACCTGCCAATGCAGGGGACATGGGTTCAAGCCCTGGTCTGGGAGGATCCCACATGCCACAGAGCAACTAAGCCCATGTGCCCCAACTACTGAGCCTGTGCTCTAGAGATCTGCTAGCCACAACTACTGAGCCCACGCGCAGCAATGAAAACCCAATGCAGCCAAATAAATAAAATTAAAAAAAAATAAAAATAAAGAAGTTAGAGTCTCTCCAAGACTTGGAGAGATTAGGTATGAGAGAGTGAAGGAAAGAGAAGAATCTAAGAGCATTCTGAACTTCTGGCTTGAGCAATGGATAAATGGTGATAAAACTTACTGATGTAATGAAAACTGGAGGAATACCTAGATTCCATTTTTGATGTGAAGGGTATAGTATTTTAGATTTGTTGAGTTTGAAATTTTATTAAACATTCAAATAGAGTTGTCTAGTAGGCATTTGAGAATATGAGTCTGGAGTTTGGGAGTGGGTTGATTAGGGCTGTAGATACAACTTTGGTAGTTGTCAGCACATGGGTATCCTTTAAAGTCACTGGACTGAATGAGGTAAATAAGGCAAAAGTATAGCTAGAGAAGAGAGGATGGCTGGGGGAAAATTCCCAAGACACTTAAACACTAAGAAACTGGGAAGAATTTGGCAAAAGAAACTAAGAAAGAGGAGCTAGTAATTCTGAAGGAAATCCAGGAGAACGTAGTGTCCTGGAAGCCAGGAGAAGAGAAAGTTTTCAGAAGAAAGATGTAGTAACATGCATGAAGTACTGCTGGAATGTTTAGAAAAGATGAGGACAGAAAAGTGTCTATTGGATTTATCAAAATGGAGGTCAATAGAGTAAAAAGGTCGGACATATTGGAGTGGATTGAAGAATCAGTAGTTGAATGAGGAAGTGGAGATAGCAAGTTCTGAATCATTAGTTAATAGGTTTGTAGTGAGTAGAGATCAGAGGAATGAGGCAGAATATTTTATGTAGGCGGGACTGATACAGTAGACCCGGAGACATTTATCAACATTAATCATTAACCAAATACCTGATTTAGCCAATTCATTGGATTGTTTTGAAAATCAAATGATTTCTGCAGGACTCCTCTGTAGACTGTGACCTACTTCAAGAAAATTTTTAGGAGTATTTTTTTTAGGCTTTGTAATTTCTGTGGGTTTTCTTTTTATCTTATATAGTACATACCTGTTGATCAAGGTCCACATTGATTTAACTTCTTTTGTGTTGTGTTACATAAAAATTGATGTTTAATGAATGCCTTTTCTAAACCATTCCCTTTGAAACTTTGACTAGTTGTTTTATTCCTCTGGATTTCAGTTTTCCCATTTTGGAAAATAGATGATAAACGATGAAGAAATATATTCCTTGTCAGAGATGTCTGAACATATTGCTGAGTGGAATAAGGGTTTAAAAAATAACATATAGTGTATAATTCTGTTTTTGAAAAACTGTATACATACATCAATGTATTTATCTCATTCAATTAATTTATTTCATATATCAATGTCTGGAAATATTTTTAACAGAATAACAAAATGGAATTGTGTTTATCAAAATTTAACAATATGAAATAGTAAAATGAAGAGAAGAAAACAGAACTGTGCAAACATAGATAATAATATTTTATTTCATAAGGTAGGACAAATTTTATCATTTGTGAAGGGATAAGTATCAAAATCAAGATGGCTTATATGGAGTGAAATCCAGCTCAGTTTATTTAAGCCTGAGCACGTTAAGGACCATATTAATTCTGAACTTTCTACTGTTCCTATGTGAAGAAAAAAATCAGTCTGAATCCAGGTGTCTTTTGATCCTTCCTGAAACTTTCCCGTTTTCTATATGCCCATCCTTCAAAAGAACCTGCCTCCATCTGTGTTTGCTAATAGTACCAACTCCACTTCCTGACCCATTTCTATCAGTGACTTCTTTCAGTTCCGGCTTTGAATATTTTGTCAGCTGAATCTTACAGGCTTCCTTTTATTCTGTGCTTTATCGAGAGTATGCTGAGTCCCAGCTCAGTGTCAGTTTTGGAACACAGACTTCCTGCCTGGCTCTGTAGGACAAATGCTACTGTGCCAGGTTTTTTTGTTTTGTTTTGTTTTTTGTGGCTTTCTTCCACTGTATCTGCAGTGGCCAATGGTAAGCATCATGTTCTGGTGCCCCCTGATGCAGTCTGCCACTTGCCCAACTGTACCTTGGCTTACATCCCTGTGTTCCAGTGTTTTTGTGATTGTCCTTTTTGTATTAGAAGTACCTTATAGGAAATTGGTAACTCTGCTTATTTTTGACTACTTGGAAAAGAGTCATAAGAGCCTCAATCAAAAAAAAAAATACATCTTGTAATTTTTTCAGTGGTTTTCTTTGTTTTTAAAGGTTATCTGAAGGTGAAGGAGTTGAAGGACTTTTTCTTGGGCTGTTTACTCTGCCTTAGGTGCCCTTTCTTCTCCATTCTCCTCATCTAGTGCAGTTCTAACTTCAAGGTCCAGTTGAAATCTCAGCCACTCCGTGAAGACTCACCACCCCTGCCTTAGGAATCTGCCCTTTCTCTGTGTTCTGGTAACACACAATGTCTACACTAGTCTTTTCAAATTTAACGTGTGCTGCCTGTCTGTCAAGTATAAGCTTTGTCTTCCCAATTAGACTATCAGCTTTGTCTTTCCCTCACTGATTCTAAGTACAGGCTCTGGAGTAAGAGTGCCTGGACTCCTGGCTGCATCACTGGTTAGCTGTATGACCTTGTTCAAACCATTTACCGTCTCTATGCCTTAGGGGCCTTCATTGTTCAATGTGTTAATAGTATCTATCTTTTAAGGTTGTTGGGAGAGTTAAATGAAATTATACATGTAACATGTTTATATAGTGTTTGGCACATATCTAGTCTTCAATAATTGTTATATTTGTATGTTTTTTGTTATTTAATTCCTGAGATTAAAAGAACTGGAGAAACAGTTATGAAACAGGCAATATTCTACAGAAATGGTTTCTGCCATAGTAGAGTTTAAATTCTAAACCTTAGTAACTAATTACTCAATTATTTATTTAAATACTACTCTTTTAATAAGTACAGGGTGCTCTGAGAACCCTGGAGGGTTTGGGAAAGCTCCCCTGAGGAAGTGATAAATGAATTTAGATATGGAAAAGGAATAAGTGTGAACCAGGTGAATGTAAGGAAGACTATTCCAGGCAAAAGGAACAGCATGTGTGGGGACTCTGAGCTGGAGGAAAGCATGGAGTATGTGAGGAACTGAAAGAAGGCCAGCGCGGCTAGAACACAGTGGTCGAATGAGGAACTGGATTTTATGTCTTATCATTTTCCTGATATCTTGTGCCTATATATTGAAGAGCTCTATTAATACTTGTTAATGGCGTAGTCTACATGGGTAAAGCTGCTTCATCTGATTCTTTTAGGCATCACATGAAAGCGGTTTTCTGGGTAAGTGGTGCATCAGTAAGGGTCTAATCACGAAAATAGAAACCACATTGGACATTTCAGCAGTGAGAATTTAAAAGACAAGTTGGTTACACAGGCACTGGAGAAATGAGTAGAACGAGGCAACACCAGAGTAAGAGAGGGAGTGACTATAAGAAGCCACTACATCTCCAGACCAGAATCTTAAACTTCATCTTTATTGCCTCTCTCTCCCACATCCAGCCTCTCACAAAGTCTTATCTTTATAGCCCAGAGGAGCTAGAACTCAGAACCACTTGTGTGAGGGGGTGAGGGTGGAGGCAGAGGGGCTCTCTGGGTGCTGCCAGTGGGTGCTGGTACCTCAGGAGCTTGGAAAAGCTAGGAAGACTTCTCAGTTGGTGCTGGTACCTATACCGCTAAGAATGAATCGTTCACGTTAGTTCTAAGATTACTGAGATAAAGCAGGACACTGAGGCCATATGCCTATCCTAGGGTGGAGCGCCATTGCTAAGACAACAGTGATAGAACAGGAAGAGAGCAGAAAGGAGCTTACCTTCTAGGCTCCCTCTAGCGGCCACTATTGGTGGAAAATGATAGGGGATCAGCAGGCAAACAGAAATGTGATTTGCAGAATCCTAGCCCCAGCATCAAATAGCGTAGTGTAGAAGGGTGGATGTCAGTTTTTATCTAGATAAGAACAAAGGAGGTGAGCATTGATAATCGGACATCAAGGGTGACATGGTTTTGCTTTGGATAGCATCTGAATCTCTAATTTCTGACCTTTAGCATATAGCAAGTTATTTTGAAAGACTGAAGAAAAAAATATTCCATTAACTCTTTCTTTGGAAGTAATGAAGATGAATTCCTCTGCTAATGCAGAAACATAGAGAAAACATTTTTTAAGTTTATGCCACTCCAGTCTCTGAAGTGGAAATGTATGTGTATATGTATGCATATATATGTATACGTATGTATATCTATACATATACATATGTATGTAATACATAGATATACACACACATTCATATTTAAGTATATGACATTTAAGTGTATATTTTAAATTATTGAAAAAGGACAAGATCTTATTCCGGGGCTTAAAGCTATTGGAAACTAGCACACACATTCATTAAAATACTGAAGGTGATTACACAGGTTGGTTTCAGATACGAAAAGGTCTTGCCATCTATCAGATCTCTTGCTTATATACTCCGGGGAAATCTCTGCTTCCCCACTTTTCCCTTGGTGGTTGATTGTAGAATCCCTGGGATTTGGAGAATCACATGTGCCTTTTCTCCCAGTCTCTGACCTAGGCTTAATTAAAGCCAATTAGGCTGATGAAGCTGAGCAGGTACCACCTAGAGACCTTTTTATTACTCCCCCTGCCCCGAGCACCATGGTGTGGAATATTTTGTCACCTAAACCACGAACAATACATTATCAGTAATTTCTCAATATTTGTGAATAACAATATTCTTAAAAGTTAGCCACTGTTTTGGTACTAAGTTGACTGAATTCAATTTAGCAAATGGATGTTTTAGTCATCCCAAGCAGTTCTAACAAAGACTGAAAGGTGATGTTCATTGGATACTTTGGAATATTAAAAATAATGATTGGATTGCTCAATACTACTTTGAAGTACCTTAAAATACAGTTTTAGGTATAATTAATTTTTTTCATGTGTCCTATATTAAAAGATGTGTTTGCATGGAAGGTCTATTTAATGCAGAAGTGTGACTTTTGATCAATTCCTCTTGGTCAATGACAATAATTGAATTCAGTACTTTAGTTCCTTTATTTCAACTCCTATATTTCTCCAGAGTTAGTGAAATAAGTACTTAAACTGGTGTGGAAAGAATGAGCTTTCCACTTAGAAGGGGCATTGGAATGATACTTATCATTCAAATTGACTCATCCATCTCAAACATTCATTTCCTGAAAATAATCCCTTGGTGTTGTTTGTTTGATAACTGAAACCTTATTATTTTATTTCACATACTTTCCCTGTTCTGATTTTCAGCATTAGAAAGCAATAATAACCTTGGTGAAAGATAATTCCTGTAGATCATTATTCCATGGCCAGTTTCAGCTGGATATTAATCCCTCAGTAATGCCACATACTTTGATTTTGTTGCTTAAATCAACACAAACCAGAATTACTGGCAGTCACAAAGATCTGATAATTCAGTGTTCAACTGTAAAACAAATGCAGCTTTTATCAGAAACACAAAATACAATAAACAGATAAATATATTTATTTCTCAAAAATATGGTCTTGTTATAGGTTCCTGAAAAATTACCCAGATATCAATTTTTTAAAATAAGCTATGCATTATTTATATGTTTGTTTCTCTGCTGGTAACAATATTTATGTGAGAGACAGGAAAAAAAACCCATGGTGCAAACTTAACATAAATCTTTGTTGGGGTTTAGACCTCTTTCCATCTTTAATCTGCTTGACATTTGCTGCCTCTTTACAGGATCAATTATGGGTTTGAAAGACCAGTCATCAAAAGTTACCTCATTTATTCTGGATGCTTTGCTTTCCATTAGAATATATGGCCAAAAAGTGCTGGCTAGTGCCTTATGTTATACAGTTGCATACTTTGATATTAGTGTGTAAAAATGTAACTTATTAACATAGTGAAGTATAAACATTGGCCTGAATTATGAAACATCATTATTATTTTTAAAGTAAGTACCAAATTGAAAACAACTTTAAAGTATGTTAATAAAAACCTAGGTACATTTCTGTACCTTTGTTGATGATCCTTAGTTGTTGTCCATCCAACCTCAGCTCTAGTATATTTCTAGTCTGGGAAGAAGCTGCTCCTCCTTAACTTGACCAAAGACCTTTCTGGGGCTTTCCCACTGTACTGAGCTTTTTAGTAGCTTCACTGGCTTCACTTATATTTCTGCTACAAGATTTAACTTCCTTACAGATGCAGTCTTCCGTTTGTCTTTAGCTTCCTCACTTAACACTACTTAGTTTTCTTTTTATCTAAGTTCCATGTATCAGTCTCTTACTTTCTCCTTAATGGGGTAGAAAATTGTCCTCCAGATTCACAAGGCTGTTGTTGATGGAGAGAAATTACAGATATGATGTGCCTTTCCCAGGCAGGAGCACACCTAAGTTGACAATCACATTTCTCCCCTCAGCTACATGAGGACCTACTAGTTTCATTTGCCTCTTTTTTTTTTATCATTTATTAAGTGCTTATTAGTATATTAAATATTTACATGCATCATCTTATTTAATTCTCCAGTAATCCGTTTCAGTTGGTATCATTGTTATCCCCATTTTATAGGTGAGGAGACAGAGGCTTACCTACTACTAGCAGATATATCTCAACCTATTCTTTTTCTTTTTTTAACATCTTTATTGGAGTATAATTGCTTTACAATGGTGTGTTAGTTTCTGTTTTATAACAAAGTGAATCATCTATACATATACATATATCCCTATATCTCTTCCCTCTTGCATCTCCCTCCCTCCCACCCTCCCTATCCCACCCCTCTAGGTGGTCACAAAGCACCGAGCTGATCTCCCTGTGCTATGCGGCTGCTTTCCACCAGCTATCGGTTTTACATTTGGTAGTGTATATATGTCCTGGGACAAAGTGAGAGAGTGACATGGACATATATACATTTGCCTCTTCTTAAAGAAAACTACTCTGAGCTTCTTTTCTCCTTTCTTGACAAATTGCTTAGTTGAGTGTCTGTAAAATGAAATGTACATCATATCGATCCCATAGCAACCCTCATACCCAAGATCTAATGTTTTCCTTCTGGTCTTACTGAGACCATATATTCTAAGTTAACTATCTAAGTAATATCAGAGTGTAACTCTTAAAACCACTTTGAAACTCTTCCAGAGAGCCAACAAAAGATACAAAGTGGTTTTAAGACAAACTCAAATATTGGGGAAAATATAACTATGTGTAATGGTAGTCTTGGTGGCTAGATTAAGGCAGCTCCTCCCAATAGTCCTTGGTAGGCAGAACTGATCTTTGGGGAAGAGGTAGGAATATTTGCCTAGGAGCTAAGGAAATTTATGGGACCAAAGAATCAAGAACCTGGCCCCGTCTCTTCTGAGTTTCAATGTTATTAGAATATCTTCAGTAGACAGAGTTGATGCTAACTGAACTCTGCCAGCAGGAAGGTCTCCAAACTTTCCTAAGAAATGTGCAAAAAATTGTGGTGTTCCAATTTTAACACCAAGGTTGCATGTTGGTGGCGCATATCCACAAAATGTACAAAATGTGGATATGGTAGAAGCTACTCTTAGCCAAGCCAGAAACATGCTAGGGGTCATATTTAGATGCAATGACTGAAAATTTGATTATGAACTAAAAGAACTGCAGCAACAGCCAGCAAAGAAATCATTACAAGTGGACAAGCACCCTGTGGGCATCCAGTGCTCAGTAGTTAAGTGATGGGGCTGGTACTGAACAATTACACTAGTGGTTTTGTTAGACCTCCTGGTTCTCTCCATGTGATATTTGGAAGTAGGACTAGCCACTTTGGGCTGAATAAGTAAACGTGAGTAAGTAAACTGAGTAAGTAAACTTGGGTAGTTCAGAACAAGTAGTGCTTCCTAACGGGAAATACTGGGATTCTTGCTGATGAAATAATTAGTTGGTATTATAAAGGAGATATAATTACCTTTGCATTCCAAGCTTGGAAAAGAAGGTCGTATTAGTAATGTATATTTGAAAATGTTAAGATAGTCAAAATTTATTCTGAACTTCAAAAGAATTTCTCCTACATTATGACATTTTTCATATTTGTTATAATAAGCATATTTTTGCAAAGGTATTGTCTCTCCCCTCAAAATTTGTTTATTAATGGCCCTGATTTATCTTTATCTCAACTCTTGTTTCACCTCCCATGGAGTACAGCAAAGCACCTCATGCAAAATAGGTACTCAATTACCCAACTCAATATTAAATTATAGAATGAAAGAAGACATTTGGAACACCCAGAATATTTTAAATACTGAAAGGTTCACACATATTTACGAGCAATATTTGTTTTATTCAAGAAAATAAATTTGGGGCCCTGAACCAAGATGGCAAAGTAGAAGGACGTGCTCCCACTCCCTCCTGCGAGAACACAAGAATCACAGCTAGCTGCTGGACAGTCATCAACAGGAAGACACTGGAACCTACCAAAAAAGATACCCTACATCCAAAGACAAAGGAGAAGCCAAAATGAGATGGTAGGAGGGAGGGGCGCAATCACAGTAAAATCAAATCTCATAACTGCTGGCTGGGTGACTCACAGACTGGAGAAAGTTTATACCATAGAAGTCCACCCACTGGAGTGAAGGTTCTGAGCCCCATGTCAGGCTTCCCAGCCTGGGGATCCGGCAACGGGAGGAGGAATTCCTAAAGAATCAGACCTTGAAGGCTAGTGGGATTTGATTGCAGGACTTCAACAGGACTGGGGTAAAGAGAGACTCCACTCTTGGAGGGCACACACAAAGTAGTGTGCACATCGGGACCCAGGGTAAGGAGCAGTGACCCCAGGGGAGACTAAACCAGACCTACCTGCTAGTGTTGGAGGGTCTCCTGGAGAGGCAGGGTGTGGCTGTGGCTCACCATGGGGACAAGGACACTGGCAGCAGAAGTTCTGGGAAGTACTCCTTAGCGTGAGCCCTCCCAGAGTCCACCATTAGACCCACCAAAGAGCCTGGGTAGGCTCCAGTGTTGGGTTGCTTCAGGCCAAACAACCAACAGGGAGGGAACCCAGCCCCACCCATTAGCAGTCAAGAGGATTAAAGTTTTACTGAGCTCTGCCCACCAGAGCAACAGTCAGCTCTACCCACCACCAGTCCCTCCCATCAGGAAACTTGCACAAGCCTCTTAGATAGGCTCATCCACCAGAGGGCAGACAGCAGAAGCAAGAAGGACCAGAATCCTGCAGCCTGTGGAACAAAAACCACATTCACAGAAAGAGAGAGAAGATGAAAAGGCAGAGGGCTATGTACCAGAGGAAGGAACAAGATAAAACCTCAGAAAAACAACTAAATGAAGTGGAGAGAGGCAACCTTCCAGAAAAAGAATTCAGAGTAATGATAGTGAAGATGATCCAGGACCTCGGAAAAAGAATGGAGGCAAAAATCGAGAAGATGCAAGAAATGTTTAACAAAGACATAGTAATGTATATTTGAACAAACAAACAGAGATGAACAATACAGTAACTAAAATGAAAATTACACTAGAAGGAATCCATAGCTGAATAACTGAGTCAGAAGAATGCATAAGTGACCTGGAAGACAGAATGGTGGAATTCACTGCTGCAGAACAGAAAAAAGAAAAAAGAATGAAAAGAAATGAAGACAGCCTAAGAGACCTCTGGGACAACATTAAACGCAACAACATTCACGTAATAGGGGTCCCAGAAGGAGAAGAAAGAAAGGACCAGACAAAATATTTGAAGAGATTATAGTCAAAAACTTCCCTAACATGGGAAAGGAAATAGCCACCCAAGTCCAGGAAGCTCAGAGACTCCCATACAGGATAAACCCAAGGAGAAACACGCAGAGACACATAGTAATCAAATTAGCAGAAATTAAAGACAAAGAAAAATTAGTGAAAGCAGCAAGGGAAAAAAGGCAAATAACATAAAATGGAACTCCCATAAGGTTAACAGCTGGTTTCTCAGCAGAAACTCTACAAGCCAGAAGGGAGTGACATGATGTACTTAAAGTGATGAAAGGGAAGAACCTACGACCAAGATTACTCTACCCGCCAAGGATCTCATTCAGATTCGATGGAGAAACCAAAAGCTTTACAGAAAAGAAAAAGGTAAGAGAATTCAGCACCACCAAACCAGCTCTAAAGCAAATGCTAAAGGAACATCTCTGAGTGGGAAACACAAGAGAAGACAAGGACCTACAAAAACAAACCCAAAACAATTAAGAAAATGGTCATAGGAACATACATATCGATAATTACCTTAAACGTGAATGGATTAAATGCTCCAAACAAAAGACATAGGCTAGCTGAATGGATACAAAAACAAGACCCATATATATGCTGTCTACAAGAGACCCACTTCAGACCTAGGGACACATACAGACTGAAAGTGAGGGGATGGAAATAGATATTCCATGCAAATGGAAATCAAAAGAAAACTGGAGTAACTATAGTCATATCAGATAAAATAGACTTTAAAATAAAGAATGTTACAAGAGACAAGGAAGGACACTACATAATGATCAAGGGATCAATCCAAGAAGAAGATATAACAAAAATATATATGCATCCAACATAGGAGCACCTCAATACATAAGGCAACTGCTAACAGCTATAAAAGAGGAAATCGACAGTAAGACAATAATAGTGGGGGACTTTAGCACCTCACTTACACCAATGGACAGATCGTCCAAAATGAAAATAAATAAGGAAACAGAAGCTTTAAGTGACACAATAGACCAGATAGATTTAATTGATATTTATAGGACATTCCATCCAAAAACAGCAGATTACACTTACTTCTCAAGTGCTCATGGAACATTCTCCAGGACAGATCATATCTTGGGTCACAAATCAAGCCTTGGTAAATTTAAGAAAATTGAAATCATATCAAATATCTTTTTGACTACAATGCTATGAGAGTAGATTACTCTCAATTACTGGGAAAAAATCTGTAAAAAATAGAAACACATGGAGGCTAAATGATACACTACTAAGTAACCAAGAGATCACTGAAGAAATCAAAGAGGAAATAAAAAAATACCTAGAAACAAATGACAATGAAAACATGATGACCCAAAACCTATGGATGCAGCAAAAATAGTTCTAAGAGGGAAGTTTATAGCAATAAAATCCTACCTCAAGAAACAACAAACATCTCAAATAAACAATCTAACCTTACACCTAAAGGAACTAGGGAAAGAAGAACAAACAAAACCCAAAGTTAGCAGAAGGAAAGAAATCATAAAGATCAGAGCAGAAATAAATGAAATAGACAAAGAAAACAATAGCAAAGATCAATAAAACTAAAATGTGGTTCTTTGAGAAGATAAGTAAAATTGATAAACCATTAACCAGACTCATCAAGAAAAAGAGGGAGAGGACTCAAATCAATAAAATTAGAAATGAAAAAGGAGAAGTTACAACAGACACCGCAGGAATACAAAGCATCCTAAGAGACTACTACAAGCAACCCTATGCCAATAAAATGGACAACCTGGAAGAAATGGACAATTTCTTAGAAAGGTATCACATTCCAAGATTGAACCAGGAAGAAATAGAAAATATGAACAGACCAATCACAAGTAATGAAATTGAAACTCTGATTAAAAATCTTCCAACAAAGAAAAGTCCAGGACCAGATGGCTTCACAAGTGAATTCTGTCAAACATTTAGAGAAGAGATAACACCCATCCTTCTCAAACTCTTCCAAAAAATTGCAGAGGAAGGAACACTCCCAAACTTATTCAATGAGACCATCATCATCCTGATACCAAAACCACACAAAGATACTACAAAAGAAGGAAATTACAGACCAATATCACTGATGAATATGATGCAAAAATCCTCAACAAAATACGAACAAACAGAATCCAACAGCACATTAAAAGGATCATACACCCTGATCAAGTGGGATTTATCCCAGGGATGCAAGGATTCTTCAATATATGCAAATCAATCAATGTGATACACCATATTAACACAGTGAAGAATAAAAACCATATGATCATCTCAATAGATGCAGAAAAAGCTTTTGACAAAATTCAACACCTATTTATGATAAAAACTCTCCAGAAAGTGGGCATAGAGGGAACCTACCTCAACATAATAAAGGCTATATATGACAAAATCACAGCAAACATCATTCTCAAGGGTGAAAAACTGAAAGCATTTCCTCGAAGATCAGGAACAAGACAAGGATGTCCACTCTCACCACTATTATTCAACATAGTTTTGGAAGTCCTAGCCACGGCAATCAGAGAAGTGAAAGAAATAAAAGGAATACAAATTGGAAAAAAAGAAGTAAAACTGCCACTGTTTGCAGATGACATGATACTATACATAGAGAATCCTGAAGATGCCACCAGAAAACTGCTAGAGCTAATCAGTGAATTTGGTAAAGTTGCAGGATACAAAATTAATGCACAGAAATCTCTTGCATTTCTATACACTAATGATGAAAAATCTGAAAGAGCAATTACGGAAACACTCCCATTTACCATTGCAACAAAAAGAATAAAATACTTAGGAAGAAACCTACCTAAGGAGACAAAAGACCTGTATGCAGAAAACTATAAGACACTGATGAAAGAAATTTAACATGATACCAACAGATGGAGAGATATACCATGTTCTTGGATTGGAAGAATCAACATTGTGAAAATGACTATACTACCCAAAGCCATCAACAGATTCAATGCAATCCCTATCAAATTACCAATGGCATTTTTTACAGAACTAGAACAAAAAAGCTTAAAATTTGTATGGAGACACAGAAGACCCCGAATAGCCAAATCAGTTTTGAGGGGAAAAAACGGAGCTTGAGGAATCAGACTCCATGACTTCAGACTATAGTATAAAGCTATAGTAATCAAGACAATATGGTACTGGCACAAAACAAGAAACATAGATCCATGGCACAAGATAGAGAGCCTAGAGATAAACCCATGCACCTATGGTCAACTAATCTATGACAAAGGAGGCAAGGATATACAATGGAGAAAAGACAGTCTCTTCAATAAGTGGTGCTGGGAAAACTGGACACCTACATGTAAAAGAATGAAATTAGAACACTCCCTAACACCATACACAAAAATAAACTCAAAATGGATTAGAGACCTAAATGTAAGACCGGACACTATAAAACTCTTAGAGGAAAACATAGGAAGAGCATTCTTTGACATAAATCACAGCAAGATCTTTTTTGATCCACCTCCTAGAGTAATGGAGATAAAAACAAAAATAAACAGATGGGACCTAATGAAACTTCAAAGCTTTTGCACAGGAAAGGAAACCATAAACAAGATGAAAAGACAACCTTCAGAATGGGAGAAAATATCTGCAAACAAATCAACGGACAAAGGATTAATCTCCAAAATATATAAACAGCTCATGCTGCTCAATATTAAAAAAACAAAAACCCAATCCAAAAATAGGCAGAAGACCTAAATAGACATTTCTCCAAAGAAGACATACAGATGGCCAAGAAGAATATGAAAAGCTGCTCAACATCACTAATTATTAGAGAAATGCAAATCAAAACTACAATGAAGTATCACCTCACACCAGTTAGAATGGGCATCATCAGAAAATCTACAAACAACAAATGCTGGAGAGGGTGTGGAGAAAAGGGAACCCTCTTGCACTGTTGGTGGGAATGTATATTGATAGAGCCACTATGGAGAACAGTATGGAGGTTCCTTAAAAAACTGAAAATAGAATTACCATATGATCCAGCAATCCCACTTCTGGGCATATACCCAGAGAAACCATAATTCAAAAATACACATGCACCCCAATGTTCATTGCAGCACTATTTACAATAGCCAGGTCCTGGAAGCAACTTAAATGCCCATTGACAGCCAAATGTATAAAGAAGATGTGGTACATATATACAATGGAATATTACTCAGCCATTAAAAGGAACGAAATTGGGTCATTTTTTGAGACGTGGATGGATCTAGAGACTGTCATACAGAGTAAAGTAAGTCAGAAAGAGAAAAACAAATATTGTATATTAACGCATATATGTGGAATCTAGAAAAATGGTACAGATGAACCGGTTTGCAGGGCAGAAATTGAGACACAGACGTATAGAACAAATGTATGGACACCAAGGGGGGAAAGCAGCAGGGTGGTGGTGGTGGTGGTGTGATGAATTGGGTGATTGGGATTGACATGTATACACTGATGTCTATAAAATTGATGACTAATTATAACCTGCTGTATAAAAAAATAAAATAAAATTCAAAAAAAAGAAAATAAATTTTTTATAATTAAAGTTTAAAATAATGGTTATGATGTTCTAATACACAGAGAAATTATTTGAGGATATTAGTCTAAGTGAAAAGAAGAATTAACTCTCAGCTGTGTAGCCAGAAATTCTGATTTATGTTTGGAGTTTGTTGTTATATGTTTGGGGGAAGTCTTTTTATCTCAGTTCTTTAATTTTTTTGTCAGTTTTATGTGTCTTTATATATTTATATGTGTATTAAGTATATGCAGTAGATTTATTCTCAATATTTGATTTTTAAAAGTTTACATGCTGGACTTCCCTGGTGGTACAGTGGTTGTGAGTCTGCCTGCTGATGCAGGGGACACAGGTCCGTGCCCCAGTCCGGGAAGATCCCACATGCCGCGGAGCGGCTAGGCCCGTGAGCCATGTCCGCTGAGCCTGTGTGTCCGGAGCCTGTGCTCCTCAACGGGAGAGGCCACAACAGTGAGAGTCCCATGTACCGCAAAAAAAAAAAAAAAAAAATTACATGCCATGCCACTCTCTTAAAAAGTCTGTATCCTGTTTGTAATGATTAATTTTATGTGGCAACTTAGCTAGGTCATAGTACCCAGATATTTAGTCAAACATTATTGTGGATATTTCTGTGAGGCTGTTTTTGGATGAGATTAACATCTATATTGGTGGGATTTGACTGAAGTAGATTGTCTTCCATAGTGGTCATCTATGAACCATGAAGCGGGCTCCCGCTAGCCACTGAATCTGCTGGCATCCTGATCTTGGACTTCCAGCCACCAGAACTGTGAGTAATGAATTTCTGTTATTTAAAAGTTACCCAGTCTATGGTATTCTGTTATAGCAGCCCAAGTAGACTATGATAGTATGTAAGTGAAAATGTGAAACTTCCAGCAAGTGTACATAAAAGGTGGGGTCACATCCTTCTTCCCTTCTCTTTCTAAAAGTGGTTGGAGACTTCTTGGACAAAGGTGAATTTGGTAATGAAAGCCTAGTTCCTGGCATTGTAGAGCTCCAAACCAGCCCTGAATTATCTAAACCAGCCCTGAATTATCTATCTCTGGATTTTTACATAAAGAAGAAATAATCTCTTAATTTTTTGATGCCACTGTTTTTATTGGGTATTCTGTTTCCTGCAGTGCAATATAATCCAAGTTGATACATGATTATTAGGGATTTGGATGTTGATGCTCGTATTTTGCTCTCGATGTGATATTATACTTAATTTTGTAATTTGGGATTCTCTCTTGATGATCTCAACCTTTAGAGTGGGACACACTGTTCTAGCAGATGGAATGGAAAGTTAATGTGTAGTATTGGCTGAATTTCTAATCTTGTTATTTAAGTTTCTTCATCCACACTGTAAGAAAATAGAAACAGGTATGAAAGAGTTGGTAATCATGTGACTTACCACTTCTGAACAAAAGTAAGTTTCCTTTCAAATTATATCTGTCCCGTACCATCTTTCAGATTGAAGAGTTTCTCTGGCTCATTTAGATTTTGTGTTTTCACCGTCCTAAGGAGATATAATACTGGTTTCACTTGGATTCAGTTAGAATTAAATTTAAACTCACCGTGCCTAAAGTCTTGCTTTGGGGCCATTTTTTTTTTTGAAGCAGAATAGGACATATTTATTTAGTGCATAGGTAGAGGGGAAGTGTAAATAACAAATGGTTGTATCCTCTACTTCTTTTTCTTAATTAATTTTTATTGGAGTATAGTTGCTATACAATGTTGTGATAGTTTCTGCTGTACAGCAAAGTGAATCAGCTATATGTATACATATATCCCCTCTTGTTTTGGATTTCCTTCCCATTTTGGTCACCAAACAGCATTGAGTAGAGTTCTCTGTGCTATACAGTAGGTTCTCATTAGTTATCTATTTTATACTTAGTAGTGTATATATGTCAAACCCAATCTCCCAGTTCATCACACCACCCTCTTCCCCCCACTTGGTATCCATGTTTGTTCTCTACGTCTGTGTCTCTATTTCTGGTTTGCAAATAAGTTCATCTGTATCATATTCCTAGATTCCACATCTAAGAGATATTATATGATATTTCTTTTTCTCTTTCTGACTTACTTCACTCTGTATGACAGTCTCTAGATCCATCCACATCTCAACAAGTGACTCAATATCGTTCCTTTTTATGGCTGAGTAATATTCCTTTGTATATATATGCCACATCTTCTTTATCCATTTCTCTGTCGATGGACACTTAGTTTGCTTCCATGTCCTGGCTATTGTAAATAAAGCTGCAATGAACATTGTGGTGCATGTGTCTTTTTGAATTGTGGTTTTCTCAGAGTGTATGCCCAGTAGTGGGATTGCTGGGTCATACGGTAGTTCTATTTTTTAGTTTTTTGAGGAACCTCCATACTGTTCTCCATAGTGGCTCTATCAATATACATTCCCACCAACAGTGCAAGAGGGTTCCCTTTTCTCCACACCCTCTCCAGCCTTTACTGTTTGTAGATTTTTTTATGATGGCCATTCTGACCAGTGTGAAGTGATATTTCACTGTAGTTTTGATTTGCATTTCTTTAATAATTAATGATATTGAGCAACTTTTTATGTGTTTGTTAGCCATCTGTATGTCTTCTTTGAAGAAATGTCTATTTAGGACTTCTGCCCATTTTTTGATTGGGCTGTTTGTCTGTTTTAATATTGAGCTGCATTAGCTGTTTTTATATTTTGGAGATTAATCCCTTGTCAGCTGTTTTGTTTGCAAATATTTTCTCCCATTCTGAGGGTTGTCTTGTCTTGTTTATGGTTTCCTTTGCTGTGCAAAAGCTTTTAAGTTTCATTAGGTCCCATTTGTTTATTTTTGTTTTTATTTTCATTATTCTAGGAGGTAGGTTAAAAAAGATCTTGCTGTGATTTATGTCAAAGAATATTCTGCCTATGTCTTCCTCTAAGAGTTTTATAGTGTCTGGCCTTACATTTAGGTCTTTAATCCATTTTGAGTTTATTTTTGTGTATGGTGTCAGGGGGTGTTCTAATTTCATTCTTTTACATGTAGCTGTCCAATTTTCCCAGCACCACTTACTGAAGAGACTGTCTTTTCTCCATTGTATTTTCTTGCCTCCTTTGTCATGGATTAGGTGACCGTAGGTGCATGGGTTTATCTCTGGGCTTTCTATTCTGTTCCATTGATCTGTATTTCTGTTTTTGTGCCACTACCATACTGTCTTGATTACTGTAGCTTTGTAGTATAGTCTGAAGTCAGGCAGCCTGATTCCTCATCTCAAGAAGGAAGGAAGGAAGGAATCTTCTTTCTCAAGATTGCTTTGGCTATATGGGGTCTTGTGTGTTTCCATACAAATTTTAAGCTTTTTTGTTCTAGTTCTGTGAAAAATGCCATTGGTAGTTTGATAGGGATTGCATTGAATCTGTAGATTGCTTTGGGTAGTATAGTCATTTTCACAATGTTGATTCTTCCAATCCAAGAACATGGTATATCTCTCCATCTGTTGGTATCATGTTAAATTTCTTTCATCAGTGTCTTATAGTTTTCTGCATACAGGTCTTTTGTCTCCTTAGGTAGGTTTATTCCTAGGTATTTTATTCTTTTTGTTGCAGTGGTAAATGGGAGAGTTTCCTTAATTGCTCTTTCAGATGTTTCATCATTAGTGTATAGGAATGCAAGAGATTTCTGTGCATTAATTTTGTATCCTGCTACTTTACCAAATTCACTGATTAGCTGTAGCAGTTTTCTGGTGGCATCTTAAGGATTCTCTATGTATAGTATCATGTCATCTGCAAACAGTGACAGTTTTACTTCTTCTTTTCCAATTTGTATTCATTTTATTTCTTTTTCTTCTCTGATTGCTGTGGCTAGGACTTCCAAAACTATGTTGAATAATAGTGGTGAGAGTGGACATCCTTGTCTTGTTCCTGATCTTCGAGGAAATGCTTTCAGTTTTTCACCATTGAGAATGATGTTTGCTGTGGGTTTGTTGTATGTGACCTTTATTATGTTGAGGTAGGTTCCCTCTATGCCCACTTTCTGGAGGGTTTTTATTGTAGATGGGTGTTGAATTTTGCCAAAAGCTTTTTCTGCATCTATTGAGTTGATCATATGTTTTTTATTCTCAATTTGTTAATATGGTGTATCACATTGATTGATTTGCATATATTGAAGAATCCTTGCATCCCTGTCATAAATCCCACTTGATCATGAAGTATGATCCTTTTAATATTTTTTTGGATTCTGTTTGCTAGTATTTTTTGAGGGTTTTTGCATCTATGTTCATCAGTGATATTGTCCTGTAATTTTCTTTTTAGTGATATCTTTGCCTGGTTTTGGTATTAGGGTGATGGTGGCCTCATAGAATGAACCTGGGAGTATTCCTCCCTCTGCAAATTTTGGGAAGAGTTTGAGAAGGATAGGTTTAACTCTTCTCTGAATATTTGATAGAATTCACCTGTGAAGCCATCTGGTCCCGGACTTTTGTTTGTTGGAATATTTTTAGTCACTGTTTCAATTTTATTACTTGTGATTGGTCTGTTCATATTTTCTGTTTCTTCCTCGTTCAGTCTTGGAAGTTGTACTTTTCTAAGAATTTGTCCATATCTCTCAGGTTGTCCATTTTATTGGCATAGAGTTGCTTGTAGTAGTCTCTTAGGATGCTTTGTGTTTCTGTGGTGTCCATTGTAGCTTCTTCTTCTTCATTTCTAATTTTATTGATTTGAGTACTCTCTCTTTATTTCTTGATGAGTCTGGCTAAAGTTTTATCAATTTTGTTTATCTTCTCAAAGAATCAGCTTGTAGTTTCATTGATCTTTGCTATTGTTTTCTGAGTTTCTATTTCATTTATTTCTGCTCTGATCTTTATGATTTCTTTCTTACTACTAACTTTGGGTTTTGTTTGTTCTTCTTTCTCTAGTTGCTTTAGCTGTAAGGTTAGGTTGTTTGAGATTTTTCTTGTTTCTTGAAGTAGGATTATATTTCTATAAACTTCCCTCTTAGAACTTCTTTTGCTACATGCCATAGGTTTTGTGTCTTTGTGTTTTCATTTTCATTTGTTTCTAGGTATTTTTTACTTCCTCTTTGATTTCTTCAGTGGTGCATTGGTTGTTTAGTAGCATATTGTTTAGCCTCCATGTGTTTGTGTTTTTTGCAGTTTTCTTCCTGTAATTGATTTCTGTTCTCATAGTGCTGTGGTCAGAAAAGATGCTTGATATGATTTCAATTTTCTTAAATTTACCAAGGCTTGATTTGTGACCCAATATGTGATCTACCCTGAAGAATGTTCTGTGTGCACTTGAGAAAAAGTGTATTCTGCTGCTTTCAGGTGGACTGTCCTATAAATATCAATTAAGTCTCTCTGGTCTAATGTATCATTTAAAGCTTGTGTTTCCTTATTAATTTTCTGTCTGGATAATCTGTCCATTGGTATAAGTGGAGTGTTAAAAGTCCCCCACTATTATTGTTTTACTTTCAATTTCTCCTTTTATGGCTCTTAGTATTTGACTTATATATTGAGGTGCTCCTATGTTGGGTGCATAAATATTTATAATTGTTATATCTTCTTCTTGGATTGATCCCTTGATCATCATGTAATGTCACTCTTTGTCTCTTGTACTTTTCTTTTTTTAAATAAATTTATTATTTATTTATTTATTTTGGCTGCATTGCTTCTTTGTTGCTGTGCATGAGCTTTCTCTAGTTGTGGCGAGCCAGGACTAGTCTTCATTGTGGTGCACAGGGGCCATTCTTCGTTGTGGTCCACAGGTTCCTCATAGCGGTGCCTTCTCTTGTTGTGGAGTATGGGCTCTAGGCACATGGGCTTCAGTAGTTGTGGCTCATTTGCTCTAGGGGGCAGGCTCAGTAGTTGTAGTGCACGGGATTAGTTGCTCTGTGGCATGCGGGATCTTCCCAGACCAGGGATTGAACCTGTGTCCCCTGCTTGGCAGGCGGATTCCCAACCACTGTGCCACCAGGGAAGTCCCTGTAATAGTCTTTATTTTAAAGTCTATTTTGTCTGATATGAGTATTTCTACTCCAGCTTTGTTTTGATTTCCATTTGCATGGAATATCTTTTTCCATCCCCTCACTTTCAGTCTGTATGTGTCCCTAGCTCTGAAGTGGGTCTCTTATTGACAGCATATGTACGGATCTTGTTCTTGTATCCATTCAGCCAGTCTGTGTCTTTGGTCGGAGCATTTAATCCTTTTACATTTAAGGTAATTATCGATATGTATGTTCCTATTACCATTTTCTTAATTGTTTTGGATTTGTAGGTCTTTTTCTTCTCTTGTGTTTTCCACCTCGAGAAGTTCCTTTAGCATTTGTTGTAAAGCTGGTTTGATGGTGCTGAATTCTCTTAGCTTTTGCTTGTCTGTAAAGTTTTTTGATTTCTCCATTGTATCTGAATGAGATTCTTGCTGGGTAGAGCAATCTTGGTTGTAGGTTTTTCCCTTTCATTACTTTAAATGTATCCTGCCACTCCCTTCTAGCCTGCAGAGTTTCTGCTGAAAAGTCCTTTGATTACCTTATGGGGATTCCCTTGTACATTATTTGTTGCTTTTCCCTTGCTACTTTTAATATTTTTTCTTTGTACTTAATTTTTGTTAATTTGATTAATATGTGTCTCAGCATGTTTCTCCTTGGGTTTACCCTGTATGGGACTCTGTGTGCTCCCTGGACTTGGGTGACTGTTTCCTTTCCCATATTAGGGAAGTTTTTGACTATAATCTCTTCAAATATTTTCTCAGACCCTTTCTTTTTGTCTTCTTCTTCTGGGACCCTATAATTTGAACGTTGGTGTGTTTAATGTTGTCCCAGAAGTCTCTGAGACTATCCTAATTTCTTGTCATTCTTTTTTCTCTATTCTGTTCCATGGCAGTTATTTCCACCATTCTATCTTCCAGCTCACTTATCCGTTCTTCTGCCTCAGTTATTCTGTTATTGATTCCTTCTAGTGTATTTTTCATTTCAGTTATTGTGTTGTTCATCACTGTTTGTTTGTTCTTTAGTTCTTCCAGGTCCTTGTTAAACATTTCATGTATCTTCTCGATCCATGCCTCCATTCTATTTTCGAGATCTTGGATCATCTTTACTATCATTACTCTGACTTCTTTTTCAGGTAGAGTGCCTTTTTCCTCTTCATTTATTTGGTCTTGTAGGTTTTTACCTTGCTCCTTCATCTGAAACATATTTCTCTGTCTTCTTATTTTGTCTAACTTACTGTGTTTGTGGTCAACTTTCTGCAGGCTGCAGGGTCGTAGTTCCTCTTGGTTCTGGTGTCTGCCCCCTGGTGGATTAGGTTGGATTAGGAGCTTGTGTAGGCTTCCTGGTGGGAGGGACTGGTGCCTGCACTCTGGTGGGTGGAGCTGAGTCTTGTCCCTCTGATGGGCAGGGACACGTCAGGTGGTGTGTTTTGGGGTGTCTGTGAGCTTAGAACAACTTTAGGCAGACTGTCTCCTGACAGGTGGGGCTGTGTTCCTGTCTTGCTAGTTGTTTGGCAGGAGGCATCCAGCACTGGAGCCTGTAGGTAGTTGAGTGGAGCCAGGTCCTGGTGTTGAGGGTCCTGGCCCCAACTCTGCATGTGGACCACCCTCAGGCATCTGTTCCCCACCCAGGTGGGAGGGGTTGAAAGCAGCAGCTGATTGGGGCACCCTTACTTACTCAGGCCAGGGAGGGGTAAGGCAGCCATAGCTGGGACATGTGCAAAGTGCCTGCAACAGCAGAGACCAGCAGGAATTTGCAACAGACAGGGTGCACTGTGCGCTCTCCCAGGGACGTTGGCCCTGGATCATGGGACCCTCGACAGTGGTGGGCCACGCAGGCCCCTGGGAAGGTGGGGGCAGTGATCTGTGCTTGCTCACAGGACCCTCGGTGGCAGTGGTGGCAGCAGTAATGGTCTGCGCCCGCCTTTGGGGTCTGAGATAGTAGTCGTGGCTCATGCCCGCCGCTGGAGCTTGTGTAGGTGGTGCCCTGCTGCCTGTGAGCGCACAGAGAAAGAAGTTCCTATGGTGGGCCTGCCCCTCTCCTTGCCCATCTCCCACCAATGGTCACTTGCCTCTTTGGCAGGCCCAGGCCTCTTCCCGGACTCCCTCAGTTGTGGTGCACTACAGCCTAGCTCCCTCAGGCTGTTGTTACGCAGCCAATCCTGGTCCTCTCCCCAGCATCTGATCTCCAAAGCCCAAGCCTCAGTACCCAGCCCCCACGTGCCCCAGCGGGTGAGGGGACAAGTGTCTTAGACTGGGGTGTGCCTGTCGGCACTGACCCTCTGTGCAAGTCTCTCTCCACTTTGCCCTCTGCACACCTGTTGCTGTGCTCTCCTCTGAGGCTCTGAAGCTCCCCCTCTGTCCCCACCAGTGGGGGGACTTCCCAGTGTGCAGAAACGTTTCCTACTTCACAGCTCCTTCCCTGAGGTGCAGGTCCCCTCCTGATTCCTTTCTCTCTCTTTTTTTCTTTTTTCTTTTGCCCTGCCTAGTTACATGGAGATTTTCTTGCCCTTTTGCAAGTCTGAGATCTTCTGCCAAAGTTCAGTAGATGTTCTGTGAGAGTTGTTCCACATGTAGATGTATTTTTGATGTATCTGTGGGGAGAAGGTGAGCTCCATGTCCGACTCCTCCGCCATCTTGATCTCCTGACTTTTTTTCTTTTTCTTTTTTTTTTTTTTTTTTTGCAATTTTTGCCCCAAACATCCATGAGCCTGGTAACCAAACAGTAGAGGCTAGATGTGGATTGGATGCCCCAAAGTTGCTTGAGTTAATTGCTTCAGATGCTTTCTGCTTATTACTGGCATACTTTGGCTCTTACTGGACTTAAGCATTGTCTTTACAGCTTTGGTACTGGCCCTTTGGATTAGATGTCCATAATTGGTTTTTATGTCATTTAATTATTGATTTATCCTAGATAATATTTAGCTTATTTTTACTTTCTACCATTCATATTCTGAGTTGGGTTGACTAAAAATTTCCCCTCAGTATCCTGGTTGTTCATGAAGCAGGAATAGCCAATTGGGAAGCAGGGAGGAAGTTGGAAATATGGGGAAGGTTGGCCATTTTGTCACAAGTTTCAATTTTTCCTTTGAGAGAAGATTCATAGCTTTCATCAGATGAGGGGACATTGAAAGATAAATATGACTTTGGTGTCCATATGGAGGATGGAATTGAAGAGGCAGTATTTCAGAGAGTAATAATGGTTAAGTGGTGATTATAACAGACTGGATGAGAGATAATAAAAGCCTAAATTTAAGCACTAGCAATGATGATGGAGAGAAAAGAAATTTAAAGGACTATGCAGAGCATACAGATAAAAAGACATAGAGATCAGACGTATTGTGAAGGGGAAGTCAAAAAATCTAGAATGACCCCCCCACCCCGCATTTGTAGCTTGAGAAACCACTGTGTGATGGTCCATTTCCTGAAATGACAGAAGAGATGAACAAGAGTAAATTTTGGAGGAAGGTGATAAATTTATCTTGGGAGCCTCTTAGTTTGAGAGCCTCTGAGCCATCTAGATGGAAATGCCTGGCAGGCATTTGAAAATACAAACCAGCAGATCAAGACAGAAATATGGATGGTAGAGGAAACCCCCAGCTGCTGAAGCCAGGAAAATGGACAAGATCACTGAGGGAGAACACAGGCCGAGAAGAGATGAATTCTTGATCAGGATGGAGTCACAGAGAACACCGAATCATGAAGAAACAGAAGAGAGTCCTGAAAGAAAAAGTGAGAAAGAGTGGTGAGAAAGGATGGAAGAATTAGGAAGGAAAAAAAGAAACTCTGTTGTAATTTACTATCATTTCAGGAAAATAGGTTAAGCAGCTGTGGCAGACACACTGCTCTGTGTTCAAAAATCTGTTCCACCCCGCCACACCCTAGGTTCCAGGAAGACTACATTTTTCGGTCCCTCACTGCATCCAAGTGAGACCAAGAGATTGAACACTGGCCAATGAAAAGAAGGTAGAGGCAGAAGGAACGACGTAGTCTACTTCCAAGCCAGGTCCCTAAGACATTGCAGGTGGTCTGTGTGCATCTCTCTCTTACCTATCCATGTGACCAGATGGAGAAGTCATACGAGAGAGCTTCCTGATCAGAAATATTTATATCAGACTTTGCTTGAATGGGAAATAGGCCTTTATTGTGTTAACCTATTAAGATATTGAGGTTATTTATTATAGCACTCAACACACTTTGATTGATAAGACAATTTAAAAAATATTTTAAATAGAGATATGTCATTTTAAGTTATACTTTTGGTATTGCTGACACACTTTAAAAACACAGCCATCCTAACAATATGCATTTTTCAAGATACTTTATTTACTGTCTTTTAGCAAGAATGTAAGTTTCAGGATCATTGGAATGACATCACATCTTAAATTTATGTTTAAAACAGACTAATAACAGATGGAGGAGCAAAAGGCTAATACGTGCATACACTCAATGATCTTGTCCTGATTATGTTATAGCCTGTCGAGAACACAAGCAAGCCTTTTCTCAACCACCCTCCTGGGGCTATCCAAACCCTTAGAGGGTAGGGCCTAAAATCCCAAATGTCAGGGGCTCATGACATTCCATGTGATTTCTCTAGATGGAATGTCTAAGCAATGGTTTACTACCATAACAGAAGCCTCCTGGTCCCAGGATTATGAACAAAATATAATATGTACCTGCGTGGAGAAAGTAACAAGAGTATACAAGGAACCTCTTCCAAGTCAGTCTTCTGAACTAATAGAACAGGCCTCAAAGGCAGCCTGAGGAACTATGAGCTCCTCAGAGGTTGTGTTCAAGAAAATTAATTCAACCACAAAAAAGAAAGTAGACAACAAAATTAATAACTTTGGGATTAACTTTGGGGCCAAAGTATAAAATGGGTCCATACTCATATAAAAAAATTAAATAAATGGGAGGAAGAGACAAATCTCCCATAACAAGAATTCCAAATAATTTATGTAGATACTATACCCCTTCAAGGAGGTGGAGTAGAACTCTCCACCCCTTAAGTGTGGACTGCGCTTAGTGGCTTGCTCTCAAAGAGTACAGAAAGGAAAGGGGAAAATAACTCTACAGTGGAGAAACCTGGCAAACACTGCCTTCGCCAGGTGAGCAACACCATCAGCAGTGAGTCATGTCGACAGCCTGTACCGTTGATGTGATGTGATAAGAATGACACTTTACCTCTGTGGTCTTCCTTCCCAAACCGGTAACCCCAAGGAAATCTTGAGAAAAACATCAGACAAAACCAAAGTGATAGATATTCTACAAGATATCTGAGCAATACTCAAAACTGTCAAGGTCATCAAAAACAAGGAAAGTCTGAGAAACTGTCACAGCCAAGAGGAGCCTAAGGAGACATGACAACTAAATGCAAGGTATCCTGCATGGGATCCTGGAACAGGTGAAGGCCATCGCAGAAAAACTAGTGACGTTTTAATAAAGCATGGTTTAGTTAATAATGATGTATCCATATTGGTTCATCAGTTGTGATGAATATATCACAGCGATCTAAGATGTAAAAGGGGAAACGGGGTGTGGGTTACATGCACACTCTCTGTACTATTTTGTAACTATTCTATAAAGCTAAAACTATTCTAACATAAAAAGTTTTTTTAAAGGAATCTAGAAATAAATTATTTATTTCTTTTTTAAACTTTTTATTTTATATTGGAGTATAGTTGATTAACAATGTTGTGTTAGTTTCAGGTGTACAGCAAAATGATTCAGTTATACATATACATGTATCCTTTTTCAAATTCTTTTCCCATTTAGGTTGTTACATAATGCTGAGTAGAGTTCCCTGTGCTATACAGTAGGTCCTTGTTGGTTATCCATTTTAAATACAGCAGTGTGTACATGTCAATTCCAAACTCCCTGACTATCCCTTCCCCCCCACCCTTCCCCCCTGGTAACCATAAGTTCATTCTCTAAGTCTGTGAGTCTGTTTCTGTTTTGTAAATAAGTTGATTTGTATCATTTCTTTTTAGATTCCACATATAAGCAATATGGTACAATATCTCTTTGTCTGTCTGATTTACTTCACTCACTATGACAATCTCTAGGTCCCTCCATGATTCAAATGGCATTAGAAATAAATCATTTATTTCTTTTTTTTGTTTGTTTTTTTGTTTGTTTGGTTTTTTTGCTGTACGCGGGCCTCTCACTGTTGTGGCCTCTCCCGTTGCGGAGCACGGGCTCCAGATGCGCAGGCTCAGTGACCATGGTTCACGGGCCCAGCAGCTCCGCGGCATGTGGGATCTTCCCAGACTGGGGCACGAACCTGTGTCCCCTGCATCGGCAGGCAGACTCTCAACCTCTGTGCCACCAGGGAAGCCCCATTTATTTCTTGAAGAAGAAATCTAAGCATATAATTCACAGCAAAATTCACCACAATCTTCTCTACTTCTCCAGCTCTCTGAAACTCACTGATGGACTCTCTCCCCGAATCTATATTCATCCCTCATCTCCATCTGTCTCCCTGGTCACTTTCCTGCTTATATCCCTTCTTTAAGCTCCATCTTCCTTAATACAATATATTCCTTATCACACAGAACCCAGTGGAAATTTAGTTTGTCCTGTTACTACTATTTTTCTTGGAGAAATTAGGTGATCTGGCTCTTGTCCTCTGCACCCCTTCTCATCTTTGCTTCAGTTCTGGTAGAGGGCTGGGGTGAGCTATGGTCGTGTTGATCATTCTCAGTCCCATTATATGCACAGCTGACATTAATAAATTAGCAAATTAAGGGGGAAAAAGGCAAGTCTCTGTTTTAGAAAAGCTACTGCAAAGTTACTGAAGGAGGAAGTAAAATGGACCCTTAACTACCATGCTTTTCATATTTACCCCCCCATATCATATATTTAATGAGTCACTGACTATTAAATTTGAAGGGAATTCAGTAAATATCCAATTCTATATTCTCAAGTTGCACATTAGAAAAATAAGGGCCAGATGGCCTCAGTGGCCACCTCAGCATAATACAGTTAATGACCAGAGGAGCCATGAGTATTCATCTCTTCTTCCTTGCTTCTTTCATGTTCTTCAAACACCAAGTTCAAATTTTTGTCACGATGCAGGAGAGCTACAGGCTTTGATATGGTAATTCTTCTTTCTTCTCAAGCAAGAAACATGGAAAGAAATAAAATAGCAAATGAATATACTAAAAGGATCAGACTAACCAAATACTATGTTATACTCTTTGATTTAAGGACATATCTAGAGATATGTGTCCAATAAAAGTTTGAATGAGCAGCAGGTCAACCTGCTTGATCAGCCAGCTGCCACTGCCTTCTAGCTCTTGGTGTTCAGAAGCGTGGGGCTTCTCAGCCCCATCTCTTAGGTACGTTCCTCGTTAAATACACGGCAACCAATGTTCTCCTTAAACCTTTGAGAGCTTCAGAAAGCTAACAACTTGTTTAATTACTCCTGTCTTTATCATTTTCTTCAGTAGTCATTCACTCATTTGTTCTGGTATGTGTTTGTTCATCTCCAAGTTGCCAGACACTGAGCAAGGTGCTGGAAATACAAACACGAAAAGGCATCATCCCTGAAGTCCAGGTGCATAGTGTCTACTAATTTAAGTGTTGGTGAAAAGAGTCAGACAGTGTTTCATGTCAAATCTACAGAATTTTTAATTTGCTATGTTCATTAATTAGTGAACATTATTTCATGACATATTAGGTAAAGACGTGAATGGTGTCTGTAGTAAAAACAAGCAAAGAAATTCTTAAAAACCAAAGGGTTCAAGAAAAGAAATGTAAATCGTACACTGTTTCTTTATTTTTATTTTAAGTGTGAATGCGTATACATATATATGTGTACACAACGTATTTTAATTTCTATACATCAATCAACAAAAATTCAATATTGGAATGATGTTGAAACATTATCCTGCCAATAATTATAAGTGTATCAAATCCTCTGTTTCTCTAGCTCTCTGACATCCGGATTATCCAGTAATGCTTTCGATACTTTGTATGTTCTTTATGCAACCATAGGATACCAGGGCTATCTCAAGGGCTAAATCAAGCACAAACAATTTAACCCCTATTTACAATAGAAATCAAGAAATATTTTCTCACTCAGTTACACAAAAGTATGGGATTGAATACACAGCCCAGGTTGTAGAAGTTGTTATTAAAGAATGAAGTTATTTTACTAACTTTACTTATGCAGAGTATAACTGTAATGCCTTGTCATAGATGCTCTCTCAAAACTCATTTCTTTAGTTCACTACCTATTGACTTTTCTCTGAAAATCCAGTGTCATTGCAGGAATTATAAATAGTAGCTCTGTTTGGCACAGTCTCTGAGACTAAATATTTTTATTGTCCCACACAATAAGAAATACTTCAAAATAATATTATATAATTCCCACAGCTAATCAGTTGGTTCTGATGCCACACTCTGTTCACGGTTGCTTTTGAAAATTACAATTTCTTGCATAGCCTTTTGTGCTAATGATTCAGTCAAGGTATAATGAAAACTAATTTATTTATTATCAGTCACTATTCAGAGTAAGAGGCAGAAAAAAATGCTGCAGCAGCTTTCCAAACAAGCTCATTGCCTGAAATCTAAGACACATTCTATGAGAAACTCTTCACAAGAATAAAAATAACAATAGCTTTAAGAGTAGCTAACACTATGACATTTACTTTGCAAGCATCATTTTTTATCAGCCTCAAAAAAAACCCTATGAAGCAAATATAATTATAATCTTCATTTTATAGATGAGGATTTTGAAGGTCTGTGAGAGAACTTGCTTAAGCTCACACACCTTATAAATGATGGGGCTGAAATTAAACCCAATGTGGGGCTGAAATTAAACCCAAAACATGCTGCTCTTGTAGTAACTTTTAATAATTTTATCTTTCAAAAAGTATTGTTTAAACAAACAAACAAAAGATACTGTTTAGTTTTGGAGCAAGTGTCTAGATTAGTCATACTTCCAAAGTTGAGTTACAAATTAGAGCTACTCATTGGCATATGCCCTAAGTTCTATTTTCAGTTCTGCCATTGATCATGATATATGTAACATATGTGCACAGACACATACATATCACATCATTTACCAAGCTTTTATCTTAATATTTTAAGTTTCAAGCTGTGACTCTTCTATGTGCTAAGCTTTCCTGTTTTCCTGATTTTGTTCAGGATCTTCTCTTTACTTGGAACATTTCTTTCTTCCTTCTTTACCTAGTTAATGCCTTCTAAAACCTCCAGGTTTGATCAGTTACCTCACCTGATCCCATAAGCAGTATTTCAAACTTTCACCACTGTCTACTGAACTCTCGCCTTATGTTAGTTTCTAATTGCTGCTACAACAAATTACCACAAACTTGGTGACTTAAAACAGCACAAATGCAATATCTTGCAGTTCTGGAGGTCAGAAGTCTAAAAATAAGTTTTACTGGGTTAAAATCAAGGTATCAACAAGGTTGTATTTCTTCTGGAGGCTCTAGGGGAGAATATGCCTCTTTGCCTTTTCCAACTTCCAGAGACCACCTACATTCCTTGGCTTGTTACCCCTTCCTTCATTTTCAAAGCTAACAGTATAGCATCTTCAAATCTCTCTGTGATTCTGACCCTCCTGCCTCCCTCGTATAAGGACCCTGTGACTTCACTGAGCCCACCTAGGTAATCCACGATAATCTCTCCATTTTAGTCGGCTGATTAGCAACCTTAATTCTATATGCTGTCTTAATTCCTCCTTGCCTTGTAAAATAACATTTTCATAGGTTTTAGGGATTAAGACATGGGTATTTTTTATCTCAAAGACATATCTGTACTCTCATGTTCAGAGCAGCATTATTCACAATAGCCATGGTATGGAAACAACCTAAGTGTCACTAATGGGTAAATGGATAAAGAATAGATAATGAATACTATTAGCTTTAAAAGAGAAGGAAATCGTGTCATTTGTGACAACATGGAGGAAACTGGGAGGTATTATACTAAGCAAAATAAGCCAGACAGAGAAAAAAATACTGTATGGTATCACTTAGTGCAGAATGTTAAAAAAAAAAAAAAAAAGGCAAACTCATAGAAACAGAGTAAAAAAGTGGTTGCAAGAAGCTGGAGGGAGCTTCCCTGGTGGCGCAGTGGTTGAGAGTCCGCCTGCCGATGCAGGGGACACGGGTTCGTGCCCCAGTCTGGGAAGATCCCACATGCCTTGGAGCAGCTGGGCCCGTGAGCCATGGCCGCTGAGCCTGCGCGTCCGGAGCCTGTGCTCCACAAAGGGAGAGGCCACAACAGTAAGAGGCCCGCGTACCGCAAAAAAAAAATAATAATAAAAATTAAAAAAAAAAAAAAATATATATATATATAAAGAAGGTGGAGGGTGGGGGAAATAGGGAGATGCTGGTAAAAAGAGTACAAACTTTCAGTTATAAGATGAATAAGATGAATAAGGTCTGAGGATCTAATGCATAACATGGTGACTATAGTTGATAATCTGTACAGTACAACTGAAATTTGCTAAGAGAGCAGATCTTAAATGTTCTCATTAAAAAAAAGTAAATAATGAATGTGTTAATTAATTCAGTGGTGGAAATCCTTTCACATTGTATGCATATATCAAATCATCACATTGTACACTTTAAATATCTTGCAATTTTATTTGTCATTTATACCTCAATAAATCTGGGGGCAGATGGGGGGGACAAAAAGAAACCTCCGTTGATCCTATGACCTTCTCCAGTCACTGTCCTGTCATTCCCTTCTTGAAAGACAGTTAACATTTAGGCTTCATTTGATTGTAAATAGTCTATTTTAGGACTCTCTATTCTGTTCCATTAATATATATATGTCTATTATTATACCAATATCATACTCTCTTTATCATTACACACTTAGAATAAGTTCTGAAGTGAGGTAGTGAAATCCTCTAACATTTTCCTGTGTAAAATTGCTTTAGCTGTTTTATATTTTTTATCCTTTGCATTTAAATATAAATTCTAGAGTCATCTTGTCAATTTCTGCCCGAAAAAACACACAAAAAGCAAAAACAAACAAACAAAAAAACCCTGCTGGGATTTTGATTAGGATTGCAATGAATCTGCAGATAAATTTGGAAAGAATTGATGTCTTAACGATATTTAGTCTTCTAACCCATAAACATGGTAACCTTCATTTATTTAGTCTTTAAATTTCTCTCAGCAATGTTTTATAATGTTAAATGTACAGTCCTTGCATATATTTTGTTAAATTAATCCCTAAATATTTCATATTTTAGATGTTTTGCAAATGGTACTACATTTAACATTAATTTCCAAGTTTCTAATATATAGATATGTTTGATTTTTGTATACTTACCTTGAGTACAGTGACCTTGCTAAACTCAGTTATTGTTTCTAGTGTCTACTTTTGTAGATTCTTTAGGATTTTTCACATTGTTCCTGCTAGCTGCTATTAGACAGTTTTACTTCTTTCTTTCCAAGCTGTACGGCTTTTCTTTTTTTTTTTTTTTTTTTTTTCGGTACGCGGGCCTCTCACTGCTGTGGCCTCTCCCGTTGCAGAGCACAGGCTCCGGACGTGCAGGCCCAGTGACCATGGCTCACGGGCCCAGCCACTCCGCGGCATATGGGATCTTCCCGGACCGGGGCACGAACCCGTGTCCCCTGCATCAGCAGGCGGACTCTCAACCACTGTGCCACCAGGGAAGCCCTGTACGGCTTTTGTTTTTCTTGCATTATTATATTAAGAATTCTAGTACAATGCTATATAAAAGTGAAAAAGGGGACATCTTTGTCTTGTTCTCAAACTTAGGCAGAAAGCATTTAGTCTTTCACCAGTAAGTTTAATGTTGTTCTTCACAGTGCAGTTTGTTCCATAATGTTAAGTGCTTCCACAGATACCCTTTATTGGATTGAAAAAATTCCTTCCTATTCCTAGTTTGCTGAGATTAAAAAATATCGAACAGGTATGAAATTGTTCAGATGCTTTTACTACATCTATTGAGATAATCATATATTTTTAATTTTAGTTTATTAATATGGTAGGTTGAATTATTTTTGAATATTAAATCAACCTTAGACTTCTGGTAAAACCCACGTAGTCATGATGTATTACCTTTTTATGTATTTCTTAATTCAATTTGTTAAAATATTAATCATGAAGGATATTGGTCTTTTAATTTTCTTTTCTTGTAACATCTATCTGATTTTGGTATCAGAGTAATGTTAGCCTCATAAAATGAATAAGAAAGTGCTCCCTCCTTTTCTGTTTCAAGAAGAGTTTGTATAGTGTTTGTATTATTTCTTCTTAAATTTTTGATGACGTTCATCAGTGAATTCAACTAGCTCTTGTATTTTTAACTATGAATTTCATTTCCTTATTAGATAAAGGACTATGCAGAGTAAATATTTTTGTTATCATTGTTAAATGAGTGTTGGTAATTTGTGCCTTTTAAGGAATTTGGTCATTTGGTCTAATTTGTAGATTTTTTGTGCATAAAATTATTTATGATATTTCCTTATTGCTCTTTAATGTGTGTAGGAGTTGTAGTGATGACCCTTTCATTCCTGATATTCCTCATTTGTATCATCTCCCTTCTTTTCCTGCTTGGTCTGGCTAGAAGTTTATCAGTTGTATATCAGTACAGTTCTTAAAGGTCATTTATTTTCTTTATTGTTTTGCTTTCTAGTTAATTGAATTCTTTTTTAGTATTCCTTCCTTATTTTAGGTTTAATTTGATTTTTTTAACTGTTCTTTTAGAGTGGAAGTTTAGATAATTAATTTTGGAACTTCTTGTCTAATTCAAACATTTAAGGCTATAAATTTCCCTTTAAGAACTATTTTACCCGTATTCTACATGTTTTGACATGTATTTTCATTTTTAGTCAAATCAAATCATTTTACAATTTCTGTTGTGATTTTTCCTCTATCATTGCGTTATGTAGTAAGTGTTGTTTAATTTTCCAGTATTTGGGGGATATCCTAGCCATATGTTTGTTTCTGATTTCAAATGTGGTCAAGGAAAAATTTTTTATGTATTTTCTCTTTAACTTACTTGGACTTGGTCAATATTGGTGAATGTGCTGTGTACATTTAAAAAGAATATGTATTCTGTGGTTATTGCTTTCTTAATATTTTGACTCATTTTATCTCTTCACGTATCATTTTGCATATTTTCTGTTGCTTTTCCCTCTAGTTTACTAATATTTTCTTTTTCAGAATTCAATCTGCTGATCTCATCCAGTATATATTATTTTCAGATATTGTATTTTTTCATCTCTAGGTGTCCATTTGAGACTTTCAGTAATTTATTTCATTTGTCTTCTCATCATGTCGAGTCTTCCTCTATCTTCTTAAACAAATTGAATATACCTATAATAGCCTTTTAAACATCCTTGTCTGCTAATTCCATCATCTGTCATTTCTGGGTCTATTTCTATGAAGTGAGTTTTCTCCTGATTATAGGTCATATATTTCTGCTTCTTTGTATGCCAGGTAATTTTTGTTTAGATGCTAGATGTAGTTCATTTTAAGGTGTTGGTTACTAGATTTTGTTGTATTCCTCTAAATAGTGTCAGATTTTATTCTCACATGCAGTAAAGTTAGTTTTAAATAATTAGACTTTTTCAGCACTTTCTTTTAAGGTTTGTTAGGGCACTTACAGAATAACCTGTGGTCTAGGGCTAATTTAGCTTCACTAGTAAGACAATACCCTTCTGAGGACTCTATTAAATGCCCTGTGTATTACAAAGTTTTTCCACTTTGGCCTGTGAGAACATAAGCTATTTCCAGCCTTTATGAATTCTGGGAATTGTTCAGTCTATTGCTTTCTGAAACATCTTTCCTTTGCTTTGTGTATTTTCCTCTAATGCAGAGTTTCTTATCTGTGGCACTATTGACATTTTAGACATGATTATTTCTTGTTGGGGATGTCTTGTACATTGCAGGAAGTTTTTCAGCATTCCTGGCCTCTACCTACTAGGTGCCAATATCATTCTCCCAGTTATAAAAATAAAAATTGTCTCTAGACATTGCCAAATTTCCCCTGGGAGGCAAAATTGTCCCCTGTTGAGAACCACTGCTCTAGCATATTCACAGATCATTCCTTAGCCAAATACTCTCTGCAATCAACCAGAGTTCTTTTCCCATGTAACTCCCTCCTTTCTCATAATCTGCCCTACAAATTTTAACTACTTTTGTCTCCCAGATTCAGGTCTCTCGCTCCTCAACTCAAAAAACTCTCTGGGTCTATTTGACTTCTCTCTCTCTCTCTGGAAAGCCACTGAAAGACAGAGTGAAGCTTTTTTGCAGTTCTGTGTGACAAGAATTAGAGTTTGGAGCCATAAGGAATATACCAGGTACCCAGGTGAAAAACCTAGAGGATGTGCGTAACAGTAGAATGAGCTTAAATACGGCTTTGATTTGGCATAGTTTCTAGTTGGATTATGATAAGTACCACTCTATTAGCCTAGTAGAGAAAAAGTGCCATGTTTCTGGAAGAAGACGATATCATCTGGAACAGTCATAATTTTCACATAAAAAGTTCATTATTCAATCCAAAAATACTAGACACATCAAAAGACAAAACCACATGACTAAAATTCAAGAGAAAAATAAAAACTCTAAACATATCTACATGTGATTCAGATGTTAAAGTTAGCTGACCTGTACTTTAAATAACTATTATTAATATATAAAAATATATATTTAATGTTAGAGAATAACACAAAATGATTGAAATCCATCAAAAATAATGTGGAAATTATAAAATTGAAAAGTACAGTATCTGAAATTAATAACTAATTTTATGGGTTTTAAAGGAAGCTAGACCAGTAGCAGACAAATCAATAGTAAATATTCAAACTAATGACCACAGACAGAATAAAAAATATAGACCTCCAGATTCAGTGGGACTCAGTGAAAATGTCTAAAATTTTATAATCTATGTGTAATTGGAGTCCCAGAAGAAAAGGAGAGAGATTTAGGCAAAAACAGTATTTAAAGAGATCGTGACTGAGAATTATCTCATATTGGTGAAAGAAATTAAAGCACAGATTTTAAAAAGTCAAAATAGACTTTAAAGAAAGAAACATCATTAAGGACAAAGAGGATAACTACATAAAGACAAAAGGTTTAATTTAGCACTTGTGAAACTTGTATACACCTAATAAAATGGCCTCAAAACACATAAAGTGAAAATTGTCAGAACTGCAGAGAGAAATTAACAAAATAGACCCATCACGTGAAAGATTTTAACATATCTCTTAGGAATTTGTAGACTGCGTAGACCAAATGATCAGAATATATACACATATAAGATTTGAACAACACGAATTAATAAGTGCAACCAAATAACATAGAAAAGTGTACCCCAGAATTAGAGAATATATACTCTTCTCAAGCACACAAAAATATTTAGGAAAATTGACCACATACTAGGTCATAAAGCAATTCTTTCTTTCTTTCCTCTTTCCTTCTTTATTTCTTTATTTTTTAGTAGAAGTATAATTGACCTACAACACTGTTAGTTCCAGGTGCACAACACAGTGATTCAATTTTTCTATATATTGCAAAATGATCACAATGCTAAGTATAGTAACCATCTGTCACTATACAAGGTAATTACAACATTATTGACTATATTCCCCATGCTGTACATTTCATTCCCATGATTCATTTATTTTGTAACTGGAAGTTTGTACCTATTAATCTCCCTCACCTATTTCACTCAGCCTTCTAATCCCTCTGACAACCATCTGTTTGTTCTCTATTTCTATGACTCTATTTCTGTTTTATTATGTTTGCTCATTTGTTTTGTTTTTTAGATTTCACATACAAGTGAAATCATATGGTATTTGTGTTTCTCTAACTTATTTCACTTAGTATAATACCCTCTAGTTCCATCCATCTTGTAGTAAATTGCAAGATTTTATTCTTTTTTATGACTGAGTAATATGCCATTGCACAAGATCTTTATGGAGAATGTTTTAAAACTCTATTAAAAGATATAAAGGAAAGTGTTACTAAATAGAATAGATGAGGTTCACTTCTGGAGAGATACAAGATTTTAAAGATGCCAACTGCCATCAATTAGGTATATAATCAATGTATTTTTCATAAATTTTCTGATAGGATTCTTTTGGCACCTTTGACAAATTGATTTAAAATTATATGGAAAAATAAATGTACGTGAAAAGATAAATTTGTAAAAAAAAAAGAGAAAAGAGGGAGATACTTTCTTTATCAGATATGAGCAATCAATAATAAAAAGTGAGGTCTGTCACAGGAACATTAACTATGCCAATGAAAGAGAAAGGGAATTTAGAACATCTCATTTATGACTGAGAAATTGACATATGCTAGAGGTGGTCTCTCCAAAACATGGAAAAGGAGATGAATTATTAGTAGATGGAACTGGGAAAAATTATTTCACTGGGTAGAGAAAAATAAATATGGAGCCCTAATTCATACTCTACATAAAAATAAAGTTTGAATGGACTGAAGACCTAAAATGTGAGAGGTAATGTTATAAAGTTTATAAAGAAAATGTAGAAGATATCTTTGTGACTTAGGGTTGAAATATCTTATCTCAACCAGATAAAAAGGGAAAAACATGAATTTGCCTATAGCACAATTAGGATTTCTGTTCTGCAAAACTGAAATAGGTGACTGACTGGGGACAATTGCAATGTCTAAGAATGATAAAGGATTATTATGTAGAGTTTATAAGGAATAACTGTAAACCAAAGAGGAAGAGACAGACACACAGTAGAAAAGGGGAAAAAGAATATGAATTAGCAAGTCTCAGAAGAGGAAACCCCAGTGGTTAACACATATAAGAGATGTCAATGTCAGTAGTAATTAGATAAATGAGAATTACAATTAAAAATTTCTAATTTATATACATCAAATTGGCAAAAAGTAGAAGGTTAGATGATGCCAAATGTTGGTGAGAATAGAAACTCTTAAAACTCCCTAAGGAAGTATAGACTGACATGGCCATTGGAAAAGCAATCTGGCAGCATGGAGGGAGATTTGATTCATATATATTATTTGAGCCAAAATTTATACTTCTCTGTATTTACTCCATAAAAACCTATTAGGGGTTATATATTAGAATATTCACCTCATCCTTGATTGTGGTAGCAGGCTGCCAATAGTCTGTTACTAGAACATAGATAAAGGATCCATTGGAAGCATACACTGGAGCACTGCACTGCAGTCAGAATTAATAACTTAGGTATACATACAGCCACATGGATACATCTAGAAACTCAACGTGAAGTGAAAAAAAGGAAGAAACAGAATTTAAGCTATGGCATATTACCATTTATATAAATTAAAATACATAGGGACACAAAATTATATTATGATTATATTAGCCAACTCTGATTGTCATAACAAAATACCACAGAATGCATGGCTTAAATAATAGAAATACATTTTCTCACAGTTTTAGAGGCTGCAAGTCTAAGATCAGGGTGCCAGCATGGTTGGGTTCTGGTGAGAGCTCTCTTGCTGGCTTGCAGATGGCTGCTGTCTCATATGGGAGGGAGTGGGGGGGGGAGGGAGGGGAAGAGAGAGGGACAGAGAGAGAGAGGATATCTTCCTCTTATAAGGCTACAGTCCTATTGGATTAGGGCTCCACACTGATAACTTCATGCATCCTTAATTACTTCCTAAAGACCCTATCTCCAGATACAATCACATTGGGAATTAGGCCTTCAACATATGAATTTGGGGAGGGACATAATTCATTCCACAGCATTCCACCATAAGCCCCCCTGTAAATTCATGTCCTTATCCATGCAAAATACAGTTATTCCACCCTAATAGCCCCCAAAGTCTTAACTCATTCAAGCATCAACTCTAAACTCCAAAGTTTTATCTAAATGTCATTGAAGTCAAGTATGTTTGAGATTTGAAGTATGATTCATCCTGAGGCAAAATTCCCCCCAGCTGTGAACTGTAAAACCAGACATGTTATGTGCTTCCAAAATACAATGGTAGGCAGGTATAGGATGGATATTCCTGTTCCAAAAGGAAGACATCAGAAGGAAGGAAGGGATGACAGATCTCAAGCAAGTCCCAAACCTAGCAAGGCAAATACTCTTTGATCTTAATTCTCAAAAATAATCCTCTTTCATTCAATACTTAGCAAGGCCCCCACCTCTGAGGCACAAATGGAGTCACGTTGACCCCCTGAAACTGGAGAGATGGTCCTACTCTTTGAAATGGAGGAAACAGTCTTGCCCCTGAGCCTGTGGTAGGAGTGACAGTGACACAATTTGGTACACGGCAATGACTTTTTAGAGATACATACATAACTGACACATATTAAACAAAGTAGAGTGGGTATCTGTATAACAGGCAGAAAAATGGGGATGTGAATAGGGGATGAAGAGAAAAAAATGTTAAACAAGGATGAGACCTTTCATGAAGCTGTGATAGTAGCATGCAATGAACAGAGAAATAGGATTACTCCATCTTTGGGCACTTGAGAGACAAAGAGGAAAAAATGCATCTAGCCTCCCTCTTTTTCACCTTGTACCTGAATAATTAGTTACAGCTCATAAGAATTCTCCTTGTTTGACCTTCTGCCATGGAAACTGAGAAAACAACTCCTATGAAATGTTGATGACTTGGCTGGATTTTGACTTTTCCAGATGAGCCTCAGAAACAAGTAAATTTATTTATGGTAAGAAAGAACATCAAAATGTTGATTATTCCACAAGGAAAAAGAGGCAAAGGGGAGATTCTGTCAACAACTCATTTGGTTATTTGGCAGGAAGTGGTAAAAGCAGTGGGGAAGGGAGAATAGGGTTTCCATTTGTTGACTGGTTCCTTAGGGTTCTTCTTGCTCTGCATTAAGTCTATCAGAGGCATATTTAGGTTCTAGTCTCATTCCCGGCCAGGGATGTCTTATCCTGCCTTACAATCCTGAGCCTTGGAATGGATCAGTACCACATTAAGCACTCGGGCGACAACTGACCAGAGCAATTTTCCAAGAAGCCTTAGCCCTGCCAGGAAATACTACAGCTGCAGCATCTGAGCCAGTGTGGCTGGCCTCTAGGATGCCAGAAGACAAGTTTGAATACTCTATTTTCAAAATAAATGGCCATCTTTGTTGAATTCTAGCCTGGCATCTAGAGTGTATAAGTTCTTCTAAAAACAACGAAAAATATCTGTGCTTCTGTTGGCTGGATGGAATTATGTGTGAAAAGTTCTCAGCACAATAATAAAAACTTTTCATACTTTTTTTTTCAGATGTAAGGTTCTAATCTTTTATTAATGCTTGGACTTTTAATTTTAGCATTCTAGACTAAGCTCACCATATTTGGGGATTCAGTCTTTTCAATGGCTCTCCTACAATGTGAAAATCTCTTCTTTGTTGGGTCTGAGGAATAAGTTGTATCTTTGTTTCTCATTCTGAGATTAGGACATACTGACTTATTTCTGTGGCTCACAGGGCATTTAGTGTTTATTTCTTTTTTTAATTGCCACTAAGAGACTAAGCATAAACTGTTTGTTAACTTCTAACAAGAACCATAATGAAGAAGCATTAAACAAGAAGTTTAATAGCATGATATTACTTAGCAGCCATACTTATTTGTGTTTGGGGGCATATAAATGAATGTAAATATTATTTGCTAAGAAATAAACAATGATACAGAAAAAATAATGAAGTTCCTGGAGCAGGTTCAGGACAAGGCAATTTTTCTCCAAAAATCAAATTATAAATTTTCCATGCAGTTTTCTTTGCAGACTGAGAATTATGTGCTTTTAGATTTGTGATCTAACTCTTTAATCTCCTTGCTCCTGAAAAGGAGTTAGAAAACTGTGTGGTAACTGAACCAAGGTTTGGGATGCAACTTGAGCTTCCAATTTTTGCTTGGATTTGAGAATTACAGCAAATTCAGAAAATAAAATGGAGACAATAGAACTGGTTTCAGAAAGAATATGATATGTTTGATTTGGGGCATGTGTAGCTTAAGATGCCTGTAGAATCTTTAGGTGTCATTGTAACTGAGCCAGAGCAATTGGCTGAACAGGACAGAAGTGTCCGATAGAATTTCTGTTTGGGGAGTCATTGATATTGAGCTATTATTTTATGTCAAAGAGTACTGCACATTTATTCATTCATTTTACAGGTGAGGAAACCAACGTCAGAAAGGTTGAATAAACTGAGGTTCCAGAGCTAAGTAAAAGGCAAGCTGGGATTCAAACCCAAACAGTTATTGAGATGTTGTATGGTTATCAATGACCTTGTTGGAACAAAAGAAATCCTAGAGGGACAGAACATATAGAAAGGATTGAATGTTTTTTAGAGTCTACCAACCTATACTTTCTATGGGTATGGAAGCAGTTAATAAGTTTGGAGCCATGGTATGACACGGTTTCAGTTAAAGAGGTATTTTATTGAGCTACTAGAAGAACAGATCTGACTAGTTAAGAAGTATAAGGGCTCCAATATGAATTCCATGCAGTGAGTAATCTTGAAATGCATTATTGGAGAAATTTCCTAAATCAGATTGCTGGGATGAAGAAGGTAATTCTGCAACATGAACAATAATGCTTTCTCCATGCTGTTGATAACATTTGTGAGAAATGCACCTTCAGCAATCTCACGGGTTCATCAAATTTCTGGATTTAGGTGATTCAGTTTTGGGGCCACACCAGCCCTTTAAATACACCTTGGATAAATGGATCCTTCTGTGACAAGTCAACAAATGTCACTTTTCCCATTGCCAAATTTTAGTAGAAATATTTTAAATACCTTGGAGCCTAATATCTCACTTCTACCTCTATATCTTGCAGACCTCCTGCCCACACTAGGGACAGGAAACAAACCTCTGCTCCTCAGACTTTCAGTGTTGTTATTTTAGTTTCCCATTCCTTGGCACCCATGCCAATGCATTTTATAAGAACTGGCTGTACAGTGTCAGTGAGAACTTGATGAGGACCTATATTTGAGCCAATAAATTTTCAAGAGCACTGAAATTTAGTATTCTCCATTTTGCTTCTTTTCAGATGGGATAGAGACCTCTCACCATCTGAATTCTAGGCAGCAGCCTGGGCAATATTGAGCATTTCAGTGCCAAGCTAAATAAACAAAAGATCTATTTAGATACTATATCTGTTCCAGTTTTAGGAGGAATTGTTACCAATTGCTTTCAGTGGTTCTTTATGTTTCTATTGCTGGTAATTATTACTTTTTGCTTACAGAAATCTTAATCGTTTCTGCCAGGGATTTGAGAATGAATAGGTCTTCTTAATAATATTTCTTAATTAAACGACACATAAGTAAAAGCCCAATTTAAATCACTGACACGTACAGTAATAGAAACTAAAACTATCAAGATAATAACAGAAATCAAAAGGCACAAAAGCCCCTGGCCTATGTAGCTGAAAAACTCCAGTTTAGTAGTTTCTAATGGATTCACAGTTCTTCAGCTTTATGATTTTTTTGACATCATGTTTAATATTTCTACTTCAGTTTTTAATTAAAGCAAAAGAATACATGCAAAATAAAAAAGCATATTTTAAAGTGGAATAGGAAGAGGTGACTTCTGAAGTGGAATCAGTATTTATCAATTAAGAGCTATGTGGGAAATTCAAGAGTTGGGAATTTAGTAGAGAAATGTACTGTATTCTTGCCAAAATTATAAAGTAGTGATATTGTCTCACTTGCATTCCCTGTAGTTCCTCAAGACAGGTATCCATCCATCCATTATTTTCCAAAACACAGTTATTGTGGGCCTAGTATATTTCAGGTACTGTTTGAGTGCTGAGAATACAAAGGCACAGATTCTTCCCTGCAGGAGGAAGGCAACTGAACCAAAAATTACAGAACAATATTTTTTAGCTGCCCAGAGTCCCTTGTTTCAAGGTCAGATCCAGGTCTGACTCCCCAGGATAGTAAACCAGGACCTGAATCTTTCCTTTTTGTTCCTATTAACACTATTTATAAAAGATAAATGATTTTTCTCTCATACGGAACATAAAACTCATTATCTCAAGAGGTGTCACAAGCTAAAAATATAAACAAACTACCCAAAACAAAAAGATTAAAATAAATTCTTGTCTGATAGCTACAATTGACTCCAAATGGAAATTAGGATACCTCTAACTTCTGAAAGTGATGACAAAAACAACCATGTTCTTCCATGTTCCTTTGGAACCACTGTCACCAAGAAAATATGGGCTAGTATGGACAGGGATGAGAGAAAGAAATAAATGAAGAGTTTCAAATATAGTTCAACATGCTGGGCTTCCATACTGGGAAACTTAATTGACTTTTTTTTCCAGTTGTGATCTGGGGGCACTTTGAAATTACCATGTCCTTTTTTCTGGAGAGAAAATTATACAAAAAAGAAAATAAAAATTTTGAGAAAAATTGGAAGATGGCCTAACTATTGTCTGAATGATGCATAGACTTGAGTAATCTCTTTATTAGAGTCTTTATTGCCTCAAGGAAGGGAAACAAAATCTGAACTAAAGGATGAACAAAGGCATGTTTTTTGTTTGTTTGTTTGTTTGGTTTTTGCTATACGCGGGCCTCTCACTGTTGTGGCCTCTCCCGTTGAGGAGCACAGGCTCCGGACGCGCAGGCTCAGCGGCCATGGCTCACGGGCCCAGCTGCTGCGCCGCATGTGGGATCCTCCCGGACCGGGGCATGAACCCGTGTCCCCTGCATCAGCAGGCAGACTCTCAACCACTGTGCCACCAGGGAAGCCCAGAGGCATGTATTTTAACTGATAAATCTAAATGCAAAACGATGACAACAACATAACCTTTAAAAGATTGCTTCCTTTTAAGGCCGTAAGCTTCATAGTTGGTTGAATATGTGTCCTCTGTTGGTGTACAGCTATGCCATCTTTCCCAGACACATAGACCGCCCAGCACCAGTGTGTACATTCCATCTGACTAGATTTGAAGTGCTAATGGATAAAGCTTCTGGATTTGGGACCTGGAAGGCTATTTTTCATGTTTCCTGATAAAACATTGAAAAACACCTCCAAAGTCTTCCAAAATAGGACATGTGGTAGATGCATTCAATTTTCCACTACATTGCAACCACAATATAATATGACTAGCCACGGCACTGGAGATTGGTTTAATACCATCCCATCCTCTAGCCAATGATTTTTTTAAAAATAAACTTTATGTCCAAACAATTGTAAAACTCATGACATGAGACCTATGCATATGATAGTGAGGTCCCAGTGAATTAAGAGTCACTGTGTAATTCCTAAGATTTAAAAACTGAACTTTTTCCTCTGTGGAGTATAAGAGTACACGATTTGTGGATATGGGCAAACTAATGGATTTAGCAGTCTGCCTTTTTTCCCTTGGTCAAAAATTACTCAAGTTCTGAGTGGAAATAAGAGGCGTCAGCTGTCTCGAGTCCCTGAAACACTGCACATGGCAGCTTCATAACCAGCATAATATCATATGCATAGCATAGCAGCATAATGAGCTATCCTGGTTTCCAAATGTTATGTGGGATGCTCAGATAACAAAATACTGTCCAAAATACTGTCCTTTTGGCTTTAATTCTTTCTGGACCAGATAAATGTCAGGGTGAACAGGAGAATCAGAATGAAACAAACTTGCATTTCTGCCAAATAGTGAATCAATAATTGTTTGGAAAGAAACCTTTGAAGGCTATTGATTAAAGAGCCAGTAGGGGAACAATGATGTACCACTCATTACGCAAATATTTTACCAAACTCTTAAGGGGGCTTCTCAGCCCAGATTCTTCTCCTTTCAGACAAGGCCACCATTTGGGCTTCATTGCACAGTGTTTAATCTCTGTCCTTGAAGTTCACAAATTAACTTGCTCTGTGAATTCCTCCCTGTGACAGCCTCTGGCTGTGTTTTTACTGCCTCAACAGCCACTGGCAGGCAGCTTGTCTCCCACATTCACTACAAAGTAAACAGGAATTTGGTCCCAGGGTAATTGGCTGCTCTCAGCTTAAGAATGTAAGTTATTCATGAGCACAGTGGGCTTGCTTCTGCTTCACCTAGACTGTTTTCACTAGGGAGCACAAGGACAAAAAGAGCTGTAAAGGTTTTGAATCTTGAGGATTATTCTTTGCAAACATGTGATAACCTGTGTTTGTTTCCCCCAACATTTGCTAATCTTCCCCCACCTTTTCTACCATCTTTCATCTCATGGAGATTACCAGAAATTTACCAAGGAAAAGGCCATAAAATGACATATTTCTTTCAGAAATGTAACTGACGCAATAACCACATCTGGGTGTGTTGTTATTTTGGAGAAAGAATTTGTTTACACAACTTTTAAAATTAAATCTTAATGAGAACGTTGGGGTATATGCCAACTGAATTTGTGAGCACCTAGATTAATGATAATTCTAAAAAACTAAGAAAGCAATGTAAAAAAAACATATGGTTTCAAGGATAGGAGTATATCCTTTGAAATTTGAGTTGGTGAATACTAGACTTAAAGTCTACCCAAAATTAAGAGATTTAAACACAATTTAAAAAGACAAAAAGAGTTACTCATTTATCACAGTTGGAAGAAGGTAAGAGTTCTAGACTCCTCTAAGATAAGGCCCTTAAAAAGCTTTATTATCTTATCTGAAAGGTGCATACTTTAACACTGGATACCATGCTTTCTAAATTCCGCCATGAAGGACACTACAAACAAGACTCTAGTATTCGATATTATAGCCCTAAAATCTGCTTAGCAGAGACACTAACAATTGTTTGAGAAAAAGAGAAAATTTTTAATTCCTTCAGTTTACTCAGAGTCATGCAATGAATGTACAAAAGACAGAATATTAAATATATTATGCACCCTGATTTATTTAAATATTCATTATTATTTGCTGAAAACTTGAATGGAAAGATTTTGTGGTTTTGGAATGTAATTTATAAGAGTATCAATTCCTTTATAGTTCAGTTCCCTATCAGTGTGTGGTACCATTTCTATCTTTCTTGGTGATGAGTCTGCCTTTCGATGAGCACTTGCAAATCGTGCAGAATCTTCTGAAACAGACACATGTAGATTTGCAAAGATCTATTTTTATTAGATGTGTGAGATATAATATTAGTTAACTTCAGCATGCCACCTGTAGCTTTTAAACCCAGTATATTTCAAAGATCGAACACTTGCATTCCAGGCACTGGAGCTGTAAAGTTGAATGACGTATGATTTTTGCCCTTAAGGAGTCTTCAGTCCAGTGGAGAATCTCGAAACACAAGCATTAATGATAAAATATAAGTGCAATAGGGCTTCCCTGGTGGCGCAGTGGTTGAGAGTCCGCCTGCCGATGCAGGGGACGTGGGTTCGTGCCCCTGTCTGGGAAGATCCCACATGCCGCGGAGCGGCTAGGTCCGTGAGCCATGGCCGCTGAGCCTGCGCGTCTGGAGCCTGTGCTCCACAATGGGAGAGGCCACAACAGTGAGAGACCCAAGTTCCGCAAAAAAAAAAGAAAAAAAAAAAAAAAATATATATATATGTGCAATAAAGAGGAATGTGATCAACTGCCATGGAAATACTGATGAAAAAACAGTTCATCCTGAAAGGGAGATTGGTGAAGGTGAGTCTTGCAGAGACGGTGATATCTGAGCTTGGCCTTGAAGCGTGTATTGGAGAAGGTGGAGGGGGGGACTGGGGAAGGTGCTTCAGGAAGAGGGGCAGTGTGGACAGAGGTGTGCAGGGTGAACTTCTGGGTAACGGTGAGAGGAGAGTGGCTGAGGCAAGAGGTCTCCTGTGTGAAGGGTGTCTGTGTAAACATGATATACTTTCAACGTCCTTCTGTAGACAGGAATCTTCAGAGAAAGTAGCAATAATCAGGTCCAGATGCCATTTGGGGTTTTACATGTGAAGAATCTAAGCATTTGTTAAATGCTTATAAAGCATTTAACCCATCTGATTTGTATATTTGGATGTGGACTATTGCCACACTATGACCAATCTTATTCCTTAAGGATTGAGAAAATTCTTTGTAACTAAAACACTCTGCCTTGGGATATATGAAGAGCAGGATAAAACTAACCAGGCTTACAATGTATTTCACTACCACCAGCTTGAGCAAGATTCACCTTCTCTCTTCAGAGCAGCTGCAGGGGCATCAGAAGACCCAGATGTGAGTTCCAGGGTCTTATTGCAGCTGCCAAGCCAGCTATGCTCTCTTTGGCAAACGACTTGACTTCTTTAAGTCTCAATTGCTTTATCTATAAAATGGCAGAGTGGGCAGGGGGGAGGGAGATGATTATACCTACTTTTCCCAGAGCCTTATGAGATTAAGTGATCTAACAGAAGCAAAGTTTTTTGAAACCATGAAGTATCACAAAAGATAGGGGGTTATGGTTATACTATCAAAAGCAGAAGTCCTACTGATTATAATCATACCAGTAATGACAATAATTATTTATTAAGGATTTGTTTTGTGCCAGCATTGTTCTAGTTTCTTTACCTGTGTGATCTCATTTAATCCTTATAGCCATCCTATAAGGGAGGTTTTCAAAGAGAAGGCAACTGGTTTTGGCGAGGTTAAGAATCTGTGAGCACTAGAGCCAGAAGTCAGACCCATGCCTTCCTGACTACGAGCCTAGACTCTTAACGACAACTCCTCCGTCAGTCTTTGCCAAATTTTTGCTTCTTCCTTTAAAGTCTAGGCAACTGGCAAGAGATCGGCAACAAATGATAATTTCAGAGTTACTAGACTAAAGTTTATCAGTGTTTCTTCTTACTCTCTGAATTAGAAATCTAGAGATGGAAATAAAAAATGTGATCCCTTGCCCTGTATTCCAGATAAGAACACGAGCTCTTATTGTTGACTACACATTGTTGACTACACACATAATATGCTATGAGTTTTTGTTGCCAAAATACAACTCAAGGAAGAATATAACATGGGAGTCCATTTTTCAGGGAGGCAAAAACATACAAGTTTTAAAGTTATGTTCTCCATTTTTTTTTGCCCTTTAAAGACAACATTGCTCAAGAAGAGTGGAGCACACAGAAAACCTGGGATGCTCCTTCCAATCCCCTATAGCAAAATCTGAAGATCCATCTTCCCTTAAAGAGTGAGTAAAAAGTTTGTCACTTTCAGATCCATGAGGAAACTAAAAAAGGTACAGCTATCATTCCACAATGTTGCTGAGCATTCAAAGATGTTATATAGATTGAGTTTTTACTCCAAGAGTGGTGAAGCTTTAAAAAGGGGTGGAATATAATGTTATATATTTGATATAGATACATTAGAAACCCTGGCTTGGTTTATTAGCAGGGTTAAATTAAACCCAGTATCTGTTATTGGTTGATGCAAGCCTTGTTGCATCTCCTGGACATTATCTCAATGGCTTCTAACTCATCTTTCTTTAAATGGGTGTTGGTGCTCTAGCAATGACCCTGGGGACTGGAACAGACTCAGGTCTCAACCATCCATGGTCTCTGCTCCTGGCAGTAGATGGCAGAATTGAGCTTGGCTTTTGTGATTCTTTCTTACATGTCCTCATTGGTGAAGTTGAAGTAGTCTCAAGCTACTCCCTAAAATAGCTTTATTTTTTAATCATAAGAAATTCAATTTGTCTCTTATTCTATTGGAATCTCATATATCGCATACTGTATAATGCCTTTAAAAAAAAGCTTATAAAAATTCTGGGGCGGGCCTCCCTGGTGGCGCAGTGGTTGAGAGTCCGCCTGCCGATGCAGGGGATACGGGTTCGTGCCCCGGTCTGGGAGGATCCCATATGCCGCGGAGCGGCTGGGCCCGTGAGCCATGGCCGCTGAGCCTGTGCGTCCGGAGCCTGTGCTCCGCAACGGGAGAGGCCACAACAGTGAGAGGCCCGCGTACAGTAAAAAAAAAAAAAAAAAAAAAAAAAAAATTCTGGGGCATCTCTACCTCATTGAGAGTTTATCTACTCTAAAAGGGATACCACCCTCATTGCTGTACTTTTTCTTCTATCTAATTTAATCAAAATTTTCTATTTATTTCCCATTCTTTTAGTAAATCTTAAAATCAACATTAGATTATTTTCTTCATGTCCTTCAAGTCACTCAAACAACTCGACCAGTCTTAAGACTAGTCTTAAGTTCTTAAGACTTAAGGTCTTAAGACTTAAGTTCTTAAGACTCTAAGAACTTCTGCCTCCATAGTATGTGAGAACTAAAGCATACTCTATCAAAGGAAGCAGAATCCTCTTTGGATATAAGTGTGGGTTTTGAGAAAGCTAGTGTTGTAAAGAGCTGATGACTTGAAGCCAAGGAGAGACCCTGAGGACAAACTATAGGAGTTGAGTGAGGAAGAATAAATGGAACTTTGTGAAAACAGGAATCTGAAAGCAGGACATTATGGTCAAGGGTGAGAGTGCCATGGAAAAAGCCAGAAGTCACTTGACTCAATTTTGTTAGGAAAGGCTGGAATGCAGAAAATAGATATTTTAGAAAATCTTCCTTTGGGGTAGTAGAGGGAAGTGACCAAAAACTTTGTGTCCTACAAGAGCAAAAACCAGCTGAAAGAATACCTCCATGAGAACTTCTTGAGACCACAAGGGGTTTTGCTGGGCTTAATGATCAATGTAAATTCTAGAGAGACTGTGTAAGTGGATACTTACTATTTACTTTAGCAATTAGTAGAATTAACAGAAGGCTCTTAAATTGGTGTAGGGGTAAAACAATGGGTAGAAATAAACTGCAAAAGACCTGTCTTGAATCAAACTAAAATAAACAGTCAATTAGTTTAGTTACCTATATAGTAATATACACCCTATATTTCTTCATGCCAGTAGAAAATATGAGCTTTGCAGTTTATCTCTCTGATGAAACATTATATGGAAAACCCCATGTAGGAAGGGTACTTGGGGAAGCAAATAGGTGTAAGGCCCAGGTATCAAGGTGGGGATAGTCAAAGAACTAGAAAACTTTTGTTATAAGACTGTGCAAGGCCTATTTCTTCACAAAACTTAATATGACAAAATCTAAGATTATCATTTGGATTATTCCATTGCCTTCCTTCTCTTCCTTTCTTCCTTCCTCTCTCTCTTTCTTTCTCTAATAAAAAAAAAAGAAAGAAAGGAAAAAAGAGAATAAAGGCTGTGAGAAAGAGAATGTTGGGTCCATGAACACTATTTTAAATGCCATTTCTTAGTATCAGTTTCCCATGTTAATTGACTAGCCAGTCATTGGCAAGGGAATAATAGTCATTTTCCTAAACCTAAATTTAACAATACCTGATAACTCTGTACTTGCTGACAGGAACCAAAGTAAACAAGAGATGCTCATAGCTCTGTTGTTATTTCTACCCTACTGAATTCATTCGGATATGGAGGAAGAATGTGATGTGATTGGAAAAGAATTTGTTCCTCAATGAGAGGTTAATCTATGATCTGTGATTTTTAATCCTCTGAATAAAGCCTTTAAAATAATTTGGAAATAATAAATGTTAGAAAAGGAAAAAATTGATCTAAGTTAAGTTGTACCCCACTATTTCTTTTAGAGAGAGAAAAATCAGTACAGATATGTTTTCTTGGAGCCCTGAAAAATTAGTTCAGGATTCTCAATCTTTGCTGCACATTAGAGTTACCTGGAAAGTTTTAAAAAGATATTGATGCATGGGCAGATTTAATCCATCCAGGGGAAGGCCTAGGCAGTACATTTTTCTGAGCTCCGAAAGTGATTCCGAGTTGGGAGTCTTTGTGGCTGGAGCGAAGGATACTTGTTAAAGAATGGCACAAAATGAGATTTGAGAGAAACTTGTGCATCAGGTTAGGAAATCTGTATTTATCCTACAGATAATGGGCAGTGATTGAGGGTACTATAGGCAGAAAATAGCCATAATTTTGTTAGTTTCTGAAGATCGTTACCCTTTTGGTGGTGTGGATAATGAATGGATTGGCACTGGGAGCATTGGAGAGCAGGCTTCAAGGGTTGCCCTCATATTCTATGATCTTGGGATTTGCATGTTTGCCCTCATTCCAGCAAATTTTTTTAATTTAATTAAAAAAAAATTTTTATTAGAGTATAGTTGATTTACAATGTTGTGTTAGTTTCAGGTGTACAGCAAACTGTTATCAGTTATACATATACCTATATCCACTCTTTTTTAGATTCTTTTCCCATGTAGGTCATTACAGAGTATTGAGTAGAGGTCCCTGTGCTATTCAGTAGGTCCTTATTAGTTACCTATTTTATATATAGTAGTATGTATTTGTCAATCCCAATCTCCCAATTTATCCCCCCTCCCCCTACTTTCCCCTGGTAACCATAAATTTGTTTTCTATATCTGTGACTCTATTTCTGTTTTGTAAATAAATTCATTTATAGCATTTTTTAGAATCTACATATAAATGATATCATATGATATTCGTCTATACCCTGTCTGACTTATTTCACTCAGTATGACAATCTCTAGGTCCATCTATGTTGCTGCAAATGGCATTATTTTGTTCTTTTTTTTTTTTTTTTTTTGTGGTACGCGGGTCTCTCACTGTTGTGGCCTCTCCCGTTGCGGAGCACAGGCTCTGGACGCGCAGGCTCAGCGGCCATGGCTCACGGGCCCAGCCGCTCTGCGGCATGTGGGATCCTCCCGGACTAGGGCACAAACCTGTGTCCCCTGCATCGGCAGGCGGACTCCCAACCACTGCGCCACCAGGGAAGCCCTATTTTGTTCTTTTATGGCTGAGTAATATTCCATTGTATATGTATATATATACCACGTTTTAAAAATTTTGATTCTGTTTCTTTCTTTTTCAAATTCAGTCAGTCTTCTTAACATGCCCTCATGTGGTAGCTCCTTTGATGATGCTTTTGTTCTAGTCAAGACTTTCTCCAGATTATGCTTTTAAAATTGTTCCCTAAAAATCAACAATTGTTAGATAATAAACTTCCAGGCTTAAGTCTCTAAGCCTTTTTAGTTTTGAATATATAGACTTAGGTTACTCCTTTGGAAACATGTTTCTCTTTCAAACAACCTGGAATTGTGGATTCCTCTTGAGAAAAAAAGACAGAATTTTCATTTTACTATTAGGAAATTTATGGCTCATAAATTGGAGAATCAAACAGCATTGATCTGAACAAAAGTTGAAATGAGAATCACCTTTAAAAAATTATTATTTTCCATTTTCTTAATTTAAGCCTCAAGAGACTCTTCATTGTCTGGACCAGGGACTTCCTTAAGAAGTACTGATTTAGTAGTGATTTAATGAATATGCCAAAAAAAATTATAAAAGGCTTTGAATTGAGCAAAAATATTACTAGGTTTTTTTTTTCAATAGAATGCTGTGCTTTGTCTAGTGTGTGCTCCAAAGTTATCTGATTCTTTAAGGGTCTGTGTCTTTCATTGTCTTTGACTTTTTTACAACTCTGTAATTAGAAGAAAGCTGATAGCAATGTGAATAATTTCCATCTGCCCTGTAAAAGAGTCATGTTTGAAATCTATGATGTATTTCAGCAGTCCTAATCACCTATTGTGTCAGACATCCCCAAAACCACTCTCAGGCTTGGTGATTCACTAGAAGGACTTACAGGACCCAGAAAAAAACCTTATATTCATGGTTATGGTTTGTTATAGTGAATGACTACAGATCAGAATCAGCAAAAGGAAAAAGTGGATAGGGCAGAGTCCAGGACAAACTAGGCACAAGCTTTTAGGGCTGCCAACCTGGGAAGTTCAGCCAAGCCTTAGAGTCCAGGATTTTTACTGAGGATCAGTTATGTAGGCATGTAGTATGCAAGTGACTGATATTAGCTACACAATCTCCATGCCTCAGAATCCAAACTAATGCAGTGTAGCCCAAAGCCTCAGATGTGAAAAACCATTCTTAGCAGGCAGGATATCCCAAGGACTTAGAGGTCATCTCCCAGGTGTCAGCAGACAACCAGTCCTTTCTTTGGAATGTGCAGGGTTGGGTAACCAAACCTGCTGAGTCAATCCTCTTCTGGACACATCCACACACATATACTAAAGAAACGTGTATGTGTGTTATATGTGTGTGTGTGTTCTTTAGATTCCCCATTGAACTGGCTGTTGTTGTTGACTTCACCTTACTAGTTCCCTCATTAGTGGGCTAACTAAAGTCTGTGATACATTTATGTTTACATTAATTGTCATAATTTTACCCTTTAAAATTAATCCTTTAACAAATACGTGAGCATAAAAATCACTAATGTTTTTGTTTTTGCTTGCACGTTTTGTCTTCCTCCCTCCCTCCCTCCCTTCCTTCCTTCCCTCCCTCCCTCCTTCTCTCCTTCCATTCATCCTTCCATCCTCCTTCCTTCCTCTTCCTTTCTTTTCCCCTCTTCCTCTTTCTCCATAAATGTATGTATATATGCTAATAGAAACATATGGAAACACTGAAACTTAGTATAAGCCCTATTTCACATTTTCCTGACCAACGTGAGAAGTTACCTGTCACTAATCAATCACTCTGCACCTCTATCCTGAATTATAGTTTAGAGAGGACCTTCATAGATGCTGCCTCATCTGTCTTTCCCTCCATCCTATTGCGGCAGGCAGGTATTAGGTCTCATTTTTCAGAAAATGAGACTGAGCTCAGAGTTACAAGGTGACTTGTCCAAAGTTTCATTACTGATAAATGGCTTGACTTCTGCTTACAGATCTAGAATCACGTACATAACAGCCCACTGGTTTCTACTTGAATGTGTTGCAGGCAACACAGACTTAATGTGCAGAACTGAAACTTTCATCTTACTCTGTTCCCTTCCTCAACTTCTTCCTGCTCCAGTTCTTAATCATTCAGTAAATCCAAGCCTGATGGCATTCCTGACTCCCCCTTCCTTTTTCCTCATGTCTCATATCCAACCTATCACCAAATCCTCTGGATATAACTTTAAAACATATCTCCAATCTATCCTTTTCTTTCCATCTCTACTATGTCCACTAGTTTGACACCAGGTCCTCTTGCCTTTAATCCTATTTCCACGTGCCATCCAGAGTGATCATTCATTAAAAATAACTTTCATGGGCTTCCCTGGTGGCGCAGTGGTTGAGAGTCCGCCTGCCGATGCAGGGGACACGGGTTCGTGCCCCGGTCCGGGAAGATCCCACATGCCATGGAGGGGCTGGGCCCGTGAGCCATGGCCGCTGAGCCTGCGCGTCCGGAGCCTGTGCTCCGCAACGGGAGAGGCCACAACAGTGAGAGGCCCACGTATCGCAAAAAAAATAAAAAAAAAATAAATAAAAAATAAATAAAAATAACTTTCATTATTGTACTTAAAATCCTTCAATGCCACGATAACTTACTTTCTAACATGGTCACAAGTCTCTGTATGATCTGGACCTGTTTGCTTCTCCAACCTCCATGCTGCTTCTTGCCAACCATGTTCTAGCCCCATGAACCTCTCTGTGGCTCAGACATGCCAAACTTGTTCTGCTTTAGAGCGTTCACTATGTTGTTTTCTCTGATACCCTTCCCCCAGCTCTTTATTACTCAGTTGCCTGGCTAACTCACGCACATCCTTTAGTTTAAATGTCACTTGCTCCAGAGAAGCTTTCCCTAAACTCTCCAATTCAGTGTATGTAAGTCCTCCTGCATTTTCTAATTATACCCTGTTCTTTTCCTTCTGGTACTTATCATCATTGTAATAAATATGGTTTTTCATGTCCTGCTAGCTCACAAAGGCAATGATTATGTCTGTTTCACTATATCCCAGCAACTATAGAGTCAGAAAAGGGTTTGGCATACAGTAGGCACTTAATACATGTTTTGTGACAGAACGAAAGCAAAGCAAATCCCAGAACCAAAGCTTCTAATTCTGAATCAGGGACTTTTCCCTGATGCTACATTGCCTCTGTAGGGAGCCCTCTTCACATTTTTACAATATCCTTTTCAGTTTTACTCCTACAAATTTATTTTTTATTACCCAAGTAAAACATGATTAACTCTTTTATTATTAATTTTTTAAATTAATTTTTATTGGAGTATAGTTGCTTTACAATGCTCTGTTAGTTTCTACTGTACAGCAAAATGAATCAGCTATACTTATACATTTATCCCCTTTTTTTGGATTTCCTTCCCTTTTAGGTTATCACAGTGCATGAGTTCACTGTGCTATACAGTATGTTCTCATTAATTGTCTATTTTATACAGAGTATCAGTAGTGTATATGTGTCAATCCCAATCTCCCAATTCCTCTCACCCACCTCCCCTTCCCCCTTGGTATCCATACATTTGTTCTCTATGTCTGTGTATCATAAATTTTTTCAAGTGTTACATTAAAGGTTTGAAAATGACTGTGCCCTGAGGGGTGGTTAAGTCAGTGAAAGGAATTTGAGGCTCTTATTCTTAAGGCATTAAATCCTACTCCATATTGGACATTTCTATTCTCCGTATCAGCTCCTTAGCTCATTCTGTTTGCTTCTTTTATTGCCTCAATCAAGTCTATACTTTTCAAAGACCTGCCAGTTGGCCTTTCCACCAGGATCCATACAACTCAACTTTCTTCTTTTCAAATTACTTTTGAGGTTGAAGGGAACTATTTTTTTCCTCTAACCCATGTTGCATTACATAATTTAGATACATAAGTGTTGCAGAGAGTAGCTCACCATGTGGAGAAGCCACTCGGTAGTAGTCAGAGCTACGTTTACTGAAGAGAGGCTGTGGAGCAAATGAGGCGCACACCATTTCTAACCCTCACAATAGCCTTGGAATGGACGTACTATTATTTCCATTTGTGTTAGTTATCTATTGCTGTGTAACACCCCCCCAAAAAAAACCATAGAAGCTTAAAACAACACATGTTTATTTAATCCATAGTTTCTGTGGGTCAGAGATGCAGGCTTAGCTCGGCGCTCTGCTTCAGGGTCCCTCACAAAGCTGCGCTCAAGGAGTTGGCTGACATTGTAGTCATCCAAGGATCAGCCAGGGGAGGATGTACTCCCACACTTCTAGGAGATCGTGCTTTTACCTCACATGGCTGCTGACAGGCCTCAGATCTTCACTGGCTATTGATCCTAACAGAGGGAGAAAGGAGAGAGAAAGATGGAATATGAATACGGGAGCACCTAATCTTGCAACTGATATCTGATCACTTTTGCTATATGCTATATTCTAGTCATTAGATGCAATATACTAGGTTCAACCAACCCATAAAGGGAGGGGACTACACAAGGGTGTGAATACCAGGAGGCCATCACTGGGAGCTATTTTAGAGGCTGCCTACCATACCACTGTACAGAAAGAAAGAACAGAGACACAGATAAATTAATTAATGATGCGACTGGGGTTCACACCCAAGTCTGTCTGATTCTGAATCCACATTCTTTCCACCACATTTTGTAGCTTTATGATGTTCAACAAATGATTGTTGCTGAAATGATTCTAACATCACAAACCGGTGCCCTAAAGTAACCAGGTATTTTCCACACCCATAGACCAAACTACTAATCTTGGCCATTCATTTAACAATAGCCTACAATTGTTCTGAAGAAATGTCTGATTAGATCATCAGTATGGTAGAAAATCATGTTCAGTAATGCAGAGAGTGCAACCTAAAAGCACTGGGCTGTGACATGCCTGAAAGACATATCTAATTACTACTGTAGAATCATAGGAATGTTGGTGCGGCTTCTGTCTAGATAAATGGTAATTTAGTCAAAGAGTTATTGACCCAAGTATTCAAGTAGCTAATGATTCCACAAGTTCCTGCTTGGTGGGAGATAAATCTACTAGAGAATGTCTCCTAGAAGATTATTTCTTTTATTTCCATTTTCTTCTGTTCAATTTTTGAGTACTATTCATTGTGCATTTTCTGTACCCCAAGTTTGGAGATGACTAATAAAGAAAACTCACTCTTGCATAATTCCTTCTTACTTAAAAAAAAAAATCTTTAGTAGATTCACTCAGGTAGACAAAAGGTCAATTTGGGGGGACTTCCCTGGTGGTGCAGTGGTTAAGACTCCATGCTCCCAATGCAGGGGGTCTGGGTTCGATCCCTGGTCAGGGAACTAAGATCCCACGTCCTGCAACTAAGCCCATGTGCCGCAACTACTGAGTTCATGTGCCCTAGAGCCCACTGCAACTAGAGAAGCCTTCGTGCCACAATGAAGAACCAGTGCAGGCAAAATAAAAATAAATAAGTAAATAAATTTATAAAAAAATAAAAGTATGTGCATGTATACCTTACACATATATACATAAATATTAGACAAAGGTCAGAAAGAATAAAGTAGTAAGGGTGATTATCTAAAAATACATGAATCAATAAAAGCTTTTGGGTGCTGACCACCAGAGGGAATGGGGAATGACAGGCAACCTTATCACCACCCCTCCTCTGTCCCGAACTTTTGTTTCTCTAACACTCTGCGTCTACACTCCCAGAGGCTCTGGAGGGTGTGAGATGCAGGAGTTGCCAGGCTCTCCTTCCCAGAAGTATTTATGGCTTGAACTCCAGACATTAATAGACTTTAAATCTTGGGAGTTTCCTGGTGGTCCAGTGGTTAGGACTTGGCGCTTTCACTGCCATGGCCCAGGTTCAATCCCTAGTCAGTCAGGGAACTAAGATACTGCAAGCTGCATGGCCAAAAAAAAAAAAGACTTAAAATCCTAACTGTAAAGGTTATTCTTCATATCATAAAGCTAGTCCATAGCTGTAGATTTATGCCTGGCTATAAGAAGGACTTGCTGAAACCAAATGGACATGATATTGTTTGATGTCAACTACATGGTCTCTAATTGTCTTGTAAATTTAAGCGTTTTTTAAATTTTTTAGGATCTAGGGATAAGAATCTTAGTAAATTGACATTTTGTATTTCACATACTTTTTCCTAACTCTTTTAGAATAAAAATGCAGCTTGGTCCTCATAATAACCCTTCAAAATTCTCCTTTCAATGTCAAACTGCAAAGAACTAGCTTTTATCAGATCCACTGAATGGTCTCTAGATTATAGAAAGAGAAGAAAGGGCAAGGATTCCATGCTAATCTCCTATTCAGATCTCATCTGGAAGAGATAGCTTAAGTGTAAGTGAAAAGAAAATTGTGCCTTTTTTTCTGATAAGTGTCAAAGTACATGAGCTCTTTGTTAGCAATAAAGTCCAGGGAAACAAGATAACCATCACCAGCTTGATGGCAGGTAACCGGCCCTGTGTAATTTGGCTTTCTTTGAATTTTCTTTTCACATAACTGCTTTAAAAAGCACTCCGGCAACTGTGCAACTGAATTGCCAGTGCCTTTTTATCTTGGACGAGAATGACTTCGTCTGATTCATGTGACAGTCAGGAATAATGAAGGAACATGCTAAGCATAGTTAACTCCCATGAGAGCACTTTACCAAATAGCTCTATGGGTCATGATTAAGTTGGGGCCAGAGAACATCTTTTCTTCCTCTGCTCAGTGATACATTCAGTGGTATATGAGGTACGGTTGTATGGTGGGCAGTGGAGCTTGTAGAATTCTCAGTATTGGCCCTAATATAATTTAATCACCAAAAGTACAGAACTCCCCTACTGACTAGAGTTCTTAAAAGACCCAAGCAATTCTGGAAGAACTGGTGTCTGGTCTATCCATCTAGAAGGCACACATACATGTTGATGAGTGAATGAGAAGCACAGGTGTTGTGTTAATATTATGTTTACATCCCTCACCGAAACTGCCCTAATGGCATCAAAGAATTTTAGAACCGGAAGGGAGTTGAGACATATAGTCAAAAATGGTCATGTTCATAAATAGATCATCTCATTAATCCCAGAGTGTTTAGGTGAGCCTGTCAGTCTGCTGATTAATGGTAGAGCCCAGTTGGACTCAGTAGGATTCTTAGTTACTGGTACTGAAGCGAACTTTGAATGAGTTAGGCAGAAAAGAAATTTATCTAGAAGATATTGACAACATCCCAAGGAAGGCTGGAGAACCAGGATCAGAAGGGGTTGGGAGGAGGGGATGCTGGGCAGTGGACAGTACCACATTTCCCAAGCAGTCCTGCGAGGTTGTGCCGCAGCTGTGGCTGACCTCTGGACCCTGTGTGGTATATCACGCTGGTGGCACTGCCTCCCTTGGAAACTGGATTTCAGTTGGGGTTCATCTGCCACCAACATGGTAGAACCTCCAGGGTCTCAGCTTGTCAGGGTCTCAGCTTGTCAGGGTCATGATGTCCCAGTTTGAAATGTGATTGGGGGATTGTGTTTACCAGGGGCTTGGGGAAGTGAGTATCTAGCTTTATACCAAGGGACTCATATAAAGCTTTAAATATATGAGGGAGGTTTAGACGATTGGAGACCAAAAAACTGACAAATCGTTTAGACAATTGGAGACCAAAAAACTGACAAAAACTGATATAAAACTGACATTGTCAAACAGATGTCTTGTGTTACAGTTCACCAGAGCATATTAAGGTCCACTCCATAGTCTTACAATAGTTAATTCAGTACAATTTATGGAACAGTTAGAGTGTCCTGAGCCTATAACCATGAATTAGGCAATTTCTGTCTTTCAGGGTTTCACAGGTAGTCAGACCTGTATAGTCATAAATGACAGTGTAGTAGGAAGAATGTATTAATGCAGTGTCTTAGTCTGTTCCAGTTGCTATAACAGAATACCCTGAACTGGGTGGCTTGTATAACAAACATTTATTCTTCACAGTTCTTAAGGCTGGAAAATCCAAGATCAAGATGCAGGGTCTGCTTCCATGTTCTTAGACAGCATCTTCTCACTGTGTCCTCACAAGGCAGAAGGGGACTAGGAACTCTGGAGTCTCTTTTGTAAGGGCAATAATCCCATTCATGAAGCCTCCACTCAATATCTCCCAAAGGCTCTACCTCCTAAAATCATCATATTGGGGGTTAGAATTTAACATATGAATTTGGCAGGGGACACACACATTCAGTCTATAGCACACAGATATGAGCAAAATGTCTCAAGAAAAGAATTTCTTCCTAATCTAGTAAATAGACAATATTCTTCCTTTTATCCAAGAAATTAAGTAATTCTAAATAATTTTGCAGGTTAAAATAAATTATATATATCTGCTATAATTATATTTGTCTGCTTGGTGGTAGTTTAGAAGTTCTTCTGACCAAAAGCACTCAGAGAGACAGATTATGTTGTATCCTTACTGGAAATAAATTTCTTATTTTTTCTCTACACAGAACAAACTTCACTACTTTGTTTTTTCTCTTCTTGTCCAATGAACATTAAAAAAATCAAAATACTGGCTTGTACTGAATTTTAATTGGTTTCAAAATATCATAAATTTGACTTTATTTTTGTTTTGAAATTCAATAATAAAGCTCAAAAGCAAATTTTATTTCTTTGTTTTTCTATACAAAAAAGTATACATAATAAAGTTTTCATCAGTCATGGTCTTTGCTCAGACATTCGAAACAGTTTAGAAATAAGATCAGACGTGTTTTTAATACACGGAAAGGAAAAACATTTTATTTACTCAAGACTGACACATGAGAAAATTGTGAAGGGAAGTTTGTTTTCAGGGTCACTGCTCCTGTCCCCGCCATCCCCATGCCCTTGGAAAGCTTTTTTCTCCCACTGGTGCTTCTCCCCAGTGCCCTGTGTCCTGAACTTGACCACGGTTCCAGGGGTTTCTCTCCTACACAGAGGTCGCTGCTGTTGCTACCTTTTTTTTTTTTTTTAACATCTTTATTGGAGTATAATTGCTTTACAATGGTGTGTCAGTTTCTGCTTTATAACAAAGTGAATCAGCTATATATATACATATATCCCCATATCTCCTCCCACTTGCGTCTCCCTCCCACCCTCCCTATCCCACCCCTCTAGGTGGTCACAAAGCATCGAGCTGATCTCCCTGTGCTATGTGGCTGCTTTCCACTAGCTATCTGTTTTACATTTGGTAGTATATATATGTCCAAGCTACTAGTTGTAGTGAGGTGGATGGACCTAGAGTCTGTCATACAGAGTGAAGTAAGTCAGAAAGAGAAAAACAAATACCGTATGCTAACACATATATATGGAATCTAAAAAAAAAAAAAAAGGTTCTGATGAACCTAGGGGCAGGACTGGAATAAAGACACAGACATAGAGAATGGGCTTGAGGACACGGGGAGGGGGAAGGGTAAGCTGCTACCATTTTTTTACTTAACAAATTCCATATTTTCTGTTCTGAATTGGGCTTAAGGTGGTATTTTGCTGAGCTGATTAAACATACTAATTTTGTAATGAATGAAAAGTGTGGTAGAGGGGCACTTCTTAAAGTAATTACACTCAATATTCTTTCTTCTGTCTTCTGATAATAATAGTTACCACTTACTGAATGTTTTGGACTTACTGCCAGAACCTTTAAAAATTCTTACACCCACCTCTATGGAAAAATAGTATCATTGTTGTTGCCATTGTACAGAATCATGAACGTTACATGACACTGATGTTGCTGGGTTTTCGATCTAGATCAGTATGATCACAAAGCAATATATTTCCATTAAAGGGTAATATTCTGAGAACTGTTTTGCTTTTCCTCAAATTCAAGGTTATTTATAATAAACTTTACAAGTGTCTGTATATTCTTTTTTCTTTCCTTGAGTTTTAAGTATCCCCTGTTTCATTTTTTTTCAGTAGAACTCTTTCTATTCAGTTGCTTCTTGTCTATAATTCCTTCCCTAGTTATATGTAATAGTAAATGATGAGCCAAATTTGAAGTAGCCATTGGCAGATCAATCTAGTTTTTGTAAATACACAGGGGCCCACATGTCTGGGATGCCAAAAAAATCCCCAAAACAGCAAAAAATCCTGGCCTTTGCAATAAGTACTAAGAAGGTAGGCTGTGTATCAGTTTCCCAGGGCTGCCATAACAAACTACTAAAAACTGGGTGGCTTAGAACAACAGATACTAATTCTCTCAGAATTCTGGAGGCTAGAGGTTTGAAATCGAGATGTCACCAGGGCCATGCTCCCTCTGAGGGCTCTAGGGGAGAATCCTTCCTTGCCTCTTCCTAGCTTCTGGTGGGTGCAGGCAATCCTTGGTCTTCCTTGGCTTGCAGGTACATCACTGCAATCTCTGCCTCCATTGTCACCTAGCCCTGTGTGGGTCTGTCATTGTGTCTCTTCTCCTTATAAGGACATGAGTCACATTGGATTAAGGGCCCACCCTACTCTAGTAGGACCTCTTTTTTTTTAAAATAAATTTATTTACTTATTTATTTTTGGCTGTGTTGGGTCTTTGCTGCTGTGCGCGGGCTTTCTCTAGTTGCGGCGAGCGGGGGCTACTCTTCATTGTGGTACGCAGGCTTCTCATTGAGGTGGCTTCTCTTGCTGCGGAGCATGGTCTCTAGGCGTGTGGGCTTCAGTAGTTGTGGCTTGTGGACTCTAGAGCGCAGGCTCAGTAGTTGTGGCACACGGGCTTAGTTGCTCCGCGGCATGTGGGATCTTCCCAGACCAGGGATCAAACCTGTGTCCCCTGCATTGGCAGGCGGATTCTTAACCACCGCACCACAAGAGAAGTCCCTAGGACCTCATTTTAACTTAACTAATTACATCTGCAATGACATATGTTTTCAGATAAGTTCTGAGGTTCTGGAGGTAAGAATTTCACTGTCTTTTGCAGGGGACACAAGTCAGCCCGTACCAGGCTGTAACATTTAAGCTAACATTAATTTTCCTTCTTATTACTTCTTAGGGATTTGAGTTTGTGCTGCCATTACTTTAAAAAAAGAAAAAAAGAAAAATAGCCATAAAATACAATTATCTTTATATTGGAAAAAATAAGCAAGCACTTGAAAAAATATTTCATTAGCATCTACTTGTGCCTGGAGCTAGGCATTGTGGAGGAAGATACAAGAGAAAAAAATTGTTTTAATATCACATAACAACTGGTTAGAGATGCAGATTCTCAGGGATCCACCAGGGACCTAAAGAATCAGAATCTGCATTTTAGCAAGTGTTCCAGGCTGCAACAAAGTTCAAAACCACCAGAGCATTGACTCCAGAGCAGTGATTCTTAAACTTGGTTGCACATTAGAATCATCTGGGAATCTTCAGAAAAATCCCTATGCCCAGGATGCACCCCATACAAATTGAATAGAGATTTCTGGGACTGAGATCTAGGTAACAACAGTAAAAACAAAAAACAAAAACAAGTCCATGTGATTCCAGTGTACAGCCATAATGTTGCTTCTCAAACTCTCAAGCACATACAAAGCACCTGGGGCTCTGGCTAAAATGCAGATTCTGATTCATTAGGGCTGAGGTGGAGCCTGAGAATCTGCATTTCCAGTCAGTTCCCAGGTGATGTTGATGTAATTTTATATCTTTTGTATCTTCTGCAATGTTTAGCTCCAGGCACAAGTAGATGCTAATTAAACAAATAAATTCTTTGAAAGGCAAAATTGTCCAAATATAGAATTAGTAAATATTTCAGATATGAAGGAAGAAATAGTCTTCAGCAATGTTTAATTTGTAAGTACTTCAAAGGGATTTTTTTTTCCCCCTCAAACTTGAAGAAGGCAAAAACACTTCAAACAAGATGTCTTTTGTTTTCTCAGGATTCTCTACGAGAAAATAGTCTCAGTAAGAGATAACAGCTTGGGTTGTTTTCCTGTTCCTCTTACACTGTTGCTTCGAGTTTCATTATTAGGTTCCCTGGGTACAACACTCAGAGATCTTTCCCAGAGTGTATTAAGTTCCTGTGGAGTGATTATTTCATTATGACCCATGTACACAGACCAGTGGTTTGATAAATAATAGATCACCCCAAACTTTTTATTGAGGTTCATGCCACTAACGGATTGTTTTCTGTTGCATAGGAAATACACCCCAGATTTGTCAGAGAGATATTTTTTGGGATAAAAGCTGTATGATTTCTCAGTTCCTGATCAAAGTTTAAAGCATTTGACTCGATTAAAAACAATACTTCTCTAAAACAGAATCCATTGCAAGATAATCTCAGACTTTGGTGTGATAAACTTGTTTTTAGATATTCTAGAAATGAGTATAAAACTGTAAAGCTCTGTAGATGTGATTCATTCTTGCTTCCCTCCTTCTCACTGCTTCAAACCTCTAGTCTCTTTTCCTTCTTGTTTTTTTTTTTCTATCCTCTTTTTAAAGGTACTTCTTTACCTCTACCTTAAATCAAGGATTGTGTGATTCATATAGTTTCACAGGAGGTTCAAACTACACACAATAATAATCTACTCAGCCCCCTGTGTTCAAATTCACTTCCTGCTTAGCACTTGGTTCAGTGCTTCCTCCCTCTCCCCCTCCATCTATGCCCCCCTTCATCCCATAGGCATTCCTCCAAATTATTCTGTCTGTCTAGGTACTGACGTTCTATCTGTTCTAGGTGCTGAGCATAGAGCTAAGTATACTGTGATGAATACATCACACCATTCCCTGAAACCTTTCTGATTTTTTCCTTTTGCTGAATTCCTCATGTACTTTAAGTACAATGTCATTTCGGATTAAATTGTTCTGTAATTTTTTTTCCTGTGAGTTATTTTTGAATTGCTAAGTAGATCAAAGCCTTGTTAAAGATTTTGCATTGTTAATATTCACAAAGAAAATGCATACCTAGATGGCTGAAGAGGCTCTGGAAAATGATAGGGGATACCCATCCTAACTTTAGGGTCATGGAAGGCTCATTGGAGGAGACAACATTTAAAGCTGAGTAGGGTGAGAGAGAGGTAGCTCAGCCTGTGTCTCTCACATGCAGGGAACAATACAAAAGAGCATCAGTACCTGTCAAATCGTGCTATAGTCACAACATTCTGTAAAGTAAGAGTTCGCTGGTCTTCCCAAGGACTTTACAGGCTAACAAAGTGCTGTGAGATAGATGAGAGATGGGTGAGAGCTGGAGCAGTATCTTATGGCAGAGATGGCCTTAAATTGTGGGCTGACTTAGAGAGCTAGAGAGGAGGGTAGTAACACTTCAGGCTGGGAATACAGCCTGAACAAAGGCCCAGTGGTTGGTAGTTGTGCTTTATGGGCCTGCTGAGAATAGGGATTTCTTCTCAAAGGTAAAGGAGAGGCACATTTGCCCAATGATACATTGGGATGACTGAAACAGGACCACAAACCAACTATCCATTTCCTAGAACACAAAATTATTTATTATGCCCAAATATCAATTTTCTTGCATCACTGAATATGCTTTCTTCACCTTTTCATTATTTCTCATTAATAATCACACAGCACTGACATCATTTATATCCGTTTGCAGCTTAATAGACCAAGTAAGTTGTACAAAGAACAATGAAGTTATATACTGAAATAAAAATGATCTTATCTTTATCTACATCATCATCTATTTGGGTCTCAGAAATGTTATAAATCATGAACATTTTATTACTCTTATTCTTTCTTTTATCTACTATTCTTTAAGTTCTTTTTATGTTTCAAGCACTGTGGTGATTTACAAATTGTAAGATAAAATGGATTTCTTAATGTCTAGCATCTCTTCCCTCTTCTTCCAAAAATAAATTTTTTTTTTTCTGTTTGGAAACCAACCTTTCCTCGTTCTAACTTCTTGCATCCACACCACTGCCCATAGGCTTTGTGGTGGTAGTGGTCATGGCCTGGCTGAGCCCACGGTGACTGGTTACAAGTGGGCATGGACTGAGCCATGCCAGGACCTAGGCTTTGCTGGAGTTTTTAGAGAAGAGCTGCTCTCTTTCTGGTGGGGTCATTAGGTATAAGAGCCATTTAACCTGGAACTGACCAGGAGCACCTGCTACAATGAGAAGAGTCCCTACCTGACATGACAGTGAGGTCAACACACATGAAAGCAGACCCAAGAAGTGAAGAGGGAGCAACAGCATCCTCAAGACATGAAATTCTGAAGCCTGCCATTCCTGAAGGGAGTATTCTGTTGGGCCTGTCTATTCTGTGGCCCAAGAAATTCCTATTTGTCCTTATTAAGCTAGTTTGAGTTGGGCTTTTGTTCTTGGCCACTGGAATAAACACAGACCTTACAATTTTTTTTCTTTTTTATTAAAAATCTCCTGTTCTTTTTTTTTTTTTTTTTTTTGTGGTACGCGGGCCTCTCACTGTTGTGGCCTCTCCCGTTGCGGAGCGCAGGCTCAGCGGCCGTGGCTCACAGGCCCAGCCGCTCCGCAGCATGTGGGATCCTCCCAGACCGGGGCACGAACCCGTGTGCCCTGCATCGGCAGGCAGACTCTCAACCACTGCGCCACCAGGGAAGCCCATAAAATCTCCTGTTCTTAAACACCAATATCTCCAAGGATGCGTGCTGGTGAAATAACGTGAGTAAATTTAAAATAGAATCACTCTCTACCTGCCCCCATATTTTGGGAGCTTCCCTTTAAAGAAAAATATATTTAGTATGGCAACTTAGCAAAGTTAGATTGTCCACGGGAAAGCAAGTCCATGAGAGTGCTTACTTTGTTGTAAATGAGGCCTGTAATAGGACAGGAACAGCTGTGGGGTGTTGGAGAGCTGTTTGGGGTGCCCTGCATTGCTGCCAGAATTCTCCCAGTCCTCACGGGGTATCACAGGCTTGAGGCACTCTCCCAACCCAAGCTGCAACCAACAAAGCGTCCTGGCTCTTGTCATTTGCAACTGGTAAGCAAGTTCTTTTCACCACCAGGTGGGAAGCCTTCTGGTACAAAATACAGTTTTGCTTAATTATAGTCAGGCTTGAAATTGATTAAATGGCCCCCTCCGGTGGTTAGAGAAGCTGCTGTATTCTCCTTCTTCAAGAAGCTGCCTTCAGGTAGTAGACATAAAATGAACCTTAGAGGACTTACTTGTAGAGTCCACTGTCCCCTCATATTTACTGTGTTGGTAAAAACTCTACAAACTAGCCTGCAGTGATAACAGTACAACTTAGATGGCATCGCTCAAGAAATCACAGTTTGAATGACTTCTAAATACTAGGATGGAGCTTCTTATATTCTGGAAGGGTTAACTTCACACTCCTTTACAAGGGGAGGCTCATGAAGTAAGTTTTTTCAGGAGTATATATTAAATTTAAAAAAAAACCTAACATGGTAGATTAATCTATCTATGTTTAGTCTCTGTCCTTTAGAAGGGCAAGATTAAAATGGAGGTACTATATTAGAAGATCCAAAAAAATGCAGGCTTCTTGTAGTCCTTGAACATTTGGTCTAAATACTTCCTGGCTTGTTTTAAAATCAGATGATATGAATGACAAATTATAAATAATCAGAGAAACAGAGTGCCCTGCACTAGAGAGAGATGACCTTTGTGTTCCCTGAACATCTGTTCTAGTGTTCTCTAGGGAATGCCTCCTGAAATTAGAAAGAATAGAGCTTATTATGATGTTAAGAATAATTCTGCTTCTTTTCTTTCTTAAATTTCATGGGACTTAAAGTGATTCTACAGTTATTAAAATGAACCTTTTAAATATTTTCAGAAATATTTTAACTTTTCATTTTGCTGTTGGATTGGTAGGCCCAACTCCTATAAAATTACTTATTTAGTTTGAAAAATAACTTTACAGATGTCACTGCAATGTTGAAGTCTTCATCTTTAAATCCCTTTCTGGTTCTAAAATTTTGATAAACATGTATTGTTAATGGGAGAGAGACAACTCACACCAAATAGATAATGATGACTCCTCTTTTTGAAATGTTCCTAATTCCCCTTGTATTTCTGTCCCCTCTCTTTCTGCTGGCTCTTCATCTTTAACAAGTGCCTTAAACATTGTTCACCTTAGTGCCCTGCCTGTCCTTGATTCTCTTCTTAATATATTCACCTTCTCCCTGGGCAATTTCATCCAACCTCATGGCTCTACTTAACTACCCACACATTACGGTTTCCTAAATTAGTATTGCTATCAAAACTCCAGAACTCAGCCCTGACCTCCAGACTTATGCATAATACTGACTGCCAAACATCTACCTGAATGTCCCATAGGGACTCAAATTTAATATATATCATAATTTAATATAGTAAAACTGAACTTAATCTAGTTCTTCCCAGAACCTAGTTTGAGTTCATTTCATGGCACCAAAACCTGGGAAACATGCCAGAATCTCTCCTGTCCCTCTCTTTCCTCAACCAATCATTTACCTTATGCTAGATTATCTACTTCTTTGATGTCTCTGGTATTTGTCTTCTCCTTACTACTCCCACTGATGTTGGTCATTTAGGCATTTGCCATCTCTTACCTGAACTATTGCAAGAGATTCCACTTTCAACTCAACCTATGCATTGTAGCTAGAGTTACTTTTCCAAAATGCAAACTAAGTCATGTTTCTCTCCTTTGAACACCCTTCAGGGGTTTCCATTTCATAAGCATAAACTTAAATTTCTCAGAGTAACATATATGATCCTCCACATCTGGCTAAGGACTACCTTTCTGTATCTGTTGTCTATTGCCACAACAATGCTATGTAACAAACAACCGCAAAATCTCAGAAACATACTTAGGAAACTTTTATTGCTATCTTGTCTGGGCTGGTATGCTGGGTAGCTCTCTTGATTTTGGCTGGAATTGCTCTTGTGTCTGGGGGTTGGCTGGCCTTGGCTAGTCTAGGACAGACTTAGCTGGAGAAACTGGGACAGCTTGGCTGGGACTGTGTGTCCCTCATCCTCCAGCAGGCTAGCCTGGGCATGGTTTATGGGGACCACAGAGGTGCAAAAGAAAGCGTAATCAGAAACAAACAAGGTTTTTTGATGTCTAGGCTCAGAATCGGTATGCTCTCATATCTGCTAAATTTTATTGACCAACGGAGGTCATAAGACTGGCCCAGATCATGGTTCGGGAAACAGATTCCATCTGTTTAATGAGAGGAATTACAAAGTCATTTGGTAACAGGCTTGAATACAAGGTGGGGGGAGGTGAAGAGGGGAGAATCGGAGCTTTCATTGTATTCTCCATCTTTATCTTCACTAGTCTATACCTCTACTCTGGCTGTTCTATAGAGAATGGATGACAGTCTCCTAAATATGTTCAGCTCTTTGAACTTCTGTTTTGTTTAGCTCCTGCATATATTAAAAAAAAAACAGAGCACAGTGAAAAAAGAAATATTAAAAGAACATAAAATTTTAAAAAGGATGTCAAAATAAAGAAATCAGTGGAAAAGTTGGAAGATAAAATTGAGGCATAACCTGGAATGGAGAATAAAGAGAGAAAAATAGAAAGGGACAATAGGAAAAGAATTATAAGAAGATCAGAATCAATCTAGAATATTCAATATCTGATTAACAAGGGATCCAAATAAGAGAAGGACATTATCAAAAGTATGAGAAAATGCAGATGCCTAGGGTTTATCGCTGGAAAGCTGTGATTCAGAAGGTCAGTAGGTTGGATTAATGAATTAATTTTGTACCTTTCTTCCAGCTTCTTTGAAGCACTAGGTATGAACCACAGACAAAGCAGAATTCTAGAACTGATGAATTATTAGAAGTTGTTTAATTTGAAAATGTGGAGGCTAATTGTGGGAAGAGGGCATAAGGATGGGGATAACTATGATTAAAACTTACTTTGAAAGTAGAAAATAGCTACACATTAGTGTTCAGTGATTACAGGAAGTGGAAACAATGCAGCCGCTAAATGAGTCCCTTAAATATTGACATGATTGATTCTGGTGTGACTTGTTTAGTAGGAAGTGGGAGAGGAAGCAAAAATAGACCAAAGCAAACATTTGCTCAAGATAAATGAAGAGAAATACATCCTCTCTATGCTCCTCCACCCCTGTGAAAACATGGCCATAAGCTAATGACAAGGTTTTTCCTTATGTTTCTATTGTTATCATTTATAACAATATAGTAATTTATAATATACTAATTATATTATTTCTAAGTCATGGTTGTGATGTAGCACATTCTAATGACTTATTTGTGCTTGTCTGTCTGACCAAATGCTAGATAAATACTTTATGTTTACATTGTCACAACTCTTCAGGGATGAAGGTTACTACTTTCCTTCATCAGAGACTGGAAAGAAGTATTCAGCAGTAGAGTCTTTTTTAAGATTATTTTTAAAATGCAATTTCAAGGAATCTCATATTTTTAAAAATCTCATCTACTTTGTAAAAAATTTTATTGAAGTATAGTTGATTTACAATGTTGTATTTAATTTCTGGTGTACAGCAAAGTGATTCAGTTTTATATATATACTTTTTCATATTCTTTTCCATTATGGTTTATCACAGGATATTGAATACAGTTCATCCCAAACTCCCAATCCTTCCCTCCCCACCCCTCTCCCCCTTGGCAACCACAAGTCTGTTCTCTATATTTGTGAGTCTGTTTTTGTTTTGTAGATATGTTCATTCGTGTTGTATTTTAGATTCCACATATAAATGATATCATATGGTATTTGTCTTTCTCTTTCTGACTTACTTCACTTAGTATGATAATCTCTAGTTACAACCATGTTGCTGCAAATGGCATTATTTCATTCTTTTTTATGGCTGAGTAATATTCCACTCTATATATGTACCAAACCTTTTGTATCCATTCATCTGTTGATTGACATTTTGGTTGTTTCCATGTCTTGGCTATTGTAAATAGTGCTGCTGTGAACATAGGGGTGCATGTATCTTTTCAAATTATAGTGTTGTCTGGTTGTATGGCCAGGAGTGGGATTACTGGGTCATATGGTAATTCTATTTTTATTTTTTTAAGGAAACTCTATACTGTTTTCCACAGTGGCTGCACCAATTTACATTCCCACCAACAGTGTAACAGGGTTCAAGGTATCCCATTTTAAAGGTTATGGAACTATGTACAGACTACTACAAAGTTAGTGGAAGAAACTGAGGCAACCACTTAGGTGATTCTGAACAGATATTGTTTTTCTGAAATTTCAGATTATTGAGGCAAATTCAGCAAAATCTGACATAGTTGGATGATTGCTTAGTTCTCCACTGTGCCTTTATGTGTAACGCAGGCACTTGGAGAATTTAAATCCCCTGCAGAGAAGTCTCAAAACAAAGGAATGGAGAGCATACAAAAGAAGTTTCTTTTGTCTCTCTTTTAATGAATGAGAAAAATGTGCTACAACAATTAACTCACTCAGGCTATATGGAGTGTTAAGCAAAAGATTTTTCCATGTAAAGTAAATTAATTCATTATATCCCATCTCTACTGATTGAGAAAACATTTCTAGAGACAGGTGGAATTGGTATAAGTATGTTGAGAAAGGTCTATTCTTATCGTATTTGTCTATCCTTACTGTGCTGAATAGATGCATTTAGAATTAGATTGATTTTTTCAAAAAATTAAAATTATAGGCATTTATTGAGTGAAATAAAAATTCTTATTCTCTATTTGACCTTCTACTTTATTCTTTATTTAGACTGCACTTTTCATTTAAAACTATGTACCTAAAAATGAACTATGTATTGGTGGTAGTGTTAATACTTCTATCAAAGTTTACAGTGGTAAGAAAATATATTCTATAATAAATATATTGAGTAATAAATTTTGAGAATATATTGGAAGTGTTGTCCTAGTATAAATCCTGAAACTTAAGCAAAATTTCTCGCAAGCAATCGCTGTAGTAAAGCAAAATATTAATTGCCCATGTCATAAAGTTGTACTCTAGGTCATCAGAAAACTTCTTCAGGTAGATTTATTTAGCAGCATCCTACCATAGCTATTCAAATGTGAAAGATTACTATGCTCTTCCAAAGATTCTCCTCATGTTTATTAACAATAACAGTTGTATGAATTAAGCCTGGACCAATAATAAGCCAATTACAGAAAGAGCCCACCAGTAGAATTCAGCAAGAACTCTGCTATTCAAGTGTACATGAACATTTTTTAATTTTTTTAGCGCCTATTTAAAAATTTTTTTAAGTATTATGAATTCTGATTAACTTTGACAAGTCATAGTCCCCATATCTTTCTAAATAGATTTAATACAATACTCTTGGGCAATAAACTGAAGCAAAAAGATAAGGAATAATAGTTCTTTGGGATAATAGAGACCAGCATATATGTATTCCCTGGATTTCAGAAATCATCAAAGACAGGCTAACATTTCTTTCTAATCCTTAACTTCTTTCCCTAGAAGATCTGTCAAAACAAGTAAAATGAATGATTTTTTATTCTGTATAAATTTTAATAATTGTGCATTTTAAAGCTCTATTTTTTCCTACCATCACCATACTTTCTTACCTTTTTCTTCTGCTTTACTATAGTCCAAAATTGTAATGAAAAACCTGTCTCAATGAAAAATACCAATTCCAAAAATACCAAAATTCCAATACATGGTATTGGAAGCCATGTGGCAGAAGCAGAAAGAGAGTGAGGTTTATTAACATATTAACAAATATATTATCCACATATGGTTAGTAACTTTAAAAACATTGTCTGATTTAATCTTTGCAACCAACCTATGAGGAAAGAATGAATTTTTCCATTTTACAGACGAGAAAACTGAGACTCAAAGACTTTACGTAAATTTCCCAACATTACATTGCAAGTAAGCAACAGAATTGTCACTGGGAACCCAAACTGCATGATTCCAAAGTCCATGCTCTTTTTATTCTACCACCTAGACCTTAGGGTCAAAACAAAATAATGCCAATCCAAGTCAATTAGAGCAGTGTTGCTCATAGCCTGCCTGTGAACTCTTTGTACCCATCTGCAGTGAGGTAAGGAGTTTGCACCAGAATGTAAATCTACACACTGCTTCCTTCGTCAAGAAACTCTTGCCTTGAAAGCAAATGTCAGCTGAACTAAATAATGTGCTTAATGAGGTAGTTGATTTGTTTTCTGGAACAAGCCCCTTATCACAGACCCATAACACATAGTTTGGGAGTGGCAGGACTACACTTTGAGTAACACAACTCAAAGAAGAAACCGTGACTGCAGTGAACTAACCAGGGTCACCAGTGAGCCCCTTTGAGGGTGGAATCAATTCGGTTGCATGCCTTGCACCTGCCTAGTTTATTACATTGTTATCCATAGCAGAAATCAAAGTACTTACTCTAAAGAAGTTCAACATTTCCTATACAAAGAGAGGGAAATGGTTCTGAAATATAGACAGAATCCTGGCTTAAATCCTGGCACTTTCTGGAGCTGTGGTATGAAGGAAAAAGCAGAGTTCATGTTTGAATTACTGGAACTTTGGTAATTGGATGGACTGGTGAAGGTATGTCATAGTGAGGTTAATAGCATAGGCCTAGAAACTAGACAAATTTGGTTTGAATTTTTAAAGGGTCTACTTTAAAGGGCTGCTGTGAATAATGAAAAATGCTTACCACAGCCTGGCATGCAGTGCTCAATAAATGGCACCTCTATTATTAGGATCAGCTTTCCAAGGAAGATACATAAGTGAAGTAATTTGAGCATCTTATTCACAGTACATGAAATGCCATCTTAAATTGTAATTTCTTCACATCTTAAAGCCTTTTAATCTTCCAAAAGCAAATTTAAAATGCAAATATTCTAGACATCTTATCATCTTTGGCTAGTATGAATAGAGGTCAGTTTAATTTTCTACTATGTATTTGGCAAATATTCAAAATGACATACATAACTACAAAAAAAGTATCTTTCTGAAAAGGACACATCTTAGGTAAACTCATAGGAATTAGCTTCTGTCACAGTGTTTCCCAAATTGTGTTTATTTATTTATTTATTTTTGGCTGTGTTGTGTCTTCATTGCTGCACACGGGCTTTTCTCTAGTTGTGGCAAGTGGGAGCTACTCTTCATTGCAGTGCGCAGGCTTCTCACCGTGGTGGCTTCTCTTGTTGTGGAGCACAGGCTCTAAGCTCACGGACTTCAGTAGTTGTGGCTCGTGGGCTCAGTAACTGTGGCTCACAGGCTCTAGAGTTCAGGCTCAGTAGTTGTGGCTCATGGGCTTAGTTGCTCTGAGGCATGTGGGATTCTCCTGGACCAGGGATCAAACCCATGTCCCCTGCATTAGCAGGTGGATTCTTAACCACTGCACCAGCAGGGAAGTCCCCCAAATTGTGTTTTATTTTATTATAGTGTCTGTGACATATACTTTGTTTTAGAAAACAACAAAAATGATGTATTAAAGTTGGGATATGAATATCTGGAGATATTAAAGGCTGGGAAAAATTTATTTAACCTAGAACTTCCAAACCTAATTTGATCAGAGACCACTTTTGTAAGGCAACATCTATTCCTATGCCATGGAACACATTTTGGTTTAAGACCACATAGTGGCTTAAGAGATTTTTTTCCCAAACAATAGTTAACTGGGAAATCCAGACTTTTTAGGAACAGGACATAGCCTAGGCACTTGGAACAAGGGGACATGAGGTGGGGTCCTAAAAGGGGAGGTGGGAGGATGACAGTGACTTCTGTCTCACAGACAAAGAGCAGAGAAGAGAGATTCATGTGATTTTTAGTCTATCTCTAGTTTATTCACATATTAGCCACTGACCCGTGCTTACCTCTAAGTCGGTTAACTTATCTGGTGTTTAATTTTCTTTCAAGAACTCTAGACTATCCCAAAGGTCAATAAAAATATTTGATAGAAAGCACTTTAGTAATTTTTCTATAGTTTGAAGATTGTTACTTATAGTTCAAAGTCTCTGTCTAGTCTCTGAATTAATATTAAATGTTTTTTTTAAATAATGGGGGTTATTTTAGATGGACAGATCAACTCATGATTTCATTGCCTCCTCTCTTATGCCCACTCATTCAAACTGAATGAATCTCTAAACAATGGAAGAACTAGAGGATGCCTCATGCTCAGTGGCTAACTGGAATTACTCCATAAACCAACAATTGTATTTCACTAATGTGCTCACTGTTGACTCAGGTTATCACGGTCTTAGGGAAGGATTAACGTATTTTCACAAAACTAGGCCTGGATGTCAGGTGGTCAACTTTTGTTACGAGATGAGCTGTAGAGGATTCAGAAGCTTTATGGACTTAATAGTCATAAAGTGAGTTGGCTGACAAAGGTGGAGAAGAAAAAGAGAGCTCTAGAGGGCATTACTAACCTCTGAATAATAGGTATGCGTATCACTGGACTTTTAGAAGTAGCAGGTGGTCATGAGTCACTGTGTTTAAACTTGCTCACTTTTCTGTTACAAAAGGGAGGTGTTTTGGTAAAATACATGTTATATTGAAAAATAGCTATTCATCCATTATAGCAATTCCGATGATACTGCTTTGGATATAAATTATATCGATATTGTTTGTAGGCAAATTTAATACTGGTACTGTAGCAATTGTATTTCCACTTAACAACTTGGGTTTTATCCCTCCTTTTAATTCCTGGGGATGAAAAACACTTTCTGTAAAATTAAAGTCTTTACTCTTCTTCAGACAGCATGATTATACAGAACATGAGGTCTCTTTTATACCAAGTAGGAAGTGCTTTAACCTTTTGGATGATGACATGTCAGCAGTTATTTTTGATGAACTTCTCAAGAATTTTAAATAGATTTGAATTAAAATTCTTTAATAATTTTCATTTAATATTTATTCTTTGGAACTGCAGTCAGCCTGGAGAAATAAAATCTTCACTCTAATAATTTCATCTTTCTAATTTAGTTAATATATATTTGTTATCTTCAGATCTCCAAGAGAATGACCATACCTTTCCTTGGTAAAATGTCATCGGGATTAGATACCTTAATGGTAGAGTTTAGAGAAGGTGGTAGCTATTATTCAGTGCTAAAAGGTGTATAGTTCACAATCAGAGAATTCAGATTCCCTATGATTTTCTAAGAAGTACTGCTCAATTTAGCAAAATTGTCACAATCTTCCAATTATACTTCTTTTCTTGTTAGGTGTTAAACTGTATTTAGACTTTTATGGCTGAACAAGACAATGTTTACAAGTGGCAAAGAGGTTAGTGATGAACACACTTACTTAGTTAAACGAAAACAAAGATGTTTAAAAATGGAAAATCCAACTACCTAAGACAAAATAAGGTCTGAGGAAACTCTAAGGTCTTGGAAGCAAAGGAAATCTCCATCTTTTAAAAAATTCCAAAGACTTGCTTTTAAGTTAAGAATAAAGGCCAAATGCAAAACTGAAAACAAAAAGCCTGTTTTGAAATGTTTAAGAAAATATGTGGAAAAATATCTTTCAATCTGCATACTGGTTTGGAATTTTAATGTGAAACATGTATTTCTAAATATGCAGTTTTGGAAGGGAGGACGTGCAGTGGACTAGAATTTTCTAGAGCACAGACTTGGACTTTGAGGAATGGAAGACCTGTATTCTTGTCCTGGTTTTCCCTCCATGAATTTTGTCACTATGTACACATCATGTCAGCTGTGTGGCCTTGGCTTCTTCACTTGTAAAGTGACAGGATGGTACTGACTATTTCATTCATCTTTAAGACCATTTTCACCCTCTTATTTAAAAATTCTATGGGAATTTTTTTTTTTTTGGCTAGTTTTTTCTCTAGATACTATTTTTCTCTAGATACTATTTTTCTGATCATAACTCCTTGGGGATCTAATATTTTTGCACTTAAAAATAATATATGGTATCCTTTCAATTGTCTGAAGAAACATAAAGGTTTATTGCAACTTTAGGAAGCCTCATTTTTAATAATGCTGAAAATTTGAGGAATTGAATATCACTAGACACAGGCTAGATCATGAACTGGAGCTTTCCAACATTTTGCTCTTTGGAAAGTTGTATCACTAAAGCATTTGTGTGATGATGTTTCAGGCAACATGGCTAAAATCCTTAGAGAATAACAGAAGTGAAAAGGAATAAAGTAACTTCAAATCCCCACCATCCACCCCAATAAACACCTTATATTTCCAGAGGTTCTCACAAACTCTTTCATAGATACAGGCCTTGATCTCATCATCATTCCAGGAAAAAACAAAATGTACGTGAAATAGCTTTGCGACTGAATCATGACTCCTGAGTTAGTGCTTGCGTTAGGGAAGCCCAAGTGTGAAAAGACAATGAGGATTTCCTTCTATTCAGCAGGACAAATCAGTTTATAGAGTCAATCCATTGACGCGGGGCTAGAGAAAACAAGCCTCCTTGACCCTGACTGAACTTCCTCAGGCGTCTCCCCTCTAGGGGTGGGGAGCATCTAGCTGACAGATTCCCAGCAACACAGCCAAGGACGGAAGCGGCAGCTCCAGGAGCCCAGTGGAACAGCTCCGGGAAGGATCACGTGCACACACCCAAGTTGGCAAGGCGATGAGTGGGAATATCATATGTGCTGCCGAGCATCAAGTGAACTTGCCGTCCCTCTAGGCTTCCTCCTCTATTATATAGCATCCTAACAAGGCTTCAACAAGAACCAAACAGCATTTATTTAGCTGTGAACTGTAAAACCACTGGAGCAATTTCTTCACTGGCAAAAGGAAATGATGGTTAGTCAATTTTTACTCGGCCTGTGGTACAGAGAGAATTATTACACAGCCAGATGAAAATCGCAATTGATTGTTTCTGAGTCAGGTCTTTTGCTATGACTTCCCTAAAAGTATCCAACTTGATTGCTCAGCTTCATTCCCTTTCTTTTTTGGTTTATAAGATTCAAAAAGATGTTTATGTTCGGGGAGAGTCAGGAGGAACAGGAGGGGAAATAGGGTAGTAGAAAGAAGAAAAGGAGCCAGATTATCTGTAAACTGGCCAACCAGGACAGAAGTTGATAAGAATTACTGTTTTAAAAACATACTCCTCATGGATCAGACCAATTAAGTCAGTGTTAAAAGTAAGACAGTCATATTTATTACATTACTCAGCAAATATTTATTGAATGCTGTTTGTTTGCTACAACCTGGAGGGGAAATTGTGTCCAAGACCCTCTCCCTCTTTTCTGAGCAGGTTCAACACCTCACTTGGCCTCCCCTTGGGCTCAGCCACCAGGAAGACTCCCTGCCCCTGCCACACACTCTCCCCGTGTCCTGCTGCCTCTGTACATCTTCCCAGGCTGGTGTCCTAAACTCCTCTGGCTCTTCTTTTCAGTTCACTGACTCTTTGCTCCTGACTCTGGTTTTGGGTCCCGTTCGTGTCTTCCATAATTTCCTTAAACTTGATGACTAGATTAACAACCCTGAAATACATTCTTCTTAAAACCCTGTTTTTCCTTTCTGTAACATTCTCTCACTTGTACTCATGAAGGATCTTCTCTACCACAAATGTAATAGCACCCTGGCTGCTATGGACTGAATTCTGTTCCCCAAAATTCATCTGTTGAAGCTCTAATCCCTCAATGTGTTAGTATTTGAAGAGGGGACCTTTGGGTAAATAGGTTTAGATGAGGTCATGAGGGTGGGGCTCTCATTATGGAATTAGTGCCTTTATAAAAAGAGACAAGAGCGCTTCTTCTCCCCCCACCCTGACTGGCATACACTGAGGAAAGACCATGTGAAGGCACAGCAAGAGGGTAGCCATCTACAACCCAAGGAGAGAGACTCACCAGACACCAACCCTGCTGGAACATTGATCTTGGAATTCCATCTCCAGATCTGTGAGAAATAAATTCCTGTGTTTAAGCCACCCAATCTGTGGTATTTTGTTTGGCAGCCCAAGCTGAATAAGACACTGGCACAGTGCTTGTCACACATTAGACATTTAATGTATATTTGTTGAATAAATTAATGAGTACTATTCCTGGGTCCTGAGCCATAGATTCAATTACCCTCTGCTCTCACCCTGCAGCAACCGGCTCACCCCCAGACTCATTCGCCACACCCTCCTAACTCTGGAATTCTAGCTGAACCAAGGCCCTGTCTCCTCTTACTTAAGAGAGGAGGTCAGACCTCTGCTCTCCCAATAGCATAAACAGAACATTCCTGACTGATTGCCATCACTTGTCTCTGTTAAATAGCTTAATATTCCCCATGTATCAGAATCAGGTAAATGTTAGCCTCTGACCACCAATATTTGTGGCAATCATTCCGGACCCTCTTCCACTTTCTAACCTACACTCATTTCTGTCTTTCCTCCATCTTCCACATATCAGTTCCATCTCCAGGTACCATTTTAATCTGATCCCTTGATTCTAGGGCATTTCTGATCTCTGATTCCTATTTATGGCTCCCTCTTGTGGATGTTGGCTTGGGTTTGCCCCATCAGTTTTATCTAGCCAGAACTGGCTCTTATCTACCCCATTCCTGAGAGGAGGAGTTCAAGTAATGACAATATTATAACATATGAAAATGCTGTAATAGAAATATGACTAAGGTACATTAGACGTTAGGAAGGCCTAAGTCTGTCTGGGAGAGTCAGTTTAGGCTACACAGAATTATGAATTGTGAAGGAAAAGTAGGAGTTTTCCAAGCAGACAAGAGGAATTGTGATCTAACGATCATAGGCACAATACACTTTGGTAATCAGGCAGATGGGACTAGGAAAAAGGGAGAGTCCAAGATAGAGTTCAAGCCAGGTTTCTGGTATCAGCACCTGTGTGCCATCCTCCATTTTGGAGAATTAATTGGTGGGCATTTCTCTTGGTTTAATAAAATATTTCTTCATAGATAATGGAAAACTGATGTGTAATTACTATGCTGAAATATTTTAAACACATACTAGAATATATAATGGTATTTACATTTGGATAATTAGTCAAAACATATTTTTGGCTATCATTATTAAAGGAGTTTCTCTAAAGTCTTTTATCTGGATACAACTTTGGTACGTTCTTAGGCTAATAACCAGATGTATGTATATTCTTCTATAACATAGGCTTTTACTATTTGACTCTGCTTCATTAGTCCAAACTGATGAGATTCATTCACTTACGCATTCAGTAAGAATGCGTTCAGCTTCCTTGGGGTGCACGCCCTGTGTGATCCTATGATAATGAAGATCGCAATAAATTGGCTCCACTTAGTACAGGTGTACTGGAAATTTTGCAGCAGCAGTCCTGGCTTATGTTTTGTTATACCCTACGGCTCATTAATAGCTCTCGCAAAATATATTTTATCTTAAATTGATGGAATTAAATGTGTGGAAGAATATTTCTAGCTGTCAGACTGAGCCACCACTGAGCAAGATTTTCACAGGTTTTGAAATATTGACACACTTCAAGCACTTAACAAAGTTAAGGTAAAAGAATAAAGTGAGTTAAGTATATATTCCTTGAGAATTACACTTTATGTGATGTGAATTTTTCTTGACAGATGATTTGGTTTTACTCAAAGAAGGGTAAGTAACCTCCCAAGGAGAGAGGACGATCTCAAAACTAGCGTGATTTATCCATCTTACCTTATCATAAAGTGGATTTTATTATTTATACTTAATTTGGGATTGGGAGAGATTGAGTAGAGACTCATATCACCTACCCCTTACTGAAATCTGTCAGGACTTAGCAAGTTTCATATTATTAGTAGAATAAATAACATACATATATATTTTGTCTTTTAATTATTTTAGGAAGGAAATAAACCCTGGGGGAAAGACCAAAGCTGTTTTTATCCTTAGCTACCTTAATCTTTATTAAAGAGGACTAGAAACTATTTTAAATAGCAAAGAATCTTATATTATTTATCAATATGGTACATAAAATGAGCAAACAGAAATGCTAAACATTGCTATAGGGATACTAAGGTTTTTTTTGTTTCAACTAGACCCCAACGAAAGGACCAACAATGAGAAAATAACTAAGTATGTGTGCAGGCATGTGCACATATGCATGGACACCCCTGCATCTTCCCCCAGTCTTTCATGGAGACCCCAAAGGAAAACAGTCAATAATAGGGAGTATGTGGTCCCCAGCACCATGTCTCTCACACAATGGGGAACTCAATAAATATGTGTTGAGTCAGTGGAATCACATCTGCCAGATAATTTTACTTAGGACAGAAGACAGCTACCAAGTTTTGGTTTCCTTAAAACCAGTGTCACAGGCATTGAAATTTGATTTTTATTCTTTGGTTTTTCACTTGCAGAGATGATGTCTAGTGTCTATTTTTTCTGCCAGGCACTGTAATTGAAGCTGATGAAAGAATGATTAGACAGACACAGACAGTCCTTGCCCTCAAGCAGCTGACTGTCTCATGGGGGTGATGCAGATAGTCATAAAATGGTGTAATGATGAGGTGAGCTAAGGGGCTAGGAGAGCAAAAGGGGTCCTTGGGTTTCAGGAGTGGAGCTGGGATTGGGACTCCAGGGAAGGCTTGTTGGAGGGCAGGAAGTCCAATATACCTTTACTTTTTTTTCTTCCTTTTAAAAAATCTTTGTATAATAGAAAATTTCAAACATATACAAATGTAGGGAGATAATTTAACAGTTATCTACAAATGGCCAGTTTTTAAAAATTCATACTCTCTTCACTCCCTCTAATCCCTCACTGGACTGCTTTGAATCCAATTTCAGACCTCATATTGCTTTATTTGTAAGTATTTCAGCATGTATTTTTAAAAGATAAGGATTCTTCGATATAGTGAAAATGACTATACTACCCAAAGCAGTATACAGATTCAATGCAATCCCTATCAAATTTCCGACGGCATTTTTCACAGAACTAGAACACACACAAAAAACATCTTAAAATTTGTATGGAGACACAAAAGACCCTGAATAACCAAAATAATCTTGAGAAAGAAAAACGGAACTGAAGGAATCAGGTTCCCTGATTTCAGACTATACTACAAAGCTACAGTCATCAAAACAGTATGGTACTGGCACAAAAATAGAAATATAGATCAATGGAACAGGATAGAAAGCCCAGAAATAAACCCACACATCTATGGTCAATTAATCTAAGACAAAGCAGGCAAGACTATACAATGGAGAAAAGACAATTTCTTCAATAAATGGTGCTGGGAAAACTGGACAGCTACCTGTAAAAAAATGAAATTACAGCATTCTTTAACACCATACACAAAAATAAACTCAGAATGGATTAAAGACCTAAATGTAAGACTGGATACTATAAAACTCTTAGAGGAAAACATAGGGAGAACACTCTTTGTCATAAATCGCAACAATATCATTTCAATCCATCTCCTAGAGTAATGGAAATAAAAACAAAAATAAACAAATGGGACTGAAGAGCTTTTGCACAGCAAAGGAAACCATAAACAAAACAAAAAGATAATCCACAGAATGGGAGAAAATATTTGCAAACAATGCAACGAACAAGGGATTAATCTCCAAAATTTACTAACAGCTCGTGCAGCTCAATATCAAAAAAAAAAAATCCAATCAAAAAATGGGCAGAAGATCTAAATAGACATTTCTCCAAAGAAGATACACAAATGGCCAAAAAGCACATGAAGAGATGCTAAACATCACTAATTATTAGAGAAATGCAAATCAAAACTACAATGAGGTATTGCCACACACGAGTCAGAATGGCCATAATCAAAATAAAATGTATAAACAATAAATGCTGGAGAGGGTGTGGAGAAAAGTGTACCCTCCTACACTCTTGGTAGGAATGTAAATTGGTGCAGCCACTATGAAGAACAGTATGGAGATTCCTTAAGAAACTGAAAATAGAGTTACCACATGATCCAGCAATCCCACTCCTGGGCATATATCTGGAGAAAAACATGGCTCGAAAGGATACATGCACCTCATTGTTCATTGCAGCACTGTTTACAATAGCCAAAACGTGGACTCAACCTAAATGTCCATTGATAGATGAATGAATAAAGAAGATGTGGTCCATATATACAATGGAATATTATTCAGTCATTAAAAAGAATGAAATAGAGACTTCCCTGGTGGCACAGTGGTTGAGACTATGCTCTCCCAATGCAGGGGGCCGGGGTTCAATCCCTGGTCAGGGAACTAGATCCCATGTGCATGCCACAACTAAGAGTTCGCATGCCACAACTAAGAAGCCCCTCATGCCGCAACCAAGGAGCCCAAGTGCTGCAACTAAGAAGCTGGCAAGCCACAACTAAGAAGCTCGCAATCCACAACTAAGGAGCCCACCTGCCACAACCAAGGAGCCCAAGAGCCACAACTAAGAAGCTGGCAAGCTGCAACTAAGAAGCCTGCCTGCCACAACCAAGGAGCCCACCTGCCGCAACTAAGGAGACCATCTGCAGCAACTAAGGAGCCTACTTGCAGCAACTAAGGAGCCCACCTGCTGCAGCTAAGACCCGGTGCAACCAAATTAATTAATATATATTTTTTAAAAGAATGAAATAATGCCATTTGCAGCAACATGGATGGACCTGGAGAGCCATACTAAGTGAAGTAAGTCACACAAAGAAAGACAAATATCACATGATTTTGCTTATATGCAGAATCTAAAAAAATGATACAAATGAACTTATTCACAAAACAGAAACAGACTCACAGTCTTAGAGAACAAACTTTTGGTTACAGGTGGGGTGGGGATAGATTGGGAGTTTGGGATTAACATGTACACAGTGCTATATTTAAAACAGATAACCAAGAAGGACCTACTGTATAACACAGGGAACTCTGCTCAATACTCTGTAGTAACCTAAATGGGAAAAGAATTTGAAAAAGAATAGATACATATATAACTGAATCCCTTTGCTGTACACCTGAAAGTAACACGTTAATCAATATAAAACAAAAATTTTAAAAAAATTTATAGTGCACCTTGGAAACAGTATGTATGATTTCTATAAGAGCAGAAAGAGCTTGTAAGGACTTGAGATGGTATATACAAAAGAGCATTTCTCAATATGGGATCCCTGGAACAGTGCAGAATTTTTCTCTATTTCAAGGGGAAAATATTAGTGAAATTTATATTTGCAGATATAAGAAAAAAATTAAACACATCAATAGCACAGAAGGATGATATTCAAAGTGTGTATACTGATACAGAGGCAGCATTTACCAACTAACTAACACATGTATGCTCTTTTCAGTAAGTGGTTTTTGCTGTATATCTTGTCATAATTTCAAATTTTTCTGTAATGATATTTAATATTTCTAAGTTTTTATACAGTTTAAGATATATGTGTATCTATTGCCAAAAATAAGTGTGTAATTTAATTTGCTTTATTATGCAGGAAAATACTATTAAATAAATGATAAATGAAAAACAAAAAAAGATAAGGATTATTTTATTAAAAAAACAAAATGACAATGCTATTATCTCACCTAAAAATTAATAATAATAATAATATTTTCAAATGTCCAGTCAGTTTCAAATTTCCTCTGTTGTCTCATGATTTTTTAAGATGGCATGCTTGATGAAACTAAGAGCTGGTTCTTTGAAAGATAAACAAAATTGATAAACCTTTAGCTAGAGTCACCAAAAAAAAAAAAGAAAAAGAGAAAAAAAGAGAAAGGGCTCAAATAAAATCAGAAAGGAAAAAGGAGATGTTACAACAATACCACAGAAGTACAAAGGATCATAAGAGACTACAGTGGACAATTATATGCCAACAAATTGGAAAGCCTATAAGAAATTGATAACTTCCTAGAAGCATACAACTTACCAAGACTGAATCATAATGAAATAGAAAGTCTCAAGAGACTGATTACTAGCAGGGAAATTGAATCAGTAATAAAAAAACTTCCAACAAATACAAGTCCAGGGCCAGGTGGCTTCAATGGTGAATTATACCAAACATTTAAATAAGAATTAATACCAATCCTTTTCAAATTCTTTCAAAAAGTAGATGGGGGCGGGGAGGGACTCTTCCAAACACATTATAGGAAGCCAGCAAATCCAGAGAAGGACACTGCAAGAAAAAAAATTACAGGTCAAGATCGCTGATGAACATAGATGCAAAAATCCTCAGGAAAATATTAACAAACTGTATTCAACAACACATTAAAAGGATCATACATTGTGATCAAGTGGGATTTATTCCAGGGATACAAGGATAGTTCAATATCCACAAATCAGTCTATGTGATATACCACAATAACAAAATGAAGAATAAAAATCATATAACCATCTCAATAGATGCAGAAAAACCTTTTGACAAAATTCAACATCCACTTATGGTAAAAACTCCAAACAAAACAGGTATAGAGGGAATGTACTGCAACATAAGAAAGGCCATAGATGACAAGCCCACAGCTAACATTATGCTCAATGATGGATCTGACATCAAAAGCATAGGCAACAAAAGCAAAATTAAACAAGTGGGACTATAGCACTGATAAGGGGCTAATATTCAAGATACAGAAAGAACTCATATAACTCAATAGCTGAAAAACAAACAATCTGATTTAAAATGATCTGAATAGACATTTTTCCAAAGTCTATCTATACGTCATAGATAGCCACAGATACATAAAACATGCTCGACTTCATTAATCATCAGGGAAATGCAAATCAAAACCACAGTGAGATATCACTGCACACCTGTCAGAATGGCTGTTCTCAAAAAGACAAGCAATAACAAGTGTTGTTGGAGAAAAGGGAGCCCTTGTGCACTCTTGGTGGGAAAGTAAATTGGAGCAGCTACTATGGAAAACAGAGGTTCCTCAAAAAATTAAAAATAGAATTACCATGTGAGCCAGCAATTCCACTCCTCTGTATGTATCTGAAGAAAACAACAACAATAACTTGAAAAGATATATGCGCCCGTGTTCACTACAGCATTGTTTACAATAGCCAAAATATGGAATCAACCTAAGTGTCCATCAACGGACGAATAAATAAAGACAATGTGGTATATATATACACAATGGAATATTACTCAGCCATTAAAAAAATGAAATCTTGACATTTCCAACAAACTGAATGGACATTGAGGACATTATTGTAAGTGAGCTAAGTCAGAGAAAAACAAATACCATTGGCTCTCTCTTCCACGTGGCATCTAAAAAGAACAATGACAACAACAACAGCAACAAATGAAGAAACAAAAACCAACTCATAGACAAAGAGAGCAGGTTGGTAGTTGCCAGAGGCGGGGAGTGAGGGGTGGGAGAAATGGACGAACTATTATGTTTACTTTAAATACATGATATAAAAAACAAAATAGAACAAAGATGGCATGCTTGAAACAAGATTCAAATGGGATCCACACACCGTGTCGTGTTGAGTTCGGAGTGTGTTTGAACGGCATAAAGAAGTAGCCAAGATAATATGTGACTTATGCAGGACTTTTCTGTGTGTTTTGTTCACTGTTTTGTAATCGTTCTTGTAGTTGGTCACCGTTTTGGTCACTCCGTGCCTAGAACAGTGCTTACACGTAATAGGTTCTCAGCAAATATTTATTGTATAAGTGGACGAATGAAAGAATGGGTAGGGAGGCATTTCAAGCTGAGGGAGCAGCAACGAGTGTGAAGGTCTGAAGCCCTGTGAGATCACAGTGCGTGTGGGGAGCTATGCATTTTATGTACGGCTGGAGCTTAGAATTGGGGTAACAATAGGAAATGTGGCTGAAACAAAGTAGGGGCCAGATCATGCAGTGCTAAGCAGAGTGGTTAGAAACTTTCGGAGGACTTTCAGGAGGGGAGGGGCATGGTCAGATTTGCATTTTGGAAAGGTTGTGATTTCCAGTTCTGCCTGAGGGATCAGTAGATCCTTGCAGATGGTGTCACATTCAAGACCACACCAAGCTAGCAATGAAAATTATTTAAAGGGAACCTAATATTTATTGCAATGTCCCAAGAAAATTTCCTGGGGAGATTCATCGTAGGGACTCTCTTCAAATGTTCTCTCCTAAGTCTCTCTCCTGCTAAAATTTCTCTCATGCCTTGCGTTCACACAGGCTGTCTGCGATCTTTCATCTCTTAGCCTTTTCTCATCTGTTTTGCTTTCCTGTCCTCTAATATAAATCCAGGTGGACGCCAGGCCTCTCCTGTGCCCCCCCGAGCCCAGCAGGCCAGATGGACATATCCTCAGCCGGTTGGGAGCAGAGAGACGGTTATACAGTAATGTCTTTTCTCTGTCATTCTTACATGACACAAACTTTTCCAGGTTCTTCAACACCTATTTGGGTGACGATGAGACTCTGACTAATGTTTATTTCCCCAAAGACTGAAAATCCTACTTATATTTAAAATTGTTCTCTCCTGTTTCACCAGAACACAGCTCTGCCACATAATAGAAAATTCCAACATCAGTGCCTTCACGGTGTGTACAGTTACTTGGAATGTCACTGTTCAAGTCTCAGAATTTTGCCTGGATGCCCCCCATGTGGTGAGAGGCACCCTGGGGCTCTTTCTTGAAGGAAGCTGCTCAGTAGGAGGGGTGGCAGGCTGAGGAGGCGTCAGGCAGGAAGCTATGAGCAGACTCCCAAGAAGCTGTTTTCTGGGAGGATTCAGATTTTAGAAATGCGTAAAAGTGCATCCTCCTAGTATCAAACTTGTTTCTGGGGACTGGATTGTTTTGGATAAAATTTAGAGTTGTTAGCGGCAAAATAGCGATTATCTATTCTGGGCCAGTTACTTTATATTTGTGTAAGTATTTTATAGTCTACTAATTTATGTAGTAGGAATGAAACCTTGATACTTATTTTAGAGTTTTATTTAAGCAACATGGGCTTCTTAGAAGAAATTTTTATAGATCAATTATGAAGCTTTTTTTTTCTTTTCTATGCAGCTGCTGCCATCTTTGCTTTTATTGGATTTCTTTTAAAAGCCTGTTTGGAAACATGCTTATTTTGAAAACCTTTGGGAGAACTCACGTATTTAAAAATTCTTAATATCACTGTGAAAGACACCAAAAATATCCTCTGATGAACTGCTACAAGGAAGGTTGCCTTACATTTTGAATCAGCACAAACTTGAATCGCTTCAATAGGATATATTATCAAAACAACTATTTGCAAACTTACTGAAATTTAATGGATTTTTCTCAAACAAATATTCAAAGAAACAGATGGGTAAAGTACCAAACTTAGAGTTTTAAAAACGTTTACGTTCCAATAAAATACAAGAGATCATGAGTTTTACTGCTTGCTTTCCACTACCAAAAGTCCTTTTTCCACTTTAAAAAGATATCAGTGCTCAAACTATTCTTAGCGATTGCTTCTTAAATTTATGTTAATCCATGACACAATTCGTAAGGAAAGAGTAAGAGGTGAAACAGACCAATCATAAGCCCTGTTGACATGTTTAGCAATTCTGACAATGAAGTAGAAATTCAAGTGCGTTAATAAATTGTTAGCCTCACTATTGATTTCAGTTCTTGTGTAGTTTCTCTTACAATTTCACAGAGGATGAAAAGTACCCTGTATGAAGTTAGTGGCAAAATGGATGCTAGAACATCGTGCCCTCCATCTCTCAGAGCAGTGCTTTCTCTTTCTTTTTTATATTATGTTTCCACGTGCTCTTCCTTGTTTTTGAAATGAGTACTTAAATATATATATTGATTTGTTAGTTTTGAAAGGGTCAGATAATGAAGGGACTTGTAGGACATGATAAAGGAAGTGGTATCTTAAAGGTGTTGGGGAATTACTGATCACATTTGAATTTTAGAAAGTTTTATCTTCCAAACCGAATTATTCTTCACTTGTATAATTTATGCCATCTCTCCGTAACTACATCTCCTTACTTGTATATTATGTAGTAAATATATTTTTATATTGTCTAGTAGTATAAGTGATAGGCTTGCTAATTATATCATGTGGAAGCTGGTTCAGAGGTTCCTGCACTTAGATTGTAGACATACTTGTAGCATATGTGTATACTTATGTCTTTGAAGTTCTTTCTTCCACCAAGAAGGAAATAAATCGCAGAATGGTATATAGCTTCTGGCAAGAATACCATTTCAACTGCACTCTTGTGTGTGTGTGTGTGTACAAGAATCTTTTTTCCTGAATCTGGTATACATTATGATTCCTTACAATGGGATTTATTTTTATAGAAAGCTCAACTTGTCTTGGAAACTACCATTAACAGCAATAAAAGCTAAGGCCAAATACTGATGCACAGTATTTCAATGGCAAGCACTCTATCTTCCCAGCTTTCAGTAAAATTCTACATAATCTGTTGAATAATGTTGTTACTGAAGATGATGGGAAGATGATGGAGAATCGTGGTCAGATACTGGACTTTCCTGAGTAATTAAGAGGTTTCACATGGACCTTATAAGTTAACAATAGGTCATATCAACCTTCTTCCATCTTTTCCACTTTGGATTGTGTTCAAATTGGCAAGCCCTAGGGAAAGATCATCTTATTAATTAATCCTTAATCACTCACTTGCACTGATCAGATCAATGTAAATCTGAAACTCCTAGAGCTACCTAGAATAAAACCAATGTGCTGAGGATTTTATGTACACACTCTTCAGTGACATAGAAACACATATATTGTATTCAATGCATAGGACAAAGAGAAGATTCTATAGCAAATATTAAACACTGGATCCATGTTCATTATACGGGCATCAAAACTGAAGGATTCTTCACCTGGGATATTACTGGCATTTGGGCAGCACAATTTTTTGTTGTGTGGGAGGCTCCCCAAAGGCAAGAGATTTAGCATCTCTGGCCCCAGACCACAAAATGTCCATAGCACCCATGGGTCAACAATGTGACCTTCCCACCTACATTCCCAAATGCCCGGTAGAGGGGTGGTTCCATCCCATGTGGAGACAAGATGATAACCATCCTCCCTGTACTCAAACCTCACTGTAAAAAGAATTCCAGAGGAAAGATCACAACCTTTTTGTCAGAGGTGAAATTCCTGATCAACCTACTTGACTGACCTCATGAATGGAGCTCTTCAGGCCACTGCATGGGTGAGGAAGGCTGAGGTTTATGTGCAATCTACTCCTTTCCCTCCCATTATCTAGAGACTCAGCGGTGCATCCATATAAGATGGTAACATAGCTGCCATAGAGCAGTGGTTCCTAAACTGTAGCATGCTAGGAGTCACCTGGAGTGTTTATTACAGTGTAGATTTTGGTCTAGTACATTTGAGCCAGGGTTCAGGACCTGCATTTTACAGAATCACTCCATATAAATGTGATTCAAGTTGCTACCTCTCCACCCTTTCTTTTCTTTTCTTTCTTTCTTTCTTTATCTATTTTTAATTTTTTATTGAAGTATAGTTGATTTACAGTCCATGATGTGTTTGTTTCTGGTGTATAGCAAAGTAATTCATATATATATATATATATAAAATATATAGTAGGACTTTGCTGTTTATCTATTTTATATATAGTAGTTTGTATCTGTTAATCCCAAACTCCTAATTTATCCCTCCCCCACCCCCTTTCCCCTTTGTTAATCATAAATTTGTTTTCTATGTCTGCGAGTCTGTTTGTTTTGTAAATAAGTTCATTTGTATCATATTTTAGACTTCACATATAAGTGATATCATATGGTATTTGTCTTTCTGGCTTCCTTCACTTAATATGATAATCTCTAGGTTCATCCATGTTGCTGCAAATGGCATTATTTCATTCTTTTTTATGGCTGAGTAGTATTCCATCATATATATATATATATATATATATATATATATATATATATATATATATATTTTCCACATCTTCTTTATCCATTCTCTCTACCCTTTTTATATATGCTTCCTTAGAAGATTTCAACTCCAGGAAGAATCTTACAGACCAACTGGCAATAAAACTCCCTATAATAACAGCATGTAGGGGATGGGAAATGTTCTTAGTAGAGGTTGAGGGCTATATTAGAGGAAGAGAAAGCAGTAGTCTTGACTTTCATATGTAAGTCAAGTGGGTCAGGGCGCAGACTTATCTGAAGGGAGAAGAAATAAACAGCCTGGTCCCATGGGAGTGGCCACTTTATGAGCCCTCTGTATCACCCTCACCAGAGAGGAACCATGTAGAAATTTATGGGGATGCCTTCAGCACACAAATGGATGGAAATGGAGAAGTAGTGGCTTCCTGAGCTGTGGTGGACAGGAAGGCTATGTTCATGGACATATCCCTCTGCCTTTACTGGGATCATTTCCAATAATAAAGGGTCTGATTAGAAAATGTGTTACTGGGATTCATCTGCACTCTTGGCTGTTATTCTATAGGGGGAAGATATTGTGTAAAACCAGTTTAAAATGGCAGCCTACTACCTGTGGCAACCTCCCATAGCTTCTCACTTACAAGGCTGGCCCCAGGCAAACTTGAGGAAGGAGGTAAAGTTTGTCCTTAGTGTCCCATCCCCTCTTTCCCAACCTACTTCAGCACCCCTTCCTCTTTCGCCATCTCAGGTCTACTAAAGCAGACCCTTGGTCCTATTTTTCCAGAGGCTCATCCTCAGCTAGTTGCTATCTAATCCTCATTGGTCGCTTAACCAGAAAACAAATTAAAATTCTGCATTCAATTAGTTCCTGAAAAATGATAAGCCTTTACCACACAAAGATGAAATGCAAATGGTGAGGTCAGGCACCAAGGTGATGGGCCTTTTGGACAATCTATTGAATAGCCCTGAAATACAATGGAATATCACTCATAAGGCTGGTTATGTGACAGTGTGAATTAGGACTTCAGTAAATCATGTCAGAGTATGAGAAGGGATTTTGAACGATCATGTGGTCCCTCTGTAAGCTTTTAGGCACATCTATACTTTGACCCCCAGGAGAAATGACATTTTTTTCTTCTTTGTGCAAATTTCCACTAAAGAAGGTTATAGTAAATACTTTCTCACCACGAAGTCCAATCTGCCATCACTTCTCTCACTGGACTGTAACTGCCCTAAACATCACTGACTCCTGCCGCAGCTACCCCTTTGCCATCCGTTCCCCCCTCCTCATCCTGTCCCCACATAGCTGGTAATCTGGTACACGGAAACCCAAGTGGCCTTTTAAAAATGCTAATCAGATCATTGCCAATTCCCTGCTTAAAACCGTTTTGTGGCTTCCCGCTATTGCTAGGATGAAGACCTGCATGGCCTACAAGGCCCTTCATAATCGTGACTTAGCCTGTCTCTCTTCCTAACTCTCACCTCCAGCCTCTCTAGTCTCCTTTCGTATCTCCTTGCACAGGCTGTAATAGCTCCTGTAAGCTTTCATCTGTGCTTCCCCAGCCCCACTGTCACTGTGTTATTTTAACCCATATTTTTGGTCCATTGCAGCTATCACTGTTTCTCTTTATTAATATATTGTGTGCTTATTTGATTATTGTCCGTTTTCCCAACTAGACTATAAGCTCCATGGGACGAGGACCTGGGTCTCTTTTTACTCATAAGTACATTCCCAGTATATTCCCACAGAGAGAGACCATAGTTAGTTCACAATGAATATATGCCTAATAGATGAATGAACTATTTCTTTTGTCTACCAACCAGCTCATGCTTTGGATTGAGCCCATTTTTAGTCATTGGAAGAGGTGGAGAACTGCTGATCATTTTCCTCTAGTTCCCCCTTTGTTTTGGGATGTAATAGACTATTACTCTGGTGAAAATGCACAGATGCCTCATTAAGATGGAAACTCCGCAGTACAAATTAATTCTAATGTCACTAGAGTGGTTTATTAACATATGTTGTTAATTTCCTTCATTTTCTTCAATTTGTTAATTATCCCCTTGTGTTCAAACTCTAATTTGGTAACTGGAGAGGGTTAACTCCACTACTTAAGAGTTTAGGGCTCCCAGACATTTTCCATATTAGAAAAAAATTCTTTTGGGGGAAGGGAGGTGTAAACAGCAGGGTAGAGAAATATAGCAGCAAGAGACAGAATAAAAAAGTAAATGTTAGAATGAGTTTTAAGATGGCAATAAGAAATGAGAATTAAAAATAGGTTTCAAGAACGAACCAGGGATCTTATGAGAGATTTTATTTTAAAGGAGAAATGTTTTTCTTCAGATTATATCAATCTCTTTTTATTTAATCTGAATCCAAAACAAACACATATTGTATCCTGACCAAAGTTTCCCCTGTATTAGATCTCAGAGATTATTGCCTACAAGTGAACTGTTTTTTGTTTGTTTTTACTAATTGTGTCTAATTTTTAAAATAAAATACCATTTATAGAGTACTATGTGCCAGACACCTTACATACAGTATCTCATTTGGTTCTCAGAGGCAGATATGATTATTAAACCTCATTTTACAGATAAGGGACGTATGGGTCAGGGAGGTTAAGCCTGCACTCACAGTTTTGGACAGATTCCAGATTCAAATCCCAAGTGTGACTGGTTCTAAACTCTGTACTCCTGTTTTGTCTCACTTCCTCTTCAAAATGAGATCTCAACATTTGCTAAGGTTTAAGTTCTCCCCATTTGTCACAGGTAAAATCACTCAGAGCAGCAGTTTTCCAAGCGGGATCCTCAGATCAGAACAATCAGAGTCACCTGGTTAGAAGTGCAAATTCTCTGACCCCCACCCCAGACCTACTGAATCAGTGACTGGGATGGGGATGGGATGAGCCCAGTGATTTGCATGTTAACCAGTCCTTCATGCGATTCTGTTGCACACGAAGGTTGAGAACCACTGCCTGGAGGAATTAAGAACTGAGCAGCCCTTAGACCTCGCTATGGTTATAACTGATCATAAACATTATAGCCCACACATCACACTCCCTTCCCAGACACCACTACTGGAGAATGTTTCTCACTCTTTCAGGTTCCTCAGGGAAGCAGCCAAAGCTGAAAACCTACAGATTTTGTTTGGGTTTGAAATGGTGTCACATGAGGTTACACTGGATTAAGTAAACAGGCAACATTTGAACAAAATTTTACTTGGATGTTGTGGTGGATTGCAAAAGGTCATTGTTCTTTTCGGTGAACATGTTCATGTTTCTGCATTTCTGCTTTCCTTCAGAACAGGAAGCGGAAGTTCTAAATACTACCATGAAGCCTGCTCTTGGTATTTCCGGACTGGCTGAGACCAGAAAGTAGCGGAAGAGACAAACCATTCTTGTTAGAGTTCCAATTTGATTTCCAAATCAAGGTGCACAGGATCAAAGGCCTTTTAAGTACAGATCAGCATTCCAAACTTTGATGCTTATCTAAATAAACAGCTTGGGACTCTGTGCTACTAGTTGTAACATAGGTGACTGAGATAAAGAGATAAATCAGCCCTAAGGAATGAGGAGGGAAATTCCCACCAAATAGCTGAAAGCAACAATCCTTGAGCTTGTGGTTGCCTTCCTTATTAATTTTCTAAGTGTAGGTGATCAAAACCTATAATAAATTGAAGAGTAAAAGTCTTAGAACCTGAGTAAACTAGGAGGAAAAACACTTTCCACAAATTGGTTCTTTCATTATGATAAAAAGTGGCAGAAGAGCTTCAAGGAGCTACCCTGCCAAGAATTTTAGCTGCTGTTGAGAATGGTTAATTTACTTCTGTTATATAATCTCTAAATTAAGTTAAGGCATATGGAAGTAGAAGGAACAGAGTAAAAAAGGTCATACCATGTTTTCTATTTATTATTTAGCTTAGATTTTTGCTTTTAGTCTTTTGTTTGTTTGGTTGTTTGTTTGGTTTTTTTTGCAGTTCACGGGCCTTTCACTGCTGTGGCCTCTCCCATTGCGGAGCACAGGCTCCGGACGCGCAGGCTCAGCGGCCATGGCTCACGGGCCCAGCTGCTCCGTGGCATGTGGGATCCTCCCGTACCAGGGCACGAACCCGCGTCCCCTGCATCGGCAGGTGGACTCTCAACCACTGCGCCACCAGGGAAGCCTTGTTTGTTTGTTTTTATAGGGAAGAATAATTGTTCATACTGCAAGAAAGCAAAGGAAATTTAGATTATTTTTAAAATAATGAGACTTCTAGATGAGTAAACTTGGAAGATAATCTGTGAATCAAACAAGTGCATTCGGTGTGTAATTTCGGAAACTGATAAAACCCACTCATCTAAAAAGAAGGTGAGGGGCTTCCCTGGTGGCGCAGTGGTTAAGAATCTGCCTGCCCATGCAGAGGACATGGGTTCGAGCCCCAGTCCGGGAAGATCCCACATGCCATGGAGCAACTAAGGCCATGCACCACAGCTACTGAGCCTGCATTACAGAGCCCATGAGCCACAACTACTGAGCCCATGAACCACAACTACTGAAGCCCGTGCCCCTAGAGCCCATGCTCTGCAACAAAGAGAAGCCACTGCAATGAGAAGCTCATGCACCTCAACGAAGAGTAGTCCCTGCTCACCGCAACTAGAGAAAGCCCGTGCACAGCAACAAAGACCCAACACAGCCAAAAATAAATAAATAAAAATAAATAAATTTATTTAAAAAATAAAAAGAATGTGAGGGATTTCTGCTGTCACCAGGGCTTCACTTGTAAGTCGGTCCCACTACCATATGAAAATGAAATAAAACTAGAGGAGTCTTTGAGTCATACTCATGGTTTAGAATCTTCAGAATCATTAGTCTAGCACTGCTATCTGTCAAGGTAAAGGGATTTAGTTATTCAATACCAGCCATAAAATATCTGGACTAAAATAATCACATTAACCCCTTGTTATATGTGCTCATGATCAAGTGATAAAACAATGGTGTTCTCCCTACTTTAGACCGACCTAAACTTGACATTTCTAAACAATATCTCCACTTTGCCACCTGAAATTGTGTTGCTTAGAGCTTCCTGAAATACTTGCATGACATGTATATTTCCAATCTATACAAAACAACAGTGAAACATAAGCAATGTTTTCCTTTAGCTGAAAATATTTTTTTTTTACACAATTTTTTTTTATTAGTTTCTGCTTTATAACAAAGTGAATCAGTCATATACATACATCTGTTCCCACATCCCTTCCCTCATGCATCTCCCTCCCTCCCACCCTCCCCATCCCACCCCTCCAGGCGGTCACAAAGCACCGAGCTGATCTCCCTGTGCCATGCGGCCGCTTCCCACCATCTATCTACCCCACGTTTGGTAGTGTATATATGTCCATGCCTCTCTTTCGCTTTGTCACAGCTTACCCTTCCCCCTCCCCATATCCTCAAGTCCATTCTCAAGTAGGTCTGTGTCTTTATTCCCGTTTTACCCCTAGGTTCTTCATGCCATTTTTTTTTTTTTAATTCCGTATATGTGTGTTAGCATACGGTATTTGTCTTTCTCTTTCTGACTTACTTCACTCTGTATGACAGACTCTAGGTCTATCCACCTCATTACAAATAGCTCAGTTTCGTTTCTTTTTATGGCTGAGTAATATTCCATTGTATATATGTGCCACATCTTCTTTATCCATTCATCCGATGATGGACACTTAGGTTGTTTCCAGCTCCGGGCTATTGTGAATAGAGCTGCAATGAACATTTTGGTACATGTCTCTTTTTGAATTATGGTTTTCTCAGGGTATATGCCTAGTAGTGGGATTGCTGGGTCATATGGTAGTTCTATTCTTAGTTTTTTAAGGAACCTCCATACTGTTCTCCATAGTGGCTGTACCAATTCACATTCCCACCAGCAGTGCAAGAGTGTTCCTTTTTCTCCACACCCTCTCCAGCATTTATTGTTTCTAGATTTCTTGATGATGGCCATTCTGACTGGTGTGAGATGATATCTCATTGTAGTTTTGATTTGCATTTCTCTGATGATTAATGATGTTGAGCATTCTTTCATGTGTTTGTTGGCAGTCTGTATATCTTCTTTGGAGAAATGCCTATTTAAGTCTTCTGCCCATTTTTGGATTGGGTTGTTTGTTTTTTTGCTATTGAGCTGCATGAGCTGTTTATAAATTTTGGAGATTAATCCTTTGTCAGTTGCTTCATTTGCAAATATTTTCTCCCATTCTGAGGGTTGTCTTTTGGTCTTGTTTATGGTTTCCTTTGCTGTGCAAAAGCTTTGAAGTTTCATTAGGTCCCATTTGTTTATCTTTGTTTTTATTTCCATTTCTCTAGGAGGTGGGTCCAAAAGGATCTTGCTGTGATTTATGTCGTAGAGTGTTCTACCTATGTTTTCCTCTAAGAGTCTGATAGTTTCTGGCCTTACATTTAAGTCTTTAATCCATTTTGAGCTTATTTTTGTGTATGGTGCTAGGGAATGATCTAATCTCAAACTTTTACATGTCCTTGTCCAGTTTTCCCAGCACCACTTATTGAAGAGGCTGTCCTTTCTCCACTGTACATTCCTGCCTCCTTTATCAAAGATAAGTTGGCCATATGTGCATGGGTTTATCTCTGGGCTTTCTATCCTGATCCACTGATCTATCTTTCTGTTTTTATGCCAGTACCACACTGTCTTAATTACTGTAGCTTTGTAGTATAGTCTGAAGTCAGGGAGCCTGATTCCTCCAGCTCCGTTTTTCGTTCTCAAGATTGCTTTGGCTATTCGGGGTCTTTTGTTTTTCCAAACAAATTTTGAAATTTTTTGTTCTAGTTCTGTGAAAAATGCCAGTGGTAGTTTGATAGGGATTGCATTGAATCTGTAGATTGCTTTGGGTAGTACAGTCATTTTCACAATATTGATTCTTCCAATCCAGGAGCATGGTATATCTCTCCATCTATTTGTATCTTCTTTAATTTCTTTCATCAGTGTCTTATAATTTTCTGCATACAGGTCTTTTGTCTCCTTAGGTAGGTTTATTCCTAGATATTTTATTCTTTTTGTTGCAATGGTAAATGGGAGTGTTTTCTTGATTTCATTTTCAGATTTTTCATCATTAGTGTACAGGAATGCCAGAGATTTCTGTACATTAATTTTGTATCCTGCTACTTTACCAAATTCATTGATTAGCTCTAGTAGTTTTTCGGTAGCATCTTTAGGATTCTCTATGTATAGTATCATGTCATCTGCAAACAGTGACAGCTTTACTTCTTCTTTTCCGATTTGGATTCCTTTTATTTCCTTTTCTTCTCTGATTGCTGTGGCTAAAACTTCCAAAACTATGTTGAATAAGAGTGGTGAGAGTGGGCAACCTTGTCTTGTTCCTGATCTTAGTGGAAATGGTTTCAGTTTTTCACCATTGAGGACGATGTTGGCTGTGGGTTTGTCATATATGGCCTTTATTATGTTGAGGAAAGATCCCTCTATGCCTACTTTCTGCAGGGTTTTTATCATAAATGGGTGTTGAATTTTGTCGAAAGCTTTCTCTGCATCTATTGAGATGATCATATGGTTTTTCTCCTTCAACTTGTTAATATGGTGTATCACATTGATTGATTTGCGTATATTGAAGAATCCTTGCATTCCTGGAATAAACCCCACTTGATCATGGTGTATGATCCTTTTAATGTGCTGTTGGATTCTGTTTGCTAGTATTTTGTTGAGGATTTTTGCATCTATGTTCATCAGTGATATTGGCCTGTAGTTTTCTTTCTTTGTGACATCCTTGCCTGGTTTTGGTATCAAGGTGATGGTGGCCTCGTAGAATGAGTTTGGGAGTGTTCCTTCCTCTGATATTGTTTGGAAGAGTTTGAGAAGGATAGGTGTTAGCTCTTCTCTAAATGTTTGATAGAATTCGCCTGTGAAGCCATCTGGTCCTGGGCTTTTGTTTGATGGAAGATTTTTAATCACAGTTTCAATTTCAGTGCTTGTGATTGGTCTATTCATATTTTCTATTTCTTCCTGAGTCAGTCTTGGCAGGTTGTGCATTTCTAAGAATTTGTCCATTTCTTCCAGGTTGTCCATTTTATTGGCATAGAGTTGCTTATAGTAATCTCTCATGATCTTTTGTATTTCTGCAGTGTCAGTTGTTACTTCTCCTTTTTCATTTCTAATTCTATTGATTTGAGTCTTCTCCCTTCTAGCTGAAAATATTTTAAGTCAATTTCTGACATAATCTGAGAACACGCACCACTCTAATCTTAGGTGAGAAATTCTGGATTCTAAACTGAACCCTGCTGTGAAAACTAATCTTTGCTTTAGATCTCCACCTTGTGGTTAGATGTTTAAAATGTAAATCCCTTTGGATTTTATGATCCTGGTTTATAGATTCTTTTTAAAAGGAAGTCAGAAAGGATGTTGTCTGAAGACAAGTTGAATGAGACGACATTGTCTGAAAATAACTGAGACTTATGATTGGGTATTTAGAAATTTATAATTCAGATTTAGTTTACTCCAGCATGAGTTTTTCCTCTGAAGGACATATTTGTCACTTTTGGTTCAACTACCTTGAGAAATTAATTTTAAGTTTCTTAAGTATTGAAGAGACATTCAGAGATCAGTTTTTGTGTTAGGGCTGGTAGAGAAGGAACCCATAAGAGACGCCTCATTATTAGTATCTTCCTTTGCCTTCAGTAAACTCCAGTGGGTAGATTGTAACAGTTCCAGAGTTTACAACCTCCAAACTCTGGGGAAAAATGTACAAAATACTCAAACATGTGGTTTAACGTGGTCCAAGGAAGCAGACAAGTGACAACTAGGAGTACTGGGATTTCATTTTCTAGGTTTCTTCGTTACCATTACAGAAAAGCTGTATGGCATTCACCTGCTGTACAGCATGGCTCTGTGCAGCTTACAGACCAGGGAGTTCCAGCATGAAGTCCTGCTAAGGGTAGACCTGATGTGCTGGGATCAAGATTAGAGCTCTTTGGATTTACATGAGATTTGATTTACAGAATGTGATTAACAAAATACAATATTTTACGATACTTATTTGTTTACATATCATCCTTGACTCCTCTATCTTTTTGTCAGAACCTAATAGCAAATGGTGACTCTACCTGAAAATCATATCCAGAATCTAATAACCTTTCATTACTTCCATTGTTTATTGCAACCAGACATCCTATTAGAACATAAGTCAAATTCCCATCACGCCTCTGCTTAGAATCCTTCCATGACTCCCTTTCACTCAGAGGAAAAGCCCAAGTCCTCACAGTGGCCTTCAGGACTCACACTACCTGGCTGGTGTTACCTCTCCAACCTCATGTCCTCTGACATGTGGCCTCCTCCTACACAGTGGCCTCCTCGGTGGTCTGGGCACAGAAAAGCCTTTGCATTACTGCCCTGTCTGCCTGGAGCGCTCTCCCTCCAGACACCCATGAGGTGTGCTCCCTCCCTCTTCAGCATTACTTAAAATTCATGTTTCTTTCCTGGTTACCCTATTTAAAATTGCACCACTCCCCATACATTCCCAATCCCACTTCACTGCTTTATTTTATTTTCTTAGTCTTATTATGTATTTTACTTATTTATCTCATGTATTATCCATCTCCTCCACTAGAATATAAGTGCCATGAGTAGAGATTCTGCTTATTTTGTCAGCTTTTGTGTTCCTGGTGCTCACGACAGTTACTGGACCCAGGGGGGTAACAGTAGGTATTTCCCGAATGAATGGCTGTCTCACCCATTGGTCTTTAGTTCCTTGGGTCCGCATCTTGTTTGTTTGCATCCTGGCACCCAGCACAGTGCCCAGCACTTTGATTTTTAATACCTGTTTGGTGGATAAATGAATGACTGTTGAGGTAACTTCCTGAGAGCTCTCAACTTATTGAACATATCAACATGGAATGATTGTATTTTTTCTTATTACTGATTCCAAATGATCTCTGTTGCACTGCCCCTTAAAAACATCTTGGCCAGTTTCCTATTATTCTTCCCAATCTAATTATTGGGTCAGTCTTTGAGTAACTACAACTGTTCATTTGAAAACTTCATTTTTAAACTTTAAAGCTTTTCTCCTCCGCTTTCCCTGACACTGTTTACCTGCTGAAAACCAAGCTATGTGGACTGTCTTACATACTTTCTTCTTTCTCTTCCCTTTGGAACTTCCTTCTCGCTTCTCATCAGACCCTGGACTCCCACAGGTGCCCACTGCAGAAACTTAGCAGGAAGGGAGCGGAAGCTTTTCTGCCTTGATTGGTGACAGATTCATGGTTTACAGCACTGTTACTCAGACTTTCATGTGTAGATTTAACTCCTACTGGTCTTGATAAAAAGCAGATCCTGATTCAGAAAGTTGAGTGTGGGGCCTGAGACTCTGCATTGCTAATAACTCCCAGGTGATGCTCAAACTGCCTATCAGAAGTCACATGTAAGTAGCAAGGCATAGAGGAGTCCTCTGCTCGTTCCAGTTTACCTTGTTTCTGCCTAATGCTGGAAGCCTCTGTTGATATGGTGGTCTCTGCATACAGACTATTGGTGGCTTTTAGGGGTCACAGTTTAGCTTCTTTTTGGCCCCTTCATGCCGCCAGGAGGAAAAGTTCTAAACTCTTTTCTACATTGGGCTGCCTAGGCAGCTCCCAGGGCTTCCACCCCTTTGCTAATCTCTCGGTACCTTCTTATGGAGCCAAGGAATGAGAGGGGTGATAGTACATATCCTCTAAGGGCCCTGGGGAACTGGGATTGGGTAGGGGTCACCCCATCTTCCTCCTAGACATGTCACAGAACAGTCCTATCAAACCTTGCAGATGTAGCCTCCTTCTGGGATCTCCTAACATGGGAACAGATGTTAAGCGATACTTCCTTCATCCCCAGATTGAGGAGACTGTAAAGGCAAACATGGTACAGGGGCCACTTCTCTGAGAATGCGCTGCCTCCATCCTGAGGATAGTCTCACCAAGCTTGGCTCCTGTGCTGAGATGAATGTGGACCCCTGGGCTCTGCAGCCCAGTGTGGATCCAGCCAGGAAATGATGCCCCTTTCTGCAGGCACCTGCTGTCCTTTAGGGATTTTCTCAGTGCTTTCCTCATTTGCCTTCTGGAAGAAAAACCTCCCTCTACCTCCCCACTAGAAAGTGGGGGAATAGCCCCCTTCCCCCAGATGCTTGACTCTCAGAACCATGGACAATGACCTCTTCTCTCAGTCTTCTTATAGGACCTGGCAAGGCCCCATCCTATGGACTTTGCCTCCATTTGGGGCCTTTCCTTTTCTCCTTATTCCTCTCTGGCTTCAGCCTGGGCTCAAAATTTTAAACTTGGGAAGATGATAAAGGGCCCTTCCCAAGCAAGGATCCAGGGATGGGTAGGAGTGATGGTCCCTGCTCCAGGGATGAAGCAACACTCCCCCCGCCCCCACCTCTCACAAAGTGGGCTTTTCCTCTCCTTTCTCCACACCAGAGATGTGAGTTCTGCCCTTCTATCTCCAACTCAGTCTCACCTGACAAAGACACCCCCTGTCCTGGCTCAAATTCAAATCTTTACCACCACCGTCATCCCATATTCATCATTTCTGCATCTCTCCAGCCAGGCTCCCCATCTGCAGTCTCACCCCCAAGATTTTGCACAGGTCAAGGCCAGTTATGTCCTATTCTTAAACCTTCCCCTTACCCAAATTTAAAATCAAGCCTAGACTTCAAACCTGCTTGTAGGGCTGTGCCTATCCTAGTCCACCCTCTCTCCCTTTGGGGCCTCCACGACACTCTATCAACAGAAGGCTCTGCACAAGAGAAAACTGAATATATAGATGAATTTTTTAAATTATGATGGAGTTTGGTAGTGGTAGGGCTGACCCTAAATGCTGGCAGTTCTAGGAACTTGAAATGTGGAAGTGTGAAGTGCCTTTTACCCTCAGCTCTGGCCTTGAGACTTAAATTCTATTGTGGGATGATGGGAAAAACCACATTCCATATCCTAGTACAGTGGAATGAATGAATTGAAACAACCCAAGTCTCTCTCCTTCCATTTTCCCTCCTTTCCCAGGGCTGAGCCAGTAGATACAGCTTGTATAGGTAGGAAGGTAGGGTAGAAATGAAGATGAGAGGCTCCAGGGCTTTATGGTAATCTGTTAATGAGGAATGTGACGTGGTGGAGAAAGCACAAACTTGAGGTCAAAAATACTTGCAGCCCTGTCATTTGAAGGCTCTGCAACTGTGGGCAAGTCACTGAACTTCCTTGACCTTGTTTCCTTGTCTGATAAATTAGGGAAATAATGTTTACTTTTGTGGTTGTTAAATTATATATATAAATATTAAATTAAATGCTCATGCACTCAATAATCTCAGACCCATAGTGAATGCTCAATAAGAGGTAGATATTCTCGATATTCAGTGGACTGTAATACTACTGTTTTCACCCTGTTTTTATGACTTTGAAGGCTTATTTTATCCTCAAAATCTAAGTGTCCTTTGGACACAATGCATTGAAGAGAGATTTGTTTCCCCTTCAAAACAGTAATAAGCTCTATACTAGTTGGAGAGTGGTAAACTGGAGGGAGGTATGTTATTACATAGAAATTAGTGTACAGTAACTAAAGCTGAAATGTTACCAGTGTTAACCTTAGAATAATTTACTACTTTAGATGATGGTCACAACAAACTTTTATAAGTGAATCTGTAAAATTTGGCAGTTAAAGTGAATTTCATGTTTTTTGAAATCTTAGGCATGATGCTTAAAATTTAAAAGTTGAAGCTCAAATTGACTTCTAAAAGTCCATACTGTTCATATTTTTCAGGGCTTATGAACAGTAACATACCATTTGAATTAATATTAATACTGGCATTGTAAAAACATTTTAGAGGCTATTTCAGATGAAGAGGCTTTACAGTTTGCTAAGGAAACTTCCTTCAACAACTATAGTTTAATCATAATCCTCTGTAATTGTCATTCTGTCTTACTGTTGATGAAAATATTTTTACTTCTTTTAATACAATAAAAAGCCTTGGACAGAGATGTAGTGTTTTCCATTTGGAGGGTAATAAAATATTACAATTGTTACTAATCTTTACACACTCATGAGAGAATTATTGTGAAATCCAAAATTTAATTTCAGTTCTAGACAGGATATCTTGATGTTACAAGTGAGTTACTCTGAATCAAAAAGGGCATACACAATTTTGAAGATAAATTTTTAAAAACAATTATGCAAATTTTTTCCTTCGGCTATGAAGCCTTGCAAATTAATGGCTGCAACAGTAAAAATAAATGCTACTCATTGAGTAAAACTGCATAGTAGTTACTATATCAGGCATTTTAAATATACTTAGCCATTTAGCCTTCAAAATATATGCTGTAAGTAGTATCTGTGTCCCAATTTTACAGATAAGGAAACTGAGGCTTTGCAAGTTAAAGTGATTCGCCCAAAGTTACACAACTTGTGAGCATCAAAGCTAGGATTCATGGCCCTAAAGCCTCTTTGTAGTGCCAATAAATGAAAAATGTAGTTTTGATCTAGCTACCCTTGCAACTAGCTAGATATCTGTAAATTGGGTAGATAATGAAAAGTAGTGCTGGAAGAAAGATCTGGTCTGCATCCTCATTTTACAGAGGCAAAATGACATGCCCAAGGCCGGACAACTAGTTCTTGGCAAAGCTCTGATTGGAACCCTTAAAACTTGCTTCTTTTGGTGTTCTTTTCCACTCCGTTTCCTTAGACAAAACAAGATAGCAGCGTGAGTAGATCCATTACAGGACACTGTCCTTTTCTCCTTAAGTGAGCTGAGGCTATGCAAGTTTTCTGGCGATTACTTTCCTCATATTACTTTAGGAATGTCTTATGTAATGTGTCCTCTTGAAAGTTGTCTGTAAGTCACGAAATGAAGTTGGATGGAGTCTTAAAATTCCATTAGGCCCACTCATTCATTCTTGGATAAGGAAATCCTATCCAAGTGAGATGAATAGGTTCCTCTAAGGTCACACACCGCCAGTAGTACCAAGGCATTGCTCATTCTACAGCACTGCTTTAAGCATTTGTATTGAGAAAGAGAGAAAAAATAAAGGAAGGAAGAAAAAGAAAAGTTTAGAGTCCCGGGGAGTTTTGCTCCTAAAAGGTCTTATTATGAATTGTTTTGTACAGTGGAGAATCCTTCTATGAAGAGAACAATTCTCCCCATTTGTATCTTTTCTGTTTTTCTTATTTTAAGTTTATTGAATTCATTGTATACCTCAACTTTTGTCCATGGAAACATGGATCATTAGACTCAATTATTCATACAAATTTAAATTCAAGTCTGGATTGTCCACATCTTTCTTTCTTCTAAACCTTGGGTATGTGAACCTATGATAATTCACATGGCCTAAAGTAGTCATAAACTGAGGAGAAAGTTGGCTCCAAGTTTTGCCAAATGGTTTCTGTGTTGATGAGCGTTACATATTAACAAGGTGCAAAACAGCTTAAACCAACAAGCCCACTCCTTCAGAGTCTGGCGTGGTTCGTTCTCTTCTTTTGGCAGGAAAACTGGAATGAAACTGTACTTTGTATGTGCGAAGCTGGCCAGACATTGTGAGTATGTGGTAACATGAGCCTTATCTTTCAGACCATTACTAAAGATTGGAATAAGCAAGAAAGGGAAGCCAATTGCAATTGCTACAGTGATTTTGAATTCATTGCAAATACAGTTGTATGAGACCTTAGAACTTCTGCCATCTTATCTTGCTGTGGCAAGTGGCTGCTCTGCTTGATCATGCCAATGGCCTGAGCACAGGAATGCCCAGCTATAGGAAAATATGCAGAAAAACTCTGAATTGATTTAACAGATGAACTAGAAAATGATAATTCACATTGCCAAATAATCTCTCATTATGTAAAAGATGATGGTAATTACTTTCCTAATAAGCTTTCTTGGGGCTGCTAACATATAGTTTTTAGAAAATTAGAGCCATGACTCACATGCAAATATAAAATGAATGCATGTCAAAGATTTAATTCACTCATTTATTAATGAGGGAATTGGGAAGATGTTAAGACTCCTTCAAAGAGCAGTTGAGGACTTAGATTCTTACAGGCAATTTAATAAAAGAATGTTAGTATATGATTGCTGGATACCCAAAAAACTGGTTAATATCCTACCGGACAATAACCATGACCTTTGGGATTATTTGTTCCACAAAACAGACATTATTTGCATCTTTACCGGACAAAAATCTATAAGTTTCATAGTAACATCACTAAGTCTAGGACCTTTAATCAGTAAATAGTAAATTAAACAATGACATCCCCTAGATATCACTGGGTGGGTCTTCAACAAAAATGATCCTGACAAGACTTACCATCTACTTTTTTTTCCCTTTTTCCAGTGTTGGATACTTTTCCTTAACAAGACATTTAATTTTAAACAATTAATTGTATATTTTTAGTAATATAGACATTATATAAATATGTGTATAACTATGTGGGAAAGTACTTAGAGGAAGCCTTGAGATGGGGCAGCATAGACTGTAGGGCCCCTTGGATTTAGTACTACTATCTAACAAATCCTTACTGTGTACCAGGTGTCACATTAGGTGTTTTATTAGCACTACGTCTAATTCTCAGATAATGACCCTAAAAAATAACTCTTTTATAATATTAGATAACTTACTTGAGGTCACACAGTTAGTGAATACGAGTCATGGTCTAAACCCTCAATTATTGGGCTCCAGTAAAGCTTGTGCTTTAGGCAAGTTACTCTATACTCTGCCACTTCTCACCATATCATTATGGGTGTAAGGATCTTGAAATTTTACACATTTAATTTTAAGCACAAATATGGACTCTCAATCCTTTCCTCAGTATGAAACCTAGAACTGATATTTAATGGAGATTTACTGATTGCTAGCCAGTGTGCAAGTGCTTTACCCTGGTTGTCTAATTATCCCAACAGCTCCATGAGTGTAATTAAAAAGTACCCTTACTTTACAGTTCAAGGCAAAACACAATGATATTTAATTAACTCACCATTTGCTCTAGTTTTAAAATCTCCAATTGTCTTATGGCATAATGTAGCTGTAAAAGAGAGTCTCTTTCCCTCTCAGAGTGCATAATCCAGGAGATACTGTGTAAATGTAAGAAAATACTGACATTTATAAAACTGTGCAAATACTGAACAGAAACATAGATTAAACAGAGATATAAATCATGTGCCATTAGTAGCTTTCCTAAAGCTCTGTGAACATTTCATAGAGAAAAATATGTCAGTGGTACCGTCTACCTTTTGGAAAATCATGAACTTGCTCTATTATGGTGGTACAGAGACTAGTTCAATAATTTGGACTTTCTTACTCCTGGCCCTCAATTCAGAAAGTAGAGTTATATACCCTGACATTCTTTCTTTATATTTCTTTATTTCAAAAAAATCTCGAGGCAGGAGATTTCTTGATAGGACACAAGGCTTGAGAAGCACAAATTTGTCATATCCATATTTGATTTTTTACTTTTATTGTAGCTAATAATCCCAAATGGCTTTCATGGGGTGAACTTATTACGATTCCCTTCTTATACCTCGTCAGAAGAGAATGTTGGAATTGCTGGGTAGAGATATGTGGACACCTATGGTATTTTGGGAAGCTGAGCACATCTGATTTTAAATCTATGGGGTTTAAACGAATTCACGTGTTAAATAGTTTGACCTTTCTAACCCCTTAACTGCAATTTACATATTTATTGGCATGAAAATTTTGCTGGATGGGTACGTTGAGAATCTCAAAATCAGGAGAGAGCTTTCAAGATCATCATGTCCAAATTCTCTTTCAATGAAGATACCTGTTTCACAACATCCTTGCCATATAATTGTCTAATAATAGGGAATTGTCTGTACCTCCTTGGGCTCTCCATGATTCATCGTGTATTAGATTCCTAGGGCTGCCATAACAAATTAACACAAACTAGGTGGCTTAAAACAATAGAGATTTATTCTCTCACAGTTCTGGAGTCTACAAGTCTGAAATCAAGGTATTGGCACAGCCATGTTCCCTCCAAAACCTTTAGGGGAGGATCCTTCCTTGGTTCTTCCCACTTCTGGTAGCTCCAGATGTTTCTTATTGTGGCAGCATAACTCCAATCTCTGCCTGTCTGTATCTGTCTCTTCACATGGCTGTCTTCCCCTCTTATAAGGACACCAGCCATATTGGATTAAGGGCCCACCCTCATGACCTCAACTTAAGTTTGTTACATGTGCAAAGACCCTATTTCCAAATAGGCTTAGGACTTCAATGTATTTTTGGCAGGGGTGGAGGTAGGGTTGGGGGGAGGGTGTTATATTTCAATCCATAACCCATAATGTATCTGAAAGAGCTAAATGAGTACCCTGGGTAGGTCCCATTACTTGTGCTTCTGTTCTTGGCTTCTTGGCTAAGAATCTTCCACATCTATTCAGTCCTGAAGCCTAGCCCATCATTCTTTCCTTGTGACCACCTACCTGCCTGACCTGGCTCTTCAGAGAGATTCCAGACCCTCACAGATCAGACTTACCCCTGAACCAGTCTTAACTCAACCATTCCAGGAAGCTTGTTCTATTTTTGTATAGATTAAATTGTTAAGATTTCTTTTTTATATTTGGTCCTAATTCTTTTCTTTTTTCTGTAGTAACACACAAAACAATATATCTATTTGAAAAAATAATGCCATGTTTTACAATGAGAAGTCTGCAACCTGGAAGAGGGCCATCATCTGATGATGCTGGCACCCTGATCTCAGACATCCAGCCTCCAGAACTGTGAACCGTAAATTTCTGTTGTCTATTTTAAAAAGTCATAATTTTATATCACTGAAATTTACAGAGATTTTATATTATCACATTAAACCTCAAGAAGAATTTCTTAGAGATTAACAAAATGAGTTGTCCATGGTCACACAACCTTTGAGCTGCAAAACTTGGACTCCCCTGAAAGTCATCTGACTCCAGGGCTAGTTCATTATATTGTGCCTTAATTATTGTAGTCCTCTTCCTTATGATGCTCTTTTAAATATTAAACAAACATTTACATCTCCTACTTTCAGGTAATCCCATTCTCACTTATATTCCCCAGATCAACCTTTGTAAAAATTCTCCAGGAGACATATGAGGATGTTCTTGGCAGCACTATTCACAATAGCAAAAACCTGGGACAGCCTAATAGCCCCATTGACAGGAAAGTGGATGATCAACTTTGTATATTCATTCAATGGAATATTATTTAGCAGTAGAAATTATTGAACAAAAACAATAAGGATGGATATTACAAATGTAATATTAAGTGAAAAAGTTCTAAAAGAATATATTAAATATGATACCTTTTTTTATAAAGTAAAAATCAATTAAAATTAAAAATATACTTTTAAGCTTACTTGCAGATGAGATCTAATTAATATAAAATGAAAGGAAAGGGGGCTTCCCTGGTGGTGCAGTGGTTGAGAGTCCGCCTGCCGATGCAGGGGACACGGGTTCGTGCCCTGGTTCGGGAAGATCCCACATGCCGCGGAGCGGCTGGACCCGTGAACCATGGCCGCTGGGCCTGTGCGTCCAGAGCCTGCACTTCACAACGGGAGAGGCCGCAACAGTGAGAGGCCCACGTACCGCAAAAAAAAAAAAAAAAAAAAAAAAAAAAAAATGAAAGGAAGGGATGCATAAACACAGGGTACAGATGGTGGTTACTTTGAGTGTGACAGAGAAATGCAGTGATGATGGCCACATTCTGGCATCCAGTTACTGTTGCTGAGTAACAAACAACGCAAAAGTTAGTGTCACAAAACTACCATTTAATAATGTTCACAGATTCTATAGATCAGAGACTTGAATAAGAAACAATGGGGATATCTTGTGTTTGCTCCATGATGTCTGAGCCTCAACTGAGAAGATTGAAGGATGGGACTGACTTTCTTGGCAGTTGGGAACAGGAATTATCTGGTGATGTCTAGCTGTTGATGCTGGCTAATGACTGGACCACATATATATGGTCACTCCACATGGATTCTCAGTGTGGACTAATTGAGCTTCTTCACAGCATGATGACTGGATCCCCAGAGCAAGCATCCTAAGGGAGAAAACAGAAGTGCGTGATATTTTTATGATTTAGGCTAGTTGCATAGTGTCACATTTGCCAGACTTTACTGGTCAAGGTCATTACAGTGGTCCTCCCAGGTTCAAGAGGAAGGTATGGGGACTATCTGTGTGGCCATCTGCCAGAGATATATCCTTGTCTGTCAGAGGTGGAAGTAACTTATTGCCAAGGTTCTTATTTTCTTTTGGGGTAGTGATTCATGGGATTGTGCTACATTATTAAAAGTAGGCAAGGAAACAATGAAACATAAAAATAAATCATTAAGAACATTCATGGACTGGTGAGGAGAATGTGTCTTAAATAAAGTATTATGGTTACCATACTTTGGTGCACTGCACTCCAGTAAAACAAATACAAACAAACCTGAAAGCTACTATTTATCTACCTCATTTGGATGCCCCAATTTTCTTAGATTTTTCTCATCTGATGTGTCTTTAGAGCTTCTCACCATCTTGGTCATTCTCTTCTCAATGCTCTCCAGTTAGTCGGCATTTCTCCTAAAGTGTCACACCAGAGGGCAAACATGGCTTCTGTCTAATGCAGGATACAGTGGACTATTTGCTCTTATGATCTGTATAGAAGACTTCTATTATTACTAAATTTTACATTAACTTTTTAGTAGCCATCTCACATCATTGGCTCATACTGATCCATGGTCATTTGAAACCTTTGTCATGTTTTCATACCATAACTACCATACCATACTTTTCTTACCATTGAGTCCAGATTCCCTCATCTTACATTTTAAAATTGTTTTCATGAATCTAAAAAGTCATTTACGTTTCTCTTTGTTAAAATTTCAAACAGATGGATTTCAGTCCATTTTTCAGATCTTTGAGATAAAGTAGAATCTCCATTCTGTTATCTAGTATATTAACTTTCCTCATTAATTTTGTAATGTTCACAAATTTGATTAGTATGCTAATTATGTTTTGATCCAAGTTGATCAGGACATGGCAAAGAATAAGATCCTGCTGGATTTAGCCTGGCATGATTTGTTTTTAGTGAATCCAGTCTCTCTTTCTAAGGGGTCACAATTCATCTACATATTTCTCACTTCAAGAGGAGGTAGATGTTATATTTGCCAGCCTGTGGTTTTCAGAATCTATTTGAGTTTGCCATTCATTCATTCATTCGTTCATTCATTCATGTATTCTTTCACGTTACAGATACTGTACTAGGTGGTGACAATAAAAAAGTAAATAAGATGTAGCCTTTCACTTCAAAGACCTTATACGTTTGTTTCTCCTGCTCCCCATTCCTTTGAAAATCAGGGATTTGCCTATCTTTGGTCTTCTGGCACAGCTCCACCATTTCTTTAAAAGTGCTGACCATGGGATCAGATTTATGAACGTTATATTAAAACAAGGATAGGGTAAGAGGGCAGGAAATTGCTACCTTACTCAGGCAAGTCTTTGTGGAGGAGGTAGAATTTCAGGAAGTCTTAAAACAGTTGATGAATTTTGTTTGCATATTGCCTTAATTTTGTTAGATTGACATAATATAGAAATATAGTCGAACTCAGGACTAATTATTAACTTGTCCTGAGCCAGATTGTAAATATCAACATTTTTTACTACTGTTGGAAAAAATCTTAGAGTGTGAGGACTAGCATGCATCTCACACTAAAACTAGTTTTCTTTTAAAAAAAATTACATTATTAAGTTTTCCACTTAAAGTTTTATTTTGATATTCTGTATGTGCACATGCGGGCTAAGCTAAAAATCTTCTGGAAACAGTACCTTGGGCACCGAAGAAACAAGGTTTAAAATTTAATGTAGAATCAGCTTTTTCTCTTCAAAGTAGTAACTTTTTACTGCCTGGTTGTACTCCATTATTGTGCTAATAAATCTATAGGGTTAACAAATTGAGATTTTACTAGAAGTGAGCCAAGTATAACTTTCCCCCAAAGCTATGTGCTAGAATTGTCACTTCATTACTAACATGGACTTCATATTACCATTCAGTTATTCTTCTCAATGAAAATTTTGACCTTTATGCTGTGTTTATGTGTGTGCATTTTGCTGCTGTTTCCTTACTTGTCCATTCCTTTTCCTGTACCAAACTGTTTCTTTTTTCAGAGAGGAAGAGGGGAAAAACAATATTTTCTCAGTTCCCTTTTTTTAGTGCTATTCTTTCTCTTCTCAAAGACTCTAATTTTGGCCAAATTGAAGGTGGTGAGAAACATTGGATTTGAGATGGCTTTAGTGACAGAGTGGGTTTTTTTAGGGCTTCTTAAAAGCAATCAATATTGAGAGATTCTTAAGAGAAAGGCAACAGAAGTAACTTAAAGAAGGTGGAAATGGCAAGGCGGTAGAAACTGCCACATATTCAAGGATATTTGTTCAATTATTATGTCAGTCAGTCCTGGGCTGACTCCTCTGCCCCCAGAGAAAGTCTACTCTTAATGTCATTTTTTCCCTGTTTTTTGGGGGAAAGAGGGTGAGGGGAAGTGGGCAGCAGAAGCAGGGCCAGGGAGGAATGTTGAAGAAAGATGGGGAAAGAATAACGGTGTGGGTGGGATGCCTCATATATCAGTAGGAACTTAAATGAGATTTCTTATTGAATTCCGAGTTTGAAGGCAACTGGGGGAATACATTGATGTGTTTGGCCAATACCGTATCATATTTTGGTGTTGGGCATAGTTAGGCAAATTCAGAACTTCTGTGATCTTTTCTATTCTATGATAGAGAAGCAAGATGGACAATGACTTTGGAATGGCTGCTTCACTTGACAAATGGGAAAGTAAGCAGAGAAAAACAGTGAATATTGGCAAATTATAATCTGTTGATTTATAAATGATTAATTAAAATTGGTTATGTACTTTCTTTTTGGATGCAGCATGAGCTTGTAAACCTGAAAGATAACCTTTGCCTTCCAGAAATCCTCTTCCAGAAGTTTTTACATACGCTTATTGTTAATATGTTGACTAAGGTAAAATTATGGTAGAAAAGTTTCTATTTTATAACCTACTCTTTACAAGTAATTCATCATCTATTGCCTATTAACAAATAACTATTTGTACTTAAATTTCCTTTCCTATGTTTGTCCCTACTTTATTTAGTCTTTAGCTTACCCCCAGAAGTCTCCCATTGCTGATTGAAGTTTTAAGATGAGAAATAAGTATTATTTTGTTTCCACTGAAAATTAATATAAAGGGGTACCTGTCTACAGTCAATCTTCTTTATTCCTTTTCTGAATAACAGATTCATCTGAAAATCTGTTGAAAGTATGAGCTTTCTCTTCATCAAAATATGCAAATCCAAATTTGTATACAGTTTTAGGGGGATCCAATTCCCTTAAAGGTGCAGGTATCCCAGTTGAATGTACTTTATTTGGGATGTAGGACAGCAAGGGTAAGAATGAATTATACTGTTAAGGTCTAGGCATGGAGATAGATTTGATACAGGAAAAGTGGCAGGAAGGTGTTACACATCTTTACACAGAATATTTTTTGATGGTGTGGGAGCATCTTTAATTAAAATACTATGAGAACAGCTGGCCACCAGCTAGCACTGGCAACACAAGAATGTCAATAAATCCATCATAGAAGAAAATTGAAGGCACAGCTGTTTCAAATGGAGACTCTGAGTCTATAGCCCTACAGACAAGAGCTTCAACTTTTCCATTCTGCTCACACTTGCTGTAGCATCTTTAATGTTGAAAATAAGCTGAGAACTTCCCCAGAATTGTTAAAAAAAATACCACCAAGAGCATTTAGCCTTTGTAAAACGCTGGAAGAGTAGGTAATTCCAAACAACTCACTACATATCTTATTGTGAGTTACCAAGAAAACAAAAACAAACAAACAAACAAAAAATGAGCTCCAGGACTCATGATTCGGGGTGTCTCCCTTAACTAGGAGATCGCAATCCCACTGGCAGCAGGAAAAGGCTGGGTTCCAGGATGCAGTGCCCAAAGTGGAGGGCAGGGAGCGCTGGCGAGCATGTAATGGCAACTGCTCGGGAGAACACATGAAGCAGTGCACCCCAGGTAGGTCAGGAATGATCCCTGGACAAGTCAGAACACATGGTTTCTGGTTTTATTCCCCATATTTGGCAGCCCCCTTTTTTCTCCTCCCAGTTTCCTTAGCTTTAAAACGGAGGCTAATGTGAAACTGAAGTGAGAGAGTATAGATTTAGGTGTTTTGGAATCTGTAATTTTCTCTACTTTTACCTAACTGGAAAATGACAGTAAGTAAAATAAATTTCCTTAGTGCCTTTTCCAATGTAGGTAGCCTCTTTTGATGTTGGTAGAAGCCCTAAAGCAGGCAAAACATGGGAGATTATGTATACATCTTCTTATTGCTGGTGGGGAAAAGAAAGGTTTGCAAATTAAATAAATAGTGTAACTATAGCACATTTTCTTTCTTCTCTTCTCAAGATGTATCTGAGCTAAGTGTTCTGTGATACTGATTAAAAAGAAAACAAATGACAATTTATCTAAAAGGAAAAGGAAGAGAACTAAATTTTTGAATGCTCATTATGTGCCAGATACTTTACATACTTTATCTCATCTAATCTCTAAAGCAGCACAAGAAGAAATATGTTTCTTATTTACAGATGAGAAAGCTGCAGCACAGAGAAGTTAGGTGAATTTCCTACCACACAGCTGCGTATCAAAACTAGGATTTAAATCCAAGCGTGTTCAACTCCAAAGCATGTGTTCTTCCTACACACCATACTGGATTCTACCCAAAGCATATTATTGAGAAACAAGGCTTAATTTGATTAAACATAATAAATGTAATTGACCAATTCACTTATCTATTCAAGCCTGCCTTAAATATGTATCAATTATGGGACACTGTGATAAGTACTAGAAATACAGAGATGAAATTGACTGCTTGCTCACAACCAAAGCTTCTGGTATCCATCTATACTCACTAAAAAAGAGAAATTCATTGAAGAATGTTGGAATCAACTTCCAAGTATGATTCAAATCTTTTCACTAACATGGAGCTTCTATGTCATAATGCCTCTCAACTTATTAACATAGGATCATCTAAAACTGAGAGTTGATACAAATATCTTGAGATAGTTACGTCCCCAGATCTCATGCTGCATCTGAAGTTTTAACAGGAGCGAATTCATATACCTCGATAGTGAAAAGAGAGGCATAATTGTCTGTCACGTGGACTGACAAAGCCTTCTCAAATGTCAGAGCTACCTAGTTCTCAGGAAACTGGAGAGTCTTGGCTCATTAGGTTCAGGTTCAATAAGATGAGATGAAGATATCCCTGAACCGCTATGCTGTGAGACAATGTCTTCACGTGATGTGGATAGCACTATATATATATATATATATTTTTTTTTTTTTTTTCTTTTTTTCGGTATGCGGCCTCTCACTGTTGTGGCCTCTCCCGTTGCGGAGCACAGTCTCCGGACGCGCAGGCTCAGCGGCCATGGCTCACGGGCCTAGCCGCTCAGCGGCATGTGGGATCTTCCCGGACCGGGGCACGAACCCGTGTCCCCTGCATCGGCAGGCGGACTCTCGACCACTGCGCCACCAGGGAAGCCCACACTATATTTTTTAAAGTATTTATTTTGGTTGGTGCTGACTATGCTTATCATCATTGCCTAGACATTTTGGACTTTGTTTCAGAAGGAATTCCAAGCATTACTTATAAGAAGCAAACTCTAATCTTTTAATGTCAAAATATATCCCCAGAGGCTGAGGAATAAGGTAAAATGGCAAAACAAACACAATTCTTTTTACTGGAGGAATCTGCCAGCAGAGGGCAATATTAGTTTTCACACTTTCCTGATACCTCTACTGATCCTAAACCATTAAGTGTAAAATAGCTATTTAGTAGAAATCTTAGGCAAATAAGGCTATTAACATACTAGAAGCAAAGATCAGGCAACTGTTAATTATCAAAATCTTAACATTTCTGATAAGAGTTAAGTTTATTTATCTTGCCATGAAAACTCTAGATATTGGCTGATTATAATGCGGCTGGAGGGTTACCATCTCTTTCGGGTATTTCTCTAGTGTCTAGCATATAGAAGTTTCTCAATGACTATACACTGAATGACTTATGAATAGATAAAGCTGACCAAATATATCCATGTGTGGGTTAGGGTAGAGACTGAGGTAGGGTGAAAACTTCCCACACTGCCTTCTCATTGAGAATGTAATCATTTTTGTGCATGGTTTCTCTAAATGTTTCTGGTAGCACCTTGGAAAGTAGTTTCTGGCCATTTTGAAAATTTTAGGGTAACCTTAAATCAACTAGCTCTGCGTTAGTAGAAGACAAACACAGTTGCTGAATTTTCCATGGAAGCGTTCTGAGTTTTACTTTACTGGTAAAGATATTTGGCTAGATTGGATTTGTGAAGAGCAAGCTTTGGAAAATTAAACTGTTGTTGATCAATTTCTGGTTGAACTAAATGAGCAGCTTCATAAGAACTAAAGTCAGAAAGAGTGAAACTGTGACTTTTTTAGGATGAATTGAGTTGAGAGATATGATACAAATTGTAAGTCATATGTTTGCTGGATATGTTTGAATCTTATTTTGTCAGTTTTGGTGTGCAGTTATTTTATTATTATTATTTTGTTCTTTATATAAGTTGATAGCAGCAATGTTGGTAGTTTGAATTAGTTGGAGTGACACCATTTTTTTTTCAACATCTCTTAAATGTGGTTCTAATTTTATACTCAGTTTCGGCATAGAGCTAAATATTTAGCATTAAAGAATGCTCTTTGGGGATGACTGAATGAGTTTTCATGCTTCTAATAACTCATTGTACATTTGTGTTTAGAAAATCAACCCTAAGCCGTAAACTACAAGCCCAGTGGGAAGAAACCCTTGTCTGTGCAATCTTAATGTTCAGTTCCTTGGCCAGCCTGTAAGTCACAGCAAAAGAAATTTGTGGAGATGTTTTAAATGTAGTACAGAAAATTCTCTATCAAGAGATCTGGGATTAGCTGCAGTGTGACTGGAAGGATTTTGCTGAAATTTGTCCATCAAATCTCAGCAAAGTTCTCCCACTAGAGTCATTTATGGTAGAACTTGCTTTGCCTCTGCACAGGTTCTTTCCCAGGTTAATGCAGGTCAGGTTCCATAGATAGTAACATACCTGATCTATCATTAATAAGGCATTCGTTTAAGCAGTTTTTCCAGGGAAGGGTTTAGGTTTATGCTGATCTAGGCGCACTCTTGTCTCACATTGACTAATGACTGTAAGGCAACAAGCTGGTATGGGGCTAGAGCTTGTCACCAAATATCGTCAAACTAAATGATACACATGCTAATGACCTTGGGTTCATTAGCAAGCTGTTCTGATTGAAATAGCAGTTGTGATTTATTATAGATAGGATTTTTTTTTTTGAAAAAAGATAATAATGAATGTCTTCCACCCTTAATGTTTCAGTAACTAACACTATAGCCTTGCTTAAGTGGCAGTGATTTGCCATATGGCAATGAGCAACAGCAGTATTTTTGCTTTAGGGTACATTTTTCAATGCTTATTTATGCTATATAATGCCTTTAGTCTGATTTCCAATAGACCCAGTAGAATTTCTTTCAGATGTTCTGTCTTTTAAGTGTAAGACATTATTCTACTTGATAAAATACACTCATGAATTACCATGAATTATTTAATTCACTTCATTGTATGGATGACAAACGACTAATATAAATTACTTGTATTTTTTGATGCTATCATATTCATGCCTCATTAAAAATGGTTTGGGGGCTACTTTTGCTATTTATTTATTTATTTTATTTTATAAATAACCTTTTATTTTACAACAGTTTTAGATTTATAGAAAAGTTGTGAAGGTGGAATAGAAAGTTTCCATAAACCCCATATCCAGTTTCCCCTATTGTTAATATCTTTCATGGGTATGGTACATTTGTTGCAACTAGTGAATCAGTATTAACTAAATATTAATTAAACTCCACCATACTGTATTCATATTTGCTAGGCTTTTAACCTAATGCTCCTTGTTTGTTCCAGGATCCCATCCAGGATACCAAATTGCACATTAGACTTCTCTAGTCTATAACAAGAAGTCTTGGGGGGATTCTTGGAAGGAAAATAACAGATGTTATTCTCATCGCGTCGTATCAAGAATACATGCTGTCAACACGATTTATCATTGTTGATGTTAATTAACCTTGATCACCTGGTGGAGTTAATGTTGGCTAGATTTCTCCTCTGTAAAATTATTTTCCCCCATTCTTTACTTTATTTTTGAGGAGCAAGTTACCACATTTAAGGGGTGGGTATTTATCTTCCATCTCCTTGAGGCTGGCCTTTCTACATATATTATTTGGAATTCTTCTGCATGGGAGAAGAACCCCTTATTTATTTATTTATCCAATCATTTATTTGTATCCTTCTAGACTGAAGGATATTTATTTTACACTTTGGGTTATAATTTAATATGTTTTGTTCAAATTGTTCCAGCTTAGACACTGGGAGTTTTTTCAGTTGGCTTCTGTGTCCCTCTGACATATCCTATTTGTGTGTGTGTGTGTGTGTATGTGTGTGTACCTTTTTTGTTTTGTCTTGCATTTCCTTCATTTATGACCCAATAAGATGCTCTAAGCTCACCTTTTATATTTCCTGTTCCAGCCTTAGAATCAGCCATTTCTCCAAGGAGCTCTGGTTCCTTTTACTGGAAATTGCCACTAGAAACCAAGATTTAGGCACTAAGTGTGTTCATTGCTATTGGTGTATCATTGCTTTTAGGCCTTCTCAGCTGACAGAGCAAGGAAATGCATGTGTGTATGTTAGCACATGTGTGAGATACATGTGTGTATATACACATCTCTATAAATATTTTTATACGTATCTATCTGCATCTGTATGAAGTCAAACTTTGATTCATTTTGATGTCTCCAACTCTAATCTGTCACCACAGTATCACTCTAGCCTTGTTTTTAATTAAAACTTTTCAAAAAAAATATTGATTTTAAACTAAGTGTAGGCTGGAAATAAAAAGGAAAGAAAGAAGATTAATTTTTATGATATATTTCCTTATTTCTTCAGAGGAACCTGGAATTATTTATCATATTTTGATTAATATGATTTGAATAGACCTAAGATATTTTTAAAAAGTAAAGGCAGAAAACCTTGATCTAGGTAATTATTATTGAAGCCAACACCTTTACCCTTTCATGACTTTACAGAGAGAAAAAAATATTTGGAAGGCTGTGACCAGCTGTAGTACTTCTGAAAACAGAACAAGAAAAAAGAGGCTTAACTTATATTAGAAGAAATGTAAGGAGAAATATTCTGATAAAGAGAGTTACTGAATGTTGGAATGTAAGATAAGAAGTTAGAATTTCTTCCTCTGTTTGAAATTAGGACAGATTCCCAGCTGTCTAAAATAGTAGGTGTTTTCTGGTTTTCATAGCTCTTTTCCTCCTTGAATTCTAGGACTCTTTACATCTATAATCAAAGCCTTAGCCTAAGAAAATCCCTATTTTGAAGACATGGAAGGGAGGTCTGCAAGAAGAGAAGAAAGGATGTTTCATCCCTAAAAATATATCGTACTTAGAATAAAAGTAAAAACAGAAAATGGGTTATATCTACCATCTGAACTGTACTCTAATACCTTTTCATATTCTTTCAGTATCAGGTAAATCCATATTAGAACATTGATCTTTCCCTTTCCATAAAAATAGATGTTTTATGGATGTTTCTAATAAACAGATGAGTAGCTAAATAAAATATTCACAGCTTCATACTATTCCTTTTTTTTTTCTCCAAAGCTACATCCTGCTAAATTTTCCTCGCTTCTACAACTCTTTGATTAGGTATCTAGAGTTAAGTAAAGATAGATTCATGTATCATGTATCATGTAGAAAAGTGATAATTACAGGTCCAAAATATACTTCCAGCCTTACTTCAAAATTTTATAAGACCTTGGACAAGTCACTCTCTGGGACTCAGTTTTCTCTCTGTAAACTGAAGGCCCTGGAGTAGAAAAATGATCTCTAAAATCCTTTCCAGCATTTGAATTGGGATAAAGAAGCGGAAAAGACTGGGTGTGTGAATATTGCCCTGACTTTATGGGGACAGCATCCACCTGTGAAAGAGGATGGAGGTTTGAGAAGCCATCTGGAGAGAGGTCATTGAGGATAGATGTTAATTTCTTCCATTCTTTTCAGAAAGGGAAGCTGAGGCATTCTTTGTTCAAGCCTCTCTTCTCCATTAAGCATTCAGTTAAGCTTTCAAAACTTCTCCCCAAGTAGTCTGAGGATAGCTTGTAGGTCTCTTGGTGTTTATTTTAGGAGGGGGTGGGTAGCTGTGGTCCTTATGAAGAGCTCACAATTGAAATGCAAACCAGAACCACGAGTCCTAGAGAGCTAGGGCAGCGGCTGAGCCAAAAGTGGGGCTCCCTTTGGATGACACGTGTTCTTTCTTCCTCAGGCAGTGTACTTCCCATTCCATTACAGACAACAGGAGTTTGGCCTATATAAGGAGTAGAAGGCTTGGCCCCCGTGCTTTTCCCTCTTCTGGCTGTCCCCTTGGCCGACCACAGGCTTTGTGGCTCCATTAAAATAGTTAGAGTGTTCCATTCCCCAAAGCACACCATGACAGAGTTAGTCTGTTCTTTCTTCTCTCGACATTCGTACCAAAGGAGAATAAGAATGTAAACATCTGTTTTATATAAGCCAATTCCTGACTTATAACTTGATTAGTATAAGAGAATATTTGATGTGATTAATTTTCCAGTTACAACATGATGGCTTTCTGTCCTTTTATTGCCTTCTTAAGGGAGACAAGAAAAAATAATCAAACTTTTATTTTTTTTTTAAGTTTCATAGCGGTGCCAAGTACAACCATTATGGTCGGTGTAGAAGTACTCTACTTTTAATTTAGTTGTAATAGCACGTTACTTACCCTGTAGAAATGTGCTCAGTAAACATAAAATAATCCTGGGCCTCATTACATAGAGAACTAGACATTTTAGGAAAGATCAGTGAGGATAATGTCAAACCATCTAGTGATTTGCAGGAGGCAGTTTACAATAAAGCAGTGTATGGACACACTACTTTATAGCAATCGTCTTGAGAACTCACTCTTTTAAGGCAATGTTTTTCTGAGCTAGGCTTTATCAGGCCTAGTGTGATAAATGCTTCCAATTAGGTGATTTCTGGAAATACTTAACCAGTGAGCAGTGTCTGATCTTCTCGAGGGCAGGTCAAAGAATTTCAAGGGAGAAAACTGAATTGAAGAGAAGATTTTAGTGTTGACGTTGCTATAAATGTGCTAGACTACTTTTTAAAACACATCACCTTTTCATATTCTCCCCCTAAAATATAACAAAGATGAGAATCTATGTAACGAGACTTCTGAGAGCTAATTTGGTGATTGTTAGCATGAAACTGGAGATGTTCTGTAATCTACTGCACGTCACTGCAAAGCCTGCATTGTGTATTAATTTCCAGGAGGAGCTACTCCCTTCTCTACTCCTATTCCCTACCTCCTAGGATCTTCTAGGACATCCTGGAGGTTATCTAGGATAGTGTCTAGGGTAGACCAAGGAAGGATAGGTATCAGCTACCATTAAACTTACTGTTTCCTCTCATCCTTGTCTCTGTCCATAGAGAATTTAAAGGGTGTTTCTGACTTGTGCTTGTTTGGAATTACCTATGCAGATCTTTTATAAAAAGCAATGGAAAATTACCACATGCTTTTTTTAAAATTAATTGATTTATTTTTGGCTACACTGTGTCTTCGTTGCTGCACGCAGGCTTTCTCTAGTTGCAGCGAGCGGGGGCTACTGTTCATTTGTGGTGCGCGGGCTTCTCATTGTGGTGGCTTCTCTTGTTGAGGAGCACGGGCTCTAGGCGCACGGGCTTCATTAGTTGTGGCATGCGGGCTCAGTAGTTGTGGCTCGCAGGCTCAGTAGTTGTGGCTCGCAGCCTCTAGAGTGCAAGCTCAGTAGTTGTGGTGCACGGGCTTCATTGCTCCGCGGCCTGTGGGATCTTCCCGGACCAGGGCTCGAACCCTTGTCCCTTGCATTGGCAGGCGGATTCTTAACCACTGTGCCACCAGGGAAGTTCCTACCACATACTTTTGATAATTTTTTTTGAAAAGTAAAACTGTCTTTATTTGCAAACAACATAATCATATATATAGGAAGTCCTAAGAATCTGCCTGAAAAACCACATCTTATTAAACTAATAACAAATTCAACAAGATTGTAGTATACAAAGTCAATATATTAAAAAGCAATGGCATTTAAAAAATTTTTATTTTATATTGGAGTATAGTTGATTTACAATGTTGTGTTAGTTTCAGGTATACAGCAAAGTGGTTCAGTTATACATATACATATATCTATTCTTTTTCAGGTTATTTTCCCATTTAGTTATTATAGAATACTGAGTAGAGCTCCCTGTGCTATACAGTAGGTCCTTGTTGATTATCTATTTTATATATAGTAGTGTGTATATGTGAATCCCAAACTCCTAACGTATTAACAGTTTCTCCTTGTCTTATCCATTGCTATTATTTTAGTTTGTAACTTGGAGCCTGAGGGCATCAGTGCAAAGCAGTGGAGAGCACGGGCTTGGGAATCAGCTTGCCTGGGTCCAAATCGTGATTCTGCTGCTCACTAATAATGACCTTAGGCAAACTGCATAAACTTGCCAAGTCTCCGTTTTGCTAGATGAAGGATGTTGTTAATATTATTACTGCAGCCTACTCCTATTTTTGTCTTTTTCCCCAACTTACTACCCTTATTCCACTCATTGTCTGATTTTGCTGAAGTATTAATCTTTTTGCTCTTCAGCTTAAGTTCCTGCAGTGTCTTTTCATGTCTTCAGGATATAATCAAGCTCCGACCAACTTCATGCAGGTGCAACCTGACAGCATCTTGAGTATCTTGTCTCAGGTGTCTCGTGTGCCTCTCTTGTCTCTGTCCTGGGCTTTTCTATTGACGCCTTGGAGCAGGATGCCAAGGAAACCAGATCAGCACCCATATAAGTGGGACCCAAAAGTTTGGGATTTTTTAACCTGATGGGGTAAGCTTTTGACCAGTGAGGATGCTTGCTGATAGTAGGTACTTTGCCCTTTTACCTCATTCACTGCTCTTTCTCCTTCACAGTCTTGAGGCACCTAACATAAGGGTTTTCAGTCAGTTCCACAGGACCCAGTAACTAGTAGCTCACGGCAGAGGCCAACTTGATAATGCACTTTTATACTGCCTCCCCTTTCTCTGCCGCTTCATTCCCCCTATCCCTCATGTCTGCACCCTGGAATCACACACCAGCCCTTCATTTCAGGCTCTGCTTTCTGGGAAACTTCAGCTAAGACCATCAGAGAATGTTACAGCTGGAACAAATTTTAGAAATTGTTTAGTATGACCTGCTGTGAGTGACAGGACTGAAACAATTAGTGGCTGAAGAGACTAGATTCTTAAACTAGTGTTCCTTCCAACATCATAGAGACTGTTTTTAATAACACAAACAGGAAAAAGGCTAGGATATATTGTTATTTCTGGGCAGTACTTTGACTTAAGCATCACTGTCTTTTTTGCCCAACCCTTCCTACCCCTGTCCTGGGCCATGCCCTCTTCCTAACCTAATTACTTTCTCCCATTTTACATTCTTGGTGTTCTCAGCTGACTGCCTGCCAAAATCTACTTTCAGGGACTCATTTATTTTAAAGTGTAAATAAAATTTCTGTCCACAGGGCTACTCTGTCCCCAGAGATCTGCATTTCAACAAAGATCAAATTTTATTGAAAAGGAGTGGGAGAGCCCACGTATGTCTCTCATGTGTTCCAAATCATACAGTTATCAATTATATGAGACTGAAGTGGAGAGATGCACTGGGATTACGGAAGTTAATGCGTATTTCTACCTATATACATATGTAAGTAGAAATGCCTTTTGAGACATTAAATATTCCTTTTCTTTGTCACCCGTCTTTCCCTGTCATGGTACCTTCTGGACCTTAAACATTAAGTTCTTAAGTGTTACCACCCACTTAGATTTCAGGATGTTAGTGAAGCTACAAAAGATCTATAAATAAACAAGTAAAAAAGCCTCCCTAGTTATCTGTCCCTTCCAAAGCATTGTGTCCTCAATGCATATACACATAGCTTCAAACTTTCAATGCTGTAACTTCAAATAAATATCATGGTAATAACAATACCAAACTTTACTGAGTATTTATTGTGCCAAGTGCACTGTAAGCATGTTTTTCATTTTACTCTCAGGCAAAAAAGGACAATGATTCCACAGAGATGGGAAACAAATGAAGCAAGTCCTATAACTGTCCCAGTTTACCATCTTCAGAGGGATTTTACAGGCCATGGGGTGTGGAGGTGGAACCAAGGTGGAGGGGGTCCCCCTTGTATATTCAGCTGAGTACTGACCAGCATGTGCATGTGAGGAAAGAGCCACTTGAAGGAATAAGGTGACAGTGCCCACACTCACACAGGGATGGGGATAGGTCTGTCCCCACCTGCTGGATTGGAAAACCTCATGATTCAAAGAGCATTGGGTAGAGTACTCAGAAGGGTTTTTTCCCAGCAATGGGGAATTCGTTCTAGATTGAATACTGTTTTGGTCTGACCTAATAAATTTTAAAAGTGAGTCTCAAAAGGATCAAACTCTTTCCAAATAACTTTACTCTGTCCCAGAACAGAGCTCAAGAATATTTATAAAAATACAAAAATATCTAGTATAAATTCATAATGTAAAGGCAAAATTCATAATGTCTGACATCCAATCAAAGAATATGACGCCTGAAAGGAAGCAAGAACATATAACCTATAATAAGGAGAAACACTGATTAATTGAAACTGATGTGTAATAGAACTGGTACAGATGTCAGAATTACCAGTCAAGGACATAAAAAGTTATTATAGCTGTCTTCTAGATATTCATACACTTAAAATGAGACATGGGAGATATTAAAAAAAAAAAAGAGAGATCCAAATAGAAATTCTAGAGATAAAAACTGCAATGTCTGAGATGTAAAGTACACTGGATGGGACAATTGGCAGAATAAACAGTGGAGAAGAAAAGATTAGTGAACTTGAAGAAATAACTATGAAAACTATCAAAAAATGAAACACAATGAGAAAAGAAAATACCAATTTAAAAAACTGAACAGAGCATCAGTTTACTATGCAACAGTTTGAAATGGCCTCATATGTGTGAATTGGGGTCTGCAAAGGAAAGGAGGTAAATATATTTGAAGAAATAATGGCCAAAAGTGTACAAATTTGATGAAAACCATACACTTACAGATGCAAGAATCTTGAAAAGCTGCAAGCACAAGAAATATGAGGGGAACCACATCAAGGCACACCATAATCAAATGGTTCAAAATCAGTGATAATGAGAAAACTATTAAAAGCATCAAGAGACAAAAAGATGTGGTTCATATAAAAGGACAAAAATAAATACGAGAGACATTTCTCAACTGGAAGCAATGCAAGCAAGAAGACAGTGGAGTGACATCTTTAAGGTACTGAAAGGAAAATAAAAACCTGCCAACCTAGAATCCTCTATCCAACAAAACAACCCCAAAGCCCAAACAAAACAAAACCCCCAAACTTTCAGAAACAAAGGTGAAATAAAGAATTTTTTGAACACACAAAAGTGAAAGAACTCATCACCAGCAGACCTGCACTACAGGAAGTATTAAAGCAAATCCTTCAGGGAGAAGGAAAATGACATCAGATGAAAACCTGGGTTTACACAAAGAGATGAACAGCACCAGAAATGGTGACTACCTGATTAAATATATTAATTTTAGAATTAATTAAATCTTTTAAAAAGATAATTGACTACTTTAAAAATTACATTAATATAGTGTGGGGTTTAAAATACAGTAACGTAAACTAAAATGGATGACCAACCAGAAAGGTTGGGAGGAAAGTAATGGAAGTATATTATTCTGAGGTTAAGTGGTATAATATTACTTGAAGGAAGACTGTGATAAAGATATATACTATAAACACTATAGCAACCACTAAAATAAAATAAGAGTTATAGCTAATAAGCTAGCAATAAATATAAAATGGAATCATAAAAAATATTCAGTACACCCAAAAGAAGTCAGAAAAACAAGAAAAAAGAAACAAAGAAGAGATGGGACATAAAGAAAACAAATAGCTAGATGGTACATTTCAACCCAACCACATCCATAATCACATTGAATGTAAATAGTCTAATAGGCCAATAAAAGCCTGAAATTGTTTGCATGAAAAAAGCAAGACCCAGTTGTAAGGTGACTACAAGAAACACACTTTAATATAAACACACAAATAATTTAAAAGTGACAGGATGGAAAATGATATATCATGCTAACACTAATCAAAAGAAAGTTGGAGTGCTATATTAATATCAGACAAAGCATATTCCACAGCAAATAATATTACCAGGGATAATGAATGTAACTTCATAATGATAAAAATGTCAGTCAAGAGGACATAATAATCCTAAGTGTTTATGCCTCTAATTACAGGCTTCAAAATGCATGAAGCAAAACCTCATAGAACTACAAGAAGAAATAGACAAATCCACAATTATAGTCATAGATTTCAATTCCACTCATAATAACTGATAGAACAAGAAGGCAGAAATCAGTAAGGATACAGAATGTTCGAGCAACACTATGAAACTTGACCTAATTGACATTTATGGAGCATTCCACCAAATAACATTGTTTTCAAGTATGCACGGAACAATTACCAAGATAGATCATTGAATCCTTATTAGGTAGGTACTGTCATTATTTCCATTTACAGCTGAATCAATGAAGGAGTAAAGAAATAAGTAACTTGCTGAAGATACAGTTATTAAGTGTCACAGCTGGGTGTTGAACGCAGATTATCTGACCCAGAAGCCTTAATCACCAGGCTCTACCACCTCCCTTGAACACCTGGAACAGCTCAGGTCTCAGTGAAATCTCCAGGATTTAGAATGCAATCCCTTTTAGATAAACAAAGGAGTAGGTTACTCAAATAGCATTTTCTAAATACTATTTAGAAAGGAAGAACCTTCCCCCTTTCCTCTGATATTCCCACTCAGTCCAAATGGCCAGCCTGCTTCCTTTAAATGACGTGACTTATAGGTATCATAAACTCAGGGTCCAGAGTCCCTGGGTCTGAAAGAGAAGACAGTTGCAGACTATAAAAGGCTCAGGGGAGCTGGCTCTTCCTCAGGCGACCTCCGTGTTGGATGGGTGGTCTAACACACATTCCAACTCAGATCAAAATGCCTGCTGGTCCCTCTTTAAATGCCAGGATCCAGACAACAGCTCCTTTTGCAGGATGTGAATATGTTTTTATTAAAAAGAGGCAAGAAATCTTTAGCTTATGGTTGACTTTCTTTGTCCAACCCTTCTTATCTCTGTTATTAGTACCAAAATGTGTATAATAATTACAACACGGAAAAACTTTGTAATGTTTTACAGGGCGAGGTTTCCTTACTTATCAGCAAGAAAATGCCATAGGAGGGAACACATTTTCAATGGATCTTTGGCTGAGACTTGGCACATGGGTGTTCTATGGAAGGAAGTGTGAAATGAGGATATTATTCTGCCTCACCATGCTGAGGGGAGGGTTCATATTGCTCAGCAAACATGAATCTTGATAGTGAAATTTTAAAAAATTAACTTTTCTTTTCAGTATGATCTCTCTCCCCCCCCCCCCCCGCACCCTCTTCCTTTCCCTCTCTCCCTCCTCATCCTTTGCACTGAGCTGCCACCCTGTATTCCACACCCAGCTGATTTCCCTTCTACCATCTTTCCTAATTACAATCAGTGACTACCCAGTTCCAGCTGTCTCTCTCTCATTTCCCTCAACAGCCCTTTTCCCCTTCCTCCCGTTTCTGGCCCATCCAGCTCTGTCCTCCCTCCCTTCCCCAAAGCTCCACAGTCCCTGAGGAGATCAAAGAGTGAGAATGTGGCTGCAGCCCAGCCGGGAGAACTTTCCGGCTCCCCCTCCCGGCTGGGCTGAGTTGCGGGCTGAGAGCGGGAGGCTGGGCTGGGGAGGGGGAGAGGTCTTGGCTTCTTCGGTGGTAGGGGGAGGGGAATTATGATAGAGGTGTCTGAAGCAGCGTTGTGCATCGTAAAAAAATACACCCTTAGTGCTGGTTAGTGTGGTGTCCCTCGGTTCGGGTCCTTGCCACACATTCTTGAAAGCCATTGTTTCCCTTGGGGTTTTGGAAGTGAGAAGCAACGCGGGTGGGTGCGGAGGGGATACTGGGAGCGCTTCCCAGGTACTGAATTGACCCGAGAATCAGTGGAGAGAAGTCGCCCTCCAGGAGCGGGGTGGGGGCGCCCAAGAGCAAAGGAGGAGGGCGTCCACCGGCCAATCAGGAGGCGAGGCCGAGCCCGGCTTCCCTTCCCCTCCCAGCTCCTGGGCTGGAGGCGCGCAGTGGAAAGTTGGGAGCCGTGACGGCTGGCTCGGCGGAGAGCGGCGCGGCGGCGGCGGCGGCGGCGAGGGCAGCAGACTCGGTGCGGCGCCGCTGGCTCGGAACGGCCCCCGGGGCATGGGCCGGGCGCGCCGCCCTCACTCAGCCACACGCCGCCCGGGCCGCGGGCACTCGGCTGTCCCGGAGGAGGCTGCTTCTGGACAAAAGCTGCCGCATCTCTGCCCGCCCGGCCCCTGCAGGGTTTCGGGTTTGGTGCTTGTCCCCATCTGATTCTCAGCCCCCATTTTTTTTGCGAGTTCAAAGAGGTTTCGGGAGTCGAATGAATTGCCTCGAGAAGAAACCCGCTGCCTGTTGTTGAGGAGGGACTCAGCACAGTGCTTAGGCGCTCAGGAAAAAAAAAAAAAGGAAAGAAAGACAAAATGATTTCCTGGGACATTGTCCGCACAGTATTCCTGTTCACTCTTCTTTATACTTCCCAGGCTCAGGATGCAAGCCCCCAGTCAGAGATCAGGGCTGAGGAAATTCCCGAGGGGGCCTCCACGTTGGCTTTTGTGTTTGATGTGACGGGTTCCATGTATGATGATTTAGTTCAGGTTATCGAGGGGGCTTCCAAAATTTTGGAGACGTCTTTGAAAAGACCTAAGAGACCTCTTTTCAACTTTGCTTTGGTGCCTTTCCATGATCCAGGTAAGGGAAATATTTATTCTTTGTTATTCCTTATGATTACATTGTTTCTTATGCTGTGAAATTTTGTGTGAGTTTCAAAACAATTTTTTAAAAATGTGTAGCTGAATACAGTTGTAACAAAGAGTTGCTCGCCTGTATCTGGGTTTCCTCTCTGATACCTAAAGTCTCAGCCATGGAGGTGGCTTGTTTATGGTGATTGTACGGTGGTACCCAAACCTGGAAATGTGGAATTATGAAAATCAGAACCAGAGCAACGACATCAAAAGCAGTTAATTAACTAACTTAAAAATTAACTTAAAATTTTTAGAACTAAAGAATGTTTAATTAAGGCAGATTGGGACATGGGTGTTCAGCAGCAATGCTTTAAGAGCTAACATCCAGCTGGAGAGCGTACTCAAGATAACTCTCAAGTAAGGGGGAGAAAAACCTGTTGTGTGAGACAGGGAAGCCTGTAAGCAATGACTACTAATGAACTGAAGAGATGAAAATAAGAAGAAGCCATTCATTTCTTAATTGAATCTATTCAAATTCTTTGCACCAGGTCATCCTTAGTTAGGTTCACAGATGGTAATAACTGTTATGTCCATGTCTCATCCAGTAGAAATGCATGAAATTTGGTATGGCGGTGCTGTTTAAAGGTAGTTGAAGCACAATCACTTTATTTTTTGCCCTAAAGCCATGGGTTTCAGCTGCTCCACTGGAATTTGATCCTCTTTACTTTTCTGTTTCTCTTTAAAGTGGCACCTTTCTGTGAGGCTCATAGGAGCCTTCATTGTCATTGCTGAGGGTAGCACTGCCGGGGGAGCCCTGGGGTTGGCTGTATAATATCCACCTGAGTTTCATTAACACAAGTGGCTGCCCATTTGAAGAAATAAAGCAGTGGTTTCTTAAAAGTCCTCCCCCATTGTTCTTCCACATTTCTCCTGAAATCCCTCTCTTCACTGGAAGACCTTGACACAACCTCTTCACAATGAGAGTTTGATACTGAGAATCTCAAATTCTTTCCTCGTGCATTTGACAAGCATATATGAGTTCAAATTATTGCTGGGTATTAAATGCGGCGGGTTTCAGCTATTAAAAAAATTGGCAGGGGGAGGAATTTAGAGGGAAATAGAACTCTGGGATTTTTGTTTGTTGTTGTTCTTTAAGTGATGAAAACCATAACCTATCCTACTCTTCCGGGATATACATATATCTTAGTAATTTCTCCGTTGATCAAACGTGATATGTTCTTTATATTTGAATGAAGAATGATCATTTACTGTGTTAGCTGCCTCCTTGAGATACCTCATGTGTTATAATGTTTTAATTTATTAAATGTCAAGGTGCCAATTGTGATGTGGTCCAAGACTTTTGTTATTTTGGAATAGGCTAAGTATGTTTCTTCTATAGGGATGAATCTGAAATCGGCTAAAAAAAAGTAAAAAATGTTTTCTCTAACACCACAATTTGCTTTCCTCCAAAAAACTGTTATGAAATGATGTTTCTGTAAGCAGAACACAAAAATTGCCTCTAGTCATAAATGGAAACTAGATCACCATGATATTTTGATACGAAATGAAAAATTATTGGAATAAATTGTATTGTAGTGTGCCACCTTCCAGTTGTTACCAAATGGGGAAGTTTGTTGTAGTTGACTTTCGTATACTTTGGCAATCCTGATTCAAAGTAGGGGAAAGGTAGTATGCTAATAACAAATGGCTAAGAAATTATAGCTATTTTGAGTTAAATAATATGAGAAAATGATTAACTTAAATTGGTTCCATAAAATTAATTGTATGTATAATTCAGCAAAAATGATTAATTCTAGTTCCATTGTGATTCAAAGTAGAGAGGCTAAGACCAAAGTGTTTTTGAAGATAAAGAGGGAAATAAAAATTAAAACATACTAATAACCTTTAATTAAGTATACTAATTCACTGTAGTGGATTGTAATATTATCTTTGTGTGTCATTTTCTGTTTGTGTGTGTGTACAGTCATCAAGAGTTTCTGATTCCCTTGTACTTCTGGTTGGTTATCAGCTTGTACTCACCAGTGGACAGAAAGGGCCTTGAATGGGGGTTTGCTGGCTTACTGAGTGACATTAGAAAAGTCTATCTACCTTTTTGTATCTGTTATCTCAACTATAAAATGGCAGAATTGGATCTGAACATCTCTAAGGTCATGTCCAACTGTAACGTTTTACGACTGTTTTACATGTGGTGGTTTTTCACAGTCCCTGACACAACTGACAGGCAAAGAAAAGATGTGTGTAATTTAATATAATTATATTAATCACCTCGACTACTTACAGCTTTTCAAAATCCTTTGACATCTGCTTTTGCATTTAGCTAGATGAAATAATGGGTAAGATCTGGGCTATAGTCTCAGGCATTCAACAAAGACCTTCAAGCCTTTACAGATGATTGTTTGGACCTCTGCATCATGGTTTGGAGCAAGGTGTGTGTTTTCAGGTGGGGGTAAAAATGAGAGTACATGGAAAATACAGACATGCAAGAGCAATAAGTCTAACAAGTTGACAAGGAGGTGATAAAATCATTCAGAAAATGTGTATGTAGGAAGCTAGTGTTAGAGGGGCAACAACATAACCCATGGTACGAGGAAGTACCAGAGAGGACCAGGGTCATGGCAAGTCAAGTCAACTTTTTTTTTTTTTAAGTCAACTTTTTGATGCTACCTCTGCTTAAGATGGGTTTTTCACTTCCAGAATCACATTTAATGTACTAATTTTTAACAGCTTTATTGAGATATAATTCCCTTACCGTACAGTCATTCATTTAAAATGTATAATTCTATGGTTTATAGTATATTCAGAGATATATATATGCAACCGTCACCTCAGTCAAGCTTGGAACATTTTCCTCACTGCACAGAGAAGCCCTGTGCCTTTTAGTTATCAGTCCTCTACCCCTCCCCTCTGCTGCCACATATCATCCTCCTCCTAGCCTTTAGCAACTACTACTTTACTTCTTGTCTCTGTGGATTTTCCTCTTCTGGACTTTCATATGAATGGAATCATATGAATCATATAATATGTGGTCTTTTTTGACTGGCTTCTTTAACTTTAGCATAATGTTTTTAAGGTTCATCCATGTTGTAGCATGAATCAATACTTTATTAATTTTTATGGCCAAATATTCCATTTTATAGATATACCACATTTTGTTTATCTTTTAATCTATGATGTAGGTTGTTTCCACTTTCTGGCTAGTATGAATAATGCTTCTATTAATATAAACATTTGTGTGCATTTTTCTGTGTGAACATATGTGATATTGTGATTTGTAATGCGAAATAAATATTTGGTCTTTGTCACCTTTTCTGACAAGGAGCTCTTAAAACCCGTGAAATTTCCTAAGTGATGAGAACCATAAAGGTATCTTCTGTTATGTTAATGAGGTAACTTTTGAACCCCACTGAAGAATGGGGGCTCATTGCCAGGAGACTCATCCCTGTGATTAGAGCATTGGAACTTTCAGTCCCACCCCTAACCTCTGGAGAATGTTCCGTGTGTACTTAAAAAGAATGTGTATTTTGCTGTTTTGGGATAGAATGTTCTATAATAGTCTGTTATATCCATCTGGTCTAATGTGTCATTTAAGACCAACTTTTTCTTATTGATTTTCTGTCTGGATGATCTGTTTATTGATGCAAGTGGTATGTTTCAGTCCCCTAATATTATTGTATTACTGTCAATTTGTTCCTTTATATCTGTTAATATTTATGTATTTAGGTATGCCTTGTTGGGTGCATACTACAAGTATTATAATCCTCTTATTGGATTGATCCCTTTGTCATTATGTAATACTCTTCTTTGTTTCCTGTTAGTCTTTGTTTTAAAGGCTATTTTGTCTGATATGCATATTGCTACTCCAACAATTCTTTTTGTTTCTTTTTGCATGGAATATCTTTTTTCATTCCTTCACTTTTAGTATGTGTGTTTTTAGACCTGAAGTGAGTGAGTCTCTTGCAGGCAGTGTATACATAGGTCTTTTTTAATTAAAATCCATTCAGCCACCCTATGTCTTTTGATTGGAGCATTTACTCCATTTACATTTAGAATAATTATTCATAGGAATAATTATAATTCATAGAATAATAATTATTATTGCAGTTTTGTTCATTGTTTTCTGGTTGTTTTTGTAGTTGTCCTCTGTTCCTTCCTTTTACTCTTGTTCTCTTCCCTTGTGCTTTGATGACTTTTTTTTAGTGCTGTGTTTGTATTTCTTTCTCTTTATTTTTTGTGTATTTGGTATAGGTTTTGTGTTTGTTGTTACCATGAGGTTCATATATAACAACCTATGTATATAGGAGGCTATTTTAAGTTGATGGTCATTTAAGTTCAAGTACATTCTAAAAGCACTACATTTTTACTTCCCCACCCTCAACGTTTTATGCTTTTGATGTCATATTTACATCTTTTATTTTGTGTATTGCTTAACTGATTATTTTAGATAGCAATGATTTTACTATTTTTGTCTTTTATCCTTCATGCTAGTTTTATAGGTGGTTGAGCCACTACCTTTGGTATGTTTGCCTTTACCAGTGAGTTTTTCTGTTTCATAATTTGTTTGGTTTGGTTTGGTTTGGTTTGGTTATGGGCTTTTCTTTTCCATTTAAAGAGGTCCCTTTAATACTTTTTTTTTTTGTAAGGCCAGCTTAGTGGTGATGAACTCCTTTATCTTTTTCTTTTCTGGGAAACTCTTTATCTCTCCTTCAATTATGAGTGATAACCTTACCAGGTAGAGTATTCTTGGTTGTAAGCTTTTTCTTTCAGCACTTTTAATATATTGTGCCAGTTTCTTCTGGCCTATACAGTTTCTGCTGAAAATTAGCTGATGGTCTTATGGGGGTTCCCTTGTATGTAACTAGGTGTTTTTCTCTTGCTGCTTTTAAGATTCTCTCTTTAACCTTTGACATTTTAAGTATATGTCTTTGTGTGGGTCTGTTTGGGTTCATCTTGTTTGGGACTTTCTGTGCTTTCTGGACTTGGATGTCTGTTTCCTTTGCCATGTTAGAGAAGTTTTCAGTCATCATTTCTTCAAATAGGTTTCATGTCTTTTCTCTCTCCTCCTTCTTCTAGGACTCCTATAGTGTGAATATTATTACACTTGACGTTGTCTCAGAGGTATCCTAAGCTATCCTTTTATTTTTATTATTCTTTTTCTTTTTGCTGTTGTGATTGGGAGATTTCCACTACTCTGTCTTCCAGATCACTGATCTGTTCTCTTCATCCTCCATTCTACTGTTGATTCCCTTTAGTGTATTTTTCATTTCATTTATTCTTCGGTTCTAATTGGTTCTTTTTAATATTTTCTATCTCCTTGTTGGAGCTCACTGAGTTGATCCATTCTTCTTCCAAGTTCGTTAAGCTTATTTATGACTATTACTTACTTTAAACTATTTACCTGGTAAATTGCTATCTCTGTTTTGTTTAGTTCTTTTCTGAGATTTTTATCTCATTCTTTTATTTGGAAGGTATTCCTTTGTCTTCTCCTTTTGCTTAACTCTTTGTATTTTTTTCTATATATGAAGCATATCAGCTGTGTCTCCTGGTCTTGAAAGAGTGGCCTTATATAGAAGGTGTCTTGTGGGGCCCAGTGGCACAGTCTCCCTGGTCATCAGAGCCAGGTGCAGAAGAGGATGGTATATCTTGGGTAAAGTTGATAGTTGGAAGTTTTGAGAAATAGTTGGATTCTATGTCTATTTTGGAGATTAAACCAAAAGGATTTAATGATGAACTAGGTGTGAGAGAAAAATAACAGAAGATAAGACAGATTCTGAGGATTTGTCTTGAGTGGTAGAAGCATAGCATAGCGATTTACTGAGATGGAGAACAAGCATGAAGTAGGTTTGAGAAAGAGTGGGAGACTGAGGCTATTATTTTGGGGTATGTTTAAGTTTGAGATGCCTTTGTTACCCAAGTGGAGATATTACAAAGGCAGTTAGATATATAAGATTAGAATTCAAGGGGACAGGTCTGGGTCAGATACATAAATTTGGGATCCAGAGGCACATATAAGATGGTAATCAGGGCTCTGAGGCTAGATAGGACCACTAAAGGACTGATTAAATGAAGAATTAATAAAGGTCTAAGGACTCAGCCTTGGAATACTCCAGTGTTTAGCAGTCAGAGATGATGATAAAAGAGCAAAGTAGCCTGAGAAACTGAAGATTGAAGAGTATAACTAGAAATCAAGAGAGGAAAGCTTTCCAAGGAAGAAGCACTAATTGGTTAGTTAAGAAGAGGACCGAGAATTGGCTAATCTATTTAGCAACGTGGAAATCATTGATGTCTCAACAAGAAACGAGGGGAGTGAAAACCTGTTTGGAGAGAATTTAAAAGAGAATGGGCGTAGAGGAATTGGAAATCTTTGGAATTATATTGCTGTTTCCAGCTACTGGAAAGGTTGTTTTGTTCATGAAGCTAATAGAACAAATATAAAGTAGAACACAATAGAAACTAGTTTTGATAAATGATTCAACCAGTAATTTACAAAATGCCCATGCGATGTAGTAGAAAGAACGTCCAGTTTGGAACAAATTTGTGTTCTCTTCCTTATTCTTGTCATTTAAGCAAATCGTTTAACCTTGCCAGACTTTTGTTTCTTTATCTATAAAATCAGTGCATTGGTAGATTATTACTGAAGTCCATGGTTTTAATGATCATAATATAGTGAAAGATAAGAGACTGCAAAGAGTCTCAAAGTGACAAGGACTTGATTCACTGGGAGAAATAGCAGCATTACATGTCTCTGTGCTTAAGAGTTTCATTGTAATAAAACTTCTGAGCCCTCAGTGACTTTGTATGTTTCTCCAGGACCTACACAGTATTAAAAAAAAAAAAAACTCTAGGACTTCTTTTATGAAAAGATTCTCTTAGAATATTTTTCTGAGCAATAGAATAGAAAGATTTTTACTAGGAAAGTATTGCACATTCAGACCTTGAAAACCTATACAAATTTACATGAACCAAACTTCAAGTTGAATGTTTTCAGTTTCAGTATATATAGAAAAAGGAGCCAAGAAGCTATTAGTCTCCCTTTGCCTCTGGCACATCCTACAGGAAAAGGGTTTTCATGAGGAAATGGACTGGTCTTTTAAGTCAAAGAGAAATCTAACTAAAGGAAATGAACTAAAATTTAAGAGTGAGAGATTTTGGTTAGACAATGATAATGATAACTTTGTTTCCTAGGATGATAGACTATTTTAACCTGAGAGTGTGGATCCCATGTCACTGGTGGTTTTCTGAGGATGTGGAGACGTTTTGCTCTGCACAATGAAAACTTCAAACTGTAGGAATCAAATTTTTTTTTTTAATGGGAGGCGGAGCCAATGTACTGGCTAGTTTTTATGGGAAAGAAGAAACTTTACATCACATTTTGAGTGAGTTAGTGCAGGGGCTCAGTGGGCCAGCTGGTGGGGCACCAGCTTGTAATGGGTTCCACTGGGCCTCGCCTTTGTGCAGCCAGAACCAGATGACAGCACTGTTGTCTTCTTCACAGATGCAGCCCACTATCTGCTTATTGGTGATGGAGGGGACTAAATTAGGGTCTTCCTTGGTACCTGAGGCTGCCTTTGGGGCGAGCATATTGTATGGGTCCAATCCCTTGTGTGAAGCCAGCATGACCTCCCTCTCCAGCCCAGTTGCCTGACCATCATCAGTAGGAACACCACCTCCAGATGCCATAGAGTGCACCATGGAGACTCCATTGGGACCGCGGGCCGTCAGGGCCTGCATGGCCAGCGCTTCAGCTCTGTGGAGTAAACCTGAAGTCATCATGTCAGCTATAAGCACCAGCATTTGGAATCGAATTTTGATATGTCAAATATGTTAAGTGTGTTAGGGATGCTTCTATTTTGAAAAATCGTCTGTGACTCTCACAGGATGAAGGTTTTTTTTTTCCTTATTAAGTTGAGGACAGCCTTTTAATTGATTGATAGTAAATCAGAATTTGGTTTTGCTTATAGCTTGTCTCTTGTCAGGCAAACAATAACCATTCTCAAGGATGTTTATGACTGCTTATCTCTATTTATAGGTAATAAACTCACTGTTTGTCAAGGACTGCTAGGTGCTTTTGATTCAAAGATAATGAGGTATAGTTTACAAGAAGTTAACAGTCTTTGGGGAGAAAGGCAAGAGAAATAACAGTATTATATGCTATGAAACATTTTATAGTGGGGAAAAAAGCATGGGGAATTGTGTGAGCTGAGAGCATGTCCCTGATCCCGAATTCAAGAGGGTGATGGTCAGCAAAGGTTTTCTGGAAGAAGTGTTACCTGGAGAAAGTGCATGAGTAAAAGCAGTTTAATCAAAAATATTAAGGAGTTTGGATTTCATCCTGAAAGCTTTTGGGAGGCTGAAAGAATTGTAAGTGAAAAGTGACATGATTGGATTTTCATTTTAGATCTTTTTCTCTTGGATGGATTGGAGTAAGGCAGTCTTGAGAGCTGAGAGATGAAATCTGAGGCCATCATAGCAATTCAGGGAGGGAAATTGAGGGGACTTGGGCATAGGAAGAAGGGTATGGATTTCTGAGCTATTAATAAAGTCCAAAAGACTGGACTTGGCCCTTAGAACATGGAAAAAAGGGAAATGATTGCCTTCTGTAGATTAAAATATGAAATTGGCATACAATGAAAGAGAAAAGATATGTAAAGTTAGCTTTAAGATGCACTGTTACTCTTAGGGTGGTAGTCTTTGTTATAAGTTCCTTATACATAAACTTGTCCAAAATAAAGTCTCAACCAAAAGTATGGGAGGTCAGCAATGAAAAAAGAGTCACAGAAACAGACTTAGACATTGTACAACCAAGTTCCTTTTAAAAAAAAATTGTGGCATAATTGACATATACCATTAGTTTCAGGTGTACAACATAATGATTTGATATTTGTGTTGTGATATGGTCACCACGGTAAGTCAAGATCTGTGATCATACATTTTACAAACTGTTTTTTTCTGTGATGAGAACTTTTAAGATTTACTCTCTTAGCCTCGTTCAAATATACAATACAGTATTGACTGTAGTCACCATGCTCTACAATCCCATGACTTACTTATTTTATAATTGGAAGTTTGTACCTTTTGACCCCCTTCTCTCATTTTGCCTGCCCCACCCCTTGCCCCAACAACCATCAGTCTGTTCTCTGTATCTATTAGTTTTTTGTTTGTTTGTTTATTTTAATTTATTTTATTTATTTTTGGCTGTGTTGGGGCTTCGTTGCTGCACGGGGGCTTTCTCTAGTTGCGGTGAGCGAGGGCTGCTCTTCATTGCTGTGCGTGGGCTTCTCATTGCAGTGGCTTCTCTTATTGCGGAGCACATGCTCTAGGCAGGCGGGCTCAGTAGCTGTGGCATGTGGGCTCAATAGCATGGGCTCAGTATTTGTGGCATGTGGGCTCAGTAGTTGTGGCTTGCGGGCTCTAGAGAGCAGGCTCAGTAATTGTGGCACGTGGGCTTAGTTGCTCTGTGGCATGTGGGATCTTCCTGGATCAGGGCTCAAGGCCGTGTCCCCTGCATTGGCAGGCAGATTCTTAACCACTGTGCCACCAGGGAAGCCCTGTATCCATTAGTTTAAAAAAAATTTTTTTTAGACTCCACGTATAAGTGAGAACATACGGTATTTGTCTTTCTCTACCTGATTTATTTCACTGAGCATAAAACCCTCAAGGTCCATCCATGTTGTCACAAATGGACACTTAGGTTGCTTCCATATCTTGGCTATTGTAAATAATGCTGCAGTGAACATGGGGGTTCATATATCTTTCTGTGTTGGTGTTTTTGTTTTCTTTTGATAAATACCCAGAAGTGGGATTGCTGGATCATATATATGGTAGCTCTAGTTTTAATTTTTTGAGGAACCTCCATACTGTTTTCCATAGTGACTGCACCAATTTATATTCCCAACAACAGCGCACAAAGGTTCCCTTTCTCCACATCCTCACCAACGCTTCTTATTTCTTGTCTTTTTGATAGTAGACATTCTGACAGGTGTGAAGTGATATCTCATTGTGGGTTTGATTTGCATTTCCCTGGTGATTAGTGATGTTGAGTACTTTTCATTTACCTGTTGACCATCTGCGTGTCTTTGAAAAGATGTCTCTTCAGATCCTCTGCCCATTTTTAAATCAGATACATATATTTTTGCCAAGTTCTATCTGCGGTTTGGAGTATTAGTTCATTCTACACTTAAATAACTAGTACATCATGAGCAATGTTCCAACTGTGGTGATAGACTGTTTATCTTTATAAATATGTAATGATGTCATTACATATTTGGATCATACTATTAACTCTCCTTGTTTTGGTTCCATGCTCACCAAACAGCCTCCAAATAATTTAACCTCATGAACTTTACTTATGGTGAGAGAATGCTCTGGTCAGACTGGCATATACCTCAGATTCACAGACAGTTATATTCCTCGTTGGTAACTCATATTTTGGCACACCAGTTTTAAACATCTGCCTCTATTGTTTAAAGTATTCTGACAGTGTCAAGTTAAAGTTTCTGAGTTTGCAAGTCTGAGAGCCAGATCTTGGTTGATGGTAAATTTATGAAAGTAAATGTCTCCCTGTGTGGATCTGTTTGAGTGGCCTGTCAATCTCCAGGTTCCACCCCTCAGCATTTCCAACTGTCACTGTTAGTGTGAATAGTGCCAGGTAACTGTCCTCTCCACTTGAAACTTATATAGGTGATAGCTGAAGCCATCGGAATGAATGAGATCATCTAAAGAGAGTATGTAGGCTGAGAAAAGAAGGAAGACAGGCAAGAAATATGGTGAACACAAGCATTTAAAAGAAGGGACATTCATAAAAGATTCTGCAAAAGAGAGTCCAGGTAAATAGGAAGAGAAACAGGAAGGAGCAGGGTTTGGAAATCTAAGAAGTTGTTAGTTTAAAGCAGGAGAAGTTGTCAACTCTATCCATTTATAAAGTTACTGAAAATAAAGGCTTTTAACCAAAAGATTAAAATAAAATAGACAGTTTCATTGGAGTTGTGGAGTCAGGAGGCTGAAATGACAGGTAAGAAAATGGAGCTAATGAATGCAGTGTGTTTCTGTCATGAAACATAACATTGTGGTTTAAAGCATAGGCTCTGGAGTCTGATGCCTGGGTTGGAAGACTGGCTCCACCAATTACTTGTATGATTTTAACTTCTTTGTGCTTCACTTTCAGTAATTGGGGATAGTATTATCTACTCTATAAGGTTGATGTGAGGAGTGAAATACTAGATGTCCAAAACTTACCACAATCCCTTTCATACAGTAAATACTCAATAATCATTAGTTATTGGGATTTAGAGTTGAGAAAGGACATTTTTTAAGGTGGGAGAGAGGAGAAATATTTAAATACTGCTAGAAAAGTCAGTAGAATAGAAGAGATAAAATATGCCAAAGGGAGAACAGATACTTTATAAAACCAGGACTTTGAGGAAGCAAGAGGAGATAGAATGCAAAGTAGAAAGATTGGCTGTTGGCAGGAGAAGACCTTTGGTTGAGTGTGATAGGAGAGAAGCAGACCATTGATAGGTATAGTCATGGACAAGGTGGTAGGTGAGGATGCAGGATGTTGAGTGACTTCCTGTCTGATGGATTCTTTTTTTCTCAAACAGAAAGGAGGGTCATTTGTTGAGAGAAGTGGCAGAATGGTAAGTAAGGAATTTTAGAAAAATGGTGGAGTTTTGGAGGTAGAAGGTACCTATGGACTCAGAGACAGTTTCCCAGGATGAGTTGTGGTTCAGAAGATGAATTTGTGATGCTTGAATACTGCCTACCTTTGTGATTTTCTCTAGTAGCTCTCAGCAGCTTGGGTATAATTGCTGAGTTATTCACTTGTTTGACCTAGGACTGGGATTTCATTGAACAGGTGTGGCTAAAGAAATAAGCTATGGTTGAGAAGAATATTGATAAGAGAGAGACTGAAGGGTCAGATCATAGAGTCAAATCTGGGTGTACTGGACTGACGAGTTGAGATTTTGCATGTGAAGGACAATATAACAAGGAATTTGGGATTAATTGGTAAGAATGGCCAGAGTGATGGATCATAGAATTCATCTTGAGTAGAAATGAAGATTGTGGGATTGAAATCAAGGAACTTGAGTCTGCAGCATTGAACATGTGTGTTAAAGTAACCTGGATAATAACAGAGCTTAAAATGCTGAGGAAGCCAGTGAGTCAGGCATCAAATTTTTATTTAATAAGGAGTCATTGAGAAGTCTTCAGATGGGAGATGACAATGATGAAGCAGGTTAGAGGGTGTCATAGGTGGCACACACCTCAAAATGGAAGGTGTTTTCTCTGAAGGTAGAGAAATGGCAGACTGGACGTGGATAAAATGATGGTCCACCTCCTGACCCTCATGTAGCTGGCATGTTGAAGAATGAGCAGACTCCACTGGGGAGGGCTGTAGGAGAGGTGGTGCCATCTATGGAGAACCTTGTTTCAGCTAAAGTGGGAATTAGATGGGGAGTTCCTGTGAGAAGATAGTTTGGAAGGCCACAGGATTTTTGAGGAAATAAGATGTGAATGAATGGGTCAGGAGAGAGGAAACAGGATGAGAGGAAAAGGGAAGAGGAATGGTTTGCATTTACGGCAGTGACTGCAGATGATGGTGATGTAAAGAAGGGCAGTATATGCTGGTTGCAAAGTCTGAGACTTGGATATAGATTTAAGATACCAGTTCAGGCCCTGGGAGAGCTGGAGCCTGATGAAGTCATCTGTTGCAGACAGCATGGCTGGAAGGGACTCCTGACGGAACACTTCAGCTCACACATCTTAGTGACACAAGCTTAGTAGCATCATTTTTATTTCTAATAATAACAGCTACCATTTTATTTTTTTGAGTCATTACTATGGACCGACACAGAACTAGATACATTGCGTGGCTCACAAAAAACCTAACTGGTCGATGTTAACATTATTTTATGTAGGAGGCAACTGAGGCTTATATGAACTCTCACATTATGTACAAAATTTCCTGAAAAAGAATAGCTTTCTACAGGTTATTTTTTGCCACCTTCTTCTGAGAAATGTGTGAAATTGAGAAGATGTGCCCAGGAAGGCATGGCAAAGGGAACACCGTGTTAGTTTGTGAGGGCTGCCATAACAAAGTCCCACAAACTGGGTAGCTTAAACAACAGAAATTTATTGTCTCACAGTTCTGGAGGCTAGAAAGCTGAAATCAAGAAGTTGGCAGTGTTGTTTCCTTCTGAGGGCTGTAGGGGAGAATCTGTTTCATGCCTCTCTCCTAGCTTCTGGTGCTTCACTCATGATCATTGGTGTTCCTTGGCTTGTAGATGCACAGATCTCTGTCTTCATGTTCACAGGGTGGTCTCCCTTTGTGCTGTGTCAGTTTTCCCTTTTTGATAAGGACACCAGTCATATTGAATTATTGGCTCACCCAACTCCAGTATGACCTCATCTTAACTAACTATATCTGAAACATCCTAATTTCTAAAAAAAAAAAAAAAAAAAAAAAGGTCACATTCCAGGGTGCTGGGATATAGGACTTTAATGTATGAATTTTAGGGAGGACACATTTCAACCCATATTAAGACCATCCAGTGATTAACACTGAAGAAAACAAAACTCTTTAACTCTTTTGCTAAAGACTCAGTTCATTCTATAAGTTTCCAATAAAAATGTTTGCATCAGGGAGTATCACGGACTCTCAGCTCTGAGCTCTTTTTGGATAGGAAGAGGGTTCCCAGTGGGAGTTACAGAGAGAGGTATTAATATATTATAATATATTATATTAATATATTTGGGATGCTATTTAAGTCCTTGAAATAATTTGAATTAAAAAATTGTGAATTTTGCTCTTAAATCACTTAATACTTTAGAGCATTTACTCTTAAAACATTTAATAAAGCTGTATTTGATTTTTCTTTGGGAGATGTTGAGACATTTATTTTGAAATGGGGGAAATTATACAGAAGCTAGTAATTCTGGGAATTACGTGTGTGTTGCAAAATATTTTGGGTTTGTATACCTATGGGTTTCTTTTCTAGGAAACTTCAAACACACAAATTAGAGCAGTTTTTCCATTAGCACTAAATCTCTGAGAGGTTCCCTTTAAGCATTGTTTTATTCTTAGGTGGGAGGAATTCCTTGAAGTTCCCAGGCTGGAAGTCACTCTGTTTGCCATCGAAAATGCTTCGGGGCAACTCAGTATCTGTTCTGGCCTAGATCAGACTGGGAGAGGCTGGTTAAATGAGACTGATGGTTGATGGGGAAGAGATAAATACATGAGATGAATATTTAATATTTCTCTTTCTTTTCTTTCTTTCTTTTTCTTTCTTTCTTTTTCTTTTTCTTTTTTTTTTTTAACCAAATAGAAGGTTCAGAAAATACATTATTTCATTAAGCAGTAGAGAACAAAATTCTAAAAAGATATTGTACTACTTGGAATATTAATTTCTTAGATTCAAAGTGAAACCTGTTTTGCTTTTTGTTTAGTTCATTATTTCCACTTCAGAGTCCTTTGCTGGAGCACACAGAAAACCTCATTTCTATTGTTTCATATTCCCCAGAGGGTCTTCCCTGCTTTTCTTAGGTGAACTTGTTCACTAGCCCTTGGGTCAGGTGATCACACTTGTGCCTTGAAGTTTTCTCCTGAGCCACACCCTATGTTGGAGTGTCTCTCTGTGTGCCAGACATTTTCTCTTCTGTAATTAAAAGGTTTTTCAAAATTTCACCTCTTCCAAGGAATTTTTCTGGAGTATTGGAAAAGTGTCATTCAATATGCCACCTATCAGTTGTACCTTATATGGACTTAATTTGTTCCTTTGATAACTTCACTCGTTTTTTTCCCCCTTCAACCTTATAACAGATATCAAGGTATTTTTTTACATTCTTTCTTAAATTATTTACACTCTGTAGTAGTTTTCTTCAGGAATTGTATATAAGTAGGTGTTGGTTCACAACCTCAGGAGTTCCCAGAGAAATTTGAACCCCCTGGTATATACAGAGGGCAAGGAGAGACCAAAGAAAGAGGAAGACCACTCTAGATTCATAAGTGGCAGTTTTAATAAGAAAAGGAACTTACATATGAGACTTGTCTTGGGTAGCTACAAGGTGAGTTGATTTCTACATCCACAAACTGGAGTTTATGTGGAGGCCTTAACGGGGTTCAGTCATGTATACAGTACAGAATGATCTCAAAAACACATTAGTCTCTCAAGGCTTTGCCCCTGAAGTAGCTCCTAATGTGGGAACAGTGGTCTGAACAAACATACATTCTAAGGAGAGAAAAGGGGGTGAGGAGTCTCCAGCTCAAGGTCATGTCCTCTCAGGGACCTCCCCCAATAATCGGAAATCCTTTTGGTCTTTTTTCTTTTTTTTGAGAGTCTATTTATAGCACCTTAATTTTTGATTAGTAAGTAGGTAGAATTCTGTACCTAACTTAGCCCATTGAAGATATTTTATTGTTTTCTGACTTGTTGATGAGAAGTCTTCTTTCGGTTTGTCATTCCTTTTTAGGTAAGCTGTCTTTTCTTTCTGGTTATTTTAAGATTGATCTCTTTTGCCTTTCTGTTTCTGCAGTTCTTTATTGTCTAAGCTTGGATTTGATATTATTTTTCCTGCTTGGAACCTGGTTTGCCACCCCAACCTGAGGACTTTAGTTTGTATTCATTTCTGGACAGTTCTTATCTTTCAAATATTTCTCTCTTTATTCTGTAATATCTCTTTCAAAAAATCTTATTAAGTACATTTTGGATCTTCTCATTTGATTCTCCAAGCCTCTTTATCTTTCTTTCTTTCATAGTTTCCTTTTTTTTTCTCTCATTGCTACATTCTGGATGATTTTCTCAAATCTTTCGTAAGTTCTCTTCAACTCTTTCTAATCTACTCTTTTTTTTTTTTTGCGGTACGCAGGCCTCTCACTGTTGTGGCCTCTCCCGTTGCGGAGCACAGGCTCCGGACGCGCAGGCTCAGCGGCCATGGCTCATGAGCCTAGCCGCTCCACGGCATGTGGGATCTTCCTGGACTGGGGCACAAACCCGTGTCCCCTGCATTGGCAGGTGGACTCTCAACCACTGTGCCACCAGGGAAGCCCCTAATCTACTCTTTAAGTCATGCGTTGAGTTTTCAATTTCAATAACTATATATATATATATATATATTTTTATTTCCAGAAGTTTCATTTGGTTCTTTTTCAAATCTGCCTATTTTGTGTTGTATGCTCTTCAATGTTACAGTCTCTTTAATATTGTTGTATTATTTCTACCTCTTAGAGTGGTGCAGATTCTTCCAACTGTTTGGTCTGCTGACTCTCCCTCATTGTGGTTTGTTTCCTTGTGTGGTTGCTGATTGTTGACTGTGAGTGCATCCTTAGCAGGGAGTCTAGTGTACCCTGGATTGTGTACTTACTAGTGTTTCTACAGAGAGGTTTTGCATTTGATTTTGTTGAGGTCCTAAAATTAGCTTGTGGGCAAATTTTCTTTGGCTTTGGGTTCCTGCACTATGCAGTTAGTACAATTCCTACTAACCCTTATATGTTTCTTGCTTAGGGTTTCAGTTTAGCCTCAGGAGATTTATTCCCCAATTATATACCTGAATAGATAGTAAACTTTCTTGCCAATTTTCTAGGTTAGTGTGAGGAATTTTTCCTGATCATTGTTTCACTGATAGGACTTGGCTTTAAACAGGGTACTCTGAAAACTGTACTCAGTGGGCATAAAAATCATAGCAGCCAAGCCCTGTATCAGGATCTGACATCCTCTTTTGCTGACATGGTGACAACTGAAGTTTACTTCTGGTTTGAGTTCCTTTTTATTTTAGGTACTTGGGAGATTTCCCTTTATTTTTATTATTTGAGCTTGGCTTTTTATTAAAAAGGAAATTTTATGTTTTATCCAGCATTTCTGTTTTGTAGGGCAAGTGTCTTCCTTGTCAGCTCAGTCTGCCATGTTGCTGAAAGGTCACTTCTCATATTTCATACTTTTCCTTCTGTATTCTTTTCCTGTATCCAAATTTCTCCCATTAAAAAAGTTTTATTTATAGTAAAATATCTGCCTACAAGGAAAACTCTAGGCCCAGGTGATTGCTCAGGAGAGCTTTACCAGGTATTCAAGGAAAAATAATCACAATTCTACAAAACCACTTCATGAAAAAAAAAAAGAGAAAAGGGAACACTTTCCTTGAGGCTAGCATAACCCTGGTACCAATATCTGATAAGGCTAATACAAGAAAGAAAAATTATAGGTCAACTTCCCTCGTAAATCTAGATGCAAAAATGAATATTAAAAAATCCATTCAGCAATGTATAAAGAGGGACATATGTAATGACCAGGTTGTTTTAATCCTAAGGCTAAGAAGATTAGTTTAACACTAGAAAATAAATAGTAAAGGAGAAAAATAATATGATCATCTCAGTAGATGCATTCAATATAATTATATATCTATTCATCATCAAATAAGGAAACAAACAACTCTTAGAAAACTAGGAATATACAATAACTCCTTTAATCTAAAAGAAAAAAAAAACCTCTTCAGAAAACACTAAAGTTATCATCATGTTTGATGGTTAAACTAAAATTTTTCCCATTGAAATTGCAACCAAGATAAAGATGGCAATAAAGGAAGTTTAACTCTAGTGTATCCATACCAATGACTCAGTTTTTATTTCCAGTGTTATTTCTTTGTGCCCTCTCTTTCTTTATGATCGGTTTGTCTATTTCAAGGAAATGGCCTCTGGTTTTTTGATCATCTCTATTTTTTTGTTTTCTACGTTATTAATTTGTGGCCCTATTTTTATTGTTTCTTAGCTTCCACTTTCCTTAGTTTTGTTCTGTTGTTCCTTTTTAACTTTGAAATTTATGTGTTTATTTTTACCTATCTTATTCATAATACAGACATTTAAGGCTTTTAACTTTAATTCATACTTTTTTTCTATTTAAAAAATTGTAAAGACTGCTTTTGTGAATGAGCCAGTTTGGTCAATTATTATTTTCTGAATATTTTGAGTGTGTTTGAAAAACAGTATTCTCTGCTTATTGGATATGTGATTCTTTATATATAATTTAGATAAGTGTTAATTGTGTTGTTTAGAGAGGCAGTATAACATAGTGGTTAAGAACATAGGTTCTGGGGTAGACTGCCTTGGTTTCAAGCCTGGCTCTGCTACTTATTAGCTCTGTGAACTTGGGCATAACCTCTCTATGTTCAGTTTCTTCATCTGTAAAATATGCATAATAATAGTACCCTTTCTTAGAATTATTTTCAGGGTTAAATTAATTAATATGTAAAGTGTTTATAATAGTGCCTGGCACATATTAAGTGCTACAGAATATGTCTAAGATCCTGTTGTTCAAATCTATACTTCTAATTATTTTTATTGGCTTGCCCTATACATTTGTTATAGAGATATATGGAAATCACACACTATCATCTGTTTTTTTCTTCTTGTACTTTGGCCAGTCTTTACTCTCTTTGTTGTAACGCTGTAATGTTGTGTGCATATAAAATTATTTACCTGGTGGATTTATCCATTTTGTTATTACATAGTAGTATCCTTCTTAATCCAGGACCTCTACCTGATCTAGTTGCCTCTGTGGAGATTAGAAAAAGCCACATCCTGTGGGTCAGGTAGCTTGGCGGAAGGCCAACTCAGCAGGTTGTTCAGAGTGGTTTGGAGATGTCTAGGCCAAACAGCATCAGGATTGGCCAAAACCTGGAAGGCTGTCTTTCACTGGTTTTCCAGTGGAGGGTACTGCTAAGCCTCAGGGTGCAGTGCTAGGGGAAGGCTCTAGAACTCATCCTTGGCCACTGTGAGACCATCATGTGCTGCTTGGACATTCCTGTATGAGGCTGGGAAACCTAGAGTGAAAAGTCTCAAGTGTCACCTTATCAGCTGGCCAAGGAGATCACAGCTGCTCTGTAAACCATGTCTGGGGTTCAGGAATGGGCTGAGGACTGGCAGGCCAGGGCAGCCATACCTGATGAGAATCACAGGAGACTGGGAACCCCATTCTTCTCTCTGGGGCTGGTGAGGTTCCAGAGAGATGGGAATAGGAGCAAAGGGGCTCCCCGTGAGTAGAGCAGAGGAGAACCAAATTTCTTATCTCCTGTGCAGCACTCAGAAAACCTGGGCTCTTCTAGAAAATCACACCCATAGGATGGACAGAAAATGCTCACAAATGGAGTTTTGGCAGTGGAAGTCAGTAAGTGTGGATGGCTGGGGAGGTGGAGCTGGAGAGATGCTTTAAGCCGAGAGTTTTACAGGACATCATGGTGAAATTCTGGGAGAAGAGAGAGTTGTTAAAGGCTGTAACCAGTTCAGTTTCTTACTATTGCCCTATGAACATTCTCCAGTCACACTGAGAAACACTGATGTTTCCTGTGCATACCTTTACTTACCTTGTGTCTTTACTGATGCCTTTTCACAGCCCCAGAGAGGTATTAGGTCAAAAAAGGACACAGGTTTTGAGTCAGATGGACCTGGATTTGAAACTGTTCTCTCCTAGTCATGGGGCCTTGGACAATTTACCTAACATATTTCTCCCTTAATTTTATCTCAGAAAAAAAGGGAGGGGTTATAATATCTACCTCTGCAATTGTTGTGGGCATTAAATGAAGTAATTGATATAAAGTGCCTAGACATAGTAGGTGACCAATAAACATGAATTCCTTTCCACTTTTCTTTCTCTACCTTTTTCTCTACCAACATTCTAAATGGTCAAGTCAGTCAATTTTACACACACACACACACACACACACACACACACACTTATTCAACATGTTTTGCTCTAACTTCAAAATACAGCCTGGACCTGTCCATTTCTCTCTGTCGCCACTACTGTCAACTGTTACCAGCATCTCTCTTACCTTTGTAATAGCTTTCCACCTGGTCTCCGTGCTGTCAGTCTTGCCTCCATCCACACAAAAGCCATGGTAGTCTTTTTAACAATGGAAGTAAATCACATTTCAACAGCTTCCTACTGATTTTAAGTAAAATGTAAATTCCTTCTGGTAAATTCCTTCACCTAGGAAGCCCTATGTGATCTGCCACCTGAGTACCTCTCTGTGCACTCTTTTTCAATTTCTTTCTTACGAATGCTCTGTCATGCTCAGCCCATTCTCATTTCAAGGCCTTTACACTTCCTATTCTTTCTGCCAAGAATATTTTCTTTCCTTTTAAATAAATTTATTTATTTATTTTTGGCTGCGTTGGGTCTTCGTTGCTGCATGCGGGCTTTCTCTAGCTGTGGCGAGCGGCGGCTACTCTTTGTTGTGGTGCGCATGCTTTTCATTTGCAGTGGCTTCTCTTGGTGCAGAGCACGGGCTCTAGGCATGTGGGCTTCAGTAGTTGTGGCTCGTGGGCTCTAGAGTGCAGGCTCAGTAGTTGTGGACACGGGCTTAGTTGCTCCGTGGCATGTGGGATCTTCCCGGACCAGGGCTTGAACCTGTGTACCCTGAATTGGCAGATGGATTCTTAACCACTGCGCCACCAGGGAAGTCCCTGCCAAGAATATTTTTAATTCTCAGCTCAAATGCTAAAACTTCAGAGAGATTTTTATTGACTACATTACCCGAAGTTGCCTCCTCTTGCCTGAAATTGCTCTCCATCAGACTACCCTATTTCAATTTATTCAAAAACAATTGCCATTGTCTAAACTTATTTATATATGTATAAATCTGTATGCATGTTTATTATTTTCTTCTTTGAAAGTTTGTTTCATCTGTCTTGATCACGGATGTGTTTCTTGACTCCTTAAAATAGTATCAGGTGTATGGGAAAATGCCACAATATATTTGTTTAATGCATAAATGAATGAATTAATATCATTTCCTTCATGAAGCCTTTTCAGACTACTCCCACCAAAGGTAATTCTTTCTTCGTTTGAGTCTTTATTATATATCATTTGCATTTCTCACTATATTTATCACAAATCCTGTATTTTGGTTATTTGTGGATGTTATCCTGTATCCTCTGCTAGACCATAGAGTGCTGGAGGGTAGAACTGGAGGGCAAGCATTCATAAATATTGGTTGAATTGATGAATCAATTACAAACAATAAAATCATCCTTATTTAAAATACTGATAGAAGAGGCAGTCCTGAAAATGGCTATAGGCTGTCTCACTACCACTTCTCAATATTCTTTGACAACTGTGGCATTTGGACTGTAATTAGGCTTGTTGGAAGATATATAGTTCACCCTTGAATAACTGTGGGGGTTAATCCACTTATAATTTACAAGTTAGCCCTGGACTTCATTATCTGCAGTTCCTCTTCATCCCCGGATTCAGCCAACCATGGGCAGTGTAGTACTGTAGTATTTACTATTGAAAAATATCAGTGGATAAGTGGACTTGCACAGTTCAAACCAGCATTGTTCAAGGGTCAACTATATACATAGTCTAGGAATGTTCTACACATGCCTCTGCCTTTTCTCAGACCTATTAGGTTGGTACAATTCATTCATTCTTTATTCACTGATACACAGCATTTCAAGCAAACCACCAGTTTATGGCTTTATTCCCTGTTATTATTTTAATTTTATAGCTGTTCTGCTTTTGAAGCCAGTGGGTTATGGTTTCCATACTTGACGACATGATTTAAAAAACTTCCATTGTCTTCCTCCTCCTTCTCCTTTTCTTTCTTTCTTTTTTTTTTTTTTTGCGGTACGCGGGCCTCTCACTGTTGTGGCCCCTCCCGTTGTGGAGCACAGGCTCCGGACGCGCAGGCTCAGCGGCCACGGCTCACGGGCCCAGCCACTCCGCGGCATGTGGGATCTTCCCGGACCAGGGCACGAACCCGTGTCCCCTGCATAGGCAGGCAGACTCTCAACCACTGTGCCACCAGGGAAGCCCTCCTTTTTCTTTTTCTCCTCCTCTTCCTGTTACTTCCCCCTGACTTATTCTTTTTCCCTCCTGCCTTCATCATCTTACTCCTTCTCCTTTTTTAAAAATTAATTTTTGACTCAACAGTTAGAGAACCAACATTTGTTAGGCATTTTCATATGTTATTTATGATGTAGCTGTTATTTCTGTCATTGTGTAAGTGAGGATCAGAGAGGTTAAAGAGCTTGTTTAAGACGTCCTCAAGTAGTGGGGGAGGGATTCAAATCCAGGTATTTCTACTTCCAAAATCAGGACTGTAGACTAACCCAAAAGTGTTCCTTGAAAGTGTATTAATAGGCAAAACAGAACAGAAACATTTGTGAAGGCCATGGTTGGAGGTTTAAGAGTGCAAATTACATCTATTCCTGACAGGCTACAGCTCTATTGGAAGAAAAATGCATACATTTAAACATAGCTTGACCAGAGCCTGTTTTTTGTACTGTCTATGATTATAAACACTTGAGAGTGTTGTCCTTTCCCCTTATTTCCTTCTTGCCATATGAACACATTTTCACTGTTTTAAAGTAGCAGAAATGTGAGTGTGCTGTACAGACGAGGAGAATTGTGGAGGGAGCAGGTCTATGGCTGTTGAACTTTGATTCCCTCTCTGCCTTTCCTGGGATGTTCCTTGAATATTAAGACCAGAGCGTTATAATGCATTTGTTAGTCTATTAGACTCTATACTGACCAAAAAATGAAGGGTCATAAGGAGAGAAAGTCCTTTTAGATCTGTTCTACATATATTTAGAAAGATTTAAGAGAAATAATACACTTCAAAAGAGATGATTTTAGCAGCTGTCCTTCAAGATGATGATGGCACCATTTTTTTTGGTGAAGAGCAAAACTGGAAACTGCTTTAATTTCAAATGCTTCAGTATTATTTTAACCTAAATTTAAATCGACTAATTTATGAACTTTTAAAGGCATAGAATATGATTTATTCATCTTTACATCTCTATCCTTTATTTTAATACATAACAGTATAGTAGGAATTCAATACATGTTTTTGAATGAACAGATGAAATACCATTGTTTAGTGCCCTTGATATTGATATATAACCTTGTAGTATTGTCCCATGATTTTGTTAGCATGAAACATTTTCTGTTACATGTCATGGACAATAGGATGGTGTTATGAATTTGGAAGATCTTAAACATTACAACTAATAAAACACAGAAGAGTAAACTGATACTGAATGTATTGAGTCAAGTCATTATTAACACCTATTGTCATTGTACCATAATAATGAGAAAGTAACAAATAATAGAATTCCAACTGATATTCAGAACAGATAATTTTTCTTTTCTTTAAAGCCACCTAGTTAGTGAACAGAGTTACAGTTGGGGGTGTTATATTGTCAATTTCCTCAGTTCCTGGTGGGGATAGGATATAGACTAAATGTGAGGAAATGCTCGTTCAGATGGTGACCCAGAGCAGGGTATTTCTTATGCACAGCTAGGATACCAAGTCCTGTAAATAGTCCAGGAAACAAACCAAGTCCAAACACTCAGCAAGTCTAAGGATCAGCTAGTTTAGTCCAGATTCCAAAACATCAAGTTGGAGTATTCCAACGGCTGACTCAAGTCCAAAAGCCTCAGAGGTAATGCACAGTGGAACTTGGTGTGAGAGAAGTTGAGAAGTCATTCTAGAGCAGTTGAACCCCTCTAGTTTGTTAGTGGGGGACATGGGCTTGTAGGGATACAGTGACAGTTCCCTAAATGGAAGACTGGACTCATGACTTGGAGGTAGAGTCACTGTCTGACAATAATACACTTATTCGTTGAATCATTAAATGTTTTTGAGTGCCTATTCTGTGCCTTATACAATACTTAGTGCTTAGAATGCAGTAAATGAGTCAGACAAGATCCTTTCTCTTACGGAGCTTATAATGTTTGGAAGATCATGCTATAAGAATAAGAATTATAATAATATAATATAATAACATTATATTATAATAATATATTGTAATTATATTACAATATATTATTATATAATATACAATTACAATATAATATATTGTAATTATATTATTTTATTATAATATAATTACATTATAACATCGTATAATAGGATGTGGGAAATCCAGATTTTGTGGCAGTAATACTCATGGCTAATGCTTACTGAATAGTTACTGTGCATCCAGTACTGTTCTTAGTGCTTTACATGCGTTAACAGATTTAATCCTCACAAAATAACTATATTGTTTATATTTCGTGTATGAGGAAACAGAGGCCCAGAGAAGTGATGTCTTCCTGCCCTGGGCCTCATAACTAGTAAATGGTAGATCTGAGATTTGAAATCCACGATTCATCTCCAGGATCCAAGCTCCTAGTCCATATACTCTCCTACCTCCCCGTGGCCTATTAATTTTTCCAGTCTTCAGTGGAAGGTGGTGGGACTGGGACAAGGAACCAGGAGACGTTCCCCCAATCTGGAGCATTGCAGTTAGACTTGGCTGAAGGGGTGGAGATATAGCTGGGGAGAAAGGCTGATGGTACAGGGCAGAGGGCAGAGGGGAAGCATGTTCAAGACTCAAAGGCGAAAAGGAGATGGTGAAATTGGAGAGCAGTCAGTCAGTCAATGTGAGTGGTAGAGCTGTTTTTGTTGGCTGATGTGTGAGCTTCCACATGAAGTTAGTAGGTTCATGGGGAGAGACTTTTGACTGTAGACACATAAAAACTAAAGAAAAACATGACCAGGAGAGTAAGATGGTCAAGTGAAGTCTTAGGAGAGAGATACTTGACTATTAATAAGATCATAAGTCTTACATAATTAATCTTAAAAATGCTAAATTTAAGTTTTAGCATGAGAGAAAAAATAGTGATAAATATGAAGGCATGTCTTAAAACAATATCCACCTTTACAAGTGACTGTGTACAAAGGATAATTTCCTGGCCTGGTACCCTATTTAAACAGGCTCATAATAGGTGTTTCAGTTTTACCAGTTTTAGGGGACCAGAAGAACTTCCATGTAGAATACTCTGTGTGATTTGTGCTCTAGGAAAAGAGGGGAAGAGTATTTTAGAACAATGATTTCCTTTTTCTAGGGGAAGACTTAACACTCTACCCTGCATTTCAATTCTGTTTGGAAAGGAATAACTGACGTTATTATTTTTTTGAAGGGGGTTTCCATGAGCAGTTTTATATGTCTCTGCACTTTAAAACAAATTATTATTTTTTTTTTATAATGAAGTTCTAGTTTCACTAGGAAAGATTTGCAGATGTTATGTAGGACTTTATTTACAGATGGCTGAGCACACATGGCATTTTTGAGCACACATCTTCTGGGTACTTGTAACTTGTGTTAAGGTGCTCATATTTAGCTTGGACACTGTGGTTATTAAAGCAAAGTGAATGAAATTTGTGCTTGTTTTTTTTGGGTTAATCCTGAAACTTTAGTTCCCATAGTCATGGTTCCTAGTAAATAAGAAAACTGGGGAAACTAGAAGTTGTATCAGTCTGTCATTCACTAATCAGAGGAGAAGCAAATTTTACCCCTCCTAGTGATGAAGTCAGGCAGAGAGATTAACAGGACAGGACAGATGGATTTCAGCAGAATTGACCATAGCATAAGATAGGTAATTAAATGAATTCATTTTGACACTAGTTCTGATAATAAAAGTGTCAACAATAACTTAAAGGAAAAACACCCCAAGAACCTGAATTGAAAGCTTTTAGTGTAGAAGAGATTTGATGTTGGTTAAGACCACAAGAGCCCAGTTGTTTTAATACTAGGGATGTTTATGCAAAACTTTTTAAGACTTTTACAGTGGTTTTTGTTTTTCCACCTGTTATTGTCCACCTCTTTCTTGTCTACCTCAAATGATGGAAGTTTCTTCTTTGGTTAACTTATTTATCCCTTTATTTATGCTTAAAGCTGTTATAGCCCAAAGGTTAAGGAACAGGGCTAGGGGCATGAGAAGAACAGAGGAGATCTGTCCTCTGGGGAGGTTATCTAGAAAAGGGTAGCATTGAGACTGGAAGTACCTAGGCCCCCAAACCCAGGGACACTGGTAAATTGATCATGCCTGGAGCGATTCCATTTTCTGCAACAAAATGTGAGGGAGAGCTGATGCCAGACGTGGTATCAGAAACCTGAGAACTAGTACCGGGACAGCTAGAAACAGGCCAACAACCACAGAGATGAACTTAGGCCTGAGGGAAAATTCCAAGGGTGAAGTGTGAAGTCAAGAGTTGGCTGGAATTACAGAGAGACAAAGGCAATTCCCAAAATGAGGATTTAGCTGCTGAAAGGATCCATTTGAGGGAGGATCAGAACAATCTAGCTGAACGTAGAGACACAAAAAAGATTTTGTATAAAATGATACCCTTTACTGTTGCTCTCTCCTTCCCTGGCTGAAATCTGGCTCTTTATATTAATTAACTTTTGGAACAAGCTAGTGGTTGCTCTTCAAGGAACTTTATAGTATCTCTTCCTAAATGCTCAACAAAAATAAAGAGCAACATCACATTTTAATGCAGGCTCTGTCTTCTATTATATATTGTAGAAGAAAAGGAAAGGAACTTACATTTCATAAAAATAAATACTCTGCCAAGTGCTCACATGCATTGTCTCATTGAACTCTCACAATTTTGGCTTGATGTACGTTCTTTGTGTACACATTTTACAGATGAGAAGGGTAAGGCTATGAGAGATTACTTAATTCACCTGGTCACCTGTTCTCTCTGTTGGACAATTAGTCATGCTCTAAGTTTTATGTGCTGTAATGTTTGTAACATTTTTTATTTTATAATTCAAAGTTCTAATGATATGACAGTCTCACACAATTGAGGAATACCTGAACAAAAATGTTTATGCAAGTCGTTTATTCAGGTCAGGAAGAGAAAATGTATTCTAGGACCCAGGAGCTGGATGCTAACCCTGTGATGGGGTCCATGAGAAAAGGTCCAGCCAGTTTCCTAAATGGAAAACAAATGTATATCATTAAGAATGGCTCACAACTCTTAACTTCTTGAAACAGCTGGTGGAATCCCATAAAATGAATTCAAGAAAGATAAGTATAGGGCTGCCCTGGTGGTGCAGTGGTTGAGAGTCTGCCTGCCGATGCAGTGGACACGGGTTCGTGCCCTGGTCGGGGAAGATCCCATATGCCGCAGAGCAGCTGGGCCCGTGAGCCATGGCCGCTGAGCCTGCGCGTCCGGAGCCTGTGCTCTGCAATGGGAGAGGCCACAACAGTGAGAGGCCTGCGTACCGCAAAAAAAAAAAAAAAAGATAAGTATATACGAACATATATACCATATATATAATGGGTTAGTGGACATTTTGAGATGAGAAACCTACATTTTCTACTTTGCATGGTGAAGTGGAGAATGAGGGAGAATAAAAGTGTACATGTAATGTTTCAACATTACAAATAGGTTCAGTGAAGATTTTAATAATAAACTCATAGATGATGGATCCACAACCAGTATTTCTGTAAGAAGTTAGGGCTGTTATGGTTAATATTTCAAGATGGTGTTTTTAAAAGAACTCCCACAGTTTGTATAGAATTATTATCTGATGCCATTTCTAGAAAGAGTTGCAATGTTGTTTTCATCCTTATTAATGTTTGCTGTGCTCTTCATGTTTGTCTTATGGATTTTCTTTTGAATATCACTCTCTCAGGCAGTCTTCAAAAATTATCCCTTTTATCATATTTCCTGACTGATGGATCTAATAGTAATATCAAAGCAGATAGTGTAAATATACACTTAGGAGAACTTCACCCCTGTGATGGGATCAGTTTTTTCCTGTTCCCATTCATGAAGGTCCTGCTATACTTATTGCTGACAGCCTCCAATGTTCTTAACATGTGTGAAGCACATGACATGAGAGCTCAGATATATCTGAATAGGGTCTGTATAAAAAGAGAAATTATTGGATATAAGGGAATTTAATCACAGTATTTAGTTTTAATGAGAACAAATTGAGCAACAACATTAAATGTTTTTAAGCCTACAGTGGCATTTAGACTTGTCAATCATGGTGTGTGCTTCATTTCCAGGCCTTTCTTAGTGCATCTTCCCCATTCATAGTCACTGCTTGAAGATAGCCCTCTGCAGCCTCATTTTATTCCACTCACCCTCTCATCTTGCTGCACCACAGCTGGTTGGACCAGGGAGGGTGACCTGGTCCAGCGGCAGCAAGTTCATGGATTGTGGTGTGGCATGGCGGCAAATGATAATGTGACTAGTCAGATTCTCTCTTGGGAATTTAAACTGGGAAAAATGGACAGAATTAAGTATGTAATTAAGAAGTATAATTAAGAACTAAGTATACAGTAGTCATTAATAAACTCAAAAGATAGAGAAGTCATAAAGTAGACAGTCCTGAAGGGGGATAGTGACTACTAGTCTGTGAGTGTCATGTAAACTGAAGTTGCAAGGAAACTGCTAGAATATTTTTAAAGACATATGCGGGAGGGAGGGAGTCGGGGAGCAAAAGCAACTTCACAAAAGAAAATAAGATTGGACATAGGTAAAAAAGAGAATAAATACTGAAACATGATGTAATTAAAATAGGTGAGTGTTAATGATATTAGTAATAGCTGATATTACCAAGTGCTTGCTAAATACTGGCACTATTCTAAGCATTTTACATCTTTTGTTTCATTTAATCTTCTCAACAAACGCTTTGAGGTAAGTACTACCAGTTTCCTTATTACAGATGAGGAATCTTAGTCACCGAGACAGGAAACAAGCATGGAGAAGGTGAGAAAAATATGTCTAAATTCACAGGTGTAGCAGAGGGGCAACTAGGATTGGGATCTAAGCAGTGAAACTCCAGAGCTTTCCTGCAGTAGGGTGGTGAAAGGGTGGTCTCTGGACCAGCAACATCAGCATCACCTGGGGATTCAGTAGAAATGCAAATTCTCGGGCCCTACTTCAGAAACCCTGCAGGTGGGACACAGCAATCTGTGTTCTTAACAGCCCTCCAGGCAATTCTGAGTCTTTCTAAAGTTTGAGAACCTCTGAGGCGGAGTGAAGGCTCACAGTCTCCTACTGTTTTCAGTTCTTCCCATCTCGGCACATCGTAAAAAACTCCTTCTCTTTCTGTGGTTTGGATGTTCAGTTACTCCTGGGGTCCTATGCACCGGTATCCTTATATAAGATATCTATATCTATATATCTATATATCCTGTTATATAAGATAGCTTGAGCTATTTTGTTACTTGTAATTAGAAGATATAATTAAACACTGCAGACACGTAGAATATGTTTGCTTTAATGGGGCTTATTAAATCTAGGGAGGGTTCTATTTCTGGAAGCATAGTGGGCTAGGATACTCAGACCAATGCTCCCACTGAAAACAGCTAAAAAACCTGGGATGAACACATATATAATTTAAAAAGCATCAGAAAGCTAAAAAATAGGAAGGAATTACCTGGCTAAAATCTTAGAGGAAAATGAGAACCCAGAAAGGTAAATGGAACACTGAAGCCACTTCTGCTTGAGGACATGGGCAGGGATTATTCTAGGTTGCAAAACCTGGTCACTTTGAGCCCAGCGCCCACCTGTGGTAGGGAGTCTAAGGGGAAACCTCTCTGCAGAGAGAGGCTGAGATCCCAAGGCTAACACCTCAGGATAAGGGTGAGCCAGAGGTCAAGATTCCCTGCCCTCCCACCTTTAGTGCTGAGTAGAAGATGGCACAAAAATCAAACCAAAATGAAATAAATCATTGAGAAGTTACAGCCAAACCCTTATGCTCTCAAGGTTGTACTGCTTAAATACACCTCACCTAGGAATTTTCAAGAATGCTAGGTGTGGATTTGGTTTAAGGTGGTCCTGAACTGGTTGTGCCCTGTGTGTACCTAGTAGAAGCAAATGAAGCTCCTAGGCTCCCAGGAATTCCCAGAAATATTGGGTTGGCCAAAAAGTTCATTTGTTTTTTTTTCTGTAAGATGTTGTGGAAAACCCGAACGAACTTTTGCCCAACCCGATAGTTCCATGAGTGAAATGGGAAAATCACAGTAAAATTTAATCAAGCACTCATGGAAGCCAAGCACCAAGGATAAGAACAAGCAGGAACAACCAGCTGCCAAAACAGACACACAAGAATATAAGGTTTTCGAATTGTCAGAATATAAGACACAGTCCTATCTTTAAAGCAGTAAGATGAACTTGAAAATATTTTAAGGAAATAGGAAACTGCAATCCTAGCAGATTTGAGGGGAAAAAATAGAATTTAGAGAAAAGAAAAGAATGGTAAAAAGAAAATTAAACCAAGGGACTGATAACAAAGGATTAAACTACACTATTTTATACTCTGAATAACCTTCTATATTTTTGATAAGAGTAGATTTTGTGAGATCTTATATTTTATGTGGTTAACTTTTGATTTAAATTTATTTGAAATTAATGAATAAATGAAATTTTTAATGTTTAAATTCTAACTCGTCAATACATAAAGATAATTCGAAGGGCATTAAACTTACATTAAATCTGTATTTCAGTTTCTACATTCAACTGAAGTATAGATAATGATATAGATGTATGAGTGACCTCTCCAATGCATTAAACAATGGCCTAAATTGGTCTTAATTATCTGAATATATCATGAACACTTGTGGATTTTGAGACCAAATATTTAAGTTAAATGGTGTCAGCCTCCATTTTATTTAACAACTTGGGTATAAATAACTTTGTAAGAAAGGCAGATATGACTATAGGGTCAGTATATAAGCATGCAAGTGGAAAGTTTCTAGGTTCCACTAGCATGCAAGTGATTCAGCAGTTAACACAATCTGTGTTCCCCAGAGAATAATTTCAAGTTCCAGGACTGGTAAAACTTATAATTGAGGCTTAGTGTATGGAAAGGACAGAACCACCGTTTTCTAACTGTGAATACATGTATCTACAAATGTTGGATGTGTAATATCCAATTCATCCCTAGAGATGCTAATTATTCTTTAATAATGTGGTAATGAGGTGAAACATACTGTGTGCCAGCAGGCGTAATAGATCATGTTTCATATCACTCATTTAAATCAGAGCATTAATTTTCATTACAAGCATTCATTACAATTTCCATTACAAGCATTAATTTTCATTACAAGAGTCAGTGATAGAAACGGAGGCAAACTATGGGGAAAATAAAGTGTAGCAAGTACAAACAATACGCCACACAATAATTGGCTCTTAAAATCCTCATCTCATTTACTTGCAGCCAGACTTGTTGAAAGATGGCTATCAGAAGAAAAACAAAAATCCCCTCTGTGGTGCAATAGTAATGTTAATAGCTCTTAGCAAGGAAAAAACAGAAAGTTCAAGTTAAATGCCATAAAAGATAATTCTTTTGAATGCAACATGAAGCCAGTGGGGAGGGGGACCATAGTTTCCACTTTGGCATTATTATTCCTCAAGTTTCATTTACTGAACACCCGTCATGTCAAGATATAAAGGAAGAAGTAGACTTTGTCCAGAAAGCTTACAATATGTATAACCCAGAGCCAGGGATGAATCTCATAGGTGAGAGTAAGTTGGTGTCTTACATTTAATGAATGTTTTGATTTGTATTCCGTCTTTCTCCTCCTGTCTACCTCAGTCACAGATTAGAAGAGAGGCTGGAAAAAGTAAGACCTTTCAGAGGAGATGGCTGATTTCTTTTTTTGACAGGAAAGCACATGTAGAAATGAGTAGATGAAAGTGGCTTAGTCCACTGTCACGACCTCTGAGAAGAGAAAAAGCAGGAAAGTAGGTAGGTCAATGCTGAGAATGGTGGGATCAAGAGTGCATCATTCTTAGGCTGTATCTGCCGCTTGAATGAATGAGCAAACAAAGTAAAGAATTTTGGTTTTAGTTCTATAAGTTGACACAAAATTTAGTATATCTAAGTCTTTTAAGAAATTAGGACATTAATCATATACTCTCAAGGTGAAAATAGCCAGTATGGTTTAATGAAAAAAGCATAGGCTCTGGAATCAGAAGGACATGAAGACATGAATTAACCTATTTTCTCATAGAAAAGATGAAAGGAGATATAATTTGTAAACTATCTGGCACATAGCAGGTTATAATCCTAAAAGGATTAGAAAAGGATTTGTTTCTATATTATATGACAATTGTATGAACTAGGATAATTTTTTTTTTTTTTGCAGATCCAAGTATCTATTTTTTTTTTATTCCCATTTAGGTTGTTACAGAGTAGGATAATCTTACATATTTGATTCTTGAGGGAAATTTTTACATAATGCTTCCTATGATATCATTGTGTCTAAGAACACCCTGTCCAAATACTTTGGGAATGAGGAGAATTTTTGCATTGAACTATAGGAATTTATAATATGTGCTAGATGAAAGGATATCATAACTGAAGAGAAACCTTTACCCTATCCTGGAAATAGAAAAGTAGCAAGGTAAAGAAGAGGAGGCTTGGTTAAGGAATGTGTACGAGCAGCTGTATTAGTTAGCTTTTGCTGTGTGACAAATTATCCCCAAACTTAGTGATTTTTAAACAGCAATCATTTACTAAAGTTCACAGTTCTATGGGCCAACAATTTTGGCTGAACTCAGCTGGGTAGTTCTTCTGGTCTTGGCTGGCTTCATTGATGTATCTTCGATAAGCTGCTTAGTCAGCTAGGGCCTGGCTCCTCTAGGATGATCTCAGCTGGGATGGTTTGCTCTGCTTCTTGTGGTCTTCCATCGTCCCGGATGCTAGCTTAGGGTTCATCCAAGGGAATGAGGGGCTCCAGGAGACTGAGGGGAAGCGTGCAAAGGCTCTTAAAGTCTGCTGTTTGAACTGGCACACCATTACTTCTACCATATTCTATTGGCCAAAAACAAGTAACAAAGCCAGTCTAGATGAGGGGTGGGGGAAATAGACACGGCCTCCTGGTGGGAGGTACAGTCACATTGCAGAGGGCATGCATGTAGATAGTTGTGGCCATTTTTGCAAACTGCTACAGCAGGGAAGTGAGTTCTAGTAGATTTTATGATGAGAACAAAAGATCTTGAGAAGGAACTATAAGAGACTGATTTCACCAAACCCAACAATTTTCCCAAAGGTGGTGGTTAGAAAGGCCTAGAAGGATACTCTGGTGATGGGAACTCTGTTTGGGAAGAATACTGAAGAGAGGTGCAAACGGGGATTTAAATTTATTCAGAGAGAATATATGTTTAAGGTGTTCTATAGATAAAAGAAATTAACTTTAGAGAGAAAAGAAATTTTTCATGTTAAACTTTAAGTTAGATAAAATGTTGAAGTCAGTGGTTGTGTAATTGCAGTATAGAGAAAGTCAGGTGGAGTGTATCAGTGTTAAAAAAGAAGAGAAAGGGAACACAGAAAAAAAAATCCAGATCCTATCCAAAAATATAAATATGACATACAGCTATCTATGATTTTTTTTCCTGTAGAAATGTGGTGCTTTTTTTTTTTATAAGGCAATAAGTTCCATTTTAGGATACCCAGATGCAAACAGGAATTTCTGAGAAATCTGATCTTTTTACCCTTGTAAACAGGATGAGTGAGGGTGGAGGGAGATGAAGTGGTGTCTCTTCAGCCCTACAAACTGCCTCTAGTTCTGGCAGTGGGGGAATACCCTTTTTCAGAATTTATACCAGACTGTTTAAGGCAATAGGATCACGCCACACCCAGCCCAGCGCAGGCCATCTTATTAGCTCTTGCCTCTATCTTGGTGCCTGTGACAGTTTTATATTATTAGGGACAAGAGCTGGATCCTGGGCTATTCCTGACAAACAGGGTTAAATAGAAATTTAAGGGACAGAGAGAACAGGGCCACATTATAGCATTATTATACAAATCTCACTTTGGATATAAGATGAACTGCCGTATTTGAGAATTCTGACTCCTGGGCACCATGGTCCACAGGCTAACACAGTTAAGGTTCTCTGCAGAGAAGAGAAGCAGTCAGCAAGATTTGGCAGATAATCACAGATGCTTCTTCACCCTGACCAGGTAGGGTAGGTGTCCAGGCTGGGGCTTCCATCAAGGTGCCAGAGCAGCTAATTTTAGATTTTTTTTGAGTGAAACCTCATAAACTTCTGTCTGCTAATTCATATTCTTTGGGACACTGCTGATGAAGCTTATGACTGCAGTTCTGAGTTGAATTCCAAGCTCTTGGGACTTTCCAAGAAGTGAGATCAAACTGGCCAGGGCCTCCAACAGGCTATGTAGATCTTTCTCAGTGACATTCCACCCAAACATTGGCCTTTCTGAGCATGGGTGTTTTGTGCTGCTTGTGCTTGAAGGTGTGTGTAAATGGATGAAATTTATTTGTGACACAGCCTCTGTGGTTCTCTTGCCGACTTGAAATTAAACTTTTGAAAAGTAACATAACCACAGTATAGAAAGTTTGGAAGATAATGAAAATATAAAGTTTAGAAATTGCTACATTCTGGTATAGCCATTGTCTTTTCTGATATATTTAGGTAGAGCCTTTACACATATGATTTTTTTATCAATATAATTGTGACTGGGACATAAGTATCAGGTGTCTTAAGCACTTCCTCACGTCTTCACGTAGACGCTACATAGTCTTCAGAGCTAATTTCATTGAGAGAATGTAAAAAAATGTAATCAGTCTTTTACGGGGGATTTGTAGGTCACTTCTGTTTTTTCTTTTTTTTATAAACAAAGGTGCTTACAGACTTCCTTCTAGATTTTTGATTATTTGCCTGGCAAAGATTCCCAAAGCAGAACCTCTGTGACAAAGAGAAGTCACATCTTTATGACTCGACACATATTGCCCCATTGCTATTCCCGTCTATTGGCCTTTATAAATTCTGTTCTCGGTATTTATTTTCTACTCGGGCATCTTGTGTACTAAGAAACATAACAACAGACCAAAAGCAATGATGCCTCTGTTAGTGACTCTCCCCAGATAGTCTCTGTTTACCCCGACTCCTTTGCTTTGTACTCAGTTTCTACTTTGGTTTGGATTAAAAACAACAACAGCAATAACAAAACTCAAAAAACAAAAAACCTTCCTTCTTATCTTTTGGAAATGTGGCTTTTGCTTAATTTCTTTAGTTCAGCATCTCTTGGGGTCCACGGACACTTGTATTCAAGCCCCTGTTCTCAGAGACCCCACTCAGACCCTGTTCATCATTGAGGGTGAAGTATGAGAAGGGGTTTGGGTAGTCTGTGGGAATGCACATGTGTAGAAGCCTCTCTGAATCATGCAAAGACTTGGAAATTATCATCCGTCTTAACACTTCAATGATTTTATACGTGATTTTGCTATATTTTTATTTGTCACACTGATTTTCACTTTTTGACTTGTTATTTAATTACTAAACAGGTATTTATTAGCATTTTATATGGTATATATGTTTTTCAGATTATTTGGCTTACTATTAGAGAAAAATTATTTTAACTGACTGGTTAGACTTAGTCCCTGAGACTTATAATAATTTTTGGCAAATACATTGAAGTCAGTTCAGTTGAGTTCCTTCATTACAAAAGCTCTGCATTTAGAACTGTTTCGTTATGTTCTAGGCACTGTGCCAGAAATTGTTATAAATAGAGATAATACCTCACCTTCAGTAGCCCTGATCTAGCTGGGCAGATGAATAAAGCTATAATATGATGCATTAAGTGCTCAATCAGAATTATCTTTTTAATAAGTACTATGGGGATACAGCTGCAAGAGTAATTAATTTTCTCATGGGGAGAGTAGAAGTTACCAAAAAAGAAATAATGCATGAGAAGTGTGAAGGACTTGAAGACAGATTAGGAAGTGAGAGTGGAGAGGTCATTCCAGACAGAAAGACTGACACAAAAAAATCAGTGATATATCAGATGTCTGGTTTGAGGAACAATAAATAATCTGGAGTGGTACAGAATAAGGTGAGTGGAGGGGCTGGAGTTGAGGCTGCCTCACTGGGCAGTGGATGAATCATTGCAGGCCTTGTGTAATAGGCTAAAGACTTTCAGTTTGGTTTTGTGGGTAATGAGGAAGAGTCATCAAATGGTTTTAAGTTGAAGGTTGATGTGACTAGATTTATCCTTTAGAAGATAACGATCAAAACTGTAGGAAAGCCTAAGAGGCAGGAAACATAGTAAGGAGGTAACCACTGAGATATTTAGGTGACAGTGGAAATGGAGACATGAGAACAGATCCACAAGAAGCTTCATCATCAGTATTGATAAGAACTGTTAACCACTGGATATGGGAAATAAGGAAGGTATAAAGATGATGCTAGAGTTCTTAGTTTGGGCCGTTGTTCTCATTTTGGGCCACTGAGTATCTAGATAGTGGTATGTTCATCAATATCAGAAATTCAGGAGGAGAAATACATTTTGGACATGGGAAGTAGAAAACAAGTTTGTTTTTGGACATTGCAGTGGCCACTATTGGTTGCCTAGTCAACTTTAATTTCCTATCTCCTTTCTTAAGAGATGACCTTTCCAGTACTTCTGTTCTAAGGATATATCATGGTTAGTCTAAGCCAGGAGTTCTCAGACAGTGGTGATTTTGCCTCCCAGGGGATATTTGGCAATGTCTGAAGACATTTTTGGTTGTCAAGAGTGGCAAATTCTATTGGCATGTAGTGGGTAGAGGCCATGGATGCTGCTGAACATTCTACAATGCATAGAATAGCCCCCTACAGGAAAGAATGATCTGGCCCTAAATGTCAGTAGGTCCAAGGTTGAGAAACCCTGTTCTAAACTAAGTATGGTACTCTCATTCCATTTGCCAGTGATTGGTTTAGAAATAAACATGGATCTCTTTCAATGGGACTTCTGTAATGTTTTTCTCTTAGGGAAGTGAAACCCTTCATTTATGGATGATGTTATGTTTGAATATTACACCTAGAATTGTTGCATTCATCTTGCCATCAGCTTGAGGATAAAGCCAATGCAGAGGAAGGCAGGGCCAAAAAAAAAAAAAAAAAGAAGGGCAGAGAAAAGGATTCAGAGCCTTGATGTATATCTCAGCAGTGCCTGTAGCCTGCTCTACCTCATGGGGCTGTAAATTTGCTTATGGTCTAAGATACAATGAGTAGAAGTTTCCTACTACTTGTAAGCTAAAGCATCCTGATACTGCCATGTTGAGTTGCTTGTGGATGATTCAGAATGGTAGTGTTAAAATGTGATATTAGAGTTAGGGAAAAGGTTAAGCCTGGAGTTAGAGCTGTGAAAGATTTCATATAAGGGTGATAGGCACAGTCATGGAGCTGATAATCTAATCCAAGCAGGGCTTGGAGAGCAAGAAGGAAAGCCAAGGGTAGAATCTTAAATTGTGAGTCTGAGAAGAGGAAGATTTAGGAAAAGAGTCAGGAAAGCTAAGTGCCAAACCTAATGAGAGATACAGTGTTATAGAGACAACTTGCCATTTTCTGAAAAGTTGTGCTTTTTGTTCCATACTGTGGAAGAATCACTGGGATGCAGATGCTCAGCCAGAAACTACATTTCCCAGACCCCTCTAACCTCAAGAAAGTGTAATGGGAGAGAATTTGTTATTCACAGTTTGGGGGAGTTTTGAGTGCATATCCCAGGTAGGTGAGAAAAAAGGCTATGGAGTGGAAGAGAAACACTGATAAAAGAAATGGAAGATGTGATTGATAGCTTTGGAAGAGATGTGAAAAGTTGACTGTGAGTTCACTTGAAGGAGTGTATACCTTTGGAAGAGATGTGACAAGTTGCCTGTGAGTTCACTTGAAGAAGGAGTGTATACCTTTGGAAGAGATGTGACAAGTTGCCTGTGAGTTCACTTGAAGAAGGAGTGTATACCTTTGGAGAAGAAGCATCACTAACAGTAGTTGGTCTACTGCAGGAGGGAAGGTGGGAAGAATGGATACAATGTAAATCAAAGGGAGGGCAATTGAGGGGGTTCTTGGCTAAAGTCATCGATTTTTTTTTTTTTTCCTGACAGTTGTCCACTGGGAATGAGGAGGGCAGAAGCAGGCAGTCTAGTGCTTGAAGTGAGTGTTAAAGATTTGGAATAACTACTTGTAGGCAGTGGAAAACGGAGCGGAGGAGAAATAAGTTAATGGACTGTTGAGCAGCTGAAGTTGAATCTAATAAATCTGTGATGGATCCATTTAGCATATTTATGTGATTCCCCTTGGCAATGCTCAGTGACTCTTGAAAGGAAACAGTTGTTTTAATCCAGACTTGGAGATTGGAAGGAGGGGTAGAATAGAAGGTAAAATGGCAAAGTCATGATTGTAAATGCTGGTAGGAAAGTTGCTGGTATTATTGAGCATCAATCACATTGTCAGTAGAAACACATTCAGATTAATTCTGATTCTTAGGGTATTAAAGTACACAGTGGGAATTATGAGTGGTTAGAATGCATCATTAGGCATCAAGTGATCTCTCAGGGATGAGGTTTGGGGGGTGGTGGTAGGGCTTGAACATTTATTTAAAATGAGAACAGGATAAAGTGTAATTGAAGGCAACAGATCATGTCTTGGATGTCCTGTTTCACAAATTAATAACGTTTTAAAATAGAAATGGATTTACCCAAATTCACCGACTTTGTAGATAAAGAATATGAGCTTCAGAGATGCCAAGGGCAGATGCCCAAGGTCAGGTAGCTTTTAATGACTAAACTGAGATTATAACCTGGATATCTTTGTTTTCAGCTGAATATGCTCTTCCGGGAGCAGTTCTGGAGTAGATAAAAGAAAGATACTTTTCTTCAGTATCTTTCAGATTCTTCAGTTGAACAAATATTCCAAACGCCTCAGTTGCTCTGCAGAATTGTTTTGAAAACATTTCTCTACCATACTGTAGAAGTTCTAGAAGGCTAGTCACATCTCTAGAGGCTGGCTCCCATGGTCTGGGAAGGGCAAGCTTTGTAGGGAATCTGGATGAAAGCCAGGTGAGGCATTTGCTTAGGAGTCAAGTAACAGGGTGGCAAAAAGTCACTGGAGGGAAACAAAAAGGGATTTGATGTAACTAATTGATTAGGAATGTAGCCTGAAGCATGCGAATTGGGGGAGACCTTCACAGTCCACTGGCTAAGTATGTGCTTTCTAATCAAGAGGTTAGTGTTCATGTGAGTCCTGTTTCTCTTTTGAAAGGGGCTTATTCATTGGAGAAGTTATTGGGAACATGTGTTTATTAGGCTGGGCTGGTGAAAGCCTTAACATTGTTGAAAGAGATCAGCTGTGTTCCTCAACCTCTGCTGTACCCTCCAGTAATTGACAAGCTTGTAGGAACTGGATGGAGAGAGAAGGTGTTTTTTTCCCTGCAGGTTTTATTGACTGTTCTTTATGTTGAAATGTAATACTGTAAAGTTTGGGTTTGTTTTTTAAAGTGATCCAGCTCACGGCTCAGAGCATATGGTTTACTAAGTGATCAGCCATTGGTATTTCCTGTTTATATTTATTATTAGGTCTAGTTTATTTTCATATTTAAATTCTTTGTAAACTCTAGTTTTCTTTTTAGAGTTGTTTATGAACCTTTAAAAGGTCTCTTTTGTGTATTTAATAATTGGGGAGCTGAGCTGTCTTTCTGCATTTTAATTAGATAGTTTGTTTTTAGGGGCCATATGCTTTCTTCACTATTTCGGTGGAATGTCCATTGTTGTCATTGAATTTTCCCACATTTGGGCAAGTGAGGAACATGCCCTTGAGGAGGTGATTAACTTTCAGTATCAGTAATAATTGTATATGTTTTTCTCTCTGTTTCTCCCTCCCTCCCTCCCCCCCTCTCCCTTTTTTCCCTCCTTGCCTCAGCTCCTTCCTTTCTTCCCTCCTTCCTCACTCAATGAACATAGCCATACTATAAAGTGGAATAAATACAAGTAAATACAAATCTCTTTTTAAACAATTACATTCTCATAGCTTCCTTTTTCTCTGATTAAAAATATCTCACTAAGGATGAAGCTCATTTCATTAGGTCTCTGCTGGGGGTAAATAGTTTTGAAAGCTTGGTAAAATAAATAAGATTATTTTGAGAGTGGGAAAAATACATAAGCTTTTAGCATCCACAAATACTTCACTTATTTTAGGATGACAGTATGATTACATCAAAATGCTTAATATAAATGGCACGTCTTCTGGTTGCTTATTTAGGATGCTTGCTTTTCTTTTATCTTGTTCCTGGTGGAATACTCACTTTTTGTAAGACTTTACAGATTTCATTTCAGTAATTTCTGTTTTCATTTGGTGAACCCCACTTTGTTGTATTATTGTTTATTGTCAAAAATAGGGTCTGCACTGCCTTTGAAAGTATGGTTTGTGCATAGCCAGTTAAAAAATAAGTACGAGAGAGTGCAGTCATACTGCTTGTTTTACTCTTTTGACTTACCATTCAAGTGTAAATATGAAAACAGTAGGTCAATACAGGAAAATATTTATTATTATAGCCTTATTTTGCATAATTTTCAGTACTCAGGAATTCCTTTAAGTTCCAGTGCCTTTTCCCATCCCTCATTTCTACTTTTTCCCTTTGAATAGATAAGGACATAGAGAGGTGGGGATGAAGAGAAGAGTATACAGGTTGGTTTCTTGCTGTCTCCTCTCCTGCCTCTGTTCTACAACGACATCGACTCAGAGCAATTCATCTTCTGATATCTCAAAGTAGGCATTTATTGGTTGTGTTTAATAATTTACTCTCCATAATCTTATAGTTTTATTATAAAAGATCATTCAAATTCAGATGTTTGACACAGTGTTAAAGTGGGATTCCAGTATACGCAATTCTGGTGCAACATGCCATTCCTTTACAGCTTATTCACGTTAGATGCAGGCAGCTCCATCAGCCTCTAATTGATTGTGATATGGCCTTGTTCAATTCTCTTGTCTTCACCCTATTTGAGGCCTGTTTGTCATGACCTTTACTACTCTTCTGGGACTGGATATATTGAGTCTTCAATATGCTTTTCTTTGACAGCGTGAGGATGGAGGATAGTAGAACTTGCAAGGGACTGGCTGGCTAAGGTGACCAATCTCTGTTTGCCTAAAGGCCAATGAAAATACATGGGCTAGAGTTTCCTTCACCTATTTGGGAGAACTTTTTTTATTTTGGGGGGTTTGAGACCTTTCTCCAGTTCATGAAGCGACAACTCTGGGTTTTGGCCATAGCCTTTTAATTCAAAGAGGTGTCAGGACTTCTATGAGACCTCTGTGTGTTTCTCTCTGAAGCATCTCCCGTCCCCTCAGAAAATCATCTTATTTTCCCTTTTATTTTTCCTTCTGCCAATCCCTCTTTACTGATGGAAGTTTAGTGGGTTGGTTTTGATAGTTCTCATTGGACAACTCAGTGGAAATTTCTGAACCTGTGAGACCCTGTGGTGGTAGGGAGGCTTTGTTCATGTGAGGGGTTTTCTATATCTTTTTCCTGGGCTGTCTACCTATCCCCTCAGCAGCTGCTTTTATTCATTTATTTTGGATTAAAAAATAATTATAGTATAATTTACATACAGTAAAATGTACACATCTTAAGATTATGGTTTGATGAGTTTGACAGATGTTTACACTATGTAACCTTTAGGGCAATCAAAGTAGTGAACTTTTCCATTTACTCAGAATGTTCCCTTATGTTCCTTCTCTGCCAATCATCCTACCATTTTTCTCATAACTGTCATCATGGATTAGTTTTGCATATAAGTGAAGTCAAAAGAATATGTATTCATTTGTGACTGACTTCTTTCACTCAATTTAGTGTTTTTCATGATACAATTTCTTTTTGCATGTATGAATTCCTTTTTCATGACTAAGTAATATTCAGTTATATGATTATACCACAATTTATTTATTCATTCTTATGTTGATGGACATTTGGGTTGCTTCTAGTTTTTTTTTTTTTTTTTTTTTTGTGGTACGCGGGCCTCTCACTGCTGTGGCCTCTCCCGCTGCGGAGCACAGGCTCTGGACGCGCAGGCCCAGCGGCCATGGCTTACGGGCCCAGCCGCTCTGCGGCATGTGGGATCCCCCTGGACCGGGGCATGAACCCGCGTCCCCCGCATCAGCAGGCGGACTCCCAACCACTGCGCCACCAGGGAAGCCGCTTCTAGTTTTTGAGTATTATGAATATTTTTGTATAAGTCCTTTTGTGGACATATGTGTTCATTTCTCTTGAATAAGTATCTGGAAATGCATTGTTTGGTCTAGGATTGCTTAAGCTGCTTTTAAAAAAAATAATTGGAGATATTAGTGGAAAACTTGGGAATTTGTCACTACTTACTGCTCTGGTATATGTAGAATGTGGTTTAGGATGACTAAGCTACTTTCTAGAACCTTTACTTTTTCTCCCCTCTGGCAGTGTTTCCTTTTTAAAAATTTTTTTGAGTTGAAATACAATGTTGTGTTAGTTTCTGCTGTACAACAAAGTGATTCAGTTATACATATATCTATTCTTTTTCATATTCTTTTCCATTATGGTTTATCACAGGATATTGAATATAGTTCCCTGTGCTATACAGTAGGACCTTGTTGTTTATCCATTCTATATATAATAGTTTGCATCTGCTAATCCCAAACTCCCAATCCTTTCCTTCCCCACCCTCCTCCCCCTTGGCAACCACAAGTCTGTTCTCCATATCTGTGAGTCTGTTTCTGTTTCATAGATATGTTCATTTGTGTTGTATTTTAGATTCCACATATAAGTGATTTCATATGGTATTTATTTGTCTTTCTCTTTCTGACTTAGTTCACTTAGTATGATAATCTCTAGGTCCATCCATGTAGCTGAAAATGGCATTATTTCATTCTTTTTTATGACTGACTAATATTCCATTGTATATATGTACCACATTTTATTTATCCATTCATCTGTTGATGGACATTTAGGTTGTTTCCATGTCTTGGCTACTGTAAATAGTGCTGCTATGAATGTAGAATTATAGTTTTGTCTGGATATATGCCCAGGAGTGGGATTGCTGGATCATATAGCAACTCTATTTTTAGTTTTTTGAGGAACCTCCATACTATTTTCCATAGTGGCTGCACCAATTTACATTCCCATCAACAGTGTAGGAGGGTTCCCTTTTCTTCACACCTTCTCCAGCATTTATTTGTAGACTTTTTAATGAAGGCCATTCTGACTGGTGTGTGGTGGTACCTCATTGTAGTTTTGGTTTGCATTTCTCTTAATAATTAGCAATGATGAATATCTTTTCATGTGCCTATTGGCCATCTGTATGTCTTCTTTGGAGAAATGTCTACTTAGGTCTTCTGCCCATTTTTCAATTGGGCTGCTTGTCTTTTTGTTTTTCAGTTGTATGAGCTGTTTTTATACTTTGGAAATTAAGCCCTTGTCAGCTGCATCATTTGCAAATATTTTCCCTCAGTCCATAGGTTGTCTTTTCCTTTTGTTTATGGTTTCTTTTGGTGTGCAAAAGCTTATAAGTTTGATTAGGTCCCATTTGTTTATTTTTGCTTTTATTTCTATTGCCTTGGAAGACTGACCTAAGAAAACATTGTCTGGACATGCTTCTTAAAAAGAAAGTGGCATTAAGATTGTGCCTCCTACTTTATTTGATTGCTGTGATAAATTTCTTGGTTAGTTTTAGCCTATTTTTTTTCTTTCGTTTGTTAGGCTTGTGGGAAGGATGATTCTGTGATCTGGCTTCAAACTGCTAATTTTCTTTAGAAGTCCAATGTATAGCAGACAAAATATTGAAAACTGCTCAACTAATTCAGAGTTCTCCTTTCCATGCATTATATATATTTCTCAAAGCAGATATATATTTTAAAAGTGAATTTGACTTTATTCTGCCATCTTCCCTCAGAAGTCCAGTAAATCCATTTTGATGGCCAAATAGGGAAAATAGTTTTTCAGCACAACAAATGTAATGTGATTCAGTTTGTGGCTGATAGACTTTCTGTCCTTAAAAATCAAACACTTCATTAACATGAACAAATCCTAGGACAATTCTGAGAAAGATTCATCTTCTTCAGTGGGATGTTTTAAAATACATGGATAATTCTCTTCACTTGCAGGATTTTAAGTCATTCTATTGTGAATGTACTTGCCTTTGAAACAGCATTGCCTCTTGGATAGATGTCTGTTCTATACACTGGATGACCTTGTGCCTAGTCCTGTCTCCACTTATCAGCTATTGTTGGCAAGTGGCAATTTTTTCTGTGATTGAAATCCTCCATCAGTAAAATGCTACGTGTGTATCTCAGGGAGTCCCATGCCAATAAACACAGAGATGTCTGTAAGACATTTTGAGATATTTTTGAAGAAAAATGCCTTTGTGACAATGTTGTTATTTATCTGGCTCCAAGGAGGCCTCTTCTGGTTTTCAAATTGAAGGCCCAGAAATCATTTTCCCTAACATGAGGTTTTCCATGGAAATGCAGAAAACTGTATTTGGAAATTGAGTTTATGTGATACATATTCTTCCATGTTCTCTCTGCATGCCTGTTACTTTGTATTTAGCCTGATTTTTTCCCTATTAACATTGATTTTCCTTTTTTTTTTTTTCTGTCATTTATTTCTTTGTAGGGCACTCACTCTTTGGCCAATAAGAAATAATCCTAATTTTGTTTTAAGATGAAAATTCACATAGGCAAAGGGAGGCTGGGCTTTGTATTAAAAATGGTGTCTTGGCTCCCTTTGCCTCATCTGGGATTCTCTTGCATCTTGGCTTTCTTTGGCTTCCTTGGAAATATGTTCTACTGCTCCGTCTGATTCCAGCAGTTGTGATGTAGCGTTGTGCAAATCTTTGCTAGCTGTAAATACCCTCTTAAAGATGTATTCAACCACAGATTTTGATCTGCAAATTATTAATGCTAAAACTATTTGAAGAAGGACACATTTCCAGATACCAAGCCAACATGAAGCTTTCATATAAATCAAATATGGCAGAACCAAATTAAAACTATTGAATTTTTCCCAGTCTCTAGGTTTGGGTCGTTGTGATGGCCTAATTTCCCATTTGTGGTTAGCAGCAGTATATCCTAAACTATGTGTCACCCCAATGCTGCATCTGCCAACATGCATAGGGGGCCCTTTTCCCTCCAGGCTTGGCTTGTTATAAGTTAAACATGGAATGAAGGAACATGCTTTTTTAACTTGCCTCTGGCAATATGAGATGACTTTGCTTTTCAATGTTTTCTCTTTCTCTTCCTCTTTTTAGTGTAATTTCACAAGTTAAAATACACTTCTTTAAATTTGAACCTATGAGGTGAATGTGTGCATGTGTGTGTGGTTGGGTGTTATATGTAAGTTTTCTTGATAACAAATTTGCCTAGGAGGCAGATAGAAAAGATATACTTTCTGAGATACACCCTCTATCAGTTATGAGAGGAATTAGGTTAAGACTAGGCTTGAAGGTAGCAAGAGAATGCCCTTTTCAGAAGCTGCTATAAACTCCAACTTGGCTTGGTTTCTTACTCTGGGCTGGGAGGGTGGGAATCAGAAGAAGGCAGGTGCATGCCACACCGAATTAGAGTCTGGAGAGACTGGCAGAAGCACACCCAGGGCCCAGGGACACCGCTTGACCAAAGCACATGGTATGCTAATATTGTAAGATCAGCTGCCATGTAAAGCCTCAAAAATCCTGAACACTTCCATTGCCATTTTTCAGCTCTCCTTGGCAAGTCCTTTTCTCTCTGTGACTGAAATCCTCAGCAAAATGGTACAATATATTTTATCTGCATATCTCAGGGCACAAGGAACAAATGCTGGAGAAGAGATAAGGAAGGAAACTAACATCCATTGGGCTAACGTGCATTTTCTCTTTTAATTCTATGAGATTGTTTGTTTCTTTATACCAAATTACAGGTAATAAGGCAAAGCTCTGAGAAGTCAGGTGACTTATTGAAGGCCAAATAGCAGGTAAATGGTAGCTAGAATTCAGGCCCAAGTATTTGGATTCAGAGTGTATGTTTGGACTAATATATACTAAACCTTTCTCCCACTTGCTCACCCCCAAGTACTGATATCCAAAGTAGCAAGTCTGTCCATATTAAACATCAGTTTAGCTTGCTCTCTCCTAAAGGCCATAACCCAGTGAAGTACATTAAATTAATTTTAGGCTGACGGTTTGGTAAGTTTAAAATGTATGATATTGCCTTTTATTTTGATTTTTTTGTTCTTGATAGACTTTATGGACTACTTCAAAGTTTTGGCATTTCTCTAATGCCAACAGACAGAAAGAGGACATAGCTTCATTTATGCATTTATTCAAATGCCATGATAAAATACCCAGTTCAACACATCTGTACATACATATGTAAGGCACTGTGCCCAGCCTTCCCCTCCCCTTTCTCCTTCTCCAAAAAAAAAAAAAAAAGAAAAAAGAAAAGGAAAAAGAAAAAGAGACAGTGTAAATGTAAATTAATATTACATTACATTAGAATACATGATAGTTTCTCTTTATTTTTGTGGAACATGTAAAACATGGGGAACCTAAAAGAAAAGATTTAGTATTGACAGATAAATGCACAGATCAGCTTTTTAAATAATAGATGTTTTAGCTTATGCTAGTGGTTTGGTTGGAGTTATGCATATTGTTTAAATTAGTCCCATAGCCTAGAGGGGGCTTTTGCAGGAAGCCATTGTAATTTTCATCCCTTAGGCACTGGTATTTTCATGAGCTGAAGTTAAGTGTCTCAAGGGATAATGGAATATCAGTAAAACATTTCCTGAGCTCTCTTGAGTTGTACATTGGTATGCCCAAGTCTCCTCTCAGAAGAACAGAGCTTTTGTTTCATTTTGTGAAAAAATGTTGCCCCCAGATGCAGTTCTTTTAATGGATATTAAAAAATATATTCAGAAAAAAATAGTTCAAGTAATGTAGTCAGTAAAAATATTCCATACTTAGTTTGAAGAAATCATGGGGATTTGATTATTTTTATTTGCCTTTTTATACCTATATAATAAAGCAACAAATTCAAAGTATTTGGTTAACCTAAGATTTTCTGAAATATTATGAAATAAAGCTTTATAGGCATTTTGAGATAGAGAAATAAAACCCTTTAACTACACTTGTTTTTATTAGAAATTCCCAAAGACTTGTAAGTTACTTTTATAAAATTAAAATTCACGTATAGTATTTGATATGAATAAAGCAATAAAAAGTCATCAGAAACACTTGTACCTTACTGTATATTAATGTGACTTGAAAGGCATTTATTTTATGTTCTTAGCTTCAGCAGCTGGGTGGATGGGTTTTCTGTTAGTTAACAGAATAAACAAGGGTGTGTGAAAAAAGAGTTAGCTCTTTGGGTCTTAAGTTTGAGGTGGTTTGTGGTGCCCTCTCTAGTAATCACAGAGACACTGGCAATAGCTACAGGGAGGGTTAACAGGACATTGGCATCCAGACCTCAGCATAGGTCAGGTTGCGTTTGGAAATCACCGTATTCTATGACATGATAAAGCATGTCTGATTACATTAATTAGGAAGCATGTCATGTACGCTGATTACTTTGTGATTTTGTGCAACAGAAATACTGTAAATGTTCCACACCACAGAAATATTGTAAATTTTAACTCAATTATGCCACCAATTGTGGTGGCAATCTAAAGAATGATATATGACCTGGCTGTTTCCTCTACCATGTTTCTGAGTGGAGACCATTTCTGTGATTGTGGCTTTGTGATTATACTTGATGTACCTCGTGATGTTCTTTTAATATTTTCTAGGACTTTGTCCTGGCTATTAGGCAGAGGCAATTTTATTTGCTATCTCTTAGCTCCTGTGGGCTCAGGAAGAGTCTCTGTTCCAGGGTCAGAGATAATCTCTGAGTTTACAGCTTGCTGGTGTAGTCTTTAATTCTATGCTTTTTCTTTTTCTTTTTTTTTGGTCCCATCTCTAGGCTCTACCTGCTAAGAACTATAGAATCTGCCTGAGTCTTTCTGTTTGAGAGATCTTCAATACTTGAATATTTGTCAGATCCATATTTCCTAGAAAAATATCTGTTCTAGTTCCATTCCTCTGAGACACTGTTCTTCAGTCAGTTTTGATGGGCTCTTGCAAACAGTTTCTCCTATCATTTGTGAAACACACACACACACACACACCATATCCTAGTCTCCTGATCAAAACAACAGTAAGAACAAAAATTTGCAGCTACAATGCAACAGCTCTCTCAAACTGCTACTTTAATATCATGCATTCCTTCATTGTCACATTTATTGAAAGCACATTTTAAATCTACTTGAAACTTCCACTTCCTAATCACCCCTTCCTGTATTCCTTGTCAAAAAAAAGCTACTATTCTCCAGCGGTCGCCAACAACATGCTTGCGGCCAAAGCAAACAGTGATTTGGTCAGTCTCGTTCTCCTTGCCTTTTTTGTAGACTGTGATGCTACTGACCGTCGTCCTTTCTAACACACTGCGTTTTGTGCTTGGCTTTCATACCACAGCTTTATCCTGACTCCTGGAAGGAGCAGGGCTTTGTGATCGGGTAGACCTGGTGGGAACCTCAGACTTGGTGTGATCCCCATTGTGCTAACCAAAAAATGCCCCACACTTTTCCAAATGTCTTCTGCAGAGGTGATACTGCCCTGGGTTGAGGGGAAATGGGAGGTTATGGTTAGCTTTTTCCTCAGAGAGTCCTTCACATAGCACACGAGCCCTTACTCACTTATTTCTTTTGAGAGACTAGCATGGTATGTAAGGTCCAGCATCATTTATTTCTATTACCTCTGTCACAAAATGTGCACCTATTATCCTATTCACACTTTTCCAAACTTATTTTTTTCTTCACTTCCAAGCCTCTATCTTAATTAATGTGAAATTGTTGTGCTTGAGAAGCTCCTACTCAAACTTTGGAATCATGCTACTCATACCAAGACCTAACCTCCTTGACCTGTAGATATAGGAGCTGCCTCCTGTGAGCGCCCTTTACCACCTGCAGAGCATTTGTCCTACTGAAATCCACAGCCTATTTTCACTTTCATCTGTCTCAATACACTCAAGGACAGAGACTTTATCTTGTTCATGGCTAGTATACTGTCTGGCATATTGTAGTTCCTCAGTAAATATTTACTGTTATGTGAATAAAACAAAAAGAAAAGTATAATGAGATTAAGAAAACTTTTAGGTGAAAAGAGCTTATATTAACTGGTTATTAACATTGTAGAGTGAGATGGGCTATGTTAAAACTTGGAATGTGGAGGGAAATTTTAATGCTCTTATCCTGACAATGAGAGTGAGTTAACAAAGAATAAACAGACTTTGAAGTAGCATCTGCTCCCATCTGAACTTAGAAAGAATGTCTTTATAGTAAACTTATTTTTATTCAAGTAATTTTCAAAAACCCCAGTGCAAGACTGAAAAAACTATAAAGTTGAAATCAGAAACATGAAGGATTGTGATTATTCAGAAAGATTTAAAAAGATCAGAGTTGGGAAAGGAAGAAGAGTTAGGGTCCCTCATAACAAGAGTAAGTTAAAAAAAAAAAAAGCAATGAGCTATACCTCTTTAATGCAGAGATTTAAATGGATTTTGAGAATTATTTTTCATAGTTTCTGAACCCCATATCTTTATCATTGAGGATATTAAAAAAAATGAACCCTTAATTTAAAACTTAGCTTTTTCTCAGCACTTTTTACAATAGCCAAGACATGGAAGAAACCTAAATGTCCATTGACAGGTGAATGGATAAAGAAGATGTGGTACATGTATACAATGGAATACTACTCAGCCATAAAAAAGGATGAAATGATGCCATTTGCAGCTACATGGATGGCCCTAGAGATTATCATACTAAGCAAAGTAAGTCAGAAAGAGAAAGACAAATATCATATGATATCACTTATATATGGAACCTAAAATATGACAGAAATGAACTTATTTACAAAACAGAAACAGAGTCACAGACATAGAAAACAAATTTATGGTTACCAAAGGGGAAGGGTTGGGGGGAGGAATAAATAAGGAGTTTGGGATTAGCAGATACAAACTACTATATATAAAATAGATAAACAACAAGGCCCTACTGTATAGGACAGGGAAGCATATTCAATATCATGTAATAAACCATAATGGAAAAGAATATGAAAAAGTATGTATATATATGTATAAGCGAACCACTTTGTTGTACACCAGAAGCTAACACAACATTGTAAATCAACTATACTTCAATTAAAAAAAAAAAAACCTTAGCTTTTTCTAGTTGCCAGATTATGTTCTCAAAATTCTATTCCATTTACTCTTATGAGCCTGTCTTCAATTCTCTGTCCAGTTACTTTATTCCAGCTATTAATAGTTGGCATAGCCGCTTTGTGTAGAAGTCTTTTTTTCCCTTAGCCCACAGATAAATATTAGATGCCACTCAACGGGCATAAGTACATCTGCTCATATTTACCTGGCCTTAATCTTCATTTTTTTGGTGCTATTTAAGATTTTATGTGGTTCAAGAGATAAGATGCTGATTTGGTTTCCTAGTAGTGTTCTAATTTTGTCAATAAAAACTGTGCTGTAGCTAATAAACCAAATCATTGCCCAAGGATCTTAGGTAGTTTTCTTATTCTAGTAGTGAAGAAAGCTAGAAAAGATCTTTGCCTTAGAGCACTGCAGTTAACTGTTAATATATATAACCACTTGTTTGGAAACAAAAACTTAGTTAATGCTTAAAACCAGGTGAATTCATTTTTTCTTAATACTTTTTTGCTGATTTTATTCAGTAATTTTTGAACCATTAGCTGCCTAGGAGTATATTTGTCTTATGTATAAGAAAAACGGAGTACTCAGAAGGACTGAATTAGTTCATATAGCAAATTGGTTCATATATTCCAATTGAATGATGTAATTTTTAACATGTCACGAAGGTTCAGGATAATCCTAAATAGCTGTGAACCCATATAAATCCTGAGCTTGCACAGGTGATTTTGCTGTCCTTTGCTGTGGGAGATGCTTCACCCAGGTGTAGGCCAAAATGTGGTTGAAGGGTACTGATGGGTAGGTGGATTAATTGAATAAACATTTATAAAATGCCTACTGTGTTACAGGCAATGAGGGTACAGAGATGAGTAAATAGACATGAAAAAATAGCTATAATAAATACTCAAAAGCCATGCAGTGGAAGTATAGAAGTCATTTTAAATTTATTTATTTATTTTTTGCGGTACATAGGCCTCTCACTGTTGTGGCCTCTCCCATTGCGGAGCACAGGCTCCGGACGCGCAGGCTTAGCAGCCATGGCTCACGGGCCTAGCCGCTCCGCAGCATGTGGGATCCTCCCAGACCGGGGCACGAACCCATATCCCCTGCATCGGCAGGCGGACTCTCAACCACTGCGCCACCAGGGAAGCCCAGAAGTCATTTTAGAAGGACAACTCTGAAGGTGGTATGGTGATAAAATTGCTTGGCTTTCTTGGTAAGGGGCCATCACTGTGCTACTAAGAGCAATTATTTTTACTTGCATGGACCATATAACATTCATCGACTCTATAACCACAAACTGTATTCCCAATCACAGTCTTGTGGTAAGTGAGATATAGAGATAAAATGTTAATGGACTGACATAAGTCCTTCATGACTATAAGGAAAACTGTTCAAAGTGTCCTATTAGTTATTGTTGGTGGCTAAGTACTGTCATCATTTTGAGTAGAAAATAATTTCTCCACCATGTCAGTGCTAAGGAGCTGTTTGAATTAATGATAGATGTAGTATTTAAATGTCTTGGTTCCAAAATGGCCTGATGTCAGTATATAAATTTGACCCATTCAGTTCAGCATTTTCTTTGTGCATTTTCTTGGTTTTTATTTCCATTATTATGGTTTAACTAATGCTGTTATGATATCATTAAATCTCTCAAAGTGATTGTTACGTGCTAAAAGACAGACATAACTGAGAATGGTTTCCACTGGGAATTTTCCCTTAGTCTGCAATCACATCACAATCCTCCCTGTGACTGCACCTCATATTAGTAATTCATGGTTGGGGCTGCAGTGACATCACCTGCCAACCACTGGTAGGTCAAGATCACCCCCTCACACTACAGCAAACTTACTATGATTATTAACAGGAATGGATTTTAAAAAATGGGTGATCAATAGTATATTACTTTAAAGCAATTTTATAGTTATTATTAATAATACATTTTATAGCAATATTTTCAGTGTCTAGAATTAAGAATATACGATCTAGTATATAAAAGGAGCCAATGTTTCATTGAAAAAGTAACCTACTAATGACTGTGATTTCAACACCTTTTTTTTAATGATTTTTTCTAGATAAGTTCAGGTTGTCACAAGTTAGCAATTTATGTCAGTTCTAGCATGGCTCTGATAGATTTTACAATTCTTTTTTTTTTTTTTTTAAAGAATCTCTGGTGTCTCTTCCTCTTCTTATATGGATACCAATCCAATCAGATTAGGGCCCCACCCTTATGACCTTGCTTAACCTTAATTACTTCCTTAAAGGCTTATTATTATTTTTTGCGGTACGTGGGCCTCTCACTGCTGTGGCCTCTCCCGCCGCGGAGCACAGGCTCCGGACGTGCAGACCCAGCGGCCTTGGGTCATGGGCCCAGCCGCTCCACAGCATGCGGGATCCTCCCAGACCGGGGCACGAACCCGCCTCCCCTGCATCGGCAGGCGGACTCTCAACCACTGCGCCACCAGGGAAGCCCTACAATTCTTGACATAGTGGTACTGTATTAGTTTCCTATTGTTGCTGTAAAAAATTACCACAAATTTAGTGGCTTAAAACAATACTTATTATGTTACAGTTCTGGAGGACAGAAGTCCAAATATCAAAGTAACAGCAGGGCTGTGTTTATTCTGTAGATTCTATGGGAGAATCCATTTCCTTGCCTTTTCTAGCTTTTAGAGGCCACTTGCCCCTTTCATCACTCCAACTTTCCTTCCATAGTCATATCTCCTCCTTTGACTCTGACCTACTTGCCTCCCTCTTGTAAGAGCTCTGGGGAATACATAGGGCCTACCTGAAAAATCTAGGATAATCTCCCTATCTCTAGATCCTTAATCACATCTGCAGAGTCCCTTTTGCCATGCAAGGTAACATATTTTCAGGTTCTGAGGATTAGGATATGGACATCTTTAGGGGACCATTATTCTCTCTATCACAGATGCCTTAAAATAAAAGTGTCTAAATCATTAAGAATTATTTTAACTAACATTTAAAATGCTGATTAATATCAGTAGAGGATTGATATCAGATATTGAAACTGGAAATTTTCAAAACAGGGAATGGCGAAGCATTTTAAGAATCATTTAAGTTTTAGAGGGGGCATTTTTCAAATAATATGTGCCTCTAAGGAGATTCTTATGTACTCCACATGGGGGTTAAGGGTTGCATTCCCTTACCCTCCCCTATGTTAAGAATCACTACGTGTAATGAGAGATACTACTAATTGGAGTGTCTTGTGCAGATGAACCGTATACTGACCTCAAAAATAGTTCAGAACCAGTTAATTCAGTTTTTAGGAACTATCAGAAGATTGAGCCATTAACTGTATTTAGGTAAGTAATATCCATGTATTCCAAATGCTAATAATTTCTGACTTTAATGGTGTTAATTTACCACCACCAACGTTGTTATTTGATTTCCGTAAAACTTCTTGATAAGTAGACAGCCCCGGGAAATGTTATGATTGCCTTAATTATCCAGGGTTTAGTCTTTCTTTGATAGATCCTCTTGCCATTTTTGGTTTCTCTTTCTAAAAGGAGAAAACTTTAAAAAATCGTGTTGAAAATAGTAGGGGTATTCTAACAAGTCTGAAAGTCAGCCACAGTCTCAGGCCCAAATTATGTATTTAGCTATGTCTTAACTGAATGTATGAGGGGCATTAATTTTTAAAAAGTGTTGTAATAATAGTGCCAAGATATGACTTTTGTAAGTAAAATGAAAGTAATGTCCTACATTTAGAGTAGGAATTGTTAGATTAGAACCTTAGCTTTTAGAATATTAATCAGTTTGGCAATTGTTTCCATTCTCCATTAAGATTCACTGTCTATTTCTGGAAGCAGCTAGAAATCTTTGCTTACTATTGAAGGAACAATGTATGTGTGTCTTGCATTAGAAAGAAGCGAGTATACCTTAATAGTATATGACACACTGGACTTTACAAAAAAGTCACACAGCTGAATGTCAAATAGTAGGGTTTTAAAGGTAGGAGGGGTCATAGTTGAACTTGTGGAATTTCTTTCCCATAGTTATTGGCCACAAGCTGACAGAAGCTTTAGGGCCTTTGACTTACTTAGAACATTCGGTTGCCAACCCAAATATTTCAATCTCTTAGCTGTCCAAGAAATGTACATTTTTATCTTGTTACTTCATGTAATCACTGAATTCTAAAATAATAAGTTACAGAATCGTTTCAAAATATTTTCCCAAGAGAAACCCTCTTATCCCCTAAGGAGCTGCATGTTGAGTTGGTTGTATTACAAATCATCAATTTCTGACTGTTGAAATAACCTCGTAGTAACATACTAAATTTGGTGCCCTCATGCCAAAGACTCAGCTCGTGAAAACCGTGAGGAGCATTTGGGTGCCAAATTCTACTTTACAGTTCTTCGCAGGAATGTATTGAGTGTGAGGATCTTGCCTCATTGCTTAAAGTTCTCAGAAAAAGATGTGATCTCTATTTACTTTGATAAGGTCATGAAGAGGAGCATGTCCAGCATATGAAAAATAAGAATTTTCTCACCTCTTTAATCCTAGAAAACAGCTCCTTAAAGAACCAAGGTCTTGGAGTCTCCCTTTTAAATTGCAACACTGATTTCTTCCTCTTCCGGTTTTAAAAGGTACACTTATTAGCTCCGGTGAGGGTGAAGGACTGTGTCTTGTTTCTTGTGGTATCCCGAGGTCTTGCACCCAATAGATATCTGTTGATTGACTAAGAGAATAGTGTTAGTGGTGTTTCCTTAGTTATGTCAGCTTATTTTTAACTACATGTTAGATATCATCCAATCATCTGTTTGGTCTTTAACATTTTCAAGCTCCTTCTCTGTTAAGTATGACATTATATTATATATTATATTATATTAATTTTACAGGTTGTTTTGAAGATTAGTGATAAGCACCTAATACATAGTAGATACTTATTAAATGATAGGAAATATTATTATAAATAATTATAAATGGAATAAGTGCAACTTTAATTGTTTCATGATTATATTGTGTTGCAGATGAATTAGATCTTCAGTAAAAATTTCCATGCATCAAAATAATTGAATTAACCATATCTAATTTATGAATTGTTATACTGCTTATGAATTGTTTATGTTAAAGAGAAATTAAATGCCTACTATTGAAAATATGTTAGGCCACGTATGAGACATGAATATCTGATAACATCTCTTCTATTTTTGTGGAAAATAAAGCATTTAAAAAATATATAGATATATGGCAGGACTTCCCTGGTGGCACAGTGGTTAAGAATCTGCCTGCCAATGCAGGGGACATGGGTTTGAGCCCTGGTCCGGGAAGATCCCACATGCCGTGGAGCAACTAGGCCGTGCGCCACAACTACTGAGCCTGCGCTCTAGAGCCCGTGAGCCACAGGTACTGAACTTGCGCACCTAGAGCCCGTGCTCCGCAACAAGAGAAGCCACCGCAATGAGAAGCCCAGGCACCACAGCAAAGAGTAGCCCCCGCTCACCACAACTAGAGAAAGCCCACATGCAGCAATGAAGACCCAACACAGCCAAAAATTAAAAACAACAAGAAAAAGATTTATATGGCAGCTAAGAAAGTAAACTACATTACACAGAGCAAAAGATGAGCTGGTTTCAGCACATTTAAAAATAAAACAGAACAACAACTACATGAAAACAAACAAGCACAGTAGCGTAGCACATGGTGTAATACCAGTTACACAGGAAACACTTATTGTTTTCAGTTGAATTGAGTAGAATAACAACTCCTTCCTGAACAAAAATCATATACTGCAATTATGAAAATCTTGCCTGGTTAGAGTTTGGTCAGTAATTCAGAATGATTCATGTTAGTGATGAGTGCTGAAACAGAAAAAAGTCAGTTGGCTAAGATATAATCACTTGTGTGCTAAGAAAAAGAAATGTTCTGGAAAAGTAGCAGCCAAAATGACTGGATACATTTGTCTTCCATTTCTTGCAGATCTCCAACAACTGCAGGTTGTTCTGATGGTTCAGTGCTCTGAGGTTCTAGTTTGGTCACATATTCTTTCATTCAACAAATATTCTTTCCATAATGTCTTAGGCACTCACTTGGCACTGGGATGGTTGAGAAACAAAAAACCAGATGCAGTCCTTTCCTCCTTTGGCTAACAGTCTTGTGGAATGATAGAAATTGATTAAATAGTCAAATTAAGCAGCTGAAAATGCAACTTAGAGAGTATGATGTAGTTGGGGGATTCAGGCAAGGCTTCCCCAAGGTAAGGAAGACAGAAATAAATGCCAAGGAGGAATAGGAGTTAACCAGAGAAAAGGGTAGAGGGAAGAACACTCTAGGGTAGGGACACAGAGGGAAGGTCCTATGGAATAAGAGTGAGCAGGTGAGTAAGAAAATAAAAGGTGTGGAGAGGATTAGGGATTGTTGGAGGAATAGGTGGAAGCCAGTCCATGCCGGGACAACAAAGTCCACGTTTAGGGATTTCAACTTTATCCTATGAGCTGTAGGAGGTCATTGGAAAGGTTTAATTGGTAGATGATATAATTAGATTTATGTCTCAGAAAAATCACTATGGCTCCCTGTGTGGAACGGATTAAGAGAGAAGTTCATAGCGAATTATGAAAGAACCGTTCAGGGCTCTTTCTATAGTCTAAGTCCTCTAAGAGATAAAAGATGGTAGAGCTAGGACTAAGGTTGTGGTTGAGGAGATTTGGAAAAGTCGGAAGATTCAAGAGGTATTTAGTAGGTAAAATGGTTAGGGTTTGGTGATGGTTTAGGTAAAGGAGGAGTGAGGCTGGGGGGATGAGTAATGATAAATCCGAAGGTTTTATTGTGCAACTGGATGAATGTAGGTACTTTTCTGGAAGAGGACCAGATGGGAGGGTAGAGATAAAATGGTAAGTTTTTCTTTTATATATTGAACTATATGTAACTTAAAGACATTTTAGTTAAATGTACATTTGTGAGTCACTGTTGGCGTAGGTTTTTTTTTTTTTTTTTTTTTTTGCGGTACGCGGGCCTCTCCCGTTGCGGAGCACAGGCTCCGGATGCGCAGGCTCCGGATGCGCAGGCTCAGCGGCCATGGCTCACGGGCCCAGCCGCTCCGCGGCATGTGGGATCCTCCGGGACTGGGGCACGATCCCGTGTCCCCTACATCGGCAGGCGGACGCTCAACCACTGCGCCACCAGGGAAGCCCTGGCGTAGGTTTTAACTGGAGTCACTGGCATGGATGAGATCGGCTAGGGAAAAGTATCGATGAGATGGCCTATGAATGAGACTTTAGGAACTGCAAAATCGTTATTGGCCAGGTGAGGAAGACTGAACGTGCAGCTGAGAGACCCAGAATCAATGATAAAAGAGGAGGGAGAAAATCAGGACAATGTGATGTCAGGGTCACCAAGGATAGAGAGTATTTCAAGAAAGAGGGAGCGTTGCCAAATGCTGTTGAGAGATCTTGCAAGATATGGACTGAGAAGTGCTTATTTGGTTGTGAGGAGAGCCACTGGTAACTTCACCCAGAGCTGTTTTGGTGAAGTGCTGGAGGAAGAAGCTGAATTTGGCTAAAGTTGAGGCTTCAGAGGGAGGTGAAGAAATGGTGAGCATAGACAAATACTTTGATAAATTTGCCTACAGAAGGGAAGAGGGATATAGGGCGGCAGTGGAGGAGAATGAGGGGAACAGGAGGTGCTTTTTTGGTTTAAATTGGAGAATTTGAAAGTTCAAAAGCTAATGGGAAAGAGGGGTGGCTTAGATATATACAGTAGAAAATCGAATAATCCAAAAAATAAGATTCCTACTGCGTATTTAGAATTAGTTTTTTCTCTTTGCTTATTAATCAGAATCTGATTGCTTATTTGCACCAGAAAAGCTGTCCTCTTTGTTAAATGCCTCCACTAAAATTAGCAGAACCAAGAAAACAAGGAGGAAATGCCTTTGAGGAGTAAAAATGGTGAGATAAGAAAGAAAAGGAAAGATAAATTCCTCTAAACTTGCTTTAACCTTCATAAAAACGTTTAAATATGTCTACTTTAACTTTTTTATAGTTATAAAGTAGTTTTATTATAAACACTCACCGTAGTAACTTAAGTCGATAGAAACAATGATGAATGTTTATCTGTGGATTTCAGGCAATATCTGGTCATGTAAGCTGAAAGATCCATTTTTTTTTTCAATAGCCATTTTTTTCCAGTCAGTTTTACCTTCCAGAAGGAGATGAAAAACAAATCTCTAACAGCACATGTTCTCCCAACATTTAAAGAATCAGACAAAAAAGAATGAGGTGGAAAAGTTACTTTTGATAGTTGGTACCTGCTTAGAAAGAAGGAAGTAGAGTTAAGTATAATTCTAGTTGTTTTAAAATTTCCTTATACTTCAGACATTGCTTTTCATGCCAAATTAAAAAAAAAATTGTTAAAACCTTCTTATCTTCTCCTATAGTGCCCTCTAACTAGTGGTGTAAACTTAGGTAAGTCCCTTTAATTTTGTCATCTCTAAAACAAAAGGATTGGAAGAGAAGATATCCAAGCTTCCTTCCTGATCCAGGATTTCAGGATTCAGTAAACTTTAGTCACTGCTTTTTGGCTGTCACTTGTTTTCCTCAGAATAAGTCTTCTTGGATCCTTTAGTTATCTGTCAACAAAAATAAGTTCTTTATTTCTGAAATAGCCCTCTTAAAGCTCCAGATGTGTGAATTGGCACAGAAAACGGAGGGCATTTTTATCCATCGCTCACCACACTTCCTATATCAGCTGGTTTACAGAGTGTTTACAAGTCAGTGTGTTTTTTATGTTCATTTGAAAATTGAGAGAAATGGCTAAAGAGTGCACACCGTATACTCCATGCTTTCAAGATAAATTTTTGGTAATCAAAGAATGATTGTGATCATTTCAAAAGTGAGTAACAATAATTATACATAGAGCATCACAAAAATAGCACTAACCCTTTTTTGTTATAACATCTGCTTACTGAAATATTGACTACTTTGCACATTTTAACTGCAGTCTTCATGATTTGGGTGTCTATTGAGTGGTTGTCTGTTTGCTTGACAGTCTTCTGGAATGCATATTACCTAAATTCAAATGATTAGATCTTTTTCTTCTAAATAGAGTATCTCGAGAGTGCTTCACTGAGTAATTAAAGAAAAAGAAGGCCCAGTTTACCTCAGACTTATAGTATAGCTTCACCTCCTGCAAAATCTCAGATTGGCCATGGAACCCAACAACCCAAAGTCTTTATGAAATTTTGTTGTACTTGTGCATTAAAAAAAAAACAACTTTTATGACTTTTAACTCAAAGCTTTCATGTACTTGAAGATGGGTTCTTTTACCACCAAACAGATCTCCTACCCCCACTTCTACCCATTACCTCATTATTTGTTATTCTCACCTCTGGGACATGTCAAATGTGTCCTCACTTTGACCTGATTCTGCGGAAATTCTTATTTATGTCTTAATTGTTTCCTGTCCTGACTGTAGCAGTTCCTCTTCCAAAATCCTTGCTCTCTAAACTTCAGAGGGGTCTTAAAATGTTATGACAAGACTACAGATTCCTGCTTTTGGAAAAAAATGTGCATTTTATTGAAATAATGTCTGTTGCCCTAATTATTAAAAAAAAATTTTTTTTAATACTATTTCCCTATTGACCTGCTTTGATTGTTTGGTTAGAAAATGGATGAGACTGGCATTTGGAAGGAAGAGCATATCATATCTGACAGATTCTATTGGAAACTGTATCCTGAATCATTTCAATTAGATTTTTAATGGAGAAAAATGATTATGATGGTAGATTTTTCCTTAAATGTGTGGTAGACTTCTATTCAAAGTTTACTTACCTAGCCTTAGACTGGGAGGATGAGAAAAGTATGAGAAAAAAAATTCACATTTCTTCCATTCCAAAGACATTAAATACATAGACACAAAAGTTATAACTATAGTAGAATTTATAGTATTTTGTCTTATATATCCAAAGTATTTTTATTTATTTTTGAATTTTTGAATTTTATTTATTTTTTTATACAGCAGGTTCTTATTAGTCATCCATTTTATACACGTCAGTGTATACATGTCAATCCCAACCTCCCAATTCATCACACCACCATTCCCACCCCTCCCCTGCCACTTTCCCCCCTTGGTGTCCATGCGTTTGTTCTCTACATGTGTGTCTCAATTTCGGCCCTGCAAACTGGTTCACCTGTACCATTTTTCTAGGTTCCACATATATGCGTTAATATGCGATATTTGTTTTGCTCTTTCTGACTTACTTCACTCTGTATGACAGTATGTAGGTCCATCCACGTCTCTACAGATGACCCAGTTTCATCCCTTTTTATGGCTGAGTAATATTCCATTGTATATATGTACCACATCTTCTTTATCCATTCATCTGTCGATGGGCATTTAGGTTGCTTCCATGACCTGGCTATTGTAAATAGTGCTGCAATGAACATTGGGCTGCATGTGTCTTTTTAAATTATGGTTTTCTCTGGGTATATGCCCAGTGGTGGGATTACTGGACCATATGGTAATTCTATTTTAGTTTTTTAAGGAACCTCCATACTGTTATCCATAGTGGCTGTATCAACTTGCATTCCCACCAACACTGCAAGAGGGTTCCCTTTTCTCCACACCCTCTCCAGCATTTGTTGCTTGTAGATTTTCTGATGATGCCCATTCTAACTGGTGTGAGGGGATACCTCATTGTAGTTTTTTTTTTTTTTTGCGGTACGTGGGCCTCTCACTGCTGTGGCCTCTCCCGTTGCGGAGCACAGGCTCCGGATGCACAGGCTCAGTGGCCATGGCTCACGGGCCCAGCCGCTCCGCGGCATGTGGGATCTTCCCGGACCGGGACACGAACCTGTGTCCCCTGCATCGGCAGGTAGACTCTCAACCACTGCGCCACCAGGGAAGCCCCTCATTGTAGTTTTGATTTGCATTTCTCTAATAATTAGTGATGTTGAGCAGCTTTTCATGTGCTTCTTGGCCACCTGTATGTCCGCTTTGGAGAAATGTCTATTTAGGTCTCCCACCCATTTTTGGATTGGGTTGTTTGTTTTCTTAATATTGAGCTGCATGAGCTGTTTATATATTTTGGAGATTAATCCTTTGTCCATTGATTTGTTTGCAAATATTTTTTCCCATTCTGAGGGTTGTCTTTTCATCTTGTTTATAGTTTCCTTTGCTTTGCAAAAGCTTTTAAGTTTCATTAGGTCCCATTTGTTTATTTTTGTTTTTATTTCCATTACTCTAGGAGGTGGATCATAAAAGATCTTGCTGTGATTTATGTCAAAGAGTGTTCTTCCTATGTTTTCCTCTAAGAGTTTTATAGTGTCCAGTCTTACATTTAGGTCTCAAATCCATTTTGAGTTTATTTTTGTGCATGGTGTTAGGGAGTGTTCTAATTTCATTCTTTTACATGTAGTTGTCCAGTTTTCCCAGAATCACTTACTGAAGAGACTGCCTTTTCTCCATTATATACCCTTGCCTCCTTTGTCATAGATTAGTTGACCATAGGTGCATGGGTTTATCTCTGGGTTTTCTGTCCTTTTCCATTGATCTGTATTTCTGTTTTTGTGTCAGTACCATATTGTCTTGATTACTGTAGCTTTGTAGTATAGTCTGAAGTCAGGAAGTCTGATTCCTCCAGCTCTGTTTTTTTCCATCAAGACTGCTTTGGCTATTCGGGGTCTTTTGTGTCTCGATACAAATTTTAAGAGTTTTTGTTCTAATTCTGTAAAAAATGCCATTGGTAATTTGATAGGGATTACACTGAATTTGTAGATTGCTTTGGGTAGTATAGTCATTTTCACAGTATTGATTCTTTCAATCCAAGAACATGGTATATCTCTCCATATATTGGTATCATCTTTAAGTTCTTTCAACAGTGTCTTATAGTTTTCTGCATACAGGTCTTTTGTCTCCCTAGGTAGGTTTATTCCTAGGTATTTTATTCTTTTTGTTGCAGTGGTAAATGAGAGTGTTTCCTTAATTTCTCTTTCAGATTTTTCATCTTTAGTGTATAGGAATGTAAGAGATTTCTGTGCATTAATTTTCTATCCTGTAACTTTACCAAATTCATTGATTAGCTCTAGTAGTTTTTTGGTGGCATCTTTAGGATTCTCTATGTATAGTATCATGTCATCTGCAAACAGTGACAGTTTTACTTCTTCTTTTCCAATTTGCATTCATTTTATTTCTTTTTCTTCTCTCACTGCCATGGCTAGGACTTCCAAAACTATGTTGGATAATAGTGGCGAGAGTGGACATCCTTGTCTTGTTCCTGATCTTCGAGGAAATGCTTTCAGTTTTTCACCATTGAGAATGATGTTTGCTGTGGTTTTGTCATATATGACCCTTATTATGTTGAGGTAGGTTCCCTCTATGCCCACTTTCTGGAGAGTTTTTATCATAGATGGGTGTTGAATTTTGTCAAAAGCTTTTCCTGCATTTATTGAGATGATCATATGGTTTTTATTCTTCAATTTGTTAATATGGTGTATCACATGATTGATTTGCATATATTGAAGAATCCTTGCATCCCTGGGATAAATCCCACTTGATCAGGGTGTATGGTCCTTTTAATGTGTTGTTGGATTCTGTTTGCTAGTATTTTGTTGAGGATTTTTGCATCTATATTCATCAGTGATATTGGTCTGTAATTTTCTTCTTTATAGTATCTTTGTCTGGTTTTGGTATCAGAGTGATGGTGCCCTCATACAAAGAGTTTGGGAATGTTCCTTCCTCTGCCATTTTTTAGACGAGTGTGAGAAGGATAGGTGTTAGCTCTTCTCTAAATGTTTGATAGAATTCAACTGTGAAGCCATCTGGTCCTGGACTTTTGTTTTTTGGAAGATTTTAAATCACAGTTTCAACTTCATTACTTGTGATTGGTCTGTTCATATTATCTGTTTCTTCCAGGTTCAGTCGGGAAAGGTTATACCTTTCTAAGAATTTGTCCATTTCTTCCAGGTTGTCCATTTTATTGGCAGAGTTGCTTGTAGTAGTCTCTTAGTATGCTTTGTATGTCTGCGGTGTCTGTTGTAACTTCTCCTTTTTCATTTCTAATTTTATTGATTTGGGTCCTCTCCCTCATTTTCTTGATGAGTCTAGCTAATGGTTTATCAATTTTGTTTGTCTTCTCAAAGAACCAGATTTTCATTTTATTGATCTTTGCTATTGTTTTCTTTGTTTCTATTTCATTTATTTCTGCTCTGATCTTTATGATTTCTTTCCTTCTGCTAACTTTGGGTTTTGTTTGTTCTTCTTTCTCTAGTTCCTTCAGGTGTAAGGTTAGATTGTTTATTTGAGATGTTTCTTGTTTCTTGAGATAGGCTTGTATAGCTATAAACTTCCCTCTTAGAACAGCTTTTACTGCATCCCATAGGTTTTGGGTCATCATATTTTCATTGTCATTTGTCTCTAGGTATTTTTTAATTTCCTCTTTGATTTCTTCAGTGATCTCTTGGTTATTTAGTAACTTACTGTTTAGCCTCCATGTGTTTGTGTTTTTTACATTTTATTCCCTGTAATTCATTTCTAATCTCATATTGTTGTGGTCAGAAAAGATGCTTGATATGATTTCAATTTTATTAAATTTACTGAGGGTTGATTTGTGACCCAAGGTGTGATCTATCCTGGAGAATGTTCCATGCACACTTGAGAAGAAAGTGTGATCTGTTTTTGGATGTTATGTCCTATAAATATGAATTAAATCTATCTGCTCTATTGTGTCATTTAAAGCTTCTGTTTCCTTATTTATTTTCATTTTGGATGATCTGTCCATTGGTGTAACTGAGGTGTTAAAGTCCCCCACTATTATTGTGTTACTGTCGATTTCCTCTTTTAGAGCTGTTAGCAGTTGCCTTATGTATTGAGGTGCTCCTATGTTGGGTGCATGTATATTTATAATTGTTATATCTTCTTCTTGGATTGATCTTTTGATCATTATATAGTGTCCTTCCTTGTCTCTTGTAACATTCTTCATTTTAAAGTCTATTTTGTCTGATATGAGTATTGCTACTCCAGCTTTCTTTTTTTTTTTTTTTTTTTTTTTCCCGTACGCGGGCCTCTCACTGCTGCGGCCTCTCCCGTTGCGGAGCACAGGCTCCGGACGCGCAGGCCCAGCGGCCATGGCTCACGGGCCCAGCCGCTCCGCGGCATATGGGATCCTCCCAGACCGGGGCACGAACCCGTATCCCCTGCATCGGCAGGCGGACTCTCAACCACTGCGCCACCAGGGAGGCCCCAGCTTTCTTTTGATTTCCATTTGCATGGAATATCTTTTTCCATCTGCTCACTTTCAGTCTTTATGTGTCCCTAAGTCTGAAGTGGGTCTCTTGTAGACAGTATATATATGGGTCTTATTTTTGTATCCATTCAGCAAGCCTGTGTCTTTTGGTTGGAGTATTTAATCCATTCACGTTTAAGGTAGTTATCAATATGTATGTTCCTATGACCATTTTGTTAATTGTTTTGGGTTTGTTTTTGTAGGTCCTTTTCTTCTCTTGTGTTTCTCACTTAGAGAAGTTCCTTTAGCATTTGTTGTGGAGCTGGTTTGGTGGTACTGAATTCTGTTAGCTTTTGCTTGTCTGTAAAGCTTTTGATTTCTCCATCCAATCTGAATGAGATCCTTGCCGGGTTGAGTAATCTTGGTTCTGGTTCTTCCCTTTCATCACTTTAAGTATATCATGCCACTCCCTTCTGGCTTGTAGAGTTTCTGCTGAGAAATCAGCTGTTAACCTTATGGGAGTTCCCTTGTATGTTATTTGGCATTTTTCCCTTGCTGCCTTAAATAATTTTTCTTTGTCTTTAATTTTTGCCAGTTTCATTACTATGTGTCTTGGCATCTGTCTCCTTGGGTTTATCCTGCATGGGACTTTCTGCACTCCTGGACTTTGGTGGCTATTTCCTTTCCCATGTTAGGGAAGTTGTTGACTATAATCTCTTCAAATATTTTCACGGGTCCTTCCTCTCTCTCTTTACCTTCTGGGACCCCTATAATGCGACTGTTGTTGCTTTTAATGTCCCAGAGGTCTTTTAGGCTGTCTTCATTTCTTTTCATTCTTTTTTCTTTATTCTGTTTCACAGCAGTGAACTCCATCATTCTGTCTTCAGGTCACTTATCCGTTCTTCTGTCTCAGTTATTCTGCTATTGATTCCTTCTAGTGTATTTTTCATTTCAGTGATTGTGTTGTTCATCTCTGTTTGTTTGTCTGTTAATTCTTTTAGGTCTTTGTTAAACATTTCTTGCATCTTCTCGATCTTTGCCTCCATTCTTTTTCCGAGGTCCTGAATCATCTTCACTATCATTATTCTGAATTCTTTTTCTGGAAGGTTGCCTATCTCCCCTTCATTTAGTTTTTCTGGGCTTTTTTCTTGTTCCTTCATCTGGTACATAGCCCTTTGCCTTTTCATCTTGTCTATCTTTTTGTGAATATGGTTTTTGTTCCACAGGCTGCAGTACTTCTTTTTATTTTTTTTTTTGCGGTACGTGGGCCTGTCACTGCTGTGGCCTCTCCCGTTGTGGAGCACAGGCTCTGGACGCGCAGGCTCAGCGGCCATGGCTCACGGGCCCAGCCACTCCGTGGCATGTGGGATCTTCCCAGACCAGGGCACGAACACGTGTCCCCTGCATCAGCAGGCGGACTGTCAACCACTGCGCCATCAGGGAAGCCCTTGTAGTTCTTCTTGCTTCTCCCTCTGTCCTGTGGTGGATGAGGCTATCTAAGAGGCTTGTGCAGTTTTCCTGATGGGAGGGACTGGTGGTGGGTAGAGCTGGCTGTTGCTCTGGTGGGCAGAGCTAAGTAAAACTTTAATCCGCTTGACTGCTGCTCAGTGGGGCTGGGTTCCCTGCCTGTTGGTTGTTTGGCCTGAGGCGACCCAACACTGGAGCCTACCCGGGCTCTTTGGTGGGGCTAATGGCAGACTCTGGGGGGGCTCACACCAAGGAGTACTTCCTAGTACTTATGCTGCCAGTGTCGTTGTCCCCACGGTGAGCCACAGCCACCCCCCGTCTCTGCAGGAGACCCTCCAACACCAGCAGGTAGGTCTGTTCAGTCTCCTATGGGGTCACTGCTCCTTCCCTTGGGTCCTGATGCACACACTGCTTAGTGTGTGCTCTCCAAGAGTGTAGTCTCTGTTTCCCCCAGTCCTGTCGAAGTCCTGCAGTCAAATCCTACCAGCGCTCAAAGCCTGATTATCTAGGAATTCCTCCTCCCATTGCCGGACCCCCAGTTTGGGAAGCTTGACCTGGGGCTCAGAACCCTCACTCCAGTGGGTGGACTTCTGTGGTATAAGTGTTCTCCCCTCTGTGAGTCACCCACCCAGCAGTTAAGGGATTTGACTTTATTGTGATTGCGCCCCTCCTACCATCTCATTGTGGCTTCTCCTTTGTCTTTTGGTGTGAGGTATCTTTTTTGGTGAGTTCCAGTGTCTTCCTGTCGATGATTGTTCATCAGTTAGTTGTGCTTCTGGTGTTCTTGCAAGAGGGAGTGAGCGCAGTTCCTTCTACTCCGCCATCTTGAACCAATCTCCAGTATTTTTAAAATTAGTAATCTGACCCCTCACATACGCCTATAAAGTGGACAACTAAGAGTTTTGTACTCCCCTATTCCACAGTGATCAAGTGGAGAGGCTAATGTTAAAATGTTTACTTCTGGAATAGTAAAAATATCATTGATATCTAATAACATCTAGTTAAAAATGTTAGTTTTTGTGTGTGTGAAATGAAAGTAAATATCAAATTTGATTGACGCTTCCTAACTTTAGTGAGAATTATTGTTGAGTTTTTGTCACACGCCATTATTAATAAAGAACAAAAAAGGAACATGAGTATTTTATCTTTAGCGAAACTTATTTTTGTAAAAAAATATTTAAACCTTTTGATATTTTGGTGAAATTATTCTGGGAAAGCAGGATTTTGCTGTGGCATATGTGGTATTTCTTTCTTTCTCTCCCTTTCTTTGTTTCAATCTCTGTCTCTGTCTCTTTTACCACATATGGCTAACTCTCATCCATGGAGTACAAAATTACTTCTGAAGATTTTTGTCAGCTCTGCCTTCTTCCCGAAATGCTACAGTGTTTGTACAGCCAGCTCTTTAGTTGATCTTGGTGCAGGCAAATATATGCTTTACTAATTATGACTTGGTGCCACTTTCATGATTATGTCATGGCTCATTTTCCATGAAAAAAATTTATGGCTGAAAAAATGAAGAGCTGACTGTAGAGTGAATCTAAGCATAAACAAACTTAACATAATGATAATAATAGGTAAATTTTATTGTGAGCTTGGCACATACTAATTATCACTGTTCTAAATGCTTTCATTTATTAACTCATTTAAATGTACAGTGATTCTACAGAGTAGTTTTATTATTTGGTAGGTAAGGAAACTGGCACTAAGAGGTTAAATGCTCGGAAAGCTAAGAAGAGACAGAAATGAGTTTTGCACACTGTCTAACTTTAGAGTCCACATTCTTAAACATTTGGCTTTACCACCTCTGATAACTTGAGAGTGCTTTTCTCAGATTTACATACTATGTTTCTGAGGCCTAACAGAAGTTTCATTCAGCAGTATTTACCAAGCATCTCTCATGTACATTGGCATTGCTTCTTGCTTCATTTACCTATACAAACTGTCTTGCTTCTTAGAGCATTTTAAAGTTACAGAGTTTGAAAATTAAATATAATCCACTACGAAGATTTGTGTTCATGTAATATTATGAATAGATATGTAAAATGATCGCTGTGTTTTGGTTGTGTTTACGGTATTTGACATGGCTTAATGCAGGCAAACTGTTGAGAAGGTTGAATTAATTAGTCTTGTTACGAGAGGCCTTCCCTTCTTATTTCCTGTCTTGTAAATTTTTTTCTTAACATTTCATTGACGAAACAGTTGGGGTTTTTCCTCACTGAATGAAAATACTTAAAATTATGCATTTGACTTTGAAATAACTTTAATTTCACTAGAATTTATGATTATATCAGCAGTTAGTAAGAGGATGGATGTTTGTTTGAGCTACTTATATGTTGAAATTGTAAAATAAATAAAACAGGTTTTCTGTTAAAGTCCTTGTCCCAACTACCTAGGAACATTCAAAAACCTTGAATGATATGAAAAATGTTAATACTTCAGTGTGATTGTTTCCTGTGGAAGATTACCCAGTCCTTCCAAAAATAAACAGTGGCATTTTGGTACTGAAGAATCAATGTTCACAGTTTTTTCCACCTTCCCAATCCTCTACCCAATAGTTGCATGCAATATTATGGCTTGTATACATTCTGCATAGTTCACAAACAAGAAGAAGATTGCTTCTTAAAACATGAAGAATAAATATGGTTGAGAGCAGCAAATTAGCACATTAGCATGCACTTGCATGCAAACATGCACAAACATGCTCATGCATATGCACACATGCTTATGTACACTCGCATACACACACATACAGAGATTCAAACACATGCTCATGCACACTCAAATACATATGTACACTAACATACAAATACACGCATACATGTGCATACCCATGCCTGTGCATGCTCATATATACATTCACAAATATACACATGTGCACATAGATACTCACATATACACATACGTACTCATGCTCATATACACACATATTTGAAAGTAAGACTAGTTATGACCAAAGGACTATTCTTGGATGACTGTGTTTTGGTATAAGGATTCAAAAACTCATTTAAAATAAGCTTTCCAACATTATTTATAATTTATGAGAATGAGCCTTGCATTCCTGTCTTTAGTATCACTTCCTTCATATTTATGAATTTTATATCTCTTTACATTGGATTCTTTCTGCAAAGATTCTTTTATGACAGGAAGACTTCTTTTTTTCTCTTGTAGTTGAAAGATAAGAGATAACAAATTAGGTGGTACAAATCTTCCAGTTTTCTAAAAAGTAAACATCTTGAAACGTTATTATGTTCAGAAACAAGTGACAGAAAATTTCTCCTTTAGAAATATTTAAGACATGGACTTTTCTGATCTAATTTTTGGATGTAGAGAGACAGTTCTGGTTTATATTGAAATTTCCAAATAATTATAAAAATAATTATAAAAATAATTAATTGAATAATTACTTAAAACCCATCAAATTATCTCTAATTTGCCTTTGTTATTGCATGTGGTATGGACTACTTGTTAAATTTTTGAATGGGTTGTGATGCTTCCTACAAGATTTTCTTTTTGTGGGAATAAGCCTACAGCTGCATTTCATATTATATTTCAATCTTTGCAACTTGATCAACTGTGTGAAATAATGGAATCCTTCAAAGTACCTTCTACTTTCTCTACTTCTCAGGCATCTGAATAACATAAGAGGTTAACTGTTCCATTTTTCTTGGCAGATCAATATTTCTGTCTTTGACTGTTCATGATGCGATGGCATCCAACATGGATCTTTGGGCAACTCTTACAAGAGTCAAAAGTATTCAGAAGAGAAATAGCAACAGGCAGTACGTAATGGATTAGCTCTTTGGAATGGATAGCTATTAATTTATTCCAGACCACTTGTTCAAGGTTACTTTACCCACCCTCCTCTTTTCTGATCCGGAGCCAAAGGTTTCAGATGGTAATTACCTTTTTGTCAAATTACATTTTGACTTACCTTATGATAGCCTTTGGTATAGAATTTTTCTCCCAAAGGACATATAAGCACTGTATTAACATCTCCTTCATTCCTAACATATGTCTAAAAATAAGATAGATGCCAAGTTTATTCCTTCACAATAGTAAAAACCCCATTTTACAGACAGGGCTGGACCATAAGGCCATTTTCTGGAACATAGACTTTGGCAGTTTTCTCTAAGAATTTTAATTTTGAAATACTTTCTTTTAATAAACTTTATTAATAAGAATATTTGAGATACTCATGATTAATAAAATATGTTATCTTCTTTACTCCATTAACAATTGTATATATATACACACACACAATCATAGGTATGCATATATTTGCACACATGATTTTATATATATATATATCACTAGAAATTCCTAGTGTGTACACACACACACACACACACACACTGTGTCAGGTATTCCTGAAATGCCTACTTTGCATCTTGTACTTGGTTGATGAACATAGGAAGATAATGTTGATGAAAAGGTGATCCTTGCCCTGGTATAGTTAACATTTCTGGAAATAATATTAAGTAGGATCTTGACATACTTCCTGATGTATGGATGTTGGGATCAGCCAGGTATGAAGTACTCCAAAAGCATTTAGATCTTGTCTATACTTATCAGATTTAGTAACTACTTTCACTCATTAATCAATCACCACTCTGAAAGGCTTAAGATACTTTCCAAAGCAATTCAAACTCCTACCATTACCCACTAGAAACTTCAAAATGTTTGTTGTAGAATGTAGCCTGTCTTTATAGTATTATTTTTCTCCTTGGTATCAATTTTTATTTTGTATTCTGGAATTCCTTTGGCCCTATTTATCGTAAGTCTTATCTAGTGAGGAGATTGGAAGTGAGGAAATAAATTCTTGAAGAGGCAAGGCAAGCTCATCACGGAAGCTCTTTTTTAGGAATTATTGGTAATTGCAAAGTAATCTTTTGATACTTGGGTTGTAGCATTGCAAAGCACAGGAGAGTCAGACTCCTTTGAGTTTTCATCACACTCTTGAATGAAGGGGAAGACATATTTTGCAGTTAAGTTATTCAACTTAGTTCGCTTTAATCTGTCATTTTTTCCATTGATTAATAAACTCTTAGGATCTCAATAGGGGAACTGCATTATAACTGAATTTAGAAAGTTTTCCTTAATAATTGGGGCAATTTCGCACACAGAGTTTGGGAGGAGATAGACAAGTGAAACTTATTCAATATAATCAGTGACTATTTTAAAAGGAAAAAAAAAAATTTGACCTGATAAAAAGATTCAGGGGCATCACAGTAATGACTGAAAGTAAAACTCAAGTGTAAGAAAACCTGCATCAGTGTTTTACTTGTTGAGTATTTTTTTCTGATTTGACAGTGAGTACTTAAATACAGGTAGTTTTGCATGTTATATAAATGTGAACCCAAACTGCTGTGTGTAGTAAAATGAAATATTTCATCCCACAGTCTTATTTACGAACAACTTTCAGTATGTTCCTAGAGAGTGACACTCGAATAAATACTTAGTGTGTATGTGTGTGTGTATATGTATGTGTATGCGTACGACATGGGAAGACCATGAATTCTTCTCATAATTGATTAAAATTTATAAAGTGCATGGAGAATAAGTTAAAGTTGAACAAAGAAATATTGGTCAGAAAATACCAAATGTATAATCTCAACAATGGTAAATTGATAAATTCCATTTTTCAAAGTTTAGCTGGGTGGTGGTTTAAGAAAAAAATATTCAGACATTTCAACATTGTTTGCTTATGGAAAACATTTGCAATTCTGTTAGCAAAGAACAGTGTCAAAAATCTAAACGTTTTTCCCTCAACATCTGCATTTGCTTATTAAAAAACACCCCACACCCCCAACCTCTCAAACAAGTTAAGTTTGTCATGAAATGTTTTTAAGTGTCATGAAAGTCAGTCTCACATTTTTTGTGCATCTATGAGTTTTAGTTTATTTGCTTATTTCATTTGAGTTTTTGTTTATTTCATTTCCATGTATTCTTACATTTAGAACTTAAGATAGAATTTTGAAAAAAATGCTTAAAGAAAATAATCATTTGGGGTCTCAGTCTGAGGGACAGAGTAGATTCTCTTATATGGGCTCCACAAAGAACTATGTATGTCCCCCTCCAAGGTGCTTCATCAACTGAATTCCACACATTTACGGAGGGCCATGAATATGCCATTCTCCACATATCAGTCTACTTGAAACAGGGAAATAGGATTTTGATAGAAACATGTGAGTGTCTGTTGATATGACTTATTTTTCTCATGGATCTGATTTTTTTTTTTTTTTTGGGTGGGTACGCGGGCCTCTCACTGTTGTGGCCTCTCCTGTTGTGGAGCACAGGCCCCGGACATGCAGGCCCTGCGGCCATGGCCCACGGGCCCAGCTGCTCTGCGGCATGTGGGATCCTCCTGGACCAGGGCACGAACCTGTGTCCCCTGCATTGGCAGGTGGACTCCCAACCACTGCACCATCAGGGAAGCCCATGGATCTGATTTTTAAGTTAGGAGACTAAAAAGAAAGAAAGGCAATGTGATCTCACTCACTCTGAAAAAAATAAATGTATATATGAACACGTATGCAGATGCCTTCATTGAATTGTTTTAACTAAAAGATTGAAAGAAAATACTGAACATACTAAACTAACCTATTAGAACTTCCTTCTTGACATTATTTTTCCATACTTTTCTTTTAAATACTTGCTCGATATTTTAAGATTGCCTCAGTTAATGAGATGAAGTAGTTTCTAGGGCATTTCCTTAAGAATTATGATGTTAGAGAAAACTAGAGACACATTTAATAATGTTTACAAAGGTCATTTATTTTCAATTTAAGGTAGATCCTGTCAGAGCTTTAGAATACTCAGCTTTTGGTAACCCATCAGCTAATCTCTAGGTAGTATACAGTAGTTTCAGATAGTCACCTTTAAAAAATTTATATCTGCTTAATAGTATGTTGGTATTTTTAGGGCAAGATATAAGCGATGATAACAGGGAGTAGTTGGTGGGTCGGCTGATTGCAGCTGTGTCCTCTCAAATTATTTGGCTGATTTTTTCTCAGTCAATATCTTTCCACTGAAATATTGATTTTAGTATTATATTTGACTGAAAAACATACACTCACACGCTCAAACCAATGGAAAACACTTATAGAAGAAATTGGATCATCATAAGAGCTAGCTGACCTGGACAAATGAATCTAATTTTGACAAAAAAAAAAAAAAAAAAAAAAGCTGTGTTGCCATATTCAGCTCCAAGAAAAATTAAAGTGATTTCTTATTTGAAATGCCTTTTAGCTTTTTCACATTCTCTGGTTATCTATGGGTTAACAACATATAATATTGAAATCTAAGAAATGAAAATTATGATCTGCTTCCCATCACAGAGCCCACTTTGTGAATTTTTAAAGGTAAATATTTAGTGCAGACATTAGGCTTTTGAAATAGTTTTTATATTTGTACATAAAGTAAGAATAATTGAATAATTGAGGGAAAGTATTGAAAATGTTTTTTGGCAATTTTGTTATTCACGAAATTGCTTCCTAGCTCTTAATTATCCCAATATGAACACTTTCATGTACATACACACACATGCCTTCATTGTGCATCATGCTAAATGAGTTGGGAACGAGTCCTAACTTTTTTTTAATCTAAGAGGAAATATATGGCACAAAATTATAAGATTTCCAAATTTTCAATACTGTACTTTCACAGAGATAACAATTATGAGTTTTCTCTACACAGTGTGCATGGGTACACTTTTGACATGCTTTCCTCATGAGAGCATTTTGTGATGATTTCCTCACTGCATCTGACTGAAGTGATAGCGATGACCTACACCATAAAGTGCAGGTCTGCCTTGTTTCTTCCTGCTTCCCAGAGTCTAACATGGAGCTTGGCTCTTTATATGTAGATGCTCAATTAATATTTGTGAGTGAATGAATGAATGAATCAGTGGATACTTAATTATGTAACTTTTGTTCATTTATTAAAATTGAAACTTGGGTACATGGAAACAGGGTAAAAGTTTAATTACTGAGGTTTTATTTGACCGCCTAGTTAAAATGTGAAAGTATAAGCCAGAGCAGAAACCTAGTACAGGAGAAGAGTAATTTCTATTTAATTTTACTTTTGGACACATTTTAAGCAAATCAAATCCTAATTATTCTTGTAAGATACACTACTATAGGAGGGTTTTAGGTCAGTTTTGAATAAACATAAATTTAGGTAGATTAGTCTACAATAGTTTTTTAACTTGGATCTAAAAGTACCTGCAGGTGGCTCTATATTCCAGTGCTGAATAACAAACAGACCCTTCTAGAGGGCTGACTCATGTGGTAGGACCAAAATCCTGGTCAGTAATTTTATAAGGGATTTTGTATATCATGGTATGATGTGCACATCTTAAATTCTGTATATATATATATATATATATATATATATATATATATATATATAAGATAATTTGGAGTTTAATAGAAAAATTTTTTTACTCCTTTTCATTGTTGGGTTTGAGCCATGAGTTTGCTATCATGAAAGCAGTCATAATTTTGCTATATTACATTTGATCTATCTTCAATGTATACTAACAAAATACACATACCAGAAGTAACTGCAAAGCCAGGTATAGACTCATCATGAAGAAAGGGTGAAGAAAGATGAGTGATAGAGAAGCTATAGTGGAGTTTTAGATGTTAGTTCATGTAAGCATGTTTGGCTTACATCACTTCTACATTTATGGCATCTTGTTATTCACTGCTTAAGGCACTGCATATTTTTTTTTCTGAATGACAAACTGGAATTCTAAAAAGTAAAACAGAACAGTCAAGGTTAACCTCTAACTGGGAGAGAAATAGAACCTGACAACTTGAAAGTGGAAAAGGCCTTCCTTCAAATTTGAGTCTTGTTTTCTTCTCTTAAACCAGTAATTGTATAAGCTGTCTTTTTGAAGCAGTGGTTGATAAGTCTCTGACTTAAACGTTTATTCTTCTGCCTTAAATACGTGATGTTTTTCTGTAACATCTATATACTATAAAATTGAAAATCAGTGCTATAAACAAGGATGAGGGAATATTTCCCAATGTGTACTGGTTTTCACAATACAGTGAATTTTAATAGACATTTAAAGTTGGTATCTGAGAAATTACTCCCAGTCCTACCTGGGTATAGTTGAAGATGAACATCTGTTTTTATGCTTCTTTTTTTATTTAAACAATCTATTCAATAGAAGGCAAATTTGGTGCTTGGCGATATTTAATCAGTTAGCTCCTGGGGACTCACTTAGCAGTGAAGGCATCTATTTTATCTTTCCTACTCATTGTTTCTCAGGAGGTTATCTTTTAATTATATTGTTATACTTAGTATTTTTTGAGTATTATTGTATAATTAGCATAATTTAGGGGTTGTGGAGGGTAAAAAAATCAGGATCTTTTGAAAAAGATCTTGGTAAAAAAGAGAAAAGTGAACAATGTCATTAGTTTGACAAGAAAAACATGCTTAAAACCAATGGCAAATGCAGAAACTTTATATCTGAGTAATTTTACATTTTTAATGATAGATGGATTACTCAAATACTAACTAGATAATTTGAAGCACAGTATCCTAAGAATGATCTAATTAACTTTTGAAACATTGTTCAACATGGACCATAAGGAAATTAAGTAGGATGATAAATTTGTCAAGTCCTAAGTTTGAGATTTTCTACGTAAAAAGTGGGTGTGTCAGTTGTTTCCAAACTGAATAAGTTATTCTTAAGTGCCTATAGTCAACTAGGTTTCTTATAAATGGGTACTATGTTTTATCATCCATACTTCCGAGAGCTGTACTTACACATTGAAGGTACTCCAGGAAGATAAGTGAGTGAAAGAATGTGTTTGTTCTAAATAGGAATTTGCAAATCTTCACTTTCGTTATTTAGATTATTTGCTGTGGAGGTAATTTTGGTACAGTGTTAAAAGCATCAAATCAAGCAGTTTAGTGTGCTCGGTAGCAAGTTAGTAACAATGCTATGCAAGTATTTGTTTCCTCTGACTTTGAAAATGCATGTACACTAATCCATGAAAGTTAGTATAACTGATAGTAGTGCCATTAGGCTTTATCAACCTGGTTGTCTATGAAAACAACCCTTCAGTTTTGAGACTATCGCTGTTTTCACAGATTGTCACTTCTCACATTTGGGGACCTAAGATGTGCAGATGGTTGGAAGTCCTTGCTTAAAGATTTACTGTTTTATATTGCTGAACACAATTTGGTTTGTTTATTATAATTTCAGATGCTGCTGTGTACTCCATTTCTTGGTGATAATGCTATTTTTTTAGGAATATTTTACCCATGAGACTATGTAATGAATGTACTCAGGGGTCAGAATCCAGGCAAGAATTCGTGGACTAAGTTTGACATACGGAAAAATGGGGACCAGTAGAGTGGAAAGTCTTTTGCCTTAACCAAAAAAATTCCATTTTGTTTCCCTTTTAAGAAAGGGCATCTAGCATGGTCATGGGATGGTGTCACTATCTAGTCAGACTGGAAGGTTAAGGGACCCAAAAAAATAATAAATTATAGGCAGTTACTAACTCAGATTCATCAATCCATGTGCTAAGCTGACTTTGTAAAGTGGTCAGTGATATCTCCTTCTACCACTTTAATGTTTGAAAAGCAGTCTTGGAAATTGACGGATGCTTGTAATATATTTAATGGAGAGGAATTTCCCAGAATCTTATAACCATAGCTTGATCGCAGCTTTTAAATCTCTTAAACAGTGCTCATCCCCCTGTGACTTCCCAATATACATTCAATTTATTGGTTGTAGGAAAAGAGATTGAAACAGTTTATCTCTACTATGCCCATAGCAGGGAAAGTTTTAGATAACGACGTTTGTATGATAATGTCAGCTGTATCTGATTAGCAATAAAGGCACATTGGAACATAACATGGAAAACCCCGTGGTCAGTATTGGGTAACATTCTAGCAGTGAGGGTGACTCATTACCGATGCCCCAGTGTTGGGCATGAGGCATTTAAGTACATCGTGTCTTAAGATTTTAGGAATGTCAGATGTTGCTAGGGTTAGTGCCTGGAATTGGATACATCCATGGGTCTAGCTGAGGGGAAGCTAGGAGACAGAAGTAGAAGGTGGCAAGGGCTTCATCTTTGACTATCATATGGCTTGATGGCTGACTGCAGGATGTTCTTTTTTTTTTTTTTTAATATATCTTTATCGCAGGATGTTCTTGATGCTGTGGCCTGGACCTCTTTCTAGTCTACTGCTTAGACCTCCCTCTACCCGCCAGTGGAAGCTCCGTGAGGGCAGGGGTTGCTGATTGTTTCTTTTTCCCCTCCCACCTATGTATCTTCAGTGTCTAGAATGGAGCCTGGTACATAGTAGGAGCTCAGTAAATATTTGTGAATAAATCGAATAAGAGAGTTTGCCAAGAGACGACTCTGTGCAAAGTGATTTCGTAAGTGTGACAGGAGAAATAAAGATGAATGGAAAACTCTGCTTTTCTCAGCCAGCCCAGAGCCTAGCAGGGAAGACATGTGCATGTAAGACAACACAGAATATACCTGAGGGTCCACAGTGGTGAATGAAGTCTCTGGAACTTCAGGAGGAGAACTGCAGGACTCCCCGGGAGTAAGAGACATTCTGCTTGGTCCTCAGAGATGGGTTGGCAGCAAGAGGCAGCAGTGGAAAGGGTGCACCCAGGCTGATGGCACAGTTGGAGCAAAGACGGGTGGAAGCATCAGAGCATGATTGCAGAGCAATAAGCAGAGAGGTTGGACCCAGGGTAGGACACGTAAGAGAACAAGGTAGGAGAGAAAGCTGAAGGGGAATGCTGGGGCCAGGTGATGGAGGGCTGGCAAAGCTGTGATAAAGAAGTTCACACTTTAGGCAGTGAGGATTTTACTTAGAATTAGAGAATGTAAGGGTAAGGGTCAGTTCTCAAATCCTGAAGGTCACTAGCCACAGTTTATACCTCTTGGCATATTACACAGTTTCAGAAAATTGTTTAGATTGTTTCAGATTTAAATTCTCTAAAGCCTATGCATTTAATCTAATCATTGTACAGTGGCCCAAGAAGTAAGTCTACATCCAGATTTGAAACATAGTGAAAGAAGATTGAGAAAAGCCCGAAAATCATCGCTTTGTGTGGAGCACAAAAAGCTCTTTTGGCTCATAAAAGCTCAGGAGTTAGAAGACAATGGAACCAAGCTTAAATACTTCTAGTCCCTTGCAGCTACTATTTTTTCTCTAATATTAGTGGTTTTACCTGTGTTGTTTTCTTTGGTCCTCTTGCCACCACCAGTCCGTCTCCTGCATGTGGCTAAACCCAACCCTTTCATCAAAACTCAGATCATTTGTTATTTCTTCTGTGCTTCTCCCGAAACCTTCCTTCAGCTTACCCACATCTATGAGGCAAATGGACCCACATCTGCACCTGAATGTATCCTCTCCTCATATTTCTTTCACTGCACAGTAATCATCTTTGATGTCATGATGTCAAGAATGGATCAATTACTCATTCTCTCATTCCATGCCTTGAAGTTGATCCTTGAGGTTGATTATCTAAATTGCCCTTAAATATTTCGAATAACTGACTGAAATATCACCTTATACAAGTTTTAGTTACAGGCATACCTTGGTGATATTGTGGGTTCAGTTCCAGACAACCACAATAAAGCAAGTGACGTGAATTTTTTGGTTTCCCAGTGCATATAAAAGTTATGTTTACACTGTACTGTAGTCTATTAAGTGTGCCGTAGCATTATGACTAAAAATGTACATACCTTAATCAAAAAATACGTCATTGCTAAAAAATGCTAACCGTGGTTTGAGCCTTCAGTGAGTCAGTCTTTTTGCTGGTGGAGGGTCTTGCCTCAGTGTTGATTAGGTTGGTGGATGCTGAAGGTTGAGGGTAGCTGTGGCAATTTTTAAAAATAAGACAACAATAAAGTTTGCTGCATCAATTGACTCTTCCTTTCACTTGAACTCTTAGAGGCCCTTGTAAGGTTATTAATTGGCCTAATTTAAATATTGTGTCTCAGGGAATAGGGAGGCCTGAGGAGAGGGAGAGAGACAGGGTAACGGCCGGTCAATGGAGCAGTCAGAACACACAACATCACTGAGCCTGGTTTGTGGCACCCCAAAGCAATTACAATAGTAACATCAAAGATTACTGATCACAGATCACCATGACAAATATAATAATAATGAAAAAGTTTGAAATATTGTGAGAATTACCAAAATGTGACACAGAGACACAAAGTGAGCAAGTGCTGTTGGGTAAATGGCATCAAAAGACTTGCTGGACGCAGGTTGCCACAGACCTTCAATTTGTAAAAAGCACAGTATCTGTGAAGTGCAATAAAGTGAAGTGCAATAAACCGAGGTATGCCTATACTAGAAAATTCCTCATTATATTGTGCTGTTTATCTGTTTCTATTACTGTTGATTTAAATTCTTTTCATTCTAAATGACATGGCTATAAGAGTTTGAAGATGACTTTCCTGTTACTAAATATTCATATGAAACGGTTTCCAGATTAAGACGTCTTGTAACCTTATAGCCCTTCTCTGGATATACTTTAATTGGTCACTTTCCTGTCCTAAAATATGTAGTGGCATACAGTCCTCCAAAGGTGAATTGGGTAGAACTGAGTGCAGTGAATTCTTACCTTCCTTGATATTATACAACATCTTTAACAACCCTAAGATTTTTAGCTTTTTTGTTAGTGATTTTACATTATTGAATGATATAAAGCTTGCAATTGGCTAAAGTCTAAATGTATTTTTCATAATAATTGAAATGGTATGTGCCCAATAACTGTGGTTTTGGATGAGTAAATGAATGGCACCAGCTAACACCATTCTGTACTTTTGAAAACATATATATTGATAGAATGTAAAACTCATCCTAAATCCCATCTTTAAAAACCTTCCATACACCTGAAAATAATATGATGTTTTATGTCAATTATATCTCAATTTAAAAAATAAAAACCCAAAGCAAAACCTTTCACTTGGGCTAAAATTGCCATTTCATTGGACATGAATAATTTAAGAAATTTTACCAGTTTTTCTTTTTTTTCTGAAATCAAGCTATGTTATGCAGTTCCTTCATCTATCACTATGGAAACCATGTTTTAAAAAGGAACTGCTGCTAGTTTGATATATTTTGTTTTTTATTCACATGCAGCTATATCTCTTTCTAAATATTCATGGCCATTTTAGACATTTTCTTGAATTTAAAATTAAATTTACCAGTCCATATATGCTTTTCAGTATTTGTCACTCTTCTGAAAAAAAAATTTTTCCTATTTTGTCATTTTCTGTTACATTTTCTTATGTCCATGAATTTTGAGATATTACATCAATCTGCACCCTTGTGTATGGTCTTTAAGAAACTAAAATGTAGTTTAGTCAGAAATTGGAGAAAAATATCTTATTTAAATTGATTGATTATTCTCTTTTTGTCTTTTCAATGATTTTGTACGTACTTCTCAGATTACAATGGCTTTAAAAAATACCTCCATATAATCATTCTTCTTAAATATTTTATTTTAAAAAATATTCTTTTGTTGTTTGGAAAGAATTGGAGAAAGAAGCAATCTTACAAGAAATTGCCCCAAATATTTAAAAACAAGAGAAATCCAGAATAGATCAAGGAAGTATATTGAACCACTGATGTTTTCTCAATGGAAATACTCAATAAAACAATTCAATATTATGAACCCTAACCAAGATTCTGAAATGTAGTTTTATTTTCCTTTTACTAACAATGTATCATGCCATATAGCCTGTTAAACATATGTAGTGAAGCACAGGACAAGAAAATAAAAACTCAGAGAAGGAGCAGGAAGTAGATAAAGGAAGTAGAAAGGAAAAATGAACAATGAAGTGTGATAAAGCTGCAGCCCATTAGCAAAATGTATTTGAGTCATCAGAGATACTTTGTGGGAAGTATTGATAGAATATATGATATTTCAGTGCTTTATAGCAATATTTTCTGGTTGTGAAGTGCTTGTGATAAACTGTAAGTGAAATGGATTGTCTATTGCCTTGAGCTGGGTAAAGATTCTTGCTAAGGTAGAGATTAGCACACTGAATTTTATATATAGATTTTTTTATATAGACATTTTCCTTTTCTAGTTCTGATTATCAGCTTTCAAACTTTTAAAAACAAACATCCTTACTGATAAAAATATTGAGTATATAACTGTAATAATATACATATTAATTTATAAACCACATGCATGTACTATTGTTCTTATAAATTATGTTAACTGAAAAACACTCCAGAAAATATAAATGTTTGAGATAATTAAATATAAGCAGAGATTTCTTGCATACAAATATTCTTATGCACGCTTTTGGGATATGTGTACCTCACTGTAGGGACCACCAATGTAAAGGATTGCATTCTCTGGCATAATTTAACTAAAGATACATACATTGAGAAGAATTCTGAGGTTAGCTTCAAGTTTCGTTTTCTCTCTTTTTAAATTTATAGTAACTGTATGTCATTAGGTATTTGATATATGTTTGATCTAAGAGAAATAAATTTTCTTATGGATAGAAAGGTGTAGGAAACTCATATTCTGTCAGGTATTAGTAAAAAACAAATAGTTGTAATAAACAAGCTTAAAGGTAGCGTACTGTAATCCCTACTGAGTTGCAGACAGCGGTGGGCTATTTGTTTCCCCAGAGCCGATATATGTAATTCTTGCAACCAAACCAACTTTTTAGAATGTAATTCATTTATCAGTTTTGTGAGAGTCTGGTGACAATCATATTTTGTGTATATATATGTGTGTGTATGTGTGTGTGTGTGACAAGTAAGTTTCAGCCCTGGTGTGGCTCAGCATTTTCAGCTTTTCTGAGAGCTGTGAGGCCAGTCTGATTGTATCTTATTTTCTGAGCCTAGGAAGATGCTTAGCAGCAGGTCCTGCCCGTGGTCCCCTTCTGCCTGGCCAAATTGGGGAGGGCTCAGGAAAGCCAAGGAGGAGGCTAGGCAACTGGGGAGTAGTTGAGCAGGCAGAGATGATTCTGTGGGGATGAGAGATAGTGTGTCCTGGCTTGGGATATGAAATTATTACCTGTTGATTGCTTTGCTGTATATTAAGCTTTATGTTTTTTTTTCCATGTGCCAGGAAAGTAGAGCTTCAAACATATCAAAACTAGTATTCTAGCTTCTGCTTGCTTGGTCAACGTTTTCTTATTAACCCGAAGGACTTGATAGTGTTCAGTGTAAATTAAATCAAACCCTTCCTTACACAACTGCATTAACGTACTTGATTAAGTCCATTAGAATATCTAGGAGTGCTTTCCTGCAGCCAATAAGTGTTTTAAACTAAAGGGTTAGGTTCAAAAAAAAAAAAAAAAACTAAGGTTAGCGTTAGAAATTAGTCTGTTGGCGAATCTGTTTCAGTGGCAAAGATTCAATGGCATGTTGGTTGCCTGGCAAAAGTTAATACATCTAAAATAAATAACATTTTAACTGAAGATATGGGCTTCCTCATTTATGATTTCATAATTTTAAGAATTGGTAGTGTTTTTCTTGATGGAAAATGTCCGTGTAGTGGGCAGGAATTATCCCATTTAACAGATAATACTTCAGATTCAAGATTTTTCATTTGTTTGCTTATGAAACCAAATATGTTCCTTGTAGAAAACTTGGAGACTATAAAAGTATAAAGAACAACAAAATCAGCAAAATTCTAACAATCTCACTGTTAAAATTTGGCATATTTCATTTGTCTCCTGTCTTTCTCTCCCCTCCTTTCACTGTTCTCTCTTTCCTTTTTGTTTCAGTTGGAGAGTATATGGGATATTTATTTTGTATTGTACTCCCCCCCCCACACATACATGATGAGTATTTCCAGAAGGAATTAACATTACTCCAAAACATTATTTAAAATATTACATATGGGGCTTCCCTGGTGGCGCAGTGGTTGAGAGTCCACCTGCCGATGCAGGGGACACGGGTTTGTGCCCCGGTCTGGGAAGATCCCACATGCCGCAGAGTGGCTGGGCCCGTGAGCCATGACTGCTGAGCCTGCGTGTCTGGAGCCTGTGCTCTGCAACGGGAGAGGGCCACAACAGTGAGAGGCCCATGTACCGCAAAAAAAAAAAAAAAAAAAAAAAAAAAAAAATTACATATGGATCATCACTTATTTCATTATCTTCTGTTGGACATTAAAAGATTTTTTCCCCTTAAAAAAGAGTGATTAGAAAAAATTTTGGGAAACAATCTGTTCTTGTGTTGAGACATTTTATGGGAAAAGGTAGTTCATTTTCTTTTATTCCATAGTCAATATCAAAATGAAAAATCTTTATACTGACATTTTCACAAGCTTCCTGTCATATCTAAGGCAAACATGGAAAGTGTGAAAGAGTGGGTAACAAAAAAATGCTCTTAGAAATTTAAAGTGTAAATGATGTTTAATGCTAATTTCATAGCTCTAAATATTGATAGGTATTTTTGTTGTTGTTGTTGCCTCAGTTGACTACAACTTTGATGTCGCCTCATTTTACTACAGATTTCTGGCAAAGATGCTTATTTTTTAGGTTAAAGTTAGTCATGAACTTCCCAGGTGCCATCTCTTGGCTTTGTGGTTTTGGCAAAATCCAACTCAGGTCTGTCTAGCAGTTCACGGGACTGAATGCCAGAAGATTAGAAGCTAAGTAAAATATCCCATTCTAGAAAAATAAACTACCTAAAGGACCTGTGTGTGTTTCCTTAAGTCTTTTTATTTCTAAATTAAGAATTGAAATTTAAACAAGAAGCAGCATTTTCAATTTAGAATTAAAGCAATCTAGACTCCTAGAAACAAGTAATTAAATTACCTTGTTGATAGTGCAGTCAAGTATGTTATTGTATTTTTATTGCTTTATAATATCTTACTTCATGTATTTTTTTTATTCCAAACGTATGTGAGCTAGAACTAACAGCAAGGAGGTTTTTGTTTGTTTATTTAAATCACCATAAACAACATTCTATGGGGGAACTGACAGCATATCTTTGATAGAAATGGGAGTTGATGTAAAACTTTTCTATCCTCAACTGTGTGACTTAGATGATGACAGTGATATTATCATTAACTCATGGGTCCTGAGTGCTGGGCCTTATGCTTTGGTGTGTTTTATCCTCTCAACAACCCCAATTCTAAAGATTAGGAATCTGAGGCTAAAAGAGTTTAAGTAAATTGCTCAAGGTCATGCAGCTAGTAAGTGGTTGAGCAGGATTAGAGCACAGGCTGTCTCTCCTTCAAACTCCACGTGTGTAACTGCTAGGCTTATTGACCCAGGTGAAAGAGATACTCTCTTTCTCTAGATTCCTGTGGCTTTGTTTGCACTAAACTTATCGTACACAGTCTTATTTGCACTTATTTGGTTCATTTTTTTCTTCCTACTAAATTGTAGACTTTTCAGGATCAGGAGTTGAAAAAACTGAGAATACTCAAATTGTATAACTCAATAAAATTTACCCTCTCTGCAGGGTACACAGTGCCTTCCAATAGAATGGCTTTTTGATAAGCCATGCTAATAGGTTTGAGGTGATATCTCATTGTGTTTTGATTTGCATTTCCCTGATGATTAGTGATGTTGAGCATCTTTTCATACGCCTGTTGGCCATCTGTATGTCTTCTTCAGAAAGTGTCTATTCAGATATTCTTCCCAGTTTTTAATAATTGCTTTTTTTTTTTTGCTATTGAGTTGTATGAGTTCTTTCTATATTTTGAATATTAGCTCCGTATCAGATATTTATTTATTTTTACCTTTGCTTTTGGTGTCAGATCCAAAAAATCATTGCCAAGAATTTCTTCTAGGAATTATGGTTTCAGGTCTTATGTTCAAGTCTTTAATCTATTTTAAGTTAGTTTTTGTATACAGTGTAAGATAGTGGTCCAGTTTCATTTTATTTGTATGTGATTGTCCAGTTTTCTCAACGTCATTTATGGAAGAGACTCTCCCCTTTCCATTGTATATTCTTGGCTCCTTTGTTGTAAATTACTTGACCATATAAGCATAGGTTTATTTCTGGTCTCTCTGTTCCATTGATCTATATGTCTGTTTTTATGCCAATATCATACTGTTTTATTTATTTCTTAAAAAAATTTTTTTAAAGCAAATCTTTTTTTTTTTTAAGATTTTTTTGACATGGACCATTCTTTTAAAGTCTTTATTGAATTTTTTACAATATTGCTTCTGTTTTATGTTTTGGTTTTTTGGCTGCAAGGCATGTGGGATCTTAGCTCCCTGACCAGGGGTCAAACCTGCACCTCCTGCATTGGAAGGCAAAGTCTTAATTACTGGACTGCCAGGGAAGTCCCACCGTACTGTTTTAATTACTATAGCTTTGTAATATGACTTGAAGTCAAGGTGTGTGATGTCTCCAGCTTTCTTCTTCTTCTTCAAGATTGCTTTGACTATTTATGTTTTTTTGTGTGTATCCATACAAATTATAAGATTGTTCGTTCTATTTCAGTGAATGACACTGGGATTTTATTAGGGATTGCATTGAATCTGTAAATTACTTTGGGTAGTATGGGCATTTTAACAGTATCAATATTTCTGATGCATGAGCACAAAATATCTTTGTTTATTTTTGTCATCTCCAATTTCTTTCATTATTACTATCTTGTAGTTTTCAATCTACAAGTCTTTCATCTCCTTGGTTAAATTTATTCCTAAGTATTTTATCTCTTTGATGCAATTGTAAATGAGATTTAAAAACAAGTTCTCTTCTGATAATTTTTTATGAGTGTAAATAAGAAACACAACAGATTTTTTGCAAGTTGATTTTGTATCCTGCAACTTCACTAATCTGTTTATGAGTTCCAACAGGATTTTGATGGAGTCTTTAGGGTTTTCTGTATATAATATAATGTCATCTGCAAATAATGAAAGCTTTACTTCTTCCTTTCCAATATGGATACCTTTTATTTCCTTTTCTTGCCTAATTGCTCTGCCTGGAACTTTCTTTACTATGTTGAATAAAAGTGATGGGAGTGGGCATCCTTGTCTTGTTCCTGATTTTAGAGGAAAAGCTTTCAGCTTCTCACCATTGAGTATGATGTTAGTTGTGGACTCATCATAAATGGCCTTTATTATGTTGAGGTACGTTCCTCTATACCCGCTTTGTTGAGAGCTTTTAGTTATAAATAGCTGTTGAATTTTATCAAATGCTTTTTCTGTATCTATTGTGGTGATTTTGTGACTGTGATTATTATCCTTCATTTTGTTAATGTGGTATATCATATTGACTGATTTGCAGGTGTTGAATCATCCTTGCATCTCTAAAACAAATACCACTTGATCATGGTGTATAATCCTTTTAATGTATTGTTTAATTTGTTTTGCTAACATTTTGTTGAGATTTTTGCATCTGTGTTCAACAGAGATACTGGCCTTTAATTTTCTTTTTTGTGTCATTCTTGTCTGGCTTTGGAATCAGGGTAATGCTGGCCTTGTAAAATGTGTTTGGAAGAGTTTCCCCCTCTTCTGATTTTTGGAAGAATTTGAGAAGGATTGGTGTTTATTTTTCTTTGAATGTTTGGTAGAATTCACCAGTGAGCTGTCTGGTCCTGGGCTTTTGTTTGTTGGGAGGTTTCTGATTACTAATTCAATCTCTTTGCTGGTAATTAGTCTGTTAAGATTTTCTATTTCATCATGATTCAGTCTTGATAGGTTGTATGTTACCAGGAATTTATCCATTTCTTCTAGGTTGCCCAGTGCATTGGCATATAATTGTTTGTAATTGTCTTTTATGATCCTCTGTAGTTGCATGATACCAGTTGTAATATTTCCCCTTTCATTTCTGATTTTATTTATTTGAGTCCTCACACTTTTTTCTTAGTGAGTCTACCTAAATATTTATCAATTTTATTTTTTTGTTTCAAAGAACCAACTCTTAGTTTAATTGATCTTTTCTATATTCTTTTAAGTCTTTATTTCATTTATTTCTGCTCTAATCTTTGTTATTTCCTTCCTTCTACTAACTTTGGGCTTTGTTGTTTTTGTAATGCCTTGAGTTGTAAAGTTAGCTTGTTTGTTTGAAATTTTTCTTGTTTCTTGAGGTGGCATTTATTGCTATGAACTTCCCTCTTAAAGCTGCTTTTGCTGTAACCCGTAAATTTTGGTATGTTACATTTCCATTTTCATTCTTTTTAAGGCATTTTTTGATTTCATTTTTGATTTCTTCTTTGACCCATTGGTTGTTTATTAGCATGTTGTTTTATCTCCACATATTTGTGAATTTTCCAGTTTTCTTCAAGTATTTAATTTCTAGTTTCATACCATTGATATGATTTCAATCCTCTTAAATCCCTTAAGACTTGTTTTGTGACCTAACATGTGATCTGTTTTGGAAAATGTTCTATGTGTACTTGAGAAGGAAGTGTATTCTGTTGCGTTTGGATGGTATGTTTTGTAGATATCTGTTAATTTCATCTGGTCTAACATGTCATTTTTTTTTTTTTTTTTTTTTTCTTTTTGCGGTATGCGGGCCTCTCACTGTTGTGGCCTCTCCCGTTGCAGAGCACAGGCTCCGGATGCGCAGGCCCAGCGGCCATGGCTCACGGGCCCAGCCGCTCCGCGGCATATGGGATCCTCCCAGACCGGGGCACGAACCCGTATCCCCTGCATTGGCAGGCGGACTCTCAACCACTGCGCCACCAGGGAGGCCCTAACATGTCATTTAAGGCTGATGTTTCCTTATTGATTTTTGTCTCAAAAATCTACCCATTGATGTAAGCAAGCTTCTAAAGTTCTCTACAGTTATTGTATTTACAAATGTTACAGCTTCTTCTTGGATTGGCCCCTTTATCATTATGTAACACCCTTTTTTGTCTCTTATTACAGTCTTTGTTTTAAGGTTTATTTTGTCTGATAAAAGTATAGATATTCCAGCTTTCTTTTGGTGTCCATTTGCATGGACTATCTTTTTTATCCCTTCACTTTTTACCTGTGTAGGTCCTTACAGCTAAAGTGTGTCTCTTGTAGGCAGCATATGGATGAGTCAACTTGTGTCTGTAACAGTCTATTTTAAGTTGATAGCAACTTAAGTTTGTTATCATTCATTGTAATATCATAATATTATGATATATAATTATTATTATATTAGATCAGTGCAGCAGAACGGAGAAACAAGAAATTGTTCATAATGTTATTCAGATTCAGTAAATACTTACTGACAATCTACTGTGTGTTAGAAACTATGCTAGCCAGTTTACACAGGTATTAGCCACACAGGAACACCAAGGAGAGGTATTTTTCCAAGTCTATTTTATACACACAGGCACTGAAGTTTAGAGGTTAAGTAACTTGCCTAGATTCACACCATTAATAGTGTAGAACTGGTATAAAAACTCAAGTCTTAATTTGAAACACAGTGCTCTTCTATTGTGTCTTCAGTGCTATCTTTAGAGGATATCTATGAAAAATTTTAAATAAAACTTTATTTTGAAAGAAGGGAAGATTTGTGCAGTGCTTTCTTTGTTTTGAATGGCAAGAAAAGTATGGTAGCAATTGCTAATTTCTATCTGTAACTGTTTGAAATAGTGAATATGTCTGTAGTTTTCACACATGTAGCAAGTTTAAAACGTTCATGAAGTAATTTTATCAATTATGTCCAAAATGAAGCATTTGTAATTTACTCTCAAATTGTCACCTGAATGCTCGCCTGTTTATTATTTATGTTTATTCAAAGTTTACTTTTTAGGTAGGGGTATATCAACATTCTTAATCTTTTTTTTTTTTTTTTTTTTTTTTTTTTTTTTTTCTTTTTGCGGTATGCGGGCCTCTCACTGTTGTGGCCTCTCCCGTTGCGGAGCACAGGCTCCGGACGCGCAGGCCCAGCGGCCGTGGCTCACGGGCCCAGCCGCTCCGCGGCATATGGGATCCTCCCAGACCGGGGCACGAACCCACATCCCCTGCATCGGCAGGCGGACTCTCAACCACTGCGCCACCAGGGAGGCCCAACATTCTTAATCTTTGTCAAATCCATTGGCAGGCACTTTTATAGTAGTGTTTGGTCAGTTGCTTAGGGGACAAAACCAAACAGCATATTGGTTGTGTTATGTTGGGCTTTGTGGTTTTACAGTTTAGGACGTCCAGTCCTTGTTCGATAGCATGCAACCATTTACATTCTAAAATTTTTCCTCCTATATGTAACCAGTGGTTTAAAAAAGTATTTGGAGGAGACTAAAGAAATTTAATTTCCAGAACAAGGAAATAATGCCATAATCTAATCAATCTGAATTCCTTTGTTTCCACAACAATTAAACATTTAAAAATTATCTTTAGAGAAAAAGAATTTATTTGTGTGTGGTTTGGAGTAAAGAATGTGGGCTTTAGAGTCAGATAGATCCAGGTTGAAATCTGGGCTCTGCTATTCATTTGTAAAATGAAGGTAATAATACCTCATTTGCAGGGCTGTTTTAAGGACTACAGAATAAAATAAATATATGTGTATGCCCAATGCCAGATACAAAGCAGATGGCTATTATTATTTCTTAGTACTTCCAACTCAATTCCTAAAATGTGTGGATTTTGAGAATGTTCAATTGTTTTTTTTTTTTTAATTTTTATTTATTTATTTATTTTTGGCTGCGTTGGGTCTTTGTTGCTGCATGTGGGCTTTCTCTAGTTGTGGCGAGTTGGGGCTACTCTTCGTTGCGGTGCATGGGCTTCTAATTGTGGTGGCTTCTCTTGTTGCAGAGCACCGGCTCTAGGTGCATGGGCTTCAGTAGTTGTGTCACGTGGGCTCAGTAGTTGTGACTCGCGGGCTCTAGAGCACAGGCTCAGTAGTTGTGGCACACGGGCTTAGTTGCTCTGCAGCCTGTGGGATCTTCCCAGACCAAGGCTCGAACCCGTGTCCCCTGCATTGGCAGGCGGATTCTTAGCCACTGCGCCACCAGGGGAGTCTGAGAATGTTCAATTGTTAAGACTAAAAATTAAAGAATTTAGGATTGGACCTCTGATTTGAATGTGGTAGTTTACAATCACATTATTCCGTCCTCTTCCCAGAAATTATCCAAAACAAGAAGGTGAAAGAGAAACAAAAATGTAAAGAACCATTTTTGGTGAAACTAGGAGACTACTAAAACCCCAGATACCCCCCAAAATGAATTTCTACCCAAAGCTATGGACATTGTACAGTAGGATGTGGAAATGGAACAGAATGGAGACAGAATGCAGCTGATGCTTTAGAAGAGGACCATTTTTGAAGAAGGGGGACAAATACTGAGGTGCAATGCTTGACCTCTGTTTTTATAACAGTGCACATGGGGTGAACCAGCAGATAGCAAGGGCTTTCTCAGACCCTTTGGTTTGGTTTGGTTCTCAGCAGTGAAGATGGGTTAATCATAAGAAAATACAGGGAATAGTTCAGCAAACAGGCAGTTTCTGTTGCAGTGGAGAAAAGAATGCTGAGTTAAGAAAACTGCCACAGCTGCCATGTCCATTGGCTGAGGAAATGTAAAGAGCAAATAAATATACAAACAAAATCCTTTATCAGGAGAAAAAGTGCTTTTATCCTGGAACATGTCCCTGGTTCCTTCCTCACATGAATCTCCAGCAAACAGCTGGTACAGAAAAAAAAGTACCAATGTTACTACTATGATACAAAAAAGAACCAGCCCAAGATTTTTTTAAAGAAAATCACAAGGAAAATATGAGGACATGAAGAGGAAAACCAAAAGCTAGGTAAGGAAAGATCATGAGAAAACAAAACAAAACAAAACAATGTAGCCATGAAAGAGACAAAAATTATTCTTGAACATTGTGCCATAAATTTAAAAATAAAGCAAAACAAAATCTTAAAGAAATAAATGTCTCTCTGTAGGGTTGGTGCTACTGAAAAATACAAGAACTCAGAAAAGAGATGGTAGGTGAATAGCGAGGAGGCTCAAGAAAGAAATAGAAGAGTGAAATAAAACCATCACAGAAATAAAGGTAAAGTTGGCAGGAAAATAAGAAATAACGCTGCTGAAACATAGCAAAAATCTAGAGGATGAATGTGAGAAAAGTGAGCAGGAGGAAACAAATATAAAAAATTCAAAAAGATTAGAGATAAAATGATAGCTATAGAATACAGGCAAAGGAAGTCAATCATGCATATTACTGGAGTTGCTAATAAATAAAACAAATTATGTGACAAAATAAAAGATAAAAATTAAATGAACTTCCATAAATTAAAAAAGACTTGCATTTACATGTTAAAAAACATATCAAGCCCAATGGAAGTTGCCCCAGAGCCATCCATGTAAAAACATCCACATTAAATTGCTTAACATTGAAGATAGTGAAAGAATCCTTTGGGTGGCCAAGAAAAAAGTCACTTGTAGAAGGAAAAGATTAATGTGACCTTAAGCTGTTCTATAACACGTTCAGTGCTAGGGAGTGGAGCAGCATCTACAGAATCTTCAGATAAAGAGTGTGACTCAGGAATTTTATAGCCAGCAAAAATGTTGTTAAAGTACAAAAGCAATAGTAAACTATTTTGAACATGCACAACTCAGGGAATATTGTTTCCATGAAATGTCTTCAGGAATTTTTAAGATGTCTGAAAAAACTACAGCAAAAGTACTAGCCAGGAGCACTAGATCCACGTAACTCTTTAACAGTAGAGCAAATATGGGGATTAGAGCAACAAAATAGACTATAATGTTAGTTGTGCTGACAGTAGAAATAATAAACCTTACAAAAGTGGGACAGTAGAGAGAAAGAGAATGGCAGGTAAAATAAGTATGTTTATTTCAAATGCACATTAAAAGCAAGCTAAGGTCATGATCTAGACGATATAAGTCAAGTTTTACTTTAAGTCAAATTAACCTAAAATGAAATAAAAAGAGCACTCTATAATGTTAAACAAGATAAAATAATACTTTATAAAGGGTTGAAGCATTCATAGTGAAGATATAACAGTGAAATATATCTGTGTACCATTCATAAAACAAAGTAATGTTAAGGGAAGAAATATAAGCAATTTAGAATGAGGAGCCTTGATTTTCTTCCATAGTTCATGACAGACCAAGTGGCCCAAACTATGTAAATCTATAAGACCTAGTTAATATAATTAATAAGATGGATCTAATTGATGTACAAAACTATGTTTCCTTAAAACAGAGAATATATCTTCTTCCCAAGTGAGCATGGAATGTTAACAAAAACAAAACATTTGCAGTACTACAAGGAAAATTGCACTAATAATAATACAATAAAACTAGAAATTAATAAGAGAATAAAATTTAAAACAATTCATCAGATTAGAAAATCTTTCTCTCAAAGTCATGTCAAAAAGGAAATCCAAACTAAAATTGTTAAAATATAGAAAATAAATATAATAAAAATACAGCCTATCAGTATCTATGATATGTAGATAAATAACTCCCAGAAGAAAAAGTATACATTTGCTACTTTGAGTAGTAAGTTAGGAAGCTGGAAGAAAACAACAAAATCAGTCTATGCAAAGTAAAATGATATAATTAAAAAACGTAAAAGCAGAAATAAATGAATTAGATAAGAGATGAATAGAAGTACATTTTCTCTGGGAAAACTAAAATATTAGCTAATGAAATTACAAAAAATGTAGAGGGCAATAATACATAATGTAAGAAAGGATAAAAGGGAAAATACCTCAAAATGCAGCAAATTTAAGCCTTAAGAGATTTTGTTTTCTAAACTCTAGATGAGTAATTTGAAAAACTGCATCAAGTGGTTAAAGTGGTTAAATTATCTCAAGAGAGATAATTTATTAAAAGACTCCAAAAAATGTAGAAAATAAAGACAGACATATTAAGTTGGGGGTGGTTCTGACAATTGTGGTTCAGACAGTTTGGTTCTGGACATGAAGCAAAAGATTAATGGAAAGAAATGTAGAATACATACATGAATTGTAGTGGCATGTAATATCAGTAGGTAAAAATTGATTTTTCAATAAATAATGATGAGCCAACAGGGTAGCCATCTGGAAGAGAAGTGGATCCATACTTCATAGCTTACACCAGCAGAAACTTCAAATGGACCATAGATGTAAATCTAAAACATAAGCCTTAAAAGTACTAGAAGACATCATGGGAGAACTCTATATAACTTCAGCATGAAGAAAGTTTTCCCAACTATGATAAAAACCAAGAACCACAGGGAAAAGAGTAATAAATTTTATTACTACATAAAAAAAAACTATTTCTACATGACCAAAATTGCCACAAGAGACATCAAAGTAGAAAAAACTTTTCGCAACTCATGTCACAGACAAAACCTAATTTACTTAATATAAACACCTTTCACAGATTGACACAAAAAGAGCAACAGCCCAGTATAAAAATGGACAAAGATTACGGACATTCGTTTTGCACAAAGGAAATGAAAGAGGTCTTCCTTGATGCTGTACTATTAAGCAGCCCCTCTGCCCATTATTTGTCCCATAGCCTGTTTATTTCCATCACAACACTTATTCCAACCTGTTGCTATTTTTTTTTCTCTTTGCTCGTTTACTTGTTTTATTGTCCATTTTCTCTCTCATACTGTGAAATCCATGGGGAAGGAGATCACGTCTGTGTCCTCCACAGTTGGTTCCCTTGCACTAAGAACAGTGCACTTTACAATTCTGTTCTATGCTAGTCTGTTGTATTCCATCTCAGAAATATGCCTTCTAAACTTTCTTCCTTATTACCTGTGCCAAACATATTCAACTTTTTTACAGTAAACTTGATAGGTGAGTTGAGATTTGCAGAATTAAAACATCACAAATTCACAAAGCAATTGGGCTGCAATGTGAACTGTTTTATCAGGCTTCCGGTGGTCAGCTTCAGGCATGGGGTATGATTACCTAGTAGGGACTGAAAGATGATTTATTGAATTAAAATGTTTTAGAAGAAGAGTGTTTGCCAGAAGAGAGCTTAAATTTTTGTCCATTTATTCTTTGGCAGAGTGTATGCTTTATTAATAACTTCTTTAGAGTCTTGAATTCAATTTCAATTTCTTTGAATTTTCTTTGCTTAATTCATCCACCTAACTTTATTGCTTTAATTATCATGATGAAATTCATAGGCACCATTAGGGATAATATATGAATGACATAATTTCTATTAATGTTCACTATTTCTCTAATTTTTAGGATTAAATGCCATAGTTGTTTTAAGAGATTTTTGTAATGCTTAGTACTTTTTTCTTAAATATTTTTCAGATAGCCATACTGTTTTCTGATTTTCTAGATATCACACTTTCCATTGCCTCTTCTAAATTTGGTCATTTATGATCTGTTTCTATTGTGGGCATTTACTTATTATATACACATGCATATATACACACATATGTTTATATTTTCTCTGTTTTGCAAATTAAATTACAGATTTTTGAGGATCCTGCAATTTATAGTGACTTTTAAAGTAATACTTGTATATATTGTTCAAAATTGTTGTCTAAGTATTTCTGTAACTTTACCATCATCACACAGTGAAGGTCACTGTCCAAATGATGGAGATTCAAAATGTCACAGTTGCTGTCATCAGAGCAGTTATAATCTAGCTATGGAGACTGAATATGGAGTTAAATGAATCTATTGATGCATGGAAAATTATTCCAAACCTTAGTGTTGTAACATAACAAACAATTATTAAATCATACTTTTTGGGAGTCAGGAATCCCAGTAAAACGTAGCTGGGTCCTCTGATTCAGGCTCTCCCACAAGTCTACAATTAAGGCACTAACTGAGTGTGTGGTCATTGCATGGCTTGACTGGAGAAGGTCCACTTTGTTACTCACATGGCTGTTGTCAGGATTGAGTTACTTGCTGGCTGTTGGCCAGAGGATGCCCTCTGTCCTTGCCACGTGAACCTCTCCGTAGGATAATAGGGTAGCTCATATGGGTAATTTCCATCAGAGAGCAAGAGAGTACATGCAAGACAGAAGCCATAGTCTCTTTGCAACCTAATCCCAGTGGTGGGTGACATCCCATCACTTTTGCCCCGTTCTCTTCATTAGAAGCAAGTTATTAGGTTCAGCCCATTCTTAAGGAGAGGAGATTACACAAGAGTGTGAGTATCAGGTGGTGGGGGTCATTGGAGGCCATTTTAGAGGACATTTACCACATTGGGTAAATACTTAACAGTTGAGATATGTCATTAAAAGAATTCAGAGGAGTGACCTCTAAGGATTGAAACACTCAGGAATTTGTTCCAAAAAAGTTGGGACCTGAATTAAATCTTAAAGAAAAGTTTGATAAGGGAGAGAACAGTCTCTTATATAGAAAAAATATAAACAAAGGTGTAGAGGTGGACATTTTTCTATATTACTTTGGGAAGAGTGAATAGAAAATAGAACTTGACAGTAGTATTTTCTTATAACATATTTTTTTTTAACATATTAATTAGCAACCCTAAATCAGATACCTGTTTTCTCTTTTTGATGAATGCTGTTCTTATCTCCATCCTGTTTGGGTATTAATATTTTTAAGTATCAGAGAAGTAGAAATTAAAGATCAAACATATTTTGAAATGCTTGATCATGTAACTTTAGATTCTGAGATCTGATTTAATGACAAGTATGAGAAATGTTGTTTTGTTATCTCCAAAGGCCAGAAAGAGTTTTATTTGTCTAAAAGTTTGACATTTTTCATCTGATGCAAGGTAAAAAGAAGATTTTTTTAGGAGGCATGGCTTAATAAGAATGTACCTTACTTAAAAAAAAAAAAAACACACCTTACTTAACTAATGCAGTTTAAGTTGGAAATTCAAATTCATTAAATCATCTTAAGCAGTGATAAGCACAAAAAAGTATTATGTTTTTCTAAACTCCAAGACTGAACTTGTTCCTTATATTATAGTAGATTTTTATTTAACCAATCATAGTACCTAGCATAATGTATTTACATTGTCATGGAAGTTACTGGCAGTAGCAGCGGTGGCAGTAGCAGAGTTAGTGTGTTTAATCCATTCCAAGCGTTGCATCATGCATGCTATCCTGATTAAACTCTCACGACAACCCAGTGGTGTAGCTATGATTATTTTCCCCACTTTATAGATGGGGAAACTGAAAGTCATTGAGATTTAGGAACTGGATAAAAATTAAAAACAAAACAAAAAAACTATTATGTGGCAGAGCCTTGCTTCTAACCCAAGTAGTTTTGATTCCAGTGCCTGAGCTCTTAAGAAAGACAACGACTGACTCTTAGGTCAAACATTTAGTAAATGAGGGCCATGTGAATGGACAGTTTCCCAAATCCAATGTCACTTTTTATCTAGACTATGTAGATTTTCTGGTGGCGTCTGGATCAGCACCCATCTAAACACTATTATTAATCAGTTTGGTTGGGAATTTCACTTGGCCAAATCTCCCTCTCAGTGTCTCTGCTAATTTCTATTAATGGATGTCTGTAAAACATATTAATTATTTTGGTTTGAGTAATGTAGTACAAAAAGGAAACAACTCCTGCCTTTTGCAGTTCAAGTTTTAAAGAGAAGGCTTGATATAATTGGTTAGTAGGAATGTTCTTCAGAGTAAAATAGAGAAGCATGGGAGCTTGAAGCAGAGGTATTGAAACCCTGAATGGTAAGAAAGGACTGATCACTGTGATACAAGAGAAATGCCACAGAGTGTCTCTTGTCCTTGACTTGGATATGTGCCACAGCCTCTTGGTATCTGTGGGGACATCCCTCTCCTTGCTAATGCAGTAGTGCACTGGTGATGTGGGAGGAGAAGTGAGATGGCTCCTATGTGGATACTTTCCTCTTACCAGGTATGGGCACGATGCACGGGTTTGTCTTGAGTTGAAAATGCCTTTGGAGTCTATTCACAATGGCACATAGTAAATTAACTTCATTACCTTAGACTATAGTAACTTCCAAATCTGGGATGCTTTTAATTACCAACTAAGATGAATACTCTGAACTTCTTCCCAGTAGGAGAGGTATTTAAATTTAAAATGCATATTCACAGTGATGATTTGGTTTCATGTTCAATATTTACAAGTATACTGGGTATTTCCTATTTCCCATACTTTTTCTATGAAGAGAAAAAAAGCAAAACAGAAGACACATGTGTATATGAATAAACACATGTCATTGCAAGAGTGTGTAGAGAAAAAACTCAGTAGTAAGCAGAAGAGAAACAAAATGTGACTGTGATTAAACTTCCATGTTACAAGTGTGGAGAGTGTTATATTTCATCCAATCAAAAGGAATTCTTTGTATATTCAGTAAAGACTAACAGTAGGAAGATGACATTGTCAAGAGTTGGGCGTTTGAAAGAAAGCTGGAAGCTGGAAGTGAGAAGATTAGAAAAGAATACCATATCCAGGGCTTCCCTGGTGGCGCAGTGGTTGAGAGTCCGCCTGCCGGTGCAGGGGACACGGGTTCGTGCCCCGATCCCGGAAGGTCCCACGTGCCGCGGAGCGGCTGGGCCCGCGAGCCATGGCCGCGGAGCCTGTGTGTCCGGAGCCTGTGCTCCGCAACGGGAGAGGCCACAGCAGTGAGAGGCCCGCGTACAGCAAAAAAAAAAAAAAAAAAAAAAAAAAAAAAAAGAATACCATATCCTGACAATGACTGTTCTGGTTAGATTCTAAATAGTTAAGATATTTCGCCTCACAACATTAACAGATAATGTCTCAAATCAATGCTTGTTATGTTGCCCAATGCTGAAAAATATTTTTGCCTCTTTTTTCCAGTGACCAATTTAAACCATTTAAGAACCACAGTCAGCCAGAATTTATGAGCAAAACCTCATACTTGTCTGTGATCAAGTGAAATTCTTCTCTCTCTCCTTAACTTACAAGTACAAATAATTTGAAAAATTTGAAGAAAGAAAAAAAGTAATCATCACTCCACTTATTCCAAGAATCAATTTTTACTGTGGTGTGACCTTTCAGAATTTGTTTTTATGCGTATATGTCTTTGTAGATAGTTGCAATCAAGGTACGTATAATTCTATGTTTTGCTTTTTAATGTTGTAAGATAAACATTCACTTGTGTTTCTACATGGAACAGTAGTTTAATTGCTGCCTAATATTATTTAGAGAATCATGTTTATAATCATTTCTCTATTTTTAAATTATTGATATCCTAGTAATATCAGTATCTATTTTCAGCAGATTATAGCAAAGTGGGAAATGACTTTATCACAACATACTTTTAAGACTTATCATACCTATAATCATATCATACACATAACTACAGTGAATTTCACAAAAGTTACAACCACTTATAATCTTAACAACAGTACCAGTATTGCAGGTTTATTATGATACTGGTTTGAGTGATAATATTAAACAAAATCATTTTCTTTCTTGTAAGATACTTCAAATTTGCTGCAGTTTACTCTCTTTTGCTGTAACTAAATATGAGCATTTGTTTCTGGTCTTTTTTTTTGTTGTTGTTATCCTTTAAATGAATTTTCCTTTCATTTAGTGATTGGTACTTTATTATTTTTTTTTTGTAAAAATTTGATCTCTTCAGATAGTATAGATTTTAATTTATTTTAATTGATGACATAAATGTTGGAAAATCTGGCTTTATATCCTTTTTAGATTTTAATTTTTACTTGATTTTTATATATTCATATCTGTCAGTATTTCCCCTTGTGATTTCTTCTATTGCTTTGAAAAGGAGAATGTTATTTTTCTATATATATCTGATATATATTCTAATTTAGATTCAGTTGAAATAATTACAATGGTTATATTGAACCATTTAACCCTTTGGAGCTTATTTTTACTAGATACTATAAAATATGAATTAGAGATAAATATTTTTAAAAGAAATAATCTTACTTTATGCATCTTGTCTTCAGATGCTAGTTTATACATAATTATTAATTCTTTTCTACTTATTACATATTTATTTGTATGTCAACACTTCTATCCTCTTAGTTATTCATGCTTATGATGTCCTGTTTATAGTTTTTTTGGCCAGTTTTCATTGATATGATTGCCCATGTGCTGTTCAGAATAAATTTAAGAATGTTGTTGCTAAGTATTCTAAAACATAAGCAAAAAAATATTCTTTTTGAGATTTTTAATGTATTAAATCCATAAATTAACTTGGCAGAATAACATTTTAATATTTAGCTTTCTTTTATATAACCGTGGTCTTTTTTCATTTAAAAAATCCTTTATGTTTTTCAATAAGGAGTACTATTTAATTCAATGTCATGATAAACCTGGAACATCCATCCTGTTGCTGGGATTATGAATGAATGGTTCCTTCTTCAACCTTCCCAAATCTGACTTGTGTATCTCTTCTGGAAAGCTGGAGGCACCATCTGGTATCAGCCATGAAATACAAATTGTATAATTTGGGTAAATCTACATAATAGTCAAATGCTCTGATATTTGCGTCTAATATTGACATTGCACAAAATAAAGATGGATGGTAAAGTTTGCGTAACGGTTTAAGCTAGGCTACAGAGGGTTACAAGGAGGAAGAGAATATCCTCCTGGCATGGCACTTGCAAAGGGAGCGCCCCTGGGTAGCAGGATACCTGTGGTTCAAGTGCACACCCACACTGGCCCCTCTGGTCCCTGAGGTCCCACCTAGGGATGAAGGCTGTCAGATTCCCCCTCCTGCCATTGGGACCCAAGCACTGTGCTCAAGCTGGAAACGGTCTGGTGAAGTTGAGCCAGATATCTCCTCTGTCTCTGGCCCCATTGCCTCAACTCTTGGCAGACAGATGACCACCAGAGATCTTTAAACCGTGGTGCTGGGAAGTGCCTGGCATATGGATTGGGAGTTCATTAAAAGGCTTATCCCAGCTGAGAGGCTAAGACTTGGCCTCTAACCTTGGCCAGCACTTGAGTGCCCTCATCCTAACCCTCCCCATCCTCACATCCAGGTCCTCACTGGGGCAGATGGCAGAAGCAGGGACTGGGGTGCTGGGTATGGCTGGGGACATATGGGGATGGGTGAACAGGTGGCTGAGAACCTGTCCCCAGAAGGTGATAGGGGCAGGACCATGTATGAGATGAGGCTACAAACTTGGAGTACATGTTAACATCTTCCCATTGAAGTTTGCTTTATGAAACATAAATTCAGACATAAAATTATTTCAAGACAGTGACTGCAAAGCATTAAACTCCAAAGCAGGGGTTCTTTTGAGAGTAGGGCCTGGTACAACTGTACCGGTCACAAGTCCATTCAGCCACCTCTTTGTTTATAAGATACACCCAGATACTTCTGACTCTCTTATATTCAAGACCCTACTCTTTAAATGTATTTGCTTTCTCCTGCCTATTTGAACCAAGCTTAAGGATAGAGTGCCTGTTTGTTGAATGAATGAATGAATGCAAGTATTTAGGGAAAAGCATACACATATTATAACATATATACAGACACATGCAAAGCATCTATATTTTGCCATGCCTCTGATTCTCATTGTTTGCAAATAAACTGTTTACTTCGTAAATATGGTTTTGGACCACTGAATTGTATTTTCCCTGAAAACATGATCAAAGGATTGCATGTATTTGTTTAGTTGTGGAAACAGGGCTGAAGTTAAGTGTGTTTTCCTAACGTGGAAATTTCAGCAATATTAATGATTCTTTTCTAAGGATTTGCAAGCATATTTCTCTTTCAAAAACATTTTACTGCTCCTTTTGTAGTTTTTCTTTTCTTTATCCCCCCCGATGTTTACTTTTATTTGGAAGACTATTAATGCTAAAGAATTGTCTAAGAAAACAATTAAAACTTTGAAATGAATTCTAATATTTTTCATTTTAAAGTTTAAAACACAGTCTCCTATAAGAATATCATATCTAAATTTAGAAATGTTCTGGAAGATAGTATTAATTTTCTTCTTGTTTGCTTTCAGAGTATCTTGATCACATTGGAAAGCTTGTTAGTTAAATTTTATTAAATAGCATGACTTAAAATATTATATGTTTTATTATTTGAGTATATCTTGTCAATGCTTGGATATATTTTGATGTTAAAATGCCATTTTAGTGTATGGTGTTAGGTAGTGTTCTAATTTCTTTTACATGTAGCTGTCCAGTTTTCCCAGCACCACTTATTGAAGAGGCTGTCTTTTCTCCATTGTATGTTCTTGCCTCCTTTGTCGTAAATTAGGTGCCCATATGTGCAGGGGTTTATCTCTGGGCAGTCAATCCTGTACCACTGATCTGTATTTCTGTTTTTGTGCCAGTACCATACTGTCTTGATTACTGTAGCTTTGTGGTATAGTTTGAAGTCTGGGAGTCTGATTCCTCCAACTCTGTTTTTCTTTCTCAAGATTGCTGTGGCTGTTTGGGGTCTTTTGTGTTTCCATATGAACTGTAAGATTTTTTGTTCTAATTCTGTGAAGAATGCCATTGATAGTTTGATAGGGATTGCATTAAATCTGTAGATTGCTTTGGGCAGTATAGTCATTTTCACAATATTGATTCTTCCAATCCAAGAACATGGTATATTTCTCCATCTGTTTATGTCATCTTTGATTTCTTTCATCAGTGTTTTATAGTTTTCTGAGTACAAGTCTTTCGCCTCCTTAGGCAGGTTTATTCCTAGGTATTTTATTCTTTTTTGTTGCAGTGGTGAATGGGAGTGTTTCCTTAATTTCTCTTTCTGATTTTTCGTTGTTGGTGTATAGGAATGTTAGAGATTTCTGTACATTAATTTTGTATGCTGCAACCTTACCAGATTCATTGATTAGTTCTAGTAGTTTTCTGGTGGCATCTTCAGGATTTTCTATGTATAGTATCATGTCACCTGCAAACAGTGACAGTTTTACTTCTTTTCCAATTTGTATTCCATTTATTTCTTTTTCTTCTCTGATTGTCATGGCTAGGACTTACAAAACTATGTTGAATAATAGTGGCGAGAGTGGACATCCTTGTCTTTTTCCTGATCCTAGTGGAAGTGCTTTCAGTTTTTCACCATTGAGTATGATGCTTGCTGTGGGTTTGTCATTTATGGCCTTTATTACGTTGAGGTAGGTTCCCTTTATGCCCATTTTCTGGAGAGTTTTTATCATAAATGGTGTTGAATTTTGTCGAAAGCTTTTTCTACATCTATTGAGATGATCATATGGTTTTTATTCTTCAATTTGTTAATGTGGTGTGTCACATTGATTGATTTGCTTATACTGAAGAATTCTTGCATCCCTGGTATAAATCCCACTTGATCATGGTGTATGATCCTTTTAATGTGCTGTTGGATTCTGTTTGCTAGTGTTTTGCTCAGGATTTTTGCATCTATGTTCATCAGTGATACTGGTCTATAATTTTCTTTTTTTCTGATATCTTTTTCTGGAGTTTATCTTAAACTCCAAATGGATTAAAGACTTAAATGTAAGACTAGACACAATAAAACTGTTAGAGGAAAACATAGGAAAAACACTCTTTGATGTAAACCACAGCAAAATCTTTTTTGACCCATCTCCTAGAGTAACAGAAATAAAAACAAAAATAAACAAATGGGACTTAATTAAACTTAATAGCTTTTGCCCAGCAGAGGAAACCATAAACAAGACAAAAAGACAACCCTCAGAATGGGAGAAAATATTTGCAAATGAAACAACAAAGGGTTAATCTCCAAAATATACCAACAGCTCATGGAGCTCAATATCAAAGAAAACAAACAATCCAGTTAAAAAATGGGCAGAAGACCTAAATAGACATTTCTCCAAAGAAGACATACAGATGGCCGAGAAGCACATGAAAAGCTGCTCAACATCACTAAATATTAGAGAAATGCAAATCAAAACTACAATGAGGTATTACCTTATGCCAGTCAGAATGGCCATTATCAAAAAAGCTAGAAACAATAAATGCTGGAAAGGGTGTGGTGAAAAGGGAACCCTCTTGCAGTGTTGGTGGGAATGTAAATTGATACAACCACTATGGAAAACAGTATGGAGGTTCCTCAAAAAACTAAAAATAGAAATACCATATGACCCAGCAATACCACCACTGGGCATATACCCTGATAAAACCATAATTCAAAAATAGACATGCACCCCAATGTTCACTGCAGCACTGTTTACAATAGCCAGGACATGGAACCAACCTAAATGTCCATCAACAGACAAATGGATAAAGAAGGTGTGGCACATATATACAATGGAATATTAGTCATAAAAAGAAACAAAATTGAGTTATTTGTAGTGAGGTGGATGGACCTAGGGACGTGAAGTAAGTGAAGTAAGAGTGAAGAGTGAAGAGTGAAGCAAGTCAGAAAGAGAAAAACAAATACCGTATGCTAATACATATATATGGAATCTAAAAAAAAGAATGGTACTGATGAACCTAGTTGCAGGGTAGGAATAAAGAGGTAGACATAGAGAATGGAATTCTTGACATGGGGTGGGAGGGTGAAGCTGGGGTGAAGTGAGAGTAGCATCGACATATATACACTACCGAATGTAAAATAGTTGGCTGGTGGGAAGCAACAACAGAGCACAGGGAGATTGGCTAGGTGCTTTGCAATGACCTAGAGGGGTGGGATAGGGAGGATGGGAGGGAGGCTCAAGAGGGAGGGGATAAGGGGACATGTGTATGCATATCGCTGATTCGCCTTGTTTTGCAACAGAAACTAACACAGTATGGTGAAGCAATTGTACTCCAATAAAGATGTATTTTTAAAAAATTTTGTTATTTTGGAGTTTTCATTTTCAGATCCGTATAATCAGCAATATCTTTGCTCAAAATAAATGTCATTTTTAGTATTACAGGTGAAACTGAGCATCTGAATTTTGTTGGCCATTAAAAATCCCACGGCTGTTGTTGTAAGAATGCTTGCTGGAGCCCTGGCCAAAGTCCAGTCTAAGCAATAACATCCTACTCAGTATACCTCACAGTCCTGTGAGGACTGTCAATTATTAAGGCATTCTTCTTTGCTTCCTCCTCTAAACAGCTGTGAAACATTACTGAATTCATGTTCATGACTTTTTCTATATCCTGTTCAGTCCAAGTGAAATGAGCCTTTCATTATACATATATTATCTGCAGTATTGCTAAGTGCCTACGTTTAAGGTTATACAACTCACTGTTAAATGAATAATCTTTTTGGAAATTAAAGCAGAATGCTGTGTAATCAATATTAGATAACATGCTGTGCATGAATTCATCTTTGACTCAGATTTTATAAAACACACCAAGTACATCACTTCATGTCAAAATAATCATTAAGGGCCTTTAAGTGGTCTTGAAAATTACCTGTTCTAATGTGAGTAGGCATGTACTCAATTAAATGAGGCCTGAAATATACTTGGCATTGGCTCAGCTCAAAGTCAGGAAACAGTTCTGTTTTTGTGGCTTAGATGCAAATCATTTAAAAATGGTGCTGGACAACAACATTTTAATTAAATGAGGAGAGAGAAATCTGGAAAGAGTGTATCGTAGATTAAACTGAAAACAGTGAAAGTAAATATAGTTATTAATCTGATTTTCTGTACCATCCCAAGGCAAGAAACAATTTATTAATTTTCATGTAAACAATATTAATATTTTGAATATGTATATATTTATGTTAGCAACTTTGCATGTAGAAGACATCATTGATTTGTGTAAAATTATTGACTAAGAGTGGAATTTTTACAAAGTGGAATGTGTTGAGATTCAGCTCATGGGAAGGCGTTTTGAATACGCCATATCACGGTGCCTGGAATTTCTTTGCTCTGATGTCACGCTCTGTTAATCCAGTGTTCTCTTCAAGTCCCATACCGCATCTTCTCCCTGATACCTTCACTGTATATTTCCCTAGAGCTTGGGGTTCTTTCTCTGGACACTGAAGAAATTTGCTGTCCCTCTGTATCTATATCACTTGCCCTTCTCTGATGCTAGATTAAACTGTTAAGTTTTTCATACCTTGCTGTTTTTTTAAGTTTTCAACTATATTTAAATTTCCATTATGGCAAGCCCTGTGATTTATATATTTCTTTTGTTCTTTTACAGTGCTTTGCAAATATTGATTAATTTATAATGCAGCTTAGGGGTTTTCATTTTAACTTTTTACATATTTATGTATAACTATAAATATAAAGCCAAGAACTGCATAATTTTTTTCAAAAAAGCAAGGAAATTGTGAACATTGTTATCAGATCATTCACAGACAGTATTGAGACCCCAGCCAGCAGCAGTAAATATTCCTCTTATTATCAAGGAGCCCCTTTGAGTAAAGAAAAACTATAATGATCAGAAATCTGTTAGTAGAAAGGAAAAAGGAAGTGAGGAACTGGATATCGATCTTGCCAAGTGAAGCAGTGAAAGAAAATATTACACTGTGAACTTCTTTCCACTATTTTCTCAAATTCAATCCAGCAACTTGGGTTAAGAGAACAATGGCTGAGATGTTGGAGATAAATCCAACCCATCTGATAAATCCCTAGGAAACATGAAATAACACAATTAATGAGAAGAGGAAAGACTTTTTTAGAGTTTCAGACAGTTATTTTTTTAAATCAAAAGTGGTCTTCTGAAGCATGACATACTCCTTATATTTTTAATAACACGTTACCTTAATGTTCTTTTGCTTTTTAAGATAAGCTGTATGTGGAAAATTGTATCTATTGATTATCTGCATCAAGAACTTGATTAAAGAGCAAAACATTTGGTTAAAAGAGTAAACTGAAGACTTTCTCAGTTGACTAGTCAGTGTCATCATGCTGATCATGTAGCATGGTCTTTAGCTATAGCGTGGAGGCTCCATGGTAAAATGAAAAGAGCACAGAATAAAAGGTCTGAAGGCCTGGGCTTAACCTTTATTCTTTTTTTCCCCTTCTCTCCCTTCTTCCCGTCTTCAAACATTTACTGAGAATCTATTATAGATACACTGAGACAATTCATCTCCTTGGGCTGACAGCCAAGTAAGGGAGACAAAAAAGCAATGGCAGTCACAGTATTATATGGTAGATGCCATCATGTCGCAGGCACACAGTATTGTGGTAGCCTTCAGAGGGACTGGTTGGCTTTGGCTTATCATCCAACCTTCAGTTTTTTGTATAATTATATGTATTTTAACTTCTTCATGAGGTTGTTGTGAGGCTCAAAGGAAGCCACTATATGTTACAAAGTATTGTGAATTGTACTTACAAATATCGATAGTTATAGGTAATAGCAGTAATTTGATAAGGTACAGAGCTGTCATGAAAACTTGATATATAGAATTTAAAAAGAAATTAGTTTTAATAAAGAATGTTTTTGTTTTCTCTAATATAAAATCCTAAATTTTCATTTCCTCTTTGAAATCCCCATGGTTCATTCTGAAAAAAAATTTTTTTCTATGTTAATGAGTACTCCCACACTACCTTTTCCATACTTCTCTTTATGCATTTATTGTATTGTACTGTAATTACATATTAGTTTTATTTTCTCCACTAGATCCATCAGGACTTTGAGGGTAGGGTTCATGTTTGATCATCCTTATGTTACTGGTGGCAACCATATATAGTACATGATCAATGTGTGTTTGTTAAATAGATTAGAGAAGGAATTTTCTAGTGAGGTTTCTTTGTGTTTTTAATTATATCTACTAGGCAAGAGAGATAATTTTCTTTGTTCTATTAAAGATAATATCCAGGCATGTGACACTAAAGAATTCTAGATATTGTGTGCATCGAATTAGGCACTCCAAACATGGCCTGTCTTGCCCATGGTCCAGAGGAAAGAAGAAAGTTAATAGTGATGTAATCATTGACAGAATGGAGATCTTGGAAAAGAGGAAATGTTAGTGAGGTGTGGAGGTTGCTCAGTGTAGAAAATATTTTTAGATATCTTAACCTTTTTCTTCACTACCAAAATCTTTCAAGGTCATTTTCTCTGAACCTCAAGTTTTCTTGTCTGTAGATAAGAGAATTGAACCAAATGATCTTTAATGCCCCATCTAGCTTGAGGATTCTGTTTGGAGATTGATGGTTGAATAAAATAGGATATTATCCCTGCATTCTGTTAAATGTTATTCACCTTCATTCTTCCCATGTCTTTTTTTTTTTTTTTTTTTTAAAGAAGATGTTGGGGGTAGGAGTTTATTTATTAATTTATTTATTTTTGCTGTGTTGGGTCTTCGTTTCTGTGCGAGGGCTTTCTCTAGTTGTGCCAAGCGGGGGCCACTCTTCATCACGGTGCGCGGGCCTCTCACTATCATGGCCTCTCTTGTTGCAGAGCACAGGCTCCAGACGCACAGGCTCAGTATTTGTGGCTCACGGGCCTAGTTGCTCCGCGGCATGTAGGATCCTCCCAGACCAGGGCTCAAACCCGTGTCCCCTGCATTGGCAGGCAGATTCTCAACCACTGCGCCACCAGGGAAGCCCTACCATGTCTTTATAATACAGACATCAAACAACATTAAAGCATATTGAAGAAAAGGCAAAACATTCAAGAAGATAGGACTTGAATCAGGCTTTATAGAATAAGAGGTGTATGGGCAGATGAAAGACATGGGGATGGCCATGGATGTGATGAGGAAGAGCAGTAGCTTCATGCTAAGGGGTGTGATGAAGTTGGAAGATTAGATAAATAGAAGAGAGGACCTGAAATGCCTTGGAGGGTTCCCATTTAATTTTATAAGCAATAGAGGACCATGTTCAGGCAGGAAGAGAAGACAAAGTTGTACCTGTTGAATGTCATCAAAGGCTTGGCAGGGGATGAAACCAACGTGAGAAAAAAGGAAGAGAAGAGGAAATTGCTCATGACACAGGTGGCATAAGGCTCTGTTAAATGAAGAGAAAGACTGGAATGGACACAAGTCCTGAAAGGGAGGAGGGCTGATTTTGCCAAATGGTTATATCATTCAATTCAAAAGAGTTAGAAAAGATGTTTACAACTGGAGGGATGTGGCGACTCAGCGGGCCTTTACCTCTCCTGAGTATTGCTCATAACTGATAGAAGATTTATCTCAGCTGTCTAGTGTGATTTGCAAAAATGTATATTAATGAGCTTCAAGGGATATTTCCTATCTTTGTTGAAAACAGGTGAATATTTGAATCTCTCAATAACTAAATGAAGGCTAATCAGTCCTCCTATTTTAATAGAATCCCTTAATCTTCACTATTGAAGAACAGACATATATCAGGGTTATTTTAAAAATTATTATTATAGGGAATGTTCTGGCATGTCTGTACTTTTTATTTTCATATAATTGATTTTTTTTCTAGTATTCTTTGTATTTCTTTCTACTTCTTGAGTTTTGAATTCTAGAATTACTTCAGTGTTATACCATGTAGGAACATAGAAACTTGGCTTGACAGTGCTGCTGACAATTTATATGTCAGGGTGTAACTGCCTAGCATATTCTTTGCTGTTTTGCATTCCTTTGCAAAGTATGCCTTTGTTTAATCTTAAGGGAGTGGGCTTCTCCGATTTTCCATATACTCAGGACATGACTTTTACACAGCCAGTGACTGTTCTGCTCTGTATAGAATGCAGATGTTTGCATTTTCACACAGTTTCTTCAATTGCCTCTCCATTCCTTTTGCATACTGCAAGGTGTCTAATCTATGGTGAAGGATGGAGACATTTTTTTCATGTAATTTCTAAGAAAAATTACATGCCTTATGACAGGCATATCGTGCTTCCTTTCCAATTTACCTCATTTATTTCTAAAATTCTAAAAGTCTGTTTTTATATCACACTTAGCACATTATAGAAGGCCTGGCTAATTAACTATTAGCCTTTGAAGTCGTAAAGTCCTTTTCTAGCAGTAAGCATTTGAAGCTAGATAATGTCTTATAAAAGCTAAATGTTAAGTATTTTTATAATTTTGTATTGTTATCTTCATTAGATAAAATAGAAAAATTTTCATCCACCCTGGGAATTTAAGGTGATGTGTCTGTACACATGATACTTGGATGAATTTTAATACTATTACTTAAATATATGAATGTTTCCTGGGGGAAATAATTGATACCTGTAAAGGCCAGTTTCTGCTTGTCTATTTTAAAGGTTGATTTTCTGTTTTTAGAAAATGGTCTTGGCACATTAAAATGTTTATTATAAACCTGCTGTATATATCTATATCTATATATTTATATCTGTCTCACTGTCATTCTATCAATCAATCAATTTAACCCACACTGGTATCTGGGCTCTTTCTCTTCACCTGACTTAGATCTTGGTTTTCCAAGGAATGCAGTGGTCCCCTCACCTGTTTCCACTTGAAACAATGGTTTGTGCAGTACATTAAGGCAGTTATGAGGGTGTCAGTGACCCCAAAGATAATTATGGTGGTCAAAGCCAGCTTAGGAGAATGGTGATAGTGATGGACAGCAACACCAGCCATGGTGAAGGAAGTGATAGGGACTGTTTTCTGAACTTTTAATATCCTCATATCTGTGCTTCTACAAGTTCTTAAAAACCCTGTGGGATAGACAGGGAAGGGTCATTTGTTTTCTTTTTGTTTAGTATTAAATTTTTTATTTGCAGACAAATTTACAATTTATAGTTGAGAAAGAAGAATTAAAAGATGAATAAGTGATTCATTTAGACTTCAACAACAAAGTAGGTGCCCAATTAATATCACTGACTGGTGAGAGTAAAAAGAGACTGAAACTGGGGTCTCCTGACTCTTTGTCCTATGACATTTTTGACTATCTCTTTGCATTTTCTAAGGCTAAAAATCCACTTTTTAAGGTATGCATAATTTACAGCAAATTTTAAGGTATTCTTTGGTTGCTATAAATTGAGAAGTGGTCTTTGTTGTTTTGCTGACTATTTCTAATTGTTAAATAACCATGTAGTACATAGTGAAAAGATACTTGCAGACATAGTACATTAAAGTCTTTAACACTATTGATCACTATTTTTGACCTATGTCATTTTTATCTCCACAGAAATTGGCCCAGTAACAGTTACCACAGATCCCAAGAAATTTCAGTATGAACTCAGAGAACTCTATGTTCAGGTGAGTTCTTGCATTCAATTTTATTTCTCTTAAGGGAAAGGAAAATCATGAACTTTTGGCTGATTTTCTTTAGTTTTAAGTCTGAAAGCAGTGGTTACTGGTTTTTAAATTCTAATACCACTTTTTCTGACTTGATTTGAATGATAGATATGGTAGTGGGACAGATTGGGTTCAAAATATCACCTTCATTTATGCATTGTCTATGGCCGCTTCCATGCAACAATGGCAGAATTCCATAGTTGTGACAGACTGGCCCACAAAGCCTGAAGTGTTTACTGTGTGATGCTTTAGAGAAAAAGTTTACTGACTCTTGCTCCAGATGATTCCTTTCCCTGAGAATCATAAGGAGCAGTTAATTCTTTCCCTGTAATAGTAATGGTATAATTACGGTAATTTTGATATTCTTTGCTATAAGTCATCTTTATAAAATTTTTGACTGTAAATATAATTTTTTTAGTAGAGAAGATGAATAATTGGTTTAAATGTTATTCTGAAAACAGGACTTGGAGATAAGGTTGATATGCACCTTCTCCTCATTGCTGCTTTGAGGTCATTATTCCCAAATCCATTAATCCAAAAAGAATTGCTTCTTTGAGGCTGTTTTACTGTCCTACCCTCCATGGATGGTCTCTGCTGCAATCGCCTACAGATCTTTTGGCCACTCCTCATCATTCATTTAAGCTAGTGATACCTGAATCATTGGCTGCCTTTCCCCTCTCGGGCTGCCATCATTCCGGAGCACTTCAGCATTGATGAGAATGACCTGTCAGAACCTTCTCCTCTCAGTTCTTTGACCTGCTATTTGTCTTCAGTGACCTTTTCAGTACTCCACCTCAGTCTTCTATTCTCACACACACCCTCTGGATCTTATGATGACCCCAATCTGTTCCATCTCTCAGATCACTAATTCAAGCAGCTCCACCAAGCTTGTTTTTGCAGCTACTTACACTACAACTACTCCTTCACCCTCATCAAGCACTCTAGTCCATTGACCCCTATCCTGTCTCCCAGGCCATCAGATCTCTCCTTTTTCACTTTCTTCCAGTCTAGCTCAGAGTCCTATCATTTCAAAAACACTCCTTTTTCTTTCTTGTCCATTGCTTTTCTGTTCAAAAGGCAAAACCTCATTCCTGAATGACTGCAGTTATGTCCACCAATGGCCAAGTGCTGTTGAAACCTCACAACATGGCAGGTTGCTTCCACTGTAAATACATGACCACCTATTTTCACTGGACTCTTAATACTTCCATGATCCTACTATGTTTCTTTGGTCAATTAAATCTCCCATTCCTCTCAATGACAGTTGCAAATCTTATCTGTTCTTCTTAAACCTCTATCCCATTACCCTTTTACTACTGGCTATTTCAACTAATGATCTAGTCTGAGCAAGCTGTCTCACTTACTGTTTCACACACAGGCATCTATAAATGGAAGTCCTCTGCTTCCTCATCCCTAGCATGTAATCCACCTACATCTGGTATCCATCCTATCCTCATTCTCTACTTAATCACAACTCCTTGGCTTTCTCAGGATCTTAACCTATCAAACTTTTTTTCAACTGCTTAAGTGTTCCCATTTACTTTTAAATATGTTTCAGTCTCCCCCCAAAACAAATGCATCCCAACAAATGAAAACATTATAAGCAAAACAAAATAAACAACAAATCTCTGTTTTTCTCAAATCCTCTTACAAATAACTTATCTCTCTCAGTTCCTTCAGTGTCAAGAATATTGTCTGTATTGACTGCCATCTTTTCTTCACATCCCTTCCCCATCTGCTCCTCAGTCTGTTTCCGTCTAGTTGCCACACTCCTGCCCTGTCAAAGTAGCTCTAGTTGGTGATACATGATTTGTATTTTGCTAAATGCAGTGGTAGCATTTCACTTGTCAGCATATTAGATTAACATCTTTGTAATTCTCGGCAATACTGGCCTCTCCTTTCTTCTTGAGACGTTCTCTTCCCTTACGTATGCTCTCATTTTGTTTCCCACTTTTCCTCAGCTTCCTAGGCAGCTCATTTCTGTCCAATTGGCCATTAAATGTTTAGGATCCTAGAAGGTTTTGAAAGTGGCCCCATTTTTTCTCTCATTTTTATATCTTCTCTTTAGGAGAAATCATCCATACCCACATAAATATGTTTCTAGCTTAGGCCTCTCCTCTGAGAAATAGACCCTTATGTCAGGCTCTTAGATGTCACAGTGGCCCTCCAAAGTGAAACTCACAAATGTTCTCTTTCCACTGCCCCATATCTGGTCCTAAATCCTTGCTCTTTGTTCTGTGTTTGTTATCTTTGTGAATGATGCCTACAATATTTTGGTTATACTACCAAAGATCTGAGTTATCCTTACTATATCCAGTCCTTGCCTCTCCCCCACCCCCTCCAATATACAAACCATGAATCAAGTCTTGGTTTTTAACTTTCTAAATAATTTTTATATCAATTGACTTTTCTCCTTTTCTGTTGGCACTGTCCTAGTCCCAGTTACTGTATCTTTAGGCTAAATTAATGCAAAAAAGCTTCTAAGTGATTTTCCTGCATTTACTCTTCTTTTTAATTTTCCAGGCCTTTCTCTACTCTGACAGACAGACAAAATAATCTCAAAATACATCTCTGAACATTTCTCCCTAATACCCTGCCCACTCACCTCCTACCCCCATCTCATCAAAGTCTTCCCAAGTTCATGAGTGACCCGAGGCCTGTCAACCTAGAGCCCTACCTAGAGCCGCTCTCTCCCTTGGACCCTGAGCTCTGCCATAAGGGCCTTGCATAGAGCCGCCTCCTGTCTGTATCCCTACCTGTCTCCCCACAGGACCTTTACACATGCTGTTCTCCTTGCATAGGAAGTTCTTGTTCTTCATCCTGCCCTCACGTCCATGCTCCTTTAACCTAGTTTAAAATCCTATATTCAAAATCTCATCTGGAATACCACTTCCTCAGAAAATCCTGCCCTATCCTCCAGGCTTGGTCATATCTCACTGCCTCTCTCCATCACAAACTAGTTGGCATTTCACAGTGAAGAACTATGTCTGATTTAGCTCATCAGTGAATCCCTTAGTAAAATGCCTGGCGTATAGAATGTGCTGAATTTTTGACAAATGCAAGAATGAATGAACAAATGAACAAACGAACCATTATGTACAAATTAACAGAGTCCAAATTAGAGTTTGAAGTTTAATACTTTATTGGCTCACTGTAGGGTGCATGACTTGATTTGGAACTATATACGGTATGAGCATAATTGGGGCATAGGATGAAAAAACTCAAGAGTTCGGCATTCCAAATATGTATTCCATCGTGATTCTTTTATTGTGACTGTCTTTATTTTTAAATTGCATACTAAATTGAATTATGTTTCATAAATATCTAAATAGGTGTATATAGTTATCCCTTGACCGTTTTTCTCTTTTATTCAATTTCTTCTGATAATCTTTTTCATTAATCCTCCATTTCTTTTCTCTTATACCATGTCATTCTTTTTCAGTCATCATCTTGATACTTACTGACAATTTACTTTTCTATCCCTTGATATAGCAACTTCTTTGCCACTTTCGATGTCCACATTCTTTGAAAAATAATTTTACACAAAAATTTCTATCCTGTACATGGATCATAGGAATTAGAAATTGTATTGCCCTAATTGTTTAAAATTTTTATGTTCGGGTATTTTATCATGAGCTCCTGAGGGCAAGAGCCTCGTAGCTCTCATTGAGCCTCTGGTCCACTGTGGGATGAACAAGTGTCTGCAGTAGAGTGGACTTAAATAGCTATAAATGAATGTCATACATGGGTGGCTTCTTTTAAAAATATATATTTAACAGTTAAACTATATCAAATATAATACAAACTTTACTTTGATGGTACAAAAGATACTTAAAAACCTAGGGTTTCCCTGGTGGCGCAGTGGTTGAGAGTCCGCCTGCCGATGCAGGGGACACGGGTTCGTGTCCTGGTCTGGGAGGATCCCACATGTCGCGGAGCGGCTGGGTCCGTGAGCCATGGAGCCTGTGCTCCGCAACGGGAGAGGCCACAACAGTGAGAGGCCCACGTACTGCAAAAAAAAAAAAAAAAAAAAAAAAAAACCTAACCATCAGTTTTTATTATATAAAGATTCAGAAGGGCCAAGTAATGGAGATTTCTAGCTGATAGAATGTTAGGAAGAGATTTACTGTATTCATTTTTTTTCTCTGCAAGAAAGAAATCAGCTGGGATATATTCTTGGAAATCTGGCCAGAATGAAAATGCCTACATTCTCAATGAGACCTGGCGCTGGCACTTCCTGATTTCCTGCCTCTCCCCTTCTTTTGTTCTGATGGATCTTCAGGGAGTGCCCTTATCCTCCTTGCTCCATTTGTCTCCAGGGTGAAGGCTTGTGATTCTTAATCATACTCCATTGATTCTCTCCCCAGCCAACCTCTGGAATTGAACTTGATACAGACACTCTGTAGGGTCATATAGCATCTTTGTTCAAGAAGATAATCTTTCTCCCCTGGAATGAAAGCTGGTGTCCATTTCTCTGGAGATTTCCTTTGTACTGGCTACATCTTATGGAATTTATTTTTGAATTGTCTTGGGATCCAAGGGGGTGCTTAATTAGAACAACCAGCCAGGGAAGAAATCAAATATTTACTTTTTCTCTTCATTCAAAATCGGGCATTGTTATAGGCATTGGGAATACCACGGAAGTGTTTTTACTTTCAAAGTTTCTAGTGAATTATTCCTTTTTTAATCAATGGCAAAAAATGTCATCAAGTAAGGGTCAAATATGACAAGACACTAGGCTACATTATCTCTTAACATCTAACCTAAAGAATATATTTTGTTTTCTCTTCAGTGTTTTCTTAGAGAATATTTTATTTCATAAATCACTCTGTGAAACTAAAATTTACAAATTTCATAAAAATTTAGAATAATACTAAATTGTGTGTGTGTATAATTTCCAGATACTTCTTCAGTTGCCCTTCTACCATTTTTAGTAACTCCCCCCAATCACTGATATAAAGAGCAACAAGGATTGCTATCTTGTTAAAATTAACTTGGATTTTCTAAAAAAGAAAACTTTAAAAATATTCCTTTCATACTTTAATCGTTTTGAAAAAAAGAAAAGTAAATTCAGTTGGAAGTAAATTAAATAATTGCCCATTAACTTTGTACTAGGTTCAGCTATTTTTCCTGTAGAGATATGGAATTAACTTGAGGAAAAGCAACTTAAAAATTTCCAAGAAAAACGTAACAAAAATCACTAAACTTAAATCATTAAATTTATAACATTAATTCCATTTTCCTTCATCTTCTTTCATCTGGAATGTAGAGAAGTAACTTGAAAAGTATCTGAGCTTTCTCTCTGGGGAAAAGAAGGGAAGACAAATGACAGCAATGGTATTCAAATCACACAGAGCTTTGGGAATTAATATCCTTGTAAATGTGCAGTGTGAAGTCCTGCCTCAGGTCACATTCTTTGTAAGAAACTATAAAGCTTGTTGATTTTTAGAAAGTGGTATTGGCAATGGTATGCTTTCAAGCCTTTTATCCAAACATTTTAAAGAACAAAAAGCATATTAGTCAAACATTTGAAGTGTAGAGAAGGAAGGTATTTCTACAGTAATGGAATTATAATTTTTTCATATAGTGGTTGATCCCCAGAACTGAAAAATTTCACACATAATTTAGTTTTTCTTTGAGAAGTGTTTTGATAAAATTGACCTTAATAAAAGCAAGAATAAGAGTAAAAATATGTGGAACAACATCATGACATAGCAACAAGATAGAGTTATGAAGATTAGGGTAAGGTCCAATTATTGTCATTCTTTAACTGAAACAGAAGAATAAATAGACAAACTGAGGTTAAGGGGAAAAAATGTTCTGCTCTAGTATAAGAACAGTTGATGTTAGAATTAACTGCCAACAGAGAATGTGAAAAACTGTGGCTAGATAGGCAAAGACTGTTAAAACAGAGGATAATGCTGATTTATGATGTCAATTCAGTATACATTTTATTTAATTTCAGGTATTCTAAATCATGCTACTGTGCAAAAGTGTCCTTTTTATTTCTATATTTATAGAAGTCTTCTATATGAATTTAAAAAACAAAACTGATATATAACCAAAAAAATTAAGAAAGTAAAAAGAAAAATTGACTAGAACAAGAAAAGGGAAAGGATTATATGTTAGGATAAATATAATGTAGAGCTATAAAAGACGTGATTTTCATGTTTGGTGTTGGACATGATTCAACTGAAGAAAGCAGTTTTCATTTCCATTTAAGTTTTCTTAATATGCATTTGACTTACAAATATGCATTTGATTTACAAATGCATATATATCAGCATATATATATATATATACACTTTTACAGGAGGAATGGCATGTATTTAATTTAGGGAAGAAATCGTGAGATAGAGTCCAATACATACAATTCATAATACATGTGAAAGCTACAAGAATAGTAGAACCAGCATCTGGCCCAAAATAAGGACTTGATAAATGTTAGCTATTGTTACTGCTATTACTACTACTATCTCTAGTACTCCGAGGTTCTTTTAACAGAAATAATCACCAAATAATTATACCATAAATGAACAACAACTATGGAACATGTGCCTTGTGAAAGATTTTGCATGTATTTTAAAGTCATCCTCTCATTTCAAACCTACACAAATATTAATCTTCCTTTTTGCACATGAGGAGACTCAAGCTTTGAGATCTTAGGTAACATGTCTTCCTCAGGTCACCAAACTGGCAAGGAGCAAGGCTAGTCTCAAAAGTGGAGGTATTTAATGTCAAAGCCAGTGTCCTTTTTCACTTTTCTTCTAAAGATTGGTTTAAGTAACCTTATTAAGCTAATCAAATTAACGTCTATTTATATAATTTCTCTTTGTATTTTACTTCAAAGTAGGAAAGTAGAGAATTAAAGACAGATGTAGGTCTAGGGCTGGTCTCTTCCTCAACGAAACAAATTTATTTCTTAAAGATTTTGACTTCCTCTTCTACCTCCAGTCACTTTGGGTTATTGGCTCACCTAAAGTTACTGAGCAGCTAATGAGAATGATAACTGTAAATTGAAAATTACCCCCTTTGCTCAGCATGTGTTCTTGCTGCTTAGCGTGGTAAGCTTATTTAAGTGTAACCTCACAGTCACCTTGGAGAGACAGGAGAAGATGCATTTTAAGAGATTGAAAGGTAGTGTTTATACTGCAGTTGTATTTGTAGGCAGTTTTGATTATTTTTATTGTTGAAACTTCTTGGTGCCTGAATGAAGCATCTCTTCAAACTTTAGTTTGCTGCTGGAGTTTTCTGCTAGAGTAATAAATTCTCTGAGGGACAAACAATCCTATATCCCCAGGAAGTGAGGGATGGGGACTAAGATAAGTGACTGGAGGGCACTGAGTGGGAATGATTGGCTCCTTTCTAGCTATCCATCCTGGTATCCCTATCCAGAAGCAAATAGTTGGCTGATTTCTTAATATATTTTGTGTGCACTTCAAAGGACAAAGAGTATAGAAGGGTATTCTGACCGTTGCATTGCTTTTTCAAAGCAGAATACACAGACACTTAGAATGGGGTGGGTGTGGATTATGATGGGACATTTCTTGATTTTCTTTTCAAAGTGCGGATGTGTGGGGATGTTCTTAAGGGTACATACATAAGTCATTGTGGAGTAAATATTGCAAATATATGTGACAGAATAACATTTAGGAAGAGGACTCCTTTGACCTGTGATGCCTGGATTTATTCCATTCATGCTGTTAAGTCAATAAAGGGATTGCTCTGTTCCCCACAATAAGTACTGAACCTGATTTTGTCAGGTTTTAGGTGATGGTAAGGATGGAGGTCAAAATGGTTTTCTTGGGAGAATGTTTCTTGATCTAAAGCCATGACTCCTAGAAAAAAACCTATAAACCTCACTTTCAACAAAATGGAAAATTAAAGAGTTTCTTCTCAATCCAAATTGATCTGAAGCAGTTCTCAAGAAGCCGTCTTTTTTTCTTCTTAGGCCTTGAAAAAGTCTCAAGAAGACTAGTAGAGTCTTGGTTTTGATATTGACTTTGAGTAGTATTTGTTCAGTTATCCCTTCAGATGTTCGGATCCCTTCCAGAAACTTATCAGTACCCCAGGCATGAACTAGCATCAGTTAGAGATTTGATAGCACTGGCCTTCCTCAGCAGATGATACCTGGGGCTCCTGTGGAGCAATATCTGGGAGCCTCTGTTGGTATTCAAGGCTGATACAGGCTTTCTTGGGCAGGAGTATCCCATTATTGAATACTGGTCCAGTCACCAGCTAAGTCCCTCAGGTTTCCTTATGTAAACTTTAAACCGGCCCTCCATTCTTCTATATTCATGTTGATTTTAAAAACTCCTCATTTATCTACTCTCTCTATATATTAGTCTCCTCCTTTGCAATGACCTAGAACTTAGTTCACCAATTTTGTTTAATGACTACTTACTTGTTCTAAAAAAAAAAAACAAACTTATCTATCTCCAATTTCTATATAAATGTAACATTCACAAATTATAATGATTTTATTAGTAAAAGTACATTCTATTAATTTTTTTTGTCAAGACCTATTATAACCTACATAATATAAATATATTTTTATCACTTTAAATAAGAAGAATCACAACATTACAACTTCTTCAATTAGTAACAAAGATAATGCCAATGTGCTGGAAAGCATGTACAATCCATATGTGAATGTTGGAACAGAAAGGAAGAGAAAGTGGGCAGGTAGAGTCTGAGGTAGTACAGAGGAAAGGTAGAGAAGGGTCATAGCAGAGAGAAGACAGGGAGAAAGAAAGCCTTCCCAGAGGAAGTGCAAGCAGGGTGACTGCCTAGTCCTTGAATAAGCAAATGATGACTGGCTACAAGGGCCTCCTTAGACCATGCCCCTGCCCTCTTCTGGCTCCTTCTCACTGAGCAAACAAGAGAGACATTTGAATCTCTCTCAAAGAGACATTTGGAGACCAGGAGTCCTTTCCAACCAGAGACCAAGGCAGTGTCTTAATTTAATGGGAAAAGAAAAGGTCCCAATAAAAAGGTACAGAATCCTTGAAGGAGGAGGGAATTCTCTAAGTAGCAGAGAAGAGGAGAATTACTGAAGTGGATACTGAGAATTCCAAGATATAATTTTGCACTTTCCCATTTTTGCCTAGAGTTAACCCTGCACACTTCTATATGTCTCCTGATCACGAGAAGCTATTCGGTGGTGTTTTTGTTATGCTTGGTTGCTTCCGCGCTGTTTCCCTCTTGAGAGGACCATGGTCTATTATAATTCATGTAAATTATGAAGCTTTTGAAATATTTTAAGGTATAAAGGCACATTATTTTCTGATTTATTAATCAAGATATTGAGCATCTGGTACATAGTCTGTTCTTTATGATTATTTAAATGGAAGTGAACTGAATATCCTCTTAAGGCTCAACATGAAATAAGTTCCAATAAATAGAAAGATCAACTTCTGAAGAGTTAGACTCCTACTACTGACAGGTGATAACCTGAAAGCCTGGAAAGGGTTGTCATTGTTAACCTTTAATGTTCCTGGAATCAAGATCAGTAGTTCTTTGATGCCTTGATTTGGATTCCGCCTTCTTCAGACTGGTAAAGGGCAGCATGGTGGACTGTCTGAGATGCAGCATTTTCTTTTTTTGATTATGGAGATTTGAAGTTTGGACTCTGAAATATTCTGTCCCTCAGTACATCTCTGCTGTATTTTCTACAATTGATGAATACCAAATGTCACTGATGTATTAGGATTCTACAGTCATTTTGATTTACTTTATACTTGATTGGGAGCAACTTTTAATTAAATTCAATGTAATTTAATGGTTTCCACATGTACATTCTGTTTTCTGGGTTATAGAATCGCACAGCTGTATTTTTAGAAAGAGAACTGAGAGTTGTAAACTTTTGTTCAGCTTGCAACTGAGTTTCATTTCTAAATTTTATATGTAAAGGGAAAATTATGCAAATAAGACATCCAAAACAATGCATGTTCCATGTGAAAGGAAAATATAGTTTGACTCTGAAACTAGGCTTAGTAGGTTGTAGTCATGTTAGAATAAGGGTAAATATTGTAATGCCAATAGACGTTCTTTTGGACTCAGGCATGAGCCTGCCAAAAATGTTTCATTTTTTGATTGCTTACAGTTAGGCATAACTGGAAAACAACTGGTATAAACACTAATTCATTGAAAATGGCTGATGAGAATAGAAGAATTGAAATGGGTTGGAAGAGAAATAATAAGGCATGGGCAAGGGCCTGCTTTGAGATTAGCCTTCTTCCTTCTCTGATCCCTTGTTTGATGAGTGTTTTCCCATTAGGTTTTGGACAGAGACCTCATTTTTCTCCAACTCCTCTCAGGGTTTAAAGGTTCAGTTTCTTCCAGTACCACTCCCACACTGTCTTGTATTTAGAAAAGACAGCATGGTAATCTGTTTTATTACTCCCTTGACTGATAGCATTTCTATTCATTCCTATTTAATCTTGTTGACAGGAATTTATTTTCTGAACTTAATTATCACTGTAATTCTGAGGTTACCATTTTTTCCCCTTTAATTTCAAGAGCAGTGTTTCCTGTGAAAGGGCACATCTGTTTTTTCAGTAAACATTTTTTTCTATCTGAAGTGTCTTTGGCAACTTGGTAAGTTGTCGCCATCAGTAGAATTATAAAGACAAAATGATGAATGAAACTACTGATACAAATTAGTTATATTTCAGAATTCAAATAAAAACTCTAAGTTAACAAAGTCAGGCCCTTCTTATATACCTTTAGGGAATTATGCAATTCAGTTCATTATGCAACTCCCTCACAGCTTTCATTTTCATGTATCTGTGCAGGTTGATGTGGTTTCAGGGGATGCATATACATTGCTGTGTTTGTTTTCTGTTAAATATAAAAATTGACCTCATGATGCGGGGTGGGGGGAAGGAGGTGGGGAGGGAGAAAGAGAGAGAGATAAGAGGGAAGAAGAGGGAGGAGGAGGAGAGGGGAGACGTGGGGGGAGTTAGTTTTATATATCACAAGAATTTATATATATACATGCACATGCACACACACACACACATATGTATTCATATATGTATTGCTTACTTAAAGAACAACTTTTGGCACTTGTATTTTCAGGAGACTTAGCTCTGGAATTTTACTACTTGAAATGAGATGGTCCAGGCTTGAGCAAAGCTCAGACTTAATACAGCAATTGTGTCTAGATTGTGTCAGGATTGCTTTGCACAGTCTCATTCGCCCATTTACCCACTATTGATTCATTTACCCATTCATTCATCAAACAACAATGGAACACTTACTAAGTTCCCCAAGGAACAGTGATCTAGTGGGAGGAAGCAGATAAGTTATACGTACAAGTCAGCGAATGCTATAATAGAATGAACAATATTCTTTGGGCATCCAGAAGAAGGAGAATCTTTCTTCTGCTGCTTTTACAGTGTCCCTGACAAGCTGCTTGCAGCCACAGAAGTAGATGAGGAAATAAAATGCCACAGTGCTGTTTGTGTGACGCCAGACAGAACTGAGTTCCTAATCCCTGCTCTTTCACATACTGGTTGTGTGATCCTGGGAAAGGGGTTTTCAAGATTTAGTGCTCTGTCAATAAAATATGCTAAAAATGATACCTCCCCCATCAATTGATGTAAAGCGTAAATAGTGGAGCATGTGTGACAATACCGTCTCAGTGCTTGGTGCACAATCGATATCCATTGAGTTAATACAAGTAGAGTGTCATCACCAACAAAGTATCAGTTAAATAAATGAGACTTTTCATAGATTCACGTTCATCTATTCTAAATTTCTTCAACATAGATGTTTTATAGAATATTGTTTTACTTTTCCATTTGGTATTCAGGTCAAAACAGAAAATGTTAAGACTTTTAAAGGACTACCTTTTTTTTTAAGTTTGGAACTAAAAACTTAAAACAGTTTGTTTTTATAATTTCAGTCACAATCCCATTGCACTAATTTTATAATCTGTACATGAGTTTGACCCAAATTAACCTAAAGTATCCTACTTTGTTAGGCTTATTTATAAGCATGGACGTTTTGACAATGGTTCTCAGTCCTGTTCTGACAAATTTACCTTTTAGTTAAATTTAATGATCAGAAGATCAGTTAATGATCTGGGAAACACTATTAGCCAACCTGTGAGTTAAGTTTCTAAGATATTTTGTATGTTTATGTAAATATATAAAAACTTTATTTATAAACTTTGTGTGTATGTGTATGTTTAAACAAAGTAAGTGATTTATAGATTTTTGAAGTAGATTTTAGCTTGATTCCTAAACATTAGTAAATTAAAACAACTTGAATTTTTGTTTCTAATAACTTCTTCCAGGAAGCAAAGTTCACGGAAGACTTTTAGATCCAATCAACAGCTTTACAAATAATAGTCTAGAATGAAGCATACATAACTAAACCAAACATATCATTCTAAAGCAGTGCTGTCCAATAAAAGTAGAATGTGAGCCACATATGTAGTCTTAAAAAACAGTTGAAATTAATTTAAATAATCTAACCCATTATATCTAAAATATTATCAATTTAACATGTCATCAGGATAAAAATCAGTACTTCAGTTTTCAAATTTAAATTATAAAATAAAACATTCAGTTCCTCAGTTTCACTAATCTTATTTCAAGTGTTCAGTAGCCACATAAGGCTAGTTAGTGGCTACTGTAGTAGATAACACATATCTGAAGTCTTCCTTTTATAGATCATTTTAATGGTTATTTATGATTTTAAATGATTAGAAAATTAAACAAGTATCAGAGAGGGACCTTTATAAGGCTATAACATTATATGTTAACTTCTTTTGGGAAAAAGGAACTTATTTTTCTTTTCAAGAACCTACATGTACAATGAGATAGGCAAACTTCCAAGGATCCTGGGTGATGTTGAGGGATGAGCATCCCGAGGTTCTCTTAGAGTAAATTTGAATGCAAGTCAAGTGGCTCAAAGATTGTTCTCCACTCAGTAACTGGACAAGATTTATCATTCTTGCCATTCCTAACAAGTATCTCTGAAGCTGACTTAGCTGTTCTGATTTTTGGCCCACAGACAGATGACTTCTCCTAGCCCCTTGATACTAGGTGACAATGAGCAAAAAGCAGTTCATCTCTCCATAGAGTTATTTACCACAGAGCATTATTGTGTACTTGGCCATTTAACAAATGCTGTGGAATGGATAACTTATATTGTGATTCCACTCAGGTGCACAATGTCAAGTGCAGGTGAGAAGTTTTTTGCTTAAGCTTCTGAAAATACAGTAGGAATCTAATACATTGTTGAGCAGTCCAGAATATTCATTACGGATACGCAGAGTTGGCTACAAGTAAGAATTATTCCTAACCAACATACTAAAGTTACCAATGTGCCCAGTAGCTATTTCCCACTTTCCTAGCCCGCAAATGCTCACTCAGGGGCATTTGCTGCACACGGTAATCCCTCCAAATAACTGTTATGCCAAGGAAAATATGTTTCATTATTAAAGAATAAAGCAAATTAGAGTACATCTGAAGAGTGAGGAAGTATATCTGAATGGGAGAAAAGAGAATGTTTTAAAGAGGGGAAGGCATATTATCTCAACCTTGGAAGGAAAATAATTCAATTTGACAAATATTTACTCAGTAATTACTGTATGTCAGCAAATGCTATGAACTGAGTTCTCAGGGACTTAGCACACAGCTCCTGCCATCAAATAGCTTATAGAAAATGGGAGATTTTAGACATGGATACATTGGTAAGGAATGTTTGATGGTGGAGATGCAGCAGTAGAAAGATTACTTGAATGAAAGTACTAAAGGAATTAAGATGTGAAGCAAGGGGCATAATTAAAGAACAGGAAATAGCCTCAGATTAAAGGAAGCAATTTTTTTCTTCAAGTTGTATTGAGATATAGTTGACATACATCACTGTATTAAGTTTACGGTGTACAGCATGATGATTTGAGTTACATACATCATGAAATGATTATCGCAATAAGTTTAGTAAGCAGTCATCATCCGATATAGATGTAAAACCAAAGAAATAGAATAAAAATTTTTCCCTGTGATGAGAACTCTTAAAGTTTGCTCTCTTAACCACCTTCATATATAACACACAGCAGTGTTCATTATATTTATCATGTAGTACATTGCATCCCTAGTACTTCTCTTACTTTTAACTGGAAGTTTGTACCTTTTGACCGCCTTCATCTAATTCCCCCTCCCCTTGCCTCTGGTAACCAAAATCTGATTTCTTTTTCTGTGAGTTTGTTTGTTTTCAAAGTATTATTGACCTACAACACAGTTCCTGTTACACAACATATTAATTCAATATTTCTGTACATTTCACAATGATCACCAAGGTAAGTCTGATTACCAAGGAAGCAATTTTTGAAGAGGGAGCATCAGGAGATAGAAAGCCAGAAAGATAATTTGATCCAACACAGTGGTTAGTGCAAGATTTTAACTAGGAACGTGATACAGACAGCTCTTTACTTCAGGAAATATAAAGTTTGGTGGTAGGAAGAGCAGATTAGATAGGAGGCTATACTTATAAATAAAATTAATGATAAGAAGAGTGAATTGTAGGAAGTAAAGAGGAAGGGAGGGGACAGATTCATGATGGGTGTAGAAGGAAAATGGTTTGACCACTGATTAGGTGAAGAAAGAGGGAGGAGTCAAAGATGACTCAGGTTTTGAACTGAAAATCTAGTCAGATGGTACCATTAACAAAAATAGGAAAGATATGGTTGGGGAAAATACAGTGAGTTCCATAGTAGATGCGCTGAATTGTAGACACCTGTAAAACGTCTAGGAGTAGATGTCTAACAAGCACTTGTAAATAGAAAATTGGAATTTGGGAGATAAGTACAGTCTGAGGATATAAGTATACAAGTTTTTGAGACCAGTATTATCTGTTAAGCCAGATCCTGTGAAAATGCACATAAGTAAAAGAGTATAGGAGATATTTACTGAAAACAATAGAAGGAACTGCTAACTCAATAAAATTTCTGGGAGTCCATAACTGTTATCTTCTCGAAAGTTACTGCAGTGTCCAGCCCTCTACTATTAAGAAAGTGGCATAATACTTAATGGGTGTCTCAATTTTAGAAGTAATTTGTAACAGTTGGTGCTCAGTTCCAACTCATTGAATAAATGATGTTTAAAGGCTGTAAGTACTGAGTGGCATCCAGTGCAAGAAAAGATTCTTCAGGTGGTCCAGGCTAAAGTGTAAATAATTCTAGTGCTTGGTTCTTATGACCCTGATTAGATCTGTGGTGCTCAGGGTATCTGTATCAGAATCAGAGATTGTTTGGAGCCTAGGGAAAGCCCCAATAGGAGAATCAAGTAGAATCTTCAGAGTTTAAAGGTAAAACCTTATCCCTTTCATCAAGTAATTATTTTTGTTTGAGAAAGAGCTCTTACTCACTGGGTTCTAGTGGACTGTGGAACCACGAGGCCCCCCAGAATCCCAAGCTGCCCTGCTTTTTTATTTGATTGTATTTTCTAGGCATGAGTTTCTTAAGGACAAGATACTTTGGCTTATTCATGTTTGTGTACCTAAATCCTTGCAGGGTGTTTAGCAGTTATTCATTGCTCAAAACATATTGGTTGAAAGTCCTTTTCCTTGGCCCTGTAGTTATTGACATCTGCTAAGGAAATAATCAGACATGAGAAAAAAAATATAAAATACTATAATATATATATTATAAATACAAGCATATTTATAATAGATTTGTATTTATAACAGGAAAATTTGAAAGAGAATTAATATTTAATAATAGAGAAATGCCTGACTAAACTATGGGATGTAGACAGAATATTATACAATCATTAAAACCTGTGATTTTGAAGAACATTGATGACATGATAACATATGCAGGATATAACTCTAAATTTAAAATATAATGTATAAAATGGTAATTACAGCATGCTCACAGTTTTATCTATCAATTCACCTGTGTTGGAAGGAAATAAGTGTGACAAGAATTCCTCTTAGGGTGAGGACTATTTCTGTTTAGGAAGGTATATTGAGCCTAATCAAGTAGAAAATAAAACACAGAGATCATGTGTTAGTAGTAATAATGAAGCAGAGTGAAAAGAGTGACAGAGGGGGTGTATTTTATATAAGGTGTCACGGAAGACTTCTCTGATAAGTCACATTTGGGCAGAAGCTTGGGTATAGGAGATGAACCAGTGTGTTTGTTTGCTGGTGGGAATGATCCAGTAAAGAGGGAATGTTTGACAATGGAGTGGGGAGTAGGGACAGCCATAGGAGCCATGTCCTTGATTAGGCCCAGGTGAGAAGTTAGCCTAAGCTGTGAGTGTAAATGATTCCTTCACCATAAAGGCAGGGCATGTGCCTGCTGTTGCTGGATGTTAATAGGTATCGGTGTGGGAGTTTACGAAAGTTCTCTTCTGATTGCTTCTGTTTTCTCAGTACAATAGAAGAAAAGTCATCAAATAAGAGTGAGAAGGGATAAGAAAAGAGGGGATGTATAAAATAGTCATGTATGAGAGTGGGAGTCAGTCAATATTAGTTAAAAAGCATATAACAATTTCTATTATTTTCTGTATTTTTGGTGAATTTTAATTATTTTTTTTCTTTTCCTGACTTTTAAGTTTAATTTATTTACTTATTTTTATTGAAATACAGTTGATTTACAATGTCGTGTTAGTTTCAGGTGTACAGCAAAATGATTCTGTTATGTATACATATTCATCTATTTTTTTCAGATTATTTTCCCTTATAGGTTATTGCAAAATACTGAGTATAGTTCCCTGGGCTATACAATAGATCCTTCTTGGTTATCTATTTTATATATAGCAGTGTGTATATGTTAACCCCAAACTCCTAATTTATCCCTTCCCCACCCCTTTCCCCTTTGGTAACCGTAAGTTTGTTTTCTGTCTGTGGGTCTAGTTCTGTTTTGTATGTAAGTTCATTTGTATCATTTTTTTAGATTCCACATATAAGTGATATCATATGATGTTTGTCTTTCTCTGTCTGACTTTCTTCACTTAGATAATCTCGAGTTCGATCCATGTCGCTGCAAATGGCATTATTTCATTCTTTTTTACGGTTAATATTCCATTGTATATACATACACACCACGTCTTCTTTATCCATTCATCTGTCGATAGACATTTAGGTTGCTTCCATGTCTTGGCTATTGTAAATAGTGGTGCAGTGAACATCTGGGTGCATGTATCTTTTTTTTTTTTTTTTTTTTTTTTTTTTGCGGTACGCGGACCTCTCACTGTTGTGGCCTCTCCCGTTGCGGAGCACAGGCTCTGGATGCGCAGGCTCAGCGGCCATGGCTCACGGGCCCAGCCGCTCCGCGGCATGTGGGATCTTCCCGGACCGGGGTACGAACCTGCGTCCCCTGCATTGGCAGGCAGACTGTCAACCACTGCGCCACCAGGGAAGCCCGCATGTATCTTTTTGAATTATGGTTTTCTTCGGATATGTGCCTAGGAGTGGGATTGTAGGATCATATGGGTGAATTTTTAATTTATCCATAAGTACAGGTTTTTCTATCTCTGCATCACTTTATATCTTTTCCATCTCCTTGTAACCAAAGTGGTTAATCCAGTGGCAAACTGATAGAAAATAGAAGTGAAGACAACCGCTCAGTTCTAGAGCTTCTACAGAAACTTGTAATAACTAAGGTATCTCTTTTCTGCTAATGAAATAATTGACTTTTTTTCTCACTGCTCCTCAACAGGGTGGTGGCGATTGTCCAGAAATGAGTATTGGAGCTATAAAAATTGCCTTGGAAATTTCTCTTCCTGGTTCTTTCATCTATGTTTTCACTGATGCACGGTCCAAGGATTATCGCCTCACTCATGAGGTGCTGCAGCTTATACAACAGAAACAGTCACAAGTGAGTAGGAATCAACTCCCCACCACTGAATTTTCCATCTGAACACAGCTGTAAGAAATACAAGAGATTGCCTCCCCTCCCTGACTATACTATGTGTGACAAATGTCAATAATTACAACTATTGATCCATATACATGGACTCCAATATGTATGTGTCATTTAATCTAAACATGTTAAATGGATATGTGATATTTATATATAGCATATGAATGCCTTGTTTCATAATATGGAGAAGAAATGATTAGGGTTTAATTAAGATGCTTGTTACCATCTTATCCTTATAACTGACAAAAACATAGCCCTGACAGAAAAGGCCTCTATTTCAAATACCACCTCCTGTGTGGAATCTTGTCTGAGTCAGTTACTCATTGTATCAGTTAACGGTTGCTGCATAACAAGCTGTTCTCTCAATGACTTAAAACAATAATCATTTATTTCTCACGTGTTTGCAGGTTTCAGTTATGCTAGGCTATGCTTGCTCACTTGTGTATCTGGGCATAGTTTCAGTTTGGCTTATCTAGGTGATCTCTGGGTTGACTTGGCTCTGCCTTGCAGGTTTCTCAGCCTCTTTCTGAGACCAGGAAGCTAGTTTAGGCATGTTCTTATCATGACCAAGGCAGAAACACTAGAGAGCAAGTGGAAATACCCAAGACCTCTTGAGTTCAGGCTTAGAACCAGTAGAATGCACATCTATATCTATATATCTTCCACTTGCCTGGTAGTATGTTAATACATAGTAAGTGCTCAATAAATATATATTGATTTCTGAAAACCCTTTAAACTATCTTCTTTTTTCAAAAATCATAGGTGGTATTTGTGCTCACTGGAGATTGTGATGACAGGGGCCATATTGGATATAGAGTCTATGAAGAAATTGCCTCTACAAGTTCTGGTCAAGTGTTCCATCTGGACAAAAAACAAGTTAATGAGGTCAGTTTAACAAAGTGGGTCTACTTTATTACCAGCTACCTTACCAGCATCAGTTAGGCAAACCTAATTGTGTCAGTTTTGATTTCAAAAACAATTCAAACAAAGAAACATTTTCCCCCATTCCCCACAGGTCAATAAAGTCATTAAAACAATGTGGAGAAACATAGATTTATCTGGTATTAATTTCTAGACTGTATTATGCTATACTGATAAATTATTTAGATTTAAGCATACATTTATTTAAAATTCATTTAGTGGAGCTTGAAAATTTTTGTAGTTGTTGTTGTTTAGTAAGGTAAGTTTGTATTTCTTTTTTTTTTTTTACTTTTTTTTTTTATAACAAATTTAATCAGTTATACATATACATATGTTTCCATATCCCCTCCCTTTTGCGTCTCCCTCCCACCCTCCCTATCCCACCCCTCCAGGCGGTCACAAAGCACCGAGCTGATCTCCCTGTGCTATGCGGCTGCTTCCCACTAGCTATCTACCTTACGTTTGGTAGTGTATATATGTCCATGCCGCTCTTTCACTTTGTCACAGCTTACCCTTCCCCCTCCCCATATCCTCAAGTCCATTCTCGAGTAGGTCTGTGTCTTTATTCCTGTCTTACCCCTAGGTTCTTCATGACATTTTTTTTTCTTAAATTCCATATATATGTGTTAGCATACAGTATTTGTCTTTCTCTTTCTGACTTACTTCACTCTGTATGACAGACTCTGGGTCTATCCACCTCATTACAAATAGCTCAATTTCATTTCTTTTTATGGCTGAGTAATATTCCATTGTATATATGTGCCACATCTTCTTTATCCATTCATCCGATGATGGACACTGAGGTTGTTTCCATCTCTGGGCTATTGTAAATAGGGATGCTATGAACATTTTGGTACACGTCTCTTTTTGAATTCTGGTTTTCTCAGGGTATATGCCCAGTAGTGGGATTGCTGGGTCATATGGTAGTTCTATTTGTAGTTTTTTAAGGAACCTCCATACCGTTCTCCATAGCGGCTGTACCAATTCACATTCCCACCAGCAGTGCAAGAGTGTTCCCTTTTTTCCACACCCTCTCCAGCATTTATTGTTTCTAGATTTTTTGATGATGGCCATTCTGACTGGTGTGAGATGATATCTCATTGTAGTTTTGATTTGCATTTCTCTAATGAGTAAAGATGTTGAGCATCCTTTCATGTGTTTGTTGGCAGTCTGTATATCTTCTGTGGAGAAATGTCTACTTAGGTCTTCTGCCCATTTTTGGATTGGGTTGTTTGTTTTTTTGTTATTGAGCTGCATGAGCTGCTTATAAATTTTGGAGATTAATCCTTTGTCAGTTGCTTCATTTGCAAATATTTTCTCCCATTCTGAGGGTTGTCTTTTGGTCTTGTTTATGGTTTCCTTTGCTGTGCAAAAGCTTTGAAGTTTCATTAGGTCCCATGTGTTCATTTTTGTCTTTATTTCCATTTCTCTAGGAGGTGGGTCAAAAAGGATCTTGCTGTGATTTATGTCATAGAGTGTTCTGCCTATGTTTTCCTCTAAGAGTTTGATAGTGTCTGGCCTTACATTTAGGTCTTTAATCCATTTTGAGCTTATTTTTGTGTATGGTGTTAGGGAGTGATCTAATCTCATACTTTTACATGTCCCTGTCCAGTTTTCCCAGCACCACTTATTGAAGAGACTGTCCTTTCTCCACTGTACATTCCTGCCTCCTTTATCAAAGATAAGGTGACCATATGTCCGTGGGTTTAACTCTGGGCTTTCTATCCTGTTCCATTGATCTATCTTTCTGTTTTTGTGCCAGTACCATACTGTCTTGATTACTGTAGCTTTGTAGTATAGTCTGAAGTCAGGGAGCCTGATGCCTCCAGCTCCATTTTTCGTTCTCAAGATTGCTTTGGCTATTCGGGGTCTTTTGTGTTTCCATACAAATTGTGAAATTTTTTGTTCTAGTTCTGTGAAAAATGCCAGTGGTAGTTTGATAGGGATTGCATTGAATCTGTAGATTGCTTTGGGTAGTAGAGTCATTTTCACAATGTTGATTCTTCCAATCCAAGAACATGGTACATCTCTCCATCTATTTGTATCATCTTTAATTTCTTTCATCAGTGTCTTATAATTTTCTGCATACAGGTCTTTTGTCTCCTTAGGTAGGTTTATTCCTAGATATTTTATTCTTTTTGTTGCAATGGTAAATGGGAGTGTTTCCTTGATTTCACTTTCAGATTTTTCATCATTAGTATATAGGAATGCCAGAGATTTCTGTGCATTAATTTTGTATCCTGCAACTTGACCAAATTCATTGATTAACTCTAGTAGTTTTCTGGTAGCATCTTTAGGATTCTCTATGTATAGTATCATGTCATCTGCAAACAGTGACAGCTTTACTTCTTCTTTTCCAATTTGGATTCCTTTTATTTCCTTTTCTTCTCTGATTGCTGTGGCTAAAACTTCCAAAACTATGTTGAATAAGAGTGGTGAGAGTGGGCAACCTTGTCTTGTTCCTGATCTTAGTGGAAATGGTTTCAGTTTTTCACCACTGAGGACGATGCTGGCTGTGGGTTTGTCATATGTGGCCTTTATTATGTTGAGGAAAGTTCTCTCTATGCCTACTTTCTGCAGGGTTTTTATCATAAATGGGTGTTGAATTTTGTCAGAAGCTTTCTCTGCATCTATTGAGATGATCATATGGTTTTTCTCCTTCAAGTTGTTAATATGGTGTATCACGTTGATTGATTTGCATATATTGAAGAATCCTTGCATTCCTGGAATAAACCCCACTTGATCATGGTGTATGATCCTTTTAATGTGCTGTTGGATTCTGTTTGCTAGTATTTTGTTGAGGATTTTTGCATCTATGTTCATCAGTGATATTGGCCTGTAGTTTTCTTTCTTTGTGACATTCTTGTCTGGTTTTGGTATCAAGGTGATGGTGGCCTTGTAGAATGAGTTTGGGAGTGTTCCTCCCTCTGCTATATTTTGGAAGAGTTTGAGAAGGATAGGTGTTAGCTCTTCTCTAAATGCTTGATAGAATTCGCCTGTGAAGCCATCTGGTCCTGGGCTTTTGTTTGTTGGAAGATTTTTTATCACAGTTTCAATTTCAGTGCTTGTGATTGGTCTGTTCATATTTTCTATTTCTTCCTGATTCAGTCTTGGCAGGTTGTGCATTTCTCAGAATTTGTCCATTTCTTCCAGGTTGTCCATTTTATTGGCATAGAGTTGCTTATAGTAATCTCTCATGATCTTTTGTATTTCTGCAGTGTCAGTTGTTACTTCTCCTTTTTCATTTCTAATTCTATTGATTTGAGTCTTCTCCCTTTTTTTCTTGATGAGTCTGGCTAATGGTTTATCAATTTTGTTTATCTTCTCAAAGAACCAGCTTTTAGTTTTATTGATCTTTGCTATCGTTTCCTTCATTTCTTTTACATTTATTTCTGATCTGATTTTTATGATTTCTTTCCTTCTGCTAACTTTGGGATGTTTTTGTTCTTCTTTCTCTAATTGCTTTAGGTGCAAGGTTAGGTTGTTTATTCGAGATGTTTCCTGTTTCTTAAGGTGGGATTGTATTGCTATAAACTTCCCTCTTAGAACTGCTTTTGCTGCATCCCATAGGTTTTGGGTCGTCGTGTCTCCGTTGTCATTTGTTTCTAGGTATTTTTTAATTTCCTCTTTGATTTCTTCAGTGATCACTTCGTTATTAAGTAGTGTATTGTTTAGCCTCCATGTGTTTGTATTTTTTACAGATCTTTTCCTGTAATTGATATCTAGTCTCATAGCATTGTGGTCGGAAAAGATACTTGATACAATTTCAATTTTCTTAAATTTACCAAGGCTTGATTTGTGACCCAAGATATGATCTATCCTGGAGAATGTTCCATGAGCACTTGAGAAAAATGTGTATTCTGTTGTTTTTGGATGGAATGTCCTATAAATATCAATTAAGTCCATCTTGTTTAATGTATCATTTAAAGCTTGTGTTTCCTTATTTATTTTCATTTTGGATGATCTGTCCATTGGTGAAAGTGGGGTGTTAAAGTCCCCTACTATGAGTGTGTTACTGTCGATTTCTCCTTTTATGGCTGTTAGTATTTGCCTTATGTATTGAGGTGCTCCTATGTTGGGTGCGTAAATATTTACAATTGTTATATCTTCTTCTTGGATTGATCCCTTGATCATTATGTAGTGTCCTTCTTTGTCTCTTCTAGTAGTCTTTAATTTAAAGTCTATTTTGTCTGATATGAGAATTGCTACTCCTGCTTTCTTTTGGTTTCCATTTGCATGGAATATCTTTTTCCATCCCCTTACTTTCAGTCTGTATGTGTCTCTAGGTCTGAAGTGGGTCTCTTGTAGACAGCGTATATATGGGTCTTGTTTTTGTATCCATTCAGCCAATCTGTATCTTTTGGTGGGAGCATTTAGTCCATTTACATTTAAGGTAATTATCGATATGTATGTTCCTGTTCCCGTTTTCTTAATTGTTTTGGGTTCGTTATTGTAGGTCTTTTACTTCTGTTGTGTTTCTTGCCTAGAGAAGTTCCTTTAGCATTTGTTGTAAAGCTGGTTTGGTGGTGCTGAACTCTCTCAGCTTTTGCTTGTCTGTAAACGTTTTAATTTCTCCATCAAATCTGAATGAGATCCTTGCTGGGTAGAGTAATCTTGGTTGCAGGTTTTTTTCCTTCATCACTTTAATTATGTCCTGCCACTCCCTTCTGACTTGTAGAGTTTCTGCTGAGAGATCAGCTGTTATCCTGATGGGGATTCCCTTGTGTGTTATTTGTTGTTTTTCCCTTGCTGCTTTTAATATGATTTCTTTGTGTTTAATTTTTGACAGTTTGATTAATATGTGTCTTGGCGTATTTCTCCTTGGATTTATTCTGTATGGGACTCTCTGTGCCTCCTGGACTTGATTAACTATTTCCTTTCCCATATTAGGGAAGTTTTCAACTATAATCTCTTCAAATATTTTCTCAGTCCCTTTCTTTTTCTCTTCTTCTTCTGGAACCCCTATAATTCGAATGTTGGTGCGTTTAATGTTGTCCCAGAGGTCTCTGAGACTGTCCTCTGTTCTTTTCATTCTTTTTTCTTTATTTTGCTCTGCAGCAGTTATTTCCACTATTTTATCTTCCACCTCACTTATCCGTTCTTCTGCCTCAGTTATTCTGCTATTGATCCCATCTAGAGTATTTTTTATTTCATGTATTGTGTTTTTAATCGATGCTTGATTCATCTTTAGTTCTTCTAGGTCCTTGTTAACTGTTTCTTGCATTTTGTCTATTCTATTTCCAAGATTTTGGATCTGGGAAATAGAATCTTGGATCATCTTTACCATCATTATTCTGAATTCTTTTTCAGGTAGAGTGCCTATTACCTCTTCATTTGTTAGGTCTGGTGGGTTTTTATCTTGCTCCTTCTCCTGCTGTGTGTTTTTCTGTCTTCTCATTTTGCTTATGTTACTGTGTTTGGGGTCTCCTTTTTGCAGGCTGCAGGTTCGTAGTTCCCGTTGTTTTTGGTGTCTGTCCCCAGTGGCTAAGGTTGGTTTAGTGGGTTGTGTAGGCTTCCTGGTGGAGGGGACTAGTGCCTGTGTTCTGGTGGATGAGGCTGGATCTTGTCTTTCTGGTGGGCAGGTCCACGTCTGGTGGTGTGTTTTGGGGTGTCTGCAGACTTTTTATGAGTTTAGGCCACCTCTCTGCTAATGGGTGGCGTTGTGTTCCTGTCTTGCTAGTTGTTTGGCTTAGGGTGTCCAGCACTGTAGCTTGCTGGTCGTTGAGTGAAGCTGGGTGCTGGTGTTGAGATGGAGATCTCTGGAAGATTTTTGCCGTTTGATATTATGTGGAGCTGGGAGGTCTCTTGTGGACCAGTGTCCTGAAGTTGGCTCTCCCACCTCAGAGGCACAGCACTGACTCCGGGCTCCTCAATTTGGGATGATGTGTTGTCTATTCATGTATTCCACAGATGCAGGGTACATCAAGTTGATTGTGGAGCTTTAATCCGCTGCTTCTGAGGCTGCTGGGAGAGGTTTCCCTTTCTCTTCTTTGTTCTCACAGCTCCTGGGTCTCAGCTTTGGATTTGGCCCCGCCTCTGCGTGTAGGTCGCCGGAGGGCGTCTGTTCTTCGCTCAGGCAGGACAGGGTTAAAGGAGCAGCCTCTTCGGGGACTCTGGCTCACTCAGGCCGGGTGGGAGGGAGGGGCATGGAGTGCGGGGCGAGCCTGCAGCGGCAAAAGTCGGCGTGACGTTGCACCAGCCCGAGGCGCGCCGTGCGTTCTCCCAGGGAAGCCGCCCCTGGATCCCGGGACCCCGGCAGTGGCGGGCTGCACAGGCTCCCGGAAGGGCGGTGTGGGCAGTGACCTGCGCTCGCACACAGGCTTCTTGGCGGCGGCAGCAGCAGCCCCAGCGTCCCACGCCCGTCTCTGGGCTCCGCTCTTTCAGTCGCGACTCGCGCCCGTCCGTGGAGCCCCTTTAAGCAGCGCTCTTAATCCCCTCTCCTCGCGCACCAGGAAACCAAGAGGGAAGAAAAAGTCTCTTGCCTCTTCGGCAGCTCCAGAGTTTTCCCGGACTCCCTCCCGGCTAGCTGTGGCACATTAGCCCCCTTCAGGCTGAGTTCTCGCCGCCAGCCCCAGTCCTCTCCCTGTGCTCTCCACACCACATTTTCTTTATCCATTTATTTATTGATGGACACTTAGTTTGCTTCCATATCTTGGCAATTGTAAATAATGCTGCTATGAACATTGGGGTGTATGTATCTTTTTGAATTAGTGTCTTTGCTTTTTTCAGATATATACCCAGGAGTGGAATTGCTGCGTCATATGGTAGTTTTATTTTTAGTTTTTTGAAAAGCCTCCATCTCATTTCCACAGTGGCTGCACCAATTTACATTCCCACCAACAGTGTACGAGGGTTCCTTTTTCTCCACATCCTTGCCAACATTTGTTATTTGTGTTCTTTTTGATGATAGCCATTCTGACAGGTGTGAGGTGATATCTCACTGTGATTTTGATTTGCATTTCTCTGATGATAAGCGTTGTTGAGCATCTTTTCACGTGCCTGTTGGCCATCTACATTTCCTCTTTGGAAAAATGTCTATTCAGATCTTCTGGCCATTTTTTAATTGGGTTTTTTTGATGTTCAGTTGTGTGAGCTGTTTATGTATGTTGGATACTAATTCCTTTTCGGTCATATCATTTGCAATATTTTCTCCTTTTCAGTAGGTTGTCTTTTTGTTTTGTTGATGGTTTCCTTTGCAGTGCAAAAGCTTTTAAGTTTAATTAGGTCCCATTTGGTTATTTTTGCTTTTATTTCCTTTTCTTTAGGAGACAGATCCAAATAAATATTGCTACGATTTTTGTCAAAGATTGTTCTGCCTATGTTTTCCTCTAGGAGTTTTATTGTTTACAGTCTTACATTTAGGTCTTTAATCCATTTTGAGTTTATTTTTGTATATGGTGTTAGAGAATGTTCTAATTTGATTCTTTTACATGTAGCTGTCCAGTTTTCCCAGCACCACTTATTGAAGAGACTGTCGTTTATCCATTTTATATTAATTTACCATAAGTGTGTGGGTTTATTTCTGGGCTCTCTGTTCTTTTCCATTGATCTATGTGTCTGTTTTTGTGCCAGTACCATACTGTTTTGATTAGAGAATATACTTGTTTTAGTTTCTCTGATGCCTTTTGTTTTGTCATCTGAGACTTTGGATGGGCTGTTCTTTCCTCCCAGAAAACTTTCCAGACTCTGTACCCATAACCACCAATCCCTCATCCTCCCTTAACCTGGCTAATTCCCATTCATCCTTCAATCTCATGTTAGAAGTGATTTCCCTCAGTGGACCTCCCTGAATCCCCAAATTTGGGCTAGGTGCCTGTCCTTTGTCCCTCTCTTATTGTATCATCATGTTGTATTATTATAACAGTGTATCTACTGTAATAGGCTATAAGCTTCACATGAGCAAGAACTGCTTTTGTTTTTATATTTCTGCTGCCTGCCAGAGTGCCAAGCGTATAGTAAACTAGCAGAAACTTAATATCAACAGATATTAAAATGCCTGTTGACTGAATGAATGAAGAATTAAGATGGTGGAATTACACTGAGATTTGGAGTAGAAGAAATCCCCAGTGATTTCCACATTTCCATAAAATCTCAGGTCTTCTACTCTATGCTATAGAAAATTGAAGAAGAAAGGAATTGTTTGGTTAAGAGTTTCACTGCACACAGGGAGAACCTGTATCTAAATTTAGTCACATCTCATGTAAGCAGGGATGCTGATTCTAAGTCAGAGTATGATGTCGAACCCAGGTACTATGACTTAGTGTCCAGGGCTCTCTCTATTATTCCTTTCTTCCAAGAGCCTGGAACTTACTTCAGTGGGATCTTGGAGGTGAGGAGAGGAAAACATAAATTTTCCTCTACCCTTCTATGCCTCAGCTGAACCTTGTAACAAAAGACAATTTAACAAGAGAAAAACAAATTGAAGTTTATTAACATGTATACCTTAGGTACACATGGGAGATACCCAGGGGAAAAATTAGTTGCTCTCCAAGATGGCTTAGAACTCAGGCCTAAATACTATTTTCAGGATAAGTCAAGGAAAGGCTGGTGAGGCAGTTTTGGGCAGGTGACCAGGAAAAGCAAGGTTAACAAAGGTAAAGTTTGTTATGCAGATTTAAGTCAGAGGATTCTCTTGTGACTTGGAGTCATCCTTGTATTCCTGATACGGAGAGGGAGACACCCTTACAAATGGAGATTTCCTTTATAAATGTAAATTTCCCTTATAAAAGGGTAGCCTCTACTCTGTTTTCAGAGCCTCTTCTGTGTCTGCTGTTTCTCAAAATAATCCTGTGCCAAAGAAGCATATGTGGAGGTACCATATTCTGCCACCCTTCAGAAGCCCTTCTGAACCCTTCCTTAATTCTTCTGAGTCAACCTGTCCATCAGTTGATGTTGTTTTCTTTGTACATCACAGATTCAGTTGTTCAGATTGTTCTTGCCAGTGAATATACTTTTCTCTCTGCTTTGGGCTTCTCTATTTTCCTGATAGGGTAACCAACGCTAAAGAGTATAGCGTTAAAAAAGTAAATATGCAGAGGTATCATAGTGCTGTTAGAATTTGTTACATGGATTTACTTTATATGAGGTAATTGATATATGACAAAGGTGAACTTTTTGTAGCAATATCTACATTAGCATAGTCTGTTGTGGTGGAGAAAGTCATCGGTAATACCTAACACTTTACTCTTTTTAACGACATAATACTGTCTTACACAATATATTTAAGAAAATTACAGATAGGGAAATATCAGACAAAAAGACCAATTTGATTGCTAATGAATTTAATTCACTTTCATATCTTCTTTAGGAAATAAATAACTTGTCTTGAATTTCCATTATTTTGTAGTAGAAGAATTATCACAAGAATAGGTATTCTGATCCTGGCTTCCTGGATTTTTGGTTTTTGTTTTTGCTTTTTTTTTTGCAATGTTCTTCATTTTTTATTAGAAATGTATTATAAGACAATACTCAGTACTTGGATTTAGACAAATATCATTTATGAATTCAGGGTGCAATATCAAACAGAAAAAAGCTCATTTACAGAAGAGGTTTCCAAAGTAAACACAATAGAAATAGTCAGTTTTTATGAAATAAAAACCAATTTGTAATTTTTCCAAACTTACCCTGAATACTTTTGCAGCTTCGAAAATATTTGGATAAGTTTTATAGTATTTGTTCATTTCACTCATTCCCTATACTCCCTCTTTTAGCTGGGGCCTGGAAGTTGAAGTTCAGAATTTCAAAAAAGAACTGTTCTTTTAGAAATTTCTAGCCTAAACAGATGTAGAAAAGACTAGGACCCTAATGGAAAACCTCTCATTACATATTTGAAGGTTTGTCAGACTGAATAACTTATAGAGGTTTAAACTTATTTTTTCTTTAGACTATAAGTATTTAAGTGTTATTTTAAAGGGCACATAAACATGCTTGGCTAGCTCTGTTGACCATAGAAGACTTTCCAAGTGTACATTGATTTTTGCAGTTGTGGAATGAAGCAAAGCTGACTCCCACGTGGAGAGACTCTGTGAGCCTCCCTTCATTGAATAAACTCTAATGGGGCATCCACAGCTTATTATTCCCTACCTGAAAGAATAATAAGCAAATAATGTTTTTGTGCCTGTATCAAATAAATGAATGAGTTGTTTTTCATTATAATTTTATTCTATGATTATGCAGCAAAGAAGTTTTAAACTGTGCTTCTTTTTTTTCTTTGCAGAAAATAGTAGAAAAGGGAGATATCCTAATTCATTTAATAAAATCAGAATTACTGTGATATCAAAACAAGGCAAAAACATTACGAGAAAGGAAAATTACAAAGAAACATTTTCTGTGACATAGACAAAAATATCTTAACAAATTGTAGTAAAATGAATCCAGCAATATATGAAACGGTACGGTACCACATTATGATTACGTGTGATTTATCCCAGAAATGCCAGATTGACTTAACATTAAAAAAAATCAGTGTAGCTCATCATAATAACAGAATAAAAAGTAGAAAACATATGATCATCTCAATACATTTAAAAAAAGCATTTGATAAGATTCAACATATATTCATGATAACTCAGCAAATTAGAAATAGAAGAAACTTTCACAATTGATAAAGGCCATCTGTGAAAAAACTTAAATCTTGTATCATATTTTTAAAACTTTTATTATATTTTATTTTTAAAAATTTTTATTGGAGTATAGTTAATTTACAATGCTGTGTTACTTTCTGCTGTACCGCAAAGTGAATCAGTTATACATATACATATATCCACTGTTTTTTTTTTTTTTTTGCGGTACGTGGGCCTCTCTCTGTTGTGGCCTCTCCCGTTAAGGAGCACAGGCTCTGGACGTGCAGGCTCAGCGGCCATAGCTCACGGGCCCAGCCGCTCCGCGGCATGTGGGGTCTTCCCGGACCGGCGCACGAACCCGCGTCCCCTGCATCGGCAGGCGGACTCTCAACCACTGCGCCACCAGGGAAGCCCATATCCACTGTTTTTTAGATTCTTTTCTCATATAGCAAACTGTGCTTCTTGGAGCTTGTTTGGGGTAGATCTTGGAGGCTCTGCAGTGGACTGTACTCTAGTTTCTACTGGAACAGTTGTGCCTTTACCTGTTTCCTGTGTTTTTTCTGCATAAGGCTTGATTTGACAAATAAGGCTGTTTAAAAAAAAAAAAATTGAGGAGCATTCATACGGTTGTCAATTGCCACTAAAACTGAAATTATTTGGGATTCATTCATGGAAAACCACAAGTCTGGAAGCCACTTCTTCCCACTTCAGAAATTAGAATATAAAGAATGGTAAAAATAACATTTAGCTTTGGAGATTGAAATATCAAATGATGTTTATTTTATGAATGTTTTTTTTTCTCTGATGTCTATGTCAATGCTAGCATCAGCTTGAGTCTTCAACTACAAGGAATAGTTATTTATAATGTCAACTCTTCAGTGGTTATCAAAAGAAAATTTGTGCTCATATTTGGCAAAAATCAAGGGCTAAAAAACTGTATGTTTTATAGTTGATGAGGGAGACCATTTATAAAGATGACAAAAAGTTGAGTTCTCTTTCTCTGTAGCTGCCTTTTGAATCCCTGGGCTCACTTGAATTAATCTTTCCTTTCCTCATACTCTCCTGTTTCTCTCATCTCTATTATGGTGCCAGATGGTGAGCCCCTGAGGGCAGGGGTTTTGTCTTAAACACTTTGAGCATCTTATCCTACTGTGAACTTCAGTCACATGCTTTCTGAACAATGAATTAGAGAATGAATCACAGTATACACACATACAGTTATATACATATATATGCATATATATTTACTACTTTACCCCATATGAACACAAAGCATGCTTATAACATATATATATCTTTGCATTCTTATGACACTAACCATATTTCTATACATGCTGTATATTCACATAATATGTTTTAGCCAATATTACTGAGGTAGAGTTTGCATAAACTAAAGTGCAACCATATTTAGGGTACCTTTTGTTGAATTTTGGCAAATTTATACACTTGTGTAACCACCACCACAATCATGTTATAGAACATTTCCATCACCCTTAAAACTTCCCTTATGCCCCATCCCAGTCAATTTTGTTCTTTGCCTTTCAGCCTGTCAACCACTGATTTGCTTTCTGTCACCTGATTGGCTTAGTCTTCTCTAAAATTTCATGTAGGTGGAAACTTTTGTGTCTAGTTTTTTCACTTGATTTAATGTTTTTTTAGATTCATCTATGCTTTTGTGTGTAACATTAGTTCATTCTTTTTTATTTAGTGCATTCTATTTCATGAATAGACCACAATTTATCCATTTCTCTGTTGTCAGACTGTTGGGTGCTTCCAGTGTTTATTTTGGTTAAAGCAGCTTTTGTCTGATCAGTCTGGGAACCTAGATCATTATTTTACTTTGAGACCTTTTTAAAAATTTTTTAAGGTAAGGATTTAATGCTATAATGTTTCTGAAAGCACTGTTTTAGTGACTCCCCAGGAATTATAATCTATTGTGTTTTCATTTGTACTATTTAAAACATTTTCTAATTTCTTTTGTGCCTTCTTCTTTGATCCATGATTTCCAGGGTAGTATCTTGTTTAACTTTCAAATATCCATACTTGGATCTTTGCACTTGAGATTGTGTATTTTTCTGTTGTTAGGTTGAGTGTTCTATAAATGTCAATTATGTTCAATTGTTTGGTAGTGTTTTTCAAATTTATATATTTACTGATTTTGTGTCCACTTGTTCTGTCAGTTATCAAAAGAGAAATGCTAAAATCTAATTGTATATTTGTCTTCTAAGTTATGTTAGGTCTTGCTTCATGTATTTTGAGGCTCTGTTATTGGGTGCATATCTATATAGAATTGTTATGTGTTCTTGATGAGTTGACCCTGTATCATGTTGAACTCTCTTTTATTTCTGGAGATGTTTTTTATTCTGAAATCTAGTTTTTCTTATTTTAATAAAACAATTTTAGTTTTCTTATGTTTAATGTTTATATGATAAATCTTTTTTGTCATTCTTTTGCACTTCATCTACCAGTGTCTTCATATTTAAAGTGTGTTTCTTGTAGACAGCAAATGATTGCATCTTGCTTTTTGTATCATGAGTAATACTCCCTTTTTAAAAACTGGAGTATTTGGACCATACATGTTTAATATAATTATCAATATGCATGGGCTTATATATATCAGCTCATTATCTGTTTTTGTTTTTGTTCCATGTGTTCTTTGCTACATTAAAACCTTTTTTTCTGTTTTCCTTTGCATTAATTGAACATATTTTTATTGCTCCTTTAACTTCCACTGTTGGCTTATTAACTACAGCTCAACGTTTTATATTTTTAGTGGTTGATTTAATGTTTAATATCAACTTTAACTTATCACAATATACCTTCAGTAATATTATTCACATATTATAAAAATAATGTTTACAATAGTGTATTTTCATTTCTCTCCTTTCATCTATTGAGCTATTTTTGTCATTAATTTTTTCTGCATATTTAATGAAACCCATAATATATTGCTACTAATGTACAATGTTTTAAATTGCTAATTATCTTTTAAATAAGTTTTAAAAATAGTGTTTTATAATGACCTTTAGATATGTCATCTTTGGCTCTCTTTATTACTTTGAGTAGGTCCACGTTTCAACCAGGTATTTTTTTTCCTAGTGCCCAAAGTACTTCCCTTAATATTTCTTGTGCTACAGGTTTGCTGGTGACAAATTATCTCAGCTTTTCTTTCTTTCTTTCTTTCTTTCTTTCTTTTCTTTCTTTCTTTCTTCCTTCCTTCCTTCCTTCCTTCATTTATTTCTTTCTCTTTCTTTCTACAGAGAAGTGTTATTTTTGCCTTTGCTATTTTTACTGTATATGGAATTCTAAGTTGACTGCTTTTTTCTGTCTAACACTAACTTGCTTAGTTTTTGCTGAGAAGTCTGCAGTCATGCTTAGGTTTCTTTCTCTGTAGGTAATGTTCCCCTTTCTCTGGTTGCTAATATTTTCTCTTTATCACCTGTTTTCATCAGTTTATTTATGTAGTTCTTTTGGTGTTTATCTTGCTTGTGTTTTGTTGAACCTTTTGGATCTGTGGATACACAGTTTTTTATCAAATTTGGAAACGTTTTGACCACTATATCTTTATATATACTTTTCTGTTCTTGTTCTCCTTTTGGGACTTCAATTACATATATTTTAGACCATTTGATATTAACCCACAGAATACTGAAGTTTTGTTTGTATTATTTAATAGTTTTTCTCTCTGTGTTTCATTTTGAAAAGATTCTACTGCTATTTCTTTAGGTTCTCTTTACTTCTACAGTGTCTAATCCTTTGTTAATCACATATAGTGTATTTTTCATTTCAGATATTGTATTTTTCATTTTTTAGAAGTTTCATTTAGTTCTTGTTTATATTTTTCATTTCTCTTCTCATTATGTTCATGTTTTCCTTTGTATCCTTCAGCATATGGAGTATATTTGTAGCTTCTGTTTTAACATCATTGTGTGCTAGTTTTATGATTTCTGTCATTTCTGGGTCTGTTTCAGTTGACCAGTTATGGTTTATGTTTTCCTGCTTCTTTGTATGTCTAGTGACTTTGGACTATAGGCTAGACATTGTTAATTTTATATCATTAAGTGTTGGATATTGTTGTTTTCATTTAAGGATTATTGGACTTTATATGACAGGGAGTTGAGTTGCTTATGAATTAGGTTGATCCTTGAGGCTTGCATTTAAGCTCTAATAGAGTGAGTAAAAAATGCCATTATTCTAGGGGTAATTTAGTCCTACATATAAGGGATGCCCCTTCTATTGTCTGTACTGATTTCACCATGAATTCAACAAGGTCTCTCTGCTCTGGCAAAAAAGAACTCACATAATTACTGGTCCTCTGTGATCTCTAGGAATTTTTATCTTACTTATCCCAAGAAAATTTTCTTTTGTGAGAAGTGGTTCTGTCTTGTCCTCATGTGGTTTACCCAGGCATGCACAGATTGTTACTCAGACGAGACTCAAGAGGCCTCCTATGCAAATATCTGGACCTTTTTGTTTTCAAAACTCTCTCTTCTCTAGAATTCTTTTCTTAAAATTCTAGTTGCTTCAGCCTCTCCAAACTCAGATCTCTGTGTCCTCAATTCAATTTCATTTTCAGGGCAGAAATTGCCTCCAGCTAGTAATCCTAGGCTTCTCTCAGTTCTCATCTTTTAAGAATCATAATCCTTTGCTATTGTTGGATTATGTTTTCTAAAAAGTTATTCTCTCTATTGTCTAGTAGCTTTAGTTGTTTTGGGGAGGGTAATTTCTAGCTTGGTACTCCCTGATGAAACAAAATTGATTTGAAAGTGTCTGAAACAGGTTACTAAGTGAATCAATAAAACATTGTATTGGCTTTAGAAAGCACATACTACTTTGCAGAGAATTTTTTATAGAAGGCTTATGGAGACCAAATGGAGGAAACTGCAAAGGGCATGATACCTCAGAATCAGATAAAGCTGTTTTACTTCATCATGTTGTATAATGGTCATTTTGCAAAAAATGGCATTTGTTGTTTTAAAAGATTCAACAATATTGATTTTGCTGAGGCAGATGCAAACTACTACATATTAAGTGGTAAAATAGGCGATTTATAAATGACAGAAAACCTAAAATTTTAAAATGTTGTAAAGTTCAGCATTAATGGTTAAGTAATATACACTAGTAAATCTTAAGGAATGGTTTATAATAATCAATGGAAAAATGCCATCCTTGAATAAGCCTATATTTTATATTTTGTCTGATAGTAATCCTTGTTCATCAGAAGAACTGTGAAAAACTTGAGGAATTCCAGAGAAGCAAAAGTTACTGAAGGAGTTATAAATTCAGTATATTAGAAAATATTCATTATTCTTAAGAATGTAGTTACATTACTAAGTGACTTCGTAAGTATATAGAGAACATAGAGAAAAGGATAGATAATATCTCAACAAATTCATACAAGGAAGAAGGAGAATAACCATAGTTTACTTTGAAAAATGCATGCAGACATAGAGACCACGATTATACAGTTTTTAAAAATCATTAAGCAACATTTACCACCATCTCTCTTGATCGTTTGAGATGTAATTGAAGCAGACAACTAGATAATCTGATTCCATCCTTTCTGAAATTATGATGTTCCATAGGTAAATAGTAAGTCTTTTATCATTAGCTATGTTAAAAACTACCTTTTTACTTTGAAGTTGTGACCAAAGTATTTCTTTTTTTCTAAATTGCCAGCATGATTATACTACATGTCACTACAGTAAAGGACTGTGTTCCTATATTCTGTCCTTTCAATTAGGTCTCTTAAGTTATAGGCTTTGCTCCTATTGCTCTGTTATTAAGATTTATAAACACAAATACATGCCTATAACTAGATGAATCAGAAGATTTTGAATGAGTAGGTATGAAATTCTACTTCCCAATTCCAGACACATTATCCCCTTTAATTATATCTACTCTGAGTAAAGGAGGGGCAACAGCCAGTCTTCTACCCTGCAATCCATAAAACTTCTAAGAGAAAAATTGATTCCACTTGTCTCTCTTGCTGTGTTGGTAATACTGTCCTTTTCATAGCATTATGGCTGAAGTGAATGATTACACCAAATTTAATCTAAAAGTATTCTCTTGACAGTTTTGTAGTTATTCTATAATGATTCACCAATTGGAAATTACCTTTTTAAGTTAAAAAAGTGCCCAAATGCTTATTGTGTACCTAAGATCCTATCTAAAGACAGTTATGCAAATCATTATTTGCATAACTCAGTGAAGAAGACCACACAGATTTTGCCCTGTTTCATTGAGCAAAGAACTTTACTAAACATTCTAAGTCTTGATATTAGTATAAGGATTATAAACACTTGAGAGCCTGTGCTGTGCATGTTCTGTTGGAAGAAAAGTAGCTAGAGGAGAAAAAGGGATCGAGATGGAGAGAGAGAGAGAGAGAGAGTGAGAAAGAGAAATCCAGTTATGCACTTATTAAATAGCTAGTAGTCATTCATGATCTAAATGCAGTAAGCATCCAACATACGTAGTTAAGTAGGTAAATACCCAATAGTTTGTTTAGTTAGGTGTTTAGAAATTTCAGGTCTTAGAAAGATGAAGCTTGAATGAATCTCCTTTGAGAAGGTTGGGAATATTTATTTCTCATTATAACTCTTTTATTCATCTCTTTTACTTGCACAAAATATAAATCAAACTCATGTTCAAATTTCTAATCATAAGTCAAATGTATTATAAAAAAGAAAAGCATGTAGTTTACTTTTAGGAAGTTGTACTTACTACAACATCAAACTTAATTTTACATATGGAATGCATCATAAAGATACACTGTGGAAATTTTTGTTTAATGCATTTTCTAATGTCAGCACTCTAGTCCATGTGTCACTTCACACCTGTATTACTGCAATAATTTCTTCTTCCTCTACTTCTAGTTTCCCCCATCCAATCCAGTAAGATAAGCTTCCTCAATTACCACTTTAATCACATCTGGTCACTGCTGTAAAAACCGACAGTTACTGCCAATTGAATGGTATCCAAACAGTTTATGTTGGAATTCCAACCTACTATAATCTGGCCTCACCTTGCCATCCAAATATATCTCCAGATATTTCCTAATACTCCATTCCCTACTCTAATTAGGCTATCTCTTCTCTACCTCCACACACTGTTGGGTACTTTGCTGCCTCTGCACTTCTTCTTCTAAGGCTTCCTTAACCTGGAATAACCTCACCTTCCAGCTCTTAACTTCTTTCCTTTCTACCCTGCAAAGACCATTTTTTTTTTGTCCCACTTAATAGATAACCCCTTCCCAGAGGATACCTGCCATGTGGAGCCTTTCCTAGTTTGAGTACCCACAGTTATTACTATTTGTTTATGGTACACTTCTTATCCATTATAAGAGACACTTAAAAAAACTTAATATGTTTTTAATGGAATTTATTTTATAATCAGTGGCATGTCACAGATTGATTACAAGTGTTTTACCTTTCTAATTGGCACATAACATAGCGGTGCATCTTATAATTTATGGTATTTTAAGAGTTGAAAAATCAGTGTATATTTTATTTATTGTTTTCCCATGTATCTGATGTGTTATCTAGTGTTATTGTAAATTTTTACCATGGAAATCTTTTTTTCTTCTCGTGAATACCCTTTAGTTTTATGTGTATAGTTGGATTTCTTGAAATTAATTAGTGAAACTTTATTTCAGTTAAATTAAACTTAATAAATAAAAGCATGTGCTTGGTTAGAAAAGGGCTTTTGTGAATCATTGTTAATTTTTCTTTTATTATAAACTCTTCACTGAAGTATTATATACATGCAGAAAAGTACACATAAACCTGCAGCTTAATACATTTTCACAACCTCAACACATCCTAGGTAACCAACACCCAGATTGAGAGGCAATACATTACCAGGACCCCAGAAACCCTCTTCAGGCCACCTTCCAGTTACAAGGGGTACCCTTATATCCTGGCCTCGAAAAACAGATTAGTTTGGCACATTCTGTCTTTTACATAAATGCAGTCATACAGCATGCACACTTTAATGTCTGGATTCTTTTGTTCCACATTGTTATTTGTGAGACTCAGCCACACTGTTACCCATAGTTGTAAACCATTCATTCTCATTCATGTGTTGAGTTCAGTTTTATGAATATATCACAATCTGTCCATTCCATTGTTGATATATATTTGGGTAATGTCCAATTTTGATCTAATACAAATAGTACTGCTCTGAACATTCTAGGATGTTCATTTGTTTTACATATGCATTAATTTCTCTTGGTTAAATATCTAGGAGAAAGAATGTTCTGTCACAAAGTATAAATTCACCTTCAGTAGATGCCACCTGTTTTGAAAGTTGGTTCAATTTATATTCTCATCAGTAGTATGTAAGAATCCTGACTGTTCCACATTTTCACCAACACTTGGAGTTTGTCTTTTTCAGTTTAGCTATTATGATGGATGTGTATGGTATCATCATCATTATTATTTTTTTGTATAGATAAAATAATGCTTACAGCAAAATTTTTGGATTTTCCTTAAGAAATGTGACAGTTATTGAATATAATCTTTGGGTTGAGTTTAGGGATTCACATGAAAATAATTACTAAAGCTGTTACCATTACTCACTTTGGATATTTGCTTGGCTATGGTTCAATGCCTGTGTGACTAGTAAACACTGTATTGGGGGCTGTTTCTAGTGATATCTTTCTGGTGACATTTAGCTGTAATCATTTTTGTTTTTGTGAAAATTTACTGAGCATTTCATGTATCTCTAGAGTTATCTATTTGGCTCTCCTAACCCTTGAGTTTAGAATTAGTTATGCTAATTCCTGGGAGCTGGGGGACAACTTAATTAACATTTTGTTGATTACCTCTTTAGATTAATATCATTTGTTACTTTCTTTTGTTTATAAATATCTCTAATTAATACCAGCATTGTTTACTGGGTAGGTAAAGTTAGTAATAAAATGTTGAGCCCCATTGATACTATAACTATTATCTACTGTGATTATATGTTGCAAGTGAAAGCCATAGTTTCAAATCTGTGCATTAAATCTCTAATGAACTAATATTTCTCACTGATTTTTCATGTGCTCAAAAATATATTACATGCTTGAAGTACTAGATAATTAGCCTGTAATTCCATTTCTCTACCCTGTGATTGCTGAGAGAAACACTGTGGTGATTTTTCTTGCCAATATTCTTTCCTATTCATTTTCCGGCCAAGACATCTTGTTTCTTACTGAATCATAAAGCTATATTTTTAAATTGTTTTGAAATCAAAGATGCTGACTTCAGTATATTTCATCCCAGAGGTTTGTACAGATTGTGTGACTAATTACTGTAAAAATTAATTATGTCTCAGAAATGAGAAAGGTGTACTCACTCTATCACAATGTCCCATTTACAAAACAAGGCTTTAAAAAATAACCAAAGATCAGTGCAGTAGTCTTATGAAACCGTGGTCAATTTGCAACTATTTCTTTAGTGGTCTAGAAATTCAGAGTGCTAAATTCAACCAGTCTGTAATGGATTGCATGTTAAGAGCCTCTTACTGAATGAGCGTATGTAAGATCTTTCTTACATTGTCATTGGGTGAAGAATATCTAGTTATAGGATTGCCTTTTCGACTGGGAGGCTGGACACTGATTAATTCATCTCCTACAAATTACTGCCTTTAGTTTGTCTCCCGACTCCAACCTTAAGTTTCTTATTACAATCTAATTTAATACCTTAAAAATCTGCTTCCGACCATGAACTCTAATTTCTTTTGTATTCCCAAATGTTTACCTGATGGGTGAGTACAGAGTAAGTGTTTATAAATATGTATTGAAATAAGAAAATTAAATGTGTGATGTAGAGAACAAATGTATGGACACCAGGGGGGGAAAGGGGTGGAGGTGGTGGTGGTGGGATGAATTAGGAGATTGGGATTGACACGTATACATTGATGTGTATAAAATAGATAACTAACGAGAACCTGCTGTATAAAAAAATAAATAAAATTAAAAAAAACCTAAATGTGTAATAATCCTAATTATGTAAATAAGTCTGTGTATAAGCACACAAACAAATGCACAAATACAGAAAGAAATACCAAAATATTGAACAGTGACTATTTACAGGTAGTACAATAGTGAATATTATTGATAGGGATTACATTGAATCTGTATATCACTTTGAATAATATGGATGTTTTACAATATTAATTCTTCAAATTCATGAATATAAAATGTTCCTTTTTTTGATTTTTAGAATTTTATTTTTTATACAGCAGGTTCTTATTAGTTATCCATTTTATACACATTAGTGTATACATGTCAATCCTGATGTCCCAATTCATCCCACCCCCACCCCCCACCACTTACCCCCTTGGTGTCCATACGTTTGTTCTCTACATTTGTGTCTCTGTTTCTGCCCTGCAAACCAGTTCATCTGTACCATTTTTCTAGGTTCCACATACATGCGTTAATATACGGTATTTGTTTTTCACTTTCTGACTTACTTCACTCTGTATGACAGTCTCTAGATCCATCCACATCTCTACAAATGAACCAATTTCATTCCTTTATATGGCTGAGTAATATTTCATTGTATATATGTACCACATCTTCTTTATCCATCGTCTGTCGATGGGCATGTAGGTTGCTTCCATGACCTGGCTATTGTAAATAGTGCTGCAATGAACATGGGGTGCATGTGTCTTTTGGAAATATGGTTTTCTCTGGGTATATGCCCAGTAGTGGGATTGCTGGATCATATGGTAATTCTAGTTTTAGTTTTTTAAGGAACCTTCATACTGTTCTCCATAGTGGCTGTATCAATTTACATTCCCACCAAGAGTGCAAGAGGGTTCCCTTTTCTCCACACCCTCTCCAGCATTTGTTGTTTGTAGATTTTCTGACGATGCCCATTCTAACTGGTGTGAGGTGATACCTCACTGTAGTTTTGATTTGCATTTCTCTAATAATTAGTGATGTTGAGCAGCTTTTCATGTACCGCTTGCCCATCTGTATGTCTTTTTGGAAAAATGTCTGTTTAGGTCTTCTGCCCATTTTTGGATTGAGTTGTTTGTGTTCTTAATATTGAGCCGCATGAGCTGTTCATATATTTTGGAGATTAATCCTTTGTTTATTGCCTCATTTGCAAATATTTTCTCCCATTCTGAGGGTTGTCTTTTCGTCTTGTTTATAGTTTTCTTTGCTTTGCAAAAGCTTTTAAGCTTCATTAGGTCTCATTTGTTTATTTTTGTTTTTATTTCCATTACTCTAGGAGGTGGATCACAAAAGATCTTGCTGTGATTTATGTCAGAGAGTGTTCTTCCTATGTTTTCCTCTAAGAGTTTTATAGTCTCCAGTCTTACATTTAGGTCTCTAATCCATTTTGAATTTATTTTTATGTATGGTGTTAGGGAGTGTTCTAATTTCATTCTTTTACATGTAGCTGTTCAGTTTTCCCAGCACCACTTACTGAAGAGACTGTCTTTTCTCCATTGTATATCGTTGCCTCCTTTGTCATAGATTAGTTGACCATAGGTGCGTGGGTTTATCTCTGGGCTTTCTGTCCTGTTCCATTGATCTATATTTCTGTTTTTGTGCCCGTACCATATTGTCATGATTACTGTAGCTTTGTAGTATAATCTGAAGTCAGGGAGTCTGATTCCTCCAGCTGTGTTTTTTCCCTCAAGACTGCTTTGGCTATTCGGGGTCTTTTGTGTCTCCATACAATTTATAAGATTTTTTTGTTCTAGTTCTGTAAAAAATACCATTGGTAATTTGATAGGGATTGCATTGAATCTGTAGATTGCTTTGGGTAGTGTAGTCATTTTCACGATATTGATTCTTCCCATCCAAGAACATGGTATATCTCTCCATCTGTTGGTATCATCTTTAATTTCTTTCATCAGTGTCTTATACTTTTCTGCATACAGGTCTTTTGTGTCCCTAGGTTGGTTTATTCCTAGGTATTTTATTCTTTTTGTTGCAGTGGTAAATGGGTGTGTTTCATTAATTTCTCTTTCAGACTTTTCATCATTAGTGTTTAGGAATGCAAGAGATTTCTGTGCATTAATTTTTGTATCCTGCAACTTTACCTAATCCATTGATTAGCTCTAGTAGTTTCCTGGTGGCATCTTTAGGATTCTCTATGTATAGTATCATGTCATCTGCAAACAGTAACAGTTTTACTTTTTCTTTTCCAATTTCTATTCCTTTTATTTCTTTTTCTTCTTTGATTGCCATGGCTAGGACCTCCAAAACTATGTTGGATAATAGTGGTGAGAGTGGACATCCTTGTCTTGTTCCTGATCTTAGAGGAAATGCTTTCAGTTTTTCACCATTGAGAATGATGTTTGTTGTGGGTATGTCATATATGGCCTTTATTATGTTGAGGTAGGTTCCCTCTATGCCCATTTTCTGGAGACATTTTATCATCGGTGTTGAATTTTGTCAAAAGCTTTTTCTGCATCTATTGAGATGATCATATGGTTTTTATTCTTCAGTTTGTTAACATGGTGTATCACATTGCTCGATTTGCATATATTGAAGAGTCCTTGCATCCCTGAGATAAACCCACTTGATCATGGTGTATGATCCTTTTAATGTGTTGTTGGATTCTGTTTGCTAGTGTTTTGTTGAGGATTTTTGCATCTGTATTCATCAGTGATATTGGTCTGTAATTTTCCTTTTTCGTAGTATCTTTTTCTGGTTTGGTTATTAGTGTGATGGTGCCCTCATAGAATAAGTTTGGGAGTGTTCCTTCCTCTGCAGTTTTTTGGAAGAGTTTGAGAAGGATGGGTTTTATCTCGTCTCTAAATGTTTGATAGAATTCACCTGTGAAGCCATCTGGTCCTGGACTTTTGTGTGTTGGAAGATTTTTTTTAATTTTTTTATTTTTTTTGTGTGTGGTATGCAGGCCTCTCTCTGTTGTGGCCTCTCCCACTGTGGAGTACAGGCTCCGGACGCACAGGCTCAGTGACCATGGCTCACGGGCCCAGCCACTCCGCGGCATCTGGGATCTTCCCAGACCGGGGCACGAACCCGTGTCCCCTGCATTGGCAGGCAGACTCTCAACCACTGCGCCACCAGGGAAGCCCTGTTGGAAGATTTTTAATCACAGTTTCAATTCCATTACTTGTGATTGGTCTGTTCATTTTTTGTGTTTCTTCCTGGTTCAGTCTTGTAAGGTTATACCTTTCTAAGAATTTGCCAGTTTCTTCCAGGCTGTCCATTTTATTGGTATAGTGTTGCTTGTAGTAGTCTCTTATGATGCTTTGTATTTTTGTGGTGTCTGTTGTAACTTCTCCTTTTTCATTTCTAATTTTATTGATTTGAGTCCTCTCCCTCTTTTTCTTGATGAGTCTGTGTAAAGGTTTATCAGTTTTGTTTATCTTCTCAAAGAACTAGCTTTTAGTTTTATTTATCTTTGCTGTTGTTTTCTTTGTTTCTATTTCATTTATTTCTCCTCTGATTTTTTTTTTTTTTTTTTTTTTTTTTTTTTTTTTTTTTTTTTTGCTGTACGCGGGCCTCTCACTGTTGTGGCCTCTCCCGTTGCGGAGCACAGGCTCCGGACGCGCAGGCTCAGCGGCCATGGCTCACGGGCCCAGCCGCTCCGCGGCATATGGGATCCTCCCAGACCGGGGCACGAACCCGTATCCCCTGCATCGGCAGACGGACTCTCAACCACTGCGCCACCAGGGAGGCCCTCTCCTCTGATTTTTATGATATCTTTCCTTCTACTGACTTTGGCTTTTATTTGTTCTTCTTTCTCTAGTTCCTTTAGGTGTAATGTTAGATGATTTATTTGAGATGTTTCTTGTTTCTTGAGTTAGGCTTGTATTGCTATAAACTTCATTCTTAGAACTGCTTTCGCTGCATCCCCTAGGTATTGCATCATTGTGTTTTCATTGTCCTTTGTCTCTAGGTATTTTTTGATTTCCTCTTTGATTTCTTCAGTGATCTCTTGGTTATTTAGTAACGTATTGTTTAGCCTCCATGTGTTTGTGTTTTTTACGTTTTTTCCCCTGTATTTGATTTCTAAACACATAGAGTTGTGGTCAGAAAAGATGCTTGATATGATTTCAATTTTCTTAAATTTACTGAGGCTTGATTTTTGACCCAAGGTGTGATCTATCCTGGAGAATGTTCCATGTGCACTTGAGAAGAAAGTGTGATCTGCTGGTTTTGGATGGAATGTCCTAAAAATGTCAATTGAATCTATCTGGTCTATTGTGTCATTTAAAGCTTGTGTTTCTTTATTAATTTTTTGCTTGGAAGAAATGTTCATTAGTGTCAGTGAGGTGTTAGAGTCCCCCTCTATTATTGTGTTTCTGTCTGTTTTCTCTTTTATAGTTGTTAGCAGTTGCCTTATGTACTGCGGTGCTCCTATGTTGGGTGCATATATATTTATATTTGTTATATCATCTTCTTCTTGGATTGATCCGTTGATCATTATGTAGTGTCCTTCCTTGTCTCTTGTAACATTCTTTATTTTAAAGTCTATTTTATCTGATATGAGTATCGCTGCTCCAGCTTTCTTTTGATTTCCATTTGCATTTAATATCTTTTTTCCGTCCCCTCACATTCAGTGTGCATGTGTCCCTTAGTGTGAAGTGGTCCTCTTGTAGACAGCATATATATGGGTCTTATTTTTGTATCCATTCAGCAAGTTGTGTCTTTTGGTTAGAGCATTTAATCCTTTTATGTTTAAGGTAATGATCGATATGTATGTTCCTATTACCATATTCTTAATTGTTATGGGTTTGTTTTTGTAGGTCCTTTTCTTCTCTTGTCTTTCCCACTTAGAGAAGTTCCTTTAACATTGGTTGTAGAGCTGGTTTGGTGGTGCTGAATTTTCTTAGCTTTTGCTTGTCTGGAAAGCTTTTGATTTCTTCATCGAATTTGAATGAAATCCTTGCCAGGTAGAGTAATCTTGGTTGTAGGTTCTTCCCTTTCATCACTTTAAATATATCATGCCACTCCCTTCTGGCTTGTAGAGTTTGTGCTGAGAAATCAGCTGCTAACGTTATGGGAGTTCCCTTGTATGTCATTTGTTGTTTTTCCCTTGTTGCTTTCAATAATTTTTCTTTGTCTTTAATTCTTGTCAATTTGATTACTATGTGTCTTGGCATTTTTCTCCTTGGGTGTATCCTGCCTGGCACTCTGCACTTCCTGGATTTGGGTGACTATTTCCTTTCCCATGTTAGGGAAGTTTTTAACTGTAATTTCTTCAGATATTTACTTGTGTCCTTTCTCTCTCTCTTTTCCTTCTGGGACCCCTGTAGTGAGAATGTTCTTGCGTTTAGTGTTGTCCTAGAGGTCTCTTAGGCTGTCTTCATTTCTTTTTATTCTTTTTTCTTTATTCTGTTCCACAGCAGTTCATTCCACCATTCTGTCTAACAGGTTGCTTATCCATTCTTCTGCCTCAGTTATTCTGCTTTTGATTCCTTCTAGTATATTTTTCATTTCAGTTATTGTATTCTTCATCTCTGTTTGTTTGCTATTTAATTCTTCTAGGTGTTCTTTGATTCTTCTAGGGTTTGCTAAACGCTTCGTGCATCTTCTCAATCTTTGCCTGCTTTCTGTTTCCAAGGTCCTGGATCATCTTCACTATCATTATTCTGAATTCTTTTTCTGGAAGGTTGCCTATCTCTACTTCATTTAGTTGTTTTTCTGGGGTTTTATCTTGTTCCTTCATCTGGTACATAGCCCTCTGCCTTTTCATCTTGTCTGTCGTTCTGTGGATGTGGTTTTTGTTCCACAGGCTGCAGGATTGTAGTTCTTCTTGCTTCTGCTGTCTGCCTTCTGGTGGATGAGGCTATCTAAGAGGCTTGTGGAAGTTTTCTGATGGGAGAGACTGGTGGTGGGTAGAGCTGGCTGTTGCTCTGGTGGCCAGAGTTCAGTAAAATTTTAATCTGCTTTTCTGTTGCTCAGTGGGGCTGGGTTCCCTCCCTGTTGGTTGTTTGGCCTGAAGTAACCCAACATTGGAGCCTACCCAACTCTTTGGTGGGGCTAATGACAGGCTCTGGGAGGGCTCACACCAAGGAATGCTTCCCAGAACTTCTGCTGCCGGTGTTGTTGTCCTCACAGTGAGCCACAGCCACACCCCACGTCTGCAGGAGACCCTCCAACACTATCAGGTAGGTTTGGTTCAGTCTCCTATGGGGTCACTGCTCCTTCCCCTGGGTTCCGATGCACACAGTACCTTGTGTGTGCCCTCCAAGAGTGGAGTCTCTGTTTTCCCCAGTTCTGTGGAGTCCTGCAGTGAAATCCCGCTAGCCTTCAAAGTCTGGTTCTCTAGGAGTTCCTCCTCCCGTTGCCAGATCCCCACGTTGTGAAGCCTGACGTGGGGCTCAGAACCTTCACTCCAGTGGGTGGACTTCTGTGGTATAAGTGTTCTCCAGTTTGTGAGTCACCCAGCCAGCAGTTATGCGATTTGATTTTATTGTGATTGTGTCCCTCCTACCGTCTCATTTGGCTTTTCCTTTGTCTTTGGATGTGAGGTATCTTTTTTGGTGAGTTCCAGTGTCTTCCTGTCAGTGATCATTCAGCAGTTAGTTGTGATCCGGTGCTCTTGCAAGAGGGAGTGAGCGCACCTCCTTCTACTTCACCATCTTGAACCAAAATCTAGTGGGTATTATTTATATTCTCCTTATGTGATTGTTTCTTTTCCATTTTTTTTACATGGCATATATTACTGTTACAAGAAACAGGTTTAATAGAAAAGTTGAAAATAAAAATGTAATATTAGTTTATCTAATTTATATGTTTGCCTAAAACAAATAGACTGCCAGATATTTCTGCAACAGAGGTGAGTTTGGGATCAGCAGAGAATTGCAATTTGGAGTCTACAGCCATGGCAAGGCCACATGCCAGTCCCCAGAAGGAGAATGCTTTTATAGAGACAAAAAAGGAAGTTGGGAGGGCTATAGTAAACAAAGAGTCTGTGGCTTTTCACTAGCTGAAATCTTGCCAGTAAAGAGGAGGAGTCTTTCTTCTTCCTGTTGGGCTCTGCTGTCTTAACAGGGTGTGAAAGCCCTCTTCTTGTGTCCCAACTCTATTTTATTGAGGTTTCTGTTTATTAACTTTTTATGTATGTTGGATACTGAAACAGTAGGATCCTTAGAATTGATCCCTCAAAACTTTTGATCCAACTAAATCTCAGTGTTACATAGTTGACAGAGAAACCAGGATTCTTCTAATTCTAGTATGTAAATCAGTTTAATAGTCATGAACAGAATAGTTTTGTAGTCATTTTGTTGTAGTGTAGGAATCCAAAACTAATGAGTTTACCTACTCTTTGAATTTATAGGTGCACATTAACCTGAATTTTTTTCTCATACTTTATAATTAGTATAAAATTTTATCTTTGTAGCTGATTCGAAATATGTTTTCATGTTGTTATAGTTTTCCCTTTTCCTCTTAGTAGTTGAAACATTTGACTTTTAATGTAATGATTCTTGAACCTTTTGAACTTTCCTTTTATATTTCTGGTCATGGTTAAAAAGGGTCATCATTCTTATTTCTCAAGTCAGAAATCTGAGAGTCATTCCAGACTGTCCTTCTTTTTCATGTCCACATTAAATTACTACTGAGGTTACATTGAATCTAAGATATCTTTGACTTCTATTTCTTCTTCTTCCTTCCCAGTATCATTGGTGCTTCATTATTTTTAGCCTGGTTTATTTTAACTGCCACATTGCTGATCTCTCAGGAGAATGCTACATGTCTAGCTTAGTTCATCTTAGAGATTCCGTAGAACCTAATGGCAATTACTTAAAATGGTCCCTCATCATTTACTCAATAATCAGTCCAAGACTGTGATATAATTGCAGTGTATAGCAATATTTACCAAGCAAGGAGATAGTGAAACTCACTCTTGACTGGTCTTCAGGCAGCTAAAATAAATAAATAAATAAAAATTTGACATTGATGGTTGCCATTTGAGAGGTGTAGTAAATGGGCAAGGAAGTTGCAATTAATGAATCCTCCAAAAATGGGAGTGGAGGCAGGATTACAGTGACAGTAACAAAATTTAAATTCAGGCACTTTCTTTATTTGAATCCCTTCCAAGGCTTTGGGAAATGAACTGAAACATGTTCAGAGAGTTAAAAATTGAGGGGGGGATGTTTGCAAAGGTAAGATATTTAAACCACGATTGATTAAGACGACTGTCTCCTTCAACTTCAGCTTCCCCTCTGACACATGTGCCCTTGTGTCCAGTGACACTGGGGTAATTTTGGCTGTTTTTTTGGGATGCATAGCTCTAGCAATACTTCAAACACCAAGTACATCATGTATGAAGTCAAAATTCTTAAAGCATCCCAGATAATAAAAAATTTTTTTGATAAATTATATTAAAGGCTTTCTATTTTCTCTACATAAAATATTACATTTTTTTTTGTCATGGGAACAGACATTCAAAGAGTATGCAGCCAAATATGCAAGGGGGAAAATATAATAGCCTCTTGTCAGTTAACAATAGCAACTTTTTTTTATTATTTCTAGATTTTGTGGGATTTACAGTATTTGTCAGCTTTTAATAATTTGAAATGCATGTGAACTATTTTCTTATTACAGGTGACTGTTTTTGTACCTACTTTCATAGCTGTGAATTTGTATTTCTCTTAAAGAGGGCCCCCAAATTGTATAAGCTTTAGGCCCACAGAACCTCTGTCTGTCCCTGAATAGAAGGTATTTGGGAAAACATTTATGATGTATTATCTTTTGCTGAGGCATCTCTCACTGCTCTTAGTCAGAGACCCATAACTGTCCCCCTGCTCAAAAAACGTGAATTTACTAGGGGTGAAACAGAGAGGATATGTTATCCTAGTTTATGATAGCAAATGCCAAATGCCTGTACTTTAGTTATTCACATCTGGCTTTGTAAACTATTATAGGCAGGGAACATACCTTTTCCCTTATGGATTTAGTACAGAACCCAGTATATCATAAAATGACTGTACTTAAATGTTTATCAACTTAGTATAAAATCTATTTTCAGGCCATTAATCACTGTCATTTTTTCTTTGGTTGTTAATGAACTGTGGTAATTCAATTTAAAATAAATATTATATAAATAGTATGTACTCTAAAGACCTTAATAGATTATTCGTTGGATGCTTTTTCTTTTTTTTCTTTCTTTTTTTTTTTTTTTGCGGCATGCGGGCCTCTCACTGCCACGGCCTCTCCCATTGCGGAGCACAGGCTCCGGACGCGCAGGCTCAGCGGCCATGGCTCACGGGCCCAGCCGCTCCGCGGCATGTGGGATCCTCTTGGACCGGGGCACGAACCCGTGTCCCCTGCACCGGCAGGCGGACTCTCAACCGCTGTGCCACCAGGGAAGCCCTGCTTTTTCTTTTTTACCTCCTCCTTCACTACCCCCACCCAGTGTTGAAAATGTCTTCCTGCCTCTGTATCACCTTTACATTCCAATCTCTTCTTTTTCAGACATCTAGATTACCTTTTGGTATGCTGATAGGTCAGACTTTCTCTTTCTTAATCCATCGCTTTCATTTACTTCCCAAATTTAGACTCTTGGTTTACTTTTTCTCTTTCCCCCTTGGGAGCTGCTAAGATTTGTACAGTTGTTTCCAACTACCGTCTCTGGAGTGATGATTTAGTTGTGGGGCTAATAAAGTTTCACTGTAATTTAAAAGGGAGACTGAAGATGCTTGGCAAGTACTGAATATTCACCTATATTATTTCAAGTGTTACCAGTAAAACCCAGGCTGTTATATAAATTTAAGCATCCTTACTAAAGATTACAGGGAATCTGGAAAGAGTTAGTGTTACTGAGATTTTTGTGCATGGTGCCAGATTTTAAAAAACTGTATAATATTGAAGTTTTACCACTCCTATAAAATGTTTCCCAATAATTTTAGTCCACACCGATGGCTCCTCTTCTTGACTGTCTTAGGCACACATTGTTACTAGCATTTGTACCTTGTGGAACCTCTGAAATAACTGGATCTTTAAATCTTCCAACTTATCTCCTCACTAAATGCACTTAAAGCTATATTGTATGACATTTGAATATATACTTCCTAAAGCTTCTTGTTTTTGAGTACATTATTAGTTCTTAGGAGGCTGTTTGGAAATATGGAAAGTATGATGAGATCTTGAGAACTTCACTTTAAAACCAACACATAATCAGAGCAGAGATATACAAAAGACTCCTTTTAGTGACTGAATGGTCTGGGGGGTCAGTGAAACTTGCTTGTAACTTGACTGAATGTGTTAAAATGTCTAAATAATCTGTCAGTCAGAATGGGTACAAATCAACATGCTAAGTCATTAAGATAAATGTTTGCAGTGCCCATCCACATTCTGTCTAAAAGTGAGGGAGCCTCCATCAGCTGAGTTAGGGTCTATTTCGTCCTATATGGTTCCGATTAGTGATGTAAGAGTTGTAGTCTATGGACTGTGAGATTTTCCCATCTCATTGATAAGAGCAGATCTGTTGTGAGGTTAACTTAATCAACCAAATGCTATTGGTGTTTAATGCATCTGAATCACTTCCTCTGTCTTATTCCCAAACTCAACAAGCACACAACAGTACAGTGGATTTACATATTAAGTGTGTGTAGGGGTGCATCTTAGACCAGGACATAATTTGAAATTTGCATATAATCAAAATTATGCATGAAATCTTTTGAATCACTTTTAACTTCCTAGAACTTAGGCTTAGAAGCTCAAAATCTAATTTATTTCTTTACCTTCCTCCTGTCCCTCCTTTCCTCCCTCCTTCCCTCCCTTTTCTCTCTTTCTCCCCCCCACTCTCTCCCTCTCCCCTTCCTTCTCTTTTTCCTTCCTTCTCCTCACCTCTCTCTCTATTTCTCTTTTTTTTTTGTCCTGGTCCAGTTGGAATCTGAGATTTCTTTCAAAGGTAGGAATGAGGGGCAATGGGCACCCAAACAACTTTATCCTATATTACATTACAGTGGTTGAGAGCATGTGATTTGGAGTCCTATGCTTTTTTTGAAATCTTATATCTTATACTTACTAGCAGTGTGTTACTATAAAATTTAAATACTTTCAGGATATAGGAAAAATTAAATGAGGTAAAATTTGTAAAGTTCTTAACGTGGGGCTTAGCATGTAAGTGCTACTTAAATGGCAGCCATCAAAATAACCATTCAGTTATGATTTGGAATCCGGAATAAGTAGGTCTGCATCTTGAAGCCAGTGGAGCAGTCTTGTGGCCATAATTGTTCTGATTCCTCCTCCTTGTAAATGTATGACTTGACATTATCAGTTTTGGAGATTCAGTGTATATGTGTCTTCCCTAGAGGAATAAATTCTCCACCCCAAATTATTCTGTATTTAAGAGCCAGATCTTACCCCTTAGTAAATTCTTCTTGGGAATGAAGTCTGTTTTGAGTTTTTTGGGAAAGATGTTGCTAATTTTCATTACATGTATGCTGTAAGGGACTGATAGGATTTTTACATGTCAAGTATAAACCAGACAATCTTGTATTTTAGCTTTGTTCTGGTAGAAAGGGGGTGGAGGGCAGATCAGGACACATAAATACCTACTTTTCTTAGTCATTGTAATTTAAAATTTGTTTTCATACTCTGGAATACTTTAGCTCATAGATACTTCTTTTAATTATCTAAAGACTGTATATAAACACTTGAAAAGAGCCTGTAGTTAGTTATGAAGTGAGGAATTCCTTCACAGTATGAATTATTTCATGCTGTAATTTATCTGTTTTAAGTAAGATGTTCAGATACTTTTAAAGAAACATTTTGTTTAGTAATATAAATGATTGTTCTAAAGAAGAGATGGTACCTCTGCAAAGTTGTTTTTCAAAACCCCCCTCCTATGTACTTTTGAGAATCTGGCCAAACTATGAATCTGCCTCCCATGTACTATGCCCACATAATTATATAATTTTGGAAAAAAATTTTGCTAAGAAAGCTAATTTTAAGAGTACTCAAGTAACTTCTTAACTATGGGTTATTTTGTTACTCAGAAAGAGCCTGAGTAAAGTTTGGACTTTTACCTGCTTTCAGTGTAGCCAGGAGACCTGAATGAGTCTACGTATGTTTGCATGTATGTGTATATATATGTAGGTATATGAATGTATGTATTTATATACTCAGGTGTTTTTATAATTTCTTTTCCTTTCATAACTAGGAAAAATTTTAATGGGACAATTGAATTCACTGAGATTTTTCTATTCTAAAATAGAAAGGTAGTTAGTAGAGGGGAAAAAGATGAAAAAAGAAACAAAAGAAAAAACCCAAGCAAACAGTAAAGGATTCAATGGGAGATATGAATGAAAAAGTCAATAGTTTGCGCCACAGGCTCACCCTGCATCCGGACCCTTCCCTCCCCTCGGCCTGAGTGAGCCAGAGTCCCCGAATCAGCTGCTCTTTTAACCCCGTCCTGTCTGAGCGAAGGACAGACACCCTCAGGCGACCTACACACAGAGGTGGGTCCCAATCCCAAGCTGAACCCCGGGAGCTGTGCGAACAAAGAAGAGAAAGGGAAATCTCTCCCAGCAGCCTCAGGAGCAGAGGATTAAGTCTCGACAATCAACTGCATCTGTGGAATACCTGAATAGACAACAAATCATCCCAAATTGAGGAGGTGGACTTTGGGAGCAGGATATATATATTTTTTTCCCTTTTTCTCTTTTTGTGAGTGTGTATGTGTATGCTTCTGTGTGTGATTTTGTCTTTATAGCTTTACTTTTACCATTTGTCCTAGGGTTACGTCAGTCTGTTTTTTTTTTTTTAATTACTTGAAAAAATTTTTTCTTAATAATTATTTTTATTTTAATAACTTTATTTTATTTTTTTTTTTTTTTGCTGTACACGGGCCTCTCACTGTCATGGCCTCTCCCGTTGTGGAGCACAGGCTCTGTATGCGCAAGCTCAGCGGCCATGGCTCACGGGCCCAGCCGCTCCACAGCATGTGGGATCTTCCCGGACCAGGGCACGGACCCGCATCCCCTGTATAGGCAGGTGGACTCTCAACCACTGTGCCACCAGGGAAGCCCAATAACTTTATTTTATTTTATTCTACTTTATTTCCTTCCTTCCTTCCTTCCTTTCTTTCTTTTTTCTTTTCTTTCTTTCTTCTTTTCTGGTTTTTCTCCCTTTTATTCTGAGCCGTGTGGATGAAAGCCTCTTGGTGCTCCAGCCAGGCATGAGGGATATGCCTCTGAGGTAGGAGAGTCAAGTTCAGGACACTGGTCCACAAGAGACCTCCCAGCTCCACGTAATATCAAATGGTGAAAATCTCCCAGAGATCTCCATCTCAACGCCAAGACCCAGCTTCATTCAACGACCAGGAAGCTACAGTGCTGGACACCCTATGCCAAACAATTAGCAAGACGGACACAACACCATCCATTAGCAGAGAGGCTGCCTAAAATCATAATAAGGCCACAGACACCCCAAAACACACCACCAGACGTGGACCTGCCCACCAGAAAGAAAACATCCAGCCTCATCCACCACAACACAGGCACTAGTCCCCTCCACCAGGAAGCCTAAACAACCGACTGAACCAACTTTAGCCACTGGGGACAGACATCAAAAACAACGGGAACTACGAACCTGTAACCTGCAAAAAGGAGACCCAAACACAGTAAGATAAGCAAAATGAGAAGACAGAAAAACAGCAGATGAAAAAGCAAAGCAAAAACCTACCAGACCTAACAAATGAAGAGGAAATAGGCAGTGTACCTGAAAAAGAATTCAGAATAATGATAATAAAGATGATCCAAAATCTTAGAAATAGAATAGAGAAAATACAAAAAACGTTTAACAAAGACCTAGAAGAACTAAAGATGAAACAAACAGTGATGAACAACACAATAAATGAAATGAAAAATTCTTTGGAAGGGATCAATAGCAGAATAACTGAGGCAGAAGAATGGATAAGTGACCTGGAAGATAAAATAGTGGAAATAACTACTGCAGAGCAGAATAAAGAAAAAAGAATGAAAGGAATTGAGGACAGTCTCAGAGACCTCTGGGACAACATAAATGCACCAACATGCAAATTATAGGGGTCGCAGAAGAAGAAGACAAAAAGAAAGAGTCTGAGAAAATATTTGAAGAGATTATAGTTGAAAACTTCCCTGACATGGGAAAGAAAATAATCAAGTCCAGGAAGTGCAGAGAGTCCTATAGAGGATAAATCCAAGGAGAAACACGCCAAGACACATATTAATCAAACTATCAAAAATTAAATACAAAGAAAAAATATTAAAAGCAGCAAGGGAAAAGCAACAAATAATATGCAAGGGAATCCCCAAAGGTTAACAGCTGATCTTTCAGCAGAAACTGCAAGCCAGAAGGGAGTGGCAGGACATATTTTAAGTGATGAAGGAGAAAAACCTACAACCAAGATTACTCTACCCAGCAAGGATCTCATTCAGATTTGATGGAGAAGTTAAAACCTTTACAGAGAAGCAAAAGCTAAGAGAATTCAGCACCACCAAACCAGCTTTACAGCAAATGCTAAAGGAACTTCTCTAGGCAGGAAACACAAGAGAAGGAAAATACCTACAATAACGAACCCAAAACAATTAAGAAAATGGGAATAGGAACATACATATCGATAATTACCTTAAATGTAAATGGATTAAATGCTCCAACCAAAAGACGTAGACTGGCTGAATGGATATAAAAACAAGACATGTATATATGCTGTCTACCAGAGACCCACTTCAGGCCTATGGACACATACAGACAAAGTGAGGGGATGGAAAAAGACATTCCATTGCAAATGGAAATCAAAAGAAAGCTGGAGTAACAATTCTCATATCAGACAAAATAGACTTTAAAATAAAGACTGTTACAAGAGACAAGAATACTGCATAATGATCAAGGGATGGATCCAAGAAGAAGACATAACAATTGTAAATATTTATGCACCCAACACAGGAGCACCTCAATACATAAGGCAAATACTAACAGCCATAAAAGGGGAAATCAACAGTAACACAATCATAGTACGGGACTTTAACACCCCACTTTCACCCATGGACAGATCACCCAAAATGAAAATAAATAAACACAAGATTTAAGTGATACATTAAATAAGATGGACTTAATTGATATTTATAGGACATTCCATCCCAAAACAACAGGATACACATTCGTCACAAGTGCTCATGGAACATTCTCCAGGATAGATCATATCTTGGGTCACAAATCAAGACTTGGTAATTTAAGAAAATTGAAATCATATCAAGTACCTTTTCCGACCACAATGCTATGAGACTAGATATCAATTACAGGAAAAAAATCTGTAAAACATACAAACACATGGCGGCTAAACAATACACTGCTTAATAACCAAGGGGTAACTAAAGAAATCAAAGAGGAAATCAAAAAATACCTAGAAACAAATGACAATAAAAACACGACGACCCAAAACCTTTGGGATGCAGCGATAGCAGTACTAAGGGGGAAGTTTATAGCAATACAATCCTAACTTAAGAAACAAGAAACATCTCAAATAAGCAACCTAGCCCTACACATAAAGCAATTAGAGAAAGAAGAAGAACAACAAAAAAAACCCCCAAAGTTAGCAGAAGGAAAGAAATCATAAAGATCACATCAGAAATAAATGAAAAACAAATGAAGGAAATGAGAGCAAAGATTAATAAAACTGAAAGCTGATTCTTTGAGAAGATAAACAAAATTGATAAAACATTAGCCAGACTCATCAAGAAAAAAAGGAAGAAGACTCAAATCAATAGAATTAGAAATGAAAAAGGAAAAGTAACAACTGACACTGCAGAAATACACACAAGCATGAGAGATTACTGCAAGCAACTTTATGCCAATAAAATGGACAACCTGGAAGAAATGGATGAATTCTTAGAAATGCACAGTCTTCCAAGACTAAACCAGGAAGAAATAGAAAATATGAATAGTCCAATCACAAGCACTGAAATTGAAACTGTGATAAAAAATTTTCCAACAAACAAAAGCCCAGGACCAGATGGCTTCACAGGCGAATTCTATCAAACATTTAGAGAAGAGCTAACATCCATCCTTCTGAAACTCTTCCAAAATATAGCAGAGGGAGGCACACTCCCAAACTCATTCTACGAGGCCACCATCACCCTGATACCAAAACCAGACAAAGAGGTCACAAAGAAAGAAAACTACAGGCCAATATCACTGATGAACATAGATGCAAAAATCCTCAACAAAATACTAGCAAACAGAATCCAATAGCACATTAAAAGGATCATACACCATGATCAAGTGGGGTTTATTCCAGGAATGCAAGGATTCTTCAGTATACGCAAATAAATCAATGTGATATACCATATTAACAAACTGAAGGAGAAAAACCATATGATCATCTCAATAGATGCAGAGAAAACTTTTGATAAAATTCAACACCCATTTATGATAAAAACCCTGCAGAAAGTAGGCATAGAGGGAACTTTCCTCAACATAATAAAGGCCATATATGACAAACCCACAGCCAACATCATCCTCAATGGTGAAAAACTGAAACCATTTCCACTAAGATCAGAAACAAGACAAAGTTGCCCACTCTCACCACTATTATTCAACATAGTTTTGGAAGTTTTAGCCACAGCAGTCAGAGAAGAAAAAGAAATAAAAGGAATCCGAATCGGAAAAGAAGAAGTAAAGCTGTCACTGTTTGCGGATGACATGATCCTATACATAGAGAATCCTAAAGATGCTACCAGAAAACTACTAGAGCTAATCAATGAATTTGGTAAAGTAGCAGGATACAAAATTAATGCACAGAAATCTCTTGCATTTCTATACACTAATGATGAAAAATCTGAACGTGAAATCAAGAAAACACTCCCATTTACCACTGCAACAAAAGAATAAAATATCTAGGAATAAACCTACCTAAGGAGACAAAAGACCTGTATGCAGAAAATTATAAGACACTGATGAAAGAAATTAAAGATGATGAAAATAGATGGAGAAATATACCATATTCTTGGATTGGAAGAATGAACATTGTGAAAATGACTCTACTACCCAAAGCAATCTACAAATTCAATGCAATCCCTATCAAACTACCACTGGCATTTTCTACAGAACTACAACCAAAAATTTCACAATTTGTATGGAAACACAAAAGACCCCGAATAGCCAAAGCAATCCTGAGAACGAAAAACGGAGCTAGAGAAATCAGGCTCCCTGACTTCAGACTATACTACAAAGCTACAGTAATCAGCATAGTATGGTAGTGGCACAAAAACAGAAATATAGATCAGTGGAACAGGATAGAAAGCCCAGAGATAAACCCACACGTATATGGTCACATTATCTTTGATAAAGGAGGCAAGAATATACAGTGGAGAAAAGACATCCTCTTCAGTAAGTGCTGCTGGGAAAACTGGACAGGTACATGTAAAAGTATGAAATTAGAACACTCCCTAACACCATGCACAAAAATAAACTCAAAATGGATTAAAGACCTTAATGTAAGGCCAGACACTGTCAAACTCTTAGAGGAAAACATAGGCAGAACACTGTATGACATAAATCATAGCAAGACCTTTTTTGACCCACCTCCTAGAGAAATGGAAATAAAAACAAAAATAACAAATGGGACCTAATGAAACTTAAATGCTTTTGCACAGCAAAGGAAACCATAAGCAAGATGAAAAGGCAACCCTCAGAGTTGGAGAAAATATTTGCAAATGAAGCAACTGACAAAGCATTAATCTCCAAAATTTACAAGCAGCTCAGTATCAAAGAAAGAAACAACCCAATACAAAAATGGGCAGAAGACCTAAATAGACATTTCTCCCAAGAAGATATACATATTGCCAACAAACAGATGAAAGGATACTCCACATCATTAATCATTAGAGAAATGCAAATCAAAACTACAATGAGATATCATCTCACACTGGTCAGAATGTCTATCTTCAAAAAATCTTGAAACAATAAATGCTGGAGAGGGTGTGGAGAAAAGGGAATCCTTTTGCACTGTTGGTGGGAATGTAAATTGATACAGCCACTATGGAGAACAGTATGGAGGTTCCTTAATAAACTAAAAATAGTACTACCATACGACCCAGCAATACCACTACTGTACATATAGCCTGTAAAAACCATAATTCAAAAAGAGTCATGTACCAAACTGTTCATTGCAGCTCTATTTACAATAACCAGGACATGGAAGCAACCTGAGTGTCTATCAACAGATGAATGGATAAAGAATACGTGGCACATATATACAATGGAATATTACTCAGCCATAAAAAGAAACGAAATTGAGTTATTTGTAGTGAGGTGGATGGACCTAGAGTCTGTCATACAGAGTGAAGTAAGTCAGAAAGAGAAAAACAAATATCCTATGCTAACACATATATAGGGAGTCTAAGAAAAAATACATTTCATGAAGAATCTAGGGGCAATACGGGAATAAAGACACAGACCTACTGTAGAGTGGACCTGAGGATATGGGGAAGAGGAAGGGTAAGCTGGGACAAAGTGAGAGAGTGGCATGGACATATATACACTGCGAAACGTAAAATAGATAGCTAGTGGGAAGCAGCCGCATAGCACAGGGAGATCAGCTCGGTGGTTTGTGACCACCTAGAGGGGTGGGATAGTGAGGGTGGGAGGGAGGGAGATGCAAGAGGGCAGAGATATGGTTACAGATGTATATGTATAACTGATTCACTTTGTTATAAAGCAGAATCTAACACACCATTGTAAAGCAATTATACTCCAATAAAGGTGTTAGAAAAAATTCAATAGTTTATTTATCATTTCAGTTTTATAAGGTACAATTGATAATATAAATTGTTAACTGGTAAATTGTGAGATATTTAAAGTGTATATTGTGATGTGTATACCTATTGATATGATTATAAATTGTGAAAGGATTCTCCCCACGTAGTTAATTATCACATCCATCACCTCCCATATTTATCTTTTTTTTTTTTTTTTTGGTACAACATTGAAGTTGTATTCTCATATCAAATTTCAATTATGCAATACAGTGTTATCAGCATGGTATTTATATTTGGAATCTACAAAAAAAGAAAAAAAGTGAAGCTTATTGAAACAAAGAGTAGCAAACTATTTGCCAGGGGCTGAGTGGTTAGGAAAACAGGGAGAGATTGGTAAAAGGATACCAGCTTTTAGCTATACGATGAATAAGGTCTGAGGATCTAATGTATAAAAGTCAATCCTGGGCTTCCCTGCTGGCGCAGTGGTTGAGAGTCCGCCTGCCGATGCAGGGGACACAGGTTCGTGTCCTGGTCCGGGAAGATCCCACATGCCGCAGAGCGGCTGGGCCCATGAGCCATAGCCGCTGAGCCTGCACGTCTGGAGCCTGTGCTCCGCAACGGGAGAGGCCACAGCAGTGAGAGGCCCGCATAATGCAAAAACAAACAGACAAACAAACAAACAAAAAAGTCAATCCTTTATATTTTTATTATTTTAAATAGTGCGTATTTTCTGGCAAGATAAATTTCCTCAGTCATTTGTAGCACATTGAGCTTGTGACACATAAGAATTTTATGAAGATAAATTAGTGAAATCTACTTTGACACTTTATAACAGCAGGAATGATTTCACCGTTCAGAAATGTCTGAAGTGTGCTTTTATTTTTTCAGCTGCTTTGCATTAGAGAACTTTCATCCTGTTGAAGGTGTGGTAGTTTTACACAAGTTTTAGGTGTTCATAGAGTTGAAGTTGATTGTCACTTTTGTCATCAATCCTCTGTAGTGTCCCCGTTGAACCCAGATTTCCTAATGCTCTTCCAATTTCTAAGCCCTCCCCCAACCCATATTCTCTATATTGAACTCAGTAAAATTTAGTTCCACCAGAAAGCGTTTTCTTGACAAAAACCTTATAACACATAAATTATTTCTTATTTTGCCTACCTTCAAGCACGAGCATTTATGATCTGTTCCATGAATTACCAACCACACTTGTTTTGGGGCACTTACTGCTGGAAAAGCTCACTCTGGAATTTTCCAAATTAAGTAGGTATAACGTACATAGAGGGTAATAAAAATGGATATTATCAGCAAAAGTCCTTCTTAAGAGACCTCAAAGTGTGACATTTCTGTGGTGGATTTGCTAAGCTTTGCAAACTATGGAACTGGGTTTGTCAGCACTCCAAAAGTGGACCCATCCTCCTCAGGAATAGACACTCATTAGCCCAACTCACCGCAGTGTTGTATAAGATTAGAATGCTACTCATTCATCTATGATGAGAAATCTCATTGCCATAAGTCTAGAACATTTGTATTGGCATGACTAGTGCATTCGCTCCCTACAGACTCACATACAATGTTGGGGGTACCTTGTCATCTGAAGGTTGCCTGGAGTCAGAACAAGGGGAGACTTGTTCCAAGGCTTTCTTCTGGGCCATTGTGTATTAACATCTAAGTTTATTTTCACAGGATGGTGTACTTCCCCCTTTGTGTAAGTTGTTGGTGGGGAGGGGCTGCGAGGAGAGCTTCATGATTTTAAATTCCATTATATCTCCAATCTGGACTTCCTAACTGGACTTCTGATCCATATATCTGACTGCCTGCTTCTTTCTTCCACCTGGTGTCTAACAGATGCCTCAATTTGGCATGCCCAAGCTGAGAGCCTACATTCTCCTCCTCAGTCCATCACCCCTTTAAATCAACTTCCTGCGGTCTTCACTGTCTCAGTTAATGGCAACTGAGGTATCATTCTCAGGCTCCACTTCTGGTCTTCAGTAAACCCTGTCAACTCTGGCTTCAGTAAACATCCAAAACTGGCCACTTTCTGCCCCACTATTACAACCCTGGTCTGGGTCACTATCATCTTCCACCTGGATTAATGCAGTGGCTTTATATCTGATCTCCTTGCTTCTGACCTTTCATCCCCTACACTCTAATTTCAACACAGAGCCTAGAGTGATCCTTTTAACACGTCATATCATGTAACTCCTGAGCTGTGAAGGTATAGCTTGGATCTACTGTCTAAATACAGGAAAATGTAGGATCACAGTACTACATATACTCTTGAAAGTGAGTAACAGAGTTAGCATGACCATGTACGTGACATATAACTGGGAGTTCTCTGAATTAATGTCTATGCAGAATATGATGTTTCTTAAAGGGAAAGTAATAAAAATGTGCTAATTTGAAGCTTACATGTATTATTAAAACTCAACGGTAATAACAGCAGTTGGTTAGACTTTAGACAAACAATTTTTTTAAGGGAGAACTGGTTAGGATTACTAGGACATGATGATATTAGAAAGCAGAGCAACTTTTAGTCCGTTTTTGTATTGTGTTTAAATTTTCCACAGACAGTGCACCCCTTTATTATCTGCATCCAGGGTAAACTACTCCCATTGCCAGCCCTCAGTATACTCCTGGCTTGGGCTTCATTCTGAATGTAACAGGGAATCATTAAAATTTTTGAGTAGAAAAGTGCATCACAGTTTAGGACTATAAATTGATCATTTATAATATAAAATTGAGACTATAAATCTGATCTTTTTAATTTATTACTTGAAGGTAAGAGCTAGTTAATTTGTTTTTATTGTCTTTGTCTCATTTCTTCAACTAGATTGTCATGTCTTATAAGGCAGGGAGTGTGTTTCTATTTCTTTGGTTTTCTCTGTAATATCATATACTATCCTTTATATTCAGTAGATGCTCAATAAATGCTTAGTGACTTCTATGCAGATTCTGAATTATGGGTTCTATGCTATACTGCAGGGTAAAAATGAACTTGAACCTAGGGGGAAAGGCTCTCCTGGATACCCAGAGGAGTGTCTCTCTCTCTCTTAGCCAGATCAGAGTGGAGTGAAGCCTGCCTCTGCTATCATGTAGGGTTTACCACAAAATGGTTGTCTTGGAAATGTAGTAAGTCATTCTCACATCAAATTCAATATAGATTTAAAGGCTTTAATATTTTTATATAAGTTAATTCTTGACAATTTGCTGTTCAAGTAGTGATAATAATATACAAATAATCAAATCACTGTTTTGGAATCCACTTCTCATTTAAAACACCTGCATTGATTTTTCACTAGCTATTATTTCTGATTCACTCTTGAAAACTGTGATTTTTTCTTATGATAAATTTAGAAAGTAGACAAGATTATTGAAATCAAAAGGCCAGCCCTGCCTTCTTACTAGTTGTGTGGCTTATGAACTTTGAGAATGTGCTTTAGTTTTTCCGTATGTAAGATGGAGATAACCGTTCCTATGTCGAAGAGCTATTGTGAAGTTCACTGTAAAGCTCTTAAAAGTATCTGGCATGTAATAAACACTATAAAAGTGCTTTCTATTATTAGTAGTAATATTACATGGATGGTTTTCTGAGGAGGCTCTGATTATTAGGTGGGTGCACTTATGCCTAACCCAGCCTTTTAAACTACTTTTGCTTTGTTGCATTCATTTACTGAACAACTTTCTACCACTGCTGAGCTTGAAAAATCTTCATCCAGTGCTACTGAAAAGCATACACTGGCGTTTTTTAAAAAATGGACTTAATTCTAGAGATATCTCCATTGCATTTTAAAATCCCAAGTTAGCTAACCAAATAAATCAAAACTGATTAGAGCCTGATGCTCACATTTAAGACCACACCTGCAAGTTCATACCCTATTCAGCTCAGTGTTGAAAATTTAGTGCTGAGAGAGGGCTTGTCACAAATGAACACAGGGCCCAATGTTACCTTTTTACATACTCTTAACTCTGAGGGTAAAGATCTGATATACAATTTCTCTATCTTTCCTCCCTCTTTCCTCTTTTCCCTCCTTCTCATACATATTTATTAGGAATTTACTATATCTATATCTCATGCATTGTGTTAGGTTGAGGGGATATAGTAGTGAGCACTTCATCCATAGTTTCTGTTCTGTCTCATGGGACAGTTTAGTAGAGATAACAGATGATAAACAGCAACAACAACAAAGATACAGATATATGCATAATTACAAGTTGTATCTAACACTTTACCGTATTTCCATTTTCCCACCAAAAGGACAAAAGATGTTCTGGGGAAATACATTTGATATAATTTTTTACATTAAAAACATCCTTCCACATGGTATCAAAACAAATAAAATACTTAATACTTAAAATACTTCAGAAAAATATTTAACCAAGGAGGTGAAAGCTGTATACTAAAGACTATAAGACATTGATTAAATAAATTACAAATAAATGGAAAGATATTCCCTACTCATGGATTGGAAGAATTAATATTGTTAAAATGTCCATCCTACCCAAAGCAATCTATAGATTCAATGCAATCCCTGTCAAAATTCCAATGGCATTTTCCACAGAACTAGAACAAACCATCAAAGTCTGTATGGAACCACAAAAGACCCCAAATAGCCAAAGCAGTCTTGAGAAAGAACAAAGCTGGAGGCATCATGCTGCCTGATTTAAAACTATATTACAAAGCTATAGTAATCAAAACAGTTATGGTATGGAAGTGAAAATAGACACATAGATCAGTGGAACAAAATAGAGCCCAGAAATAAACCCACACATACATGGTCAGTTAATTTATGACAAAGGAACCAAGAATATACAATGGGGAAAGGAAAGTCTATTCAATAAATACTGTGCAGAGAACTGGAGAGCTACATGCAAAACAGTGAAACTGGACCACTATATTACACCATTCACAAAAACTAACTCAAAATGGATTAAAAACTAGAATGTGAGACCTGAAACTATAAAACTCCTAGAAGAAAACGTGAGTGATAAGCTTCTTGCCATAGGTCTTGGTGATGATTTTTTGGATTTGACACTAAAAGCAAAGGCAACAAAAGCGAAAATAAGTGGGACTACAACAAACTAAAAGGCTTCTGCACGGTAAAGGAAACCATCAACAAAATGAAAAGGCAGCCTATTGAATGAGAGAAAGTAGTTGCAAATCATATATTTGATAAGGGGTTAATATTGAAAACATAAAGAACTCATACAACTCAATAGCAAAAAAAAACCAAACAATCAATTAAAAAGTGGGCAAAAGATCTGAAAAAACATTTTTCCAAAGAAGACATACAAATGGCCAACAAGTACATGAAAAGGTGTTCAACATCACTAATCATCAGGGAATTGCAAATCAAAACCACAATGAAATATCACCTCACACTGGTTAGAATGGCTATTATCAAAAAGACAAGAAATGACAAGTGTTGGTAAGGATGTGGAGCAAAGGGAACCCTTGTGCACTGTTGGTGGGAATGTAAATTGGTGCAGCCACTATGAAAAACAGTATGAAGGTTATCCCCCAAATTAAAAATGATCTTATGATCAAGCAGTTCCACTTCTGAAAACATTAACTCAAAAAACATATTCATTCTGTGTTCATTGCAGCACTGTTTACAATAGCCAAGACATAGATGCAACCTAAGTGCCCACCTACAGATGAATGGATGAAGAAAATGTGGCATGTATACATACACATACTGGGATATTATTCAGCCATAAAAAGAAGGAAGTCTAGTCATTTTTGACAGCAGGGATGGACCTTGAGGGCATTATGCTAAGTGAAATGTCAGACCAAAGAAGACAAATAACATATGATTTCACTTATATGTGGAATCTAAAACAAAAACAAAACTGAACTCATAAGATACAGAGAACAGATTGGTGGTTGCCAGAAGCGGGGATTTGGTGGGGTAGGCGAAATGGGTAAAGGGATCAAAAGGTACAGACTTCTAGTTATAAAATAAGTCCTGGGGATGTAATGTACAGCCTGGTAGCTATAGTTAATAATATTGTGTAGTATATTTGAATGATGCTTAGTAGATCTTAAAAGTTCTCATCACAAGAGAAAGAAAATTGTAACTATGTGTGGTGATGGGTGTTATTTAGATTTATCGTGGTGATCATTTTGCAATATGTACAGATACCGAATCATTACATTGTACACCTGAAATGAATGTAATGTTACATATCAACCATATATTGATTAAAAAAAGAAAAAAATCCTTCCAAACAAAGTTTTCTTCAAATTCTCTTCTTGAAGATGTATGCAAAATTGATTTCACTTCCATTTCTACTTAATACTATGTATTGTATTTCATAATACATAATAATGTAGGCCAGTTTTGTGTTTTGCAATAATATTTGCATTTCCTTCCTGAGTGGAATAGAAATATGAGCTTATTTTTAAATATTATTACATAGGATGCAAAATATTTAAACTAAGAGAGTGTATTCAGGAACAAAGGGGCTTATGTAAAAAATAACTACTGAGCCAGAATCAGTCTGGTTAGGTGTTTAAAAGGTACAAGAACTCTTTGAAATATCAGTTTCCCTCATTTATAAAATAAAAGAGCTGGGTTAAATGTTCTCAAAGGCCCTTTGAGGTTTAAACTGCTACAAATCATGAGGGACTATTTTTACATTAAAACTTAATGTACAATTAATGGTTCCCTAGTGGGTTGAAACAGTTTTTATGTTAGTGAAAAGGTACTGATTCAAAGGATCTCACATTATTCTAGTTCACTTCTTTTTGTCATTATAATATCAGTATAAGATCATTTCACATCTCATGAGAACATTTCTCATGGTTAGACAAAGTTTTTTTTTTTTTTTTTTTTTCCTTATATGTGGCAACATGAGAGGCCAGAAACCTCACTTATGATGATCTGTGGCTTGCAGGGATCTACTTTTACTCACATGTAGGTAATATCTGTATTTTTTAACAAAGTGAGTTGCATCTGTTTTCAATTTGATTTTTTTCTGTAAGTGGATAAAAAAGTCGTGAGTATCTTTCCCAACAAGTAGTATCATGATACGTGGTAATCCCTTTGTGAAAGCCTCATAAATGTTGATGAATTGGAAACAGTATTAAGAATAAACCAAAAGCCTGCTTATATTTCATATCATTTAAACACAATTGTCTTATGAAAATGCAACTAAATATTTTCCATTTTCATAAGAATGCCTAGAACTTAGTGCTTTCCATCCATAACTAATAGACAACAGGATAGATTTCCAGTGATATATCATAACCTTTCTACATTGGGTTTGAAGGAGAGGTATATTTGAGGAGTCACCCAGAATACACTATACATTTAAGTAAAGGTGTATAAAAAATTGATTTCACTTTTTTTTCTACTTAACACTACTGCATTTCATTGTTGAACTTGAGATTCTATACTATCCTTGTTTTCTAATTATTTTCTTCCCTTACATTGAGAATTATTTATGGCCACATTTTGTGTCTTGTCCTTGAAACAAATGTTCTATTTATCTGACTTTTCTTGTCCTTTGCCTTCTTTAGTCTCTAAATCAGACATTATCCTGAAAGTTATTTATCCCCAGTCAAATTTATCAAGTGCTTTCTCAGACAATAAGTCAGTTCTTTGCATTTCCTTGAGTTACGCAGCCATATTGTATGTTTAAGACATAAGAATGTCAACACTCTGATTATTAAAACGTGTTCTATTTAAGGTCAAATATTAGTGATAATCAGTCTGGTTTCTATAGCCATATGGATAGATTTTTTTTTAATTGTTTTTTTATTTTTTTGCTTTATAACAAATTTAATCAGTTATACATATACATATGTTTCCATATCCCCTCCCTTTTGCGTCTCCCTCCCACCCTCCCTATCCCACCCCTCCAGGCGGTCACAAAGCACGGAACTGATCTCCCTGTGCTATGCGGCTGCTTCCCACTAGCTATCTACCTTACGTTTGGTAGTGTATATATGTCCATGCCGCTCTTTCACTTTGTCACAGCTTACCCTTCCTCCTCCCCATATCCTCAAGTCCATTCTCTAGTAGATCTGTGTCTTTATTCCTGTCTTACCCCTATGTTCTTCATGACATTTTTTTTTCTTAAATTCATATGGATAGATTTGATGAGCAGAATGATTCATACCTTTCTGTTCAAGTATGATAGATCACTCAGAACCCATTTTTAAAATATGGCATCTGCTTCTTTAGACAATTATCTTGATACATGCTTTATTTCATACATAATATTCCAGGTGCTTTATAAGGTTAAACTTTGAGGAAATATATCATTTGATTTATGGAGTAATTAACTGTAATAGATTTTTTTTTTTGCTCAGTTGATGATACCACTAGAGGTGTTTCTTTGTAAAATACCACATTCAATGTATTACTCCTCTGCATAAAGTCCTTCAGGAATTTTTCATTTGGGTCTTTAGGGTAAAATCCGATTGTCATAGCTTGACTTTGTGACCATACATAGTCTGCCCCTGACACAAGCTTCCAACCTCATCTTCCGCTTCTCCCTTTTCTGAACACTTAACTGTAGCCAGTTGGATGCACTCATGTTCTTAACATTTATGAGTACTTCTGTCTCTCTGTGTTTCTTCAGAACTTCTCTTCTACCTGGAATTACTTTGTGTCTTTTTTTCATTTACAGAAATCTTATCTGACTTTCATGGGTAAGTTTTTTCACTTTGCCCATGAAGTCATTACTGAAATATTCAATTAGGGGAAGAGAAGGGAATTTAGTTGGAGATGGAGAAAAACATCTGAATATCCACTATGTGGCAAGTACTGTGATGGGCACCTTACATACATTATTTCGACAAGGGCTCCCTGTTTCATGAATTCCCATAACAGTCTTTTATTTAATAAGACATTGTTATTATCATCATTATGACCAACTTCATGGACATTAGTACATATCCCACCTTTTTATGTGTAGAGCAGGTCACTTGGTTCAGGGTATACAATGATAAAGGAGCTGTGGTTCTTGACCTTAGAGGAAAGATGAGAAGATTTATTAAAAGTGAATAATGCAGACTACAAAATAATGCAAAAAGATACTAGTTCAGAGAAGAAGTGTGATTACTAAATATTGACTAAAAATATGTTCATCAACACTCAGTACCTGGAAGAGTACTTTGAACAATAAACCTTTATTTAATGAATGAACATAATTGCCTCACACTGTTAATTTTATGATAGTATGTCTTAGCCACTTTCCTCATCCTTGAGGACAAAAAAAAATGGGATCCTTTTTACAGAGAATTAAGTTATTGCACAATACTTGTTTGATTCATTGATTTGTGGCTACTACTATTGAAATTTCAAATATGTTTTTGTTTATTTTGAGTAGCTTGGCTGTAGCTTAATATCCAGCACTGTTCAGTGTTTTATGCATAATTACAAGGGATATAGTCTTAAAGGATATATGAACCAGAGAAAGATCTGAGATGGATTAAAGCTTAGTATGATTTAGAAGTAATTGTGTAAGTTTAACTAAGCAGTACCTGTCCAGTCATGACCTGTTTGTTTAATGAGGAATTGTGTTTGCTGTTGAAGAACATTTCTGTGGACTGGAAGGTTTCCTTGTTCACAGTGAGTCATTAATACCCTATTATAACCCAGTTTCTTGATATTTTCCCAAAGCCTAGTTTTCAAGGACACACCACTTAAATTGGTGGTGAAATATTTTTCCATTTTAAAAAAATACAGTGGTTACTTTTCCCATTATTTTTTACTTATTTATTTTATCGTAAAAATGAATACTTTGCTGGCATGGCAATTATTTTTCAATAATTAATATACTACAATATATATTATAATATACAATATACAATATATAATTATAGTATACTCTATTACAATAACTCAATACCCAATATATTGAAATTCGATTTGATAATTTGCTAATTATCTTTTATAAATTGGACCTTGAAAGAAATCCAGAAAGGAAGAATGGAGGGAAAAAGAATCTCAGTATCGCCATTACCATGTTTTTTATAGGTTCTTTTCATTTCTCTTGAGAAATAGAACTGTCTGTAATACCTCTAGATGTAATATCTCTGCACAGCTGGTTTTTGGACACTGTAATCTCATTTTGAATATATTATTCCAAGATATAAAAATTGAAATTTGTGCATGAGTTAAATTAGCATTTTATTCTGAACTTACTATAATAAGTGGTTGTAGGGAAAGTTTGTCTTTTTTTTTCTTTTTTTTTAATACAGCAGTGTGTACATGTCGGTCCTAAACTCCCAATCTATCCCTCCCCCACTCCCTTTCCCCCTGGTAACCACAAGTTCATTCTCTAAGTCTGTGAGTCTGTTTCTGTTTTGTAAATAAGTTAATTTGTATCATTTAAAAAAATTTTTAAACACAATTCACATTTTATTTAGGTTGAAATAAACTATACAAAATTGATTTTCTTCACCAAAAATAACAGCAATATTTTCTGTATTATTCCCAGATAAACCACAAAACACTTATTTTTGTAGGTTTTCTAGGTTTTGCTTGTAAATCAAGATGAGGCAGTAGATACAGTCATGGAAAAAGAAGAAAACAGACAAATCAGTTGTCAGTATCCGTGCTCTCTGATCCTGTCTTGAGCACGAAACAAGTGTTCAACATATACCTGCCAAAAAGCTTATGAAGATGTAGGCTCAATAAAGGAATGCAAACAGCAACAACCAGATGTGGAACAACAATGGCAGGCTCTTCCATTCAAACTTTAACTATAACTTGTTCCTTTAACTTCATTTGATAAAGACAAAATCTACACTGAAATCCTTTTTTGGCAAGCTCACACATTTCTCTTACAGTCTGATAATTTTCTTAATTGTCCCTTACAGATTTTTAACAGCATACTTAAAACCCCTACTATTCAAAGGTCAGTTATGAGCTTCCTTGTAACGTTTTATAAAATGTATTCCTTCCTCCCATACCTCCTTAAGATTTATTTCTTCAAAGTTGATAATCTGCCTGTATCATTTTTTTAGATTCCACATATAAGTGATATCATATGATATTTTTCTCTGTCTGACTTCCTTCACTTAGTATGATAATCTCTGTGTCCATCCATGTTGCTGCAAATGGCATTATTTCATTCTTTTTTATGGCTGAGTAGTATTCCATTGTATATATACCATATCTGAGTAGTATTCCATTGTATATATATCTCCATACAGTTCTCCATAGTGGCTCCACCAATTTACATTCCCACCAGCAGTGTAGGAGGGTTCCCTTGCTCCACACCCTCTGCAGCACTAATTGTAGATTTTTTGATGATGGCCATTCTGACTGGTGTGAGGTGATATCTTATTGTAGTTGTGATTTTCATTTCTTTAATTATTACCAATGTTGAGCATGTTTTCATGTGCCTCTTGGCCATCTGTATGTCTTCTTTGGAGAAATGTCTATTTAGGTCTTCTGCCCATTTTTCCATTGGGTTGTTTGTTTTTTTGATATTGAGCTGCATGAGCTGTTTGTAAATTTTGGAGAATAATCCCTTGTTGGTCTTATCGTTTGCGAATATTTTCTCCCATTCTGAGGGTTGGGAAAGTTTGTCTTAACTGTGATGGAAATAAACCTCACACCAGTACAGAAAGTGACAGAGTCATGTAATTAAGCAAAGTCAACTACTGCACCAGGAATTCGAGGTGGTATAAAGCTGTAAATGTTTTGATATTACTCATGCTTCTTTTTTTCTCTTATAGGTGTTAAAATGGGTAGAGGAAGCAGTTCAGGCTTCCAAAGTTCACCTCTTATCAACAGATCATTTGGAACAGGCTGTAAACACTTGGAAAATTCCTTTTGATCCCAGTCTAAAAGAGGTTACTGTGTCTCTGAGTGGCCCTTCTCCAATGATTGAAATTCGCAATCCTTTAGGTGAGATATATGGGACATTCATATAATAAAATAGACAAACCATGAAAGGTAAAAGATTTTTTGTACACTTGTTCAAATTAATGCTAACTTTATGAATAAATTCAAAAGTGACTAGGGAAGATGTTTAAAAATTAAAACTGAATGTTTTTAGTCATAAGTATTGTTGACTTAACATGAAATTCAAAAAGCTAAAACTCCTAATAATTTAAACAGATCACATGTACTAACTTAATTGTAGGTAAAGTATCCAAAAGAAAAAATATTTTAATTGAACCTGAAATCATATTTTCCTCATCTTTATGTGGGGAAGTACTTCACAATAACTTATTCTGTAAAATTCAGTATTTTATGTTATTTTTAAGTGAATCACATGAAAAAACTCCTCTTAAAACCACTAATTAATTTTTTTACTGTATTATTTTCTTGATAAATTTTAATTTTATAGGAGACAATCATTAAAAAACAAATTCATGTTTTCATTAGAATGATGTTTTAATTTACTTTGCTTCCTCAATAATTGTATAGTATAACCCTAAGTTTTGGCTTGATTCCATTGCCGGTTGAATATTACAATAAGACTTAATGTTGAATAGTAATCTAATAAAAACAGAAACCTCATTTTTCTTAATATTTGCATTTAGAAATTATTTTTAAACCTATTGATGTTTGCAAAATATTTTTATTCCCATTGTGGCTTTAGTATGTGCTACATTTTTTTTTTTTACCTATTTGTGAATATTTATAAATGGGGAGGGAGTAACTACCTTTCTTACTTATTTGAGTCTTAGAAAATAACTAATACCTTAAAGAAAATAATGTATGAAATTGTCCTCAAAGGCTTCATCCACACTAACAATCAAATTGAAATTTACAAGCAAGCAGAATCTGTTTTTCAAGACTTCTACAGGTTTGGTCTTAAAAATGGATTTGTCTTTAGAAATGATTTGTCTTTTTAGGTAGCATTCTTCTAATACCATCCATGCTACCTATCCAGGAAAGATTTGTGTTTTTCATTATCTGGATACTTAAAAGTACCTGTAACCATTGCATTAAGTTTCTGCTACTTTAAAAAGTCATTGATATTGATATTTTGAAAGTCATTTACAGTGATTATAAAGCTTTTGATGCAAACATAGAATTCTTATAATTAACTTGTTTATATAACTGCAGAAGTAGTCCATAGGAGAGCCAGGAGTGAAGTAAATAAGTAAACTATGGCTTAATTCCAAATTTGCTTTTCTTCCTAAGTTTCACCTATCATGCTACTTCATTACACTGCCTCCTTTAACTATTCCTGTGACAAGTAAAAGCCTTCAAGCTGTGCTTCATGGAAAACTGAAGTTTTAACGCTTTATGCAAAGATATGCCCAGGGCTCTTATGTTAGTAATACCTTGAGTGATCTTCCAAAAGACATTTATTCTCTTTTACTGTTTTTGCTATCTATTAAATGTAAATGTCTCTGGGGACTGCACATAACTTCTTGATAGCCATAATAGTTACCTAGGCTGGCTTTGGAAATATGATTATAGCCTGTCATTTGTTAGTCTCTTTATAAGATCAAATCAGCATAGCAAATAGGAATCTGTTACTTCAATTCCAATGTCCAGAAATGCTAAAGTTGAGTATATTTTAGATATAAATAAAATAATGTTTTGAGCTAGAGGCACAAACGTCCATCAGGTAATTTGTACTGGAAAGGTATACAGCTAATATACATAGCTGAAGGAAAGGTATGATTGTTACCATTATGTCTGTCTTTCAGGGAAGCTGATAAAAAAGGGATTTGGTCTGAATGAGCTATTAAATATTCATAACTCTGCCAAGGTGGTGAATGTTAAAGAGCCAGAGGCTGGAATATGGACAGTGAAGGTATTTTATAGTCTATTTGTTATTTTATTTTGGTGTTGGCATGTTTTATAGAGTGTATACAATAGTTTATTTATATCTTCTCTAGCAATCATAGAGAACATTTTTACTAAAAAGCAGTATACATGGTGCATTTGTAGGAGGTGTCTTGATTGCATGAATTGATAGTGTTAAGTTTTGATGACCACGAAAGGCATCAATACCACTATAAATAGACTTAAAATTCTTGGATAGTTTTCCTGTCATCAAATCTGCAGACTGATTGTGTTAGCCACTGTCTGCTTCCAACACAATCAGAGATGGAGCCAGTAGAGAATGATGGTTGGGGCATAGGCCCCGGTATGGAACTGCCCTGGGTTTGAATCTCAACACCGCCACTTAAAAGCTGCATTACGTCGAACTATAACTTCTCTGTGCCTTGCTTTCCACCTCTGTAATGTAGGATGGCAATAATAGTCCTTTCCTTCATAGAATTGTGCTGAGAATTAAATTAAGATGGTACAAATGAAGTACTTCGCATAGTTCCTGCTGTAAAATAAGCTCTCAAGCACTGCTGGTTGTTGGTATTTGGTGGATGTACATTCATTGTGTACTTTAACACAGAATGGTATTTGTATCCTAGAATTAAATTAAGTAGTATATATTCCCTCTAAGAAAGCACTGTATTTTGGCAGTATGGAGGAAAGAACATACCCTCAAAATTCAGGATGCCATAAATCTGAGATCTAGTTCTGTTGCACATTATATGTGGGACCCACTCTAGTACGTGGTCTGCGTGGCTTGCCCATATTTCTCAAAATTTTCAGTGTGCTCTGGCCTATTTCCGACTCAGGTACCTGTGTTTCTGTGTCTGAGAGGCTTTTTTTTTTTTAACCTGAACAGGAGAAGGCTGTTCTTCCAGAGGATGAAGCCCCTCAAAAGCAGCTTTCAGCCCCTGCAGGAATAAGCTCCAGTTGTCTATAGTGAGAGCAGGCTTAAAAGCACACCCTTTATGGGCTGCATTCTTTTTCCTGTGTTACCTGCTCTTTGCTTATTAGCATCCGTCATACCTCCCAAATGAACAACTTACTCTAGAATCCTTCTGGGACAATTCAAATGAAGATACCCCTTACATCATTTACTCTTTCATTGTCTCAGCTTCCCTACATAAAAAAATGGGATCAATGGGCTCATAGTTCAAATTATTTAGCTTCTGTGAAAGTATGCGGAGGTGTTACACTGTAGAGATTCGAGGTGCCATTTTTGCATGCCAGTTTTTTTTAAGGAATACTTATATTAACTTTACCAATTTAAAGAATGAAAGTTTTCATTGTAACTCCTTTTAAATCCTAGAATATCAATTTTTTATTCTCAGAACTCTCAGCCTTATAAGGAAAATAGAAAGTGTAATATGGATTTTTAAACATGGATAATATGGGATAAGGGTGTAAGTAAAAAGGCAATGTGAAATAAAATTAGTAATTTTTTATTGAATAGATCAGAAAGGGTCCCATCTGCCTGTTTTATTCACCCAGTTCCTTGCACATAGCAGTTGCTCAGTATTTATTGAGTGCATTAGATTGTCAACAGTGAAGTGTTTTGCTGTTATATTTTAAATCAATGTGGCCAAGTTTGATGTTATGGTTACTTTGACCAACTTGCACGAAATATGATTAGATTGAGTCTGACTTTCTGTGACCATAGTAAGAAGGAGTATAAGAAGTTCTGAGTCTCTTTATCCCTCAAACACTTAAATTTAAGCATGACCTAAGCCAGCAGTGTCCTGAGCTAGCAAGTTCACTAAGGTCATTCATTCTTGCTCTCTGAATAGTGACATTAAGTTGTTTATCATTGATTTTGAAATATGTACAAGTGATGCCACTCTTCCGTATTATTAGCAACTTATTGTGAAGTAGTTGAATCCATTTTGCAGGTGATTTGGATTGCTAGCAGTGGTATTTCCTCTAGTAAAACTCTTGCCTAGAAGAGGACTATTTTACATGTCTGATGTTTTTCCATGTGCCTAACACACCTACTCATTCAGTCATCCATTCAGTAAACATGTACTGAGCATCTGCTTTTGGCCATGTTCCATGATACTTAATGGGCACTGAGTACATCTTCATTGATAATTACAACAGAGAAGCACTGAGGATTAGTCTGTGAGTGAGGAGAGAGAGGGTAAGATGGTGGGAACATTGTAGACAAGTTTCTAAGCTCGGTCTCCTATAATTAAGAAAACAATAAAAAGACACAATATCTATTATCATATTACCTTAAATTTATAGTCATCACCAAAAAAGCTTCTGGTCCTGATGTTACACAATTTCTAGAGTACAATTTGTGGTAACTAAACAAAGGATAAGCATTACAACGCAAGTAAAGATAATAAACTTATTTTGCTCCGAAACGAAATGCCAAAATAATGTATTGGGTTGGTGCAAAGGAAATTGAGCTGAATCTACTGACATAAATATGGCTGTTGACTTTGGATCTCCCTTTTGGATGGCTAATGAATGATAACGTTTTACACGTGTGCTTTCTCAAGCAGAGAAATGTCTGAGATAAGATAGCACATCCCTGGTGCCGTCTCCTGTGCACTCTGCTATCTGGCAAGTGTCTGCTCTATCAATGGAATTAATAATGGTTTTTTTAATGTTTCACATAACAGTTTTAATCTCAAGTATGGAGCACAGCCTATCTCTTAATTGACCTTAGCCTGGTATTCAAGGACCACCTAATTGAGCCTCAACCAATCTTTCTGGTTATCTTCTATCACGTGCCTTTCCACTCTAATCTAATATGCTTTTGCAGTGTCTCTCACCCTCTCTCTTACCACATTCTCATGGTCCATGCTCTGTCTCAAGCTGTTGCTTCTTTCTAGAATGCTCTTCTCTTCTTACTTTATGTCTGATTGATAACTACCCACTAATGCTCAGCTCAAATGGCAACACTTTCATCAAGATTTTTCTGACTTTTTTCATCCAGAACAGTCTCTTTTCCCTCTGGCTTTCTCTATTGCAGTTTTTCTGCACCTCCCTTTTGCATTATTTTTCCCCTTTATGTCATATTTATTTCTGTACAGATTTTGTCCTCCAATTTTGCTATAGACCAGACTTTTTCACCAATATATGCCATAGTGCCTGGGAAAGAACCGTATAAATATTCATGAATAAAAATTAATACACTTATTCTGATGATACCCAGGGAAGCAGGCAGAAGCATTGGTTTAGTTCACCCACGGTTGATATACTGACACAAAACACTTTATTATGTCCATGATTTGAAATGCTATGAGAGTGGCGATTTCTTTTCTTTTGTGGCTCTCCTCTGAAACCCTGGTAATTTCTTTTCTGTGATTTATTAGGACATTTTCACTAAACATAGACAATGAGTCAACTCATCAGTACAGTTCATATAAATGACTTGGATGTTTTAGGTAGCCTGTGATGCAGGGGAAAACATGCCAAAAAAAAGTCACTGAAATGAACTGCAAGTATTATTAAAAATGAAAAAGGAGGTTGTTTTATGCCCCTAAATTTTCATTTGTAGGGAAGCTACAAATCCTGAATCTAATTTCTGAGAAAAAATATAAATTTTCCATTCGGGCAGCTGTATCTGTATATAGAGTATTTGAACATAACCACTAAAACTCTCAGGCCAAACTGTGTGCTCTGCTCTTTAAGGGAAACTTCCTGCAAAGACATTAAATAACTGTCAGCACCCATTAGGTTTAGGTGGTACAGGTTTTCTATTAGTCTAGGATTATCAATGTGATCATGTAATTTAGCACATGCCCTGGGGTGTTTCCATTATGTAAATTTGGATAAAGTGTCCTTATATAATCTCCTAAGAAGAGAAGGGAATGTACCCAACCACATGATTATATTGAGATTCTGAGACTAGTAGAAATATTCTGTTTGTAGATAGTTATTTTGGTTTCCAGAGCCTACTAATGCATTTTCTATAGGATAAGGATATTTTAGAAATCATACTCAAGTGACACAAACTTGCTAAGGAATCATAATTAAATAAGCCTCAAGTCTACAAAGAACTGCACAAGTAGAATATTATGCTGGCCTCCAATTATTCTCACCTGGTGCCTCTTGAATAAGCCTTCAGACTACCCCAGGTGGGTTATTTAAATGGATTAGATTTGGCATTAATTCAATGCTTAGGGTCAATGGAATGCTGTATAGTAGATTTTTTTCCTGAAATGTTTCCCAGTTATTTTGGTCTGCCAATATCAGATTGTCAACCGAATGGAATGTTTCCTTTAAAGACATATCTGTACTCTTGTGTTTTTGTATAAATGTGTAGAGGTGTGTGTGTGTGTGTGAACATATACAGAATTTACTCTTTGTTTTGGGTACATTTCTCTCCTTGTATCACATTTCTTTAAACATATAATACCTAATAAAATGATAGTATTTAAATCTAGCTGGCTTTATTATATCTTTATGGCTGGCACAATGCCTAGCCCACAGTAGATTCTCCATAAATATTTGATTAAAACCATAATATTCTTTAATTTGTAAAGAGCAGTATGTCATATAAGAGTAAAAACTTTAAAAAGAGATGGATGTCTATCTTAATTCAAGATACACTACTTAGTATCTTTTTGACCTTGAAGAAATTACCTAAACCTCTCCAAGTCTGAGAAAAATGGGGGAAAATAATACCTACTTAATATTGTTATGATTAATTTAGATGTTGGTAAAATGTTTAAATGGTTTCTGACACATGAATGGTAAAATTAGTTAAATCCGTTATTCTTATTCTCCTGAATGTGTGTAAATTGTATCTCTATTTTCTATCAATTCAGATACATATAAAGGTTTTATTTTTTACTTGGCTTATTTATTATTTTATAAAACATTGAAACTCCTTAGGAGAGAGAAGTTAAAGCCAGCTCTATCAATCACACTTTAATTCAGTTTATAACAGGGCACGCCTCACATTTAGTACCAGGAGGAATTCCCCCTTAATTAATACAAGGAAGTTCATTCCTCACTAATGTCACATGTCCTGTGAAGGCTGACAGGTGTTCTACTTCACATGGTCACTCAGGAACCCAAGCTGATGGAGGCACCATCATATTTTGAACATGTGGCTTCTCTTAGTGGGGAAAAGACTAGACAATGTGCATTGAATAGAAAAAAGGAAGGGATTGTGTCACTTCTCTGATGAGAATTTTTTGTGAGTGACAGACACGCTTTACTTCCTTTATAACCCATTGGCCAGGACTATTGTCATGGCCTAATGGTCTGCTGGAGCTGGCTCATAAATGGCTCGTGTAGAGTCAGTTATGCACTTTCTCTTCCCAGCTCTGTGTTCAGTGACATCCTGTTGAGAGCTTGAAGTCAGCCACTGTGGTAGTATTGACATCACAGAAATTGGCAAATACCCCAAATTAGGGCTTTCTCTTTTCAGAAAGAATTTTACCAAGACTCCACTAACCTGACCCCTCCTAAATGAGAGTGTATTTAGAAATTTAGAATGGCAAATGAATAGTTGGGTGGTATTATTGTTTTCAATGCCATAGCGTCCAAATCAACTCAGAGATTATGTTATCCTAAAATGCTGTGCATAGACCTAGAAAGAGTATTGAGCTTGAAGTAATTGCCATTTAACTTCCTGTCTAAACCTAAGCAAGTAATCATTTCTTTGAGCCCCAGTTTCTTTATGGTGCTATAAAATCATTTTTGGATGTAACAGGATTTTTTGAGATAATGTGTGAACACACTTAGCTTAATGTGTCTAGAAAAATTCAATGAATTCTTGATGACTCTGGCATTAGTTGGTCCTAGGGGAATCTAAGGAAAAGTGCCAGCATTAAGCATTTGGATGACTTTAGTATCATTTATTAAACCTACATGTATTAAGTGCCTATTGAGTAAGATTTTATAGGTGATATATATGATATAATTATTGACTTCAGGGGCTTTCAATGTAGAGAGGGCTTTCAATATTTAATAAGCGTTTATCCTTAAACTAAAAGTAGATCCATCTGCAATAGAACTGACCAGGAAGGTATCAGAGGAGCAACTAATTTTCCCTGGAGCTCTCCATGGTGCTTGCTTCATGGTACTTGAGCCTGTCCTGCTTTTTCATTCCTCATAGACTCACTCCAATTCAGAAGCCTACACTCTGGTCCACTCTGCTCCTTCTTTCCTCTTACTGCTTTGTGGATCATGGCTACCTATTTACAATTATAGAATGCCGGTAGGTATCTAGTCTAACCTCATCTTTGCCTCAGGCCTGCTCATACGACAGCAGCCTCTGTATTCCTGATTCAGGTTCTTCCGCAACTTGATCAACATGACATTCTAACTCAGGATAGTAGTGTAGCTCATCATGAACCTTTATAAATTGTATGAATAAATATACTCTTTAAAATACAACTCTCAGAATTTCAAGCCAATACAAACCCAGTTCAGTGTCTAGTGCCTAGAAAATTTCCTGTTATGTTTGGAACCATTATGCTCCAAGCATAAGAGTTCCCTCTTCTTAACTACAGAAAGCATGAGGTGAGGATGGCTCTGTGCCAGAGTGATACTTCTAGATATTCTGTGGTGGAGAGATGCTTTTTGGAGCCAAAGTCTAATTTTATTATAACCCACAGTTTAAATCTACATGATATAAAGAGCAAATAGAAAAACATTAAATCAGTAATTTTTGTCTTACTAATTTAATTATATATATAGAAAATGGTGCTAAGATGGCTAAATAATTCAGAAGGGAAGAGAGGAATAAGAAATACACAGCTGGACTTCCCCTCTGTTTAACTTCGTTACGGAATTAGCTGAATTTTCTTCACCCCTCCAAGACCTTCTTATCATTTATTTCTCCTCCAACGCCACTCTGTCCATAACATGTGAGAATCCAAAGCCTTCTCCCAATGCTTCTGGAGTTTCCTGAAGACTTACTTTCTTTTGGTCTCCTTGCCTCCTGATTATTTGTGTGTTGATTCTAATCTTTTGTACTTCGATGGAGGGTAAAGCTCATCCCTTCAAAAACGTCGTAGGAAATCCACTAACAAGAATCTTTTGTGAGTTTAGTAGATTTGCCTATAGATTTGGGGACATATCTTCAAGTGAGTTGTGTCCTTTTGCTCTCTCCTTGCCCCCCATCCTTCTTTCTTACCATTTTGTTTCTGCTTCTCTCCTGTGGATAGACTCAGAAATTCCATATTACTCTTCTATTATGTAGAGCAGTTGGGTATATTTCAGCTTTTAGCCTGAAACCAGCGTAATCCAGTTCACTGAGATGATCATGAGAAATGCATGGGGTAGCAGTAGAGGTCAGTCTCTGGAGCCTCACTGAGTTTACATCCCAGGTCTGCTACCCACTGTTTATCTGTGACTTTGAGCAAGTCACTTTACCCTTCTGATCTGTGAAATGAAGATAATTATAGTATTATCTCACAGAGACTTTTTTGAGGATTAAACATGATAATTTACATAAAAGATTTGCCTGCTGTATAGAATGCATTTTGTATATGTTGGTACTTTTCTCCTTTTTCCATTTACTGGTTTGTTTAACCATCATTATACATAAAATCTTTTTGTTCCTATGTCAATAATACTTGAAAAAAGGGAACTCAGCTAAGAAACAGACTAAAATAATAGCTTACTTTAAGAAAACAGATTAAAATAATAAATTATTGGCACTTTCTCTTGAAGAAATTTAATGTGATATATTGTGTTCCTAAAATAATGTCCAAGTACTATTGTAATTCTTTTAAGAGAATGATTCAAGAATGATAAATGCAGGCATGAGTATTAGAGGTCATTTTTAAATAAGTTAGCTTAAAATTTTTATTTGCATATTATATTTTTAAACTATAATTTTGGTTTATTTGTGATGTCCCTTGCTCCCATTACTCTGATTAACCCAGAGTTGGATGTCATTGTGTGTAAAAACTGCTTTGCTTGGAAATATCTTTTACTTACAAACCCTTTTAAATTCTGTGCAGGCATTCCTACTGTTTACAGTATAATATATAAATAAATTAAGATTTTCTTAACTAATTATGCTTCCTATTCTTAGCATTTCTCAGAGAATAGTAAAACTATGTCCTTATCTCCACCTACTTTTTTGCTATGTTATTTGGATCAAAATTTATTTATTTTCCAATAATTTTATAGAGGTTGTAAAGTATTCCCTCTTCATCAACTCAGCTTTATTTTTAATGTATTATTTAGCAACAGGATAGCATATTTTCAAACACTTAGGTAATTTTTAAGTTTCTCACTTAGCTATTAAGCAACATTTTTTAAATGGACACGTTATCAGTTGATTTGTGCACAGATGATTAGCACCTGACAGCAGTCATTAGGCGGATTGCATGTTATATTTACCCTTGGTAGCCTCAAGAGCTGTTTTATCATAAGGGACTTTCTGAGCAACAAGACAACTAATAGCAATAGATGATGTCAGTGAATAAATCTAAATCAACTCATAATATTGACCATTTCATTTCTCTTTTACAAGAAACCAGTAGACAATAATGTCTTCACTATAGCTCTACATTATCTAAAGCAGTTGAAATTAGACTTAGCAAGGTTTTTTATAGCCTTGTAGGAAATCCTCGCCTTAAAATTGGTTTATGATTGTAGTTTTTTTTTCTTGTCTGTTATGTGAAATTCAGAACACATTTTCCTTTAGAAATAATGCAATAAGTGGTGGTACTGAGACTCCTACACTTACACTTACAATCCTTTGTTACCCCTATGAAAATGAGCGATTGTCATAAGCAGCATCATTTATACTAAGAATACAGCACTGTTTTCATGAAGACGTGGTTTTTGTCTTTTCCCTCACCTTCATTTTCCTTTCCTCTGAGTTCCTGCAAGTTCTGCTCAATGAGGAGTATGATTGGTAGCAACAGGGACATATATCCTCATCCTTTCTGTCTTCACTGCCAAATAATGAGTCATAGTGATTTAGGGAAAACTGTGTGGTTTGCCGAGCCTTGGAGCTGGCTTATCTTTAACCGTGCTGTGGCTTAATCTAGCTGTTCACCATATTAAAATCATATATATATCTATCTTTCTAGCACCTTCTGTCATGCTATGATAACTAAATATGTGTTTCTCAGTGTTGAGATGGAGAGCCATGTTGGCATACTGGTGTTATCATGTAGATGCTTTCTCTTACTCCTATATTCTCCTTCTACCTAAATGCTGCTATCATGTAATCATCTTATTTTGAGACAAAAATCTCAGCGATCAATGTAGTAAAATAATGGTGAACTCTTGTTCATAAGCCTTTAGATGGTTTTTGAAATACATGTTCCTAAACTCCACTGACTAGAGATTCTGATTCAGTAAATCTTGGCTGGAGCTCAGAGTCCATATTTTTACAAACAACCGAAGTGATTTTGTGTAGGTGTAGATATAGGTGGTTCTTAAATCATATTTGGAGAGATATTGATGTAGAGGCTAACTCTGACTTACCTTGCCTTTGGGAGACAATGTAGCATGGTGGAGAAGAGCCCAGAGCCTGACTTTTGGATTAAAACCCCACCTCTGCAAGTTAGGAAACCTTGTGAACTTGGGCAAGCTGTTGAATAGCTTTGGTGCCTCAGTGCCTCAACCTCCTTATCTGTGCAGTGGGGATAATGACGATATCTACCTTATACGGTTGTAATAAGGATTAAATAAACCAATGTATTCAAAGAGTCTGGGCACAGAGGAAGTGCCCAGTAAATGTTAGTGTTTATCCTGTGACCCTAATCCAAATTATCATTATTTATTATTTATGCACATATGGGTAACTTCAGTGCTTAGCTATTCAATATCTTGTTCATCTCCCTTAGGAGGTGTTAACTGAACTACAGGCTAGTCTATGCTTTTATATACATATTTCTATGTGCCTTTTCTGTAATTCTATCACTGCATTTACTGCATCCTCTTGAAGATTTCGCTTTCTCCATCTGACTGTCTCACTGGCCATAGACCCTTACAGGGTCAGGATCTTCTTTTTACTCATATTTGTATCTTGAGCATTGAGTGCCTTGGCTGGACACTGCTGAGCTGAGGATGCCGTTTGGCTAAAAGTTGGAGAATGGTCGGCTCTTGTGCTTATCCTGGCTGTCTCTCCCCAGAGGCAAAGAGAAGGGAAATATTTTCCATAATAGAACCTGGATGGTGTTTAGAGGAGAAGATTTAGTCATTTGTTCATTTTACAAATATTTCCTGAACATTCACCATGTGAACCAAGTCCATTCACTATGACTACACCCCTCGATCTTTTACCACTGGGCATGCAATATAAAACTCAGCTGTACTTTAGTCCCCTGGGATATGTATTACAAAACTTGCATTGAAGTTATAGAATCACAGTTAAGTTCAAAACACCCAGATCAAAACCTCAGTGATTCGACATCAATCCTAGTTAAACACTCTGCAGTTTCCCATACTGGTTAGTGTCTAGTGTGACCTGCATCCTGGATCAACTGCTGATAGAGTTTGTCATTAAACATTTTTCAGACGTCTAGCAGTGGAAGGCACTCTGTTCGCATCACCGGCCTCAGTACTATTGATTTTCGAGCTGGTTTTTCCGGAAAGCCCACCCTGGACTTCAAAAACACAGTCAGCAGACCAGTGCAAGGTTTGTATGTTTGCATTACTTCAGTTGGCATAGTAGATACTGAAGTGCAAAATAGTTCTCAGACTGTCTGTGGTTTTATAATTTTGTGGTATTCAATAAAATTGGGAAACATAGCATCTTTATTTTAAATATGATTGCACTCTTGACCTAGTAACTGTTTCTCAAAGTGTGGTCCCAAGGCCAGTGATATTGAAATCACTCAGGGAGCTTATCAAAAATTAAGATTCCTGGGGCCCACCCCAGATCTCCTGAATGAGAATCACAGAAGGTAGGGCCCAGGAATACGCACTTTAACAAGCACCTCATTGATTCCTACACTTACTAAACTTTGAAAACTGATGACCTAGATCTTGAGACTTTTTCCTTACTAACATCTTACTTGCCTGTTGTTAAGGTGAAAATGCTGCGTGTGTGTGTGTGTGTGTGTGTGTGTGTGTAGTTAAAACATTAAAGATACCATGTAGCATTATATGTTCCAAGGTGAAATTATTGTTGATTTGAAAGGTGCTTCTTCCTCTTGTTTTATTCATACAAGAAAATTTATAGTTAAAAAGAAGGCTCAATCCTACTGTGACTTTAAATTTCTTTTTTCTGATAGTTCTTTTATTTATATTGCTGCAGTTACTGGAAGGATACAGAATAATGAATCTTTAAAAGTATTCATATAACAAATATCATATAACACAATATTCATAATTCTATTCTTTCTACATATAAACATGATTAAATACCATGAAAATAATTACTTAGGGTTTCCTAAGTTTCTCTGGTCATGAATAAACTGTCTTTTATGTAGAGAAGATTCTACAACTGGGCCACAATTTATGGCACAGTCTGTAGTACTCATATGTATGTCCTTGTTACCTGTTATTATAATACAAAACTTATTTGATAGATAACCTCAGGTGCATGTTACTTGCAAATGATGACAGATCCTTTCTCTTGTAGGAATACCTACCTATGTGCTGCTGAATACTTCTGGAATTTCCATCCCAGCTAGAGTAGATCGTCTTGAACTTCTGAGTATCTCAGGCAGCTCTCTTAAGACAATTCCTATTAAATATTATCCAGATAGAAAACCTTATGGCATATGGAATATTTCTGACTTTACACCACCAAATGAAGCTTTCTTTCTCAAAGTAACAGGCTATGATAAGGATGATTATCTCTTCCAGAGAGTATCAAGTGTTTCCTTCTCTAGTATCGTCCCAGGTAAGATATCACTTTATTCAACACTGGAGTATTGACAGTTTAAGGGGCTGATATGGTCCTATGAGTAAAGAATGGACTCTAGAGAATTCCCTGGCAGTCCAGTGGTTAGGATTCTGGGCTTTCACTGCCGGGGGCCCCTGGTTCGATCCCCGGTCAAGGAACTAAGATCCCTCAAGTTGCGTGGTGTGGCCAAAAAAAAGAAAAATAAGAAGAATGGACTCTGAATTCAAAAATAATATCCTCACATTATTACTGGATCACCATGTAGAAGAGCATTTACACTTAGGTAACACAAGTTTTCCTAACCATAAAATAGCACATTCAAAGTTTCATGTTAAGTCTCACTGATTGTAGATCTGAGAATTTTGATTACTTCAATCAATGTGAGAATTTGAACTGGCAAGTTCTCGTGCTCTTACTCCCCCTGGCATATGTGTTTAATATTTGATTAGCAATCTCATTTGGCTAAATGTTTATATACAATTGTCAGAAACCTTTCTACTTTGAACAGTAGTTCCCTGCAAATAACTGGTGATGATTTTGCCTTTTTTGGTTAGTTAGTTAATAAGTAAGCTAGTTACTTATATATTTGCTATTATTTCTCAAGGCTGATGACTGGATTCTGATCAAAACTTTAGAACTGTATGTAACTTGAACCATGGACTGACAAGGATACAGAAAGATTGTTTCTAATATTGTACTTTTGGGTGGAGGGATAACAGTTTATCATTTATACATAAGGTTATGATTTGGGAAATTCAGGAACCACTCTGTAGCTGTTGGTTAATAGCTATAGAAAGGAAATAATAGAACCAACCTCAGTATTTCCTCATATGCAGTATTCAAAGTTAGTTGTGTTAGCCCCTGAATTGAATGCTTAAAAAAACTATTGGATTCTTAAAAATCAATTTTTTCGTTCCTTTTTGGAAACAGTTACCCTATGAATTCAATTCTAGGATATGTGTGTTCTTTTCATAGTTTTACATTTTTGAAGTTGAACTATGTTCTACAATTGATAATGTATTGTAACTTATCTGGTAGCTTTGTTTTCTATCTTGGTGGTACAAAAAGTGTTAGGTCTTAAGGTCAGTGGAGTCTTAGATTCAATGAGTACCTTAGTAAAGGGTCCATGGAGATAATCCAGAAATAAATAACCTTTGAACAAAGAAAGATAAAGTGATTTTTCGTGATTTAGGTTAACTGGAATGCAGAGAATTTACTGGAATAATTTAAGTATGAAGCTTTTGAATGGATTAACAGGAAGTACCAAATATCATTGTGACCTTCTTGCCCATGTTCTTTTTTTCCCAGATGCTCCCAAAGTTACAATGCCTGAGAAAACCCCGGGATACTACCTGCAGCCGGGCCAAATTCACTGCTCTGTTGAGAGTCTTTTGCCCCTTACCTTGAGCTTTGCCAGAAATGGAGTTACAATTGGAGTTGACCAGTACTTAAAGTGTGTAAATGTTTCCATTAGTAATAATTTATAGCACTAAATATCTAAATACAAATAGATACTTATTTTAATGTACTTTTTTCATTAGACATTCTTATTTATTTGCTTCATAGTCTTGGAATGTAGCAGTGAGCAAAACAGACACAATTCTGAACCTTTGTGGAGCTTATATTGTAAAGGAGGAAGACAGAAACATGATAAATATAATATGATAATATAATAAATGCTAGAATACATTCAAGAGTTGATTCAGGTTTTATAGAATCTGAATTTTACACAGTTTAAGGGTCCCTGGATAAGGCAAAGAATACAAAATTATGAATACAAAGTTAGGTACTGAACTTTGCAAGAGTCCTTGCAAATGAAACTTAAGCTTTAGTGGCTTGAGCATAAACATGTTTCTGAATCTGATTTAAAGTGTTGTGGCAAAAAGTAGAGCAGGTTAATTGGGGCAAGTACTACTGGTTGGTGGAGTACATGTGGTTTTGGCCAAGTTGCAATTTTAAAATTCAGAGCAAGGACTTGAACATGGTGAGATGTCCAGGTCACACAGATATCCAGGGAAGAGCATTCACACACCAGGAACAGGCAATGCAAATGCACTAAGGCCAGAGTCCACCAGGCACGTGGGAAAGAAAGACGGGAAGGAAGCCAGTGTAGCTGGAGCCCAGGGAGCCAGGAGGAGAAGGGTAGAAATGAGGTGTGTGCTGGGGGTGTGGGCCAGATGGAGCAGAAGCGTGTGTGGTCACTACCGCAGCCAACAGTGAAGGGAAGTGGGCTAGAGGGCACCAACTTCCGTTGTGAAGATGGGTGAATTTTGTAGACAAGTTTAAGGAATCTAATGATACAAATTAAGTAGGCCTTGAAAACTAGAGGATGATTTCTGTCAAACTTTTTTTTTAAACTTACTCTGAAACTACATTTGGGGGAAAAACTCTAAGAATTATTTTACAAAGCTTTTACACTGATAATTCAATATTCACGTAAATAACTTGTGTAACATGTTAAATATTTGACAGTCTTAGCTTATATAATCTCCTTATGGGGTCATTTTAAGCAGAAGCTATGGCAAGAATGTTCATTATAACTTGAGAAAATTTTCCATTGTTTAAAAATTGGACTGTATTATTTCCTGCTACTTGCTTAACATACATCTTGATGATTTCCTTAGCTGCATATTTAATAACCAGCAACATAACTGACCAAGATACCAGATGATGAAGTTACATAACTGAATGATGAAATCAAACTATTCTGCTTTGTGTTTAAATAGTAACAATTTTCAAAGACACTTGAGATTCTTTATAAGCATTAATTTATTAATTCCACACAATTCCTCTGAGGTAAACCACAAGGATTCTTTCTTTCATTTTTCCAGCTCTGTGGCCCAGAGATGTGACATGCCTTGCTGACATTTGTTAAGCTCTTTGGATGTAAGAGACTAAAGACAAAATTGGGCATGGGTGATGATGGATTGATACTCTAATCCCAATTCACTTGCACATCTCTGCCCTAGATTTCCTAATAACTCCAGCTGCATGACTGGATCTTTGTTATGTGAGTCACTATGGTCTCTAGGAGATGTAGGAGAGAATTAGTTTCCATCAGTAACAAGACACATTTCTATCTGACATGTTCCTTCCCCTGTTCCAAGGGTCATCCCTTCAAAACTTTTTATCGTGGCCATATAATCATAATGCTAACTGATAAGGGTACATGAAAAAGAGAATTGTTTTCATGTAATATTTCATAAATAAAAGAGGAACAAGTATAACTATAAGAATATTCTCTAAGCACTCATACAGTAGTTTTGTGCCTTTGAATAAATTACTTATCCTTCTTCCTCAACTTTCTTGTTTTTAAATAAAGGGCCTTAAGACTAGAAGAATTGTCATTTTCTGTTCTAAAATTTCTGCATGTCTGAGTTTTTGATGAATCCTAAAATATGCTTGGCTTTGAAGTAGGCACTGCAGAAGACATGAAAGATGTGTGTATTTCAAACTCCTACCTTCCTGGAACTTACCAGTACCTCCTGGACAATGGCATTTGTAAATTTCGGCTTAGCCTACTGCTCTTAAGCATTCAAGATACATATTAGGTGATCAATGCAGCATAGAATAAGTCATACTCCGTTTTCTTCTGAACGTGACAGTAAGGACCACTGACACCTAATGCAGACGCAAGTGAAAGGAAACAGTATTAAGTGAATATTCTCAGTTACTAAAATATATGGAAGGATCACCTTGCTTATTTTCTCACTTTCCTAATGACAGGAACCTGTGTCTTGACTTTCTCTTACAAACTCTAGGTTAGTGGTGAATGTACATTATTAAGAGCTCAGTGAATTCTTCATAGTGGTTTGGTGATGGGTGTGGTTCATTCAGATGGGGAGAGATCTAGAGTTATTACTGTGAGGTATCATAGCTTGTACCACTTTCAGCTTCAGTGGAAGGTGTCTTGACTGCAATGGGCTTTTCATCTCATCTGTATCTTGAATGTTTAAAAAGTTTATAAATAGCTATGGATGATTATAAGAAAAAATTATGAAAATATTTATGACATTGCAATCATATTTTAAAACAATATAATGCTTGTTTTATAGATTATTGGAATGTTTTAAATAAGGATTAAATAGCTATTACTAAGACATTTCCAAAAAATGAGAAACAATTTGAAGAGTGTTAGAGAACAAAATGTAGATATTTATTAAATGAATGAATATGTAATATAGCAAAGGGATTTATTTTACCTAAATGGCAATTTTGACTATAAAACTGATAATCTTTTTCTTTACTCATTATATACATAGATTGAACCAGTTACGGTATATAGCCTTATGTAGAGCTTATATATAAGAAAGTTAAAGAGAATTTATCTTTTGGGAACCAAAAAGTCTGTTTTCTACCTTCACACTTGTAAATTACTGGTTGAGTTGCTTTGGCTAGAACCCCACTGAACATGACCAAAACCTGGAAATGAGAGGGGAAGGAGAGAGGATTTAAAGAGTGTTTCTGTGCCAGCTTTGTATCTTATGTTTTGACATAGCCAGAGGATGTCAAATTTCCAGTGACCCTAACTAGACACAGGCACAGGCTATAGTTCTCAACAGCAAAGTTACAGGCCTGTTCATAAAAGAAAAAAAGAAAGACATATGAATGTGAAAATGTGGGAAAAAAAAGTGGTAAAATGATCATTAGTTTGAATTAAATGAGTTCTGAGGGAAGATTAAAGATGTCTCCCTGATATTTTCTCAGTAAAAAAGTTTCACTCTTCTGTCCTCTGCCTCTTTCAAGTTTTTCTTACATTTGGAAGCGAATTCTTTTTGTTAGAGCCTACAAAGATCAATAGAAAAAACAAAACAAAACAAAACTTACTGTCTTTGTTATGTTTTTTGCTCAGAGTAGCAAAGCTTAACTTTCTAATTAAAATACAAAAGGTGTATACTTTTAAGCTGTGAAGAACTCTGCATAATTTTATCAATAAAATTATGATAATTATGATAAAAGAACTCTGTATAATTTTAAGCTATAAAGAACTTTTTTTAAGCTGTTCTTTTGAATGCATAAAACAAATAGTGGAATCACTGTTTTCCATTTGGTCTTGTTTTTGTAGTAACTAAACATGCTTCTATTTTCTTACCCCAGAGAATCGGCCAGTGTGACCTGGGATATTGAACAGGTCACTTTGTCTGATGAAGGCTCCTATGAGTGCATTGCCGTCAGCAGTGCAGGAACTGGACGGGCACAGACGTTCTTTGACGTGTCAGGTAATTATCCCTAATTGCTTTGCAGTTGCCTAAGTATTAATGTAGCTATGGAAATGGGATGTTTGTTAATCCAGGCTTCACTGCATATTAGCTGTGTGACCTGCCTTGGGACAATTACTTAAGAACTCAGTGCCTTGGATCCCCTAACTATAAAATGATGACAATAAGAGTAGCAGTCTCTATCTCATGGAGAAACTGTGAGGATTAAATGAGACAGTGTATGTTAAGCACTTAGAAGAGAGTCTGGCACATAGAAACACCTAATAGACATTAGCTGTTTTTATTATTGTTGTTGTTGTTATTATTATTATTATTATAGGGACTTAATAAATATTTTTTCATCTCCATATAGTATTTTCCTTTGAAAAAATAAAATATCAGAAAAGGGAGAGATCCATTCTGATTATAGCAATGTTCAACTTTCCCTTTCCCTCTCCCATATTTATAATGAGCAGAGTGCTTTTGTGAATGGATTCTGACATCTAAGTTGAAGACAATAAGGAAAGTATCACATTCAAAAAACATAGGACCTCAGTGGCTACAATATTGGTATTAAGAAGGGCAGAAGTCATGCTAATTAAGTTACATTTAAATAGTGTGTTTCCTGTGAATAAATGGGCAAGGCTCAGATTACTTTACAAGGTAGAATATATTTTAGTGAAAAAAATTCATTTTTTCCTCTAATCTCCCAGGTTAGAAACCAAAAAGACTACCATTATCAATTAGAAACCAAACAGACTACCATATATTATCATTGATCAGGACTTAAGTCACTTACTCAGCATATATTTAGAATTTATTGGAAACTTTGTTTTAACTCAGTTATTTTCTACCTGCCTCGTAGCCTAGGGTTGCTGTGTGTTTAATAGTAAGCCTGTTCTGACCTAAATATGCCTGTTGAGTTTATAACAATGTCTGAATTGTCAATTTAGTATTGATGTGCATTTTCTTTGGAAAATTTAAGACAAAAGTAGCTTTTTAACTGTAGGGCTGTTTAGAAGCCTAGGATTCACATTTGTTATCATTAAGTCCAAGCTGAACTTTAAAACAGAGGCGTGCAAGCCTGTTCTTCTTGCAGTAAATTATTCATTTTCTCTTATTCTTAGAAAAATAAAGTTCGTCTTCTGAAACAATTTAGCAAGTTGACATGCATCATAAACTATTCATTTTTTCATCTCCAGTAATTATGAAAAGCATTGGAATCTTGTCAACATTCCTCAGCTTCTGGGGAAACAAACACTTGAGCACTTGAGGGGTTTTTTCCCCAGCAATATTAATTAAGGGAAGGACAACAGGGAAAGAGGTTTGAGTGAGTTGATTCAGACATCTTGCATAGATAACTGGAAAGTGCCAGAAAGAACTCCTGAACTGACTGCTAAGAATTTGGCCCTGGGGTGTCAGTAACTTCCACATATACACTCTACACGTGCCCTTCTAGTATTAATCTGTGCCAGCCGAGCCATGGTATTGCTAGGAAGTTGTACTGTACCAAAGCCACTTTTCAGGAATTGTGTCCCACTGGTTAATTATGAAAGCAGGGCAGAAGCATGGATTGTATGGCAATGACTGTAACAGCAGAAGTAGCAAGCAAGTGCCCCTTTGGACTTGAAAGAGTGGACATTTCTTTCTGGGCTAACTTTTGTTTAATCTTCCAGACTCAAACCTCCACCCAGGTCCTGGCTCAGCCACCCTACTGTCAATACTAACCAGCACACCAGAATCAGATGTGAATTCACAGGATAATTAGATCTTATATTTTGGACAGGAGTGTCGGGAAAGCACGGCATGATGGAATGGTGATGTTTTTATATCACTGTGGATGAACATTTATAAAGTCAAATAGCACCCAAGAACCGTTTCAAGAAAAGTTAAAGTTCTAGCAATATGTTACTTCATTTTTTTTCCAGCATGTCCTTCTAGACAACATTTTTAAGGATTTTTGGTTCATTGGAGATATTGGTTATTGATATATTGGTTTTAAATACAAAATGGGGGCTTCCCTGGTGGCGCAGTGGTTGAGAGTCCGCCTGCCGATGCAGGCGACACAGGTTCGTGCCCCGGTCCGGGAAGATCCCACATGCCGCGGAGCGGCTGGGCCCGTGAGTCATGGCCGCTGAGCCTGGGCGTCCGGAGCCTGTGCTCCGCAACGGGAGAGGCCACAACAGTGAGAAGCCCGCGTATTGCAAAAAAAATAAAAAATAAAAAATAATAAATGCAAAATGGGTGTAAGAAGAATGATACCTCTTTTATTGCATATAAACATATAGAAACCAATGAACAGAACTACAGAAGCAGGAAAAAATTCTTTACAAATGATATTTTGTACTTTACCTTATATTAATTTTCTCTACTGAATTTATTTTTTAGCATAATGTCCCCCACCCCCAATGCACACATACACACAATACCAAAATTTTGGCTTTAAGTAAAATTGAAAAGAGAAAACTTGTCAAGGACATGTCAGTGACAGGCAATCTTAAATTTTAATTTCAGGATACTCTTTTAGAACAGGGTAAGACTTGGAAATAATATTATACCACCTCATCATTTTATAGCTAAAGAAACTGAAGCCCAGAGCAGGCAGGTGCCCCATTTCTGATCAGATGGATAGGTAGTGAGAAGTAGATTCTTGGCCTTCTGACTCTCAGTCCAGTGATCTTTACCTAATGTCACAGGGCCTATGCTTATCATTCTTTCTCAGTTTTGAGGTTTCACCTCTGGTCCCCTAATCCTAGCCTCAGCCATTCTTTCACTTAGGAATGACTGCCCCTCATCCTCCCGGGACCAGGCTGTTTCCGGTAATTTGTTATCTTGGCCTCTTTTGCAAACTGCTGTAATTCTCCATCATCTCCTCCATCACCACCAAACTTATTGATGTATGCATAAATATTTCAGTGCACATACTATTATCTGTAGATATTTGTGCAGTGATGGTATTGTATGTCATATTTAAAATCTCCTCTCCTCCTGGATATTAGCAGAAAGTTGGCATTTTACATATTTGAATTTATATTTGAAGAGGAAATAGACTCTGAGGCAGATTTTGCACGCAAGAGGGTTATTGCTGAGTTCTCTAGGGAAGAGCACCTGTAAGGGAGTGGAAGAAGTTAAACTGTGATGTAATCACAACAGGGGCCTCAGCTGATCCTACAGGGAGTTCTGGAGCTGGGGTGACCCTGAATTGAGGCAAGAGAGCTGCGTCTTTTTCCTTCATTAAGTGGTCCCTGGAAGTGGGCTGCACTGGAAAGGGAGTCTAACCCGAGCATGTTAGCTCCCTTGGCCATGAGCTCAGTAGCCAACAAGCAGAGCAGCTAGGGAAATGAGTGCCTAGGTCCTTGAGAAGGATCTAGGTGTGCACCCAGCATCCCCTGTATGCCCATAATATGGGATTTTACATTTTCTAAAAATTCCTAGTCTAGTTGAAGAAGTTTGTTTAAAAAGAACAAAAAAAGAAACCCACACAAAATGTTTTGTGGTCTTCAAAAAGATTTTGATAGAGTGTCAACACATGTTCACAAATACTCGCCTCCGGGTCTTTGATGGTCCCTACCATCTTGTATGTTAGCATCACAGAGCCTTAGTGCTAGAAGGGGTCTTTCAGATTACCTAATTTAATCATCTCATTTTTCAAATAGGGAAACAAACATTGTGAATAAATTGGCTTATCTAAGGTCATACAGCTAGTTAGGGATAAAGCTAGGCAGCCTATGTTTGCCATACTCAGCAAATAAAAACATAAGATGCCCAGTTAAATGTGTCTCAAATATTTCGTGAGTCATACTTATACTAAAATGTTATTTGATGTTTATGTAAAATTCAAATTTAGCAAACCATCCTGTATTTTATCTGTCAAACCTAACCAGACTTCAGTCAGACCTTCCTAACTTTCTCTTGTACTCTTTCCAATTGATTCATTAGCTATTTTCATAAGAGATTTTAAAAACATAGCAGAATTGTAAAAATTAAGGATTTTTAAAATGATTTAAAATAACATATACTCTTCTAAAAATGTTTGGAAAACAAAGGTGAATATAAAGGAAAATATGAAAAATATACACACTTCTCTCTCTCAGAGATGACCACTATGGTTTTGGCGTATTACTTCCAGGTTTTATTATAGGCTTATGTTATTCATCTGCACGTATATATAGTTTTGAATAACGAAGTATAAAGTTGGATCTTGAATATCTGATACTCTTTCACATTTAAACTGAAACAGACACATGGGTTTCCAGCTAGTTTTTATTGCTATATTATTGCTCAAAAATGGCTTGCTATGGCAGGTTATTTTAAAGCATTTGGGCAGAGTGAGCTTTACAGGGGCATTTGCATTTACAGTATTCTCAAACCTAACTAAAGCAATATGGGATTTTCTCTAGAAATGTAGTTAAATATTTAATTAGTAAGTGCCTTTTGACCGCATCTGAAATGCGCATGCATTACTCAATGCCTTTTGTGTACGTGGTCCTCTGTGTACGATTTTTTTAAAAGTCTGTGCCTTACTGTTAACTTGACTTTCCTAAATCAAGCATTCCTCATTTTCACTGGGAGAAATTCATCTTACTCTAATGTTGTACTGTGTCTTAATGAGATTATAATCCCCTTAAAGCTGATACCATTGTATCTTTTCCATATCTACCATACTTCATGCGCTATTTCCTTTAAAACACTAAGTAAATGGTTTTAAATTTTAAAAATCCATAAATGCTACTTTCTTCAAAATTCAAATCAAAACTTGACTCATTCTGCAATCCTGAATCAGTCTAGTCATATTATTTTGCCATGCCTCTTTGATCCTCATATCTATAATTTATCGATTTGGACTTGAGTGTACTTTGGTATGTAAACATGCACTCCTACTGAAAGCAGTTTTCAACTAGATGATAATTTTCTTGGGGTGACAGACATAGGTATTAATGAATACGTTCCGTCGTACTGCATCTTTCCTACTAGATATTCAACACATGCTCATAAAATTTTCTTTTTTCTTTTTTTTTTTTGCGGTACGCGGGCCTCTCACTGTTGTGGCCTCTCCCGTTGCGGAGCACAGGCTCCGGACACGCAGGCTCAGCGGCCATGGCTCACGGGCCCAGCCGCCCCGCGGCATGTGGGATCTTCCCGGACCGGGGCACGAACCCGCGTCCCCTGCATCGGCAGGCGGACTCTCAACCACTGCGCCACCAGGGAAGCCTGCTCATTAAATTTTTAAACCACCTCTATGAGTGAGCAAAATGACTTCTGGATCTTTCCATTTGAATCTTTTCATTTCACACAGAGCCCCCGCCAGTCATCCAAGTGCCTAACAATGTTACAGTCACTCCTGGAGAAAGAACACTTTTGACCTGTCTTGTCATCAGTGCAGTGGATTACAATCTAACCTGGCAGAGGAATGACAGAGATGTCAGGCTGGCAGATCCAGCAGGAATGAGGATCTTGGCCAACCTTTCCCTGGAGCTGAGGAGTGTGAAATTCAGCGATGCCGGAGAATATCACTGTGTGGTTTCCAATGAAGGAGGATCATCGGCTGCGTCGGTTTTCCTCACGGTGCAAGGTACTGTGCTTATGGTAACTTCTGAACTGTGGCATCTTTCTGTCTTCTTTCTTTGATCTCTATTCCCTTAAGTTGTCTGTCTGAGGGTATCTACGCAAACAATTACAGTTTTGAAAGATAGAATGCTTTGTGGACCTTGAGGGTCTGAAGCTGACTAAACTGGAAACTAAAACATCACTAACAAATAGGCGACTTTAAAACAAACACAGCTAATCCTAGTAGTTGAAGACCTTTATTTTAAGCAAATAGAAATAGAAATTGTCTCTGGATGATTTAATGGTTTTAAATTCTCTCATTTATCCTGTGAACTTAAAAAAAACCTAATTGTTAATAATTGATAAAAAAAACTTTTTTCCCAATTTGAGTGCATTATTTGCATATTCAATTTACTTTTATGGTTTAATTAAGTTTTAAGATGTTTCTCATCTAGGTGAAATTTTATTGAAACTTTAACAGAGCTGTTTTTACCTTATTTATGTTAGACACACACACACACGCACACACACACACACACACACACACGGTACTTACTGAAAGTAAGCTAATGGTAAGCCAAACTTGAATTGTCTACATAGACTAAATGATAGTTTCAGATAGCTGAAAACAAGTACATTAACAATGTGGTCTAATCGCTACCATCAAGTGAAGATCAGAAACTATTCCTAAGTATCTCTTTCAGTAGAATCATAATTGGCTTCTAAATGTCTCTAGAGTCTTAATGTAATGAGCAGCTTACTCTTGGCAGTTTTACACAGTTTAGCTGAAAGGTTTGGTTGCTGCCTTAGCAGAATATTTCATTTCAAATCCTTGATGTGGGAGACTGATTGCTTTGGAATCGGGTCTGGCTCCTTGGTTGTGCTACTAGCAACGACTTTATTAACATGCCTCAAGTAACACTGTCAGATGGTTTTTTAACATGGTGATCTAAGAGAGTGACCACTGAGTTTTGGAGGCTAGCTCTTGGAATGTTATTAATGGCAAAAAAGGGAAACTGCCATGAGATTTAATAAAATGGTTGATATCTGATTCTGGTTTTGTCGCTGGTAGTTGAGATATATTCTGCAATCCGACTGTATGGCTGTGTGTCTTTTGTTAGTTGATCCGCTGAAACCTCTGGGGGAACATTACTTTTGTAAATGATTCACTGCATTTCTACGTGGTAAACTACCTAGATCATTTGAGTCAATACAAGTAGTAACTTGAGTTACTAGAGTTTTGGAAGTATTTTTACCAAACTGATTGTTTCAGATAGGATAAATGCTCATAGATTTCTGAAATGTGACCTTGGTTCTTTCCCTGGAGTCCCTTAGAATGGGATTGTAAAATAAAATCAGAGCCTTCCTTGTTTCCCCAGATTAACTTTTAATCCTTTAGTATTGTTTAGTCAATTTGAGCAGTGATTCTCAAACTTTCATGAATAAAGAATTATCCAAGGAACTTTTGAAAAAGCAGAAATTCTAACCCCACACCCAGAGATTCCGATTTCACAGGCCTGGTATAGGCCTGGGGATCTGCATTTATAACAGACCTCTCAGGTGGTTTCAGGGACAACATTTTCCAAAACAGCATTTGAATCTATTCCAAAGTATGAATCCTATGATATAGCAATGCATACTTTTAAAGGAAACCCTAAACTCTCTTCTTTCTGGTAAAATAGATTCATTATTATCTAATGATTTAAGTTCTGAGGTAAGATGTTACATAATGTACAAAATATAAATACAAAAAACACATGTCATTACATGATTACTGGCTAGCCTATATAATCTCTAGAGGTGTAAATCTGTTGAGAGGCATTATTTTATGGCCTGTCTAGTTGGTCTTGAGTTTGAGGGAACAATTTTGATGAAAAATATGTTTTAAAAATCTAACAAAAATATGTTCTAGAATTGATGGCACTGTTTAATAAAAAATAAGAGACTCTAGTTAACTGTGGCCATCTGATTCATTGAAAAGCAGTGGATATTTGATGAAATAAACTGCTGTACCTAGGATTATAATTCCTGCGAATATATTTGCTAACTATTGCTAACTATTGACATTGAATCATAAATTGTATATTAATTTCATTTTTATGCAGTTAAATGTTTTAAAAAGCAAAAATAAAAAATAGTTCAAGAAAGCTTAAAAGATACAGTAGTTACTTGGATTGAATATGCACTTTAGGAATATTTTTCTTGCTTACAGGGGAATCAGTAGCTTAATTTATAACCTCATTTATGCTATTCTGCCTCCACAGATCTGTTTGGAAACTGTTTCTATCTGGAATACTTTTTAAAAAAAAATTATTTATTTTTGGCTGCATTGGGTCTTCGTTGCTGTACGCGGGCTTTCTCTAGTTGCAGTGAGTGGGGGCTACTCTTCGTTGCAGTGCACGGGCTTTTCCCTGCTGTGGCTTCTCTTGTTGTGGAGCATGGGCTCTAGGCGTGAGGGCTTCAGTAGCTGTGGCACACAGGCTCAGTAGTTGTGGCTCACAGGCTCTAGAGCACAGGCTCAGTAGTCCTGGTGCATGGGCTTAGTCGTTCCGGGGTATGTGGGATCTTCCTGGACCAGGAATCGAACTTGTGTCCCCTGCATTGGCAGGCAGATTCTTAACCACTGTGCCACCAGGGAAGTCCTGGAATACTTTTAAAAGTTAAGCATCCAGATTTTACAAATTTTGGTAGTAGTTAGCAAGGATTTTCTGGTTAAAAATAGTATATGTCTAGCTACTGCAACCTCTTCTCAATAACAGTAGAATATCTGTAAAGACCTTGAAAAGACAAAACTGAAGAATACTAAAAACCAGTTGCAATATATAGTGGCAAAAATTTGGGGAGGAATTTTATAGGTTATATATAAAGATTCTTATTTGTATAAGTAAGTATATAGTCTTCACTTACATTTTAAGTTCAATGGAATGAAAATTTCAATCAGTGGTCCATCTTTTCTTATGTTTACATGAAAGCAGAGAGGATGTATCTCTGTTCCTTCATTTCATAGTTTGCTTCAGAAAGAAAATGTTACTCTTTAGGGAGCCAGCATGCTATCTCCTTAAACCCATCAATAGCTATAACCATCTAGTTAGGAAAACAGTAGGACAAGAAGTGGACAGGCAACCTGGCACCATGTAAAAAATTGGAACCTGAGATATGTTTCTCACCAAGTGAAAATATTTGGAAGCAAGAGAAACATTGATGGGTATGTCAGAAGGGATTTTAGAGACAAATGGTAGCAGAGGGGAGCATCCCATCTCAGCCAGAAGGGCATCATGGGTGAGAATCAGGCAAGGAGCTATGCACATCAGACTCTTAGCCACAGAGCTGCAAAGAGGGTTCAGCTAGAACAAAAGTAGACAGAGAATGAAGTTAGGTCCATTCAAACACTTTGTTGACTGACACTGAGTCTGGAGAGATGCCACATCATTTGAGGATTAATAAACAGAAGACTGTCAAAACAGATGCAGCAGAACAGGAAAAAATAAAGCATAGGACCTAAGAAAAAAATACTGGGGAACAAAACAAGGGAGGGGAAAGACTTAGAAGAAATTGATGCTTTGAAAGTAGTAGTTTATTCTAAAGACTGGGAAAAAAAAGTGTTTAGTGTCACCAGTCTTTCAGAAAGACCTATCCTTCTTTAAGTGGGAGTATATATATATAAAGGAAGAACTGGCTAAGATGAAAGGGCAATAGCAAGTGTGATGGAAGAAAAAAAGGGATTTGATGTTAAAAATGCAATATTATAATGCAGTCTGAATCAGAGATACTGAAGAACAGAATTTGTACTACATAAAATAAAATCAGGGATGTGCTGCATAAACTTGAGAAGTTCTTTCAGAATATTGAGGCAAAGGACTAAGAGTCGAATAATATGATTTTTTAAGTAGAAATAAAAACAAAGAATGGAACTTTAAGGTTTATAGGTATATAACATATATAGGTACACAGCAAAGACAACTGAAACTAAAGAAATAGTCAAAGATACAATTGAAGAAAAGTGCACTAGGGAGGAAAAAAAAATTGTCCTGAGTGAGCAAATCAAGCAAGGTCAATGAAGGGAGAACTTCATCTAGACACATCCTGGCTGAAATTTCAAATTACTATTATGAGGGGGAAAAACTCCACAGCATACAGACTAAACCAATACATTGTAAACAGAGTGATAAAATCAGACTGGTGTCAAACTTCTCAGATATACTAAAGGCTGGAAAGTAATTAAAGTGGATATCCGTCATATTTTGGCTCTTAGGGTCTGAACATGTTCTGTAATTTGAAGAGGAATTATTTACTATCTTGGAAAACAAACTTACAGTTACCAGGGGGAAGGGGGGGCGATAAATTGGGAGATTGGGTTTGACATATACACACTACTAAATATAAAATATATAACTAATAAAGACCTACTGTACAGCACAGGGAACTCTACTCAATACTCTGTAATGACCTATATGGGAAAAGAATCTAAAATAGAGAGGCTATATGTATCTGTGTAACTGATTCACTTTGCTGTACAGCAGAAAGTAACACAACATTGTAAATCAACTATACTTCAATAAAAAAAAAAAGAAGGTGGAAAACAAATGAGATCAGATAATTACCTTTCCCTAAACCCTTGCAGGTCACATTACCTAGAGTCAGCCACTCAGATGTTCCTGTGGGATTTTAGTTCTTACTAAGACCATGGACATTTAAAAGACTTCAATTTTGGCAGCATCATGGAATTTTGAGTCCAGCAGCAGCAGAAGCAAATGTCCCAGTGGCCTTTTTCCATCACTCTAATTTCCCTCAGTGACTAATAGGCTCATTATCAATTTATCAGAAGAGCCTTGAAAAGAAATGCTGATGGCAGAAACTGTGGCTGTCAGTCAGTCTCACTAATGAGCATGGGAGAATGTGAATGGGTTGATATGCTTATTTCATTATGAGAATTCCTTACTGTGGAAATCATGGTATAACTAGACACAGGAAACTTTTCAGAAAACTCTGCTTACCTCAAGCAGGGTTTACCACAAGACTCAGAAGTACAGTTATGCAAACAAAATAACAATCAAATAAAAACCACACACGGGCTTCCCTGGTGGCGCAGTGGTTGAGAGTCCGCCTGCCGATGCAGGGGACACGGGTTCGTGCCTCGGTCTGGGAAGATCCCACATGCCGTGGAGCGGCTGGGCCCGTGAGCCATGGCCGCTGAGCCTGCGCGTCCGGAGCCTGTGCTCCGCAATGGGAGAGGCTACAACAGTGAGAGGCCCGCGTACCGCAAAAAAAAAACCCACACACAGTTCTGCTAGGAGGAAAAAAAAAACTAGATTGATATATACAAAAATGTGATTGTTGGTGGCAATGGACCTATAAGTGACTTTTTACTTATGCTTTTCTGTACTTGAAAAAAAGTATTCAATAGAAATGAATTATCTTAAACCTTGTATAAATAGGACTTTAAAAGTTTTGAAAATGCTGACATTAATTTTACTGGATAGATCAAATTATGTGTGGGTAATATGTTTTCTTTCTTTGCTAAATATTCTATAAATTTGCTTTATCGCTTTTATATTTAAAATAATTAAGATATAATTAAGAAAGTAAATAGGAGATAATTTAAAAATAAGGAATAATTAAGAAAAATTAGGAAATAATGCCTCTCAAAAAGTGTCAAGTGAGAAATTTTGACAGTACAAAAAATCATATTTGAAAGCTTAAAGGTCTGGAATTTTATAGGATTATATCACAGAGTAATCTGTTGTAAATCATTTCTGAGCCCAAGTGAGGTAAGAGAAAAAGGAGAAATACAGAATATTAATTGATAATTAAATTAGATTTTCTTATAACTAATAGTCCAGTAAGAGAATCATGAAAATCCCCTTAACTTTCCCCTTTGCACGATTTTCACAGGAATAAATTTTGACTTATAGAAGTCTGTATCTATGTTTGAATAATAAAAATTGAATTTAATTAGCTCATCTATTTTCCTAGACATTTTAATGCATTGAAGTCTTGCTAGTTAAGCTTTTTATTTTTGGAGGTTGACCTGAGACATGTATATGTCTGTTTCAAATACTAGTGCCATCTTTGTGGATTTCATTTAGATGAGATGAAATCGTATACTTAAAACTCCTAAATCTTTACTTGTTGTCAAAAGTTAATTTTATTCACTGCTTTGGTTCTTTGATGTCTCAGTGTGAATCAGCACAAATGAATAAGATGCTCTGTTAAAATACTGGGTTTTGTTGTCTGTGGAATACTAGGGATCTAATAAGGAGTGAGTTGGAGGCTTTTAGATTTGAAGGAAAATATTCTAGTGAAATTTTACATCAAGTATATCCTGCAGTGATATCCACGAAATGTGTAGTTTTCCTACAGAAATGTTTGCTTTCCTACTTCTTTCCAGGCTGACTGTAAACTTTATGAAGAGAAAAGTTTAATATTCACTTACTTTATCTGACGAATGTACTCTGCTGACTCCATGGTTAGGGGCAAGCTTCTGTTATAATACGATTCAATTCCATGCAATAAAATGTATAAATAAATATTATGCATTTCATTCTTTTGTCTTTCATGCAAGGCATCTATGTGGTATATAGATCTTAGACCACTTTATTTGTGGATAGAAAGAATCATTTCTCTAAAGCTTGGAAGACAGAAACATTATTAAAATGTCTTTAAATAGAAGTTATAAGGAAGGTTAAAGAATTAGAGTTATTTACATTGTAAAAAGAAAAAAAGGGATGCAATGGCCTAATAAATACTTCAAGTATATGAGAAATTGTTATAAAGAAGCTTTACACCAAGGACATTTTAATTTCCAGCAAAAATGGACCATTAGAAAATGTGTATTAAGCCAAGCCTGATGGATTTAAGTGAGCTAGAAAGATGTCCAGATGTTGGAGAGGTTAAATGATGGACTGTGGTAACTTTCACAGTTCAGGGACTGCTGGGAAGAGATAGAACAGACGAGGAGTCAGCAAGCACTTCAATCCACTAAGTTATCCAAATGAAGCACTTCAATCCACTGTTATCCATTTAAAAACTTTTGAGAATTCGTGACATACATTATGCCATCTAACCCTCACAAATTGTGTGTATTTGTATCTGCGGGGTTAGTGGCTTGCCCTAGGTTACAAAGCCAGCAAGTGGCAAAGCCCAGATCTGAACTAGGTCTTTCCATCATTCTGCATAGTGTACAGAAATGCCTACACATGCTATTAACAGGTTTAAGGTACAGGTGGGTAGAAGAAAGTATACAAAGAGAAAATAAAGGGTCTTTGAGTATGAATAGGAAAGTGAGAGTACTGAAATAAATTTTTTTTTTAATAGAAAAGATACAAAGTGTCTGCAAGTTCCTGTCACATGGGTAAAGAATAGCTGGAAATCTAAATCTAAATAAATAAATAAAAAGTTTGGTGAATCCTTTGACCTAAGTTCTGATAGGGCAGCTGGTAAGGAACAGCCTAGAGGAAAGAGAGAACTGGGAATATGCACACAGAGACCATGTAAGATGACTAGACTGTAAGCTACATTAGGGCAGCACCCAGTTTTCTTCAGTTTGGGGTCTTTAGTGCCTGACATAATATTTAGCACTTAGTTTTGTGTGCATGCATGTCTGTGGGAAGACTGAATGAAAAGCAGAGTGCTTAGCTAGGCAAAGGAACTATTGCCAAGTCTGAAAAATCCTATGTGAGAACATGTACTAAAAATTGACTTGATTCAGATTCCCTTGAAATGTTAATTAATGTTTCTTTGAGTTACTGTTTTATAAATTAATGACCCAGCTAAAAAGCAAATTCTGTTTCTAAAGATTAGGTATTTGTAATACAGGAAAAACATAATGACTTACTATTTTTATACATGAGGAAGGAGCTTTGGTATTTGACTATTATGAATAAAAATGGAATTAGAGCTAATACCCAAAATAGGAGTACTTATTGCTGCATCTGCAGAAGGGTAGGATATGTTAGGAACATTTGATTATTGAGACTGCAAAGCTGATAGATAGCTGTTATATTGATGAGATCTTCATTTATGCTGTTTCCCATGGCACTATCTAAATCATACTATGTCAGGTATATTTTTTTTCCATAATAATGAAACCAATACTGAAATGTATGAAGTGCCTTGACTTAAAAAACATTTTTACAAAAGGTCAGAGGTGGTATCTTGTTTGTCCATTTGTTTATACTCATGTATTCACCAAAAATTTAAATGTCAGGCATTCTGCTCCTTGCTGAGGATATAAATGAGAAGAAAACAACATCCTTCCCCTCAGTAAGTCCATATTAAAAAAAAAAAGGGCATAACTAAATTTAAAAAATAAATATCTATTACCCAATGGGATAGGAACTTCACCAAGTTACTATAGGAGCCTTGAATACTGTCTCAGTAATGAGTGGAGATTGAGAAGGGCTTCACACAGGAGATGGTGTCTGAGGTATCCACTGGAATATGAGTCAGCATTTGCCAGATAGAAGCCAGGAGTCTTTCTAGATGGAGAACCCTACACGTGCAAAGCCATGGAAAAATGAGGGCACAGAAATGTGAGCTTGCCAAGAGTAGAGGGTCTGACTGATTTGGGAGCTTTGTCCTCACGAAGGTGTGATTTTCTTTTTCCTGTGCTGTCTTCAGTAATCTTTTCAAAATATACATAGAAGGATCATATAGGTCTGTGGTTTTGTGATGTTGGTTCAGCAAAAGACAAGGTAATTGGGGGAAAAAAGTGTTTGTAGTGATGCTCTGTGGAGTTTAGGCTGGATAAAGAAAGAAGAGAGGGTTAAAGGCATGGTCTGATAGATTGGAATAAAAAAGAAGGTTCAAAGGAGTTGAGGCCATGATGAACTTGGAGGAGGGAAGTATGGGAGTCAGGAAGTGACAGCTGGAAGGATGGGAGGTTGTGACTCAAACTGGACTCTCAAGACTAAATATTCTTCCAATCCCATTGTGGGTTGCTTCCCTGATAAGATAACTAAGGTAGCAGATGAATTTGTCTAGCAAGATAAATTAATTACCAAATTTTAAAATCTTTCCTTCAAGAAGTGCTAGGTAGATCCAGTTTCATATACTTTTGATTCTATGCCTGTTGCTTGATAATTTGTAAAAATAATCCCTTTTTTGTAAAAAAGGGATTTTCCACATTTAAAAAAAATTTGCCACTTTTTAAAAAATACTTATATTTTTTTCAGAGCAGTTTTAGATTCACAGCAAAATTAAAACAAAGGTACAGAGATTTCCCATATGCCCCCTGCCCCAACACATGCATAATCTCTCGCATTATCAACATCTCCCACCAGAGTGGTACATTTGTTACAAGTGATGAACCTGCACTGACACATCATAATCACCCAAAGTCCATAGTTTACATTAGAATTCATTTTTGGTGTTGTACAGTCTATGAGTTTGGACAACTGTATAATAACATGTATCATAGTAACCATACAGAGTATTTTCACTGCCTTAAAAATCCTCTCTTCTCTGCGTGTTCATCTGTTTTTCCCACCTTCCCAACCACTGGAACCCACTTATCTTATTACTATCTCCATAGTTTTGCCTTTCCCAATATCCATGGAATCATTCAGTAACTAGCCATTTCAGATTAGCTCCTTTCACTAAAATTCCTCCATGTCTTTTCATGGCTTGATAGCTCATTTCTTTTTAGCACTGAATAATATTCTGTTGTCTGAATGAACATAATCAGCTTTTTATAGTCAAAAGATATTCTTGCTATAATTGATTCTGAATCAGGAGATGCAAGTAAATATATGTAAAGCTTTAATAGTATCCTGCTAATATGCCAAGAAGTAATAATGGTAATTTGCCACTTTTCTCCAAGTCAAATGAGAATGTAAGTCTAAGCTTTGGCCTTCCTCTTTAGTTTGGAAATTCTCTGATTTTGGAAAATTGTTATAAAGAGGACCCACTAAAAAAAGGCAATGTAATAGGCAATGTTAGTCATCATTTAGTTGAAGATTTTCTTTTTTAAAAATTTTTATTGGAGTTAGTTGATTTACAAGATTTTCTAAGTAAGAAAAACTAAGCTTTAAAAATTCTTTCCTCTGATCAACCATATTTATTGTCTTAATCTGTTTTAGCTAATCATCCAAAGAAGCTCCTGAATTCATGCCTTCTTGTTGTTAAGGAAAGAAAACATATAGCATTAAATAGAAACAATGTTAATGTATAAATAATTTTATATTAGGAATTACTTAAAATGGGTATAAAGGCAGCAAACATTTGATACATTTACATATTCTTATATCTTATATTGGAAAAATAAAAGTTGTAAATTTTGAAGAAAAGAAATCTTTTTTTTTTTTTTTTTTGTGGTACGCGGGCCTCTCACTGTTGTGGCCTCTCCCGTTGCAGAGCACAGGCTCCGGACGCACAGGCTCAGCGGCCATGGCTCACGGGCCCAGCCGCCCCGCGGCATGTGGGATCTTCCCGGACCGGGGCACAAACCCATGTCCCCTGCATCAGCAGGCGGATTCTCAACCACTGCGCCAACCAGGGAAGCCCAGAAAAGAAATCTTGATGCATATTTGCCATTAAGATTTTTTCATTAAAATAGAATGTAGCCTAAATTTATCGTTGTTTGTCTCTGAAATTATTACCTTTCTCTTATTAACTGAATTTCATAACCACACTGGAATTTGGGTGTGGAATTTTTTGCAAATCTAGCATGTAACTGTCAGTATTTAGTCTTTGCCTGTGTGTTTTATTGCCACTGTACCCACTTACTGGTAAGTCAAAGAATTAGCGACCTTCTCTCTGAGATTTAATAGACTTGCTCTCTAGTCCAGCACTGTCCAGTAAAACTTTATATAATGATGGAAATGTTGTGTATACGTGCTGTCCCACATAATAGCTACTAGCTGTATGTGGCAACTTAGCACTTGAAATATGGCTAATGCACCTAAGGAGCTTGTTTTGAAATTTGACTTATTTTTGGAAATTTTAAATTTGAATTTAAATAGGCATATAGCTAGTGGAAACAGCTCCAGTTTTTCTGGAGAAAAAAGAAAGGCAGAAATAGCAAGAACTGAAGTCTTAGGAAACTTATTTCTACTGCCCTGTAGACTAACCATCATCGTAATTCATTTGAATTATTGCCATTCAGGAATAATTCTACCGTTTTGGGAAAGTTGTAGCCAGGTCTTCATATTTCCATTGATGAGATTTCATCTGGAAATGTTGTATTTGATTCCGTGTCTTTGGAATTTCAGTGGCCCTTGCCTCTTTTCCCAGGCCATTTATACCTGTTTTCATTGGTTTTGATCATTTGGCTGATTGGTTAGTTTTAAGTTTTCCTCCTTTGCTGTTTGGAAAGACTCCCTGGCCACTTATGCAAACTGTCTAGTAGTCCTGGAAAAACTTAAAATATTAAAATATATTCCATTGCCATTTCTACTGATTGAAGGTTCAGGAAAAATTAAGTGAGCAAGCACATCTATCCATTGTAAATCATTCTTAGTGAAATTTTGTTACTCTCATTATGCAAGCTTCACACTTAAAAGTTAGTTACCATCAGAACTAGCTAGAGTTACCTCCCTAATCAGAAACTGAAATAATGCATTTTAGAACAATGTCAGTACGTTTTAAATAAGCTGATTGAGGTAAATCAGTAGGTACACATCTGTTAAAACAGGACACAGCAACTACTAATTACAATTCTCAGCAGACTCAGTAATAGTCATTATGTAACTTTTTGAAGTTAGCTTTTTCTATAGTAAATAAAGATATTTAGAAGGGTCAGAGATTCTGTAAAATACATTTGCAGGCTGTAGGATTCAGTGGAACCTAGGTTCAGTAATTAAATACTAATTATTTTCCAGTTTCTCATGTAGCATGGCTTGATGTTAGACCATGCAACATTTTAAGGGAATATATTATCCACAATGAAAAATATTTTGGGGAACAGTTGTAAAACAGTTCTAATATGTTTTCAGAAATATAAGTCAATTAGGTGGTTGGGCTGAATGTAGGTTTAAACAGTCTCCAAAATGAGGATCTTTACGTAGCTTTTATGGAGAGAACTCAAGTAAGAAAAGAAACTTAATACTAAAAACTAGTTAATGGAGTATCTTTCTTCTCATCAGAGTCTTAATTCCTCATGACATAAAGTTTATCATTAGGAACATTTAGAAGCCTGGGAATCTTACATCACAGAGATCAATTGATAGCCTTGAAATACTTTTTTTCCAGAATGTAATTTAATGCCTATTTAAACAACAGCAATTGATAATCAGTTGTTCCCCTAGGTTCCTTTTGGGTGCAAATCCTTTTGGAGTTGGGAAATAAAAGGTTCTAAAACTTTGTAACCCTATTTCTTTTGAACACAAAAAGGTTTTGAGGGCTTCCCTGGTGGCGCAGTGGTTGAGAGTCCGCCTGCCGATGCAGGGGACACGGGTTCGTGCCCCGATCCCGGAAGATCCCACATGCCGCGGAGCGGCTGGGCCCGCGGGCCATGGCCGCGGAGCCTGTGTGTCCGGAGCCTGTGCTCCGCAACGGGAGAGGCCACAGCAGTGAGAGGCCCGCGTACAGAAAAAAAAAAAAAAAAAAAAAGGTTTTGAGTTAAAACTCCTTTCATGGTTGATTCTGTTAATCTAATTTGCTTTTTGGGGTAACAAAAGCTCTAGACCAGGAAGTAGAGTACTTGAGATCTATTTTCAGGAATCATGCCTTATTTCTCCCTCTCCCTCTCTCTCTCTCTCTCTCTCTCTCTCTCTCTCTCTCTCTCTCTCTCTCTCTCTCTCTCTCTCTTCATTTCCCCAGGCCACACAAACACAGTGCATCAGTTTTTAAAATTCAATTTTCCACATCCTTTTTATTTATGGACACCTATATGGGACACATTTTCTATGTGACACTGATGCTGGAATCAGCAGATGATTGGCTATGCTGATAGGTATCAGAGTGAATGATCTAATGGGAAATTTAGAGTTCAAATGGAATTATCCCAGTTGTAATGATATTTTTCGGCTGAGGCGCCTCTCACTTTCCCTATGCATGGGTTAGTTCAGTTCTTCACTGCCTCTCACATCACTCCCTTTCTTGTTATCTCCATTGGCACCACCCTCATCCCCCTCCTGATTCACATGCCTAAACTAAATCCATAAAAATCCTCTCTTTAGGGACTTCCTTTCTTCTGATCTTGTTGCCCCACTCTACTCCATAGTACCATCAGGTGAAATTTCCCTAAATATTGCTTTGTATCCATCTAGTCAAACCCTTTTTGTGGTTTCCTAATTACCCCAGAATAAAATTTACACCCCTCAGTCCTCCACAAGCTGACTCTTTCATAATACTTTCAACATTTGATCTTCATCCTTTATCCACATAAAACCATGTATATGGATAAGCAAAAAGGAATAAAAATGTTTCCTTTCAATACGTGAAAACTGTTTACCTTAAAATAATTAGATATTCATATATTTTTCCATCATTCATGTTTCCTTAATATGGATAACTGAATACTTGAACTTGCTGTTAAGGCTTCACTTCTAATTATTGATTAAAAGTAGAGAAACTGGCAGATAATTCTTTTGTCCATAAAATATTACTGATGCTGCTCAATTTTATATGTCAGAGTAGTATCAGGCAAATAATTTTTGGTGTCCGTTTATGAGGTTTGAATTTTCTTTGTATTAAATTTCTCAAAAAGATGGATAGGTACTACACTTATCCTGTCTTCAGTCTCCAGAATTGAGTTTTTGATGGCCACTGAATGTTTTCTGTCAAGCTCCATGTTCATTGTACCTTCAGTGAATTTCTGTTTCCTAGTGCTTCAACTCTAGCCCCTGCCCTGTTATTTTCCATCCCTCCATAATTTACCCCAACTACACTTCTCATACTTGAGTCACAGGGGCATTCTGACTGCCTCCAAACTACTTCATTCTCATTCTAGTTTTGTGACTTAGCTCATAGAGTTGTTTGACTTTAATGTCCCCTACCTATATCCTCCTTCTAATGCTAAGCCCCTCTCATAAAACACCTCCTTTCTGAGAATTGTTGGCTTCTTTTTTCTGGAATCCTGTAGAACTTTAATTTATTTTTTTGCTACACAAGTCTGCACTTAGTCATGATCAATTTCATGTGTCTCGTTGTTTTTCCCCAACCATATTATACGCACTGTGTGATACTTATTGCCCTTTTTTTAAAAAAAAAAATCATTATGCTTTGCACAAAGAGAAAAACACAATTGTGCCCAATGGATGTGTGCTCCTTAATTGCTGAATGGACCTCCAAGTAACAATAGCAGACTATAAGGAAAATTGGGGTCACCGACCTTATCTTTCATGTTTCCATGTTAACTTCATTGGCTTATTTGAATCACATCAACAATTTTAGATTTCATTATATAAGTACTTTCTTTTCCTGTTATAGCACAGGCCAGCATATGACTGCTTACATTTAAAACCATATTTTACAACAAAATCTGATAATTACCTGGTGAAAAAATTTATACAGATATTATTATTGAAGTAGTGTTTAAACTAGTTCACCCTAATTTAAGAATTCTGTCAGGTGACTTTTGCAAAACTTTGTGAAATCGATCAGAACAATTTATCACTTTTAAGGTGGCACAGTGGCTGCTAAATTTCCAAATGCTTGTATTGATCAGGCTTAGGAATAAAAATCAGAATAAGTGTAGTGGTATTTATGTATATGATGTGACCTTAAACTTTTGTTTAAAACAGACTATCTTCCGTTGATTCCATTGACTGCTCCTTTATGAGGATGATTTTTGAAGCTGAAGATGAACACAGGTGTCCTGGTTAAATTTGAGCATATTCAGTGTAGAGCTGACATTTCTTCCATAATCACATGCTGCCACATGGAACACAAAGGGACAGACAAAGCCTCCTTTCCTCCTTCTATGTCTGTATGAACATGAGAAGTATTAAGTTGTCTTCTGTGGTGTCAGGAAAGGGTAGATGTCTGTCACTAATTAGTCTAGGTCACTAGAGAGAATTTTGCAACAAAAAAGGAAATAGTTTTCAAACTGATTGATGAAGTAAGTCCCTGATGACCAGAATTACTTCACTAAGAATGAAATTGATATTATCATAACCATATGTTCATTACATCATCATAACTCTTTTTTAACATGTGCCAGGTGACATAGGTATTGGTGTGTTTTTTTTCCATCAGTAAAATTAAATTTATCTATTTTTATTAAAATTTCTAATACATTTTGAGTGTTTAGAAACATCTCAAATTTCAGAAGAATAGAATAATATATAAGTATTATTTATTACTAGGATGTGTAACCTAAATACTATATGCAAGTGTGAGAATTGTGATTAAGTTTCATGTGTAAATGTCTAGATAATACATTTGTACACATACATTGTAAATACTGTATACTTATTTTATCATTCTTTGTCATATTTTACCATATAATGGAATATAATAGCAAAAATTACATAGTGCCTACTATGTGCCAGGAATTTTTTAAGTGTTTTATGTATATTAGTTTAGCTAATCCACAATGACCCTATGAGTTAGATACCATTATTATTATTTTTTTTACACAAAGGTAAAAACACTCATCTTGATTTTTTTTGAATTTTATTTCATTTTTTTATACAGCAGGTTCTTAATAGTTACCTATTTTATACATATTAGTGTATAGATACCATTATTATCTCCATTGAAGTATAAACCAGATACCATGGATTATTTAACCATTTTGAGCCTTAGTTTTTTGTTTTTGTTTTATAAATTTATTTATTTTATTTTTGGCTGTGTTGGGTCTTCGTTGCTGCGTGCAGGCTTTCTGTAGTTGCCATGAGCGGGACAGGGGCCTATTCTTCGTTGTGGTGTGTGGGCTTCTCATTGCGGTGACTTCTCTTGTTGCGGAGCACGGGCTCTAGGCACACAGGTGTCAGTAGTTGTGGCGCGCGGGCTCTAGAGTGCAAGCTCAGTAGTTGTGGTACGTGGGCTTAGTTGCTCCGCGGCATGTGGGATCTTCCTGGACCAGGGCTCGAACCTGTGTCCCCTGCACTAGCAGGCAGATTCTTAACCACTGTGCCACCAGGGAAGCCACCGAGCCTTAGTTTTTTAATCTGTAAAATGGCAGTAATATTTCATAGGGTTATTGAGAAAAATAAATGATGGGTCTAGAGTTAGATTCTTGGCACATAGATACTCAGTAACTTCTGCCCACCTTTCTGTTTCAATGAACTGACTACTAGAAAGAGACTTAGTTCCTAACTGTACATAATATGTCTTTGTATACAATATTCTGTGAGATCTTTGAGGTCATAAAGTGTCAGAAATACAGTAGGTACTCAATGAATGTTTGTTTTGTGAAAGAATGAAAGCCCAAAGAAGTTTGCCCAAGTACTGTAAATATACCAGTGTTGAAAAATATTTTAAATTATTGCTTAAGTAATTCAAATCATTACCATTGTCTGATTAATTTGTTGATGGTAATTAAATCACCTTGAAGAAAAAGACCTTAGGTCTTGTTCCTACCAGAGGCATAGCAGCAACAAATCAGACCCAATTGACCTGACTAACAGGAAATATGCCTCTTGCGTACGAAGGTGATGTTGGAGATTTTCAAGAGTTAGGTGAGATTTTTTTTTTTAACATCTTTATTGGAGTATAATTGCTTTACAATGGTGTGTTAGTTTCTGCTTTATAACAAACTGAATCAGTTATACATATGTTCCCATATCTCTTCCCTCTTGCGTCTCCCTCCCTCCCACCCTCCCTATCCCACCCCTCTAGGTGGTCAGAAACCACCGAGCTGATCTCCCTGTGCCATGCGGCTGCTTCCCACTAGCTATCTATTTTACGTTTGGTAGTGTATATATGTCCATGCCACTCTCTCACTTTGTCACAGCTTACCCTTCCCCCTCCCCATATCCTCAAGTCCATTCTCTAGTAGGTCTGTGTCTTTATTCCCATCTTACCCCTAGGTTCTTCATGACCTTTTTTTTTTCCTTAGATTCCATATATATGTGTTAACATATGGTATTTGTTTTTCTGTTTCTGACTTACTTCACTCTGTATGACAGACTCTAGGTCCATCCACCTCACTACAAATAACTCAATTTCATTTCTTTTTATGGCTGAATAACATTCCATTGTATATATGTGCGACATCTTCTTTATCCGTTCATCTGTTGATGGACACTTAGGTTGCTTCCATGTCCTGGCTATTGTAAATAGAGCTGCAATGAACATATTGGTACATGACTCTTTTTGAATTCTGGTTTGCTCAGGGTATATGCCCAGTAGTGGGATTGCTGGGTCATATGATACTTCTATTTTTAGTTTTTTAAGGAACCTCCATACTGTTCTCCATAGTGGCTGTATCAATTTACATTCCCACCAACAGTGCAAGAGGTTTTCCTTTTCTCCACACCCTCTCCAGCATTTATTGTTTCTAAATTTTTTGATGATGGCCATTCTGACCAGTGTGAGATGATATCTCATTGTAGTTTTGATTTGCATTTCTCTTTTATCTTCCTTGGTCTTTGTAGTCAGAGCAATGGCTGTTTTCATGCTCTCTTACAATGCATTTTGCAACTTTAGCATTAATGCTATGTAAAGACACCTAAGTCTTAAAGTAGTATTTTTTATTCTTAGTATCCTAATTTATGTTTAACATTTTAAAATCATGGGTGACGAATTATAAAAACTCACATATTTTTCTTTCATTATGGTTCAAATATAAAGAATGAATGAATGCCTTAATACCTAATAGAGTGCCATGTTCCCATTGCTTTGGCTAATGAACAGCAAGTTGTTATTTACGATGGTGGTGCAGATGGTTAGTGTTGGTGGTGGTGATGATGATGGTGATGATTGTGATGCTGAAATGAGACTGAAAACCAACTGAGAATGGATTACTTCTCCTTAAAGCCTAAAACTGGACTCTGGACTTTGATGGAGTTGAACTATGGTTCTTCAATACCTTGTCCTTGCTCCATTACAACTACTTCTTAAAAACAAGTTGAGCTTTTTTCTAGGGATTAAAAGAAATCTAACAGTTGAAATAATTATAGTGAGGTCTGTTATATCCTTATTTAACCTACTCAAGTAAAGCCTGAATCATTCTGATCATCTTTATTCAACTGTTATTTGGTTGAAATCCCATTATGCTTCCCCGTGTTTGTTCATGTCCTTTCTAATTTTCTTATTATCAGGAGAAATATTCTTTCCAGAGCAGTGGTAAATTTCTCACCTTCTGTGGGATGATGTCATCCCGTCTGTGTGTTGCACACAGACTTATTTCATGACCCTGAGCAGCACCTTATACCCAGGCATTATTTGAGAAATGACCTCCTAGCTCTCTACATCCAGGCTTGGGTAACTGACATTTATTTTCACTTTAATATGTGAACTACAGAGCCTACCAGTGGGATTCTTGCTGGGAGATATGCCAAACCAATTCTGGCAGACGCCATTGGAAGGCATCATGTTTAGACAGAAATCCCAAGAGCTGCTGAGTCTTTGCAGCAATCCTATGTCAAAATGAGGTAGACATGAAAAACCTTTTATTTTAGGAAGGTGGAAATAAATGTGGGTATTCAAAAAATTCCAAAGAAAAACAACTGTTCATTTTTTTCCACCCCTTCCCCTAAAGATTGTCTGCAGCATCCCCACATCATGTGTAGTACTCCAGCATTTCAGAATTGATGGACTCCAGATGCAATCACAATTTGAACTTACTGGCCATGGCCAGTCTGACCTTGACCTCACATGTTTCTCTAGCCCTATGTTCACCAAGAAGAAACCATGGAATAATGAGGCTATCAACCAAGTCCACTGGCTGGAAAAACCCTTTAAACATAATTTCAAAGGCAAACATTATTTGAAAAACACAATGTAAGCAGGAGAAAAAAGAAGGGCGGTTATAAGCTGCTAGCAATTAGGCACTAATTAGGTTTGTTCCGTTCCTTAACTGCCCAGTTCAGCAGCACCATTTGTATCTCTTTCAAATGTTTTGGGGATTCCTCTTAGTGAAACCAAACCACAGTTTGCAGACTAACTTATAATAAAGGTACATCATAAATATATCCAGATCTAACTGACTAACTGAATTCTCAATTTCCTTTATAGTAAAAACCCAATTGAATGGAAAGCTGACACCATGTCTGTTTGGCTCATCAGTGTAGCCCTGTAAGTTAGCACAGAGCCTGGAACATAATAATTGTGCAAAAAGCACATTATTGAATTAATTTATTTTTGTTAATACTCATGACATCTATTTCAAAAATTGTGGAAATGAATTTATTTCTAGCTGATTGAGTGGAGGATATTTACACTAAGTAACTTATTTAAACTACCAGTTATAAAATAAATAAGTCACAGGTATATAATGTACAGCACAGGGAATATAGTCAATATTATAACAATTTTGTAGGGTGCCTAATCTATATAAATAACTAATTACTATATTATACACCTGAAGTTATTATAATATTATGAGGAAATTATACTTCAATAAAATAAAAAAATAAACAGGCTTTAAAGAGAAAGAAAATGATTAAATATTTGTTTGATGGTACCTTCTTTGATGATTAATTCTTACTCTGTAGTAGTATAGATGTAAAACATTTAATTGATTAGACCAGATATATCAACACCCCAGTTACCCCAGAGAATTCTTGTATCCTTTTTGACAATAAATTTCTGATTTAATATTTCATTTTCAAAAGTCTTTTTTCTGCCATAGAAGTGAAATGCGATAGGCACTTTGATATTTTCTAAGTTGAGGTCTTATGAATCCATGGGTATGAGGCAAATGATCGGTATAGCAGGATCTCCAGAGGCCGGCAGGCATAAAAATTCTCAGAGCCAAGTTACATTTTAGGAATGACCTGTATTCCATCAATGGCTTTAAGTGTCTTTCATTTACAAGTCACTGCATAACATGAAAGAGATGTTATGTACTGTGGAATATATTGGAAATGGAATAATAAAAAAGACATGGTCTCGACCTCAACAAACTTATAATCAAACAAATAAAAAGGGAAAGAGCAACTCAGACAAAACAGGCAGCAGTCAGGACAAGATTGGCTCCAAACCTATGTTCACTAGATAGAAAGAGGCAAAAGGCCCAGTATAGAGACTTTGCCTGAAAACAGGTTTATATTGAAGTTCAAGATGAGCAGATGGAAACCAGTAGTCAGCTAGTGGGAGCAAAGTAGCAAGGGGCCCCATAGTAACCAGTGGAGATGCAGAAACACAACACTGGGATCAGATTCATTTTACTCTCAAAAGCAATTTACCTCCCGTGCTTTCATTACTTTTGGTTTCTCTCTTGCACTGATTGGACCAGATCCCTGATAGGGGTTATCCAAAGAGCTCCTCTCCAGCCAGAGTCCAAGGAGGGAGCCTGAGGCCAGTGCCATCGAGGCTCCAAGGGGGCCACCATACATGCATGATCTCAGCGTGGCCTTGGCCATGGAACTCTGGCCATGGCTGACTGCACACTGCTGCAGCTGCTGCTCCTGTTGCTGCTTGTGCAGCTGAGCTGCATGGCCAAGTTCTAAGCCAAGATCACCCTGTACTGCATGCTCTGCTGTATGGTCGTCACTGTGGCCATGGTCACCTGCCTGCTGTGTCACTGTGGCCAGATAGTGGAGAAGGTGAGCATCATCAGTTGGCTCATCCAGTCCTTCAAGTACATATACTGCATTCACTTTGAGATTAAGGGCCGCCAGAAACTGGAGGTGGACCACCCCTGTGTCATCATCTCTAACCACCAGAGCATCCTGGGCATAGTGGTCTCATGGAGGCCCTTCCTGAATGCAGATTGCCAAGCAGGAGCTGTTCTTCATAGGATGCATGGGCCTGATCATGTGTACCTTGGGGCATCTTCATTGCCAATGCAAATGATTAGAAAACAATCTATAATAGGAATAGGAAAGAGTTTTATTCAAGCCAAACTGAGGACTGTAGCCCTGGAGACACAGATTCAAGAAGCACTTGAATTGTGTTCTGCCTGACCACAAAATGAGGGAGGCTTATATAGGCAAAACCCACAAAGTTGCATAAGTTGTTTGTCAAGAATTAGGATTAGAACCGGCAAGAAGAAAGGGTGCTTGTTAAGCAAGGATTGTTTGGGGACTGAATGGTTGCATAGTTACAAGGGGAGACCTTGAGACCATAAGGTTGCAGCAGGCACCTGCTAGCAGATGTTGTTTTGAGAATAGTTGGTGGTGCCCTTGAGTTTGATACAGTTCAGAAAATTCAAGTTCTCAGTGGTGCAGGAGCATGTCTGAAACCACACCCACGATGGCCACCTGGCTCCATTTTGAATGCTTGAACCACAGTTACTCCATTTTTATTTTTTAAATACATTCTTTAATGGTTAAAGCCCATGTACAATGCATGCTTGACAGTACATAGACAGACTGTTCTAATTAACATAAAGTTCAAGCCAAATCATGTATAAACTAGGATGAATTCCCCATACCTTAATTTGTGAAAATCTCTTCTATCATCAACTGACAAAGTACCAGGACCATGATGGCACACGTGGGCTTGGGCATGGTCAGAGAGAACCTTGAAGTGTGACTCTACCCTGAGGGCATGCGGAACGACAATAGGACCTGCTGCCTTTCAAGAGAGGAACCTTCTACCTGGTTATGGTTGCCCCTCGCCTCTGTGTTATACTCTACCTTCTCCTTCTACAACCCCAAGAGGAAGCTCTTCACCTCAGGAATGGTCAAGAGGAAGGTGCTGGATGCCATCCCCACCAGCAGCCACCCTGTGGCTGGATGTTCCCAAGCTCATGGACACCAGCTGCCATGAGCTTGGGAACATCCAAGTCCCAAGGACCACCTTGAGGACCACCTTCTCCCGCATGTCCAAGATACCCCAGAAAAACGGGGCCACTGCAGGGCCTGGTGCCCAGCCAGCCCAGTAGCTAAGGCCATGGGTGGGTCAGGAGCTGAGGGAAGGACCTGGCTAGAGAATGGACAGAGGGACCCCAGCCCTGGCTGCCAAATAATACTATGTCATAGTCCTGCTGCTCTCCCCCTTGCATTCAGGCCCCCTAAAGTGGAAGCCTCTTTCTGTCATTGGCCTCAGACCCAGGCCCCTGATGTCCCCTCAAAGGAGAGTGTGCCAGACCCTCAACAAGCTCTGAAGGCAAAGCCTTGCCCACTGTCATGCCTCCAAGATCCAAGAGTAGGAGCAGGCCTGGGGCTCCAGATGGGCTGACAGGGCTGGGCTGGGCTGCAAGGCCTTGGGATGAATGGCCAGAGATGAGACCCTCTGTGGTCCTGCCTGGGCCTGTGGGGTGCAGAGTCAGGCTTTGGGGGCCCAGCCACAGCCTGCATTGGTCTTTCAGGGAGAGGAGGAGCTCTGGGGGGGTGGAAGGAGCAGACCCCAGTTTTGTACACTCTTGAAAGTGCAAAATAAATAAACAAATAAAATTTTAAAAGTAAAGGTGTGGTGGTGAGAAGCCTGCAAATCTGCTAACATCATTGACCTTTCACTCTGTGTGTTTCCTTTTATCTGCAGAACCGCCCAAAGTCACTGTTATGCCCAAGAACCAGTCTTTTACAGGTGGATCTGAGGTCTCCATCATGTGTTCTGCAACAGGTTATCCCAAACCAAAGATCACCTGGACCATGAATGATATGTTTATTGTGGGTTCACACAGGTACTGGGTTTGTATCATGTTCTTTGTTTTTACTGAGTGAGAGACGTTGGTGAAATTTCTGGACAATACTAATCTGACCAAATCCCTAAGGTTAAGGGAGATTTGACCCAAATCCACAGCTTTAGATTTTCTGAATAGGCCAGGAAATGTCAGTAAAATAATAAATGATGAATGTATAGAGTTTGAGGTTCTAAAGTCTTGAATTCAATAACTGGGACTAAGTGCTTCCTAATACTTTGCTTTGCAAACATAACACTGTAACAGTTGGTTTACCTTGAATAATTGAAATGGGGATAATAAACTTTCTGTGGGTAAAGTAATGTGTAGTTTTAACCCATCTACTAGAGGTTTGGTCCTGAGATTTAACAGAAGAGAGCGGGAGAGACAAAGGACAGAACAGTAGCTCTAATTAAAGTGTATGCAGACATTCTTCGTAACTCCTGCTTGCTGCTGCCGTACTATCGTACACTGAGAGGTATTTTATTCTGCTGGATGCTTTTAAAAGAAAATGAATCCTCTCATGCTCAAAGAGAGTACTGAACACGAGGGGCATAAGCAATGAAGTTTCCAGCCATCGGGCTTCCATTACTCTGGGTTTGGCAGGGGGAGAAGGGCTTAGGTGTGAGCCAGATTCTATTCCTGGTCTCTTCACAGACTCACTTGAGATGTGAGGCATTGCATCTCTCAGGTTTTCATTTTGGGGAACTGTTTAGCTTAGAAGTTCACACAGAGCAAGATTGCCTGGGTGCAAATTCCACTTCTTCCCTTTACTAACCCTGACTCCGGGCAAGTTGTATAACCTCTTTGCTCATCTGTATAACAGAGATAATAGGATCCAACTCATTGGGTTGTTAGGAAGATTTAAAGCATTGATAAATGTAAAGGTTCTAGAGCAGCCCTGATACATGGCAAGTACTAGATATGTGGGACCTATTGTTATTATCATTATAACATTTCTGCTTATAAAATGATGATGTTAATCATTTCTGCAGTCAGCACCACAAACATAACTCTAAAATATTTGAAAGGAAGGTGCTATAGTTCCTTGATACTATTATTAGAATATTTTCAATTTTATTTTCTTTTTGTCTGTAGGTATAGGATGACCTCAGAAGGTACCTTATTTATCAAAAATGCAGTTCCCAAAGATGCAGGGATTTATGGTTGCCTGGCAAGTAATTCAGCTGGAATGGATAAACAGACTTCTACCCTCAGATACACTGGCAAGTATCATCAGTTTAAAAGGCAGTACAAATAGTATGAATATCATATCAAGCAATGTAACTGTACTTTCTTGAAAATTAATATTAGGAATGAGTTATACCCAGTTGTATAATTTATTGTTTGTTTCACACATTGATTAAAGCAAATATTGTAAATAATTTAAGTTAAAAGTTCAGGGAGTGAATAGCTTCAGTAATCAACAGAAATCAAGGAAGCTTCCAGATTATGGAAGAGTTCCAGAATGTCCACAGAGTTCTGTCCTTCCATGATTCATCTGTTCTTTGTAATATTTTACTTACAAATTAATAAATTCTGTATCCTTCCTAGTTTACCTCAACTTTCTTTTTTTTTTTTTAACATCTTTTTTGGAGTATTATTGCTTTACAATGGTGTGTTAGTTTCTGCTGTATAACAAAGTGAATCAGTTATACATATGTTCCCATACCTCTTCCCTCTTGCGTCTCCCTCCCTCCCACCCTCCCTATCCCACCCCTCTAGGTGGTCACAAACCACTGAGCTGATATCCCTCTGCCATGCGGCTGCTTCCCACTAGCTATCTATTTTACGTTTGGTAGTGTATAAATGTCCATGCCGCTCTCACTTTGTCACAGCTTACCCTTCCTCCTCCCCATATCCTCAAGTCCATTCTCTAGTAGGTCTGTGTCTTTATTCCCATCTTACCCCTAGGTTCTTCATGACATTTTTTTTAATTCTTAGATTCCATATATATATGTGTTAGCATATGGTATTTATCTTTCTCTTTCTGACTTACTTCACTCTGTATGACAGACTCTAGGTCCATCCAACTCACTACAAATATCTCAATTTCGTTTCTTTTTATGGCTGAGTAATATTCCATTGTATATATGTGCCACATCTTCTTTATCCATTCATCCGATGATGGACACTTAGGTTGCTTCCTTCTCCTGGCTATTGTAAATAGAGCTGCAATGAACAATTTGGTACATGAGGCTTTTTGAATTATGGTTTTCTCAGGGTATATGCCCAGTATTGGGATTGCTGGGTTGTATGGTAGTTCTATTTGTAGTTTTTAAGGAACCTCCATACTGTTCTCCATAGTGGCTGTATCAATTTACATTCCCACCAGCAGTGCAAGAGTGTTCCCTTTTCTCCACACCCTCTCCAGCATTAATTGTTTCTAGATTTTTTGATGATGGCCATTCTGACTGGTGTGAGATGATATCTCATTGTAGTTTTGATTTGCATTTCTCTACTGATTAATGATGTTGAGCATTCTTTCATGTGTTTGTTGGCAATCTGTATATCTTCTTTGGAAAAATGTCCATTTAGGTCTTCTGCCTATTTTTGGATTGGGTGGTTTTTTTGTTATTGAGCTGCATGAGCTACTTGTAAATTTTGAAGATTAATCCATTGTCCCTTGCTTCATTTGCAAATATTTTCTCCCATTCTGAGGGCTGTCTTTTGGTCTTGTTTATGGTTTCCTTTGCTGTGCAAAAGCGTTTAAGTTTCATTATGTCCCATTTGTTTATTTTGTTTTTATTTCCATTTCTCTAGGAGGTGGGTCAAAAAGGATCTTCCTGTGATTTATGTCATAGAGTGTTCTGCCTATGTTTTCTTCTAAGAGTATGATAGTTTCTGGCCTTACATTTAGGTCTTTAATCCATTTTGAGCTTATTTTTGTGTATGGTGTTAGGGAGTGATCTAATCTCATACTTTTACATGTCCCTGTCCAGTTTTCCCAGCAGCACTTATTGAAGAGGCTGTCCTTTCTCCACTGTACATTCCTGCCTCCTTTATCAAAGATAAGGTGACCATATGTGTGGGGTTTATCTCTGGGCTTTCTATCCTGTTCCATTGACCTATGTTTCTGTTTTTGTGCCAATACCATACTGTCTTGATTACTGTAGCTTTGTAGTATAGTCTGAAGTCAGGGAGCCTGATTCCTCAAGCTCCGTTTTTTGTTCTCAGGATTGCTTTGGCTATTTGGGGTCTTTTGTGTTTCCATACAAATTGTGAAATTTTTTGTTTTAGTTCTGTGAAAAATGCCATTGGTAGTTTGATAGGGATTGCATTGAATCTGTAGATTGCTTTGGGTAGTAGAGTCATTATCACAATGTTGATTCTTCCAATCCAAGAACATGGTATATCTCTCCATCTATTTGTATCATCTTTAATTTCTGTCATCAGTGTCTTATAATTTTCTGCATACAGGTCTTTTGTCTCCTTAGGTAGGTTTATTCCTAGATATTTTATTCTTTTTGTTGCAATGGTAAATGGGAGTGTTTTCTTAATATCACTTTCAGATTTTTCGTCATTAGTGTATAGGAATGCCAGAGGTTTCTGTGCATTAATTTTGTATCCTGCTACTTTACCAAATTCATTGATTAGCTCTAGTAGTTTTCTGGTAGCATCTTTAGGATTCTCTATGTATAGTATCATGTCATCTGCAAACAGTGACAGCTTTACTTCTTCTTTTCCAATTTGGATTCCTTTTATTTCCTTTTCTTCTCTGATTGCTGTGGCTAAAACTTCCAAAACTATGTTGAATAATAGTGATGAGAGTGGGCAACCTTGTCTTGTTTCTGATCTTTGTGGAAATGGTTTCAGTTTTTCACCATTGAGGATGATGCTGGCTGTGGGTTTGTTACATATGGCCTTTTTTATGTTGAGGAAAGTTCCCTCTATGCCTACTTTCTGCGGGGTTTTTATCATAAATGGGTGTTGAATTTTGTTGAAACCTTTCTCTGCATCTGTTGATATGATCATATGGTTTTTCTCCTTCAATTTGTTAATATGGTGTATCACGTTGATTGATGCATATATTGAAGAATCCTTGCATTCCTGGAATAAACCCCACTTGATCATGGTGTATGATCCTTTTAATGTGCTGTTGAATTCTTTTTGCTAGTATTTTGTTGAGGGTTTTTGCATCTATGTTCATCAGTGATATTGGCCTGTAGTTTTCTTTCTTTGCAACATCTCTGTCTGGTTTTGGTATCAGGGTGTTGGTGGCCTCATAGAATGAGTTTGGGAGTGTTCCTCCCTCTGCTATATTTTGGAAGAGTTTGAGAAGGACAGGTTTTAGCTCTTCTCTAAATGTTTGATAGAATTCACCTGTGAAACCATCTGGTCCTGGGCATTTCTTTGTTGGAAGATTTTACTCAGAGTTTCAATTTCAGTGCTTGTGAAGGGTCTGTTCATATGTTCTATTTCTTCCTGATTCAGTCTTGGCAGGTTGTGCATTTCTAAGAATTTGTCCATTTCTTCCAGGTTGTCCATTTTATTGGCATAGAGTTGCTTGTAGTAATTCTTCCAGGTTGTCCATTTTATTGGCATACAGTTGCTTGTAGTAATCTCTCATGACCTTTTGTATTTCTGCAGTGTCAGTGGTTACTTCTCCTTTTTCGTTTCTAATTCTATTGATTTGAGTCTTCTCCCTCTTTTTCTTGATGATTCTGGCTAATGGTTTATCAATTTTGTTTATCTTCTCAAAGAACCAGCTTTTAGTTTTATTGATCTTTGCTATCATTTCCTTCATTTCTTTTTCATTTATTTCTGATCTGATCTTTATGATTTCTTTCCTTCTGCTAACGTTGGGGTATTTTTGTTCTTTTTTCTCTAATTGCTTTAGGTGCAAGGTTAGGTTGTTTATTTGAGATTTTTCCTGTTTCTTAAGGTAGGATTGTATTGCTGTAAACTTCCCTCTTAGAACTGTTTTTGCTGCATCCCATAGGTTTTGGGTCGTCGTGTCTCCATTGTCATTTGTTTCTAGGTATTTTTTGATTTCCTCTTTGATTTCCTCAGTTATCACTTCGTTATTAAGTATTATATTGTTTAGCCTCCATGTGTTTGTATTTTTTACAGATCTTTTCCTGTAATTGATATCTAGTCTCATAGCATTGTGGTCGGAAAAGATACTTGATACACTTTCAATTTTCTTAAATTTACCAAGGCTTGATTTGTGACCCAAGATATGATCTATCCTGGAGAATGTTCCATGAGCCCTTGAGAAAAATGTGTATTGTGTTGTTTTTGGATGGAATGTCCTATAAATACCAATTAAATCCATGTTGTTTAATGTATCATTTAAAGCTTGTGTTTCCTTATTTATTTTCATTTTGGATGATCTGTCCGTTGGTGAAAGTGGGGTGTTAAATCCTGTACTACGAATGTGTTATTGTTGATTTCTCCTTTTATGGCTGTTAGTATTTGCCTTATGTATTGAGGTGCTCCTGTGTTGGGTGCATAAATATTTACAATTGTTATATCTTCTCCTTTGATCCATCCGTTGATCATTATGTAGTGTCCTTCTTTGTCTCTTGTAATAGTCTTTATTTTAAAGTCTATTTTTTTCTGATATGAGAATTGCTACTCCCACTTTCTTTTGATTTCCATTTGCATGGAATATCTTTTTCCATCCCCTCACTTTCAGTCTGTATGTGTCCCTAGGTCTGAAGTGGGTCTCTTTTGGACAGCATATATATGGGTCTTGTTTCTGTGTCCATTCAGCCAGTCTTTGTCTTTTGGTGGGAGCATTTAATCCACTTACATTTAAGGTAATTATCGATATGTATGTTCCTATTCCCATTTTCTTAATTGTTTTGGGTTTGTTATTGTAGGTCTTTTCCTTCTCTTGTGTTTCTTGCCTAGACAATTTTTTTTAGCATATGTTGTAAAGCTGGTTTGGTGGTGCTCAATTCTCTCAGCTTTTGCTTGTCTGTAAAGTTTTTAATTTCTCCATCAAATCTGAATGAGGTCCTTGCTGGGTAGAGTAATCTTGGTTGTAGGTTTTTCTCCTTCATCACTTTAAATATGTCCGGCCAGTCCCTTCTGGCTTGCAGAGTTTCTGCTGAAAGATCAGCTCTTAACCTTATGGGGATTCCCTTGTTTGTTATTTGTCATTTTTTCCTTGCTTCTTTTAATATGTTTTCTTTGTATTTAATTTTTATAGTTTTTTTTTTTTTTCCTGCGTTACATGGGCCTCTCACTGCAGTGGCCTCTCCTGTTGCAGAGCACAGACCCCCGACGCGCAGGCCCAGCCGCCATGGCTCATGGGCTTAGCATGTCTGCTGCATGTGGGATCTTCCCCGACCGGGGCATGAGCCCATGTCCCCTGCATCGACAGGCAGACTCCCAACCACTGCGCCACCAGGGAAGCCCTGATAGTTTGATTAATATGTGTCTTGGCATGTTTCTCCTTGGATTTATCCTGTATGGGACTCTCTGTGCTTCCTTGACTTGATTAACTTATTTCCTTTCCTATATTAGGGAAGTTTTCAACTATAATCTCTTCATATATTTTCTCAGTCCCTTTCTTTTTCTCTTCTTCTTCTGGGACCCCTATAATTCGAATGTTGGTGCATTTAATGTTGTCCCAGATGTCTCTGAGACTGTCCTCAGTTCTTTTCATTCTTTTTTCTTTATTCTGCTCTGAAGTAGTTATTTCCACTATTTTATCTTCCAGGTCACTTTTCCGTTCTTCTGCCTCAGTTATTCTGCTATTGATCCCTTCTAGAGTATTTTTAATTTCATTTATTTTGTTGTTCATCGTTGCTTCTTTCCTCTTTAGTTCTTCTAGGTCCTTGTTAAATGTTTCTTGCATTGTCTGTACTGTATTTCCAATATTTTGGATCATCTTTACTGTCATTATTCTGAATTCTTTTTCAGGTACACTGCCTATTTCTTCTTCATTTGTTAGGTCTGGTGGGTTTTTACCTTGCTCCTTAATTTGCTGTGTTTTTTTTCTTCTTTTGCCTTCCTTACTGTGTTTGGGGTCTCCTTTTTTCAGGCTGCAGGTTCGTAGTTCCTGTTGTTTCTGGTGTCCGTCCCCAGTGGCTAAGGTTGGTTCAGTGGGTTGTGTAGGCTTCCTGGTGGAGGGGACTAGTGCCTGTGTTCTGGTGGATGAGGCTGGATGTTTTCTTTCTGGTGGGCAGGTTCATGTCTGGTGGTGTGTTTTGGGGTGTCTGTGGCCTTATTGTGATTTTAGGCAGCCTCTCTGCTAATGGATGGGGCTGTGTTCCTGTCTTACTAGTTGTTTGGCATAGGGTGTCCAGCACTGTAGCTTGCTGGTCGTTGAGTGAAGCTGTGTCTTGCCATTTAGATGGAGATCTCTGGAAGAGTTTCGCCGTTTGATATTACATGGAGCTGGGAGGTCCCCTGTGGACCAGTGTCCTGAAGTTGGCTCTCCCACCTCAGAGGCACAGCACTGACTCCTTGCTGGAGCACCAAGAGGCTTTCATCCACACGGCTCAGAATAAAAGGGAGAAAAAGTAGAAAGAAAGAAAGAGAGGGAGGGAGGGAGGAAGGAAGGAAGGAAGGAAGGGGATAAAATAAAATAAAATAAAGTAAGATAAAAAAGTAAAGTTATTAAATTAAAAAAATTAATTATTAAAAAAAAGTGTTTTTTTTAATTAAAGAAAAAAACCCAAAAAACCTACGGACAGAACCCCAGGACAAATGGTGAAAGCAAAGCTATACAGACAAAATCTCACACAGAAGCATACACATAAACACTCACAAAAAGAGGAAAAGGGGAAAAAATAATATATCTTGTTCTCAAAGTCCACATTCTCAATTTGGGATGATTCATTGTCTATTTAGGTATTCCACAGATGCAGGGTACATTAAGTTGATTGTGGAGATTTAATCTGCTGCTCCTGAGGCTGCTGGGAGAGATTTCCCTTTCTCTTCTTTGTTCACACAGCTCCCGGGGTTCAGCTTTGGATTTGGCCCCGCCTCTACGTGTAGGTCACCTGAGGGCGTCTGTTCTTCGCTCAGACAGGATGGGGTTAAAGGAGCCGCTGACCCGGGGATTCTGGCTCACTCAGGTCGCGGGGAGGGAGGGGTATGGAGTGCGGGGCGAGCCTGCGGCAGCAGAGGCCGGCGTGACATTGCACCAGCCTGAGGTGCACTGTGCGTTCTCCCGGGGAAGTTGTCCGTGGATCACAGGACCCTGGCAGTGGTGGGCTGCACAGGGTCTCGGGAGGGGAGGTGGGGATAGTGACCTGTGCTCGCACACAGGCTTCTTGGTGGCGGCAGCAGCGGCCCTAGCGTCTCATGCCCGTCTCTGTGGTCCGCGTTATTAGCCGCGGCTCGTGCCCGTCTCTGGATCTCCTTTAAGCGGCGCTCTTAATCCACTGTCCTCGTGCACCAGATAACAAAGAGGGAAGAAAAAGTCTCTTGCCTCTTCGGCAGCTCCAGACTTTTCCCTGGACTCCCTCCCGGCTAGCCGTGGTGCACTAGCCCCCTTCAGGCCGTGTTCACGCCGCCACCCACAGTCCTCTGCTTTCGATCCGACCGAAGCCCGAGCCTCAGCTCCCAGCCCCCACCCGCCCTGGTGGGTGAGCAGAGAAGCCTCTCTGGCTGGTGAGTGCTGGTCGGCACCGAGCCTCTGTGCGGGAATCTCTCCGCTTTGCCCTCCGCACCCCTGTTGCTGTGCTCTCCTCCACGGCAGCGAAGCTTCCCCCTCCGCCACCCGCAGTCTCCGCCCACGAAGGGGCTTCCTAGTGTGTGGAAACCTTTCCTCCTTCACAGCTCCCTCCCAGAGGTGCAGGTCCCGTCTCTATTCTTTTTTCTCTGTTTTTTCTTTTTCCCTACCCAGGTACCTAGGGTGTTTCTTGCCTTTTGGGAGGTCTGAGGTCTTCTGCCAGTGTTCATTGGGTGTTCTATAGGAGTAGTTCCACGTGTAGCTGTATTTCTGATGTATCTGTTGGGAGGAAGCTGATCTGCGTGTCTTACCCTTCCTCCATCTTCCTCCTCTCCAGTTCACCTCAACTTTCATTTTACATTTTCCACTTATGTTCATATATATATATGTATAAATATATTTATACATATGAAACGTTATAATATTTCTGTTATCATTAAATATTTACAACATTTCTGTCACTTATCTAGATATTACTTTTTGCTTTTCATCTTCAGTTTTTCCCCTCCAAACTCAAACATTTATTGAAGATACACTTTATGACAACAATCCTATAATATAATATTCCATAATATAGTAGAATATAATACATTCTAAGATGTATAATATAATCAAATCTATTATAATACATAACCATATATTCTAATAATATGTAATATAGAATACAATATTTCTTTTTTTTTTTTGTGGTACGTGGGCCTCTCACTGTTGTGGCCTCTCCTGTTGTGGAGCACAGGCTCTGAACGTGCAGACTCAGCGGCCATGGCTCGTGGGCCCAGCTGCTGCACGGCATGTGGGATCTTCCCAGACCTGGGCACGAACCGTGTCCCCTGCGTCGGCAGGCGGACTCTCAACCACTGCGCCACCAGGGAAGCCCCAATATTTCTTTCACTTTGGTCTTTCTTAGACAAATAAAGGACAAGGGTTATATGCTCAGTGTCATTTTGTAAACTGTGAATAATTAATGATTAGCAGTCCACCATTTCTCTCATTTTTCTTCATCATTCATAGTAAGGTAGTAAAATTGGCAGTGGAGAGGAAGGAATGTAAAAGAGCCCCAATAAAGATTGAGAATTGATGCAAGAGGGAAGAGATATGGGAACATATGTATATGTATAACTGATTCACTTTGTTATAAAGCAGAAACTAACACACCGTGGTAAAGCAATTATACTCCAATAAAGATGTTAAAAAAAAAAAGAGGTTGAGAATTGTAGGTGGTGTGTATAGATGAAGGAGGTAACAAAAATGTCACAAATAGTCGACCTAAAAGCCTGGGAAGAAGTCTAATTTATAGAAATGAGGAAGGCATGTGGTGAATAAGTTTAGAAGGGAAGATGGGCTCAAATTTAGAGATGGCAATTAAAAACGGTCATAGAACAGCCATGTGGAGAGGGAACAAACAGTTGGGAATGGGGGTTGAAACAGATTCTGCATTGCAGAACTGAATTTTGGTTCATTCACGAAGACACCAAAATATTCCACCCATTTATTTAACTTAGTAATCACCCAAAGTATGTAAAATGCTGTGCTAGAGACTGTGGAATGTAAAATAAAAAATGTATGTCATGAGGTCCTTACTTTTCAAGAGTGTGAATGATGGGAGTGGATATCTGTAAATAAATATAATAAGGCAGACACATAAGTACAAAAGTGGAAGGTTGGTGGAGGGGAAGATTAATTCTGACTGGGGAATTTGCAAACACTTCTTAAAGGAGATAGGATTTAAGCTCAGCCTGGAAGAATGAGTGGGATTTGAAGAGTTGTGGCCAAGGGCATTTCAGGCAGAGGGGAAAACTTTAGCAAAAGCAGGAAGATGGGAGGGAATAGCGCATGTTTTGGACTACCAGTGTAGCTCCATACCTTGTGATAAGCAAGGAGGTGTAATGGAGCGTGAAGTTCAAAAGAAAGCCGTGCACCAGTTTATGATTTTTGAAAGCCGAACTAGGGAATTATGAAATGCAATCACCAAAGTTTTCTAGCCAAGGGGTAACAGGATCTTTGAGAAATTAACTCTTGGCTTTGTTTAAAACTACCTCAGTTGGAGTTAGGAAGTCCTAAAATATTCAGTTAAGAGAAAAATATGTGCATGAAGTAAAGCATTAGGCAAAGGGGTGAATCAGAGCTAAGGAAAGAAACTTAGAGAATGTCTGTATTTAACATCAAAGGGGAAAATAGCGTTAAAAGTGGGAGACTCTACTTTTTATAGTTGCAAATTTTAGTCTTAGACTACAACTGTCTCTCTGTAGATAGACATGAATATCCTTAAAGTCACGTACAAAATGTGCATTGATTAATTGAAATGTGCATCACCTAGAAAATGTGCATCAATTAATTTCCTAAATTTTTGGACACTGTTTCATGAGAATTATTTTTTCCTAATATTCTTTTGGCCTTATAGATGATCTTTGCATCACACACATCTGTGTGCATATACATCATAAGAGTTTATTTCTGTTTGTAAAAACTGATATAGCCACAAGCACGTAAATAATAATATTTTTTTATTGGTTCATTTAGTAAACATAAACAAGGTGTAAGTGGCATTGTGCGAGACATTAATTATTTGCATGCTTGTTGTTTTCAGAAGCCCCGAAGTTGATCGTAATTCAGAGTGAGCTCTTGGTTGCCCTTGGGGATACAACAGTTATGGAATGTAAAACGTCTGGTGTTCCTCCACCTCAGGTTAAATGGTTCAAAGGTACATTTCTTAAGTATGTTCATGTCTGGTTCACTTAGTATTGTTTTCTCTTTTAGATAAAAATGGTTTGTTAAAAATTTGTTTTGGTATGTGACTTAGGAGCTCCATAAAATGTGCTTATGGTCTCACTAGAGACGATAGTTCAAAATTCTGCACTCTGAATGTCAGCATTTGACATCTGGTGTGGATTACAGGACTGTGAAAATCAAAGCAGGAAAACTTCGCCTGTGCTAATCCAGCTGAACGTTCTCTTTATTAGTTTAGGATTGTTTCCTGTAGAAAATTGTCCAAGAATACTCAGTTAATGTTTAAAATAGCTTCACTTATCTCAGTTCACTTTGCTTAGGCTCTCACAATTAGGAAGTTTTCTAGATTCTCCAGGACGCTTTCTATAAAGAGCTCAAATAAAGACATACCTCAAAAATTACAGTTGAATGACATTTGACTGAAAGACAAACGTAATTTGTGGTCAGCTTCATCATGCATGGTAGCTGTTTATATCAAGTATAGAAATTATCTGCCTCCATTTGTGATATAAAGATTCTACCTCTGTGATTCTGTAATAAAATAACAGTAATGTGCTGCTTGTCCTTGGTGAGAATGCCCTTGGGTCCTGGTCTAGGCTCAAATGCTGACAGTAGATATCTGTATAAAATGTCCTGCTTCTGTTTTTCTCTTAGTTTTTCCAATCTATGAGAAAGAAAAATCCCCACAAACACCCTAAGAGGGAGGTTGCTAGGATTATTGAGATGCTGTTTGCAAAATACTCTTTAATCTTCAGATGAAAAATGCTAAATAGTACAAAGCACTATTGTTATGATTCTGTTTGTTAAATCACAGACATTCCCATAGCAACAGGTTGATGTCATAATTACAAAATTGTGAACTCACCTCGGGTTCAAACTCTTAGGGAACACGAGGTGAAAAGGAAAGGCTTTATGTAGAAAACAAATACTTTTCAATAATACAAATCAAAAATAGGGAAACTAGGAGATAATGTCATTTTCATAGTTTTCCATGTTAAATGATTTAGTCTTCGTGTTTTCTCTGAAAAGAAAGCATTTCTTGATTTGCTTCTTAATTAGGTTTCAGTCAACAAAAACTAATTTTCCTTATTTGAAAAACTTAAATCTTTAACTTACAAATGAAGTAGATAAAAGTTTCAAACTCACATCTTAATTAAATAAATCCAGAAAAATATCAATCAGTAGTTTATGTTAATAATTTTAAAAAATCTTTAAAGTAATGGAATCTGCTGATTTCTCTGCCTGTAAATAGCTGAGTCACAGAGAGAAAGTCTTTTATTCTCCCAAGTAGGTGCTATGCTCCTGAATAGTCTGTATGTCAGCTTTGGTCCCACAAATGGCTTGAGAGATGAATGAGGAGTTAGGGAGCTATGCAGCCACCACATGGAAGATTCTAGAATTGACTGCCTAGTAGTTTCGTTTCTCAACCAGAGACATTGGAGTTCAGTGCGCCTAGTAAATCATATCCCATTTCTCTGTTTGAGTTATGCACCAACAGAGCTAGCATGTGGGCCTTAAGCGCTGACAGATCATGTTGGAGGACCTGCTTCAATTGATGTTCATCTCCAATATGCAGAGCTGCCCTGAACCCCAGTATCACTTCTTCTCCCAGTCCCAGGCAGGCAATTTATTCCATAAGCAGAATCTGGATCATAAAGAGAAAAGCCAGGGGACAAACTCTTCTACATGCAAACTGGCTCCAAAAAGAAAGGGACGAGGAGGCAGCTGGACCTTTCTTTGCCGCCTCTGCTGGGGATGAGACAGCAGCAAGGTTAGGAAGATCCTACCTTATGGAAACCACAGAGGGAAAGAATAGTTCTTTCCCTAACCATAAGAATCAATTTTTCTTCATAGCTTTTTTCTCAGGCAGTTCTTATTGAATAAAATAGGTGGTCATTTGTTTATTTTTTATTTATGGTAAGAACACATGAGCTCTACCCTCTTAACAAATTTTTAAGCATACAGTACACTATTGTTACCTCTAGGCACTGTTGTACAGCAAATCTCTAGAACTTATTCATCTTGTATGATTGAAACTTTATGCCTGTTGAACAGCGGCTCCCCATTGCCCCTGCCCTGCAGCCCTTGGCAACCATCATTCATTAATAAATTGTATTTCATTCAGACCATTTGAGAAAAGGAATTTCGTACATACAAATGCCCCCCCAAATTTTAGATTTTAGAAATGAGCAACATAAAGTGGGTTCAGAGAAGAATCAGGGACACTGTTAAAATGTTGTATAAAGAATATTTCTGGTAAAATAGTAAAGAAATTGAATTTGTTTCTTTAGATCTGTTGTTGCTAAAGTGTAGTTGGCAATCCCTGGAGGTTCCCCACAATTCTTTTCAGGGAATCCATGAGATCAAGATTATTTTCCTGATGATACTAAGATGTTATTTGGCTTTTTCACACTCATCTCAGCTACATGATATGTGATATCCAATAAAGTGAATGCAGAAGCAAAAATGAACACTCAGCTCTCTTCTGTTAAGCTAGACATTCTAGAGATTTGCAAAAATGTGAAACAATGCCACTTTTCTCACTAAGTTTCTCTTGTTCAGGGAAATTTTTTTAAATAAAATACATTTATGTTAAAATGTCATGAGTTATTAGAAAATAAATACATATGTTTAAAATTTTTTAAGTTTCCTTTCTAAAATGCGAAGTACAAATAAATATAATCCACATAAACAAAAATTCATTAAAGTCCCCAATAATTTTTAAGAATATAAAAAGGTCTTGAGACAAACATTTTTGAGAACCACTAAAGAACCTTCAACAATTTAAAGGGTCTTATGTCAGGGATAATGATCTCTCTGTTAGTCTTTGCATCCACAGAGGCCAGAATTGAATTTAAACTAAAGCAGAAAGAATCCTCCTTAATGGTAATGATTGTTCAATCCTAGAATAGATTGTCAGCAAAGTTTATATATTTTACTATGTGTGTAAACATTCTTCTAATCTTATCTAATATTAAAAGTATATACTCCCTCAATCATTTTCATCTCAAAGTTCTGTATTTCTCTATGGCTTCTCAATAATTTGATTACTAATTGTTCAGTAGAAATAAAGAGATGACCAAAATGTGATCAAAATGCAAACTTGATATAACCAGTATTTTCCAATTTATATTTTGTTTCATTACTGCTATTCCTTAAACACTTTTATTTAAAAAAAAAAGCTACTAGCAAAAAGTAGCTTTTTAGTCTTTATTTCATCCTGTTATGTCCTCTGACATATACAGAAGAAATAAAGGAGAAGTAAAATCCAAAAATCTAAATGCATTTTAGTCCAAACATTTTAATGCTTGATGAACAGCTTGGTCACATTGCATCCTCCCCTAGAGGGAGGAAAGTTTATGTCAACATCATCTGCTTTTACTTATGAAAGTTTCCCAGAGGCACATAGACAAGGCTTTAGTTGCTTCTCTCATTCTCGCGTGGTATCCAGTAGCAAGGTTAAAAGGATGATTGGGGTTTTAAATGTTGGAATGCTGAAAAATACTTTATTTTTGGCACTGACAGTTGCTAATGTAATTTTTTTGTTTTTAAATTTATGGCTCCTTTGACCTCTTCTCCTCCCCAAATTATAAAAACAAAAGGAGAATTGTTTGTTGCTCTGAGTCTGTTGGTGGATGCTTTATGTAGTGTCCTAGAGAATTACTAGCTCTGGCGTTTTAGCCTGTTAAAAGCTAAGGGAGTTACTTCCACAGTCCTTAGTCCCAGGGCACATGGCTAAGCTAGTATATGGCATTTTGGAGAGGACCTCTTCAGACTTGACATCTGGGCATGCTGTGAAACCCTAAGGCAATGGCCCTTAAACCTCTTGGAATTTTTTAGGATCCCCACAGAGTGTGACATCACCCTTTACAAAAACAAACAAAAAAGATATGGACACTAAGCTGCCACTTAAACATCAGTACTAGGTAATTTTTTATGGTATTTGTCATCCTGGTGAAATTCATTCTTCGATGAGGGGAAACCTTGGAGGAAGCGAAGCCTAAGGAAAGGCTAACCCAACTTAGAGATTTGTTGAGGCATTGCCTGCCTTCAAATAGAAATGGTTCTCAGGGGATCTGAGGCACTGCAGGGACAGGTAACCCAGAAATAACTCATCTTTCTTGGGTCACTCTACCCTCATACCGAGGTCAAACTCGATATCTGGTTCCATCCTCCACTCATTTATCCCCTGCCTGCTTCTTCCAAAAAAACCTCTAACTCCAACTTAAAGAACTTTGATGCCTAATACAGATTTAGTAGAGGTATCCTGGGAGGTTTATATAACAATACTCCTCTCTGGCCATTGCCAAGAGTTCCTCATCCATTCTTTCTCTTCTCTCAGCAAGCTCTTCCCTACCCTCTCTAGCCAGCTGTGGTTCCTACTTCATGAGCCATCCTTAGAATCGTCTTAGGCAGCTCATACCTTTCACAAGACAAAATCTGACTGAGAACATTCAGCAAACCAGAAACCTGGTCATTAGCCAAACTAAGAACACCCATAGTCTCCGAAGCATTTCCTGGGTAATTGAAATTCATCCTGCCACAAAGATGGTAGAAACCTCATTTCAACCTTCATCTTCCCATTCCCTTCTTACCTAACACAGCCACGGTGACAGCTGCCACTCTCTCCTAGTCCCCCAACATAGCTTCAAAGAGTTTGTTCTCATTTAGGTACATATATGGTAGGAAATATTTGTACATAATTCATTTAGGGCCTAATTTTTGACTATAGATTAGCCTGTGGAATTATACAGACTAATAAATCAGCTCATTACCAAGAAACACGCCATTCTTTCATTGCATAAACATTGTTTAAGTGTCTGCACTGTGCAAGACACTTGTATTTAAAAACTACAATCGTTTTCTTCAGAAGTTTTGCAATCAAATCAATAGCAAACTATGTAAACATGTAACTGTTTAACGTTTTCCGCTTTGTTTTGACTTAGGGGATCTTGAGCTGAGGCCCTCACCATTTCTCATTATTGACCCTCTCTTGGGACTTTTGAAGATTCAAGAAACTCAAGATCTGGATGCTGGTGATTATACGTGTGTTGCTGTCAATGATGCCGGAAGAGCAACTGGCAAGATAACTCTGGATGTTGGCTGTAAGCATCCCGTCTCTGATAGACAAGTTTGTATTGAAATTGACCTGGTATTTTTTGACACTAATAACTTTGAAGCAGTTGGTGGAAATATTTGTCAGAATGGCAAAACTACAGTTAGCATTTCAGATTATTAATATAATAATGGTAGTTAGCATGTACCAAGTTTTTTTCTATTTACCATGCACTGTGCTAAGAACTTGTATATGCATTATATCATTAAACCCTCATAACAATCTTAAGAGGAAGATACTATAATTTTCTCTGTTATATAGGTAAGGAAACGGAAGCTTAAAAAGGCTAAGCAACTTGACCAGGGTCAAGAGCTATGGAGGGACAGAGCCTGGATATTTGAATCTAGGTTGTTTGATTTCAGAGACTGTAGGCTTCACTGGTCTATCATCTGTTGCCAGACATTTTCCTATCAGGAGTCATCCATTTGGACACCAAATTCCTAAGTATTAACATCTGGAGGCCAAAACTTAGACTTTGGCCCTAGACCATAATTTGGAGATGTTGATGACAGCAAAGGTAGCAGATTGTTATCTTACTTTTAAAAAAAAAATTCACTAGCAATGACTCCTCTATGTATAAAACAAAGTACAAACTACAAATAAATGTCAATCACAATGTGAATGATACAGCATGTGCATGACAACTTTAGTCAGACTACTCAAGAAGTTTGGCCCTCCCTCCTTCTTCATCTCTCCATCTCATGTTTCTTCAAAAATAAAATTACACAGTTTGGTAACACATGAAATAAAACAGAGCTTATTTCATGTGAAAAAGAACCTGGCAGCTTAATTTTAACAGATAAGTCAAATGTTTGCATCACTTAAATTTATAAAATATGACATTTCATTAAATTGTATTTTCATTTATGCATGATGATTTTCATGCCAAAGCTGTTTTTTTTAACAAAAGTTAAGGACTATAAAGAAAATGCATTTTTTATTTAGAATAAAGTTAACACAAAACATTTTAGTTCTACTAACTTTGTTCTTTAAATGAAAATCATGACCCTCTAAGCTTCGTATTTTATTTCATATAAACTAAAATTTTTTTCCAGCTGGGATCTTTTATGATCCCCATGCCCCTAGGCTGTCTGGTGAACACTCTGCATTCTTGGTGATTATGCCCTTGGGGTAGAATCAACAAAGCTGAAAATGGCCACAAAGACCACTGTAGAATCTGTCTAGAGCGCAGCAAGATGTGTTTGAACCATGACTAAACTCTGTGGTTATTAAGAGAAGTGCCTTGGAAATACGATTGGAATCTCTGGGTGGAGGGTCTCTGAATCTACCAGCAGAGTGTGAAATACAAGAAATGCTTTTAGAAATATAAGGTACAAATGAAGAGGGTGATTAGATACAGAATTCTTGTTTTCAAGAAATATACGAAGTTTCACTTCTCAACATTTTCTAGTTTTGCTTCTCTCTCTTTCCTGCACAGATATTTTCTATTCACCCAATATTCTTGTAGAGTTGTCTAGCTCTAGAAGGAAGAGTGAAATAGCCCAGCAAAAAGAGAATGACACCCTCAAACCCTCCAAGACTGTAGAAAATCTAAACATCTTACATGTTTCTTTGCTTACTTACTGTCTTCTTGAAAATCTTTTTAGCTTCTGGACTTTCCAGGTTCTCTCTTCAGATTAGTGACAAACTATATAAGGGTTAGGTCTGTCTGTGCTGGAGTGACTTGGAGTAGATAGGAAACCATCCTAACAAAAGTTTTATATTTATCCCTTATTCCTTGAACTGAATTTTGTTTTACCTCCACTCGTATTCAAGGTCTTCACTCTCAACGACCCTTTCTAAAACAATGGCTTCCTTAATTTTTATTCCAATAATTGTCCTGATGGAACTACTTATATAAACTCTATTGTTTGCTTACTGTAACCTTGATCATTGTTAAAAATTGCCAAATAACTTAATATTAACATCAGTACCATTCATGTTTCTGCTATGCCTTAACTATTTCCTTATTCACCATTAGAATTCTGATCATTGTAGCTTACAAAGTTTGACTAGACCTTTTCTGTCCACATAAAACTATTGTTACATATCCTAGCAGATAGAGGATGTAACTGCCAAGCACTGTGCAAGTGATAGTTGTGATTATTGCTATTAGGTATAAAAGCAAACAAACAAAAGAACAAGTTTTCCCTAGAATTTATATAGTGTTTAAGAGGATGAGCTCTAGAAAGGGACTGGGTTTTCTACCTGACTTTTAACAGTACCTACCTGATAGGTTGGTTGTAAAGATGAAATGAGGTATTATCACCTATGTGCATTCAGCATGTCAGCAGTTACTGCTTTTCCTCCAAAGCTGCTTAATGGACGTGTATCAAATAGGTGAATATTAATTTTACAAACTGAATGGTCACTTTGATTCTTTGAGTCTTGAAAAATAATATAGAAATGCATATATGATAGTGGTATAACGTTTAAGATTAAGCATTGTGCTTTTAATATGATAGTCACTGTTTCAACTTGATTTTTTTTAAAAAAGGGCTTGAGACAATTTAAGTACTACTATTAGTGGTTCATAAAATTATTCATTTGAGTTCCAAAGCTACTGGGCATAAAGTAGATTATGATTTAAGAAGAAAAACTTGCTTTTATCCATATCATGTAACTAGTTAGACTTTCAGATTGTTTTTATGGGCCTATTATTTCACATAAACAATACTAGATCAAAAATAATCATAAAAAGGCCATTTAATGTTATTCATGAGTTCTAGCTTCTTGTAGTGAGTCTCCGTTATGGACATTTCAGGTCAATATTCAGGGAGTGTTACCAATGCTTTTCATCCTTTTTTAAAAGGGTGTCATGTGGAAGAGAAGAAGATTGGCTACATCAAACAAAAAGTTGGCCTGGCAGTGACTTTATTTGCAGCATTCCACACCACAGAGGGTGATGTTTTAGACTTAGACTGTGGTTTCATGTTTTGTGGTTTGGTAGAACCAAAACAGTATGTTCAGCCATTTTAGGAAAGAAAGAAAATTTCAGTTTGACTAAGCTAATGCAAGAGTTGCCATAGTGGGGATAGATTTAATTATCACTAAAGGAACTAGAATAATTTTATAGAATAGGTATCAGAGCAAGATGGTCAATCTGTTTGTAACTTTTATATTTTCAAAATAATGTGTGCACACAGCCATATCCACCTGTAAGTGACAACAGAGCTGTACGGTGCTTTAACCCTGTGCAGTCCTCAAAGTGCTTGCACACAAATATTTAGGTGATCACAGAGGATCCAGCCTAATAAATCCAACAGACTGTATGCAGAAGCCAAAGTTGAAACTAACATTAGATACATTAAACTCCAGAACTATGATTTAATAAATTAACTATACAATATTTATGCTCATTGATAGTTTATAGTTGGGTGATCACTACATGCTAAATGATTAATAATGATTCTCTCTTTTAACAATGTGAGATAGGATATGTTATCGCCCTTTTATTCATGGGGAAATTTAAACTGGGGGAGGTAAAATAATTTTCCAATTTTATAGACTAAGAAATAGTGGAGCTGCGATTTGAAACCACCTGGTGGGCTGTAGCTTCCCTAAGCTACTTCTCTAAGCAGCTCCTCTGTACAAGTTCCATATTTTGTACTATAATCACTTCTGCTTCCTTTCCCACTGGTTTTGTTAATCTGTTTACCATCCATCCAATGTTAATTCACTTGGAGTCCGAATTGGTCACACTCAGGAGTAGGAAGTACTTAAAAGGCTTCTTGGCTTGAGGTAGGAGCTGCTTCATTTTGATGTTTGCTTGTCATTGATGCTGTCTTGGCTGCTTACCTAGTGCCTGGTACTCTCATTTGCCTTGTTTTCTGGTACCAGTACATTTATTCCCTGACCTTGTGCTTGTCTCATGCCTGACACTCTTCCCAAAGCTTCTTCACCACTGGTGACTTCTCTCATCTTAATTGAGTTTTGTGAGCACAACTTGAGCTTCACTTACCTTTTTTTTTTTTTTTTTTTTGTGGTACGCGGGCCTCTCACTGCTGTGGCCTCTCCTGTTGCGGAGCACAGGCTCCGGATGCGCAGGCTCAGTGGCCATGGCTCACGGGCCCAGCCGCTCCGTGGCATGTGGGATCTTCCTGGACCGGGGCACGAACCCGTGTCCCCCGCATCGGCAGGCAGACCCTCAACCACTGCGCCACCAGGGAAGCCCTACCCTTTCTTTTTTCTTTTAAATCTTTACTGGAGTATAATTGCTTCACAATACTGTGTTAGTTTCTGTTGTACAACAAAGTGAGTCAGCCATATGCATACATATATCCCCATTTCCCCTCCCTCTTTAGCCTCCCTATCCCACCCTCTAGGTCATTGCAAAGCACCGAGCTGATCTCCCTCCCTGTGCTATGCTGCTGCTTCCCACTAGCTAACTGTTTTACATTCAGTAGTGTATATATCTCGATGCTACTCTCACTTTGCCCCAGCTTCCCCCTCCCACCCCATGTCCTCAAGTCCATTCTCCGTGTTTACATCTTTATTCCAGCCCTGAAACTAGATTCATCAGTACCATTTTTTTTTTAGATTCCATATATATATCTATGTGTTAGCATACGGTATTTTTATTTCTCTTTCTGACTTCACTTTGTATGACAGACTCTAGGTCCAACCACCTCACTACAAATAACTCAATTTTGTTTCTTTTTATGGCTGAGTACTATTCTGTTGTATATATGTGCCACATCTTCTTTATCCATTCATCTGTTGATGGACATTTAGGTTGCTTCCATTCCTGGCTATTGTAAATTGAGCTGCGATGAACATTGTGGTACATGTCTCTTTTTGAATTACGGTTTTCTCAGGGTATATGCCCAATAGTGGTATTGCTGGGTCATATGGTAGTTCTATTTTTAGTTTTTTAAGGAACCTCCATACTGTTTTCCATAGTGGTTGTATCAATTTACATTCCCACCAACAGCGCAGGAGGGTTCCCTTTTCACCACACCCTTTCTAGCATTTATTGTTTCTCAATGTTTTGATAATGGCCATTCTGACCAGCATGAAGTCTGACCTCATTGTAGTTTTCATTTGCGTTTCTCTAATAATTAGTGATGTGAAGCATCTTTTCATGTGCCTCTTGGCCATCTGTATGTCTTCCTTGGTGAAATGTCTACTTAGGTCTTCCACCCATTTTTTAACTGGATGGTTTGTTTTTTTGATATTGAGCTCCATGAGCTGTTTGTAAATTTTGGAGATTAATCATTTGTCTGTTGTTTCATTTGTAAATATTTTCTCCCATTCTAAGTGTTGTCTTTTTGTCTTGTTTATGGTTTCCTCTGCTGTGCAAAAGCTTTTAAGTTTAATTAAGTCCCATTTGTTTATTTTTGTTTTTATTTCCGTTACTCTGGGAGGTGGGTCAAAAAAGATCTTACTGGGTGGTTTATGTCAAAGAGTATTTTTCCTCTGTTTTCCTCTAAGAGTTTTATAGTGTCTGGTCTTACATTTAACTCTGATCCATTTGGAGCTTATTTTTGTGTATGGTGTTAAGAAGTGTTCTAATTTCATTCTTTTACATGTAGCTGTCCAGTTTTCCCAGCACCCCTCACTGAAGAGGCTGTCTTTTCTCCATTGTATGTTCTTGCCTCCTTTGTTATAAATAAGGTGCCCATATGTGCGTGGGTTTATCTCTGGGCTTTCTACCTTGTACCTGATAGATCTGTCTATAAGATATTGATCTATATTTCTGTTTTTGTGCCAGTACCATACTGTCTTGATTACTGTAGCTTTGTGATATAGTTTGAAGTCAGGAAGCCTGATTCCTCCAACTCCATTTTTCTTTCTCAAGATTGCTGTGGCTATTCGGGGTCTTTTGTGTTTCCATACGAATTGTAAAAATTTTTGTTCTAATTCTGTGAAGAATGCCATTGGTAGTTTGATAGGGATTGCACTGAATCTGTAGATTGCTTTGGGTAGTATAGTCATTTTTACAATATTGATTCTTCCAATCCAGGAACATGGTATATCTCTCCATCTGTTGGTATCATCTTTAATTTCTTTCATCAGTGTCTTATACTTTTCTGCATACAGGTCTTTTGTCTCCCTAGGTATGTTTTTCTTTTTGTTACAATGGTAAATGGGAGTGTTTCCTTAATTTCTCTTTCAGATTTTTCATCATTAGTGTATAGGAATGTAAGAGATTTCTGTGCATTAATTTTGTATCCTGCAACTTTACGAAATTCATTGATTAGCTCTAGTAGTTTTCTGGTAGCATCTTTAGGATTCTCTATGTATAGTATCATGTCATCTGCAAACAGTGACAGTTTTACTTCTTCTTTTCCAATTTGTATTCCTTTAATTTCTTTTTCTTCTCTGATTGCTGTGGCTATGGCTTCCACAACTATGTTGAATCTAAAAGTGGCAAGAGTGGACATTCTTGTCTTGTTCCTGATCTTAGTGGAAATGCTTTCAGTTTTTCACCATGGAGTATGATGCTTACTGTGAGTTTGTCATATATGGCCTTTATTATGTTGCAGTGGGTTCCCTCTATGCCCATTTTCTGGAGAGTTTTTATAATAAATGAGTACTGAATTTTGTCAAAAGCTTTTTCTGCATCTATTGAGATGATCATATGGTTTTTATTCCTTAATTTGTTAATGTGGTGTATCACATTGATTGATTTGTGTATATTGAAGAATCCTTGCATCCGTGGGATAAATCCCACTTGATCATGGTGTATGATCCTTTTAATGTGTTGTTGGATTCTGTTTGCTAGTATTTTGTTCAGGATTTTTGTATCTATTTTCGTCAGTGATATTGGCCGACAATTTTCTTTTTTTGTGATATCGTTTTCTGGTTTTGATATCAGGGTGATGGTGGCTTTGCAGAATGAATTTGGGAGTGTTTCTCCCTCTGCAATTTTTTGGAAGAGTTTGAGAAGGATCACTGTTAGCTCTTCTCTAAGTGCTTGATGGAATTTACCTGTGAAGCCATCTGGTACTGGGCCTTTGTTTGTTGGAAGATTTTTAATTATGGTTTGAATTTCATTAGTTGTGACAGGTATGTTTATATTTTCTAATTCTTCATGGTTCAGTCTTGGAAAAATTGTACCTTTCCAAGAATTTGTGCATTTCTTAGTGGTTGTCCATTTTATTGGCATATAGTTGTTTGTAGTAGTTTCTTATAATCTTTTGTATTTCTGTGGTGTGAGTTGTGATTTCTCATTTTTCATTTCTAATTTTATTGATTTGCATCCTCTCCGTTTTTTTCTTGATGAGTCTGGCTAAGAGTTTACCAATTTTGTTTATCTTCTCAAAGAAACCCCTTTTAGTTTTATTGATCTTTGCTATTGTTTTCTTAGTTTCTATTTCATTTATTTCTGTTCTGATCTTTATGGGTTCTTTCCTTCTACTGACTTTGAGTTTTCTTTGTTCTTCTTTCTCTAGTTTTAAGTGTAGGGTTATATTGTTTATTTGAGGTTTTTCTTGTTTCTTGAGGTGAGATTGAATTGCTATCAGCTTCTCTCTTAGAACTGCTTTTGCTGCGTCCCACAGTTTTTGGGTCATCGTGTTTTCATTGTCATTTGTTTCTGTGTATTTTTTAAATTTCTTCTTTGATTTCTTCAGTGATATCTTGGTTATTTAGTAATGTATTGTTTAGCCTCCATGTATTTATGGTTTTTACAGTGTTTTTCCTGTAATTGGTTTCCATCTCATAGCATGGTGGTCAGAAAAGATGCTTGATATGATTTCAATTTTCTTATATTTACCAATGCTTGATTTTTGACCCAAGATATGATCCTGGAGAAGATGTGTTCTGGCTGCACTTGAGAAGAAAGTGTATTCTGCCACTTTTGGGTGGAACGTTCTATAAATATCAATTAAATCTATCTGGTCTATTATGTCATTTAAAGCTTGTGTTTCCTTATTTATTTTCTGTTTGGATGATGTGTCCATTGGTGTAAGTGGGGTGTTAAAGTCCCATACTATTATTGTGTTACTGTCGATTTCTCCTTTCATGGTTATTAGCATTTGCCTTATGTATTGAGGTGCTCCTATGTTGGGTGCATAAACATTTATAATTGTTATATCTTCTTGGATTGATCCTTGATCATTATGTAGTGTCCCTCCTTATCTTTTATAACAGTCTTTATTTTAAAGTCTATTTTGTCTGATATGAGTATTACTACTCCAGCTTTCTTTTGATTTCCATTATCATGGAATATCTTTTTCCATCGCTTCACTTTCAGTCTGTATATGTCCCTAGGTCTGAAGTGGGTCTCTAGCAGACAGCATATATATAGGTCTTTTTTTCTGTATCCATTCCGCCAGTCTGTGTCTTTTGGCTGGAACATTTAATCCATTTACATTCAAGGTTATTATCAATATGTATATTCCTATTACCATTTTCTTAATTGTTTTGGGTTTGTTTTTGTGGGTCTTTTTCTTCTCTTGTGTTTCCCACCTAGAGAAGTTTCTTTAGCATTTGTAGTAAACCTGGTTTGGTGGTGCTGAATTCTCTTAGCTTTCGCTTGTCTGAAAAGCTTTTGATTTCTCCATTGAATCGGAATGAGATCTTTGCTGGGTAGAGTAATCTTGGTTGTAGGTTTTTCCCTTTCATCACTTTCAGTGTATCCTTCCACTGCCTTCTGGCCTGCAGAGTTTCTGCTGAAAAATCAGCTGATAACCTTATGGGGATTCCTTTGTATGTTATTTTTTGTTTTTTCCCTTGCTGTTTTTAATATTTTTTCTTTGAATTTAATTTTTATTAGTTTGATTAATATGTGTCTTGGCGTGTTTCTCCTTGGATTTATCCTGTATGGGACTCTCTGTGCTTCCTGGACTGGGGTGACTATTTCCTTTCCCGTGTTAGGGAAGTTTTCAACTATAAGCTCTTCAAATATTTTCTCACACCCTTGCTTTTTCTCTTCTTCTGGGACCCCTATAATTCGAATGTTGGTGTGTTTAGTGTCGTCCCAGAGGTCTCCAAGGTTGTCTTCAGTTCTTTTAATTCTTTTTTCTTTATTCTACTCCTCGGCAGTTATTTCCACCATTTTGTCTTCCAGCTCACTTATTCGTTCTTCTGCCTCAGTTATTCTGTTATTGATTCCTTCCAGTGTTTTTTTCATTTCAGTTATTGTGCTGTTCATCTCTGTTTCTTTGTTCTTTAGTCCTTCTAGATCTTTGTTAAACATTTCTTGTATTTTCTCAGTCCGTGCCTTCATTCTATCTCTGAGATTCTGGATCATCTTTACTTTCATTACTCTGAATTGTTTTTCAGTTAGATTGCCTATTTCCTCTTCATTTATTTGGTCTTGTAGGTTTTTACCTTGCTCCTTCAGCTGTGACATATTTTTTTGCCATCTCATGTGTTTTTTTGTTTTTGTTTTAAATGGGTGGGTTTGTGTTCCTGTCTTACTGGTTGTTTGGCCTGAGGCTTCCAACACTGGAGTTTTTAGGCTGTTGGATAGAGCTGGGTCTTGTTGCTGAGATGAGAACCTCTGTGAGACCTCACTCAGATGAATATTCCCTAGGGTCTCAGGGAATACCCCTATTCTCTGTTAGTCCAGTGGTTCAGACTCGGAGTTCACACTGCAGGAGCTTCAGCCCAACCCCTGGCTCATGAACCAACATCTCACAAGCCACATGCAGTGGCAACAAGAAGAAAAAAGAAAAAAAGAAATAAAAAAAGAACAATAACAAAGTGAAAAATAAAATTAGGCTAGGAAACTGACAGATATGTTAGAAAGAATATAAAAATAAACATATAGATGAATCAACAACTGGAAGGTACATCAGTACCACAATAGTAAAAAAGAGGAGGAGGGAAAGGGAAAAAAAAAAAAGAAAGAAAAAAAAGGGTGGTAAAGGCCTTGGCTGTGGAGGGCGGCACCTAAGCAAGGGCGAGGTTTGAGCAGTCGGCAGCACCTATGCTTTGGACCCACAGGGCTGGAATAGGCCCTGGGGGCTGTGGGGGGCTGGGGCTTAGGCTCAAGGAACAGAAGTGGCCCAGGTGTGCCCCCCATCCCTGGTCTCAGAGGGTGGGGGACCTCACCTGGGAGCCCAGCAGGCTTCCTGGGCTCAAGTGGGCAGGGCAAATGCCTTCCTCTCCTCTCCTGCTCCTCTGTTCTGGAGGGCCCCTCCTGCCTGCCTCTCCTGATCTCCCCAGCCTCCCTCTTATACCCCCAGGACCAATGTGGCCGGGGGGACGTGGAGGCCTTGGGGGCAGGGGAGTTGCCTGGGAGCTCAGCAGGCTCCCCAGGCCTGAGTGGGCGGGGCAGTCACCCTTAGCTCCTCTCCTGCTCCTCCCGGAGGGCCTCTCCCACCTGCCTCTCCTGATCTCCCCAGCCTCAGGGGTGCCAATCCTGTCTTGCCTCTACTTCTTCTCCCCCCTCAGTCCCCCCACGTCCTACTGGTTCACTTGGGGGTTCCTCCCATCTCCTTGGGTGTCAGGGTCCCTCACCAGCTGCCGGCAGGCACCCTAGTTGTGGGGAGATGCTAACTCAGTGTCTTTCCACATGCCATCTTGACTCTGCCCCCTATCCTTTTTAAATCTAGTTTGTTCTTGGCTTTCTTACATCTGAAAATTCTCATTTTGTCTCCATTTTCACTGATGGCTATGCTCTTTATGTCAGTAAGCTTGGTTTCCTCCCCAATACTTAGTCAATCCCAGGCTTATGCATATCTTTTTGCTCTTCTGGAATTTATTTTCTGTCTTATCTCCATATTCACCTGTTCACATTCTGAGCCTAACATATTCTGGGATTTTTATACCTCTCTGTTTCAGACAAGCAGCTGGCTCTGGAATAAATGACTAGTATCACTCTAGAGAAAAGTAACTAGGCCTTACACACGTAAGATAAGCACACAATCAGCTGCTTTCTAAATTATTTTTTAAATACATTTATTTTACCTATTATTTTTTATTAGTCAAATTCCTATATGTATGTAAGAGAAATCTAAACACAGGTACATAACTTCTTTTTAAAAACATGTTGCTCAGTTGTACTATTTAACTTAATTTTATTTTATGTAGTTTCAAAAAACAAACAATGGCACTTCTGAAATTGCCATGTTTCTTCAAAAATGCAAGTTCAAATGTACTGGATCAATGTTGTTATCATCATATACACTTAATGCACACACACGCACAAGGTTATTGTTGAAGTGTTTTAATATTGATTCAATCATTCACAAATATCTAGCAGCCATGTATAATGCACAAAGTACCATGTTAGTTGCTATAAAAGGTAAAAATGTGGTTACAAATAGAAATTCTCTGGGGAAAGTCTAACATATAGTCTAGTAAGAGGCTGAATTTAGCCATTGCCATGAGAGTGGTGTAGAGTGAGTTCTGTGAAAGCTCAGAGAGGGAAGAAATCATATCCATTTAGGATGGTAAGAGATGACATTGAGGAAGGGCCTTTTGAAGTGCCTTCAAGAATTGTCAGTGTTTCAGTAGCCAGAGATCAACAGCAGACATCACATTTGAAAGGGATGGTGGTAACACAGGTGCTGATTTCGGAAAGGTCAGTCCTTGACTGGAGAAGAGTAAGTTCTGATTGTCCAGGGAATAAGATTTGTATGGAGAAATAATCGAAAATGTGGCTGTAAAGTTAAAGGAGGTCGTTTGGCCCAGGCTAATAAAGCACTAATGCTACTTGGGAGACAGCTGTACATCCAAGTCCCAGAATTCCTGTTGAGAAGGAGAGAAGTGATCTCCACACCCATTCTTACTAGCCTGATAACCAGCTTGAGTATGGGCAGTTATAAGAACCCATGGAAAAGGGGAGGCTGATATAATGATAAAGAACTGTGACTTTGGAGTCGGATCAACCTGGTTTTCAATCCTAGTTCCACTGTTCAACTCCATGTGACACTTAGCAAATTAACTATCTCTGTCTCAGTTTTATAAAATTGGGGTAATAACAGTACATATCTCATAGGGATATTTTGAAGATCAAATGAGGTAACTAATGAAGAGGACTTAACAGAGTCTCTGGCTCTATAAGTGATAGTTGTTGTAGTTCCTGACCATTGTTTGATCTTGACATTATCAAGGAGACATCCCTGGGGTACTTCCTCTTAGAGTCCTACATGAGCAGATTTCATCTATTACCTCTAATAGTATCTTATGTATTTCTCCTTGCCTGATACCTCAAACATTATTACTCATAAGTTCCATGGGACATACTGAGAGCCTCACCTATTTGGGCTTTCTGACAGCATCCTCCCTATATTGCATTCCTCTTGTTTTCCAGGGTATGCCTGTTACCTCTGATTTTTCCCCCTGGCTTCTGTGGTTACCTAAATTATGTAGATAAGTGTAGACTTCTTACCTATAATTTTATAATTTCTGAATCATTTCTTAGCTCTAACATTAAGCACTCCGTATTCTCCATTTATCAAATGCTATTCTGTTACTTTAATTTGAGTTACTGATTCTCAAGCTTCAACTTCTTTAACTCAAAAATGCAAAAAAAATGTGAAAGATACTGAGAAGCAAGAATGTGATATACACCAAGAATATAATTTAAGATTAAATACTGTTACCTTGTTATATGGTGATCTATTGAAGAATGAACTCTGATATAATTAGTTTATTTAAAAATTCAGCCTAAAGAAGTAAGTTTTGGAAAGTGTTTAAAATATTTCATTGCAAGGCAGACTTATTTGCAAGAAAATTTTAAGTTTTGAGGAGTATGGCATAAACTAAAATTGAAAACAAATTCCAAAAATGAAAGATTCTCTTTAGTTAAGGAAATCTTGATTTAAATTCCCACCCTTTCCATTGTATCACTTTAAGGAAATAGTTGAACTTCTTTGTTCCTCTATTCATTTATTTAAAAAATCTATTTCAGTAGCAGACAGGAATACTTAAAGCATATATTTATAATATTATATGAACCATGATTTGATTTGAATTCAATCTGTTGATAGTTTAATAATTATTTTATATTTAATGCACATGTATACTATACCAATGACCACTTTTTTTCATTCTAAATATCTTCCAGCACCTCCAGTTTTTATACAAGAACCTGCTGATGTGTCTATGGAAATTGGCTCAAATGTGACATTACCTTGCTATGTCCAGGGTTATCCAGAACCAAAGATTAAATGGCGAAGATTAGACAACATGCCCATCTACTCAAGACCTTTTTCAGTGAGTTCCATCAGCCAACTAAGAACAGGAGCTCTCTTTATTTCAAGTAGGTTAAAGGAAATATATTTTATACAAATATATACATATAAATTATACATTTTTTATACATAGGTGTTGCTATGTTTAAAATAGTGAATTAATCGTGCCAACATATTTTGTGTTTGTTGCATTTCATTTTAAAATAATACTGAATTCATATCTGGGAATTGTCATAAATGAATAACACTTTATTCAATTTTATGTCATTACTATATCATATAGATTTATGAAGCAATATGACTTCTTCATATCTCACTGTTTCTTATTGCAAATAGAGTCTCCTGGGCCTGTAGGTGGATAAGTAATCACATTTTATTGACTCTTGTACCACCTGTTGTATAGAAAGGTAAAATATTACTAGTAGTTAGTTAATGTTAATTATTTTGGGCCAAGAATACATAACCACATGCATAGGGACACTATACACTATCAAAATTTTTTGATTAAAAGCTATATCTATCTGGAGCAAAACATTTTTTAAAAAGTCAAATACGCCATCATCCCAAACTTTTTTTTTTTTTTGGCGGTACGCGGGCCTCTCACTGCTGTGGCCTCTCCCGTTGTGGAGCACGGCTCCGGACGCGCAGGCTTAGTGGCCATGGCTCACAGGCCCAGCCTCTCCGCGGCATGTGGGATCTTCCCGGACCAGGGCACGGACCCGCATCCCCTGCATTGGCAGGCGGACTCTCAACCACTCCGCCACCAGGGAAGCCCATCCCACACTTTTACCTGTAAGCTATTAAGCATTCAGATATTTGTAAACACTTAGTACTTTTTCAAATATTGTTAAGAATATTTGGATACTGGCACCAGAGGAGTAAAAACATTTAGATGATTAATTGATTTTTTTAATAAAATTGCATTTTTAGGGTATTTTGTAGAAAGCCCCTAATAAGTGATTTTCATGTTTATTAACAATATTAAATATACATTGGCCACTTAAACTTTCAATACAAATTAAACTGTCTAATTACAAGTGCTTACAGCTCTGTGCTAGGTGAAGACAGAAGTCAAATATGGGGTTCCTCACTCAGGTATTTTACAATCTACTGTCTGAGTGGATGGTCACAAAAGTACCTACCAGAATTACTCATTAGATTGGGTCAGATTGTGCAGGAACTGAAACGTGCAGGTGAAGAAATGTAGTTGGTGAGGTAGAAAATAGACCCCCAAGCTTCATAGGCATGAAAAGGCATGTGAAAATACTGTTTTAGAACAGCTCCCCCTGCAGGATATGAGGAGACAAGAGCGGGAGGGAAGAAAGGGGAGGATCATATAGGTAGGGTGATGGTGGTGATGAGAAACAACCCAGAGGGAAACAAATGATTCCTGAAAACAAATCAGTTAGCAGAAATGAAAGAAAAGTAAGAATAAAGGAGGGCAGTGTTTTCACCGATGGTTGCCCAGTTGTTCAAATTAAATCATCTAAAAGGAAACTAGTGATGAGAAACTTAGCTCTCACTAGTATTTTGTATTTCTACAGAAATTAACCCAAGTTGATAGTATGGAGACTATCTTGATTAGAAACAATGTATAACTTATTAACCAGGTGATTTGCTGAGCTTTCCTTGGCAAATGAATGTTTGCTAATTTTGAGAGTGAACACTGTCTGTGCTTACCAGATGTAATTCTGCAGTTATATGCATGTGGTTTAACAGAGTAGAAACTTGGTCACTGCTCTTTATTTGAGATAGTATGGAACTATTCATAATGGAAAGCTGTGTTTTTCTCTGCCAATGTCTTATCAATAGATTAAACTGTGCCTGTTTTAGTTAAGATAGTTACAAAGGTGACGATCAATCCCCTATTTAAAAATCTTCTCTTGACTCCCCAGTTGCTCATAAGATAAAACTTTACTGTTTTATAAGGCACCAGGCTACCTCTTCATCTTCAGGCTCCTGACTATGCCCACATAGCCTGTAACCCAGCGATCCTCATCCTAATCCCCAACACACTCTTTAATTTTAAATATTTTATAAATATCCTTTTTATTATTCTGAAAATTCTATGTATTTCATCAACCTACATAATAAAAATTATTTTAACATGCAACATGTAGTACAAAGGAAAACAAAGGAAAGTAATTTTTATTAAAATAATATGTATTTAGGGCTTCCCTGGTGGCGCAGTGGTTGGGAGTCTGCCTGCCGATGCAGGGGACACGGGTTCGCGCCCTGGTCCGGGAGGATCCCACATGCCGCGGAGCGGCTGGGCCCTTGAGCCGTGGCCGCTGGGCCTGCGCCTCCGGAGCCTGTGCTCCGCAACAGGAGAGGCCACAGCAGTGAGAGGCCTGCGTACCACAACAACAACAAAAAAGTATTTAAATAGATAAATGCTCTGACAATGCTCATTACAATATGCATACATGTTATGTATATCACCATGAATTTGAGAGCTAAAATGTAGACTGATACAGGAATATGGGATTGATGACTCAAAAACTCTGGGCTGGTGAAGTGATTTTCTGAAATGGCGGGCAATTCTTGCAAGAGTTCTTTCTTTCTTCCACTTATACAGAATTAGGTTGTAGGCTCAAATAATTATAAACAAAGTCATCACATCCATGAATTTCCAGTGGGGTCTTCAAAAGTGTTGGTGAACTTGGGATATTGTTCCTTTCGTGAATCTCCCCCATGCATTGTCTCCCTAGTTTTTGCCAGTAGACTCCCCTGATCATTGGACCAATGAAAGCAATCGCCCCTGCAAACCTCCAAACGCCCCCAGGGTGGTACTGCAGCTTTCCATTCTTTGAACAGACCATGATTTTTCAAGTCATGCTCTTGCCTTTGCAGCCCATTAGGTTTGGACTGCCCTTCCTCTGTTCTACCTACAGTTTCAGGTACAGCTTAGGTATTACCTCCTATGTGAATCCTTCCCGAACTCCTCCTTGTGCCCTCAGTCACTTCTGTCTCTGTGCCCCCAAAGCACATTGTCTGAAGCTCAAATTAGAGCAGTCATCACACTGTGGTATGATTGTTGCTTTCAAGGTATGTCTCCTCCCCTAGAATGGGAACTACCAGATCACAAGCACAGTGCCTGGCACATAGTTAATGCTCCACAGATGATGTTGAATGAGTAAATAATCTCTTCTTTTTAGACTTATGGGCAAGTGATAAAGGAACATATATCTGTGAAGCTGAAAACCAGTTTGGAAAGATCCAGTCCCAGGCAACAGTGACAGTGACAGGACTTGGTAAGATCATTTAAGTACTTAGACACCACATTTTTTGAAAACATCAGACTCTTCTTAGTATCTCATCTCTTGCCTGTACCATTAAAAACAAACAAACAAACAAAAAACAGGTAAACATCTGATTACTACATTAGCCTTCCTTCTCCCCACCCTATTTCATATTTCATGATGTTAGAACTGGAAATAGAGATTATCCTCTTCAAGCTCCTTATCTTTCATTTGAAGAAATGAAGGTCAATTGAATAAATTCATTTAAGTCTTAAGTATGAGTACACACACACACACACACACACACACACAACACACACACACACATGTTGTGGTGGTGTGCTTTTCTAGTTCTTTTCTTTACACTTATTATTTTAGTCCACATGAAATTATTTCTGTGTATGATATGAAGTAAGAATATAATATCCATTATTTCCAAGTAGTAAGACATTTGTTTTAATATTTTTATTACATGTTGTCTTCCCACTGAGTAAAGTACCCATTTGGTCACATGCTAAATTTATAATCTTATGTCTATTCCTTGGAATTCTATTTATGCACTAGTCCTACACTGTTTAAATTATTACATCATTTGTTGTGATTTTTAAATCTCATTAATACACTTCTATAAAATTTTCTTTATGTATCTCCCTTAATTCATCTACGTATATTTAAATTTTCCAAGAAGACTCTTAGAGATTTTGCTTTGATTTATGTTGAATTACTTTCCTGATTTCCATCTAAGAGTCCACCTCATTTTATTTGCCTGAGCTGTTATGACAGCCTCCTCACTAATCTCATCCCTTCCAATTTTCCCTTGTCCGGTAAGTTCTCAGATTGATATTTCCTGAAAATGGTTCTGATGATTCCACTCTTCTATTTATCAATGCTTTCAGTCACTCTCCATTTGAATACATTGCACATTTCTTGGCTTGACTTTTCTGCCCTTTCATGCCATAGACTTATTCTTTTTTACTTTCTCTACTTCTTTGCTATTACCTGTCCTCTTCCCATTCCCTCTGCTTAGAAGGGTCCTGTACCTCTATCTTCCAGTTCATACCCATGTACATTTAAAAATCTTGTTCTTGAAAACTCAATTTCTAATAGCATAATTAGTAGTCATCTTTGCCTATAAAAGAGTTTGCCTTCCTTTGGATGAAATAGTATTGACAGTGCCTGTGTTCTCTCTCTGATTTAGTTGCTCCACTCATTGGAATCAGCCCTTCAGTGACCAGTGTAATTGAAGGACAGCAGCTGACTTTGCCTTGTGTTCTATTGGCTGGAAATCCCATTCCAGAACGTCGGTGGATTAAGAACTCAGCCATGGTAAGAACATTTTAAGTCCATGTATTCATATTCCTCTTGTGTAATATGAATTCATATTCATATATTGCCTCTTGTGTAAGAGGCAATGGATTCCAAACATTGAAATTTTAATGTAATAAATATACAAACATATATATATATATTTTCTTTTTTTTCTGCCCCACCAAACATATATTTTTTAAGTGTACCAAAACTTTTCTTCAGTATTAACATGTTTATGCAGTTCATATTATTTTGAAATTAATATGATGGAGAAATAGTCAATGGTGTAATTTTTATAATTTTGTAACTAGTAAACTCTCTTCAGAATATGTAATAACTGAAGCAAGGATGAAGTTTTTTTCCACAGGATTTAAATATTTTATATCCTTCTTTGCAGGACATAATAAAATGTTAATATTCTCATAACATTGTTTCATTTTATATATTAATCTTTATTGTTATCGTCAAACATTCTTTTATTGTGAACTATTTTAAAATGTGGATCTATTTTGTGTCATTGTTTTTCAATGCATAACTTTTGATTATGAAGGAATGTGAAAAATTTTCACAGTTGTAAGGAATTATTCTGTAAACATGCTATCTATGGCAATAAATTTTCACCTAGTCCAGAGCATTTTTCCTTCCATTTTCCAGAGTATTTAGACTTACTCCCTTATTGAAGTACCAATTAAAAGTGAATTGACTCCATGGGATAAGATGTAAAATTGTTCGTATTTGCATAAAAACCTGATAATAATGAGTGCACCTCACTCAATAATAAATGCCCTTATAACATAGGATGATACTGTTTGAGCACTAAAGTACCCTATGATTGAACAAAATGCATAAATGTTACAGAGTTAGAGGTGATGATTCTTAACAGAAACCATTGTCAGCCTTCTCTCATGCAGTTCCTATATCGTACATTGCCCTCTAATATTATTTGTATCTGTCACTGAAAAGGGTGCATGTTGAGATTAAGTCACATTCTCTCAGCTTGGATGATGCCTGTTTGCCAGAATGAAAATGTCAAATGGCTTACAAGTGGTAGTAAAGCCTTCTTGAAAAAGAACAAATTAAGCCAAAAGTAAAAGTGAAATTTGGGTCCTTCATGATAACAACAATTACAGAAACAGGGAATTAGTGTTTTTCTATTTCTTTCCCTTTCCAATATGTGCATAATTCTGACAGATGTTAGTGGGTAGAATTTTTGGTGGTATATCACAGTGACATACAATTGATGCTACTCTTGGTAACATTTTATGCTCATCATTTTTCACTTAAGGGTGTTAAAATATTTTGTTATTTTATAACACATTTAATAACCCAGTTGGAGAAGAAAGCAGATCTGGTTTGGGCTTACACAATATTGCCTGTTTAATTATAAATGACTTTTTTTCCTTCAAGTTGGTCCAAAATCCTTACATCACTGTACGCAGTGACGGGAGTCTCCATGTTGAAAGAGCTCGGCTGCAGGACGGGGGCGAGTATACTTGTGTGGCCAGTAATGTTGCTGGAACCATTAGCAAAACTACCACTGTGGACGTGCATGGTAAGAGGCGCACCCATCATAATTCTTTCCAAACCATGTTCAAAGCTGGGTTCATATCTTTAAGTCAATAACTCTGTTCTTCTAGTTAGAAGAAGCAGATATCTTTCCTAATTGTTATTCTTAACAAAAAGCCTTATTTCTTGAACAATATTTACATTGTTTAGCCTGTTGCCAGATTTCCCTTTTCTGTATATACAAAAAGACATTATTGGGAGTCACTCGCTGAGTCTCTCCAAGGGCTTTTGTAAGTGGTTTCTTAATTGATAAAAGTGAACTCAGCTCTCAAAGAGTTATGTTTAAAAGTACATTTTAATTTCAGGAAAGCTGAACTTATTGTACCATCCAAATTGCCTCTTCTTCTCGGATTGTGCAACAAGCATATTCTTAGTAATGACCCCTTTGTGTGTTTGCTAGAAATGACCTAAACTTTTCTAAAGGCCATTTCATGTGCTCCAAACAATCTTTTTGCGTGTTAAATAACTTAAAGGTCACAAATTTAAAAGTCCAGAAACTATCTTTTTTCCATTCATGAGTAACCGTTACCAACTTTTTACATCTCAATAAATAACAGCTTCATAGCTTAAGAAATTGTCGTAACTTTTTTTGTATATCTCCTTTAAAGACTTTGCAACATTTGCTTTTTTAAAGTGTTGTATTAAAAACTAGCTCTGTGTACAGGGATGAAAGTAGAACAGAACATTTATTTTTAGTAGTTGATTCAGTCTTTTTTAGGGCCTGGATTGGAGAATCCAGTAATTTCCAAATTTTGCTTGTTCCGTTGAAATTTTCAGTGGATACAGGCCATCTTCTTTTTAATGTGTGCTTCTCATTGTAAATAGCCTCTTCCACCTCTTTCAATCTTATACCAATCTTGTACCAATCTCCGCCAACGTTATGTGAGATATTCTTGAAGAAATACCAAAGTAACATTAAATTAGTTGAGTAAATACATAATGTCAAATTGGGTATAGTTGTGTTTAACTATTTTTTAAAGAAGAGCAGTCCATACATTTTGCAGAGGGTGCTTATGGACCAGTTTGAGAATATACGGTAGAAATGCATTCATGTCATCTCCTTTTGGCATCTAGCAACTGCCTAGAATATTGTGTTGAGAAGAATTCTGATACAAATTTTCATTTGGGTGAAAGAGTGACATGATTAGTTGTGATGTCTGCCAGATCCGAGGAGTATGGAGAAGACAGACAAACAAATGATGTGGTTTATCAAGATGCAAAAAATTTTAACAATTAAAAGTTAAAAGGTCATTTCACAACATCGTTTCATTCATCTTAGGCCAAAATGAGTAACTGATTCAGTTAATAAGATTAAGAAAAATTAACCCAGCATTTGACATGAACTAAACCAAACAGCTTTTTAGAGGACAGATTTGCCTTTGAGTTGGATGTGATGCAGTATCACAAATTCTGTATACCTCTGTATTTATGTTAATTTCATCAGTCTGCCTCTCCACTTTTAAGAGTATTTATTATATCCTGAGATAAACCATAATGGAAAAGAATATAAAAAAAAGAATGTATATATATATGTATAACTGAGTCACTTTGCTGTACAGTAGAAATTAACACAACATTGTAAATCAAAGGCTCTCAATGAATTCTTAGAAGAATTGAATTAACGAATGCACATATAAGTGCAAATTAAAATGACAAACTATTTAATTGTCATGTTGATTTACATAGATTGACAATCTGGAAAGAAAAACTCTTCCATACTCAAATGTCATCAGATTTGAAAACCGTTGCCTAAATTTGCCACTTGCCTTTATAGCTGTCAAACTGAATATGCATTTAAGAAAATGGCTTATTCCATGTTGCCATAAAATGACAGCAAAGTTGAAAGTTGACTGTTCCATGATGATTCTGGAAATTAAATTTCTCGCTTTAGAGAGTAGCCTGACATTCTTGTCTAGGGCTGGGAATTTACTGCCAATTCTTTAAGAAGATATGATCTAAAGAATAATCCCAGCCTTAGGAAAGTACAAGGATGTAGCAAAGCTCATCTAAGCCTTTCAAAAGGAAGCTTTTGCACTGAGGTCTCTGGTTTCTCTTGTTCTGGCAAACTTCTACTCCGGGGTAGCTGGGATAATTCTAGAGAAATTTGACTTAAAAACAAGAGCCACAGTGAGTGCTTGAGCTCTAGGGAACAGCTCCAGTCTCATCTTTCTGGGGGAAGGAAAGGAAATTCCTGGTATATATTGGGCTTTTATTATGTTCCTTGTGCTGTGTTAGGTACTTTCACGTATGGGAGCTTTTTTTTTTTTTAAGATTTATTATTATTTATTTTATTTTTTTGGCTGCGTCGGGTCTTAGTTGCGGCATGCAGTATCCTCATTGAGGCATGTGGGATCTTTTGTTGCAGTGCACAGTCTATTCATTGTGGAGCACGGGCTTCTCTCTGGTGGTGGTGTGCAGGTTTTCTCTTCTCTAGTTGTGGCACGTGGGTTCCAGAATGCATGGGCTCTGTAGTTCGTGGCACACAGGCTTCTCTCTAGTTGAAGGCACCCGGGCTCAGTAGTTGTGGCACATGGGCTTAGTTGCCCTGCGGTATGTGGGATCTTAGTTCCCTGATCAGGGATGGAACCAGCGTTCCCTGCATTGGAAGGCAGATTCTTTAACATTGGACCACCAGGGAAGTCCCTGGGAGCTTCTTTAATCAAATTCTTTATTTTGAGAACATTGAGTATTGATAATTTTTTGTATGCAAGCTGGTTATGATGAACAGATATATACAGAATAGAATGATAAAGTCTTCCCTTTCCTTTTGCTTCCAATCATATAATGTCAGTTCTTTAGTTGCTTTCTAAAGTCAAAAGGTATGCATTCTTAGTGAAAAATATTGACTGGGCTTCCCTGGTGGCACAGTGGTTGAGAGTCCGCCTGCCGATGCAGGGGACACGGGTTCGTGCCCTGGTCCAGAAAGATCCCACATGCCGCAGAGCGGCTAGGACCGTAAGCCATGGCCGCTGAGCCTGCGCATCTGGAGCCTGTGCTCCGCAACAGGAGAGGCCACAGCAGTGAGAGACCTGTGTACTGCCAAAAAAAAAAAAAAAATATATATATATATATATATATATATATATATATAGACTTAGAATCTTGTATTTTAGACTTTTAAATGTAAACTCCTGAGGCCTTTCAAGCTTTACTTTTGAATTCCTTATACGAAAATAGATTCTATTTTCGAAGTTAAATTTAGTAGCTTGCTAAGTGATTCTTGTGTATAGACAGGTATTTAATCTGTAGTGGTTAAACAGTCCATTTCTCTGGAGGTGAGGTTAAGTCAGCACACTGCAGCTTAATGGGGTAATGGAGAATGGTGTAAGATATGTTAAGTGTGTAACTCTTAAGACGTAGTTCTAGCTTGAATTTCCTGAGAATACGATTACCTTCAGTCCTCTCATTTTTGTTAGGAAAATCAACTTAATTTACTTCTTGATTTTAAGTTTTTATTAAATTATTCAGATTGCAACTATTTTATTTACTTTATTACTCTCCCTTACAAATTGCCATACATTTCTAACAGAAAAGGTTGTCTTTGCTAATTTTTAGAAATATTCGTATATCCTGAAAATGTTCAACTTTAAACTTGTGAGGCTTAATGGAAGGACGGGTGCTCAGATTCTGCATATTGCTTCCTTTTCCAGTTCTGCCAACCATTCAGCATGGACAGCAGGTACTCAGTACCATTGAAGGCATTCCAGTAACTTTACCATGCAAGGCAAGTGGAATCCCCAAACCATCTATCATCTGGTCCAAGGTAAATGACCTATCTAGTGATGTTTGTTAATAATATGTGTTGCTACAACAATATTTGAATATTTTCATACATGGAACTTGTCACTGTACCATAGACCCTTACAGAAAGGAAAACCCATACAGTCATACCTCTTAGAAGGGACCTTAAAATCTCCTTAGTGCATTCAACTACTTGATGCTTAAATAGTATTAACACAACAGTGAACACTAATACAGCACATTCTTTGTGCTGGGGACTTTTCTAAGCACTTCACATGTTGTAGCAGATCCTTTTTTACTCCCTGCCACATCCCCTAAACCCTTTTGACTTAAGCTCAGCTCTGGTGGACTGCTCCATGCTCTCTGCATGTACCTCTCTAGTTTGGGGACTCAGGGCTTTCTCCAAAACCCCACAAGGCCACTTAGCCTGCTGAGTGGTCAGGAAGTACAAGAACATTAAATCCTGGGAGAGGGAGGTGTCCCATATAAAAGTCCCACTTCTCATCTATCAGAAAAATCCTTCTGGGGTGCATCTACATAGTTTCTCAGAGGGCCCCGAGCACACTGAGCTTATAAGCCCAGCCACGGAGGAAACCAGGGCAGTGAAACCCTCTGTTAGCTTTCCTTCCTTCTTGCCTCACTTTCCAACTGTCCTCTTCAAGCCCCTGAGAATCACTTTCCAAGTAAATTTCCTGACTCCAAATCTTTATCTTGGACTCTGCTCTTCTGGAAGCCAAAATAAGACACATAGATGAACTCATTTACCCCCTCAGTTTCCCTGTCGTGAAGTTGTCTGGCTTTTCCTTATGTTCTTGCAGTGAGGAAAGGACTTCCTTCTTCCATTTCCTGAGGAAGTCCTTTCCATCTTTCAACAGCCATGAAGATGGCATAATTTCTGTAGATTAAATCTGGTAGAGAGAAAGTAATATAAAATGATGGCATAATAATGAAATATGGCGTTTGTATATTTAGGGTCACAACCAAAGTATTTTGTCATAACATCTAATTTTATACTTCTAAGAATCTCTGAAATATAGACAAGTTGGTTTTGACATCCGTAAATTAAATTGAAAGGTTAAGGTTTCTGCATCCTGAGCACAAAAATATGTTGGTGAAGCTGATCCCCCAAACTGCCCAGTCTCTGGTACTGAATAGAAGTTTAATGCATTTTAGGGAAATATAAAAATGAAATCTTCTTTACAGGATGGCCTTTGAGCTGGGATCATGCACAGAAGTTAAGAGTTTAGGCCCCCAAGCCTGCCTGCCTGGGTTTGAGTTCCAGTTCTACTACTGACTGACTCTTTGGCCCTGGCCAAGTTACTCTGCCAAGCCCCCAGATTTAATGCTGTCATCTGTAAAACAGGGGTTGTGGTAGTTCCTACTCATAAGATTTTTGTGAGCATTAACATAATTAATTCATGTGAAGTGCTCAAAGCGGTACCTGGCTTAGCATAAACACTCATCCCATCTGCTGCTACCTCATCCCCTCCACTTTTTTTTTTCTTTTTTGCGGTACACGGGCCTCTCACTGCTGTGGCCTCTCCCGTTGCGGAGCACAGTCTCCGGACGCACAGGCTCAGCAGCCATGGCTCACGGGCCCAGCCGCTCCGCGACATGTGGGATCCTCCCGGACCAGGGCACGAACCCGTGTCCCCTGCATCGGCAGGCGGACTCTCAACCACTGCGCCACCAGGGAAGCCCCATCCCCTCCACTTCTAAGTAGCTTTGGAATGAAGGGGATCTAGTTTGCTATGAAGAAATGTCACCTTTGCATTGTTTGTTTAATTTTTCTTACAAAGAGCTTTCTTCAAATTAGCATTCTTTCAATCTAGCATTTTCCCCTTTAGAGATTTTTTTCTTCCTCTCTTCCTCTTCCAGACATTAAGTCACTCCTTTATTACCTTAAAAAACACTTTTTGCCCTGTGTCGTTTTGCAGAAAGGTGAGCGGATTTCCACCAGCAGTGCTAAGTTTTCCGCAGGGGCTGACGGAAGTCTATATGTGGTGTCCCCTGGAGGTGAGGAGAGCGGGGAGTACGTCTGCACCGCCACCAATGCAGCCGGCTACGCCAAAAGGAAAGTGCAGCTGACCGTCTATGGTGAGAGCCCTCGGGGAGGAATGTTTTTCTTTGACACTGTCTGTCTGTGCCAAAACTCACATTTCTCTCCCAAATAATGTTACTAGAGGGCTGTACCCCTAAAGTGAACTACTCTTCCAAGTTTATAGTTTTGTACAAAAATGCATTTTTCCTGCCAACCAACATCTCCTCTACTTAGATTCTGATTTAAAGGGAGAGGAATTGTATAGCCTTTCGGAAAAATTTTATGGTGTTTTCCCAAGGAGTGTGCTTATGGCACCCAACCCTCTTTAGAAACACCACTTAGGGGGCTTCCCTGGTGGCGCAGTGGTTGAGGGTCCGCCTGCTGATGCAGGGGACACAGGTTCATGCCCCAGTCCGGGAGGATCCCACATGCCGTGGAGCAGCTAGGCCCGTGAGCCATGGCCTCTGAGCCTGCGCATCTGGAGCCTGTGCTCCGCAACGGGAGAGGCCACATCAGTGAGAGGCCCGCGTACCGCAAAAAAACAAAAAACAAAACAGAAACACCACTTAGTTAAAACTCCTAACAAAGCCAAACCTCAGCTATGTCTTACTTAGTGCTCTGCCTTGAGAGGTTACTTTTACAGATGCTAGATTCTAAAAGGGCATTTCAGCTGACCTCTGCATTGTGTTCTGAAAGAAGGAGCTAAAAAGGAAAACTTTCTAGTCATTTTCCATTAAGCTCTCACAGTGTGTGTTCATGGCAAGCTTTAGATATGTCCTGAGACTTTGGAACAAGAAGCATCTTTTTGCAAATTACTGAAGAATATTAGTAGTCCACATTTTAGTGTGAATTAAAGTGTGCTTTGTTTTCAATGTACTGTTTCCCTTTCAAAACTTGTGTTTATTTTAGTAAGGCCCAGAGTGTTCGGAGATCAACGAGGACTGTCCCAGGATAAGCCTGTTGAGATCTCAGTCCTTGCAGGGGTAGAGGTGACACTTCCATGTGAAGTGAAGAGCTTACCCCCACCCATAATTACCTGGGCCAAAGAAACCCAGCTCATCTCGCCATTCTCTCCAAGGTAGGGGACCTGGGATGAATTGAAACATGTGAAACATAATCTCTTGGGACAGGTGACTGTACTTGTTCAGGTTTTCAAATGTCTCAAAAAAAAAAAAACCTTTTAAATTTGAGATAATGTACATGTACATTCGAGCCTACAGAAAATATATATACCTTCTAAGTCATTCTTTAATAGCAGAAATGCTAACACCCAGCTTTGACATAATTTCCCACTGGTGCACTCTACAAGGTAGTTACGAAAATGGAGTGGATTTGTATGTAGATTCTGGTTAGCACAAAGTGCATATGATAAAATTCCAGTAATCCCAGAGGAGCAATAAAACACAATACATTCTCTAATATCTAGGATTTGACTTTCATTAGATGACTTTATAAAAATCTTCTTGATTGAACTTAAACCCTTATACAAATAAAGGCCCACTGAAACAATATATTTGCTAGGCTAAGTGACGTGGAAAGCAGAATGCCAGAGCCCTTAAGAGCGCAACCTTTGTTGCCATGCAGGTGTGAGTTTTAATTTACCTCCACCACTTAAAGCTTACCTGAAACTTTGGCAGTTTTTTCAGTGGGCCTCTTTGAACCTCAGATTTCTTGTTTATAAGATGGGTATAATACCTGAAAGGATGATATAAGATCATGTACATTCCATATCCTGTCTCTGGTTCTCAAAGAATGGTAGCAATTACTGTTTTAACTCAACATCATGCCAGAAGTTACTGGCGGAATAAGAATTATAGTCTCTAGCTCTTGTCTGTAAGACTTGTTGATGTATCGTTATGAAGCTATAAATTCATGCCACAGTAGTTTCCCTACCACTGGTGAGAAAAAAAATAAACAATTAAGAACTACTTTACTATTTCTTTGAAAAACTATTTGCCTCGAATATTTTTGAATAGAAGAAATACCATATTTCAGATAAAGTTGAAGTTTCATTGTTCCCCTCCTCAGTCATAATCTCTTTTCTCCCTTCCCAGGGGCACAAACACTGACACAGACTTGGTGTATATCCTATGCATACATCCTTAAATAGTATAGAATATTGTTTTCTCTATTTTTAATTTTGTTTTGTGTACTTGTTTTCAATTTACCATGGTAACATGGTAAACATGTTCTATATTATTATTCTACTGCTTGCTTTATTGAGTCAACATTTATCCATTTTATACATATATTCAGTTTATTCATTTTAACTACCATATACATATTCTACATTTTATTTATACATTTCCCTGTGTATGGACATTCATGTTCTTGTTTGTTTTGGCTTTCTACATTTTCATCTTTTCTTTTTTTTTTGGTTTTAGAAACAAGGATTTTCAGGGAATATCTTTTTATATCTCTCTTTGTATGCATATGCATGTTTCTTTGTGACTTGTACCTAGAACCCCAATTTCTAGTTAGAATGAATTACTATTTTCAGCTTTGTAGACACTGCTTAACTGCCTTCTGAAGGGGCAATCCTGATTTACCTTCCCCCAACAGAATATAGGTGTACCTTTTGCCACATTATAATCACTGCGTGGTGTTGACTGACTTAAAATTTTTTGCCATTCGTCTGGATGTGAAATGGTGTCTTGCAACTGTCTTACTTTTCACGTGACTGAATTCTAGTGAGCCTGGAATGTTTTCCCTTGTTTGTTGGCCATTTGTGTTATCTGTGAATTGCCTCTTTAAACCTACTGCAATGTTTTGGTGACTTGTTTCTCTTTTTCTTATTGAATGTAGAAATTTGGTTTTTGTTCTCAATAACAATCCTTTGTTTGTTGTATGTGTTGAAAATATCTTCTCTCAGTCTACTCCTAGCCTTTCAGGTTTATGTATGGTGTCTGGTTGTACAGAATTTAAAAATTTCTATGTAGCTCAAGGTGTTAATCTATTATTTTTTTAGATTTGTACTTTAGGAAGATCATAAACAGAACTCCAATGTTTTATTGCAATTTTTAAGTTTGTTTTCACATTTTGGATTTTAATACATCTGAATTTTTATTTTGTGTGTAGTATTAGGTAGTGCTCTAATTTTATTTATTTATTTTTCCCATGTGGGGAGCCGCTTGCCCAACACCACTTTTGAATAGTCAATCCTTTCCTGACTTTTTGTAACACCACCTCTGCTATTGCATATTACATGTTGAGTTCTCATACATGCTTAAGTCTTTCTTTTGAAGGGTGGGGTCCCATCTTTAACTGTTTATCTATTTGTCTGTCTCTGGGCCCATAGCACACTTTATTTGTCTTAGCTTATAAGGAGTCTTGATAGTAAGTAGGTCTATTTGACCCCCTCCCTGTTAAAGCTATTTTAGCACAATTAACATAATAACATTTTTATATGTAGATCTGGTTTACCTAACTACATAAGAGGAATATATTCAGTATATATCTGAGAATTGCATATGTACCTTTTTTTGCCTTTACTTTAGGATACTAAACTTTTAAATGAAGCATTGTAGAAAAAAGCAATAATGTGTTCAGAGTATATTTAAAGTTTATTAAAATGTACATTTGCTTTGTAAAGTTGCAACTTAGCAAAGCAGAGAGATGTACAATTATTTGACGATGTCAGGCCCTTACATTAGATTTAAATGTAAAAGAAAACTGATTTGGTATTTGTAAGAACATCATATAGAATACACAAGACAATTTTGATAATTATGAAAATTCCTGACTTTTAAGGTGTATAGAAATGACATTATAGATGGGAGAATTGTTTGAAAAAGAGCTTGCAGAGTAGTAATTTCACATTGAATTGTAGCTGCATAGGGGATATTTAAGTCCTCATACTTTATGGTCTACTCTCTGGTTTCTTTCTTCTAGACACACGTTCCTTCCTTCTGGTTCAATGAAGATCACTGAGACCCGCGTTTCAGATAGTGGGATGTATCTTTGCGTTGCCACAAATATTGCTGGGAACGTGACTCAGTCTGTTAAATTAAATGTCCATGGTAAGTTTTGAAATGAAGGCATATGCTATGGCATATACTGGCCACGGGGAGACCTATTGTCCCAGTTTCTTTGATAGTTAACCTCAAATTGTATAGAGAGTAATTATAGAAAAATTTTCTCAAATCTGAGACTTGTGATTTTCTTTCATTTACTCTGAAATCTTTATCTGCCATCTGTAAACAACTCTCCCCTTTTTCCTCAGATGCACAGTGTTAAAATTTTGGATCTCAATTTTACTAGATGTCTACAGTCACTTATGACTATTGTTGATACACCATAAAAAAAGAAAATGTGTTTAGACCGGTGGCTTTTTGTTGAAGTGAATGTGAATGCTCAAGGAAACACTTAATAGCATATAAATGGTCATTTTCAATGTTTATAGAGCTCAGCTACTGAAAACATTCTGCTCCTGGGATTTTTTTTAACTACTTTAAAACTCTCTAGGTAGTCTGCTTTCTTCTCTCAATTTGCCGTAGTCTATCTATTGATAATTACTCATTCATTCAACACATGCTTAGTGAGCGCATACTGTAAGCCACGCATTCAAATATCAGAAGAAATTTTCTCAAATAGTTTTGACCTGATTTCACTCTCAGATCAGTCACTGCAGTAGTGTCCTCTTGACTGAGGGATATGAAATCCAATGAGAGTTCTGTCATTTACTAGCATTAGACATATTACCTACCCTCTTCTATATTTAATTTTCTCTTTCATAAAATTATGATAATAATACAGGCATATCTTGGAGATATTACTGTTTTAGTTCCAGACCATCTCAATAAGGCAAATATGGCAATAAAGTAAGTCACACAAATTTTTTGGTTTCCCAGTGCCTATAAAAGTTATGCTTGGAGCCTGTGCTCCGCAGCAGGAGAGGCCACAACAGTGAGAGGCCCATGTACCGCAAAAAAAAAAAAAAAAAAAAAAAAAAAAGTTATGCTTACACTGTACTGTAGTCCATTAAGTGTGCAATAGCATTATGTCTTTTAAAATAATGTACATACCTTAATTTAAAAATACTTTATAGCTAAAAAGTGCTAACCATCATTTGACAATGCAGGGTTGCCATAAAACTTCAATTTGTAAAAATTGCAAGATCTGTGAAGTGCAATGAAGCAAAGCACAATAAAATAAAATAAAGTATGCCTGTACTATCAAACTTAAAAGTTTGTTGTAAGGGAAAACCTTTAGAATATACTGGTTAAATATTACGTTTTAACAAAAGGACAGAGGAATGGGGTTTGTTAGGGAAGTAAAGTACATAAATTCTAATCATATTCTTAGGAGTCAACTTGATTCTATAGTTCATAATGCTTGTATGTGGAACCCAATACTACTTGCCAGTGTTTTGATAAATTATCTCATTTAAATTTCTGAAGGAATGTAGATAAAGGGAAATAATAGAGACCTTATCTTGATTTTCTCTGAAATTAACAGAAGCTTTTATTAGAAATATTTCGTACTGTCTGGCTAAACCTTCCACAAAGAGAACAAAAACTAAGAATACATGGAGAGAAATGCTTTTTGTTTTACTCACTTAGATGATAGAAATTAACTGGATTGCCATTTAAGAGGGCTTTAAACCTTAAGTTATTTATATATTATAAGAAATCTGACATCATTAAATGCTTACTTTTCCTCGAGTTTGGAATGAGGAGTTTTATATTCATTATTTCCCATAATCCTTGCATTGTATTGGTATTGAAGAGGTTATTTTGCCTGGATTATCAAGGAAACAGGCCTCAGGAAATTTACTGAATTGCCCTAGATCACACAGCTAGTTACGTGGCCTGAGCCTGGATCCAAATCCTGAGATTATTCCACTTTCTCATGCTGCCTCTTGTTGAGGAGCTCTCATTTAAAGTGAGAAAAGGAGGAATTTTTTAAAACTTGGGTTATTAATACTCAGTTGTTGTTTCCAGTGCCTCCAAAGATACAGCATGGCCCTACAGTTATGAAGGTCCAAGTTGGTCAAAGAGTGGACATTCCATGCAGTGCTCAAGGGACACCTCTTCCTGTAATCACCTGGTTTACAGGTGGAAGTGCCATGTTGGTTGATGGACTGCAGCATATTAGTCATCCAGACGGAACATTCAGCATCGACCAAGCTGTGCTCTCTGATGCTGGCATATATACATGTGTCGCTACTAACATAGCAGGCAGTGATGAGACGGAGATAACGCTACATGTCCAAGGTGATTTTTGGCCTAGAAAAATGTTTGTACAGTGGGGGAAAAACCCTGGAGTCTACACAGAATATATGGTCTTGGATGGTCTTGGATCACTTTCAGAAGATTTCTATATAACTTTTATGGCTCTCTAGTTAACTTTGAAAGGAGAATGATTCCAGAAAGAAATGAAACTATACATTACAAAACTGTTTACCTTTGAAAATGGAGTTGCCCTGGATGATGCAGACAGTGGAAACAATCCTAGATAAGTGCCCCACCCACTATTTTTGGTTTGGAAGAAATTGTGGGCAGAGTGGGTTGGAGTAGGATTTACCTCATAGTGGTAATTTGCACTCAATGTTAATCCCTAGAAGTCGAGGTCCACTGTTCCCTGTAATGATGTAGGCCTTATTTTGAGGGTTTAAATATTAATCCTTGGGGACTTCCATGGTGGTCCAGTGGTTAGGGCTCCAAGCTTACACTGCAGAGGGGCATGGGTTCAATCTCTGGTCAGGGAACTAAGAACCTACAGGCCACGTGTCACGGCCAGAAAAAAAAAAGGTGAATCTTTATTCCTTCAAGCAACGAGTGTTTATCAAGTTCCTGACAGGCGTCTGTCATGATCTGGGCAGTGAGGAGGAAATAGTGACAAAGGTAAAACACCTGCTCTCCTGAGTGGTTCTATAAGTAGGCAGAAAGCAAGCAAGCAAATAAATAAGAAATACAGATCGTGAGACATGCTGTGTAGAAAATTAAAATAAGGTGATGCTCCCAGCAGTTGGCTACTTTAGCTTGAATTGTCATGTAGGACTTCTCTGAGGAGATAATATTTATAGTGAAATCTTGTTGACTGGCAGGAACCAGCCATGTCCAATCAGGAGGAAAAGCACTCCTGTCAGAGAGAATACCATTGCAAAGGTAGGAATAGAGAAGCAGGTGTCATACTTAGCCTCAGAAGAGTTCGATATTGCCCAAGGAAAGCCTGTGATAATGCATTTATTTTTCTAACAGAACCACCTATGCTGGAAGATCTAGAGCCTCCATATAACACTCCATTCCAAGAAAGAGTGGCCAATCAACGCATTGCATTTCCATGTCCTGCAAAAGGTGTGTATACTCGGACACATGGGCATTGGCATAATGTTGTATGCTTCCAGAATTCTGTATTGAACCCCAAACATCATAAAATTCTACTTGTCAGTCCTCGTTATAACATTTGGGCATAATGGAAACGAATCCCTCTTTCAAATAACAACTAGGTTGAATAGGTATTTTTCCCTCCCAGGTGTTTTATTTCCTTCACTGGAAATACCTTCTGTTTTTTCAAACTTGCCTTATCTAGCATGTTTTCCAGGTCTTTCATGCTTCTTCCTGTTACTCCTTAGTTCATTCTATTTTTGACAAGAATTCTCTTTAAAATGTGACAGATAGGGCTATTCAAACTTTGCATATTTATCTCAGTCAGGGGTATAAATTAGGGCAATCCCCTTGTTCGTTCTAGATACTTCTTTTCTAAAAACCTCTTTCTAGATTTATCCTCTACTGGTGATTCTGGAGCCAGATTGTAACTTGGTTCTCTGATGCTTGTCCAAACTCCTTCTCTCCCTGAATTTCTGGGTTTTCTATCCCACCATGTTTCCTATCAGGAGATTGTTATTCTCTCTCCTCTAGAGGATGTGAAAAAGACACTGTCACTATCACCTTATTTTGGATGCCCAATAGATGGTTAAGAACATCCTTTCTTTCGCATATGCGTTCATCTGCAATGACTCAAATGAGTCTGTAGCAGTTCTGGCAAAGACCAAGCAGTATTCTTTCCGTGACCTCCTGGAGGGCTCCATGCCACTGGTAGCATTAGTACTCCCACATGTAACTCTTAACTCTCCTGTCCCTGGAGACAGTGGCAGTTGAAGGTCCTTAAGGCTGCCTCTGTACTATAGCAAGATTTTGCATCTCTTAACAGCCTTAAAAGAAAGATAACTTTAACAAGATTTTCAGATATCTAAAGAATTGTCAGTAACTATTCCCAGAGCCAGTGGGGAGGGAGGCAAGGCCTGGAGAAGGATCCTTGAGAAGGGTTTAAGTTCAGATGAGTTCTGTGGGTGCTTACTACTGATGGAGCCCTGCCAGTGGCACTATTGCTCAGTACTCTCCACTGAATCCCTGACTCCCAAGCTGGCTTGGACTTCCCTTTTCCATTTTGAAATACCACCTCTTCCTAGTACTCTATTTTCACCTGGGATAGAATTCTTGAGTTCATTTAAAATAGCTAGATGCCTTTTCATTTTATTTGCCATGAATTTCATCTTGACCATGGTTGTTCTACCATTTAGAAGTAAAATAGAACACAGTTTCTTTCTTTTGCTTGTTCATTTACTTTTTCATTTATTAACTTAACAAATATTAATTGAGAAGTTTGAGAACCACAAAGAAGAATGAGTAGGATGTAAGGAAATGATTATAACCCCCTTTTTTCTTTTTTTTTTTTGTGTGGTATGTGGGCCTCTCACTGTTGTGGCCTCTCCTGTTGCAGAGCACAGGCTTCTGGGCGCGCAGGCCTAGCGGCCATGGCTCACGGGCCCAGCCACCCCGCGGCATGTGGGATCTTCCCGGACCAGAGCACGAACCCGTGTCCCCTGCATCGGCAGGCAGACTCTCAACCACTGCACCACCAGGGAAGCCCTATAACCCCCTTTTTTCCTTGACAACATGAACAACTGCAGTCCATCAGTTTTATCTTCTCTTCCTCATCAGTCAGCATCTTACTATGAGGATGATGAAATAGGCCAATATTTTTGTGTTATTTTTTCCCAAAAGTATAGTCATTTTATTAGTTCATAGTCATTCATAGTCAATCACAGTCATTTTTATAATTCCTTAACTCATTTTGAGTTTAACCTAAATGACACATTCTATGTATTCCTGCCATTCTTTTGTACTTAGATATATGACCATTCTTTAATTTTTTTTTTTTTTTTTTTTTTTTTGCGGTATGCGGGCCTCTCACTGCTGTGGCCTCTCCCGTTGTGGAGCACAGGCTCCGGACGCGCAGGCCCAGCGGCCATGGCTCACGGGCCCAGCCGCTCCAGGGCATGCGGGTTTCTCCCGGACGGGGCACGAGCCCGTGTCCCCTGCATCGGCAGGCGGACTCTCAACCACTGCGCCACCAGGGAAGCCCCTTTAATATTTTTATTATGCTTTAATATAAGATTATTAGCCATGTCATACAATTATATTAATTTTATTGAATGTGCTTTTTAAATTTTTATAGGGACTAAGTAAAATGTGAAAGTACTTAGAATAGTGCCTGGCACATTGTTTGCTAAATAAATACATTCTTATTATAGAGTTTACTGTTTGTCTATTTCAAGTACGTCCTTTTGGCTCCATTATGCATTTTAAGATGGTTCTTATCACTTTCATTCATGAATTATGTAACTTCCATTCACTCTCTTGGTCATAAATAAATTGAGGAAAGCAATTCTGCTCACTGCTTTCTCAGCTTTCTTTTCAGTATAAAAAGTCAAGAATTAATCTATTGCCCTCTGTTTAACAGAATGGGATCCCCAGAAGATGTGTGGATAGTAGACGTTCCTCATCTCTGCTCTATCAGGCCTGTTTAAAATGTGACTTATGAAGCATCATTTCTGTACATCATTTATGTACTCTGAGCAATCTTCATGTATATTCCTCTGATAGTATCTTATTTTTGCTCTTCCTTTATTTTCATCCAAAAACTCTCCCCATTTCTAGTCCATTTAATTAATATAGCTTTTTTCCCCCACTAGCACCATGAACTCACTCAAGAAAATGTTTTGCTTTGCTTACTATCATCTGAATGTCTTGATAAAAACAACTTTAATCAAATTCTACACTACAGACCATACATCTTTTAAGACTGATCAGGAATTAGAGGCATTAAATACCATAATCTCGTCAAAATCCCATGCCAGGAGCAATATCTTCAAAGAAGCATAGAACCTAAGGGTACATGTTATAATCATAACAAATTTTATTTCTCCTCAAGATATTTGATATTTAATAGTGACTTCTAATTTTGTTGTAAAATATCACAAAGCTTTAATTTCTTATTTAGGTACCCCCAAACCAACCATCAAATGGTTGTGGAACGGTAGAGAGCTGACAGCCAGAGATCCTGGTATTTCTATATTAGAAGATGGCACATTGTTGGTTATTGCTTCTGTTACGCCATATGACAATGGGGAGTACATTTGTGTGGCAGTCAATGAAGCGGGAACCACAGAAAAAAAATATAACCTCAGAGTCCATGGTAAATACAGATAGAAATGCTAAAATCGTATAACTGAATATGTGACATTTTCAGATTCTTTTATATATGTTATTCTTTCAGTCTAGTGTTATTTAATATTTATGTGAAAAGACGTGTTATCAACCAGAAAAGTAGTGGTCTAACTGCATTTATTGATTTATTTTTTAGCACTGAAAGTTCAAGTGGTAGAAAAAGATACATAGTCAAAAGTCCCCTGGACCTCAGCTAAGCCATCTACTTATCCTCCCTATGGGCAAGGAAAGTTGTTAGGTATATGTGTGTATGTATGTATCTTCCCAGAGATATTTTTATGCAAAAATGAAGAAATATGAATATATATTTCATCCTCTTTTTTTTACATACAAAATGCATTTATAATAGACCATTATATACATTACTCCACATCTTGCCTATTTCATTAAACACTCTATCCTGGAGATCTAACTCTTATTTATGCCTACCTAGCATCCCACCATACCATGATTTACTTAACCTTCTTCTAGTAATGATGAGCATTTGGTTTGGTACCATTTGTTTACTATTCTAAGTAATGATTCAGTGAAATCATGTATATATGGCACTTTGCATGCATCAAAGGATATGTGCATTTCGAAATGTGATGGATATTGGCTTCCAGAAACAGTGGACAATATTCATTCTCATCAGCAAAGTAGTCTCACGTAACTTGAGACTCTAGCAGTTTGCATTTTGAGTGGTATGTGAAATAAATAGGATCTCCCTTTAATTTATCCTTAATTCAAAACTCTAAAATAATAATTAAAGTAAAAATTCAATGAGCTACTTATAAATATAGTGGTCAAGACTCTTCATTTCATAATAAAAGCTGTCTTAAGTATGACCAGCCTTTCTAGCTATCAAGTATCTCAGAATTTGCTTTCTAAAGTCCTTTGTAAAGAAACTTTGTATATAATATTTATTTAAAACTATCTAACTACAACTTCTCACTTTTTGCAGTTCCTCCAGTAATTAAAGATAAAGAACAAGTAACAAATGTGTCCGTGTTGGTCAACCAGCTGACCAGTCTCATTTGTGAAGTTGAAGGTACTCCATCTCCCATCATTATGTGGTATAAAGATGATGTCCAGGTAAATGGAGACATCCAAATATGCATAGGTCCTTGCCTCTCCCTCTGAAGTAAATCATTCAAATGTGACTTTCTTATTAATAATAGTATAAAAATTTTACTTCACATTTTAATTATGCATTTTTATTAGGATTGGAAATAACACTGACCCTTTTGGCCTTAAAAGGTGACTGAAAGCAGCACTATTCAGATTGTGAGCAATGGGAAGATATTAAAGCTCTTCAAAGCCACTCCAGAGGATGCAGGAAGATATTCCTGCAAAGCAATTAATACTGCAGGCACATCTCAGAAGTATTTCAACATCGATGTGCTAGGTAAGGAAAACATTATTTTAAAAAACTGCAATTCAGATGTATTTCTTATATAGGACAGCATTAACTGTATTAAAGAGTAAAGAGATGAAAAATAAATTGATAGGAGAAATATTCATTTTATTATTATTTTTGTCTTTAATATTGGTTAATCAGAACCATGTGATATAGAAAGTTTATAGGTATTTGTTATTATCATATAGCGATGTCTATGGGTACTTGGTACTGTCTTGTACAGAAAATACTAAATTACTGCTCTTGTTAGTTTCTCTAATGATGTGGTCAGGAAATTCTTTGGGAAGTAACTATAGAGGATGATGCACAGTAAAATTCATTCATGTTGCCAACATCTCCTAAAGCTGCTAGGTTGTACATGAACTGAGGAAGGTAGTAAATTCACCCTCCCCTGCATTCTAATTAATTCCTATAACTAAACAATCTCAGCCCTGATTCTAATTAAATGGGGAGAATGCTGAGAATGGGTAGCAGCTGTAATAAATTGAGATTTAAAACGTTTAAAATGTTTTAATCATAATCATAAAATTTTTATAAGTTTAGTTTGTGAAATTATATTTGCTGATTAAAGTTTACTTTGTGATAAAATGCCTTCCTTCCTTTTCAATGTTTTGCTCATCGAAAGGGCATATGATTTGTAAGTCTGGAGTGGAAGTGAGGTCTGGTAATGATGCTGCATTAGAATTACCGTTCGTAAACTGCTAAAACATAAAAGTTCTGTCTCTCATAAGTCTTCTCAAAGCCTGAAGTACTTTGAATTTCCTCTGCTAAAATTACCATTATTGTATTTAAGTATAGGTTATAGAAACAAAGTGATCTATTCTATCATTAGTCTCACTGGCATTATTTCTCTTGGCACTCATTTACTCTCAGAACTTTGACTGCTATCTGTGCACTGATGACTCCCACATTTTTATCTCCAGCTCAGACTTCTTCCCTGAGCTCTCAGGTGATATATCTGATCTCCTCTACAATATCTTGGCTTGAATATCTCAGTGGCATAGAAAACAGAGAGGTCTCAGTAAATGTCTGTTCTGGTCACCTTCAGTGACCCCCATCATAGTGACCAGCACCTCCATCCATCCACTTGCTTCTGACACAACCTGGTACTCATTCTTCCTACCTCCCTCTCCCTGACTCTGTAAATCTGTCTACATCCTGTTAAATCTGCTTCTTAATTCCATGTGAATTATAATTTATAAGCTGAATTAATATAATAGCCTCCTAACTACTCCCCTTCATCCATTATTTGCCACTGGAATCCGATCTTCATTCAGAAGCCAGTGTGGTCTTAAAACAAATTTGATCACAGCCCTCCCTTATTGAAACCCTTTAATGGCTGATCATTGCTCTGAAGATTAAGATCAAACACCATAGTGTGATATAAAGGGGGAGGATTCAAAGACCAGGGAAGTTTATGGGAGCTCTTTAATATGCTTTATAATTCCGAGAATAAAAACTAGTACAATCTTTTCACATTATATCTCATTTACAATTTTAGCATAGGAGCCCTTTAAAAGAGACAAGGGTAATATATTTCAAACAGCACTATGGTAGAATTTAAACATTATAAGATTGTCATTGACTATGTCATTCATTATCTAAAACGTATAGCAGTAGTAAATTTCATTATATGAGCTTCACTGCTCATTTATATTCTAAACTCCTTTTGTACATTGATTTAATACTCCTCAAAATGAGTTCTTTACTACTATAATTCTTCCAAGTAATTGTCTTGCTATCAAATCTTTCATTAACGTGTTCCTATGTTTAAATTTGACATTTGGGTCTGCAGATGTGATATGAAAGGGATTATTGTATGATATTTTACTTTTAACATTAAGATTTTGTTGAAATATTATAGAAATCATTATCTTCTCTCACCCCCCATTCTTTTTGCTAAGTCATAGATTTTCATGATAAAATGTCTTTGTTCAAGTCCCACCCACCATAATAGGTACCAGCTCCCCAAGTGAAGTCTCAGTTGTCCTCAACCAGGATACCACCCTTGAATGCCAAGTTAAAGGCACTCCCTTTCCCATTATTCACTGGTTCAAAGATGGCAAGTGAGTACCTCTTCTGTATTTGTTACAAGGATCCAATTGTTTGGAAATAGATGTGGATTTTCCCCGTCTTAATTATCTTACCACATAGAGTATTATTAAATGAACATGAAGGAAAAACAATATTATTCAAAAATGGTCTCAAATTTATGAATTTATGAATTGTAAGACTTTATAAATGCTGGGAATTTATTTTAGAGACACAGAGGAACTCACATTTATTATACACTAAATATACACTAAGGGCTAAGAATGAAAAATGAAAAATGGAAGATCCAAGTACAGAGATAATCTTGTCTTTTCATGGAATTGTTTGAATTATTAAAAAGGAAAACTTGCTTATGACAGCAAAATGAATGCTTAAGCTAGTTTAATACATGGTCAAAAAGGAACAACCACAAAAGAGCAATTAGATATTTCTCTTAGCCCTTGTGTATTATTATAATTTCTGAAAGCAGCTGTCTGAGACCTAAATAGCAAAGAGTAAAGGTTTTCAGTGTATAAAATAAAGGATTGTGTAAAAACTTTTTATATGTCAATAAGAAAGACAAACAACATAGAAAAATGTGTGGAAGGTATAAACAGGCAATTAAAAAGTTATATAGTTAAGCAATAAACATATTAAAAGATGCTTACCTTCAGTAATTTGGAGAAGGTAAGCAAAATAATATGATTTTGTTTTTCATACATTAGTTTGGCAAGAAAAAGTAGAGGTTTGAAAAATATCAAGTGTTGGCTTAGAGTGTGGGAAATCAGGATATAGGACTCTGATGGGACAATGTAAATTAGTACTCTGAAAGGCAATTTGTTGATATCTATTAAAATTTAAATGCTCATATGCTATAATGTAGCAATTACACTTCTGGTGTCTAGGACAGGGAAGCCAGTCATCTGTTCTGCAGGAAGGCTTGACTCCCTGAATACTCCCTGAAACCCTGTGAAAGCAGAAAAGTGAAAACTGCTTAAAGCTTGACATTGGGAGAGAGGATAGATGACGTATGGCATTGTCTTATTATGAAACACTGGACAGCAATTAAAAAGAGTAAGATCAGGCTATATGTACCAAAACTATCTCCATAGCTATTGTCAAGTGAAAAGTATAACAATAATACAATACCATTTATGTATAACAACTTTAGATTCCTCTAGCAATACATTTATGGGTGAAAAATGTTTAGAAAAACGTGGAAGAACACAAACTAAACTGACAATCGTAAGACGTCTAGAGAAAAGACTCACATTAGGGGTAATAAAACAAGGAGACCTTTTCTTATTATAATGTTTTTTTGTTTGTTTCAATTTTTGTGTTACTTCATAATTAACAATCAGTGAAAGTTTTAAAGTTACTTCAATTTGAGTAGCATTATCAAGTATTCCACTTCTTTAAACAGTTAAAATGCATTAAAGTAAGGTACTTTATTCTCTTAGCTTTAGAGAACTTAAAAGAGTCATACCAAGGAATAGTATGAGATGCTACCACAGAAAATTAAATGTGTTTCCATTTAACCTTGTAGTCTGATTGTTGGCTTATTAATATAGCAGTGCATCTATTTATCATGGGGCTAGTTCACTGCAGCTTTTAAAAAACTGGCTATGGGTCTTCCTGAAAGAAGATCAATGGATTTTAAAGGCATGACTCTTAGGATATCATAGACTTTAATTACCATGATGTTTTAAGTATTAAATAAAGCTGCTGCCAAACATAAAGTAAGCATTTTATAGTAGTTAGTAGATGACTCCGTATAGTAGAAGAAGACTTCTTGACAAATATATATGAGCTGCCTTTGGGGTAAATATCTTTCAGTATTTGTAATTATAAAAGCATTCGTATTTATTACAATATCTACTTTTTAGGAAAATTGGCATGATCATTGTCTTTAGTAAGTAATAACCATTCATTCTATTGTAAATATTTTTCCAGGTGTTATAATACTAGTTTACAAATAATATTGCTTAGCTTGAAGCTCCTGTACACTTAGTTTTTCTTTTCTGAATGATGGTAGAAATTTTGGCTTTGTAAACCAAAAAAAAAGGGGGGGAGATGAATGAAAGAAATAAAGTTTTGTATTAATATTATTCAACAATTTAAGTTTGAAATGAAGTTCAATTTAATAATTTAATATTATTCATTCAATTTAAGTTTAAGTGAAGTTTTGTCTCAAAGTGATAATTATCTACTTTCATTAGTAAAGTGGTTTAATAATTCTCTTCTTCTGAACAGAAGTACTTAATCATATCATTGTATTTTTTTTAGATTCATACTAAAAAAATCAACTTTGATTCATATTTTTAAATTCATATGATTTAATGATTTTCATTGTGATTAATAAAAGAGAAAACATTTAGGATAACAAAAATGGGCCCATGGAATAAAATTTTACTTTTTCTAGGCCTTTATTTTTGGGAGACTCTAATATTGAACTTCTAGACAAAGGACAAATTTTACATTTAAAGAATGCACGAAGAAGTGACAAGGGACGCTACCAGTGTACTGTGTTTAATGCAGCTGGCAAACAAGCCAAGGATATAAAACTGACTATCTATAGTAAGTGTGACGTTCTTATGCTTTTTACTGTTATTATCAGTTTTCATTATACATTGAAAATCAGGGTTTGCTCTACTGTTAACTGCTGTTTGATTCAATACTAAGTAATTTGGAATGCTATTTATTTTAAAAGAAAAAGCCTATTTTCATGTGTTTTAAGCTAGAACATTGCATCCAATTTTAATGTATTTTATCATTAAGTATGGATTTCTTCAAGGGGTCTAGTGATTTTCATATGACCTCACTTAAGAGGTCAAGTATTCCCTGATTTGTTAGTGTAACATAAATCAAATGTCTGTATCCCTAAAGGGGTTTTTAAAAAGCTCTAAAAAGAGTAGAGATGCATGAAATACAATGAAGATGATGGTATGAGAACAACTCAATTATTCTATTTTCATTGCATCTTGGCCTTTATTCAGACCACATGGTAATATTTTAAATGTTTTAGGCTGTGCTGCTATTTTCTCTCAGTTAAGTCCCTATCAGAGGTATGTAGCCCTCATTTCACTAAAATTCTCAATATCCCCTGAGGAAGGTGACTGCCAAAGTCATTTATTTTTTATGCCAGGAGCCATAGGAAGGCACTTGAACATCATGTTGCAGGCACAAAGAATTGCATGATAGAAAGGAATAGGGCTCATTAGGCCAGTCATGCTTATTATGGCTCTACTTCCTGCACTATCTTCTGCTTTGTATAGCGTTTGACACTCAAGGAAAATTTAGATACCTCAGGAATGTCACTTCCTTGTAGGATCTTCCCAAACCAAACCAATCACGTCATCACTCTCTATTATATTGTCCTAGTTTTCTTTATAGCATGGATCACTGTCTGATAGTTTAATTGCTTACTTATGGGTTTATTTACTTATTTGCTATTTCTCTCAAAGGAAGCTAAACTTCATAAAAGCAGGGCCTTGTTTTGCATGTTCTCTACTTTAATGTCTGATGCACAGTAGCTCTCAAGAAATACTTGCTCAGTGAATGAATTGTCTAGTGATACACTGTTCAGTATGGTAGGCACCAGCCACACGTGACTGTTGAGCATTGGAAATGTGGCTACTCCAAATTGAGACAAGCTGTAAATATAAAATACACACCAGATATCAAAGACTTAATATGAAAATATAATGTAAGATACCTAAGTAATAATTTTACATTGATTACATCTGAAATGATATTTTAGATATATTGGACTAAGTAAAATGTATTATTTCCCTACTTTTTAATGTGGCTACTAAAAATTTTTAAATTATATATGTGATCTTAATTATAATTCTGTTGGACGGTGATGGTTTGAGTCACGGATGTAGAAAACAAACTTATGGTTACCAGAGGTTAGGTGGGGAAGTGGCGGGGGGATAAATTGGGCGACCGGGACTGACACATACACGCTACTATGTATAAAATAGATAACTAATAAGACCCCGCTGTATAGCACAGGGAACTCTACTCAGTACTCTGTAATGGCCTATATGGAAGAAGAATCTAAAAAAAAAAAAAAAAAAAAAAAACAGAAAGAGAGGATATATGTATATGTATAACAGATTCACTTTGCTGTACACCTGAATCTAACACAACATTGTAAATCAACTATACCCCAATAAAAATTTAAAAAAAAAAAAAAAAAGGAACTTGGGCTTCTGAGGTAAGTGGACTTGGGTTCAGACCCAACTTCTGCCACTTACTAACTTTGCAGCTTTGGACAAATTGCCTGACCCCTCTGAGCTTCGGTCTCATCTATAAAATGGGGATAATAACAGTACCTACTTAATAATAATATTGTGAGGATCAATTGCTAGATACTTTATATTGCCCAGCTTACAGTAAAAGTTCAACGAATATTATTCATTTATTAGTATCTACTTAGTGATTGTATTGTCTTGCAACTTGAAATATATGTAGAATCTGGCTTGATTTCTATATAACTTCACTGAATTGCAAATTTCCCTTTTTTAATGTTAGTTGTCTTTATATAAAGTTCAAATAGCATTCTTGAATCAAAGAAATTTTATTTAATGCAGGCTTTTAAATCATTTCTCTCTACAAATAGAAGCCTGTGGAAGAAATCAGTCGTGAACAGACACGTCCTCCAAAAAACAGTAATGTTACTGAAAGATTAGCTGTCCAGGCATCCAAGTTAAACAAAAGTGTTATTGCTACCATTGGCCTCCTACCAGAACCAACCTTTTAAACAATAGGTGCAATATTTCCCCTAAGCTGTTGAATAGTTTTCTCTACATTGTTGTATTGTTGCCAAAGAATGTGATGAATACATTTTGGTGATTCAATAAGACTCCTATTTCCATAGGAGTTGAGTTCTTTCATTTCAGATTTTCTTGTTCATTTGGTATGATGCCCTAAGGCACCGAGAAGAGAGGGCTTTGTAATGATTAAACCTTCTTAGATTGTCTGAGATGAAAGGCACTGTAACACTGTGAAGTTTTAAGTATTCAGTAATTCAGGAAATAATGCCACTTCCTCTCTAGCAAGCTTTTCTGCACCTCTGAGTGGGTAATCTTAAGCTTATTTTATTTCACTTGAGAAAATGCTTTTATTCCTAAGAATAAATGAAACAGATGCCATACTTGGGCTAACTGTGAGAAATATTTATCTAGATTTCAGGTTGAGAATGTGGTTCATACTGCAGTTGATTCATTCATTTTCTTTACATACTAACATGAGGAAAAAGCAGGTGGGTCCGATGCATCTGAAAGGCAGAAATGCACATTTTGCCTGAATTAGGGAAGAAATGGAGACAAAATATGATGAAAAATAAAAAAGATGGAGGGGAAATGGGGGGTGGGGAACGAATGTGAAAATAAAGGAAATAAAAGAGCTTTTAATAACCTATGGGGATACTGCAGATTCATAACTAGTAGTTCCGAGGCAAAGATTTTTAACCTGCAGTCTGTGCATAAGTTTCAGAGGTCTGAGAGTTTCCCCAAATGGTGTAAAAGTCTTTGAGTGTATATACATGGTACATTTTAATGTGCAGTGGGTTCATAACATTTACCTGTAACACCCTTCCTCAGACAGAAGTACAGGTCTCATAAAAGTATATATGAATTAAATTGAAACAGGAAGAAATATTTATCTGGCAGATTTAAACAGTAGATGGTTTATTGTTCTGGAAATGTTCTTTGAGTAATTTTTTTCTCAATTTCATAACTACAAACTTATAAAATGAACTCTTTTCAATACAAGTGATATTCCTTTGCAAAGCATTCATGGAGGGCAAGGGGTTGTTTGAACCTATGTTCTTGACTTCATTTTTTTAATTAAATTTAATTTGTTTATTTTTATTAGTTTTTATTGGAGTATGGTTGTTTTACAATGTTGTGTTAGCCTCCACTGAACAACAAAGTGAATCAGCCATACACATACAGATATCCCCTCCCTTCTGGACTTCCCTCCCATTTAGGTTACCACAGTGCATTAGGTAGAGTTACCATCTGTTCTTGACTTCATTAATGTATCATCCAACTAATTAGGCTAGCCACTTTATTTAGACAATTTCAGCCAAAAATTTGATGTATGTTTCTAGATTCCATGAATAGGCTCAAATCAAAATTAAAATTTAAAGTCTGAGTAAAATGTTCTTTCTTAAGATTTCCAAATGGTGGCTTGAATTGATATTAATTAATTATCTATAGCAGGACTTGACAAACCTTTTTTATAAAGGGCAAGTTGGTAAATATTTTAGGCTTTGCAGACTGTGAGGCAAAATCAAGGACATTATGTAGGTACTTACATAACAAAATAGAAAGAAATGTCTACCAATTGTTTATTCATGATATTCTATTTTTCTGGTAATTTTAAAAATTGTAAAATTTGTTGTAATACAAGTCTACTAATGAGAATGGATTTCTTTTGGAGGGATAACATTTTACTTAATTGGAGTTCAAAGTTAATGATTCCTGTCACCAAAATTAAATGCAGATGTTCATCTCTTAATACTGGTCTGTAATGAGATTTTATGTATTTCATTTTTGAAAATATCTTTTCATGCAGATACTGTAGATACTGTCAAATACTAATATCAGTTCACAAACATAAGATTTTAATTGATCATATTCATTACTTGAAAGGCATTTGCAGAATTCTGTTATATTCTCTTGATATTTGACTTTTGGCCTGCCATTCTACTCCCAATTAATCAATTCCAATTGAAGGTTAGATGGAAGGCCCTCATTTTCAGAGATAAAAGAACTTAAAATGTGAAAGTTTCATTTGCATTTGCATCAAAGTTTGACAAACATTGTTGAAACTGAAAGTTGAGGTCAGAAAATATATTCACTGCAAATTTGTAGGGGAATTGAGATCTGAGTTTTGTTTGACAGCATGGAAAATGTGTAGAGGAGCTTGACATTACTTGTGATTCAAACAACAGAATGACTACTAACAGTATAGATTTTGCATTCAAGTGCTCGTTTTATCTGGTAAGTTTAGGTTGAATTTATTAAGAAACATTGTCAAGTTTATGGCAAAACTAAATTCCAGAATCATTCAGTACTCAATAATAGTGTTTGAGGACAATTCTCATTCAGAAAAAATTCAGTCTCAGTCCTAAGCTCCAAAAATTAAAATGTAACTTTACCACCATTAAGACATTAAGCTGCTATAAGGTAGAACAAATCATTATATTCACCTTCTACTTCTGACAAAAATTCATGGAACTGATGATATTTAAGTCCATAAGAGCAAGTAAAATACCCCTTGGACAGTTCTGTTTCAATAACACATGAATATTTTACACAAGTGCTGATGAATAGTACAAGGAATAACGATATTACATTTTAATAAATTTAAAATGTAAAATTTGTAAATTTCTCTAAACCTTTTTCTGCCCCATACGTATTTTTATCACCATCAGTGGTAGCACATCTTAGCAGATTCCACTTCAGGTTGTAATAAATTAGTGCTTTTTCTACTTCTTTGAAAATATTTTTGTCTGTAGTTGTTCCATGCAGACTATTCTTAGAGACTAATTCTTCAGTTTCTTCAATGTGGCATTGACTCCTCAAATAAAAGACAGCTAAGCAGTATCAGTAACATCTGTCAATTTGTCAAGAGCCAAGAATACTATTCAGAAAAGTTCCCTTTAAAAAAAAATGACTATTGATATTGTCAGTTTTCTCAACTCTTCAAGCAGTTTTTCTTATGGAAAGGCTAATCATCTTAAACAAATTGATTAGTTTAGGCATAATTGTTTGCTAATGCAATCATTCTTGATTTAATTAAATCACTGTTGGTAAATGGCTCTCCTTCCTTGGCTAACAAATGAGCCACTCAGAAACTTAGATGGTAGCCTCATTTTGACTTTTTATCTTTGTGAAGAAATTCTGCCTAATGAGACATTCTATTTTATATTAATTTATCGGTTGTTTTTCTTTGAATGGGATATATTGTGATGAGTACTTAGGCTAATAGAGTTAGTGTGCAGTGTATTTTTTTCAAAACAGCTATAGTGTTATTAAAAAATAAACTCAGTGCTTTGCCATTGAACCTAATAACAAAATAATCCACACTGTTCTGTGCTTTAAAAATGTTACGTTTTAAAGTTTACTTTTCTTTTTCTGTGTGTGTTTTGACATGGGGAGTATGCACTGGTAATAAAAGTAAAGTATGGTTATGCTCATATCACGGTATGGTGATATTTATGGCACTTGAAATGCTGTTGGCTTATAATTGTGTCACTGAAATTTATGGTGAGCTGAGCAACAGTGAGAAACAATGAGAACACCACATTTGGTATTTATTGCAACAATTTAACTCTGCCATTGTAAAAGTGAACATAGCCATAGACAGTACATAAACAAATGAGCATGACCATACTCCAATAAAACTTAATAGGTGCTGAAGTTTGAATTTCATATAATTGTTACATGTCACAAAATATTATCAGTATTTTGATTTTTTCCAGTCATTTAAAAATGCAAAAACTGTATTTGGTTCAGCATCTTGATGCCTGGCCTGTGGGACATAATTGGCTGCCCTGATTTATATAGTAAACCACCTTATAGAAAAATTATTCCACCATCAAATTTACCTCACAATACAGGCATACCTCTGAGATATTGCAGGTTCTGTTCCAGATCACCACAATAAAGCAAATATTGCAATAGAGCGAGTCACACAAATCTTTTTTGGTTTCCCAGTGCAAATAAAAGTTATGTTTATACTATACTATAGTCTATTAAATGTACAAAAGCATTATGTCTAATAAAAGTACACACCTTAATTTAAAAATACTTTATCGCTAAAAAATACTAACCATCACCTGAGCCTTTAGCAAGTCATAGTAGTAACATTAAAATCTCTGATCAGATATACAGATTGCCAACAAACACATGAAAGAATGCTCAACATCATTAATCATTAGAGAAATGCAGATCAAAACTACAATGAGATATCATCTCACACCAGTCAGAATGGCCATCATCAAAAAATCTACAAACAATAAATGCTGGAGAGGGTGTGGAGAAAAGAGAACCCTCTTGCACTGTTGGTGGGAATGTAAATTGATACAGTCACTATGGAGAACAGTATGGAGGTTCCTTAAAAAACTACAAATAGAACTACCATATGACCCAGCAATCCCACTACTGGGCATATAGCCTGAGAAAACCATAATTCAAAAAGAGTCATGTACCACAATGTTCATTGCAGCTCTATTTACAATAGCCAGAACATGGAAGCAACCTAAGTGCCCACCAACAGATGAATGGATACATAAGATGTGGCACATATATACAATGGAATATTACTCAGCCATAAACAGAAACGAAACTGAGTTATTTGCAGTGAGTTGGATGGACCTAGAGTCTGTCATACAGAGTGAAGTAAGTCAGAAAGAGAAAAACAAATACTGTATGCTAACACATATATATGGAATCTAAAAAAAAAAAAAGGTGATGAAGAACCTAGGGGCAAGACGGTAATAAAGACGCAGACCTCCCAGAGAATGAACTTGAGGACATGGGCAGGGGGAAGGGTAAGCTGAGACAAAATGAGAGAGTGGCATGGACATAAATACACTACCAAATGTAAAATAGATAGCTAGTGGGAAGCAGCTGCATAGCACAGGGAGATCAGCTCGGTGCTTTGTGACCATCTAGAGGGGTGGGATAGGGAGGGTGGGAGGCAGGGGGACGTAAGAGGGAAGAGACATGGGGATATATGTATATGTCTAACTGATTTACTTTGTTATAAAGCAGAAACTAACACACCATTGTAAAGCAATTATACTCCAATAAAGATGTTAAAAAATATAATGATATTTTTATTAAAGAATCCATCATGATCACTAAAAAGAATAAAATAAAATCTCTGATCGTAGATCTCCACAACAAATATAATAATAATGAGAAAGTTTGAAATATTGATAGAAATACCAAAATGTGACAAAGACAGGAAGTGAGCCAATGCTGTTGGAAAATAGTGCCAATAGACTTGCTCATTGCAGGCCTGCCACAGACCTTAAGTTTGTGAAAAATACAGTGTCGGCAAAGCACAATAAAATGAAGTATGCCTGTATAGTAGATCTTGCCTTCATTTATGTGTGAGGAAAAAAATATGTATATTAATGTTTGTCACTATGAACTAGTTCTAAGAACAATTATCAGAAAACATTAAGGAATTCTACTCAGATCTAGATACTGTTTTCTAATATTCTTTTCCACTAAAAAGAACCAGAGCTTCTAGGAGAAATAGTTAATTCTAAGGCTGGGGCAGAGAGTATAAAGATGAGCCTGGAGCATGTAGTAGGGCCAGAAAGTAAGAAAATACTAAAATAATATGATGTGAGTATGTCAGAGGGACATAGGGCTGGTTGGAATAGCTCCCAAAGGCCATAACTGGAACAATTTGAACAATAAAATAAATAGTGTAGTATTGGATTATACCCAAAGTATAAAATGAATCTCCATGAGTGCATATTGATATAAATAAATAAATTGGAGAAGAGAGACTAATCTCTCATACAGAAGAATTCCAGATAAATTATGTAGGTATTCCCCTCTCAAGGAAGTAGAATAGTTCCCCCCGCCCTCATATATATGGGCTGGGAAGAGTGATTCTTTTCAAAAGAGCAAAAGAGAGTAACTTTACAGTGGAGGAACCTAGCAAAATCTACCTCAGCCAGGTGGTCAAGGTCAACATCGTGATAAGCTATGTTGATAGTGTGTACCCTTGATATGATTGATGAGAATGGCACTCTGTGATCGTGTTTCCAAAACCCATAACCCTAGTCCAAACATAAGAAAAACATTCTCTTCTAAAATAAAAGTTTATTTTTAAAAGTTAAGGCACTCAAATTCAGGCACATGCCATTTAATTTATTTTAAGTTATTGCAGTGATAGCATAATCCTGGAATGATCGTGTTCAGAGTATGTAGCAGGGCTTGAGTCAGTGGTGGTGTTTTTCCAGCAGCAGAGTCCTCATGTGGTGTGAGAGGCCAGACATGTGGTTACTGAATTATGAAAGATACACATGTAGCCAATTAGATGAATATAATTGAGTGAATGAACTCTCTGTGGCAGTTCCAAAAAAAAAAAAAAAAAAGTAAGAAGAAGCAAAAGTTAAAGACTCCACAGCTATTACCAGTAGCTGGATATGAAAGCACTTAGGCCTTTTGTATTTCCTGGGGAAAGGGCATGCAGTTGTACCTCATCTGACATTTTTGCTCCCTTGGCCTCATTTCAAACTTATTGTATTTACTTTAAGTGGGATTTATTTTGTTTTGCTTTGTTTGTTAAACACGACTTTCTTAGTTACTGTAATATGATCTATTGGGCTTAAATGAACCCCTGAAATGAAAACTGACATTCTGCTTTCACTGAAATCTGAAACCCAAAAGGACAGTGGTGAAGATTGTTTTGACAAAACAGGCAACTAATTATCAGTAGGTAAATCACAGACTTCCTAATTGTCTTTAATTCATATTTACTTTAATGCATTATTTAAATATCTCTAGCATTTGAGACTTTGATGCAGATGCTAAAACTTAGAAGACTTGTTTCTGTTCTGAAATCCTTTGTAGTTCCACCTAGTATTAAAGGAGGGAATGTCACCACAGAAATATCAGCACTGATCAACAGCATCATTAAACTGGAATGTGAAACACGGGGACTTCCAATGCCTGCTATTACTTGGTATAAAGACAGCCAACCAATCATATCCAGCTCACAAGCACTTTATATTGATAAAGGACAATTTCTTCATATCCCTCGAGCACAGGTCTCTGATTCAGCAACATATAAGTGTCAAGTAACCAATGTTGCTGGGACTGCTGAAAAATCATTCCATGTGGATGTCTATGGTAAGGAAAAAAATATATGTTTTAATTATGTACTTTTCTGCCTATGCTTTCGAATATGGCAACATGCAATTTGTTCACTAATAAATCCCTGTTGGGTTGGGTTGTCTTCGATATGCATACATTGGAATTAGAAGAATTTGTCTCATGATTTGGAAAAATATTTTAAAAAGCTAAGGTTAGCAAGAAGTGGCCCATTCATTCAGTCAACCATCTGCCTATGGCACTTGGGAATCTAGACCATTTGATTTTTATGGAGAAGGTAAAGTAGTTCTTAGGACTAAGCTCATTCTCTCCAATTTGTCCTTTTTAACCCAGACACAGTATAGAGTATCCTACAATATTTAGACTAATTGCAGATAAGCTGAACCAAGAAATTCTTTCCTCAGTAGCTTAGGGGGAGATGAACATATAGGTAGTTTCTATAGTCAAACTACGTGAGTTAAAAATGAAAAGAATCCCCTTTATTTCATTAGGATTTTAAAGAATTGCCTGAAATATTACTTTTTTCTACCTAGTTCCTCCAATGATTGAAGGTGACTTGGCTGTGCCTCTCAATAAGCAAGTGGTTATTTCTCATTCGTTGACACTGGAATGTAAAGCTGCTGGCAACCCTCCTCCAGTTCTCACCTGGTTGAAAGACGGTGTACCTGTGAAAGCTAGTGACAACATCCGCATAGAAGCTGGTGGGAAGAAACTAGAAATCATGGGTGCCCTAGAAGTCAATAGGGGACAGTATATATGTGTGGCTACCAGTGTGGCAGGAGAAAAGGAAATCAAATACGAAGTTGACGTCTTAGGTAAATGAGGATGCTTCCACCTGTATTCTCATATTCATAGCAAAACCTGACTAGTTTATTAAATGCTTTTGTGTTCATGGAATAATAAAACAATCTTAGAGAAGGTTTAGTGATCTGTTCAACTCTGGACTACACATTACTGAGTGGTGAATTGATCACCAGAGTCCCAAGATCTAAAAACCCACATAAATCTTCCACTTGCCCTGATAGGTACACTTTGTAACTAGGTAGATGCCTTTTTACATTTGTGACAATATCTGATTGTAATGAGTGACAGCATGGTCTCTTGTCATGAGCACTGTGCTAAACAATAGGAAACTTAGTCTGTGGGACTTGGGAAGTTATCTTGTAACCTTACATCTCTATTTCTTTATAAATTGAAGGCTTTCAATGCAGGCCCAATTTTTGAGGTTCCCTTATCTTATTCTTATGAAAATAAGCAACATAAAATATGAATCAACTTTATGTTTTGATGGCATCATCAGCCCCATAGTGCTAGATTAACTGAGAAAAATTCACAGCGTGTCGAAAGTATATTTATTGATTATGGCAAATGTGTATTGTAAAAGGTATTTTACAATACATTTCAAGTCTCCTTCATGTACCAAATGACTATGATACTTATCAGCCTTCTAAGTGCAACTTAGTATTGCTTAAAGTGATGCTATATTTTTTCTTGTAAACATTTCTTTGTATGTTACATCCTTGCTGTTTTCTAGTGCCACCAGCTATAGAAGGAGGAGATGAAATGTCTTACTTCATTGTGATGGTTAATAACTTACTGGAGCTAGATTGTCAAGCGACAGGCTCTCCTCCACCAACTATCATGTAAGGGTTTTGGTATGTCTTCTAAATATCTCCCACTTCTTTATTTGAGTGTTTTAGAGCTATCTTGAAAGAGGTTCTGTGTCATTCAAAAGTGATTTATAAAATTATACTAATTATATCCCTCTTTTAAAAGACATACTCTATATTCAAGGCAACTTTTATTTGATACTCACAGGGCCCATAAATCTGCTCAATTAGAAGACTTCATTATATGCTCTTAAAAATTACATTTTCCGTTCATAGAGACAGACTATTAAGCAGTATCTGTCAGATCTTCCTGAAGCACTGAAATGTTAAATGAACAACGGAATTTAAAACAGTATGCCAGACATGTTAAGGAATAGTGGAAGTTAACGTGAATATATGATTACCAATACTTTTTTCTCATTCCTTCATTCACAAAGTATTTCTTGAATACTTATCTTTCATTTCCAAAGTGCTCTGGGATATGCAAAGGAACAGATACTCAGCTAACTTTTGGGCTAAAATATGTTCACACATGATTATAAAACTAAATGGAAAGTGATAATTCATAATAAGTTAAAAATTATAATGCTATATGATTTTAGGATTTTATTTTACTGATGTTTTAAGATTATGTGTGTTTTGTTGGTTAATATTATTTAAACATTTGAAGTGAGTGCTATGTAGGGGCATTTGCCTCTTTCTGTAGCCCAGCATTAATAGTAGAGTGAAGAACTGTACACCTAGTTCTTGGGTTCCAATAATATGCCAGCTTCTTTGTTAAACTAGGTTTCCCTTTTCTTTTCCCTATTTACAGTTTATTTTATTAGAGTGAGCAGATGGGAAATTAGGCAAGTACATAATTGAGAATACATATATATAAATGTATCATATATGCATATATATACATATACATACATATATATAAGTATATAAGTCAAATATATGAATAAATGTAGTTCCTCCGAGATAGATAGATTGCTTTAGAAACATAGTTATTTAAGATATAGTTAGGAACATAGTTATTTGAAATATGTCTCCAGACTTCTTTTTGCCTTATTTCTGTAGGTGGCTGAAGGATGGCCAGCTAATTGATGAAAGGGATGGATTCAAGATCTTACTAAATGGACACAAACTGGTTATAGCCCAGGCTCAAGTGTCAGACACAGGCCTTTATCGGTGTATAGCAACAAACACTGCTGGAGACCACAAGAAGGAGTTTGAAGTGACTGTTCATGGTAGGCTGAAGAAGGAGCATTTCACTGAAAATTCATTTATGCATTGTTTCAGTATCTAATTCAGAACTTAGCTCAGTAATCTGGATAAATCTTGAGTTGTGGAAAGTAGTGCTAATCTGAGTGAGAATTTGGATCAAATTTGAATTAGATATTGGGAAATTTTAAGGCACTTTACTAACACAGAAGATTTAACCAAGAGGTATCATGTGAATGAACTGAGACAGAATTTAAATGGTAAGAGGTATATTCTGCCTAGAATGTGAGGGTCTGAGGAATGAGATCAAAGAAGATAGAAGAGGCAGGCAGCAAATTTCAAATAAAGGGGGGATACGAGTGTTCAAAGGTTCAGCCAAAACAGGAGGGAGTGTGAATAAAGTCATTTCCAGAAATGGAGGCTGAGGGTGTTATACAGGATCCAGGGCACATAAGTGCACTCATGGAACTGGCACAATAGGGTTAGAACCATTAATCTAATGACAGAAGCAACCCTCTGCCAGGGTATTAGGTGTCTCACTTGGGAGACCTTGGGGAGGGAGGGACTGGAATGAGAAACTGGAGAGTATTTGGAAGCCACAAGCAGAGGTTTCTATGAACATCAACTTCATTCTTCCCAGGCGGACTGGTTTTTTGCTGTATTTTGATGAAATACAGCTAATCCTGTTTCTCAATCTCAATTCCAATTCTTGAGGGAGGGGATCTGGCAGGCCCAGCTTAAATCAAGTTACTATCCTGGATTTAATCAGCCTTGCTGGGGACAGAGTCATGTGGTATAAATATGGGTACTGGAAACCCACCCCAATTTAATGAGGCAGTTCTAGAGAAAGGGCAGGTCATAGTAGATTGGGAAAACACACCAAGAGGTTGTAAACCAAACATACATGTGGATTGCAGTTGCTGTAAATACATTTCACTTATTCTCTGGAGAATTAGAGACCCATAGTTAAGAAACAAGTAATCTCTAAAATTGCTAGAAGTTATAAGTGAAATGCATGGAGTGAAATTATTCTGTTTGTTAAAATAGGCCTCTGCCCTTGTCTAAATTTTGAAGTTTCAAGTTCTTGGATACAGACTTTTAAGTGTTTGATCCCACTGATTATAGTTTTCGTTCCCTCCCTCACTTCCTTTTCTCTTCCTTCTTTCCTTTCTTCTCCTCTCTTTTTCTTAAATCTAGTTCCTCCAACAATCAAATCCTCAGGGCTTTCTGAGAGAGCTGTAGTAAGGTATAAGCCCATCACCTTGCAGTGCATAGCCAATGGCATTCCAAAGCCATCCATTACATGGTTAAAAGATGGCCAACCTGTCAACACTGCCCAAGGAAACCTCAAAGTAAGTATGAATATTATTTTGCCCAAGATGAGAAAGCTATATATGGAGCTATCATATTCTCCTTTCTTAATTATAGATTTTCCTGTTGGATAGATTTTGCAGGAAATGTACTAAAACAATACGTGTTTTCCTTAGGGTTTTTCAGAATTTAACTTAATATTTTGATTTGAAAAATGGAATTAATTAAAGACTAATAACTTTAACAATGATGTTAATTTTAACATAGTGGTTGGTATTTTTATTATTTCAATTTATGCCTGTTTTAATTATTCAAAAACTAGTATCTTATGGATGAATAGTTCATCAGTACTAAGTAAGTCAGAGTATCATCAGTATATTCACCATTGACCAGGATTAAGGTAGAGTTATATCTATTGATACATAAACCTAAGTGAAATGGTTTCTTGAAAAACATAGTTTAGTTTATAAACATCATGATGGCAGAGACTCAGTCTCTATGATTAAGTTCACTTTTGTATTTTCATATTGAGTATAGTCCCTGGCATATAACTATCTCAGTACATATTTGTTGAATTAATAGATAGGTAGATTGCAAGCCTGAGTGATCTACATGATACAATTAAAATAATTAATAGATTTTGCTACTAAGATCAAGTTAATTGACTAACATGGGTTTGAGCTTTGCTTGAGGTAGGTTTCAGTAATAAGGGATGTGCCAAGTTCTTCTCCCGGCAGAAGTGATGGATATCTGTTCATTTATCATTCCTATTCCAAATTCAGTGGAACTAATCTCACATATTTGCGCTAACAAAAGATTTAATATGTAGCCCTCTAACACAGAGCAGGTAAACAACTGTTTACCTGGGAGACAGATATTTATCATACAGCTGTACAAAAGTATAATTGCAAACTGTGATGAGTAATTTTAGGAGACAGTATAGAGAGGTATAAGAACAGATAATGAGGAAAGCCTTTGAGCGTGTGTTGGTTTGCAACCCCTGGAGCTTCCTGGGTGTCATCTGAAATCGGCCCCCTATTCAGAGAGAGCAGAGAGAGATCTAAGGAAGAGGCACAGCACTCCAGATTGGTAGGGGGAAGGTTTAATAAGCAAGGGAACTTGCTTACCAGGCTTGTCTTGGATGACTGCAAGATGAGTAGATCTCCTCACGTGCCCACCAAATCTCAAAAGTTTATATAGAGGTCTTAACTGGGTTCAGTCATATATCCTGTCCAGATGGTCTCAACATCACACTACTATCTCAAGGCTGCGTCCTTGGGCAGTTTCTAGCACTGGGAAAGAAGATGGAATGCACATTCCAAAAATGGGGAGAAGATGAGGAGCCTCCAAATGCCTGAGTCCAGCTCATGGGCCATCCCTGCGGTCACATCCTCTCAGTGACCTCCTCCAACAGCGTGAGGGAGGGTAATTTATGGAGCAAGTCTTTAAGCAGAGATCTGCAGAACATATGGAGTTAAGTGGGCAAATTAATAGAAGAGAGGTGAGTAGAATCTTTCAGAGAAGATGTGCATGGGCAAACAAAAAGTAAAGGGGAGCATGACACCTCTTGAGAAATGAAAGCAAGCCATTGGATTAGGGAACCAAGAGCAAGGGAGAAATGGTATTAGAGAAGACCAGAGGCATTTAAGTAAGTTAATGATTTTATTTTCACTTTGTGAATTTCACAATGTGAAATTTTTGAACAGTTTTAAGAGAAGAGGGACATGATCAGGCTTATATTTTCAGTAGTTACCTAGGCCCGGTTGGAGAATGAATTGAAGGAGTCAAAAATAGATATGTGGAAATCAATTGAACTTATTTGCATTTGTCTAGGAGAGAAAAGATAGAAATTTGGACTCACATGCTGGCCATAGAGATGAGGATACATGGATATATTTGAGAGTTATTTATTGGTTAAATCATTAGGGCTTGATTATAGATTGTTGATGAAAGGTGAGGGAGTGGAGAATATCAAGAAAAATTAGTAGGAAGCTAATCTATACAAGTGCATAAAAAGTGATGCCATCCAGTGAGAAAGGAGACTTTGGAGGAAGATAAGTTTGAGGGGGAATAACTGTGATTTGAGTTTTAGACTTCTGGGTGTTGAGTTGACCTTGAAATAAACTAGTGGAGTTGCCAGGTAGACCATTGAATATATGGTCTTGGAGCTCAAAAGATAGTTCTGGCTGGGGATATTGGCACACAGATCATATTTGAAACGCATGGACATAGATGAGTTTATCCAAGGACAGAATAAAGAGTAAGAAGAAATAGAAAAAAAAATGATCTAGTTCAGGATCTTAAGAAATTACTGCACTTAAAGGCCGTATGCGAAAGTCTAGAAGTGAATATAAGTATATGAATGTGCTGCTTAACGTGTTTAGTACAGTATGGATGAAGAATAAGTTACGTGGGAGTTTATGTGGGAGTGTATGGAGAGAAGATCATATGGGGTCAGAATGCGGTAAGCCTGGAAGGCTTTGCTGAGTTCGAATTTCATTCTGGGCAAAGTGGGGAGCCATAAATGAGCTTTGAAGGGGGACTGGTAAAAGGATCAAATTGGCATTTTAGACAAATTATTCTGGCAACAGTATGCAAGGCAGATTAACAGTTCGGGAGGTTGGAGACACTGGAATATAAATTAAGGAGCCATTATAATCCCACAGTGGCTGTGAGAATGGAGACAGGGGATCTGAGAAACACAGAGTGGTATAATTACTAAGAGAGTCAAAGTGGGCTCTGAAACCCAGATGACTGGTGCCATTAAACAAAATTGGAAACACTCAATGAGAATTTGGTTTAGAAATACAGGAAAACAGCTTTGTTTTGGGTTGTTCAATTTCATGTGCTAACCTGTCCAGCAGATAGCTGGAAGCTCAGGAGAAAAGTTGAGGCCAATGCTGTAAATTTAGGAGTCTGCATGGGATTCTTCATCACAGCCATGGGTTTGGATGAAAACTATCAGAAAGCTAAGTTTCCTGTTTATGGGACAGGAAGAGGAAGCAGATTCCATAAAGTAATCTACTAAGAAAGTCAGAGAATGAGAACTGAGGGAATGCTGTACCTTCGGCTCCCAGAGGACAGAGTGACTGAAGGAGCAGGAAGTCAACAACGCCAAATGTTGTAGATGGTGAAGGAGAGTATGAGCTCACTGCCTAGGCTGCTGCATGCTGTGATTAGAAGTTAACTGGTAACCTCTGAATAATCATTTTCAAAAAATAACCCCTGAATCACCAGTTCCAAAATGGTAGAGGCTAGCTGCAATGCGTTTAAGAGGGAAATAAGGAAAACCAGTCAAGGAAATTTATCTGCATTTCCATTACTCATATTTTATAATTTTTATTGTTTTTCTGGCCACCATGACCATTTAATCAAAAAAGATTGTTTTAAAACTATTTATGAAGTGTTACATAAATGTAACCATATTTTTTTCAAATAGCTTAAATTGTCATCACATACCTCATAGTTGCAGTGCTAAAGTCTTTTATTCAGTGGAGTTTTATGACTGTACCAGCAGGCTTGCCTTAGGTAACACTGTTTTGTGTTTTCCAATGACTAAGAAAAGCTTTTCAATCAAAATAGTCTATTTTCTTGTGCATGATCAAGTGATCTGGCTCTAATCTATCAAAAGATAATTGATACTGGCATAAAAATATAGCTAGATATTATAAATTTAAATGAGTTTGTCTATTCAGCAGATGTTTTCAAGTCCAAGTATAAAGTACAAAATGCTGCCATACTTTCTGATCCCAATTAGATACAGTCTTCTGGTCGAGTTCTACAAATTGCCAAAGCCCTCATGGAAGATGCTGGCAGATACACATGTGTGGCTACCAATGCAGCTGGAGAAACACAACAGCACATTCAACTGCATGTGCATGGTAATGGCATCTTCACATCTTAACAAGAGTATTTCTGTGGCTTTTTTAAAACATAGTGGGCCCATTTTTATTGAATTGTAGTATAAAAGAAGCAAGTGTTTATTTTAATCTGTATAAAAAAAGTATATAGTTTTTTTTACATTATTTTCATTATAATTGCTCATATTAAGATCTTCAGTTTTCAGGTTGTCAAATAGGAAGTGCTGGAACTCATAAATAAATAAGTGCACTACCCTGTGTTTTAATTATTTGAATTCTGTCAACTGATAACTTTGTGCAGATAACTTCTGTTGAAAAAAAAAAAAAAAAAAACCCAGAACTTGCAGGGGTTTTCCTTAGCATTGTCTGTGATTATCCTGCTTGCCTATAAGATAGATTTTGTGAGGAGAAGCTATTCTTGACTCAGGATCTTCTCTCATGTGCTTTAATCAAAAGTCTGGTTGGCTGTGGAACACTTCATGAATGCTATAGCTTCACAGGTAAACTTGAAAGATTACCTGACCTTGAGTGTAAGACTTCACATCTCTAGAGGCTCATCAGAAAGGGCCAAGAATTGTAGGCTTGAGCTTTCCTAACTCAGCCAAGGATATTTGCAGAGAGCTAGCCAAGCTCTCATTGTACATGTTGTTCATTTTCTCTAATTCACGTGATTGCTTGTTAAACTTTTATTCATTCATTCATTCCGTCCATCCATTCATTCATATATTTACTCTACATTTTCTGAGCAATCTTAACCTAGAAGAACGCTCCAGCACTTAGTTTAATTCCAGGTATATAGCAGGCAGTCAATAAATATTTAACAAATGAAAGAGTAAGTAGTAAGTGAATGAAAAAATTTAGTTTGAACATTGAATTCTAGTCTGTTTCTTTACATATTTTCTTTTTTTTAAATCACCCAGTTAAAAGATTTATATCATCAGTTCTCTAAAAGTTTCCAATAAACCAGCTTATTCTTTCCCCAGTTCTTCCAATATGAGCACCTAACTTATGGATGTCATACACACAAACCATGTTCCTTAAGAGGACCTTTATTTTTTCACTGAATAATTAACCTAAAGACCAATATCTGAGTGTAACCATCTTGGAATGGTCTCACTATAATTGAGGGTTGGGGGACAAGCTGACCCTGCTCTCCCTTAAGTTGCCTTGAATTTACCTTGTTCCTCATAGGGCCTTGTATATCTTTCTAGTGTTCTTTGGCAGCTGTCTCCAGCATATACTCAGACCTCCACTTCCATCTAAGAGTGTGCTGGGGGTGGGCTTGTTCTCCTTCCCCGTTTTTCTGCTCTGAGTCTCCTTCTCTCCTCCTTATACAGGCTATTTGTTCCCTCCCTTCCAACAGTTTCAATCCTTATCTGATCTCCATTGTTGGCTAAAGGAAATAGTTGAGTGGGATAGCATGATGTGTTGTAGTCATCTCAGGCACTGGAGTCGTGCTGACTTTAGTTTAAATTCTATGCTAAACGTGATCTATGTAACCTTGAGGAAACGATTTAACCTCTCTGAGTATCTGACTTGCAGAGTGCTTTTGAGGTTTAGAGGTATTAGACATAAAATATTTCCCACTTTTACTCTTTCAGGAGTTATCAAAAAGAAAGATTTGGTTTTGTTCTCTAGACTGGTTTAAATTACTTAAATGAAGACTCTGTAATGAAGAACAGAATATGTGTCTCCAGAACTGGGAAGAACCAAACTTCAGTGTTTGAGGCTCTCAAGCTTGTGTTCATAAAAATCATAGGTATTGCTTGTTAAAAGTACAGCTTCCTGGGCCCATTCCCACATCTCCTGAAACAGCATCTCTGATGCAAGTACTCTGCCATTACGTTGGCTCATACTGTAAAGACTGGCCTAGAGACTTGCCAGTGTAGTCAAGAATGACTGAAAACTAGAATCCATAAAAGAAATCAAGTATCCCATCAACTACCTAGCAACAACAGAAAAGAATAAACAGATTCACTACCTAAGAAAACACAAGTCTATAAATGTACTGTCTGAATATGGTAACACAATGTATGTTAGCAGGAGATGCAATTAGTGTACATACTGACATGGAAAATCATCAGAGACAGGGGATGCAGGCTAGAAGATGTCTGAGTTAATGTGAAAAGAAAGAGAAATAGAAGGTTAGTCATCGTAAGGATTTATTAAAAACTACCAAATTATGGTTTTCACAGGGTATATGTCCAGTAGTGGGATTGCTGGGTCATATGGTGGTTCTATTTTTAGTTTTTTTAAGGAACCTTCATACTGTTCTCCATAGTGGCTGTATCAATTTACATTCCCACCAACAGTGTAGGAAGGTTCCCTTTTCTCCACACCCTCTCCAGCATTTACTGTTTGTAGATTTTTTGATGATGGACATTCTGACCTGTGTGAGGTGATACCTCATTGTAGTTTTGATTTGCATTTCTCTAATAATTAGTGATGTTGAGCATCTTTTCGTGTGCCTCTAAGCCATCTGTATATCTTCCTTGGAGAAATGTCTATTTAGGTCTTCCACCCATTTTTTGATTGGGTTGTTTGTTTTTTTGATACTGAGTTGCATGAGCTGTTTGTACATTTTGGAGATTAATCCCTTGTCAGTTGCTTCATTTGCAAATATTTTCTCCCATTCTGAGGGTTGTCTTTTCACCTTGTTTATGGGTCCAAAAAAGAGGGGATATGTATATACATATAACTGATTTGCTTTGCTGTACAGCAGAAACTAACACAACATTGTAAAGCAACTCTACCCCCCCCCCAAAAAACTACCAAATTAGACGGAGAATATAAAACAATTTTCTTCATATGAATCACCAATAGGATAGAGGTAAGATATATTAGTAGCTGTAAATGTTTCATCTAATACAATCTTGACTTGTCTGGATACCATTTCATCAACCTGAAGGGAGAATAAATGATGAAGTGAATTTCTAATCTAATACTGATAATGGTCAGCTTGGAGGAAGTAGTTGGCTAAGAGCATGTGATAGGAATCTGAACAGAAAGTTGGTGTATCATCTTGGCACTCATGATGGCAGTGTCACGTTGGATGAAAATGGCTCCAAACTTGATTCTGTCCTCTTCAATACTTGGATTAATAATTTCAGTGAGAACTGGAGATGTTAAAAAAGGTGTAGGAATTTCTAAGGGTTGATAGATTTCAAAAAGACCTCAGAGGTTAAAATGACAAGTTAACCTGACGTGAAAAATTTCATAAGAATAGAGATAGAATGGCTTAAAGATACCACACATTGAAATACTTGAGGTATTAATGGCTCTCTCCAATTACTGTAGATGTGATAATTCAATTTCATAATAGAGCTAATCAACCTTAGAAGTCAGTAATAGAAGCTTATAGTAGCCCTCTTATATTCTTGCTCTCTGAATGCTTCCAAAGTGTTGCATCTAATTCTGGTGCTATATATTGAGGGACATTGAAAAATCTATAGGGAAGCAACTATTATTTAATTTAGTTCATTTATCAATTTATTTAATCAAAGAAACTCAGCTTTCAGATTGTTTAGTATTTTGCTTTCCTATAAAAAAGATTGTAGAAGCTTCCATTCTTCTCAAACATGGAAAAAAGTGTTTCCAAAAGGTGGAGTAAGGGTGCATGTTCTCCTGGACTAGAAAATGAAGTCATGATCATGAGAAGGGGAATAGTCTCATGATCCCCTGGGTTTTCCAGGGGGAGCTCTGTCAATTATAAAAGGCTGAGGCTCTCAGTAGGTGGTCTTTTTGATGATCAAAGTTTCATAATTCTGGAAGTTCTAATTCTCTAGACCAAACTATGAAATTATATTTAAACCTCAGATATTTGCCAAGTGAGACAGATGTTTCCACAAACAAATGATTATTTGGGGTCTAATGGCTCAAGCATTCATTTCATCTGCACTTAATTATTTCCTAGCTAAAAGCAACCAAGTGAAGTGCCCAGAAGTAGAATGTTGTGGTTAAAATCTTTGAATTTAGGTTCCTGTACTCTCAAGTAATATCTGGAGGACAGTGGGCTTAGATGTTAACTTTTTAAAAAGCCCCGTTTTCTCATCTGTAAAATGGGAAGGATGAAGATAATACCATAATCAGGGAAGTTGTTCTGAGGAATAAATGCAAGACTAGACATGAAAAATTTAGCCTGGTGTCTGGTTCCTAGTAATCATCTGTAAGTAGTAGCTTAATGACTGTTTCAGCCAAACACATATTTGGCTTCTGGCACTTCTCACTGTACCAGCATCTTAACAAATATGTCTAAAGTCCTGCTGTCTTTACTGTTGGCCAGGAACCATCTTGAGCTGTCTGGTTAAAACATTAGTAGAGCACCCTTAATTTAATTTTATTATTTTAAAGTATTTGCTTGGCTAACATCTGCCAACACCCACTTAAAAAAAGCTTTCTATATCATTTCTGTGTTTTGCTTAATAGCTCACTTGTGGCTTAAAGGAGACTTGAGAATATTATAGGGATTTTTTTTTCTTTTTTAAAGGATAACTTCAGTTCTGGGTGCTACTATACTATTTTCTCGGTGTAGATGAATTTATTATTTACTATATTATAATTTTGGTGGTTAAGGTGTATTATCTCACCCAAATCACTTTTAGATCAGTTGTGTATTAATTCAAATTTAACCAGAGTTTGAAAAAATGAATTTATACCTCTGAATGATTAAAATAATAGGCAAAATTTAGACCCACAGTATGTCCAGAAGAAGGTATTTTGGTTTTGGCATGATATACACCTAGAACTTTTAGAAGAAAGGAAAAAACTAGTTAAGTTGAATGGAATTCAATCTTCTGCTTGGAGTATGCAGACATCTTCTTACTGTTAACATAAGATATTATTACCTTACTAATTCTTCTTCTAGAACAGCATTCACCTAAATTCAGATTTCCAAGACCATCTCTTTAATGATAGAAGGAAATAATAGCATTTATATTTGTATTTACCTTTTAACCTAAAAATGAACCAGCACCATTTATTGAAAAGACTAATTTTTCCCCATTGAATGGCTTGGCAGTCTTTTTGAAAATCATTTGACTGTAGATGTAAGAGTATGTTTCTCTAATCTCAATTCTATTCCATTGCCTAAGTGTGTATCCTTATGCCAGTACCACTCTGTCTTTTTTTATTCCTTTTTGTCTCCCAGCTTTATTGAGATATAATTGATAAACAAAATTGTATCTGTTTAAAGTGTACAATGTGATGATTTGATACATGTATACTTTGTGAAATGATTACTACAATCAGGTTAATTAACACATCCATCACTTCACATAGTTACCATTTTTGTGAGTGCGTAGTGAGAACACTTAATATCTACTCTCTTAGCAATACAGTATTAGTAATAGAATAGTCACCAAGCTGTACATTAGATTCCCAGAACTTATTCATCTTATAAATGAAGGCTTGTATCCTTTGACCAGCAACTCCCCATTTCCCCCACCCCACAGCCCCTGGTAATAAACCATTCCACCAGTTTCTATGAGTTCAACTCTTTTTAAATTAAATATAAGAGATCATATAGTATTTGTCTTTCTCTGTCTGGCTTATTTCACTTAGCATAATGTCCTATAGGTTCTCTCAGGTTGCTTCAAGCTGCAGAATTCCGTGCTTTCTCATGGCTGAAAAATATTCCATTATGTGTGTGTGTGTGTGTGTGTGTGTGTGTGTGTGTATACACACACCATATATATGTATATATACAACATACATCATATGTATATGTATGATAATACATATAATACACACACACACGAGAGAGAGAGGGGGAGAGAGAGATAAAGATAACATCTTCATTATCCTTTCATCTGTCTACGGACACTTAGGTTGTTTCCATGTCTTAACTATTGTGAATAATGCTACAATGAACATAGGAGTGCAGATATGTCTTTGAGATACTGATTTTACTTCCTTCAGATATATAACCAGAAATGGGATTGCTGGATCATATGGTAGTTCTATTTTTAATTTTCTGAGGAAACTTCATACTATTTTCTATTTTCTTGTTGATTTTTGTCTGATTGTTCTATTCATTATTGCAAGTGGAATATTGATATCTCCAGCCTTTATTGTTGAATTGTCTTTCTCCCTTTGATTCTGCATAGTTTAGTTCCATGTATCTTGAGACTCTGTTGTTTTGTGACTATATGAGACTCTGTTGTTTTCTCATATGTTTTTTGATAAATTGATAGTTTGTGTCATTTTAAAATGTCCTACTTTGTTGCTAGTGACAGTTTTTCTTTCAAAATCTACTTTGTTTGATATTGCTATAGAGTCTCCATTCTTATTTGGTTACTGTTTGCATGGTATATCTTTTCCATCCTTTTATTTTCAACCTATTTGTGTCTTTGAATTTAAAGTTTGTCACCTGTAGACAACATATAGTCAGGTCGTGTTTTTATTGTCCTATTGCTTCTTAAATCCATTCTGCTAGTCTCTTCTGCCTTTTGCTTAGAGTGTTTCATACATTTACATTTAATGTAATTACTGAGATGACAGGATTTATGTCTACCATTTATATGTGTTTTTATATGTATTATGTCATTTTTGTTTTTATATTCCTCCATTACTACCTTTTTGTGTTAAATAGAGATTTTCTTTTTTACTCTATTTTTGAGTTCATTTTTAGTGGTTGCCCTGAGTATTACAATTAGCATCTTAATGAATAATGTTATAATTTGGATTAATACTAATTTAATTTCAATAGCATAAAAAACTTTGCTACTATATAGGTCCCCTCCCTTTCCCCTCCTTTGTGCTATTATGGTCATGCAAGTTACACCTTTACTCATCATGTGCCTATCAATACATATTTATAATTGCTTTATGCTATTGTATTTTAATTCAGAGAGGAGAAAAAAATGTTATATGCAAAATATATAGTTTTACTGTCTTTACTATTAGTTACCTCTACCAGTGCTCTTTTTTAAAAATTAATTAATTAATTAGTTAATTAATTAATTTTGGCTGTGTTGGGTCTTAGTCGCTGCGTGCGAGCTTTATCTAGGTGCGATGAACGGGGGCTACTCTTCATTGCGGTGCATGGGCTTCTCGTTGCAGTGGCTTCTCGTTGCGGAGCATGGGTTTTAGGTGCACGGGCTTCAGTAGTTGTGGCACTCAGGCTCAGTAGTTGTTGCTTGTGGGTTCCAGAGTGCAGGCTTAGTAGTTGTGGCTCACGGGCTTAGTTGCTCTGCAGCATGTGGGATCTTCCTGGACCAAGGCTCAAACCTGTGTCCCCTGAATTGGCAGGTGGATTCTTAACCACTGTGCTACCAGGAAAGTCCCTACCCATGCTCTTTTTTTTTTTGAGTTTTATTTTATTTCTTTATTTTTCATATGGCAGGTTCTTATTAGTTATCTGTTTTATACACATTAGTGTATATATGTCAAACGCAATTGCCCAATTTATCCCACCACCACCCACCCCTGCATTCACTCCTTGGTGTCCATAAGTTTGTTCCCTACATCTGTGTCTCTATTTCTGCCTTACAATCCGGTTTATCTGTAACTTTTTTCTAGATTCCACGTATATGCATTAATATATGATATTTGTTTTTCTCTGTCTGACTTACTTCACTCTGTATGACACTCTCTGTGTCCATCCATATCTCTACAAATGACCCAATTTCGTTCCTTTTTATGGCCGAGCAATATTCCATTGTATATATGTACCACATCTTCTTTATCCATTTGTCTGTCAATGGGCATTTAGGTTGCTTCCATGACCTGGCTATTGTAAATAGTGCTGCAATGAACATTGGGGTGCATGTGTCTTTTTGAATTATAGCTTTCTTTGGGTATATGCCCAGTAGTGGGATTGCTGAGTCACATGGTAATTCCATATTTAGTTTTTTAAGCAAAGTCCATACTGTTCTCCATAGTAGCTGTATCAATTTACATTCCCTCTAACAGTGTAAGAGGGTTTCCTTTTCTCCACAACCTGTCCAGCATTTGTTGTTTGTAGATTTTCTGATGATGCCCATTCTAACCAGTGTGAGGTGATGCCTCATTGTAGCTTTGATTTGCATTTCTCTAATAATTAGTGATGTTGAGCAGCTTTTCATATGCTTGGCCATCTGTATGTCTCCTTTGGAGAAATGTCTATTTAGGTCTTCTGCCCATTTTTGGACTGGGCTGTTTGTTTTTTTAATATGGAGCTGCATGAGCTGTTTATATATTTTGGAGATTAATCCTTTGTCCGTTGACTCATTTGTAAATATTTTCTCCCATTCTGAGGGTTGTCTTTTCATCTTGTTTCTAGTTTCCTTTGCTGTGCAAAAGCTTTTAACTTTCATTAGGTCCCATTTGTTTATTTTTGCTTTTATTTCAGTTACTCTAGGAGGTGGATCAAAAAAGATCTTGTGGTGGTTGATGTCAAAGTGTGTTTTTCCTATGTTTTCCTCTGAGAGTTTTATAGTGTCTGGACTTACATTTACGTCTTTAATCCATTTTGAGTTTATTTTTGTGTATGGTGTTAGGGAGTGTTCTAATTCATTCTTTTACATGTAGCTGCCCAGTTTTCCCAGCACTACTTATTGAAGAGGCTGTCTTTTCTCCATTGTATATCCTTGCCTCCTTTGTCATACATTAGTTGACCATGGGTGCGTGGGTTTATCTCTGGGCTTTCTATCTATCTATACAATAAATACATTGATCTATATTTCTGGTTTTGTGTCTGTACCTTATTGTCTGGATTACTGTAGCTCAGTATAGTCTGAAGTCAAGGAGTCTGATTGCTCCAGCTCCATTTTTCTTTCTCAAGATTGCTTTGGCTATTTAGGGTCTTCTGTGTTTCCATACAAATTGTGAAATTTTTTGTTCTCATTCTATGAAAATTGCCATTGGTAGTTTGATAGAGATTTCACTGAATCTGTAGATTGCTTTGGGTAGTATAGTCATTTTCACAATGTTGTTTCTTCCAATCCAAGAACATGTTATATCTCTCCATCTGTTTGTATCATCTTTAATTTCTTTCATCACTATCTTATGGTTTTCTGCATACAGGTCTTTTATCTCCTTAGGTAGGTTTATACCTAGGTATTTTATTCTTTTTGTCGCAGTGGTAAATGGGAGCGTTTCCTTAATTTCTCTTTCAGATTTTTCATCATTAGTGTTCAGGAATGCAAGAGATTTCTGTGCATTAATTTTGTATCCTGCTACTTTACCAAATTCATTGATTAGCTCTAGCAGTTTTCTGGTAGCATCTTTAGGATTCTCTATGTATAGTATCATGTAATCTGCAAACAGTGACAGCTTTACTTCTTCTTTTCTGATTTGGATTCATTTATTTCTTTTTCTTCTCTGATTGCTGTGGCTAAAGCTTCCAAAGCTATGTTGAATAACAGTGGTGAGAGTGGGCAACCTTGTCTTGTTCCTGATTTAAGAGGAAATGGTTTCAGTTTTTCACCATTGAGAACGATGTTGGCTGTGGGTTTGTCATATATGGCCTTTATTATGTTGAGGTAAGTTCTCTCTATGCCTAGTTTCTGGAGAGTTTTTATCATAAATAGGTATTGACTTTTGTCAAATGCTTTTTCTGCACCTATTGAGATGATCATATGGTTTTTATCCTTCAGTTTGTTAATATGGTGTATCACATTGATGTGCGTATATTGCAGAATCCTTGCATTCTTGGGATAAACCCCACTTGATCATGGTGTATGATCCTTTTAATGTGCTGTTGGATTCTGTTTGCTAGTATTTTGTTGAGGATTTTTGCATCTATCTTAATCAGTGATATTGGCCTGTAGTTTTCTTTTTTTTTGTGACGTCTTTGGTTTTGATATCAGGGTGATGGTGGCCTTGTAGAATTAGGTTGGGAATGTTCATCCCTCTGCTATATTTTGGAAGAGTTTGAGAAGGATGGTTGTTAACTCTTCTCTAAATGTTTGATAGAATTTGCCTGTGAAGCCATCTGGTCCTGGACTTTTGTTTTTTGGAAGATTGTTAATCACACTCTCAATTTCTGTGCTGTGATTGGTCTGTTTATATTTTCTATTTCTTCCTGGTTCAGTCTTGGAAGGTTGTGCTTTTCTAAGAATGTGTCCATTTCCTCCAGGTTGTCCATTTTATTGGCATATAGTTGCTGTAGTAATCTCTCATGATCCTTTGTATTTCTTCAGTGTCAGTTGTTACTTCTTCTTTTTCATTTCTAATTCTATTGATTTGAGTCTTCTCCCTTTTCCTCTCGGTGAGTCTGGCTAATGGTTTATCAGTTTTGTTTATCTTCTCAAAGAACGAGCTTTTAGTTTTATTGATCTTTGCTATCATTTCCTTCATTTATTTCTGATCTGATCTTTATGATTTCTTTCCTTCTGCTAACTTTGGGGTTTTTTTGTTCTTCTTTCTTTAATTGCTTTAGGTGTAAGGTTAGGTTGTTTATTTGAGACTTTTCTTGTTTCTTGTGGTAGGACTGCATTGCTATAAAATTCCCTCTTAGAACTTCTTTTGTTTCATCTCATAGGTTTTAGGTTGTCATGTTTTCATTGTCATTTGTTTCTATGTATTTTTTGATTTCTTCTTTGATTTCTTCAGTGATCTCTTTGTTATTTAGTAGCACATTCTTTAGCCTCCTTGTGTTTGTATTTTATACAGTTTTTTCCAGTAATTGATATTTACTCTCATAGCATTTTGGTCAGTAAAGATACTTAATACGATTTCAATTTTCTTAAATTTACCGAGGCTTGATTTGTGACCCAAGATATGATCTATCCTGGAGAATGTTCCATGAGCACTTGAGAAGAAAGTGTATTCCGTTGTTTTTGGATGGAATGTCCTATAAATATCAATTAAGTCCATCTTGTTTAATGTATCATTTAAAGCTTGTGTTTCCTTATTTATTTTCATTTTGGATGATATGTCCATTGGTGAAAGTGTGGTGTTAAAGTCCCCTACTATTATTGTGTTACTGTCGATTTCACCTTTTATGGCTGTTAGCATTTGCCTTATGTACTGAGGTGCTCCTATGTCGGATGCATAAATATTTACAATTGTTATATCTTCTTCTTGGATTGATCCCTTGATCATTATGTAGTGTCCTTCTTTTTCTTTGTAATAGTCTTTATTTTTAAAGTCTATTGTCTGGTATGAGAATTGCTACTCCAGCTTTCTTTTCATTTCCATTTGCGTGGAATGTCTTTTTCCATCCCCTCACTTTCAGTCTGTACATGTCCCTAGGTCTGAAGTGGGTCACTTGTAGACAACATATATACATGTCTTGTTTTTGTATCCCTTCAGCTAGTCTGTGTCTTTTGGTTGAAGCATTTAATCCATTTACATTTAAGGTAATTATCGATATGTATGTTCCTATTACCATTTTCTTAATTGTTTTGGGTTTGTTTTTGTAGGTCTTTTCCTTCTCTTGTGTTTCCTGCCTAGAGAAGTTCCTTTAGCATGTGTTGTAAAGCTGGTTTGGTGGTGCTGAATTCTCTTAGCTTTTGCTTGTCTGTAGAGGTTTTAATTTCTCCGTCAAATCTGAATGAGATCCTTGCTGGGTAGAGTAATCTTGGTTGTAGGTTTTTCCCTTTCATCACTTTAAATATGTCCTGCCACTCCCTTCTGGCTTTCAGCGTTTCTGCTGAAAGATCAGCTGTTAACCTTATGGGGATTCCCTTGTGTGTTATTTGTTGCTTTTCCCTTGCTGCTTTTAATATTTTTTCTTTGTATTTAATTTTTATTAGTTTGATTAATATGTGTCTTGGCGTGTTTCTCCTTAGATTTATCCTGTATGGGTCTCTCTGCGCTTCCTGGACTTAACTATTTCCTTTCTCATATTAGGGAATTTTTCAACTATAATCTCTTCAAATATTTTCTCAGTCCTTTTCTTTTTCTCTTCTTCTTCTGGGACCCCTATAATTCGAACGTTGGTGTGTTTAATGTTGTCCCAGTGGTCTCTGAGAGTGTCCTGAATTCTTTTCATTGTTTTTTCTTTATTCTCTTCTGCAGTAGTTATTTCCACTATTTTATCTTCCAGGTCACCTGTCCATTCTTCTGCCTCATTTGTTCTGCCATTGATTCCTTCTAGAGAATTTTAAATTTCATTTATTGTTCTCATCATTGTTTGTTTGCTCTTTATTCTTCTAAGGCCTTGTTAAACGTTTCTTGTATTTTCTCCATTCTGTTTCCAAGATTTTGGATCATCTTTACTATCATTACTCTGAATTCTTTTTCAGGTAGACTGCCTATTTCCTTTTCATTTGTTTGGACTGGTGGGTTTTTACCTTGCTCCTTTATCTGCTGCTTATTTCTCTGTCTTCTCATTTTGCTTAACTTACTATGTTTGGGGTCTCCTTTTCGCAGGCTGCAGGGTCATAGTTCCTGTTGTTTTTGGTGTCTCTCCGCAGTGGATAAGGTTGGTTTGGCACGTTTTATAGGCTTCCTGGTGGAGGGGATTGGTTCCTGTGTTCTGGTGGATGAGGCTGGATCTTGTCTTTCTCGTGGGTAGGACCGTGTCCGGTGGTGTGTTTTGGGGTGTCTGTGAGATTATTATGATTTTAGGCAGCCTCTCTGCTAATGGGTGGGGTCGTGTGCATGTCTTCCTAGTTGTTTGGCATAGGGTGTCCAGCACTGGAGCTTGCTGGTCATTGAGTGGAGCTGGGTCTTAGCATTGAGACAGAGATCTCTGGAAGACCTCTCGCTGATTGATATTACGTGGGACTGGGAGGTCTCTGGTGGTGCAATGTCCTGATCTCAGCTCTCCCACCTTAGAGGCTCAGGCCTGACACCCAGCTGGAACACCAGGACTGTCAGCCACACGGCCATGTACATGGTGAGTTTCTTTCCTTTTGGGAAGTCTGAGGTCTTCTGCCAGCGTTCAGTAAGTGTTCTGTAGGAGTTAGTCCACATGTAGGTGTAGTTTTGATGTATTTGTGGGGAGGAAGTTGATCTCCATGTCCTACTCCTCGGCCCTCTTGAAGGTCCTTCCAGGAACCTTTTAGGTAGCACCAAATGCATTCTACTATCCAGTTTCTAGTTGGCTGCTTTTTTCACTGTGGTTGCTGAGCTCTTTGCTTTCAAGCTTACTGCTGAGGTAGGGAGAGAGTGATGGGAATAAAGTGAGATAAAATGTCATAAACCTTGCTGTTCTTAATTAGATTTTGCTGTTTTTCTTGAATAATCACTTCTTTAATTATTGCAAGCCTTTGGTTAATTTCCAGAGTTGTGAAAAAGTTCGTTTTGATAATTTTTCCAGTGTTCTTTTTTGTTTTTTAATGGATGCATGGATCTTCAGTCTTTACTCTGCCATTCTTGCTGACATGTAATCTTTTTTTCTTTCAGTCCTTTAGTGGAATGAAAAATAGCCAGCCCACTCCACAGCTCTTTTATTTCTTATTCTTACCATGTTGTTTTATTGCAGCTGCTACATAGTCTGTCAAAGCCTTCAGTGATCACTTTAGTCCAGAAGGCTTCAAGTTAGTATTTAAATAACTGTTTTGAAAGAAGGTTCCATAGACTAATTATTTTTCCTTTCCAGTTGGAAAAGTCAGATAGCCATATTTAAAGGTCTTTTGTCCTTAAATGCCATATCATAAATCAGAATTTAGTGCAGAAAACAGAAACATTCTAGGCATTTCAAGCAGGAGGGGTTAATACATTGCATTAGATGGATACAAAGGAACTACAGGTATGAAGGAGGAGTGGAGTCTAGGCTTTGTCTTTAGGAACAACTTCCAAGAAAACAAATATGACTCACAAGAACATCTACTTTTGAGGACAGACTTTATTTTAAACTTGTCAAAAACCAGCTTTGAGTTTTATTGTCTTCTTTTGCTTGTTTGTTTTCTTTGGTGTAGTCTTCTGCTTTTATTTTTATTATTTCTTTATTCCTGACTTCTTTGGCTTATTTTATTGGTCTTTTTCTGGAATCTGAGTTGAATGATTGGAACATTTATTTTCATTATTTCTTAGTTTTTAGTATATTAATTAGGGCTTTAAGATTTTCTTTGAGTAATGTACTGTTTAGTGACATTCCATAGGTTTTACTTTTTAATCAATCTCATTCTAATTTATTTTTTCTACTTTTGTACTTTTGTCTTGATTTCCTTTTTAATAAATTTTTCTCCATGTAGAGAACTTTATATTTTATTACTGAGTTCTTTTTTTATTATGGTTTTATGAAATTGTGGTTATAAATGCTTTATTAACATTTTTATGGCCTAATATATAGTGTGTTTTGAAAATCTTCTGTTGGCATTTGAAAATAATACGTATTCTTTGTTAACCATAAATACAGAAATACATATGTGTATGTGTATATTATATGTAATATATATGCACACATACAGTATGGATGGGTAATTTTCATTCTCAAATTCTTTGTAACTTTATTTTTTGTTTCACTGCATAGTCAATTTCTAAGAAAGTTATACTAAAATATAATACTTTTTGGTTTTTCAAATTTTCTCTACTATTTAACAATTTTTGCTTTTTTATTCAGTGCATAAAGCATTATCATTATAGTGGATTCTTTCTGAATTGTAACAATTCAGTCAATAGAAAGCATTATTTTTGCCTTGTATAACAGTTTATCAGAAATTGATATCACACTTGTTGTTCTGGTATACCTTTGTCTAGCTCTATATTGTCAACATTTTTGCAATTGTTTTACTTGTGCTTTTTAATTTAAAAAAATACTGTTAACCCTCAAATAGTGTTAAATATTTCTCTATTGACCAAGAAAATGAACTGATTCACATTTATGCTCTTGATTTATATATTTGACTTTATTTCTGCCATCTTATTTAGTTCTCATCATTTTTCTTGTTCCCTTTTCTCTTTTCCCCTTTCTCTGTTTTTGCTAGATTAATGGATCAATTGTTTAATTGTATATGAGGCAGAGGTCAGGGGCTCTCGTGCATTGGATAAGTTAAATTTAGCAAATCTTTAAAATGTATTTTTATATAAACCTTAAAGCTAACATATCTGTAGCATCTTTTCCAAGTAAGATAAGATCTCTAGTTTACTTGTAATTTTGTTTTTCTCCTGGCATCCCTCCTACACTCCTTGAAACAGGAGAAGATGTAGGGCATTGCTGTTCCAAGTTGTCATTACTTTTACACTATGCCTCTTAGACTTTCTGAATGCCTACTTTATAAATACATTAAAAATAGAGCAGCATTATCTGTGATTATTTAAAGTTGAAAATGTAGTTTTCTGTTTTATTTTACTAACAATTTAATTGTAACTTTCATATCAAAAGAAAAAACTCTAATAAACAAACAAAAAATGATTTTAATCCCTCTGAAATGGTTTAAGATAGTACTGTACTAAGGTAAAGTCAGATATTTTGAGGAATACCCATGTCCTTCCCTGAAAGAGTTCAAATGTGTTAGATTACTTCTTGGTGAAGACAATTCATCATCAGACCAATCAGATTTATTGGAATTAAAAAAAAATACTCCTTTAACTTTCTTTTACTGCTCTACTAAACTACAATTCTAAGGCTTTTCTTGTCTAGGCATAGAGAAATGGATGATCCAGAAAATCTATTAACATCTTTTTCCATCCTGTTCTTCAGTACTACTTAATAGTATACTTTAGTTTTACTCCAAATATATCATTGTATTTAAGTGAAAGAAAGAAAGAAAGAAAGAAATGACAATTCCCAGTGAGGAAACAATTTCAGTTTAAATATCCTATTTGTGTTTGCTGATTATCTGTTTGGGATTCTTACAGAACCACCCAGTCTGGAGGATGCAGGGAAGATGCTGAATGAGACCGTGGTAGTGAACAACCCCATACAGCTGGAGTGTAAGGCAACTGGAAATCCCTCACCTGGTAGGTTTGTTTGTGGACTCTGTAGCTTATTAACATTTTAAGATTTCTGCGAATTGCTAAATCTGTTTATAAGCATAATATAGTAATTACTAATAAGGGAAATATTATAGAATATATTTCAAGGGTAAAACATTGATAAGGATATCATTAGGTGGATGATAGTTTTGAATTTTCACTGCTTTTAACTACATGAAATAATTTACTCATTTAAACAATGTAGAATTATGTGAATAATTATCTTATTGTCCTTACTATGGCCACAAAACCCACAATGGTATTGTATATAAATTTTTTTGTTGAAAAATATATTTTTATCTAGTCTCAGTTGATTATCTTTATAAATCATTCATTTGATGAGACTATTATTTTGTTGATTTTTATCACCAATAAGTTATTCATACTAATCAATAATAATATAAAAATTTTGAGGCTAATAGTATGTATAGTGTTTGGTTTTGATTAGGTGCATAAACAAAATTTTATAGATGAGAGGAATATATACTACACCAAAAGAAATAGAATCGGTTAAAAGTTTGCTATCAAACAAATACTGATATTGGATTGGCCAAAAAGTTCATTCAGGTTTTTCTGTAAGATTGCATGGGAAAACCCAAATGAACTTTTTGGCCAACCTAATACATTAGAGATAATGTAAAGAATATTATTTTTATAAGTTCACTTCAGAACTCTTATATTGGCTTGGCAATTCATGTTTTTCTAAAGTTTACCTCCTCCTAAAAATCAACCCTAACGAGATAATTAAACAGATTAAACTAAGATGATAAGCATAAGAATAAAGCAATTGTTACTGTTGTAGTTAAGCTTCGATTTAGTGTGTGTATTGAGTTTTTAAATGAAAAGTTTTAAAAAGATGGGTTTCTGTCCTCTTCCCCTTGCAGCTATTACATGGTACAAAGATAATCGTCCACTGTTAGGTTCCAGTAGCATGACTTTCTTGAACAGAGGACAGATCATCAATATCGAAAGCACCCAGATCACAGATGCTGGCATATATAAATGTGTGGCCATCAACTCAGCTGGAGCTACAGAGTTATTTTATAGTCTACAGGTCCATGGTTAGTGCTACTTCTCCTAGATTCATCCTGGGGTGAAGAAGCATTCAAAATGATTAAGTGCATCTATAAAATTCTAGTGTAAATATTTAACAGAATGTGTTATTGTCATCTTTACTTAAGAATGCAGTATTCTAAAACTGATAAGCGTTTATATTTTCTGATTCCAATTAAATGCTCTATTTTCACATGCTATTGAACTTAAGTTTTCTTTAGATGAATTACTGCAAATAGTCATCAACAATCTTATCAGCTAATGACAATGGCCCTGTTTGTAAATATTGTCTGTCAGAATTATAGATTTTAGTTCAAGAAATGTTTCCAAGTTATTATCTCTAATAGTGCTTTTAAGAGGAGTTCATAGTTAACATACTAGAGTAGATACAGTGTAAGGAAACACACACAGATACACACAAAGCCTAGAAATCAAGAAATAAAAATGTAAAACGTTACTGTGGACACAACATATAGTTTTATTATTTTGAGATGTAATATTCCATGATGTTAACATATCTTAATTTTATTTATTTTTTTATTCCTTTTCAGTGCCCCCATCAATTTCTGGCAGCAATAACATGGTGGCAGTGGTAGTTAATAACCTGGTGAGGTTAGAATGTGAAGCCAGAGGTATCCCTGCCCCAAGTCTGACCTGGTTGAAAGATGGGAGCCCTGTCGCTAGTTTCACTAATGGGATACAGGTACTCTGTCATTCCTTAAGTGAAATCTACCATCTAATTATTCAATACAGGAAGTATAAACAAGTAAAACTATTAAAGGGATTTGGAGAGCAAGGATTCACAAATGTTATCCAAACATGTACACATATACATCCATAAATACCATGGGCACACAGTTGTGATTTCTAAACAATTCATTAAAAGCTCAGTATATCTAAGAGTTCCCTTATCTCATATGTAGTGCTGTATTTTGACCATTGTTTTATATACTTTCTACTTCCCCCCCACTCTCTGCCACCACCATAAAAGACACCCTATGCAAAGAAATGTTCATCAACAATAAAAACAGGAAGTTTTTGGTAGATGTTATATTTAAATGTCTGGAAATAATCAGAGAATATTTACTTCAGAGTAAATACTTACACAGAGTATATTTACTTCTACTAAAACATCATATAAAGAAAAATTATAAAGGCAACATTATGAGAAGTGAAATTTGAGTCTGACAAAAAAATTTAAGTACATTGCACTGACTCAAAATTTAAAATATGGAAACACATATATCTATTGAAAGTGTACTTCAATTTTGCTTTGCTTAGCAGAGAGCATAGTTATTCCACCATTCTACTTCTTGAACTTTTCTTGAAAATCCATTGCTTGCAGAATTTGGGATCATAGACTATCCAGAGTCCATGTCAATATTAAAGGTGCAACTACATCAGTGGGATAAATGGACAATGAATGTGACTAATTAATTTATTTGACTGCTACCATGCTGTTAATTTTACCTTCTTACTTGTTCTCTCAAAGAAAAATTTAGAGGTTTAGCTCCTCTTATTTCCACGTCTTCTTATCTTTCTCCCCTGGTGGCTTTTTCTCTTTCTGTAGTAAGTATTGATAAAGTTGGATCTTCACTTGATCCTGTATGTAGAGAGTTGTGTTCAGTGGTTATTACCAAGTTTGGTTCTAGCCTCTGTCGTCCTCCACAGATAAGATGAGGAGGGGATTAAATGATGCTTGCCCTCTTTAAAACATCCAAGTAGAAATCCTTCTAGAGGCAAATGTTCAGTTGATCAATCTCAGAAAATAATTGAAAAAGTATGTTTACACTTACAATTCTCAGGAGGTATATTAGTTATTTAGCTTTCTATTCATCAACAGGTTCTGTCTGGGGGCCGCATCCTAGCCTTGACCAGCGCGCAAATCAGTGATACGGGGAGATACACCTGTGTGGCAGTAAATGCTGCTGGGGAGAAACAAAGGGACATTGACCTCAGAGTATATGGTGAGACATTTTAATAATTACTTCTGCTCCGATATAGCTGTGTTTAAGTCCTAATATCATTGAGGAAGCTAAGAAAGCTTTTGGCAGTAAAGAGCTATGAACAATAGAAATTATCATAATATTATAAGATTAATTAAATCAGAGTCACCCTTTCTGCCTTATATTTGACTTTAATTTTCCTTTATTGAAGTTCTGAGAAATAAAAATGCATACATTCAGCATGTAAGATGTTTTTATGGAGCACTCTGAAGAACATGCCTATGGAGAGATCTTTGCAATTTGGAAGACATATTCTTCTCCCTAAAGCAAGGCTCTGTTCAAGTAGCTCTCTTGATCTATTCTACTCGAAGCCTGGATTTTCTTACTTTTTAATTATATGTACAATCAGCATATTTTATAGTCAGTACTATGTCTATGAATTAAAGGATATTTGAGAAGCAAAAGTTAAACTAAACATAAGCTTAGGCAAAATTCAAGTATTTTTTCTTTCTACCTATGATGCAGCTGTAAGGTACAAAAGGAAAGGTCTGATTCCATCACACCAAGAGGCCCCTGGAACAAAGTTGGGGCCTCAATGGCTTCCATTCATAGATTACACTTGTCATTCCACATTTTAGTATACCTTTGCATTTAGAACTTTTTCAGGGTTTTACTTGCATTATATTCTTAGTTCCTGGAATAATGGATTTGTTCTGTAGTCCTCAAAGAGTATCTGTTTAATGCAGGCCTTCTCTTCTAAGTCCTACCTCACTTCCAAATAATTTACTCCTGTTCAAAATATATTCCTTTTTTTTTTTTTTTACCTCCAGGCCATGTGGATTGACTTCGCTTTTTGACTTTGCCAAAACAAATGTAATCATCACAAATAACTTATATAATAAGTCCTAATTTTTTAATAAACAGGCCCCTTGTTTCAACATGGTTGCCATGCGTCTCTAATTAAGCTAAAAAATTCCAGTTGGCCTCAAATAAATTACCCAAGGCTCATTATGCATCCCTCTTTTTTGTTGCTTCTGTAGTTGGCATGGGTCTGTATCTAGCCTCCAGCTGGTGCTCTGTGTCTGAGATAACAGAGGGTCTAAAATGCCCAACTGCAAGGAATCTAACTCCTTCCCTTAATGGGTCACTTTCCTGCCTTATGAAGAACTGGAATGTTTCCAATCTAAACTATCCTTAAAGAATGATACATCAATCTAAGTATGTGACACAATAGCTCCTTCAATCATGAGCAAGCAAGCAGATGAGCAAGCAAACATTGGTATTCACTGGTTTTAGTCAACTGAAAATCTGGGATAGGCTTCTTCCATTTCTGCACTGGTTAGTGTCAAAAGTGGACCTGGGAGGTGATAGAGAGTTGATATTTTTCAGGAGTTATGAAGATGTGCGTCACTATTTTTTATCATTTGTTAAGATACTCCCATACTACCTTTTTAGTCTGAAAACCAGAATCTTCCCTCTGTTATAAAAGTCAAGTGGCTAGCCAGCCCATACGTATGCTTTAGAATATGCGTATGTGTTTAGTAGCTTGCTGTGTGTATATATTTTGAATGTTAAAGAAGTGCCAGATTAAAATAGGTTTTTGTTTTTTTGTTTTTTTGTTTTTTTGTTTTCGGTATGCGGGCCTCTCACTGTTGTGGCCTCCCCCGTTGCGGAGCACAGGCTCCGGATGCGCAGGCCCAGCGGCCATGGCTCACGGGCCCAGCCGCTCCGCGGCATATGGGATCCTCCCAGACCGGGGCACGAACCCGTATCCCCTGCATCGGCAGGCGGACTCTCAACCACTGCGCCACCAGGGAGGCCCTAAAATAGGTTTTTAATGTGAAATTAGCTTCCAATCTATGCTCTACTATTAGTATTATGTCCCTATATTATATTCCTAAATTTGTGATAGTAACCTTGGCAATCTTGGATCTATTTGGTGCATAATGATTCTGCAGCCTCAGAGGTAAGTCCCTGTCAGATTTACATTGTAGAATGTAGTGGTGTAGGAGGAGCAGACACTGTGTAAAATAGCTTTCCTTACAATTATAAGAGTAGTTCATTAAAACTGTTTCTCCCTGGTATAAATTCTGAGTATGCATCACCATACTCTTAGGTGCTGAAACATGAGAATAGAGTTTTTAAATGATTTGGATTCCTGTAGTACCTTATCTTTAAACTGAAGCTCTGAGAACTTTCTTAGAGATCACACACTCCCCAGTGTTTTAACAAGAATAACCCTGTGGCAATTCTGACTTGTGTAATTACATTTCACAAGTATAATGTGTAGGATGAGAAACAGACACAACACACCCCTTCCTAAGCAACATGACCGCAAAGCAGAGTAGGGATAACATCTAAGGAAGCTGAGGATCTAAAGGGTAGAAGCTTGTTCTCTTCTCAGACTAAACAAAAAATTGGAAATGAAAGACAGGGAAGAAAAAAATAGTTGTGCTGTGGTAATATATATCCTTGATTGTAATTAGATTTGCTTTAATTTATGTTAAGAAACAAATACTCTACTGTTTTTGTATTTTTCCTCTCAATTGAAAAACTTTGAGCTTGATTCAACTCATTTAGCTGTAAAGAAAAGTAATTGAAGGAAAAATATTTGTAAATAAATTAGCATTCTGCTTTCTTGAATTGTTTCTGACTTTTACGTCTGCAAGCAGTCATAAAGAATCCATGCTCTTTTGTAAATTCTACAAATAATCTGAGATAAACATATTTTTATATAGTTGTGGTACATTTTTATCCACGGAGGACAGACTTAACCTGAAATTATTTCCAACTGTGAAGTTGTATGTAGGACTCTCTATGCTAAGACTGGTGAATATATCTTTTTTTCTCACAATATCTTAGAAGATGGCACTCATTGTGCTGATTTTGCTGAGATTATAGAAGTTTTAATCTCAAACAGACTAGTTGTATATCTTTTATCTGTTGTCTCACACGTTAAAAACAATCCCACTCTTTTCTGTCACCCGTAGATTACTTTAAGCTTTTGGAAAGCCAGATGTCTGTTGTGCTGTTAAATTTAGCAGGACATATCTCTGCCCAAAATTTCCACTGATCTGTTCCAACCATTGTGCGTGGAGTTTCTTTTGTTAGCCTCATTTTCTTTGGGTTTAGCACAAGTCCTGCATCCAGAAACAGCATAAGAAATACCCTCTAGTTCAAATGCCTTTCCCTGTGGAAAAGACATGGTAGCAGAGAAACCTCCTGGTCATAGAACACGGTTATATAACCTCCTGGTTATAGTCCCTTAAGCTATAGGGACTAGCTTAAGTACCCTGCGTTCATTGTCATTTTGCCACATGCAACAGTATCAAGCTGGAAACAATGGCCAATGGACTATCATAATGTTCCTTACCACAGAAGTCTTATTTCTACCAAAGCATTTGGAAAATCCTTTAGGATTCATTTCAATGAAACTTAACCTTTCTTTTTTTTTTTTTTTTTTTTTTTTTTGTGGTACGCCGGCCTCTCACTGTTGTGGCCTCTCCCGTTGCGGAGCACAGGCTCCAGACGCGCAGGTTCAGCGGCCGTGGCTCACGGGCCTAGCCGCTCCACGGCATGTGGGATCTTCCCGGGCCGGGGCACGAACCCGTGTCCCCTGCATCGGCAGGTGGACTCTCAACCACTGTGCCACCAGGGAAGCCCCTAACCTTTCTTACAAAAAAAAAAAAAAAAAAATACTACAAATATGGTATGTTTCCTACAATCCTAAATAGTTATGGGATTTAGTGAGAAATGGCTGAGGAAATTCCCCTCTGTGCTTTTTTGGAGTGGCCCTTTTATAACAGGCCTGATTTTATCATTAGTTCATGATTTTGAATTATTATAAATATAAACCTGAAAGAGTCCTTGAGAGCTTATGGAGCCCACCGTCTAATTCTTGGCAGGGCTGTACCTCGACCATCTGAGACAAATGATTGTTTACTCTATTTTTTAATACACCCAAGGGAATGCAGTTCCTTAAACTTCTCCAAGAATATATTTCAGGATCTGACAAGCCTTATAGCGAGGGAATTCTAATTTTAATCTCATTAAAATTTCAACTCATTTCTTCTTTTTATGTAGTTGTATGCTGTACAGCTGGTCACTGTTTTAGTTTGGTCTTTAATGTATCATTTATCCCACATGGTCTTTATTCCATAGAAAACTGACAAGGCACCGTGGAAAACCAAAATGAGCTCTAAACTGCAAGTCAGAAGACTCCTAGTTTTGCCACCAATTAGTCACGTTATTTCAAATAAGCTCTTATCTGTCACCCATCTTATGTTTTGCAAACTGTGAGGTGGGACAGGATGAACTCTTTCAACTCTATTTTTTTATTTTGCCTCTGTGTTTATGAAATTTACTTTCTTTTGTGAAAAATAAACATCAAAAATGTGTTTGCTTTTAATTCATTGTTATTTCCAAAATATTTCATGAGTGGTTTAAGACTTTGAAAATCTTAAGTGGTGACATCTAGTTCAAGAAGTTTCTTAAGTGGGCACTTGGTGAGAACTTCCAGTTCTAAAACTTTTTTATGTTAAAAGTTAGTGAAAAAACTATTTCTGTTCAACAGGAACACATTAATCAGTGATTTATGAACACTTGATTCTGAATCAAATGATGTGCAGAGGGTATGTTAGAATTACTGTGATCCTACATCTTAAAAGAACTAATAAAGTTATTCAGTATATGTCCTGATGATTAATAAAGACAAGCAGTATGCTGGCCTCTTTTATCCTGAGGGAAAAACCCATCTTTCACTTAGTTGCACCAAATATCATGGGAGAAGAACAGAACATCTCTATCCTCATTAGCCAAGCTGTGGAGTTACTATGTCAAAGTGATGCTATTCCCCCACCGACTCTGACCTGGTTAAAAGATGGCCACCCCTTGCTGAAGAAACCAGGCCTCAGTGTCACTGAAAATGGAAGTGTGTTAAAGGTAAGCCTATAGATTCATTTATTGCTTCTTATATTATTCCTAAGCTCATGGCTTTGGTATTACCACTAACAAAATAGTACTCCTATTAAACTTTACAAGTATTCTACTAATTTCATCTTATAAAATTCTAGGAACCCTTTTATTAATGAGGTTTGTAATATTTTTCAGTTTTATGCTTAGTAAGGTTTAAGTATTATACTTAACTGTCAATTCATGTTTGTAGGCAGAAGCCATTCAAAAATACTTCTAGGAAAATATTATAGAAATATTCTAAGGAGTGCATCATCTTCAGTCATTCAGCCAATCAGCAAATACCCATTCTAGGTGCTCTGCATAGGGATGCAAAAAAGTATGACACATTTATGCAAAATGTCTTCCAATTTTGCATAAATATATGAAAATTTAACAGCTCATGGAAAATGCAATGAGTGCTCTAAGCCTCTAAGTTAATTACCAAGTGGATGATATAGACAGTACATTTGGGAAGGATAGCGAAACGTGAGGCTGTGGTTGTCCAGAATAGTCTTGGAAGGCTACATGGCTTTTTATGGGTAGATAGGACAGAAGGCCTGTTTACGGGAAGCAAGTAGGCTAGTGTGACTGAAACAATTTAACAAAGTGAATTTTGGAAATAAGGTTGAGTACGTTGATTTAAGCGAAATAAGAGCTAACATTGAAAGCCAACTTAAGGAATTAGGATTCAGGAAGCCAACAGGCCATTGGAGTATTTATAAAATCCTCATAATAACTGTATTTAGAATTGAAAGAATGGCTAAGTAATCTGCCCACGGTTACTAAGTGGCAGAAATGGGATTTGAATACAGGAGTATAGCTTCAGAATCTATGCTGCTAACCACTACACCACATAGTTTCTTGGTAAAGGAATATTATTACTGTCAAGCAAGGAGAGTCTTGGGAAATGGATAATGATTTTCAACACAAAGGAAGCTAAGATGCTTACACAAGGAGGATAGAAGTATAGGAGAGAGTGAGAGGGAGGTGAAAGTGTATATTGGAGGCAAGAGGATGGAGTCGTTCAGAATTATGATCCTGTAACGATGGAGCTGGTGAGGAAGGAAAGTCCGGAGTCACTGTTGGAGGAAAGTAGGATAAGTCAGTTGAGCTATATGGGGGGGGGGGGGAAGCAAAAAGCACTGCCCCTTCTCAGAGGCAGACCCCAGAGTTCAAGAAAGCAGCTGGTAGAATTCTCAAACCTCAGCTCTGACTGAATGATAGAAGGAGATGATTGTATAAACCACAGGTCCCAGCACTGCTGGGGGAGAGCTATACGTGATTAGAACTCTCCTAGCAAATTTTAGTGAGTAGAGAAGTTCATTTCTTCAGAGCACAGATCCCAATAGAGTTGGGAAGCCAGGAGAGAGGTGATGGTGAAGAAATCCTAGGATCCACTGAGTCTCCACCACTGAGGCTAGCCAGGCACCCTGGAATGTTTGGGTCCATAGGAAGGAACACAGGGCGAAGACCTCATAGAAATGAAAACTTCTAGTGTACCCCTGCTGTACTAAATACTTTTAATGATAACTCCAACTGCAATGATTCTCTTTTGAATGTTTTAGCAATTGATTTCAAAGCTTTTAGCAATTACATACTGTTTGTTGTACCTCTTAGATTATCTTATATTCTTATTTATACCTTGTTTATTATTAAACTCTTTTTTTATGTTCACATACATTATATTCTCAACTAGATTGAAAACTCAAGTCAGAAACCATATATTACACCATACTTCTTTGTATCTTCTACCTATAGTACCTGGTACAAGATTCTCATAACTGCTGAAAGGTCTATGAATAAATGATAAATGAGTATTAATGTATGTTGCAGATAAATATATGGAAAGTATTTACTGGTATTCAGTTATCTACTAAGCACCAAACTGGGTATTAGGAGATTGAGACTAATTGAGTATAATACCTGGCTTGAAGAAGCTTACAAACCCAATATGGGAGAAGACATAATAAATTAATAGTATGGGTATTATTTTATTGCACAAGGACCTGGGCATGGAAAGATTGTATATTTAAAGCCCTGAATAACATATTCAGAAATTAATTGTGATTTTTTTGTTATTTTATCTGAATCATATTTAAAAGGCCTTTCTAGACCTTCAAACAGTAAAATTAATGAGTTTCAAATAAGGTATGACATAAATGAGAATTGCTGAATCTTGATAAGTGTTGAATGTGGGTGATGGGCATATAGCCATCCATTTTACTGTTCCCTCTATTTTTTTTTTTTTTTTTTTTTTCCGTACGCGGGCCTCTCACTGTTGTGGCCTCTCCCGTTGCGGAGCACAGGCTCCGGATGCGCAGGCTCAGCGGCCATGGCTCACGGGCCCAGCCGCTCCGCGGCATATGGGATCCTCCCAGACCGGGGCACGAACCCGTATCCCCTGCATCGGCAGGCGGACTCTCAACCACTGCGCCACCAGGGAGGCCCTCCCTCTATTTTTTACATGTTTGAAAACCTTCAGAACACAAAAGAAAAATCAGAGATCACAAATAACATTAATAGAAAAGCCCCAATTACTTACGAAATAGAAACTGTGGTTTCAAAGCATGATTTTGTTTTCAGATTGAAGATGCTCAGGTTCAAGATAGTGGTCGTTACACTTGTGAGGCAACAAATGTTGCTGGAAAAACTGAGAAAAACTATAATGTCAACATTTGGGGTAAGTGGGATCAGCCCCTGTAAAGCAAATGACACAGCTTGTGGTTTAATCTTTGATTCTTTGTGTCAGTTCTTAAAATAACCAACCACATAACTAAAATTGATCATAATACAGACATGGACACTAATTAATATGTTTAAATGATGCTGAACTGTCCTGAATATCAGCTTATATAATTAATTCAAGAGCAACTAGACGGATTTCCTGAACCTAAACATGTTGGTCACTGTAACTTTGATGCAGAACAGTTCTGCTCTCCTGCCTGATTAATATGCCTTTTAGCTTCTACAACTGAGATCCTCTAATGATTGAGTGTTCTCCATGAACAGAGAGTGTGTTGGTCAGTTGAAAATAAGTCAAAAGGCTAAATTGTGTATGTGAATTATATTTGTGTGAGAGAAAGAGAACACATGCACTTGTGGGTGGGAGATGGGATTACTCCGCTGACGAATGTACAAAGCTATTCTTGCTTGAAGTTTTACTATTACTAATTAAGATAATTCTTAGGAATAGTCACAACTTTTATATCACTGTAGTTGTTACACTATGTTTAACAGTGTTCCCATTTCCTACATATTCACCTTTATTTTAAGTACTTCTTTAAATTCATTTATAACATATTAAGCTCTCTTAATTTTGATTGTATTTGTTTAAACTTTTTAATTTTTGAGATAGTAACCTGAAATTTACCTTTGATTATAAAAGTTAATTCAAAAACACATTTTAAAATAAAAATAGGTAGAGGAAGTAATCTAATTCCAATAGAGAATAAATATTTTATGTATAAAATGACTTGTTAATTATAAATCATTATCATTTTAAAAAATCTTGAGGAAAATTGTAAGAAGTATTATCATTCACCTGTAAAAGGATTTACTGTTAAACGACAGAGTTTACTATGCAGTACATTTATATTTGCTACATGTTTGTTATGTATCATTCACTTCTGTTCCTACCTCCTTCCATCCTTTTTCTCCCTTTGTATTTCCTTTCTTTCCCTTCTCTTCTCATTTCTTTCAAATGGGGAGAATATTCATATAACTCCCAGTATGGACAACACTGAGCTAAGTCTTATCAAGTAAAGTTTGAAAAAAAAAAAGAAAAGAAAAAGAAAAATTTGGAGTGATGATCAATTAGAAAGTGAGGTGACGAATTCATTTTTAAAATGCTGTATTAGAGATACCTGTAGACTGTTCATGTGAAGCTGTCCTCTATGCCATCAGAATTATGAGCCTATAGCTCAGGAGAAAGAGATAACAGTTAAAAATATGAGGTTAGAGGCATGAGTGTATACGTAGTAGTTGAGATCCCTTAGTGAGAATAAGAAGAATGTGTACAAAAGAGTACTGTATAGAATGACCCTCACATATCACATAAGAAGGGAGACAGAAAAAGAGACCCCCAAATGGGAAACTGAGAAGGAACAGTCAAAGAGGGAGGAGGAAAACTGGGTAAAGCTTGTGTCATGGAAACTAAGGGACAATGGTGTTCCCAGAAGAAGAACACAGACAACAAATAAGTTGGACGTGGTTAGATAGATGAGTGAATGAATGAATGAATAATGGCACACATTGCAGAGAAGCCAAATGAGACATAAAATACAAAGTGTACTTCACAACTGAGTAGACCAATGCCTCTTAAAGAGGAAAGCAGGTTGCAGTCAATGTAAGAATGAATGATAGGGGAGAGAAAGTTGAGACCTCAAAAATCATTTATAGGGTGACTCTGTGTTCTAGGTACTATGCCACATGTAGGCATAGAGAGCTTAAGAAGAAAGGCAATGACACTGGTTACTGAGTTCAGTTTGCGGCAAGTTGAGTTTGACAGTGCCTCTAAGGCATCCAAGATGAGATGTTAAGTAGTCAGATATAAAAGTCCAGATCTCAGAGAGTATCTGCATTACAGGTACAGATTTGGAAGGTACAGATTTGGAAGCCATGGGAGTAGAGGAGGTGGAGTTTGGGTTGGAGATCATGAATTTATAGTGGTGGCAATTTGTGTAGTTGTCATTTTCTTCTGTACAATTTTCATCTGTGGGATAGGTGATGACAGAGTGAACTATAGGATTCATCCCAAATTAAGGGTATTGCCAAATAGGAAGAGCAATGGTGCCAGGCAGTTGAAAATATTGGCAGAGGACTAGCTGAAATTACTGATCATGAAATCTAAGTTGGATAGTGAAGTTGGTAAATAAAAGAGTAAGCAGCTAGGTTGGGAGGCTTCTGAGAGGTTTAAAGACTTGAGATTCAATTAGGTCATTGAATTGAGAATTGGGAATAGTTGCGTGAAAGAGCTATAAGGATAGAGCAGTTGTCAGAAAGTGGCCTAAATTTATAAATTAATAGGAGAAATGTTCTAGATGGTGAAAAGGGTATGGCCTCTGATGGAGAACAGGATGAGCAGATCAAGGAACTGAGTAGCCACGTGTTTAGACATGTGGATATTCAGTTCATACAGAATGTGGCAGGTCTTCATGTAAAGAGAAAGGATAAAAACAAGTACCAAATTGTTCAGTGAATGGAAAAAGAATGACAGGTTCACAGATGGTGATAAGAAAAAAAGAAGTAAGTGGGTGACATTAGCCTCAAAAGAATAGAGACTTTCATGGGGGTGCTTGAACAATGGCTGGGAGCAGCATTGGCAGTGAGGAGGATTCTCCCACTCCTCAACTCCCAGGAGCTTGGGAGAATAAGCATCTATCACGTGATAATACTGCAACCAGAAAAGTGTCCCAAGGGAGAGTTCAACCAGCAAATGCAGACTCAGCCTCTTTGAGTAAAGTGTGGGTAGTCAGAATTCACTTTGGGGGTTCCAAGCAGAAGCTGGAGATCAATGGGGGGATGCAGACTGTGCAATCTAGGATAGGTAGCATGTCTGTTTCTCAGATCAAATTCCTTACCTCTGTTCTTTACTATATGTTATATGCCTGATGTCTTTCTATTCTTTTCAACATCTGAGATATCAAAGCTGGAGAGGCACAATGACTGGGTTAAATTTAAATTTGGTAAGTGTCTTCATTTCTTTTGGTGCAAGATGTCTAAATATCTAGACTGTATCTCCTTTTTATATCACTCTGAGTGTTTTGATAATTAAGTTTCTATCTGTGAAAATGGGAAGTCTGCTATTAGGTATTTATTCTAGGTCTTACAGTTGACTTTTAATGTGGTGTTGATATGTCAACCTCAAGTGCTAAATTATTTATATGTACCATTTGAGTGGGAACCTTTTTTATTTTTACATGCAAAGTGTTAGGGAAATTTTATATTTGAGTGTAAAATAATATTTTTTCCTTTTTTTAATCTTTCAGTACCACCGAATATTTATGGTTCTGATGAACTTGCTCAGCTTACAGTCATTGAAGGGCATCTTATTAGTCTATTGTGTGAATCAAGTGGTATTCCACCCCCAAATCTCATTTGGAAGAAGAAAGGTCAGTTTTCATCCTCTGACATTTATAAAATTAAATATAAATATTAAGTGAATTTATATTTTGTTTGAGAAACATGCCAACAAACTTTCTTAAGCTTTGCACGGGAAAATACCAGACAGCAGAATTGCTTTGTGTTAAATGTGCCGTATGTGATACTTCTACAATATCAACCTGAAAATTGTCAGTTTTGAGACTCACTGCTCCCAAGAAGAAATTAATTTTCTCCATTAATTCTTTTTTAATCAAATGCATTGTAGGGCAGCTATAATGATCAAGAATCCACCATTCAATGAACTATTTCTTTCTTCTTTAAAATAGGTTTAAAATTTTTCTTTTTTTAAAGCAAACATTTTTGCTGTATTTGTGACAGTTTTGTAATGTACGTTAAGATTGAATTCTGCAGTTGAACAGATTTTTAGTTATTCATCAACAAATATCTGTTTCCATTAAGTATCAGATCATCTAAATTTTTAGCTGATCTAAAAAATAATTCTTGTTTTACTTAAAGATTTTATTTTGTTTGTTTTACTAAGTATGTTTTCTTTTAAAGGCAATATTGATTGAAAGAAAAATTTGCAGAAGATAGTCTGCTCTTTATCTTCCTCCTCCTCCTTTTTGCATAGATTATTATACAGTGTCCTCTGCCTTTTAAGTATGTGAACTAGGAAGTAAATATATATGTATATATACTCATTAGAGTATATACACAAAACACCTTACATTTATGCTTCACATTCTGCCACTTGGTTTTCTTTGCAGGCTCCCCAGTGCTGGCTGATTCTGCAGGGCGGGTCAGAACTTTATCTGGAGGCAGGCATTTGCAGATTTCAGTTGCAGAAGAATCTGATGCAGGGCTCTATACATGTGTGGCATCAAATGTTGCTGGAACAGCAAAGAAAGACTACAATCTGCAAGTTTACAGTAAGTTATTAGTTAGCCAGGCTTTGGCACAATTTTTTTAAAAAAACCTCTCCATCCTTCCCTTTTACTTTTTCTTCATATCTTTAAGAGTCATTCAAAGTGGTATGGTTATAGTATGCAATTGGCCCTCCATATCCACAGATTCTGCATCCATGGATTCAACCAACTGCAGACTGAAAAATATTTTTTAAAAATCCAAAAAGTTACAAAAAGCAAAAATTGAATTTCCACGCACCAGGCAACTGTTTACATAGCATTTACATTGTATTTACAACTATTTACACAGTATTTACATTGTATTAAGTATTATAACTAATCTAGTAATGATCTAAAGTATAAGGGAGGATGTACATAGCTTATATGCAAATACTATGCCATTTTATATAGAATGGACTTGAGCATTTTGGTATCTGAGGGCGTCCTGGGACTATTCCCAATGGATACCCAGGGACAACTATACCTTTCATAAGACACACAAGGGGCTTCCCTGGTGGCGCAGTGGTTGAGAGTCCGCCTGCCGGTGCAGGGGACGCGGGTTCGTGCCCCGATCCCGGAAGATCCCACGTGCCGCGGAGCGGCTGGGCCCGCGAGCCGTGGCCGCGGGGCCTGTGTGTCCGGAGCCTGTGCTCCGCGACGGGAGAGGCCACAGCGGTGAGAGGCCCGCGTACAGAAAAAAAAAAAAAAAAAAAAAAAAAAAAAAGACACACAAATTTTAATTGTGCTGATGTAATAAAGAGAGTAATTACTTATTTCTAGCTGTTATTTATTCAGCAATACAGCTGAACATCTGCATCAGCTTGCTGCTGGCAGATATATCAATGTGGCTGTAACTTTTGGGGGTCAGGATAGTGTATGTGTGGAATGGAGAAGATGGCATTGTACCATAGGGTATATTTACAATATGTAAAAACACCTCATTGTAAAGAATATTTAATTTATATAAGATTTTAAAGTATTTAAAATATTTACATTACCTCATTTAATCTTTACATAGCTGGGGTATGAGACAAAAATATTGCCTCAAAAATGTATGTGGAAACTTAAGCCCAGAGAAGTTTCCATGACCAGCTGAGGTCACATGGCTTGTATGTGACAGGATTGGCCCTGGAACACAGGCTTACCAACACTGGTCCATTTTCTTTCCCACACACATGTGTATTTGAGTTGGTTTAATCTTCTTTCTTGGAATCAGTATCCACTAGGTGAATTTAGCTATAAATTTACAGAATCACTGGCCATCAGTGGCTTAAACAAATAGAGGTTTATTTTCTCACATAATGAGAAGCCTGAGGCTGGCAGTCACTGGAGTTGGTCTGCACCTTACTCTTATCAGGACAGGAGATCTAGGATCCTCCTGGTCCTTCCTTTGTTATCTCAAGATGGTTGCTGCATTTGTAGTATCAAGTCCACATTGAAGGCAGTGTGAGAAGGGGAAAGAATGGTATCTTTCTCTTTTGGCAGGAGAGCAAAAAATTTCCCAAACCCGCCCCCTCACCTCACCCCTGCCAGCAGACCTCCATTTAGACTCTTTAGGTCTACGGTGATTCCTGAGGTCACCTCAATTTCCAACAAAGACTGAGAAAGTCAGCTTTTCCAACTCCTCTAGTGAAAGGAAGAAAGGAATTGGTAACAGACATTAGGTCATGAGCTAGGCTATCATATCTACTTTAAAATTAGTACTAGAAGACTTCCCTGGGTTAGAGCTACAAATGATAATTCAAATAGTTGTATAACTTCTCAAAATCAGGGAAAGTAGCTAATGCAGTATTCTTTCCTTACTATATTGATAGCTTTATTTTAGTTATGAACCCGTTTAGGTACATTGGAGAAGAATTCTACCTCTCAGTACAGCAATGCCATGTCTATCAGTCCTGGGTCTTTTCTTTAGTAGCTAATTTTTTGACATCAAAAATGAATTTAGTGTGTTTTGTCATATTATTCCTAGATATTTGTTTTTATGTTATTGTGCTTAGTAGGTTTTCTTTAATTTCATTTTGTAATGGTTGGTTTCATGAAGACCTAAATGTTTTCAGTGGGTATATTCGATTATAGCATGGTGAGTGAGCTTTCTACTTTTCTGAATTTTGTGATTTTTGTTTTGTTGTAAATTTGTACTGCTTGTATGGCCACAAGAAACAATAAAGCATTTTCTTTCAAAAAAAAAAAGAATTTAACTTTGCCTGATGAAAATTCTTATATAAGACTTAAGGCAAACATTTCCTATTCTTTTCTTTTTTTTCCCAGTTCGACCAGCTATAGCCAACAGCGGCACCCACCCTACTGAAATCATCGTAACTCGAGGGAAGAGCATTTCCTTAGAGTGTGAGGTGGAGGGTATTCCTCAACCAACAGTGACCTGGATGAAAGATGGCCGCCCTTTGACTAAGGGAAGGGGAATGGAAGTAACGGATAAAGGTCATATCCTTCAGCTGAAGAATGTCCATGTGTCTGACACAGGCCGTTATGTGTGTGTTGCTGTGAATATAGCAGGAATGACTGACAGAAAATATGACTTAAGTGTACACAGTAAGTATAAACAGGCTCAATAGGTCTATTCACTGGCTAATATAATCTGTAGCCTCCTGGATGGGAGATATAGGCCTCAAATGTTGAGTCTTTTGTTTATAGTCGATTATTTTCTACATTTGCACCACTTCTTTAGATCAGTCTCATCACTCCTCCTACTATGCCTGACCTTCCATATCTTACCTTGCTGAAATAAACATATATTGGATATTCTTTTAGGAAAGCACATAGTAAAGTAGATAATTACCTTCTTCAAGTACTTTTGATCCAGTGCTATCCCAAGTAATATTCCATGATTCTGTGTTTTCCACATTAGCTGACTTGGCTAGTGTATGTCTAGGTTCCTTAGAGCTTACTGACTGAGCATCAGATGGGCATAAGTTGTACTGAAGTCAGCTTTAAAATTCTAAGTAATGAGCAGTAAATGTCCGTAGGAATGGACCAAACACACATGTACTCAGGGACACCTATTTGTATGCATACAATTTGAATTGCATTTTTTAAATCTATAGAAATGGTAAATCTAATAGACATGGTCTTGTAACTTAAATCCAGTTAGAACATGCACAAAGTCCAGTATTAAGATCTTGTAGTTTGCAGCCAGTGTGTAAACCAAAGCTAAAGACTGAAAAGGGATCAGTCCTATGTATCATTTTGTTAGATTGTGGTTTTTTCATTCTTTTTAACGGGTGCTTACTATTTCATTATTTGAATGTTTCATACTTTATTTGATCAATTCTCTAGGGAGGGACATTTAGGTCAGTTGTATTAACAAGAATTTCTGTCATAAAATTTCCTAGGCAAGACTGATGTTGAGAAATCAAGGTCTCAGATTAGGCTAAATTCCAGTTGGCTCAATCTTCCATGTACTTCAATTCTGCAAGACCATTGAAAGTGGAGGGTGTCACTGGCCCTTCTGTGTGCAGAAGGAAAACATGATGGAGGGGTAGCTTTCCATGGGGCTAATGAGGGACATAGAGGCACTCAAGGCCTCTGTGTAGCCTTGTTTTATCTATGTTCCAGTGCTGGCTTAATTGGGTTTTAACACTGGTTCTCCTCTGACCCAGCCCTTGCACTTGTCCAGGACTGTTGGGTCAATGTGACTTGTCACTCTATCCTCAGACTATCCTGATTCTACTCTGCTCATTGCCCAAACCCGTCTTCTCAACCCACTTTGTGTGTCTCACATTTCTGCATTCACAAGGCATATTTGACCCCAAGGAGCTGGTCACTTATGTCTTTTCTAGGCTTCTGGAACTGCCCCACCCCTGCCCCTCTTGGTTGGTCTCTAACTCTCAGGCAACTCCTTCCTCTCAACCTACCTTATTGTTTCCCTCTACTCTTCCAGCCTGTAGTGTTAGAATGCCCCAGGGCTCTGAAATGGGCAATACCTGCTTCTCTATCCACACTCTCTCATGGGTGATTGTGCCAATCCCACCCCCTAATGTGATTGAGCAAGGGAAACACCTAGGAATCATCCTTGACTCCTCTTTTTCTCATATCTGGTGTCACTAAGTCCCATCAACTCTACTGCTCCTATTCCAGTTGAAACCACATTTGTCTCCATGAGATGGATTGGGGTGAAAATAAGGAAAAAACCAGCAAGGAAACAACTAGCCCAAGGAACAAAAATGTGGTTAGTATAGATAACATGAAAGCTGGTGTGTTTCACGAGGTTTTGAGCTTCTAATTTGTTTGATTGTTTTTAATTTTTAATACTAGAATTATTTGTTAGAAAATTCTGCCTATAAGAAAGTCATGAATCCATATTACCAGAAAAGATGAGTGACTCACAGAAAATCATTCACCACTATTAGAATAACAATATGAAAGTCATTTGGGGACTTCCCTGGTGGTCCAGTGGTAAAGAATCCACCTTCCAATACAGCAGATGCAGGTTTGATCCCTGGTCAGGGAACTAAGATCCCACATGCTGTGGGGCTACTAAGCCCACATGCCACAACTACTGAGCCCGGGCACCTCAACTAGAGAAGCCCACATGCTGCAAACTACAGAGCCCACGCACTCTGGAGCCCACGCACCACAACTACAGAGCCCACATAACCTGGAACCCTTGCACCACAACTAGAGGGAGAAATCCCGCACGCCACAACTCGAGAGAAGCTCACATGCTGCAACGAAGAGCCCGAGTGCTGCAACTAAGACCCAATGCAGCCAAAAATAAATAAATAAAATAAACAAATTAAAAAAAAAAGTCGGGCTTCCCTGGTGGCGCAGTGGTTGAGAGTCTGCCTGCCGATGCAGGGGACGCGGGTTCGTGCCCCGGTCTGGGAGGATCCCACGTGCCGCGGAGCGGCTGGGCCCGTGAGCTATGGCCGCTGAGCCTGCGCGTCGGGAGCCTGTGCTCCGCAACGGGAGAGGCCACAACAGTGAGAGGCCCACGTACAAAAAAAAAAAAAAAAAAAAAAGTCATATGTTGCTATTAGTGAGGAAGAAGTGACATTTTTACTTCCAGGAGTGTTGTCGTCATCGTCATCATCATCATCATCATCATCTTACTGTTGTGATTGCTTATTTTGCTTACTGTTGACTAGAAAATGGAAGCCTTATTTTTAAGAATAAGCTGTTTAGAATTTGGTGTTTGTTACATACTAGCCACCCTCCTTTCCATTTCTTGTTTGTTTTGTTTTGTCTTACAGCCCCTCCAAGCATCATAGGAAACCACAGGACACCTGAAAATATCAGTGTGGTGGAAAAAAACTCAGTGTCCCTAACTTGTGAAGCTTCAGGAATTCCCCTGCCTTCAATTACCTGGCTTAAAGATGGGTGTCCTGTCAACTTTAGCAGTTCTCTGAGAATTCTCTCAGGTATTAGAAATTCTTGTAGCCTGATAATCTGATTAGCTTCCTGTGGCCACATTTTCTCCTTAATTTCTCATAACTCCATGTCTTATTTTTTTCTTTATGATCTAGCTGCTTACTATAATACCCACTGATCATATTAAGAAAAAATTTTAGGACATCAGAAGCTATATGACAATGGGGAAAATCTCTAAATATCTCTATATCCTTTTGACAAAGAAATCTTGGCACTCACTTATTACTTAAATCATGGGGATGTCAGAGCATTCATGCTGGAATGAGTACCAACCAATCTGAAAAGTGAAGAATGAAAAGAAATACTTGAAGCCAGAGCCTAGAGTGAATAATGTTATATAACATATCTCTATAATTCATGCTGGAATGAGTACCAACCAATCTGAAAAGCGAAGAATGAAAAGAAATACTTGAAGCCAGAGCCTAGAGTGAATAATGTTGTATAACATATCTCTATAACCACGAGTTTAAATTTTTTCACAACTCTAATCTGAGTGAGATTTATATTTCCAAGATGGAATAGTTTCAAGTGAGCTAAGATTTTATCATTATTATAAAAAACATATTCCTCTTATTCCTTATCTAATTATGTAGGAAAATCTATTAGCTTATTCTTTATGGATCAGCGTAAGTGTCGAGAGAGGTGTCTTGGGGCATGCCACAGGAATCTGCACTTGGCCCCTTTCAGTAATAATTTGAGTACAGACTAAGAAAATAATCTTGCCAAGTTTATGGGTAATAAAAAGCTTGGATATTTAGAAGAATACCTAATGTGCTGAATGAAGGCATCTGAATTCAAACACACCTCACTCTGGAACTTTTGAGTTAAACCTAACAAAATGAAAGTTAAGTAAACTCCTGCACTCACATTAAAAAACCAATGGTGAAAATTAGGGTGAGATATATCTTCAGAATTCTTCATATGAAAAGATCTCTGAATTGGTTTGGTTATTGAGTATGCATTAACAGTATAATGTGTTTATCATGAAAACAGATGCAGTGTTTTGCCACATGAATAAAATATATTTTCACCAATAAAACAAGTAAAACACCAGTTGTATTGTGGATTTAACTTACTCATTAGGAAGATTAGAAGAAGGATTTATTGACAGTATTTTCGAAGGAGGATAATCATGATGGCAAATTATTGCAAAGTAAACTATATGTCCAATTCTATTTAACCTGAAAAAATAAACCTTGTGTAACTCATGACAGCATAGTGAAAATTACATTTAAATACTTGAAGAGCCATGGCATAGAAAAGATTATGTTGGTTCCATCTAGTGCCAAAGGTTAAAAGTAATACCAGTGTATGGAAAATTCTAGGGACAGATTTCGGTCTGAATACAAACAACTTTAAGAAATATTTGTATTGTTGAAAGTCAAGATGAGCTATTTTAAGAGGTAACAAGCTCCCTGCCCCTAAATTTGTTCAAAGTTTAAATTCTCACTTTTGAAGGCTTTTTCAGAAAAGATACTTTCCTAGTATTTGAATTAGGTCTGAATAGCCTAAGATCCCTCTGTTTCTTCAAGATCTTGGTCTACAAATGATAGGGGCTTAATGAGGAATATACATTGCTATAATTATTATATCTATTGCCTATAATACTAGATTTATAACCTCAGGCAAGTTTCTTAACTTTGCTAACTTCAGTTCTTCACTTGTAACGTGAGGATACTAGTGGTATTTGCCTCTTAGGGGGTTTTGTAAAGATGAGTTAATATGTGTAAAGCAGCTAACACAGTGCCTACTTATATCCTAAGCATCCAATACATGTTTGTTGTTATTTGCCATAGACAACCTGGTAAAAGATTTGGGTCTCCCTATCCTAGGAAACTTTCCTGTGTCCTACAATGCTTTCATTTTTGAAGGACTGCCTGCCTCTGTTGATCTTAAGGAATGCATACGGATGGCAAAGATTTCATTGCAGTTTGGTTACCAAAAACCTGAACACATTATCTTCTTATCTTATAATCATCCTTATATTATTGGGTTTTTTTAAATTCTCAATTGCTGAAAAAGTAGGAATTCTTTTTAAATATAATAACTACATCAGGGCTCCTGGAAATGAAAAAGGCAAGATAAAATGAGGTACTCTGGCTTATTATAGATCCACAGGAGTAGTGTTTTGGTTCTACTGTATAGCTTTGTTTTGCTTGACTAGCAGCTGGAAATCCCTGAGCGAACACATTAAATGTACTTCACCTTGTGGTGCTGCCAGAAGAGTCATTCAGTTTTACAGTCTGAACATGTGTGTTGTGCAATCGATGACTGAGAATCAGATGAATGGCGTATGACTCGCTTGTTCCTTGATCGGCTGCATATTTCTGTTTCATTAAGATTAGTCCTCCTGAGACGTTAAGTCAAGCTTTTCTGAAAGAAGTACTTTGTTGAAGGTCCTATCATTGTTATGAAGTTGTCTGCCAAGAACAGATAGCTGCTATAAAAATTTAATAGGTACGAGAAATGTCTCCATCTAAGTATAATTTACTGTCCAACCCTTTTTTGTCTTTCACTGCAATAAGGGAGAGGACCAGGAAACAAAGAGAAAGGAAAGATCATGAGATTTATGATTATGAGGTTGAGGTTTGCAGAGCCAGCAATGACTCATAAACATTGTATTTTTTTAGTATCTCTCAACTGGAATCATATTATGGTCTCACTAATCTGAAGTAGCAGTGAGTGCTTTTGAATCCTTTCCTAATTAACATAAGTTTTTTGACATGTTTAGGGAATTTCTGTATTCAACTTTGCTTATTTAAATTCAACTGTGGTAAAAGACTGAATTTAGGTAATCAGTTTTGTCTGTCTAAATAAGATACTACCGAGTTCACCTTTCATTGGTTTGAGGATGAGTAGGTTGCTTATAGGAAAAGCTCAATGAGGGCTTGTGTTTATAAAAACATAAAGCAGATGGAAACTCCTGATAAATTCAGATCCAGGTGCATATTTACATGAAAATTTTATGTTTAACCATTTCAATGTTTTTAGTTCAAATTCAGGGTACTAAGCAAAAATACACCGAGTGGAAAATTATTACAAAACCTAAGAAATGATTTACACTTTTTTAAACATCTTTATTGGAGTATAATTGCTTTACGATGGTGTGTTAGTTTCTGCTGTATAACAAAGTGAATCAGCTATACATACATATATATATATATATATATATATATATATATATATATATATATATAGCCCCATCTCCCCTCCCTCTTATGTCTCCCTCCCACCCTCCCTATCCCACCCCTCTAGGTGGACACAAAGCACACAAAGTGTATATAAGTCCATGCCACTCTCTCATTTCATCCCAGCTTACCCTTCCCTCTCCCCGTGTCCTCAAGGACTCTATTCTCTCAGTGTGTCTCTTTGTTCTCTGCCAGCTTTGTTTCAGTCTCATCTGCTGGCTCCTCTTCCTTGGTCCTTAATAGGAGATTTCCTCCAAATTACACCCTTCAGCATATCAGAGTTTCATTCCCAGTCTACCAGAATCTTTCTTCATTACATAGAAGTTCAAAATATAAAGAGGAACAAAATCAGCGTCGTGCTAATGAACAAAGTGACCCTCATAAACTTTGATGTAAATAGTGCTAGAATTCCATGAAACTCAGTTGAAAACTGGTAGTCAGTCTTCCTGGTTTCATTCATCACTTGTATATTGATGTCACCCCAATCTGGGTAGTTGGTGTAGTCCTCTTTCTAACGTTCCCATTTCATGTGTTCCACGACAAACTGGGAATCTTTTCATAAACATCCTGTCACAGTTGTTTTTCTAAAGAACGAATCAGAGCATGACTTTTTTGTTTATGTACTTCCATAGCCTTTAGTGAACACAATAAAGTCTAAATTCCTTAGCATAGCATTCAAAGGCCCACAGAATCTGGTCATACTCCAACTAGTCTCATCTCTCACTGTTTTATCTGCCTGTTCTGTTTTAGGTGCCACACCTCACATCTACTTTCTACCTCTAGATCCTCATTCATACTCTACCTACAGCGGTGTCTCTTAACTCCTCTCTGTGTTAAAGAATACTTACCTTTCAAGATTATGTTCAAACAGTACCTCTGAAACTCCATTTCTTACTTGCTGTCACCTAGGTTTGTATTAACTTTTTTTATCCATTAAATCAGAAATTTCTTCTGAATTATCTGTTCTGCTTCGTATAGCCTTAAAATGTGATATTTTTAAAAAGCTTGCCATAAATGCATTTTAAAGGCCTTTGAAGTGAATTGATTAAATTTTCCCAAAATTCAGCACTACACGGCTAACTTGTAAAGTTACAGATTTCTTTTTGCGTCATCTGGTGGTTTGCTTCTCCAGGAGGAAGGACTCTGCGGTTGATGCAGACCAGAATGGAAGATGCTGGCCAGTATACTTGTGTTGTAAGGAATGCAGCTGGTGAAGAAAGAAAAACCTTTGGGCTTTCAGTATTAGGTATTTATATAACTTACAATATCTAGACAAAATAAAATTGTCTTAAATACATTCTGGAAGCAGAGTTAAAATTTATCTGCAGCTTGAACTTACATTTATGTATTCTTTGGCCCCTGGACTGTCACTCTTGGCAAGAATTCAATGTTAGAATGGTTTGTACGTAATCAGTTGGATTAAAAAGGCTGAAATGCCATGTCTTATCAGTTCACAATTGTTCAACAATGTTCTAAGACTCTGATAACTTGTTTAATGTGAGTGCTTATCAGAGTTATAGAGGGAGAAATAAATGTCTAATAGATTTTTTTACTCATTGACTTGTTGACATTTATCCAGATTTTATGATTTACGTACAATAAAATTCATTATAATTGAATTTATGACATATAACTTTATAGTATATCTTAGAATTGATCAAACAATATGATAACATTATTCTAGTAAACAAATAATGATGAGAATTTGGAGGGATTGTTTTAAAGGGTACAGCCTAATAAAAATATGAAAATAGATGCCTCTAAGTAACCATTCTGCTGTTAGAACTGTTACTTTTTCTGTCTTTTTTTTTTTTTTTTTTAGTACCACCTCACATTGTGGGTGAAAATACATTTGAAGATGTGAAGGTAAAAGAGAAACAGAGTGTTGCGTTGACTTGTGAAGTGACAGGTAAGGGGCTCAGCTCTTGCATTTCTGCTCAACTCACTAGTTATTCATTGCCTCCACTTATCTCTTAGTTGAGAAAAATCAAGCATTTGACCTTGAATTCTAGCCCAGTATAGAGGGTAGAAATCTGGAGGAAACCTTTCAGATTCTGTGGAGATTAAAAGGAAGTTCCTACACTGAAAAAAAGGAAGGAAGGAAGGAGAGAGGGAGTGGGGGGGGAAGGAAAACAAGGAAGAGAGAGGGACAGAAAAAGACACATTAGTCTTTTCTTTCAACTCAATAAATTATTCTTTCTTTTTTTTAATCCTGTTCCTACTTGTGGGTAAGATTTCCTGTCCCACCTCCTCTTATTTTTTCTTTCCTTCTCTATGTTTGTACCTTCCTTTCCTTTTTGTTGTTTTCTTAAATTTTATTTCCAAGAAATAGGAATTTTGGTGAAAGTATAGCATCACTGATAGTGGGAATGACCCAAGATCAAAACTGTCACCTTTTGTAAACACGTTTGTATATTACAAAGGAAATGGAGAAGAGTAAAAATAAAAATGAAAATTCTAAACCAAATTTCACTGGCTTTACCAGTGAATCATTGTGTTGCATGTAATAAAAATAAACAGATCTCTAAGAGAATGTGTTCAAGACTGTCTTTTTAGTAAAGGCACAGCCTTGCAGTTTTAATGGAACAACTAGAGCAGTCCATACTTTTTATAGAAAGCAAGTGTTTTAAGGAAGATTCAATTAATTTCTTATTTCGTTGTTTACATGCCTTGCATGAGCAATACATTTAAGTAAGCAAGGAAATATTTTCATTTTAAAAAAGACAGATATAAAAAGTGTCACATACACTATTACTTAACCTGTTTTCTTTTTTTTCTTGCAATGATGTGGTAACAACTATTGCATAGAGAACAGCTGCCTAAATTTTGTAGCATCCCATCTTGAGCCTTCCAGTTTTTTTTTTTTAACGTTGACATTTGTTTTTTTAAGATATTCTCTTTTATTCTTTCAGTTTCATTGAGATATAACTGACATATAATATTGCATAAGTTTAAGGTGATTATACACACACACACACACTCACACACACACACAAAATGATCACCACAATGTTTAGCTAACATCCATCACTGCACATAGCTACACAACTTTTTTTCTTGTAATTAGAACTTTTAAGATCTACTCTCTTAGCAGCTTTCAATTATACAATATGGTATTGTTAACTGCAATCACAATTATCATCTTATAACTGGAACTTTGTGCCTTCCGACCACCGTCACTCATTGCCCCACCTCTAACCTCCTACTTCTATAACCACTAATGGGTTCTCAGTTTCTATGAGTTTGGTTTTATTAGATTTCACGTATAAGTGAGAACATACAGTATGTCTTTCTCTGTCTGACTTATTTCCCTTAGTATAATGTCCTCGAGGTTTATCTGTGTTGTCAACAATGATAGGATTTCCTTCTTTTTTCATGACTGGATAATATTAAATTATATATATATATATATATATATATATAGTAAATAGTATTAGTATTATATATTGTATAGTAATATTTAGTATTTAATAATAATATTAAATTATATGCATAGTTTTATATATGTCACCTTTTCTTTATCCAGTCATCTATCTATGGACACTTAGGCTGTTTCCATGTCTTGGCTATTGTGAATAATGCTGCAATGAACATGGGAGTGCAGATGTCTCTTTGAGATAGTGGTTTCGTTTTCTTCGGATATATGCCTAGAAGTAGAATTGCTGCACATATGGTAGTTCTATTTTTAGTTTTTTGAGCAACCTTGATACTGTTTTCCATAGGGGCTATACCAATTTACATTCCCTCCAAAGGTGCACAAGGGTTCCCTTTTTTCTACATCCTCATCAACACTTGTCATTTCCTGTATTTTTGATAATAGCTATTCTAACAGGTGTGAGGTGATATCTCATTGTGGTTTTGATTTGCATTTCCTGGATGATTAGTGATGCTGAACAGCTTGTCTTGTACCTGTCAGCCATTTGAATATCTTCTTTGGAAAAATGTCTATTCAGGTCCTTTGCCATTTTTTTAATTGAATCCTGTGTGTGTGTGTGTGTGTGTGTTTGCTATTGAGTTATATGTGTTCCTTACATATTTTGGATATTAACCCCCTTATCAGATAGTGCTTTGCAAATATTTTTTCCCACTTTGTAGGTTGCCATTTAATTTTGTTGATGTTTTCTTTTGCTGTATAGAGCTTTTTAGTTGATGTAGGCCCATTTGTTTTTGCTTTTGTTGCTTATGCTTTTGGTGTCATATCACAGAAATCATTGCCAAGACCAATGTCAAGGAGCTTTGTCCCTATGTTTTCTTTTTTTTAAATTTCAGCGGCTTTTAGAAATTTTTTTATTATTTTGTTTATTTTTTTAATGTTTATTTATTTTTAATTTGCTTTTTTTTAAATTTTATTTTTGGTTGCATTGGGTCTTCATTTCTGCATGCAGGCTTTCTCTAGTTGTGTCGAGTGGGGGCTTCTCTTGTTGTGGAGCACAGGCTCTAGGTGCTCAGGCTTCAGTAGTTGTGGCTCACGAGCTTAGCAGCTCTGCAGCATGTAGGATCTTCCTGGACCAGGGATCGAACCCATGTCCCCTGCATTGGCAGGAGGATTCTTAACCACTGCATCACCAGGGAAGTCCCCGTCCCTCTGTTTTCTTTCAGGAGTTTTATGGTTTGAGGTCTTACATCTAAGCCTTTGATACATTTCAAGTTACTTTTTGTGAGTGGTGTAAGACACGGGTCTAGTTTCCTTCTTTTGCATGTGAATATCCAATTTTCCCACTGCCATTTATTGAAGAGACTCTTTTTCCAATGAGTATTCTTGACCCTCTTGACTAATATTAGTTGATCGTATATGCATGGGTTTATTTCTGCGCTTATGATTCTGTTCTATTGGTATATGTGTCTTTTTTATGGCAGTACCTTACTGTTTCGATTACTGTAGCTTTGTAATGTAGTTTGAAGCCAGGATGTATGATGCCTCCAGCTCTTCTTTCTCAGGATTGCCTTGGCTATTCAGTGTCTTTTGTGATTCCAAACAAATTTTAAGATTTTTTTTTCCATTTCTGTAAAAAATGCCATTGGAATCTTCATAGAGATTGCACTGAACCTATAAATAGCTTTGGGTAATATGGACATTTTAGCAATATTAATTCTTTCAATCCATGAACACAAGATATCTTTCCGTTTATTTGTGTCTTCTTTTATTTCATCAATGTTTTATAGTTTTCAATGTAGAGATCTTTCACCTCCTTGGTTAGATTTATTCCTAAGTTTTTTGGGTTTTTTTGATGCTATTGTAAATGAGATTTTTTTTAAATTTCTTTTTCAGATCATTTGTTGTTAGTGTATAAAAATGTAGTGATTTTTTAATGTTGATTTTGTATCTGAAACTTTATTGAATTTGTTGATTAAAGCAAACAGTTTTGGGGTGGAGTCTTTAGGACTTTCTATATAAATAATCATGTCATCTACAAATAGAGAGAACTTTACTTCTTCCTTTCCAATTCTGATGCCTTTTATTTCTTTTTCTTGCTTGATTGTCTGGCTGGGACTTCCAATAAAGTGTTGAATAGGAATGATGAGAGTGGGCACGCTCATCTTGTTCTTGATCTTAAAAAACTTTCAGTCTTTCAGTACTCAGTATGATGTTAGCTGCAGATTTGTCATATGGCCTTTATTATGTTGAGGAATGTTCCTTCTATATACAATTTGTTGAGATTTTTTTATCATAAATAGGTGTTGAATTTGGTCAGGTGCTTCTCTGCATCTATTGAAATGAGCATATGATTTTTATCTTTCATTCTATTGATATAATATATTACATTGATTTGTGTATCTTGAACCATCCTTGCATCCCAGAGATGAATACCATTTGATCATGGTGTATAATCCTTTTAATTTGATGCTGAATTCAGTTTTCTAGTATTTTCTGAGAATTTTGTATTTATATTCATCAGGGATGTTGGCCTGTAGTTTTCTTTTCTTGTGGTGTCCTTACCTGACTTGGGTGTCAGGGTAATGATGGCTTTGTAAAATGAGTTTGGGAATGTTCCCTCGTCAAATTTTTGAAAGAGTTTGAGAAGACTTGATATTAATTCTTTTTTAAACATTTGGTAAAACTTATCACTGAAACCATCTGGTCCTAGATTTTCCTTGTTGAGAGGTTTTGACTTCTGGTTTAATCTCCTTACTAGTTGGTCTGTTCAGATTTTCTTTTTCTTCATGATTTAGTCTTGACAGTTTGTATATTTCTAGGAATTTACCCATTTCTCCTAGGTGGTCCAGTTTGTTGGCTATAGTTGTTGAGCGTAGTCTCTTATGATTCTTTGTATTTCTGTGGTATCAGTTGTAATGTCTCCTCTTTCATTTATAATCTTATTTATTTGGGTCCTGTCTTTTTTTTTTCTTAGTCTAGCTAATGTTTTGTCAATTTTATCTTTTCAAAGAACCAATTCTTAGTTTTATTAATCTTTTCTATTGTTTCCTTGTACTCTATTTCATTTATTTCTGCTCTAATTTTTATTATTATCTTCCTTCTGCTAATTTTGGACTTAGTCTGTTTTTTTCCTAGTTCCTTGAGGTGTACTGTTAGACTTTTTTTAGAGATCTTATTTCTTCTGTGATGTATACATTTATCAATGTAAATGTCCCTCTTAAAACTGCCTATGCTCTATCCCTTAAGTTTTGGTGTGTTGTGTTTCCATTTTCATTTGTCTCAAATTTTTTTTTCCCTTTTGATATCTTTTTTGATACATTGGTTGTTCAACAGTATGTTGTTTAATTTCCATTCATTTGTGTATTTTCCAGCTTTCTTCCTGTTATTGATTTCTAGTTTCATATCATTGTGGTCATAAAAGATATTTGGTATGATTTCAATAATTTTAGATTTACTGAGATTTGTTTTGTGGTCTAATGTATGAGCTATCCTAGAAAATGTTCTATGTGTGCTTGAGAAGAATGTGTATTCTACTTTTGCTGTATAGAATGCTCTGTATGTGTCAGGTATATTGAGTCTATGGTAATTTTCAAATCTCTGATTTGTTATTGATTCTCTGATTGGATGATCTATCCATTGTTGAGAGTGGGGTGTTAAAGTCCCCAACAATTTTTTTTTTTTTTTTTTTTGTGGTATGCGGGCCTCTCACTGTTGCGGCCTCTCTCGTTGTGGAGCACAGGCTCTGGACACGCAGGCTCAGCGGCCATGGCTCACGGGCCCAGCCGCCACGCGGCATGTGGGATCTTCCTGAAGCTGGGCACGAACCCGTGTCCCCTGCATCGGCAGGTGGACTCTCAACCACTGCACCATCAGGGAAGCCCCCCCCCAACTATTATTTTATTGCTGCTTATTTCTCCTTTTATCTCTGTTAGTATTTGCTTTATATATTTAGGTGCTCCGATATTGGGTATTTACAGTTATTATGTTATTTACAGTTATTTATGTCTTTAATATTTACAGTTTAATATTTACAGTTTTATTTATTTACTGTAAAATTTAATATTTACAGTTATTATGTCTTTCTGATAGATTGACCCCTTTTTCATTGTCTCTTGCCTCTTTTGACCAATTTTAGCTTAAAATCTAGGCTGATATAAGTATAGCTGCCCCAGCTTTCTTTTGGTTACCATGTTCTTGAAATATCTTTTTATATCCCTCTACTATCAGTTCACATGTACCTCTAAAGCTAAAGTGAGTCTTTTATAGGTAACATACTGTTGGATCTTGCTTTTTCTTTTCTTCATTTAGCTATTCTATGTCTTTTGATTGGAGAATTTAATCCATTACATCTAAAGTAATTATTGATAGGTAAGGACTTACTATCTCCATTTTATTGGGGTTTTTTAAATGTTTTGTAGATACTTTCTTCCTTGCTTCTTATCCTTCTCTTCTTTTGTCATTTGATGTCTTTCTTAGCAATAAGCTTTGAGTGCTTTACCATAACTTCTTGTATAGCTATTAAAGATTATTTTCCTTTGTGGTTAACAGAGGCTTACATAAAATATATTATATGTATAACATCCTATTTTAAACTAATAATAACTTAACTTTGATAGCATACATAAACTTTACTTTTACTTCTCTTCCTCTCATATCTTAGGTTATTAATGTTACAATTTATGTGTTTTTCATTTTGTGTATCTAATAACAAATTATAGATACATCTATTTTTAAAATGTTTGTTTTTTAAATTTTAAAAGTGAGTTACGTATCACCATTACAGTGTTAGAGAATATGACTTTGACTACATATTTACTATTACCAATGAGTTTTGCACATACATTTATGTGATTTTACGATGATAATTAGCATCCTTTTATTTCTACTTGAGAATGCCATTTTGAATTTCTTGTAAGACAGGTCTGGTGTGTTTTTTTGTTTTTGTTTGTTTCCCTCAGCTATTGCTTGTCTGGGAAAATCTTTATCTGTCATTTCATATTTTGCCAGCTATAGTATTCTTGGTGGACAGGCTTTTTTTTCAATATTTAGAATGTTTTATGCCATTCTCTCCTAGCCTTCTAAGTTTCTTATGAGAAATCCGCCTATACTCTTATGGGGGGTTCCCTTGTATGTGATGTGTTGCTTTCTTCTTACTACATTCAAAATTTAGTTATAATGTGTTTCAGTGTAGCCCTTTTTTAGTTCAATCTATTTGGGATCTTTTGTGCCTCATGAGTCTGGATGTCCGTTTGGGGAGTTTTCAGACATTATCACTTTAAATATACTTTATGTTTCTTTCTCATTCTCCTCTCCTTCTGGGATTTCCATAACGTGTATATTGTTTTTGTAATAGTATCTCATAACTCCTGTAGGCTTTCTTCACTTTTCATTCTTTTTTCATTTTGATCCCCTACTGGATCATTTCAAATGATCTATCTTCTAGTTTACTGATTCTTTCTTTTGCTTGGTCAGCTCTGAAGTTGAAGCTCTCTTTTGAATTCTTTAGTTCAGTCATTCTATTCTTTAGCTCTAGTACTCATTTGTTTGATTGTGGATTTTTTATGATTTCTATTTGTTGAACTTCTCATTTTGTTCATGCATTGTTTTCTTCATTTTGTTTACTAAACTTGATTAAGAGTATTATTCTGATTTCACAGTTCATAGATCTCCATTTTTTAGGGTCAGTTATTGAGTTATTGGAACTTTATTCGTTTCCTGTGAGGTGTCATGTTTACCTGATTCCTTGTATTGGTATCTGCACACTTGAGTAAGGGGTCTCTGATTCCAGACTTTACAGGTTTGCTTCAGCAGAGATTGTCTTTCACCATTCAACTCAACTTTGGGTTCTGGATGGGTCAGCTGGTAGCATCCTTGGGTAGGTGGGGTTTTCTCTCAGGGTCTCTATTTGGGTGAGGCCACTGCCTCTGCCTGAGATGTGAGGTCGGGACGGGGGGTGCCATTGGCTGGGAACAGTTGGATAGGACTGATGGTTTGGTTTCCTGCCCAAGTGCAACTGTAGAATAGGCCTGGGTTACCTGGATTCTCTGGTCATTCTTCCTAGTTGGATAGGACCGTGTGCTATACTCAGCAGTTGGGTAGGCCTGTGAATTTGCTTTCCTGCCCAGGCAGGGCCATAGAACAAGCTCCATGGCCAATACAGTTGTGCCTTAATATGATATCATCCTAATCCTCTTTCCTAACAGAACTTGTTTTTATAGTTTTAAATTTTCAAAAAAAATGTTCGAACAATTTAAAACTTAATATTTAACAAAAGTCCCATGAAAAATATGAAAGATCTTTTTTCTCTAGGCTATAAATATTAAAGGAATAATTAATATATATTCCTATTTTTCTACCTATCTATATATCTATGCTAGAATCCTTGTATACATATCTGCTTGTTGAATTGTTTAATTAAAGTTTTAACTTTCCTTTTTTTAAGCTTTCCCTCAAAAATAAAAATCTTCTTTAAAAATTTAATATGAATGCAAAGGTATTCATGAGTAATAATTTTAGTAAACATGTATGCTCTATTATTTTTTAAGTGTATTTTACTATGAAAATATTTAATTGTAATAGCCTAAGGTATGGTATAAATTTAGTTAAACACAGAGACTAACATAACTCTTTCACTTATAGATTTTTTAAATCATAGCATGATTATTATTATAAATTCAGTTATATTTACAAATTTATTTAAAAATGAATGGCTACTGCATTGTTTCAGAAGTGGAATATTTTAAAAGGGAAATGAATGAAAATGCATCCTTTTAGTTACCAACTGTAGACATGTGATTATTAGCCAACTCTCAGAAATGGCTTTTTGTTATAGGGAATCCAGTGCCAGAAATTACATGGCAGAAAGATGGGCAGTTCCTCAAAGAAGATGACACCCATCATCTTATGTCTGGTGGACGTTTTCTTCAGATAACCAATGCCCAAGTGTCACACACTGGAAGATATACATGTTTGGCTTCTAATACAGCTGGTGACAAGAGCAGAAGTTTCAGTCTTAATGTGTTGGGTAGGTATAAGCATTGCTGCAAATCTTGAAGAATCAGCCATGGCAATAGGCTAAATTCTCTTCTTTTTCTGTTTACTTAATATTTCTACCATAGAATTTCATTATTTCAGAAGGACCAGTGCTTGTGTACATTTGCTGGTTTTCTTTTATTAATTCATACATTCATTCATTACATTTGGCATACCTACTATATGCCAGGTACTGTGTTTTGTGCAAAGTACAACTATGAACAAGATAGACATTAAATAAGCAGTAGTAAAGGAAAAATAAATACTGGTCAAAAAGAAGCAGGTCAACAGTGAAAGAGGATCACCGTGAGATGTTTTATAATTTCTTTGTGGGACTCTGCCATTATTGGTAATTGCCCATACTGAAATCTCTGTTGGTAACTATCATGAAGGAGAGGCGATGCAGACAAGCACACCAAAATTGTATGCTTGCTCATGAGCGATAGTGAATTAACATGGTCCCTTGTGAGGTTGAAGGGTTCAAACAAAACAAAACATCATTAAAATGATTTTATTTTAGAAGTGTGCTCTCCTCTGTCTTAAAACATATTTCCCCTCCTTCCCTTTGCCAACTTATGTAGCAGTATTGTGAGCAGAACATCTGCTCCTGCTGGGGTGAGCAACTACCATAGATTTTCTTTTTCTTAACATAATATGCTGCTCATCTGTCTTTATGTGTGTTTATCTGTGTCATTTGCTAACTCATTAGTCCCTAAAAAATCTTAAAGGAAGAAAGTTGACAGGTATTGCTGTGCAGTAAATTATCTGGACATTGCAAATTTAGATATTTTGCCATTTAATTAATAGTTATTTTTCCCAGATAAATCCCCTCCCCTTGAAATTAATATATAATGTGTAAATTCTATTTTGTCAGTGATAAGCTGTGAAGATTCCTACATTAAAATGTAGACTGCAACTATAAGTGTAGCTTTTAAATCTGACATGGTTTCCTTCTGATTTAATACAGATTAGCTTGTACATTTGAATATCAAGCCCTTTGAGAGCAATAAAAACTACACCATGAAAAAATATGGAGTAGGAATGATGAAATAACTACACATTCAGTTTCTACAGCATTAAAGTTATACTTATGTCTTGGAAATGATATTAAAATAGATTCCTAATTTCTGCTCACGTTAGAAATTTAAAATGCACTGCCTAAATGTATTGTATTTGATTACTAATATCAAAACACATTTCATTCTACTTAAATAAACTTATCTATAATTGAGGATGCAAATTTTTGCAATTTTTATTTGTTTGTATGTTTTTTTTGTTTTTGTTTTTTGTGTGTGTGTGGTATGCGGGCCTCTCACTGTTGTGGACTCTCCCATTGGCGGAGCACAGGCTCTGGGCGCGCAGGCTCAGCGGCCATAGCTCACGGGCCCAGCCGCTCCGTGGCTTGTGGGATCTTCCCAGACTGGGGCACGAACCCGCGTCCCCTGCATCGGCAGGCGGACTCTTAACCACTGCGCCACCAGGGAAGCCCTGTTTGTATGTTTTGATAGTTATTGGCTAGACTGGGGGAATATGTAGTCCCATACATAGAAACTCCCATACAGGACATAGCCCTCAGGCAGCTTACAGTCTAATTGAGTAGAAGAGATATACAGGCCAGAAATGTTAAGTCAGAATACTGGATAATGTATTAATAAGTGTCAAATAAATAGTATATATAAGTAATAATTACATAAAACTATAAACTCCCTAGGACAGAACCCTTTTTATCTTGAAAAGGATATAGCCCCAGCACCTAACATAACAGTGAATAACAGATGCGTGGATAAGTAAGAATGAGAGTTCATGAGCCAGTTGTCTCCTAACACACCTGTCTTCTCTGCATGCCCATCAGTGTATGAAAGGCAAATGCCCCACCCTGGATTTCTTCTCCTCTCCTGTAGCCCACTGCTTCTCTTAGAGCTCTATGTTCCTCATGCCTCCTTCCTCCTACCACTGACTCACCTCCCAGTACTGGCTCATGTCCAGATCCTATCCCTGTCCTCTGAAAACCTGATTTAAAACTCTTTCTGGCTCCTTTCAGTAACTGAAATCTGACTTCCCAAGAGACCTGAGCTCCCTGGGGACTCTCTCCAGTGGAGATCACTTATTCTTTACCCCAAGCATCTCAAGTCATGCTCTCTGACTATATTCCTTCCTCTGCCTCCTACCCCCTTCCTAGTTACTTATTTCTTATCATTTTCCCTCATTCATTGAAGATGAGGGATCTGAATTCAAGTCTTCTTTTCACCAACTTCATATAAAGTTGAGGCTATTCAGGTGTGTGCACTGGCAGTTTCCAATCTAGCCATAATTTCCAGCCATAATTCAGTGTCTTTACCCTTTCTTTTCCCAGAGGGTGTTATCCTTTTTGTTCACAGTTACTGCTTCTGCTTATGCCCTTGATCCTGTATCTTTCCCCCTTCTTTGGTCTGCCAGTCATGCCCACCATCTGCTTTACCTTCAGCTTTACCTTCTACTGTCTCCATCACTTCATACAGTCACTATTCCCTGTCTAAACTTCTTGTCCCACTAAATATGGGCTTCTGCCCACACCATTCTTGACGCTGCTGTGGTGAAGACTACCCTGTTGTTAGATCCAACAAACATTGTTCAGTCCTTATCTTAATGTTTGGATATTATGTATCACTTTCTCCTGGACACTGCTCTTCCCCAGTTATCCTTGCACCCCTTTGGTTGCTCCCTTTCTCCCTCCTTTATGGACTCTTACTTAATCTGTCTCTTAAACATTAAGTTCCCTCACATTTTGTCCTTACTTCAGTGTTCATTTTACTCTAGATATTCTGATCAAGTAACAAAAACTTAATTTCCAGAGGTTTAATTTTCATCTCTTATCAACTGGAGACTTTTTAAAATCCATACCTGCAACGCTGATCCTTCTCCCAAGGTTCAGATTTCTATATACAGTTGCTTGTTGGACGTTTCTACCTGGAATTCTCACAGACACTTAAAATTCAAGATACTCAGACTGAACAAATCATCTTCCCCTCCTAAGTGAGCAAATCTTTCCATATTTTCTATTTATTTTGCTTCATTGAAGTTTACCTAGGTTCGTTCTCAAGCAGTAAAATTGGAAGTTATATTTGACGTTGGTTTCTTTACCCCTTAACTTCTATCATCAAATCCTGCCAATTGATTTCTTAAATTTATCTTTAGTTGCTCCCCCCCTCTTTATGCCTTTCTTCACTGCTCTAGTTCAGGCCCTCACTATCTTTTATGGAGCAGCTGTACTTGTCTGTCTTTCCCCTGCTTCCAACACTGACCCCCTTGAATCCATCCTCTATATATTTCCTGCTTGCCCCTCATTGTTTACACTACTCTGCTCCCAATATGCTCCCTCCTCCTAGTAGTCTCCCTTCTTTCACCTTCTGACCACCACCAGTCCTTTGAGGCTCAGTTTGAAATCTGCTCCATTAGGAGATCTTCCCTCATGAGAGTCCACACACCGCCCCACACCTCAGATTGGATTGGATGCCATGCCTCCATATATCCTGCACCAAAATTCCCAGTATTGCGCATACTACATTGTGTTATGATTCCTTTTTATGTGTCATCTCCTCCATTACTCTGTGAGCTTTTTGAGGTTCTCACTGCTTTTGTGTAGAATGAGGACACTAATCAATTGTTTCTGTAATTGTTAGGGAATGGAATTACACAAATAAGTACTATGAAAACTTAGAAATGTACAAATAAAGAAATTTCTGAATATATTTCTTTGATCAAGTTTTAAATCTTTTTCAGTATCTCCTACAATTGCTGGTGTTGATAGCGATGGCATCCCTGAAGATGTCACTGTTATCCTTAACAGCCCCACATCTTTGGTCTGTGAAGCTTATTCATATCCCCCAGCCACCATCACCTGGTTTAAGAATGGAACTCCTTTAGAATCCAACCGAAATATCCGCATTCTTCCAGGTAATTAGCTTACTTCAGATGCCCAAGTTGCATTTGTGCCATCTACTTTTACAGAAGAACAGAATCATTGACTATTTTTATAAAAATACTTAATGTTGTTGGTGGTATTGTACTACTGCTATCTTATTTTTTAATATTTTGTATGTATGTTGTAATCTAAGTTATCTAAAATTACTTTTTGAAAGACCAATAAAGTAAATAAAAGGCAAGTAAATAAATACTACAGTGTAATTAATTGCTCAAATATAATGTAGAATGCCAAAAAGAGTAGAAATTCACTTTTTGTTGAATTGCCTCCTGAGGGTTAGTATTTAGATTGACAGAGTTTATTTATTCCTCTTTAATACCTGACAATATGTATGAAAACAAAGAATTTAAAAGTATGATCACTGGCTTTAAGAAGTTTATAGAGATAATACATGTGAAAGTTAATTAACAACAGGAATCCATGAATAATCATGGGTTCTGAATAGTCATAGGTTATGACAAATGGAATAGTGACAAGTTTTATAAGAATTCAAAAGAAGGAGTGGCCACCGTGGGCTGAAGTAGTCAGGAAATGCTTTGTCATAGACATAACTTGAACCAAACCTTAAAGAAAGTTATAGAATTTTGTTAGTTGGAAATGAGTTAGGAGAGATTTCAGATCCTTCAGGATGTCTAGTGTGGGAAAGTACGAAGGAGAATGGCATATCTATGTGCAAATAATAATAAACAGACTCCTCACCTCCTTCTTGAGTGGAGACATTGTGTGTACATGTGTGTATGGCAGGGAAGGGGGCAGGTAGGAGATAAGATCAGGAAGGAATGTTGGAGTCATGTTTTAAATACCTGGATTTGAGAGTTTTGACTTTATACTTTAGTCAATTGAGAACCACTGAAGATTTTTAGGAAGAAAGATACCATAATAAAAATTGTGTTTTAGCAAGATCAGTCTCTACTGATGGGCCAGGTAGATGAGAGGAAGATGACAAAGGCAGAAGACCTATTTGTGAAGAGAGTAAAATAAGAACCTTAATTACAGTGTGTGCAGAGAGGTAGGGGAGGGTCAGAATGAGCATGAGAGTCATTACCATGGAGGACCATCGTGGACTTAGTGAATGTCTCCATCCACAAAGTAATGCCCATCTATATTGTAGTTTGTCTGTGTCAAATGTCTCTTACAGAATTGGCATAGAGGAGAAGAAATGTGTTAATAGTAAGAACTAAAACCTGGTGGTTTGTGCAAACCCTGCTGCCACTGTGACTTCAGAGATTCTTTGGTGTTCCATTGCTTTTCAGGAGGTAGGACTCTGCAGATCCTAAATGCACAGGAGGACAGTGCTGGGAGATACGCTTGTGTAGCCACTAATGAGGCAGGAGAGATGATAAAGCACTATGAAGTGAAGGTCTACAGTAAGTCCCAAAAGAACACTATGTTCCCAGTTTTCTCACTTTTTCAATTCTGTTTTTCATTATGGGTTCATAATTATTTATATTCATCATTAAAGCTTATCGTTTATCCAGCTTGCTTCATTAAGATGGAAGTTGAATTAAGCACTGTGCCCATGACTTCAATTGCTTAAAGATGTGGAAGCCCACTGAATCTGCTCTCTTCAACTTTTTGGAGAACTTGTCAGTGGCACTTCCTTAAGTTTCTCTATTTTTTTCTTGTGAATTACCCTCTTCTGAATTCTGCTGCATATAAGTACTTGCATGCACAAAACTCTTCCTTAAATATATATGCTCTATTCAACAGCCTACGATGAGCTTGTCAGTGACTTTGGGCTAATCCACTGTACGTTGACCTATTAAAAAAAAATTATGCTACCACTGATAGGCAATACATTTCAGAATTTTGTTTTTAAAAAGGAAGAGCATCTTTTTTATTGTCTTTTGTTCTTTGAATCATTCCCCTTAGTGACTAATAAAATGCATTCTATGGGTCATACTCAGACTGTGTCTGGGGACCTGGAAAAACCTAAACTAACTGTTCTGTGAAGGACATTAACCTCATTGGCAGTATTATAATGATGAGGAGAGAAGGTAGTTTTCTTCACATTCTGTATATGAACACTGCCATTTCATAAGATGCTAACTTGGGTCCTTGATGAAAGGAGAGCATAGAAGATGCCTAAGTTATTTCCTTGTTTGCTTATTAAGTGATCCTCTCTGTGTTCCATGTCATTCCATTTAAAAGAACTAATGTTTAATACTTTAATATTCGTGTTTATGCAGTTCCACCCATAATCAGTAAAAGCGACCTCCTGGGGCCAGGTCTTTCCCCCAAAGAAGTGAAGATCAAAGTAAACAACACCCTGACCTTGGAATGTGAAGCCTATGCAATTCCTTCTGCCTCTCTCAGCTGGTACAAGGATGGACAGGCCAGTCAAGTTTTTTCATTTGCTGATGGTTTTTTATAGACTAAAATGGCCAGTTAAATTAAAAAGCAAAACGCCCAGACACAGATAACTCAGAGAATCAATGTGACCTTAAAATTAGCACCATCCCATGCTCCTAGAGTATAAAACTGCAAAAAAATTGAACCATGTTCAACAATTTTAGTATTATTTCATCACTCTAAAGTTTGAAGGATTGTTTTAATACACGTTAGCAATTGTCTTGGAAAATCCAGCCACCTTCCCACTGGGGAATGGTTTTTGTGCTCTGTGGTTTTTCAGAGTAAGTAAACTTTGTAGAGAAGAAACGCAAAGACGGTGCTGAGCCAGATTAGAATGATAGGTATAACACAGGTGCTAAGTTTATTCAGAACTTTCTGTAAACACCTTTCACTTTTACAAAGAGTAACATTTTTAATGTTCCAAGATGAAAAAAATAAACTAAATGTGATGATTAAGTGCTCAATACAATTAATTGGGGGCAATGAAGAACTTTCAATAAAAGACACATCCTTCAATTACATAATCTGGCTTTCAGACCACACGCCCTTATTTCTCATTCAACTTATTTTCTAACATGCATGTTTTAAAAACATATGTGCTGGTGTTTTAAGACCAAAATAGATTTTTTTTGCTGCTGTTAACACTCTGCTTAATACAGATGTGACAGAGCTAAGCTGATGTTTATCCTGTTTTACACATAATCAACCAAATGGTCAGTCAAATTCCAGTTGTAGACGTTCAGGTCAGAGTCATGATTTAAGATGCAGAAAGATATAACTTTATTATTTCAGATCACAGATGGATTTTGCAATCCTGGCAGCCAGGAAAAAAAAAATCTTATAAAATAAGCAAGTTTCATCTGGAAGCCATTGCAAAAGGAAAAATATGGAACTCCCACCATGTTCTGTTTACAGTTTCTTTTCTGACTACAAGCACACTTCATGGTACAATATCAAGTCTATATGAGTTTGCATGGAAACAATTCCTTTCACCTTTCAAATTTTAATATTTTATTTTTAATTTTACCTAAAACCTTTTCATTCCTTGCATTTTATACCCATGCACACATATACACAAGCACATACACACATAAAAGTTGGATAAAGTCTAGATTTGTACTAGGAATTAGGGCTGTTTTTTTTTTAATTTCATAATGAATAGTTAAATTAGTTTCACATCCAGACTGAAATCGATCCAATTATGATGCTTTAGTTAAATTGCTGAATTTTTCAAGATACGGGATTGGTCCCCTAAAATGTGTACAAAAAATACTGGTTTTTGTTTATTTTCCATATCCTTTCTTCTGCTAGCTCATTTCTCAGATAAGCAACGCTACTTGAGTGAAACAGTGTTTTTGAGAAAAGCCACCAAAAATATTGGCAGCATTAACCACAATAAGTTTTGATAGAATCTATGTGTTTTGTTTATTCATGCTCTGAAGTTTTTCTTTGACATGGAAAGTTTAAATTATACTATTTTTATATAAGTGATATAATGTTAATAATGATACATTGCATCCCAAATTATTTATTGAGCACATAGTATTTGCCAAACACTATTTTAGGTGCAGGTGATACAGCTATGAAGGAAACAGACAAAAATCTCTGCTCATATGGAGTTTTGGGGGGAGGGGAAAACTAAACAAACAAGTAAAGCATACAGTGTGCCAGATAAGGTAAATGTTATGAAGAAATTCAGTCAGGAAGAATAGTGAGTGTGAGGGGTGTGATCTCTTACAATAGGGAAGGCCTCACTGATAAGGTGATATTTGAGCAGAAACTCACAGAAACTGAAGGAAGCAGACATAAGATATCTGAGAGGAAAATATTCTAGAGAGACTAGCAAGGGGCAAAGGCCCTGAGGCATTTGGCTGGAGTGCAGTGATCAGTGGGAACACAGAGAAAGGTGAGAGCTAGGGTTAAATCATACTGCTTGTAGATCACTTGGCCTTATTCTGATGGAAAGCTTCTGGAAAATTTTGAACACAGGAGTGATGTGATCTGACTTAAGGCTTTTAAAAGATTATATTGGCTTCTTTACTAGTTGAGGAAGAATGGGGTGCAGAAATGAATTTATTGCCATGGTCCAGGAGATAGATGGTGATTGCTTGGATGAAGGTGGTAGCAGGATGTGAGGGAAAGAGATGAGTCAAAGATGAGTCCAAGGTTTTGCATGAGATCACTAGAAGAGTGAGTTTAGGTAGAAAGAGAAGAGGTCCAAGGATCAAGCCCTGGGGTACTCCTACATTTAGAGGTTGTGGGCCAGAGAGTGATGTGTCCTAAAAGATAAGGAAAAAAAAAGTTTTCAAAATAAAGACAAGTTAAACCGTGTTAAATCCCACTGATCAGGTAAAATAAAGACTGAGAATTGATCAGTAAATTTAGCAACATGGATGTCACTTGTCATGTGACCTTGACAACATCATTTTGGTCAAGTAGAGATGGTGAAAGCCTTATTGGAGGATTCAAGAAAAGATGAAAGGAAATGGAGACAGCAAAGGTAGAAAACGTTTTAAAGTCATTGGCTATAAAGCAGAATAGAAAAATGTGGAGTTAGGCTGCAGTCTAATGAGATTTTTCTTTAATGCGGAAATTACACTGTTGTATACACATTGAAATCATCCAGTGAAAAGAAAGCAATTGATGATGACTCACATGAGAGAGGACACAGTTGCTGGAGGAATGTTCTTGAGAAGACCAGGGGCTGTTCAGAATGGACAGAAACTGGCATTAACCAGTTTTGCCAGGGGAATAAAATAAAGGGAGAAGGGGCAAAAGAGTTGATTTTTTAAATAGAAGTTTATACAAGGAGTGATTGCCATAATAGACCTTATATGGGTTAGGAGGAGAGTGAGTGATAGGGAAAAGAATACAAGTTCAGTTAATTTGGGGTCCTCCCATGGGATCAAAAAATAATGGGAGTTGGGATTCTAGAGGAAAAGAGTAAGTTAAGAGGTGATGGTCAGAAGGTGAGAACTTGAAACTGAGATTCTGAAGAGATGTGATTATTGGTAATTATAAGTTCTAGGTATGACTCTCCTGTTGAGTGGCTGAGAGAGTGTTGGGGCAAAAAAAAAAAATAGAGAGGAGGTCAAGGAGCTGAGAGCACAAAGTATTGGATGACTGTCTATGTGGGTATTGAAATCACCAAGAATTATGAGAAGTGTCATTGGAAGGAGTAACAGTGAGCCAGGAACTAAAATTTTCAAGGAATAAGAGGGAATTTAGTATATTCGGAAATGTTTAGAAGATGAGAAATGTCCTATTAAGTGTCAGTAATGTTTTCAATAAAACATCATAATATAAATATATCTAGGTTAAATTTTCTCATTTATGAAGTAATGATGTTTCTGAATGAGCAATAGTGATTTTTAAATCAAATCAGACTATGCTAATGCCTTCAATCTTTCATTATAAAACTCTAGCATTTGCTACAAAATAGTAAGAAAAGATACACTTTTTTAGTACAATGTGGGATCAGCTGAAGTTACTTTTCTCCAACATGGATAAATGGATATGGCTCCTAAGAACATTTTTCATCATAAATAATTTGTAAATGCACCACCCAGAAACACCTGGCATAGATGTAAACTATAGGAATTACAATTTTCAATAAATAAAGACATGATTACTCAAAAATAGCTTATTCAAAGTAAATTGTTATTGTTGTCTTGAGTATTTCACCTAAATTTTTATTTTTACTTATTAAAGAATCATAAAAACTCTCAACTGCATGGTGCCCTAGAGGATTTACTGGAGTACTTAATGATAACATTATTATAATTGAATCACAGCCCCTTAAAGCAGATGATCATGTTACTATTGCTGCCAGTGGACACACACTTCAAATCAGGGAGGCTCAAATATCAGACACTGGACGATACACGTGTATAGCGTCTAATATCGCAGGTGAAGATGAGCTGGATTTTGATGTGAATATACAAGGTAATACTAACATGTTTATTGTATGGAATTTAATTTAAATGACCTGGCAAAGCAATGAAAAAGAGATTTGACTTGGTTTATTTTAAATAGTGTTTTTTTTTCTGTTGACAATAATATAAATTCATTACTGAAAACTTGGACTCAAGAAATTAACAAAGAAGAAAATAATCCCATCATTCAGGATTACCTCAGTTATTTTTATGTGTTTCCTTCTGATATATTTTTGTAAATGTATACTTCATTTATAAATTGGGATCACACAATACATACTTCTCTGTTATGTTAGCTTTCCCCTAACATTATATCATGAAGTTTATCAGAAAGCTAATGTAACATTATATCAGAATTTAAAGTAGTCACACTGGAATTGAATGATGATTTAGGCTCCTTCAAGCTTTGTGACTTGGGAAAGTTACCTAAATATTTTAAACCCCATTTTCTCACTTTTAGAATTAATGCCTTGTAGAATTGTGGTGAGTACTAAATAAGATAAAGTATATAAAACTCTTAGCAAAATGCTTAAGAAATGATATTTGCTATTATTGTTGATATTATTACTCTCAACATGATTTTTAATAACTATACCTGTTTTATCAGTTGAGTATCCAAATATTTATTTAACCAGACTCCTGTTGTTGAATGTGTGGGTGTGTCCAAGCTTTTACTACTCATATATAATGCTTCATTGAACGTCTTTATACCTAAAACTCTTGCACATTTTTTATTTTTCATAAGTTGTTAATGATGGAAATTTTAGGTCAAGTGTTATACACTTTTGCAGTGCTTTTGATGTACAGGCAAATTACCTTCTAGAAAGTTCATACTTGTCACCCAGAAAACTTTGAGAATGTTCCATTATATTTTTTAATAGACTTATTAATCTTGGCTGCATAACTTCTTTAGTTTTCTGAATAAGACAAATCATTGGGAAGTGCTCTATTGAGCCAGTATTTTTTAATGATATCTCAAAATGAGTTGTCCCTGCTATGATCATATTCTTTAGCCATGTTTATTATAGTAGGTCCTTCCTGAGAGCAGGACATTTTATCTTCCAAATGCTAGAGCCTTTGAACAGAGATGGAGAGCAAAGCATGAGCACAACATTCTGAGCTCCATACTTCTTGCTTTTCCACTGGAGAACCAGCTCTGACCTCTGTCTACTACTTTTTTTAGCTAAGGGCTAAGTTGGTAGGTGTATAAGTACTTGAAAATATTTTCACATTGTCTAATTTATTACATGTACAAATCACTCTTGTGAAAATACAGCCAAGATCTTTCTTTAATGGATTGACACTGTCATTTACATGAGTCCAAAATTTCATGTCTTTTCTCCGTAGTTCCTCCAAGTTTTCACAAGCTCTGGGAAATAGGAAACATGCTGGATACTGGCAGGAGTGGTGAAGCCAAGGATGTGATCATCAACAATCCCATCTCTCTTTACTGTGAGACAAACGCTGCTCCTCCTCCTACGTTGACATGGTATAAAGATGGCCACCCTCTGACCTCAAGTGATAAAGTATTGATTTTACCAGGTAAAGATTGCTAGGAACAGGGTGAAAATCTGAATCTCTGTCAAATGTGTTTCTTCTCATTAATTAGACCAGTCAAATTGATTGACTTTCTGGCCTTGTAATTTAACTGACACAGGATACTGAATGCCACTGGTATCTATGTAGCTTCAAGCTAGGAGAGTCCAGGCTGAGAATCTGACATAGGATAGAATACCTAGTTAAGTTTCATATCTACTATGGGATCATTCCATCAACTTAAGAAAGTCTTTTGGCTCCCTTGTGCTTCCATTTTTCTAAATAGTGTGATGAAATAATCAGTTTTGTTTCTGTACATTATTAATGATAAATTCTAGAATATATTTGCAAATAGTTATTACTGTTTATTAAATGCATTTCTCATAAATCAATAGTAAAGATTTTAGTTTCAAATATTTTAGTTATTACATGTTTATCGATGGAAAAGGAGATCTTTAAATTGTGGAAAAATAATATTTTCAAGGCTTCTATTTACTTTTAGCAAACATTCAAATAGGCTTGTCAAAATTTATCAGATTGTACACTTAAAGCCCAGTGCCTTCCAATATATGTAAATTTCATCTCAATTAAATAAAAAAAATATCTTGGCAAAAAAAAGAGACTAGATAGAAATGACAACTACATGTGATCCTAAAGTGGATCTGAGCTTAGGGAAAAAAACAGCTATTAAAGACAATATTGTAATAATAGTGAAATTTGAATATGGACTATGGTTCAGTAGTACTTTTTTCACGGATTTTACATTTTCTGATTTTGATCATTATACCTTGTTTTAATGAAATACATATTTATGAATATGTAGGGGTGAAGGGGCATCATGTCTCCAATATACTCTCAATCTTTTTCTGAATCATTTGAGAGTATTACTCATTTATATATATAAATAAAGTTAAAATGTACATTTTTATGACAGATCAAACAATTGGATTGAAATACAAATTCTTGATAAACACAGGTAAAATTTTTAATATAATTATTGCGACTTTTCTCTAAGTTTGATATTACATCAACATGAAAAGTTTAAAAATACACAGTTATTCTTTCAAGATCATATGTATAAAGGTACATTTTATACCTTTTATATCCTTGGCTATTATTTTCTCAAATCAGTACTTGCCTCCAACAGTGTAAAACTTCTTTTACATGTGTTCAAAACTGTAAAAGCAAGAGGTCACCACATAGCAATATTCCACATGGAATGTGAGAGGGACATGGAGCAACATTCCTCCCTTGCTCTATACAAGCTATTTAGTTCTCAGGAGGTCTCATTCATATGCTGGGTCACTTTTCAGTAATGCAGTGTTTGTCCTAAATGTGGTATGTGGGATTAACACTGAAACACTGGATGAAGTAAGAGCCTTAAAAGGAAATGTAAAGAAGTCATTAGACCTGAAAAATTATATCTCTGTTTATGATCACTTTCACTCTAAGATTTAGAGAAGTAAAGATATGTATTGGGATATATTTTCAGGAGGGCGAGTGTTACAGATTCCCCGGGCTAAAGTGGAAGATGCTGGGAGATATATGTGTGTGGCTGTGAATGAGGCTGGAGAAGATTCCCTTCAGTATGATGTCCGTGTACTCTGTGAGTTTTTCATTTGTTTTTTTGTTTATTATGCATTCTTTCACGCAAAAGTTTTTTGAGGAACTAATGTTTTCATGATGTTGCACTAAGCATTTTAGAGACATAAAGATAATCAGAAACTGATAGCTTTCCCAGGGAGCTGTCTTATACAAATTGAAAGCACATTAGTTAGGACTCCTGAAGTATCAAATAACAAACTAGCTTAAAAAAAGAAAAGAGAGAGAGAGAGAGAATCACTGATTCATGAACCTGAAAAGTCCCAGAGTAGAGCTGGCTATAGTCATATCTGACTTCTATGGCTCAAAAGAGGTCCACCAAACTTTACCTTTCTCTTTCTCTTGGCTTTGTTTTTCTCTGTTAGCATCACTCTCAGGTGGGGAATCCCTTTGGATAGCAGGTGGGACCCTGGAAACTCTATACTCTGACATCTTCTTAGTTTCACATCCAAAGTGAAAGCTCTTCTTATCCAGTATTTACAACTGAAGTCCCAGAATTGGATTTCCATGGCTTTAACTGGCCAAGCATGACTCACATATCCATTTCTGAACCAATTACAGAGGCCAAGAGGCCTAATTGATAAGGTGTAATACATATGTCCACCCTTGGATCACAGTCATATTATGAATGCAGGGACTGAGAGTAGAAGTATTGCACCTTTAAGGGCAAAGAAAGGTGATGCTACTAGAAGCAGGAACAAATAGATGCTTCCATGAGAAGGAGTTGAGCTAGAGAAGTAGCAGTAGGAATGTATACGAAGCAGTTGGTATGAAAGATTTTACAGAGGAAGTGATTAAGTGATATGAAGCATTAGACACTTATCTGAGAGTATCAGATGACACAGATTTTTATCCTGGGTGATTAAGAATATTATAGCAAGAGCAATAAAAAGAGAAGGTTTGGGAAAACAACATAACTTGGGAAGAAGGAAGTCAATTTTGTTTTGGACGTATTGAATTTTGCATGATACCAAGATACTTAGGAAGATGTTGAATGAGACATTGGAAATATGGAACTACAACACAGGAGAGAGAATTGAACTAAGAATATAGAGTTGAGAGTTATCCACAAACAGGTGATATTCAAAGGCATGAGATTTCCAACAGAAAGGGTTATAGATAGCTTAGGAGAAGATAAAAAAAAAAGATCATTGTGCGATCATTTACAAGTAGGAGACAGGAAAAAGAAAATAGAGGAGAAACAATCTGAGGAGTTAATGAAAAGTAGTAAACTACCATATCACCTATTCAAGGCATAGAAAAGGTTATCAAGAAGTGGGTTTAGTATGGAATGCTAAAGTAAGTTTAAGAAAATAAAAACTGGGGGGAAAAGGCCATTTGAAACTAAGAAATCATTAGTGAAATTCTGAAGATCAATTTTTGTATAGTATGGTGTGATACAAAGCCACAGAACAGTGGAAGGATCTGATAAAGTAGCAAGATATTATAGGTTGGGAAGAATTGGAATTTGGTTAAGTTGAAATGGAATTTAGGCATTGGCTGTCAAAGGGAGATGTTCATGTCTTCAGTCTGTTATTTTTAATTAGGAGGAAGTTGGAAAGCATGTTGGAGATGAGTTTAGAGAAGTACGAACAAAGCAAGAAAAACAGCCCACAAAGTCTGTCTAAATTAGGAATACTTCACAGTGTTTGATGCTTACCTCCTAAGTGCCACTAAGAACAATTCTCAGAGGTGTAATCCAGCTGGAGGGCAGGTCAGAGCAAAGAGCTTTGGTGGAGGCCTCTACAGGTCAGACCTTGGGCCTGTAGTGCACCTCCTGGTAGCTCCTAATGATTCAGCTCCAGGTAAAAGTTGAAGAAAACATTGAATCTTTATGTCCCAACATCTCATTTGATCAGTTTTCATGGTGTGGAGGTACTGATAGCCTCATTTAATCTGAAATTCATGTTTATTATTTACTAATCTGCAGTTCAAGCTATGTATTCTATGTTATCTAAAGTACAGCAAAAATCATCTAATTTTGAATGTGAAAGTTTGCATTCAAAATAACACTGAAATTTTATTATGGGGCCTTGTAACCTTGATTATTTGCTTTATAGACTTTCAATTTAGTTTTGGAGAGACCCAAATACTACAAGAAGGCATCTGCATTAAACATACATTCTTTACTGATTGATAAAGATATGGCACATTTTAAGAGAGTAAAACAAAATACCTAAGCTTTCAAAACAAAACAAAGTGATTATTCGTTTTGAAAATGAATTTCTACATTTACAAAAGCAGCCAACACATGCATTCCTGGTTTAACATTTCCATTTTTTAAAAAATTCTACAGATAGTATGTGTTTTTTCATAACTGACTAGTCTAACATCAGGTGGGCATGAACCTGGATTGATTCTATATTATTGTTTTACATGAGACTGAATATATGTAGAAAGATCTAGAGCATGGCTTCCCAAACTCTAGCATGTATAAGGATCACGTGGAGAGTTTGTTAAAACACAAACTTCTTTGGCTCTCCTAGGGATGCCAACTAAAGAAGACTCAGACCCCAAAATCTGCATTTCTAGCCAAGCTCCCAGGTGATGCTTATCATGATACCACTGATACCGAGGCTGGGGAAACACACTTTGAGTAGCCCAGACAATTCCCTTGCAAATGAGACCAAACCTGTACATTTCAAATACACTTTAAAGATTTACCTGGCTTGTCTAGATGACCAAGTAGACTTAACTGTTAATTTGTGCAGATGCCACTTGCAGGTGTGCTTGCAAACCCAGAGGGCCCGTGGAAGGGGCTGAGAGAGAAACTAGACAAGATATATTGGGGAAGAATTGGGATTAACCTAAATGCAAAGGAAACTATGCAGGGGGTTAGTCCAGGATAGGTAAAGAAAGGGAAGAGAATAAACCCAAATTCACATAGATTTATCACCCTACCTAATTTATTAGTGTAAAGTGTTACTTCAGAATCATGGATTCCTCTTCAACTTTTGTTCCTCTATTATCCCAAACTTTTAAAACTTGTCAGAAAACTAGAATAATTTAGAAAAGACCTTGTTTCCTGTCATTATCTCTCTGTTCCAATCACTTATTAGTGCCGCCAGTTATCCAGGGAGCAGACAGTGATCTCCCTGAAGAGGTCACCGTGCTGGTGAACAAGAGCATGCTGGTGGAGTGTTTATCCAGTGGCAGCCCCACACCGAGAAATTCCTGGCAAAAAGATGGGCAGTTCTTGCTAGAAGATGAGCATCATAAATTTCTATCTAATGGAAGAATTCTGCAGGTAAAAGTAAAAAATCTAATTTAAAAATAGCTATTTGACTTAGTATTTTATAATAATTGTCTTTTTGCTTTTAAAAATAATTTGTCTTGGTTTATAAATATTGGCAAAAATAACTAATCATAAAAAGGATATATAAAATAAAATTCTTCTTACTCATTCTTTTCTCACTATCAAAGGTAACCACTGTTAACAGTTTTGTGTGAATTCTTCCAGAGGTTATCTGTACAATATGGCCTCTGTGATAAAAACCAAATTATTACAATTCTTTCCATTGCAGATTTCTGATGATTAAATTCTAGATGGTTTAAGATCCCCTATAGATTAAAATTTGTCCTCTATTGGCAAAGAATTGATAATAAGTAATAATGGAAACCACATAAATATCCTGAGTTGTTGTTCACTAATGGGCATGTCTATATTTTTCTTTTCAAGGGTCTTAAAAGGAAGATAGGCACTTGTAGAAATAACACCAACTCTTTTGTTAGGATGCAACTTAAGAAATTATTTCCCAAACATATTAATGATGTTTTATAGGCCCAAGAATCTAAGCATCAGTGTATCCAACACAGGACCTATCCCATGGAGTTCTTTATTTAAAAAAAAAAAAAAAAAAAAAAGTATGAGTTTCACTGCTTGTAAATAACCTTTAATTCTCAAAGTATCTTCTGAACACCATGACTATTTCTTTTTGATGCTCATACAACCTCTAGCTAAATACTTAAATATTTCTGTTGGCTAGGGCCAAAAGATATATAGATGGACAGAAATTTCTGTATAACGAGAAAAAGAAAATATAACTGCTATATTAACTAACTCTTGCTACATAAAACAAACCACTCCAAACAACTTAAAACAATAAGCATTTATTTAGCTCACAAGCTTTCTGGTTGGCTGGGTGATTCTTCTGGTCTCGGCAAGGCTTACTCAAGTGTCTGCATGCTGTGGATTGAATCCGTGGCTCTGCTGATCTTGGCTGGGCTCTTGTACGTATCTGGAACCTCAGCTGCAATAACGAGGCTGACTCTTCCCACATGATCTCTCGCCCTCCAGCAGGTTAGTCCTGGTTTCCTCACACAGTGGTGGCAGGGTGCACATGGTCTAGGTTTGAAATGGAAGACTGTCACATCCATCATGCTCTATTGGTCAAAGCCGGTCACAAGGCCAACACAAATTCTCCATCTTTACTCCACTCCCTGATGGGAGAAACTTCACAGTCACACTGCCAGGGATGTAGATAGGAAAGTGAGAGAATGATTTGGGACTTTTCATAGCCAATATACAAGTATGTATAAAGTTGCCTTTTCTGATTAGGAATCTTTGTAAATATTTATTTGATTGACCTGACTAATAAAAACCAGCATCATCACTATTATGTACAAAATTTTTTCCTATGCTTATCTGGTATTAGCTAGAAAGAGTATGTATTGTTTATTCTCAAAAATTGACAAGTTGCTTTATAAAAAAATTTCAGTTGGAATTTCTTCATTTTTTTCCTTAGATTCTAAACACTCAAATAACAGATATCGGCAGGTATGTGTGTATTGCTGAGAACACAGCTGGAAGTGCCAAAAAATATTTTAACCTCAATGTTCATGGTAAGAGCTCAGTTCCGAAAACATCTGTTAGAGTATGCTTGAAAAAGCAGGAAAAATGTATTTTAGATTATGTACGCTTATTTTGCATTTTTTAACTTGAACAATGTGTGGAGCCTGCATTCATTCAACCTTTCCCCTTCTTTCTTTCTACCACAGCTTGTGCGATTTATATAAAGTACAAACCTTTTAGGGAGTCTGTTTTTATATTATTTCAGTCCCTTAAGAAAAAATAGTTACTCCTACATATTTGAAAGTAAAAAAAAAAAAAAAATCACAATTTGAAATCCCAAAGGTTACAAGTTTATATGAAGTTAGAACCAAATATAGCTCTTCTACCCATAAAAATTTACCCACTGGGCCTGCTTGGAACCAGTTTCTGTCCTCAACTGTAGAATTCATGTTGAGTTACACCCTCTGGTATGTAATATACTTCCTGAAGAAGAAAAAGTAACTTTATAGAGTTAAATAATTCCTGAAAACCATCAGTACACCTAATTTATTTAATAGATTCTACGTTCTCAATAAATGCTAGACACTCCATAAATACTAACTTTTTGCTAAAAAAGCAGTTAGATGTCAGCCATAAATAATTAGTTTTATTTTCATCATGCACAGCTGCTTCCAGAGTATTAAATTGGAAATGCTGAACAATTATTATAAAAGTAAACATGTGATTCATATGCAAAATTCTAGCTCATTTTGGAAATAGCTGAAATTTGACATTAGTGAAAAATTTCTTCCTTCAAAAGACTTTTATTTAGCATAATGGATATTCTTTTTTGGTGAGATATGTAGGGAGTATTGATGTCTAGCAATGTTTGGTGTTTGTGTAACAGATATTTGAAGCACTCTTACCTTTTTTTGTTGTTTTTTTTTGGGGGGGTACGCGGGCCTCTCACTGTTGTGGCCTCTCCCATTGCGGAGCACAGGCTCCGGACACACAGGCTCAGCAGCCATGGCTCATGGGCCCAGCCGCTCCGCGGCATGTGGGATCCTCCCGGACCGGGGCACGAACCCGTAACCCCTGCATCGGCAGGCGGACTCTCAAGCACTGCGCCACCAGGGGAGCCCCTTACCTTTTTTTATTCCCAGTGCTTAGCAAGTTTTTTTTGAGTAAATCTGACCAAAATAGAAGAAATGTGTTATGAATTCCCCGGAAGAATAAATTAAGCAAATATAATCATTGTGAAAGTATACTGTACTAATCTAAGTAATCTAAAGTAATCTGTAATCTAATTTGTAATCTAATCTGTAAAGTACAGTAGAATAAGTGTTGAAAAATAAAAATGTTGATCATTTTTCCGGATTCCCCAAGGCAGAATTAATTTTTCCTCCTTTATGTGGTCAAAAGCATCTTGTAAATACCCCAGTTTTAGCAGTTACATATGCTACCTTGTTATCTTTATACATCTGTATCTTCACCTCTATCCCATAACTTTATTATAAATGCTGTAGGCAAATGGTCATTTCTTACGGACCTTGGTTTTCCTAAACTTAGTCTAAAGTCATGGTAGTTGCTAAATAAATATTTGTTGTTCCTTTATTATATTTCCTTCATATCCATTTCGTCTTTGTAATGCATAGGAAAAACACCTGAAGTAGGAGCCTTGCGTGAATTGAGAGGCAGAAGCCACTCATGTTTACTATTGAGAATTGGAGTTCAGGAGGGGGGTTTCCTCTTTTACCGGTTATAACAGTGTCTTGAGCTCCTGCCTGCAGTCAGGAACCCATACTTAAATATTGGAAAATTCATGTGGGAGAGAAACAATTTAAATTGTTTTCACTTAAAACCTTACCATTTGTTATCTCCCTGTACAATATCGCTCGCTTGCTTCTTTTGGACTCTAACCTTCAGTCTGTTGACCTCCCAGCTTTTTTTCAACCCTCTGTGTCTTTACTTTCCTTTACATCCAGTTTAACTTTCATGGACCAGCATATCCATCACTTCTCTTAGCCCACGCCTTCTCAGCACTCTTCCTCAATAAAGGCTCAACTCTGCATATAACAACCCAACACACTGACTGCTTGATACCCACCAGGTGCTGTGCCAGGTGTTTTATATATGTTCTTTTACTTAATTATCTCAGTAACCCCAGGTGTTTGGTACTATTTTATACCTCTTTTACAGATGAAAAAAGCTGAGGCTCAGTGAGACTAAGTAACACGCCCAAAGTTACACAGCTGGCAAATACAGAACCAGGATTTTAGCTCAGGTAGTCTGATTCCAGAGGCTTTAAACTTAGCTGCTTTTCTGGATTACCTCTCATTGAATTCCTTACCTGCACCTAGGTAGCTAACTATGGCTAGAGGAACTCTTGGTGTCAGGAATATTGGTGGTGTTATAAATTCATAGATACCACTTGAAATGAGCCCTTTATACTGCCTCTTCATGGTTCTACTCCACAGTGACGCATACCTTCTTGAATGTCAGATGGCCCCTGTCTTAGCTCAGGCAGCCATTAACAAAATACCAGAGACTGCATGGCTTAAACAATAGTTTATTTTCTCACCATTCTGGAGGCTGGAAAGTCCAAGATAAGGTTCCAACAGGGTTCAATTTCTGGTGAAGGCTCTTTCTCGCTTGCAGATGGCCACTCTGTCCTCACAAGGCCTTTCCACTGAGCACGCATGGACAGGGAAAGCAAGGAAGCTCTCAGGTGTCTCTTTTTATAAAGACAATAATCCTATAGGATGTGTGCCCCATCTTTATGACCTCATTTATCTTTCGTTACTTCCTTAAAGGCCCCATCTTCAAATACAACCACACTGAGAGGGCTTTAGTGTATGAATTTTGGGGGGACACAAACATTCAGTCAATCACAGTCGCCTCTCACCTTCACTCAGTCAGTGCCCTTACCTCCTGTTTTACAGGGGAAAGAGAAGGCATATGGCTGAAACCACTTCAAATTCCTACCATCAAAATGAGAATATTAGTTACATGTGATGCTGCCATTTCTTCCTTCCATTACAACACAAGATGGGAGCATTCCTCTACCTTCTAAAGACTGACTTGACTCTACATCCCTGGTGACCGCCTGGTCAAAAATCTCACAATCTCCTCTTTTCCACTCCAGTATTGAAAGTCACACTTGTACTGGCTCCTTCCCAAGAGCATTTAAATTTACTCGTCTCTTGCCTCTTAAAAGAAAACCAAAAACACAAACAAAAAAAACCCAAAACAACTCTCCCTTAGACCTAGTATTTCTCTTCAGAGGCCTCCTTCTCTTTATCCCCATTTCAAAGCAACCTTCTCTAATAGCCGTATATATTTACTGTCTCCTTTTCCTCACCCCTCCCACCACTGCTCACCGGATTTCACCCCAACTCCAATGAAACTGCTCACTGAATTCCTGAAATGACATCAGAAGTCCAACAGGCATTTTCAGGCTTTATCTTTCTTACTTCTGAGCATTCAACATCCTTGAGCATTTGACTATCTTTTTCAAAAATTCTCTTCCTTTGGCTTTTGTGATGCCCACACCCCTTATTGATAATCTTGCCTTTCCAGTCTCGCATTCCCAGTTGTCTTTGCTAGTTCCTCCTTCTCTACTTGACTATTACACTTTAGTTTTCCAAGTGCTAGACTTTATTCTTCCCACTCTTTTCTTATGTGATCTCATGAATTCCCAAATTTCAGATACCATCTATGTGCAAAATAGTTTCCAAATTCTTATTTTCAGCCAGGGCCGCCTCAGGAACTCTAGACGCTTCCGTTCAAATATGTACTTCTTATTGACGCAAATGCCTAATAGTCACTCTAAGACCATGTGTATATAACTGAGCTCATTACCTTTTCCCAGAAGTGTGTTCCTCCTCCAGGGATCTCTGTCTCAGTTAACGGAATCACCATCTTCGTGTTGTTTGAGGCAGTAAAATGAATGTCATCCTTGATTCCTCCTCCTCCTTAAACCTCACCCCCAAGGCATTGAGTCCTAAATATTCTACCTACATAATATTCTGGATCCACTCACTTTTTCTTCCTTTCTGACACTATCCTAGGCATAGCAGTATCATCTTTTGCACTTATTACAGCAATAGTCTCCTAACTGGTCTTTCTGAGTCCCTCCTAGCCTTCTCACCAGTTCCCTCCACTGTGGCCAGATTGATAACTTCTAAGCTAATTTTTGAGTAAACCACTCTTCTGCTTTCCTTTCCTTAGGCTGTTATTTCAGCACTCTAATGATGCCCAGAAGACCCTCTAGGATTTTATACTATTTAGTCCTTTAATCTTTGCCTTCTCCACCTTACTCCCCAGCAGCTTTGCTCTTCAGACTCTGGTCATGTCAGCCTTCTGGTGCCATGTTCTTTTCCCCATTTGCGCCTTTGTATGTGCCATGCCTTCTTTCTGAAAGACACGTCCATTATCTGTCTTCCACTTAGCTTATTCCTGGTCATACTTCAGCATCTTTTTAAATGTCACTTCTTCCTCCTGATCCCCAAACTAGGTTATTTCCCTGTTGTCACCCTACTCTTCTGATTGACACTCACACTCATCACACTTGTAATCACTAGGCAGTATCGGACAATGGCTAAGAACAGGGCTCTAGAGCCAGACAGCAGTTTTCCAGCTTCTTCCAGTATCTAACTATGAAACCTTAGGCAAAATGCTAACCTCTCTCTGTCTCAGCTTGCTCATCTACAATAAATAAGAGGATAAGAACTGTATCTAACACATAAGGTTTCTGAGCCTCCAATGAAATGGTATACATGAAGTGTTTAATTCAGTGCCTGGCACAGCATAACCACTCAAAAAAATGTTAGCTGTTATTTTTTTGTTCAATGTCTGTCACTATCACCAAATTATTAATTCTTTATAGATATTATCTATTACATTTTTCATACTGTATCAGCACTTAGCACATCTGAAATACAGTAGGTATTTAGTAAATATTTGATAAATGAGTGAATGAATGAATATGCAAATTGGTGGATAAAAAAACCATGTATAGTAAAATTTAAAAAGCAATTTTGCCTTTTGATCTTTTGCTTTTGTTTTTGATGCTACTTTAAGACCTCAGTCTTAATATAAAAGGGTATAATATAACATAGAGAGTATAATATAATAATAGAGTGTTACATCAGTTGTGTTCTTTATTTCATGTCTTACTATCTTCATTGGCCTGAGCAAAACACACCTCTGCCTTTATTTATTAATGTATTCATTCATTAATGTATTCACTCATTTTTATGCTCATTCCTCGCTCCTATTCCCACCCCCCACATAGAAACCATTCAAATATGTATGATGTTATTCCTTCCACGTGCATGTGTTCTTGTAAAAAATCTATTATTCCATCTGCAGGTGTTTTAACATGCATAATTGGCATTGCATTATTAATCTTATACTTTTTTACTCCACTTTTTCTCTGTACTGCTTTTGCTTTTGGACTTCTTTTTTGGTTTTGAACAATAAGCCGTTGTATTGCTTATTTCTTAAATTTTCTGCTTATCTTGAAAGTCAGTGATTTACATTGTTGAAATAACCTGTATAATTTATTGATAGATACCCTAAAATAACAGGTCTACTCTATTATTTCTATAAGCAAGGAAATAAAAACTTTAAAGATATAATATTAAAAACAAGAATATTCACATGTATTTAATAAAAAGCAGTATTAGGTCTGTGTACATTGACAAAACCATCTTAGAAACTGGCAACTACATTTTACAAATAAAATGCAGAATAATTCTGTCTGAAAATTCTAGTATTCTGTTTCAATTGGGAAAAACACAACTGATGGACATGAATTTGATGAAGGCATTAGGGAATTCTAAGAAGAAAGGTAAATAATTAACAGTATCATTAACTCAGTGCTTTAGCAGAGTACAGTGGTTGGGATTATATTAATAAATTGGAATATGTGTTACTGATAATATCACTTTTCACATTTAATATACTTACTATTAATACCAATATATTTCACTTTTAATATATTTACTATTATAGTTCCTCCAAGTGTCATTGGTCCTAACCCAGAAAATCTCACGGTTGTGGTGAACAATTTCATCTCTTTGACCTGTGAGGTCTCTGGTTTTCCACCTCCTGATCTCAGCTGGCTCAAGAATGAACAGCCTATCAAGCTAAACACAAATGCTCTCATTGTGCCCGGTAAGGAACTTAGAAGTCTTTAAGAAGTGGGCAACACTTTCTCATTTTTCTTTATTTAATACAAATGGCATTTCAACTTAGTCTCTTTCCAAACTTTTGTCTTGCTGCATTTATTTGTTCACATTAAATGCCTCTCTTCAGCCATTTGGGGCCATTAGGATAAGACTGTAAAGACATTATGATTTCAGTGGGAATGTACAGTAACAAGGTCTACTTCAAGAAACTATGAAATTTAGGAACAGAACTGCTTAGCAGTTACTTGGGGGTGATAGACTAGCAAATACTGCTTTCATTGGATAAAATCACTGGTTGTTTTCAATCGATCCTAAAGCTCCTTGAAGATTGATTAATATCAGTAGATAGACTAACAGATGGACAGCCACTTCTGCACTGTGGGAGATTTAAACCCAGAAATACTTGTTGACATATACTGACTATAGTACAATTACGGTTTGCTCACTAGAATCTATATGAAACAGTTCTATTATCCATGTTTGGTTACTGGAGAGAAAATTTTATTAATTTCTTCTTTTATAAGGAAGTAGAATAAATAGTAATGAAAGGATCAAAGGAAACTGATTAAATTCTTTCATTTTATATATGAAATGCTTCTATATGCTTCTATCTATGCTTAGATTTTCCTCTAAGGGAAAGGATATATTTTGCTATTTATCTTATTGATAAGGTAGTTATTACAACAACCTCTGTATCAAACTTCAGTTTGCATTATATTTGCCCACAGGTGGTCGAACTTTACAAATTATCCGGGCCAAGGTATCTGATGGTGGTGAATACACTTGTATAGCTATCAACCAAGCTGGTGAAAGCAAGAAAAAAGTTTCCCTGACTGTTTATGGTTTGCTTCTACTTTTTTCATAAGACTTTTTCATTTTTAAACTGGTATTAGATATTTTCTATCTGAGCATTCTACGAAAAAAAAATCCTCTGTTCTTATTTTCTTCCTTCAGTGCCCCCAAGCATTAAAGATCATGGCAGTGAATCTCTTTCTGTAGTTAATGTAAGAGAGGGCACCTCAGTGTCATTGGAGTGTGAATCGAATGCTGTCCCACCTCCAGTCATCACCTGGTATAAGAATGGGCGGATGCTAACAGAGTCTACTCAGCTGGAGATTTTGGCCGATGGACAAATGCTGCACATCACGAAAGCTGAGGTGCATCTTTTATTCTTGTTTGTGTGTCATGACTCCTTGGCGGGATTATGGAAGGGAGAATTGGAAGTTGCATATTCCCCTTACTACAGTGAAAAATTATTTTCATTTAAAAAATAACATCATCAATGCCATTATCCTCATTTTTCATTAAAAAAAAAGCAGGATTGTAGAAGGCAATTAGGACTGGGGCATTTAAGCATAAAGATGACTGATGATTTAATCTACACTCGAACGGTGTGATTGGTCATCTATAACTTAATGGAGCACATACAATAGTATCTTTTTCTTTTAGGTATCTGACACAGGCCAGTATGTATGTAGAGCTATAAATGTAGCAGGACGGGATGATAAAAATTTCCACCTCAATGTATATGGTGAGCATCTGCCTCTAATATAAGTCTTTTTCCCCCAGATATGCAAATGAAAGAAAGTATCCTGAATTAACTTAATGAGGACACATGATTTTCTTCTGTCTTTTTACAGTGCCACCCAGTATTGAAGGGCCTGAAAAAGAAGTCATTGTGGAGACAATCAGCAATCCTGTGACTTTAACATGTGATGCCACTGGAATCCCACCTCCCATGATAGCATGGTTAAAGAACCATAAACCCATAGGTAATGTAGCTGTGCATTTTCTTTATGATTGTTTTCTTTTGCTCTTGATTCACTAGGTTAATAAACTAGCACATTTTCAGTATTATGCACATAGCTGTGTTTAGTTCATAAAGCCTAATGTACTTGAATATAAACTTACAAAAGGATTCTTTTTTTAAAAATTTATTTTAATTTATTTTTATTTTTGGCTGCATTGGGTCTTTGTTGCTGCGCGCGGGCTTTCTCTAGTTGAGGCGAGCGGGGGCTACTCTTTGTTGCGGTGCGCGGGTTTCTCAGTGTGCTGGCTTCTCTTGTCACGGAGCACAGGCTCTAGGTGCGCGGGCTTCAGTAGTTGTAGCTCACGGGCTCTAGAGAGCAGGCTCAGTAGTTGTGGCTCACAGGCTTAGTTAATCCGCAGCCTGTGGGATCTTCCCGGACCAGGGCTCAAACCCATGTCCCCTGCATTGGCAGGTGGATTCTTAACCACTGCGCCACCAGGGAAGCCCTACAAAAGGATTCTTGATTTTACAGAGATTTTTCTCCTTTCCATTTTACTGGAGAGAAAATTTTATTAATTTCTTCTTTTATAAGGAAGTAGAATAAATAGTAATGAAAGGATCAAAGTACAAGGGGAAAACTTAAAAAAATACATTTGTCACATAAAGACATTTTTAGTCACTAGTCACTAACATCTCTACAAGTCACTACTTGTAGAGATGTTAAAATAAAAGCTTTTTTAATGTTTTGTTTTGCTCTGTTTCTACCTCTAGAAAATTCTGACTCACTTGAAGTTCATATTTTGTCGGGAGGTAGCAAACTCCAAATTGCCCGGTCTCAGCATTCAGACAGTGGAAACTATACATGCATTGCATCAAATATGGAGGGAAAAGCACAGAAAAATTACATTCTTTCAATTCAAGGTATGTGTGGTACACTCTGATCTGTCTTCAGTTTCCTTATTACATTCTATCTATAGTACAAAATAAGTGTACATCTAAATAGATCATTTATAATTGATTCAAAATACCTCTTTTTTGCATGTTTTGGATATTTTATTTCTTTTCCAGTTTATTGAGATATAAGTGATATAAAGAACTGTATAATTTTAGGGTGCACAGCATAATGATTTGACTTATAAAATATCATGAGATAAACAAAAAATACTGTCAATTTTCTGTCCTACATTTGCTAGTAGATAGTATTTTCATGGAAATGGACATAAATGTGGAGAAAAGAATAGAAATTTCAAAATCTATTTTTTTCATGTTTCCTGAAATGTTTACCTTCCTATAGTATATATTCTATTGAATTACTTGTTTACTTAAAACTGGAATAACTTATTTTGATGCTAAGCCTATATGTCTCTTCCTATTTATATAGATAAGTAAGATTTATCTCATGAAGATATTAAATATGTTCTAATTACTGGCCAAGGATTAGGTGAGCTTAAATAATCATGAATCGTTTACTATTTTGGTTTGAGAATAAGGAGCATTGATTCATCCAAGAAATATTTAATTAACATCTACTATGTTCCAGCATAGAATTGAGCACTGCAGGGAGAACTTGCATCCTTTTGATTTTCAGCAAACCTTTGGGGTATTACTTTTGGCCTAATGTTTAAATTGAAATGGAATTCTAACTTGAAACTAAGTTGAAATGCTTGCTTTTTCCAATTTTATTATAGTTACTGAAAAGAATTTCTCATAAGTTATAAATGCAATTGTGAATATGTATTATCTACCTGTTGCATGCTCTGTTAAAGCTAACTCCAGAAAACTGAAATTTTTTTCCAGTTTTATTGAGATATAATTGACATATAACACTGTATAAGTTTAAGGTGTGCAACATAATGATTTGATATATGTATATATTGCAAAGTGATCACAATAAGATTAGTTAAAACCCATCACCTAAAAACTGAAATTAAAGAAAAATTAAGATGTTATGAGTAATAGTGGTTTCTCCTATTAGTGATGCTTTAAGATTTCAGAAGTAAAAAGGGAAAAACTGCTATTCAGAGATTCAGTGTCAGAAATTGCATGTTTAATTATGTTTAATGCACTAATAATAATAGATGCCAATCATGGGGTATGTGGTATGACCAAACATTTTGCCAGGCTTTTTATATATGTTATTATGTCTTAGGACTAGAAATTGTATATAGACATAGGGCCTAGTCTGTGCTTTTCCTATATTATATACTTGTTATAGGATGTCTCATTTACATTCTTATTGATTCAACTTCTAAATTGTACAAATTTGATATAATTATTATCATCTTCTGGACGACTAAAATGAGATTTGGAGATATTATACAGCAATGTGTTGGTAAATGTTTAACAGTTGACTCTGCAGACAAAAAGGTCTTGATTTGTAACCAATCATTTGTCAGTTTCTGTGGTGTAAGTATTCCCACAGTGGCCCATTTCAAGGTACGAATATGAAGGCACCGAACATGGAGTAGGAAAGATGTGCAAAATTGGCTCTTGCAAGCTGGTATGAGCTGCCTCCAGCACACCACTATAATTATTTAGAAAGAATTAAAATGTGTTTCTGTTTTATACTACTGTCAATATTTTTATTACATGTTATTTCTTTTTTTTAATCAATATTTCTTTTTGTGAAGTATAGTTGATATACAATGTTGTGTTAATTTCTGCTCTACAGCAAAGTGATTCAGGTATACATCTATATACATTCATTTTTTAAAAATATTCTTTTCCATTATGGTTTATCATAGGATATTGAATATAGTTCTCTGTGCTATACAGTAGGACCTTGTTGTTTATCCATTCTATAATATATATAAAAGCTTACATCTGCTAACCCCAGCATGCCACTCCATCCCTCCCCCAATCCCCCCTCCTCCTTGGCAACCACCAGTCTGTTCTTTATGTCTGTGATTCTGTTTCTGTTTCATAAATAGGTTCATTTGTGTCATATTTTAGATTCCACATATAAGTGATATCATATGGTATTTGTCTTCCTGACTTACTTCACTTAGTATGATAATCTCTGGTTGCATCCATGTTGCTGCAAATGGCATTATTTCATTCTTTTTTATGGCTGAGTAGTATTCCATTGTATATATGTACCACATCTTCTTTAGGTTGTTTCCATGTCTTGGCTATTGTGAATTGTGCTGCTATGAACATAGGGGTGCATGTATTTTTTTTTTAATATAATTTTTTTTTAAATTTTTGGTTGCATTGGGTCTTCGTTGCTGCACGTGGGCTTTCTCAACTTGTGACGAGCATGGGCTACTCCTCGTTGTGGTGCTCAGGCTTCTCATTGCAGTGGCTTCTCTTGTTGCAGAGCATGGGCTGTAGGCATGTGGGCTTCAGTAGTTGCAGCATGCAGGCTCAGTGGTTGTGGCGCACAGGCTCAACAGTCATGGCTTGCGGGCTCTAGAGCGCAGGCTCAGTAGTTGTGGCACATGGGCTTAGTTGCTCTGCGGCATGTGGGATCTTCCCAGAACAGGAATCGAACCCACATCCCCTGCATTGGCAGGCAGATTATTAACCACTGCGCCACCAGGGAAGTCCTGCATGTATCTTTCTGAATTATAGTTTTGTCTAGATATATGCCCAGTAGTGGGATTTCTGGATCGTATGGTAATTCTATTTTTAGTTTTCTGAGGAACCTCCATACTGTTCTCCATAGTGGCTTCACCAATTTACATTTCCACCAACAGTGTAGGAGGGTTCCCTTTTCTACACACCCTCTCTAGCATTCGTTATTTGTAGACTCTTTGATGATGGCCATTCTGACTGGTGTGAAGTGATACTTCATTGTAGTTTTGATTTGCATTTCTCTAATAATTAGTGATGTTGAGTATCTGTTCATATGCCTGTTGGCCATCTGTATGTCTTCTTTGGGGAAATGTCTGTTTAGGTCTTCTGCCCATTTTTCAATTGGGTTGTTTTTTTTTTTGTTGTTGAGTTGTTTACACGTTATTTCTTTTTTTAAAATTAATTTTTATTGGAGTATAATTGCTTTACAATACTGTGTTAGTTTCTACTGTACAGCAAAGTAAATCAGCTATATGTATACATATATCCCCTCTTTTTTGGATTTCCTTCCCATTTAGGTCACCACAGAGCACTGAGTAGAGTTCCCTGAGCTATACAGTAGGTTCTCATTAGTTATCTATTTTATACATAGTATCAGTAGTGTATATATGTCAATCCCAATCTCCCAATTCATCCCACCCTCCCTCTTGCCCCCCTTGGTGTCCATACATTCTCTATGTCTGTGTCTCTATTTCTGCTTTGCAAGTAAGATAATCTATACCATTTTTCTGGATTCCACATATATGTGTTAATATACAATATTTGTTTTTCTCTTTCTGACTTACTTCACTCTGTATAATAGTCTCTAGGTCCATCCACGTCTCTATAAATGACCCAATTTCATTCCTTTTCATGGCTGAGTAATATTCCATTGTATATATGTGCTGCATCTTCTTTATCCATTCCTCTGTCGATGGACATTTAGTTGCTTCCATGTCCTGGCTATTGTAAAGAGGGCTACAATGAACACTGGGGTGCATGTCTTTTTGAATTATGGTTTTCTCTAGGTATATGCCCAGTAATGGGATTGCTGGGTTATATGGTAGTTCTATTTTTAGTTTTTTAAGGAACCTCCATACTGTTCTCCATAGTGGCTGCACCAATTTACATTTCCACCAACAGTGCAAGGGGGTTCCCTTTTCTCCATGCCCTTTTCAGCATTTATTGTTTGTAGATGTAAAAAAAAAAAAAATCTTTATTGGAGTATAATTGCTTTACCATGGTGTGCTACTTTCTGCTCTATAACAAAGTTGTAGATTTTTTAATGATGGCCATTCTGACTGGTGTGAGGTGATACATCACTATAGTTTTGATTTGCATTCCTCTAATAATTAGTGATGTTGAGCATCTTTTCATGTGTTTGTTGGCGATCTGTATGTCTTCTTTGGAGAGATGTCTATTTAGGTCTTCTGCCCATTATCTGATTGGATTGCTTTTTTTTTTTTGACATTGAGCTGCCTGAGCTGTTTATATATTTTGGAGATTAATCCTTTGTCAGTTGCTTTGTTCGCAAATATTTTCACTTCTTCTGAGGGTTGTCTTTTCATCTTGTTTACGGTTTCCTTTTCTGTGCAAAAGCTTTTAAGTACACACTATTTCTTAAATGAATCCTTAAGGTGAAAAACAAAGATGGCTAGAAAAAGGGAATAGAAATGATTAAATCTTGAAACCAATAATAAACCTATCATTCAGAATAAATAATATTTAAATAGAGAAAGAATTAACCAACTTAGATACTTTTCTCAGATGTTTATGCCAAAATTTTATAAAACAGATTCTCCTGAACTGTATTAACTCTGAGCTATCTATTGAGGATTTAATCTGAGAGCGATTCTGTTTGGCCAGGAGGGGTGCCCATGAAGTAGACATGTCACCAACCACCATGAGCAAATAATTATACCAACTTACAATATAACAGGAATATTGAAGTGATTCCTCTACCTATTCCTCATTTAAAAATAATTTATGGTAGTAACAAGAGTTTGATCTTGAACCACAATCTAGAAAGAATATGAAATAAAAATGGCATATTGTTCTATGATTCTGTTGCATTCATTAGAATTTATATTCTTGTGCCTTGTTAATGAAAGTCAATTTTTTCTCCAAAGTTCCTCCAAATGTTGCTGGTGCTGAGATTCCAAGTGAAGTCAGTGTCCTTCTTGGGGAAAATGTTGAGCTGGTCTGCAATGCAAATGGCATTCCTACCCCACTTATTCAGTGGCTTAGAGATGGAAAGCCCATAACTAACAGTGAAACAGAAAGAATTCGGTATGTGTGAAAAGAATTTCTGCATCATTAATTGTAATGTGTTCTACAGTTTTAGAGAGTTGGACACAGATATTCTCCTTGGAGAATCACTCAAAAGTATTTGTCTGTGTGTGTATGTGTTCCTTATTTATCAACTCTGTGTTATAAAATCTCCTCACATGTTCATTCCTGCAAGTGTTAGTTAACTGTTGTAGATTTTATTCCCCTAATTTCAGAACGTTTATACCAAAGTCCACATCATAAAATAATTCGTTCTTCTTTCTTGCTAACATCAAACCAATTTCATCCTACAAAAGATTCATCAGTCATCTCTTAGATATGATTTTGTGTCCTGAAATCACCAAACCACCAGACATGCCATAGTGCTTGGCTCATTTTGAGAAAAGATACGATCATCGTAACCTGGTTCATCTCCTATAGTGATTTGTCCAAATCCCATTTTCAGCTGACACTTCATGCCACAAACCACATAGAAATGGAATGATAATGTGGTAAGGGATTCCTGCTACTTTCAACAACAAATGCCTTTTGAAGAACACTGCAGAATTCTACACTCTACTGTATTATTTCATCACAAAGCCCTATAATATACACATACCAGAATAATTATAATTACTTGAAGAATTATATATACCTCAGAAAGCATTAATTAAATGTATTGCAAACTTTTTGAACCAGTATTTTAAATGTAAGGGTTTGCAGTATATTTTCTAATCAATGAATTGAATATACATAATTTAAAGAAAAATAAATGTTATTTTCTTTGAAATCGTTTTATGTTAAAATTTAGACATTTGTCCCCTTTACAAGATTAGGTAAATTGCCAAACAATGTTTTAGCTTAGAGGTACATTTTGAGTTTCAATTCTCTGGTGTGGACATTTCTGAATAGTTAAATATTTAGTTATTTATTAAATCAGCTGATATCGACCCTATTCTAAACCAAATACTAGATAGTTGGTGGGACCTCAAGATCTATAAGATAATATTTGTACCGAGGAATTTAGGACCTATTACTTCTCCTCTCACATTAAGATCCCAAATATACTTATTCTTATACCCACTTTATTATTTGTTCCCAGCTCCACAATATGTGTAGGTTTGTAGATGGGCCAGTTTGTCAATCAAATACAGTAATTTTTCCAAAGTCAACTTACTACTTTCCTTTGGTCATGGCAACTTGCTTTTTGTTTATTCATATGGTTAAACTCATGGAATTTTAAAATTCATAGTTTGAAAAAGAAAAAATAAAATAGACCCAGATAATAAGATTGTAATTCTCAATAATTATATTTAATAACATGATATAGTGGAAATGGAGTATTTACTTTGGACACTGGGAGAATCTAATAAAATCACTATTGTAAGAATGACTGTAGATAGCAATTTAATCTCTTTGTAAAACACAGGAAGTTTTATTTGATAATTAATGGGGTGTGAAGAGAATCAATAATGCAATAATCTTAATTTAGATATCATTGATAACCTAGTTGTATAGTTAGTATTCACTATTATGTAAATCAAAGGAGAACCTTTAGCAATTTGTAGAAAAATTTTTGCAAACTATACCCATACATAAATACTAAGTTGTTGTCAGTGTTTAAATTATCCTATCCTGCTCCTTCTCATTAAGAGTATTAGTAAGTTGTTTATAGCTAGATTTTTCACTTTATCACTCACTGTAACATTCTTCAATTTTTATACCAGAGTTTTTATAATTTTCATTTAATTCCAGCCTTATATTGATAACTAAGGACAAAACATTCTATCTCTGAGAAGAACATGTCTTTGCCCATGATTTGGACAGAAAAGTTCCTAACCTGATTTTGTTCACTTCCTTTTTTCTCATAAGGAGGCAGTGGATATGTGAGATCCATTACTGTAGCAGTTTAGCTGGTTGCTTGAAATCTCTACCAGTTTCACTAGCTCTGACTTTAACAGGCTTCCATGTACTTAGTGGAAAAGATTTGAACCATTATATCCAAGACGAAGATGCATTTTAGGGTGATTTTTTTAAAAGAATATAATAATCTGGAATGAGTTTTCCAGAAATAGCTCCATATATATCATCTCAGTGCCTCTGATATAATCTTTTCTATAGGGTGACTGCGGATGGCAGCACATTAAACATTTACGAAGCCCTCCCATCTGACATGGGGAAATACACGTGTGTTGCTACTAATCCTGCTGGAGAAGAAGACCGAATTTTTAACTTGAACGTCTATGGTAAATACGAAATTTCACCCTCTTTTGACTATGCTGCCTTAGGAATCGATCAGAAGAAATGAAGGTCCAGCAGTAGGTGTCTGAAGCATTTAGTTCTAAAATGTGATGTCCTTGTTGTTTCCTTTTGGGATACAAGGCAGAAATATGGGTAAATGTAGTTGAAATGATTGGAACTGGTAATACACACCCCACTCCACCCCACCCCCTTCTCTTTCACTTTCTATATGATATAGTTCCACCTGCAATTAGGGGTAATAAAGAAGAAGCAGAGAAACTAATGGCTTTGGTGGATACTTCAATAAATATTGAATGCAGAGCCACAGGGATGCCTCCACCACAGATAAACTGGCTAAAGAATGGACTTCCTCTGCCTCTCTCCTCCCATGTCCGGTTGCTGTCTGGAGGACAAGTTGTCAGGTCAGCTTTCATTGTGTATGATTTGCTAGACAAAGTTACTGTGATTGTAAACTTTAACTTCATCTAAATAATGTTTTTAAAATGTCTTTCCCTAAGCTTTTACTTTTGTTTCCCTTTTAGTATTTTTTTAGAAGAGGGGGGGATAGCAAATATAAGTTTGCATGGTTTATTATTCTTATTTAAATGCTCATGTTTTAGTAAGTTTGTATAAAATAGATCTTTCATAGACATACATGTATCATATATTTTTTCAAGAACTACTATTATAGCTAAAACTTTATATATGGCAAAATGATAGGAAGATGCTTACTACAATCATGTGATTTTCATGATTTTCATCATTCTCTATTAATATATATTTGAAAAATATTCACCTCTCATATTGTGTTATATTTTCAGTGGCTCTGTCGAATAAATGACATTGGAGGCATCTATATTTTGTGATGGATGGTTATAAGCTTTATAACTAAAATTTCCCGAAATAAATCACCTTCCTTAATCTTTGTATTATCACAAATGTTTTATTTGTATATGTTGAATGGGATCAAATTACAAAGCATTGGGTCAAACTGTTTTTCAGGATTGTGAGAGCTCAGGTGTCTGATGATGCTGTGTATACTTGTGTGGCCTCCAACAGAGCTGGGGTGGATAATAAACATTACAGTCTTCAAGTTTTTGGTATGTCACCAGAAACAATCCTAGTACTATACTATGTGTCCAATATTAAACAACAGCCTTAATTTAAATATGGACGTATCAGGAAGGAGTGGTAAAATAGGATCTTAACTAGGGCTTCTAGAATGCCTGCTCTCCCAAGGGGTCCATATATATTGGAACATACTGTCTGTCAAAATACTTTTCTAACCTGGAATTTTGCATTCAATGAAATCTAAATTTTTAAAAATAGTATTTCAATCCAGACACAAGACCAGTCTTTTCATACAAAGAGAAAGTTAAAACTGTTTTCTAATAATGTTAGTGTCTCACTGAGAGTATTTAAAGTATGAATGGATGTGTGCATATATACTAAATATCTCTGTGTGTATGTTAGGTAGAGATAGAACTCAAAACATTCAATTTCTGAATTATTAAGATTTGCTAGACCAGAGTTCACAATCCCCAAGAATTTCTCAGAACAGTTAAGTAACTATTTACTATAGCCTACAAATGATTTATGTTGGATTATATACAATTTACTCTGGGACTTATTATTATTTTATTTATTCCACATAAAGTAGCTGGAAGTATACTTCTGTAATAATACACATTATAACAATTTAAAAGGAAAAACCTAAGATGTTGAAAAATGGCCAAATTTTAAAACACATTTAGTTTGTATGTTCTACAAGGAAACAGTATTGAGGTCTTATTGCTAATATTTTGGAAGGTTAAAAATTAGCCTATATAACACATGCTTTTATAGTAAAGTCATCAACTATTTATATGCTATTTTAAATTCTGTATTTTTATAGATCATAGAAACACTATAGAACTAATTGAACCATTTAAATTTTTTAATCTAAATTGATCTCAAATTATAATAGATATATAATTTTATTTTGTTTTCTATACAGTACCACCAAAACTGGACAATGGGATGGGAACAGAGGAAATCACAATTGTCAAGGGTAGTTCCACCTCCATGACATGTTTTACTGATGGAACCCCAACTCCCAGGATGTCCTGGCTTAGAGATGGCCAGCCTCTGGGGCTTGATGCCCATCTGTCAATAAGCTCTCAAGAAATGGTCCTTCAGCTCATCAGAGCAGAAACTGAAGATTCAGGAAGGTACACCTGCATTGCCTCAAATGAAGCAGGAGAAGTCAGTAAACACTTTATCCTGAAGGTCCTAGGTAAGTAAAATAATTGGAAAATAAGTGATAATAAAGACAATAAGTAAGTATAATTCTTAGAATCATTGGCTATAGGACAAAATTTGTAAAAACTTCATTGTACTTCATATTTCTGTTCTGTAATTCACCTAGGTTTACTTTTAGTATCTGAAGCATGTTAAATTACTGTGTTTCTTATCTGTGTAAAAGGATGAACACTCCCACTTGTAAAACATTATTCATTGACAATGTCATACAACCAATTGATAAGTAGCTTTTTAACTTTTTCGAAAAACTGAAATCACTTCTGATGCTAGTAATGTAATGGAAAAGCATGATATTTATACTATTATGTTATTCCAAACAATCTTTAAATGATCCAGTCTGTAGATTATAGTTGTAATGGTCATTTCAAATAGTCTAGTTCTATTTACTCTTTTGTGCATTAAAATAAGTATTTTAAATAGGTATTCCAGTGTCTACATGCAAATAAATAGTATAAAGGGAAAACATATCTTTTCCTTGAAGTAAAAAAATTTGACTTTGGAAGAGAAATGAAAATGAATGAAATGAATTATTTCAATAATCAATAATTTTTTGGAGTTTTTTTTTTTTTCACGATGATTGAGGTAAAACCTCAGGCTCTTTACATTTTTTTCTAACAAAATGTACCCCAGGGCTTCCCTGGTGGTGCAGTGGTTGAGAGTCCGCCTGCCAATGCGGTGGATGCGGGTTCGTGCCCCGGTCTGGGAAGATCCTACATGCCGTGGAGCGGCTGGGCCCGTGAGCCATGGCCGCTGAGGCTGCACGTCCAGAGCCTGTGCTCCTCAACGGGAGAGGCCACAACAGTGAGAGGCCCGCGTACCACAAAAAAAAAAAAAAAAAAAGTGCACCCTACAAGTAAAAATAAGAATTTTGGCAAGAGTCTAGCCAAATGTTTTCAGGACATCCTATAATCTTTCTTGTAGTACCTATTACAATTTTAATTATTTGTGTAACCTTAAAAGCCTGTTTCATCCTTAGTTAAACTCTGTGATGATCAGTACCCTTTTTACTTATTGCTGTATTCCCAGGACTTAGCATGGCATTTGACACATAATATTTATCTGTTGGCTTGAACTGAATGGAACTAAGTACTTATCAGTTGGATTAAAGTGAGTTTTAACTGTAGCAGGAGACAGAACGATATCTAAATAAACAAACAGAAATACTGTGGTGTAGATGAGTATTCCATAGAATGAAAGGTAGTAGTGGAGGCAGTACACCAGAATATTTAGAGACAAAAGGCAGGAGAAAGCATGTGTTTGTAAGGAAGGATGGAATAACAAATTCCCATATGCCAAAGCACAGAATATGAGGAATATCAAGAGATGACATCTTGTACATTAATTATTCACCTATTAATTGTTAATTATTGACTATATATTATGTGCCAGGCATGTTTCTAGTCAACATGTAACAAATAATTATTGGACACCTACTATGTGACATATGGTATGACAAGTACTTGACTGCATCACTGAATAGGAAGGACGTGGTCTCAGCCCTCCAGTTCCTGCACTAGCGGGGAACACAGATATTGAAAAAGTAATTACTGGGCTTCCTTGGTGGCGCAGTGGTTGAGAGAGTCCGCTTGCCAATGCAGGGGACGCGGGTTCGTGCCCCGGTCCGGGAGGATCCCACATGCTGCGGAGCGGCTGGGCCCGTGAGCCATGGCCGCTGAGCCTGCACATCCGGAGCCTGTGCTCCACAGCAGGAGAGTCCACAACAGTGAGAGGCCCGCGTACCGCAAAAAAAAAAAAAAAAAAAAGGAAAAGTAATTACTTATGAGTGTGATGGGGGTGATATGGTGAAAATTAAATTCTGTGGGAAGGTTCAAAGAAGGTCTCTTCAAGGATACATCTAAGCCTTAAAAAGTAAGACTATAGAGATGAGTGAGGAGATGCCTACATCTTTTATCTGGAAATGATAAACCTTGAGTTGTCTGTCTGTGCTTACTGAAGCTGAGTGTAACAGCAAGAGTAGAAGACAAGACTGGAAATATACCTGGACAGAAGCCATACTGTGAAGAGCCTCAGTTAGAGAATTTGGGCCTCATTACAATGGCAGTAGAAGAAACTTAAGCAGGAATATGTTACAGTCAGATTTCACTTCCAAAAAAATCCCTCTGATGACAGAGTGAAGAATGAATCGAAGAGTCTTACTCACACAGGCCTAAAAATACAGGGGCCTGGTGTAACATGTGGCAGTGGAGAAAAAAAGAAGGAAGACTTCTGCAGGAATTCTAGAACCCAGGAGCAGAATCACGGCCCAGTACATTTCTGGATGTAGAACACAAAAAAAGAAAAATAACACCAATGTTGTTAGAGTCACATACAGAGAACAACCTTCCCACCTGCAGGGTTTACAAGGATATTCTCTTAAAACAGATTTGAAAACTGGCTTAACAGAAGGATGAGCAGTTTTTGCATTTCAGCATCTGTTGAAAGCTAATTCCATTAAAACCTGAAAAACTTCACTCTGATCTATATTACAATAGAAATGTGAATTTAAGTGTCCTAATTTGGTGAACCACTAATCTCAACTTAATTCTATCCACTTGGTGGGAGGTGTCATGGTGTATTAGTGGTTCTGAAAATCCACTATGGGTAAAATACTAAAAAGGGAGAAGATCATGCAAAATAAAGCTAGTGGGTACGGGACTTGACAGGGTTCAGGCTATGAAGGGACTGTTGACCACATTAAGGATTTTGTGTTTTGTCCTAGAACAATGGGAAACCATTAAAAGTTCTAACAAGTGGAATGCCATGAGTAGAGTTGCAGTTTGAAATGACCACTCTGATTGCAAAGTGGAGAGCGGCTTGGAGTGGGTTCTGAGAGACAGTGTGTTATTAGGAATTGTGTCTGGCTGTGATTAACAGAGAGTCTAAACACGGTGACTTAAAGAACTTTTGTTTTTCTCACTGAATGAAGTGTCTGGAGGTGGGCAGTAGTTGCATTGGTTCTGCAGTTCAGATCTTAACAGTTCTCCTGGCCTTTGGCCTTTATATCATAGTCAGACCGTGATCATGCATTGGCTGCTCACCCCCAGCATCACTATAGGCAACAATAGAGCAGAAAAAATAGGAAAGGCAAAGAACTGCCCCATTCAGTATTTTCGTAGAATCTCCACAAAACTACCTCTACTTATATCTCATTGGTCAGAATCTTCACGTGCCACTCCATCTACTAAAGAGGCTAGGAAATGTAGTTTTTAGCACATTGACAGCCCTAACAAAATTGAGGTCTGATAATAAGAAAGAAACAAGTAAATGATATTGGGTAGGCAGCTACAGCCAGGAAGGAGGAGATATTAGTCCAAGTAAACGGTATTATAGCTCAGATTAGTGATGCAGGTGAGAGGAAAAGATGTATTCTAGAACTAGTTGCAGGTAGGAGTATTAAGACTTGGTGGTGGATTTGGCCATATGAGAGTGATGACAAGGAAGAAGATATCGAGGATGACTCCCAGCTTCTGGTTTATGTGACTGAACAGTTGGTGGGTTCATCACATAAATGCAGGGAATGCTGGAAAAAAACCAGGTTTTGAGGGAAAAGGTAACAGGTTCAGTCTGAATACATGATGAGTTTGAAGTTGTTTTCAAACAACCCACTGAAGATGCTTATGTGCTAATTATATATATGGATCTAGAGCCCAGGAGAGAGATCTAGCCTAGAAGTATAAGTTTTGGAGTCATCAGAGTATGGACAACTCCTATTCTGCTCAAAGTACAAGACATATGGACAAGATACAGAGTAAAATGGTTCACGATCGCTTAACACATGTAAGATCTGATGACTGGTATTTGAACCAGTTGGGAACATGTTGTTATTTTAAATCTAGTACTACAAGCTTTTGAGATTAAGGCCGTGCTTAAATAATCTTTGTATCCACGGTGACAGACACATAGTAAATAACCAATAAGTGAGAGGAATAAAGAATTGACTGTAGTCAAATGGAGAATCAGATAAGTGCTTTTCCATCCAGCGTGCTATGGAAATTAAAAGGGATAGAAATTTTATAGTTTTGTTGAGAGAATCAAGAAAGGACTTAATGGTTTTTACAAATGAACATAATGATACTAAAGTGACCTTGAGAGTACTTGAACATGCTCAGTTAGGGGATGGTGGGACTATTGGAGATATTCCAGTAGAAAGAATAGCATTAGTAAAGTCACAGAGCAAAAAGGGACTGAACTTGTTGAGGGAGAAAAGTAGTCTAGTTTGAAGTCTAGGTTACATAAAGTGTTTTAAAAGTAAATAATGTTATAAAGAGAGATTGAGGCTATGTTGTGGAAGGCTTGGAAGCCATGATGAGGAGTTTGTATTTAATTCCATGAGCAACATGGAGACACTGACATCTTTTAACCAAGAAATCTTGGATTGACCTAAAATGCACTTAAGAAAATGTATTTTGACAGCAAAACGTAATAAGATGCATGAAAGTGAAACAGAGTAGCCATGTGGGACCATAGTTAAGAAACTCTGACTTCTTAATTATAATGTATTAAATATATTATCTTTTTCCAAAAAGGAAAATGAGGACCAAAGATACAAATTTTTAGGAGGCAGTTTTTAATAATAACGCCAACAGATGTAGTAGACTTAGTAGTAGTTATAACTTTCTTAAAACCTTTAATTATAAAATAAAACAGATTCAGAAACACAAAAGAAATGTAGCTTATAGATTATTTCATTGAATCCTCACAATTCTACTAGTTAAATAATAGTATTATACTTATTTTAGAGATTTGCCCAAATCCACTAACCTAATAATTGTTGGAGCTAAGATCCAAATTCAGGCTATTTGATTCCAGATCCTCTGCTGTGAACCTCTACTCTAAACTATGTGCCTGACTTCACACACACACACACACACACACACACACACACACACACACACACACACACACACACACACACAGCTAATCCTTGGAGCTGTCCAACAGCTATTTTTGCTGCCTTGTGAAATAGTAAGCTGGAAATGTTAATAGAAAATTTGAATGATCTATGTAAGGGAAATCTGTTTTAAAGTGATTCCTAAACTTAGGAATAGTTGGATTAAGAAACTTTACTGTTTGCTCCAAGCGTTTAGATTCCGTAACATCCTCTTGAGAAAGGTAATTTAGAAGTATAAATAACAAAAAAGGAAGTTATTTCTGCCCAGACATAACAAATGTGGTTTATGCAGAAATCGTCTCCAAATGTAACTGTTTTTTCTTCTGCTGAGTCATTGTTTCCTCTTAAAGTTCTGCACGGAAAAAATGATTACAAAATTCCATAGCATTTGCCCATTGTTTTTGTAGAACCAATAGATACTTAAAAGGTGCAAAAATACACTACTATATTTAAGTAACTCTCTTTTAAAAATAGTACAAGATTAGTTTTTATAGTTTTCAAATCTTTACAGTTAAGTAAGACTGCTCTAATTATCTGAATCCCAATTGCTGAGCTATAATTACCTTTAATGGCTTGCCATTTACTTCATGATCTATTACAGGCATGATCAATCTCTTTTAAAATAGTGCCAGTAGGGACTTCCCTGGTGGCACAGTAGTTAAGAATCCTCCTGCCAGTGCAGGGATCCCGGGTTCGAGCCCTGGTCTGGGAAGATCCCACATGCCACGGAGAAACTAAGCCCATGTTCCACAACTACTGAGCCCACAAGCCACAACTACTGAAGCCCTTGCACCTAGAGCCCGTGCTCCGCAGCCACCGCAATGAGAAGACCGCGCACTGCAATGAAGAGTAGCCTCCGCTCACCACAACTAGACAAAACCCGTGCACAGCAACGATGACCCAACGCAGCCAAAAATAAATAAATCTATTTTTTTAAAAGGTGCCAGTGAAAAGATAATGCACAAAGACTTACATAGTGCTGGCATTTAATAAATTGTCCCTCAATAAATTGCAAAGAAAATTAAATAGTTCCAGTGACAAATGATAATAACATCTAGGAATTATTTTGGTATCCTTGTTCACATCAGTTTGCATTGTACAAACATATTTGTGTTGAATTTTAAAGTTTTTCTGATCTGCAGTATTTTATCAAATAGCAAGTTTATTTTGTTGTTGTTTTTCATTCCTTTTAAATAGAACCACCTCATATCAATGGATCTGAAGAACCTGTAGAGATGTCAGTAATTGTTAATAATCCACTTGAACTTACCTGCATTGCTTCTGGAATCCCAGCTCCTAAAATTACCTGGATGAAAGACGGACGGCCCCTTCCACAGGTGGATCAGATGCAGACTCTTGGAGGAGGAGAGGTTCTTCGAATATCTAATGCTCAGGTAAGTTCAGAGTTCATACAATTACTTTCCGGGTTAAACTTCTTACTTGCTAATCTATGAGAAATGTTGGAGAAGTTGTCTTGGAGTCCGAATATATCACAGATCTCTGTAACTTTAGCAAGGGTAGATTGGTTCTATGACATGCATGATTGGGTAGACACTTACAAAGTAACATGCTAGAAGGAAGAAGTGAAATTATCATATTAAACACAGACGAAAGCAAGTTACCTTCACATTAATTTTTGCAAGTTTTCACAGTTCTATAAGTGATAACATATTTCCTGAAGCCCTTAATTTGTGCCATGTAGCCCTTTACGGAAATGGCAAAAAGCAATCCAACGTACGTATATGTGAGGCTTCAGAGAGCACTTTTGATCTCTAGAAAGAAATCTCAGACGTGAAAATCTGAAGAGACACAGTTTTTCAAAAAATGATCAATAAAATTGTTCTTTTAGTTTGTGTTTAAGGAAATTAATCTGAAATGTAAATATATTAAAGAGAAGTATGTCTGGGATGTCTTATTGTAACAATATACTGTTCTACAAACAAAGGCAAACCTTATATTACAAATATCCATGTGTTCCTTAACGCCCTCATCTGTAAACTGGGGATAAAAACAGTAATAATACTGAACGTATATACTTGGGGTTTTAGAGACAGTCTAACTTGATGTGCTTAGACTGCTGCCACGGGCGTGAAGTGATGCTAAAACGGAGTTAGAATGATTGCTGTTGTTGCTGATTTTATGGTTATTATAATCATCATTTCTTTAAAAGCAGAATAATACATTATTTAATCATATTTCATGTACATTTTCACTGAAGAAACAAAAGAAAGGGAGCTGGAAAAGAGAGCTAAGGGTTGTAAATCGTGTCAATCTTATGTTCAGCTATGGGCTCTATCACACCCATGACCATCATGACAACTCTGTGAGGCAGTGTCTTTATCCCCTTTCTACAAATCCAGAAACAGACACAGAAAGATTAAGTATTCACCTGCCAGATACTTAACCACTGCTCGGTCATGGAGCTGGTCTCAATCCTGGGTCTGGTTCAAAGGCGTAGCCAAAGCACGGGTCCGGCAGAGCGCGGCAGAGTGCGGCAGAGCACGGCAGAGCGCAGAGACGGCGAGGCGACCCCCCCGCCACCCGGGAGCGGCGGGGTCCCCGGCAGCGCCCTTTCGGCCAGGGCCGGGAGCCGCCCCAGTCCGTGACCCCAGCTGAGGGCGGTCCGCCTCGCTCCCAGCGATCAGCCATCCGGAGTGCGACCAGAGGTCATGCCGGATCCACCAGGGGCGGTGCCGCCTGCGCTCGCAGGCCGCGGGTGTAGAAGAAAGCATGGCCTCGCTCGGCCCGGAGCAAGGAAATGGCAGCTGCCGAGCTCAGCGGGACCATCACCCCCATTAATGAGAAGCACGATCTTCAAGTTATCCCGCAAGAGGGCTGTAGTGAACCAATGGTCCAAGACCTGGCCCAGGTTTTTGCAGAGGCCACAGGGGTCCCGCTGCCTTTTCAGAAACCCATATTTAAGGGAAAATCTCTGAAGGAAATGGAGATTCTGGTGTCAGCACGTGGAATACAAAATGGTGGCCGGGTCATGTTACTTGGGAAAAAAAACAGTCCAGAGGAAGAAGTTGAACTAAAGAAGTTGAAAGATTTGGCGAACTCTGTGGAGAAGATAGCTGACCAACTGGAAGAGTGGAATAAAGAACTTTCCGGAATCCAGCAGGGTTTTCTAGCCAAGGATTTGCAAGCTGAAGCTCTCTGCAAACTCGATAGGAGAGTAAAAGCCACAATCGAGCAGTTTATGAAGATCTTGGAAGAGAGCGACACACTAATGCTGCCAGAAAATTGCAGAGACCGTAGAATGAAAAGGAGGGGTTTGATGAAAAGGATTCAGGCGTTCCCAGCCGAGTGTGACACAGTGGGGCAGAGCGTCCCAGGAGACGGAGCGACTGCAGGCCACAGACTTGGCCCCGGCTGACTGAGGTGAGGCGGAGAAGGCTGTGCTGCTCTGAAGAACAGCTCCACCAGCTCTGGTCTCTCTGGAACAGAAGTTCCGTGCTTTCCCCGGGGCAGCTGGGGACAACTGGCCGATTGCCAGTTTTCCTCCCCTTATTCCCCCCCCCGACACACACACACCACCAATGAACAAGTATTGTCTGTACAATCTTTAGCGCTCCTGTCAGTTTCTCGTTTTGTCTGTGTATATCTGTGCTGTCCAGCAGCCCACCTTGTCTGGAGAGGGCCTCCCCCGCCCAAGTCTTCCCAGCTTTTTTGACGTTTGGGTGCTTTCTTTGGGCTGGTGAGAGCTCTCATTTGTCCTGGGGTAGTTCCAGCTTTATCAGCTATCCTGGTCTTCAGATATGTGAGGTCTTTTTGCCATTATGATCCCATAGGCCCATCTGTGTAAGCCAGAATCATCAGGAGGCTGCGTCTGGTCAGGAATGTTGGGAATGGCTCAGGACAGGTGTTTGGCACACAGGGAGTCCAAGTATCTCTCATTGTGACCTAATTCTGGAACAGCTGGCTGGGTTGTGGGTTCATAGACCCTGACTTCACCCCCCAGTGACCCTGACCAGCCACAGGCCGTGAGGTCTCAGGGGGCCATTCCTGCAGTGGGACCTGTGGTTGATACATGGACTTCCTTGTCCCCAAGCAAATCTCTAGGAGGTTAGAACCCAGAGTTGACTAAGTCTCTGCTCGAAACCAGATCAGAACCATGGCTTAGAAGGGGCAGAGAGGGGAGACTGAATGAATAAAGCAGGCAGGTAGTGAGGGCCACCATAAACTTCTCAGGAGTTCCTTCAAAGGCATTTCTGTTAACCGTACCCTTCTGAGATCTACATTTCCTTCGAGTTCCTTCGAGGCTATTTTTGTCTGTTTTGTGGCCTTTTTCCCCTTCATTGTTATTTAAAAAGTAAAACAGTTTATATACACATCAGCAAGCAGAAGAGTGTTTAGACTTTTTTTTCTTTTTGGTAGATGAAGTAAGGGAAGCAAAAGCCTTCTGAGGTTCTAGTCTAGTTATATTATAAAGTTGAGCATGGCCCTGCGTGCCAGAACTCTGCCAGAACTCTTAAACGGGTCAGCTGCTGTCATCCCATTTTTTCACAGAGTGCCAAGGAGACAGGCTCCCAACAGGCCGCTCTGAGGCCAACCTTCTTTGGCAGAGAGGGAGTCTGTGAAGTCCCAGGCATTTAGGGCTGCTTGGGTGGGACTAGGACAAGGTGGTGGTTAGGGGTGGACAAGTGGACAAGGCTCAGGGCCTGGCCTGCCCACCCCCAGCTTTAATCAGAGCAGTCCAGTATTTCTCTGTTTCTAGTAGTAGCTGTGTGGCCTTGGGCCACAGCAGGTTCCTGTGTGCCAGATACCATTCTGAGTTCTTGAGGTGTATTTGTCATTTAATCCTCACACAATCTAGGACATAGGCAGATACTATCCCTGATTTAGAGGTGAGCTTAGGTAATTTGCTCAAGATCATAGAGCAAGTCACAAAGTCAGGACACAAACTGGGCAGCTTGATTCCGAGCCCATGTTCTTAATCTCTACCGGTTTGCCTCCCAACTGACATGGGGTTGCTCACACCCTCTCATTTTCTCTTTTCCTTCTATTTATCTCCCATGTTGGCCTCTGCACTTCCCCTCTGGCCCTCTCCAGTTCATTCTCCACAGAGTGGCTGAGTGATCATGAAGTACGCATCTTATCATGTCAGTCCCCTGCTTAAAAACCTCAATGGCCCCCATTTCTCTTGGGATAAAGGCCAAGGTCCTCACCCTGCTCCCTTCTCATCTCGGGCCCCTCTCCTGTTTGCTCTCTGCTGTCAGCCACTCTGGTCTAGTTCAGGCCCTCAGCTGCTCTGTACCCTCTCCCGCCCTGGGGTCTTTGCACACGCTGTTCCGCTGCTTGGACAGCTCCATGCCATCCTTCCCCTACTCCTACCCCTATCCTAGGTGACTCCTCTTCATGCTTCAGAACGTAAATGTCTCTTCCATGGAGAAACCTCACCTACTACTTACTGTCTGAGAACATCAAGCCCTCGGGTGGTATCCTGTCACAACTTGTCATGACTTTTTACAATAAACAGTTTATCAAGATCTGTGTTGATTTATTTGTGGGATTATTTGATTAATATTTGCCTTTAGGCTAGACTGTGAGTTCCTTGGGTTAAGGAGCTTCTTCCTCTTGTTTACAGTATATTTCAAGCACATTGTCTGGTTTATATTAGGTGCTCAATAAATATTTGGAGAATGAAAAAAAAAAAAAAGCATAACCAGTGGAACTCAGCCCAGTTCTTGTTTCTAACGTCAAGGAGAACACACCTTCCATTCCCCTCTTCCCTCTGTCAAGCACTTCAAGAACCCAGAGAAAACTCAGGTCCAGCTGTCAAACCACATACTGAATCAAAACCCTTGAATGTTATAATTTCAACAGACCAAAAAGGAAGCAAAAGAATTTTGTAACATAGGGAATAGCATGGAGACAGGGAAGTGTGTGCACTAGAACCATAAGTATAAAGGAATCATGGAAAATAAAGCTTTAGAGGGAAATTAAGGCCACATTACACTAGGTCTTAAATGTAAGAATGAAAAGTTATGTTATAACAAAACAAGACAAAGTTTCCATAGAGTGTTAAATGGTGACCCACACATTCTAGCTTTTGTGGAGAATACAAATCTAATACATAAGACGCTTCTCAGCCTTCAAGGAATTTCCAGTTTTCTAAGAAAAATAAAACTACATATGACAAAATTAGGAAAACAATAAGAAAAACGTTATAGAATTGAAAAATTAAATATTATCAAGTCCCAAGACTGCTCTTGATTCCTCCGGTCCTCTGTGTTTTCACAACATTTGGTACATATCTCTGTTAAAGCACTTATTACTAAATTATATCTTAGTTACCTGTGTCTTTTTGTGTATGTATCTATAGCATGTAGTTATGCCTGCTACCTAATGGATGCTTTGCAAATTCCAAACTGTGTGGTAAAGACAAGAGTTTACTAAGACATTTTCCATCAAACCCTCATTCTGTAATTTATTCCAAAGGGATAAAAATTCTGTGACCAGGTAGATCTGAAAAACTTTATATACTGTACCTTCCTATCCTTTGTGAGCCATAATGCATGTCAACAACTCTGCAAATTCTTACTCCAAAGAAACCTGACTAACTATAATTTTTTAAACACCCTATTAACAGAACACACTTTAGGAAATGTAGCTACTAATAGTAACTGTCAATATTCAGAAAGGTATAAGTTGTCAGGAAATGTTTCTTGGGGAAGGCAAGATCTCAAAACAGTCATGAATGATAGTGCAAGTTTGGCTGAGTCACGACAAGTGGAGGGGGCAATATGATTTGGGAATAAACTGAATTGGTGGAGTAAGAGTTGACTTTTAGAAGTTTGAAAGATATGATGAGAAATTTAGAAATTATTCTCTAGGCAGTAATGCATCACTTCCAATTCTTAATTGAAGGACGATGAGACAATCATTCTTCTAAAGTCATATTTAATTTTCCAAACATACTAGTCTTAAATTTTTTCAGTGGACTTTTTGCAGCCTACCAAAACGTTTTTCCATAAACTATAAAGTCAGTTTTGAATGTAAGAAGTTTAAAATTCCCAGTGTTCTAGGAGTATTCAAGTAATAAAATAAATGAAAACAGGATTTTCTACTTTTCCAAAATATATTTTTCACAGTAGTAAGATCATCTGTTTTTCAATGTATCCTTTACACATACATAAGACAACTTCTATACAATGTTAAATATGAATGAAGACTAACACTTCCAGTGGAAACTATGTATGGAGATTTTTAAAGAAATGTTTCTGGTTTTCGTCAGAAAATAGTAGATTTTGCTGTCAGCCTGACCTATTTACAGCCAAATTACATAATATACCTATTTTGTTTCACCATGTATATCAAAGGTAGATTAAAAATGTGGTATTAATGTGCTTTATTAAAATAACCTGATATTTTATTTACTTTTTTGGTTGGTTAGTTGATTGGTTGGTTAATGTATTTTATTTTCTTCAGGAAGACTCCAGTAGAATTTTCAGTCTGCAATTTAAATTCATAAATACTTATTTCTTCAATAAATACTGTAGTATCTAGTCTGTCATGTATGGTGGTAGGTCTTATATGTATCTGCCCTTTCTGAGATCATTAAATATACCTAATATGCAAACATTCTGAGATCAAAACCTTGTTAAATCTATGTCAAATACATAGATTTACATGTAACAGATGTCAAGCCATGCTAGTATCAGTATCAAATGTAACTGATACACTTAACTGATTAAATATATAAGTTACATTGAATCACAAATGTTAAAACCATTTATTAAATTTTATTACTGTACTCTTAACAATACCTTGCTTTGTGTGAGACTTCTATATTCATTCTAATAGATATTTATTTTCATCACCAACACCAGCATGTTAACATTGTGTCATTCACTTATTCGAATTTTATAGGTGGAAGATACAGGAAGATATACGTGTCTGGCATCCAGTCCTGCAGGAGATGATGATAAAGAATATTTAGTGAGAGTGCACGGTAAAGTTGGCAAAATGTCCTGCAGTCCATCATACATTAATACCTAATTAAAAGGCATAATTTATGGAACATAGAGCAACTATCTAACATATCATAAAACTATGTTTATATATTAGGAAAAATGTATTTTGCAAATCTGATTTTTATATTTGATCACAGTAGTCCATTAAACTATTGTTGGGAATAGTTTAATGGATTTTTTGAGTTATTTGTTTTGTTCCTGCACAAATAATTCATATTCGTTGGTTTTAAATCATAGAATATAAATTATAAAGATAAAAATATAAATCAATCATAATCTCATCACACAAAGACCTTTTTACATATAAATATTGTCACAGAAATGTGATCATACAGCATATAGTATTTAACTTTTTTTATCTTAACTTAGTGGTATGGCGAACGTGTTTTCATGTCAAAAAATGTATTTTTATAACATTACTTTTTAGTGATTCCATGATGTCCCATTTTATGAATATGCCATTATTTATTTAATACATTCCTTATTTTTGGATATTTAGGCTGTTTTGTATTTTTACCAATATAAGCCACACTATTGTAGACATCTTTGTGCATGTGTCTTGGCCTCTTCCTTTAATTATTTTGTTTTGATAAATTTCTGTAGGTATATTTACTTGATTATATGCAAGTACATGCGCATACATGTATGCACACACACACACATACATACACACACATTTAAGGCCAAATTACCTTCTAGAAAAGTTGGGCCAATTAGACTGTGGCCGATACTATTTTGACATAGAAATGGGAATTACTCTTCATGGAGAGGAACATTAAAAGAACTTAATGGAAGATCTTTATCTCCTCATAGCCTGAATGACTAGGCAACACAACCTGTAGGGCTGGCATAATATAGGAGTGTTCCCCTCACGCCGCCAGTCCTACACAAAAATTAGACCTGCCACTAATTGCCATGTAAATTGTGTATATAAGAGTCACATAAAAAAGGTACATTTTTAGATTGTGCTATAGTTGATTTACAATATTATATTAATTTCAGGTGTAAACCATAGTGATTAAAAATTTGTATAAATTATACTCCATTTAAAGTTATTATAAAATATTGACTGTATTCCCTTTACAATATATCCTTGTAGCTTATTTATTTTATACATAGTAGTTTGTACCTCTTAATTCCTTACCCCTATTTTGCCCCTCCCCCTTTCTGCATATTAAGGAAAATGTACATATTTCTATATATTATAATGGGCAGACCCTAATTTAGAAGTTTTAAAATATGATGTTCAGAGAAAATTATTACCAAGTGTAGAGCTAGACAAGGAATGCCTTCTTTGTACTTAGACTGTGATTATATTACTTATCCTGTCATTTACTTGGCCATTGGAAGAATTTCATTATTTGATGTATGCGAAAGTACTGAGGAAGGTAAAAAATTTTTCACTATTTGTAATCATTGTACTATAAATTGAATGAGTAATGTTTTAAGTTTATGCTTTTTTATTTCATACAGCAGAAGCAACATTCGTTGAACACCTCAGATAATCCAGATCATTTTATATCCTGTTTATTAAAAGCCTTTGGTGTATTTGTTCTCATGCCCAGTCCCCCCTAATATTGCTGGAACTGATGAGCCCCAGGATTTCACTGTGTTACGGAACAGACAAGTGACATTGGAATGCAAATCGGATGCAGTGCCCCCACCTGTAATCACTTGGCTTAAAAATGGAGAACGGTTACAGGTAAATCTTGCTAAATTCCACAGATTCATTGTGAGACAAAAAAATCAGCAATAGAGTCCTTGCTAGGGAGATAAAACCAAACAGTGTCAGACTACTAGTTATTCAACATTACAGGGGTGGGCACAGGGTCCTTTAATCAGCCTTCTTGGAGTAGTTAGTAGCTAGTTATGAGGCAAAAGACAGGTATTTTGATTCATATACTCTGTAAATTGGCCCAAGTATATATCTCCTGGAGCCCGTGGATCAAAGTTGAATTGAAACACTAAGCTATGTCTTTTTTTTTTATTGGAGTATAATTGCTTTACAATGTTGTGTTAGTTTCTGCTGTACAGTGAAGTGAATCGGCCATATATATACATATGTCCCCTCCCTCCCCCCCAACATCCCACCCATCTAGGTCATCACAGAGCACTGAGCTGAGCTCCCTGTGCTATACAGCAGGTTCCCACTAGCTCTCTGTTTTACACATGGTAGTGTATTTATGTCAAACCTAATCTCCCAATTTATCCCACCTTCCCCTTCCCCCACTGTGTCCACATGTCCGTTCTCTACATCTGCCTTTCTATTCCTGCTCTGCAAATAGGTTCATCTGTATCATTTGTCTTTACTTGAGAGGGAAGAAACCATAGAGTCTCAAAAGACCTGACCTGTCCTGCCAACTCCCTAGGGCAAACCTATTACTGAATTTCCCTAGCCTAAACTTGGTCCTCAGGAGTGACCCCAAGGATCTGTGCAACACCAGGAATATGGACTGGAATCTTTGAAAACACAGTTACTGGCTCTTTAAAGGTTCCCATGCTCAGGTGATATCTGTCTGCTGCCCTATAGTGTCACAGCCCAGGATCCTAAATAGGCTTTTAGGGTTGGCTCAAAGCCTTGACTTTGAATGCTCTGATTGTCCTTATCCTAGTACTTACTTATCCTTTTGTTTCTCCTTTGGTCTTCCTCATCCTGTTAGTATAACCTATTGTGGTACACTGTGCCTAAATAAAAGGAAATTTTGTCCCTAATACATAAGGCAGAAAGACTTTCACCATCATCAAATCACACAAATGCCAAACACAGAGAGGCTGGGTTCTGAGAGTTACTTCCTTGTTAAATCATCATGCATATCACTTAACAGTCCTGTGCCTCAGTTTCTCTATTTATTGTGTGCCTATTATAATGCTAGGCACTATGATTGCCCCTGAGAATAATCTTGATCCTCAAGGAGCTCACAGACTATCTAAAATATACAGAAATATATCAAAGATTGTAGAAAATTGATACTGCTGATATTCAGTAAACAATATCTTAAGAGGGATATACAACATTTTATGGAAACAGAGGGGAGAAGCAAGTAATCCAGACTGAAGGGTAAGGAATAGCCCAGGGGAGCCTCTTGGAAAGGGTGAGTTCACTTTAAATGTTGGGTAGATGTTGGGTGAGAAAGAAGAAGGGGATTCCAAACATAAGTGATAGCATGTACAAAGACATTACAGGAGAAGGAATGCTGCTGTCCCAGGAACTGCAGGTAGCTTGGTATGGTTGAAGTAGACCTTGATTAAAATCCTTTGATGATTCTCCATAGATTTCAGGATTCGGGTTAAACTGCCCAGCTTAGCTCACAAAGCCCTTCATGCTCTGACTTTTTCTCCATAGTCTTATCTCCCATGTGTGCATTTCACTTTAGACCATTAGGTGTTCAGATACGGACTGATTGAATGTTGATGCTACAGAAATTCAGGCTAATCTCAGATATGACCAAGTGATGTCAGTACTGGGACAGGCTGATTTCAACAGTTATGGGGAAAAAATGAGTCCAGTTTTAGATATTTCGAGTTTGAATTACCTATATATTATCCAAGTGGAGCTTCTAAGAAGCACTAAGAAATATGGGTCCATATTTCATCAAAAACATCTTTGATTTGATGGTCCTCAATGGTGTAACCTGTTGCTGAAGCCATCGGTTTATATGAGGTCAACCAGAAAGCACACAGTGTGAGAAGACCTGTAAATGAGAATAAAGCCTAAGGCAACATTGGCAATTAAAAGGTGAGCAAAGGAAGAAGAGAAGAATGGGACTGAGAATGAGGACTCAGAGAAATAAGATTAAATATAGGAGACATTGGTGTACTGAAAGCCAAGGAAGAGAGAGGGAGTGGTTAACAGAGTCCATGTTAAGATACAAATTAAGTTGTATTTACTGGCTTTGGCAATACATAGACTTGATTAAAGATCTGAACAACGGTTCTTCAATAGAGTGATCAAAGTAGAAGACAGGTTACAGCTGTCTGGGGGAGTTAAAGAAGAGGAAGTGGAAATGATTGTGGACTGTTACTTAAATACAAAAGAGATTTGTATATGCTTATTTACTGAAAGAGATGGAAGATACAGGACTAAGTGTGTCGAGTGGGGAAGCATTGGGACCCTGGTGACAGGTGAAGAGATTAGCCTTGGACAGAAGCATTGACCTTTTTCCACAGAGATGGAAAAACAGGAAGGAAGGTTGCATTCATATGCAAGAGATGAGAGGGAGAAATTGCGGGCAATTGGCTTTGATTTTCTCAATGAAGTAGGAATTAAGGTCATGAGCTGAGAATGATGTTCTATCTGAGGAAAGAAATCAAATTTGGAAGAATCACTGGCAGTAAATGAGAAGAGGACCAGAGAAAATTGTAGTGAGACTGAATAAGTTGGCAGAACTTACTGATGTTCATGGAAGAAAGACATGAGAATCAACTCAGAATTTTTTTATTAGCCTAAAATCCTGCTATACCCATATCAACATTAAAATATGTTCCATAGAACTTACCATGTATGTTTAAGAAATCACTTATTCTCATCAGAAGTAATAAAAGTTTACCATTAATAGCCCCTGTAGCAAGGAAAGGCCTAGAGAAAATGTGTGGACTTTCAAGATAAATTGACCTGAACTGTCTATATTAGTGTGAACAACTTTTTTCATTAGAAATATAGGTTTATCTGGGACAGAACCCATATGGTAGAAAAATCTTATTTGGGCTTCTCCTGAAGTTGTTACACTTAGGCACAATCAGAAAATATCAGGCTTTGATGTTACCTGGCATTTTTTAAAGTCTATGAACAATCCCCAATTGGACATTATAGCAGAGATTAGATTTTATTATATTTCAGTATTTTATTTCAGTATAGGTCTCTGCATTTTCATAATTCTTGGTCCCTTGCCTGGACGAAAAATAAGTGCTTAATAAATATTTGTAGACTAAAATCATTTATTTACTTATGTTAAATATGTTGAAGGATAATTATTTCCTATAAGTTAACCTAAGTTAATTTATTAGTCAGGAAACTTTCAGCTTTAAGTGACAGAATTCAAACTCAAAATAATTTAAATGGAAAAAAAAAGATATTTATTAGCTATAGTAATTGGTGAACTTAAGCTTTAGGCATTACTAGATCCAGAGGCTCTAACCATGTAGTCAAGCATCTCTTGACTGAATCCCAACCCTGCTTATGTCTTAGATTCAGAGCAAGCTGTCCCCACATGGTGGTAAGACTGCCACCAAGCTATGTCATCCTCACTACCAGTGATTCCAGTAAAAATATGCCTTATTCCAACACTTCCAGCAGTGTCTTTCTGGGGAGCTCGAATGGGCCCAACTTGAGACACCTTTTCATCCTTGAGAGGTTCATTGTGGCCGTCACTGTGAAGAACTGGAGACACTGATTGTGCACTTGCTTTAACTACACTCATAGAAATATTTCCCAAGAGTTTTTGATACCAGGATAGCAGTGGGGGGAGCAGACAGAGATACTGGGAGACAGGTGCACTACAGTTCACTATAGTTACTTTTGATGATTAATATTTTATTTTATTTGTCCGACATTTTAATGGTAAATTTTACTTGCTGAATCCAGGCAACACCTCGAGTAAGAATCCTATCTGGAGGGAGATACTTGCAAATTAATAATGCAGATCTAGGTGATACAGCCAATTATACCTGTGTTGCCAGCAACATTGCAGGAAAGACTACAAGAGAATTTATTCTCACTGTAAATGGTAAGAAAAATTAATCACTCTTTCACAATTTTAAAATTTAGATAAGGGCATTTAAAGAGATCATAACATTTTTATTTTTTATGAGCATACTAAACAAATACTTGTGCTTATCTTATTTCTTTTCATAAAGACAACATGTGATATTTGTACTATCACTATATTCAAACTAACTCAATTTCCAAAAAAAAAGATACATTTCTCTTAGAGGACAATATATGTCCAATTGTTATCAGCATATCCTGATGTTTTGCGTCATTCAGATCAGAGCCATTGGAGAAGTTAATACACTAAATCTCTGGATGACAAGTAGCCAATTATTTAGTCACCTTTGTTGATGTTGGTGTTTGATTATATATGTGCTAGACAGAGACTTCCATGGGACTGTAATTTTCTCAAATATGAAATCTAAACACTAAAATCTGCCAAATTTCAAGAATATGATACAGACTTTTTCAAAACTGTCCCTTTGGAATTTTAATATACGAAACTTTACAAGTTGAGTGACCCAGGCAGCTAATATCTCTAACACTAAAATTAAAATTCAAGATTTCTATTCCCATATGAACTCAATGATTAATAAAATACACACTCTGAGACTTGCATAATTAATCACAGATGTGCTTTGTTATAACAGCCCACTTTCTATCCTTTACTTAAAGTGAAGTTGTTCCAGTATTAACATTCTCTGACCATTATTTGGCCAAAGAGAAGTAAGAAATATCATCTTTAATTTGTATCATACCAGAGCTGACTTTTATTCTATTCAAGCCTCTTTCATTAGAAAGCCAGATTTCATACACCATATCAGGGATTTAAAGCTTCCTCACCCATTTACTCTTCATTTTTAAGTAAATTTTTAAATAAAATCTTATCTTGAATAAGACTTTAGGAATTAAACCCCAATTCTATTTATACTAACCTGAATTAGCTGTAGGCAAAGCCATACATTTGACTCAAGTCTCACTTTGTATTACCTTTGAAGAGTCTTAGTTCAGGCTATGTTATTGATATAAAGGAAGTTTTCCACATGCATCTCTTGTGCAGTTCCTCCAAGCATAAAGAGTGGCCCCCAGAGTCTTGTCATTCACTTAAATAAGTCAACTGTATTGGAATGCTTTGCGGAAGGTGTGCCAACCCCAAGGATAACATGGAGAAAGGATGGAGCTGTTCTATCTGAGAATCATGCAAGGTAACAATTCTGGAAAAGGATAAAAAATACTGTAAGAACTGAAATGTAAGTTTTTAAATCTTTGATCCAGTGCATTATTTGGGTCTTTTCATTCTAAATTGAGTCTCTTCATCTTAAATGAGGATCAGAATATAGTATTTTAAAAGCATAATTCTTAAGGCTTATGTTCAAAATGTAATGATTATAATCTATCCAAGATCACAAGCCCATCTGCTGTGCACCTTTGCAGAATATCCTTTTTTTTTTCCACCAAGGGTATTATAAATTTCTGAAGTAGGAAAAGGACTAAAAATGGATTTAACTGGGTATTTTATAATGTTCTCAATCAAAATGTGCATAATCAGAAAGGCTGATCTGGAGGACCTCACTTGTGATCTTTCTTATAGATACTCCATCTTGGAAAATGGATTCCTTCACATCCAGTCAGCACATGTTACTGATAGTGGGAGATATTTGTGTATGGCTACCAATGCTGCTGGAACAGATCGCAGGCGAATAGACTTACAAGTCCATGGTAAATGTTCTTTTATGAATAACATCCAATCTTTGGGTCAGATATTCTTTGGTAGCCTAAACCAGTGAGGCATAACATAAAGACCTTCATATCTAGTGCTATTTAAATGTATTACACTATATTATAAGCAGTGAAGACCCATTATAAAGAGCATCATCACAACACTGTGTAAATTCACAGAACCTTATTGTGTTCATAACTATAAAGCAAGTTAGCAATGATTAATTTCAGTTTGGCAGAGATACTTCGAATGGCATACTATTTACTGAACGTGTTCCTTACTTGGTGACTTCGTTTTAGTTCCTCCATCTATTGCTCTGGGTCCTACCAACATAACTGTAACAGTAAATGTTCAAACCACTCTGGCTTGTGAGGCTACTGGGATACCAAAACCATCAATCAACTGGAGAAAAAATGGGCATCTTCTTAATGTGGATCAAAATCAGAATTCATACCGGTAAGGAATAATTTAACTGGACAATTCCACCTATTATTTAGAAACATAATTTTTAAAAGAATTAACATTTAAACTCTATCAATGGGGACAGCAAATATATAAAGTATGAAGAATTAGCTACTATGTAGAGAGCATATTATTTTTTTCTTAACGTAAAATTAGTTTTTCAACCTAAAATCTTATTTCTGAATTATAGGTGCAACTTCTGTATTCATAAGTCCTGTAGATAACTGTCTGAGCTCTAAAAAATTAGATTTCCATTCTGCTTTTTTTTTTAGTATCTTTTGGAATTCTATAAAGACAAAAGATAAAAACATCATTTGGTATAAAAGAAAAACTATTCTGTAGAAATAATACAAGTTTTAGTTGCAGAATAAAAATCAAATTTTATACCTTGAAATACAGCATAGGTATTTGGCAGCATGTGGAGGGAGGAAGAAGAGCATTTTCTCCCAGTTTTTCTTTCTTTTTTTTTTTTTTTTTTTGTGGTACGCGGGCCTCTCACTGTTGTGGCCTCTCCCGCTGCGGAGCACAGGCTCTGGACGTGCAGGCTCAGCGGCCATGGCTCACGGGCCCAGCCGCTCCGCGGCATGTGGGATCTTCCCGGACCGGGGCATGAACCTGTGTCCCCCCGCATCGGGAAGCGGACCCTCAACCACTGCGCCACCAGGGAAGCCCGTCCTAGTTTTTTGTATTCTTCCAGCTTGACTACCATTGCTCTTCCAGCTTGATTACCATTGCTCTTAATATGACATCATATTTTTTAAAGACTAACCTTTAAAAAAAAAAACTAGGGATTTCTGATGCTTTAGATAAGCATCATTTCTTGTATCTCGAGTTAATAGATATCTTGCAAAAGGTTTGCCATAGTACTGAAAGCAAATGTTCTCATAGACCTACCCTAACAAAAATCAGTTCTGATACATCAGGAAATATGAAACTAGGAGTGTTTCACTTGAAACTCTCTTGCTTCTCCCTCTTTCTCACCCTTTTAATCTTTTGGCATTGGGTGTTTAGTGACTTGAAAGCATATACTATGGGAAAAATGTACAATGCCCTTGAATAAAAAAGCAGGTCAAATATGTTTCCATTGAATCAAATCATTTCCATTCATCATTGCACAGTTTGAAGTAAGAATACAGATATTCTTATTTAGATTACTTATTTTTTTAGTGTGTTCAACCACTAGAAATTTAAAAGATTTATTGATTTTTCATTTTGATACATATTTTCTTTAATTTTTATTTTATATTGGAGCATAGTTGATTAACAATGTTATGTTAGTTTCAGCTGTACAGCAAAGTGATTCATTAGATTACTTTAAATAATGTATGTGTATTTACTCAACCTTCTGAACATTTGAAGTGATTCAGATCACTTTAGTTTTGAGTTGATTCAAAGCTAAGGAAAAGACTCTTTGATTTATGTACTATGCATCTCCACGGTATCCACCACATGTAAAGAGACGTGTGAAGTAAGGAAGGGTGCAAGACAGACAGACTTGTAGTTACCCATCTGTCAGTAGAAATAATCAAATACCAATCTGCAAAGTTATTGTGAAATTTAGAGATGATTAATGTGAAGCATTTGAGATGGTGCCGGGAATGTGTTCAATGGTCAATAAACAATGGCTATCGGGCCTCCCTGGTGGCGCAGTGGTTGAGAGTCCGCCTGCCGATGCAGGGGATACGGGTTCGTGCCCCGGTCTGGGAGGATCCCATATGCCGCGGAGCGGCTGGGCCCGTGAGCCACGGCCGCTGGGCCTGCGCATCCGGAGCCTGTGCTCCGCAACGGGAGAGGCCACAGCAGTGAGAGGCCCGCATACCGCAAAAAGAATAGAAAAAAAAAAAAAAAAACAATGGCTATCATCAGTGTGCTCATTTCACTGTATTTCACCTGGGAGAACATGGTTGATTATGCTATAAGCATTCAGAAAATTCAAGATTCCCTCTTATCACGATCATTCCACACCACTGCTTCATGCAGATGTCAAGGTTGAGGTCCTATTAACCCACTGCCATATAAACTTAAAGTCTGATGCATAAAATGATGCTCATTTTAACATGAGGAAAGAGTTCCATTTCCCTCAATTCACAAGATAGTACCATGTTGAACCAATTAGAAACATTTGTGAAAATTGATACATAGCACCTCATTACTTTGAAATCTCTCTTCTAGGCTCCTTTCTTCAGGTTCACTAGTAATTATTTCCCCTTCTGTGGATGACACTGCAACCTATGAGTGCACTGTGACAAGTGATGCCGGAGAGGATAAGAGAACTGTGGATCTCACTGTCCAAGGTAGAACTGGCTTAGTATGTGGACTGAAAGTTATTATAATGATATCATTCCATCATTCCTCTACTTCACAAGAGAGCTTCCTTTTCCACTGACCAAGCATTCACTTTCAGTGTAGAAAGAGAAGGATATATGAGGAGGCTTTGGAAATCTGTAAAGGTTGGGAACATGTAGTTTTCTTTCTTTTTGTTGTTTTTCTTTTAGTTCCACCTTCCATAGCTGATGAGCCTACTGACTTCCTAGTAACCACACACACCCCCACCGTGATCACCTGCACGGCTTCAGGAGTTCCATTTCCCTCAATTCACTGGGCGAAAAATGGTATAAGACTGCTTCCCAGAGGAGAGGGCTATAGAATTCTGTCCTCAGGTAAGACCCAGCTCAGTGATTACACAGCTATTGATTGGATTCGTTTTTACTGGATGGCCTTAGTTGGACTTCTGTTGCACCAAAATAAAAGAATAAAGTACATCTGTATTCCTGGGCTTAGGCATCTGGGAAAAAATGCACTTAAGAGTGGGGAGGGGGAACTTGGGAAAGGAATAGAAAAAAGGTCTAAAGATAACAAATAATATCTAGGAGACTGATATGAATATATTAAGCATGACCACTGGGATTTTATGTGCATATTTACTAAACCTAAGGTTTAACAAATTTACTGGTTGCCTTTGAGTGAACCACACTTCTTTTATTGGCCAAATAGAATGTCCATTCATTCAACAAACATTTAGTACCTAAAATAGGCTAAATACTCCACTGAGTTTCTGAGGATATAAAACTAAGACAGGCTTCTTGCTTTTAAGGTTTCAATAATTTAGCAAGTAGGACTGGGTGTTAAGTGCTATGATATGGATAATTTTTGAGGGTGGTAGTAACCATCATTTATAGAATGTAAGTATTGAAAATTTTATAATATTAAAGAGAAAAAAATTCACCTAAATGGAAGTATAAGTGATTCACATTTGTGTTTCTGTAAGTTCATCCTGCTTTGGGGAGGTACACTGGAGATTAAAGTAGCAACTAACATCCTGAGGGTTTGTGAGTGTGGGCATATTATTCAAAGAGAATTTGTTTATTTCTTCAGTAGAAGGGAAATAATGAAAGATTTGTTCTCAGAATGGAACTTGGCTTTCAAAGCATAGTATTTTGGCTATTTCAGAAATCTGCATAAACAGATAGCAAGTAAAGTCATAAAATATAAATTAACTACTTTTCAGCACAAAGTAATGTGCTAAGAAAACAGTTTAGCACTTTTCTCAAAATGTTAAACAGTTACCATATGACCCAGCAACTCCATTCCTAGGTCCCTACCTAGAGAAATGAAAGCATATGTCCACCCAAAGACTTATATGCAGATGTTCATACAGCATCATTCACAATAGCCAAAAGCATAGAAACAATGTAAATGTCCATCAACTGGTGAATGGATAAACAAAATGTGGATAATTCACAGGATGGAATTCTATTTAGCAATAAAATGGAACAAAAATATTGGCACCTGCTACAGCAGATGAAACTCAAAAACTATGCTCACAGTAGAAGTCAGACACAAAAGCCTTCTGTATGATCCCATCTATATGAAATTTCCAGAAAAGGCCAATATATATAGAAATTAGATTTGTGATTGCTTACACTTGGGGTTGAGAGTGAGGCAGGACTATAAGTGGAGTGAGATTTCTTTTGGCATAATGGAAATTTTCTAAAATTAAATTATAATTGCACAACTCTGTAAATATACTAAAAATCATTGTATTGTACCTTTAAATCAGTGAATTTTATGGTCTGTAAGTTTTGCCTAAATAAAGCTGTCAGTAGTGATTTTTGAAAAAATACTGTGGTAGGTAAGCACAGGGGGTACAAGTATGAGTACAAGCCATGCACTACTGTGCTGGGGGCAGACTCACACAGAATCAAAGAGACATGGTTTATCAAACCAGAAAAACAGGGATGCACTGTGCATGAAAAATTTTTCCTTTTTAGGAGCAATTGAAATATTTGCCACTCAATTAAGCCATGCTGGAAGATACACTTGTGTTGCTAGGAATGCAGCTGGTTCTGCACATCGACATGTGAGCCTTTATGTCCAAGGTATGAAAGGTTATTTATTCATTAAAATTTTGCTGTTGTACTTTTCTAAGTCATGTTTATTCTTGACAGGTGGTACCATCTAGAGTCATAAACCACAGTAAGATTTTGGGGATATGAAAGCCTGATAGATGTTCTTCAATAGACTCAAGAAAACATACAGATGACAAGCCACATAAAACAACCCCTAAATTATTTGTCTTCTTGAATTTTTATGATCTGTTTCTGATTTTAGTCTTTTCTATGAAGTTCTTCTAATGGAGACTGGCTATAGTAACAAGACTCAAAAAATGTGATATGACTGCTATTTGCTTTTCTCTGGGACAACGAAATCACTAATATTTTGGAATTTTGAATTCAGGCATGTTTAACCTCATGGCTACTATAGACATTTATGCTACTAACTAGAGCCTTTGCTTATTTCTGTTGATTGGTTCTTATAGAGCCTCCAGTCATTCAGCCTCAGCCAAGTGAACTAGCCGTCATTCTAAACAATCCCATTTTATTACCATGTGAAGCAACAGGGACTCCCAGTCCTTTCATCACTTGGCAAAAGGAAGGTATCAATGTCATCACTTCAGGTACCATTTCAATCAAGAAAATAATGGCAACTCAGTTTTATAATTCAGAAGGCGGTATGATTTTTTAATGAAAATAAAAATTCTTCTCACTCTGTTTTTGTAACTATGATGTAGGTAGAAGCCATGCAGTTCTTCCTCGTGGTGGCTTGCAGATCTCCAGAGCTGTCAGAGAGGATGCTGGTACTTACATGTGTGTGGCTCAGAATCCAGCTGGTACAGCCTTGGGCAAAATCAAGTTAAATGTCCAAGGTACCTAAATAATAAATCTCTATGTCTTCATTGCAAAGATGCTTATAATAGTGTATATCAAAATTCATATATCTAAATTAATGATGCCACCGTAGTTCTTAATTAACATTCTTAGTTTATATTATCCTATATGTTTTTCTATTAACCTTAAGAAGGAAAAAATTTAGTGCTTGGGTGTTTTGGGGCATTATTTGTATAAGAAAACTGAGGCATCTCATGATATTTTGAATTTCTGTGAACCTCTATTTGGTACTTTCATTGAAGCACATATTTAAGGTGATTTTTAAAACTATTCTCTCTTTAATACTACTTTGTATACATTACAAAATACTGAATTGTAATAGCCACTTAAAAATCAAATCATAAATTTTTTAAATTTTAAAGAATCACCAATAAGAATCATGAAACAAAAAAAATCATAATTGCAATTAAACCAGCTTAATGGAAAAAAATATTCTGAAGACAGTGGGTTTTTTTTCACATTTAACTTATATTTTCTTGATGTAATGTTCATATCTTACATGCATTGTTTTTGTGGATCAAGACGTGACCTAGAGATGGGTTCCGAGCTGCTCAGTTTGCCTTGCTGATTTGAATTTCCTTGTAGTATGATTTTCTTATGGTGAATTAATAACTGTAGTAAAGCTCACTTACCTGCAGATTGTAAATCTAATTTATTTGTATTTTTCAACACTTCTTTAACAAGTGTTTATTGGGAGAATAAGTAGAAATACATTGACCATTATAGATATGATCCTTTCCTTATAGTGTGGAGAAGGAAAAAAAATGAAACTACCAAATAAATGAAATTATGATAAATTCTGACATATGATATGCAGAGGGAAAACAAAAGGCTGAGATGGGGAATAGTGGGAAAATGTGGGGACGACTTTAGTGGTTAAAGTAGGCTTTAACCTACTGATGGGGGTACCATTGGAGCTGAGGGGGGTTACCATTGGAGCTGAGACCTGAATGATGAGCTAGGATGAGCCATGTAAAGGTAGCAGAGTGTCCAAGGAAGAGTGGGCAGCATGTGCAATGGCCCCAAGGCAGGAAAGGTTAAGAAAAGAAGCGTGCCAGTGTGGCTGACAGTAATGAACCTGGGAAGGCTGGCAAAATGTGAAGGAGGTCAGAAGAGAAAGTGGGACCAGTGCACGGAGTGCCCGAAGGACCAGAGGAGGGGTAAGATTTCCTTCTGTGTGCAGTGTTGAAGCCTTTAATGATTTAACCAAGACTCTTGTTTAGTTTTAGGAAGACCTCTTTTGCTGGTATATAGATAATGATTTCGAGAAAGCACAAGACTAGAGCTGGAAGAACTAGTAAAGTGCTCTAGGCATCATGTGATACAGTCTGGCTGGGAGTGCGAGTGGGTGTGTGAGTTGCAGGGGAAAATGAAAAAGAAGTGGTGGATTCAAGAACTCTTTGGAGATGTAATTGCCAGGATTACTGATTAATCAGATTGGGAGGTTAGGAAAAGAGAAGAGTTAACAATGTTTCCTGGGCTTTGGGCCTGAGCTAGAGATGGGAGATAGTGCTGTGAGGGATGCAAAGGGAGGAACTAGTTGGGGAGGAAGGAAAGCGTGATTTCTGTTTAATCATGTTAGATGTGGGAAACTATTAGAAATCCTAGCAGAGATGTCAAAAAGCATTGAATATTTATGAATTCAGAATTCAAGGGAGAAGTATAGTCTAAGATATAAATTTGGAAGTAATCAGGGTATTTCAGTCTACAAGACTGGATGAGAATTTGGACTGAAAAGAGCTTAAGGACAAAGCCCCAGGACTCTGCATTGTTAAGAGGTCTGAGAAAAGAGAGAACACTGGAAAAGAATACAAAGGAGAGGGAAGAGGTGACAGAGGAAAACTAGATGGAGGCTAGGAGAGGACAGTGTTTCAAGAAGGAAGTAGATGGCTTTTTTAATGCAAACAAAAGGTCGGTTAGTATGATGACCAAGAAATATTCATTGGTTTTGACAACACTGAGATCATAGAAAAGAATTAGTGAGGGTTTTTTCCTTCACTAATTGATTAAAACTATTGATATAAAAAAAGAAACACTTTTTTTCAAAACAGAAAAAGAAACACTTTGAACAACTAACAGCATTTCAATATTCCAAAATGAGAAAATGTGGGGACCACTTTACACTAGTGGTTAAAGTAAGCTTTAACAACTACTTGGTGGAGGGGGGGGATACTATTGGAGCTGAGGCAGGTACCACTGGAGCTGAGACCTGAATGATGAGCTAGGATGAGCCATGTAAAAGTAGCAGAGTGTCCAAGGAAGAGAGGGCAGCATGTGCAATAGCCCCAAGGCAGGAAAGGGTAAGAAAAGCTCAGTAGAATATCCTTAGTGTAATCTATTGTAAACACTAGGAATCTATTGTAAACACTAGGAAGAGAAATCCTAATCATAAGCCCTTCCACCATTTTCTGAAGAAGTGCAAAGAGTTTTATCTATATACTGTCAACCCTTGACCAACACGGTTTGAACCGTGCAGGTCCACTTATACATGGATTTTTTTTCAGTAGTAAATACTACATTACTGTACAATCCAAGGTTGGTTGAATCTGCAGATGCAAAACCACAGATACAGAGGAGACAAGGACACAGAGGGCCAACTATAAGTTATATTCAGATTTTCGGTAGCACACAGGGTCATCATCCCTAACCCCTGCTTTGTTCAAGGGTTAATTGTAATTCTTTTCCATATTCTACTTCTTTATTCCTTTATTCATTAACAAAATGCCTTGTTAAATGTGGCCACTGTATATGAGATCATAAGCACTGTAGGAAACCCATGAATAAAAGGATCTTTGAGCAGGTGAACAATTTCCAAACCTTGAAGGGGTCTATTTTGGAAGTTTTAAGTAGCTGATGAATCACAATACATGTATGTTAAAGAAAATACCTCTGTCAACACAGTCTAAGTTTTCTAGACATGAAATCCCTCATGAGTACATGTTTATATCCTTATTTAAAATTGATTATCATTTATATTTGTTAACTAGATAGAGAATAATTTTCTACAATGGGTTCAATGAATTTTCTTTTCCAATGCAAACAAGCTATAGCAATCCTTTGGTGATGATATGGTAAAGTCAGGGCTTTGTTTCTTGTCAATGTGACTTCACTTTGCTAGAGTAATACTGTAGTGTGTAAATGGTACATTCCTGCTTTTAAGATAACATTCACACCTTGTATCTTTTAGTTCCTCCAGTCATTAGCCCCCATCCTAAGGAATATATCATTGCTGTGGATAAGCCCATCATGCTACCCTGTGAGGCAGATGGCCTCCCACCACCTGACATTACGTGGCATAAAGATGGGCATGTAATTATGGAATCAATCCGCCAGCACATCCTCAGCTCCGGAGCTCTGCAAATAGCATTTGCTCAGCCTAGTGATGCTGGCCAGTACACATGCACAGCAGCTAATGTGGCAGGATCAAGCAGCACGAGCACCAAGCTCACTGTCCATGGTAGGTTGTTTAGCATAAATCATTTCAGTGTGCTACATTACCATGGCAAAGAAAAAAAAACACCAGGAAAAAAATAGGATGAAAATCAAAACAATGTAAAACAGTAATGAAGAGTGGAGTGTGTGTGTTCATGTGGTATGTAGGTACACTTGCCCTTCAAATATGATTTTGGTAGGCTATGTTTATTCGTCTGTGCACATATGTGTGTGACAAAGAGATTTTATTAATAAAGCCAGGATAATCAATGTGTTGCCAATCCCCTCATATTGCAATTATTGGGATCTTTAATTTGGCTTATGAGGAGTCCATTTGTTTTGTTATTCTTCTGCTTTACTTTTCAAGTTGCAAGTCATCTTGGCTCAAAACTAATCACCATGTGACCTACATTATAAATGTAATGTGAATCTAATGAGAATTGGAGATCTATTTGATTCATTATTTTAAAGTATGTAGCAAAATATTTACAGGTATATTTGAATAATAGAAAAAATACCATTTTTTCCTTTGCATTCAGACAACTAACAAAATACCTAAAGATCAGCATTGAAATATTTTAGTTGTTATTTTGTAATTTTTTTAATTGTATACTTTTAAGACTAAAGGTAGAATACCTATTAATATCAGTGGTAAGAAACAATAAGTAAATTAAACTGTTTCCACCTACTATTTTCAGAGGTAACTCTTGTTTTAATGATGAGTTTCTACTTTTTCCCTTTATAAAAAATTTGTGAAAGCTGTTTTTTATCTTTCAGGTGTATTTGAATTTTGTACAGTTTTATACCTGCTTTCAGTTAATACAATTGAACTAATTAATACACATTAGTCCTTTAGTTTCAAGTGAATAATATTCCTTCTTTCAAGGGTTTGTAGAAAATTTACCAAAATTGACCATATACTAAACAACAAAGAAATTGTTAATAATAATTTAAAAGTATAGGCAACAATTCCTGCCCACAACGCAATAAAGCTAGAAATGTGTAATGAACTTTTAATGCCAAAACCCCAACCCCAGCCAAATTAAAAAATACCATTCTAGTCAACAAGTAGGTCAAAGAATATGGTTGTATTTTCAGATTATTTAGAAAATAATAAAAAATAAGGACACCACATATCAAAATGTATGGTGTGTGGCCAAACTATAATCAAATATAAAGTCACAGCCTTAAAATTTTCATTTTGAAAAAGAATGAATTTAAGTAAATGTACTAATGCTGCAACTTTGTAACCATTAGAAAAGTTGAAGTATAAACTCCAAGGAAACCAGGATAAAGGAGATAATAAAAATACAGCATACATTAATGAAAAATGAATATTTGTGACATACCATTCAGCAAAATAGATTTTTGATTTTCCGTACTATCTATTGTTTATGCATGTAATCATTCACATAATCTTTGTATACTTACTCATATAATCATAAAAAAATAATTTTTGCCAAAACCAATTGTCCTAAAAAATGTCATTAAGATTGATCCATTTCTCAGCAATGTATTTGAATAATTCCAAAATTCATTGATTTGGGAGGGGAGTGTATTTTTACTTTTTTGTTTTTGTTTCTTATTAGTCATCCATTTTATACACATCACTGTATACATGTCAATCCCAGTCGCCCAATTCATCACACCACCACCACCACCCCCCTGCAGGTTTCCCCCCTTGATGTCCATATGTTTTTTTCTCTACTTCTGTGTCTCAATTTCTGCTCTGCAAACTGGTTCATCTGTACCATTTTCTAGGTTCCACATATATGCATTAATATACAATATTTGTTTTTCTCTTTCTGACTTACTTCACTCTGTATGACAGTCTCTAGATGCATCCACATCTCTACAAATGACCCAATTTTGTTCCTTTTTATGGCTGAGTAATATCCCATTGTATATATATACCACATCTTCTTTATCCATTCGTCTCTCGATGGGCATTTAGGTTGCTTCCATGACCTGGCTATTGTAAACAGTGCTTCAGTGAACATTGGGGTGCATGTGTCTTTCTGAATTATGGTTTTCTCTGAGTATATGCCCAGTAGTGGGATTGCTGGGTCATACGGTAATTCTATTTTTAGTTCTTTAAGGAGCCTCCATACTGTTCTCCATAGTGGCTATATCAATTTACATTCCCACCAACAGTGCAAGAGGGTTCCCTTTTCTCCACACCCTCCATCATTTGTTGTTTATAGATTTTCTGATGATGCCCATTCTAACTGGTGTGAGGGGATACCTCACTGTAGTTTTGATTTGCATTTCTCTAATAATTAGTAATGTTGAGCAGCTTTTCATGAGCTTCTTGGCCATCTGTATGTCTTCTTTGGAGAAGTGTCTATTTAGGTCTTCTGCCCATTTTTGTACTGGGTTGTTTGTATTTTTAATATTGAGTTGCATGAGCTGTTTATATATTTTGGAGATTAATCCTTTGCCCGATGATTCATTTACAAGTTTTTTTTCCCCATACTGAGGGTTGTCTTTTCGTCTTGCTTATGGTTTCCTTTGCTGTGCAAAAGCTTTGAAGTTTCATTAGGTCCCATGTGTTTATTTTTGTTTTTATTTCCATTACTCTAGGAGTTGGATCAAAAAAGATCTTGCTGTGATTTATGTCAAAGAGTGTTCTTCCTATGTTTTCCTCAAACAGTTTTATAGTGTCCGGTGTTACATTTAGGTCTCTAATCCATTTTGAGTTTTTTTGTGTGTATGGTGTTAGGGAGTGTTCTAATTTCATTATTTTACATGTAGCTGACCAGTTTTCCCAGCACCACTTATTGAAGGGACCGTCTCTTCTCCATTGTATATCCTTGCCTCCTTTGTGATAGGTTAGTTGACCATAGGTGCATGGGTTTATTTCTGGGCTTTCTATCCTGTTCCATTGATCTATATGTCTGTTTTTGAGCCAGTACCATACTGTCTTGATTACTGTAGCTTTGTAGTACAGTCAGAAGTCAGGGAGTCTGATTCCTCCAGCTCTGTTTTTTTCCCTCAAATCTGCTTTGGCTATTTGCAGTCTTTTGTGTCTCCATACAAATTTTAAGATTTTTTGTTCTAGTTTTGTAAAAAATGCCATTGGTAATTTGATAGGGATTGCATTGAATTTGTAGATTGCTTTCGGTAATATAGTCATTTTCACAATATTGATTCTTCCAATCCAAGAACATGGTATATCTCTCCATCTGTTGGTATCATCTTTAATTTCTTTCATCAGTGCCTTATAGTTTTCTGCATACAGGTGTTTTGTCTCCCTAGGTAGGTTTATTCCTAGGTATTTTATTCTTTTTCTTGCAGTGGTAAATGGGAGTGTTTCCTTAATTTCTCTTTCAGATTTTTCATCATTAGTGTATAAGAATGCAAGAGATTTCTGTGCGTTAATTTTGTATCCTGCAACTTTACCAAATTCATTGATTAGCTCTAGCAGTTTTCTGGTGGCATCTTTAGGATTCTCTATGTATAGTATCATGTCATCTGCAAACAGTGACAATTTTACTTCTTCTTTTCCAGTGTGTATTCCTTTTATTTCTTATTCTTCTCTGATTGCCATGGCTGTCCAAAACTGTATTGAATAACCGTGGTGAGAGTGGACATCCTTGTCTTATTCCTGATCTTAGAGGAAATGCTTTCAGTTTTTCACCATTGAGAATGATGTTTGCTGTGGGTTTGTCATATATGGCCTTAACTATGTTGAAGTAGGTTTCCTCTATCCCCACTTTCTGGAGACTTTTTATCAAAAATGGGTGTTGAATTTTGTCAAAAGCTTTTTCTGCATCTATTGAGATGATCATATTGTTTTTATTCTTCAGTTTGTTAATGTGGTGTATCACATTGATTGATTTGCATATATTGAAGAATCAGTGCATCTCTCGGATAATCTCACTTGATCATGGTGTATGATCCTTTTAATGCGTTGTTGGATTCTGTTTGCTAGTATTTTGTTGCGGATTTTTGCATCTATATTCATCAGTGATATTGGTCTGTAATTTTCTTTTTTGTAGTGTCTTTGGTGTTGGTATCAGGGTGATGGTGGCCTCATAGAATGAGTTTTGGAGTGTTCCTTCCTCTGCAATTTTTTGGAAGAGTTTGAGAAGGATGGGTGTTATCTCTTCTCTAAATGTTAGATAGAATTCGCCTGTGAAGCCATCTGGTCCTGGACTTCTGTTTTTTGGAAGATTTTTAATCACAGTTTTAATTTCATTACTTGTGGTTGGTCTGTTCATATTTTCTATTTCTTCCTGGTTCAGTCTTGGAAGGTTATACCTTTCTAAGAATTTGTCCATTTCTTCCAGGTTGTCCATTTTATTGGCATAGAGTTGCTTGTAGTAGTTTCTTAAGATGCTTTCTATTTCTGTGGTGTCTATTGTAACTTCTCCGTTTTCATTTCTAATTTTATTGATTTGAGTCCTCTCCCTCTTTTTCTTGATGAGTCTGGCTAATGGTTTATCAATTTTGTTTATCTTCTCAAAGAACCAGCTTATGGTTTTATTGATCTTTGCTATTATTTTCTTTGCTTCTATTTCATTTATTTCTGATCTGATCTTTATGATTTCTTTCCTTCTGCTAACTTTGGGTTTTATTTGTTCTTGTTTCTCTAGGTCCTTTAGGTGTAAGGTTAGATTGTTTATTTGAGATGTTTCTTGAGGTAGGCTTGTATAGCTATAAACTTCTCTCTTAGAACTGCTTTTGCTGCATCCCATAGGTTTTGGATCATCGTGTTTTCACTGTCATTTGTCTCTTGGTATTTTTTCATTTCCTCTTTGATTTCTTCAGTGATCTCTTGGTTATTTAGTAATGTATTGTTTAGCCTCCATGTGTTTGTGTTTTTTTACATTTTTTTCCCTGTAATTGATTTCAAATCTCATAGCGTTGTGGTCAGAAAAGATGCTTGATATGATTTCAATTTTCTTAAATTTACTGAGGCTTTATTTGTGACCCAAGATGTGATGTATCCTGGAGAATATTCCATGTGCACTTGAGAAGAAAGTGTAATCTACTGTTTTTGGATGGAAAGTCCTATGAATATCAATTAAATCTACTTGGTCTGTTGTGTCATTTAAAGCTTGTGTTTCCTTATTAATTTTCTGTTCAGATGATTGTCCATTGGTGTAAATGAGGTGTTAAAGTCCCCCACTGTTATTGTGTTACTGTTGATTTCCTTTTTTAGAGCTGTTTGCATTTGCCTTATGTATTGAGGTGCTCCTGTGTTGGGTGCATATATATTTATAGTTGTTATATCTTCTTCTTGGATTGACTCCTTGATCATTATGTAGTGTCCTTCCTTGTCTCTTGTAACATTCTTTATTTTAAAGTCTATTTTATCTGATATGAATATTGCTATTCAAGCTTTCTTTTGATTTCCATTTACATGGAATATCTTTTTCCATCCCCTCACTTTCAGTCTGTATGTGTCCCTAGGTCTCAAGTGGGTCTCTTGTAGACCGCATATATATGGGTCTTGTTTTTGTGTCCATTCAGCAAGCCTGTGTCTGTTGGTGGGAGCATTTAATCCATTCACTTTTAAGGAAATTGTCGATATGTATGTTCCTATTACCATTTTCTTAATTGTTTTGGGTTTGTTTTGTAGATCCTTTTCTTCTGTTGTGTTTCCCACTTAGAGAAGTTCCTTTATCATTTGTTGTAGAGCTGGTTTTGTGGTGCTGAATTTTCTTAGCTCTTGCTTGTCTGTAAAGCTTTTGATTTCTCCATCGAATGTGAATGAGATTCTTGTCGGGTAGAGTAATCATGGTTCTGGTTCTTCCCTTTCATCACTTTAAGTATATCATGCCACTCCCTTTTGGCTTGTAGAGTTTCTGCTGAGAAATCAGCTGTTAGCCTTATGGGAGTTCCCTTGTATGTTATTTTTCATTTTTCCCTTGCTGCTTTCAATAATTTTTCTTTGACTTTAATTTTTGCCAATTACTATGTGTCTTGGCATGTTTCTCCTTGGCTTTATCCTGTATGGCACTCTCTGCACTTCCTGGACTTGGGTGGCTATTTCCTTTCCCATGTTAGGGAAATTTTCGACTATAATCTCTTCAAATATTTTCTCGGGTCCTTTCCCTTTCTCTTCTCCTTTTGGGACCCCTATAATGTGAGTGTTGTTGTGTTTAATGTTGTCCCAGAGGTCTCTTAGGCTGTCTTCAGTTCTTTTCATTCTTTTTTCTTTATTGTGTTCGCAGCAGTGAATTCCACCATTCTGTCTTCCAGGTCACTTATCCGTTCTTCTGCCTCAGTTATTCTGCTATTGATTCCTTCTAGTGTAGTTTTCATTTCAGTTATTGTATTGTTCATCTCTGTTTGTTTGTTCTTTGATTCTTCTAGGTTTTTTGTTAAACATTTCTTGCATCTTCTCAATCTTTGCCTCCATTCTTTTTCCAAGGTCCTGGATCATCTTCACTATCATTATTCTGAATTCTTTTTCTGGAAGATTGCCTGTCTCCATTTCAGTTAGTTGTTTTTCTGGGGTTTTATCTTGTTCCTTCATCTGGTACATAGCCCTCTGCCTTTTCATCTGTCTATCTTTCTGTGAATGTGGTTTTTATTCCACAGGCTGCAGGATTGCAATTCTTCTTGCTTCTGCTCTCTTCCCTCTTGTGGATGAGGCTATCTAAGAGGCTTGTGGAAGTTTCCTGATAGGAGGGACTGGTGGTTGGTAGAGCTCAATAAATCTTTAACCTGCTTCTCTGCTGATGGGTAGGGCTGGGTTCCCTCCCTGTTGGTTTTTTGGTCTGAGACGACCCAACACTGGAGCCTATCTGGGCTCTTTGGTGGGGCTTATGGTGGACTCTGGGAGGGTTCACGCCAAGGAGTACTTCCCAGAACTTCTGCTGCCAGTGTCCTTGTCCCTTGGTGAGCCACAGCTGACCCCCGCCTCTACAGGAGACCCTCCACCACTAGCAGTTCAGTCTCCTGTGGGGTCACTGCTGCTTCCCCTGGGTCCCGATGTGCACACTACTTGTGTGTGCCCTCCAAGAGTGGAGTCTCTTTTTCCCCCAGTCCTGTCAAAGTCCTGCAATCAAATCTTGCTAGCCTTCACAGTCTGATTCTCTAGGAATTCCTCCCGTTGCCGGACCCCCAGGTTGGGAAGCCTGACATGGGGCTCAGAACCTTCTCTCCACTGGGTGGACTTCTGTGGTATAGTTGTTTTGCAGTTTGTGAGTCACCCACCAGCGGTTATGGGATTTGATTTTATTGTGATAGTGCCCTGCCTGCCATCTCATTTCAGCTTCTCCTTTGTCTTTGCATGTGGGGTATCTTTTTTGGTGAGTTCCAGTGTTTTCCTGTCGATGACTGTTCAGCAGTTAGTTGTGATTCCAGTGTTCTTGAAAGAGGGAGTGAGAGCATGTCCTTCTACTCTGCCATCTTGAACCAATCTCTATTTTTACTTTTTGAGCCAAGTATTCTTAATATTTTTTAAGCCTTTCTTTTAGAAGTGAATATCTTAGTTCCAAGTTCACTAAAGTATTTGTTAGTACCCTGAAATAGTCAATTGTCCTTTCTATATTGCCTAAATTCTATTTCAAAAAAATTTGAGGCAAAGGCAGTATTTGCACAGAATTATGAAATCACTGTAAAAATTTCTCTGTGACAGTATAAAAACTGAATTAAATGTCTTCACCGGTTTTATTTGCATTTATTGTAACACATGTGAAATACTGCAATAAATATTTTTTTCTTTAGCACTTTTTGATATTTAATATGGGGTGAGTATTTTACAGTGTTTTTAACTAGGGACTTTTATTAGTCTATCCTCACAATATCTCTGATACAAATCTAGCAATTATACAACTATAGAAGCATTTTTTATTTTAGTTGCTCTTGTTTATTTTACTTCACTGCAATAAGCAAAAGAAACTCAAGTAAGGAAAAGTCAGGAAGTCAAATAAAATCTAAATATTTCTCACCAGTTCTATGTCATTTTTTCAGAAATTGATATTCAACAAGTACAGATGCATTCGAATTCTTGCTAACATCAAAAATATGGATTGCTTTCGTAGTAACAAACAAGTAAATGGCTTGATAAATTTTGTTAGTATTTCTAGCAAGTTACCCTCAAGAAAGTCTATTGTGTGTTAATTTTCAGTGTGAATAAAGATATTTTTAATTCAACATCCTGAATACCTATCATTTTTAAACTCTTCATAGTACCACCTAGAATTCAAAGTACAGAAGTACATTACACGGTCAATGAGAATTCACAAGCCGTTCTTCCATGCGTGGCTGATGGAATCCCCACACCAGCAATTAACTGGAAAAAAGACAATGTTCTTTTGGCTAACTTGTTAGGAAAACACACTGTCGAACCCTATGGGGAGCTCATTCTGGAAAATGTTGTGGTAAGTTTAATAGACACGAATAGATACATTAAGCCAGATTATTAATTCACCTTTTTACATTTAGTGACTTAGCTTGGAAATGTATTTTTTAATAATGAAAGGAAAGAAAGTACTCTTATAAATTCAGGTCAAAAAATTAATTTTACACATATTTCATTTTATGTCCCTGAGAATAGTATTTAGCATATCGTGAGAACTCATAAGTGGCCTTCTTTTAAAATTATTTTATTTTTGTGGAAATCTGTGTTTATCAGGAAAAATTCTAAGCCTCTGTTATATTCCATGTTTGTAATGATACATGAGGATTGTTAGAAGAGTAGAGATGTAAAAATGTCTGATGTATTATTAAGCAAATACAAAAAGCAGGCTTTTTGCTCTTTTCAGGTTTTTAAATAACTCTTAGTCTTAGGGATCAGTGCAAGCTGGGGTTTTTGAATATTCTTAGGTGGTGCTTTGCCAGTCTGCAAAATTGTAGCTGTGGAAAGCATCTCAGTTTTTCAGTGTGAGCCCACTTGAAGAGGAATCTGTATCTATGCATACCACATGACTTTTAAAAAAATTATCATGTGGTTTGAGAGTATCAACACTTGGTACTAAATATGAAACATGATTAAAATGTGAATCACTTTCAGAGCTTTTGTGCCTATCTTATTCCTTTTCATTACCCTTCAAAGTGCCTAAATTTCCTTACAAAGTCTTCATAGAATTAAATTTGAACAAATTTAAATGATAAAATTGATCACATTTACTTCGCAGTATAATTTCAGCCTTTAGCCAGACTCCTGGAATTACCAGATAAATAGCTCTAGTGATAGCTTAACTCTGTCTCATGTGCTAGTAGAAATTGTATTTATTCAAATCTGTTTCCATCAATTCTAAGATGTACCAATATTTTATGTGCCACTAAGAAAAAATATATAGTCAAGTAAACTAGAGAAGATCATCAATTTTTAAGTTGTATCCCAAATTCAGAGATATTAAAAGTTAAAACTATGAGTTTTAGAATTGATAAAATAAAGATAAATTTGTTTGCTTGTTTGTTTGTTTAAGCTGGTAAATATCTCCAGTAGGGATTCCTCCCAGGTTCAAGAATGTTGAATTAGGCCCCTTAATCACTCTTAGAACTGAAGAAATTAAGTAAGAAAAGTTTAGACTTTTAGTGAGACAGTGACTCAGATACATTAAGAAATATATCAACAATAAGGTAGCTTATAAAAACTAGATGAAGGGCACAAATGATAAGAAGTCTATAAGTGAATAATATGTACAATCCAGATTTTCAAAAGCTTTACTTCCATAAAATCCTTGATTTTAAACTTAAGTTTTTATAACTGGGGAATTTTAAGAATAGCTAAATGGTGTCAGAGTGGGGAGACCTTTACATGGAATATGATTTATTCCTGTTTGCCCTTAGAAAAATTAGTATACAACCAACCAAATTTAGATTATATCTATAATGAGTAATTACACTTTTATGCTGCATTTCCAATCAGTTTTTTGATGCTTCAATGCAAAAATATATATTCTTAAACTTTTTAAAAAGAAGAAAAAGTCTGTAATATGGACCTTAATGCAGTCAGAAGCATTCAGTCATTAATTCAACAAATATTTATTTATCAGTGTGATCACACTGATTTAGGCACTGGGAATAAATACATCAGGGAACAAAAGAATCAAAGATCCTTGCCCTCACGGAGTTTATTTCTAGAGGAGGGAGATAGACAATAACAAATAAAAATAAACAATGTATTGTTTCATACCAGTTACCAAAAGAAAACTACTGGTATGAAAAATAAAAGAAGAGCAGGGTAAAGGGGATCAGAAGTTGGAGGAGTACAGGTTACATTTTTAAATAGCATAGTCAGAGTAAATGTCCTTTGGGAAGGAGACATTTTGAGCAAAATTTGAAGGAAGTGAGTTAGCTAAGCAAATATCTGGAAGAGGAGCATCCCAGGCAGAGAAAACTGGGATGCTCCTCCCCCAGATTTTGGGGGCAAAGAAATTAAGGTGGGTGCAAAAAATGTAACGTAGGAACATGTCTGATGTACTTGAGAAACAGAAGGCCAGTGAAAGCAAAGAAGAAAAAGAATGAAAAGAGGGAGAAAGAAGTCAGAAAAATGAAAGCCAGATACATGTAGTGTCTTGTAGGTCATAACAATTTTGCATTTTACTCTGAGTAAAATCAGAATCTATTACAGGTTTTGAGCAGGGGAACAATGTTGTCTGCCTTATGTTTTTGCAATATTGCATTGGCTCCTCCTCCCCCTTCCCCCCACTCCTCTTTCTCCTCCTCCTATTCCATGAGAATACATGGTAGGGAGGCAAGGAAGGATAGAAACAGAAAAGACCAGTTGGGAAGATGGTTGGGAGGCAGAGGAGAGATTATAGGACTCAAAGCTGAACATTAGGTCAATCCATGTCTCTGACCCAATTTCATTCCATTTTATGGCTGAGTAATATTCCATTGTGTATATGTACCACATCTTCTTTATCCAGATACTATGTGTAAAATGGACAACTGATGGGAACATTCTGTACAGCACAGGGAACACACCTAGTGCACTGTGGTAACCTAAATGGGAGGGAGGTCCAAAAGGGAGGGGATATCTGTATGCATATGGCTGATTCATTTTGTTGTGCAGTTGAGGCTAACACAGAATTGTAAAGCAACCATACTCCAATAAAAATTAATTAAAAAAAAAAGCTGAACATTAGCAGAGAAGGGGTGAGAAGTGATTGGATTTTGCACATACTTTGAAGCTAGGATTTCCTAGCTAGATTGCAAGTAGAGTCTGAAAAAGAAAAGGGTAAAGGATAACTCAAATGTCTGAGAACAAAGGCATGAACAACTGGAAGAACAAAGTAGCCATCAACTGAGATGGTGTGAAGGCTGCAGATAGAACAGGAAGGGGAAATGGGGAGTTCAGTTTTGGACATGAGTTTGAGATGTCTTTTAGACATCTAAGCAAAGAGTTGGAATGAAAAGTTCAATGTAGTTGGAATTTGGAAGAAAGATCTGGGCTGGACATTCTGTTACTCATCAGTAGATAGATGATATTTAAAGCCATAAGACTGGATGAGATCACCAGAGACGTGAGTGCAGATACAGAAGAAAAGAGGACTAAGACTGAGCCCTCTCACATACCAACGTAAAGACATTAATGTGGAGGGGAAGCCAGCAAAAGGAGATGGAAAAGGAGCAACCAGTGAAGTAGGAAGGAAACTAGGGGAATGGGGTGTCCTGGAAGCCAAGTGAAGACATGGTTTTAAAAAGAAGGAAGCCAGAATTGTGTCAAATGCTGCCAATACATCTAATAAAGTGAGTGCCAAGAGCTGGATTTAGCAAGTGAAATTTTGGAATTGCAGGTGTTATTGCCCTTACTCTTGCCATTTCCTTTGATAATTTTGGTGGACTTTGGTGCCACATTACCCAGAAAGCCAACTATGCTGTCAAGAGTCTAACAGCCTTTGGGACTATTTGCTCTTTATTTGTACATTGCAGTACAGCAGTTGATGTTTAATAAACTTTAAAGTTTTCTGAGATCTTATTATTATAAATTCTATAGTTCTATAAGGTATGGGCTTTTGTTTAAATTCTTATACATTTTAAATTATGTTATTTAAAAGCTAGCCAGATGGTTCAGACTACAAGATGGAAATTTAAACTATCTTTAAAGAAGAGTGCTCCTTTGGGGACCAAGCTATGTAAATGTATGTATTATATGTAGTATAACGTAAGATTATGTAATTTTAAGCTGTATGATTTTTCTTTCTTTAAGCCAGAGGATTCTGGCACCTATACCTGCATTGCTAACAATGCTGCAGGTGAAGACACACACACCATCAGCCTGACTGTGCATGTTCTCCCCACTTTTACTGAACTTCCTGGAGATGTGTCATTAAATAAAGGAGAACAGCTACGATTAAACTGTAAAGCAACTGGTATTCCATTGCCCAAGTTAACATGGACCTTCAATAACAATATTATCCCAGGTTGGTAATTTAATTCTTAAGAAGTGAATAGTACACCCATAGAGAACTCAAAACCAATCTCCATCTTTTTTTTTTTAAAGCCCAGGAGCCCTCATCCCTGGGAAGACAAGTGTCTCTATTTGTTAGACTTTATGACCAGCATAAAGATATTGTCTGTAAAGATAAATTGTTGCATCCAAAATTGAGTTCTGAAGTACTGCATTTACAAATGCCTTGCTGAAAAATTAGTAATAAGCTTGAGTTTTCTCTGCTGTAAAGATTTATGTTAATCACTAGACTTCACCAACTGTATCACCTTAACAATAATAGTATACCTTACTAAGGAAAAATAAACTCTAAAAAACTTAATCAGTACTATTTTCTGAAGACGTAGTACTAACTTAGCTAATTAAAATTTTAAAGCTTAGTTTTCCACATAATATTCAGCAGTATGAAACTTTAAAAGATAATTTGAATGGGAGAAAACATGCAAGGTAAACATACTTAATTAGATATTGGCTGGTTTAATCAAAACCTTATTTAGTATTGATTATTTTAGGATTAGCATGTTTATCTTATACTCTATTCCAAGTATTGTAAATACCTTTGTAAATATTTATATCATGATCACTTATGGAGAAGTTCAAATTATTACAAATTTAATCTTGTTGTTATTATTTATTACCTAACTAACGTATATTTTCATGATTTCCCCTCTGAGCTGCCAAGTCAGTTGAATTATATTTTGATGTAAATTGTTTGGGAGGAAAAGTGGTGTGAGAGAAATGAAATGGAAAATGTCATATTTCTTTTTTTTTTTTTTTTTTTTTTTTTTGCGGTACGAGGGCCTCTCACTGTTGTGGCCTCTCCCATTGCGGCGCACAGGCTCCGGACGCGCAGGCTCAGCGGCCATGGCTCACGGGCCCAGCCGCTCTGCGGCATGTGGGATCTTCCCAGACCGGGGCACGAACCCGTGTCCCCTGCATCGGCAGACGGACTGTCAACCACTGCGCCACCAGGGAAGCCCCAAAAATGTCATATTTCTGAATGAAAGATTTTTTGAAACCCAGAGAGACTGAGCCAGCTTTAGGCAACCCTTTGAGATGAAAGGTGTACTTCAAATCGAAAATTAATTTTAAAAGATGTTTGTTTTCATTCTCTTCTCCTGATCCTTCTTTTTTTTTTTTTTTTCATTCTTCAAACAAGTGTCTAGAGACACAGCAAATAGCTCAGGAAGAAATCCCTGGAAAAGGCTCTCTCCTCCAATGTCATAATGAGATCTCTTTGGTTCAATTGCTAACCAATTCATAAATCTAACCTGCAAAATACTGAGCTGTAGTGATTATTTTTCTAGGTTACTGAGAGGCATTTATGTTGCTTTCTACCTTGTTTCCTTCAGCCCACTTTGACAGTGTAAATGGACACAGTGAACTTGTTATTGAAGGGATGTCAAAAGAAGATTCGGGTACTTATGTGTGCACTGCAGAGAACAGCGTTGGTTTTGTAAAGGCAATTGGATTTGTTTATGTGAAAGGTAGATAAAAGTGTTCTATTTTTAATTTATTTATGATGAATGGTTTGTGTTTTGCCTTATTGTATAGTAATACAATATAACTTCAGTTTATTAATCCATTTAGTCTTATTTCACAGATATGTAAATTCATGACGTAAAAAAAATTATGAACATTCCACTCAAAAGTAGGTAAGCAGTATGTAAACAGATCATTTGGCGCAAAATGGAATCATCCACTTAGGTTACTGAAATGGACAAAATTACCTCATTGATTACCATGAGCAATTAATTCTGGAAGATCCATGGGACTCAAAAGTGGCTTTTCCCCTCTTCACTAAATTATCTTTTAAATAGATCAAAATCACAAAGAAATTATTGGAGCTTCCTTTTTCTTATACTCATCTTTTGTTATTTTCGCAGAACCTCCAGTCTTCAAAGGTGATTACCCTTCTAACTGGATTGAACCACTTGGAGGTAATGCAATCCTGAATTGTGAGGTGAAAGGTGATCCCGCCCCAACTATCCAGTGGAGCAGAAGGGGGATGGATATTGAAATTAGCCACAGAATTCGGCAACTTGGAAACGGCTCCCTGGCCATTTATGGCACTATAGTAAGTCACACTGGTATTGTCAGTATGCACTTTAACTGTCACAATCAATGCCTCTCTATAGGTGCCATGGATGGGAAAAGTTTCTCATGCATTCCTATTTTATCATAAAATCTGAATCAATGGGTTCTTTTAAAAAACTGAAACAATGGTTCAAATTGATGATTTTTAGCCCTTCAAAGAAGTACAAGCAATAAAATAATTTTGCTGCTTTGTTCTCCATCATTGACCTGTTGTTCAACATCAGTAGATAACTTCCTCAAATCTGTTTTAGAATGCAGAAATTGAAGAATTACAACATTGTAAATTACAAATAAATGTTAGATTTCATCACCAAATCGATAACTATATTAGGCTGTCCAAAAGCTTCAGTAATTCAGACAGTGATTAGTACTTTAAGTTATTCTAATTTGGGGGTCAAGTGAATGAGATATTTTATCTGAAAAATTCTTAACTAGACTAAATGAGGGTAATTTGTTAACATACTGTTGAATTAATTAATTAGTGTATACTATCCAATCACCTGCTCCAATGGGCCACTCTCAGTCTTTTCTTCTCCTTGGCTTTATTTCTACCTTAGATGTTATTGATTGTCCCTTCAATTCTGAGATGATTTCTACCTCTAGCTACGCGAATGAGTCTCAGGCTTCTTCATTACTGCTTTACCCCGCTTTTCCTCCACACAAACATTACTACTTCTGAAGTCCTTCGTACTTCTTCTAATATCAATATTAATACTAATACTAATTATTTTCCACCATACAATTTCAGATTCCTAACCCTGTACCTTCAACCCTGAAACTCTTTCAAGTTCCATTTACAGTTTCCTACTAGAAATCTCTATTTGGATAATGCATTGATACCCCAATTAAACACCTAAATCAACATCTGTCTCTCTCCTCCCACCCTCCTCCACTTCCTTCAATTCAGTTCCCTTAACTGACTTACTCTTTCTATTAACAAGACCAGAATTCTTCTGTTCACAAGACCTTAGCAAAATCTGTGTCTCTAAATAGTCATCAAATCTAAACTCATGTGGTCCTTATTTTCTATAACATATATGTATAAATTTGTGACTTACATTCTGTGATTTGTCATCATTAGTAAATTAGTTCCTCACTTTCTTTCCTACATTTCAAGCTTTCTAAATGGAGGCTAAGCTTAATGTTCTTTTTAATAACCCCCATAAGAAAGAACTAGATATTCGTTGATTTGTTCTGATTATTTAATGCTTTTTAAGCTATCTATAAGAATAGTGTTGGCGTTTTTCTTTAATAAGATAATTTTGGATAAATGATTGTAAAAAATGTGATTTTCTGTTTAGGTTTCCTGCCAGTTATTGTCCCCTGAGAGCAATGATAGGTTGTTCAGAAAAAATTTAAACTAGGAATTTCTTTCTCTTCTTTTCTTTAAAAAAAAAATCTATTTATGTGGTTAAATATATGTAAGTTTTTCTATTTCCATTGAAATACCGTCTCAAAAACAAAATTGCATATAAACAAGCATCATGGTAATAAAAAGTGATTTTGCACTGTTCTATAGGCACATGTTTTTATAAAACACTACTTATTTCCATAGAATGAAGATGCCGGTGACTATACATGTGTAGCTACCAATGAAGCTGGGGTGGTGGAGCGCAGCATGAGTCTGACCCTGCAGAGTAAGCTGCTTAATCAAACTCTTAATTAAACACTTGTTTTAAGAAATGTCCATTTAATTGTTCATTTAACTTTCTAGCAAGTACATTAATGGTAGCTTTCAGAGTCTGTCTAATTTACTTTTCTGCTGCTGATGGAGCAGCTGTTACCAAGCATAAGACTGATATAATTTTGCAATATATTTTATCTAACACATGCAGCTCATGCTTGCAATTGCTTGGTAGCAGAGCTTTTTGTGTTGTTTGCAATATATTCAATCGAGCACCCTTTGTATAGCTCCTCATGGTTGTTTTAATGAACTTACAAGGATATCATTTTCTGGCACTTGAAAAATAAGTGTTGAAACTAAAGACTAATGTAAGTGAACTCAAGAGTGCTCCAGCTTGATTGCTGTCAATCTGCCGTGAGATAACTATGTGTTCCGAGCAGGATTATCCTGCTCATGATGAAGGCCCTCAGTATAAACCATTGGAAGACAGGTTTTCATAATTAGAAAAACATGAAAGACTCCAATGGCTCCCTGGACAGTCCCCAGAACCACTTCAGGAGCTGACCCGAGAACAGTGTTATTCTCAATAACAGTGTTATTGAGAATTTAAGGAAATCAGCTTATTTTGAGACTAGGCTCAGTAATTAACGGGATGAATTTATTTACATTTTCTTTATTCACTATTGAGAGATGCTGTAGACTAGTATTTACTAACAGCTGTTTGCCAAACTACTATTCTCTAAAACTTTAACACTGAATAGATATTTAACAGATAGTTAAGCCAGTGGTTCCCCCCCACCAGCTTTATTGAGGTATAATTGACAAATAAAACTACGTATATTTAAAAGACGCAGATGTAGAGAATGGACTTGAGGACACGGGGAGGGGGAAGGGTAAGCTGGGACGGAGAGAGTGGCATGGACTTATTATATACACTACCAAATGTAAAATAGACAGCTAGTGGGAAGCAGCCATATAGCACAGGGAGATCAGCTCGGTGCTTTGTGACCACCTAGAGGGGTGGGATAGGGAGGGTGGAAGGGAGGCAGACGCAAGAGGGAGGAGATATGGGGATGTATATATATGTATAGCTGATTCACTTTGTGATACAGCAGAAACTAACACCATTGTAAAGCAATTATATTCCAACCAATAATGATGTTAAAAGAAAAAAACTACGTATATTTAAAGTGTACAGTGTGATGATTTGATATACATGTACATTATAAAATGATTACCACAATCAAGTTAATTAACACATTTGTCACCTCACACAGTCATTGTTTTTGGTCTGTTTTTTGTGGGTTTTTTGGTGAGAATATTTAAGATCCATTCACTTAGCAAATTTCAAGTATTTCAGTATGGTACTACTAACTGTAGTCACCATGCTGTATATTAGATCCTCAGAATTTATTTGTCTTATAATCAAAAGTTTGTATGTTTTGACCAGTATCTCCCCATATCCCCCACCCTTCAGCCCCTATTCTCTGTTTCTGAGTTTGACTTTTTTTTTTTTTTTTTTTCTTAAGATTCTACATGTAAGTGATTTACCACACACGATTTGTCTCTTTTTTGTCTGGCTTATTTCACTTAACATAGTGCTGTCCAGGTCCATCCATGTTGTCACAAATGGCAGGATTCCCTTCTTTTTATGGCTGAATAATATTTGTGTGTGTGTGCGTGTGTATGTTTGTGTGTGTGTACAAAATAGAATAGAATATATTATATATACATATATATAATATATATATACCATATTTTCTTTATCCATTCATCCATTGAGAGACACTCAATGGATTGTTTGTATGTCTTGCTAAGACAATGTTTTATTAAAATACATATCTACCGAATGATAACTTTGTGGGATGTCATTAGGAAAAAAGTAGAGTGCCATGATTGAATAAGTCTGAGAAAAAAATAGATTAAACCAGGTTTATTCATTTATTAAATATATAAAGAGCACCTACTGTATGCCAAGCCCTGCTCAGGTGCACCAATTTCTTTACTGCAGATATTTCCAGAAATGTTAATATGCAGATGTGAGTTAGTTATAACTCAACAAGAGGAAAATATAATATTCTACATTTCCCCAAAAAAATGTTATTTCCACGAAACCTTCCTCACCCCTTTGTTGGGTGAGTGTAGGTAGGTCATCTCATGATTAATCTCTCCTGGAAGAGTGTTCCACTGACAGTTCAAGAAAAGCTGCATTAGATTAGATTAGCTTATCTACCTACTGACAATAAATTCATTGTAATAAATGAAGGATATTAAAAAGCCAAAAATATAATTTGTTTAAAATTAAGATTAAAGCACCAGAAGGAATGTCTTCATTTAGATAAAATGCTCGTATTTAACTGATCATTATGTGACTGATAGAATTAATTCAACTTTGAAAGATGTACATATGGAATTTTATTGTTGAATTAATTTATAGCCTTATATGCAGTTGGAAATGTTCAAATGTGGAATCTAAATTAAGATTCTAAGTTATATTTAACACTTTCTTTGACCATAATAATATGAACAGACAAGCTCATTTATTCATTATGTTGTTATTTAGTGTTGCGTGATTAGTCTGAGGCATTTACTTTATTCAGCAACAGTTTATTGAATACGTAAGGTAACCTGAACACTGGGAGAGAAGGAAAAGCACCAGCCCTGAAAGTTCCTAGAGTGATGTTAATGTAAACATCAAGTAAGAAGGCAATTGTATAGGATGATGTGGGCATATATATGAATAATACATTAATAACAGTCACTGAGGGATTCAAACCTCATATGAAATAATTACTTTTGTAAAAGACAACATGTCAGTGGTACCTTTACATAAAATACTAGCATAGTAATATCACAATAAAGCACATTTTGCTTCTATTTTTGTTTTATGTTCCATCATTGCAGATACATTTCCTGGTCTATAATGTGCAGCCACTGCCTTGAATTATATGATTGCATTAACTCTCACTGAGCAAATCATTCCACCATTCAATTCAGTCTCACTAAAACACCACTGTCATCCCGACATACTCTATCAAGAACAAGCACAATCCCCTTTGCTTACCTATTTAAACATAAACCCTTCTGATTTTCTTATAAGATTTTAACCAAATGTTTAAAACCTGCATGCTACTGCTCTCCTGGGTGAATCATCCTTTCAAAACTAAACCCATCTCTATGCTATTTCCTTCTCTCCAGGGAGCCTCCTTTCTGCTATATGTAATCTTACTCATTTTTAAAAATCCAGTCCAAGCTTCTTCTCCATGAAGTCTTTCATATTCTATCCTGACACTGTAGACCAGTATAAAGATAAACATTCTGTCAGCAGCTTTTTGCAGTTCCTTTTACATCCTTTCCGACAACTTCATTTGAACAGCTGTCATCCAGTATAGATACTGTTAACCTCTTCCTCCTTCTTGAAACTCCCTTTGGTTGCCAGGATACCATTTTCTCCTGAGTTTCTTCAAGGAAGAAATGCAATTACAGGCTCATTTTCTGTCCATTTCTTAAATAATGATGTTGTAATAGTTTATGTCCTTGGATCTCTTCCTTTGATTTTAGACTCACTTCTGAAGCAATCTTATCCACTCATGAAAGACTCACAAATCTATATTTCTAGCCCATATCTCTATTCTGAGCTCTGGATATGAATATCCAACTGTGGTCTAGACATCTCCATTTGAATGTCCTACAGATATCTCAAGCTCAGCAGTTCTAAATGGATGCAAATTATCATTCCTTACTCCCTCCCAACAAATCTGTTCTTTCTCCTATGTTCTACTGGATTGCCCAAAGATATACTATATTGCCCACATCAAAACCCTGTAGTCATCAATTCCTCCCTTTATGCCATACCATTCAATGGCTAAGTTCTATCACTCCCACCTTCTTAATAATTCTTGAATATTTTCCTTTTCCTCTTCATTTCCAGTGACATGCTTTTGTATGATCCATTGAGTCACTATTGTTTATGCTCCCAGATTACCACACATTTACCTATTGTATACTAAATTCTATCCTACCTATTCTATTACCAAATTCTACAGGTATATTATAGCACAGCTCAATAATGGATTATTTGTCTGTCTTATAAGTGGACTGTTAACTCCTTGAGACTAGAAATTATATCTGTGCCCCCAGCATCTAGCACAATGTCTTGCAAAAAGTAGGTTCTTAATATATGTTTATTAAAGAATGATGACCACTGGTGAAAGAATAAGTTGATAATGACTCCCTACCTCAAAAATAATGTAAGGGAAAGAATTGAACGTTCACCATGTAAGACACAGACAAAAGCAATGATAATAACAGCAACAGTACTAATAATATTGTGTGCTTGCCTTGTTGAAGAGCTGTGCTTACATCATCTTAGTCGAGTCAAACAAGATCCTGTGAACTAGGGACCATTTTTAAGGACACAATGATTCAAAAAGGTAGTAAAGAGCAGAGACAAAATTTGAATCCAGAAAAGCATGACTGCAGAGCCCATGCTCTAGGCTAGACTGCTTGGGGATTTTTAATTTTTGCCATTTACTAAATAAAACATTCTATCAATAGCCACTACAACTTTAATAGTTGAGAAGCTACAGTGTATTAAAAAATCAGCCTAACTTTTTTCAAAATAATGTTACTATATAATATGGCTTAAAATGTTAATATAATTCCATAAAAGCTAAGAAATACTATGTGCTTTTTTCCATAGGTCCTCCCGTTATCACTCTTGAGCCAATAGAAACTATTATTAATGCTGGTGGCAAAGTCATCTTGAATTGTCAGGCAACTGGAGAGCCTCATCCAACCATTACATGGTCCCGTCAAGGGCACTCTATCCACTGGGATGAGCGAATTAATGTGTTGTCCAACAACTCATTATATATCACCGCCGCTCAGAAAGAAGATACATCCGAATATGAATGTGTTGCTCGAAACTTGATGGGTTCTGTCCTTGTCAGAGTGCCAGTCATAGTCCAGGGTGAGTGTGATTCGTTCACCCTGGGATATTCATGTTAAACAGCACCTGGAGTGATCCAAATCATAAAAATCATTAAGCATCTTAGTCCAAGTCTCCTCTACCTTTAAGATACTTCTAGATTATAGGGCTAGGACAAAAATCACATCACAAACTGAAAGGACTGAAACAATACAGATGAGAGGTGCAGAATACCAAGTTAATAATTCAAAATCCCCAACTGAATTTTGTATTCAAAACTAGGTTAAATTTATTCTCAAAAATCAATGCATGGGCCTCCCTGGTGGCGCAGTGGTTGAGAGTCCGCCTGCCGATGCAGGGGATACGGGTTCGTGCCCCGGTCTGGGAGGATCCCATATGCCGCGGAGCGGCTGGGCCCGTGAGCCATGGCCGCTGGGCCTGCGCATCCGGAGCCTGTGCTCCGCAACGGGAGAGGCCACAACAGTGAGAGGCCCGCATACCGCAAAAAAAAAAAAAAAAATCAATGCATATTTTTGCTTTAAAGAATGACTTATTTCCAAAAGGTAAATAGCATATAAATTTCTTGGTCACTGACTCTTTCAGCAGCCATGTCCAGATGAGTCAGGACTGGAGCTGGGAAGAAACTCTAGTTAGCAGTTTGAAGTTCTTCTCTCATGCTTAGGTTTTAATTTTACAGTAAAGAAGAGCTTCCATAAACAATCTCTCAGCCTTCATAGATTCAGCACCATACCCAGTGCATATCTTAAATGAAATCTGACTTATAATTTTTTTACTTACAAAAACAGAGACCAAGTACAATGTTTTACTTGCAGTTCATGGTGGCTTTTCCCAGTGGTCAACCTGGAGATCCTGCAGTGTCACCTGTGGAAAAGGCATCCAAAAGAGGAGTCGTGTGTGCAACAACCCCTCTCCAGCCAATGGTGGGAAGCCTTGTCAGGGATCAGATTCAGAAATGCGGAATTGTCAACATAAGCTGTGTCCAGGTAAACCTCTTTATTCACCGGACAAGCACGTGTTCAGTAGATACTCATTTCTGTTCCCTAACTATGGCTTGTCTCACTATTAGTTCTTTCAACTGAAATATATCTAATGGTGTAATGTGTCACCTTTGGATAGTGGATGGTAACTGGTCAGAGTGGAGCCCTTGGGAAGAATGCACAAGGAGCTGCGGACATGGCAACCGAACCAGGACCAGAACTTGCAATAATCCATCAGCTCAGCATGGTGGGCAGCCATGTGAAGGGAATGCTGTGGAAATAATCATGTGCAACATTAGACCTTGCCCAGGTGAGAATCCACCAATAAGCAAAACTTGCATCTTTCTAACTCCTACAAAGGAGTTATAATTACCTTTTCTTCTTATTGTGAAGAGATGTTATGGCCTCAACCCTTGAACATATTCATTTTCTGTGTTCTTAGTCCTGTCTCATGGATGAACTTGTGAAGGTATGACATTAATCAGTGTTACATCAAATACCTGGTATAACTGAACATGATAAAAGGCTCTAAACTGGTGTATTTTAAATCATGTAGATTTAATCAAATTAATGGAATTTTAGAGATAATGAGGACCTTAGATAACAGCTAATCCAGTCATTCGTTTTCACATGAAATAAATGAAGCCTAGAGAGATTAAAGACCTGCCCAGAAACACACAGCTGGTGAGGAGTAAAATAATATTAGCTACCATTCACTAAATATGTGTCATGTGCTAGGAACCATGCTCAGTACTTTATCTACATGTTGTTTTTGACTTTGTGAAACAACACTACAACATAGGTATTTTAGAGTTCTAGGTATCTTCACTGTAAGAACCTTTGCTGCAGGCAGTTTTGCTGCACAACTAAACAGACCATAAGACAATTTTGCTGTAAAAGATAAAATAATAAAGATAAAACAAAAGAGGGACATTTAAAAGGATATAATTAAGATGAAAAATTAAAAACAAAATTTTTAAAACATTTTGTCATGAAAAATGAAAATACAGAAAATATTTGAATACATTTAAAATGTGTGTAAATTCATGTTATAGTTGTATTGGGGTATGTCTTAGAAAACGATGATACTTCCTTTCTCAAAGTTTATCATTAAGGATTCAGGATCTTATGTTGGACATAAATTCTTTTTGATATACAAAAAATCTGCTGTAAGTCTTTTCAGATATCCCTGAACGTAAAATGAACAGACGAGGGATGCTGCTATTTCTTATCAATATATGTAACATACATAACTGGTCATACATATCTGGACTACATTTAAATGTTCCATCACATTCTCAGTCCTTATATTTCACCAAATCATCTAAGCCAGATTCTGTCCCCAATACCAAAATTCTGGCTACATGATGTTCTCCACTATCAAGTAGCAAAAAATTTCACCATTTTCAAGAAACTTACCGGGAAGCATGTAACCGTTTCATTTTGCAGCGATAAGAGGAGCTTGATTCTTTTGCCTCCAACTTCTAATATTGTGTGATAGATTTTATAAAGACAGCTTAGAGAGCAATCTGTAGTATCTGAATTAGCTAAAGAATCGATAATTAATGGTCTTGAAGACCGTTATGAATTACTAGGCGCCCCTTTTGTATTTGCCATAGCTTGGTAAACTTTTGCTTTTGACAGGTGAGAGGGATGATTGTGCTCACCAAAGGATTTGCAAACTGATATATTATCATTTTAGTATAGTGTGCGATCTGGCTTTACACTCTCTTATTTCACATTTCCAGTAAGTTTTCTTATCACCGTATTTTCTATCAAGTCATTATACATAGTTGTTATCATCCACTGTTTGTTTTTTTGGTTTTTTTTTTGCTGTACATGGGCCTCTCACTGCTGTGGCCTCTCCCATTGCAGAGCACAGGCTCCGGACGCACAGGCTCCGCGGCCATGGCTCGCGGGCCCAGCCGCTCCACGGCATGTGGGATCTTCCGGGATCGGGGCACGAACCCGTGTCCCCTGCATCGGCAGGCGGACTCTCAACCACTGCGCCACCAGGGAAGCCCTCATCCACTGTTTTAAGACCCTCACATCTGCTCGTCACTGTAGTGACCATTATGAGGCCTAAGATGTATATAATATAAAAATGGGAGCACTGAGTCAATGGAGAAATGAAACCACTGTCAACTAGTTGAAACCAAACTGTCGAACCTGTCGATCACTGTTTTATCTTTCACAGCAAAATTGCCTTACAGCCAATTAGTTGGTGGCAAAACTGGGGCAAATATTCTTACAGTGAATATACTGGGTGTGCTGTATTAGGGCTCTTTCAGGTTAAAGTGACAGAAATCAAACTTAAATACTAAGCTTACATAGAAAATTCTACTTTCAGGTATGATTGAATCCAGGGATTTGGCTAATGTTTTTACTAGCATGTTTTCCCTAGCGTGTTTTCCATCTCTCATCTCTGCTTTCCTTTCCTTGACTTTATTCTCCATTAAACTCTTTCCATGTGGTGGGAAATATGACTTCCGGCTGCTGACTCACAGCGGCCTTATAATCTAAGGCCTCAGAGGAAGAAAGTGCCTCTCTCTCTCTCTCTCATAATTTGTATCAGCCTCTGAGAAAGAACCCTCTTTGATTTTGTTTGGGTCCCGGGCTCACCTCTGAACTCAGGTAGTCCAGGAGAAGGATACTGCTCTGAGAACCAGCTTGGGCTACTTGCCCACCTTGTATCAAGAGGGGCAGGGTTTCTTGTTTGACAGCCTGAAAGAAATCATATGGAATAGAAGAGTGGCTATTCATTCATTAATTCATTCTTTTAATCATTCATTCATCCAACAGATACTTATTGAGCACCATTCTAACTGCTGTAATTAGAATATCATTCAGATATTGATAAACATACAGGACAAACTCAAAGAGTTGAAGTGATAGAGCATAACTGGGAGAGCCACCTTAGCTGAGATGGTCTAAAAAAGGGATATTGACAAACAAAAATGAGATAGTTACCCTCTGCATTGGATATTGCATTCTATTGTACAGAAAAGGAAACTAAAATTCAGAAAATATATGATAATTAATTCATTGAGGTTACATACCTAATAAAAAGTGAATTAAGGATTTGAACCCAGGTCTGTCTGATTCCCAAGCCAATTTGCTTAGATCCTGGGTATCTTGATTTGCAGTTCAGAACTTCTATTACATTACAAAAATTAATTAACTGTTATGAAATCTTAAAATAAACCAAAAGCCAAGTTTTTTTATCTTGAAAAATTAGAAATCTAATTATAATAGAATAATATATCAAAGCAAAAAGAACCAGAAATACTGGATTAGAGCAACCTTTGTACAGTTTGTCAGCTATGATGTCTAATGTCTACATAATGAAAAGCTAAATGATATTAATAAGTGTCATAAAACAAAAGTCAGGATTTTTTTTCTCTTCATGTTGAGTAACTATTGGCTTACTGCTGTTTTGCTCACTTTTCTATTGGCTTACTGTTCTTCAGACTTTCTTTGGTTATCTCCCAGCCTCTATATTGATTGAATTTAGCTGTTATTTTGGCATATTGTCAGTGGTGTTCTGGATCTTGCCACTGAGAGCACGTATCTCTTCCCACTGAGAGTTTAGTGACAGCATATTAGTAGGTAGATATTGACCATAGTGGGAGTGTTTTGCACCACAAAAATTGCAGATGCTATAAATCAGGGTTCCCCTCCCTACTCCCAGAGAGCTGGTTGTTAAACATTTGTCAGTATGCCACCGCAAAATGGGCAAATAGCCAAAGATAGTCTTTTTCATCCAGGGGGTATGTCAGCATCTTAGGGACTGAAGAGATTTTCTTTTTATACATTGTTGGATTCAACTTGCTAATATTTTGTTGAGAATTTTTACATCTATGTTCATGAGAGATATTGGCCTGTAGTTTCCTTTTCTTATAATGTCTTTGTCTGGTTTTCGTATTAGGGTAATCCTGGTCTCATAGAATGAGTTAGGAAGTAGTCCCTCTGCTTCTATCCTCTGAAAGAAAGGTAGAGAATTGGTATAATTTTTTCCACAAACATTTGGTAAAATTCAACAGTGAACCCATCTGGTACTGGTGTTTTCTGTTTTGGAAGGTTTTTAATTATTGGTTCAATTTAATAGATGCCCCCTCTTTTATTTCTGATATTAATAATTTGTATTCTCTCTCTCTTTTTTTCTTGGCTGGCCTGGCTAAAGGCTTATTGATTTTATGATCTTTTCAAAGAACCAGCTTTGGGTTTCATTGATTTTTATCTATTGATTTCCTACTTTCATTTTCACTGATTTCTGCTCTAATTGTTACTATTTCTTTTCATCTTACTTTGGATTTAATTTGCTCTTCTTTTTTAGTTTCCTAACATAGAAATGTAGGAAATTTATTTTGATCTTCTTTTCTAATATATGAATTCAATGCTATGAACTTCCCTCTAAGCATTACTTTTGCTGCATCCCACAAATTTGATAACTTATGTTTTCATTTTCATTTAATTCAAAATATTTTTAATATCTCTTGAGATTTCTTCTTTGACCTAGGTAGTATTTAGTAGTGTGTTGTTTAGTCTCCACATATTTGGGGATTTTGCAGCTATCTTTCTGTTATTGATTTCTAGCTTGATTCCATTGTGATCTGAGAGCAGACATTATATGATTTCTATTCTTTTAAATTTGTTAAAGTGTATTTTATGGCTTAGAATGTGTTCTACCTTGGTGAATGTTCCATGTGAGCCTGAGAAGAATGTTTATTCTGCTGTTGTTGGATGAAATAGTATATAGATGTCAACTACATCCAGTTGATTGATGTTGTTCTTGAGTTCAATCATTTCCTTACTGATTTTCTGCCTGCTGGATCTGTCCATTTCTGATAGAGGAGTATTGGAGTCTCTATCTATTATTGTGGATTCATCCATTTCTCTTTGCAGTTCTGTTAGTTTTTCCCTCACATGGTTTAATGAGATTTTCTTTTAGTAAACATTTGTGCTTAATCAAACTTATAGAAAAGTTGCAAGAATAGTACAAGGAACTTCTGTATACCCCTACCCAGATTCACCTATTGTGTATATTTCCTAAAACAAGAACATTCTCTTTTATAAACAGTTATCAAAATCAAGAAATTTAACATTCATACAATACTAATTAAGTCTTATTACCTAATCCACAGTTCACATTCAAATTTTATTAGTTGTCCCAGTCATATATGCTTCATAACTCTTTTTCCCACTGTAAGATCTAGTCCAGGATCACACTTGTGTTTAAGCATCAAGTCTCTTTAGTCCCTTTCAACTGGAACAATTCCTTAGTCACTTTTTACCTTTTATGGCCTTGCTATTTTTTACATATACAGGCTAATCATTTTCTAAAACAGTATCCATTTAGATGTGTCTGATATTTCTTCATGATTAGATTCAGGTTTTGCATTTTGGCAGAACCATCACAGAAATGGTTTTGTGTCCTTCTCAGTGCATCATATGAGATAGCTCATGATGTCAGAATTTGTCCCAAGCTGGTGATGTTAACTTTGTTCACTTGTTTAAAGTGGTGTCTTCCACTGTGTAGTTACTATTTTTACCTTTGTAACTAATAAGTATTTTGTAGGGAAACTTTAAGACTTCATACACATCTTGTTTCTTATCAACCTTTTATCTACTAGTTTTAGCATCTACTTATGATTTATTTTTGTTTTAAATCAGTTATTGCTATGATCTTACAAAACATTTATAACTCCATCGTATCTTCTACATCTATTATTGGCTTTTTTTTTTAATTGCATTTTTTTTTTTTTTTTTTTGGCTCTTTGGACATGCTGTGCACCATGTGGGATCATAGTTCCCAATCAGGGATTGAACCCACACCCTCTGCATTGGAAGCACAGAATCTTAACCACTGGAACGCCAGGGAAGTCCCCTACTGGCCTTTCTATTGTAAGAAAGAATTTTCTTTCTCTTTCTCCTTTTTTTTCAGTTATATCACTAAGAACTCAAATACCATTTCATTCAGTGGTTTATAATGCACTACTGTCTTCATTTATTGTGATGCACAAATTGTCCTAGATTTGGTTAGTGGAGATCCCTTAAGAGATCCTAGCTTCAGTGTCCTCTTGATATGTCCCCATCATTTCATGAACGCTTCGACTTTGTGGTAAAAATTGATATTTTAGGCCTATCTTGTCCTCCCACAGTTAGAAGATATTTCTAAACTGACAATCCTCCCTCTAAAAAAGATGGGTATCTTCTGGGGTAGGCCATCCTGCTGCCATTTGAGTCAATCATAAAAAATATATTGTTACAGATTACTTAAAGAATGAGCTTTTTTTTAAGTGTTATTCTGAAAATCGTTGAGAACTTTGAGTGAAAAATAGCAGTACTAGCTCAGAGCTCACACTCATGTAATACTGTGTGTCTTATACTGCTCAAGAACTTTTCGTCTATCAACTCATTATTCCTCATGCCCATCCTAATTAAGGTAGGTTCTTTGCTTATCCACATATGGCAGATGGTGAAACTAGGCGCACAGAAGCCAAGTAACTTGTCAAGGATCGTACAGCTAGTAAGGGCAGAGTGGTTATTCAGGCCCAGGGCATCTGCTCCAGAATCCCTGCTCATAAGCACCGTGCTCTCCTACCTTTCCAGAATCAGAACTGCAATATAGTATAACAACCAACTCATCTATTATATTTTACTTTTTTTTTCAATGTACTAATTCATCCATAGCTGTTTTCTTTTGTATTATATTATTTAGATACCATGATTTTTTATGCCTTCTCTGGTTTATATTGTCTTTCCTCTTTTTACTTGCTATTGTTCCACTCACATCAAAGAAACATTTCAACTCTACCACATTTTATGCCATGAAATTTAATTTGGGTTAGGGTTTTCTGTATTGATTTAAAAAAATTAAAAGGATCTTAAGCTGGAAACCTCTATTCATATATAATAGAAACTACACAGATAATAAATGAATAAATGTCACCTAATTGTAGTCCTCCAAAAAATGCATGTATCGTAAGTCTTTATATTGTAAGAGATAAAGACTTTTGTTAACCAACAGCCTTGAAAATAGAACATATTAAAATAATTGGAATGGCAGAATTTTGAAATCCCAGAGTCCATATATAAGAACCATGAACATCAGTAATCTGAATTAATAAAGAAGTAGTCTTGAGTAATACTTGCCATTTAATTAAAGGCTTTCTTCTTTCCTTTTATGTTTAGTCAAATAATTTTTAGTGCAGATTCTTGTCAGCTAAAATAAATTTGGGTGACTGTGTCTAAAAAGTATAAGAATATGTAGTCAATTCAACTAGAAAACAGTTAATTAAAAGAAAATTCAAGATGTGTTTTAAAATATTTTCTAAACAAAGCAACCAAATGATAATTCCATTCCTTGTTTTTCAACTTATTCTTATAGATTGTGTTAAGAGACTATTTAAACAAGACCCTATGGCCCTATGGTTCATATCTTGGTTAAACTGAGTGACCACAACAACAAACTTTTTGAGCCCTACATCTAGAAAATACCCCTCAACAAAACTATGACCTGATACTGACTTATACATAAGAGAAACCATAATGTTGATTCTCAGCCCCTGCACCTGGTAGGAAACATAATGTTGTTCCAGTCTTGTGGTCAGATGGTGTAATATGTTAGTTACCAAAAGGAAGGCCTTAATATCATTCCTTGGAAACTACCGGTCAATTTTTACTGTTGTTTAGGAAGCAGGTGAGTGTGTTATTTAGACTCTTAATTCATGAATATTATGTAATGGGGAAAATTTTTCAAAGAGTTACAACTGTGCAAATCATCATGTTGTTGAAAAGTCCAAGTACGTTTTAAATGTGAAGCTGAATCAGGCTTAAAGATGTGGCCTTGCAGTCTGGGGTCCAAGTTATCATTATGGAGACATTTGTATTGTCCATAACCGCATCTAGATTTGTTATACAGCTTTGCTTCTTAGCTTCTGGTCCCTTCCACTTTCCCCAGAGCTTAGAGTACAAACACTTAGCTAGGGTTAAAAGCTCAGATTTTATTTACATATAGTAGTTTGATTAAATTTAATTTTAATAAAATAGCCCCTTTGAATAATTTAAAGCATTTATTTTGGCATTAGGTAGCCTTCTGAATTTCCTGATAGACACTAATTCTCATGAAAATCTAACCAGGATGGGAAAGGAAGAACATCATTTGTTACGTTTCCTTTGGTTCAATTTCAATTATTTTAGATTCTGGGCTAATTTAACTCATTACTGAGTTATTTATTTGTATAATTTTGTTTTTTTAACAAACATGGTTCTGTGACTTGAAACTCTATCTCTTGGGATGTTTGCAGTTCACGGAGCATGGAGTACTTGGCAGCCTTGGGGTACATGCAGCATAAGTTGTGGGAAGGGTACGCAAACAAGAACAAGACTGTGCAATAACCCACCACCATCGTTTGATGGATCCTACTGTGATGGAGCAGAAACACAGATGCAAGTTTGCCATGAAAGACACTGTCCAGGTAAGATAAATACAATGTTTGTACCCTTAATAAATTAACATCTATCTCTGATCTAGGGAATATTTCAATAAGAATCAGTGTCAATAAGAACATCACTCAACCTGTCAATGCCCAGAGTTTAACTTGATCATTTTTAAGTAGTAACAGAGCACACATGTTTTTCTTTAACCCAGTTGATGGCAAGTGGGCCACTTGGACCAGTTGGAGTACCTGCACTGTGTCCTGTGGAGGAGGTGCCAGACAACGAACAAGGGACTGCTCTGATCCTGTTCCCCAGTACGGAGGCAACAAGTGTGAAGGGAGTGATGTGCAGAGTGATTTTTGCAATAGTGACTCTTGTCCAAGTGAGTGTTGGAAATAGTGAGTCAACATTATACTTTCTTAAGTTTCATTATGGACTCAAGTCCGTAAAGTTACTTGATTTGTCTACCTCTGGTTTAGGATATCAAAATGTTGCATGGTTGCTATTTTGTCTAATACCATAGATGCCACTGATTTATATGGGCAGGGGCTATGTCCTGTTTCACGTGCTCTATAGGACCAGCTGCAGAGGGCAGGGACTAGGGCACCCTTCCATGCTAACTGGTAATGATGTTGATTCTTTTATGAAGGCAGACAGGTGGCTCTCTGCCTTAATTTAGTCACCAAGCTAGAATTTTAGACCATAGCAGTATTTGAATTCACTGTATCCTGAATGTTATAGCTTGACTCCTCAGAGATCGTCTCTCATTCCTATCCTCCAGCTCCTGGAAGACTCTAAGGCTCAGTAAATGTAGGTTAAATGGAATTGCACAGTCACTGGAATGTATTCTGTTTCTAGTCAAACAAACAACCAAACCACCTGCCTTTGGAATTTGCTTATTTATAGACTTGTGTGTTTCTTTTCAGTTCCTGGAGAGAGTCTTTCCATATTTTTTGGATGAATGTCATTCTTTAGCACTTCTCCAATGGTTCTGTGTTGTAGCTCATGGTAACTGGAGTCCTTGGAGTGGCTGGGGAATGTGCAGCCGGACGTGTAATGGGGGGCAGACGTGGCGGTACCGCACATGTGATAACCCTCGTCCCTCCAATGGAGGAAGAGCTTGTGGGGGCCCAGACTCCCAGATCCAGAGATGCAACACTGACATATGCCCTGGTGAGCATCCCGACTCCTGGCAGTAGAACAAGTAAAGCATTTCATTGGTGCCCATTGTAGTAGCCCATCATTTCAGATCTTAAAATGGAAGTTGTATAGGCAGAGTTACCCTAAGTGTAGGTTTTAAAACCTATTTGTTAATATCGACCATTCTATTCTTGTTCACAGTGGATGGAAGTTGGGGAAACTGGCATAGTTGGAGCTGGTGTTCTACCTCTTGTGGAGGAGGTGAAAAGACTCGAAAACGACAGTGTAACAATCCAGTACCATCCAAAAGTGGTCGCCCCTGCCTAGGAGATACTACTCAGGTATCCAGATGCAATATACAAGCATGCCCAGGTAAGCTTAAGTTAGACTTTGGCAGGACCACATTTACAGACTTTCCACAAATTAAAGAAAGGTGTCACTCTGAGCCCTCAAATTACAAAACAGTGCCAACTCTGGGAGGAAGAAATAGGAAAAGTGCACTTTTTTCCCCCTCGTTGGTGCAGCTCTACACCAAAGTTCATGCTGGATTTTAGTCTCTGATTGCCCTCTTCCAGGCTTCCTTGTAAAAGGAAGTAGTCTGCACAGCCGTATAGTAGTCCTGGGCTTGAGGGGTAAAGGGGCATGGAAGAGTGGGAAAGCCACGCTGAGATTCCAAGCGGAAAAATGAGGGTGGGGTAGAAACTGAATATCTAATAGAAATACACAATTGGAGGCTGTTCTTTCACAGATGAGATATGGAGAACATGAGTGTAGACAATAAAATAGGGCAAATTCAGCTCAAGGAAAAAGATTAGGGGGAGTTCAACTACCATATTTCAAGTCAGTCATGCAATATGGCTAGATATTGTAAGTGATGCAAAAATTCAGAAGGAACAAAGTCAGAATTCTAGAACTCATGGACCTTAAAAAGAGTTTATTGGACGGCTTCCCTGGTGGCGCAGTGGTTGAGAGTCTGCCTGCCGATGCAGGGGACACGGGTTCGTGCCCCGGTCCAGGAAGATCCCACATGCCACGGAGCGGCTGGGCCCGTGAGCCATGGCCTCTGAGCCTGCGCGTCCGGAGCCTGTGTTCCGCAATGGGAGAGGCCACAACAGTGAGAGGCCCGCATACTGCAAAAAAAAAAAAAAACAATTTATTGGAGTCCCAAGAAATGGTGGATAATACTAAGGGTACTTATCTCAAAGGACAGGCTTCCTAAGTGCTATAAGAAGACCAAAAAGAATATTTTCACATTGTTGAAATATTGAGATACCATTGGACTTTCCAAAGGTTTAAGGTTGCCTTAGAAATAAAATATCCCTGAAAATCAAGAAGGTCCATTTGGCAGAGTGAGAGAAAGGAGTTACATGAAAAGCTTTATAGGATGTAGGCATGCTGAAAGGGCAAGTATCTATCAGTTAGATGTCACCATATCTTTTTTTTTTGTATAAAAATACAATGAAGTTTTTAATTGATATTGTATCCTGAAATCTTGCTGAATTTGTCAGTTTATTTTTTAGTAGATTCCATGGAATTGTTTATATATAAGATCATGTCATCTTGAAATAGAGATAATTTTACTTCTTTTTCTTCCCAATGGATATGGCTTTTATTTCTTTTTCTTGCCTAACTGCCCTGGCTGGAAGGTCTCTTATAATGATGGATAGAGGTAATGAGAACAAATATCCTTATTTTTTCCTGATTAAGGAAGACAGCATCCTTTCTTTTACCATTAAGTATGATGTTAGCTGTGGGTTTTTTCATAGATGTTCTTTCACATGTGGAGGAAGTTCCTTTCAATTCATAGTTTGATGAATGATTTTATGATGAAAAGTGTTGATCTTGCCAAATATTTTTTCTGTGTCTAATGAGGTGAGCATATGCTTTTCACTTATTAAATTCTGATATGATGTATCACATTAATTAATTTTTGGATGTTGAACCAACTTTGCATTCATGCAATATTCCCACTTGGTCAGGGTGGTATTTTTTTTAATATATTGATGGATTCCAGTTGCTACAATTTTGTTGAGGGTTTTTACACCCATATTTGTAGGAGATATTGGTCTGTTGTTATCTTGTGATTTTCTTGGTTTTAGTATCAGAGTAATGCTGGCTTTATAAAAGGAGTTGGGAAATGTCTCTCTTTTTTAAAAAAAAACACCTTTATTGGAGTACAACTGCTTTACAATGGTGTGTTAGTTTCTGTTTATAACAAAGTGAATCAGTTATACATATACATATGTTCCCATATCTCTTCCCTCTTGCGTCTCCCTCCCCCCCACCCTCCCTATCCCACCCCTCTAGGTGGTCAAAAACCACCTAGCTGATCTCCCTATGCTATGCGGCTGCTTCCCACTAGCTATCTATTTTACGATGGTAGTGCATATAAGTCCATGTCACTCTCTTTGTCACAGCTTACCCTTCCGCCTCCCCATATCCTCAAGTCCATTCCCTAGTAGGTCTGTGTCTTTATTCCCGCCTTACCCCTAGGTACTTCATGACCTTTTTTTTGTTTTGTTTTTTTAGATTCCATATACATGTGTTAGCATACGGTATTTGTTTTTCTCTTTCTGACTTACTTCACTCCATATGACAGACTCTAGGTCCATCCACCTCACTACAAATAACTCAATTTCGTTTCTTTTTATGACTGAGGAATATTCCATTGTATATATGTGCCACATCTTCTTTATCCATTCATCTGTTGATGGACACTTAGGTTGCTTCCATGTCCTGGTTATTGTAAATAGACCTGCAATGAACATTTTGGTACATGACTCTTTTTGAATTATGGTATTCTCAGGGTATATGCCCAGTAGTGGGATTGCTGGGTCGTATAGTAGTTCTATTTTTAGGTTTTCAAGGAACCTCCATATTGTTCTCCATAGTGGCTATATCAATTTACATACCCACCAACAGTGCAAGAGTGTTCCCTTTTCTCCACACCCTCTCCAGCATTTATTGTTTGTAGATTTTTTGATGATGGCCATTCTGACTGGTGTGAGATGATATCTCATTGTAGTTTTGATTTGCATTTCTCTAATGATTAATGATGTTGAGCATTCTTTCATGTGTTTGTTGGCAATCTGTGAATCTTCTTTGGAGAAATGTCTATTTAGGTCTTCTGCCCATTTTTGGATTGGGTTGTTTGTTTTTTTGTTATTGAGCTGCTTGTAAATTTTGGAGATTAATCCTTTGTCAGTTGCTTCATTTGCAAATATTTTCTCCCATTCTGAGGGTTCTCTTTTGGTCTCGTTTATGGTTTCCTTTGCTGTGCAAAAGCTTCGAAGTTTCATTAGGTCCCATTTGGTTATTTTTGTTTTTATTTCCATTTCTCTAGGAGGTGAGTCAAAAAGGATCTTGCTGTTATTTATGTCATAGAGCGTTCTGCCTATGTTTACCTCTAAGAGTTTGATAGTGTCTGGCCTTACATTTAGGTCTTTAATCCATTTTGAGTTTCATTTTGTGTATGGTGTTAGGGAATGTTCTAATTTCATACTTTTACATGTACCTGTCCTGTTTTCCTAGCACCCCTTATTGAAGAGGCTGTCTTTTCTCCACTGTATATTCTTGCCTCCTTTATCAAAGATAAGGTGACCATAATGTGTGGGTTTATCTCTGGGCTTTCTATCCTGTTCCACTGATCTATAGTTCTGTTTTTGTGCCACTACCATACTGTCTTGATTACTGTAGCTTTGTAGTATAGTCTGAAGTCAGGAAGCCTGATTCCTGCTGCTCCGTTTTTCGTTCTCAAGATTGCTTTGGCTATTCGGGATCTTTTGTGTTTCCACACAAATTGTGAAATTTTTCGTTCTAGTTCTGTGAAAAATGCCAGTGGTAGTTCGATAGGGATTGCATTGAATCTGTAGATTGCTTTGGGTAGTAGAGTCATTTTCACAATGTTGATTCTTCCAAACCAAGAACATGGTATATCTCTCCATCTATTTGTATCATCTTTAATTTCTTTCATCAGTGTCTTATAATTTTCTGCATACAGGTCTTTTGTCTCCTTAGGTAGGTTTATTCCTAGATATTTTATTCTTTTTGTGTCAGTGGTAAATGGGAGTGTTTTCTTAATTTCACTTTCAGATTTTTCATTATTAGTGTATAAGAATGCCAGAGATTTCTGTGCATTAATTTTGTATCCTGCTACTTTACCAAATTCATTGATTAGCTCTACTAGTTTTCTGCTAGCATCTTTAGGATTCTCTGTGTATACTATCATGTCATCTGCAAACACTGACAGCTTTACTTCTTCTTTTCCAATTTGGATTCATTTTATTTCTTATTCTTCTATGATTGCTGTGGCTAAAACTGCCAAAACTATGTTGAATAAGAGTGGTGAGAGTGGGCAACCTTGTCTTGTTCCTGAACTTAGTGGAAATGGTTTCAGTTTTTCACCATTGAGGATGATGTTGGCTGTGGATTTGTCATATATGGCCTTTATTATGTTTAGGAAAGTTCCCTCTATGCCTACTTTCTGCAGGGTTTTTATCATAAATGGGTTTTGAATTTTGTCGAAAGCTTTTTCTGCATCTATTGATATGATCATATGGTTTTTCTCCTTCAATTTGTTAATATGGTGTATCACACTGATTGATTTGCGTATATTGAAGAATCCTTGCATTCCTGGAATAAACCCCACTTGATTATGTTGTATGATCTTTCTAATGTGCTCTTGGATTCTGTTTGCTAGTATTTTGTTTAGCATTTTTGCATCTATGTTCATCAGCGATATTGGCCTGTAGTTTTCTTTCTTTGTGACATCTTTTTCTGGTTTTGGTATCAAGGTGATGGTGGATTTGTAGAATGAGTTTGGGAGTGTTCCTCCCTCTGCTATATTTTGGAAGAGTTTGAGAAGGATAGGTGTTAACTCTTCTCTAAATGTTTGATAGAATTCGCCTGTGAAGCCATCTGGTCCTGGGCTTGTGTTTGTTGGAAGATTTTTAATCACAGTTTCAATTTCACTGCTTGTGATGGGTCTGTTCATATTATCTATTTCTTCCTGGTTCACTCTTGGCAGGTTGTGCATTTCTAAGAATTTGTCCATTTCTTCCAGGTTGTCCATTTTATTGGCATAGAGTTTCTTGTAGTAATCTCTCATGATCTTTTGTATTTCTGCAGTGTCAGTGGTTACTTCTCCTTTTTCATTTCTAATTCTATTGATTTGAGTCTTCTCCCTTTTTTTCTTGATGAGTCTGGCTAATGGTTTATCAATTTTGTTTATCTTCTCACAGAACCAGATTTTAGTTTTATTGATCTTTGCTATCGTTTCCTTCATTTCTTTTTCATTTATTTCTGATCTGATCTTTATGATTTCTTTCCTTCTGCTAACGTTGGGGTATTTTTGTTCTTCTTTCTCTAATTGCTTTAGGTGCAAGGTTAGGTTGTTTATTCGAGATGTTTCCTGTTTCTTAAGGTAGGACTGTATTGCTATAAACTTCCCTCTTAGAACTGCTTTTGCTGCATCCCATAGGTTTTGGGTCGTCGTGTCTCCATTGTCATTTGTTTCTAGGTATTTTTTGATTTCCTCTTTGATTTCTTCAGTGATCACTTTGTTATTAAGTCGTGTACTGTCTAGCCTCCACGTGTTTGTATTTTCTACAGATCTTTTCCTGTAATTGATATCTAATCTCATAGGGTTATGGTCAGAAAAGATACTTGATACAATTTCAATTTTCTTAAAATTACCAAGGCTTGATTTGTGACCCAAGATATGATCTTTCCTGGAGAATCTTCCATGAGCAGTTGAGAAAAATGTGTATTCTGTTGTTTTTGGATAGAATGTCCTATAAATATCAATTAAGTCCATCTTGTTTAATGTATCACTTAAACCTTGTGTTTCCTTATTTATTTTCATTTTGGGTGATCTGTCCATTAATGAAAGTGGGGTTTTAAAGTCCCATACTATGATTGTGTTACTGTCGATTTCCCCTTTTATGGCTGCTAGTATTTGCCTTATGTATTGAGGTGCTCCTGTGTTGGGTGCATAAATATTTACAATTGTTATATCTTCTTCTTGGATCCATCCCTTGATCATTATGTAGTGTCCTTCTTGTCTCTTCTAGTAGTCTTTATTTTAAAGTGTATTTTGTCTGATATGAGAATTGCTACTCCAGCTTTCTTTTGATTTCCATTTGCATGGAATGTCTTTTTCCATCCCCTCACTTTCAGTCTGTATGTGTCCCTAGGTCTGAAGTGGGTCTCTTGTAGACAGCATGTATACAGGTCTTGTTTTTGTATCCATTCAGCCAGTCTGTGTCTTTTGGTGAGAGCATTTAATCCATTTACATTTAAAGTAATTATCGATATGTATGTTCCTATTCCCATTTTCTTAATTGTTTTTTGTTTGTTATTCTAGGTCTTTTCCTTCTCTTGTGTTTCTTGCCTAGAGAAGTTCCTTTAGCATTTGTTGTAAAGCTGGTTTGGTGGTGCTGAACTCTCTTAGCTTTTGCTTGTCTGTAAAGGTTTTAATTTCTCCATCAAATCTAAATGAGATCCTTGCTGGGTAGAGTAATCTTGCTTGTAAGTTTTTTCCTTTCATCACTTTAAATATGTCCTGCCACTCCCTTCTGGCTTGTAGAGTTTCTGCTGAAAGATCAGCTGTTAACCTTATTGGGATTCCCTTGTGTGTTGTTGTTTTTCCCTTGCTGCTTTTAATATGTTTTCTTTGTATTTAATTTTTGATAATTTGATTAATATGTGTCTTGGCATGTTTCTCCTTGGATTTATCCTGTATGGGACTCTCTGTGCTTCCTGGACATGGTTAACCATTTCCTTTCCCATATTAGGGCAGTTTTCAACTATAATCTCTTCAAATATTTTCTCAGTCCCTTTCTTTTTCTCTTCTTCTTCTGGGACCCCTTTAATTCGAATGTTGGTGCATTTAATGTCCCATAGGTCTCTGAGACTGTCTTCAGTTCTTTTCATTCTTTTTTCTTTATTCTGCTCTGCAGTAGTTATTTCCACTATTTTATCTTCCAGGTCATTTATCCATTCTTCTGCCTCAGTTATTCTGCTATTGATCCCTTCTAGAGTATTTTTAATTTCATTTATTGTGTTGTTCATTGTTGCTTGTTTCATCTTTAGTTCTTCTAGGTCCTTGTTAAATGTTTCTTGCATTTTCTCTATTCTATTTCCAAGACTTTGGATCATCTTTACTATCATTATTCTGAATTCTTTTTCAGGTAGACTGCCTATTTCCTCTTCATTTGTTAGGTCTGGTGGGTTTTTATCTTGCTCCCTCATCTGCTGTGTGTTTTTCTATCTTCTCATTTTGCTTATCTTACTGTGCTTGGGGTCTCCTTTTTGCAGGCTGCAGTTTCGTAGTTCCCGTTGTTTTTGGTGTCTGTCCCCAGTGGCTTAAGTTGGTTCAGTGGGTTGTGTAGGCTTCCTTATAGAGGGGACTAGTGCCTGTGTTCTGGTGGATGAGGCTGGATCTTGTCTTTCTGGGGGGCAGGTCCATGTCTGGTGGTGTGTTTTGGGGTGTCTGTGGACTTACTATGATTTTAGGCAGCCTCTCTGCTAATGGATGGGGTTGTGTTCCTTTCTTGCTAGTTGTTTGGCACAGGGTGTCCAGCACTGTAGCTTACTGGTCGTTGAGTGTAGCTGTGTCTTCTTGTTGAGATGGAGATCTCTGGGAGATTTTCACCGTTTGATATTATGTGGAGTGGGGAGGTCTCTTGTGGACCAGTGTCCTGAACTTGGCTCTTGCATCTCATAGGCACAGCCCTGATGCCTTGGTGGAGCACCAAGATCATGTCAACCACACAGCTCAGAATCAAAGGGAGAAAAAGAAGAAAGAAAGAGAGAGAGAGAGAGAGGGAGGGAGGGAGAGAAAGAGAGAGACAGAAAGAAAGAAAGAAAGGAAAAGAAAATAAGATAAAGTTATTAAAATAAAAAATGATTATTAAGAAAAAAATTTTAAGTTAAAAAAAACAAAAAAAATGGATGGACAGAACCCTATGACAAATGGTGAAAGCAAAGCTTTACAGACAAAATCTCACACAAAAGCATACACATACGCACTTACAAAAAGAGAAAAAGGGAAAAAAAATATATATATATATCATTGCTCCCTAAGTCCACCTCCTCAATATGGGATGATTCGTTGTCTATTCAGGTATTCCACAGATGCAGGGTACCTCAAGTTGATTGTGGAGCTTTAATCCGCCTGCTCCTGAGGCTGCTGGGAGAGATTTCCCTTTCTCTTCTTTGTTTCGCACAGCTTCCGGGGTTCAGCTTTGGATTTGGTCCCGCCTCTGCGTATAGGTCGCCTGAGGGCTTCTGTACTATGCTCAGACAGGACGGGGTTAAAGGAGCAGCTGATTCGGGGGCTGTGGCTCACTCAGGCCGTGGGGAGGGAGGGGTATGGATGCGGGGCGAGCCTGCGGCGGCAGAGCCCAACATGACGTTGCACCAGCCTGAGGCGCTCCGTGCGTTCTACTGGGGAAGTTGTCCCTGGATCACGGGACCCTGGCAGTGACAGGCTGCACAGGCTCCCCGGAAGGGAGGTGTGGATAGTGACCTGTGCTCGCACACAGGCTTCTTGGTGGCTGCAGCAGCAGCCTTAGCGTCTCACGTCCGTTTCTGGAGCTCCTTTAAGCAGCGCTCGTAATCCCCTCTCCTCGTGCACCAGGAAACAAAGAGGGAAGAAAAAAATCTCTTGCCTCTTCGGCAGCTCCAGACTTTTTCCCGGACTCCCTCCTGGCCAGCTGTGGTGCACTAGCCCCCTGCAGGCTGTGTTCATACAGCCAACCCCAGTCCTCTGCCTGGGATCCGACCGAAGCCCGAGCCTCAGCTCCCAGCCCCGCCCGCCCCGGCGGGTGGGCAGACAAGCCTCTCGGGCTGGGGAGTGCTGGTCGGCACCGGTCCTCTGTGCGGGACCGCACCCCTGTTGCTTCGCTCTCCTCCTTGGCTCTGAAGCTTCCCCCCTCCGCCACCCACAGTCTCCGCCCACCAAGGGGCTTCCTAGTGTGTGGAAACCTTTCCTCCTTCACGGCTCCCTCCCACTGGTGCAGGTCCCGTCCCTATCCTTTTGTCTCTATTTATTCTTTTTTCTTTTGCCCTACCCAGGTACGTGGGGAGTTTCTTGCCTTTTGGGAGGTCTGAGATCTTATGCCAGCGTTCAGTAGGTGTTCTGTAGGAGTTGTTCCACATGTAGATGTGTTTCTGATGTATCTGTGGGGAGGAAGGTGATCTCCCCGTCTTACTCTTCCACCATCTTCCTGCCACCATATCTTCTTAACATGTCGCTGATTACCAAGGATGTTGAGGCTCTAACATGTAGGCATGGTGATAGGTCTCATTTCAGCTGAGACATTTTGTAGCTCAACCTCTCATGGTATCAGGGCCCCAGTGACAGAAGGAAGTCCAAATAGGCAGACAATTTGGATTATAGGGTCTGGCAGAGAGCTTGAAGGATCCCAACTAGGTAGACAGAACTAGGAGACATCTGTGGAGCACTGGGATTCAGGTTCCTCTGAGAGACTAGAGAATCAAGGTCAAAATGGGAGGCCATGCTCCTTCGTGATGATCCAGAGAGCTAAGTAAATTAGTGATCCTTCTACCCTTCTCTCGCCCTGCTTAGGACTAAGGATAAGAACAAATGTAGCCGACCAGGTCCTGACTGGCCCTCCTGTGTACTTTCCTGCATCATCTTGCTGCATGTTTCCTATCACTCACTAAGCTCGGTACTCTTGGCTTCTCAGATGTGACAAGCCACCACCTCCCAAAAGGGTGACACATGCTGTTTCCTCTACAAGGAAAGCCCTTTTCCTGCCTTCCTTGACTTAGCTAAGACCTTAACTTTCTTCAGATCTTCAATTTATTTTTACCTCCTCAGACTTCCCTGAGTAGTGGATATCCTATTCATTATGATATACATTTCATTTTTACATTTATTTGTGGAATTCTAATTAATGTTTATCTCCCCTATTCAGACATAAGTGCTATGAGGGCAGGCTTCATGTCTTTTTTATTTTCTTTCTTACCATTCTATCCTCAGTGTTTGATGAACAAATGAATATAATCCAGAACATCAAGGGTGAATCAATCTGAAAAAAATGTTTCCTCTCACTAGTAAAATAATGCAAATTAAAATGGTGAAACAGTTTACTTACTGACTTTTCTCAGACTGAATACAATTGTATTTCTCCCCAGTATATAATATATGAGAACAATATCTGAACCACCTAGCGATTGTTTTAAAATATATTCAATTCAAAGGCATTAAATAATGAATATTTTTAAATTTAACTGTTAGCCTCTTCCCAGTACGTTTCCCTCTCTTGTCAAAGCATGTACTCCTTAACCACCAGTTCTGTTAGTAACCAATAATTTTGTTGAACAATGGAAAGAAAGCATAAAATTACTGTAGAGTTACTTTTAAAAGATTGTATGATTGTTTTTCAACATAATTGTCTTGGTATGAATTTTGCAACAATGTTAAAAGTACAATATTCTTCTCAAATTTTTCTCAAGTTAAATATTTTCCAATATATTTGTAATATGAAGAGCTTGGTAAGCCCTTGATCTGAAACTCAAGATGAACAATAACCCTTAGATACTTCACATTTATGTTGACAGTGACCTGTCACAAGATTTTGGAGCTGTTTTGTTGGCGATTCCTCCTTTCCCCTCTGTGTTCTCTTGAAGGAGGCAATAGATGAAAGAATATGTGTTTTGATGACAAGCAGATCTGTGTTCATATCCTCACTCTACTGCCTCTTGGCTGGGTAATCATGGGAAAAGTCACTTGATTTCTCTGAACTTTATTTTCCTAGTCTGCAAACTGTGGCTATTTAAAACTACCTTATAGGATGTTTGCTAGAATTTAAACAGTTAATACATATTAAGTGCTTACTGTAGCACACATGACATGCTCAGTAAACTCATTATTATCATCATTTCGTCACCATCACCAAATACATACTTTATTTTGGCTTTGGGACTGGGTGCCGAATGAATTCTTTGGATTGTGAAATAATACTATGATGTATGTAGATTGGAAGGATCTTAGATTTATATGGGTTGATGAGTGTTACATGAGAGTAGAATGTTTTGAAAGCTTATTTATTTCACTCTTAAATTCAGATGTCATATGATCTTTTAAATGTTTGAGAGAAGACTTGGAGCATCTTTGAATACTGGCTTTCTTTTCTCCCATGTAATGTTGATGAAATTGTTTCCTTATCCAAGAATGTTTTTTATTCCCGCAATAGGTGGGCCCCAGCGAGCCAGAGGAAGTGTTATTGGAAGTATTAATGATGTCGAATTTGGAATTGCTTTCCTTAATGCCACGGTAACAGATAGCCCAAACTCTGATACCAGAATAATACATGCCAGAATTACCAATGTACCTCGCAGTCTCGGTAAGTCTCTTTTCTTACAAAAGTTGTTAATAAGCCTGTTTTTAAAAACATATTTTTCTTTTTCATCTATTATTAAAATTTCTAGATGATGCTACTATTATATGATCAGTGTAATAGTCCTTAGTTTTATCCCAGTGGTAAACACTTAAAGATACATGAGATACTGATATTTATTTTGTTGTTGTTATTCAAGTTTATTTAGGATTCATCCTTTTGAATAACATGCTATGAATAATAATAATGGACTGTAAATATTTTGCTCTGATATCTTATTTATCCCTTTTTCTCTAGGTCCAGCAATGAGAAAGATAATTTCCATTCTAAATCCCATTTATTGGACAACGGCAAAAGAAATAGGAGAAGCAGTCAATGGCTTTACCCTCACCAATGCGGTCTTCAAGAGAGAAACCCAAGTGGAATTTGCAACTGGTTAGTACCAGCTGAACTTATTATTCTATTACTATTTTAAAATATGATTGCTTTAAATGTTGATGGTTAAGAAATACATTATATGTTCCCACAGAATAATTTCAAAGTTTTGTTGCCATCTTAGCATAAATGATATAAAAGCAAGTTTATATTTTCCTATAAACTTTTACTGACGTGGGTCTATAAGAGGCCATGTGTTTTCAAATAGTATAGTGATTTTTATAGTCTAAAAGCTTTTTTTTCATCATCTTTCCTGTATCTGTTCTCTTTAAATCCTTAGAGAGGATTTGAAGGCCAAACAGAGCAGGAAGATAAGCCATTGCTAATATTAAAGGCTTTTGTCTATGAACCTGAGAGTCAATTAGGGTATCTCATAGGGATTCTTTAATCAAAAAAATGGAAATAAAAACAAGCAAATCTAAACACTTTTCGCTTTATCCTTAGTCTTAATGAATATGTATTAGCAATTCATGGCCCTTTCCAAGGGTCTACAGCTTTTTATAGACCTCCATTTCTAGCATCTTCGAAGGTGGTCAGCTCAGCAGCAGTGATCTTTAAGAAAGAAGGGCTGAGGGAGGGCATAGCTTTAATAAGCCCAGAAGACATGTGGGTCTCTGTATGGCAATCCACTTACGAAGATGCCCCTTTGCTACTTCTTATTTTTCTTTAAGCATTTTTAAAATATTTATTTGGCTGTGCCAGGTCTTAGTTGTGGCACATGGGATATCCCGCACGCAGCAATGAAGATCCCCTTTGCAACTTCTTAAAGCATCCGAAATAACAAAGCCCTGGGGCCAGACTTGTGGCTATTGCCAGTCTGCCTAGTCAAGCTTTCTGTCCCTTCTCACAGGCAAGCGATCCATTTTTGTAGAGCTGCCTTTCTTTTGCTTGTGAGTTAAAAGTGTGGAATCCTTCACCTAATCATAGGCTACATTTTTGCCACAAAAAGATTTTAGAATCAACTTAATTCTATCAACCTAAGTCTTTAATTTGGGGACTAGGTGCTAATTTAATTCTCTTATGATCTGTGTTTAATCAAGTTTGAAGTACAATAACATAGCTGAACTGGTATATAAAGTAAATCTGCTCTGTGCTTACACAAACCATATATATATATTGCTATTGAAATGAACGAATTCTAATTCCTAGGAGAAATCTTGCGGATGACTCACGTTGCCCGGGGCTTGGATCCCGATGGAGCTTTGCTGGTAGATATCGTTGTGAGTGGCTATGTCCTGCAGCTGCAGTCACCTGCTGAAGTCACTGTGAAGGTAAAATGCTAGGATAACTTGTCTTCACTGTTTATTGGAGTAACAATAAGAGTAGGAGTTAAAGATCATAAAAAGAGTGCAGAAAACTTGTGTAGTTTCCCTTGTTCACTTTGGGGAGTAAATGTCTAAACCACTGAAGTTAGGAATGGCTATCTGGTCTTTGTTTAAAAATCTTTATGGACAAGTCTTTATAAGCTCTTAGTAGTTTTATTACCCTGCTTATCAGGACCAAGATCACAGCTTTGTTGATTTAAGCCATTTGTTTAACTTTCTGTAGACAAAGAGAATAGTAATTCTTGCATAAAAGTTTTTGTAGACCATCCATAGAAGTATTCCAGAAATTAAAGAATGGTAACAATTACCCTTTCACATTTTTTTCTTTTTTTTGACCTACAACTGAGTTCCTTATTAAACTATAACTTATGACACTAAAATTATGAAACTAAGGTATTTACAATTAAAAGGTTCAAATTTTAGTTCCTTAACACTACTGTACAATTACAATTTTATTTAGAATTATATATTTTTATCCCCTAAGCCTTTTTTTTTTTAATCTCATTCTACATCTCATAGTACCCTCAAGAAAAAAAACAGGATGAGCCATGCTAATCCTTAAATCTGTACTGTCCTTCTTAGGATTATACAGAGGACTACATTCAAACAGGTCCTGGGCAGCTGTATGCCTACTCAACCCGGCTGTTCACCGTTGATGGCATCAGCGTCCCATACACATGGAACCACACTGTTTTCTATGATGAGGCACAGGGAAGAATGCCTTTCTTGGTAGAAACACTTCATGCATCCTCTGTGGAATCTGACTACAACCAGTTAGAAGAGACATTGGGTTTTAAAATCCATGCTTCAATTTCCAAAGGTAATTTGGTTAAAGGAAAGTACAGCTCTTTAAGCTATACAGTCTTTAAGCTATGCAGTCCTTTCTAAATGGGTAAAAGAATCACATTGATGCCATTCAAAATAAGGATATTAAGGTGTAGACTGAACACGATAACATGTTTTTCATGTGTGTTGCCCATGTTTCATAGGTAAAGTCCTGTGGTAAGGCCACACCCATTGGCATTCTAGTACATTTAGTTTACTAATAGGCATCTTCATATGGCATAGTGGAGTTGTTACTGTTCTAGCCTATATACACAGAGAGGTTTAAAAATATATCCTCTGTCAATGATTTTTCTTTGGGTAATAAAGCCCATTTGTTCTTGTTCTGAATCTTATAATGTGGCTATAATCTTTTAATTCCTGAAGCATGATGTAAAGGTGTATTTTAACCTAAACTAGCCAAAAAAGTTTCCATATTTTAAAAGCAGCTTTTAAAAACCAGGAGGCAATCATTTCAGCTGTCATTTATTGTTCTTGGAAATTATAACTTTCGAACTGCTTTCCCTTGATCTCAGCAGTCTCCCTATGCTGTGTGGTGCTTTGATGTGTCTATATTCTGAGATTTCCTTTTCAGTTGTTAAGAGGCAACACGACAATTAGCATTCCATATCCCGTGGGGTTTTGATGCTAGGAGATACTTGCATGTGGTTATGTTATAGGCACTAACTGTTTGAATGACTTTAGCTTTGAACTTTAGGCTCCCATGAGACACTTCAAATGATTCTGAGTGGCCTGGTGAATGTATGTGTTTTGCTTTGTGCTGGCTTTCCTAAAATAGATGCAAGTAGATTTTAACCATCATTTTGCTTATCATGCTCAGCACATACACTTAAAATTCATTTTCACTGTTTACTCTTGCTTTCATCAGTTGTGCATGTGACTGTTTTCTTTTTCAGCATCTATCAGAACTGCTTCATCAAATTTGAGGTCATAGTAATGTAGGAGTATATTCACATTTTTTTGAGCTAATCACAGATTCACGAAGCTTCATAGCCAGTAGAACCCGTAGCCCTACAGCAACCACATGTTGTCACCACCACCTCATTTTACTATTGTCATGCATGTTAAGGTAACTTGGACAAAAGAAAAGAGCCACTGGAATGAAGAATTATGTTTTCTTTTCCCCAGTAATACTTACTTTTCAAATTTAACCTGTTTCTACTTTTTCCAGTACTCCATATAATTTTTAAAAAGATAACTTAGCACAAGACTTTAGTTAAAAATGAATTTATATCATCTGGGACCAGAGACATTAAAGTGATTTTTGAAAAGTCATGTACACTTTCTACCCAGTCGTGTAAGTCCTCTAAACCTGAAGCTGCTTGAAGGTCTTTATGGTTTAAGACCTTCCTTGGGACTTGGGTCCCACAGTAGAAGGAAACACTATAGGACATTTAAAACCCCTTACTATCCTTGGATGCTATGATTCTATGAATTACATCTGATGTAGGTGCCCATTTGTTGTTGATATTGTTCCTGTGAGTTGCAAGAATTGTGGACCTGCAATTTCTTTGACCACCAGGGAGCAAGCTTGCATTCTTAGTTGCTTGACCAGCATGTTCTTTCTCTTTGTTGGGTCTAGACTAGGCCTATGGTTACAATGCAATTAGAATTGCAGAGAGCTTGATAAAAGTTCAGATTTCTAGGTACAGAGATTTTAGTTTAGCTAGTCTAAGGTAGGGCCTTGGAGTCTGTATTTTTAACACAGCCCCTAAATGATTCTATTGTAACCGGTTTTTACTCTGGCATTTGGAAACTACTAGTCAAGACAATTCACAAATATAGAAATTTTTTTAAATTATATGAATTTATATCTTTAAAATTAAATGATTTTCAGAATATAGTTATAAAACATTTATATTTTTACAAATTAATCAAGATATCAGAAACAATAAAGGAAAAGAAATTTAACTACAAATAAAATTTTTAAAGCTTCCTCATGGGAGAAAAACAAAATATAGTTTTTCTTTGTGTATATTTTAAACTTATTTGCATTACATATTATGGACAACTATGATTACCCTTAATATATATAAGAACCTTAAAAATCAATAAGAAAAAGGCAAATATCCCAATAGAAAAATACATAGTCTGTGAACAGGAAATTCACAAAGGAAGAAATAATAATGACAAAATGAAGTGAAAAACTGTACCTCATTAATAAGGAAAGAAATGTCAATTAACACAATGAGGTTCCACTTTCCAGGTATCATTGTCAGAGATTAAAATATAGGATAACCACTCAGTATTGGAGAGGTATAGGAAACAAATACCCTCCTACACTGCCAGCAGAGATTGTAGATTTATTTGACATTTCTGGAAAAAAAACCAGTATGTATCAGTAGCCTCTCAAATGTTCACATCTTTTTAGTTATCTCATTCTAGGAGTCTGCCCTAAGAAAATCACAGAAATGGCCAAGAATAAATGTCCTGAAAGAGGTAAATATGTAAATGATGGCACAGATGTATTATAAACTCTTAAACTAAATATTCCTTCAAAAGTATTCTAATGATTGCTTATTTATTCATTTAAAAATATTTATTGAGTACCTACTGTATACCAGATACTGCTCTAGGTATTGACAATATAGCTATAAACAAGTGACAAAGGAGAATGTACATGACGCAACAATCATTGAAAAATAGTACACAATATGATCCAAACCTGGGTTGCCCACATCACAGTGATTGTAAGGAAACCTTTATACTGGTTAAAAACACAGATTCCCAGGCTTCTTCCTTGGCAATTCTGACTGGGGTAGGACCAAAGGGATCTATATTTTTAATAAGCTCTCCAAGAGATTTTACGATCAGTATAGTTTGGCAACTGTTAATCTGTAAAGGATCCTAACTTAATTTTTTGAAGTATATACTGATAGAAGTGACTGCAGGGAAAAGCACCAAAATCTTGGCAGTAGTTTGTTCCAAGTGACAAGGTTACAGGGAATTTTATACTTTTTAAAGTTTCTACAATTATACATTACTGTAACACAAATATTTTGTATTGTCTCTCTGTCAAAAAGTAAATCATAATATAATTCAAAATAACATGATTTAATTACAACAGAAAGAATAAATAAAAGGAAAATAGTTGATAACAAAATATTATGTATTTCAATATGAAAATCTTTAGACATTACTACACTGGAAGTTAAGAGAGAAGTATTTACATGGCTGAACCAATATTTAGAGGCCCAGTGTGATTTTTTTTAAAAAACATTGAGTAATTCTTGGTAATGTTCTGAATAAAACAATGTACAATCAACCATCCATTTATATGACAGTTGCATTTCTGGAAAGTTCATTGTATATTTTAATCACACAAAGAAACCGTTTAATATATGGAAGATGGGTTCTAGCCTTAGATAATTACAGTTTTCTCGCTTCCACGACAATCTCTCAGGGCAAGGGACTCATCTTCATCTTGCATCGTTATCCCACACATTACAATACTTAAAACCTTCCCCAGGGTCTTCCCCACTCCTTAAATTTAAATAGGCTTCCCTATTAAATCATGTCATTATAATGACAACCAAAGTCTCTCCCAAAAACCTTCCCAGATGCCACTCCATGGAACATATCTCCCCATTTAGAACCAGAAATCTAAAGCTTCTATCAGATAATAATTTATGTTTACGTTACACATTTTTCCACATCTATGTCCCCAACACAGTGCTGTACACAACATACTGGCTGCATTAAGGAATGTTTGAATAGTAAATAAAAATGAAGCATGAATTATAATCACCACCTGAATTGTATTCTTGAGTTCAGTGGTTGAAAGTCACACAGACTTGCATCTAAATCCTGGCTCCAGATTATATTAGCACTTTGACTTTAAGCAGTTTACATGTCCTCAGTCTCAGATTCTTCATGTGAAAATTGGTTATGATGGGAGTAGGGCAGTTCTGAGGTTTAAATGAAATACAGCACATGAAGCTCACAGTACTGTATGACACTCAACAATCATTTAGCAACATGCTCTGGACGTTTCTATCCCATCCATCCTGTCCCCATTCCCTTGAAGGTGAAGGAAGGCTTGGATGCTCTCAGGGTCATTTTTACACTCAGGGTGGAAATGGATCATGAACCTCTCTGCTTTCGCTTCATGGTTTATAGCAATTTGATTGCCTAGAAATAGCAAGTAGGGCTCTAGCTTTCTAGTCAAGGAAATATTTTCACTGGAGCATGTTTCTTCCACCCTCCAAATATATAAATGTACAGAAGAGTTTTGAACAGTTTCATGTTCTCAGCAGGGCTTAAATAATATTGTAATTGAGACTCTCCAAAGTAGAATGAATCTGAAAAATTAATGAATGCCCAGATTCCCTCTATGAAGAGCACCTAAAACAACAGTAAAAATAAACAGTTTCATGCATTTAGAATGGAAGGAAAATCTAAGATAATTTCTAAGAGATTGAATATGAACTGAACATAAAATTTCCCTTGAGAGAAATCTACTATACCTATTATATCAATGATTGTCTTTTAAGGTATGTGTATGTGTGTGTGTGTGAGATTACTTTGTTAACTTGAAAAATGTTTCATTTAAATTTTTGCATCTCAATAATGTTTGAAAAATATTTGCTAAACGGCTTACACCAGTCAAAACAGAGTTACTTTCCAAGGAGATTCCCTAACCTATTTATTCTTGTTAATATTTTTTTTTCTGATATCTAACTCAAATCTATTCTACTGCTATAATGATATGCCTGTTTCTTCTTGCTTTGACTACCAGGAAGGAAAACACTTGGTTACACCTAGGAGGATTTAGACCCAGATTCTTCACAGTACAAATGGAGAAGATCTACAAAAGGAGAGGGTTTCTTCACTAGAGTTTGTTTTTCACTGGCATAAGTTATTTTAAGTGGCTTCAAAATAGCAATCCTACTTCTAGAACAAACAGAATAAGTAAATGGCTGGAAGAATAGGACTTTGCCTGTGGTTATGCCTGGCATTCATATTGATTCGGATCCTTTTTCATTATCAAAGAGTAATTAATTTTCTTTTGATTAATGTAAACAACTTAAACAGAAAATCTGCTTCCAGTGGCTGCTTGCCAACAATCTCTGTATTATGATTCATTTAGTTCTTGGTTGAGAAACAGTAAAACTTTTCCATTCTGCTTGTTTTCACCTATTGCATTTGCTGTGTCGTATTCCATCCTTGGCATATGTTCCCAGAGAAGATGGTCCTGGTGAGAAACAAGATGCTAATGTTCTAACAAGCCAGTTAATTTTGCTTTTCTCTGTATGGTAGGAGATCGCAGTAATCAGTGCCCCTCTGGGTTTGCCTTAGATTCAGTTGGACCCTTTTGTGCTGGTAAGTATGGAAATAAATTATTCATTTTTATTTTTATTAAGCTGTTAATGCTACCATTTAATGGACATTTACTGTCATTTTGCTAGATATTTAAGAATCACAACAGTCCTATAAATGTCCCATTTTACAGTTGAAGAAATTGAGATGTGAAGAAGTTGACTGCCTAAGATCACTCAGCTATCTAGTGGCAGTGCTAGATTTGAATTTAAGATAGATACAAAGCCCGTGCTCTTCCAATTAGTCCACAATCAAGTGTGTCAAGGATCATGATCAAGTAAAGGGGTAGAGGGAACACAAGGACAAAACACTGGACTTCGTCTGGCCACCTGATTGCCATGAATGTGGAACAGCAGTAATTCAACTCTAAGTCACCTAACCTGAGAATTGCTTAATCGTAGGATAGGGCTGGATTGTGGCTGGAGGACTAATGACTAAACCAGCCTTGTGCCATCCAAGTACCTGTGCAAGAGGGTCACAGATAAGTAAATAGCTAAGTAAATAACGTGAGGAGCTCAAGTTAGCATACCTAGTGCCTTGCTTTTCTTTTTTTTTTAATAAATTTATTATTATTATTATTATTTTGGCTGCGTTGGGTCTTTGTTGCTGCACGCAGGCTTTCTCTAGTTGAAGTGAGTGGGGGATACTCTTCGTTGCGGTACGCGGGCTTCTCATTGTGGTGGCTTCCCTTGTTGCGGAGCATGGGCTCTAGGCATGTGGGCTTCAGTAGTTGTGGCACACGGGCTCAGTAGTTGTGGCTCGCAGGCCCTAGAGTGCAGGCTCAGTAGTTGTGGCTCACAGGCTTTAGAGCACAGGCTCAGTAGTTGTGGCGCACGGGCTTAGTTACTCCGCAGCATGTGGGATCTTCCTGGACCAGGGCTCAAACCCCTGTCCCCTGCATTGGCAGGCAGATTCTTAACCACTGAGCCACCAGGGAAGCCCCACAGTGCCTTTCTTTTTGCCGGTAGGCAATGTAATGTAGTATAGTGGTAAAAAGGTGGTCTTTAGAAACTACACTGCCCAGGTTCAGATCCCAGCTCTGCGAATAATGACCTATGTGACCTTGAGCAATTTACTTAACCTCTTTGTTCCTCAGTTTTATCATGCAAGTGAGGATAGGAATAAAAATACTTATCTCCTAGGAATGTTGAGGAATGAGTTAACGTAGGTAAAAAGCATGTAGATCACAATAAATTGTCATTATATCTTAGCTGTCATCATTGTTTTAGAATTGATCTAACCATTTATTCACTCTCAGAGATAATTTGAGGACCCCAAATTAATTTTTATTTCGTGTTTCCATCCTGTGGCACTTAGAGCATTTCCTGTTACATTTGATTCATTCATTGACCTCTATAAGCAACTCTTTTCACCAACTTTAATAACTCCTTGAAAGTAGGGCTTCTTCATACTAATTGGGTCTTTTTGTTTCTTCTTTCAGATGAAGATGAATGTGCAGCAGGGAATCCCTGCTCCCATATCTGTCACAATGCCATGGGAACTTATTATTGCTCCTGCCCCAAAGGCCTCACTATAGCTGTGGATGGAAGAACTTGTCAAGGTAGTCACAAAGCTAAGTCTAATCAACACATTTAAGCAGTGGACATGGCAGTCTCTGACCTAGGAAAAGCGTGGTAGACCAGTGCTCTTCTTTCCTACTCTTTCTGCCCCCACCTTCATTAAGTTGAAAAAGTAAGGAAGAGGGAATACTGCTCACACACTGCCTTCATATGGGGTGCTCTGTGGGCAGGAATGCCTGTAGTGACTCACTCAATCCCCACAACACAATGAGAAGAGGCAGGCAGGACTATTACCATACTCCTTTTATAGGGATAAAAGTAGGAAGGAAGAGGTTATAAAGAAATTTAGTAAATTGCACAATTGTGGTAGCACTTTGGGAACATTAAAGAAAAACGCACTTTTCTATCAGATTCTAGGTATGCTTCAAAGTTAGAACTTGTATAAGACCCTAGTTGTATAATAAATGAAAAATGATGAAAAGAAGAAAGGATTTCTCCCTCTATGCCCAAGGAGACCCCCTTCTAAATGCAAAAGAGAGAGAGATCAGGGGCATAGGAGGGCATAGGAGTAATTTTATGGAATGTCCAGTACGGATTGGGCACCTCATAAACATTTTTTAATTTTCAAAGCAATGCTGAGAGGTGGATATTATTATCCTCGTTTTACAGATGAAAAAACTGAGATGTCAGAAAGGAGAAGTACCTTTTTTCAGCCACCGAATTTATAAGTGATCTGTTGGATGGCTTGGTCTATGAAGACATCACACTGTCCTGCTATGAGCTTGTCAGCTACTCAACCCACCTGAAATGACACACCCCCAAAATTCACCATTTTTGCTCTTGTGTATTTCAAGTGTCATTCATTGCTTTTCTTATCCCCATTTCACAACAGGTTCTTTGGTTGGTTTTCTTCAGTTCCCCCTAGTTGAATGACTCACTTTGTTGCAGATATTGATGAGTGCGCTTTGAGTGGACACACTTGCCATGCTGGTCAGGATTGTGACAATACCATTGGATCCTATCACTGTGTGGTCCGCTGTGGAATTGGCTTTCGAAGAACCAGTGATGGGCTGAGCTGTCAAGGTATACAAATGGAGGCCCTTGCTTTATCTTCATTGTATTACAAATTAAAACCCCTGCCTGTTGAATCACTTAGAGTAAACTCTCTTTAGTAGACTGAGCTTCTTAGTAAAATGTTTAAATGTAATATGCCATCGCTATTTTAAGTATTCGTAACAAAGTGGTTTTGCATAAAACTTGCCTGTAATATTTGAGAGAAGAGATCATACAGCATGATCTTAATAGAATCTATTTAATAAAACTCCATTTCATAAGACTATGAATATTTATTGCAGGACTTTCTTAACAGAACTTATTATTTTAGAGCACTTTTAGATTCACAGCAAATTTGAGTAGAACATAAAGAGATTTTCCATATTCTCCCTGCCCCAACTCATGCACAGCCTCCTCTGCTACCAACATCCTGCACCAGACTGGCACATTTTTTTTTTTTTTAACCAAGGATAAACCTACATTAACACATAATTACCACCCAAAGTCCATTGTTTACATTAGGACTCACTCCTGGTGTTGTATATTCTATGGGTTTAGACAAATGAATAACGTCATATATCCTCCATTATAGTATCATACACAATAGTTTCCTTGCCCTAAAAATCTTCTGTGTTCCACCTAGTCATCCTTTCCTCCCCTAACCTCCAGAAACCACTCATCTTTTTGTTTTACGTATATATAAATTTATTTATTTTTTGGATGTGCCAGGCTTTCTCTAGTTGCGGCAAGTGGAGGCTATGCTTTGTTGCAGTGCGGTGGCTTCTGTTTGTTTCAGAGCTTGGGCTCCGGGCATGCAGGCTTCAGTATTTGTAGCACACAGTCTCAGTAGTTGTGGTGCACGGGCTTAGTTGCTCCGTGGCATGTGGGATCTTCCCGGACCAGGGCTCGCACCCATGTCCCCTGCACTGGCAGGTGGATTCTTAACAACTGTGCCACCAGGGAAGACCCTCATCTTTTTATTGTCTCTCTAGCTTTACCTTTTCCAGAATGTTATGTAGTTGGAATGATGCAGTATGTAACCTTTTCAGATTGGCTTCTTTCACTTAGTAATATACATTTAAGATTCTTCTATGTCTTTTCATGGCTTGATAGCTTATTTCTTTTTAGTGCTGAAAAATAATCCACTGTATGAATGTACCACAGTTTATATATCCATTCTACTGAAGGACATCTTGGCACTCACAAATTTTAGCAATTATGAATAAAGCTGCTATCAGGATTTTCCAGAGGAAGAAACACTGGATACAAAATGAAATTCTTATCAATAGTAGAAAGAATGAATGAATTATGGTACATCTATACCATGAACCACTATGCTGCCATTATAAAGAATGGAATGAGGCTCACCTGTTTAGCTTAGATAAACAGCCAACAACTGTTTGGCTTAGAATTTCCATGAGGCATTGTTGAGTGAGAACACAAAGATATAAAAGAGTGTATGCAACTTGTGTAGAAAAGATTATGTGACTGGAAAACAAACAATAACCAAAGAAAAAGGAAATGGATTTATATATTTAGGAAGAGATATAGGTTTACATAAAAGATGTTATTATTTATATTAGATTGTTAATGTAAGTTGGCTTTGGTGGACAAGGGGAGGACAAGGGAAGCCAAGTGAAAGAAGAAGAAAAAACTGCACTAAGAAAATCTTTTAAAAGTATATGATCACAGATCAGGGAGGAGACAAGATGGCAGAGTGGAAGGACTTGAGCTCACTTCCTCTCATGAAAACACCAAAATCATGACTAACTGCTGAAGAAACATGGACAAAAATGACCTACCAAAAGAACGTACCAAAAAAGATATTCTACATCCAAAGACAAAGAAGAAGCCACAACAGGATGATAGAAGGGGTGCTTCCCATACCCACTGAGTGGGTGACTCACAAACTGGAAAATAATTATATCATAGAGGTTCTCCCACAGGAGTGACAGTTCTGAGCTCTCCATCAGGCTCCCCAGCCTGGGGGTCTGGCATTGGGAGGAGTAGCCCCCAGAACATTTGGCTTTGAACACCTTTGGGGCTTGAGTGCAGGAGCTCCACAGGACTGAGGGAAACAGATTCCACTCTTGAAGGGTGCACATAAGGTTTTACATGCACTGGGACCCAGGGCAAAGCAGTGACTACACAGGACCCTGATCCAGACCTACCTGCAGGTCTTGGAGGATCTCCCAGGGAGGTGGGGGTCAGCTGTGGCTCACTGTGGGGGCAAGGGCACTGGAGGCAAAGACCCCAGGGAATATTCATCAATGCGAGCTCTCCCAGAGGACTTGGCAGCAAGAACTGGCCCGACCTAACAGCCTGTAGGCTCCAGTGCTGGGACACCTCAGGCCAAACAACCATCAAGACAGGAACACAGCCCCACCCATCAGCAGACAGACAGGCTGCCTAAAGTCATCCTGAATCCACAGCCACCTTTAAACACACCCCTTGACATGGCCCTGCCCAGAGGGACAAGACCCAGCTCCACCACCAGTGGGCAGGCACCAGTCCCTCCCATTAGGAAGCCTGCACAAGCCTCTGGACCAACCTCACCCACCAAGGAGCAGACACCAGAAGCAAAAAGAACTACAGTACTGAAGCCTGAGAAAAGGAGACCACAAACTCAGAAAGTTAGACAAAATGAGGTGGAACAGAAATATATTCCAGACAAAGGAGCAAGATAAAACCCCAGAAGAACAACTAAGTGAAATGGAGATAGGCAATCTGCCTGAAAAAGACTTCAGAGTAATGAGAGTAAAGATTATCCAAGATCTCAGAAAAACAATGGAGGCACAGACTGAGATACAAGAAATGTTTAGCAAAAAGCTAGAAGATTTAAAGAACAAACAGAGTTGAACAATACAATAACTGAAATGAAAAATAAACTGGAAGGAATCAATAGCAGAATAAATGAGGCAGAAGAACAAATAAGTGAGCTGGAAGAGAGATGAGTGGAAATCACTGCTGCAGAACAGAATAAAGAAAAAATAATGAAAAGAAATGAGGACAGTTTAAGAGACCTCTGGGACAACATTAAACACACCAACATTCGCATTAAAGGGGTCCCAGAAGGAGAAGAGAGAGAAAGGGCCTGGGAAAATATTTGAAGAAATAATAACCAATAACTTCCTTAACATGGGAAAGGAAACACTCACTCAAGTCCAGGAAGCACAGAGTCCCATACGAGATAAACCCAAGTAGGAAAACACCAAGAAACATTAATCAACTTGACAAAAATTAAACACAAAGAGAAAATATTAAAAGCAACAAATAACATACAAGGGAATCCCCATACAGTTATCAGCTGATGTTTTAGCACAAACTCTGCAAGCCAGAAGGGAGTTGCACAATATATTTAAAGTGATGAAAGGGAAAAACCTACAGCCAAGAATACTCTACCCAGCAAGGCTCTTGTTCAGATTCAATGGAGAAATCAAAAGCTTTACAGACAAGCAAAAGTTAAGAGAATTTAGCACCACCAAACCAGCTTTACAACAAATGCTAAAGGAACTTCTTTAGGCAGAAAAGAAAAGGCCACAACTAGAAACAAAAAAATTATGAATGGGAAAGCTCACCAGTAAAGGCAAACATTCTGTAAAGGTAGCAAATCATCTACACACAAATATGACATAAAAACCAGCAATCATGAGGAGATTGTTTTCTACCTTTACAGAATGCATTTCTAATGTGAGGAGTACATTAGAAATGCATTTGAAATTCAGAGACCAGCAACTTAAAATAATCTTGTATATATACAGATTGCTATATCAAAACCTCATGGTAACCACAAACCAAAAATCTACAATAGATACACACACAAAAAAGAAAAAGCAATCCAAACACAACTCTAAGATAGTCATCAAATCACAACAGAAGAGAACAAAAGAGAAATGAAGGAAAAAGACGTACAAAAACAAATCCAAAACAATTAACAAAATGGCAATAAGAACATTAAGATCGATAATTACCTTAAATGTAAATGTATTAAATGCTCCAACCAAAACACATAGATTTGCTTAATGGATACAAAAGCAAGACCCGTACACATGCTGTCTATAAGAGACCCACTTCAGACCAAGGGACACGTACAGACTGAAAGTGAGAGGTTGGAACAAGGTATTCCAGGCAAATAGAAATCAAAAGAAAACTAGAGCAGCAATACTCATATCAGACAAAATAGACTTTAAAATAAAGACTGTTATAAGAGACAAAGAAGGACACTACATAATGATCAAGGGATCAATACAAGAAGAAGATATAACAATTATAAATATATATGCACCCAACATAGGAGCACCTCAATATATAAGGCAACTGCTAACAGCTATAAAAGGAGAAATCGACAGTAGCACAATAGTAGTGGGGGACTCTAACACCCCCCTTGCCTCAATGGACAGATCACTCAGACAGAAAATCAATAAGGAAACACGAACCTTAAATGACACATTAGACAAGATGGACTTAATTAATATGTAAGCACTCCATCCAAAAGCAGAATACACATTCTTTTCAAGTTCACATGGAACATACTCCACAATAGATCACATGCTGTGCCAGAAAGCAAACTTCAGTAAATTTAAGAAAACTGAAATTAAGCATCTTTTACAACCACAATGCTATGAGATTAGACATCAACTACAAGAAAAAAAAACTGCAAAAAACAGAAACACCTGGAGGCTAGATAATATGTTACTAAACAACCAATGGATCACTGAAGAAATCAAAGAGGAAATCAAAAAATACCTAGAGACAAATGAAAACAGAAACACAACAATCCAACAACTTTGGGATGCAGCAAAAGCAGTTTACGAGGGAAGTTTATAGCAATACAGTGTTACCTCAAGAGACAAAAATCTCAAAAAAACAACCTAACCTTACACCTAAAGCACCTAGAAAAAGAACAAACAAAAGCCAAAGTTAGTAAAAGGACAGAAATCATAAAGATCAGAGCAGAAATACATGAAATAGAGATGAAGAAAACAATAGAAAAGATCAAAGAAACTAAAAGCTGGTTCTTTGAAAAGATGAACAAAATTGATAAACCTTTAGAGAGACTCATCAAGAAAAAAAAGGGAAAGGGCCCAAATCAATAAAACTAGAAATGAAAAAGGAGAAGTTACAATGGGCACCACAGAAATACAAAGGATCCTGAGACTACTACAAGCAACTAGATGCCAATAAAATGGACAACTTAGAAGAAACAGACAAATTCGTAGGAAGGTACCATCTCCCAAGACTGAATCAGGAAGAAATAGGAAATATGAACAGACCAACCACAAGTACTGAAGTTGAAACTGTGATTTAAAAACTTCCAACAAACAGAAGTCCAGAACCAGATGGCTACAGAAGTCGAGAACCAGATGGCTTCAGAAGCAAATTCTATCAAACATTTAGAGAAGAGTTAACACCTATCCTTTGGAAACTGTTTCAAAAAATTGCAGAGGAAGGAACACTCCCAAACTCATTCTACAAGGCCAGCATCACCCTGATACCAAAACCAGATAAAGATACTACAAAAAAAGAAAATTACAGGCCAATATCACTGATGTACATAGATGCAAAAATCCTCAATAAAACACTAGCAGACTGAATTCAACAATACATTAAAAGGATCATACACCATGATCAATTGGGATTTATCCTAGGGATACAAGGATTTTTCAGTATGCACAAATCAATCAGTATGATACACCACAGTAACAAATTGAAGAATAAAAGCCATATGATCATCTCCATAGATGCAGAAAAACTTTTGACAAAATTCAACACCCCTTTATGATAAAAATGCTCCAGAAGGGGGGCATAGAGAGAACCTACCTCAACATAGAAAGGCCATGTATGACAAACCCACAGCTAACATCATACTCAGTGGTGAAACTGAAAGCATTCCTCTAAGGTCAGGAACAAGACAAGGATGTCCACTCTCGCCACTTTTATCCAATATACTTTTAGAAGTCCTAGCCATGGCAGTCAGAGAATAAAAAGAAGTAAAAGAAATCCAAATTGGAAAAGGAAAAGTAAAACTCTTACTGTTTTCAGGTAAAGTGATACTATACATAGAAAATCCTAAAGATTTTGCTACCAGAAAACTACTAGAGCCCAATGAATTTGGTAAAGTTGCAGGATACAAAATTAATACACAGAAGTCTGTTGCATTTCTATACACTAACAATGAAAGGTCAGACAGAGAAATTAAGGAAACAGTCTCATTTATCATCACATCAAAAAGAATTAAATACCTATGAATAAGTGTACCTAAGGAGGCAAAAGACCTGTACTCTGAAAACTATAAAATGCTGATGAAAGAAATTGAAGATGGCACAAACATATGGAAAGATATACTGTGGTCTTGGATTCGAAGAATCAATACTGTCAAAATGACTATACTACTCAGAGCTATCTACAGACTCAATGAAATCCCTATCAAATTACCAATGGCATTTTTCCCAGAAGTAGAACAAAATAATTTTTTAATTTGTATGGAAACACAAAAGTCCCTGAGTAGCTAAAGCAATCCTGAAAAAGAAAAACAGAGCTGGAGGAATCAGGCTCCCTAACTTCAAACTGTACTACAAAGCTACCATAATCAAAACAGTATAGTACTGGCAGAAAAACAGAAATATGGGTCAATGGAACAGGATAGAAAGCCCAGAAATAAACCCACACAACCTATGGTCAATTAATCTATGACAAAGGAGGCAAGACGATGCAATGGAAAAAAGAGAGTCTCTTCAATAAGTGGAGCTGGGAAAACTGGACAGCTACATGTAAAAGAATGAAATTAAAACATTCTCTAACACCATACACAAAAATGAACTCAAAATGGATTCAAGACCTAAATGTAGGACCAGATACTATAAAACTCTTAAGAGGAAAACATAGGAAGAACACTCTTTGACATAGATCGCAGCAACATCTTTTTGGATCCACCTCCTAGAGTAATGAAAATAAAAGCAAAAATAAACAAATAGGACGTAATTAAACTTAAAAGTTTTGCACAGCAAAGGAAATCATAAACAAAATGAAAACACAACCCACAGAATGGGAGAAAATATTTGCAAACAAAGTGACCGACAAGGGATAAACCTCAAAATATACAAACAGCTCATGCAGCTCAATATGAAAAAACAAACAACCTAATCAAAAAATGGGCAGAAGATCTAAATATACATTTCTCTAAAGAAGACATACAGATGGCCAAAAAGCACATGAAAAGATGCTAAATATCACTAATTATTAGAGTAATGCAAACCAAAACTCCAATGAGGTATCACCTCACACCAGTCAGAATGGCCATCATTAAAAAGTCTACAAATAATAAATGCTAGAGAGGATGTGGAGAAAAGGGAACCCTCCTACACTGTTGGTAGGAATGTAAACTGGTACAACCACTATGGAAAACAGTATGTATGGAGAAACCATACATATATCCAGAGAAAACCATACTTCGAAAAGATGCATGCACCCCAATGTTCATTGCAGCACTATTTACAATAGGCAAGATATGGAATGGCTAAATATCCATTGACAGGAATGGATAAAGAAGGTGTGGCACGTATATACAATGGAATATTACTCAGCCATAAAAAAAGAATGAAATAATGCCATTTGCAGCAACATGGATGGACCTAGAGATTTTCATACTGAGTAAGTCAGAAAGAGAAAGATAAATAGTATATGATATCACTTATATGTAGAATCTAAAAAGATGATACAAATGAACTTACAGACTCACATACTTCAAAAACAAACTTATGGTTACCAAAGGGGAGAGGTGGTGGGGGGAGGGATATATTAGGAGTTTGGGAGTAACATATACACACTAATATATATAAAATAGGTAATTGACAAAGACCTACTGTATAGCACAGGGAACTCTACTCAATAATCTGTAATAACCTATATGAGAAAAGAATCTGAAAAAGAATGGATATATGTATATGTGCAACTGAACCACTTGGCTGTACATCTGAAACTAACACAACATTGTAAATCAACTGTAGCCCAATATAAAATAAAAATTAAATTTAAAAATATATTATCACATTTGTGCATTTATGTGACATGTACAGAGTTTGAAAGATTAAATTAGAAAATCTGAAATAGAAACCAAGAACAAAATAAGACATTAGAAATCTCGAACTTGGGAATGTAAGATTAGAACACGAAGAGCCTAAAATATGGTGAGATTGTTCTTTTGAGGGTTTGTAATAGAACAATAGAAAAGTGGCAGGATCTTGAGGTGAGTAGAGACCTGAGAGAGGGATTTTGTTGGGATAGGAAAGATTTGATTATGTCTGCAGGGTTGTGGGAAAGATGACAGTAAGGAGAAGGGCATTAAAAATACAGAAGAGGAGGGAATGATCAGTGGGCCACAGTCATCGTGATGAGGAAGGAGGAGATGGGCTGCAGAGATCAAAAACTCAAATAGAGGAACTCTTCTTAAATGGAAGGAGTGGCCTCCCTTTTTCTGGAATGAAAGGAAGGAAAGGGGAGAAGTTACAAAATACAGGCAGGTGCACACAAGTTTGGGGAATTCATGCCTGCAGTTTTTTTTTCCATTGCACTATGACCCAGATGGTGTTCAGGAAGATTAATTTGGCAGTGACTACAAATGAGGAGAAAAGCTAAAGTTGCTGCAGTCATTCAAGTGCAAGGTGATAAACACCTGCATCAGACTAATAGCAGCAAAAATTGGGAAGAAGGGTCAAATTGCAAAAGTTGTTGCAGAAGACTTAACTTTTTTTATTATTTTTCTACCTTCAGTACTCCAGTCTGTCAGCAACATTTCAGGGCTAAAAGTTCCTAGAAACTGGAATGGTAAATAAAATGGTATGGTAAATACCATTTACCATATGGTATTTAAAATAGTTAAATACCATAAAATAGTAAAATAGTTAAATATTTAATCCCCTTTGGTAAAATAGTTAAATATTTAAAATAGAGCCATATGGTAAATAAAATAGTTAAAATAGAGAAGTTTTGCATCAACATAGTTCTGAATCACTAGCAAACTTCTACCTTGGAGTAGTGTTGAAGAGAATAACCCTCTCCAGCAGTTAATTCTATCAATTATCTAGCAGATCCTTTGAGAGCACTTCAATTGGATTCTTTTTTTAGGGAAGATCTTAAACATCATGATCACTAAAATATTTAACATTTGGAGTAAATTAACCCAAGTTTTCTAACAGCATGTAAAGCGAGTTTTGTTTTCTTTAACAGATATTAATGAATGTCAAGAATCCAGCCCCTGTCACCACCGCTGTTTCAATGCCATAGGAAGCTTTCACTGTGGATGTGAACCTGGGTATCACCTAAAAGGCAGAAAATGCGTGGGTAAGGAGACGGCTATGAATTCAAAGCAGTGACATCTTTGTAACTTTTTTTTTTCATTTTTCAATTTTATTTTACTTATTTTTTATACAGCAGGTTCTTATTAGTTATCAGTTTTATACACATCAGTGTATACATGTCAATCCCAATCGCCCAATTCAGCACACCACCATCCCCACCCCCCCGCCGCTTCCCCCCTTGGTGTCCATATGTTTGTTCTCTACATCTGTGTCTCTATTTCTGCCCTGCAAACCGGTTCATCCGTACCATTTTTCTAGGTTCCACATATATGCGTTAATACATGATTTTTTTTTCTCTTTCTGACTTACTCCACTCTGTATGACAGTCTCTAGATCCATCCACGTCTCAACAAATGACTCAGTTTTGTTCCTTTTATGGCTGAGTAATATTCCATTGTATATATGTACCACATCTTCTTTATCCATTCAACTGTCAATGGGCATTTAGGTTGCTTCCATGACCTGGCTATTGTAAATAGTGCTGCAATGAACATTGGGCTGCATGTGTCTTTTTGAATTATGGTTTTCTCCGGGTATATGCCCAGTAGTGGGATTGCTGGATCATATGGTAATGCTATTTTTACTTTTCTAAGGAACCTCCATACTATCCTCCATAGTGGCTATATCAATTTACATTCTCACCAAGAGTGCAAGAGGGTTCCCTTTTCTCCACACCCTCTCCAGTATTTGTTGTTTGCAGATATTCGGATGATGTCTATTCTAACAGGTGTGAGGTGATCCCTCATTGTAGTTTTGATTTGCATTTCTTTAATAATTAGTGATGTTGACCATCTTTTCATGTGCTTCTTGGCAATCTGTATGTCTTCTTTGAAGAAATGTCTATTTAGGTCTTCTGCCCATTTTTGGATTGACTTGTTTTTTTAATATTGACCTGCATGAGCTCTTTATATATTTTGGAGATTAATCCTTTGTCCGTTGATTCGTTGGCAAATATTTTCTCCCATCCTGAAGATTCTCTTTTCATCGTATTTATGGTTTCCTTTGCTGTGGAAAAGCTTTGAAGTTTCATTAGGTCCCATTTGTTTATTTTTGTTTTTATTTCCATTACTCTAGGATGTGGATCAAAAAAGATCTTGCTGTGATTTATGTCAGAGTGTTCTTCCTATATTTTCCTCTAAGAGTTTGATAATGTCCAGTCTTACATTTAGGTCTTGAATCCATTTTGAGTTTATTTTTGTGTATGGTGTTAGGGAGTGTTCTAATTTCATTCTTTTACATGAAGCTGTCCAGTTTTCCCAGCACCACTTATTGAAGAGACTGTCTTTTCTCCATTGTATATCCTTGCCTCCTTTGTCATAGATTAGTTGACCATAGGTGCATGGGTTTATCTCTAGGCTCTCTATCTTGTGCCATTGATCTGTTTCTTGTTTTGTGCCAGTACCATATTGTCTTGATTACTATAGCTTTATACTATAGTCTGAAGTCATGGAGTCTGATTACTCAAGCTCCGGTTTTTTTCCCTCAAAACTGCTTTGGCTATTCAGAGTCTTTTGTGTCTCCATACAAATTTTAAGATTTTTTGTTCTAGTTCTGTAAAAAATGCCATTGGTAATTTGATAGGGATTGCATTCAATCTGTAGATTGTTTTGGGTAGTGAAGTCATTTTCACAGTATTGATTCTTCCAATCCAAGAACATGGTATATCTCTCCATCTGTTGGTATCGCCTTTAATTTCTTTCATGAGTGTCTTATGGTTTTCAGCATACAGGTCTTTTGTCTCCCTAGGTAGGTTTATTCCTAGGTATTTTATTCTTTTTGTTGCAGTGGTAAATGCGAGTGTTTCCTTAATTTCTCTTTCAGATTTTTCATCATTAGTGTATAGGAATGCAAGAGATTTCTGTGTATTAATTTTGTATCCTGCAGTTTTACCAAATTCATTGATTAGCTCTAGTAGTTTTCTGGTGGCATCTTTAGGATTCTCTATGTATAGTATCATGTCATCTGCAGACAGTGACAGTTTTACTTCTTCTTTTCCAATTTGTATTCATTTTATTTCTTTTTCTTCTCTGATTGCCGTGGCTAGGACTTCCAAAACTATGTTGAATAGTAGTGATGAGAGTGGACATCCTTGCCTTGTTCCTGATCTCAGAGGAAATGCTTTCAGTTTTCCACCACTGAGAATGACGTTTGCTGTGGGTTTCTCATATATGACCTTTATTATGTTGAGGTAGGTTCCCTTTATGCCCACTATCTGGAGAGTTTTTATCATAAATTGGTGTTGAATTTTGTCAAAAGCTTTTTCTGCATCTATTGAGATGATCATATGGTTTTTTTCTTCAATTTTTTAATATGGTGTATCACATTGATTAATTTGCATATACTGAAGCATCCTAGCATCCATGGGATAAATCCCACTTGATCATGGTGTATAATCCTTTTAATGTGTTGTTGGATTCTGCTTGCTAGTATTTTGCTGACGATTTTTGCATCTATATTCATCAGTGATACTGGTCTGTAATTTTTTTTTGGTAGTGTCTTTGTCTGGTTTTGGTATCAGGGTGATGGTGGCCTCATAGAATGAGTTTGGGAGTGTTCCTTCCTCTGCAATTTTTGGAAGAGTTTGAGAAGGATGGGTGTTAGCTCTTCTGTAAATGTTTGATAGAAATCACCTGTGAAGCCATCTGGTCCTGGACTTTTGTTTGTTGGAACATTTTAAATCACAGTTTCAATTTCATTACTTGTGATTGGTCTGTTCATATTTTCTGTTTCTTCCTGGTGAAGTCTTGGAAGGTTATACCTTTCTAAGAATTTGTCCATTTCTTCCAGGTTGTCCATTTTATTGGCATAGACTTGCTTGTGGTAGTCTCTTAGGATGCTTTGTATTTCTGCAGTGTCTGTTGTAACTTTTCCTTTTTCATTTCTAATTTTATTGATTTGAGTCCTCTCCCTCTTTTTCTTGATGAGTCTGGGTAATGGTTTATCAATTTTGTTTATCTTCTCAAAAAACCAGATTTTAGTTTTATTGATCTTTGCTATTGTTTTCTTTGCTTCTATTTCATTTATTTCTGATCTGATCTTTATGATTTCTTTCCTTCTGCTAACTTTCAGTTTTGTTTGTTCTTTCTCTAGGTCCTTTAGGTGTAAGGTTAGATTGTTTATTTTAGATGTTTCTTGTTTCTTTTTTTTTTTTTTTTCTTTTTGCGGTATGCGGGCCTCTCACTGTTGTGGCCTCCCCCGTTGCGGAGCACAGGCTCCGGATGCGCAGGCCCGGCGGCCATGGCTCACGGGCCCAGCCGCTCCACAGCATGTGGGATCCTCCCAGACCGGGGCACGAACCCGTATCCCCTGCATCGGCAGGCGGACTCTCAACCACTGCGCCACCAGGGAGGCCCTATGTTTCTTGTTTCTTGATGTAGGCTTGTATAGCTATAAACTTCCCTCTTAGAACTGCTTTTACTGCATCCCATAGGTTTTGGATCATCGTGTTTTCATTGTCATTTGTCTCTAGGTATTTTTTCATTTTCTCTTTGATTTCTTCAGTGATCTCTTGGTTATTTAGTGATGTGTTGTTTAGCCTCCATGTGTTTGTGTTTTTTACGTTTTTTTCCCTGTAACTGATTTCTAATCTCATAGCATTGTGGTCAGAAAAGATGTTTGATATGATTTCAATTTTCTTAAGTTTACTGAAGCTTACTTTGTCACCCAAGATGTGATCTATCCTGGAGAATGTTCCATGTGCATTTGAGAAGAAAGTGTAATCTGCTGTTTTGAATGGAATGTCCTATAAATATCCATTAAATCTGTATGGTCTATTGTGTCGCTTAAAACTTGTTTCCTTATTTATTTTCATTTTCATGATCTGTTTATTGGTGTAAGTGAGGTGTTAAAGTCCCCCACTATAATTGTGTTACTGTCAATTTCCTCTTTTATAGCTGTTAACAGTTGCCTTATATATTGAAGTGCTCCTATGTTGGGTGCATATATATTATAACTGTTACATCTTCTTCTTGGATTGATCCTTTGATCATTACGTAGTATCCTTCCTTGTCTCTTGTAACATTCTTCATTTTAACGTCTATTTTATCTGATATGAGTATTGCTACTCCAGCTTTCTTTTGATTTCCATTTGCATGGAATATGTTTTTCCATCCCCTCACATTCAGTCTGAATGTGTTCCTAGGTCTGAAGTGGGTCTTTTGTAGACAGCATATATAAGCATCTTCTTTTTGTATCCATTCAGCAAGCCTGTGTCTTTTGGTTGTAGCATTTAATCCATTCATGTTGTAGTTAATTATCAATATGTATGTTCCTATAACTGTCTTCTGAATTGTTTTGGATTTGTTTTTGTAGGTTCTTTTCTTCTCTTGTGTTTCCCACTGAGAGAAGTTCCTTTAGCATTTGTTGTAGAGCTGGTTTGGTCATGCTGAATTCTTTAGCTCTTGTTTGTCTGTAAAGCTTTTGATTTCTCCATTGAATCTGAATGAGATCCTTGCTGGGTAGAGTAATCTTGGTTGTAGGTTCTTCCCTTTCATCACTTTAAGTACATCATGCCACCCCCTTCTGGCTTGTAGAGTTTCTGTTGAGAAATCAGCTGTTAACTTTATGGGAATTCCTTTGTATGTTATTTGTCGTTTTTCCCTTGCTGCTTTCAATAATTTTTCTTTGTGTTTAATTTTTGCCAATTTGATTACTATATGTCTCAGAGTGTTTCTCCTTGGGTTTATCCTGTATGGAGCTCTCTGTTCTTCCTGGACTTGTGTGCCTATTTCCTTTCCCACGTTAGGAAATGAAGTTTTCGACTATAATCTCTTCAAATATTTTCTCAGGTCCTTTCTCTCTCTCTTCTCCTTCTGGGACCCCTATAATGCGAATGTTGTTGTGTTTCATTTTGTCCCAGAGGTCTCTTAGGCTGTCTTCATTTCTTTTCATTCTTTTTTCTTTATTCTGTTCCGCAGCAGTGAATTCCACCATTCTGTCTTCCAGGTCACTTATCCGTTCTTCTGCTTCAGTTACTCTGCTATTGATTCGTTCTAGTATACTTTTCATTTCAGTTATTGTATTGTTCATCTGTGTTTGTTTGTTCTTTAATTCTTCTAGGTCTTTGTTAAACACTTCTTGCATCTTCTCGATCTTTTCCTCCATTCTTTTTCCGAGGTCCTGGATCATCTTCACTATCATTATTCTGAATTCTTTTTCTGGAAAATTGCCTATCTCCACTTAATTTAATTGTTTTTCTGGGGTTTTATCTTGTTCCTTCATCTGGTACTTACCCCTCTGCCTTTTCATCTTGTCTATCTTTCTGTGAATGTGGTTTTTGTTCCACAAGGTGCAGGATTGTAGTTCTTCTTGCTTCTGCTGTCTGTCCTCTGGTGGATGAGGCTACTAAGAGGCTTATGCAAGTTTCCTGATGGGAGGGACTGGTGGTGGGTAGAGCTGACTGTTGGTCTGGTGGGCAGAGCTCAGTAAAACTTTAATCCACTTGACTGCTGATGGGTGGGGCTGGGTTCCCTCCCTGTTGGTTGTTTGGCCTGAGGCAACCCAACACTGGAGCCTACCTGGGCTATTTGGTGGGGCTAATGGCAGCCTCCGGGAGGGCTCACGCCAAGGAGTACTTCCCAGAACTTCTGCTGCCAGTGTCCTTGTACCCACCGTGAGCCACAGCCACCCCCCACCTCTGCAGGATACCCTCCAACACTAGCAGGTAGGTGTGGTTCACTACTTTGTGTGTGCCCTCCAAGATTGGTGTCTCTGTTTCCCCCAGTTCTGTTGAAGTCCTGCAATCAAATCCCAGTAGCCCTCAAAGTCTGATTCTCTAGGAATTCCTCCTCCCGTTGCCGGACCCCCAGGTTGAGAAGCCTGACGTGGGGCTCAGAACCTTCACTCCAGTGGGTGGACTTCTGTGGTATAAGTGTTCTCCAGTCTGTGAGTCACCCACCCAGCAGTTATGGTATTTGATTTTACTGTGATTGTGCCCCTCCTACCATCTCGTTGTGGCTTCTCCTTTGTCTTTGGATGTGGGGTACTTTTTTTGGTGAGTTCCAGTGTCTTCCTGTCGATGACTGTCCAGCAGCTACTTGTGATTCTGCTGTTCTCGCAAGAGGCAGTGAGAGCACGTCCTTCTACTCCGCCATCTTGGTTCCAATCTCCCTTTGTAACTTCTTAATGGTGCCTTACATGTGCCGTGTCCTGGGCTGGATTGTAATACCATGCATCATGTATGTGATCCATGCAAAAACGAAGTGGAAGCAAATGCTATACATTACAGGTTTCATCTTCTAATTACATAACCATTTTTTTAACATTTCCCCTATTAACAATTTTTTTCACAAAATCATAAGTTATATGTATATATATATACATATATATATATATATATACTTATATATAATGTATAAATATATAATTTTTCTTTTTCTAGGAGGAGGTAGTGGTTGGTATGGCTACCAGCTATGTGAAGTAATATTTTGTTTTTTATTTTTATCATAACGTTTTAAAATAAAGTACATTACATAACTTGATTGATTTAAACACTTTAACCTTACACCATGATTATATAATCATCTATATTAGTTTATGATAGCCTTAAAATCTGAAGGTGTAATTTTTATGCAAAGTCGGAAGAAATCACTTTCTCAATCTGCATTAACTTTGTTCTTTCATCAAGATGTAAATGAGTGTAGACAGAATGTATGCAGACCAGATCAGCACTGCAAGAACACCCGCGGTGGCTATAAATGCATTGATCTTTGCCCAAACGGAATGACCAAGGCAGAAAACGGAACCTGCATTGGTGAGTGTCTGGCTATCTCAGTGACTGAGATTCATTTACCATCAACAAGCCAAATAAGGCATCCATTTTTAAAACTAATGATTAGAATAAATTTAATATAACAAGGAAATATCTTTTTCTATTGGTTTTTTACTCCCAACTTCTAGTATTGTGGAGCTCTGGGGCCCTAGGGTCATGGCTATACCAGGAAATGAAAGCTCACCAGGGAGACTTAGCCCATTTTGAACTCCCATCAGTTAAACAATTGGTTTCTATATTTTCATATCCACATACATTAATATTATGTCATATAATTTCTAATATGAAATTTAGCATATATATCAAGAATTTCATTGGAGGGGTTAAGAAGAAAATTATGTTTGTAGAGATTTATTAAAAGTTCGAAATATAATTGTTTTAAAACTAAATATTCTTTAAATGTCAAATCAATAACCAGGCAATAAAGTAAATTATATTTCTCCCTAAGTTTATTCTTTATGTGCCTATTCTGTACCAGTCTGCCACAGTTAGCAGAACTATGAGCTGCACAATATACAAAACTGAAACTGATAGCATTCCTGCTCTCATGTACGTAAACATTCAACTGGGATAGATCGGGCAACTCCACTCCCTTCACCAAAAGAAAAAAAAAATTATGCAAGTAGGAATGAAATATCATAAAAGAGGTACAAACAAAATTGTACCAGAGTACTCAAAAGAATGATCATATCTAATAGGAGTGACTATCAGCAGTGTCATAGAAGTGATCACATTTAAATATAGTCTTGAATGGAATGTTAATAGATGGAGGTTGTAGAAAAAGGAAAGAAAAATAGCCCTGTATGATGGGGAAAGAGCTGGACTTAGAGAAAACATGTTAAAATTCATCCTCCCGGGGATTCCGCCGGCAGCTTTTGTTTGGGCTGCAGCTCTTCCCAGAGTCTCCAGCCTGCTAGCCTACTACATCAGATTTTGGATTCACTAGGCCTCCACAATCATGTGCATCAGAGAAAAGCCAGCAGCTGTTGACAGTTCTTTGGTGGAAAAAATAGGAAAGTGAGGAAGAAAGAAGTGAAATAAGTCAGCCAAGATCATATATCAGCTGTGTGGATGAAAGGCTCTTGGTCTTGCAGCCAGGAGTCAGTACTGTGCCTCTGAGGTGGGAGAGCCAACTTCAGGACACTGGTCAACAAGAGACCTCCCAGCTCCACATAATATCCAAGGACGAGAGATCTCTATCTCAACACGAACACCCAGCTTCAATCAACGACCAGCAAGCTACAGTGCTGGACACCCTATGCCAAACAACTAGTAAGACAGGAACACAACCCCACCCATTAGCAGAGAGGCTGCCTAAAATCATAATAAGTCCACAGGCACCCCAAAACACACCACCAGACGTGGACCTGCCCACCAGAAAGACAAGATACAGCCTCATCCACCAGAACAAAGGCACTATTCCCCTCCACCAGGAAGCCTACACAACCCACTGAACCAACTTTAGCTACTGGGGACAGACACCAAAACAACGGGAACTACAAACCTGCAGCCTGCAAAAAGGAGACCCCAAACACAGTAAGATAAGCAAAATGAGAAAACAGAAAAACACACAGCAGATGAAGGAGCAACATAAAAACCCGCCACACCTAAGAAATGAAGACGAAATAGGCAGTCTACCTGAAAAAGAGTTCAGAATAATGATAGTAAAGATGAACCCAAATCTTGGAAATATAATAGAGAAAATTCAAGAAACATTTAACAAGGACCTAGAAGAACTAAAGAGGAAACAAGCAATGATGAACAACACAATAAATGAAATGAAAAATACTCTAGAAGGGATCAATAGCCTAATAACTGAGGCAGAAGAATGGATAAGTGACCTGGAAGATAAAATACTGGAAATAACTACTGCACAGCAGAATAAAGAAAAAAGAATGAAAAGAACTGAGGACAGTCTCAGAGACCTCTGGGACAACATTACACGCAACAACATTTGAATTATAGGGGTTCTAGAAGAAGAAGATAAAAGGAAAGGGACTAAGAAAATATTTGAAGAGATTATAGTAGAAAACTTCCCTAATATAGGAAAGGAAATAGTTAATCAAGTCCAGGAAGAACAGAGAATCCCATACAGGATAAATCCAAGGAGAAACACGCCAAGACACATATTAATCAAGCTATCAAAAATTAAATACAAAGAAAACATATTAAAAGCAGCAAGGGAAAAACAACAAATAACACACAAGGGAATCCCCATAAGGTTAACAGCTGATCTTTCAGCAGAAACTCTGCAAGCCAGAAAGGACTGGCAGGACATATTTAAAGTGATGAAGGAGAAAAACCTGCAACCAAGATTACTCTACCCAGCAAGGATCTCATTCAGATTTGATGGAGAAATTAAAACCTTTACAAACAAGCAAAAGCTGAGAGAGTTCAGCACCACCAAACCAGCTTTACAACAAACGCTAAAGGAACTTCTCTAGGCAACAAACACAAGAGAAGGAAAAGACCTACAATAACACACCCAAAACAATTAAGAAAATGGTAATAGGAACATACATATCGATAATTACCTTAAATGTAAATGGATTAAATGCTCCCACCAAAAGACACAGACTGGCTGAATGGATACAAAAACAAGACCCATACATATGCTGTCTACAAGAGACCCACTTCAGACCTAGAGACACATACAGACTGAAAGTGAGGGGATGGAAAAAGACATTCCATGCAAATGGAAACCAAAAGATAGCTGTAGTAGCAATTCTCATACCAGAAAAAACAGACTTTAAAATAAAGACTATTACAAGAGACAAAGAAGGACACTACTTAATGATCAAGGGATCAATCCAAGAAGAAGATATAACAATTGTAAATATTTATGCACCCAACATAGGAGCACCTCAATACATAAGGCAAATACTAATAGCCATAAAAGGGGAAATCAAGAGTAACACATTCATAGTAGGGGACATTAACACCCCACTTTCACCAATGGACAGATCATCCAAAATGAAAATAAATAAGGAAACCCAAGCTTTAAATGATACATTAAACAACAGGGACTTAATTGATATTTATAGGATATTCCATCCAAAAACAACAGCATACACATTTTTCTCAAGTGCTCACGGAACATTCTCCAGGATAGATCATATGTTGGGTCACAAATCAAGCCTTGGTAAATTTAAGAAAATTGAAATTGTCTTTTCCGACTACAATGCTGTGAGACTAGATATCAATTACAGGAAAAGATCTGTAAAAAATACAAACATATGGAGGCTAAACAATACACTACTTAATAACCAAGAGATCACTGAAGAAATCAAAGAGGAAATTAAAAAATACCTAGAAACAAATGACAATGGAGACATGACGACTCAAAACCTATGGGATACAGCGAAAGCAGTTCTAAGAGGGAAGTTTATAGCAATACAATCCTACCTTAAGAAACAGGAAACATCTCAAATAAACAACCTAACCTTGCACCTAAAGCAATTAGAGAAAGAAGAACAAAAAAACCCCAAAGTTAGCAGAAGGAAAGAAATCATAAAGAACAGATCAGAAATAAATGAAAAAGAAATAAAGGAAACGATAGCAAAGATCAGTAAAACTAAAAGCTGGTTCTTTGAGAAGATAAACAAAGTTGATAAACCATTAGCCAGACTCATCAAGAAAAAAAGGGAGAAGACTCAAATCAATAGAATTAGAAATGAAAAAGGAGAAGTAACCACTGACACTGCAGAAATACAAAAGGTCATGAGAGATTACTACAAGCAACTGTATGCCAATAAAATGGACAACCTGGAAGAAATGGAAAAATTCTTAGAAATGCACAACCTACCAACAATGAATCAGGAAGAAATAGAAAATATGAACAGACCGATCACAAGCACTGAAATTGAAACTGTGATTAAAAATCTTCCAACACACAAAAGCCCAGGACCAGATGCCTTCACAGGCAAATTCTATCAAACATTTAGTGAAGAGGTAACACCTATCCTTCTCAAACTCTTCCAAAATATAGCAGGGGGAGGAACACTCCCAAACTCATTCTATGAGGCCACCATCACCCTGATACAAAAACCAGACAAGGATGTCACAAAGAAAGAAAACTACAGGCCAATATCACTGATGAACATAGATGCAAAAATCCTCAACAAAATACTAGCAAACAGAATCCAACAGCACATTAAAAGGATCAGACACCATGATCAAGTTGGGTTTATTCCAGGAATGCAAGGATTCTTCAATATATGCAAATTAATCAACGTGATACACCATATTAACAAATTCAAAGAGAAAACCATATGGTCATCTCAATAGATGCAGGGAAAGCTTTTGACAAAATTCAACACCCGTTTATGATAAAAACCCTCCAGAAAGTAGGCATAGAGGGAACTTCCCTCAACAAAATAAAGGCCCTATATGACAAACCCACAGCCAACATCGTCCTCAATGGTGAAAAACTGAAAGCATTTCCACTAAGATCAGGGACAAGACAAGGTTGCCCACTCTCACCACTCGTATTCAACATAATTTTGGAAGTTTTAGCCACAGCCATCAGAGAAGAAAAGGGAATAAAAGGAATCCAAATCGGAAAAGAAGAAATAAAGCTGTCACTGTTTGCAGATGACATGATACTATACATAGAGAATCCTAAAGATGCTAGCAGAAAACTACTAGAGCTAATCAATGAATTTTGTAAAGTAGCAGGATACAAAATAAATGCACAGAAATCTCTGGCATTCCTATACACTAATGATGAAAAATCTGAAAGTGAAATTAAGAAACACTCCCATTTACCATTGCAACAAAAAGAATAAAATATCTGGGAATAAACCTCCCTAAGGAGACAAAAGACCTGCATGCAGAAAATTATAAGACACTGATGAAAGAAAATAAAGATGATACAAATAGATGGAGAGATATACCATGTTCTTGGATTGGAAGAATCAACACTGTGAAAATGACTCTACTACTCAAAGCAATCTACAGATTCAATGCAATCCCTATCAAACTACCACTAGCATTTTTCACAGAACTATAACAAAAAATTTCACAATTTGTATGGAAACACAAAAGACCCCGAATAGCCAAAGCAATCTTGAGAACGAAAAACGGAGCTGGAGGAGTCAGGCTCCCTGACTTCAGACTATACTACAAAGCTACAGTAATCAAGACAGTATGGTAGTGGCACAAAAACAGAAATATAGATCAATGGAACAGGATAGAAAGCCCAGAGATAAACCCACGCACATACTGTCACCTTATCTTTGATAAAGGAGGCAGGAATGTACAGTGGAGAAAGGACAGCCTCTTCAATAAGTGGTGCTGGGGAAACTGGACAGGGACATGTAAAAGAATGAAATTAGAACAGTTCCTAACACCATACACAAAAATAAGCTGAAAATGGATTAAAGACCTAAATGTAAGTCCAGAAACTATCAAACTCTTAGAGGAAAACATAGGCAGAACACTCTGTGACATAAATCACAGCAAGATCCTTTTTCACCCTCCTAGAGAAATGGAAATAAAAACAAAAATAAGTAAATGGGACCTAATGAAACTTCAAAGCTTTTGCACAGCAAAGGAAACCATAAACAAGACCAAAAGACAGCCCTCAGAATGGGAGAAAATATTTGCAAATGAAGCAACTGACAAAGGATTAATCTCCAAAATTTACAAGCAGCTCATGCAGCTCAATAACAAAAAAACAAACAACCCAATCCAAAAATGGGCAAAAGACCTAAATAGCCATTTCTCCAAAGAAGATATACAGACTGCCAACAAACACATGAAAGAATGCTCAACATCATTAATCATTAGAGAAATGCAAATCAAAACTACAATGAGATATCATCTCACACCAGTCAGAATGGCCATCATCAAAAAATCTAGAAACAATAAATGCTGAGAGGGTGTGGAGAAAAGGGAACACTCTTGTACTGCTTGTGGGAATGTGTACAGCCACTATGGAGAACAGTATGGAGGTTCCTTAAAAAAGTACAAATAGAACTACCATATGACCCAGAAATCCCGCTACTGGGCATATACCCTGAGAAAACCATAATTCAAAAAGAGTCATGTACCAAAATGTTCATTGCAGCTCTATTTACAATAGCCCGGAGATGGAAACAACCTAAGTGTCCATCATCGGATGAATGGATAAAGAAGATGTGGCACATATATACAATGGAATATTACTCAGCCATAAAAAGAAATGAAATTGAGTTATTTGTAGTGAGGTAGATAGACCTAGAGTCTGTCATACAGAGTGAAGTAAGTCAGAAAGAGAAAGACAAATGCCGTATGCTAACACATATATATGGATTCTAAGGAAAAGAAAAATGTCATGAAGAACCTAGGGGTAAGACAGGAATAAAGACACAGACCTACTAACGAATGGACTTGAGGATATGGGGAGGGGGGAGGGTAACTGTGACAAAGTGAGAGAGTGGCATGGACATATATACACTATCAAACGTAAAATAGATATCTAGTGGGAAGTAGCCGCATAGCACAGGGAGATCAGCTCGGTGCTTTGTGACCACCTAGAGGGGTGGGATAGGGAGGGTGGGAGGGAGGGAGACGCAAGAGGTAAGAGATATGGGAACATATGTATATGTATAACTGATTCACTTTGTTAATAAAAATTATGAAGAAAAAAATTCATCCTCCCTTCTTGACAGCTATCAGACCTTGAACAAGTCTTAAGATGACACAGAAATTTGAGTGTAAGTTTCTCATTTTAAAAAATTGGACATTTAAAGAATTTCATACTGAAGTATTTATTAATGGTTACTATCTCTCTTGGATTTGTTTCAAAATAATATAAGAGTGAGGGGAGGGTGTAGATATAAATGAGGGAGTATTACCACTTGTTGATACTATTTGAGGTAAATCGAAGTTTAGTATACTTAAAAAAAAATGGGGGGGGCTTCCCTGGTGGCGCAGTGGTTGAGAGTCCGCCTGCCGATGCAGGGGACACGGGTTCGTGCCCCGATCCCGGAAGATCCCACATACCGCGGAGCGGCTGGGCCCGCGAGCCATGGCCGCGGAGCCTGTGTGTCCGGAGCCTGTGCTCCGCAACGGGAGAGGCCACAGCAGTGAGAGGCCCGCGTACAGCAAAAAAAAAAAAAAAAAAAAAAAAAAAAAAAAAAAAAAAAATGGGGGGGTGGACTATCAGATTTCAAAGACTCCTCAGCAATACAGATATAGGTAAATATTTTTCTTGATTCCTAAGAATAGTAGCCAACTCAGAGCATCATATGCAGTTATGTGTAACTAAGTATTTTTAAGAATATTGATTCTGTAATTATGTATAAGATTAATTAGAAATGACAGAAGCTGAAATATCAGAAGATGTTTAAGAAGCTACAGCAAAAACATAGCTAAATGAGGAAATGGAAAGTGGGGATATATGGGTTTGTTTGAAGGAAATAGAATTACCCAATCTTGGAAACAGAGAATAGGTTTAAAGATAACTCTGAGGTTTGCAGCCAGGTTGACTGGGGATAAAAGAATACTGTTATTATAAATAAGGGAGTAGTGATAAGATACTGGAGACGTGCTGAGTTTGAAGTACTAGTAAAATATGGTGATGGAAATGAGCAGCCAGTAGCTAGAAATTTGGGACTGTGGATAAGTAGCAATGTGGAAATGTTGCTGTAAGTCCACATCAGCAAGCTCACTAGCGTCACTAGTATAAATAGGATGGCCAAAAAAGGAGGGATATAGCAAAGGGGGGAAAGCTGAGAAGAAAACTCTTCCCGTAGTAGGGTGCAAGAAGAGGAAAAGGGGCCCGTTAACAAGTGGCAGAGCTGGGACTTGAACCCAGGTTTTCTGACTCCAGGTCTCAACCACGTGGTGAGAAATGCAACGTTCTAAGCAATTAAAATGTTCATTTTAAATATAATGACTTGACGCATAGCACAGGGTGATCAGCTCAGTGCTTTGTGACCACCTGGAGGGGAGGGATAGGGAGGGTGGGAGGGAGATGCAAGAGGGAGGAGATATGGGGACGTATGTATATGTATAGCTGATTCACTTTGTTATACAGCAGAAACTAACACAACATTGTAAAGCAATCATACTCCAATAAAGATGTTAAAAAATAAATATAATGACTTTAGGTTTTGAAATAGGAAATGTTATTGCTTTTTATTGCCCTCCATGTCTCTAGATATTGATGAGTGTAGAGATGGGACCCATCAGTGCAGATATAACCAGATATGTGAGAATACAAGAGGCAGCTATCGTTGTGTATGTCCAAGAGGTTACCGGTCTCAAGGAATTGGAAGACCCTGTATGGGTAAGTTAACAGGAAGTCTTATTGAGTAATAAAGGCTGGGTAACTATTTCACCAGCTTGGTTAGGACCACTCTATCCTCAAATACTTTCTTGCTACAATTAGATTTGTAAGTTGGTTTAAGTAGTCCATTACATAAATTGAATTACTTCTTAGAGACTTCATATTGAGCTCAATTTACACTGACTTTCAAGTGATAATAATAACTACTTACGGAGTGCTTACTATGCACTATACATATCAAAGTGAGGCTGTGGTGTAATTACCACGACAATTTAATTATGAAGATTAGCTCATTGATTATCTCTCTCTGCATGTGATGTAAATATTTGCATAGATACATTTTATTTGAATATGAGATATATCTGTATGTACTATGAAGGTTTAGTTATGAAGGATTAAAATGTGAACACACAATTTAAGTGAATTGATAATTATTACTTTATCTACCATATGTTTAGTGCATACTATATGCCATTCCCTGTGCTAAGAATCTCATTTAATTCTCCCAATTGCCTATTTATAGGCAATCTCATTTAAGAATCTCATTTAATTCTCCCAATTGCCTTAGTTATAATTGAATGTAAAGTAAGGCAGGTAATGAAAGTAGATGTCTATAAGAAGGTAACCATATGCTTTTTTTCTTAATACATTTACAATCAAGAAACTGACCTATAAAATTATTTCACCTCTGAATATTTACATTTACATGCAGAAAAAAAAATTGTGTGAGCTTTTAAATACTAGCTTTTGGTCTGCATGCTACTATATCAATACTTTGAAAATTGGATGCCTTGGTTGTCTATTTAATTCTTTATAGCAAATTCTTCCGTAAAGACTTAGTTCTGTCTTTATGTAGTCCCTAGCATAGTACTTTGCACATAGAAAACGTTTAATGTAGTATCATTATTATGAATACTTTTAAAATAAATACTTTTTAATAGCAGGAATATATATCATTTTAGTCTTCTATTTAGATATTGTAATTTGTATATAATTTAACATTTTGATCAGTCATTACAGTGACCTAGCAGAATGAAATGTGTTTATTTGTTCACTAATTTGACTTGAAGCTGAATGTCAGAAATTGGGCTGGGGATAAATCAGTAAAGAAGGTAGGGCCATTGCCTTAAAGAGATTTAAAATGTTAATTTTAACTTTTGCCTACTAAAATAATTTTTAAAGCACAATTTACTACTTTTATTCTACTTATTCATATTGTTTTTTTTCATGCCACTGTGGTAATGAATTAAAGAATTTGGTTTTGATCTCCGGTCTTTATTCACTTTTTCAATTTACAAGAAGAGTTAGGAGTACATACTCTGTGTTGACCTAGGAATAGAAAGAAAAATAACTTTAATTTTTGAACTTTGAGTTTATCTTAAGAAGAATGATTCTGTACCTTCATTTCCTTCTTTTTAATTTTTTTAAGAAAATGTGCTTGACATGATTATTCATTAATAATTATTGATGCAAAAGAAATAAAGGAAAATAAAACTATTTGTAGGTGCACATTGTCCATTCTTGCATCTGAAACTTGTAATTATATGAAAGATTAGAAGCACTAATGATCAATATTGTAATTAAATGCACACTAGAGATCTGACTGCATTCTTCACTCCACCAACAAAATTAAGATCTATTTGTTAGCTTTGAACTCTAGTTTTTCTGGATTCAAGACCAAATTTTACAGTATGACCCTATATGATTCTACTGTACATGTAAAACAATCTTCAGGGACAGTCATAGAATCTTTCTATATATTCACAGCTGAATGATGAAAGCTTTTTCAAAAGTTCACATCAGCTGAGAAATTACTGTATTCCCTGCTTTGGAGGGTAACATAATGTCTTCAGTTTGTTTCACAGACTGATTCTTTATTCCTGTGTTTTCTGTGTGTATATGTGTGTATGTTTTTTTTTTCTCTTTTTTATGTATCATGGCACACGAGCAGACATTAATGAATGTGAACAAGTGCCTAAGCCTTGTGCATATCAGTGCTCCAACACCCCCGGCAGCTTCAAGTGTATCTGTCCACCAGGACAACATTTATTAGGGGACGGGAAATCTTGCGCTGGATTGGAGAGGCTGCCAAATTATGGCACTCAGTACAATAGCTATAACCTTGCACGGTTCTCCCCCATGAGAAACAACTATCAACCTCAACAGCATTACAGACAGTACTCACATCTCTACAGCTCCTACTCAGAGTATAGGAACAGCAGAACGTCTCTCTCCAGGACTAGAAGGACTATTAGAAAAACTTGCCCTGAAGGCTCTGTGGCGAGCCATGACACATGTGTAGGTAAATGTCAGCCATATTCCATTTCCTTTCTGTGGGCTCACTTAACGGACCAGAGTCTAAGCATATATACAGCACCTATGAGAGTCTGGGTGTAGTGAACTACATCTGATCTCAAATCTGGGATGACCCAAGTTTCAAGACATTTACTCTGGCACCTAAAACTATTACCAATTTTATCAAATGATGTATTTACATGTGTACATTCTGATAATTTATTGTTTTGTATTGGCAGTTTCTCTTTTTTGATCACCCCTGAAAGTGTTACTAAATTTAATGCTATATAGAAATAAAATTCAGTGGCATCCAGAATATGATTCTTAAAAAAAGAATATGCATATTGCCACCGTAATATAATACTATCAGATTATGGCTTTATCTGATGGATGCCAAAGCAGTGGGTTAAAAGTGAAACTATCAGCTACTGTGTCGACTGCTTGTTCTGTCTGCAACCAGCACTACCCTGACTGTTGTTACACACTCCCCATGGAACCTCTCAGTTAAATTATTTTGTATATATGTAAGTCACTGAAAAGATAATGTAAGCCAGGACAAAACTAACTTGTTTCCATTGTTTTAACATATGTGCTTTCAGTATCTTTACCTAAACTCAAGTCTGTAATTTAATTTGTTTGCAAAAGTGAAGTGTAATTTCCAACTCAAGAATTGAGACCTTGTCTTCAGTTAAGTTGCAAACAGTTCCATCTGTCATTCATTTAATTCAATTTTCTGTGAGTATCCACAGTTTGCATGCCACTGAGCTATGCACCAAGGGCAATTAGCAAACACAAATTAGCCCCACAGTTTGTTAGAAGAAATGAGAAAGCAAAGAAGAAAGGGAGGAGGGAGGCAAGAGGGGAGGGAAGAAAGAAATTCTGTTTAAATTTGAAGACCCCTATGCTAACCTCATGTTCTTGAATTTTTCTTAAGCATTCCACACATTGCTTATTCTCTCCCAGATATGCTCTCTGTTAAACATGTTTTAGATATGTAAAAGAAATATCTTCTGACTTCAGTTTTTGTCATTTCTTTTTCTACCCTTCTCCAAGCCCTGTTCCTGCATCGTTATCTTCTTAGACATGATTCCTTAGTCACTCTTAGGCGGACCCAGCTTCTCACATTATCCCCACTCAGCTGGACCTTCAAACCCTCTAGATCCTTACTCTTTAACCTTTATTTTCTAGGCCCAGATGTTCCCAGAACTTTTCTGTCTGGCTGTCTTGAAGTACCTAAAGCGTAATATGATGCACATGGAATCTCCTCCCTGTGATCAGCTTCCTAGAACTGTGGACAGTGCTAGTTTCTTTTACTCCTTGAATTTGAAACATTCATGGGTTCATTAACAACTCTCAACATTTTGCCCCATATGGTCAAACACTACTTAATTACTAAACCTGTGGACTCCACTGTCCTTGGGAGTATGTCAAACATTGCTCTCAGGCTGCTCCAAACCATTCTTATTGGTTTTTTTCCATTGGTAATTTTGGTAACTTTTCATGCCCACAATTTTTACCTCTTTGTTAGTGAAACTTTTCACTATTTTATTGACAGAATTAACATCTGACATTTTGTCTTTCAATGTTTCTTCTAAATAGTCGGTCCCACTGAAGGGTTTTCATATCCTATTAACATTCCATTCTCTGCCTTTGTCTTAGACAACTCTTCTCTTCTATCTTTACTCTCCTGCTCCAAAAATCCTTGTTTATGCTCTGATAAATGAGTGAAACGGTATTTCCCACACCATATACCATCTAGTTGACTTCTTCTAGATCATCTGAAGGTCCAAGCCATTTGAAGAAAGAGTCCCTGATGAATAACCAGTTCTCCATTTCTTTATCACAATCTGTGCCCTGTAGTTTCATCACAGTAGAGTCTTATGAATGTTCTCTGTGCCTTTGTGTTTATATTACACTAATATGTTTATATGAATTACCTTCCCGAAACCATCTACTATGTGAGGCAGCTACTATTTCAGAGTGAGGACCAATCTTGGAGACCCTAAAGTAAATTTCTATAACTAGTCTATGACTGGATATTTAAGTTTTATTTGGGGGCAATAAATAGACTTAGACATTTAGAAATATTTCTTAAAATATGGTGAGTATTTTCTGGCGTTGGTACTAATAAAGAAATTTACACTAAGATTGCAGACAGCTTTGGAATTATGTAACAAGCAACCTGCAGTAAACACCAAATGCTTTTAATTAACCATCTAGGATAGACAGCTTACAAAAGATTCAGATTAACACCATGGAATTTTGTTAGACTTGGGCTAAGATTTAGCTTTTTAGGGAATTGATTCCGAAGCTTAATAGGGAAAATGAACATTGCATTGCTTCTGAACACCAAAATCACACTTGGGGCCAATTTAAAATTCATACTCTGGAAAGTGTGATGTCGACTACTTGGAGTTCAACGTCATTTACATTTCTACTGTTATCTTAGGTTAAAGCTGATTATAAAGGGAAAAAGTAAAAATATATCAAAAGTTCTGCAGTGAGTGCTTTGGTTAACCAAACTGGGGCAAAAACAGTGACTAAATATTTGATGAGCATTTGTCATTAACAGATTTTGAGTCATTGCAATTATCAGCTGAGCATATGCACAATGAACAAGTCCTTTTGCTGAGCCATCTCCAGGGTTTCACTTTGTCTTCCCCTTACTTCCAGCCCTCAGCACTCCTGCTTCCATTTCATACCATGTTCTCTTCCTTCTAACACTGGTTGGCACATTTTAATATTAGGCAAAACACAACTGAGACAAGAAATCTGAGGCCTCTCAAATCCCATCCCTGATTCTGAAAGCAAATATCAATTAATTTTTTTACTATCTATTCCCACTCTTTTTATTGCTGTTTTCTTGACTTTGTTTAGTAATGGCAGGTAGCTCAGCTCTTTATAATTTATAAAATGTTTTTGATATATTACGTGTTTGAACCTTCCAACAAGCCTGTGAAGTAGGGAGATTGTATCAGTGAATCCTGTTGGCAGAAGAATTAACTGAGATCCTGAGAAGTTAAGTGGCTGGCCCAAAGTAATATAGCAACTATATGTATATCTAGTTGCCATTAGTACTTTACAATTGTATGAAGTTGGATGAATATTCCTATCGCAAAGATAAAACCGCCTCCACTTAATGATATCTGCATATAGGAAAGCTATAGGCATGGCTGTTGGAGAGAGAGAGAGAGGCCACTAAACTTTAAATAAAATAGAAATGAGTATTTCTTTTCCCAATTAATCTCAATAGAAACTTTATCTTTTAGGTAAATTCTACTGTGTTCTGTCAAGAGTTTAGTACCTTGGTGGTTTAGGATCCTGTACAGGTCTGTTTCATCTGTCATTCCAATCTTAATTACTTAACTAATACTGCAATTTGCCAGTTTGGGGCTTCAGCTCATATGTGCTTATACACAGAAGAGATGTTCATATTTTATAATGCAGGACAGTTTATATTGTACTCCATTAAAATATACTGATATGAAACAGCTTTGAACATTTTTAAGCACAAGTATAAAATCAAATTTTCTGTTGTATGTCAACAACTTGTTTATAGTTGGTTCTGTCACAGTTTCTGCCTTTACTTTGCATGGTTATACACACTGCTTTTTTTCTGCACAGATATTGATGAATGTGAAAATAGAGACACCTGCCAGCATGAGTGTAAAAATACCTTTGGGAGCTATCAATGTATCTGCCCACCTGGCTATCAACTCATGCTCAATGGAAAGACATGTCAAGGTGAGAAAACGTTGGGACATTTATTGCTACAACTTAACGTAAAATGAATATAGTGTGAGAAATGTCTTTTTTTTGAGTAATTTTTCTTCTAGTTGCTTCCTCTCCTCTCACATTCCCATGGGTCAGACTTATCTATAATCCTTGCTTTTGCAAGCAGGAGAAAGCAATTAAGCAAAGGAAGATTTGAGAAACACTTTTGGTACGGTCTTACTAGAAGGAGCAAGAATGCCTAAGCTGCTTCATATCATATATATATATTTAAAACTAAATGGAAATAGACCTCTTCAAACATGTTTTCACAGTTCAGCTAAGAAGAAAGGAGAAATGAGAAGAGTGCTCAGTATTAGGCATTATTTTATACTTTGTCTTAGTGGTCAGTGGGTAACTGATTAATCCACTCATTCTTTGAGTCAAATGATGAGTAACAATCATGTGACAGAGTTGCAGGATGCAGGAGGTTAAAACAGATGAATAATGTACACTGTCTTCCCTTTATGATCTTAGAGTCTAGTGGAGACAGACATGCAAATAAGTGCATAATCAACATACAAGGTTGTAGGTGTTATAACTGTTTTAGATAACGTGTAGTGATGGTAGAAAGAAAATCAATCTCAATAGCAAAATTGTTACACAAAAATGTGAAGGGAGCATTGTATATTGATGAGGTTTAGTATGTTGTAACGTGTCCTTGATCACAAGAATATGAACTTGTATAAATCGTTAAAATCTTCTAAGAAACCACCTCAATTCCATGGACAAAATCTAAGAATATTATATAGGTCTTAATAAGCCTCTGAATTTTATTAGTTCCTGTCATGTATAAAACGCTTTCCTTCACAAAAGACTTGCTAGGATGCAGCTCATGGAAATGTGTTCCAGAAGCCAAGACCAGGATGCACAATGGCTTCACCTGAGTTACCATGAGCTTCCACACACTTACTCAACCCAGTCACCCATCACACTCCCTGAGAGCCCCCACTGATCCTTTGGGCTGGAGAAGGAAAATGAACTCAATAATAACCTTTACTCCCAGCCATCACTCAAACATTTATGAAGAACTTACCCTGTGAGGAACATCTTACTAAGTTTTGAAATACTGGAAGAACATACGTACATTATAGTTTTATGTTTTTCCAAAACAACTATTATCTCATTTTAATCAGAAGTATAGTTTTGTCAAGAACAATAATTTGTACCCATTCTACAGATGATAAAACTAATTCTCAGAGTGGTTATGTGAGTCTCAATGTCCTAGAACCATCAAGAGCAAGGGTAGGACTTGTTCACAGATCTCACAATGTCAGGAATGGTCCTTTGTCTCTCCTGTGATGCTATGAACACCAGGGTCATTGTATTGTGGGAGCAGACAGAGGTTAGAGCACTTACATTGTCCATATTTTATAACTTCTCCAGCTCTTCAACCCAAGAATCCTTCTGAAGAGGTGGCAGTGCACAACACTAACATTCCACTCCCAACAGGTGCACCAGGCACCAAGGAAGGAAGGGGGTAGATACTAAGCATTTGGAATAATCAGCCAGACTGCAAACTCCTTAGCCAGATTTTTTTTTATTTATTTATTTATTTATTTATTTTATTTTATTTTTGGCTGCATTGGGTCTTTGTTGCCGCGCACGGGCTTTCTCTAGTTGCGGCAAGTGGGGGCTACTCTTCATTGTGGTGCATGGGCTTCTCATTGCAGTGGCTTCTCTTGTTATGGAGCACAGGCTCTTGGCATGTGGGCTTCAGTAGTTGTGGCACACAGGCTCAGTAGTTGTGGCACACGGGCTGACTTGCTCCGCGGCATGTGGGATCTTCCCAAACTGGGGCTCGAACCCATGTCCCCTGCATTGGCAGGTGGATTCCTAACCACTGCACCACCAGGGAAGCCCCTTTAGCCAGATTTTTAAGGGTTATACTATGTCATATTCTCATTAGAGGATCTTTTCTTCTCTAAATTATTCCAGTTTGTTTTTTTTAGTTGTCCTTGTCACTCTTTCAGTTCAAAACATTTTTCAGCTTTCACTTGTACTCCAGAGAGTGGAAAATAATGTGCACAAATCAGAAACAGGTGTCATTTAAAATGTTTGCAATTTAAATGAGTTACATATTTTTGTGGTTTTAAAAAAAGACATGAGGGACTTCCCTGGTGGCACAGTGGTTAAGAATCTGCCTGCCAATGCAGGGGATATGGGTTCGATCCCTGGTCCAGGAGGATCCCACATGCTGTGGAGCAACTAAGCCAGTGTGCCACAACTACTGAGCCTGCGCTCTAGAGCCCGAGAGCCACAGCTGCTGAGCCCACGTGCCACAACTACTGAAGCCCGCACGCCTAGAGCCCATGCTCTGTGACAAGAGAAGCCACTGCAATGAGAAGCCTGAGCACCACAATGAAGAGTAGTCCCCTCTCGCCGCAATTAGAGAAAGTTCGCGCACAGCAACAAAGACCCAATGCAGCCAAAAATTAATTAATTTTTTTAAAAGTTGTCTAAGAAAAGACATGAGAGACAACAATTATGACCTTTAAAGAAGTCTTTACTCTAAAGAATAACTTGGAGTCTTTATAGCTTTAGAAAGTGTTTGAGGCATTTATGAGGAACAAAATGCTACTTTTCATTCACAGATAAATTTTTGAAGCTTTATACATTAGTGATAGAAATGTCAGTAATAAAAGGGATATTGAAGTGAATTTGACATTGAATGAGGACAAAGACTAGTCTAAAGTGGAAGTCACCAGACTTCAAAATGAAAAACAAAAAACATGACCAATTATAATTTGCCTCAGAAGCAGAGAGGAGAAACTAAAAAATCCATATGCTAATTTTAAGCACCATTAATCTAATTCTAAAACTGTAAAAACACTACATGTTGGCATTGCATTCGAAATGAGTGTTCTAATCTATCCAAGTTTTTAAGAAGCAATTCATAATGTTTGTCAAGAATCTGAATTACTCTACACCCTCTATAAGACAAATGTTTCAAGTATGCTTATCCTAAATTACTTTTTTAACGTATTCAGAGCACTTGGTTAATGCATTCATATGTTCTAAAGTTATTATTGTGAAAGTTTTTCAGCTCATCTTGGTATTCTTTTCTTGTAGCAATAATATTTATGTTATGAAATCCCTATACTTTAATTTTTATCATAATAATTTTCTAATAATATTTTATAAAAGCCAGACATCACCACATTGTCAGTTAACAGAAGACAGTCTGATTTCTCCATCTTTTCTAGCTTCTTTTTTTAAGACCAATGAGTAAAGTGAATGAACAGAGTGATTAGAGTGAATGCCTACAGGATACTTACTCCTGAGGAGATAGCAGTAGACAGAAGACAAAGGAGGGCTACCTTCCCCGAAGCTCAAACACTTTATGAAAGCTCTTCTATAGGAAGTGTACATTATTATGGAGCTAGAGACAAACACTTTGTATATTAGATTCTCATATCTCTGATAGATTTATTTGCAGCCAATGAAAATCTGTGATAAGGTAGCTGTTCTTATTATGCCTGGACATAATTCTGGCCTCTAATCACCATTTTCACGGATCCTAGCAGCCCACTGGCCTCCATGTTTCTGCATGAGCTCACTCTAAAAATTAAAGCTAAAATGAAATTTGGAGTATAGATGGGCAGGGAATTTTTTTATGGAGAGAAAAGAAGATTAATTGAATTTCTTTCACATTTTCCTAAAAGGCTTTTCACTTCATTCTGAGACAGTCTCATTTTGTCAAGGAGATGGAGCACTGCTGGCAGATAAAATCATAATTAGAAATTGGTTTACAGAGACAAAAGGCAAGATTTAACTGAAATAAAACATGTTTCACTCTGTTCCATTCCTGGAGGAAAACTAGTCCTAATATAAAATGAGCAATAGAAAGCACATTATGTCATTATCAGCACATCTAAGTAACTAAAAAGTCAAGTAGGTGATTTACTCCATATCATTCTAGCTTAATATCTTTTGACTTTGTACAGACTATTGTTAAGTTTAAAGAAACTAATTACATTGTATGTCATTTCCTTAAGAAATGGAATATATTTGGAACCAAATCTAAAAATGCTCATTTTTGACACAGAAATGCAAAGGGCAAATAATTTTAAAATTTAACATTTATTCTCCACGATTTATATACTGTCTCTTGGAATATCTTCTCGCCTTTTTTTATAGTAATATTCCAAGTTATTTACAAGTTCACAAAAGAACTTCACAAATTTAACCCAAGATCAATATAAATACCATCATGCAGATACCAAGTCACTACTATGAAATGACATAATAATTACACATAGCCATTGGTTGTGGCACCAATTCCATGACTGAAGCACATTTGACCTTTAGAACCTACCTCTCCAAAAAACTGATTTGGGTCCAATTATACATCAGAATCTATGTTTATTCAAATACTAAAGAAGAAAATGTTACAAGTGGTTCTGTGCAGCCCATTGACTTAAACTTTCTCTAAAATTAGTCTTCATATTTTTTGTTTACCTACTCCAAAAAGAAATTTGAAAACCTTATACTTCACTCATACTTGTAAAAATCAACCTCCAAAGTTTCTTACCGTGTTTAAATAGTTACAGAGAATGTGAGTTCTGGCATTGTTGTTTGGTGTTTACGTGCTTTCAATGTATTTTCATCAAAACTTTGGAACTGCACACTTAACTCAGTTACTGGAGGATGACCACCATATAATTTAAAAGTGTGTACTCATTGTAAAACCAACCAGACTGTCAGAAAAATGTCTAAAGTCATTTTTCTATTCAAGTAAAAGTGTTAGTAGGTGTTCCTATGACAGCCAGCTCACTTCTGAAATCTAATTTAAAATGGAGAGCTAAGACCATTGGTTTGTAGCCATGATGAAATAAGGCCTGCCACTATCAATATATGCCACCAATTCTCTTACCCTTCCTATGTGCCTGGAAGCATTGTATACCCTGTATCATAAAGAGATTTGCAATTAGTGGAAACATTTTTTTGTAAAGCAGAAGAAGGATGTAAGAGGGAAGATTTTGGGAAAGGAGAACTCCAGGCCATAGGAAATTCTCAAGCAGATTGATTTTAGGAAGGAGAACTTAGGAGGGAAAATCAAAATCTGAATGGAGAGCAGGACAAGATGGTGGAGTAGATGGATCTTGAGCTCACATCCTCTCAAAAGCACAACAAAATCACAACTAACTGCTCAACAACCATTGATTTAAAAAAAGACTGGAACCTACCAAAAAAGATAGTCTACATCCAAAGACATTACAAATAGAACTACCATACGACCCAGCAATCCCACTACGGGGCATATACCCTGAGAAAACCATAATTCAAAAACAGTCTTGTACCAAAATGTTCATTGCAGCTCTATTTACAATAGCCAGGACATGGAAGCAACCTAAGTGTCCATTAACAGATGAATGGATAAAGAAGATGTGGCACATATATACAATGGAATATTACTCAGCCATAAAAAGAAACGAAATTGAGTTATTTGTGGTGAGGTGGATGGACCTAGAGTCTGTCATACAGAGTGAAGTAAGTCAGAAAGAGAAAAATAAATACCATATGCTAACACATATATATGGAATCTAAAAAAAAAAAAAAGGTCATGAAGAACCTAGGGGTAAGACAGGAATAAAGACACAGACCTACTAGAGCATGGACTTGAGGATATGGGGAGGGGTAGGGGGAGGCTGTGATGAGGTGAGAGAGTGGCATGGACATATATACACTACCAAGCGTAAAGTGGATAGCTAGTAGGAAGCAGCCGCCTAGCACAGGGAGATCAGCTAGGTGGTTTGTGACCGCCTAGAGGGGTGGGAGGGAGGGAGACGCAGGAGGGAAGAGAAATGGGAACGTGTATATGTGTAAGTGATTCACTTTGTTATAAAGCAGAAACTAACACACCATTGTAAAGCAATTATACTCCAATAAAGATGTTAAAAAGAAAATAAAAGAAGAAGAAACCCAAGGAGACGGTACAAGGGGCTCACTTGCAATATAATCAAACCCCATGACCCCCATGTGGGCAACCCACAAACTGGAGAACAGTTATATCACAGAAGTTCTCCTACAGGAGTGAGTTCTGAACCCCATGTCAGGCTCCCAGCCTGGGGGTCTGGCATTGGGAGAAGGAGCCCCCAGAGCACTTGATGTTGAAGGCCAGTGGGGCTTGAGTCCACGAGCTCCACAGGAGTAAGGGAAACAGAGACCCACTCTTGGAGGATGCATATAAGGTCTTGTGTACACCATGACCCAGGGCAAAAGCAGTGACTTCATTAGGAGCCTGGGCCAGACCTACCTGCTGGTCCTGGAGGATTTCCTGAGGAGGTTTGGGGCAGCTGTGGCTCACTGTGGGGACAAGGACACCAGTGGCAGAGGTATGGGGGTTATTTATTAGCATGAGCTCCCCTAGAGGCTGCCATCTTGGTATCATGATCTGACCCCACCCAACAGCCTGTAGGCCCCAATGCTGGACACCTCAGGCCAAACAAGCAACAGGGCAGGAACACAGCCCCACACATCAGCAGACAGGCTGCATAAGGACTTCCTGAGCCCACAGCCACCTCTAGACATGCCCTTTGACATGGCCTTACCCACCAGAGGGTCAAGACCCAGCTTCACCCACCAGAAGCAGCCTGTAGAACTGAGTCCATAAACACAGATAAGAACCTACCCCAGGACTAGCTGGTCCCTGGCCCTTGGTGACAAGAAGGGAGTGTACTTCTGGGACACATAGGACATCCCCTACAGGGAGCCACTTCTCCAAGGTCAAGAAACATAAGTAACCTTCCACATACATAAAAATACAAATAGAAATCTAGACAAAATGAGGGGGAGAGGAGTATGTTCCAGACCAGGGAAGAAGATAAAACCCCAGAAGAACAACTAAGTGATGTGGAGATAGACAATGTACCTGAGAAAGAGTTTGGGGCAATGATCATAAAGATGATCCAAGAACTCAGGAAAACAATGAATGCACAGAGCAAGAAGTGACAAGAAGTTTTTAACTAAGAGTTAGAAAATATAAAGAACAACCATACAGAGTTGAATACAATAACTGAAGTGAAAAACACACTAAAAGGAATCAGAAGCAGAATAAGTGAGGCAGAGAATGGGTAAGTGAGCTGGAAGAGTGGTGGAAATCACTGCCACATAACAGAATAAAGAAAAAAATGAAAAGAAATGAGGATAGTTTAAAAAAACCTCTGGGACAACATCAAACGTACCAACATTCACATTGTAGAGGTCCCAGAAGGAGGAGAGGGGGAAAAGGGCCTGAGGAGATATAAAGAGATAATAGCCAAAAATTCCCTAACATGGGAAAGGAAACAGTAACCCATGTCCAGGAAGTGGAGAGAGCACCATATAGGATCAACCAAAGGAGGAACATGCCAAGGCACATAGTAATCAAACTGACAAAGAGAAAACATTAAAAGCAACAAGGGAAAAGGAACAAGTAACCTCATGGGGCTTCCCTTGTATGTTATCAGCTGATTTTTCAGCAGAAAATCTGGCCAGAAGAGAGTGGTACAATATAAATAAGGTGATGAAAGGGAAAAACCCACAACCTAGGATTCTCTATCCAGCAAGGCTCTCATTCAGATTTTGATGGAGTAATCAAAAGCTTTACAGACAAGCAAAAGCCAAAAGAATTCAGTACCACCAAACCAGCTTTACAACAAATACTTAGGGAACATCTCTAGATAGAAAAGAAAAGGCCACAACTAGAAACAAGAAGATTACAAAATGGGAAAGCTCCCTGGTAAAGGCAAACCTACAGTAAAGGTAGGAAATCATCCATATTCAAATATGATCTTTAACCCAGTAATCGTGAGAGGACAGTAAAAATGCAAGATACTTGAAGTACACTTGAAATTAAGAGATCAGCAACTTAAAACAATCATGTATATATATAGACAGCTATATGAAAACCTAATGGCAAATGCAAATCAAAAATCTATAATAGATATACACACACACACAAACAAAAAAAATGGAATCCAAACACAACTCTAAAGATAGTCATCAAATCACAAGAGAACAAAAGAGGAAGGGAAGAAAAAACACCTACAAAAACAAATCCAAAAGAATTAACAAAATGGCAGTAAGAACATACATATCAATAATTACCTTAAATGTAAATGGATTAAATGCTCTAACCAAAAGACATGTTTACAAACGGATGAATTGATAGAAAAACAAGACTGGTATATATAGAGTCTACAAGAGACCACTTCAGATATAGGGACACACAGACTGAAAGTGAGGGAATGGAAAAAGGTATTCCATGCAAATGGAAATCAAAAGAAAGCTGCAGTAGCAATACTCACATCAGACAAAAGAGACTTTAAAATAAAGACTACTATAAGAGACAAAGAAGAACACCACATAATGATCAAGGGATCAATCTAAGAAGAAGAGATAACAATTGTAACTATATTGGGTTGGCCAAAAGTTCTTTCAGGTTTTTCCTTAAGATGTTACAGAAAAACCCAAACGAACTTATTGGCCAACCCAATATAGGCACTCAACATAGGAGCACCATAATATGTGAGGCAATTATTAACAGACATAAAAGGAGAAATTGACAGTAGCATAGTAATAGCGGGGGACTTTAACACCCCATTTATATTAATGGACAGATCATCCAGACAGAAAATTAGTAAGGAAACACAGCGCTTAAGTGACACATTTGACCAGATGGACTTAATTGATGTTTATAGAGCATTCCATCCAAAAGCAGCAGAATACACATTCAAGTTCAAATGGAACATACTCCAGGACTGATCACATTCTGGGCCACAAAGCAAGCTTCAGTAAATTTAAGCAAATTGAAATCATAATCAAGCATCTTTTCTGACCACAATGCTATGAGATTAGGAATCAACTACAAGAAAAGAACTGCAAAAAACACAAACACATGAGGCTAAACAGTATGCTACTAAACAAATGGATCACTGAAGAAAGCAGAGGAAATCAAAAAATACCTAGAGACAAATGAAAACAAAAACATGACGATCCAAAACCTATGGGACACAGAAAAAGCAGTTCTAAGAGAGAAGTTTATAGCTGTACAAGCTTACCTCAGGAAATAAGAAAAGTCTCAAACAACCTAACCTTACACCTAAAGCAATTACAGAAAGAAGAATAAACAAAACCCAAAGTTAGTAGAAGTAAAGAAATCATAAAGATCAGAGTAGAAATAAATGAAATAGAGATGAAGAAAACAGTAGAAAATATCAGTAAAACTAAGATCTGGTTCTTTAAAAAAGGAATGAACCTATGTATATGTATAACTGAATTACTGTGCTATACACCTGAAACTAACATAACATTGTAAATCAATTATACTCCAATAAAATTTTTTTAAATAAAATAAAAATAAGTCAAAGTATTAAAGTGAAAATAAAAGCCGGTTCTTTGAAAAGATAAACAAAATTGATAAACCTTCAGACTCATCAAGAAAAAAAGTGAGAGGGCCCAAATCAATAAAATCAGAAACGAACAAGGAGGTGTTACAACTGAAACTACAGAAATACAAAGGACCATACTAAAAGCAACTATATGCCAATAACATGGACAGCCAAGAAAAAAATGGACAACTTCTTAGGAAGGTACAATCTCCCAAGACTGAATCAGGAAGAAATAGGAAATATGAACAGAATAATCACAAGTACTGAAATTGAAACTGATTAAAAAATTTCAAACAAACAAAAGTCCAGGACCAGAAGGCTTCACAGTCAAGTTCTATCAAACATTTAGAAAAGAGTAAACACCTACTCCTTCTAAAGCTGTTCCAAAAATTTGCAGAGGAAGGAACACTTCCAAACTCATTCAACAAGGCCACCATCACTCTGATACCAAAACCAGGCAAAGATACCACAAAAAAAGAAAAAACACAGGCCAATATCACTGATGAACATAGGTGCAAAACTCCTCAAAATACTAGCAAACTAAATCCAACAATACATTAAAAGTATCATACACCATGATCAACTGGGATTTACCCCAGGGATGCAAAGATTTTTCAATATCCATAAATCAATCAGTGTGATATACCACAGTAAAAAATTGAAGAATAAAAACCATATGATCATCTCAATAGATGCAGAAGAAGCTTTTGATAAAATTCAACATCCATTTATGATAAAAAAAAAAAAAACTCTCCAGACAGTGGGCATAGAGGGAACCTACCTCAACATCATAAAGGCCATATGTAACAAACCCACATCTAAAACTATATTCAATGGAGAAAAGCTGAAAGCATTTCCTCTAAGATCAGGAACAAGACAAGGATATCCACACTCCACTTTTATTCAGCATTATTTTGGAAGTCCTAGCCATGGCATTCAGAGAAGAAAAATAAAAGGAAGCCAGATTGGCAAAGAAGAAGTAAAACTGTCACTATTTGCAGATGACATAATACTATACATAGAGAATCCTAAAGATGCAATGAAAAAACTACTAAACCTTAATAAATTCAGTAAAGTTGCTGGATACAAAATTAATACACTGAAATCTTTTGCATTTCTATACACTAACAATGAAAGATCAGAAAGAGAAATTAAGGAAACAATCCCATTTACAATCCCATCAGAAAGAATAAAATACCTAGGAATAAACCTACCTAAGGGGGGGAAAAAAACTTACCTAAGGAGACGAAAGACCTATACTCTGAAAATTATAAGATGCTGATGAAAGAAATCAAAGATAACAAACAGATGGAAAGATATACCATGTTCTTGGATTGGAACAATCAATACTGTCAACATGACTATACTACCTGAGGCAAACTGCAGATTTAATGCGGTCCCTATCAAATTACCAATGGCATTTTTCACAGAACCAGAACAAATAAGTCTAAAATTTGTATGGAAACACAAAAGACCCCAAATAGCCAAAGCAATCTTGAGACAGAAAAACAGCTAGAGGAATCAGACTCCCCTACTTCAGACTATACTATGAAGCTACAGTAATCAAAACAGTATGGTACTGGCACAAAAACAAACATAGATCAATGGAACAGGATAGAAAGCCAGGAAATAAACCCACACACCTATGGTCAAGTAATCTACAACAAAGGAGGCAAGACTATACAATAGAGAAAAGACAGTCTGTTCAGTAAGTGATGCTGGGAAAACTGGACAGCTATGTGTAAGAAAATGAAATCAGAACATTCTCTAACACCATGCACAAAAATAAACTCAGAATGGGTTAAAGACCTAAATGTAAAGCCAGATACTATGAAACTCCTAAAGGAAAACATAGGCAGGATACTCTTTTGACATATATCATAGCAATATCTTTTTGAATCTGTCTCCTGAGTAATGGAAATAAAAACAAAATAAATAAAGTAGGAACAAATGGGACCTCATTAAACTTAAAAGCTTTTGCAGAGCAAAGGAAACCATAAAAAAATGAAAAGACAACCTACAAAATGGGAGAAAATATTTGTGAATGCTGCTACTGACAGGGATTAATCTCCAAAACATACAAACAGCTCATACAGCTCATGACCAAAAAAAAAAAAAAACCCAATCAAAAAATGGGCAGAAGCTCTAAATAGACACTTTTCCAAAGAAGACATACAGATGGCCAAAAGGCACATGAAAAGATGCTCATGCCTAATGATGAGAGAAATGCAAATCAAAACTACAATGAGGTATCATCTCACACTGATCAGAATGGACCTCATCAAAAAGTCTCAAAATAATAAATGCTGGAGAGGGTGTGGATAAAACAGAACACTTCTACACTGTTGGTTGGAATGTAAATTGATACAGCCACTATGGAGAACAGTACGGAGGTACCTTAAGAAGCTAAAAGTGGAGCTACCATATGATCCTGCTACTTTACTCGTGGGCATATATCCAGAGGAAACCATAATTCGAAAATATACATGCACCCCAATGTTCATTGCAGCAGTATTTACAATAGCCAAGACATGGAAGCAATCTAAATGTCCATCGACAGAGGAATGGATAAGGACAGTGTGGTATATATATACAATGGAACGTTAGCCATAAAAAGAATGAACTGATGCCATTTGCAGCAACATAGATGGACCTAGAGATTTTCATACTAAATGAAGTCAGGGAATGACAAATATCATATGATATCACTTATATGTGGAATCTAAAAAAAAATTGAACTTCTATACAGAACAGAAATAGACTAATAGACATAGAAAACAAACTTATGGTTACCAAAGGGGAAAAGGGGGGAGGGCTAAATTAGGAGTTTGGGATTAACATATACACACTACTATATATAAAATAGATAACCAACAAGGAACTACTGTATAGCACAGGGAATTATACTCAATATTTTGTAATAACCTGTAAGGGAGAAGAATCTGAAAAAGAATATATATACATATATATGTATGTATAACTGAATCACTTTGTTGTACATCTGAAACTAACACAACATTGTAAATCAGCTGTACTTTACTAAAAATTTTTTTTAATCTGAATGGAAATTGATTCCCAAAATATTTGCCTGCTCTCATACTGCTGGGAATTTTCATGCACTACAAGGGGAATACAGATAGCACAGTTTGAAACTATTGCTCTAAAATATGATTCTTAACTTTGGGGTCTTAATTCTTTAAATTGTGTTGAGCTCTATGACTGATAAATTTTCTGGAAGGAGAGTCCAATCTCAGCCTTGCTTTATCTCTCTTGCTTACTCATGCATGGGTACCTACACACTCGCACACAGAAACGTTTTCATTCACAGATCTCCTGATGCTCAAATATGGACCTCAAGTTAAGAATCATTGCTTAAAAACACTCATTTTCAGAAAGCTCAAAAATAAGTTTCTTTTAGCTTCATCTTGATGCTTCTTAATTTTGGTGATTTAAGAGTGTTTTTATTTAACAACTTTGCATAGAAAACAACAAAATAAAGAGCATTTCATTTGCATGTCCCCCCAGTAACCTAGGGAGAGATACTTTAGGGAGAGCATCCCACCTGTAACAACTGAGGCTGGCTTCTACACAGTTCAGATTTGATCAAACTTGGATTATGGTTCTTGATCCTGTTTTTTTTTTTTATTCCATCTCTCTCCACAAGATCTGAGTGACCTGTACAGTCTTCCCTAAATTTATAACTTCTTTAATTTCCACTACCCTGCTTCCCACTCAACAATTTGAACTTACAAAAGAAAATCCTAGGGAAGGATCAAGGATCACTCATGTTTTAAAGAGATTCTTCACTTTACAGAAAGGTTCACAAATGTCCTTTAAATTTTTAGCTTGTTTTTAGTGAACTTAACGTATTATGGGCTTTACAAAACTCAAATGCATTTTGTTTCTAAACATAAAGAACAGGTTTCTTAGTAGCTTCCCTTCTACGTTTATAGCTCTTATTTTTCAATGTCTTTTCACATATGTTTAAAAAAAACTTAGAGCAGTCTGGGAAATAGCACACCAGGAATCAGGATCCCCACTTGGTGGGTGAAGAAGCTTAAGTGCAGCTACCAAGTTCATTCACGGCGAGGAGAAAGCTAGCGCTCAACATTCCAGTCCAGTATCCACAATGCCTGCCCTGATGGTGTGTTCTGACCCGAGTTGCTGATGGTGCATGTTCTTTGTGCTATTGTAGATGTTGATGAGTGTCTGGAGCAGAATGTGCACTGTGGGCCGAATCGCATGTGCTTCAATATGAGAGGAAGTTACCAGTGCATCCAGACGCCCTGTCCACCCAACTACCAATGGGATCCTGTGTCAGGGTATGTCTTGCCTTCTCTTCCCAGACATGCTTTTGAAAATCCTTCTTCTTCTCTCTCCTTGACCAACAACCCCTGTCTGCAGTCATGTTTCACTCACAGGAAGTCAATAGCCCCCCAGGGGATAGAGAGTTACGGTGTGTTCCTTCTTCAGTGAACTGGCAAAAAAAATGAGCTCATCCTGCAGCAGCCACTGCAGCTGAAACCATCACTTTGAGCTGCAGGGTTTCTTGGAGCAAGTCTCCCCAGCATGTAATCCACCAGGCAACATCTAGAATTCTGCCTCAGCAGGAAGCATTTTATAGGGTGATAGAGCCTGCTTTTCTTTGAAATTGTCTCATTTCCGTTGGTGTTGCCTCTCAGCCGTTAGAGCGCTCTAAGAAGTATCATGGCTGTTATGGTGATGAGTCAACATGACTCCATGAGAGCGTGGAGGAGAGCAAAGATGAGTCAGTGGTCTGTCCATTCACATCTCATCTTGCTTACGTATCCTGCTGTCTGAAACACTGTCTTTTCTGGGTTCTGAATAAACCACTCTTCTATTTTCTCCCTCCCCTTACAGAAATGTTGTATTCTGTTTAGGTACCAAGTTATTGGGGTGCTTGGAAAATGAGACAATAGCCATAATGAATAGGATCCACTAATAAGGTGGTTCTGAAACCAAATGCTGGTTGGATCTCACACTTTGTTTTCCTCTCAGTGGTGACTACCATGTTACTGTAACATGGTCAAGTGTGGACTGGCCAGGATCCATCAAAAACCTATTTGTAATCTGTCTGAGGGTAATAGGAAGGAAAGGGAAAAAATTAAAAGTGCAGACTTAGGATACTTTTAAAAATACTATGACTGAAGAATCCCTATCTTCAGAACATGGTCCTTTGTACTTTTTTTTTTTTTAGTTTTACTCTTTATTACCAGTGGTTTCTGGCAGACAATTTAAAAGTCATGATGACTCAAAAACAACCACTGTGGGCCATGGAAAAAGAAAATATAGTATTTTTAATCTAAAATCATATGGAAGGCAAATACAGAAGGAAGTTTTTTTTCAGGAGTCCTAATTGACCTTTTATTATTTTTAGAAAAGTAAACCAAATATCAGTATATTCTATTTTCTGCTTTCAAATAGACTTAGGGTAGATGTTAAAATTTTAAAATCATTTACATTCCTCTCTTTAAGAAGTCCTTGTTTCCAATATATGTGAAGATGCTTCTCTTTCCAAAACTGACTTTTCATTTTAAAGACAATCTTGTGGTACTCATACTTTCTTCAATGGTTCAAAAGCTTCTGATTTTTTTTTTTTTTTTTTTTTTTTTTTTTTTTTTGCTGTACGCGGGCCTCTCACTGCTGTGGCCTCTCCCGTTGCGGAGCACAGGCTCCGGACACACAGGCTCCGCGGCCATGGCTCGCGGGCCCAGCCGCTCCGCGGCATGTGGGATCTTCCGGGATCGGGGCACGAACCCGTGTCCCCTGCATCGGCAGGCGGACTCTCAACCACTGCGCCACCAGGGAAGCCCAGCTTCTGATTTTAATAGAGCTGAGAGAGAGATATATGACTGTAGACCAGCACACTCTCATCACCATCTGGCATCTGGTTTCCGTTAATGACACAGAACATGGGGTGAGCCTTAGTGCTTTGCAGTCAGACTGTCTCCTGCCTTTAATGCCCAAAAGTTGTCATGGATCACAATCACCTGCATCATGCTTTCTCCTGCTTCCAAGCCAAGATAACTGTATACATTTCATGTGTTTGTTGTCCCTAGGTTCTGCCTCAAGAACTGTCCACCCAATGATTTGGAATGTGCCTTGAGCCCGTATGCCTTGGAATACAAACTTGTCTCCCTCCCATTTGGAATAGACGCCAATCAGGATTTGATCCGGCTGGTTGCATACACACAGGATGGAGTGATGCATCCCAGGACAACTTTCCTCATGATAGATGAGGAACAGACTGTTCCTTTTGCCTTAAGGGATGAAAACCTTAAAGGAGTGGTGTACACAACACGACCACTACGAGAATCAGAGACCTACCGCATGAGGGTTCAAGCCTTATCCTACAGTACCAACGGGACCATTGAATATCAGACCACATTCATAGTTTATATAGCTGTGTCTGCCTATCCATACTAAGCAGCTCTTCAAAGCCTAATCCACATAATTAAACTGCATATATCATGGGAATCAAATTCTCTTCCAGATTACTGTCTCCTGAACAGTTGCAATCTTGGCAACTTGAAAATGGCGCTATGCTCTTTTGTGTGCCTTCCTTGGTACTGCTGAGGTATTTTCATGATCCCATATCTTTTGGTAAGGTCTAGAAAAGTCCCTTAGTATTTTCTTTATTTATTACACTGGAGCAGTTACTTCGCAAAGATTATTCTGAACATCTAACAGGACCCATCAGTGATGTGTTATAGTAACATAGTAGCTAAGATAATTTCCTGTAAAAAAAAAAAAAAAAATCCAAGTGGATTTGAGCATTTAACCATTTTTAGAATAATGAAACTGGTTGCTATGTGTTTTGATCAAAGCTTACCGAGTAACTTATGAAGGTGCTTTTTTATGTATTAATACTTTATAATAGGACTTACATACTTATGTTCACTTAGGAAAGAAAGAAATACCACTCATTGTAGAAATATAGTACAGTTTCTAGAAAGTTTTGATACCAAATGATGCTCACCTTGATTGAACATCCAAAATAAGGAGATTATTTTCAGTGACTTTGTGGAACCAGCTGAACCAGTTAGGATAATAGGAAAAAAATATTTTTGTCCTCAGTGATTATTTATGGCATGGATCTTTGCTCTAACATTTTTGACATGGCCTTCCATTCAGTTAGTGCCATAACTTTTTTTCTTTAATTTTTTTTAAAGTCTTTATTGAATTTGTTACAATACTGCTTCTGGTTTATGTCTTGGTTTTTGGCCATGAGACATGTGGGATCTTAGCTCCCCAACCAGGGATTGAACCCACACACCCTGCATTGGAAGGTGAAGTCCTAACCACTGGACTGCCAGGGAAGTCTCATCTCCATAACTTTTACGTTCTAGACTTGTTAAATTTTCCTGTCAATTGGAAACAATTTTTTTTAAATACCAGTGGGACCGTTTTGTTTTTCTTGAAAATCTTGTATGTTCAAATTAGCATAAATGTTAAACGTCAATACACTGTAAATGGTGGTAACAGACTCTGGAAACAATTGCCAGGATGTATTCTATTTTTATGAAGTGTACATATATTTCCTTCGTGTGTATTTTCTATATAATATCTGATGGACTCTTTTATAAAGTTATTTTATGAAAAAATAACATTGTTACAGTAAAACCTGCCTAAATAAAATTTTCACATCCTTTTTCTTAACGTTTTTGAAAACCTAAAATTTGTTTCCTTATAGCTAAAGTATTAAAGTTTATAGACACACATACATATATGTGTATGTCATACATATCATAATTTAATCATCACAACTCTTGAGATAGTATTATTCACATTTTATATGTCAGGATCCTAGGATTCAGATAACTTATGTAACTTCCTTAAGACAACACAGCTAATTAGTCACAAAAATTCATACCTTCTACCTCCCATGACTCCAAGTTAAACAGTATCTCCATTTCATGACAGTTTTCTCACCTAGCTAAACAGTTTTGTATCACATGAAGTGACTTCATCTACCTGTGATAGGTAATAAGCTAGCAAAGGTCTGATCATGGCCTACGATTGAAGAATGTTTACCTAGCTCACATTATTCAAAGAAACCTGGAAAAATCATCTAGTCCATAGCCAGGCAGTCAGGAGGGTGATTATCTAAATCAATGTTTGCCAAAGAATATTCTACAGAACAATAGCCCAGGTAAGGTACTTTGAGTCAACTGAGTTCCAGTATCAAGAAGTTTGTGAAACACTATATATCATGTCCTCCTATTAAATATTTACTATGAGTACTGATACTTAAATAATCTTAGAAATTCAGTAGTAAACAAGTTTGAATTGTTCAAGTCCACAATTACCAAAATATTTAATCACAAACATTTGCCCCCAATATATTGTAATATATCACTGAACATTTGGAGAATGCTGGTTTAATATAATCAAGATATCTGCTCAACTCCTTAGTCCTTAGAAAGGATACTTTACAGCCTACTTTGGTAAACAATTCCAGCACATGACCTTGACCATTGAGCTTCTTCTTAATTGAACCACGCTGACTTTAACACCCCACTTACATCAATAGAGAGATCATCCAGACAGAAAATCGATAAGGAAACACAGGCCTTAAATGATACATTAGACCAGACGGACTTGATATTTATAGAACATTCCATGGAAAAGCAGAATACACATTTTTTTCAAGTGCACATGGAACATTCTCCAGGATCACATGCTGGGCCAGAAAGCAAACCTCGGTAAAGTTAAGAAAATTGATATCTTATCAAGCATCTTTTTCTGACCACAATGCTATTAGACATCAACTACAGTAAGTCCCCTACATGCAAATGAGTTCCATTCCAAGAGCACGTCCATAAGTCCAATTTGTTCCTAAGTCCAACAAAGTTAGCCTAGGTACCCAACTAACACAATCAGCTATATAGTACTGTACTGTAACAAGTTTATAATACTTTTCTTACAATTAAACATAAAAAACACAAAAAACAAAACACTTTTAATCTTACATTACCTTTAAAAGTACAGTAATGACAGTACAACAGATGGCATACAGGGGCCAGCATCGAGTGAACAAGAAGAGTTACTGACTGGAGGCAGGAGAGGAGGTGGGAGATGGTAGAGCTGAAGGATCATCAGCAATAGGAGATGGAGGGCAAGCTGCAGTTTTACTCAAGCCTGACATCGATGGTATAGGTTTTGGTTCCTTGCTGGATTCAATTTATCTACCCTATTGAAAAAAACCATCCAGTGATGTCTGGGTAGTAGCTCTTTTTTTCTCATCACAGATGACATGGTAGCCCTGGCTTGCATTCTGGATGGCTGCTGCAACCTTCATGTACTGTTCTACATTCCGGTCCTGTGCCTCAAAAACTAACAGTGCCTCTTCAAATGAAGAAAATCCCTTGCCATTTTCTGCATTGTGAATCTCTTCAATTCTTCAGTTACTTCTTCCTCTTGTCTCTCTTCGTCCTTTCTCTGGGCCTCCAATTCCTGGCACTTCTTAGCAGGACCAGCTACATCACCGCTGCTTTTATGCTTGCTTCTGGACACCCCGGGCTTGAAATAAAGATACTGTGCTACTGTACTCTATACAGAACTGTACAGTAAAGTACACAAAAGCACAACCACTTGTAGAGGAAGCATGCACATGACAATGTACACCAGACATGTGAACTAACTTACATGACTGGACATACAAATGCACGTTCACATCTTTGAAAGTTCACAACTTGAAGGTTCATGTATAGGGGACTTACTGTACAAGAGAAAAAATTGCAAAAAACACAGAAACACATGGAGGCTAAACAATGTGCCACTGAACAACCAATTGATCACTGAATAAATCAAAAGGAAATGAAAAACTACCTAGAGACAAATGAAAATGAAAAGACAATGATCCAAAATCCTATGGGACACAGCAAAAGTGGTTCTAAGAGGGAGGTTTATAGTGATACAAGCTTACCCCAGGAAACAAGAAAAATCTCAAACAACCTAAACTTACACCTAAATCAACTAGAGAAAGAAGAACAAACAAAACCCAAAGTTAGTAGAAGGAAAGAAATCATAAAGATCAGAGCAGAAATAAGTGAAATGGAGACTAAAAAACAATAGAAAAGAGCAATGAAACTAAAAGCTGGTTCTTTGAAAAGATAAACAAAATTGATAAACCTTTAGCCAGACTCATCAAGAAAAAAGGAGATGGCCTAAATCAGTAAAATCAGAATTGAAAAAGGAGAAGTTAGAACCAACACCACAGAAATACAAAGGACCATAAGAGACTACTACAAGCAACTATATGCCAATAAAATGGAAAACCTAGAAGAAATGGACAAATTCTTAGGAAGGTACAATTTCTCAAGACTGAATTAGGAAGAAATAGGAAATATGAACAGACCAATCACAAGTACTGAAGTTGAAACTGTGATTTAAAAACTTCCAACAACCGGGAGCTTCCTTAGTGGTGCAGTCATTAAGAATCTGCCTACCAATACTTGCAGGGGACACGGGTTCGAGCCCTGGTCCGGGAAGATCCCACATGCCATGGAGCAACTAAGCCTGTGCACCACAACTACTGAGCCTGCACTCTAGAGCCTGCAAGCCACAACTACTGAGCCTGCGCACCTAGAGCCCGTGCTCCTCAACAAGAGAAGCCACCACAATGAGAAGCCCGTGCACCACAATGAAGAGTAGCCCCCGCTCGCCACAGCTAGAGAAAGCCCGCGCACAGCAACAAAGACCCAATGCAGCCAAATAAATAAACAAAAACAATTTAAAAAAATAAAAACTTCCAACAAACAAAAGTCCAGGACCAGATGGCTTCACAGGTGAATTCTATCAACAATTAGATGAGAGTTGACACCCAACCTTCTCAAACTATTACAAAAAATTGCAGAGGAAAGAACATCTCCAAATTCATTCTATGAGGCCACCATCACCCTGATAACCAGACAAAGATACCACAAAAAAGAAAATTACAGGCCAACATCACTGATGAACATAGATGCAAAAATCCTCAACATGATACTAGCAAACCAAATCCAACAATACATTAAAAGAATCATACACCATGATCAAGTGGGATTTATCCCAGGGATGCAAGGATTTTTTAACATCTGCAAATCAGTGTGATATACCACATTAATAAATTGAAGAATAAAAGCCATATGATGCAGAAAAAGCTTTTGATAAAATTCAGCATCCACTTATGATAAAAAAAAAAAACTCTCCAGAAAGTGAGCATAGAGGAAACCTACCTCAACATAAAGACCATATATGACAAACCCACAGCTAACATCATATGCAATGGTGAAAAGCTGAAAACGTTTCCTCTAAGGTCAGGAACAAGACAAGGATGTCCACTCTCACCACTTTTATTCAACACAGTTTTGGAAATCCTAGCCACAGCAGTCAGAGAAGAAAAAGAAATAAAAGGAATACAAATTGGAAAAGAAGAAGTAAAACTGTCACTGTTTGCAGATGACATGATACTATACATAGAAAATCCTAAAGATACTACCAAAAAACTACTAGAGCTCTTCAATGAATTTGGTAGAATTGCAGGATACAAAATTAATACACAGAAATCTGTTGCATTTCTATACACTAACAATGAAAGATCAGAAAGAGAAATTAAGGAAACAGTCCCATTTACCATCACATCAAAAAGAATAAAATACCTAGGAATAAACCTACCTAAGGAGGTAAAAGACCTATACTCCCAAAACTATAAGATGCTGATGAAAGAAATCAAAGATGATACAAACAAATCAAAAGACATACTGTGTTCTCGGATTGGATCACTACTGTCAAGATGACTATACTACCCAAAATAATCTACAGATTCAATGCACTCCCTATCAAATTACCAATGGCATTTATCACAGAACTAGAACAAATAATTCTAAAATTTGTATGGAAACACAAAAGACCCCAAATAGCCAAAGCAATCTTGAGACAGAAAAACAGCTGGAGGAATCAGGCTCCCTTACTTTGGACTATACTACAAAGCTACAGTCATCAAACAGTATGGTACTGGCACAAAAACAGCAATATAAATTAATGGAACAGGATGGAAAGCCCAGAAATAAACCCATGCACCTATAGTTAATCTATGACAAAGGAGGTAAGAAAGAATATTCAGTGGAGAAAAGACAGTCTCTTCAATAAGTGTTGCTGGGAATACTAGACAGCCACATGTAAAAGAATGAAATTAGAATATTCTCTACACCATACTCAAAAATAAACTCAAAATGGAATAAAGACCTAAATGTGAAACTGGATAATATAAAACTCCTAGAGTAAAAGATAGGCAGAACACACTTTGATATAAATTGCAGCAATATCTTTTTGGATCCATCTCCTAGAGTAATGGAAATAAAAACAAAAGTAAACAAATGGGACCAGCTAAACTTAAAAGCTATTGCACAGCAAAGAAAGCAAACAAAATGAAAAGACAACTTACAGAATGGGAGAAAATATTTGCAAATGTTTCAACCAACAAGGGATTAATCTCCAAAATATACAGACAGTTCGTACAGCTCAGTATGGGAACAACCCAATCAAAAAATGGGCAGAAGATCTAAATATACATTTCTCTAAAGAAGACATACAGATGGCCAAAAAGCACATGAAAAGATGCTAAATATCACTAATTATTAGAGTAACGCAAGCCAAAACTGCAATGACGTATCACCTCACACCAATCAGAATGGCCATCTTCAACAAATCTACAAATAATAGAAGCTGGAGAGGGTGTGGAGAAAAAGGAACCCTCCTACACTGTTGGTGGGAATGTAAATTGGTGCAGCCACTATGGAAAACAGTGTCGAGTTTCCTTAAAAAACTAAAAATAGAGCTACCATATGATTCGCCAATCCCACTCCTGGACATATATCAAGAGAAAACCATAGTTCTAAAAGACTTATGCACCCCAGTGTTCATTGCAGCACTGTTTCCAATAGTCAAGATATGGAAGAAACCTAAATGTCCATCAACAGATGAATGGATAAAAAGGATGTGGGGTGTGTGTGTGTATGTGTGTGTGTGTGTGTGTGTATGTATATATATATACATGTATATATATAATGGAATATTAATCAGCCTTAAAAAAGAATAAAATAATGTCATTTGCAGCAATATGAATGAACCTAGAGATTATCATACTAAGTAAGCCAGAGAGAGAAAAACAAATATCATATGAGATTGCTTACATGTGGCATCTAAAAAAAAATGATACAAATGAACTTATATACAAATAGACCCACAGACATAGAAAAACTTATGGCTTCCAAAGGGGGAAAGGGAGGAGGAATAAATTAGGAGGTTGGGATTAACATATACACACCACTATATATAAAATAGATAATCGACAGGGACCTACTGTAGAGCACAGGGAACTCTACTCAGTACTCTGTAATAACCTATAGGGGAAAAGAATCTGAAAAAATGGATATATGTATATGTGTAACTGAACCACTTTGTCATACACCTGAAACTAACACATTGTAAATCAACTGTACTTCAATTAACAAATAAATGGTGCAGTGAGCCCCCAAAAACAAAACAAAACAAACAGTTAAGTGACTCCATGTGGCCGTGGTGGTGGGCAGGCCTAGTATTCCTTGTGTTCCTCACTATCATGCACTTGTTCTGTTGCTTTTCAGAACCCCCTCCCCCTGACAAACATTTGCCCCTGCTGAGTCTGAAAAAAAAAATGTAATATGATGTCAAAAGCCATGATACTCCTAGTAGGACTTCTGATGATGGTTGCAGTTCAGAGAGAATGGAAACTCATGCTTCAGTAAACATCTAAAATAGTGCCCCAGGGAGAAAAACTAGTTAACTGTCGGGTCTGCCATAAAAATCCTGGCTTACAACAATCTTTACAGGTACTAATATGTTCATACAACGAGTTTTATCAATTCAAACACAGAGAAAATCCCCCTCTCCACCAATTCGAGCACAATGGGCAATACCCCTGTCAGGCCCAATACCTTGCCTATGTTTGACTCCTTTTAAAAGGGTTTCATACCTTTTGCATTAATCATAGCTACTTTTGTAATTCAGAAAACCAGTCATGCTTCCAATGCCACTACACCTCTAATGGTTCTCTTGGGTATGGTGAGCCTCTCTGGAACAACCCCTGGCCACCAGATGCTAATATCACCAGTGTTTTGGAACCCAGACCGAAACTGCATTCCCACAAATACCTCTACTCTGTGTGCTTATAATGAAGACCAGACCCAAGGTGCCTACTGGATAGGGATGGAATGGACTAAAAGTTGGGCTAGAAATTGTCAGGCTCTATGGCAACAATGGGTGAAATCCTCTTGCTTCACCATCTCATCTAAGCCGAGGGCACGGAGTACTCCCGGACTTCATGATTTTGAATATACTAATGGGTCCTTGTCTCCGCATTGTGTTCATAACTTGTCCCTTCCACGGATCCGGATGGCTGTTTCCTTGTCAAATTCTTCTATTCCCATATCTCTTACTGAACCTTCAGGATATATCTGGTTATGTAGCACTCCCTAGAATGAGGGCCCAAAGACAAGGGCACGCCAGTGAATATTTGGCCCCTATGTAACTGCTTATCCTTATATCAATAATGTGTGGCACAAGGAAGCTTGTACATTAGGACATTTGGCCCCATTCACAGTCACAATACTCAACACCATCCTAGGGGGGCCATCAGATTAATATCGGCAGGAATAGGACTGGCAGGGGAACTGGCAGCTCCACAGGGAGACTTTGCCTACCATGAGGTAACCCTAGAAAATCTAACCAACACTTTGGAGAGCCTAGCCCTGACCACTGAAAATGCCCTAAATAGACTCAGCTTCTTTAAGCTCACTGTCCAATGTAGTTAGGAGAATAGATTGGCCTTGGATTACTTGCTGACTGAGCAGGCTGGTGTTTGTGCGGTCATAAACAAAACCTGCTGTACCCATGTTAATAATTTGGTCCAGATTGAGATGACATCAAAAAGATTTATGAATAAGCATCATGGTTACACCACTACAACCAGGGGTCAGGCCCTAACGCCATGTGGTCCATGATTAAGAGCACTCTCCCTAGGCTTACTTGGTTCCTGCCCCTCCTGGACCCAATAAAGGTCATACTCTTCCTCCTCCTCTTTGGACCCTTCATCTTTAACCTCTTGGTTAAGTTCATGTCTTCCAGGTTACAACAGTTCCACATCAAAACGATGTGAGATTCCAACCTCTAAAACCCTGACTTAAAACAAGAAACTGTCCTGCCCCTGGGACTCCAGACCAGGCATCCAGAGATTTTCACTCCCTGACAGGCAGGGTCAACACCACTGCCCAGCCTTGAAGCAACTACCGAAGATGGACCATTGCCTCTCTGCTTCCCATAAGAATAGGAATAAAATCTTCAAGGGAGGAATGCGTCAGGAGGGAAAGCGGCAGGACACAAACACTAGATATTGAAGAAGGGGTGCAGCCGTTAGGAAACAGTAAAGACTGGCTGGAACCAGCTGAAACCAAGGGGGCTTTGAGAATAGTCCAGGCAGGGAGAGGAGTTGAGGAAGATGGCGGAAGAGTGAGACGCGGAGATCACCTTCCTCCCCACAGATACATCAGAAATTCATCTACACGTGGAACTGCTCCTATAGAACACCCACTGAACGCTGGCAGAGAATAGTCCAGGTATTGACATTTAGCTCATTATAACCTTCATTGTAATACTAAAAATCACTACCTCTTACACAATGACAGTTCCGAGGAAGACCAAAAAAGGCCAAAAAGTGGGCAGCGGCCCAACTCCTGGGAAATCCCCACCCTACCCCAAAATAGCAAGAATATTCCTCCCACTATGAAATTACTTAGCCCATAAAAACCTATGATCCCATACCCTGGGGCCACTCTCACTTTGAGACAGCCTGCATTCTGCCTATGGAATGTGTATCTCTCTAAATAAACTTGCTTTCCCTTTACTCTGGCTTGCTCTTGAATTCCTTCCTGCTCAGATCCAAGAACCCTCACTTGGTGGTCCGTCCTAAGGACTACTGCAGGTCCCAGGACGTGACATTTCCCTCTCCTGCAACAGCATCTCTCCCGTAATGGGTACTACTATGAATGTGCTGCAGCATGGTGTCTGAGAACGCCTTAGGAATCAAAACAATAGTGCACGACATTTCCAGCCCAGCGAGGTATGATCCAAGTCAGACCCCACTCTGGCCCTCTCTCTGGCCTTTGCTGAATACACTGGCTGGTATTCTGACAAGTCAATCTGTTGGAGAAGTGTTCGTCTTGACTCAGAGGATACAGTTTTAGATTAGGTGCCCCAGCATCCCTTTTTAATGGGATTCCTATTGGCCACGTGTTTTTGGCCTTCCCTGGGGTGCAGTTAGCACACACTCTGGTCTTACCTTTTCCTAGACCTCTGGGGGAAAGAGCTGTGTCTCCTTTCCTGGGGTTTTCATTATCGCCATCTGTAGGCTTAATGTGTGTTCTGGTGGGACTCTGATGTCAAGCTGTTCTGGTGAAAAACTTCAGGGTGAGGTCTATCAGACTGTTCATCAGCTCATTCCTCACTGTCAGTTTCACCTGGGCTCCTGTGGGGAATTAGGTGCCTCAAGTTAAAGGGAGCCCCTGGGCCACTTCATTCATCAGAGTGACCCTCTTTCTACCATACGAGAGGCTCTCATCTCATTTTTTTGTCTCATGTTTTACTCTAGGGCAATGTTTTCCAGTGTTCTTCCTCCTTATGGTAGCACATTGTACCTTCCCCAGTAGTGGCTTTCCTCTCTTGGGACAATGCCAGGGCCAAAAAAGTGGCATTTCATTTCGTTTGGCATCTTCCTCCTTCTGTTGTTGTTCCCTGTTCAACACTTTAAAAGCAACACCTACCCACTGAAAAGGGTTCATTCCAAATGCATCATCTAATCTTTGCAACTTTCTCCTGATATCTGAGGCACTTTGCCCCCAAAAAGTTCAAGCTTACCATTCTAATATTTTCAGGGGCCTCGGGATCTGCGTTAGTATAATGTCTGTAGGCCTGATAAATCTTTTCCAAAACTTTGCTCCGAATTTTTGGAAGGGTCTTCATTTGGTTTTTTGCTGATTTTCTTGAATGTTGCTCAAACTCTTTGCTTTGGTTCCCCTTATCAGGGGAGCTTTTTCAGGAAAAGCCCTGCCAAGATACACCAATAAGCAGTGCCCTAATAAGGGCGTTCCTGCCTCATTGGGGTCCCAGTTTGGTTCAGCTGTGGGTACTGCCTAGTGGGCTTCATGTGTAGAGGATCCTCCTTATAAAGGAGGGTTGCAATCTTTCCAGTTAAACAAGTCTGAGAAACCCAGCTGGCTGGTCATTTGCATTTAGCCCCACTGTGAGATAAGGGAAATTTCCCTGCCCTGGGAGTGACTCCTGGCCCAAAATGGGTGCCCTGTCAGGTCTTAGAATGGCGATACCAGACCAAGTCTCTGTGCCCCAGAAACTAACACAGGATTTTCTAAGTGGTCCCTATAAGGAGGGGCAGTCCTGAGCCCCAGTGTCAGGAACTGGGGTTGAATAGAAGCAGATGGTGGGGGAGGGGTGGATATATTGGAGCAGCTGGGACAGCTAGCCCAGGTGGAGGAGTTAAGGTTTGAAGCAATCTATTCTCACTCTCATTCCCTTCCTTATTTTCCCTGACGTAATAGCACGAACGCTTGCATATTAGAGAATTCCATCATTCTTCTCCGTTTCTTCAAGAAGGGCCACCATAAAACCATAGATAGCAATTTATCACGTCCAGCCATTAAAAGGATGCCTGTTTGCCTTGACATCAACCAGCTGAGCTGAATTCTGGGCTGGGGCTTTTGGTGATTTTAGGAACCAAGTGGAAACCTTTCTCTTCTCCCTGTAAATATCCCACAGACAGGTCTTTTTTTTTTTTTTTTTTTAATTCCTTTCCTCTATTTGACACCTGTAAAAGTTTTAAATATCAGAAAACTGATTTGGCTGTAAATGGAGAAAGCGTACCCAACAAAATGAAATGAAAAACCCAAAGGTCAAACAGAAAATCCTAAATAAACCCTCAAGTTCGGTCTTGGGTTTTACATATACCAATGACACGGGAGACCACAAAGGACATAATTAACACAGCAAGGGCAGCAGTACACGGTGCACAGGGTCCCAAGATAACCCTGCCTAAACCCCTTTGGAGATCCTGACAGGTACTGTGACCACACATTGTTACAATAAAAGAACATCTTCTCACTCATGAGTTCATGGCTGGAATCAAATCACTTATCCAAAATTCACCTCAGTGAACTTTCTTTAGCAATAGTTGCGACTCCCCCCGCCCCCGCCGCCTTTTTTTTTTTTTTTTTTTTTTTTTTTTTGCGGTACGCGGCCTCTCACTGCTGTGGCCTCTCCCGGTGCGGAGCACAGGCTCCGGACGTGCAGGCTCAGCGGGCCCAGCCGCTCCGCGGCATGTGGGATCCCCCCAGACCAGGGCACGAACCCGCGTCCCCTGCATCGGCAGGCAGACTCTCAACCACTGCGCCACCAGGGAAGCCCCTCCCCATTTTTTTTTTTTTTTGCGGTATGCGGGCCTCTCACTGTTGTGGCCTCTCCCGTTGCGGAGCACAGGCTCCGGATGCGCAGGCCCAGCGGCCGTGGCTCACGGGCCCAGCCGCCCTCCCCATTTTTATAGACAGAAATTCAAGACAAACAAAACACAAATGGCACACACAAATGTAGCATCCATAGAAACATGACCCAGGTCACAAATCAGGTAAAAGTGCAACAACTCTTTTCTCTCTCCGGTGGGTTACCCCACTCAAATACAAAACAAACTGGCTTATTCTGGGGGGAAAAAAGCCCCAGAGAAGAAATAAAGTTTCTGGCTGTACACACCAGAGCAACTTACCCTAATGTATGGAGGCCGTTGGGTCCCAAATATTGATTCCTTGATCCAACTTCCAAGCACTGGGGCACCTGGTGCCCCTCTGAGGAATTTTGAAGGGCAGGTCCTCAGGACAAGTGGTCCTGGCAGCTGCTGGAGCCTGACCTGAAAATTCCCCAACAGGCTGGCTGGCCACGAGCAGCAAGGTTCCTGGCTGGCTCCACACAATTTGTTACCAAGTCCAAGCTCATACTGCTTGATGCACGACAGGCCAAAAAGTTGAAAGATGAGTTTCTGGGGCAAGGAATAGCGACTTTACTCAGAAAGCCAGCAGACCAAGAAGGTGGAAGACTAGTGTCCCATAGAACCATCTTGCCTGAGTGAGAATTCAGGCTTCTTTTATACTAAAAGGGGAGGGAGTAAAGCCAAACATTTCCTGTTTCCGGTCAGCCTCCAGAGGGGATGTGCTGATTTTGTCCTTCCTTCAGTCATTCACAGGTGGGCCTGGTCAAGATGTTGTTTCATGTGAGCTAAATGATGGTATTTTAGCTTAATGTTCATTACCTGGGAGGCAGGGTTCTCAGAGATGGGACATTATGTATAATTTAAGCTTATAGGCAACATCTTTTTAGTGATTAACTTGTAAGAGTACAAAGTTTCTTCCCTATTACAGCCTTAGTGGTTGAGCAGAGTTTGACAGTGATATCAATTATCAAGCTTGAATATTTCCTTAGGATGACAGGACAGGGTGTTGAAGCCCTCCATGGCATCTAGCAAAGCTGTAAAGAGCAAGTCCACATCTTGTATGTTGCTATTACAGTTATAATGGCATAAAAGGGAAGGTCTCCAAGGGCAGGAAACCAAGGGGCAAGTGAGAAATCTAATAGGTAATAGTAGACTCACATGTTTACAATTCCTTACATGTCATAGGAAGTCTACCTACGATATAATTAAGTAATCTGATGTTAACAAAGAAAGAAGTATGATCTACACCAGTGGTCAGCAAACGTCTTCTATAAAGGGAATAATAGTTAAGATTTTAGGCTCTATCGGCCATATGGTTTCTCTTGCTACTAGTCAACTCTGCTGTTTTGTCACAAAAGCAGTCACAGATAGTATGTATGCATGTGTTCCACTATCACTTTATTTACAAAATCAGGCTGGGTTTGGCCTGTGGGACATAGTTGAACCTATGCTCTACACAATGAGTATCATTCTTTTTATCATTCAGCCTAATCCAAGCTCAAAGTACAGACACTAGGCAATGGCTCTGATCAAGTTTTGTAACAGGAGTCTGCATGTGCAGTCCTACCACATCTCTCTAACCCATTCTCAATCTTTACATTATCCCAGTCTGTAGACTTAGCTGTTAAGTTAGCAATCACGTTCAAGCCTCACACTCCCTTCATAAACACAGCCATGCCCAGAGGAACATGCTTTGCAGGGCTAGATAACAGCACACTCTCCAGAACTTATTTTACATTTCAGTCCATCTGGGTGAGCAAGGTAGGGAGGAGATATGACATTCCCTTCCAAGACCCTTTGTCAAACTGACTACTTGCTATTGTCTCATGATCAACTCAAATTTATAATACAACATATGGTTAACCCAAACCCTGTCCACATATCCCCTGTTCCCTAGCAACATTCGAGTTACTACTGTGGTCATGTGATTCCATTCTGTCCAATAAAATGTAAGCAGAAGTCACTTGGTGGGATTTTGGGGAAATTGCTTTAAAAGGGAGGGTCTTGTTAATCACAAACTCCTAATTTAGGATAAATTAGGAGTTAAACACACTACTATATATAAAATTGATAACCAACAAGGACCTACTGTATAGCACAGGGAACTATACTCAATATTTTGTAATAATCTATAAGGGAAAAGAATCTGAAAAAATATATATAACTGAATCACTTGGCTGTACCTGAAACTAACACAACATTGTAAATCAATCATACTTCAATTTAAATAATTAATTAATTAAAAAGAAAAACAGAAGCAAAAGAAGCCAGGCACACCTAAAAAAAGACATCTCTACCCCTCCAAAACAAAACAAATAAAAGGAAAGTTTTGGTGGCATGCTAGTTTCATTTTTTGCCATTTTCCATCTTTCCATGCTCAGAACGTGGAGAGAAATGTAGCAGCCAATTTGCAACAATGAGGCAACAACTCTGAGGATGAAGACCCACATACTAAGGGTGGAGAAAGAAGGAAAGAGCTGAGACATTGTGACATTGTTGAACCGCCCTATAAGCACTGGAATAACTTCTGGTTGTATGAGGGTGATTCAATCGCCCTTGCTTATTCAATCCCTTGTTTGTTGCATTGTTTATACATTCATGCCTAGGGCATGACCCTCCAAATCTTATCCTTCCTAGTCTTTCCCAACTAAGTTAATGGTACTACCATTCAACCAGTTACTCCAGCTGAAACACTGGGATTCACTCATAATGCCTCACTCACCCAAACTCCCCAAATTCAATTCATGAAATGATACCTCTCCACCTCTACTGCTATTACGCTAGGTGCTATAGACTGAATGTTTGTATCTCCCCCAAATTCATATGTTGAAATCTAACCCCCAATGTGATGGTATTTGCAGGTGGGGACTTCGGGAGATGATTAGGTTCTGAGGACTCCACCTCATGAATAGAATTTGTGCCCTTATAAAAGAGACCCCAGGGAGATCCCTAGCCCCTTCTACCATGTGAGCACACAGCAAAATCACAGCCATCTCTAAGCCAGAAAGCAGGCCCTCAGCAGACACCTAATCTGCCAATGCCTTGACCTTGGACTTCCCAGACTCTAGAACTGTGAGAAATAAAGTTCTGTTGTTTATAAGCCACCCAGGCTATGATATTCTGTTAAAGCAGCCAGAACTGACTAAGATACTAAGCAAGACCACCATCATCACACACAATACACTCCTTACTGGTTCATTCTCCATTTCTCTGCTATACTCCATTTCCTACCAGACTGATCTTTTAAAAACATCAGACCATGTCATTCCATCAATGACTTTCCATTCTTTTCTTTCATGGCTAAAACTCATATATGATCTGGTTCCTCCCTAATGTGTCAGCTTAGATAAGCTGGAACTACATATCCTTTCTCTGCACAGTTCAGAGTGTGTCCACAAGAGACATTTCTCACAAAACTTGGGAGGCAGAAGTGAAGAGACAGTCAACTGCTTTTACACTTTGAAGGTCAGTGCAGGGGTCCCAGGTACTGTGGCAACTCATGTACGTTATCACTATAGTCTGGCTCTCCTTGCTGGTGTGAGATAGTCATTGGTGCAGGTCAGCTATTCTACCTCTCAATGGATCTCCTTCTACAACCTCTGGGTCACATAAGTATTTATCTCTGTGTCAAAGAGCCCCATCTCTTCCTGCAAGAGACCCACATCATCAAAGCCAGAAGATTGGAAATGAGAGACTAACACCGTTTCCAGTCTGTCCTCAGGGGTTCCAACTCATATTCGTGGATTTCAGTTTTGCCTTGCTCTCTCTTGCATATCCATCTTCCCAAGTCCCTGCTCTGCTGACATCAAACTCCCACCCCAGAGGCAATGTTTTATAGAGACTTTATAGTGATATTAATTCACACTCCAATTGCAAACACACACACACACACACACACACACACGCACACAATCTCCTAGTGATTAAGTCTCTGTGATAGAACCTGACTGATACAAACTCTTTTTTAAATATCTTTATTGGAGTAATAATTACTTTACAATGTTGTGTTAGTTTCTGCTGTAGAACAAAGTGAATCAGCTATATGTATACATATATCCCCATATCCCCTCCTTCTTGAGCCTCCCTCCCACCCTCCCTATCTCACCCCTCTAGGTCATCACAAAGCATCGAGCTGATCTTTCTGTGCTATGCTGCTGCTTCCCACTAGCCATCCATTTTACATTTGATAGTGTATATATGTCAGTGCTATTCTCACTTTGTCCCAGGTTCCCCTTCCCCACCCCATGTCCTCAAGTCTGTTCTCTACATCTGCATCTTTATTCCTGCCCTGCCACTAGGTTCATCAGTACTGTTTTTTTAGATTCCATATGTATGCCTTAGCATATGGAATTTGTTTTTCTCTTTCTGACTTACTTAACTCTGTATGACTCTGTATGACAGACTCTGTATGACAGACTTGAGGTCCACCCACCTCATAACAAATAACTCGATTTCATTCCTTTTTATGGCTGAGTAATATTCCACTGTATATATGTGCCACATCTTCTTTACCCATTCATCTGTCAAACCCTCCTGCCCTGTTGGTGGGAATGTAAATTGATGGGAATGTAAATTGATACAACCACTATGGAGAATGTAAATTGATACAACCACTATGGAGAACAGTATGGAGGTTTTAGTTAAAAAACTAAAAATAGAACTACCATATGACCCAGCAATCCCACTACTGGGCATATACCCTGAGAAAACCATAATTCAAAAAGAGTCATGTACCACAATATTCATTGCAGCACTATTTACAATAGCCAGGACATGGAAGCAACCTAAGTGTCCATGGACAGAAGAATGGATAAAGATGATACAAACTTTAAATGGATTGTCTGAATTGGTTCTAAGTTAACTCGAATTGGTTGTGTGATCTAGTCAGATTTAATAGCATTAATAAGCTGCCTCAAGTGGTACAGTGGACACTGATAGTTCATGGGAGGCAGTGTCAAAATGGTACTCAAATTGTCTCCAACAGACATTTCTATCAAGTGTTTATGGAAGGCAAGGCTTTGAAGAGTCAAGTATTTACTCCCACAGACCATTTTGGTGAAAATGGAAAGTATGTTGCTGCCTTGCTTCTTAGTGCACTGGAGAATGAGGAGAAGGAAAATAGTGAGTTCAGGGCTTTAAATTCCCAACTAAAGTTCTGCAAAATGATATAAAATTGAATGATGAGGGCTTCCCTGGTGGTGCAGTGGTTAAGAATCTGCCTGCCAATGCAGGGGACACAGGTTCGAGCCCTGGTCCGGGAAGATCCCACATGCCACGGAGCAACTAAGCCTGTGCACCACAATTACTGAGCCTGCGCTCTAAGCCCATGAGCCACAACAACTGAGCCCATGTGCCACAACTACTGAAGCCCACGTGCCTAGAGCCTGTGCTCCACAACAAGAATAGCCACCACAATGAGAAGCCCGCACACCACAACGAAGAGTAGCCCCTATTCGCCGCAACTAGAGAAAGCACATGCGCAGCAACGAAGACCTAACGCAGCCAAAAATAAAATAAAAATTTTAAAGACTTTATTAAAAAAAAATTGAATGATGACCAAAAAGAAACCTTTATCTCCTATAACTGCAGAGCCAATTTCTCCAAAACCCAAAACAAAGGCCTAGCTCTGAGAGTGCTTAGATTACAGTACAAACTTAACTCCCAATCTCTTATGTTAGAGCACCAATTGAAAAAGAAGTGAGATCCTAAAACTTGGGATAGAAGCATACAAGCAGATTTTGATGAAGCTAGAAAACTTGAACCCCAAATCTGATGTGTCTTTTCCACCAATAGAGACAGTGCTTCCTCTGAGGAAATTTGTTTTGTCTAAATAGCCTGTAATGACCTCTCTTAAAGCCCTTATAAGAGACTCTGAGCCTCCTCAGATATTTTCATGCAGAGTTAAGTGTTTACAGGCTTTGAAGAGAGGAGAAACATTGTCAAACTCAACGAATGTTTGATGTGTGGAGTGATAATTGGCATTACAAATGGATACATCATTGTCATTATGAAGACAAGAAGTTAAGAATCCATACTAGACAGCCTCTGCTTTTTCTGTGAAATAGATGTTAAAATAGAGGAATTGGGGGTTTGAGAAGAAGAGTCAAGTTGTGGAATAGCAGCCAAGAAGAATCAGAATCACAGGGACCTGCACTAAAATTGGCAAACGTTGTTAAGAGCATAATAGAGATCATCAGAAAACTTGAATATTTATGGACAACAGTACAGATAATGCTGTGTCAGCAGCTGAAATGGAGTGGAGAATGTAGATGATTCAATTTGTCCACAATCCGAGCTTTTCTGAGCAGGTAAAGTGCTGGAAAGTTGGGGCAATGGAGTTGATGGTGCTACTGAGAGCAATGTCTAAAGAAATGGATGATGGATTGTAGGCCAGAGAGAAAAAAAATGTGGAACCAAGAAATAAATAATAGAACAAAAAAGCAAGGAAAAGTTAAAGGCATGAGATTTATTCATTTGCTCATTTGAAAACTATTTCTCTTTTCAACAGCTTTATTGGAAGTATAACTTATAAACCCTAAATTTTACCCATTGTAAGTGTAAAATTTAATCATGTTTAATAAATTTACAGAGTTGTGCAACTATCATGACAATCTAATTTTAGAATGTTTCTATCACTCCAAAAAGATCCCTCATATCCATTTGCAGATATTCCCTAATCTTACCTCTAACACTATACAACCCAGTAATTAATTTACTGTCTCTATAAATTTGCCTTTTCTAGACATTTCATATGAATGGAATTATACAGTATGTTGTCTTTTGCACCTGGCTCATTCTACTTAGCACAACATTCCTGAGGTTCATCCATACTGTCAGTATTTCATTCCTTTTTATTGGTGAATAGTATTCCATTGTGTGAATATGCCACTTTTATTTATCTGTGACTCAGTTTCCTGATTTTGGCTATTATGAATAATACTGCCATGAAAATTCACACAAGTCTTTGTGCAGACATATATTTTCATTTCTCTTGCATAGATACCTTGGATACCCAAGAACCTAACAATTTTACTCCTGGGTATCTATGCAAGAGATGTCTACACAAAGACTTACACATAAATTTATGTTTAAGTTTCTAAGAAATTGTCAACCTGTTTTTCAAAGTGGCTGCAACGCTTATATTCTGATCAGTAATATATGAAGATTCTAGTTTCTCCACATCCACACCAACACTAGTTATTATCTATTCTAGTGGGTATGGAGTGGTATCTCCAATAGTGTGATTTATAAGAAATATATATTTGATCATTCAGGTCATTCTCATATATATTTGGTCTTTGTCCACAGTTCCTGGCTCAAAGCTTCCCACACCCTTGGAATTTCCTAAGTGCTGAGAGTGATAAAATTGTCTTTTGTTATGTGAATGAGGTGACTTTTGGAAGCACCTAAGGATGGAGGCTGTTTGCCAGGAGCATTAACCTTGTGATTAGAAGGTTGGAACTTTCAGTCCCACTCCCTGATTTCCAGGGAGGGGAGAGAAGCTTGAGGTTGAATTAATCACCACTGGTCAATGATTTGCTCAACTAAGACTAAATGAGGCCTCCATAAAAACCCCCAAAAGACAGCTTCTTGGCCTCTTTTGGAGAGTTTTCACGTTGGGGAACCAGAAAGTCTCCACATGCCACCACATTCTATGAGGAACAGAGCTCCTTTGTTCAGAACCTTGCTCTGTGTATCTCTTCATCTGGCTGTTGTTTTGCATTCTTTATTATTCTTTTATAATAAATTGATAATCTAGTGAGTAAATGAGTTTTTCTGAGTTCTGTGAGCCACTATAACAAATTAATTGAACCCGAGGATGGGGTTGTGGGAACATCTGATATCCAAATTGTCAGAAGCACAGGTAACAACCTGGGCTTGCAACTGGAATCTGAAGTGGAGGGTGCTCTTGTGGGACTGAGCCCTTTAACTGTGGAATCTGAGTCTATCTGCAGATATATAGAACATTTTTTTAGTTGTCTATTATATATATATTAGTGTATATATGTCAATCCCAATCTCCCAATTCATCCCACCACCACACCCCGCCACTTTCTGCACTTGGTGTCCATACGTTTGTTCTCTACATCTGTGTCTCTGTTTCTGTGTCTCTGTTTCTGCCTTGCACACCGTTTCATCTGTAACATTTTTCTAGATTCCACATATATGCATTAATACACAATATTTGTTTTTCTCTTTCTGACTTACTTGACTATGTATGACACTTTCTAGATACATCCACGTCTCTACAAATGACCCAATTTCATTCCTTTTCATGGATGAGTAATATTCCATTGTATATATGTACCACATCTTCTTTATCCATTCATCTTTTGATGGGCATTTAGATTGCTTCCATGACTGGCTATTGTAAATAGTGCTGCAGGAATATTGGGGTGCATGTTTATTTTTGAATTATGGTTTGCTCTGGGTATATGCCCAGTAGTGGGATTGCTGGATCATATGGTAATTCTATTTTCAGTTTTTAAGGAACCTCCATACTGTTCTCCATAGTGGCTGTATCAATTTACATTCCCACCAAACAGGGCAAGAGGGTTCCCTTTTCTCCACACCCTCTCCAGCATTTGTGGTTTGTAGATTTTCTGATGATGCTCATTCTAACTGGTGTGAGGTGATACCACCTTGTAGTCTTCATTTGCATTTCTCTAATAATTAGTGATGTTGACCAGCTTTTCATCTGCTTCTAGGCCATCTGTATGTCTTCTTTGGAGACATGTCTATTTAGGTCTTTTGCCCATTTTTGGATTGGGTTGTTTGTTTTTTTAATATGGAGCTGCATGAGCTGTTTATATATTTTGGAGATTAATCATTTGTTGATTCCTTGGCAAATATTTTCTCCCATTCTGAGGGTTGTCTTTCCATCTTGTTCATAGTTTCCTTTGCTGTGCAAAAGCTTCTAAGTTTCATTAGGTCCCATTTGCTTATTCTTGTTTTTATTTCCATTACACAAGGAAGTGGGTCAAAAAAGATCTTGCTGTGATTTATGTCAAAGAGTGTTCTTCCTATGTTTTCCTCTAAGAGTTTTATAGTGTCCGGTGTTACATTTAGGGCTTTAATCCATTTTGAGTTTATTTTTGTGTATGATGACAGGGAGTGTTCTAATTTCATTCTTTTACATGTAGCTGTCCAGTTTTCCCAGCACCACTTATTGAAGAGACTGTCTTTTCTCCACTGTATATGCTTGCCTCCTTTGTCATAGATTAGTTGACCATAGGTGCGTGGGTTTATCTCTGGGCTTTCTATCTTGTTTCGATGTTCTGTTATTGTGCCAGTACCATATTGTCTTGATTACTGTAGCTTTGCAGTATAGTCTGAAGTCAGGAAGTCTGATTCATCCAATTCCATTTTTTTCCCTCAAGACTGCTTTGACTATTTGGAGTCTTTTGTGTCTCCATACAAATTTTAAGATTTTTTTTGTTCTAGTTCCTTAAAAAATGCCATTGGAAATTTGATAGGGATTTCATTGAATCTGTAGATTGCTTTGGGTAGTATAGTCATTTTCAAAATGTTGATTCTTCCAATCCAAGAATATGGTATATCTCTCCATCTGTTGGTATCATCTTTAATTTCTTACATCAGTGTCTTATAGTTTTCTGCATACAGGTCTTTTGTCTCCCTAGGTAGGTTTGTTCCTAGGTATTTTATTCTTTTTCTTGCAATGGTAAATGAGAGTGTTTCCTTAATTTCATTTTCAGATTTTTCATCATTAGTGTATAGGAGTGCAAGAGATTTCTGTGCATTAATTTTGTATCCTGCAACTTGACCTAATTCATTGATTAGCTCTAGTAGTTTTCTGGTGGCATTTTCAGGATTCTCTCTATGTAGTATCATGTCATCTGCAAATAGTGACAGTTTTACTTCTTCTTTTCCAATTTGTATTCCTTTTATTTCTTTTGCTTCTCTGATTGCCGTGGCTAGGACTTCCAAAACTATGTTGAATAATAGTGATGAGAGTGGACATCCTTGCCTTGTTCCTGATCACAGAGGAAATGCTTTCAGTTTTTCACCAAACATGATAATGTTTGCTGTGGGTTTGTCATATACAGCCTTTATTACGTTGAGGTAGGTTCCCTCTATGCCCACTTTCTGGAGAGTTTTTATCATAAATGGGTGTTGAATTTTGTCAAAAGCTTTTTCTACATCTATTGAGATGATCATACGGTTTTTATTCTTCAGTTTGTTAATATGGTGTATCACATTGATTGATTTGCATATATTGAAAAATCCTTGCATCACTGTGATAAATCCTGCTTGATCAGGGTGTATGATCCTTTTAATGTGTTGTTGGATTCTGTTTGCTAGTATTTTATTGAGGATTTTTGTGTCTATATTCATAAGTGATATTGGTGTGTAATTTTCTTTTTTTGTAGTATCTTTGTCTGGTTTTGGTATCAGGGTGATGGTGGCCTTGTAGCATGAGTTTGGGAGTGTTCCTTCCTCTGCAATTTTTTGGAAGAGTTTGAGAAGGATGGGTGTTAGCTCTTCTCTAAATGTTTGATCGAATTCACCTGTGAAGCCATCTGGTCCTGGACCTTTGTTTGTTGGAACATTTTTAATCATAGTTTCAATTTCATTACTTTTGATTCATCTGGTCATATTTTCTATTTCTTCCTGGTTCAGTCTTGGAAGCTTATATCTATCTAAGAATATGTCCATTTCTTCCAGGTTGTCTATTTTATTGGCATACTGTTCCTTGTAGTAGTCTCTTAGGATGCTTTGTATTTCTTTGGTGTCTCTTGTAACTTCTCCTTTTTCCTTTCTAATTTTATTGATTTCAGTCCTCTTTTTCTTGATGAGTCTGGCTAATGGTTTATCAATTTTGTTTATCTTTTGAAAGAACCAACTTTTAGTTTTATTGATCTCTGCTATTGTTTTCTTTGTTTCTATTTCATTTATTTCTGCTTTGATGTTTATGATTCCTTTCCTTCTGCTAGCTTTGGGTTTTGTTTCTTCTTCTTTCTCTAGTTCCTTTAGGTGTAACGTTAGATGGTTTACTTGAGATTTTTCTTGTTTCTTGAGGTAGGCTTGTATAGCTATAAACTTCCCTCTTAGAACTGCTTTTGCTGCATGCCATAGGTCTTGGATCGTTGTGTTTCATTGTCATTTGTCTCTAGGTATTCTTTGATTTCCTCTTTGACTTCTTCAGTGATCTCTTGGTTATTTAGTAATGTATTGTTTAGCCTCCATGTGTTTGTGTTTCTTACTTTTTTTCCCTGTAATTAATTTCTAATCTCATAGCGTTGTGCTCAGAAAAGATGCTTAATATGATTTCAGTTTTCTTAAATTTACTGAGGCTTGATTTGTGACCCAAGATGTGATCCATCCTGGAGAATGTTCTGTGCACACTTGAGAAGAAAGTGTAATCTGCTGTTTTTGGATGGAAAGTCTTATAAATATGAATTAAATCTATGTGGTCTATTGTGTCACTTAAAGCTTCTGTTTCCTTATTTATTTTCATTTTGAATAATCTGTTCATTGGTGTAAGTGAGGAGTTAAAATCCCCAACTATTACTGTGTTACTGTCAATTTCCTCTTTTATAGCTGTTAGCAGTTGCCTTACGTATTGAGGTGCTCCTATGTTGGGTGCATATATATTTACAACTCATATCTTCTTCTTGGATTGATCCCTTCATCATTATGTAGTGTCCTTCCTTGTCTCTTATAACATTCTTTATTTTTATTTTTATGTTTATTTTTATTTTTTTTGTGGTACACGGGCCTCTCACTGTTGTGGCTTCTCCCGTTGCGGAGCACAGGCTCTGGTTGTACAGGCTCAGTGGCCATGGCTCACAGGCCCAGCCACTCCGTGGCATGTGGGATCTTCCCAGACTGGAGCACGAACCTGTGTCCCTTGCATCAGCAGGCAGAATCTCAACCACTGCACCACCAGGGAAGCCCAACATTCTTTATTTTAAAGTCTATTTTATCTGATATGAGTATAGCTACTCCAGCTTTCTTTTGATTTCCATTTGCATGGAATATCTTTTTCCATCCCCTCAATTTCAGTCTGTATGTGTCCCTAGGTCTCAAGTGGGTCTCTTGTAGACAGCATGTATATGGGTCTTGTTTTTGTATCAATTCAGCAAGCTTGTGTCTTTTGGGTGGAGCATTTAATCCATTCACGTTAAAGGTAATTATCGATATGTATGTTCCTATGACCATTTTCTTAATTGTTTTGGGTTTGTTTTTGTAGGTCCTTTTCTTCTCTTGTGTTTCCCACCTAGAGAAGTTCCTTTAACATTTGTTGTAGAGCTGGTTTGGTGGTGCTGAATTCTCTTAGCTTTTGCTTGTCTGTAAACCTTTTGATTTCTCCCTTGAATCTGAATGATATCTTTGCCCAGTAGAGTAATGTTGGTGGTAGGTTCTTCCCTTTCATCACTTTAAGTATATCATGCCACTCTCTTTTGGCTTGTAGCATTTCTTCTGAGAAATCAGCTGTTAACCTTATGGGAGTTCCCTTGTATATTATTTGTCATTTTTCCCTTGCTGCTTTCAATAATTTTTCTTTGTCTTTAATTTTTGTCAATTTGATTACTATATGTCTCAGCATGTTTCTCCTTGGGTTTATCCTGTATGGGACTCTCTGCGTTTCCTGGATTTGGGTGGCTATTTCCTTTCCCATGTTAGGGAAGTTTTCAACTATAATCTCTTCAAATATTTTCTCGGGTCCTTTCTCTCTCTCTTTTCCTTCTGGGACCCCTGTAATGCGAATGTTGTTGCGTTTAATGTTGTCCCAGAGGTCTCTGAGGCTGTCTTCATTTCTTTTCATTCTTTTTTCTTTATTCTGTTCAGCAGCAGTGAATTCCATCATTCTGTCTTGCAGGTGACTTATCTGTTCTTCTGCCTCAGTTATTCTGCTATTGATTCCTTCTAGTGTAGTTTTCATTTCAGTTATTGTGGTGTTCATCTCTGTTTGTTTGTTCTTTAATTCTTCTAGGTCTTTGTTCAACATTTCTTGCATCTTTTTGGTCTTTGTCTTCATTGTTTTTCTGAGGTCCTGGATCATCTTCACTATTAGTATTCTGAATTCTTTTTTTGGAAGGTTGCCTATCTACACTTCATTTAGTTGTTTTTCTGGGGGTTTATCTTTTTCCTTCATCTGGTACATAGCCCTCTGCTTTTTTCATCTTGTCTGTCTTTCTGTGAATGTGGTTTTTGTTTCACAGGCTGCAGGATTGTAGTTCTTCTTGCTTCTTCTCTCTGCCCTCTGGTGGATGAGGCTATCTTGAAGCAGGTATTATTAATACCCCCATTTTAAAGATGAGGAAATTGAAGTTTAGAGACATAAACGTGTCCAAGATTATACTGTGAGAAATAGAACTAGAGGTGAATTCAGGTCATCTGACTCCAGTATATATTTTGCAACCATTTTTCTATGATTCAGGAATAGTTTTAATCTCCGAAATTTATCTATAGCTTTAATATAATCTGTACCAAAATCTCACAGGCTCTTTTGCAGAAATTGACAAGCTGATCCTAAAATTTATGTGCAACTGCAACGGGCCCAATATAGCTAAAATATTCTTGATAAGGAATAAAAAATTAGAGGACTTGCACTTCCTGTTTACAAAACTTCCTATAAAATGACAGTAATCAATTTTTGGTCAATTGATTTTTGACAATAATACCAGGGCAATTCAAAAGGAAAGAGTAGCTTATTCAAAAATGGTGCTGGGACAACTAGATATCCTTAGACAACAAGATGAATTTAGATCTTTACCTCATAGCATACACAAAATTAAATCACTGTATCATAAACCTAAATGTAAGACCTAAAAAAAAATAATTTCTAAAAAAAAGATACCTCTGGGACAACATTAAACGCAACAACATTCGCATTACAGGGGTCCCAGAAGGAAAAGAGAGAGAGTAAGGACCAGAGAAAATATTTGAAGAGATTATAGTCGAAAACTTCCCTAACATGGGAAAGGAAATAGCCACCCAAGTCCAGGAAGTGCAGAGAGTCCCATACAGGATAAATCCAAGGAGAAACACTCTGAGACACATAGTAATCAAATTGACAAGATTTAAAGACGAAGAAAAATTATTAAAAGCAACAACGGAAAAACAACAAACAACATACAAGGGAACGCCCATAAAGTTAACAGCTTATTTCTCAGCAGAACTCTACAAGCCACAAGGGAGTGGCACATTATATTTAAAGTGATGAAAGGGAAGGAACTACAACAAAGATTGCTCTACCCAGCAATGATATTCACATTCAACGGGGAAATCAAAAGCTTTACAGACAAGCAAAAGCTAAGAGAAGACAGCACCACCAAACCAGCTCTAGAACAAATGCTAAAGGAACTTCTCTAAGTGGGAAACACAAGAGAAGAAAAGGACCTACAAAAACAAACCCAAAACAATTAAGAAAATGGTCATAGGAACATACATATCAATAATCACCTTAAATGCGAATGGATTAAATGCTCCAACTAAATGACACAGGCTTGCTGAATGGATGCAAAAACAAGACCCATATATATGCTGTCTACAAGAAACTCACTTCAGATCGAGGGACACATACAGACTGAAAGTGAGGGGATGGAAAAAGATATTCCATGCAAATGGAAATCGAAAGAAACCTGGGGTAACAACAGTCATATCAGATAAAGTAGACTTTATAATAAAGAATGTTACAGGAGACAAGGAAGGACACTATATAATGATCAAGGGATCAATCCAAAAAGAAGATATAAGAGTTATAAATATATACGCACCCAACATAGGAGCACCTCAATACATAAGGCAAATGCTAATAGCGATAAAAGAGGAAATTGACAGTAACACAATAAAAGTGGAGGAATTTAACAGCTCACACCAATTGACAGAACATGCAAACATAAAATTAATAAGGAAACAGAAGCTTTAAATGACACAATAGAACAGATAGATTTAATTGATATTTCTAGGACATTCCATCCGAAAACAGCAGATTACACTTCCTTCTCAAGTGCACATGGAACATTCTCCAGGATCACATCTTGGGTCACAAATCAAGCCTCAGTAAATTTAAGAAAACTGAAATCATATCAAGCATCTTTTCTGACCACAACGCTATGAGATTAGAAATGAATTACAGGGAAAAAAACGTAAAAAACACAAACACATGGAGGCTAAACAATACGTTACTAAATATCCAAGAGATCACTGAAGAAATCAAAGAGCAAATCAAAAAATACCTAGAGACAAATGACAATGAAAACATGACGATCCAAAACCTATGGGATGCAGAAGAGAAAAGTTTATAGCAATACAATCCTACCTCAAGAAACAAGAAAAATCTCAAACAATCTAATCTTACACCTGAAGGAACTAGAGAAAGAAGAACAAAGAAAACACAAAGTTAGCAGAAGGAAAGAAATCATAAAGATCAGAGCAGAAATAAATGAAACAGAAACAAAGAGAACAATAACAAAGGTCAGTAAAACTAAAAGCTGGTTCTTTGAGATGATAAACAAAATTGATAAACCTTTAGCCAGACTCATCAAGAAAAAGAGCAAGAGGACTCAAATCAATAAAACCCTGGTGGAACAGTGGTTAAGAATCTGCCTGCCAATGCTGGGGACACAGGTTCACTCCCTGCTCCGGGAAGATCCCACATGCCACAGAGCAACTAAGGCCGTGTGCCATAACTAATGAGCCTTTGCTCTATAGCCTGTGAGCTGCAACTACCAAAGCCCACATGCCTAGAGCCCGTGCTTTGAAACAAGAGAAGCCACCGCAATGAGTAGCCCACGCACCACAACAAAGATTAGCCCCCGTGTGCTGCAACTAGAGAAAGCTCACACACAGCAATGAAGACCACTGCAGCCAAAAAAAATTTTTTTTTAATTTTAAAAAGAAATAAAAAGGGGAAGTTACAGTGGACACCAAAGAAATACAAAGCATCATAAGAGACTACTACAAGCAACTCTCTGCCAATAAAATGGACAACCTGGAAGAAACGGACAAATTCTTAGATAGGTATAACCTTCCAAGACTGAACCAGGAAGAAATAGAAAATAAGAACAGACCAATCACAAGTAATGAAATTGAAACTGTGATTAAAAATGTTCTAACAAAAAAAAGTACAGGACCAGATGGCTTCACAGGTGAATTCGATCAAACATTTAGAGAAGAGCTAACACCCATCCTTCTCAAACTCTTCCAAAAAATTGCAGAGGAAGGAACACTCCCAAACTCATGCTACAAGGCCACCATCACCCTGATACCAAAACCAGACAAAGATACTACAAAAAAAGAAAATTACACACCAATATCACTTATGAATATAGACACAAAAATCCTCAATAAAATACTAGCAAACAGAATCCAACAACACATTAAAAGGATCATACACCCTGATCAAGCAGGATTTATCACAGTGATGCAAGGATTTTTCAATATATGCAAATCAATCAATGTGATACACCATATTAACAAACTGAAGAATAAAAACCGTATGATCATCTCAATAGATGTAGAAAAAGCTTTTGACAAAATTCAACACCCATTTATGATAAAAACTCTCCAGAAAGTGGGCATAGAGGGAACCTACCTCAACGTAATAAAGGCTGTATATGACAAACCCACAGCAAACATTATCATGTTTGGTGAAAAACTGAAAGCATTTCCTCTGTGATCAGGAACAAGGCAAGGATGTCCACTCTCATCACTATTATTCAACATAGTTTTGGAAGTCCTAGCCACGGCAATCAGAGAAGCAAAAGAAATAAAAGGAATACAAATTGGAAAAGAAGAAGTAAAACTGTCACTATTTGCAGATGACATGATACTACATAGAGAGAATCCTGAAAATGCCACCAGAAAACTACTAGAGCTAATCAATGAATTAGGTCAAGTTGCAGGATACAAAATTAATGCACAGAAATCTCTTGCACTCCTATACACTAATGATGAAAAATCTGAAAATGAAATTAAGGAAACACTCTCATTTACCATTGCAAGAAAAAGAATAAAATACCTAGGAACAAACCTACCTAGGGAGACAAAAGACCTGTATGCAGAAAACTATAAGACACTGATGTAAGAAATTAAAGATGATACCAACAGATGGAGAGATATACCATATTCTTGGATTGGAAGAATCAACATTTTGAAAATGACTATACTACCCAAAGCAATCTACAGATTCAATGAAATCCCTATCAAATTTCCAATGGCATTTTTTAAGGAACTAGAACAAAAAAAATCTTAAAATTTGTATGGAGACACAAAAGACTCCAAATAGTCAAAGCAGTCTTGAGGGAAAAAAATGGAATTGGATGAATCAGACTTCCTGACTTCAGACTATACTGCAAAGCTACAGTAATCAAGACAATATGGTACTGGCACAATAACAGAACATCGAAACAAGATAGAAAGCCCAGAGATAAACCCACGCACCTATGGTCAACTAATCTATGACAAAGGAGGCAAGCATATACAGTGGAGAAAAGACAGTCTCTTCAATAAGTGGTGCTGGGAAAACTGGACAGCTACATGTAAAAGAATGAAATTAGAACACTCCCTGTCATCATACACAAAAATAAACTCAAAATGGATTAAAGCCCTAAATGTAACACCGGACACTATAAAACTCTTAGAGGAAAACATAGGAAGAACACTCTTTGACATAAATCACAGCAAGATCTTTTTTGACCCACTTCCTTGTGTAATGGAAATAAAAACAAGAATAAGCAAATGGGACCTAATGAAACTTAGAAGCTTTTGCACAGCAAAGGAAACTATGAACAAGATGGAAAGACAACCCTCAGAATGGGAGAAAATATTTGCCAAGGAATCAACAAATGATTAATCTCCAAAATATATAAACAGCTCATGCAGCTCCATATTAAAAAAACAAACAACCCAATCCAAAAATGGGCAAAAGACCTAAATAGACATGTCTCCAAAGAAGACATACAGATGGCCTAGAAGCAGATGAAAAGCTGGTCAACATCACTAATTATTAGAGAAATGCAAATGAAGACTACAAGGTGGTATCACCTCACACCAGTTAGAATGAGCATCATCAGAAAATCTACAAACCACAAATGCTGGAGAGGGTGTGGAGAAAAGGGAACCCTCTTGCCCTGTTTGGTGGGAATGTAAATTGATACAGCCACTATGGAGAACAGTATGGAGGTTCCTTAAAAACTGAAAATAGAATTACCATATGATCCAGCAATCCCACTACTGGGCATATACCCAGAGCAAACCATAATTCAAAAATAAACATGCACCCCAATATTCCTGCAGCACTATTTACAATAGCCAGTCATGGAAGCAATCTAAATGCCCATCAAAAGATGAATGGATAAAGAAGATGTGGTACATATATACAATGGAATATTACTCATCCATGAAAAGGAACGAAATTGAGTCATTTGTTGAGACGTGGATGTATCTAGAGAGTGTCATACATAGTCAAGTAAGTCAGAAAGAGAAAAACAAATATCATATATTAACACATGTATGTGGAACCTAGAAAAATGGTACAGATGAACTGGTTTCCAGGGCAGAAGTTGAGACACAGATATAGATAACAAAAGTATGGACACCAAGGGGGGAAAACCACGGGGGGATGGAGATGGTGGTGTGCTGAACTGGACGATTGGGATTGACATGTATACACTGATGTGTATAAAATTGATGACCAATAAGAACCTGCTGTATAAAAAAATAAATAAAATTCAAGAATTAAAATAATAATACCTGCTTCTACTTTTTCAGAATCAAGATACATTTCTTATTAAGCCCATAGCACAGTGTTTCTTGTTAGCTATGATTATCATATTGGCATTTATTACTCTATGCCAGGAACTATGTAGGCAACTAAAGATAAAAAGAGTTACAGGTTGAAGAAGTCTTTCTGCAAGAGAATGAGATTGCCTGGGATCCTCTGCTTTTGTTGCTTTGCGTGGGTAGATAATAAGGTAGCATGGGTGTTGATGGGGAACAGTGAGGATGAAGCCTAGTAGGAAGACTGTGAAAAGGAAGAAGTAGCTTCTTCCACCAGCTGCCTTTAAAAAGTAAAAGACTTTCCATGATTTTACATTCATTCAACTAACACCCAAACTACCTACTCACTATTCTCAAGGAAAAATTGGTCAAGAAGGCATTTTGTTTTATCTCCCTCTCCTGTTGAGACTTGTTTTTCTCATCAAGACTAATGACCATTCTTACTCGATTTCAGTGTAATAATGTGCCCATAGGTGGATGTGTGTGTGTTAGAGGAGGGGTGTTATTTGGCTCAAGCCCAAGGAGAAGCCCTGTGTTTTCACCACTCTAAGAATGTTCCCAATGATAATAATGGACTTTGATCCAATGGGACAAAGTCTACGTGATTTTCTGTTGCTAGGAGGCTACCCTTGCACCCTGAGCCACTTTGTCCTATACTATTCATTTTCAGCTCCCAGACGGCCTGATTTCAAGCTTGTAATCCACACTATGCTGATCTTCTCAGTTTCCTCCACCTCCGAGACAGACAGCAGGATGGAGCTCATTGTGCTCTGGCCCAGGCTACCCAGTAAAGCGGTTCCATGTGTGGAGACAATGCCTGACATGCCCCGTTGGCTGCAGGTTGTTCCAACTCTGTAGGGACACTGAAAGAATGTATCAACAGACTTGCCCAGGTATCTAAAACACATTTTCAAAATGTCAAGTGACCCTTGATGACCAGTCTGCTGATTAACTGCAGCATCCCAGGGGTCCTTGGAGGGGAGAAGCTGAAGCCAAGTTTTCAGTGTGTATTCACCTCTCCACTGAGTCAGAAAGCTCACTGCCAAGCTGGAGCAGCAGTAGAACATGTAACTGGTCAGAACAAATTCAGTTTCCCAATCACAGTCTTCTGCCAAGATTCTGTTTCAAATTCTCTATTCTCAGAGGAACAGCCTGGGAATTTGGAAGTTCTTCACAGAAGTTTCTGGACGAGCTCCTCCCTCCTCATTTCTACCACCTCAAGCCTCATGCTGGCCATGAGACATCTTAGTTGCATCAGCTTACTTCCATCTTTGTAGGTTCTCCCTCCTTTCTCATCAGTCTGCACTCAGTAGCAGAATCACCTCTACTAGGATTTGTCTCCCACCTTGGAACCTGCAGTAATACTTGCTCGTGATGTAGAGTTGATATTAAGCCAACAAGCATGATTCTCAACCATTTGCCACCCAATTACAGTCAGTTTACATGGAGAGATATACAAAGTTAAGATGACACTATAGGCCCTTCTTGAACTGGAACACTTGTTTACACTATGAGTAGGTCCAAGGACCTCACCAAAATCAGACTAAGGGATATTTTGGGCTTCTTTTTGCTGGGCATTTCTAGGAAAGGGGTAGCTCCCATTGATGCATGGGAGATAGACTATAGAATTCAAGAGAGATTGTGAATCCCAAGGGAGAAAGTTGAAAGAAAGAAAGAAAGAGAACACACCAAATAGAAGCCCAAGCTTTTAACCCTTCTGTTCCTTTCATTAAATGTGTCACTCCTTAACTCCACCATGGAGGTCCAGCATAATCACTGACAAGGTGGCTGTTTTTTGTCATCAGACAAAAGAATTGTCTTTACAATAAAGAACTTCCAAAGTGATAAATGAGAAATTGTACATGAAGCAAGTTTGACAAATATTCTGTAAAAGAAAAAAAAAAGAAATACAGAAATTTGGATGGCCACTTGTATCTCTTAATTCATGTATCTTGGTCAGCTTCTCCACGAGTTTACCTAATTGTTTATAAACTTTATACTTCTTATAGATACATTTTTAAATGTGAAAAAAAATCTTGACATCCTGGCTTCTTCACGTGGTTATTGTTTTGTGCACACATGCCCTGGGGTTTCTGTGTATTCAAAATGCACCTTATAAGGACACCAGTCAGACTGGATTAAGGTTTGCTCTATTGGCCTCATTTTAACTCAATCACCTTTTTAAAGGCCCTCTCGGGACTCCCCTAGTGGCACAGTGGTTAAGAATCCACCTGACAATGCAGGGGACACAGGTTCGAGCCCTGGTCTGGGAAGATCCCACATGCCGCAGAGCAGCTAAGCCCGTGCGCCACAACTACTGAGCCTGCACTCTAGAGCCTGCAAGCCACAACTACTGAGCCCACGTGCCACAACTACCGAAGCCCATGCGCCTTGAGCTCGTGCTCCACAACAAGAGAAGCCACAGCAGGTAGAAGCCCGTACACCACAACGAAGAGTAGCCCCCACTCACCACAACTAAGAAAGCCAGCATGCAGCAATGAACACCCAACGCAGCCAAAAATAAATAAATTAATTAAAAACATTAAATAAAAAAAATAAAGGCCCTCTCTCCAAGTACAGTCACACTCCGAGGTATTGGGGGTTAGGACTTTGATAAATGAATATGAGGGGACATAATTCAGTCCATAATGATACTATATGGTAATTATCTGTTTACACAATTCTTGTAAGTGCATACTAATGCCTTTTTTAATAAATATATCTCCTGCACTCAGCACAGCATATAGTAGGATTGATGAACTTTTGATAAATGTATGGGTGAATGTACATATGCCTAACCCCATTGTGGTCAGTAAAGAAAGTAAAGAAAGTTTTTGTTTTGTTTTGTTTTTTCAATTTTATTTATTTATTTTTGGCTGCGTTGGGTCTTTGTTGCAGTGTGCAGGTTTTCTCTAGATGCAGCGAGCAGGGGCTACTCTTTGTTGCAGTGCACGGGCTTCTCACTGTGGTGGCTTCTCTTGTTGTGGAGCACGGGCTCTAGGTGCACGGGCTTCAGTAGTTGTGGCATGCGGGCTCAGTAGTTGTGGCACACTTGCTTCGTTGCTCTGCGGCATGTTGGATCTTCCTGGACCAGGGCTCGAACCTGTGTCCCCTGCATTGGCAGGCAAATTCTTAACCACTGTGCCACCAGGGAAGCCCAGTAAAGAAAGTTTATTGATTTGCCTGGTTTTATGTGGAAGGAAAAAACCTATATTAAGCATTAACTTAAAGATCCTTGAAAGTTGCTCAGAAACTCTTTAGGATGGCATCTTTGTCTCCAAAATCAAAGATCCCTGAAGTTATGGCTAATGGGATTAAAGCTGCCAATTTTCTGCCATGCCATATTATATTCACTTCATGCTTCACACTCACTTCCATGTAGATTACAGTATCAGAACTGTTTAAAGAGTTAACAATTAAGTGGAACAGGCAGGAGCTTGGGAGTACAGAGCAAGACCAAATGAAGTATTTAGTGAGAGGTGGAGAAGAGTGGTTACTAAATGGATCAGCTGTCTTGATGTCAAGGAGACCAAATGAGATGAAAGAAATTGGCCAGAACATAGAACCATCTGGATGGCAAATGAAAAATCAGTCATTTTCCCAGATGTTTGGTCTACACAAAACCTCACTCCCCAATATCTGAAAGCATTCAGAAGGGTGGATGAATGCTTCATTTTTCTCCTGGGTTTCTCTTGTGTGATGAGGCACAGTCAAGCCTCAGACTCCCAGTAAGCACAGGGCTGGAAAAACAGTGATTTCCTAATCCCAAATGATCACAGCTGCCAACAGGGCAAGGTTTTGTGTATATCCTATGGCATTTCCAGGATATGGACAATAGCCTTAGAAGCAGTAGTAAAAGATGTGTGATGAGATATATGTGCCTGCTTGTGTACTACATACATCTGAATATGTATCATCAAGTGTGATGTAGGACTGGAAATAGATCCTTGACAGAGGTTGAACTCCACAAAGCAGCCCATCCTTTTGGGATAGAGAAACTTGGTAAAAAAGAGTACGTCACGTTCCAAGGAAATAAAACAGCTTCCTGGACTCACTGTAGAGAATGAGCATGTGAAAGAAGTTCTGTGGACCCAGTAGGAAAGGAAAAGGATGTTTCACAGATATGGCTTTCATCTTGCCCTCCTTTGAAAGCAAAACTTTTTATGTGGTATCTTTGAAGGTTAGTGGTTTGGGAATTTAAGGAGCATTCTTTAAGTGACTTGACTATTGAATACAGGAGAGAGTAAAAAGAGATGAAGTATAATTACTCTGTGGTGACAGTATTAAATACCACACATAGGACTGTGCTACCTCATCTCAGCATAAACGTCTTTCCCACATTAAAATACTGCATGATAAGTGATATGAAAGTGATAATCACAGAAAGCAATTAAGGCGCATGCAGGGTCATTAAACCAGGACGAATTGGTCCCCGAAGAATGTAACAGCTAGGCGAAAATCTGAATCACAGTAACGTTAGCTAACCCTTATTAAGCCCAACACAGTTCTACATGAGTTACATATATTACCTAAATTGGTTAATGAATACTTTAATAATCCCTTGAGGTGGGGACTGTAATTTATTCCTAGATTATAGTGAGTCAGTGGATAAAGGCCATTTTCTAAAGAGATCATCGGTTTTGTAGAGGCTCAGAGGTGAGTGAGTAGTTCAGTGTGGCTAAAAGGCTGGAGAATTAAGCAGATGCTAAAATATGAATGGTCCCATAAAGCCTTTTAAGGAGTTTTGACTTTATTTCCAGAGTAATATTAAACAGAATGTTTTGAGAGATCCAGAAAGGCTAGACTCAATGAGACCCACCCTGGGAAGTTGGTCCTTGTCCCAAACTGAGGCATGTTAATAAGAGGAGATTTAGGAATGGATTGTTTCTTCCTTTGTTAAGGTTCATTTATTTTCCATAAAGCAAGCGTGAATGCCCTTATTCTAGGTGATGAAGTCGAATGAGTTTTTGTCTCATCTTTGTTAAATGAGATGTACCAGATACTTAGTAAGGAGGCCGGGAAGCCAAAGGTGGAATTACTGGCACCAGAAGACCAGTACTCTCTGTCTTAGAAATGGGGTTCCCTCAAAATTTTGAGGTTTCCCAACCACTGCTTCCCTGGAAAAGCCTGAATCTGGTCATTAAAAGGTAAACAGCGTCCTTGCTGCAGCTGATACATGGGGTGTTTGTCTTCAGGATAATTCTTATCCCCGGTGTGTGGTCAAAGCTACCAACAACTGTGGAAAATTATAGAAGGAAATAGAGCCCTTCGGCAGCATTTGGAAAGCCATTACAATAGGCAGGCAAAATTCCTAAGTACTTGTTATCAAGTAAGATTAAAAGCAAGCATAAAATTTATTAAATTGACATTATCAAGCTAAGTAGTGTTCCATCCTGTTTGCAGTTTTTAATTGTGAAATAAACCACAACTCAAAATATCTGACTGCACTCTAGGAAAATGATTCTCCAAAAAAGTAGAAGTACACATGGAGCGGGGGGAAGGAGAGGGAGGGAGAGTGGGAGGGAGAGAGAGGGAGAGAGAGGGAGAGAGAGGGAGAGAGAGGGAGAGAGAGAGAGGGGGAGAGAGAATATATTGAGAGACAGAGAGAATGCTTTATTGCCTCGTAGCACAAAAACTATCTTTCATTCAAAACAGATGAGAATGAACAAGAAGTAATGCTTCTATCGATCCACTCAGCTTCCTGCCTTCAGGGTATTATTCCACAGACAAAAGGTAAAAAAATGGAGACACTTTCATCTTTCTCACACCTCAGGAGCTTTGTTTCTATACACTGACTTTTGAGTACCAATGGCTACATCTGGTTTCTGAGCAAATGAAGCTGAGCTTCCTTAGCCTCCAGTTAGAAGAGGCCACTCATCTGTCCTCAATTGACACACACTCAGCTAAAATGTTGCAGCACTGACTGGCCTTTTGTCTTTGCTCTCTTGACAGCAAAATCACTATCATCTGGCTCAGTTGGATCAAAGAAGGACACGCATTTGATATAAGGGCTGTTGCTTCACAGCATCACACTTCGTTATTATTACCTCTTTGGCAACACGGTACGGAGATGAAAAATAGGCATCTTTGATATGCAACAGAAACAATGACCAGACCTACAGACTGAACTTGACTGTTTGCCTGGTAGGCTTTTTCAAACTGCTGCTTCTGCAGGTCCTCCATTCTGGTGCAGGTTGCTTCAGATGTTGGTTTTGAGGAAACCTTGAGGTGTGAGCCAAAAACAACAAGAGAACGATTGTTGATACGTCTGCTCCAATAGAGAAATGAGGATGTACCAAATAAGGAGGTAGTTGATCTGCAGATCCCAGTATGCCAAGGAGTAGGGCTTGTTTCAGGCTGTCCTAATCTCTGTCCCTAATCAAAGACCTCTGTTTCAGAAATGTTGGCTACCACAGTTTGTTCACACATATGATTACTCTTCAAGCTGGCAAGTTTAGAGGTCATATTACAACGTGAGAAAGCTGAGGGCAGACAGGATGACTGCTATGGTAAGGTCAAGTTGTTTAGGTCCTACCTTAAGCTGGATGCCACTCAATAGGCATTTCCCAATCTTTTCATTTTTGGTTACACTTATAAATCAAAATTTGCCTTAGTCACCTGAGTATGGAAAATGGAAATAATCCTAATAAAAATAAATATGGGAAAGAGTTTGGAGGTAGTAGGAGTTGTGGGTGTGGATATATAATATAGAATAGAATAAGAAATAGACTATAAAATATGGAGCAGAATAAAGTAAGAAAGAGATAAAGAAAAAGAAGAAATAGGGTACTTGTTGCAGATTGAATTTTGTCCCTCAAAAATATAATGTTGAAGTCCTAACTCTTTGTACCTGTGAAAGTGACCTTCTTTGAAAATAGGGGTTTTGCAGATGCAATCAAGTTAAAATGAGGTCATTAGGGTGGGCTCTAATCTCGTGACTGGTGTTTTTATAAGAAGAGGAAAGTGCCATGTGAAGAGACAGACACACAGGGAGAATGTCAAAGGATGACAGAGGCAGAGATTGGAGTGATACAGCTGCAAGTCAATGAACAAAAAGGATTGACAGCCACCAACAGTAGCCAGGAAGAGGCAAGGAAATGTCCTCCCCTACAGGTTTTAGAGCCCTTTCGACACCTGGATTTGGGACTGCAAGCCTCCAGAACTGTGAAAGAATGAATTCCTGTTGTTTTGTCACCCAGTTTGTGGTCCTTTCTTATAGCAGCCCTGGGAGACGAATATGGGGCACATGTGGAGAAGCCTGCACCTGACATCATCCAACTGTACCCTGATGTGAAGTACAATTAAGGAGCTTCAACCCTCAGCTCAAAGGCCTAACATGGTCAGTATCTTTACCCTTTGGAAAATCAAAACAATCTCTGCTTATGTCCAGCTTTTCAGCATCTCTCTACTTCTTCACAGTGGGACAGAGATCTCTGAAGCCAACTTGATGATTTCATTTGCCAGTTGTGTCAGTAGCCTAGGATTTAATCTTCCAGTTCTAGAGACTGGAACTCATTGAAGGCAGCCAGGTGAATCTCAACCCATGCTTACACTGTAGTGTCATCCTGACGATGTTCTATCTTCTTCAACCTGAAGTTTAATCTTATCAATAGACAGAACCAAAAGCAATTAGATCTGGAGAAGTTCCATTTCCCCAAGCTAACCATGTGGACTTGTGTCAGTTTCTTGCCGAAAACACACCTCTGCCTATCTGGTGGGGTATCTTGCATTGTGTGTAGTACTGCTGGTACACACAGTACGTTATTCAGTCCTTCCCCCAAAAGTCAAAGTAAAAAGGACTCACCTCTTGCCATCCTCCTATCTGGGACTTTACATAGGGCACAAGTGACACAAAGCAACCCAGTGGGGAAGGGATGGTTGGATTTTTCGAGGCAACTTTGCATTTATGCTTTGTCAACTGCTACATCCTGCTGCTTTTTTCTGCTAAGGTGTGATTACTATACTTCTTCCTTCTTGCTTCTGATTTTTCTTCATCATAAATAGTTGTTTCTTTTTTTTTTTTTTTTTTTCGGTACGCGGGCCTCTCACTGTTGCAGCCTCTCCCGTTGCGGAGCACAGGCTCCGCGGCCATGGCTCACGGGCCCAGCCGCTCCGCGGCACGCGGGATCCTCCCGGAGCGGGGCACGAACCCGTGCCCCCCACATCGGCAGGCGGACTCCCAACCACTGCGCCACCAGGGAAGCCCAATAGTTGTTTCTTTTACATACTTTTAAAGTATATCTTTGTCACCTAAGAATGATTTCTATAAGTGGAATTGCTGTGTCAAATATCATGATAATGCCTGAGGTTTCAGTGAAAATCTCCAAATTATTCTGAGAACAAATTATACCAATTTACACTCCCAGGTGGAAAACATTTGATTTTGTCAACTTTGAAATACATTTTTACTCTTGTAAAATTATAAGCTGTACATTTTATGGTAAACTTACTTATTTGTAAATCTACCTATAAACTATAAACCAGACAAGGATAATTATACAGTCGATGTGTTTCTTCAACTCTAATTCTTATTAGAGTTCTCTTTTAAGATCTTGTGGTTTTTCTATTTGCCAGTGTACCTCAGCATCTGTCCAACAGGTAACACATAGTTAGGTGCATAATAAAAATTTTAATAAATGAATATGAATTAACGTCTGAATGAGAGACCAGTTTGAGGAAAAGAAATAAGAAAAATTGCAGAGAACATTATCAGTGTTTTTTTCACAACAGAAATGTCCTTAGTAAGTAATAGGACAAATAATTCCAAAGAAGAAAGAGTACACTATGAAAATTTTGCCAAATATTCTTCTTCTTTAATCTTCACTTTTGAATGAGTGATTTGTTAGCATTATTAGCAAAGTACAAACAAAACCACAAACAACAGATACAGTGAAAAGTAAATTTTCTTCCCATGTCTATGCCTGAATCTCCTACTTCCCTTCCCAGAGGCAACTATGATTACAGCCAAACAACATTTTTAAATGCTATTAATTAACTAAGAGGCATTCCTCAAATTCCATCCATCAATGGACACCATTCCTATAGATAAAAGCATGCTTTGCAAAGCATTCCACAATTTTTGTTTTTACCCTTGGATGAAGACACAGTGTGGAGGGCTGTTATGATGAGTGACATCTGGAGACCAACATTACTTCTCACATGACCCTGGGAAAAGAAGCAAACATCTGTGGACTATCTGCCTTGCCTCCCCAAAGAGGGTCTGAGCACATATGTGTGTTCTGAGAGTGACATCCACTGGTGTATAATCATAACTACATATGCCAGGGCTTCGAAGATCTGCAAACAATCCTTAACTTAAACATTATATCAGGCATGGTGCTTCTCAGACATCCATCCATGGAATTCTCCTAAGTTTACAAACATGGCAACCAGCTTTACTTATTTTGAATCTCAGAAGGGAATATATAATAACCACCAGGTCTAGATGTGTTGCATCAACAATAAAGATGTGCTTCTGGACATTCATTCATTTGTCTCACATATAATACTGAGCATGAACTACATGCCTGTAACTGAATGTCACACAGTGCTAGGAAAAATGATGAAAAAGACGCAGCCACATCCTCAAGGGCATCTTCAAATTGGAAAAAAAAGATGCACAGATAACAACTGGACATGGAAATACATGGCAAGTCATGCATTCATCTGTGACCTTGTTTGGTCTTGATATATTATTTTAATTTAGCCCTCACAACAATTCTAGAATAAGCAGAATTTTATGTATGGGAAACCCAAGGCTCAGAGAGGTTAAGTGACCTGCCCACAGTTACACAACAATAAAAGTCTGAATCCAGTTTGGCTTGATTCCAAAACCCAAGCTTTGACTACAACCCAATGCAATCCATCAGCTTAGCTCATAAATCAAAGACAAAGCATACTGTTTATTCCTGGCTTTCTAGCCTGTATCTTATTTTATGTTATAAAAGGATGTATCTATCATAGATTCAGTAGAGAATTTCTATTCCTATGAAATTATCCCTCCAAAAAACTATTATCAGAAATAGTAAGATTATAAATATATAGGAAAAGAAATCTTGAAAGTCTTCAAAATTGGTAAGCCATTTTCTTCTTTATGTTCAGATTCTTGTTAAATTTCCTTCCACCTCACCTATTAGCAGACTAGTTGCATCCATATGGGTCCTTAGTTTGTAAATCCTTGTGAGCTACATTTTTCTAGGGAAAGAAATCCTGGCTTATATGCTCCTGGGCACCAAAACAAATCCCAGTTGTATCAGTCATGGTTTGATCAGAGAAGCAAAATCACCAGAAAGTTATGCATGTAATAGGAGATTATATTGTAGAGATTTGATCTCACAAAATTATGGGAGCTGGTTAAGTAGTTTACTTTCTGCTGTTGTTTCTATATCTCTTGCTGGGCCTGAGGGCAGCAGGGCAAGAAATCAGGAAGGAAGAAAGGTGGTTGTGAAATGATGGAGGGCAGTGACAAATTGGAACCCATAGGACAAGCTGGAAACCATGTTGGTCTCTTATAGGCTCCAAGTCTCCAACTTCAATGATGCGAGTAGCCTACAGGGGGAGCTGGCACTCTTCATAATGGAGCTGGACATGCATTTTCCCAGGAGTAGGAGCTGAAGCATGAATGGTGGGAGCTGGAGGTGTTCAGCTGTTGTCCCATGTCAACAAGACGAGCCAACAGATCCAGAACTATGTGTGCAAGCTGCACCAACTGAGTGTAAAAATAATATGGCTGCTGCTTATTTACACCTTCCAAATCACGTACAAGGTGTTTCTTATGACCCACACTAGCCTAAAACTATGGAAAATACTGGGAAACCTAGTTCCAACTTAGGTTAAGTTGACACAAGACAATGCAAAGCACAATACACAAGTATTTTGCACAATGTTTTATGTAAATATGAGTTATTTCTGTCTCTAAAGCATTACTAAGGCTGATCTTTGGCTCACTTAACTAAATTGTATGTCAATTCCAATCTGATGGCCAGATAATAACTAAGAAAATAGGCTCCCAGTCATGAGGAGTAACAGCATAAATACTGTGTTTGACCTAATGAAAGTAGCTTGTAGGGACTAAGAAAATGGAAAATGGACATAAAAGCTATAAACAACAAGGTCCTACTGTATAGCACAGTTATCCTGTGATAAATCATAATGGAAAAGAATATGAAAAATAATGTATATGTATGTATAACTGAATCACTTTGCTATACAGCAGAAATTAACACAACATTGAAAATCAACTATACTTCAATAAAATTTTAAAAAGCCATATGCATTCTGAGAAAAACCAACATTCTTAAACAATCTCAATACCCACTTGAATTCCTTCTATGTCATCATCCCCAGGAAGCAAGTATCACTTTGGTGAAAGCGGCAGGAGTCCCATGTCAGAGACCTAGGCTTTTTAATACAACCATTGACGACATGAGATTCAGTCTGCTTATGACTTTATGCAGCTGGAATCTGAGACTACGCCCTCCAATTACACATAGTGTGATTCTGTATACATGGCGGCTGCCCACAGAGCTTCCCACCCGCCCCCCCTTTGGCATTACTGAAATAACAACCAAAGCTTATGATCCTGGAGGCTTCAGAAGTTCAAGGGGATGCTGCTCAACAGGGTTGCATTTAGGACAGGCTCTAACAGCAGTGGAATGTGTCTCTGATCCTTACAATGCAGTCTCACATTCAACCATTTCCAAAAATCTCTCCAGACTTGATGGATTGAACAGCAATGCTTAATTGATTAACCAAAAGCAGCTTAATTTTGATAAAGATAACATTAATCCACACAAAATGGATTAATGCAGTTTAACATGGAATTAAGTGCTAGCTACAGTCTTCTCTACTAATAGACAATTAAAATTGTGAGTTTACTGAATTCTTATTATATTTGATTTATAATATCAGCTTTCAGAATAAAGCACATGATAGGTCAAAAAATAGTCTCCGCTTGCAAATAGGTGACTATTTAAGGTAACCAGATATCATTTTTTTATTGATGTATAGCTGATTTTCAATGCTGTGCCAATCTCTGCTGTACAGCAAAGTGACTGAGTTATACACATATATATGTTCTTTTTTCGTATTCTTTTCCATTATGGCTTATCACAGGATATTGAATATAGTTCTCTGTGCTATACATTAGGACCTTGTTGTTTATCCATTCTAAATGTAATAGTTTTCATCTACCAACCCCAAACTCCCAATCCTTCCCTCCCCCACTGCCCCTCAGTAACCACAAGTCTGTTCTCTATGCCCATGTTTCTGTTTTGTAGATAGGCTCATTTGTGTCATATTTTAGATTCCACATATAAGTGATCCAGATATCATACTTTTTTTTTTTTTTTTTTTTTTGGCTGTGTTGGATCTTCATTGTGGTGCACGGGCTTCTCATTGCAGTGGCTTCTCTTGTTGTGGTGAATGGGCTCTAGGCACGTGGGCTTCAGTAGTTGTGGCATGCAGGCTCAGTAGTTGTGGCCTGCGGGTTCTAGAGCACAGGCTCAGTAGTTGTGGCACACGGGCTTAGTTGCTCCATGGCATGTGGGATCTTCCCGGAATAGGGCTGAAACCCATGTCCCCTGCATTGGCAGGCGGATTCTTAACCCCTGGGCCACCAGGGAAGTCCCTGGATATCATACTTTTAAGTATTCTATGCTTAAGTGAGTAGGAGACCTAAAAGTAGCAAAGGAAAATCTCTGTTAAATCTCATTAAGATACATTGAAACCTGCCATAGGTTGTGAATTATCATGACTTAATTAGGCTGATGGCAATAATTGCCTTTTGAATACTCCAAGTTGAGACACTCTGGATATTTGACCTTTATGAGCTAATTATAATTGCTTTGGAATCTGACCAGAGTATTGAGTTAAGTTATTTTTAGAATTCAAATATAGAGTATATGCACAATATATGAGACTAAATAAATCAGTATTTTGCATTCCATATTGAAAACTAATACCAAGGAAAATAAATTCTTAAAAATAAGACAATTATTTAGCATAAGCAGTTTGGTATGAAGGGATTATTAAATACCAGAATGCTGATCATGAAAATACAAGGTATTGCTGTATTTGGTCAACGGAAATTTCTTCACAGCAAGTCTGTGCTTGCGTGACAAACAAAAGGAGCAGTCTTCCAGTGAAATTATAGAGAAAAGAAACCATATTGCATCAATAATGCTACAGCATTGATCAAAACTCATGCCTTCATGCCTAAAAGGCATTAAAAATGTGGGGACTCAGAATAAGAAAGCCCTAAAATAAATGAGCACTCAATCCAAAACATTGGAGAATCTAAGAGAGGAGCCCAGAAAAATGATGTTATGGGAGATTCCAAATCAAGAAGAGTCAATGCATGTATGCTGTAAGTGTCCTTGTAGATTCATTTAATGGTGGGTGGCTTAGATTCCCCTTGGGAGGTGAATACAAAATTGTTCACAAATAGCACAGATCTAAGTAGAGCCTTGCTGCTTATCTCTGCTGAGAAAGATCTGTATGAACAAGACTTTCCTCTGACCGGCTCAATGGGACATAGCCACGTTCATGTTTGTTATTTTATAAATTTATTTATTTATTTATTTTTGGCTGAGTTGGGTCTTTGCTGCTGCACACAGGCTTCCTCTAGTTGCAGCAAGCGGAGGCTACTCTTCGTTGTGGTGTGCAGGCTTCTCATTGCAGTGGCTTCTCTTGTTGTGGAGCACAGGATCTAGGCGTGCAGGCTTCAGAAGTTGTGTCTTGTGGGCTCTAGATCTCAGGCTCAGTAGTTGTGGCGCATGGGCTTAGTTGCTCTGCGGCATGTGGGATCTTCCCGGACCAGGGCGTGAACCCGTGTCCCCTGCATTGGCAGGTAGATTCTTAACCACTGCACCACCAGGGAAGCCCCCGTGTTCATGTTTATTTAAAACACACTTTGTGGTTTTCATAGAGGAAGTGGAACTCATATTTACTAAGTGGTTAGTCTATGCCAGCACCAAGTTATGTATTGGCCTCATAGCTTTCTTATAAGAAAGTTATTTTTTTAAAATCATTATCTCTATTTACTTCTGAGGAAATTGAAGCTCAAAGAGGGGGAATAACAGCAACCTAAGTGTCCATCAACAGATGAATGGAGAGGGCAGAGAGCAGAAGCAAAAAGAATTACAACCTGATGCCTGTGGAACAAAAACCACATTCACAGAAAGACAGACAAGATGAAAAGGCAGAGGGCTATGTACCAGATGAAGGAAAAATATAAAACCCCAGAAAAACAACTAAATGAAGTGGAGATAGGCAACCTTCCAGAAAAAGAATTCAGAATGCTGATAGTGAAGATGATCCAGGACCTCAGAAAAACAATGAAGACAAAGACCAAAAAGATGCAAGAAATGTTGAACAAAGATCTAGAAGAATTAAAGAACAAACAAACAGAGATGAACACCACAATAACTGAAATGAAAACTACACTAGAAGGAATCAATAGCAGAATAACTGAGGCAGAAGAACAGATAAGTCACCTGCAAGACAGAATGATGGAATTCACTGCTGCTGAACAGAATAAAGAAAAAAGAATGAAAAGAAATGAAGACAGCCTCAGAGACCTCTGGGACAACATTAAATGCAACAACATTCGCATTACAGGGGTCCCAGAAGGAAAAGAGAGAGAGAAAGGACCCGAGAAAATATTTGAAGAGATTATAGTTGAAAACTTCCCTAACATGGGAAAGGAAATAGCCACCCAAGTCCAGGAAGCACAGAGAGTCCCATACAGGATAAACCCAAGGAGAAACACGACGAGACACATAGTAATCAAATTGGCAAAAATTAAAGACACAGAAAAATTATTGAAAGCAGCAAGAGAACAACAACAAATAACATACAAGGGAACTAGAATAATGTTAACATCTGAATTCTCAGGAGAAACTCTACAAGCCAGAAGGGAGTGGCATGATATACTTAAAGTGATGAAAGGGAAGAACCTACAACCAAGATTACTCTACCTGGCAAGGATCTCATTCAGATTCGATGGAGAAATCAAAAGATTTACAGACATGCAAAAGCTAAGAGAATTCAGTACCACCAAACCAGCTCTACAACAAATGTTAAAGGAACTTCTCTAAGTGGGAAACACAAGCAAGGAAAAGGATCTACAAAAACAAACCCAAAACAATTAAGAAAATGGTCATAGGAACATACATATTGATAATTACCTTAAACATGAATGGATTAAATTCTCCAACCAAAAGACCAGGCTCACTGAATGGATACAAAAACAAGATACATATATATGCTGTCTACAAGAGACCCACTTCAGACCTAGGGACACATACAGACTGAAAGTGAGAGGATGGAAAAAGATATTCCATGCAAATGGAAATCAAAAGAAAGCTGGAGTAGCTATACTCATATCAGATAAAATAGACATTATAATAAAGAATGTTACAAGAGACAAGGAAGGACACTAGTAATGATCAAAGGATCAATCCAAGAAGAAGATATAACAATTATAAATATATATGCACCCAACATAGGAGCACCTCAATACATATGGCAACTGCTAACAGCTATAAAAGAGGAAATCGACAGTAACACAGTAATAGTGGGGGACTTTAACACCTCAGTTACACCAATGGACAGATCATCCAAAATGAAAATAAATAAGGAAACAGAAGCTTTAAATGACACAAAAGACCAGATAGATTTAGTTGATATTTATAGGACATTCCATCTGAAAACAGCAGATTACACTTTCTGCTCAAGTGCGCGCAGAACATTTTCCAGGATAGATCACATCTTGGGTCACAAATCAAGCCTCAGTAAATTTAAGAATATTGAAATCATATCAAGCATCTTTCCTGACCACAATGCTATGAGATTAGAAATCAATTACAGGGGGAAAAAATGTAAAACACACAAAGACATGGAGGCTAAACAATAAATTACTAAATAACCAAGAGATCACTGAAGAAATCAAAGAGGAAATCAAAAAATACCTAGAGACAAATGACAATGAAAACAACAACGATCCAAAACCTATGAGATGCAGCAAAAGCAGTTCTAAGAGGGAAGTTTATAGCTATACAAGCCTACCTCAAGAAACAAGAAACATCTCAAATAAACAATCTAACCTTATACCTAAAGGAACTAGAGAAAGAAGAACAAACAAAACCCAAAGTTAGCAGAAGGAAAGAAATCATAAGATCAGAGCAGAAATAAATGAAATAGAAACAAAGAAAACAATAGCAAATATCAATAAAACTAAAAGTTGGTTCTTTGAGAAGATAAACAAAATCGATAAACCATTAGCAAGACTCATCAAGAAAAAGAGGGAGAGGACTCAAATCAATAAAATTAGAAATGAAAAAGGAGAAGTTACAACAGACACCGCAGAAATACAAAGCATCTTAAGAGACTATTACAAGCAACTCTATGCCAACAAAATGGACAACCTGGAAGAAATGGACAAATTCTTGGAAAGATATAACCTTCCAAGACTGCACCAGGAAGAAAAAGAAAATATGACAGCCCAATCACAAGTAATGAATATGAAACTGGGATTAAAAATGTTCCAACAAACAGAAGTCTAGGACCAGATGGCTTGACAGGTGAAGTCTATCAAACATTTAGAGAAGAGCTAACACCCATCCTTCTCAAACTCTTCCAAAAACTGCGGAGGAAGGAACACTCCCAAACTCATTCTATGAGACCACCATCACCCTGATACCAAAACCAGACAAAGATACTACAAAAAAAGAAAATTAAAGACCAATATCACTGATGAATATAGACGCAAAAATCCTCAATAAAATACTAGCAAACAGAATCCAACAACACATTAAAAGGATCATACACCATGATCAAGTGGGATTTATACCAGGGATGCAAGGATTCTTCAATATACGCAAATCAATCAATGTGATATACCATATTAACAAACTGAAGAATAAAAACCATGTAATCATCTCAATAGATGTAGAAAAAGCTTTTGACAAAATTCAACACCCATTTATGATAAAAACTCTCCAGAGAGTGGGCATAGAGGGAACCTACCACAACATAATAAAGGCCATATATGACAAACCCACAGCAAACATCATTCTCAATGGTGAAAAACTGAAAGCATTTCCTCTAAGATCAGGAATGAGACAAGGATGTCCACTCTAACCACTATTATTCAACATAGTTTTAGAAGTCCAAGCCACGGCAATCAGAGAAGCAAAAGAAATAAAAGGAATACAAATTGGAAAAGAAGAAGTAAAACTGTCACTATTTGCAGATAACATGATACTATATAGAGAGAATCCTAAAAATGCCACCAGAAAACTACTAGAGCTAATCAATGAATTAGGTCAAGTTGCAGGATACAAAATTAATGCACAGAAATCTCTTGCATTCCTATACACTAATGATGAAGAATCTGAAAGTGAAATTAAGGAAACACTCCCATATACCATTGCAAGAAAAAGAATAAAATACCTAGGAACAAACCTACCTAGGGAGACAAAAGACCTGTATGCAGAAAACTATAAGACACTGATGTAAGAAATTAAAGATGATACCAACAGATGGAGAGATATACCATATTCTTGGATTGGAAGAATCAACATTTTGAAAATGACTATACTACCCAAAGCAATCTACAGATTCAATGAAATCCCTATCAAATTTCCAATGGCATTTTTTAAGGAACTAGAACAAAAAAAATCTTAAAATTTGTATGGAGACACAAAAGACTCCAAATAGTCAAAGCAGTCTTGAGGGAAAAAAACGGAGTTGGATGAATCAGACTTCCTGACTTCAGACTATACTGCAAAGCTACAGTAATCAAGACAATATGGTACTGGCACAATAACAGAACGTCGGAACAAGATAGAAAGCCCAGAGATAAACCCACATACCTATGGTCAACTAATCTATGACAAAGGAGGCAAGCATATACAATGGAGAAAAGACAGTCTCTTCAATAAGTGGTGCTGGGAAAACTGGACAGCTACATGTAAAAGAATGAAATTAGAACACTCCCTGTCATCATACACAAAAATAAACTCAAAATGGATTAAAGCCCTAAATGTAAGGCCGGACGCTATAAAACTCTTAGAGGAAAACATAGGAAGAACACTCTTTGACATAAATCACAGCAAGATCTTTTTTGATCCACCTCCTGGAGTAATGGAAGTAAAACAAAAATAAACAAATGGGACCTAATGAAACTTCAAAGCTTTTGCACAGCAAAGGAAACCATAAACAAGACGAAAAGACAACCCTCAGAATGGGAGAAAATATTTGCAAATGAATCAATGGACAAAGGATTAATCTCCAAAATATATAAACAGCTCCTGCAGCTCAATATTAAAAAAAACAAACCCAATCCAAAAATGGGCAGAAGCCCTAAATAGACATTTCTCCAAAGACATACAGATGGCCTAGAAGCAGATGAAAAGCTGCTCAACATCACTAATTATTAGAGAAATGCAAATCAAAACCACAATGAGGTATCACCTCACACCAATTAGAATAGGCATCATCAGAAAATCTACAAAGAACAAATGCTGGAGAGGGTGTGGAGAAAAGGGAACCCTCTTGCACTGTTGGTGGGAATGTAAACTGATACAGCTACTATGGAGAACAGTATGGAGGTTCCTTAAGAAAGTAAAAACAGAATTACCATATGATCTAGCAATCCCACTACTGGGCATATACCCAGAGAAAACCATAATTCAAAAATACACATGCACCCCAATGTTCACTGCAGCACTATTTACAATAGCCAGTTCATGGAAACAACCTAAATGCCCATCGACAGACGAATGGATAAAGAATTTGTGTTACATATATACAATGGAATATTACTCAGCCATAAAAAGGAATGAAATTGAGTCATTTGTTGAGATGTGGATGGATCTAGAGACTGTCGTATAGAGTGAAGTAAGTCAGAAAGAGAAAAACAAATATCGTATATTAACGCATATAACCTAGAAAAATGGTACAGATGAACTGGTTTGTAGGGCAGAAGTTGAGACACAGATGTAGAGAACAAACGTATGGATACCAAGGGGGGAATACCGCGATGGAGTGGGGATTGTTGTGTGCTGAATTGGACGATTGGGATTGACATGTATACACTAATGTGTATAGAACTGATGACTAATAAGAACCTGCAGTATAAAAAAACAAACAAAAAAACAACTAATACTAAACTTTCTTTGGGTTATTTGTATGGAAATATGTTAATATAAATGTTTCAGACATTACATGAAATTTCTAAAGGTCCTATATGTTCTAGTATAATGTTATAAGTCATAATTCTAGTTATTACTTTAAAATGTATATCTCAGAAATAACTAAATTTCCTTGTCAATTGCATTAATATGAACTTTCATCAAATCTTTAACCATGGTCATTGTTAAGTCTTTTGTCATTTACAGACAATTCTGGGTGTACTCTGATGCTTTCGCAAAAATTTTCCTATAAAAGGGTTTCATCTTCAAGGGATTCATGGAAAAGACTCTGACAAGTACAGGTTTCTGGTAACTGACTATACTGCTGAACTGAATGAATAAGCATTTTCAGAACTCTAATGGAAAGCTGATGAATTCATAAAAATACTAACAAAAGATCAAGATAAAAAAATTAATTACATGGGACTGAGTGAACTGATGAGGATGATTATAATTTTTGTGACTTTCTGTTTGACTTAAAAAAAAATCCCACAAGGACTCAGAGGCAAAAAATATACAAATCAATTTTCACTGTAAAGTAAAGGAGCTGTTACAGTGGAGGATTATTGGACTGAATGTCAATATTATGACATAGTATGAGTGTGTTTCATGTTTGGTAATTGCAATCATTGTTGTTTTTGTTGTGGTCATCCATTTACAATTCTTGATGTCAGTTTATTTATCTCTCGTAAAAACAAAATACAGTGTATGTGTGTGAGTTGTGGGAAAAAAAAGAAAGAAAAATAATTCACTGGTGTAAGTGGGGTGATATTTGCATAATTACTCATGTAGATTTGACTGTATCTTCATTTTATTATTTTGATTAAACAATGCTACTGGAAAAAAATTAATGATCTTTCTTAAAATGTTAATATGTGTGATGTGTATTTAAGATACTCATGTAACTTCTAAATGGCACTTGTGGATTGTGAAAATAAAAACTTTAAATTACTCCAGAAAAAAAAAAAAAACAGATGAATGGGTGAAGAAGTTGTGATATATCACAACACACACACAATGGAATACTACTCAGCCATAAAAAAGAACTAAATTTTGCCATTTGCAACAACATGGATGGACTTGGAAGGCATTATGCTAAGTGAAATTAGTCAGAAAGAGAAAGACAAATACTGTATGATATCATTTATAAATGGAATCTAAAAAATACAACAGACTAGTGAATAAAACAAAAAAGAAGCAGACTCATAGATATAAAGAACAAACACATGGTTTCAAGTGGGGAGTGGAAGTGGGGAATAGAAGGGTGAGAGTGATAGGTGCAGTCTATTGGGTGTAAGATAAGCTCAAGGATGTACTGTATAGCGTGTGGAATGTAGTCAATATTTTGTAATAACTGTAAATGGAAAGTAAAGATGCTACCAGAAAACTACTAGAGCTCATCAATGCATCTGGTAAAGTTGAAGGATACAAAATTAATACAAAGAAATCTCTTGCATGCCTATGCGCTAGCAGTGAAAGATCAGAAAGAGAAATTAAGGAAACAAGCCCATGTACCATCGCGTCAAAAAGAGGAAAATACCTAGGAATAATCCTACCTAATGAGGCAAAAGACCTGCACTCTGAAAAGTATAAGATGCTGATGAAAGAAACTGAAGACACAAACAGAAAGATATACCATGCTCTTGGATTGGAAGAATCAATATTGTCAAATGACCATACTACCCAAGACAATCTACAGACTCAATGCAATCTCTATGAAACTACCAACGGCACTTTTCACAGAAATAGAACAAAGAAATCTTTAAATTTGTATAGAAACACAAAAGACCCGAATAGCCAAAACAATCCTGAGAAAGAAAAATGGAGCCAGAGGAATCAGGCTCCCTGACTTCAGACTATACTACAAAGCTACAATAATCAAGACAGTATGGGGCTTCCCTGGTGGCACAGTGGTTGAGAGTCTGCCTGCCAATGCAGGGGACGCGGGTTCATGCCCCGTTCCGGGAGGATCCCATGTGCCGCGGAGCGGCTGGGCCCATGAGCCATGGCCGCTGGGCCTGCATGTCTGGAGCCTGTGCTCTGCAACGGGCGAGGTCACAACAGTGAGAGGCCCACGTACAGCAAAAAAAAAAAAAAAAGAAAGAAAGAAAAAAAAAGACAGTATGGTACTGGCACAAAAACAGAAATACAGATTAATGGAAGAGGATAGAAAGCCCAGAAATAAACCCATGCACCTATGGTCAATTAATCTACAACAAAGGAGGCAAGAATATATAAGAGAGAAAAGGAGTCTTCAATAAGTGGTACTGGGAAAACTGGAAAACTACATTAAAAAATGAAATTAGAACATTCTCTAATACCTTATACAAAAACTCAAAATGAATTAAAGACCTCAATGTAAGACCAGATACCATAAAATTCTTAGAGGAAAACCTAGGCAGAACACACTTTGACATAAATCATAGCAATATCTTTTTGTATCCACCTCCTGGAGTAGTGGAAATAAAACCAAAAAAGAAACAAATGGGACCTAATTAAACTTAAAAGCTTTTGCACAGCAAAGGAAACCATTAACAAAAAGACAACCCACAGAATGGGAGAAAATATTTGCAAACCATGCGACCGACAAGGGATTAATCTCCAAAATTTTCAAAGAGCTCATGCAGCTCATTATCACAAAAACAACCCAATCAAAAAATGTGCAGAAGATCTAAATAGACATTTCTCCAAAGAAGACATGCAGATGGCCAAAAAGCACATGAAAAGCTGCTCAACATCACTAATCACTAGAGAAATGCAAATCAAAACTACAGTGAGGTATCACTTCACACCAGTCAGAATGGCCATCATCAAAAATCTACAAGCAATAAATGCTGGACAGGGTGTGGAGAAAAGGGAACCCTCCTACACTGTTGGTGGGAATGTAAATTGGTATAGCCACTATGCAGAACAGTATGGAGGTTCCTTAAAAAACTAAAAATAGAGCTACCATATGATCCAGCAATCCCATTCCTGGGCATATATCCAGAGAAAACCATAATTCAAAAAGATTTCTTTCAAGAAATGAACATGCACCCCAATGTTCACTGCAGCACTATTCACAATAGCCAAGCCATGGAAACAATCTAAATGTCTATTGACAGAGGAATGGATAAAGAAGATGTGGTACATATGTACAATGAAATATTATTCAGCCATAAAAAGGAATGAAATAATACCATTTGCAGCAACATGGATGGATCTAGAGATTATCATACTAAGTGAAGTAAGAAAGAGAAAGGCAAATATCGTATGATATCACTTACCTGTGGCATCTAAAAAAATGATACAAATGAACTTATTTACAAAACAGAAACAGACTCAAAGACTTTGAAAACAAATTTATGGTTACTGAAGTGGAAAGGCTGGGGGAGGAGGGATAAATTAGGAGTTTGGGATTAAGATATATACCCTACTATATATAAAATATATAATCAACAAGGACCTACTGTATAGCACAAGGAACTCTACTCAATATTCTGTAATAACCTATATGGGAAAAGAATCTGAAAAAAATAGATATATGTATATGTGTAACTGAATCATTTTGCTGTACACCTGGAACTAATACAATACTGTAACTCAACTGTATTCCAATATAAAATAAAAATCAAATTAAAAAACCATGGAGGGCTTTCCTGGTGGCACAGTGGTTAAGAATCCACCTGCCATCACAGGGGACATGGGTTCGAGCCCTGGTCCGGGAAGATTCCACATGCTGCAGAGCAACTAAGCCCATGCTCCACAACTACTGAGCCTGTGTGCCACAGTTAACTGAAGCCCGCACGCCTAGAGCCCATGCTCCACAACAAGAGAAGCCACCGCAATGAGAAGCCTATGCACTGCAACAAAAGAGTAGCCCCTGCTTGCCACAACTAGGGAAAGCCTGTGCACAGCAACAAAGATCCAATGCAGCCAAAAATAAATAAATAAATAAATTTATTTTAAAAAAAAACACAAAAAACATGGAGAATATAGCCTATATTCTGTAATAACTGTGAATGGAAAGTAACCTTTAAAAATCATATAAAAATTTAAACATTAAAAAAAAATTAATAAAATTAAATTAATTCAAGGTTATAAAACAAAAGAGGTGAAATACTGTTTTAGAGTTGGTTAGTGCAAGAGTTGGATGGGAATCCAAGTTGTTCCGACTCCAGATCCACATGCAGGACACCATTTTGCTTCAGACAGCGGCTGCACGCTGCCCACCAGCACTGGCTTTGCCCAGGTATTTCCTTGGCCTCAGCCCTTTGATACCAGCTCTCTGCTATAGAGCCCAGCTCAACTGCCCTAGAGATTTTAGAATCCCTAGACCTCTATCAACTCTCCCCTCCCCAGGTCTTTTATTGTATTTTATTTGGTCCAGGGCAGGAGGCCGAGTGTGGGGGGAGTAGGAATTCTTCACCAAGTTTCTCTCATAGACACTCCCTCTATCCTCAAAGCTGCCAGAATTCCTCTTAGAGTCTCTTCGATGGGATTTTTGGGGAAACAAAAACAAAAATACAGGGAGCCATGCCACAAACCTCCTCTAAAGAAAAAAGCCCAGAATCAGCTCCCTTTTCAAATGGAAAAAAAAAAAAAAGGAAAGGGAGAAAACTAAGAGGAAAAATAAATCTAAATTATACTTCCAAAAATTTATACTGCCACCTACAAAAGTGCTGAACATAGTGCAGTGACCTGCTCAGATTTGCTTTTTAGTACCATTGCTTTAGCTGTGGTGCAGAGACTAGGGTGGCATAAAAAGGAATATGAAGAGATCGGTGAGCAGATCACTGCAGTAATCTTGACAAGAGTAGATAGATGGCAAGCGGTTATAAGGAGCTATGGCAGTGGAGATGGAGAAATAGCAAACATATTTGAAAGGTAAAACCCAAAGACATCATTATGGACGGGTGGGCATCAGAGAAGGAAGGTGTCAACAACAACACTCTTTCTATGTATGTGTGTTTAGATCTTTAGTCCTCACAGCAACCCTGATATAGAGACACTATTAAAGTAACTAAAGAATCTAGAGAATGTGTAAGAATGGTGTTGTAATAAAGCACTATATGGTCTCAGCTATGAGTGTTTGAACAAAGCACTTCCCTCCATAACCCATCATCAAAAAGCAATATTCTTAGTCTTTGTTAGATAACAACAAATTCAGACCTATTAAGGAGAGACTTTATTATGAAAGAGATTATTGCAAGGTGGGAGGGGGAGGGACTGTTGCAGTAAGAGCACTGTGACCCTAAGAACTGCAGAAGTCTCAAGAGTTAGGCAAAGTGAGAGTCATAAACAGGGTTGGGAAGAACCAAGTGTGGGGAGGCAGAATGAAAGGGTGGCATGATCAGGCAGTAGATTAGAGAATGTTTCACCCTGAGCCTGCTGCATTCTCAGAAGAGGCTGTGTGCCGACTTGAGTGAGGGGCAAGTAAGGTTCAGGCACTTAGGGGAAGGAGAGAAGCGCAAAATCACTTGCTAACAAGTATTTTGTTCTCATTGATCAATAGGGACAAGTAGGGCTTTCCTGGTGGCGCAGTGGTTGAGAGTCCGCCTGCCGATGCAGGGGACATAGGTTCATGCCCCGGTCCGGGAAGATCCCACGTGCTACGGAGCGGCTGGGCCCGTGAGCCATGGCTGCTGAGCCTGCATGTCCAGAGCCTGTGCTCCACAACGGGAGAAGCCACAACAGTGAGAGGCCCGCGTACCGCAAAAAAAAAAAAAAAAAAAAAAAAAAAGGGACAAGTAGTTCAGCTAAATACTTATGAGACAAAGAATGGGAATTTGAAGGGACTGTGTCTGGCCTTGTCATAGGTAAACAAACGGGGAATCCATGAGTCTTATGTAAGTCATAAGAAGAAAGGTGATATTTTGCAGTAAGCCATTTTCCAGAACACAAAGGTAGAGGGGGTTTCTTAACCTTCACCGTTTTCCAGGATCAGTTAAAATTTAACATTGTCATCTTTTATGACTCTTAGTGTTGACATAGCTTAGCAGTTATCTGGTATGTGAAGACAAGGGTTAATACCTCTGCTCAAAAATATCAATTAGAAAAGTTTACATTGTGTGTTTATCAAGTGAGTTTTACAGTTCTCTTGGTATAGTTTGTCTACATTTCTAGTTAAGTTTTCTGTATATATTTTATGTCTTTTGCTATTATTAAAGAAACTTTAATGGTTTAAAATAGTTTCTATCTAGTTGCTGTCTGTATATATGAAAACCATAAAAATAGAAGTAGGTAGACAAATTTGATCCACATTAAATAAATTCTTTTATATTAAAAAAATATCAATTAGGCATAGGCTCTGAATGCTCGTATTAGACAGTCATTCGACTAGGTTATGGTTTGACATTGCCTCTTAGACACTCCCTTTTAAATGCACATATCTTTGGAAAACTATTGAACTTAAAACTCTTTAATGGGATGCCATAAGGGAAAGAAGCAAAGATTTCACAAGATCTACTTGGAGCTGAGCACATTCATTTTATTCACTTATTTGTTCATTCATGCAACAATATTTAATGACCCTCTACCACATACCAGGTGCTTTCCTACACCACAGGGATTCAGCCATGAAAAACAATGCAACAATGAAAAAAACACCCTGCCCTCTTCACCCTGCCTTCAGCTAGTGGGAGAGCTAGTCAAGTAAGTATGAATACATGAATTATATAATTTCTTTTCATGATGAGTTATGAAGACAATAAAATAACACTAAAGAAATAGACAATGATGGGTGAATGATTCCTATTTTGTATAGAAAAGTCCAAGAAGGGGTTTCCCTGGTGGCACAGTGGTTAAGAATCTGCCTGCCAATGCAGGGGACATGGGTTTGAGCCCTGGTCCGGGAAGATCCCACATGCTGCAGAGCAACTAAGCCCGTGCACCACAACTACTGAGCCTGCACTCTAGAGCCCGTGAGCCACAACTACTGAAGCCCACAAGCCTAGAGCCTGTGCTCTACAACAGGAGAAGCCACTGCAATGAGAAGCCCGCACACCACAGCAAAGAATAGCCCTCACTCGCTGCAACTAGATAAAGCCCATGTGCAGTAACAGAGACCCAATGCAGCCAAAAATAAATAAAATAAAATAAATTAATTAAAAAAAAAAGTCTAAGAAGGCCACTCAGAAGAGAAATTTTAAACAGAGATCTGAATGATAGGGAAGAGGAAGTCATGCAAAAATATGCAGAAGAATATCCAAGTAAAGTGTTGCCAAGACCAAGCTCATACTGCTTGCCACATAAGAGGCCAATAAATTGAGAAACAAGTTGTTGGGGCAAGGAATAGCGACTTTATTCAGAAAGCCAGCAGACCAAGAAGATGGTAGACTCATGTCTCAAAGAACCATCTTGCCTCAGTTAGAATTCAAGCTTCTTTTATACTAAAAGGGGAGGAAATAAAGCCAAACATTTCCTGGTTCTGGTCACCCTCCAGGGGGATGTCTTAATTTCATTCTTCCTGCAGTCATTCACATGTGGGCCTCATCAGGATGTTTCCTGTGTGCTCAAAATGGTATTTTAGCTTAATGCTCATTATCTGGGAGGCAGGGTTCCCAGAGATGGGCCATTGTGTATAGTTTAAGCTTATAGGCAACATCCCTTTAGTGAGTTACTTGTAATAGAGTACAAAGATTCTTCATCTGTATTTACAGCCGCTCCCTATCGCTCACATTACTGCCTGAGCTCTGCATCCTGTCAGATCAGCGGTACCACTAGATTCTCATAGGAGCACGAACCCTACTGTGAACTGCGCATGTGAGGGATCTAGGCTGCGCGCTCCTTATGAGAATCTAATGCCTGATGATCTGAGGTGGAGCTGAGGTGGTGATGCTAGCGCTGGGGAGCGGCTGCAAATACAGATTATCATTAGCAGAGAGGTTTGACTGCACAGAGACCATAATAAATCAACTGCTTGCAGACTTATATCAAAACCCTATCAGTGAGTGGCAAGTGACAATTAAGCTGCATCTGGTGGCAGGCTTTATAGTGGCAAGTGAGTTGATGTACTTCAGTTGAACAGCTGCATCTGGTGGCAGCCTTTAAGTCAGAATCTGACACTTATTTTAGTCCACACATGGCCTGCCCATTATTTTATTTACCATTTCCATCTGCACCTCTTTCCTTCACTGTGCTCTGTCTCAGTTTCAGCTTTGGTAAGCCCACAAGCTAATCCTAGCCAAAATGAGTAAAAAACAGAAGACGCTGGAGAGCTTCTTTGAAAACGGGGAAAGACCCAATGATGAGACAGCAGAAGACTCTAAGACTGCCAACAAAAAGAAAGCTGCATTTAAAAGAAAATACCAAAAAAAAAAAGTTTAAACCACCCCCCCCCAAAAAAGAAAGAAAATACCAAGGGACTTCCCTGTTGGTCCAGTGATAAAGAATCTACCTTCCAGTGCAAGGGATGTGGGTTCAATCCTGATCGGGGAACTAAGATCCCACATGCTATGGGGCAACAAACTCCATGCACCAGAACTACCGAGCTCACGCACACCAACTAGAGAGCCTGTGTGCCACAAACTACAGAGCCCACGTGCTCTGGAAGCCCCACGCCACAGCTACAGAGCCCACATGCCCTGGAGCCTGTGCGACACAACTAGAGAGAGAAAACCTGCATACCACAACTAGGGAGAAGCCCGCAAGCCGCAACTAGAGAGAAGCCCAAGCACTGCAACTAGAGAGAAAACCAAGCAGACTGCACTCCGTGATGAAAAAGAAGGTCCCACATGCCTCAACAAAGATCCTGTGTGCCGCAACTAAGACCTGACACAGCCAGAAAAATAAGGAAAATAAATAAGTATTTTTAAAAAAATAAAAAGAAAAGAAAATACCAAGAGTCCTGCCTAAATTACAGGTTCATAGCAACAGGTGATTCACATTCTCCAAGCCCACTTTGAATAATATGTGGCAACCAGCTATTCAACGAAGCCATGAAACCTTCAAAAGTGCTTTGCCACATGGAGACCAAGCACCCTGCATTAAAAGAAAAGCCTCTGGAATTTTTCAAAAGAAAAAAATGTTAACACAAAGAACAGAAGCAATTATTAAAGGCTACCACTTCATCAAATATGTCTGCACTGAGAGCATGATTCTTAGTGGCTAGCCACATTGCTAAAGCTAAGAAGCCTTTTACTATTGGTGAAGAGTTGATCCTGCTGCTGTTAAGGACATTTGTCGTGAACTTTTAGGAGAGGCTGCAGTTCAAAAGGTGGTATGCGTTCCTCCTTCAGCTAGCACCATAACTAGAGGAATTGATGAAATAGCAGAGGATATTGAGGCACAACTGTTAAAGAGGATTAATGAGTCACCGTGGTATGCAATCCAGGTTGACAAGTCTACCGATGTTGACAACAAGGCAACAATGCTTGTTTTTATGCAATATATTTTTCAGGACCATATGCATGAGGATATGTTATGCGCACTTTTGTTGCCAACCAACACCACAGCTGTAGAACTATTCAAGTCCTTGAATGATTACATATCAGGAAAACTGAACTGGTCATTTTATGTCAGTATATGCATGGATGGAGCAGCTTCCATGACTAGACAGCTTTCTAGTTTCACTACTCAGGTCAAAGAGGTTGCTTCTGAATGTGAGTCTACAGACTGTGTCATCCATAGAGAAATGCTGGCTAGCCGAAAAATGTCAACTGAACTTAACAGCGTTTTGCAGGATGTGATTAAAATTATCAACCACAGTAAAGTACTTGCCCTTAGCTCACGTCTGTTTGCACAGCTCTGTGAGGAGATGGACATAGAGCACACACGTCTTCTCTTATACACAGAAGTGAGGTGGCTTTCTAAGGGTAGATCACTGGCCAGGGTTTCTGAGTTATGAGAGCTGCTCTAGAGATTTCTTTTAGAAAGAGTCACCACTGGCAGCACATTTCAGTGACACAGAATGGGTAGCAAAACTTGCTTACTTGTGTGACATATTCAACCTGCTCAATGAACTCAATCTGTCACTTCAGGGGAGAACCACAACTGTGTTCAAGTCGGCAGATAAAGTGGCTGCATTCAAAGCCTAACTAGAATTATGGGGATGACAGGTGAACATTGGGATTTTTGACATGTTTCCAACATTAGCACAGATTTTGAAAGAGACTGAGCCAGGGCCTTCTTTCTCCCAGCTGATGCATGATCACCTATTTCAGCTTTCAAAAGAGTTTGAGCGTTACTTCCGGAGAAGTAAGACCCCTAAACTGGGAAGGAATGGATCCACGATCCATTTGCGAATAAGCCAGGTGAATTGACTTTGTCCATGCTAGAAAAGGATCAACTGCTTGAGATTACAAATGACGGTGGCCTTAAAAGTATATTTGAGATAACTTCAAATCTCCATACGTTCTGGATTAACGTCAAGGCAGGATATCCTGAGATTGCCACAAAAGCCCTGAAAGCCTGCTGCCATTTCCAACATCCTAACTTTGTGAAGCAGCGTTTTCTGCAGTGACAGCAACTGAAAGGAGATTATGGAGTAGACTAGACAAACAACACACTTCGGGGGTCAGTCTCCCATCACTCCCAGATGGGAACATCTAGTTGCAGGAAAACAAGCTCGGGGCTCCCACTGATCCTGCATTATGGTGAGTTGTATAATTACTTCATTATATATTACAATGTAATCATAATAGAAATAAAGTGCACAATAAATGTAATGCGTTAGAGTCATTCCGAAGCCATCCTCCTCCCCAGTCCGTGGAAAAATTGTCTTCCACGAAACCAGTCCCTGGTGCCGAAAAGGTTGGGGACCGCTGCCTTAGAGACTTTAGTCAGTAGTAAAATCTGCTTTCCTTTTCTATCTACAGCTATTTGAACCTGATAAAAACCCTTAGCACTTTGTTGTCTAATTTGTAACTGAACTTGGGGGTTTAGTTCCAGTTCCCAATACATATAAGTGGCACGGGAATTTAGTATTTGGACAAAATTAAGCAAATAGGTTGATCTGACCCTTCTCCAGCTATAATGAAATCACCATTTACTTCAGTTGGATAGGCAGACCTGTTGGAGGCAAACTCATGTATATATATGTTATATATATTATAATATATATATGTATGTATATATGTTAGTATAGTGCCCAAAGTTTTAACATAATTGTCAACTGCTAGGTCTTTTAGAGAATTTATAGGTTCTCTTGCCTGGGCAGACACCTGGAGTGGCCTATCATACAATATTTCAAAGGGGCTTAATTTAAGCCTGCTCTGGGAGCCATGGATCTGTAACAGAACAACTGACAAGGCCTTATCCCAAGTTAAATTGGTATTTATTTTCTCAGTTTTTCTGTTGATTGTGGTCTCCAGGATGAATGTAATTCCAATGTCTTAATCCAAATCAGGGGATAATTTCCTTAAGATGGGCTTTAACCAATTAAAAGGTACTGATGTTAAAAACTTAAAACTGGCACACACAAAACAAATGGTCCACAAAACATTCTCCTTTCCTTCTGAAGGCTTTACAATGCATTGTTATCATTAACCAGTCTTACTATTAAACTTAAATGACCAATTGAGACAAACAGTTCTGAGACCGTTACTCCACAACTGATTAAGACTGGACTGGCAGGTGGGGATGATATTCATTTAGCCTTCTGAGCTTTCTGGGCAAACTTGGTGACTTTGCCAGCTTTGAAGACACCCACAGCAACAGTCAGTCATGTCAAGAACAGAAAAACGACCCGGAAGAAAATAGTCAGAAGCTCTCAACATACATGGGCTTTCCAGGAACTGTACCAACAATGGCAGCATCACCAGATTTCAAGAATTTGGGGTCATCTTTCAGCTTTATCCCAGGATGACGATCAATCTTCTCCTTCAGCTCAGCAAACTTGCAAGCAACCTGAGCTGTGTGACAGTCCAGCACCGATTTGACCTGGATGGTTCAAGATAGTCACCTGAGCTGTGAAGCCAGCTGCTTCCAATGGTGGGTCATTTTTGCTGTCACCAGCCATGTTGCCATGATGAACATCTTTGACAGGCACCTTCTTGACACTGAAGCCCACATTGTCCCCAGGAAGGGCTTTACTCAAAGCTTCATGGTGCATTTCAACAGACTTTACTTCAGTTGTAAAGTTGACTGGTACAAAGGTTACCACCATGCCAGGTTTTGAGAACACCAGACTCCACTAGACCCACAGGGATAGTACCAATACCACCAATTATGTAGACACCCTGGAGGGGCAGACGCAAGGACCTCTGGGGGAAAGAGCTCTGTCTCTTTTCCTGGGGTTTTCATGAGCATCACCTGTAGGCTTCAAATGTGTTCTGGTGAGACTCTGGTGTCAAGCTGTTCTAGTGAAAAACTTCAGGGTGAGGTCCATCAGACTGTCCATCAGCTCATTCCTGACTCAATCTCACCCAGGGCTCCTGTAGGGAATAGGCACCTCAAGTCCAAGGGAGCCCCTGGGCTTCTTCATTCAGAGTGTTTCTATCTTTCTACCATATGAGAGGCTCTCATATTTTATTGTTTTTCTTCTTATGTTTTAGACTAGGGCAGTGTTTTCCAATGTTCTTCTTCCTTTCAGTAAGTGCATTGTTCCTCTTCAGTGGTGGCTTCCCTCTCTTCAGGTCACTGGGAATCCAATGTCACTGCCAAAAAAGTGGCATTTCACTTCATTTTGCATCTTCCTTCTTCTGTTGTTCCCTGCTCTACACTTTAAAAGCAAATCTGCCCATTGAGAAGGGTTCATTCCAAAAGCATCATCTAATCTTTGCAACTTTCTCCTGATACCTGAGGCACTTTGCTCAAAAAAGATCAAATTTACCATTCTAATGTTTTCAGGGGCCCTGGAATCTGCATTAGTATAATGTCTGTAGGCCTGATAAATCTGTTCCAAAAATTTGGAGGTGTCTTCATTTGCTTTTTTTTGCTGAGCTTCTTGAATTTTGTTCAAACTCTATTGCTTTGGTTCTCCTTTCAAAGCCCTGCCAAGATGCACCAAAAACCAGTGCCCTAATAAGTGTGTTCCTCCCTCATTGGGGTCCCAATTTGGTTCAGCTGTGGGTTCTGCTAAGTAGGCTTCAAGTGTAGAGGATCCTCCCTGTAAATGAGGGTTGCAATCTTTCCAATTAAACAAGCCTGAGAAACCCAACTGGCTGGTCATTTGCATTTAAGCCCCCTATGAGATAAGGGCATAAGGGAAATTTCCCTGCCCTGGGAGTGACTCCTGGCCCAAATTGAGTGCCTGTCAGGTCTTACATGGTGATATCAGACCAAGACCCTGTGCCCAAGGAACTAACACAGGTTTTCTAAGTGGTCCCTATAAGGAAGGGCAGTCCTGAGCCTCAGTGTCGGGATTGGGGACGGATAAGAATGAAAGGTGGGGGAAGGGGTGGATATATTGGAGTGACTGGAACAGCTCGTTCAGGTGGAGGAGTTAAAGTTTGAAGCAACATATCCTCACTCTCGTCTCCTTTTCTTATTTTCCCTGATGTAGGAGCACAAATGTTTATACATAAAGAATTCCATCATTCTTCCCCTCTTCTTCACAGACTAGCCACCATAAAACCATAGATAGCAATTGATCACGTCCAACCATTAAAAGAATGCCTTTTTGCCTTGACATCTACCAGCTGGGCTGAATTCTGGGCTGAGGTTTTTGGTGATTTTAGGAATCGAGTGGAACCTTTCTTTTCTCCCTGTAAATATCCCACAGATAGGTTTTTTTTCTTCCTATTCCTTTCCTTCATTTGACATCAGTAAAAGTTTTAAATATCACAAAATTTATTTGGCTGTAAATGGAGAAACAGTACCCAACAAAATGAAACGAAAAACCCAAGGGACAACCAAAATCCTAAGTAAACCCCCAAGTTTGGTCTCAGGGTTTTACATATGCCAACAACACAGGAGACCGCAAACAACGTAATTGACACAGCAAGGGTAGCAGTACATGGTGCACAGGATCCCAAAATAACCCTGCATAAACCCCTTGTGGAGATCCTGGTAGGTACTGGACTACACATTTTTACAACAAAATAGCATCTTCTCACTCATGGGTTCACGGCTATAATCAGATCACTTACCCAAAATGCAACTCAGAGGACTTTCTTTAGGGATAGTTGAAATATTCCCCATTTTTAAGACAAATTCAAGACAAAACACAAATGGAACGCACAAATGCTAGCATCCAAAGAAACAAAGTAACCAGTTCACTAATTGGCTAAAGTCTAACAACTCTTTCCTCTCTCCAACAGAGTAACCCACTCAAATACAAAACAAACTGACTTATTCCAGAGAAAAAGCCCCAAATGGAGAGGAAATAAAGTTCTGGCTGTACACACCAGAGTGACTTACCCTACGATATGGAGCCCATTGTCTCCCAAATGTTGATTCCTTGATCCAACTGCCAAGCACCGGGGCAGCAGGTGTTGCTTCAGGGTATTTTGAAGGGCAGGTCCTCAGAATAAGTGGTCCCAGCAGCTGCTAGGGCCTAGCCCCAAAATTCCCAAGTGGAGCTGGCTGGCCATGAGCAGTAAGGCTCCCGGATGGCTCCTCAAAATTTGTTAACAGGGCTTCCCTGGTGGTGCAGTGGTTGAGAGTCCGCCTGTCGATGCAGGGGACACGGGTCTGTGCCCCAGTCTGGGAAGATCCCACGTGCCACGGAGCGGCTGGGCCCGTGAGCCATGGCCGCTGAGCCTGCGCTTCCGGAGCCTGTGCTCCGCAACGGGAGGGGCCACAACAGTGAGAGGCCCGCGTACCGGAAAAAAAAAAAAAATTGTTACCAAGTCCAAGCTTGTACTGCTCGCTGCAATACAGGCCAATAAATCAAGAGAAGAGTTACTGGGGCAAAGAATATTGACTTTTTCAGAAAGCCAGCAGACCAAGGAAACGGTGGACTAGCATCCGAAAAAACCATCTTGCCTGAGTTAGAATTCAGGCTTCTTTTATACTAAAAGGGGAGGGAGTAAAGCCAAACATTTCCTGGTTCCCGTCAGCCTCCAGAGGGGAGGTGTTCATTTCAGCCTTCCTGCCATCACGCACAGGTGGACCTGGTCAGGATGATTCCTGTGAGCTAAACAAAGGTATTTTAACTTAATGCTCATTACCTGGGTGGCAGGGTTCCCAGAGATGGGCCATTATGTATAATTTAAGCTCATAGGCAACATCCCCTTAGTGATTAACTTGTAATAGAGTACAAAGAGTCTTCCCTGTTAAAAGTCATAGACATGTGTAAGGGCCTTGAGGCACCAAGGGGCTGAGCAATTTGATGAAGAGCAGGAACACAAGTGTGGGGAGCAGAGCAAGATAGGGAAATGCGGAAAGAGTGGTTGGTAGAAGTAGATCAAGAGCCTTTCTTTTTTTCTTCTAATCCTCACAATTACTCACGCTACATGTAGTGGAAAAATCTGAGATTCTGAAAGGTTTAGTGTATTTCCTAGGGTCATACAGCAAATAAGGGCAGAACTGCAATCTGATTGGTCAGTCTATCATTGCCAATTAGAAGGAACAGGAAAAGGCAAGTAGAGTCCACTTGGCAAACTTCACATTCCTGCCTACAGCTTGCCTAAAGGTCCCTGTCCTATCAGTCTCAGGGTCATCAACATGCATTGTGATTTAACTATAACTTGGGCTCTTGAACTCATTTTTTAGACTCTAGGCCAATTTTCAGGAGCAGGGCTTAATAGTTTATAGTAGAACTTCTCACTCATAATCCTTTAGGGCTTCTGCAAGATTCGGTTTGGCTATTATAAAGGCTCCTCAGGTTGCCTTGAGGCACAGTTGTAAAGTAAAGAATATCTCCCCTTTTTTTGAGAAGTTCTTCCCACCCCTAGGAAGCCTCATCCTTTCCCTCTGGGTACTCAACTTCCAAACCCAGCATGTCAGTCCTCTTGTCAATTATAGTAGAGGTTTACTCACACCTGTGTGTCAACTAAAGTGTTAGCTAAATTGTATAAGAAGATTTAAGAAATACCAACCCAGGGCTTCCCTGGTGGCGCAGTGGTTGAGAGTCCGCCTGCCGATGCAGGGGACACGGGTTCGTGCCCCGGTCCAGGAAGATTCCACATGCCGCAGAGCGGCTGGGCCCGTGAGCCATGGCCGCTGAGCCTGTGCGTTCGGAGCCTGTGCTCCGCAACGGAAGAAGCCACAACAGTGAGAGGCCCGCGTACCACAAAAAAAAAAAAAAAAAAAGAAATACCAACCCAGCAGGCATTTACCTTCTAAAAGGGAACTCACTGAGACAGAAACCCAAATTGTGTTTGACTACCTTATCTCTAAAATAAGGTCTTGGGGAATTATTGACTGTAATTTGACCAACCTCTTCACCAAGGAGATTTAGACAGAATTTTATTATTATTTTTAGCAACCACTCTTCCAGCCATATTTCCTACCACTCACCCCCCTGTTCTGGTGCAAAACCTGGGCATGAGACCTAGCTTTGACTCTTTATCACCATGTGACCTTGGGTCAGTCACTGGTTATGTTAGTCCAGGACTCCCAGAAGCAGATGTCCACACAGGATTAAATGAGCAAGGATTGTGTCAGGGAAACATCTGTGAGAGAAAACAGGGGGAATGGGGAAGGCTGGAAGAGCTGTCAGACCATGGTGCAAACCTGACCCTTAGTGACAGATAGAAGGAGGGAAGGAAGTGACTGGCAGTCTAAGGAGAGCTCAGCAAGGGCGTCAGACATCCTCAAGTCAAAGTCAGCTGTCAGAGGAGTCCTGTGTCTCTCAGGAATGGATCTGCCAGTATCCCTGATGAACTAGCCACTGGCCACTGAGAAGCAGGGCTCTGGTGGAAGCAAATGCAAAAGCAGTTTTTTTACAACAAAGCTGGAGCTAGTTGGAGTTCTACAAGGTGCATTCTTATGGCTTCCACACTGAACTTCTCTGAATCAGCTTCCTCATCTTTCGAATGCGGTAGTACCAAAATCACATGTCAGTGAAATGCCAAGGTATCTGCATTGTCTGTTAAAGATAACTCTACTGGGGCCTCCCTGGTGGCGCAGTGGTTGAGAGTCCGCCTGCCGATGCAGGGGATACGGGTTCGTGCCCCGGTCTGGGAGGATCCCATATGCCGCGGAGCGGCTGGGCCCGTGAGCCATGGCCGCTGGGCCTGCGCATCCGGAGCCTGTGCTCCGCAACGGGAGAGGCCACAACAGTGAGAGGCCCGCATACCGCAAAAAAGAAAAAAAAAAAAAAAAAAAAGATAACTCTATTTAATTTTTAATTTAATTTTTAATATCACTATTTAATTTTTCCTTACATAATTTTGCAAGGAAAGAAACAAAACTTTTTCTAACTCCAAGAGAATATGATGGCCTTTTATAAGGTTAAGTATAAGAAAATCAATTATTATGATAGGATTCATAAGTAAATGCAATCTTCTCAAACAATGAATACAATTTCTTAATTAAAACAAGTATCATAGACTCGAAGTTAAGGATTATTGTAGTTAGATGATTCCCACAGGGATCTTCTTCTAAACAAACCACACAATTTTATAATGACAAGGTACGGGATAAGTATAGATATGATAAGAAAGTTTCTTCACCCCTTCAGGCTCTGTGTTTATATATTCAAACTACCAGAGTGGTGAATAGTCTCATCTTCTTTCTTATATTTAGTATAAAAAGGAAGTTAAGGTTACTTAGTGCTCTATATTCTGAAAGCACTGTGTTAATAGCTCAACTGTTCTAACTCCCTTTAAGTTCCTTCTGTTGGAGCCTGTGCCCTCTGGGTACATATTAATTTTAATCAAGACAGAAACAGATATCTTGGGCCTATCATAATTTAGCTTCATAGTGTGTTTTCATAATTAAACGAAATCACACATGTAAAGCCTTTAGAATAGCACCTGATGCACAGTAGGTACTTGGTTCCTTGTAGTTATTATGATGAGTTGTGTTACCCTTTTTATGCAGCATCCATTGGCTTTTGCTAGTTCCTTTCTGGGATGTCATTTGGCTCCTTTTCCGCAAGTCCAAATCCTGCTTAAGTCCGGCACAAATGCTGCTGCCTATAGGAAGCCCTTCCCCATCTTTATCCTAAAGCACGTTAGTAGATTTATATTACATGCTTTTCCCCTCCTTTATATTACAGTTTATGTCTTATACCTTCTGTTGAACAGTAACCAGTAGTGCTTTGAAGGAAGGATTTTTGTCTTATTTATTTTTATTTTCTCAGTGATGCTGGAGTAATTATTTCATAGAAGTCCAAGGAATGTTGATTCATTATAATCAAGAGGTAAAGAAGTGTTGATGGGGGGCAATAGCAAACAGGATCAGCATGAGAAAAGCAAGGAGGAACAAGGGAGAAGCTCAATGATTGCTTGGGAAAGGTAAATGGCATTTGGAAGAAGGGAAGCTTTTGTGACTTTAGGCATCGTCCTCTTTCCTTCCTTTCCTCCAAAATTGATTAAAGTCCAACTATTTTCCAGGTGCTGAGGATGAAATAAGGAAGAATAGGGCTTCCCTGGTGGCTCAATGGTTAAGAATTTGCCTGCCAATGCAAGGGACATGGGTTCAAGCCCTGGTCCGGGAAGATCCCACATGCTGCAGAGCAACTAAGCGCGTGAGCCACAACTACTGAGCCCATGTGCCACAACTACTGAAGCCTGTGTGCCTAGAGCCCGTACTCCGCAACAAGAGAAGCCACCGCAATGAGAAGCCCACACACCGCAGCGAAGAGTAGCCCCACTTGCTGCAACTAGATAAAGCCCGTGCGCAGCAGTGAAGACTCAACTCAGCCAAAAATAAATAAATTTATTTTAAAAAAAGGAAGAATATTAGCTACTGCTTATTGAGTTACATCTTGTATACCAAGCAACTTACATAGATCTTCATGTTAGCATCCCAAGAAGAGCATTATTAAGTCACAACTGAGAAAGCTAAAGATGTGAAAAGTTCAAACATTTATCTAGGGTGATACTGTCAGTAAGTGACAGAGCTGGGACTGAAGCCCAGATTTGCCTCACTTGCCCATGCTGTGCTGCTTTCCATGTTGATAGATGCTTAAGTACCAACTTGCTCCTCCCTGCCAGCAAATTATGCAGCTACTTATAAAAGAAAACTGAAAGCCAAGAATGGAAAAAAAATCACCAAGTTCATTTCAAAACATTCCATGTATTTCTGTTAAGTCATTTGCTGCTAAAGGATCCTCGCATTTGCCAAACTCAGACAGCTTTGTACCTGGTTCCCTTTCTCTGGATTCTTCAGTCAAAACAAATGATTTTGAAAATCTTCGACCAATAAAATGTTCAAAGACGATTCTGAAACCCATTGACTCTGGGCATCTAGACTGGTTTTGTTTCTCTCTAATAGCCTGTGATTTGACAAAGCAGATGTTGGAGAGCCAAGAGAAGATGAAAATCTTTGGGATTTGGGTGTGTTCAGAAAAACACATTTGCAGCAGACTGAGATTGTCTCAGTTTATGTCATTGGGTTGGGTCTGACTATGGGCCAACGCCTTTCACTGGCTCACTAGTGTGTTGGGTTTTCAATCCCTGAATGTCTCAGGACAGTGAAATCCTGGTGGAAAAAAAGAGAAAGCTCCCTGGAGCTTCACTGTACAAAGAACAAAACAGGAACATGAAGGAAAGCCAGAAATCCATGTCTCGTCCAGAGAAGACCAAAATATGCCTCAACATTCAGAATGTATTACCTCAGTCTAATCATCTCATGAAGCAAATATTGAGCTACGTGGGGGAAGGAAGGGATGGGCTACAAAGAGAATGGAAAGCAAGGTTCTGTACTCTTCTATAAAGGGACATGGTTATCCTTGTAAAGTAAATGCTACGTGGCTGTTCTCATGCAGCTGAAGGATATTTATACGTGACCAAGAGGGCTTTCTCCTCGGGAGGAACAAAGAACAATTAAAAATGTGAGGCTACAACGAGAAGTCTGAGACTGGGCAGACGATCCACATCCAATCATGCTGGCACCCTGATCTCAGACTTCCAGACTCCAGAACTGTGAGAAATCAATTTCTGTTGTCTATCAACTATCTAGTCTGTGGCATTTTGTTATAGCAGCCCAAATGGAATAAGACACTGGCCTTTTAGTTACTTTGCCTGCATCTTCCTTCATGCTTTTTTTTTTTTAATTTAAAACATGTTTAGGTAAAAATAAGAGAAATACGCTTTAGAATTCCTTCCAGTCACATCCCTCTGCCTTCTAATATCCATAGCTTTGGCAGCATCCAGGAGGAGCTTCAGGGCATCTTTAAAATAATGTACTCTTGGGCTTCCCTGGTGGCGCAGTGGTTGAGGGTCCGCCTGCCAATGCAGGGGACATGGGTTCATGCCCCGGTCCGGGAAGATCCCACGTGCCGTGGAGCAGCTGGGCCCATGAGCCATGGCCACTGAGCCTGTGCGTCCGGAGCCTGTGCTCCGCAATGGGAGAGGCCACAGCAGTGAGAGGCCCGCGTACCGCAAAAAATAATAATAATAATAATGTACTCTCCCTCAGCCTCATCCCCCAGCCCATCCCCTCCATTGCCCTGTTATAACTCAAGATAGTCTTGTACCCTAGTATAGTTGGATTTCCTCACACTCAGCTCAGGAGGATTTGAAAGATGTTACTTCCATGCTAGTAAACCAGCTACTTTACAGGATTCTGTCCTAAGACTGGCAGACAAAACTGATGAAAAATCGCAGAAAACTGGAGGTGACATACCACACAGGATAAAAAAGTTAGTCCATTATAGACTTGACATCCATGAGTCTAATGTTTTTGAAAAGCTGTTGTGGTAGGTGGAAAAATGACCCCCAAAATGCCCGTGTCCTCGTCCCCTGGAACTTGTGAATATTTAACCTTACCTGTGAATATACCTTATGTAAGAAACCTTACAGATGTGACTAAGTTAAGAATCATGAGATACGGAGATTATCCTGGATTATCCAGGTCGGCTCACTGTAAACACAAAATCTTTAAAAGAGAGAGGCAGAAACAGTTGGAGATTGAAACATACAATGCTGATGACTTTGAAGATGGAAGAAGAGGCCAAGAGCCAAAGAAAGTAGGAAGCTTCTAGAAGCTGGAAAAGGCAAGGGAACGATTTTTCCTCTAGAGCCTCCAGAATGAATGCAAGCCTGAAAATGCCTGAATTTTAGCCCAGTGAAACCCATTTCAGATTTCTGACCTCCAAAACTGTCAGGTAATAAATTTGTGTTATTTTAAGCCACTCAATTTACAGTAATTTGTTATAGAACCAATAGGAAACTAATACAGCTACTAGATTTCATATTTTCAGCATAAAATGAATGCCTCTATAGGGGTGTCAAATTTAGCACATAAAAATACAGAGTGCACCGTTAAATTTTTTAAATTAATTAATTAATTTATGGCTGCGTTGGGTCTTCGTTGCTGCGCGCGGGCTTTCTTTTTAGTTGCAGTGAGGGGGGCTACTCTTTGTTGCAGTACGCAGGCCTCTCATTGCGGTGGCTTCTCTTGTTGCAGATCACGGGCTCTAGGTGCGTGAGCTTCAGTAGTTGGGGCTCACGGGCTCTAGAGCGCAGGCTCAGTAGTTGTGGCACACAGGCTTAGTTGCTCCACGGCATGTGGGATCTTCCCAGACCAGGGCTCGAACCCGTGTCCCCTGCATTGGCAGGCAGATTCTTAACCACTGTGCCACTGGGGAAGCCCCTACACTGTAAAATTTAAATTTCAGATAAACAACATGTAATATTTTAGTATAAATATGTCCCATTCAATATGTGGGACATATTAAAAACATTCTTTTTTTTTTAATCTGAAATTTGTTTAGTTGAGCATCCTGTATTTTACCTTTGTAACCCTAGGTCTATAAGTTAACTATCCTCTAGGGTAAGAATACTTTACTCTTTTCATCTTAGCCTACTTCCATGTTTTGAGGTCTCAGTTCACCTAGATTTGATTAAGTTAAAATTTACCTCATCTAGTTTCATTAAAATATTACAGGTTAGGGCTATATGTTTTTTCCATATTTTTATAAAGAAATTCCAATTATATTCACATGGAAAATTCTTGGTGCCTAACACCTGGAATCTAGGCCTCATCAGAAAAACACATTGTTTTTTTTTAGTGTGAGGTGCCTATGGAAGAGGGTAACTAGAATTGAAATATGCTAAGTGTGAACTGTGGTTTCATGACAGACAAGAATAATGCACTCTCTTATGTTTTTAGTACATGTGATGTCTCTCCTTAGATGTCTCATAGACACCTCAAACAAGTCCACAATTAAGCTCATTGGCTCTGCTTCCCACCTCTCCCAGATCTACCTCCTTTTTTCCCTATTTTGAGGGAATGGCATCACCATCCATGCATTTACCCAAGTTATTCTGGAGCCTTACCTGTCTTACTATCTCACCAGCACATTTTGTAACACTATATTCTTAATATTTCTCAAATACATACCTTCCATTCCATCCCCACCACCATCGCCCTGGGTTAGACTTGTGTTTATCATTTCTTACCTGGGCTTTTTGCCTCCAGTCTCCCTCTGGGGTGAGACATCTAGGCTGATGCATTATCCACATCCATACTCTTTCCTGAGTGACCTTTCTGAAACAGATCTGATCATTTCACTCGCCTGATGTAAAGCTTGAAATGGCTCCCCAGTGACTTCATTATACATTCCAAACCCTAACTATGGGACAAAAGATGTTTCTTGTCCCGACTCTTGTCCTGTTTCTCTCTGTTTATCTCTCTCCACCACTGCATTCATATCACAGGTTTTGGTCAAGTAGAAGTGCTTCACTGAACCCCACTGCCTTCATCACATCTCCATTCCTTTGCATATTCTATTACCACTGCAGAGAATGTCCTTGCTTCACTTATTTATTTAGCTAACTGCCATTCATACTCAAAATTTAATTCAGGTTTTTTTTCTCTTTCCCGGTAGCTTTCCCTGATTCCCCTCTGAAATTTGAGTTTAAATCTTTTTCACTCAAAAATCTAAGATCAAGAGGACCTTCAACATGGTTCAGGAGTAAGACGTGGATATCATCTTCCTCCCTACAAACACATCAGAAACACATCTACATGTGGAACAACTGCTACAGAACACCTACTGAATGCTGGCAGAAGACCTCAGACCTCCCAAAAGGCAAGAAACTCCCCCACGTACCTGGGTAGGGCAAAAGAAAAAAGAATAAACAGAGACAAAAGGATAGGGACGGGACCTGCACCAGTGGGAGGGAGCTGTGAAGGAGGAAAGGTTTCCACACACTAGGAAGCCCCTTCGTGGGCGGAGACTGCGGGTGGCAGAGAGGGAAAGCTTCCAAGTAGCGGAGGAGAGCACAGCAACAGGGGTTCGGTGCTGACCAGCACTCACCAGCCCGAGAGTCTTCTCTGCTCACCCGCCGGGGCGGGTGGGGCTGGGAGCTGAGGCTCGGGCTTCGGTCAGAGCGCAGGGAGAGGAATGGCGGCATGATCACAGCCTGAAGGGTTTAGTGCACCACGACTAGCCGGGAGGGAGTCCGGGAAAAAGTCTGCACCTGCCTAAGAGGCAAGAGACCACTGTTTTGGGGTGCGTGAGGAAAGGGGATTCAGAGCACCGCCTCACTGAGCTCCAGAGACGGGCGCAAGCCACGGCTATCAGCACGGACCCCAGAGACGGGCCTGGGATGCAAAGGCTGCTGCTGCCGCCACCAAGAAGCCTGTGTGCGAGCACAGGTCACTATGCCCACCTCCCCTCCCGGGACCTTGTGCAGCCCGCCACTGCCAGGGTCCCGTGATCCAGGGACAACTTCCCCGGGAGAACACACGGCGCGCCTCAGGCTGGTGCAACGTCACGTCAGCCTCTGCCGCTGCAGGCTCGCCCCGCATCCGTGCCCCTCCCTCCCCCCGGCCTGAGTGAGCCAGAGCCCCCAAATCAGCGGCTCCTTTAACCCCGTCCTGTCTGAGCGAAGAACAGACGCCCTCAGGCGACCTACACGCAGAGGTGGGGCCAAATCCAAAGCTAAACCCGGGAGCTGTGCAAAGAAGAGAAAGGGAAATCTCTCCCAGCAGCCTCAGGAGCAGTGGATTAAATCTCCCCAATCAACTTGATGTACTCTGCATCTGTGGAATACCTGAATAGACAAGGAATCATCCCAAAATTGAGGCAGTGGACTTCGGGAGCAACTGTAGACTTGAGGTTTGCTGTATGCAACTGACTAGTTTCTGATTTATATCTTAATCTTAGTTTAGTATTTAGAGATTATTATCATTGGTAGATTTGTTATTGAATTGGTTGCTCTCTTCCTTTATATATACACTTTTTTTCCCTTCTCTCCTTTTTGCAGTGTCTATGTGTATGCGTCTTTGTGTGATTTTGTCTGTATAGGTTTGCTTTTACCATTTGTCCTAGGGTCCCATCTGTCCATTTTTTTTAGGTGTACTTATAGCACTTGTTATCATTGGTGGATTTCTTTATTGGTTTGGTTGCTCCCTTCTTTTTTTTCTTTTAATTACTTTTTAATATTTTATTTTACTAATTTTTAAAATTTTAATAACTTTATTTTTTTCTTTCTTTGCTTTTTTTTGTTTTCTCCCTTTTCTTCTGAGCCATGTGGCTGACAGGGTCTTGGTGATCCGGCCAGGTGTCACGCCTGAGCCTCTGAGGTGGGAGAGCTGATTTCAGAACACTGGTCCACCAGAGACCTCCCAGCCCCTCATAATATCCATCAGCGAGAGCTCTCCCAGAGATCTCCATCTCAACGCTAAGACCCAGCTCCACTCAAGAACCAGCAAGCTACAGTGCTAGACAACCCATGCAAAACAACTAGCAAGACAGGAACACAACCCCACCCATTAGCAGACAGGCTGCCTAAAATCATAATAAGTTCACAGACACCCCAAAACACACCACAGGACGCGGTCCTGCCCACCAGAAAGACAAGATCCAGCCTCATCCATCAGAAGACAGGCATCAGCCCCCTCCAACAGGAAGCCTACAAAACCCACTGAACCGACCTTACCCACTGGGGGCAGACACCATAAAAAATGGGAACTACGAACTTGCAGCCTGTGAAAAGGAGACCCCAAACACACAGTAAATTAAGCAAAATGAGAAGACAGAGAAATACACAGCAGATAAAGAAGAAAGGTAAAACCCCATCAGACCAAACAAATGAAGAGGAAATAAGCAGTCTACCTGAAAAAGAATTCAGAGTAATGATAGTAAAGATGATACAAAATCTTGGAAATAGAATGGAGAAAATACAAGAAATGTTTTAAAAGGACCTAGAAAAACTAAAGAGCAAACAAACAATGATAAACAACATAATAAATGAAATTTAAAATTCTCTAGAAGGAATCAATAGCAGAATAACTGAGGCAGAAGAACGGATAAGTGACCAGGAAGATAAAATAGTGGAAATAACTACCACAGAGCAGAATAAAGAAAAAAGAATGAAAAGAATTGAAGACGGTCTCAGAGATATCTGCAACTACATTAAACACAACAACATTAGAATTATAGCGGTCCCAGAAGAAGAAGAGAAAAAGAAAGGAACTGAGAAAATATTTGAAGAGATGATAGTTGAAAACTTCCCTAGTGTGGGAAAGAAAAAAGTCAATCAAGTCTCGGAAGTGCAGAAAGTCCCATACAGAATAAATCCAAGGAGAAACACATCAAGACACATATTAATCAAACTATCAAAAATTAAATGCAAAGAAAAAATTAAAAGCAGCAAGGGAAAAACAACAAATCACATACAAGGGAATCCCCATATGGTTTACAGCTGATCTTTCAGCAGAAACTCTGCAAGCCACAAGGGTGTGGCAGGACATATATAAAGTGATGAAAGGAGAAAACCTACAAACAAGATTACTCTACCCAGCAAGGATCTCATTCAGATTCAACAGATAAATTAAAACATTTACAGACAAGCAAAAGCTAAGAGAATTCAGCATCACCAAGCCAGCTTTACAACAAATGCTAAAGGAACTTCTCTAGTCAGGAAACACAAGAGAAGGAAAAGGCCTACAATAGCAAACCCAAAACAATTAAGAAAATGGTAATAGGAACATACATATTGATAACTACCTTAAATGTAACTGGATTAAGTGCTCCAACCAAAAGACATAGACTGGCTGAATGGATACAAAAACAAGACCCATATATATGCTGCCTACAAGAGACCCACATCAGACCAAGGGACACATACAGACTGAACGTGAGGGGATGGAAAAAGATATTCTATACACATGGAAATCAAAAGAAAGCTGGAGTATTAATTCTCATACCAGACAATAGCCTTTAAAATAAAGACTATTATAAGAGACAAAGAAGGACACTATATAATGATCAAGGGATCAATCCAAGAAGAAGATATAACAATTGTAAGTATTTATGCACCCAATATAGGAGCACCTCAATATATAAGGCAAATGCTAATAGCCATAAAAGGGGAAATCCACAGTAACACAATCATAATAGGGGACTTTACACCCCACTTTCACCAATGGACAGATCATCAAAATTGAAAATAAATAAGGAAACACAAGCTTTAAATGACACATTAAACAAGATTGACTTAATTGATATTTATAGGACATTCCATCCAAAAACAACAGAATACACTTTCTTCTCAAGTGCTTCGGAAAGATTCTCCAGGGTGGATCATATCTTAGGTCACAAATCAAGCCTTGGTAAATTTAAGAAAATTGAAATCATATAAAGTATCTTTTCTGACCATAATGCTATAAGACTACATATCAATTACAGGAAAAAAAACTGTAAAAAATACAAATACATGGGGCTTCCCTGGTGGCGCAGTGGTAGAGAGTCCGTCTGCCAATGCAGGGTACATGGGTTTGTGCCCCGGTCCGGGAAGATCCCACATGCTGTGGAGCGGCTGGGCCCATGAGCCATGGCCGCTGAGCCTGCGCATCCGGAGCCTGTGCTCCACAACAGGAGAGGCCACAACAGTGAGAGGCCTGTGTACCACAAACAAACCAACAAAACAAACAAACAAAAAAATACATGGAGGCTAAACAATACACTGCTAAATAACCAAGAGATCACTGAAGAAATCAAAGACGAAATCAAAAAATATGTAGAAACAAAGGACAATGCAAACACGATGACCCAAAACCTACAGGTTTCAGCAAAAGCAGTTATAAGAGGGAAGTTTATAGCAATACAATCTTACCTCAAGAAACAAGAAAAATCTCAAATAAACAACCTAACCTTACACCTAAAGAAATTAGAGAAAGAAGAACAAAAAAACCTCAAAGTTAGCAGAAGGAAAGAAATCATAAAAATCATATCAGAAATAAATGAAAAAGAAATGATGGAAACAATAGCAAAGATGAATAAAACTAAAAGTTGATTCTTTGAGAAGATAAACAAAATAGATAAATCATTAGCCAGACTCATCAAGAACAAAAGGGAAACACTCAAATCAACAGAATTAGAAATGAAAAAGGAGAAGTAACAACTGACACTGCAGAAATACAAAGGAATATTAGAGATTACTACAAGCAACTATATGCGAATAAAATGGACAACCTGGAAGAAATGGAAAAATTCTTAGAAAAGCACAACCTTTTGAGACTCAACCAGGAAGAAATAGAGAATATAAAGAAACCAATAACAAGAACTGAAATTGAAACTGCGGTTAAAAATCTTCTAACAAACAAAAGCCCAGGACCAGATGGCTTCACAGGTGAATTCTACCAAACATTTAGAGAAGAGCTAACACCTATCCTTCTCAAACTCTTTCAAAATATAACAGAGGGAGGAACACTCCCAAACTCATTCTATGAGGTCACCATCACCCTGATACCCAAACCAGACAAAGATGTCACAAAGAAAGAAAACTACAGGCCAATATCACTGATGAACATAGATGCAAAAATCCTCAACAAAATACTCGCAAACAGAATCCAACAGCACATTAAAAGAATCATACACCATGATCAAGTGGGGTTTATCCCAGGAATGCAAGGATTCTTCAATACATGCAAATCAATCAATGTGATACATCATATTAACAAATTGAAGGAGAAAAACCATATGATCATCTCAACAGGTGCAGAAAAGCTTTTGACAAAATTCAACACCCATTTATGATAAAAAAAAAACCCTCCAGAAAGTAGGCAAAGAGGGAACTTACCTCAACATAAGAAAGGCCATATATGACAAACCCAAAGCCAACATCGTTCTCAATGGTGAAAAATTGAAACCATTTCCACCAAGATCAGGAACAAGACAAGGTTGCCTACTCTCACCACTATTATTCAACATAGATTTGGAAGTTTTAGCCACAGGAATGAGAGAAGAAAAAGAAATAAAAGGAATCCAAATAAGAAAAGAAGAAGTAAAATTGTCACTGTTTGCAGATGACATGACACTATACATAGAGAATCCTAGAGACACTACCAGAAAACTACTAGAGCTAATCAATGAATTTGGTAAAGTAGCGGGATACAAAATTAATGTACAGAAATCTCTTGCACTCCTATACACTGATGAAAAATCTGAAAAAGATATTAAGGAAACACTCCCATTTACTACTACAACAAAAAGAATAAAATACCTAGGAGTAAACGTACTTAAGGAAACAAAAGACTCGTATGCAGAAGACTATAAGACACTGATGAAAGAAATCAAAGAAGATACCAACAGATGAAGAGATATACCATTTTCTTGGATTAGAAGAATCAACATTGTGAAAATGACTATACTATCCAAAGTAATCTACAGATTCAATGCAATCCTTATCAAACTACCAATGGCATTTTTCACAGAACTAGAACAAAAAAATCTCACAACTTGTATAGAAACATAAAAGACCCTGAATAGCCAAAGCAATCTTGAGAAAGAAAATGGAGCTGGAGGAATCAGGCTCCCTGACTTCAGACTATACTACAAAGCTACAGTAATCAAGATAGTATGGTACTGTCACAAAAACAGAAATATAGATCAGTGGAACAGGATCGAAAGCCCAGAGATAAACCCATGCACATATGGTAATCTTGTCTTTGATAAAGGAGGCAAGAATATACAATGTAGTAAAGACAGCCTCTTCAATAAGTGGTGCTGGGAGAACTGGACAGCTACATGTGAAAGAATGAAATTAGAACACTTCCTAACACCATACACAAAAATAAACTCAAAACGGATTAAAGACCTAAATGTAAGGCCAGACACTATAAAACTCTTAGAGGAAAAAACATAGGCAGAACACTCTATGACATAAATCACAGCAAGATCCTTTTTGACACATCTCCTAGAGTAATGGAAATAAAAACAAAAATAAACAAATGGGACCTAATGAAACTTAAAAGCTTTTGCACAGCAAAGGAAACCATAAACAAGATGAAAAGACAACCCTCAGAATGGGAGAAAATATTTGCAAATGAAGAAACTGATAAAGGATTGATTAATCAAAAAAATATACATATATATTGATTAATCCAAAATATACAAGCAGCTCATGCAGCTCAATATAAAAAAAGCAAACAACTCAATCCAAAAATGGGCAGAAGATCTAAATAGACATTTCTCCAAAGAAGATATACAGATTGTCAACAAACACATGAAAGGATGGTCAACATCACTAATCATTAGAGAAATGCAAATCAAAACTACAGTGAGGTATCACCTCACACCAGTCAAAATGGCCTTCATAAGAAAGTCTACAAGCAGTAAATGCTGGGGAGGGTGTGGAGAAAAGGGAACCCTCTTGCACTGTTGGTGGGAATGTAAATTGACACATCCACTATGGAGAACAGTATGGAGGTTCCTTAAAAAGCTAAACCTAGAGCTACCATATGATCCAGCAATCCCACTAGTGGGCATATGCCCTGAGAATACCATAATTCATGAACATGTACCACAATGTTCATTGCAGCACTATTTACAATAGCCAGGACATGGAAGCAACCTAAGTGTCCATCGACAGATGAATGGATAAAGAAGACGTGACACATATATACAATGGAATATTACTCAGCCATAAAAAGAAACAAAATTGAGTTATTTGTATTGAGGTGGATCGACTTAGAGTCAGTCATACAGAGTGAAGCAAGTCAGAAAGAGAAAAACAAGTACCTTATGCTAATACATATATATGTGGAATCTAAAAAAACAGAAAAGAAAAAAATGGTTCTGAAGAACCTACGGGCAGGACAGGAATAAAGACACAGACGTAGAGAATGGACTTGAGGACACGGGGAGGGGGAAGTGTAAGCTGGGATGAAGTAAGAGAGTGGCATGGACATATATGCACTACCAAATGTAAAATAGATAGCTAGTGGGAAGCAGCCGCATAGCACAGGGACCCCCTAGAGGGGTGGGATAGGGAGGGTGTGAGGGAGATACAAGAGGGAGGGTATATGGGGATGTATGGATATGTAGAGCTGATTCACTTTGTGATACAGCAGAAACTAATACACCATTGTAGAGCAATTATACTCCAATAAAGATGTTAAAAATAAATAAGTAAACACTATTGGGGGAAAATAAATAAATAAGACTATTTGGAATAGATAATTGGTCAAAGTGATAGATAATATTTAATGGAAGTTTTTTGAGAATAATTAATTTTATATGAAGATATATTAAACTTTAGTTCTAAAAAAGGAATTTATGGATTGAATTTAGCTTATTTGTTGTAAACTTGAATAGTTTTGTTGTTGTTGTTAATGAACGGACTGTTTTCTCAGAAAATTGAAATAATTGATTTTATAACAGTGAATTATAAACTGGAGCTACATCTAGAAAAGTTAACACAGAATTATCTTGAAGTTTCAAGGGGAAAAAAGTGGTTGATTGGAACTTCACTTATGTTTTTTGAGCAAAACAATGTTGAAAGAAACACATTTTGAATAGAAAACTTTATCAGGCTCTTTCATATTTCAAGGTGTAATTGTAATTTGATAGAGAACGTTCCATTTGTCTGCATTTGTTTAGATGACATTACACTAAAAGGCAGTATTTGGATTGTAGAACGTAGCTAGTGAGAACATAAGCAATATAAATTTAAGAAGAAATTAACTTTTCCATATGAAATAAAATAAAGGATCAAATAAATTAAAAAATAATCTAAGATCTTTTAAATCAACTTTGGTAATTGGTAGTCAGTCATCTCATCACAGCAACATCGCTTCCATAGTTTGTGTTCATGACCTCTATTTCAACAGTGTATTTAGGGATCACATTATAAATTTGAGGTTTATCAAAGAACATAATTTCTTCTGCATTTCCTATGGACTAAATTCATAATGTTCCCTTCTTTAATGAATTAAATATCATGGAATTTAAAAGCTCCTATTGAAAGTCAGAAGGTTTTGACAAATATGAGTATTACCTGAGTAATACTTCTTCACTATACATTAATCGATCACACCAAATCTTCCCAATTTTGCATAATCTATCATCTATTCTAGGATATTTAGCGGTTCACACTTTCAGTAATTAAATATTTTGGCTTCAGTGGGCAACCTTCTGGATATACATTACTTTCTCATTTTAATATTGTATCATAGATTAGTTTTTGTTTTAAGTTCAAGTAAAAATCAGGATTTAAATTAAAATTCAAACCAGAGATTGTGCTACCAGTATAAACAATTTACGCAAGATTACAATGCAGTAAACTGATAGATTTGATAAGAAGCTGTTTGTATACTCAGAACTATATCACACCTTATTCACTGCCTAATGCCTAGAAAGTTTCACTGATATCAATTATAAGATACTTTTATATTTTAGAAACATTAAAATATAAAAAGAGATACATGTTATAGACTCAAGGAACACAGTTTTATTTGTATTTCTTTCTTTCCCATTAAACTGTGTTTTCCTATTTACATGTTTTGTGTCTTTCTCCTCATATCCTCAGGTATTTGATGAATATTGAAAATGAACAAATGAATGAATGAATGAATGACAATGTTCAGGAAATCTATAACATTTAAATCTCTGCTATACCCAGTACTTCCCTTTGAGGAAATCATTGAAAGGCAATTTTTTATACAGATAGTCTTGTGCCCTGCTAACTGGTAGGGTTAATGATTGGTGCTAACACCCAAGGAAGTTCAATAAGCCATGAGATAACAGAGGAGGAAACATAGCCCAGTACTGGGTGGGAACAAGTATTGATGACTCAATGAGACCCTTCAGTGCATTCAGAAAAACTAGTGGGAATGATAGACTTCCACTCATCAAGGGAACAGAAGATGGCTGGATCAGTAGACATGTCATTTTATCTTTAATGGTAATGGACCATCATTCCAGTTCTTTAGGAGTCCTGCTGTATATTGCATCCTGTCACAGAGAGAGACACCAAAAGTTTGTGCTGTTTCTGAGATAGTTTCCGGTCTTCCTTATTTGGTCTTCTATCTTTAAGAAGTAAACATAATTCTTACTTCAGGTAATATATAATCTTTACTTCGTTTTTCTGTTGTACATTAAATTATTAACAAGCATATGTTCTCTATCTCTTCTCCCCATCTCCATGAGAGGAGTACACTTCCTTATTCCATAGATGTTGGTATTGGTCATATGACTTGCTTTGACCAATGAAATATGAGGGAAGTGAAACTGGACCAGGTTTGAACCTAGCCCTTCAGAAAAATCATATGTTTCTGTTCACTCCTTTTGCATTTCTGCCTTTCTCCATGAGAACATGTTTCTGGCCCAAAGAAGGATGAGGGACACATGCAACAGACCTGTATCCAACCCACAGAATAGAGCCAAGCCTAGCCTAGGTCAGATAAAGTCAGCCCACACACCAACACATAATAAAGAAAAGCTCGTGTGTTAAGCCACTGACGTTTTGTGGTGGTTTGTTGTGAAGCTATAGCTAAAACATTCTCTGAATCAGATTAACGTCTTCCTTTTCCCTGAATGGAGAAAATGTCAAACTGAGTCATTATTGATGTCACCTTCACAAAGATCTCAGGGGTCTTACATAAGGTACAGAGCATTAGGGACTCTGATTATTAGTCTACATAAGTCACTGCTGGTAAACAATTGCCAATGAAAGCATGGTCCCTCAAAGGTGGGTGACTTCACTGGTCCAATGCCTTATTTATGGGCTAGGATCTTTATCAAGGTTGAAACCCTGACTCCTGGGGTCCAACCTCCTTAGGTATGGTAGAGATTGACGATATTCTCCTTTTCCTCCTGGGAGCACAAATAGGTTATTTTCCTCCAGACTCTGTTAAAATTACATGTAGCCATGTAACCATATTCCAGCCAAGTGGAAGTGATATATGGGAAGACCTCATTTTATTGCACTTTGCTTTACTGCACCTCACAGATATTGCATTTTTTATGTGTAACTCCCATGAGAGCTTCCATATTCTTTTCCTTTTATGGCTGGATAAGAATGAATATAGCCCTCAGGACAGCCTTGGAGGTCAAATGGTAAAGATGTTGAATCCATAAAGTGGAAGAAACCCGTGTACCCTGATCACCCCTTTGAGAAGAGTTGTTTGATCAGTAAGGTAACCAACTTGTTCTAGTTTTCCCAGAACATTCCCAGTTTTAACACTGACAATCTCTCATCTCTGGATCCCCCTCCATCATAGGTAAACCAGGACAGTTGGTCACTTTATCAACCAGGAGTGTCTTCATTGGCATGTTACCTAAGCTAGAGATAACATTTTATTGTGATAAGCCACTGAAATGTGGGGATTTATTTGTTACAGCAGCTAGTGTTACTAAGACCAACATGTCAACATGCATGGTGGTGTTTCATATTTGGTAATTTGGAAGAAAGTAAGGACAGAGACATGTAAAATCCTTATAACTGCTTAGCATGTCTGAAATTTTGCCCAACTTTTTGACTTGATTTTTATTAAATCGTGGTTCTGATGCTGTATCTATACTGAGTGAGTCATGATTTATAGGTGTAACTACAAGTTTGAATTTATTGGAAGAACCAATAGACATTCTATATTTATAGAAAATGAATCATCTCCATACTTTTGAACCTCAGTCTGGTATCTACTTTGTTCTCCCAGTGATGATGTGTTACTATTCAAAGTAAACTTTTCCTTCCCATCTCCCCTCACATACATAAATATATATACAGCCGCATACATACATACGGCTGTGAACGTATGATATCTGGGGTATCTGTTCACACTGGCTTCTCCCTATCTATTTCCAAAATGCAAATGCTTGAGCCTACACTTGTGGCAATAGCAGATTATCTAGAAATCAAAACTATCATCCTTCAGATTCCTACCTCCAGAGATTCCCCTCATGTTTAAGAGTCTGGAGAGAGAGACCAATCCATCTCAGACCTCTCTTGATGTATGCAATTATGGTAGACAGTCACTGATTCTGATGAGAAATTGGCCTTGGTGAATCATGCCTTGAAGTTCATAAAGTAATGCAAAGCCCCAATCTTAAATAAAAGTCACAGCCAGTGGGGCAGCAGAGCTCCCCACAGAAGCCAATCGCTTTATGGCAGTCTATTCATACCTCAGTGTTATGCTCAGTGAAAAGCTCCCAGACAAGATGCCCAGGGTCCTATTGATGGAAGTTCTTTTAGTTTCCAGTTTTCCTGCAGGTGTGAAGTTGTAGAAATTTGGCCTGTGATAGAACCAAGCTACATAACAATAGTGGAGTCACTTTGGCAGGAGACACAAGGCAATCCAGAATGAGTCTTAGGATGGAAGATGCTGGGAAGAAAAACATTCTTTGTACCAACAAGGCCTTTCACACATGTTGGATCTAAAGCCAGGGGTAAATATAGAATCCTCTGCTAGAGCTGCTCCTATGGGTGCCAGGATAGGGCTCTTTCCCAACAATGCCTTGGGGAAAGAAAATCTCTAGCATCATGTCCATACTGCATCTGAATACTAACACTTGATGTATCCTCTGTCAATAAGTTCACTTAGTTCACCTACACAGACACTTCCCTGAACCTGAACAAGTTATCCCAAGAGAATTAGCCTTAGATCTAATGTTTCTACCTGTCAGAGTTGAGTCCCAATTTTTAAAAACTCTCAAAATACAATAGATTTAATTTCACTCTCTTCCTAGAACTAAGAGGGCTATCCTTAGCTGTTCCAAGGTGACTTCTGTCTTGCCTTAGTTTAGTGGTGAAGACCTCTCTGGTGCCTACCACCTGCGACTACACTTGGAGAAATAAAAGCATTTACACAGATCTGTATGGGCTGAAAGCGTATGGTAAGTATATGGATTATCCATGGCGATTATTTGGAAGGGCACTGTTTGTTGTTTACGTAGGTACTTGGTTTGCCTGAAGTACCTCAGCATTTTAAAGAAAAGAAAATTCAAGACAGTTAAACTGTTCCATTGGGTCAGACAGCCACCCACTTTTGAGCAGGACTGAAAGGACAGCAGGGATGAGTAACTTCAAGTGGAGAAGCAGAGCTGGTGATATCCAGGCAGAAGCAGGACAAGAGGATCTTAGGAGGAGAGGGGTGTGTGACTCACTGGAGAGGCATCACACATCTGATCCTTGACACCTTCTCACCCTAGGGTTGAGGGGGCCGTTCCCAATGAGGAGATATGCAAGCAACTCCCAGGAGAGCCTCAGTGAAATGACCCCTCAGGTCACAGGTAGATGCAGGAGCAGCAGAACATATGAGTGGCTGTTGCCAACAGAAAGCAATGGGCCCTGGTGATCTGCAAGTGACCTTGAGGTTTCCCCAAGAGCAGACAGAAGAAAAGGCAGAAACAGACTATTTTCAACTAAGTTGCACAAAACAATCTGTAAATTTTGATATAAATATTCTCTAGTTATTTGAGCTGAGTATCTGTAAGTAAAAGTCGAGTACAGGTAATGAATTAAAAGCATGAGCTCCAGAAACACACAGCCTGGGTTACCTCTGGTGTAGAGCTGGATAGGATACTTGAGCTCCAAGGGTCTCAATTCCCTCATCTGTAAAAAGGGAATAATAATCGTTTCTAATCAGCTATCATTATCACCTTCATCATCATCATCATCATCATTATCACCATCATGATTAGACATCTATGTGCAATGATATCTATTTCCCAGGTTTCTAGGTCAGGGCGTCCACATGGCTTAAGAGGAAACAATACGAACAAATTAATACCTGGAAGATAGCTCATACACTCAGGCATCCTTAGCATGGGACGGTACAATCACAGCCTAATGAAGATGTGGACACTTAGTTAGCAGCTACAGCATAATACTCATTCCCATTGAAAGGCAAGGGTGAGTAAATGTGTGTAACAGATCTGAACAAAATTAGTAAGTTGCTGTGCACATGGAGAGGATGAAAAGGAGGTAGGCAAGAAGTAGAAAAAATACACGTAGAAAATCAGTCAGGCTCTTGATTACATTGTGACATTCCACTTATATTTTTGAAGCCCACATACCTTGACTTCTAATACCTGTCCTCTCCAGAGCCCTTCCCAGTGTCCTGTTTTCACAAGAACTACTTTGTTGTAGACTGATCCCAAATACAGGGCTAGTCAATAACTCTAACTATTCCTTGTGCAATGTATGTATTTAAATAGTTAAAGGAATAAACCTCCTTCATGACCCAGGTGCTTTCCCCAGGGCCCCTCAGTCACACCACATTCTGTGGGTCCCTGTAGAAGTCCTGCTGTTTGGCAAAAATCATCACAGGGTACAAGCTCATGTGTAATTTTAAAATCATCTTCCTCATCCGTCATAAAGTAAAAAACATTCCTCAATGTGCTGAAATCTGCTAGATGACGGTAGAGATTAGGGAGGGAAGGGAGGGAAGGAGCTTGAATTTTCACAAAATGAGCCTCTAAAATTCAAGTCTTTAAACGAAGAAACCGTATATGAATAAAGGAAGCCTTCTTGATCGAAATCCTTTTTCCAATCTTGGCTTTATATGGACCCAGGGAATGGCCTTTCCTTTACATTCACTTCATCTCCATGAATAGGTGGCTACATGATTTATCATCATCCTTTAAGAAGTTACTTGTATATGTCTCTGAGATGTTGCCCTGAAAAGCATCCTCTAAGTGTAAGGCCAAAGACACTAACAGTTTTTACCACTATCACCAACCCAGCCACTGATTTATCTAATATAGTTAAGGCTTCAATTATGCCATAAGAGCCAAAGAATATTTGCTTTCCTCTACATGGCCTCTTCTGTCACCTCAAGAGATCCACTGGGCCCCCAAGGAATACATTTTCTCTCCAGGTCAAATATTTCACCACATGTTTTTGTTATGATTGGCTAAGTATGTGGTGACTACTATTTAATTAGGGCAAGATTTAACCTCCTAAAAGAAGATGTGGCTCATGTTTTCAAGAACTGACCAACTTGAAAATGCCCTCCCAAACATAAGCCAAAGAAGCCATGATTCTTTTAGTGAAACAGATTTCCAGTCTTGTAAGGAGGGAGTAATTTTAATACTCCCTAGTGATATGTGGGCACAAATACACATTTCAAAACCTCAGAACATCTGTTTCTGAAAATAAAGAAAAATGCATGTTTCTCTATTATTTGTCTGTGTGTTTCCAGCTGACAAGATTTCTTCATGGGTATATTTAGCTGTGACTCCTAATTCAGGATATTTGATTAAAATATGTCAAATAAATTGCTCACCATAATTTTCAACCTAATGAGAATTCCCTCCAGACACATTTTTATAATTGTCTACATTTGTTTCATTTCTTCTCAGAATTATTTTCTTTGCTTTGCACATTCTATTTTATACTATTTTACTTTATACTTCTATTTTATACTTCTTCATAAGTGATGGAGGTATATTTTATGCCCCCTTTTGCGTTATATGCAGCAGAATTATGACAACCAAATATCTTCTCCAGGGATGACTCTCTTCAGAATTGGTAGTAGTAGAAGTATTTTTTATGCCTAAAGTGAATAATAATAGCAAAGTATTATTTTATATTATATAAAATATAATGTTTATTCATATTGCACATTGTTATATAGTATTTACTCTGAGATAGGTATTATTTTAAGTGCTTAACATTTATTAACTCACTTAATACTTAAAACAGCCCCATGAAAAAAGGTACTACAGTGGTCTCTGACTTATGATGGTTTGACTTACAATTTTTCAACTTTATGATAGTATGAAAGTGATATGCATTTAGTGGAAACCATACGGATAATGATCTCCACTGTACAGATGAGGGATCTGAAGCAAAGAGAAATTAATAACCTGCCCCAGAAACCAGCTAATAAGTAGCAGAGCCAGTTTTCAAGCACAAAGTCTCGCATTGAGAGATCCATTTTCTTAACCACCAAGCTGAGCTGCTTTGCTGAACGGAGATCACTTTACACCATTGCCACAAAGATATATCAAATATACAAAAAATGCACTTGTCATTTCCCCGTTGACAAACTTCTGATACTTCCCCAGTGATCCAGCTGTCTATGTATTATACTTTTTACACATTCAACTCATTGTGTGTTAACGTTTATATAACTCTCCACACAAGAATCATAAATTCTACAAGGACAAAAACGATGGTTTATTATTGTCTGCTTGGTTTAAAAATTTTTTTGCCTCAGTCTCTAACACCCTTCCTTAACTCTATAGGACTCGTTAAATGTACGTACAGTGAAAGAAAAGGACTGCACGTGGGGACCAGGCAGCTGTTGCTAGCTGAGCCCCACAGTGAGGTGAGCAGCTAAATGTGAACAATCCTAAGAGTATAAGAGAGTTCAGTTAGGTTCCAAGGAGAAGCAAACACATTTATCCCAAAGGCCAAAGGGATCATTTGGTTGGAAAAAAAAAATAGTTAAGAAAATAATGGTGTAAGACTGGGCACCTCAATACACTCAAGATCATTCACTCCTCTCATGCACAGCAAAAGCTGGAAAGAAAGTTAGAAATTAAATAACCTAAACTTGCCTTTTACAGATGAAGAAACTTAGGCCCAAATAGGTAAACTGACTTGTCTAGTTCCACTTGACTGGCTAGAGGTAAAACCAAGTCAATCAAATTCCCCCAACCTCCCTCCAGTGCTCTTTCTATTATATCACACAGCTACTCTTCAATCTGCTCTGTTTACCTGAAACTGCAGTTTCAGCTCCTGGTTTCTTGTTTAACTCAGACTAAGTAAAAATTCATTGTCTCAAGGACTTACTGCCACCCAGATCATCTATTTAAATTGGAATCTGGGGCAGAATCAAGGCATCAATTTTTTTTTACATTAAAAAAATTTCAAGCATATACAAATATAGTTTAATAGCCAAGAATCACTCTGTTTCATCAACTATCAACTCATCCATTATCAATATTGCTTCATCATGGCTTTTCCCCCACCTCCAGGTGATTGTAAAGAAAATTCCATACATCATGTTATGTTATCTATAAATATTTTGATATGTATCTCTAAAAAATAAGAACTCTTTAAAAACTAAACCACAATATCATTATTGCACCTTAAAATATTAATCCTAATTCCTTCATATTGACAGATATCCAGACAGTGTTATCTAATGATTATTACTTCACTAGTGTTTTAAACAGAATCCAAAGATCTATACCTTGCTTTCAGAGGATATAGTTTCTTAGTCACTCCTCATTTACGGATGCTCCCTCCATCATCCTCTGTCCTTTTCTTTTAAATCTTTCTTTGAAGAAAAAAGTTTGTTTTCTGTAAAGTTTCCCATAGTCTGTATTTTGCTGATTATATCCCTGTAATGTTCTTTACTGTGTTTCTCTGCCCCCTGTGTTTCTAATTTATCAGAAATTGGATAAATTTATTTGGCTTCAGCTTCAATTCTTTGCAAGAATACTTCATAAGTAGTGATGCATATATAGTGATCGGATGTCTCTTTTTGTGATGCTGGCTACTAACAATCATTGCCTAGATCCACTAATTCACTCAGGTTACAAAATGAGAAATGCTAATTTTACCATTCCTTCCATGATCATTAGCTGGAATACTCTTATAAAGAGAATTTTTTTCTTATCAACTGTGTAGTTACGTTGAGGAATATTTCATATAGGAGAAGCAAGAAAGTGCTTATTTCCCTTTATTTACTTCTTTCAAAATAAAGAGTTGTTTTACTAACAACTTCCAAAGGTGACAATTAAGAGTTTTTGTTTTATTTCACCTTTTGGCATCATTATTAACTTGTGAATGTAAACATATTTGATGTGTATTAATTGCAACTAGTATCCTTATTATACCATCTTTAGGTTAGTTCATGCTTCTTTTTGATATGAACATAGTGGTATTTGATAGTAGTACCATCTTGCTTTCCAGAATGATAAGATGTTCCAGTCTAACAGCCATATGTAAATCAATAAAGTTAGAACACACCCTCACACCATACACAAAAATAAAATCAAAATGGATTAAAGACTTAAATATAAGACATGACACCATAAAACTCCTAGAAGAGAACACAGGCAAAACATTCTCTAACATAAATCGTACCAATGTTTTCTTAGGTCAGTCTCCCAAGGCAATAGAAATAAAAGCAAAAAGAAACAAATGGAACCTAATCAAACTTGTAAGTTTTTGTGCAAAGGAAACCATAAACAAAATGAAAAGACAACCTACAGACTGGGAGAAAATATTTGCAAACAATGTGACTGACAAGGGCTTAATTTCCAAAATATACAAACAGCTCACACAGCTCAACAACAAAATCCAATTGAAAAGTGGGCAGAAGACATAAACAGACATTTCTCCAAAGAATACATACAGATGGCCAAAGGCACATGAAAAGTTGCTCCACATCGCTAATTATTAGAGAAATGTAAATCAAAACTACAATGAGGTACCACTTCACACCAGTCAGAATAGCCATCATTAAAAAGTCTACAAATAATAAATGCTGGAGAGGGTGTGGAGAAAAGGGAACCCTCTTACACTGTTGGTGGAAATGTAAATTGGTGCAGCCACTATGGAAAACTGTATGGAGGTTCTTCAGAAAACAAAAAATAGAGTTGCCATATGATCCAGCAATCCCACTCCTGGGCATATATCCAGACAAAACTGTAATTCAAATAGATACATGCACCCCAATGTTCATAGCAGCACTATTCACAATAGCCAAGACATGGAAACAACCTAAATGTCCATCAACAGATGAATGGATAAAGAAGATGTGGTATATATATACAATGCAATACTACTCAGCCATTAAAAAAGAATGAAATAATGCCACTTGCAGCAACATGAACAAACCTAGAGTTTATCATACTGACTGAAGTAAGTCAGAAAGAGAAAGACAAATACCGTATATCACTTATATGTGGAATCTAAAATATGACACAAATGAACTTATCTATGAAACAGAAACAGACCCACAAACATAGAGAACAGATCTGTGGTTGCTAAGGGGAGGGGGAGTGGAGGGGTGGATTGGGAGTTTGGGGTTAGCAGATGCAAACTATTATATATAGAATAGATAAATAACAAGGTCTTACCATATAGCACAGAGAACTATATTCAATATCCTGTGATAAACCATAATGGAAACGAATATAAAAAAGAATGTGTGTGTGTGTGTGTATATATATATATATATATATATATAATACATATAATGTATATGTAACATAATATATATTAATCACTTTGCTGTCCAGCAGAAATGAACACAACATTGTAAATCAACTATATTCCAATAAAAAATAAATATAAAAATAAAAAAATTAAATTAGAAGACTGAAAATATACTTAAATCTTAAGCCTTAATTAAGAGTGTTTATCAAAAACAATAGTAAAAAACACTTGTTAAAAAAAAAAAGTTCCAGTCTCATTTTGTACATTTTTTGCCCCAGAGCTAGAATTGGCCATTTTTTTCAAGAAGTCCTGGTAACTTAAAGGGAAGGGGTATTTAGAAGCCTTTTAGCACTAATGGTTAAGTATTAATGGGTTGGCCTTTGTTTCAGGACTTTGCAGTGAACAGAACTAGATAACACATATTTTTAAGATGAAATTCATCATGAATACATACTTTCAATTCCAGTTTAAATTAGACTATGGGATATTTATTTAACATCATTAATCTTAATTTATATCTTCTTTCTCCCATAAAAATATCCTTATTCTAAACAACACCAACATAAATAGCCCATTAAATGTATCTCACAACTGTATGTATAGCAATATCAACACTACCAACAATAGTATGATTATTGTTTTAAGATATTTCTGCAATATTTTTTGTTCTTAAAGTATATCATACTAGGGATCCATGGACAAATTACTGTGTTACAAAGTCATTTGAAATAGTCTTTCCCTGTTTGGTTATGTCACTAACTCAATACATGACACTCAATTGTTTTCACTTATTTTTTATATTAAGTGATTGATATTTTAATTTATGCTTATAAGTATATGATATATTTACATGATCCAAGGGCAAATTTACCCTTATAGTCACATAAGTCTAGATTGTATTCCTGTTCCATCTACCCTATTCACTCAAACTCCCTATTGGTAAATATATTTTTAAAATTTAATGGTTTACCCTATCATATACTTAACGTTAGCACCTATATTTACACATAATCATATTTCTTCTCTTTCTTAAATAAATGGATCAAATATGAGAAAGCACAAGGAGAAGTAGCTTAAACAGGGACTTCCCTGGTGGTCCAGTGGTTAAGAATCCACCTTACAATGCAGGGGACGTGGGTTCAATACCCAGTCAGGGAACAAAGACCCCACATGCCGCAGAGCAACTAAGCCTGTGCGCCACAACTACCGAGCCTGCACGCCAAAACTAGAAAGAAGCTCTCGCACCACAATGAAAGATCCTGAGTGCCACAACTAAGACCCATGCAGCCATAAATAAATAGGTAGGTAGGTAGGTAGGTAGATAGATAGATAGATAGACAGATATTAAGATGCAAAGTTGATTTCTCTCTCTCATTTAAAAGCGCATAAATGACCTGGCACAGTCGCTCTGCTCCACAGAACCCTCAGGGATCCAGCTCCTGGATGCCAGCTCACTGCTCTGATGTCGTAAGGGGGCAGTCTTCATGCTCACAGCCCAGGATGGTGTTATCCATGTTCCAAGCAGGAAGGTGTAAGAAGGGTGAAGAAAAGAGGCAAAGATTGCAAATTTGTGACAATTTGAAGTAACACACAGAAGAAGTGTGAATTCAAAAAAATTAAGAAAAAGCTACATATGTCAGAAATGCATAAAATATATGTAGATACTAGTCTATTATTTACTACCACAAAACATACACAAAACTATTACAAAAAGCTAAAATGTATCAAAACTTATGCACACAAGCACAAACCATAGATGTCTCCATTCAAAGTCAAGAGAAATCTTAACAAACTTAAAGATGCAGTACTGAATCATAACTGCATAAAATTAACCGTTGTACATATATTGTGCTACTGTAATAATTTCATGGCTACCTCCTGTTGCTGTTGTAGTGAGCTTAAGTGTTGCATCTGCTTAAAATGCCATGTGTCATTAATCATCTCTGTGTGAGCAGTTCGTCTCTCCAGTAAATTGCATATCACAATAAAAAGTGATCTCTCAGGGTTTGTATGTATTTTTTCATTGTGTTTAGTTCAATACTGTAAACCTTGAATAACACCATGGGACTAATACAAAATGCCACTAGGGATGCTGGAAGTGCTCCTTCTAAGAAGCAGAAAAAAGTCATGACATTAAAAAAAAAAAAAAAAGGGCCTCCCTGGTGGCGCAGTGGTTGAGAGTCCGCCTGCCGATGCAGGGGATACGGGTTCGTGCCCTGGTCTGGGAGGATCCCATATGCCGCGGAGCGGCTGGGCCCGTGAGCCATGGCCGCTAAGCCTGTGCGTCCGGAGCCTGTGCTCCGCAACGGGAGAGGCCACAACAGTGAGAGGCCCGCGTACAGCAAAAAAAAAAAAAAAAAAAAAAAAAAGTTGAACTGCTTGATATGTACCGTAATTGAGGTCTGCAGCTGTGGTTGCCCTCCACTTCAAGGTAAGTGAATCCAGCCTAAGGACGACTATAAAAAAAGAAAAAAGGAAATTTGTGAAACCATTACTGCAGCTATGCCAGCAGACATGAAAACCTTGCACGTTTTGCAAAATACCTTTTTATCACATACTGAAAATGCAGGGTTTTTTTTAATCTGATAAGACATGTTTATATTTACATGGCACATTTAAAGCAATGGTTACGTTGGTCATACATATTAGAAACCATAAAAAAAGTTAAGAACTAAAATATACATCATACACTTGTATATATATATATATTTTTACACAGAGGTAAAAAGGCTTATAAAAAATCAGTGCAACGGGGTTTTTAGTATACAGGTAAAGAATGAATTATGCTTCAGGCACTTTAATTTGTTAATATGAGCAAATAGCTTGGTGGTTTGGGGATGACTGAAAATTGAGCCTTAACTTCAGATTAATTTGCGAGAATCAGGAAAATTCTTTAAACTGCATCACATCCTCTCAGACCAGGGCTAGAAAGAGGATTTCAGGTTTCTCTGAGCCTCCCCAGTTACCCTTAAAGTAGAATTGTGTCACTACCACTTGTAAAAATTTAGCAATATCCGAAGAAAACGCTAATGAAGAAATTTTGCTCATTATTTTGCAAACCAAATAGCCTCTTCAAAACAAACCAGTGTTCTCCCGAACACGGTCCAGTTGAGAAACGATAAGGTTGTGGTAAATAAAACTTTTTAAATGTATTTATTTATTTTTGCCTGTATTGGGTCATTGTTGCTGCACCCCGGGCTTTCTCTAGTTGCAGCGAGCGGGGCTACTCTTCATTGTGGTGCGCGGGCTTCTCGTTGCAGTGGCTTCTCTTGTTGCAGAGCAGAGCTCTAGGCGCATGGGCTCAGTAGTGGTGGTGCAGGCTCATTAGTTGTGGCTCACGGGCTCTAGAGCTCAGGCTCAGTAGTTTTGGCGCACGGGCTTAGTTCTCCGCAACATGTGGGATCTTCCCAGACTAGGGCTCGAACCCGTGTCCCCTGCTTTGGCAGGAGGATTCTTAACCACTGCGCCACCAGGGAAGTCTGGTTGTAGTAAACAAAACTTACAGGAATTTTTCTCCCCCCAGTGGCTATGTTTTATTAACTGGGGGAATTTTTAAATGTCATCAACTTGAAGAGTGGTGGGTTGCATTTTGTTCATGGGTTTGTGGTTGTGTTTTCATTTTGGACTCAATTTCACGTCACCAAATTCTTCGTTTATACTTGAGGAAAAAAAACAAGGCCATATGTAAAAAATGCTTCCGATGCCTAAGTGTCTTTCTCCTGTAACTCCAAACCCATACTTGCTACTTTGGGTGCATGGATGGTTAGGTCAGCAGGCTGGGTCCACCTGTCACCTTTCCAGGTAGGAGGCTTCTAGTTAGCTGGAAAAGAGTATTTTTCTAATATATTGCAAGGAATAGCCAAATCTTCCTGCAGAAAGAAGAAAAGTGAAGAGCAGTTACCTGTACCTAGCATAGTACAATCAGAAGGCCGTAGAAACCATAGGGGACAGGCTTGTCAGCGCTGGCTCTTCTTCCTGCCACGACTTCCTGTGATTATTGCCAGCTGAGTGTATGGCCACATTCCTCTCTCCCCACTCTCCCCATCCCTTCTCTATTGCACACAGGACATCAGTCTCCAAGGAAAGGGACTTTTTTTCTAGTCTGTCAATCATATTGGGAAAGTGCTAGCCACGCTTACCTTCCTGGGAATGTTTTCAGCTCATCTGAGAGCACTTTGCATTTCTTTATCAGATCATCGATGAAAATGCAGTTTTTATATAGGTGCAGGATTGCTATAAGAAAGGCGTATCTATAGACTCTACTGTGATTTCAGAAAAAGCTAAGTCATTACATGATAACTTAAAGCAAAAGGAAAGTGAAAGGTCTAAAGCTGGAGAATTCAATGCCAGCAAAGGAAGGTTTGATAATTTTAGAGAGAGGTTTGGCTTTAAAATGTCACAATATCAGGAGAAGCAGATTCTGCCAACCAAGTGACAGCAGACCAGTTCCCAGATGTCACTAAAAAAATCATGGAGGAGAAAGATTATCTGCCTGAACAGGTTTTTAATCAGAGGAAATTGCTCTATTCTGGGGAGGTGGCGGGAAGCCACAGAGGATATTTTATCACTAAAGAAGAGAAGCAAGCATCAGGATTTAAAGGCAGGAAGGGATAGGCTAACTCTACTGTTTTGTGCAAATGCAGTCAAGGTTTATGATTAGGACTTCCCTTATCCATAAAGCTGTTAATCCTGAGCCTTGAAGGGAAAAGATAAACACCAGCTGCCAGTCTTTTGATTGTACAAGAAGATTTGGACAATGAGAACACTTTTTCTGGATTGGTTGCAATGATGCTTTGTACTTGAAGTCAGGAGGTACCTCGTCAGTAAGGGACAGTTTTTTACAGTTTTATAAAAATTTTACAATGATTCTTTCACTAGTATATAAGCTAGGCTACCAGGAAGCACTCATATTAATAATACTAGGCTACAATAAAGCAATTGTATTGCTGCTTCTTTGTTATCAATGCATATATTGGTTATACCTGTAAATAAATATGAATTTCTTTTTCACACTATCTTTTCAATTCTGATATCTAGTATTAGTAACACACAAAAAATCTATAGTATTTGTATCACATAAGACAATATTGATGTAGGTACTGAGGGACAGATAATTCATCTTGTAAATAGATCATGTAAACTTACGGTATCGATAAAAACAATACAGTGCTATAAATATATTTTCTGTATGATTTTTCTTAACATTTTCTTTTCTCTAGCTTGCTTTATTGTAAGAAAACAGTATATAATACATATAGCATACAAAATATGTGTTAATTGACTGTTTATGTTATTGGTAAGACTTCTAGTCAACAGTAGGCTATTAGTAGTTAAGTTTGGGGGGAGTCAAAAGTTATTCATGGATTTTTGACTGTGTGGGGTTTGGTGCTTCTAAGCCCTGTAATGTTCAAAGGCCTACTGTAGATAAATGGGGGAACAGAGACAAATTTTCCATGCAGAATATTTCAAAATAACTTATGTAGATACTCGCTCCTAAGAAAGTGGAGTATAACTTCTCACTCCTTTAGGGCAGGTTCTACTTAGGGACTTATTTCCAAAGAGTGTGAAAAATGGGGGGAAAGTAAGTTTACAGTGGAGAAACCTGGCAAACACTACCTTAGCCAGGTGGTCAAGGTTAACTCTAAGGACATGTCATGTTGATACCATGTACTCTTGATACGATGTGTGAAGAATGGCACTTCACCTCTATGATCTTCCTCTCAAAACTAATAACCTCTCAGTTAAATCATGAGAAAAACATCAAACCAAACTAATTTGAGGACATTCTACAAAAATACCTGAACAGTGCTCTCCAAAACTATCAAGGTCATTAAAACAAGTAAGATTGGGCTTCCCTGGTGGTGCAGTGGTTGAGAGTCCACCTGCCGATGCAGGGGACATGGGTTTGTGCCCCGGTCTGGGAAGATCCCACATGCCACGGAGCGGCTGGGCCCGTGAGCCATGGCCGCTGAGCCTGCGTGTCTGGAGCCTGTGCTCTGCAACGGGAGAGGCCACGGCAGTGAGAGGCCCGCGTACCGCAAAAAAAAAAAAAAAAAAAAAAAAAAAACAAGTAAGATCTGAGAAACTGTCACATTTAAACTCACAGAGGAGATTAAGTAAGACATGATTACTAAATGTAATGTGGTAGCCTAGAAGGAATTCTAGACCAGAAAAAGGACATTAGAAAAAAAAAACTAATAAAATCTAAATAAAATATGAAGTTTACTTAATAATAATAACAATGTATCAATATTCATTCATTAGTTATGATGTAGTAATTCAAAATGTTAATAATAAAGGAAACTAGGTGTAGGATATGTGGGAACTTTTCCATACTCCCTTTTATATGAACTTTTCTATAAGCCTAAAATTATTCTAAATTTAAAAGTCTAGTTAGAATATTATTAAAGTAAAGCTTTAAAATATGTTATTAATGTAGTTTTTCATGAAACTCTTCAAGCTGATATCAAAATGTAAGTAAAAGAACAAAGTATTTATGAATAATGTTCAAAACACTTATGAAGAAAAAGAAGGCGGTAGGACAAATAGCAAAACTTTATGTTAAAGCTTCATAGTAATTAAGATGGTATGGTGTTACCACAGAGATAGGAAAGAGTCATAAATTATTGAAACAAGGTATGATAGAGTTAGCTCTGTAGGTCAGACAGAAAAAGACAGATTGATCAATAACTGGTGCTGAGATAATTTGTTATTCATACAAGAAAAAATAAAGTTCAATCCATGCTTCACACCACACACAAAATAAATGCCAAGTGCATTAAGGATTTCAATGTGAAAAGTCAAAACTTTAATTTATTTGGAAGAAAACTTAATACCTTTAAGACCTTAAGAAAGGGAAGGATTTCTAAAATGCACACAAAAGCAGAACCCAAAATAAGAAAACATTTATATATTCTAATTCACTAAAGTTAGAAACTTCTATTCATTCAGAGATACCATAACTAGACTGAAAAGTTAATCCATAAACAGAGAAAAGATATACACAGTAGACAGAACAAACATAGGATTAGTATTCAGAATACATTTATATCAACAAGAAAAATAGAAACAGACCAATAGTCAAATGGACAAAAAAAATGTTTGCAGTAGAGGAAAAGTATGAAAAGATAACCAACTTCATTTCTACTCAGGGAAATGAAAAGTAAAATTACCATAATTTGTCATTTCCTACCCACCAGATTGGCAAAAAATAAAAAGTTTGACAATGCCAAGTACTGGCAAAGTTGGGAAGCAATGAGAATTTTCATGCTGGTCCACATGTCCATTGTACAATCACTTTGGAAAACAATTGGGGATTCCTCTCTAAAGCTAAAGATGCATAAATCCTACACCCAGCTCTTTCATCCTAAACACATACTCACTCTTGCTCCTATAAAAGAATACATATACACATTATAACTATAAGAATACATATAAAACTTCATCAATTAAAATAACTAAATAATGGAAATAATTCAATTTTCCATCTAAATTATAATGAGTAAGTTAATTGTGAGATATTGCTATGATGGAATGTTATATAGAATTGAAAAAAATAAGTAAATAGTAGCTACATATAGCAACACAGATGACTCTCCAAAGAGATTGTTAAATTATGAAAATAAGTGACAGGAGCATACATAAAACATAATTTTATTAAATAGTCTTAAAAAGATAAATTAAGCAAAATATTTTTAGGGAAAAATTTATTTTGGTAACACTACAAAGAAAATAAAGAAGTTCAGGATAGTGGTTATCTCTGTAGGGAGGAAAGTAGATAGGTTGGGGTGGGATATACAGGAATCTTAAAAATCTTAGGAGTTCTATTCCATAAACTGAATTATGGCTACACAGGGGTCTAGTTTATTAGTACTGTTTATGATTTTCTTAAGAGTGCACATTTAAATTACATATATATTTTTTGGTGCAATATGTTTTATAATATTTTAGTTAGATGCACATGTAAATCAATAAGGAAAAACCTTTGAACGAATATTCAGCCACACTAGTGATCAAATCACTGAAAATTAAAGCAATGAAAAAAAAGTTTGTCTATTGAATTCACAAACAAAACATTAAATATACATATTTTTACATACAAAACAAACGGATAATAAATCAGGTACCCATGTTCAGTTTATTAGGTACTAACCATTATATTTCTAGGAAATAATTTGGCAGCATACATCAAGATCCTTAAAAATGTTTTTATCATTTGGTGTAATTCATCTTCTACTTTTAGAAGAAATATCCAGAAAGACTATGTATTGATGTTCATCATGATGTCTCTCATAAATTCAACAAATGTAAACAACTTAATGTCTTAACTAAATATAAACAAATAAATTATAGTATACTCATGAAGTGAAATATGCAAACATTAAAAATATATCTTCGAATTCTAATAATGTGAGAAAATGCTTATATGAAGTTATGAGAGGAAAAATCAAGATTCTAAACAGCTTATACAAAATCCAGGTATGTCTTAAAAGACTTAAAGTTAATTTTCTTTGATGCTTTAATTCATCTTTTAGGCATCTATTACAAAGTGTCTGAAAATATTAACTCAGATCTTTGGAGGGAATATTTTAGCATATTAATAGTGATTATCTCTGGAAACAAAATTTATAGGGGCTCCTGGGAGTTTTCTTACACATTTTTTTATGCTCTACACTTTTCTGTGCCTTTCAAAAATCTCACGAGAATGCAAATTTTATACAAAAAGATGTCATTAATATTTTTTATTAATTCATTCAATAAATATGCATTTAATATCTGCTCGTCTAGACAGTGAGGACTTGTTTGCGAACAGGACTGACACCATCCCTTCTCCCTCAGACCTTACATTCAAGGAGAGGAGACAGAAAGTAAACAAGAAAAAAAAAGCCCTGCTTGTTTAGATTTGGAGTGAGACAGGAAGAGCAGACTCAAGATGGTCTGAGCAGCTGAGAATATGATGTCATTTACTGAGAGAGTGAGAAAGTGTTCCAAGTTTGTCAAGTGCATTGAGAGGTTACTGATCAAGAAATACATGTGAAATACACATATAAAGGACAAGCATCAGCGAGATTGACACTTGGTTGAATACACTGGAAAGCTAACTCCCCATTTCTCTCCAAGTCATAAAAAAAAAGAAAACTTTGTTTTTATTATGAAAATTTCAGTGTAATGAGTTAAGCACTTTTTAATCAGAGGAAAAAAAACAGAAAATTAAAGGATTTCCAGATTCTATAGCTCTTTGCAGCTTCAGGTTTGAATTTCTTAATTTGCCTGAGATGCTAAGAGAATTCGGTGTGGAAGCTTTTGAGAGGCATTTTATAAGATCCCTTCACCAGATTCATTTTTCACTATTTGCCTAAATTTTTACGAGGGTCCAAGCATTCTCTAATTGTAACCATTATCTGTACTTCAATGGTGAAGACTAATCAATCTCTTTTTTGCTTCTACGATTTTCACTTCTAGTGATTTTCACAAGATCACTTCAATTTAAGAATTATGGGTGCTTCCCTGGTGGCTCAGTGGTTAAGAATCTGCCTGCCGGGCTTCCCTGGTGGTGCAGTGGTTGAGAGTCTGCCTGCTAATGCAGGGGACACGGGTTCGAGCCCTGCTCTGGGAGGATCCCACGTGCCACGGAGCAACTACGCCCGTGAGCCACAACTACTGAGCCTGTGCGTCTGGAGCCTGTGCTCCGCAGCAAGGGAGGCTGCGATAGTGAGAGGCCCGCGCACAGCAATAAAGAGTGGCCCCCGCTTGCCACAACTAGAGAAAGCCCTCGCACAGAAACGAAGACCCAACACAGCAAAAATAAATTAAAAAAAAAAAAAAAGAATCTGCCTGCCAAGGCAGGGGACACGGGTTCCAGCCCTGGTCCAGGAGATCCCACATGCCGTGAAGCAACTAAGCCCGTGCTCCACAACTACTGAGCATGCACTCTAGAGTCTGCAAGCCACAACTACTGAGCCCACGTGCCACAACTACTGAAGCCTGGTGCCTAGAACCCATGCTCTGCAACAAGAGAAGCCACCGCAATGAGAAGCCCGAGGACCGCAACAAAGAGTAGCCCTCGCTGGCCGCTACCAGAGAAAAGCCCACATGCAGCAATGAAGACCCAATGCAGTCAAAAAAATAAAATAAAATAATAAAACAAATAAATTTATTTAAAAAAATTTAAGAACTATGATGTCATCTCCAAATGTCTTAATGTCACACACACCTCATACTTTAACAGTTACAAGTAGATTCATATGATATTATTATATGGCAACTTAGGTAATTGTGGCTTATCAAGCATCAAATAGTCAAATTATTTTACACACTCACACACCTGAGAAAATAACCTGCACTTCTTAAATTAAAATAGAGAAAAATTTCAATATCATATTATATGACAACCAAAGTCATAGGAGGGTCTCTACAATTTCATCCCTACAATCTTCTCCCTTCTTTTCCTAGAATGCCCTTCCCCATCCCCATCTGAACTATTGTTATTATTCTTTCTATTGTTACTCCTCTTTCACAGTACACTTTAGGAGATCCCTTCATCTAATGGGCCTAACTGACCCCCTGTTCTCCCCGACTGTGTTAAGTGCTGCCATATCCATAGGAGATCTCCTTGTGCTCACCTCTCTCATAGCTGCATGGACTTTGTTTACTTATTTTTATCAATTATTGATTATCAAAGTCCAAGACACTGTGCTAAAGACTAGGGATATGGAGGTAAAGAAAATAATCCCTATCTGAAAACCCCTTGAAGAAACAGAAATTTTATAGTTCATGCTCACTATTTTTTAATCATACGAATAAATAAATTAATTTGGAAGCTAGATAGACTCAGTATTATCAGAGTTGGCCATAAAAAAATAACTTTGGTGGTTATAATATCCTCTGTGATTAGGTCAACAGAGCATAAAGTAGATTTCAAAAGTTGAGAACATTTCCTTGGGTCCATTGACCTAAAATCTTGAAGGAATTAAAACAGCACTTTTAATTAAGAGAAATGAAAAGCAGTCAGAATATAAAGATATGAGCTTTTGATAAAAGTCGAAAATGCTTTTAAAGCACTGAAGCAGTCCTTTTTTTCAGGCCATAAATATGTTTTGTTTTGTTTTGTTTTGTTTTCACATTTTTGTATGTGTGCAATGCTTTTAAAATCAGTGACATATTGGGACTTCCCTGGTGGCGCAGTGGTTAAGAATCAGCCTGCCAATGCAGGGGACATGGGTTCAAGCCTTAGTCCAGGAAGATCCCACATGCTCCCACACGGAGCAACTAAGCCCGTGTGCCACAACTACTGAGCCTGCGCTCTAGAGTCTGCGAGCCACACCTACGGATCCCATTGCAACAAATACTGAAGCCCACGCGCCTAGAGCTCATGCTCCACAACAAGAGAAGCCACCGCAATGAGAAGCCTGCATACCACAACGAAAGAGTAGCCCCTGCACGACGCAACTAGACAAAATCTGCGCACAGCAACGAAGACCCAATGCAACCAAAAATAAATAAAATTAAAATTTTTTTTTAAAACTCCGTGACATATTGTGTAAAAAACTTGTAATTAAGAAATCAGGGGCTTCCCTGGTGGCGCAGTGGCTGAGAATCTGCCTGCTAATGCAGGGGACACGGGTTCAAGCCCTGGTCTGGGAAGATCTCACATGCTGCGGAGCAACTAAGCCTGTAAGCCACAACTACTGAGCCTGCGCGTCTGGAGCCTGTGCTCCGCAACAAGAGAGCCCGCGATTGTGAGAGGCCCGCGCACCGTGATGAAGAGTGGCCCCCGCTTGCCACAACTAGAGAAAGCCCTCACACAGAAACGAAGACCCAACACAGCCAAAAATAAAATTAATTAATTAATTAATTTAAAAAAAGAAGTAACTGTTTAAAATAAATAAATAAATAAATAACATTAAAAAAAAAAGAAATCAGAAACTTAGGTTTTAATGCAATCATCATCATCACACCTTTGGGGGAGGTTCTTAGTATCTCTTAGTTTAAGCTCCCGCATTTGCAAATGGGTCAAAGATATTTGTCCTTTTGTCTCAAAAGACTTATGAGATTCAGTTGAGTGATCACAGATTGGAAATTTATCAAAACTTAAAAATGATAAGAGAAATATACTTTTTGGGGGGTGGAGTTCTGTCATTGCTATCTATGGTAGGCAGACTAATGCGCCCTGCAAAAGATGTAGAAGTTCTAATCCTCAGAACCTGTGACTATGTTACCTTATATGGCAAAAGGAACTTTGCAGGTGTGATTGGGTTAAGAATCTTGAGATGGAGAAATGATCCAGGTGGTGAAAAAGACTCTCCTTGATCAAACTCTGGTCAGGCTCCTCTGAGCCCTCTTCTCGACTAGGCCTCAACCATGGCCTGTGAAGACTTGAACAAACATTAACATAGTTTCTAACAGCTCAAGTGTGCATCTAGGGAAGATAATAGCCCCTCCTTAAAGTTCCTGCCAGAGAAAACTCAAGGCTGCCAAAAGAATTTACTGTTTGTTCCAGCCGACCTCTGAAGGTAGGGCCCCTGTCTCCCAATCTCTGTGGAAAAGTAGGAGCCTAAGTATGATGAACACCAGTTAGCACACCAAGGTGGGTTTTACATGAACCAATCCTCACTTCCCGCGTTTTATAGTTTTTCATTTTCCTGACTCTGCTCAAGCCATTGCCACTCCCTACTCCCTCATTCTCCCTTTAAAATACCCAATCACCTCTGCACACATTAGAACTGAGCTCAGCTTTTTCCCCTATTCTCAGTAGTCACTGAATAAAATCTGTTTTTATCACTTTAACTGATGCCTGACTGCATTTATCTTTGACAGTGAGCCAATATAAAATCACAAGGGTCCTTATAAGAAGGAGGCCAGACTGTCAGAGAGAGAGAAGGAGATGTGACAACAGAAGCAGGGGTACTGATGCAGCCAAGAGCCAAGGAATGTGGGCAGCCTCTAAAAACTGGAAAAGGCAAGGAAAGGATTCTTCCTTCAGAAGGAATGCAATCCTGCCGACACCTGGATTTTAGCCCCCTTTGAAACTATAAGACCTCTAACCTTCAAAACTGTAAGATAATAAATTTGTGTTATTTTAATCCACTAAGTTTGTGGTAACTTGTTAAAACAGCAATAGGAAACTCACATACCATCCATGTTACATGATCAGCCCAACAAAAGTGTGTTAATATCATCTGACCACATGAGATAGTATTAAATCAATCATCTGTATGGACTTTGTTGACCATGGAAGATCAAGAACTTATAGCAAACTGACAATCAACACAGTTTTAAGGAATATATCTTCAAACAGGTCCATGATTCAAAATCAAATATCTTTGGGAATTCCCTGGCGGTCCAGTGGTTAAGACTCAGTGCTTTCACTGCCGAGGACATGGGTTCAGTCCTTGGTCAGGGAACTAAGATCCCAAAAGCTGCACTGTGTGGCCAAAAAAAAAAAAAAAAAATCAAATATCCTTCTTTGGGAAAGTTCAATACATGCTGAATACCAGAGCCTTTACAAAAGACTGAGTAGAGCTCTTTGCCAAATATTTAAGGATTAAATCATGATCATTTCCTCAACACTTCTAACAAGGCTGATTCATCTTTACTGAAACTGATTTATTTCACAATTTCTAAGGGAACTTTCTGACTTATATGATAATGCACTCTTAATTAGCTCTGCTCATCTAGACCCAATACCAGCTTCTTACAAAACCTTTAAAGGGTTGCTTCTGTTTTCTTGGTAAGCTTGCCTACAGGAGGGAAGGAATGATGGACTATTTTTCCAGAAACCACATAGAAAGACCAGGCAGGCAACGATCAGCAACTACGTGTAGTCTCTATGCTGGAGGTCAGATGTGATTTTTCTTTGGTCATTTATTTTCCCTCTCTTGAGTTTAGAGCGATTAAAGATATTTGTATTTCAAGGTGTTTTTGTTGTTGTTCATTTGTTTGCAATCCTGAGAGGTAAAAATACAACCAATGCCACCATCAGTTCCTTTCATATTTTCTAACTTACTGATTTGTTAAGTTTCCATTGTTAATGTCTTTCTTAGTTAATATTATTCAGAATAAGCATCTAGTTCAAGTTTGCCCAGTGGTGAAGATGGCCGTTAATATTCCCATTTATCTCACATATCTCTAATCCTCTTAAATGTATACTTTATAATCATTCAATACTTCTGGCCTCAATCAATTTCTTCAAGATACATGTAATACAAATAATTGTGCCCATTTCTATTCTGCTGCATTTTTGCCTATCATATCTGGGGAAAATAACTGGAAAGTGACTTATTTTCAGGACTCTTTCTGATGTTCATCTAGGTTCAGGGATATTAACAATTCAAACTGGATGAACACTTGCAGCAAGGGAAATGGAAATTATATTTTTCTGGGAACTCCTGTTTTGTCACCATTAACTCATACTATGAAACAGTTTCAGTTTGGAAAGTTTCCATCTCTGCTCCATCAACCCTGCGGCTCCAACTGGGCATTTTCCTTCAAACCATAAACTTCCTTCAGCTTAGTTTAAGTTTAAATTAACTTCATCAGGAAGTAGGTAAAGAAAAATATTATGTTTCAACTGTAAGTTTGGAAGGGACTCTGTTGCTGTGCCCCTTTGTAATGGCAAAACTGCGTTGATGCAAACAACCCTTCTTTTAACACATGTGCATGATACACATGGTTTAGGAAAAAGAAACCGATTATTGCCTGAGATCCATTTATAATGAAGTAATGTCTCTAAAATTACCATTGACATTCTACCTTCTTTAGCGGCAAGTCTTGCAAAAGCAACAGCTAAATGAATAAATTTGTTACTTCAATTTGTGGAGGATTATAACAGGTATTTCTACTCATGAGGGCCTTAATGTTTCATAAATTGAGAGTTGCACTCTAAATTAATTAAAGAGGACCCAGTAGGAGAAATGCAGAGTTAGCTGAATTAATCGTGGAGCCTTGGGATGTAAAAACAAGTCTCTAGAAGTTAAATTTCATACGACTCTTCCTTTGAAGAAATGCAAACTGATCTTCTAGAGAGTCAAATTAATTTGGTTATCTATCATGGTTTGGGAGAGTGAGGCACTGGATAACAACTTATTATTACTGAGAAAGCATTATAAATATGCCATACCTAGCTTGACAATTTTATGCAAGGACTTTAAGTATAATAAAATATAATTAATTTTCAAAAATGATATGGTATGGATTTGTGCTTCTGGGAATGGCAGACCAAGGCTTCCACTGAAGACAGCTAGAAAATCTAGACAAAAAAAAGCTTTTTTAATGACTTGATGGAATGTTAGAGCTAATACAGTGGGGAAGAATTACTGAGCCAGAAGCCAGTGGAGGACATAGGCTTGGGAAGGAAGTCTGGAGTTTGGGGTCACTTTTCCCCTGGGGATGTCTGCCAATCCTGGAGGACTCCTTTACCAACCCCAGAGGCAGAGGCTGAGGTTGAATGGTGCTTTAACAGCCTCACAAGGAAACAGAGAATGAGGTCCAGAACCTACCAAAAGTGTGTCTGATGAGCCTTCTTTCTTTAATTTCAAGAAAAGAGAATTGCACTCTAGGAGCAGGGGTGAACTAGAAGTTGACGGCCCAGAAAATGAAGAAAATGTGTCTCAGCTTTGATTATCTCAATGCCCAGAGTTGGAATAATATGAAGGACCTGAATAGAAGCAAATTTAAATCCACCCTGGAGGAAGTTTACATTTTCCTAGGATTCCAATTTCAATCTGGCATAAGCAAAAATAACCAGGCACATAAAGGAAACACATAACATGAATAAAAACTGGAAGAAGAAAAACCAGACCTGCGGAAGCTTCAGAGAGTGAAGTTAACAGACACGGACTCCTAATTGTTGAAAAAGAAAAAAAGTTTGCTCTCTGGCTTATTCAGGTGAGAAAGGGAAAGGATTCTGAAATATCAAGTTGCTGAAGCATCTCTGTTTCCAGACTAGCCAATCCAGACTGTGTTCCCTCTATCCTAATCTCTCCTTAGAACCACTCAACACAAGCCCAAACCTTATGGGAAGCTCTTCCCCACTACCCCTTTCTGACACACCCCATGGTTCCTTCCGAGTGCATTCTCTTTGCTGTAGCCAAAGGAATAAAAACCCTAATTTTAACTACAAGTATATTTCCTGTAGTCTTTGCCTGGTGGCTTTGACACAATTCAGCCAAAGATTTAGTACCATTTCCCTCCGTGAGGGATAGTAAAGCTCTGATATGACTTTCTAGCAATTGTAGACATAATAACCTAAGAGTAAGAGTGTGAAATATGAATTTTCTTGAGTAGTGTGAGCCATCTAAATGATGGAGGAACCCAGAGAAAACCATGATTCAAAAAGATGCTTGCACCTCAATGTTTATTGCAGCACCATTTACAATAGCCAGGACAGCAACCTGAATGTCCATCAACAGAGGGATGGATAAAGAAGATATGGTACATATATATAATGCAATATTACTCAGCCATAAAAAGGAATGAAATTGGGTCATTTACAGAAACGTGGATGGACCGAGAGACTGTCATAGAGTGAAGTAAGTCAGAAAGGGAAAAACAAATACCGTATATTAACGCATATATGTGGAATCTAGAAAAATGGCATAGATGATTTTATTTGCAAAGCAGAAATAGAGACACAGACATAGAGAACAAACAGAACAAACGTATGGATACCAAGGGGGAAATGGGGGGTGGGATGAATTGGGAGATTGGGATTGACATATATACACTATTGATACTATGTATAAAATAGATAACTAAAGAAAACATACTGTATAGCACAGGGAACTCTACTCAGTGCTCTGTGGTGACTTAAATGGGAAGAAAATCCAAAAACTAGGGGATATATGTATATGTGTAGCTGATTCCATTTGCTGTACAGCAGAAACTAACACAACATTGTAAAGCAACTATACTCCAATACAAATTAATAAAAAAAAATAAATAAATGATGGAGAAAAGCCTTAGACATTTAGTACCTACTAATCACATATCTGAAGAAGTTAATAACAATATAATCCAAAGATTGTTAAAGCTGTAATACCAATCAGTTCCTAGAAGGAACCAAAAAAAATGACATAGACATCATGGTTTAGAGCACCTAACACCAGATGATATAATCCTTCAAGTTTTATATAATTTTTTTTACTTCATTTTTTAAACGTTGTAATTTAGCAACTTTTGTTTATGATAAGCTTTGCCTTGGTAACCAGTTCATAATTTACTTATATGAATACTGAAAGGTAATATTATTTGATTTTCTTTGACTTTACTTTTGAACACTTATCCACTGAGTATCAGAGACAACATTTTCATCAGTGTCTGGGCAAATGAAATCAAAGTCTCTGGGATGGAACCCAGGTATTGGAACATTTTTAACCTCCAGGTGATCTGAAGTTCATCCAGGATTGAGAATCACAAGTTTACACCTCTATATCTTAAAACAAATACAAAAACAATGCCTTGTTTAGGATAATGAAGGGCATTTTTTCAGGTTAAATTATCCTGTTGTGTAAATTAACTAAATAATTGAAGCAAGGTTTAAGTTGCAATGATAATAAAAGTTCTTTTCATAACCAAGAGGAAGGTGCCATGTAGATCAGACTTTCCACTATATTTTTTCATTCTACAAAGATTTATTGAATGACTACTGTAAGCCAAGCCTTGGGCACTGGAAGCAAGAGTTAACCAAAGAGACATGGTCCCTCAAGGACCTATGGTCTAGAGAAATAGCCAGACATTAACTAAACAGTCATATAAATAAGTATTTAAGAATGATCTGTGACAAATGCTATGCTATGAAGAAACAGTACAGAATGCTCTGAGAGAACACATGGGAGGCTCCCGTCTCAGTCTGAAATATTAGGGAAGTTTGAGTTGAAATGTTTGAGTTGGGAAATTAAAAAGAAGGGCAAGTATATCCCAGAAAAAAAGAAAAAGCATATGCAATGTCCCTAAGAAGAGAAGTGATGTAGGGCAATGCTTCTCAAAGTTGAATTGAAAAATAATTTTTGGGGGGAGTCTTATTAAAAAGCAATAGATCCAAAGTTGAACCTGGCATTTTCATTGCTAACAAGTTCCCAGGTGATACTTTTGGTCCTCAGATCACATTTTGAGTATCAAGAGAAGAACATTCAAGAAACTGAATGACTTTTAGTGTGTTTGGACCACAGAGAGTCAGGGAGAAATGAGGCAGGAGCCACACTACACTGTAGGGTCAAAAATGTCATTGAGTGCTAACAGTCTGCCACTCGTTTTTGTTTTGCTGGATGGATGAGCATTATCATCTAAAATTAACAGTTTATTTTCCTTTTTTTTTCCAATCTCTATAACTCACTGCATTTCTTACAACCTCTTACAACCTATTACAATGTTGAATAGTCGAGAAGAGAGTGCCATTTTTTCTTCTCCCTGACTTTAATGGGGATGCTTCTGAAGTTTCACCAATACATATATTTGTTTTAGTCTTTCTTGCATATGCTTTTTCCAGCCAAGGAAAATTTCCTTTATTCCTTCTCTGTTAAGTGTGAGTGTGTCTTTACTTGTGAATAGGTGTTGGATTTTATCAAACGACTTTCAACATCTATTAAGATATCAAATGGTCTTCCCCATTTAATCTAACAGTAAATTATAATAATAATTTTCTAATGTAGAACCATCCTCACATTTCTAAGAAAAATATAACATAAAAATCTGGGCCATAAAGTATTTTTCTTTTAACTCATTGCAGTATTCAATTTATTAATGTTTCACTTATGTTTGTATTCATAAATAAAATTGGCTTCAAGTTTTCTTTTGCAGTTTCTGTCCAATTTTGGTACAGTGTTTCTCCTAGCTTCATAAAATGAACTGAATAGCTTCCTATCTTTACCAAGATTCTGGGACATCATTTGTATAAATTAAAATTGTTTCTTGAAGATAAGCAAAGCTTGCCCAAATTCTGTACGAATCTAGGGCCTTTTAGAGATATATCTTACTACTATAGTTTCTTATATGAATCTTGGGTCTATTCAGAGTTTTTTTCTTTTTTACTATTTGATGAGTTGATGTTAGGAATTAAATATTAAATAAATTATAAATTAAATTATATTTTATAAACTGTTGGCATAATGTTATAGGTAGTATTCTCATAATTTTAAAGCATCTCTTCAGTATCTGAGGTCAGTCTCATTGTGTCTCCTTTGTCTTCCTTGATGTTGCTTATTTGTGGATTCTCCTTCTTACTTGGTTATTTTGACACTCTTTTCTATCTTTTTAGTCTTAATATTAGGCTTGGTTTTATGGAGGAACTTTTCTTATTTCTTTAGTCTGCTTCCTATTTCATCAATTTCTTCTTTTTCATTTCTTTGTTTATTCTCTCTTTGGATTATTTTGTTTTACTTTATCTGGTTTCTTGAATTGAAAGATTACTTAATTTAATTTTGAGCTTCACTGCTTTCAAATAACAGTTAGTTTGGTTTCATTACACTTAATATGTCCTATAAATACTACTTTAGCCACATTCTACAGGTCTTATTATATAGTGCATTCTTTCACTTATTGACTTAGTGAATACTTACTGAGCACTTACAGAGTTCCAAAAACTGTTCTAATTGCTAAAAATACAATAGTAAATGAACTAGATAGTTCTTCCCCTCATGAAACTTACATTCAACTCTTATTTTAGATGGATTGAACAGAAAATGCCCCTGTCACGAGGTAAAGTTAAACAAGAATGAGAAAAATTTCAAACAAGTATCCAAAAGGAAATCAGAATAGGCATAAGCAGTAAGTAAAAACAGTAAGCACAACAGTAAGTAACTTGCTTCAGAGGAAGGAAGTGGGTGTGGAAACAGCACAGAGAGTAAAGAGGAAAGTTGTAGGACAGGAAACCAGATGGGACCTGCAAGGACATGGTTAATATTTCTAGGTTTTATTATAATTGTGATATGAAACCAATGGAAAGTTTTGAGCAAGGAAGTGACATGATCTGGCTCAAGTTTTTAAAGTATCTTCCTGGTAGAAAAGACAGTCTCTTCAGTAAGTGGTACTGGGAAAACTGAACAGCTACATGTAAAAGAGTGAAATTAGAACAATCTCTAATACCATACACAAAAATAAACTCAAAATGGATTAAAGACCAAAATGTAAGACTGGATACTATAAAACTCCTAGAGGAAAACACAGGCAGGACATTCTTTGACATAAACTGCAGCAATATCTATTTGGATCCATCTCCTAAAGTAAAGGAAATAAAAGCAAAAATAAACAAATGGGACATAATTAAATTTAAAAGCTTTTGCACATTGAAGGAAACCATAAACAAAATGAAAAGACAACCCACAGAAAGGGAGAAAATATTTCCAAACAATATGACTGACAAGGGATTAATCTCCAAAATATACAAATAACTCATACAGCTCAACATTGAACAAACAACCCAATCAAAAACTGGGCAGAAGATCTAAATAGACATTTCTCCAAAGAAGACATACAGATGGCCAAAAGGCACATGAAAAGATGCTCCACATCACTAATTATTAGAGAAATGCAAATCAAAACTACAATGAGGTATCACCTCACACCTGTTAGAATAGACATCATCCAAAAATCTATAAACAACAAATGCTGGAGAGGGTGTGGAGAAAAGGGAACCCTCCTACACTGTTGGTGGAAATGTAAATTGGTGCAGCCACTATGGAAAACAGTATGGAGGTTCCTCAGAAAATGAAAAATAGAGTTGCCATATGATTCAGCAATCCCATTCCAGGGCATATATCTGGACAAAACTATAAATCAAAAACATACATGCATCCCTATGCTCATAGCAGCACTATTCACAATAGCCAAGACATGGAAACAACCTAAATGTCCATCAACAGATGAATGGATAAAGAAGATGTGGTACATATATACAATGGAATACTACTCAGTCATAAAAAAGTGAAATAATGCCATTTGCAGCAACATGGATACAACTAGAGATTACCATACTAAGTGAAATAAGTCAGAAAGAGAAAGAGAAATACCATATGATATCACTTATATGTGGAAACTAAAATATGACACAAATGAAATTACCTATGAAACAGAAACAGAATCATGGACATAGAATACAGACTGGTGGTTGCCAAGGGGGAGGGGGTTGGGGGAGGGATTAAGTGGAAGGTTGGTGTTAGCAGATGTAAGCTTTTATACATAGAATGGATAGACAACAAGGTCCTACTGTATAGAACAGAGAACTATATTCAGTATCCTATGATAAACCATAATGGAAAGAATATTAAAAAAAGAATGTATGTATATGTATAACTGAATTGCTTTGCTTTACAGCAGAAATTAACAAAGCATTGTAAATCAACTATACTTCAATTAAAAAAATATTAAAACTGAAAAAAATCCCCACTAAAAACAGAGCTACCATATGATCCTGCAATCCCACTCCTGGGCATATATCCAGAGAAAACCATAATTCGAAAAAACACATGCACCCCATTGTTCATTGCAACACTATTTACAATAGCCAAGACATGAAGCAACCTAAATGTCGATTGACAGATAGATGGATAAAGAAGATGTGATATATATAGATAATAGAATACTACTCAGCCATAAAAAAGAATGAAATAATGCCATTTGCAGCAACATGGGTGGACCTAGAGATTATCATATTAAGTGAAGTAAGTCAGACAGCAAAAGACAAATATCATATGATATCACTTATATGTGGAATCTAAAAAATAACACAAATGAACTTGTTTACAAAACAGAAACATACTCACAGACAAAGAAAACAAACATATGGTTACCAAAGGGGAAATGTGGGGAGGAGGGATAAATTAGGAGTTTGGGATTAACATATACACACTACTGTATATAAGATAGGTAACAAGAACCTACTTATAGTACAGGGAACTATACTCAATATTTTGTAATAACCTACAAGGGAAAATATTCTGAAAAAGAATATATATAGGGCTTCCCTGGTGGCACAGTGGTTGAGAGTCCGCCTGCCGATACAGGGGACACGTGTTCGTGCCCCAGTCCGGGAAGATCCCACATGCCGCGGAGCGGCTAGGCCCGTGAGCCATGGCCTCTGAGCCTGCGCATCCGGAGCCTGTGCTCCGCAACGGGAGAGGCCACAACAGTGAGAGGCCCACGTACCGCAAAAAAAAAAAAAAAAAAAAAAGAATATATATATATATATATATATATATATATATAAACTGAATCATTTTGCTGTACACCTGAAATTAATACATTATAAATCAACTATACTTCAATAAAATATAGTAATTAATTAAAAATAAAAAACATTTTTAAAGAGCAAAATAAATAAATACATACTTACATACATCATAATAAATAAAGTATGGATAATGGATTATTGTGAACAAGAGTTTTTCAGTCCTGAGGTGTTTTTAATTTACACTTTGGATTTTTTTTCAACTTTAAAGCCATTTACCAAATAGCTTCTATTTTCTATCACAGTATGTGTCATATGCTTTATCTACCTGATTTGTAGATTCCTGTGAAAAGTGTATGAATGCTCCCTCTGTGACTTGATGATGCACTGTTATATTTCTATTAATTACTACTTAACATATTCTGAGGTGATATTGTGATATTGCTATATAACAATTCATGGCCTTCTTGGTAGGTTATTCTATTTCCCATTAAGATTCTCTCTCCTTGTTCCTTTTTTTTTGCATTAAATAATGTTTTGTTTATAATCCTTAACCTGTCATCTTGTGACTGTTATTTGCTTGGTATTCTCTCCTCACTCCCTCATTACTCTCTCTCTCTCTCTTTTTTCAACTTTTTAAGGTTATTTTTCTTAAGGAGCCAGGCTACACTTGGAACATTTATTTGTTCACTTCTGATTACCACATCTTAGCACATGGATAATATGAGGAATATCTAGGGAAGGACAATAAGGATTGTGAAGGATCTGGAAACCATAGTGCATGAATAAGCTTATAACTGTAGGGCACAAAAAGAAAACCTACAGGGAAGATAACAGTTGCCTTGACATATCACAAGGTCCTGTGAATATGTTATTGGAACCTGGAATTTGAGAACTAGAAGAGTTATTCTCCTTGTCCAAGTTCTTCATTCTGCAGACCAGAAAAGTTAGCTCAGGGAGATGAAAACCCTGACTTAAAGTCACAGGGCAGTTAGTTGCTGAGTTGAAGATACAATACTGAGCTTCTGATTCAAGCTAGTCATGCTATTTATAGCTATAGGAAGGCTGACCTAGTGTCCATAAGTAAGAAATTTTTAACAGTTTGCTTTGAAACTGGAATGGACTGTTACGGTGTGAATCGTGTCCCTCAAAAAGATATGTTGAAGTCTTAACCCTTAGTACCTGTAAATGTGACCTTATTTGTAGAGTCTTTGTAAATGTAATCAACTTAAGATGTGTTCATACTGGATTAGAGTGTCCATCTAAGACGGAAATTTGGACACAGATACACAGGGAAGATGGTGTGTGAAGACAGAGACAGAGATTGGAGTGATGTATCTACAAACCAAGGGGCACCAAGGATTGCCAGCAAACACCAGAAGCTAGATTGCTTGGTGAGAATATGGAGAGATTGGAACCCTCAAACATTGCTGCCAGGAATGTAAAATTGTTTAGCCTCTGGAAACAGTTGATTCTTCAAAAAATTAAACATATAATTTCTACCTGATCCTGAAATTCTATTCCTAGATGTATATCTAGAAGTATTCAAAACAGGTACTCAAAAAAGTACATGTACACACATGTTCATAGCAGCACTATGCACAATAGCCAAAAAGTAGAAACAACCCAAAGGTCCATCAACAGAAAAACAAGTTGAGATATACACATACAATGGAATATTATTCAGGAATGAAGTACTGATACATGCTACAACATGGATGAACTTCAAAAACATTATGCTATGTGAAAGAAGCCAGATACACATATTGTGTAAAAGATCACATATTGTGTGATTTCTTTTATATGAGATACACAGAACAGATAAATCCGTAGAGACAGAATGAAGATTGGTAGTTGCCAGGGGCTGGGGACAGTGTGGAGAAAGGAGAAACTGCTTAGTAGGTAAAGGGTTTTACTTTAGACTAAAGGAAATTCTTTGGAACTAGATAGAAGTGATGGTTGTACATTTTGAATGAACTAAATGTCGCTGAATTGTTCACTTTGAAATGGTTAATTGTATGTTATGTTAACTTCACCTCAACAAATAATTTTTTTACGTGGTGACGGACTTCCACTTCCATTTCTGGACTAGATGGAGTAGATACATTTTCCCCATTCCTCCTACTAAATAAATTCCTCCCCTGGATGTTATATATAAAACAAATTAGGAATGACATATATACACTACCATGCATAAAATAGATAGCTAATGGGAACATGCTATAAAACACAGGAAGCTCAGCTCGGTGCTCTGTGATGACCTAGATGGGTGGGATGGGTGGGGGGTGGGAGGAAGGTCCAAGAGGGAGGGTATATATATATACATATAGCTGGCTCACTTCATTGTACAGCAGAAACTAACACAACATTGTAAAGCAATTATACTCCAATTAAAAAAAAAAAACATGATGAGACTCTGAAAGGTAGAGAGAAAAAGTCAGGCTGTCTAGGGACCGTGGGATCTGAGAAGCAACATGGTGATATATTCCTTGGGTTTTCTTTTTGCTTGATATATCTTAAACTGGGTAATGGAGAAGCCAGAAATTTGGAAACCCCAGTAGTACAGACCAAAAGAAAAAAAAAGAAAACCCCAAAGAAAAGACTTCTCTCTCCATCCAAAGGACCAAGAAAGAAACAGCCTGGCCAGACAAAAGCTTTTCAACAATAATTTCCCTAAACTAGCGATACAGCACAGAAAAAAAATGCACCTTCCAGACTGACTCCCATCAACAAAGGCTGAGTGGGGAGCCTAGATTCCCACCCAACCAGAGGTAAAGAGGGGTCCCTTCCCTCCCTGTTGAAGTGGTGTCAGAGAAGGTCTAATGGAGAGTCAGGGCTTTCACTACTATGTGGTAGTAACAAGGCCACCCCAAGCAGTGCCAATGGAGGCCATGTGGGGAACAGGAATGAGACACCCCTGCCCTTCTCAGCTAAGGTGATATCAATGGAAGCTTAGTGTGGCTGGAATGCTCATTCTCACCCAGGTGTAAAGAGGAGCACTTCCCCCACCCTGCATGTCAATGGAAAGTGGACTTCTACCTCCATTTAGTAGTAATAAAGCAGCATCCCTCTTCCCCCACCAGAATGATGTCAAAGAAACCTGCTAAACAAACTAATGGTTACCAGTGGAGAGAGGGGATTAAGAGGTACAAACTATCATGTATAAAATAAGCTTCAAGAATATATTGTACAACACAGGAAATATAGCCAATATTTTATAATAACTATAAATGGAGTATGATCTTTAAAGATTGTGAATCACTGTATTGTACACTTGCAACTTATATAATATCATACATCAAGTAGAACTCAATAAAAAAGAAGCCTACTAAAGCAAAACATTTAAGTATGATTCAGAGTCTCATGACAGAATATAAAAATTCCACGTTCAAACAAAAATCCCTTGTCATACTAAGAACTAGGAAAATCTCAACTTGAATCAACAGACACCAAAACCAAGATGATGTAGATGCTAGGATCAGCTGACAAAGATTTTAAAACAGTCAAACAAAGAACCAAATGGAAACTTTAGAACTGAAAAATATAATAACCTTAATAAAAAACCAAATGAATAAGCTCAACAACAGAATGGAGTGGGTAGAGGAAAGAATCAGAAAACCTGAAGACAGAACAAGAGAAATTACCCAATCTGAACAACAGAGTAAACAGACTGACAAAAAGTGAACACAGCCTTAGGGACCTGTGGGACAATAAACTACAACAAAAGATCTAACATTTGTGTAATAAGAGTCCAGAAGAAGAGGAGAAAGAAAAGGATTGAAAAGATATTTGAAAAAATAATAACTGAAAATTTCTTAAATTCCACAAAAGACATAAACATACAGCTTCAAGAAACTAAATGAACCTCAAACAAGATAAATCCTCACCCCCCAAAAACCCAACATAGTATAATATCTTCAGGACATAAGGCTTGGTAAAGAGTTATTAGACATGACACTGAAAACATGATCCATAAAAGACATTATTGACAAATTGGATTTTACCAAAATTTTAAATATTTGCTCTGTGAAAAACTTCTGTTAAGGGGATAAAAAGACAAGCTAAAGACTGGGAGAAAATATTTGCAAACCATTTATACTACAAATGACATATTTAGAATATATAAAGAACTCTTACAATCCAACAGCAAAAAATAAACAATCCATTAGAAAATGGGCCAAAGATGAGCAGATATTTCATTGAAGAGGATACACATATGGCAAGTAAGCACATGAAAAGATGCTCAAAATCATTAGATATTAGAGAAATACAAATTATAACCACAGAGAGATATTATTATATACACAAAATTTTATTATAATAGCAGAAGATTTTAAATAGTGATAATACCAAATGCTGATGAAAATGAAGAAAAACTGGATCACTCATACGTTGCTGGTGGGAATTTAAATGGTACAACTACTTTGGAAAATAGTTTGGCGGTTTTTTAAAAAAACTAAACGTATACCCACCATACGACCCATCAATCAAGTTTCTGGACATTTGCTCTAAAAAAATGGAAAAATGATCACAAAAATCTTCCACACTATTGTTCATTGCATCTTTATTTGTAACAGCCCAAAACTGAAACAATCCAGATGCACTGCAAAAGGTGGATAATCAAACTGTAGTACATCATACCATGGAATGTTCCATATTCCTTTTTTCAGCAAGAAAAAGAAATGACTATTGATATACACAACTTCTATGAATCTCCAGGGATTTATGCTGAGTGGGAAAAATAAGTCAATCTTAAAGAGTCATATGCCACATGACTTCATTTATATAATATTCTTGAAATATTATATGTATTATATAAAATTATAGAGATGGAAAACAGATTAGCATTTGTCAGAGGTTAGAGATGGTGGGGAATGAGGGATGTGACAGTGAAAGGGAAGCACAAAAGAGACATTTGGGGTGACAGAATTATTCTGTATCTTGATCGTGTTGGTGGTTACACAAATCTACACATGTGATAAAATGACATGAACGTTCATTGTACCAATATCAATTTCCTGGTTTGGGTATTGTTGTATTTATAATATAATACTATTATAATAGTACTATTGTACTATAATTACATAAATTATAACCCATAGGGGAAACTGGATATAGGGTACATGGTCTTCCCTGTATAGTCTTTATAACTTCCTCTGATCTATATTTATTTTTAAAAACTGGTGACTATAATTAGACAGCCATTTAATTTAAAGGAACTTTGCTTTAGTCGTATTTTCTAATGATTTAGCATGACCCTCTGGGACATTTGGTTGAAATTTAAAGGAATTACCACTAGATGACACCATAGATTGCACAACCAAACCATCAGAATATTCCCTAAGGGTTTGAAATTTATTTAAGCCTCTATTGTTTTTAAAAACATGGACTTGTAAGCATATAAAAGATGGAATTTACGGGCTTCCCTGGTGGCGCAGTTGTTGAGAGTCCGCCTGCTGATGCAGGGGATGCGGGTTCGTGCCCCAGTCCGGGAGGATCCCACATGCCGCGGAGCGGCTGGGCCCGTGAGCCATGGCCGCTGAGCCTGCGCGTCCGGAGCCTGTGCTCCGCAACGGGAGAGGCCACAACAGTGAGAGGCCCGTGTACCGCAAAAAATAAAAAATAAAAAATAAAAAAAAAGATGGAATTTACAATCAGACAAAACATTACTTTCTGTTGATCTTAAATCTCTCTTTATGTCTTAAACCTTATAGATGGTTTTTGTTTTTAAAGTTTTGGTTTAACTAAAAAAAGCTTTTATTAAAAACAAACAAACAAACTTCTAGGTACTTCCTTGGAAGCACTAAAGTTATTTTGTGGCCATGATTGAAGAGCAGAGATGGTGGCAATATTACTAAAGAGCCCTGAGATATGTAAATCCTGTGAGTTAGGTACCAAATCTGTGAGCTAAGCTACAAACCAAAAGGTATCTGCATGGGTCTCCCCAGTTCTCTAAGCATCTAGGAGGGCTTTCAGGCCAAGCAAACCCACATCCATATTTTTCTTGAAGGTGAACCTGTTTTGCCTGGTCTTGGAGTGCAAGAGGGGTCATCTGAGGTGACAAATACATTTCAACCTCAGAAGCTTTGTTCTTGTTGTTACCTTTTCCTGGAATAATCCTTTTTCAGATGTCTATATGGCCCACTCCCTCCCTTTACACAAGTCTCTAAAATGTCACTTACTCAGAGATGTCTTCCCTGAGCCACCTATCATATTTAGCAAACTGCCCCCTGCCACATACACCGTATTTCTTTAGCCATGCCATCTGATTTCTTTTATTCTTCCTAGTACCTATCTGACATTGTGGCATATTTTTTCCCAAGGTAGGAACTTAAGTCCATTTTATTCAATACTCCTGTCTACCTAGATCAGTTCAAACACATGTTTGTGAGACAAATGAAAAATTAAGAGAGATATATAGCAGGGATTATAGAGCACACACAATAAATACTGGTTTCTAGGGCTCCTGAGTCTTCTACTTTGTGAGCCAGACTGTTCCTGGTATCCTCTTCTGACATCTAAGAATCTACAAGCAAAACATGGCTGTTTGAAGCTCTTAACAGTTCAGTATTTAAAATCTGGTGGCTTTCCAATGAATTTTTTAAATTAAGCCATATTTTCTAAAAACCATATTGTTAAAGGGCAGAAAATATCATAAAACAGAGTAATTAGATGTCAGCCAATACATGTAAATTTATAAAAACTTACAACTTTAATTAAATTTTATATTGGTTTTACTTTCTGCCAGTAAAAACTAAAACATGTGGCTTTGGCTTGTTCTTATGAAAAACCAACAAGTGTTTCTTAACATAAAATAAGTATAAATCAGCAGTAATATTATTTTTCTTCTCACGGAGGTAGCATTATAAAATGATACTCCATAATACCAACATAAAAAATTAGTACTCATGCTTAACTACTACCTCCTCATCAGTATTTTTTTACTGTATGTTGAGAAAGTTGTAATTTCAATCATATGACTTTTTAATCTCCTTTATTCAGGTCATATGTTCACTGAAAAGATGAACTAGCTAAAGGAAAAAAAAAGAGAACATGATTCATATTCAAACAAAACCTGTTCACAATTCTACAATTCAAAACAGTTCTGAAAAATTTAAAGTTTTACATAGTCTATAAATTATGACCTGAGAAGCATATTTGGTATATAGCAGAATAAGAAATTCTGAAAATCAGCTCCTCCATAAAGGCAATGAGAATATTGGCAGAAAGTGCCAACTCAACTTTTTCAGAATTCTGAGAAATAGCCAAAACTCACAATAATACAAGGAGCATTTATGAAGAACTGTTACAACTCAATATTTAAAAGACAAATAACCCAATTTTAAATGGGCAAAAGATTTGAATAAATATCTCTCCAAAGAAGATTGTAGAAATTACCAATAAGTACATGAAAAAGTGTTTGACGTCATTAGCCATCAGGGAAGTAAAAATCAAACCTGCAATGAAAACCACTTCACAGCCACTGGGATAGCAATCAAAAAGACGGACAAGGCAAGGATGAGGAGAAATTGGAATCATTATACATTGCTGATGAGAATGTAAAATGGTGCAGCCACTTTGGAAAAAAGTATTTCAGTTCCTCAAAAATTTAAACAGAGTTATCATATGACCCAGCAGTTCCACTAGTAGGTATATACCATATTTTCACACAAAAAAATTGTGCCTGATTGTTCATAAGAGTATTATTCATTATAACCAAAAAGTAAAGAACCCAAATATCCATCAACTGATGAATGGATAAACAAAATGTGATATATCCATAAAACGGAATACTATGCAGCAATGAAAAGGAGTGAAGTACTGATATATGCTATAATATGGATAAACCTTTAAAATATTATGCTAGGAGAGGGGGAAGATTGCAGAAGAGTAAGACATGGAGATCAACTTCCTCCCCACAGATACATCAGAAATACATCTACACATGGAACAACTCCCACAGAAAACCAACTGAATGCTGGCAGAAGACCCCAGACCTCCCAAAAGGCAAGAAACTCCCCCACGTACCTGGGTAGGGCAAAAGAAAAAAGAGAGACAAAAGAATAGGGACGGGACATGCACCAGTGGGAGGGAGCTATGAAGGAGGAAAGCTTTCCACACACTAGAAGCCCCTTCGTGGGCGGAGACTGCGGGTGACGGAGGGGGGAAGCTTCAGAGCCGCGGAGGAGAGCACAGCAACAGGGGTGCGGAGGGCAAAGCGGAGAGATTTCCGCACAGAGGATCAGTGCCGAACAGCACTCCCCAGCCCGAGAGGCTTGTCTGCTCACCCGCCGGGGTGGGCAGGGCTGGGAGCTGAGGCTCGGGCTTCAGTTGGAGCGCAGGGAGAGGACTGGGGTTGGCGGCGTGAACACAGCCTGCAGGGGGTTAGTGCACCACAGCTAGCCAGGAGGGAGTCCGGGAAAAAGTCTGGAGCTGCCAAAGAGGCAAGAGACTTTTTCTTCCCTCTTTGTTTCCTGGTGTGCAAGGAGAGGGGATTAAGAGCACTGCTTAAAGGAGCTCCAGAGACGGGTGCGAGCCGCAGCTAGAAGCACGGACCCCAGAGACAGGCATGAGATGCTAAGGCTGCTGCTGCCGCCACCAAGAAGCCTGTGTACGAGCACAGGTCACTATCCACACCCCCCTTCCGGGGAGCCTGTGCAGCCCGCCACTGCCAGGGTCCCGTGATCCAGGGACAACTTCCCCAGGAGAACGCACGGCGCGCCTCAGGCTGGTGCAACGTCACGCCGGCCTCTGCCACCACAGGCTCGCCCGGCATCTGTGCCCCTCCCTCCCCACAGCCTAAGTGAGGCAGAGCCCCCGAATCAGCTGCTCCTTTAACCCCGTCCTGTCTGAGCGAAGAACAGACGCCCTCAGGTGACCTACATGCAGAGGCGGGGCCAAATTCAAAGCTGAATCCCTGGGAGCTGTGCGAACAAAGAAGAGAAAGGGAAATCCCTTCCAGCAGCCTCAGGAGCAGCGGTTTGAAGCTCCACAATCAACTTGATGTACCCTGCATCTGTGGAATGCATGAATAGACAACGAATCATCCCAAATTGAGGAGGTGGACTTTGAGAGCAAGATATATTATTTTTCCCCTTTTCCTCTTTTTGTGAGTGTGCATGTGTATGCTTCTGTGTGAGATTTTGTCTGCATAGCTTTGCTTTCACCATTTGTCCTAGGGTTCTGTCCGTCCGTTGTTTGTTTGTTTGATTGTTTTTGTTCTTTTTTACTTTAAAAACATTTTTTTCTTAATAATTATTTTTTATTATAATAACTTTACTTTATTTTATCCTCTTTCTTTCTTTCTCTCCCTTTCTCCCTTCCTCCCTCCCTCCTTCCCTCCCTCGCTCCCTCCCTCTCTCTCTCTTCTTCCCTTTCTTTCTTTCTTTCTTTTTCTACTTTTTCTCCCTTTTATTCTGAGCCGTGTAAATGAAAGACTCTTGGTGCTGCAGCCAGGAGTCAATGCTGTGCCTCTTAGGTGGGAGAGCCAACTTCAGGACACTAGTCCACAAGTAATATCAAATGGCGAAAATCTCCCAGAGATCTCCATCTCAACACCAAAACCCAGCTACACTCAACGACCAGCAAGCTACAGTGCTGGACACCCTATGCCAAACAACTAACAAGACAGGAACACAACCCCAGCCATTAGCAGAGAGGCTGCCTAAAATCATAATAAGGCCACAGACACCCCAAAACACACCACAGGACACGGTCTGGCCACCAGAAAGACAAGATACAGCCTCATCCACCAGAACACAGGCACTAGTCCCCTCCACCAGGAAGCCTACACAACCCACTGAACAAACTTGAGCCACTGGGGACAGACACCAAAAACAATGGGAACTACAAACCTGCAGCCTGCAAAAAGGAGACCCCAAACACAGTAAGATAAGCAAAATGAGAAAACAGAAAAACACACAGCAGATGAAGGAGCAAGATAAAAACCCACCAGACCTAACAAATGAAGAGGAAATAGGCAGTCTACCTGAAAAAGAATTCAGAATAATGATAATTAAGATGATCCCAAATCTTGGAAATAGAATAGAGAAAATGCAAGAAACATTTAACAAGGACCTAGAAGAACTAAAGAGGAAACAAGCAATGATGAACAACACAATAAATGAAATTAAAAATACTCTAGAAGGGATCGATAGCAGAACAACTGAGGCAGAAGAACGGATAAGTGACCTGGAAGATAAAATAGTGGAAATAACTACTGCACAGCAGAATAAAGAAAAAAGAATGAAAAGAACTGAGGACAGTCTCAGAGACCTATGGGACAACATTAAACACACCAACATTCGAATTATAGGGGTCCCAGAAGAAGAAGAGAAAAAGAAAGTGACTGAGCAAATATTTGAAGAGATTATAGTTGAAAACGTCCCTAATATGGGAAAGGAAATAGTTAATCAAGTCCAGGAAGCACAGAGAGTACCATACAGGATAAATCCAAGGAGAAACACGCCAAGACACATATTAATCAAACTGTCAAAAATTAAATACAAAGAAAACATATTAAAAGCAGCAAGGGAAAAACAACAAATAACACACAAGGGAATCCCCATAAGGTTAACAACTGATCTTTCAGCAGAAACTCTGCAAACCACAAGGGAGTGGTAGGACATATTTAAAGTGATGAAGGAGAAAAACCTACAAGCAAGATTACTCTACCCAGCAAGGATCTCATTCAGATCTGATGGAGAAATTAAAACCTTTAGAGATAAGCAAAAGCTGAGAGAGTTCAGCACCACGAAACCAGCTTTACAACAAATGCTAAAGGAACTTCTCTAGGCAAGAAATACAAGAGAAGGAAAAGACCTACAATAACAAACCTAAAACAATTAAGAAAATGGGGGGCCTCCCTGGTGGCGCAGTGGTTGAGAGTCCGCCTGCCGATGCAGGGGGTGCGGGTTCGTGCCCCGGTCTGGGAGGATCTCATGTGCCGCGGAGCGGCTGGGCCCGTGGGCCATGGCCGCTGGGCCTGCGCGTCCGGAGCCTGTGCTCCGCAACGGGGGAGGCCACAGCAGTGAGAGGCCCGCATACCGCAAAAAAAAAAAAAAAAAAAAAAAAAAAAAAAAAAGAAAATGGGAATAGGAACATACATATCAATAATTATCTTAAATGTAAATGGATTAAATGCTCCCACCAAAAGACACAGACTGGGTGAATGGATACAAAAACAAGACCCATATATATGCTGTCTACAAGAGACCCACTTCAGACCTATAGACACATACACACTAAACGTGAGGGGATGGAAAAAGATATTCCATGCAAATCGAAATCAAAAGAAAGCTGGAATAGCAATTCTCATATCAGAAAAAATAGACTTTAAAATAAAGACTATTACAAGAGACAAAGAAGGACACTACATAATGATCAAGGGATCAATCCAAGAAGAAGATACAACAATTGTAAATATTTATGCACCCAACACAAGAGCACCTCAATACATAAGGTAAATACTAACAGCCATAAAAGGGGAAACCCACAGTAACACATTCATAGTAGGGGACTTTAACACCCCACTTTCACCAATGGACAGATCATCCAAAATGAAAATAAATAAGGAAACACAAGCTTTAAATGATACATTAAACAAGATGGACTAATTGATATTTATAGGACATTCAATCCAAAAACATCAGAATACACATTTTTCTCAAGTGCTCATGGAACATTCTCCAGGATAGATCATATCTTGGGTCACAAATCAAGCCTTGGTAAATTTAAGCAAATTGAAATTGCATCAAGTATCTTTTCCGACCACAACGTTATGAGACTAGATATCAATTACAGGAAAAGATCTGTAAAAAATACAAACACATGGAGGCTAAACAATACACTACTTAATAACAAAGTGATCACTGTAGAAATCAAAGAGGAAATCAAAAAATACCTAGAAACAAATGACAATGGAGACACCACGACCCAAAACCTATGGGATGCAGCAAAAGCAGTTCTAAGAGGTAAGTTTATAGCAATACAATCCTACCTTAAGAAAGAGGAAACATCTCAAATAAACAACCTAAACTTGTACCTAAAGCAATTAGAGAAAGAAGAACAAAAAAACCCCAAAGTTAGCAGAAGGAAAGAAATCATAAAAATCAGATCAGAAATAAATGAAAAGAAATGAAGGAAATGCTAGCAAAGCTCAATAAAACTAAAATCTGGTTCTTTGAGAAGATAAACAAAATTGATAAACCATTAGCCAGACTCATCAAGAAAAAAAGGGAGAAGACTCAAATCAATAGAATTAGAAATGAAAAAGGAGAAGTAACAACTGACACTGCAGAAATACAAAAGATCATGAGAGATTACTACAAGCAACTCTATGCCAATAAAATGGACAACCTGGAAGAAAAGGACAAATTCTTAGAAATGCACAAACTTTTGAGACTCAACCAGGAAGAAATAGAGAATATAAAGAAACCAATAACAAGAACTGAAATTGAAACTGCGGTTAAAAATCTTCTAACAAACAAAAGCCCAGGACCAGATGGCTTCACAGGTGAATTCTACCAAACATTTAGAGAAGAGCTAACACCTATCCTTCTCAAACTCTTCCAAAATATAACAGAGGGAGGAACACTCCCAAACTCATTCTATGAGGTCACCATCACCCTGATACCCAAACCAGACAAAGATGTCACAAAGAAAGAAAACTACAGGCCAATATCACTGATGAACATAGATGCAAAAATCCTCAATAAAATACTAGCAAACAGGGCCTCCCTGGTGGCGCAGTGGTTGAGAGTCCGCCTGCCGATGCAGGGGATACGGGTTCGTGCCCCGGTCTGGGAGGATCCCATATGCCGCGGAGCGGCTGGGCCCGTGAGCCATGGCCGCTGAGCCTGCGCATCCGGAGCCTGTGCTCCGCAACGGGAGAGGCCGCAACAGTGAGAGGCCCGCGTACGGAAAAAAAAAAAAAAAATACTAGCAAACAGAATCCAAGAGCACATTAAAAGGATCATACACCATGATCAAGTGGGGTTTATTCCAGGAATGCAAGGATTCTTCAATATACGCAAATCAATCAACGTGATACACCATATTAACAAATTGAAGGAGAAAAACCATATGATCATCTCAATAGATGCAGAGAAAGCTTTCGACAAAATTCAACACCCATTTATGATAAAAACCCTGCAGAAAGTAGGCAGAGAGGGAACTTTCCTCAACATAATAAAGGCCATATATGACACATCCACAGCCAACATCATCCTCAATGGTGAAAAACTGAAACCATTTCCACTAAGATCAGGAACAAGACAAGCTTGCCCACTCTCACCACTCTTATTCAACATAGTTTTGGAAGTTTTTGCCACAGCAGTCAGAGAAGAAAAAGAAATAAAAGGAATCTAAATCGGAAAAGAAGAAGTAAAGCTGTCACTGTTTGCAGATGACATGATACTATACATAGAGAATCTCAAAGATGCTACCAGAAAACTACTAGAGCTAATCAATGAGTTTGGTAAAGTAGCAGGATACAAAAGTAATGCACAGAAATCTCTGGCATTCTTATATACTAATGATGAAAAATCTGAAAATGAAATTAAGAAAACACTCCCATTTACCATTGCAACAAAAAGAATAAAATATCTAGGAATAAACCTACCTAAGGAGACAAAAGACCTACATGCAGAAAACTATAAGACACTGATGAAAGAAATTAAAGATGATACAGATAGATGGAGAGATATACCATGTTCTTGGATTGGAAAAATCAACATTGTGAAAATGACTCTACTACCCAAAGCAACATACAGATTCAATGCAATCCCTATTAAACTACCACTAGCATTTTTCACAGAACTAGAACAAAAAATTTTACAATTTGTATGGAAACACAAAAGACCCCGAATAGCCAAAGCAATCTTGAGAAAGAAAAATGGAGCTGGAGGAATCAGGCTCCCTGACTTCAGACTATATTACAAAGCTACAGTAATCCAGACAGCATGGTACTGGCACAAAAACAGAACTATAGATCAATGGAACAGGATAGAAAGCCCAGAGATAAACCCACGCACATACGATCACCTTATCTTTGATAAAGGAGGCAAGAATATACAGTGGAGAAAAGAGAGCCTCTTCAATAGGTGGTGCTGGGAAAACTGGACAGGGACATGAGATTAGAACACTCCCTAACACCATACACAAAAATAAGTTCAAAATGGATTAAAGACCTAAATGTAAGGCCAGAAACTATCAAACTCTTAGAGGGAAACATAGGCAGAACACTCTGTGACATAAATCACAGCAAGATCCTTTTTGACCCACCTCCTAGAGAAATGGAAATAAAAACAAAAATATACAAATGGGACCTAATGAAACTTCAAAGCTTTTGCACAGCAAAGGAAACCATAAACAAGACCAAAAGACAACTCTCAGAATGGGAGAAAATATTTGCAAATGAAGCCAATGACAAAGGATTAATCTCCAAAATTTACAAGCAGCTCATGCAGCTCAATAACAAAAAAACAAACAACCCAATCCAAAAATGGGCAGAAGAACTAAATAGACATTTCTCCAAAGAAGATATACAGATTTCCAACAAACACATGAAAGAATGCTCAACATCATTAATCATTGTAGAAATGCTAATCCAAACTACAATTAGATATCATCTCACACCGATCAGAATAGCCATCATCAAAAAATCTAGAGACAATAAATGCTGGAGAGGGTGTGGAGAAAAGGGAACCCTCTTGCGCTGTTGGTGGGAATGTAAATTGATACAGCCACTATGGAGAACAGTATGGAGTTTCCTTAAAAATCTAAAAATAGACCTACCATACAACCCAGCAATCCCACTACTGGGGATATACCCTTAGAAATCCATAATTCAAGAAGAGTCATGTATCAAAATGTTCATTGCAGCTCTATTTACAATAGCCAGGGGATGGAAGCAACCTAAGTGTCCATCGTCGGATGAATGGATAAAGAAGATGTGGCACATATATACAATGGAATATTACTCAGCCATAAAAAGAAACGAAATTGAGTTATTTGTAATGAGGTGGATGGACATAGAGTCTGTCATACAGAGTGAAGTAAGTCAGAAAGAGAAAAACAAATACCGTATGCTAACACATATATATGGAATCTAAGGGGAAAAAAAAGGTCATGAAGAATCTAGGGGTAAGACGGGAATAAAGACACAGACCTACTAGAGAATGGAATTGAGGATATGGGGAGGGGGAAGGGTAAGCTGTGACAAAGTGAGAGAGTGGCATGGACATATATACACTACCAAACGTAAAATAGATAGCTAGTGGGAAGCAGCCGCATGGCACAGGGAGACCAGCTCAGTGCCTTGTGACCACCTAGAGGGGTGGGATAGGGAGGGTGGGAGGGAGGGAAACGCAAGAGGGAAGAGATATGGGAACATATGTATATGTATAACTGATTCACTTTGTTATAAAGCAGAAACTAACACACCACTGTAAAGCAATTATACTCCAATAAAGATGTTAAAACAAACAAACAAACAAACAAAAAACATTATGCTAAGTTAAAGAAGGCAGACACAAAAGGCCACATATTGTATAATTCTGATTATTTGAAGTGTGCAGAATAGGCAAATCCATAGGGACTGAATGTAGATTAGTGGTTGCCAGGGGAAAGGGGAGGGAGAAATGGGAAGTGATGAATATATTCTAAAATTAGAGAGTAGTGACGGTTGCACAGCTCTACGAATATATTAGAAACCTCTGAACTGTATACTTTAAAATGATGGAATTTATAGTATGTGAATTATATGTCAGTAAAGTTGTTTTTTAAAGTAAAAATATGACAAACCCATCTGATAGCAAAATCTAACTACTATAAAATTGTTCATTGTCTTTCTTTATGCCACTTAGTGTAACTATACATACATTTTCCTGCAGAAATATTACTGCATTTCTTTATCAACTGCTGTCCTGGGCCCTGCTACAGGTGTTACATATTATGAAATGTGTTTGCTCTTTACCATTCTAAAGTGATAGCAATTCTGAATACTTAAGGACAGGTTCCAGGGATTTTCGAATAACAACCATGAACCTAGATTATTATTCATAACCACGTGCATAATGACAAATACTGAACTTCAGTTTTGGTTTCCCTCTTGTAGCCCAAGACTAGAGTGAACAGATACATGTTTAATTAAAAGGCTACTATGGGGTTACTTGGTCTGAAAGCATTCCTAGACACTTAGAACAAAAAGGGACTATCTATGATCTATGCAGATACCTCTGACCTAAAGTTGGTTTGTAAACTATGTTTGGTTCTTAATTCACAGAATTCACAGCTCTCAGAGGTTTTTGTTGATATATCTACCATCTCCCATCTTCTACCACAGCCACAAAGAAACTTTAGCACCTCCAGGAAGTGCTTAGAAGTGTTTTTTTTTTCTAAACACTTTTTTAATGGGACCAAAAGCTTAAAAGAAAAACAAAAATAAACAACAAAGCCAAATAAACACACACCTGTACCATGTATACTTTCTGATACAAAGATCTCCACCATCATCTGTAAGGAGACTAAGGTTTCTCTTAGTGAATCACCCATGGGATGAAACACGAATCAGTGGAATACCATAAGTCAAAGTTTCTGTCCTGTTAGAAGCACAGACCGTGAGTACTATACACGTCAATGCTGTAATAAAACAACCTGTGTGTCCCTGGAGAACCTCAGTGGATTATTAGTAGTTCTCGGTCTACACTTTTGAAAATACTTGACTGTGTTTAATGACAACAACAAAAATTCCAACAAACTAAGAGCTAATTTTTAGTTTGACTCTTGCTGGGAGTTGAAAGATACAAAGGACCCCTGAAAATATATTTAAACCAAAATGGCTCGAGTACCATATACCTAGGCCAGTTGTCCCCGAAGTGGTCCCTGGATGAGCACTGCAGCATCAGTATCACCTGCACACTTGTTAGATATACAGATTCCTGGGCCCCACCACAGACTGGCTGAATCAGGAACTCCAGTCAGGGTGGGCAGTATTTTGGATTCACAAGCCTTCCAGGTGATTCTGATACATGCTGAAATTTGAGAACTACAAAATGTCCATGAGGAATACGGAAAGTCCCCCCATATTCCAAGATAGTTTGGAAAGTGCTTTATATAACATTCCCCTTTTAGAAAGTCATGCTGCACATTAACTGCATATTAAAGGCTTGGAGTAGCCTATAGTAAGGGAAACATAAAAGCACAGGAACCCAGGGGACTAATGCAGGGCATTACAGTGCCTTTGGGGGCAGTTTGTTGCTTTCCTGGAGGTATAACTTCAGTGTACAGAGACCAAATATGTTTTTCCTTTAAGCACTGCAATAAAAACTATTTTTAATTATTTTTATTTTTATTTGCACTCTTTTTTTGCCTTGCTCGGCTGCTATTGGTCTTTACGTAAGCACATCTGCCTGCCTGTAATGGGCTATGGTAAATTGCTCTGGTTCCCAGAGGGACCCCACGTGGCTTGTCAACCTCTCCCTGCAGGAGGGTTTGGTTTTAGACTGTTTTTTCCATAAAAGAAAAGCAAGGATGCGAGTCAAGTTGCAAAGACTCAGAAGCTGGCACAGATGGGGTTTCTTAGCAATATTCTAAAAAGGCCAAAGTAAGTCAAGAGTGGAACATTCTCTCTCATTCTTTGTATGATATTCTTTTATTTATTTATTTTTGTACATCAAATTCACCCTTTGCCCTTTAAACATCTGTTTAAAATTAAGAAAGCAATTTATTATTGAAGAATGTGATAGCCATACCGTCTTTTTAAAAAAACACATACTCTTTCACTCTAGGCTTGAAACCTCAGTCTCAAAATGATCTGGAAGAAATAAGCAACTCTGCTTTCATTATTGGCATTACAACTGTGCTCTATTAAACAAAAAATTCTACTTTCTGTTCTCAGCAAAAGTATAGATCACCAAGATACATATTTTGTGCATTAGCCTTATTCTTCTCTACCTTAGTTTTTTCTTTGCATCAACCTTCTCTCTTACTTCTACTTTACATTATATTTTGTGTGTGTGTGTGTGTGTGTGTGCGGTACGCGGGCCTCTCACTGTTGTGGCCTCTCCCATTGCGGAGCACAGGCTCCGGACGCGCAGGCTCAGCGGCCATGGCTCACGGGCCCAGCCGCTCCGCGGCATGTGGGATCTTCCCGGACCGGGGCACGAACCCGTGTCCCCTGCATCGGCAGGCGGACTCTCAACCACTGCACCACCAGGGAAGCCCTACATTATATTTTTTATCATGTGTTTTTACCAAGCTGCTTTACATTTTCTAGACGTAATCTATAAATAAAAGTGAATTTGTATTCTCTCTTTCATTCTTATGTGTAAAGAATGACCAAGTTCTGTTTTTTCCTTTAGCATTCTTTACACCTTAGCAAATATTTTTTGAGCATCCACTGTGTCTGCCCTGTGGCAGGAGCCATAGGTATACAAAATTATATCCCTTTTATCCCCAAAGTACCAGTAAAACAATTAGGCAGAAACACCATGCAATTATGGAACAATTCAAATAACAGTCCCAGACAGTGGTGAAGTGAAGAAAGGAATGTGATGAACAACATTATCAAAATGACTTGCAACCAGATTGCATAGACAAATTTAGAAAGCTGCCTACGTTTTTTTCTTCTCTACTTACAATATAAGTTGGAAATAAGATGAAAGATTGAGAAATACTTTGGGTTTTTTTCTATTAACAATCATTTTATTTTACTTGCTTTTATTTATTTTTTTTAAACATCTTTATTGGAGTATAATTGCTTTACAATGTTGTGTTAGTTCCTGCTGTATAACAAAGTGAATCATCTATATGTATACATATATCCCCGTATTGTCTCCCTCTTGTGTCTCCCTCCCACCCTCCCTATCCCACCCCTCTAGTTGGTCACAAAGAACCGAGCTGATCTCCCTATGCTATGTCTCTCCCTTGCCCAGCAAACATTTGCTTACCAAACATTTCCTTTTCCATCTCTATGTGAATTGCTTTCCTCTGCTTTAAAGTCCTAAACCACTAACTCCAACATCCTTTTTTTTTTTTTTTTTTTTTGAGTGTGGGCCCTGTTTTGATACGGTAACTTCTAGATACTAATTTGTGGTCAGAAATTAGAAGACCTTCAAAATCAGAGCAAGAATTTGCAACTTTATTCTGGTTGAAGTTTTCAAAAGGCAATTGATGGAATATGATGAACCCTTCAGGATACCTAAATCTCTACTTCTTGTTTTTTTATACATCTTTATTGGAGTATAATTGCTTCACAATGCTATGTTAGTTTCTGTTGTACAACAAAGTGAATCAGCTATATGCATACATATGTCCCCATCTCCCCTCCCTCTTGAACCTCCCTCCCACCCTCCCTATTCTACCTCTCTAGGTCATTGTAAAACACCCAGCTGATCTCCCTGTGCTATGCGGCTGCTTCCCACTAGCTAGCTATTTGACATTTGGTAGTGTATATATGTCCATGCCACTCTCTCACTTTGCCCCAGCTTACCCTTCCCCCTCCCTGTGTCTTCATGTCCATTCTCTATGTCTGCATCTTAGAAAATGAGCGGAAGACCTAAATAGACATTTCATCAAAGAAGGCATACAGATGGCCAAGAGGCACATGAAAAGATGCTCAACATCACTAATTATTAGAGAAATGCAAATCAAAACTACAATGAGGTATCACCTCACACCAGTCAGAATGGCCATCATCAAAAACTCTAGAAACAGTAAATGCTGGAGAGGGTGTGGTGTAAAGTGAACCCTCCTGCACTCTTGGTGGGAATGTAACTTGATACAGCCACTATGGAGAACAGTATGGAGGCTCCTTAAGAAACTAAAGATAGAACTACCATACAACCCAGCAACAACACTACTGGGCATATACCCAGAGAAAACCATAATTCAAACAGAGTCATGTACCACAATGTTCATTGCAGCACTATTTATAATATCCAGGACATGGAAGTAACCTAAGTGTCCATCAACAGATGAATGGATAAAGAAGATGTGACACATATACACAATGGAATATTACTCAGCCATAAAAAGAAACAAAATTGAGTTATTTGTAGTGAGGTGGATGGACCTAGAATATGTCATACAGAGCGAAGTCTGAAAGAGAAAAACAAATATCATATGCTAATGCATATATATGGAATTTTAAAAGATGCCAATACTTACCTGGCAGAGAAGATACCATGATCACGAAGGTGGTTTTCCCAGGGCGAGGCTTATCCATTGCACTCCGGATGTGCTGACCCCTGCGATTTCCCCAAATGTGGGAAACTTGACTGCATAATTTGTGGTAGTGGGGGACTGCGTTCACGCTTTCCCCTGATAAATTTAGTTTAAAAATAGAATTTTCGGGCTTCCCTGGTGGTGCGGTGGTTGGGAGTCCGCCTGCCGATGCAGGTGACGTGGGTTTGTGCCCCGGTCCGGGAGGATCCCACATGCCGCGGAACGGCTGGGCCCGTGAGCCATGGCCGCTGAGCCTGCGCATCCGGAGCCTGTGCTCCGCAACGGGAGAGGCCACAACGGTGAGAGGCCCGTGTACAGAAAAAAAAAAAAAGAAGAAGAAAAAAAAGCTTTATGGGACTTCCCTGGTGGTGCAATGGTTAAGAATACGGCTGTCAAAGCAGGGGACACGGGTTCGAGCCATGGTCCGGGAAGACTCCATTTGCCGCGGAGCAGCTGGGCCCGTCAGCCATGGCCGCTGAGCCTGCGCGTCTGGAGCCTGCGCGCGCGGAGCCTGCTCGTCAGGAGGCTGTGCTCCGCTGAGGAAGAGGCCGCGGCAGTGAGAGGCCCAAGTACCAAAAAAAAAAAAAAAAAAGACACCAACATCCTCTTTTATATTTGGCTGGGGATGGTATTTTTTGACGAGTTACTCAGTTCTCCTGGGTCCCTCCCATGTACACAGGTTATTCAACTTTTGTTTTACTTTCTCCTGTTAATTTATCTCATGTCAATTTAATTCTTACACCAGTCAGAGAAACCTAGAGGTTCTTCCTCCCTGACATCTTTCACGTAAAAAAAAAATCTAAGTGGAGACTAAAAAGGTTAGAATTTCTAACCATATTTCTTTGAATCTCCTCAGATTGCCATTTCTTTCATTACAACCAGCTGCCTCCTTGAATCTCTGTCCAACTCAGCAGTCATGGGGAAAGTTAGAAAGATTTTTTTTACCAGCTCTGAGAAGGAAAACAACATGTACCAAAAAAATGGAATTGAGAAAGAACATGGGTAAATGAAGAAACTATAAAATGTTCAGTATGGTCCATATAGAATGATGTGGGCAGTGGACAGAGGTCAGGCTGGAAGGTAAACAAAAGCCAGCACATGAAGGACTCATATTCTATACTGAGTTTTTGTACATTATCCTGAGGACAAAGAGGCATGGTTCTGTTTTTGGAACCTCTGTCAGAGGGTCCTTCTGACTAGACTGTCCCAAAGAGAACAGAGATCATCCCAACTTGCTGGGTCCTATGGAAAGCTCTGTTATTTACATGATATATTCAAAGATGGAGACCAAAGGAGATTGTCTTTGGGAAGATTTTTCTGCTTAGAAAACTAATATACAACTCTGTCTCCAGGCTTCTTTCCCTTCCTGTTAGAAACTGGCTTTGCCTCTGAATCCAGGGATTTATGGCAAGTAAATATCCTCCATATCCTCACAAAAATAATGGTGATTAATACTTTTTTTTAAAATGTAATGGGATTTCTGGTTTCAAGGTATGTGTGTAAGGAGCTTGGAGTCACCCTAACAAGTAAAAAGCTAAGGAGACTGAAAAATCAACAACTCTTCTTAGATCCATAAGGGAAGTGAGGCCACAAGGCAAAGGCTACCCCTAAATTTGGGGAACACAGAGCATCGCAACTTACCAGAGCAGAAACCTGCAAACTGAAACCTCAGTGGGAAGAAATACCCTGCAAGGAAAACCAGAACAGTAATTGATAAATTGCTGGAGGCTCAGATTTGACAAGTCTGAGAGTGAAAAACTCCAGGGGGATCCAATTATAGGGGGCCACCACCACATTTTGGGGACTTTCACCTCCAGGAGCTTGACCAGGTTCTCACAGTGAGTACTGGAGAAAAATATCCTCTTGTTTCCAGCAGTGGGAAGGGAAAAGGAACCATTTTGAAAAACACTAGAGCACTCTAGCTCTTCTTAACAAGGTCTGCCCTTAGGAGAAGGTCAGGAGAAACTAATTAACCATATTTAACCTGCTGGGGTTTTATCAGAGGCTAATTGAGCCAGGGGAAGGGAAATACCCAGCTCCAGCCCACTCTAGCCTTCCGGTTTCACATAAGTGTAGGGGAGGGGAGGTGATGGAGGGTGCAGGAGAGGAGGTGAATCAGAGTAACACTTGTGAAGTTCACAGTCAAGAGGTGTAGGCTCACTGAAACACTGAGACCTAATCACAGGACTACAGAATGCTTCCCCTGCCCCCATACCTCACCATCTCATTAGTAAAGGCTTATTTACAGCAGTTGCTTTTTTTTTTTTTTTGCGGTACGAGGGCCTCTCATTGTTGTGGCCTCTCCCGTTGCAGAGCACAGGCTCCGGACGTGCAGGCCCAGCGGCCACGGCTCATGGGCCCAGCCGCTCCGCAGCATGCAGGATCCTCCCGGACCAGGGCACGAACCCGTGTCCCCTGCATTGGCAGGCAGACTCCCAACCACTGTGCCACCAGGGAAGCCCTAGAGCAGTTTCTTTTACCAAGTACATCATGTCTGGGTATAAGCAAAAATTGCAAGATATAGTAAAAAAGCAAAAAACACAGTTTGAAGATACAGAGCAAGCAGAACCAGATATGGTTGGAATATCAGACCAGGGATTTAAGACAGCTATGATTAATATACTAAGTGCATAAAGCAGGCAGCAGGGAAAAATAGATGTGCAATTTAAGCAGAGAAAAGGAAATCCTAAGAAAGAACCAAAAAGAAGTGTTAGAGATTTAAAAATACTGTAACAAACATGAAGAATGCCTTTGATGGGCTTATTAGTAGCCTGGATATGGCTAAAGAAAGAATCTCTGAGCTCAAGGATGTATCGATGCAATCCTCAAAAACCAAAAAGGGAAAAGAATAAAGACTGAGAAAAACAGAATAGGACTATAAAATAACTACAAAAGATGTAGCATATATATAGTGGGAATACCAGGAGGAGAAGAAAGAGAGAAAGGAACAGAAGAAAAATTTGAAACAATAGTGACTGAGAATGTTGTTGAACCCAACTTTGTGTGCACGATGCACAGTGAGGCCAAATGCTCAGCCTGAAGTTACCATCCTCCACCTGGGTGGGGGCCCCAGCACCTGCAGAAGAACTCCGAGATATATACCAGATGACTATGCACACCACCGAGGAGGAATCGGGGTGCTGCCCCATCTCTGCCCTGCTGTTTCTTGACTGCCTTCCCTTTGTTTCTGTATCCCGTCACTTCCCTAATTAGTACTTGTTTGAATCTGCTCTTTGAAACCCAGAAAAGGTCTAGGAGGATGAAGCTGTTTTCCTACAAACAGCAGGGTATGCAGAAAGGCTTTTGTGTCTAGAAGGATCCCACAGGGTTCTGCTCAGTTTCAAGAATTTTCCCAACTTAATTTCAGACACCAAACTGAAGATTCAGAAAGCTCATAGAAGGCCAAGCAGGATAAGTACCCCCACTAACGACTCCTAGGCATATTGGTTTGTTTTTTTTTTTTTATCCTGAAAGAAGCAGGGCGGGTGGGGAAACCTTATGAAAAAAAGATAAGAATTATAGCTGACTCCTCCTCAGAAACCATCCAAACAACACAGCAGAGTGTTTTAAAGTGTCAAGAGGAAAAAAACGTAATGCACTGTGGAATGGTGTAATTTATTTTTTATTTCATTTTTTTCAGCATCTTTATTGGAGTATAATTGCTTAACAATGGTGTGTTAGTTTCTGCTTTATAACAAAGTGGATCAGCCTAAGTGTCCATCAACAGAGGAATGGATAAAGAAGACATGGCACATATATACAATGCAGTATTACTCAGCCATAAAAAGAAATGAAACTGAGTTATTTGTAGTGAGGTGGATGGACCTAGAGTCTGTCATACAGAGTGAGGTAAGTCAGAAAGAGAAAAACAAATACCATATGCTAATGCATATATATGGAATCTAAAAAAAGAAAAAAAAAGTTAGGAATGGTGTAATTTAAATGGCTCACCACAGTATTTTGAGGTTTCCAACCTGGAGAAGTTCAGGATTGATGTGAGGGGCCAAGCTGGAAAGGCCTGACACAGCTCACAATTTGATACAAGGGATTTTCCATTCGGTCTCTTTTTATCAGTTGCCAGGGGCACTTCATAAAATTACTCACCAGATATGGGAAGGTCTTTCAGTTTCATCTGAAGGGTGTGTTCTACTTCACTGGAAGAAAAATCAGTTTACATTTTACTAGTTTTTTAATATTTCTGTATTAGTCAGTCTATGCTAAGTGCTATACAACAAACAAAACAAAAACCCAACCTCCCAAGTCTCTGTAACACAATTAAGTTTATTTCTTCTTCATGGTACAATCTAATGTAGGGAATAGGAGAGGGGGACCTCCAATCCACAGTCGTCATTCAAGGATCCAGGCTTCTTCCACGTGGTAGCTTGCCATCGTCGAGAGCCTTGGAGTGTTCAGCGTTGGGCCAAATGAAAGGTATATTTCACTTCTGCCCATGATCCATTACAGCCACGTGGCTCCACCTAACTGTAAATGATGCAGATAAATACAATCCAGCTCTGTGCCCAGTTTCTCTTCCTTAATTTCCATGTGAAGACTAAAATTAACTGGCTCTATATTTCTGATTTATTCCAGTATTTTTTTTTGTGACAGTCGTTGCCATAGTTTTCCCTTCCCAGCTCTGGTTGTAGATGGTCATTTGGATATTAACTGGATATCGTCATGACTTTTAGATACATATCATAAACAACTGAATATATTTGCTTTCTCATAAATTGTTTATTGTTCATATTAATTTAATATGGCAGACAAGAAAATGAGTGGTATTTACAAAACCTATTTTAACGTATCTCCTATGTCTTTTTAAAAATTTTGTAGCAGAGAATTCACTGAAGCAGTGGAATTACATGCTACTTTACAGAAACAATTATGTGACTCAAGAGACTCTTGTTATAATAAGCCATAAATTTAGCCTTAAACTTTCTAGTTATCAGTATGAATAGTAAAGGGTTATTTGATCTTACACGGATCCTAATAATTTATCGTCATAGTCATTTCATAAAATATTTTGGAATATAGGCAGAATGGAGAAGAGAACCAGTGAGTTGGTAGGAGTTACTGAACACAAATCCCTCTTTGACTTCCTGTGAATTTGTCATGGAAGTTCACAAATTTATAAAAATGCTCTACGCATAGATTGTATTTTTTGTGAATAAAACATTGAAGGAGTAGAGCTTCATATTTGACCCAGGCAGTTGATGGGGGTTGGGGGTTTGCATGGGGTTCAAGAATAGGGAGAGTCTAGATGAGATTCTGTGACAAAACTGTACAATGTACCCATGAACTCCTCTGATTCCAACCTATATTTTTCCTTCTCTACTGTAAACCCACTTTCTATCGAAAAATCGCATACTTTTTCATAGGATAATCTGTTAAATCTCAGAAGACAGCCTTTTTTTTACCATGGACTTTGGTATCACATTGAGTAGTTCTTAAAACTCATGAAATAAAAACAGCAGTGATATTGAAAGGTAACTTTCATTGAGTGTTCACTATGTAGTTAGTATTATTCTAAGTGCTTTATATGCATTAACTCATGTGGAGCATTACAACATCCCTCCAAATTAGGCAGCATTGTCACCCAAGTTTACACAACTAGTGATTGGTAAGAGCCTAGATTTGAGTTACATTTTTTATAGGAATTTTCATATAGTATTCTCCTATCAACAGGGGCAGTTTTCAACAGCTTTTCAAAAGCTTTTGAAGCTCAACAATTAGATTATGAGTTCATGTTTCCCTGTTAGTTCACAGTATAGCAGAATACCTTTTTAAAGCTTATGTGGAACAAAACAAATATCTTATCTATTGTATCTCATCTTGTGTTAATATTTTCTTTATTCTATTTTTGCTAAATATGCTTACATATTAGGTACCACATAGTATACTTACATTTATTTAAATTTATAAAGTTTTCTATTATAACTGGATTTGCCTCCAAACTTCATATTCCTGTGCCTTGTTTTATGATTATATAAGTTAACAGCCCTAATAATCAGAAACCTACTCAACTGGGCTCCTAGCTCTCTGCTTAATGATAAATTGGTTAGAAGCTAGACATGGTTCCTTTTCCCAAAGTTTAAAATCAAGGTGTAGGGAATTCCTTGGCAGTTCAGTGGTTAGGACTCCACTCTTTCACTTCTGAGGGTTCACTCCCTGGTCAGGGAACTAAGACCCTGCAGGTTGTGCAGCGTGGCCAAAAAAGAAAAAATCAAGGTATGAAGCTTTGCTTATTAAATCACTCAAAGCAGCTTTGATAAAGCTTGACACTGTAATTGCAGTTATGAGTTTCCATTCTTTTTAGAAAAATACAGTTTTCTTTAATTAAACATTTGTTAATGTCTAAAAACAAGTCAAGGAGAAGTATGAAAAAAATATCCAGGTCACATATAAGAGAGAAAATAGTCCCAGTCCTGAGCTGGGGCAGATTTTATTGATATAGCTGATGTAATTAGCTGCTCTTTCTGAGAAGAAATTAGAATTCTACTTGGTAGATTTTAATGAGTTTAAAAGCCACTTCTGTGAACCCCACCTTTTGTCTCTCAGCCCTGGGAGAAACTCTCAAAGAGTCAAATGATCTTAGACTATAGTCCTTCATTTTCTTATCTAAGTATAAGAGTTTAAGCTCTCAACTTTACTATTAAATGTCTCTACCAGGCGATAAATCATTCACTTGGTTTTCTCAGAGAACTTTTCCCTTGTAGCAGGCTTGCAATAAAATTGTGACTCCTTATAATGATTTCATCTGAGAAATTTCTTTACAGATATTTTTCAAGGGATTTTGTGATTTTTTAAAAAAATTCAAATTCAACTGAGAGAGGTAACACTTAAATCTTCATCAGCTTCATTGTTGAATTTATTCATTTCCTTTCCAAAGGCTTGCTTTTGATAGGATGACTTTGATAGAAAGCCACAGCCTCAGGACATTGATGCCTGAGGGGAGGAGAGGGGGGCATCTCTTAATGGGAGAAAATATTAGATTCAAAAGTTAGCATAATTATAACAGGGATGAGCCAAATCTGACTCCATGTTGGATCTGTTTCTTTAACTTTTGCTTCCTGTTGCTTTTGTTCACTAAAGGATACTGTCTATACTAATGGCCTGCATCAGGGAACCCTGCCCCTCTGCCTGGATGTTAAACCAAAGTGCTTTTGTTCAGGGAAACATCCGGACCCTGTCCGCCTGTGAATGGCTGCAAGAAAGAAGAAATTTTCACATCCCCCACCCCCACCCCGCCCCGAGGCTGGCCATTCCAGGGGATATTTGCAAAATTTATGGCCATTTTACTTTACTTCCTCACCTCCTTCCCGTCTCTGTTCTATAAAAGAAACTGGCATCCAAACCCCGATAAGATGGTTTTTCGGAGACACTAGTCTGCCATCTTCTCAGTCTGCTGGCTTTCCCAATAAAGTCATATTCCTTGCCTCAGCACCTTGTCTCCGATTCATTGGCCTGTTGTGGAGTGAGCAGAGTGAGGTTGCACTCAGTAACATAATTAGAAAGCCAAGAGAGACCCAGGATGCAAACTGATGTGTGGTATAAAAGAGTTGCCCTCCAGCTCTCTGACTCTAAGCTCTAAAAGCCAAGGATGAGATAGTATATTGTCTCTGCATTTTATAGAAGGCTACCTACTTAATGCAACTTAACTTTTGGGGAAAAAAATGTAAATTTCTCTGTGCATCAGTTAGTTATTTCAGGATATTATTTGCTAATTCCCTATGGACCGTACAAGGCCTGACTAGGAAGAATGATTTAACTCTAACATCTGCTCTCTAAATGGAATAGACTTGCCTCAGCTATCTTGACGTGAACTATAAAATTTACATTTTTGAAAATACATAGGTTTTAAAAAATATAACTCATCAATGTTATAAAAATTTATTTCTTTATATATTTTTCATTAGATGACTTTTAGTGGTACCACACCTCTTGTACTGCCTTAGGAACCCTGCCCCTCTGCCTGAATGTTAAACCAAAGTGCCTTTGTTCAAACACTCAACTCCAGCACATCTGAATTTTTCTGGTGCTGCACATTCACCGCACCTGCAATAATTCTGTTGCTATTGCCGTTGCCATTATGAATAATGGAAAATTTATTAATTAAAACAGGATATTTTGAGGCACCAGCCTCATAAAGTATCAAGGAGAAAAGAAAGATACCACTCCTGACTTCCCAGTTCTCCAAACACAGCACTTTTGTCTGTTGAGGAAGGCTGTAAGTGATAAGTATTCCAGGGTGTCTGGTCAGGTGTCCACCCGATGGCACTCCACCTCATCAGGCCTCAGTGTGTCCTCACCTCCTTTCCTTGGTCAGCTCTGTCCCATGCTTATCCCCAGGTTGCTACCACATCTAAAATATCCCCTGACTGCTGTTGTTCCTGGATGTTCAGAGGGGCTGGGTTGTCAACCCACCTCCAACCTGCACCCTGGAGAGCAATTGTATTCCCAGATCCAAGTCACAAGTAATGACTAATTCTTTCCTTCTTTAAACCCCCTCATTGATCATTCCTTTTTATTATGTTCTACAATTCTCTGCTGATACTTCTTCACTAACACTAGCAGTTCTGAAATTGACTGCTCTTAGGGAAAATATACTTTTCTACTGAGATTTTTCTAAAGATTTTTCCTACATAACTTTTATACTCCCCCTTCCTTTAGTTTTCATGAGATTCAGTCAATAACCCCACACATGCCGGTCAGTCTGTCGGACTCCTAGGGTGAACACGTTGGTTGTCACAGAAAGCTCAGCAACAGCTGAAAATAATTAGCACTAGCAGCTTCCAAAGAGAAATCTTTTGAAGGAGTGAAGGGTTGGGAGTGTTGCCAATGGCAGGAAGCTTGGACTAGCGATTAGGTCACTCCCATTGAGTCTTTGATTCATAGGCTGGTTTCCTGTAATTATTGTTGAACCCAAGTTTCCTTGATGCAATGAAAGAGAAAAGGATGAACAGGTGAAATTCCAAGAGCAAAGGGAGAGAAATAGCAGCTCAAATCAGAAGATATAATGTGACCCATTACCCAAAAGTTGCTGTAGTTTGTTGACTAATTTCCCATTAACCCATCAGTGAGTCACTCTGGCTGTCAGACTTCATTGCGGTTTATAACAGTGCATCACTTATAAGAATTACCATCAAGGAAGAAGGAACTGGCCATAATCCATGAAGAGCAAAGAGCTACTCTTACCTTTTCCATTCTATATTTGAAAACTTTCACTTGTTTTTGAAATGTATTCTTTATATCATGATTCACTATTGTTCAATGATAAAATATAAACAAAAAACCACACTGTTATCTTTCCTGTCCTAGACACCTCAGCCCAGGACTCTGGAATTCCCACATGAAACAAGAATTAGCCCCACCAGGACTCTGTGTCTGACAGAGGCCCCAGGGAAGATGGCAGGGATCTGCCCCACTGTGCTCCATGTCAGTCTTCAGGTCAGATATGTTCTCTCAAACACTTTGATTAGCTCTAACTATTCTTTAATTCATTGGAGCTATTCATGCTGTCAACCCATACCCCTCCTCGTGACTCTCAGCCTCTGAAGCCTCTGAAAGCAGCTCTGATGAGGAGGTGCCTTTTCCTAATATTTTACGTACTAGACATCATCTCATTTTTCAGTTTTTTTAGAGGTCAAATATGAGAGTAGTCCACATGTAGCTTCTGGTTTTACCCAGTGCCAACCATGACTATGGTCAACAAATCCACTGATATCAAAAGTTTTTGTGAACATTGTGGGATTTGTTACAGATTGTGTAAGGAACAGGGAAAGGAGGAGTGACATTGCACACCACACAGCACATGACAATAAGTCTTCATTAGTCGGTAGCTGTTTTTTAAAATTTCCCATTGGAGATACTTTCCTCTCTCTCCCTTTTCCCTCCAACCCAGCACTCACTCCCTCTGCTTCCTTCTACCTTTCTTTACTATGCAGAGTGCCTGGGTGCTGACCAGCTTTTACTTTGCTAAGTGTTTATTAAAATCTTATTTCGGGACTTCCCTGGTACTCCAGTGGCTAAGACTATGTTCTACCAATGCAGGGGGCCTGGGTTCAATCCCTGGTCAGGGAACTAGATTCCACATACCGCAACTAAAGACCTTGCATGCTGCAATGAAGATCCCATGTGCCGCAACTAAGACCTGGCGCAGCCTAAATAAATAAATATTTTTTAAAAAATCTTATTTCAACCAACCAGTCTCTCTCAGGAAAGCAACATCGGAGTGCAATTTGAGTTGTTGTTTTAAAATGTAATTTTCCAGATGCATTGCATTACACACTCTGTAGTTTCTTGACTTTCCTGTGTCAAACTAATTTTTTAGATCCAAAAACAGAGCCACAAAATAGTTCAATTGGTTTCTCAAAAGTTTTAAACAATCCCAATTTTAGTTTTACTGGCATTCAGATAAATTGCTCTGCTTTTTTCCCCCACTGGTATTCCTACCTGCCTTCTACTATATCAGGATAGATGGTTCTGTGCAAGACTGTGTCAACTATTTACGTCTAAGTTTATCGTTTTTGGCCTTTTACTTCTTTTCTCCTTAAGTCTCCCACATTCCTTTTCTACAGGAAGCATGGAAGAGATAAAAGGTGACGGGAAAGATATTAGTTTTTGGCTGCTCGCCTCAACTTTGACCTTCAGCATTCATCAGCTAACTTTCATATCTGACCATATACTTTTAAGATGAGAAAAAAAAGGAAAGAAAGGAAAAGAACCAAAGAAGAAAGCAGTTTCTGTTTTCAATGCTGTGGAGGGCTGATTGTTAAGTTTTCTGAGTTCTGGGGTCATTCAATGGAAGTTTCCTTCAGAAGTCACTTGCTTCCCAGAACTGTTCCTTACCTTACTGGGTCACATCCATCATTTGTCTCATTTCTTCAAATGCATGCTGTCATACGGAAGAATAAACAGGAGTGTATCTAAGTACCAAGTCACTTGCCTTGTTGGGATGGGAAAAAAGAATTTTTAAAATGCCTGTTATACTGATGATACTTCTACAGTTTCACCAAACTCAACTTGATATTTCATGAAACACATCTTATGTGCAACTTCTTTGCTGGTGCTGGGGATACAAATGTGTATGAGACAATTTCCTTTCTTTGATGAATTTACAATAGATGGCAAGATAATTTGACAATAGTTATCAAGAGTCATAAAGATGTTACTACTCCCAACAATTTATTTTAAAGGTAAGATTCAATATAAACTACATGAAAAAAGGAGTTTATTGCAGCATGACTCATAACCAAAGGAACTTGAAACAACTCGTATAGAGGTCAGTAACAAAGTATAGTTAAGATTAAAATAAAATATTGTCATTTAAAATAATAATTGTGAAGATGAAATAGGAAGATTAACCATAAGGATATACCACTGATATTTACTAAGTTCAATTTCATTATGGAGGCATGCTCAATTTCATTTTTATAGTTAGTCAGACAGATTTAAGGAAAAATACACCCTAAGAAGTATGATATCAATATATAGGGTCAGGAAGTTTATAGAAATTAGGACAAGGAGAGGCTATCTCTTTTAAACAGACTAGAATTGTACACTGGTCACTGAGAGAGGAGACTCCATAATACATTACAAAAAAGTTTTTGGGGAAGAGTTAACTATAGGCTGCATAATATAAAATTTTTCTTTGGGATCCAAAGTTTAAGTTTACGCAGCTGAAGCTTAGGCTGTTTCTATGACTGCTTCTAACCTCCAAAAATACAAAAACATTCAAGTTATCTATATTTTCTATATAGAGCCCCCAAGTTGTCTTTAATAGAAGAAAAAAGCTAAATATACATTTTTATTACAAAATAGCCTAAAAGTCTTATAACAGAAATAGTTCAGTAAAATTAAATTATGATACCTCAAGTACCTGGAGTATTATAGAAGAATTAACATGACAATTATGAAGAAAATATAAATGTGTTTGCTAATTCAATAAGTTAAAACATAAGAATAAAAATTATTATTGATTTTGGGCTTCCCTGGTGGCACAGAAGTTGAGAGTCCGCCTGCCGACGCAGGGGACACGGGTTCATGCCCCGGTCTGGGAAGATCCCACGTGCCGCAGAGCGGCTGGGCCCGTGAGCCAAGGCCACTGAGCCTGCGCATCCGGAGCCTGTGCTCCACAATGGGAGAGGCCACGACAGTGAGAGGCCTGCGTACAGAAAAAAAAAAAATTTATTATTGATTTTGAATACATTTAAAAAATTTTAATGGCATAGGGACAAATTCTTGAAGAGCATATGTAAGCATGTAAATAGTTGTATTATTGGTGGTAAAATTGTACGTGAATGTTTTTTCTTTTATTAATTAAAATATTTTTATAATTAAATTAAAAAGTACATCAAAAGCTGAGACTTAGTTGTCATTTTCTACTGAATTCATCACCTATGATGTCATCTATGATGACAGCCCATCTATGAAGGAGGAAGCCACATCTATCTTTTTTTTTTTTTTTTTTTTTGCGGTACACAGGCCTCTCACTGTTGTGGCCTCTCCTGTTGCGGAGCACAGGCTCCGGACGCGCAGGCTCAGTGGCCTTGGCTCACGGGCCCAGCCGCTCCGCGGCATGTGGGATCTTCCCAGACCGGGGCACGAACCCGTGTCCCCTGCATCGGCAGGCGGACTCTCAACCACTGCGCCACCAGGGAAGCCCCCACATCTATCTTTTAAACTGGAATAATTTTTTAAAGACCCAAAGCTTCTTTGGGTCCTTACAGTGGTTCAGTGTTAGAACTTGGAATGTAATATGAAAAGAAGTCTACTTCTATAATTTTTAGACAAATGTAGGCTGGAATCCTGATCCTTCCAATCACAGGAAAAGCTACTGAAATGCTAGTACTTGATTTCCTTACTTGTAAAGAGAATAATAAAACCGACTTTTTTATTTGTCTTGTTTTGTTTTTGTTTATGTTTGTTTTGCTTTAAGAAGAATAAGTGCCTGGCATCTATTTGGTACTCCATAAATGTGGATGGGAGTTGGTGGGAGTGTTGGCCAAAGCCTGACCGCACTCTGGAGGACACTGACCTCGAGTTCACCTCCATAAAGGGCACAGCTCCTCATGATACTACTTCAAGGAGGGCTTGAGGGAACAAAAAGATCTGGCCTCCACCAACACCCCTGCCATAAATGTTTCCCTTGTGGAAAGAGCAGAGTACGAATAGAAGGATAAATAAATAACCATTCTTCTCCTCTCCCTCTCCATCCCTTCACTCTTGCAGACTAGTTGACACATACAAAGAAGCCAAGACTCTCCTTCCCAGTCCAAGGGAGAGGTAGGACAGGTGCTAATATTAGCTGTAACATTTATTCATAAATTCATTCAACCAACATCTATGGAGCCACCAGAGACGTAAAGATCCTCTGGTGCTGGGTTTCATAAGGGATCAGCAAAAAGGGTCAAGAGAGAAAAAATGTTGAGCTTTATTTTCAGCTTCTGATTGTGTTTTCCATATCAAGCTTAATAAAAGCTTCATTGGGGCAATTCATCACAAATGTCCTGCTTCTTAATTCTTTTGACAGAAACTAGCTACCATGGCAGACAAAGGGATTTTACAAGGATTATTATGCAATGTTGTACAATCAGCCAAAACTGCATTATGCTCAGTATCTTTGAAGAGCCTGGCATTCCTGCTTTGGAATGACTCAATGAAATGTCCTCCACGGTATCTCTTGGGAGACTTACCTTCTGTCCCACGTATGTGTGGTCCTTCATCCACACCCAAACTTTGAATTTCCCAATCCCAAGTATTTGTCACACTGAGTTATTAAAGCACCCTGATTCACTTTCACTCACTTAAATAGTTATGTGGAAATTACTCATGTTGTTGGCTCCTGGAAAATAAATTTGTAGTGATTTTTTCTGAGCTGTCATATAATATGCTTCCTTGACATCTGGAATCCAAGCGCGGTAGAGTGGAGTGATCACAATGCTATAGTGGTAACAGTTAGAAAACAGAAATATGATGGCAAAGTAGCCATTAGAAGAAAGACAATAAACTTGAGTTAAATTCAACAAGCAGATATAGAGTATCAATCAAGTACAAAAAGAATCTACACTAGCTGTGAAAAAGGCTACAAAATGAGCAAGATGTAATCACTCTGGAACCTTCAGAAGCTTATGACTTAGTGGGAAAATGGATATTGACAAGTATGAAATGCCTTATAGATTACAAATAAAGCTATATAGGAGTGCAAAGTAAGCAGTTATTAACCCTGGATATGAGAGCATATGGGCCATAGAATTCGTTAACATCTTGGGCTTTGTAGCCAGATGGGCCTGGGTTAAAATACTAACTTTACCATTTACTGGGTTTCTAGTTTTTCCATCTTAAGCAGATTACTTAATCTTCTGTGTCTCAACTATCTCAAAGATAAAATGGGTTTAATTATAATAATTATCTCATCAGATCACTGGGAAGCTCAATTAAACCATGCATATGTGCCACGTAGCCTTCCGTGAGAAGGGGGAATAGAGGACTTTTAGGTCAAGCAATTTCCTGTTAGGAAAGCAGAGTGGAAGTTGTACATATCCATCTACTGACACTTCACTGGAGAAAATGTAGTCACCTTGTCACACACAACTGAAGGGGGAGCTGGGCAATGGAATCTCTAGTTGGACAGCTAGAAAAAGGTAGAAAAGATCCAGAGCAATTATCAGATGGCCACGATCTCCAAAAGCAAATGCAATAATTCTTATCTAATGGTCAGACTTTTGATCCACATCCAGAAAAAAAGCCACAGCTCTGTGAAAATGTCATGAACAGAGCAGGCAGAGCAGACGAGAACCAAATCCTCATCTCTATTCCATAGGAGAGGAGATGTTGCCCTTCTAGAGTATACTAATTTGACATTGTGAGTGAAATTAGGGCAATAGAGAGGAAGCTTGCATCTGTGGTTTTCCCCTGGTAGCCTTCAGTTTTTCCTAGGCTGCTGTTGGAAGAAAATGAAACATATCAAAGGTGTGGAAAGGCGGAGAGAAGCCAATCGGTACAGACACACTGGCTACAGGGCAAAGTGACAACTAACAGCAAGGATGGAGACAGGGCACGCCAAGCAGAAGGGTACATAGGTCTGGGATAATTTAATACAGTGAAAGTATCCCTAAACACACTTGAGTGTGCTCCGAAAGCATCACTGTGTTGCTGCCAAGCACAGAAACTGATGTTCGTGAGGGTGAACTGGGTGAAGAACATCCCTAGAAGATGGGTATAGGATCCAATATTATTTACATTTTTCTCCACCTCTCTTTATCCTCCTCCCTCTCTCTCCTGCACCAAAAACCAATCCTGAGATGATTTTTATCCCAATTAAATGAGATTTCAGCAAACATTAAGAAAATAAATTTAATGAGAAAAGAAATCTCAAAGGTGGAACCTTTGAGATTTAATGGAACAATTTCTGTGTGGTCAACAAGGAAGGTTAAATGGCCCAATATTCACAGAATCAAGCATTTAGTACAATTCATAAAGATATATTTAGTAGATAAAATTAAAATGCTGCATTGCTTTAAATGCAAACTTTACTTACCCAGATAGGCTCATTACCCAATAGAATTATGCAAATCAGGTTAAACCTCATGAACTTGATATTTAATAAAGTTTCTCATTTTTTTCATACTTTAGTGTGCAGAGAAAACACGTTTGATGACAATGAGAATGTCTCAGTGGATATGTTTAAAATTATTATTGGTCATAATTGTGTGTGTGGGTGTTGTTTTACTTGTCAGTTTTCCAAGCCTAGAAGGTGAACTTAACAAGAGCTACTAGAGCAGATTTTTCAATCACTTTAAAAATGTCACTTGCCGTCATTCTAATGAATTTGTCCAAAGAAGGAAAATGATATTACAGATAGTTCTAAAAACAATAATCAGAAATCAATTTATGTTTTAAGAATATGTGTCTGTGTGTATATCTGTATCTGATATTCTTGGTATTCCCAGCATTTCAAACAAGTAATAAGAAAACACTGTGTCTGACTTGAACAAATTACTAAGCTTCTAGCATCCCCTTCTGGACCTCAGGAAAGCTAAGAATTAAGAGAATTCAATTCCATCCAACAGGATCTTCTGTACATCTACTAAGTACTGATTAGTGATTTTAAGTAAGATAACTCATACTCTTTAGCTGGCCTCATCCCCAAATGGAGAGTCTGCCATAAAGATACAGAGCAAGAAGTCATCTGGGTCTCAGGAGCAAGGAGTAACCAAGACCTAGAAAGCTCTCAGAACACTCTGCCTCTCTCTGCGTGACTGCTCCATTTATTTGCATGTCTTTATTCTGAAGGACTTTCTCTACTTCTTTCGACCATAGACAAACTGGTAATCTCTGGATTGCAATTCCAAATTTCCAGGACAGGGAAACATATTAGCCCAGTTTATTTCAGGTTTCTACTGCCAACCCTGCCAGCTGAGGCTGATGTGGCAAGACCACATATACGAAAGCAGCTAAAAGGGAAATATCCCTAAAGTTAGGGAGGTATCCCAGAGAAAGGAGATTATTTAGAGGTGAGCAGATAGTCTCTAAATTGTCCTTATACATTATATACTTAGCCTGGAATAAGAATTTTGGGAACAAAGGAGATATTTATATTATAATCCCTGTCTTTACAAAGGTTACAATCTCATAAACCCACATGAATCATGAAGGAGTAAAATTTAGTACCGTGTTTAAGTACTGAAGTGATGGCTTTGATTGAAAGGGAGCTGAATATAGTGGAAACATGATGAAACCTCCTTTATGTATCCTTAGATGGGTCACAGATTCTTGATTTGTGGCTCTTCATCTTATCTGTAAAATATGGATGATTACATTTAACTTAAAGGCATTTGTTTTGGTGATAATTAAGTGCAGCACCTACCAAACACATAGTAAACAGCAGAATCCAGGTTAAACCAGTTTGGTTCAACAAGCTTGTATTAAACACATCCTTGGTGAAGCACTGGACTAGATGCTGGCAAAAGAATTAAACACAGGTGTTTGTTGTCCTTGGGAAATTCACAGACTGTTGGAGGAGGGGTGTGGGTGTGGAGAGGAAACAGATGAACAGTTAATTCAATGATTCTGGATGTGCTTTGGATTGATCTGACAAGTTTTGGGGGGTGCTAGGACATAAACTGGGTCTTATGGAGGTAGATAGGACTTGAACAGGAACGCTGCATATCAAACTGGGTAAAACCTTGAGCTAGTTGACCCAGCTCGGCAAGGTTGACAGTTCACATTTTCTCTGTGGCAAGGAAGTTAATTAGTAAGTAAAAAGACCTTTTCCAAACAATGCTGGGCTTAAATAAAGGGACTAAGGGAGATATCAATGCAATTTTTAAGCAGGTTTTTACATAGTAAAGGAAGTTATAAAATCCACAGTGTACATCATCTACCAATAGGTAGAATCGAAAGCATATTTTCTGCGCTCAGTGAAAATGAAAATACTCAAGAAACGTACATTAGAATTAATAGTATAAGTTCAGAAAATTTATGCCACAAACTGACACTAGATAAGTTTCAAAATCACTCTTTGCTGGATTAACTGGGGGAAAAAAAAAGAAAGAAACAAATGACACCAGCATTTGACTATTTTAAAGTTGCTGCACTAGTCAAAGCCTGCCAGAGCAATTTACCATCTCAGAACAATTTGTTCACTTCACTTAGAAATTAGAAGTGTGTTTGGGCCAATAAATCTAAATTTATTTGTAGTAGTCATTTTTCTTAATGGAAGTGTTTTCCAGATGTTGCCTAAGTCTAGTCGTCTGGGACCTCTTCCAATAAATGAGGAAAGTTTGATTTCATAGGTTGTCACTGTTGATTTTGTCTAACCTTTGGACTAATTGGTTCATCCCAATGTATTTGCCCTGATATATAAGACTTCCAGGACATTGGAGAAATTCACCTCTCCTTTTACGGGTAAGTGTCAAAGTTAACTTGCTTCATGGAATTAAATGTGTTTTCAGTTCAATAGGGATATACCTTATTAAAGGTGTTTGAAAAGATTTATAAGGATAGTGGTTGGGAAGTTTTGAAAAGGATCACATTTATGCAATACACCTGCTGGAAGCTTATAAATTTATTTTGAGAGTTAAGGGAAAGTTGGAAAGATAATTCTTGTTTGTTATTTAAATTTTACTGAAGCTGGTTATTTATTTATTTATTTTCCCCAAGATAGGATTTAAAACCTGTACTGTAAGTTCATGCTGTAATTTGAATAGAGTTTTAAGATAACTCTGTTTTCTATTTGGGGAGATTCTAAAGTATTAAAATTATCAGTAACATGACTGAGATGGTAATTTGATTATTTTTTTCTGTATAAGATTAAATCTAATGGTCAAATATTTACCATGAATTAAGGCTGGTTACTTTTAAAAGTCTTGCTTCAAGAATCAGATGGTTTTTATCATTAAATTGCATTTTAAAAATTACTGAAACACTGTATGTAACACAGACATAAGTTAGTGGTGAGATTCAAGAGCAGTTTTCTGATACTTTTTTCTTTTCAGCGAGGGCTCAGTACCGGAAAACAACCATGGAGGGGAAAATACTTCCCATTTACTTGTTGTTGCTGCTTTCTGTTTTCTTGATTCAGCAAGTTTCTTCTCAAGGTAACTTAACCATCAAAAATACTTTTATTTAACAGCTATTGCTAATCATTCAGTTCTGACTTTTATGACAACAAAAGAAATAGATTTCTAAAAACGTATATTTGCTTGAGTTTAATACATAATAAAAACTTAAAATTGTGTATAGAATATATAGCATATTTATAAGCATTTTGTATTATGAAGTTTTTCAAGAAGTTTTGAGCTTTTCTATAGGATAATTTTTGTACTCATTATTCCTATAGTTCTCCCAAAGGTTTAAAAAAATATAGACACTTACACAATAAAACTATGCTGAAATGATACAATATCATCGGATTAACTGAAATGAACAATATGCATATAGCATATAATTTTTTCCTACATGTTTACAAAGAAATTTATTCTTTTACATCAAATAAATTATGGCATCATGTCGATATAGATATATTACAATGAACATTTACAATGTTTCAAATGACATTTTATTAATCTTGAAAATGCGCCTTCTTTCTTATAAGGACTGTTCATCCAGATATAAATTTACACAGGTATGAATGTCATTTTATATTATAATATTGAACCATTCACAGCCCTCCAAAAACAGAGTTAGTCCTGGATGAAGAGTTCTTGTTATTCATTTTTAGAGAATGTTAAGGTACATTCAGTGTAATTACCTTAACAGAAGTCTCTAGCATCACAAGGTAAATTACTTAACGATAACACCAAGCTTTGGATATTTGTTTCCTTTTCCTTTTTTTTTTTTTGGTTCAAGTTACTGTTTCTTTTTTAAATTAATTTTTATTGGAGTATGCTTGCTTTACAATGTCCTTTTCGTTTTTTCTTTTTCTTTGATAAGCAAAATCTGAGAGAAGAAAAATCAAGGTGCATGATTGTTATGGCATTGTTTACATTTCCAGTAAAATAATTAAATAAGCCTGAGCATGTGAGATAGCTGCCTGCCATGGACATAGTTTCAGAATCACTTAGATAAGGTGGAAAAACACATGAAAGCAAATATAAATATTTAATCAGGAATGACGAATACCAGGGTGTATCCAAACCCTCTGCTCTCTCAGAATAATATTACAAGGTTCATAACACTGGGTGCATTTCCTAAGCTACTTCTCCTCTGTGATGCAATTGGCTGTTCACTAGAACAGTTTTATTCTCCTTTAAATAAATGAAATTAAAATTAGTTGTTAAAATCAACATCAATAAAAGTAGGACAGCCATTAAATCTATGGAAATAAATTTTCCTGTAAAGATGATTGACTTCCTATTTCAGAAATCTGCTAGTTATAAAAGAATAACCTTTTGATGTTGTCGTCTGCTTTTCTTGCCTTCTCAGCCTCTTCCCATTCTTTTTTCTTTATATATATGTATTTATATACATACACTATATATGATATGCATTTTTGTATGTATTGTGCACATGTGTATGTAAAAAGTTCTGAAAGTTGTCCTAATGTTTACTGTTTTATTTGCATATTAAAACTTTAACTTTCCTGGACTCATTATTTTGAGTAATTTTTCAGTGTGCTTCAGCGTCCCTCTATGGATTTAGGACACTGCACCTGCCAGTTTCTATTCCAGAGATGGATTCAGTTGTTACATTTCTGAGGTTATCTCTCAGGGAGGTTTTCAAGGTGTTTTCTAAGTGACTTAAAAATATAGTTAAGGATAATTATGCTTTTATTTTTGTTTTGTTTTACCCAAAATAACTCTGTTCATGACCTTTATTCAAGTCCAGATGCTTTTCAAGAGTCACCTATTTGGTACTCTCTTTAGTGGTGGTCGTAAGCATCTGACTTCCCCAACACTTATAGAGCCCAGTTATCCCCACCCATGAAAGGAGTAGGAGCCTAGGAAAGTTTGTGCTGGCATGACTATCTTGCTGTAAACGTATGATCAGAAATGAGAGGCAATGTGATCAGGACAAGTTTGGGTATCAGAATCAGATATATCAGGGTTCAAATTCTAGGTGGGCTGTTTACTTAGGATGACCATATAATTTACTATGCAAATCAGGACACTTCTAAGAGTGAAAGAGGTCATTATGAATGATTTTTTAAATTTTATTTATTTTATTTTTGGCCGCATTGGGTCTTTGTTGCTGTGCCCAGGCTTTCTCTAGTTGTGTCGAGTGGGGGCTACTCTTGGTTGCGGTGTGCGGGCTTCTCATTGCAGTGGCTTCTCTTGTTGCAGAGCATGGGCTCTAGGTGCGCAGGCTTCAGTAGTTGTGGCTCGCGGGCTCTAGAGCGCAGGCTCAGTAGTTGTGGCACACGGGCTTAGTTGCTCCGCGGCATGTGGGATCTTCCCAGATCAGGGCTCAAACCCGTGTCCCCTGTGTTGGCAGGAGGATTCTTAACCACTGCGCTACCAGGGAAGTCCACTATGAATGATTAATAGGTGTTAATTGATCTGTAATACATATATACTTGAGTTATTAAGTAGCTGGGTGCCCTTGAGCAAGTTATTAAAATTTCTGTTTCAGCTTTCTTATCTCTAAAAAAGAGGCTACTAATACTCTCCTGGCAACGTTTCATAAGCATTAGAGATAAGGTATGACTCAGTGCCCAGCACAGAGATGCTCAGTAAATGGCAACTAGTCATCATCCTAGTAGCAGCATCAGTAGAGCTGTAGCTGCCAGCCCTCCTCCAGGAATACCACCCTCTTTTGTGCAAAGTCATTACTCAGCCTGATTTTCAAAAGTGCATTTATCTTCTCAGTCTAGTAATGAATAAAATGGCATGATGAAGGTCACCTAGGAGACCAGGCAAAGGTCACCTGGACCCATTGCTAACCATCATTCCCAACCTTTCCAATTGATAAAGTTCTGCTCCACCAAGCAGCTTTGTCCTCCTCCCTAGATTTCTTCCTTTTTACAAAGTGGCTTGGCCCTGTTTACACTAGTGTTGTATAATTTTAGATTTATCAAGCTGTGCAGGGAGATGTGGGGAAGGGTATTCTAGAGATGCCACCTGCAACTGTGATTATAACTGTCAACACTACATGGATTGCTGCCGTGACTTCAAGGAATTCTGCGCTGTAGGTAAGTCCTGAGAGCTGGTGTCTCCTCTGTCAAGCACGTCCTGTGAGAGTCCCCTTGCACCGCTTGCAGTGCTGTTGTCACACTATTTCACTTCTCTGTGCTGAAGTGCCTTTCCCTTCCCTCGTGTAAGTGCTGCAGTGTGCTGTGCCTGAGGGTGGTGTCAAAGCTTGTGATCACTGGGGGAGGTTAAGGGAAGCCTGGAAGTCTGTCACTTGCACAAGGTTATTGACTAGTGCCAAGTATCATGTCTTGTTTTAAATAGAGACAATACTATGACTCAGGAATCATTAAGTAAATAGTAATGAGTAATTCTTTGCTATTAACCAGAGAGGTAATTGCTTAGGGATGGAGCCCTTCAATAGCTTCATCAAAAAATTCATGGACATAAAATAATCTTGCTTACTGTTTAACTTTTTGGTATTAATATGTTTCTAAATTACCTGAAAAAGGCACTTTAAAAGTGTTTAATAGTGAGTGTATAATGATGAATTTTAGTTACATCCCAAAGGGCATGAATTTTAAATTATGATACTCCATTTAAACATACTTTGGACTGTTTTCTTGTTAATGTGCAAATATTTCATATTTAATTTATGAAAATTATAATTAAAAGTGGCTCAAAGTTATATTTGCTTCAGAAGTTGCATGTGAAGTTGATAAATATATTGTTGTACAATTTGTTTGTTGTGTAAGGTAATTATTTCAAATAGTCCTGAGTAAATCATCGTGGCTTTAACCAAGGCTTTTATGGAAATGAGCAGGCTTCTTATATAGTCCATACCATGGGATTAGGCTGAAATCTTTCAACTCTACACCATGCCCAGTTTGTCATAACAAAGGTTTCTGTATTATAAATGATTTTTGAGCCTAAACAGTGACTATTTATATTAAGCCAGCTCTTTAGAATATATTGTTGTAGAATATGCATGCTCAATTGACAAAAATCTACTTAAAAAGTAGCAGTATCAAAAGGAGAGAATGGTGGGAATTCATATGAAGTGTACTTACCTCTTTAGACATTTCCCAATTTTCCACTGTCCATACTTGAAGTGACTCAGACAGCATTGGGGTGTCTCTTGGAGCCTTGAAGGGCAAGAAAATTTTCCTTAGTCACCATATTTCTTTCTTGACCAGGGCTGTCTCCACTTGGGAAACCATCTATCTTCCAAATTCCAAATAAAAGACTTAGCTATACACTTTTGGAACTCTAGTCAGCTATAAGGTGGGAAATGACTATCAATACATGGGCATGACTGATTGTGTAACCAATAATCCATAATGTTTTGTTTTGCTCTGGGTAGAGTTTTCCTGTAAAGGCCGCTGCTTCGAGTCCTTTAAAAGAGGGAGTCCGTGTGACTGTGACTCAGAATGTAAGAAGTATGGCAAGTGTTGTTCCGATTTTGACAGTTTTTGTGAAAAAGGTAAGCATCCCAGTACCAATCAGTGCCTCTCAGTACAGCCAGATCTGTGCACCTATCTTAGCTTCACTGATAATGTCTTAACATGCGGTCCAACTCAGGTCTTGATTTTACTAACATATACGCTATTTCATATTAATTTTGTTTCACCAAGATGAATTAAAGAAGGAATGCTTTTTCTAAAGCACTCCCTGGCTCAGCCAGGCTCCAGGAGTGCAAGTGATTGCAGGTTGAGTAACGGAGAGGATAGGGGCTGGGCATACATGCTTTTCTCCTCCAGGTGTGGTTCAATTTCAGGTTAAATCAACAGTAAGCAGCTCATTTGATAATTTCTTGTCTAATTCTATGGTGATGACCCCACAAAGTCAACTGTCCTTTGAGCTATCTGTGCTTTTGCTCTCAATGTTTTTGAGTGTATATTTGAGGGCAGAATCAACATGTCCAGCTTCTCTGAACTAGTAAATTTGAGTCAGTTTAAAGCACTAAGTTGATAGGCAAACCAAGAAGCTAACTGTCCATTGTATTTCCCTTCTGATCTCTACAGTCCCCTCAATAGTCTCTATCTAAATGCCTGTGTGTGAAGGAGTCAATAAAAAGAGGTAGTTCCATTTTAGAATCCTCTTCTCTGGTTTTGGTCCTGAAGGAGTACTCTGAGGGCATAATAAAACCCTCCAGATTTACCAAAAAAAAAAAAAAAAAAAAGGACTTTAAACAGTGTACTTAAATAATGAATTCCTTTCTTTTACCAAATGTTTGTTCTTAAATCCTACTCTGTTAAAACAAGAATATCTATGGGGGTAAAAGTGGAAATAAGCATTGCTTGCATGATCTTATTTTATTTAAACAAGGCTGCACCTTCTGCTTCTTTCAAACAGTGGAGAAATAGGGTGGGTGGAGAACTATTAATCAGCATAGTTAAGGAATATTTCTTAACTCTTTAATGTTTTCATTGGAAAGCATTCCAAAAATAATGGAGACACCTTCCCTGTAATCAAAATCACAGAGTTCAGAGTTCCTACAGCTTTCAGAAGGACACATGAGATGAGTGTTCCATATTTACTCATCACTCTGATAATTGTTTTGGCTGTGAGAGAAAAAACTAAGAATTTATTTTGGGCAGAGGATGGATGGGGAGGGAAGATGGTTAGAGAATGACAAAGCATTGAGAGAACATGTTAATAAAGACAATAGTTTATGCTACCAAGTGGTGGGTCAGATTACTTGAGGTTTTTGTAAAACTCAAGGATAAAAAATTGATGAAGGTAGTGCATCATTTACAGAATTCACAGAGATAGGGTCCAACTGAAAATGAAGGCATCAACTAGATCTTCAGTACGTCATTTTTATTTTCTTTTAAATTTTAAAATTTTATTTTACTTATTTTTTTATACAGCAGGTTCTAATTAGTCATCCATTTTATACATATTAGTGTATATATGTCAATCCCAAACTCTCAATTCATCACACCACCATTCCCCTCTCACAGCTTCCCTCCCTTCATGTCCATACGTTTGTTCTCTACGTCTGTGTCTCAATTTCTGCCCTGAAAACCAATTTATTTGTACCATTTTTCTAGGTTCCACATATATGCGTTAATATACGATATTTGTTTTTCTCTTTCTGACTTACTTCACTCTGTATGGCAGTCGCTAGATCCATCCACGTCTCTACAAATGACCCAATTTTTATCTTTTTATGGCTGAGAAATATTCCATTGTATATATGTAACACAAATTCTTTATCCATTCGTCTGTCAATGAGCATTTAGGTTGCTTCCATGACCTGGCTATTGTAAAAGGTGCTGCAAAGAACATTGGGTTGCATGTGTATTTTTGAATTATGGTTTTCTCCGGGTATATGCCCAGTAGTGGGATTGCTGGATCATATGGTAATTCTATTTTTAGTTTTTTACGGAACCTCCATACTGTTCTCCATAGTGGCTGTATCAATTTACATTCCCACCAACAGTGCAAGAGGGTTCCCTTTTCTCCAAACCCTCTCCAGCATCTGTTGTTTGTAGATTTTCTGATGATGCCCATTCCAACTAGTGTGAGGTGATACCTCAATGTAGTTTTGATTTGCATTTCTCTAATAATTCGTGATGTTGAGCAGCTTTTCATGTGCTTCTTGGCCATCTGTATGTCTTCTTTGGAGAAATGGCTATTTAGGTCTTCTGCCCATTTTTTGATTGGGTTGTTTGTTTTTTAAAATATTGAGCTGCAGGAGCTGTTTATATATTTTGGAGATTAACCCTTGGTCCACTGATTCGTTGCAAATATTTTCTCCCATTCTGAGGGTTGTTTTTTCGTCTTATGGTTTCTTTTGCTGTGCAAAAGCTTTGAGTTTTCATTAGGTCCCATGAGTTTATTTTTGTTTTAATTTCCATTATTCTAGGAGGTGGATCAAAAAAGATCTTGCTGTGATTTATGTCAAAGAGTGTTCTTCCTATGTTTTCCTCTAAGAGTTTTATAGTGTCCGGTGTTACATTTAGGTCTCGAATCCATTTTGAGTTTATTTTTGTGTATGGTGTTAGGGAGTGTTCTAATTTCATTCTTTTACATGTAGCTGTCCAGTTTTCCCAGCACCACTTATTGAAGAGACTGTCTTTTCTCCATTGTATATCCTTGCCTGCTTTGTCATAGATTAGTTGACCATAGGTGCATGGGTTTACCTCTGGGCTTTCTATCCTGTTCCATTGATCTATGTTTCTGTTTTTGTGCCAGTACCATATTGTCTTGATTACTGTAGCTCTGTAGTATAGTCTGAAGTCAGGGAGTCTGATTCCTCCAGCTCCATTTTTTTCCCCTCAAGACTGCTTTGGCTATTTGGGGACTTTTGTGTCTCCATACAAATTTTAAGATTTTTTGTTCTAGTTCTGTAAAAAATGACATTAGTAATTTGATAGGGATTGCATTGAATCTGTAGATTGCTTTGGGTACTATAGTCATTTTCACAATATCGATTCTTCCAATCCAAGAACATGGTATGTTCCATCTGTTGGTATCATCTTTAATTTCTTACATCAGTGTCTTAAGTTTTCTGCATACGGGACTTTTGTCTCCCTAGGTAGGTTTATTCCTAGGTATTTTATTCTTTTTGTTGCAATGGTAAATGGGAGTGTTTTCTTAATTTTTCTTCCACATTTTTCATCATTAATGTATAGGAAAGCAAGAGATTTCTGTGCATTAATTTTGTATTCTGCAACTTTACCAAATTCATTGATTAGCTCTAGTAGTTTTCTGGTGGCATTTTTAGAGTTCTCTATGTATAGTAGCATGTCATCTGCAAACAGTGACAGTTTTACTTCTTCTTTTCCAATTTGTATTCCTTTTATTTCTTTTTCTTCTCTGATGGCCGTGGCTAGGACTTCCAAACCTATGTTGAATAATAGTGGTGAGAGTGGACATCCTTGTCATGTTCCTCATCTTAGAGGAAATGCTTTTAGTTTATCACCATTGAGAATGATGTTTGCTGTGGGTTTGTCGTACATGGCCTTTATTATGTTGAGGTAGGTTCGCTCTATGCCTACTTTCTGGAGAGTTTTTATCATAAATTGGTGTTGAATTTTCTCAAAAGCGTTTTCTGCATCTATTGAGATGATCATATGGTTTTTATCCTTCAATTTGTTAATATGGTGTATCGCATTGATTGATTTGCGTATATTGAGGAATCCTTGCATCCGTGGGATAAATCCCACTTGATCATGGTGTATGATCCTTTTAATGTGTTGTTGGATTCTCCTTGCTAGTATTTTGTTGAGGATTTTTGCATCTATATTCATGAGTGATATTGGTCTGTAATTTTCTTCTTTTATAGTATCTTTGGTTTTGGTATCAGGGTGATGGTGGCCTCATAGAATGAGTTTGGGAGTGTTCCTTCCTCCTCAATTTTTTGGAAGAGTTTGAGAAGGATGGGTGTTAGCTCTTCTCTAAATGTTTGATAGAATTCCCCTGTGAAGCCATCTGATCGTGGACTTTTGTTTGTTGGAAGATTTTTAATCACAGTTTCAAATTCATTACTTTTGATTGGGCTGTTCATATTTTCTATTTCTTCCTGGTTCAGTCTTGGAAAATTATACCTTTCTAAGAATTTGTCCATTTCTTCCAGGTTGCCCATTTTATTGGCATAGAGTTGCTTGTAGTAGTCTCTTAGGATGCTTTGTATTTCTGCGGTGTCTGTTGTAACTTCTCCTTTTTCATTTCTAATTTTATTGAGTCCTCTTCCTCTTTTTCTTGATGAGTCTGACTAATGGTTTATCAATTTTGTTTATCTTTTCCAAGAATCAGCTTTTAGTTTTTTGATCTTTGTTATTGTTTTCTTTGTTTCTATTTCATTTATTTCTGCTCTGATCTTATGATTTCTTTCCTTCTGCTAACTTTGGGTTTTGTTTGTTCTTCTTTCTCTAGTTCCTTTAGGTATAAGGTTAGATTGTTTATTTGAGATGTTTCTTGTTTCTTGAGGTAGGCTTGTATAGCTATAAACTTCCCTCTTAGAACTGCTTTTGCTGCATCTCATAGGTTTTGGATCGTTGTTGTTTTCATTGTCATTTGTCTCTAGGTATTTTTTGATTTCCTCTTTGATTTCTTCAGTGATCTCTTGGTTATTTAGTAATGTATTGTTTAGCCTCCAGGTCTTTGTGTTTTTTACGTTTTTTCCCCCTGTAATTGATTTCTAATCTCATAGCATTGTGGTCTGGAAAGATGCTTGATATGATTTCAATATTCTTAAATTTACTGAGGCTTGATTTGTGACCCAAGATGTGATCCATCCTGGAGAATGTTCTGCGCGCACTTGAGCAGAAAGTGTAATCTGCTGTTTTCGGATGGAATGTTCTATAAATATCAACTAAATCTGGTCTTTTTTGTCATTTAAAGCTTCTGTTTCCTTATTTATTTTCATTTTGGATGATCTGTCCATTGGTGTAACTGAGGTCCCCCACTATTACTGTGTTACTGTCGATTTCCTCTTTTATAACTGTTAGCAGTTGCCTTATGTATTGAGGTGCTCCTATGTTGGGTGTATATATATTTATAATTGTTATATCTTCTTCTTGGATTGATCCCTTGATCATTATGTAGTGTCCTTCCTTGTCTCTTGTAACATTCTTTACTTTAAAGTCTATTTTATCTGATATGAGTATAGCTACTCCAGCTTTCTTTTGATTTCCATTTGCATGGAATATCTTTTTCGATCCCCTCACACTCAGTCTGTATGTGTCCTTAGGTCCGAAGTGAGTCTCTTGTAGACAGCATATATATGGGTCTTGTTTTTGTATCCATTCAGCAAGCCTGTGTCTTTTGGTTGGAGCATTTAATCCATTCACGTTTAAGGTAACAATCGATATGTATGCTCTTATGACCATTTTCTTAATTGTTTTGGGTTTGTTTTTGTAGGTCTCTTCTTCTGTTGTGTTTCCCACTTAGAAAAGTTCCTTTAGCATTTGTTGTAGAGCTGGTTTGGTGGTGCTGAATTCTCTTAGCTTTTGCTTGTCTGTAAAGCTTTTGAGTTCTCCATCGAATCTGAATGAGATCCTTGCCAGGTAATCTTGGTTGTAGGTTCTTCCCTTTCATCACTTTAAGTATATCATGCCACTCCCTTCTGGGTTGTAGAGTTTCTGCTGAGAAATCAGCTGTTAACCTTATGGGAGTTACCTTGTATGTTATTTGTTGTTTTTCCCTTGCTGCTTTCAGTACTTTGTCTTTAATTTTTGCCAGTTTGATTATGATGTGTTTCGGCGTGTTTCTCCTCTATGGGACTCGCTGTGCTTCCTGGACTTGGGTGGCTATTTCCTTTCCCATGTTAGGGAAGTTTTCGACTGTAATCTCTTCACATATTTTCTCCGGTCCTTTCTCTCTCTCTTCTCCTTCTGGGACCCCTATAATGCGAATGCTCTTGCATTTAATGTTGTCCCAGAGGTTTCTTAGGCTGCCTTCATTTCTTTTCATTCTTTTTTCTTTATTCTGTTCCGCAGCAGTGAATTCCACCTTTCTGTCTTCCAGGTCACTTATCCATTCTTCTGCGTCAGTTATTCTGCTATTGATTCCTTCTGCTGTAGTTTTCATTTCAGTTATTGTATTGTTTATCTGTTTGTTTGTTCTTTAATTCTTCTAGGTCATTGTTAAACATTTTTGCATCTTCTCGATCTTTGCCTCCATTCTTTTTCTGAGGTCCTGGATAACTTCACTATCATTATTCTGAATTCTTTTTCTGGAAGGTTGCCTATGTCCACTTCATTTAGTTGTTTTTCTGGGGTTTTATCTTGTTCCTTCACCTGGTACATAGCCCTCTGACATTTCATCTTGTCTCTCTTTTTGTGAATGTGGTTTTTTCCCCACAGGCAGCAGGATTGTAGTTGTTCTTAGTATTTCATTTTAAAAAAATAACAATCAAACTCTCTTGCGACTCACCACTTAGTCTTTTTTTTTACAATTAATTATTTTTGGCTGCGTTGCATCTTCTTTGCTGCACACAGGCTTTCTCCAGTTGTGGCGAGCAGGGGCTACTCTTTGTTTCAGTGAGCAGGCTTCTCATTGCAGTGGCTTCTCTTGTTGCAGAGCACAGGTTCTAGGTGCATGGGCTTCAGTAGTTGTGGAACGTGGGCTCAGTAGTTGTGGCGCATGGGCTTTGTTGCTCCACGGCATGTGGGATCTTCCCAGACCAGGGCTCCATCCCGTGTCCCCTGCATTGGCAGGCGGATTCTTTACCACTGCACCACCAGGGAACACTTACTTGTTTTAAGATTGCTATAGATACCACTTGTAGGCATCTATATATCTCAAAGTCGTAACATTTCAAGAATTGAAGCGGTCAAGCACCTCTGAATGTGGGTGAGAAAACAATCCAAGAAGTTAAATAGTTTGCTCAAGATCACTAGTTAAAATGTGATAAAACTGTTTCTCAAGTTGAGGTACCTGGTGTTTTTGTGGGGTGGGAGGAGAAAGAGGGAAAGGTATGGTGGTCAGTTCATGCAGATTGCAAAAACAGAGTTCTGAGGAGAAGTTTGGTAAGAGCAGGAGGATTTATCACCACTGTCCTCTCCCCAGAGTGCTTCCCCCCACCCCGTTCTCTGCTTTCTTATCTTTCAGAAGTCCTTCTTCTTTTCTTCTGGTTCTTAATGGTCAAAACATGTTCCATGTAGGCTAAAAAGATACACATCAAACCACTAAGCTGTTTATCTTGGAGAAGGGCAATACATTTTGAGGAAAGCATAATGTGAAGGTGTGAAATTCTTCCACGAGTTAATATTTATGTAGAACTTTTGTAATTAAGAAAAAGAAAAAAAGAAACGTAAATTGGTATCATTTGATTTAAATGAATATGAAAACAGGAAAATGTAATTTTTATATTTATCTTCTCGAGAGCACAAACATCTGTCAACCACATGCAGTGATTATTTTGATATCACAGAAGGCTGGCACAAAGTATAGAGCTCATAAAGTATTTTTTAGGCAGGCAAATACCTTCAGATATCATCTAGAAGAAAGATCTCTGTATGCAGGCAAGAGGGGTTCAAGAGGGTTTGCCCATTTGCCCAAGGTCACAACGATAGACCCTTATAGGTCTAGAACTGGAAGTCTTCTGGCTCCTGAGCCTTTGCTTCCCATCATAATTTACAATTTGAGAACCAATTTTTTGTAGCAATGCATCTTCACATAGCTTGGAGTAGTTGGTGTTGGACTAAGACCCTGCCTATACAGGTTTTCACCAGCATTTACTCTTGAAGCCAGATGCATCAGTGCCTTTCACAGTTAGAGTTGCTGATGAATATGAACAAGTTAACCGACCCATCTTGCTTGGTCTCAGTGCACAGTCCTGCATCACCACCACCTTCAAAGTCTGCACCTCCACCTCCAGGAGCAACTCAGACCATCAAATCAACAAACAAACATTCACCCAAATCATCAAGCAAGAAGACTAAGAAAGTTATAGAATCAGAGGAAATAACAGAGGGTAGGAAGATGACAGATGTAAAAAAAATGAGGTTTCTGAGATGAAATAACCTGTAGGTGGACTTTTATAAGACTCCTTATAGTACAGGGTGATCTTCTGAGTCATTAAAGGCTCATCACACTGCTTGGTTTAGGGCAGAGTTTAAGCCAAAGTATAAATGCTCAGTTATTTATTTTCCTTATTTACCAAACTCAGTATGGGACTAGGTTAAAATAATCAGAAGAAACAAGTCTTACTTTTTTTAAAAAAAAAAGCCATGATTTTGTTTGCAGAACAATTTGATTCTGTAAGATTTGGGGAAGTTGAGAGAAAGTTATATAGTTATACTGCTAGTTATCTGTGACAAACTCAGGTGCCTTGCTTTTAACTGACATTTACAAGACCTGTTGCTCATAGTACTGATAAAACAAGCAGGACAGACATTTGTAGATCAATAAACAGCATTTTTGTTGTATTTGAACTGGCAGTTCTTTTTTGCTTTACATCACAGTTGGTGTGATCAACTTTTTTATTCGATTTATAGAACATTCTGTTTCTGAAAATCAGGAGTCTTCCTCCTCCTCTTCCTCAGCTTTTCGGAAAATCAAGTTTTCCAAAAATTCAGCTGCTAATAGAGAATTAAAGAAGAAACCCAAGGGTTTGAGCATTGATAAAGATCAGTGACTATATCAATGCCATGTTAACAATAATGACCTAAAAGTAAGGCGTGTGGGTAGAATGATTTAAGGACATTTCAATATTTGGGGGGGTATGTAACTTCATAAAAATTACTTTAGAAGATACCAGTGAAAATTTCCTATAGGAAATTAGTGCCAAGCAGCTAGGTAACCACTCTATAAAGCAAAGGAAGAAGATACTATAGAAGCAACTGTAGAACCACAGGATGGCACCAGAGATGACTATTAAGTTTTCTATTTCAAGTCCTGTCTACCTGATATCATCTCTTCTCCTTCCTCTATCTTGTCTTTTCATTTCTCCTTCCCCAGATTTATTTTATTTAACTTTTATATACTTCCTTAAGTGTTTTAAAATGTTAATCCATTAAATTCCCATACATTTCTGAGAAAGGCAATATTATTATCCACATTTTACAGATCCTCATTATTTTCCTAATAAATTATCTGTCATATCTGGCTGATTTTTCTGTAGTAGAGAAACTACAGAATTGGCTATTATCTCCTGAAAAGAGATTCCCTTTGTTCTGCTTTTTTATTATTTCCTGAATTTCTAAAATACATTCTCATTCTCCAGGAAATACTGGATTTTGGATACTGGAGTTTTGAAGAACTCATTTCCTGTGTGGTTATTTCCCTGAAGCCTTCTTTCCAGCTGAATAGCCAGATATTTAATCTTTGAGTCATCCAGAGAGTCTTGCACACAATAGAAGTGTTTGCTAAATGGAGCTCATCTCAGTGATGTGCCTCTTGGGCTCTGTATGTCACCTATGGGGTAGCTGCTAGGGGAAATCCTGTTAAACAGGGTCCTTTTGCTGCCATGGCATCCTAATCTCCTCTCTGTATCCCGAGACTGCTGAGTTTATACAGGCAGAGGAAAGAAAGCAGTTAAAAGCCATGTACACAGAAGCAGGACTAAGCAGGAACCATGGGGGTGACTGGAACAGATTCCTTGGATGTAGTTAGAGAGGCCTCTGAGGGAATTGGCGCAGTTAGTCTAAAAGATGTTGGAACTAGGTTTCCAGTAGGAAGGAAGTGGCACTGAGCAATAAGGAATAAGAAGAGTTGAGAAAGTGACGGGCAAAGAACATTGACATAAAGAGTAGAATTAGTGTTACTGATCATATTGATCATTTCAAAGTTGCCACTTGCTTCCATATATTAATTCTATTGAGTTTTACTTGTGTTTTTCACCCTTTATCCCATTCATTCCCTAAAATAGCCCAATAAGATAGGTTGTGTATCATTTTACAGTAATTTAATAGACATGTTAGAAATGAGCAATTTGCCTAGAGACAACACAGCTAGTCAATGATAAGGATGGCATCTTTATGTCACTATTAAAGAAAAAAAAACTATACAAAAATAAAAGATGTATATTTTTTTCACTAGTAAAAGACAACAAGAAGAAAAGAACCCCTAAAAAGAAACCTACCCCAAAACCACCAGTAATAGATGAAGCTGGAAGTGGACCGGACAATGGTGATTTCAAGCTCACCCCAACTCCTAACATTCCCACCACTCAACGTAATAAAGTTACCACAACTCCCAAGGTTACAATAGTAAAACCGATACTTTCTAAACCCAGTATTCCACCTAGTTCTGACACAACTAAAGAGACGCCTTTGACAGCCAATAAGGAGACAACAGATGAAACTAAAGAGACTTCTACAACAAATAAACAGACTTCAACTACTGCAAAAGAGAAGACTACTTCAGCTAAAGAGACACAAAATGCAGAGAAAACATCTACTAAAGATTTTGCACCCACATCTGAAGTTCCTGCTACATCTACACTCAAAGCTGAAACTATAAGCAAATCCCCCGCTCTCACCTCTCCCAAAGAGCCAGGTCCCACCACCAAGGAATCTACACCCACCACCACCAAGGAGCCAGCTCCCACCACCAAGGAATCTACACCCACCACCACCAAGGAGCCAGCTCCCACCACCAAGGAATCTACACCCACCACCACCAAGGAGCCAGCTCCCACCACCAAGGAATCTACACCTATCACCACCAAAAAGCCAGCTCCCACCACCAAGGAATCTACACCTATCACTACCAAAAAGCCAGCTCCCACTACCAAGGAATCTACATCCATCACCACCAAAGAGCCAGCTCCCACCACCACCAAGGAGCAAGCTCCCACCACCAAGGAATCTACACCCATCACCACCAAAGAGCCAGCTCCCACCACCCCCAAGGAGCCAGCTCCCACCACCACCAAGGCGCCTGCTCCCACCACCCCCAAGGAGCCAGCTTCTGCCACCCCCAAGGAACCTACTCCAAGTTCTCCTAATACACCTGCTCCAACCACCTCAGAGGCCTCTACTTCAACTATCACCATGGAGCCTCCCACTACTCCTAAGGGCCCTGCTGAATCAACTGAGTTTCCTGTAGAACCCACACCAAAGACTCTTGAAAACAGTCCCAAGGAGCCTGCTGTACCTACAACCAAGGCTCCTAAAGTGACCAAACCTGAAATGACTACAACAGCTAAAGACAAGGCCACAGAAAAAGACACAACTGATACCATGGCATCATCCAAAATTACTCTTAAAGCAACAACTCTTGCACCCAAAGTAATGACAGCAACAAAAAAGACAACTGAAGAGACTAAAAGCAAACCTGAACCAACAACAGCTATACCAAAAGGTACAGCTACTAACTCTCAAGTGACAACTCCTAAACCCCCAAAACCAACCAAAGCACCCAAAAAGCTCACTTGTACCAAAAAGCCAAAAACACAAGTGAGAAAACCAAAGACTACACCAACTCCCCCAAAGATGACATCAGCAATGCCTAAATCAAACCCTACCTCTTTAGCAGAAGCCAAGCTCCAAACCACCACCAGCCCTAACCAAACTCCCAACTCAGAAATAATCGAAGTAAATCCAAAGAATGAAGATGCAGATGCTACTGAAGGAGAAAAACCTCACATGATTCCTAGGCCCCCTGTGTTAACTCCTATAGTTATTCCAGGCACTGATTTCATAGGGAGAGGACCCAGTCAAGGCATTGGCATCAACCCCGTGTTTTCAGGTAATATGAATCAGTTACTTTCATGTTTAAAATTGGCAATGTTAACTTAAATCTTTCTGAACCAGGATGCCCTAATTTAGTATTATTCTATTGATATATATTATTTAGAACCCTGAACTTGTGAAGTTTTACATCTTCTCTACAGGTAAGCAGAGGGGTAATCACAGTAAGTTTATTTCATTATTTGGAAAATCAAGTAATAACCTAGGATTGCAAAAATCTGCAATATTCTTTTCCAAACCAATTCCACAGGGCAATCAGAATTGAGAAACAAGAATTTCACGTTGAGATCGAATATCCAATACTTGTCTAATTTACATGAAGATCAGGTACCCTGACCCATTCCAGTTCATAATTTATTTTTATATAACACTTTTTGAATAATATCACCTTTAAGGAAAACAACTATGAGATATATCACTTCTTTTTCACCTCTGAAATACATGTACCTCAAATTATACTCTTCAAGAGCTTAGGAAAGGGAGAACAGAGGAAACAGAACCCAGTGGGAGGATGTGAAAAGAACGGAACACTTTTCTCATTTTTATATTGGCTTAATTTGTGTTAATTTGTTTTAGATGAGACTAATTTATGTAACGGTAAGCCAGTAGATGGACTGACTACTTTGCGCAATGGGACATTAGTTGCATTTCGAGGTGAGTTTTGCACACATTTCTTTTTCTGCCCTTTGTTTTTTACTTGGTGTTTATGAGAGCGAGAGCCATAGGAGAGTACAAGTTTGGGCTGAGCTTCCTGGAGGGAAACCTGATTGATGAACTTACCTCACACAGTATTATAAGGACCTGAGGGTAAATACCAAAATATTGGATTAACAAAATTAGACATAGTAAAGTAACAAACAAAATAAAGTTATTTAATTATAACTCCTTAATTCTAACAGGTAAAGAAATTGAGAGATAAGTGATTTTCTGTAAATCACAAAGCCAGAAGGCTCTTTCTAGAGAAGCTGGGAAACTAAAATATTTTAAGTTATGCTAAATTTCAGATTTGAGAAATATCTACTCTCAGAAATGTTCAAATACTACCTTCTGTATTAGTACTCAAAATTCTGACTAAACATCATAGAATGCTTGTTAACACATTCAATCTGGTTCTTTATGATAAACTTTTTAAAAGATTTCATTTTGATTTCTTCTGGGATAGGTTTTAGTCTTCATTCAGCTTGTAGACTGATCATCACTTTCAATTTTAGGTCATTATTTCTGGATGCTAAATGCATTTAGTCCACCATCTCCACCTCGTAAAATTACTGAAGTTTGGGGCATTCCCTCCCCCATTGATACTGTTTTTACTAGATGCAACTGTGAAGGAAAAACTTTCTTCTTTAAGGTAAGAAAAATATCTTTGTGAGAGAAATCAGCAAATAGTTATTCTTTATTATGACAATTTAACCTCCACTTAGGAAGGGTCTCCATATTTTAATAAACTATCATTAAAATTTAATAAATAGTTAACATTCAATTTGGTAACATTGTCAACTTATTCAAATACTTAACTAAGTTAAAACTTTCTCCCTATACTTAAATCTAAGAATGAGTTCCTAACCTTTTTTTGCGTTTTTAACCTTTTAAAAAAGCTGTTCACATCATTTCCTCTTTTTAATTACCAGGATTCTCAGTACTGGCGTTTCACCAATGATATAAAAGATGAAGGGTATCCCAAACTAATTCCCAAAGGATTTGGGGGACTAAATGGAAAAATAGTGGCAGCTCTCTCAATAGCTAAATACAAGAACAGACCTGAATCTGTGTATTTTTTCAAGAGAGGTATGTGTTACATAATTGACAAAATTAAAAAACTTTTAAGGAGTGATCTGCCAGGAAAATTTTATTCAATATTTCCATTTACCATAGGGTTTACTGTCAAAAGATATCTTTAATGGCTAGAATCAAGTATTTTCAATTAAAAAATAAAAATTAAGGGCAGTAAGAAGTATTTAGCTCTCTCACCATGCAAATCACAATTTCATGAGTTTTCAGGACATTGATATAAAGAATGTCATTTATTTTCAAAGTTAAATATATAACTATGCAATTTGTTGGCTTTATTCACAAGCACTTCGAGATTTAGTAATTATTTTTATAATACCTTGACTAATAACCATTATTAATGTCTGGACATACTTTATGAAAATCCTTGTTTCCTCTACCTTGTAAAAGCTCTTTTCTATCTCTTTTGGGAATTAAAATTAATTTTCATATTGTATGTGATTTTCTAATTCATCATAGGTGGCAGCATTCAGCAGTATACTTATAAACAGGAACCCACCCAAAAGTGTACTAGAAGAAAGCTTGCTATAAATTATCCAGTGTATGGAGAAACGACACAGGTTAGGAGACGTCGATTTGAACGTGCTATAGAACATTCTCAAACACACACCATCAGAATTCACTATTCACCCATCAGAGTCACTTATCAAGACAAAGGTAATATTTTTTACTGTGTTAAAAATTCTTATACATGAAGTAGATGTAATAGTTTCTTACAGAGTATGGCTTATTATATATAAATACTGACCATATAACCCTAATACTTATTAATGCAAAACATCAATATGCTTCAATGAATGACCAAAGATCAATACTTTTTTCTTTGTGGCTAAGAAAGGCAATTTATTCAGGCTTGTTAATTATAATACCATTAACCAAGAACATTAAATCCAAATCTGTAACCCTTAAAACAGTCCTAAAAGGTAGATATTTGTACCATATCAGAGATAGCAAAAGCTGAGGCATTGAAATTAACTTACCCAAGGTAACAGAGCTACTGAGTGATCAAACTGGGATTAAAACCCAGGTCTGTTTGACTCGAACAGCTGCTTTTTCCAATACAGTACATTGCCTTTCAATCTGATACCTTTAAAGTGTCATCTGCAGGTTTCCTCCATAATGAAGTTAAAGTGAGTACACTGTGGAGAGGACTTCCAAATGTGGTTATTTCAGCTGTATCACTGCCCAACATCAGAAAACCTGATGGCTACGATTACTATGCCTTTTCTAAAGGTAAGTTATTAAGTAAAGTCTTAATAGCTTTCTGAAGATGGTACCTAATCTCTGAAACATGAATAAATTCAAAGCAAAAACAAGTGTTCAATGGTGACTAAAGGTGAGAAATTAAATTATATCACTTATTCTAATTATTCTGAAGAAGAGAAAGTTTAGATTTTTGCTTTACTTTCAATTAAATTGAATGGATTGCAATTCATTTCTGCCCTATCATTCATGAGATTAAAGCCTATTACGAAGAAACATCCAATTAATTGAGTAAAACTGCTACTGAAAACAATATTTTACTTCTATTATCTGTGGCATTTAACAGAGGTTTTGTTTGCCACGAAGTTGTATTGATTTACATCATTACACAGTCTGTAAGATCAGAAAGAAGGTGCTGAGAAACTAATTTTATTAAAAAAATTATATTACCTGGGCTATTTTTCCTTGAAAAATCCATAAAAATATAAGTTATTCTGCCTATATAAATGACATCAGAATGTATTTTTTTAAAGAATAAAACCCAAATGAATTATTTTTTAAACTAACTCAGTTTTCTCAAATTCTTACTTTGAAAAAGCAGAGTTAAACCTAATTTTATTGAAAGATGTTTGAAAGATCAGTCAAGGCAATTGTTTTTCTCTTTGTCAGAAAGTTCAAATTAATTAATACATTTCTGATATTAAAATGATAAATACTGTCTTTGAGTATAATAATAAACTATTTTTAAGTTCAAGTGTTTTGTTTTCTTTTTAATTGAAAAAATGACTTCTCTTCTGTTTAGATCAATACTATAACATCGATGTGCCAACTAGAACAGCAAGAGCCATTACTACTCGTTCAGGACAGACCTTATCTAATGTCTGGTACAACTGTCCTTAGACTGATGGGCAAAGGAAGAATCGACTAACTAAAATGAAGAAAAGAATGATAAATTTTGACACTGAAACACATTTTATTAATAAAGAATGTTGATATAAGCATACCAATTTAAATACAAAAATGTTTTTCAACTTGACAATCATTACACTAAAACAGATTTGACTATCTTATTCACAGTTATTATAGTTTATAGAACATTTAATTAATATTTCCTCTATTTATTCCTCCTCTCCCTCCCATTGCATGGCTCATACCTATAAGAGAGAAAAAGAATTAAACTGAATGCATCTTTTAAAAAGTTAGCTTAAAACTAGAGCATTCACTTACCCTAGTTCATTATAAAAATTTTCAAGATCAAGTGTGCAGGCATGTAGACAAAAAACTGTTAGACATGTCACATCTTCAATGGAACTTACAACAATCAGATTAATGTTTTATTACATGAATGCAATCTCTAACAGTTACATTGGAAAACAGAGATATTGAAATTTTACATTTCTTTTACTAGCTAAACAAGTCACAAAGCTTTATTCTGCTGTATAAAAAGTGTAACAACAACAGGCAGAGATGTAACAAGTAGTTACATCTACATAGCACTATAACAGTTTAGCTTTTCCAGATTATACCATGAATTTAAGGAAGAAATGAATAAAAATAAAATATAAGCACATATTCATGATATACCTATGGTATACAAACTTGTCTGCAAGATGTTTACAGATTAGTAAACATCACATGCTCAATGTGTACTTATTTAATCAACCCTTGGAACTAGTTTTAAAAAAACTAGATACAGGGGCTTCCCTGGTGGCACAGCGGTTGAGAGTCCGCCTGCCGATGCAGGGGACACGGGTTCGTGCCCTGGTCCGGGAGGATCCCACATGCCGCGGAGCGGCTGGGCCCGTGGGCCGTGGTCGCTGGGCCTGCGCGTCCGGAGCCTGTGCTCCGCGGCAGGAGAGGCCACAGCAGTGAGAGCCCCATGTACCGCAAAAAAAAAAAAACAAAAAAACAAAACTAGATACACATTGGAGGCTTAAGGATTAGAAAACTCATTCCATTTATTACTATCCCACATCCTATCACGTGATCAATATGTTAGAAATTTACCTCTCTGTCTGTTAAATTGACGACCACGGACACCTTGTCTCAATGTTGTCTGAAGTCTTACTCGTCTGAAAGGCTTTGGCTGACTACTGCTGGTATCTAGGAAAAGCATTAATATACAAGAAAGCAAGTTAATAAACAAGTTAATAAACAAACAGTTATAGTGACAAAAACTAATTACTAAATGAATGCATGGATAAAATGCAGAGGTGCCCATTGCTTTCAATATTTAAATGTTGTTTTTTTACAAGGGACATTTAACAAACAGAAAAGGTAAAAAGTTAAAAAAAAAGTTCTTTTTGACTTTTTTCATTCATTCACTCTACTAATTTAATAATAAGTATGTACTTGGTGCCTATCCATTTATCAGACACCGTGCTAGGGGTTGGGGAATACAATGGGAAACAAAATACCACATCCCTCAGGAAACAACAGTCCATTACAATATAACATGAGTCATATCTGACTCTCCTCTTTTCCAGATGCCCCCAATCCAATCATTAGAAACTCTTGCAAGCTCTAATTTAAATATATATCCCAAATCTGACTACTTCTCAGAACCTTGACTCTACCATCCTGTCTAAAACATCATCATCTTTACCTTGAATTACTGCAATATCCTCTAAACTTTCTCTTTGTTTCTGTCCATTACTCACTTTCAGTCTCTTCTCTACACAGCAGCAAAACTGATACTGTTAAGTCTTTAAAGCAAAACATGTTACCACTCTGTTTGAAGCCCTCCAAAAACCTGCTACATCCATGAAAGCCGAAGAAATTCCAATGGTCTCCTAGATCTTTCCTCCCCCACCCTGTTACCTCCTGCTAGTCTCTCTCTGTCCTTACTGTGCTCCAGTCACACAGGCCTCCTTGCTGACCCTGAACACATCACACTGCTGCCTTATGAACTTTGCATCTATTATTTCTCTCATCCTGGAACACCTGCCCCTGAAGAGCTGCACAGCTTCGCTCCCTTACCTCCTTCAGGTCTTTCCTTAAATACCATTTTCTTAGTAACATTTTTGTGAAATTGCCTGGCACTCGGTGGGCACTTAAGTATTTGCTGACCAAATGGATAATTGCTTAGATGGGGAGGTTTAGTGTTTTATGTTATCAAATAAATTTAAAAACACCCTAATTTCAGATTATACTGTAAAAGGGAACAAGAACCATATTTTATTATGCAAGCTCTAGTAAGATATAGCTAGTACCAATTCTCCTATTGAGGAAAGACAATTCTCATGGGACATCAGGATATAACTGGAGGCACAGAACTTCAGTTATTGTATTGTATTATTAATAACATTACTGTTTTACTAGTAACTATGACAGCTACAGTTTTTTGGGGTCTTCTTACTGTGTGTAAAGCATTGAGTTATATAATTTACATACATTATTTTTAATCTTGACTACAAGATGAGTTATGAATGCCCATATTTCACAATGAAATGAGCAGAGATTTAAAGTTACTAGCTGTTAAAAGGCAGATACAGGATCTGAACCTGGGGATGTTGGCTACAGGTTGATGTGTCACAGAAAAGCAGCTGAAAGGGAGAAAAGATCTTGAGATAGGAAAGTTCCATGATTGAAAAAAGTAGTAACTGAGCAGGTCTTCCATAAAACCTGAAGGTTCCATGACAGAGTTTGAGGATTACTGCTATAAACAATTTAAAATGAAAACAGAGGATGACTGAGTATGTATTTCTTCAATAATAAAAGTAATCCCCTACCTAAAAACTTTTAGATAAGCTAGTGTAGTATACTGTTTAAGAGTGGAGTCTCTGGAGTCGAACTTCTTGAGTTTGCATCCTGGCTTGCCCATTATTTACTCACTATGTGACTTGGAAGGAATTTTTCAACCTTTTGTGACTCAGTTTCCATTACTATGAAATGGGTATGCATGCTTACCACGTTGGGTTGGTGTGAGAATTAAATGAGTAAATATAGGTAAAGGGCTTAGAATACTGTCTGATATATAGTAAGTGCTCAATGAATGTTAATTATTTTTTTAAAAGTCCTGCAGAATTAAGTTTTATTGCAAGAAAGATACATTAAATAGCCCTTTTTAAAGTTAACTTCAAAAACGTGAAAAACCAAACTTTAAAACTATTTGTATCAGTACCTTTCAATTTTTTTTTTGTTTTTTTGAAGCAACAGGCCTCCCAACCCTCAACCCTCCATACCAAATCTCATGTAGAACCTAATATGCAGAAGAAATAAAAAAGGAGCTGCTCTGGTTTAAACACAGGCAGGAGGCCTGGAGTACTACTCCATCCCTCACAGCCCCTACAGCATCTCTAATGTAACCAATTCCCGTTAATATAAGCCAAGTTCCTTTTAATAAAATAAAATTTCTCTTTTAAATGAAGCATTTTAAAAGTCAAGGAAAAAAGAATTATCAATTGTAACTAACAGAGCAGGATCTTTTGCAAACAAGTTTGATGTATAAAAGCTGTACTGTAGTCAAGAGCAGGAACTTACCTACAGAAGAACTGGAAGGAGGGTCCTGGCTGGTGGAAGGAAGATCTGACTCATCAGATGCCTGAACAGGCTCTTCTTCCTGCTGGCTATCAATTTCGAGGCCTGCTTCTGAACTAATACTAAGAAAGGAAAACAAAAATTGATTAGAAAATACAAAACTGATCCTAGAACATATCCTAAATTTTTCCCTAACTTTATTTTTCAATAGTCTGCCATTTAAATAACCCAGAGCTCCCCTCCAACTCAAAACTGCAGTCTCTGATATTGGTAACCATACATTTTTTTTAAAAGGCAAGAGAAAAGAGAGCTCAGACTCCTTTTTCCTCCCTCCTTTTCTCACTAGGACATGTTCCAATTTTAATTTTTGTTTTTTCCTCTCTTTTGCTGTTGTTGTTTTTTCTTTTTGACAAAAGATGTTCACATTTTTGGCATTCACAAGAGATATATTATCCAGATTTTGATATACCACAAAACAACTTTCTAGGAAAGCAGAGTACTAAAATAATTCACAACAGTTACAACTATTAATAATATACCACTATTTCACCATGGGCTCTAGCCCAGATGGGACAAGCTAGGTTAGGTGAATTCCTGGCTCAAAGCTATAACTCCATCTCTCTTTCTCTCCCTCCCATTCAAGAAAGTACATCAAAAAGCAAGTGAGGGAGATAAGAGTACAAGAATAACTTGAAGCTGTTCCAGTTTTTATCATCTGCAAACTTTAGTACGCTTAGTAATAACAATGTACCTGAAAGATACCTCTCATGATTCTGCTAAAGTTGAGAAGAACTGGTGAAGTGCAGCCTAGGCAAGTTACTTTAATGTTCAGAGTCTGAGCTTTCTCACTTGTAAATTGGAGATAATACTTTGCAGAGATACTGTGTGGTTTAGAAATGACATATATAAAGGGACCTGCATACATGGGATGGAATTAAAGGCAGCTAGTATTTTCAGCAGGATCTGTAACTTTCCCCAAATTAAGCAGCACTGTGTTAGAGGCATAATAATAGACCTGCCTTTTTTCTTATATACTAGAGTTGGCCTGTAATTACACTAAGAAAGTGTTGCTAAATAAAACAAAACCTCTGAGCTCTACCTAGGAAATCTGGGTTCTACTTCCAGCTATGCTTCTGACTATGAAGCAGTCCAACTTTTTTTATTTTATGAAGAATCAGGTTCCACTTTGAAAGTTAAACTTCTCCAAGACCACTGTCCAATGGTTCTTTCCATTAAATTACTCCACCTCCTTTGGTTTAAAAAAGCCCAGATGATTTGTTATGAAATACTTCTTTTGTTAAACTTTGTTTATAACTGATGTGCTAAAAACAGTCAGGTCTTGAAGATTCCTGATTTTTAACAAGTTAGTGTTTCAGACCAAGTTCTAAATGCACGTAAATAAAAAATAGGTGAGGTTTGCTTGAGAGCCCACTACTAAATGGAAAATTGAGTCATTTCCTAATATTTCCTAATTTTCACAGACAGCCTTCTTTCTTGGGGAAAAGTTCAAGCAGCGACATTAATGGAAGTGTGATTCTAAAGGATACTTTGTTCTAGAATGCGTCATGCAACTTTCAAGGAGATAACCTTTTAAAAAATTATTTGTCTTCTGTAATAACGTCTTAAGTCTTAAAATATGTTACTTTGTGCAAAAATTAGTTTTCCAAAATATATGGCTAGGTTTACTTTTGTAACAGGATGCTATTGAAAACACAGCTCAAGAGACTGTTGCTTCCTGACTTAAAAAAAAAAAAAAAAAAGTAAAAGTCTGACAAGTTTAAGCAAGCAAAAATTACACGGTAAACATTTACCCTTCAGATTCTGCCTCCACAAATACTTCATCTCCATCATCACCTGTTGATGTTTCATTTGTTGTGGATAAAGTGCCAGTGGATGTTGTCACCATTGGAACAGACTGAGAAGCATGCTCTGAAGCATCAGAGGTGGTACTCTCAGTAAATACAGTCACTTGAAAAAATGAAAGACCAGAAAAGCAATGAAAACTTTAACAACTTTGTGGTTTCTCTAAGTTTTAGCTAGAAGATATATCACAGGTTTCCATTTTACCATTATAACACATAATCTATTGATCTGCCTTTGACACCTACCTGGGGCTGCTACTTGCAGAGGAGTAGTGGGAACACTTCGGCCACCCGACTCCTCTTCGTGAGCTAGGAAGAGGGGTGTTTCATACATTCCCAAACCTAAAGACAATTCTGAATATTAATGATTGAAAGAACAAAATATTGTCAATATCCCAGACATCTAAAAGAAAAAAACGAATCAGTAGAGACACACAACTTTGTTGAAGCCCACAATTGGCCCATCAAGCAAAAATCAATCCCTCAAAAATGTAAATACAATTTAAACGTATCCTTTAAGCTCCCTAACACTAATTTAAGTAACCCTAAATAAAAAACAGCTAAAATGCTCTTATAAGTTTCCTACAAGCTAACTTTACCGAGTGCCCAACTATGAACTAGGTACTGTGTTTGAATCTACTCTACAGCAAAACAGCAAGGTATCATCAGTCTCCTTTTCGCTAAAGAAACTGAATTTCAAAGGGGTTAATTAACTTTCCCAAAGTTACTAGTAAAGTGGTAGCATTCCAATTCAAGCCTAGATCTGACTTCCAAGTCTTGGAAGTGTCCTATAATAAAGCCACATAAAATTGTGAATTCCTCTGAAGTCAACTCACAATTTCATATTGGTAGAGGGAAGCAGTGTTAGACCTACCTCACATCCTAAACCACCAGGGACTAAGATGTATTGATTGCATGACTTACACGAGGGCTGCAGATTAATCTTTGTTTTGGGCTTATTATTAAAACAGTATGCATTCCCAATTCACTTACAAAATGCCATAATAGCTTCCAGGAAATATAGTGGGTTCTATGAATGCCAACCAATGACTAAAAGGTAATTAATTCCAGAAACAGCACAATTCATGTCCAAATAACCAACTGCTATTGCTTATGTTAGGGGTCATTTCATTCCACGTTTTTTTAACATTTTATTTTTCTTATTTTTAATGTTAATGGAAAATATCTAACTAGTTTTATACACTTAACTAGGAATGTCAAATGTCAAACTAAACAAAAAATATGCTGTATTCCTTCCAACAACTTTAAAATGGCTGGTTAGTACCTAGGTATATTTATCAGCACAACAGATATTCCTGATACTATACTAAAAGCCAAAAGAGATACAAATGTAAAACCTAGTCATTATGCCCAAAGAACTGAAAATTTTGTTGGAAAAACTAATATGTAAGGCAGTGCTTAATAAGTAGTAAATATATTATAGCTTTTTCCATAAATTAGGATAAGGTTTATTTAGATATAGACTTTTTTATATTAATATTTGCTCACTTAAAAAAAATCATGTCAGAACAGCTTATTACCAAAATACATGCAAATCCAGGAGAGCTAAGCTTTTATTTAGCGATTTACCTCCTTGGGAAGCAAGTTGGCCAAGATCAGAGTGACTAGAACTCGTTTGTGGCATATCTTCAGGTGGCCCAAAACGGAATCTAGGAACGCCAGCAACCTGTGGGGAACTAAACAGACAAAAATTAATTTAAGATGACACTTAAAGTTACCTTGTTTAAACTGCAATGATGGAAAGACTATGGGAAGAAGGAAGAATAAGCATAAACAAAGTAGGAAGAAAACAGTTTGAAAATAAAGTTGATAATGGAATTCTCACTTATGTAAATATTTTCAAAATATCAGTTGTCAAGAATTTAGCAATAATATAAATCATGTGATTCGTATTATGTGGTCTATATATACATGATTTATACATAAATAGCTTTCAGCTGTCCTGAACTACGCCTCACATTTCTTGAATCTGCTAGAAATCTCTATGTAGATATATTGAAAACAACATAAACTGAACATGAAATGTAACAAAAAAAGAATAAAGTCATGAAAAAAGCTTTGTCTCAGTTTTCAACGTTTAGTCATAGATAAATCAGGTCACCTCTTGAGCCCATTTCTTAACTGAAAGAATTCACTAGGTGGTTCCCAAGGTCTAGAAAAAAGCTTTAATATTAGATGGCTAGAAATTTGTTTTCTCGCTGCCCTAATAACACTACCATCCATCTTTCTGCCCATAATCCAGGATATAAAATAGCATTATCTCACTCTTTGCCCACTCCTTACCCTAACCTTTCTTGGCTAGTCAGCTACTGATGTTTATGGATTCTACCTCAGTAGTAACTCTTGAATCTATTTTCTTTTCTGTTTCACACTACTGCTTTAGTTAAGGACAGTCTCTTTCAGGTGAATTTAAAAAACTGTCTCCATAAGTTATTCTTCTATTAGAAGGACCTTAAATTCTTCTGAGCTATGTGAGAATGCTGCTGATTGGCTGGCACTCAGCAGTTCTTTAGGAGTAAGTCTGTTTCTGACTGGCTGACTTTTGGAAGGGTGGGGCTGACACTGATCAGTTGGCTTGTAAAACTGTGTTAGCTGAGGTGAGTTGTGGTTAACTGAGCAAGTTTAAAACTGGTTCTGATGGCCATACGTTACCACATACTACAGAAAAAATCAATCATTCCCCAAGTTTGTAGAAACATTTTTATTCTATTCTTCAGGTACATCCTGTCATGCAACTGATACTTCAGCCGCCATTAAACATGTGCACTTCCATGTGGAAAGCCTTTTTGTTCTTTAAAAGGAGTGGTATAGCACAAGCGTTAAAATAGGTTCTAGAGCCAGACTGGTTTGAAATAAAAAAACTGTCACTTCCTAGCTGTCTGACCTCTGAAAAATTTGTTATCATCTCTGTGCTTCCTTATCTGTAAATGAAATAATAGTATCTATCCTCATAGTTACGAAGATTAAATAAACTGATTCATGGGAATGCTCAGTAAGTTTTAGGTGTTTTTTTCCAAGACTCAATTTAATGTTGTCCCCATTAAGTCCTCTCAGATTCTCTCCCCCTAAGTGTTAGAATAAATCACTCCCTTGTTTATATAAACAAAGCCTATTGCTTATGCCTCTATTCTCCTAGATTGTTTAGGTTATTGTTAGTTGTGCATATACTTAGCTTTCACAACAATATTTTCCATCATGATCACTGTAATTACCAATACCTTCACCAACATCTGTAAAGCATTTATTATGTGCCTGGTGATATTATAAACATGTTAATATAAATTCATTTAATTCTCACAACTTATGAGGTAAGAACTATTGTATTATTATTCTCATTAATAAAATGAAGATACTCAGGAACAGAGAACCCAGCAACTTGACATAGCTAGTAAGTAGTACAACTAGGTTCCAACCCAGACATTCTAACTCTAAAGTCCATGCTCTTAACCATTGTTATACTGCCTTTAAATTTCAAACTCCTGATGGAAGCAACTGTACTTCATTCACCTCTATGTGATCTTCCCCAACACTACACCCTCAACCCTCCTACCCTCAACTGCTTAGTACCTAGCATAGGACTTAACAAATAATGAATCAATCAAATGCAATCAAGTTAACAGGGAAACAGGAAGAATTTGATTAGTCACAAAGTATGTTTCCCTCTCGCTGACTTACTGAATTGCTTCAGCAAATCCATCAGTACGATGTGGCACAACAAGAGTTGGGGTACTTGGAACCGTTCTATCTTCATCATCAAAAAAATGCTGCTGCTAAAAAGACAGAAAACAAGTACTAAACAGGCATGATAGGAGCATATGTATGGACTACACAAATAACTGCTGAACAAATGAATCACTTTTACACGACAGGTAGGTACTTACCATGCCACCTATTCCTGGAGTCAACTGAAGCCCACGTCCTACAGACTGCCTCCGGGTCATCTGGATTCTCTGTGTCAAGAAAGGAATTTCATTTGTTTTAAGAAATTAGGCAATGAAAGAAACACCAAATATTAATAGATATGGCTTATAATACGCTGGTAATAAAATAACTGAAATGTTAGCAGATAATGTAATCACTGGGATTTTTCTTAGGAAAAATTGCTACTCATCTTGTGCCAGTACTAAAGAAATCCATTTTGTGAACAACGACATGTTTTTAATTATATAGACCATAATATTAACCAATAGACAAATATTTTATTAGCCAGTAGATAATATTAACCAATATGTAAAACCAAACTCTGATCCTATCTTATTTGTACGTTCCTATCTAACTTAGTTCCTATCTCCTTAATTTAAGTGTTAGTAAGTATCCTTTGATCTTAAAGTTTAATTATCCTTTGGAGTTCAAACAGCAGTACTGACTACTTGTAAACTGTTTCCCAATTTAGACAATTCTAAATTGATAGAATTGGCATATTTTGCAGGATCCATAAACAATCCTGTAAGACTTTATATTTTCAGAAGATGAGGTTATCTTCATCAGTGGTATTTTAGTAGAATCTACACTTGACAGTGTTTAGTACACTACAGAGTAAGATTCAAGCTACATGATTAATAGAGCCTTTGTACTTTTCCTGCTATTTCTTCAAGAGCTTCTGATAAGAGATGTCTAATCCTACTACAAAGAGTGTTACATGGAAAGGGTTATGCATACTTTCATGAACTTTAAAAGTGGATATTAATATATGTGATTGCATAAAAATAAGAGGAAAAGAAGTTCTGTTAAGTAGAACAGAAATTTCCTTTTTTAAAAAAAAAACGTGCACCTTAGAGAAAGAAACCTTCAAAACAAATGGTGGTCAGCAGATGAAATACATTTTATTTTAATTAAAATCCAAGAAAATTTTCTTTAACCTGTAAAAACAGCGAGGAGACTTTTATTTTCTATGAATATAATCATCTCACTTTATACACAACTTTAATAAGCCTTGCCTTTCCAAAGTTCACTTCCTCTGTGAAGTAAATTACTGCCATAGTTCAGGGAAAAGAATTCAGAGATTAGTTTCAGCTCAAAAATTTTACAAAAATATACCAAACATTAGAAAGTTCACTGAATTTCTGGGGAAAAACAAAGTAATTGCTAATGGAAAGAAAGGGAGAAAAAAACCCAACATTTTTTCAAGTAAAATTTTCAGAATGACTAGTATTTTTTTTTTTTTTTTTTTTTTTTTCTTTTTTTTTTCTTTTTGCGGTATGCGGGCCTCTCACTGCTGTGGCCTTCTCCCGTTGCGGAGCACAGGCTCCGGACGCGCAGGCTCCGGACGCGCAGGCTCAGCGGCCATGGCTCACGGGCCCAGCCGCTCCGCGGCACATGGGATCCTCCCAGACCGGGGCACGAACCCGCATCCCCTGCATCGGCAGGCGGACTCTCAACCACTGCGCCACCAGGGAGGCCCGAATGACTAGTATTTTTAATACCTGAACTGGTGGTCCTAACTCTTGAGGTGGAGCATGAATGGTCAGTCTTGGGGGAAGTGGGTGTGGTGGGCGTCTTGGTGACTGAGGTGCTCGAGGGGTCTGTCTTTCAGATGCTGATGATGGCTGTTGTTCTCTAGAAATCTCCTGGGAAAAAGAGGACTCTGCAGTACCAGTATTTCCTTCACCTATAGGAAGAGAGAAGCTTATTTTGAACCATTATGTTTACCACAAAGTAACCTGGACAATCCCTAGAAGTATAAATCTTACCACTAGGAATGTTCACCTAATATTTTCAGAAAAAAAGTAGTGAGGTGTGGTAGACCCAGAGATATTGGGTGTGCAGTTAACAGTGGTATGGCCTTAGCAACTCTCTTCTATTTATTTGGTTGGTTAATGGAACAACAATGTAATGTACAAGAAACATTTTTCTGAAGATATCAAAAAATGGACATAAAGCACCTAGCTTAACACATGATAAAATAAACATTTAATAAATTTTGGCTCATATTATTAAAATAGGCAAATTACCTGAAGATCAGACCACTACAGTTATTAGTATTACACTCAAACAGGGTGAAGGAGATTGGTAAAAAGCCTTACAATAACTTTCATATTCTGGTTTTCCTAAATTTTGAATTTCAATGGCCCTTCAGATGTCTAGGTCTTCTACATACAAAGTAAAACAACAAAAGTGAAAAGTTGAATACGATAACAATTTAGTAGTTTAAAAGTTTGAGGTCTAGAATCAGATTCCAGCTCTAACACTTTTTTTTTTAAACGTTTTTATTGGAGTATAATTGCTTTACAATGGTGTGTTAGTTTCTGCTTTATAACAAAGTGAATCAGCTACACATATACATATATCCCCACATCTTTTCCCTCTTGCATCTCCCTCCCTCCCACCTTCCCTATCCCACCCTTCTAGCTGGTCACAAAGCACCGAGCTGATCTCCCTGTGCTATGTGACTGCTTCCCACTAGCTATCTATTTTACATTTGGTAGTATATATAACTCCATGCCACTCTCTCACTTTGTCCCAGCTTACCCTTCCCCCTCCCTGTGTCCTCAAGTCCATTCTCTAGTAGGTCTTGGTCTTTATTCCCATCTTGCCCCTAGGTTCTTCATGACCTTTTTTTTTTTAATTCCATATATATGTGTTAGCATACAGTATTTGTTTTTCTCTTTCTGACTTGCTTCACTCTGTATGATAGACTCTAGGTCCATCCACCTCACTACAAATAACTCAATTTCGTTTCTTTTTATGGCTGAGTAATGTTCCATTGTATGTATGTGCCACATCTTCTTTATCCATTCATCTGTTGATGGACACTTAGGTTGCTTCCATGTCCTGGCTATTGTAAATAGCCAGCTCTAACAATTAATAGCTATGTGATCTTGGTTATATCACTTTGCTTCTGCTTCTCAGATTCTTCACTGGTACCTGAATCTGACAGGCTTATTGTAAGAATTAAATAATTCAGTACAAGTATAGTTGCTCAGGAAAAGCACTTATTTTGTAATTACTAGCAATGTACCAAATCCATCCACTAACTTAAAATTATCTAGACTACTAGGCATATTTTTGCTTGACTGTAAAAAAGAAAAGAAAGTCTCCAAGTATTCAATGAGCATCTGTTATATGTTTTGTATCTAGGAAAAATGGCTATGAACACCCACCCTCACAAGACTTAGCTTTTAGTGATATTACCTAAAGAGGCAAAAAATTTCCCTCTATAGCCCAATTATGTGACACAAAAAAGGTGTTTCTTAAATCCATAAAATATTTTAGAAAATGTAAATTATTATAATTAATCTCTCTCCTTAGCTCATCTCCATTAAAAAGCAACACTATCTTCATTATATGGTTCAGTATTCATTAGTTTATTTTTCTCTTAAACAATTAAAAGTTGAAAAGATTGCCTGCCTCTGCTTTCTTTAATTCAAATGAGCATACAATTTGCACTTTTAAATATACAGGCCTACACAGAAACTCAGATATACTGTTTTCCCACTAGTCTACATATATAAAGTTTTTATTATATTATTATTAATGATTCTGGCTCAGTATCTGTTAAAACCAGAATGGCATACTAGATGATCACCAATTCTTTAAAAAACATTTTAAAACAATTCTAAAATAAAATTATTTTCTATGAATTCCATAATTCTTTACTGCCTATAACAGTTCAGCTGACCTCCAGGACTCATCCTTTCAAGAATTAACAAAAGGTATGCTATATTGATGAAAAAATCTTTTATTCATTGGAAAACTGGACAACTCTGCAAAACTCCGATACCCACAAATCTTGAAACATGTAGCCTGATTAGACTGACCTCTTCTGGTTGTGAACTGCCATTACTATTAGAAGTCCCTGACTTAATTTTCCACTTAAGAGCAGCAGCAACACATGGCATTTATAATGCTTTATAGATTTAAAATTTTTGAATCTTACAGCGACCAATGAGGTAGAAAAAATAGTATAATGACTACATTTTAGATATAAACATAGTAGACTTTATGAGAATAATGACAAAGCAAGAACAAGAGCCAATCTTTTGCTTGCCAGTTTACTAACCAAGTTTTATTACCTATGTGATAATTAAGTGCAGTCCTAATTTAGAAAACATCAGGTTAAAATATTAAAAGTGTTCAATTAAAAAGAGACTAAAAAAACAAAACAAAACATAACAAAAGAAAAACAAAACCAAATCTCACCACTGTTTTGAGAATCAGCTGCTCTCTGACTACTTTCACCTCCACCCATACTTTCTTCTGTTTCTGTACCTGGATCAGTCCCATCACCACCCTAAAAACAAAATATGAAAGCTAAGTGCAAATAAATCAAGTAGTTACCTTAAAAAATAATTAACCAAACCAAACCACAGTAGAAACAAACAAAAACCCAAAGATAAGAAAAGCTGTAGTGTTCTGAGAATACAAGCCTTTTTATATTCTTGAAAAACAATACTAAGCAAGTTCTTGAAGAAAACTGATGGTCAGAATTCCAGCCAGTTACCTCAGCATCATCAGCTTCATACCCATCGTTGCCATCTGCACTACCAGTGCCTTCATTACTATCTTCACCCTCGTCTCCCATCCCTGTGTCATCTTCATCATCATCGTCTTCTTCTTCATCTTCTTCATAATCCTAGTAAAAAACCCCCAAGTATAAATAAAGATCTAGGACATGGTACACGTGTTCTGCATATCTTGACACCATGGTTAGAAATTTAAGTGACTCATTACTGACCAGGATACAGGAGTTGTCCTGAGAGTTATAGGGAATTACTTCAGTGGCAGCAAGTATCAAAACTGTGGAGCTTACTGGAATTAGTACAGTAATAATCAACTCTGAATTCTAACTATTCGTATGAGATCAATTCAAAGATTAAAGCTCCCAGATGTCCACAGAATATCAAGTGGTCCACTTTAATTCTAAATTTAAAATGTGGCATTGAATAAGAAAATGGTGAAATGATACTATGCTATAAGCTTTTAAAAAACATTGATTAATAAAAGAATCTAAAAATGAGAAGCTGTCAATATAGGATTAACTCCCAAAATAAAATGCAAAGTTTCACTTAGAATATGTTTTAATTATCATGACACCTCAATTTCTTTTGAAAAGAACTATAAGGGCTCCACAAGAAAAAAAACCTTTTATTTCCAGAAACCACAGTGCTTACAATTAAGTCTATAGTCACTTATCAGTGAGATTTAAGATTAAGTTTAATTAATCTAACAAATTTAACAAATCCTAAAGGACTCAGTAATCATTAAAAAAAATGAGATTTTCCATCACTTGTTCTATGCAAAATGTTAAGTTCATAACTAATCAGGATAAAAGAAAAGCATAATAATCTATTTAAAGTGACGGGGAATCAGAATTTACTGGTTGATGCATTAGTATTCCCAAGGATTTCAGCATTTCATCCAGCAGTTTAAAACAATACATGATTTCAAATCCAAATTTACCTCATGTTCCCCATCATTTTCATCATCATCCTCCTCTTCATCATCACTGTCAATTACAATGACATCATCTCCTTTGCCTTGACCATCTTGTGATGATGTTGTTTGCTGATCTGATTGAAGAGGTCCAAGGTCTATTTGTAGAGACTGAGAGGTTTCTTCACTGTCTTCCATTGGTGTATAATCGCCCTGGGTGACTCCCTTTAAAAGCAAAAGATAAATGAATAAACAAATAAATAAAGTCAAGTATACTTAAAACTATCAGTGACATACTGTAGATATAAGTAAAGGCTAAAGAATACTTATGGACTACCAGAATTTTATTTTTAAAAATATGGTTTTGAGGGCTTCCCTGGTGGTGCAGTGGTTGAGAGTCTGCCTGCCGATGCAGGGGACACGGGTTCGTGCCCTGGTCCGGGAAGATCCCACATGCCGCGGAGCGGCTAGGCCCCTGAGCCATGGCCGCTGAGCCTGCACGTCCGGACCCTGTGCTCCGCAACCGGAGAGGCCACAACACTGAGAGGCCCACATACCACAAAAAAACAAAAAACAAAAAACAAAAAAACGGTTTTGAAAGCAGAATTAATTTAAAATAAATGCTTTGAGTTTCTTTAGTCTTCCTATAGAAAAATTATTATAAATCCCACTGGGTAATATTCCAATAAAAAAAAGAGAAAATACTTTATGTAGACACACAGGTATATATGTGTCAAATCTACCAGTGTGGTACTGTAGATGAGTGTTGTCCATCAGAAGTATAATGTGAGCCACAATACATTTCCCATATGGAATTTAAAATTTTTTAGCAGTCACACACACAAAAAAAAGCAGGTGAGATCAATTTAAACAATAATCTTAATGTAGCCAAAAATTATTTCAACATGTAACCTATATAAAAATTATTAATCCTACATTTTAAAATTTGTAATAAGTCTTCAAAATCCAATGTATATTTCACACTTAAGAACATGTCAGTTTGGACTAGCCATATTTCAAGCACTCAACAGCCAACATGGTTAGTTAACAGTGCGGACCAAAGGCAGAAAAAAGACTATCCATGGAACTGCAACATGTAATTTTAAAAAAGACAAAAAATTTTCCCCAAATCAGAAATACTATGTAAAACACACTAAATAAAACAAACTATTATAACTGTCTTTTTACAAAAATACTTCTCCCCCCTCAAAACTCTATCTTAAGCCTTTAAACTGCATTAAAGATATACCAGACGTAAAAATAATTCTTCCCTCAATCTATTTCCTCACAATTCCATTTTTTAGCTACTGAAATAAACTGCAATTTAACTTTATTTTTTGATATTTACTATAAAAAGTTAAACATTTACTTTTTATTTTAGTTCAGCACTCAGCAAAATCTGGTTTTTTTTGGCCATGCCACACAGCATGTGGTATCTTAGTTCTGTGACCAGGGATCAAACCTACGCCCCCTGCAGTGGGAGCAAGGAGCCCTAACCACTGGACTGCCAGGGAATTCCAAAATCTGTTTTATACAAGCCAGAAACAATGTCTTATGAACTAAATCATTCATAAAGATGTTTACTGTAATGGAAAATATGAGTAAGTCATGGTAGAATTAAAAACGTTTAACAAAATAACATGCTTATTTCAAGAAAAGCAACACTTAGAACATCTGCTTCATTGTCAGAAAATTAGAAAAATGAACTGTTACACTTTCACACACTAAGTAGACAGTGCTAGAAGACAAAATGGAAAGCCCAAAGGCACTTTTGAGTCACAGACAATTTTGCCAATCTCAAGAAAAAGCTTTGCACAAAAGATTTCAGTATAATTTAACCAAGTCTGGCAATAACATAGAAATTCACATCTTATTTCAAAATTGTTGTTATGTTCTTCAGGTATGACCCGCTCTGAAATATACACAAAATCGATGTCATTTAGAGTATTACATATTCATCTTGAAGGTTTAGTTTTCTGTTCTTAGCCAAGGAAAACTGAAAAAATTAACTTACAAAATTAATGCATCTAAGAAACTAAAATTTACTTGCAATCTATGGTTACTTATGATTAGCCTGAAACAATTCATTTATTTATTTTTTATTTATTTATTTTTTTGCGATACGCGGGCCTCTCACTGTCGTGGCCTCTCCCGTTGCAGAGCACAGGCTCCGGACGCGCAGGCTCAGTGGCCATGGCTCACGGACCCAGCCACTCCGCGGCATGTGGGATCCTCCCAGACTGGGGCACGAACCTGCGTCCCCTGCATTGGCAGGTGGACCCTCAACCACTGTGCCACCAGGGAAGCCCAATTCCTTTATTTTATACAGATAAAATAATTTTAGAATAAAATGATCCTAAAAATTTATCCAGACAGAAAGTACTGTTTCAAGCTTAACAAGACAAATGGAAACCAGACAGCCTGAGTTCAAATCCTAGCTCCAATGCTATGAAAACCTGGGTGCATGACTTAGCTGGGTATTGGTTTCTTCACCTGTAAAACAGGGTTGTTGCAAGATTTCTTATGAGGATTAAATCAGTTAATAAATGCAAATACTTCAGAACCACACTTGGCATATAATAATGAGTTATGTTAACTAATATTATAATATTACTATAAATATGAATTACTATAAATTATGAACTCTCAATTTGTAGGGCGGAGGAATGGAAGAGAAGTAATAATTTGAGTGCCTAATATGTGGCAGGTACTATTTTAGGTACTCTACAAAACTAAAAATTATGTTATCTTATGAAAAAATTGAGGCTTAGAGAGAATTAATGTCTTGCTTACAGTCACACAGCTTCTAAGTGGGAGTTAGGAACAGAAGCCAGAGCTTTGTAATTTCAGAGTCTATGCATTCCCATTAGTTAGGCTGCCTCTGGAGAAGCCTCAATGAGAGTTCAAAAGATGAAGAGGTATGCAAATGCGTTTCCTTTCACAGAGTATTTTAATTCAGTAAGGGAAGCAATAGAGGGGAGCAACAAAGGATACCAAGTGGGGCACTTATGGATTAACTCAAGACTCAACCAGCCCATCCTTCCAAATAAAATAGAGTGGGTAATCTTTACTCATGACAACCTTAGCTTGGAAAATCTGTGCTAACTATAAACAAAAACATTTCTTTAATTAAAGTTTAGAAGGCAGGATACTAATTAGAAGTAAAGCAGAAATTGCATTGGTAATTCTAACAATATTTCATTAAATATAAAAACAGCAAATTGAAAACAGAAGTCCAAATAATATTTCAATTTGTCAAAGCTCATTTCATTCACTAAAAGCAATAATTTGTTTACTTTAAGTATGTTTTACTTACTTCTCCAATGGAATCTTGAGAATCTTGGTTGTATACTTGAGTCTCTACCTCTCCATCAGTACTTTCTTCTGCCATAACTTCTTCCTGAATCATGACATACAAGTGTGGTAACCATATCAGTTCACTAGATGAAGCATCACCTGTTCAGTGAGTTCTCCCAATAAAGCAAAACTCAAATCTGTAATTTTATGAAGCTGTACATCAGAAATGTTCACTTATATTTACTTATAAAATATAAACAATCACATTCCTCTTTGGTATATACAAAATAAGGTTTATGAACACGCAAGTGAAATTAATTTAGTAGTCTCAATGCTTGATAATAAAACAATTCATTACAACTTATCTTCAACAAAAGAAAATAAAGGAATACCATTTTGGTCAATCAGAGAAAAAGATGGCAGGTACCAGTTTAAAATTCCCATGAGACTATAACTTCCTTATTCTTTAAATTAAAAAAAAAATTGAAATGGAATTCATCCTACGTTTTTGTAACTGTGTTTTTAAAATTGAAATGGGAACTAGTTCAATTAAGCATACTCAAAGAATATAAAACAGTGTTGGCAACAGCAACAATACCTGGGTTTTCAGTGGAAATTTTACAGTAAGTTCAACAAGAGAGTTTTCTGGATTTTGATCCCAAAAGGTCCATTCTCTTAATAATGCTGTAATTGAAAGAATATCTTGGGTCTATGGGTGGAAGTAAAAGTAAACAGAAAGATCTTTACACACCTCAGTTCCTACAGGTGTAACACTTTTCAGCTTCTTTGGAAGAGGCATTTCCACTGTATCGTCAGAGATCTGGTCTGATGCTTCTATGGTGCTATCTTCTTCCTCTTCACGTGTACGCTTCGGCAAAGAAGAACTTGGGGTAGCTGAAACTTTGAAATTACATAATTTAAATCTTGAATTAGAGCGTGATAATCACTCAATTTAGACAAAGTTAACTTAAAAAATATCTTGGTCATTTAACTAAAAAAAAAACACGGTAAAAATTTGGACAGAACAACATAATTTGTTCCTGCTAATCTATGTGTAAACAAAGAGCAATTTACGCTCTGAATCAATGGTCTTAACCTTTGGTTAATAAAGCCAATCAACTTCTACAACAATACATCTGACTCACCGTGACTGTACTGATATAGAATTGCTACTCACAAAGCTTATATAGGGCCATCTTATAATCTATAAAACCCAGGACTCCTTGGATAAAAAAATTTTCCTTGTATGTTTAGACTTGAAAATTCTTACTTGATCTTCTTCTAGATATCTTTTAGTTCTCAGGACTTGTATTAAGTTACAGCTGACCCTTGAACAATTCAGGGGTTAGGGGTGCTGGCCCTCCATATCAGCCATTCCTTCGTGTCTGCAGATTCAACCAACTAAGGATGTACAGTACTGTAGTGTTTACTATTGAAAAAAATCCACATTTAAGTGGACCACGAAGTTCAAACCTGTGCTGTTCAAGGGTCAACTGTACATAAAATAAGTTTCAGGTTGTATCACCTTTAAAATTAGTCAAAAAATAACTGGAAAGGAAGAAAGATCTTAATGACAAAAATGAGTGACCTAAAATAGAATTCAGCAGTAAACATAAAAATAAGATGTTAGGAATATCGCCATCCATTTTAATACCTGGTAGAAAACAAGTAGGTACAAAGAACATTCAAGATATGTATTATACTCAAGAAACTATAAATGCAGAGGTCTACTCTAACCTCATTTTAAAATTAATCTTACCAGTGCCAAACACTGCTGTGGAAGTAGAAGGCCGCTCAACTGGTGAACTCTGAACCACCTCCACTATGTTTGGGGATAGCTCTTGATTTGTAGGCTCGATTTGAGGATGACTTTGTTGAGTGGGTTGCACAAAAGCCGTAGCCTGTGTTTGTTGCTGAACAGTTAAAATGGGTTGAGGGATAGAAGGCTGGACATTAGGACTAGTAGAACGAACAGATCCACTTGTGCTTCCGAAAACTGGAACATGTTCCACAGGCCCTTCTGATTGCATGGCTGAAAAATAATTAAAACATTTAATATATTAAGTTTTCTATTTTTACCAAAGCTGTAATTGCCCTTCTCTATTCTCTTATAGGTGACATTTTGCATAGTTATTTATGTACATACCTCTTCCACTCACTAGACAAAAAACACTGAGGTAATGTATTATGCATTTTTGTATTGCCTATGTGACAGACATAGAGTGTGCAGTAAATTGTTGGCTGAATTAAATAAACTGTTTTTGCATCTATTATTCTATGGAAATGATGACCAAATAAAATGATATTAAGAAACTCAAAGTCAAATTATAAGTTTTTATTAAGTATCATTTTGTCTTCAACTAATATAAAATGACTGTTAAGTTTAATTGGTAATATATCTCATAATTATTTTACTGAATGTAGTTCAAATAAAATATTCTGTCCTTTCATAGCATATATACATGTTATATATTTCTAAACACTTAATTTACTGAATTCTAACATTTGTTAAGACAAGAATCTAAGAAAATTTTATTTAGTAACTTTTACTGACACCTATCTTGGGGTTGGGGAAAGGGATTAAACAATGAGAAACAAATTCCTACCCTTGAGGAGCTCAATCTAGCGGAATAAAAAAACATGTATTCAACTGAATAAGATGTGGTTGTAATTGTTGTAATGAGTAAGAAAGTGCAGAAAGCAATTACAAGGTCAGACAGTTTATCAGGGAAGAAGTTGATGTCTGGGTCGAACCAGTGATTTAATATGGTTTTCTAAAGTGGATTTCATATCATCTTTCTTAGCTAGTAGAGGTAAAAAATTTGGTCCTGGAAAAGCATGCCATATACTTATAGGGGTGTATTTCTCTCCTTCTTTAGCTTCAAAACACAAAAAGCAAAAAGGAAGGGAGGGAGGAAATATGCTACATTAACAAGTATCCCAGGAGGCATACACCTGAAAATATTAAATGCCAACTTTTACATGATGTCTGACTTTAGCTTTAGTGGAAGCCTCATTTATCCTTGAAGTCACTGTCATCTTCTTGTAATAAATCTCAGTAAACAGTTCAATCAGACCTGTTATTATTTTACTTACCTTCTTGTGATTCCACTTGTGTAGTGGGCATCACTGTAGCTGTTGGGGTAGTAGTAGGATTTGTAACAGTTGCAGGTGTAACCATTGGGCGGATACTAGCCCTGGGTGTTGACTTATTCCCAGCCATAGCTGCAGCTGTCACTTTACTTGGAGTAGACACAACAGGAGTTGGCTTGATATTGGCTGTTGGTGGGTCTGATGTGCTGGCACTTACAGAGGGGAAAATGCAAGAATAATAAATCATAAAAAATTACTAAAAATATGCCTTATAAAATACATATACTCTATCAAAAGCAAAGCACATATGCTTCTTGAAGTGAGTGTCTAATAATTACGACCTTAATATGCATTCAGACCTTATTAACTCTGTTTTCCTAACACTGCTTTGGGTAGACTTTTGGCAGATTAGAAAAAAAATTAAAGAGACAGTTCAGTATAGTTCTACATTTTTTGTTCACTAAATATTACAAAACTCTTATTGAAGAGGTTTTGAACTTAAGCATTAAAAACTGTGCAGGAAATGTTCTGCAGTGGTGCATCCTGACAATGTAGAAAGTATTCAACTGTGCTCAGCCTTTTATCCTTGTATCATATAACATCACAGGGAACATTAGTAGCCTATCTTAGAAGTCAATCACAAACTAAAAGATGAAAGACACTTTCTCTGTCACAAAGCTCTACCTATCTGATAGGACTGAAAGTATACTGAAAACAAGAGTTCTGGAAAAAAATATCTCAGCAACTACATGATGCAGTTTTGCACAGGATAAATGGCTCTTTACTTACATATTTTTACAATATAGATTTTTTCTCCCCAAAGATCACTAGATCCTTCCTGTATTTTAAAAGAAAAACAGGGAACAGACTGCAAACAGACTGTCAAAGAACAAAACTCACATTCCTCTTTCACCAGAAGTTGGAGCTGTTTTCAACGTGATCTGTCTCTGCTGTTCTGGGACCTATAAAAAGAAAACTATGGATTACTGTGCCTATCCCACAAGAGTCCACTAAACAATGCCATCAAAGTATTTTACTTGTTAATTCTCTCTAAATACCTGGTTTAGTCAAAATTCAGTCTGACAAAGGCTCCTAAATCACCAGACATCTTCAAGTAAAACGCACAGGGCAAAAATGATTTGTCACTTAAACCGAATTAGCTAATTACCTTATTAGTAGGTTCTTGAGGCTCATCTCTCTGCTCAAGGTGTCTCTCTTGATGCTCCCTGAGTTCTCTTTCCAAGCGACTAATTCGACCTTCATACTGGGACTTAAGAGCAGTCATACGAACATCCAGTTCATCTTTCTGCTGATCTAAGGCTCCATTCCTTTGTTTAAGCTCCTCATTTTCTTTAGTTAGCTGATCTTTTACACCTAAAGAAGTAACCACATGATTCTATTAAAATCATAATCAAACACTGGAAATAAAATGCATTTATGTGCATAATAAGTACTCAAAAGTCAAATCAGATTCTATTCCTGAACTTTAACATCCACAATAATTCTGATATACATCTCAATAAGTTCTAAACTATCTGTATTTGCTTTATTACTCCAATATAAAATATACTCCAAAATAAAACATTTTACTTTTCCTAAGATCTCAAAAAGACAAAGGATCTACCATAAACTAGTCAGCAGGAACCCTTTCATATGGCCTTTAATATTTTAATATATTAGGAATTATAAAATTTTCATTTCATATAACCTACAGCATATACTCAAGAATAATTAAGAAACATCTTTTATGAAATAAGTTGCCAGGGGCACTATCTTAGAGATCATTTAAAAACCTGCATATAATAAAACTCAACTGATTTGGCATTTTATTTACCTACTAGCAGACTGGTAAGCAAGGTGCAGTAAGGCCCTGAGCATTGTAGCACTGGGCTCCTCATAAATTTGACATGATATTCTCCCTGAAGGGCTAAAGGGGCCCTCAGTGAAGTGAGGCACAGAAAACTCATTTGGCTGGTAAGATCTGATGCTGTCTAGGAATTTACAGAAGGCTTCTGGACTGTATACTGTGGACCCAAAGGATCACCATCAAAAGGTAGTAATAGTTACACAGTAAAGCAGAAGGATGGCTGTACTCCCTATCTACTATCTACTACCAGTTAACAATTAATAAAGATTTCATAAATAAATTACAGACATCCTCATCACTTGAAAATTAAAATTGCTGTGATTTGTGTCTAATTAAATAAACCTAAATATCTAAAGCACACACGCACATACACAGAAATCACTTTATAGTATTTACTTTTCTTTTCTATTTAATTTTAAGCCTGTATCAAGTAACCAACTTTCACTATCAAGTGCAAATCTTAAAGTATACAGAAACTTACCAGCTAAATGTGCAATTTTTGATTTTGCTGCTACAATAGCCTTTCTTGTTTTTTCTTCCTTTTCAGTTATCTGCTGTCGGAGCTGTTCCTCCTGGGTGGTTCTATCTTGAAGGTCCTGACGAAGTCGTGAAAGTTCAGATTGAAGCTGCACAGTCTGTTCCTGGAGATTTCTTGCTTCCATCTCTTTTTCAGATAATGTCTTTTAAAGGAAGACAAAGTATGCACCATGTAATTCAACGAAATCAATATAACTGTATGCCCTACAGACTTAAAATGTAAAACATTAATTTGCTTATTTAGGTTAAATGGAAGTATAAATATAAAATGGTGGTCAAACCAAGTAAGTGAACACTTAAAGATGATTAGGTATTATTTACATACATAAGTCATTCAAAGTAAAAGGATAAAATATATACCTTTCCATATAAGAGAAAGTATCAGTGTTTAACACATTTTTTTTTCAAAATTCCTTTTTATGACTGAGTAAAATTCCATTGTATTCCTTTAGCTTTTCAATAAGAAAACAATTCCTTCAACACCCTCCACTACTCTTCTGCTCATACCTTCTGCAGATTCTCCACCTGACTCTCGAGTGATTTTGACTTTGTTTCAGCTTGGTTAAGGGTTTCTTTGAGCTCCTGCATTTCCTGGATTGAGACATGCTGTTCCTGATGGTCTCCAGAAGACTGAGCTGAGGTCTCCATGACCTAAGATGACAAAGAGTAATAATATACTTGCACATTTATATTCAATAATTCTGCAAATTCATCTAAGAAAATAATCGTAAGTATGTAAAGAAATTTATTTTTAAGAGTATTCATAAATAAATCTATCGAACAACTTTAATGTCCAAAAGTAAGCTATTATACAGGTTAGGGCTTTCCATACAACTAGGTATTAACCAGCTAATCAAAATGCTGATGCATTATTTGACACAGAATTATTTGGAAAAACAAATCACTCATATGTAAACAAAAGCATACTAAAGTGCTAACAATGGTTAACTGAGAGGCAAGAATTTTGAAATTTTTTCTTTATATGTTTTTTCGTCTAATATACTAAATACACAATAAAGTCAATATACAAGTTCTTTACCACTGGGAATTAAAAACAAAATTCAGATCCAAAGTAAAACAAGGATTTAAAAATTCTTTTTGGTAGGTGGTTAACACAGACTACTTATTTAAAACTGTAACAAAACCTGATAAACTATAAAGAACTAGTATTTTTTTTTTTTTTTTTTGTGGTACGTGGGCCTCTCACTCTTGTGGCCTCTCCCCTTGAGGAGCACAGGCTCCAGACGGCAAGGCTCAGCGGCCACAGCTCACGGGCCCAGCCACTCCGTGGCACGTGGGATCCTCCCAGACCGGGGCACGAACCTGCGTCCCCTGCATTGGCAGGCGGACTCTCAACCACTGCGCCACCAGGGAAGCCCAAGAACTAGTATTTTAGATATACACAATTTCAGTCAGCAATGAGTTACAAGAACATAGTTCTGAAAAGGAGCAATATTTGAAATTGGGAAACTGAATTAAAATACCTAGCATTTACTACTATTTCTATATGAATTTATAGCTCATTCTGGGACATACTAAAGAGCAAATCTTTTTTTTTTCTTTAAATTTTATTTATTTATTTATTTATTTTTGGCTGTGTTGGGTCTTCGCTGCTGTGCGCGGGCTTCCTTGCGGTGAGTGGGGGCTACTCTTCGTTGCGGTGCGCGGGCCTCTCATCACAGTGGCCTCTCTTGTTGCAGAGCACGGGCCCTTGAGCACAGGCTCAGTAGTTGTGGTGCACGGGCCCAGCTGCTCTGCAGCATGTGGGATCTTCCCGGACCAGGGCTCGAACCCGTGTCCCTTGCATTGGCAGGCGGACTCCCAAACACTGCGCCACCAGGGAAGCCCCCAGAGCAAATCTTAAACCAAATAAAGATATCACATATAAGCTTACCCTTGTTTAGAACCTAAAAACCAATAATTAAAAATTATGAATAAGGTTTTTGTAAGTCATCTAAATATTTATATATGTATCCAAAATATATATCCACCCATATATCCAAATATATACATAAAACTGTGTAAACTGTGTAGATCAAAACTGTGTATATCAAAAAATGATAATATATATATGAAGAATATATAAAAAGAAAACTGCTTCAAAATACCTTATCTTGTTGTGCTTTAAGTTCTTCATATTGAGTCTTGTACCTACGCCCAATTTTCTTGACTTGAGTAATAGTTTTAACTTTTTCTTGAATATCAATTATTTTGGCATCTAAGTCCTTCTGGATGCTTTCCTTTTCAGTTCTTACTTTATTTAAATCTTCCTTTAGACTCTGGATTAAGTTCTGGTTGTTAGTCAAAGATGCATTTGATCTAAGCAAAAAAATGGGGTAAAGGAGAAAGACTAATAAATATTTGGAACCTTCCAAATTTTAAAATCCTTTAAGTTATATTTTTATTATGTTGCTTTAGTCTGTTTTTTATTTAGAAAATTCTAAGAAAACCATACACATATTTCAAAAGATAATTCCTTAACTTATGAACCTGTGGTCCTTTAGAAAGATCTGATTTACTTATTATATGTCATACATGCCCATTTTAGAGATGAGAAAAACTGAGCTACAAATGGTCAAGTAACATGCACACTTTTACTCTGCGCTGGTACACAGAGTTTAATCCATATCTGTCTGATAGCAAAATCTATACTCTTTCCACTCTAATGTGTGCTGAGTAAGTATATTAGGCTTTATAGGCCACATACAGTGTTTGTTACATGTTCCTCTTTCTCCTTTTTTACAACACTTAAAAAATGTAAAAATCATTCTTAGCTTCCAGCTGTATAAAAAAAAGACCTGTGGATTATAGTCTGCCAAACCCTGTACTTGTATCATGAACAGAACTTGAAATCAGATGACCTGAATTAAGAACATGGGTTTAACCGCTACTAAGGTTATAAGCTTGGGTACCTTTCTGAATCTTAGCTTCCTCATCTTTAAAATTAAGTAATATCTCTCCTACTTAAAATGCCAGACTACTGTTATGAAAAAAATAAGAGAATAAATATGACAAAAATTTGTAAGCTTATCAAGTATCACATAAATAGGGGCTATGACAGGCACAAAGGACATTGAAGCTTAAAAGAGGTAAACCAGAAACATTAATTTTAATATTACATTTATTTTCAAAAGGTAATACTTCACTATAAGTTCATTTAAAAACTTTATTAAAAACTTTCAAAATAGATTCATGAATATATGTTAACCAAAAAAAAAAGAAAAATCTACTTGCCAAAGTCATTTTGACTATTTTAAAAAGTTTGCTTTAGATTCATACCAACTATGTAGTTTTCTAAAAAGTAATAAATATTGAGAAATAATGCATATATGAAGACATAAAACTAAATTACTGCTTGCTTTGCTCTATAAAGTAATAAAAGGAAAGCCACATGTAAGGGCTCCAGCACTTTCCATTCTTTATAAAATCAGGAAGCACTTAGGGGGTCACATAAAGAATAGAAACAAACTTCTTTAAGATTTCAAGAATTGTATACAACTTAAGGTTTCTTTCATATACCTTGCAATTTCAGCTTTAAGTCTTCCAATTTCTTCAGTCAATTGTTGAATACGCTTAGCATGCACTTCCTTTTCAGAAAGGAGCTTCCGATATTCTTCTGTATCTGGATCTTTCTGTTGACTCACTAGATGCTAGAACAGCAAAAATGCATAATATGGTTTTATAGTTTTCATGAAACTAATGTACTATAATAAAATATCAGAGTATCTAATTGTGTTTACATTTGCTACTTGCATACACTGTGATCAAGCACCAAACTACAAGAAAATAAGATCAAAGCTTTAGTTCCTTTGTTTAGCTAAGATGTTTAGCCAAAATGGAAGGGGAAAATAAAATAAATGTCATTCACTATTATTTTTCATAGCTGCAAAGGAACATTTCAGAATCGTTACAATGGAGCCAAAAAAGGGATCCAAAGAATCTACAAGCTTTTTATATTAATATTAAATACCTAATTTCATTAAAGTGACATATACAAGGGAAAAAAATGTCATAATGCATTACAATCTAAACAAAAATATGAAAATAATCCTAAATAACTGATTCCATTAACTAGGAAAGAAGGCATCATAATTTAACAGGAATGTATCTAGATTTGGGCAGATTATCCTCCTTTCTTGACTTTTCAGATTGCTTGATTAAAAAAAAAAGAATAAATGCACTCTAAAATTCTATAGTCCTCTTCAGATACGAGTGGTTCCCTAGAGCATTTTCCAGGTGCTAGGTGCTGTGTGAACTGCTTCATTTGTTTAATTTTTGTAACATGAAGAGGGGTATTATGCTCCCATTTTCACAAATAAGGAAAATTGGCTCAGAAAGATTAATGTCCTCATTTTCACAAATCACATAACTAGTATGTGGTAAGGCCAATTCCCAACCTTTTGTTTGAATATAGAGCTAGCATTTCTTTTTTTTTTAAACATCTTTATTGAAGTATAATTGCTTTACAATGGTGTGTTAGTTTCTGCTTTAAAACAAAGTGAATCAGCTATACATATACATACATCCCCATATCTCCTCCCCCTTGCATCTCCCTCCCACCCTCCCTATCCCACCCCTCTAGGTGGTCACAAAGCACGGAGCTGATCTCCCTGTGCTATGCAGCTGCTTCCCACTAGCTACTGATTTTACATTTAGTAGTGTATATATGTCAATGCCACTCTCTCACTTCGTCCCAGCTTACCCTTCCCCCTCGTTTCCTCAAGTCCATTCTCTACGTCTGCGTCTTTATTCCTGTCCTGCCCCTAGGTTCTTCAGAACCATTTATATGTGTTAGCATACGGCATTTGTTTTTTTCTTTCTGACTTACTTCACTCTGTATGACAGACTCTAGGTCCATCTGCCTCACTACCAATAAAGCAATTTCGTTTCTTTATATGGCTGAGTAATATTCCATTGTATATATGTGCCACATCTTCTTTATCCATTCATCTGTTGATGGACACTTAGGTTGCTTCCATGTCCTGGCTATTGTAAACAGAGCTGCAATGAACATTGTGGTACATGACTCTTTTTGAATTATGGTTTTCTCAGGGTATATGCCCAGTAGAGGGATGGCTGGGTCATATGGTAGTTCTATTTTTAGTTTTTTAAGGAATCTCCATGCTGTTTTCCATAGTGGCTGTATCAATTTACATTCCCACCAGCAGTGCAAGAATGTTCCCTTTTCTCCACACCCTCTCCAGCATTTATTGTTTGTAGGTTTTTTGATGATGGCCATTCTGACTGGTGTGAGGTGATACCTCACTGTAGTTTTGATTTGCATTTCTCCAATGATTAGAGACGTTGAGCATCATTTCATGTATTGTTGGCAATCTGTATACGTTCTTTGGAGAAATGTCTATTTAGGTCTTCTGCCCATTTTTGGATTAGGTTGTTATTTTTTGATAATTGAGCTGCATGAGCTGCTTGTAAATTTTGGAGATTAGTCCTTTGTCACTTGCTTCGTTTGCAAATATTTTCTTCCATTCTGAGGGTTGTCTTTTTGTCTTGTTTATGGTTTCCTTTGCTGTGCAAAAGCTTTGAAGTTTCACTAGGTCCCATTTGTTTATCTTTGTTTTTATTTCCATTTCTCTAGGAGGTGGGTCAAAAAGGAGATTTATGTCATAGTGTGTTCTTTCTATATTTTTCTGTAAGAGTTTCACAGTGTCTGGCCTTACATTTAGGTCTTTAGTCCATTTTGAGTTTATTTTTGTGTATGGTGTTAGGGAGTGTTCTAATTTCATTCTTTTATATGTAGCTGTCTAGTTTTCCCAGCACCACTTATTGAAGAGGTTATCTTTTCTCCACTGTATATTCTTGCCTCCTTTATCAAAAATACGGTGACCATATGTTCATGGGTTTATCTCTAGGCTTTCTATCCTGTTACATTGATCTACATTTCTGTTTTTGTGCCAGTACTACACTGTCTTGATTACTGTAGCTTGGTAGTATAGTCTGAAGTCTGGGAGCCTTATTGCTCAAGCTCCGTTTTTCTTTCTCAAGATTTCTTTGGCTATTCGGGGTCTTTTGTGTTTCCAAACAAATTGTGAAATTTTTTGTTCTAGTTCTGTGAAAAATGCCATTGGTAGTTTGATAGGGATTGCATTGAATCTGTAGATTGCTTTGGGTAGTATTATCATTTTCACAATGTTGATTCTTCCTGTCTAAGAACATGGTATATCTCTCCATCTGTTTGTATCATCTTTAATTTCTTTCATCAGTGTCTTATAGTTTTCTGCATACAGATCTTTTGTCTCCTTAGGTAGGTTTATTCCTAGGTATTTTAGTCTTTTTGTTGCAATGGTATATGGGAGCGTTTCCTTAATTTCTGTTTCAGATTTTTCATCATTAGTGTATAGGAATGCAAGATATTTCTGTGCATTAATTTTGTATCCTGCTACTTTACTAAATTCATTGATTAGAGCTGGCGTTTCTAACCATACTATGCTATATGGTTTTGTCCCTCCTAAAAAGGTAGCAGTCAGTGAACAAGTCTTCTTAAAGTGATTCAGTAAGCTACATAAATCCATTTTTCACGTACCAAAGCATTTTAGAGATAAAGCAGAAGCCTAAATTTGGAATCCAAGTAAATAAATTAGCTGTTTTTTAAAATATACAAAATGTAAGCAAAACTTTAAAAACTGAGTTATAAGTTTAATGCCTGTCACATATGTACAGGTGTACATGTTAGACTTTTACTGATAAACACATAATACTTTCCACTAGCTCATCAAACATTTTTATCCCCTTAAATTTTACCCTATTATTTTAAATCAACATGTTTCCATATTTTGGAATGGGTTTAATTGCACTTACCTGGTTACGTGCTTTCCAACGTTTGACATCTTCTTCTAATAACTTCTTCTCTGCTTGCAACATACCGCTTTTCTCACTCAGCTCAGCATTTGCTTCTTGTAAGGGTAAAATATCTAACTCCAGTTTCCTCACCTGAAAATAGTTCCAGTGTTTTTTTTAATACCTGATGTGAGAGTTTATTTAAAATACTATTAAAAATAATGTGCCTCTACTCTTCATTAGTAAGTTACAAACCTTGGCTTGCATCTGTTGTAGATCCTGTTCTAGCCTTTCCTTTTCTTCCCTCAGCATCTTATTGGTCTCCATAACTACATTCATTGTTTCAGTTTTCTTCATCAGTTCCTCATGCTGGGCCATTGTTTTTGCAGTTACCTAAAGTTTTCAAACATGCATACAGCAACATATAACAATAGATTAAGACCTACCTTTTCCTACCAGTTCTAATCTTTCCTACAAAAGTAAAAAGGATTGAAATGTCAACTTTTAAAACAAATTCTTAGAAGTCTTACATGTTTTTCTGATTCATGCTAATTACAGAGTTTAAACAAATACTAGAAATTAAAAAGATGAAAATAGAAAGATACTACAAATCCTGCTGACAAATAGTTTTTACATTAGGTAAGAACATCAATCCAGATCTTTCTGTATCTATCCTTTTTTCTTGCTACACTGAACTGAAATAGTTCTAAAACAATGTTATTTTGATCCTCAGTTTTTTCCCCTTTTCAGAAACTCTTTTTCATTTCACTCAGTTGTTTCATCACTTTGGTTCTGAGAAATTTTACTGAATATTTGTTCATTTGTGAAGAACTTTTCTTCTGTTCTCATGAGTATAGTTATCCATCTTTTGCACACGTTACTTTATTCCTTCACCATTTTAAAATCTATGGTTCATGACTGCCATGCTACACTGTTCATCTTTGGTAGACATTCTATTATTTTTGATATAATGTATGTTACTTCTTGACTCTCCTCTGACTGTATGTAAGAGTTGGTTGAGCTGGGCATTTTCTACTAGTATTATTTGCCTTTCTACAGCCCAAAGGAACAGCAAGGAAAGCAGAAGAGACTGAGAGAATATACAGTCTTTGTTAGAAACCCCGATTCTGCTCTTTTCCTCCAACTGTTAACTCCATTGAATTAGAGGGTCTGTTTATTATTTCCATAATGAGATATATTTGAATTTGGGTTGTTTTCTCAATAGGATATAACTCTGGAATTTTAAATTTCTGTCTGAAAATGTAAATCCCATAAATCTAATTGTTCAATTATTCACTTTCCCCTGTCTCAATGGTTTGTCTCTAGCAGCCATTCCAACTATCAGTTAAAAGAAGATAAATGATTCAAGGTCTTAATTTCCTTCCTTCCAGATGTAGAGTTGTATTACTGCATCTCCTCAGAATGAGGTTATGCAATAGTAAGCCTTCGGGTGGTAGTGTGGACTAAGGAGTTAATAAGCTTATGTTGTGATCACATATTCACTAAGCATCTTTTTTTCTCCTTCAGTCAACTGTTTTGACTACACTTTGCACCTCTGATGAGAAAGGAGTATTCTGTAGCAGTTTCAACCTACCTTTTTTTCTAAAATGACTATCAATCTATAATGAAAACTACAGTAATAAATTAAGATAACTGAAATTTATTAAGCACTCACTGTGTACCAGACATGATTCTAAATGCTTCATGTGCACTAACTCAATCCTCACTATTATTATCACCCCAATATTACAGACAAGGAAGTTTAAGAACAAGGAAGTTAAACAATGTATCCAAGGCACACATCTCATGGTGTGAAGCTAGAATTTGAAAGCAGTCAGTCTGGTTACCATTAGTCTCTCACCACTGTATTGTGCCAGTGTTTACTAATGTTTAATGAATTTTAAAAAGAATGCTTATTTCAAACTAAATTTTATGTTATTAGAAACTGAAATGAGCTCATCTCTTGATTGCTTTTTTTTTTTTTTTTTTTTGCGATATGCGGGCCCCTCACTGCTGCGGCCTCTCCCGCTGCGGAGCACAGGCTCCAGACACACAGGCTCAGCGGCCATGGCTCACGGGCCCAGCCGCTCCACGGCACGTGGGATCCTACCGGACCAGGGCACGAACCCGCGTCCCCTGCATCGGCAGGCGGACTCTCAACCACTGCACCACCAGGGAAGCCCTCATCTCTTGATTTAACAAGTGCTTTCTTAAAGCTTAGGATACATACCTGAACTTTCTCCCTTTCAGCATTTAGACTATCCTGCAGTTCCTGCAGCTCTCTTTCTAAAAGTTCAACCCTTTGTCGATAGCGCAGACTCTCAACCTGAGCCACTTCAAACCTAGTTTCAGCAATTTCTTTTTCTCGTCGTATAAATCTACAAGAATATGTATTTTATTTGAATAGAAAAATGCCAATATAACATTTCAAAACTTGGATAATTTTTAAGATGACAAAAATCATTCACTTTAAAAAGTATTTTTACACAATGCTTTCATTAAAAAATAATGGGGGATATATTTTATTACAGACAGTGGCTTCTATCTTTAAAATAATCCGAAAGGCAATTAATTTTCTAAAGAACCTACTCAAGTTCTTACTGTTAGATTTAACTTGAACTAATTTATTTAAATTGGCATATGTCTAAATGTCCAAAGTGATCACTAATTGGGTGATAGTGGGTTTGTTGACTAATAAGAGACAAATGACCTTTATACCTAAATATCATATAACTCCCACTTGTCTAATTTATACATTTATAGTGTCACTTCATAATTGTTGTTAACCACAGAAGTAAAGCATTAAGAATATACTGGATTTACCTGAGAATTTCTAAGATTTGTTCTTGAGATTTTCCTTCTTCACTGAGAGATACATTCAATGGACCTTGTACGCCTTCCTTCATAGAGGCAACGATTTTGTCACTTAATTTTTCAATCTGATCATGAAGTAATCTGTTTTGTTTTTCTAGATCTTCACAGCGAGAAACACTCTTGGAAACTTCATCCTATAAGCCAAGAGTCTATGATAATAGCAGATTTTCCAATGTACATTAAAAAAAAAAAACTTTCAATTCTCCAAACATCCTGATGTACAATATGATTATGATGTACAATAATACCTTTAACATTCTCTCTCTTTCCTCCCAAGATGCTTTGCACTCCAACAACTGTGATTCTGCTTTCTGGGCTGTTTCTTCCAAGTGCTGACGCACTGACACCATTTTGGAAACCTGTTCTTTGGCAGCTTGTAGAGCTTCAACATCAGCAGCATGTAGCATCAATTCTCTCTCATACTTATTCTGAGCTTCCACAGCTATTTTAGCCTGAAAGGAATTATTTCCCCATCGACATAGATGATTAAAAACCCATAAAGCTAGTCTTTAAAAAGATGTACATTGTATTATTTAAAGTAATAAAAGTGAAGACAATCTCTAAATGTCCCAAAATAGGAGAATGATTAAAAATCACACTGCAGTGGGAAGCAGCTGCACAGCACAGGGAGATCAGCTTGGTGGTTTGTGACCACCTTGAGGGGTGGGATAGGGAGGGTGGGAGGGAGGGAGACGCAAGAGGGAAGAGATATGGGGACATATGTATATGCATAACTGATTCACTTTGTTATAAAGCAGAAACTAACACACCATTGTAAAGCAATTATACTCTAATATTAAAGATGTTAAAAATTTTTTAAAAAAAATCACACTGTATCTATTTAATGAAATATTAAACATCTGTTCAAAATGAAACTTAAGATGATATAGTAACTCGGAACAGCCTTTATGAAAAAAAGACTAAATATAACTGAGTTACATAAAATACATATATACACACAAAGTGAATGAAGAGAAATGAAAATAATCTATTTTGAGTACTGAAATATGGATACATTCTTTGATTCTAACTTCCAATGTTATGCTGTTTGGCAATAAGCGAAACACAATTCATTTTTGTCTAATTTACCTTCAATCTGAAGCACTTTCCCCTGTATTCCATTTTTAAAGTAATCCTGATACATATACATGTTATGTATATAAGCAATATGTAAGCAGTAAAGAACAGTAACCCAACGAATGGCTATTAATACCACCAAACATAAAAATGAGAATGTTTCCAATATCCTTACATGTCTTTCCTTCCCATTCTACCATTTCAATAATCCCCATTTTCCTGAATTGTTTTACCATTTCTTGTTCATACAAAATCATAAAAAGCAGTATCACATATATGTGTGTGTGCATGCTGTATGTATACTTAAATAATGTGGTTTTGTACTTTTAAAGCTTATAAACAGTGGTGTATAGAAATCTGTGTAAGCTCAGTAATGCATTAAAAAGGTATTAAAATTGTTTTGTTGAGAAAAGTATCTCTATCTTGTCTGTAGTACAGCTTTACAACTAGAATTAGTGAAGGACTACAATAGTGAAAGAATGTTTGCAAGTGAAAGCAAGTACACATTTAATCTCCAACTCCTATTTTTCTATATTTTTCCCATTTATCAACTTTGTTTTGTTAATTGATATTGCTCTACAGGTATCTCCTACTTTTTGAAAGTTTGCTTTATGCCACTTTGCTTATATGAGAAACCTACATTAGCGTCTGTTTTTGCTAACCAAAAGAAATCCAAAGAGCATTTTTGCTTTTACAAAAAAGGAGAAAAGTGAAAAGTGTTCAGCGTTTGTTTTGCAGGAGCCATTATAGAGGCTGTGCGCACCCTGAGTAGCAAGAGAGGCACTGCCAAGCTCCCTCCCTGAGACTACACTCAGCATCTCAACATCAAGCTGTCATAGCTTTGAACTGTGTCTGTGAGCATCTGTGTTTTACCTCAATTCATTTTGTGCTTCCATTAGCAAGATGTGTCCTAAGATAATTGTTTCTTCACTTAATGCCATTTCAGTTTACACACGGCTTCATAGGAACTTTCTACTTTTGGACAGCAGGGGAAACCTGTGTTTACTTTTAGCCTTCACCTATATACTTTTCAACTGATGTTATTCCAAGTTCCACAAGAATGGAAATAAACCTGCATTTTTGTAAGATTCACCAATCCCCAAAATGCATTAATATACTCCAAGAACTGTTCCCTAAGGTCAAAGCTCACTTCTCAATAACTGGCTCTAGGAGTGACACTTACTTGTTCCTGACAGTCCCGTCTGGCTTGCTGCTCATTACTCAAAGCTGTGCCTGCTCTCTGAAGAGCTTCTTGTACTTCATTCTGAACACTATTGAGTGTTTTCTTTAACTCAGATAACTAAATCAGAAGAACAAGATTAAAACCAGAGTTAATTGCAAACTTACTTTAAAAATACTGGAGATAGATTTTTCAAAATACAAGTAGCCCAAAGACTTCTTACTAAATTTAAAATAGTCATAACCTGATATAATCTACTGGACAAATTTTACAGGTCTATGTTGACCCCATATTACTATCTGCAAAAGTCAATTTTTAGGCAGAGGCTTCTAAAAAGCAGCACTGATACCTAGTACCATAAAGTAGTCTTAGATATCCGAAAGGAAACATGTACAGATGTACAGAGTAAAACATAAAACTAAAATTGTTGGGTATGTGTTCATTCAATATCTGTTGAGATGAACTGAATAGTAAATAATGAGCTAGTTAAAAGAATTTAAACTCTTACCATAGAAAAAGTGATTGATATGGTAATAACTTAATTTACCTGTTGTTCCATGCTCTCTATGGCTTTTCTCTTGTCATCCTGAAGTTCCTGTTTTTCCTTCTCTACTTCCATTAACTTCTTTTCCAGCTGTGTCTGAAACTCAGCTGACTCTTTTAAGCGAACTTCAATATTCTTATGTACTTCTTCTGTCACCTTCGCCATCAACCAAACAATAAGATACAAAGAATATACACATTTAAAATTATACAGTTACTTTCCCCAAATCTAAACTAAATTTTAAAAATACTAAAATTAATGTTTGCCTCGTATTTAAAAAAAAATCCATCAAATGCTGATTAAAGAGTTCAAAAACATCACTTAAAACTATGCATAATTTACCTCTCTACCTGTTTACTGGTCATTTTTTTCTTTTGAAGTGAAATTTCCAGTTTTCATTTTCCCCTCATTCTTCATATCCACTTGCCAAATCTGTCCATTCTACCACTGAAAGGGGTTTTTCTCCCCACATATTTTGATTTGCATGATGCCAGCCATGAAAGGATCTTTTAAAAATGTGGCCCTAGTCTATTGCTATAGCCTCCAAAACAAACTTCGTATCCTCCAATCTATTACGTTCATCTTTCTAATTAAAGCAAATTCTGGTTATGACATGTTGGAAAAAAATCAATGCCTCAATAATCTTAAAACATATAATTTAGTATGACTTGAAAACCTTTCACATTTGGCTCTTGACTACGTTTATAATTATATTCCTCACTATTTCACTTCATAAATGCAATACACTAACTAGCCTTTTTATCGTGGCTGATGGTGCCTTTTACGTGGAATAACTTCCTACCTTTAACTATCCAAATGATGCTTTCTTTCAAGGCTGGACACAAATGCCTTCTCTCCTGTGAAGTTATGCCTACTCAAAAGACAATCTCACCTACCTCCCACTCACATCAACATTTCATCTATACCTTTTCTACAGCAATACACTTTCCATGTTTCACAAATTTTGTGTGATCTTTTTGTTTGTTTTATTTGGCTTATTAGACTCAAGCACTCTTAAGAGGTAAGTGCAATGATGTCACTTGAATCCATACTTTTACACAGTGCCTTACACATAGCAACAATCTAACTTTAAAAAAAAAGTTTATAAGTGCATGCAAACTGATTTCAAAATTGTATATACCTGTTTTTCCTTGTTGAGGGACTCTTCCAAACTAGTAACCATTGCACGATACTGTTCCACATTACTAGTGCTTGTTTTGAGCCTTTCCTTCAAGTCATTCACCTGCTCTTCTGCCTGCCTTAGCTGACTCAGAAGGTCATCCACATCTTCTTTGTTGCTAGGCTGACCTAAAACATTTAACAGCTTTCTTAAAATTAACATTTTAAAAGATATGAGAGATGACTGTTATCAATCCTGACTGTGAAGTTAGTACTATGGCTGAAATAAGTAGTTAACTATCTAGAAAGTATATTACAACCCATACTGAATACCAAAATAAAAACAGGTTACTGTTAGTATGTTATTTCTTCAAAAGAACTCTGCTGTTACACATTTTTTTTTTAAAAGATACTTAAAAAGAGAATACATAATATTTCCACTAAACTGAGACAGCTACTTGCAGAAATTACCATTCTTAATTTATTTAAATGTTGTTTATTCCAAAACACTACACCTTAATCATTTAGTGCAATTTTCATTCTAAAATTCATGGAAAAAGAAGAAATTGCAGATTACAAACAATGTTTTCATACCATATGATAACAAGAAAGAAGTATTGGATAATTATATATATACTATATATATCACATATACACATATATACTTATGTTTTAAATTTCTCTTCTATTAAGAAATAAAACCATGTAGAAAGATTATCTGGACACAATGGCTTTGTATTTGAAAAAGAGAAGCAAAACCTAATGAGACAAATGAGACAAATGAGACAAATCTTTTACCCGTGGCTATCAATGAGCAAAGATTAGAAATATTGCTCTAAAAGAGCCCAAGCCAATCAATTATTTCTGTGAGTGAGCCATATCATTACAAATTCAACAAGTAACCTCATCTCAAAAGGGAGAGTTAAAAATTCAAATATTAACCCTCCGCAAGAGAAACATTCTTAAAGTATCAGTAAAATAGTTTCAATAATTGGAAAACTAAGAGCATATCTTGGTCAGCTGCCATATGTACAACTATTCTGAATCTTCCAAGTCTGCAAATTTATTAATCTAAGTGGAAAACTGAGCTTTACTATATGAACAATAAAGGTTTTTTGTTTTTTAAATCTTTTACTAGTATCCACAAAGAATAGGCTATTTATCTACAGGATATGTTATAAACCTAAAGAGGTACTTTTTATCAGCCTACTTAATTATTTACCTTTACCAGTTCTCTGTGAGGACTGAGAAGCAAGCTGGACTTCCACATTACTGAGGTGCTGTTTCAATGTAGCAATTTCCTTTTGAGCATTTTTTAACAGTTCTTTTGTGTTAAGATGAAGATTAGTCTCAGTATCCAGCTGTCTCTTTGTATCTAAAAGTTGAACCTATAAGAAAAGATACATTAACCCTACAAACACTTACCTTTAAGTTCTTAAGTAACTAGAGGTTCAAGTTATCTTTTTTACAGAACTTTAAAACTCTGGCTAAAACAGGGTAACAGAGATGAGATTTACCTCCCCATCTGAAACAACCAAAATCAAAAAAACAAACACCAACCAAAAAACCCCAGACAAAACACATTAAAACAACTGTGATACCTGAGTTAAGAAACAAAAGAGGTGAACCCTACAATTTCCCAGCTTATTGATTTAAGAGTGTCCAGGCTAAGGCATAGGGAAAGGGAAATGAGGCCCACAGGATTCCTGAATTGAGAACATAGAACTGAGAGTAGAAGAAGGCTAGCTTGAATTCATAAGACAGACTATCAGAGAGAAGAGAGCTGCACAGAGTACTGTGATTTGCACAGGATCCCTCTTGAATATTCAGCAAAACTGTGATCAGTGCATGTCTATGAAATTACCGTACACAGGGTAAAGAATCACCCAAAGAGACTGGAATGAAGCCTCTGTGGTGCTCAGAGAGAGTTATTAGGAATAAATAATGCCTGTTTCCATCAGCCTGACTGCAAAAGCTCTTAATTCACTGGGCACTGGGACTAGCAGTCAGGAAGATACTGCCTTGGTAGCAGTGAATAATTAGTTCTAAACTGAGCACTGCTTTGGGCCTGCTTAATAAATCGTAAAAAATATATTCAATAGAATCAAACTATTTTCAATGAACTTTACTGCATTCCAGAACAAAGCTCAAGATTTATAGAAATAGAGAAATATCCAGCACCCAATAGGATAAAACCCAATCAAAAATTACTAAGCATACAAAAAGCCAAGAAAAACTTAAGAGTCTGTAAGAGATCTCTTCAAAACTATGCTTCAACATGAGATGACAGTTTATCTACACACCAGCTTAATTTTTAAACATAAACATTCTATAGAAATTCAGAACACAGACTCACATCTAGATTTCTAGTAAGTGTATGCCTTTGTTCCACCTCATTTTCCAATTTCTTCTTTAGATGGGATATCTCATGTTCCAGTTTTTCTATCTGGCTACTAAGCCTTTGTTTGGTTTCTGTTTCAGATCGTTCCAATATTCCCTAAGGTAAAAAAAAGATTTTGGTTATACTTAAGAAAAAAGTAAGCCCCCCCACCAAAAAAAAAACCAAAGGCAATAGAAAATTATGGGAATACAACTCATTTCTACATGAAGAGGTTAAGAACTAAAACATTTACCAAGAAGGTATTTCGACATTTTCCATACTAAAACATCTATTTAATAGGGAAAATAAAAACCATATTACCAATGGCCATTCAGATTCCTTGAAGTTTTATAGAATATAAACCAAAGATTTAATCTTGTAAACAATTAAACTGTACAGGACTCTATAAATATAGACCTGAGAATTAAAACTGCCAATTGCATGGCTTCAGTCAGTTCTCTTTAAATGTTTTATTTAGAATATTGACGTCTTAATAAACTTCAAATTCAATGATCATAATGCATGATGAAAATGACATGAATTTTCATTAAGAAACCTGAGAAAATACAATGTCAAAATTGTTCAAATATAACTTAATTTTTCTATGTGTCCTTTTTTATTTGGTTACCTGAATTGTTTGCAGATTAGTTAGCAGCAAGTTTTGCCCTCTTTGTTCAGCCAACAAAGATTCTCTTTGCTGAGAAAGACGAACTTCTGACAATTTAAGCATTTCCTTTTCCTTTTTCAAATTTTCTGTTCTTACCTTGAGGCAAATACAAGTTAAAGAAAAAATGTTGAAAAGCAATGTGTCAAATGTAATAACACAGTTATAAAATTAAAATGATTCTTCATTACTACATATTTCTTAATGTTAGAAACTAACAGTAACGACTACATCTCTTCACTATATAAGGAAATACAACTCTTAGTTTCACGTATTGAAATATGAAGCAAATATTGGAAATACTAATAGATCAAGGAAAAAATCTTGCAATTACCACAAATACTAACACTATCTTTACTCTAACAAATCAGACTTTAAAACAAACAATAAAAAAATCTAAAATGCCAGAGTGTAAGAGGCAAAACTGAAAAATTGTGCTATAGTCATACCTGCATACTATTAAATTATGCAAGTTTTAGAACCTAAGCTTGGTTTCTAAGTATCTGTTTGAAAGTGCTGACTGATCTATTTAAACTTTTTTTCCCCGTAAAGACTCTGAGTTTCAGGGGATATAGGAGGGTTCGCTGAAAATCAATATCCTCAAATATTCATATTTTCAGGATGAGTCAAAAACTATCTATCAATCATAAAACTTACTCCACCAGTTTGAAAATGTGCTGCTGTCTAGTCTCCACAAAGGCATGGGTACAAGACAAAAATGAAAGAATATAGCCAACAGAATTAGAAAAGCTAGGTTTTAAGTCCCAACCAAACCATCTCTCATCATGGCCTCAAAACAGGCAAATTACTTAGCTTCTGCGTCTGTTTCTCGATAGGCCAAATGGGGGACAACTGTACCTAGTTCATAAGTAATGATTAAAAAGCTGTGAGAGACAATTTTTTAAAAAGTAAAACATTGTATGAAAATTTATCTTCAAAGAATTTAGAATTTAGTTGAAAGTACTGTCAATTTCTGATTGACATTTATATTCATCATTCATTTCATCAATTATATTTCATTCATTGAAATTCAGAAATATAATTCAATGCTAACGCAATTTTTATACTGTCCTTTATTAGAAATAAGAATGGATAAAATATTCACCCACTGCCTTTGTTGTAACTAGAGCAACAGTGACTTATAAATTTATTTTGAAATGGAAAATCTGTAAGACAATCTTAGTCCCGACTAACAAACTTCTTTCCCTCTCCAGTTTTATTAGAAACAATCACCCAACCGATCTGATGGACAAGTGGATGCCTGGAAACTATCTGATAAGGACATATAATTCACAAACCTCAAATATCTACATTACACCAACGAGTAAAAGCAAAGTAATAATTAAAAAACAAGTGTCAAATGCAACTTATAACTCAAGTGAGATGCCGGAAATTGGTCTCACTTCTGCAACAGCTAGCTTTTCATTAGCTCCTCTCAAATCTTGTGTCATTGTGTTGATGATCTGTTCCTGCTTTTGAGTTGCTGCCGTGAGTTTCTGATTTCTCTCATGTAGGGATGTTATTTCTCGACGATATCCTTCAACATTATCTTGTAGCATTTCATAACTTATATGAAAAAAAAAAAATCCATAAGCAACTGAAGTACTATATCCTAGTTTAGTTCCTTGATTTTCACAAGAACTTAATTTTACATGATTAATAATATGAAAACAGTGGCTTGTATAATAATGTAAAAATCTTCATTCTTTTTTCTAAATTCCACATTTAGCAGTCAAATTCAATTAAGCACAGTATGTCATGCTGAATTAACTTTTTAATCTTACTCATTTACAAGTATTTAAATCATATCCAAAATAATGCCATATAATGTGGATACACGAGACACCCATCACAATACAGTATGCAATTTAAGATATTCACTCATGGTTAGTGATGGATTTTTGCCAGCCCTTTTTTTTCTCTGTAAAATTCTTCATGTTATTTTCTTATGTGCTTGAAAGCTTAGAAAATGGCTGGCTAGAGCTATCAACATAGGGAAAAAAAAGGTGCTTTTATTGGGATGTCAAACTGTTGGAATGTACAGAGACAACTGCTTGTCATATACTTACAAAAACAGTTTGACCATGTAGTATACAAAGAAATAAGTTTTTTCCTAACTTGATAAACTAACAAGTATTCAATGGCTCTGGTAATAACTATGGAATGAAATTTACCATTATTCCTTTGTAAGTGACCAAGAAAGTGAATTTTCCCAAAATTAACTCTCTAGAGCCTGCTTCTCTTCTACCTAGACTAGAAAAGGCTGAATTTGCTCACAGTTCTCTTATCTTCCTTACTTAAAATAATTAAGTCCTATGGAAACAGTATCTTCTTTAATCTCAGGAAGGAAAAATAGCAACATGCCTTACATGAACTTCAACTTAACTAAACAACTACCTTGACTCCTCAGCAATATCCAGGATAATCATTAACCAAAAGTAAAAAATGAACCCCTGTACATCTCATCCTGGATCAGAATCCACCAAAAAAAGTAACACTATCGCAAATTAATGCTTGAATTTGATTCAACTGAAAACTAAGTATACCGTTTAGGCTTAATTTTTGAAAAGAAAATTTACCGTTTAGAAGCAAAATCTAGCTGGGTAGAAATTTTGGTATTTTGTGATCGCAAATCTGTGACTTGCTCCTGAAGTTTCTCAAGCTGCTCATTCTGCATTTTCTCATTATCTGCCTTTTCTTTTTTGTAGTTCTCAAAAATTTCCTGCAACTAAATATTGGAGAAATTATTAGAAGATGATACTCCATGTTCTCAAAAAACCTGACCCAAGATAAAGCTGTAAAGGTGGGGTCTTTACCTGTTTAAGGGCAGCCTTGGCTTCTATTGCCTCTGCTGACTCAATTATAGGTACTGGAGTAGGAGTGGAAACAGTCTGTGATGTACTTGAACGTTTTGGAGTTGACACAAGAGAACTATCATCTAAGCTTGAAGCTTCGGAAACGTAAAAAGAATGATGTAACATTTCTTCACAAAATACGTCATTACCAAAAATCAACAAGCTGACTCATTTAAATGAAATCATAAGATTATAGAAATTATGACACAAAGAACCTACTAAACAACTTACTAAAGTTATTTAAGACTTCTAGTTAAATAAAGGTAATTTTTGCAGATTAAATGTTAAAACATAACCAGAATAAACACTGTAATTCATTGCCTCTCAGATGCATATTTTTCAACAATGATCAGCATTTTTCTTACCTAAAATAATGTATTTTAGAATTGATGATGTGTTATGATCACTCATATATGGTAGTCAAATTTGAAGTTATCACTGTTAAAGTAGATACTAGTTATATTGCAAAATCCATTCCCTAATATACATTTCAGAAATATTTCCCAAAAATACTTGGAAACTTTTAAGATAACGTATAAAAACCTACCTTGTAAAGGAATGGTAACTCCTGTTGTCTGTGACAACAAAATACGGTACATATCACGCTGACGAACTATGGAATCAACAAGCTGCATTTGATGTCGCCGTGATTCACGGAGTTGTTCCAGTTCAGCGAGGGCGCTCTCAAGTTTAAGCTGAAGCTCAGTTATTCTGCAGGAAAAGAAATCAGTCTATTTCACAGGACTGAGATTGAGATGCAGTTATAATTTCTATTGCAAATTGACTAAGCATTTTATCGCCTATCATTAAGCACAGTATTTTCATCTCTCTTATCCTTTCTTCTACTGCTATTTTAAGAATCACTTTTAAAACCCCCACCACATAGGATACAGACACTCACTAACGTCATCTGAAAAATTTGTTTGCAAAAATTAAACCAATTCCACTGAGTCCAAACTCCAGTCTTCTTGTTTTCATAGCCATTCTTCCTCCTCTTGTACCAAAACCATTTTTTCCAAAAAAATTCTTTACTGTAATTCCTTAAATATCTTCTCCATGAAGCCTGGCCTGTTCCCTAAAATCTAGGCTGGGTCTCATACCCTACGCTCCCATGGATAGGCTTATCTATTACAGCACTAATCACACTGAACTAAAATTATCTATTTATTGATCTTATTATCTATCTTATCTATTATCAGTCTCATCCACAAACTGAGGTCCCTGAGAGTAGAATTTTTTTTTTTTTTGGTATTGTTGCTCAGTTGTTTTTTTTTTTTTCTCCTAAATCACTATATTCCCAATATCCAGCACTGTTAGGGGCACACAAAAGGTTTCAATAAATGTTTGCTAAATAAACCAACGTAGTCTATTGCTTACTTGGATGAAGTTGTTTCTTGTTCTTCTCTTTCTCTGGTTTCCCCAAGTTCCCGAAGGGCCACTAAGAGACGTTGATTTTGCTGTTGAAGCTCTTCAATGTTTCTGTAAGATACTAGGTGCTGTGATATTACTTCAGATGAACTACTTATATCAGCAGAGCTTACTTCCTCATCACGGATTACATGGTTACCCCTCGCTTCTTCAAGTTCCATCAGAAGCACTCTAATCTAAAAAAGGGTTTTAATATGTTATCAAATAGTATTGGCTTTGATTCTGGAAATGTTTAGAAGAAAAGTAAAAATTTTCAAATGACAATGTTACTTTACAAACACTGTCAACTTAGTATTAAATTATCTTGAAAAACAAAACATCAAACTTATCATTTTAGATATTAAGGCCTAAATAAAGAAAACCTTAATTGAAAAAATTTATTTTTCATTTCTATGGACGTACATAATGAAAACTACTATTTTAAAAAAAAGGCGGATTCCAGAAGCATGGTTCCATTTTTCTAAAACAATGACCGAATAAAACACACAGAAATATATACTCATTGTGTGTGTGTGTGTGTGTGTGTGTGTATGCTTGCACTTGCATGCTTATGTATGTATTATGTGGTGGGGCAGAAGGGGAGCATGGAAAATAGATGTTAATTTCATTTATGTAAAATTTTTATCTATGTTTGTGTGTATGTGTGTATACTCACACACAAAAATTAAGGTAAAATATATGAACAAAACAGACCTACATTTCCAAACCTGTTCAGTTAAAAAAAAAAAAGTGGTAGGGTAATGCATTTATAGATGCATATACAAAATGCATGATTTTATTTTAGTAAAAACAAAGAATGTTTACATATGTTTACATATGCTCCTGTGTATCTGTACGTATAAGAAGGTGTGAAAGAATACACCATTGGTGAAAGGATAACACCATTCTGTTAACTCTGGGGCTTGGGCAGGGGGAAGAAAACTTTTATTTATCTTTGAATTACTTCATTTATTACAACCAGTACCTTCAATTTGAAAATTTATCAAACATGTAAAGAAAAGAAAAGGGGGAGCAGCCACGGGAAAACAATGACTAGGCTGCAATTCTGCTAGAGTGGTTTTCTTAGTTGATGAGAATTTCATATGTGCTAGTTCTATCTTACATACCTGCAAACAGATTCAAACACTACTAGGCAGTCAGTTCAGGGAAAAAATACAGGAAAAGAAACAAAAAATTCTAACCTGTTGTGAAAGATCTTTTATTTGTACCTCCATTCTTTGATTGTCTCTTTCAAGCACAGATGAATGTTTATTGGCTTTATCTGTTTCCTCCTGCAATCGCTGAATCTCCTTTAAAATGAAAAGTCAAATGAAAATTCTGTTTTTCCTTCTAAGATCTATATAAATAGCAGTTACACAAACAACAAAAATATACAGTGCTAAATACCACAGTAATCAACTTATAAATAAAAAATATTCTATATAATATACTAGCCTCTAAGGAGAAATTTCTTTAAAATATGAATACATGTATTTCTTAATATCTCAAATATTGCTCATTATCATCTTCATCACTGTATGATAACGATGAGGAATTCCCCCTAAGTTAACTGTGAACTACAATGTTACAGCCACACCAAATTCATAGTGTACTATCAAATGATATCAGAGAAATACTCTCAAAAGCTTCGTTACTAAGACAAAAACAAAGGATTGCATTACAACGATAATCATTATTATACTGACTATCCGGAAATAAATGTTAAAAGTAAAAAATGTTGGGTAAGATGCATAAAAGACTTGGTTTTATTAAAAATGCATCAGCAATTAATTCTAAAGAAGCAGCAGCCAATGTCACAAGGCTGTTAAAAAAAGGAAAGAAATTACAGCATATTGCACTGCTCTGTAAAGTTTAGCATCACACTATCATTAGGGATTTAGGGGCACAGTTTTAAGGAGCTTGATGTAAGCACAATATATCTTCGAAATCTTATGTTTTATCTCAAATTCATACAAACTTTGCTTCTTAATGTATTGTTTTCACATAATAATGTTTTACACACTATTCGAGTGAAAGATGGCTCATATTTTTCCTGGTGTTTAAAGTACCTCCGAGCACAGTGCCCTCAGAGAACATGGATAAACCAATTTCAGTTGGCAAAATGAAGCAGGCAAATATTCATGAAAGATGGTAACGACACAAATCTGCTGAGTTCAAACTGGGATAAATTAAGATGCCAAGGAAGGAAGTAATTTGGTTATAAAACTCTAAGAATCTAACAAATAAGCACCACAGAATCTAGACTGGACATGATGTATGCTATGGACAGAAGATTCAACTATGAAAAACATATAGAAATTATCTTTAAAGTCTTTGGCAGTTATGAAAAATGTCTGTATTTATTACTGTACCTGTACGTTAGTGATGAATTAACAAATAGGTTTTCCCCACAATGAACAGCTGCTATTATCTGATTTTTAAGCCCCTCTACTTTACTACCTCTTTCAGACAATAAGCTCCAGGCAAAATGCTCACTCTCAACAGTGAGAAAGTCAAGTAAATCCAAAAGACCTCTTTTTAAACCACATCAAAGGGGCAGGGGTGTGTCTAAAACCCAATATTCTGTCAAGGCAAGACTGCTAGACATCATTTGATTCAGGAGAAAGAGACCATTAGACACAATACACCCTGATTTAAACCGATATCTAAATTGTAATAACAAGAGCAACAAAAGTTTAAGTTGAATTAAGGATACAAGTTATTTATACGATATATTTATACTCTCAAAAAGAAATTACCAGTTTAAATACAAGTTGATTTAACTGATTTTACCCAATAAAACTTGCTTAATAAATCTTGAAGATTTCTCAGTAATAATAGTTGTATCCTAAAAACAACATTATCAGCATATAAATACTCTTTTTAAACCATTATCTATCAAAAAGGAATCTTAAGAGATAAAGAATATTTACAAGCTTCCTTAGTACTTCTAATATGCAAAGGAACAGTAACAAAATAATGTATATATAGGTTGGCCAAATTGTGAAACGATATTTAAAAAAGGAATTCTTTTCAATGGTAAATCAAACAATATTATCATTTCGAGACAGAATATCAGAATTGCCTGACAAAATATGACTATTGCTAAATTTAGAAAGGTTCTATTAACAAAGAGAGATTGTTATTTTAATCTGAAGAGTAGCCCAGGGAGATTTGGCTATTTATCATCCACTAGAGAACCCTACAGAAATCATCCCAAATGTCTTAAAAAACGCTAAAGGTTTTCAATGTTAGCTGAATAAAGATAAAACATTTTGCAATTACAGATATTTAATAATGTAATAACAAGTTTTAAAATATATAATTACCCTATCACTGAAAAAGTGGTTAGCCTTTTAAGTTAAATTCTTCAATTTTAAGAAAGAACTACCCTACCTAGTAAATTATTTCTCATATGTATTTTTTCTACAGTTAAAATTTAGGAATGGAACCAACCTTCATAGCTTGTTCAAGCTTAACAGATAAACTTGCCACAGCTTTCTGTGCACGTTCATACTCCTCACGTTGGCGTTTCAAAATTGGTGCTTTGGCTTCAACTTCTTTCACTATTTCATCTAGATACTTATTAATTCTTTTGTTCTCTAGTTTCTCCAAAAGCAGCTGATCCTGAGTTTCAACATAAGCATTATATAGCTGAAAGAAGAAGAGGGGTCATTTCAAAACTAAGCATAACAGATATATACAGTTTGTCCAGCTTCTTCATAAACATTCATTAGCAATTACACAAGATGGAAATGTTTACTGTATGTTACACAGAACCAGGAACCAAGAAAGCCTTTCCTGGGGACTTCCCTGGTGGCACAGTGGTTAAGACTCCGTGCTCCCAATACAGGGGGCCCAGATTTGATCCCTGGTCTGGGGACCAAGAGTTTGCATGCCACAACTAAGGAGCCCACGAGGCACAACTAAAAACAAACAAACAAAAAAAAGTAAGAAAGCCTTTCCTAAAATGATCTGTTCATCACTAGGCAACTTTAAGAATAATTTTTCTGGGGCATAAGGGTCAGAGAGATGTGAACACCTTTGCTGAAGGAAAATAACAAGATTTAATAGCATTTTTACCTCAGTTAGCTTCATGCCAGGTTTCACTATCTTAGCTACGGCTGCTGCAGTAGGAGACATGGCTGCAAGCTCTTCTTCAGACAAGATGGCCCCTGTGCCAACACACAGAAATCGAGTATATTTGTGTAAAATTTCAAAGTAAAGCCACTAATATTTCTTACAAGTAAAAGTGATACCTACTGTACATTACATATAAATTCCTATGAAGACTATAAAATATGACAAGTAGTCATGTAACACAATTCTAAAAATCATGCAGTAATTATAGTTAAAACTATTCTGGAGATTGACACACAATTATGTGTGATCAAATGGTACTTACACCTGACACTACAATAAAGATACAGATAAAGTAATGCTGAACTAGAAATAAATTGTAATGCTATAACTTAGTGAGTTTCCTGCATCACAACATGACAAACACTATTAGTGAAGTTAAGTGAGGACTATGTAGGGAAGTTCTAGTATTTCAAACCTTTAATAAGCATCTATTAATCCATACCTTTACGTTTTGTGGCAGAAAGAAGGTCATTTGCATTCTCTAATTCCTTCTCTAATTTCCCTATTTTCTCAAGCATTTCTTTTTCCATTTGATCTTTAGATTCCTCTACTTGTAGAAGATGATCTTGTATTGCTTTATTGGCTAAAAACATTTTTAGAGACAGAATAATCAAGCACATAATTAAAATCTTTGAGTTACAGAATATAACAGAATAGTCAGCAGACAATATTAAATTCTACAGAGGCTATGGCTGACAGTTATTACGCACTGGAAGCTCTTGATGTACTTATAATTCCTGAGGTGTCCTGGCCTAGTGAATCTATTTCTCCTTTTGGTGTCCCTTTTATAAGAGGGGAAAATAGGGGAACTCAAATTATAAAAAAGTGGCTCTAAGTGTCTCTTTGGTTTTAATCTGGTCTTAGATGTCTAGAACATAGGAAATGCCTGGAAAAGATCATACATAAATAACTTACATTAAAAAAAGCAGGAATATATGAAATCAAAGACTTTATAATACATTATAACTTAAAAAGTAAGGCTTATTTATGGATTAAGACAGTACCCAAACTATAAACCTATATGTATTTATCAAAGGAAATGTTTCAAAAATGGAAGAAAAATTTCCTATTACAAATCAGAATATATATAAGGTTATCAAATGAAAGAAACAGAAAAATATTAGCTACTTATATTTTCTAATATTTGCTGAAAATAGAATTTAAAATTTCTTGACCTAAGGATCTTTCTTCTATTTCAAATTTTGTCCCTGATAAGGTATCTGACCTCTAAATCCAAAAATCTACAGAAGGGTAAAGAAAACAGTACCTTCTATCTAAAAACAAAATAATCTTCTCATAACTGGAAAGTCGTACCTTCTCCAGCTTCCTTCAAAAGTTTGTGTAATTCATCCACTGCTCGGGTCAGTTCATTGCTCTTTGCCTCTGAATCATCAGCAGCACTCTAAAATTTAATCTTAAAAAAGTTACCCAACATCCAATAATGCAACATTAGGACACTAATGCATATGGTACAGTACCTACCTTGTAAAGGTTAGAGAGTTTTATGTGAGCATTTAATTCATTGTGGAATTTCTCTTCCATACTGGCCTGCTGTTCCTTGGCCTGAGGGGGAAAAAAAAAGCCAACACCAAAAACCCAATTACAACAGTCTGATTTGAACTGAATTTAGAATGCTTATCAAATGCCAAGATAAAAAATTCAGTTTTGAAAGTAAAGAGATGAAGACTAAAACACTAAAATTAAAATCAGTTGTCATTATAGAGATAAATTATCTTAAGGATAAAATGTTAATGATATTTTTATCTTAAAGTAAAATACTTGGATGTCATTAAAATTAACCATACTCATTTTTAGACAGTACTTTGGATACAGTATGTAACTGATTCTAGCAATTTTAGCCTACTTACATCATATGAAAGTGCCCTGGCCACTTTGTGGTGCCAGGAATGGTTCAAAATATGAAATCATTTTATAAATCAATAGCTTCTTAAGTGTTACAATATTTTTGTAAAAGAGACATTTTAAACTACATTTTAAACATTTTAAACTACACCTCTTTCAGTTTGGTCAACAGATCCTCTACATGCTTTTGAAGATTCTCATTTGATGTTTTCAAGCCATTCATCTGTTCTTCCATTCTAGAAACCTAGAAACAAAGAAGTAGAGTTGGGCGGGGGGAAGGATGTTGTATTAACTGAAATTAATTTGGTATAAAGTTTAGTTGCCAAGTACCAGGCCTCAGTGAGCCAGAGCCCCCTAATCAGCTGCTACTTTAACCCTGTCCTGTCTGGGTGGGGAACAGACGCCCTCAGGTGACCTACACGCAGAGATGGGTCCAAATCCAAAGCTGAACCCTAGGAGCTATGCAAACAAAGAAGAGAAAGGGAAATTTCTCCCAGCAGCCTCAGGAGCAGTGGATTAAATCTCCACAGTCAACTTGATGTACCCTGCATCTGTGGAATACCTGAATGGACAACAAATCATCCCAAAATTGAGGCAGTGGACTTTGGGAGTAATTGTAGACTTGGGGTTTGCTTTCTGCATCTAATTTGTTTCTGGTTTTATGCTTATCTTAAGTTTAGTATTTAGAGCTTATTATCATTGGTAGATTTGTTTACTGATTTGGTTGCTCTCTCCCTTCTTTTTTAACATATATATGTGTATTTTTTTCATTTTTATCTTTTTGTGAGTGTGTGTGTATGCTTTTGTGATTTTGTCTGTATAGCTTTGTTTTTGCCATTTAGCCTAGGGCTCTATTTTCTTCTTTTTTTGTATACTTTTTAGCACTTGTTATCATTGGTGTATTTGTTTATTGGTTTCGTTGCTCTCTTCTTTCTTTCCTTTTTTTAACTTTTAATATTTTTTTTATTATTTATCTTAATAACTTTATTTAGTTTAATTAATTTTTCTTTCTTTCTTCCTTTCTTTTTTTTTCTCCCTTTTCTTCTGAGCTGTGTGGATGACAGGGTCTTGGTGTTCCGGCCGGGTGTCAAGCATGAGCCTCTGAGGTGGGAGAACCGAGTTCAGGACATTGGTCCACCAGAGACCTCCCAGCCCCACGTAATATCAAACGGTGAAAGCTCTTCCAGAGATGTCCATCTCAATGCTAAGACCCAGCTCCACTCAACAACCAGCAAGCTCCAGTGCTGGACACCCAATGCCAAACAACTAGTAAGACAGGAACACAACCCCACCCATTAGCAGAGAGGCTGCCTAAAATCATAATAAACTCACAGACACCCCAAAACATACCACCAGATGCAGTCCTGCCCACCAGAAAGACAAGATCCAGCCTCATCCACCAGAACACAGACACCAGTCCACTCCACCAGGAAGCCCACACAACCTACAGAACCAACGTTACACACTAGGGGCAGACACCAAAAACAACAGGAATTACAAACCTGCAGCCTGTGAAAAGGATACCTCAAACACAGTAAGTTAAGCAAAATGAGAAGACAGAAAAACACAGGGTAGATGAAGGAGCAAGCAAAACCCACAAGACCAAACAAATGAAGAAGAAATAGGCAGTCTACCTGAAAAAGAATTCACAGTAATGATAGTAAAGATGATCCAAAATCTTGGAAATAGAATGCAGAAAATACAAGAAACGTTTCACAAGGACCAAGAAGAACTAAAGAGCAAACGATGATGAACAACACAATAAATGAAATTTAAAATTCTCTATAAGGAAACAATAGTAGAATAACTGAGGCAGAAGAACGGATAAGTGACCTGGAAGATAAAATAGTGGAAATAACTACCACAGAGCAGAAAAAAGAAAGAAGAATGAAAACAATTGAGGACAGTCTCAGAGACCTATGGGACAACATGAAATGCACCAACATTCAAATTATAGGGGTCCCAGAAGAAGAAGAGATAAAGAAAAGGACTGAGAAAATATTTAAGAGATGATAGTTGAAAACTGCCCTAACATGGGAAAGGAAATATTGAATAAACTCCAGGAAGCCAGAAAGTCCCATACAGGATAAATCCAAAGAGAACCACGCCAAGACACATACTAATCAAACTATCAAAAACTAAATACAAAGAGAAAATATTAAAAGCAGCAAGGGAAAAGCAACAAATAACATACAAGGGAATCCCCATAAGGTTAACAGCTGATTTCTCCGCAGAAACTGCAAACCAAAGGGTGTGGCAGGACCTATTTAAAGTAATGAATCGGAAAAACCTACAACCAAGATTACCCTACCCAGCAAGAATCTCATTCAGATTCAACGGGGAAATTAAAACCTTTACAGACAAGCAAAAGCCAAGAGAATTTAGCACCACCAAACCAGCTTTACAACAAATGCTAAAGGAACTTCTATAGGCAGGAAACACAAAAGAAGGAAAAGACCTACAATAAGAAACCCAAAACAATTAAGAAAATGGTAACAGAAACATACATATCGATAATTACCTTAAAAGTAAATGGATTAAATGCTCCAACCAAAAGATACAGACTGGCTGAATGAATACATAAACAAGACCCGTATATATGCTGTCTACAAGAGACCCACTTCAGACCTAGGGACACATACAGACTGAAAGTGAAGGGATTGAAAAAGATATTCCATGCAAATGGAAATCAAAAGAAAGCTGGAGTAGCAATTCTCATATCACACAAAATACACTTTAAAATAAAGCCTATTATAAGAGACATAGAAGGGCACTACATAATGATAAAGGGATCAACCCAAGAAGAAGATATAACAATTGTAAATATTTATGCACCCAACATAGGAACACCTACATACATAAGGCAAATGCTAACAGCCATAAAAGGGGAAATTGACAGTAACACAATCATAGTAGGGGACGTTAACACCCCACTTTCACCAATGGACAGATCATCTAACATGAAAATAAATAAGGAAACACAAGCTTTAAATGATACATTAAATAAGATGGACTTAATTGATATTTATAGGACAATCTATCCAAAAACAACAGAACACACTTTCTTCTCAAGGGCTCATGGAACACTCTCCAGGATAGATCATATACTGGGTCACAAAGCAAGCCTTGGTAAATTTAAGAAAACTGAGAAATCATATCAAGTATATTTTCCGACCACACGCTATGAGACTAGGTATCAATTATAGAAAAAAAAAATCTGTTAAAAATACAAACACATGGAGGCAAAACAATACACTGCTAAATAACCAAGAGATCACTGAAGAAATCAAAGAGGAAATCAAAAAATACCTAGAAACAAACGACAATGAAAACATGACGACCCAAAACCTATGGCATGCAGCAAAAGTAGTTGTAAGAGGGAAGTTTATAGCAATACAATCCGACCTCAAGAAACAAGAAACATCTCAAATAAACAACCTAACCTTGCACCTAAAGCATTTAGAGAAAGAACAAAACAATGCCAAAGTTAGCAGAAGGAAAGAAATCTAAAGATCAGATCAGAAATAAATGAAAAAGAAATGAAGGAAATGATAGCAAAGATCAAGAAAACTAAACCCTGGTTCTTTGAGAAGATAAAAAAAATTGATAAACCATTAGCCAGACTCATCAAGATAAAAAGGGAGAAAACTAAAATCAATAGAATTAGAAATGAAAAAGGAGAAGTAACAACTGACACTGCAGAAATACAATGGATCATGAGAGATTGTTATAAGCAACTATATGCCAATAAAATGCACAATCTGGAAGAAATGGAAAAATTCTTAGAAAAGCATAACCTTCTGAGCCTGAACAAGAAAGAAATAGAAAATATAAACAGACCAATCACAGGCACTGAACCTGAAACTGTGATTAAAAATCTTCCAGCAAACAAAAGCTCAGGACCAGAAAACTTCACAGGGGAATTTTATCAAACATTTAGAGAAGAGCTAACACCTATCCTTCTCAAACTCTTCCAAAATATAGCAGTGGGAGGAACACTACCAAACTTATTCTACGAGGCCATCATCACCCTGATGTCAAAACCAGACAAAGATGTCACAAAAAAAGAAAACTACAGGCCAACATCACTGATGAACATAGATGTAAAAATCCTCAAAATACTAGGAAACAGAATGCAACAGCACATTAAAAGGATCATACACCATGATCAAGAGGGGTTTATCCCAGGAATGCAAGGATTCTTCAATATACATAAATCAATCAATATGATACGCCATATTAACAAACTGAAGGAGAAAAACCATATGATCATTTCACTAGATGCAGAAAAAGCTTTCAACAAAATTAACACCCATTTATGATAAAAACCTTCCAAAAAGCAGGCATAGAGGGAACTTACCTCAATAAAATAAAGGCCATATATGACAAACCCACAGCCAACATCATCCTCAATGGTGAAAAACTGAAACCATTTCCACTAAGACCAGGAACAAGCAAGGTTACCCACTCTCACTACTATTATTCAACATAGTTTTGGAAGTTTTAGCCACAGCAATCAGAGAACAAAAAGAAATAAAAGGAATCCAAATTGGAAAAGAAGTAAAGCTGTCACTGTTTGCAGATGACATGATACTATACATAGAGAATCCTAAAGATGCTAGCAGAAAACTACTACAGCTAACCAATGAATTTGGCAAATTAGCAGAATACAAAATTAATGCACAGAAATCTCTTGCATTCCTATATACTAATGATGAAAAATCTGAAAGAGAAATTAAGGAAACATTCCCATTTACCATTGCGACAAAAACAATAAAGTACCTAGGAGTAAACCTACCTACCTAAGGAAACAAAAGACCTGTATGCAGAAAACTATAAGACACCAATGAAAGAAATTAAAGATGATACAATCAGATGGAGAGATATACCATGTTCTTGGATTGGAAGAATCAATATTGTGAAAATGACAATACTACCCAAAGCAATCTACAGATTCAATGCAATCCCTATCAAACTACCAATGGCATTTTTCACAGAACTAGAACAAAAAATTTCACAATTTGTATGGAAACACAAAAGACCCTGAATAGCCAAAGCAATCTTGTGAAAGAAAAACGGAGTCAGAGTAATCAGGCTCTGTGACTTCAGACTATACTACAAAGCTACAGTAATCAAGACAGTATGGTAGTGGCACAAAAAGAGAAATACAGATCAATGGAACAGGATAGAAAGCCCAGAGGTAAACCCACGCACGTATGTAACCTTATCTTTGATAAAGGAGGGAAGAATATAATGGAGAAAAGACAGCCCCTTCAATAGGTGGTGCTGGGAAAACTGGAAGCTACATGTAAAGGAATGAAATTAGAACACTCCCTAACACCATACACAAAAATAAACTCAAAATGGATTGGAGACCTAAATGTAAGGCCAGACACTATAAAACTCTTAGAGGAAAACATAGGAAGAACACTCTATGACATAAATCACAACAAGATCCTTTTTGACCCACCTCCTAGACAAATGGAAATAAAAACAAAAATAAACAAATGGGACTTAATGAAACTTAACAGCTTTTGCAAAGCAAAGGAAACCATAAACAAGATGAAAAGACAACCCTCAAAATGGGAGAAAATATCTGCAAATGAAGAAATGGACAAATGATTAATCTCCAAAATATACAAGCAGCTCATGCAGCTCAATATTAAAAAAACAAACAACCCAATCCAAAAATAGGCAGAAGACCTAAATAAACATTTCTCCGAAGAAGATATACAGATTGCCAACAAACACATGAAAGGATGCTCAACATCACTAATTATTAGAGAAATGCAAATCAAAACTACAATGAGGTATCATCTCACACCAGTCAGAATGTCCACCATCAAAAAATCTAGAAACAATAAATGCTGGAGAGGTTGTGGAGAAAAGAGAATCCTCTTGCACCGTTGGTGGGAATGTAAACTGATACAGCCACTATGGAGAACAGTATGGAGGTTTCTGAAAAAACTAAAGATAAAACATATGACCCTGCAATCCCACTACTGGGCATATACTCTGAGAAAACCATAATTCAAAAAGAGTCATGTACTACAATGTTCATTGCAGCTCTACTTACAATAGCCAGGACATGGAAGCAACCTAAGTGTCCATCGACAGATGAATGGATAAAGAAGATGTGGCACATATATACATTGGAATATTACTCAGCCATATAAAGAAATGAAATTGAGTTATTTGTAGTAAGGTGGATGGACCTAGAGTTAGTCATACAGAGTGAAGCAAGTGAGAAAGAAAAAAGCAAATACCATATGTTAACACATATATATGTAATCTAAAAAAAAAAAAAAAGAAAATATGGTTCTGAAGAACCTAGGGGCAGGACAGGAATAAAGACGCAGACGTAGAGAATGGACTTGAGGACACGGGGAGGGGGAAAGGTAAGCTAGGACAAAGTGAGAGAGTGGCATGGACATATATACACTATGACATGTAAAATAGACAGCTAGTGGAAAGCAGGTGCGTCTAACACAGGGAGATCAGCTCGGCGCTCTGTGACCACCTAGAGGGGTGGGATAGGGAGGGTGGGAGGGAAACGCAAGAGGGAGGAGATATGGGGATATGTGTATACGTATAGCTGATACACTTTGTTATACAGCAGAAACCAACACACCATTATAAAGCAATTATACTCCAATCAAGATGTTAAAAATAAATACAGTTTAGCTGCCAAGTAAAAGCAAAATAATCCCCCACACCCAAAAAAGCATTTTACATAAAATATGCATGTTTAAAAAAATGAAAAATAATAGTTCACAGAACAACATGTTTAGATTTAGCTCAGAGAAACTCACCACCACTTCTTAAACATGTATCTTAGGAAGAACACACCATAAGACAGTAGATAGTATGAAAATTCATCCAAGGATATTTAAGTTCTTTATTTAAATGCAAGTCAGAAAGAGAAAACGAATATTGTATATTAACGCATACATGTGGGATCTAGAAAAACAGTACTGATGAACCTATTTCCAGGGCAGGAATAGAGACACAGATGTAGAGAATGGATGTGTGGACACAGTGGGGGAAGCGGAGGATGGATGAACTGGGAGATTAGGTTTGACATAAATACACTACCATGTATAAAAAAGACAGCTAGTGGGAACCTGCTGTATAGCTCAGGGAACTCAGCTTGGTGCTCTGTGATAATCTAGATGGGTGGGATGGGGGATGGGAGGGAGGTCTAAGAGGAAGGGGATATATGTAAACATATCGCTGATTCACTTCATTGTACAGTAGAAACTAACACAGCATTGTAAATCAATTATAATCTGATTAAAAAAATGTAATTGGTTAATTTCCTAGGCCAAATGTTTATGAGTTATGTCCTTCACATTGACCCCTAATCTTACAATATATTTAATTTGGTACTCCACTGAATAAATTTGTATAAGCTGACACACAAATGTAAATTGTAACTAACATAAAGATACAATTTTACTAAATTACCTCCTCTTTTTTGTTTTCAAGATTACATTTAAGCTCGAGAATTTCATTTCCTTTATCTCTTCCGAGAGCCAGAAGTTCATCAGTTTTGGTCTTCAACTCTGTATGCAGCCAAGTATTCTGATTATGTAACAACTCCTTTTCTTGCTCCAAGCGTTTTTCTCGATACTAAGGAAATCCAAGAAAAAAAGGTTTACAGTTAAATATAATATATGGTTATTCAAAAGATTTTGTGTGTAGCTAAGGTACACAAGCAGAACTTTTACAACAGAAATAAGTATTTGCATGGACTCTTAACAGAAAAGAGAATCAGGTAAGAACAATATGAAACAAACATCATATACGCAAAACAGTTCAATTAAAATTGTCTTAAAACTTAATTCCCTGATATTAAAGAAATGTAGCTTTTAATTCTTTTATAGATAACTTGCTTATATTTAAAATTTAATTTAGGTGAGTTTTAATCAAAAGTTGTATTCGGTGCATTAGAAATTGTTTGTTCCTCACCTTAACAGAAACATCAGAAGCTTGAAGTTCATCCAATTTTAACTGAAGCTCACCCTTTGTTGCATTGCTTTCTTTAAGTTTTTCATTTAGACGTTTAACATCCTCTAGAAAGGTCAGAAGAGAATGTGAAAATGACTAATGAATGGTCAGAGGAACCAAACATCAAAAATGCATCTCTAGGAATACAAACATTTATATAAGTAGTTCTCAACTCTTCTATTTTAACTTGTTTCTGCCATACTTAATCACAAATTTAATTTTAACAAATAGATGATGAAGCCAAATTCATGCATTCAACCAAACATGTAAATTATACTGGTTATCTTATTTTAAATGCAGTATCTAAAGCTAAATACACAAGATTAACATTAATTTCCTCATATTAACCAAAGGTCTATTAAAATTTCACAAATTAGCCATTTCTTAAGTTAAAAAGCAATGATACATATCAAAACCTTACACTCAAAACAGCAGGAATATACATGCTTAATTATTTTTGTATTCCTTACATGAAGGTTTTTATGAAAAAATTTAATTTTACTTACCCATTAGCTGATCAAAATCATCAACAAATACTTTGAATTAATTTTTCTGAGAATAGAATAGTTACTAATTGACTATTATTGTACAGTAACATAAGTATTTGAAAATTCTTCCTTCAGTAGAAATAAAAAGTCTGAAGAATCTTATAAAAAGGAACCAAAGGGAACTGGATACCATTAAACTGCTTAAGAGTCACATTCACTTGAATACATTAACTGTATTACATATTATATTCTATGTCTAAATATCTTATATTCTTGCTTCCTAATTCTTTCAGCCTGTGCTTTTAAATATGGTCTCTCCTTTTAGGTTCTTATATTGAATGCTTGTGGACAGCTTATACCAGCAAGGGTGTCTGTATAAAACGAAGAAGTTCAGCCTCTACAACTGAACAACTAAACAGTTTCCAATTTGATACTATAAATAATACTATAGTACATAAACCTTGGTCCAAATTCTTTCAGATGTTTTTCATTTGTGTACTTGTCTACAGACACTTCTTTAAGTGCTCAGAATGATCTACAGACAAATGAGTAGGAGAAACAACAGGATATTACTCTGAACTCTATTCTGAGCTATGACAAACACTAGCTAATAGAAATGGACTGGGGATTAAATCTTAGCACTGTTAGAAGAGAAAGGAAAGAGTGAAGTTAGATACTAAGGTCCTAGTTCATACCTGTTAAATATTCAAGTTCTTGAGATAGTCTCTCATTGGTTCTAATTAAGTCTCTTTTCTCAGCTTCTAATTCTTCCTTTGTCCTTGTAAACTGGCTCTGTCATATAAAGGAGTAAGCATAAAACATTTCAATAAGAAAATCAAGTTGATCAAATATATAGAAATGAACATGGAATTGGCACCTTAGTTAACATTAGCAGTGGTTTAAAAATGGTTGGTTTTCTTACTTATGGCTTATACATCAAAATGTTTAAAAACTACCCATAATCTCAACACTCCTGTTCATATTTTGGGCTTTAAAAAATTATTCTTCCTATACTCACAAAAAAATTTCCCATGTCACTTTTTAATCACTTGGAAGTGTCACATAATTATATAATTACTTTGACAAGCCTTTATAAGAAACTTAATTTACTTCTAATTTTTGCTGTTATAAAATAAAACTTTAATGCATATCACTGCACCTTGGTTCAAATTATTTCTCAAGGAAGATCCCCAGAAACAGAATTATTAAAACTCTTAATATATTTTGTCAAATTGCTTTGCAGCAAGACAACGGCAATTTATAGGCTTTTCTTGAAGTCATAATTGCCAATCTCAAGCCACTTACGCCAGAAGTGAAGATTATGCTTAAAAAAAAAAAAAAAAAAGGAGAAACAAAAAAATCAGTGTTAACATGGGGAGGTGAAAAATAATTACCTTGTTGCATTATTGGCATTTTTCTGATTAAAAGTTAAGTAGAATAATATTTCATATTGCTATTGGCTATTTGTACAGCTTCCTGTCTGGTTTTAAAAACCTTTGCCCATTTCCCCCTTTGAATAATTTTTCTTGTAATTTGAAAGTAGTCATGTATTAAGAATATATATAGTCATATTTTTATTGAGAAAATACTTTCTATGATTTATTTGCTTTTTAATTCTTTTTATGTAGAAGATTTTAAATTTCTTTTGGATCAAGTCTATCACGCTTTCCCACTATAAGTGTCTTCCATATATCAAATATCTTTTAACCTCAAATCAAACGCAAATTTTTAAAAAGCAATGGCAAGAATCTAAAGGTCTATCTGATCAAAGAATCACTGGGTATGACCACTTTATTAAACAAACTGGCCCGCAGTCCTTGTAATCATATTCAAACTGTTATACTTTTTTTTTTTTTTTTTTTTTTTTGCGGTACGCGGGCTTCTCACTGTTGTGGCCTCTCCCGTTGCAGCGCACAGGCTCCGGACGCGCAGGCTCAGCGGCCATGGCTCACGGGCGCAGCCGCTCCGCGGCATGTGGGATGCTCCCAGACTGGGGCACGAACCCGTGTCCCCTGCATCGGCAGGCGGACTCTCAACCACTTGCGCCACCAGGGAAGCCCCAAACTGTTATTCTTAATCACTACTCTAAGGAAATGATTACCAATGTGGATTCACACATATCCCCAACTGTATCACAATACTTGAAATAATGCCTAGGCAATAGTAAGCATTAAATAGATAATTTCTAAAAGAATGGAAGGAAAATAGGTAGGTAAGTGGGTGAGTGGGTGGATAGACAGACGGATGGATCTATGAATATCTACCTTACTTACAGATTTATGGCACTTATAATGCAAAAAAAATTTTTTTTAAATCATGACTTAAGAGCTACACAGCTAAAAGCAAGTGTTTTTTTATATCAAGAACTTACATATTCTAATAAGTAAAAGGAATATCTGATCAATTATTAAAACATAAAATCCTATTAAGGAATTTATGTATATACATTCTTGTTAGTAGCTTCTCCTAACTGAACATATTTCATCTTCCCACTGACTAAATAACCAATAAGCACAATCAGAATAGAAAACTTCCTCAAGTATCAGGTTTACAATTAGCCTTATTCACAGGAATAACTTTTACCTGAATGGCAATATTGTGATCCTGAGCCACTTCAAGTTCTTTGTTTTTCTCAGTTAGCACCTTCAGTTGACTGTCTGGATAAACGGAATTATATGAACAGACATACATAAGCTTAAAATTTGCAGTGACAGTTTGTATTCAATGGCCACCCATACACATTTTGAAATTAAGAAACTGAGTTTCAGAAAGGTTGAGCTGCACAACACTGCATTCCAAATTTGTGAGTACAACCCAAATTTACTGTATTTCTAGTAAAGTTTTAAATATGCTATCCTGTCTTCAAAATCATATTTGTGATCATTTTAGCCAACATTTTTAGGAAAAAGTATTTGCAATTACCAATTTCCTTATTTTTCAATGACATCTTCTAAGTCAATCATAAAAAAGTGAATTAATTGTATTTGCAAATTTAAAAATTAAGTGAAAAAAGACAAAATCAAGAGAATAAATAATAACATTTAAACTACATGAAATGTCTACAGAGTAAATCACAATAATGGATAACTGTAATTCAGCTGGTTTACCATGCTAAAAAGAGCTATGCTTGATACTGAATTTTCAGTCCCACAATCTCCACTCATAATGGGCTATCTCCCCTAAAGTTTCTCTTCTAAACATATTCCAATAATTAGGAAGAGCATACTTTCTGAAACTTTCTTCCACTGAAACACGTCTATGTTATGTGCTGGTAATTTAGAAACAAATACATTATTATTACTTCCAAGTTAAACAATTCGTTTATTAAAAGAAAAACAAAAAACCTGCTAAATTTGTCCAAATTTTCTATGTCGTTTTAATGTTATCTACTGCTTCCAAACTAAAAAAATATAAAAATATAAACTGTACACCCCAGGAAGGCATGTCTATCTAGGTTTATCCCCATCTTCTCCTCCCTCTCCCTTTTCCAGATCTCATAAAGGAAGCTGGGATCACAGTCATTTTCTTGAAATTTTTTAGCACTATTGCTCTACAAACCTTTTTTTTAATGCCAAGACAAAACTATGTACAGGTGATAAATCAGATGTAGCTACTCAAGTATTCATACCCTCATTACACATGTATACATACCATTATATGTATACGTCACATGTTTTAAAGATGAGATGTGCCAAAATTAGTTGTAAAGGGTTTCGACACAAACATACAGCCGATGGGCATGGACTTGGTTAAGAAAGAAGACTAATGTTTCAGCCATTCTCTTAATTATTAGCTTCTTGCATTCCCAAAGAAATTAAAATCCAGCTATACCTAATAACAAATATTATGTCCCTACTCTATAAAGATCTTCCTGACATTCGCTTTTTTTCTCTGTAAACAAGGCACATAAAAACACATCATCCTCCCAGGAAATGTCAGGACCTTTAAGATCTTGTGTACTTTCTAGGACTTAATGATGTAAGGAAATTAATTAAGAAGAAAAATAGCTGTTCATCTTTCAATGGAATTAGGCCTTAAAGAGGAAATTACATCCTGAGGTTCATAAGTAGTTATAAATATCATAACAAGAGTTAAAACATGAATATAATAATGGAACTAATAGGCTTTTTCAACAACACAAAAATAATTAAGTCACTCTCTTTACTTTTTCAGTTGGATAATGCTTTAGCCTTTTCAAAATGCTTTCATATATACCTCATTTGACCTGTACAGCTGTTTAAGTAGATAGACAAGTGGCTCTAGCCATTTTATAAACAATAATCAAACACTGTTTGACATATGACATAAAAGTTTTAAATAGCAGTCAGAATTAGAACCCATGCCTCCTGACCATTAAGCCCTGGACTCTTTCAAAGTCTTTACCACTGAATGAAAAAAAATCACACTGAAAGAAAAAAAAAAATATTACCAGAAATGAAAACAAGGACAATCAGTATTTTCATATACAGTAAATAAATGTTTCCAAAGCATACAAAGGAGTATATCTGAAGACCTCAATACTCCCAATATTAGAAAGATATAATTAAATACTTACTGAGCTTCTCCAGCTCAAGCCGCAAGCTTTGGCACTCTCGGGTTTCATTCACAAGTCTCTCCTGACTGTGGGACAGCCTCTTCTCTATCTCAAAGTACTGTTGTTCTACAGATGATCAGAGGGAAAAAAAAAAATCAAACATACATGTACACACTGTCGATACTGCTACTTATTTTTGATAACCTTGATTTTAAAATTTAAGACATAGTATTGGAACCCACACTCCAAATAAGAGAGACTTTGAGTAAAGATAAATAGATCGAGTACAGAAAAGGACTTTAATCCAACATTTCCAACTGACATATGTAAAATGACAAAAGAAATGGCCTGAGAGGGTTTTAACAAATTATTTTTCTGCCTATTCCACAAGATTATGAGATTCTTCAAGGCAGGCAACATGTCTCATTTATCATAGTATTTTCCCCACACATCAGTAGACTTCTTAGCATAAAGCAGACCAAAAAAATATATTTATTAAATGGAGAAAAAATTATTTAGGTTAAAAACTGCTTAGCTTTAAAAAGGTTTGTCTTAAAATAGCAAAATAATGCCTGAACATATAAAATTACTAAATTTATGTAAAAATAAACATGTTAACTTTCCAAGGGAAGCGACTGATAGTGTACTGTTCAGCACATTAGAAGCACATAGAAGACGCTCAATATTTATTGTGTAAATTAACACATAGAATGCAGGGCACTATATTCAGTGTTGGGATTCAGAGAATTAATTTTCACCATCAATTCTGCTTGGTAATTTTATCTATTTTTTTTAAAATGAAAACTTCTTCAGAATTTTCAATCCACTTAGCAAAAACCAGTTGCCAATCCCGCACCGCCCACCTCCACCCCCCCCCCAAAAAACCCTGGTAAACCAAGACACACAACCTGGTAAACCAGGACACACAGCAGACGGTTTGTATTTTACTAACGGTAATTACTATGCTCTTAATATTTCTTCAATGATATTCAAGTCACCGTTGTGAGGAACCTTCTTATTTGAGGGTCTACTACAGGTATTTATAAAGTCTTAATATATTTTCTATCAAACTCCAACTTTTAGAGAGAAGTCGGATATTTTAAACATTTACTGCATGCGCACTGTGTTTCCAGCGCTGTCCTATGCACCTACTCGTTTTTGTGAACACAAAACGGACCAGAGCGAGACAGACTCAGAACAAGTGCAGGAAGTTATCATTAAAGACATAGGCCTTTGAAGGCAGATGACTAGAAAACAGAGCAGAAATTACTATCGTTTAACGTACAACATACAGACAGGGTACTCTAGGCTTAGAAGAGTTAGGAGTCGCAGACCCCTAGTCCGGTGTAAACAGACCCAAATCTTCACAATTTCTGTTTGCCAGACAACGTTAGGCGTCCCTAAATGAGACCGCCCTAATTACAAAGAAAACAGGAACTCAATGTGGATTCACATTTTAAAAAACAAACGAACAGGCTTCTTCGTATCAAACTGTGAGGGGAAGCAGTTACGAGAAGGCCTATGGTGCCCACGGAGCCGGAGAAGCGATGCTAGCAGTGAAGCCGTGGACGGTGCGAGCTTGCAAGGGGAGGAGCCCAGCCATCGCTGGGGTCGCGCCCAGAAACAAGGGCGCGAAGAGCGTCGCACTTACCGCTCTCCACCTTAAATTTCTCGTGCCGCCCCTTGAGGCCATCGATCTCGGATTGCTGGTCAGCAAGGAACTTCTCAAGTTTGTTCTGGACCGACTTGGGCAGCTTGTTCAGTTCCGTGCGCTCCAGAACTTGCTGCAACACCGCCGCCATGTCGATCTGGCCGAGGACCGCGGCGGCAGCGGCCGACGGAGCAGAAACGAAGAAGAAAGGCGAAGACCTAGACGACCCAGAAGCCTGGGCTGCTGCCTCTGCCACCTCTCTCGGTGGCGCGCGCGCGCCCGCCCGACGGAGACTCCCGCGGCGGTACCCTGGGAAATCGAGTCCCGCGTTAGCTGCTGCACCAGACGCGCCGCAGCGCCCGCGTCCGCAGTGCGCGCGCAACCACCGGAAGCTGTCCACCCTGGGAATCCGAGTTCAGAGGCAGCCTCTGACCCCTGTCGTGCACTCCGCTTTCCGGCCCCCTTTTCCACACGCTTCTAGCCGCATAGGCTTCTGGGAAACGTAGTTTTTCCCAATCCCTTCCGTGAGCCCAATTCTGCACCACCAAGTCCGCTTCCTCCTTTCTCCCCGCCCCGCGGCTCTCCTTGCCTGCCGCGCGACCACTTAAACGCGAGGTGGCGCCACATAGTACCCGTTAACCTACGTTTCTCCCTGAAGAGGAGGGCGACCTTACCGTCATAGCTCCGGGATGCCATGGGTCGTCCTCTTTGGCGACTTTTAGACTCTGGGCCGCTAGAGGGCAGCGGTCCCGGCAGGGCCGGACGGCAGACGCCGGGCTACCGCCACGCTCTTAATGGCGCCCGGAAGGGGGCGGGGTGGCGACCGCAGTCGGTTTGGCTGAGGCGCTGCGGTGAAAGGAGGGGGCCAGCGTGCGTCATCAATCTGAGCCACCTGACTCCAGAGGCCCCGGGTGTGGAGTAGGAAGTGAGGTGCGGGAAGTTCGTCGCTTTCTGATGAATTCATTGACTGGGGAATTGGGAACGGAGTGGTATCTGGCCCCTGGAGGCTGGTACTTGCACTCTAAACACCTTTCTCAGGTGGTCTGACAGTTCGACAGATTTGTCTGCCGCGCGTGCACAGTCTGAGTACAGGTGAGTCAGCCTGAGGGTGGAATCCGTGTGTGTGTGTGTGTGTGTGTGTGTGTGTGTGTGAGATGTGTGTGCACTCAGGCACAGAGAACTGCCTTTTCAAGGAGGACAGAAAGGGATAGAGTGTAGGAAGCATATGGACGGTCACTCCTGTACGACACACTCAAGTCCAGTTATGAGACTTATATTACTTAGATTTTTTGGTTTTTTGGTGGCGGAGTTGGTAACAGTGATTTAATAGGAATTTAAGGAGCTCGGTTTATTTTCCAGGAAGAGGATTTTAAAAAGCCAAGAGGAGTTTGAGTGTAGCTTTTATTTTGTATGTTTTAAGGTAACATTACAGAAAATGTTGCCTTGTGTTTATATTGTTAAAATTGAAAAACTTTTGGAACAGAAGTTGTTAAACACGTTCGTTCTTAAAAACCACTTCTCACCCTGCCATCGTAACAGAACTACTTGTTTCCAAATTGTAGTTCTGTGACTTCTAAGCTGAATCCGTAGATTATTTCATGTTTGATTACTCTTCTAAAAGAATTTTTAAAATTCTTTATTGAAAATAAAGCATTCCAAATGTCATCCTCCCTACAATTCCCACAGTAGCAGACCTTTGAGAATAGCAGTAAAGAGCTTAAGGTTGTTTCTTTCCCCCAAAATATTTTATATAAGCACTTTAATTAAGGTTGCTGGTATGTGCAATACTGTATTATGTCCTAGGCTCACAATATTATCATTCTTGATCTACCATTTGGAAAATGCAGATGTTCTGTACTTGGACTTAGAGAATCCTAAAATTAGGTTTTCCGACCTGCTATGATCCAAATTCTTTATTTTGCAGACTAGGAAAACAGAGTCCAGGGAAGTTGAGTGGTCTCAAGTCAGCGTTTGGACAACTTGCAAAGCTTCTGCTGATACACAGCATTTCAGGAAAAATTGAACTGTATAAGAGAAGATCTACATTTTTATTAGTGTCCTTTATAAAGTATGGTTAGCTACATTTCAAAGTTTTGAAGGAGCACTAAAGAAAAAAATATCCGACAGTCAACCAGATTTCATAACACAAAGATTTTCATCTTTCTATTGCATTCAGTTTCTTACACATTAACCTGACTAATAGATGACACCTTGGAAAAAGTAAGATTAGAAAGTTACATATCATAACCTTGGAGTCACTGTTAACTGCTATTTCTTGTAAGAATTAAGAATTATTTAGGGCAGAAGGAAAAGGAGTAGAATAGCATGATTAAGTAGAAGAAAGTTTAATACACAGAAATGCATACCTTAAGGTGGTAAAAGTGGAAAGCCCTTAACTTTATAGAGGCATTAATGATTTAGACAGGCAGTCCTGGACTTCACACACACACAAAAAAGTGCAAACCTGAGAGCTAAGAAGAAATTTAATGCATTTTGAGACAAAACCAAACAGGAACTTTGAAAAAAGACCATCTAATAGGCCATTTCAAACTGGAAGCGATTCTCTGGGCTTTAGTTTTAGAGTAATGCAAATCATTGTGACTGGCATTTTATTTTACTGATGTCAAATAAGCCACCCCAGCACATCTAGAGTTGCCTGGATTTTGTTGTCCTGAATAAGATAGGAATTTTTTGCAGGACATAAGTGACAATTACCGCTATTCAGAATGCTGCAACTGTGTTTCTTCAGTCTTTCTGTGGCTGTTTTATAGCTTTTTGGAATCATGTCTTTACATTTGTTTCTCCCACACTGAATGTGAACTCCTTGAGATCATCATTTATTATGTCCTACCTCTTTTATTCAGCATCTTTGAATTTTTTTTTTTTTTTCAGTACACAGGCCTCTCACTGTTGTGGCCTCTCCCATTGCGGAGCACAGGCTCCGGACGCGCAGGCTCAGCAGCCATGGCTCACGGGCCCAACTGCTCCACAGCATGTGGGATCTTCCCAGACCGGGGCACAAACCCGTGTCCCCTGCCTCGGCAGGCGGACTCTCAACCACTGTGCCACCAGGGAAGCCCCAGCATCTTTGATTTTAAGCTATAGAAACTCAAATCAAAGGAGCATGAGCCAGTCAGAGGAATGTGCTGATTTTCATCCCCAAACTGGCGAGAGGGTAGAACAGGAGTCCCCCTTAGTAAAAGTTTAATTGAGAGACTGGGTATGACTCCTTAGTATGAGCACAGTATTTAAGAATACTATTTAAGAAATGGATTTTAGAGCCAGACTGCCTGAAGTGAAATCCTACCTTTGCCACTTACCAGCTTGTCGCTTGGGCAAGTTATGTTACCTTTTTTCGTTTCAGTTTCTAAATCTATAAAACAAGGGTGTATATATGTCCCCTACCTCATGGGGGTTTTCCTGAATATTAAATGTTACCATATGTTAAGTACTTAGAACAATGCCTTTACACAAAATGGAAGCTCTACAAATGTTTGTTATTATTGTATTGCTGTTTGTCTACGTCCATCATTCCAGTTGTACTCTGAGTTACTCAAGGGAAGAGGCCAAGTATTATTCATCCTCGTGCCATCCCACTTGGCACAATTTCTTGCACATAGTAGTTCTTTATAGTGTGCTTACTGAATACATGAATTTGATTCCCTTTACCTCCCATTGAGCAACTCAGAAATTATCATCTTTTCTGTTTTAGAAATGAGCACAGTGAGGCTCAGCAGTAAATTACCAAAGATGATACAACTAAGGAGTAATAGATCTAAAGAAGAAATCAGGTGTGTTGGCTACTAGTAGTTTAGTGTTCTCTTCGTTTTCTGAGGTATGGGAGTAGGTTTTATCACTCCTGTCAAGTCTGGTTGATTGGTAGTCGTTTCCTGCAACACTCTGTTGAGAATTCTGAAGCTACATTCAAACTTCGCAATAAAGAATACCCTATTGAATAAGCAATCACTGTAAGGTATGGGGTAGTATCAGGGTAGTACAACTTCTCTCTTTATACTACCCCCATGAGGAAAACATTGCAAATTATATTTTTTGCCTAAAAATGCTCTATATTTTTTCTTGTAATTTAGGAGGTTGAATTAGTTCTTAATAATGGGAAGAACCTACATTGTGGAAGAGACTGTCGGCCAGTATCTTTCAAACGTCAGTCTCCAAGGAAAAGCTTTTGTCTCTGGTCTTTTAATAGGACAGGTATGTATCTTTTCCTATGCATTTACTGATAAAGCAGATTTGTTTATTTAAAGTTAAAATATGCTATTTAACAATAAATTCAAGTTAGGGGAGGGAGGGATGGAATGAAGAAGAATAATGTAGCCCAGGTTTGCCCAAGTCAGAACACATTCCCTTTTGACAATGTAAAAGTAACTTACAAGGTAGAAACTGCAAAATTAGAATTTTTTTTTTTTTTGCGGTACGCGGGCCTCTCACTGTTCTGGCCTCTCCCGTTGCGGAGCACAGGCTCCGGACGCGCAGGCTCAGCGGCCATGGCTCACGGGTGCAGCCGCTCCACGGCATGTGGGATCTTTCCAGACCGGGGCACGAACCCGTGTCCCCTGCATTGGCAGGCGGACTCTCAACCACTGTGCCACCAGGAAGGCCCCAAAATTAGAATTTTACTGACCAGATTATTCACGTTTTATTGTCTTTCCAAAATGATTTTTGCGCCCTTTAATCTTTAATTCCAGGTTGTCCCATTCTTTACAAAGGTAGCTTTTTACAATTTTATTTCTAGTTTGTCTTATTTCAGACTTATAGCAAATATAGGTCGTATATTTTATTGTATATTATTGTACCCATTTATTGATTTTTTAAAAATATTGATTCAGTGGAGATTGAGGGAAAGGGACTGAGAGAAATTTGGAAATTACACAAATTTTATTTCCCTCTTAGAGTTAAGGCTCAAAAATCAAACCAAAATGGAACAGATATTTGGACAGTTACTTTAAAAAACATAAGCACCCACTGATTTATTATATTGAAGGAAGAATGTGTTAATCAGCAAGGAGGACTTGTCAGCAGTACACAGAAATGAAAAAAGGAGAGTCACACAAACAAACTGGCTACATACATCTAAACACTATTTAGGGGAGAGTGTACTCTGGTCCAAAGATTAATTTTGAGGCCTAATAGCAAATAAAACCCTATTGGGGGCAGATTTCTTTCTGGATATTTTAACATGATGCCTTAGAACCTTCAAATTGGATAATTAACTTGTTCTGATTCTATCCACATTCCCAAGCTACTTTCTCTTATAATTTGATGCCCTATGTTGCCTACTTATAAAGAATGCACCACGCAGAAGACTTACGTGTTTACATCCCTTCATGGTATTCTAGTTTTAGCATCATTCTGAATGATCTTAGGTAATGTCAGTGTAGCCCTGAGAGACAGGTACATTCTCAGAGTTTTCACAAATCCGATTTCTTAACTTGTAAGACAGAGGGCAGACCCTGCACTGTTCACCCAGGTAATACCACCCTCTGAGGCTTCTCATTAGACAGCCAGACGACCTCTCCTGGCAACAATCTGAACTTCTTTTAGATTCAGGTTAATTAACATCTAGTATGGGGTTCTTTTTGCTAGGAACAGAAGTGATCAGTAAAGGTGAAAGGTCAGGGAGAAATACCCTCTTCCAAACTTGCCTTACAGCACATAGGCTGTTTCTAGAGCTCAGCAAAACCACCATCTTACGTATAAGTCTCCCACAATTTAGGGAGAATTCCAATCTGTCTTCATGCTGCCTTTTCATTCCTTTCAATATTCTACATGCTTCTTCTTTCTCTTTATTCCAGGATTCATCACTTTTCTTTCCTTCCCCTCAAGCTTTCAGGCTTGCCTGTCTCCTACTCCTAGGGTCAGTTTCTTTTTCTTTTCAAAATCATAGATTTTATGAAAAGAAAGAGCTTTCTTAATCAGCACGTACCTTTTCCTTTTGTGCATTTCAATGTAACTTTCTGGAAATAACTTTTATTGAAATAATTTCTTTTCCTCTATTTTCTGTTCCAGGATGACACTAACGATTAGAATTTCAGGTCATGTGTGAGGATAACATCGTGCTAACTTGTATTTTTACTCTTTATAGGAAATTTTCACTATAATGAGACTGAGCTATTAAATTTTCCCTAAATTTATCTTTAGGTTTCCCACTTCTGGTTAGCATTTAATTGCTATTAAAACTGAGGAACACAAATCTAATATCACTTCCCCTTTGTTTTTCTGTGGACACACATGAACAAGTTCCCCACTATCATTGTTTTTATAAAAGTAAGATGCACAAGGTCATTTGTTGCTTTATTTTATTGGGTTTTTATATTTGTTGAACTGTCTAATCTGTTCCAGTAAGCCATTTTTAAGGACGACTGCATGATTCACATTCAGGTTGCCCAAACAAATAAGGAGCTGGTATTAAATATATTAAAAGATAAATAACATGTGAGGAAAACGTTGTAAGGCTTTCCATGAAAATTCTTTTCTCTGTAGATTCTGGTATAATACAGGTATTAACAATTTAAGCTGCTATAAATGTTGCTCAGTTTTTGCATGTCATAAGGGCTTTGCATTCCTCAGCCAGTTATCACCCTAATAAGCTTTTCTAATTTGTTTTTAAGTGTTCTTCACAAAAGGATTACGTGATTCTTGCCACTAGAACGCCACCCAAAGAGGAAAAAGATGAGAGCTCCAAACATTCCAAAGCTAAGTTGGATAACTTGGATGAAGAATGGGCCACAGAACATGCCAACCAGGTCATCACATTTGTTTCTTTATATAGTTAAGTTTGTGTTTATTGAGTAACAAAACAAAAGTACCTTATCCTCAGGTTACTAGACTAGGATTTCAGAATACTCATTCTTAAGTTTTCAAAACTTGGGTAGTATATCAAAAATAGAAGTATTTTCTGCTCTGTTTCATCCATGATTATATCTTTTATTTATTGATTACTTGCATCTAGTTTTTAAAAAAGCATTTTCTTACTTGAAGTTAAGTAATCCACCCAAGATTAGTGTAATAGGTAGTGAAACTGGGATTTGAACCCAGGTGGTGTGACTTGAAAGCCTTTGATCTTGTACACTGTGCTTTTCCATTGTTAACTTTTATCTGTTGTGTTTTTTAACCTATATCCTGTTATTGGTCATTTACCTTATTTCCAATTTTTCCTTATTTTAAAATAATACTAGTTATTGGTAACATTGTTGCTGGTCAGATTGTTTTAAAATCTTAAACCAGGTACTGAGGAAATAAAATGATGGTTACATTTTTTTTTTTTTTTTTTTTTTTGCGGTATGAGGGCCTCTCACTGTTGTGGCCTCTCCCGTTGCAGAGCACAGGCTCTGGACGCGCAGGCTCAGCGGCCATGGCTCACGGGCCCAGCTGCTCCGCGGCATGTGGGATCTTCCCAGACCGGGGCACGAACCTGTGTGCCCTGCATCAGCAGGCGGACTCTCAACCACTGCGCCACCAGGGAAGCCCTAAATTTTTCTTTAACGTCCTTAGAATTTATATTTTAAGCAAAGTGAAAGACATTACCAAAACAAATTGTAAGAGAAGTGAATAAAAATAGGACAGTACTATAGGAATATAGAGTGGGGAATGTTTAAATATCTGTCAAAGGTTGGATTCAAACAGCTTCACAGAAGGCTCTGAACTTGAAAGGTGAATAGGACTTTAATAGTAGAAGTCAGGGAGCACATTGAATGCACAAAGGACAGTGGATAAATGACCCAAAGGCATGAAATTTAAAGGTATGTTAGAATAACACGCAATTGGGTGTAATTGAAGCATGGTGTACATAAAAGAATGCTTTTAGACATAAGACTATATGGGGCCAGTTTATGGATGATTTTGAAGTGTCATTCTAGGAAGGAAGGAGTTCTTTTGGAGCCGGTAGCTCTATGGTAGACTTTCAGAGCTCCCTATTTTGAGAAGGATTGAGAAATAATCCTGCCAATAATTGAGAAAGTAATTGCAGTGCCTTGGTACAGTGTACATGGAGAGTAGAGGGATTGGAGAGAGAGAGAGAGCAGAAAATATAGTTACAGTAATCGTTCAAAAAAAGGTGACGTGAGCTAGTGACTAGACTCTAAGCTTCCTGAGGACGGGGTCACGTCTGTTTTGTTTATGGCTGTATCCTTAGTGCCGAGCATAGTGTTCCCATGGTTTATGATGAGATCTCCAAAGTATTGGATAAGTGAATGAATAAGTAAGCAAACTAAAGCAGTGGGCTAAAACTTCATTGCCAAAACATTTCAGAGGAAGAGCTAGTATTAAGATGATTCAGTGACCACGTAGATTGGCAGTAAAAAGAGATTGTGAGAGAGTTGCTAAAGATTATTGAGATTTTTTTTTTTAGCCTGGGTCTAGGAAGATGGCGTTGCCATTACATGAAGAGGAAACAGATTTGGGGTGAGTCAGAGGGAATGATGAGTAAATTCACTTAAAAGTAGTTATTGAATGGATTATATCATCCAATAAAGTATGTTAAAGTGAGGTAAAAATAAAATTATTTCCTTCTCCAATTATCTTTAAATCTTCAAACACACACATATGTTTATCTGCATTTGTGATGGGGGTAGTATGTAGTTATATTTTTGAAAAATGCAATAAATATTTAATACCATCTTCTAATGAAATATTAAATATTTTAAACTTAAATTTCCAATGGTTTGGGCTTCCCTGGTGGCACAGTGGTTGAGAGTCCGCCTGCCGATGCAGGGGACATGGGTTCGTGCCCCGGACCGGGAAGATCCCACATGCCGCGGAGCGGCTGGGCCTGTGAGCCATGGCCGCTGAGCCTGCGCGTCCGGAGCCTGTGCTCTGCAACGGGAGAGGCCACAACAGTGAGAGGCACGCGTACCGCAAAAAAAAAAAAAAAAAAAAAATTCCAATGGTTTGTAAATAAGTTTCTACTCTAATTTTGCTTTTGGCCTTCTGGAAAATTACATACCTATATCTATATCTATGTCTAGTCTATGTACATCTATACACACAAACATAAAATTTATGTAGTAAAATAGATAATCTTTTTGCCTCTAGAAAGAAATGGTTAATTTTATTTGTTGATGATTTTGAAAAGATGTGCACGTTCCTCATGCTAAGTATGAAAACTTTATTCCTTATTTATGTATGTCAAGCTTGTGTCACTGTAGTAAATAGAATTTATGAAATCAGAGGGAACCACCAGCAGACATAATGCAAATATATTAGGGGTTAGACTATGGTATCTAATTTTCTGAAGACTTAACTTTGTGATCAGTTTGCTCATACATTAAGTACATAAAAGGTAACCAGAGCACTATGAGTATAGATGGTAGAAAGGAATACATGTGGCACTAAGAACTAGCCACAGTGATGTGGAAGGAAAATCACAGATATTATGCAGGACAAACTGGTAGGATGTGTCAAAATCCTTAAAAATATGTATGACCCTTTAACCTAGTTATCCACCTAGTTATCCACCTCAGGAGATTTATTATAAGCAAATAATCCTGTGAACACAGAAACTTGCTAGGATTTTTAACCAATATTATTTTAAGGTACAGAAAAATTGGAAATAATATAAATGCCCAATATCAATAAGAAGGTTTTAAAAATTGAAGTAAATCTAAACAACAGGAAACAATGGAGTTTCAAGTTGGACGCCCTCTGCTCAAATCCCAGACTCTGCTAAATATTATAGGGATACAAAGGTAGTTGAGAATTAACTTCTTCCATTAAGGAGCTCCCAGATCAACTAGTAAGGTTCAGACATAACCATAGTACAGGTTCATGTGATAAGCTCCATGGGAAAACTACACTGAGGTCCTGCAGGAGTTTGGAGATCAAAGGGAAGGCAGCTTCCTCAAGCTGACTTCGAGGTATTCAGTAGAGTTCAGACATGTAGACGTGTAAGAGAAAGTCTTTTCAGGCTGAGTGAGCAGCCTGAGTAAAGGTATAGAGTTAGAAAGCCTAACCATATATGTGGAGAACAGTGAGAAGTTTGTGATCGATGCTTGAATATTTGATGGGAAGTAGTATCAAATGAGGCTCTGAATATCAGACCAGCCAGATTTTAGAGAGTCTGCAATACCAGTCTAAGATAAAAATTTGTATTTTATTTAGCTGATAATGGAAGCCCTTGAAAAATTTAGGAGATATTTTAGTTTTCAATCTTAGGAGAAAGGAGTTTATTTATTGATGTAGCTAAAGAGTGTCATTATTAAATGGTTTTATTTATAAAGTAGTTTTAAGGTAAAAAGTTAAGGACACTCTAGGAAGATTGTGTGCATAATAACACCCCATTCATCTTGGTTTTCATCCATTTTGGCTGCGTTGGGTCTTTGTTGCTGTGTGCGGGCTTTCTCTAGTTGCGGTGAGCGGGGGATACACTTCGTTGTGGTGCGCAGGCTTCTCATTGTGGTGGCTTCTCTTGTTGTGGAGCACAGGCTCTAGGCGCGCGGGCTTCAGTAGTTGTGGCACGCGGGCTCAGTAGTTGTGACTTGTAGGCTCTAGAGTGCAGGCTCAGTAGTAGTGGCACACAGGCTTAGTAGCTCCGTGGCATGTGGGATCTTCCCAGACCAGGGCTTGAACCCATGTCCCCTGAATTGGCAGGTGGATTCTTAACCACTGTGCCACCAGAGAAGTCCCCATTTCTCAATATTTTAACCATTTTTTTCAAAGCCCCTACCTCAATGCTTTGCATATAGTTGGTATTAGGTAGGCATTTGCTGATTTAATATTTAGTTTCTCAGACACAAAAGATTGCATATAATGTCAAATGCTTTTGTTAGCTAATACTATATTTCTGTTTACAGGTATCCAGAATGCTACCAGGGGGACTTTTAGTTCTTGGAGTATTTATTATTACAACTTTAGAAATGGGAAATGAATTTCAAAATACCCTACATAGAGTAAGTCTGAAATATCAAAAATTCTTAAAGTTATATCTTAATTGATTATACTTGTATAGAGTAATCCTAGGCATATTTAGATTAATTCTCTATGCTGGGATTATGTTGAAACAGCTTTGATACCCAATTGCTTGGTATCTTGAGTGTAATACATGTCAGTATTTATATTTTCAACCAATGCTACATATTTTTAAAATAGTCGTTATTTTATTTTATTTTATTTTATTTTTTATTTTATTTTTTTTGCGGTACGCGGGCCTCTCACTGTTGTGACCTCTCCCGATGCGGAGCACAGGCTCCGGACGCACAGGCTCAGCGGCCATGGCTCACGGGCCTAGCTGCTCCGCGGCATATGGGATGTTCCCGGACCGGGGCACGAACCCGTGTCCCCTGCATCGGCAGGCGGACTCTCAACCACTGCACCACCAGGGAAGCCCAAATAGTCGTTATTTTAAAGATAACTTTTTACTATTTTGAAACAAGTTATAATGGCTTAACAATTTTTCTTGTGCCGTAGCAGTATTCTGCTAGACCTTCCATTTAGTTCCAAGTGATTGCTGTAATGTGAAATTAATAGGTTTTGCAATTCTTCACCTCTTCAATTCTCTCAGGATCCTGAGAGTAAGACATAAAATAACAAGAGTCAGATACTTATTCTTTATTTCTGTACCGAGTATCTATTATGAATCCCCTGCGTTTTGTTTAATTCCTATGTCAGTCATTTGGGTAACATGGTTTACAAGTAAATGTGAGGGTCCACAGGCTGTTTCCCCTTAAGCCCAAACCTAAAGCAAACTCTGTGCAGCCAGTTTTCATCTCTTTTAGTACTCAAGATCCAAATAAGCCTTCAAAAGTTATTTTCCACCCCAAGAGAGAAGGAGACCTCCTTATCTTGAGAAGTGCAAAACCCCACAGAATCCCCCCAAACCTTTTTCTAGTAAAAAGTGTACAGCTAAGAATCCAGGTGCTACAGATTCTTCCAGTTTTGTAACATTCTCTCCCATCAAATATCCCACCTTCAAACCTTTGATATTTGTACTTATGGGGGTAACGGAAGAAAATGGTGATAATCCCTCCCCTGGCAAGTTATTCAACCTTCTGCCATTTTTACCATTTTAAATAAATGTACCTCTTTCACAATCGTTCATCCTATTTGGCATTTTGAAATGTAGTCTATACCATGTGTATTTAATAGCATTGGCTGTGCATCCTCTTGAGGTTGGGTTGAATGTGGGCTCAGCGCTAGAGAGATACAGTAGATCCTCCTTCCTCTTGCTTTTTGTATCTCTTTTGTTTCTAAGAAGCATGTAAGATTTTAGAAATGCCCCATTTCAGAAATTGTAGCGTTTTAATTATCTAACTTTGTTTCCATTGACCTGCATTGACGGACAATATATGAAGTAACCTTATAAAACTTGTCACTGTCTCCCATAAGGTCATTGCTAAGAACTTTGTTTGTTATATTACATAATATTGTCTTTGAAGAAATTTCTTTTGATATCATTATTAAGAAAGTTATGCCTCTTCTGATCAATTGTTTAGCTTATGGACCGTGCGAATTAGGGAACTGATTGGGTTTCTCTGTGCACATTATTTTTAGAAAGCTTAGAGCCAAATTTATGAACCCTCTCCCCATATCAAGTATGCATTTTTATAATCCTTACATGTGGCATAGATTTTTGTCACTATTTCTGATTTTTTTCACTTAGAATTTATGTTATTACTATATTTTATGTGCCCTTATGTATTATTACCTTACATCTTTTGTGACATTTAAATAAGAAATGCCAAATGGGTGACACACTCCATTTTTATAAGTTAAAAATCACTTGTCACTTCTCATTCTAATTAAAGTCTTTATTCTGTACTTCACTTAAATATTAGTTGCCCAAAATCATGTTCAGTTGATCGTTAATGACAGTGAATTATATTTTTTTATTTAATACCTAATTTTTATATATCCCTAAAAATGGAATCTAAATGGTTAATAATCAGTTTCACTCTCCCTTTTGAGAAAAAGGAAATTTAATGTTAGCATCGTGGAATTTTAAGGCTAGATGAGTGCTTAAGGATATTATACTTGTCTTTTTCTGCACTCTCTCTCTTATTTTATTTTGCATTCAGTTGATGTGTTTTCCTCTCTTTCAGCTAGTATTTGCTGTGGAAAAGTCTATGAATAAAAAGAGACTGTGGAATTTCACAGACGAGGAGGTCTCAGAACGAGTGACACTTCACTTTTGCTCTTCTACAAAAAAGTATCTTTTATTTAGGTGTTTATGTTCTAAAGTATATGATACTAAAATAATGTTCCTGCAGGTTTTTTCCCCAAACATTTATTTAAGTCATCATTTAAAAAATAGGCTTAGTTTGTACGTTTTTCTGTAAATAACACATAATTCGGACTGCCAATAATAATGGTAATAATGTATCAGGGTTGTAAAGACTTTGAGAGAGGTGGCAAGGACTGGGCATTCTGAACTCTTTACCAGCTCTCCACTCCTGTACATTAAAATACACTAGGGCCCCTACAGAAAGGTACAGCTTAGGCAAAGTAATGCTTTTATTTTGTTTACCTCCAGTTCCTATAGGTAAAATGTTCAATGCAGAGCACAGGTGCACGAGCCGGCAATTTTTATATCTTTGGCCAAGATCAAGTGACACTAAAAGCCAATTATAGGGCCTTCTTAGCTTCTTTCCTCTACATATTACCAGGGCAAGTACCTCCCAAGCATGAGGCAGCCTCATCAAGGGAGTGAAGCAATGCAAGGGCCCAATAAATTAGGACCTGCAAAAAGACAAAATTCAAAAAGTGATCATTCCTGTAGAAGGTGGGCTGTTAACTCCTTTGGTATTTAACTAGAAAGTTTTATGTACAGACCCTTTGACCCAATAAACATTCCCAGGCTTGACTTCATTCAGAACAGCACTCCTTTTTGTTAAAAAGGGTCTGTATTTGAGGACAGTTTTGTAAGAGCTATCATTCTATTCATTGTGATTAGCAGGATTTATAAGCAGTAGGAAATAGTTTAAAGTACCACAAGTATTATAGTCAGAGGAATTTGTATATATGTAAGTATATGTATTTACACAAACATATACATACATATATATGTGTATACATATCTTTAAGTGTCATGCCATGAAGTGGTATGATTTTGTAAAAACTCTTGGATGCATATACTTTATTTTTATTTTTTGATGGTTTATTTTCTTTTGATTATCAAGAATTGCTTTCTTATTTTTTTGGTTATTTCTATCCTTAATTAGTAAAGAATATTTTGTCGAACTTATGATATCCACAATCCAAAGGTAAGAAAAACTGCTCTTTAAAGATTTTTCTGTGTTGCAAACTATTTTTAAATAAAATTCAATTTTTAGTTTTAATAATTTTCAGTGCTATCTCTTCCTATTAATGTCCACAACCACCTATAGTTTTTTTATTTTGAAATATGATTAATTTCACTACAGACAGGGCAATTTACTTTTTTTCATTGTTAAAATATTTTTGTTAAGCTCTCCCTACCTTGTTTATGTGTCTGGTATTATATTTGAGAGGCTAGCAGTAAAAGTGTCTAGGCTTATGGGAGCCACAGTGCCCAGTAAACAAGCTGTCGGTACTCAGTAGAATCCAGACTAACATTTTGCCAAGGTGTCTAAAAAGCAATGTGAGGGACTTCCCTGGTGGGCCAGTGGTTAAGACTCTATGCTTCTACTGCAGGGGGGCACGGGTTCGATCCCTAGTCAGGGAACTAAGATCCCACAGGCCATGCAGTGTGGCCAAAAAAAAAAAAAAGCAGTGTGAAAAAGTAATGCAGTATTCTGTTAGCAAGGATAGGACAGAAAGGAAAATGGCACCTAGTATTTGCTCAGTGATTATTTACTCTTGATCAGAAGCTTCAGAATTGACACTGGTGAAGCTACAGATGGGAACTACAGGACCAGAGGATTTGTCAGGATTTTAAGCAAGCCTTTCACTGGGCGAGGGAGTTACCAAGATTGCCTGGGATATGCTGAAGAATACTGAACTTTTAATGCATGCTTTATTTTTATTTAGTTCTAACCTATTACCCTTTGATGAAGGAATTTGGCCAAATATATTAGATAACAGCTTGTATAAGTTACTGGGTTGTACATTTTATGATGTTTTATTGCTCTGTGTGTTTTACGTAAATCACATATTTTATGTTTTTCTCCCTTTGCTAAAGAGTTCTGCAAAACCAGCAGATTGGAAGTATCAAAATGGACTATCAGCTTCATGGCTTTCTTTAGAGTGTACAGTATATATTAATATTCATGTCCCACTGTCTACTACTTCTGTCAGCTATACTCTGGAGAAAAATACAAAGGTATCAGGGTAAAATGAATTTTCTTTAGTGATTGCTGAATAGATGATCTGCCTTTATTCTGGTTGTCTATGCCATTCATTTTATAATCCTCAAAAACTGCATTCTAATTATAATAATATTGTTATGGGTAACTAATTTGTTACTCTACCCAGATTAAAAAATTAGAGGTGGGACATTGTTATCATACTAATGTATTTAGCATAATAAGTGCCCCATAAATATTTGTTAATTAACATGTAATTATGTACATTGTAAAATATAATTATGTAGGAAGATGTACTGTTTGGTCTTTTTGCTTTCTCTTCATCTTTAGTTTTTTTTTAAATTTATTTTATTGAAATATAGTTGATTTACAATGTTGTGTTAATTTCTACTATACAGCTAAGTGATTCATGTATTCTTTTTCATATTCTTTTCGATTATGGGTTATCACAGGGTATTGAATATAGATTGAGAGTTTGGGATTAGCAGATGCAAACTGTTATATATAGAATGGGTAAACAACAAGGTCCTACTGTATAGCACAGGGAACTATCTTCATCTTTAGTTTTGTTTTCCATCTTCCAGTTCTTTTTTGTATTTCTGTACCATTCTTTTGTTCATAACTTACTTCTCTTCTTTTTTCCTATTGAAAGAGGTAAATGGAACTTGCTTATTTTTTCCTCTTTAATACTGCTTTATATATTTGTTTGAGGCTCTTTTCTCACTTTTTTTTAAGATAACAGGAATTATTGAATTTTATTTGACTGTGGTTATTAAGTCTCCTAGGTCTGTGACATAAATGTTAGTTTGGGAAAAAGATTAGAAAAACTATTATTAAATATGGGTAAAGTGCCAAATATTGGGGATATACTTTTTTGTTGTTTATGATATTGAATTTAAATGCCACATTGCTGATACTTAGGGATTTTTAATATTTCAGTATAGTAGGTAGAAAAAAGTATACTCAAGGGAGTTTGAGATGGCATTATATTTGAATGATATCCATGTTGTGTTTCTTTTAAGAATGGACTTATACACTGGGCCAAGCAAATAGAAAATAGTATTTATTTGATTAATGGACAAGTTAAAGATGAAGATTGTGACCTATTAGAAGGACAGGTGAGTTAAGAGAAAATCATCTTACTTACGAAATTATTTGTGCTTAAGGAAAAATAAAAGATGACTTATCTTTAGTTCTTTAGGCCTTGCCTTCATGAAAACAATTCATCTACTTTTTATTTCTAAGGTCTTTTAAACTAAAGTGCAAATGTTTTTCTCAGAAAATGATAGGAGATTATTTCTGAAATCATAGGAATTTTGAAACCTAAGGGAGAGAGTGTCATCTAAATAACATCTAATTTCTACAGTGTAAACTGCTTGCTTAAAACTAAAGTCATGGGTTTCCCTGGTGGCGCAGTGGTTGAGAGTCCGCCTGCCGCTGCAGGGGACACGGGTTCGTGCCCTGGTCCGGGAAGATCCCGCATGCCGCGGAGCGGCTGGGCCCATGAGCCATGGCCGCTGGGCCTGTGCGTCCGGAGCCTGTGCTCCACAACGGGAGAGGCTGCAACAGTGAGAGGCCCGCGTACCCCCCCAAAAAAAAACAAACAAAAAAAACCCTAAAGTCATGTTCTGCCCTGATAACAGTTTAAAAACTAAGTTTGGCCATTTTATAGGAGGGGTCTATATGGGCTTCTAAAATATCTTTGATTTGAAGAGGAACTTTGGTGATCTCTCCCTTTAGAGCAGGGATCAGTGAACTTAATGTAAAAAACCAAATAGTAAATATAGGCTTTGCAGGCCATGTGTTCTCTCTTACAACTGTTCAGCTCTGCTGTTGTAGCATGAAAGCAGCCATAGACAATATGTAAATGACTGATCCTGGTTGTGTTCCAGTAAAACCTTATTTACGAAGATTGGTGGCAGTCTGGATTTGACCCATAGGCCATAGTTTGCCAATCCTTGCTTTAGAGGAATAAAAGTAGGAGGTTAATGGTTTTTAAGAGTGCACGTTGATTGATGTAGACTACACAAAATTACACATCTATAGAAAAAGCGAAAATAAAACAAATAATAAGACCATTTTTCCCTCTAAGTTACTTAGTGTATGTTGGATAGTCCCTAAATTGTCTTTTATGTTCCACTCCAACCTCAACAATCTAATTTTTAAAATTTTTGTGTTATTTCAGAAAAAATCTTCTAGAGGAAATACTCAAGCAACTAATCATTCTTTTGATGTCAGAGTGCTAACACAGTTGGTAAATATTTTAACATACTCCTTATCTAAAATTAAAATACAGTATTTCTTAGAATAAGCTTAATGAAATTGTTTCTGTTTTTATGGTTATGTTAGAGAGTCAAAGAATTTTAGAGACATAAAGGACTATAAAAAATGTTCAGTTCTAAGAAAGTTATTCCCAAGAAACATTATTTTAATAAAATCTATTTGGGTCTATTGCCTCAAGCCTATTAAAATTTTAACATCAAGTAGATAGCAATTAGGAAAAAATGTATATATGTATACATACACATGTATATGTACACACATATACATATATACATGTGTATGATATTTGGTGTTGTAAGTTTTATGAGCAAAGTTGCAATTCTTAACTTAAAAATAAAATGTGTGCACAGATGTGCCAAGAGTTGTTATGTACCTAATTTGAAGCAGATTTATACCTCTGATTTGACAAAACCCACACAGTATTAGCAAGGTTTATGTTTTTATATGGGTTGTTTTAAAGTACACATCTCTTTTCAGGAATTTAAAGTTGCATAATTATTCCTAAAAGTATGCATACTTTGATTTTAATCCTGCTGGAAATTATCCTAGAGGCCAGATAGGGTATAAAGTACATCCATGTTTTTAGAAAACTTCATTTCAATATTATACTGAAAATGTTGAAACAGGGAAATACTACCATGACTTATATATTTTTTTAACTGAATAAAATAGACTCAAAAGCAGCTTGTCATATGAGGATGCTTTAATTTCTTCTTTTCCTTTTCTGTGTTTAGCAATAGAACATTACTAAATTGTTGTTGGACTTATGCCACTAAACATTTCTCAATTTCTCTTCTCAGTATCTTAAAAGTACTTTTAGTCTTCAGTTTTCCTCCTTTTTGATTTTAGAAGTGTTCTTTATTTTAAGGCTATTCCTCTACCTATATGCTTTTTACTAGTTATGCTTATGTGACCTCTCGGTTTATTAAACAATTCAGTTAAAATTATTTTAGTTATAAAATTGCAGTTAGAAGATGTGTAGAGGGTGGGAATATAGAGAGAAGAGTAGAAGATAATATCATGAGATAATTTATTATAATTAATAGTATATGGTATCATATATTTTTGTCAATAATTGCACAGGTCAGCCAGCTGGAAACTTTAAAATGACCAATATATAATAAGTAGTCAATAAGTATTTGATGCCACTTTCCTCCCAGTCACCCTTCATCAAGTCTTGTTGATTTTTTCTTTGCAGCATAGCTCCTCTTTTATTTTCCTTATAGTCCTAGTGCCCTTAGCCTTACAACATAATTATTTTACCTAGTTTATCACAAGTAACTCTTAACTAGTCTCTCTCCATCTATTCATTCTTATCCAAAGTGATTCATTCTCCGAAATCCTGATACCTTTGTTTGTATATCTCTTGGAATATCTTCCGTATTTCTGATCTATCCTGCATATTACCTCAGATTATCCTTTCTGAATCACAGTTTGCATTCATTCACTGTTCATTTACTTATTAGTTTTTTTTTCAGTTAGTATTTATTGTGTATAAGGGTTAGACACTGATTGTGTTACTTTGCTTGCTTAAAATTCCTTAATTGCTCTATATTGACTAGTTAGAAAAGTCTAATTCAAGGCTTTTCATGGCCTCAACATGCCTTTCTGTTATTTTCTAACTTACTATTCTAGAAGTATGCTTTCTATGCCTTCAAAGTTCTGTGTGTTTCCCGAGCCATCTGTCTTACCAGTGCCATTTTTTCCCCTTATCATCCAGACTGTCAAACTCCTATTCTGTACATGAAGATCTAGCCCAAATGTTACCATTTCTGTAAGGTTTCATTTGGTCGCCATAAACAGAGGGGTCTTTCCTTTTCCAAAATATCATGTCAGCATCACAGAAGTTCCTCCACTTATGAATAGGTTAGATTCCCAAAGTAGCTAGTTTGTTCCTAAGTCCAAAGAAACCAAGGTGAGTTGACCTGTATAGAGCCCAGATACATTTCCACCGAAAAGGAGTGAAGCAGTCCTTTTATTCTTTAAAAAGTCTTCTCCTTGGTGTGTGTGTGTGTGTGTGTGTGTGTGTGTGTAGTCTTTTATATATATAGTCTAGTCCATTTGGAAAAAAATGTTCTAATTTATGCATATATAATATATATGCTATAAATGTGTTATATAATATGCATTGTAAGTTAGATATTAAGTATATAAAATAGAGCATTATTTTTCTATAGTAAAGTTCTGTTTGGTGGATGAGGGAAGCCCATTACTCCTCCTCCACTCCACTTATTGATACATCAGTGATCTCTTCAAGTATCATAAGAGGCTATAAATAGAGTATCGGCATCGTCACCCTTTTGCTTGGTTTGATGATTGACATTTTTGCATGGACCTGGAATCTTCTGGACTATTTATTTGGTCTGTGACAAATTTTTTACCAAGACCTTGACTGTGTTTAAGTTTAAATTCTTAAAAAAAATTTAACCTTTGCCTGAATTACATTAGACGTTGACTATTCATGCTCTTTCAGTGGCTGCATATTCAAGTCTTCTGATTTCTTCACCATTTGTCCTCATCACTTCCTGACTGTTTCTTACTGCCTAGGCACATGGTTAGTTAGCACTGGTCACAAGTTGTATGATTTGTTTCTGTTCTTCAGAATTGACCCTATTGTTGAATATTTATTTCAGGTACACTTAGAACATATATTTTTACCATGTCCATTTTTTTTAATCATAATTTTTGGTTCCAGTGTGATTTTATGGGCCTCTAGTAGTACTTTCAAAGTTTCGATCCTCTCCTTGTTTTGGCACTTATTGAAATGATAAGGTTAAAAATGTCTGTGAAAAAGCTCAAAACCAAGCATAAACTAACCCTACTTAGATTAAATAAGAATGGGTCTGTGAGGTGAAAATGACAGTCACTGGTATCATTTTCTGGTGACGGGCATAGTTGACTTGCTTTTTTTCTGCTGTGAAGCCTATAACATTACTTTCAGTCTATAAAAGTTATGAGTTAAAAATGTATAAATAAATGAGTGTCTATATGTTGCTTGTAATTTTATCATATTTATCACATCCTGCTTTGTATTCCAGTTTTTTTTGTGCAAATCTTGCATACTGTACCTTCTCTTACTAGATCATATCTTCTTTTTACATCTTTTCCTCTTAATAGTACTTACCTGAGTAATCTGCAAATAATGTATGTTTAATGAACATATTGAATGAATATTGGTACTTTAGATGGTTATATTAGTAAGAAAAAAATTAGATGTAGTGTATTTAATTTCAGAGTATGTTCAAAATACTCAGAAAATAACATGTAGCTTATAAGGAGAAATATGAAGTCCTTTTAAAAATTTATGGGGAATATTTTCAGACACCTGGTTCAGTTAAAAATTCCTTCTTGCTTCATGAAATGACTCACATATATAACGTTTAAATGTTTCACATAATTAATAGTCATTGGCTATTAGAATCTAAACAGATTTTGTCTTTCAGCTTCTGAATTCAGACCACAGATCCACAGCCACAGTCCAGATCTGCAGTGGCTCTGTAAACCTTAAGGGTGCTGTGAAATGCAGAGCTTATATTCATAGCAATAAACCCAAGGTTAAAGATGCTGTACAGGTAAACAAACAAAAAAAAAAAAGGAATAACTGGTATATGAAAAACAGAAGCATGTTTACATAATTATTGAAAAATCTTAAAATTTTACCTTTTTTCAATCTCAAATTTCATAATTATTCATTTGATTTTAACTGATAAAAGTCCAGTCTGTTGGGCAGTCCAAATGTACCAGGTAATTGGTCCCAAGATTTTCATATGTAGAGTGTCTATTTTTATACCTTTTTGAAGTGATGATTATACAAGTGTATTAAGTATTCCACAGTTGTAACATATTAGTATATTTGAAATCATTTCTCCTGAGGGAAATTGAACTTTTTAAATAACAGGAAAAGTACACCTACAAAGAGCTATTAGGTATTGTTCTATAATCAATATAATTTAGAAATTTAAAAAATGATGACTGGCACTTTTGTCATAGTTATGCATTTTCTAATTTGGACCACTAGCATTATTTGTTCAGATGCAAAATTTTGTTCATTTATTTGGTTTAAATTTACTGTTGGGCTTCCCTGGTGGCGCAGTGGTTGAGAGTCCGCCTGCCGATGCAGGGGACACGGGTTCGTGTCCCGGTCTGGGGGGATCCCACATGCTGTGGAGCGGCTGGGCCCGTGAGCCATGGCCGCTGAGCCTGCACATCCAGAGCCTGTGCTCCGCCACGGGAGAGGCCACAACAGTGAGAGGCCCAAGTACTGCAAAAAAAAAAAAAAAAAAAAAAGTAAATTTACTGTTTAGATGAAGTCTGGGTAAATTTGCTGTTAAACTATTAATGTATAGATAAGCCTGTTACATAAACGGACAAATGGAATGACGTACTAGTTATTTTAGTGGACATGATTATACAGGGAAGTCATTTATGTGGCGGGTTTTTGTAATAAAATAATGCAAATTTAAAGAAATGGATTTTATTTCTTATTGTGGTTTGTTTTGGTTTTCCATAGGCCATGAAAAGAGATATATTGAATACAGTTGCTGATCGTTGTGAAATACTATTTGAGGATCTGCTTTTGAATGAAATTCCAGAAAAAAAAGTTATGAGTATAATATTAAGTACTTTTTTTGCATGTGTTCAATTGATATATTAAGATGTCAAGATATAATAGATAATATCTTTTTAACTGCATATATCTTTTTCAAAACAATATGTAATCATTTACTTTTCTTACTGAATGAAAATTTTCAGTTGCCACCTAAAAAAATGTTTTTGAACACCTTGTGATAGTAAATCTGTCAACATTTAATAATTTCAGGGAGGATTTAAAAAGAAAAATTCTGTGTGAATTTTTGCCAGAATAGATAAGCTGTTACCAATTTTTTTTAGTTATTTCTGAGATATACATTTTAAAGAAATAACTAAAATTATGACTTATAACATTATACCAGAACATATAAGATTTTTAGAAATTGCAGGTAATGTCTGAAACATTTATGTTAACATATTTCCATACAAATAACCCAAAGAAAGTTTAGTATTAGTTGTTTTTGTTTGTTTGTTTGTTTTTTTATACTGCAGGTTCTTATTAGTCATCAATTTTATACACATCAGTGTATACATGTCAATCCCAATCGCCCAATTCAGCACACCACCATCCCCACCCCCACCGCGGTTTCCCCCGCTTGATGTCCATACGTTTGTTCTCTATGTCTGTGTCTCAACTTCTGCCCTGCAAACTGGTTCATCTCTACCATTTTTCTAGGTTCCACATACATGCGTTAATATACGATATTTGTTTTTCTCTTTCTGACTTACTTCACTCTGTATGACAGTCTCTAGATCCATCCACATCTTAACAAATGACTCAGTTTCATTCCTTTTTATGGCTAATATTCCACTGTATATATGTACCACAACTTCTTTATTCATTCGTCTGTCGATGGGCATTTAGGTTGCTTCCGTGACCTGGCTATTGTAAATAGTGCTGCAGTGAACATTGGGGTGCATGTGTCTTTTTGAATTATGGTTTTCTTTGGGTATATACCCAGTAGTGGGATTGCTGGATCATATGGTAATTCTATTTTTAGTGGTTTTTTTTTCTTTTTTTTTTTTTTGCGGTACGCGGGCCTTTCACTGTTGTGGCCTCTCCCATTGTGGAGCACAGGCTTCGGATGCACAGGCTCAGCGGCCATGGTTCACGGGCCTAGCTGCTCTGCGGCATGTGGGATCTTCCCGGACCGGGGCACGAACCCATGTCCCCTGCATCGGCAGGCAGACTCTCAACCACTGCGCCACCAGGGAAGCCCTATTTATAGTTGTTTTTTTTTTTTTTTTTTTTTTTTTTTTTGCGGTACGCGGGCCTCTCACTATTGTGGCCTCTCCCGTTGCGGACGGAGCACAGGCTCCGGACGCGCAGGCTCAGTGGCCATGGCTCACGGGCCCAGCCGCTCCACGGCATGTGGGATCTTCCCAGACTGGGGCACGAACCCGTGTCCCCTGCATCGGCAGGTGGACTCCCAACCACTGCGCCACCAGGGAAGCCCCTATTTTTAGTTTTTTAAGGAACCTCCATACTGTTCTCCATAGTGGCTGTATCAATTTACATTCCCACCAACAGTGCAAGAGGGTTCCCTTTTCTCCACACCCTCTCCAGCTTTTGTTGTTTGTAGATTTTCTGATGAAGCCCATTCTGAGCGGTGTGAGGTGATACCTCATTGTAGTTTTGATTTGCATTTCTCTAATAATTAGTGATGTTGAGCAGCTTTTCATGTGCTTCTTGGCCATCTGTATGTCTTCTTTGGAGAAATGTTTATTTAGGTCTTCTGCCCATTTTTGGATTGGGTTGTTTGTTTCTTTAATATTGAGCTGCATGAGCTGTTTATATATTTTGGAGATTAATCCTTTGTCCATTGATTTGTTTGTGAATATTTTATCCCATTCTGAGAGTTGTCTTTTCGTCTTGTTTATTGGTTTCCTTTGCTCTGCAAAAGCTTTGAAGTTTCATTAGGTCCCATTTGTTTATTTTTGTTTTTATTTCCATTACTGTAGGAGATGGATCAAAAAAGATCTTGCTGTGATTTATGTCAAAGAGTGTTCTTCCTATGTTTTCCTCTAAGAGTTTTATAGTGTCCGGTCTTAACATTTATGTCTTGAATCCATTTTGAGTTTATTTTTGTGTATGGTGTTAGGGAGTGTTCTAATTTCATTCTTTTACATGTAGCTGTCCAGTTTTCCCACCACCACTTATGGAAGAGACTGTCTGTGTTAACCATTTTAAAGCCATTAATTTATTAGTGTTGACCATTGTATATAATATAGTCTTTAATAGGTATATATGCAATTGATCTTTCTTTTTCTTTCCAGTTTTTGTGTGTGTGTGTACTAGTTTATATACTTCTCATCTATTCTCTAACAGACTTTACTAGATTTTAAAAAGGCTGGGTCATGGTGTCTTAACCTTTTATAACTGTTCCATCTTTTGAGAAACATGAACAATTTATACCTTTTCAGTAATTTTGTATTAGAAAAATTTTGTTTTACTCAAAAAGAAAATTATAGTATTGAGTATGCTTTTTGAAGCTACACATTTATCTGCCTTTCTACTATTCAGGTGGATTTGTAATTCACGGTTGAATATGTATATAATTGAAACATACGTTATTAGCTTGTTAAGGGAATATGTTTATTTTTATAGGAGAAAAGCACAGCTCCTGTGTATAACTAACTTCTTTTAGTTATAATAGCCCGTATATCAGGTTTGGTGGACTGATTATAATCTTTTTTCTATTCCTAGTATGATAGATACCTGGAATTTCCAGATTTAACATTTGTCCTTCATGTACTTCACAAATAACCCTGAAGTTATTATTAGTGGAATAACCCATCCACTAATAATATATAGTTTTGCTGAGACATGAATTTGAATTTTACGCGCAGCAATTGGATTGAGAATTTTGTTTTGGGAAGTATGTAAAACCTGGTCACTTAGCCACCCAATTAGTCTAGCAGTCTCATCTCTATGACTTTGTTTTTGCTACTTGACTTTGTGTGTGTGATAACTCTTATGGTATTAAACACTACTTCACTTTCTGAGTAACAGTATGTGTTACAACTGAACTGTGAATTTTAGGATTTTCTGGGACATGGGGATATATCCACCAATAATGCCAAAGATCTACCTTAGCACACACATTAGTTAAATATTCCTTTCCATTACAAATGCTTCATAAAAAGGGTATCAAATGACTGCTCTAGTATTCTATTTAGTGAATTAGTATTTTGAAATTTTTGCTGACGTCCAATCAGTAAAATTAATTACTTCTAATAACAGTTGTTTATACATTACATTTGATATATTAGAAGTTAATGTTATCATCTAATCTTACATTTTTACAAAATGAAAGAATATTGTCACTGATAATTGAGTGGCCTTTGAGCTTGTGGGAAGAGAGAATAGGCAGTGTAGTTTGGTGGAAAGAGCAAAGACTGAAGTTCTTGGGTTCTGTGTCTATTCTAACACTACTGGAGTGACTTCAGGCGAATAATTTAGCCTGTCTAAGCATCCACTGTCTTATGTGAAAAACAGGGATTATAGTAGCTATTTTTCGAGCCTGTGAGATGAAAGAAGATGATGTTTTTAAAGTCCCTAATACAGGTTGGTAGGCCAAGCCCTCATCAAGTAGTAGTTACTATTAAGTTGGAGGTACTGAAGGAAGAGAATTACTTAATGATGGTTGTATTTAAACTTTCTTAACTTTAAGGTTTGTGGAATGTAGCCTTATATTTCAAAAATGAACCAAGTGTAAGTATACATTTTTTGAGCTGTAGTAAGAGGATAATTATTCCAGCAACATGTTAGTAGATCTTAAGATACCAAGATTAAAAAATATATTGCATGTATAATAATACGAACATGTAAATTTTGAAGTTGAGTATATATACACCCAATTGTTAGGTCTTAAATTTAGTCCTCATTTTACTTAGCTTATCTTTATTTTTTTTTTAAAGGAAGAAATGACTGTCTTTATTCTCAGGTGACATGATTGTGTACACACAAAATCCAAAAGAATCTTTAAAAATAAAACTACTAGAACTAATAAGTGAATTTACCAAGGTCCCAGAATACAAGGTCAATATACATAACTCAATTATAGTTCTCTATAGTAAGAAAAAACTGGAAATTTTAAAAAAATTAAATGCCATTTATAATAGCATTCAAATAACCATAAAATACTTAGAGATAAATCTAACAAAATATATATAAGATCTGTGTACTGAAAACTACAAAACACTGTCAAGACAAATTAGAAAAGACCTAATAATTGGAGAAAGATTCCATGCTCATGGATTGGAAGACTCAATGTTATTAAGATGTCAACTTTTTCCAAATTGATCTATAGATTCAACATCAGCAGATCAAAATCACAGCAGGACATTTTTTTTTATTCCCTATTCATCATTTTATTGGAAGTCCTTGGTAGTGCAATAAGGAAACAAAATATATACAGATAGGGAAGGAAAAAATAAAACTTTTCAGATAACATGATTGACTATCTAGAAAAGTCACAAAAAATATACAAAAAACTCTTTAAGAAGTGACCTAGCAAGGTCACAGCATACAAGGTAATATACAAAAGTCAGTGTTTTCCTATATGTGGAAATGAACAATTGGAATTTGCAATGAAAAAATAACATATACAATACAATAGGACCCTGAAAATGAAACACTTATGTATAAACCTAATAAATACACATAGAAACTGTATATGGAAAACTATAAACTCTTATGTAAGAAATCAAAGATCTAAATGAATGGATAGATATTTCTTATTCATGGACTGAAAGACTCAGTATAGTTAAGATGTCAGTTCTTTCCTACTTGATCTATAGATTGAATGAAATTCCTCTCGAAATCTCAGCAAGTTATTTTATGGATATCAACTAACTGATTCTAAAGTTTGTATGAAGGGGCACAAGACCTAGAATAGCTAATACAATATTATTTTTTTTGAATTTTATTTATTTTTTTATACAACAGGTTCTTATTAGTTATCTATTTTGTACATATTAATGTGTATATGTCAGTCCCAATCTCCCAATTCATCCCACCACCACCACCCCTCCCCCGCCACTTCCCCCCCTTGGTGTCCATACATTTGTTCTCTACATCTGTGTCTCAATTTCTGCCCTGCAAACCGGTTCATCTGTACCATTTTTCTAGGTTCCACATATATGTGTTAATATACGATATTTGTTTTGCTTATGCTTCTTATATACTGGTAAAATCTTGTAGGTTTGTAATATGGTAAAATCTAGAATGCATGCCATGAAATTAACCTGAACTAGAATATTTTTTGCATGCATAAGGGAGTCTGCAAAGGGCATATTAACATTACATTCTTAATCTTTAAAGTAAACATAGTTTTTATATTCTGGCTATCCAGATGAAAGAACTTAATACTTCAGGTGACAGTAAATAAATAAATAAATAAATAAAATAAGAACTCCAGTCAGTCCTTTTACTTACTCTGGTCTTCTTCCCCTTTTCTTTCCCTTAAGAAGTATTCCAGACTTTCTTCATTATTCTCTATCAGCCTGCATTCAGTCCTTCCCAACTTACTCTCAGTAGATGACATACTCATTGTGAAAACTGAGGTCATCAACTATGAAATCCCTTACCTTCCATCCCTACATCCACATCCATCCATACTGCCTGTCCTCTCAGAACATTTATATTCCTCTTTGCCTGTAGTCATGGTTCCACTCTCTGGATCGCGCTTCTCATCCCTTCATGCAAATGTCTGTTTATCTTTTAAGAGTCAGCTCAGATACTGCCTATTCTACAAAATTTTCTATAATATTCCAGTATGAGTTAGGATTCTATACTTAACTAGCAAAATCTCAATTCTTATTATATTGGCTTAACTTTAAATTTTTTTCTCTGTTTTGAACTTATTTAAATAATTTTGAACTAAATACTCTGCTATGGGAATACGCCTAAAGGATTCTTTTTTTGAGTACTTTTTAAGATGTTTTTTTTTTTTTAAAGCTTTCCTCTCCCATTTTAAACCTCAGACCATCTGGAAAACTTGGTCTTATTTAGATAATAAATGTTTAATTTAACTTTAACTTGAAAATTGTAAGGGCTTTTTTTTAATGAGTAATATAAGTTCATTGCAACCAATTCTTTAACATTTGATTTTATAAGCAAGCATATTTGTCTCTTTTTCAGGTAAACCTAGAATTAATGCAGTTTGAAATTGTTTTAGAATTTTGCATGCCAATTACACTTAGGCCACCTTTGAAAGTTTAGAACTTAACCTGTTTTAAGAAACTATGACCCCAAATAAAATACTATATTCCTAATATCAGTGTGTGGACAGTTTACATGCTATAAGACAAGTTGCAGTAATACAGTTTTACAGCTAGGAGGCAGTCTGGTCAAAGAGTAAAATTCTCCCAGTTCTCATTTGAAAACAATATATTAAGCAGAATCTGGCAGGAACACATATTTAAGTCATGGCATTTCCTATGACACTTAAGGCATTCTTCATTGTCATCTGTTTGCAGTTATATAAAGCTACCACTTGCTTCTTGACAAGGAAAGGTAGGTTACTGTTAAAGTGAGCCCTGGTTTTCTACTTGGTCTGTACATTGGTAGCTTTTTAAGTCATATCCATTGCTGAAAAAAGTCATTCTTTACACAAAATCTCTATCTTTGTTGATACGTCATCAGAGTCATGGTTTTGAGCCAAACAATAATTATGCGTTTATGTTAGAAATTGAGCGAAATGTGTGTGTTGAAAGAAGAATGAAATATTCATTATTTACTTAGGTCCAGATTATTTTTTCTAAAAATGATTTAAGGCTATTTACAAAAAGGTATTACAAGTTAAGAAGGTAAAGTAGGTATTAATAATGAGAACGAGGCAAAGGGAAAATGAAAAAGAAAGCAAGATGGAGTTGGTGGTGAGATTAGTACAGAAAATGTGTATCTTAATGTCCTACACATGCTTGATTAGGGGGCTACATCATGTAAGATGAAGTCAGTGGTGAGATTAGTACAGAAATGAACGCTATCACGACCTATACACTTGATGTAGGTGAGCCACTAATTTGGCTCTATAAGCTTGCATGAAAAAGGGAAAAATTGTTTAGAAAATTCAGTACTCGTAAGGTTAAAACAAACAAGAAAAACAACTTCTGAGACCAAATTATCTCCTAGGTATTCCTTCATAGGACAGTGGATAATATAAGAATGTGTAATCAACAATGTTCACATTGAAGGCAGTGGTGAGTTTATATTTCATGGGAGTATCATTTATGTCCCTTGCAGAGGCCTTAGGTAGTGAGTTAAAGAATTCAGTAAGCAATTTTGTGCTAGATCAATTAGAAAATGAAAAGACCTTTTAAGGTTTTATTCCTTTTGGCATATGCTTTCATATACTTATACAATATTTATCACTGATAACCAGTGACAGACCTGTCTAAATACTGATATTGTTTCTTCTCCTTTTAGATTCTGAAAAAGAGTTCCACATCCTCCCTCACCGAGTTTTTGTCCCCATTCCGGGATCCACTGTAATGTTATGTGATTATAAATTTGGTGATGAGTCAGCTGAAGAAATTAGAGACCATTTTATAGAGATGTTAGATCATATGATTCAAATAGAAGATTTGGAAATTGCAGAGGAAATAAACACAGGTAATTTTATGAGGTTATTTAAGAACCAGATTAGACTATAGCTGAGGTTACCTATGGGACATCTAGTTTAAGTATCATGTCTTTAGATTTCCTTAAAGCTAGTTCTCTTTGATACTTTCGAGGCATTTAAAAATGTGTCTATTTTTCTACACAGTATATAAACATGAAGTGTTTTCCTGGAAAATTGTACCAAAATTTAAGATAACTTTAGATTTTTCCAAGCCTAGCAAGTAGATCTTCATAAAACAAGTTCAGTCTTAAACAGGTAGAAATATATAGCTTTAAGGGATTTCTTTTATTGTAAGAGAAGTTTTCTCAAAATCTGTTATTTTAATTATTTGGTTAAGCATCAGGTTACAGAAGTTTTTTAAAACACTTTATTAAACATCTCCATACTATTTGCTGTTATTTTCCTATTCCCTTCATATAATTGGGATACTAAGCTAAAATGGGCAGTTCCAAAAATTAGATCAAGATTTTTTTTACAGAGCATAGATTTGCCATACTATGTAATTGTGTAACACATATTCTTCCCCTAACCATTACTTTCATATTTCATCTTACATTTTAAAAGGGTTTTTTTTTGTTTTGCTTTGCTTTGCTTTGTTTTTGTTTCTAGTGAGAGTAGGATATGAAAACGAGTCTATAAATAAATGTGTTTGACAGTCTTCCTGAAACATTTTAAAAATATGTGGTAAAAGTAGTTATTTGCAAGTATCCATAAATATTGAGTATCTAGACATTTATCAGTCTTGAAATTTCTGATATCATAGTAGAAAGTCTTTAGGTTGCTTCTGAATATAAATGTTTATGAAATTTGAATATAACCATTTTTAAGTCCTTTTTCTAATTCTAATTTCTTAGTTATTCTTCTATTGCTTAACTAATTCCCATTCCCCACAAGAGTAGAGTGATTGAGTCCTGTTGTTTCTATGGTGAATCAAGTAAGTATTTGGTTTGTGAATTTCAAATCTGTCAGTAAAGCCTCAGGTTAGTTGTTTTTTCAACAACTCCAAGTTCATATTAATCATGTGGAATAGCAAGTTTGTTTTAAAGGGAAAAAAACCCCCTCTAAATTACTCAGTAAAAGATGTTAAAGCTGCAGCTATGTTTCAGTCTCCTGAAAACTAATATTTTTAAAGGTATAGCTATAGCATATTCTCTAAGTGATAGATTTTGGAGTAGACTGGTAGATATGTTTGCTACTTTGTGAAATATGTTTTTCCAGATTAGCGACTATGCTATTTCTGCCAACTAATCTTAGAGTCATGAGGGCAGAGATTTTTGTTTGCTTTTGTTTACTTCTGTCACTAGTACCTAACAGTAGTTCTTGACCAACTCTATTGTTGATAACTTGAATTAGTTTTATGTGGGATCATTAGAGTTGACCTGGTTCATCCTCTTTCATATAATACTGAAATCTATGGGTATTTAGACTTTTTTCTTCCTTATTCTGAATTCGAGTCTGCCTTCCTGAAACCTCTACTTTTTCAGTAATCTGGAGCAATTAAACATGAGTACAGTTGACACTTGAACAGTACAGGAGCTAGGGGCACTGACTTCCATGTGGTCGAAAATTCATGTATAATTTTGCAGTTGGCCCTCCATATCCGCAGTTCTTCATCCACAGATTCAGCCAACCGTGGATTGTGTAGTACTGTAGTATGTATTTATTGAAAAAAATCCAAGTATAAGTAGACCTGTGCATTTCAAACCCATGTTGTTCAAGTGTCAACTGTACTGCTTCTTTATTGAGGCCTTGCTTTAAGTTTAAATTGAGGGCAGTTGTCATGTTCTAAATATTTCAAAGCCAAATACTCCCATATACCTTTAACTGTTCTCATTATTACAGTTTCTAGACCTCCTCATTTTTTCTTACCACCTTGTTTACCTTCCTTTAGATTAGAAATTTTTAACCTGTGGTGTCCAAAATTTTGGGGTCATAGTTGGCTGTCAGGGGATCCCTAAACCGCTTGAACATAATTGTATAATGTTTTTCTAGGGGAAAGATCTATAGCTTTCAAAGGATTGGTGACCTAAGAAGGATTAAAAATGCTTTTAAAAATATCAGTATAGTCTGGCTTGCCTTTCTTGAAATATGTTACCCTGAATTGAACCTAATACTCTTAATAATATTTGCTATTGTTTTTATAGAACCTGCTATGTGCCGGGCACCGTTTTAAGAGCCTTACAAATGCTAAATCATTTAGTCCTTATAAGAACCCTATAATGATTATTATACTATTGTTAGCTTAGTTTTCCCAATAAGAGAATTGAGGCTCAGAAAGGTCAAGTAATTTTTTCAGGGTTACATAGCTAATAAATGGTGGAGCTGGAATTTAAACTTAGGCAGTTTGGTTTTAGAGTCTGCTTTTTTTCCGACAGTTTTGTTTTACTGCCTTTCTGTGACACTTAACCAGGACAGACTATAGGGTTATTACTTTCCATGATCTAGGTACTTATTTTAGCCTAGCCCTCTTAATTCCATCATTTAAAACAATTTTTTTAACTTAAATAAATGATGTTACATTATCCTCATTTAATTTCATCTTATGTCAGTGTAATTTCTCACTTGTTGGCTAGAAGCGTGGATCTGTTATCATATGTAGTTTTCATATTCTTTTGAATTATTTGTCACACTTTTAGTGCATATTACATTGCTGAATTAAGTATGACTAAGGGAAGCACTGTATGCAAAACTTGCCCCATTCACAACTTACTTTAAAAATCAGATATAAAAGAATAGGAAGAGAGAGATTTCATTTAGATTTTTTTAAGACTACCATCTGTCTGAAATATTTTTATCTTGTTTAATTTTATGTCATATTTTAAACATAAGCATTTATAGACTAGTTTGTATTTTATTCAATACTTTATAAGTAATACTTTAAAAATAGTTATAGTTATTAATCTCAATCAATAACAGAGATTAATATCCATTGTTTAAATTGCTAAGACAGATTAAAATAAAAATCCAAGTAGCTTTCACCACTGTAATACATTCTTAAGGAGGCAACTATGGCAGCCTTGCTTGACAGCCTCCCCCAAGTAAAACTAAAACCTAATAAATTAAAACCTATATGAAACAATTTTATATTGCATTTCAGCAAACATTTATTGATTTTTTCATAAGGTTCACAAGGAAAGGGACTTTTCCTTTCTTGCTCACTGCTGTCATTTCTAGCACTTTCCTAAGAACCTAGCCTTAACACATTGTAGGTACTCAGTAAATATTTGTTGACTGAACAAATTATTGATTTTGTCAGTCTTAGGGTTTGGGAACCAAAATTCAATAAGATACTGATCCTGTCTTCAAGGAGCTAAATATAATTTTTTTTTAACCTGGGTAGATACTTTTATGTGCTCAGACTAGGTGGGTTCCTTCATTATACTTAATCATAGTTTTTTGCTACTTTTTTGCATTAGTTTCCATTCTTGTAATTATTGAACTCATGAGTTGCATGTTTAACATTAATCTTTCATATTAGACTGCAAGTTTCTCAAGAGTATTTATTTCTCTGTCTGAGTTCCATGCCTAAAACATGATAGGTATTCATAAATATTTGTTCCTAACTGACTGACATATACTGAATTGGTCATTTTTAGGAACTATAGCACAGCTTTTTTTAATACTTGAAAAATTGTAAGCTTATGCCTAGCGAGATATAAGGTTCTTAAGGTTTGTGTAGTGCACTACACTGAACATGATGAAGATTTTAAAAGGATATAACGGGGCTTCCTTGGTGGCGCAGTGGTTGAGAGTCTGCCTGCCGATGCAGGGGACACGGGTTCGTGACCCGGTCCGGGAAGATCCTGCATGCCACGGAGCGGCTGGGCCCGTGAGCCATGGGTGCTGGGCCTGCGCATCCGGAGCCTGTGCTCCGCAATGGGAGAGGCCACAACAGTGAGAGGCCCACGTACCGCAAAAAAAAAAAAAAAAGGATATAATGGTCATAGCTCTATGGCTCAATAGTTCAGAACGTTTTAAGGGATATAGAACATTAAAAACATATGACAACATGTAACACTAATTATTGCCCCGTAAATATTAATTCTAGTTTATAGCATTTAGTATGTCTATTTGTTAGATGTTTATTAAGCATTGGCTCTGTTCAAGGTAGTGTTACATAGATGACAAATCAATGGCCAGATTCCTTTCCTCAAGAAGCCTATAATCTGACTTGAAAGATAGAATTGTATGCATTATTAATTATTGCAGGGCATGTAGTAAGGTCCAAAGAGTAACTAAGAACTCAAGAACATCAAGATTAATGATCATAATTTTAGGGTCTCTAGTGATTTGGCTAATAATTCAATCAGAAAAAATATTTTGATGGTAGGTTAGCAGTAACCTGTAATCTATAGTAAGAAAGGTTTGACATTAGTATTTTCAAATTTTAGTAAATTCTTAACATTTTTTCTTTCTTATTACTATTATATTGCACTTTAACTAGAGGCTAGTTCCATAATATGGGAATGAACAGAGAATTATCAGAACATTTAGCACAGGCATTATCCCTGTAAGTGATTCAGAGAAAGCTTCACAGAGCAGGTAACATTTGAGTTCATTTTCAAGGATGAATACAGTAAAAGTAACTCTACGCTGTTTAGGAATTGAACATTGGCATCAGATTTATTGTGGCCAAGAATAAGACTTGTCTAGAATTATTTTTGCTTCATCAAGTATTTGTTGAATTAGAAGGAATGATATAGTTATTTAGTAGCAAAATAACACATTCCGAATTATGGGATAGGGTAAAAACAAACATTTTAATAGAAAAATTAAGTGCTTTACATATACATTCTGTTGGTTTAGAATTATGTTCACTTTTGTGTTTATTCTTTCATTTATTAATTTATTCAAAAATATTAGATGCATAATTTTACCAAGATGTTTTAGCTGAGTCCAGGTCTTCCACTTACAGCTGTATAACCTTGAACAAGTCCTCTCTGAATCCCAAATTCTTTTGGTGTTGGTACTAGAATTTAGTAAAAATGTTAGGGAAAATACTTCCTAAGCAGAAAGAGATATATAAATGTAAGGTGATATTTACTAGAATTATTATAAAACTTTTAAATAATGGACCTTCTGAATTATAATGAAAAACATTAAAGTATAAGAGTAATGCTATGCAGTGTGCATAGATTTTCCTAATTATTTGAAATTAGGGTTTCCAGGTAAACCATGAAAAGTGGAGTTCAAATGTTCAAATTCAAACTTGAAATCAATTACTGTATATTTAGGATTGTTAAACTTGTTATAAGTATCTAGCTTTATTTTCCAAGTATTTGATGATATTATTTGCTTGATTATTTAATTATTTCTGTTCTGTAATGTAGTTGCTATGTTTAAAATACGTATTTTGCCAAGTAAGTATTTTAAAATAACATACTTTAAAATGACTTAAGGAATGAAGAACAATTTGTTTGTCAAAATGACTCACTTAAGGTGAGGGATAACTATGGCTTTAAAATTTCTTAAATGCGTTAGTCATCTCCTAGTAGATATTAACTTAATAATTCAGATATACTTTATCCACAGTATCAGCAAATTTGGAGACACACATTTAAAATCTGGTGAAACCCATCTTTGCCAATTCTGTCTTGATATCAGAGGTGAAATTAATTTTCATTGCTTGGTTAAACATTGATAATTTAATTATAAAGGAAAAAAAGTAATGCTGAAGATGTATTTTAATGGCTAAATCACTGACTAGTGAAACCTCATTAACTTAGGATTTAGGGATCTGGAAGATGATACCTAACTAAGGAGTTCAAGTGCTAACATTTCATTTTAAGCTTCTAAATAGTCCTACCTATCAGCAGCTTGGAATGAAATTGAATATATATACAACTTAGCATGCATTCATCATGGCCCTTGTCTTCTCCTTTGTTGACAGGTGCTTAAGAAAGGTTGCTTTCTTACATGAATAATTCGAGATTTGTCTGCAGTTAAAATTACCTGGTTTTAAGGAATGGTTAAGATCTAATTTCCTATTGAATCACATGTTATTTGCATTTAAAGTTCAGATGACGTTAGGTATTGGTAAAAATGACAGTATCTGAGATTTGAATTAAGTTCTACATGGCCCCACCAAAACCAGACACAAACAAAGTGTTACGGTAAGGATTTATTCATCCTTGAAAAATGCCCTGCTTCAGTAAAATTGTCTCAGCTTTGTATCAAATCAATATGATTTTGAATGACAGATTTTAAAATGGAAATAGCAGAGCAATGGAATGTCTTTTTTTAATAGAAGTAAATTGTTTATACAGAGGACTTGACCTCTTAGAGCATGCTCTTCTTCACAAATAACAAATCAGTATTAAATGTGTGAGTAATATGTCATGACAAATAAAACCATCTTTGTACTCTTTATCTATAGGTACTCAAGGAAAAAAGTAAAAAATTTCCTGTAGCAAATAGGTATAATTCATGCTTCATCCATTATTTTTGTTTTTATCTGAGATAAGGATTTTAGTGGCCCAAAGAAAAAGCTTTTTAGCAGTGATATTTGCTAAAAGAAAAAGCCAAAGTTCTGTGTGTGTGTGTGAGTGTATGTTTTTAAAGTGAATAAAATTGTATTCTCCATTCAACTTTTAGACATATGGATGAAGTTAGGGGAAATTTTAAGCTGGTGGGCTAATGTAGTCTAGAAGTAAAGTGTTAGAGCCCCCAAGAAAACTGGATGCTGTAGAAATATGGAAGACTGAATAATTCTGGAGACAGTTCATGAGAATTTGTTGGCCTTTGTGACTAGTTTGATATGGGAGTAGAACAAAAGAGAAAAACGTTTTGTGTTTGTTTTTAAAGTACTTTAGTCATATGCTCAAAGAGGGAAAAAAAGAACAGTTTTGCCTTGATCCTAATGAGGTGACTACTAAGAATTATTTCTCAAAATAGCAAACTTTTCTTCATGGGAAGTTGATGAGAAGCAGGCACATTTTTTTTTCATCCACTTCGGTACCACAGATAATTATTTCAGTAAGTTATGTGTCATCCTTGTGAGCACATCTGCATATGCCAGTATGTTGGGATACAAAGATGTCTATAAAAGATATTTTAAATCCAAGCAATAAGCTATTTTACTTTGAATTTAAACAGTAGTATTTACTGTGTCACTCTGGGGGTTCTCTTCTCTTCTTTGTAAATAAAGGGGTCAACATGAAGTTCAGTTGACCCTTGAACAACATGGGGGTTAGGGGCACTGACCCTCGCGCAGTCGAAAATCCACATACAGCTTCAGTTGGCTGTCCGTATGGGCAGTTCCCCATCCATGGATTCAACCAATCATGGATCATATAGTATGTATTTAGTGAAAAAAAATTTGCATATAAGTAAGTGGATCCATGCAGTTCAAACCCATGTTGTTTAAGGATCAACTGCAGTTGTTTTCAAACATAGTTCCCTTGAGTTCTATAGAACAGCACTCTGCTGTCACCTCTTAGGGGAAGGAGGGAGTATGGCTCCAGGAGTCCTTCATCCCTGCTTCAACCAGAGTAATTCTGCTTTCATTTATTTTACATACTGGGATTTTCTGTCAGATTTTCTAGCACTGGTTAAAAAAAGATAACCATTGGTCTGTGTGATCCCTAAGGATGTTTTCAGTTCAGACACTTTTAGTCAGTGTTAAATAAATTCAGCTTGGCTAACCTACGCAAATTATTGTCACCATAGTGAAGTAGAAAGAGAACTTGTATTTGAATCCTCATTCTGTTGTCTATGACCCTCATACACACTTAATGTCCCAGATTTTATTTTCCAACTATAAATGAGATAATGTACTTACTTTGCTTAACATTGAATTGTTTTAAGGTCAAACTTATGGTCCCAATTTGCTTATGTAATTCAGGTTAGATCAAGAGTCAGCAAACTGTTTCTGTATAGGGCTAAATAGTAAATATTTTAGGCTTTGCAGAGCATGTAAGGTCTGGCCCATGGGCTGCACTTTGGCCCATGGCTACAGTTTGCTGATCCCTACTTTTATTATTACTGATTACTTAAAATTATTAATTTTGATGCCAAAACCATCAATAAGAATGTTATAAATTAATCCCAATTAAGAGCAAAATTTACCCTGTCCTATCTAGTTTGATTTTTGGTATCATTTATCTCCACTACCATATAGTAATCAGATTATAATTTGTGGGAGTCATTTAGAACTGGCTCTGTGTCTCCTTGGTTCTGATCAGTTATAAAAGTACATAAAGTATTTTTTTTTTAAGATAGAAGCTGAGGTCATTGAATTGAATCCTTTTTTAAAATTATTTATTTTTGGCTACATTGGGTCTTCGTTGCTGGGCGCAGGCTTTCTCTAGTTGTGGAGAGTGGGGGCTACTCTTCGTTGTGGTGCGCAGGCTTCTCATTATGGTGGCTTCTCTTGTTGCAGAGCATGGGCTCTAGCTGCGCGTGCCTCAGTAGTTGTGGCACGTGGGCTCAGTAGTTGTGGCTCACGGGCTCTAGATTGCAGGCTCAGTAGTTGTGGCACACAGGGCTAGTTGCTGTGCAGCATGTGGGATCTTCCTGGCCCGGGGCTCGAACCCGTGTCCTCTGCATTGTCAGGCGGATTCTTAACCACTGCGCCACCAGGGAAGTCCCCATAAAGTATTTTAAAAAGTACATCAGTTTGATATATAGTCCATGAAATTTAATTCGCCTGCATTTGATAAAGAGCAAGTTTAAAAAGTCAAGTTGAAAACAAAAAAAAAGTCAAGTTGAAGGAAAATGGAGCTCACTGTATGTTTTTTATAATCTTTAAAACTCATTTTTAAGTGGTAATTATTTTATTTAGGATTTATTTTTATTATCCTCTTGCAGCCTGTGTAAGTTCCTCTATGAATACTGACGCTTCATTGGACAACACAGATGATGAACCACCAAAACAGCCAATTAAAACTACAATAGTGTTGAAAATTCAGCAAAACATAGGTATTATATTTCTTCTATAACATTGAAAAGATGGTATTTTGGATTTGAGCTTTCTTGTTACTTTAAAATTATTTTCATTTCATTTCTTAAAAGAGCTAGATTAAGCTAGTATTTATTGAGTATTATGGAAAGTGGTACGCCCTGAGAGATAGAAAGATTTATAAATAAAGCATTGTCTCAAGTGCCCTAAAAGATGACACTTCCTATTAAATGTTTTGGTGTTTTTAGAAGAAACACATGTTGAGTTTTGGGAATCAATTAGTATAGTAGGGCCAGTGTTTTCCAAACTGGTGTTCCCAGGATTGCTGTTGTGGAAGATTTTCATAGGTGCTCTGTGAAAAAAGTCAAATTCAAGTCTGGAAATTCTAATGCATTTTAGTATTTTAAAGCCTCCAAGAAGTGTGGCAGTCACTTTAACATTTTTCAGACTTATTGATCAAAGAACATGTAGACTGTTGTTTAGTTGAATGCCAATTTGAGAAATGCTTTATAAGCATTAAGATTTTTGACTGACTGAGAGAAGAAAAATAACTTTGGTTATTTTTCATGTCACTTACTCATAAGTTGAGTTAATTACCTAAATTCTTTGTACCTGTGTGTGTGTGTGTATGTGTATGTCTGGACTACTATGGTCAGTTTTGTTTTTGTTGTTGTTTTTTAACTTAAAATACTCAGGAAAAAAAATTAAAAGTTACCAACCCAAGCTTAATAATTCTTAGATTTTAGTTTCTGTAGTTTTCAATAGCTATATAAATGACTTCGCATGGTAATTATTGAGGACTCCTGCCCATTGGTGATGTCTTTTTGGTTTAAGCTAAGTAACATGAGACAGCTGAAATGTCAGTATACATATTTATAGAAGCCTTTTTAAGTATGTATTAGATTGTCTCTTAGATGTGTGTGAGTGCACTCGTGTATAAGAAAGATACTTTTTTATTTTAAGGTGTTAACAGATGGTGAAGTATATGATTACCAGCCCAACTTTGTAAAATATAATTTTCAACCTATTGCTATATTTTCCTCTAAGACTTTGCTGGCTTTTCATGCCTGTATATGTGTGTGTAAGTATATGTATTTGTGTGTGTATGTTGTTCTTGTTGTTTAGGCCCATCAGTTACCGGCATTTCAAAGCCTAGGATCACTTAAGCCTTTCTTTTGCTCATTCCATTTCCATTTGTTTTGTGTTTGTTTTACTTTTAGGTGTGATTGCAGCATTTGCAGTTGCAGCCCTTGCTGCGGGTATCTCCTTTCATTACTTCAGTGATTAGGGTGAGGCACAAAGAGCTTCCTGATCATCCAGAGAACACTGACCAACAATTATGAATAATAATGATGCAAATAATCCATCTGCGTCTAAGACAATAGCAGTCAGATCTGCTGCCATAATGCCTATTAGGTGTGTTTCTGACTAAAATGAAATCACTAGCTGCCTTGTTTAGCCCTGCTTATATTATAGGTGGCTCAGACTTCCAAGAATAAAGTTATGAATCTAGGTGGAAGTTGCATGTAACAAATCGTTATTATCTATTTTTTAAAATGTTCAAAATGATGGTTTATTTTCATAGATTTTTAGTCCTGTTGACAACCACATATTGATCAGGACATTAGAAATTTGAATAGTCAGGGTTGACTGAATATCTTAGTAATAGAACAATAGGAGAAATTTCTACAAAGTGGGGCAAAAACTTATTGGATAGGTTCATAGTTTAGGACCTTTCTATACTGATTCCAAAATACTGATTGAGTTCCAATTGAGGGGTAGGAAACCTCTCCAGACCTCTTGAATCAGCAAGAATTGTCATAAATCATGAGCTTTCTCTGGTTAGTATATCATAACCTAATATGTTAAATAAGACTTTTGCTTCCAGTAATATATTAGGTACTGCAAAACAACTAGATCCTGAATAAAATCTCCTTTTGAATACATTAATAGGCTCAAAGAAAGTAGGAGAAATCTCCAAGAACTACACCTCTATTTTTTCTCCCTGACAAAATGAACACATTTTGATCTGGAAATTGTGAAAACTATATTAAGCATAAGGTTGACAGTGGTTGCCTGGGTGACAAATACCAATTGCAGCACTGCCATATGCAGTTTTCCTTAGACCAGAAACAAGGAGATAAATCTGAATCTGAGATGTCCCATCCAGGACAGTTGAAGTGGGCCTCAGTTTGTAATACCCTATAGTTCCTGGCAGAAACAAGATATAGGCCCCAGATTCCCATAGATTAAGATAAGCAATATTATTCATGGCTGGAGATCACCAGGTGCAAGGTGAAACTAGCTAGCTTGAGAAAGAACCTGTAGATATAAACTTTGGACTCAATTTTCCAAGGTCTTATCATCAACATACATGAAGGATGGAACCACAGACCAATCTGAAAAAGAAACAAGTGGAACTGCTTGATGAGAAATACGTTATTTGCAATTTAAAAAAAGAAAAACCCTTAGACATGTTGAATATCATATTAGACTCAGCTGAAGAGATAATACATAAACTGGAAGCTAGATATAAAGAAATTATCCAGTGTGTAGCCAGGAGAAACAAGGTGCTAGAAAATATAAATATTAAAGAAAAGAGATATAGAAGGAAGAATTATGAATACTAGAAGTACCAGCAGAAGAGAATAGAGAGGATGGGAGAGTGGCAATATTTGAAGAGATAACAGAATTTTCCACATATGTTGGAAAAACACGAATTCGTAAGTTCAGGAAGCACAATGTATCCCAAGCATATATAGATAAAATCCAAGCCTAAACCCAGTGTAGTATAACTGTGAGATACCAAACAGAGGATTCTTAAAGCAATCAAAGGGGGAAAAAGATTATCAGTGAAGGCAAGACAGATACTTCAGAAAGCTTCTCAATAGCAACAGTGTACTCCAAAGGTGGTAGAATAGTGCCTTCAAAATTCTGAGAAAAACAAATTATCAACTTGGAATTTGTATGAAGCAAAACTGAAATAAAGACATATTCAAGTGAAAAACAGATTTTACCATCAGTGGAACTTCTTTAAGGAAATTGCAAAAGGATTATCTTCAAGAAGGAAAATGATTCCAAAAGGATCTGAAATTGAAGAACTAGTAAGCAAATAAATGAAAAACATGTAAATCAAAAGTGTTGTTTGTATAAAACAATCATAATGAAAGAAGTGTTTATGAGAAGCAAGATTGTAACTAAATTAAACTAAATAAACATTTTATGCAACATTAATGTGGACTTTTAAAATAGGATATAATTGAAAAACTGGACAGTAGCTTATAAGATGGAGGGGTGATTAGAATTAAAGTGTTCTGAAGTGTTTTATTATTCAGAAAATGGGTTAAGGTACTGTTTAACTTTGAAATTATGTTAAATATGTGTAGTAAAATTTCAAGTGTAACTGCTAAATAATAGATATGGGATGAATCATTCCACAGAAAAAAAGTTAAAAATATGGAATAAGACAATACCTCAATACAAAAAAAAATGGGAAAGAAATTAGGGGTGGGGGAAATACAAAATTAGTAAGATAAATAGTAACAAGTCAAATAATTTAAAATAACTATGAATAGGCTAAACCCAGTTAAAAACATTGATTCAGTTTTTTAAAAATCAGCTATCTAAAAAAAAAATCAGGGGCCTCCCTGGTGGCGCAGTGGTTGGGAGTCCGCCTGCTGATGCAGGGGATACGGGTTCGTGCCCCGGTCTGGGAGGGTCCCATATGCCGCGGAGCGGCTGGGCCCGTGAGCCACGGCCGCTGGGCCTGCGCGTCCGGAGCCTGTGCTCCGCAGCGGGAGAGGCCACAACAGTGAGAGGCCCGCATACCGCAAAAAGAAAAAAAAAAAAAAAAAAAAATCAGCTATAGGCTGATACGGGATTTTTTAAAGGATGAAAAAAAATGTACTAGGCAAATAGCAAAAGAAAACGTATGTAGCTTTGGTGCTATCAACTCAAAATTAGACTTTATGATAGTATTATTAAAGATGGAGAAGACCACTAAATAATGGTAAAAGGATCAATTTATTAGGAATATATACAATTTTAGATTTGTATGTGCTTTATAAAATGGCCTCAAAATGTATAAACTCTAGGGCTGAACCAACAAATTGAACAGCAGTGGGTGATTTTATCAGCTCTCAATTACTAATAAATCAGACAAAAAATGAATGAAAACACAGTTTTGAATAATGCAATTAACAATGTTGATTCGCTGAACATAGTTAGAATAATCAACAGAGTATTCTTAAGCATTGTGTATTAGCAAAAATTGACCATGTATTAGGCATGAAGTAAGTTACAATAAATTTCAAAAAATTAGTATTAAATGAATAATAAGAAATAACTTAGGTTAATTTTTTTAAATCATGGTTTTACAAGTTTAAAAAAACTTCATAGATGAAAAAAAAACATACTTAGAACCTAATTATAAATACTACATTTGGAAAAATTGGGTGATGCAGCAGAAAGAGCACTTAGAGGGAAATGGTTTTAAATGCTTAAATTAAAGGCTAAGTGTATAACTTAGGAAAAGGACAACAGAATAAACACAGTATAGAAGCAAGGAGACAGAGGAAAGGGAAGAAATCAATGAATTAGAAAACATAGAATCACAATGTCAAAGTTGTTTTCATGACAAAACAAATTGGCATATTTGAACAAGAAGAAAACAGGGCTAAAGTAAACAATATAAAGATTGAAAAAGGGGTCCTAACCCACAGCAGAGATGAAAATGATAAGAGACTACCAAGAGCACCTTAATGTAGTTGAAAACAGACAAAATAGACCAAAGTCTAGAAAAGTGCCATTTCCTTAAATTGGCTGAAGAAGAAATACACAAGCTACATAGACTTAATAGTATTGAATAGAAAATACTTTTAAAATTTTTGATAAAGAACATATAGCTCATGTTTACAGATGTTTTACTCTTTCAAGGACCATACTATTTCAACATATTATACAAACTCTTCCAAAGAATATATAATGAGGGAATACTCTTCAGCTCATTTTGTGAGGCGTGCGTGTATAACTTTTATTGATACTAGAACCAGACACATTTGGTAGGAGAAAAGAAAATTACAGACTAATAGCACTTATTAACACAGATCTGAAAGTCAAAAGCATTATTGATGAACTGAATTCAACATTATGTAAAAAAGGATAATGCATCATGGTGAAGTTGCATACATTAAAAATTGGGAACATGACAAGGATGCCTATTATCACTACTTCTATTCATCAATGTCCTGTAAAAAAATGAGCAAAAGACAGAAACCAGGTATTTTAAGGGGGTATGACTTAAACACCCCCTTAAACACATGAAACACATGAAAAGATGTTTAATTTCAAGTGATCAACTAAGACCACAATGAATAATATTTCATCTGACAGATTGAAAAATTAAGAAATATGCAATACCAATGAAGAAGATGTACATCAAGAAGGTATCTAAAGGTGGGGTTGTAAACTATTAAACTTTGGAAAGCGATTTGGCATTATCTTGTAAGGTTAAGCATCTGTGTACTCTAAAACCTAACCATTCTACTGCTACATACATACCTTAGAGAAATTCTTGCATACGGGCACAAGAGTACGTGTGTGGGAATGTTCAAGGCAGCCCTGTTTGTAACCACCCAAATGTTCGCTGACAAGAGAATAAAAAATAAATTGTGGATTTTGTAATTTTATTTGGCAGTGAGAATGACCTGAGAATAAAGTGATGATTAAATAAAGCAAGTCTTAGAAGCCTACATGCAGTTTTATAAAGCTTAAAAACAAGCAAATCTAAGCTATATTATGTTGGAATACATATATTTGTGTAAACTTTTTTTTGTTTTTTAAGTAAAGGATCATGTAAAAATTCATGGTTATGATTTCAGAGTGAGAGTGATGGCAGGATAGGAAGGCAAGAAGGAACAAATGAACAAATGAAACAGTATTGGTGATGTTTTAGTTCTTGAGTTGAAATGAGTTTTTTTTTTAATTGATGTATAGTTGATTTGCAGTGCTGTGCTAATTTCTGCTGTAAAGCAGAGTGACTCAGTTACACGCATATATACATTCTTTTTTTATATTCTTTTCCATTATGGTTTATCCCAGGAGATTGGATATAGTTCCCTGTGCTATACAGTAGGACCTTGTTGTTTATCCATTCTAAATATAATAGTTTGCATCTACTAACCCCAAACTCCCAGTCCATCCCTCTCTCTCCCCTGCCCCTTGGCAACCACATCTGTTCTCTATATCTGTGAGTCTGCTTCTGTTTTGTAGATAAGTTCATTTGTGCCATATTTTAGACTCCATATATAAGTGATATCATGTGGTATTTGTCTTTCTCTTTCTGACTGACTTAGTATGATAATCTCTAGTTGCATCCATGTTGCTGCAAATGGCATTATTTCATTCCTTTTTATGGCTGAGTATTATTCCATTGTATATATGTACCATATCTTCTTCATCCATTCATCTGTCGATGGACATTTAGGTTGCTTCCATGTCTTGGCTATTGTGACTAGTGCTGCTTTGAACGTAGGGGTACATCTATCTTTTTGAATTATTGTTTTGTCTAGGTATATGCCCAGGAGTGGGATTGCTGGATCATATGGTAACTCTATTTTTAGCTTTCTGAGGAACTTCATACTGTTTTCCATAGTGGCTGCACCAACTTACATTCCCACCAACGTTGTAGGAGGGTTCCCTTTTCTCCAGTCTCTCCAGCATTTGTTATTTGTAGAATTTTTAATGATGGCCATTGTAATCAGTGTGAGGTAGTACCTCATTGTAGTTTTGATGTGCATTTCTCTAATAGTTAGGGATGTTGAGCATCTTTTCATGTGCCTACTGGCCATCTGTATGTCTTCTTCAGAGAAATGACTATTAAGGTCTGCCCATTTTTTGATTGGGTTGTTTGTTTTTTTGTTGAGTTGTATGAGCTGTTTGTATATTTTGGAGATTAAGCCCTTGTCGGTTGCATCATTTGCAAATATCTTCTCCCATTCTGTAGGTTGTCTTCATTTTTTTAATGGTTTCCTTTGCTGTGCAAAAGCTTGTGAGTTTGATTAGGTTCCATTTGTTTCTTTTTTGAACTGAGTTTCTTGATCATTTTATTTACTTCATGACATTTACGTATGTGTTATTTTGGTTGTCTGTTACTAAAAAACTACCCCAAACTTAATTGAAACAACAACCATTTCATTTTTCTAATAATTCTGAGTTGACAGGAATCAGTTGGCTGATTCTGCTCTAGATGATGTTGTCTAGAGCTACAATTTTCTAGGAACCTGATTGGGCTTGAAACATCCAAGACAGCTCATTCACATGGTTGGCAGTTGATGCTGTCTGTTTGCTGGAAACTCAGCTATCACACCTCAGTTCTCTCCATGTGTCTTGTGGTTCTTGTATCATGGTGACTGGACTTCTTCCTGTCATGATGGCTGGGAGCCAAGAAGTAGCATCCCAAGTGTGAGAGTTCCAAGAAGAGAAAAGTAGAGACTGTGGGTTCTCTTGAAGCCCTGGCTTGGAAGTCTCAGAACATCATTTTCACTATATTGTATTGGTCAAACTAATCTACAGGACCAGCCTAGATCAAAGGGGACGGGGAAGAAGAACTTTAACCTCTCAATGGTTATGCATATGCAAGAAGAAAAGAGCTTGATGGAAGCCATCTTTGGAAATTAGTTACCATAATATACCCCCGGTTATAGCAGTTCATGTTCCTGACATATGGAAAATGCATTCACCACCTCCCCAGACACCTGAAAGTCTCATATCGTGTCATCAGATTCAGGCTCAAGGCTCATAATTTTGTCATCTAAATTGGTTTCAGGTACACATGGGCAACCTTTACTGCAGTTGCTCTCAATCTAAAGATGCATGAACTAAAGAAGTTTTCTTCTCCATACTCATCCAGCATACAATGGCAAGACAGGTAAGAGCCACTGTTGTTCAAAAAGAGGGAAAATTGGAGGTACAATGCAGTGAATGCTCCATAACAATTCTGAATTCCAGTGGGACACATGTCTAATTCGTCATGATTCTACGAGCAGAGAATGTATGTCAATTAGAACCTAATTCTTCTTGAGAGTGGTCCTCATCTCTTGGCTCTTCCATACAAGATTTTGGCTCTACTCTGAGCCATTTTACATGAGAAATGGCTTATATTTGAAGCTGAGTAGCTTTCTCAAGCTGCTTCCTACTGAAGCAGGTTGAGAAAGGTTCAAGGCCCAGAAGCATCTTTTTATTTTGAGCTCTCTCTCCCTTTTAGACTAAACTGATGTAATTCCTCTTAAAATCATGTATTTACTATGAATCAAATTATCCATTCCATTAGACAAAATGCACACCCACAAATGTTCAAGACGGACCTCGCTCTTTCTACTTTGAGCAGAGAATCAAAGTGCTGAAGGACAATACCCTTAAAAATCTTAGATACCCATTGTCTAGCTAAGAGGAGTACAGTCTTTGCTCATAAGATTCTTATAAGTCTTTCTATAGCTAAGAGATCTATGAGGCACTGGCTTAAATATTTCTGAAGTCTTAAAGATTATTACAGCTGCACCCTTGATCCTAACTTACCCTGATGCTCTGTTTCACTAGCAATTCCCTAGATTTGATCTTTGCCCATAGGGCATTTCCTTCTTGAGAACCCTTTGCTGTCTGGAAAAGGTGTTCTGGGTCCTTTATAAAATTTTTTATAAATTTTTCTCCAAAACCCAACTGTTTCTGATTTAGTTTCTCTCTTCTCATATTTGATCTTAGCCAGCTAGAAGAAGTCAGTTGGCATTTTCAATATTCTGCCTGGAAATTTCCTCAGCCAGATCCACAAGTTTATTAGGATACTTCTTCCCGTTAGCAATTTCCACAAGTTTATTCTACCTTTCGCATTACTGTAGGTGAAAGTGTTGCCTTTCACAACAACAGTTGGCCTTTTAATGACAATTTCCTCATTGTTATTCTACCACCACTGTTTCCTGAAGGTTGTACAGCCATCTCCTTCTCAGTTCCAAAGTTAAAGCTATGTGTTTTGGTTTTGGCCCAATAGAATCCTATTTCTAGGTACCAGTCAACATCTATTGGTTATCTCTGGCTTCATAACAACCTCGAAACTTGTTGGCATTAAACTGCCATGTTTTTGTGAGTAGACTGGATAAGCTGAAAGGTTCTTCTGCTCCACGTGATGTTGGCCAGGGCTTCAAATACCTAAGAACTGTGACATCCAAAATACCTGATCCACATGGTTGGCAGTTTATCTGTTTCTCCTCCACATGACCTCTCCATAGGTCTTAGGCTTCTCACAGCATGGTGGTTGAATTCCAAAAAAAAAGAGCCCCAAAAATCAATGTTCAAAGAGGAAGTAGGTAGAAATTGTTAACTTCTTAAGGTTAGTGTTCAAAAGTCCTGGAATGTCATTCCTCTGTATTCTATTGGTCAGAGCAAACAGGACCAGCCTAGTTTCCATGGGAGGGGAAAAAGCACATTTCTCAGGGGAGGAGCACATGCATACAGAGAGGGAAAGAGTTGATGGCATTCATCACTGAAGACTAACTACACATATATATACTTTAGTATATGTTAACCTTTAAAAATGATCAAGGGGCTTCGCTGGTGGTGCAGTGGTTGAGAATCTGCCTGCCAATGCAGGGGACACAGGTTTGATCCCTGATCTGGGAAGATCCCACATGCTGTGGAGCAACTAAACCCATGCACCACAACTACAGAGCCTGCGTGCCGCAACTACTGAAGCTCGCGTGCCTAGAGCCCATGCTCCACAACAAGAGCAACCACCTCAATGAGAAGCCCGCGCACCACAACAAAGAGTAGCCCCCACTCACCGCAACTAGAGAAAGCCCACGCGCAGCAACGAAGACCCAACTCAGCCAAAAATAAATACATAAAAATAAATTTATTTTTAATGAAAGATAAGTAAAATAATAAAAATGATCAAAAATGCAGGAGAAACGGGAGACTATTAAAGAAGTTCCCAGAGAAATAATTACTATTACCTAAAAGCATAATCCAAATATATTTACTATAGTCTGCCTTTTACTAAAATGTCTCTGTCTTCTTTCTGTTGTGACATTTCTGTGAAAATATAAAATATCTTTCCCTTTTACTTATTCCTATAATGCTCAAATGCCAACTGGTTCAAAACCATATTACCATAATTGTTGGGGATCATCAAGCTCTATTAAATGCTGGTTACGTTTGTTGACTATTATCTAAAGGATTTGTCTAAATATAAATTAGCCAAAATAGTAAATTTTTCTTGATTTCTAATTTTAATCTAATAAGTGATTATATTGGGAATATCAAATATGGTAATAAATATTAACTAAAGGTAGTCAATGAATTCTCATATAATTCATAACCTCTTAAAAGGTAAATTAATATTTTAATGGGTTTTGATTAATTCATTAAAGTCAGGAGAAAAAAGTGGAGTTAGAAATGACAGTTATTTTTCTTGGCTTTTGCCATTTCTAAAGTATTTTCACATACATTACCTCATTGGATTTTGACAACACTCTTCTGTTGTAAGCAGAGCAAGAATTTGTTGAATGGATCCAAATTTGATGGATACAATTGAAGTATACATTGATTTTTTTAAAAACACCTTTATTGGAGTATAATTGCTTTACAATGTTTTGTTAGTTGCTTCTGTATAACAAAGTGAATAAGCTATATGTATATATATATCCTCATATCCCCTCCCTCTTGCATCTCTCTCGCACCCTCCCTATTCCTCTCTAGGTGGTCACAAAGCACCGAGCTGATCTCCCTGTGCTATGCAGTTGCTTCCCACTAGCTAGCTATTTTACATTTGGTAGTGTATATATGTCCATGCCACTCTCTCACTTCGTCCCAGCTTACCCCTCCCCTCTCCCCGTGTCCTCAAGTCCATTCTCTATGTCTGCATCTTTATTCCTGTCCTGCCCCTAGGTTCATCAGAACCTTTTTTTTTTTTCAGATTCCATACATATGTGTTAGCATACTGTATTTGTTTTTGTCTTTCTGACTTACTTCACTCTGTATGACAGACTCTGGGTCCATCCACCTCACTACAAATAACTCAATTTCGTTTCTGTTTATGGCTGAGTAATATTCCATTGTATGTATGTGCCACATCTTCTTTATCCATTCATCTGTTGATGGACACCTAGGTTGCTTCCATGTCCTGGCTATTGTAAATAGTGCTGCAATGAACGTTGTGGTACATGACTCTTTTTGAATTATGGTTTTCTCAGGGTATATGCCCAGGGGTTGCTGTGTCATATGGTAGTTCTATTTTTAGTTTTTTAAGGAACCTCCATACTGTTCTCCATAGTGGCTGTATCAACTTACCTCCCACCAACAGTGCAAGAGGGTTCCTTTTTCTCCACACCCTCTCCAGCATTTATTGTTTGTAGATTTTTTTGATGATGGCCATTCTGACTGGTGTGAGGTGATACCTCATTGTACTTTTGATTTGCATCTCTCTAATGATTAGTGATGTTGAGCATCCTTTCATGCGTTTGTTGGCAATCTGTATATCTTCTTTGGAGAGAGGTCTATTTAGATCTTATGCCCATTTTTGGATTGGGTTGTTTGTTTTTTTATTATTCAGCTGCATGAGCTGCTTGTATATTTTGTAGATTAATCCTTTGTTCATTTCTTCATTTGCAAATATTTTCTCCCATTCTGAGGGTTGTCTTTTCATCTTGTTTATGGTTTCCTTTGCTGTGCAAAAGCCTTTAAGTTTCATTAGGTCCCATTTGTTTATTTTTGTTTTTATTTCCATTTCTCTGGGAGGTGGGTCAAAAAGTATCTTGCCATGATTTATGTCAAAGAGTGTTCTTCCTATGTTTTCCTCTAAGAGTTTTATAGTGTCTGGCCTTACATTTAGGTCTTTAATCCATTTTGGGTTTATTTTTGTGTATGGTGTTACAGAGTGTTCTAATTTCATTCTTTTACATGCAGCTGTCTAGTTTTCCCAGCACCATTTACTGAAGAGGCTGTCTTTTCTCCATTGTATATTCTTGCATCCATTATCAAAGATAAGATGACTATATGTGCGTGGGTTTATCTCTGGGCTTTCTATCCTGTTCCATTGATCTATATTTCTGTTTTTGTGCCAGTACCATACTGTCTTGATTACTGTAGCTTTGTAGTATGGTCTGAAGTCACAGAGCCTGTTTCCTCCTGCTCCATTTTTCTTTCTCAAGATGGCTTTGAGAAAGCAAAGCAATTTGGGGTCTTATGTTTCGTACAAATTGTGAAATTTTTTGTTCTACTTCTGTGAAAAATGCCAGTGGTATTTTGATAGGGATTGCATTGGATCTGTAGATTCCTTTGGGTAGTATAGTCATTTTCACAATGTTGATTTTTCCAATACAAGAACATGGTATATCTCTCCATCTGTTTGTATCATTTTTAATTACTTTCATCAGTGTCTTATAGTTTTCTGCATACAGGTGTTTTGTCTCTTTAGGTAGGTTTATTCCTAGGTATTTTATCTTTTTGTTGTAATGGTAAATAGGAGTGTTTCCTTAATTTCTCTTTCAGATTTTTCATCATTAGTGTATAGGAATGCAAGAGATTTCTGTGCATTGATTTTGTATCCTGCTACTTTACCAAATTCATTGATTAGCTCTAGTAGTTTTCTGGTGGCATCTTTAGGATTCTCTATGTATAGTATCATGTCATCTGCAAACAGTGACAGCTTTACTTCTTCTTTTCTGTTTTGGATTCCTTTTACTTCTTTTTCTTCTCTGATTGCTGTGATAAAACTTTCAAAACTATGTTGAATAATAGTGGTGAGAGTGGGCATCCTTGTCTTGTTGCTGATTTTAGAGGAAATGATTTCAGTTTTTCACCATTGAGAACAATGTTGGCTGTGTTTGTCATGTATAGCCTTTATTATGTTGAGGTAAGTTCCTGCTATGCCTACTTTCTGGAGAGTTTTTATCATAGATGGGTGTTGAATTTTGTCAAAATGTTTTCCTGCATGTATTGAGATTATCATATGGCGTTTGGTCTGTAGTTTTCTTTTTTTGTGACATCTTTGATTTTGGTATCAGGGTGCTGGTGGCCTTGTAGAATAAATTGGGGAGTGTTCCTCCCTCTGCTATATTTTGGAAGAGTTTGAGAAGGATAGGTGTTAGCTCGTCTCTAAATGTTTGATACAATTTGCCTGTGAAGCCATTTGGTCCTGAGTTTTTGTTTGTTGGAAGGTTTTTAATCACAGTCTCAATTTCAGTGCTTGTGATTAGTCTGTTTATATTTTCCATTTCTTTCTGGTTCAGTTTTGAAAGGTTGTGCTTTTCTAAGAATTTGTCCATTTCTTCTAGGTTGTCCATTTAATTGACATATAGTTGCTTGTAGTAATCCCTCATGATTCTTTGTATTTCTGCAGGGTCAGTTTTTACTTCTCCTTTTTAATTTCTAATTATGTTGATATGAGTCTTCTCCCTTTTTTTCTTGATGAGTCTGGCTAGTGGTTTATCAATTTTGTTTATTTTCTCAAAGAACCAACTTTTAGTTTTATTGATCTTTGCCATTTTTTCCTTCATTTCTTTTTCATTTATTTCTGATCTGATCTTTATGATTTCTTTCCTTCTGCTAACTTTAGGGTGTTTTTGTTCTTCTTTCTCTGATTGCTTTAGGTGTAAGATTAGGTTGTTTATTTGAGTTTTTTCCTGTTTCTTGAGGTAGGATTGTATTGTTATAAACTTCCCTCTTAGAACTGCTTTTGCTGCATTCCATAGGTTTTGTGTCATCGTGTTTTCATTGTCATTTGTTTTTAGGTATATTTTGATTTCCTCTTTGATTTCTTCAGTGATCTCTTGGTTATTTAGTAGTGTATTGTTTACCCTCCATGTGTTTGTATTTTTACAGTTTTTTTTCCTGTAATTGGTATCTCATCTCATAGCATTGTGGTCAAAAAAGATACTTGATATGATTTCAATTTTCTTGAATTTACCAAGGCTTGATTTGTGACCCAAAATATCTATCCTGGAGAATGTTCCATGAGCATTTGTGAAGAAAGTGTATTCTGTTGTTTTTGGATGGAATGTCCTATAAATATCAATTAAGTCCATCTTGTTTAATGTGTCATTTAAAGCTTGTGTTTCCTCATTTATTTTCATTTTGGATGATCTGTCCATTGGTGAAAGTGGGGTGTTAAATCCCCTACTATGATTGTCTTACTGTCGATTTCCCCTTTTATGGCTGTTAGCATATGCCTTATATATGGAGGTGCTCCTATGTTGGGTGCATAAATATTCACAATTGTTATATCTTCTTTTTGGTTTGATCCTTGATCATTATGTAGTGTCCCTCTTTGTCTCTTGTAATTGTCTTTATTTTAAAGTCTATTTTGTCTGATATGAGAATTGCTACTCCAGCTTTCTTTTGATTTCCATTTGTATAGAATATCTTTTTCCATCCCCTCACTTTCAGTCTTTATGTGTCTCTAGGTCTGAAGTGGGTATCTTGTAGACAGCATATGTATGGGCCTTTTTTTTTAATCCATTCAGCCAGTTTATGTCTTTTGGTTGGAACATTTAATCTATTTACATTTAACGTAATTACTTAATTGTTTTGAGTTTGTTTTTGTAGGTCTTTTCCTTCTCTTGTTTCCTGCCTAGAGAAGTTCCTTTAGCATTTGTTGTAAAGCTGGTTTGGTGGTACTAAATTCTCTAAACTTTTCCTTCTCTGTAACGGTTTTAATTTCTCCAACGAATCTGAATGAGATCCTTGATGAGCAGAGTAATCTTGGTTGTAGGTTTTCCCTTTCATCACTCTGAATATGTCCTGCCACTCGCTTCTGGCTTGCAGAATTTCTTCTGAATGCTCAGCTGTTAACCTTATGGGATTTCCCTTGTATGTGATTTCTTGCTTTTCCCTTGCTGCTTTTAATATTTTTTCTTTGTATTTAATTTTTGATAGTTTGATTAGTATGTGTTGGCATGTTTCTCCTTGGATTGATCCTGTATGGGACTCTGCACTTCCTGGACTTGATTGAATATTTCCTTTCCCACAATAGGTCAGTTTTCAACTATAATCCTTTCAAATATTTTCTCAGACCCTTTCTTTTTCTCTTCTTCTTCTGGGACCCTTAATATTTGAATGCTGGTGTGTTTAATCTTGTCCCCGATGTCTCTGAGACTGTCCTCAATTCTTTTCATTCTTTTTTCTTTATTCTGCTCTGCTGTAGTTATTTCCACTATTTTATCTTCCAGGCCACTTTATCCATTCTTCTGCCTCAGTTATTCTGCTATTGATTCCTTCTAGAGAATTTTTATTTTCATTTATTGTGTTGTTCATCATTGTTCGTTTGCTCTTTAGTTCTTCTAGGTACTCGTTAAACCTTTCTTGTGTTTTCTCCATTCTATTTCCAAGATTTTGTATCGTTTTTACTATCATTACTCTGAATTCTTTTTCAGGTAGACTGCCTATTTCTTCTTCATTTGTTTGGTCTGGTGGGTTTTTACCTTGCTCCTTCATCTGCTGCATATTTCTCTGTCTTCTCATTTTGCTTAACTTACTGTGTTTGGAGTCTCCTTTTCACAGGCTGAAAGTTCATAGTTTTCATTGTTTTTGGTGTCTGCCCCCAGTGGGTAAGTTTGGGTCAGTGGGTTATGTATGCTTCCTGGTGGAGGGGACTAGTGCCTGTGTTCTGGTGGGTGGGGCTGGATCTTGTCTTGCTGGTGGGCAGGGCTGCGTCCAGTGGTGTGTTTTGGGGTGTCTGTGAGCTTAGTATTATTTTAGGCAGCCTCTCTGCTAATGGATGGTTTTGTGTTCCTGTCCTGCTAGTTGTTTGGCATGGGGCATCTAGCACTGGAGCTTGCTGGTTGTGGAGTGGAGGTGGGTCTTAGCGTTGAGACAGAGATCTCTGAGAGCGCCCTCACTGATTGACATTACATGTGGCTAGGAGGTGTTTGGTGGTCCAATGTCTGAACTCAGCTCTCCCACCTCAGAGGCTCAGGCCTGACATCAGGCTGGAGCACCAAGACCCTGTCAACCACATGGCTCAGAAGAAAAGTGAGAAAAAAAGAAAGGAAAAAAATTTTTTTGAATAAAATAAAATAAAATAATTTATTAAAATAAAAAATTTATTAAAACGAAAAGTAATTTAAAAATAGAGAGCAACCCAACCAATAAACAAATCCACCTATGATAAAAAGCACTAAAAGCTATACTAAGATAAATATAAAAATCAGAAACAAGTCAGTCACAGACAGCAAATCCCAAGTGTACAGTTGCTCCCAAAGTCTACCACCTCAATTTTGTGATGATTTGTTGTCTATTCAGGTATTCCACAGATGCAGGGTACCTCAGGTTGATTGTGGCGATTTAATCCGCTGCTCCTGAGGCTGCATGGAGAAATTTCCCTTTTTCTTCTTTTTTCTCACAGCTCCTGGCGTTCAGCTTTGGTTTTGGCCCCACCTCCTCATGTAGGTTGTCCTCAGGCTTCTGTTCCTGCCCAGACAGGATGGGGTAAAGCAGCGACTGATTAGGGGGCTCTGGCTCACTCATGCCTGGGGGAGGGAGGGGTATGGTAGTTATAATTGGAATGCAGGTTGAGCCTGCAGCAGCAGAGGCCAGCATGACGTTACAATAGCTTGAGTCATGCTATGTGTTCTCCTGGGGAAGTTGTCCCTGGACTATGGGACCCTGGCAGTGGTGGGCTGCACAGGCTCCTGTGGTGGGGGGTGGGGTGGGGCATGTGGATAGGGGCCTGTGCTTGCACACAGGCTTCTTGGTTGCTGCAGCAGCAGCGTTAGTGTTTCATTCCCGTCTCTGGTGTCCGAGCTGAAAGCCGTGTCTCTGGAGCTCATTTAGGTGGTGCTGTGCCTTCTGTGGTCAGTCGGGAAAGTAATCCCCTCTCCTTGCACACCCTGAAACAATGGTCTCTTGCCTCTGAGGCAGGTCCAGACTTTTACCCGTACTCCCCCCCAGCTAGCTGTGGCGCACTAGCCCCTTCAGGCTGTTTTCACACAGCCAACCCCAGTCCTCTCCCTGGGATCCGACCTCTGAAGCCCCAGCCCCACCCACCCCGGAGGGTGAGCAGACAAGCCTCTCAGGCCAGTGAGTGCTGGTCAGCACTGATTCTCTGTGCAGGAATCTCTCTGCTTTGCCCTCTGCACCCCTGTTGCTGCGCTCTCCTCTGTGGCTTTGAAGCTTCCCCCCTGCCCACACCCCATCTCCGCCAGTGAAGGGTCTTCCTAGCGTGTGGAAACTTTTCCTCCTTCACAGCTCCCTCCCAGAGGTGCAGGTCCCATACCTATTCTTTTGTCTGTTTTTTTTTTTTTTTTGCCCTACCCAGGTATGTGGGGATTTTCTTGCTTTTTGGGAAGTCTGAGGTCTTCTGCCAGCATTCAGTAGGTGTTCTATAGGAGTTGTTCCACATGTAGATGTATTTTTGATGTATTTGTGGGGAGGAAGGTGATCCCCATGTCTTACTCCTCCTCCATCTTGAAGGTCCCCACACGTTGATTATTATATGTTGTATCCAAGGACATATAGTTAGGAAGAGTAGACATTTGGGTAACTATTACCTATCTCAATAATCAGATTATTCCTTATTTTTTCATCTTTGTAAAAATATTTTGTAAATATTTTACTTAATTAGCCCCATCAAATAAAGGTAGAGTTTATACTGTACTGTGGAACTACTTAAATTCTGATCCCAAAATAGCCCTGTACAAAAATTCTTAATTAGAAAGGCTTACCTTTTAGGAAAATAATTTTCTTTTGTGTGTGCATATGTGTGTGTATGTGAATTTGTGTTTTTTAAAAATTCTTATTGAAATATAGTTGATTTACATGTTGTTTTAGTTTCAGCTGTACAGCAAAGTGATTCAGTTATACATCCATGCACACACACAACACACATATTTAGTTCTTTTTCAGAACATTTTCCAGGTTATTATAAGATATTGAATATAGTTTCCTGTGCTATATACAGTAAATCCTTTTTGTTTATCTATTTCATATATAATGGTGCATATCTGTTAATCTCATACTCCTAACTTATTCCTACCCGTATATATATCTATATCTATCTATCTATCTATCTATCTATCTATCTATATATATATATTCCTTTTAGGAAAAGATTTTTCAATCCATTTGTTCAGTTAAGGAGATCTTATGTTTACAGAATTGTGAAGGGAAACTTGATAATACGGATGAAGGTACTTTAATCAGCTCAGATTCTATTTTAGTCAAATCCAATTTAGTTGTAGATACGCCTGATGCCTGTCCCCATGATTAAAATTCTGAATGTCAATAAACTAAGATGTTGACTGCAATATCTATATCTAAACAGAAATTATGTCATTTAAAAAATATTTCTGTGCTTTCAAGTTAATACTACTGAAAATAATTTTCTAGATTTTAATTATAAATGAAATAGTAACTGTTGATAATGGAGAGTTGAGTTGTATCCCTAGGTCTTTCAATTAGGAAACAAAACCTTGGGAAATCAATTAATTCCTTTGATCTTTAGGTTGAAACAAATTCTAACATTAAACTAACTCTCATTATGTAGTGCTTTACAGTTTACAAAGTATTTTCATTTTTATCATACTTTAACAATTCAGAAATTGAGGTTCAGGAAAGTAATTTGCTAAACGTAGTAGTGGGGCATATACATATTCAGGGGAAAGATACTGATGAAAGGGAGGGATTGAATATGCAGAAGCAAAAGGGATGACCATACAGAAGAAAACATGAAAGTAAGATTCCTGAAAAGGTGGAAGGGGATAGTCTCTAAAGCATTGGCCTTGAGAGAAGGAACATCTATTCTAATGTAATAGCTCAGAGAGAGAAGAAAATTAGTGCATGTGTATATGGACTTACAGGTTCAGTAGTGGAAAGTTAAAGATAATTTTATCTGATGGCTTCAGATCTCTATGAAGTTGGCAAGGTCATCTACCGTGAGTGAAGAAAGAGGAACATAAAGAAGATTTCAAAGACTTGTTGCAAATAATGGGAGGTCAATTCGAACAAACAAACATAGCAGGATTACCAGACAGTGGTAAAGCCCCATTTGAGGTTAGTAATAATAAATGAATGAACTTATATTATTTTGCCCCCAGTGGTCTTTGACTTCTCAGATTTAAGAATAGAAAAAGTAAATAGCATTTGAGGGTCTCATCCAACAGATAAGCTGAAAGCAAAGAAAGGCTAAGAAATGTAAGATATTGCCAATACTGTTATTTAAAGGATATTATTTAAAGGATGAACTATGAAATCTAAACTGAGTAAAAAATTGAAGAGAGAGAAAGGGGAGAGAACACCGTGAGGGAGAAAGAAAGAGAATGTTCTGGTGAATTGTAAGTGCATCAGTGCCATGGAGATCGAGAAAAAATAAAAGGCTTAAAATTTTGATAGTTGAGGGACATCCCTGGCAGTCCAGTGGTTAAGACTCCACACTTCCACTGCAAGGGGCACAGACAGATTCAATCCCTGGTTGGGGAACTAAGATCCTGCATGTAGTTGACAGGTAAATATGGAGACATGATTGTGATCATAAGCAAGAATGCTTGGAACAGTGATTTGGGAAGAAACAGATAGATGATAGCAAACGAAGTGAGTGGCTGATGTAAAGTAGGTTATTGGAAGTCAAAAATGAGGAGGTCAAGGAACAGAGTCCATATTATCGAAGGGTGGTCTGCTAGAATAATGATAATACCCAACATGATAATAGAACTTGAAGCATAAGAGAAGGCTGTGTGAATTGAGTATCAAAATTTTGATAAATGAGGGAGAGTGATTAGAATATCATTACTTGCCAGTTCCGAGGGTGGAGGAAAAATGATACAGACAAACAGCATGAGCCTTTTAAAAAGCACATAAGATTTTTTTACAGAAGCAAGTGGGAACAATGATCTACAGTGTAAATGCTGTTTGGATTTTGAAAGAATAAACAATCACCACTTGAAAGCAATAAAGGGAAAGGGTACTTTCTTTGAAGAACTAGGTTTTACTTATGGCAAAGATGTAGAAGGAATGCTTAGAGAAAAGGTTGAAAATAAAGGGAAGTGTGCTGCTTTTAGAGGAAATGTAAGTGAATGGGGATAATGGTACAGTAGAGTATTATGGCAAACAGCAAGTTGGGAGTGGGCAAGCAGTAATGAATGGGAAGAGGTTGGGGAGCTTTCACTTTGGATGTTCACTGTGTTGAATGCAAGGTTGAGAATCATGGCAGATTTAATCTCAGTGTGATAAAATGTAATCTGTCTAATAGTGACATAATTTATTAACTTTTGAAAATCTTCTTTGTGTGCTAGCTGGGAAAAAATGGTTAAACACTAATTCTTGGTTGCAGTGTTTTATATGTCCCTTAGATCAAGCTTGTTAATTATGTGGTAAATATCTACATCGATAATAATTTTTTATTTGATCTATTAAAGATTGAAAGAACTGAACTGAAATCTCTGATGGTGGATTAGTCACTTTCTCCCTGCATTTTATTTTATTAAAACATTTTAATAAAAAAAACTTTTTTGGCTGAACCATATGGGATCTTAGTTCCTCAGCCAGGGATTGAACCCACACCCGCTGCACTGGAAGCATGGAGTCTTAGCCAGTGGACCATCAAGGAAGTTCCTCTCCCTGTATTTTATTAATGTGTACTGTGTATATTTTATGACATTTTATTAGGTACGTGTAAGTTTAAAATTGATAGATTTTCCTGGTGAAATGTACCATATTATCATTATGTGATGACCATTTCTATAATAATGCTTTTTCTCTTTAAGCTTATTTTGTCTGATATTAATTTAGTGATTCGTGCTTTAAAAAATTATTTTCTTGTATAACTTTTCCATTATTTTACTTCCAACTTTTGTGTCCTAATGTTTTTTTCCTTTTTGTTGAATTTTATTTTATTTTTTTATACAGCTGGTTCTTATTAGTTATCCATTTTATACATATTAGTGTATATATGTCAATCCTAATCTCCCAGTTCATCCCACCACCACCCAACCCTGCCCCACTTTCCCCCTTGGTGTCCATATGTTTGTTCTCTACATCTGTGTCTCCATTTCTGCCTTGCAAACTGGTTAATTGGTACCATTTTTCTAGATTCCACATATATGTGTTAATATTTGATATTTGTTTTCCTCTTTCTGACTTACTTCACTCTGTATGACAGTCTCTAGGTCCATCCACGTCTCTACAAAAGACCCAGTTTTGTTCCTTTTTATGGCTGAGTAATATTCCATTGTATATATGTACCACATCTTCTTTATCCATTCGTCTGTTGATGGGCATTTAGGGTGCTACCATGACCTGGCTATTGTAAATAGTGCTGCAATGAACATTGGGGTGCATGGGTTTTATTAAATTTCGGTTTTCTCTGGGTATATGCCCAGTAGTGGGATTGCTGGGTCATCTGGTAATTCCATTTTTAGTTTTTTAAGGAACCTCCATACTGTTCTCCATAGTGGCTGTATCAATTTGCATTCCCACCAACAGAGCAACAGGGTTCCCTTTTCTCCACACCCTCTCCAGCATTTGTTGTTTGTAAATTTTCTGATGATGCCCATTCTAACTGGTGTGAGGTGATCCCTCATAGTAGTTTTGATTTGCATTTCTCTAATAATTAGTGATGTTGAGCAGATTTTCATGTGCCTCTTGGCCATCTGTATATCTTCTTTGGAGAAATGTCTGTTTAGGTCTTCTGCCCATTTTTGGATTGGGTTGTTTGTTTTTTTAATGTTGAGCTGCATGAGCTGTTTATATATTTTGGAGATTAATCCTTTGTCCACTGATTCATTTGCAAATATTTTCTCCCATTCTGAGTGGTCTTTTCCTCTTGTTTATAGTTTCCTTTGCTGTGCAAAAGCTTTTAAGTCTCATTAGGTCCCATTTGTTTATTTTTGTTTTTACTTACATTTCTCTAGGAGGTCAGTCAAAAAGGATCTTGCTGTTATTTACGTCAGAGTGTTCTTCCTATGTTTTCCTCTAAGAGTTTTATAGTGTCCGGTCTTACATTTAGGTCTCTAATCCATTTTGAGTTTATTTTTGTGTATGGTATTAGGGAGTTTTTAAATTTCATTCTTTTACATGTAGCTGTCTAGTTTTCCCAGCACCACTTATTGAAGAGATTGTCTTTTCTCCATTGTATATCCTTGCCTCCTTTGTCATAGATTAGTTGACCATAGGTGCGTGGGTTTATCTCTGGGATTTCTATCCTAATCCAATGGGATTTCCATTGATCTATATTTCTGTTTTTGTGCCAGTACCATGCTGTCTTGATTACTGTTGCTTTGTAGTAAGTCTGAAATCAGGGAGTCTGATTCCTTCAGCTCCATTTTTTCCCCTCTAGATTGCTTTGGTTATTCGGGGTCTTTTGTGTTTCCATACAAATTTTAATTTTTTTTTGTTTTAATTCTGAAAAAAATGTCACTGCTAATTTGATAGAGATTGCATTGAATCTGTAGATTGCTTTGGGTAGTATAGTCATTTTCACAATATTGATTCTTCCAATCCAAGAACATGGTACATCTCTCCATCTGTTTGTGTCATCTTAGATTTCTTTCATCAGTGTCTTATAGTTTTCTGAGTACACGTCTTTTGTCTCCTTAGGTAGGTTTATCGCTAGGTACTTTATTCTTTTTGTTGTAGTGGTGAATGGCATTGTTTCCTTAATTTCTCTTTCTGGTCTTTAGCTGTTAATGTATAGGAATGCAAGAGATTTCTGTTCATTAATTTTGTATTCTGCCACTTTACCAAATTCATTCATTTGCTCTAGTAGTTTTCTGGTGGCATCTTTAGGATTCTCTATGTAGAGTACTGTGTCATCTGTAAACAGTGACACTTTCACTTCTTCTTTTCCAATTTGTATTTCTTTTATTTCTTTTGCTTCTCTGATTGCCGTGGCTAGGACTTCCAAAACTATGTTGAAATAAGAGTGGTGAGAGTGGACATCCTTGTTTTGTTCCTGATCTTAGAGGAAATGCTTTCAGTTTTTCACTATTGAGAATGATGTTTGCTGTGGGTTTTGTCATATGTGACCTTTATTATGTTGAGGTAGGTTCCCTCTATGCCCACTTTCTGGAGAGATTTTATCATAAATCGGTGTTGAATTTTGTCAAAAGCTTTTCCTGCATCTATTGAGGTGATCTTACGGTTTTTATTGTTCAGTGTTTTAATATGGTGTATCACATTCATTGATTTGTGTATATTGAAGAATCCTTGCATCCCTGGGATAAATCCCACTTGATCATGGTGTATGAAACTTTTAATATGTTGTTGGATTCTGTTTGCTAGTATTTTGTTGAGGATTTTTGCATCTGTATTCATCAGTGATATTGGTCTGTAATTTTCTTGTTTTGTAATATCTTTGTCTGGTTTTGGTCTTGGGGTGATGGTGGTCTTGTAGAATGGGTTTGGGAGTGTTCCTTCCTCTGCAATTTTTTGGAAGAGTTTGAGAAGGATGGGTGTTAGCTCTTCTCTAAATGTTTGATAGAATTTACCTATGAAGCCATCTGGTCCTGGACTTCTGTTTCTTGGAAGATTTTTAATCACAGTTTCAATTTCATTACTTGTGATTGGTCTGTTCATATTTTCTGTTTCTTCCTGGTTCAGTCCTGGAAGGTTATACCCTTCAAAGAATTTGTCCATTTCTTCCAGGTTGTCCATTTTATTGGCATAGAGTTGCTTGTAGTAGTCTCTTAGGATGCTTTGTATTTCTGCGGTGTCCATTGTAACTTCTCCTTTTTCATTTCTAATTTTATTGATTTGAGTCCTCTCCCTATTTTTCTTGATGAGTCTGGCTAATGGTTTATCAATTTTGTTTATCTTCTCAGAGAACCAGCTTTTAGTTTTATTGATCTTTGCTATTGTTTTCTTTGTTTCTATTTCATTTATTTCTGCTCTGATCTTGATGATTTCTTTCCTTCTGCTAACTTTGGGTTTTGTTTGTTCTTCTTTGTCTAGTTCCTTTAGGTGTAAGGTTAGATTATTTATTTGAGATGTTTCTTGTTTCTTGAGGTAGGCTTGTATAGCTATAAACTTCCCTCTTAGAACTGCTTTTCCTGCATCCCATAGGTTTTTGATCATCGTGTTTTCATTGTCATTTTTCTGTAGGTATTTTTTGATTTCCTCTTTGATTTCTTCAGTGATCTCTTGGTTATTTAGTAATGTATTGTTTAGCCTCCATGTGTTTGTGTTTTTTACATTTTTTCCCCATAATTGATTTCTAGTCTCATAGTGTTGTGGTCAAAGATGCTGGGTATGATTTCAATTTTCTTAAATTTACTGAGGCTTGATTTGTGACCCAAGATGTGACCTATCCTGGAGAATGTTCCATGCACACTTGAGAAGAAAGCGTAATCTGCTGTTTTTGGATGGACTGTCCTATAAATATCAATTAAATCTATCTGATCTATTGTGTCATTTAAACCTTGTGTTTTGTTATTAATTTTCTGTTTAGATGATCTGTCCATTGGTGTAAGTGAGGTGTTAAGTTCTCCCACTATTATTGTGTTACTGTCGATTTCCTCTCTTATAGCTGTTAGCAGTTGCCTTATGTATTGAGGTGCTCCTACGTTGGGTGCATATATATTTATAATTGTTATATTTTCTTCTTGGATTGATCCCTTGATCATTATGTAGTGTCCTTCCTTGTCTCTTGTAATATTCTTTATTTTAATGTCTATTTTATCAGATATGAGTATTGCTACTCCAGCTTTCTTTTGATTTCCATTTGCATGGAATATCTTTTTCCATCCCGTCACTTTCTTATAGACAGCATATATATAGGTCTCGCTTTTGTATCCATTCAGCGAGCCTGTGTCTTTTGGTTGGAGCATTTAATCCATTCACATTTACAGTGATTATCAATATGTATGTTCCTATGACCATTTTCTTAATTGTTTTGGGTTTGTTTTTGTAGGTCCTTTTCTTCTCTTGTGCTTCCCACTTGGAGAAATTCCTTCAGCATTTGTTGTAGAGCTTGTTTGGTGGCGCTGAATTCTCTTCACTTTTGCTTGTCTCTAACGCTTTTGATTTCTCCATCGAATCTGAATGAGATCCTTGCTGGGTAGAGTAATCTTTTCCAGCAAGATTAAATATATCATGTCACTCCCTTCTGGCTTGGAGAGTTTCTGCCGAGAACTCAGCTGTTAACCTTATGGGAGTTCCCTTCTATGTTATTTGTTGTTTTTCCCTTGTTGACTTTAATAATTTTTCCTTGTCTTTAATTTTTGCCAATTTGATTACTATGTGTCTCTGCCTGTTTCTGCTTGGGTTTATCCTGCCTGTCGCTCTCTGTGCTTCCTGGACTTGGGTGGCTATTCCTTTCCTACGTTAGAAAAGTTTTCGACTATAATCTCTTCAAATATTTTCTCAGGTCCTTTCTCTCTCTCTTCTCTTTCTGGGACCCCTATAATGCAAATGTTGTTGCATTTAATGTTGTCCCAGAGGTCTCTTAGGCTGTCTTCATCTCTTTTCGTTCTTTTTTCTTTATTTTGTTCCGCAGCAGTGAATTCCACCATTCTGTCTTCTGGGTCGCTTATCCATTCTTCTGCCTCAGTTATTCTGTTATTATTTCCTTCTAGTGTATTTTTCATTTCAGTTGTTGTATTGTTCATCTATGTTTGTTCTTTAATTCTTCTAGGTGTTTGTTCTTCAATTCTTCTAGGTCTTTGTTAAGCATTTCTTGCCTCTTCTCTATCTTTGCCTCCATTCTTTTTCTGAGGTCCTGGATTATCTTCACTATAATTACTCTGAATTCTTTTTCTGGAAGGTTGCCTATCTCCCCTTCATTTAATTGTTTTTCTGGGGTTTTATCTTGTTCCTTCACCTGGTACAGAGTCCTCTGCCTTTTATTTTGTCTATCTTTTTGTGAATGTGGTTTTCTTTCCACAGGCTGCAGGATTGTAGTTCTTCTTGCTTCTGTGTCATTATGTTTTAAATATATTTCTTTTGAATAACAAGTACCTTGATTTTTAAAGTCTAATTTGAGAATATGTGCCTTTTTACTAGTGAGTTTAAATCATTTATGTTTTTGTTACTATTGTTATGTTCAGAACTGTTTCTACTTTAAATTTTCACTTTGCCACTTAGAAGATAATGCTCCTTTCAAGTGGATAGCAATTCACTGCTATTCACCTCAGGAAAAGTCAAATCAGGTTTAAAGTTCCTTTCCATTCCTCCACCAAAACAAAAGCTACAACAAAATTATTTACAAATCCCTCTTCTCCTTAAACACTCAAAGTAGGAAAATGATGGGCAAAAATGGCATGTGTATCTTTAATAAAAGATAAATATAGTGTAAAGCCATGGTCTTATTCTTCTAAACTTCTTGGGACTTATGTAGCTTATTATGTAAGCCTCTGTAATTCAAGTTGCCTAGCCAGTTGAATTTCATGTGTGATTATCATTGCCTGTTGAAAGTGCATTAATTGGAACAGGAACAGTGTAGGGGTGTTAATTATATGTTGTCAGCAATGAATAAATGTCAATGTTTAAAAATGAATTATTATTTTTGAGATCCCATGATTAAATCAAACTAGTGTGTTTTCAGGGATTGGGAGTGGGGATGGACACTCTGAGAAATAAAATAGCCTAGAGTGAAACACCTGGTTTTGTGAAAACTAATTTTTGAAGCATTGTCTTACATACTGTGGCAAAATAAAAGAGCCCTGTAAGATACAAGGACTTTGACACTCATTATAACTGAGAACCTCAAGTAAACATAAGATGCAATGTTTTCTCTAAATGCTATTGCCCAAATAAGGAAAACCTACAATTGAAAACTGAGATTAGTGTATACTTAACCTCGTTTTCTCTGCCCAGGGCCATGGCCACTGCATTAGTTGTTGGAGTTGTGAGACTTACTGAAGCTTTGTCTGGATTCCAGGTAACTTTTGTTTTGTTTTGTTTTCTGTAGAATTGCCATATGGACTTGAATATATAAAAACATATTTTCTAATCTTACAGAATCACAAATTTTCTTGTTCTTATATTCTTTGTACTGTGACTGCTTTGTGAGGAGTGTGATGTAATGTGAATAGTGTAGGCACTAGGCATTAAATTCAAATTCTACATCTTAGTAGCTGTATAAACCTGGACAAGTGAACTAACCACAAACACTTTAATTCCTCCATCCTCTGTGTTAGTAAACTTGATTGGTGGTGGGGGAGATCCTCTCACAGTGTATATGTATATCAAATCATCATGTTGTATACTTTAGATGTCTTACAGTTTTGTCAATTATACCCCAAATAAGCTGAAAAAAATTGTCTCTGTCCTTGAGCAGCATGTATTAAAAACATTGCCCTGCCTATCTCATAGAGGAATTGTGAGAATCAAATGAGGTAATGTATGTGAAATTCTTATAGATATTATAACACATTATAAAAATGTTAGCTATGTTATTTGGAATCTCCAAAGCTACTACTGCATAGCATGGATAGTATTGCCTTCACATGAATTCTTTAGTAATCACAACTTACATGGTGTTTTTGCCTTTATATTTGTTTCAGTAATTTAATATTTAATTTGTTTGTGAGGTGCTTTACTTTCATAACAGGATATACAAACACCTGCCCATGACGAATGTAGTTGTTCTTAAATAACTTCTCAAATTTTCTTGCTAAAGGCACAAGGGTTATTGAAACAGCATATATATACCAAATTTTTTCAAGTCTAGTTGCTGTAAAAAATAATAACTTTTGTCATAAAACCTGCAGGTCTTTATCTAAATTTGTGTCAATACCATAGTAGTCTTTATAATCTTTTTAGGATTCCAACATCCAGTTAGAGATCAAACTCTTGAAAGTTGACTAAATCATTGCTGTTAAGTATTTTTTTAATTAAAAAAATTTTTTAATCGAGGTATAGTTGATTTACAATATTACATTAGTTTCAGGTACACAACATAGTGTTTCACACTTTTTATAGAATACACTCCATTAAAAGTTATTAGAAAATAATGGCTAAAATTCCCAGTGCTGTACAATATATTCTTGTTCCTTATCTATTTTTACATAATGGTTTATATCTTTTAATCCCATATCCCTATCTTGCTCCTCCCCTCTTCCCTTTCCCCACTGGTAACCACTAATTTGTTCTCTGGATCTGTGAGTTTGTTTCTTTTTTGTTATATTCATTTGTTTGTTTTATTTTTTAGATTCCACATATAAGTGATATCATGTAGTATTTGTCTTTGTCTGACTTATTTCACTAAGCATAATATCCTGCAGGTTCATCCATGTTGTTGTAAATGGCAAAACCTCATTCCCTTTTATGGCTGAGCAGTATTTCACTGTATATATCTAAATCTTCTTTATCTATTCATATGTTGATGGATACTTAGGTTGCTTCCATATCTTTTTTTTTTTTTTTTTTTTGCGGTATGTGGGCCTCTCACTGTTGTGACCTCTCCCTCTGCAGGGCACAGGCTCTGGACGCACAGGCTCAGCAGCCATGGCTCACGGGCCCAGCTGCTCCGCGGCATGTGGGATCTTCCCGGACCGGGGCACGAACCCGTGTCCCCTGCATAGGCAGGCGGACTCTCAACCACTGCGCCACTAGGGAAGCCCCACTTCCATATCTTGGTAATTGTAAATAATGCTTCTGTGAACACTGGGGTGCACATAACTTTTCAAATTAGTGTTTTCATTTTCTTTCGCTGTATACACCAGGAGTGGAATTATTGAATCATATGGTAGTTCTATTTTTGAGGACCCTCCATACTGTTTTCCACAGTGACTATACCAATTTACATTCCCATCAACAGTGTACAGTGTAGCAGGTTCCCTTTTCTCCATATTGTTGCCAACATTTATTATTTGTGGTCTTTCTGATGATAGCCATTCTGCCAGGTTTGAGGTAATATCTCATTATGGTTTTGACTTGCATTTGTCTGATGATTAGTGATAGCATCTTTTCATGTGCCTGTTGGCCATCTCTATATATCTTTTGGAAAAATATGTATTCAGGTCTTCTGCCCATTTTTTAATCAGGTTGTTTGTTTGCTTTTTTGGATATTGAGTTGTGTGGACTGTTTATATATTTTGGATAGTAACCCCTTTTCAGTGACATCATTTTCAAGTGTTTTCTCCACTCCATAGGTCTCTTCATTTTGTTAATGGTTTCTTTTGCTGTACAAAAACATTTAAATTTAATTAAGTCTCATTTGTTTATTTTTGCTTTTGTTTCCTTTGCCTTAGGAGGAAGATTAAAAAAAATATTGCTATGATTTATGCCAAAGAATGTTCTGTCTATGTTTTCTTCTAGGAGTTTTATGGTTTCCAGTCTTACATTTAGGTTTTTAATTCTTTGTGAGTTTATTTTTGTATATGGTATGAGAAAATGTTCTAATTTCATCTTTTACATGTAGCTGACCAGTTTTCCCAGCACCACTTATTGAAGAGACTGTATTTTCACCATTGTATATTCTTGCCTCCTTTGTTGTAGATTAATTGACCATAGGTGCATGGGTTTATTTCTGGGCTTTCTATCCTGTTCCATTGATCTATATTTGTTTTTGTGCCTGTGCCACACTGTTTTGATTACTGTAGCTTTGTAATAGTCTGAAGTCAAAAAGCATGATACCTCCAGCTCTGTTGTTCTTTCTCAAGATTGTTTTACTATTCAAAGTCTTTTGTGTTTCAGTACAAATTTTAAAATAATTTGTTATAGTCCTATGAAGAATGCCATTGGTTTTTGATAGGGATTGCATTGAATCTGTAGATGGCCTTTAGTAGTATGGTCATTATAACAATATTAATTCTTCAAATCCATGAACATAGTATATCTTTCCATCTGTTTGTGTCATCTTCAATCTCTTTCATCAGTGTCTTAATTTTTTAGTATTGGTATTTTACATCCTTAGGTAGGTTTATTCCTAGGTATTTTGTTCTTTTTGATGTGATTACAAATGGGATTGTTTCCTTAATTTCTCTTTTTGATAGTTTGTTGTTAGTGTATAGAAATGCAACAGCTTTCTGTATATTAATTTTGTGTCCTGCAACTTTACCGATTGATGAGCTTTAGTAGTTTTTTGGTGGTGTCTTTAGGATTTTCTAAGTACAGTATCATGTCATCTGTAAACAGTGACAGTTTTAATTCTTCCTTTCCAATTTGGATTCATTTTATTTCTTTTTCTGGTCTGATTGTTGTGGCTAGGTCTTCCAATACTATGTTGAATAAAATTGACTAGAATGGGCACACATGTCTTGTTCCTGATCTTAGAGGAAATGCTGTCAGCTTTTCACCATTAAGTATGAGGTTAGTTGTGAGCTTATCATATATGGCTTTTATTATGTTGAGGTATGTTCCCTCTATGCCCAGTTTCTGGAAATGGATCTTGAATTTTACCAAAAGCTTTTTCTGCACTTATTCAAATGATTATATGGTTTTTATTCTTCAATTTGTTATTGTGGTGTATCACATTGATTAATTTGTGGATATTGAAGCACCCTTTCTTTAAAAATTTTTTTTAATTAATTTATTTAATTTATTTATTTTTGGCTGTGTTGGGTCTTCATTTGCTGCATGCAGGCTTTCTCTAGTTTTGGCGAGTGGGGGCTACTCTTCATTGAGGTGCACAGACTTTTCATTGCAGTAGCTTCTCTTGTTGCGGAGCACAGGCTCTAGGTGCACAGGCTTCAGTAGTTGTGGCACACGGGCTCAGTAGTTGTGGCTCACAGGCTCTAGAGTGCAGGCTCAGTAGTGTGGCACACGGGCTTAGTTGTTCCATGGCATGTGGAATCTTCCCAGACCACGGCTTGAACCTGTGTCCCCTGCATTGGCTGGCAGATTCTTAGCCACTGTGCCACCAGGGAAGCCCCGAAGCATCCTTTCATCGTTGGAGTAAATCCCACTTGGTAAAGTTTTATGATCCTTTTAATGTCTTATTGGATTCAGTTTGCTAATATTTTGTTGAGGATTTTTTTTTTTTTTTTTTTTTTTTTTTGTGGTATGCGGGCCTCTCACTGTTGTGGCCTCTCCCGTTGCGGAGCACAGGCTCCGGATGCGCAGGCCCAGCGGCCATGGCTCACGGGCCCAGCCGCTCCGCGGCATGTGGGATCCTCCCAGACCGGGGCACGAACCCGTATCCCCTGCATCGGCAGGCGGACTCTCAACCACTGCGCCACCAGGGAGGCCCTTGTTGAGGATTTTTGCATCTATGTTCATCAGTGATATTGGCCTGTAATTTTCTTTGTGATATCTTTGTCTGGTTTTGGTATTAGGGTGATAGCTTCATAGGGTGAGTTCAGAAGTGTTCCTTCCCCTGCAATTTTTTGGAACAGTTTGGTAGAATTCATCTGTAAAGCCATATGGTCCTAGACTTTCGTTTGTTGGGAATTTTTAAATTACTGATTCAATTTCATTACTGGTAATTGTTCTGTTCATATCTTCTATTTCTTCCTGGTTCAGTCTTGAGAGATTCTACATTTCTAGGAATTTGTCCATTTCTTCTAGGATGTCCATTTTATTGGCATATAGTTGCTCATAGTAGTCTCCTATGATCCTTTGTATTTCTGTGGTTTCCATTCTAACTTCTCCTTTTTCATTTCTGATTTTACTGATTTTGGTCCTCTCTGTTTTTTTCTTGATGAGTCTGGCTAGGGGTTTATCAATTTTGTTTATTATAAGAGCCAGCTCTTAGTTTCATTGATCTTTTCTATTGTTCTTTTAGTCTCTATTTTATTTATTCCTGCTCTGATTCTTTATTATGTATTGCCTTCTACCAACTTTGGGTTTTGTTTGTTTTTCTTTTGCTAATTCCTTTAGATGTAAGGTTAGGTTGTTTATCTGAGATTTTTCTTATTTCCTGAGGTAAGCATGTGTCACCATAAACTTCCCTCTTAGAACTGCTTTTGCTTTGTCCCATAGATTTTTGATTGTTGTATTTATGTTTTCACTTGTCTCCGGGTATTTTTAAAATTCTTCTTTGATTTCTTCAACAATCCATTGATTGTTTAGTAGCATATTATTTAGCCTCCACGTGTTTGTGGTTTTTGAAGTTTTTTTCTTGTAGTTGATTTCTAGTCTCATAGCTATATGGTCAGAAAAGATACTTGATATGATTTCACTTTTCTTAAATTTACCAAGGCTTGTTTTGTGGCCTAGCATGTGATATATCCTAGAGAATATCCCATGTGTACTTGAAGAGAATGTGTATTCTGCTGCTTTGAATGGCATATTCTATATATATCTATTAAGTCCGTTAGTCTAATGTGTCATTTAAGGCCAGTGTTCTCTGATTGATTTTCTGGTTGGATGATTTGTCCATTGTTGTAAGAGGCGTGTTAACCTGGGAGGAAAGGATTTGAATTTGAGAGTGGTCACCAGCATTCAATGAAGCCAAAAATCAAGATGAGGATTATAAAGTCTAGTGTGTTTGGTGTAAGGTGGCTGTGTTTTATATCCCCCATTTGCCCCTTAAGAACGACTTTCTATCCTTCTCCAACCTGCTTTGTGCCCAGGGAAAGTTGACCTAACACACATCAACAATGTTCTTTTGCCCCTGGCTTCTGGTTGGGTTTGGACAGTGGGAGGCACTGAGGAGAGATAAGAGAACAGAAAGAGAGATAACTCCTGTTATTTATTTTGATATCTCTCTCCTTCCAAGTCATAGATTGGCAGGGACAGTGTTCTCTCCCAATAACTAAAGCTCCTGTTGGGCAGCACTTTCCTATAACTTTGTCTCTCTGGTTTCCTCAAGGCCTGGGGGTAGTAGTCACTTTCACCTGTTGCTAGCCCTGCGGTGCTTTACCATCCCCTGTTAGTTCCCTGCCTACATTCTTGTATACACAGTCTCTTCATTATACTCCCTTCAATCATACCTTTTCTGTTTGTGCTGTTTCTTGACAGAAACCTGCCTGACACAGAGGTCATTGTTGATCTTTGTTAGAATCACTTTTAGTGGAGTGGTTGAGGAAGAGAGGCGGAGAAGTAAATGGAAAGAAAGAAAGAAAAAGATTAAGGACATGGATTCTTTTTTCAAGAGTGTGACAGTGAAGGGAAGGAGAATGCTAGAGAGCATCATAGCTAGTGAGAATTCTGAAGAACTAGAGAAAAAAATTTTAATGAGAGATGTAGACTTAATTTCAGGTTGTGAATAAGAAGTTAATATAGAAGGAGAAGAAAAATTGTATAATATAAGCAAAAAAGTTGTGAAATTTGAATGTGATATAATCTGATTAAAATCACAGATGGAAGGATTAGCCTTGTACAGAGAGACATCTTTGAGAACAGTGAAATGGTGAATAGAGGATTAATATATGTGGGGTGAATAATTAGGGAAGTTCTTGCTGAGGAGGCTCAATTTCTTCTGTGATGTTGAAGGCAATGTCATTTGTTCAGAGGGGGAAGGATTTGTGAGAGGAAGACTGACAGGGAATGATAAAGGATGAAATGGTGACTGTGGGAAATGGAAGAGGGAATTATTTGCTGGATAAGCTATGGACTCTAGTTGAAATGTCCAGAAACTTGGGGATTTAAAAGAGAAGTGCTTTGGAAGAATAAGAGGATGAAATATGGAGTGTGCTAACAGGAAGGTGGTTGATGTCATCTGCTAAGTGTCTAAGCTACATGGGAAGGACAGAAATCATGAAAATGGAGACAGTGTTAAAAAGACAAGGTTGAGAAATTGGAGGTCTTAAAGAATATGCATTGGGAGTAAAGAACTGAGAGAGCTTGAGGGGTAGATGCCTATCATCAGAGAATGGTATATTGAAATTGAAGATTTTTAAAAGAGTAGTGAAAGTAAGGGAGGAACTGAATAAATATGACAGTGTGTTAGCTAATCAGAGAGGCATGAGTGGATGACAATTTCTTCACTGAAATTCTATACCAGCTGGGTTCCAGAATATAAGACCTTAGACAGTAATAAACAAAATAAAAATAAATCCCTATCTTTTTAAATTTCAGAAATGTATGCTCCTAATTGCAAGTCCTGAAATGACTATATCTTACCCATTTTAATTACCACCCTCTATTATCTAACATAATTCCATGCATGTATTAGATACTCAAATATTTGTAGACTATTTGAAAAAAAGAACAAAGAAAAACACATCAAATTTTCATTATAAGATAATAGCTTACTAGATATCTGAGCAGCTAGGTATATGATTGTAATTATATTCTGCAATAAATTCAGTATAAAACTCCTCAAAATTCTGTAGATTTCTTTCTTATTTGTATGTTAATGTTTGTTTGGCACTTCTGTTTTCAGAACTAATTTAATTTATATTTATTGTGGTATCTACAGTCAATTTGATATGGCAGTTTTTTTTTTTAGGATCTTTCTCTTTCAATTCAAATATATAGATTTTGAAAATAAAGTTCCTTATATAGAGGAATGTGAGTGGTGTGTTTAGGATAGATAATCGCATTCAAACTTCTTCATAAATGAGCTTCTATTTATGTAAGCATATCTTTAAGATCTTATATTTATGTACTATATTACCATTTTACTTCATATATAACTGTTAGTAATTATAACAATAATAATAACATTGAGTATTGTTTATTATGTGACAGGTGCTGTTCTAAGTAGTTTACACAATTTACTCATTTTTCCAAAATGTGCTGTTATTATTCTTATTTTACAGATGAAGAAACAGGTATAGAGAGGTTAACTAACTTGCCTAAGATCACAAAATTAGGAGTAGATTCAAACCTAGGAAGTCTGGCACCGGTGCTCAGGGTATTAACTGCCACTACTAATATACACATAGATTTAGATACAAATGTAGATGCGTTTATCATCTGCTTGCTTAAATGTCTGTTTTCTTTACCTTGAGCTCCCTAGGGTCAAGGACATTGCATGGCACATTGCAGCTTATCAATAAATATTGTAAACTAATGAAAAATCTTCTCACTTTCCAAGATAATTTTGCTGTTTCCTACAGATTTTCCTATTATATTTATAATACTTTTCAACTAACACTCTTAGCTTTTCTTTCAAGTCTATTCCAGTTATTATTTGGGTGGTTTGTTATGAGACATGTTATAACATTTTAAATCTCTACATCTAAAACTTCACTCTTTTGCTGAGACAAAAATTATCTCTTCCTCTCCTCCTGCCAAATATCACAGCAGATTAAGTGTTTACATGAGGGGAGTTTGTAGTCCAGTATTTCTGCAGCAGCGGGCTTCAAATATTCTAGTCAAATCCTGCCTTTTTTCTGACTCTTCCTGATGAGTATTACCATCTATTAGTCACTGAGTGCTTATTTTGAGAATGGTTGCTATCATCACTACTCCCTTTACATAGGTGCCACCTAGTTACTTTTGTTTTGGCAATTATGGGTTAAATACATTCCAGGGTTTAGTCCTGCTTAAGCTTGCTAGCTCTCTATTTTAAATTAATGCACAGTGGGTCATTTCTTACAAGAGTAAAGCTTTCATTAAACAGGAATCTTTCAAAGCACTCATTTTTATTCTTTTCCATAGATGAGAGTCTTCTTTCACCATTAAGTGATGCTTTTCTCCCTCTTCCCTACAAAGCTACACTACACTGCAGTTAATAATGACTGGTGATTGAAAAAAACTTATACTTTAATCTTAAAATATTGTTCTCTTTTGAGATACATGTTTGACTATCCTTCCCCACTGCCTTGTGATCATCTTTTTAAGTATTTACTTCCAGTCCATCAAATTAATATCACCCTAAAAGACCTGTTGCACTAAGGAGTTTTTAAATGATAAATATCACATATAAGGATCCTGTTTTTTGTTATGGTTTTTAAGTCCAGTAATTCCCCAACAGAGAACTCTGTAAGGGATTAATAAATTCATTAGCAGTTACTCAATAGGAGAAAACATGTGGAACTCTTTTTTAAAAGCTCCTCATTTTATATATAATTACCCTTCAGTCTCCCTCCTAGCATTCATCAATTTAGAAATAGGCCATAGGGTATTTAAAATGCCTTTCCCAATTGATAAAGAGGAATAGAAGATGGAATTTTGGATTCATAAGCAGAAACTACCTATTGCAGTAACTACATGTTAAGGACTGGTCAATGTAAGCTGGTCACAGTTAGGAATTCTATCTCACCCATATCTGAATCACCAATATCTAGTATAATTGCAGACCTTTTTCTTTCCCATTCTTCTTTTCCTTTTTTCTTCCCTTCCTCCAGTTGAGACATAGTAGTTTGGGGTCTAGGAGAGAGGTAGAGCTGGAAATGTGAGTTTGAAAGCAGTCTGAATATAAATGGTATTTAAGACTATAGACAGGAGGGAGTTACCTAAGGTGAATGTTTAGAGAAGTTAGAGAAGGAGACTTAGAGGAATAGTCAGTAGGATAGAAGCAGGATGTGTTCAAAGAAGCCAAAGGAAGTGACTTAAAAATAGGGGAGGTGGGGGCTTCCCTGGTGGCGCAGTGATTGAGAGCCCGCCTGCCGATGCGGGAGACGCGGGTTCGTGCCCCGGTCTGGGAAGATCCCACATGCCGCGGAGCGGCTGGGCCCATGAGCCATGGCTGCTGAGCCTGTGTGTCTGGAGCCTGTGCTCTGCAATGGGAGAGGCCACAACAGTGAGAGGCCCGCGTACCGCAAAAAAAAAAAAAAAAAAATAGGGGAGGTGGTCAGCTCTGACACATGCTTATAGGAGATAGAATAAAATAAGGAATAATGCTGAGTCTTAACTCATACTGTTCACTGTACAACAGGCCAATAAATCGAGAGATGAGTTGTTGGGGCAAGGAATAGCAACTTTATTCAGAAAGCCAGCAGACTGAGATGGTGGACTGATGTCCCAAAGAACCATCTCACCTGAGTTAGAATTCAGGTTTGTTTTATACTAAAAGGGAAAGGGGTGTGGTAGATTGTTGCAAACTTCTTGGTGCCAGAATCCTTTGTTCTTGCATCTGTCCATGTAAGTCCAATCACAGTGTTCCTATAAACCTCCAACAAGACAAATGTTATACTCAATTCTGCAACTTTATATCTCTAGATGAATGGAAAAGTGTAATACCTTTAAAGGTCAACACCTTGAGAATGGGCTATTCTCTGTATTTCAGGCTATAAGCAACATTATTTTAGTGATTAACTTGCAACAAAAACAGTATAATACAAAGGTTAAAGTAAAAGAAATAGATCCAATATGGAGTCAGATTTGTTCTTCCCTGTTACAATTAGACTTATAAGGAATAAACTTAAGTTTGACAAGGTGATTACAACTGTAATTAGAGTGCTTGGGACAAACGCCTGATTGGAGTGGGATGAAAAAAATCAGAAATGAGGAATAAAGATGATGACTTTAGGCACTTCTTTCAAGAGACGTGATTTTATTTTTTAAAGTTTTAAAAATATTTATTTTATTTACTTATTTATTATTTTTGGCTGTCTTGGGTCTTAGTCGCCACACACAGGATCTTCGTTGCAGCACGCGGGCTCTTCGTTGTGGTGCATGGGCTTCTGTCTAGTTGTGGCATGTGGGCTTTCCCTTCTCTTGTGGCGCGGGCTCCAGAGTGCATGGGCTCTGTAGTTTGCGGCACATAGGCTCTTTCGTTGAGGCGCTAGAGCTCAGTAGTTGTGGCACGTGGGCTTAGTTGCCCCGTGGCATGTGGGATCTTAGTTCCCCAACCAGGGGTTGAACCCTCGTCCCCTGCATTGGAAGGCGGATTTTTTACCACTGGACCACCAGGAATTCCCCCAAGAGATGTGATTTTAAAGAGAAGCAGAGAAGTGAAGAATAGCTGGAAATTTTAAATTATAAGGGGCATATTTTAAATAGTGGACAATTTAAAAACTCACTTGTAAGCTAATATGAATAATACAGCATAGAGAAAGTGAGAAATAGTTGATGCAGGTAGAGGGGAAATAATTTCAGGAATAAAATTACTGTGTGGGTGAGCATAGGATCCATAGCACAGTTTGATCAGTCGGGCTGAGCTGCGTGAGCTTCTTCCATTTTAACATCAACGGAAACAGTGTTTACATGCAGGTGCACATTTTAGATTGGTAATGGAAATTTGATAATTTAAATAATTATCAAATTTGATAACGTCTGATAATTTCTGTTTTCTCAATGAAATATGGGCAAGGTGAAGTGTTTGGCATGGGGTCAAAATGTTTTAAGGAAAGAAGAGAAGCCATAAAATAGTTGTTTAGGAGAGTGGAGACTAGAATTTGTGACAAATGTCTGGTTTCAACATTGGTTCACCAGAGGAAAATGTGCAAACTGTTTTAAGCACACTTGTCTCTGAGAGCCCACACTTGGTTACTTATCAAGCACCATGTCTTCAAAGATAGGCTATATCACTTTGGCTCTCACTCACTGTCATTTTCCACTCTGATTCAGTCACCTAGAATTTTCTTTTATCTTGCTCTTCAGCTCATTCATGCGTTTAAAAACATTTTTCAAATTGTATTTTATTTTGCATTTCCATGTGTTTTGTGTAGGAGGAGAGTCTTCCAAATGTTTTCAAGGGATATGGAAGTAGAACTTCTACTTCTCTGAATTTGTTTCATCATTTATGAAATGGGAGTAATATCTACTTGCAGAATTGTGGTTAAGTATTAGAAATGATATGTATAAAATATTGGCCCATAAAAGACAATCAATAAATAATAGTTGTAATTATTATTACCACTAAATATTATTTTGTCTAAAGAATAAAAAGACCTTGCTTCTACCCTGCTTTTTTTCCTAGATAAAGTTAGCTTCTGAAACTCTGAAACTGTATTTTTAAACAAATACTTTTTAAACAATTTTAATGTGCCACAGTGTTTCTAAGTTTCTTATGTATTAGTTTGGTTGGAATATAAGATATCTTACTGAATGATAATTTTTTGTATTTTGAGTTATATAATATTTTAGGGGCTTGATAATGTAATATTTGAGAAAGAATAGACTTTAAATAGGAAATGTATTTTCTTATGAGACTTTATTCTTATTATACAAGCAAAAAATTATATTAAAAATATAATTTGAAAAATATAGTAATAACAATGAGGAAAAAACATAGAGTAAAAAAGCCAGCATATAACTTGAAAGGGATTTTTGAAAACTGTCACAATATTATCCATATCCTCTTTGTCTACTAAAATATTACTGAAGACTACAATGTTTTGAAGTAAAAAGCATTATATCAATTTGAGTAACTAATACTAAGAAATGCTAATCATATAATTTTAGTGTCAGTCTGGGCTTTTTTTCCCCCCGAATTAGAACAGCCATTACTACACTTGGTGTTCTCTGAAGGAATATAACTACCAAAATCAATGTTCAATGCTTAAAAGGAGAAATATGAGACACTGACATAGTGAATCTTTATTCCATATCTTCTTCCATGTTGCTCTGCTCTAGGACATGCATTTCTGTTTCAGGTAATAACCCATATTCATTCAGGAAAGATTCCACATCCCCAGTAAAAAATTCTTCGGCAAACTGTTCAGCAACACTAATGAAATTGCTTATGAGTTCCCCACCTTTGTAGACGAGCAGTGTGGGGAGTACATCTGAGGAAAAGCGGTCCCCAGCACCTGTATTAGAAGCTTTTATTTTACAAAACTTGACTGTAGGGTATTCGGCTGCAAGGCATATTAAGCTACTGTTTAGAGCATCACAGCCCTTAATACCATCTTCATAAATGTGAACAATGATTGTGATTATTTTCTGCTCCTTTTCAATGGTTTCCAGGAATTGCTCCCCAGATTCCAGCTCATAGACAAACCCATATCTAGGCCCGAAACTCAGCTTCTGGTGCATATCCTGCATACACTGCCTACGGTATTTACGAAGGCAATTTTCATCTTCTTTTTCTCTGTGGATTAGCTCATATTCTTGAACGCTCATCTGGAAATAGATGAAAGAAATGATAGAGATCATTCAGTCAGAAATTTATATTCCTTATAATACCAAACCCATTCTCAACTTAAAGAGTTTGCATTCCTGTCCCCCCTACCTCCTGAGATGGCCTTCTCCTTCACCTCATTTGTTCAAATGTCACCTTCTTTGATTATTCTACCTAAAAGTGTCCCTGCCCCACGCTTTCTGTTCTTTATGCTGGTTTATTTTTCTTCATAGCAATAAACGTTACTTGATATTATAGTATATGTTTATTTGTTTCATTGTATAATATTAGTTTTTCTAACTTTTCTGCTGTATGGGGGAAGAATTTAGTGTCTGGCACATAATAGGGGTTCAGTAATTATTTCATGATTAAATACATGCATAAGTATTGCTAAATATAGTTGAGCTATGAGATGGTCATGAAGTGTGCCACTTTGGGTAAAAAAAATCCAGCAAGGTCTACTCTAGAGTGACTTTCATAAAAGTGTATACACATACGCATGCATGCACAAGTGCCTGTACACGCACTTAAATGTGTTTCCAACAAATGCTTTTGGACATTATTTTCTCCTCCACAAAAGTTGTGAAAAAGATTTTTTCTTATCACTTACTAATTTTTTTGGAATATGTAGGATGGAATTTAAGAAAGACAGCTTTTTACTACTATTTGGCGTTCACCAGATTAGCCAAAAGACCAGCAGCATCACCATTACCTGAGAAGTTCTGGGAAATGCACATTTGGGGACGCCACCCCAGATTTACTGAATCAGACCCTGTAAGTGTGAGGCTGAGTGGGACATGTTTAAACAAGCCCTCTAGGTGATTCATATGCACTGGTTTAGGCTAAAATGAGAAAAGACCTAACTTCTATCTTCCAAGACAGCTACTTTTCACTGAAGCTGGAATATAAAATTACCTGCAGAGCCTTTCTTAGTAGCTATGTCATTATTAACTTAGTCAATAGAATGTTAAACACCCTTTCCCTTCACATACATACACACACACACACACACACACACACACACACAGAAGATATAAAGGAGTGATAATGGGACATAGTGTGACTAAGAGATGTGGAGCAGCCCAGAGCCAGGGAAGTTGGACGACTCCCAAATTTATGGAAAATCTACTGTGTCTTAGACAATTTACATAGATTATTTTTCTTAATCTTCACAATAAACCTATCAGGTAGTTTTTTTACAGAAGATACTGAGATTAAGTAGAAGTATTTGGTGCTTTCATTATTTCCTTCTCTTGTTTCTTCCTCCTATATTTGTTTTTCTAATGTCCTCATTCTTCTTATTGTATTCTGCTTTAAAATTATCGTTCCAACTTAATTTGTTTTAATCCTAAACATTGTTAAATGTTTTATATAATTTTTAAGTTGCTACCATAGTTCTGCTAATTTAACAGGCTGAACCACAAAATACTGATTTACATATGCATTTGAGCATTCTTATGAGAACTTGTTCCATTCACATCTTCAGGCAAATAGATATTTAGGCATTCAGATACATTTCTAAAGCTTAACCTTAAAACAATATTTTTAATCATTGTAATGTCTCACATTTGTATAGCATTTTACATGTTTCAAAATACGTTCTCATTTATTTTCTCTTCACATCCCTTTAAAACAAGTGAAGGAGGTATTGTTATAGTTCCTCAGATAGGAAAATTTAATTGTCTCATCCACATCTCAGTGAAGGAACCAAAATCTGAAAACGAGATCTTTTTTTTTTTCCACCTCCCTCACAAACATTTTATTGCATTAATTTTTTTTTTTTTTTGCTGTGCCAGGTTTTAGTTGCAGCATGAGGACTTCTTAGTTGCAGCATGCAGACTCTTAGTTGCAGCATGCATGCGGGATCTAGTTCCCTGAACCCAGGCCCCCTGCATTGGGAGCACAGTCTTACCCACTGGACCACCAGGGAAGTCCCTGAAAATGAGATCTTAGATTTGAAGATTTTTTACAATGGCCAGAAGCCTAGAACCAAGAATATTTCTGATGCAGAGGCTGTCTGTTGAGAATCAATATACAACAATCAATATACAACAACTCATATATGCTGGTTTGGAGATAAATAAACCACTAAAGTGATTTTTCCTCACAATGAAAATCACCTTATGGTTTCTTTTAGTATTTCTTTAGTATTGCTGTTGTTTTTATATAAATAATATGTGCTAATTATAAAGATTCAAAACTGAACTAAAAGCTAAAGGAAGGAAGTAATAAATACTGAAATTTTACCACTCTGATACTCTAAGATAATCTCCATCAAGATTTTAGAGATAATCTTTTCATATTTCACTTTTTTATGTATGTATGACATACACATTATATAATAAGAAATAAGTGAGAATTTTAAAAAATGCTGCTCTTAAAAAAATCATGGATATATTTTTTTCATAGTGTGGCTTATTCTGCTTACCTTCTTCCTCCTCCTTGTAAAGGAGGTTGAGAACTGTCAATCAATCCCACCCTTCCAATTAACCAATATTGTCAATTTGGTGAGTGTCTTTCCATACTTTTCCACATACATGCTCATATAATCATAGAAGCATAAACACATATACAGTGTTTGTTTGTTTTCCATTGCTCTAGAGAATGGGATCATATAACTTAAAATTCTCTGTATCTTGCTTTCTCATGTTGTGGAACTACCTCTAAGTCAACTCATGTATTTGTAACTCATTCTTTTAACAGTTGCCATGTATTTCTTAGTATGGGATGACTTTATAGGCATAGGCGTTTACTGCATTTCCTTTTCTTTTTGCTAATACAAATAATACTTTAATAAAAACACCCTGTAGATTATTTATTTTTGATTTCTTCTTATCTTACCTTTCTGCTGAATCTTTCTTTTGAGTCTTTGTCATCTCTACTCTGAGGAGAAGACATTTGTCTGAGAATCTCCTTCTTGCTGGGTGGGAATGAATTACTATCTTCACTCTCCAATTTAAACTTTCTCCAATCATTTATTACTCCTTTGGGTCCTGGAATAAAATTTAAAACAAATTGTTTTCCTTTTTACTTTCCAAAGGACTATTTACACAATTGATATTTGTATAAGTATTGCCATGGTCATAGACTTGCTATCTTCTGTATCAGAAAAATTATCTTATTTGGGCTAGAAATTTCTGACTGCCTTGCTCATAGAAATGTTCTCCCACATTAATCTTGTTAAGTGGGTTTTGACTAAGAATCTTTCTATAACATCTGTGTTAATGAAAATACAAATTATGCACTTTGAACTATTGGAAAAAATGTGGGTAAAGATATTAAAAAATTAAAGTATAGAGAGGAAACTAGAATTTTAGAAAAATAGTACTGTCATTAAATAAGAAAGGAACTTCAGCAATAAACTAAAATTGGAAACATACTATTTTTTTTTGTTTGTTTGTTTTTGTGGTACGCGGGCTTCTCACTGTCTTGGCCTCTCCTGTTGCGGAGCACAGGCTCCGGATGCGCAGGCTCAGCGGCCATGGCTCACAGGCCTAGCCGCTCCACGGCATGTGGGATCTTCCCGGACCAGGGCACGAACCCATGTCCCCTGCATCGGCAGGCGGACTCTCAACCACTGTGCCACCAGGGAAGCCCTGGAAGCACACTATTAATAAAGGAAACTAGGATTTTGGGGGAAGCAGATTGAAATGTTAACAAGATCCAGAGAACAATAATGACAATAGTACTTAAAAGACAACCTGTAAGAGGGAGGCCTGACTTCAATTAAACTAAAATGGCTTTAAGAAACTTATTATATAACCATTCAATTCTTTCTAAGATCCTAAGAATCTTTTTACAAATAGAGAAAAGATGGAATTTGCAGATTTAAGAATATTAATTAAATCAAGGATGATTTAACTGAAGTTCTGATGTTCAGTTGCCCTGATAAATAATAACAGTGTTTGGAAGAAGGTCTAAGTTCTTGAAAATACGGAGTTTTAAATATCCTTCACTAAAACTTAGCCATATCCATACTTTAATATTGTATATGTATGTAGATGTATTCTCTCTCCCACATATTTCCTAATAATTTTTATTTATATAATAATAATATACAATTTTAATATAAATTTATTTATATTAATTATGTTCAGACAATTGATTTTTTTTACTTACTTGCGTAGTCTTCATTTTCCAGATGTGTCTTCTGCATATACAAAATATGCATGTGTATAGTATGCGTTTATGTGTGAAGTAAAGAGATTCCCTTTTTTTCCTCTTTTTTTACAAATGGTAGTATATTATGCACGCTTCTGTTCACTTTTCCTTTTTTTACTTCATAATATATCTTAGAGATTTTTTTCACATATATACATAAACATCCTTTTTTTAAAAATGGAGGCATGGTATTCTACTGTGTAGATATTAATTTACTTAGTTTCTTCTTGATGTAAATCGTTGCTCCACATTTTTTCTCTGACATATGATTCTGAGTGAAGAACCCTGCACATATATATTTTTTTCCTCTCTGTTCAAGTCTACATATAGGTAATGGTAGTAAAATTGCTTGGTCAAAAAGCATATATATTTCTAATTTTAATATTGCTAAACTACTTTTAAAGAGCTTGTACCAATTTACACTGCTACCAGTAATGTATGAGTATGCCTCTTTCCAAAGTGTGATATTAAACATTTTTACTTTTACAAACCATGTGAAAAAAATGTACTTCATTATATAGTTCTAACTTTGTAAGTGCCTATAAAATTTTTTTCCTAAATAGTCTATTCTATATTTTGCCCATTTCTCCATTTGGTGGTTGGTTTTATTCTTATTGATTTGTAGGAATTTTAGTATATATTAGGAAATTCACCCTTTGTCAGTTAGTTGCAAATGGTTTTCCTCAATTTGTTAAAATTTTTTTGGATTTTGCTCCTGATGACTTTTACCAGACAGCAGACATTTGCTTCCCCCCTTCCTCCCTCCCTCCCTCCCTCCCTCCTTCCTTCCTTCCTTCCTTCCTTTCTTCCTTCCTTTCCTCATTTCTGTAGCTGAATTTATCAACCTTCCTTTATGGTTTCTTGGTTTTGTGTCATACTTAGAAGGTATTCTAAACACTGCCACTATGAAATTAGTTTTCATGTATTTTTGTTTAGTACTCATGAATTCATTCAAACTCAAATTGACATCTAATTAAAACTGTTCTAAAGGTATTTGATTTCACATTAATTTATCCAGTCAAATATTTTTTAGATGATTCCATCAACCCATTCAAAGGTATTACTTAAATTTCATACTGAATAGTGGCAATAAGAACATTAGAGATCTCCAGATCTAATTTTAATTTTATAATTATTTTTTTCTTTTAACTTTGCTTACCTGTGTGTGTGGCCTGTCCTTCAGAGTCTTCCTCCAAACTTTGCCTTTTGGCTTCTTCCATTTTAGAGATTCAGATTTAATATAATCTACAGAATAAACAAAGAAATAATGACAACAGATGAATTCTAGGAGAAATATATGTATATATTCTGCTACCAGGTTCCATGTAAGTCAAGGGTTATCACTAAGTGATGCAGTGTTTAGTTTTCTATCTACCTTGTAAAAGCACATTAATTTAATATTTGTGTCCTTAAAGATATTTGGACCTAAGAATTTTACATAATTTATAGTTTGTCTTTTTTTACTTAAAAAGTCTTCAGGTTGGGCCTATGTACTTAGTAAACATTATTTATTACTGATTTTCTTTTTTATTACTGTTTGTTACCAAATTTCATAAAATTATATTCTAATCATTTTATATAATAATAATGTTTTAATTAATATTAATTATATACTTACTATGAACACTTGTATGTGCCAGGCATTGTACCAATCATTTTATTGTGTCAAAAGTCACTTAATTCTCACACAGCCATGTGTAGCAGGGACAATTGTTAATGCCATTTTACAATGTGAGGAAGCTGAAGGACAGGGAGTTTAAGTTTTACTTGCCTAAGATCACATAGTAAGTGGTGGAGCAAGGATTTGAATCTACATTTGATTTTAGAGCTGTCTTAAAGCATTACAGTATTAATGGAAGTTAAGATACTGTATCATTTTTTCTCAGTGTGATTTGACAAATCCAGCTTCTGAACTGGCATTAAAGAACTATGATCTAAGGAATAGTGTGATTCGAAGCCTAACATTATAACTTCTCCCCATACCATAAAGCACATTTTGGTGACGTTACCCACCAAGCAAATGAAAACAGCCAGTAACTATGGCTATAGAATTTTGAGAAGCTAAAATTTGTCACAAAATCTACCAAAAGCACATGGAATTTTATTCTTAGGAAACTCTGTGATGCCTTCATGTAGAACCTATTTATTCCTAGTTCACATTCAAATCCAACTTATTTGCCTATTTATTTTTCTGTTATCTGGAAAACTCTATTATACATACTAACACATTCCCCAAGAAGGTCCATATAGTTGTGACTTTCTTGAAATTTTCAAGTCAAGGAGGGTATACTGACAGGGGATATGCTATCTTTTTACTCTTTCTCCTTCTTCTACCCTTTCCCCTTTGCCTCTTTCTTTCAAAGTCAGTTATTTTTAGATAAATTAATTAATTTATTTTTGGCTGCGATGGGTCTTCATTGCTGCTCATGGGCTCTCCCTAGTTGTGGCAAGCGGGGGCTACTCTTCGCTACGGTGCTCGGGCTTCTCATTGCAGTGGCTTCTCTTGTTGCAGAGCATGGGCTCTAGGTGCGCAGGTGTCAGTAGTTGTGGCACATAGGCTCAGTAGTTGTGTCACACAGGCTTAGTTGCTCCATGGCATGTGGGATCTTCCCGTACCAGGGCTCGAACCCCTGTCCCCTGCATTGGCAGGTGGATTCTTAACCACTGCGCCACCAGGGAAGTCCTCAAAGTCAGTTTTAAGCAATGATATCACCCAGTTTATGCTTTGATCCCATCTTAGTTTGTTGTTGATAAACACTGAGCTTGGTCTGTTTGGTGATTTCCCAAGGCACAGAATGGTAATACAGAACGCTTTGTCTTGATTCATTTTTGGCTGTGACTTCTGCCACCAACATTTGGACTGGTATCTTAATTTTATTTTTCCCTCATTACAGTTCCTACCCAGAATCACTGGAGGTCAAAGGTCTTTGCCAATTTGATTTGCCAATTTGAACAAGAAAAGACTTTTAAGAGAAGGCTGTCAAGGGAATGCCAGTCCATTCCACAGTATTTATGTAGCTATAAATGTAATAGAGAATTTTAAATCTGAATGGATTTAGTAGTGAAAAAGAATAAAAGATAATGAAAATAAGAGAAAATGGAAATAACTAAATGTTGTTGGACAAAAGAGGCTAATTACTTAATGCAATTATTTAAATATAGTTTTTGCATCTAAGAAAAATGAGTATTATAAGTTTGCTTCAAAAGACCACTACAGAACAAAGTAATGGAAACTATTTCATAACTTCAATAGCTATTTAGTCCCCAGAAAAGTAGAGACTCAAGACAGTCTCTTTTATTTTGCAAAAGTAGACTGATAATTGGGGTAGCTACTATTCACAATAAATATACGTAAGTTTAAGAAATCCTAAAAATAATTTTATTTCAAATGGTGAAGAGACAGAAGCATAGCTTATTTCTTGACCTGTTTCTTGCCAACCTAGTTGGCAATCTAGTGGAGAAAAAAAGAAATTTCACTTTTCAAAAAGACTTTCACCAATTTCAAGGAATTCCTTTACTGAAGAGATAATCCAGTTACATGGGGGAAAACCTGTTTCATTGATTGGATTAGCATATGTTAAGAATAGACTATGGGCCAGGCATTCCCCTGGGCTCTGAATTACATGAAGAACAAAACTCTTCTAGTATGGCATTCACAAATACTAAGACTGAAGTCAGCTGGGTTACCTATGTAGTAAAAGACAGTCTGTTCCTTACCTAATGCCTCCATTTGAGTTAGAGTACAAAGATTGGTGAAATTTACTACTAAGGGAACCAGTCAACGGAGACAGAAATTAGAAGAAAAATATTGAAATATGAGGCATATTTGCTTGCACTGCTTGGAGACACTATAGAGGAAGACACAAGTCTAGTGTAATTAGCTATTGATATATTTGACCTGCCCACGTGTTAATATCCCCTGTCATTAACTTACTATGGGGCTTTCTGATTATCTCAAATAATTTATCTTCTTCAAAATTTGCTTTAATATCCTAAAATTAATCCAGTTAGTATTTGGAAGGTGCTCAGATGCTTACACATAGTAAGTGCTATATAAGTCTATAAAATAAAATAAAAATATATCTTTTACATTTCTATCTTTTATGTTTCTATATATAATGTAACAATCATTAAAAAAATATCATCAATATTTGGCTTGCAATGGTATTATTAGTGGCTAAAAAATTTCATGTCTGCTTTAGGTTAAATGATTTAAAGTAACAATAGGATTATTACAAGACTTTGGGTTATTGTAAACACATGCTATGTGATTGGAAATTAGTGATAAAGTAGGGCAAGAAGACAAAAAAATCTGCCACCTTCCCCAGGATTTACTGTGGTTCAAGAGTTACTGTATTTTCCATATGATATATTATAAAAATCTGTGATGTTGTTCCTTTTTGATTTTAGACAGTTATAATACTGTTTCAATTAATAAAATCTGTGTTAAGTAAAAATTGTGTTTGGATGACCTTTGACAGAATGTCACTCAAATGGGTACTACCAAACTTTTTTTTTTATATCTTTATTGCAGTATATATAATTGCTTTACAATGTAGTGTTAGTTTCTGCTGTACAACAAAGTGAATCAGCTATATGTATACATATATCCCCATATCCCCTCCCTCTTGCGTATCCCTCCCACCCTCCCTATCCCACCCCTCTAGGTCGTCACAAAACTTTGAGCTGATCTCCCTGTGCTATGCAGCAGCTTCCCACTAGCCATAAATTTTACATACCAAACTCTTCAAAAGTAAAAGTAAATATTGGTGAGAAATATAGTTTAAAAGTATAATTCTGTGCTTCCCTGGTGGCGCGGTGGCGCAGTGGTTGAGAGTCCGCCTGCCGATGCAGGGGATACGGGTTCGTGCCCCAGTCCGGGAAGATCCCACATGCCGCAGAGTGGCTGGGCCCGTGAGCCATGGCCGCAGAGCCTGCGCGTCCAGAGCCTGTGCTCCGCAACGGGAGAGGCCACAACAGTGAGAGGCCCGCGTACCGCAAAAAAAAAAAAAAAAAAAAAAAAAAAGTATAATTCTACCAAGTTAGTGTTTATTTTCCTCTTAGTTTAGGATTTTAATAGTAGTTTAAAATAATAGCTTATGTGGGATAAGATTTTTCGAACTTTGTCCTCAAAACTATAACACCTCCTATCCATGGTTTAGTAATTATTAAGAAATAAAATGACACAATTTAAAACAAGTTTTCTTTTAGTTCCTGTTTTGCACATAATAGTGATAATCTAGAATAGAAAGGAAGTAAGTAAAATTCTTAAGTATTTGTTTTAAAAAAACTCCCTAAAATCCCCAAATCCACCCCTAAAATATTTCATTATCATCATTATTCTTGTTCACATGATACCGTGATGATGACATTTGTTTATCATTTCATATATGTTGATCTAATCTAATCAGAACATCTAGTTTAGAATTAACTGTAGATTCTCAGCGTTCCAGAAGAGCTTTGCTTTCAATACTAACTGTTGTAATCTACTGGTAGGTTTTCAAATAGTGGGCTCATCTCATCACTGTTTAAGGTATGGGCTCATCTCATACCTTAAACTGATTTTTCTCCTAGCATCCACAGCAATTTATAGAACTTATTTTTACATGCTTCACTACTGTAAGTTCTTCCAGGACAGAGATTAGTCTTCACTTGTCATTGCCTTACTTCTTATAACTGTTTCACATGTTATAAGAAATCCATAAATGACAGCAGCAAGTTTGAAAGAATCTAAGTGCTAGGTACTTTATACACACTGTTGTAAATTTTCACAGAACAATTTTCCTCATTTTTCAGATGTGAATTCTCAGGCTCTGGGAGTTTCAGTGACTTGCCAAAGCTCACAGAGGGAGTATGGAGTAGATAGAGCTAAAATTCAAATCCAGGTTTCTCTGACTTTCAAATCTCTAAAATACTTATTTTTTCCACTATGCCATCAACTATTCAATAGCATGCTTAATGAATGAATGAATGAAACAAATCAACCTAATTTTTGCATAAGCATTAAAACCAAGATGAGAATATGAAAAATAACATCAATAAGTCACCATGTCCTTGTTCTTTGAGATAGTGTTTATTCTAATGATATATTTCTTGAGATAGTATTTATTTAAATTATATTTTTCTTGAGATAGTACTTATATGAATTATATATGTCTCTGTTTTGGATTATACCTCATTCATTTATACTAAATGTAATAGAAGAGTATTTATTTCAAGTTATCTGAGTTAATTCTAAATGACTGATAATGACTGGAAAGTTAATACAAAAGACAAAATGGCTTTGCCTGCTGTTGGTTCTTGACAATCATACATCCTGATTGAGAATTTATCATTAATCCTATGTCTCTGGATACATCAATTATGTATCAAAATAAAACTACAAAACGCTATTTATAGAACTACTCTTGCTTATGTAGCAAAATTAAGGAAATGTTACACTGAGCTTTGTGTGGAGATTGTGCAACTAAGTGAGATACTTCACTCAAGGAAGGACTCATCTCAACCTTTTTGAAAGAATTAATTCTGTACTCCGAAAAATGACATTTGAATTTTTAAATGTAATTGAAGTAACAATTCTATGACTTCAGCAATCTTTAAGATCAATTTCTAAAATTAAGCCTGTTTCTTAGTCCTGTTTTTATGTAGCTCAACTTTTATATAAAAATCTTCTCAACGTGTGGCATATCTTTGGAAACTAACATTTTAGTCTTTCAAACTTTATGCCACTTTTCTATTTGTCAAAAATCACATGTAAACATAGTTTCCTGGTAACTGAGTCTTCTTGGGCTGCTATAACAAAATATTACAGACTTTGAGGCTTAAACAACAGAAATTAATTTTCTTACAGTTCTGTAGGCTAGAAATCTCAGATCAAGGTCTGGCAGAGTTGGGTTCTGGTGAAGCCTCTCTTCCTAGTTTACAGACAGCCACCTTCTTGTGTCTTATATGACAGAGAGAGGAGGAGCTCTGGTGTCCCTTCTTGTTAGGACACTAATCCTATGGATCAGGGTCTTACCCTCATAACCTCATTTAACCATTAATTATTTCCTTATTAATTACTATCTCAAGATACCATCACATCTGGGGTTAGGTCATCAACATATGAATTTGGGGGGACACAGTTCAGTTCATAGCACCTGGCTCTTACTTTTGTAAAGAATTATCTAAATTATGTAATAGATGGTGGCCACTATTTCTGTGCTTTGGGCCTGAATAGCCCATCTTTTCCCTAATTTCTAAAGCTTTGGGGCCTCTATGTCTCACGGTTCCCCATCTATCCTTTAAGAATTGCAGGTAAAGAAATGAGGCATACCTAGGATTATGTTGTCCAATTTTTGGATTGTTTATTAGTTCTTTCCTTGCTTCTGGACCCGCATTCCTGGGTTGCCACAGAAGGTCCTATAAAAATATAGGCCAGGAAACCCCTACATATCAAATAATACAAATGCCAGTTATTTTCTTGGCCAGTCTCTGGGCTGTTCTGATGTCCTTAGGAACATATTGGCATTCTATACTAATTGCAATACAATCTAGAGTGTTGTGTAAAAGTAAATCAGAAGAGTGATACATAGACTTTGGTTAGAATGTATGGGTTCACCTTGATCTAGGTCAGATCAAATAACTAGTTGTAGATCTAAGAATACACTGTGTATCAGTATTTTCCATACAGAGGGGAAAAAGCTGTTTTAAGCATTACAATAACTATTATTTTCTGTTGAGAAATAAAAACTATAAATGCCAGGGGAAAGAAAAGGCTCAATAGAAGTATTCCATTTTATTTAGTAGGGCTGAGGTTCAGGTAAATGTGTTTTCATTCTTTTTCTTTTTTTAATTGTAGTTTAAGGTTTTAGATTCTGTATTCTGATACTGGTTTCCTTAAGTACAAAGTAAAGAGGTTAAACAACCAAAGATTAAAATGAACTTCCTATGACATACATGACATCTTTCCATGGACATAAAAAATGTAAAAAACAGAGCATTAATGTATCTTCAATGTGAAATTTTCAAAATATTTTTTGTTGTTGTGCAATTTAAAACTAATAACCTTCCCTCTCTCTTATACTGAATGCATATGTTCCCTTCTGGAAACATGGAATAAGAAGCTGTTTTAGAGAAGGTGCTATACTAAAAATGACATTATTTTATCTGAACATGACTAGTCATGGAATGTAAATAACCAACTGGGAGTAAAGTACTGAAGTGCTTGATTAAAATAATTCTTTAACTTAACTGAAGTGGAATGTAGCAAATTATCTATCTTTAAGGCATACTTGGAACATACTGTGGTATTAGGTGGCTGAAACCAAGCAAAACTGCTAGGTGAGAAAAATCTATAGAAATTCTGCTTCACCTTCACTTTTGATAGAAACCTAGATTCTGTGTCTTGGTCTATGCTCCATAAGGGTAATACACTGTGCTGCTCACCCTTGCAGGGCTTCATATTCTACCCTTTTCCACCTCTAACCATAAATCTTCATAGATCTGTGCCTTCCTTTGTTTTCCAAGGTGACTGTGAGCTAATCTGATCAACTAAGCCAGATTTATGTTCTCACCAATGCTAATATATTAATGTCAGATGCTTTAAGCCCTGCTACGACTGTCTTCCCCAATGTCATATTGGGCTCCTGTAGAAAACAGTTCTGCTTTTTCTTTCTTATTAAAAAAAAAGTCATCAATGGTGGGAATTTCACATCAGATAGGTCTGACAGCACCACCTCAGATCACGGGAGCTATTACTGGGCTTGTGAAGACTGCATTATCTCTCAAATCACAAAATTAACTCTGATGATTTCACCCAAGCCATAATTTCCTCTTTCTCTACCCCACCTACTATTTTATTTACTGACTTTGAGAACTAGAGATTTTTAGTAAGAGTGATGTGGTCTTAGGCTTAATATTAATATAGAGGGGATTTTATGCCTCATAATATATCAGTTAATTTCTTGAATTACTCTCTAATTGGTTTATTTATATATGTCTTCTACCCAGTGAGGAATTAGCTTCTTATGGGCAGGAACCATGCATTGCAATGCTTCCAAGTGACAGTATAGCATAATGATTAACAACACATAAACACTTGGGTTCAAATATAGCTCTGCCAGTTATTGGCTGTGTGACCTTGAGCAAATCACTAAAATTCTCTGTGCTTTAGTTTTCTTATCTGTAAAATTGGGGTGATAATAGTGTCTACCTCAAATGACTGTGTAAGGATTAAATGATATAAAATGTATTATGTAAAATATATAGTATTTAATAGTAGGAACTTAATAGGTATTGAGTAGAATGATAATTAATAAATAATTAAAAATTTTAGATACTAGAACCAAATATTTAAAATTAATAACAGACATTGTCAAACTAATATAAATTTCATTTTGGAATCAATATGTATACGCACTGCTTATGTCTAATTATCTCCCTCACTCAAATATATGTGTGTATGTGTGTGTGTGTATGTACATATCCACATTCATGTTATACATTTATCTCAAAGCTGTTTTACATTCCCCTATCTCATTACTGACTAAGGTCCTTTACCATCATACTTTGATTTACTTCTAGTAAGGTCTGTTTGCCACAAGGCATTTTAGAATGTGAAACCTGAAAAGGAGATTAATTTGAAGTCATGAAATACAGGCTAATAAAATGTACATGAAACTGCCTTGAAAACAATAGTAAAAAGGTTTTCTGTAAATGTGTACATATGTGGAAAATGGGAGGTGAGTATTAATTCGAATGTGACATACTTGTTTTCCAATGAATTACCTCTCTAACTCTGATTTTTCAGCTTATAAGTGATTTTCTGTTTGAATTTCCTTTCAGCATTTATGTCATAGTGATTCATATATATTTTCTGAATTTCAGTTGTCTAGTAGAGTAGGACTTTAAAGAGACAGTAACAACACTCAGGATTTCTGCTGCCACCTTTAGTTACTCTAGTTGTTAATTTGGGGGTAGGTCAACTTTTACATTTTTATATCATAAGGAGAGTTTTCTTTAGAAATAAATCCCCAGAAGCATGAATGGAACATAGGACACACCATCCTCAAAATGGCTGTAACTAATAATGCTGAGCAAATGGTTGGCTCTAAGCAAATGTTCCTTTTCTTTTCTTTACATATAAAACTCACGTATTGATGGTATTGAAAACATCCCTTACTTTATTTTTTACTTTTTTCCTCCCTGGTGTCTAAAGTTTATAATAACGTTGATAGAAGAACTATGATAGAAACTTTAATGTAAGACACTGCAGAGCAGATAGAAGGTTTTCTTAGCTTCTGCCTTTCTCAAATAGCTTTGATTTTTCAACAAATGAGACAGGCAAGTGAGAGATGTAGGGAGGCTTTTGAACAATTTGTATGTCAGGAATGTATAACAAATAACAATCATATTTGTCAACCAGTATCATCAGTAAAAAATATTCTGGGAAAATAGGAGCTTTCAAATTATAACCGAATTATTGCTCCTAACAAATGAAGAAGACATTAACTTATCCAGGTTTGCTCTTACTACATACTTACTTGTATTCTCTTACTTGTTCTGAAGAAAATAGAAATGTCAGAACCTGGTGGGAAATTCAGAGCATATATATCTTGTTTTGAATAATCTCTCTATCTTGTAAAAACACTATACCAGGACATACTATTTGAATTCCATTATAGACATCACAGATGGTTTATATATATATTTGACAATAACTTATGTAATATTAAATCCAGTTTATAAACATAATATTTAGGCAAAAAATTGCTGTGGAGAATTAAGTGATCTCTAAAAATTTTTCTAGCTTTAACATTAGGTAATTCTAAGTAGCATGCATAATCGTCAAAAATATGTATATATTTAAAATGGATGCTATAATTAAGAGCTATTTTTTCAGTTAATAAAAATATTCCATGGCAAAAGAATGGGAAAACCTTACTTCATTCATTTCCATGATGCAAACTGTAAGGTTTATTAGTAATAATAATCACCTCCACAGGAGCAAAATGCCAAAAAAAAACTGAAAGAAAAATGTTACCTAATTTAACAAATATCAACAAACTCCATGTGTTTTCTTTCTTTCTTTTTTTTTTTAATCTCCCTCCCTCCCACCCTCCCCATCCCACCCCTCCAGGCGGTCACAAAGCACCGAGCTGATCTCCCTGTGCTCTGCGGCTGCTTCCCACTATCTATCTACCTTACGTTTGGTAGTGTATATATGTCCATGCCTCTCTTTCGCTTTGTCACAGCTTACCCTTCCCCCTCCCCATATCCTCAAGTCCATTCTCAAGTAGGTCTGTGTCTTTATTCCCGTTTTACCCCTAGGTTCTTCATGACATTTTTAAAAAATTCCATATATATGTGTTAGCATACGGTATTTGTCTTTCTCTTTCTGACTTACTTCACTCTGTATGACAGACTCTAGGTCTATCCACCTCATTACAAATAGCTCAGTTTCGTTTCTTTTTATGGCTGAGTAATATTCCATTGTATATATGTGCCACATCTTCTTTACCCATTCATCCGATGATGGACACTTAGGTTGTTTCCATCTCCGGGCTATTGTGAATAGAGCTGCAATGAACATTTTGGTACATGTCTCTTTTTGAATTATGGTTTTCTCAATTTAACAAATATCAACAAACTCCATGTGTTTTCTTTTAAAAATATCATTTCTGTCTCATTAAATTTTTGAAGTAAACTTCTTGAAACAGACAACATTTTCCCACTTTAAAGATTAAAAAACAAAACACAGAACAAAAAATATTATATCAAGAAGAAAGCCCAAGAACACATAACTTGTTAAGTATTTGGTTCAGAGGTCTGAGAGTGCTTTAGTGCTGAACGTTAATACTCCCTCTCACAGCTTGGGAGTCAACTCTTCAAATACAAAGTTCAAGGAATCATCACTTCTTTCTTTCAGTTCTCCCTTCACTCAAAGGAAGGACTGAAGAATTGTATATTTCAAAATTAATACTCTATTCATGGTTTTAACTTTCTAGAGTATCAGACTCAAAATCATGTGTTTACTCTGAACTTACATTAATGAAGATGACTGGTGCAAATTACTTTAAAACAGAAAGATACACAGTATTTAATTATCTTCATAGTAGATAAATATTACTTAATGTTACTTTGCAATATTTTAAAAGAACACACAATAATATATAAACAGTGAAATCATTATTTTTCCCCTAAGGTAAAATTTTAAAAAATATATTATCAAGAAGACTACCTGTAGACTCACATTTTAGTGCCTCGTGTCCTCGATTGTGTTCAGTGGATAAGAATTACTGTCTGCTGAACTCCTCTCGAAGTGGAACAGGTTTAAGCTCAGATTTAAGATCCCTGGATATTGATGACCTTTACAGAAATAGCTCTGAGCAAGTAATAGGATTGAGGTAAGACAATTAACAAAGCCTATTTATTAACAGTAAGGCAAAAACAAAACAATAAATGGAAAAAAACCCAAAGAGCTTCAAGTCCTGTGGTAAATACAATCTTTGCCCCACCAATTTTACATTATTTGAGAAAAAAATATTGATATTATCTCTTTTTAGCATACACTGATAATAATTCTCAGAAATTCACTTGTCATCTTCTGAAAGAAAAAATTAGTTTTTCTGATCAAGAAATTTGTCTTGATCCAACAGTAATAACTATCCTTCTCAACAACTTCTTCTGGCATGGTCCATCTTTTCTTCTTAAATTGGTCAAACAACTATTTTCTTCTCCCTTTTTAGTGCCCTGAAATATCTTGTGTATTAAAATCTCTGCTAATCTTTATTCTTCTGTTTTGGAAAAAAAAATCCTGGAAAAGTTCAAATACAGTTTTCAGTAATGTTAATGACTTTTGCCTTATATCTTCCATCTGCTTTATTGTATCTTTCCTAGTCCTTGTTTGTTTCATCATGTTAGTCATTTCACTATTCTTCCATGTGCCATTCAAAACAATGAACTTTTATTCAAAAACAATTTATTGACTGCCTCTTTGCTAGGGGATGCTTACCAAAAGTGTTATTGCAGTCTTTGGAAATTAGACTTTTGCAATGAGCTCATTGGTTCAAGGCTACCCCACAGAATGTATATTCTTTGATCTAAGAGTAGTCAGCTTATTTATAGTTTACAAGATGCAGCAGATGGCCGAGAGACAGCAAGTACATGAATATTTATTTATTACAATAAAATGAATATGTATTCATTAGTCCCATAATCATGTATTGAGCACCTATGTTGTGTCAAGCAAGCACTACCTAGGCACTGAGGATACAAAGAAAATTAGACCCTATTCCCTATGTCATGAGGTGCACAATGAAGTGTTTAATTACTACAAAATTGGGAGTATGTAAGAGTATGTTTGATCGAGTTGCTGCAGTCATGAATTGAGCAATTTTTTAAATTTTATTTATTTATTTATTTATTTTATTAGTTTCTGCTTTATAACAAAGTGAATCAGTCATACATATACATCTGTTCCCACATCCCTTCCCTCTTGCGTCTCCCTCACTCCCACCCTCCCTATCCCACCCCTCCAGGCGGTCACAAAGCACCGAGCTGATCTCCCTTTGCTCTGTGGCTGCTTCCCACTATCTATCTACCTTACGTTTGGTAGTGTATATATGTCCATGCCTCTCTTTCGCTTTGTCACAGCTTACCCTTCCCCCTCCCCATATCCTCAAGTCCATTCTCAAGTAGGTCTGTGTCTTTATTCCTGTTTTACCCCTAGGTTCTTCATGACATTTTTTTTCTTAAATTCCATATATATGTGTTAGCATACGGTATTTGTCTTTCTCTTTCTGACTTACTTCACTCTGTATGACAGACTCTAGGTCTATCCACCTCATTACAAATAGCTCAGTTTCATTTCTTTTTATGGCTGAGTAATATTCCATTGTATATATGTGCCACATCTTCTTTATCCATTCATCCGATGATGGACACTTAGGTTGTTTCCATCTCCGGACTATTGTGAATAGAGCTGCAATGAACATTTTGGTACATGTCTCTTTTTGAATTATGGTTTTCTCAGGGTATATGCCTAGTAGTGGGATTGCTGGGTCATATGGTAGTTCTATTTTTAGTTTTTTAAGGAACCTCCATACTGTTCTCCATAGTGGCTGTACTGATTCACATTCCCACCAGCAGTGCAAGAGTGTTCCCTTTTCTCCACACCCTCTCCAGCATTTATTGTTTCTAGATTTCTTGATGATGGCCATTCTGACCGGTGTGAGACGATATCTCATTGTAGTTTTTTTTTTTTTTTTTTTTTTTTTGCTGTACGCGGGCCTCTCACTGCTGTGGCCTCTCCCGTTGCGGAGCACAGGCTCCGGACACACAGGCTCCGCGGCCATGGCTCGCGGGCCCAGCCGCTCCGCGGCATGTGGGATCTTCCGGGATCGGGGCACGAACCCGTGTCCCCTGCATCGGCAGGCGGACTCTCAACCACTGCGCCACCAGGGAAGCCCCCTCTCATTGTAGTTTTGATTTGCATTTCTCTAATGATTAATGATGTTGAGCATTCTTTCATGTGTTTGTTGGCAGTCTGTATATCTTCTTTGGAGAAATGCCTATTTAAGTCTTCTGCCCATTTTTGGATTGGGTTGTTTGTTTTTTTGCTATTGAGCTGCATATAAATTTTGGAGATTAATCCTTTGTCAGTTGCTTCATTTGCAAATATTTTCTCCCATTCTGAGGGTTGTCTTTTGGTCTTGTTTATGGTTTCCTTTGCTGTGGAAAAGCTTTGAAGTTTCATTAGGTCCCATTTGTTTATCTTTGTTTTTATTTCCATTTCTCTAGGAGGGAGCAATTTTTGTAGATCATAAAAACTAACCAAAAAGAGTCAAAGCCCACAAAGTCCATTATTTCACTTATATGATTCCTGACTGATGTAACAATATTTAAGAGTAGTAGAATTATATGTTGAGATTTTATATCCGATTTTAAGGAGACTGGAATACTGTCACTTCACAAATCAAAAACATTATAAACTACCTGAAAATGTCTTACAAAACAAGAAAAGTATTAATAATTAGCACACTTTCTGAGTACTCACCATGCCAGGTGAGGTACTATCTGTTTACATCATTTAATCTTCATAACAGTCCTCTAAGGTAAGTCAAGTATAACTTTACAGATAAGGAAACAGGTTTAAATAGGTCTTGTAAATTATTCAATTTCATGCATTTATTCCCAAATGTTTGTGGAATGCCTATTATATGATAAGCACTCTTCTGTGGACAAGGTATATGGTAGCAGACAAAACAAAGTTTTTGTGTTCAAACATTGACATTATGTCTATGAAGAATACAGGTCTGGAATTCATGTCTGATTTAATTCCAGGGCCCACACTAGTAACCAGTAATCTGTCCCGCCTACGGCAGATTAAACATCCTTTAAAAAGAAATTATAGAATCTTCTTTAAACAGTCTACAGTGCAGGTTTTCTGGTTCCAGAGCTATCACATATCTACCTTCCCCATTTTTTCGAGTATGAGAAGGTTTATTGTAAGGTAGAATTGAAAAAGAATGGATTCCTTAGGAACTCAAGGACAGTATACACTCTGGCCCTAGGAGAATGGAATGGTCGTTCAGAAGCTTGGAGGATACAATACTTCTCTAAGCATCTCAGCAACAGAGGTCTACTGATATTCCCAGTAGGGCTCCACCACCACGGTTGTGGTCATCTCCCCATGGCTGATCCTTGCTGTCAGTAATGACACTTACATGTTTCTTCAGGTTCGTGTGTCTTTTCTGTACTTTACAGTCTCAGCTTACTCATAGTTTATATTTCTTTATACGTTCAGTTTCTCATGACCCCCTCATGGCCTTGATTCTATTTCTGAGTTCCTATCTATGGGAATTCTTCAAGCTTTAACACCTATGATAACTGCTTGGTTATTTCCATGTTCCAAAGTAATATTATAAGATAATCTGATTGGTTTAGCTCAAACCATTTTGCTTCAAGTCACTTCACCCAATGGATTGGCATAATTTGGCAAAGGTCGCACCCTTGGTTTAATCAGCTTTAGCCAGAAGGCAAGGTTATATGATCTACATAGGGCTACCTCTTCAGAAGGGGCTGGGGCACTTTTGGTTATAAAGGCCATAGGTGAGTGACGTCATTTTTACTAAAAATAAATCCTTCCTTATTTTGAGTTCGAAAACATCTCTCTCACTCTTCAAATAGCAGAATAAAATTTACAGCTGGGAGGAAATTTTAGAAACTAGACCAAAATGCTGAAGTGACTTACCAGAATGAAATAGTGCTGTTGTCTCTTTTGTTTAGTATTTTATTTCCCTTTCCAATACATGTTCATCTCTTTCTTATTTAACTTTTATTCTCCTTGATTGAGGAAATGAAAGAAAAGTAAGAATTTCATGGTTCTCTTTCTCTTCGCAATTTACTATTCTTCTAAAGAAGAGACTGACATCTTCCTTCATTGTCTTGCTCTGGACACAATTCTAAATCTCCTTTTGTTCTTAGCATTTTAATGAAACCTAGTCTATTTTGGACTGTAGTATTTCTAAGATTATTTTATCATACTTAATTGCATGCCCTCTTTCCAAAGATACCCTTTAACAAATCTGAGTTCATTTGGACACTCCCTGTGATGCTACACAACCACCCACTTTATCTTTCACCTTTCCTAGAGATAAGTGGAGATGGTATTGTCAGAATTTTAGTTTGTCATCTCCAGATTACTTTTCCTTTTAGAGTCTTGGGCCATAGAATGATATCTGACTCTTTTCTATGAATCTGAAGTTATGTATTCTCCTGTACCCAGCCTTTCCTTTCTTTTCCCTGGTAAGTTCTGAAGTCCCTTAGTTATTTCCTTTTGAAGGTTTCCAACATTTCCTTGTTACTTGCTGGTTTTTCTTTGCTGGTCAGAATTAACTCTGGGGTAGCAATTTACTTAGTTTCAATCCTCTATCTTCTGAAAAATATTGTCAGCAAAAGTAATCAAGACATTTTCATTTGCACTGAAGGAAGTGACTAAAAAGTGGACTCTCCATTAGTTTTATAATCTGTATAGGGAACATTCAGTCTCTCATTTTATCTGTGCTTTACGTGTCAACGTCACTATCATCTTATTTCTGCTGCTTTTTTTCCCTCATACCTTAAGATATTTACCTTCTCAGGCACATAGATTTCCAAATGTTTCGTTTCTGGGGGACATATGGAATAATCTTCCTCACCTTCAGATTAACTTATGTTTTTAAACATGCTTTATTGGTTTTTTTTCCTGAGTTCTGTTACACCAAATGTTGGTGGAAAATGCCAAGACATGTTTACTTGCTTTTATTGAAATTTTAAATTTATTACTTGTGGTCCATATGTCAGTGTATAGAAATAGATTTTGTGTGATACAGTGGAGAAATAGTGGACTTGGAATCTAAGTTAGAATGCTGATTGTCATTTCTTGGCTGTGTGACCATTAATTAGCTAGTAAACCTCTCTAAAACAGCATCCTCAGTAAAATGGAGGGAATAGTGGCTTTCACATATTGTTGTGAGGATTAAATGATATAATAGTACAGTGTCACAATTTCTAAAGTCCCATGTAAATATGCTATCATTATTTACAGTTCATTTCCAAGTATTTTGAATTTTCTTTGAATTCCTATGAATCTTTACCACTGCTCTTCTTTTGGCTATATTTCTGATGGCTTTCAAGAAATACAGCCTACAACCTACAGCCCATGCTCCATAACAAGAGAAGCCACTGCAATGAGAGTAGTCCCTGCTCGCCACAACAAGAGAAAGCCTGCATGCAGCAATGAAGACCCAACGCAGCCAAAAATAAATAAATAAATAAATAAATAAACTAATTAATTAATTATTTTTTAAAAAACAGTATGGTGCTGGCAAAATACAGACCTATAGGCCAGTGGAAAAGGAATGGAAAGCCTAGAAATAAACCCATGCATATACACTCAAGTGATCTTCAACAAGGGTTCCACGAATACATAATAGGGAAAGGATAGCCTCTTCAACAAATCATTACTGGAAAAACTGAATATCCACATGGAAAAAAATGATATTAGACTCTTATACCATACACAAAAATCAACTCAAAATTGATTAAAGACTTAAATGTTAGACCTGAAACTGGTAAACTCCTATAAGAAAACATAAGGGAAAAACTTCATGACATTGATCCTGGCAGTGATTTCAGGGCTATACATCAAAAGCATAGGCAACAAAAGCAAAAATAGACAAGTGGGACTACATCAGACTAAAACATTTCTGCACAGCAAAGGAAACAATTAACAGAACTAAAAGACAGCCTATAGAATGGGGGAAAATATTTGCAATCCATGTATCTGATAAGGGGTTAATATCTAAAACATACAAGGAATTCCTTCAACTCAATAGGAAAAAGACATTATGTCAATAGACATTTTTCTAAAGAAGACATACAAATGGTCAATAGGTATGTGCAAAGATGCTCAACGTCACCAATCATCAGGGAAATGCAAATAAAAATCACAATGAGATATCACCTCACACTTGTTAGGATGGCTATTATCAAAAAAACAAAAGATAACAAGTGTAATTGAGCATGTAGAGAAATTGGAACGCTTGCACACTGCTGGTGGGAATGTTGAATGGTGAAGCCACTATGAAAGACAGTATGGAGTTTCCTTAAAATATTAAAAATTGAAATATACTATGATTCAGCAATCCTGCTTCTGTGTATTTAGCCAAAAGAATTGAAGTCAGAATATTGAAGAACTATTTGTACTCCCATGTTCATTGCAGCATTATTCACAATGGATGAAATGTGGAAACAACCTAAATGGCCATCAATGGATGAATGGATAAAGAAAATGTGGTGTATACATACAATAAACTATTATTCAGCCTTACAAAAAAGAAGGAAATCCTGTTATATGTGACAACATGGATGAACCTTGAGGACATTGTGCTAAGTGAAATTATCTAGTCACAGAAGGACAAATACTTCATAATTCCACTTACATCGGCATCAAAATAGTCAAACACATAGAAGCAGAGACTAGAACAGTGACTGCCAGGGGCTGGGAGAAGGGGGAAATAGGGAGTTGCTATTAAAATGGTATAAAGTTTCAGTTATGCAAGATAATTAACTTCTAGAAATCCGCTGTAAAACATTGTGTCTATAGTTTACAGTACTGTATTGTTGTTAAGAGGATAGATCTCATGTTAAATGTTCTTACAATAATAATAATAATAATAATAATAATACAATGGCAGCAAATCAAAGGACAAGACATGATCACCTGAGGACTATTTTTTCTCCTAAAGCTTTGTATTCAGTCATGTTAAGGGAAGTCACCTGTTGGTCTTCCAAGGTACTAAAAACCATGAAGACATGGTTTCTGAGAAATTGGATATAAATCTTATCTTTGCTCCTCTATACATTAGGTGTTTTTCCCTCTGGCTTCGTTCAGGGTTTTTTTTTTTTATCTTTGGTTTTCTACAGTTTAAATATGATATGACTAGGTATAGCTTTTTGGGCACTTATCCTGTATTTGTCCCACTGTTTTTAGATATTCTGTTCTGGTTTTTTTGTTTTGTTTTGGTTTTTTGTCCCCCACCCCCACCCCACCAAGTCTTTTTTCTCTTTGCTTTTCAGTTTTGAAAGTTTCTTTTGACATATTCTCAATATCCAGAGGATATTGAATATTCTCAGATTCTTTCCTCAGCCATGTCCAGTCTACTAATGAGCCCATCAAAGACATTGTTCATTTCTGTTACAGTGTTTTTGATCTCTAGCATATTTTTTGATTCTTTCTTAGAATTTCCATCTCTCTACTTACACTATCCATTTATTCTTGCATGTTTACTTTTTTCATTAGAGCCCTTAGCATATTAATCATAGTTGTTTTAAATTTACATTCTGAAGCTGGTTCTGATGCTTGCTCTGTCTCTTTAAACTGTGTTTTTTGCCTTTTAGTAGGCCTTGTAATTTTTTGCTGAAAGCTAGACATGGTGTACTGGGTGAAAGGAACTCCCAGAAATAGGCCTTTATTGATATGCTGGTAAGGTGTGGGGGAGCAGAAATGTTCTATAGCAGTGGTCCCCAATCCCCAGGCCATGGACCGGTACTGGGCCGCAGCCTGTTAGGAACTGGGCTGCACAGAAGGAGGCAAGCAGGAAGCAAGCAAAGCTTCATCTGCCGCTCCCTATCGCTCGCATTACCACCTGAACCATCCCCCCGCCCCACCACTGGTCCATAGAAAAATTGTCTTCCACGAAAACGGTCCCTGGTGCTAAAAATGTTGGGGACCACTGTTCTAGGGGCCTATGATTAGGTCTTAGGCTTTTAGTGAGCCTGTGTCTGAACTGTGAACTTCACAAGTGCCTCTCAGTCCCCTACTCCCACACTTTAGGTGGGAGAGTTGGCTGGAGGTGGGGGGAGTTGAACATTTTCCTTGTCCCTCATGGAAGGCTAGAGGGGATCAGTTAGGCTCTAATAGAACCCTAATAGTTTAGGTGCTGGTAAAATAGTTTCTCTTGAGCACAGACTTGTTAAAAGAACAGAATGCTCTGCATATTCCAAAATGGTTAGTTTTCCCCCTTCCCTGTAGGAAGCCCAAGGAGATTTTTCTTTGATATTCACTGTGAGAACTTGGTTGAGCTCCAGGAGGTAAAACGCCCCCAATTTTTTTTCTTTCTTTTTTTTTTTTTAGGGTGGGTTTTTCAGTGCAGCAATTCAGAATTCATGATGTGATAATTGAGAATTGGTAGACAGAGAGTGATGAGGGTTTTGAAAGTATCTTGATGAGTGACTATTTATTTGATAAGAGAATAGTTTCCTGGTTGAGTGATCCAATGCCCTGGAGTTTTTAAATCTCAGACTTGTCTACATTGAGCCTTCAGCAATTTGTCTATTGCAGTTCAGATTTTCCCACGCTGCTACTAGTTCTGGAGGTTTCTGCTCTGGTAAGTTGTGATTCTATCTGCCTGTCTGTCTAGTTTGGGGGGCAATGGCTTGCCTGTGATCTCGCTTCTCTGACAGATCTAAGAAGAGCTGTTAATTTTTCAGTTTGTTCAGATTTCTACTTGTTGTTAGGACAGAGTGGCAACTTCCAAGCATCTTACAAGCTGGACTAGAAACTGGAAGTTCCCTTGGTTTATTTCTTACCTTTGAGAATATTGGTTTTGAAAGGTCAGTAAATTAACTTGAACATATTTAGCCATAATTTTCCTGTTTATAAAATACAGTCAGGTATGTAGAATGTTGCTTTAGTTTCCTATTGCTGCTGTAACAAATTACCACAAACTTCCTGACTTAAACTAACAGAAATTTATTCTCTTAGAGATGTGGAGACCAAAAATCTGAAATGAGTCTTTTGGGGCTAAAATCAAGGTGTCAGCAAGATTGGTTTCTTCTGAGGGCTCCAGGGAAGAATACATTCCTTGCCTCTTCCAGTTTCTAGGGGCTGCTGATGTTCCTTTGTTTTTGGCCACATCACTCCAATCTCTGCTTAGTAATCACATGGCCTTCTTCCTTTCTGTAGTCAAGTCTTCCTCTACCTTTCTCTTAAAAGGATATTGCAATTGCATTTAAGACCTACCTGGATAATCCAGGAAAATCTCCCCATCTCAAAATTCTCAATCATATCTGCAAAATTCCTTTTGCCATATAAGGTAACATTCACAGGTTCCAGGGATTAGAACCTGGATATCTTTGGAGGCCATTATTCAGTCTACCACCAGTGTGCTTAGAAAAGTATCACTTCCTCTTCTGATTATTAAATGTACCTTGAGAAATTTTTATGAATTGATCGCACTAGGTTTCATTGCAGGACAGAATAAATATTATTGGAGAATTATGCAAGAATTTGCACAATAACTTTGCAAGTGCTACATAGGTAGCAGGAAGAAATACCTTGTCATTTTTTGACTGACGAAGATGGTGGTTTAAATTAAACTAAAGTCTCAATTCTAATAGCAACAACAAAATAAACTGATAGGCACAGATTTTTATAGATGTTTGGTTAGGAGAAATTTGTATTTCTCCAGCTGGTTAAAAAAAATTGGTAGAAAGCTCCTATACATACAACCAGAATATAACACGTCGACTGAAAAAAAATGCACAACATAAAAGTTGAGAGTTATGTTTTATTTGGCGGACATTCTTAGGACTTCAAGCCCAGGAGACAGCCTCTCAGATAACACTGAGAAAACTGTTCTGAAGAGGAGGAGGGGGAAGCCAGAATATATAGGGGTTTTTGCAACAGCACCAGGTAGCTGAAACAAGAGATTACTGTTAACAAAAGAAAACTAGACATCTCAAATTAAGGAATTTAGTGCTCTTCTATGTTTGGGAAGATGCAAGATTCTGGGTTCGCTGAAATCATTCCTTTGATATTCACCTCAGCTGTCTGGGACCAGTTATCCTGTGTTTTCTCATCCTGAGTTTCCTCAGACTGCACCATCAGGGGTGAGTGCAGTCTGATGACTGCTAGATGGCAGGCATTCTTTGCTTCCATCCTCAGTTCTCTCAAGGCTCACCATGGGGGGTGGCTATAATCGCTGATGGCTGCAACATCCTTTGTTTACTGATATGGTGGGCAGTATTTTCTTTCCACATGTCCTATTTTCAGCAAGAGCATTGCCTCTCTTCCCGTCCATGTACACCCTTCGGGACTGTCTTGCCATTTTGCAATTTTCCAATTTAAACTTTAATTTAAATGTTTCATCCAAATACAGTATTTTAGGACAGAATGCATGAAAAGAGCGTGCAATGTAATTTTCCCAGAATCTTAACTCCCTTTGGAATAGCTTTAGATCTTAATGACTCTAGGTCTGATCAAAGAATCAGAAACACGAAGCTGGAAATGATGAAAGGGTAGTGGCACAAAAGCATAACACTTCAAATTATTTAAGGAAAAAAGAATCTTTTAGTGGGTATCTGTGGAGTTTCAGGGTAATCACTGAGAAACAGCATTTAAGATGTCTGACAAAACAATGAAAATAACAAACTTTTTGAATAGTTGAAAGTTAGGCTTAAATGAAAGCTTGTCTCAACTTCAAAATACTGAATTTTGCAAGAGAAGTCTATAATTACTGTCATCAGATACTGAGGCCCCCAACCAGCACATTGTTAAATTAAACCCTCTGAATTCTGTGTTTATCTTTCTGCTTCTTTATGTGGTGGAGAAAGGGGAGTTCAGAAATAGTTATGGTAAAGTCTGAGTGCTTCCCTTTTTTATTTTAGTGAGCAGGTCCAATATAAATATTCAAAACTTAAATTCTCATATAGGGGACGGAATTTTCAAGTGAACCATTATATACAGGGGCATTTTTTAAAGTGAGGGCCCAGACCATAAAGAAAGCAGTGGTAGGTATCAAATTAGAAAAAGAGAATCACCATGAAAACAGCAATGCAAATATATAGATATAAAGACTGGACAACAGCTGGGAAAAGCTGAAGTTTTAAGAATACCTTATTTGATGTGTTACCCATATGATATTTTAAAAAAGCAAAATAAAAGCATACTCAGAACACATCACCATACAATCATATGGTAATGAAGTAAGTCTACCCCCCAGCGATGTCATTGCTGGTTTCAGACCATTCTAGGAAAAGACTCTGTGGACAGATAAATGTACATCATGCCTTCTGGTTTTATGGTATTGGAATTCAGACTACATAGATTATAATTTGTTTATGCCTACTCTTTGTGTTAAACTAAAAGAAGTTAGATTGCCTAGACACTGAGTGTTTTGCTTGAATGAGTTTTTTTTTTTTAAAGCTAGTATTTATAATGTCATGAATCACACTAAAAACTTCTCTTTGTAAAAGAAAAACTCCAAAGCAATTGTAGATTAGAGATTGAGTGAAAATAGAGTGATTAAGAGGTTGGGCTTCAGAGTCAGACAGACACATACTTAAATTCTGGCTATGTCACTTACAGTAATGTAATTTTGGGCAAATTACCTAGATTCTTCAAACCCTGGTTTCCTCATTTGAATAATAATAATACTAGCAACAACAGCAACAATAATAGCAGCACCAGCTTCATCGGTGTTTTTTGAAAAGTAAAAGTGTCGATACATATGAACTGCATAATTGCTCAGTGAATAGTCAGTGGTATGATTATTGTTGCTGGGTGAACCTCATGGTCCAAATTTCACAGACTCCAGTGCCCTATTCCCAGCAAAGGAGGAGAGGAATGTAGAAATGTGGAAGATGCCATCAGCCTTGAAAGTTTAGTAAATCTCTTTGTGATCTCATCTGTGAGAACATCTTTCATAACTTTTTCCAAACAATTGTTAATATATTTATATTTTCTATATATAGCAGATATAATGGGAAATGTTTTATAAATTTAAGTTTAAATTTAAAACATTCCCTTTTATCTGACATTCAGGCGACTATGAATTTAAAGCATGTCTCCTTGCCCTAGGATTTTATGATTTAGGAAATAAGTTTGAGTGTACTTTCCATACTAGTCACAACTGAAAAAAAATACAACCTTGTTTGAACTCTGTGTTCCAAGTACTGTTCTAAGCATGTTACATACTTCATTTCATTTAATCTTCAAAATAGTCTTATGAGGTACAAAATATTATTCTTTAAAGAGAGAGTTTAAATTTATGGATTCTAATCATATTACCTTTTAGGCACCAATGTTCTCAATGTTTCTAGTCAGTATTCATATAGTAGCCTTTTTATCTACTATAGTTTTTTCATGGTTAAGTGTTCAGAGCTATACATTAAAGGCTGTGTAGTGAATTGGTTGAGGGCACAAGCTGTGAGTTATGAAAGATCTTGGTTCCAATTCTGACTCTAGACTAGTGTTGACCTTGGGTAAACTGCTTAACTTTTGGGGGCAGTTATTACTTTACATATTGAATGGGGCTAATGTTAACTACTTCATAGATTTATTTTAAGGATTAAGTGACTCAATTAATATAGTGTAAAACATTGGTGATAGAGCCTGGCACATAATAAGCAGTCATTTAATGGTGTCATTATTTTTGATCAACATGCAATGAGTTACTGATGGATAAAACAAACACACACACACAGCTAGAGGCCATAGGAAACGCTAAGCTAAAAATAATATGCTTACAGTATTTGGATTTATAATTTAACGAGAAAGGAACATGCATGTATGAAAGAAATACTTTTTAAGAAATGCAAACAGGGCTTTATAAGGTTGTAGGAGATAGAGATAAATTCTGAGTGTTGGGGTATAGCTCAAATGAGAGGAGCTGGAGAAAATAATACCTGAACTGGGTTTGGAAATATAAATAATATATTATTTTTTGGAGAAGGGAGAAAAGAGCTTTCTTGATGCAGGGGATAGCATGAGTAAATGCCCTGAACTATAGAGTACAGTACCCATGGAATAGTAACTATTATGGTGTGTGGTATGATTGGAGAATGGAGTTTGTGGAGACATCAATTTGAAATAAGTCTGAAAGACAGATATGGCCTAGATTGTTAAACGCCTCACTAAGAACTTTTAATCTTACTGTTTAGAAGACTCCTCCATTAGAAATGTGGAAAATATATTTGGAAAGGTGAGGCAGTCAGTGAGAACAGTTAAGACATTGTCCAGATGATTTAGTGGAAATCGATGAATACTTAGACAAGGGTAGTGACAATAGGAATAGAACATAGGACTGGATAAATACAAAAGACATTTTGGAGATATCAGCCAGAGACATTCATTTATTAATGGCTGTGGTGGGAGTAGGGCTGAGGAAGGGGTCAAATATGATGTAACATTTTCACCAGGTGGCTAGAAAAATAGTGATACTATTCACTGAGACCAAACCCTCATGAAGGAGGTTTGGGGACGTATGTTTCTGGACATAATGAGTATGAAATAGTCCAGTCTAGTGTGAGTATAGACTATTTGGTAGTCCAAGTAGATTTGTCCTAAATACACATGGAAATTTGAGCCTGGAGCTTAAGTAAAGAGTCCAAGTTTGGATGTAGAATATGATTCTTATAGTTGACAGAGAAATATATTTTGAGATACCCTTGAAAACACCAGGTGGCCTTTTGAATTCTTAGTACAGTTTCTAAAATCTAGGTGTATGGAACACACATAATCTCTGTATAACCTACAGTGTATTTTAGGTGGAATACATCTATTTAATACCCGGCCCTTAATTTTTGTTCTTGGCCAGAGGATATAATTTTTTGGATTAAGAATAGGGTGTGGGAGGGTCAATGATTCTGGAATACACTCCACAAGTGCTTTGACAGAACCTGTTTTATTAGCTCACATAAACCCCACCTGCTGGGGCCTTTGCTTGATTGGCAATCTGGTAATCCTCTTGTGAGAATTAACTGAACGGCTTTATCTATAAATAACATTCATTTTCAAGTGTGAGATACGAAGGTGTAGTTATGGTGATGAGAGGTTGTCTAGCCTACCACCTTTTTAAATTCAGAGTTAGTTACTAACGCATTTGTCAAGCTTTTACATTCTTGTCACATTTCTAATATCTTAGGGCATAGTTTGTGAAGAAAACAACTTTTCTTGGAGGAAATATGAACCTGTTTTAGGATTTAGCTTATTATTAGTATTGTTATTATTCTAATGCTTAATTGGGTAACATTGAATCACTTTTTTTCTTCCAGTTTTGCGATATCGTTGACATAACAGCGCTGTATAAGTTTAAGGTGTGCAGCATGATTTGACCTACATATATCATGAAGTGATCATCACAGTAAGTTTGGTGAACATCCATCATCTCAGATAAATAAAAATGAAGGAAAAAGAAGGAAATGTTTTTTCCTTGTGATGAGAACACTTAGGATTTACTCTTTTAACAACTTTCATATAGAACATTCAGTAATGTTAGTTATATTAATCATGTTGCACATTACATTCCTAGTACTTATTTATCTTATAACTGGAAGTCTGTATCTTTTGATCACCTTCATCCAATCCACCTCACACTCCCCACCTGTAACCACAAATCTGATCTCTTTTTTTTATAAGTTTGTTTACTTGTTTTTGAAGTATAATTAACCTATGACACTAGTTGGTTCCTGTTACCAACATAGTGAGTTGATATTTCTATACATTTCACAATGATCACCGTGATAAGTGTAGTTACCATGTGTCACCATACAAAGATATTACCTTACTATTACATTGAATAAATTTTAATAATTTACAGAACACTTTCACTGACATGGTTTCACCTTGATCTTCACAATAACTCAAGTGGAGGCAGACTTGTTACGTTTAATAGGTGAAGAAACAGACTGAGAGAGGTTGAGTAATTTGTTCAAGATCCCAGAGCCAATATGAGTTGGAACCAGGGCTTTGACATTAACTTGGCTCCAGATGGGCTTTTTTATTCCTATTACATGTCTCTACTTTTTCTAGTAATATTTCTACATCTGATATTTAATATTTTCCTTGTATGGTCTCAAATGAATAGACTACATATATTCTTGTTTTCCACCTTCAAAATTCTTGACATATCTTTTGATATGGTAAATGTGCTATTAAAATATGATCAACACCTTAGGAAAAAGTCTGTGTGTTAACACATCATATTGATAGTGTCAAGGTTGTTGATTCTTGTTTGATTTTCTCTTTCTTTTTCTTTTCCTTTCTCTTTCTTTCTTTCTCTTCCTTCTTTCTTTTTCTTTCTTTCTTTTCTTTCTTTCTTTCTTTCTTTCTGTAGCTGCATGACTATGTTAAGCTTAACTAAGTTACTAGTAGATTTTGGCTGTAATATTCAGCAACACATATTTTGGCTTTATTTTCAAATTAGGTGTTATTTAAATCATGGTATTTATGTTTTATGAAAATTGAAAACTAATAAGAATGAAATATGGAACTGAGGTTGAGCAAAATGTATAGGAAACAATAAGGTAGCCAAATACCTGTTTATATCCAGAATCTGTTCTGCCTTTCCTTTTTTAAAGAAAATATTTTGAATATCATCTTTAGGGACTGTAAATAAAAAATTCATCCTTTACCTAAAGTGTATTGTCTTTTAACTGGGGAATGGGGAAAAGGACAGAGATAAAAGAGCACCCAGCTTAGGACACTGCACTGCCCTTTATTGGAAGGAGCAGTGCTGCCAGCTGTCTTTGCCCTGGTTCAGATGCTAGAGTCATTCAAGGAGTCTGATGCTATTTTCCCCTTGTTTAAGTTTGTATTCCTACTGTTTCTTGAGGTCTTTCCTAGTCATGGAAGAGAAGGAGTTAGGCAGAGGGATCTCAGAATATTGTCTTTGTATGTTAAAGAGCTATCATAATCACTGAGAGAAATATAAGTTTCACTGGGTGATGAGTATCACTGTATCAGTATTTCCTTAGAAAGAACTATTATGATGCAAATCAGTGTGTAACCTAGAAGAGGACATCACCAGAAAAGGACCAACTAACAATTACTTTGTCAGATGTATAGAAACAAAACAAACTTAATTACATTATCACTTAACGTGGCTAACTTTCTAGTGCTCATTTTTTACAGTTTGGGAAGATTCTATTTAGATTTTAAGAGTCAGCAACCTCTTTTCCTTATTTGGCAGTATGTTATTTTAGTTATGTTTCCTCCCCGAACCCTTTTTTTTTTACATTTATTTAGTTTTTTTGAAACATTTCAGGATATAAAGTGAATAGAATCTTTAGCAACACAATAAGGGCCTTTCCTAATCCTGGCTGAGAAGAGGTGGAACAACCTGTTCAATACTGAGCAGAGGAGTTAGCATTTCAGTATCTCTGTGTGCATTTCAGCATCTCTGTGAGAATTTATTTGTAGTTGTCAATTTGAAAATTCTTTAAAACAAATGCAGTCATTCTACCCTTTATTTGCTTAATTTAATTTGTAAACTCTGATGAAATTTCCCTCCTTATTGGATAATTTCCATATTTTAGTTTTGGTCAACAAGGCCAGTCCCACGTAGAATTCCCAAGTTGTCCGAGTTTTGTGTTTAGCCTCTGCTCCCTTTCCCTTTTGATGTTTGGCTTCTTTGCTTAGCTGATCTTGCCTTGTTCCCACTCCTACAGCACATACTGGCTGTTCTTCTAGCAGTGCTGAATGCTGTATGTACCATTCCTCCAGCCTCCTGGCCATTCAACACTCCCTGCAGCTTCACCTCTTCCCGCATTATTTACTGCTTCCCTTCTGACAGTAAGTATTCTGATAGATTAATCTATTCTAAAGAAGTTGTGATTTATAGCGTCTTATTTCTCCAGATAATGTTGTGTTGTGATATTTCAAAATGCAACTGCCAGAGAAACTCCAAGAAATATCATGTAAGTAGGAAAAAATGTATAGTGGCAGGAATCCTAGGCTTGGGTGCAGGCCAGTTTGAGAGGGAATTTGGAGGCCTTTTGCTAGCCTCAGATTCTAGGCAGCTCCCTACATCATCTGAGGTGGAATTTTGATGCTCTGTTTCTGGTTTTTAACGCCACACTCAGTGAGACTATCATGTGAAATTATTACCAAGGGGGAATTTAGCCACTGCCTTTGCAAGCCAATAGACAGTTTATCAAAGGGTAAAGAGGACATTTTTTCAGATCTGTCTTGGGTTTTGTTGTAGGACACAGTCTCTGCTGTTTTATTTTATTTTTTATTTTTTTTCTGCTGTTTCATTTAATCAACATAGGCTGTTTCCATACTCATAATTATGAATAGAGGATTTAAGTTTAATGTTTTAAATTCCATGTTTCTAAGATTAATATTAAAAAGATTGAAAAATGGCAAGCCTTTTCAGGATGTATAATCAAATAGGTAAAGTATATACACCCCTGGAGAAATTTCAAAAATTTTCCAGTTTTTTAAAATATAATTTTCGATTTCATATACCCACTTCTTTATTAACATATTGCATTCACAGGGAGAACATTTCTTTCATTTAAGAATTTTTTTTAAATTTAATTTTATTTATTTTTTTATACAGCAGGTTCTTATTAGTCATCAATTTTATACACATTAGTGTATATGTGTCAATCCCAATCACCCAATTCATCACACCACCACTCCAACCCAGCTGTGGCTTTCCCCCCTTGGTGTCCATACGTTTGTTCTCTACATCTGTGTCTCTATTTCTGCCCTGCAAACCGATTCATCTGTACCATTTTTCTAGGTTCCACATATATGTGTTAATATACAATATTTGTTTTTCTCTTTCTGGCTTACTTCACTCTGTATGACAGTCTTTAGATTCATCCACGTCTCAACTAATGACCCAATTTCGTTCCTTTTTATGGCTGAGTAATACTCCATTGTATATATGTACCACAACTTCTTTATCTGTTCGTCTGTCGATGGGCATTTAGGTTGCTTCCATGACCTGGCTATTGTAAATAGTGCTGCAATGAACATTGGGGTGCATGTGTCTTTTTGAATTATGGTTTCCTCTGGGTATATGCCCAGTAATGGGATTGCTGGATCATATGGTAATTCTATTTTTAGATTTTTAAGGAAGCTCCGTACTGTTCTCCATAGTGGCTGTATCAATTTACATTCCCACCAACAGTGCAGGAGGTTTCCCTTTTCTCCACACCATCTCCAACATTTGTTGTTTGTAGATTTTCTGATGATGCCCATTCTAACTGGTGTGAGGTGATACCTCATTGTAGTTTTAATTTGCATTTCTCTAATAATTAGTGATGTTGAGCAGTTTTTCATGTGCTTTTTGGCCATCTGTATATCTTCTTTGCAGAAGTGTCTATATAGGTCTTCTGCCCACTTTTGGATTGGGTTGTTTGTTTTTTTAATATTGAGCTGCATGAGCTGTTTATATATTTTGGAGATTAATCCTTTGTTGATTCGTTTCCAAATATTTTCTCCCATTCTTAGGGTTGTCTTTTCGTCTTGTTTATGGATTCCTTTGCTGTGCAAAAGCTTTTAAGTTTCATTAGGTCCCATTTGTTTATTTTATTTCTTTTTATTTCCCTTACTCTAGGAGGTGGATCAAAAAAGATCTTGCTGTGATTTATGTCAAAGAGTGTTCTTCCTGTGTTTTCCTCTACGAGTTTTATAGTGTCCAGTCTTAACATTGAGGCCTCTAATCCATTTTGAGTTTATTTTTGTGTATGGTGTTAGGGAGTGTTCTAATTTCATTCTTTTACATGTAGCTACCCAGTTTTTCCAGCACCACTTATTGAAGAGACTGTCTTTTCTCCATTGTATATCCTTGCCTCCTTTGTCATAGATTAGTTGACCATAGGTGCGTGGGTTTACCTCTGGGCTTTCTATCTTGTTCCGTTGATCTATGTTTCTGTTTTTGTGCCAGTACCATATTGTCTTGATTACTGTAGCTTTGTAGTATAGTGTGAAGTCAGGGAGTCTGATTCCTTCAGCTCCGTTTTTTTCCCACAAGACTGCTTTGGCTATTTGGGGTCTTCTGTGTCTCCATACAAATTTTACGATTTTTTGTTCCAGGTCCGTAAAAAATGCCATTGGTAATTTGATAGGGACTGCATTGAATCTGTAGATTGCTTTGCCTAGTATTGTCATTTTCATAATATTGATTCTTCCAGTCCAATAACATGGTATATCTCTCCATCTGTTGGTATCATCTTTAATTTCTTTCATCAGTGTCTTATAGTTTTCTGCATACAGGTTTTTGTCTCCCTAGGTAGGTTTATTCCTAGGTATTTTATTCTTTTTGTTGCAATGGTAAATGGGAGTGTTTCCTTAATTTCTCTTTCAGATTATTCATCATTAGCGTATAGGAATGCAAGAGATTTCTGTGCATTAATTTTGTATCCTGCAGCTTTACCAAATTCATTGATTAGGTCTAGTAGTTTCCTGGCGGCATCTTTAGGATTCTCTATGTATAGTATCATGTCATCTGCAAACAGTGACAGTTTTACCTCTTCTTTTCCAATTTGTATTCCTTTTATTTCTTTTTCTTCTCTGATTGCCATGGCTGGGACTTCCAAAGCTATGTTGAATAACAGTGGTGAGAGTGGACATCCTTGTCTTGTTCCTGATCTTAGAGGAAATGCTTTCAGTTTTTCACCATTGAGAATGATGTTTGCTGTGGGTTTGTCGTATATGGCCTTTATTATGTTGAGGTAGGTTCCCTCTATGCCCACTATCTGGAGAGTTTTTATCATAAATTGGTGTTGAATTTTGTCAAAAGCTTTTTCTGCATCTATTGAGATGATCCTATGGTTTTTCTTCTTCAATTTGTTAATATGGTGTATCACATTGATTGATTTGCATATATTGAAGAATCCTTGCATCCCTGGGATAAATCCCACTTGATCATGGTGTATGAAACTTTTAATGTGTTGTTGGATTCTGTTTGCTAGTATTTTGTTGAGGATTTTTGCATCTATATTCATCAGTGATATTGGTTTGTAATTTTCTTCTTTTGTAGTATCTTTGTCTGGTTTTGGTATCAGGGTGATGGTGGTCTCATAGAATGAGTTTGGGAGTGTTTCTTCCTCTGAAATTTTTTGGAAGAGTTTGAGAAGGATGGGTGTTAGCTCTTCTCTAAATGTTTGATCGAATTCACCTGTGAAGCCATCTGGTCCTGGACTTTTTTTGTTGGAAGATTTTTAATCACAGTTTCAATTACATTAGTTGTGATTTGTCTGGTCATATTTTCTATTTGCTCCTGGTTCAGTCTTGGAAGGATATACCTTTCTAAGAATTTGTCCTTTTCTTCCAGGTTGTCCATTTTATTGGCATAGAGTTGCTTGTAGTAGTCTCTTAGGATGCTTTGTGTTTCTGTGGTGTCCATTGAAACTTCTTTTTCATTTCTAATTTTATTGATTTGAGTCCTCTCCCTATTTTTCTTGATGAGTCTGGCTAATGGTTTATCAATTTTGTTTATCTTCTCAGAGAACCAGCTTTTAGTTTTATTGATCTTTGCTATTGTTTCTTTGTTTCTATTTCATTTATTTCTGCTCTGATCTTTATGATTTCTTTCCTTCTGCTAACTTTGGGTTTTGTTTGTTCTTCTTTCTCTAGTCCTTTAGGTGTAAGGTTAGATTATTTATTTGAGATGTTTCTTGTGTCTTGAGGTAGGCTTGTATAGCTATAAACTTCCCTCTTAGAACTGCTTTTGCTGCATCCCATAGGTTTGGATCGTCGTGTTTTCACTGTCATTTTTCTGTAGGTATTTTTTGATTTCTTCAGTGATCTCTTGGTTATTTAGTAACGTATTGTTTAGCCTCCATGTGTTTGTGTTTTTTACATTTTTTTCCCTGTAATTGATTTCTAGTCTCATAGTGTTGTGGTAAGAAAAGATGCTGGGTACGATTTCAATTTTCTTAAATTTACTGAGGCTTGATTTGTGACCCAAGATATGATCTGTCCTGGAGAATGTTCCATGCGCACTTGAAGGAAGTGTAATCTGCTGTTTTAGGATGGAATGTCCTATAAATATCAATTAAATCTATCTGGTCTGTTGTGTCATTTAAAGCTTCTGTTTCTTTATTTATTTTCATTTTGGATGTCCTGTCTATTAGTGTAAGTGAGGTGTTAATTCCCCCACTATTATTATGTTATGTCGATTTCCTCTTTTATAGCTGTTAGCAGTTGCCTTATGTATTGAGGTGCTCCTATGTTGGGTGCATATATATTTATAATTGTCATACCTTCTTCTTGGATTGATCCCTTGACCATTATGTAGTGTCCTTCCTTGTCTCTTGTAACATTCTTTATTTTAAAGTCTATTTTATCTGATATGACTATAGTTACTCCAGGTTTCTTTTGATTTCCATTTACATGGAATATCTTTTTCCATCCCCTCACTTTCAGTCTGTCTGTGTCCCTAGGTCTGAAGTGGGTCTCTTGTAGACAGCATACATATGGGTCTTGTTTTTGTATCCATTCAGCAAGCCTGTGTCTTTTGGTTGGAACATTTAATCCATTCACGTTTAAGGTAATTATCAATATGTATGTTCCTATGACCATTTTCTTAATTGTTTTGGGTTTGTTTTTGTAGGTCCTCTTCTTCTCTTGTGTTTCCCACTTATAAAAGTTCCTTTAGCATTTGCTGTAGAGCTGGTTTGGTGGTGCTGAATTCTCTTAGCTTTTGCTCGTCTGTAAAGCTTTTGATTTCTCCATCAAATATGAATGAGATCCTTGCTTGGTAGAGTAATGTTGGTTGTAGGTTTTTCCCTTTCATCACTTTAAGTATATCATGCCACTCCCTTCTGGCTTGTAGAGTTTCTGCTGAGAAATCAACTGTTAACCTTATGGGAGTTCCCTTGTATATTATGTGTCGTTTTTCCTTTGCTGCTTTCAATAATTTTTCTGTGTCTTTAATTTTTGCCAATTTGATTACTATATGTCTCATCGTGTATCTCCTTGGGTTTATCCTGTATGGAACTCTCTGTGTTTCCTGGACTTGGGTGGCTCTTTCCTTTCCCATGTTAGGGAAGTTTTCGACTGTAATCTCTTCACGTATTTTCTCCGGTCCTTTCTCTCTCTCTTCTCCTTCTGGGACGCCTATAATGCAAATGTTGTTGCATTTAAGGTTGTCCCAGAGGTCTCTTAGGTTGTCTTCATTTCTTTTTTTTTTTTATTATTCTGTTCCTCAGCAGTGAATTCCACCATTCTGTCTGTCACTTATCTGTTCTTCTGCCTCAGTTTTTCTGCTATTGATTCCTTCTAGTGTAGTTTTCATTTCAGTTATTGTATTGTTCATCTCTGTTTGTTTGTTCTTTAATTATTCTGGTCTTTGTTAAACATTTCTTGCAGCTTCTCTATCTTTGCCTCCATTCTTTTTCCGAGGTCCTGGATCATCTTCACTATCATTATTCTGAATTCTTTTTCTGGAAGGTTGCCTAGATCCACTTCATTTAGTTGTTTTTCTTGGGTTTTTATCTTGTTTCTTCATCTGGTACATAGCCCTCTGCCTTTTCATCTTGTGTATCTTTCTGTGAATGTGGTTTTTGTTCCACAGGCTGCAGGATTGTGAGAGAGCATTTCTGATGTTTCCTACTACTGAATTGAAAATGCATATGAAACCTGTAAATGCACAATACTGTAAATACCTGCACTGATTGAATAGTCTCCCACTTTGTTTCTCCTGTGAAATAAGTTAACTGCATGTGAAAACTGCATTGGCTTTTTGAGGTCACAGGTAAAAGTGGGTTTGAAAGTGGTCAGTGAACAGTTGTGGCGTAGCTACTCTCATCTCCTCTGCGTTGAGCTTCACAGTCTCAGCTAGCAGTCCACCCTGCTTGCAGTTCACTATATCTGTCACTTGGGGGCAGCATAATCACATACGTGCAGGCCTGCTGTCTGGTTTAACAAGGAAGAACTGATTGCAGAGCAAACCACAGAGCCCATGAACATGAAAATCAAGTCAAGTTTTTTTTCATACACACTGCTCAACTCATTGAAACACAAGGTGAGCGTATTAGAGAGAACAGTTATTTATCTATAATTGAAAATCCTTATCCAAAGAATATGTGATTTGAATTAGAAAATTATTTGTAATTATGAATTTTAAATTAGGGTTTAAGGGGTGGGGGGCAGGGTGGAAGAATGAATGATGTCTTTCCTGTCTGTGCATGGAACCATATATAGTAGTTAAGCCATTTGGCACTAATGTCAGACTTCTTTGTCTTAATCTACTATGATATTTTGGGCAAGTTATTTAACTTGTTTATGCCTTAATTTCCTCAAATACAACATAGGGGGAATTATAGTTTGCACTCATAGGTTTGTTAAGGATGAAATGACCAATTTTAATACACATATAGAGTACATATAAGTGCACTGTAAATGTTAATTTGGATTATATTCATGAGGTAAATGCTCACCTTTTCAAGTTAAAAGACCTCAACTGAGTATCAGCACACAAGAAAGCATTTGAGTGAGATGCTTACACTGTATTTTATGGTCGTTGGTCATAATGACCCTGGAAAAAATACGTTTGAAGAAACTATTTAAGAGGAGAGCAAAAATATTAATAAAAAGAAATTTAAGTTTTAGTGTGAATTAAGGGAGAGGTCTCACATGTGCTTATGTGGAAGAGAAATTTCCCTTCTTCACAAAGTCTTGAATCAGTACCTTTTAGTCAGTAACAGAGTAGTGGCTCCTGCCTACTTAGGAACTCACCTGTTACTAATGAAACCAATATAGCAGTAAATAAGACCTGAAAAAACCTTAACAAAAAGACAATTCAAATTGAGGAAACTCAGTCTTTTTGAGTTCCGAATCCAAATTCAGTCAGCACTTACCAAGAACTTAAGAGAACTTAAACGAGCTTAAACTTTCTGGAGATAGAAGACCTGCACCCAGGAAGGTGAAGCTATACAAGTACCAGAGTGAATGAGGTTGGAACTTAAAGGAAAAAGAAAGTTGAGCTAGAATGATTAAGTGGTAAAGAACTGGAAGTGGGATTTTAAAGTGGCCTTAAATATTGTTTGGGATTTGGAAAGGAGAAGGGGGAAGAAGAAAACTTAGGTGGGTGTTATGGGTTGAATTGTATCCCCCTCAAATTCATATGTTAAACTCCTAACCCCCAAAACCTCAGAATGTGACTACATTTGGAGATAGGGATTTTAATGAGATAATGTTAAAATGAGGTCATTAGGGTGGGTCCTACTTCAATATGACTGCTATCCTTATAAGAAGAGGAAATTCTAGCCTCCAGAATTATGAGAAAATACACTTCTGTTGTTTAAGTCACCCATTTCGTGGTCCTTTGTTGTAGTAGTGCTAGCAAGCTAACACAGTGGGGGAAATTATGAACCAAGTGTGGAAGCAGAAATAGGTGTTTCCTTGGAGGAGGACTAATAAGAAAATAGTGGTTTGGTATTGGGAAATGTTGAGTTGGCTTCTTGGAGGAGCAAGCTGATATGATACTGTCCTCAAAAAGGTGGGACTTAAACCAGCAGGATCTGGTCAGATGTTTGGAACAGAGGTGGACTATGAATGCCCTGTCTTTGAAAGGTGAATCCGGCAGTAGTATGAGGGCTTCCATCAGACAGGGACTGAAAGCAGAAGCCACATATGTGGTGAAAGAGAACCAGCATTTGCAAATGAAGGAGTCAGGTTATAGATAAGTTATAAAGTAAGAATGGACAGTACTTGATGGCAAAGAAAGGAACACCTGAATGCACTAAAGTGGTTTTGAGCCAAGTTGACGAGTGTGGTAGTGGTACCGTTGATAATTCAAGTGTGCTGAAACTGGACCCTGTCTCATAGGAGGTAATGAGACAGGCTGGAGTTCAAGGCTACGAATGTCATGTGTTGATGCTGGAGCTAAAAGAATGGGTGAAATCTATGAGAGAGCTTTTAAAAGGGCAGAGGATTAAACAGGAGGGTGAAAGGACTTTTAAGAACAAGGGTGTCTACTATTTAATTTTAGAATTAGTGCTAAAGACAGAAGAGAAAGAGAACATTCACAGAAGGTGATAATCAAGTAAGACTGAATACTCACTGAAAACATAAGCTCTGAGCCAGGGGTAACCAGGAGAAATGTGAATCTTCAATTCGCCTCGCCATCTAAGAATCCCTGAAGACAGCTGTAGGTGGCACCCTCCAACATATGGGGATTGTAGTTCAAGTCAAATTGCATTTAAATCTTGAAAGATAGACTGCTTACTCTTGGGTTACACTCAGGTGTCAGCACCACAGAGCACTGGCTCTCTGAATTTGTTCTGTCTTTTGTTAGAATAGACATTTCATGTATCAAAATGAGTTCAAAGAGAAGAAGGGAAGAATAGGGCAGCTGTCTTTAAGTATCTGAAGGAATTTTCTGTGGAAGACAGATTGGACTTGGTTTGGGTTGCTTCAGAAAGAGAGCAACATGGCAGTAACAGGAAAGCAGGTTTCAGTTCAGTATGAAAACTGCAATCTTCTAGCTGGTCTCTACTAATGACTCTACCACCATCCCCTTCAGTCTTAGGCAAAACTGAGATCTTTTCATCCTGGCCTTTCCTTTCTTAGAAATGTACAACCAAGTAACCTGGCTATCTAGCTAGCTTAAAAAAAAAAAAAAAAGGTAAGTCTATTGAGAATAATAATTGTAAGTCTTACTGTCACCTTGCATAACAGTTTATATCCTTGACAAACTTCCCTGTGCACTTATAGGTTCTATGGTTGTACATGACCAACATATTAAAGGACTTTCAAGAATCGGGGAAAAAAAGACAAATATGGCAGTGACTTATTAAAATACCTTTCTTTTTCAAAAAAATCACATGTTTTATAAAAGTATTGCTAATGAATTCTATTTAACTGTTGACTTTAATTCAGAACTTTTTTTTTCATGTCTCCCATTCCTACCAATACTGGCCCATAGGGGTGTGAATTCCTGGTATTTGAAATAACAAACCAAATCTTCAAACTTTAAATTGGAGGAGAATTACATGATTGATCAGAGGCCAAAAATCATAGCCTTTTTGTTTGTTTTTATTCTTATTTGAATCACCAAACAATAGACATTAACAATATGGGTTACTAGAAATATCACCCAAACATTTTAGCTGGAAAAACAATGGGATAATTAGTTACTCTTTCCCACTTCAAAACTTATTATCTCTGAAACCAGTATTACAGTAAAGATCCTGGAAAAGTAAAACAAGCAAACAAAACAGACAATTTGGAAAGAGAAAGTAACATAATAGTGAGTCTCTTGATTTATAAAACTATCTAGTACTATTGTCATAGAACACAGGCAAATTACAAAAAAGTGAGTAAGATGTAACAGCAGTGAATACTGAACATTTGTTCCCACAGAAAACTCTTTGAGATGGGTCATCATCAAATGAAACCTAAATTATGGAAAGTCTAAGCTGTGAAGGTGTCATTGTGAGTTGATCTGAGAAAGCCTCATGACAGGGCTGGTGGCTTAGTTCAGCCTTAAAAGATGGATAGGGTTCTCAGAATGTTGTACACATTCTACCTTTTAGCACAGGGTGTTTTAACCTTAGCACTATTGACATTTTGGACTGGATAATTCTTTGTTGGGGTGGGGGCATCCTGTGCGTTACAGGATGTTTAGCAACATCCCTGGCCCTTATCATCTAGATGCTGGTGGCAGCCCTCCTCACCACCCTGAGATGTGATAATCAAAAATGTCGCTAGATATTGCCAATGTCCTCTGGGGGGCAAAATTGCCCTGGTTGAGTATCACTGATTTAGCACATAAAGGGTAGTAATGCATAATAAGAGAAATTGTCTTCATTTCAGTATTTTCAGGAGCAAACAAAAGAATAATGGTGCAATTTTGGCATATTTGAAGAAACTTGTCAAATTTTTTGAAGGAGCTGGCTTGGTTCACTCTTCAGGTGGTGTTCAGTCCTGGAAGAATAACACCACATAATGCTGACACTGGGGGTACATTGGCTCTCACGGAAGAGGTATCATAAAATCTTATACCTGTTTTCCTGACTGCCCAGTGATGACTGTACTTTTCCTGAGATTCCCTAAATAGTACATACAGACACAATAATTTCTGATGATTCATTAAAATTACAGTTTAGGAAATATGAAACACATTAAAATATACTTTAAAGCCTACTCATGTTTTACTTTCCCACTTCTTCAAATACCAACTGAATTTATACTTTTTCCACTTTCATCAATTTCAATCAACTTGTTAGACATAGTTTTAGTCATATGTCCAGCTGAACTGCCGAGGGTGTGACTGTCTTAAACTGACTAGGCAGCTTTGGATAGCTTTTTAAAATTTATATTCAAAGAATGATGAAGTGATAAATAGAGACTTGAAAAAAGGAAAATACCCTGAGATAATTAAAATAACAAAATAGAAGGAATGGCTGGACAGCATAAATATTTGTGGATATGCATGATATGCATAGCATATGTACCCACCTTTATATCTGATTACACAGACATTATCAGAATTTCATAAAGGAAATAATTTCTCTGGTTTAATTTCTTTGCATTATAACATTCAAAGTTGGAGTGAATTTTGTCAATTTTAGCTAGAATAACATGTATTGAAACAGGAAGTCTGGTCCTTATGCATTAATTTAACAAACATCTCTTAAGTACCTACCAGGAGTCAGGTCCTGTGATGGAAGCTAGAGACTAATGAGAATAGAGAATAGTCAGACTGGGTCCCTATCCTCAGAAACCTTGTACACCAAATAGAGGGAGAGTTATACATGAAGAGTATAAAATGCAATTAAATGTTATAGGTTTTATAAAATGGGGCCATAAAGGAAGGGAAGATCAGTTATTCCAGGTTGATAGTAAAAAATGGAGAATTACATCATATTCCTATCAGCAGTGTGTGCTGTGTCCTTGTATCCTTTCCTTGAATTCGTTGCATGTCTTACCTTGCTAGACTTCTAGTACTGTCGACCCCCTTCCTTCTTTAAAAACTCCATACAGGGCTTCTTCATCAGCTCTATTTTGGTTTTTATTTTACATCTTTAATCATTTCTTTTCAGCCTTTATTTGTGTGCCCTTCTTGCTTTTTACATCCCTAACGCATATTTTTGAGATCCTTGTCCTTTTTCTGTTTGTGGATCATAGTCCTGATTCTTTCTTCATACTCACTTTTACCAACTTCATGCATTCTCATGGTTTCAACCTATGTGGTGTTGGCTACTGTATTGAAACACATGTGGAATATTGTGGTCAATTAGGGGCTTCAAAAATCAATATTTTTTAAAGGACTTGAATGAACAGGAGTATGTCAGAAAGACAGCGACCACAATGATGGAAATCCAACCATGTGTAATACTGTCTGTAATGCCCCAAATAGAGAGTACCACTGGACATTTTGAGGCATTTCCTTCCAATATTTTTTCTTATGCATACATTTTTTTCACAGAATCTATGGTTTTATGTATTGCTTTTTTTTTTTTTTTTTTTTTTGGTACGCGGGCCTCTCACTGCTGTGGCCTCTCCCGTTGCGGACCACAGGCTCTGGACGCGCAGGCCCAGCGGCCATGGCTCACCGGCCCAGTCGCTCTGTGGCATGTGGGATCTTCCCGGACAGGGGCACGAACCCGTGTCCCCTGCATTGGTGGGCGGACTCTCAACCACTGCGCCACCAGGGAAGCCCCTGTATTGCTTTTTAACTTAACATTATAACATTACCATTTCCCTATGTTACTTATTATTTTTTAAAAATATGATTTTTAATGACCGTGTAATGTCTATAATATTCTATTACATGGATTTATTTAGAATCCATTTTTTATTTCTCAGAACTTAGTAACAATTTATTGTGTATACCTTTATATTTTTTTCTGGAGTTTTCATGCACAGGCGTATATATTTGTGTGTGTGTGTGTGTGTGTATAATGGTTAATACATATTGCAGGCTTCATATACAGTAATTCTGGTCCTAAGTTCATTGAGGTTGTTATTTCATTTAGTCTCCATAAAGACCCTAGAAAGTAGATACTGTTTATCCCTATTTACAAAGGGGGAACTTAGGCTTAGAGAGATGATGTAAATTGTCCAAAGTGATACAGCTGTCATGTGACAGAGTAGGGTTACAAACAAGGGCTTTCTTTTTTTTTTTTTTAACATCTTTATTGGAGTATAATTGCTTTACAGTGGTGTGTTAGTTTCAGCTTTATAACAAAGTGAATCAGCTATACATATACATATGTCCCCATATCTCCTCCCTCTTGCGTCTCCCTCTCACCCTCCCTATCTCACCCCTCTAGGTGGTCACAAAGCACCGAGCTGATCTCCCTGTGCTATGCAGCTGCTTCCCACTAGCTATCTATTTTACATTTGTCAGTGTATATATGTCCATGCCCAAACAAGGGCTTTCTGCCTTCAAGATTTGTATGATTTTGTCTACCAATATCATACTCCACTACCTTACTCTCTGCCCCATTTTAGTTCTGTCATTATCTGAGTGGTTAAATCAAGTTATATAACCAAAGAAACACTAGTTATTTACTTAGGACATATTTTAATACACTTCTAACAAAACATATATTCTTTTCAGAATATTTTACTTTGCTGATCCCCTAAAATGGGGTTCTAATAGAGTATTTCCTATGAATAATTATTTTCTTTTCTGATCTTGTTTAGCCTCCCAAACCAAAACTACTCCTTTTCTAGAATAAGTGAAGCTTAGGTTCAGCAGCCAATTAAAATTTAGAATTTGTAAATTATGTTTCTAACTTTGGCAAAATGTATTCTTATAAATTGAAGTGATCTTTTCAAATATTTCCTGTGGGAAAATTTTGTAACCTTTAAATGTTAACGTTTTCTTTATGTTTAATTTGTACCTAAGGGGTATTATAGGAATTACTTAAAGAATAAAAATACATTTTCTGTCTAAAGAGTATTTTTAACTCTTAGTCTAATAAAAAATATCCTTAGACGATAAGTTGAGGTAGGCATGAAAGGTAACTAATCTACACAATAATTTGAGGATTAATATCCAAAAGACAGATACACAGTACAAATTCAAAACCTTTTATTTGGAATTTGTGATAATTTAGACAGGATTTGGACCTGGTATATTTATAGAATAAATCTGCAAAAACTTAGGTAATATTAGTTATTTTTCTTTACTTTCATGTGCCTAAAAAGATTATTTATGCTCACTATTAGCATTTCATATTTGAAATTTGATATCTTATATATTATTGAAAATAATATTTTATAAAAGCATTAATGATCAATTTTTAAATTAATTTGGACTAGCTTTCTCTCAATTAGCCCAGTTTAGCCATATTTTTACTACTAATAGCTAAATCTTTGCCATATAGTTAAAAAATTGTAATGGAAAAAATAGTAGGTGAGAGTCTAGGATCTTCAGTTTTGCTAATGCCATTATAAACTATAGGACAGATGATAAAGCAGTTATGTTTTGGTAATACAACCAAATAGCTAATTATTTTTACAGTAAAATGGAGATAAGTGAGGCGATTTCCTTGGATTTCTTAACTCGTGTTCTGTGGTTTAGGTTGCAAATATGATCTGAATACTGTGTTCTTTTCTGATATCAAATAGAAATGAAAATGGCTAAAATATTTATAGATTCAAATCTTGACCAGACACTGCTGATAACTGAGGCCTTATTCACTCAATGTTCTTTGGTGAGAAAAAGAATTTTGAGAAAGATTACTGTTAGTAATTGTAATGTCCATGAAAATAGAAAATTGTCTTTTGTAAGGAAAAGATCATGGAACATTTTATATGCTGTAAGTTTACTCTCCAAAGGTGGTTGAATGCTTAAATAATGTTTGAGATATTTGCAAGCTTAACTCACTTCTTAAGGAACGGATGACTCTACAACTGCCATCATAACTGCAAATAGTCCTCACTGGTCTCCCTTTACAGCAGGAATGTCAAAGATTAGAGCAATGGTTCACAAATTATAGTGTTACATCAGTCACTTGGAAAGCTTGTTAAACATGTAGATTTCTGGGATTCACCCATAAAGATTCTTCTTTTGTAGGTCTGAGGTGGGGCCTAGGAATCTAAAAGTTTAGTAATCATTCCAGCAACTGTGACACAGAGGCTTCCAGAGCCAAATTTTGTGAAATGCTAGGCAATGCCGAGAATCCCTGGCGGTGGTCTTGGGAAGGACATAGACGGTTATGTAGCTCATTGCTAGAATAAAGTGGAATATTTACCTCTGTTGAAGACTCTGCATGAATAAAGATGATTACTCATATGGAAATCTCTCAGCTAGAGCCATGAAATCACAGGATCAAAGTTAGAAGTGCCTTTAATGGGACTTCCCTGGCGGTCCAGTGGTTAAGACTTTGCCTTCTGGCGCAGGGGGTGTGGATTTGATCCCTGGTCGGGGAGTTAAGATACCACATGCCTTGCAGCCAAAAAACCAAAACATAAAAAAAAAGAAGCAATATTGTAACAAACTCAATAAAGACTTTAATAGTCATTTTTGAATATTTCCACTAATGGAAATTTATTCAGTCCTGTAGATTGAAATTTATTTAATCCTGTGGCTGTGAAATTTATTCAATCCTGTGGCAGTCCTCACTTTGGACTGTTCTAAGCATTACAGTGTTCGTCCATGTAATGAGATGAAATTTGTGCTCTTCACATAGCCATCTATTTTTATAAAATGTACAACATAAATATTTATTAGATTTTTAAGATACTATTAAAAAAGAAGAGAGAGTAGTAAAATACTCTAAGCATTCTTCCCAAATTAAGGTTGTGCCAGTGCTACAGGTTTAGTGACATTCATGAGTTTAGACTTAGATAATGCCAATATTGATTTCATTTAAAATCTAGGATTCATAATCAAAACTACTACTCAGAATTAAAATTCTCTTCTATATCTGTATTATTCCTGTTTTCCTTCTCCAGCAAATCAAAGAGAAATATAAATAAATAAATAAATAAATAAATAAATAAATAAACATCTTTCTCCAGAATTTGTTTTATTCTAGAACTGCTATATGCTTTTTAAGAATATAAAAATTGGGCTTCCCTGGTGGCGCAGTGATTGAGAGTCCGCCTGCCGATGCAGGGGACTCGGGTTCATGCCCCGGTCTGGGAGGATCCCACGTGCCACGGAGCGGCTGGGCCTGTTGGCCATGGCTGCTGGGCCTGTGCGTCTGGAGCCTGTGCTCCACAACGGGAGAGGCCACAGCAGTGAGAGGCCCGCGTACCGCAAAAAAAAAAAAAAAAAAAAAAAAAAATATATATATATATATATATATAAATTATGATTGCCTAAAACTTAATGAACTATGTTTTCATGTCTTCTTGCCCATCCCATTTTCTTTATCTTGAATGTACTTCTCTTCCTTCAGGAAGCCTCCTCATATTTATTTCACATCATTTTGATCATTCTTTTACCCCCTTTTCCATGGCAATTTTTATTTGACACAGTGTTATTTCTTGTTCCTCTAATTATACTTGAGTTCTTTCATATTTATATATAATGTAAAATAATACATGTACACATATTTTTTCTCCTCTATATGTAGGCTCCTCAAGGATGAAAGCCAAATCTTTAGTTTCTCTTGCTCTAACTATTCAGGGACAACAATATCGTTTTGTTGACCACGCACCAGGCCATCTCTATTTATTTGCCTCCAGTGTCAAATTTCCAACAATGCATGCCCATTCAAGTAGAATCAGATGATGTGATGGGAATCTGTGGAATCAAAAGGGAAAGGAAACCTGTGATAGCAAAATCAAGTCCTGTCAGCCTATTATGCCAAAGAGGACTGATTTCCAGGGAAGCAGTGTTGGCTGAGTAATCCAGGATCCAGGATCATGATGGAAGGAAGGAGAGCTGCAGGAGCAGGTTGGGGTTGGAACGCCTACGTGTTGAGACAGACTGGTTCAGAGAGTACTCATTTCTGTTCTCCTTGAACCCAAGGTGGTTGTTTTTTCAATATTTGCAGAACCCAAGCAGGGGTCCACAAGGTTTCTTTGATGGTTACTTCCCTTGTTTCTTTCGTAGGTGTGTTCATGTTCCTGGCATAGGTGTTTTTAAAGCAGTCTCAAAAGCCATGAGTTAAGTATGTTGGAATGTCTGGCTTTGGTGGAACGTTTTGAACCAAGACTTCATAGGGATGCTACCAAAATTGGAATTTCCACTTCCCAGAAAACATTTTGAACTCCTTAAAGCTTTACTCTTTTATATTAATTTTATTTCTCCTGCACTACTTGATGTATATTAGATGCTAAATACTTGTTAAGTTAAAGAGAAGTTTGCTGCTTTTGAATTTGTTACACGTTATATTAATTCAAATTCATTTTTGTCAAATATCCCCTAATAGTATGAATAGAAAGTGAGGTGATTAAGGCAGTAATCAGACTCATAATCTGGGCATTGTAGGCCAACACTAGTATTATGCATTTTTCTTTGTACTGCTTCCAAAACATTGTAGAGTTATCCAGATCAAGGATATTTTCTTGGACTTTGGCCATTCTCTACTTCCCTGAATCTAATCCTTCAGTTTGTGAATGATATTTGCAAAGCTTAAAAGATCTTTGTGAAGTAATAAGCTTAGATGATAAGTGCTTTGGAGAAATACATGATACAGTTCTTAAGAATACCTTAGATTCAAGCCTTTAGGCTTTATAGAATTAATTATTCTTTTCTCAACTTGGTTAATTAACAATTTACAAATTAAGCCTCCTTATTTGAAATGAATATACACAACTGAGAAAAATTGAAAGCTGTGTGACAAAGCACACACACACACACAAAAAAAAAAAACTGGTAAAGCAGTTATCCTGGTAAATCTCATCAAGTTTCATATAACGGGAGGAGCTAGTGCATCAGTTTCCAGAAGAAGTCACAGGCCAAGGGAGAAGATGCA